>NC_073635.1:70975000-75975000 GCF_029407905.1 Bubalus kerabau
ATTAATTAATTCTTATTTTTTCCTCTCATCCTTCACAATAACTCAAGTACTTAAGTGTAGTTTCAGAATGTGCTATTAAACAATACATTCCAGTATTGTTTAGGAATAGGAAACAGTAATTTCCTATTTCCATTTAAAAGTTTATTTGAATTGCTGTTTTTTTAAGGTATCCAACCATAAAAATATTCCAAACTCACAATGAGACTTCAGATTTCAGAGTGGTGCAACAAAGTCATTTTTACTGTGTCACAGTTCTTTCAGCATTTTTGTATTCCCTTAATAAAAACAGCATTTCATTAGACTGCCAGGCAGTTGTTAGTTGAACTTGCAGAATTTCCCAGTTGTTGGGACATTCACAATATGTGCTGTCAGAGGGGAGTCGTTGAGGAGAAAAGGCCTAATGAGAAAAAGTATTTAAACAGAAAGGATTTAATAAAGAAAATTTGTTACATAAGAATTGGAGGACTGGAAAAATTAATCACTGGGGTAATAATTTTAGGAAGCAATGACTGTCTTAGGACAGATCTGCAGACCTAAGACTCAGAGAAGAAGCCTTATGAGTCAGTGCTGAGACCTCCAGTTCAGTTCAGTTCAGTACAGAAATTAAAAGATGCTTACTCCTAGGAAGGAAAGTTATGACCAACCTAGATAGCATATTCAAAAGCAGGGACATTGCCAACAAAGGTCCATCTAGTCAAGGCTATGGTTTTTCCAGTGGTCATGTATGGATTGTGAGAGTTGGACTGTGAAGAAAGCTGAGCGCCGAAGAATTGATGCTTTTGAACTGTGGTGTTGGAGAAGACTCTTGAGAGTCCCTTGGACTGCAAGGAGATCCAACCAGTCCATTCTAAAGGAGATCAGTCCTGGGTGTTCTTTGGAAGGACTGAGGCTGAAGCTGAAACGGCAATACTTTGGCCACCTCATGTGAAAAGTTGACTCATTGGAAAAGACTCTGATGCTGGGAGGGATTGTGGGCAGGAGGAGAAGGGGATGACAGAGGATGAGATGGCTGGATGGCATCACTGACTCAATGGACGTGAGTTTAAGTGAACTCCGGATTGGTGATGGACAGGGAGACCTGGCGTGCTGTAATTCATGGGGTCGCAGAGTCTGACATGACTGAGCGACCTCCAAGGGGAGGTCATTGTCTAGCTACTGGTCATATTTGTGAGTGAGCATGATGAGGCTAGTTCTCCATGTGCTGATAGAAGCTGGCGTTATGTTGCAGAAGTAGCAGAAAGGAGGGAGACCATTTGCTCTGCTTCCCACCTTCCTCTTCCTTCTAGTGCCCCCTAACTGGCAGAACTTCACAAAGGGCCAGCATGCCAAAGAGCCTTTGCAGAGACAACCTCTGCATCACAGATGAAAAGTGTAGAAAGAAAGGCAGATGGAGATTGAGTGACTGTAAATGAACAACTAGCAAGTCTCTCTATTTTTTTACTAGCAAGTCTCTTATACAATGTATCCAGGCATTGCAGACACAGCAAGCTCCAAACTTTGGTCTCTGGATGTCTGTCTAGTGTCTTTCTTTCAGGTTTGATTGCTCTTTCTTCCTTAGTAATTTAATATTTCCTTCCTTAGCTTTATCTCCTCCATTTCTTCCTCCCTTCATTTTCTCTCTTTTTCTTTCTATTCTCTCTCTCTCTTTGTTCTTCTCCTCTGTTGCTTGCTGAGTTTCAATAGATTTTAGGTTGTGGTTTATTAAATGACAAGGAAATCATCCCTCAAAGGAAATACCTTTGGTAGCAAATAAGTCCAAAAGAAGCAAGGTATTTTCAGCCTAACCTAGTCTGGGTCAATGAGCTTATTTCACCCACTGTATAGATACTAGTCATCACAAGACTCCAGAGTATACAATTGATGCTGATTAGTGATGAAGTAAATAGGTAAAGAAGGCCTGCACAATGCACAAGAGGCAGCAGATGGAGTTAACCAGTGATTTTGATGGTCCACACTAAACAGGTAATAATCAGGAATAAATGGTCAGTAATACCTCAAATTCCTTATGTCCAATGATATAATGGAGCTTTTGACTTCTTGGGCAGTTTCTAGAAAATCACCTCCCACCCTCTTTCCCATGCATTGTCAGGTGGGATCATCAGTGGGGACACTGAATAGATACCGGACTGTGAGAACTGAGGCAGTGCCTGTAGCCTCACTCTCCTGAGCTGAACATGCACAGAAGTGAGCTCTGTGGAGGCAGATGACTGGAGTAGGGGATTGCCAACCAAAGGGATGCTCTAGGCTCCAAGCAGTGCAGCTGGTCACAGGACAAGAACATCTCAGTAGGAAGCAGGCTTCTCCTGCAGAGTTTGTGAGGGACCGGGTGACAATCTAAGATTGTAGAACAGTGACTCTTAGAATCCAGAGATGTTTAGCATGGAGCATCTTTAGTCACTCATTTTGTGTTCTTGAATGCTAATGGGAAAAGTAACCTTTTCCTTCTACTCTTTACCTGTCACTTTGTTAATTCTTATCTCTCAGCATTGTATTTCCATACTGTTCCCACTTCTTTCACAGTAAGTGAATGATGCTGTGAACTTTACCTGTTTCAAGCCCTTTTTCAGGTTTTTCTTTCACCCTGTCCTTGCCCTCCACCTCTCCCTGCAGCCGCCCCATTGTCATTGAAGGCATCCTACCAATAAAAATGAATTAAATTATCTTGCATTGGGCCCATTTAAATTTTATGTCTAGGACAACTAGATGGAATATCAGCAGATACAGAAGCCAGATAAACACATTTTTATTGCACTTATATAACTGACTCAGATAATATAATGTATTTTTTCTAAATCTTCTAGAGAATGACAAGCAATGTGAGGTTGGTATTCATTGGGGTTGAGAGTTGAGGGATTTTTATCACACCTAATTGAATGTGTGGTTTACTTTATAGTTTAACTTGAGTTACGGGAAGAGTGGAGATATACCTGGAGATTACAGGAGACTTTTAATTTCAAGATTAAAGGGTTTTAAAATAAAAAGTTAATACTATACCTATTTTTTATGTACATACACAAAAAAATTGTAGTTGTTTATGTCAATTTGTTCTGAAATATCTAGAATCTTTGATCAAATCCGTAAATGTAAAGGCTAAGTTGGTAAAATTCTGTTCCTGCCATTTTTCAGTCTGGGTCCCATCTCAGCTCTTGTGGCCTGACATGAGTCTGAGCTGCACTAAACTCTTGCTCCTTTCGACTCTCCCTCCTCTCTGACTGTCCTTTTTCTTTCTTTTATTCTGATATTTGGTGTAAATGAGTTTCAGTCCTCAACCCTGCTTTGTCCCTTCCTTATTTCCCCTCTCACTCTCCCTCTTGGCCACAGTCATCAATCTTGGGCATGTGGTCCTCCAGGTCCACATCCCTAATCCTTAGCTATTCCTCAAGCCAGCTGGACTCATTCTCCAAATCCCCTGATCTCATTCTATAGTCTTGACAGATTACACCATTGGGTGGTCACTCATTCATGCCCTGAATTTAGTTTCCTTTTCATTTAACTTCCAATGAGCATGTATTAAGTGCCTGTTACCTGTCACATACAATGCCAGGGGCCTGAGATGCAACACCAAACAAGGGAGATTGCATACCCTGCACTTAAGGAGATGCCAGTCTCTCCTCCAGCCCTCTTGACCTAGGTTATTCCCTGTGTCTGAAATGACCATTGTCCACCCACCCACCCCCACTTCTGCATGTTCATGCCTATCCATTCTTTGAGGCCCAGTTCATTGCCTGATCTCCTCCTTGAAGCTCATATTCAGAACCTCTGACAGAAGTCATCTTTTCTGTTACTAACCTCCTTTTTATGTTTTTTTTTTTTTTTTTTTTTTTCTCTTGCATTGTAGACATTTGAGGATTTCCTTCTCTCTCTCCTCTCAGTACAGGCTCCCTGAAGGCAGGGGCTGTGACTTACTTGTGTTTGGCTCTTCCACAACATCTAGCATAGTGACAGGAATGCAATTAAATGTGTAATAAGTATTTGCTGAATAAATCAGAAATTAATGAAAAATTTTCTTGTGTTCCTCAAATGTGTTTTGTCTATGTGTTACTTAACTCTTTATTAATCTTGAAAGCTAAATCAGAGTTGTTTTATTTTTCTGTGAATATATAAGAGGTACACAGTAAATAATTTGAGCCTGAGTGTAATAAAAATTGCAGTAGGAAGTAGGGGAAATATTTATGCTTATGGGCATATTTGTTTAATTTGTATATAAAGCTAGTACAAAGTCTTCAGTTCAGTTCAGTCGCTCAGTCGTGTCTGACTCTTTGCAACCCCATGAACTGCAGCGCTCCAGGCCTCTCTGCCCATCACCAACTCCTGGAATTTACCCAAACTCATGTCCATTGAGTCAGTGACACCATCCGACCATCTCATCCTCTGTCGTCCCCTTCTTTTCCTGCCCTCAATCTTTCTCAGCATCAGGGTGTTTTCAAATGAGTCAGCTCTTCACATCAGGTGGCCAAAGTACTGGAGTTTCAGCTTCAGCATCAGTCCTTCCAATGAACACCCAGGACTGATCTACTTTAGGATGGACTGGTTGGATCTCCAAGGGAATCCAAGGGACTCTCAAGAGTCTTCTCCAACACCACAGTTCAAAACCATCAATTCTTCAGTGCTCAGCTTTCTTTATAGTCCAACTCTCACATGCATACATGACTACTGGAAAAATTGCTTCTTTAGTCTTACTCAAAGAGAAAATTGGATTTCTAGATATTTCTTCAGTGCAGAGCTATTACACTAAAGCTGTTTATGTAGCAACTCTTTTTTGTCAGGCTTTCACTTTCAGGATAATAAACTACAACCAAAACCAACTTTCAGAAGCACTTTAACCTCACTGACAAGGGATCCAGCCCCAAAGAGGTGACATAATCTGTAAACATTTACTTTTTTCCCAAGTTTTGCTCAGTGTTTTTAAACCAACTTGACAGTTAATTTGCTGTCAGGTCACTGTTGTCTGATTTATATGATACCACTGTACTTTTTCGGAGAACGCAATAGCAAGCCACTCCAGTACTCTTGTCTAGAAAATCCCATGGATGGGAGGAGCCTGGTAGGCTGCAGTCCATGGGGTCGCTACCAGTCAGAGGCGACTGAGCGACTTCACTTTCATTTTTCACTTTCACGCAATGGAGAAGGAAATGGCAACCCACTCCAGTGTTCTTGCCTGGAGAATCCCATGGACTGGGGAGCCTGGTGGGCTGCTGACTGTGGGGTAGCACAGAGTCGGACACGACTGAAGTGACTTAGCAGCATCAGCAGCAGCAGCAACTGTACTTTTTAGATAAATTGAGTTTGATTTTCTTGAATTAAGAAATTTCCCAGCTTTGTCTCTATAAACAACCCTCAAATCTTAGAGTCTGAAAGCTAAAAATACTAACTAATCATAACAACCCCAAATGCCTTTGGCAGAATATAAATAATATAGATTGCTAAGTGCCTGTAATCTTAGTCTAAAACTTTGATTTTCTTCTATTCCTATAACATTGTAATAGTAAAATATTGGATTAGGGCTTGATCTACTAGTAAACTAGAGTAATCAAACTATTTATATACCAGCCAGTCTTACCACCCAAATAGATTCTCTGTATTCTCCCTTTCCTGCCCCTTTCTGAAATATTGTTGGAGTTATAATAAGTTACTGTGAAATGTTGTGTAGTAACAGGTTTCCTTCTGCTGCTTAACAGGTTTTGGATTCAGGAAGACTGGAAGAATATGATGAGCCATATGTTTTGCTGCAAAATAGAAACGGCCTGTTTTACAAGATGGTGCAACAACTGGGCAAGGCCAAGGCCACTGACCTCACTGAAACAGCAAAACAGGTGAGCCCACTGCGGGGAGTTGTAATTAAAATTTATCTCCACAGTTCACTCCTCATGATTTGGTAGCAGGGGTCCAGTAACAAGCTCTCTGTGTCCTTTTCAATCATAAGCCTACAGAGACAAAGCTTCATGAATGGATCTTTACATGTTGCAGGTGGAAGCCAGGTCTGCTGGGACTCTGCAGAAGCAGTGGGGATGGGGTCAGGATGTGTGCATGCATGTGCACCTGAGAGAGATTTTGGACTGGACTTGGCACACATTTAGACTCTGGGTTGAGATTCTCACAGAGCACAGGACACCCATTTTGCAGACCTTTCACATTCATTCTGATTGGTGCTCAGCACATTTGTGATACAAGTTCTGTCAAAGAATATCCAGGAAATTTGAGAGTTTAAGGGAACAAATTTGGAGTATTTTGATTCTAGGAAAATCTTCCAGGGAAAAATGTAGGTCTCTTCTGTGTTCTGATCTGTAAATAAAACTCCTACCTGATACTGTCACTTTCTCTCTAATTCTTTGTTGTTTCGAGTTAGGTGCATTTGCCCCCCATGCTTTCTCTAGCTTATGGAAAATGAAATTGTCATCAGGACAAATCAGGAGCTCACAATACCTTCACACTGTAGTCTGAATGGTGCCTGAAGGTTTACAGAGCACTTTCTCAGAGATGAGGTGTGTGAAGCACTGAGCACTGTGCATGGTGTGAGGAAGGGGCTCGATGGGTAACACTCAGGTCATGTGGTTTCATACTGAAAAATTTGGTCTTTGTTTCCAATGCTGAATGAGAATAATGAAAACAAGTTTCAAAGAATAAAGGAAAGAAATTTGTTAATTTGCTAGCAAATGAGTAGGATAGCAGACTAATTTTTTAAGAACTATCATCCTGCCTTCTAAGAGACAGCAGGTGTATTTAAAGAAAAGTTTTAGGGTGCCTATATGATGGTTGTCACATATAGTTGCTTTTTTTTTTAAGGATAGCTATTTCCATGATGTTATCCCTGGTCATTTTGGTCCCCTGATCCCAGTCAAAATGTTCCTGTTTTGATATTTTTTGCTTTGCTGACTTCATGTCCTTTGGTTTCTGTGGTTATGACACGAGAAACAAGCAGAAATGGCAAGAATGCCTGCACTGAGGTCTGCTTAAGGAACTTAGTTATTGTCATGCAGCTGCCTGTAATTCTTTCTGGAACAAGGTGAGAGTGGGGTTGATGGAAGGATAGAAGGAGGGAATGATGTTCTGGTGATCTTGCCCCTTGAGATGCATGGCTTGAGGCTTCTAACTGTGTGTGGTGAGGCTTCCCCATTGAAACTAAATCTCTGATCATTAAATTATAGGTGTGTTTTTACTTCTTCATACTTTGAATCTCCCAGATTTTTCACTTGTAAAAAATAAATTTACTTGTGTAATATTTTAAATGTCTCTTAAAAACATATTCCAAGTATCTCACAGTATTTCTGTTAGATATACTGTGGAAAATTCTTCAAGAGATGGGAATACCAGACCACCTTAATTACCTCCTGAGAAATCTGTATGCAGGTCAAGAAGCAACAGTTAGAACTGGACGAGGAACACCAGACTGGTTCCAAACTGAGAAAGAAGTACGTCAAGGCTGTATATTGTCACTCTGCTTATTTAACTTATATGCAGAGTACATCATGTGAAATGCTGGGCTGGATGAAGCACAAGCTGGAATTAAGATTGCCAGGAGAAATATCAATAACCTCAGATATGCAGATGACACTGTCCTTATAGCAGAAAACAGAGAAGAACTAAAGAGCATCTTGATGAAAGTGAAAGAGGAAAGTGAAAAAGCTGGCTTAAAACTCAACATTCAGAAAACTAAGATCATGGTATCCAGTCCCATCACTTCATGACAAATAGATGAGGAAACAATGGAAACAGTGGGCTCCAAAATCACTGCAGATGGTGACTGCAGCCATGAAATTAAAAGACGCTTGCTCCTTGGAAGAAAAGCTATGACAAACCTAGACAGCATATTAAAAAACAGAGACATAGTCAGTCGCAAGCAATAAATGCTGGAGAGGGTGTGGAGAAAAGGGAACCCTCTTACACTGTTGGTGGGAATGCAAACTAGTACAGCCACTATGGAGAACAGTGTGGAAATTCCTTAAAAAATGGAAATAGAACTGCCTTATGACCCAGCAATCCCACTGCTGGGCATACACACTGAGGAAACCAGAATTGAAAGAGACACGTGTACCCCAATGTTCATCGCAGCACTGTTTGTAATAGCCAGGACATGGAAGCAACCTAGATGTCCATCAGCAGATGAATGGATAAGAAAGCTGTGGTACATATACACAATGGAGTATTACTCCGCCATTAAAAAGAATACATTTGAATCAGTTCTAATGAGGTGGATGAAACTGGAACCTATTATACAGAGTGAAGTAAACCAGAAAGAAAAACACCAATACAGTATACTAACGCATATATATGGAATTTAGAAAGATGGTAACAATAACCCTGTATACGAGATGGCAAAAGAGACACTGATGTATAGAACAGTCTTTTGGATTCTGTGGGAGAGGGAGAGGGTGGGATGATATGGGAGAATGGCATTGAAACATGTATAATATCATATATGAAATGAGTCACCAGTCCAGGTTCGATGTACGATACTGGATGCTTGGGGCTGGTACACTGGGATGACCCAGAAGGATGGTATGGAGAGGGAGGAGGGAGGAGGGTTCAGGATGGGAAACACATGTATACCTGTGGTGGATTCATTTCGATATTTGGCAAAACCAATACAATATTGTAAAGTTTAAAAATAAAATAAAATAAAAAAAAAAGCATGCCACAACAACAACAACAAAACAGAGGCATAACTTTGCTGACAAAGGTCCATCTAGTCAAAGCATGGTTTTTCCAGTAGTCATGTATGGATGTGAGAGTTGGACTGCTATGAAAGCTGAGCACCAAAGAATTGAAGCTTTTGAACTGTGGTGTTGGAGATGACTCTTGAGTCCCTTGGACTGCAAGCAAATCCAACCAGTCAACCCTAAAGGAAATCAGTCCTGAAAATTCATTGGAAGGACTGATGCTAAAGTTGAAGCTCCTGTACTTTGGCCTCCTGATGTGAAGAACTGACTCATTGGAAATGACCCTGATGCTGGGAAAGATTGAAGAGAAGAGGAGAAGGGGATGATAGAAGATGAGACGGTTGGATGGATCACCAACTCAATGGACATGAGTTTGAGCAAGCTCCAGGAATTGGTGATGGATAGGGAAGCCTGGCATGCTGCAGTCCATGGGATTGCAAAGAGTTGGACACGGCTGGGTGACTGAACTGAACTGAATGGTATTTCTAAGTGAGAGATTTATCTAAAATGTAGCTCAAATTTCCTCTGTCACCGCTTCACCTCATTTCTTCTCCTTAGAGATGAAGAGTAGTACCTTCCACTTTTCACAGGGTGTGAAGTTTCACAGCGTCATCGAGCTGGCTGAAGAGTTGGCAGCGTCAGGATTCAATTCTTGGTATAGGGATGAGAAGTCTGTGTTCTGAACTTTTCATAAGTACTTATATTGTGTGCAGATATAGAGAAGCTGTACTTGGAGCCCTGACTTATTTTTAATTCCTGAAACTCACAGAGCGTTTTTACCTACCAGAGCAGAGGTCCCCAACCCCTAAGCCACAGATCAATACTGGTCTATGTCCTGTTAGGAACTGGGCAGTACTGCAGGAGGTAAGTGGCAGGTGAGCAAGCGAAGCTTCATCAGTGTTTGTAGCTTTTTCTCATATCCCCTGAGCTCTGTCTCCTGTCCGATCAGTGGCAGCATTGGATTCTCATAGGAGCGTGAACTTTAACCCAAAAGTTGAGGTGAAATATCCTAAGATTACCACAAAACAGAAATAAAGAGCATAATAAATCGACTGCACTTGAATCATCCCAGAACCATCCCCCAACCCAATCCATGGAAAAACTGTATTCCACAAAACTGGTCCCTGGTGCTAAAAAGGTTGGGGACCTCTGTACTAGAGTGTCTCTCAGTCAGAGCTTCCCCGCTAAGGCCTGATGATCATTTGTCATTCCTTGAATAAGTAGTCACAAAGAAGTCAGGAATTTATAAACATTTGTTCCTTTGACCTTACGCATTCCACATCAAAAGGACGTGTCCTCACCTGTGTGTCAGTCTTCATTTAAAAAATGTGTTATCATTTTATCTTTTTCAAAATTGAGTAAAGAGAAAATAGACCAGGGAATTTTAGAGAGGTCCAAATATTTAATAACAGAGTTCACCACGGTCATTTTACAGATGAGGAAACTAAGACTCTTTGGAAGGAAGATGGAACTGATGTATGTAACTAGTTGTTTTGCTAGTTTGCAGCAGATACTACAGAATTAGAAACTTGTTTTTTCAGTATGTGTTTCAAATCAAGTTTAACATACATACAGAAACAGAAATGGGTTATAGAAATCTCATGATTGTGGTCTATAATCTTGCACCTAGTTTAACAATATCACTAAGTTATGTTTGTATTGTTCTTCACAATTGTTTTATATAGTTCTCACATGTATTATTTCACTTAATCCTCTTGATGGTTGTTTTTTTATCCACATCATGGATGAAGAGATTTGGTCACACATAAGGTCACAGAGAAAGAGATGACAACCCACTCTAGTATGCTTGCCTGGGAAATCCCAGAGACAGGAGAGCCTTGTGGGCTACAGTTTATGGGCTCACAGGAGTCAAACATGACTTAGTGACTAAGCCACCAAGGTCACAGAGGGCTTCCCTTGTGGCTCAGATGGTCAAGAATCCACCTTCAATGTGGGAGAGCTAGGTTTGACCCCTGGGTTGGGGAGATCTCCTGGAGAAAGGAGTGGCAACCTACCCCAGTATTCTTGCCTGGAGAATCCCCATGGACAGAGGGAACTGGGGGTCTACAGTCCATGGGGTCATGAAGAGTTGGACACTACTGAGTGACTAAGCACAAGGTCACAGAGGTGGTCCAGGAAGCAGAAAGGCTGGGTGCTGCCCTAGGTACTGTGTTTTGTATCGAGTCTGAGAACGCTGCTCCTTCTTTAATTGATAGCCAAGTTGGGTCAATCACCCAAGTTCATTGGGTGGCAAAGCATTAGTTTCTCAAAGATTTCAACCCGACCACTGGTTCAGGTAACCTCTGCAGAAAACATAAGGAAATACATTTCTTGTTTCCCCATCCAGCTGAGTATCTTTTAGATATTCTTTCTGCATATACTTGGTCTTATTAGGCGAACAAGCTATCAGATTGTCAATTTTTTTTTAAAGTGCATGCATCAGATATCAATGCATGGTTCAGAGTTGTAACACTGGGAACATTAGCCTAAGTCAAAAAGCTTTTCACTCTAATAGAATAAAATTCATTCATTTGAAAAGAAACCTCAACATCTGGGAGAAGGTGCTTCCAAATCACGTTTTCTTGACCATGTAGTTGCTTCTCTGAAAATGTTGGTGCAGGCAAGCTCAATAACTGTCTGACTGACCCTTTTAGATGATCCATAAAACAGTAGAGAAAGTACTTTCTAGAAATATAAAGCTGCAGGGTTCATTAGTTTGCTAGAGCTGCCATGCTGCTGCTGCTGCTGCTAAGTCACTTCAGTTGTGTCCGACTCTGTGCGACCCCAGAGACGGCAGCCCATCAGGCTCCCCTGTCCCTGGGATTCTCCAGGCAAGAACACTGGAGTGGGAAAGCACCAAAGAATAATAGAGTTAAACAACATAAATGTACTACTTCACAGCCTTGGAGACTGCAAGTCTGAGGTCACAGTGTCAGTAGGGTGGTTTCCTCTGAGGTCTCTCTTCTTGGCTTGGAGACGCCATCTTCTCTCTGTGTCCTCATGTGGTCTTTCCTCTGTGTGTGCCTGTGTCCTAATCTCTTCTTTCTATGAGGTCAGTCAGATTATATTAGGACCTGCCTATATGACTGCATTTTAAACTTTATTGTCTCTTTAAAGACACTGTCTCAATATGGAGTCACATTCTGAGATTCCGTGCATGGGGGAAGGTTGGGGCTTCTACATATAAAATTTGAGGGGACAGGATTCAGCTCATAACAAAGGATGAAAGTTGTCATTCATTTTCTTCTGTGATGAAGCAGACCTGATTGAGATTTTTTGAATTTTCTTTGTTTCCAATGTGTAACAGAGGGGTCATTTTTTCTATTTGTGTTATCACCAGATACAACCCAAAAGTTATGAAACCCTCATCTTGGATCTAGGAGCCTGAGTCAATTTGAATAAATGGAGTTGGCACTTGGCAGCCATGTGGCCTTGTGTCCCCCAAGGTCTCTGAGCCTCAGATCCTCACCTGTATGTAAAGCAGAGATTACATCCCTGCCTGGCTTCTTCACAGTTATTCTACACAAGGATCAGATGAAAGAGCAGATGCTTTGGTGCTTTGAGAATATAGAGTGTTTTACAGTATAAAACTGGGATTATTTTTTTAAAAGGCTTAGAGTGAACCCTTACTTCCCAATAATAGGAAAATGCACCTACAGTTCTTCTGAGTAGCTTTAGAGACTCAAAATAAATAAAATGTATTTTTAATAATTAGCTTTTAAAGAGATGATACATCTAATGCTATAAAATTTTAAAACTTCAGCTTTAAAAATAAATTCTTTAAAATTTATGAATGAAAAGTAAATCACTCTCCACTCCTGTCATCACACAGCTCCTCCCCAGGTGGAGCCCCAGCTCCACTGTTGGCTGTTCTGTTGAGTGTTTTGTGCATCAGGAAGAACTTGTGCAGATATGCCCTTCCTGTTTTTAAGCACAAATGGTGGCTGTTCCTTGTTGTTTTCATTTAATATAATACCTCAGATTATATCAGTGCATAGTTATTCTTTGTAATGGCTACATAATATTTATGATTTCTCTATTCCCTACTCCTCATTTTCCCTTCTAATTAACTGTTACAGTTTGGTGCTTTTTTCCATCAAAGAAGCAGCTCCCACATTCACTTACTATTTGTATTTTTTTTTAATATAATCTATCACTTTCTGCTTTTTATCTTTAAAAATTCCACCCTCCCTTTGGTTTATTTTGTTGTCACTTCTCACTTCTTGAATGTGTTTATTTTTATTTTTTCTTATTTATTAATATAAACATTTTAAGGCTGTGAACTTCTCTCTGCATACTGTTCTAGTTATATCCTATGGGCTGGTGTGTAGCCCTTTCATTATAGTTAGGTTTTTATTTATAGATTTCTATAATTTTGGTCATTTCCTCTTTGGTCCAAGAATTATTTGAGAAGGAGGTCATTAAAATTTCCTGGGTATAGAGGATTTTTTAATGTTGATTTGTTTTCTAATTTACTCTTTATTTTACTCATTTCATTGCTTTGTGATTAAAAAAAGTTATCTGTACTATTTTCACCCAGAAAATGTATTTGTTAATAATTTTTCGTGTTCTAGTATATAGATAATTTTTGTGAATGTTCTTGAGCATTTAAAAAGATGAACTATTTTAACTCTGTTTCTGACTGTGCTGTGTCTTCATTGCTGCATGCAGGCTTTCTCTAGTTGTAGTGAGCGGAGGCTACTCTTCATTGCAGTATGCTTGCTTCTCATTCTCAGTGGCTTCTCTTGTTATGGAACACAAGCTCTAGGGTTTTGAGCATCAGTAGTCACAGTATGTGGGCTCAGTATATGTGGCTCATAGGCTGCAGAGGACAGGCTCAGCAGTTGTGGAACATGGCTTAGTTACTCTGTGGCATATGGAATCTTCCCAGATCAGGGATCAAACCTGTGTCCCCTGCTTTGGTAGGCAGATTCTTATGCACTGCGCTACCAGGGAATCCAAGATACAGAGTTTAATTTGTAATTAGATTGAGTTATTAATTTAATTACTTAGGTTTTCTCTATCCTTCTTTATTTTGGTTCCTTTGATGTGACTTGGACTTAGGTGAATTAGTCTCACCTTGTACCATGTTTCACTTTTTAGTTCTTGTCATTTTTGTTTTGATAATTTTGATGCAGTGATTTTTCAGTCCACAAATATTCATGATTTGGGTTTTCACTAAGAATTATATTTTCCACAATTTTTGAGGTGCCTTTCTTTGATATTTTTAATGTTTCTTGCCTGAATCTAAGCTAGTTCAAGACTAAAATCGAGTCCTCTGTTTTCACTTTGTTTTCATTTGCCTGATATGTCTTTCACTGTCTTTAAATATCAGATTGTAGATGTGTCTCCTACAATGGTAAGTAGTTAGGTTTAGCTCTGAGTTTAGTCTTAGCCCTTATAGGTCATATTTTACGTGAGTTCTTTTATGTTATGCTTTCAGTTTTAAGTGTTTTTTTTTTTTTTTTAACCTTTAAAAAGTTTGCAGTCTGTATTTTGTTGTTGTTGTTGTTCACTATTGTATGTGTGTTGCTTTCATTTCTTCTAGGAATAGTTTATTTTGTTATTATTGACTCCACATTATAAACATTGAAAACATAGTTTCCTTTTTTCCTTTCTACCACCAAATTTTAGTTATTTAAATTGTGTTTTATCTTCAAATATTTAAAAATATTTTAACCTGTATTATTTTGCTTAATTTTTTAAAAGTTAATTTATTTATTTTAATTAAAGTATATTTACTTTACAACATTGTGATGGTTTTTGCCATTCAGTTCGGTTCAGTTCAGTCGGTCAGTCATGTCCGAATCTTTGAGACCCCATGAATCGCAGCACGCCAGGCCTCCCTGTCCATCACCAACTCCTGGAGTTCATTCAGTCTCACGTCCATTGAGTCAGTGATGCCATCCAGCCATCTCATCCTCTGTCGTCCCCTTCTCCTCCTGCCCCCAATCCCTCCCAGCATCAGAGTCTTTTCCAATGAGTCAACTCTTCGCATGAGGTGGCCAAAGTACTGGAGTTTCAGCTTCAGCAGGATTCCTTCCAAAGAAATCCCAGGGCTGATCTCCTTCAGAATGGACTGGTTGGATCTCCTTGCAGTCCAAGGGACTCTCAAGAGTCTTCTCCAACACCACAGTTCAAAAGCATCAATTCTTCGGCACTCAGCCTTCTTGACAGTCCAACTCTCACATCCATACATGACCACAGGAAAAACCATAGCCTTGACTAGATGGACCTTTGCCATATATCGACATGAATCACCATAGGTATACATGTGTCCCCCCACCCCCATCCTGAATCCCTCCCAGTCCCTCCCCACCCAATCTCTTTAAGTTGTCCCAATGCATTGGTTTTGGGTGCCCTGCTTCATGCATTGAACTCCCACTGTCATATATTTTACATAAGGTAATGTATATTTTTTGATGCTATTTTCTCAAATCATCCTACCCTCACCTTCTTCCACTGGGTCCAAAAGTCTGTTCTTTATGTCTGAGTCTCTTTTGCTGCCCTGACAAGCGTGTTATACTTATTTCACCACAACAATTTTTTGTCTGGTTGCTGCCATCGTTTTGGAACTTAAAAGTTCACACTTTTGCTCCTGTGGGGTTATGCTGAAATATAAAATTAGTAGTTAAAACAACTTAATTCGTACCACTTTAGGATTATTGATTTTTTACAATTTAATCACAATGCCAATAAAAGTGATACTTTAGATTTGTGCACAAAACACAAAATATCCTTATGCATATTAATTCTTGCAAACAGACATTTTAAAATAATTTGTTATTATACCTTTTAACCAAAGATTTAAGTTTTCAATTAAGGGTTTTTATTTGGCTGCTTGTGAGAAAACTTTTCTAAACAATCATTTTCGAGATCTTGCAACATCTTAAAAACCTCTTAAACACTCAGTTAGCTTGCAGAAATTTTGCATGAATAACATGGCTTTTAGGTCATGCTCTTTCAATTCCTTGTCTTTAAAAGCAAACAACTTATTAACCTATATTAAAAGTTCCTCATAAATAAAATTTTTAAAGAATCTCTCCTTATTTTGAATTATAAAATCTGTAATAATTTCTTCCATCTCTTTGTCACTCTCGTCTTTTTTTAATATAAATTTATTTATTTTAATTGGAGGCTAATTACTTTACCATATTGTATTGGTTTTGCCATACATTGACATGAATCTGCCACGGGTGTACATGTGCTCCCATTCCTGAAGCCCCCTCTCAATTTTCTCCCCAACCCATCCCTCTGGATCATCCCAGTGCATGAGCCCCAGGTACACTGTATCATGCATTGAACCTGGACTGGTGATTCATTTCACATATGATAATATACATGTTTCAATGCCATTCTCCCAAGTCATCCCACCCTTGCCCTCTCCTACAGAGTCCAAAAGACTGTTCTATACATCTTTTTCTGTCTTGCATACAGGATTATCATTACCATCTTTCTAAATTCCATATATATGCATTAGTAGACGGTATTGGTGTTTTGCTTTCCGACTTACTTCACTCTGTATAATAGGCTCCAGTTTCATCCACCTCATTAGAACTGATTCAAATGCATTCTTTTTAATGGCTGAGTAATATTCCATTGTGTATATGTACCACAGCTTTCTTATCCATTTGTCTGCTGATGGAACATCTAGGTTGCTTCCATGTCCTGGCAATTATAAACAGTGCTGTGATGAACATTGGGGTACATGTGTCTCTTTCAATTCTGGTTTCCTTGGTGTGTGTGCCCAGCAGTGGGATTGCTGGGTCATATGGCAGTTCTATTTCCAGTTTTTTAAGGAATCTCCACACTGTTCTCCATAGTTCACTCAGACTCACGTCCATCCAGTCAGTGATGCCATCCAGCCATCTCATCCCCTGCCGTCCCCTTCTCCTCCTGCCCCCAATCCCTCCCAGCATCAGAGTCTTTGCCAATGAGTCAACTCTTCGCATGAGGTGGCCAAAGAACTGGAGTTTCAGCTTTAGCATCATTCCTTCCAAAGAAATCCCAGGGCTGATCTTCAGAATGGACTGGTTGGATCTCCTTGCAGTCCAAGGGACTCTCAAGAGTCTTCTCCAACACCACAGTTCAAAAGCATCAATTCTTCGGCGCTTAGCCTTCTTCACAGTCCAACTCTCACATTCATATATGACCACTGGAAAAACCATAGCCTTGACTAGACTGACCTTTGTTGGCAAAGTAATGTCTCTGCTTTTGAATATGCTATCTAGGTTGGACATAGCTTTCCTTCCAAGGAGTAAGCGTCTTTTAATTTCATGGCTGCAGTCACCATCTGCAGTGATTTTGGCGCCCAGAAAAATAAAGTCTGACACTGTTTCCACCTTTCCCCATCTATTTCCCATTAAGTGATGGGACCAGATGCCATGATCTTCGTTTTCTGAATGTTGAGCTTTAAGACAACTTTTTCACTCTCCACTTTCACTTTCACCAAGAGGCTTTTGAGTTCCTCTTCACTTTCTGCCATAAGGGTGGTGTCATCTGCATATCTGAGGTTATTGATATTTCTCCTGGCAATCTTGATTCCAGCTTGTGTTTCTTCCAGTCCAGCGTTTCTCATGATGTACTCTGTATAGAAGTTAAACAAGCAGGGTGATAATATACAGCCTTGACGTACTCCTTTCCCTATTTGGAACCAGTCTGTTCCATGTCCAGTTCTAACTGTTGCTTCCTGATCTGCATACAGATTTCTCAAGAGGCAGGTCTGGTGGTCTGGTATTCGCATCTCTTTCAAAATTTTCCACAGTTTATTGTGATCCACACAGTCAAAGGCTTTGGCATAGTCAATAAAGCAGAAATAGATGTTTTTCTGGAACTCTCTTGCTTTTTCCGTGATCCGGTGGATGTTGGCAATTTGATCTGTGTGGTAAATCCTAGAGAATGTTCTGTGTCTGCTTGATAAGAATGTATACCTTGGGTTTTTTTTTTTTTTTTGGTTTTTTTTTTTTTGTTTTTTTGATGTAGTGTTCTTAAATTATCAATTAAGTCTAATTCTTCTATTGTATCATTTAGGACCTCTGTTGCCATATTGATTCTCTGTATGGAAGATATGTGCGTTGATGTGAATGGGTGTTAATGTCTTCTATTATTATTGTATTCTTATTGCTTTCTCTTGTTATGTATGTTAGTATTTGTTTTATGTATTTTGGTGCTCCTATAGGTGCATATATGTTGATGAATGTAAAATCCTCTTTTTGTATTGACCTTTTAATCATTATATAACGTCCTTCTTTATAGCCTTTTCTTTAAAGACTTTTTATTTTTTTGATGAGTTCAATTCAGTTCAGTCACTTAGTCGTGTCTGACTCTTTGCGATCCCATGAATCGCAGCATGCCAGGCCTCCCTGTCCATCTCCAACTCCCAGAGTTCACTCAAACTCATGTCCATTGAATCGGTGATGCCATCCAGCCATCTCATCCTATGTCATCCCCTTCTCCTGCCCCCAATCCCTCCCAGCATCAGAGTCGTTACCAATGAGACAACTCTTGGCATGAGGTGGCCAAAGTATTGGAGTTTCAGCTTTAGTATCATTCCTTCCAAAGAACATCCAGGACCGATCTCCTTTAGAATGGACAGGTTGGATCTCCTTGCAGTCCAATGGACTCTCAAGAGTCTTCTCCAACACCACAGTTCAAAATCATCAATTCTTCCGTGCTCAGCTTTCTTCACAGTCCAATTCTCACATCCATACATGACCACTGGTAAAACCATAGCCTTGACTACACGGACCTTTGTTGGCAAAGTAACGTCTCTGCTTTTGAATATGCTATCTAGGTTGGACATAGCTTTCCTTCCAAGGAGTAAGCGTCTTTTACGTTCATGGCTGCAGTCACCATCTGCAGTGATTTTGGCGCAAAAAAAAAAAAAAAAAAAGAAAAAAAAAAAAGTCTGACACTGCTTCCACTCTTTCCCCATCTATTTCCCATGAAGTGATTGGACCAGATGCCATGATCTTAGTTTTCTGAATGTTAAGCTTTAAGCCAACTTTTTCACTGTCCTCTTCACTTTCACCAAGAGGCTTTTTAGTTCCTCTTCACTTTCTGCCTTAAGGGTAGTGTCATCTGCATATCTGAAATTATTGATATTTCTCCTGGAAATCTTGATTCCAGATTGTGCTTCTTCCATCCCAACGTTTCTCATGATGTACTTTGCATATAAGTTAAATAAACAGGGTGACAATATACAGCCTTGACGTACTCCTTTTCCTATTTGGAACCAGTCTGTTGTTCCATGTCCAGTTCTAACTGTTGCTTCCTGACCTGCATATAGGTTTCTCAAGAGGCAGGTTAGGTGGTCTGGTATTCCCATCACTTAAAGAATTTTCTGCAGTTTATTGTGATCCACACAGTCAAAGGCTTTGGCATAGTCAATGAAGCAGAAATAGATTTTTTTCTGGAACTCTCTTGCTTTTCCAATGATCCAGTGGATGTTGGCCATTTGATCTCTGGTTCCTCTGCCTTTTCGAAAACCAGCTTGAACATCAGGAAGTTCACAGTTCACATATTGCTGAAGCCTGGCTTGGAGAATTTTGATCATTACTTTAGTAGCGTGTAAGATGAGTGCAATTGTGCAGTAGTTTGAGCATTCTTTGACATTGTCTGTCTTTGGGATTGGATTGAAAACTGACCTTTTCCAGTCCTGTGGCCACTGCTGAGTTTTCCTAATTTGTTGGCATATTGAGTGCAACACTTTCACAGCATCATCTTCCAGGATTTGAAATAGCTCAACTGGAATTCCATCACCTCCACTAGCTTTGTTCGTAGTGATACTTTCTAAGGCCCACTTGACTTCACATTCCAGGATGTCTGGCTCTAGGTGAGTGATCACACCATCATGATTATCTTGGTCATGAAGACCTTTTTTGTACAGTTCTTCTGTGTATTCTTGTCACCTCTTCTTAATATGTTATGCTTCTGTTAGGTCCATACCATTTCTGTCCTTTATCGAGCCCATCTTTGCATGAAATGTTCCCTTGGTATCTCTAATTTTCTTGAAGAGATCTCTAGTCTTTTCCATTCTGTTGTTTTCCTCTATTTCTTTACATTGATCTCTGAGGAAGGCTTTCTTATCTCTTCTTGCTATTCTTTGGAACTCTGCATTCATATACTTATATACTTATATTTTTCCTTTTCTCCTTTGCTTTTCACTTCTCTTCTTTTCATAGCTATTTGTAAGGCATCTCCAGACAGCCATTCTGCTTTTTTGCATTTCTTTTCCATGAGTACAGTATTGCAATTTCTCCTCTCCTGTCATTTCTGTTTGCATGAAATATCTTTTTTCATCTCCACACTTTCAATCTGTATGTATCCTTTGCCTAATTTGAGTATTGTAGGCAGCATGGGTCTCTTTTAGGTCTCTTGGTATTTTTTTCCCCAAATTTTTTAAATTTTTTTTTTAATTGAAGGATAATTCCTTTACACAATTTTGTGGTTTCCTGTCATACATCAACAAGAATCAGCCATAGGTACACCAGTGTCCCCTCCCTCCAGAACCTTCCTCCCCATCCCACCCTTCTATATTGTCACAGAGCCCCTGTTTTAGTTCCCTGAGTCCAGGTTCTTGTTTATAATGCAGTTGGCCACTGTGTGTGTTTTGATTCTGCACCCACTGACATTTAAGGCAATTATTGATACATATGTATTTATTTCTATTTCAAACCTTGTTTTCCAGTTGATTCTTTACTTCTTCTTTGTTCCTTTCTTTTTATTTTTGTTTTCCCTTCCATGTTTTAATGATTTAACTTTATTTTATGCTTATTTTATTCTCTTCTTTTTTGTGTGTGTGTGATTCTATTGTATGCTTTTGACTTGTCGTTGCCCTGTTTTTCAAGTATGTTAACCCCTTTACATATCTGCTTGCTTTAGACTGTTAGTCAGATAGGCTCAAACACATTCTAAAAATAAGAAACAGAATTTGGGGGAGGAGCCAAGATGGCGGAGGAGTAGGACGGGGAGAACACTTTCTCCCCCACAAATTCATCAAAAGAGCATTTAAACTTCGAGTAAATTCCACAAAACAACTTCTGAATGCTGGCAGAGGACATCAGGCACCCAGAAAAGCAACCTAAGTCTTCGAAAGGAGGTAGGAAAAAATATAAAAGACAAAAAAAAGAGACAAAAGAGGGAGGGACGGAGTTCCGTCCCTGGAAGGGAGAAAAAGAGAGAAGTTTCCAAACACCAGGAAACATTCTCACTGCCGAATCTGTGCCGAGCTTTGGAAGCACAGAGGGCAACAAAACAGGGAGAAAAAATAAATAAACAATTAAAACTCGCAGATTGCGAGCCCTACGTTAACTCCCCCAGCGGAGAAGCAGCGCAGACGCCTGCACACGCCATTAGTGAGCGGGGGCTGGGCAGGGAGGCGCGCGCGCGCGCTGCATCTCTTAGAGTAAGAACCTGGCCTGAATACCCTGAGCGCTATCTGAGCGAAATAATTTGGGCTAGCAAACCAGACTGTGGGATATCTACCATGCGAAAAGCCAGCCCTAACCTAAGACACCGCCAGGTCTGCACATGGAACAAAGGCCTGAACAGAGATAGCCGGCTGCAGACCTTCCCCCTCCAGTGACAGGCAGCCAGAGCTGGAAGGGGGCAATCGCAGCCCCAGAGAGACATTATCTATTAAACTGTAAGCAGGCTTCTTTGCTAACTAAAACTTCTTGGGGGTCTGGATGGTCAACATCTGCCTGAGAAGGTGCGCCAGATAACTGAGTGGCAGAGAGACGATAAGTCGCAGCAATCGCGCGCGCCAAACACCTCATCATCTGAGCTGCTCGGATCTGGGAAGGGCACAAAACGCAGGCCCAACGGAGAGTCTGTGCCTCTGAGAACTACCCGAGTGCCTGAACCTGAGCGGCTTGGACCTGGGAAGTGCAGGCAGCCCGGGGCCGGCCTCGGATGATTCCCGGAGGAACAACCTAGAGCCCGAGCAGTGTGGGCAGGGAGGCTACATGCGCCGTGAGCGGGGGGGGGCAGACCCAGTGTGGCTGAGGCACTGCGAGCGCACGCCAGTGTTATTTGTTTGCAGCATCCCTCCCTCCCTCCCTCCCCACAGCGCAACTGAACAAGTGAGCCTAAAAGAAACAGGATTTGCATTTCTTATTCTCCTTCCCCACATATTTGGGCTTCTTGGTGGCTCAGATTGTAAAGAATCTTCCTGCAGTTTGGGAGACCCAAGTTCGATCTTTAGGTTGGGAAGATCCCTTGGAGAAGAGAATGGAAACCCACTCTGGTATTCTTGCCTGGAGAAGTCCATGGACAGAGGAGCCTGGCAGACTACAGTTCATAGGTTTGCAAAAAGTCAGACATGACTGAGAAACTAACACTTTCACACTTTTCCCCACATAATATGATTTTAATGTCCCTTTATATCTCCATGTTTATCTTTTTGTTGCTCCTTGTGTTTATCATTGCTTTCACAAATAGGGTTTTTTGTTTGTTTGTTTTTTTGACCTGTATTCTCACTAATTTAAGTGATTTACTTTTCAATTGTGATTTCCTCCTTCCTATATCTTCCTGCTTCTTTTCTATTTAGAGATGACTTTTCAATATCTCTTTTAGGATAGTTTTAGTATTGCTGTATTTCTTTAGTTTTTGCTTATCTGAGAAATTATTTCTCCTGCAATTCTAAATAGTCTTTCCGGGTATAGTATTGCTGTTCAGTCACTCAGTCATGTCCAACTCCTTGTGACCCCATGGGCTGTAGCAAGCCAGGTTTCCCTGTCCTTCACTGTCTCCTGGAGTTTGCTCAAATTCATGGCCATTGAGCAATCCCTATCAAGCTACCAACAGTATTCTTCGGAGAGCTCGAACAAATAATTTCACAATTTTTATGGAAATACAAAAAACCTCGAATAGCCAAAGCTATCGAGAAAGAAGAATGGAACTGGAGGAATCAACCTACCTGACTTCAGGCTCTACTACAAAGCCAACAGTTATCAAGACAGTATGGTACTGGCACAAAGACAGAAATATAGATCAATGGAACAAAATAGAAAGCCCAGAGATAAATCCACGCACATATGGACACCTTATCTTTGACAAAGGAGGCAAGAATATACAATGGATTAAAGACAATCTCTTTAACAAGTGGTGCTGGGAAATCTGGTCAACCACTTGTAAAAGAATGAAACTAGAACACTTTCTAACACCATACACAAAAATAAACTCAAAATGGATTAAAGATCTAAATGTAAGACCAGAAACTATAAAACTCCTCGAGGAGAACATAGGCAAAACACTCTCTGACATACATCACAGCAGGATCCTCTATGACCCACCTCCCAGAATATTGGAAATAAAAGCAAAAATAAACAAATGGGACCTAATTAACCTTAAAAGCTTCTGCACACCAAAGGAAACTATAAACAAAGTGAAAAGACAGCCTTCAGAATGGGAGAAGATAATAGCAAATGAAGCAACTGACAAACAACTAATCTCGAGAATATACAAGCAACTCCTACAGCTCAACTCCAGAAAAATAAATGACCCAATCAAAAAATGGGCCAAAGAACTAAATAGACATTTCTCCAAAGAAGACATACAGATGGCTAACAAACACATGAAAAGATGCTCAACATCACTCATTATCAGAGAAATGTAAATCAAAACCACTATGAGGTACCATTTCACACCAGTCAGAATGGCTGCGATCCAAAAGTCTACAAGTAATAAATGCTGGAGAGGGTGTGGAGAAAAGGGAACCCTCTAACACTGTTGGTGGGAATGCAAACTAGTACAGCCACTATGGAGAACAGTGTGGAGATTCCTTAAAAAACTGGAAATAGACCTGCCTTATGATCCAGCAATCCCAGTGCTGGGCATACACACTGAGGAAACCAGAAGGGAAAGAGACACGTGTACCCCAATGTTCATCGCAGCACTGTTTATAATAGCCAGGACATGGAAGCAACCTAGATGTCCATCAGCAGATGAATGGATAAGAAAGCGGTGGTACATATACACAATGGAGTATTACTCAGCCATTAAAAAGAATACATTTGAGTCAGTTCTAATGAGGTGGATGAAACTGGAGCCTATTATATAGAGTGAAGTAAGCCAGAAAGAAAAACACCAATACAGTATACTAACGCATATATATGGAATTTAGAAAGATGGTAACAATAACCCTGTGTACGAGACAGCAAAAGAGACACTGATGTATAGAACAGTCTTATGGACTCTGTGGGAGAGGGAGAGGGTGGGAAGATTTGGGAGAATGGCATTGAAACATGTAAAATATCATGTATGAAACGAGTCGCCAGTCCAGGTTCGATGCACGATACTGGATGCTTGGGGCTGGTGCACTGGGACGACCCAGAGGGATGGTATGGGGAGGGAGGAGGGAGGAGGGTTCAGGATGGGGAACACATGTATACCTGTTGCAGATTCATTTTGATATTTGGCAAAACTAATACAATTATGTAAAGTTTAAAAATAAAATAAAATTAAAAAAAAATTCATGGCCATTGAGTTGATTTTTTTTTTCTCTTTTAATACTTTCAATATATTTTGCCACTCCCTTCTGGCCTGTAGTGTTTCTGTAGAGAAATCAGCTGATAGCCTATGGGAATTCTCTTAAATAAGCTCTTTGTTTTTCTCTTGCTGTCTTTAGAATCTTCTCTTTATCTCTAACTTTTACCATTTTTATCGTAATATGTTGGTATTGGACTGTTTGGGTTCATCTTGTTTGGGGCGCTCTGTGCATCTTGTATCTAGGAAGTTTTCAGCCATAATTTTTTCAAATACATTTTCAATCCCCTTTTATTTTTCTTCTCCTTCTGGAATCCCTATTATATATAGATTGGCCTGCTTTATATTATCCCATAGCTTTCTTATATTGCTTTAATTTTTCATTTGGCTTTTTGTCTGCTGTTTTGATTAAATAATTTCCATTATTCTATCTTCCAGGTCACTTATCCTTTCTTCCGCAATATTCATTCTATTTTTCATTGCCTTGAGCTCAGTTTTAGTCTCAGCAAATGCATTCTCCTGAATCCTTATAGTTTCTAGTTCCTTTTCCCAGTAATTTGCATTTCTGTTGATAGCCTCTTAATTCCTTCAGTATTTTCATTGCCTCCTTTTGAGCTTGCTGTCTGTTAGACTGAAGAGATCTGTTTCATTGTTCCTTCAGGGGAATTCTCTTGGTCTTTTAACTGAGAGTGATTCCTCTTCTTCATTTTGCTTATGTTTCTCTTACTCTGAATTTAGGTGAAAGAATTATCTACTGTTGTCTTAGAGGGTTATTTATATGTGGGACTGTCCCTCTGTAGCCTTTGTGGATTAATTTTTTTTTTTTTTTTTGGTAGGAGGACTGTTTTAGGTTTTGATGCTTGCCATCTATTTCCTCAGCATATGCTGGCTGTTTTCCCCTAGATAGGGGGTGTGCAGTTGTGTGGGTGTATGGCATGTGCACTCTCCCAGGAAGGCACTTGGCTGTCAGTCATGGGTGCCTTGGCAAGTGATGGTGAGCCATGCATACTTCAAGGAAGGTGGGGGAGTGACCTGCACCAACTCACAGGACCCTCGGAGGTGGTAGTGTCATCTGTCTGTGGCTGCCTCTGGAGTCTGAAGTGGCAGCATCAGCTTACACCCACCCTTGGAGCTCATGTAGGCAGTACCCTGCCACCTCAGAGTACACAGAGAAAGCTCCTATGGGGGCCTGCCCCTCAGCTTGAGTGTCCCCAACAATGCTATCTCAAAAGGGCTTACTATTGTTATTTAAAATTTTTTTATTTATTTATCTATTTAGTTTTGGCTGTGCTGGGTCTTCATTACTGCACACAGGCTTTCTCTAGTTGTGGTGAGCAGGGGGCTACTTTATAGTTGTGGTGTGTGGGCTTTTCTTACTTCTCTTGTTACAGAGCATGAGCTCTAGGGTGCACTGGCTTCAGTAGTTGTGGCATACGGGATTCATAGTAGAGACATGTGGACTCAGTAGTTATGGCACACAGGCTTAGTTGCTTTATGACACGCGGATCTTCCTGGACTAGGGATCAAACCTATGTCCCCTGCATTGGCAGGTGGATTCTGAACCACTGGATCCAAAGCCCCCCCACCCCCCACCCACCCCGCCTCTCCACTTTTTTTAAAATTCTTGCATTCATAATGGAACTAGCCTCAGATTTCATCCATGAGCCCTAAACATTCTTGGAGAATTTCTTGTTTTTCTCCTTAACTTAAGGGACATTTTGATATATAGCATTTCATAAGCAGTGCTGTTTAGGGAGTAGCATGTGTGCAGGTAACAAGAGAAAAAGTACACCTAATATAAAGGTAGGTGTCTCAGAGCTTTCCTATTTCATATGTAAAGCCCACTATCTCTCATGATAACTTTGTTGATAGCATCTACAAATGGACTTAGAATCAAGTTTTATAAAATGAATCTGGAATCACATGACCTAGCAACCTAGCTCATGACATGAGTCAGCTTCAGATAGATGGACCATTTTCTGTTTTAAACACTCAAACAAAACTTTACACATTCTTATTTGGGGGAAAAAATGACATTTGAAGTCCTTTTACAGCCAAACACATTTAGAGGTAAGAGCTCACAAGTCTTGACATTATTTCATTTTGTTATGTGCATTCGTCAAGAAACCAAGATATGGTGCAGCTACAAAAACTGATGATTGTGGAACAGACAAACTTGACAGCATTTCACTTCCTTTATGTTCTGATTATACATTTATCAGAAAACCTATGTCTCTTCCAGTTCAGCTAGAAGTTGGTAAAAGTCAAGAATTCAAAGGCCTGGCAAACCTGATATTAACATCTAGATTGATGGTGCTCATTTTTGTGTAAAAGTGAGAAACCCTCACGCAGACACTAGATTTCCCAGCCTCTTTGTCATCTTGTTTATAATTTATCTCCATGTTTTAATTCTGTAAAATGATTTTGGTTATCAATTAGTGATTAAAGCTTATCTGTGAATCAGAATGATCAGAACTCAAGGGAATCATATTTGGCATTCAGCCCAGTCCCACTGAGGGTTTTAATGGGGCTACATCCTTCATAGAATAAACACATCACTGGGTTTAAAAATTGTGCCTCCATTAGTGTTATGATTTGCTTCACATGAAGAAGTGACCCTAGAAATGTGTTGCTTTAGGAGGGACTTTACAGCTTTTAAGTGTGGTGTTTTTATTTATTTATTTTTTTCAGGTGTACCTCAAAAGGAATTATCCAGATGATGATGATGCTCAGTGACTGTGTGGTTATGAATGCTTCCAATGGACAGACCTTAATCTTAACAATTTTTGAGATAGCATTGTGATTCTCCTGTGAAGTCAAGTCTATTCTGAAGGCATTTCTCCAATAGTATTTGCCTTGCATAAACTATATTGCACTTCTTTATACCAGCAACAAATATTTACACATACAAGATGCTAATTTGGATTTATCTCTTTCCAACTTCACACAATGATTTCAAACTCTTACAAAATGACTTGTTAATTTTTAAAGGTTATACTATTTTTTTTTTCCTTATCCAAATCAGAGAAGCAAGCCACCAATAAAAGCTGTCTCCCAGATTTAGTGCCTTGAGAGAGTCCAGAGCTAAAGCTCATTTTCTAAGTTATAAAACAAATTTGTCACAGATTTTTTTTTTACTGTTCCCAGAATTACATATTACTTTCCAGTTATATCAAGGATTCTGTTTACTTGAAGGCTGTGAAGTTGCTGTTTTGTTTCACAACTGCCTTTAATATAACTAGGATCAATTATTCCACCCAAAGACCTCTGGTTAAAATACTACAGAGAAAACGGATAGGAAAAACAAAAAATATACTCTAAGTGATATTATAGGGCAGAGTTGTGCCCCCCCACAAAAGAAGATATGCGATTAAGATACAGAAGGACAATATTTAATTTTATATCTTAAAAGAGAAGGGAGAGAAAACATGCTTTCTCAAAATAGGAACCCTTTGAGGGCATTTGAAAATGAAGAACAGACATGATCATTGATTGTCTTCTAGATTGGGGATTTTTTTACATTTTTTTTTTTTTTACAGTATCGATAACATAAAATTTGCCGTATTACCATTTTTAAACATACAATTCAGCGGCATTAATTGTATCCACAATATTGTACAACAATCAACATTTACTTAATTTTTGTTCATTATTTTAGTACTTTTCAGTGTGTTATTTCTACAGAGTCATTTTTGGTTAAGTTTTATTTCTTTAGCAGTGGATTTGTTTCTGTGAGTTTTGAGCTTGATTGGCATAAAATTATTCATAGTATCTTAAATGTTTAATCTCTGCAGCATCTATAATTATGTTGTTCTTTGCTTTTTAACTTTGTAACTTTGCCCTGTTTGTTTTGTTTGTTTGTTTGTTTTTTCCCTTGAAAAATCTTGAATGACTTTTTCCTATTAATTTTCAAAGAATAAGTTTTTTTTGCTTGATTGATCCTTTGGTGGGCTTTTTTTTTCTTCTTCTTTTTTGGTGGTTTCACTATATTATTATTTCTTTCCTTTAACTTTTCTTCATTTACTTTTTGATATTTTTTCACTAAATTCTTAAATTAGAAACTTATATTAGAAAAGTGATTAAGTTAAAAGTACATAAAGCCCACTTTTTTCCCCTAAAACTCTCTTTAGCTGCAACTACAGGTTTTGGAACTTAGCACTGATCAATAAACATAGTATTTAGGTATTTTCTAATTTTTAATTTTATTCATTATATCTTTTACCCATGAGTTATTCATAAGTGTAATGTTCTCTAAATTTCAAATGCTAAGTGCTTTTTACTATGACATTAAACCATGTGAAAATCATATCCAACCTTTTTTTAACCTATAAAAATGGCAGTTTCATATGGTTCAACATATTAATTTTCTTTTGTTATTAACCTAAAACTAAAACTTAATTTTTAGTCAGACATTAGATTGAGGATTTTAAACCAAAGGTAACCACACTCACACAGAGAGTCCTTGTTTCCATTTTATATTTTACTTGGTGATTTAGAAATGTTATAAGTATGTATGTAAACAGTATTTTCAAATAAAAATCCTGTCCAAGAACTGAATGTTTTTTGACACATGTTACAGGTTGGTTCTCTGACATGCAGACTTGGATGGAGTTCAGTATTGGCATATGTATTAAGGGTGCTGTTAGGATCAGCACTTGTGGAATCAAGAGGGAAGAAATGGGATAGGGCAGAGGAAAAAATCAAGCTGGAGCACTGGCCAGATGACTTTAGCTGACCCCACGGGAGCTCTGGTGTGATGACCCTTTGGGATTGTTGTGACATATCCACTGACCAGGCTGTCATACATCCACCTGGATGGGTCATTGTACAGAGGCTGTGCCCAGAGGGGCTGGTGGCTTAAGGTCGCCCACTAGCAGCGCTTCTAGTGGCTGGGCAGTGAGTCCGTGAAGGGAGGTCTGAACAGCACATCTGCATGCCCCTCATGGGTGTGTCACAGCTCCAGGGGTAGGTGATGAGTGTGTACTGTGACAGAAACTCTTGGTGATTGATGTTTAACTAAAATGACTGAGTAACTGATTTTCCTCAATACCCTATGGTTTAAAAAATAAAGGAGGAAGTCCATGTAGGGGAGAAGTCCTCATTCTGTAGGGTCAGCCCAGTTGTCACCTCTTCTAGGAAGCAATCTCAAGATCATTCATCATCCTAGTTAATGCTTATTTCTCTGATACCCTGGTTACCTCTCATTTGTTAAACCCAATCATGCTTGGCTAGTGCCTGTTCTCACAATCTTGAAATACTTAATTTTTGAACAAGGGTCCCTTCTTTTTCCATTTTGCACTGGGTTCTGTAAATTATGTAGCCTACCCTGACTATGGGTATTCATAGGTGGTTTGTTTTCTTACTAAACCATGAGCTTCTAAAAACTTTAAACTGTGCCCTGTCTACTTTTTAATAACATCTTGCAGCACAATGTCTATTACATTTTTGTTGTTCATTAGTCACTAAATTGTGTCCAATTCTTTTGCAACCCCATGGACTGTAGGCCACTAGGCTCCTCTGTCCATGGGATCTCCCAGGTAAGAATACTGGAGTGGGTTGCCATTTCCTTCTCTAGGGGA
Organism: Bubalus kerabau; assembly: GCF_029407905.1. Classification (NCBI taxonomy): domain Eukaryota; kingdom Metazoa; phylum Chordata; class Mammalia; order Artiodactyla; family Bovidae; genus Bubalus; species Bubalus kerabau. The sequence continues at coordinate 71,004,726 of NC_073635.1, forward strand.
TTTTCTGGACCCAGGGATCATACCCATGTCTCCTGCATTGGCAGGCAGATTCTTTACCACTGAGTCACCTGGCTAGCCTTGCAGCACAGTGTCTGTCACATAAGGGATGCTCGTTGCTGAATGAATGTTGACTGAAAACAAATATTCTTTCTGAACGTTATGATTTTGACATTTTAAGAGGTAGCCTGGAGAAGGCAATGGCAACCCACTGCAGTACTCTTGCCTGGAAGATCCCATGGATGGAGGAGCCTGGTAGGCTGCAGTTCACAGGGTCACAAAGAGTCGGACACAACTGAGTGACTTCACTTTCACTTTTCACTTTCATGCATTGGAGAAGGAAATGGCAACCCACTCCAGTGTTCTTGCCTGGAGAATCCCAGGGATGGGGGAGCCTGGTGGGCTGCCGTCTATGGGGTTGCACAGAGTCAGACATGACTGAAGCAACTTAGCAGCAGCAGCAGCCTGGGATAACAGAAGGCCCTGGGTTTGGAGTCAGTCACATTGATCTGCATGCCAATTCTTTATCTGCTACTTGCTAGCAGTGTGGGTGTTCAAAACGTGTAGTGTCCAATTGGGACACTTGGGAGTGAAAGGAAATAACTAGCTAAGTTACCAACATAATAAATTGGCACCAACCTTGACAAAATGGGCTCTGGATACCATATAGCCATGTAGCCTTAATTACTTGCATAGGTAAGTCTCAACTTCTGAATCTCAGCTTCTTTATCTTGAAAATGAATATAACTTCTGCTCTTGAGCAATTGCTTTGGTTGGATGATGGATGGACTGAAAGCATCCAAAGAAGCAAAGGATGGAATCACTGACCTTGGTGATTCTTAACCACCAAGAGAAGAGAGCGAGATGGGTATGTTTGAAAGTAGGCAAGAGACTGCAAAGGGTGTATTTGAATAGGTTCTCATCTGACGGCCTAAGTTATAACTGTTCCTCTTCTAACATATAGTCAGAATGATGTAAGCACATGGGGAGGAGCACAAGCTCTGGAGTCAGCCTTCTAGGGACAAATACTGGCTCCTCTGGGCATTGCTGACTGGGTTTGGATACAAGTTCTGCTGCCTGCTAATTGTGGGCTGTTAAGGTTGGGAAGCCCACTGTTTTTGTTTCTTTGTAACGTTGAGATGGGAGTAGTATGTTTCTCAGAGAGCAGTTGCAAAGATTAAATACATCAGAGACAGTCACAGAATATGGTCTGTGAGCTAGTGCCAGTTCATGACCTGTTTGTAACCAGGTCTGAAATAACTACAGAAAATTCAAGAAAGCTAGAAACTCACAGTCATCTGCTGTTGCAGTGACGTCCACAATCAGGATGGGTGGGATCTTGAACAGCCCAGAGACCATTGTGAGTGTTGCACTTGCAAGGGGAGGTGCACATGGCTGAGCTGCACACTAACTGTGCACAATGGATCAGTGATTATGTTGCAATGGGCTGAAAATGTAAAAGCTGATTCTTAATCTGAGATGTGAGAAGCAGTACTTTAGAACAATAGTCGATATGTGGTTAGCTCAACTACCTTCTTTATTGTTACCATATATATATTTAAAATTAGAACATAGTGGTAATTCCCTGTCAGTTGAATGGTTAAGACTCTGCGCCTTCATTGCTGTGGGCATGTGGGATGCTGATGCTGGTGCTCTGTGGACCACACTTTGCCAAGCAAGCGCCTGGAGGAGAGGGCTCTGGACTGGGATGTGTCTCCTTGGCTCTCAGAGGCTTCAACCCATGGGGACTGGGAGGGGGGGTGTCAGTGGAGGACTAGACTGGGGTTCTTTAAAGTGTGAGGGTCAGAGAAGAGGCCTCTTGCCCTGCTCTGAGGATAGCCTGGTCCCCTCTTTGCCCATGTCCTGATGCATCCATGGGCTGTGTTGCCACACTGCAGGCCCTGGTTCCCCCGTACCAGCTCTGCCAGCAATTACCTCCTGTAGAGCATGGGGAGCAATATTCAATATCTTTTAATAACCTTAATGGAAAAGAATCTGAAAAAATATATAATATATGTTATATACATATTATATATATATATATATATATATATATATATATATATATAACTGAATCATCTTTGCTGTACACTTGGAACTAACATAATATTGTAAATCAACAATACTTTAATTTTTTTAAAAAGATACTAAGTTCTTTTTCAAAAAAGTTTTAAACAATAAAGGGATGAAATCCTGCTTACAAATATGAATGTGGTGATACCCAGTGAGTTCACCTGGCCACCACTCCTCACCTGCACTCTGTAGATGGGAGCCAGAGTTATCTTTCCTCATGTTACCTGCAGGACTCAGGCTAGCCATACCTGCTGTGTGTGTGTATACATGCACACAATTACAGGTAATCTTTTGAGAGTCTGGGCACTACACATGAGCAGGAATGCCTAGCACTCTCTGCCTTATTGATGTCCCTGTACCTACCATGACCCTCCAGCCCCCTGCCATCTCTATGGGAGGCAGAGGAAAGCTGGCAGCTCATGTATGAATGTGGGGTTCCCATCCAGTGGACAAGGACCACAAAGAACTGTTGGGAGGCAATCCTCAATGCATATGCTTACCTAGTGTTGCGGCTGCTGATGCGGCTGCTAAGTCGCTTCAGTCGTTTCCTACCCTGTGCAACCCCATAGACAGCAGCCCACCAGGCTCTCCCTTCTCTGGGATTCTCTAGGCAATAATACTGGATTGGGTTGCCATTTCTTTCTCCAATGCATGAAAGTGAAAAGTCAAAGTAAAGTTGCTCAATCGTGTCCAACTCTTATCTATAGGCAAAAAATAAATGGAATCTTGAGAAAACATGTGATGCTCTTTTTCAAACTCAGGTAGGAGATAGGGTTCATGAAAATATAATTTTAAGTTTAAAATATTTCTGATTCCAGGGTAGCTCTCCTCAAAAGACTTTTTTGCCCAATCAACAGAGCACAGCAGCACAACTGCAATTGTACTGTAGGGGTCTGTGATTTCCTCCCAACTTCCACCCACGCCACCCCCAGTGAGTGGCAGCCACTTTGGATCTGCCAAAATCACTGGTTTACAAGCCTGGCTACACAGTAGAATCACCTCAGGAGTTTCTCTGATGCCCAGCCACTCCTATAACTATGGAATCAGGATCACTAGAGGGAGAGGTGATCCTGATGGGCAGAGGGGTGGAAAACCCCTGGTCCATCAGAGGACTCTCATCTTCTGCACACATTGATTATAGATAGCAGTGACCTGAGACCTAAACCAATCAGCATAAAATGAGGTGCAACAACAACAGTGGTCTAAAGATACATATGTGCCAGGGTCCTGCCCCGGTTGGATCCAGGGATTCCCTCAGGAGGACAGCGTTGGCGAAAAGGATAGATAAAAGGAGAAAGAGATAAGGAAAGAATTTTGCAGTTAAGAAAATAGAGGAGAGAAAAGAGGCTGATATTCCTTGGTTTACGCAGAAAGCCAATAAAGCCCCAGCACGGGACTTGCTCTGTTCACGTAGGCTGCAGGCGCCCTCTCGAATCACGGAAGGTGCCCCACCTTAGGAACCTTCTCGAGTGGGTCTTAGAAACCCAGGCAAGAAAGTGAACGCAGAGGACCCCTGCACTCCAGGGGATCAGCCTGAAAAGGAAAAGGAAAGAGAAAGAACGATATGGGGAGACCAAGCTTCGGTGAGCAAGGCCCGCACTTTATTTTCCAAAGTAGTTTTTATACCTTAAGTTGTGCATAGAGGATAATGGGGGGGGGGGGTAGAGTCATGCAAGGTCAACAGTCCTTGATCCTTATCGAAGCCAGGCTTTCTTTTTGCACACTTATCATATGCAAAAGCTTTAGGTGATTTACATCATCTTCTGGCCAGAAGGCCTGTTAACATTTCATGACCCTTTCTTCAGAAAACTTATTTTTCTCTAAAGGTGATTATTCTAAAGTCAGGCCCCACCCTCCGAAAGCATTAGATAAAGTTGCATTCCTATAGAGTAAAAGCGTGGTGGGCTATAACAAGAAAAGAATTAACTCAAGGGTCCAAGGTTACAAACATTAAAGCTACTACTTACATTCCTGTACACCAACTATATTAATCAATACACTCCCAGGGACACAGTAGGTAAGGAATATGGAAACTTGGCAGCAAGCATTAGCTCAACAAAGAAATCCTCTACTAGTTATATTCTAACAATTTTAACTCTCTAAGAAGCTCTGCATTGTTAGAATATCTTAAGCTTCCAGTGCCTCTCGTGGTTGGGAGGCTGTGAATCTGAACAAACCTGTCAGGCAAGCTAGAAAGTCATCAGAGGTATTTGAATTGAAACACTCCTATTATGCCCAGGAGAATTATTGATTAGAGCTTTAAATTGATTTTCTTACAGAGAAAGGTGGTCGGGGATAGCCCCCGTAAATGTCAGAGGAGTTGGTGAAGGTCATGAAATAGTAAAACAGACAGATTCTGGTTTTGGGGTAGACGCTCAGGCAGGTCCGGGGCGGGTGGGGGCGGGGGGGTGGCTCAAGCTCTGATGCCCCTTGCCCATCAGAGCTCTCCCGCATGACCTTGTCATGGGTGAGGACTCCCATGCTGGCTCCCGGCACATATGTATCCTAATCCCTGGAACCTATGAAAATTACCTAATATGGTAAACGATGTGGGCAAGTAAGGATCTCCAGATGAGGAATTAATCCTAGATTATCTGGGTGGATCCTAAGTACTATAACATGTATCCTTGTAAGAGAGGCTCAGAGACTTTAGAGGTAGACAAGTGGAGGAGAGGTGACGTGATGGTGGAGCAGAGAGAGATGCAGTTGGAAGTCAAGGAAAGCCAACAGCCACTGGAAGATGGAAGAGGAGGATCTCTGGTAGAGCCTCCAGGGGGAGTGTGGGCCTGCCTCTCCCCTTATTTCAGGCTTCTGGCCTCCAGAACTGTAAGAGAATAAAGGTCACTTGTGTTAAGAAATAAATGAGAATTCCATCTTCCTGACATCCTCACCAATACTTGGTTTTGCCAGTCTTTTTAATCATAGCCATTCTAATGGATGTGTAGTGGTATCTCATTTAGTTTGAATTTGAATTTTCTTAATGGCTAGTGATGTTGAACATCTTTGCATTTGTTTGTTTGCCATGTAGATTTTTTTGAATTGTTTTTTTATTATAGTTTATATGATTTACCATACAATATAATGGATTTTTTTTTTTTTTTGGATTATCCATTATCCAAAATGGTAGGATACTGAAAGGAGAACTCCCCGGGTCAGTAGGTGCCCAATATGTTATTGGAGATCAGTGGATAAATAACTCCAGGAAGAATGAAGTGATGGAGCCAAAGCAAAAACAATACACAGGTGTGGATGTGACTGGTGATAAAAGCAAGGTCCGATGCTGTAAAGAGCAATATTGCATAGGAACCTGGAATGTCAGGTCCATGAATCAAGGCAAATTGGAAGTGGTCAAACAAGAGATGGCAAGAGTGAACATCTACATTCTAGGAATCAGCGAACTAAAATGGACTGGAATGGGTGAATTTAACTCAGATGACCATTATATCTACCACTGTGGGCACAAATCCCTTATAAGAAATGGAGTAGCCATCATGGTCAACAAAAGAGTCTGAAATGCAGTACTTGGATACAGTCTCAAAAACGACAGAATGATCTCTGTTCGTATCCAAGGCAAACCATTCAATATCAAGGTAATCCAAGCCTATGCCCCAATCAGGAACGCTGAAGAAGCTGAAGTTGAATGGTTCTATGAAGACCTACAAGACCTTTTAGAACTAACACCCAAAAAAGATGTCCTTTTCACTATAGGGGACTGGAATGCAAAAGGAGGAAGTTAAGAAACACCTGGAGTAACAGGCAAATTTGGCCTTGGAGTGCAGAATGAAGCAGGGCAAAGACTAACAGAGTTTTGCCAAGAGAATGCATTGGTCATAGCAAACACACGCTTCCAACAACACAAGAGAAGACTCTACACAAGGACATCACCAGATGGTCAATACCGAAATCAGACTGATTATATTCTTTGCAGCCAAAGATGGAGAAGCTCTATACAGTCAACAAAAACAAGACCAGGAGCTGACTGTGGCTCAGATCATGAACTTCTTATTGCCAAATTCAGACTTAAATGGAAGAAAGTGGGGAAAATCACTAGACCATTCAGGTATGACCTAAATCAAATCTCTTATGATCATACAGTGGAAGTGAGAAATAGAATTAAGGCACTAGATCTGATAGACAGAGTGCCTGATTAACTATGGACAGAGGTTCGTGACACTGTACAGGAGACAGAGATCAAGACCGTCTCCATGGAAAAGAAATGCAAAAAAGCAAAATGGCTGTCTGAGGAGGTCTTAAAAATAGCTGTGAAAAGAAGAGAAGTGAAAAGCAAAGGAGAAAAGGAAAGATGTAAGCATCTGAATGCAGAGTTCCAAAGAATAGCAAGGAGAGATAAGAAAGCCTTCCTCAGCGATCAATGAAAAGAAATAGAGGAAAAGAACAGAATGGGAAAGACTAGAAACTTCTTCAAGAAAATTAGAGATACCAAGGGAACATTTCATGCAAAGACGGGCTTGATAAAGGACAGAAATGGTATGGACCTAACAGAAGCAGAAGATATTAAGAAGAGGTGGCAAGAATACACAGAAGAACTGTACAAAAAAGAGCTTCATGACCCAGATAATCACGATGGTGTGATCACTCACCTAGAGCCAGACATCCTGGAATGTGAAGTCAAGCGGGCCTTAGGAAGCATCACTATGAACAAAGCCAGTGGAGGTGATGGAATTCCAATGGAGCTATTTCAAATCCTGAAAGATGATTCTGTGAAAGTGCTGCACTCAATATGCCAGCAAATTTGGAAAACTCAGCAGTGGCCACAGGACTGTAAAAGGTCAATTTTCATTCCAGTCCCAAAGAAAGGTAATGCCAAAGAATGCCCAAACTACTGCACTCATCTCACATGCTAGTAAAGTAATGCTCAAAATTCTCCAAGCCAGATCTCAGCAGTACGTGAACCATGAAATTCCAGATGTTCAAGCTGGTTTTAGAAAAGGCAGAGGAACCAGAGATCAAATTGCCAACATCTGCTGGCTCATCGAAAAAACAAGAGAGTTCCAGAAAAACATCTATTTCTGCTTTATTGACTATGCCAATGCCTTTGACTGTGTGGATCACAATAAACTGTGGAAAATTCTGAAAGAGATGGGCATACTGGACCACCTGACCTGCCTCTTGAGAAACCTGTATGCAGGTCAGGAAGCAACAGTGAGAACTGGACATGGAACAACAGACTGGTTCCAAATAGGAAAAGGAGTATGTCAAGGCTGTATATTGTCACCCTGTTTATTTAACTTCTATGAAGAGTACATAATGAGAAACGCTGGGCTGGAAGAAGCACAAGCTGGAATTAAGATTGCCGGGAGAAACATCAATAACCTCAGATATGCAGATGACACCACCCTTATGACAGAAAGTGAAGAGGAACTCAAAAGCCTCTTGATGAAAGTTAAAGTGGAGAGTGAAAAAGTTGGCTTAAAGCTCAACATTCAGAAAACGAAGATCGTGGCATCTGGTCCCATCACTGCATGGTAAATAGATGGGGAAACAGTGGAAACAGTGTCAGACTTTATTTTGGGGGGCTCCAAAATCACTGCAGATGGTGATTGCAGCCATGAAATTAAAAGACGCTTACTCCTTGGAAGAAAAGTTATGACGAACCTAGATAGCATATTCAAAAGCAGAGACATTACTTTGCCAACAAATGTCCGTCTAGTCAAGGCTATGGTTTTTCCAGTGGTCATGTATGGATGTGAGAGTTGGACTGTGAAGAAAGCTGAGTGCCGAAGAATTGATGCTTTTGAACTGTGGTGTTGGAGAAGACTCTTGAGAGTCCCTTGGACTGCAAGGAGATCCAACTAGTCCATCCTAAAGGAGATCAGTCCTGGGTGTTCATTGGGAGGACTGATGCTGAAGCTGAAACTCCAATACTTTGGCCAACTCATGTGAAGAGTTGACTCACTGGAAAAGACCCTGATGCTGGGAGGGATTGGGGGCAGGAGGAGAAGGGGACGACAGAGAATGAGATGGCTGGATGGCATCACTGACTCGATGCACATGAGTTTGAGTGAACTCTGAGAGTTGGTGATGGACAGGGAGGCCTGACATGCTGTGATTCATGGTGTCATAAAAAGTCGGACAGGACTGAGTGATTGAAGTAACTAACTATAATAGATAATTAATTAATTATACATATTTAACTATTTTGTTGAGAACAAATAATAAAAAACTATATAAAAATAAAGCATCTTTCAGTTTACACTTTGTATTATAAAACACAACATACTGAATACATTTTTAATGAACTCTATTGTATGTCCCTTCCTTTAGGCACTAACATTTGGAGCAATGGGGCTGAGTAAGACTTCATATCAGTTGCAACATCAAGTCTCTTCATTTATTCTGTTTGTGTTGGAGCACAGAGAGTGTAATGACAATGGGGAGAAGAACATAAATGGCATGTTTCGCCATATTGGGGCATTTTTGCAATGGGCTGCTCTGAAAATCATTATTTCATCTTGGATAGCTCTCCTTCCAGTTTTTCAGGATCTGAAGGCTAAAATCATTCATCTTCATTCTGAATTGTTCAATTTTTTGTGTTTTCAGAGCCACAAAATTGACTTTTGGTTTAAAACTGCAGGTCTTTAAGATCCATTCACAAGACAAATAAAATAAATGTTTTCATACACAAGGAACATTGAAAGTCTTACAAATATTTGCTGAAATTATGACTCATAACAGGCTGGTGACTGTTGAGAAGACAACATGCTGCTTACCTGTCCATGGGCATCATACATGGACACATGAGGTGCCCTTATTTCCTGATTTCCTGGTGTGCTGTACCATTGTAAAGGGGACATTGTCTTGTTTCAGTAATAACCTCTTATAAACATATTTAATATGTTCTTACATATATTTAAAAACTACATTTAAGAATATATATCCTTGAATATATTTTTGCTGCTGTTGTTAAAGAACTGACTGTTAAGATCATGGATCAGTCTGGGAAACTACCAAGCAGATTCACATTCATTATTTCACTGAATTTTATTTCAACTCTAGATGAAATAAAATTCACAATTTAGCAGGTTAAAACTCATTTTAAATGTACTATATGAATAAAAGCTTTCTTTCTTTTTTTTTCCAAACTTGCTCCAGCCTGTTGTGAAGAACAAGGACTCAGGATATGAGATTTGGATGGAATCTTTAAGCCCATCTAGTTGAGCCTCCTCAGCTAACAGCAGACTGAAATCACATTATGAAATCTCACAGCAATGTAATGGTTTTCTGTGAAAATCTCTAAAACACAAGGATGTTTTAAAATAACCACAATATCAAATGCCCACCTAAAAACAATTAGCAATAATTTTTAACATAATCAAATATCTGTTTATATAGATAGTAATTTGAATATACATATTATATATAATAATTTGAATTTATAGTTATTTCATAGAAGATAGATTCACCATCGTCTTAATATATAATCACTGTCTAATCTGTCCTTTTATCTTTTACTTGTCCCACAGTAGCTGAGTCCTGCACTCTGTAAATGTTGTCATACTACATTTCACCAGTAGATGGCACTGTTAATTGTGGGGAAGAAAGATGCTTGTTACCATTCAGATTCCTGCTTCAACTTCCCCAGGAGTTCTGATTCAGTTTGTCTGGGTGGGACATCCCATCTTCTCCAAGTAGTTTGGAAGAGTTTGTCAGGCTTTGAGAAACAATGTACAAGGCCCTAAACTGCCTTAAACTGGGATTGTTAAATTTTCTGACGGGGCTTTCTTTTGATATAGGGACAGGAATTAGAAAAAAATATTATAGTCTAGTACCAAGCAGGAGAAAAAGGTATAATTTAAAGACTTTATAGCAACAAGAACTTTAACTTGTTTAAAAAAGTATAATTTAAAGACTTTATAACAACAAGAACTTTAACTTGTTTTAAAAAAGCAGTGTGTTGAACATATCAGCACTGCATATGAAGTACAAACCCTCAGGTCCAATTAGAATCCTGTCAGCCTGGAGTCAAAAGACCCTCATCTCACACAAATGGCCTGTGTAATCTTGGGTAAATCACATGACATCCTCAGATACCAATGGAAAGAAACAGCTCTGAGACACCCCTCTCCCACTCCCTGTGGACTGGGTCCTCTGCGGCTGTGTGAACTGGTTGTATTTAAGCGGGTGCGAGGACAGAATATTGAGATTTGGAGTATGACTGCAATTATGATCTCACTTGTACTCTCAGGTTGATGATTTTTTAAACTTCTTTTTCTAGATATACAAAATATGCCAAAGTCAGAAACTAATTGTATTGAGTAATTATTTATTTTTAATAGTTTATGTTTATAGCAGGACTGGGCTGGAGCAAAGAAGGGGAGATCACTGGCAGAAAGATGGCAAATTGCACAGAAAACCATTACCTTGCTATGAGATTTCATAATGTGATATAAGTCTGCTGTTAGCTGATGAAGGGTCAACTACATGGGCTTAAAGATTCCCTCCAAATCTCACATCCTAAGTCCTTGTTCTTCACAACAGACTGGAGCAAGTTTGGAAAATAAGTTTTTATTCAGATAGTACATTTATAATGAATTTTAACATAGATCATTTGTGCAAATAGATTCACTTTGCTTTTTTTCTTAAACAGAAAAGTATAAAAACATAAGGACCTCCATTATTTAACACTAAAAATTGTTGATCTAGTAAAGATGACAGGAGCTTCCCATGTTACCTCTTTAAAAAAATAAAATAAAATTTGTTTGACATAAAAAATTTTCCTTGAAATTGGAATGTATTGAGCTTTTATGCATGATACACAGAGTCAACAGGCTATTTTCAATTTTTGTGTTCATATATTTATTTATAATTGCAAATTGCATACAAATGATGCCTTCCTTTGTGTAAACTGTTAGCTAATGTCACAATTATCAGTGCCATCTACTGGTGAAGTAGTATGACAACATTTATAGAATTTAGGATACTGAGCTACTGTGGGACAGGGAAAGGATAAAAGGACAAATTAAACAGTGATTATATATTAAGACGAAAAGGGTATTTGATGATGTTAAAAATTATTGCTAATTGTTTTTAGGTTGGACATTGATGTTGTGGTTATTTTAAAACATCCTTGTGTTTTAGAGATTTGGGGCTAAGTCTGTCCCACTATCTGTTCCTTATGGCCTGTAAGCTAAGAACAGTTTTTATATTAATATTTTTAAATGGTTGAAAGAAGAATATTTGTCTCTCATAGGAAAATTATATGAAATTCAAATTTCAGCATTCAGAAATAAGGTCTTATTGGAGCATAGCCATCCTCATTCACTAATATTTGTCTGTGGCTGCCTTTGTGCTCCACCAGCAGAGTTGAGGGGTTGCAGAGACTGTCCGATGTGAAAATCTGGAAATGTGTTTCCTGGTTCTTTATAGGAAATCTCTGCCCACTCTGCCCCAGAGCTTTGCTGTTCTAAGTGTGGCCTGTGGACCAGCAGCATCGGCTGGCCTGGGAGGAATCTTGTCTCTACCCCAGACCCACTGACTCAGAATCTCTGGACCCCAGGTGAGTCCTGCTCACAGTACAGTTAGAAAAGCGCTGGTTTAGAAGCCCTGCTCGGCCCTCCTGCGGTTGTACCCTTCCCAGGTGCAGGCTGCCAGGGAGGACCAGGGGGTGTGGCCACCTGGAGCCCCACCCACTCCAGGCTGTGCTCTGACCACCTGGAGCCCAGAACCCTGCTCCCAGCGTCAGTGCAGGCCTCCTCCTGGGGCCCATGTCCCAGCTTGACAGGTGGTCAAGATACAGCTGTTTAGGGTGGGAAGAGGGTGGCCTGAGCTTGGACTTGAAGGCTGGGGGTGTTCTTGCTTGAGCAGTGGATTCCTCAGGGCACAGAGAGGGTCAGAGCCAGAGGTGGGAAGAGCAGTGGGAGGGCTGGGGGCTGGGGCGGCTCTTCCCTCTGCCGTCCTGCCTTCTGGCTCCAAACTCCGGGGTCCAGGAATCCCAGCCTGCTAGGTGGTTATGAAGGTGCACTTGACAATGTGTTAGCTTGACTTTTAACTTTTAAATATTTAAATATATGGGATGGGCTTCATTTATACTCTTGACCCAGGGCCCACAGATGTGAGTGGCAGGTCTGTTAAATGCTTCTCAAAGTGTTCAGAGATGCCCCTGTGTCACATCCAATGGATGTTGGTTAAAAATTCAAATTTCCAGGCCCCACTTGTGTGACCCCTTCGATCAGATCTTTGGGGCTGGAGCCTAGGAACCTATAACCCTCCCCTGATGACTCTGATCCACAGCAGAACTATAGGAAAACTTGTAATGGGGGTGGGGGGGGGAGTGTGGAGAGGAGCAAGAAGCATCAGGGAGAAGAGGGAGGTCCCAGGTCAGAGGAAGGTGCCGACCGTGAGCTCACATCTTCATGCTTCTCTCCTGATTTACTAACAACCTAGCCTGACCCCACCCCTGGGAGCTGGCTGCAGGGAGAAGCTGCCAGAATGGGGCAAGGGTGTCCTCCTGACGACCGTGGGGCTCTCGGGGGCTGCTCTGCAGAAGAAGGACCTGAGTCAGGGGCAATAGGAGCAAAGGGGCTGCGGGCGCCTGGAGGGGCCACATGGACCCACCTGGGGGGTCAGGCTGAAGCTGCTGAGCAGGTCTTTGGGCAGGAAGACCTCCTGGTCCTGCCGGGACACGGGTGGAGCTGGAACAGAGGCTGCATCTGTCAGTTAGGAGTCGAATGCCGTTGATCAAGGTCCTTAAGCTCTGTGGGTTTGTTTCCTTGTCTGTAAGATGGGGATCCTAATACTTCTGAGCTTGTATTAAAATTAAACGTGATAAAGTAAAAACACATCTTGCCACATGAAGCAGAATAAGGGGCGGCTGCTGTTTATTGGGACGCTCTTTAGCTTACATCTCTGCACTTTCGGATGCTCGATATCATAGGCACTTGTCACTGGCTGTGCTGAGTCATGCGTGACTCTTTGCGACCTTGTGACTGTAGCCCGCCAGGCTCATCTGTCTATGGGATTTTCCAGGCAAGAATACTGGAGTGGGTTGCCATTTCATCTTCCAGGGAGTCTTCCGGACCCAGGGCTCCAACTCACGTCTCCTGCGTCTCCTGCATTGGCAGGTGGATTCTTTACCACTGAGCCTGGGAAGCACCTGTCTCTGGACAATAAGACCAATTTCCTCAAACCCCCAGGGGGCGCTAGTGGTAAAGCATCTGCCTGCCAATGCAGGAGATCTAAGAGACCCAGGTAGGGGAACAGCCCCTGGAGGATGAAATGGCAACCCACTCTAAGTATTCCTGCCTGGGAAATCCCATCCTCTGTCCACGGGGTCCCAGAGAGTCGTCACGACTGAACACACACACACCCCAGACCCCAGGTACAGGAATGCTCCAGTCACAGGCATGTGCCAGACCTGTGCTTGGCCAGTGGCCTGGAGCTCCCTGAGCTTCCCTGCACAGGAGCAGCTCCTGAAGGTACTGCGGAGCTGCTCATCCTGTTACAGTCCCCAGGGTTTCCTTCCTAGCAAGCTCATAGGTTGTGCTGAACTAAGCACATACTGAGGATATAAAAAACTGAATGAGGAAACAGGGTAAACCGAGTGATTGTTCAGGAGCAGGAGTGTGTGTTTCTGTGTCCAGTGTGTAGATGAGGTGCTCATAAGTTTGTGCTGACCTAAGGCGGGGCTTATTGAAAAGCAGAGACATTACTTTGCCAACAAAGGTCCGTCTAGTCAAGGCTATGGTTTTTCCATTGGTCATGAGTCGGACTGTGAAGAAAGCTGAGTGCCAAAGAATTGATGCTTTTGAACTGTGGTATTGGAGAAGACTCTTGAGAGTCCCTTGGACTGCAAGGAGATCCAACCAGTTCATTCTGAAGGAGATCAGCCCTGGGATTTCTTTGGAAGGACTGATGCTAAAGCTGAAACTCCAGTACTTTGGCCACCTCATGCAAAGAGTTGACTCATTGGAAAAGACTCTGATGCTGGGAGGGATTGGGGGCAGGAGGAGAACGGGACGACAGAGGATGAGATGGCTGGATGGCATCACTGACTGGATGGACGTGAGTCTGAGTGAACTCCGGGAGTTGGTGATGGACAGGGAGGCCTGGCGTGCTGCGATTCATGGGGTCGCAACGAGTCGGCCCCGACTGCGCAACTGAACTGAAGACGGGGCTTGCGTGAAACCCTCCAGGGAAAACTGTGCCACACTGAAAGTTACCAGCAGGGGGCAGCAGAATCCATGTGTCCAGGTGAGCGGCTTGCAAAGGCCGTGGATAGAGGGGGCAGGAAGGCCTCACACGGGGGGAAAAGGGGTCACAGGCCCCCACCTCACCCACCTCATCTACACCTTATACACAGAAACGCACACTCCTAAAGGCCAGGGGGTTGTAAACTTGGCTACAGGGAAGACTCTTTGAAATCCCAGTGCTGAAGACCTCATCTCAGTTAAATCAGAATCTCGAGGGAGGGGAAGCAGGCGTCAACACTTTTTAAAACCCCACAGATGATTCCACCCTGCAGCCAAGTGAGAACCATTGTTGGAGGCAAAAGATCTCATGTCTTCCCAAATGGCAGCTGCTTTCATTGCTAGAAAGTGTGAACAAGTGTAAGTTGCTCAGTTGTGTCTGACTGTTTGTGACTTCACGAATTTTATAGCCCACCAGAATTCCATGGACTTCTCCAGGGAAGAATGCTGGAGTGGGAGGCCATTCCCTTCTCCAGGGAATCTTCTCGACCCAGGGATTGAACCTGGGTCTCCTCCATTGCAGGCAGATTCTTTACCATCTGAGCCACCAGGAAAACCAAAGATGGTTTGACTTCTTCCTATTTTGTTACCAACCCTCCCCAGTCAGAGCCCAAAGCCCAAAGGGTTCATTCTGCCAGGTGTGTGTGTGTGTGCTCAGTCACTTCTGACTCTTTGCAACCCCATGGACTGCAGCCCACAAGACTCCTCTGTCAATGGGATTTCCCAGACAAGAATAGTGGAGCGGGTTGCCAATTTCAGCTCCAGGGGATCTGCCTGACCCAGGGATCAATGCGAGTCTCCTGCACTGGCAGGCAGGTTCTCTACCGCTGAGCCACCTGGGAAGCCCCTCTGTCAAGTACGGCTTGTGTCCATGAATGCGCTGTAGAGGACAGGCTTTCTTCTAAGAGCACCCCTGGGACTGCTGTGTGTGATTCCTGTCAGCTGGGGGATGGGTGGGTTCTCACAGGACAAACTCAGCCCGTGGCTCCAGATCATAGTGCTGGGTCAGCATCTCTGCACATGGCCCCCTGGCCGCCATCTTGAATCACAGTGCCAGGTGCAGAGACTCTGTACAAGGCCCTCAGAGCTGAGGTGTCGGCACAGCCATTTCACACCAGGGAGTCTCATCTGAAGGACCAGGTGTGAGGCTTCTGCATGAGGCGCCCTGTGAGCAAGTGAAACAAGACTCAGCACAAAGGGAGAGATAAAAGGTAAACTTCATTTCATTATCCAGATTCTAACTTTACTCCCAGGTAATGGTTGGTGGGCTTTATCAGTGACTGTTGCGTCACAGTCCAGCCTCCCTGAATATTAAGGGTCCCAACTTAACTTAAATGACTGTTTCCTTTGTTACCTGTGGAGATAATCTTGATGAAGAGAAAGAGACAAATTTCTCTTCTATGCCTGAAGATCCAAAAGGGAAGGTATTGATATAATCAGTTGTTTGTTTGTTTGTTTGTTTTTTAAACTATAAGATAACTCCCTCTTGGCTGGGGCTTGATGTTGCTCCTGAAATAAGTGGGAGTGCATGGTGCCCTTCATTTGAGGAAGATAACCTGGTATTGCTTAAATGGGCAAGAGAAGGACCTAGGTATCAGGGTACACAGAGAACCAGGTCTGGACTCCCAGATGACAGGCTAAGATGGCCTCATCACTATGGAAATAGTGTTCCTATGCTTGTGAGACAGGAAGGAAGAGGGGCACAGATATTGAGAAAAACAGGATCCCACAAAAACTGGCTTGAACTAGCTAAAATCAAGATGGTATTGAGTATGGTCTGGCCTTTGACCTCTAACTCATTACACCTTCATTATAACACTAAAATTCACTCACCTCTCACTGTGACAGGTGCCGTGATAGTTTCAAGGCTGACTATAGAAAGTGAGGCGGGTCTGGCTTCTCCGCCCTCAAAAGCCAATAAAGAGGCCAGTTTGGTAGAAAGGAACATTTATTTTGGATGCCAGTTTGTGGTGAGGGGGAGGGTGGGCACCTGTCCAAAGGCTTACTGCCCTCTCCCCTGAGAACGAATGGACAAGAGATTTTATAGACAGAGAGAGAGAGGGTTATGTGTAAAAATAGCAGTCAGTGCTGACAGTCATCTTGAGATTGGTCACTGGTGGTCTGATCAGCTTCATCTTGATTGTTTTAAGTATAGTTACTCTTCAGTTCCAGGGTTGGTTTGTCCCCATTTCTCAAGGTCTATTCTCAGAACTGTGGTAGCTTATATCATGGCTACAGTCCGGTCATCATTCAGTTCTTTTACTTGGAGGGGTTTTCAGTACCTATAAGACAGCTCACAGGATATGGCTCAGAATAGTATCTATAGCCCTTGGGAAGGAATTAAGAGGTTCTTGACTATGCTTAATGACTACATTATTATTATTTGGGCTCCTTTAACTGTTTTCTTTTGCTTCTGCATGTTCTCACTTCTGGGATTAAACTTATTTTTTGGCTAAAGATTTTCAACAGACAAAAGGCAGGCAGAGGACACTGGGGGCAAGGACCATAGGGTCCTGCTCCATTTCAAAAGTGTGCAGTGGTTCAGTTCTTGAAAATCCCTGTTCCTTCCCTGGAATAGCAAGGATATTTGTCCTGCTTATTATCATATAAAATTGCCCAGTCCATGACAACTAACAACCTGGGTCCTTTCATCTTCTGAGAGGGTCCATATTTTGACTATGGAGTGTGTGTCTCCCTGAATAAGTCCATTTTCACTTTACTTCAGCTCCCTCTTCAACTCTCTCCCTCAGGAAGCCAAAGACCCTCACTTGGAAGCTGGTCCCTGGTACTCCCACATCTCCCAGGATGAGATATTTCCTTCTCCTGCACCATTTGTAACGTGGAGGATGAAGAATAGGGACTATAAATCTAACCTGATTATAAAGCAGATGATCTAGTTTTAGGAAGAGTTTTTATTTATCTTCCTGGTGTTGTTTCTTAAACTTTAGCAAAGCCTGGTTTCCACTTTTCTGGGCAAATGTTTTTTAAAATGTATTCTGTTTTTAAAATCAACTCTGCTGTGGGATTTTAAAGGAAGTATGTAACTGGTTCTCATCTGCTCCCCAGCTGGATGACACACGCTTCATCTCTCTCTATGGCATTCTCTCATCCTTGCTCACAGACTCTATTTGAACTGTTTCCAGTCCTTCTCCTCCCTGGACATGGGGGGTGGGCTGAAACTGCCAACCCTTTAATCAGCTGTTTGGTTTTTCTGACACACAGATGCATTCAGTAAAACTCAGGTGTAGTTGAAAGGGGCTTGTTATAATTATCAAGATACTTTTTCAGTCTTAGAGCACCTAAGGGTTTTAGGAGTTCCGTGCCAGCAATAGCATGAAGACTAAATAAGTATTCTAATTATAAGTCACAACATAACAGTCTTCAAGATTCATCCAGCACGTGTCAGAATTCCCTTCCTTTTTAAGGGTGAATGATACTCCACTGTATGTTTATACCACACTTTGTTTATTCCTTCAAGAAATAATACTTTTGAATACAGTTATTTTCTTCATATATATTTATATGGGCTTTATATATGGGAAAAAAGTTTGAAGTTCTTTATTTCTCTCTTGCACTGATATCTGCTTATTGGCTGATTCAAATTTATTTATTTGAGGGATAAACAAAGTAAACCTCGATTTCTTGCTTATGTACTTTTCTCTGTGCTCAGTTCACTACTGAGTGTGCTTCATGCCACGAGAAGCATGTGCTGTGGTCTTTCCTTTTCCCTCCTCTTATCAAAACAGGATTCCTCAGGGCCAGCCTAGCAGTAGGACAGACACTGGGGAGCCTGGGACTGTCATCTCAGTAGCCTGGCAGCTTTGCGCCTGTCATCTGTGCTCACCTCCACCGACCAGTACAGGCCACTAGCTCAGGGTATCTCTCGGTGGGGTGGGATCTGTCCCAGAAAGGCCCACCAGAGTACTTCTCCATTCCAGTTGGAGACCTTCCCACAGCACCCTTGTTTGGTCCTGATGAGGGCAGCGTGCCCAGAGGGCGGGCTGCTATCTGCTTCTGCCAGCTTTCTCTGGGTCTTCACCACAGCTGAGGGGCGTTTCCGCTCCAGCCTGCCCCTCCCTCTCCACCTTCTGTGTTGGGGTCCGGGCTCAGACCGTGCCCTCCGATAGCGTTTGTAGCCAGGGTGGGAACGAGGGCGCCTGGGGTCCTACGTCCCCCGCCGTGCAGTTCCCCCACCGCCACCATCAGCGGCGCCTGCAGCCTCGCCTCACACCTGCGTGAGGCCCGCGGCTGCCCCCACCTCACAGGCCGGCAAGATGCGGCCGGTGTCCCCGGAGGAGAAGCCCAATCCGATGCAGGACGCGAGCATCTGCTCGCGGCTGTTCTGGTGAGCCCCGCCTGGGCTGAGACAGCCCGCAGCCTCAGGGCCAGTGCCTGACGCTGCTGCGCCTTTCAGGGGCTGCGGGTCGAGGGTTAGGGCGAAGGAGCGCTTTCCGATGGCTGCTTGTAGCGGGCTTTGACTTTTCACTTTCATGCATTGGAGGAGGAAATGGCAACCCACTCCAGTGTTCTTGCCTGGAGAATCCCATGGACAGAGGAGCCTGGTGGGCTGCCGTCTATGGGGTCGCATAGAGTCAGACAAGACTGAAGCGACTTAGCAGCAGCAGCAGCAGCAGCTTGTAGCAGTTGGGGTCTCCCCACGTCGGCCGCGGGGGTCCCTGTCTGTGCCCTCTGGGTGAGGCGGCAGGAAGGGGTAGCAGGAAGGAGAAGAGGGTCCTGATGGTGGGGTGCAGGGTCTCCCTGCCCCTTCAGCCTCCTTAGTCCCGGGAGCAGGAGGGGCAGCGGGAGCAGGAGGCAGGGAGCCTGAGAACCCAGGCTGTCCAGAGGGGTCACCGCCAGTGGGAGAAGGACCGGACCCGCACACCATCCTTAGCCGGCTTCCCCAGGACAGCTCCAGATTCATAGTTCTGAACTAATTCGCACCCTTTCCCCACTAAGCAAACAGCCCTGAACTGCTTCCTTAAACTAATTAGTGCTCTGCTCCTGTTGCCATCTTCCAATAATGTCCCCAGCTTTCTCCTTATTCTTGAGGTGACAGCTGAGTTCCAACTGCACCAGGCTCCCTTGTCACTGTGTCTATGACCATGTTTCCCTGCCTCCCTGTCTGTGTGCATCTCTCACTATATTCCAGTATCTACTGACAAATTTCATGTGTGTAAAAAAACACTTTTTAAAAAATGAACGGGGACATGATTCTTGAACCCATTTTGCTTTTATCTGGGATACCAGCCCCTTACTGTGAATCTCTGCTTCCACTTTAGAGAGTCACCCTGGGGATGGGGTCCCTGAAGCCTGTGGGGTCTTATCTGCATCTCTAGCCTTTCCAGAAACAGTGCATGGTCTTGATGCAGGTGGTCCTTCCCAGGAGTCCTGTGGTTTTGAAACCACTGAGGGGCCCCTGAGCTGTGAGGAAACACACAGATGAAAAGCAGTTCAGAGAGGTGAAGCTCTTAACTAAAGTTTTCCATCTGGTAGTTGGGACCACTAATTAGGTGGGTTTAATCACACTTGAGTGATTATTATATCTTTCTTTTCTGGACCCGAAACCATCCATCTTTCCCACAAATTCTATTTCCTTTTCTTCATATGGGAGGTCCTTGGGGATTCCCAGGAAACAGAAGCTTCTGTGCTTGTTCTGATGGTGGTGTATTCAGTGTGTGTAACTACATCTCTTGGCCATTTGGTGGCCCTTAAGGAAAGAGGGTCAAGAAGAGAAAATATGGCTGTAGGCTTCCTTGTTGGCTCAGTGGTAAAGAATTCACCTGCCATAGCAGAAGACCAAGAGATGTGGGTTTGTTCCCTAGGTGGGGAAGATCCCCTGGAGTAAGGAATGGCAACCCACACCAGTATTCTTGTCTGGGAAATCCCATGAATAGAGGACCCTGGTGGGCTACAGTCCATGGGGTTGCAAAAGAGTCGGACATGACTTAGTGACTAAACAACAACCACAATAAATAATAACAAAGTTAAGGGACACCTCTCCTTAACTTCAGACAGGGCAAGGAGCTCTACAGGGCACGGCATGTTTCTGTTGTGGATTTTCAAATTGTATGTGCACGGAAATGGGAATGTGAGGACTTCTTATTGATTTGGGTAGGCACCCATTTCCAATTTTTCTTCTAGAGTGGAAGGAGCTATTACCTCTTATTTAACATGTGAAGTCACCTAAGCAGAGAGATTGAGTAAATTTTTTTTAACTTTTTTTTATAAACTTCTGGCTCAGCTGGTAAAGAATCTGCCTTCAATGCAGGAAACCGGGGTTCAATCCCTGGGTTGAGAAGATTCCCTTGGAGAAGGGAAAGGGTACCCACACCAGTATTCTGACCTGGAGAATTCCACGGACTGTATAATCTATGGAGTTGCAAAGAGTCAGACATGACTGAATGACTTTCACTTTCACAGCCAATTTACAATGTTGTTATAGTTTCAGGTGGACAGGAAAGTGATTCAGCTGTATATAAACATGTATCCATTCTGCCCCAGATTCAAAGAGGTTGACCAGGTTGCCTACCATCACACAGCTACTAGTAAGAGTTGGATCCCAAACCAGGCAGTCTGGCTTCCGAGCCTGTGTTGTTATGGATGTAACTGTAGTACTGAGCTGCTTCTGTTGAGATTCTTGTTCTTAAATGGAGGGAGAAGGTGATTTCAAAGACACCTTTGGTCTTCTAAGTGGAGTTTCTCAAGGGAAGTTCTTAAAGATCTTGTTGGAGATGATGCACATGAAACATCTCTATAATCAAGCTTTAGGGTGGCTGTTCTAAAATATGGCTTTCAGACCTGCAGCATCCTCCTCACCTGGGAGCTTGTTAGAAATGGAAATCACCACCCCACCCCCACCCCACCCCTGCTCCATGCTCCTTCTAGACCAATTCTGTAAAATTAGAAATCCTGGGGATGGGGTTAAACAAGCTCTAGGAGATTCTGATGGAAGGTATAGGCTGTTTTCTGCTTTAAGCCACTCCTCCCATTGGCATTGTTCCTTCAGTGTTAACTTTTAAAAAGGGGTCCAGACTTTATGAAGTTAGTTGGTGACCACAATTGCCATCCTGTTTGTAAAGTCTGAGGTATCCTCATGATTTACTCATGTCCCCCACTTGCTGTCCTGGGAAATTGAAATGAGGCCAGGCAGGAACTGCTGCCCAGAGACAAGACCCACCATGTAGAGAAACAGTTTTCATTTTCTCGTTGGGTGTTTGCTTTTCTTACATTTCATCTGCTTTCTCAACTTGTAAATAATGCCAATAAATAGCTTATTGTCTTTATACAAATGACCTCACAGGGGTTTTAGTGTTTTCACAGGAGAGGTAGGACTTAGAGTCTAAGAGAAGGCATACATTATGGCTATTGGTAATTGCGAATTTTAGAAAAGAATATATATTTTTCTATTTCTATAAAAAAAATTTATGCAAGAAGAAGGGCTTCCCAGGTGGCCCAGACGTAAGGAACCCACCTGCCAATGTGGAGACACAGAGACATGGGTTTGATCCCTGGGTCAGGAAGATTCCCTGGTGTAGGAAATGGCAACCCACTCCAATACTGTTGCCTGGAGATCCCATAGACAGAGGAGTCTGGTGGGCTACTCTGCAAAAAGTCAGACACGACTGAACACATAGAAGAAGAAAGGAACAAGGATTTGTTGTTTTTTAGCCAGGTATACTTGCTGATATTTTGGTTGTTTCTTAGTCTTTCCCCATGAAATTTTTGTGCATATCTGCACATGCACAGTTTTTGTTTTTTTTTTTTTAATCAAAATTATAGCTCATTTTTTTTAGAATTAATTTTTATTGTGGCATAGTTGCTAACAATGTTGTGTTATGCACACTTTTCTATAAAGTTAAATATCTTTGGATCCTGATTCCTTCTTAATTTTCTATGGTTAACATTTATTTATAGCATTAAATAATGTTCAAAATGTGGCATTTATTTTTTAGGTAAACTTTTTATTTTGTATAGGAGTATATCCAACTGACAATGTGATAGTTTCAGGGGGACAACAAAGGAACTCAGCCGTACACAAACACATATCCATTCTCCCCCAACCCCGCTCCCATCGAGGCTGGCACATAACATTGAGCAGAGTTCCCTTTGTGATACAGTGGGTCCTTGTTGCTTATCCATCCTAAATACAGCAGTGTATGCATGTTCCCACTAAATTCCCTAACTATCCCTTTCCCCCATCACTCTCCCTGGCAACCACAAGTTCATTCTCTAAGTCTGTGAATCTGTTTCTGTCAAAATGTGGTATTTAATTGAAATTATGCAGTCTTTCACTTTTGTTTAATAGAGTCTATTGCTAATTAGGATGTTATGCATATCTATGACCATATATTTTGGTGCATCTTTTCTTTTTCCAAATTCCCAGAAGTAGAATAAGTAATGAAAGGCTGAATTGTTTTCCATTAGGTTCATATCAATTTGCCCCCTTAACAGCTGTTTGTGAGCTTATTTCATTGTCAACTTTGAGTACCTGAATTACATTTTTTTTCTGGGCCTAAAGTTAAAAATAATTCAAAGAGTTTTAATTTGAATTGATTTGATGTATGTGTGCTCAGTCATCTACTCCAGTTTGACTGTTTGCAACCCCATGGACTGTAGCCTGTCAGGCTCCTCTGTCCATGGGATTTCACAGACAAGAATACTTGAGTGGGTTGCCATTTGATTTGTAGAGATGGAAGATTTTTTATGCCTACTGACCATTTATTTGTGTTTCTTCAAATTTCTGTTAATAGATTTTTTTCCTATACAGCATTTATATTTTTGAAATAACTTGTAATCATGCATATAATACTTTTTCATATTTTAATTTGTTCTTTAGAGGTTTTTTTCCCCCATGTTTTTTATTTATTTATTTATTTTTAATTTTATTTTCTTTAACTTTACAATATTATATTGGTTTTGCCATATATCAACATGAATCCACAACAGGTATACATGTGTTCCCCATCCTGAACCCTCCTCCCTCCTCCCTCCCCATACCATCCCTCTGGGTTGTCCAAGTGCACCAGCCCCAAGCATCCAGTATCGTGCATCGAACCTGGACTTTTGACTCATTTCATACATGATATTATACGTATTTCAATGCCATTCTCCCAATCATCCCACCCTCTCCCTCTCCCACAGAATCCAAAAGACTCTTCTATACATCAGTGTCTCTTTTGCTGTCTCATATACAGGGTTATTGTTACCATCTTTCTAAATTCCATATATATGCATTAGTATACTGTATTGGTGTTTTTCTTTCTGGCTTACTTCACTCTGTATAATAAGCTCCAGTTTCATCCACCTCATTAGAACTGATTCAAATGTATTATTTTTAATGGCTGAGTAATACTCCATTGTGTATATGTACCACTGCTTTCTTATCCATTCATCTGCTGATGGACATCTAGGTTGCTTCCATGTCCTGGCTATTATGTACAGTGCTGCGATGAACACTGGGGTACACGTGTCTCTTTCCCTTCTGGTTTCCTCAGTGTGTATGCCCAGCAGTGGGATTGCTGGATCATGAGGCAGTTCTATTTCCAGTTTTTTAAGGAATCTCCACACTGTTCTCCATAGTGGCTGGACTAGTTTGCATTCCCACCAACTGTGTAAGAGGGTTCCCTTTTCTCCACACCCTCTCCAGCATTTATTGCTTGTAGACTTTTGGATTGCAGCCATTCTGACTGACATTAAATGGTACCTCATAGTGGTTTTGATTTGCATTTCTCTGATAATGAGTGATGTTGAGCATCTTTTCCTGTGTTTGTTAGCCATCTGTATGTCTTCTCTGGAGAAATGTCTATTTAGTTCTTTGGCCCATTTTTTGATTGGGTCATTTATTTTTCTGGAGTTGAGCTGTAGGAGTTGCTTGTATATTTTTGAGATTAGTTGCTTGTCAGTTGCTTCATTTCCTATTATTTTCTCCCATTCTGATGGCTGTCTTTTCACCTTGCTTATGGTTTCCTTTGTTGTGCAGAAGATTTTAATTTTAATTAGGTCCCATTTGCTTATTTTTGCTTTTATTTCCAATATTCATGGAGGTGGGTCATAGAGGATCCTGCTGTGATGTATGTCGGAGAGTGTTTTGCCTATGTTCTCCTCTAGGAGTTTTATAGTTTCTGGTCTTACATTTAGATATTTAATCCATTTGAGTTTATTTTTGTGTATGGTGTTAGAAAGTGCTCTAGTTTCATTCTTTTACAAGTGGTTGGCCAGTTTTCCCACCACCACTTGTTAAAGAGATTGTCTTTAATCCATTGTATATTCTTGCCTCCTTTGTCAAAGATAAGGTGTCCATAGGTGTGTGGATTTATCTCTGGGCTCTCTATTTTGTTCCATTGATCTATATTTCTGTCTTTGTGCCAGTACCATACTGTCTTGATGACTGTGGCTTTGTAGTAGAGCCTGAAGTCAGGCAGGTTGATTCCTCCAGTTCCATTCTTCTTTCTCAAGATAGCTTTGGCTATTCGAAGTTTTTTGTGTTTCCATACAAATTGTGACATTATTTGTTCTAGCTCTGTGGAGAATACCGTTGGTAGCTTGATAGGGATTGCTTTGAATCTATAAATTGCTTTGGGTAGTATACTCATTTTCACTATATTGATTCTTCCGATCCATGAACATGGTATATTTCTCCATCTATTAGTGTCCTTCTTTATTTCTTTCACCAGTGTTTTATAGTTTTCTATATATAGGTCTTTAGTTTCTTTAGGTAGATATATTCCTAAGTATTTTATTCTTTTCGTTGCAATGGTGAAAGGAATTGTTTCCTTAATTTCTCTTTCTATTTTTGCATTATTAGTGTATAGGAATGCAAGGGATTTCTGCGTGTTGATTTTATATCCTGCAACTTTACTATATTCATTGATTAGTTCTAGTAATTTTCTGGTGGAATCTTTAGGGTTTTCTATGTAGAGGATCATGTCATATGTAAACAGTGAGAGTTTTACTTCTTCTTTTCCAATTAGGATTCCTTTTATTTCTTTTTCTGCTCTGATTGCTGTGGCCAAAACTTCCAAAACTATGTTGAATAGTAATGGTGAAAGTGGGTACCCTTGTCTTGTTCCTGACTTTAGGGGAAATGCTTTCAATTTTTCACCATTGAGGATAATGTTTGCTGTGGGTTTGTCATATATAGCTTTTATTATGTTGAGATATGTTCCTTCTATTCCTGCTTTCTGGAGAGTTTTTATCATAAATGGATGTTGAATTTTGTCAAAGGCATTCTCTGCATCTATTGAGATAATCATATGGTTTTTATTTTTCAATTTGTTAATGTGGAGTATTACATTGATTTATTTGTGGATATTGAAGAATCCTTGCATCCCTGGGATAAAGCCCACTTGGTCATGGTGTATGATCTTTTTAATGTGTTGTTGGATTATGATTGGTAGAATTTTGTTAAGGATTTTTGCATCTATGTTCATCAGTGATATTGGCCTGCCGTTTTCTTTTTTTGTGGCATCTTTGTCAGGTTTTGGTATTAGGGTGATGGTGGCCTCATAGAATGAGTTTGGAAGTTTACCTTCCTCTGCAATTTTCTGAAAGAGTTTGAGTAGGATAGGTGTTAGCTTTTCTAAATTTTTGGTAGAATTCAGCTGTGAAGCCGTCTGGACCTGGGCTTTTGTTTGCTGGAAGATTTCTGATTACAGTTTCAATTTCTGTGCTTGTGACGGGTCTGTTAAGATTTTCTATTTCTTCCTGGTTCAGTTTTGGAAAGTTGTAGTTTTCTAAGAATTTGTCCATTTCTTCCATGTTGTCCATTTTATTGGCATATAATTGCTGATAGTAGTCTCTTATGATCCTTTGTATTTCTGTGTTGTCTGTTGTGATCTCTTCATTTTCATTTCTAATTTTATTGATTTGATTTTTCTCCCTTTGTTTCTTGATGAATCTGGCTAATGGTTTGTCAATTTTGTTTATCCTTTCAAAGAACCAGCTTCATTATCCGGAATTCTTTATCAGGTAGATTCCCTATCTCTTCCTCTTTTGTTTGGTTTGATGGGCATTTATCCTGTTCCTTTACCTGCTGTGTATTCCTCTGTCTCTTCATCTTGTTTAAATTGCTGAGTTTGGGGTGTCCTTTCTGTAGTCTTGCAGTTTGTTGAGTTCTCTTTATTGTGGAGTTTCCTCGCTGTGGGTGGGTTTGTACAGGTGGTTTGTCAAGGTTTCTTGGTTAGGGAAGCTTGTTTCCGTGTTCTGGTGGGTGGAGCTGGATTTCTTCTCTCTGGAGTGGAATGAAGTGTCCAGTAATGAGTTATGAGATGTCTGTAGTTTTGGGGTGACTTTGGGCAGCCTGTATCTTGGAGCTCAGGGCTGTGTTCCTGTGTTGCTGGAGAATTTGCTTGGTATGTCTTGCCCTGGAACTTGTTGGCCCTTGTGTGGTGCTTGGTTTCAGTATAGGTATGAAGGCATTTGATGAGCTCCTGTCAATTAATGTTCCCTGGAGTCAGGGTTTGGACTTTAGCCTCTTGCTTCCTGTTATCGGTCTTATTTTTGCAGTAGTCTCAAAACTTCTCCTTCTATACAGCACCATTGATAAAACATCTAGGTTAAAGATGAAAAGTTTCTCCACCATGAGGGTCACCCAGAGAGGTTCACAGTGTTACATGGAGAAGAGAAGAGGGAGGAGGGAGTTAGAGGTGACCTGAATGAGATGAGGTGGAATCAATAGAGGAGAGAGTGGGCTAACCAGTAATCACTTCCTTATGTGCACTCCACAACTGGACCGCTCAGAGATGTTCACGGAGTTATACAGAGAAGAGAAGAGGGAGGAAGGAGACAGAGGTGGCCAGGAGGATAAAAGTGGGGAATGAAAAGGAGAGAGACAGATCCAGCCAGTAATCAGTTCCCTAAGTGTTCTCCACCATCTGGAACACACAGAAATTAACAGAGTTGGGTAGAGTAGAGAGGGGTTAGGGAGGAGACACAGGAGACCTGGTGGAGAAAAAGGAGAGTCCAAAGAGGGAGAGAGCAGTCAAGCCAGTAATCTCGATCCCTAGTAAAAAATGGGTACTGAAGATTGGGTTCTTAAAGGTACAAAATTGGTAGCAAATACCTAAAAGCAAAAATTAAAAATCTAGGGTAGAGTTTGGATTTTCAAAAATACAGTGTTAAAGAAAAGAAGAAGGAAAAGAAAGAGAGAAAAAGAAAAAGAAAAAAAAAACCAAAGTCACAAAAATTATAAAGAAAATATAGGTACAAAATTGATAACAAATACCAAAAAGCAAAAGTTAAAAATCTAGAGTAGAGTTTGGAATTTCAGAAGTAGAATGTTAAAGAAAAGATGAAGAGAAAGAAAGAAAAAAAGTCATAAAAGTAATAAAAAAAAAAGTAGGTACAAAATTGATAACAAATACTAAAAAGCTAAAATTAAAAATCTAGAGCACAGTTTGGAATTTCAAAAATACAATGTTAAAGAAAAGAAAAAAGAAAGAAAGAGAAAAAGAAAAAGAAAAACAATGTCACAAAAATTATAAAAAATATATATATGAAGTTTGCTTTTTTTAACAAAAAAGGGTCGTCTTCTTTTTTTTTTTTTTTTTTTTGCAAAGTAATAGTAGGTTACAAAAGTGAAAATTAAAGGAGTAATAGAGGACTTAAAAATTTTTTAAAAATTAAAAAAAAGAAAGAATGATCGTAAAAATAGTAAAAATATATCTAGGACTTTCTCTGGTGTTATTGTGGGGTCAGTTCATTTTCAGCTAGTTCTGTGTTCTGGCTTTCTCAAGATCTATAGGCCCCTTCCTATGTAGTCAGTACTAACCATGGGGTTTTAATCTATTGCCTGTTGCTTCCAAGGTGGTTTCCTCTGTTATAGCTTCTTCTGTTTGCGGGTCTCTTCAGTGTCTGATTTCCGCCCTGATACAAAGAGAGCAGTGGTGGACACTTTTTTTTTTTTTTTTTTTAGGCTCACTTGTTCAGTCGCGCTGTGAGTAGGGAGGGACGCTGCAAACAAATAACACTAGCGTGTGCTTGCAGTACCTCAGCCACACTGGGCCTGTCCCCAATCACGGCGCGTGTAGCCTCCCTGCCCACACTGCTCAGGCTCTAGGTTTCTCCACCAGGAACCATCCACAGCTGGCCCTGGGCTGCTTGCACCTCCCAGGTCTAAGCCGCTCAGGTTCAGGCACTCGGGTAGTCCTCAGAGGCGCAGACTCGGTTGGGCCTGCGTTTTGTGCCCTTCCCAGGTCCAAGCAGCTCAGGTGATGAGGTGTTTGGCGAGCACGATTGCTGCGACTTATTGCCTCCCTGCCGCTCAGTTATCTAGGTGTACAACCGGCGCACCTTCTCAGGCGGATGTTGACCGTCCAGACGCCCATGAAGTCTTAGTTAGCAAAGAAGCCTGCTTACAGTTTTGTAGATATTGTCTCTCTGGGGCTGTGATTGCCCCCTTCCGGCTCTGGCTGCCTGTCACTGGAGGGGGACGGTCTGCAGCCGGCTATCTCTGTTCAGTCCTTTGTTCCCTGTGTAGGCCTGGCGGTGTCTTAGGTTAGGGCTGGCTTTTTGCATGGTAGGTATCCCACAGTCTGGTTTGCTAGCCCAAATTATTTTGCTCAGGTAGTGCTCGGGGTATTCAGGCAAGATCCTTACTCTAAGCGATGCAGCCCGCGCAGCGCCTCCCTGCCCAGCCCCCCTGCCCAGCCCCTGCTTGCTAGTGGCGGATGCAGGCATCTGCACTGCTTTTCCACTGGGGGAGTTACTGTAGGGCTCGTAATCTGTGGGTTTTAATTGTTTATTTATTTTTCCTCCCTGTTATTTTATTTTTTATTTTATTTATTATATTTCCTCCCTGTTTGTTTATTTTTCCTCCCTGTTGCCCTCTGTGCTTCCAAGGCTCGGCACAGACTCGGCAGTGAGAATGTTTCCTGGTGTTTGGAAACTTCTCTCTTTTTAAGACTCCCTTCCTGGGACGGAGCTCCATCCCTCCCTCTTCTGTCTCTTTTTTTGTCTTTTATATTTTTTCCTACCTCCTTTCGAAGACAATGGGTTGCTTTTCTGGGTGCCTGATGTCCTCTGCCAGCATTCAAAAGTTGTTTTGTGGAATTTACTCAGCGTTTAAATGTTCTTTTGATGAATTTGTGGGGGAGAAAGTGTTCTCCCCGTCCTATTCCTCCGCCATCTTAGTTCCTCCTCTGGGTATCTAGAGGTTTTAATTTATATATAATTAATTAAAATTGAGCTTTTCTGTTTGATTTCTCTTGTTGCTTTTGTAGTATGTGTTTTAAAAATTCTAACATCATCTAAATCTCTGTTTAATTTTTGCTTTTTTCTTATTTTGTTTTAATAGTAAAGGCAGCTAGAATTTTTTAGTTTTTGATGAAAGATAGGCCCCATTTTTTTCTAAAACAGCCCATTTCCCCATTATGATTTACTGAATAATTCTTCTTCCCCATTATTGGAAATCAGTGGCCTAGTTTATGAACTGTGTCCCTGTGGGGACTGGACTTTCCCATCTGCTGAGACTCTCCCTGCTGTCCTCACTGCAGCCTCTGGGGTGAGCTCTGTGTTTCCCTCCATTCTCGTCCCAGAGTCCAGCCAGCTGAGGGTGAGTACAGGACCTGTCCCCAGGGATGAGATGGAGCAGGGTCTTGGACCAGATGCACTTGACCCTTCAGGGACTGGTTACATTCTTGCTCCCTTGACAATGGCCACAGGGTGAGTGTGGATGTGGAAACTGTCACTGGTGTCAAGCCAGACTCTCCAGAGACTCTTGTCAGAGAAGCTGATGACATGAGGGGGATGTGAACTGGCTGAGTGCTGAGATGGTTTAGGGAGGTTGGTCCTGTAAGGTCCTTAGTAACTATCAATTGTGAATACATAGAAATGTTAAATTTCAAACTAGGATTCTTTGCACCATTTTCAGAATACACTTGTTATTCTTCATTAAAAGTCAGAAATCCACATGTTGGAGAAGGAGGCTGGGTGAGCTCTGCAGGGCTGTTTCTCTGGCCTTGACCTGTTCTCAATAACTGTTTAGTTTGATGAGTTTTGATAACTTTATACAATATCCACAGCCTCAAGCAAGAGGTAGAACATCCCAAAGGTATATTCACATTTACTGGTATGTCCTTATGGCAGAATAAACTTCCTAACAAATTTATCTCCTGTAGTATATTCTTGATTTTTTTGGTCTTTATAGTTCTGCATCTGATCAGCCTGAGACAAGTGTCCTTTCAGATGTGTCAAGTGGATCATTTGCCTTTCGGAGTCTTCCATGGGTCCCCCAATTATGTTGATTCCCTTCCCTCTGTTGACCCGAACAAACAGAGTGTCAGATATTTCTCCAGCAAAAATGGGTTTATTCAGCATCAGCAGAGAATTGCAGTTTGAGGTTTGCATTTGTGGAGAGCCAAGTGTAAGTCCCCAAAGTGCCAGGGCTGGAGAGCACTTTTACAGAGGGGAAGAGGAGGTTGGGAGGGCTCTTACAGAGTCCAAGGCTTTTCATTGCCTGTGTCCTTGCCAGGAAAGGAGAGGAGTCTTTCTTCTTCCTCTTGGGCACTGCTGTTGTTGTAACCTCATGTATCAAACATTCAGAGGCTTTCTACTGGGGACCACATGGGATTACTCGAGCACTCTGTGGTGGTGATGACTGCTGTTGTGATGTCTGGGGGTACTTTGTCCTGTTCAGAGCATCACTGACCCTCTCAGCATCCCAGGGAGGTGTTCTCTCCAGGTCTTCTCCCCACTTTCCCGAGGCCAATACTGAGAGTTTTTGTGGCTGGTTCACGGTCATATAACCAGGAAGTGGCAAAGTCTAGACTCTAACACAGGAAGATTTCCAAATGAAGCACATCAGGTGCCATTTTGTTTCTGATTAAATTTTTTTAAATTGTGGGAAATGCGCACAACATAAAATTTATAATCTTGACGATTTTTAAGCATGCAGTTCAGTATTGTTAAGTACATTCACATTATTGTGCACCCAATTTCCAGAACTCTTTTCATCCTGTATTGCTGCTGCTGCTGCTCCTAAGTCACTTCAATTATGTCCAACTCTGTGCGATGCCATAGATGGCAGCCCACCAGGCTCCACGGTCCCTGGGATTCTCCAGGCAAGAACACTGGAGTGGGTTGCCATTTCCTTCTCCAATGCATGAAAGTGAAAAGTGAAAGTGAAGTCGCTCAGTCATGTCTGACTCTCTGCGACCTCATGGACTGCAGCCTACCACACTCCTCTGACCATGGGATTTTCCAGCCAAAAACTACTGGAGTGGGTTGCCATTGCCTTCTCCGCATCCTGTACTAGTGTGCTATTAAAAGCTAGTGGAGGTGATGGAATTCCAGTTGAGCTATTTCAAATCCTGAAAGATGATGCTGTGAAAGTGCTGCACTCAATATGCCAACAAATTTGGAAAACTCAGTAGTGGCCACAGGACTGGAAATCGTCAGTTTTCATTCCAATCCCAAAGAAAGGCAATGCCAAAGAATGCTTAAACTACTGTACAATTGCACTCATCTCACATGCTAGTAAAGTAATGCTCAAAATTCTCCAAGCCAGGCTTCAGCAATATGTGAACTGTGAACTTCCAGATGTTCAAGCTGGTTTTATAAAAGACAGAGGAACCAGAGATCAAATTGCCAACATCCAGTTGATCATGGAGAAAGCAAGAGAGTTCCAGAAAAATATCTATTTCTGCTTTATTGACTATGCCAAAGCCTTTCACTGTATGGATCACAATAAACTGTGGAAAATTGTGAAAGAGATGGGAATACCAGACCACCTGACCTGCCTCTTGAGAAACCTGTATGCAGGTCACAAAGCAACAGTTAGAACTGGACATGGAACAACAGACTGGTTCCAAATAGGAAAAGGAGTACGTCAAGGCTGTATATTGTCACTCTGCTTATTTAACTTATATGCAGAGTACATCATGAGAAACACTGGGCTGGAAGAAGCACAAGCTGGAATCAAGATCGCCGGGAGAAATATCAATAACCTCAGACATGCAGAAGACACCACTCTTATGGCAGAAAATGAAGAAGAACTAAAGAGCCTCTTGATGAAAGTGAAAGAGGAAAGTGAAAATGTTGGCTTAAAGCTCAACATTCAGAAAACGAAGATCATGGCATCTGGTCCCATCACTTCAAGGCAAATAGATGGGGAAACAGTGGAAACAGTGGCTGACTTTATTTTTCTGGGCTCCAAAATCACTGCAGATGGTGATTGCAGCCATGAAATTAAAAGACGCTTACTCCTTGGAAGGAAAGTTATGAACAACCTAGATAGCATATTCAAAAGCAGAGACATTACTTTGCCAACAAAGGTGCGTCTAGTCAAGGCTATGGTTTTTCCAGTGGTCAAGTATGGATGTGAGAGTTGGACTGTGAAGAAAGCTGAGCGCCGAAGAATTGATGCTTTTGAACTGTGGTGTTGGAGAAGACTCTTGAGAGTCCGTTGGACTGCAAGGAGATCCAACCAGTCCATCCTAAAGGAAATCAGCCCTGGGTGTCCTTTGGAAGGACTGATGTTTAAGATGAAACTCCAATACTTTGGCCACCTGGTGGGAAGAGCTGACTCATTTGAAAAGACCCTGATGCTAGGAAAGATTGAGGGGAGGAGGAAAAGGAGACGACAGAGGATGAGATGGTTGGATGGCATCACCAACTTGATGGATATGGGTTTGGGTGAAATTTGGGAGTTTGTGATGGACAGGGAGGCCTGGCGTGTTGTGGTTCATGGGTTCACAAAGAGTTGGACACGACTGAGCGACTGAACTGAACTGAACTGAAAAACACTAACTGCCCATTTCTCTTGTACACAGCCCCTGGCAACCACAGGGCCACTTTGTTTCTCTTGGAATTTGACTGATCTGAGGACTTCATGTAAATCAAATCATAAAATCTTTGTACTTTGTGATACACCTTTTTGCAATCCCACCATCAGTGTGCAAATTTCCAGTTTCTCCACATCCTTGTCCACACTATTTTTTCTTCTTTTTTTCCCCATGGTAGCCCTCCTAATATGTGTGAGCTGATGTCTCATTGTGGTTTTCATGTGCATTTTCCTCATGATTAATGATGCTGAGCATCTTTTCCTCTTCAAGCAGAATTTTAAAGAGGGTTTTTTGTGGGCTTCCCTTGTAGCTCAGATGGTAAAAAATCTGTAATGCAGGAGGACCTGGTTCAGTCCCTAGGTCAGAAAGATCCCTTGGAGAAAGTAATGGCTACCCACTCCAGTATTCTTGCCTGGAGAATTCTGTGGACAGACCATGGGGTCAGGAAGAGTCGGACACAACTGAGTGACTAACGCACTCACTTTGGGGGCAGAGTGTCATCATCTGGGTACGTCCCAGTGCTGATTCCCTGGGCATTTTCTGTAGGGGACAAGTGTGGAATAACACCTAACATGTGTCAAACCTGCTTAGTGGTAAAGCTCCTAGATATACACCATCGTTTTGGAAGGAAACTGAGGCCTAGAGATGTTAAAGGTCATGGAGCAGCTGAACTGGAGTGGAGACGTGGAGCAGAGGACAGCTGAGGCCCTGGGTGCTCAGCACCACTGCTGGGACTAGAATCCAGTCTTCTGACTCCTGGACTGGGGTTCTTTAGGGGTGCCAAGGTACCTGGATTAGCAAAATTTGAAGTTCAGTCTTATTGCTTCTTTAATGAGTCATGGATATTCATACATTCAACAAATATTTCTTGAGCATCTGTACCCATGTTGTCCTAGGAATAACAAGATAAAAGAAATATGATCTCTGTCCTGGCTGTTTTTCAGTCGCTCAGTTGTGTCCGACTCTTTGCTACCCCATGGACCAGCACACCAGGCTTCCTTGTCCTTTACTCTCTCCTGGAGTTTGCTCAAACTCATGTCCATTGAGTCAGTGATGTTATCTAACCATCTCATCTTCTACTGCCCTCTTCTCCTTTTGCCTTCAACCTTTCCCAGCATCCGGGTCTTTTCCAATCAGTCAGCTCTTCTCATTAGCTTGGCCAAAGTATTGGAGCTTCAACATCAGGCCTTCCAATGAATATTCAGGGTTTATTTCTTTTAGGACTGACTGATTTGATCTCTATCCATGGGTTATTATGGTCTGGCTTTGGAAATTTCCTTACCCTGGCAAAATCAGTAAAATGGTGTTTACCTATGGGCTGTCTCTGCATACTAACTATTATCATTTAAATAATGCATGATCTATCTGAATAGGTTTTTCGGTGGGATCATCTGTATAGTTACTGTTTTTTCCCTTTATAATAAATAATTGCAGAGAGATAAGTTGAGATTATGTAAATATCATCTTCTGCTGTAAACTTTCAGCCAGTTTTTAATTTCCATTGATGATTTTCTTGACTTGATTTTTCCTTTTTTATTTTTTTGGAATTGTTAAATATTTTTATTGTACAGATTTATAATTTTATAGGACATGCAGGATAAAAAAGTGTAAAATATCAGTAAGTATATAAAATTTCAGCAGTATTTTGGACCAGTACTTGATTTGCACAAGGGACTAAGCATCTATCTGGAACAGACATGTCTTGGAATACATAGTTTATAGATTGAATCACAAAACAATTTCTCAAGTGATTTTTCTCATATAAAGATAAAACATATCTTGCACTTAAAAATTATTCAGTATAGTACATTTTCAGTTATGTGCACAGTTAAAAAGTAATTGATTACTCATTTTATGTGTGTTTGCATTTGTTTGCAAGAGTTTTCCTTTTTCTGCCATTTATTTAGCAGTACTGATTCATGGATTCTTTCATTATTTACTGGGTTAAGGTTCATTGCCATTTGTTTGTTCTGATGTTCAAAGTATCCCAGATTTGTCTAGCAAGAGCCATTCAAGCTTCTCTGTCCTTCCTACACATCCTCATGATTCTTTATTTTATGGCACAATATGTCCCAGACCCATCTTGGACTTTCTCTGCCTGTTGGTTTTGGCCTGTAGACAGTGAGGCTTTTGCCGGGATTGCCTGGGGCTCTGCTCACCAGGGCTCATACTAGTTATGAGCAGTCCCCACAGAAATTCTCTTTTTGCAGCCAGAGTTGTGGCTGGACTGGTCCCTGTGGTTCTTAGGATTGTGAGACATGTCTTAGCAACAACCATCAGGGAACTTTGAAATGCCAAGGTGTATCACTCACATGCCCCAGAGGGTACAAGGCACCCTGGGGTGACACAGTGAGGTCCTGGGTGGAGAGAGAGAGCTCATGAGTAAGCTTGGACTTTGGGTTCTGCCTTTTTGAGGTTGAGCGTAGGGTGTCTAGGATTTTAAAGTTTCACTCTTTATTGGTGAATTTAAAAAATAAGAGAGGGAATTAAAGTGCAGGAAGGGAGAAGCAAACAGTCAGTGAGATGGTCTGTTATCAGGTCAACCAGAGCTTTCTAAAGCGGGAACTTCACGGGCGGGGTGGCTTGGCTCTTTATCTCATCGTGTAGCTGTCATGTGTTCACTGGAGATGGATGTCTTTGACATGGATGTCGTCAAAGCTTTATGTCAGGCACTTATAGTACAGTTAAAAAAAAAAAAACAAAAAAAACAAAAAAACAGAGTTATCAGTGCTGACACACACAGCCCCAATTTTGGAACCAGCCTTTTCTTAGTTGATTCCTTTTAGTGAAGAAGGTATTAAAAAGCCAAGGTCTGGGTGAAGGGGGCCTAAGGGTACAACCTTCCATTATAAAATGAGTCAGTTATGGGGATGTAATGTGCAGTCTGTTGACTTTAGTTAATCCTACTGTTCTGAATATTTGAAAGCTGATAAGAGACCTTAACATTTCTTACAACAAGAAAAAAATTGTGATTGTGTATGTTACCCCAAACCCCAAGATCAGGGGGCTAAAATGCTACCAGTGTGACATTGCTTCCAGGGCCTCTCAAAGTACAGAGTTAGGGACTGTGTGTATGTATGTGAGTTAGTGTGTAAACAGATATCTAATTATTCCCCCATACCTCTATATATTTAAAATGTAGTGTTTTTTTTATTTATTTAACAAAGCCCATAAATATAAGATTATAATTATAGATGTGCAGTTTGGATGTACAATTGAGCATCTGTGCAGAGCAGAGAGAATTTGGATACATGTCACTGTCCTTTTAATTTTTAGCAGGTGGCTAAACCCCTTGTTTAAAATTGGTGACGAACAGAAATTAAAACAAGATGACATGTACTCAGTGCTTCTGGAAGATCGCTCCCAGCACCTCGGAGAAGAGCTGCAAGGGTGAGCACAGGCAGCAGGGAGAAAGGGAGGGAGAGTGAGACTTTCCATGTGGGGCTAAAGGTGCATGTGGGGGGGCTTTGCTTCCTCTGGGTTCTTCTGAGCCTCCTCCCCTGACACTGAACGCTCCCCTCCTCAGGCTGACCCCAGGCTTAGCCCACTTTGGAGGCTGGGAGAGCCCATGTTTCCTGTGCATCTGTGGACGTGGAGGGAGCCTACAGCCACAGCCCTGGAGGGCGAGCTCTGTCCCTGGAGGTGGGGTCCCTGAGGACAGTGTCTGCCCTTCTGAGCTGCTCATGACCTGTGAGTCCAGCAAAGCTTGGAAGGAACTTGTTTCCAGAATCTGGAACTTTTCCCTCAAGGCCTGTTTCTCTGGTGCTTCAGAGTCTGCACCGCTCATCTTTCAGGAGCCCTGTGATCAGTTAGCCAGCATCTATGGGGCAGCCGCAGAGCACCCTGTAGTGAAGGCTCATCTCCCACTCCACCCCTCCCCCTTTCCTTTTCGTGGACACGCTGTTATTTACTGTACTCTGTTTCTCATCACAGGTACTAGGATCAAGAAGTTTTGAGAGCCAAGACATACAAACGGGAGCCTTCTTTAATGAAAGCAATCGTAAAGTGTTACTGGAAATCCTGTCTAGTTTTGGGAATATTTACCTTTCTTGAGGTAAAAATTTTTTACATACTGTGTGTTGCTTTTAAGTGTGTGCAGATCAGTACTGAGATGGATGCGATGGTGGGGAGAGAGGACAGCAGTTTGTCACAGGATAAATCTCATCATGATGTACCCCAGTGGTTGTGTTTATTTTTAGAATGTACAGAGCTTAAAGGAGTGAGCCTCCAGGGGATTAGTACTAAGTTGGCCAAAAGTTCTTTCAGATTTTCTCATAACAGCTTATGGGAAAGGATGGCATTGACAAGACAAGACATTTTATACTGTATCACTCACCTAGAGCCAGACATCCTGGAATGTGAAGTCAAGTGGGCCTTAGACAGCATCACTATGAACAAAGCTAGTGGAGGTTATGGAATTCCAGTTGAGCTATTTCAAATCCTGAAAGATGATGCTGTGAAAGTGCTGCACTCAACATGCCAGCAAATTTGGAAAACTCAGCAGTGGCCACAGGACTGGAAATGGTCAGTTTTCATTCCAATCCCAAAGAAAGGCAATGCCAAAGAACGCTTAAACTACTGCACAATTGCACTCATCTCACAGGCTAGTAAAGTAATGCTCAAAATTCTCCAAGCCAGGCTTCAGCAGTACGTGAACCGTGACCTTCCAGATGTTCAAGCTGGTTTTATAAAAGACAGAGGAACCAGAGATCAAATTGCCAACATCCAGTTGATGGAAAAAGTAAGAGAGTTCCAGAAAAACATCTATTTCTGCTTTATTGACTATGCCAAAGCCTTTGACTGTGTGGATCACAATAAACTGTGGAAAATTGTGAAAGAGATGGGAATACCAGACCACCTGACCTGCCTCTTGAGAAACCTGTATGCAGGTCACGAAGCAACAGTTAGAACTGGACATGGAACAACAGACTGGTTCCAAATAGGAAAAAGAGTACTTCAAGTCTGTACATTGTCACCCTGCTTATTTAACTTATATGCAGAGTACATCATGAGAAACACTGGGCTGGAAGAAGCACAAGCTGGAATCAAGATTGCTGGGAGAAATATCAATAACGTCAGATATGCAGATAACACCACCCTTGTGGCACAAAGTGAAGAGGAACTAAAAAGCCTCTTGATGAAAGTGAAAGAGGAGGGAGAAAATATTGGCTTAAAGCTCAACATTCAGAAAATGAAGATCATGGCATCTGGTCCCATCACTGCATGGCAAATAGATGGGGAAATAGTGTCAGACTTTATTTTTTGGGCTCCAAAATCACTGCAGATGGTGACTGCAGCCATGAAATTAAAAGATGCTTACTCCTTGGAAGGATAGTTATGACCAACCTAGATATCATATTGAAAAGCAGAGATATTACTTTGCTGACAAAGGTCCATCTAGTCAAGGCTATGGTTTTCCCAGTGGTCATTTATGGATGTGAGAGTTGGATTATGAAGAAAGCTGAGCCCTGAAGAATTGATGCTTTTGAACTGTGGTGTTGGAGAAGACTCTTGAGAGTCCCTTGGACTGCAAAGAGATCAACCTAAAGGAGATCTCATCCTAAAGGAGATCAGTCCTGGGTGTTCTTTGGAAGGGCTGATGTTGAGGCTGAAACTCCAATACTTTGGTCACCTCATTTGAAGAGTTGACTCATTGTAAAAGACCCTGATGCTGGGAGGGATTGGGGGCAGGAGGAGAAGGGGACGACAGAGGATGAGATGGTTGGATGGCATCACTGACTCGATGGACATGAGTTTGAATGACCTCTGGGAGTTGGTGATGGACAGGGAGGCCTGGCGTGCTGCGATTCATGGGTTTGCAAGGAGTCGGACACGACCGAGTGACTAATTTTGACTGAGGACATTTTTAGTGCTTAGTACTTGATACAAATGCTGAAAGTGATCCTTGAGGAAAATATCCTACAACCTCAAGGAATATGAGCCTCCTGGTTTGGAGGAGCTGGTTTGGAGGAATCAGAGCTCCAAGAGCACGCCCTTCCCTGGGCTGTGCCCTCCCTGTGGATCAGGTCACCCAGGTCA
Source organism: Bubalus kerabau (assembly GCF_029407905.1). Classification (NCBI taxonomy): domain Eukaryota; kingdom Metazoa; phylum Chordata; class Mammalia; order Artiodactyla; family Bovidae; genus Bubalus; species Bubalus kerabau. Next base: position 71,043,820 of record NC_073635.1, read on the forward strand.
GAAACCCCATGTGGAGGAGCTCCAGCTTCACCGTGAATTCATGCATCCTCCATGCTGGTTTCTATTCTGGCTGTGGAAGTGGTTTGCTAGTTGAAGAGAGAGTCTTGGTATACTGGTTTTGGTGGAGGTGGAGGAGGGGATGTGCAGGAGAAAACCAGGGACAGAAAGCCGTGAGGTCAATGACCTCCATGACCCTGAAGATCCTGGGTCAAGACCCCACAGTGAGACGGTTCACCTGGGGACACAGTGCCGTCAGCCCCCTGTTCTGGCTGAGCCTGCTGGAGGTCTGCTGCAGACCCCCCTGGGTGGCTTGTGCTCTCCGTGGTCCCTTAGCACTGCCTTAGGGACACGGGTGGCCTGTGAGTGTGTGAGGGCAGGAGGGATGGAAGATGCAGTTGCTGTGAAAGGGGTGGAGAAGGTGGTGAGCTATCATCAGTTCATTGTGTTGGGGTGAGGTGGGTGGGCCAGGTGGTTTACAGGTGGGCGGCGTGGCTCTTGTTTAAAGGCTGTGCTGGACTGAAGGGCACTGTGGGCAGTGTGCAGCTGGGCAGGTGAAGTCTGCCGCACACAAATGGACAGACAGAGAATCTGTCAGCTCCCAGGTGACTGGATGGTCCTGGGAGACGGAGTTCTCATTGAGACAAAGGTGAGCTGATCATCGTGCCATAGGGTGGGGACAGGTATGTGGGGCAGAGTGCCACCTTAGAGAGGGCTCTGACCACCAAGATGCTGCAGTGCCTTGTGAAGGGTGGGGTGGAGTGTTGATTTCACAGTTGTCCAGCCCCAGGAACACTTCCTACTGGGGATCCAGGAAGGCCAGGCCTGGGGGCTGCATCAAGTGCAACTGGTAGAGCCCCGGCCCCTCTTTCAGGAGGCTGGTTGTTGGGTGGTCATGGCAGAGAAGTTGGGAGTCGAGGACCTGGTAAATGGGGGGGCTCATCTCAGTAGTAGTACTACAAGTACTAGTGGCAGTTACAAAGGGTCATACTGAGTAGTACTGGTGTGGCAGCCACAGTACTATTAGTAGTTCAGCAATAGCAATAGCAAGTACTCGAATTAAGTTATGTATCAGGAACTGCTACGAGCACTTTATGTGTAATAACATTTTTATTTCTTTGGCTAACTCAGCGAAGTTGTAGGTTTTCTATTACCCCCATTGTAGAAGAAAGGACTCTGAACCCAAGTAATTACATAGGTTGCCTGTGGTTACAGGGAGCTTAAAGGACAAAGTGAGATTCCATTTCAGGCACTCTGACTTATAAGCCTGATCATCTCAATGACTAAGAGCTCATCCAGGGTCAGCAAGGCTTGTCTTTAGAGCTTTGTCTTCAGGGTCTCAGACACATGCATCCTGAACTTTGTTTAATATAATAAATAGGATGCTAAGAACTTCCTGGAGCAGGAAGTCGGGTTTGTGATCATAATTGTGAGTAGTTTTCAAGTGACCATGTCCCTTGGGTGCCAGCTTTGACTAGGACGTTGATGGCGGCAACAACATCATGCTGTGGTCAGATGGACCAGGAGCCTCTTAATAAGCCTCATTACTGTCCCTAAGTGGTGATAATTTTAGATAGTGGAAGATCTAAACTCACCTCTGGATTCTCTAAAACATGAACACGTTTACTTTGTGACCTCCTGCCCTCTTTTAATTCCTTTGATGCACAGGTGACTCATGGGTTACCCATGGTTCCCAGACAGTGCTGTGACTAACCACAGCAAAGGCACTCCTGGCACACAGTGGGAAGAGGCAGGGTGATACCAGTCCAGCATGAGGCTTTTGGGGTTAATATTTCAAAGTGTGAAACCTCTGTCCTGTGCAAATTGAGGAGTGATCATAATGCTTGGGGAAGCAAGTACCAGGCTAATGTCCAACCTGGAGCACTTGCAGGTCACCCCTTATTAGAACAGAACAGCCAGCGAGTTCCCAGCACCCTGGCCCCTGTGTGCACCCCTATGGGGACCTTGGGTGAGGAGAACAGGTCTCTGCCTGCCTGGGACCCTCAGGGTGGAGAGGAGGGGCCCGAAGACTCTTCCTGGACCAGAGACACAGAGACCACCTCCCCAGGTCATCAGGGCTTCTCTGTGAGAGATGAGGTGTCCATCTGCTGGTGTGTAAGTGAGGTGATCTCAGAGAACCAGAGGGGGTTCACCCAGTCCAGTTCACCCAGTCCCTTCCCCTGAGGGGGGCGGAGTGAACAGAGTTTATGTCCTCTTCCCAGGAACCTTAGAAATGGCCTGGCCTTGTCTAATTACTGACCTTTGTCCAAGGCCACTTTTGCTAATTGTCTCTGCTTTAGGTGGAGAATGTAGGAAGCACATATTTGGGTAAATCTTTATATTGGGGCTCAACTGATGAGCAGGAAGTAAGCAGAATCCTCTGCATCCCAAAGTGGGCTTTGTGCCTGGACTCAGCGCTTTGTGCCTTGACTCACTCCCGGAGAGCTGAGTGGTCTTTGCATTTATTTCCCAACCCTTTCTTTCATGTGTCCCTCACTTCTGCTCCACCCAGGAGGCTGAGGAGTGGCTGCTTGTGGCAGAGATATGTGGGCTCAGAGCAACCACTGAGGACCACACAGCAAAGGAGAGGAGGGGGCATTGAGCCAAGTAGAAAGGGACCTGCAGAACAGACCTGCTCTACTGATTCTTGAGAGCATAGCATTAGCCATCAGGTGTTAGTAATATCCACAGTGATGACCTGAGACATATACGAGGGTAATGCTTTTCAATTCATTAAAAAAAAAAAATCTATACTTTTATTGTCTCATTGAAAATAAGTTTTAAAAATTGAAGTATGATTTTTGAAGTATAATATGAAGTATTATACTTTATAATATAATGAAGTATATATAAATATTAGTATATATAATATTATATATACTAATATATAATATAATAATAATATATAATATATATAATATAATGACGTATAATATAAATATTATATTAGTTTCAAGTGTATAGTGAGTGTAGTGACTCAGTATTTTTGTACATTATTAAATGATCACCCTGATCAGTCTAGTTATCCTCTGTCACCATACAAATTTTTCCAATGTTATTGACTGTATTCCCTATGTTGTACATTACATTCACACGACTTATTTATTTTATAACTGGTTTGTGTTTCTTAATCTCCCTCACCTATTTCACTCATCCTCCAATCCCCCTCAATCCATTTTCTTTAAAAAATCAAGGAAATAGATTATTTCCTTGATGATTCCTTTTTTTTAAGTAATTTTCATAATGATTAAAAAAATCAAAATCCTGCTTAGAAGTGAAACTTTTAATTACTTTACAGAAAAGTTGGCTTTTAGACGTGACTTTTCTCAAGAGATCTCATTCAGCCATAATGGCCTATAAACAGCAATGAGTTTTCTAAGTTCTTTGTGAAACCAGCCTGTGCTATTAAGGATAGAATGCATCTCTTCCCAGGACTCCTGTCTTTTGTGCATACTGTAGAAATCCTTGCTAATTTTTTGCTTTCTGATGTGACAAAATGTTTCTAGTTTATCTTTACACACACAAAAAGCTGCGCACCCTTAAGTACAAATTTGCCCCAGCCCTAGAATCTCCATTTCTCCAAGCAGCCATGGTTCCTTCTAGTGGGAAATGGTATTTAGAGACTATGGTCTGGGCACTAGGGGTGCTCATTGCTGTTGAGTTGGCTATTGTTTCTCAGCTTTTTCATTGGACAAAGCTAGTATACATTTTTTTTGTAGTAAACAAACCTTGAGTTTATATGGGTATTTTCAATCTAAATCAGATTCAGGACATTAGTGTTTTTACTTTATCTTTTAACTCTTAGATTGGTATCTGTTTTCTTTCATCATCTGTTCTCTTTTCTGTTATGCCTAATCCCAGTTCTCAATGATATCAACATAATTACTCATTTAAAAATCTTATAGTATCAACACTATTAACCATAATGTGACTTTTGGAAGCTTTTTTTTTTTTTTTTTTTTGCTGTTCATATTGTCCTTAGGCATATCACATAGGGAATGTGTTTTCAAATTATTTTTTTTACAACCACTTTTAATAATTCTTTTTTTATATAACTCAGACTACTGGATGAATATAACTTTTGTTTCATTTCACTCTGAAATTTTAGGAATTGCTTTTTAAAACTTTATTGTTTTATAATTATAATTCTGTATAATATTTTGCTGGGAAAGATTGAAGGCAGGAGGAGAAGGGGACAACAGAGAATGAGATGGTTGGATGGTATCACCAACTCAACGGAGATGGGTTTGAGTAGATTTCAGGAGTTGGTGATGGACAGGGAGGCCTGGTGTGCTGTGGTCCATGGGGTTGCAAAGAGTCGGACACAACTGAGCGACTGAACTGAATTGAACTGATAATGTTTTCAAACTCTATCAACAGAAGAGGCTGTTTTTAAGGAAGTCTGATATCCTTGTTGGCTCCATTCTAATTCTCCCTCCGCTTTTAGAGGTAACATTACAAATTTTGATTCATGTTTTTATTTTGTAGATATAGTATTTTATAAACATTTACTTTTTTCTGTAGTGTCAAATGAAAGGTCTGAATTTCATCATTGGAGTCTCAAGAATTTGGATTCATAAGGAATTTTCCTAGAAGCATGATATGTAACATGGAACTCTGGTTAAAACCCTCTGTGGCATTTGTAAGTCCTTCAGAGCAGGTTCATGACCCCTCCACGTCCAGATGCCCTGATGATACAGGAGAATAGCAGATGCTTACATGGGATTAGTTTCTGCATCCAGTATCTTCTAGGGAGAGGGAACTTCAGGCTCCTTCTCTAATCATTTGAACCTAAATCAGTTTCTTCAGGCTGGGTTTCAGGCCTCAGGGTGCTCCTAACCCCTCCCAGGTGATGCTAAGCTGCAGTCAGGATGAAGACCACTGTGTCAGGAGGAGTGATGTTATATTTAGAATCCTAATGGTTATTATTTTCCCAGATTCACTGCTTTTCCTCCTTAGCTCTGGATCTTTCTCAGCTCTACTCTTTGTCACCTGTTCCCCCATTTCTGAAGATAAACTGTCTATTCATTTTTTCCATAAGCTCATTCTTTTCTGCTTATATACTTCATTCAAGCATTTTTTTAGTTGATAGCTTGTTTCTATTTTCTGTGTTTTATTAATTTTTCTCATGAAGTGGAGATGGTGGAGTTGGGTAAGAAACCTTTTAAGTACATGTAGAAATGTAATGGGGAAACTATACTGACTAGGGAAGTTTTAGCACTTAACCCTGTGAGAAGTTCCCCTAAGAAGCAGGAAACAGGGCCCAAAAGTCAAGTACTTTCAGAAGGTTGAATACTAGGGACTGCACCATGAAATGTCTGTCTGTTTCTCTCTTACCCTGAGATTTCTGTGGAAACTTGAACAAATGTTGTCATATTGTATTGGACTCTTTTAAAAATCTTTTATGGTTTCACAGTTGTGAAGAATTCCTGTGAAGGAGTAAGAACTCTAATCTCCATTGGTTTGTGGAAAGAATATTCACAGATCAAGCTTAGAAGTCAAAGATGAAGCATCTTGGAAACAATTTTTTATCTTCTCCCTGCTTATCCAGAAAGTTTTAATTTGGTTAGTTTCAAGTTTGTGAAAGTCACTCAATTGTGTCTGACTCTTTGTGACCCCTACAGACTATACAGTCCATGGAATTCTCCAGGCCAGAATACCGGAGTGGGTAGCCTTTCCCTTCTCCAGGGGATCTTCCCAACCCAGGGATCAAACCCAGGTCTTCCACATTGCAGGTGGATTCTTTACCAGCTGAGCCACAAGGGAAGCCCAAGAATACTGGAGTGGGTAGTCTATCCCTTCTCCAGTGGATCTTCCCGACCCAGGAGTCAAACAGGGGTCTCCTCACTGCAGGTGGATTCTTTACCAACTGAGCTATCAGGAGAGCCCCCAGTTTCAAGTTTGATAGTGAATACTTTCTCAGTTGTTTTTTACCTCACTAACTGAGGGTTAAGATCAGGAACAGACAGAAGAGTAGAAGCTATAGGTCCTGGACTGGCATTACTCCTTAGTGAGGCTGTTTGCTCAGCTGGCATATTAAATTCCGTCTCTTAGCAGAAAAATCGAGACATTTAGGCAGTAATGACCTGCCTTTATTTTGCAGTTTTTTTTTTTTTTTTTTTTTTTTGCTGAATTTGTTGCATTTACAGTGTTCTTTAAGTAGGTGACATTGCTCTTACTTTTCCTGTAATTACAATTATATTAGGACCAAATTGAGAGCTGAGTAACAGACAGCAGTGATTCCCAAAGAGAATCACAGTTTTAGGACACTTTGGGATGGCAGGTGTTACTGCTAGACTTCTGGTGAAGAGCCCCTGGTTTGTAGCCTGCAGCACTGGGCTTCCCTGATCATATCTGGGCTGGGGACTGCCTTGTGTAGTTTGACATTCTTGCTTCTCTGTGTAAGCCTCCAGACTTCTACCTAAGTAAACTCTATAAACAGTGTGTTTTATAATCTATGATGTGAGGGGCTCTTAAGCTTTTAGCACCTCTAGGGGTGAATGATGTGGCTTTCTGGAAATGTAGCAGTGAGCCTTTGTGTTCTTTAAAACTGGTCATCTTACTCTGATATGGTCATCTTACTCATAATTCTTCCACTACATGATCTTCTCTTCTCTGGAGTAGATGAAATCTCCTGTGACCTTGTGGAAGGTAAGGCAGGTGTTACAGCCTATGAACATGTGTGTGTAAAGCAATATAGGAGTGCCTCATCCGTTTGAGTGCCTCATCCATTTGAGAGATGGGGTCAGCTTTCTGTAAATAATTTGAGCAGGCACTAGTTGGTTGAGCAGAAAATGCTTTTTTGTTATGCTTCACATTTGAGCTTTGGATTCTTCTTCCTTTCCTCCTGTGTGTGGGTGCCTCAAATTTGTACAGACAGTAGAGAGCTCTCAAAAGAAAACCCATCTGGGAACTTCCCTGGTGGTCCTAAGAGTCTGCCTTTCAATGCAGGGGTCACAAGTTTGATCTCTGGTCATGGAAGTAAGATATTACATGCCTCAGGGCAACTAAACTGGCAGTTCCCAACAAGAGAAGCCTGCGCATTACAATGAAGACTCAACACAGCCAAAAAAAGAGAAACGTTTTGTGCTGGAGGTTTCTTTGTGGCTGATGATCCTCAGTTGAGTAGACCATTTGATAGTAGAAGTTGACACAGATCAAATCCAGACATTGATTAAGAACAATCAATGTTATATCATATGGGAGATAGTCAACATACTCAAAATAGCAAAAAAAAAAAAAATCAAAAGTCATTTTACCATTTTGTTTATGTTAATGACTTTGTTGTTTTGTTTCCACCTAAGTTAAGCAGGGGGCAAAAAACCTTTCTTGACCATATTTCCCCAGTCAATTCTCTACTGATACGTAACTATTAATAAAATGCTCCTTTTTAAAAACAAATTGTGATGGGCAATGAAAAGTGGATACTCTACACTGATGTGGAATGGAAGAGATCATGGGGTAAGTGAAATGAACCACCACCAACCACACCAAAGTCCAGTCTTCATCCAGAGAAGTTGATGTTATGTATACTGTGGGAATGAAAGGGAGTCCTCTATTATGAGCTTCTTCCGGAAAACCAAACAGTTAATTCCAGTGAGTACTTCTCCCAATTATATCAACTTAAGGCAGCACTTGATGAAAAGTGTCTGAAATTAGTCAACAAAAAATGTATTATCTTCCATCAGGATGATGTAAGACCGCATGTTTCTTTGATGACCAGGCAGAAACTGTTACAGCTTGACCTGGAGGATCTAACTCATCTTCCATATTTACCAGACATTGCACTTTCAGATTTCCATTTATTTTGTTTTTTACAAGATTCTCTTACTGGAAGAAAATTTTAATTCTCTGGAAGACTGTAAAAGGCACCTGAAATAGATACAAAGTTTTGGGAAGATGAAATTAGGAAATTGCCTGAAAAATGCAAGAAGGTAATGGAACAGAACTTTGACAAGGTTGTTCAACAAAGTTCTTGGTGAAAATGAAAAACGTGCCTTTTATTTTTACTTAAAAACCAAAAGAACTTTTTGGCCAACCCAACACTAAGGCTTAATATCTTTGAATGTAAGATTTTGGCTTATGTTAAAACTAACACTGTTGTCTGTCTTTTTTGAGATAGTGGATCTGTGCATTTTTCTTTTAGATTAGCCATGAATGTAGCATTTTCTCAAGATGGCTTTTTCAACATGCTAACAATAAAAATAAAGCTTGTATTAAGAAAAACTGACATCACTTGTATTTCTAATTAAGGTTTTTTTTTTCTTTCAGGAAGGCACCAGAGTAATTCAACCCATATTTTTGGGGAAAATGGTTAGTTATATTGAAAACTATGATCCTGCCAATTCTGCTGCTTTGCATGAAGCCTATGGCTATGCAGCAGGGCTGAGCGCCTGCGTGCTCGTGTGGGCCATTCTGCACCACTTGTACTTCTACCACATGCAGCGTGTGGGGATGAGGCTGAGAGTAGCCGTGTGCCATATGATCTACCGCAAGGTGAGTGTCACTCGGTACCACGGTATGTACCTCCCCTCAAGCATCAGAAGCATTTTGGGAAAGTTCTCTGAAAACTAAAAATTTGTAACTGGGATCATTTACACCTTCCTAGAGAGTCTTGCTATTTGCATCAGGCCAATTTTGTTGTTGTCATTTAAGCAAAGTTTACCGGTAAATAATGAAAAGTTTTGTGTTGAGATCGTGTCAGAGCTGCCTTTGATAACTTTTATCCACAGGTTGTTGCATAATATCCACTCAGCTTGTAATGATTTCTGATTATCAAATTGGTTTTCAATGTTTTAATACTTATATCTCATAGCTGTATTTGTAGACGTTTTGTTGTTCATTAAAACCTTCTTTTACATTGAAGTTGTATTTAAAAGTAAACTTCAGTGACTGGATTTATAAAATTAAATCTAGGAGCAAAAAATGTATTTGAGAAAGGAAACGATTATATTTTTAAATGACCCATCTAATCATATTGAATATAATTGTGTGAACTAAAAAAACATATAAATGGAATCCATGCCAAACATAGACTCACTCACTATATTCTATAGTTATGATTGTTTATAATGGTATTAAAGAATAGAGCTGAATGTTGGGATGAAACTTGAAATCACATACTGTTTTTAGTATTTTGGTGAGAATTTGTTGCTATTCATTCAAGTTGTTTAATTCAGTGTTTCTTTTTTCTTAAGTATGCATTTTAGCACTTTTAATAAGACCTGATTTAATGTGTTCAGTGATTTTGTATTGAGAAATGCTGCAGAATTATTCCATAGTTTACCCAGGTCTTAACTAGTTTAAAAGAAATAAGGATTTTTGGTGATTTTATTAAGGATTTGCCACAGATACACCAGTGTTATAAGCTGAAGGGCTGTTTATAAACTTGATTTGGATGTCTCTTTGCCCTTGGCTGTTTACTTTTTTCTAGAAAAAAATTATATAACTGTATTTTATAGTTGAAATTTGTGGAGAGAGTAGATCTTAAATGTTCTCACCACACATACAAAAGGGTAAATACATGTGATGATGGAGTATGTTTGTTTTTCTACTGTAACTGTTTCCCAATGTTTATTTACATCAAAATATCACATTACACATATTAAATACATTTAATTTTTACTACAAATAAACAAAATCCTCATTGAAAGCTAAAACCAAAAAAAATTAAATGAAAAATATTGCTTCTCTTATTATTTGCTACTTATCTACAGCTTCTGTTTCTTGGGAATACTTTTCTGGGTAAAATGTAGGATGTGTTTTCCCCATCTTTCCTTTAGTAAAATCTTGTTAAATCTTGGGACTGTGAACTCAGAGCCCTGGCATCTCACTGTCTGTGTTTGGCTATGGCACATGAGTCCAGATTCTCCTTGGGTGACATACCCTCTAGTTAAGGGTCTTCATTGTCAGTCATCATCATCTTTGTTATTCTCTTGCACCTTGTTGTACCATTTAGTAGACAAAATACTCAGATTTCCCTACAAATTCAGTTCAGTTCAGTTGCTCAGTCATGTCCGACTCTTTGAGACCTCTTTGGACTGCAGCACACCAGGTCTCCCTGTCCATCACCAACTCCCAGAGTTTACTCAAACTCATGTCCATTGAGTCAGTGATGACATCCAACCATCTCATCCTCTGTCATCCCCTTCTTCTCCCGCCTTCAATCTTTCCCCACATCAGGGTCTTTTCCAATGAGTCAGTTCTTCACATCAGGTAGCAAAATATTGGAGTTTCAGCTTCAGCATCAGTCCTTACAATGAATATTCAGGACTGATTTCCTTTAGGATGGACTGGCTGGATCTCCTTGCCGTTCAAGGGACTCTCAAGAGTCTTCTCCAACACCATAGTTCAAAAACATCAATTCTTCAGTGCTTAGCTTTCTTCATAGTCAGACTCTCACATCCATACATGATTAGTGGAAAAACCATAGCTTTGACTAGATGGATCTTTGCTGGCAAAGTAATGTCTCTGCTTTTTAATATGCTGTCTAGGGTTGTCAGACTGAGCAACTGAACTGAACTGAACTGAGGTTTGTCATAGCTTCTCATCCAAGGAGCCAAGCGTCTTTTAATTTCATGGCTGCAGTCACCATCTGCAGTGATTTTGGAGCCCCCACCCCCCCAAAAATAGCTAGATGTTTACCTTTCCAGATCATGCTTAGCTCCCATAAGTATGCAGGAAATTTCACCAGAACTCTACTGGGAAAATCTTAAGTTATATTTGAGATGATGGTTTAGGCAAACAAAGCTCTTTCTTTGCTGTACAGGTGAGCCAGTGTCTGCCTGGTTTTCTTCCTCTTCCCACTAACACTTTGGAATGCCTATTTTGGGAAATCTGATCTGACCTTGTATGTTGCTTATATGAATGTGAACATCTCCCAAAGTGTTCATTTACTGGCTTAATTAGCCTAAAATAATTGTTTCTTTCAAAGTCAGAAACTGTATACATAACCTGAAATCCCAGAAACATGGGAATTTCCTCATGGACAGCCTTGCATCTAGATTCCTACTGAGATGGAGAAATAAGACACTTCTCTGCAGGTAACAGGTGGGCTGGTTCCTTAGGGCAAAGCTGGGGTTGCCGAGAGGCTCTGAAATGCCCCTGTGAACGTCTGTGGTTCATACCTAGGCTCCGCCTCCTGACCCCTGGTCCTGGGGAGAAATCAGATTGGGTGTTAGAAATGGGATGGCTGCTAAGCTCATAGTCATAGTTTGTGATTTTGAATGATTTTGGGAGATGTATCATATATAAAGATGATTTGTCATTTATTTACCTTTTGATAAAATTACTTATAGCTTTGGTTCATAATTTTAACAATTGTGGTAAAATATACACAACATGCCTGGAGAATCCCAGGGATGGGGGAGCCTGGTGGGCTGCCATCTATGGGGTCACACAGAGTCGGACACGACTGAAGTGACTTAGCAGTGACTTAGCATACACAACATAAAATTTACCATTTTAACTTTTTAAGTGCACCATTTAGTGACATTAAATACATTCACATTTTTGTGCAGCCATCACCACTCTGCATCCCCAGAATTTTTTCTTCTTCCAAAACTTAACCTCTGCATTAATTAAATACTCACTCCCCAGTCACCTCCTCTTCGTCATCACGACTCTACTACATCTTTCTACGAATTTGACTCCTCTAGGTCCCTCATTTAAGTGAAATCATACAATATTTATTCTATGTCATGTAGTACAATGTCTTCAAGATTTATCCATGTTGGAACAGATGTCAAAATCTAAGTCCTTTTTAAAGGTGAATCATATTCCTTCACATGTATATACAATATTGTGTAAATCCTTATTGCCAAAATCAGACATAAGTTGAAGAAAGTAGGGAAAACCACTAGACCATTCAGCTCATCAATGAGAAAACTAAGATCATGACATCTGGTCCCATCACTTTATGGCAAATAGATGGGGAAACAGTAAGAGACTTTATTATTTGGGGCTCCAAAATCACTGCAAATGGTGACTGCAGCCATGAAATTAAAAAACGCTTTCCCTTGGAAGGAAAGTCATGACCAAACTAGACAGCATATTGAAAAGCAAAGACATTACTTTGCCAACAAAAGTCCATTTAGTCTAGGCTATGGTTTTTCCAGTAGTCATGTATGGGTGTGAGAGTTTGACTATAAAGAAAGCTGAGCACTGAAGAATTGATGCTTTTTAACTGTGGTGTTGGATAAGACTCTTGAGAGTCCCTTGGAAGCAAAGAGATCCAACCAATCCATCCCAAAGGAGATCAGTCCTGAGTGTTCATTGGGAGGACTGATGCGGTAGCTGAAACTCCAATATTTTGGCCACCTGATGCGAAGAAGTGACTCATTTGAAAAGACCCTGACATTGGGAGAGATTGAAGGTGGGAGGAGAAGGGGATGCCAGAGGATGAGATGGTTGGATGGCATCACCGACTCAATGGACATGAGTTTGAGTAAACTCCGGGAGTCGGTGATAGACAGGGAGGCCTGGTGTGCTGCAGTCCATGGGGTTGCAAAGAGTTGCACATGACTGAGCGACTGAACTGAACTGATTCAGGTATGACCTAAATCAAATCCTTTATGATTATACAGTGGAAGTGACAAATAGATCCAAGGGATTAGATCTGATAGACAAACTGCCTGAAGAACTATGGATGGAGGTTCTTGACATTGTACAGATGGCCATGATCAAGACCGTTCCTGAGAAAAAGAAATGCAACAAGGCAAAATGGTTGTCTAAGGAGACCCTGCAAATAGCTGAGAAAAGAAGAGACGCTAAAGACAAAGGAGAAAAGCAAAGATATACTCATTCGAATTCAGAGTTCCAAAGAATAGCAAGGAGAAATCGGAATGCCTTCCTCAGTGATCAGTGCAAAGAAATAGAGGAAAACAATAGAATGAGAAAGATTAGAGATCTCTTCAAGAAAATTAGAGATACCAAGGGAATACTTCATGCAAATATGGGCACAATAAAGGACAGAAATGGTATGGACCTAACAGAAGCAAAAGATATTAGGAAGAGGTGGCACCAATACACAGAAGAACTATACTAAAAAGATCTTCATGACCCAGATAACCATGATGGTGTGATCACTGGACAAGAGCCAGACATCCTGGAATGTGAAGTCAAGTGGGCCTTAGAAAGCATCACTATGAACAAAGCTAGTCTAGGTGATGGAATTCCAGGTGAACTATTTCAAATCCTAAAAGATGATGCTGTGAAAATGCTGCACTCAATATGCCAGCAAATTTGGAAAATTCAGCAGTGGCCACAGGACTGGAAAAGGTCAGTTTTCATTCCAATCCCAAAGAAAAGCAATGCCAAAGAATGTTCAAACTACCCCACAGTTGCACTCATCTCACATGCTAGCAAAGTAATGCTCAAAATTCTACAATCCAAGCTTCAAGAGCACGTGAACTATGAACTTCCAAATGTTCAAGGTGAATTTAGAAAAGGCAGAGGAACCTGAGATCAAATTGCCAAGCTCTGTTGGATCATTGAAAAAGGAAGAGAGTTCCAGAAATACATCTACTTCTGCTTTATTGACTATGCCAAAGCTTTTAACTGTGTGGATTACCACAAACTGTGGAAAATTCTTAAAGAGATGGGAATAACAGACCACTTGACCCTGCTTCCTCAGAAATTTGTATGCAGTAGTTAGAAGCAATAGTTAGAACCAGACATGGGACAACAGACTAGTTCCAAATCGGGAAAGGAGTACATCAAGGCTGTATATTGCCACCCTATTTATTTAACTTATAGCAGAGCACATCATGAGAAATGCCAGGCTGAATGAAGCACAGGCTGGAAGTAAGATTACCAGGAGAAATATCAAAAATATCTCAGATACGCAGATGACACGACCCTTATGCCAGAAAGTGAAGAAGAACTAAAGAGCCTCTTGATGAAAGTGAAAGAGGAGAGTGAAAAACCTGGTTTAATACTCAACATTCAGAAAATTATGATCATGGCATCCGATCCCATCACTTCATAGCAAATAGATGGGGAAACAATGGAAAGAGTGAGAGATTTTATTTTTTTGGGCTCCAACATCACTGCAGATGGTGATTGCAGCCATGAAATTAAATGATGCTTGCTCCTTGGAAGAAAAGCTATGATCAACCTAGACAGCATATTAAAAAGCAGAGACATTATTTTGCCAACAAAGGTCTGTCCAGTCAAAGCTATGATTTTTCTAGCAGTCATGTTTGGATGAGAGTTGGAATCTAAAGATAGCTGAGCACCAAATAATTGATGCTTTTGAACTGTGGTGTTGGAGAAGACTCTTGAGAGTCCCTTGGACTGCAAGGAGATCAAACCAGTCCATCCTAAAGGAAATCAACCCTGAATATTCATTGGAAGGACTGATGCTGAAGCTGAAACTCCAATAGTTTGGCCACCAGATGCAAAGAACTGACTCACTGAAAAAGACTCTGATGCTGGGAAAGATTGAAGGCAGTAGGAGAAGGGGATGACAGAGGATGAGATGGTTGGATGGCATCATCAACTCGATGGACTTGAGTTTGAGTACTGACTGACTGACTAACTATCTATTTATCTGTTAGTGGACATTTGAGTTGTTTCTACCTTTTGACTGTTGTACATAATGGTGCTATGAAAAGGGTGCACAAATGACCAGTAAAATTCATGCTCTAAATTATTCTGGGTACATTCTGGGAAATGAAATTGCTATGCTGTATACTAATTTCATGTTTGGTTTTTGAGGAAATGCCATCTCTTCCATTATGGCTACATCATTTTACATTTTCTCTTGAGCATTGATTTTTCTGTTTAACTTGAAGACTAAATATAAAGAATTTATGAACCATGATATTTTGTTTGGATCCATGGCTCCAGCTGATGGTCTGTTGAAACAGCTCAAGGTGGTCTGTTCAGGTTTCTCAGTTCTCCAGGGAATTTTTCAGAGCTTTTTATCAAATCAAGGGATTGTACAGCACAGTCTGTGTTTTTTGTAAAGTCAGCAGACTGGCATTAAGAACATAAGTTCCTCACAGGATTAGTGTTTTGAATATTATACTGGTTAGTTTTAGAATGAGGAAACTAAGACCAGAGTGTTTAAATGGTGTCATACCTGGTATTAATGACTGACCAGATTTATAGTCCCAGTCCCCTAATCTCTTTCCTTAAGGCGGCCTCTCCACATTCATCTTGTTGTTGTTCATTTGCTAAGTCCAGTCCAACTCTTTGTGGCCCCATGGACTGCAGCACACCAGCCTTCCCTGTCATTTATTATCTCCCGGAGTTTGCACAAACTCATGTCCATTGAGTCAAGGATGCCATCCAACTATCTCATCCTCTGTTGCCCCCTCCTCCTCCTGCCCTTAATCTTTCCCAGCATCAGGATCTTCTCCAATGAATCGGCTCTTGGCATCAGGCAGCCAAACTGTTGGAGCTTGTTTCAGTATCAGTCCTTACAATGAGTATTCAGGGTTGATTTTCTTTAGGTTTGAGTGGTTGGATCTCCTAGCTGTCCAGGGGACTCTCAAGAGTCTTCTCTAGAACCACATTTCGAAAGCATCAGTTCTTCGGTGCTCAGCCTTCTTTATGGTCCAGCTTTCACATCAGTACATGACTACTGGAAAGAAGATAGCTTTGATTATATGGACCTTTGTTGGCATAATGATGTCTCTGCTTTTTAATATGCTGTTTAGGTTTTGGCTGAAAATTACTTAGTTGGCTCGTAAGTCTAAACCTACATTCATTTATCCTTCGGACAGGTCCAAGTTCACTGAGAAACAGGGTGGAGGGTTTTGCTTCTGTCTCCTGCTCCTCCTTTTGCTGTCCTTGTAAGCAGGGCTGCTGCCACATTGAATCGTCTAAGGATGAACATGGGTCCCCAAAGCCCTGCTGTCATGCATCATCCTGCTCGTCCTGACACCACACAAAACCCCATGAAAACACACTCCATTTTGCTATGTTCTCAGACTGACTTTGTATCACTGTAGGAATCTGATTCTCTGTATCTTTTTCTCATTTCAGTCACTTTTCCTGAGTAGCTCAGCCATGGGGAAGACCACCACAGGCCAGATAGTCAACCTGCTGTCCAATGATGTGAACAGGTTTGATCAGGTGAGCTGCCCCTGAGGGATCCTCTTCCATTTCCCATCCTTCTTCTTACTGGATTTAGCTTATTGGGATGTCAGGTGCCAGGGTTTGGTGTCGGTCAGTGTTCTGTTGAGGACATAAGACAAGGGTTCTCTTTATCCAACTCTCATTTCCTCTGTGTGCAACTTAGATGTGATAATATGTTTTGTCCTGTAGATAAGTTTGTTTTTCTGACATTGTCTGCAATATACTTCAGTAATAGGCAGGCAGTAGTGTTCTTGGACAGCTTGGTTAGTGTTTGTAGAGGTCCTCCATAGAAGTTTCATAGTGGCCCTTCTTGGCATGTGGTGTCAGTGTTGCTGCCTGAACTGTCTTCCTCCCTCTCTGGATGATGAAGGCCTGGTGGGCAGGGATTGTTCTTTCCCCTGCCCTCTGTTCAGTGCTGCTTCACAGGGCCTTTGAGGAATAATGCCAAGTGGATGGTCTCCAGCTTTGCACAACCTCCTCTCTGCTGTCCCATCATACCCATTTCACACTTACCTTATGAATAGATCACGATTCCAGGGTGTTGCAGCTGTTGGCCAGATCTGCATAGAACAGTTCTCTTTCCTGGATGATACTGCCTTTAAGTTTGGGAGCTTACCTGGTAGCTCAGATGGTAAAAAGTCCACCTGCAATGCACGATGCCCAGGTTTGATCCCTGGGTCAGGAACATTCCCTGGAGAAGGAAATGGCACCCTGCTCCAGTTGTCATGCCAGGATAATTCCATGGACAGAGGAGCCTGGTGGGCTATAATCCATGGGGTTGCAAAGAGTTGGATGACTAAGCGACTAACACTTTCAATTCCCCTTCAATTATTCATCAAACATGATGTAAGGCCTCTACTTAATTTGAAGGATGAATAAGCCTTAATTTCTGCCCTGGAAAGGCCATAGCCTGTCCGAAAGGTAAATGCACAAGCAGTTATTGGAAAGTGTGGTAGGTACCATAATATAGGCTCTTCTGGGGAGATGGGGCTGAATTTTGGGACAGAGAGAGTTTGGGGAAGCCCTGAGTTCATCTGTGTTGTGGACAAAATCAACATCTTCTGTCAGTGGTGCTGGTCGGGTTCTCCCTGGATATCCCTGAGGCCGGCCCTGTGCTTCCCTGGGACAGCATCATCTGGGGTGGACGCTTGGATTTCTCCTTCAGCAGGTGTAAAACTCACTAAGATCATTTCTGTTTAGATTCCTGTCTGTTCCTTCAGAGTAGATTGTTTCTACACTGTTGTCTTTCTCTTTTAAGGTAACAATGTTCTTGCACTATCTGTGGATGGGACCACTGCAGGCTGTCGCAGTGACCGCCCTGCTCTGGATGGAAATAGGAATGTCGTGTCTTGCTGGGATGGCGGTTCTCATTATTCTTCTACTTTTGCAAAGCTGCTTCGGGATGTTGTTTTCATCACTCTGGTAAGAGAAACACTGGTTTAAAAAATAGGTGATATGTGCTTAGTAACATGCACCGTCTGCTCGATGCTTGTGTTCAAAAACAAAACCAATGCCTTCTCTGGTCTCTTCTTTGAGTGCATTGTAGACCCTTCAGGCTTTGCAGGTGGAGGCTCCAGCCTTAAGCTGAAGGCTGATCTTGAAGAGGGAAAGGAGATGGCACTCATTGGCTCCTCCCACTACCATAGCTGAATAAGTGGAATGTCCTTGAGCAGAATATACCTACATTGATGTTATGTAAACTTTATTAAATAGTAATAATCCCATAGACTCAAATTTAACTGCATGTATTTTTGTTATTCTTATGTTAGAGCAATTTTCAGGTACCTATTTTCTTGTCTTGTTTTTAATTCAGTGTTTCCATTAACTTATAAGTGCCTCAAGGACAAGGTCAATCTTAATTAACTATGTCTTAGTAAAGCCCCACAGTCCCAGCAGAATATGTGATAGAACAGTGGCTGGTGATGAAGGACCTAATGGTGAAGAGATAGACCTGAAGCAGGTCCCAGAGGGTTGGAGGTGGGTCATTGTCCAGGTTGTCAGGTGGTGGAGGTGTTGTGCTCTTTGAAGTTTTTTTTTTTCCCCCTTGAGATTTCTCTCTTTTTTTTTTATGACTTTACATGTGATATTTTTGTCTATTTGCAATTTCCTTTCCTGTCGGCTATGAAGAGATGTTCCTTATCCTTCGAGGCCCTGTTCCAGTGCTATCAGGTCTCTGAATTTCTTCTTGTTCTGCTTTCCTGGTAGAATTTACAGTCCCATCTTTTCTGCTCCCCAGCACTTCTCTCCTATTTTATCATAGCACAGACACTGTCTTCCTGTTAGATTCAGTGTCTTTTTGCCTTCTCTGCCCAACTGTGACCTCCTTGGGCAGAGAGTTTATACCTGACTTACTTTGGGTCTTCCTCAGCCAGTACTGCGAGCTCTCCAAGTTACTCCTTGAGTTGGGCTGAGTGGTTGACTTCTAAAAGTCTTTTTCTCCATTTGCACTTTGAGAAGGACCTGCCTGTGATGTCAGCACAGAAGAGCTGTAGGGAATCATCGATCCCTGGTCCCTCCCTGTGCCCCCTGCTGCTTCTGCAGCTGCTGAAGAAAGTTGGGCTGTGGTCACTGAGGCTCATCTCACGTCTGTCCCCTCAGGAGTAAGACTGCAGCTCTCACAGACGACAGGATCAGGACCATGAGTGAAGTCATAACTGGCATCAGAACAGTAAAAATGAATGCTTGGGAAAAGTCATTTATAGACCTTATTACCAGACTGAGAAGGTAAGTTTTTGTGCATATCACACCATATTTTTATACTTTCCCCTCTATTTTTACTGACTGAAATTAGAAGTCTTACCAAGTTTTCACATGAAGATGAGCTTAAATACTATGAACTCCATATAAGTGGAAGAGGGGAAATGTCGTTTTAACCTGCTGTTCCACTTACAATCTTCTTAAAGTAAAAATTATGTATGCTTCTGAAGACGAACAGATAGCCAATAAACACGTGAAAAATGCTCAACATCACTCTTTCTTAGAGAAATGCAAATCAAGGCTACAATGAAGTATCACCTCACACTGGTAGGCATGGCCATCAACAAAAAGTCTACAAACAGTACCCTCCTGCTCTGTGGTAGGAGTGCAAATTGGCACAGATATTGTGGAAAAGAGGCTGGAGATTCCTTAGAAAACTAGGAATAAATCCACCATATGACACAGCCATCCCACTACTGGGCATATGCCCTGAGCAAACCAGAATCCAAAAAGACACATGTCCCTCAATGCTCATTGCAGCACTGTTTACAATAGCCAGGACATGTGCTTCCAGAGGGGCCATGGTGCCTGCCTCTGTCTAATGTCTTGGTGTCTCACAATTTTGGGGTGTCTTATTCTCTTCTCCCACAAATTCATGAGTTCCTGGAGGGGACAGACTGTGTCTTTCTGTTATCAGTGGGGAGCCTGGCCCAGGACATGTGGTTATGAATGCTTGTTGAAAGAATGTTCAAACCCAGTCCAATTGACCAACAGTGTTTAAAAGGGTGACATGAAGCCTCTCTTTAGTTGGAAGAGTGAAGTGGTGATGAAGTGTGTGTCCTGGTGTTGGGACGGAGCCCCAGGCGTGCACTGTGTAGTGTCTCCATGTGAGGACTTGAAGTCATGCCTTGGATGTCGATGCTTCTTTTAAAACCTCTTTCCTACTCTCCTTTTCAGGAAGGAAATTTCCAGGATTCTGAAAAGTTCCTACCTTAGGGGCATGAATTTGGCATCATTTTTCGCTATCAGCAAGATTATGATTTTTGTCACCTTCATCACCAATGAGCTCCTTGACAACCGGATCACAGCCAGCCAGGTGTTTGTGGTGGTGACGCTGATTGAGGCTCTGCGGTTCTCGAGCACCCTCTACTTCCCCATGGCTGTCGAGAAGGTGTCAGAGGCTGTTGTCAGCATCCGAAGAATCAAGGTTTGGAGACAAATAATTGTTTTCAGTTGTTGGTGGATTTTTTGTAAAATGCCCTTTTGTTTGGTATCACTGTGTTCCAGTTAGGAGATACTTAGCTCTCTCAGTGCCAAAGCTGGCAGCCTTCCCAGAATGTTGTAGATACTCCCCTTTCTTCTTAGGTAGAGTGCATTACAGATATCATAAGAATGGTTCTCTTGTAGGGACGGTAGTATATATAAGTAGCAGTAGCACAGGGCTCTTGTGTAGTGATGTCTGCAGAGTGACTAAAATGTATAAAAGCAGGAGAAGCAAACAGAGTGCATCTCCTGTGCTGACTCCAGTGACCAGGCAGTGACTGTGCACAGTCCTGGGGTACAGGATTCCTCTCTGGGCTGGGAGGGGAGGAACTTACTGAGAGCTCCCTGCTCCTTGGACAGGAAGAGTGGCCTCAGATTCACTTAATTCTCTGTGTTCAAAAATGAGTTCTTTCCTCTACAGATGTTCTGCTTGTTGATATCTGAGCCACCTTTTGCGTCTGCCTTTTCATCCCTGTCCCCTCTTTATTTACTGCTTAATCCTCTCTCTAACTGCCCTCTTTTTTTCACATTTATAATTCCCACCATTATGTGAACCAAGAAGTTCCAGATATATAAGCTGGATTTAGAAAAGGCAAAGGAACCAGAGATCAAATTTCCAGCGTCCGTTGGATCATAGAAAAACAAGAGAATTCCAGAAAGACATCTGCTACTGCTTCATTGACTACTCTAAAGCCTTTGACTGTGTGGATCACAACAAACTGTGGAAAATCATGAAAGAGATGGGAATATCAAACCACCTTACCTGTCTCCTGTCAAACTTGTATGCAAGTCAAGAGGCAACAGTTAGAACTGGTCATCGAATAATGGACTGGTTCCAATTTGGGAAAGGAGTACATGAAGGCTATATATTGTAACCTTGCTTTTTTAACTTATATGCAGAGTACATCATGAGAAATGTTGGGCTGGATGAAGCTCAAGCTGGAATCAAGATTGCTGGGAGAGATATCAATAACCTCAGACATGCAGATGACACCACCCTTATGGCAGAAAGTGAAGAGGAACTAAAGAGCCTCTTGATGAAGGTGAAAGAGGAGAGTGAAAATGCTGACTTAAAACTCAGCATTCAGAAAACTACAATCATGGCATCTCATCCCATTACTTCATGGCAATAGATGGGGAAACAATGGAAACAGAAACAGACTTTATTTTCTTGGGCTCCAAAATCACTGCAGGTGCTGATTGCAGCCATGAAATTCAAAGACCCTTGCTTCTTTGAAGAAAAGCTATGACAATCCTAGACAGTGTATTAAAAAGCAGAGACATTACTTTGCCAACAACGTTCCCTATAGTTAAAAGTATGGTTTTTCCACTAGTCATGTATAGATGTGAGTGTTGGACCATAAAGAAGGCTGAGCACGGAAGAATTGATGGTTTGAACAGTGGTGCTGGATAAGACTCTTGAGAGCCCCTTGGACTGCAAGGAGATCAAACCAGCCAATCCTAAAGGAAATCAACCCTGAGTATTCATTGGAAGGTCTGATGCCGAAGCTCCAATACTTTGGCTATCTAATGCCAAGAGCCAACTCATTGGAAAAGACCCTGATGCTGGGAAAGATTGAGGGCAAGAGGAGAAGGGGACGAGAGAGGGTGAGATGGTTGGATAGCATCACTGACTCAACAGACATGAGTCTGAGCAAACTCTTGGAGATAGTGATGGACAGGGGATCCTGGAGTGCTGCAATCCGTGGGATTGCAGAGTCAGACACGATTTAGTGACTGAGCAACAACAAATACACTATATTATATGATTATATTGATATATACCATGAGCTGTAATAATAGTAATTATTAATTATGTAATAATAGTAATTATGTAATATATTATTCCATACATTATTTAATATGTTCTGAGTGAAAGTGAAAGTTGGTCAGTTGTGTCTGACTCTTTGCAACCCTATGGACTATACATTCTGTGGAATTCTCCAGGCCAGCATACTGGAATGGGTAGCCTTTCCCTTCTCCAGGGCATCTTCCCAACCCAGGGATCAAACCCAGGTCTCTTGCATTGCTGGTGGATTCTTTACCAGCTGACCACAAGGGAAGCCACAGCTGGAGTGGGTAGACTAACCCTTCTTCAGCAGGTCTTCCCAACCCAGGAATCGAACTGGGGTCTCATGTATTGCATAATAAGTTTTGATGTGAACTAATACTTTAAGTACAGTTAGCAAAACATATTTAGACTGTTCAAAGTTTGCAAATCCCAGGAAAGCATTGTTTTTGTTTGTGCTTTCTTCCTGCAGTTTAACAATCTGTTTTTTTACAATCTGGTTTTTTTTTTTTTTTTTGCCTCATTTCTGTAGAATTTTTTATTACTTGATGAAATACCACAGGTCAACACTCAGCTGCCATCAGAGGGTGAAGTGATGGTGGACGTGCAAGACTTCACTGCTTTTTGGGATGAGGTAACAGATCTTCCATTCCAAGATCATGATTGCTAACAGACAACTGTGACTAAGATTCACTGGAGAATTTTTAGATTTTACCCATGGTGTAAAATGTGACTTGCTCATTTACTAAAAGTATGTTACAAAATTATTCAAAATAGGGACTAATGTTTGTATCTAATGGAGATTATAGTATCAACCTAAGATGTTTGACATGTTGCTGTCTCTCTCATTTTCAAGAGAGCTTTCAAAGTATTAGCACATTTTGAACTTAAAGTCCATACATTTGTAATGTTAGCATTTACAGAATTGGACAGATAAAATGCTGCAATGTGATATGGATTATCTGAAAAATAAACAACTAGTTTTTAAAGAGGCTTTGGGGAATCAACATATATTTTTTGCCTTGATTTTCAGACCAGTTTATTATATACAGAATGAGGCCATGATCTGGATCTTTGCTGTGGGGTAGAGTGGGGGCTCTCCCATCCTGAGCTTCTGGATGGTTCTGAATACTTTGGTGGTAGCCAGGGTAGGAGGAGACAGCAGGTGATCATAATGAGCACCAGTGATTCCTAGTTAAAGGATTATGTTGTATGGAAGCTGACTAGGAGAGCTAGAGATTTCCAACACTTTTCAGTTCAGTCAGTTCAGTTCAGCTCAGTCCTATCTGACTCTTTGCGACCCCCATGAATCGCAGCATGCCAGGCCTCCCTGTCCATCATCTTATTTGTTTTTTTTTTTTTTGTAGTCTTCTTTTATTTATTTATTTATTTAATTTTATTTTTAAACTTTATAATATTGTATTGGTTTTGCCAAATATCGAAATGAATCCACCACAGGTATACATGTGTTCCCCATCCTGAACCCTCCTCCCTCCTCCCTCCCCATACCATCCCTCTGGGT
This sequence comes from Bubalus kerabau, assembly GCF_029407905.1. NCBI lineage: Eukaryota > Metazoa > Chordata > Mammalia > Artiodactyla > Bovidae > Bubalus > Bubalus kerabau. The sequence continues at coordinate 71,067,174 of NC_073635.1, forward strand.
TGTCCCAGTGCACCAGCCCCAAGCATCCAGTATCGTGCATGGAACCTGGACTGGCGACTCGTTACATATATGACATTATACGTATTTCAATGCCATTCTCCCATATCATCCCACCCTCTCCCTCTCCCACAGAGTCCAAAAGACTGTTCTATACATCAGTGTCTCTTTTGCTGTCTTGTATACAGGGTTATTATTTGTTAGGTTCAGTCAAACAGAAAAAACAACAGGGTCTGGTCTCAAGAAGTTGTCAGTATCACACACCCAGTGCAGCCCCTTTACCAACTGAAATGCCCTGCTGCTCCCCGGTTCTGTGGTCTTCTGTGCTCACCCTCCTGTATCAGTGAGGATTGGTTAGGAAAACAGAACCCCACTGCAGGAGAGGGAGTTCCATGCAGGGAATTAGTTACGCAGATGATAAAAGAGGGAGAAAAAAGCAGTAAGGGCAAAATGGTGGTGTGTGAGACAACCCAGGGGTTATCAAAGGCAGGAAGCTGCTCCCACCCCCAGGGCTGGAGGGACTCAGGCAGGCAGCGCCTCCACCAGAGGGTCCACCCTCCACAGCAGCGCCCAGGAGCCGGGCTGTCAGAGTGGGGACCACAGAGCACGTGTCCTGACTGTAGACTCACCCTGTCTTCCGTGCCTGTGACTCTGTGGTGCCACCTGCATCCTGTTCACCTGCTTCTGACTCAGCAGCTGCTGTCCCCACCGACAACCAGTGGTTTGTTCCTAGATACATGAAACCATAACCCTTTACCTTCTGTCCATGGAAACTCACAGAAGGTGTCTGATCTAACTTGAGAGCTTCTGCTACCTTAATACAGTGGATTTACCTTCTGGTTGGTGTTTCTCGTCATAATGCTCTTGAAGCATTTATAGAAAGTACCACTAAAATTCCATTATAAAGACCATTTTATGTAAATGCTAATACATACTTTGTATGAACTTATGAGCAGATTTCTTTTGTTCCAAGCAAATATGTAGATTTACTTTAAATCAGTTCAGTATATGTTCTGCAGTTATTAATTAACTGAAATAAAAATATCTGTATGCAGCAGTCTGCCTGTGCAGCAAATGCCTGTAAGGTAGAATAAGGGATTTTAGTTATACTACAGTCCATGTGAATAAATCAGATGAAAAATCTGAAAAGGTTTCTATATAGCTTCTAGAGTTAAAAAAAACACACACACACATTATTACTAACTCAAGATACTAAACTGCTGAAGGAAGAGGGGAAAAGGCTGTGAGTTCTGTTGTAAGGTTCTTGTAAAATCTAACTAATGGGATATTATGATTCTGTTAGAGCAGAATTCAAAATTACAGAGATGAGAGGCTTCATCAGCTACATTTTCACAAAAATAGATAACAATGTGAACATTATTGTGTGGCAAAGTTTCCTTGGAGAAGGAAATGGCAACTCCCTCCAGTATTCTTGCCTGGAGAATCCCACGGATAGAAGAGCCTGGTGGGTAGAGTCCATAGGGTTGCAGAGTGACTGAGCAAAGCAAAGGTATTCCTATCTAGGTAAATGATGATTCTGGTATTGCAGCTAATTTTTACCACTTTCATGGAATAGAAATTCTAAATATTTTCAACTGAATCTAGTCTAATAGCACTCACTAAAAACTAACAGCCATGGCACCATAATAACATTTTTTGTGAGGTACCTAGACTGTTACTACTGAGGGAGATACACAAATGTGAGGTAAGCATATCTTTTCCCAGAAACCTTTGAAGCCAGAGATATTAAACAATTAAGGCACTTGAAAACATTAGGGATATGTATAAACTTGTGAATAAAACAAACTATAGCTGTACCAGCAAGCAATGAAGAAATAGTAAATCTTCATTTTATGAACCTTTAATTATCTAAATGTAAGGAATTTTGGTTTAAGAAATGGTCAAGAGCAACTTGTTATATCTTACTATATAATATTGAAAACCAAGTGCTAAATTCAGCCATTGTAGGGTAAGGAAACTAAAACAAAAAAGCCTTAATGACCTGGAGCCTTAATGAGCAAAAGCTCATTTTAAACTGACTTAAGCCCCTGAACTAATCCTGTGTGTCAAAGGCAGGGAAGAAGGATCCCTCTAAACCTGAAAAAACTAGTGATTCATAAGGAAACTAAAGAGATGAAAGTATGCATGCTTACCATACCACAGAAATTGGAACTAAGAAAAAAAAGATAGGTGAGAAGAAATAAAAAGTACTATCTATTTACCTAGCACAATCATCATTAAAAATCAACAGTAATCCGATCAACTAAAATTTTTTTCTGAAATTACACTGTTCACATTTTCTGTGTCAAAACTTAAAATGATTGTCACGTTAAAGAGTTAGTAAATGATTCTAAAACAACTTCTTTCTTGCCTCATAAAAGTTACATTTTAAGAAAGCTTGGTGGAAATCTTAAGGTACAACAGTTAGGATACTTTTTTGAAGTACAAAGGAAAATATAATTAAATCAACTTTATACTTTTTAACAGTCATAAGAAAAATTTAGGGTGGTTCCATAGATGAAGGCTTTTGACTTCATATAAATTGTTTAAGTTACTCAGGCTTGAAATAAAGTAGGTAAGTTTTCAGTTATAACAGTGTAGTATCTTAGAGCAGATTTTTTATTGCCCACATCAACAGTTACATCCTCAGACCAACTTTTCCCTTCTTTAATGTGAAATAGCAAATCATCAGCATTTTAGGTTAGGTCTAGACTTTAAGGCATTGTTCTTTAATTTCTAAATGATACAAAGTGCTTTATAAGTATGAACAATAATCTGTTGTACTTTACTATTTTTTTGTCCTTTCCATTCATTTTTTAAAATCTGGAACAATGCATCTTTTTTTCCATGTGCAAAAAACTGTTATCAAGCACAAAATTTTACTCTAAGGATACTAAATTTTTAAATTTATTCCACTTTTTAAATGATAGCCAAAAATCCACCTGATTGATGCTCACTTAGCACCTTCTTCTCAATTCTGGTCACTAAAGTACATCCTGAGTTCGAATAAAAATAATGCATCTTTCAGGCTTTAAAATGACTACTTTTTAAAAAAATTTAATTGGAGGCTAATTACTTTACAATATTGGGCTTCCGTGGTGGCTCCATGGTAAAGAATCTGCCTGCAGTGCAGGAGACCCAGGTTCGGTTCCTAGGTTGGGAAAATCCCCTGGAAAAGGGAATGGCAACCCACTCTAGTAATCTTGCCTAGGGACTGCTAAGTGATTTTCACTGCACCTGCAAAAGGGTCATGAGGCTGTCTGCACAGGACAGTGTTTTCCATCACTTACAGAGTTACATTTGGCATGTAAAGAAGAGAGAATCTAATCCCACAGCAGCAGGCATTTAAGGTATAAGAAGAAGCCACAAATATTCATGCAGAGGACTTTAAATATTCCCCTTGAGCAAAATGATTTAACTGATTTTTCTTCAAGAGCAATGCTCCTATATGCATCCCTTGAAAAATTAAAGATCCCAGAATAGCATATTCCATGTGGGACATATTGAAAGATGATATTTTGGTTTCAGTGAGTTACACTCCAGCCCTTGTTAATTTAGCAGGTCTGTTTTCAGAGGGTGGGGTTAGTGTTAGTTGCTCAGTTGGGTCCAACTCTTTGTGACCCCATGGACTATAGCCCGCCCGGCTCTTCTGTCCATGGAATTCTCCAGGCAAGAATACTGGAGTGGGTTGCCATTCCCTTCTCCAGGAGGATCTTCCCTACCCAGGGATCAAACTTGGGTCTCGGCACATTGTAGGCGGATTCTTTACCATCTGAGTCATCAAGGAAGCCCATAGGGTGTGGTAATTTTGGGTTTTAGATTTGCAAATCTATAGAGAAAGAAAATTACAGCCTACACACCCAAGAATGGACAGTTCCTCCAAAGAACCTGGCTGCATCAGAGGCAGACTTTGGCGCGGGTTGTGAGCTGAGTTAGTGCTTTTAGTTACACCTGATGTGGCAGCTGCCGTGGGAGCTGTGGAGGGGAAGGCAGAGTTGTGGTGTTAGCTCTCAAATTGGTTGGCAATGGTGTGACAGCAGGCACAGATACAGAAAGAACTCTGTGTTCACCACCTGGCAGTCACTAACTTTGAATTATGTAAACAGTAGGTCTTGCCTTTCATTCAGTCCAAAAGCAGGTAGTATTAGCAGTCTTAGCATCAAAACAGGAAACACAGCTGTTGTGGTTTCCCAGATTTCTGGGGCTGGAGAGGTGCCCCTGAGGAGTGGCGGCACTGAGGCTCTCGTGGTGGTGCTCAGTAAAGCTGAGCTGTAGTCACATCAGGGCCAGGGCAGTGCCCTGAGCCGGTCATCACACAGAGTGTGGCCAGGCAGCCCGCAGCCCAGAGCAGCAGATGCGAGAGCCCGACAATACGTCCTCTGTGCAGGTGTTCAAGTGGACCCATCACTGCGTCTGTCCTTCTGTCCCCTGCATCCTCTCCCCCAGTGTGCGCAGGTGTCAATTGAATTGCTTTTGTACCAAACTATGGAGCAATGGCACCCCACGCCAGTACTCTTGCCTGGAAAATCCCATGGACGGAGGAGCCTGGTACACTGCAGTCCATGGGGTCGCTGAGGGTCAGACACGACTGAGAGACTTCACTTTCACTTTTCACTTTCATGCATTGGAGAAGGAAATGGCAACCCACTCCAGTGTTCTTGCCTAGAGAATCCCAGAAACGGGGGAGCCTGGTGGGCTGCCGTCTATGGGGTCGCACAGAGTCAGACACAACTGAAGTGACTTAGCAGCAGCAGCAGCATGCAGCATTTTAAAATGAACTATCTTGTTCTTTCAAGAACTTAATAACATGGTCACAGACTTCTGTGTAAATTGCACTGTAGTCCAGAACACCCTGTTCTGTTGCCCTGGCCTTGCCTATGGAAGGACTGTGTCCCTTGCTGGGGTTATTAGTAATTAGGGCTGTCAGGTTAGGTCATAGGTGAGAGAGTCCTTGGAGGGGAAGGGGAAGGCATTTAGGGTTTTGGAGAGAAGCTGAGTCTGAATGAAGCCCCTGCTGGGCTGGGAGGCAGGAGACAGACATGTAACCTGCTCCCCTAGACAGCCAGATGGGCAGTTCTCAGGTACCCAGGTCTCATTCATGAAATGATGTGACTTGGTCTTGATCTTTAAGGTTTAAAATAAATGGTTCCAGGGACTTATCTGGTGGTCCAGTGGTTCAGAATCCACCTTCCAATACAGGGGACTCTGGTTCCATCCCTGGTTGAGGAACTAAGATCTCACATGCTATGGAGTAACTAAGCCCCCTGCTGCTGCTGATGATGATGCTAAGTCGCTTCAGTCGTGTCCGACTCTGTGCAACCTCAGAGATGGCAGCCCACCAGGCCCCCCTGTCCCTGGGATTCTCCAGGCAAGCAAGAACACTTGAGTGGGTTGCCATTTCCTTCTCCAATGCATGAAAGTGAAAAGTGAAAGTGAAGTCTCTCAGTCGTGTCCAACTCCTAGCGACCCCATCGACTTCAGCATACCAGGCTCCTCCGTCCATGGGATTTTCCAGGCAAGAGTACTGGAGTGGGGTGCCATTGTCTTCTCCGACTAAGCCCCCACACCCCAACAAAGACCCACAGCAGCAGCCAAAATAATAAAAAAAGAATAAGCAAAACAAACGGTCTTGTGGGAGCCTCCAGATCTCAAGGGGCAGGGTTTTGAACTGTGTCTGCACGGAGTAGTAGCTTAGATGATGTTCTTTGTTGAGTCAGTGTTCCCTGAGCCTGGATAACCAGTGGGGGAGGGACCCAGCAGCCATGAGCTGTCGGGTGCTGCCCCCTTCTGGTCACCCCGGAGCAGTGCGCGATCCTGAGGCCTGAACACGGAGGGAACTCTGTCCTTGACAGACTGAGGGGCTGTGATAGGAAGTGGATGTTTGTAGTTGGTTCACTATTTTGCTGTCATAACTAGGTGAAAAGCAGTAAAATAGAAATCCCAAGTGTCAGGCAGGAAGAAAGGAGTTCAGTTCAGTCGCTCAGTCATGTCCAACTCTTTGCGACCCCATGGACTGCAGCACGCCAGGCCTCCCTGTCCATCATAAACTCTTGGAGCTTACTTAAACTTATGTCCATTGATTCAGTGATGCCATCCAACCATCTCATCCTCTGTCATCCCCTTCTCCTCCTGCCTTCAATCTTTCCCAACATCAGGGTCTTTTCAAATGAGTCAATTTTTTGCATCAGGTGGCCAAAGTATTGGAGATTCAGCTTCAAAATCCGTCCTTCCAATGAATATTCAGGGATGATCTCCTTTGGGATGGACTGGTTGGATCTCCTTGCAATCCAAGGGACTCTCAAGAGTCTTCTTCAACACCACAGTTCAAAAGCATCAATTCTTCTGCTCTCAGCTTTCTTTATAGTCCACTCTCACATCTATACATCACTACTGGAAAAACCATAGCTTTGACTAGATGGATCTTTGTTGGTAAATTGATGTCTCTGCTCTAAAATATGCTGTCTAGGTTGGTCATAGCTTTTCTTCCAAGGAGCAAGCATCTTTTAATTTCATGGCTGCAGTCACCATCTGCAATGATTTTGAAGCCCCCCAAAATAAACTCTCACTGTTTCCACTGTTTCCCCATCTATTTGCCATGAAGTGATGGGACCAGATTCCTTGATCTTAGTTTTCTGAATGTTGAACTTTAAGCCAACTTTTTCACTCTCCTCTTTCACTTCCATAAACAGGCTCTTTAGTTATTCTTTGCTTTCTGCCATAAGGGTGGTGTCATCTGCATATCTGAGGTTATTCATATTTCTCCTGGTAATCTTGATTCCAGCTTGTGCTTCATCCAGCCCAGCGTTTCTCACAATGTACTCTGCATATAAGTAAAATAAGCAGGGTGACAACCAGTCTGTTGTTCCATATCCAGTTCTAACTGTTGCTTCCTGACCTGTATACAGATTTCTTAAGAGGCAGGTCAGGTGGTCTGGTATTCCCATCGCTTAAAGAATTTTCCACAGTTTATTGTGATCCACACAGTCAAAGGCTTTGGCATAGTCAATAAAGCAGAAATAGATATTTTTATGGAACTCTTTGACTTTTTTGATAATCCAACAAATGTTGGCAATCTGATCTCTGGTTCCTCTGCCTTTTCTAAAACCATCTTGAACATCTGGAAGTTCACAGTTCACGTACTGTTGAAGCTGGCTTGGATAATTTTGAGCATTACTTTACTAGCGTGTGAGATGAGTGCAATTGTGTAGTAGTTTGAACATTCTTTGGCATTGCCCTTCTTTGGGATTGGAATGAACTCTGACCTTTTACAGTCCTGTGGCCACTGCTGAGTTTTCCAAATTTGCTGGCATATTGAGTATAGCATTTTCACAGCATCATCTCTTAGGATTTGGAATAACTCAGCTGGAATTCCATCACCTCCAGACGCTTTGTTTGTAGTGATGCTTCCTAAGGTCCACTTGACTTCACATTCCAGGATGTCTGGCTCTAGGTGAGTGATCACACCATTGTGATTATCTGGGTAGTGAAGATATTTTTTGTATCATTCTTCTGTGTATTCTTGCCACCTCTTCTTAATGTCTTCTGCTTCTGTTAGGTCTGTACCATTTCTGTCCTTTATTGTGCCCATCTTTGCATGAAATATTCCCTTGTTATCTCTAACTTTCTTGAAGAGATCTGTAGTCTTTCCCATTCTAATGTTTTCCTGTATTTCTTTGCACTGATTACTGAAGAAGGCTTTCTTATCTCTCCTTGCTATTCTTTGGAACTCCACATTCAAATGGATATATCTTTCCTTTTCTCCTTTGCTTTTCACAAGAGATCAGAAGAGATTCTTTTCTCAGCTATTTGTAAGGCCTCCTCAGACAGCCATTTTGCTTTTTTGCATTTCTTTTTCTTGGGGATGGTCTTGCTCCCTTTTTCCTGTACAATGTCACAAACCTCTGTCCATAGTTCATCCAGCACTCTATCAGATCTAATCCCTTGAATCTATTTCTCATGTCTATTGTATAATCACAGGGATTTGATTTAGGTCATACCTGAATGGTTTACTGGTTTTCCCTACTTTCTTCAATTTAAGTATGAATTTGGCAATAAGGAGTTCATGATCTGAGCCACAGTCAGCTCCCCATCTTTTTTTTTTTTTTTTTTTTTTTTGCTGACTGTATAGAGCTTCTCCATCTTTGGCTGCAAAGAATATAATCAGTCTGATTTCGGTATTGACCATCTGGTGATGTCCATGTGTAGAGTCTTCTCTTGCGTTGTTGGAAGAAGGTGTTTGCTTTGAGCAGTGAGTTCTCTTGGAAAAACTCTATTGTCCTTTGCCCTGCTTCATTCTGTACTCCAAAACCAAATTTGCCTGTTAGTCTAGGTATTTCTTGACTTCCTACTTTTGCATTCCTGTCCCCTATAATGAAAAGGACATCTTTTTTGGGTATTAGTTCTGGTGGCTCAGACGGTAAAACATCTGCCTCCAATGTGGAAGACCTGGGTTCAATCCCTGGGTTGAGAAGATCTCCTGGAGAAGGAAATGGCAACCCACTCCAGTATTCTTGCCTGGAAAATCTCATGGACAGAGGAGTCTGGTAGGCTACAGTCCATGGGATTGCAAAGAGTCGGACACAACTGAGCGATTTCACTTCACTTTCTAGAAGGTCTTGTAGGTCTTCATAGAACCATTCAACTTCAGCTTCTTCAGGGCATTGACTTAGATTACCATAATATTAAATGCTTTGCCTTGGAAACGAATAGAGATCATTCTGTCATTTTTGAGATTGCATCCAAATACTGCATTTCAGACTCTTTTCTTGACTATGATGGCTACTCCATTTCTTCTAAGGGATTCTTGCCCACAGTAGTAGATATAATGGTCATTTGAGTTAAATTCACCCATTCCATTCATTTTATTTTGCTGATTCCTAAAATTTCGATGTTCACTCTCGCCATCTCCTGTTTGACCACTTCCAATTTGCCTTGATTCATGGACCTGACATTCCAGGTTCCTATGCAATATTGCTCTTTCCAGCATTGGACTTTGCTTTTGTCACCAGTCACATCCACAACTGGGTGTTGTTTTTGCTTTGGCTCCATCTCTTCATTCTTTCTAGAGTTATTTCTCCACTGATCTCCAGTAGCACACTGGGCACCTACCGACCTGGGGAGTTCATCTTTCAGTGTCCTATCTTTTTGCCTTTTCATATTGTTTATGGGTTCTCAAGGCAAGAATACTGAAGTAGTTTGCCATTCCCTTCTCCAGTGGACCACGTTTTGTCAGAACTCTACACCATGACCTGTTTGTCTTGGGTGGCCCTACACAGCGTGGCTCATAGTTTCATTGAGTTAGACTAAGGCTATGGTCCATGTGATCAGATTGGTTAGTTTTTTATGATTGTGGTTTTCAGTCAGTCTGCACCTCTGATGAAGATGGATAAGAGGCTTATGGAAGCCTTTTGATGGAGAGACTGACTAAGGGGGAAAGTGGAGAAGCTTAAAAGGCTTAAAAAATGTTTCTTGTATATTAAAATGTAGTTTCTTTTGATAGATTTTTCATTCCTAAAATATGAAACTAGTTTTTTTTTTGGTGATGAAAAATCATTGTCATTTTTTTAGTATGTGAATGTTGTTTAATCAGTTCAGTTTTTTCTAGAAAAAAATTTCAGTTTGAAGATTTTTCAGACTTTTAATCCAGACTGTGTGCTTTTAGTCTTTTGAGCATTTTACTTAATCACATATAAACTTTTTTATATTTTTTTTTACATAGAAGTTACTATTTTCTTAACACTCAGGATATGTAAAGACACACAGACACCCTGAGTCTCTCAGGAACGTGACCTGTGATAGGCATGAAGAGTACTTTGTCCTTCACCTTTGAGTTGGATTATGTGTTGTCACATATACCTTCATGTTTTATATTTTTCTTACAGTAGAAGTACCTTATTGCCCTGTTTAGCCAGGACACATAATGCATGTATCATGTACAAAATTGAGGCTTTATCACTCTGACCCATGGTGTCATAATTAATTTCTTTATAACCCATTTTTTTTGTTGTTGTTGTAGGTGTTGAATTAAAGCTCTCTTTAGAGCTTTGAAGATTACTTATAAGAGTTAATTTACCAAGAGTGACTTCTTAATATAAAGTGCCTCTTTGCTTGCTGAACATTACTGAGTTTCATTCTTTCAAATGAAAATGAAGAGATTAGTGGAGATTTGAAATTATTTAGGGCTTCCCTTATAGCTCAGTTGGTAAAGAATCCATTTGCAATACAGGAGACCCCAGTTCAATTTCTGGGTCAGGAAGATCCCCTGGAGAAGGAACAGGCTACCTGTCCATTATTCTTGGGCTTCCCTGTGGCTCAGTTGGTAAAGAATCCTCCTGCAATGCGGGAGACCTGGGTTCAATCCCTGGGTTGGGAAGATCTCCTAGAGAAGGGAAGGGCTAACAACTCCAGTATTCGGGCCTGGAGAATTCCATGGACTTTATAGTCCATGGGATCACAAAGAGTTGGACACAACTGAGCAACTTTCACTTTCAATTTATTTATTTAGTAAAAGGCCAGGCATGCCAGGTTCTTATGCTGCTGCTTTGTGGAGATTAATGAGACAGTTAAAACCAAGGGTCCTGATGAAAACTTATAAATTATTGAAAACATTCCACACTGGATATTGTATTAAGTACATTATTTTAATAAACTAGTATGCATCATTCAGTTTGCATTTCAGAAAGGTGTCTTCTCATCTCTGCTACTAAATTCTGTGGGTGTCTAGAGCTGAATCCATATGTCAATCTGGTAAAAGAAAGAGGCTTCCTAAAGGCAACTTAAAACTATTTCAAACCCCCTAAGACATAGGATTGGATGAAAATGCCTTTGAGACACAGTATCTTAAAATAGGAAGGAGAAAAATGTGAGTTAATGTTAGGATATCAGTGACTATTACGTTACTTTCTCTACTTTTTAAAGTAATGTATATTACTTTATGGAAATGGGTGCATTTTTATAAACTTTAATTTGCAGGAATCAGAAATCCCAACCCTACAAGGCCTTTCCTTTACTGTCAGACCTGGTGAACTGTTAGCTGTGGTCGGACCTGTGGGAGCAGGAAAGGTAAGTTATGATGACTTTTGTCAGCCTGATGCAATGCCACAGCCCCTATTCAGTCCTCAGAGTGGAGCCCAGAGCTGAGTGTGACTCAGTTTGAGTTTGAATTGGGTGTATCTAGAAAAGTGTTTCTCTAGGAACATTAGTTTTGCAAAAAGGTTTCATGGCCAACTACATTGGGATAAATGCACACTGTGTTTTCCTTCTTCATGCTTCATGTGACATACTTGGGAACTGCTTGTGGGGAGTTTGCACGTCTCAATGAAGGACATTATTTATGTGGCAGCTGTTCAGGATGGACGGAGACAGTGGGGACTTCTTTTTGTCACAGTGGCCCCTCCAGGAAGTCTGGAGGTGGTGAAGGCTCTTCCAGGAAGCTTTGAGCATTTCTTCATGTGACTTGACTTGGTCCCATCAGTGCACATTAGGGAATGTGCAACCACGTGCTGGAGCTAAAGATATAGACATGAGCCAGATCTTGACACCTCTGTCCTCCAGAGGCAACCAGGTTCTGGGGCAAGACAGATATGCAGGCAGACTATTTCAGCCCAGTGTGGTCAGTGCTCTGATGGCGTGGACATAGGCATGTCATTTCTCTGTGTTACAAGAGATGTGAAGGACATGTACGTGTGCACTTAGTGTCCTGTGTTTTGTACCACAAAATACAGAAACCTAAATGTGGGGTATGCACACGAGAGGGTGATGATTTCCTCTATGAAGGAGTTTTTTAAAATTTATTTTTAATTGGAGGATAATCGCTTTACAATATTGTGTTGGTTTCTGCCATACATCAGCATGAATCAGCCATAGGTATACATATGTTTCCTCTCTCTTGAACCTCTTTCCCACCTCTCTTCCCATCCTACCCCACTAGGTTGTCACAGAGCCCAGGATTTGAATCCCCTGGGCATGATGGACTTCTGTTCTTCAAATACAACAACCTCAGAGTTGTTTTAAATAATAATCTTTGGATATATTTTTCACACCTAGTCCTAGTTAGTTCTTATTTTTTAAAATAATATACTTATTTATGTGTTTGGCTGCATTGGGTCTTTGTTGCAGTGCATAGCATCTCTAATTGTGGCATGTGGGCTCAGTTGCCCTGGGCATGTGGGATATTAGTTCCCCCATCAGGGGACCAGGTATCTAACTAGAGTCTCTGGCATTGTAAGGTGGATTCTTCTTTTTTTCAGTGTTTGTTATCTGAATATAATTATTGTTTTTTTTTTAGCATTTCCTTTTGTACTGGGGGGTAGCCAGTTAACAATGTTGTGATAGTTTCAGGTGAACAGTGAAGGGTGTATGTCAGCCATCCATACACATGCATCCATCCTCCCCCAAATCCCCTCCCATCCAGGCTGCCATGTAACAGTGAATGGAGTGCCATGAGCTGTGCAGTAGGTCCTTGCTGGTGATCCATTTTAAATACAGCAGTGTGTACCTGTCCATCCTGAACTCCCTAACTATCCCTTCCCCCCATCCTGGAAGGTGGATTCTTAACCACTGGACCACCAGGGAAGCCTCACATAGCTTTTTAAGAACAACTATTTGTCAAGTAAAAGATACCCAGATGCAGGAGCAACTGCATTAAACATTAGATACAGAAAATATACATCCTGTTAGTCTGCTCTGCTAGTGAAGGATGTTAAACATTCTTAGTCTTTGCTGAGTAGAGCATTTCATCTGAGGGATCAGGCAGAGTAGATTGTTATCCTGTTAATATTCCTTTTCAACCTTTAGTTTACGGTGACCAATAATGGCTCTTTTCCATTTTTTTTTCCTGCAGTATCCAAAGCTGTACTTTATACTCTTCTGATATCGTGTATCAAGCGCCAGGGTGGGGTCTGCTGTGCTGCAGGGCATGTTCCATCCTGAGTGCACCCTGTTCACATGTGTGTGTTCCCGTCTGTTGCAGTCCTCACTGTTAAGCGCTGTGCTGGGGGAGCTGCCCCCGAGCCAGGGGAAGGTCAGCGCGCTCGGGAGGATCGCATATGTTTCTCAACAGCCCTGGGTTTTTCCAGGAACTGTGAAGAGTAACATTTTATTTGGGAAGAAATATGAAGAAGAACGATATGAAGAAGTAATAAAGGCTTGTGCTTTGGAAGAGGTGAGTAGTGACTCTTGAGTTGCATGTGGTCGAATTATGATAACATTGATTTAAGCTCTAAGGTTTCTTAAAAGTTCTTTTTTTTTTTTTTTTTGAATTTGAAAGGTCTTATTTGTTGCTTTATGCTGGACTTTGCATAAGTATGCAGTCATATATGTTACTGTTTTAATTCTGGTGTGATAATGATGGTCACAGAATGCCTTTGTTTCATTTGGTGAAGTATCATTCACTTTTAGATTCTTTTCTTAATGGGCAATTAACAAAAATTTGTAGAAGAGAGCACAATGTAATGAACCCTCATGTTCCCACCCCCAGGTTCAGCCGGGGTCAGCTGGTGGCCAGTCTTGCTAGGTCTTTACCCCTGCCCTGTGCCACCCCTCCACCCAACACCCCACCCCATCTCCCAGTATTCTAAAGCAGATCCTAGACGTCAGATTAGTTCATCTGTAAACATTTCATTGTTGTCGTTGTTCAGTCACGAAGTCCTGTCCAGCTCTTTTCAACTCCATGGACTGCAGCAGGCCAGGCCTCCCTGTCCTTCACCATCTCCTGGAGCTTGCTCAAACTCATGTTCATTGAGTCGGTGATACCATCCAACCATCTAATCCTCAGTTGTCCCCTTCTGCTCCTGCCCTCAGTCTTTCCCAGTGTCAGGGTCTTTTCCAATGAGTTGGCACTTCGTATCAGGTGGCCAAAGTATCAGAGATTCAGCTTTAGCATCAGTCCTGCTAATGAATATTCAGGACTGATCTCCTTTAGAATGGACTGGTTGGATCTCCTTGCAGTCCAAGGGACTCTCAAGAGTCTTCTCCAGCACCACAATTCAAAAGTATCAATTCTTCGGCACTCTGCCTTCTTTATGGTCCAACTCTCACATCCATACATGACTAGTGGAAAACCATAGCTTTGACTATATGGACCTTTGTTGGCAAAGTGATGTCTCTGCTTGTTAGTATGCTGTTTAGGTTTGTCACAGCTTTTCTCCCAAGGAGCAAGCATCTTTTAATTTCATGGCTGCAGTCACTGTCTGCAGTGATTTTTGAGCCCAAGAAAATAAAATCTGTCACTGTTTCTACCTTTTCCCCATCTATTTGCCATAAACAAGTTTTTATAAAAAAATTTTTTTAAGGACTTTAAAAAGTTTTAGGCATTACCTAGTTACAGGTATCATGTTGATAAATTCTAGTTTGATATTTTCCCGTATATATTGCTTGACCTTACAAAGCCCTCTTGGACGCCTGTAAGTTTATACTTTCATCTCATATTTACACATTTCTGGCAACTTGGCCATTTTCTTTTCAGGTTGCCTTGACAATCATAGATAATAAGATCCTTCTGTGTCTAGGTATAGAGGCCTTCAAGACTTGAGTTATTTTAGTGTTGCATTCATTTCAGATATAATCTTCAGTCACCCCCTGGGCCGTGTGATGTGAAAGAGCAAAAGGCTATGAAGTGGTTTGAAAGGACATGATCTGGTTCAGATTTCAGCTCTTCTGTTTAGCAGCTGACCATCCTCAGACCAGTGATACGACCTCACTTAGTCTTAGTTTCCTCATCTGTGAAATGGGGCCAGTGCTTCCTCTTAGCTTGTTGTGAGGATTAGAGATAATCAGCATCAGGATCCAGCACAGAGCTTGGTACACAGATCTTACCCCCCAGGACCTGAGAGAAGCCATATACACATGTACAAATGATGGAGCAGAATAAGATGGTCTTTCATGAGAGATGAGAGATGTAAACAGAGCCTTAGGAACCCAGCAGGTAGAGATGAATCCAAGATGGTTTCATGCGAGAGTATACTTGGGCTGAGCCTGGGAAAATGGGCAGGATATTGACAGACTGTGAGAGGAGGGGTGATTCTACATGGAAGAAAAGCTGTGAAGGAAGGCAGGGCTCCTGCTGCTTGACTCTCGAGTCCAGCCCTCCTCTGCCAGGGCCTCACGTCTTGCCCACATTTACCATTTCAGCAGTCTGCTTGGTGATGCTTCTACTGTAAGTCTCCACCATCGCTGAAGGGCCCTTGATGTGCTTCTGGATGGATGACATCAGATCTGCTTTGCTGTTTCCTAGTTTGCCTCTAATGTGTGTGTCTGCTGTTCAGTGAGAATTGGGGAAACTTAAAGGAAAATAACGTGAATAAGAACACCTGTCGGTGGGGGGAATTGTAGTCTATACGCAAGTCAGGCTTTTCCCTTTAACCTAATTGGAAAATGGTGGCTAGGAATTTAGCCTGACTTGGATTTTGTTGCAAATCCTGTGAAATGGTTTTCTCATTTGGGGCTGGCCCATAAATAATGTTCAGAGTCAACAATGCAGTCGCAGTCTTGCTACCAGGCTCAGAGAGAGCCTGTTTCTTGTGCCCTAACTGTGCTAAGTGAATGTGTGGATTTAGGTGCTTTTTCTAGAACATGGTTAAGGTTGTTGTGCTATGATGTGTTACTATTAAGCAAAATGAAACAAAAGCATAAAAGCTGAGTGGAACAGTTTGCAGGACTTCAACAGTGAAACAGAGGCCAATAACTCTGTATGCGTGTGTGTGTGTGCGCATGAATATAGGTCTGGGAACCTGTTTAAAGTGGCTCATTGTTGTTCATGAAAACCAAATCAAGAGATGGTAATAACTTCTGAACTTGTCAAAGAAAGAAAATAAAATAATGATCAATTTTCATGACAGATCAGTTGCTGCCTTTCATTGGATGTACCCCAGTTAAGCTTTGAGTGAGCAGGGACACTGTGTGTCTGTGTGCCTGTCAGGGAGGGTTATGATGGACACTCTTCTCTTTATGGTCATGTGCTTTACGTGTTATGACCCACACTGTGAATGTGGTCCCACTGTTGGTTTGATGGGAAAATAGGCATCAGCCACCAGTAGCAAGTTGCAATCAATTCTAGTCCTTTTTCCATTTATAGAGGGTGTTCTCACTTTTGAGTTCAGTGACTCTTGTTTTTGTAGCACATTCTGTAGAAGAGGAATGTGAGACTTAGGGAGATCAAAGGACTTGTTTCTCATGCAGACTCCAGTGTGCTCCCTGCTTTCTCCCCAAATTTGCTAAAGTAGAAACAGAGAGTGAGGGCGTCATCTGCAGAAAGGTACTGCTGTGTATCTTAGGTTGATGCCTGAGGGGTTTAGTAGATAATTCAAAGATTTCTAACATAATAATTGTGTAACTTAAACCTGATTGTTATCTTGTCATTTGGGGGATATTGTTGTCATTTTTTAAAAATTTCCCCAGATACTCTGGGGAAAATTGATTTGTCCATTTACTTCTTAAATAATATTCAAATATAACTTATGGTAGATTCCCAGATTCTCAAGTCAAAGCTTCATATCCTTCTTAACTTTTGAGATTTTCCTGCTTTCACAGATAAGCATCAGCTTAGCCCAGCTGATATGCTTGGTGTACATCGAGCAGACTGTTTCTTTCCTTTTGGTTTTCCTGCCCAGCCTGCTCTTTCTGCTCCCATTGTCTGTCACTGACCTTGTCTGTCACTGTATGACTTGCCTTAAGTATCACTGTGAAGATATTGGCGAGGTGTTATCCCTTCTCTGAAAGTAAGAAGCAGAGACCAAGATCAGGACAACTGATAACTTGAGATAAAACAAGTCCTCTGCCTTCACCTCCTGGGCCTCCAGCTCTCACACCTGTGTCTCTAGCACAGACCTTCACACCTGCGTGTCCAGCTGCACCATGACGTCACCGAGAGCTCGTCTCAGCTTGTCCACAAGTGATGTCTCCTAAACCTGCCTCCACCATCTTCCCCAGCTCAGTAAATGGAGACCCTGTCCATCCCCCTCCTCACCCCAGACACCACAGTCTCCTCTGACAGCCCACACCCATCCCGTCAGCAGGTCTCACAACTCTGCCTTCCAAATGTGTCTGGAGTGTGACCCCGTCTCTCCATTCCCACTGTTCTCTAGCTTATTCCAGTAATGTCCTCATTTGTATTCGCCCTCACCCTTCCCCACTTACTGCCTGGTTTCTGCAAAGCACAGGAGTTTCATTGTAAACCTCAGACCATGTCAGTCCTCCCCTCCCCCTCCTCCTCTTACTGGAGTGCCCCCAGGCTCCTCCTGCTCTGTCTCTGCCCTCACTCCCCTCATTCTTACTCTGCTCTGCTCTCCTGCCTCCTTGTCATGAACACCTTGGGCATCTCCCCGTGGTCCCTGCACCCACCCCTTCATCTGTAAGGAGCAGCCTCTCCAGGTCTGCCTGAGCCCCTCCCCACCCCCAGATCTGCTCACACCCACTCTGAGCAGAGCCCTCCCCATCCAGTGTGGACTCACTTCCCTCCTTCACTCTCCATCCCCCTGAGCTGGCTTCCTTTTCCTTCTTGTCCTGGGTACTTATGCTCGGGTTAATTTTCCATATCACCCACCTCCCACCATGGAAAGAAATTCTAAGGGCTCTGTTTTCTCGTGGATGAATTCATTGTGCCCAGAACGGTGCCTGGTGTATAGTCAATCCTTAGTAAATACGTGTTAAAGTGGTAAAATGCATAAATGCTTTGAAAAAAATACAGAATATGAGAGTTTAATTTTCCTGGTTACAGTATAGTCACTATGAAATAAGCCCATTGCTGTTGATTAAACACTTGTATAAAGAACTTATGTTAAAAGGTTAGGATGGCAGGAGAACACATTTTAAATGTTTTTCTTTTTCCCCTTTTCTATCTCCATACAGGATTTTCAGAATTTGAAGGAAAGAGATCTAACTGTGACAGGAGATGGAGGAACCCCGCTGAGTGAAGGCCAGAAAGCCCGGGTCAGCCTCGCCAGGTAGATGGGGTTTCAGTTGCCATCCTGCCCCTCCTCCTCTGCAACTCCTAGTGGACGTGAGCAGGCAGACCCCGCTCACCGGGTGGGCCTGTGTGAAGCAGGGTCTTGGCCCTTTCCCTGGGCTCCTGGAATGAACATGAAGTTGTTGGACGCCATCATGATTCAGAGATGAGACCCAGGGAGTGTGAAGTGTCTTCTCCTGACGTCTCTCTACATTTTCTAGAGCTGTGTATCAGGACGCAGACATCTACCTCCTGGATGATCCGCTCAGCTCAGTGGATGCAGGAGTCAGCAGGCATTTGTTCGAACAGTGAGTTTGCACCTGTTTTATATAATTTCTTCTTTCCAGGAACCCTGTAGGGATCAGGGAAGGGAGCTCAGGAAGTTCTTTGTGCTCCAGGAGACTCAGCTCCCTCTGCCCTGGTGTTCCTCTCTCCACTCCCTTCCCTCCACAGAAGATCCATCCTAGAGAAATCTTACATCATGATGAGGTCAGGACAGGAAAATACAGCAGGTGCTTCCAGTGTGTGGAGGAGAGTGGGGTCCATGCTTTAGGGAGTGAGGGATAGATGGCAGATTCCTCCATGACTTGTAGTTGATGGATCCAGACCCCAGGGATAAGAAGGGCAATGTAAAATTTTTAAATCAGAGAGTAGGACTTGGTAACCTGGTAACTGGATGCCAGCCCTTTTCCTCCATCGTGTGTTCAAGGCACATTAGAAGTGAAGTTTTCAGTACTGACATAGGACTTCTGTGGAAAGACTTTTGGTTTATGCTTATTAATTAATCTGTTGGTTTGGAAATACTTAATAAAGACTAGAATTTGCAAATGATTTATTTCGCATCTGAATATGACTCAATTATTTAACATTGCTTAATGGATTCTTCGGAGAAGGCAATGGCACCCCACTCCAGTACTTTTGCCTAGAAAATCCCATGGACGGAGGAGCCTGGTGTGCTGCAGTCCATGGGGTCGCTAGAGTCGGACATGACTGAGCGACTTCATTTTCACTTTTCACTTTCATGCATTGGAGAAGGAAATGGCAAACCACTCCAGTGTTCTTGCCTGGAGAATCCCAGGGACGGGGGAGCCTGGTGGGTTGCCGTCTATGGGTTGCACAGAGTCGGACACGACTGAAGCGACTTAGCAGCAGCAATGGATTCTTACTAGAATTAATACTTAGACCCTCATGTAGGGTAACCTTGAATTTGAAACTCGATATCTTGGCTGAAGTCCTGACTCTCACTTTGTTCTGGAATTTGTTGTCAGTGGCTCTTTATTGGCCACAGAACTCCTGAAGGAGAAGAGCTCTGATGCTTTTCTGTCCTAACACACGCTGATTGAGGCCTCTGGTGGAGTCTAGACTGGCCTGTTTGAAAGCCTCATGAATTTTCTTTTTCTGAAACAGCCTCTACATCTACCCCACAGTTAGTTCCCTTGCTGTTGTTCACCTTGTAAAGCCAACGAGCCTTCCAGCTGCACTTATTAATGTCCTGCTGTATACACTGAGATCGATGCCCTTACAGATGTTCCTACACAAAACCTCTCAGTTTACAAGAAGGATGGTGAGCCAGGAGAGGGTAAGGACCACACTGGGCCAAATAAGGGAGACTAGGACACCCAGCTCTCATTCCTGCCTCTGAGGAACCTGTCTCTATGTGGAGCTTGTTAACACAGATGCCTGGGAAAGCTCAGCAGAGTCACGGCTTAGAGAGTTTCCATACAGGGTAGGAAGTACTAAGTGGAAATGGAAGTGGCAGCTTGAGGCTTTCACTGAAGTTGGAAAGCTCCCTGTGCCCAGAGCTGGGCGGGCAGTGCCCTGGGGGCCTTCAGGCTGGGTGGGTGTGTGTGGAGGCTGAGAAGAGGACCCAGTCCTTTGCTGAAGGAAGAGGAGAAGCTCAGGTGTGGAGGGAGGAGGAAGCAGGGTCGTGAGTAGTACAGCAGGCATGTCCTCGCCTGGAGGAGGCAGGGTGTTCAGCAGAGAGAAGCTGTTTGGGAATTCTCGTTGTCAGGTCCTATGTTAGTTTCTAGGATTGTGTCCATCCAGGCTGCTCTCACAGGAACCAGAGTTGCATGGCTTAGAAATAATAGAAAGTTTATCTCTCTCAGTTCTGGAGGCTGAGAAAGTCCAAGTCAGGGTGCTGGCAGATTCAGTGTCTGGTGAGGGTCTGATTCCGGTGTCCTCTCATGCTGGAAGGGTAAGGGATCCCTGTGGTTCCTTTTATCAGGACACTAATCCCTTTCATGGAGGCTCCACCCTCATGACCTGATCACCTCCTGATGGCCCCACCTCCTAATACCAAAAAAGTGAGGATTAGGTTTTAATGCATGCATTTTGAGGACAAAAACTTTCACTCTACCAAGTTGTCACAGATGGAGGTGCTTAGAGAACAGAAATTGATTCTCTCACGTTTCTCGAGGCTGGGAGTTCAGCACGTGGGCAGCTTTGGTCTCTGCAGTGGCCACCGCATGGTGTTCTCACTTGGTCTCCCCTCTGTCCTCGAGCACCCCTGTGTCTTTGTCCATTTTTTAAAAAAATTTTTATTGAAATATGGTTAATTTACAATATTGTGTTACTTTCTTTGTATAGCAAAATGGCTCAGTTATACACAGCTATACATTCTTTTTAATAGTCTTTTCCATTATGGTTTATCTCAGGATATTGAATATCCTGAATATAGTTCTCTGCACTGTACCATAGAACCATGTTGTCTGTCCATTATGGGGTCACACAGAGTTGGGCACGACTGAAGCAACTTAGCAGCAGCAGCAGCAGTTTGCATCTGCTAACCCCAAATTCCCAGTCCATCCCTCCCCCACACCACCTCCACCCATGCAACCCCACGTCTGTTCACTATGTCTGTGAGTCTGTTTCTGTTTTATAGATAGGTTCATTTTTGCCTTATTTTAGATTCCACATATAAGTGATACATGATATCTGTCTTTTTCTTTCTGACTTACTTCACTTAGTATGATAAAGTCTAGGTCCATCCACACTTCTACAAATGGTATTCTTTCTTTCTTTTTATTTTATGGCTGAGTAGTATTGCATCATCTATATGTATCACATCTTCTTTACCCATTCATTTGTCTATGGACATTTAGGTTATTGCCATGTTTCGGCTATTGTAAATAGTTTTGCATTGAACATAGGGTTGAATGTGTCTTTTTGATTTATAGTTTTCCCCAGATATATGCCCAGAAATGGGATTACTGGATTATAAAATAATTCTGTTTTTAGTTTTCTGAGGAATCTCCATAATGTTTTCCATAATGCCTGCAACAACTAATAATCCCACCAGCAGTGTAGGAGGGTTGTCTTTACTCCATTCCCCTCAGCCACTGTTATTTTAATGCTGGCCATTCTCACTGGTGTGAGGTGATTCCAGATTGTGGTTTTGATTTGCATTTCTCCAATAATTCACAATGGTGAGCTTCTTTTGGCCATCTGTGTCTGTCCTTTGGAGAAATGTCTATTTAGTTTTTCTGCCTAAAAAAAAGGCAGTTTAGTTTTTGGTTGGATTTTTTGTTGTTGTTGGGTTATATGAGCTGTTTGTATATTTTGGAAATTAAGCCCTTGTTGGTCACATTATTTGTAGTATTTTTTCCCATTCTGTAGGTTGTCTCTTCATTGTGTTTATGGTTTCCTTTACTGTGCAAAAACTTGTAAATTTGATTAGGTCCTGTTTGCTTACTTTTTTTTTTAATTAAAAATAATTATCTGTTTATGGCTGTGCTGGCTCTTTGTTGGTGGAGGTTTCCTCTAGTTGTGATGAGCAGGGGCTTCTCTCTAGTTGCAGTGTGTGGGCTTCTCATTTCAGTGGCTCCCCTTGAGCAGAGCACCGGCTCTAGGGTGTGTGGGCTCAGTAGCTGAGGCTTCTGGGCCCCAGAGCACAGGCCCAGTAGTTGTGGTGCATGGACTTAGTTGCTCCGTCGTATGTGGGACCCTCCTGGACCAGGGATCGAAACCATGTCTCCTGCATTGGCACACAGGTTCTTTACCAGTGAGCCACCAGGAAAGCCCTTTTTGTATATTTTTGCTTATATTTCTATTGCCTTAGGAGAAAACGTTGGTATAATTTATGTCAGAGAATGTTTGCCTCTAATATCTTCTAAAGTTTTATGGTATCACATCTTATGATTAAGTCTTTAAGCCATTTTGAGTTTATTTTTGTGCATGGAGGGAGGGTGTGTTCCAACGTCATTGATTTGCAGTCCTGTGTCTCTGTCCTTGTGTCTTAGTCTCCGCTTCATCTAAGCACACCAGTCAGATTAGATTAGGTCCAGCATAATTGAGGGTAATGATTAACTCTTTAAAGTCCCTGTCACCAAATTTTAAGAAACTGATGGTTAAAGTGCCACGTGAATCTCAGAGATAGCCAAGTGAAGAGACTTCAGAGCTCTGGATATGAGAAGCTGGGATTCCATGTCTTCTAAGCAGGGATCGTTAGTCTTTGGTGGAACCTGCCCAGGTGTAAAACGTGCTCAGTGTTGGGATGATGAAAGAGTCGTGGAGATGGATGGTGGTGATGGCTGCACAACTATGTGAATGTACTTAATGCCACTGGGCTGTATGCTTAAAATTGTTAAAATGGTAAATTTCGTGTTATATATATATTGTAACACTTATACAAACCTGCATAGTAGCACTGAATCTTTGAGAACATGAGAGAACAGGGCAGATGACACATGGCGTGGCCTCCAGTTCTCTGATCTGACCTCCCACCTTCTCCTGTTCATGACTTGATGAGTTTTTCATTAGAGAAGTGCCTGTGTCTTGTCATGAGTTCAGTGACAGGAGCTAGTGCTGTGACAGTGATTCCCTACCCCCACCCTCCTGGCATCGTGCGTATCTCAGCCTCTTTATTCCTAGGACCCGACCTTGAACTCACAAATGTGTGTCAACCCATCTTGTGAACATCTGCACAAGTTCCCCATCAGGGCGGGAACAGATCCTACTGGCCGTTGCATCCATGTCACAGGGGAAGGCAATTGGTGTGAAGTACAGTGTGCTGATCACAGAAGTTCTCCTGAGTTCTTTTTTGAACACAGGAGATATTTATAAAATCCTTTCAAATATTTTGGGTGTACCACTTTGGATATATTCTTGAGAGAAGCAGGCTTAAGACAGTTGTTTGTTAATCAGAACCACATTCTCTAGGGTGATTTAAAGCAAAAGCAGAGAACATAAAAGCAATTTAGGAAATCACTCAGCAGCAGCTGGAGAGTGTTCTCAAGCTAGGGAACTGGACGAACAATATGCTGTGAGAGATGGTGGTCACGTGGAAGCTTAGTCATGTGAAGGGTTTTGTATTAAAAGTGAATGAATCACACTTCTGCTTACGATGAACAGATTCCTTCCGTTATGAAGGAAGGTCATTAAGGTTCGTGAGTTTTACATTATGCTGTGAACACTAAATGGGTTCTGTCACCCACAGAAGATGAGTGGCCTTGGGTGAACTGATGCTCTCTCACCTGTGTCCAGCTGTGGATCCTGTTCTGGTTCAGCCCCACATCCCAGACCCCCACCTCCTGCATTATCAAGTCTTCGGGTCTGTCCTGATCAGACTCCCATGCTGCTGTCTACACAGCTCACCCTCCTGCTCCAGCCCTTCTCAGACCCCTCTTCACATTCAGGAAGCAGCTCCAGGTCCTCAGACAGAGAACAGGCTTCCTTGCCGTCTACCCCCTCAGCCTTTCCAGCTCTACCCCCACTCGGGGTCTGGCTGTGCGGGCTCTGTGGGGTCCTTTCTCACCCCCTCTGTCTCTGCACATTGGTCCCTCTGTCCCAGAGCCAGGGAGCAGTGCACAGGACACAGAAGGAAGGCGGCCTTGCCATTCCCTCCCACTCCTCCAGGGGGCGCCCCTGCCCTCTGTCTTCCCACAGCCCTCAGTGGGTGCCCTTGACCATTTATGAGTGCCCTCACCTGCCCCCAAGCTATGAATGCAGGAAGGCGCCTCAGCCCAGCGTGTTCTGTCCCACGACCCCTGCACTTGCTGTGTCTTTTTCCAGGATGTTTTCCCAGAGAATCTCAGGGCTCCCGTGTCTCCCCAGAAAAGTGAAGTTGCTCAGTCATGCCGGACTCTTTGTATAGTCCGACTTCACGGACTGTACAGTCAATGGAATTCTCCAGGCCAGAATACTGAAGTGGCTGGCCTTTCCCTTCTCCAGGGGATCTTCCCAACCCAGGGATCGAATCCAGGTTAGCAGCTGAGCCACAGGGGAATCCCAGCAATACTGGAGTGTGTAGTCTATCCCTTATCCCGCATATCTTCCCAACCCAGGAATTGAACTAGGGTCTCCTGCATTGCAGGCGAATTCTTTACCAGCTGAGCTGTCAGGGACCAGCCCTTATATAGGATTATATGTGGGATTATAGGATTAACACAACCTTTATATAGGAATAACAGTTAAACAACTGGTTGCTGCTCAGTAATTTCTATGGCATGACTTGGAAATCTTTACTCTAAAAACTTGGAAAACAGTGTATTTTCCTAATGATTTGGATAAAAGCATTATGTAGGAAAAATTCAAAGCCATCAACTGATCACTCTGTTGTAATTATTTATGTTACCTCATCTGTGATGGAATGTTAAGAAGAAAACAATTTAAAACTTTTGTGTTGGTCTATTTTGGACTTTACAGCCCATTAGATTTAATTAACATATGCCTTCCTAGACTACTGGCAGGTAATTATGAATTAAGGAGAAAAAAAATTCTATTTAAAAGCTTTAGTACTAAATCTGAAAAAAGTGTTAGTCAAGAAACTTAGTATGAACACTGAACTAACACATGTTAAAGGGTAAACATGAATCCTTTTGGACTTAATGAAGCAATGGTTTGTGTGTTGAGTCCTGGGGTCCTGATTCTGATCACAGACCCAGTGTCCAGAGTGTCCCCTTAGGACTCTGTCCTGAGTCCAAAGCACAGGGCCACTTGTGGTTAGGGAGGAGCGGAGAAGGGGGCTGACGTTTACTGAGCCTGTCGGTGGTTTGATTTCTCAGAAGTTGTCACTGACGTTCTGAGATGAAGAAAATGAGGTTTAGTTGCTTGTCTGACATCGTCAGACTCGTGAGAGGGACTGAGCTGCAGCCTGCTGCCTCCAGATTCTCCATCTGACTCACTCACAGGCTGAGGTGTGGCCCATGCTCCTGAGATTTGCTCTGCGAGGGGCTTAGGTTCCCAGAGTACCTGCCTGGAGCCCTGCCCATGGTCAGGGGGGTGCCAGACCTGGACACTCGCTTCCCTAGAGGGGTTGTGGACCCTGTGGGATGAGACTGGGGCTGAGTTCCTAGGGGTCTGCTTTTAAAAGGTAGGAGCAGTTGTAATTTTTTTTTCTGTGAAAAAAATTTAAGGTTGAATACTGAGGGGGGTCTTGATATAGAGAACTGGTGGGTGCTCTGAGCTGTTGGATGATTTCCATTTTGATTGGGGCCATTTGAGTTCTGTTCTTTTATTTTCATGTTTGGAAGGTGTTCAGTCCTAATGAAAGAAGTCTTGCTTCCTGATTGGGACTGGGAATGTTGCAGAGACTGATGGAGGCCATGCTAGGATTTAGTTTCTGTCTAACGTTCTTTGGGAGCAAGTATCTAGCCAATGCACTGTGGCAAAGATTACAGAGAATCTATTCGTTTCTTCATTGCTAATATTTACATAATTGATTATAATCATGTAGAAAGTTGCCCTAGAATGTACACATTTTTATATGACATAGATCTCTCTTCTCATTCCCACATAGAGATGAAATAGTATTTTAGTTCAGTCAAATTTAGGAATATCAGTATTAGTTGCTTTTCTTTATGAAACATGTAAATAATTGTTAAGCTGAGTTTTAGGGGGAAAAAAAAAAAACTTAGCTATTGGTGCCTCCTTCATTGGACTACTTTTTAGAAGTTTTTCAGTTCAGTCACACAGTCATGTCCGACTCTTTTCGACCCCATGAACTGCAGCATGCCAGGCCTCCCTGTCCATCACCACCTCCCAGAGTTCACTGAAACTCACGTCCATCGAGTTGGTGATGCCATCCAACCATCTCATCCTCTGTAGTCCCCTTATCCTCCTGCCCTCAATCTTTCCCAGTATTAGGGTCTTTTCAAATGAGTCAGCTCTTCTCATCAGGTGGCCAAAGTATTGGAGTTTCAGCTTCAACATCAGTGCTTCCAATGAACACACAGGACTGATCTCCTTTAGGATGGACTGGTTGGATCTCCTTGCAGTCCAAGGGACTCTCAAGAGTCTTCTCCAACACCACAGTTCAATAGCCATCAATTCTTTGGCTCTCAACTTTCTTTATAGTCCAACTCTCACATCCATACATGACCACTGGAAAACCCATAGCCTTGACTAGATGGACCTTTGTTGACAAAGTTATATCTCTGCTTTTTAATATGCTGTCTAGGTTGGTTATAACTTTTCTTCCAAGGAGTAAGCATCTTTTAATTTCATGGCTGCAATCACCATCTGCAGTGATTTTGGAGCCCCCCAAAATAGCCACTGTTTCCCCATCTATTTGCCATGAAGTAATGGTACCGGATGCCATGATCTTAGTTTTCTGAATATTGAGCTTTAAGCCAACATTTTCACTATCCTCTTTCACTTTCATCAAGAGGCTCTTTAGTTCTTCTTCATTTTCTGCCATAAGGGTGGTGTCATCTGCATATCTAAGGTTATTGATATTTCTCTCCTGGCAATCTTGATTGCAGCTTGTCCGTCATCCAACCTGGCATTTCTCATGATGTACTCTACATATAAGTTAAATAAGCAAGGTGACAATATACAGCCTTGACGTACTCCTTTTCATATTTGGAACCAGTCTGTTGTTCCATGTACAGTTCTAACTGTTGCTTCCTTATCTGCATACAGTTTTCTCAAGAGGCAGGTCAGGTGGTCTGGTATTCCCATCGCTTAAAGAATTTTCCACAGTTTATTGTGATCCACACAGTCAAAGGCTTTGGCATAGTCAGAGTTAGGTTCAAATTTACTGGGGATAAATGTAAGAACCTAGCAAGACTAATTGATCTATGTTTAATTTTTATTATTGATTTGGTATTTAAACTGCAGATTTTTGACTAATGTGTAGTCTTTGCCTTATTTTTTTCAAAATATAAGTTTCCAGTTTGAAGCGCCCCATTAATGTGCATTTGCATACTGTGCCTTTTGCATTTGTAGGTGTATTCGTCAGGCCTTGAAGGAGAAAATCACAATCTTAGTAACTCATCAGTTGCAGTACCTAGAAGATGCAAGTCAGATTCTGATACTGAAAGATGTAAGTGGTTTCTAGAAGTCTGGGGAATTGCTTTTCTCTCAGGTGTGTTGAAGAACAAACTTCCCCACAGGTCATTCTCCTTGGATTCATAGTAAACACCCCCTTCTCAGAGCAGGTGGTGTTCATGCCTTGGAGGATGAACCCAAAGACCTGTAACCCCCAAGGCTCCTGTCCATGGGAATCTCCAGGCAACAATACTGGAGGGGGTGGCAATGGCCTCCTCCAGGGAATCTTCCTGACTCAGGGATCAAACCCGAGTCTCTTGCTATTGAATCCTGTCTCATTGGCAGTCAGGTTCTTTACCACTGGCACCACCTGGGAAGTCCAGAAATGTCACTGCTGCTGCTGCTGCTGCTGCTGCTAAGTCACTTCAGTCATGTTTGACTGTGCGACCCTATAGACGGCAGCCCACCAGGCTCCCCAATCCCTGGGATACTGCAGCAAGAACAGTGGAGTGGATTGCCATTTCCTTCTCCAATGCAGGAAATGTCACTACTACACTCTAAGTCACATAAACCCTAAAGTATATAAAAGTGCAACAGCATTACTAAATCGTCACTGTTCTGATGAAATCTGTTAAGGATAATGATTCAATTTTGTTTAGAAGTTTTCATTTTCCTCTTTCACAAATTAAGTCAAAATGTATCACTTAGAAATTAGAGATACTAACATCTGATTATATCTAAGTGATTGTTATACATAGTTTGCCTAAAGAGCATCTTCCATTAACACCAAAAGCGAGGTTGGGTATCCAAGCACCCAGGTCAGAGATGCCCATTCTGCTGGTGTCTCCAGTTGCTGGTCTCCCTGCCTAGGTCTCTATGTGCCCGATACGTGTGGGAGCCTGTGCGACAGGAGGACAAGGCCCTGCCTTCACTGGGCTCCTGTTCTTATGGGGAGGATGTGACAGAGAGAGAGGTGGGCTAACATCCTGGCTGCCTCCCTGAATAGAGGTGCCTTACAGGGTCTGAGTGACATGAAGGTGGGGGCCACATTGTCACCTGGGGGAGGGGGTCTGAAGCAGGGGGTCCTAAGGAAGGCAGACCCCCTAAGGAAGGAGCTGACTGGGCAGGTTGGAGGAATGGCAGGAAGACCAGAATGTCTGAGGAGAGTGAGCAGCGGACAGGAGGGAGCTGGTCTCTGAGCAGTGGACAATGGGCGGTTGTGGGATGGAAGCCATCGGATGGTCCAGAGCAGAGGAGGGATGTGATGTAATGTGGATTTGAAAGATTCCTCTGATGGTCACTGGAGGGGTGACAGAAGAAGTAATTAGGAATCTTAGTAAAGCTGAGGTGACAGAAGAAGTAATTAGGAATCTTAGTAAAGCTGAGGAGACAGAAGTGTGGGCTCAGGCTAGACGATCAGTTTCTAGAGCTGCCATAACCAAGCACCACAAACTGGGTGACTTAAAACAACAGAAGTTTATCGTCTCCTTGTTCTGGAGGCTACAAGTCCCAAATCCAGGTGCTGGCATGGCTTTGCTCTCCTGAAGGCTCCAGGGGAGAATCCTTCCCTCCAGCCTCTGGTGTTCACTGGCCTTCCTTGGTGTTCCTTGGCTTCCAGCTGCAGCACTGTGGTCTCTGCATCTGATGTCACATGGTCATTGTCCCCATGTTTGTCTGAGTCTCATAAGAACATCAGCCATATTGGATATAGGGTCACCCTACTCCAGGGTGACCTTATCTTAACTTGATTATATCTGCAAAGACCCTGCTTCCAAATAAGGTCATGTTCACAGGTGTCATGTTTGAACTTATCTTTTTGAGGAGGGGGCACCATCCAACCCACAACTCCTAGCATGGTTGGGGGTGGGGTGGAGAGTAGTGAGAAGTGTTCAGACGTAGAGGTCCTTTGATGCTTCACTCCTTGGCTTGTTTGCCTCTGTGTCTCAGCACCGTTGTCATTAACCCCTGACTGTTCCACAGGCCCTTGGTCAAATTCCCGACTTAAGAAATGAATCTCTGCTCTAAGAAAGATTATTAGAATGCAGAACCTCTGTCTCTCTGGAAGCAGTTCCATGTGTTGACTCCTACCTGCTCCTATAGGAATGGGAAGGGGGTGGTGGTTAAGGTTTTTTGAGCTTGAGAGCAGTTGATTTCATGTGCAGAGAGTGCAATTCTAGTGTGCAAATCCCAGTGTTGACAGTGTTATGAGCACAGGATCAGTGGGCAGGAGAATAACCTATTTATTCCATCCCTAGATGTTTTAGGGTCCCCTTATTGCTTCCTTTGAGGACACTACCCCCAATTTTACTACTAACAAACAACTATTTGTCCACTGGTGAATACTGCTGCATGAGTTGGGGTCCATCCTTAGTGTTTGGCCCGTCTCTCACAGCAGAGGGGGGATGGCTGCCCCCTTGTCCCCTTGGAATTGTCAGTGCTTGGCTGCTGAGTGAAATTGCTGTCTTTGTACTACCAGTCATTTCATTGTGTATATTACAGATATCAAGTGGTGAGCACTAATTTCCTTGAAGAGGTGTATGAATTTTGCCTCCCAAGTGGAACAAGACACACTATATCCTACATACGTTTCTAGTTCTGAAGTATCAGATGGTACCCAGATGCTTCACTGGGTTTCTCCCATTGGCTCACCTCAGGGGAAAGGGTGAGAGGGGTCCCAACTAGGGTCCTGAGTCCATCTTTCATCTGACCACTGTTAACCAGAGCTTCTTGCATTTGATGAGTTTTGCATCCTGGGATTTTTTTCCTAATGTTTTGTTTGCCACTGAGTGATTCAGGTGTGTCTTGCTTAGGGGTTGGAAAATAGAGAAACATATTTTTTTATATGACTTTCTAAGGGAGAGAAACTGTGCAAGGATCTGTCACTCGTGTTTGAAGAACATGATGAGATTGGCTGTAGCTTAAGCAGTTGCCTGTTTTGGGGAAGGATGGTTGGCTGCTTGTGGTTGGTTGTTCTTAAGTTTTTCTCTCAGATCTGAGTGCACTGTTTCTGGCTTAGGTTTTGGTTTGTGGGCACAGACTGCCAAGGCTTTAGAGCCACCCCAGCCCCATGGCCTCCTTGTTTAATTACTTTAAAAGGTGGAATATTGAATTTTCAGTTGGAAACTTGCTGAGTGTCTGGGGACAGTTGTAGACCAAGGAGAGGCCTCTCGTGGATTTTCTGTCCGGGGCTGGTTCCTGTTATCCCAGCCGGGCACATGACAGTGCGACAGTGACAGTGGTCAGTGAAGATTTCATGAGTGACTCTTACCCATATGCAGATGTGCTTGTCCCCACCTCTGGGTTAAGTTTAAATTTCTTTCCTGGAATATCCTCCCCAATTGACTGTTTTTTAAAATTCTGCTTCTCACATAATGTGCTGTATGTGCTTAGTCATTCAAGTCATGTCAGACTCTTTGTGACCTCATGGACCCTCTGTCCATGGGAATTCCCAGGCAAGAACACTGGAGTGGATTGCCATGCCCTCTTCTAGGGGATCTTCCCAACCCAGGGATCGAGCCCAGGTCCCCCGCATTGCAGGCAGATTCTCTACTGTCTGAACCACCAGGGAGGCTTCTCTCAATTCCCATGTTGTCTGTAGAGACTGTGCTGATCCTCCCACCAACCTCTGTGCTTTTTGCTTCCCCAAGTGCCCAGGGTACTTATGTCAATGGCCTGCATTTTAAACACACAAGCACATGTTTCTTTCATATCCCCTAGCACCTAACACAGGGTTTGGCAGAGAACACAATGCTCAGTTCTATACTGAGTTGACTGAACTAGATTTTTCAACAACACTTCTAGACTCAGGGATTTTTTTTTTTTCTTTTTTTTACAAAAACCACAATTTAAGGCCACATAACTTTTCTTGACTAGTATTTAGGTTGTTTTAATATTATCAAATGTAAATTAATTCCTCTCAATTTTTTTTTATTTTAGGGCAAAACAGTGAAAAGGGGGACTTACTCTGAGTTCCTGAAATCTAGGGTAGATATTCTTTCCCTTTTTGACAAGGGGAATAAGCAATCTGAACCATCTCCAGTTCCAGGAACTCCCACTCTGATCTCCAAGTCTTTGAGTCGGTCTCTACAGTCTCCTAGACCCTCATGGAAGGATGTAGCTCCAGAAGACCAAGATGTGAGTTTCTATCCATCAGAGTGCCCTGGTCTTTCTGCTCCTGGTGGCCTCATGGACCTTCAGTCTGCTTCTCTAATGATATCTTCATTTTTCCCAAAGTAGACCCTAAAGTTCCCAAAGTCTTATTCCATGAAATTCATGGAAAAGCATGAAGGGAGCAAGCCTGTTTGTGGTTCTTCTTTGGGGGTAGTTGGAAAATCTTATGGAGGTCAGTAGTGGGTGCACTGCTGTGTGTGGCTCACACTGATTGAGAACTCTTCAGTTTACCATGGTTGTGTCCTACTTGCTGTCATGGCTCCTGACTTCCCTTATGGATCCAGAAGCTTAATGTGAAGACTGCCTTAGACTGAGTCCTGCTGTTGCCATAGTAAATCATCTATTTTTTCCTGTATGTTGGAATGTTCTAGCACTGCATATGACTAACGGTAGTATTTTGCCTTGGTGTCAGATGGTTTGTGATAGGTCAGAGGTAACATGTGCAAAGGACCTGACACATGATAGACACTTCGGTGTTAGTTCCTGTCCTTCTTTCTTACCCTTGAAGACCGAGAACTACATCTTATTGACCTTGGATCCCAGTGGCCAGGGTAGAGTACAACATTTTAGTCTCCCGTGACTCTATAATGCATTCTAAGTCCTCCAGACAGAAATCCAGAAATATACTAGATCTCCCTTAAAATACACAGATATTCTTTGATATCTAAACCCAGGAGCCTGGATGATTCTGATAATTACTGGGATTAGCTCTTCACTTTCTAGACTCAAGAATCTCTCTGAAATTTCAGAACCAAATAGATTCAGATCATACGTTTGCAATGTGCTATCCAAACTGATTACTCCAGCCCTCTCTGTGATCTCAGTTTACTGTATTTGGCTAGTATTTTGAGCCTGTGTTTTCTGTTTCTATCATTGACACAAGTTATCTAGAGGGATATATTAGTTCCATATCATTTTGTGTGTTATTTTAGAGCAATCTTCTGCATTTATACATTAATTGATTTTGTTGTGTGTGTGCTGAGAGCCATGATCTATTTTAAGCAAAGCTACCCAACAGTGAATAACCTCGTGAGGATATTCTTTTATTTCTAATAGATTCCTAGAAGTAGGATGGCTGTGTCCAGGGGTAATGCATATGTGATTTGCCTAGATATTCCCACACCCTTCTCCATAGGAGATGGACCATCCTGCACTCCTGCCAGTGTATGCGATGTGTCTGTTTCCCCACAGTTTTGCAGTGGAGGGCAGTGTTGAACTCTTGAAATTTGGAGTTCATTATATAAAATTTCATCTCTCACTGCCATGTTTCCCTTCTAGACTGAGAACATACAGGTTACACTACCTTTAGAAGACCAGTTGGAAAGAAAAGTGGATTTTAAGACCTATGCAAGTTACTTCACAGCTGGTGCTCACTGGTCTGTCATCATCTTCCTTATTCTAGTAAACATCGCAGCTCAGGTATGTAAGGGTGTTTATTTTGATTTGTGTACCCAGGTTGATATTTACATACTATTTATACTGTATTTTATGATTATTTTGTGTATTAAGAGATTTGTCTCAAATAATTGGCTCATGAGGTTGTGGGATCTAGCTTGGTGAATGTGAAATCAGAAAGGCAGGCCTGTAGGCTGGAACCTCAGGCAGGAGCTGACCCTGATCTTGAGGCAGAATTTCTTCCTCCTCCAGGAAGCCTCAGGTTTTGCTCTAAGGGCCTTTGACTGACTGGATGAGGCAACCACAGTGTTGAGGGTGATCTCCTCTGCTTAACTTCTGATGATAGATGTGAACTACATCCACAAACTACCTTAAGGCAACATCTAGACAAGCGTTTGGTTGAATCACTGGAGACTGGCTCAGCCAAGCTGACACCGGAACTGACCATCTCTGTACCTGTCAAGCTTTTTGCTTTGAAAAATCCCAACATTTGCACTGTTATTACTGCCTTTCACAGTCTACTTGGATTTGCATTGAAATACATTATATTTGGGGAGCAAAGTCTTCTAGGGAAAAGGGGGTTTCTTTTAAACATGTTAAACTGTAACATGCTCTCCCCTGACCTGTGGTCATCTGGGCATGGGGCTTGGTGCAGACCTGAGCTGGAAGGACCATCTCCATGTTCTGGAGCCTTTCTGTCCCCCTTCCTAGTAAGCGGGGTGTGAGGCTCAGTGATGTCAGTGTGTGAATGACTGCTGTTTCCTGCTCCAGGTTGCCTATGTCCTGCAGGATTGGTGGCTTTTAAACTGGTGAGTGATTCCTGGTCTGACTGAAAGTGCTGTAAGTCTATACGAAGCCTCACTTTCCCACAGAGTCAGGGGGACTGACCCTCAAGTAGTTTCCCTGAAGAAAAATGAAAGTTCTTGCGGGTGGTGTGTGATCCCCCTGTGATCTCTCCCATGTCCCTCCCTCTAGCAGCTTCTTCACAGAAACTTTTTTTTCTTTTTTTGAACTTTTAATACTGTATTGGAGTATAGCCGATCAACAACGTTGTGATAGTTTCAGGTGAACTTCGAAAGGACTCAGTCATACATATGCATGTATCCATTCTCCCCCAAACCCTGCTCACATCCAGGCTGCCACATAACATTGGGCAGAGTTCCATGTGCTGTACAATAAATCCTTGTTGGTTACCTCTGTTAAATCTAGCAATGTGTGCATGACCATCCAAACTCTCTAATTATCCTTCCCCTTGGCAACTGTAAGTTCCTTTTCTAAGTCTGTCTTCACAGACAGTTTTGAAAACTGATTCAGATTTTTAAAAGAGAGATACACACAGGGTCTTGTGAGCTGGGAAATACTTTACAGCATAAAATACATTTCTTGAATTGAGCTAAAATTTTTGATATTTGTGTAAATTCTATGTATAATCTATAGTGTAATATTTCTTCTTCCCTGTTCCATAGGGCAAATGTACAAAGTGGCCTATATTTTGGGACATATGTAGAAGAAGCCACAGATGTAATGTTTGTGCTGAACTGGTTCTTAGGAGCTTATTCAGGTAAAGTTGCGTCATCTGCTCCATTATAGCAGAGTCTAAAGTGTTCATGGAGAAGGCAGTGGCACCCCACTCCAGTACTCTTGCCTGGAAAATCCCATAGATGGGGAGCCTGGAAGGCTGCAGTCCATGGGGTCACTGAGGGTTGGACACGACTGAGAGACTTCACTTTCACTTTTCACTTTCATGCATTGGAGAAGGAAATGGCAACCCACTCCGGTGTTCTTGCCTGGAGAATCCCAGGGATGGGGCGTCCTGGTGGGCTGCCGTCTATGGAGTTGCACAGAGTTGGACACGACTGAAGTGACTCAGCAGCAGCAGCAAGGTGTTTATAAAGAGTCTGTGTGATAAACTAGGGCTTCTAGAGTAATTCAGTAATGTATTAACTGATTGTCTTAGTCTCATTTACTCTGTTAATTAATTAGAATAATTATTTTAAAGATCTACTAGAAGAAAAGAGGTTGAATGAAGACTCTTAATTTGCTCTGTACTGGATTTTGGTAGTTAAACCAGTATTGCACATTCAGAAAATCAGCCCCTGGAAAATACATGGCTATTGTCTATTAAATAGATTGCTTTAGCTAAATCTTTTATCCACTATATGGATGGGCAAGGGGATTAGAGGTGAATCCCCACCCTGTGGTTCAGGATGTTCCAATTCAGTCTAAATAACCCCTGGCTTTTATTGATCTTGGGTGAAATCCTCTGGCAGCATGGGCCCCAGTTAAAAGCATTATTCCCTCCCAGGTATGCAAAGCTCCCCTTTACCACACTGGTCATCTCTTGGGCTTCACTAATTACTAGAGAAGCTAAACAGGGGAAATCCAGGGCCTGGGAT
Organism: Bubalus kerabau; assembly: GCF_029407905.1. NCBI lineage: Eukaryota > Metazoa > Chordata > Mammalia > Artiodactyla > Bovidae > Bubalus > Bubalus kerabau. The sequence goes on from NC_073635.1 coordinate 71,102,283, forward strand.
TAGATTCCTTCTCTTTCTTATCTTGAGATCACAGTGTTATCTCCTCCCCAACTGTGTGATTAATTTAACATTTGGTGTGCCAGACTAATATTAGCATGACTGCCTCTATTCACAAGAATGTTTAGAATATATTTGGCAAAACTAATACAGTTATGTAAAGTTTAAAAATAAAATAAAATAAAATAAAAAAAAAGAATATATATCGCATTATATACTACTTAAAGGGTATCTTCACTTAAAATTTTAAATATCTTCTTTATCTATTCATTTGTTGATGGACATTTAGGTTGCTTCCATGCCATGGGTTTTGTAAATATTGCTGCTATGAATATTGGGGTACATGTGTCTTTTTGAATTATGGTTTTCTCAGGGTATAGGCCCAGTTGTGAGATTGCTGGGTCACATAATAGTTGTATTTCTAGTTTTCTAAGGAACCTCCATACTGCTCCCCATAGTGGCTGTATCAATTTACAATCCTACCAACAGTGCAAGAGGGTTGCTTTTTCTCCACACTCTCTAGCATTTATTGTTTGTGTATTTTTTGATCATGGCCATTCTGACTGGTGTGAGGTAATATCTTATTGTAGTTTTGATCAACATCTCTCTAATAGTGATGCTGACCATCTTTTCACGTGCCTCTTGGCCATCTGTATGTCTTTTTTGAAGAAATGTCTATTTAGGTCTTCTGCCCATTTTTAATTTTTTTTCCCCTGATATTGAGCTGCATGAGCTGCTTGTATATTGTGGAGACTAATCCCTGTCAGTTGCTTAGTCTGCAGTTATTTTCTCCCATTCTCAGGACTGTCTTTTCATTTCATTTATGGTACATATATACACTGGAATATTACTCATCCATAGAAAGTAAGGAAATTGGGTCATTTGTAGAGACATGGATGGACCTAGAGTCTATCATGCAGAGTAAAGTAAGTCAAAAGAGAAAAACAAACAAAATGCTTATATTAATGCATATATATGGAATCTAGAAAAAACAGTACATATAAACCTATAGGGCAGGAACAGAGTCGTAGATTTTGAGAACAGATGTGTGGACACAGCAAGGGGTAGGGAGGTGGGGAAGATGAACTGGGAGATTAGGATTGACATACATACACTACCATCTGTAAAACAGATAGCTAGTCAGAAGCTGCTGTGTAGCACAGGGAGCTCAGCTCAGTGCTCTGTGATGACCTAGAGGGGAGGGATGGGGGCAAGGGAGGTCTAAGAGGGAGGGGATATATGTATACATACAGCTGGTTAACTTCATTGTACAGCAGAAACTAACACAACAGTGTAAAGCAACTATACCCTAATAAAATTAAAACAAAAACTAAATAAAAATTTAAACATCCTCACAGAAAATGCTTTTCAAAGTTTGCTTGTACAAATGCTTGTACAAAGATTAACAAAGAGTGTGTTATGTAAAAATCCACTCACTGAAATTTGGCATTTATTTTGTTGATTGCTTGTCAAGAAACTTGAATCCACCAGCAGTTTACTTTCTGAATTGGTGGACAATGAGAGCTTGGAGAAGAAGGAAGGTATTCTGTTACACATCCATATGGGATGGTGGGCTAAGGCAAATGGCTGTTAATGGAATTCAGGAATTTGAGCAGCTTTCAGAATTTAAATAATACTGGTCAGCTGAATGGAAAAAAGTGTTTGATGGAATATTTATTACAGAAGTTACCCCAACTCTATTTAGCATTGTGGGTTGAAGAGATGTTTAGAGGGCTCTTTTAATTTTTATATGCATCAGTTCAGTTCAGTCGCTCAGTCATGTCCGAGGCTCCTCCGTCCATGGGATTCTCCGTCCATGGGATTCTCCAGGCAAGAATACTGGAGTGGGTTGCCATTTCCTTATCCAGAGGATCTTCCCAAGCCAGGGATTGAACCCAGGTCTCCCACACTGCAGGCAGACGCTTTAACCTCTGAGCTCCCAGGGAAGCCCTTTATATGTATGCTGCTGCTGCTGCTGCTGAGTCACTTCAGTCGTGTCCGACTCTGTGTGACCCCATAGACGGCAGCCACCAGGCTCCCCCATCCCTGGGATTCTTCAGGTAATAACACTGGAGTGGGTTGTCATTTCCTTCTCCAATGCAGGAAAGTGAAAACTGAAAGTGAAGTTGCTCAGTCGTATCCGACTCTTCACGACCCCATGGACTGCAGCCTTCCAGGCTCCTCCAACCATGGGATTTTCCAGGCAAGAGTACTGGAGTGGCGTGCCATTACCTCTCCGTTTATATGCATAGTAGAGTTCATTTATGTTATTGATAAAACATAAATTTGCATGATTATATTTGTTTACAAATGCTTTGGGGTTCTATCAAACACTTAGTGAGAGATTAATTGCTTGTTTAGATTAATTATCTCATGCCAGAATATAATTTGTAGTTTCTTACAATTCAGTTATTTAAGAGATTGTCCACTTGCAACTTAACATGGTCTTTTTATACTCTTTAAAGTTACTTGGGCCTAGAGTAGTTACTTTATTTTTAATATTTTAAATTTTTATTAATTTTTATTTCAGTATACTCGCTCTCCAATGTTGTGTTAGTTTCTGTGGTACAGAAAAGTGAACCAGTGATAAAATATCCTCTCTTTGGATTTCCTTCCCATTTAGGTCACCACAGAGCATTGAGTAGAGTTACCTGTGCTATACAGTAGGTTCCTAAGAAGCTACTTTACATGGAAGTAAATTTCCTTATAAATTACAGGGAAATGGTAAATCATTTCTCCTATTTCCTGTTAATTCACATGCTGGTACCAAAGTGTACCTCAATTTTAGATTGTGGGACATGTTTGTAAATAGTGAAATTTGAAATGTGGAGAGAAGATCAACTACTTTTTGCAATTATCAATCTTGTGAGTTTTTATTAGAACTTGTAATTGAATTAGGAAAGCCTAGAATGAAACTGTAGGTAACAGATATTTTTACCCCTGTGTTGTTTCTATTTAGTGAGAGGAAAACATTGATTTTTATATTCTTCTTTATAAATGTATTTTTGTGAAAGCATTAAACTCTTACAGAATTTACTATATATATATATATATTTACATATATAACATTTTATTTATTCTGTGTATGTAAATTTTTGTGTAAATTTTACCTATACAATTAAATGCATTGTATCTTTATAAACTGCCTACCATGCTTCAGCATCACTGAGGATTAGACAGAGATCTTGTGCTGATTGATGTTTCTTTATTTCAGGGTTAACTGTATCTACCTTCCTTTTTGGCATCACAAGGTCTCTGCTGTTATTCTATGTCCTTGCTAATTCTTCACAAACTTTGCACAACAAAATGTTGGAGAGCATTTTGAGAGCTCCGGTATTGTTTTTCAACAGAAATCCAATAGGTAAGTCGGACATGAAGCTTCTCAATGAATATGTCTTATTAACACATTTAGTGCCTGATTACATTTTCATATTTGAAAATGGAAGATATGCTTGGAAGAAAATCACTGTCCGTGGTTTTTCATTTTGTACAAAAAGCTTCATTGATAATTTTTCTTGGTAGGAAAAAAATCTGAATATAGGAGCAAATAAGCTTTTATTCCAACTTATGCATGTCTGTAAAAAAAATAACGTTTACTTTGCAGGATGATTTAGAAATCCATTTGTTATATATACCCAATATACAATGCAAATGTGTTGAAATGTCTTTGACTAGTTGTTGGAACATTGGGCGTGTTACATGGTGTTAAGCTAACTAGGAATGACCTTCTTCCAGAAACATTTCTACAGGAGACAGGCTGTGTGTTTCTTTCTTTCATTGTCCATCCATTTCTGGGACCACAGAGCTCTGGCATGTGCTCATATTTTGAGGTTTATCTGAATTGTAATGGAAAATTAATTTAAATGCAAGATCAGTGAAAGGTATACCTCCTCTGCAGGAAAATCAACCCTCTAGTTTTACAATGGAATTTTGGTTACATTTAAGAGGTCTTGTGGTATATAGCAGGTGGATTTTCATTACTAAGTAAGGGTGTCCCTGAAGGTTTCCCAGTGGTTGTTTCCTCCATTCTGAGGCCTTTGACCTGTCTTGCTTTGGAAGGTAGTCTCCTGACGTGGGTTTCTATGAACAGGTAGTTCATCAGCATATATGCCCACTCTGTTCAGTTGGTTAGACTTGTGTTGAGGCCCAGGGCAGGTTTGTTTTTGCAGGTCATGATTGACAGGACCTGTCAAAGCAGGGATGTGACTGGAGAGAGGACAGGAGTTGCCTGGTCATCAACTAGCTGTGTGATCAAGGTCAAAGTAGTTAGATACTACTGGGCAGGCAAATCTCCAGGCAGGATATTGTCATGGTTATAAGTATGGACTCTGGAGCCAACTTCCTGGGTTCAGTCCTGGTGCTAGTTACTAGTAGTAATAGCCAGTTATATTTATGTTAATACTTATGTGCAAATTATTTAATTTCTCTGTGTCTTGATTTTCTTACCTATAAAATGAGGACATTATTCACACACTTACCAATATCTTGATTTTGTGGGCATTAAACAGGTTAATATAGTCATAGCATTTAGCACACTGGCAGTAACTAATGAACCTTAGTAAGGATAATGACATAGTTTCTGGGAATTTCCTCTCCTGTGAAATGGGAATAACAGTTGCCCTTCCTGTTTGACAAGGCTGTTGTGAGGATTAAATAAGACTGTTTAGGGCAGCATCTTGTGCAGATTTATTCAACACATGTCATTTAGTCCAGGCACTGTGTGGAGCACAGGATGGTAAGGTGCAGAGGCTCACATAGGTCTCATCATATTATGAAGTCATAGCGAGGAAGTGATTGGAGGAGTCCATGGTATTTTGGCTGTGAAGCTGCTCTACTTTACTTTGCCTGTTAATGTGAAAGCTATGGTTATAAATTTGGGAGCATCAAATGGGACTGAATTTCTGTTATCACAGCCTCTGAGTGCTCCTGACCACAGCTGAACAGGCTGATGATGACCTGTAGGCTTCTCCAGATGCTGATGTATTTATTATTCAAGGATTTGGAACCAAGTTTAAATCTTCAAGCGCACTAATCCTAGAGCAGCAGGCACACTAGTATATATATTGTTTCTTCATCCTGTGTCTATTATCAGAACTTCATTCCTTCAAGAAATAGAAGCCTAATTAAATGCTGCAAAGATACACCCAAGGGTTTCAGGGTATCACTTATTTACTCTTTTGTAGGTACACTAAGTTGAACTTTTCCCTGTGTTTATTTTCAAAACTAGAATTTGTAATAGACTGTTTATGGTGTCTTTGTTTCTGGTGTGTGATGGCATGAAGAGAGAACCACGTGGAGTGGTGTTACTTGTTACCAAGTTCAAGCTCACTCTGCTCGCCTCACAATGCCAGTAAGTCTTACAGCTAATGTGTTAAAGCAAGAAATAGCAACTTCATTTGGAAACCTGGCAGACTAATGTCTCAAAATAACCATCTTATTGGGGTCTGGATGCCAGGTTCTTTTATAGAACACAGAGGAGAGGAGGCGAGGAAGTAAAGCCATTTGCCTTGCAAAATTGGAGGGGATTTGTTAATTTTTTTCTTTTCTACAGCCATTCACAGGTGGTGAGGGTCAGATTGTCCCCCTGTGAGCTGAAAAAAAGCCACTTTAGTTTAACTTTGAGGCAGAGGGTCAGGGTTCCCTAACAAAAGCAGTGAACAGCAATGGTCAAAGAAACAGATCCACCTTGGAGTCAGTATTGGCTCCTCCTTGTTGCAGTTCCTTTGATGTGCACCTCTCCTGTCTGGGGCCAGTACCCTCTGCTTTCTCATCCTGCATCTCCTCAGGGTGCACCACCCTTGTAGGGTGGCTGCAGAGTCCTCACGGTTGCAGAATCCTTTGTTTACTGATGTGGCAAGTGGCATTTTAAGTTTGCCCTAGATATTTAATAGAAATTAGTTCTCATATTCTAATCCTGCAGCCTTTATATATATCATTGTGGATATACTATTGTTGTGGATTCTGAAAAGGGAGATAAAATCAATGATAAGTGATCCTTAGTGATTTAGTAATATATTTGTTTTCCTGCCGTCATCCCTCTGATCTTCTTAGATGCTTATTCATAAGTCTGTGCTTGTCACACCTGGTACACCTCTGAAAATAATGACTTTATTACCCCAGTAGTAAACTCACAACTTGGAAATAGTCAAAACTCACAGTTTTCCCCAAATGTGAGGTGCTGTGAATGATCTGGAGGGAAAAAATTACAGAGAGATTATAATTATGTTGATTTAAAAAGTATCACTTGGGAAAACTAATCTTGACAACTAAAGCAAAGTTAGTGTAACATTAGGATTAATTTGGGTATTTTGCAACTGTTTATTTACCAACTTAGCACTTGGAATGAGTCTTAGATGGGATGGATCTAAAGGGAGGGAACATTCTGAAATCCACCAACCCTTTTTGACACTGCCACAAGATTCCCCCATTCTTTTAAAAATAAGGGCTCAGTTTCAACTCCCCACCCACTGCCATTTAGTGGTAATTTTGTTTCTTTTTAGTTATCATCCTGTTTTCTCTTTCTTTTTTTTTTTAGAGGGAATTTGGCCTATAATTTTATTTTACTTATTTATTTTTAACCATTTATCATGTCTTTATTATCATTATTATTATTTTTTACTTTACAATATTGTATTGGTTTTGTGATACATCAACATGAATCCACCACAGGTGTACATGTGTTCCCCTTCCTGAACCCCCCCTCCCACCTCCTTCCCCATACCATCCCTCTGGGTCATCCCAGTGCACCAGCCCCAAGCATCCTGTATCCTGCATTGAACCTGGACTGGCAATTCATTTCTTATATGATATTATACATGTTTCAATGCCATTCTCCCAAATAATCCCACCCTCTCCCTCTCCCTCTCCCACAGAGTCCAAAAGACTGTTTTATACATCTGTGTCTATTTTGCTCACTTGCATACAGGGTTATTGTTACCATCTTTATAAATTCCATGTATATGCGTTAGTATACTGTATTGGTGTTTTTCTTTCTGGCTTACTTCACTCTGTATAATAGGCTCCAGTTTTCATCCATCTCATTAGAACTGATTCAAATGTATTCTTTTTAATGGCTGAGTAATACTCCATTGTATATATGTACCACAGCTTTCTTATTTATTCATCTGCTGATGGACATCTAGGTTGCTTCCATGTCCTGGCTACTATAAACAGTGCTGCGATGAACATTGGGGTACACGTGTCTCAATTCTGGTTTCCTCGGTGTGTATGCCCAGCAGTGGGATTGCTGGATCATAAAGCAGTTCTATTTCCAGTTTTTTAAGGAATCTCCACACTGTTCTCTAGTGGCTGTACCAGTTTGCATTCCCACCAACAGTTTAAGAGGGTTCCCTTTTCTCCACACCCTCTCCAGCATTTATTACTTGTAGACTTTTGGATCGCAGCCATTCTGACTGGAGTGAAATGGTACCTCATTGTGGTTTTGATTTGCATTTCTCTGATAATGAGTGATGTTGAGCATCTTTTCATGTGTTTGTTAGCCATCTGTATGTCTTCTTTGGAGAAAAGTCTATTTAGTTCTTTGGCCCATTTTATGATTGGGTCGTTTATTTTTCTGGAATTGAGCTGTAGGAGTTGCTTGTATATTTTTGAGATTAGTTGTTTGTCAGTTGCTTCATTTGCTATTATTTTCTCCCATTCTGACGGCTGTCTTTTCACCTTGCTTATAGTTTCCTTTGTTGTGCAGAAGTTTTAAATTTTAATTAGGTCCCATTTGTTTATTTTTGCTTTTATTTCCAGTATTCTGGAAGGTGGGTCATAGAAGATCCTGCTGTGATTTATGTTGGAGAGTGTTTTGCCTATGTTCTCCTCTAGGAGTTTTATAGTTTCTGGTCTTATGTTTAAATCTTTAATCCATTTTGAGTTTATTTTTGTGTATGGTGTTAGAAAGTGTTCCAGTTTCATTATTTTACAAGTGGTTGACCAGTTTTCCCACCACCACTTGTTAAAGAGATTGTCTTTTCTCCATTGTATATTCTTGCCTCCTTTGTCAAAGATAAGGTGTCCATAGGTGGGTGGATTTATCTCTGGGCTTTCTATTTTGTTCCATTGATCCATATTTCTGTCTTTGTGCCAGTATGATGACTGTCTTGATGACTGTGGCTTTGTAGTAGAGCCTGAAGTCAGGCAGGTTGATTCCTCCAGTTCCATTCTTCTTTCTCAAGATCGCTTTGCAATCTTGAAAGAAGAATCTTGCAAGGTTGCTTTTATTTATTTTTTTTTAATTTTATTTTATTTTTAAACTTTACATAACTGTATTAGTTTTGCCAAATATCAAAATGAATCCGCCACAGGTATACATTTAAGATGTATTTATTTATAGTTGGATTGGGTCTTTGTTGCTGCACATAGGCTTTCTCTACTTACAGCAAGCAGGGCTGCTCTTCATTGTGGTGCTCCTGCTTCTCATTACAGTGGCTTCTCTTGCTGTGGAGCTCAGGCTGTAAGCACAGGGACTTCAGTAGTTGTGAAGGCTTAGTTGCTCTGTGGCATGTGGGATCTTCCTGGACCAGGGATTGAACCTATGTCCTTTGCACTGGGGACACTGTACCACAGGGAAAGTCTCTAAATACATATACTTTACAAATAGTGTTTTCATTTGTTTGTGAATTGTTTGTTTCCTATCTGAGGAAATGAATAATTTCTCATATCCTGTTCTTGTAGGAAGAATTTTAAATCGTTTCTCCAAAGACATTGGGCATATGGATGACTTGCTGCCCCAGATATTTCAAGATTTCATCCAGGTAACATACCAATCCTCTCAGAGTTTTCACAGGGAATAGTAGAGTGCCTGTTTCTCAAGGCCATTTCAGAGGGGCTGAGGGTGGGCCTTTCAGCCTGGCAATGTGTCCTGTTATCTTCTGTAAGGTCATGCTTGTGAGAGAGAGGTGCAGCTGTGATTGGGAGGCTGAGTTAACATGAGAAACACCTGGGGCAAGAGTGGCTACACAGTGACATCAAGGTTGTTCTGAAGCAGTGACATGCTGGGCAATTGGTTCTCCCTCTGCCTTCCAGGTGTCTCACTGGATTCCCTTTACTGTGAGACTTTCACAATATAGAAATAATCACCTCTCCTGGAAAGATAGCCTAGATTAACTAAACTATGCATTGTATCAGGCTTCCCAGGTGGTTCAGTGGTGAAGAATTTGCTTGCCAGTGCTGGAGATGCAAGAGATGTGAGTTTGATCCCTGGGACAGGAAGATTCCCTGGAGGAGGAAAGAGCAACCCACTCCACTATTCTTGCATGGAGAATTCCATAGACAGAGGAAGCTGGTGGGCTACAGTCCATGGGGTCACAAGGAGTTGGACAGGACTGAGCACAAGCTGATACATTGTATTCCTACAGAGGACAAATACTTACTGCACTGTTTTATTTGGATAAAGCCAGGTGTGGTTACTTACCAAGAGAAGAGTGGTAAAAATAACATGAAATTCATACTTTAGCAAGGACAATGTTGTTTAGTTACTAAGTTGTATCCAACTATTTTGTGATCCCATGGACTGTAGCCCGCCAGGCTCCTCCATCCATGGGATTTTTCAGGCAATAATACTCGAGTGGGTTGTCATTTCCTTGCCCAGGAGATCTTCCTGACTCAGGAATCAAACCCACGTCTCCTGCATTGGCAGGTGGATTCTTTACCAGTGACCCACCAGGGAATTCAACAAGTACAATACAGAGCAGTTATTGAAGATATAAAGCCTTTAAGCCAGTAATTCAATTCCACGATCGAAGCCATCTCATAAAATGTCTTTTGTTTTTGTAGGAAGTTTTTCTTTTAACAAGTTGATTGCTCTGTCTTAAAGGGTCTTAAAAAAATGAGAGAGAGAGAGAGACCTACAGGAATACTATCATCCAGCCTCTGTTTTGTCTGTGAATTTGAGGTTCTAAAGAATGATGTTGGGTCATCTCAGCTCTCATTTCTTCGCTCAGTACTGTTGCTCATGTGGAGTGTTTTTTTTGTTTGTTTGTTTGTTCCTGTTATTTAATACTGTCAAATTTTTAGTGATTAAATCTGTGGAAAATTTTCATTTTCTTTCCAATTGTTAATTTCAGAAGTGAAATGCATTATCAAAAGCTGAGCACAGAAATGCAGCAGTCAATATCTAACTGCAGACAGTGTAGCCTGTGAGCATGGCTTTCACTGTTACCAATGTGAATTAAGCTGAGATGAGGAGGCAGAGTGCTTTTACTGCAGAGATGTCCGGTTTTTGGTTTTTTTTTTCCTCTTTCACAAACTGATTTTATGAGTACATCCTGCTGAGTTTAACTACATAATTTATCCCTAGAAACACTTCTTCCCTAAAAACAGTGCTATATTTTAACAGTGATTGTGAATAGCTTTGAAAAGATTTTGTGAAAGGCTCTGTATCTTTGTTAATGACAAGCTAGGCCAAGGTTGGGTTTCCTCCGTGTGCTTAGTATTTGGTTAGTTAGTAGTCATTATCAGAATTGTCACATATTTTTGCATGACATAGGGAAGGACAGAGATAGATGTTACCTGATTTCTGTAGGATCCAGTCTCAGTAATGAGGAGATAAAATTCTAGTCTCACTGATTTTAAATCTCAGCTCTGCCCTGTAGTTCAATTATCTTGAAGTTGAAGGTGGAGATGACCTGCAGGTCATTGGAAGTAAGAGTCTGGTGTTCGAGGGAGAGACCTGGGATGAGCATGGAGCCTGTGTAGTTTTCACTGAGCAGGTAGTAGTTGAATCTGTGAAGATGGCAACCCAGGGAGAGTGAAGCAGTTTTAGGGGTCAAGATAAGAAGGTTCGATACTCAGAGAGAAAGGGGAGGAGAGGAGACACACAATGAATAGCAAGTGAGAAAGGAGGAAGTAGGTTGGGGAGCCAAGGAAGGATGAGTCTGTTCAACTCAAATGAGAGGGTGAGTCTGTGGAAAATTGTCAGTTGATTTCAAATCAGGAGGCTTCTGGTGACTCAAGGAACAGGCTTCAGGTGGGAGGAGGCCAGACTACAAAGGGTTGCAAATGCAGGAGGCATGGAGGGAGTTGAGGTGAAGACAGGCTATTTTTGGAAGGAGTTTGACTGAAGCAGGAGAGAGGTCCATCTGGAATGTAGGGTCTGAGGATATATTGCTGGTTGTTTGGATTTTAAGTTTGTGAGTCAGGTGTGTGTGAGGTGGTGAGGGTATTTCCCTCTCTCCCTCCTTCCCTTCAACAAATGAGATAGATTTGAGGTCCTGAGGTACAGATGTGAGTCAGGCATGAAGTCCTCCCCTCATGGGTCTCCTCCAGTCCCCCAGGGGACGAAGACATCTAGAAACTCACCCCTTGATGCTTCTGAACTCCTAATTGTGGGAGCTCTGTCAAAAAATAAAGATCATGGCATCTAGTCCCATCACTTCATGGCAAATAGATGGGGAAACAGTGACAGAATTTATTTTCTTGGGCTCCAAAATCACTGCAGATGGTGACTACAGCCATGTAATTAAAAGACGTTTGCTCCTTGGAAGAGAAGCAATGACAAACCTAGACAGTGTATTAAAAGCAGAGACATTCTTTGCCAACAAAGGTCTATCTAGTCAAAGCTATGGTTTTTCCAGTAGTGATGTATAGATGTGAGGGTTAGACTATAAAGAAAGCTGAGAGCTGAAGAATTGATGCTTTTGAACTGTGGTGGAGAAGACTCTTCAGAATCCCTTGGACAGCAAGCAGATCAAACCAGTCAATCCTAAAGGAAATCAACCCTGACTCTTCATTGGAAGGACTGGTGCTGAAGCTGAAGCTCCAGTACTTTGGTTACCTGATGTAAAGAGCCAGCTCATTGGAAAAGACCCTGATGCTGGGAAAGATTGAAGGCAGGAGGAGAAGGAGATGACAGAGGGTGAGATGGTTGAATGTTATCATTGACTCAATGGACATGAGTTGGAGCAAACTCTGGGAGATGGTGAAGGACAGGGAAGCCTAGTGTTTTGCAGTCCATGGGGTCACAAAGAGTCAGGCTTAAGTTAGCAAGTGAAAAAGAATACTGAGAAAGTTCTTATCATAGTGTTTGGTTCATATAATAAACATTATGAGGACCTCCTATAGTTTTATTTCTTAAGATGCAAAAGCATTCCTTACTGTTTCAACAAGTCTTTTGAGCAAAGGAGTTTAATCCTAACAAAACAGCCCATTAAAGTTTGAGAAGTGTCCTTCCTAAGGAGCCCTCTGTATCTATTTTTGCCATTTCAGATGTTTTTACTTGTGATTGGTGTGATGGGCGTGATGGTGGCTGTGACTCCTTGGGTTGCTGTACTTGTGATTCCCTTTGGCATCATTTTCTTTGCTATCCAGTGGTATTTCTTAAGGTCATCACGAGACGTGAAACGCCTGGAATCTGCAGGTGAGTACCGGGGCTCTCAGGTTGGGATGGCAAGGCAGGCTGGCTTCCATTTATGCTGTAATTAACCATACCCTTGAAATTCCAGAGAGTCTTATCTTCTGGAATTTCTCACTAAGTTGACATTATGTAATTGAATGTGATGGCCGCTGTGAGTCAGTGTGGCCTTTAACAGGTCAGCTGCAGCTTTGCATTTTAGCACAAAGATGAATGTGAGCACGGTGAGGACAGGGACCGTTCTGTCTTGTTTATGACATACTGCCTAACGGATTATCCACTCTATAGATACTTTTCTTAAAAATAAAACATTTCATCATGTTTGAACTACTGTAGAAAGAAAATAGGAGTTTTTCTTCTGCTAAAGATGACATTTTTTTCTTCTCCTACTAGAGATGACAAGGATAGTAAAAGATTAAGAAAAGGAAAGGAGATATTAAGGAAATGTGTGTCAGAAGTGATATATTTGAAAAATACATTAATTTACATGTCCGAGTAAGTTGCAGCTGTTAAATGTATTGGAAAGATAAGTCCTATTATTTTCAGCTTCATTCTTTATCATCACCAGTATTTGGAGTGATCCCACACTGTTTGTGGTCCCTCCTTTCTCAAAACTTCTCATATAAATGATGCTATATGGGAAAACTATATGAGATGCTATATGAAAAATATTCCCCTGGGAGGACCCAGGACGGGGAATCTGTTTGGTAGGCATTTGGTGTATTACCCCAATCAGTTTCCTACTTGTAGAATAATGAGGAACAGGGACTTCTCTGGCGGTCCTGTGGATAAGATTCTGTGCTTCCACTGCAGGGGGCACAACTTCAATCCCTGGTTGGGGAACTAAGATCCCACACAGCACAGCCAAAAAAATAATAATAATAATGGCGAATGCATTTTATGATGAATCCTTCAATACTATGGGTAATCACAGATGATGAAATAATTGAATTTATCTGATTATTAATGTACATATTTCATCAATATTAAAACAAAAAAATAAAGCAGAATTGTTACATGTTTTTTAAAAAGTTGTAAGAACTATAGCCAAAAAATAAGGAAGGAAAATATTTATATCAGAGACCCGAATCATGAATAATTATTACAAATTAATACCAATTTAACCTTCTAGAAACCAAGCCAAGAAGAGAAGCATATTGAGTCCTATGAGTCTTTGTATCTACCAAGTGGAAAAAAAATCTAAGTTCATTCAAAAGTGTTTTTTCCCTTTATTGTGGCATTTGTGTGCTTTGTTTTTAATAATAAAAATGCTTAAGAGATACTTATTCTAATTATTTGCAAAAAGGATAGTGATCATCTGTTTTATAAAAGCTTTAGAAGTTTTCACTCATCAAGAGAACTAGCTGAACTCCTGTGAGGTGTGGTCTTGTGAGGTGTTTGGGTGGATGGGGAGCAGTAGAGTCCAGGTATGTGGCATTCTGCTGATGTGACTTGGTAGCATGGTAGGACCTGGGGAGGCAGAAGAGGAAGTGATGAGCTCCATCCAGTCTTCTGTGTAGACAAGGCTTCAGACGTTTTATGATTTGAGGGTGCACATGAGCTGGAGTCATTCAGTAGTTTTGTTGGAAAAAGCAGGTCTCTGGTACATTCAAAGAGGTGTTGTTCCAGAAGGAACAAGTGATTAAGATTTATACCTAGGGAAGGGCTACTTCCCATCCACACAGAAGTGGAGAGAAGGGCACCTCCTGAGGCTTTTATAATGAAGAAGCAGTACAGGATTTTCTCAATGTTTCATCTGAAGAGTCTGAAAACTTTGGCCCCATCTCTGTGGAATATTGGAATTTTTGGTACTCTAGTAGGCTGCAGGAATGTTAGACTGTAAATTCAATCCAGATACCCCCTCCTACACACCCCAGATAACCACATGTGGTGGCTAGTTGATTAGAATTGTCTATGTTCTCTCTCTAGGTGGTGGGTCTGTGCCATAAATAATAATACTGCTGTTTTCTCTAAATAGTAACTTATAGTATTTCTTAAGGTCACTGCTGGAACCACCAGCAAGAAGGACACCTGACATCTATTTTGTAAGGACATCTGTTCTGTAAGTTCACTTGTCTGACAGCTATGGCCAGAAGGCATAAACCTGCTTCTTCTTTGTGCTCTGAAGGACTACTGAAGTCCCGAGGTTTTGTTTCAGATCCTGCTACCTAGTTGCCTCTAGAAGCTTAGGCTGACACTTTCATCTTAATGATGAATATGCAGCTGATTATAATGGGTTTATTGAGCACATTTTTGCAAAATTGAGCATAGCAATAGTCACAGAGCAGTACATAAAACCTGGATGGCATTTGATTGCCTTTCTCTGCTGCTGCTGCTGCTAAGTCGCTTCAGTCATGTCCAACCCTATGTGACCCCATAGACAGCAGCCTGCCAGGCTCCTCTGTCCCTGGGATTCTCCAGGCAAGAATACTGGAGTGGGTTGCCATTTCCTTCTCCAATGGATGAAAGTGAAAAGTGAAAGTGAAGTAGCTCAGTTGTGTCCAACTCTTAGCGACCCCATGGACTGCAGACTACCAGGTTCCTCTGCCCATGGGATTTTCCAGGCAAGAGTACTGGAGTGGGTTGCCATTGCCTTCTCCATGCCTTTCTCTTGCCAATTCTTTTTTGTTTGTTTTTAAACTTTTTATTTTGTATTGGGGTATAGCCAATTAACAAACAACATTGTGATGGCTTCAGGTGAACAATGAAGGAACTCAGTCATACATATACATGTATCCATTCTACTCCAAACACCTCTCCTATCCAGGCTGCACTTAACATTCCATGTGCTACTCAGTAGATATTTGTTGGTTATCCATTTTAAATACAGCACTGTGTACACGTCCATCCGAAGCTCCCTATCTTTTCTCATTCTTCCCCCGGCAACCATAAGTTCGTTCTCTAAGAACGAGAGTCTGTTTCTGTTTTGTAAGTTCACTTGTATAATTTCCTATTAGATTCCACATATAAAGGATTTCATATATTTCTCCCTCTTTGTTTGACTTCATTCATGTGACACTCTCTAGGTCCATCCATGTTGCTGCAAATGGCATTAGTTCATTCTTTTTAACGGTCTGGTCCGCTCTGCATTTAGCAGTGCCTGAATGATGAAGTCACATGCAAATTCTGTTTGAAAGGCTGCTGTGATCAACTAGCAATGCTGCCACAGGCTTTGGTAGCAGTGGGTTAGCAAGTTGTTCAGGTGTATTCAGACCATCCCTTAAATCTTCTGTTTTAAGGTGTTTTCATACAAGATTCCCAGGAATTTTGTTCAACTTCTGGTGCTTAATACGATGTATGGTAATGGCAAAAGCTGTTAGTTATTAGCTGAGTTAGATCTGAGAGTATTCTGAATATAAATAACGAAGTCTGGAGGAAAAATGCATGTATTCACACATGGGCATCCTTAACCCTGATTATTCTCCCTCAAAGACACTGCAGTTCAGTTCAGTTCAGTTGGTCAGTCGTGTCCGACTCTTTGTGACCCCATGAATCACAGCATGCCAGGCCTCCCTGTCCCTCACCAACTCCCAGAGTTCACTCAGACTCACGTCCATCAAGTCAGTGATGCCATCCATCCATCTTATTCTCTGTCATCCCCTTCTCCTTCTGCCCCCAATCCCTCCCAGCATCAGAGTCTTTTCCAATGAGTCAACTCTTCGCATGAGGTAGCCAAAGTACTAGAGTTTCAGCTTTAGCATCATTCCTTCCAAAGAAATCCCAGGGCTGATCTCCTTCAGAATGGACTGGTTGGATCTCCTTGCAGTCCAAGGGACTCTCAAGAGTCTTCTCCAACACCACAGTTCAAAAGCATCAATTCTTCAGCGTTCAGCTTTCTTCACAGTCCAACTCTCACATCCATACATGACCACTGGAAAAACCATAGCCTTGACCAGACGGACCTTTGTTGGCAAAGTAATGTCTCTGCTTTTCAATATGCTATCTAGGTTGGTCATAACTTTTCTTCCAAGTAGTAAGTGTCTTTTAATTTCATGGCTGCAGTCACCATCTAAAGTGATTTTGGAGCCCCCAAAAAATAAAGTCTGACACTGTTTCCACTGTTTCCCCATCTATTTCCCATGAAGTGATGGGACTGAATGCCATGATCTTCGTTTTCTGAATGTTGAGTTTTAAGCCAACTTTTTCACTCTCCTCTTTCACCTTCATCAAGAGGGTTTTTAGTTCCTCTTCACTTTCTGCCATAAGGGTGGTGTCATCTGCATGTCTGAGGTTATTGATATTTCTCCCGGAAATCTTGATTCTAGCTTGTGCTTCTTCCAGCCCAGCGTTTCTCATGATGTACTCTGCATACAAGTTAAATAAGCATGGTGACAATATACAGCTTTGATGTACTCCTTTTCCTATTTGGAACCAGGCTGTTGTTCCATGTCCAGTTCTAACTGTTGCTTCCTGACCTGCATACAAATTTCTCAAGAGGCAGGTCAGGTGGTCTGGTATTCCCATCTCTTTCAGAATTTACCACAGTTTATTGTGATCCACACAGTCAAAGCCTTTGGCATACTCAATAAAGCAGAAATAGATGTTTTTCAGGAACTCTCTTGCTTTTTCCATGATTCAGCAGATGTTGGCAATTTGATTTCTGGTTCCTCTGCCTTTTCTAAAACCAGCTTGAACATCTGGAAGTTCATGGTTCACGTATTGCTGAAGCCTGGCTTGGAGAATTTTGAGCATTACTTTACTAGCGTGTGAGATTAGTGCAATGTACAGTAGTTTGAGCATTCTTTGGCATTGCCTTTCTTTGGGATTGGAATGAAAACTGGCCTTTTCCAGTCCTGTGGCCACTGCTGAGTTTTCCAAATTTCCTGGCATATTGAATGCAGCACTTTCACAGCATCATCTTCCAGGATTTGAAATAGCTCAACTGGAATTCCATCACCTCCACTAGCTTTGTTCGTAGTGATGCTTTCTAAGGCCTTCTTGACTTCACATTCCAGGATATCTGGCTCTAGGTGAATGATCACACCATTGTGATTATCTGGGTCATGAAGATTTTTGTATAGTTCTTCTGTGTATTCTTGCCACCTCTTCTTAATATCTTCTGCTTCTGTTAAGTCCATACCATTTCTGTCCTTTATTGAGCCCATCTTTGTATGAAATGTTCCCTTTCTATCTCTAATTTTCTTGAAGAGATCTCTAGTCTTTCCCATTTTGTTGTTTTCCTCTATTTCTTTGCATTGATCACTGAGGAAGGCTTTCTTATCTCTTCTTGCTATTCTTTGGGACTCTGCATTCAGATGCTTTTATCTTTCCTTTTCTTCTTTGCTTTTCACTTCTCTTCTTTTCACAGCTATTTGTAAGACCTCCCCAGACAGCCATTTTGCTTTTTTGTATTTATTTTCTATGGGGATGGTCTTGATCCCTGTCTCCTGTACAATTTCACAAACCTCAGTCCATAGTTCATCAGGTACTCTATCTATCAGATCTAGTCCCTTAAATCTATTTCTCACTTCCACTGTATAATCATAAGGGATTTGATTTAGGTCATACCTGAATGGTCTAGTGGTTTTCCCTACTTTCTTCAATTTCAGTCTGAATTTGGAATAAGGAGTTCATGATCTGAACCACAGTCATCTCCTGGTCTTGTTTTTGCTGACTGTGTAGAGCTTCTCCATCTTTGGCTGCAAA
Source organism: Bubalus kerabau (assembly GCF_029407905.1). NCBI lineage: Eukaryota > Metazoa > Chordata > Mammalia > Artiodactyla > Bovidae > Bubalus > Bubalus kerabau. Next base: position 71,120,284 of record NC_073635.1, read on the forward strand.
GAATATAATCAGTCTGATTTTGGTGTTGACCATCTGGTGATGTCCATGTGTAGAGTCTTCTCTTGTGTTGTTGGAAGAGGGTTTTGCTATGACCAGTGCATTTTCTTGGAAAAACTGTATTAGTCTCTGCCCTGCTTCATTCCGTATTCCAAGGCCAAATTTGCCTGTTACTCCAGGTGTTTCTTAACTTCCTACTTTTGCATTCCAGTCCCCTATAATGAAAAGGACAGCTTTTTTGGGTGTTAGTTCTAAAAGGTCTTATAGGTCTTCATAGAACCATTCAAATTCAGCTTCTTCAGCATTACTGGTTGGGGCATAGACTTGGATTACTGTGATATTGAATGGTTTGCCTTGGAAATGAACAGAGATCATTCTGTTGTTTTTGAGATTGCATCCAAGTACTGCATTTCGAACCTTTTTGTTGACCATGATGGTTACTCTATTTCTTCTGAGGGATTCTTGCCCTCAGTAGTAGATACAATGGTCATCTGAGTTAAATTCACCCATTTCAGTCTATTTCAGTTCATTGATTCCTAGAATGTCGATGTTCACTCTTGCCATCTCTTGTGTGACCACTTCCAATTTGACTTGATTCATGGACCTGACATTCCAGGTTCCTATGCAATATTGCTCTTTACAGCATCAGACCTTGCTTCGATCACCAGTCACATCTACAACTGGATATATATATATATATATATATATATTTTTTTTTTTTTTTTTTTTTTTTTTTTTTGCTTTGGCTCCATCCCTTCATTCTTTCTGGAGTTATTTCTCCACTGATCTCCAGTAGCATATTGGGCACCTACTGACCTGGGGAGTTCCTCTTTCAGTATCCTATCACTTTGCCTTTTTATACTGTTCATGGGGTTCTCAAGGCAAGAATACTGAAGTGGTTTGCCATTCTCTTCTCCAGTGGACCACATTCTGTCAGACCACATACATGTCTCCACCATGACCTGCCCATCTTGGGTGGCCTAACAGGCTTGGCTTAGTTTCATTGAGTTAGACAAGGCTGTGGTCCTAGTGTGATTAGATTGACTAGTATTCTGTGATTATGGTTTCAGTGTGTCTGCCCTCTGATGCCTTCTAGCAACACCTACCGTCTTACTTGGGTTTCTCTTACCTTGGACCTGGGGTATCTCTTCACGGCTGCTCCAGCAAAGTGCAGCTGCTGCTGCTTACCTTGAACAAGGGGTATCTCCTCACCACTGTCCCTTCTGATGATGAACGTGGACTAGCTCCTCTAGGACCTCCTGCACCCTGTGCAGCCACCACTCCTTGGAGGTGGGGTTGCTCCTGCCGGCCGCGGCCCCTGGCCTCGGCATGGGGTAGGTCCTCCCGGCTGCCACCTCTGGCCTCAGACGTGGGGTAGGTCCTCCTGGCCACCGCCCCTAACCTCGGACGCTGGGTAGCTCCTCTTGGCTGCTACCCCTGACCTCTGACGTAGGGTAGCTCCTCTTGGTCATTCCTGTGTCTGGCACTCTCGGCTGCTGCCCCTGATGTTGGATGTGGGGTAACTCCTCTTGGCCGCCTCCCCTCGGGCATGGGGTCCTCCCAGATTCTGCCCCTGACCTCGGACGTGGGGTAGCTCCTCTCAGCTGCACTAAGTGCGCTGGTCGCAGCCGCCCATGCTAAAAGAGACACTGCAGCTGTGAATAAAAGCCCAGCCTTGGGAATAAGGGGCTTCCAAAGAGTCGGACATGGCTGAGAGACTGAACTGAACTGAACTAGGTGGAGCTGGTGGTTAAGAACCTGCCTTCCAGTGCAGGAGACATAAGAGATACAGGTTCGATCCCTCGGGTGGGAAGATCCCCTGGAGAAGGAAATGGCAACCCACTCCAGTATTCTTGCCTGGAGAATCCCATGGATAGAGGAGACTTGTGGGCAGCAGTCCATAGGGTTGCAAAGAGTCGGACATGACTATAATGACTTAATACACAGGTACAGACTTTGGAATAAAACAGAGTTGGGTCTGACATCTGCTCTACCACTTAGGTAGGTTAATATACTTAATCTTACTTAAGTGAGTGTTCTTAATCCCTCAGTTTCTGGGGTTCCTATGAGAATTTCTTGAGTTTGACACTTATAAAGTACTTGCAGGCCACTGCCAAAGACACCAGACCTTGAACAAGAAGAAATAAGAAAATATTAACAGTGATGTGATCACTCACCTAGAACCAGACATCCTGGAGTGTGAAGTCAAATGGATCTTAGGAAACATCACTACAAACAAAGCTAGTGCAGGTGATCAAATTCCAGCTGAGCTATTTCAAATCCTAAAAGATGCTGTTAGTTTGCTGCAAACTCAATATGCCAGCAGATTTGGAAAACTCAGCAGTTGCCAGAGGACTGGAAAAGTCAGTTTTCATTCCAATCTCAAAGAAAAGCAATACCAGAGAATGTTCAAAGTACTGCACAGTTGTACTCATTTCTATGCTAGTAAGGTAATGTTCAAAACCCTTCAAGGTAGGCTTCAACAGTACATGAACCAAGAACTACCCAGATGTGCAAGCTCGATTTAGAAAAGGCAGAGGAGCCAGAGCTCAAATTGCCAACATCCGTTGGATCATAGATAAGCAAAGGAATTCCAGAAAATAATCTATTTCTGCTTCATTGACTACATGGAAGACTTTGGCTATGTGTATCACAACTGGAAAATTCTTGAAGAGATGGGAATACCAGACCACCTACCTACCTCCTGAGAAACCAGCATGCAAGACAAGAAACAACAGTAAGAATTGGACATGGAACAACAGACTGGTTCCAAATAGGAAAAAGAGTACTTCAAGTCTGTACATTGTCACCCTGCTTATTTAACTTATATGCAGAGTACATCATGCGAAATGCCAGGCTGGATGAATCACAAGCTGGAATCAAAATTGCTTGGAGAAATATCAACAACCTCAGATATGCAGGTGATACCACTCGAATGGCACAAAGCAAAGAACTAAAGAATCTCTTGATGAAGGTGAAAGAGGAGGGTGAAAAAAACTGGTTTTAAAGCTCAGCATTCAAAAAACTAGATCATGGCATCCAATCCCATCCCATGATGGCAAATATATGGGGAAAAAGTGGAAACGGTTACACACTTTATTTTCTTGGGCTCTAAAATCACTGTGGATGTTGACCACAGTCATGAAATTAAAAGATACTTGCCCTTGGAAGAAAAACTGAAAAACCTAGACAGCATATTACAAAGCAGAGATATCACTTTGCTGACAGTGGTCTGTATAGTCAAAGGTATGGTTTGTCCAGTAGTCATGTATGGATGTAAAAGTTGGACCATAAAGAAGGTTGAGCACAAAAGAATTGATGCTTTTGAACTTTGGTGCTGGAGAAGACTCTTGAGAGTCCCTTAGACAGCAAGAAGATCAAACCAGTCAATCGTAAAGGAAATCAGTCCTGAATATTCATTGGAAGGACTGATGCTGAAACTGAAATTCCAATACTTTGGCTACCTGATCTGAAAAGCCAACTCATTGGATAAGACCCTGATGCTGGGAAAGATTGAGGGCAGGAGGAGAAGGGAACGACAGAGGATAAAATATTTAGATAGTATTACTGACTCAATGGACATGAATTTGAGCAAACTCTGGGAGATAGTGCAGGACAGGGAAGCCTGGCGTGCTGTAGTTCATTTGGTCACAAAGAGTCAGACACGACTTAGGGACTGAACAACAATGACTAGCAGGTCTCACAGAGCATGAATGATAACCTGCAGGAAGGCTGTCAGCCCATGGTCCTTGCATGCAATTCCTTCCCTCCCCCTGCCAGGGAAGTTGTCCTGGCCTTGTGAGGTTTGTTCCCAAGTGTCCTCAGGGTTGTGGAAAATGTAGCTGTCAGTCACATGAAATGTAAAGTTACATGTGTCTGTGACTGCTGAGTGATTCCATGTCTGCTACATATCTGCTTCAGGATAGTGAGCTCAGTGTTTGTGGGAAAAAGACTGTTACATTGGGCAACATAATACCAGAGCCTTGACATCCCCTCTTCCCCTGTACAAATTAATTGTCTTTGCAGACCCTCCAGTTCACTCATCCTGGCATCCTGCTCAGCCCTAAGAGGGGTTTGAAAGAAACAGGATGGCTTTTCACAGGTGTGCGTTCCCTCTGGCCCGCTGAAACTCTTGGGCATGAGGTGAGGTAGGTGGTGGGATGTTTGGTTCCCTGGTGTTCAAGGTTGAGATGATACCTGGTTTCTAAAGTTGACCCTGGCCACCATGCCTGCTGGAGAGAATCAGCTGCAGCTTTGATCTCCCGACAGGGAAGCAGGTGAGGGAGGTCATGCTGAAGAGTTCGTTCCAGGACTCTCCCTGGGTGAACAGTCACGTCTGCTTCCTGCTCAGAAGTCTTGTCTGTGATAAGTAGTGTTGATGTCACCACATTTGCTGTGAAAATGGGAGCCTGGTTCTTGTGAGTTTTCTGTGCTCTCTGGAGCTGCAGCCTTGGCATCCTTCTGACAGGGTGATGGCCCCGGAATTCACCTGCGTTATCCCTGTGAGAACCCTGGTTCCAGACTGAGTTCTGGGGTTGGATTGGGACACCTGCTGGGGTGCAGAAAAGGACTGAACAGAGCTCCCAGTCTCTCTTATTTGAAGCATGAGCTCGGTCTGTGTTTGTGTTGCTCTTAAAAGGGCAAAGTTATAGGAAGCTAAAATAAAATGTTATTCAACTTAGTGAAGGCAGAGAGCCATGTGGATGCTGAAATGAGAACACAGGCATGCAACTGGATGACCAAAGGCAAAGCACCACTGAATCATTTTCAGCTCTTTGCCTGAACAACGTACAGAGGGGAAATGTATGATCATGTTCAGTTTCACAGAAGGTTTTTCCTTTAAGTCAGTGTCACAGGTGGGGCACTAATAGTTATGGTTCCTGGTCAGACACCCCCAGGTTGAAAGAGCCCCAGGGTCCAGTGGATGGTCAGCTGGCCTCCAGCCCAAGCTGTCCACCCCCAGCCAGGGGTTCCTACCCTCTCTGAGCTCCAGTGTCTCACAGGAGGAAGCCTTCTCCTTCCTTGCTGGTAGAACGGAGGACACTAAGCATAAGAGGAGGTTCTGTGTCTTTGCCCCCTTGTATCCCAGCACACCCCCACCCCGCAGCGCCCATGTGCACATTGCTACTGATTACACTGTCACCAGACAGATGTTCAGATGGTAGGCTAAGGAGTCAGGCCCTGAAAATAATTTGGAGTTCTCCCCCTTGACTTTTTTCCCTTTCATTTTATAAAATCTCCATAGCTGCCTGCAAGATAAGTGATCTTAACTTCTTCTAAACACCCAGGTTTTACTAACAGCTCTTCTCAGGAGATGCACAGGTAACAAGGTGATGTCGGTATTTCCTGCTGATACAACACAAATTATCACTCATCCCGGACAGAGGTCACAGTGTCACAGTCTGCCACTGACACAGCAAGTTACAGCCTTGTTTACTGTGGAGAATGAGAACCGTAAGGGGTCCTCCTTGCCCTGCAGCCTACAGCTCACCTGTTCCCTGATGGGCAGGAGCCTGACCCTGGTGCTCATGGTCAGTGTGCTCTTAGAGAAGATGGCAGGAAATGAATGACCAGTCATGTGACACCAGACCCAAAACCCACATGAAATCACTCAAAAGAGAGTGGACACTAAGGCCACTGTCAGATTCTAAAAAGGTGATGTGAATGTCACATGTCACAGTGACCTCCAAACACCAGGACAGGTATCCAGCAGGGAAGTTATAAAAACATCCATCAGGTTCCCAGAGCAGAAGTCAAGACTATTCAAAGGCTCCTCATCTGCTGGGTCCTGTGGGCACAAGGGTGGTGCAGCACTGGGTGCTCCATGACTCGCACAGAGGCTCCTGGCGCAGGTGCAGGGAGAGGCTCAGGACGGGGGAGGCATCAGACTGTCCACTCCCCTTACTTGTCTCACCCTGTCCTGGGTCTGGGTCTGGTCCAGGGTGGGGGATGTACTGACTCTATCCCAGCCTTTAGGCTACTCATCTAAGGTGGAGATGGCACACAGGTAGCTCATCAAAATTCAGTGTGGTGAGGACTCTAATGAATTAAATTTTGGAATGCCACTGACTCATAAATTAGTGAATAATTACTCAGTGATGAAAAAGAATGAAATACTGCAATTTTCAGCAACATGGATGCAAAGAATATTATTCTTAGTAAAGTAATTCAGAGAAAAACAAATATGATACGTCATCACTTATACGTGGAATCTAAAAAGTAAAAGACTATGTACAAAACAGAAATAGACTCAGAGATACAGAAAACAACTTATGGTTACCAAAGGGGACTGGAAGGGAGGAATAAATTAGGAATATGGGATTAACAGATAAACAGTACCATGTAAAATAGGTAAGCAACAAGGATTGGCTGTAAAGCTCAAGGAATTTTATTCAGTATCTTGTAATAACCTATAATGGAATATAATAAGAAAAAATAAGTGACTCACTGTACTATATACCTGAAACTAACATATTGTTGTAAATCAACCGTCCTTCAATATGTTTTAAAAAACATTGTGAACAATTTCCACATGGAGAGATGCCAGAAGAATTTGGAGGGAGGCATGTTTGAGAGGATCTTGATGAGTTAATAAAGAGTTCCTTTACCTAAATCTAGCTTCAATTTGAATTTGGTCAAAGGTGAGTTCAAAGAGAATCTTTAATTTCCAGGTTGTTAAAGTGAAGGTTGGCATGAACAGGAGTTTGAGGGTCACATGGAAGATCCTTTCCAAAAGGGGCAGCTTCCTTCCCCAGGCAGCCCTCCAGGAAGCCCTGGGTGTGCCCTTTGTCAGGACGTGTGACCACAGACCCCGGGAGGCAGTGGGTTTCCTCGCGTCCAGCCTCCCTGACTTTCTCTGTTGTGTGTCTGTCTCTGCTTCCCCAGCACAGAGTCCAGTGTTTTCTCACTTAGCATCTTCTCTCCGGGGACTCGGGACCATCCGGGCGTACAAAGCCAAACACAAGTTTCAGAAACTGTTCGACACATACCAGGATTTGCACTCAGGTCTGTCAGTTTCTGGAGATGATTTCAAAGTATGAGGTCTGCTGCCTTCTGAGGCCTGACCTTCTTCTCAGGTGGCCTGGCTGCTCCCACCTCTCTCTGTGCTGCCCCTCATCCCCCTCTGCACACCTGCCTCCCCCCAGCCCTTCCTCTCGGCATCCCTCTGTGTGCCCCTCTTCCCCATCACCCCCTGCTTTTCTCCCCTGCCTCGTTTGCCTTGTCCTTCGTCCTTCCATCACTGTGCCCTGTGGTTCTCTCTCTCTTTAGGGCAGGACTTAAGAAACTTTTTTCTTTTTTTTTTAATAAACATCCAGATAGAATATATTGTAGGCTTTTTGTACTATACTGTCTCTATTGCAGATACTTACCTTTGGTGTTGTAGCACAAAGACAGACAAAGATAATATGTCAGCAAATAGCTGGGGCTGTGTTCCAATAAAACTTTACAGAACCAGGTGGTGGCTGTTCTTGGCCCACAGGCTTTAGTTTATTGACTCTTCTTTCAGAGTATACAGGGTGGCAGATATGATTGAGGAGTATAATTTCCTGATTTGCCACCCACTTGATCATACTTTGTATCAATGAATTATTTTCTAGGAAGAAATTTCAGAATTTCCACTAAGTCTGAAAAATTTTGAGCTATCTCTAAAATCTTTATTCTGTTTGAAGATAATGACTGCATTTTAAAAAACCGCATGCAGATCTTGTTAGCTGATGGTCCTTTAGATATTAGCTCCTAAAAGTAGACACATGTAGGGTCATGTAATGAGTGCAGAAGGTGCTGGAAACAGTGTGAGCTGTGCTGTCTGCTATCAGAGAGCTGGGAACAGTTGACATGTGAGAGGATGACCTTCATGTTGAGGTCCAGCACTGCCGGAATTGTGCGGATTAGACTTTTTTCTCTCTTTTTCCTTGTGATTGTATTTCTGTTGATAGCCTGTGAGTTGAAGTTTTCAGTGTATGCTTCTCACAAAGCCACTGGACTGATTCTATATGTACTATATGTTGTCTTTGTCAGAACCTAGCTTCCTGGAATCTTCAGTTTCCTTGAATGTGTAACTTTGCTGTCCTACCTTGTGTAAATGCTGAACTAAGCAAAATGCTCTCCTTCATTAGAAGCAGCTAACATGGTTTTTATGTTTATTCATTATATTATGGTTCACAAATCCAGAGGCTTGTTTCCTGCTTTTGACGATGTCCCAACAGCTCGCTGTGTATCTGGATGTCATCTGTGCCATCTTTGTCGCTATTGTTTCCTTTGCAGCCCTGATTCTGGCAGATAGTAAGTAAAAATCTGAATATTTATGGAATGCTTACAGTTTATAGCTTCAGATTCTAATGAATTGTATTAAAGTGTTTGTAGCATGTGACTCCACAGTGTGGTCCATGTGAAGTTATTTACATCTTGATAACTTTTATCTTTTTTTCCATTTATTTATTTACAGTAGATCCTTCTTGAGACCTTTAAAAAAAGATTTATTGGTGTTTATTTGCTTTACAGTGTTGTATTAGTTTCTAATGTACAGCCAAGTGAATCTATTACTGTGTGCTCAGTCTCTAAGCCATGTCAGCTCTTTGAAACTCCATAGACATAGCCTGCTAGGCTACTCTGTCCATGGGATTTTCCAGACAAGAATGCTGGAGTGGGTTGCCATTTCCTTCAGGGGATCTTCCGGACCCAGAGATCAAGCCTGTGTCTTCTGCATTAGCAGGAAGATTCTTTACCACTGAGCCACATGGAAACCCAAATCTGTTATATTTATATCCCCTTTTTTTGGATTCTTTTTTTCTACCTCATGAACATTGGGCTGCATGCATATTTTTGGTAATTTTCATTTTAAAGAATACTTCAAATAAATTGCCATATTGGAAAGAACTTTTCTTTTTGGCTTTAGGAATCTTCAGGAACAAAGACCAGGTATGAACCTGCCTGTTCCAGCTGACCTGCGGTGGGTGCCTTGGGTGCCTGCTTTGACTCACTTGGGCCATTCTTTTATTTTTATTTTTAAAATATTTTATAAAAAAAATTAAAAAAATAAAATATTTTATAGGGGTGTAGTTGATTTTTACTGTTATCTTAGTGTACAGCACTTCATGTGTACAGCAAAGTGAATCTGCTATACATATATCTACTCTTTTTTAGATTCTTTTCCCTGTAAGTCATTACAGAGTTCCCTGTACTTTATAGTAGGTCTTTATTAGTTATCTCTTTTATATATAGTAGTGTATATGTGTCAGTCTTCCAAATTATCCCTTCCCTCCCTTACCCCTTGTATTTTCTGCATCTGTAAGTAGATTAGTTCATTTCTAGCCTTTTGTTGGAGTCTACATATAGGCAATATCATATGCTATTTATCTTTCTCTGAATCTGACTTATGACAATCTCCAGGTTCATCCATGTTGCTGCAGACGGCATTATTTCTTTCTTTTTACGTCTGAGTAATAGTCCATTGTGTATATATACCACCTCTTCTTTATCCATTCCTCTCTTGGTGGACATTTATGTCCAACTTCTATGTTCTGGCTATTGTAAATAGTGCTGCAATTAACATTGGGGGGAATTATGGTTTTCTCTGGATATTTACCCAGAAGTGAGATTGCTGAATCATATGGTAGTCCTATTTTTAGTTTTTAAAGGAACCTCTGTATTGTTCTCAATACGAGCTATACCAGTTAACATTCCCACTAACAGTGTAGGAGGTTTCCCTTTTCTCCATATCCTCTCCAACATTTATTGTTTGTAGGCTTTTTGATGATGGTCATTTTGACTGGTGTGAGGTGATACCTCATTGTACTTTTGATTTGCATTTCTCTAATAATTAGAGATGTTGAGTGTCTTTTAATGTGCTTTTTTGGTCATTTTTATGTCTTCTTTGAAGAATGTCATTTTTGATCTTCTGCCCATTTTTTGATTGGGTTATTTGTTTTGATATTGAACCATGGTCTGTGTATGTATTGGAGAATAATTCCTAGTTAGTCATTTTATCTGCAAATATTTTCCTCCATATTATGGGTTGTCTTTTCATTTTATTTATGGTTTCCTTTGCTGTATAAAAGCATTTAAGTTTAATTATGTCATATTTGTTAATTTTTTATTTTATTTTCACTACTTTCAGAGGTGGATCAAAAAGTTATGACTTCAGTTTATGTCACAGAGTGTTCTATCTATTTTCATCTGAGAATTTTATAGTGTCTAGTCTTACATTTATGTCTGTAATCCATTTTGAGTTTATTTTTGTGTATGGTGTTAGGGAGTGTTTTAATTTCGCTCTTTTACAAGTAGTTGTCCAGTTTTGCCAGCATCACTTATCAAAGAGACTGTCTTTTCTCCATTATATATTCTTGCCTCCTTTGTCATAGATTAGGTGACATAGGAGCATGGGTTTATTTCTGTACTTTCAATCCTATTCCATTGATCTATATTTCTGTTTCTTGTGCCAGTAGCATACTCTTTTAATTACTGAAGCTTTGTAGTATAGTTTTAAGACTGGGAGCCTGATTACCTCAGCTTTGTTTTCCTTTCTCAAGATTGCCTTGGCTATTCATCGTCTTTTGTGTTGCCATACAAATTGTAAAAATTTTGTTCTTATTCTGTAAAAAATGTCATTGGTTATTTGATAGGGATTACATTGAATCTATAGATTGCTTTGGATAGTTTCTTTGTATATTTATTTGCTGTAGGTCCTTGTTGAGACCTTTTATCTTTTCATCTTTCTTTGAAGGGGTTGAGGTCTACACAGCTGTAGCAGCATGACATTCTGAACATTCCAGGTAGTGTCCTGTAGTTGGGAGGGGAGAATCAAGTTTTCTATTAAACTTTTTCCACAAATGAGGGTTTAGGTTTTAGCTATAGGTCTACTCGGATCTCTTAGTTATAGATAATGTTACATTGGGGTGAGAAAGATTCTCTGTAGCAAAGATCAATATCCTCACTGCTGTATGGGTACAAGATGAGTAGGTGTAGGTATTTGTGGCATGAACTCACCATCCCTAACTATTCATAGTAGTAACTCTGAATCATAGTCTTTAATAATGAAACATGAGAGTAATACTTTAGATTTAAAAGCATTGGCTCCTAGAATTGCCTTGTTTTTGTGATTTCAACTGCAGGTACATTGGACATAGAAAGTGAGATTACATAATGATAATTGAAGCCATAATGATGAAAGTCTGAATAATGACATGATCCTCACCCATATAATAACTGTATGTCAATCCAGTTGGGATTAATAAAATCACCTTTCTAATTCTTTCTAAATCCATAGTGTTTTTTTCACTGTATTATGGTCCCAATCAATAGACAGTAATATTATGAGTAATATTACATGCAAATGATTAAAATGTCATAAAGAAGTCTTCTCACTACTATATATTAATATAAAATAGATAACTATTAAGGACCTACTATATAGCACAGGGAACTCTACTCAATACTCTGTAATGACCTATATGGGAAAATAATTTTAGAATGAATAGATTTTATGTATATGTGTGGCTAATTCACTTTACTGTACAGCTGAAACTAACACAACTTTGTAAATCAAATATGCTCCAATAAAAATTATAAAAATAAAAGAGTTTTCTTCATAAAGTGACAGAACTAGGTGAGGGGGTGGAGAAGGAGACTGACTGTTCCTCTTCTTCCTCATTTAGCTTTGAATCCTGGGGAGGCTGGCCTGGTCCTGTCTCTAATCATCACATTTACAGGGATGTTCCAGTGGTGTATCAAGCAAAGTGCCGAAGTTGAGAATATGGTGATGTTTATCTTTCCATTCTTAGTCTTTTCAAGTCTCCTTGCTGTTAAATGGAATAAAAGCAATTCTAATGTAAAATAATAAAACTATTTTTTTTGCATCATTGTTAACAGAGGGATTTCTTTTTATTCTTCTCCATCTGCTTAATGTTAAATAAAATATATACATCTTTTTCTTAGTTTTGTGTGCTTCATGTCAACAGGTTTTATAGTCACAAACTATCCTCAAGTATAATAAATGTCTCTGCAGGAGGGAGGTCAGGTAATCCTGGAGAGAATATGAGCTAATTTCTTAGCAGCTTGTTTATCTTTGCTTCTTAAGGGGTAATTCCTTGTTTTTAGTTACAAAAAAAAGTATTCAGTACTCTGAGGTTTGTTTATTTAATTAATAGCTTCCTCTGCCTTTCCCCCAACCCATTTTGTCATTTATCCTTGTATGTGTTGAGCACCTAAAATTGCTGGAAGCCCTTCTTTCTGGTAGGATAAGCTGTTTCTCAAAATGTGCTCTTCAAGGTGTGGAGTTATAGTTGTTTAAGAGGCCTTAATCAATATGTAAATTATACACTTTCTCTAAATATTTGCACCTTCTCCTAAAGGGAGAAAAACAATAAAAATGAAATCTTATAATTTTGGTCTTCTAACAGAGTAGAACCTGACTAATTATTAAAATGTTGGTTGATGACCATCCAGTCCTGCTCATCTGTAACACATGGCCCTTCTGTAACCACAGTTTACTAGCTGGTGTCCATAAGTGTTCTTTTCTTTGAGAAAAGTCTCTTTTTAAAATTTTTTTTTTAAATTTATAGTCACAAACTATCAAACCTGTTGACATGGAGCACACAAAACTAAGAAAAAGATGTATATATTTTATTTAACATTAAGCAGATGTGAAAGGTAGAGTGATAAAATCTTAAACAATCATTTCTCTAATTCTTTTAGCTTTAATATAAAGTTGAAGGAAGTAGTCATAAGTAAAAAGGTTGACGGTGAATAAATTTGCAAATCACCCAAGGCCCCATAAGACTCCTACTTCTGTCCTTTGTGGATGCTGAGACCTGAGATATTCTATACCATATAAAGGCAAATGTGAAGATATAAAAGCAGAAGTTTTCACTTGCAATCTCTAAAATTCATAAGCAAGACTGTCTGACACTTAACTCGTGTGATGTCATATGCATTTCAGATGATTTCAGTAGAAAGGGGGATTGAATATACAGACCTTGAAAAAGAAGCACCCTGGGAACTTGAGTATCGTCCACCACCATCCTGGCCTCATGAAGGAAGGATTTACATTATTTATGTTAATTTCAAGTACAGCCTGGATGGGCCTCTGGTATTGAAGAACCTGGACACGCTCATTGACCCAAGAGAAAAGGTTAGTTTAAGCCATTTGCCTCTTGATTTATTTATTTATTTTTTAAGTGTTAACATTTTATCTTGTTTATTGAGGTAAAACATACATAAAATTTACCATTCTAACTATTTTTAAATGTACTTCAGTGGCATTAAGTATATTCACATTGTTCTACAACCATCACCACTATCCATCTCCAGAACTTTTTAATTTAGAACATCTTTTTTTTTTTTTTTTTTTACTTTACAATATTGTATTGGTTTTGCCATACATCAACATGCATCTGCCACGGGAAGCTTGGGGCTGGTGCACTGGGATGACCCATTTGCCTCTTTAAAATCCAGCTAAATATTTAGCACCACATCTGCTCTTGGCTTCCTTGTCAGTGTGTCAGGGGGACTCTTTGTTCCTAATGGATGCAGATTAGATCAGTGACATCATAGGTGAATCTTTCTTGGAAACTGACTATGGAATGGGGATACCAGCAATTTTTTCCCTGTGGAGTGAGCCCCCTCATGGTGGTAGATGGGTCCTGGGCTCCAGGGCTTAATCTTAACCTGACCCAGGACACTCTACAGGACACCTGATTATTCATACTAAGTCTGGGAAGTCAGTCGTGGCTCCCTGCCACTAACTGTCCAATATCCCCTGCCTTTCCTCCTTTCCGTCTTTTCTTCTTTGTATTTCTGATATCTCCTCCTGCTCCCATGGTGCCCTCTGGTTGCCACCTCCTCCTCTCTCCATTAGCCCTTCCCGTAGACTTGTCCTCCATTCATTGACACTGAACTGCCATTGCCCTGCCCCACCCCGCAGACTGCTTCTTTCTGAAGCACAGATCTGACTTTTACTGGCCTGGGTGAGCTGCTGGTAGAACCACAGCACCGCCCTAAGCCAATTCCAGTAGAGGCTGTGGGGTGAGCTCGTAGCCACTAGAGAATCATGACTCAGTCACAGGTGAGGCACCAGAGCCCCAGATGGAGATAGGGCCCAGAGACTTGCTCAGAGTCAAAAGCAAATTGAAGGGAGCAGGGAAGATTCACATTGGAGATGGCAGAGAGGCTAGTAACCTGCACCTGCCGGTGTCCATGTCTGCTGGTGATGTTCCTTTCACGCTCAGATTGGGAATCTCAACTAGGGCCAGGGCAGACTCTTGAAGAAGAGACTAAACCAGAACAGACAAGGTGGTAGGAAGCCCTTGCCCCATCTGCCTCTACATCCAGAATGTCTCCTGATTTACACACACCCCTGCACTCGGGTTGTGTGTAGGTTCTCCCAAAGCTATGTCCTCCCAACTTCCAGTGTGCACTATGTCCCTCAACCTGAGAGACCCATCCCCTCCATCGTCTGGATGGTGAAAGTCTCCTCATTTTCTGCTGCTGCTAAGTCGCTTCAGTCATGTCTGACCCTGTGCGACCCCATAGACGGCATCTCACCAGGCTCCCCTGTCCCTGGGATTCTCCAGGCAAGAACACTGGAGTGGGTTGCCATTTCCTTCTCCAACACATGAAAGTGAAAAGTGAAAGTGAAGTCGCTCAGTCGTATCTGACCCTCAGCGACCCCATGGACTGCAGCCTACCAGGCTCCTCCATCCATGGGATTTTCCAGTCAAGAGTACTGGAGTGGGGTGCCATTGCCTTTTCCGCCTCATTTTCTGAGGCATCTCTAATGCGTCTTAGAGACTCTCAATTCTTCCTCAGTGTCTTATGTTTTCTTTTAACATAGCATTTACAGTACACCTGTGGTCATAGCAGGCAAAAGTTGGAAGGAACTAAATCCTTACAATGAAATATTATTCAGCCTTAAAAATGAAGAAAATTCTGGCCTATGGATAAAACTTGAGGACATCTTGCTAAATGAAATAAACCAGACACAAAAGAAATGAAAACTCTGATTCCACTCATGTGAGTTTCCTAGAGCAGTCAAATTCAAAAAGACAGGAAGTAAGATGGTGGTCTCCAGAGACTGTGGGAGGGGAGATGAGGAGTTGTTTGTTTAAAGGGTATAGAATATCAGTTTTATGAGGCAAAAAAATAAATTCTCGAGCCTGGTTGCACAATAATGTGAATGTACTGAAAACTAAACTGTCCAATAAAATGGTTAAGTAGTTAAATCTTACATTATGTGAATTTTATCATAATTAAATTAAAAGATAGCACCTGTGACATGCTTTGTAATTTGAAGTCTGTATCTCACAGTACCTTGAAGCTTTTTAAAATCAGGAAGCATCTTATTTTCATCTATGTTTCCTAGCAAGTGGCGTTCTTCAGAGCACAGAGAGAGTACTGAGAGATTGCTGGATGAGAGGATGAGTGAGTAATACACAGGTGTGAGCAACCAGGAACCAACACACACAGAGAAGACAACTCTGTAAATTACCAAAAGAACTGCTCTTTAAAACTCTTACCACCCCAGACCCATCTAGTGGACTGTAGCTGTAATTTAATGAATGGTAGCTTTGTAACATGAAAATGAAAAAATAAATATTCAACTTAATCCCCAAATGCTGCCCAGGAAGCAGCTTCAGTCAGTCACAGGGCAAAAGCTGGTCCTAATTATTTCCAGTTCCACTGTAGGTCAGGAAGAAGGTGAACTGCCATATCAGGAAAACATTCACCACAGCTTTTGATACAATTTTGTCCCTGAGAGCTCTGAGGGTGATGTTTGTTTACTTTCAGACAATGAGTCTGTCAAATTTTCCATTGTAAATGTAATTCTGTTAACTTACATAAGAAACTCTGTAGTACAACTTAGGGACATAAAAGATTCTTATTCTTCCTTCTTAAACCCTGGAAATCATAGGATTATTGAGATTCTAAAATGTTTGAGGGCAAATTAAATTTGGAGACTGAAGTAGTAACTGCAGCAACTTGACACAGTATTGCCATTAGTTTTATTTCTGTGTGGGGAGATGAAACCCGGGCAGCATGTTCACAAAGCCATTTCACTCCACCTGTGTACATCCCAGGTATCCTCTCCTGCTCACAGGTCCCCACCCCTGTCACTCCAGGACACCCCCTTTGGTGTTGGATTTGATTGAGAGAAGCTGCTGTGGGATAAGGAAACGGCAACCCACTCCAGTGTTCTGGCCTGGAGAATCCCAGGGACGGGGGAGCCTGGTGGGCTGCTGCCTATGGGGTCGCACAGAGTCGGACATGACTGAAGCGACTTAGCAGCAGCAGCAGCAGCTGTGGGTGGGGAGGAGATGTAGGAGTGAACCAGCTCAGCAGAAGGGGGGCTTTATTCTCTTTCCTTCATTTCCTCTGCTGTCACGATTCCTGGAAGTTACCATCAGTAGGAAAGTATAGTAGGTACTTTGTGGGACTTTAATCCATAGAAGAAATGACAAGTGAAAATAAAGAACCAGGACTTCCCTGGTGGTGCAGTGGAGAAGAATTCACCTTTCAATGCAGGCGACACTGGCTCAATCCTTGATCTGAACCGAGAAGATTTCACATGCCGCAGAGCAACTGAGCCTGTGCGCCACAACTGCTGAGTCCACGTGCCACAACTACTGAGCCCACGTGCCACAACTACTAAAGCTTGTGCTCAGCAACAAAAGCAGCCACCTCAGTGAGAAGTCCGTGCACTGCAATAAGGAGTAGCTTCCACTCATCACAACTGGAGACAGCCTGCCCAAAGCAACCATGACCCAGCACAGCCAAAAACTAAAAAAAAAAAAAAAAAAAAAAAATCAGCTTGAGGTAAATAGCATGCTAGGCTTCCTGGTTAGATTCTGAACATGGGCTGCAGTTTTCATTTAGATGGTTTTGTGGTTTATTTGATCATTTAGAGAGTCCTGGGCCATATTAAAGCATTTTCCATCTCTTGAGGTAGATTGATTTGTTTGTTTTTGCTCACGGCTCTTACTTGGGTAATACATTTTTACAGATGCTTACTAAACCTTTCTATAATGTGCAAAAATATTAAGTTTTCTATATTTTCTCTTTTTTATGTAATGTTTTCTTGTAAACCCCTCCCTTCACTCTGAGCTTGTCCCCCTTCCCCTGCTGGCTTCCTCATTCCCTGCGACTCAGACTGTGGTGCCGGAGCAGCAGCACCTGCCTCTCCTGGAGTTTCTTAGAAATGCAGGGTCTCAGGCCCATTCAGATCACTTTCTCAGCATTGCATTTAAACAGGACCTCCTAAAGTCCTTTTTCTCCCATGGGTAGTGTTTGATAACTGATAGCCTGTGATTTCCAAGAAATTTCCTTTGACAGTTTGAAACTGAGCTCATGAATCACCCAAACCCCTATTGTGACTGAGCAGGAGGCACTAGAAAGCTCTGTACCACTTACCCTACAGATTTACTTACGTTTATACTCTATAAATCGGGTCTTTACAGTATAATCTAATTCTGTGGTTTTACTGCATTTATTTGCATCTTTCCATGGAGTCTGTCTTCATCACGCGCCATTTTCATCCTGCTGTCTGTCCTTCTCCACAGCAGCCTTCTGCGGGGATGGGAGGAATTTCCCACAGGCTCAGTTCTGCCTGGAACTGGAGTCAGAGACTGCTGAGCAAGGTAGTCAGAGATTGCTGAGCGTATGCATGGCTCTTTCACCACCTGATGGGATGAAATATGAATCTTGCTCCTTAAGCACGGCACGAGGTCTGTCTGGTCTGTTCCCCAGGCACCATGTGCCCCACTCAGCTGCAGGTTTCTCTCAGCCCAGCTGTGGGTGCTGGTTCTTCCTGCTGACAGCTGGCCCACCTGACCTCAGGCACACTCTTGCTCCCACTCACCATGAACATGCCTGTGTCCACATCATGCTTTAACTATCTGGCTATAGGATCTCTATGTTAGGCCTGTGCCTTTAACTGCAGCTACACTTACTTCTCCCCAGTTTCTCTGTTCTGGCTACACAGAGGGACATGATAAGGTGCCAGGCCATCCAGGTGATAAGGAGGCCATTGGCAGATGGAGAAGAGCCCGAGGATGTGGATTTGAGTCCCATCCTGTGACTTATGGGTTCTGACATTTCAGGCAGACTAATTCATCTAACTAAACCTCAATCTTTTCTTTTCCAAAATGGAAGCAATAGGATGTACCCTGGAGGGTTGTGGTACAACTTAAACAAGATAAGACATGTAAAGCACCCAGCATAGGGATCAGAGTAATTGCTTGGATAAAGATGGCCATCATTTCATTGGGTGTTAAATGACCATAACCACTTATACCCAGTTTGTCTATCCCATGAGAAAAGAGGTGTTAGCCATTTTAAGTTGTATCTATAGCTGTAGGATCCATCTGTTGTGTTTCTCTGTCTGGTTTATCATATACCTAAATAATACAGTAATAGATTTTCCATAAATTTGTCTGGCCTAATTAAAAAATCTCAGTTCCCAATGGAAGCTTATTTTTCTCAGGACACCATAGGTAATACAAATGAGTCAAATCCAATACATATTCTGCTGTCAACATGTACAGTTCATCTGAAGAAACAAGAAAATGACTATATTAGCTTTGTAAGCTAGAAAGAAGTCATAATTTTTAGAGGTTTTCACAAAAATAACATAACATCTTTTTTTGTTTGTTTTTTTTACAAAAATGACATAACATCTGTTAGGGTTGGGACAAGCCCACATGATGGGACAGGGAGAGTATTTCCAAGGATTTAGGCATGTGAGACAGACTTAGTGATGTGTGGTTAGGGTTTCAGCTGGTGGAGATGCATTCAGCAGAAATGCATGTGAAAGTTCTTTAGGAGGTGGAGTCAACATAAGCAAAAGCATGATAACCTGATCCAGTGAATGAAGAACTAGGCGCCTGCAGAGAATTCAGGAAAATCAGCTACTAGGTTTGCAGCAGACATTTACATGTTCAACCCTGACAACTCCCGAGTCACCCCAAGGAAGCCAACTTGTGGACATGAAGGATGGAGAGGTCAGTGGGAACAGTTTTGTAGAAGAAACATCCTAGGGTGGAGTGATGGGCACAAGGCCTGTGGCCTTTGGGAGTTTAATCTGAGAAGTGAGAGCCTGAGGACCAGAGTGGGCAGATGCAGGAGGTGGGGAGCCTGGAGCTGTTGTGCCTCCAGGAAAATGTCCTGGAAAAGTGATTCCCCTTTTTGGAATCAAACTGATGTCGATTAAAACAAAGATATAACACTTGGGTTTGTGAATGTGCAGGGAATTGAGTGGGAGTAGAAAATGGTATCATATTTCTGGAGAGTAGGTTAACAGCTTAACATTCCTCTGAAAATGTTCATACTTGATTCTCAGCAGTTCCACATCTGAGAATTTATCTGAAGGAAATCTTTGAGAGTATTTGCAAAAAAAAAAAAAGGATTTAGCTTCAAGGATATTTAGCAGAGTTATTTATAATAACAAATTATTGAAAACTGCCTAAATATCCAGAAGTAGGGGGTTTGTTAATTGATCACATATACTGTAATATTTTGTAGCCATTAAAATAAATATTCTTATGAAATACTAAATGAAAACACATAACAATATGTTCATATTAATCCCATTTTGTTTATATATAGGAACATGTGTCTTTAAGAACACATACAGAAGTCTAGAAAGTAAAAACATCATCTTGAAAATGTTTTTATCAGAGTGCTGAGTATAGCTATTATTTATTTTTCAAATTTATAGTGATTATGATTAAGGATAATAATCATAAAACATATTTTTTATAAATCATAAAGTTTGTTTTAACTTGTTTTTTAAAAGGTAATGCAGCCTGGCACTCCAGTGCTGACTGTGGCTCTTAAAATGAGGAACAGAGTCATAAAACACTGCAAAGGTAGAGTCTTCAGGGCTTGGCACCATGCTGGACTCAGGGAAGTGAGGTGGACAGTTCAGCCCCTGAGGCTGGGAGTGAAATCGTGAGAGTAACATGGGAAAGAGGAGGAAAGGATTGCTTTGTGTAGGGCATTGGGTGTTGATTATGTTGAGTTTGGTGTGTGCAGAGAAATCCAGGTGCAAATGTGTAACAAGTTGATGTCATCATCAGAGACCAACCTGGTTGGAAAAACAGAAATGGGCCATTTCAAAGCAAATAAAATACGATTTTCTCCAAGTGTCTTTATAATTTTATTTATTTATTTTTGTCTGAGCTGAGTCTTTGTTTCTGCTTGGGCTTTTCTCTAGTTGTGGTGAACGTGGACTCCTCTAGTTGTGTGCCCTAGCTTCTCATTGTGGTGGCCTCTCCTGTTACAAAGCACTGTCTGTAGGGCATGAAGGCTTCAGTAGTTGTGGCTCAGTAGTTTTGGTTCCTGTGTTGTAGAGCACAGGCTCAATAGTTGTGGCACATGGGCTTAGCTGCTCTGTGGCCTGTGGGATTCTCCTGGATGAGGGATTGCACCCATGTCTCCTGTACTGGCAGGTGGATTCTTTACCACTGAGCCACCAGGGAAGCCCTCCAAGTGTCTTTAGATTGAATAATGTGAGCTTACTGATACTGGTGACACTCTCCAGGGGCAATTGGTAAAACTCTTTGGTTACCCAGAAAAGACATTCAGACTATAGTTTTGATGACTGAATGGCAGGATAGCCACAGCCAGATTTTCTTTGAGTTGCCTTTTTCTTTTTGGGGGGCCTGTGGCCATGCAGCATGTGGGATCTTAGTTCTCTGATGAGGGATTGAATTCACACCTCCTACAGAGGAAGTACAGAATCTTAACCACTGGACTGCCATGGAAGTCTCCCCATTTTTTTTGTTTTTATTTTTCTTTTATGTTCTTCACTGAAGTATGGAGTTCACAGACCTGTGGTTATGAGCAGTCCTCGGTGCTCCTACATATCTCACTCCATTTACCCAAAGTCTACAAATGTTCCTGTTTGTACAGATGGATCGGTTTCAGTGGAGCTGATAACATGGGAACAAACACACATTCTCACAGATACAGTTCTCACTTGTGTCCTGATATGTGTTGATTTGTGTATGAGAACACCCAGAAATATAGGCACATCTGTTTTATTGTGCCTCACAGATGATGCATTTTTTAAACAAATTGTACATTTATGGCAATACTGTGTCAAGCAAGTATATTGGCACCATTTTTCCTACAGCATTTGCTAACTTCATGTATCTATGTCACATTTTTGTAATTCTCACAATATTGTGAACTGTTTCATTATTATTATATTTGTTATTCTGATCTGTGATCAGTGTATTTTAATGTTAAAGGCTCAGGTGATGGTTAGCATTCTTTTAGCAATAAACTATTGAAAATTAAGGTTGTACATCATTTTAATATATAATGCTATTGTACACTTAGTAGACTACAGTATAGTATAAACATAAATTTATTTGAACAGAGAAACAAAAAATTCATATAACTTTCTTTATTTTGTGATTTTCACATGATTGAGGTTGTCTGAAACCAAATCCAAAATATCTTCGAGTTCTGCCTGTACACACATGTGAGCCACATATGTATACACTACAACCTGTCTGTGTGCAGAGAATGGCCCATCTGTATTATACAGATTAGGGTTTTAAATAAAGTACAAAATGTCCTGAGAAACCTGTATTCAGGTCAAGAAACAAGAGTTAGAACTGGACATGGAACAAAAGACTGGTTAAAAATTGGAAAAAGAGTACATCAAGGCTGTATATTGTTATCCTGCTTATTCAACTTATATGCAAAGTACATCATGTGAAATGCTGGGCTGGATGAAGCTCAAGCTGGAATCAAGACTGCCGTGAAAAATATCAATAAACTCAGTTATGCAGATGACACCAACCTTATGGCAGAAAGCGAAAAAGAACTAAAGAGTGAAAGTGAAAGAGAGTGAAAAAGCTGGCTTAAAACTCAACATTCAATAAACAACAATCATGGCATCCAATCCCATCACTTTGTGACAAATAGATGGGGAAACAATGGAAACAGTGACAGACTTTATTTTCTTGGTTTCCAGAATCCCTGTGGTAGGTGATTGCAGACATAAAATTAAGACGTTTGCTCTTTGGAAGAAAAGTCTATGAGAAACCTAGACAATGTATTAAAAAGCAGAGACATTACTTTGCCAACAAAAGTCCATATAATCAAAGCTATGGTTTTTTCAGTAGTCGTGTATGGATGTGAGTGCTGGAACGTAAGGAAGGCTGAGCGCCGAATAACTGATGCTTTTGAACTGTGGTGTTGAAGAAGACTCTTCAGAGTCCCTTGAACAGCAAGGAGATCAAACCAGTAAATCCTAAAGGAAATCAATCCTGAATATTCATTGGAAAAACTTATGCTGAAGCTGAAGCTCCAGTACTTTGGCTACCTGATGAGAAGAGCCAATTCATTGGGAAAGACCCTGATGGGAAAGATTGAAGGCAGGAGGAGAAGGGGATGACAGAGGATAAGATGGTTGGGTGGCATCACCGACTCAATGGACATGAGTTTGAGCAAACTCAGGGAGATGATGAAGGACAGGGAGGCCTGGTGTGCTGCAGTCCATGGGGTTGCAAAGAGTTGGACGTGACTGAGCGACTAAACAACAACAAATTATCTTATAGACATTGTATTATCTTCGTAAGATAATAAAATTAGCTAAACCCGCTTTTTCTTATGTTTAATCTCTTTAAAGGTAAATTCTGCTTTGAAATGCCATGATTGATCTGACAGCTAAGATGCGAAACTTTAGAGATTCAAATCAGAAAATATGATTCAATTCAGAAAATATGAAAATTTCCAAGAATTCTGATTATATTGCTGAGAAAGATTTAGTTGTTCCATTTAAAGCTGAGTTTTGCCTATGTTCTCCTCTAGGAGTTTTATAGTTTCTGGTCTTACGTTGAGATCTTTAATCCATTTTGAGTTTATTTTTGTGTATGGTGTTAGAAAGTGTTCTAGTTTCATTCTTTTACAAGTGGTTGACCAGTTTTCCCAGCACCACTTGCTCTCTGACATACATCACAGCAGGATCCTCTATGACCCACCTCCCAGAATATTGGAAATAAAAGCAAAAATAAACAAATGGGACCTAATTAAACTTAAAAGATTCTGCACAACAAAGGAAACTATTAGCAAGGTGAAAAGGCAGCCTTCAGAATGGGAGAAAATAATAGCAAATGAAGCAACTGACAAACAACAAATCTCAAAAATATACAAGCAACACCTACAGCTCAACTCCAGAAAAATAAATGACCCAATCAAAAAATGGGCCAAAGAACTAAATAGACATTTCTCCAAAGAAGACATACAGATGGCTAACAAACACATGAAAAGATGCTCAACATCACTCATTATCAGAGAAATGCAAATCAAAACCACAATGAGGTACCATTTCACGCCAGTCAGAATGGCTGTGATCCAAAAGTCTACAAGCAATAAATTCTGGAGAGGGTGTGGAGAAAAGGGAACCCTCTTACACTGTTGGTGGGAATGCAAACTAGTACAGCCACTATGGAGAACAGTGTGGAGATTCCTTAAAAAACTGGAAATAGACCTGCCTTATGATCTAGCAATCCCACTGCTGGGCATACACACTGAGGAAACCAGAAGGGAAAGAGACACGTGTACCCCAATGTTCATCGCAGCACTGTTTATAATAGCCAGGACATGGAAGCAACTTAGATGCCCATCATCAGATGAATGGATAAGAAAGCTGTGGTACATATACACAATGGAGTATTACTCAGCCATTAAAAAGAATACATTTGAATCAGTTCTAATGAGGTGGATGAAACTGGAGCCTATTATACAGAGTGAAGTAAGCCAGAAAGAAAAACACCAATACAATATACTAACGCATATATATGGAATTTAGAAAGATGGTAACAATAACCCTGTGTACGAGACAGCAAAAGAGACACTGATGTATAGAACAGTCTTATGGACTCTGTGGGAGAGGGAGAGGGTGGGGAGATCTGGGAGAATGGCATTGAAACCTGTATAATATCATGTATGAAAGGAGTCGCCAGTCCAGGTTCGATGCACGATACTGGATGCTTGGGGCTGGTGCACTGGGACGACCCAGAGGGAGGGTATGGGGAGGGAGGAGCATTCAGGATGGGGAACACAGATATACCTGTGGCGAATTCATTTCAATATTTGGCAAAACTAATACAATATTGTAAAGTTTAAAAATAAAATAAAATTAAAAAAAATAAAGCTGAGTTTTAAAATTGTACTAATTTACAAATGATCAAAAGCATGTCTTACACTGTCATCAATTCCAGATTCTAAATAGAGATGGAATCGTCTCTAGGGAAGCTTCCTTCAGGGAATTTGCAGTTGGGCTTCACTGGTGGCTCAGATGGTAAAGAATCTGCCTGAAAGGCAGGAGACCAGAGTTCCATCCCTGGGTCAGGAAGAGCCCCTGGAGTAGGAAATGGCAACCCGCTGTACTAATCTTGCCTTAAGAATTCCATGGACAGAGGAGCCTGGTGGGCTACATTCCATGGGGTTGCAAAGAGCTGGACAAGACTGAGTGACTAATTCTTTCTTTTATTTCCAAACTCATTGGTTAAAAAGGCCAGTTTCTACATACATATTTGAATACAGTTTTATTCCTTACCAGCATTTAACCTGCACTGTATAGATTCTTTAACTTTATTGTTAGTCATTTCATTTCTCTCTGCTTTATTATTAATAGACTGACATTATATGTATTTTTTTATTTTTCCAAAATTCAATTGTAAGTATTAATTTTTTAATAAACTGCCTTTTGTGCTGCTCTGATGAAAGGTCCCATGTAAATAGAAAATTCTCTTTGTGTTGTTTTTAATCTCATTATGTGCATTTTGTCCATTTTATATTTTAAGTTGTTTCAAGATAGAATGTAATTAAGATTATTAATATCAGGAAGTGATTTCATTTTTATACCAAAGAATAACTCCTCTTAAAAGATCCCTGAGAAAGTGAGTACTTGTTTGTGTATAACACTTATGACTTGTTGACATCTCTGTAAAATTACCCATGTAATTCTCAAGGTCAGATTACCCAGGCAGTAGGAATAAACCTAATTTAAAAACTGACTTCTTATGTACCACTTAGGAGACTGCTGTTTTTTCACTGCCAGCAGATTTTTTTTAAAGTTATCTTCTTGCTTTATTTATGAATGTTAATTACACACATACATACACATGTATACATATACACCACACACAAAACATGTCTCCCCCTTTTAACCTGCCATATAATGGATACTATGTGATAATCACAGAAAACAAACAATTTTTAGCATTTTAAGCATTCCTTCAGGGAAATCTGACTTCCCTGGTGGCTCAGACGGTAAAGTGTCTGCCTACAATGCAGGAAACCTGGGTTTGATCCCTGGGTCGGGAAGATCCTCCGGAGAAGGAAATGGCAACCCACTCCAGTATTCTTGCCTGAAAAATCCCATGAAGGAGCCTAGTAGGTTACAGTCCGTGGGGTCACACAGAGTTGGACACGACTGAGCAACTTCACTTTCATTTTCAGGGAAATCTGAATAAAACTACACAAATAAATAAAACTGTAAGAAGGCATAAAAATCACTCACATTTATATTACATATGCTTGGGTTGATGGTGGTCTCAAGGAGGGACACTTGTAAATATCTGCCATTTTTGGTTGCCATAATTTGGGGGTTGCATCTGGTATCTAGTGGGTAGAGTTCATTGCTACTGTCAAACATCTTACAATATGCAAGACAGTCCTCAGACCCCTCAACAATGAATTATCTGGACCCAAATGTCACCAGGACTATGCTTGAGAAACTATAGACTACACTTTATATATAATAGAACTTTGAAAATTCGTCTTCAACAATCAGGGTTTAATTGCTCTGGGTCTCTTTACAGCGTGGCATTGTGGGAAGAACAGGAGCTGGAAAAAGTTCCCTCATCACTGCTCTTTTTAGATTGTCAGAACTTGAAGAACCTGACATTTGGATCGATGGGATCTGGACAACCAACATTGGACTTCATGATTTAAGGAAGAAAATGTCAGTTGCACCTCAGGTATGCACATCAGAGTATTCTCACATGTTCTTTTAATAAAGTATATAAGTTTCATTGCTTTTAATTTGATTTTTATTTTCAAGTTACATGAAAGGGTTGATCCTTTTTTCCCCAATAGAGTACATTTTTAGCATCAGGTATTTTCAACAGACATTTTCATCGGATACCAGGTTTTGTTTCTTTGTTCATTCATTAGTTTTGTGTGCATGTGATTTAATAACTTACTGAGATAGATTTCTGGACTCAGTCTTCCTCAGTTGCCACAATTGTATACACTGATAACCACATAATTCTGAGAATAAAAGGATAAATTGTTTGTCTAGTGCTGGAGAGGTTCCTATAGGGAAACATGACTTTTAAGTGTCTTACAGATGGAGTTTTGCTGTGGGAAATGAGGACATCTTTTCAAAGGTGATTATCTCCTTGGAGGACTTTCTGTGAAACTGTTGAGCTTTGAGAATCACAGGGCATATAGATGCTGGGGAGACTTTGACAATTCATCCATTAATAAATAATTTTCACCAGGGAGGCAGTATAAAATAGTGAGGTAAAGCAGGTAACTGAGAATTCTGTTTCTATGTACCTCAGTTTTATCTGTCTTACAAGGTAACTAACAGTACCAACCCCTTGAGCTGTTGTGAGGACAAAATAGGTCACTAAGTGTGAAGTGCTTCAGTTCAGTTCAGTTGCTCAGTCGTGTCTGACTCCTTGCAACCCCATGAATTGCAGCACGTCAGGCCTCCCTGTCCATCACCAACTCCCAGCGTTCATTCAAATTAATGTCCATCGAGTCGGTGATGCCATCCAGCCATCTCATCCTCTGTTGTCCCCTTTTCCTCCTGCCCCCAAACCCTCCCAGCATAAGAGTCTTTTCCAATGAGTCAACTCTTTGCATGAGGTGGCCAAAGTACTGAAATTTCAGCTTTAGCATCATTCCTTCCAAAGAACACCCGGGACCAATCTAAAGGATTCTCCTTTAGAATGGACTGGTTGGATCTCCTTGCAGTCCAAGGGACTCGCAAGAGTCTTCTTCAACACCACAGTTCAAAAGCATCAATTCTTCGGTGCTCAGCTTTCTTCACAGTCCAACTCTCACATCCATACATGACCACTGGAAAAGCCATAGCCTTGACTAGACGGACCTTTTTTGGCACAGTAATGTCTCTGCTTTTCAGTATGCTATCTAGGTTGGTCATAACTTTCCTTCCAAGGAGTAAGCGTCTTTTAATTTCATGGCTGCAGTCACCATCTGCAGTGATTTTGGAGCCCAAAAAAATAAAGTCTGACACTGTTTCCACTGTTTCCCCATCTATTTCCCATGAAGTGATGGGACCAGATGCCATGATCTTCGTTTTCTGAATATTGTATATAGTAGTTTGTATCTATTATTACCAGATTTCTAATTTATCCCTCCCTATCTCTTTTCCTTTGGCAGCCATTATTTGTTTTCTATGTCTGTGAGTCTATTTCTGGGTTGTAAATAAGTTAATTTCTATCATTTTTTAAGACTCCATATATAAGTGATCTCATATGATGTTTGTCTTTCTCTCTCTGACTTATTTTACTTAGCCTGACAATCTCTGGGTCCTTCCTTGTTGCTGCAAGTGGCATTATTTGGTTCATTTATATTGCTGATAATATTCCATTGTGTGTGTATGTGTGTGTATACCCTACATCTTCTTCATCCATTCATCTGTCCATGGAGATATCTTGGCGGCTGTTAAGTAGTTCTGCTGTGAACACTCAGGTGCATGTATCTTTTTGAATAAGGATTTTTTTTTTCTTTTCTGGATATATGCTGAGGATTAGAGTTGTTGGATCACATGTAACTCTTTTTCTGCTTTTTAAGGAACCTCCGCATTGGTTTCTATAATAGCTGCACCAGTTTTACATTCCCACCAACAGTGTAGGAAGCTACCCTTTCTCCACACCCTTGCCAGCATTTATTATTTGCAGACTTTTTCATGATGGCCATTCTGACAAGTGTAAAGTCATACCTCATTGTAGTTTTGATCTGTATTTCTCTAAAAATTAGTGATGTCAGGTATCTTTTCATATGCCTTCCTGCCATTTGTATTTTGCTTTGGAGAAATGTCTATTTAGATTTTGGGTCCATTTTTTGATTGGGTTGTTTGTGTCTTTGATATTGAGCTGTATAAGCTGTTGTATATACAGAAATCTCTTGCATTTATATAGACTAAAAACAAAGTATCAGAAAGAGAAATTAGGGAAACAACCTCATTGGCCATCATGTCAAAGCGGAAAAAAAAAAACTAAAAACAATGCTAGGAATAACTAGGAATAAACCTACTTAAGAAGGCAAAAGACCCTTAATTTATAAGATGCTGATGAAAGAAAGTGAAGACAAGACAAACAGATGGAAAGATATACTGTGTTCTTAGATTGAAAGGATCAATATTGTTAAAAATGACAAAACCAATATAATATTGTTTAGTAATTAGCCTCCAATTAAAATAAATTTAGGGGGAGGATCCAAGATGGCGGAGGAGTAGGACGGGGAGAACACTTTCTCCCCCACAAATTCATCAAAAGAGCATTTAAACGTCGAGTAAATTCCACAAAACAACTTCTGAATGCCCGCAGAGGACATCAGGCACCCAGAAAAACAACCCAACTCTTCAAAAGGAGAGAGAAGAAATACAGCTCCACCCACCAGAACACCGACACAAGCTTCCCTAACCAGGAAAACTTGACAAGCCACCTGTACAAACCCACACACAGCGAGGAAACGCCACAATAAAGAGAACTCCACAAACTGCCAGAATACAGAAAGGACACCCCAAACTCAGCAATTTAAACAAGATGGAGAGACAGAGGAATACCCAGCAGATAAAGGAACAGGATAAATGCCCACCAAACCAAACAAAAGAGGAAGAGATAGGGAATCTACATGATAAAGAATTCTGAATAATGATAGTGAAATTGATCCAAAATCTTGAAATTAAAATGGAATCACAGATAAATAGCCTGGAGGCAAGGATTGAGAAGATGGAAGAAAGGTTTAACAAGGACCTAGAAGAAATAAAAAAGAGTCAATATATAATGAATAATGCAATAAATGAAATTAAAAACACTGTGGAGGCAACAAATAGTAGAATAACAGAGGCAGAAGATAGGATTAGTGAATTAGAAGATAGAATGGTAGAAATAAATGAATCAGAGAGGATAAAAGAAAAACGAATTAAAAGAAATGAGGACAATCTCAGAGACCTCCAGGACATAGTAAACGCTACAACATTCGAATCATAGGGGTCCCAGAAGAAGAAGACAAAAAGAAAGACCATGAGAAAATACCTGAGGAGATAATAGTTGAAAACTTTCCTAAAATGGGGAAGGAAATAATCACCCAAGTCCAAGAAACCCAGAGAGTCCCAAACAGGATAAACCCAAGGCGAAACACCCCAAGACACATATTAATCAAATTAACAAAGATCAAACACAAAGAACAAATATTAAAAGCAGCAAGGGAAAAACAACAAATAACACACAAGGGAATTCCCATAAGGATAACAGCTGATCTTTCAATAGAAACTCTTCAAGCCAGGAGGGAATGGCAAGACATACTTAAAATGATGAAAGAAAATAACCTACAGCCCAGATTATTGTACCCAGCAAGGATCTCATTCAAGTATGAAGGAGAAATCAAAAGCTTTTCAGACAAGCAAAAGCTGAGAGAATTCAGCACCACCAAACCAGCTCTCCAACAAATACTAAAGGATATTCTCTAGACAGGAAACACAAAAACGGTGTATAAATTTGAACCCAAAACAATAAAGTAAATGGCAGTGGGATCATACTTATCAGTAATTACCTTAAACGTAATGGGTTGAATGCCCCAACCAAAAGACAAAGACTGGCTGAATGGATGCAAAAACAAGACCCCTACGTATGTTGTTTACAAGAGACCCACCTCAAAACAGGGGACACATACAGACTGCAAGTGAAAGGCTGGAAAAATGTTTTCCATGCAAATAGGGACCAAAAGAAAGCAGGAGTAGCAATACTTATATCAGATAAAATAGACTTTAAAACAAAGGCTGTGAAAAGAGACGAAGAAGGTCACTACATAATGATCAAAGGATCAATCCAAGAAGAAGATATAACAATTATAAATATATATGCACCCAACACGGGAGCACCGCAGTATGTAAGACAAATGCTAACAAGTATGAAAGGAGAAATTAACAATAACACAATAATAGGGGGAGACTTTAATACCCCACTCACACCTATGGATAGATCAACTAAACAGAAAATTAACAAGGAAACACAAACGATACAATGGACCAGTTAGAACTAATTGATATCTATAGGACATTTCATCCCCAAACAATGAATTTCACCTTTTTCTCAAGCGCACATGGAACCTTCTCCAGGATAGATCACATCCTGGGCCATAAAGCTAGCCTTGGTAAATTCAAAAAAATAGAAATCATTCCAAGCATCTTTTCTGACCACAATGCAGTAAGATTAGATCTCAATTACAGGAGAAAAACTATTAAAAATTCCAGCATATGGAGGCTGAACAACACGCTGCTGAATAACCAACAAATCACAGAAGAAATCAAAAAAGAAATCAAAATTTGCATAGAAACGAATGAAAATGAAAACACAACAACCCCAAACCTGTGGGACACGGTAAAAGCAGTCCTAAGGGGAAAGTTCATAGCAATACAGGCACAGCTCAAGAAACAAGAAAAAAGTCAAATAAATAACCTAACTCTACACCTAAAGCAACTAGAAAAGGAAGAAATGAAGAACCCCAGGGTTAGTAGAAGGAAAGAAATCTTAAAAATTAGAGCAGAAATAAATGCAAAAGAAACCAAAGAGACCATAGCAAAAATCAACAAAACCAAAAGCTGGTTCTTTGAAAGGATAAATAAAATTGACAAACCATTAGCCAGACTCATCAAGAAACAAAGGGAGAAAAATCAAATCAATAAAATTAGAATGAAAATGGAGAGATCACAACAGACAACACAGAAATACAAAGGATCATAAGAGACTACTATCAACAATTATATGCCAATAAGATGGACAACGAGGAAGAAATGGACAAATTCTTAGAAAAGTACAACTTTCCAAAACTCAACCAGGAAGAAATAGAAAATCTTAACAGACCCATCACAAGCACGGAAATTGAAACTGTAATAAAAAATCTTCCAGCAAACAAAAGCCCAGATCCAGACGGCTTCACAGCTGAATTCTACCAAAAATTTAGGGAAGATCTAACACCTATTCTGCTCAAACTCTTCCAGAGAATTTCAGAGGAAGGTAAACTTCCAAACTCATTCTATGAGGCCACCATCACCCTAATACCAAAACCTGACAAAGATCCCACAAAAAAAAGAAAACTACAGGCCAATATCACTGATGAACATAGATGCAAAAATCCTTAACAAAATTCTAGCAATCAGAATCCAACAACACATTAAAAAGATCATACACCATGACCAAGTGGGCTTTATCCCAGGGATGCAAGGATTCTTCAATATCTGCAAATCAATCAATGTAATACACCACATTAACAAATTGAAAAATAAAAACCATATGATTATCTCAATAGATGCAGAGAAAGCCTTTGACAAAATTCAACATCCATTTATGATCAAAACTCTCCAGAAAGCAGGAATAGAAGGAACATACCTCAACATAATAAAAGCTATAGATGACAAACCCACAGCAAACGTTATCCTCAATGGTGAAAAATTGAAAGCATTCCCTCTAAAGTCAGGAACAAGACAAGGGTGCCCACTTTCACCATTACTATTCAACATAGTTTTGGAAGTTTTGGCCACAGCAATCAGAGCAGAAAAAGAAATAAAAGGAATCCAAATTGGAAAAGAAGAAGTAAAACTCTCACTATTTGCAGATGACATGATCCTCTACATAGAAAACCCTAAAGACTCCACCAGAAAATTACTAGAACTAATCAATGACTATAGTAAAGTTGCAGGATATAAAATCAACACACAGAAATCCCTTGCATTCCTATACACTAATAATGAGAAAACAGAAAGAGAAATTAAGGAAACAATTCCATTCACCATTGCAACGAAAAAGAATAAAATACTTAGGAATATATCTACCTAAAGAAACTAAAGACCTATATATAGAAAACTATAAAATACTGGTGAAAGAAATCAAAGAGGACACTAACAGGTGGAGAAATATACCATGTTCATGGATTGGAAGAATCAATATAGTGAAAATGAGTATACTACCCAAAGCAATCTATAGATTCAATGCAATCCCTATCAAGCTACCAACAGTATTATTCACAGAACTAGAACAAATAATTTCACAATTTGTATGGAAATACAAAAAACTGTGAATAGCCAAAGTGATCTTGAGAAAGAAGAATGGAACTGGAGGAATCAACCTACCTGACTTCAGGCTCTACTACAAAGCCACAGTTATCAAGACAGTATGGTACTGGCACAAAAACAGAAATATAGATCAATGGAACAAAATAGAAAGCCCGGAGATAAATCCACGCACATATGGACACCTTATCTTTGACAAAGGAGGCAAGAATATACCATGGATTAAAGACAATCTCTTTAACAAGTGGTGCTGGGAACTCTGGTCAACCACTTGTAAAAGAATGAAACTAGAACACTTTCTAACACCGTACACAAAAATAAACTCAAAATGGATTAAAGATCTCAACGTAAGACCAGAAACTATACAACTCCTAGAGGAGAACATAGGCAAAACACTCTCCGACATATATCACAGCAGGATCCTCTATGACCCACCTCCCAGAATATTGGAAATAAAAGCAAAAATAAACAAATGGGACCTAATTAACCTTAAAAGCTTCTGCACATCAAAGGAAACTATTAGCAAGGTGAAAAGACAGCCTTCAGAATGGGAGAAGATAATAGCAAATGAAGCAACTGACAAACAACTAATCTCAAAAATATACAAGCAACTCCTACAGCTCAACTCCAGAAAAATAAATGACCCAATCAAAAAATGGGCCAAAGAACTAAATAGACATTTCTCCAAAGAAGACATATAGATGGCTAACAAACACATGAAAAGATGCTCAACATCACTCATTATCAGAGAAATGTAAATCAAAACCACTATGAGGTACCATTTCACACCAGTCAGAATGGCTGCGATCCAAAAGTCTACAAGTAATAAATGCTGGAGAGGGTGTGGAGAAAAGGGAACCCTCTTACACTGTTGGTGGGAATGCAAACTAGTACAGCCACTATGGAGAACAGTGTGGAGATTCCTTAAAAAACTGGAAATAGACCTGCCTTATGATCCAGCAATCCCAGTGCTGGGCATACACACTGAGGAAACCAGAAGGGAAAGAGACATGTGTACCCCAATGTTCATCGCAGCACTGTTTATAATAGCCAGGACATGGAAGCAACCTAGATGTCCATCAGCAGATGAATGGATAAGAAAGCTGTGGTACGTATACACAGTGGAGTTTTACTCAGCCATTAAAAAGAGTACATTTGAATCAGTTCTAATGAGGTGGATGAAACTGGAGCCTATTATACAGAGTGAAGTAAGCCAGAAAGAAAAACACCAATACAGTATACTAATGCATATATATGGAATTTAGAAAGATGGTAACAATAACCCTGTGTACGAGACAGCAAAAGAGACACTGATGTATAGAACAGTCTTATGGACTCTGTGGGAGAGGGAGAGGGTGGGAAGATTTGGGAGAATAGCATTGAAACATGTAAAATATCATGTATGAAACGAGTTGCCAGTCCAGGTTCGATGCATGATACTGGATGCTTGGGGCTAGTGTGCTGGGACAACCCAGAGGGATGGTATGGGGAGGGAGGAGGAAGGAGGGTTCAGGATGGGGAACACATGTATACCTGTGGTGGATTCATTTTGATATTTGGCAAAACTAATGCAATTATGTAAAGTTTAAAAATAAAATAAAATTAAAAAAATAAAATAAATTTAAATTAAAAAAAAAAGACAAAACTATACAAGGCAATTTACAGATTCAGTGCAATCCCTATCAAATTACCAATGGCATTTTTCACAGAACTAGAACAAAAGAAAATTTTTTAAAAATTTATATGGAAACAGAAAAGACCTCACATAGCCAAAACCATCTCGAGAAAGAAGAACACAGCTGGAGGATTCACAGTCTCTGACTTCCAACTGTACTACAGAGACACAATAATGAAAAGTATATTCCTGTCACAAAAACCAGGCACATAGATTAATGGAACAGATTAAAAAACCCAGATATAAACCCATACACTTATGGTCAGTTAATCTAAGACAAAATAGGTAACAATATATGATGGATAGAAGACAGTCTCTTCAATAAATAGTGCTGGAAAATCTGGGCAACTGTATGTAAAAGAATGATATTAGAACTTTCTCTAATAATGCAGACAAAAATAAAGTCAAAATAAATTAAGGATCTAAAGATTTGTAAGACAAGATCCTAGAGGAAAACATAGAATACTCTTTGACATAAATCACAGCTATATGTTCTTGGATCTGTCCCCTAAAGTCGTGGAAACAAAAGCAAAAATAAAGGGGACCTAGTTAAAAGAATTTGAAGCACCAAGTAAACCATAAATAAAACTGAAAAGACAGCCTCTGGAAAGGAAGAAAATATTTGCAAATGTTGCAACCAACAAGATATTAATTTCCAAAATATACTAACAGGATCCAAATTTAACAGGATCCCAACTCCAGAGCCTGGGCAGCAAATTACTCTGCTTGTGCCTTCAAGTGGCTGTTGAGTGTGGTCCATGTACAATTGATTTGTATCATGATTCATGTGCCTCCATGTGCATACACACACACACACACACACACACAGAGGAACAAAAAGTTCACAAATAACATTACTCTTGCTCTGTGCTCTGATATTTTCTGTGATACTAGTTCTATTCTAGTTCATATAAATGACAAAATGATGGTCACGAGGCACAAAGTTGATTTCCTGATCCATTCATTGTACCTGCATTTTGACAAACACTGTCCCTCACTCTCCCCCTGGTGGGGGCTTCTGGTCCATGTTAGCATCACAGCAGGAGCTTCCCTGTTATTCCAGATTCTCAGAGCAGCCCTGCAAGGCTAACCCCATTTTGCAGTAAGTCTTGGGAAGATTAATAATTTACCCTGAGTCTAATAACTAATGAGCAGTAAAATGAGAACTGAGAATTTTCTGACTCCAAGTTTTCTTTTTTTTCAATAAATGTTAGTTGAACTAAATTATGTTCTCATCAGATATTTTCCTGAATTTTTTAACATAAGATTTTATGTTAAAAAATCCTGAAAAGGATTCCCCAAACCATAACAAAAGTGAATAAGTATGGAGCAAAGCCAGAAGATACTACTCCTACTGTCCTGTCCCTTATTTGGACAGTATTAGTTTAGAAATGGGTTTATTTGTTTATGTGTCTTGGGCTAATAAGTATCAGGAGAACATACTCAAACTCTTCAGTTCAGTTCAGTTCAGTCACTCAGTCGTGTCTGACTCTTCGCGACCCCATGAATCGCAGTACGCCAGGCCTCCCTGTCCATCACCAACTCCCAGAGTTCACTGAGACTCAAGTCCATCGAGTCAGTGATGCCATCCAGCCATCTCATCCTCTATCGTCCCCTTCTCCTCCTGCCCACAATCCCTCCCAGCATCAGAGTCTTTTCCATTGAGTCAACTCTTCGCATGAGGTGGCCAAAGTACTGGAGTTTCAGCTTTAACATCATTCCGTCCAAAGAAATCCCAGGGCTGGTCTCCTTCAGAATGGACTGGTTGGATCTCCTTGTAGTCCAAGGGACTCTCAAGAGTCTTCTTCAACACACAGTTCAAAAGCATCAATTCTTCAGTGCTCGGCTTTCTTCACAGTCCAACTCTTACATCCATACATGAGCACTGGAAAACCATAGCCTTGACTAGACGAACCTTTGTTGGCACAATAATGTCTCTGCTTTTCAATATGCTATCTAGGTTGGTCATAACTTTCCTTCCAAGGAGTAAGCGTCTTTTAATTTCATGGCTGCACTCACCATCTGCAGTGATTTTGGAGCCCCCCAAAAATAAAGTCTGACACTGTTTCCACTGTTTCCCCATCTATTTGCCATGAAGTGATGGAACCAGATGCCATGATCTTCATTTTCTGAATGTTGAGCTTTAAGCCAACTTTTTCATTCTCCTCTTTCACCTTCATCAAGAGGCTTTTTAGTTCCTCTTCACTTTCTGCCATAAGGGTGGGGTCATCTGCATATCTGAGGTTATTGATATTTTTCCCAGCAATCTTGATTCCAGCTTGTGTTTCTTCCAGCCCAGCGTTTCTCATGATATACTCTGCATAGAAGTTAAATAAACAGGGTGACAATATACAGCCTTGACGTACTCCTTTTCCTATTTGGAACCAGGCTGTTGTTCCATGTCCAGTTCTAACTGTTGCTTCCTGACTTGCATACAAATTTCTCAAGAGGCAGGTCAGGTGGTCTGGTATTCCTATCTCTTGAAGAATTTTCCACAGTTTATTGTGATCCACACAGTCAAAGGCTTTGACTCAAACTCTTACCCCTCCCCAATCAAGAGCCCTTTGACTTTACAATGTCTTACTGGCTCAGAGGTGAAGAAAGTCTGTTGGTTTGGTTACATGAAGTTAAGTTGTCTAAGTGTAGAAAGCTTAAATCTCTCTTCCCCCCAAATGAGTAGGAAGCAGTGATGCTTGTGTCTCAACACCCTAATTTAGGGAAGCTGAGAGCAGACTCTGCAGAAGGGGAGCCCAGTGCTGTTTCTTTGAGTTGCCCCACTCAGGAGAGCCACTCAGATAATGAACTCACATCATCTTCCCTGACTGCCTGCTCTCTGTGATCCTTGGAGCAGTAGCGAGCTTCTGGGGTCCTCTCTCTACTTCTCTCCCAGGCTCATCCCACCATCCTGCTGACCCAGCATGAGCAGATCAGAATTGGGGGAGACAGGATAGCAGCAAGGACCTGGGTAGGAACCAGAGACAGTGGAGTAGGGACATAGACCATTAGTCCTGGGGGATCTTTCGAAGATAAATACTGTGTTTTAAAGAAGGTACTCCTCAATTTGTGTTCAAAATTTGGGAATGAGCAAAAATGAAAGCTCTTCCTAAGTTATTTCTTTGAACAGAACAGGTAGGATGTATGTTCATCCTTTGTGCTGAGAATCTGAAGTAGGTTGATGTACAAAGTAGGTTGATGAACAAAGAATGTATGTTCATCCTTTGTGCTGAGGATCTGAAGTAGTTAAGTATGTTTCTCAGAAAGAACACTGACTGAGATTATGTTCAGGGAGCAGCTGCATATCTGAAAGGATCTGGAAAATGAAGTGAAGATGGAGAAAAGAGGAGTATTGGGGGGCAGCCTCCTCTTGCCTAGTCATGTCATCTGTTTTAACCTCATGGAAACAACTGAAGGATGAAAACTGCCTGCATGTAGGAATCTTAGGGTTGATAATTACAAAGAGTAAAAAAGTTTTGTGAAAATCTGAAGTAGAATAATGGTTCCCCTAAAAAGTACTCTTGCCTGGAAAATCCCATGGATGGAGGAGCCTGGTAGGCTGCAGTCCATGGGTTTGCGAAGAGTCAGACATGACTGAGCGACTTCACTTTCACTTTTCACTTTCATGCATTGGAGAAGGAAATGGCAACCCACTCCAGTGTTCTTGCCTGGAGAATCCCAGGGGTTGGGGAGCCTGGTGGGCTGCTGTCTATGGGGTCACACAGAGTCGGACATGACTGAAGCGACTTAGCAGCTTAGCAGCAGGAATCTTAGGGTTGATAATTACAAAGAGTAAAAAAGTTTTGTGAAAATCTGAAATAGAATGATGGTTCCCCTAACAAGGAGCTCTTACCATTGCACAGATGGTTGTTTGGTCTTGGTCCTATTTTCAAGAGTTTTAAGGGAGACCTTAAATTTGGGTCTCTGGAGTTTTCAGTTCAGTAATCATTTTGAAATGTATGAGCAGTGATTTCACCACTTTGGAGGCATATTGGCCACTTAATCAACTTTGTGCAATAAAGCTCCTGTATAATGTCTTTTTTTTTTTTGCTTAGAGATACACATTTTTTGGTGGCACACCCTGAGTCTTCTGCATTCATTTGTCTCTCACCAGACTTAAAACAGAGACAATATTGAAAGAAGGTACA
The DNA here is from genome assembly GCF_029407905.1 of Bubalus kerabau. Lineage (NCBI taxonomy): Eukaryota > Metazoa > Chordata > Mammalia > Artiodactyla > Bovidae > Bubalus > Bubalus kerabau. The sequence goes on from NC_073635.1 coordinate 71,158,439, forward strand.
GGAGGCTCTCAGTGTCATTCTTCTTCATGACTAGGGAAAAGAAATGTCTGTCTTCTTCATCTTATCAGGCTTTTGTGAAGTGAGGAGGAAAGTCTAGCCCCAAGGCCAGGCAGGATTTTGAGGCTGGTGATTCCGAGCAGTTCCGGGCACTTGTGGAAGAGTCAAGTCTCCTCTTGTTCCCACACGTGTGCATCCCCTTGTTCTTCCCCCTTCACTGAAAGGAGCCAGTTGGGCTCTTCTCTGCTGCTCATATTCTTGTGGCCTGACTTACTAGAGCATTCCAGAAGATAATGTAAATGGTCTACAGGAGCTTTTGTACAAGATTCTGTCTTGAAACTTGGAAAAAAGGAAAGGAATGTGAAGTCATTCAATCGTGTCCAACTCTATGAACAGGTGGACTGTAGCCTATCAGACTCCTCCGTCCATGGGATTCTCCAGGCAAGAACACTGGAGTGGGTTGCCGTTTCCTTCTCCAGGCATCTTCCCAATCCAGGGATCAAAACTGGGTCTCCCGCATTGCAGGCAGATACTTTACCCTCTAAGCTTCCAGGAAGTCCTGAAACTTGGAAGGACACATGCCGGGGTCCAGCCCCAGCTGATCCAGGGTATTCGAAGGAGAGACGGCATAGGCGAGGGTCAGGAAACAACTGCTTAATTAAACTTTAATTAAGGATATAAAGAGTAATAGAATAAGGATAGCTCAGTGAGGAAATTCAGTGGAGAAAAGAGGCTGAAATAAGGATAGCTCAGTGAGGAAATTCAGTGGAGAAAAGAGGCTGAGTAGCTTGGTTTACACGGGAGACCAATAAAACTTCAAGACAAGAAGTTTGCACCACTTACGTAGGCCGCAGGCGTCCTTCCATTCTCCCGAAGGAGAGGAGACACTGAGGCCTCCCTGGTCGGATCTTAGAAGCCCAGGCATAATTAGCAAGCATGGTGGGTTCCGCACTCCAGATGGAGACTCAGACAGAATTTGGGAGAGAGAGTGACATGGGGAGACCAAGTTTCAGTGAACAAGGCCCGCAGTTTATTTTCCAAAGTAGTTTTTATATCTTAAGTTATGCATAGAGGATAATGGGGGAAGGGGTGGAGTCATGCAAGGACAGCAGTTCCTGGTTCTAATCGAAGCCAGGCTTTCAAACTTATCATATGCAAAAGTTCAGGTGATTGACATCATCTTCTGGCCAGGAGGCCTGTTAACATTTTAAGAAACTTATTTTTCTCTAAAGGTGATTATTCCAAAGTCAGGCACCAGCCTCCAAAAAAGCATTGGACAAAGCTGCATTTTACATTTCTATACACCCATTATATCAATCAATACACTGCCAAGGACACAGTAGGTAAGGAGTATGGAGACTTAGCAGCAAACATTGGCCCAACAAGTGAAAAACCCTTCACCAATACAATTTCTAATCAATCTTTTAACTACTCAAAGGAATCTGTGTTTAGGCAGTTTAGAACATCTCCTGCCTCTCACAGTTGGGAGGCTCTGAACAATCACATGTGGCCGGAAAAACCCATTCAGGCAGGCTAGAGGATTTCCAAAGGAGTTTGTAGGTTGAAACACTGTCACACCCAGGAATTATTAACTGGAGCTGTAAGCTAACTCTTTTTTTCAGAGAGAGGTAGTGGGGGACAGCCCCCATAAAGTCAGAGGTGTAGGTGAAAGCAAAAAGCAGAAAGTAGGCAGACTCTGGTTTGGGAGGTAGATGCTCGAGAATTTCCAGGGGGACTCCTGAGGCTCGATCCCGCCTTTGCGTATGCCGAGCCTCCTTCCTCATGACCTTTGTCATGGGTGGAGCTCCTCACGCTGGCTCCCAGCAGTGATAGAATTCCAGTTGAGCTATTCCAGATCCTGAAAGATGATGCTGTGGAAAGTGCTGCACTCAATATGCAATATGCACTCAATATGCAATATGCCGGCTCCCGGCAGACACATACATTTCTAGGGTAATTTACTTGTGGCTCCTCCTAAAGTTGAACAGGAAAAGTTATTTGAATAATTTTATTATGACCCAGTCATAATGGGTTTCAGGTCATCTTGACCTTGCAGTTAGTAGTAAGGAGGCTCTGTGAGGCAGGTCATTCTGATGCACAGGTGAGAGAATGTGGGGATCAGGTTGATGTAGAATCCAAGGAGATCTCTCCTTGGACAGAGATGCTGCAGACCCCAGGAGCTGACTTCTCTTTGCACATGTGAGGATGTTCTTTCACACAAATGGAGATATTCCATATCCTAGAAGACTGTTTGACCAGTGGAGAAAAGAGCCTAGTTTATTCTTCAGTGCCAGTGTGTAAATATTTAATGGTTTTGCTTTGAGGCACAAACCTCAACTAATCATGCTATTGATATTTCCCAGTCACACTACGATTGACAATTAATTTATGTAGATCTTGATATAAAGTTTCTCCAGTAATTATATCCTCAGTTTGCGTGTGTGTGCTTAAGCCCATGGTCCCAGAAAGCCTTTTTTTTTTTTAAATAAGCAAATCCTCCTTTCTCTTCTTCATGTTTTTTCTTAAGATAAAAAACTTCTTCAACACTTTTTTCTTCTGTTAATGTTCAATAGTCTGGAGGATATTTTGTAGCATGCTTTGTACATGGAAAATTATTTTATAGATAACATTTTCTAAATGTACATTTGCAATTTTGTTATTAATTTTGTAAATTAATAATTAATATTAAGTAAATTTAGATATTTTATATTTTAATTCTGTTCTATAAGCATTGGGATATAATGAAAAGAGGTTAAGTTAATAACATTCAGTATTTTGGGGTATTTAGGAACCTGTTTTATTCACTGGAACAATGAGGAACAATCTGGATCCATTTAATGAACATACAGATGAGGAACTGTGGAATGCCTTAGAAGAGGTAATTTATTAATATTAAATATAATTAATTGTTAGTATCCATACATGTACATTTAGAGCATTGCAGGTAATTAAGAGGAGCTTAACAGTTTAACTGACTTTGTTTACCTCCTAGAAGAACATTGATAACATGTGTACACTTACAATGTTTATTAATTGATGATGATGAAAACCAACAATATAATGCCATGTTTGCATTTTAGCTTTTTCCTTAAAAGCTTGAATGACTAGACACATTATCTTGTCCTTCACAGAGCACTAAATTAGACGTTAAATCTGTGGGATCAAATTCTACTAGTGATCTAATGATGTCATTATCCTAATTACCCTCCAGTGTTCATTTCATTCCTTTAGTCTTAGGGAACATCTACTAAGGGGAGACAATAGTAGTTTTTCATTATTAACCAAAAGATGTGAATGAGATCAGACCAATAAAATAAGGAAGTTTCATAGTAAAGTGTCTATAAAAGTATATTTTGTAGTTGGAATGTGAGAAGAAGACAGAAAAAAGATTCATGCTGTCATGTCTGACTCTTTGTGATCCCACAGATTGTAGCCTGCCTGGCTTCTCTGTCCATGGAATTCTCCAGGCAAGAGTACTGGAGTGGGTTGCCATTCTGTCCTCCAGGGGATCTCCCCAACCCAGTGATCAAACCTGAGTCTCCCACATTGCAGGCAGATTCTTACTGTCTGAGCCACCAGGGAAGCCCTGGAATGTGAGAATGATTATTTATTGGTGATTATGTCATTTTAGTGCTGCAGCATGAATGCAGGTAACAGAACCCTGGAGAATTTGCTAAGCTTTTGTATGGAGAGGTTCATTTCTGGATAATTTTCTGTCATTTGTGTCATGTTTCTCCTTGCCCCACTTCTTTGAATTCCCTCACCCTTGCGTGAAACATTTTTGACTATTATCTTGCTGTTTTTTTGAATATTTAATGCAAATTATTTTGTATATTTGCCCTCATTTTACAAATTGATTCTACTGAGGGCAGAAACTCTAGACTTCTAAACCACAGACAGTCTTTGACTTTTTCATAGGACCTAGCTCAGTCTTTTGCTTCTGAAAAGTAAGCATGCACATTCCTATACACTAACAATGAAAGATCAGAAAGAGAAATTAGGAAATGACCCCATTACCATTGCAACAAAAAGAATAAAATATGTAAGAATAAACCGACTTAAGGAGGCAAAAGATCAGTACTCAGAAAACTGTAATTTACTGACAAAGGAAACCAAAGTTGACACAAATAGATTGAAAGATATATTCTTGGATTGGAAGAATCAGTATTGTGAAAATGACTATACTACCCAAAGAATCTACAGATTCAATACAATCCCTGTCAAATTACTAATGGCATTTTTCATAGAATTAAAGCAAAAATTTTTACAATTTGTATGGAAACACGAAAGATCCCAAATAGCCAAAGCAATCTTAAGAAAGAAAATATGAAGCTGGGGATTAGGTTCCTTGATTTCAGACTGCATTATTAAGTTGGCCAAAAAGTTCATTACATAAGATATTATAGAAAGACCCGAATGAACTTTTTGACAAATTCAATGCAGAGCTACAGTAGTCAAGATGGTATGGTGCTGGCACAAAAAAACAGAAATATAGATCAAGGGAGCAATATAGAAAGCCCAGAGATAAATTCACATACCTATGGCCACCTAATCACCTAATCTATGACAAAGGAGGCAAGAATATAGAATGGAGAAAAGACATATCTTCAATAAGTGGTTCTGGGAAAATTGGATGGCTACATGTAAAAGAATGAAATTAGAACACTCCCTAATACCATATTGGAGAAGGAAATGGCAACCCACTCCAGTATTCTTGCCTAGAGAATCCCATGGACATAGGAGCCTGGTGGGCTACTGTCCATAGGGTCGCACAGAGTTGGACACGACTGAAGTGACTTAGCATGCATGCATGCATTGGATAAGGAAATGGCAACACACTCCAGTATTCTTGCCTAGAGAAACCTGTGGACAGAGGAGGCTGGTGGGCTGCCATCTATGGGTCGCACAGAATCGGACACGACTGAAGCAACTTAGCAGCAGCAGCAGCTAATACTATATACAAAAATAAACTCAAAATGGATTAAAGACCTAAATGTAAGACCAGACCCAATAAAACTCTTAGAGAAAACAAAAGAAAAACACTCTTTGACATAAATAACTACCAAATTTTTTATTGCTCTTTTCATTTCAGAGAAGTGTGGCATAGTTCCTTAAATTTTTTTTTTTTTTTCCTACGCAAATCTGAGTAACTGTTCGTGTTGTTTTGAATTGATGTATTTGTCATTTAGTGTTACCCTTACAGGCAAGCTCTGAAATCTGTAATATGTAGATGAGCCTTGACTGTGAGCAGTATGATTTGGATGGAGGTCATACATTTCCACCTCACTCCAGTACTCTTGCTTGGAAAATCTCATGGACGGAGGAGCCTGGTGGGCTGTCGTCTATGGGGTCACACAGAATCGGACATAACTGAAGTGACTCTGCAGTAGCATACATTTCCAGCCAGAAATTCTGGTTTCTAAAGGATGTCAGCACTGAGTCTTTACACACCCACCTGGCTTTCTAGCAACGTGAGGATTTTGTTTTCCTAAATTGGGCCAATTGCTTTACCTTTTCCTGCCCCAAAAGAAGTGCACCTCTGATTTCATTTAAGTCTTTGAGTCTATAGTGAAATTCTAGAAGAGAAGAGGGGAGAGCAGTTAACTATCAAATGTAATAAAAGACAGGATGATCAATGATCTTGCTGAAGAATGCTGAAGAAGCTGCACTTGAAAGTGAAACAGGAGAGTGAAAAAGTTGGCTTAAGATTCAACATTCAAAAAACGAAGATCATGGCATCTGGGTCCCATCACTTCATGGCACATAGATGGGGAAACAATGGAAACACCAAAAGACTTTATTTTGGGGGGCTCCAAAATCACTGCAGATGGTGACTGCAGCCATGAAATTAAAAGACGTTAGCTCCTTGGAAGAAAAGCTGTGACCAACTTCGACAGAATATTACTTTAAATATTACATTACTTTGCCAACAAAGTTCCATCTTGTCAAAGCTATGGTTTTTCAAGTAGTCATGTGAGAGTTGGACTATAAAGAAAGCTGAGAACCAAAGAATTGATGCTTTTGAACTGTGGTGTTGGAGAAGACTCTTGCGAGTCCCTTGAACTGCAAGGAAATCCAACCAGTCCTGAATATTCATTGGTAGGACTGATGGCATCACTGACTCGATGGACGTGAGTCTGAGTGAACTCCAGGAGTTGGTGATGGACAGGGAGGCCTGGCGTGCTGCGATTCATGGGGTCGCAAAGAGTTGGACATGACTGAGCGACTGAACTGAACTGAACTGAACTGAGGACTGATGGTGCAGCTGAAACTCCAATACTTTGGCCACCTGATGCAAAGAACTGACTCACTGGAAAAGACTCTGATACTGGGAAAGATTGAATGCAGGAAGAGAAGGGGGATGACAGAGGATGAGATGGTTGGACGGCCTCAATGACTTGACAGACACGAATTTGAGTAAGCTCCGGGAATTGGTGATGGACAGGGAAGCCTGGCATTGTGTAGTTCATGGGGTCACAAAGAGTAGGACACGACTGAATGACTGAACTGAATTGAACTAACTGAACTTGAATTCACAGGACAGATTTAATGGTGAAATTATGACATCTTAAGAAAAATACTGGAAGTACTGGTAAATTATTTTTCTATTTGTTTCCCAGCTGATATATTTTTTCACAGATTCTCAGGTAGAAAAATTACTCTGAATTTTAGAACACGTTGTTCCATGGACAGAGAGGCAACTTTTATCTAAATTCTAAAAATGATGAAGTGTTAGAAGGGGTAGATAATACTAAGATCCACCTTTATTTAAACTGCATTTGGAGCTTTCTATAAAAAGAAGTAGCGTGAGTCTATTTCAAAAGTGAAGTATGTGGTTTCTTTATATTGCTTCTGGAATTTACCATGTTAACTTTGGTAATATCACTTAGAGAAATCATCCCATCATTGTTTTTCTCTAGGAATTGCTTCTTTATGACTGTTTTAAAGAAAATATACTAAATCTTTCATTGAAAACATACATATGTGATAAAGAAAAATTCCTGAAGAAATAGAATAATGGGGTGATTTATTACTCTGTGTGTGTGTGCATGCTTGATCATGTCTGACTTTTTTGTGACCCTCTGTGGAACTATTGCCTGCCAGACTCATCTGTCCATGGAGTTTTCCAGGCAAGAAATACTGGAGTGGGTTGTTTCCTCCTCCAGAGGATCTTCCCAAACCAGGAATTGAACCCACATCTCTTGCATCTCCTGCATTTGGTAGGAGGATTCATAACTACTTGTACCACCTGGAAAGCCTGTTACTCTAAGAGGTATCACTAAATCAGTGAGGTCAATTTTTATATAAATTCAAAACCATAGTTGCTGCTGCTGCTACTAAGTCGCTTCAGTCGTGTCCGACTCTGTGTGACCCCATAGATGGCAGCCCACCAGGCTCCCCTATCCCTGGGATTCTCCAGGCAAGAACACTGGAGTGGGTTGTCATTTCCTTCTCCAATGCATGAAAGTGAAAAGTGAAAGTGAAGTCACTCAGTCGTGTCCGACTCTTCACAACCCCATGGACTGTAGCCTACCAGGCTCCTCCGTCCATGGGATTTTCCAGGCAAGAATACTGGAGTGGGGTGCCATCACCTTCTCCTCAAAACCATAGTTATTAGTGTGTAAATGGTGCCAAACTGGACATGTGAACCCAAACTCACAGAGGTGACCTGAGAGTGAATAGGAGGGAACCGGTCTTTTAAAGTCCTCTAGTTCTGTTTCCTCCTTCTTCCTTGGAAGAGATGGGCATTCAGAAGGGAGGCAGTCCAATGGGTGCTGCCCATCTCATCTTGCTTATTTTTCAAAATATGCTGAAAATACATTTTTTGTATACTGAAAACTAGCCACCTTACTATAAATTGACAAAAATTCATCAGTTAATTAGTGCTGATTGGGGCACTAAGAAGCAAGATAATGCCACAAATAAAACATGAATGTACTTGAAGAGGAAGCACCTTATCACTCAAAGGTTAAAATAGCACAGTAGATATAACTCTTAACATGAATCACCAATGTGTCACTTCTGTTAAAAAAATGAAAACAAAACAGCTGGGATTCTGGGATATGAAGTTAAGCATATGGTCTGTCCTGTCAAAACTGGGGAAGAAATCATGCAGTCAAATGTTCGATGTTGATAGTGTCTCTGTTAGGACACAAGTGTGTCTCATCACACAGGAAACTGAGATACAGAAACCTGGGCATCAGCAGCTTGTGCATTAGGAACCACATGGTTCAGTCCTTGCGGTGGAGACAGGTCACATGTCTACTTCCAGGCCTTGTGTTTGGTGAAGGGGCTCTCCCTTTACTTCCTTTACTGCCAGTCCTGCTCTAGTAAAAGCTCTTCCCCATCTGTTGATTGCATTTCAGTGGCTCCTTCAGTGCACACCAGCCTTTCTTCTTTTTTTTTTTTTTTAATATAAATTTATTTATTTTAATTGGAGGCTAATTACTTTACAATATTGTGTTGGTTTTGCCAAACATCAACATTTTTGAAAAGTAAGAAGGTTCCGCAAAATATATAAACCGTCTGACATCTGTGTTGATCTCCTGAGCGGGGTGTTGGTGCCTGGTTGGTAGATTCAGTATATTAGTAGGTTATATTGAAATGTTTATAGTGATAGAAATAGGGCGCCTTCAATTTCAGTGTATTATTTTTCAATTTTGCTATCTTCTGTAATTTTCCCAAACTCAAAAACAGTCTGAAGGATTCTCTACTGAGATGTATAGCTTTGAATAGTATTATATACTCCATTTTCCTTAAATCATAACTTTTTCAGTGCTTTCCACTGTGTAAAGTATGAGGTTGTGATATCTTGGACCCAGTTAATTGTTATAATATATTCCTTTTACACTTAAACTTGGAGAAGGAAATGGCAACCCACTCCAGTGTTCTTGCCTGGAGAATCCCAGGGACGGGGGAGCCTGGTGGGCTGCCATCTCTGGGGTCGCACAGAGTTGGACACGACTGAAGCGACTTAGCAGCGGCAGCAGCAGCAACACTTGAACTTAATAAGGAGATACTGTTATGTATAAATTATTTATATATGTGGATTTATTTTCTAATTTATAGGATCAGATGTGTTACACGATGAGATTCACTCATGCCTTCATTAATACAGGCAACAAATATCTCCTGAGAGCTTGTTAGGCAGTGTTGCAGAATGTAGGGCTATCACAGTCATCAAAAGACAAAATCTCTACCCTTGGAGCTTAAATTCTCTTGGAGAAGATGGAAAACAAGTCGATGCATATGTAACAAGGTCTCAGTGTTGATACATGCAAAGGAGGAAAATGGAGCAGAACATGAACAGAAGCTAGCTGGCAGCATTATTAATATTGGGCAATATCTATTGATCTGTCATAAAGTCTACATGTACTGATTCATTTTGTACTCTATCAGTGTTAGGAGGTACCCATCTTTATAATTATGATAATATAGTCTTAGAGCTTAGGAAGGTAAGGTAGAGTAAGTTTAGAAACTTGCCCAGTTGGCAGAGCCAGGCAGGACTTATGCCCAGGCTGTCTGGCTTCAAGTCTCCATTTTTATTTTTTATTTTTACATTGGCTGTGCTGGTTCTTCATTGCTACTTGTAGGCTTTCTCTAGTTGTGGCAAACAGGGGCTAATCTTCGTGGCAGTACACAGCTTCTCACTGACATGGCTTCTCCTGTTGTGACACTTGGACTCTGGAGCACACAGGCTTCAGTACTGTGGCCTGCAGGCTCAGGAGTTGCAGCCTGTGGGCTCTAGGGTGTGGGCTCGGTTATTGTGGCATGTGAGTTCACTTGCTCCTTGCCACGTGGGATCTTCCTAGACCAGGGATGAAACCCATGTCCTGTGCATTGGCAGGTGGATTCTTAACCACTGGACCACCAGGGAGTCCCAAGCCTCCAATTTATTTTTTTTTAAATTTTCAAATCACAGGAACACGGAAGGAATAGTATGATGAACACATATACACATTCACCTGGATTCATCAGCTGTTAGTGTCTTCCCATATTTTCTCCATCAATATAATCTATATTTTGCTGAATTTTTTGTAAGTTGTAGAAATGTTTATTAAAAGTTGGATTTCACCTTTAAATACAAAAATGTACACCTTTTAAGAACAAGGACGTTCCCTTATATGTCCTAACACAGTCATATCAATCAATAAATTTAACAGTGATATTATGCTATTATCTAGTATGTTTTCAGAGTCTCTTATTGTAGCTCCTAGTTATTATTGTCTCTGCTTCTATTGTCCTTTTTCCCCATTTTAATACTTAATTATAATTTGATTTTATCATTGCACTACAGAGGGTCTTCATATTCATATATTCCAATAACTATCCCTGATTTATAAATGAAGACAGAATCTCAGAAATTAACATTTTCTGAAAAACATTTCCCCTCACAACCCTTTTTCCTTGTGACGCCGATATAGACAAATTCGAAGGAAAGTATAAAATCAAATTAGTGATGAGATGTCATCCAAGTCAGAGGCAAGTGTGAGTCAGGATGTCAGTCTTAAGCAAGTCCAACCACTTGCACCACAATCCAAATCTTACTCTTTAGATTTTATGTACTTTTCAAGCTAACACTACCTACAAATACCATATTTAATCCTAACTCATAATTCCCTTTTCATGGGATCAGACTCCCATCTGGAACATAATTCAGGTTCATATTCATAGATATGCTCCAGCATTTAGGATACCTGAAAAATGAAAAATTAAAAACACTGCTCACTCATCCTTGGTGTGTTGTTATCTGACATTGTAAAGGGTCAGATAATTTATCAGCCATCACTCATCAAGCTGTTGGTCTCTTAATTTGGAGTGTATTTCTTCTTTGTTATTCAACTTCAAGTAAAGCCTGAGTTTGGTTCTTGCTCCATAATACTTTTCAAAATAAATATTTATTGAACTTATCCCTACCACCAAATGTAGTTTCAGATTATCTTTGGCAGTTAAAAGTTTGTTTTTTCTAATCTTTGGAGTATAACTTTATGAAGATAGATTGATATAAACATCATCTATATCCATATTCTGGGGAAAATAAGATGTTGTGTCTTATTTTTCATGAGTTTTCATTCACTGCAAGACATTTATGACACTGAGGAAAATGCACTTGATTGGTCCACTATTTATAGAAGTAAACTTGGGAAAGAACCATCACCAGAGCAGGTTCCAGGATTACTAATGTATAAGGTGCAGTTTGCAATTGTTTGAATTTGTATATTTTCAGTTCAGTTCAGTCACTCAGTCGTGTCCAACTCTTTGCCACCCCATGAACCGCAGCATGCCAGGACTCCCTATCCTTCACCAACTCCTGGAGGCTACCCAAACACATGTCCATTGAGTCAGTGATGCCATCCAACCATCTCCTCCTCTGTTGTTCCCTTCTCCTCCTGCCCTCAATCTTTCCCAGTATCAGGGTCTTTTCAAATGAGTCAGTTCTTCACATCAGGTGGCCAAGTATTGGAGTTTCAGCTTCAACATCAGTCCTTGCAATGAACACCCAGGACTGATCTCCTTTAGGATGGACTGGTTGGATCTCCTTGCAGTCCAAGGGACTCTCAAGAGTCTTCTCCAACACCACAGTTCAAAAGCATCAATTCTTCAGTACACAGCTTTCTTTATAGTCCAGCTCTCACATCCATACATGACTACTGGAAAAACCGTAGCCTTGACTAGACAGACCTTTGTTGACAAAGTAATGTCTGCTTTTTAACATGCTGTCTAGGTTGGTCATAACTTTCCTTCCAAGGAGTAAGCGTCTTTTAATTTCATGGCTGCAGTCACCATCTAAAGTGATTTTGGAGCCCCAAAATATAAATTCAGTCACTGTTTCCACTGTTTCCCCACCTATTTGCCATGAAGTGATGGGACCGGATGCCATGATCTTAGTTTTCTGAATGTTGAGCTTTAAGCCAACTTTTTCACTCTCCTCTTTCACTTTCATCAAGAAGCTCTTTAGTTCTTCACTTTCTGCCATAAGGGTGGTATCATCTGCATATCTGAGGTTATTGATATTTCTCCCAGCAATCTTGATTCCAGCTTGTGCTTCATCCAGGCCAGCATTTTGCATGACGTACTCTGCATATAAGTTAAATAAGCAGGGTAACAATATACAGCCTTGACATACTCTTTTTCCTATTTGGAACCAGTCTGTTGTTCCATGTCCAGTTCTAACTGTTGCTTCCTGACCTGCATACAGGTTTCTCAAGGGGCAGGTCAGGTGGTCTGGTATTCCCATCTCCTACAGAATTTTCCACAGTTTATTGTGATGCACACAGTCAAAGGCTTTAGCATAGTCAATAAAGCAGAAATAGATGTTTTTCTGGAACTCTCTTGCTTTTTCGATGATCCAGCGGATGTTGGCAATTTGATCTCTGGTTCCTCTGCTTTTTCTAAAACAAAATGTGGTGGTAAGATTTTATCTTCAGAGAAAAAGACTGTAAAATTTTTTGAAGTTTTTCTTTAGTGTACCAACTCCTATGCAAAATGAACGTTTGGAAACTTGACTCAACTATAAAGATTGTTTTAACTTTTCTGTTGAAACCACATTGGGAGAAATAGCTTCATTTTTTGAGAGACTTCCCTAACTAATCCCAAGGGTGGTGGGATTTCTGGAGGCTGTCCTATGGCAGGGATGAGGGACATTGAGATCTTTCTGTCCTGACTTGACTCCACCATCTTTCTCAGTGAACACTCTTTGGAAAGAGCTCTCCCCATCACCTGGCTGTACATGTAAGATACATAAGAAGTCCTGAGGATGTCAGAGTTCTAATGTGTAGAGGCTTGTCTACTTCAGTAACAGTTTGCTTAGGAAAATATCATTCTTTCTGTATCCACAGGTGCAACTTAAAGACATCTTTGAATATCTTCCTGGTAAAATGAATACTGAATTAGCAGAATCTGGGTTGAACTTAAGTGTTGGACAGAAACAACTGGTGTGCCTTGCTCGGACTATTCTTAAGAAAAGTCAGATATTGATTATTGACAAAGCCACATCAAATGTGGATCCAAGGTATGGAGCTGAGATCCAGGAAACCTTGAATCTGAATTCTTGAATTCTAAAGGTGGTAAATTGAAAACATATTCTCTTGGCCTCATGGATATTTCTTGATAATATTAATTCCAGAAAACAAAGGAAAAACCAAGACATTTTATATAGGGTTAATGTTGTTATGAGGCAACCTGAGAGAGCTAGATTCCTAAATCCAGCTCATTATAATCTCAAGCAATTTTGAGGGAAGACTATTTTCCATTTTTGAAAAACAATAAATTTCTGAATAGACTTTTTATACTTAGTTTTTTAAGGAACAAGATTATACATTAAGATATTGATTTTTAAAAACATTATTAAAAGTATCATGATTTTTTAAGTCAAACATCTGCTTTTCCTGTTTTTACTGAACTAAATCAATTTCTTTGATTCTAGAACTGATGAGTTAATACAAAAAAGAATTCGTGAGAAATTTGCTCACTGCACTGTGCTAACCATCACACACAGGTTGAGCAATGTCATTGACTGTCAACGGATATCGGTAAGACTCTCACCACTTTAGCTGTTTTCATTTATGTTCAATTTTTCAATGTATCCTTCCTTGAAAAATTTGATGGGAACCTCCAGTAATGTAATTTTCTCTTAGTTTCTCCTCTCTTTTCTGAAAATTGTTGTTGTTCATTCGCTCAGTCATGTCTGATTGTTCGTGACCCTATGGAGTTCAGCATACTAGGCCTCCCTGTGCTTCACTATGTCCAAGTTTGTCCAAACTCATGTCTGTTCAGTCCGTGACGTTGTCCAACCATCTCATCCTCTGTCATCCCCTTCCCCTCCTGCCTTCAATCTTTCCCAGCATCAGAGTCTTTTCCAATGAGTCAGCTCTTTGCATCAGGTAGCCAAAGTATTGGATCTTCAGCTTTAGCATCAGTCCTTCCAATGGATATTCAGGGTTGATTTCCTTTAGGATTGACTGGTTTAATATTCTTTCAGTCCAAGGGACTCTCAAGAGTCTTCTTTATCAGCACAGTTTGAAAGCATCAATTCTTTGATGCTAAGCCTTCTTTATGGTCAAACTCTCACATCCATACATGACTACTGGAAAAACCATATAGCTTTGACTAGACGGACCTTGGTTGGCAAAGTAATGTCTCCGCTTTTTAATATGCTGTCTAGGTTTGTCATCAGAGAAGGCAGTGGCACCCCATTCCAGTATTCTTGCCTGGAAAATCCCATGGATGGAAGAGCCTGGTAGGCTGCAGTCCATGGGGTCGCTTAGAGTCGGACACGACTGAGCAACTTCCCTTTCAGTTTTCACTTTCATGCATTGGAGAAGGAAATGGCAACCCTTTCCAGTGTTCTTGCCAGGAGAATTCCAGGGACGGAGGAGCCTGGTGGGCTGCCGTCTATGGGGTTGCGCAGAGTCGGACACGACTGAAGCGACTTAGCATCAATAGCAGTAGCAGCAGGTTTGTCATAGCTTTTCTTCCAAGGAGCAACCATCTTTTTAATTTCATGGCTGTGGTCACTGTCTACAGTGATTTTGGAGCCCAAGAAAATAGTCTGTCACTGTTTCCATTGTTTCCCCATCTATTTGCCATGAAGTGATGGCACTGGATGCCATGATCTTTGTATTTTGAATGCTGAGTTTTAAGCCAGCTTTTTTCACTCTCCTCTTTCACTTTCATCAAGAGGCTCCTTAGTTCCTCTTTGATTCTGTCATAAGGGTGGTGTCATCTACCTCTCTGAGGTTATTGATATTTCTCCTAGCAATCTTGATTCCAGCTTGAGCTTCATCCAGGCTGACATTTTGCATGATGTACTCTGCATATATGTTAAATAAGAAGAGTGACAATATACAACCTTGACATCCTTTCCCAATTTGAACCTTATTTGTATTTCTTGCTTTAGAAATAGACATAGCTTTTTTATTGTACTTCCCAGATACTGCGTTTTTGCAAATTGAGAGCTTATCATAACCCTGCATCGAGCAAGTCTATGGGCGCCATTTTTCAAACAGTATTTCCTCATTCCAATTCTCTGTCTCACCTTTTGGTAATTCTCATTATATGTCAAACTTTTTCTACAATCATTATAGTTTCTCTGGTGATCTGTAACATCAATGTTACTGCTATGACTTGCTGAAGTCTCCTCTGTTGGTTAGTATTTTTTTAAGCAATGCATTGTTTTTAGGTTAAGGTCTCTACATTGTTTTCTCAGACATAATGCTATTGCACACTTGATAGGCCAGTGTCATGCAAACATAACTTCTGTATGTTCTGGGAAACCAGAACATTCATATGACTCACTTTAATGACATATTCACTTCATTCCAGTGTTCTGGAACTGTACCCACACTGACGGATGACTGTACCTCGTTCCTTTTTGGAAAACAGGTGACTGTCTATTCTGAAAGTTTTAGTGTGAACATAAAGACGAGTCAATCTGTTTCAAAGCCTATGCTCCAGAGGGTGGGCGACCGGCCTTAAGGAGTAGCTGGGGAAGTGACAAATGCTGACGAAGGGCATAACCGACAGGGTTGTCACCATAAAGTCCTATCATTGCAAGTGATAAGGTGTAATAATTACATTTTATTGCATGTGAATACTTCTGCAGAAAGATAGATGAATATGTTTTTTAATTCTATTTTTAATTGAATCTAATCCATAAAAATATATTTTTGTTATAAAAAAGCAATAGATGTACAAGGCAGAAATAGGAAAATAGAAGAAAATCTCATAAAGGGAAGGTTACAAAATACCCACCACCAGTAAGTGGCAGTTATATAGTGCTATAATATTATTTGGATAACATTAGAGCCATTTTAATAATTTATTTTATTCTTCAAAACAGAATATTTCATTACCAGAATTTTTATGTATTCTTAAAATTCCCCCATGTCATTTATTAATTTTCCACAGCTCAGTTCTTAAAGCTGCCTAAAATTTCATCATAGGGATCAGATCAGATCAGTCACTCAGTTGTGTCTGACTCTTTGCAACCCCATGAATCACAACACACCAGGCCTCCCTGTCCATCACGAACTCCCGGAGTTCACTGAGACTCACGTCCATCGAGTCAGTGATGCCATCCAGCCATCTCATCCTCTGTCGTCCCATTCTCCTCCTGCCCCCAATCCCTCCCAGCATCAGAGTCTTTTCCAATGAGTCAACTCTTCGCATGAGGTGGCCAAAGTACTGGAGTTTCAGCTTTAACATCATTCCTTCCAAAGAAATCCCAGGGCTGATCTCCTTCAGAATGGACTGGTTGGATCTCCTTGCAGTCCAAGGGACTCTCAAGAGTCTTCTCCAACACCACAGTTCAAAAGCATCAATTCTGCAGCGCTCGGCTTTCTTCACAGTCCAGCTGTCACATCCATACATGACCACAGGAAAAACCATAGCCTTGACTAGACGAACCTTTGTTGGCAAAGTAATGTCTCTGCTTTTCAATATGCTATCTAGGTTGGTCATAACCTTCCTTCCAAGGAGTAAGCGTCTTTTAATTTCATGGCTGCAGTCACCATCTGTAGTGATTTTGGAGCCCAGAAAAATAAAGTCTGACACTGTTTCCACTGTTTTCCTATCTATTTCCCATGAAGTGGTGGGACCGGATGCCATTATCTTCGTTTTCTTAATGTTGAACTTTAAGCCAACTTTTTCACTCTCCACTTTCACTTCATCAAGAGGCTTTTTAGTTTCTCTTCACTTTCTGCCATAAGGGTGGTGTCATCTGCATATCTGATGTTATTGATATTTCTCCCAGCAATCTTGATTCCATCTTGTGCTTCTTCCAACCCAGCATTTCTCATGATGTACTCTGCATAGAAGTTAAATAAACAGGGTGACAATATACAGCCTTGACAAACTCCTTTTCCTATTTGGAACCAGTCTGTTGTTCCATGTCCAGTTCTACCTGTTGCTTCCTGACCTGCATACAAATTTCTCAAGAGGCAGATCAGGTGGTCTGGTATTCCCTTCTCTTTCAGAATTTTCCACAGTTTCTTGTGATCCACACAGTCAAAGGCTTTGGCATAGTCAATAAAGCAGAAATAGATGTTTTTCTGGAACTCTCTTGCTTTTTCCATGATCCAGCAGATGTTGGCAATTTGATCTCTGGTTCCTCTGCCTTTTCTAAAACCAGCTTGAACATCAGGAAGTTCACAGTTCACGTATTGCTGAAGCCTGGCTTGGAGAATTTTGAGCATTACTTTACTAGCATGTGAGATGAGTGCAATTGTGCGGTAGTTTGAGCATTCTTTGGCATTGCCTTTCTTTGGGATTGGAATGAAAAATGGCCTTTTCCAGTCCTGTGGCCACTGCTGAGTTTTCCAAATTTGCTTGCAGATTGAGTGCAGCACTTTCACAGCATCATCTTTCAGGATTTGGAATAGCTCAACTGGAATTCCATCACCTCCACTAGCTTTGTTCGTAGTGATGCTTTCTAAGTCCCACTTGACTTCACATTCCAGGATGTCTGGCTCTAGGTCAGTGATCACACCATCGTGATTATCTGGGTTGTGAAGATCTTTTTTGTACAGTTCTTCTGTGTATTCTTGCCATCTCTTCTTAATATCTTCTGCTTCTGTTAGGTCCATACCATTTCTGTCCTTTATCGAGCTCATCTTTGCATGAAATGTTCCTTTGGTATAGAGCACAATTAATCTCAAACTTAGACATCTATATATTTTCCAAATTGTCACTTTTATAAAAAATCTTGAAATAGTTAGATGGATATGGTTTTGTTCACTGTAAGTAAGTCAGAGAAAGGGCTTGCTGGGAAACAGTTGTAACCTAATTAATAGCTTTGTTTATGTGTTGTCTCTCCAAAGGGATTTGGCCTGTTTTAGCTCATTAAGCACCACTCAAGTGTCAGGCTTAGAATTTGATTTCACAAAGTTCTCTCAATATTAAGTTTATAAAACTTGATGGAGTCATAATGAAAGCTAATATAATCTTCCTTACTTTCTCAGTTGCCACAAAACAGTGGAGCAAGACAGACAAATTAGAAATGCTCTTTATCCTAAGACTCACCACTGTCTCTACACTAGAGGGTTCTTCCTGTAGTTTTTGAGAGTAGCTGGGCACTCGTGACCTGCTTTCTCTGCAGCCAACAGCCCAGCTCTTCCCTCCAGTCTCTGCACACTGCTGCCTTCATATCACCCATAGTCTCCTGTTGGTGTGAACAAAGGAAGCATGTGACAATCTGCACTTACTCTAACAGTGTTATCTGTGGTCAACACTTTCACTGTCCTCAGTTAGAGAATTCTCTGGAAATGAATGATGAAGAACCAAAAGCAGAGCTGAGAAACTCAGATCCCACCTCTTCTGTTTATAGTCCATCTTATGGTTTTATATTTTTTGTTTCTTCCTCATCTCAAACCTCTTCTTAGAATTTTTCCCACAGAAGTGAAAATCAGAAACGGTTGTAACACACCCACCTGAAAAGCATAAAACAGCTCAACCTAAATAGAGTTTTACTTAAATTCTATTTTTCACCTTAATGGAACTTTTCTTTCATAAACCTACATGCTGCAGTTAGAACACTCGAGAAGAGAAAAGCTCCTGCAAAAACACTGCAAGAGTTTTCACTCAAGTTTTAAGAGGAAAGATAACTAACACTGAGGTATGAAATACAGTTGGGGAGAAGAAATAGTTTATGGAGGGGGCATGCTTGTGTGCAAAGGCAGCAGCTTTGGGAGAGTGGCTGTGGAGGTTACCCTGACCCAGCCTTCATCCCTCCCCAGTGAGAAGAATGATTTACTATTTCAAGACCCAAGACAGGATTTTGAGTTAATAGTCGTCACCTTGTCCAGTCACTGAGAAAATCACAGGTACCCATTTTACCGATGAGGACCCACCTTCAGGGTTGGACAGCTGTCCTGTGTCATCACCTGGCCGCCAGAGACAAATCTGACACTCAGATCTCCCCCTCCCCGCTCTGCTTGTTGCGCAGTGGGATCTCTCTCCATTGTTGTCATCACCTCCCAGCATCTTTCTTATCAGGCTTCTCCTCCATCCTCTCCTGGGCACCACCACCTCTTGGTGCACTCACCCACCTCTCCCTGCATTCTTCTGTATCACTGATGACATCCTGCCAGTGAAAATGGATCAAATTATCTTGCAGTGCATCCATTTCATTTTTATTTCTAGGACAGCTGTCTGGAATATCTGCACATAAACAGGCTTCATAAACACATCTTCACTGAGCTTATGTAACTAAGTTACTCATCCAACATAATGTATTTTTACTTAACCTATTAGAGCTTGATAAGCTGTTCAGGGTTGGGGTTCCTGGAGAGATCCTAGGGTTTGGGGATTATTATCATACCAACTTGAATATGTGGTTTAGTTAATAGTTTATCTTGGGTTATGAGAAGAGTTGGGGACCTAATGGGAGATTGTAGGAGCTTTTTCTTATAAGGGATGTTAAAAATCCAAAATTATACCTATTTTTCTGTACATAACGAGAATTTGGATTTGCTTTATGTTTATTTGTTCTGAAATATCTAGAGTCTTTTACCAAACCAGTAAATGTAAAGGCTAAGTTGTAAAATTCTATTTCTGGCCTTTCTTCAGTCTGTGTCCCATCTCAGCTTTTGTAGCCCCTACGTGAGCCTTGGCTTTTAAGTTTTATTAGGTTCCATTAGTTTTTGCTTTCATTTCTTTTGCTTTGGGAGACTAATCTAAAAAAAAAAACTTGCTGTGATTTATATCAAAGAGTCTTTTGCCTGTGTTTTCATTTAGTTTTGTAGTTCCCAGCCTTATATTAGATATTGAAGCCATTTTGAGTTTATTTTTGTGCATGATGTGAGGGAGTGTCTAATTTCATGTATTTTCAGGTGTTCAGCTTTCCTACTACTATTTACCATAGAAACTGCCTTTTCTCCAATTCTTGTGTACTGTTTCATATATTAATTGACGTAGATGTGTGGAGACCAGTGTTTTAAAACTGCAGTTTTTCTTCTTCAACATCAGGAGTGGTAGTTACGTTCTGTTATGCTATGCTTAAGTAGAATTGCACATTTGAGACATCTAAATTGACATGCCAAGTTACAGGGCTTCCCTGGTGGCTCAGATGGTAAAGATTCCACCTGCAATGCAGGAGACTTGAGTTTAATCCCTGGGTCAGGAAGATCCCCTGGAGAAGGAGATGGCTACCCACTCCAGTATTCTTACCTGGAGAATTCCATGGACAGAGGAGCCTGGTGGACTACAGTCCCATGTGGTCATAAAGAGTTGGACATGACTGAGAAACTTTCACCGAACATTTAAATTATTATGCAGATGTGAAAGTGAAAGTTGATCAGTCATGTCTGACTCTTTATGATCCTATGGACTGTAGTCCACCAGACTCCCCTGTCCATATGATTTTCCAGGTAAGAATACTGGAATAGGTTGCCATGCCCTTCTTCAGGGGATCTTCCCAACCCAGGGATCGAACCTGTGTCTCTTGTGTCTCCTTCATTGCAGGCAGATTCTTTATCCACTGAGTTACCTTGGAAGCCCATTAAGTGGATGAAACAGATTCGATTATTCTCAGACTCTTTTGAGAAAGCTACCCTTAGCAGTAATTCACAGTAGTAAACAAATGATTAACAGGAAAATGGCATTTATGAGACTAATAAATGTTTCCAATTAAATGGAAAGGATTAAATTTATTGTAGTACCTATATGTTGAAAAACAACCTGTGTGTTGTTTAGAGTTCCTGCATTCTGTTCTTTAAAAAAAACAAAACAAAAAAAAAAAACTTTTTTTTAAAATATAAATTTATTTAAATTGGAAGTTAATTACTTTACAATATTGTATTGGGTTTTGCCATACATCAACTTTTATTTATTTATTTATTTTAGGCTGTGTTGTGTCTTCCTTGCTACACAGACTTTTCTCTAGTTGCAGCAAGTAGGGGCTACTCTTCATTGCTGTGTGAAGACTTCTCATTGCATGGGCTCTCTTGTTGTGGAGCATGGGCTCTAGGTATGTAGGCTCAATAGCTGAGGCTCCTGGGCTCTAGACCACAGGCTCTGTAGTTACGGCACATGGGCTTAGTTGCTCTGTGGCATGTGTGAGCTTTCTGAGCCACGGATGGAACACAAGACTCCTGCATTAGTAGGCAGATTCTTTTATCACTGAGCCACCAGGGAAGCTCATCCAGTATATTCTCTTAATATGCATTTATTTCAAATATGACCTAAATGAAGAATTAAATACTACTGAACATCAGAACAGTTTTATAATTATATCACTTGGGCCAATTGTTTCAGGCACTTTTTCCCCGTCCAGAACCATTAACCAAAGTCACTAATAAGTAGAAAGGCAGAGTGAAGGACCCCTTCCTCTCACTTTCAGTTTGCATTTAGCAGACTTATTAATGAGCAATAACAGGGGTGAAAGGAAAGCAGCTGAAGAAAGAAAGAGAAACAAGGAAAGAAAGATAATTTATGGAAACAGAGTCAGATACTCGGCAGTTCAGGTTGGGCTGGCCCCATGTGCTCTGTAACCCATGATCACTGGAATTTGGAGCTCAATTTCTTACTTGCTTCTTTAGTCTTATCCAAAGAGAAAACTGGACTTCTAGAGATTTCTTCTGTGCAGAGCAGTTTTGCAAAAGCTGCTTATGTACCAGCTCCTTTTGCCAGGCTTTCTCTCCCAGAAGAATAAACTACAACCACATCCAGCTTCAAGAAGCATCTCAATCCCTTGGACAAGGATTCTGTTCCTCTTAGAAGCTGGCATAATCCAGGATCCTTAAGAAATCCTGGAAGCCTTTGCTTTTTTTCCCCAAATATTGTTCAGATTCTCAAATTGACCATTAATTTGTTGTCAGGGCACTGCTCTCTGGTTTGTAAGACACCAACCTACTTTTTAGGTAAATGGAGTTTGATTTTCTTGAATGAAGATATTTGCCAACTCTGTGAATCTGTACAAATTGCCTCAAAGCTCAGAGTCTGAGTGCTAAAAGTGCTAATGATAACAACCCCAAATGCCCTGAACATAAAATAAGATGCTATAGAGTTAGTAGTCTATATATATAGTCTATATATATAGTAGTCATAGTCTAAAGATTCTATTTTCTTTATTTCCTATAACATTATAATATTAAAAGGTCAGGTTAGGCCTTTGTTTGCCTAGTAAAACAAATTAGTCAAACTATTAAAACATCAGCCAGTCCTACCACCCAAACAGATTTTCTCTGTTTCCCTATCCTGCCACTTTTTGAAATATTGTCTGGGTTATAATATGTTACTGGGAGACATTATGTACTAATGGGTTTCTTTTTGCTGTTTACAGGTTTTGGATTCAGGGAGACGGAAAGAAACTGGTCAGCCAAATGATTTGCTGCAGAATAGAAACAGTCTGTTTTATAAAATGGTGCAACATCTGGGCAAGGAGGAAGTAGCTGTCCTCAATGAAAGGGCAAAATAGGACAGGGAGTTGTCATTAAAGTTTGTCTCCAGGTTCACTCTTCACAAGGTCTCTATCAGGGGTCTGATAACAAGCACTCTGTGGCCTTATAAATCTCCAGAGACTAAGCTTCATGAGTGGGTCTTAACAACACAAGGTGGGTTAAGAGCAGGTCTGCTGAGAATCTGCAGCAGTGGTGGGGGTGGGGTCAGGATGTGTGCACCCTTCTGTGTGCACACACCTGTGCCTGCGACAGAGATTTCTGATTGGACTTCCACATTTCTGGGCTCTGGGCTCAAATTCTCATAGAGCACAGAACACTCTTACTTTGCAGACCCTTTACATTCATTCTGATTGGTGCTCAGCATATTTGTGATGCAAGTTCTGTCAAGGAATATCCAGGAAATTTGAGAGTTCAGGAGACAATTTTTGAAATATTTTGATTCTAGGAAGATCTTCCAGGGAAAGGTGTAGGTCTCTTCTGTTTTCTAATCTGTAAGGAAAACTTCTTCCTCTACCTTCTAGAAGATGAAATTGTCATCAGGACAAATCAAGAACTCACAACACCTTCACACTGTAGTCTGAATGGTGCTTGAAGGTTTACAGAGCACTTTCTCAGAGATGAGGTGTGCAAAGCACTAAGCACTGTGCATGGTGTGAGGAAGGGGCTCTATGGGTAACATTCAGGTCACGTGACATCTTCCAAACAAAGGTGAGATGGTCACTGAGATCTAGGTTAGGATACTTAGCCATTGTCATTCAGCCATCTGTAAGTTTTCCTGGAAGAAGGTGGGAGTGGGAATAGGGTTGATGGGAAGATGGAGGGGAGGAAGGTCTGGTGTTCTTGACCCTTGACATGCAGGGTTTGGGGTGGGATGAGGCTTCCAGGTGCCTGTGGTGAGGCTTCTCCATAGAAAATTTATCTCTGAGTATTAAATTATGGGTATATTTTCTATTCTCATACTTTTGTGCATTTCCCAAATTTTCACTTGTAAGCAGAATAAGATTACTAGTGTAATATTTTAAATGTCTTAAAGAAAACATGTCCCAGTATCTTAAGTACTACTATATGAAACATTTATCTAAAATGTGACCTTAGTTCATCACTGTCTCATCTCAGCCCTCCTTAGAAATGAGGAAACGCAGAGCAGTACCTTCTACTGCTCATAGTGTAGGAGAATTCCTGGGTTGCAGAGCTGGTTGAAGAGGTGGCAGAGTTAGAGTTCGTACTTAGGTTTAGGGACAAGGAAGTCTGTTCAGAACATTTCCAAAGTACTTATATTGTATGCACATATAGAGTGTGTGTGTTAGTTGTCAAGTCACGTTTGACTCTGCAACACCATTGTCTGTAGCTTGCCAGTCTGCTCTGTCTATGGAATTTTGTAAGCAACAACACTGGAGTTGGTTGCCATTCCCTTCTCGAGGGGATCTTCCCAACCCAGGGATCGAACTCCAGTCTCCCACATTGAGGACAAATTCTTTACCATCTGAGCCATATATCACCCTATATATTTTTTTAGTGCCTGAAATTCACAGAGCACTTTCATTAATTCGAGTGTCTGCCAGTCATTGAAGACTTGATAAGCATTGTCATTTTCTGGGTGACAAAATCACAAAACAACCAGGAATCTCCCAAACCCTTTTGGTCTTTCCACCTTAGGCATTTCACAGCAGAAAGAGGTGTGTCCACCTGTGTCAAAGTCTTCATTTAAAAACTGTGTTATCATTATGCATTATCAAGGCATTGAGTAATGAGAAGTAGGTCACAGAACTTCTGATAGGTCCAGATAACATAAGATAGGTTTCAACAACCTCATTTTACAGGTGATGAAACTGAGGCCCTTTAGAAGGAAGGTGGCCCTATGTATATAATTGATGTGAAGTTTGTTTGCAGCAGATACAGAAATAGAAATCTTTTCTTTCAGTAAATGTTTTAAATCAAGTATAACATACATATAAAAACAGACATGGGTCATAGAATTAGAAATCTTGTGCTTCCTGGTCTAGTAATCCTGCACCTACTCTAACAATATTCAGGGTAAGTTACGTTTGTGTATTTCTTCTCAATTTATTTTACATTGCTCTCACATGTATGATTTCACGTAATCTCACGATGGTCCATTTTTATCCATGTCATGGTTGGGGAGAGTGTGTCCACGGCTCACCTAAGGTCACAGAGCTGGTCCAAGGAGCAGAGGGGCAATTGCTAGGGGATGCTGAGGGCTACCCTAGGTACTGTGTCCTGTGTCAATTCTGAGAACACTGCTTCTTTCACGTGGTAGCCAAGATGGGGCCATCATGCAAGTTCACAGAGTGGCAGAACCTCACTCTTGAGTTGGAGTCCTGCCACTGGGTCAGGTCACCTCTACAGAAAAAAAAAAAAAAAAGCATTTCTTGATCCTCATCCCATTTTAACATCTTCTTGACATTATTTCTGCATACTCTGCATCCTCTTAGGTAAGCTGTCAGATTATCAGGTTTTTGGATGTGCAAGCATAAGATACCCATGCATTGTTCAGAGCTATAACACCAGGAGCATTAGCCTAAGTCAACAAAATTTTCACTCTAATAGAACAGAATTCATTCATTTGAAAAGAAAACTCAACAGCTGAGAAGAGGTGCTTCCAAGTCACATTTTTTAAAATACATAGTTCAAGCGAATCACTGATTCACTGTCTGATTGACCCTTTTAGATGATCCATGAAATAGCAGAGAAATTACCTTTCAGATACACAAAGTGGAAGGAGCATTAGTTTTCTAAGACTGCCATACAAAGTACCACAGAGTAAATGACTTAAACAACAGAAATTTATTTTCTCACAGCCCTGGAGGATGGACGTCTGAGGGCAAGGTGTCAGTAGGGTTGGTTTCCTCTGAGGTCTCTCTCCTTGGCTTGGAGATGCCATCTTCCCTCTGTACCTATGTCCTGATCTTTTCTTGTAAGTACTCCAGTCTATTAGATTAGGACCCATCTGTTTGACTTCATTTTAACTTTTTGCCTCTTTAAAGAGCCTGTCTCCAAATGCAGTCACATTCTGAGATACTGGCAGGTTTAGGACTTCAACATGTAAAATTGGAGGGGACACAATTCAACTTAAAGAAAAAATGCCTGTCATTCATTCTGTTCTGTGATGAAGCAGACCTGGTTGAAGTTTTTTGAAGTTTCTTTGTTCCTGGTGTGTAACAATGGTATTATTAATCTATTCATGAAATCACTTAATACAGCCCAGAAGTTACAAAATCCCAATATTCTAGTTCTAGGCGCCTGGACCAGTTTGAATCGATGGAGGAGCCATTTAGCATCCATGTGGCCTTGTGTCCCCCGAGGCCTCTCTGCTTCAGGTCCTCACCTGTGTGTAGAGCAGGGATTAGAGTTCTGCCAGTTTCTTCACACTCATTACAGGGATCAGATGAGAGAGCAGATGCTTAAATGCTTTGAGACTTTAGAGTGTTTTACAGTATAAAAGTGGGATCATTTTTCCAACCTGCAGAATGGGAGAAAATAATAGCAAATGAAACAACTGACAAAGGGTTAATTTCCAAAATATACAAGCAAGCCTTGCCCATGCAAGGCTTCCCTAGTGACTCAGATGGTAAAGAATCTGCCTGCAATGAGGGAGAACCCTGCAATGTGCAAGACCCAGGTTCAATCCCTGGTTCAGGAAGATCTTCTGGAGTAGGAAATGGCAACCCACTTCAGTATTCTTGCCTGGAGATTCCCATAGGCAGAGGAGCCTGGTGAGCTACAGCCCATTGGGTCGCAAAGAGTTGGACACAACTGAGATGCTAACATTACCGCACTTCCATGCAAGTCAGTTCCAGAAAAACAAACAACCCAATCAAAAAGTGGGGAAAAGACATAAACATACATTTATCCAAAGAAGACATACAGATGGCTAACAAACACATGAAAAGATGCTCAAAATTGCTCATTATTAGAGAAATGCAAATCAAAACCACAGTGAGATATCACCTCACACCAGTCAGAATGGCCATCATCAAAAAGTCTACAAACACTAAACGCTGGAGAGGGTGTTGAGAAAAGGGAACCCTCTTTCACTATTGGTGGGAATGTAAGTTGATACAGCCACTGTGGAATACAGTATGGCGAGTCCTTTAAAAATTAGGAATAAAACAACCATATGACACAGCAATCTCACTCCTAGGCATATACTCTGAGGAAACCAAAATTGAAAAACACTCATTTACTCCAATGTTGTGGCAGCACCATTTACAATAGCTAGAACATGGAAGCAATCTAGATGTCCATTGACAGATGAATGGATAAAGAAGTGTGGCACATATACACAGTGGAATATTACTCAGCCATAAAAAGGAATGTATTTCAGTCAGTTCTAATGAGGTGGATAAACCTAGAGCCTATTATACAGAGTGAAGTCAGTCAGAATGAGAAAAACAAGTATCACATACTAACGTGTATATATGGAGTCTAGAAAGATGGTACTGATGAAATTATTTGCAGGGCAGCAATGGAGACATCGACACAGAGAACACTTACAGACCTGGTGGGATGGGGGGAGGAAGGAGACAGTGGGATGTATGGAGAGAGTAACATGGAAAATTACATTACCATATGCATAACAGATAGCCAATGGGAATTTGCTGTATGATTCAGGAAACTCAAACCTGGGCTCTGTAACAATCTAGAGAGGTGGGATGGGGAGGGAACATATGTATACCTAAGGCTGGTTGATGTTGGTGTTTGGCAGAGACCAACACTGTTATATAAAGCAATTATCCTTCAGTTTAAAAAAATTAAAATTAAAAAAAGAGGGGAAGGCTCTAGGCTCTGTAAAAGCTGTAGTCAGAAGCCTTGGCTCCCAACAATAAAACAAATATACCCATAGTTCTTCTAAGTAGCTTCAGAGACTCTAAATCAGGGATCCCCAACCACTGGACCACAGACTTGTACCGCTCCAAGGGCTCTTGGGAACTGGGCCACACAACAGGAGGTGAGTGGTGGGGGAGTGAGCAAAGCTTCATCTGCCACTCCCCATCATTCATATTATACCTGAGTGTAATCACTCATATTACACCTCCTCCAACTCCCCTCCCACCCCGTCCTGTCTGTGGACAGCTTGTCTTCCATGCAACTGGGTTCCTGGTGCCAAAAAGGTTGGGGACTGCTGGTGTAAGTAATTAAAAGGTATTTTTAATAATAAGTTTGAAAACAAATGGTACATATACTGCTACAAAATTTAAAATCTTTAAAAAATACTTTTTAAGGATTTATGAACAGAAAGTAAAAAACCCTCCACTCCTGTCATCACACAGCTCCTCCCTAGATGGAGCCCCAGCACCACTGTTGACTGTCTTGTTGACTTCTGTTCATCAGGAAGAACTTGTGAACATGTGGTCTTCCTGTTTTTAAGCACAGATGATAGCTGTTCTTTCCTTTTTTTCAGCTAATATTATATCTCAGATTATATCAATGCATATAGTTGTCTCATTCCTTTTAATGGCTACATAGTGCTACACTTTCTCCATTTCCTACTCCTTATTTTCAATACTTGTCAAGCAGAGTTTTTAAAACATAGGGATTACAACCTGATTTTAACATCCTAATTTGTTGTGCTCATATTATGAGAAACCATTGGGCAGACAGTATTAATACATTTCCCAGCCTCTTTGTCACCCTGTGTTTATCTCCAGGTTTTGAATTAGTAAAATGATTTTACTTATCAATTTGCTCTAGTGATAAACTTATTTGTTAATCAGAATGATCAGAACTCTAGTGGATCTACAGGTTGTTTGGCATTAAGTTCAGCCCCACTGAGGGTTCTAAGGGGGCTACTTCCTGCTGCTGCTGCTGCTGCTAAGTCGCTTCAGTCGTGTCCGACTCTGTGCGACCCCATAGACGGCAGCCCACCAGGCTCTGCTGTCCCTGGGATTTTCCAGGCAAGAACACTGGAGTGGGTTGCCATTGCCTTCTCCATTGTGTGAAAGTGAAAAGTGAAAGTGAAGTCGCTCAGTCGTGTCCCACTCGTAGCAACCCCGTGGACTGCAGCCTACCAGGCTCCTCCATCCATGGGATTTTCTAGGCAAGAGTACTGGAGTGGCTTGCCATTGCCTTCTCCGACTTCCTCTGTAGAATAAACACACCTGATTTTTTTAATTGTGTCTCCAGTAATGATATGATTTGCTTCAAATGAAGAAGTGGACCTAGAAATGTGTTGCCTTAGGAGAAGGACTTTAAAACTCTTAAACATTTTGTTTTTGGCTTTCCCCACCCCCAGGTGCATTTTGAAGGAAATAGCCAGATATCACTCACAGTGACTGTGTGGTTTTATCAATGTAATGAATGTCCAGTGGACAGCTTTCAGCCTTAACAATTTTTAAGTCAACTGTGTGAGTCTACCATGAGTTCATGTCTATTCCAAAGGCATTTTTCCAATAGGTTTTTGCACTACATAAATTGTACTTTTTTTGCATTAACAGCAAATATTTACATATCACAAGATGTTTATTTTTTTCTATAATTTTTTCCTCCCCCTTCACTCAGTGATGTCAAGCTCTTGCAAAAGGATTTATTATCTTTATTTATATGTTACAGTGTTTTCTTTCTTATCCAAATCAGAGTGCAGGCCACCAATAAACCTGTCTCCCAGGTTTTGTGTCTTGAGAGACTCCAGAGCCAAACTCATTTTCTAAGATTTGAGACAAAGTTGTCACAGATGTTTTTTGTTGTTGTTGTTGTTGTTGTTTTAGTTTCCAGAATTACATATTACTTTAGAATTATGTCAGGGCTTCTGTTTACTTGCAGATAGTGTGAAGTTGCTGTTTTGTGTCACTATTTCCTTTAACACTATGATCCATTTTTCCACTCAAAGATCTCTGGTTAAAATACTAGAGATAACTAATAGGAAAAACATACGACACATGTAGTTTAAGTGACATTATAGGAAAGAGAGGTGTTGCCCTCCAAAAAAAACTATGGTTAAAATATAGGACAATATTTTATGTTCATCTCCTGTGTCCCCTGCATTGCAGGCAGATTCTTTACCACTGAGCCACTGGGAAAGCCCTCTAAAAGAGAAGAAAGAGAAAATATGCTTTCTCAAAGTGGGAACCCTTCCTGGGATTTGCTCATGAAGGACAAACGTGTGCTATGACTGTCTTTTAGATACAGGATTTAATTTTTTTTACATTAAAAAAAGTGGTAAAACATATATAACATAAAATTTGCCATATAACCATTTTTAATCATACAATTCAGTGGCATTAATCATGTTTACAAGGTTGTGCAACCATCATTGTCTAGGTAACTTTTGGTAAAGTTGTTATTTCTGCAGAGTCATTCTGGTACGTTTCATTTTTCTAGAAGTGGATTTGTTTCCTGTGAGTTTTGAGCTTGACTGGCATAAATGTTTTCACAGTATCTTATATGCTTAATCTCTGCAGCATCTCTGTCCTTTTGGCTTTTAGTTTTCTTTAAGCTTTCACTTTTTTATTAACAATCTTGCATAACTTTTTCCTATGTTCAAAAAATCAACTTTTTGTTTTATTGAGGCTCCGTGTTTTTTTTTTTCTAATTCCTCACTTCATTTTTTCTTTCCTTCAACTTTTCCTGAGATTTTTTTCCCTCTAAACTCTTAAATTGGAAACATTAATAATGTCATTATTTTTCTAATATAAGTATATGAAGCAGACATTTTTTTCTGAGATCCACTTTAGCCGCAACCTACAAGTTTTGATACTTAGTACAACCAGTAGTCAAAGTATTATGTATTTTATAAATACTAATTTAATTCATTAACTATATCTTTTATCTATGGGTTATTCATAAGTATAATGTTTTCTAAGTTTCAAATGCTAATGGCTTTTTTCTAATAGATTCAACCATGTGGAACTGCTAACATTCAGTCTTTTTATAAGCTATAAAATGGCACTTTCATATAGTTAAACATAATCATTTTCTTTGGTTATTAATATATAACTTAATTTCATTTTGGTCAGACAACATTAGATTGTGGATTTTAAACCAAAGGTAACCACATTAACACAAAAAGTCCTTGTTTCTACCATTTTGTATTTTATTTGGGGGTTTTATAATGTTATAAATCTGTATGTAACCAGTAATTTTCAAATAAAAATCCTCCCCAAATACTGGAATGTTTTCTAATACATGCAGGCTGGTTCTCTAGGATGCAGACTCAGATGGAGTTTAGTGCTGGGGTGTATATCAGGGGTGCCCTTGGGGTCAGCATTGTGGAATCAGGAGGGACGAAACGGGATAGGGCAGAGTAACACTGGCCAGATGACCTTAGCTGACCACATGGGGGTCTGGAGTGATGAGGGCTCTCCAGGGTTGTCTTGACTCATCCACTGGCCAGGCTGTCATACCTCCCCCTGGATGGGTAGTGCACATAGACTGCTCCTGGAGGGGCTGGTGGTTTCAACTTGCCCACTGAGCACTTCCAGCTGCTGGACAGCGAGTCCTTGAAGGGAGGTCAGGACAGCACGTCTCCATGTTCCCCTCACAGCATGTATCACAGCTCCAGAGGTAGGTGATGAAGGTGTACTGTGGGGGAAACTCTTGATGACTGATATGTAAGTCAAAACAGTGATTTAGTGATTCTACTCAATACCTTCTGGTCTAAAAAATAGAGGAGAAGGTCCATATAGGGGAGATATCCTCATTCTCCAGGGTCAGCCCAGTTGTCACCTCTTCTAGGAAGTCATCACCCTAGGTAACTCGTATTTCTGTAGGACCCTGAGCGCCTCTCATTTGTTAAACTGAACCATGGTTGGTTAGTGTCCTGTTGTCTCCATCCTGAGATACTTCATTTGTCAACAAGGAGTCTGTTCTTTCCTTTGTGCACTGCTTCTATATGATGTAGCTTAGAGGTTAAAGCATCTGCCTACAATGTGGGAGACCTGGGTTTGATCACTGGGTTGGGAGGATCCCCTGGAGAAGGAAATGGCAACCCACTCCAAGTATTCTTGCCTGGAGAATCCCATGCGTGATGGGCTACAGTCCACGGGGTCGCAAAGAGTCAGACACGATTGAGCGACTTCACTTTCACTTTCACCCTGATTGTGAGTGTTCACACGTGGTCTGTTTTCTCATTAAATCAAGTGAGAAAAAGACTTGGAATTAACCCTATCCACTTTTTAATTACATCTTCCAGCACAGTGTGCATCATGTAGGGGGTGTTCAGTAAATGTTTGTTGAATGAATAAATGTTGACTGAGAACAAACCTTCCTTTTCAAATTTATAATTTTGAAATTCTAAGAGGTAGCCTGGGATAACAGAGAGCCCTGGTTTTGGAATTAGTCACACTGACCTGCCTGTCAGGTCTTTCTCTGCTCTCACCAGCAGTGTGGGGGTCCAAAGAATGTACTGTCCAGAGTGGGACACTTGAGAGTGATGAGAAACCAATAACCAGCCAGGATTCCAGGGAAATAAACTGGCACCATTCTTGATAAAATGGGCTCTGGACACCCTACAGCCATGTAGACTTAGTTTCATGCTTGGGAGAGTATCTTAACCTCTGCCTCTCAGCTACTTTGTCTGGAATATGAATATAATTCCTGCTCTTGAACCATTGCTTTGGTTGGGATGATGGATGGACCAAGAACATCCAAATACACAGGGTGCAATCACTGACCTTGGTGATTCTTAATCACCAAGAGAAAAGAGCAAAAGGGGTGTGGATGAAGGAGGTTTGTAGACTGTAGAAGGTGTATTTGAGGAGGTCCTCATCTGATGGGCTAAACCAGACTGTTCCTCCTTCACATGTAGTTAAAATGACACCAGCACATGGGGAAGAGCACAAGCTCTGGAGTCAGCCTTCCAGGGGCAAATCCTGGCTCCTCTGGACACTAACTGGGTTTAGATACAAGTTCAGCTGCCTGCTAATCATGGGCTTTTTAGGTTGGGAAGCCCACTGTGCTTCAGTGTCTTTGTCTGAAAGTTGAAGTGGGGATAGTATGATGCTCAGAGGGTTGTTGCAAAGATTAACTGTAACAGTGACACTCCCAATGTGGTCTGTGCACTAGTGCCAGTCTGTGGACTGTTTATAACCAGGTTAGAAGTACGCACAGGAAATTTAAGAAAGCTAGAAACTCAGAGCCATCAGCTATGGCTGTGACATCCACACTTAGGATGGTGGGATCCTGAACATCCCAGAGACCAGTGCGACTGTTGAACTTGCAGGGAGAGGGAGGGGCCCATGGCTGAGCTGCACACTAGCCGTGCACAGTGGATCACTGATTAGGTAGCAATGGACTGAAAATGTGAAATTAAATAAAACTGATGCTTAATCCCAGACAGGTGAGAAACACTGCTTTTGAACAATGCTGGATGTGTGATTAGCTGTCGATCAGTACTACCCTCGCCAGTACTACCCTCTTTATTAATTATCATCTTACTTAAGCTTAAAGACCATATGGGCTTTCAAAAGGTCCTGCTGTACATTATCAATATTTTTAATAGCATTAAAAAGTTGGATATAATTAAATTTCTCTTTACATTTAGAGGTCCCCCTCCCAAGCTAATACTGTGCATGTATTTATATTGATGCTATTCTTGAATCAGCAACATGGTCCTAAAGTTGAAGAAGGTACCTGGAAACACAACAGGCTACTTTAAAACTCTTCAGAGGTTTTGAAATACAAGGTTTTATGTGTGAGCTCTTAATTTTCCTTTAAAAACAGAAAGAATAGGGCTTAACTGACCTTTTGTTTTTTAAACCTAATGTTCTAAAGAATTTTTTTTCTGAAAACTAAAACATCAATGTGTGTTGAAAACTGGGATAAACATATATTTATTTGAATTTAGACCTAAAAAATAACATTACAAGAAGGAATAACATGCCCAGCACTATGAAACCTCCATCTGTACTCCAGACCCATCTGGCTTGCCTTAGGAGTTAAACTGGGATTTTGTGTGTGTGTGTGTGTGTGTGTGTGTGTGTGTGTTTTAAGAAGAACCAATGTTAAGACACACTAAGAATGTTTTACACAAAGTTTACATTGAATGGTTCTGAGTAAATTCACTCTTTCACTCAGCAACCATGCTCACAAGTATCCATCCCAATAGGTGGAAGCTTGGGGTATTCCATAACAGTGTTTGATCCAAAATCTAATCATACTGAATTCTGGAGAACACTATGTGAAAAACATTTTTAAAATTACATTTTGCAGACTATCTAGACAAAGAATGAGTCTCTTAGATGTAGTTTATATCACATTAGAAATGTCATGAGTAATGATAAGCAAAGGATTGAGGGTTTTAAAACCCTACATTTCACAACAATAAATTTTTTTTAAATCTGAATTTATATTGATTCCAATAAGACAGAAAATAGGAGGAAGGGAAAGCTCTTTTTTGCAGTAGAATGCCAACTCACAAATCTAAACAGATTGACAGAAAAGTCCCATATGGCGGCCATCATTGTCATAAATAATTCAGGCAAATTTCATCATTGGCTGAATAGACAGTGAATGTTTGGGGGTTGGGGGAGACATGGCATTTTCATGGGCTCAAACTATTTTCTCAGATTAATTCTTTAGGGAAGAATTATATTTTTAAGTAGAAAAATCTGGCAAACACCAGGCTAAGAAAGTAACCAAAATAAACATTACTAATAATGAACCTAATGACACCCTTAGCTTTTTTTTCATGTTTCTTTAAAAATTTATTTAAGTATAGTTGACTTACAATGTGTTAACTTCTGCTGTACAGCAGTGATTCAGTTATAGAGATACATACATTATATTTCATATAAATTAAATCAGGGTGACAATATACAGCCTTGTCATACTCCTTTCCCAGTTTTGACCCAGGCAGTTGTTCCATGTCCGGCTCTAACTGTTGCTTCTTGACCTGCATACAGATTCCTCAGGAGACAGATAAGATGGTCTGGCACTCCCATCTCTTTAAGTTTTCCAGTTTGTTGTGATCCACAGCAAGGCTTTAGCATAGTCAATGAAGCAGAAGTAGATGTTTTCCTGAGCAGAGACCATAAGGCCCCCAAAGCCTGGAAATATACTTCCTGGTCCTTTACAGGAAAACTCCACCCGCCCTGCTCCAGATCCCTGCTGTTCTAAACCAGGCCTGTGGACCAGCATCCTTGGCCTGCCCTGGGAGGCTGTTAGAACACGAAATCTTGTCTTTAACCCAGACCCACTGACTCAGAATCTCCGGATCCCAGGTGACTCCTGCTCCCAGTACAGAGAAGCGCTGGATTAGAAGCCCTGCTCCATCATTCTGTGGTTGCACCCTCCCCAGGGGCAGGCAGAGAGGACCAAGGGGTGTGGCCACCTGGAGCCCCGCCCCCTCCAGGCGTGCTCTGAGCACCTGGACCCCCAAATCCCTGCTCCCAGAGCCAATGCCCGCCTCCCTCCCGAGGCCCATGTCCCAGCCCGACAGGAGGTCAAGATTCAGCTCTTTAAGTGGAGGAAGAGGGTGGTCTGAGCTTGGACTTAAAGCCTGGGGGTGCTTTTTCTGAGCAGCAGATTGCTCAGGGCACAAAGAGGGTCAGAGCCAGAGTTGGGAAGAACAGGGGGAGGGCTGGGGGCTGGAGCGGCCCCTCCCTCTGCTGTCCTGCCTTCTGGCTTGGAGCTCAGTGTCCAAAACCCCAGTATGCCAGGTTTTAATAGTTATGAATGTGTAGTTGACAATTTTGATTGACTGATTTATAACTTTTAAATGTTTAAACATATAGTTGGGCTTCATTTGTACTGGGGCCACGGATGTGAGTGACAGGTCTGTTAAATGTTTCTCAAAGTGTGTTCAGAGGACCCACTGCATCAAAACCCACTGGGTTGTTGGTTAAAAATTCAAATTCCGCCCAGGAACCTGCATTCTGACCCCTCCTCTGGTGACTCTGATCCACAGCAGAGCTACAGGAGCACGTGTAATGAAGGTGGGGGTGTGTGGAGGGGAGCTGCCAAGAGTGGTGTGAAGTGTCAGGGAGAGAGAGGGAGGTCCCAGGTCAAAGGTAAGTGCTGACCACGAGCTCACTCCCTTCCTGCTTCTCTCCTGATTCTCCTCACAATCTGGCGTGACCCCACCCCCTGGAGCTGGCTGCAGGGAGAAGCTACCAGAACGGGACAAGGGTGTCCTCCTGCCCATTGTGGGGCCCTCGGGGGCTGCCCTGCAGAAGGAAGGACCCGAGTCAGGGGCAGTAGGAGCTAAGGGGCTGTGAGCGCCTGGAAGGACCTCACGGACCCACCCGGGGAGTCAGGCTGAAGCTGCTGAGCAGGTCTTTGGGCAGGAAAACCTCCTGGTCCCGCGGGACTCGGGTGGAGTGGGGACAGACTGTGTGGTCCCACCTGCCTGGGCTCACAGGCTGCATCTGTCAGGAGTCCTATGACATTGATCAAGGTCCTAAAGTGCTGTAAGATGGGGCTTCTAATACCCTCTGATCCTGTGTTAAAATTAAACACGATAGTCTTTTGTTCAGGCCCGTGACACTGGCAGAATGGGCAGATGTCGCAGTCTTCATACTGCCAGGAATTTCTGTAGCCACCGACAAGCCCAGAAGCGGCATGGTAAGTAGTACAAGAAAGCCCATTTGGACATAGCCCTGAAGGCCAACCCTTTTGGAAGCACTTCTCATGCCAAGAGAATTGTGCTCAAAAAAGTAGGGGTTGAAGCCAAACAACCAAATTCTGCCATCAGGAAATGTGTCAGGGTTCAGCTCATCAAGAATGGCAAAAAATCACAGCCTTTGTACCCAGTGATGGTTGCTTGAATTCTATTGAGGAAAATGATGACATTCTGGTTGCTGGATTTGGTTGCAAAGGTCATGCCATTGGTGACATTCCTGGAGTCCGCTTTAAGGTTGTCAAATTAGCCACTGTCTCTCTTTTGGCCTTATACAAAGGCAAGAAGGAAATATCAAGATCATAAATTTTGATGATGAAAGCATGATAGTAATAAATTTTTATATACCAAAAAATAATTAAATGTGATAGTTAAGTAAAAACACATCCTGGCACATAGAGCAGAATAAGGGGCGGCTGGGACTCTCATTACCTTACACCTCTGCACTTCTTGATGCTCCATATCATAGGCACTTGTTACTGGCTGTGCTCAGTCACGTCTGACTCTTTGCAACCTTATGACTGTAGCCTGCCAGACTCCTCTGTTCATGGGATTCTCTAGGCAAGAATACTGGAGTGGGTTTCCATTTCCTCCTCCAGGACGTCTTCCTAACCCAGACAAGGAACTTGCCTCTCCTGTGTCTCCTGCATTGGCAGGCAGATTCTTTACCATTGAGGCTGGGAAGCATCTGTCACTACCTGATAAGATCAATTTCCTCAACTCCCCAGGGGGCGCTTGTGGTAAGGAATCTGCCTGCAAGTAAAGGAGACCAAAGAGATGAAGGTTTTATTCTTGGGTCAGGAAGATCCCCTGGAAGTGGAACTGGCAACCCACTCCAGTATTCCTGCCTGGGAAATCCCATCCTCTGTCCATGGGGTCCCAAAAAGTCGTCATGACTGAACACACACCCCCCTCAGACCCCAGGCACAGGAAGACTCCAGTCACAGTCCTGTTATAGACTCGTGCTTGGCCAGTGGCCCGGAGCTTCTTGAGCTTCCCTGCACAGGAGCAACTCCTGAAATTACTGCTGAGCTGCTCATCCTGTACGGCTCCTAAGATTTCCCTCCCAGCAAGCCACACCTTAGGACTCAGGCTCAGGTTTGTGGTGAACTAAGGCTGTGGTGGTTTGGTTGCTAAGTCATGTCCGACTCTTGTGAATCCATGAACTGTAGCCTGCTAGGCTCCTTTGTCCATATGGGATTCGCCAGGCAAGAATACTGGAATGGGTTGCCATTTCCTTCTCTAGGGGATCTTTCTGAACCAGGGATTGAATCTTGCAGCTTCTGTATTGGCAGGGAGATTCTTTACCACCAAAGCCACCAGGGAAGCCCAACTAGGCTGGGCTCCTATGAAACCTCCAAGGATAACTGTGCTATACTGAACAT
Organism: Bubalus kerabau; assembly: GCF_029407905.1. Classification (NCBI taxonomy): domain Eukaryota; kingdom Metazoa; phylum Chordata; class Mammalia; order Artiodactyla; family Bovidae; genus Bubalus; species Bubalus kerabau. The sequence continues at coordinate 71,195,791 of NC_073635.1, forward strand.
CACCACCAGGGGACAGAAGAATCCATGTATCCAGGTGAGCAGCGTGGAAAGGCCATGGAATGAGGGGCCAGGAAGACCTCTCAGCGGGCAAGAGGTATCACAGACCCCCACCTCACCCATCTCATCTACACCCTAGACACAGAATCACCCGATTTGTTTACTCTGTTCCTCATCCAGATAGAGTCCTTATGGCTTAAACACGGCAAAGGCCTGTGGTTTGTAAAATCAAAAGGGGAGCTCTGTAAATCCCAGTACTGAAGCCTCATCTCAGTTAAACCAGAATCTCGGGAGAGGGAAGGCAGGAGGCAACGCTTTTTAAAACCCCACAGGTCTTCTTTGGAGAAATGTCTATTTAGTTCTTTGGCCCATTTTTTGATTGGGTCATTTATTTTTCTGGAGTTGAGCTGTAGGAGTTGCTTGTATATTCTCGAGATTAGTTGTTTGTCAGTTGCTTCATTTGCTATTATCTTCTCCCATTCTGAAGGCTGTCTTTTCACCTTGCTAATAGTTTCCTTTGATGTGCAGAAGCTTTTAAGGTTAATTAGGTCCCATTTGTTTATTTTTGCTTTTATTTCCAATATTCTGGGAGGTGGGTCATAGAGGATCCTGCTGTGATGTATGTCAGAGAGTTTTTTGCCTATGTTCTCCTCTAGGAGTTTTATAGTTTCTGGTCTTACGTTGAGATCTTTAATCCATTTTGAGTTTATATTTGTGTATGGTGTTAGAAAGTGTTCTACTTTCATTCTTTTACAAGTGGTTGACCAGATTTCCCAGCACCACTTGTTAAAGAGATTGTCTTTAATCCATTGTATATTCTTGCCTCCTTTGTCAAAGATAAGGTGTCCATATGTGCGTGGATTTATCTCTGGGCTTTCTATTTTGTTCCATTGATCTATATTTCTGTCTTTACAAACACATGAAAAGATGCTCAACATCACTCATTATCAGAGAAATGCAAATCAAAACCACTATGAGGTACCATTTCACACCAGTCAGAATGGCTGCGACCCAAAAGTCTACAAGTAATAAATGCTGGAGAGGGTGTGGAGAAAAGGGAACCCTCTTACACTGTTGGTGGGAATGCAAACTAGTACAGCCACTATGGAGAACAGTGTGGAGATTCCTTAAAAAACTGGAAATAGAACTGCCTTATGATCCAGCAATCCCACTGCTGGGCATACACACTGAGGAAACCAGAAGGGAAAGAGACACGTGTACCCCAATGTTCATCGCAGCACTGTTTATAATAGCCAGGACATGGAAGCAACCTAGATGTCCATCAGCAGATGAATGGATAAGAAAGCTGTGGTACATATCCACAATGGAGTATTACTCAGTCATTAAAAAGAATCCATTTGAATCAGTTCTAATGAGGTGGATGAAACTGGAGCCTATTATACAGAGTGAAGTAAGCCAGAAAGAAAAACACCAATACAGTATACTAACGCATATATATGGAATTTAGAAAGATGGTAATGATAACCCTGTGTACGAGACAGCAAAAGAGACACTGATGTATAGAACAGTCTTATGGACTCTGAGAGAGAGGGAGAGGGTGGGAAGATTTGGGAGAATGGCATTGAAACATGTAAAATATCATGTATGAAACGAGTTGCCAGTCCAGGTTCGATGCACGATACTGGATGCTTGGGGCTGGTGCACTGGGACGACCCAGAGGGATGGAATGGGGAGGGAGGTGGGAGGAGGGTTCAGGATGGGGAACACATGTATACCGGTGGCGGATTCATTTTGATATTTGGCAAAACTAATACAATCATGTAAAGTTTAAAAATAAAATAAAATTAAAAAAATAATAAAACACACACACAAAAAAAATAAAAAAATAAAACCCCACAGGTAATTCCACCCTGAAGCCAAGAGAGGACCTCTGTTGGAAGCAAAAGTTCTCATTTCTTCCCAAATGGCAGCAACTTTCATTGCTAGAAAATGTCACTCAGTCTTGTCTGACTCTTTGGAACTCCATGGACTATCAGTCCAGTTCAGTTGCTCAGTCGTGTCCGACTCTTTGCAACCCCATGAACGCCAGGCCTCCCTGTCCATCCATCAGAATTCCATGGAATTCTACACATAAGAATACTGGAGTGAGTTGCCTATTCCCTTGTCCAGGGGATCTTCCCAATCCAGGGATCAAACCCGGGTGTCCTCCATTGCAGGCAGATTCTTTACCATCTGAGTCACCAGGAAAACCAAAGATGGTTTGATTTCTTCCTACTTTGTTACTGACCCTCCCCAGTCAGACCCAAACGGGGGGCTGGGTGTGTTTGTGTGTGTGCTTAGTCACTCAGTCATGTCTGACTCTGCAACCCCATGGGCTGCACTCCTCCAGGCTCCTCTGTCAGTGGTATTTCCCAGGCAAGAATATTAGAGTGTGTTGCCATTTTCAGCTCCAAGGGATCTTCCTGACCCCGGGATCAACGCAAGTCTCCTGCACTGCCAGGCAGGTTCTTTACTGCTGAGCCACCTGGGAAGGCCCTCTGCCAGGTGTGGCTTGTCCCAATGGAATGTGCTCTAGAGGACACACTCTCTCCTAAAAGCACTCCTGGGACTGCTGTGTGTGATTCCTGTCAGCTGGGGGATGGAGGGGTTCTCACAGGACAGGCTCAGCTATGCTGCTCTTGGCTCCAGGTCGTAATGCTGGGTCAGCATCTCTGCACACAGCCCCCTTGCCGCCATCTTGAATCATAGAGCTGGGCTCAGCGTCTCTGCACTCAGCCCTGGGGCCGCCATCTTGAAACACAGTGCCGGGCACAGAGACACAGGGCCCTCAGAGCTGAGGTGTCAGCGCAGCCTTTTCACACCAGGGAGTCTCGTCTTAAGAGCCAGGTGTGAGGCTTCTGCACGAGGTGCCCTGTGAGCAAGTGAAATAAGACTCAGCACAAAGGGAGAGAAAAAAGGTGACACTTTATTTCATTATCCAGATTCTACTTTTTACTCCCAGGGAATTGTTGATAGGCTTTGTCGATGACGGTTCCATCACAGCCCAGCCTCCCTGAATATTAAGGGCCCCACCTTACCTTTAGTGACGGTTTCCTTTGTTACCTGTGGAGATAATCTTGATGAAGAGAAAGAGACCAATTTCTCCCTGTGCCTGAAGGTTCAATAGGAAACGTATTGATATAATCAGTTTTGTTTGTTTTGTTTTCTTTAATGCATAAGGTAACTCCCTCTTGTCTGGGGCTTGATGTTGCGCCTGAAATAAGTGGGAGTCCCTGGTGCCCTTCATTTGAGGAAGACAACCTGGTATTGCTTAAACGGGAAAGGTAAGGACATAGGCGTCAGGGTACAAATAGAACCCTGTGTAACCCCATACACAGGTATGGACTTTGAGATGACAGGCTAAGATGGCCTTGTCACTATGGAAACATGTGTCCATGCTTTTGAGACAGGAAGGAAGAGGGGAACATATATTGAGAAAAACAGGATCCCACAGAAACTGGCTTGAACCAGCTAGTCAAGGTGGTGTTGAGTGTGGTCTGGTCTCTGATTCTGCATTATAACAGTAAAAGTCACTCCCCTCTCACCATGGCTGGTGCTGTGATAGTTCAAAGGCTGGCCATAGAAGGCCAAAAAGTGATACTGAAGGGGTAGGGGGCGTCTGGCTGCTCGCCGCTCAAAAGCCAATAATGAGACCAGGTTGGTGGAAAAGAACGTTATTTTAGATGCCAGTATGTATGAGTGGCCTTGGAATTTGGCCTTGGAATACGGAAAAAAGCAGGGCAAAGACTAATAGAGTTTTGCCAAGAAAATGCACTGGTCATAGCAAACACCCTCTTCCAACAACACAAGAGAAGATTCTACATATGGACATCACCAGATGGTCAACACCAAAATCAGATTGATTATATTCTTTGCAGCCAAAGATGGAGAAGCTTTATACAGTCAACATAAACAAGACCAGGAGCTGACTGTGGCTCAGATCATGAACTCCTTATTGCTAAATTCATACTTAAATTGAAGAAAGTAAGGAAAACCACTAGACCATTCAGGTATGACCTAAATCACATCCCTTATGATTATACACTGGAAGTGAGAAATAGATTTAAGGGGCTAGATTTGATAGATAGAGTGCCTGATGAACTATGGATGGAGGTCTGTGACATTGTACAGGAGACAGGGATCAAGAACATCCCCATGGAAAAGAAATGCAAAAAAGCAAAATGACTGTCTGAGGAGGCCTTACAAATAGTTGTGAAAAGAAGAAAAGTGAAAAGCAAAGGAGAAAACGAAAGATATAAGCATCTGAATTCAGAGTTCCAAAGAATAGCAAGAAGAGATAAGAAAACCTTCTTCAGTGATCAATGCAAAGAAATAGAGGAAAACAACAGAAAAGGAAAGACTAGAGACATCTTCCAGAGAAGGCAATGGCACCCCACTTCAGTACTTTTGCCTAGAAAATCCCATGGATGGAGGAGCCTGGTAGGCTGCAGTCCATGGGGTCGCTAGAGTCGGACACAGCCAAGAAACTTCACTTTCACTTTCATGCATTGGAGAAGGAAATGGCAACTCACTCCAGTGTTCTTGCCTGGAGAATCACAGGGATGGGGAAGCCTGGTGGGCTGCCGTCTATGGGGTTGCACAGAGTCAAACACGACTGAAGTAACTTAGCAGAGATCTCTTGAAGAAAATTGGAGATACCAAGGGAACATTTCATGCAAAGATGGGCTTTATAAAGGAAGAAATGGTATGGACCTAACAGAAGCAGAAGATATTAAGAAGAGGTGGCAAGAATACACAGAAAAACTGTACAAAAAAGATCTTCACAACCCAGATAATCACGATGGTGTGATCACTGACCTAGAGCTAGACATGCTGGAATATGAAGTTAAGTGGGCCTTAGAAAGCATCACTATGAACAAAGTTATTGGAGGTGTTGGAATTCCAGTTGAGCTATTTCAAATCCTGGAAGATGATGCTGTAAAAGTGCTGCATTCAATATGCCAGCAAATTTGGAAAACTCAGCAGTGGCCACAGGACTGGAAAAGGTCAGTTTTCATTCCAATCCCAAAGAAAGGCAATGCCAAAGCATGCTCAAACTACTTTACAATTGCACTCATCTCACATGCTAGTAAAGTAATGCTCAAAATTCTCCAAGCCAGGCTTCAGCAATATGTGAACCGTGAACTTCCAGATGTTCAAGCTGGTTTTAGAAAAGGCAGAGGAACAAGAGATCAAATTGCCAACATCCGCTGGATCATCAGAAAAGCAAGAGGGTTACAGAAAAACATCTATTTTTGCTTTATTGACTATGCCAAAGCCTTTGACTGTGTGGATCACAAGAAACTGTGGAAAATTCTGAAAGAGATGGAAATACCAGACCACCTGACCTTCCTCTTGAGAAACCTATATGCAGGTCAGGAAGCAACAGTTAGAACTGGACATGGAACAACAGACTGGTTCCAAATAGGAAAAGGAGTTCGTCAAGGCTGTATATTGTCACCCTGTTTATTTAACTTCTATGCAGAGTACATCATGAGAAACGCTGGGTTGGAAGAAGCACAAGCTGGAATCAAGATTGCTGGGAGAAATATCAATAATGTCAGATATGCAGATGACACCACCCTTATGGCAGAAAGTGAAGAGGAACTAAAAAGCCTCTTGATGAAAGTGAAAGAGGAGAGTGAAAATGTTGGCTTAAAGCTCAACATTCAGAAAACGAAGATCATGGCATCTGGTCCCATCACTTCATGGGAAATAGATGGGGAAACCGTGTCAGACTTTATTTTGGGGGGCTCAAAAATCACTGCAGATGGTGACTGCAGCCATTAAATTAAAAGATGCTTACTCCTTGGAAGAAAAGTTATGACCAACCTAGATAGCATATTGAAAAGCAGAGACATTACTTTGCCAACAAAGGTCCGTCTAGTCAAGGCTATGGTTTTTCCAGTGGTCATGTATGGATGTGAGAGTTGGACTGTGAAGAAAGCTGAGCACCAAAGAATTGATGCTTTTGAACTGCGGTGTTGGAGAAGACTCTCGAGAGTCCCTTGGACTGCAAGGAGATCCAACCAGTCCATTCTGAAGGAGATCAGCCCTGGGATTTCTTTGGAAGGAATGATGCTAGAGATGAAACTCCAGTACTTTGGCCACTCCATGCGAAGTGCTGACTCATTGGCAAAGACTCTGATGCTGGGACGGATTGGGGACAGGAGGAGAAGGGGAAAACAGAGGATGAGATGGCTGGATGGCATCACTGACTTGATGGACGTGAGTCTGAGTGAACTCCGGGAGTTGGTGATGGACAGGGAGGCCTGGTGTGCTGTGATTCATGGGGTCGCAAAGAGTCAGACACAACTGAGCAACTGAACTGAACTGAACTGATGTATGAGTCGGGGGAGGGTGGGTACCTGTCCAAAGGCTGACTGTCCCCACTGTTGATAGTGGACAAGAGCTTTTATAGACAGGGAGAGGGCTATGAATGTAAAGAGCAGAGTCAGCGCTGACAGTTGTCTTGAAATTAGTCATTGGTGATCTGACCAGTGTCACCTTGATTGTTTTAAGTACAGCTAATCTTCAGTTTTCTGTGATTGGGGTTTTCAGTCTGTCAAGATTTCTGGGAGAAATATCAATCACCTCAGATATGCAGATGACACCACCCTTATGGCAGAAAGTGAAGAGGAACTAAAAAGCCTCTTGATGAAGGTGAAAGTGGAGAGTGAAAAAGTTGGATTAAAGCTCAACATTCTGAAAACTAAGATCATGGCATCCGGTCCCATCACTTCATGGGAAGTAGATGGGGAAACAGTGACAGATTTTCTTGGGCTCCAAAGTCACTGCAGATGGTGACTGCAGCCATTAAATTAAAAGACCCTTGCTCCTTGGAAGAAAAGTTATGACCAACCTAGACAGCTTATTATAAATGAGAGACATTAATTTGCCAACAAAGGTCAATCTAGTCAAAGCTATGGTATATCTAGTAGTCATGTATGAATGTGAGAGTTGGTTTATAAAGAAAGCTGAGTGCTGAAGAATTTAAGCTTTTGAACTGTGTTGTTGGAGAAGACTCTTGAGAGTCCCTTGGACAGCAAGTAGATCCAACCAGTCCATCCTAAAGGAAATCAGTCCTGAATATTCTTTGGAAGGATTGATGTTGAAGCTGAAACTCCAATACTTTGTCCAGCTGATGCAAAGAACTGACTCATTTGAAAAGACCCTAATGCTGGGCAAGATTGAAGGTGGGAGGAGAAGGGAACGACAGAGGATGAGGTGGTGGGATGGCATCACCAACTCAATGGACATGAGTTTGAGTAAACTCCAGGAGTTGGTGATGGACAGGAAGGCCTGGTGTGTTAGAGCCCATGGAGTCACAAGAGTCGGACACGACTGAGTGACTGAACTGAACCAGTTCTCAGACGATACAGACACAACTGTGTCCCACAATTAAGTCAATTCTGACACTGTCTGCCTGGAGTTTTTGTTAGACCTTGCTATAGGTCAAGGACCCAGTCCCACAATACTACCCCTTCTTCTCAACTTCAGAAGCCAGTGGTGAGTCTAGGTGGCTACCTGTTTTTCTTTTGGACTGATCATAAATCAGGCTTCCCATAACCTCCTCCTTGGGTTTGTAATTTTCTAGAGTTTCTTACAGCTCAGGAAAACAGTTTACTCAACTAGATCACTAGTTTATTATAAAAGGATTCAACTCCAGAACAGCCAGATGGAAGAGATGCAGAGAGCAAGGTATGGAGAGGGGCAGGGGTTTCCAGGCCTCTCCAGGTGAGTCGCACTCCCTGCACCTGCACAGGTTCACTAGCCGGGAAGCTCCGTGAACCCCATCCTATTGGTTTTTTATTGAGGATTCATAGAAGCATACTTTAGGCAAGACTGGTTAATGCATTAGCCATTGGTAGTTCAACTGTTTCCTGTCCATCTTCTCCCTAGACATGGCAGGGTGCGGCTGAAAATGTGAACCCTTTAATCAGGTGTTTGGTTTTTCTGACAAACAGATGAATTCACTAAAACTCAGGTGTAGTTGAAAGGGGCCTGTTATAATTATCAAAAGATACTTCTTCACTCTTACCTTAGAGTACCTAAGGGTTTTAGGAGTTCTGTGCCAGCAACATCATGAAGACTAAATACATATTCTAATTATAAGTCACAACATCACAGGCTTCAAGGTTCATCCACGCTGCAGCATGTGTCAGAATTTCCTTCCTTTTTAAGGCTGAGTGATATTTCATCGTATGTTTATACCACACTTTGTTTATTCATTCCAGAAATACTTCTTTGAATGCATTTATTTTCTTCATATATATTTGTATGGGCTTCATGTATGGGGAAAATGTCTGAAGTTATTCATTTCCCTCTTGAATTGATACCTGCTTATTGGCTGATTCAAAATTTATTTATTTGAGGGATAAACAAAGTAAATGTTGACTTCTTGCTTATGTACTTTTCTCTGTGCATCAGTTTACTGCTGAGTAACTGCCCTTCATTCCAGGAGAAGAATGTGCTGTGGTCTTTCCTTTTTCCTCATCTTATCAAAACAGGATTCTTCGGGGCCAGCCTAGCAGTAGAACAGACACTGGGGAGCCTGGGATTGTCATCTAAGTAGCCTGGCAGCTTTGTGCCCGTCATCTGTGCTCACCTCCACTGACCAGTACTGGCCACTAGTTCAGGTTATCTCGCGATGGGGTGGGGTCTCTTCCAGAAAGGCCACCCAGGGTCCTGCTCCATTCCAGTTGGAGACCTTCCCACAGCTCCCTTGTTTGGTCCTGATGAGGGAGGGCAGCGTGCCCGGAGGGCAGGCTGCTATCTCCTTCTGCCAGCTTTCTCCGGTCATCACCACAGCTGAGGGGCGTTTCTGCTGCCGCCTGCCCCTCCCTCTCCATCTTCTGGGTGGGGACACGAGCTCAGAGCGCGCCCTCTGGTAGACTTTGCAGCCCAGGGAGGGAAGGAGGGCGCATGAGGTCCTGAGACCCGCGCCCTGCCATTCCCCCACCGCCTCCATCAGCGGCGCCTTCGGCCTTGCCTCTCAGCTGCGTGTGGCCCCCGGTTGCCCCCACCCCACGCCCCCGGCCCGCGCGGGTCCAGGCTGGCAAGATGCGACCGGTGTCCCCGGAGGAGAAGCCCAACCCGTTGCAGGACGCGAACTTCTGCTCCCGGCTGTTCTCCTGGTGAGCCCCGCCTGGGCTGAGACACCCCGCCGCCTCAGGGCCAGTGCCTGATGCTGCTGCGCCTTTCAGGGGCTGAGGGTCGAGTGTCAGGGCGAGAGATTGCTTTCCGATGGCTGCTTGTAGCGGTGGGGTCTCCCCATGCGGCCGCGGGGGTCCCTGTCTGCGCCCTCTGGGTGAGGCGGCGGGAAGGGGTAGCAGGAAGAGGGACCTGGTGGCGGGGTGCAGGGTCTCTGTGCCTTGCAGCTCGCTGCCCAGTCAGCGTCCTTAGTCCCTGGGGGCAGGAGCGGCAGCGGGAGCAGGAGGCAGGGAGGCTGAGAACGCAGGCTGCCTAGCGGGGCCAGCGGGAGAAGGACCGGACCCCGCACGCCATCCTTAAGCGGCTTCCCCAGTACAGTTCTGGATTCATAGTTCTGAACTAATTCTTACTTTCCCCACTAAGCAAACAGCCCTGAACAGCTTCCATTATCTAATTAGTGCTCTGCTCCTGTTGCCATCTTCCGATAATGTCCCCACCTTTCCCCACATTCCTTAGGTGACAGCTGAGTCCAACCGCACTGGGTTCCCTTGTCCCTGTGACCATGTTTCCCTGCCTCCCTCTTTCTGTCCATGTGCATCTCTCACTGTACATCCTGGTATCTAGTTGTGACACATTTTATGTGTGTAAGAACACTATTGTTTTTTATTTAATGAACGGGGACATGATTCTTGAACCTATTTTGCTTTTACCTGGGATACATTGAGACGACTGGAGGATGTATTTGACCAGTCCCTTACCTAACTGTGAATGCCTCTGCTTCCACCTTTGAGAGTCACCCTAGGAATGGGGTCCCTGAAGCCTATGGTGTCTTATTTGCATCACTAGCCTTTCCAGAAGCAGTGCATGGTCTTGATGTAGGTGGTCCTACCCAGGAGTCTTCTGGTCCTGAAACCACTGAAGGGTCCCTGAACTGGGAGGAAACTCACAGATGAGAAGGGACTCAGAGAGATGAAGCTCTTAACTGAAGTTTTCCATCTGGTAGCTGCTGCTGCTGCTACTGCTGCTAAGTCGCTTCTGTCATGTCTGACTCTGTGCGACCCCATAGATGGCAGCCCACCAGGCTCCCCCATCCCTGGGATTCTCCAGGCAAGAACACTGGAGTGGGTTGCCATTTCTTTCTCCAATACATGAAAGTGAAAAGTGAAATTGAAGTTGCTCAGTTGTGTCTGACTCTTAGCAACCCCATGGACTGCAGCCTACCAGGCTCCTCCATCCATGGGATTTTCCAAGAGTACTGGAGTGGGGTGCCATTGTCTTCTCCACCATCTGGTAGCTGGGACCACTAACTAGGTATGGTGAAACCTTTGGGTTTAATCACATTTGAGTGATTATTATATCTTTCGTTCCTGGCCCCTAAACCTTCATCTTTCCCACACATTCTGGTGTTTCCTTTGTTGTTATGTGGGAGGGCCTTGGGGATCCCCAGGAAACAGAAACTCCTGTGCATGTTTTGATGGTGGTGTATTCAGTGTGTGTGGCTACATCTCTTGGCCGTTTGATAGCCCTTAAGGAAAGAGGGTCAAGAAAGAAAAATATGGGTGCGGGATTCCCTGTTGACTCAGTGGTAAAGAATTTGCCTGCCATAGCAGGAGCCCAGGAGACGTGGGTTTGATCTCTGGGTGAGGAAGATCCCCTGGAGGAGGAAATGGCAATCCACTTTAGTATTCTTGCCTGAGAAATCCCATGGACAGAGGAGCCTGGCAGGCTAAAGTACATGGGGTTGCAAAAGAGTTGGATATGACTGAGTGATTAAATAGCAACAACTGTAAATGATACCAAAGTAGAGACACCTCTCCTAACTTCAGGCAGGGCGAGGAACTCTCCAGGGATGTTCTATTTGTGGATTTTCAAAAGGTGTGTATATGGAAATGGAAAGATGAGGACTTCTCATTGATTTGGGTAGACCACTATTTCCAATTTTCCTGCTGAATTGGAAGGCGCTATTACCTCTTATTTTACATGTGAAGTCACTTAAGCAGAGAGTTTGAGTAATTTTTTTAACTTTATTTTATATTGGAGTATAGTCAATTTACAATGTTGTGGTAGTCTCATGTGGACAGGAAACGGACTCCATCATAGTTGCTCAGTTGTGTCCGACTCTTCACAACCCCATGGACTGCAGCGTACCAGGCTCTTCCGTCCATGGGATTTTCCAGGCAAGAGTACTGGAGTGGGGTGGCATCACCTTCTCCGATACATGTATCCATTCTCCCCCAAATTCAAAGAGTTTGAGTAACTTGTCTGCATCACACAGCTTAATAGCGAAAGTTGGACCCCAAATCAGGAGTCTGGCTCCCGAGTTTGTATTGCCCTTTATGTAACTGGTATTCTGAGCTGCTTCTCTTTGGATACTTGTTCTTAAATGCAGGGAGAAAGCAAATGCAAACACACCTTTGATCTTGTAGGCAGGAGTTTCTCAAGGGAAGTTCTTAAAGTTCTTGCTGTTGGAGATGATGCTCGTGAAACATCACTATAATCAAGCTTTAGGGCAGCTGTTCTCAGAGTATGGCTTTCAGACCTGTGGCATCCTTGTCACCTGAGAGCTTGTTAGAAATACAAATCTCCCTATCAAGTCCTTTTAGACCAATTCTGTAAATTTAGAAATGGTGGGGGTGGGGTTAAACAAGCTCCAGGTGATTCTGATGGAAGGTGGAGGAGGCTGGCTTCTGCTTTAAGCCTCTCCTAGCACTGGCATTGTTCCTTCAGTGCTAACTGTTAAAAGGGGTCCAGACTTTATGAAGTTAGTTGGTGACCACAATTGTCATCCTGTTTGTGAAGTCTGAGGTACCCTTGTGATTTCCTTGTGTCCCCCACTCACTGTCCTGGGAAAGTTGAAATGAGCCCAGGCAGGAAGTGCTGCCCAGAGACAAGGCCCACCTTGTAGAGAAGCTGAGTTTTCATCTTCTCATTGGGTGTTTGCTTTTCTTCTCACATTTCATCTGCTTTCTCAACTTGTAAATGATGGCAGTAACTAGCTTACTGACTTTATACAAATGACCACACTGAGATTTTAGTGTTTTCACAGCACAGGTAGGACAGAGAGTCTAAGAGAAAGAATACATTTTGACTATTGGTAATTGTAGATCATGGAAAAAGCAAGAGAGTTCCAGAAAAACATCTATTTCTGCTTTATTGACTATGCCAAAGCCTTTGACTATGTGGATCACAATAAACTGGGGAAAATTCTGAAAGAGATGGGAATACCAGGCCACCTGACCTACCTCCTGAGAAATCTGTATGCAGGTCAGGAGGCAACAGTTAGAACTGGACATGGAACAACAGACTGGTTCCAAATAGGAAAAGGAGTTCGTCAAGGCTGTGTATTGTCACCCTGCTTATTTAATGTATATGCAGAGTACATCATGAGAAATGCTGGGCTGGAAGAAACATAAGCTGGAATCAAGATTGCCGGGAGAAATACCAATAACCTTAGATATGCAGATGACACCACCCTTATGGCAGAAAGTGAAGAGGAACTAAAAAGCCTCTTGATGAAAGTGAAAGTGGAAATTGAAAAAGTTGGCTTAAACTCAACATTCAGAAAACGAAGATCATGGCATCCAGTCCCATCATTTCATGGGAAATAGATGGGGAAACAGTGGAAACAGAGTCAGACTTTATTTTTCTGGGCTCCAAAATCACTGCAGATGGTGACTGCAGCCATGAAATTAAAAGACACTTACTCCTTGGAAGGAAAGTTATGACCAAACTAGATAGCATATTCAAAAGCAGAGACATTACTTTGCCAACAAAGGTTCATCTAGTCAAGGCTATGGTTTTTCCTGTGGTCATGTATGGATGTGAGAGTTGGACTGTGAAGAAGGCTGAGTGCTGAAGAATTGGTGGTTTTGAACTGTGGTGTTGGAGAAGACTCTTGAGAGTCCCTTGGACTGCAGGGAGATCCAACCAGTCCATCCTGCAGGAGATCAGCCCTGGGATTTCTTTGGAAGGAATGATGCTAGAGCTGAAACTCCAGTGCTTTGGCCACCTCATGCGAAGAGTTGACTCATTGGAAAAGACTCTGACGCTGGGAGGGATTGTGGGCAGGAAGAGAAGGGGACAACAGAGGATGAGATGGCTGGATGGCATCACTGACTCGATGGACGTGAGTCTGGGTGAACTCTGGGATTTGGTGATGGACACGGAGGCCTGGCGTGCTGTGATTCATGTGGTCACAAAGAGTCGGACATGACTGAGTGACTGAACTGAACTGAATTGTGAATTTTAGAAAATAATATATATATTTTCTATTTCTATAAAAAACTTAAAACAATAGAAGAAGAAGGGCCTCCTAGATAGTTGGCACAGAGGTAAAGAATCTACCTGCCAGTGCAGGAGACACAAGAGAGGCAGGTTTGATTCTTGAGTTAGAGAGACCCCCTGTGTAAGAAATGGCAACCCACACCATTATTGTTGCATAGAGAATCCCATGGACAGAGGAGCCTGGTGGGCTACAGTCCATAGGGTTGCAAAGAGTTGGATGTGACTGAGCACATACAAGAAGAAAGGAATAAGGATTTTTTTTTTATTAGCCAGGTCTACCTGCTAATATTTTGGTTATTTCTCAGTCTTTCCCCTAGAAACCTTTGCATATCTGCACATGCAAAGTTTTTTTTTTTAATTAAAATTATAGCTCATGATTTTTTAGACTTGATTTTTATTGAAGTTGCTTAACCATGTTGTGTTCATTATGCACCACAATGAGACACCAGCTCACACATGGGGAAAAAAGGAAGAAACAATAGTGTTGGCAAGGATGTGAAGAAACGAACCCTGCACAGTGACCGCGGGGTTGTAAAATGTGTATCACAAAGAACACATATTTTATGATTTGATTTATGTGAAGTCCTCAGAGCAGTCAAATTCAAAGAGGAACAGTGTGACCTCATGGTTGCCAACGGCTGGGGGTAAGCGAAGTAGAGAGTTAGTGTTTGATGGCACACCGGTATAGAATGAAGAGATTTCTGGAAACTGGTTGCACGGTAATGTGAAGATAGTTACCAATAATGAACCGTGTGCTTGAAAAATTGTCAAGATGGTAAATTTTATATTGTGTGCATTTTCCACAGTTTTAAAAAACTTAATGCAAAACAAAAATGGCAACTGATGTGCCTCATTTGGAAGTGTTCCTGTGTTAGAGTCTAGATTTTTCCATTTCCTGGTTATATGACCGTGAGCCAGCCACATAACCTCTCAGTATGGCCTCAGGAAAGTGGGGAGAAGACCTGGAGAGAACACCTCCCTGGGATGCTGAGAGGGTCAGTGATGCTCTGAACAGGGCAAAGTCCCCCAGACAAAGAGCAGTCATCACCACCACAGAGTGCAAATCCCATGTGGTCCCCAGTAGAAAGCCTCTGATAACTTTGATAGATGAGGTTACAACAACAGCAGCCCCCAACAGGAAGAAGAGAGACTCCTCTCCTTTCCTGGCAAGGACACAGGCAATGAAAAGCCATGGACTCTGTAGGAGCCCTCCCAACCTCCTCTTCCCCTCTATAAAAGTGCTCTCCAGCCCTTGCACTTTGGGGACTTACACTTGGCTCTACACAAATGCAGACCTCAAACTGCCATCCTCTGCTGATTCTGAATAAACCCATCTTTGCTGAAGAAATATCTGGCAGTCTATTTGTTTCAGGTCAACAGACGGTAGGGAATCAACACACTGGGGGACCTATGGAAGACTCTGGGCACAAAATTATCCACTTGATACCTCTGAAAGGATACTAGTCTCAGGCTGATCAGGTGCAGAACTACAAAGACCAAAAAAATTAAGAGTAAACTACAGAAGATAAATTTAAATTTGTTAGGCAGTTCGTTTTGTTGTAAGGACATACCAGTAAATTTGACTATACCTTTGGGATGTTCTATTTCTTGCTTGAGGCTCTGGTTATTGTATAAAATTACCAAAACTCATCAAGCTAAACATTCACTGGGAACAGGTCAAGGTCAGAGAAAGAGCCCTGGAGAGCTCACCCAGCCTCCATCTACAGCATGTGGATTTCTGACTGTTAATGAAGAATAACAGATGGTATTCTGAAAATGGTTCAAAGAATCATAGTTTGAAATTAAACATTTCTATCCATTCACAATCGATAGTTACTGAGGGCCTAGCAGGACCAACCTCCCTAAATCATCTCAGCACTCGGCCAGTTCACATCCCCCCTCATGTCATCAGCTTCTCTGAAAAGTGTCTCCAGGGAGTCTGTCTTGATACCAGACAGTTTCCACATCCACACTCCCTTTGCAAGGGGACAGTTCACTGAGATGTGGCCAGTGTCAGGGGAGCAAGGATTTAACAGCTTCCTGATGGGCCAAGTGCATCTAGTCCAAGACCCTGCCCCAGCCTCATCCCTGGGGACAGGTCCTGCACTCACCCCCAACCTGCTGGCCTTTGGGATGAGGGTGGAGAGAAATGCAGAGCTCACCCCAGAGGCTGCAGTGAGGACAGAGTCTCAAGGGACTGGACAATCCAGTCCCCAGCTGGACACGCTTCATTAACTGTGCTTCTTATTTCCAATAATGAGGAATAAGAAAAAGTCAGTAAATCATAATGGGAGAATGGACTGTTTTATGAAAAAATGGGGCCTATCCTATATCAAAAACTAAAAAAAAAAGAAATATTCTAGCTGCCTTTACTTTTAGAAATAAAATAAGAAAAAAGCTATAATAAAACACAGAGATTTAGATGACATTAGGATATACTACAGAAGACATACTACAAAAGCAGCAGGAGAAATGAAAAAGAAAAGCTTGATTTTATTTAATGATATATAATTTTAAACCTCTAAAGAACAAATGAAAATCTGAAAAAGTATTATATGCACTATTACAAGTTATTTCAAAAATATAAATACTCTATAGAAAATATATTAATAGACATTTGAAGAAAGACAAATGATCAAGAGACATAAAAAGTGTTCCATCTTTTATAGTTTCTGGTCTTACGTTGAGATCTTTAATCCATTTTGAGTTTATTTTTGTGTATGGTGTTAGAAAGTGTTCTAGTTTCATTCTTTTACAAGTGGTTGACCAGAGTTCCCAGCACCACTTGTTAAAGAGATTGTCTTTAATCCATTGTATATTCTTGCCTCCTTTGTCAAAGATAAGGTGTCCATATGTGCGTGGATTTATCTCAGGGCTTTCTATTTTGTTCCATTGATCTATATTTCTGTCTTTGTGCCAGTACCATACTGGCTTGATAACTGTGGCTTTGTAGTAGAGCCTGAAGTCAGGCAGGTTGATTCCTCCAGTTCCATTCTTCTTTCTCAAGATCGCTTTGGCTATTTGAGGTTTTTTGTTTTTCCATACAAATTGTGAAATTATTTGTTCTAGCTCTGTGAAGAATGCTGTTGGTAGCTTGATAGGGATTGCATTGAATCTATAGATTGCTTTGGGTAGTATACTCATTTTCACTATATTGATTCTTCCAATCCATGAACATGGTATATTTCTCCATCTGTTAGTGTCCTCTTTGATTTCTTTCACCAGTGTTTTATAGTTTTCTATATATAGGTCTTTAGATTCTTTAGGTAGATATATTCCTAAGTATTTTATTCTTTCCGTTGCAATGGTGAATGGAATTGTTTCCTTAATTTCTCTTTCTGTTTTCTCATTATTAGTGTATAGGAATGCAAGGGATTTCTGGGTGTTGATTTTATATCCTGCAACTTTACTATAGTCATTGATTAGTTCTAGTAATTTTCTGGTGGAGTCTTTAGGGTTTTCTATGTAGAGGATCATGTCATCTGCAAACAGTGAGAGCTTTACTTCTTCTTTTCCAATTTGGATTCCTTTTATTTCTTTTTCTGTTCTGATTGCTGTGGCCAAAACTTCCAAAACTATGTTGAATAGTAATGGTGAAAGTGGGCACCGTTGTCTTGTTCCTGACTTTAGAGGAAATGCTTTCAAGTTTTCACCATTGAGGATAATGTTTGCTGTGGGTTTGTCATATATAGCTTTTATTATGTTGAGGTATGTTCCTTCTATTCCTGCTTTCTGGAGAGTTTTGATCATAAATGGATGTTGAATTTTGTCAAAGGCTTTCTCTGCATCTATTGAGATAATCATATGGTTTTTATTTTTCAATTTGTTAATGTGGTGTATTACATTGATTGATTTGCGGATATTGAAGAATAATAGCAAATGAAGCAACTGACAAACAACTAATCTCGAGAATATACAAGCAACTCCTACAGCTCAACTCCAGAAAAATAAATGACCCAATCAAAAAATGGGCCAAAGAACTAAATAGACATTTCTCCAAAGAAGACATACAGATGGCTAACAAACACATGAAAAGATGCTCAACATCACTCATTATCAGAGAAATGCAAATCAAAACCACTATGAGGTACCATTTCACACCAGTCAGAATGGCTGCGATCCAAAAGTCTACAAGCAATAAATGCTGGAGAGGGTGTGGAGAAAAGGGAACCCTCTTACACTGCTGGTGGGAATGCAAACTAGTACAGCCACTATGGAGAACAGTGTGGAGATTCCTTAAAAAACTGGAAATAGACCTGCCTTATGATCCAGCAATCCCACTGCTGGGCATACACACTGAGGAAACCAGAAGGGAAAGAGACACGTGTACCCCAATGTTCATCGCAGCACTGTTTATAATAGCCAGGACATGGAAGCAACCTAGATGTCCATCAGCAGATGAATGGATAAGAAAGGTGTGGTACATTTACACAATGGAGTATTATTCAGCCATTAAAAAGAACACATTTGAATCAGTTCTAATGAGGTGGATGAAACTGGAGCCTATTATACAGAGTGAAGTAAGCCAGAAAGAAAAACACCAATACAGTATACTAACGCATAGATATGGAATTTAGAAAGATGGTAACAATAACCCTGTGTATGAGACAGCAAAAGAGACACTGATGTATAGAACAGTCTTATGGACTCTGTGGGAGAGGGAGAGGGTGGGAAGATTTGGGAGAATGGCATTGAAACATGTAAAATATCATGTATGAAATGAGTTGCCAGTCCAGGTTCGATGCACGATACTGGATGCTTGGGGCTGGTGCACTGGGACGACCCAGAGGGATGGAATGGGGAGGGAGGAGGGAGGAGGGTTCAGGATGGGGAACACATGTATACCTGTGGCGGATTCATTTTGATATTTGGCAAAACTAATACAGTTATGTAAAGTTTAAAAAAAAAAAAAGTGTTCCATCTTTACAAATCAAATGGCAACCCACTCTAGTATTTTTTCCTGGAAAATCCCATGGACAGAGGAGTCTGACAAGCTACAGTCCATGGGTTTGCAAAGAGTGGAACAGGACTGAATGACTAAGTACACATAAGTCAAATAAATTCAAATTAAAACTCTTTGAATTATTTTTAACTTTAGGCCCAGAAAAACTGTAATTCAGGTACTCAAAGGTGACAATGAAATAAGCTCACAAACAGCTGTTAAGAGGGCAGATTGGTTTGAACCTAATGGAAAAGAATTCAGCCCTTCACTAATTATTCTACTTCTGGGAATTTGGAAAAAGGAAAGATGCACATTTTGGTCATAGATATATGATGGTCATAGATGTGCATCACATCCTAATTATACATTTCAATTAAATACCACATTTTGACAGAAACAGACTCTCAGACTTTAGAGAATGAACTTATGGTTGCCAGGGAGAGTGAAGGGGGAAAGGGATAGTTAGGGAGTTTGGTAGGGACATGTATATACCACTGTATTTAGGATGGATAACCAACAAGGATCTACTGTATAGCACAGGGAACTGCTCAGTGTTATGTGACAGCCTGAATGGGAGTGGGGTTTGAGGGAGAATGATACATGTGTATGTACAGCTCAGTCCCTTTGCTGTCCTCCTGAAACTATCATGTTGGCCATTGGATATACTCCTATACAAAATAAAAAGTTTAATTAAAAAATAAATGCCATGTTTTGCACATTAGATAATGCTCTAAATAAATGTTAAACTTTCCCATTGAAAGTTAGGAAGGAATCTGGATCCAAAGATATTTTGATGTTGAGTATCTTTTCCTCTTCAAGCAGAATTTTAAAGAGGGTCTTTTGTGGGCTTCCCTTGTGGCTCAGATAAAGGTAAAATAATCTGCCTGTAATGCAGGAGAACTTGGTTTAATCCCTGGGTCAGAAAGATCCCCTGGAAAAGGGAATGGCTACCCACTCCAGTATTCTTGCCTAGAATACTAGAGAATTCTGTGGACAGACCATGGGGTCCCAAAGAGTCAGACACAACTGAGTGACTGACGCTTTCACTTTGGGTGCAGGGTGTCATCATCTGGGTAAGTCCCAGTGCTGATTCCCTGAGCATTTTCTGTAGGGGACAAGTGTGGAATAAATCACCCAACATGTTTCAAACCCGCTTAGTGGTAAAGCTCCTAGATGTGCACTGTTGTTTTGGAAGGAAACTGAGACCTAGAGATGTTAAAGGTCGTGGAGCTGCTGAACTGGAGTGGAGACGTGAAGCAGAGGACAGCTGAGGCCCTGGGTGCTCAGCACCACTGCTGAGACTAGAGTCCAGTCTTCTGACCCCTGGACTGGGGTTCTTTAGGGGTGCCAAGTTACCCGGATTAGCAAAATCTGAAATTCAGTTTATCTTATCGCTTCTTTAATGATTCATGGATATTCATACATTCAACAAATAGTTCTTGAGCATCTGTACCTATGTTGTCCTGGGAATAACAGGAGAGAAGAAATGTAATCTCTGTTGTTGCTATTATTTAGTCGTTCAGCCGTGTCTGACTCAGCAACCCCATGGACCAGCACATTGGGCTTCCTTGTCCTTTACTCTCTCCCATAATTTGCTCAAGTTCATGTCCATTGAGTCGGTGGTGTCATCTAACCATCTCATCTTCTGCTCTCCTCTTCTCCTTTTGCCTTCAATCTTTCCCAGAATCTGAGTCTTTTCCAATCAGTCAGCTGTTTGCATCAGGTTGGCCAAAGTATTAGAACTTCAGATCAGGCCTTCCAATGAATGTTCAGGGTTGATTTCCTTTAGGACTGACTGGTTTGATCTCTATCCATGGGTTATTATGGTCTGGCCTTGGAATTTTCCTTACCCTGGCAAAATCAGTAAAATGGTATTTACCTATGGGCTGTCTCTGCATTCTAACTATTATCATTTAAATAATGTATAATCAATCTGAATATGTTTTTTTGGTGGGATCATCTGTACAGTTAGTTTTTTTTTTCCCTTTATAATAAATAATTGCAGAGTGGTAAGTTGAGATTATGTAAATATCATCTTTTGCTTCAAACTTTCAGCCAGTTTTTAATTTCCATTGATGATTTTCTTGATCCTTTTTTATTTTTGAATTGTTAAACATTTTTATTGTGTAGATTTATAACTTTACAGGACATGCAGGATAAAAAAGTGTAAAGTATCAAAAAGCATACAAAATTTCAGCAGTCTTTTGGACCAGCACTTGATTTGCACATGGGACTAAGCATCTGTCTAGAATAGACATGTCTTGGGACACATAGTTTACAGATTTACTCACAAAACAATTTCCCAAGGGCTTTTCTTCATATAAAGATAAAAAATATCTTACACTTGAAAATTATTCAGTGCAGTACATTTTCAGTTATGTACATAGCTTAAAATAACTGATTACTCCTTTTAAGTTTCTTTGGATTTGTTTGCAAGAGCTTTCCTTTCTCTCCTGTTTACGTAGCACTACGGATTCATGGATTCTTTTATTATTTACTGGGTTAAGGTTCATTGCCATTTGTTTGTTTTGATGCTCTAAGTATCTCAGATTTGTCTAGCAAGAGCCATTCAAGCTCCTCTGTCTTTCTACACATCCTCATGATTCCTTGAGCACTTCCTTATTTTATGGCACAGGATGTCCCAGACCCATCTTGGACTTTTTCTGCCTGTTGGTCTTGGCCTGTAGACAGTGAGGCTTTTGCCGGGATTGCCTGGGGCTCTTCTCACCAGGGCTCGTACTAGTTATGAGCAGCCCCCACAGAAATTCTCCTTTTACAGTCAGTGTTGTGGCTGGACCGGCCCTTGTGGTTCTTAGGATTGTGAGACACATCTCAGCAACAACCAACCATCAGGGAACTTTGAAATGGCAAGGTGTATCACTCACATGCCCTGGAGGGTACAAGGCACCCCTGGGGTGACACAGCGAGGTCCTGGGTGGAGAGAGAGAGAGAGCTCATGAGCAAGCTTGGACTTGGGATTCTGCCTTTTTGAGGTTGAGAATGGGGTGTCTAGGATTTTACAGGTTCACTCTTTATTAATGAATTTAAAAAATAAGAGCGGGAATTAAAGTGCGGGAAGGGAGAAGCAAGCAGTCAGTGAGATGGTCTGTTATCAGGTCAACCAGAGCTTTCTGAAAGAGGGAACTTCACGGGTGGGGTGGCCTGGCTCTTTATCTCATTGTGTAGCTGTCAAGTGTTCACCGGAGATGGATGTCTTTGACATGTCTACAAAGCTTCATGACAGGCACTTATATTGCTGTAAAAAAAACAAAACAAAACAAAAAAAAAAACAGAATTATCAGTGCTGACACACACAGCCCCAACCTTGGAATCAGTCATTTCTTCATTTGGTTCCTTTTTTGGGAAGAAGGATATTAAAAAGCCAAGACCTGGGTGAAGGGGGCCAAAAGACACAAACTTCCATTGTAAAATAAGTTATACAGTAGGATTAACTATAGTCACCAGACTGCATGTTACATCCTCGTGAAAGTGAAAGTCCCTCTGTCATGTCTGACTCTTTGTGACCCCCATGGACTATACAGTTCATGGAATTCCCACCTGCAACGCGAGAGACCCGAGTTTGATCCCTGGGTTGGGAAGATCCCCTGGAGAAGGCAAAGGCTATCCACTCCAGTATTCTGGCCTAGAGAATTCCATGAACTCCATAGTCGATTGGGTCGCAAAGAGTTGGACACGACTGAGCAACTTTCATTTTCATGAAGGTGTAATATCCAGTCTGGTGACTACAGTTAATCCTACTGTATTGAATACTTGAAAGGTGATAAGAGAGTAGACCTTAAAAGTCCTTCCCACAAGAAAAAAAAAAATCATAATTGTGTATGTTAAACAAAACCCCAAGAAACTGGGGCTGGAATGCTCTTTGCTACCAGTGTGTCATTGCTTCTGGGGCCTCTCAGCCTACAGAATTAGGGAGTGTGTATGTGTCTGTGTGTGAGTGTGTAAACACATGTCTAATTATTCCATCATATCTCTATATATTTAAAATATAGCTTTTTTTTTTTTTTAACAAAGCCCATCACTGTAGGATTCTAATTAGAGCTGTGTAATTTAGATATATGTCATTGTCCTCTTAATTTTTAACAGGTGGCTAAACCCCTTGTTTAAAATTGGTTATGAACGGAAATTAAAACAAGATGACTTGTACTCAGTGCTTCCAGAAGATCGCTCCCAGCGACTTGGAGAAGAGCTGCAAGGGTGAGCACAGGCAGCAGGGAGAAGGGGAGGGAGAGTGAGAATTTCCAAGTGGGGCTAAAGGTATGTGTGTTGGGGGGTGCGCTTTGCTTTCCACTGTGTTCTCTGGAGGCTTCTCCCCTGACACTGCACACACACCCCCTCAGGATGACCCCAGGCTTAGCCCACTTTAGAGGCTGGGGGTAGCCTGTGTTCCCTGTGCATCTGTGGATGTGGAGGGAGCCCGAAGCCATGGCCCTGGTGGCCGAGCTCTGTCCCTGGAGGTGGGGCCCCTGGAGGAGGGTGTCTGCCCCCATGAGCTGCTCATGATCTGTGAGTCCAGCAAAGCTTGGCAGGTACTTGTTTTCTGAGACTGGGACTTTTCCCTCAAAACCTGGTCTGGTGCTTTTACTGGTGCTTCAGTCTACACTGCTCATCCTTCAGGCGCCCTGTGACCCATTAGCCAGCATCTATGGGGCAGCCACAGAGTGCTCTGTAGTGAAGGCTCGTCTTCTGCTCTGCCCTCTCCTCCGTTTTACCTGTAGCAGGGCTCTTCTTCACTGTGCTCTGTTTCTCATTGCAGGTACTGGGATCGAGAAATTTTGAGAGCCCAGAAAGATGCACGGGAGCCCTCTTTAATGAAAACAATCGTCAAGTGTTACTGGAAATTCTATTTTGCTTTGGGACTACTTATATTTCTTGAGGTAAAAGTTTTTACTTAACTGTGCATTAACTTCTCAGTGTATGCAGATCAGTACTGAGATGGATGAGATGGGGACAAGAGAGGACAGAGCTTTCATGTCTGAAGTTAAAACTTCTCTGTGAATCATGATGTAGTTCAGCGGTTGTATTTACTTTTAGAATGGACAGGTGCTTAAAGACAAATTCTCCAGGGGATTACTATTGGGTTGGCAGAAAAATTCTTTCAGATTTCCCATAACAGCTTTTGGCAAAACTTGAATGAACTTTTTGCTAAGGCAATATTTTTCTTTTAACCAGTTAAAACATAGTATTGTGAAAGGATGGCACTGACATTTTATACCATACTAGGACATTGTTAGTGCTCAGTAAATGATATAAATGCTAAAAGTGATCCTTGAGAAAAAGAAGATCCTACAACCTCAAGGAATATTTGCCTCCTGGTTTGGAGGAAGTAAACTTGCACCTGAGCTGAAAACCTAAAACATTTTATAGTCACTCAGCAAGCAATTGTTAACTTGCCCAGGACACATCTGATAAATGCTCTCCCAAGAAGGGATCATCACCTCTCCCATTCCAGAGGAACAGGATCCAGGGCCCTGCATCTGGGCAGGAGCTGCCAGAGCTCCAAGAGCATACCATTCCCTGGGCTGCTCCCTCTCCATGGGCCAAGTTATCCAGGTCAGAGACTCCCGTGGGGAGGAGCTCCAGCTTCACCATGAATCGTGGAGAATCCATGCACCATCTGTGCTGGTTTCAGTCCTGACTATTGAGGTGGTTTGCTGTTTGAAAGGAGTATCTTGGTATCCTGGCATTGGCAGAGGGTCTAGGAGGGGATGTGCAGGAGAAAACCAAAGGCTGAAAGCTGCGAGGTCAGTGACTTCCATGACCCTGCAGATCCTGGGTCAAGATCCCCCAGTGAGACTGTCCACCTGGGGACACAGTGCCGTCAGCCCCCTGTTCTGGCTGAGCCTGCTGGGGGTCTGCTGCAGACCCCCCTGGGTGGCTCGTGCTCCCCGTGGTCCCTTAGTGCTGCCTTAGGGACACGGGTGGCCTGTGAGTGTGTGAGAGCAGGAGGGATGGAAGATGCAGTTGCTGTGAAAGGGGTGTTTTAGGTGGAGAAGGGGTGAGCTGTCCTCAGTCCATTGTGTTGGGGGTGAGGTGGGGGAGCCAGGTGGTTTAAAGGTGGGTGGCATGGCTCTTATTTAAAGGCTGTGTTGTACTGAAGGGCACTGTGGGCAGTGGGCAGGTGGGCAAGTGAAGTCTGATGCACACAACTGGAGAGACAGAATCTGTCAGCTCCCAGGTGACTGGGTGGTCCTGGGAGATGGAGTTCTTGTTGATGACAAAGGAGGGTTGACCATTGTGCCAGAGGGTGGGGCAGGTGTGTGGGGCAGAGTGCCACCTTAGACAGGGCTCTGACCTCCGAGATGCTGCAGTGCCTTGTGAAGGGCGGGGTGGAGTGTTTATTTCAAAGTTGTCCAGCCCCAGGAACACTTCCTGCTGGGGATCCAGGAAGGCCAGGCCTGGGGGCTGTGTCAGGTGTCAGTTGGTAGAGCCCCAGCCCCTCCTTCAGGAGGCTGGTTGTGGGGTGGTCATGGCAGAGAAGTGGGGAGTTGAGGACCTTGAAAACAAGGGAGTTCATGCTCTGTAGTACTAGAGGTTCCAGTAGCGGTAACAGGGGCTCCTACTCAGTAGTCATGGTGGTGGCAGCAGCTGTACTATTGGTAGTGCAGTAGGAACAATGGTAAGTCTCAAAACACGTTATGTATCAGGAACTGCTGTGGGCACGGTATGTGTAATATCACTCTTATTCCTTGGGCTAACTCAATGAAGTTGTAGGTTTCATTTTACCCCCATTTTAGAAGAGAGGACTCTAAGTCCAAGTAGTTACATAGGATGCCCGTGGTCACACGGAGCATAAAGAACAAATTGAGGTTCCACTTCGGGTACTCTGACTTACGAGCCTGTTCACCTCAATGCCTGAGAGCTCGTCCAGGGTCAGAAAGGCTTGTCTTTAGAGCTTTGTATTCATAGTGTCAGACACATGCATCCTGAATATTGTCTAAAGATAATAAATAGGATGCTAAGAACTTCCTGGAGCAGGAAGTCAGATTTGGGATCGTAAATGAGGGTAGAGTCAGGTGACCATGTCGCGTGGGTGCCAGATTTGACTAGAATGTTGATGCTAGAAGCAACATCATGCTGTGTTCAGATAGAGCAGGAGGTCTTTAACGTTGCCATCATTACCATCCCTAAGTGGGGATAATTTTAGATAGCAGAATATCTAAACTCAGCTCAGGACTCTCTAAAACATGAACACATTACTTTTGACCTCCTGCCGTCTTTTAATTCCTCTGGTGCACAGAATGACTCATGGGTTACCCATGGTTCCCAGACAGTGCTGTGACCCACCACAGTGCAGGCATTCCTGGCAGCACCAGTGGGAAGAGAAACCAGGGTGAAACCATTCTAGGGTGAGGCTTTAAGGGTTAGGATTTCAAAGTGTGAAACCTCTGTCCTGTGAGAATTGAGGAGTGCCCATAATGCTTGGAGAAGCAAGTACCAGGCTAATGTTCAACCTGGAGCACGTGCAGGTCACCCCTAATTAGAACAGAACAGCCAGCGAGTTCCTAGCATGCCTGGCCCCTGTGTGTACTTTCATGGGGATCTTGGGTGAGGAGAACAGGTCTCTGCCTGCTTGGGTCCCTCAGGGTGGAGAGGAGGATCCTAAAGACTCTTCCTGGACCAGAGACACAGAGACCACCTCCCCAGGTCATCAGGGCTTCTCTCTGAGAGATGAGGTCTCCACTTGCTGGTGTGTAAATGGGGTGACCTTGAAGTGCCAACAAAGGTCCATCTAGTCAAGGCTATGGTTTTTCCAGTAGTCATGTATGGATGTGGGATTTGGACGGTGAAGAAAGCTGTGTGTCAAAGAATCGATGCTTTTGAACTGTGGTGTTGGAGAAGACTCTTGAGAGTCCCTTGGACTGCAAGAAGATCCAACCAGTCCATCCTAAAGGAGATCAGTCTTAGGTATTCATTGGAAGGACTGATGTTGAAGCTGAAACTCCAATACTTTGGCCACCTCATGTGAAGAGTTGACTCATTGGAAAAGACCCTAATTCTGGGAAGGATTGGAGGCAGGAGGAGAAGGGGACGACAGAGGATGAGATGGCTGGATGGCATCACTAACTCAATGGACATGGGTTTGGGTAAACTCCGGGAGTTGGTGATGAACAGGGAGGCCTGGCATGCTGCAGTCCATGGGGTTGCAAAGAGTCAGACAGGACTGAGGTAACTGAACTGAACTGAAGAGCCTCAGTGGTTTTACTCACTCCCTACCCTGAGTGGGGAGGAGTGACCAGGGTTTATGTCCTCTTTGTGGGAACCTTAGAAATGACCGGCCTTGTCTAATCACTGACCTTTGTCCAAGGCCACTTTTGCTGGTTGTGTCAGTTTTAGGTAGAGGCTATAGGAAGGTACATATTTGTATAAATCTTCACTTGGGAGCTCAACTGATGGGCAGGAAGTAAGCAGAATCCTCTGTGTCCCAAAGTGAGCTTTGTGCCTGGACTTAGGGCTGGTTCCCCAAGAACTGGGTGGTCTTTGCATTTATTTCCCAACCCTTTCTTCCATGTGTCCCTCACTTCTGCTTAACCAGGGAGGCTGAGGAGTGGCTGCTAGTGGCAGAGATACTCTGGGCTCAAAGCAACCACCGAGGATCACGCAGCAAGGGAGAGGAGGAGGGGGCATTAAGCCAAGCAGACAGGGACCTGCAGAGCAGACCTGCTGTGTGCACCCTGCTGGTTCCTGAGAGCTTAGCATTAGCCATTAGGTGTCAGTAATATCCACAGTGATGACCTTGAGACATATATGAGGGTGATGCTTTTCAATTCATTAAAAAAAAAAACTGTATTTTTACTGTCTCATTGAAAACTTTTTCTAAAAATTGAACGATGATTGACTTAAAATATTATATTAGTTTCTAGTGTATAGCATAGTAATTCAATATTTTTTTACATTATAAAATCATCACCCTGATCAGTCTAGTTACCCTCTGTCACCATACAAAGTTATTCCAGTGTTATTGACTGTATTTCCTATGTTGTAAATTATATACCCATAACTGGAAATTTGTGCCTCTTCATCTCCCTCACCTATTTCACTCATTCTCCATCCCCCTCAATCCATTATCTTTAATAAGTCAAGGAAACAGGTGACTCCATTAAAAAGATTACTTTCATAATGGTGACAAATTCAAAATTCTGCTTAGAAGTGAAACTTTTAATTACTGTCCAGGAAAGTTGGCTTCTAGAAGTGACTTTTCTTGAGAGTTCTTGTTCTGCCATGATGGCCTGTAAACAGCAGTGAGTTTTCTAAGCCCTTTGTGAAACAGCCTCTGCCATTAAGAATAGAATAGGTCTCTTCCCAGGACTCCTGTCTTTTGTGCAAACTGTAGAAATCATTGCTAATTTTTCACTTTCTGGTGTGATGAGAAGGTTCTGATTTATGGTTCCACAAAAGAAGCTGTGCATCTTTAAGTACAAATTTGGCCCAGCCCTGGAATCTCCATTTCTCCAAGCAGCCATGGCTCCTTCTCATTGGAAATGGTATTTAGAGACTATGGTCTGGGCACTAGGGGTGTTCACTGCTGTTGAGTTGGCTATTGTTTCTCAGCTTTTTCAATGGACAAAGATATTATACATTTTTTGTAGTAAACAGACCTTGAGTTTATATGGATATTTCCAGTCAAAATTGGATTCAGGGCAGTAGTGCTTGTACTTTATCTTTTTATGCTTAGATTGCTATCTCTTTTCCTCTCATAATCTTTTCTCTTTTCTGCCATGCCTAATGGTGGCTCAGATGGTAAAGAGTCTCCCTGCAGTGTGGGAGACCTGGGTTCTATCCTTGGGTTGGGAAGGTGCCCTTGAGGAGGGCATGGCAATGCACTCCGGTATTCTTGCCTGGAAAATTCCATGGATAGAGGAGTCTGGCAGGCTATAGTTCCTGGGGTCACAAAGAGTCAGACACGACTGAGTAACTTCAATGAATCCCTGTTCTCAATGATACCGACATAATTATTCATTTAAAAATCTTATAATATCAACACTATTAACCATAATGTGACTTTTGAAAGCATATTGTTGTTGTTGTTGCTGTTCATATTGTTCTTAGATAGGCATATCACACAGGGAATGTGTTTTCAATTTTTTTTTTAAACCACTTTTAACAGTTCTTTATTGTATAACTGCCAGAGAAGGCAATGGCACCCCACTCCAGTACTCTTGCCTGGAAAATCCCATGGACGGAGGAGCCTGATGGGTTGCAGTCCATGGGGTCGCTAAGAGTCAGACGTGACTGAGCGACTTCACTTTCACTTTTCACTTTTTTACTTTCATGCATTGGAGAAGGAAATGGCGACCCACTCCAGTGTTCTTGCCTGGAGATTCCCAGGGATGTAGGAGCCTGGTGGGCTGCCGTCTCTGGGTCACACAGAGTCGGACATGACTGAAGCGACTTAGCAGCAGCAGCAGCATTGTATAACTGCCAACCTACTGGATGGATATAGTTTTTGTTTTATTTTACTCTGAAATTTTATGAATTGATTTTGAAAACTTCATTGTTTTATAATTATAATTCTGTATAATGTTTTCACAATTCCAAAGTCAAATCAACAGAAGAGGCTATTTTTAAAGAAGACTGGTATCCTTGTTCCATTCTAATTCTTCTCCCTCTTTAGATATAACATTACAAATTTGATTCATATTTTAATTTTGTAAATACTGTATTTTATAAACATTTATTTTTTTCCTGTGTTTTGAATGAAAGGTCTGAATTTCATATTTGGAGTCTCAAGAGTTTGGGTTCATAAGGAATTTTCTTAGAAGTATGATATGTAACACAGAACTCAGCATAAAACCTTCTGTGGTACTTGTAAGTCCTTCAAAGCAGATTCATGGCCCCTCAAGGCCCAGATGCCCCGATGATGCAGGATAATAGCAGATGTTTCCATGGGATTAGATTCTACATCTAGAATCTTCCAGGCAGAGGGAACTTCAGGGTCCATCCTTAATAAGTTGAACCTAACCCAGTTTCTGGAGGCTTGGCTTCAGGCCTCAGAGTGCTCTTAACCCCTCCTAGGTGATGCTAAGGTGCAGTCAGGATGAAGACCACTGTGTCAGGAGGAGTGAAGTTATATTTTAGCATCCTAATGTTATTATTTTCCCAGATTCACTGATTTTCCTCCTTAGCTCTAGATCTGTCTCAGCTCTGCTGTTTGTCACCTGTTCTCCCATTTCTGAAGGTAAATTGCCCCTTCATTTTTCCCACAAGCTCATTTTTCCTGCTTATATATTTCACTCAAGCATTTTTTCTTTGTCTGATATAGCTTGTTTCTGTTTTCTGTGTTTTTTTTTTCCTTGTGAAGCAGAGTTGGTGGAGTTGGGTAAGAAACCTTTTAAGTATGTGTGGAAATGTAATGGAGAAACTATAATGAGTAGGGAAATTTTAGCACTTAATCCTGTGAGAAGTTCCCCTAAGAAGCAGGAAATGGGGCCCAAAGTCAAGTGCTTTCAGGAGGCTGAATACCAAGGACTCTTCCAAGAAATGTCTGCCCCAGAGACTCTCAGATTCTTATAGAACCTTGATCAAATGTTGTTGTATTATAATAGACTCTTTAAAAAAATCTTTAATGATTTCATAGTTGTGAAGAATTCCTATGAAGATGTAATAACTCTATTCTGAATTGGTTTGTGGAAAGAATATTCACAAATCAAACTTAGACTGACGTTAAAGATGAAGAGTTTGAGGGAACAACTTTTGATCTTGTGCCTGCTTATCCAGAACGTTTTAATTTGGTTAGTTTCAAGTTTGATAGGGAATATTTTCTCAGCTGTTTTATTCCTTACTAGTTGAGGATTAGTATCCAGAATAGACAGAAGAGTAGAAGCTATAGGCCATGGACTGGCATTACTCCTTAGTGAGGCTGTTCACCTGGGTTATTAAAGACTGTCTCTCAGCAGATAAACCCAGAGACTTAGGCGGTAATGACCTGCCTTTATTTTGCACTCTTTTTTGCTGAATTTCTTGCATTTATTAGTATTCTTTTAGATGGGTGATATTACTCTTACTCCTCCTGTAATTGAAACGATACTAGGATCAAATAGATGAGTAACAGACAGCTGAGTAACACCCAACAAAGGTCCATCTAGTCAAAGCTGTGGTTTTCCAGTAGTTATGTATGGATGTGAGAGTTGGACTATAAAGAAAGCTGAGCACCAAAGAATTGATGCTTTTGAACTGTGGTGTTGGAGAAGACTCTTGAGAGTCCCTTGGACTGCAAGGAGATCCAACCAGTCTATCCTAAAGGAAATCCATCCTGAATATTCATTGGAAGGACTGATGCTGAAGCTGAAACTCCAATATTTTGGCCGCCTGTTACGAAGAACTGACTCATTTGAAAAGACCCTGATGCTGGGAAAGATTGAAGGCAGGAGGAGAAGGGGATGACAGAGGATGAGATAGTTGGATGACATCACTGACATCAGTTTGAGCAGGCTCAAAGAATTGGTGATAGAAAGGGAAGCCTGGCAAGCTGTAGTCCATGGGGTCACAAAGAGTTGGACATGACTGAGAGACTGAACTGAACAGACAGCAGTGATTTCCAAAGAGAATCACAGTTTTAGGGCATTTTGGGATGGCAGGTGTTACCACTGAGCTTCTGGTGGAGAGCCCCAGGTTTGTAGCCTGCAGCACTGGGCTTCCCTTGATCATATCTGGGCTGGGACTGCCATGTGTTGTTTGATTTTTGCTTCTCTGTATAAGTCTCCAGACTTCTATCTCAGTAAACTGTATCAACTGTGTGTTTTACAATCTATGAAGGGCTCTTCTTAAGCTCTTAGTGCCTCCAGGGGTGAATGATGAGGCTTCCTAGAAGTGTAACAGTGAGCCTTTGTGTTCTTGAGAACTGGTAATCTTCCTCTGATATGGTCATCTTACTCATAATTCTTCCAATAAACAGTCTTCTCTTCTCTGGAGTAGATGAAAGCTCCTATGACCTTGTGGGAGGTAAGGCAGGTGTTAAGGCCTGTGAACATGTGTGTGTAGAACAAGACAGACGTTTAGGACTATAGTGTCACATCCTTTTGAGAGATGGGGTCAGCTTTCTGCAAATAATCTGATCAGGCACCAGTTAGTTGAGCAGAAAATGCTTTTTAGTTATGCTTTGTGATTTGAGTTTGGGATTCTTCTCCTTCTCTTCCTCTTGTGGGTTCCTCAACATTTTACAGACAGAAGAGAGCTATCAAAAACAAACCTGACAGGGGACTTCCCCGGTGGTCCAGTGGTTAAGAGTCTGCCTTCCAATGCAGGGGTCATGGGTTTGATCCCTGGTTGCGGAACTAAGATATCACATGCCTCAGGGCAACTATGCTGGCGCTTTCCAACTAGAGAAGCCTGCACACTGCAATGAAGACCCAGCATAGCAAAAAAAGAAAAAAGAAAGAAAATAGGTTTGTGTTAGAGATTTCTTGGTGGATGATGTTTTACAGTCGAGTAGACCAGTTAAAGTTGATAGAGATCAAATCTAGACATTAATTGAGAACAATCAATGTTATATCCTGTGGGAGATAGCCAACATACTCAAAATATCAAAAAAAAAACAAACCCTTGAAAGTCATTTCACCATCTTGGTTATATTAATCACTTTGATGCTTGGTTTCCACCTAAGTTAAGCGAGGAAAAAAAAAGAAAAATCTTCTTGACTGTTATTTCTGCATGCAATTCTCTACTGAAATGTAACTATTAATAAAATGCTCCTTTTTAAAAATAAATTGTGATGGGCAATGAAAAGTGGATACTGTACACTAATGTGGAATGAAAGAGATCACTGGGTAAGTGAAATGAACCACCACCAACCACACCAAAGTACAGTTTTCATCAAGAGAATGTGGTGTTGTGTATATGGTGGGACTGGAAGGGAGTCCTCTATTATGACCTCCTTCCGGAAAACCAAACAGTTAATTCCAACGAGTACTTCTCCAAGTTAGGCCACCTTAAAGCAGCACTTGATGAAATGTGTTGGAATTATTCAACAGAAAATGAATTATCTTCCATCAGGATTATGTAAGACCGCATGTTTCTTTGATGACCAGGCAAAAACTGTTACAGCTTAGCTTGGAAGTTCTGACTCAACTTCCATATTCACCAGACACTGCTCCTTCAGGTTTCTGTTTATTTTGTTTTTTACAAAATTCTCTTAATGGAAAAAGATTTAATTCCCAGGAAGACTGCAAAGGGCACCTGAAATTGTTCTTTGCTCAAAAAGATATAAAGTCTTGGGAAGATGGAATTATCAGTTTCCTGAAAAATGGTAGGAGATAGTGGAACAGAATTTTGAATACGTTGTTCAACAAAGTTCTTGGTGAAAATGAAAAATGTGTCTTTTACTTTTACTTAAAACCTGAAAGAACTTTTTGGGCAACCCAATACTAAGGCTTTATTGTCTTTGAATGTAAGATTTTGGCTGATGTTAAAACTGTTGTCTGCTTGTCTTACTGGAGAGAGTAGATCTGTGTATTTTTCTTTTAGGTTAGCCATAAATGTAGCATTTTGTCAAGATGGCTTTTTAACATGCTAACAATAAAAGTAAGGCTTGTGTTAAGAAAACCTGGCATGACTTGTATTTCTAATTAAGGCTTTTTTTCTTTCAGGAAGGCACCAAAGTAGTTCTGCCCATATTTTTGGGGAAAATTATTAGTTATGTTGAAAACTATGATCCTGCCAATTCTGCCGCTTTGCACGAAGCCCAGGGCTACGCGGCGGGGCTGAGTGCCTGCGTGCTCGTGTGGGCCGTTCTGCACCACTTGTGCTTCTACCACATGCAGCGCGTGGGGATGAGGCTGAGAGTAGCCGTGTGCCATATGATCTACCGCAAGGTGAGTGTCGCTCGGTACCACGGTGTGTACCTCCCCTGAAGCATCAGGAACATTTAGTTACCTGTACATTAAACATCTTGTACCTGGGATCATTTACACCTTCCTAGAGAAGCTTGCAGTTTGCATCAGGCCAATTTTGTTGTTGTCATTTAAGCAAACTTTACCAGTAAATAATGAAAAGTTTTGTATTGAGATCAGGTCAGGGCTGCCTTTGATAAATTTTATCCACAGGTTTTTATGTAATATCCACACAGCTTGTAATGAAATCTAATTAAAAAATAAGTATAAAAAGTGTCAAATTGGTTTTCAGTGTTTTCATGCCTTAATCTTGTAGCTGTATTTGTGGCAATTTGTTGTTCATTAAGACCATCTTTTACACCAAATTTGTATTTAAAAGTAAACTTCATTGATCAGATTTGTAAAATTAAATCTAGGACCACAAAATGTATTTGAGAAAGGGAATGATTATATGTTTAAATGACCCATCTAGTCATATTGAATGTAATTGTGTGAACTAAAGAAAAATATAAATGGAATCCATGCCAAACATAGATTCTCTCGCTATATTCTATAGCTATGATTGTTTATAATGGTATTAAAGAATAGAGCTGAATGTTGGGATGAAACTTGAAATCTTATGCAGTTTTTAGTAATTTTGGTGGGAATTTGTTGCTATTCATTCAAGTTATTTTCTCAATTCAATATTTCCTTTTTCTTTAGTATGCATTTTAGCACTTTTAATAAGACCTGACTTGGTGTGTTCAGTCATTTTGTGTTGAGAATTGCCATGGAATTATTCTATAGTTTAACCTAGTCTTAAGTAGTTTAAAAGAATTAAGGATTTTAGCTGTTTTCACAAGGGAATTGCTACAGTGTTAAGAACTGAAGGGCCCTATATAAACTTGACCCTGAATATCTCTTTGCCCTGGGCTGTTTGTTTTTTTCTAGGAAAAAAAATTTATTTAGCTGTATTTTATTCTTGAAATTTGCTGAGAGAATAGATCTTAAGTGTTCTCACCACACACACGGAAGAATAACTATGTGCGATGATGGGTTTGTTCATTTGTTTTCCTACTGTAACCATTTCCCAATGTTTATTTACATCAAAACATCAAATTTCACATAGTAAATATATTTAATTTTATTACAAATGAATAAAATCCTCAATGAAAGCTGAAACCAGGCGATTTAAATGAAAATTTTTGCTTCTTTTCCTATTTGTTACTTATCTAGAGCTCCTATTTCTTGGGAATACCTTACTGGGGGAAATGTAGAATGTCTTCTCCCATCTTTGCTTGAGCAGACTCTTGTTAAATCTCGGGACTGTGCGGACTCAGAGGCCTGGCATCTCACTGTCTGTGTTTGGCACATGAACCCAGTTTCTCCTTGGGTAACATACCTTCCAGTTAAGGGTCTTCATTGTCAGCCTTCATCATTTTTGTTATTCTCTTGCACCTTCTGCCATTTAGTAGACAAATACTCAGATTTCCCCACAAATTAGCTAGATGTTCATCTTTCCAGATCATACTTAGCTCCCATAAGTATGCAGGAAATTTCACCAGAACTGCAGTGTGAAAACCTTAAGTTAGATTTGAGATGATGGTTTAGTCAAACAAAGCTCTTTCTTTGCTGCACAAGTGAGCCACTGTCCACCTGGTTTTTTTTCCTCTTCCCGCTAACACTTTGGAATGTCTCCTTTGGGGAATCTGATCTGACCTTGTATGTTGCTTATGGGAATGTAAACATCTCCCAAAGTGTTCATTTACTGGCTTAATTAGCCTAAAACAATTGTTTCTTTACAAAGTCAGAAACTGTATACATAACCTGAAATTCCAGAAACATGGGAATTTCCTCGTGCACAGCCTTACATGTAGATTTCTACTGAGATGCAAAAATAAGACACTTCTTGCAGGTCACAGGTGGGCCAATTCCTTAGGGTAAACCTGGTGCTGCCGAGCGGCTCTGAAAGGCCCCTGTGAACGTGTGTGGTTCATGCTGAGGCCCTGCCTCCTGATGCCTGGTCCTGAGGAGAAATCAGGTCGGGTGTTGGAAATGGAATGGCTGCTAAACTCAGTCATAGTTTGTAATTTTGAACAGGTATCATGTATAGTGGAGAAGGAAATGGCAACCCACTCTAGTATTCTTGCTTGGGGAATTCCATGGACAGAGGAGCCTGGAGGGCTACAATCCATAGGGTCACAAAGAATCAAACATGACTGAGTGACTAGTACACACATCATATATAAGATGACTTGTCATTTATTTACCTTTCTGCAGCTTTGGTAAAATTGCTTTTGACTTTGGTTCATTCATTTTAAAAAATTGTGGTAAAATATACACAACATAAAATTTACCATTTTAACTGTTTTTAAGTGCACCATTTGGTGACATTAAGTACATTCACATTCTTGTGCAGCCATCACCACTGTGCATCTCCAGAATTTTTTCTTCTTCCCATACTGAACCTCTGCACTCATTAAACACTAACTCCCCAGTCCCCTCCTCTTAGTCATCACCCTTCTACTGCTTCTTTCTATGAATTTTACTCCTCTAGGTCCCTCATATAAGTGAAATCATACAATGTTTGTCATTTTGTTTATGCCATGTAAGTACAATGTCTTTAAGATTCATCTGTCTTGGAGCAGATGTCAGAATTTAAGTCCTTTTTAAAGATCGGATCATATTCCTTTACATGTATATACAACATTGTGTGTATCCATTCATCTGTTAGTGGACATTTGAGCTGTTTCTACCTTTTGACTATTGTACATAGTGCTGCTATGAACATGGTGCACAAATAATCAGTTCAAGTTTATACTTTAATTTGAGTACATTCTCAGAAGTGAAATTGCTATACTATATGTTAATTTCATGTTTGGTCTTTTGAGGAACTGCCATAGTCTCTTCCATTGTGGCTATATCAATTTTAAATTGAGGACTAAATGGAACATTTTTATGAACCATGACATTTTGTTTGGATCGATGGCTACAGCTGGTGGTCTGTTGAAACAGCTCAAGGTGGTCTGTTCAGGTTCCTCAGATCTCTAGGGAATTTTTCAGAGCCTTTTATCAAATGAAGGAATCATACAGCATAGACTGTGCTTTTTGTCATGTCAGCAGACTGGAGTTAAGAACACAGGTTCCTCACAGGATTAGTGTTTTGACTATTATACTGGTTAGTTTTAGAATGAGGAAATTAAGACCAAAGTGTTTAAATGATGTCACACCTGGAATTAATGACTGATCACATATATAGTCCAAGTCCCCTTATCTCTTTCCTTGAGGCTGCCTCTCTCATCTTGTTGTTGTTCAGGCACTACTCAGTCCTGTCCAGCTCTTTGTGACCCCGTGGACTGCAGCACACCACCCTTCCCTGTCCTTCAGTATCTCCTGGAGTTTGCTCAAACTCATGTCCATTGAGTCAGGGATGCCATTCAACCATCTCATCCTCTGTTGTTCCCTCTTCTTCCTGCGCTCAATCTTTCCCAGCATCAGGGTCTTTTCCAGTTTGTCAACTCTTGGCATCAGTTGGTCAAAGTATTGGAGCTTCAGCTTCAGTATCTGTCCTTCCAATGAATATTCAGGGTTGATTTTCTTTAGGATTGAGTGGTTGGATCTCCTAGCTATCCAAGGGACTCTCAAGAGTCTTCTCCAACACCACATTTCAAAAGCATTAATTCTTCGGTGCTCAGCCTTCTTTATGGTCCAACTGTCACATCTGTACATGGCTACTGAAAAGGCCATAGCTTTGACTATATGGACCATTGTTGGCATAGTGATGTCTCTGCTTTTTAATATGCTGTCTAGTTTTTGGCTCAGAATTGCTTTGGTTGACCCTTAAGTCTATATCTATATTTCTTTATCCTTCAGGCAGGTCCAGGTTCACTGAGAAACGGGGTGGAGGGTTTTGCTTCTGTCTCCTGCTCCTCCCTTTGCTGTCCTTGTGGGCAGAGCTGGCGCCACATTGAATCATCAAAGGATGAACAAGGGTCCCTAGAGCCCTGCTTTCAGGCATCATCCTGCTCGTCCTGACACCACACAAGACCCCATGAAAATACAGTCCATTTTGCTATGTTCTCAGACTGACTTGGTATCACTGTAGGAATCCGATTCTCTGTATCTTTCTCTCATTTCAGTCACTTCGCCTGAGTAGCTTGGCCATGGGGAAGACCACCACAGGCCAGATAGTCAACCTGCTGTCCAACGATGTGAACAGGTTTGATCAGGTAAGCTGCCCAAGGGATCCTCTTCCATTCCCTATCGTTCTCACTGGATTTAGCTTATTGGGATGCCAGGTGCCAGGATTTGGTGTCAGCCAGGGTTCTGTTGAGGACATAAGACAAGGGTTCTCTTTATCCAATGCTCATTTCCTCTGTGTGCAGCTTAGATGTGATAATATGTGTTGTCCTGTAGATGAGGGTTGTATTTTTCTGACATTGTCTGTAACATACCTTAGTAATAGACAGGCAGCAGTGTTCTTGCACAGCTTGGTTAGTGTTCCTAGGGGTCCTCCTGGAGTGGCCCTTCTTGGTATGTGGTGTTGGTGTTGTGGGATTGTCTTCCTCCTCCTCTGGATGATGTAGGCCTGGTGGGCAGGGATTGTTCTTTCTGTGTGCCCTGTACAGTGCCTGCTGCATAGGGAGCCTTTGAGGAATATGCCAAGCGTATGGTCCCCAGTCAGACACAGCCTCCTCTCTGCTGTCCCATGATACCCATTTCACACTTACTTTATTAATAAATCATGTTACCCAGAGTGTTGTAGCTGTTGATCAGATCTGTATAGACCACTTCTCTTTCCTGGATGATCCTGGCTTTTAAGTTTGGGGCTTCCCTTGTGGCTCAGGTGGTAAAGAGTCTGCCTGCAATGCAGGAGGCCTGGTTTCTATCTCTGGTGAAGGAAATGGCAATCCACTCCAGCATTCTTGCCTGGGAAAATCCCATGGACAGAGAAGCTTGGTGGGCTACAATCCATGGAGTTGCAAAGAATTGGGCATGACTAAGAGACTAACACTTTCACTTCTCCTTGAATATTTATTCACTAAACATGATGTAAGGCCTCTACTTAATTTGAAGGTGAATAAGCCTTAATTTCTGCACTGGAAAGGCCACAGCCTGTCTGGAAGGTAAATGCACAAGTAGGTATCGGAGAGTGTGGTAGGTAGCATAATATAGGCTCTTCTGTGGAGATGGGGGCTGAATTTTGGGACAGAGAGTTTGGGGAAGCCCTGAGCTCATCTGTGTTGTGGACAAAATCAACATCTTCATTCAGTGCTACTGGTCGGGTTCTCCCTGGCACGTCCCTGAGGCTGGCCCTGTGCTGCCCCAGAACAGCATCATCTGGGGTGGACACTTGGACTTCTGCTTCATCATGAGATATAAAACTCACTGATATCATTTCTGTTTAGATTCCTGTCTGTTCCTTCAGAACAGATTGTTCTACACTTTGTCCTTACTGGTTTTGATTTTATACAGTCCTAAGAAGGCTTTGTGTTTCTCTTTTAAGGTTACAATGTTCTTGCACTATCTGTGGGTGGGGCCACTGCAGGCTATGGCAGTGACTGCCCTGCTCTGGATGGAAATAGGAATATCTTGTCTTGCTGGAATGGCAGTTCTCATTATTCTTCTGCTTTTGCAAAGCTGTGTTGGAAATTCGTTCTCGTCACTCAGGTAAGAGAAACACTGGTTTAAAAACTAGGTGATATGTGCTTGGTTAACATTCATCATTTGCTCGATGCTTCTCTTCAAAAACAAAACCAATGCCTTTTCTAGTCTCTTCTTTATGTGAATTGTAGGGCCTTCAGGCTTAGCCAGTGGAGGCTCCAGCCCTAAGCTGAAGGCTTATCGTGAAGAGGGAAAGGTGACGGCACTCACTGGCTCCTTCCAGCACCATACCTGTATAAGTGGAGTGTCTATGAGCAGAAGTTACCTATATTGAAGTTATTTAAGTATTATTAAATAGTAACAATCCTATATGCTCAAGTTTAGCTGCATATATTTTTGTTATGCAATTTTTAGGTATCTATGTTCATGTCTTGGTTTTAATTCAGTGTTTCCATTAACTTATATGTGCCTCAAGGACAAGATCAATCTTAATTAACTTTGTCTTCGTACAGCCCCACAGTCCTAGCAGCATATGTGATAGAACAGTGTCTGGTGATGAAGGGCCTAATGGTGATGAGATAGACCTGAAGCAGGTCCCAGAGGGTTGGAGGTGGGTCATTGTCTAGGTTGTCAGGTGATGGGGGTATTGTGCTGTTTGAAGGTTTTTTTTCTTCCTTTTTTTGGTGACTTTACATGTGATATTTTTGTCTATTTGAAATTTCCTTTCCTCTCTTGCTGTGGAGAGATGTTTCTTACCCTTTGAGGCTCTGTTGCAGTGCTGCCAGGTCTCTGAAGTGCTTCTTGTTCTCCTTTCCCAGTGGAATTAACAGCCCGATCTTTTCTGCTCACCGGCACTTCATTCCTATCTTATCACTGCACAGACACTGTCTTCCCATTAGATTCAGTGTCTTTTTGCCTTCCCTGCCCAACTGCGACCTTAGGTGGAGAGTTTGTACCTGACTTACTTCAGGTCTTCCTCAGCCAGTACTGTGAGTTCTCCAAGTTACTCCTTGAATTGGGCTGAATGGTTGACTTCCTAGAAGTCTTTTTCTCCATTTGCACTTTGAGAAGGACCTGCCTGTGATGTCAGCACAGAAGAGCTGTAGGGAATCATGGATCCCTGGTCCCTCCCTGTGCCCCCTGCTGCTGCTGAGGAAAGTTGGGCTGTGGTCACTATGGCTC
This sequence comes from Bubalus kerabau, assembly GCF_029407905.1. Classification (NCBI taxonomy): domain Eukaryota; kingdom Metazoa; phylum Chordata; class Mammalia; order Artiodactyla; family Bovidae; genus Bubalus; species Bubalus kerabau. The sequence goes on from NC_073635.1 coordinate 71,235,778, forward strand.
ATCTCACGTCTGTCCCCTCAGGAGTAAGACTGCAGCTCTCACAGACGACAGGATCAGGACCATGAGTGAAGTCATAACTGGCATCAGAACAGTAAAAATGAATGCTTGGGAAAAGTCATTTATAGACCTTATTACCAGACTGAGAAGGTAAGTTTTTGTATGTATCACACCATATTTTTGTACTTTCCCCCCTGCTTTTATAGACTGAAATTAGAAGTCTTACCACTTTTCACATGAAGATAAGCTTAAATACTATGAATCCACACCTCACATGTGGCAGGCAGGTTAAGTGAAAGAGGGGAGATGTCATTTTAATCTGCTGTTCCATTTATGATCTTCTTAAAGGCAAAATTATATATGCTTCTGAAGTCAAACAGTCAATAATCACATGAAAAAAATGTTCAACATCACTCTTTATTAGAGAAATGCAAATCAAAACTACAATGAAGTATCACCTCACACTGGTAGGAGTGGCCATCAAGAAAACATCTACAAACAATACCCTTTTGCTCTGTGGTGGGAATGCAAATTGGCACAGCTATTATGGACAACAGGATGGGGATTCCTTAGAAAACTAGCAATAAGGCTACGTGTGACCCAGCCACCCCACTACTGGGCATATGACCTGAGAAAGCCAGAATTCAAAAAGACACATGTACCTCAATGCTCATTGCAGCACTATTTGCAATAGCTAGGACATGTGCTTCCAGAGGGGCCATGGTGCCTGCCTCTGTCTGATGTCTTGGTGTCTCACAATTTTGGGGTGTCTTATTCTCTTCCCCCACAAGTTCATGAGTTCCTGGAGGGGATGGACTGTGTCTTTCTGTCATCAGTGGGGAGCCTGGCCCAGGACTTGTGGTTATGAATGCTTGTTGAATGAATGTTCAAACCCAGTCTGATTGACCCATAGTGTTTAAAAGGGTGACAGGAAGCCTCTGCTTAGTTGGAAGAGTGAAGCAGTGATGAAGTGTGTGGTCCTGGTGTCGGGATGGAGCCCTGGAGGTGGACTTGGATATTGATGCTTCTTTTAAAACCTATTCCGTTCTCTCTTTTCTTCCAGGAAGGAAATTTCCAAGATTCTGAAAAGTTCCTACCTTCGGGGCATGAATTTGGCATCATTTTTCGCTGTGAGCAAAACCATGATTTTTGTCACCTTCATCACCAATGAGCTCCTTGACAACCTGATCACAGCCAGCCAAGTGTTTGTGGTGGTGATGCTGTTTGAGGCTCTGCGGTTCTCGAGCACCCTCTACTTCCCCATGGCCATCGAGAGGGTGTCAGAGGCCGTTGTCAGCATCCGAAGAATCAAGGTTTGGGGACAAATAACTTTTTCAAGTTATAGGCAGATTTTACCTAAAATAGCTCCTTTATGTGGTCTCACTGTGTGCCAGTTAGGTGAGATTTAACTCTCCCAGTGCCAAAGCTGGCAGACTTCCCAGAATGTTGTAGGTACTTTCTTCTTTTATTAGGTAGAGTGTGTTACAGATATCCTAAGACTGGTTCTCATGTAGGACCAGTAGTATATATAGATAGCAGTGGCACAGGGCTCTTGAGTAGTGATGCCTGCAGAGTGACTAAAATGTCTAAAAGCAAGAGAAGCAAACAGATTGCATCTCCTGTGCTGACTCCGATGACTAGGCAGTGACTGCTCAGTCCTGGGGTACAGAGTTCCTCTCTGGGCCGGGAGGGGAGGAACTTGCTGAGAGCTCCGTGCTGCTTGTACAGGAAGAGTGGCCTCAGATTCACTTAATTCTCTGTGTTCAAAAATGAGTTCTTTCCTCCACAGATGTTTTGCTTGTTGGTGTCTGAGCCTGCCTTTTGTATCTGCCTTTTCATCCCTGCCCCCTTTTAATTACTGCTTAATCCTCTCTCTAATTGCCCTCTGCTTTTCAAATTTGTAATTCCCACCATTATGTGAACTGAGAACATCCACATTCACAAAATGGATTTAGAAAGGCATGGGAACCAGAGATCAAATTGCCAACATCCATTGGATCATAGGAAAAGCAAGACAATTCCAGAAAAGCATCTACTTCTCCTTCTTTGAATACACTAAAGTCTTTGATTGTGTGGATCACAATGAACTGTGGAAAATTCTGAAAGAGATGGGAATACCAGACCATCTTACCTGTCTCCTGAGAAAACTGTATTCAGGTCAAGAAACAACAGTTAGAACTGTTGCTGGAACAAGGAATGGAACAAAGACTGGTTTCAAATTGGTAAAGGAGTACATTAAGGCTGTATATTGTCACCTTCCCTCAAGGCTCAGTCAATAAAGAATCTGCCTGCAATGCAGGAAGCCAGGGTTTGATCTCTGTGTTGGGAAGATCCCCTGGAGAAGGGCCTGACAACCCAGTCCAGTGTTCATGCCTGGAGAATTGCCATGGACAGAGGAGCCTGGAGGGCTACAATCCATGGGGTCCCTAAGAGTCGAACACGACTGAAGCAACTAAGCACAGCACAGCACATCAAGGCTGTTTATTGTCACCTTGCTTATTTAACTTATATTCAGAGTATATTATGTGAAATGCCAGGCTGGATGACGCTCAAGCTGGAATCAAGATTGCCAGGAGAAATATCAATAACCTCAGATATGCAGATGATACCACTTTAATGGCAGAAAGTGAAGACAAACTAAAAACCTCTTGATGAAAGTGAAAGAGGAGAGTGAAAAAGTTGGCTTAAAGCTCAACATTCAGAAAACTAAAATCATGGCATCTGGTTCCATCACTTCATTGCAACATATGGGAAAACAATGGAAGCAATGACAGATTTTATTTCCTTGGGCTCCAATATCACTGCAGACGGTGACTGCAGCCATGAAATTAAAAGATGCTTGCTCCTTGGAGGAAAAGCTGTGACAAACCTAGACAGCATTGTTAAAAACCAGAGACATTACTTTGCTGATAAAAGTCCATATAGCCAAAGCTATAATTTTTCCAATAGTAATGGACAGATGTGAGAGTTGGACCATAAAGAAGACTGAGTGCCAAATAATTGATGCTTTGGAATTGTGGTACTGGAGAAGACTCTTGAGAGTCCCTTGGGCTGCAAAGATTTCAAACCAGTCAATCCTAAAGGAAATCAAATCCTGAGTACTCAGTGGAAGGACTGATGCTGAAGCTGAAGCTGAAGCTCCAATACTTGGCCACCTAATGCCAAGAGCCAACTCACTGGAAAAGACCCTGATGCTTTTTGAAGATTGAAGGCAGGAGAAGGCAGCAACAGAGGATAAGATGGTTAGATAGCATCACTGAATCAATCAGCATGAATTTGAGCAAACTCTTAGAGATAGTGAAGGACAGGGGAGCCTGGCATGCTGCAGTCCACGGGGCTGCAATGAGTTAGACACTACTTGATGACTGAACCGCAACAAAAGCACTATATTATTTGATTTTATTGATATATACCATGAGCTGTAATAACAGTAAATATTATTCCATATGTTATTTAATATGTTCTGATGTGAACTAATACTTTAAGTACAGTTGGTAAAACATTGTTTAGATTGTACAAAGGTTTTTATTGCAAATCCCAGGAAAGCAGTTTTTTTGTTTGTGCTTTCTTCCACAGTTTTACAATCTGTTTTTGTTGTTTGTTTGTTTGTTTTGTTTTCTGTAGGATTTTCTATTACTTCATGAGATACCAGAGCTCCACCCTCAGCAGCCATCGGATGGTGAAAGGATAGTGGACATGCAAGATTTCACTGCTTTTTGGGATGAGGTAACAAGTCTTCCATTCTAGGATCCTGACTTCTAACAGACATCTGTGACATGGATTTACTGGAGAATTTTTAGATTTTATGCATGGTGTAAACTTTGACTTGCTTATTTATTGAAAGTATGTTTTAAAAATTCCCAAAATTGGGACTAAAGTTGTATCTAATGGAGATTGAGTATAAAATCAACCTAAGACCTTTGACTCATTGCTTGCTCTCTATCTCATTTTCAAGAGAGCTTTCAAAGTATTAGCACCTTTTGAACTTAAAGTACATACATTTGTAATGTTAGCGTTTATAGGAATGGACAGAAAATGCTGCAGTGTGGAATGGGTTAATTGCACAACTGGTTGTTTAAGAGGCTTTGGGGAGTTAGTGTACAATTTTGCCTTGATTATCAGATCACATTATTATACGTAGAGTGAAGCTGTGATCTGGATTTTGGCTGGGGTAGGGTGAGGGCTCCCCCATCCTGAGCTTCTGGATGATTCTGTACACTTTTTTGGCAGCCAGGGGCAGGAGGAGACAGCAGGTGGGCATAATGAGCACCAGTGATTCCCAGTTAAAGGACTGCACTTAATGACAAGTTGACAGAGTTGTTAACAAGATGATGACAAGTTGGTGGTTTCCAACACTTGGTTTATTTGTTAGTTGCAGGCAAAGAGAAAAGACGACCGGGTCTGGTCTCAAGAAGCTGTCAGTATTGCACACAAAGTGCAGCCCCTTTACCAACGGAAATGCTGCCCCCACCCCAGGTTTCATGGTCCTCTCTGCTCACCCTCCTGCATCAGTGTGGATCAGTCAGGAAAACTGAATCCCACAACAGGAGAGGGAGTTCCATGCAGAGAGTTAGTTACGTAGGTGATAAAAGAGGGAGGAAAAATTAGAAAGGGTAAAACAGTGGTGGATGAGACAACCCAGAGATTAGCAATGGCAGGAAGCTGCCCTCACGTCCAGCACTGGAGGGACTCAGGGAGGCAGCACCTCCACCAAAGGTCCAGCCTCCAGAGCAGAGCCTAGGATCCCAGCTGCTGTCAGAGTGGGGACCACAGAGCACGTGTCCTGACTGTAGACTTATCCTGTCTTTCGTGCCTATGACTCTGTGGTGCCACCTGCATCTTGTTCACCTGCTTCTGACTCAGCACCTGCCTTCCCCACTGTCAACACAGTGGTTTGTTCCCAGATACATGAAGCCACAACCCTGCACCTTCTGTCCATGGAAACTCACACACGGTGCCTGACCTTCCCTGATGGTTTCTCCTACCTTAATATAGTAGATTTATCTCCTGCTTGGTGTTTCTCAGTATAATGCTCTTGAAGCATTTACAGAAATCACCACTAAAATTCCATTTTAAAGGCCACTCTATGTGAATGCTAACACATTCTTTATATGACTCATTAGCAGATTTCTTTTTTTCCCAGTAAACACATAGATTTATTTTATCATTTATTTATTTTTTGTAGATTTATTTTAAATAAGTGTGATATATGATGCAGATTGGTTCTGCAGTTTTTAATGAACTGAAATAAAAGTATCTATATACAACAGTATCTGCCTGTGCAACAGATATCTGTAAGGTAAAATAAGGGATTTTAGATGTACTACAGTCTATGTGAAAAAATCAGGTGAAAAATCTGAAAAGGTTTCTATATACCTTCTAGAGTAAAAAAAAAAAATATCAAATTATTAATAACTCAAGGTACTAAACTGCTAAAGGAAGAGGAACAGGCCTTGAGGCTTTTCTTGTAAACTCTAATTCCATATTATGGTTTTGTTAGAGCAGCATTCAAAATTACAGGAGAGGCTTCACCAGCCACATTTTCATAGAAATAGATACAGTGTTAACATTACTGTGTGGCAAGGTGTTCCTGTCTACCTAAATGACAATGATGCCATTGCAGCTAATATTTACCACTTTGGGAGAAGGGAAATTCTATGTATTGTCAACTGAATCATGTATCTTATAGCACTCACTAAAATCTAACACTCATGGCACTATTGTGAGGTACCTAGCTGCGAAGTTGGTTCAGTCGTGTCCGACTCTGCACGACCCCAGAGACGGCAGCCCACCAGGCTCCCTGTTACTACTGAGGGAAACACAAAAATGTAAGCCTGCCTTTCCCCAGAAACCTCTGAAGCCAGAGATTTTAAACAATGAAGGCCCTTGAAAACACTAGAGATATGTACAGATTTGCAAGGAAAAGAAACTCTAGCTGTACCAGCAAGTAATGAAGAAACAGTAAATCTTGATTTTATGAACCTTTAATTATCTAAATGTAAGGAGATTTGGCTTAAGAAATGGACAAAAGCAATTTGTCATTTCTTACCATAAAATGTTGAAAACCAAGTGCTAAATTCAACCACTATGGATTAAAGAAACGAAAACAAAAAAGCCTTAGTAATTGGAGCCTTAATGAGCAAAAGCTCATTTTAAATTGATTTGAGCCCCTGAACTAATCCTGTGTGTCAAAGTCAGGGAAGAAGGATCCCTCTAAACCTGAAAAAACTAGTGCTTTATAAGGAAACTAAAGAAATGAAAGTGTGCCCTCGTGTGAAGAGTTGGCTCGTTGGAGAAGACTCTGGTGCTGGGAGGGATTGGCAGGAGAAGAAGGGGACGACGGAGGATGGGATGGCTGGATGGCATCACCGACTCGATGGACGTGAGTTTGGGTGAATTCCGGGAGTTGGTGATGCACAGGGAGGCCTGGCGTGCTGCAATTCATGGGGTCGCAGAGAGTCGGACATGACTGAGCGACTGAACTGAACTGAACTGATGTGAATGAGTAAAGATATTAAATATAATTAAGATAAAAAAAAAAAAAAGAAAGTGTGCATGTTATCACACCACAGGAATTGAAACTGGTAAAGGATGGGAGAGAAGAAAGAAAAAGTATGATCTGTTTACCCAGGGCAATTATCATTAAAAATCCACAGTAATCTGACCAACTTAATTTTTTCTGAATTACACTGCTCACATTTACTGTGTTAAAACTTAAAATGATTGTCTAATTAAAGAGTAAATGATTCTAAAACAACTTCTTTCTTGCCTCATAGAAGTTACTTTTCAAGAAAGCTTGGTGGAAATCTTTTTAAGGCACAACAGTGTTAGGATAATTTTTTAAAGTACAGGGGAAAATAAAATTAAATCAACTTTATACTTTTTATTAGCCATAAGAAAACTTTTGGGTGGTTCAATAGATGAAGGCTTTTGACTTTGTATAAAATCGTTTAAGTTGCTTGGGTTTTGAATAAAATAGAGATGTTTTCAATTAAATGCTAACACTTAAGTATCTTAAAGCAGGTTTTTTACTGCCCACATCAACAGTTACATCCTCAGACCAACTTTTTCCTTCTTTAATGTGAAATATCGAATCACCAAAATTTTAGGTTAAGTTTACCTTTCAGGCTGTCTTTAAGGCACTGTTTTTTAATTTCTCAGAGATATAAGGTGCTTTACAAGTATCAACAATATGCTGCTATACTTCACTATTTTTCTTGTTTCTATGTAGAAAGAATAACTGTTATTAAGCACAGAATTTTGCTCTAAGGCTGCTAAATTTATAAGTCTATTCCACTTTGGAAATGATAGCCAAAAATCCACCTGATTGATGCTGCTTCAGCATATTCTTCTGAATTCTGGTCACTAAACTACATCCTGAGTTCGAATAAAAATAATGCAGCTTTCAGGCTTTAAAATGACAACATTTAAACTGTCAAGAGAGTCATGGGGTTGTTTGCACAGGACAGTGTTTTCCATCACTTACAGAGTCACAGCTGACATGTCAAGAAGAGAGAACCAATATCACAGCAACAGTCATTTAAGGTAAAAGAAGACACAAGGATTCATGCAGAATGTTTTAAATATTCCCTTGAACAAAGTGATTTAACTGATTTTTCTTCAAGGGCGATGCTCATATGGGAACAGTTAAGGGACATAGAATAACATCTTCCACGTGGGACATATTGAAAGAAAATGTTATTTCAGTTAGTTACACACCAGTCCTTGTTAATTTAGCAGGTCTGTTTTCACATTGTAGTAGTTTTGTTTTTTAGATCTGTAGAATTTATAGAGAAAGAAAATGACATCCTGCACACCCAAGATGAAGACATTTCCTCTAAAGAAACTGGATGTGTCAAAGGCAGACTTTGGCACAGGTTGGGAGGTCAGAGTTACAGTGGCGTTAGTTGTACCTGATGTGGTTGCTATGGTGGGAGCTGAGGAGGGGAAGGCAGAGTTGTGGTTTTAGAATTGGTTGGCATTGGTTGGCAATGGGCACAGGACAGAATTCAGCACCTGGCAGTCACTAATGTTGAGTTATCTGAACAGTAGCTTTTACCTTTCATTTTTTCCCAACGAAGTTAGTATTAGCAACCTTAGCATCAAAATAGGAAACACAGCTGTTGTGGTTTCCCAGATTTCTGGTGCTGGAGAGGTGCCTCTGAGGAGTGGCAGCACTGGGGCTCTCGTGGTGGTGCTCAGTAAAGCTGGGCTGTAGTCACATCAGGGCCAGGGTGGTGCCCTGAGCTGGTCATCACACAGAGCGCGGCCAGGCAGCCTGCATCCCAGAGCAGCGGGTGGGAGAGCCCGATAATGTGTCCTTCGTGCAGGTGTTCAAGTGGACCTGGGGTGCCCAATGCTGTCTGTCCTTCTGTCCCCTGCATCCTCCCCCCTCCTCAGTGTATGCAGGTGTCCATTGAATTGCTTTTGTGTCAAACTATGCAGCATTTTAAAGTGAACTATATTGTTCTTTCAAGAGCTTAATAACATGGTCACAGACTTCTGTGTAAATTGCACTGTAGTCCAGAACACCCTGTTCTGTTGCCCTGGCCTTGCCTATGGAAGGACTGTGCCCCTTGCTGGGGTCATTAGTCATTAGGGCTGTCAGGTTAGGTCATGGGTGAGAGAGCCCTCGGAAGGAAAGGGGAAGACATTGGGGTTTTGGAGAGAAGCTGAGTCTGAATGAAGCCCCTGCTGGGCTGGGAGGCAGGAGACAGACGTGAGCTCTGTAACCTGCTCCCCTAGACAGCCAGGTGGGTAGGTGGGGGCAGGTCTCAGGGACCCTGGTCTCATTCATGGAATGATGGGACTTGATCTCAATCTTTATGCTTTAAAATAAATGGCCCCAGGACTTCTCTGGTGGTCTAGTGGTTAAGAATCCACCTTCCAGTGCAGGGGACATGGGTTCCACCCCTGGTGAAGAACTAAGATCTCACACTCTGGAGCAATTAAGCCCACACACTGCAACAAAGACCCAGAGCAGCCAAAATAAGAAAAATGGTCCTGTGGGAGCCTGCAGATCTCATGGGACCGGGATTTCAAACTCCGTCTGCACAGAGTCCAGGCTCAGATGATAATCCTTGAGTCAGTGTCCCCCAGCCTGGATAACCAGTGGGGGAGGGGACCCAGCAGCCATGCACTGTTGAGTGCTGCCCCCTTCTGGTCACCGCGGAGCAGTGCCGGATCCTGAAGCCTGAACAGGGAGGGAACCCTGTCTGGCCCTGACAGACGGTTCAATTCAGTTCAGTAACTCAGTTGTGTCCAACTCTTTGTGACCCTATGGACTGCAGCACACCAGGCTTCCCTGTCCATCATCAACTTCCAGAGCTTCCTCAAACTCATGTCCATCGAGTCAGTGATGCCATCCAACCATCTCATCCTCTGTCATCCCCCTTCTCCTCCCACATTCAATCTTTCCCAGCATCAGGGTCTTTTCAAATGATTCATTTCTTTGCATCAGGTAGCCAAACTATTGGAGTTTCAGCTTCAGCATCAGTCCTTCCAGTAAATATTCAGGGCTGATTTCCTTTAGGACGGACTGGTTGGATCTCTGTGCTGTCCAAGGGACTCTCAAGAGTCTTCTCCAGCACCACAGTTCAAAAGTCCAGGTTCAATGCACGATACTGGATGCTTGGGGCTGGGGCACTGGGACGACCCAGAGGGATGGAATGGGGAGGGAGGAGGGAGGAGGGTTCAGGATGGGGAACACATGTATACCTGTGGCGGATTCATTTTGATATTTGGCAAAACTAATACAATTATGTAAAGTTTAAAAATAAAATAAAATTAAAAAAAAATAAATAAAAAGCCATGGGGAAAAAAAAAAGCATAAATTCTTTGGCGCTCAGCTTTCTTTGTAGTCCAACTCTCACATCCATACATGACTCCTGGAAAAATCATAGCTTTGACTAGATGGACCTTTGTTGGTAAAGTAATGTCTCTGCTTTTTAATATGTTGTGTAGGTTGGTCATAGCTTTTCTTCGAAGGAGCAAGCATCTTTTAATTTCATGGATGCAGTCACCATCTACAGTGATTTTGGAGCCCCCCAAAATAAAGTCTGTCACTGTTTCCATTGTTTCCCCATGTATTTGCCATGAAGTGATGGGACTGAATGCCATGATCTTAGTTTTCTGAATGTTTTTTAAGCCAGCTTTTTTACTCTCCTCTTTAACCTTCATCAAGAGGCTCTTTAGTTCCTCTTCACTTTCTGCCATAAGGGTGGTGTCATCTGCATATCTGAGGTTATTGATATTTCTCCCAGCAGTCTTGATTCCAGCTTGTGCTTCATCCAGCCTGGCATTCCGCTTGAAATTACAGACTGAGGGCCTGCAATAGGAAGCTGATGTTTGTAGGTGGTTCACTATTTTGTAGTCATAACTGAGTGAAAAATAATAAAATAGGAATCCCAAGCATCAGGCAGGAAGAAAGGAGTGGAGACGCTTAAAAAGCCTAAAAAATATTTCTTGCGTATTAAAATCGATGCATGATACTGGATGCTTGGGGCTGGTGCACTGGGACGACCCAGAGAGATGGTATGGGGAGGGAGGAGGGAGGAGGGTTCAGGATGGGGAACACATGTATACCTGTGGCAGATACATGTTGATATATGGCAAAACCAATACAATATTGTAAAGTTAAAAAATAAAAAAATCAAAAAAAAATTAAAATCTAGCTTCTTGTTGATACTTTGCCATTCCCCAAATCTGAAACTAGTTTTTTTTTGGTGATGAAAAATCATTGTCATTATTTTAGTATGTGAATGTTGTATAATCAGTTCAGTTCTTTCTAGAAAATACTTTCAGTTTGAAGATTATCCAGACTTTTAATCCAGACTCTGTGCTTTTAGTCTTTAGGGCATTTTACTGAATCACGTGTAACCACTGTTTTTTTTTCGCTTGACACAGGAGTTACTGGCAATTTTATTAACACTTTGAATATGTAAAGACACACACACACACCCTTAAGTCTACCAGGAATACAACCTGTGATTGGCTTGATGAGTACTTTGTCCTTCTCCCTCACATTGGAATGTGTGCTGTTGCATGTACCTTCCTGTTTTATATTTTTCTTACAGTACAAGTACTTTACTGCTCCTATTTAACCAGGACAGGTAATGCATGTAAGACACAGGAAATTGAGGCTTTATCACTTTATCCCATAATGTCATAATAAATTTCTTTATTCCCCAATTGTTGTTGTGTTTGTGCTACAGTAGAGCTCTCATTAAATGAGAGCTTTGACTGTTACTTACAAGAATTAATTTACCAAGAGTGACTTCTTCATATAAAGTGCCCCTTTGCTTGCTGAGCATTACTGAGGTTCATTTTATATTGAATGAAAATGGAGACATTTATGGAGATTCAAATTATTTATTGAAGGGCTAGGCACACCAGGTACTCATCCTGCCACCTTGTGGATTAATGAGATAGACAGTTAAAACCAAGGGTCATGATGAAAACTTGAAAAGAAAGTGAAAGTGTTAGTTGCTCAGTTGTGTCCAACTCTTTGCAACCCCACTGACTGTAGCCCACCAGGCTCCTCTGTCCCTGATATTCTCCAGGCAAGCGTACGGGAGTAAGTTTCCATTCTCTTCTCTAGGGGATCTTCCTGACCCAGGGATCGAACCCAGATCTCCTACATTGCAGGCAGATTCTTTACCATCTGAGCCACATGATTAAAAACCTCCCACACTGAACATTGTATTAAGCACATTATTTTAATAAACTAGTGTGCATCCTTCAGTTTGCATTTCAGGCAGGTGCCTTGTCATCTCTTCTATTTAAAATCTGTGGCTGTCTAGAGCTGTGTCCGGAAATCTGGTCAAAGAAGGAGCCTTCCTAAAGGCAGCTAAAACTTCTTCAACACCCCAAAGAGATAGGATTGGATGAAAAGACCTCTTGGACAAAGTATATTGCATTGGGATGGAGAAAAATGTTGGTTAGTGTTAGCATATCAACAACTATTACATTATTTTCTCTATTTTCTAAAGTAAGGTATGTGTTACTTTATTGAAATGGGTACATTTTTATAAACTTTAATTTGCAGGAATCAGAAACCCCAACTCTACGAGGCCTTTCCTTTACTGTCAGACCCGGTGAACTGTTAGCTGTGGTTGGACCTGTGGGAGCAGGAAAGGTAAGTTGTGATGCCCTTGATGCAACACCACAGTCCCTGTTAAATTCTCAAGAGTGGAACCCGGAGCTGAGTGTGACACAGTTTGAATTGGCTGTATCTAGAACGGAACTGGTGTCAGGAATTTGGATGTCTCAGTGAAGGAGATTATTTATGTGACAGCTGTTCAGGTTGGATACAGACAATGGGGACTTCTTTTTGTCACGGTGGCACCTCCAGGAATTCTGGAGGTGGTAAAGGCTCTTCTAGGAAGCTCTGAGCATTTCCTTACGTGACTTGACTTGGTCCCATCAGTGCACGTGCAGTGAAGGTGCAGCCATGTGCTGGAGATAAAGGTACAGACTTGAACAAGACCCCGATTCTCTGCCTTTCAGAGGCAACCAGGTTCTGGGGCAACACAGGTATGCAGGCAGGTTATTTCAGCCCAGTGTGGTGAGCACTCTGATGGTGTGGACACGGATATGTCATTTCTGTGTGTTACAGGAGATTTGATGGGTATGTGTAGGTGCACTTAGTGTCCTGTGTTTTGTATGACAAGATACAGAAACTTAAATATGGGATGTGTGCAGGAGAGGGTGATGATTTCCTCCATGAAGGGCTTTTAAAATTTTTATTTTTTTAAATTGGAGAATAATCGCTTTACAATATTGTGTTAGTTTCTGCCATACATCAACAGATATTTCCTCTCTCTTGAATCTCTTTCCCACCTCTCACCCCGTCCTACCACTCTAGGTTGTTGCAGAGCACAGGATTTGAGCTCCCTGGGCATGATGGACTTCTATTCTTCAAATACAACTAGCTCAGAGTTCTTTTAAATAATAATCTTTGGATATATTCTTCACACATAGCTTTAAAATTTTTTTAAATATATTTTTAAATTTATTTGGTTGCATTGGGTCTTTTCTTTTTTTTTTGAGGCGGGGAGGGGTCTCTAATTGTGGCATGTGGGTTGAGTTGCCCTGAGGCATGTGGGATCTTAGTTCCCTGACCAGGGGACCAGGGATCTAACCAGAGCCTCTGGCATTGGAAGGCGGATTCTTCTTTTTTTTTTCTTTCAGTGTTTATATTCTGAAAGTAGTTATTATTTTTTTTAACATTTTATTTTGTACTGGGTTGTAGCCAGTAAACACTGTTCTGATAGTTTCAGGTGAATGGTGAAGGGTGCATGTCAGCCATACATATACATGTATCCATTCTCCCCCAAACTCCCCTCCCATCCAGGCTGCCACATAACATCGAATAGAGTTCCGTGAGCGATAGAGTAGGTCCCTGCTGGTGATCCATTTCAAATATAGCAGTGTGTACCTGTCCATCCTAATCTCCCAAACTGTCCCTTCCGCCCATCCTGGAAGGTGGATTCTTAACCACTGGACCACCAGGGAAGTACCCACATAGCTTTTTTTCTTGTTGCAAATTATGTTTATTGATGATAACTTTATATAATTTACTCCCTATATTTGATGTTACAAACTTTAGGGTCTTTGAGATAGGCAGGATCCTTGTATGTAACTGGCATAAACCCCAAAATTTGAGCTCTCTTAATTGCTTTTGTGATTTCTTTTTGTTTTTTCCCACAAAGACCTGTTATATGCCTTCCATAAATGCAACCAGTAAATGGAGAGATAAACTGGGATAAAAGCTGTAGATTCTTATAATCTACACATTTTTCATACAAGGTACATTTTTTCAGAGGCTTCTTATAAGAATTTTCCATTGGAATAGGCAGGTCCCTGTTGCTGGTTACCTGTTAATATTATGAACAACTTTTTCTCCACATCCCTGCATGAATCCCAGGATTTGTGAGGCAGACAACAGTTGTTGTGAAAATGTGTCAACTTTCTCTTGCCTAACCCACTGCAAAGAGCTACCATAGCCGCCATGGTTCCTTGCTCTTCCCCTCCCCACATAGCTTTTTAAGAAAAAGTATTTGTCAAGTAAAAGATACCCAGATGCAAGAACAATTGCATTAAACATCAGATACAGAAAATACACATCATGCTTCTGCTCTGCTAGTGAAGGATGTTAAACATTCTTAGTCTTTGCTGAGTAGAGCACTTCATTCGGAGGAAACTCTGGCAGAGTGGATTGTTACAGTATTAATATTCCTTATCAACCTTTAGTCTACATTGACCAATAGTGCTGGTACTTTATCCTCTTCTGATATCATTGATCAAGCACCAGGGTGGGGTCCGCTGTGCTGCGGGGCGTGTTCCGTCCTGAGTGCTGCCTGTTCACACGTGTGTGTTGCCTTCTGTTTTAGTCGTCACTGTTACGTGCTCTGCTCGGGGAGCTGCCCCCGAGCCAGGGGAAGGTCAGCGTGCACGGGAGGATTGCATATGTTTCTCAGCAGCCCTGGGTGTTTCCAGGAACTGTGAGGAGTAACATTTTATTTGGGAAGAAATATGAAAAAGACCAATATGAAAAAGTAATAAGGGCTTGTGCTTTGGAAGAGGTGAGTAATGACTCTTGAGTTGCATGTATTCAAATTTCAAATAATGATAATATTGGTTTAAGCTCTAAGATTTGTTGAAAGTTCTTTTTATTTGATTTTGAAAGGTCTTTTATTTGTTGCTTTAAGCTGGACTTCTGAGTAAATATGCAGTCATATACATTGTTGTTTTAATTCTGGTGTGATAATGATGGTCACAGAATTCCTTTGTTTCATTTGGTGAAGTTTCATTCACTTTTAGATTCTTTTTTTAATGGACAATTAACAAAAATTTGTAAGAATAGAGAGCTCCATGTAATGAACCCTCATGTTCCCACCACTAGGTTCAGCCAGGGTCAGCTGGTGGCCAGTCTTGCTGGGTCTTTACCCTGCCCTGTGCCACCCCTCCACCCAACACCCCACCCCATCCCCTGGTATTCCAAAGCAGATCCTAGATCTCAGATTAGTTCACCTGTAAACATTTCATTGTTGTTCAGTTACTAAGTCCTGTCCAGCTCTTTCTGACCCCATGGACTACAGCAGGCCAGGCCTCCCTGTCCTTCACCATCTCCTGGAGCTTGCTCAAACTCATGTCCACCGAGTAGGTGATGGCATCCAACCATCTCATTCTCTGTCATCCCCTTCTCCTCCTGCCCTCAGTCTTTTCCAGTGTCAGGGTCTTTTCCAATGAGTTGGCAGTTCATACAAGTGGCCAAATTATTGGAGCTTCAGCTTTAGCATCAGTCTTTCCAATGAATATTTAGGGTTAATTTCCTTTAGTATTGACTGGTTTAATCTCCTTGCAGTCCAACGGATTCTCAAGAGACTTCTCTAGAACCATAATTCAAAAGTATCAGTTCTTTGGCATTCAGCCTTCTTTATGCTCCAACTCTCACATTCATACACAACTACTGGAAAAAACCATAGCTTTGACTATATAGACCCTTGTCAGCAAAGTGATGTCTCTGCTTTTTAATATGCTGTCTAGGTTGGTCATAGCTTTTCTTCCAAAAGAGCAAGCATGTTTTAATTTCATAGCTTCAGTCACCATCTGCAGTGATTTTTCTTTTTTTCATCTGCAGTGATTTTTGAGCCCAAGAAAATAAATTCTGTCACTGTTTCCACCTTTTCCTCACCTATTTGCCGGGAAGTAATGGGAGCAGATGCCACATAAATCAACAGTAAACATATTCTGTTACCATAAGCAATATAGTATGTAACATTTGACTGTCTATTATCTTTAACCACTTTTAAAAACTTAAAAAAAATGGTATGGTATGGTATGGTATGGTATGGGGAGGGGGGAGGGTTCAGAATGGGGAACACGTGTATACCTGTGGCGGATTCATTTTGATATTTGGCAAAACTAATAATTATGTAAAGTTTAAAAATAAAATAAAATTTAAAAAATAATAAAAAAAAGCTTTTAAGGATTTTAAAAACTTTTAGGCATTACATGAAGGTATCATGCTGATAAATTTTAGTTTGATATTTTCCCACATAGATTGCTTTACCTTACAAATCCTTCTTGGATGCCTGTAAGTTTGTACTTTCATCTTATATTTACACATTCCTGCCAACTTGGACATTTTCTTTTCAGACTGCCTTAACAATCATAGGATAATAAGTTAATTGATCCTTCTGTGTCTAGGTATAGAAGCCTTTGAGACTTGAGTTATTTTAGTGTTGCCTTCATTTCAAATATAATCTTCAGTCACCACCTGGGCAGTGTGATGTGAAAGAGCAAAAGGCTATGAACTGGTTCAAAAGGGCATGATCTGGTTCAGATTCCAGCTCTTCTGTTTAACAGTTGAGCATCCTCAGACCAGTGATATGACCTTACTTAGTCTCAGTTTCCTCATCTGTGAAATGGGGCCAGGGCTTCCTGTGAGCTTGTTGTGAGGATTAGAAATAATCAGTGTCAGGGTCCAGCACAGAGCTTCGTGCACTGATCTTACCCCCCAGGAGCTGAGAGAAGCTGTGTGAATGTGTACAAATGATGGAGTAGAATAAGACGGGTCCTTCATGAGAGATGAGAGATATGAACAGAGCCTTAGGAACCCAGCAGGTAGAAATGAATCCAGGATGGTTTCATGGGAGAGTGTGCTTAGGCTGAGCATGGGAAAGTGGGCAGGATATTGACAGGCCGTTAGAGGAGGGGCGATTCCACATGGAAGAAAAGCTGTGAAGGAAGCAGGGCTCCTGCTGCTTGACTCTAGAGTCCAGCCCTCCTCTGCCAGGGCCTCACGTCCATATCCACATTTACCATTTCAGCAGTCTGCTCCGTGGTGCTTCTACTGTAAGTCTCCACTATCGCTGAAGAGCCCTAGATGTGCTTCTGGATGGATGGCACCAAACCAGCATCACCATTTCCTAGTTTGCCTCTAGTTTGTGTGTCTGCTGTTTAGTGAGAATTGGGGAAACTTAACTTAAAGGAAAATAACGTGAATAAGAACACCTTTCTGTCAGTGGGGGGAATTGTAGTCTATACTCAAGTCAGGCTTTTCCCTTTAACCTAATTAGAAAATAGTGGCCGGGAAATTAGCCTGACTTGGATTTTATTTCAAATCCTGTGAAATGTTTTTCCCATTTGGGGCTGGTCCATAAATAATCATCAGAGTCAACAACACGCTTGCAGTACTGCTACCAGACTCAGAGAGAGCCTGTTTCTTGTGCCCTAACTGTGCTCAGTGAATGAGTGGATTTAGGTGCCTTTTCTAGAACATGATTAAGATTGCTGTGCTATGATGTGTTACTATTTTGAGAGACAAAACGAAACAATGTAGAATCAAAGCATAAAAGCTAAGTGGAACAGTTTGCAAGGACTTCAACTGTGAAGCAGCGGCCAACAACTCTGTGTGTGTGTGTGTGTGTGTGTGTGTGTAGGGCTGGGAACCTGTCTTAAAATGGCTCACTGTTGTTCATGAAAACCAAAGCAAGGGATGGTAATAACTTCTGAACTCAACAAAGAAAGAAGGTGAAATAATGATGAATTTTCATGACAGATCAGTTGCTGCCTTTCATTGGATGTACCTCAGTTAAGCTTTGAGTGAGCAGAGAACCTGTGTGTCTGTGTGCCTGTCAGGGAGGGTTACGATAGAGACACCTTCTTTCTTCTCTTTATGGTCATGTGCTTTGCATGTTATGACCCACACTGTGAATGTGGTCCCGCTGTTGGTTTTATGGGAAAACAGGCATCAGCCACCAGTAGCAAGTTATAATCACTTTCAGTCCTTTCTCCATTTATGGAGGGTGTTCTCACTTTTGAATTTAGTGACTTTTGTTTTTGTAGTACATTCTGTAGAAGAGGAATGTGAGACTTAGGGAGATCAAAGGACTTGTCTATCATGCAGACTCCAGTGTGCTACCCGTTTTCTCCCCAGATTTGCTAAAGTAGAGACAGAGTGAGCACGTCATCTGCAGAAAGGTACTGCTGTGTATCTTAGGTTGATGCCTGAGGGGTTTAGTAGATAATTCAAAGATTTCTAACATAATAATTGTGTAACTTAAACCTGATTGTTATCTTGTCATTTTGGGGATATTGTGTCATTTTTTTTTTTAATTTCCCCAGATGCTCTGGGGAAAATAGACTGATTTGTCTATTTACTTCTTAAATAGCATTCAAATATAACTCATGGTAGATTCCCAGATCCTCAAGTCAAAGCTTCATATCTTTCTTAACTTTGAGTTTTTCCTGCTTTCACAGATAAGCATCTGCTTAGTCCAGCTGATCTACTTGGTGTACGTCAAGCACACTGTTTCTTTCCTTTTGGTTTCCCTGCCCAGCCTGCTCTTTCTGGTCTCATTTCTTGTACAGACCTCATCTATCACACTATAACTTGCCTTAAGTATCACTGTGAAGACATTGGTCAGGTGGTATCCCTTCTCTGAAAGGGGGAAGCAGAGACCAAGATCAGCAAAAGTGATAATTTAAGATACAATGTGTCTCTGGCACAGACCTTCACACCTGCATGTCCAGCTGCACCGGTGGCACTCGGTGGCATCACCGAGTGGTCATCTCAGCTTGTCCACAAGAAAAGCCTCCTAAACCTGCATCCGCCATCTTCCCCAACTCAGCAAATGGAGACCCTGTCTTTCCCCTTCTTCTACCCAAACACCACAGTCCTCTGCTCTTAGAGCCAACACCCATCCCGTCAGCAGGTCTTACAACTCTGCCTTCCAAATGTGTCTGGAGTGTGACCCCATCTCTCCATTCCCACTGTTTTCTAGCTTATTCCAGTAGTGTCCTCACTTGTATCTGCCCTCACCCTTCCCCACTTACTGCCTGGTTTCTGCAAAGCACAGGAATTTCCTTGTAAACCTCAGACCATGTCAGTCCTCCCCTCACCCACCTCTTACTGGAGTGACCCCAGGGTCCTCCTGCTCTATCTCTGTCCTCACCCCCTCATTCTCACTCTGCTCTCCTGCCTCTTTGTCCTGAACCCCTTGGGCATCTCCCTGGGGCCCCTGCATCCGCCCCTCCCTCTGTGAGGAGCAGCCTCTCCAGGTCTGCCTGAGCCCCTCCCCCTCCCCAGATCTGCTCATACCGGCTCTGAGCAGAGCCCTCACACCCCAGTGTGGACTCACTTCCCCCCTTCACTCTCCATCCCCCTGAGCTGGCTTGCTTTTCCTTCTTGTCCTCAGTTCTTGTGCTCGGGTTAATTTTCCATATCATCATCTCCCACCATGGAAAGAAATTCCAGGGGCTCTGTTTCCTCGTGGCTGAATTCATTGTGCCCAGAACAATGCCTGGTGTGTAGTCAGTCCTCAATAAATACCTGTTAAAGTGGTCAAATGCATAAATGTTTAAAAAAAATACAGAATTAAAACAAATGAAAAGCCCTGAGAGGTTTTTTTAATTTTCCTGGTTACAGTTTAGTCACTATGAAATAAGTCCATTGCTGTTGATTAAATACTTGTATGAAGAAATGATGCTAAAATGTTAGGATGGCAGGAGGAGATCACACTTTAAGTCTTTTTCTTTTTTCCTTTTCTATCTCCATGCAGGATTTGCAGAATTTGAAGGAAGATGTAATTGTGAGAGGAGATGGAGGAACCCCACTGAGTGAAGGACAGAGAGCCCGGGTCAGCCTCGCCAGGTAAGTGGGGTTTCACTTGTCATCCTAACTCTCCTCCTCTGCGGCTCCTAGTGGACGTGAGCATGCAGACCCCGCTCACCGGGTGAGCCTGTGTGAAGCAGGGTCTTGGTCCTTTCCCTGGGCTCTTGGGATGAACATGGAGTTGCTGGACGCCATCATGATTCAGAGATGAGATCCAGCGAGTGTGAAGTGTCCTCTCCTGACGTCTCTCTCTGTTTCCTAGAGCTGTGTATCAGGATGCGGACATTTACCTCCTGGACGATCCGCTCAGCGCAGTGGACGCAGGAGTCAGCAGGCACTTGTTCGAACAGTGAGTTTGCTTCTGTTTTCTATCATTTCTGCTTTCCAAGAATACTGTAGAGATCAGAGAAGGGAGCTCAGGAAAGCCTTTGTGCTTTAGGAGTCTCAGCTCACTCTGCCTTGGTGTTCCTCTCTCCCGTTCCTTCCCTCCACACAAGATCCATCGTAGAGAAGTTTTGCATCATGATGAGGTCAGGACAGGAAAATACAGCAGGTGCTTCTAGTGTGTGGAGTAGAGTGGGATTGGTGCTTTAGGGAGTGAGGGATAGATGGCTGATTCCCCCATGACTTGCAGGTAATGGATCCAGACCCCAGGGATAAGAAGGATGTACAAATTTTAAATCAAAGAGTAGGCCTTGGGAACCTGATAACTGGATGCCAATCCTTTTCCTCCATCATGTGTTAAAGACACATTAGAAGTGAAGTTTTCAGTAGCAACATAGGGCTTCCATGGAAAGACTGTTGGTTTATTAATCCATTGGTTTGAAAATATTTAATAAAGTCTAGAATTTACAAATGATTTATTTCACATCTGAGTATGACTCAGATGTTTTACATTGCTTCATGGGTCCTTACTAAGATTAATACTTAGACCCTCATGTAGGGTTACCTTGAATTTGAAACTTGGTATCTTGGTTGAAGTCCTGACTCTCACTTTGTTCTGCAATGTGTTGTCAGTGGCTCTTTCTTGGCCACAGAACTCCTGAAAGTGGACAGCTCTGATGTCTCTCTGTCCTAACACATGCTGACCGAGGGCTCTGGTGGAGTCTAGACTGACCTCTTTGAAAGCCTCATGAATTTGCTCTTTCTGAAGCAGCCTCCACATCTACCCCACAGTTAGTTCTCTTGCTGTTGTTCACCTTGTTAAAGCCAATGAGCCTTCCAGCTGCACTTATTAACACCCTACTGTGTGCACTGAGATTGATGCCCTTACAGATGTTGCTGCACAAAACCTCAGTTTGCAAGGAGGATGGTGAGCTAGGAGAGGGGAGGACCACACTGGGCTGAACTAGGGAGACTAGGATGCCCAGCTGTCATTCCTGCCTCTGAGGAACCTGTCTCTACGTGGCGCTTGTTAAGACAGATGCCTGGGGAAAGGTCAGCTGAGTCAAGGTTTAGAGAGTTTCCATACAGGGTAGGAAATACTAGCGGAAGTGGCAGCTGGAGGCTTTCACTGAAGTTGGAAAGCTCCTTGTGCCTGGGGCTAGGCGGGCAGTGCCCTGGGGGCCTGCGGGCTGGGCAGGTGTGTGGAGGCTGAGAAGAGGACCCAGTTCTTTGCTGAAGGAAGGGTAGAAGCTCAGGTGTGGAGGGAGGAGGAAGCAGGGCTGTGAGGAGAACATCAGGCACGTCCTCACCTGGAGGAGGCGGGGTGTTTGGCAGAAAGAAGCTGTTTGGAAATTCTCGCTGTGAGGTCCTGTGTCAATTTGCTGAGGCTGTGTCCATCCAGCCTGCTCTCACAGGAGAACATAGCCTGAGTGGCTTAGAAATAATAGCAGTTTATCTCTCTTGGTTCTGGAGGCTGAGAAAGTCCAAGGTCAGGGTGCTGAGAGATTCAGCGTCTGGTGAGGGTCTGATTCCTGTGTCCTCACATGGTGGAAGGGTGAGGGAGCCCTGTGGTTCCTTTTATCAGGACACCAATCCCATGTATGCAGATTCCACCCTTATGACCTAGTGCTCCTGATGGCCCCACCTCCTAACACCAACACAGTGGGAAACAGCTTTTAATGCATGAATTTTGAGGACAAAAACATTCAGTCTATAGCAAGTTGTCACAGATGGGGGTGCTTGAAGAATAGAAATTAATTCTCTCACCGTTCTCAAGGCTGGGAGTTCAGGGTACGGGCAGCTTTGGTCTCTGCTGAGCACGCCTCCTCACCCACTGGCAGCAGCTACCACGCTGTGTCCTCAGGCGGTCTTCCCTCTGTCCTCAAGCACCCTGTGTCTCTGTCCTTTTTTATTAAAGTTTCTATTGAAATATAGTTGATTTACAATATTGTGTTAATTTCTTTGTACAGCAAAGTGGCTCAGTTATACACATATATACATTCTTTTTAATACTCTTTCATTCTGGTTTATCTCAGGATATTGAATATAGTTCACTTCACTATACTATAGGACCTTGTCCATTATACACATAATAGTTTGCATCTGATAACCCCAAATTCCCAGTCCATCCCTCCCCCCCACCCCCTCCACCCATGCAACCCCAAGTCTATTCCCTATGTCTGTGAGTCTGTTTCTGTTTTGTAGATAGCTTCATTTTTGCCATATTTTACATTCCAAGTGATACGTGATATCTGTCTTTCTCTTTCTGACTTACTTTACTTAGTATGATAAGGTCTAAGTCCATCCACATTTCTGCAAATGGTATTCTTTCTTTCTTTTTATTTTATGACTGAGTGGTGTTACATTGTCTATATGTATCATATCTTCTTTATCCATTTATTTGTCCATGGATATTTAGGTTTTTTCCATGTTTCGGTTATTGTGAATAGTTTTGCTATGAATATAGGGGTGCATGTATCTTTTTGATTTATAGTTTCCTCCAGATATATGCCCAGTAGTGGGATTACTGGATTGTAAGGTAATTCTGTTTTTAGTTTTCTGAGGAACCTCCATAGTGTTTTCCATAATGCCTGTGACACCTGATATTCCCACCAGCAGTGTAGCAGGGTTCCTTTTACCCCATTCTCCCTCAGCCACTGTTGTTTTAATAATGACCATTCTGACTGGCATGAGGTGATACCTCATTGCAGTTTTGATTTACATTTCTCTAATAATTCAAAATAGTGGGTTTCTTTTCATGTGCCTATTGGCCATCTGTATGTGTCCTTTGGCGAAATGTCTATTTAGTTCTTCTGCCCATTTTTTGATTGGATTTTGTTGTTGTTGTAGTTGTTAAGTTGTATGAACTGTTTGTATATTTTAGAAATTAAGCCCCTGTTGGTCACATCATTTGTAGTATTTTCTCCCATTCTGTAGGTTGTCTCTTCATTGTGTTTATGGTTTCCTTTGCTGTGAAAAGCTTGTAAGTTTGATTACATCCCATTTGCTTACTTTTTTCAATTAAAAATAATTATTTGTTTATGGCTGTGCTGGCTCTTTGTTGCTGTGGAGTTTTCTCTCTAGTTGTGATGAGCAGGAGCTTCTCTCTAGTTGCAGTGTGTGGGCTTCTCATTTCAGTGGCTCTTCTTGAGCAGAGCACCGGCTCTAGGGTGTGTGAGCTCAGTAGTTGAGGCTCCTGGGCCCCAGAGCACAGGCCTGGTAGTTTTGGTCCATGGACTGAGTTGCTCCGTGGCATGTGGGACCCTCCTAGACCAGGGATCGAAACCATGTTCCCTGCATTAGCACATGGGTTCTTCACCAGTGTGCCACCAGGGAGGCCCCCATTTGTATATTTTTACTTTTATTTCTGTTGCCTTAGCAGACTGACCTAAGAAAACATTGGTATAATTTATGTCAGAGAAAGTTTGCCTCTAATCTCTTCTAGAGTTTTATAGTGTCACATCTTTTGATTAAGTCTTTAATCCATTTTGAGTTTATTTTTGTGCATGGTGAGAGGGTGTGTTCTAACTTCACTGATTTACATGCCTGTGTCCATGTCCTTATGTCTTAGTCTCCTCTTCATCTAAGCACACCAGTCAGATTAGATTAGGTCCAGTATAATTAAGGGTAATGGTTACCTTTTAAAAGTCTCTGTCACTGAATTCTACAGTACTGATGGTTAAAGTGTCAAGTGAATCTGAGGGGACATGACTGATTTAAAGCAGGTCCAGAACATCAAAGTGAAGAGACTTCAGCAGAGTCCAGTGTGTGAGAGGGAGATGTGTGAGGAACTCTGAGCTCTGGATACGAGGAGCTGGGATTCCACATCCACTAAGCAGGGGTCGTTAGTCTTTGGTGGGACCTGCCCGTATGTAAAATGTGCTGAGTGTTGAGGTGATGAAAGAGTTGTGGAGATGGATGGTGGTGATGGCTGCACAACTATGTGAATGTACTTAATGCCACTGGGCTGTATGCTTAAAATTGTTAAAATGGTAAATTTCACGTTAGGTATATTGTAACACTTATACAAACCTGCATAGTAGTACTGAATCTGTGAGAACATGAGAGAACAGGGCAGATGACACATGGCATGGTCTCCAGCTCTCTGATCTGACCCTCCATTCCCAGCCTCTCCCATTCATGGCTTGATGAATTTTCCCTTAAAGAAGTGCCTGTGTCTTGTCACGAGTTCAGTGACAGGCGCTAGTGCTGTGACAGCGATTCCCCACCCCCACCCTCCTGGCATCATGAGTATCTCAGCCTCCTTGTTCCCAGCGTCCCGCCCTGAGCTCACAAATGTGTGTCACCCCATCTTGTGTGCATCTGCACAAGTTCTCCATCAGGCCAGGAACAGATTCTACTGGCTGTTGCATCTGTGTCACAGGGGAAGGCTGCTGCTGCTGCTAAGTCGCTTCAGTCGTGTCCAACTCTATGCGACCCCATAGACAGCAGCCCACTAGGCTCCTCTGTCCCTGGAATTCTCCAGGCAAGAATAATGGAGTGGGTTGCCATTTCCTTCTCCAATGCGTGAAAGTGAAAAGTGAAAGTGAAGTCACTCAGTCATACCTGACTCTTAGCAACCCCATGGGCTGCAGCCTACCAGGCTCCTCCGTCCATGGGATTTGCCAGGCAAGAGTACTGGAGTGGGGTGTCATTGCCTTCTCCACAGGGGAAGGCAATTGGTGTAAAATATAGTGTGCTGATCACAGAAGTTCTCCTGAGCTGTTTTTCAAATACAGGAGATATTTATAAAATCCTCTCAAATATTTTGGGTGCACCACTTTGGATATATATTTGATAGAAGCAGGCTTAAAACTGTTGTTTGCTAATCAGAACCACATTCTCTAGGGTGACTTAAAACAAAAGCAGAGAGCATGAAAGCAAATTAGGAAGTCACTCAGCAGCAGCTGGAGAGTGTTCTCAAGTTAGAGAACTGGATGGAACAATATGCTGTGAGAGGTGGTGGTCACGTGGAAGCTTAGTCATGTGAAGTGTTTTGTATTAAAAGTGAATGAATCACACTTTTACTTATGATTAGAAGATTCCTTCAGTAATGGAGGATGGTCACTAAGGTTTATGAGTTTTACAGTTTATGCTGTGAACACTAAATGGGTTCTGTCACCTACAGAAGGTGAGGGGCCTTGGGTGAACTGATGCTGTCTCACCTGTGTCCAGTCATGGATCCTGTCCTGGTTCTGCCCCACATCCCAGACCCCTGCCTCCTGCATTATCAAGTCTTCAGTTCTGTCCGGATCAGACTCCCATGCTGCTGTCTACACAGCTCACCCTCCTGCTGCAGCCCTTCTCAGACCCCTCTTCACATTCGGGAAGCAGCTCCAGGTCCTCAGACAGAGAACAGGCTTCTTCTACCCCCATCAGCATTTCTAGCTCATCCCCATATTCACTCAGTATCCAGTTGTGCTGGCTCTGTGGGGTCCTTTCTCACCCTCTCTGTCTGTGCATACTGGTCCCTCTGTCCCAGAGCCAGGGAGCAGTGCACAGGAGACAGAAGGAAGACGGACCCTGCCGTCCCCTCCTGCTCCTCCAGGGGCGCTGTGCCCTCTGTCTTCCCACAGCCTCAGTGGGTGCACTTGGCCATTTATGAGTCCCCCCTCCAGCCCCAAAGCTGTAAATGCAGGAAGGCGCCTCAGCCCAGTGTGTTCAGTCCCAGAACCCCTGCACCTGCTGTGTCTTCTTCCAGGATGTTTCCCCAGAGAGTCTCAGGGCTCCCGTGTCTCCCTATCTAAGACAGCAGACCCCCTTGCTTTTTCTTTAGAGCACACATCACTGCCCAATAGTGCATTTTCTATAATCGTTCAGTGCATCCCCCTGGGCAAGGTGCAGAGTGTTGTCTTCTATGTTGACTTCAGCATATCCTCAGCACTTAAGATAGTGCCTGGCTCCTCAACAAACCTCTGTTGATTGAATGAATGGAGGTGTGGCCTCTGTCTATTTCATTTGTGTCCCCTCCACCACGGGATGTGTCCTCTTTTAGAGTGAAAAGTGAAAGTTGCTCAGTTGTGTCTGACACTTTGCCACCCCATGCACTGTAGGAATTCTTCAGGCCAGAATACTGAAGTGGGTAGCCTTTCCCTTCTTCAAGGGATCTTACCAACCCAGGGATCAAACCAAGGTCTCCCTCATTGCAGGCAGATTTTTTACCAACTGAGCTATCAGGGGCCGCCCTTATATATGATTATATGTGGGATTATAGGATTAACACAGTCTCTGTATCAGAATAACAGCTAAACAACTGGTTGCTGACTCAATAATTGCTATGTCATGACTTGGAAATTTTTAATCTAAAAACTTGGAAAATAATATATCTTCCTAATGATTTGGATAAAAGCACTTTTTAGGAAAAAATATAAAGCCATCAGTTGATCACTTTGTTATAATTATGTTACCTCATCTGTGATGGACTGTTGAGAAAACATTTTAAAATTTTTGTGTTGGTCTATCTTGGACATAACAGCCCATTGGATTTGATTAACAAATCCAATCTTCTAACAATTAACAAATCATCTGAGACTACTGGCAGGTAATTATGAATTAAGGATAAAAAATTCTATTTAAATGCTTTAGTACGATATCTGAAAAAAGTGTTAAGAAACAGTATGAATGCTGAACTAACACATGTTACAGGGTAAAAATGAATCCTTTTGGACTTAATGAAGCGATGGTTTGTGTGTCTGAGTCCTGGGGTCCTGATTCTGATCACACACCCCGTGTCCAAAGTGTCCCTGTAGGACTCTTCTGTACCTCGTCCAAAGCACAGGGCCACTTGTGGTTAGGGAAGAGCGGAGAAGGGGGCTGACATTTACTGAGCGTGCTGGTGGTTTGATTTCTCAGAACGTGTGGATGACGTTGTCACTGACGTTCTGAGATGAAGAAACTGAGGTTTAGTCCCTTGTCCAATGTTGTCAGGCTCCTGAGAGGGACTGAGCTGAAGTCTGCTGCCTCCAGACTCTCCATCTGACTCACTCACAGGCTGAGCTCTGGCCCAGGTTCCTGAGATTTTCTCTGTGAGGGGCTGGGGCACTCAGACCTGCCTGTGATCACGCGGGCCCAGACCTGGGCACTTGCTTCCCTAGAGGGGTTGTGGACCCTTTGGGGTTAGACTGGGCTGAGTTCTGAGGGGTCTGCATTTAAAATGTAGGAGCAAGTTTTTTTTTTTCTTTCTCTGTGAAAAAAATTTAAGGTTGAATAATGAGGGGGGTCTTGACTATAGAGCACTGGCATGTGCTCTGAGCCACTGGGTGATTTCCACTGTGATTCAGGCCATTTGGATTCCGTTCTTTTATTCTCATGTTTGGAAAGTGTTCATTCCTAATGGAAGAAGACTTGCTTCCTGGATGGAATATTCCTCTGGAATATTGCAGAGACTACTGGAGGCCACATTGGCATTCATTTTTTATCTAACATTCTTTGGGAACAAGTGTCTAGCAAATGCACTCTGGCAAAGATTACCTAGAATCTATTAGTTTTTTGTTGTTGTTGTTAATATTTACATCATTAATTATAATCACCCAGAAAGCTGTCTAAGAATGTACACATTTTTATATGACATAGATCCCTCTCTTCCCATTCCTACATAGCAATAAAATAGTATTTTAGTTCAGTAGAATTTCAGAATCTCAGTATTACTCAATTGTTTTTCTTTATGAAACATGTATATAATTGTTAAGCTGAGTTTTATTAAAAAACCTTAGCTGTTTGTGCCTCCTTCAGTGGACTGCTTTTTAGAATTTTTTAAGCAGAGTTAGGTTCAAATTTGCTGCTGATAAATTTAAGAACCTAGTCGGATTAATTGATTTATGTTTATTTAATATTTATTATTGATTTGGTATTTAAATTGCAGATCTTTGACTGCTGTGTGGTCTTTGTCTTATTCTTTTCAAAATATAAGTTTCCAGTTTGAAGCACCCCCATTAACGTGCTTTTGCATACTGTACCTTTTACATTTGTAGGTGTATTCGTCAGGTCTTGAAGGAGAAGATCACAATCTTAGTGACTCATCAGCTGCAGTACCTAAAAGATGCAAGTCAGATTCTGATACTGAGAGATGTAAGTAGTCTATAGAAGTCTGTGGAATTGCTAGCACTCAGGTGTGTCCAAGGACAGACATCCCTGCAAGTCACTCTCCTCGAATTCATGGTAAACACCCTCTTCTCCTTGAGTTTTATGCCCTCTTCTTCTCACAGCTGCTGTTCATGCCTTGAAGGATGAATCCAAAGACCTGTAGCCCACCTGGCTCTTCTGTTCATGGGATTTCCCGGGCGAGAATACTGGAGGGGGTTGCCATGCCCTCCTCCAGGGGATTTTCCCGACTCGGGAACTGAAACTGAGTCTCTTACCATCAAACACTGTCTCATTGACAGGCAGGTGCTTTACTAGCGCCATCTGGAAAGCCCAGAAATATCACTACTACACTCTAAGCCTACACTCGAGGGCTTCCCTTGTGGCTCAGTTGGTAAAGAATCCTCCTGCAATGTAGGAGACCTGGGTTTGATCCCTGGGTTGGCAAGGTTCCCTGGAGAAGGGAAACACTACTCACTCTAGTACTTTGGCCTGGAGAATTTCATGGACTGTATAGTCCTTGGGGTCGCAAAGAGTTGGACACGACTGAGCGACTTTCACTTTCTTTCACACTCTAAGCCACATAAACCCTAGGTTACTGAATCATCAATCTTCTAATGAAATCTGTTAACTGTAATGTTTATTTAGAATATTTTATTTTCTTCTTCCATGACTTAAGTCAAAGTGTATTACTTAGAAATTAGAGATATGAATACCTGTTTGTATCTAGGTGATTGTTATACCTAGTTTGCTTCAAGAGCATCTACGATTAACAGGAGAAGCGAGGTTGGGTAGCTGAGCACCCAAATCAGAGATGCCCTCTCTGCTGGTGTCTCCAGTTGCCGGTCTCCCTGCCCAGGTCTCTATGTGCCCGATACGTGTGGGAGTCTGTGCAGCAGGAGGACAAGGCCTTGCCTTCACGAGGCTCCTGTTCTTATGGGGAGGATGTGACAGACAGTGACATCCTGGCTGCCTCCCTGAGGAGCTGGTGCCTTACGGGGTCTGAGTAACATGAAGGTAGGGGGATCATGCAGTCACCTGGGGGAGGGGGTCTGAGGCAGGAGGTCCTCAGCAAGGAGTGACCTGGCAGATTGAAGGAACAACAGGAAAACCAGCGTGTCTGACAAGAGTGAGCAAGGGAACGAAAGGGAGCTGGTCTCTGAGTAGTGGGCAGGGGACCAGAAGTGGGATGGAAGCCTTGCATGGTCCAGAGCAGAGGAGGGATGTGGTCTGATGTGGGAGTTAAGAGATTCCCCCATTGGTCACTGGAGGGGCGACAGAAGGAACAGTTAGGAATCTTAGTAAAGCTGAGAAGACAGAAGTGTGGGCTCAGGCTAGGGTATCAGTTTTTAGAGCTACTGTAACCTAGTACTGCAGACTGAGTGACTTACAACAACAGAAGTTTATCGTCTCCCTGTTCTGGAGGCTACAGATCCCAAATCCAGGTGCTGGCAGGGCAGTGCTCTCCCTGAAGGCTCCAGGGGAGAATCCTTCCTTCCAGCCTCTGGTGTTCACGGGACTTCCTTGGTTTTCCTTGGCTTCCAGCTGCAGCACTGTGATCTATGCCTCTGTTGTCACATGGCCATTGTCCCTCGTTGTGCCTGTGTCAGGCTAGGTCTCTTCTCATAAGAACATCAGTCATATTGGATGTAGGGTCACTCTGCTCCAGTGTGATCTCATCTTAACTTGATTACATCTGCAGAGACCCTGCTTCCAAATAAGGTCACATTCACAGGTGTCATGTTTGAACATGTCTTTTTTTAGGGAGGGAGCACCATCCAACCCACAGCTCATAGCATGGTTGAGGGTGGGGTGGAAATTAGTGAGAAGTGTTCAGACTTGGTGGTCGTTTGGTGCTTCACTCATTGGCTTTTTCACTTCTAGGTCTCAACACCTTTGTTATTAAGCCCTGACTGTTCCACAGGCCTGTTCCACAGGCCCTTGGTCAGATCCCTGACTTCTGAAATAAATCTCTGCTCCAAGAAAGATTATTAAAATACAGAACCCCTGCCTCTCTGGAAGCAGTTCCATGTGTCAACTCTTTCTCCACTCCTCTAGAAGGAGCTAAGTTTTGCAAGGTTGAGAGCAGTTGATTTCATGTGCAGAGGGGGCGATTCTAGTGTGTAAACCCAGTGTTGACAGTGTTATGAGCATAGGATCAGTGAGCCGGAGTATAACCTATTTATTCCATCCCTAGATGTTTTGGGACCCCCTTGTTGCTTCCTTTGAGGACACTACCCCCAATTTTAGTACTCACAAAGCAACTATTTGTCCACTGGTGAGCACTCGTGGATGAATCAGGGACCATCCTCACTGTTTGTCTGATTCCTCTCTCACAGCAGAGAGGGGATGGCTGCCCCCTTGTCCCATCGGAATTGTCAGTGCTTGACTGCTGAAATTGCTGTCTTTGTACCACCAGTCATTTCATTGTGCATATTACAGATTTGATGTGGCGAATGGTGATTTCATTAAAGAGCTATGTGAATTTTGCCTCCCAAGTGGAACAAGACACAGTACATTTTGCATAATTTTCTAGTTCTGCAGTATCTGACAGTACCCAGATACTTCCCTACATTTCTCCCAGTGGACCCCCTCAAGGGAGAGGGTGAGAGGAGTCACAGTGAGGGTCCTGGGCCAGCTCCCTCCACCTGAGCTGCCTCAACCAGAGCTGCTCTCATTTGATGAGTTTTGCATCCTGACATTTTTTTCCTCTGATGTTTTATTTGCTACTTAGTGAATCAGCTGAGTTTGGTTTTATGGGGTCAGAAAATAGCAAAACATCTGCACATTATTTTATATGTCTTTGGAAGGGAGGGAAACTGTGCAAGGATGTGTCACATGTGTTCAAATAAAGTGATTTGATTGGCTGTAGCTTAAGCAGTTGTCTGATTTGGGGAAACCTGGTTGGATGCTTGTGGTTGGTCATTCCTAAGTTTTTTCTTGGATCTGAGTGCATTGATTCTGGCTTAGTTTTTGGCTTGTGGGCACAGACTGCCAAGGTTTAAGAGCCATCCCAGCCCCATTACTTTAAAAGGTGGAATATTGAATTTTCAGTTGGGAACTTGCTGAGTGTGTAGGGGCCGTTGTAGAGACCATGGAGAGGCCTCTCATGGGTTTTCTGTCCGGGGCTGGCTCCTATTATCCCTGCCGGGCACATGATAGTGCGACAGTGACAGTGGTCAGTGAAGATTTCATGAGTGACTCTTACCCATATGCAGATGTGCTTGTGCCCACCTCTGGGTTAAGCTTAAATTTCTTTCCTGGAATTGCCACATGAGGCTTCTCTCAATTCCTGTGTTGTCTAAAAAGACTGTGCTGATCCTCCCACCAACCTCTGTGCTTCTTGCTTCCCTAAGTGCCCAGGGTAGTCATGTCAATGGCCTTTATTTTTAACACATGAGCACACCTTTCTTTCATATCCCCCAGGACCTAACACAGGGACAGGGTTTGGCAGAGAATGCAGTGCTCAGTTGTGTACTGAGCTGACTGAACTAGATTTCTCAACAAGACTTCTAGACCCAGGGATCATTTTTTTTTTCCTTCAAAAATCATATTTTAAGACCAGATAACTTTTTTGATTAGTATTTAGGTTGGTTTAATATTATCAAATATCAATTAATTTCTCACATTTTTTTTTTTAAATTTTAGGGCAAAATGGTGGAAAGAGGAACTTACTCTGAGTTCCTGAAATCTGGGATAGATATTTTTTCCTTTTTTGAGAAGGAGAATGAGAAGTCTCAACCATCTCCAGTTCCAGGAACTCCCACTGTGATTTCTGAGTCTTTGGTTCAGTCTCTCCAGTCTCCCAGACCCTCATTGAAAGATGCTGCTCCAGAAGACCAAGATGTGAGTTTCTCATCCTGCAGTGTGCCCGGGTCTGTCTGCTCTTGGTGGTCTCAGGGACCTTCAGTCTGCTTGTGACATCTTCATTTGTCCCAAAGTAGATCCTAAGTTCCCAAAGTCTTGTTCAATGGAATTAGTAGAGTTAGAAGAGCATGAGGGGAGCAAGCCTGCCTGGGGTTCCCCTTTGAGTGTAGGATGGAGAATCTTATGGAGATCAGAAGTGGGTGCACTGCTATGTATTTTGGAGTGCATGTGGCTCACACTGATTGAGAACTCTTCAGTTTACCTTAGTTACATCCTAGTCATGCTGGTGGCCCCTGGCTTCTCTTAGGCATCCAGAGGCTTAATGTGAAGACCCCCTTAGACTGAGTCCTGCTGTTGCCACGTTAAATCAGCTACTTTTCCTATATGTTGAAATGTTCTGGCACTGCAGGTGACTGATGGTAGTGTTTTGCCTCGGTGTCAGATGGTTTGTGATAGGCCAGAGGTAACGTGTGCAAAGGGCCTGACACATGGTAGACACTTTGGTGTTAGTTCCCATCCTCCTTTCTTACCCTTCAAAACTGAGAACCACATCTTATCAACCTTGAAGCCCAGTGGCCAGGGTAGAGCCAAGGACACACTAGGCTCCTGTGATGCTACAATGCATTCCAAGTCCTCCAGACAGAAATGAGGAAATGCACTAGATCTCCCATAAAAACATACACAGATATTCCCTTGATAGCCAAACCCTCAATATCCAAACCCAGGAGCCTGGAATGGTTCTGATAAGTATTCAGATTATCAGTTCACTTTCTAAACTCAGGAATCATTCTCTGAAACTTAGGAACCATATAGATTCAGATCATATGCTTGCAATGTGCTATCCAAACTCATATTACTCCAGCTCTCTCTGTGAACTCAGTTTACTGTATTTGGCTAGTATTTTGAGCCCCGAGAATGTTTTATGTTTCTATCATTGAATGACACAAGTCATCTAGAGGAATACATTAGCTCCATATCATTTTGTGTGTTATCTTAGATCAAACTTCTGCATTTATATGTTAATTGATTTTGTTGTGTGTGTTGAGAATCATGATGTATTTTAAGCAAAACTGCCCAACATTGAATGAACTCATGCAAATGACATATCCTTATTTCTAATATATTCCTAGAAGTAGGATGGCTGGGTCCAAGGGTAAACACATATGTGGTTGGCCAGATATTTCCCCACCCTTCTCTGTAGGAGATGGACCATCCTGCACTCCTATCAATGTATGAGATGTGTCTGTTTCCCACGGCTTTGCAGTGGAGGACATTGCTGAGCTCCTGAAATTTGGGATTCATTTTTAAAAATTTCATCTCTCACTGCATTTTTCCTTTCTAGACTGAGAATATACAGGTTACACTACCTCTGGAGGACCATTTGGAAGGAAAAGTTGGTTTTAAGACCTATATGAATTACTTCACAGCTGGTGCTGATTGGCCTGTCATCATCTTCCTTATTCTAGTCAACATCGCAGCTCAGGTACGTAAGGGCGTTTATTTTGGTTTGTGCACTCAGCTTGATATTCATATACTATTTATACTGTATTTTATAATTATTTTTAAATATATATATTAAGAGATTTATCTCAAAGAGTTTGCTCATGCAGTTGTGGGCCTAGCTTGGTGAATGTGAAATCTGAAAGGCACGCCTGCAGACTGAAACCTTAAGACAGGAGCTGACCCTGATGTCTTAAGACAGAAGTTCTACCTCCTCTAGGAAGCCTCAGGTTTTGCTCTTCAAGCCTTCATCTGACTGGACGAGGCCACCGCAGTGTTGAGGGTGGTCTCCTCTCCTGAAGTTCTGATGATGGATGTGAACCACATCCACAAAATACCTTCACAGCAACATCTAGATGAGTGTTTGGTTGAATCACTGGAGACTGACCTAGCCAAGCTGAAACCCAGAACTGACCATCACTGTACCTGTCAAGCTTTTGCTTTGAGAAAAATCCAAACATTTGTACTGTTATTACTGTCTTTTGCAGTCCACTTGGATTTGCATTGACGTACATTATATTTGGGGAGCAAAGTCTCCTAGGGAAAAGGGGGTTTCTTTTAAACGTATTAAGTTGTAAGATGCACTCCCCTGACCTGTGGTTATCTGGGGTGTAGGGTTTGGCACAGACCTGAACTGGAAGGACTGTCTTCATGTTCTGGAGCCTTTCCATCCCCCATCCTAGTGAGCGGGGTGTGAGGCTCAGTGATGTCAGTGTGTGAGTGACTGTTGTTTCCTGCTCCAGGTTGCCTATGTTGTGCAGGACTGGTGGCTTGCATTGTGGTGAGTGATTCCTGGTCTGACCCAGAGTACTATGAAATCTACACAAAGCCCTCTTTCCCACAGAATCAGGGGGAGAGATGGGGCTTGTTCAGCCTCCTCTTCTGACCCCCACGTAGTTTCCCTGAAGAAAGAGGAAAGTTCCTGCGGGTGGTGTGTGATCCCCCAGTGGTCTCTCCCCATGTTCTTCCCCGTAGCAGCTTCTTCACAGACAATTCTTTTTCTTTTTTTTTAACTTTTAATATTGTATTGCAATATAGCTGATCAACAATGTTGTGATAGTTTCCTATGAACAGTGAAGGGATGCAGCCATACATATATATGTATCCATTCTCCCCCAGACTTCCCTCCCATCCAGGCTGCCACCTAACATTGGGCAGACTTCCATGTGCTATACAATAAACCCTCGTTGGTTACCTGTTTTAAATATAGCAGTTTGTGCATGAGCATCCAAACATTCTATCTATCTTTTACCGTGGCAACCATAAGTTCATCTTCTGTCTTCCCAGATAATTTTGAAAACTGAAAGTCATGATT
This sequence comes from Bubalus kerabau, assembly GCF_029407905.1. Lineage (NCBI taxonomy): Eukaryota > Metazoa > Chordata > Mammalia > Artiodactyla > Bovidae > Bubalus > Bubalus kerabau. The sequence goes on from NC_073635.1 coordinate 71,270,541, forward strand.
CAGATTTTTAAAAGGAAGACACACAGAGGGCCTTGTGAGCTGGGAAACACTTTCCAGCATAAAATACATTTCTTGAATGGTGGTAACTTTTTGGTGATATTTGTGTAAAATCTATGTATATCTATAGTGTAATATTTTTTATTTTCTGTTTCATAGGTCGAATCTACAAAGTGACCTGTATTCTGGGGCATCAGTAAAAGAAGATGAAGATGTAGTGTTTGTTCTGAACTGGTACTTAGGAGTTTATTCAGGTAAGGTTGAGTCATCTGCTCTGTAATACCAGAGTTTAAGGTGCTTTCAATGAGTCTGCATGAGCAAGAGGGCTTCCAGAGTAATTCAGTAATGTCTTAATAGAATAAGTATCTGAATTACATTTACTCTGTGACTTACTTAGAATAGTTATTTTAAAGATATACTAGAAGAAAATAGGTTGAATGAAGACTCTTAATTTGGTCCATACTGGATTTTGGTAGTTAAACCAGGATTGCATATTGAGAAAATCAGCCACTGGATATATGTAGCTATTGTGTATTCTAATAGGTTCTTTAACTAAATCTTATATCGCTGTATGGATGGGTAAGGGGAATAGAAATGGATCCCCACCCAGTGGTTCAGGTTGTTCCGGTTCTGTCTGAATAAACCGTGGCTTTTATTGATCTTGGATGAAATCCTCTGGCAGCGTGGGCCCCAGATAAAAGCATTATTCCCTCCCAGGTATGCAAAGCTCCCATTTCCACACTGCTCATCTCCTGGGCTTCACTAATAACTTGAGAAACTAAGCATGGGAAGTCCAGTGTCTGGAATTAGGATTCCTTCTCTTTCGTACCCTGAGATCACAGTGTTATTTCCTCCCCAACTGTGTGATTAATTCAAAATTTGGCTTGCTAGACTAATATTTTCATGACTGTCTCTATTCACAAGAGTATTTAGAATATATATAGCATAGCATTACATACTATTTAAAGGATGTCTTTAAGAAAAACTTTAAATGCCTTCTTTATCCATTCATCTGTTGATGGATATTTAGGTGGCTTCCATTTCCTAGCTTTTGTAAATAGTGTTGCTATGAACACTGGGGTGCATGTATCTTTTTGAATTATGGTTTTCTCAAGGTATATGCCCAGTAGTGGGATTTCTGGGTCATGGTGATTCTATTTTCTATTTTTTAAGGAACCTCCATACTGTTCTCCAAAGTGACTGTAGCAATTTACATTCCTACTAACAGTGTGAGAGGTTCCTTTTTTCCACACCTTCTCTAGCATTTATTGTTTGTATATTTTTTGATGATGGACATTCTGATTGGTGTGAGGTAATAGCTTATCAGAGTTTTGATCTGCATTTCTCTAATAATGATATTGGGCATCTTTTCACGTGCCTCTTAGCCATTTGTATGTCTTCTTTGGAGAAAGATCTATATAGATATTCTGCCCAGTTTTTGATTAAGTTGTTTGTTTGTTTTTTTGTTTGTTTTGATACTAAGCCGCATGAGCTGTTTGTATATTGTGGAGATTAATCCCTGGTCAGTTACTTATTTTGTAATTATTTTCTCCCATTATCAGGACTGTCTTTTCATCTCATTTATGGTACATATATACACTGGGTTGGGGGGTAGCTCAAATGGTAAAGAATCTGCCTGCAATGTGGGAGACCTGGGTTTGATCCCTGGGTCAGGAAGAACCCCTGGATAAAGGCATGGCAACCCACTCCAGTATTCATGCTTGGAGAATTCCATGGACAGAGAAGCCTGGCAGGCTACAGTCCATGGGGTTGCAGAGAGTTGGACATGACTGAGCAAATAACACACATATACACTGGAATATTACTCATCCATAGAAAGGAATGAAATTAGGTCATTTGTTGAGACACGGATGGACCTAGAGTCTGTCATACAAAGTAAAGTCTGAAAGAGAGAAACAACAACAACAAAAAATACTTGAATTAATGCATATATCTAAGGTTATTGATATTCCTCCTAGCAATCTTGATTCCACCTTGTGCTTCTTCCAGCCCAGTGCTTCTCATGATGTACACTTCATATAAGTTAAATAAGCAGGGTGACAATATATAGCCTTGACATACTCCTTTTGCTATTTGGAACAAGTCTGTTGTTCCATTTCCAGTTCTAACTGTTGCTTCTTGACCTGCATATAGGTTTCTCAAGAGGTATATCAGGCGGTCTGGTATTCCCATCTCTTTCAGAATTTTCCCCAGTTTATTGTGATCCACACAGTCAAAGGCTTTGGCATAGTCAATAAAGCAGAAATAGATGTTTTTCTGGAACTCTCTTGCTTTTTCGATAATCCAGCAGATGTTGGCAATTTGATCTCTGGTTCCTCTGCCTTTTCTAAAGCCAGCTTGAACATCTGGAAGTTCACGGTTCACATATTGCTAAAGCCAGGCTTGGAGAATTTTGAGCATTACTTTACTAGCATGTGAGATGAGTGCAATTGTGAGGTAGTTTGAGCATTCTTTGGCATTGCTTTTCTTTGGGATTGGAATGAAAACTGACCTTTTCCAGTCCTGTGGCCACTGCTGAGTTTTCCAAATTTGCTGGCATATTGAGTGCAGCACTTTCACAGCATCATCTTCCAGGATTTTAAATAGCTCAACTGGAATTCCATCACCTCCACTAGCTTTGTTTGTAGTTATGCTTTCCAAGGCCCACTTGACTTCACATTCCAGAATGTCTGGCTCTAGGTGAGTGATCACACCATCGAGATTATCTTGGTCGTGAAGATCTTTTTTGTACAGTTCTTCTGTGTATTCTTGCCACCTCTTCTTAATATCTTCTGCTTCTGTTAGGTCCATACCATTTCTGTCCTTTATCGAGCCCATCTTTGCATGAAATGTTCCCTTGGTATCTCTAATTTTCTTGAAGAGATCTCTAGTCTTCCCAATTCTGTTTTCCTCTATTTCTTTGCATTGATCACTGAGGAAGACTTTCTTATCTCTCCTTGCTATTCTTTGGAACTCTGCATTCAGATGCTTATATCTTTCCTTTTCTCCTTTTCTTTTCACTTCTCTTCTTTTCACAGCTATTTGTAAGGCTTCCCCAGACAGCCATTTTGCTTTTTTGCATTTCTTTTCCATAAGAATGGTCTTGATCCCTGTCTCCTGTACAATGCCATGAACCTCCGTCCATAGTTCATCAGGCACTCTATCTATCAGATCTAGTCCCTTAAATCTATTTCTCAGTTCCACTGTATAACGATAAGGGATTTGATTTAGGTCATACTTGACTGGTCTAGTGGTTTTCCCTACTTTCTTCAATTTAAGTCTGAATTTGACAATAAGGAGTTCATGATCTGAGCCACAGTCAGCTCCCGGTCTTGTTTTTGCTGACTGTATAGAGCTTCTCCGTCTTTGGCTGTAAAGAATATAATCAGTCTGATTTCGGTGTTGACCATCTGGTGATGTCCATGTGTAGAGTCTCCTCTTGTGTTGTTGGAAGAGGGTGTTTGCTATGACCAGTGCATTCTCTTGGCAAAACTCTATTAGTCTTTGCCCTGCTTCATTCCATATTCCAAGGCCAAATTTGCCTGTTACTCCAGGTGTTTCTTGACTTCCTACTTTTGCATTCCAGTCCCCTATAATGAAAAGGACATCTTTTTTGGGTGTTAGTTCTAAAAGGTCTTTTAGGTCTTCATAGAACCATTTGACTTCAGCTTCTTTGGCATTACTGGTTGGGGCATAGACTTGGATTACTTTTATATTGAATGGTTTGCCTTGGAAACAAATAGAAATCAAGAGGAGAGTGAAAAAGTTGGCTTAAAGCTCAACAGTCAGAAAACGAATATCATGGCATCTGGTCCCAAACTTCATGGGAAACAGATGGGGAAACAGTGGAAACAGTGTCAGACTTTATTTTGGGGGGCTCCAAAATCACTGCAGATGGTGATTGTAGCCATGAAATTAAAATACACTTACTCCTTGGAAGGAAAGTTATGACCAACCTAGATAGCATATTCAAAAGCAGAGACATTACTTTACCAACAAAGGTCCATCTACTCAAGGCTATGGTTTTTCCAGTGGTCATGTATGGATGTGAGAGTTGGACTGTGAAGAAAGCTAAGCGCCAAAGGATTGATGCTTTTGAACTGTGGTGTTGGAGAAGACTCTTGAGAGTCCCTTGGACTGCAAGGAGATCCAACCAGTCCATTCTGAAGGAGATCAGCCCTGGGGTTTCTTTGGAAGGAATGATGCTAAAGCTGAAACTCCAGTACTTTGGCCACCTCATGCGAAGAGTTGACTCATTGGAAAAGACTCTGATGCTGGGAGGGACTGGGGGCAGGAAGAGAAGGGGACGACCGAGGATGAGATGGCTGGATGGCATCACTGACTAGATAGACGTGGGTTTGAGTGAACTCTGGGAGTTGGTGATGGACAGGGAGGCCTGGCGTGCTACAACTCATGGGGTAGCAAAGAGTCGGATATGACTGAGTGACTGAACTGAACTGAACTGAATGCATATATGTGGAATCTAGCCTCTTCGTGGATCACTGCCTTATTGTTGCAAAGGGCCTTGCATAACTCAATGAAGCTATGAGATATGCCATGTAGGGCCATCTGAGACAGACAGGTCATAGTTCAGAGTTATGAAAAAGTATGATCCACTGGAGGAGGGAATGGCAAACCACTCCAGTGTACTAGCCATGAGAAACCCATGAACTGCATCAAAGGGCAGAAAGATAAGACACCAAAAGATTAGCCACCAGGTCAGAAGGTGTCCAATATGCTACTGGGGAAAAGCAGAAGACAACTACTAATACCTCCAAACAGAATTAAGTGGCTGGGTCAAAGTGGAAATGATGCTCAGCTGTGGATGTGTCTGGTGGTGAAAGTAAAATCTGAGGCTATAAATAATATTGCATAGGATCTTGGAATGTTAGGTCCATGAATCCAGGTAAATTGGATGTGGTCAGGCAGGAGATGGTAAGAGTAAACATCTACATCTTAGGAATCAGTGAACTAAAATGGACGGGAATGGGTGAATTTAATTCAGATGACCATTATATCTACTACTGTGGGCAAGAATCATTTTGAAGATATGGAATAGCCCTCATAGTCAACAAGAGTCCAAAATGCAGTTCTTGAGTGCAACCTTAAAAACAACAGAATGGTCTCAATTCATTTCCAAGGGAAACTATTCAACATTTCAGTAATCCAAGTCTATGCCCCAACCACTAATGCCAAAGAAGCTGAAGTTGACCAGTTCTATGAAATCCTAGAAGACCTCCTAGAATGAAATGCCTAGTCCCAGAGAATAGCAAGGAGAGACTGGAAGGACTTCAATGGACAATACAAAGAAATAGAGGAAAACAACAGAAAGGGTAAGGCTAGAGATCTCTTCAAGAAAATTGGAAATATCAAATGAACATTTCATCTGAAGATGGGCACAATAAAGGACAGAAACAGTAAAGACCTAATTGAAGCAGAAGAGATGGAAATAACACACAGAAGAACTGTAAAATAAAGATATTAATGACCTGGATAACCACAATGATGTAGCCTCTCACTGAGAACCAGACATTCTGGAGTGTGGAGTCAAGTGAACCTTAAGAAGCACTGCTGCCTATAAAGCTAGTGAAGGTGATAGAATTCCAGCAGAGTTATTTAAAATCCTAAAATATGATGCTATTAAAGTGCTGCACTCAATATGTCAGCAAATTTGGAAAACCCATCAGTGGCCACAGGACCAGAAACAGTAAATCCTCATCCCAATTCCCGAGAAGGGCAATACTAAAGAATGTTCAATGCACCAGACAATTGCACTCATCTCCCATGTGAGTAACGTTATGCTCAAAATCCTTCATGCTAGTTTTAAGCATTATTTGAATTGAGAACTTCCAGATGTTCAACCTGCATCTAGAAAAGGCAGAGGAACCAGAGATCAAATTGTCAACATTTTCTGGATCGTAGAGAAAGCAAGGGAATTCCAAAACAACATCTACCTCTGTTTCATTGGCTAAGCTAAAGCCTTTGACTGTGTGGATCATAACAAACTGTGGAAAAGTCTTAAAGAGATAGGAATACCAGACCATCTTACCTGTCTCCTGAGAAACCTGTATGTGGGTCAAGAAGCAACAGTTAGAACACTGTATGGAACAACTGATTGATCCAGGATGGAGAAAGAAGTATGACTAGGCTGTTTGTTGTCACCCCATTTATTTAACTTATACACAGAGCACATCATGTGAAATGCCAGGCTGGATGGCTTATAAGCTGGAATCAAGATTGCTGGAGAATATCAACCTCAGATGTGTGGGTGATAACACTCTAATGGCAGAAAGCAAAAAGGAACTAAAGAGCCTCTTGATGAGGGTGAAGAAGGAGGGTGAAAAAGCCAACTTAAAACTGAATATTAAATAAAAACTAAGATCATGGCATCCAGTCCCATCACTTCATGGCAAACAGAAGGGAAAATGTAGAAGCAGTGACAGATTTCCTCTTCTTAGGCTCTAAAGTCAATGTGGATGGTGACTGCAGCCATGAAATTAGAAGACAATTGCTTTTTGGTAGGAAAGCTATGGCAAACCTAGATAGTGTATTAAAAAGCAGAGATGCCACTTTGCCAGCAAAGGTCCATATACTCAAAGCTATCTTTCCAGTAGTCATGTACAGATGTGAGACCTGGACAATAAAGAAGGCTGAGCACTGAATAATTGATGCTTTAGAACTGTGGTATTGGAGAAGACTCTTGACAGTCCCTTGGACAGTAAAGAGATAAAACCAGTCTTAAAAGAAATCAACCCTCAATACTCATTGTAAGGACTGAGACTGAAGCTCAAGTTCCAGTACTTTGGCCTCCTGATGCAAACAGCTGACTCACTGGAAAAGACCCTGATGCTGGGAAAAGTTGAAGGCAGAAGAAGAGGGTTACAAAGGATGAGCTGGTTGGATGGCATCACTGGTTCATGAACTTCGGCAAACTCTGGGAGATGGTGAGGGACATGAAGGCCTGGCATGCTGCAGTCCATGGGGTTGTGAAGAGTTGGACACAACTTGGTGACTGAACAACAACAAGGAATATAGGAAAAGTGGTACAAGTGAACCTATTTGCAGGGGATGAATAGAGTTGTAGAGAATAGATATTTGGACACAGAGTGGGAGTGGGGAGGTGAGAGAGATGAATTGGAAGATTAGGATTGACATAAATACACTACCATGTGTAAAACAGATAGCTAGTGAGAAGCTGCTATATAGCACAGGGTGCTCAGGTCAGTGCTCTGCGATGACCTAGAGGGGAGGGATGGGGGGAAGGGAGGTCCAAGAGGGGAGGGATATATGTATACATACAGCTAATTTACTTTGTTGAACAGCAGAAACTAACACAACATTGAAAAGCAACTATACCCCCAATAAAATTAAAAACAAACAAACAAACAAACTAAAAATTGAAATATCCTCACAGGAAATGCTTGTACAAGCTTTTTACAAAGAGTAAGTTATGTAAAAATCCACTCATTGAAATTTGGTATTTATTTTATTGATCACTTGATAAGAAACTTGAATCTACCAGCTTTTTACCTTCTGAATTGGTGGACAATGAGGGCTTAAAGAAGAAGAAAGGGATTCTGTTATACATTCATATAGGATGGTGGGCTAAGGCACATGCCTCTTGATGGAATTCAGGAATAAGCAGCTTTCAGAGTTTAAATAACACTGATGTGGCAGCTGAATGGAAAAAAGTACTTGATGGATTGCCAAAGTTATCCCCACTCTATGTAGCATTGTGAATTGAAGAGATATTTGGAGGGCTATTTTAATTTTTACATGCATAGTAGTACTCATTTATGTCATTGATAAGACATAAATTTAAATGATTATATTTATTTACAAATGCTTTGGGGTTCTGTAAAATAGTGAGAGATTAGTTTAGATTATCTTGTTTAGATTATCTCATGTCAAAATATAATTTGTAGTTTCTTGCAGTACAATAATTTAAGAGATTGTCCACTTGCAACTTAACATGGTCTTTTCATACTCTTTATAGTTACTTGGGCATAGAAGTAGCTAGTTTATTTTTATTATTTTAAATTTCTATTAATTTTTATTATAGTTGCTTTCCAATGTTGTGTCAGTTTCTGTTATACAGCCAAGTGAACCATTGAACATATATATCTTTGGATTGCCTTTCCATTTAAGTCACCACAGAGCATTAAGTAGAGTTCTCTGTGCTATACAGTAGGTTCTTAAAAAGCTACTTTACATGGAAGTAAATTTTCTTGTAAATTACATGATAGATCATGCCTCCTTTTCCCTGTTAATTCACGTCTGGTAGCAAAACATTGGAGAAGGAAATTGTCAATCCATTCCAGTATTCTTGCCTGGAGAATTCCATGGATAGAGGAGCCTGGGGACTACAGTCCATGGGGTTGCAAAGAGTATGACACGGCTGAGCAACTAATACGTTCACCAAAGCATACCTTACTTTTAGATTATGGGACATGTTGTAAATAATGAGATTTGAAATATGGAGAAAGAAAGGTCAGCTACTTGTATAATTATCTATCTTATAAGTTTTATTAGAACTTGTAATTGAATTAGGCAAGCCTAGAATGAAACTGTAGTTTACACTAATTTTTTTTTCCCTGTGTTATTTGTATTTAGTGAGAGGAAAACAGTAATTTTTACACTTTTCTTTATAAATGTATTTTTGAAAGCATTAAACTCTTAGAGAATCTACTTTATATATATATATATATGTGTGTGTGTGTGTGTGTGTGTGTGTGTCAGTTTTTTATTCTGTATTCTATATATGTAAACCTCTATACAAATTTGATTTAGAATAAAATACACAGTATCTTTTTAAACTGCCTGCCATGCTTTGGCATGGTTGAGGATAAGACAGAGATCTTGTGCTGAGTGATGTTTCTTTATTTCAGGGTTAACTGTGTCTACTGTCCTTTTTGGCATCACACGGTCTCTGTTGATATTCTACATCCTTGTTAATTCTTCACAAACTTTGCACAGCAAAATGTTGGAGACCATTTTAAGATATCCGGTATTGTTCTTCAGTAGAAATCCAATAGGTAAGTCAGACACCAAATTTTTTAGTGAATATATCTTGTTAACACATTAAGTACCTGGTTACATTGTCATATTTGAAAGTGGAAGAGATGCTTGGAAGAAAATCACTGTGTATGTTTATTCATTTTCTACAAAAAGCTTCACTGATAACTTTTCCTGCCAGAGAAAATCTGAATATAGGAGCATATAAGCTTTTATTCCAATTTATGCATGTCTGTAAAAATACATGAATGTTTACTTTGCAGGATGATTTAGGTGTCCATTTGTTATGTGGCATATGAAACACCTAACAGAAGATGCAAATGTGTAGACATGTTTTTTTTTAATATAAATTTATTTATTTTAATTGGAGGTTAATTACTTTACAGTATTTTATTGGTTTTGCCATACATCAACATGAATCCACCACAGGTATACACGTGTTCCCCATCCTGAACCCCCCTCCCTCCTTCCTCCCCGTACCATCCCTCTGGGTCGTCCCAGTGCACCAGTCCCAAGCATCCAGTATCATGCATCGAACCTGGACTGGCGACTCATTTCATATATGATATTATACATGTTTCAATGCCATTCTCCCAAATCATCCCACCCTCGCCCTCTCCCACAGAGTCCAAAAGACTGTTCTATACATCTGTGTCTCTTTTGCTGTCTCACATATAGGGTTATCGTTACCATCTTTCTAAATTCCATATATATGCGTTAGTATACTGTATAGGTGTTTTTCTTTCTGGCTTAAACATTCGCTGTGTTACATAGTGTTAAGCTAACTAGGAAAGACCTTCTTCCAGGAACATCCCTATAGAAGACAGGCTGTGTGTTTCTTTCTTTCATTGCCCATCCATTTCTGGGACTACAGAGCTCTGACATGTGCCCATATTTTGAGTTTTACCTAAATGGTAATGTAAGATTAATTAAAATACAAGATCAGTGAAATGTAAACATCCTTTTCAATAAAATCAACCCTCTAGTTTTACAATGGACTTTTGCTTACATTTAAGAGGTCTTGTGGTACATAGCAGGTGGATCTTCAGTGTGAAGTGTGTCCCTGAAGGTTTCCCAGTGGTTGCTTCTCCCTCCCTGAGGCCTTCGACCTGTCTTGCTTCTGAAGGTAGCCTTCTGACCTGGGTTCCTCTGAAGAGTTAGTTCATCAGCGCATATGCCACTCTGTTCAGTTGGTTAGACTTGTGCTGGGGTCCAGGGTGGCTTTGTGTTTGCAGGTGATGATTGATAGGGCCTGTTGAAGCAGGGATGTGACTGGAGAGAGGACAGCAGTAGCCTTGGCCTGGCCACCAACTAGCTGTGTGATCAAGGCCAAAGTAGGTAGATACTACTGGGCAGGCAAATCTCCAGGCAGGATGTTGTCATGGTTATAAGTATGGACCCTGGAGCCAACTTCCTGGGTTCAATCATGGTGCTAGTTATTAATAGCAATAGCCAGTTATAGTTATGTTAATACTTATATGATAGTTATTTAATTTCTCTGTGTTTCAATTTTCTTACCAATAAAATGAGGATACTATTCACACACTTACCAATAGCTTGACGTTGTGGGCATTAAGCAGGTTAATACGTTCACAGCACTTAGCACAGGGTCAGTGCATAATTAACCTGAGTGAGGATGATGGCATGGTGTCTGGGAACTTCTCTCCTGTGAAATGGGAATAACTGCTGCCCTTCCTGTTTCACAAGACTGTTGTGAGGATTAAATAAGACTGTGTAGTGCAGCATCTTGTGTAGATTTATTCAACACATGTTCTTTAGTCCAGGCACTGTGAGGAGCACAGGATGGTAAACTGCAGAGGCCCACACAATCTCATCTTATTATGAAGCTGGAGTGAGGAAGTGATTGGAAGAGTCTTTGCTATTACAGCTGTGAGGTCTCTCTACTTTGCCTGTTAATGTGAAAACCACAGTCATAAATTTGGGAGCCATCAAGTGGGACTGAATTTCTGTTATCACAGCCTCTGAGTGGTTGTGACCACTGTTAACCAGGCTCTTGATGACCTGTAGACTTCTCCAGATGCTGATTTATTATTCAGGGATTTGGAGCCAAGTTTAAATCTTTAAGGTCACTAATCCAAGAGCAGCAGGCATACATAGTGTGTATCTTGTCTCCCCATCCTGTGTCTATTATCAGAACTTCATTTCTTCAAGAAAATAGAAGCCCAAATAAGTACTGCAAAGATAGGCCCAAAGGTTTAGGGGCATCAGTTATTTGCTCTTTTAGCGGTACATATATTAAATTAAACTCTTCTCTGTGTTTATTTTCAAAAGTAGAATTTTTAATAGATGATTTATGATGCTCTTGATTTCTGGTATGTGATGGGTGGCATGAAGAGAAAACCACATATAATGTTATTTCTTATTACCAAGTTCAAGCCCGTTCTGCTTGCCTCACAATGCCAATGAGTCTTACAGATGATGTGTTAAGGCAAAGAATAATGACTTTATTTGGAAACCTGGCAGACTGAGAAGCTGATGGACTAATATCTCAAAATAACCATCTTATTGGGGTCTGGATGCCTGGTTCTTTTACAGAACATAGGGGAGAGGAGGCGAGGAAGTGAAGTCAAAAGGCCACTTATCTTGCACAATAAGAGGGTGTTTTTTTCTGCAGCCATTCACAGCTAGTGAGGGTCAGATTGTCTCCCTGTGAGCTGATAAAAGCCACTTTAACATTCATGCAGAGGGCGGGGTTCCCTGACAAAAGCAGTGACTAGCAGCGGTCAAAGAGATCCAGCATGGAGTCAGTGTTGGCTCCTCCCTGCTACAATTCCTTTGGTGTGCACCTCCCCTGTCTGGGGCCAGTGTCCTGTTCTTTCTCATCCTGAGTCTTCTCAGTGAGCACCACCCTTGCAAGGGTGGCTGCAGAGTCCTGATGGCTGCAGCATCTTTTGTTTAATGATGTGACAGGTGACATTTTTAGTTCACACCAGACATTTACCAGAACTTCTCATATTCTATCCTGCAGCCTTAGTTCAGTTCAGTTCAGTTCAGTCGCTCAGTCATGTCCGATTCTTGGCGACCCCATGAATCGCAGCACACCAGGCCTCCCTGCAGCCTTAAGGATATACTATTATTGTGGATTCTGAGAAGGGAAGTAAAATCAATGATAAGTGATTCTTGGTCATTTAGTAATATTTCAGTTTTCCTGCCTACATCCCTCTCATCTTAGATACTTATGCATAAGTCTGTACTTGTCATACCTGGTATACTTCTGAAAATAATGGCTTATTACCCCAGTAGTAAACTTACAACTTGGAAATGAGCACAAGCCATAATTTCCCAAAATGTGAGCTGCTGTGAGCTATCTGGAGGGGGAAAAAATTGCAGAGAGGTTATAATTATGTTTATTTAAAAAGTATCACTTGGCAAAAGTAATCTTGATAATTAAAGCAAAATTGATTTAACAATTAGGATTAACTTAGGTATTTTGCAACTATTTATTTACCAATTTACCACTTGGAGTAAGTCTTAGATGGCATGAATCTAAAGAGAGGGAACATTCTCAAATCCACCAACCCTTCCTGTTACTGCCACAAGATTCCCCCATTCTTTTAGAAATCAGGACTCAATTTCTATTCCCACCCACTGCCATTTGGGGGTATTTTTGTTTCTCTTTAGGTATCATCCAATTTTGTCTTTCTTTTTACCACTGACATTCGCTTATTTCATATGAATTTGTAATGTATTAAATTTGTTGTTGTGTTACCACTAAGTCATGTCTGGCTCTTTTGTAGTCCCATGGACTGTAGCCTGGCAGGCTCCTCTGTCCATGGGATTTCCCAGGTAAGAATATTGGAGTGGGTTGCCATTTCCAACTCGAAGGTGTCTTCCTGACCCAGAAATTGAACCCTTGTCTCTTATGTCTCCTGCATTGGCAGGTGGATTCTTTAGCATGAGCTCCTAGGGAAGCCCAATATATTAAATATTTAATACATGTACTTTTAAAAAAAGATTTATTTATTTGTTTTTAGTTGCATTGAGTCTTTGTTGCTGCACATTGTTGTGGCTTTTTCTGCTGCAGATCTCAGGCTCTAGGCACATGGACTTCAGTAGTTGTGGTGCACAGGTTTAGTTGCTCTGTGGCATGTGGAATCTTCTTGCACCAGGGATCAAACCCACGTTCCCTGCACTGGGGACACTGTACCACCAGGAAAGTCCCTAATTACGTATACTTCAAAAATATTGTTTTGATTTGTTCATGAATTGTTTCTCTTAAAGCTCCTATCTGAGAAAATGAGTAATTTTTTGTTTTGTTTTTTTTTGTTTTTAATTTAGTTTTATTTTTAAATTTTACATAATTGTATTAGTTTTGCCAAATATTTGTATCCTGTTCTTGCAGGAAGAATTTTAAATCGTTTCTTCAAAGACATTGGGCATATGGATGACTTGTTGCCCCTGATATTTCAAGATTTCATCCAGGTAGTGTACCAGTCCTGCCAGAGTTCTCACAAGGAAGAACAGAGTGCCCGTTTCTCAAGGATTTTTCACAGGGACTGGAGGTGGGCCTTTCAGCCTGGTGATGTATCCTGTTATCTTCAGTAAGAGGCTGTGTTTCTGAGAGAAAAGTGTGCTGGGATTGGGAGGCTGAGTTAACATGAGTAACAACTGGGGCAGGAGTGGCTACACGGTCAGGTAAAGGTTGGTTTGGAGCAGCAACATGCTGGGTAAGTGGTTCTCCCTCTGCCGTCCAGGTGTCTGGCATGGATTCCCTTTACTGTGAGCACATTTCATAACAGAGAGACAATCATCTCTCAAGGAAAGATAACCTAGATTAACTAAATTATGCATTGTATTGGGCTTCCCAAGTGGCTCAGTGGTAAAGAATTTACCTGACAATGCAAGAGGTGCAAGAGATGAGGGTTCCATTCCTGGATTGGGCAGATGCCCTGGAGAATGGAATGGCAACTCACTTCAGTATTGTTGCCTAGAAAATTTCACAGAAAGAGGAGCCTGGTGGGCTATAGTCCATGGGGCTGCAAAGAGTCGGGCACAACTGAGCACAAGGATGATGCACTGCATTCCCACAGAGGACAGTTATTTGCTACATCATTTTATTTGGATAAAGCCAGATGTAGTTACTTTCAAAGAAAAGATTAGTTAAAAATAAGGTAAAAATAATACTTTAAGGAGGACAATGTTGTTTAGTTGCTAAATTGTGTCAGACTCTTTTGTGACACTATAGACTGCAGCCCACCAGGCTTCTCCATCCATGGGATTTCTTAGGGAAGAATACTGGAGTAGGTTGCCATTTCCTTGTCCAGGGAATATTCCTGACCCAGAGATCAGATTTGTGTCTCCTGCGTCTCCTACAGTGTAGGCCGATTCTTAACACTAAGCCGCCTGGAAAGTCCAACAAGTTTAATAGAGAGCAGCTTTAATGATACAAAGGCTTTTAAGCCAGTAATTTGATTATGGGCTCAGAGTCATCTCAGAAAATGTCTTTTGTTTTTGTAGATAGTTTTTCTTTTCACAAGCTAATTACTCTGTCTTAAGGTGTATTATTGCCAAATTCAGACTTAAATTGAAGAAAGTAGGGAAAAGCACTAGACCATTTAGGTATTACCTATCTCAAATCCCTTATGATTATACAGTGGAAGTGAGAAATAGGTTTAAGGGACTAGATCTGATGGACAGAGTGCCTGATGAACTATGGATGGAGGTTCATGACATTGTACAGGAGATAGGGATCCGGACCATCCCCAAGAAAAAAATGCAAAGAGGCAAAATGACTGTCTGAGGAGGCCTTACAAATAGCTGTGAAAAGGAGAAACTAAAGGCAAAGGAGAAAAGGAAAGATATAGCCATTTGAATGCAGAGTTCAAAAGAATAGCAAGGAGAGATAAGAAAGCCTTCCTCAGTGATCAGTGCAAAGAAATAGAGGAAAACAGTAGAATGGGAAAGACTAGAAATTTCTTCAAGAAAATTAGAGATACCAAGGGAACATTTCATGCAAAGATGAGCTCAATAAAGGACAGAAATGGTATGGACCTAACAGAAGCAGAAGACATTAAGAAGAGGTGGCAAGAATACACAGAACTGTATAAAAAAGATCTTTACAACCAAGATAATCACGATGGTGTGATCACTCACCTAGAACCAGACATCCTGGAATGTGAAGTCAAGTGGGCCTTAGAAAACATTATTACGAACAAAGCTAGTGGAGGTGGTGGAATTCCAGTTGAGCTATTTCAGATCCTAAAAGATGATGCTGTGAAAGTGCTGCACTCAATATGGCAGCAAATTTGGAAAACTCATCAGTGGCCACAGGACTGGAAAAGTTCAGTTTTCATTCCAATCCCAAAGAAAGGCAATGCCAAAGAATGCTCAAACTACCACACAATTGCACTCATCTCACACGCTAGTAAAGTAAAACTCAAAATTTTCCAAGCCAGGCTTCAACAGTACGTGAACCGTGAACTTCCAGATGTTCAAGCTGGTTTTAGGAAAGGCAGAGGAACTAGAGATCAAATTGCCAACATCCACTGGATCATCAAAAAAGGAAGAGAGTTATAGAAAGACATCTATTTCTGCTTCATTGACTATGCCAAAGCCTTTGACTGTGTGGATCACAATAAACTGTGGAAAATTCTGAAAGAGATGGGAATACCAGACCACCTGACCTGCCTCTTGAGAAACCTGTATGCAGATCAGGAAGCAGCAGTTAGAACTGGGCATGGAACAACAGACTGTTTCCAAATATAAAAGGGAGTACGTCAAGGCTGTATATTGTCATCCTGCTTATTTAATTTATATTCAGAGTACATCATGAGAAATGCTGGGATGGATGAAGCACAAGCTTGGAATCAAGATTTCCAGGAGAAATATCAATAACCTCAGATATGCAGATGACACCACCCTTATGGCAGAAGTGAAGAAGAACTAAAAAGCCTCTTAATGAAAGTGAAAGAGGAAACTGAAAAAGTTTGCTTAGAGCTCACCATTCAGAAAACTAAGATCATGGCATCCAGTCCCATCACTTCATGGCAAATAGATGGGAAACAGTGGAAACAGTGTCAGAGTTTATTTTTTTGGACTCCAAAATCACTGCAGATGATGAATGCAGCCATGAAATTGAAAGATGCTTACTCCTTGGAAGGAAAGTTATGACCAACCTAGACAGCATATTAAAAAAAGAGACATTACTTTGCCAGAAAAGGTCCATCTAGTCAAGGCTATGTGTTTTTCGGTGGTCATGTGTAGATGTGAGAGTTGGACTGTGAAGAAAGCTGAGTGCCAAAGAATTGATGCTTTTGAACTGTGGTGTTGGAGAAGACTCTTGAGAGTCCCTTGGACTGCAAGGAGATCCAACCAGTCTATCCTAAAGGAAATCAGTCATGAATATTCATTGGAAGGACTGGTGTTGAAGCTGAAACTCCAATACTATGGCCACCTGATGCAAAGAGCTGACTCCTGGTCCAGGAGGTTGGCAGAGCTTCTAGGAGGTAACCTTTGATCCTGGATGAGAGGGAAAGGCTGCTGTGGATAGTGGAGCAGAAGATGTTGGTGGAAGCCAAGTTCGTGTGTGGAACCTAGTCTTTCTATCACCAGCTGAGGGGGGTGGGAGGGAAGGGGCTGGAAGGTCCTTGTTCAGCTGTGTGAGCATAACTGTGTTAAAACTCATTTTGATGATTTTGCTTATCCTTGTATTTGATAAACCTTAGTAGATTCTTGCGGATAAGGCAATGGCACCCCACTCCAGTACTCCTGCCTGGAAAATCCCATGGACGGAGGAGCCTGGTAGGCTGCAGTCCATGGGGTCACTACGAGTTGGATACAACTGAGCGACTTCACTTTCACCATTGGAGAAGGAAATGGCAACCCACTCCAGTGTTCTGGCCTGGAGAATCCCAGGGATGGGGGAGCCTGGTGGGCTGCCATCTATGGGGTCACACAGAGTCGGACAGTACTGAAGTGACTTAGCAGCAGCAGCAGCAGTAGATTCTTGATCATTTTTATTACTTCTAAAGTGTTTATTCCATGTACTTTCCCTCATCTAATTTCTTCTCCCTTAAATTAAATTTTAGATAATTTATTTAATATTTTGTGATAGTGATGCCAAGTGTGGCTAAGGAAACCCCTGGATTCTGAATAGTGGTCCACACTGCAGGACAGTCCACCCCCTCAGGTGATGTCACTCAGATACCGCATCCCAACAGAAAGACAATCAGGAGTTTGTGCACCATCCTGTACGCTGACTCTCACAGGTACCAGCCTGTTCAGTCACATTATATGAGTGGTTGGGCACATTGGAGCTGTTCACCATTTCAAAGGATGAAGGAAACCAGCCTAAAAAAATCAGTTTATGTGGTGTGACTGCACCTGATAATCATTTATGATGCCAACAGCTTTAAAGTGTGGCAGTGCTGAGCCCCGCAGTCTCCCTTTCCAAGCCCCGGTCCAAGCTCTCCTTCTTACCATCTCTGCGCCACAAAGTCGCACTCTCCTTTCTGTAAAATGGAGAAAGTAACACCCACTTCCTAAGTTTGTTGGAAAAACAAAATGAAATTCATTTTAATATTATTTTTTGCATAACATCTAAATTCATATTGAGCACTAAGTAACTTTTTAAAATACCACATATGTGTTTTAGGTAAGAGAAATAGTTTGATGACTGTGGTATTTGTTGTTGTTCAGTTGCTAAGTCACGTTCAACTTTTTGTGACCCCATAAACTGCAGCATGCCAGGTCTTCCTGTCCCTCACTGTCTCCTGGAGTTTGCCCAAGTTCATGTCCATTGAATCAGTGATGCCATCCAGCCATCTCATTTGCTGCCGCCCTCTTCTCCTTTTGCCTTTGGCAAAGTGGCATTATGTTGCATTAAAATTATTGTCAGAGACAGTTTCAAGGACCATAAATATCATCTCATGAATTTGTACCACAGAGATTCTAGATTTGTAATCCTTGAAGATTTTGATGGATATTTTCTTATATAGATTCACAAAATAAAAATCAGTTGTTTCAAGATAGACCACTGAGCATTAAATATTTCAGAGTCATGTAATTTTCATACAATTTTCCAAAGTCCCAAATAACACTGAGGAAGAAGTCTCAATTATCTACAATTCTTGTCATTGAAATCATCACCTCCAAGGAGTCTTCCTACTGGTAAAACAAGTGAAAATGAAGGTGAGATGAGGAAGTTAGGTTTAGGCATTTTAATTTTACAAAAGAAAAGTTTGGGACTGCTCTGAGTGTGTGAACTTACACACAGCTGCTCTCAGCAAAATGCTGTAATTTACTGAGGAAAACTAAGTTGCAAAACGCTTATTCCCCACACATCCCTCATTCAGGGGGAAAAAAAAAATCAGCAGCTTGGCAGAGCTGAACTGAGTCTTCATGTCCTTTCATGGACACAAAGGGCTAATCCTGAGGGCACTTGAGTCACCAATGGCGGCCATGGTGGGACCACCAGGGACCATATAAGTCCCTCCTCAACACACACAGAATGCACTGACTGCAGTTTTATGAAGTGAAAATGCCTAAGAAAAATAAAATGTGAAGGAGGTGTCCTCAGTCATTTCTTTCCAGAGAGGGGAGCGCAGAAGAACAGGCCACTGCATCTGGATATTGAGAATGAAGCCTGAAACTCAGTGTAATAGGTTATTATGGGTCACTTGCCTTTACAGCCTTTACTTGTCTCAGCACCACTGACCCTTGAACTTCATTGTGTAGAGATGTCAGGGAAAGTGTGTAGAGTATTCCAGCCTCTCCCACTGAATAATGAGTTAGTCATTTTGACATTTCTGTGGTGTGTTTATCCCTTCCCCAACCCCTTCCTCAAATCCCCCTTGGGGATGTTTATTTTTAATATATATTTAATATTAGTCCTTTGTGGATATTTTCTTCCAATCAGTGGCTTGCCATTTATATCTTTAGTGGAGATCAAGGTTTAATTTTGATGAAGTCTAATGTTTACCTTTTTTTTTCTTTCATAGTTGATGTTTTTGTAGCCTAAGAAATCTTTGCATATCCTTAGGAATGTGAAGATACTTTTCTATGTTCTACCTTTTTATTTAAAACAAATTTTTTTCAGTGATTCCTCTTTCCTTTTTATTTTTAAGATGAAAAATTTCAATATACATACATCATTTACACATACATATTATATGCATACAAGTATATAATGTGTATACACTCACATAATTAAGGAAATTAACCTTTCATACTGTTTATAGAACATATATAATAGAAAAACTGTAGTGTTCAACAGAGGAGAATTTAATAAATTATAAAAAAATGCATGTTATTGAACACTGTGCAGTTGTTAAAAATGATGGTCCTGAATAGTAGTTATTCAAAGAGTCTGGGATATAGTTTTAGATTTTCTTTCTTTTTTTTTTGTATTTTTTTGTTTCTTTTTAAAAAAGTTTATTTAATTGGAGGCTAATTACTTTACAATACTGTATTGGTTTTACCATACATTGACATGAATCTGCCATGGGTGTACATGTGTTCCCCATCCTGAAACCCCTCCCACCTCCCTCCACATCCCATCTCTATGGGTCATCCCAGTGTACCAGCCCCGAGCATCCTGTATCATGCATCGAACCTGGACTGGAAATTCGTTTAACATATGATAATATACATGTTTCAATGCCACTATGCCAAACCATCCCACCCTTGCCCTCTCCCACAGAGTCCAAAAGACTGTTCTATACATCTGTGTCTCTTTTGCTGTCTCACATACAGGGTTATCGTTACTATCTTTCTAAATTCCATATATATGCATTAGTATACTGTATTGGTGTTTTTCTTTCTGGCTTACTTCACTCTGTATAATAAGCTCCAGTTTTATCCACCTCATTAGAACTGATTCAAATGTATTCTTTTTAATGGCTAAGTAATACTCCATTGTGTATATATACCACAGCTTTCTTATTCATTTGTCTGCTAGTGACATGTAGGTTGCTTCCATGACCTGGCTATTATAAACAGTGCTGCAATGAACATTGGGGTACACCTGTCTCTCAATTCTGGTTTCCTAGGTGTGTATGCCCAGCAGTGGGATTGCTGGGTCATATGGCAGTTCTATTTCCAGCTTTTTAAGGAATCTCCACACTGTTCTCCATAGTGGCTGTACTAGTTTGCATTCCCACCAACAGTGTAAGAGGGTTCCCTTTTCTTCACACCCTATCCAGCATTTATTGCTTGTAGACTTTTGGATAGCAGCCATTCTGACTGGCGTGAAATGGTACTTCATTGTGGTTTTGATTTGCATTTCTCTGATAATGAGTGATGTTGAGCATCTTTTCATGTGTTTGTTAGCTATCTGTATGTCGTCTGTGGAGAAATGTCTGTTTAGTTCTTTGGCCCATTTTCTGATTGCGTTGTTTATTATTCTGGAATTGAGCTGCAGGAGTTTCTTGTATATTTTTGAGATTAATTCTTTGTCAGTTGCTTCATTTGCTATTATTTTCTCAATTCTGAAGGCTGTCTTTTCACCTTGCTGATAGTTTCCTTCGTTGTGCAAAAGCTTTTAAATTTAATTAGGTCCCATTTGTTTATTTTTGCTTTTATTGCCAATATTCTGAGAGGTGGGTCAAAGAGGATCCTGCTGTGATTTATGTCAGAGAGTGTTTTGCCTATGTTTTTCTCTAGGAGTTTTATAGTTTCTGTTCTTACATTTAGATCTTTAATCCATTTTGAGTTTATTTTTGTGTGTGGTGTTAGAAAGTGTTCTAGTTTCATTCTTTTACAAGTGGTTGACCAGATTTCCCAGCACCACTTGTTAAAGAGACTATCTTTTCTCCATTGTATATTCTTGCCTCCTTTGTCAAATATAAGGTGTCCATAGGTGTGTGGATTTATCTCTGGGCTTTCTATTTTGTTCCATTGATCTATATTTCTGTATTTGTGCCAGTACCATACTGTCTTGATGACTGTGGCTTTGTAGTAGAGCCTGAAGTCAGGCAGGTTGATTCCTCCAGTTCCATTCTTCTTTCTCAAGATTGCCTTGGCTATTCGAGGTTTTTGTATTTCCATACAAATTGTGAAGTTATTTGTTCTAGTTCTGTGAAAAATACCGTTGGTAGCTTGATAGGGATTGCATTGAATCTATAGATTGCTTTGGATAGTATACTCATTTTCTCTATATTGATTCTTCCAATCCATGAACATGGTATATTTCTCCATCTATTAGTGTCCTCTTTGATTCCTTTCACCAGTGTTTTATAGTTTTCTATATATAGGTCTTTTGTTTCTTTAGGTAGATATATTCCTAAGTATTTTATTTTTCTTGTTGCAATGGTGAATGGAATTTTTCCTTTAATTTCTCTTTTATGTTTTCTCATTGTTAGTGTATAGGAATGCAAGGGATTTCTGTATGTTGATTTTATATCCTACAACTTTACTGTATTCACTGATTAGCTCTAGTAATTTTCTGGTGGAGTCTTTAGGGTTTTCTATGTATGGATCATGACATCTGCAAAGAGTGAGAGATTTACCTCTTCTTTTCCAATCTGAATTGTTTTATTTCTTTTTCTGCTCTGTTTGCTGTGGCTAAAACTTCCAAAACTATGTTGAATAATAGTGGTGAGAGTGGGTCTTGTTCCTGGCTTTAAAGGAAATGCTTTCAATTTTTCACCATTGAGGATAATGTTTGCTGTGGGTTTGTCATATATAGCTTTTATTATGTTGAGGTATGTTCCTTCTATTCCTGCTTACTGGAGGGTTTTTATCGTAAATGGATGTTGAATTTTGTCAAAGGCTTTCTCTGCATCTATTGAGATAATCATATGGTTTTTATTTTTCAATTTGTTAATGTAATGTATCACATTTATTGATTTGTGAATGTTGAAGAATTCTTGCATCCCTGGGATAAAGCCCACTTGGTCATGATGTATGATCTTTTTAGTATATTGTTGGATTCTGTTTGCTGGAAATTTGTTAAGGATTGTTGCATCTATGTTCATTAGTGATACTGGCCTGTAGTTTTCTTTTTTGTGGCATCTTTGTCTGGTTTTGGTATTAGGTTTTAGGGTGATGGTGACCTCATAGAATGAGTTTGGAAGTTTACCTTCCTCTGCAATTTTCTGGGAGGGTTTGAGTAGGATAGGTGTTAGCTCTTTTCTAAATTTTTGGTAGAATTCATCTGTGAAGCCGTCTGGTCCTAGGCTTTTGTTTGCTGGAAGATTTCTAATTACAGTTTCAATTTCTATGCTTGTGATGGGTCTGTTAAGATGTTCTATTTCTTCCTGGTTAAGTTTTGGAAAGTTGTTGTTTCTAAGAATTTGTCCATTTCTTCCAAGTTGTCCATTTTATTGGCATATAGTTGCTGATAGTAGTCTCTTATGAGCCTTTGTATTTCTATGTTGTCTGTTGTGTTCTCTCAATTTTCATCTCTAATTTTGTTGATTTGGTTTTTATCCCTTTGTTTCTTGATGAGTCTGGCTAATGGTTTGTCAATTTTATTCATCTTCTCAAAGAACCAGCTTTTGACTTTGTTGATTCTTACTATGGTCTCTTTTGTTTCTTTTGCATTTATTCCTGCCCTAATTATTAAGGTTTCTTTTCTTCTACTAACCCTGCTGTTCTTCATTTCTTCCTTTTCAAGCTGTGATAGGTGTAGAGTTAGGTTATTTATTTGACTTTTTTCTTGTTTCTTGAGGTAAGCCTGTATTGCTATGAACCTTCCCCTTACAGCTGCTTTTACAGTGTCCCTTAGGTTTTGGATTGTTGTGTTTTTATTTTCATTTGTTTCTATGCATATTTTGATTTCTTCTGTGATTTGTTGGTTATTCACCAGCATGTTGTTCAGCCTCCATATGTTGGAATTTGTAATAGTTTTACTCCTGTAATTGAGATGTAATCTTAACTGTATTGTGGTCAGAAAAGATGCTTGGAATGATTTCAATTTTTTTGAATATACCACGGCTAGATTTATGGCCCAGAATGTGATCTGTCCTGGAGAATGTTCCATGTGCACTTGAGTAAAAGGTGAAATTCATTGTTTTGGGATGAAATGTCCTATACATATCAATTAAGTCTAACTGGTCTATTCTATCATTTAAAGTTTGTTTTTCCTTGTTAATTTTCTGTTTAGTTGATCTATCCATAGGTGTGAGTGAGATATTAAAGTCTCTCACTATTATTGTGTTATTGTTAATTTCCCCCTTCATACTTGTTAGCATTTGTCTACATATTGCAGTGCTCCTATGTTGGGTGCATATATATTTATAATTGTTTTATCTTCTTCTTGGATTGATCCTTTGATCATTATATAGTGCCCTTCTTTGTCTCTTTTCACAGCCTTTGTTTTAAGTCTATTTTATCTGATATGAGTATTGCTATTCCTGCTATCTTTTGGTCTCTGTTTGCATGGAATATCTTTTTCCAGCCTTTCACTTTCAGTCTGTATGTGTCCCTTGTTTTGAGGTGGGTCTCTTGTAGACAACATATATAGGGGTCCTGCTTTTGTATCCCTTCAGCCAGTCTTTGTCTTTTGGTTGGGACATTCAACCCATTTACATTTAAGGTAATTATTGATAAGTATGATCCATGAATTAAGGCAAATTGGAAGTGGTCAAACAAGAGATGGCAAGAATAGACATTGTAGGAATGAGTGAACTAAAATGGACTGGAATGGGTGAATTTAACTCAGATGACCATTATATCTACTACTGTGGAAAGGAATCCCTCAGAAGAAATGGAGTAGCCATCATGGTCAATAAAAGAGTTCGAAATGCAGTACTTGGATGCAATCTCAAAAACGACAGAATGATCTCTGTTCGTTTCCAAGTTAAAGCATGCAATATCACAGTAATCCAAGTCTATGCCCCACCCGGTAATGCTGAAGAAGCTGAAGTTGAACGGTTCTATGAAGACCTACAAGACCCTTTAGAACTAACAACCAAAAAAGATGTCCTTTTCATTAAAGGGGACTGGAATGCAAAAGTAGGCAGTCAAGAAACACCTGGGATAACAGGCAAATTTGGCCTTGTAACACAGAATGAAGCAGGGCAAAGACTAATAGAGTTTTGCCAAGAAAATGCACTGGTCATAACAAACACCCTCTTCCAACACAAGAGAAGACTCTACACATGGACATCACCAGATGGTCAACACCTAAATCAGATTGATTATATTCTTTGCAGCCAAAGATGGAGGCGCTCTATAGAGTCAACAAAAACAAGACCAGGAGCTGAATGTGGCTCAGATCATGAACTCCTTATTGCCAAATCCAGACTTATATTGAAGAAAGTAGGGAAAACCACTAGACCAGTCAGGTATGACCTAAATCAAATCCCTTATGATTATACAGTGGAAATGAGAAATAGATTTAAGGGACTAGATCTGATCCATAGAGTGCCTGATGAACTATCAACTGAGGTTCATGACATTGTACAGGAGACATGGATCCAGACCATCCCTGTGGAAAAGAATTGCAAAAAAGCAAAATGGCTGTCTGGGGAGGCCTTACAAATAGCTGTACAAATAAGAGAAGCAAAAAGCAAAGGAGAAAAGAAAAGGTATAGGAATCTGAATGCAGAGTTCCAAAGAATAGCAAGAAGAGATAAGCAAGCCTTCCTCAGCAATCAATGCAAAGAAATAGAGGAAAACAACAGAATGGGAAAGACTAGAAATCTCTTCAAGAAAATTAGAGATACCAAGGGAACATTTCATTCAAAGATGGGCTCGATAAAGATAGAAATGGTATGGACCTAACAGAAGCAGAAGATATTAAGAAGAGGTGGCAAGAATACACAGAACTGTACAAAAAAGATCTTCACAACCAAGATAATCACGATGGTGTGATCACTCACCTAGAGCCAGACATCCTGGGATGTGAAGTCAAGTGGGCCTTGGAAAGCATCACTATGAACAAAGCTAGTGGAGGTGATGGAATTCCAGTTGAGCTATTCCAAATCCTGAAAGATGATGCTGAGAAAGTGCTGCACTCAATATGCCAGCAAATTTGGAAAACTCCGCAGTGGCCACAGGACTGGAAAAGGCCAGTTTTCATTCCAATCCCAAAGAAAGGCAATGCCAAAGAATGCTCAAACTACCGCACATTTGCACTCATTTCACACGCTAGTAAAGTAATGCTCAAAATTCTCCAAGCCAGGCTTCAGCAATACGTGAACCGTGAACTTCCAGATGTTCGAGCAGGTTTTAGAAAAGGCAGAGGAACCAGAGACCAAATTGCCAACATCCACTGGATCATCGAAAAAGCAAGAGAGTTCCAGAAAAACATCTATTTCTGCTTCATTGACTATGCCAAAGCCTTTGACTGTGTGGATCACAATAAACTGTAGAAAATTCTGAAAGAGATGAGAATACTACACCACCTGACCTGCCTCTTGAGAAATTAGTATGCAGGTCAGAAAGCAACAGTTAGAACTGGACATGGAACAACAGACTGATTCCAAATAGGAAAAGGAGTACGGCAAGGCTGTGTATTGCCACCCTGCTTATATCTCTTATAATCAGAGTACACCATGAGAAATGCTGGGCTGGAAGAAGCTGGAATCAAGATTGCCGGGAGACATGTCAATAACCTCAGATATGCAGATGACATCACCCTTATGGCAGAAAGTGAAGAGGAACTAAAAAGCCTCTTGATGAAAGTGAAAGAGGAGAGTGAAATGTTGGCTTAAAGCTCAACATTCAGAAAACGAAGATCATGGCATCTAGTTCCATCACTTCATGGCAAATAGATGGGGAAACAGTGGAAACAGTGTCAGACTTTAATTTTTGGGCTCCAAAATCACTGCAGATGGTGACTGAAGCCATGAAATTAAAAGACACTTATTCCTTGGAAGAAAAGTTATGACCAACCTAGAAAGCATATTGAAAATCAGAGACATTACTTTGGCAACAAAGGTCCGTCTAGTCCAGGCTATGGTTTTTCCTGTGGTCATGTATGGATGTGAGAGTTGGACTGTGAAGAAGGCTGAGCACCGAAGAATTGATGCTTTTGAACTGTGGTGTTGGAGAAGACTCTTGAGAGTCCCTTGGACTGCAAGGAGATCCAACCAGTCCATTCTGAAGGAGATCAGCCCTGGGATTTCTTTGGAGGGAATGATGCTAAAGCTGAAACTCCAGTACTTTGGCCACCTCATGTGAAGAGTTGACTCATTGGAAAAGACTCTGATGCTGGGAGGGATTGGGGGCAGGAGGAGAAGGGGACGACAGAGAATGAGATGGCTGGATGGCATCACTGACTCGATGGACATGAGTCTGAGTGTACTCCAGGAGTTGGTGATGGACAGGGAGGTCTGGCGTGCTGCAATTCATGGGGTCGCAAAGAGTCAGACACGACTGAGCGACTGAACTGAAGTGAACTGATGATTCCATTGCCATTTACTTTATTGTTTTGGATTCACGTTTATACACCCTTTTTGTGTTTCCTGTCTTGAGAATATCCTTTAGCATTTGTTGGAGAGCTGGTTTGATGGTGCTGAATTCTCTCAGCATTTGCTTGTCTGTAAAGCTTTTAATTTCTCCTTCATATTTGAATGAGATCCTTGCTGGGTACAGTAATCTGTGCTGTAGATTATTTTCTTTCATCACTTTAGGTATGTCTTGCCATTCCCTCCTGGCCTGAAGAGTTTCTATTGAATGATCAGCTGTGATCCTTATGGGAATTCCCTTGAGTGTTATTTGTTGTTTTTCCCTTGCTGCTTTTAATATTTGTTCTTTGTTTTTGATCTTTGTTAAATTGATTAATATGTGTCTTGGGGTGTTTCACCTTGGGTTTATCCTGTTTGGGACTCTCTGGGTTTCTTGGACTTGGGTAATTATTTCCTTCCCCATTTTAGGGAAGTTATCAACTATTATCTCCTCAAGTATTTTCTCATGGTCTTTCTTTTTATCTTCTTCTGGGACTCCTATGATTCGAATGTTGGGGTGTTTAATATTACACCAGAGGTCTCTGAGGTTGTCCTCATTTCTTTTAATTCTTTTTTTATTTTTTCCTCTCTGTTTCATTTATTTCTACCATTCTATCTTCTACCTCACTAATCCTATCTTCTGCCTCCAGTATTCTACTGCTGGTTCTCTCCAGAGTGTTTTTGATCTTTGATTGCATTATTCATTATATATTGACTCTTTTTTATTTCTTCTAGGTCCTTATTAAACGTTTCTTGCATCTTCTCGATCCTTGTCTCCAGGCTATTTATCTGTAACTCCATTTGTTTTCAAGATTTTGGGTCATTTTCAGTATCATTATTCGGAATTCTTTATCAGGTAGATTCCCTATCTCTTCCTCTTTTGTTTGGTTTGGTGGGCATTTATCCTGTTCCTTTACCTGCTGGGTATTTCTCTGCCTTTTTATTTTGTTTATATTGCTGTGTTTGAGGTGACCTTTCTGTATTCTGGCAGTTTGTGGAGTTCTCTTTATTGTGGTGGTTCCTTGCTGTGGGTGGGGTTGGACGGGTGGCTTGTCAAGGTTTCCTGATTAGGGAAGCTTGTGTTGGTGTTCTGGTGGGTGGAGCTGTATTTCTTCTCTCTGGAGTGCAGTGAAGTGTCCAGTAATGAGTTTTGAGATGTCAGTGGGTTTGGTGTGACTTTGGGCAGTCTGTATATTGAAGCTCAGGGCTATGTTCCTGTGTTTCTGGAGAATTTGCGTGGTATGTCTTTCTCTGGAACTTGTTGGCCTTTGGGTGGTGCTTGATTTCAGTGTAGGTGTGGAGGTTTTTGATGAGCTCCTATCGATTAATGTTCCCTGGAGTCAGGAGTTCTCTGGTGTTCTCAGGTTTTGGACTTAAGCCTCTTGCCTCTGGTTTTCAGTCTTACTCTTACAGTAGCCTCAAGTCTTCTCCATCTATACAGCACAAATGATAAAACATCTAGGTTAATGATGAAAAGTTTCTCCACAGTGAGGAACACTTGGAGAGGTATACAGTTACACGAAGAAGAGAAGAGGGAGGAGGGAGATAGAGGTGACCAGGAGGAGAAGAGCGGGAATCAAAAGGGGTGAGAGCAAGCTAGCCAGTAATCACTTCCCTATGTGCTCTCCACAGTCTGGATCCGTCAGAGATGTTCACAGAGTTACACAGAGAAGAGAAGAGGGAGGAAGGAGACAGAGGTGGCCAGGAGGATAAAAGAGGGGAATCAAGAGGAGAGAGACAGATCCAGCCAGTAATCAGTTCCCTAAGTGTTCACAATCCGAACACACAAAACGATTCACAGAGTTGGGTAGAGAAGAGAAGGGGGAGGGAGGAGATAGAGATGACCTGGTGGAGAAAAAGGAGAGTCCAAAGGGGGAGAGAGCAATCCAGCCAGTAATCTTTCTCCCAAGTAAAAATGGGTACTGAAGATTGGGTTCTTGAAGGTACAAAATTGATAACAAATACCAAAAAGCAAAGATTAAAAATCTAGACTAGAGGTTAGATTCTCAAAAATACAATATTAAAGAAAAAAAAGTCACGAAAATTATAAAATATATGTATATGAAGTTTGCTTTAAAAATAGGGTCTTTTTTTTTGCAAAGAAATAGTGGGTTATAAAAATGAAAATTAAAGGAGTA
This sequence comes from Bubalus kerabau, assembly GCF_029407905.1. Taxonomy (NCBI): domain Eukaryota; kingdom Metazoa; phylum Chordata; class Mammalia; order Artiodactyla; family Bovidae; genus Bubalus; species Bubalus kerabau. The sequence goes on from NC_073635.1 coordinate 71,299,045, forward strand.
ATAGAGGACTTAAAATAATTTTTTTTATTTAAAAAATTAAAAAAATGCTAATAGTAAAAGTATCAGATTAGATCAGATCAGTCGCTCAGTCATGTCTGACTCTTTGCGACCCCATGAATCGCAGCATGCCAGGCCTCCCTGTCCATCACCAACTCCCGGAGTTCACTGAGACTCACGTCCATTGAGTCAGTGATGCCACCCAGCCATCTCATCCTCTGTCGTCCCCTTCTCCTCCTGCCCACAATCCCTCCCAGCATGAGAGTCTTTTCCAATGAGTCAACTCTTCGCATTAGGTGGCCACAGTACTGGAGTTTCAGCTTTAGCATCATTCCCTCCAAAGAAATCCCAGGGCTGATCTCCTTCAGAATGGACTGGTTGGATCTTCTTGCAGTCCAAGGGACTCTCAAGAGTCTTCTCCAACACCACAGTTCAAAAGCATCAATTCTTTGGCACTCAGCCTTCTTCACAGTCCAATTCTCACATCCATACATGACCACAGGAAAAACCATAGCCTTGACTAGATGGACCTTTGTTGGCAAAGTAATGTCTCTGCTTTTGAATATGCTATCTAGGTTGGTCATAACTTTCCTTCCAAGGAGTAAGTGTCTTTTAATTTTATGGCTTTAGTCACCATCTGCAGCGATTTTGGAGCCCAGAAAAATAAAGTCTGACACTGTTTCCACTGTTTCCCCATCTATTTCCCATGAAGTGATGGGACCTGATGCCATGATCTTCATTTTCTGAATGTTGAGCTTTAAGCCAATTTTTTCACTCTCCACTTTCACTTTCATCAAGAGGCTTTTTAGTTCCTCTTCACTTTCTGCCATAAGGGTGTTGTCATCTGCATATCTAAGGTTATTTATATTTCTCCCGGCAATCTAGGACTTTCTCTGGTGGTATTGTGGACCATGTGGGGTCAGTTCATTTTCATATAGTTCCTTGATCTGGCTTACACTTCTCAAGATCTATAGGCCCCTTCCTATGTAGTTGGTGCTAGCTGCAGGGTTTAATCTATTGCACCTGTCACTTCCAAAGCAGTTGCCTCTGTTTATTTTAGCTTCTTCGGTTTGCTGGCCTCTTCAGTGTCTAATTTCCATCTTGACACAAGGGGGCGGTGGTGGTCACATTTTAGGCTCACTTGTTCAGTCCTGTTGTGGGGAGGGAGGAGCCCTGCAAATGTATATCACTGGCCTGTGTGGGGAGGGCTCACAGTGTATCTGCCACACTGGGTTTGTCCCCACTCACAGCATGTGTGCTTTCCCAGTCTACACTGTTCAGGCTCTAGGTTTCTCTGCTGGGAACTGTTTGAGGTGGGCCTGGGTTGCATGCCCTTCTCAAGTCTAAGCCATTCAGGTTCTCGAATACTCCACAAAGGAGAAGACTTGGTTGAGCCTGTGTTTTGTGCCCTTCCCAGGTCCAAGCAGCTCAGGTGACCAGGTGCTTGGTGAGCACAATCACCCCCAGTTGAAGGCTGCAACTTATCACCTCCCCTGTCCCTGCCGCTCGGTTTTCTGGGTGTACAATGTGTGCGCCTTCTCAGGTGTGCCGTGTGTCTCTTCTGGGGAGCTGATCTCTGTCTGCGACCCTCCCGGCAGATGTCGACCATCCAGAATCCCAAGAAGTCTTGGTTAGCAATGAAGCCTTCTTGCAGTTTGGTAGATAATGCCTCTTTGGGGCCATGATTTCCCCCTTCTGGCTCTGGCTGCCCACCCCTGCCTTTCTCTAGCAGGGGATGGGCTGGTCTGCAGCCAGCTAGCTTTGCTCAGTCCTTTGTTCTGGGAGCAGGCCTGGCAGTGTCTTAGGTTAGGGCTTTTCTCGGGATAGCTATCCCACACTCTGGGTTGCTATCTCTAGTTAGTTCCCTCAGATTGCCCTTGGGGCATTCAGGGCCTGTCCTTACCCTAAGCAATCAGCCCACTCCTGCCTGTTCAGCCCCAGCTTACTAGTGGCGGATGTGAGCATCTGGGCTGCTTCTCCGCTGGGAGTTGCTGTTACACACGTAATCTGTGGGTTTTAATTATTTATTTATTTTTCCTCCCTGTTAGGTTGCCCTCTGAGGTTCCAAGGCTCACCACAGACTCACCCGTGAGCGTGCTTTCTGGTGTTGGAAACGTCTCTGTTTTTTAAGACTCCCTTCCTGGGATGGATCTCTGTCCCTATCTCTTTTGCATCTTTTTTTTATCTTTTATATTTTGTCCTACCTCCTTTCGAAGACAATGGACTGCATTTCTGGGTGTCTGATGTCCTCTGTCAGCATTCAGAAGTTGTTTTGTGGAATTTGCTCAGTGTTCAAATGTTCTTTCGATGAATTTGTGGGGGAGAAAGTGGTCTTCCCGTCCTATTCCTCCACCATCTTAGGACTGCCCCCTTGTTCTACCTTTTTAGATATTGATGCATCCTGCACTAATTTTTATATGTGAAAGAGTAATTAGTGGTTGAGTTTTATTTTTTCCAATTATTCTGGACACATTTGCTAAAGACTTTTATGCATTGGATTAAGGAAATCTGCATCTGTATAATTTATTTTGTTCCTCAGTAGTTGCAGTTTATGCCAATATTTTGATCCTTATGCCAATACTGCATTCTTAGTTACTGTACATTTTAATAAGAGATGAAACCCACAGTTTAAATTGTGTAACTTTGTGGTTCTTTGTCAAGGTTGCTTTGATCATTCTGGATTCTTTTATGTGTAAATTTTAGAAGCCTTTCAATTTGTTTTTAAATAAAAGCCTGAAAATTTTATTAATATTTCCTTTTAGCTATAGAATATTTGAGAAGTCTGAGTCTTAACAATGTTGGATCTGCAATTACTAATATATGTCTCTCTCTGCTTATTTAGGTCTTTAATTTTAGAAATATTTTGAAATTTTTATTATAGACATCTTACACTTCTCTGGTTAAATTTATTCATGAATATTTGCTTTTTCATAGTATTTTGGATTGTTTTCTTAAAATTATTTATTCATCTATTTTGGATGTACTGGGCCTTCTTTGCTATGTATGGGCTTTCTCTACTTGTAGTGAGAGGGGGTGACTAGTTGCTGTGGGTGAACTTCTCATTTAGCTTTTCCTGTTGCAGAACAGGGCTCTAGGGTACATGGGTTTCAGTAGTTGTGGCACATGGGCTCAGTAGGTGCAGCAGTCTGGTTCTAGAGCCTGGGCTCAGTAACTATGGCACATGGGCTTAGCTGCTCTGCACATGTGGATTATTCTCAAACCAGGGATTGAACCCGTGTTCCCTGCATTGGTAGGTGGATTCTCAACCAGTTGGACCACTAGGGAAGTCTTGTTTCGGATACCATTATTCACTTGCTTGTTGCTAGTATATAGAAATATAGTTGATTTATTTGTGAATTAACTTTGCATTGCCTGGAGTCAATAGTGGTATTTTTTTTTTTTTAATTCTATAGTTTTTTGTCCATATGCAATCATGTCAGCTGTAAATAATGACAGTTTTGTATCTTCATTTCCAATATTTATGACTTTTACTTCCTTATCTTGACTTTTTGTGGCTAGAGTTTCCAGTTAGAGTTTTTTTTAATATAAATTTATTTATTTTATTTGGAGGTTAATTACTTTACAATATTTTATTGGTTTTGCCATACATCAACATGAATACACCACAGGTATACACGTGTTCCCCATCCTGAACCCCCCTCCCTCCTCCCTCCCCGTACCATCCCTCTGGGTCGTCCCAGTGCACCAGCCCCAAGCAACCAGTATCATGCATCGAACTTGGACTGGCGACTCGTTTCATATATGATATTATACATGTTTCAATGCCATTCTCCCAAATCATCCCACCCTCGCCCTCTCCCACAGAGTCCAAAAGACTGTTCTATACATCTGTGTCTCTTTTGCTGTCTTGCATATAGGGTTATCGTTACCATCTTTCTAAATTCCATATATATGTGCTAGTATACTGCATTGGTGTTTTTCTTTCTGGCCTATGTCACTGTATAATAGGCTCCAGTTTCATCCACCTCATTAGAACTGATTCAAATGTATTCTTTTTAATGGCTGAGTAATAGTCCATTGTGTATATGTACCACAGCTTTCTTATCCATTCATCTGCTGATGGACATCTAGGTTGCTTCCATGTCCTGGCTATTATAAACAGTGCTGCAATGAACATTGGGGTACACGTGTCTCTTTCAATTCTGGTTTCCTTGGTGTGTATGCCAAGCAGTGGGATTTCTGGGTCATAAGGAAGTTCTATTTCCAGTTTTTTAAGGAATCTCCACACTCTTCTCCATAGACCAGTTAGTGTTAAAGAGAATTGGTTAGGTTAGATAATCTTGTATTCTTAGGGCAAAATCTTTCAGTAATTTTTTATTACAAAGAATATTAATTGCATTTTTTTAGGTAGGTATATGTTATCAGATTGAAAATGTTTCTTTTAATTCCTCAATTGCCAAGAATTTTAGTTTTTTTTTTTTTTTTAATGAAGAATAGGTATTGAATTTTAGCAAATATTTCTTCTACATCTCTTCAGCTGGTCATATGATTATTTATCTTTACTCTTTTAATGTGAATTATAGTGATTGGTATTTGAAAGTTAAACTTAACATTCCTGGAAAAGACTTGGTCATAATGTAGCATTTTTTAAATGTATTGCTGTATGTAGTTTGTCAAGAATTTTTGTACCTGTTGTTCATGAAGGATATTGGCCTATAATTTGCTTTTCTTAAAATATCAACGTGTTTTCTTAATATGTCAACTTTTGTTAACAGAAGTATGTCAGTCAGTTCAGTCACCCAGTCATGTCTGACTCTTTGTGACCCCATAGACTGCAGCACGCCAGGCTTCCCTGTCTATTACCAACTCCCAGAGCTTACTCAAACTCATGTGCATCAAGTCGGTGATGCTATGCAACTGTCTCATCCTCTGTCATCCCCTTCTCCTCCTGCCTTCAGTCTTTCCTAGCATCAGGGTCTTTTCCAATGAGTCAGTTCTTTGCATCAAGTAGCCAAAGTATTGGAGTTTCAGCTTCAGCATCAGTCCTGCCAATGAATATTCAGGACTGGTTTCCTTTAGGATGGACTGGTTGTATCTCCTTGCAGTTCAAGGGACTCTCAAGAGTCTTCTCCAACACCACAGTTCAAAAGCATCAATTCTTATGTATCCTCATGAAAATACATGGGAAATATTTCCATTTTTAATGGTCAGTTTAATGTCGGCTTGACCGGACTACATTCCTCAGCTATTTGGTCAAAAGGTGATCTGTGTGTTGCTCTGTAGGTATTTTGTAGATGTGATTGAAATCCATAATCAGTTGATTTTGAATAGAAACAAAGCCTCCCTGAAGTAAAAAAAAATTCTGCTTGTAGAGAACAGTATCAGCTCCTGCCCAAGGGTTCCAACCTGTCCTTTGTAACAGGCAACCCTGAGTATTTTGGACTTGCCCAGTCAAGTTATATTGTGAAATATTATCTTTTTTATATTGCTAGAATCAGTTCATTGGTATGTCGTTTAATATTCCAAGACAGTTTGGTTTGCAATTTTTCTTTCTTTTAATGTCTTTATCTGGTTTTTATATTGTGATAATGCTGGACCCTGGAAAAGTACCCTGGAAAAGTTTGGTAAAGCTTTTCTGCACAAAGTTTTTGTGAAGCCCTCTGGACTTACAGTCTTTTCTTTGAGAAATTTAAAAATTATATATTCAGGGAATTCCCTGGTAGTCCAGTGGTCACGACTTGGTGGTTTCACTGCTGTGGGCCTGGGTTCGATTGCTGGTAGGAAAACTAAGATCCCACAAGCTGCACAGTATGGGCAAAACAATAAAATAAAGTAAAAATTTTAAAAAGGATTCAAATTCTTAAATCAATATGCAGTTATTCAGATTTTCTATGTCATTATTTTAGTTTTGTATGTCATTTTTAAAAGACATTTGTCCTTTAAATTAAAATTTAAAAATTTATCTGCACAATGCTTATTATATTCTCTTTATAATGCTTATTGTATCTTTTGTATTAAAATGAAAGCTAAAGTGTTAGTTCTTCAGTCATGTCTGACTCTTTGTAACCCCATGTACTGTAACTTGTCAGGTTCCTCTGTCCATGGGATTCTCTAGGCAAGAATACTGATGTAGGTTGCCATTTCCTTTTCCAGGAGATCTTCCCAACCCAGGGATCAAACCTGCATCTCCCCTATTGCAAGCAGATTCTTTACAGTCTGAGCCACCAGGGAAGCCAAATCTTTTGTGTTATCCTCTTTTAATTTGTGTGAATTGTAAAATTTCTCTTTTTTTTTTGTTTGCATTTTGTGATGATTTCAAAAAACCACACTTTGTGTTTGTTGATTTTTCTACTTAGAAGTTAGTTTTCTTTTTCATTCAGGTCTTTTGTCATTTAGTTGATCAGTTGTGCCTGACTTTTTGTGACCTCGTGGACTGCAGCATGCCAGGCTTGCCTGTCCTTCACTGTCTCCCAGAGTTTGTTCAAACTCACGTCCATTGAGTTGATGATGCTATCCAACCATCTCATCCTGAGTTGCTCCCTTCTCCTCCTGCCCTCAATCTTGCCCAGCATCAGGGTCTTTTCCAGTGAGTCAGCTCTTCACATCAGGTGGCCAAAGTATTGGAGCTTCAGCATCCAATCTTTCCAGTGAATAATCAGAGTTGATTTCCTTTGGAATTGACTGTTTTGATCTCCTTGCTGTCCTAGGGGCTCTTAAGAGTCTATTTTTTCATTCTTCTACATACTTTAATATGCTGTTTTTTTTTCTTTTATTTATAAAATGGATTTTAAAGCCCTTGACTTTTAGCTTTTTTAAAGACTTTTTTCTTTTTTAAAATTATTTTAATTTTTGGGGAATATGGTTGATTTACAATGGTGTGTTAATTTCAGATGTACAGCAAAGTGATTTAGTTATACATTTACATATATTCATTCTTTTTAAGATTCTTTCCTCATATAAGTTATCATAGAATGTTGAGTAGATTTCCCTGTGATATACTTTTATAGTGCTCTTCTTTTTAAGGTGTACCTTGTTAAGTTATCAAATAAAAGGACTCCAGACTTAAATTTGTATTAACGTTGAACCCTGACAAAAGTGGAAAGAAAACCATTGATCAATGAGATACACTAAACATGAAGGAAGAAATATACCATGTTTCCCTAAAGCTTCCTGTTGTGCTGGTTAGCAAACTGTGAACCAAACCCCACCATTCACTCTTCAGTGGAGTTAGCTGTGACTCTCGGTTGAGAGTGAATTGAAGGATACCCAGGTCCCAGAGCTGACATGGTTGTGAAAAGATCCAAGGCAGCCAAATGAGGGATGAAGGATGTGATTAATGTATCACAAGCAAAGGCCAGGTTTAGAAAAGCTTAGTCTTGGGGTTTGTCCTTGTGTGTGTACATGTGTTAGTCACTCAGTTGTGTCTGATTCTTTGCAATCTCATGGACTGTAGAATGCCAGCCTCCTCTGTCCATGGAATTCTCCAGCCAAGAATAATGGAGTGGGGTGCCATTCTCTTTTCCGGGGGATCTTCCTGACCCAGGGATCAAACCCTGGTCTTCCTGCATTGCAGGCAGATTCTTTACCATCTGAGTCACCAGGGAAGACCAGGGTTTGTATAGATCTCATCATATAGCTAAGACTCACCAATGTTTTATAATATCCTGATTTACAGAGTTAAATGAGTTGGGTGATATCAAAGGAAACAGAGGTGATGAAGGAGGGATCTGAGAACCAGAGTTGATCTCTAAACTTCCTGAGACGTACAAGCTACTGTATCTGCTGACATGAAGACTCAACACTGACCCTCGGTTAGTGTTAAGCTTGTGTGCTTAGTCGCTCAGTCGTGTCCAACTCTTTACAACCTCACGGATTGTAGCCCACCAGGTTCCTCTGTCTCTGGGTATTCTGCAGGCAAGAATACTAGAGAGGGTTGTCATGCCCTCCTCCAGATCAAAGGCAGGTCTCCCACATTGCAGGCAAATTCTTTACCATCTGAGCCACCAGGGAAGCCCTATTCCAGCACAATATTGGGCTAATGGAATTTCTCCTCCAGGTATAGATTGTCATTCTCAGCCAACTGAAGAATTTTTCTGAATTGTGAAAAGTCACCATTTTCTCTCAAGTGAAAGATTTCATCTAATAATTTTTTAATTTATGTGGATTCATAGACTTTGGATAGAATTTCCCAAATGGTGTGCTCCAAATGGGAAATATATAAAAATAATGATTCTCCTTATCTGGGGAGTATCAAGACTTGGGTCACTTGCTTCTGAGTCAATATGCTTCTTTCTGTATACTCCATCACTGTCTCTGTTCCATAGTGTGACAGAGGTGCAGAAGCACTGGCCATGGTGATGTGGTGCATCAGATGGGCCTGGAATCCAACCAGCTGGGGGGAATTGTGTGTGTAGCTTGAATTGGGCTTTTTGTAATTCCTGGGAATGTAGAAGAAAGAAATGAGGTTGGCTTCAAGGAAGGGATTTATTGTGTGTTTATTGTACACTAGAATATTTTGTTTCCTTCTTCAGATGTTGGCTCTTTGCTTAGATACTATTTTCATCTTCTACAAACTTCTATAAAGGGTTTGAGATGGCTGGCAATAAAAGATTCACAAATGTATATACATATAAAAGTAAAAATGCTCAGTCATGTCCAACCCTTTGGGACCCCATGGACTGTAGCCTGCCAAGCTCCTCTGTCCATGGAATTTTCCAGGCAGGAATATTGGAGTAGGTTTCCACTCCCTTCTCCAGGGGATCTTCCAAACCCGGGGATCTTCCAAACCCAGTGATCAAACCTGGGTCTCCTGCATTACAGGCAGATTCTTTACCATCTGAGCCACTTGGGAAACCAATATGCTGTGCGTGCGTGCGTGTGTGTGTGTGTGTGTGTGTGTGTGTATGTATAATAAAGCTGTTAGAGACATCCTCTTTGAATTGCTTTATAATTTAGGGCCATGAAATCTGAACCTAACTTCAGAGTTTCTGAGAGCATTAGTAATGGGTCTTCAATGGCTTCCTAAGGAAAAAGAATTGGCACAGCTTCCATGGAGCCCTTCATTTTGATCTTACCTCTGCTTCCCAGGTTACCTTCCAGGCTGGGTTAGTCATAAAAGGCCCTCACCTGGAATGGTTTAATCGCTCAGTCTTGTCTGACTCTTTTTGACCCCATGGACTCTAGCCTGCCAGGTTCCTCTGTCCATGGGATGTTCCAGGCAAATATACTGGAGTGGGTTGCCATTTCCCTCTCCAGGGGAACTTCCTGACCCAGGGATCAAACCTGGGTCTCCTGCATAGCAGTCAGATTCTTTAATGACTGATCCACCAGGGAAGCCACCTGGAGAGACCCAGATTATTGAAATGGATGAATGTTGTCCATCAAATGATACAAATTTGCTTAAAACCAGTAATTTGGATTTTTTATAATTGACGTTTTAGTAGTTTTTTTGTTTTTGTTTTGTTTTGTTTTGTTTTTGGACAAACAACAATGGCAAGACAAGTGACCTAAAGGCTAGACGTAGAAGGAGCTGGAAGGACCCCTTCCCATGAACATGAAGGTTGTAGCCTGGTAGGATGTACAGTCAAGCCACTGGCTGTAAGAAATTGTTTTCTAATAGGTCTAATAGGAGGGAGGTCAGACAGCCCTATTTTTCTCCACTTATGATTAGCATTTATTCCTTCAGAACTCTGCCGGGGTCCAGCCCCAGCAGGATCCAGGGATACACTCAGGAGGAATGGCATCAGCGAATGAGGAAAGTAAAAGGGGAGAGAAAGAGTCTTGATCTTCCTTGGTTTACACAGAAAGCCAATAAAGCTCCTGACACGGAACTTGCTCTGTTCACGGAGGCCGCAGGTGCCCTCTCGGTTGGGTGAGGATGCAGGACGCCCTCTCCCCGGTGAAGATGCAGTGCACCTTCCCGATTGGGTCTTAGAAGCCCAGGCAAAAAAGTGGACTCAGAGGGCCTCTGTGTTCCATGTAGTCAGCCTGAAAAAAGAAGAGAGTGAGAAAGAGAGAAAGAGAAAGAATGACACGGGGAGACCAAGCTTTGGTGAGTGAGGCCCATAACTTTATTTTTGAAAGGAGCTTTTATACTTTCAGTTGTACATAGAGGATAATGGAAGATACAAAGTCATGCAGGGTCAGTAGTCCTTGACCCTTATTGAGACCAGGCTTTCTTTTTGCAAACTTATCGTATACAAAGGCTTTAGGTGATTTACATCATCTTCTGGCCAGGACGCCTGCTAACATTATTCTTCTGATAAAGGTTAGTCAACCAGAAAACTTATTTTCACTAAAGGTGATTTTTATAAAGTTTGGCACCACTCCCCGAAAGCACTAGATAAAGTTGCATTTCTATAGGGCAAATATGCAGTGGGGTATAACAAGGAAAATATTTAAAGAATTTATTAACTCAAGGGCCTAAAGTTTAACACCAAGGCTACTACTTATTTTTTCTATACACCAACTATATCAACTAATATACTCCCAAGCACACAAGGCAGGAGATGTGTAAACTTGGCAGCAAGCATTAGCTCAACAATGAAATCCTTCACCAGTTCCATTCTAATAATTTCTGACTCCTTGAAAGGTTCTATATTTTTAAAATGTTTTAAGTTTCCTATGCCTCTCATGGTTCAGATCAGATCAGATCAGTCGCTCAGTCGTATCCGACTCTTTGCGACCCCATGAATCGCAGCACGCCAGGCCTCCCTGTCCATCACCAACTCCTGGAGTTCACTGAGACTCACATCCATCGAGTCAGTGATTCCATCTAGCCATCTCATCCTCTGTAGTCCCCTTCTCCTCCTGCCCACAATCCCTCCCAGATCAGAGTCTTTTCCAATGAGTCAACTCTTCGCATGAGGTGGCCAAAGTACTGGAGTTTCAGCTTTAGCATCATTCCCTCCAAAGAAATCCCAGGGCTGATCTCCTTCAGAACGGACTGGTTGGATCTCCTTGCAGTCCAAGGGACTCTCTAGAGTCTTCTCCAACACCACAGTTCAAAACCATCAATTCTTTGGTGCTCAGCCTTCTTCACAGTCCAACTCTCACATCCATACATGACCACAGGAAAAACCATAGCCTTGACTAGACACACCTTTGTTGGCAAAGTAATGTCTCTGCTTTTGAATATGCTATCTAGGTTGGTCATAACTTTCCTTCCAAGGAGTAAGCATCTTTTAATTTCATGGCTTCAGTCACCATCTGTAGTGATTTTGGAGCCCAGAAAAATAAAGTCTGACACTGTTTCCACTGTTCCCATGAAGTGATGGGACTGGACGCCATGATCTTCGTTTTCTGAATGTTGAGCTTTAAGCCAAATTTTTCATTCTCCACTTTCACCTTCATCAAGAGGCTTTTTAGTTCCTTTTCACTTTCTGCCATAAGGGTGATGTCATCTGCATATCTGAAGTTATTGATATTTCTCCTGGAAATCTTGATTCCAGCTTGTGTTTCTTCCAGTCCAGCATTTCTCATGATGTACTCTGCATATAAGTTAAATAAACAGGGTGACAATATACAGCCTTGATGTACTCCTTTTCCTATTTGTAACCAGTCTGTTGTTCCATGTCCAGTTTTAACTGTTGCTTCCTGACCTGCATACAAATTTCTCAAGAGGCAGATCAGGTGGTCTGGTATTCCCATCTCTTTAAGAATTTTCCACAGTTTATTGTGATCCACACAGTCAAAGGCTTTGGCATAGTCAATAAAGCAGAAATAGATGTTTTTCTGTAACTCTCTTGCTTTTTTCATGATCCAGCAGATGTTTGCAATTTGACCTCTGGTTCCTCTGCCTTTTCTAAAACCAGCTTGAACATCAGGAAGTTCACGGTTCACATATTGCTGAAGCCTGGCTTGGAGAATTTTGAGTGTTACTTTACTAGCGTGTGAGATGAGTGCAATTGTGCAGTAGTTTGAGCATTCTTTGGCATTGCCTTTCTGGGAGGCTGTAAACAATCACATGCATAGCTATAAGAGTCCGGATAAACCTGTCAGGCAAGTTAGAAAGACATCTGAGGGGTTTGAATTGAAACACTCCTATTATGCCCAGGAGACTTATTAACTAGAGCTCTAAGTTGATTTCCTTCAGAGAAAGTTGGTCGGGTATAGCCCCCCATTAATGTTAAGACAGATTCTGGTTTTGGGGTAGATCCTCAAGCAGGTCCAGGGGGTCCCTTGAGTCCTGGTCTGCCTTGCTTGTCAGGTCTCTTCTGCATGACCTTGTCGTGGATGGGATCTCCCATGCTGGATCCTGGCAGAACTCCATCCTCTTCACTCTGAGTTTTCTTTTGATACCACAGCACAGGCGGGGAGAAACAGGAAAAGCACATGGGTCTCCATCCAGATCATGCAGTTTGCTTCCCAAGGGCACCTGGCCACAGAGTCACAGTTCTGGTTGTTTGTTCCTCCTGCCTGCAGCTGTGGCTCTGGGACTCCCTGAGCACAAACTGTTCTTCTCTTTCACTAGGATAAGCAATACCTTCCTGGGAAACTTTAGGTCAACCACTTACCCTCCCAAATTTATTATTTCTTATCTGTAAAGAATACCCAGCGTTAACATCTCAACCTTCTCATCATAGCTCCTTTTTGGTCAAAATTTCCATCAACTGTGATTAGTGCCTGCACGTCATTCATGCCATTCTTTCTATTTGTTAAACAAGCCTATAAAATCAGTCATGAGTCTTAAAATTGTCTAAAAATATTCAGGTAGTATTCCCTGTGTTTCCCCACCCCCCTGTGCAAATGACCATGGATTTGTATACACCTGAGATTGTAAACTTTAGAGTCCTTGGTCCAGACTGAATCTGCAAGTGAATCCGCAAGTTCCTACCACCTCACCCCACTTTCATAGCAGGCAGACACTAAATGTTGATTGCATTGTTATTGCCTAATAACTGTCCTCCAGGGTATCATACTTTTCCTGATAAAGATGGATGCTTAAATCAGCATCAATCAATGATTTCATTTTCGATTCTACCTACTGTCTTTTTAGAGCAAGATCACTTCCCAAGAGAAAATCATCTCAGGGGATAATGTGATGATTAAGAGAATGTTCATGGAACTCAGCACAGGGCCTTACACACAGTACACACATTGTAAATGGAATCTGGTGGTGTTATAATAGTTAACCTTTGTAATTGGCATTTTAAATACTTAGTGTAATGATAGAAAGGTGGTAATATGTTGGGGGAAAGCTTAAATATGTCATAATGGCTCATGACATGGGCTTCCCAGCTCTGTGACTTAGGCTTTGCGGTTTCCATCAAGTTGCTTTTCCTCTCATTGTGCCTCACTGTCTCCATTTGTAATGTAATAATACTGTTACTAGATATGTTACACTGGATTTATAATTAACCAATTATTTATCCCTACATAGACAGCTGAGGCATCTGGATTCCTCATCTGTGATGCCTGCTCACTCCTTTCTCTAGTAACACCTGATGACTCCTGAAAGTTTGAGATGCAGCTCCTACTCTCTGAGCCTCAAATAGTCTCCTCTGTTAAAAATAATAATTCCTGCCTCAAAGGTCTACTGAGTGTATCACAAGAGCTGATACCTAGAAAGTTCTTATCAGAGTGTTTGGTGCATGCAATAAACATCATGAGGACCACCTATAATTTTATTTTTTTGCAAGGGGAAGCATTCCCTGCTGTTTCAACAAGTTTCAAGAAAAGGAGTTTAATCCTAACAAATCAATAAAAATTTATCTTTGAAAAGTATGCTTGACACGAAGGCCTCTGTATTTTTGCTATTTCAGATATTTCTACTTGTGATTGGTGTGCTGGGTGTGATGGTGGCTGCAATTCCTTGGACTGCTATACCTGTGATTCCCCTTGGCATCATTTTCTTTTTTCTTCGGTGGTATTTCTTAGAGACATCACGAGATGTGAAACGCCTGGAATGTACAAGTGAGTACCTGGGCTCTCAGGTTGGGAGGGCAGTGCAGTCTGTCTTCCATTCATACTGCAATTAACCAGACCCCTGAAACTCTGCAGAGTGTTCTGTGGAATTTCTCACTGCCAACATTAGGTGATTGAATGTTCTGGCCCCTGAGAGTAGGTTTGGCCCTTAAGGCAAATGGAGCTGGCGGCGGGTCAGCTGCACTTTGCATTTTAGCCCAAGGAGGATGGATGTGAGCACCATGAGGACAGGGACCGTTTCTGTCTAATTCTTGGCATACTTCCTAACACGGAGTATCCACTCTATTAATACTATTCTTGGACATATTTCTTCATGTTGGAACTATTGTAGAGGGAAAATATAGAATTTTTATTCAAAAGAAAGCTGAGCGCTGAATAATTGATGATTTGAACTGTGGTGTTGGAGAAGACTCTTGAGAGTCCGTTGGACTGTGAAGAAATCCAACGAGTCCATCCTAAAGGAGATCAGTCCTGAGTGTTCATGGGAAGGACTGATGTTGAAACTGAAACTCCAATACTTTGGCCATCTGATGCAAATAGCTGACTCATTGGAAAAGACCCTGATGCTGGGAAAGATTGAAGGTGGGAGGAGAAGGGGATGACAGAGGATGAGATGGTTGGGTGGCATCACTGACTCAATGGACATGAGTTTGGGTAAACTCTGGGAATTGGTGATGGGCAGACCCTACACATGGACATCACCAGATGATCAACACCTAAATCAGATTGATTACATTCTTTGCAGCCAAAGATGGAAAAGCTCTATACCGTCAACAAAAACAAGACTGGGAGCTGACTGTGACTCAGATCATGAACTCCTTACTGCCAAATTCAGACTTAAATTGAAGAAAGTAGGGAAAACCACTATACCATTCAGGTATGACCTAAATCAAATCCCTTATGAGTAAGCAGTGGAAGTGAGAAATAGATTTAAGGGACTAGATCTGATAGATAGAGTGCCTGATGAACTATGGACGGAGGTTCCTGACATTGTACAGGAGACAGGGATCAAGACCATCCACATGGAAAAGAAATGCAAAAAAACAAAATGGCTGTCTGGGGAGGCCTTACAAATAGCTGTGAAAAGAAGAGAAGTGAAAAGCAAAGGAGAAAAGGAAAGATATAAGCATCTGAATGCAGAGTTCCAAAGAATAGCAAGGAGAGATAAGAAAGCCTTCCTCAGCAATCAATGCAAAGAAATAGAGGAAAACAACAGAATGAGAAAGACTAGAAATCTCTTCAAGAAAATTAGAGATACCAAGGGAACATTTCATGCAAAGATGGGCTTGATAAGTGATAGAAATGGTATGGACCTAACAGAAGCAGAAGATATTAAGAAGAGGTGGCAAGAATACACAGAAGAACTGTACAAAAAAGATCTTCACGACCAAGATAATCACGATGGTGTGATCACTGACCTAGAGCCAGACATCCTGGGATGTGAAGTCAAGTGGGCCTTAGTAAGCATCACTATGAACAAAGTTGGTGGAGGTGATGGAATTCCAGTTGAGCTATTAAAAATCCTCAAAGATGATGCTGTGAAAGTACTGCACTCAATATGCCAGCAAATTTGGAAAACCCTGCAGTGGCCACAGGACTGGAAAAAGGTCAGTTTTCATTCCAATCCCAAAGAAAGGCAATGCCAAAGAATGCTCAAACTACCGCACAATTGCCCTCATCTCACACGCAATAAAGTAATGCTCAAAATTCTTCAAGCCAGGCTTTAGCAGTACGTGAACCGTGAACTTCCAGATGTTCAAGCTGGTTTTAGAAAAGGCAGAGGAACCAGAGGTCAAATTGCAAACATCTGCTGGATCATAAAAAAAGCAAGAGAGTTCCAGAAAAACATCTATTTCTGCTTTATTGACTATGCCAATGCCTTTGACTGTGTGGATCACAATAAACTGTGGAAAATTCTGAAGGAGATGGGAATACCAGACCACCTGACTTGCCTCTTGAGAAATCTGTATGCAGGTCAGGAAGCAACAGTTAGAACTGGACATGGAACAACAGACTGGTTCCAAATAGGAAAAGGAGTACGTCAAGGCTGTATATTGTCACCCTGCTTATTGAACTTCTATGCAGAGTACATCATGAGAAACACTGGGCTGGAAGAAGCTCAAGCTGGAACCAAGATTGCCAGGAGAAATATCAATAACCTCAGATATGCAGATGACATCACCCTTATGGCAGAAAGTGAAGAGGAACTAAAAAGTCTCCTGATGAAAGTGAAACAGGAGAGTGAAAAAGTTGGCTTAAAGCTCACCATTCAGATAACTAAGATCATAGCATCTTGTCCCATCACTTCATGGAAAATAGATGCGGAAAGAGTGGAAATAGTGGCAGACTTTATTTTTTTGGGCTCCAAAATCATGACAGATGGTGATTGCAGCCATGAAATTAAATGACATTCACTCCTTGGAAGGAAAATTATGACCAACTTACATAGCATATTCAAAAGCAGAGACATTACTTTGCCAACAAAGGTCCGTCTAGTCAAGGCTATGTTTTTGTAGTCATGTATGGATGTGAGAATTAGACTGTGAAGAGAGCTGAGCACCAATGAATTGATGCTTTTGAACTGTGGTGTTGGAGAAGACTCTTTAGAGTCCCTTGGACTTCAAGGAGACCCAACCAGTCCATTGTAAAGGAGATCAGTACTGGGTGATCTTTGGCAGGAATCATGCTAAAGCTGAAACTCCAGTACTTTGGCCACCTCATGTGAAGAGTTGACTGATTGGAAAACACTCTGATGCTGGGAGGGATTGGGGGCAGGAGGAGAAGGGGATGACAGAGGATAAGATGGTTGGATGGCATCACCAACTCGATGGATGTGAGTTTGAGTGAACTCCGGGAGTTGGTGATGGACAGGCAGGCCTGGTGTGCTCCAATTCATGGGGTTGCAAAGAGTCAGACATGACTGAGTGACTGAACTGAACTGAACTGAAAGTTTCCAGAAGTGACAAGGAAAGGAAAATATTAGGAAAAGGAAAGGAGCCTTCAGGAAATATGTGTCAGAAGTTATATATTTGAAAAATATTCTTTCACATGTTCTAGTAAGTTGCAGTTGTTAAAAGAATTGGAAAGATGTGTGTTAGTCACTACTCATATCTGTCTCTTTGAGACCGCATGGACTGTAGCCCACCAGGGTCCTCTGTCCATGCAAGAATACTGGAGTGGATAGCCATTCCCTTCACCAGAGGGTCTTCCTGACCCAGGGATTGAACCCAGGTCTCCTGCATTGTTGGTCAACTCTTTGATATCTAAGCCATCAGGGAAGACCCTTTGAAAAGATAAGCACTGTTATTTTCAGGTCTGCCCTTTGTCATTTTCAGTATTTGGGGTAATACCACACTGTTTGAAAGCTGAGTGCCGAAGAATTGATGCTTTTGAACTGTGGTGTTGGAGAAGACTCTTGAGAGTCCCTTGGACTGCAAGGAGATCCAACCAGTCTGTCCTAAAGGAGATCAGTCCTGGGTGTTCATTGGTAGGACTGATTTTGAAGCTGAAACTCCAATACTTTGGCCACCTGATGCGAAGAGCTGACTCATTTGAAAAGACCCTGATGCTGGGAAATATTGAGGGTAGGAGGAGAAGGGGTCGACAGAGGATAAGATGGTTGGATGGCATCACTGACTCAGTGGACATATTTTGGGTGAACTCCAGGAGTTGGTGATGGACAGGGAGGCCTGGCGTGCTGTGGTTCATGGGGTCGCAAAGAGTTGGACATGACTGAGCGACTGAACTGAACTGAACCACACTGTTTGTGTACCCCTTTCTCAAAGCTATTCATATAAATGATGCTGAAAATAATCCCTTAGGAGAACACAGGAGGGGGATCAGTTCACTATGTATTTATTTGATAACTCCATTCTCCTTCCTAGTTTTAGAATAATGGGGAACAGAGGCATCCCTGGTGGTCCTGTGGTTAAGACTCTGTGCTTCCACTCCGGGGGCCACCACTTTAGTTCGTGGTTGGGAAACCAGATCCTGCAAGGTACAGCAAAAAAACAGAATAATGTGGAACACATTTTATGATTAATTATTCTATTAAACAGGTAATCACAGATAATGAAATAATTAATTTTTCTCTTATTAATGCACACATTTCATCAATATTAAAACAAAAATAAGGAAAATATATTGTTATATATTTTTTAAAAGTTATAAAAACAATAGCCAAAAAGTAAGGAGATAATATGTTTGCATCAGAGACTCAACTGTGAATAATTATTGCAAATTAAAACCAACTTAACCTTCTAGAAACCAAGACAAGAACAGATATATGTTGAGTCTCATGCTTCTCTGTATCTACTAAGTGGAAAAAAATCTCAGTTCATCCAGTCAAAGGAGGTGTTTTTTGTGTGTGTGTGTGGCATTTGTATGTTTTATTTCTAATAATAAACACTTGAGGTACTTAACGTTATTTGCAAAAAGGATAGTGATCTTCAGTTTCATAAAATCTGTAGAATACATTTTCACTCATCAAGAGAAGCAGCTAACTTCCTGTGAGGTCGAGTTTGGTGAGGTGTTTGGGGGAGCAATAGTGTCCAGGTGTCTGTGACGTTCTACCTGTATAGCTCCATAGGATGGTAGGACCTGGGGAGACAGAAGAGGAAGTGATGAGCTCCATCCAGTCTTCTGTGTAGAAAGGGCTTCAGACATTTTATGGTTTGAGGCCACTCCTGAAATGGAGTCATTCAACAGTCTTGTTGCAAAGTTCTCTGGCACATTGAGAGAGGGATTGTTCCAGAAAGAATATTTGACAGAATTTTTGCCTGGGGCAAGGGCTATTTCTCATTCATATGGAAGTGGAGAGAAGGGTCCCTCCTAAGGCTTTTGTCAGAAGCAGTACAGGATTTTCTCAGTATTTGATCTGGAGAGTTTGAGAACTTTAGCACTATCACTGTGGAATATTTTGATTTTTTTCACCCAGTAGGCTGAAAGAAGTTAGACCATACATTTCATCCAGGTGCCCCATCCTGTACACCTCAGATAACCACATGTGGTGGCCAGTTGATTAGAATGTTTATGTTCTCTCTCTAGGTGGTAGTGGTGGTTGCGTTCAGTCCCTGGGTCGTGTCTGAATCTTTGACCCCATGGACTACATGCAGCATGCCAGGATTCCCTGTCCTTCACCATCTCCCAGAGTTTGCTCAAACTCAAGACCATCGAGTTGATCCCACCATCTCATCCTAGGGCTGAGTAGATGGTGACCTGGGCCCCAGCACAGGCTATCCTCCCCCAGTCCAGGGCTTCCCATCCTCTCTGAGCTCCAGTGTCTCACAGAAGGAAGCCTGATACTTCTTTCCTTATAGAACTGGGGACACTAAACACAAGAGGAGATTCTGTGTCTTTACCTATTTGTACCTCAACCCCTCCAAATGCACAGTGCCCAGATGTACATTGGTACTGACTGAAGTGTCACCAGACAGGCATTCAGATACTGGACTAAAGGGTGAGGACCCGTGAACAGTGTGGAGTTTCCCCCTTGATCCTTTCCCCATCATTTTATAAAATCTCTGTAGCCTCCTGTAAGATGTATTACTAACTTCTCATAAACAACCTACTTGTACTAACAGGTCTTCTCTAGGACACGCACAGGTAACAAGGTGATGTCAGTATTTCTTCCTGATACAGCACAAGTTATCACTCACCCCAGACAGAGGTCACAGGCTCACTATGTGCCCCTGACAACAACAAATTAAAGCCTCGTTCATGGTGAGGAATGAAAACCCCACCAGGGAGTGTCCTCCCTGCCTGAAAGCCTGCAGCCCACCTGTTCCCTGACAGACAGGAACCTGACCCTGGTGCTCGTGGTCAGTGTGCTCTTAGAGAAGAAGGCAGGAACAAATAGTCATGTGACACCCGACCCCAAACCCACATGAAGTCACTCAAAAGAAAATGGATACTAAGGCCACTGTCAGATTCTAAAAGATTGATGTGAGTGTCACATGCTGCAGTGATCTCTGAACACTAGGACATTTATCTAGCAAGCAGTTATAAAAACATCCATCAGATTCCCAGAGCAGAAGTCAAGAGTGTTCAAAGACTCCATCTGCCAGGTCCTGTGGGCACAAGGGCGGTGCAGTACCAGGTGATCAGTGACCCGCACAGAATCTCCTGGTGCAGGTGCAGGGGGAGGCCCAGGATGGGGGAGACAGCAGACTGTCTGCTCCCCTTATCTTACTGCTGTTCTGTGTTTGGCTCTGGTTCAGGGTGGGGGATGTACTGACTCTATCCCAGCCCTTAGGTAACATATCTAAGGAGGAAACAAAACACAGATAGCTCACCTAAATTCAGTGTGGTGAGGACTCTAATGAGGAATTAAATTTTAAAACGCTACTGATTCAAAAATTAGTGAATAGTAATTACTCACCCATGAAAAAGAATTAAATATTGCCATTTGCAGCAACATTGATGGACTTAGGGAATATTATTATTAGTTAAGTCAGAGAAAGATAAATATGATATCACTTACATATGGAATCTAAAAAATAATACAAATGAATCTGTACACAAAATAGAAATAGACTCAGAGACATAGAAAACAAACTTACAGTTGCCAAAGGGGATTGGGAGAGAGGGAAGAACAAGTTAGAAGTATGGGATTAATAGACACACTGCTATTAATGTGTCAAATAGACAACAACAAGGAATTACTGTAAAGCACAGGGTATTTTATTCAGTATCTTGTAATAACCTGTAATGGAATATAATCTTAGAAAAATAACTTAATGACTACCTGAAACTAGCACATTATTGTAAATCAACTATAATTCAATATATTAAAAAAAAATTGTGAACAATTTCCACCTGGTGAGATGCCAGAAAAATTTGGAGGGAGGCATGTTTGAGAGGATCTCGAAGAAAGAACAAGAATTTCTTTATCTAAATCTAGCTGTGATTTGAATTTGATCAAAGATAGTTTCAAGAAGAATCTTTCATTCCCAGGTCATTAAAGTGAAGCTTGGTGTGAGCAGGAGTTTAGGGTCACATGGAGGATTCCCTTTGGCGGGACATGTGACCACAGAGCCTGAGAGGCCGTGGTTTCCTTGCGTCCAGCCTCCCTGACTTTCTCTGTCATGTGTCTGTCTCTGCTTCCCCAGCACGGAGCCCGGTATTTTCCCACTTAGCATCTTCTCTCCGGGGACTCTCGACCATCCAGGCGTACAAAGCTGAACAGAAGTTTCAGGAACTGTTTGATGCACACCAGGATTTGCACTCAGGTCTGTCAGTTTCTGGAGATGATTTCAAAGAATGGAATGTGCTCCCTTCTGAGGCTGACCTCCCTCTCAGGTGGCCTGGCTGCCCACACCTATCTCTGTGTCACCCCTCGTCCCCTTCTGCACACCTGCCTCCCCCACCCCTTCCTCTCAGCATCCCCTCTGTGCTCCCTTCTTCCCTGTCATCCCCTGCTTTTCTCCCCTGACTGGCTTGCATTGTCCTTGCATCACTGTGCCCTGTAAACTTCTGTCTCTTTAGGGCAAGAATCAGCAAACTTCTTTTTTGTGAAGATCCAGATAGAAAATATTGTAGGCTTTATGTGCTATATACTGTGTCTGTTGCAACTATTCATCTTTGCTGTTGTAGCACAAAGACAGGCAAAGTAATAAATGAGCGAATGGTTGTACCTGTGTTCCACTAAAACTTTATTTACAGAACCAGGTGGTGGCTGTTTTCGCCCTCCAGGCTGCAGTTTGCTGACTCTTTTCAGAGCAGGGAGGGTGGCAGATGTGATTGAGGAAATAATTTCCTGATTTGCCACCCACTTGATTATGGTTTTTTCAGTGAAATTTTTTCCCTAGGTAGAAAATTCAGAATTTCCTCTAAGTCTATAAAATCCAAGCCACTATGGATAAAAATATGGAGATTCCAATAATTACTGTATTTTGAAGATAATAATGGCATTTTGAAAGTCACATGCAGATCCTGTTAGCTGATGGTCATATAGACACTGGCTCCTTATAAACACGGCAGGGCCCTGCAGTGAGGGCAGAAGGTGCTGAAAACAGTGTCAGCTGTGCTGTCTGCTGTGTGAGAGCTGGGAGCAGTTGGCCCTGTGAGAGGATGATCTTCACACTGAGGCCCAGCACTGCAGGAAATGCACCGATGAGATGATTTTCCATCTTCCTTCTTGTAATCGTATTTCTGTTGATAACCTGTGGGTTGAAGTTTTCAATGCATGCTTCCTGGACTTATTCCTGTGTCTCCCATACATTGTCTTGTGTTAGAACCTAGTTTTCTGGAATCTTCAGGTTCTTTGAGTGTGTAACTTTGCTGTCCTACCTATGTAAAATCTTCTGTAGCTCAACTGAGAAAATGTTCTCCCTCATGAGAAGCAGCTAACATGGTTTTTCTGTTTATGTTACACTTATTACGGTTCACAAATCCAGAGGCTTGGTTCCTGCTTTTGACGACGTCCCGATGGCTCGCTGTGTATCTGGATGTCATCTGTGCCATCTTTGTCACTGTTGTTGCTTTTGGGGCCCTGATTCTGGTAGAATGTAAGTACACATGTGAATACTTGTATGTTTACATTTTTTGGCTTTGTTTACAGTTATTAAAGTCTTGTCATCATGTCTAATATATACTCTTTGCTTCTAATGAATTGTATTAAAGTGTCTGCAGTATGTGACTCCACAGTGTGGTCCATGTGAAGTCGTTTGTGTCTTGATGAGAACTTTTTTCTTTTTTTTCATTTACTTATTTACTTACAGTAGGTTCTTTTGGAGGCCATTAGAAAAAATTATTGGCATATGGTTGATTTACAATGTGTTAGCTTCAGGTGTATAGCCAAGTGAATCTGTTATACATATATCCACTTTTTTTAAAGATTCTTTTTCCATATCCCATGAACATTAGGGTGCATGTATTTTTTTAATAATGTGTATTTTTATTAATACTTCAAATGAATTGTCCTTTAGAAAAAAATTTCTGTTTTTGACTTTCAGAATCCTTAGGAGCAAAGACCAGGTGTGACGTGCCTGTTCCAGCAGACCTGTGGTGACTTGGGCCACTGCTTTGGCTCACCCAAGCCATTCTTTCATTTTTGTTTTAAGTTTTATTGGGGTTTTGTTCATTTACACTGTTGTCTTAGTTTCCAATGTATAGAAAAGTCAATCTGCTATACATATTACATATATCCATTCTTTTTTAGGTTCTTTCCCATGTAGGTCATTACCGAGTTCTCTGTACTTTACAGTAGTTTCTTATTAGTTATCTAGTTTATTATTTTATATATAGTAGTATGTATGTGTCAATCACAGTCTTCCAATTTATCCCTCCCCTCCCTTATCCCCTGGTAACCATAAATTTATTTTCTACATCTGTTACTCTACTTCTGTTTTGTAGATAAGTTCATTTGTAGCCTTTTGTTAAATTCATATATAAGCAATATCATATTCTGTTTTTCTCTGTCTGACTTAGTTCACTCAGTATGAAAATCTCTAGGTCCAGTCATGTTGCTGCAAATGGTATTATTTCACTCTTTGTTATGGCTGGGTAATATTCCACTATATGTATGATAGTGCATCTTCCTTATCCATTGCTCTGTTGATGGACATTTAGGTTGATTCCATGTCCTGGCTATTGTGAATAGTGCTGCAGTGAACATAAGAGTGGATGTATCTTTTGGAAATATGGTTTTCTCTAGATATATACCCAGGAGTGGGACTGCTGGATCATATGGTAGTGAAAGATTGTTGTTGAATCACGTGAATACACTGGGATTCTTGGCCCCTGGAGGAGAAGAATTCAATCCGGGTCCAGAGACGAGGCTTGATCTCTCAGAGCTTTTGTGTAATAAAGTTTTATTAAAGTATAAAGGAGATAGAGAAAGCTTCTGACATAGGCATCAGAAAGCGGCAGAAAGAGTACCCGCTTGCTAGTGTTAACAATGAAGTTATATAATCCAAAGAATGTCTGGAGGTTGTAAAGACCTCATCAGACCTACTCCCATAATTTACATTTTAAGATAACACTGTCCTCAGGCAGGATACATCCTTGTAAAGACCAGGTCTACTCCCATAATTAACATTTTAAGATAACAGAAGGTTGAATCCAAAGACTGTCCTTAGGCAAGATACATTTTTGTTATATAACCCTAAGGAATGTGGAAAAAGAAAAAAATGTTTGTCCTTTCTTCCTCCTTGAGAATTCCAGACCCTGCTCTCCTTGGGGACCCCTAGACTCCCTATCAACATGCCTAGGAACTGACTCTCTCAGTGGCTCTCTTTTTAGTTTTTAAAGGAACCTCCATGTTTTTCTCCATAGTGGCTCTACCAATTTACATTCCCACCAATAGTGTTGGAGGGTTCCCTTTTCTCCACATCCTCTCCAGTATTTATTGTTTTGATGACGGTCATTCTGACTGGTGTGAGGTGAAACCTCGCTGTAGTTTTTGATTCTTTTTTCATTTTTTTTTCACTGTAGTTTTGAAATGCATTTTTCTAATAATTAGAGATGTTGACCATCTTTTCATGCATTTTTTTGGCCATCTGTGTTTCTTCTTTGGAGACCGTCTCTTTTAATCTTCTGCCCATTTTTTGGATTTTTTTGTTTATTTATTTATTTATTTTTTGATATTGAACTGCATGAGCTGTTTGTATATTTTGGAGAGTCATCCCTTGTAAGTCACTTTGTTTGCAAATATATCCCCCCATTCTGCAGGTTGTCTTTGGTATTTTTTATGGTTTTCTTTGCTTTGTAAAAGCTTTTAAGATTAATTGGGTCCAATTTGTTTATGTTTTATTTTATTTTCATTACTCCAGGAGGTGCTGCAATTTATGTCAGAGAGAGTTCTCCCTGTGTTTTCACCTAAAAGTTTTGTAGTATCTGGTCTTACATTTATGTCTGTAATCCATTTTGAGTTTATTTTTATGTATGGTGTTAGGGAAAGTTCTAGTTTTATTCTTCTACATGTAGCTGTCCAGTTTTCCCAGCACCAATTATTGAAGAAATAGTCTTCTCCATTGTATGTTCTTGCTTACTTTGTCATAGGTGATCATAGGCACATGGGTTTATCTCTGGGCTTTCTGTCCTGTTCTGTTGATCTGTATTTCTGATTTTGGTGCCACTTAGCATTTGGTGTCACTTTCAGTTACTGTAGCTTTGTAGTATAGTCTGAAGACAGGCAGCATGATTCCTCCTAGCTTCATTTTTCTTCTTTGTTTTTCTCAAGATTACATTGGCTATTTATGGTATTTTGTGTTTCCATACAAAATGTAAACTTTTTTGTTCTACTTCTGTGAAAAATGCCATTGGTAATTTGATAGGGATTGCATTGAATCTGTAGTTTGCTTAAGTAGTTTGTTTGTTTGTTTATAGTAGGTCTTCATGGAGATCTTTTTATCTTTCTTTGAATGGGCTGAGGTCTACATAACTGTAGCAATGAAAGGTTGTTGTTGAATCACGCAAATACACTGGGATTCTTGGCCCCCGGAGGAGAAGAATTCAATCCGGGGCCAGAGACGAGGCTTGATCTCTCAGAGCTTTTGTAATAGTTTTATTAAAATATAAAGGAGATAGAGAAAGCTTCTGACATAGGCATCAGAAGGGGGCAGAAAGAGTACCCGCTTGCTAGTGTTAACAATGAAGTTATATAATCCAAATAATACCTGGAGGTTGTAAAGACCTCATCAGACCTACTCCCATAATTTACATTTTAAGATAACACTGTCCTCAGGCAGGATACATCCTTGTAAAGACCAGGTCTACTCCCATAATTAACATTTTAAGATAACAGAAGGTTGAATCCAAAGACTGTCCTTAGGCAGGATACATTATTGTTATATAACCCTAAGGAATGTGGAGAAAGAAAAAAAGTTTGTCCTTTCTTCCTCCTTGAGAATTCCAGACCCCTCTCTCCTTGGAGACCGCTAGACTCCTTATCAACCTGCCTAGGAAATGACTCTGTCAGCAAAATGGCCTTTTGAACATCCCAGGTAGTGTCCTGTAGTTGGGTAGGGAGAACCAAGTTTACTATTAAGCTTAATGTATAGCTTAGGTTATAGGTATAACTTTAGGGCTACTTGGATCTCTTGGTTGTAGGGGTCTGATGTACTGGTGTGAGAAAGAGTCTCTGTAGCAAAAAACAGTATCCTCACTGCTGTGTGGGTCACAGATGAGCAGTTGTTGGAATGTGTGGCATGAATTCACTATCCCTCACTATTCCATAGAAATAACCCTGAATCTCAGTATTTAATGCAAAAATGGGAGTACTTTTTTAGATTTTATTTTTTTCCTTTTTTTAATCTTATTTTTTAACTTTACAATATTGTATTGGTTTTGCCATATATCAAAATGAATCTGCCACAGGTATACATGTGTTCCCCATCCTGAACCTTCCTCTCTCCTCCCTCCCCATACCCTAATTTTTTAGATTTTAAAAGAACTGCCTTGTTTTGCAAAACCCATTGCCTTGTTTTTGTGATTTCAACTGCAGCTACATTGGACATAGAAAGTGAAATTACATAATGATAATTGAAGCATAAGGCTACAAATCTGAACAGTGACATCCTCACCTATATTATACTGTCAAGTGTATCTCAATCCAGGTGGGATTAATATGATAAAGGATGAAAATGTTAAGGACATAAGAGAAGTAGAAGAGATTAGGAAGAGATGGCACAAATACACAGAAGAACTGTACAAAAGAGATCTTAATGACCTGGATAACCATGATGATGTGGTCACTCACCTAAGCCAGACATCCTGGACTATGAAGTCAAGTGGACCTTAACTTCAAAGCATTACTATGAGCAAAGCTAGTGAAGGTAATGGAATTCCAGCTGAGCAATTTAAAATCCTAAAAGATGATTCTGTTGAAGTGTGGCATTTAATATACCAGCAAATTTGGAAAATTCAACAGTGGCCACAGGATTGGAAAAGGTCACTTTTCATTCCAATCCCAAAGAAAGCCAATGCCAGAGAATGTTCAAACTATCATACAGTTACACTCATTTTGCATGCTAGCAAGGTTATACTCAAATCCCTTCAAACAAGACTTCAGCAGTACATGAACCAGGAACTTCCAGCTGTACAATCTGGGTGTACAAAAGGCAGAGGAACCAGAGATCACATTGCCAGTATTCACTGGATCATAGAGAAAGCAAGGGAATTCCAGAAAAAACATCTGCTTCATTGACTATGTGAAAGGCTTTGACTGTGTAGATCACAACAAACTGTGGAAAATTCTGAAAGAGGTAGGAATACCAGACCATCTTACCTGTCTCCTGAGAAACCTGTATGCAAGTCAAGAAGAAACAGTTAGAACTGTACGAGGAACAATGGACTGCTTCAAAACTGGAGAAGGAGAATGACAAGGCTGTATATTGTTACTATGTTTATTTAACTTATATGCAGAATATATCATGCAAAATGCTGGGCTGGATGAAGCACAAGCTGGAATCAAGATTTCTGGGAGAGATATCAATAACCTCAGATATGCATATGATACCACTCTAATGACAGAAAGTTAGGAGCCTCTTGATGAAAGTGACAGAGCAGAATGAGAAAGCTGGCTTAAAACTCAGCATTCAAAAAACTAAGATCATGATATCCGGTCCCATCTGGGGAAAAATTGAAAGCAGTGACAGATTTTATTTTCTTGGGTTCCAAAAATCACTTCAAACTGTGACTGCAGCCATGAATGCAAAGATGTTTGCTTCTTGGAAGGAAAGCTATGAAAAATCCAGACAGAATATTATACAGCAGAGACGTCACTTTGCCAACAAAGATCCACATAGTGAAGGTCTATTTTTTCCAGTAGTCATGTAAGCGTTGTCAACAGATATAAGAGTTGGGCCATTAAAAAGGCTCAGGGCCAAAGAATTGATGCTTTCAAGCTGTGGTTTTGGAGAAGACTCTTGAGAGTCCTTTGGACTGTAAGGAGATCAAACCAGTCAATCCTAAAGGAAATCAACCTTGGATATTCACTGGAAGGACTGATGCTGAAGCCGAAGCTCCAATCCTTTGACCACCTGATTCAAAGTGCTGACTCATTAGAGAAGACCCTGATGCTGGGAAAGATTGAAGGCAGGAGAAGAACGGAGTGGCAGAGGAAGAGATGGTTAGATGGCATCACCGACTTGATGGACATGAGTTTGAGCAAAGTCCGGGAGATAGGAAGGACAGGAAGCCTGGTGTGCTGCAGTCGATGGTGACACAGAGTCAGACATGACTTAATGACTGAACAAAACTTTGTTCAATTCAATTGCTCAGTTGTGTCTGACTCTTTGTGACTCCATGGACTGCAGTATGCCAGGCCTCCCTGTCCTTCTCCAACTCCCGGAGTTTTCTCAAACTCATATTCATTGAGTTGGTGATGCCATCCAACTATCTCATCCTCTGTCATCTAACAACTTTGCTAGTTCTTTCTAAATTCATAATTTTTTTTTAAAAATTACTTGTTTATTTGGCTGTACTGGGTCTTAGTTGGGGCATGCAGGATCTTCAGTCTTAGTTGTAACAGGCAGGACTTTAGTTGCAGCATGTGAACTCTATCTAGTTCCCTGATAGTGAAGTCTATCTAGTTCCCTGACCAGGAATCGAACCTGGACCCCCTGAATTGGGAGCTCAGAGTCTCAGTTATTGGAACACAAGGCAAGTCCCTCATAGTTTTTTTTTTTTTAACTTTATTATTGTCTCATACAACAGAAGTAATATTATGAGTAATACTATAATTATATGCAAACAATTTAAATATTATAAAGGAATCTTCTCACCAGGATTTCCCTGGTGGCTCAGAGGTTAAAGCATCTGCCTGCAATGCAGGAGACCTGGGTTTTATCCCTGGGTTGGGAAGATCCCCTAGAGAAGGAAATGGCAACCCACTCCAGTATTCTTGCCTGGAGAATCCCACGGATGGAGGAACCTAGTGGGCAACAGTCCACGGGGTCACAAAGAGTTGGACACGATTGAGTGACTTCACTCAGTCTTCTCACTACTATAAATAAAATAGCTAACTAAAACAGACCTACTGTATAGCACAGAGAACTCTATTTAATACTCTGTAATGACTTATGTGGGAAAATAATTTTAAAAGAGCAGATTACATATATGTCTGGCTAATTCACTTTACTGTACACCTGAAACTAACACAACTTTGTAAATCAACTATACTCCAATAAAAATCATAAAAATAATGGAGTCTTCTTAGTAGAGTGACAGAAGGACCTGTGTGAGGAGTTGAGAAGTAGACTGACTTTATCCTTCTTCTTCCTCATTTAGCTTTGGATGCTGGGAATGTTGGCCTCGTGCTGTCGCTCACCATCACACTTACCAGTATGTTGCAGTGGTGCGTCAGGCAAAGTGCAGAAGTTGAGAACATGGTGATGTTTATTTTTCTGTTCTTAGCCTTTTCAGGTCTTCTTGCTGTTATATGGCATAAAAGCAATTCTGATGTAAAATAATAAAACTGTTATTTTTACATCATTTTACAAAGTTTTTTACATTCTCCTGCATCTTTTTAAGGGCTTCCCTGGCGGCTTAGATGGTAAAGAATCCTCCTGCAATGCAGGAGCCACAGGAGGCTCGGGTTTGATCCCTGGGTTGGGAAGAGCCCATGCAAAAGGGAATGACTACTCCTGTATTCTTGCCTGAAGAATCCCCATGGACAGAGCAGCCTGGCAGGCTACAGTCCATGGGGTTGCAAAGAGTCAGGCATGACTGAGCAACTTTCACTTTCCATGTGCTTAACGTTAATGTAAAATAAAATATATACATATTTTTCTCAGTCATGTGTATGCCATGTCAGAAGGTTTTGTATTCATCATAAACTGTCTTCAAATACAATAAATGTCCCTGTAGGAGGGAGATTCTGAGATTCTGAAGACAATATAAGCTAATTTCTTAGCCGCTTGTTTACATTTGTTTCTTAATAGATAATTCCTCATTTTTGGTAAAAGAAAATACTACAGTGTTTTGAGGTTTATTTAATTACTATGTTTCTCCACCCCTCCCCCATTTTATCATTTATTCTTGTGTGAGTTGAGCACCAAATTTGCTGGTGG
Organism: Bubalus kerabau; assembly: GCF_029407905.1. NCBI lineage: Eukaryota > Metazoa > Chordata > Mammalia > Artiodactyla > Bovidae > Bubalus > Bubalus kerabau. The sequence continues at coordinate 71,328,942 of NC_073635.1, forward strand.
CCCTTCTTCTTGGTAGGGTAGGCTCCCTCTTAGAATGTGCTCTCTAAGGTGTGGAGTCATGGTTGTTTAGAAGACCTTTTTTTTTCTGTTTGTTTAGAAGACCTTAATCGATGTGTATATTATACACTTTTGAATATTTGTACCTTCTAAAGAGAGAAAAGCAATAAAAATGAAGTTTTTCCTTTTCTTTCTTCTAACAGAGTAGAAGTAGTGAAAGTCTCTCAGTCATGTCCAACTCTTTTCGACCCCATGGACTATACAGTCCATGGAATTCTCCAGGCCAGAATACTGGAGTGGGTAGCCTTTCCCTTCTCCAGGGGATCTTCCCAACCCAGGGATCAAACCCAGGTCACCTGCATTGCAGGAAGATTCTTTACCAGCTAAGCCAAAAGGCAAGCCCAAGAATACTGGAGTGAAGTTCCCCTTCTTCATGGGAACTTCCCAACCCAGGAATTGAACCAGCATCTCCTGCATTGCAGGCAAATTCTTTACGAACTGAGCTATCAGGAAAGCTCAGAACAGAGTAGAAAATGATCGATTATTAAAATGAGGTTTGATGACCATCCAGTTCTGTTCATCTGTAACACATGGCCCTTCTGTGGCCACACATTACTAATTGGTGTCCAAAAGTATTCCTTAATTTGAAAAAATTCTTTTTTAAAAAAATTCAGATATGAAAGGATGATCAATAAAAGTTTACCATAAATTTCTTTAATTTTTTAACTTTAATATAAAATTGAAGGAAGTAGTCGTATGTAAAAGTGTTGAAGATGATGAACAAGTTTTCAAATCATCCAAGGCCTCATCAGACTCTTACTTCTGTCCTTTGTGGATGCTGAGATCTAGGTTGTTCTGAACTGTATAAAAGCTGAAGGTTTCATTTACAATCTCTGAACATCCATAAACAAGACCCTCTGATACTAATTTATGAGATTTCATACATGTTTCAGATGATTTCAGTAGAAAGAGTGATTGAATACACAGACTTTGTGAAAGAAGCATCCTGGGAACTTGAGTATCGTCCACCACCATCCTGGCCCAACAAAGGAGCGATTTCCTTTAACATTGTGTACTTCAGACATATGTCAGATGGGCCTCTGGTATTGTGGAACACGTATGCATACTTTTACCCAGGACAAAAGGTTAGTTTAAGCCATTTGCCTTTTTAAAATCCAGCTAAAGATTTAACACCACATCTGCTCTTGGCTTCCTTGTCAGTGTGTCAGGGGGGACTCTGTCCTAATGGATGCAGATTAGATTAGTGACATTGTAGGTGAATCTTTATTGGAAACTAACTATGGAATCGGGATACCAGGAAATTTATTCACTGTGTTGAGAGCTCCCTCATGATGGTTGATGGTCCCTGGGATCCAGGGCACCGTCTTATCATGACTCAGGACACTATATGTGACACCTGATTATTCATACAAAGTCTGGGACATTAGCCTTGTCTTCCTGGCCTAACTCTCCAATATCTCATTCCTTTCCATTTTTTCTTGTTTGTATTTCTGAAATCTTCTCTTCCTCCCATGGTGCCCTCTGGTTGCAGCCTCCTTTTGTGTCCCTTAGCCCTTCCTGTAGCCTTGTCCTCCTCTCACTCACACTGAGCTGCCATCCCCCTGCCCTCCCCCCATAGACTGATTCTTTCTTTAGCACAGATCTGATCCTTACTGGCCTGGCTGAACCATAGCATAGCTTCAAGTCCACTCCTGCAGAGGCTGTGGGGTGAGCTTGTGTCTACCATAGAAAAGCCTCAATAATGACCCAGTAGCAGTGAGGAATCATGGTATCATATGGAGGCAAGGTCTAGAGATTGGTTCAAAGTCAAAAGCAAATTGATGGGAGCAGAGAAGATCCATGCAAAAGATGGCAAAGAGGCTTGTGACCTGGACCTGCCAGCATCCATGTCTGCTGGTGATGTTCCTTCCACACTCAGTTTGAGGCCCTTAGCTGGGATCAGGACAGAATTTTGAAGAAGAGACTGAACCGGAACAGACAAGGCATTAGGAGCTCTTCCCCACCTCGCTCTGCAGCCAGTTGTATCTGACACACCCGCCCCCACTGCACTGGGATTGTGCGTACCCACACACACGTCCTCCCTGTTCCCAGTGGACATGCTGCCCCTCAGAGACCCAGGCCCTCCATCATCTGGATGGTGAAAATCTCCACATATTCTGAGTCAACCCTAATGCATCTTCGAGACCCTGAGTTCTTCCTTAGTGTCTTATATATTCTTTTAAGGTAGAGTTTATGGTACACCTATATTTATAGCAGCCAAAACTTGGAAGGAACTAAATCTTTACAGTGAAGTATTATTCGGCCTTAAAAAGGAAGAAAATTCTGACCTGTGGATAAACCTTGATGACATCTTGCTAAATGAAATAAGCCAGACACAAAAGGAATGAATACTCTGATTCCATTTATGTGAGATTCCTAGAGCTGTCAAATTCAAGAAGACAGGAAGTAGGATGGTGGTCTCTAGGAACTGGGGGAGGGGAAATGGGGAATTGTTTGTTTAATGGGTAAGAATTTCAGTTTTATGAGGCAGAAAAAAATTATCAAGCTTGGTTGCACAGCAATGTGAATGTACCGAACACCCAACTGTCTACTTAAAAATGGTTAAATAGTTAAATTTTATGTTATGTGAATTTTATCATAATGAAAAGAAAAGATAGCACCTGTAGCATGCTTTGTAATTTGGGATCTGTATCTCATAGTACCTTGAGGCTTTTTAAAATCAGGGAGCATTTTGTTTTCATATTTGTTCCCAGAAAGTAGAATTCTGCAGAGCACAGAGAGGGTGCTGAGAGACTGCTGGTTGTGATGGTGAGTGAGTTACACAGGTGTGAGCAAGCAGAAACCAACACACAAACACAAACACATGCTGCTGCTGCTGCTAAGTCACTTCAGTCATGTCCGACTCTGTGCGACCGCATAGATGGCAGCCCACAAAGCTCCGCTGGGATTCTCCAGGCAAGAACACTGGAGTCGGGTGCCATTTCCTTCTCTAATGCATAAAAGTGAAAAGTGAAAGTGAAGTCATCGCTCAGTCATGTCTGACTCTTAGCGACCCTGTGGACTGTGGCCCACCAGGCTCCTCCATCCATGGGATTTTCCAGGCAAGAGTACTGGAGTGGGGTGCCATTGCCTTCTCCACACAAACACATGAAAACTCCATAAATAACTGAAAGAACTGCTCTTTAAAACTCTTAGCACCACACAGACCCATCTAGTGGAAAATAGCTGTAATGCTTTATTGATTATGTCAAAGCCTGTGACTGTATGGACCATAGTAAACTGTGGAAAATTCTGAAGGAGATGGGAATACCAGATCACCTGACCTGTCTCTTGAGAAACCTGTATGCAGGTCAGGAAGCAACAGTTAGAACTGGACATGGAACAACAGACTGGTTCCAAATAGGAAAAGGAGCACGTCAAGGCGGTATATTGTCACCCTGCTTATTTAACTTCTATGCAGAGTACATCATGAGAAATGCTGGGCTGGAAAAAGTACAAGCTGGAATCAAGATTGCCAGGAGAAATATCAATAACCTCAGATATGCAGACGACATCTCCCTTATGGCAGAAAGTGAAGAGGAACTAAAAAGCCTCTTGATGAAAGTGAAAGAGGAGAGTGAAAAAGTTGGCTTAAACTCAACATTCAGAAAACTAAGATCATGGCATCTGTTTCCATCAATTCATGGCAAATAGATGCGGAAACTGTATCAGATTTTATTTTGGGGGGATCCAAAATCACTGCAGATGGTGACTGCAGCCATGAAGTTAAAAGACGGTTACTCCTTGGAAGGAAAGTTATGACCAACCTAGATAGCATATTAAAAAGTAGAGACAATACTTTGTCAACAAAGGTCTGTCCAGTCAAGGCTATGGGTTTTCCAGGGGTCATGTATGGATGTGAGAGTTGGACTGTGAAGAAAGCTGACCGCCAAAGAATTGATGCTTTTGAACTGTGATGTTAGAGAAGACTCTTGAGAGCCCCTTGGACTGCAAGGAGATCCAACCAGGCCATCCTAAAGGAGATCAGTCCTGGGTGTTCATTGGAAGGACTGATGTTGAAGCTGAAACTCCGATACTTTGGCCACCTCATGCGAAAAGTTGACTCATTGGAAAAGACCTTGATGCTGGGAGTGATTGGGGGCAGGAGGAGAAGGGGACGACAGAGGATGAGATCGCTGGATGGCATCACCGACTCGATGGATATGAGTTTGGTTAAACTCCGGGAGTTGGTGATGGACAGGGAGGCCTGGTGTACTGCAGTTCATGGGGTCGCAAAGAGTCGGACGTGACTGAACGACTGAACTGAACTGAATGAATTAAACCCTTGTAACATAAAAGAATATTCAACTTAATGCCTGAATGTTACCCAGGGGAGCAGCTTCAGTTAGTAAGAGAGCAAAAGCTTGTCCTATTTATTTCCAGTTCCATTGTAGGTCAGGAAAATGGTGAACCGCTGTGTCAGGAAAACATTAACATCACAGTTCTTGATACAATTTTGTCCCTGAGAGCACTGTTTGTGATGTTTACTTACACTCAGACAATGTGTCTGTCAGATTTTCTTTTTTAAAAGTAATTCTTCTAACCTGAACTTGTCTTAAATTTTCCCCAAAGCCATAAAATATGAATTATCTAGGACACTCTGTAGTACAACTTAGGAACATAACAGATTCTTCTTCCTTCTTAAAACCTGTAAATAATAGGATCATTGCGATTCTAAAATGTTTGAGGGGAAATTGAATTTGGAGACTGAATTAATAAATTCAGTAACTTGACTTTTGATCTATGCCTTGGTCCACTCTCAGTATTATTGTTAGCTTCATTTCTGTGTTTGGAAATGATACCTGGGCAGTGTGTCCATGAATTTATTTCATTCAGGCTGTGTATAACCCAGGTTCCATCTCCTGCTCACCTGTCCCAGCCCCTGTCACTCCAGGACACGCCTTTGGTGTTGGATTTGATCGAGAGAAGCTATTGCCCAGACTGGGGGTCTGGGGACATGGGAGTGAGCCAGCCCAGCAGAAGGGGGGCTTTACTCTCTTTCCCTCATTTCTTCTTCTATCCCAGTTCCTAGAAGTTACAGTCAATAGGAGAGTATAGTAGGTACTATGCAGAATTTTAATTCACAGAAGAAATAATAAGTGAAAATAAAGAACTAGGACTTCCCCAGTGGTGCAGTGGATAAAAATTTGCCTGCCAAGGGAAGAGACACTGGTTTAATCCCTGGTCTGGGAAGATTCCACATGCCACTGAGCAACTAAGCCCTGAACCACAACTACTGAGCCTACATGCCACAAGTACTGAGCCTACATGCTACAACTACTGAAGTCTTTGCTCAGCAACAACAGAAGCCCCCTCAGTGAGAAGCCTGTTCACTGCAGGAGTAGCCCCCACTTGTCACAACTAGAGACAGCTTGTGCAAAGCAATCAGGACCCAGCACAGCCAAACAGAAAAAAAATCAACATGAGGTAAATAGCACTCTAGACTTCTGGTTAGAGTCTGAACATGGGCTGCATTTTTCATTTAGATGATTTTGTGGTTGATTTGATTATTTTAGAGAGTCCTGAACAATAAAGTATTGTCCAGCTCTTGAGGTAGATTGATTTTGCTTTGTTTTTGCTCACAGCTATTATTTGGATGATACAGTTTTACAGATGCTTAGTAGACCATGCTATAATGTGCAAAAATATTAGTTTACTACTTTTTCCCTTTTTTACATAATATTTTCTTAAAAACCGCTCCCTTCACTCCCAGATTATCCCCTTCCCCTGCTGGCTTCCTAATTCCCTGTGACTCAGACTATGGTGTCAGGGCCAGCAGCACCTGCCTCTCCTGGAGCTTCTTAGAAATGCAAAGTCTCAGGCTCACCCAGACCTCTTGACTCAGATTCGTATCTGAACATGACCTCTTCCTTTCTCTCCCATGGACAGTTTTTGATGAGTGATAACCTGTGATTCTCAAGAAATGTCCTTTGACAGTTTGAAATTGAACTCAAGAATTCCCAAATCTCTGTTGCAACTGAGCAAGAGGCTCTAGAATGTTCTGTGGCCCTAGATTTACTTACTTTTATGCTCTATAAATTGCACTTTTACATTATAATCTAATTCTGTGTGATTCCACCGCATTATTTGTGTCTTTCCAGTGGAGTCTGTCTTCATTACAGGCAGTTTTCATCCTGCTGTCTGTCGTTCCCCACACCAGTCTCGTGCAGGGACTGGAGGGATTTCCCACAGACTCAGCCCTGCCTGGACCTGGAGTCAGACACAGCCCCATGTAGCAGTGTATATTCGGCTGTTTCACAACCTGATGGGATCAAAAATGAGTCTTTCTGCCCCAAGCAGGGCATGATGTCTGTTTGGCCTGTTCCCCAGTCACCATGTGTCCCACTTATGCAGATTTCTCTCTCAGTCCGGCTGTGGGTGCCGGTTCTTCCTGCTGATGGCTAGTCCACCTGCCCACAGGTACCCTCTTCGCTCTCACTTGCCACATATATGCCTGTGTCCACGTCATACTTTAACTCTCTGACCATAAGATCTCTCTGGTGGGCCTGTTCCTTTAACTGCAACTACACTTCTCCCCACTTTCTCTGTTCTGTCTACACAGAGGGGCATGATAAGTTGTCAGGCCATCCAGGGGATAAGGAGGCCCATCAGCAGATGGAAAAGAGGCCAACATATGTGGATTTGAGTCGCATCCTGCTACTTATTAGCTCTGATATTCAGACAGACCAGTTTATCTAAGCCTAAATCTTTTCTTATGCAAAATGGAAGTGAAAGGATGTAACCTATAGGCCTGATGTACAATTTAAGATAAGACATGTAAAGCACCAAAAGTAAATACTTGGACAAAAATGGTCATCATTTTCATAGGGTGTAAAATGACCATAACCACTTACACTGTGGAAGGTGGTTTCTGTCCCATAAGAATGAGGTGTTAGCCATTTGAAGTTGTATTTATGGCTATAGGATCCATCTGCTGTGTCTGTCTCTGTCTGATTTATCTTATACATAAATAATATGGTAATAGATTTGCCATAAATTTCTCTGGCTTGAGTTAAAAATCTCAGCTCCCAGTGGAAGTTTCTTTGTCTCAGGGCACCACAGGTAATACAAATAAGAAAAAGTCAAATCCAATACAGATCCTGATGTCAACATATACAGTCTAGTTGAAGAAACAAGAATATGGCTATATTAACTATGTAAGCTAGAACGAGGTCACAATTTTTATGGATGTATATAAAAAATGACATAACATCTCTTAGAGTTGGAACAAACCCACATGAGGAGACACGGAGAGTATTTCCAAGGAATTAGACATATGAGACAGACTTAGAGATGTGTCGTTAGGGTTTCAGCAGGTGGGAATGCATGTAAAAGGCATTCCAGGAGGTGGGACCAGCATAAGCAAAAGTATGATGTCCTGATACAGTGAATGAAGACCTAGACACACACATTTTTACATTCAACCCTCACCACTACTTAGTGGTGCCAAGGAAGCTGACTCGTGTACATGAAGAATGGAGAGGTTAGAGAGGACAGTTTTGTAGAAGAGACATCCTGGGATGGAGTGTTGAGTGCTGAGCTGGAATTCAGAAGTTTAATCTGAGAAGTGAGAGCACATGGACCAGAGTAGGCAGGTGCAGGGGACAGGGAGCCAGGAGCTGTTATGCCTCCAGCAAGACATCCTGGGAAAGTGATTCCACTTCTTAGAATCAAATTGATGTTGATTAAAACAAAGCTATATCACCTGGATTTGTGAACATGCAGGGAAATGGGTGGGAGCAGAAAATGGTATTATACTTCTGGGGGTAGGTTAGCAGTTTAACAGCTTCCTCCTGAAAATGTTCATACCCTGTTGTTCAGTCACCTAGTCATGCCTGACTCTTCATGACCCCATGGACTGATACACACCAGGCTTCTCTCTATCCCTCACCATCTCCTGCAGTTCGCCCAAGTTCATGTTCATTGTATCAGTGATGCCATCCAGCCATTTCATCCTTCGTCCCCTTGTCCTCCTGCTTTCAATCTTTCCCAGAATCAGGGTCTTTTCCAATGAGTTGACTCTCTGTGTCAGGTGGCCAAAGTATTGGAGCTTCAGCATCAGTCCTTCCAATGAATATTCAGGATTGAGTTCCTTTAGGATTGACTGGTTTGATCTCCTTGCTGTCCAACGAATTCATACTTGCTGTCAAGGGGTTCATATTTGACTCTCAGCAATTCCACATCTGAGAATTTATGTGAAGAAAATGATTCAGATTGTTTGCAAAGATTTAGCTTCAGGGATATTTAAGACAGTTATTTATAATAGCTAACTGTTTGATGCTGCCTAAATATCAAGCAGTAGCTGCTGCTGCTGCTGCTGCTAAGTCGCTTCAGTCATGTCCGACTCTGTGCGACCCCATAGATGGCAGCTCACCAGGCTCCTCCGTCCCTGGGATTCTCCAGGCAAGAATTTCCTTCTCCAGTTCATGAAGGTGAAAGGTGAAAGTGAAGTCACTCAGTCCTGTCCGGCTCTGAGCAACCCTATGGACTGCAGCCTACCGGGCTCCTTTGTCCATGGGATTTTCCAGGCAAGAGTACTGGAGTGGGGTGCCATTGCCTTCTCCGATCAAGCAGTAGAGGATTTGTTAAATAAATGACGACCCAGAGGGATGGAATGGGGAGGGAGGAGGGAGGAGGGTTCAGGGTGGGGAACACATGTATACCTGTGGCGGATTCATTTTGATATTTGGCAAAACTAATACAGTTATGTGAAGTCTGAAAATAAAATAAAATTAAAAAAAAATAAGTAAATGATCACATGTACTATAATATTATGCAACAATTAATGTAATTTTTTATGAAATATGAAATGAAAGCACATATAATAGTATGTTCACATTAATCCCATTTTGTTTAAATATGTGAACTTGTATCTTTAAGAATACATCCAAAAAAATAACAACGGCAACAACAAAAAGAACACATATAGAAGCCTAGAAAGTTAAAAACATCATTTTAAGAATGTTTTTTTCAGAGTGCTGGGGCATAGCTAGTATTTATTTACTTTTCAAATTCATTTGCACTGATTATGATCAAGGAAAGAGTTTATTTTGTTTTTTAAACACTGTGAGCCTGGGAAAGATGTAATGAGAGTAAGTGGGGGAGACGGATGAAGGGGTGGTTTTGTGTGGAGCATTGGGTGTTGATTATGTTGAATTTGATGTGTGAAGAGAGATCCAGGAGCAAGTGTCTAACAAGTTGTGTTATCATCAGAGGGCAACCTGGTTGGAAAAACAGAAAGGGGCCACTGCAAGAAAATAACAGAAGATTTTCTTTAAGAGTCTTTATAATTGTATCTATTTCTTTATTTTTGGCTGGGCTGGGTCTCTGTTGCTGCTCGGGCTCCTCTCTAGTTACTGTGTGTGGGCTTCTCACTGTGGTGTCTTCTCTTGTTAAGAGCATGGGCTATAGGGTGAGAGGGCTTCAACAGTTGTGGCACATAGGCTCAATGGTTGTGGTTCATGGATTCTTGAGTGCAGGCTTAATAGTTGTGGTGCACAGGCTTAGTTGCTTTGCAGCATGTGGGATTCTCCTGGACTAGCGATTGAACCCACATCTCCTGCACTGGCAGGCAGTTTCTTTACCACTGAGCCATCAGGGAAGACCCCAGGTGTCTTTAGATTGAAGAATGTGAGCTTACTGACACTGGTGACACTCTCCATGGGCAATTGGTAAAACCCTATGGTTACCCAGAAAAGACATTTGGACTATAGCTTTGATGACTGAACTCTAGGAATGATCAGAATCAGGTTTTATTTGAGTTGCCTTTTTCTTTTTGGGGGGTGTGAGGCCATGCAGCATGTGGAATCTTAGTTCCCTGACCAGGGATCGAATCCATGCCTCCAGCAGTAGAAGCACAGACTCTTAACCCCTGGAATGCCAGGGAAGTCCCTTGGTTTTTTAGTCCTCTTCACTGGAGTTTGGAACTCACAGTCCTGTGGTAATGAACAGTCCTCGGTGCCCCTACATATCTCAGTCCATTTATGCAAAGTTTACAGATGTTCCCATTTTCACAGATGAATCAGTTTTGATGGAGCTGATAACATGGGAACATACACACATTCTCACAGATCAGTTCTCACCTGTGTCCTGATGTGTGTTGATTTATGTCTAAGAACACTCAGAAATATAGGCCCACCTGTTTTACTGTGCTTCACAGATAATGCTTTTAAAAAAATGGACATTTATGGCAACGCTGTGTCAGGCAAGTACACTGGCACCATTTTTCCTATAGCATTTGCTCACTTCATGTCTCTGTCAGATTTTGATAATTCTTGCAGTATTTCAAACCATTTTATTATTATTATATTTATTATCCTGATCTGTGATCAGTGGCTTTTAATGTTAATACCCTATAAATGCTTAGATGGTTAGCATTCTTTTAACAATAAAGTATTTGAGGTATGTACATTTTTTATATATAATGCTATTGTACATCACTAGACTACAGTATAGTATAAACATAACTTTTATTTGCATAGAGAAACAAAACATTCATATAACTTGGTTTATTTTGATATTCAAAATATCTTTGAGGCCTGCCTGTACACAGAATGCATGAGCCACATAAATACATACTATGACCTGCCTATATGCAGAGAATGGCCCATCTATATTATATGAATTAGGGTTTAACATAAGGTACAAAATGTCCTGAGAAGCCTGTATGCAGATCAAGAAGCAACAGTTAGAACTGGACATGGAGCAATGGACTGGTTCAAAATTAGGAAAGGAGTACCTCAAGGGTGTATATCATCACTCTGCTTATTCAACTTAATGCAGAGTACAGCATGCGAAATGCTGGGCTGGATGAAGCACAAGCTGGAATCAAGACTGCTGGGAGAAATATTGGTAACCTCAGATAAGCAGATGATATCACCTGAATGGCAGAAAGCAAAGAGGAACCAAAGAGCCTTTTGATGAAGGTGAAAGAGGAGAGTGAAAAATCTGGCTTAAAACTCAACATACAAAAAACTAAGATCACAGCATCTGGTTCCATCACTTCATGTCAAATAGATGGAGAAACAATGAAAAGAGTGATAGACTTTATTTTCTTAGGCTCAGAAACTCACTGTGGATGGTGACTGCAGCCATGAAATTAGAAGACACTTGCTCCTTAGAAGAGAAGCTATGGAAAACCTAGACAGAATATTAAAAAGCAGAGACATTACTTTGCTGACAAACGTGCGTATAGTCAAAGCGATGGTATTTCCAGTAGTCATGTACGGATATAAGGGTTGGGTCATAAAGAAGGCTGGGCACTGAAGAATTGATATTTTTGAACTGGGGTGCTGGAGAAGACTCTTCAGAATCCCTTGAACAGCAAGGAGATCAAACCATTCAATCCTAAAGGCAATCAGTCCTGAATATTCATTGGAAGAACTGATGCTGAAGCTCCAATACTTTGGCCACCTGACACAAAGAGCCAACTCATTGGAAAAGACCCTGATGCTGGGAAAGACTGAAGGCAGGAGGAGAAGGGGACAACAAAGGATGAAATGGTTGGGTGGCATCACGATTCAATGGGCATGAGTTTGAGCAAACTCCAGGAGATAGGGAAGGACAGGGAAACCTGGAGTGCTGCAGTCCATGGGGTTGCAAAGAGTCAGACACTACTGAACAATATCAAAATATCTTATAGTCATTGCATTATCTTTATAAGATAATAAAATTAGCTGAACTCACTTTTCTTACGTTTAATCTCTATAAAGATAAATTCTTTTTTGAAGTGCCATGATTGATTTTACAGACTAAGATGTGAAACTTCAGAGGTTTTCAAATCAGGAAACATAAAAAGTTCTAAGCATTCCGATTATATTACTCAGAAAGATTTATTTCTTCTTTATTTAAAGCCAGGAGTTTTAAAACTTTACTGATTTACAAATGATTCAAGCATATCTTACACTCTCATCAATTCCAGATTTTACATAGAGATGAAATCATCTCTTGGAAAACTTCCTTCAGAAAATTTGCACTTAGGCTTCCTGGGTGGCTCAGACGGTAGAGAATCTGCCTGCAAAGTAGGAGACACGGGTTCCATCCCTGGGTCAGAAAGATCCCCTGAAGTAGGAAATGGCAACCCACTCTAGTATTCTTTCCTGGAGAATCCCATGGACAGAGGAGTCTGGCAGGTGACAGTCCATGGGTCGCAAGAGTCAGACACAACTTAGCAACTAAACTACCAACCAGCAGCATTTTACCTACATTGTATTGATTCTTTAACCTTACTGTTAGTGCATTTAGTTTCTCTCTGCTTTGCTTTTAATAAATAGACTGACGCTTGACATGTGTTTTTCCAAGGTTCAATTTTAAGTATTAATAAAATGTCTTTTGAACTGCTCCAATGAAAGGTCCAATGTAAATATCAAATATTGTCTGTGTTGTTGTTGGTCTCATTATGTACATTTTGTCTACTGGCCTCTGTCTTTCAAGACTGAGACCTGCATTTTATATGTGAAGATGTTTCCTTTCAAGATAAAATGTAATTAAGGTATTTAATATCAGGAAGTGATTTCATTTTCCTGCCGAAGAATAATTCCTCTTAAATAAATAACATACCCCTGAGAAAGTGAATACTTGTTTGTGTATAATCCTTCTGACTTGACTTGTTGATATCTCTGTAAAATTACCCATGTAATTCTCAAGGTCAAATTACACAGGGAGTAGGAATAAAACTAATTCAAAATTGACTTCTTATGGACCACTTAGGAGACTGCTGGGTTTTCACTACAGTCAGGTTATTTAAGTCATCTTCTTCCTTTATTTATGGATGTTAGTTACATACATACACACAAACAAACACACATATATAACACATACACATACATGTCTCCCCCTCTAACATACCACATAATGGATACTATGTGATAATTATAGAAAACAAACAATTTTCTGCATATTAAGCATTTACTCAGGGAAATATGAATAGAAGGCATAAAAGTCATTATACTTTATATTGTGTATTCTAGAGATGATGGTGGTCTCATTTAGGGACATTTGTGAATTTCTGTCATTTTCGGTTGCCACAGTTTTGGGCGTTGCATCTGGTATCTAGTGGGTTCATGGCTACTGTTAATCATCCTACAATATACAGGACAGGCCCCCAACCCTCAACAATGAATTATCTGGTCCAAAATGTCAGCAGGACCTTGCTTGAGAAACTTATAGACTATTCTTTACATATAATAGAACTTATAAAATTCATCTTCAACAATCAGGGTTCTCCTGGGTTTTGTGCATCCTGTTAATTCTTCATCCCCCTGGGTCTCTTTACAGGTTGGCATTGTGGGAAGAACAGGAGCTGGAAAAAGTTCCCTCATTGCTGCCCTTTTTAGATTGTCAGAACCTGAAGGTAGCATTTATATTGACGACATCTTGACAACCAGGATTGGACTGCATGATTTAAGGAAGAAAATGTCAGTTGCACTTCAGGTATGCATAGCAGAGCACTCTCACATGTTCTTTTCATAAGGTGTCTAAAGTTTAAGTGCTTTTAATTTGATTGGTCTTTTCAAGTTAAGTGAATGAGTTGATCCTTTTCTACCCAATAGAGCATATTTTTAGCAGGAGGTATTTTCAACAAACACTTTCATTGGATACCAGGTTTTGTTTTGTTTTGTTTCATCTGTTAGTTTTGTGTGCATGTGATTTAATAACTTACTGAGATAGATTTCTGGACTCAGACTTCCTCAGTTTCCACAATGTTATCCACTGATAATCACATAATTCTGAGAACAGAAGGATAAATGGTTTGCTTAGCACTGCAGAGTTTCCTATAGGGAAACATGGATTTTATTAATAAGTGTCTTATAGATATAATTTTGATGTGGGAAATGAGGACATCTTTTCAAAAGTGATATCTCCTTGGAGAACTTTCTGTGAAATTGTGGGGCTTTGAGAATTATAGGATATATAGAAGCTTTGGGGAGACTGACAATTTAGCCATTAATGAATAATTTTCACCAGGGAGGCAGTACAGAATAATAAGGAAGAGCAGTGGACTCAGAATTCTGTCTCTGTGTACCTTGGTTTTCTCTGTCTAACAAAGCTGATAATGATATCACCCCCTCAGTCTGTTGTGAGGACAAAATAGGTCAGTGAGTGTGAAGTGGCTCATGTAGACCCATATGTGCCTGCTGTGATGGTGGAGTGCTGAGTTGGCCATCTCTTCCTGGGCTCTGATTCTGTTTTCTTTTCTTCTTCTTCGTAAAGTAGTATAACTTTCAGGGAGAGTTTTGGAGACTGGATTATATAGACGGGTAGACACTCCTGTCTTTCCTTGTGGTTCATTCACTGAACATAATTCCATGATATTTACTGAGAATTACTATCCTCCAAGTATATAGCCAAGGGCAACCTAGTTCCTGTGTCCTCATCTATCATCCTGCCCACTGCTTTGACAGACATGCTTATTTAAAAAAAAAATAGAGTTTTTTATTTATATACTTAATAATCATTTTCCCATCAAAGAAAGCTCAGAAAAATACCCGCTTGAGATGAGAAACAGAGAGGAGAGGAGAGAGAATGAGCCAGGCAAATGTGCTTCCTGGAATGTGGGTGCAATATGTCCTGAAATACCTGTTTATCAGGAAGCATGTACAACATGGCTCCCAAAGGAAGGCGAATGTGGACTTGGGTACAAGTGTTGCTACCTACCCATGACCTCAAAAATACCTGGAATTACTCTAAATAATTTTAAAACCAAGATATTCTTTTCAGACTCTAGTGAAATGCCACCTCACACCCCTTAAGATGTCTGTTATCAAAGAAAAGAGAGAGAAAAATGAAAATGATAAGCATTGGCAAGGATGTAGAGAAATTAGAATCCTTGTTCATTGCTGATAGTAATGTAAAATAGTCCAGCTACTATGGAAATCAACTTGGTGGTTGCTCTGAAAAGTTAATGATGGAATTGTCATCAGTTCAGTTCAGTTCAGTTCAGTCTCTCAGTCATGTCCGACTCTTTGCGACCCCATGAATCGCAGCAGGCTAGGCCTCCCTGTCCATCACCGACTCCCAGAGTTTACTCAAACTCTTGTCCATCGAGTCGGTGATGCCATCCAGCCATCTCATCCTCTGTCGTCCCCTTCTCCTCCTTCCCCCAATCCCTCCCAGCATCAGGGCCTTTTCCAATGAGTCAACTCTGCATGAGGTGGCCAAAGTATTGGAGTTTCAGCTTCAGCATCAGTCCTTCCAATGAACACCCAGGACTGATCTCCTTTAGAATGGACTGGTTGGATCTCCTTGCAGTCCAAGGGACTCTCAAGAGTCTTCTCCAACACCACAGTTCAAAAGTATCAATTTTTCGGTGCTCAGCTTTCTTCACAGTCCAACTTTCACATCCATACATGACCACTGGAAAAACCATAGTCTATTACCTACCTAGCAATTCTACTTTAGAGTATAAACCCCAAAGAATTGGAAGAAAGGTCTTGAAGAGATGCTGGAACGTGTTTGTTATAGCAACATTATTCTCAACAGCAAAAAAGTGGAGGCACTCAAATGTCCATTGACAGATGAGTCAACAAAAAAAATGTGGTGCATACCCATACAGTAGAATATTACTCAGCCTTAATAAAGAAGAAAATTCTGACACATGCTATAGCACAGATGAACCTTGAAAAAATTAAGCTAAGTGAAATAAGTCATTTACAAAGGATAAATACTGTATGATTCTACTAATAGGAGTTACCTAGAATAGCAAATTCATGGATACAGGATGTAGAATGGTGGGTGCCAGGAGTGGCCAGGAGAGGGGAGATGTTGTTTAATGGGTACAGAGTTTCAGTTCCTTAAGATGAAAGGAAATCTGTGGCTGGGTGGTGGTGATGGCTGTACAACAGTATGAATGTATTTAGCATCACTGGACTGTGCACTTAACGTGGTTAATCCAGCAAATTTTATGTATATTTTATCACAATTGAAAAAAATTTTTTTTCAAAGGTATCCCTTTCAGGAAAAATGGGAAGAATGTTTCAGCACATTCAGTCCCCATATTTAAAGATTTCCTCTGGTTATTAGATTTATGACTTATGGTTACAGTATAAAATAAATGAGCTTAGATTCCCAAGTTTTATGTTTTGATGGTACTCATCACTAAAATGGTCATGTGAGATTAGTTAGTAGAAATAAAGGGCATGTCTGTAAATTCCTTTCATATTATTGGATGCAAAGCTTTAGAAACATGCCCTGCGTTATTTTTAATGCTTCTTAATAGGAAAAAGTTGCATGTTTGTATACATAAAATAACTCTGTAAATAAATAACATTGGATGATTTTTTGGCTCTGCCAATAATATTTGGAAGCACATCTGAGCAAGGACTAAACAGGCCTTGACCTCAGCATGTTTTGGTTCTGTTCTGTTGGTTTCCATCCTTCCTTGGAGCATGTTCTAGGTACACACTCCAGAAAGTGTGTTTACAGAATAGTGCTGAGCTTTGTATCCATGTAGATTCCACTTTTTATGCCTTTGTCTCCAAGGTGCAGTGTTGGTTGATTAAAGAAAAAGAATCTGGAGAGAACTTTCAATGTGTAAAGATTCCCAGGAAGACATTCAGGAGGCAGACGGGGATAGAATGGTAGTGTAGACCCAGTGCCAGTGTGACCCACAGTTTATTCCTGCTCTGCCTCATCGACTGTGGGGCCTTGATGATGTAACTTGGCTGCCAAGCGTCAACATCCTCGTCCTTAAACCCGGTCTGGAAATCATGGACCCACAGATTTGTGAAGATGTAGCTTAGTGAGATAATGTTTGTGCCCATGTCTCATTCTTAGGAGTGCTCAGTCATCAGGAACTGTTAATATTCTTAAGAATCAGGGCACTGGCCTTTTGGGTGTTGTTTCTACTTAAGTAAAAAGAGTAACACCTTCTGAAATGACTTTTCTCTTTAATTTTTGTTTATGTGTTCATGGTCTTTGGTGATTTTCTTTATATTTATTGCTTAATAATAAAAACTAAGTTGTTACATAAATATTAATAGTAAAGCAAAGAAACAAAAACAAACAAAAAAACACAATAGGAATTTTGGGGAAAAGCATAACAGAGAAATGTGTCTAACATTTTCCACCAAGAGCAAGAACTCAGACTAAAATTTTTTTGTATTTTGATTTCTGGCTTTCCTCGCACCAGATTCTTTCCTGACTATCACCTTGTACATGATCTTACTTTCCAATCCCCCACCAAAACCTCCAGCCTTTTTCTCAGCCCTCTGCACACTCTTGACTATTTTCTTTCTCTCTTTGAGGACAGGGCCTATATCTCTCATTTCTGTTCCTCTAGTGCTTGTTACAGTCCCTGACAAGTTACAAGAATATTAATAATAATTCCTAAAGTTTATGGAATTGTTAATACATTTTAGTTTCTTATCCCACCATTTCCTGCTTAATCCTCACAATTTGTTGTTATCTTTATCTGACAGATTTAAAAACTGAGTTACTGGGAGCTTATCCTATTTTTCAAGTAAGGGGCAGAACCAGGATTCAAATTTTATGTGTGTCTATTTTTTTAAATTGAAGTATAGTTGATTCCGGAGAAGGCAATGGCACTCCACTCCAGTACTTTTGCCTGGAAAATCCCATGGGCAAAGGAGCCTGGTAGGCTGCAGTCCATGGGGTGGCTAAGAGTCAGGCATGACTGAGCAACTTCACTTTCACTTTTCACTTTCATGCATTGGAGAAGGAAATGGCAACCCACTCCAGTGTTCTTGCCTGGAGAATCCCAGGGACGGCGGAGCCTGGTGGGCTGCTGTCTATGGGGTCGCACAGAGTCGGACACGACTGAAGCGACTAAGTAGTAGCAGCATAGTTGATTCACAGTGTTTCAGTTGTATAGCGAAGAGTTTCAGTTTTATCTCCAAAGACTCCCATCGCAGCAGAGTAAAATCCAAAGTACTAGTAAGTACTAGTCATATAACAGAGACCTACGCTCTCCAGTCTCCACCTTGTCCACTTCTCAGTCATGTCCAACTCTTTGTGACCCCATGGACTGCAGCACACCAGGATTCCCTGTCCATCACCAACTCCTGGAACTTGCTCGAACTCATGTCCATTGAGTTGGTGATGCCATCCAACCATCCCCCTCTCCTCCTGACTTCAATCTTTCCCAGCATCAGGGTCTTTCCAGTGAGTCAGCTCTTCATATCAGATGGCCAAAGTATTGAAGCTTTAGCTTCAGTATCAGTACTTCCAGTGAATATTCAAGGTTGATTTCCTTTAGGAGTGACTGGTTTGATCTCCTTGCAGTCCAAGGGCCTCTCAAGAATCTTCTCCAACACCACAATTAAAAGCATCAATTCTTCAGCTGTGTTGTACTCATCAGATATTTTTACCATTTTTCCTACCATCCCACTTGGAAGGACTCCCCAAACCATAGCAAGAATGAATAAGTATAGAACAAAGCCAGAAGATACTACTCCTATTGCTCTGTCCCTCATTTGGACAATATCAATTTAGAAATGGGTTTATGCACTTGTATGTTATGGGCTGATATGTGTCAGTTGAAGATACTCAAAATGTTATCCCTCCCAATCAAGAGCCCTTTGTCTTTACAGCATCTTGCTAGCTGCAGAGGTGGAGAAAGTCTGTTAGTTTGGTTGCCTGAATTTACTTGTCTAAGTGCAAAAACTTACATTCCTCTTCCCCCAAATGAGTAGGAAGCAGTGATGCTTGTGTCTCAACACCCCAATATAGGGAACTTAGGAAGCTGAGAGCAGACTCTGAAGACGGGGAGCCCAGTGCTGTTTCTTTGAGTTGCCTCTCTTAGCTGAGCCAGGCCCATACCATCTTCCCTAGATCCTGGGTCCTTGTAATCCAGGAAGCATCAGGAGCTTCCATGGTGTTCTCTCTTCCTCCCAGGCTCATCCCCATCACTGCTTACCCTGCATGAACAGGTCAGAACTGGGGAGATGTGATGGTAACAAGGACCTGGGTAGGAGCAGAGACAGGGTAGTAGGGACATAGACCATCAGTCCTGGGGGGAACTTTCAAAGATAAATTCTGTGTTTTTAAGAAGATACTCCTCAACTTCTGTTCAAAATTTTAGGAATAATCTAAAATGAAAGTTCTTCTTAACAAATTTCCAGAAACACAACAGGTAGCTGAAGTATGTGTGTTCTTTGTGCTCAGGATCTGAAGTAGTTAAATTGAGATTGAGATTATATGCAGGGAGTAGCCTGCTTACTTGAAAGAAACTGGAAAATGAAGGGAAGATGGAGAGGGGAAGGAGGAAGAATATTGGGGACCAGCCTCCCCTCGCCTGGCTATGTCGCTTGTGTAAAACTCATGGAGACAGCTGAAGGATGAGAAATCACCTGCATGTGGGAATCTTAAGGTTGATAATTACAAAGAGTAACAAGTTTTTATAAAAATCTGAAGTAGAATTATGGTTATTCCCCTGAAAAGGAACATATTTATTTCAAGCTTCAAGCTCCAGGTTCTCTTTTATACTTTGACAAAAGCATTAGGTTATAGGTTTGACATTTTCAGTTCCCCTTCACCCAGATTAATTGTCTCATTGTTGCCCTTCAAACAGAGTTCCTGCCTCAGTGATTCTCTCAGAATCGTGTTTACTTGTGATTACATTGTAACTCATGTTTATGTCTGGGCTGCATACCACATTCCTCAGTTTATTTCTTATCTTTCTAAATCCTGCTTGCCCCTAATTTCCTAAACTCACTATCTCCTATAAAAGCTTCTAGTTATTAATATCTCTAAAATTCCTAATCCCTACAAGCTATAGTAAAATATGCTAACACTACAACATTCCTAAACTTTTAGCTTCTAACTATTCTTAACTATTCTTAAACCCTAAACTCAGCAAACTTCCTTTGCCATAAACATTTCCCTCACAAACAGATCTCAGATTATAATCCTTCCCATGGCCTCAAGCTGCGGCCTACGTGCTCATTCTGGAATGCTCTTTGTAAAGGTCCTTGAACAAATGTCAGTGGTTAACTTTATGGATTATTCTCTGGGCACAACTGCAGAAGGCTTTGTGCCTTCTCACACTCCTCTCAAGAACAATAACCACCTTAACATTCTTTCCAGCCAAGTCAACCGAAGAAAGGAAAAAACAAGTCAGAATCACAGGACCTAACTCCTTCATCCCAGGACCATGCCTGAAGGATGAGGAGAGGGGGTTGGGGCCGTGCCTCCATTTTGTTAGCAATGCCTAATGCAGCTCCCAACAAGTACTCATTCTGAAATATTTTATGAGTAGTGATTTTCAGTGCTTTGGAAGCATATTGGCCACTTAATCAACTTTGTGCAATTAAATCTCCCTTTATAATGTCTTTTTAATTGTGGATTTTGCTCAGGAGTATGTCTTTTTTTTTGGTGGCATACCCTGAGTTTTCTGTATTCATTTCTCTCTCACTAGACTTAAAACTGAGACCATATTGAAGGAAGGATTGGAAGGCTTCCTGAGTATCATTCTTCCTCATGATTAGGGAAAAGAAATGTCTGTCTTCTTCATCTTTCCTCTTGGGCTTTTGTGAAGTGAGGAGAAAAATCCAGCCCCAAGGCCAGGTGGGATTTGAATGTGGGGATTCTGAGCAGTTCTGGGCACTTGTGGAAGAGTCAGGTCTCCTCTTGTTCCCACACATGTGCCTCCCCTTGTCCTGCCCCCTTCACTGAAAGGAGCCAATTGGGCTCTTCTCTTCTGCGCATATTCTTATGACCTGGCTTACTGAGCCTTCCAGAAGAAAATGTAAACGGCCTACATTAGCTTATGTATGGGATTCTCTATTGAGGCAAGAAGAGACATATATTCCCAGATTAATTTACTTGTGGCTCCTCCTGAAGCAGAGGAATAGGAAGAACTATTTAAATTAAAATATCATGACACAGCAGAGAAGGCAATGGCACCCCACTCCGGTACTCTTGCCTGGAAAATCCCATGGATGGAGGAGCCTGGTAGGCTGCAGTCCATGGGGTCGTGAAGAGTCCGACACGACTGAGCGACTTCACTTTCATTTTTCACTTTCATGCATTGGAGAAGGAAATGGCAACCCACTCCAGTGTTCTTGCCTGGAGAATCCCAGGGATGGGGGAGCCTGGTGGGCTGCCCTCTATGGGGTCGCACAGAGTCGGACACGACTGAAGTGACTTAGCATAGCATAGCATAGCATCATGACACAGGTCACAGTGGGTTTCAGGTCCTCCTGTCCTTGCAGTTAATAATGAAGTTCTGTGAGGCAGGCCAGCCTAACACACATGTGAGAGAACATGGGGGCCAACTGATGCCAAAATCAGAGCTGATCTCTCCATGGACATTGGTGCTGCAGACCCCAGGAGCTGACGTTCCCCTTGCACATGTGGGGATGTTCATTTCACACATGTGGAGAGATTCCAGATCCTAGAAGACAGTCTGACCAATGGAGAAAATAGCCTAGTTTAGTCTTTGGTGCTAATGTGTAAATATTTAATGGTTTGCTTTGAGGCACAAACCTCTACTAATCATGCTGTTGGTATTTCCCAGTCACACCAGGATTGACAGTTAATTTATGTAGATCTTGATGTTAAGTTTCTTGTGTAATTATTTCCTCAGTTTGTGTGAGTGTTTAAACAGATATTTATTACCAGGGTGTGTGTGTGTGTGTTTTTTTTTTTTTTTTTTTAATCAAGTCTTCCTTTGTCTTCAGTTTTTTCCTTAAGATGAAAAAAACTTCTTCAACACTTTATTCTGTTAGTGTTCAGTAGTTCAGAAGATATTTTGTAGCATACTTGGTACAATGGAAAATTATTTTAGAGATACTGTTTTGCAAACATACATTTGCAACTTTATTATTAATAATTAATGAATTTAGATGTTTTTGTATTTTAATTTTGACAGTCTGTACACATTAGAATAAAATAAAAAGAGGTTAAGGTAATAACACTCACTGTTTTGGCATATTTAGGAACCTGTTTTATTCACTGGAACAATGAGGGAAAATCTGGATCCCTTTAATGAGCATACAGATAACGAACTGTGGAATGCCTTGGAAGAGGTAATTTATTAATAGTAACTGTAATTAACTTGTTAGCATCTGTATATGTGTGTTTACATTTAGAGCATTGCGGATAATTAAGGGGAGCCTGTCAGTTTCACTGACTTCGGTAATAGAAAACACTGATGACATGGGTGCACTTAAAAATGTGTGTATTGATGATGAAAATCAACAATATAATGTGACATGTTTTCATTTTAGCTATTTTCCTAGAACCCTGAACAAATAGACACATTATCTTGTCCTTAGCAGAGTACTCAATTAGATGTTAAAACTGTGGGATCAAATTCTACTAGTGACATAGTGAATTAATTACTCCATTACACTCCAATATTCGTTTTATTCCTCTGGTCTTAGGAAACATCTCCTAAGTGGAGACAATAGTAGTTTTTCCTTATTAAAACTAAAAGATATAAACAAGATCATACTAATAAAATGTAGGAGTTTCATAGGAAAGTGTTTATAAAGGTAAATTATATAGTCAGAATTAATGATGATTATTTATTGGAAATTATGTCATTTTAATGCTGTAGCATGAATGCAGATAACAGAACCCTGGAACATCTGCTCAGCTTTTCTATGGGAGGTTCATTTCCAGAGAATTTTCTGTTATTTGTGTCATGTTTTCCCTTGCTCCGTTTCTTTGAATTTCTTAACCCTTGCATGAAAAGAAAATTTGACTGTTGCTGTCAGTTTGTATTTTAATACAGACTATTTTGTGATTTTGCATTCCTTTTACAAATCAGTTCTACTGATGGCAGAAACCCTAGACTTCTTTTTTGTAATTTATTTAATTGGAGGCTAATTACTTTACTATATTGCAGTGGTTTTTCCATACATAGTCTTTTGCTTTTAAAAAGTAAGAATGAGCATTCCTATACATTAACAATGAAAGATCAGAAAGAGGAATTAAGAAAACAATCTCATTTACCATTGCAACAAAAAGAATAAAATACCTAGGAATAAACCTATCTAAGGAGACAAAAGACTTGTGCTCATAAAACTACAAGATACTAACAAAAGAAATCAAAGATGACACAAAACAGATGGAGGGATATACCATGTTCTTGGATTGGAAGAAACAATATTGTGAAGATGACTATACACCCAAAGAATCTACGGATTCAATACAATCCCTGTCAAACTACCAGTGGCATTTATCATAGAATTAGAGCCAAAAATTTTTACAGTTTTAATGGAAACACAAAAGATCCCAAGTAGCCAAAGCAGTCTTAAGAAATAAAAATGAAGCTGGAGAAATTAGGTTCCCTGACTTCGGAATATATTATTGAGTTGACCAAAACGTTTGTTACATAAGATTTGATGGAAAAACTTAAATGAACTTTTTCACTAGTTTAATACAGAGCTAGAGTAATCAAGGTGGTATGGCACTGGCACAAAAACAGAAATATAGATCAATGGAACAGGATGGAAAGCTCAGAGATGAACTCACATACCTGTGGTCACCTAACCTATGACAAAGGAAGTAAGCATATACAATGGAGAAAAGGCAGTCTCTTCAGTAAGTGGTATAGGAAAACTGGACAGCTCTGTGTAAAAGAATAAAATTAGAACACTCCCTGATACCATATACAAAATTAAACTCAAAGTAGATTGAAAATCTAAATGGAAGGCCAGATACTATGACACTCTTAGAGGACAACACAGGGAAAACACTCTACCTAAATAACTACTAAGTGTTTGATTGATCTTTTCATTTCAGAGAAGTGTGGCATATATATTTTTTAATCTTTGTTGTTGTTGTTGTTACACAAATCTGAGAGATTTATTGTTCATGTTGGTTTGAATTGGTGTGTTTGTCATTTAGTGTCACCCTTCCAGGGAAGCTCTTAAATCTGTAATATGCAGATAAGCCTTGACTGTAAGCAGGCAGATTTGGAGGTATGACCATTTCCAGCCAGTAATTCTGGTTTCTGAAGGATGTCACCACTGAGTCTTTATACACCCACCCTGCTTTTCAGCAGCATGTGGATTTTGTTTTCTTAAATTGGGTCGATTGCTTCACCTTCTCCTGCCTGAAAAACAGTGCACCGCTGATTTCATTTAAGTTTGTGAGTCTTTTATGCCAGAGTCCAGCTCCAGCAACCAGGGATTCAACCTGAAGGGGTGAGCAGTGTCAGCAAGAAATGGTGCAGCCTCTCAATTTTCTTGGACTGCGTATTTATTTCAAGCTTATAATTCTCTTTTGTACTTTTACAAAAGCATTAGGTTGGAGATTTTCTATTTCCCCTCACCCAGATTTGTTATTTCCATAAATCATTGTTGCCCTTCAAACACAGTTCCTGCTTCAGCGATTCTCTCAGAATAAGCTTTACCATCTATTATCTACTTCCTCTTATGTGTCCTATAGTTAACTTGTGGTTACATTGTAACTCATGCTACATTCCTCAGTTTATTTCTTATCTTTCTAAATCCTGTTTGCCCCTAACATCCTGAGCTCACTATCTCTTAAAAAGACTTCTATCAGTATCTCTAAAATTCCTAACCTCTATAAGCTATAATAAAATATGCTATTACAACATTTCTTAAATCTTTAACTTCTATTTTAATTATTACTAAGCCCTAAATTCAGTAAACTCCTTTGCCATAAACATTTTCCTCACAAATAGGCTACAGATAGCAATCGCTCCCATGGCCTCAAGCTGTGGCCTATGTGCTCATCCTGGAATACTCTTTTGTAAAAGTCCTTGAACAAATTTCAGTGATTAACTTTATGAATTATTCTCTGAGCACAACTGCAGAAGGCTTTGTGCCTTCTCATGCTCCTCTCAAGAACAATAAGAAGCTTAATATTCCTTTTCAGTCAACTCAGCCAAGGAGAGGAAAAGACAAGTCAGAATCACAAGGCCCAACTCCTTCATCCCAGGTCCGTGCCTACAGGACAAGGTGAGGAGGTTGGGGCCATGCCTCCATTTTGTCAGTAATGCCGAACGCGGCTCCCAACACTTTTGCAGTAAAATTCTACAAGAGAAGAGGTGTGTAGAGCATTTAACCATAAAACGCAAAGAACAAAAGGATGATCCATTATTCTTTAATTCATAGGACAAATTTAATGGTGAAATTGGGACACATCTTAAAAAAGAAAAAACAGGAAGTACTGGTAAATTATTTTTCTATTTGTTTCCTAGATTGAGACCTTTTTTCACAGATTCACAGGTAGCATTACTCTAGAATTTTAGAACACATTGTTCCATGGACAGAGAGGCAATCTAAATTATAAAAATGCTGAAGTAGTAGATAATACTAAGATCTACTTCTATTTAAACTACATTTGGAACTTTCTATTAAAAAAAAATGTGAGTTTATTTCACGAAGTGAAGTGTGTGGTTTCTATGTATTGCTTCTGGAATTAACCCTGTTAATTTTGGTGATATCACTTAAATAAATCATCCCATTATTATGCTTCTCTAGGAATTGATTCCTTATGACTATTTTAAAAGAAACCTTACCAAATCATTCATTGAAAAACATACAAATGTGATAAAGAAATAATTCCTAGAGGATCTGGATAAAGGGGTGATTTATCATTCTAAGTTATTGTTGTTCAGTTGCTAAGTCAACTTTAACTCTTTGTGACCTCATGGACTACAGCATGCCAGGCTTTCCTGTCCCTCACCACCTCCTGGAATTTGCCCAAGTTCATGTCCATTGAGTCGATGATGCCATCCAGGCATTTGATCGTCTGATCCCTCTTCTACTTCTGCCTTCAATGTTTCCCAGCATCAGAGTCTTTTCCAAAGAGTCAACTGTTTGCATCAGGTGGCCAAAATATTGGAACTTCAGCTTCAGCATCAGTCTTTCCAGAGAATATTCAGGGTTGATTTCCTTTAAGACTGACTAGTTTGATCTCCTTGTTTTCCAAGGGACTATGAATAGTGTTCTCCAGTACCACAGTTCAAAAGCATAAATTCTTCAGCTCAGTTCAGTTCAGTCATTCAGTCGTGTCTGACTCTTTGCAACCCCATGAATTGCAGCACTGAATTTCAGCACGCCAGGCCTCCCTGTCCATCACCAACTCCCGGAGTTCACCCAAACTCATGTCCATAGAGTCAGTGATGCTGTCCAGGCATCACATCCTCTGTTGTCCCTTTCTCCTCCTGCCCCCAATCCCTCCCAGCATCAGAGTCTTTTCCAATGAGTCTGTTCACATGAGGTGGCCAAAGTACTGGAGTTTCAGCTTTAGCATCATTCCTTCCAAAGAACACCCAGGACTGATATTCTTTAGAATGGACTGGTTAGATCTCCTTGCAGTCCAAGGGACTCGCAAGAGTCTTCTCCAACACCACAGTTCAAAACCATCAATTCTTCTGCGCTCAGCCTTCTGCACAGTCCAACTCTCACATCCATACATGACCACAGGAAAAACCATAGCCTTGATTAGACAGACCTTTGTTGGCAAAGTAATGTCTCTGCTTTTGAATATACTATCTAGGTTGGTCATAAATTTTCTTCCAAGGAGTAAGCGTCTTTTAATTTCATGGCTGCAGTCACCATCTGCAGTGATTTTGGAGCCCCAAAAAATAAAGTCTGACACTGTTTCCACTGTTTCCCCATCTATTTGCCATGAAGTGATGGGACCAGATGCCATGATCTTCGTTTTCTGAATGTTGAGCTTTAAGCCAACTTTTTCACTCTCCTCTTTCACTTTCATCAAGAGGCTTTTTAGTTCCTCTTCACTTTCTGTCATAAGGGTGGTGTCATCTGCATATCCGAGGTTATTGATATTTCTCACAGCAATCGTGATTTCAGCTTGTGCTTCTTCCAGCCCAGCGTTTCACATGATGTACTCTGCATGTAAGTTAATTAAGTGGGCTGACAATATACATTCTTGATGTACTCCTTTCCCTGTATGGAATCAGTCTATTTTTCCATGTCCAGTTCTAACTCTTCCTTCCTGACCTGCATATATGTTTCTCAAAAGGCAGGTCAGGTGGTCTGGTATTCCCATCTCTTTCAGAATTTTCCACAGTTTATTAATGTGATCCACACAGTCAAAGGCTTTGGCATAGTCAATAAACAGAAATAGATGTTTTTCTGGAACACTCTTGCTTTTTCCATGATCCAGCAGATGTTCGGAATTTGATCCCTGGTTCCTCTGACCTTTCTAAAACCAGCTTGAACATCTGGAAGTTCACGGTTCACTTACTGCTCAAGCCTGGCTTGGAGAATTTTGAGCATTACTTTACTAGCGTGTAGATGAGTGCAATTGTGCGGTAGTTTGAGCATTCTTTGGCATTGCCTTTCTTTGGGATTGGAATGAAAACTGACCTTTTCCAGTCCTGTGGCCACTGCTGAGTTTCCCAAATTTGCTGGCATATTGAGTGCAGCACTTTCACAGCATCATCTTTCAGGATTTGAAATAGCTCAACTGGAATTCCAACACCTCCACTAGCTTTGTTCATAGTGATGCTTTCTAAGGCCCACTTGACTTCACATTCCAGGATGTCTGGGTCTAGGTGAGTGATCACACCATCGTGATTATCTTGGTCATGAAGATCTTTTTTGTTCAGTCCTTCTGTGTATTTTTGCCACCTCTTCTTAATATCTTCTGCTTCTGTAGGTCCATACCATTTCTGTCCTTTATCAAGCCCATCTTTGCATGAAATGTTCCCTTGGTATCTCTAATTTTCTTGAAGAGATCTCTAGTCTTTCCCATTCTGTTGTTTTCCTCTATTTCTTTGCATTGATCACCGAGGAGGGCTTTCTTATCTCTCCTTGCTATTCTTTGAAACTCTGCATTCAGATGCTTATATCTTTCCTTTTGTCTTTTGTTTTTCACTTCTCTTCTTTTCACAGCTATTTGTAAGGCCTCCCCAGACAGCCATTTTGCTTTTTTTTCATTTCTTTTCCATGGGGATGGTCTTGATGGAGACAAGTCCTGTCTCCTGTACAGTGTCACAAACCTCCGTCCATACTTCATCAGGCATTCTATCATATCTAGTCCCTTAAATATATTTCTCACTTCCACTGTATACTCATAAGGAATTTGATTTAGGTCATACTTGAATGGTCTAGTGGTTTTCTCTACTTTCTTCAATTTAAGTCTGAATTTGCCATTAAGGAGTTCATGATCTGAGCCACAGTCAGCTCCTGATCTTTTTTTTTTCTGACTGTATAGAACTTCTCCCTCTTCGACTGCAAAGAATATAATCAGTCTGATTTCAGTGTTGACCATCTGGTGATATCCATGTGTAGAGTCTTCTCTTGTGTTGTTGGAAGAAGGTGTTTGCTATGACCAGTGTGTTCTCTTGGCAAAACTCTATTAGCCTTTGCCCTGCTTCATTCCGTATTCCAAGGCCAAATTTGCCTGTTACTCCAGGTGTTTCTTGACTTCCTACTTTTGCATTCCAGTCCCCTATAATGAAAAGGACATCTTTTTGGGGTGTTAGTTCTAAAAGGTCTTGTAGGTCTTCATAGAACCGTTTAACTTCAGCTTCTTCAGTGTTACTGGTTGGGGCATAGACTTGGATTACTGCGATATTGAATGGTTTGCCTTGGAAATGAACAGAGATCATTCTGTCGTTTTTGAGATTGCATCCAAGTGCTATAGATTGCACCCAAGGACTATACAGTCCATGGAATTCTCCAGGCCTGAATACTGGAATGGATAGCCATCCCCTTCTCCAGGGGATCTCCCCAACCCAGAGATGGAACAGTCCATAATCTAATCGATTCTTCAGTGCTCTATTGTCCAGCTCTTGCATCTGTAGATGACTATTGGAAAGACCATAGGTTTGATTATACGGACCTTTGTCAGCAAAGTGATATCTTTGCTTTTTAACACACTGTGTAGTTTTGTCATAGCTTTCCTGCCAAGAAGAAATCATCTTCTAATTTCAAGGCTACAGTTACCATCCGCACTGAATTTAGAGTCCAAGAAAAGGAAATCGGTCACTGCTTCTATCTTTTCCCCTTCTGTTTGCCATGAAATGATGGGACTGAATGCCATGATCTTAGTTTTATTAATGTTGAGTTTTAAGCCAACTTTTTCACTCTCCTCCTTCACCCTCATCAAGAGGTATCACTAAATCAATGAAGTCAGTTTTTAAGTGAACCAAAAACCCTAGTTATTAATTTGTGTATGATGCCTAACTGGATATATGAACCCAAACTCACAGAGTTAACCTGAGAATGAGTAGGAGAGAACCACTATGTTTTCCTCTTTATGAACTTCAGTTAAAAGGAAAATATGGCTTAAAATTTTTTTAATGTCCTCTAGTTCTCTTTCCTCCTTCTTCCTTGGCAGAGATGGGCATTCAGAAGGAAGACAGTCCTATGGATGCTGCCTGTCTCATTTTGTTTATTTTTCTAAATATGCTGAAAATACATTTTTCCTGTACTGAAAACTTGCCAACTTACTGTAAACTGATAAAAGTTCATCAGAAATTAGTGCTATTGGGGTGCTAAAAAGCAAAGGCAGCTCTAAAAATATAACATGAGTAGTACCTGAAGATGAAGCACTTTATCACTCAGAGGTTAAAACTTCATAGTAGATAAAACTCTGGGAATGAATCATTGATGTGTTGCTTCTGTTAAAAAGCAAAAACAAAACACCTTAGATACTGGGATTTGGAATTAAGGGTAGAGTATGTGGGCTTCCCCAGTTGCTCAGTGATAAAGAGTATGACTGTAATGGGGGAGAAGTGGGATTGATCCCTGAGTTGGGAGAATTACCTAGAAGAGGAAATGGTAACCGGCTGCAATATTATTGCCTGGGAAATCCCATGGACAAAGGAACCTGGTGGGCTATAGTCCATCAGCTTCACAACTTAGCAACTAAACAATAACAAAAATGTCCTGTCAAAACTGGGAAGAAATCATGTGGTTAAATGTCTGACATTGATAGTGCCTCTGTTAGGACACAAGTGTGTCACATCACACAGGAAACTGAGATAAAGAAATTTGGGCATCAGCAGCTGGTGCATCAGGAACCATGTGGTTCAGTCCTTGAGGTGGAGACAGGTCACATATCCATTTCCTGGGGCCTTGTGTTAGGTGAACTTCCTCTACCGCTGGCCTTGCTCTGGTAACAGCTCTTCCCCATCTGTTGATTGTATTTCAGTGTCTCCTTCTGGCCCACACCAGATTTTCTCTTTCAAAAGTAATAAAGTTCCACAAAATTTGGAAAGCACCTGACATCTGTGTTCACCTCATGTGAGGGGCGTCAGCACCTACCACACAGAGTGCACATAGCAATGATGGAGACAGGGTGCCATATGAGTCCAGTTTATTTTTTTTCAGTTTTGCTATATTCTATTATTTTCCCAAGTTCAAAAATAATCTGAAGTATTCTATACAGAGATGTATAGTTTGAATAGTTATTATTTGTTCTATTTTCCTTAAATTATAACTTTTTCAGTGCTTTCCTTTGTTTAAAGTGTGATATGATATCTTGGAGTCAGTTAATTGTTATAAGAATATATCCTTTTTACAATTACACTTACTAAGGAAACAGTGTTAGAATACTGGAGTGGACTGCAATTTCCTTAGCCAGGGGATCTCACCCAGGATCGAGCCCAAGTCTCCTGTTTGGCAGGTGGATTCTTTACCACTGAGCCACCAGGGAAGCCCACCTTCATCCAGCCAACAAATATCTACTAAGAGCTTGTTAGGCAATGCTGCAGATTCTGAGGCTGTCACAATCATCAAGAGATAAAATGTCTGTCCTTCAGGAGCTGAAATTCTCCTGGAGAAGTTGAAAATCAAGCCAATCATATGTAACAAAATACACATATGTAACGAAATCTCAGTGCTGATACATGCAAAGGAGAAGAGTGAAGCAGAACTTGAGGAAGGGTGAGCTGATAGCATTATTAATAATCGGCAATATCTATTGATCTGTTACAAATTCTACATGCACTGACACATTTAATATTCTTAACAATCTTAAGAGGTATACATGTTTATAATTATGATATTATAGTCTTACATAGAGTTTAGGAAGATAAGATAGAGTAGGTTCAGGAACTTGCCCAATTGGCACAGCCAGGCAAGACTTATGCCCAGGCTGCCTGGCTTCAAGTCTCCAATTTATTTTTGTTTGGCTGGAAAAAAAATATTTAACAAAAGTCTAAAATGCGGTATTTTGGTGCAATCTCAAAAATGACAGAGTGATCTCAGTTCATTTCCAAGGGAAATTCGGTATCACAGTAATCCAAGTCTATGCCCCAACTACTAATGCTAAAAAAGCTGAAGTTGAACAGTTCAGTGAAGAACTAGAAGACTTTCTAGAACTAAAACCAAAAACAATGTCTTCTTAATCATAGGGAACTGAAATGTGAAAGTAGGAAATCAGGAGATACCTGGAGTAACAGGCAAGTTTGGCCTTGTAGTACAAAATGAAGCAGGACAAAGGCTAACAGAGTTTTGTCAAGAGAACGTTCTGGTCATAGCAAACACCCTTTTCCAACAACACAAGAGACAACTCTACACATGGACATCACCAGATGGTCAATACTGAAATCAGATTGATTATATTCATTGCAGCCAAAGACGGAAAAGCTCTATACTGTCAGCAAAAACAAGATGGCAGTTGACTATGGCTCAGATCATGAACTCCTTGTTACAAAACTCAGGCATAAATTGAAGAAAGTAGGGGAAACCACAAGGCAATTCCGACATGACCTAAAACAAATCCCTTACAAATTATACAGTGGAAGTGACAAGTAGATTCAAGGGATTAGTTCTGAAGTGCCTGAAGATCTATGGACAGAGGTTTGTAACACTACAGGAGGTGGTGAACAAAACCATCCCCAAGAAAAAGAAATGCAACAAGGCAAAATGGTTGTCTGAGAAGGCCTTACAAATAGCTGAGAAAAGAAGAGAAGCTAAAGGCAAAGGAGAAAAGGAAAGATATACCCATCTCAATATTGAGTTCCAAAGAATAGCACAGAGAGATAAGACAGCCTTTCTAAGTGATCAATGCAAAGAAATAGAGGAAAACAATAGAAAAGGAAAGACCAGAGATTCCTTCAATAAAATTAGCAATACCAAGAGAACGTTTCCTGCAAGGATGGGCAAAATAAAGGACATAAACCGTATGGACCTAACAGAAGCAGAAGAGATTAAGAAGTGGTGGCAAGAATACATGGAAGAACTATTTTTAAAAAAGGTCTTAATGACCCAAATAGCTACAATGATGTGATCACTCACTTAAAGACAGACATCCTGGAACACAAAGTCAAGTGGGCTTTAGAAAGCATCATAATGAAGAAAGCTAGTGGTGACAGAATTCTAACTGATCTATTTCAAATCCTAAAAGATGATGCCATGAAAGTGTTGCACTCAATATGCCAGCAAATTTGGAAGACTCAGCAGTGGCCACAGGACTGGAAAAAAGTCAGTCTTCATTTCCATCCTAAAGAAGGGCAGTGCTAAAGAATGTTTAAATTACCACACAATTGCACGCATTTCACATGCTAGCAAAGCAATACTCAAAATCCTTCATGCTAGGCTTCAATAGTACATGAAGCAAGAACTTCCAAATGTACAAACTGTATTTAGAAAAGCCAGAGGAACCAGAGATCAAATTGCCAACATACATTGGGTCATCAAAAAAGCAACAGAATTCCATTAAAAAAAAAATCTACTTCATTGACTACACTAAAGCCTTTTACTGTGTGGATCACAACACATTGTGGAAAATTCTTAAAGAGATAGGAATACCAGACCATCTTACCTGCATCCTGTGAAACCTATATGCTGGTCAAGATGCAACAGTTACAACCGGACATGGAACAGCTGTTCCAAAGCAACAATTTGGACTGGTTCCAAATTGGGAAAGGAGTATGTCAAGGCTGTATGTTGTCACCTTGCTTATTTGACTTATATGCAGAGTACATCATGCAAAATGCCGGGCTGGATGAAGCACAAGCTGGCATCAAGATTTCTGGGAGAAATATCAATAAACTCAGATATGCATCTGATACCACCCAATCATAGAAAGTGAAGAGGACTAAAGAGCCCCTTGATAAAAGTGAAAGAAGAGTGTGAAAAAGCTGGCTTAAAACTCAACATTCAAGAAACTAAGATCATGCCATCCTGTCTCATCCTACATTGCAGTAGATGGGGAAACAGTGGAAACAATGACAGACTTTATTTCCAAAATCACTGCAGATGGTGACTGCAGCCATGAAATTAAAAGATGCTTGCTCCTGGGAAGAGGAGTTACAAGAAACCTAGACAGAATATTAAAAAGCAGAGACATCACTTTACTGACAAAGTCCATGTAATCAAACCTATGGTTTTCCCAGTAGTCATGTACCAATGTGAGGGTTGGATCATAAAGAAGGCTGAGTATTGAAGAACTGATGCTTTTGAACTGTGGTTCTGGAGAAAATTGTTGAGAGTCCCTTGGACAGCAAGGAGATCAAACCAGTCAATCCTAAAGGAAGTCAACCCTGAATTTTCCTTGGATGGACTGATGATGAAGCTGAAGCTCCAACACTTTGGCCACCTGATGTGAAGAGCCAACCCATTGAAAAAGACCCTAATGCTGGGAAAGATGGAAGGCAGGTGGATAAGGGTACAAAAGAAGACAAGATGGGTGGATGGCATCACCAATTTAATGGACCTGAGTTTGAACAAACTCCAAGCAATAGTGAAGGACTGGGAACACTGGTGTGCTGCTGTCCATGGGGTTGCAAAGTGTTGGGCACGACTCAGTGACTGGACGACAATAACCTGTATCCATATGCTTCGGGAAATAAGATGTTGTGTTTTATTTTTCATGTGTTTTCATTCACTACAATGCATTTATGACACTGAAGAAAATGCACTTGATTTGTCCACTATTTATAGGATTAAACTTGGGAAAGAACCATCATCAGAATGGGTTCCAGGATTACTAATGTATAAGGGGCAGTTTGTCATTGCTTGAACTTGCATATATTAAACTTCAGAAAATAATAAAGGGTCAATAAGCTTATATCTTCAGAGAACCAGTTTTTATGTAAAATTTTTGAAAGTTTTTCTCTAGTATACCAACTCCTATGCAAAATGTACTTTGGGAAACTTGACTCAACCATAAAGATCCTTTTAACTTTTCTGTTTAAGTCACATTGGGAGAAATAGCTTCACTTTTTGAGAGACTTCCGTAACTAACCCCTAGGTGGGGTTTCTGGTGGATGTCCTGTGATGGGAATGGGGGACACTGAGATCTTTCTGTCCTGAGTTGACTCCACCCTCTTTCTCAGTGAACATTCACTAGAAGGAGCTCTCCCCATCACCTGGCTGTACAGGAAAGATGCATAAGAAGTCCTGAGAATGTCAAAGCTCTAATGTCTAAGAGGCTTGTCTACTTCAGGAACAGTTTGCTTAGAAAAATGTCATTCTTTCTGTATCCATAGGTACAACTTAAAGAATCCATCGAATGTCTTCCTGCTAAAATGAATACCGAATTAGCAGAATCTGGATTGAACTTGAGTGTTGGCCAGAAACAACTGGTGTGCCTTGCCAGGGCTCTTCTCAGGAAGAATCAGATATTGATTATTGACAAAGCCACATCAAACGTGGATCCAAGGTATGGAGCTGAGCCCCAGGAAGTCTTGAACTGACTTGTAAATGTGGTAAATGGAAAACATTTAGTGAATCTTTGAAATGTTTCTAAGTGCTCTTTTGGCCTCATGGATATCTGTTGATAATATTAATTCCAGAAAACAAAAGAAAAAACCAAGACATGTTATATGGTGTTAATGTTTTGAGGCACAATAAGAGAGCTGAATTCCTAAATCCAACTCCTGATAGTTTCAAGCAATTTTGAGGGAAGACTAATTTTCCATCATTTTATAAAAAATATTAAATTTCTAAGTAGATTTTTATACTTAGTTTTTTAGGAACAAGACTATATGTTAAAGTATTGATCTTTAAAAACATTGTAAAAATATCATAGGTTATTTTTAAGTCTTAAGTCTGCTTTTCCTGTCTTTATTGAACTAAATAAACTTCTTTGTTTCTAGAACTGATGAGTTAATACAAGGAAAAATTCGTGAGAGATTCGCCCAGTGCACTGTGCTGACCATTGCACACAGATTGAGCAACATTATTGACTATGATTGGATACTGGTAAGACCCTCTCCATTTTAGTTGTTTCCATTTATGTTCAATTTTCAATGTATCCTTCCATGTAAAATTTGATAGGAACGTCCATTAATTTTTCTTTTAGTTTTTTCTCTCATTCCTGAAAATTACTCAAGTACTTAACTATACTTTTAGAATGCACTATTAAATAATATATCCAATAATCTTATATTTTCATATTAAAAGTTTATTTGAATTGTCATTTTTTTATGATCACCAACCATTAAAATATTTCAAACCCAAGTTATAGCTCCATATTTTAGTGGTGCAGAACGCCATCATCTTCACTGTATCATAGTAATTTCAGCATTTTTGGATTCTCTTATCAAAAAATTTGGCTCTAATTTAGATTGCCAGGAAGTTGATGGCTAAAGTTGTAGAATTTCTCAGGAGTCCATGAGAAGAAAAAGCCTAGTGAGAAAAACAGTACTTTAACTGAAAGGATTTCATATAAGAAATGTATTACATATGCATTAGAGGGCTAGAAAAATGAAACACTGGGGTAATGATTTTAGAAAGCAGCTACCATATCCTCAGACAGATCTCCAGACCTGAGAATTCAGAAGAGAGGCCCTAAAAAATTGATGCTCAGACCTCCAAGGAGAGGTCACTGCCTGGTTGCTGGTCATATTTGTGAGGGGGCAGGATGGGGCTGGTTCTCCAGGTGCTAATAGCTGGGAGCTGAGTCAGGTCCCAGTGCCGAGGTGATGCTAGTAGCAGAATCAGGTAGCACATTAGCTGTTTCCACCTTCAGTCTCCTTCTAGGGCCCCCTACTTGCAGGACCTAACAAAGGCCACCTGGAAAAAGAGTCTGAACTGCTGCAGTGACTTGCAGAGACCCAGCTTCTGCATCACAGATGAGAGTTTGGAAAGAAAGGCAAATCAGGGATGAGAGACTAACTAAACAACCAGCAAGTCTCTTACACAATATCTCTGTTCTGCACACATGGCAAGTTCCAGGCTTTGGTCTCTGGTTATCTGTCTAGTATATTCCTTCCAGGTTTGGTTGGCTCTTTCTTCCTTAGTAATTTAATATTTCCATCCTTAGCTTTATTTCCTTCCTCTAACTATTCCTTTTCTCTCTTTTTCATTTTATCTCTTTCCTTGTCCTTTCCCTCTGTTGTTTGCTCAGTTTCAATAAATGTTAGGATGTGGCTTTATAAAACAAAAAAAGCATTCCTCAAAGGAAAAACTTTGGCAGCAAATAATCTCAGGGAATGCAAGATACTTTAAGGTATTTTGATGCTTCATACAAAACAGGTAATAATCACTAATGAGTGGTCAGTAATACCCACAGTTCCTTATGTCTAAGGATAATAGTACCTTCTCTTTTGACTTCTTGGGCAGCTTCTAGAATATCACCTCCTATCCTACTTCACGTGCATTGTCAGATGGGATCATCAGTGGGACACTGAGAAGATACCAGGCTGTCAGCATTGAGGCAGTGCCTGTAGCCTCACACCCCAAGCTGGATGTGCTCAGGAGTGAGCTCTGGGGAGGCAGACAACAGGAGTGGGACATCCTGTCGTCTAGGCTCCAAGCAGTGTGTCTGGTCACGTGGACTAGATATCACAGTAGGAAGCAGGCTCTACCTGCAGACTTTCATGAAAGACGGGGTGACATTCAAGATTGCCCAACGGTGACTCTTAATTTCTAGAAATGTTTTGTGTCAGTCCTTCATTTTGTGTTCTTGAATGCTAATTGGAAAAGTAACCTTTTATTTCTAGTTTTTACCTGTCACTTTGTTGTTCTTACCTCTCAACGTTGTATTTCAAAGACTGTCCCCCAAAGCACCATTTTTCCATAATAAATAAATGATGCTGTGAAATGTACCTGTTTCAAGCCCTTTGTCAGGCTTTAGACATAGCAGCAGAAAGATGGCTTGATCTTCAGCTCAGTTAAGGGTCTGTTCAATTAAATTCTTTGTTCCTAAATGTACCCTAAAGATTTATTTTTGGTTTTTAGGTATTATAGCATTAATGACATTCATGGTAACAGATTCTTTTTATTATCTAATTCTTAGAAATACTGTCACCCTGGAATGTGTGGTTGGTTAGGGAAACTGAAGAAGCACAGAAATGGAGGACATGTCGCCTGATCAGTCCTAAAGTGTTATCACTCAGCACCTGATCTGCAGATGTGAATATCTATATCCTCTGAACCAGTCAGCTTTGTTGCTATTATCAAAATATGCTCATTTTTTAATGCTTTACTTATCAGTTTGTTGTTCAGTCATTCAGTTGTGTTTGACTCTTTGTGACCCTATGGACTGCAGCATGCGAGGCTTCCCTGTCCTTCACTATCTCCCAGAGCTTACTCAAACCCATGTCCATTGAGTCGGTGATGCCATCCAACATCTCATCCTCTGTCATACCCTTCTCCTCCTGCCCTCAATCTTTCCCATCATCAGGGTCTTTTCCAGTGAGTTGGCTCTTCATATCAGGTGGCCAAAGTATTGGGACTTCAGCTTCACCATCAGTCCTTCCAGTGAATATACAGGGTTGATTTCCTTTGGGATTGACTGTTTGATCTCCTTGCTGTCCAGGGAACTCTCAAGAGTCTTCTCCAGCACCACAATTCAAAAGCATCAATTCATTGGCTGGCACTCAGCCTTCTTTATGGTCCAAATCTCACATCTATACATGACTTCTGGAAAAATCATAGCTTTGACTCTATGGGCCTTTGTCAGCAAAGCAATGTCTCTCCTTTTTAATACACTCTCTAGGTTTGTCATAACTTTTTTTCCCAAGGAATAAGCATCTTGGAATATCTTGTCAATATCTCCTGGTAAATTTCTGTAACCTCAATTTTTTCTCTTTTGGTCAATGTCTGTGAACAAATCTTTAAAGGACTTTTATGAAGCAATGTACAGCCAGTCCCTCCCCAACTTTCTAGTTTTGTCTCACTCTCTTCTCCCTCCTTCCTTTACAGCTAAAAACCACACTGATGGTCTTTCAGTTCTCCAGATTCAATGTTCACTCTCTTACAATGTGCTCTCTGTAGACTGTTGACTTAGTCTAAGGTGCCTGCAGTGGATAATGGTGAGATGGTGGGACTTGGGGTAGATAAGAAAATGGAGCCAAGTGGACTGTGTGATGGATTGAACATGGGATCTGAGGGCAGAGAGAGAAGTTGATGCTGGTTTCTGGGTGCAGAGACTGAGCATCTGGGTGAATGGGGAAGATGGAGGGAGAAGGGAAAGGCAAGGGTTCTGTTTGGAGTCTGTCATCACTGTGATGAATGACCTTGTTTCCAGAAAGGATCTTACCCTTCACCGTGGAACTGCTCTTCCCACTCCTGTGTTGGGAGACCTTCAGTTTAAGGTTCCCTGGTTGAGATCATCAGTGGTGTCACAAGGAGGTCCCACCGGGAGATGTAAGCTTGGACCTGTGTTTACTTCTCATTCTGAGCTAGTTTTTGTTGCTGACTCCTCTTGTAGGAATAACAAGATTAGACCTCAGGGCACCAAGAGACAGGCATCCCCCAGCTTCAGGGTTGGGGATTGTCCTCTGTGCTCCATTCACCCCAGGTGTAAAGCTTATATGTGATTCTAGAGCTTCTAATTATCAATTGGCTTTCAGTGCAGCAAAAATATCACAAATAATGTTCTTTCTCAAACCTTCAATTTTTGAGGCAATCTTAATTTTTATTGCTTGCTTTAGAACTGTAGACATACCTTGTTTTATTGTGCTTCCCAGATACTGCATTCTTTACAACCTGAGAGCTTGTCATAAACCTGCATCAAGCACGTCTATAGGCACCATTTTTCCATCAGCATCTGCTTATTCCATGTCTCTGTGTCACCTTTTGGTAATTCTCACAATATATCAGACATTTTTACTATCATTGCAGTTGCTTTGATGAACTGTAACATCAATGATCTTTGATATTACTACTATGACTTACTGAAGTCCCTGATGATGGTTAATATTTTTTAGCAATGCCTTAAGTTAAGGTCTGTACATTTATTTTTTTTCAGACATAATGCTATTGCACACATGCTTGGGTATAGTATATTGTAAACATAACTTCTATATGCCCTGGAAAACCAGAAAATTCATGTGACTAACTTTACTGCAATATTCAGTGTATTCTGGTGTTCTGAAACTGAACCCACAATAGCTCTGAGGGATGCTTGTACCAGTTACTTTCTGGAAAGCAAGTGATTGTTCTGAAAGCTTTAAGGGCATAAAGACAAGTCAATCTGCTGCAAAGCCTGATGCTTCACAGGGCGGGCTGCCAGCCTGGGGGAGGGGCTGGGCAAGTGGCAGATGCTGACGAAGGAGGGGCATAACCAACAGCGCTGTCACCATAGAGTCCTGTCACTGCAAGTGTTAAAGTGTAATAATTACATATTGTTGCACTGATGAATATTTTGGCACAAACATAGATGGATATTTTCTTTTATTCTCTTTTTTAAAATGAAGAATCTAACTCATAAAAATATATTTTTGTTACAGAAGAGCAATAAATGTGCAAGGTAGAAATAGGAAAAAAATTTTAAATCTTGTAAAGGGAAGATTACAAAATACCCACCACCAGAACGTAACAGTTGTATGCTGCTGCTTCTGCTAAGTCGCTTCAATCATGTCCGACTCTGTGAGACCTCAGCCCACCAGGCTCCCCCATCCCTGGGATTCTCCAGGCAAGAACACGGGAGTGGGCTGCCATTTCCTTCTCCAATGCATGAAAGTGAAAAGTGAAAGTGAAGTCGCTCAGTCATGTCCGACTCTTAGAGACCCCATGGACTGCAGCGTACCAGGTTCCTCCGTCCATGGGATTTTCCAGGCAAAAGTACTGGAGTGGGTTGCCATTGCCTAGTGCTGTAATAATATTGGGATAAAATTAGAACTATTAATAGTGTAATGCTGCTGCTGCTGCTAAGTTGCTTCAGTCATGTCTGACTCTGTGTGACCCCAGAGATGGTAGCCCACTATGCTCCCCTGTCCCTGGGATTCTCCAGGCAAGAACACTGGAGTGGGCTGCCATTTCCTTCTCCAATGCATGAAAGTGAAAAGTGAAAGTGAAGTCTCTCAGTC
The DNA here is from genome assembly GCF_029407905.1 of Bubalus kerabau. Lineage (NCBI taxonomy): Eukaryota > Metazoa > Chordata > Mammalia > Artiodactyla > Bovidae > Bubalus > Bubalus kerabau. The sequence goes on from NC_073635.1 coordinate 71,369,122, forward strand.
GTGTCCGACTCCTAGCGACCCCATGGATTGCAGCCTACCAGGCTCCTCTGTCCATGGGATTTTCCAGGCAAGAGTACTGGAATGGGGTGCCATTGCCTAATAGTCTTATGCAAAACAGAGTGTTTCATCAGCAGAATTTTTATAGCAACAATATATTCTTAAAATCCCCCATGTCATTACTTCTCTATAGCACAATTTTAATAGCTGCCTAAAATTTCATCTTAGAGATCGAGTATAGTTAATCTGTAACTTTGACATAATATGGGCTTGCCTGGTGGCTCAGACTGTTATGAATCTGCCTGCAATGCAGGAGACCCAGGTTTGACCCCTGGATCAGGAAGATCCCCTGCAGAAGGGAAGGGCTACTCATTCCAGTATTCTTGACTGGAGAATTCCATGGACAGAAGAACCGAGCAGGCTGCAGTCCATGGGGTTGCAAAGAGTCGGACATGACTGAGCAACTAACACTTCACTTTAGAGATTATATATTTTTCAAATTGTCACTTTTTTTCAAAACTCTTGAAATAATTAGATGGATATGGTTTTGCTTAGCATAAGTAAACAAGAGAAAAGGCTTTTTGGGAAACAACTGTGACCCAATTAATACCTTTGTGTATGTGTTGGCTCTCTGAAGGGTCTTCCCTTGTGGTTCAGATGGTAAAGCTCTCTGAAGGGATTTACCCAGTTTTGGTTTGTTAAACCAAGCCATTAATGTTTCAGAGTTTTATTTTACAAAGAAATTCTCTTAAAGTATCTTAAAGATGTCATAACAGCATCTAAGTTATGATTAAGCATAAAAGTCATAACAGCAACTAAGTTCAACTTACTCATTTGCTCCAAACTAGTGGAGCAAGACAGACAAATTAGAAACCCTTTTTCTCTAAGACTCACTACTGTCTCTACATTAGAGGGTTCTTCCTACAGATTTTAGGATTAGCTGGGTGCTTGTGACCTGCTTTCTCTGCAGCCAATAGCACAGCTGTTGCCTCTAATTCCTGCACACTGCAGTTTTCATATCACCTGAATTCTCCCTAGAACCATGAACAAAGAAGCATGTGACAATCTGCACTTGCATTAACAGTATTGTTGTCTGTGGTCAACATTTTCACTGTCTGCAGTTAGAAAATTCTTTGGAAATGAATGATGAAGAACCAAAACCGGGGACAGGAAACACAGATTCCACCTCTTTTGTTTATAGTCAATCTTATGATTTTGTTTTTTGTTTCTTCCTCAACACAAACCTCTTCTCAGAAGAATTTTCCCCAGGGAAATCAAAACCAGAAACTGTTGTAACATCCCCACCTGGAAAGCACAAAACAGCTCATGTCTAACTAGAGTTTTACTTACATTCTGTTTTTCACCTTCATGGAACATTTCTTTCAGAAGCCTACATGGCTGCAATTAGAATATTTCAGAAGAGAAAACTCCTTCAAAAACTCCAAAAGATTTCACTCAAGTTTTCAAAGGAAAATAACTAATATGGAGGTAGAAAGCACAGTTGGGAAGAAGAGATACTTTAAGAGGGGAGTGCTTCTGTGCAAAGGCAGAAGATTTGGGAAAATGACTGTAGAGGCAACTATAACCCAGCCTTCATCACCCCCCTGGTGAGAGACTAATTTATTATTTAAAGATCTAGGAAAGGATTTTGAGTTAATACTTGCCATGTTGCCCTGTCACTGAGAAAATCGCGGGCACCCATGTTACCAATGAGGGACCCACGATGCAAGTTTGGACAGCTGTCCCTGTGTCATCACCTGGCGACCAGAAACAAAGATATGACACAGACCTTCCCCTTGCAGCTCTACTTGTCAATAAGTGGGGCTCTCTCTCTACTGTTGTCATCATTTCTTATCAGGCTTTAACTCCATCCTCTCCTGCCCCCCACCTCTCCATGCACTCGCCCACATCTCCTTGCATTCCTCCTTTTCACTGATGGCATCTTGCCAATGAAATGGATCGAGTTATTTTGCAGTGGGTCCATTTAATTTTTATGTCTAGACAGCTACCAAGAATATATACACATAAACAGGTTTGATAACTATGTCTCATTGGGCTTATGTAACTCACTTGTCCAACATAATGTTTTTTTACATAACTGACTAGAGCTTGATAAGTAATTCAAGGTTGGGGTTCCTGGAGAGATCCTGGGGTTCAGGGATTATTATCACACCAATTTGAATGTGTGATTTAGTTTATAGTTTAACTTGTGTTACAGCAAGGGTGGGGACATAGTGGGAAATCATACAACGTTATTCTTATAAGGGATGTTAAACTTCTAAAACTATACCTATTTACACAAAGAGAATTTAGATTTGCTTTATGTTTATTTATTCTGAAATATCTACAGTCTTTGATCAAGCCAGTAAATGTAAAGGCTAAGTTGGTAAAATTCTGTTTCTGGCTATTTTTCAGTCTATGCCCCATCTTAGCTCTTATAGCCCCTAATGTGAGTCTTTTAAGTTTAATTAGATGCAGCTTATTTTTGCTTTTATTTCTTTGCTTTGGGAGACTGATCTAAGAAAATATTGCTGCAATTTATGTCAAAGAGTTTTCTGCCTGTGTTTTCCTTTTTGTTTATAATACCCAGTCTTATCTTAGGTCTTTAAACTATTTTGAGTTTATTTTTATGTGTGGTATGAGGGAGTTTTCTAATTTCATTCATTTCCAGGTGTGCAGCTTTCCCAGTATTATCTAGCAAAGAGACTGTCTTTTCTTCTCTATATATTCTTACCTAATCTTTCATAGATTAATTAAACATAGATATTTTGAGACCTGTGTTTTAAAACTGCAGTTTTTCTTCTTCAACTTCAGGAGGAGCAGTTATGTTCTATTATGCTATGCTTAAGTAAAATTGCACGTTCACAGCATCTAAATTGGCATGCTCAATTGGCATATAGAAAATTAATTATGTAGATGAGACATTCAATTATTCTTGGACTCTTCTGAGAAAGCTGCTCTTAACAATGATTCACAGTATAAACAAAAGATTAATAGAAATATGCCCTTTGTGAGACTTAAAAAATGTTTCCAATTAAATAAAAAGGATGAAGTTAGCTGCAATACTTATGTGTAGAAAAAATAACTTGTGTCTTGTTTAGAGTTCCAGCATATTCTCTTCTTTTTAAAAAAAAAATAATTTTATTAATATATTTTTGACTGTGCTGGGTCTTCATTGCTGTGTGGGCTTTTCTCTAGTTGCGGCAAATGTGCAGACGTCTCCTTGCAGAGGCTTCTGTTGTTGTGAGGCACAGGCTCTAGGTGCTCAGGCTTCAGTAGTTGTGACATGTGGGCTCAGTAGTTGTGGTGCATGAACTTATTTGCTCCACAGTATGTGGGGTCTTCCCGGACTAGGGATCAAACCTGTGACTCCTGCATTGGCGGGCAGATTCTTTTACACTGAGCCACCAGGTAAGCCCATACCACATATTCTCTTTAGATACATTTACTCTAAATATGACCTAAATGAATAATTAAATTCCGCTTAACATCAGAACTGGAGAAGGCAATGGCACCCCACTCCAGTACTCTTGCCTGGAAAATCCCATGGACGGAGGAGCCTGGTAGGCTGCAGTCCATGGGGTCACAAAGAGTTGGACACGACTGAGTGACTTCACTTTCACTTTTCACTTTCATGCATTGGAGAAGGAAATGGCAACTCACTCCAATGTTCTTGCCTGGAGAATCCCAGGGATGGCGGAGCCTGGTGGACTGCGGTCTATGGGGTCGCACAGAGTCAGACATGACTGAAGTGACTTAGCAGCAGCAGCAGTAACATCAGAACTGTTTTTGTAGTTCTATTATTTGGGTCAATTATTTCAGGTACTTTTTCCTCTTCCATAACCATTAACCAAGGTCACTCATAAGTAGAGAGGCAAAGTTAAGAGCCCCTTCCTCTCCCTTTCAATTTCCAATTAGCAGGTTTATTAATGAGTAATAAAAGGGGTGAAACGTAGGTAGCTTAAGAAAGAAAGAGAAAGAAGCAAATAAAAGTAATTTGTGAAAACAGATTCATATCCTAGGCAGTTCAGGTTGGGCTGCCCCATGTGCTGTGCAGGCTGTGATCACTTCAGTTTGGAGCTCAATTTCTTATTTGCTTTTATAGTCTTATCCAAAAAGAAAACTGTATTTCTAGAAATTCCTTCTGTTCAGAGCAGTTCTGCAAAAGCTGCTTATATAGCAGCTCTTTTTGCCAGCCTTCCACTCTCATAATAATAAATTACAGCTACAACCAATGTCAAGAAGCATCTTAACCTCTTGGACAAGGGATTCTGCCCCTCTTATTCAGTCGCTCAGTCTCTCAGTTTCAGAGTCTTTGCAACCCCATGGACTGCAGCACTCCAGACTTCCCTGTCCTTCACTACTTACTGGAATTTGCTCAAACTCATGTCCATTAAATTGGTGATGCCATCCAACCATCTCATCTTCTGTCGTACCCTTCTCCTCCTGCCTTCAATCTTTCCCAGCATCAGGGATTTTTGCAGGGAGTCAGCTCTTCCCATTAGGTGGCCAAAGTAATGGAGTTTCATCTTCAGCATTAGTTCTTCCAGTAGGGGCTGACATAATCCAGGATCCTAAAGAAATTCCGGAAGCATTTACTTTTTTCCCCCAAAATATTGCTCAGATTGTCAAATCAACTTGACAATTAATTTGTTGTCAGGAAACTGCCATGTGGTTTGTATGATGTCAACCTACTTTTTAGATAAAAGCAGTCTGATTTTCTTGAATCAAGATATTTCCCAACTTTGTGTATCTGTATAAATAGCCCTCGAAGGTCAGAGTCTGAGAGCCAAAAGCACTAACTAATGATAACAACCCCAAATGCCCTGGGCAGTATATAAAATGCTACAGACTGTTCAGTTCCAGTAATCATATTCTAAACTTTTTATTTTCTTCCTTTCCTATAACCATATAATGATGAAAGGTCGGGCTGGGCCTTTGTCTCCCTAGTAAAACATAGTAATCAAACTATTTAAATATCAGTCCTACCACCCAAATTCTCCCTGACCTGCCCCTTTTTGAAATATTATCTGAGTTATGTTACTGGGGGATATTGTGTGCTAATGGGTTTCTTTCTGCTGTTAACAGGTTTTGGATTCAGGGACACGGAAAGAATATAGTCGGCCATATAATTTGCTGCAAAATAGAAACAGCCTGTTTTACAAGATGGTGCAACAACTGGGCGAGGCAGAGGCTGCTGTCCTCACCAAAAGGGCAAAATAGGTGAGCCTGCTGCGGGAAGCTGTAATTAAAATTCACCTCCAGGGTTCACTCTTCACAGGATCTCCACCAAGGGTCTGGGAGCAAGCACTCTGTGCTCTTTTCAGTTAGAAGCCTCCAGAGAGGAAGCTTCATGACTGGGTCTTAACAACATGTAGCAGGTGGAAGGCAGGTCTGCTGAGAATCTGCAGCAGTGCTGGGGGTGGGGTCGGGATGTGTGAACCCTTCTGTGTGCACACACCTGTGCCTGAGACAGATTTTGGATTCGACTTTCCACATGTTCGGACTCTGAGTTGAGATTCTCATGGAGCACTGAACACTCTCATTTTTTGGACCCTTTACATTCATTCTGACTTGTGCTCAACACATTTGTGAATCAGGTTCTGTCAAGGAATATCCAGGAAATTTGAGAGTTTAAGGGGAAAAACTTGGAATATTTTGATTCTAGGAAGCTGTTCTAGAGAAAGGTGTAGGTCTCTTCTGTTTCCTAACCTGTAAAGAAAACTCTCACCTGATATTATCACTTTCTCCCTAATTCTTTGTTGTTTAGAATTAGGTCCATTTTCACCGCCCCTGCCCCCCCATGTTTCCTCTGCCTTCTAGAAGGTGAAATTGTCATCAGTACAAATCAGGAACTCACAATACCCTTAAAACTGTAGTCTGAATGGTGCTTGAAGGTTACAGAGCACTTTCTCAGAGATGAGGTGTGTGAAGCACTAAGCACTGTGTGTGGTGTGAGGAAGGGGCTCAGTGAGTAACATTCAGGTCACGTGGTATCTTCCTAAGAGAGGTGTAGTGGTAACCAAGGTCTGGTTTAAGAGACTTAGCCATTGTCAAGCAGCCATCTGTAATTCTTTCTGGAACCAAGTGGGAGTGGGATTGGAGTTGATGAGAAGATAGAGGGAGGGAAGGAAGGTCTGGTGTTCTTACCTCTTAACGTGTGTGGTTCAGGGTGGGATGTGGTTTCCCCATCAAAACTTTATCTCTGGATGTTTTAAATTATGGATATATTTTCCATTTTTCATACTTTTCTGCCATTCCCAGATTTTCACTTGTAAATAGAATAAGAGTATTTGTGTAATATTTAAAATGTCTTAAAGAAAACATGTCCCAGTATCTTAGGTACTTGTATAAGAAAGATTTATCTAAAATGTGGCCTGATTTCATCACTGTCTTCTCTCAATCCTCTGTAGAAATGAGCAAATGCAGAGCAAGACCTTCTGCTGCTCATCAGGTAGGAGACTTCCTGGGTCCCAGAGCTGGCTGAAGAGTTGGTAGAGTTAGAGTTTGTGCTTAGGTTTAGGGACAAGGAAGTCTGTGTTCTGAACTTTTCATAAGTACTTACATTGTATGCAAATGTAGAGAAGCTGAACAAGGGTATTTTTTTTTTTTGTATGGCTGAAATTCACAGAGTGCTTTTATCCACTAGAGTGTCTCCCAGTCAGACTATCCATCCTGAGACCTAGAGAGCCAGGAATCTCCCAAACCCTTTGCTCTTTTGACCTTAGGCATTTCACATCAAAAAGAGGTGTTCCCACCTGTATGTCAAAGTATCCATTTTAAAACTATATCATCATGACATTGAATAATGAGAAATAGAACACAGGATTTTAGATTGGTCCAGATAATAAGATAATAGGATTCAACACTCTCTTTGTACAGATGAGGAAACTAAGGTGCTTTAGAAGGAGGGTGGCCCTATGTATATAACTGGTGTTAAGCTAGTCTGCAGCAGACACAGAATTATAAATTTGGTCTTTTAGTAAATGTTTTAAAACAAGTGTAACATACATACTGAAGCAGACATAGGTCATAGAATTAGAAATCTTGTGATTCCAGGTCTGGTAATCCTGCACCTACTGTAACAATATTAATGGTAAGTTACATTTGTGTAGTTCTTTGTTTTATACAGTTCTCACATGTATGATTTCACATAATCTCATGATGGTCCATTTTTATCCCATGTCATGGATGAGGAGAGTGTGTACAGGGCTCACCAAAGGTGACAGAGCTGGTCCAAGGAGCACAGAGGGGGGAACTGCTGGCAGAGTCGAAGTGCCGTCCTAGGTATTGTGTTCTGTGTCGAGCCTGAGAACACTGCTCCTGTCACATGTTAGCCAAGGTCGGGCCAGTCACCGAAGTTCACAGGGAGGCAGAACCTCACTCATGGATTTCAGTCCTGCCACTGGCTCAAGTCCCTCTACAGAAAGAAATACATTTCTTAATTCTCATCCCATCTTGACATTACTTCTGCATACTCTGCATCCTTTTAGGAGGATAAACTGTCAGATTATCGGTTTTTTTGAATGTGCAAGCATCAGATATCAGTGCATTGTTCAGAGCTGTAACACGGGGAGCACTAGCCTAAGTCACAAGGTTCTCACTCTAATAGAACAGAATTCATTCATCTGAAAAGAAAACCCAATATCTGGGAGAAGGTGCTTCCACATCACATTTTCTTGAACTTGCAGCTCAGGTGAGCTGACACTGTCTGATTGACCCTTTTGGATGATCCTTGAAATAGTAGAGAAAGTCCCTTTTAGGTACATAAAGCTAAAGGGGGCAGTAGTGTGCTAGGGCTGCCATACAAAAACCAAAGAGTAGGCGACTTAAAGAGCAGAAACTTATATCCTCACAGCCCTGGAGGTTGGAAATCTGACGTCAAGGTGTCAGCAGGGTTGTTTTCCTCTGAGGTCTCGCTCCTTGCCTTGTAGACACCATCTTCCCTCTGTGTCCTCACATGCTCTTCCTTTTATTTGAGCCTGTGTCCTGGTCTCTTTATATGAGAACTCCAATCTGTTAGATTAAGATCCACCTGTATGATTTCATTTTAACTTTATTGCCTCTTTAAAGACACTGTCTCCAAATACAGTCACATTCTGTGGTACTGGAGGGTTTAGGACTTCAACATGTAAAATTGGAGGAAGGAAGGCCAGGGGTCTCCAAATGGAGGGAGTGGGCTGCAAGTGTCAGACATTTTTTCTCTCTCTCATAAGCTGCAGGAAGAATCAAACTACTAGTGTTATATGTTTTCCCCTTCTCTATACAATTTATATCTGCCAAAAAAGAAATACAAAAAGATAAAATGGTTGTCTGAGGAGGCCTTACAAATAGCTGAGAAAAGAAGAGAAGCTAAAGGCAAAGGAGAAAAGGAAAGGTATACCCATTTGAATGCAGAGTTTCAAAGAAGAGCAAGGAGAGATAAGAAAGCCTTCCTCAGTGATCAGTGCAAAGAAATAGAGGAAAACAATAGAATGGGAAAGACTAGAGATCTCTTCGAGAAAATTAGAAATACCAAGGGAACATTACATGCAAAGATGGGTACAATAAAGGACAGAAATGGTATGGACCTAACAGAAGCAGAAGATATTAAGAACAGGTGGCAAGAATACACAGAAGAACTATACAAAAAAGATATTCATGATGCAGACAATCACGATGGTGTGATCACTCACCTAGAACCAGGTATCCTGGAATGCAAAGTCAAGTGGGGCTTAGGAAGCATCACTAAGAACTAAGCTAGTGGAGGTCATGAAATTCCAGTTGAGCTAGTTAAAATCCTAAAGGATGATCCTGTGAAAGTGCTACACTCAGTATGCCAGCAAATTTGGAAAACTCAGCAGTGGCCACAGGACTGGAAAAGGTCAGATTTCATTCCAATCCCAAAGAAAGGCAATAGCAAAGAATGCTTGAATTACTGCACAATTGCACTCATCTCACATGCTAGCAAAGTAATGCTCAAAATTCTCCAAGCCAGGTTTCAACAGGATGTGAACTGTAAATTCCCAGATGTTTAAGTAGCTGGATTTAAAAAAGGCAGAGGAACCTGAGATCAAATTGCCAACAGCTACTGAATCATCAAAAAAGCAAGAGAGTTCCACGAAAACATCTACTTCTGTTTTATAGACTATGCCAAAGCCTTTGACTCTGTGGATCACAACAAACTGTGCAAAATCCTTCAAGTGATGGGAATACCAGACCACCTGATCAGCTCCCTGAGAAATCTATATGCAGGTCAGGAAGCAATAGTAAAAACTGGACATGGAACAACAGGCTGGTTCCAAATTGGGAAAGGAGTACATCAAGGCTGTATATTGTCACCCTGCTTATTTAACTTATATGCAGAGTACATCATGAGAAATGCTGGACTGGATGAAGTACAAGCTGGAATCAAGATTGCCGGGAGAAATATCAATAACTTCAGATATGTAGATGACACCACCCTTATGGCAGAAAGTGAGGAAGAATTAAAGAGCCTCCTGATGAGGAGAGAGGAGACCCAAAAAGTTGACTTAAAGCTCAACATTGAGAAAACTAAGATCATTGCATCTGGTCTCATCACTTCATGGCAAATAGATGGGGAAACAATGGAACCAATGACAAGCTTTGTTTTTTTGGGCTCCGAAATCACTGCAGATGGTGACTGCAGCCATGAAATTAAAAGACGCTTGCTCCTTGGAGCTTCCCTGGTGGCTCAGAGGTTAAAGCATCTGCCTGCAATGTGGGAGACCTGGGTTCAATCCCTGGGTTGGGAAGATCCCATGGAGAAGGAAATGGCAACCCACTCCAGTATTCTTGCCATGGATGAAGGAGCCTGGTGGGCTAGAGTCCACAGGTCGCAAAGAGTCAGACACAACTGAGCGACTTCACATTCACTTTCTTTGCTCCTTGGAAGAAAAACTTTGACCAACCTAGATAGCATATTAAAAAGCAGAGCATTGCTTTAACTACAAAGGTCCATCTAGTCAAAGCTATGGTTTTTCCAGTAGTCATGTATGGATGTGAGAAATGGACAATAAAGAAAGCTGAGCACAGAAGAATTGATGCCTTTGAACTGTGGTGTTGGAGAAGACTCTTGCGAGTCCCTTGGACTGCAAGGAGATCCAACCAGTGCATCCTAAAGGAAATCAGTCCTGAATATTCATTAGAAGGACTGATGCTGAAGGTGAAACTCCAATATTTTGGCCTCCTGATGTGAAGAACTGACCCATTTGAAAAGGCCCTGATGCTGGGAATAATTGAAGGCTGGAGAAGGGGATGGCAGAGGATGAGATGGTTGGATAGCATCAGCAACTCAATGGGCATGAGTTTGAGTAAGCTCTAGGAGTTGGTGATGGACAGGGAAGCCTGGCATGCTGCAGTCCATGGGACACAAAGAGTAGGATAGGACTCAGTGACTGAACTGAAATGATACAAATTTGAAAAGGAGATTTCTTTTAAAATTATGTGTTGCCATAGGATACCTGGTTCCACCTGAACTTTTCTCAAACCTTGAGCTAACCAATGCATTTTTCTTATGGAAATGTTTTTCTTAAACTATGTTAATGAACTATGTATTTATCCTAGATTCTGTCTTCAAGTCAGTTCCCCTAAGACTCAGAATGGACTTGAGAAACCAGAATGTTTACTCATTCAAATGTTCTCTTAAGCTATGTCAATGAGAATATAATTGCTTAGAAATGTGCCTTTCTTCAAGATTCATGTCAATCGTTTTATGGCCAGGGACAGTTCATCTTGTGCCAATGTTGTCTCAAAATGCAAGTTGTTTGTGAGGGGCCTGGTACCATTCTCTGAGTTTTAAGACATTTCCTTTCTCTAATTAGCAGACTGCTAGTAGCTATATTGATCTTCCCTGTAACTCAGATGGTAAAGAATCTGCCTATGATGCAGGAGACCTGGGTTAGATACCTGGGTCAGAAAGATCCTCTGGAGAAGGGATTGACCATCCAGTCCAGTATTCTTGCCTGGAGAATCCCATGGAAAGAAGAGCCTGGCAGGCCACAGTCCATGTGGTCGCAAAGAGTCAGACACGACTGAGTGACTAACACTACTACTACTAATAGCTATATAACATCCGCCTAAAAACTAGCAGGGGGCACTCTTTCTGCCCCTTCTGATGTCTATGTCAGAAGCTTTCTCTGTCTCTTTTATACTGTATTAGAACTTTATTACACAAAAGCTCTGAGTGATCAGGCTTCATCACTGGCCCCAAATTGAATTCTTCTCTGGAGGCCAAGAATCGTGGCATCTTTTGTGTTCAGCAACAGCCTTTCAGAGGGGACACAGTTCAGCTCCAAGAATAAATGCCTGCCATCCATTCTCTTCTGTGACGAAGCAGATCAGGTTGAGATTTTTTGAAGTTTCTTTGTTCTCAGTATGTAACAGAGGTGTCATTTTCCCTATTCATGAAATCACCTAATACAGCCCAGTAGTTGTAAAAGTCTCATATCCTAGCTCTAGGAGCCTGGTCCAGTTGGATAGATGGAGCAGGCACTTAGCATCCACATGGTCTTGTGTCCCCCAGGTCTCTGAGCCTCAGGTCCTCACCTGTGTGTAGAGCAGGATTACAGCCCTGCTGGCTTCTTCACACTTATCACAGGGATCAGATGAGAGAGCACATGCTTAAGTGCTTTGAGGATATAGAGCATTTAACGGTATAAAAGTGGGATCATTTTATAAAAGTCTGTAGGTAGAAACCTTGCCTCCCAATAATAAAACAAATATACCCATAGTTCTTCTAGGTCACTTTAGAGATCCTAATCAGGTGTCTCCAGTTGCTGAAGATCCTTTGCAGTATTCAGTTTAGGTATTTCAGACCATGAAGCAAAGTCCTTTTTAATTAAAAGTTGCTAGAAATAATATGGGAGAAGGTAATGGCACCCCACTCCAGTACTCTTGCCTGGAAAATCCCATGGACGGAGGAGCCTGGTGCGCTGCAGTCCATGGGGTTGCTAGGAGTTGGACACGACTAAGTGACTTCACTTTCGCTTTTCACTTTCATGCATTGGAGAAGGAAATGGCAACCCATTCCAGTGTTCTTGCCTGGAGAGTCCCAGGGACGGGAGAGCCTGTGGGCTGCCATCTATGGGGTAGCACAGAGTCGGACACGACTGATGTGACTTAGCAGCAGCAGAAATAATATTTTCTTTATAAAAATTGTATTGAGAAGGGTTATGGAGAAAGGAACCAGATAATTTTGGAAAGAATATTAAGGAATAGAAAATGAAATGAATTTTCTTTGGTTCCTTTAACTGTTTTTAGTTTCACCAAAAAAGTACATAAGCATATAATCACCAAATATGTCTAGCTTAATAAAATGGAGGAGGGTGATGATATGCAATTAATCATCCCCCCCACTCCCACCAAAGACTTTATTTTTAAGTGCTTCCATTACAATGGAAATAGCCTCAGATTTCAGGCAGTGGGCCCAAGCATTCTTGGAGGGTTTATTTTTCTCCTTAAGTGACATTTATTTATTTTTTTTTAATTTTATTTTATTTTTAAACTTTACAAAATTGTATTAGTTTTGCCAAATATCAAAATGAATTCGCCACAGGTATACATGTGTTCCCCATCTTGAACTCTCCTCCCTCCTCCCTCCCCATACCATCCCTCTGGGTCGTCCCAGTGCACTAGCCCCAAGCATCCAGTATTGTGCATCGAACCTGGACTGGCAACTGACATTTAAATGTATAGCATTTCATATGCAGAGCAGGTTATGTTAGCAACAAGAGAGTAAGAAAGTGCACTTACTATGAAGGTAGCTGTCCTAGTGCTTTTCTGTTTTGTGTGTGAAGTTCATTCTCTCTCATGATAACTCTGTTTACAGCACCCACCTGACCTGCAGTCAGGTTTTATAAAGGAGATCTGGGATCATGTGTCTAAGTAAACCAGTTTGTGACAGGAGTCAGCCTCTGATAACCGATACATTTTCTGTTTTAAAGACTCAAATGAAACTTTTCACATTCTTCTTTGAGGATAAAGAGTTACACTTGAAGTCCTTTTTTTTGTCCAAACACATTCAGAGATAAGGCTTCACAAGCCCTGACATTATTTTATCTTGTTATGTGCATCTGTAAGGAACTGAGATACGACTCAGCTACTAAAAACTGATGATTGTGGAACTTGACAGCACTTCGTTTCCTCTGTGTTCTGATTATACACTGAGAAAACCTGTATCTCTTCCAGTTGAGCTAGAATTTGGTAGAATTCAAGAGCTCAAAGGTCTGGTAGAGATCTGTCCTATTATTGGGTATCATCTTACATTTTAGAGAAGTCTCTTGGTTGAGTCATTGTTAAAGCATTTGATTTTCTTTTCATTGTTGGGACCCACTATCCACAGGTCACATTTCTATAGGCCCTATAACTGCTTTGCTGCACAAATTAAACACCAGGATATTTCATACGTATATGCCAGTCCAATGGAGGAGGCAATGGCAACCCACTCTAGCACTCTTTCCTGGAAAAGCCCATGGACGGAGGAGCCTGGTAGGCTGCAGTCCATGGAGTCACGAAGAATTGGACACAACTGAGGGACTTCCCTTTCACTTTTCACTTTCATGCATTGGAGAAGAAAATGGCAACCCACTCCAGTGTTCTTGCCTGGAGAATCCCAGGGACAGAGGAGCCTGGTATCTATGGGGTTGCACAGAGTCGGACAGGACTGAAGCAAATTAGCAGCAGCAGCATTAACATCCAAATCTGTTGTGCTCCTTTTATGTGTAAAAATGACAAACCTTGTTCAGATGCTAGTTTTCCTGTCCTCTTTGTTACACTGTTTTAAATTTATTTCAGGGAATAAAATGATTTTGCTTATCAATTTACTGTAGTTATAAAGCATATATGTGATTCTGAATGACCAGAAATCTAGGAGATCTACAGGTTATTTGGCATTACATCCAGCGCCACTGAGGGTTTTAATGGGGTTGCTTCCTCCATAGAATAAATACAGCCCTGGTTTTTTAAAAACCATGCCTCCAGTAGTGATATGGTTGCTTTACATGAAGAAGGAAACCTAGAAATGGTTGCATCAGGAGGAGGACTTTAAAACTTTTAAACATGTTGTTTTTGTCTTTTTCTCCCTCAGGTGTACTTCAAAAAGAGATAGCCAGATATTATTCACAGTGACCTTGTGGTTATAAATGTTTCCAGAGGACAGCCCTCAGCCTGAACAATTTTTGCGTCAACACTTTGATTCTACCAGGAGTTCATGTCTATTCCAAAGGCTTTTTTCCAATAGGTTTTGCACTGCATAAACTATATTCTACTTTTTTTATGCCAGCAACAAATATTTACACATTACAAGATGTTTGTTCTCCAACTTCACTCAATGATTTCAAGCTCTTGAAAATGGATTTATTATGTTTATTTAAATGTTATATTACTCACTTTCTTATCCAAATCAGAGGTGCAGGCCACCAATAAAAGCTGTCTCCCAGGTTTTGTGTCTTCAGAGACTCCAGAGCTAAACTCATTTTCTAAGATTTGAGACAAAGTTGTGACAGATGTATTTTTACTGTTCCCAGAATTACATATTACTTTCCAATTATATCAGGGATTCTGTTTACTTGAAGACTGTGTGAAGTTGCTGTTTTGTGTCACCACTTCCTTTAACATGACTAGGATCCATTTTTCTACCAAAAAACCTCTGGTTAAAATGCTACAGAGAAAACTGATAGGGAAAACATAATAATATACTATAGTTTAAATAACAACAACAAAAAAATAGATATATGGTTAAATACCGAAGGACAATGTTATATGTTCTAAAAGAGAAGGAAGGGAAAATAATGCTGTCTCAAAATAGGAGCCCTTGTAGGGGATTTGCTAATGAAGGACAGATGTGTGCTAGACTGTCTTCTAGATAGATAATTTTATTTTTTTTAATATTACAAATTGTGGTAAAATATATATAACATAAAATTTACCATATAACCATTTTTAGTCACACAGTCCAGTGGCATTAATTGCATTCACAGTGTTGTGTAGCCACACTGTCTGGGTAACTTTTGGTAATTATGTTTTTCCTATTCAGTGTGTTATTTCTGCAGAGTCATTTTGATAAGTTTCATTTTTCTAGGAGGAATCTGTTTCCTGTGAGTTTTGAGCTTGGTTGACATAAATTTATTCACAATATCTTGTATGGTTAATCTCTGCAGCATCTCTAACTGTGTTCTTTTGGCTTTTTAATTTTCTTTTAGGCTTCTTTTTTATGAATAATCTTGCATAACTTTTTCCTGTTTTCAAAGAATCAACTTTTTGCTTGATTGATGCTCTTTTTTTCCCCCTAGTTCATCATATCATTCTTTCTTTCCTTCAACTTTTCCTTAACGTTGAGGTTTTTCCTCTAAATTCTTAAATTGAAAAAAGATTAGTAATGTCATCATTTTTCTAATGTAAATATATAAAGCTGATGTCTTCCCTAAGGTCCACTTTAGCTGCAACCTGCAAGTTTTGGTACTCACCACTGTCAATAGCCATAGTATTATGTATTTTCTAATTCCTAATTGAATTCATTAACTATATCTTTTACCCATGGGTTATTCATAAGTATAATGTTCTCTAAATTTCAAATGCTAATGGATTTTTTCTTTTAGATTGAACCATGTGGAACTGCTAATATTCAGTCTTTTTACAAGCTCTAAAATGGCACTTTTATATGGTTCAACATATAGTTGTCTTTTGTTATTAATATATAACTTAATTTCATTTGGTCAGACAACATTAGATTGTGAATTTTAAACCAAAGGTAACTACATTCACACTAAAAGTCCTTATTTCTACCATTTTGTATTTTATTGGGAGTTTTAAAAATGTTAACATTTAATGTTAAAATGTTAACTGGTACATGTGTAATCAGTAATTTTCAGTAAAAATCCTCCCCAAATACTGGAATGTTTTCTGATACATGTTGCAGGCTGGCTCTCTGGGATGCAGACTCGGATGGAGTTTAGTGCTGGGATGTGTACGGGGATGCCCTTGGGGTCAACACTGTGGAATCAGGAGGGAAGAAACAGGGTAAGGCAGAGGGAAGGATCAAGCTGGATCACTGGCCAGATGACCTGAGCTGACCGCATGGGAGTCTGGAATGATGATGGCCCCTCAGGGTTGTCCTGACACATCCAATGACCAGTCCTTTATACCTCCACCCAGATGGGTCATTGCACTCAGGCTGCCCCCAGAGGGGCTGGTGGTTTAAGGTTGCCCACTGGCAGCACTTACAGCTGCTGGACAATGAGTCCCTGAAGGGAGGTCAGGACAGCATGTCTCCATGTCCCCCCTCAGTATGTATCAAAGCTCCAGAGGTAGGTGGTGAGGGTGTACTGTGGGGGACCTCTTGATGACTGATGTTTAAGTGAAAATTATGACTCAGTGATTCTCCTGAATACCATCTGGTCTAAAAAACAGAGAAGGTCCATGTAGTAGAGAAATCCTCATTCTCCAGGGTCAGCCCAGTTGTTGCCTCTTCTAGGAAGTCGCATTAAGATCAGTCATCATCCTAGGTAACTCAGATTTGTGTGTTACCCTGAGCACCACTTGTGTTAAACTGAACCATACTTGGTTAGTGTCCTGTGTCACCATCTTGAGAGACTTTATTTTTAAACAAAGCCCTGTTCTTTCTGTTGTGCATGTAGCCTGCCCTGACTGTGAGTGTTCACACGTGGTCTTTTTCTCCCTTAGTTTAGGGCACTTGAAGCTGTGCCCTGTTCACTTTTTAATTATGTCTTCCAGCAGAGTGTTTGTGCACAGAGGGTGCTTAGTAAGTGTTTGTGGAATGAAGAAATGATGACTGAGAGCAAACCTTCCTTCTCAACTTTATAACTTTGAGATTTTAAGAGGTAGCCTGGGATAACAGAAAGCCGTGGCTTTGGAGTCAGTCACACTGATCTGTCCTTTCTCTACTACTCACTAGCACTGTGGGTGTGGGAAAGCAGTAACCAGTCAAAGTGCCAGGACATTAGAATTGCACCATCCTTGACAAAATAGGCTCTGGGCACCTTACAGCCACGTAGTCTTAGTTACATGCTTGGGTAAGCATCTCAACCACTGAATCTCAGCTTCTTTGTCTGGAAAATGAATATAGTTCCTGCTGTTGAACCATTGCTTTGGTTGGAATGATGACCTAAGAGCATCCAAAGACACAGGGTGGAATCACTGACCTTGGTGATTCTTATCACTAGGAGAGGAGAACAGGATGGGTGTGGATGAAGGAGGTTTGTAGGCTGTAGGTGTACTTGAGGAGGTCCTCATCTGATGGCCTAAACCAGACTGTTCCTCCTCCACATGTAGTTAAAATGACACAAGCACACGGGGAGGAGCACAAGCTCTGGAGTCAGGGACAAATACTGGCTCCTCTGGGCACTGACTGGGCTTGGATTCAAGTTCTGCTCCCTGGCAAGTGTGGGCTCTTAAGGTTGGGAAGCCCACTGTGCTTCAGGGTCTTTGTCTGAAAGGTGAGGTGGGGATAGCCTTCTTGATTCTCAGAGGGCTGTTGCAAAGATTAACTATGACAGTGATGCTCACAGTGTGGTCTGTGCACTAGTGCCAGTCCCTGACCTGTTTGTAACCCGGTTAGAAATAAGTACAGGAAATTCAAGAAGTCTAGAAACTCACAACCCTCTGTATTGCTGTGACATCCACCCTCAGGATGGGTGGGATCCTGAATTCCCCGGGACAGTGTGAGTGTAGCACTTGTGCAGTGGGGGAGGGGCCCGTGGCTGAGCTGCACACTAGCCGTGCACAGTGGGTCATTGATTAGGTTGCAATGGGCTGGAAATGTAAAGTTAAGTAAAACTCACATTTAATCCAAGACAGGTGAGAAAGACTGCTTTTGAACAATGCTGGATATGTGATTATCTGTCAATCGGTTCTATCCTCTCCAGCCCTATCCTCTTTATTAATTGTTACCATCATATTTATCTTAAAATTAGAGCACACAGGCTTTCAAAAGGCCCTACTATACATTACCGATACTTTTAATAGCATTAAAAAGTTAGAAATAATTAAATTCCTGTTCAAGTTTAAAGGTTTTTTTTTTTTTTTTTTCAAGTCTAAAAACAGTACTGTTGCATATATTTTACCAATTCTATTATTGAATCAGCAGCATGGTCCTAATGTTGAAGAATGTCCCTGGAAGCACAACAGGCCACTTTAAAACCTTCAGAATTTTTTTAGACACAAGGTTTTGAGTGTAAGCTGTTACTTTTCCTTTAAAAACAGAAAGAATGTAGATTAACTGAGCTTTTGTTTTTTAAACCTAATGTTCTAAGAAAAGTGTTTCTTTTTTCCAAAAACTAAAACAGCAATGTGTGTTAAAAACTGAGAAATATATATTTATTTGAATTTAGACCTAAAAAATAACATTATTAGAAGGAATTGCATGCCCCAGCTGTGTGAGACCTCCATCTGTACTCCAGGCCCATCTGACTTGCCTTAGGAGTCAAACTGGGATTGTGTGATTTTTTAATAAGAACCAAGGTTAAGACTTAGATACACTAGGAATGTTCTACAAGAAGATTACATTGGACAGTCCTGACTAAAATTCATTCTTTCACTCAGCAAACATACTCACAAGTATCCATCCCAACAGGTGGAAGCTTTGGGTATTCCAAACCAGTGTTTGATCCAAAAGCTTATCATATTTAATTCTGGAGGACGTTACAGGAAAAGCATTTTTTAAATTAAATTTTTCAGATTATCTAGACAAAAAATGAGTCTCTGAGATGGAGTTTTATCACATTAGAAATGTCATAAGTAAATAATGATAAACAGAGGGCTGTGGGCTTTTAAACCCTACTTTTTACAACACTAAATTTTTTTTTTAAATCCATGAGTTTATACTGATTCCTATAAGACATAAAGTAGATAGTAGGAAGGGAAAACCCTTTTTTTTTTTTTTAGTAGAAGGTCAACTCACAAATGTAGACAGATGTACAGAAAAGTACCATTTAACAGCCATCCTTGTCATAAACAATTCAGACAAAATTCATCATTGTCTGAATATATGGTGAATGTTCATGGCTTGGGGGAGACACAGATTTTCATGGACTCAAAGTATCTTCTCAGATTAATTCTTTAGGGAAGAATTGTATTTTCAAAGTGGAAAAATCTGGCAAACACCTGGCTAAGCAAATAACCAGAGTGAATATTATTAATAGTGAACCTACTGACACCCTTGACATTTTTTTCTTGTTTCTTTAAAAATTTATTTAAGTATTGTTGATTTACAATGTCTTAATTTCTGCTGTACAGCAGCGATTCAGTTATACATATACATACATTCCTTTTCATGTAAGTTAAATAAGCAAGGTGAAAACATACAGGTCATACTCCTTTCCCAGTTTTGACCCAGGCAGTTGTTCCATTTCTGGTTCTAACTGTTGCTTCTTGACCTGCATACAGGTTTCTCAGGAGACAGGTAAGGTGGTCTTTAAGTTTTCCAGTTTGTTGTGATCTACAGACTCAAGGCTTTAGCATAGTCAATGAAGCAGAAGTAGATGTTTTCCTAAGCAGAAACCATAAGACCTACAAATTCTGGAAATGTACTTCCTGGTCCTTTACAGAAAAATTCTGCCCACCCTGCCCTAGAGCTCTGCTGTCCTAAGTGTGGCCTGTGGACCAGCGGCATCGACTGTCCTAGGAGGCAGTTAGGACACGGAATCTTGTCCCAGACCTACTGACTCAGAATCTCCAGATCCCAGATGAGTCCTGCTCAAAGTACAGTTTGAGAAGCACTGGTTTCAAGGCCCTGCTCGGTCATCCTGCGGATGCACCCTCCCCAGGTGCAGCCAGAGAAGACCAGGGAGTGTGGCCACCTGGAGCCCCGCCCCCTCCAGGCCGTGCTCTGAGCACCTGGACCCCAGAATCCCTGTTCCCATCCCCAGTGCCAGCCTCCCTCCTGGGGCCCATGTCCTAGCTTGACAGGTGGTCAAGATACTGCTGTTCATGGGTGGGAAGAGTGTGGCCTAAGTTTAAACTTGAAGGATAGGAGTGCTCTTGCTTGAGCAGAAGATTCCTCAGGGCACAGAGACGGTCAGAGCCAGAGGTGGAAAGAGCAGGGGGAGGGGGCTGGGGGCTGGGTTGGCCCCGCCCTCTGCTGTCCGGCCTTCTGGCTTGGAGCTCAGTGTCCAAAACCCCATTCTGCCAGGTGTTAATAGGAAGGTGTACTTGACAGTTTTGTTTGATTGATTTATAACTTCTAACTATTTAAAAATACTCTATGGCCTTCATTTGTACTCTTGACCCAGGGCCCACAGATGTGAGTGGCAGGTCTATTAAATGTTTCTCCGAGTGTTCACAGGATCCCCTGCATCCCAATCCCCCAATCCACTGGGATGCTTGATAAAAATTCAAATTCCCAGGCCCCACTGTGTGACCTCCTGGATCAGATCTTTGGGAATGGAGCCTAGGACTCTGCATTCTGACCTCTCCCCTGGTAACTCTGATCCACAGCAGAGCTACAGGAGCACTTGTAATTGGGGGGTGGGGCGGGGGGGGGGCTGCGGCGGGAGAGGAACTTAGAGGGAAGCTGCCATAAGTGGTCGGAAGTGAGAGGTAGAGAAAGGGAGGTCCCAGGTCACAGGAAGGTACTGACCACAAGCTCACTCCCTTCCTCCTTCTCTCATGAGCCCTTACAACCTGGGCTGACCCCACCCTCGGGAGTTGGCTGCAGGGAGAAGCTGCCAGAACAGGGCAAGTGTGTCCTCCTGCTGACTGTGGGGCTCTTGGGGCTGCCCTGCAGAAGGAAGGATCGGAGTCAGGGGAAATAGGAGCAAAGAGGCTGTAGGAGCCTGGACGGACCACCCGGACCCACCGGGAGAGTCGGGCTGAAGGGCTGGGCAGATCTTGGGACAGGAGAGAACTCCGGGTCCTGCCAGGACACGGGAGGAGCGGGGACAGACTGTGGGGTCCCACCTGCCTGGGCTCAGAGGCTGCATCTGCCAGTTAGGAGTCGGATGACCTTGAGCAATTTCCTTAAGCTCTGTAGGCTTGTTTCCATGTCTGTGAAATGGGAATCCTAACACCTCTAGGCTTGTGTTACAGGTAAACGTGGTAATTAAGTAAAAACATAGCTTTGCTATACAGGAGAATGGAATATACAGCAGGACTGTTGTCGTTTACTGTGAAGCTTGTCAAGTTACACCTCTGAACTTCCTGATGCTTGATATCACAGGCACTTGTCACTGGCTGTTAAGACCAATTTCCTCAAACCCCAGGCACAGGAAGGCTCCAGTCACAGGCATGTGCCAGACCCATGCTTGGCCAGTGACCTAGAGCTCCCTGAGCTTCCCTGTGCAGGAGCAACTCCTGAAGTTACTGCCAAGCTGCTCCTTGTGTACGGTTCCCAGGATTTCCCTCCCGGCAAACCACATCTTTGGGATGTGAAGGAATCCTGCTCACAGATTTGTGATGAACTGAGGAGGGGCTTGTATAAAACCTCCAGGAACAACCGCTCAGTTTGGGTCAGTCGCTCAGTCATGTCCAACTCTTTGCGACCCCATGAATTGCAGCACGCCAGGCCTCCCTGTTCATCACCAACTCCTGGAGTTCACTCAGACTCACGTCCATCGAGTCAGTGTTGCCATCCAGCCATCTCATCCTCTGTCGTCCCCTTCTCCTCCTGCCCCCAATCCCTCCCAGCATCAGAGTCTTTTCCAATGAGTCAGCTCTTCACAAGGGTGGCCAAAGTACTGGAGTTTCAGCTTTAGCATCATTCCTTCCAAAGAAATCCCAGGGCTGATCTCCTTCAGAATGGACTGGTTAGATCTCCTTGCAGTCCAAGGGACTCTCAAGAGTCTTCTCCAACACCAGTTCAAAAGCATCAATTCTTTGGTGCTCAGCCTTCTTCACAGTCCAACTCTCACATCCATGCATGACCACAGGAAAAACCATAGCCTTGACTAGACAGACCTTTGTTGGCAAAGTAATGTCTCTACTTTTGAATATGCTATCTAGGTTGGTCATAACTTTCCTTTCAAGGAGTAAGCGTCTTTTAATTTCATGGCTGCAGTCACCATCTGCAGTGATTTTGGATCCCAAAAAGATAAAGTCTGACACTGTTTCCACTGTTTCCCCATCTATTTCCCATGAAGTGATGGGACTGGATGCCATGATCTTCGTTTTCTGAATGTTGAACTTTAAGCCAAGTTTTTCACTCTCAACTTTCACTTTCATCAAGTGGCTAAAAACAACTGTACCATACTGAAAATCACTACCAGGGGGCAGAAGAATCCACGAGTCCAGGTGAGGCACATGGAAAGTTCATGGAATGAGGGACCAGGAAGGCCTCATGGCAGGCAAGAAGGTTGGGGCCTCTAGCTTTGCCTCATCCTCATTCATCCCCACCTCCACACACAGAAATGCACACTCCTGCTCCTGAAGAATCACTTGATCCCTGTATATTCAGTTACCTTCTCCAGGTACAGTCCTTTATATCCTCAATATGACAAAGGCCGGTGGTTTGTAAACTTGGCTGCAAATTCGAATCACCAGAGGAGCTCTATAAAATCCCAGTGCTGAGTAGTCCTCTCAGTTAAATCAGAATCTTGGGGATGGGAGGCAGGAGTCGACACTTTTTATTACTAAAACCCCACAGGTGATTCTACCCTGTTGCCAACTGAGAACCACTGTTGGAGGCAAAAGATCTTTCTTCCCAAATGGCAGCTGCTTTAATTCACATTTATGACAAAACGTGGTCTACTGGAGAAGGGTATGGCAAACCACTTCAGTATTCTTGTCTTGAGAACCCCATGAACAGTATGAAAAGGCATAAAGATATGACACTGGAAGATGAACTCCCAAGGCTTGTAATTGCTCAATATGAAGAGTGGAGAAATAACTCCAGAAAGAATGAAGAGACAGAACCAAAGAGAAAACAATGGCCCATTGTGGATGTGACTGACCATGGAAGTAAAGTCTGATGCTGTAAAGAACAGTATTACATAGGATCTTGGAATGTTAGGCCCATGAATCAAGGTAAATTGGAAGTGATCAAACAGGAGATGGCAAGAGTGAACATCGACATTTTAGGACTCAGCTAAAATAGACTGGAATGACTGAATTTAATTCAGATGACCATTTCTTCTATTACTGTGGGCAAGAATCCCTTAGAGGAAATGGAGTACCCCTTATAGTCAACAAAAGAGTCTGAAGTGCAGGACTTGGGTGCAATTTCAAAAACAACAGAATGGTCTCTGTTTCCAAGGCAAACCATTCAATATCACACTAATCCAAGTCTATGCCCCAACCACTAATGCCAAAGAAGCTAAAGTTGAATGTTATATGTAAATCTACAAGACCTTCTAGGACTAATACCAAAAGAAGGTGTGCTTTTCATCATAGAAGAGTGGAATACAAAAGTAGGAAGTCAAGAGATACCTGGAGTAACAGGCAAATTTGGTCTTGGAGTACAAAACAAAGCATGGCAAAGGCTAACATAGTTTTGCCAAGAGTAGGCACTGGTCAGAGCAAACACCCAATTCCCAAAACACAGGAGATGACTCTACACATGGATGTCACCAGATGGTCAACACTGAAATCATATTGATTATATTCTTTTCAGCCAAAGATAGAGAAGTCCATACAGTCAGCAAAAACAAGACTGGAAGCTGACTGTGGTTCAGATCATGAACTCCTTATTGCCAAATTCAGACTTAAATTGAAGAAAGTAGGGAAAACTACTAGACCATTCAGATATGACCTAATCAAATCCCTTATGAGTAGAAATAACAAATAGATTAAAGGAATCAGATCCAATAAATAGAGTGTCTGAAGAACTATAGATGGAGGTTCATAACATCATACAGAAGGCTGTGATCAAAACCATCCCCAAGAAGAAGAAATGTAAAAAGACAAAATGGTTGTCTGAGGAGGCCTTACAATTAGCTGAGGAAAGAAGAGAAGCTAAAGGCAAAGGAAGGATATACCCATCTGAATGCAGAATTTCAAAGAACAGCAAGGAGAGATAAGAAAGCCTTCTTAAGTGATCAATGCAAAAAAATAGAGGAAAACAATAGAATTGGCAAGACTAGAGATCTCTTCAAGAAAATTAAAATACCAAGGGAACATTTCATGCAAAGATGGATACAATAAAGGACACAAAGAGAATGTACTTAACAGAAGCAGAAGATATTTTTAAAAAGTGGCAAGAAAACACCAAACTATGCAAAAAAAAAAAACAAAAAAAAAACTTAATACCTGGATAACCATGATGATGTGATCACTGACCTAGAGCCAGACATCCTGAAATGTGAAGTCAGATGGACCTTAGGAAGTATCACTATGAATAAAGCTAGTAGAGGTAATAGAATTCCGGTTGAACTATTTCAAATCCTAAAAGATAATGCTGTAAAAGTGCTGTACTCAGTATGCCAGCAAATTTGGAAAACTCAGCAGTGGCCACAGGACTGGAAAAGGTGAATTTTAATTCCAATCCCAAAGAAGGGCAATGCCAAAGAATATTCAAACTACTGCTCAATTACACTCATCTCACCTGCTGGCAAATTAATGGTCAACAATCTCCAGGTGAGGATTCATCAGTATGAGAACTGAGAACCGCCAGATGTTCAAGCTGGATTTAGAAAAGGCAGAGGAACCAGAGATCAAAATGCCAACATCCATTGGATCATAGAAAAAGCAAGAGATTTCCAGAAAAAAACATCTACTTCTGCTTTATTGACTACGCCAAAGCCTTTGACTGTGTGGATCCCAAAAAACTGTGGAAAATCCTTCAAGTGATGGGAATACCAGACCACGTGACCTGCCTCCTGAGAAATCTGTATGCAGGTCAAGAAGGAAGAGTTAGAACCGGACATGGTGCAACCTAATTGGGAAAGAGTACATCAAGGCTGTATATTGTCACCCTGCTTATTTAACTTAAATGCAGACTGCTGCTGCTGCTAAGTCACTTCAGTCGTGTCCGACTCTGTGTGACCCCATAGATGGCAGCCCAACAGGCTCCCCCGTCCCTGGGATTCTCCAGGCAAGAAAACTGGAGTGGGTTGCCATTTCCTTCTCCAATGCATGAAAGTGAAAAGTGAAAGTGAAGTCGCTCAGTCGTGTCCGACTCTTTGCGACCCCATGGACTGCAGCCTACCAGGCTCCTCTGCCCATGGGATTTTCCAGGCAAGAGTGCTGGAGTGGGGTGCCATTGCCTAGATCATACTAAATGCTGGGCGGGAAGAAGCACAAGCTGGAATCAAGATTGCCGGGAGAAATATCAGTATGCAGATGACACCAACCTTTTAGCAGAAAGTGAAGAGGAACTAAAAGACTTTTGAAATTAAACGAGGAGATTGAAAAAAGCTGCCTTAAAACTCAACATTCAAAATACAAAGATCATGGCATCCAATCCCATCACTTAATGGCAAATAGATGGATAAAGAATGGAAACAGTGACAGACTTTATTTTGGGGGGCTCCAAAATCACTGCAGATGGTAACTGCAGCCATGAAATTAAAAGATACTTGCTCCTTGGAAGGAAAGTTATAACCTACCTAGACAGCATATTATAAAGCAGAGACATTACTTTGCCAACCAAGGTCTGTCTAGTCAAAGCTATGTTTTTTCCAGTAGTCATATATAGATGTGAGAGCCGGACCATAAAGAAAGCTGAGCACCGAAGAATTGATGCTTTTGAACTGTAGTGTTGGAGAAGACTCTAGAGAGTCCCGTGGACTGCAAGGAGATCCAACCAGTCCACCCTAAAGGAAATCAGTCCTAAATATTCATTGGATGCTGAAGCTCCAGACTTTGGCCACCTGATGGGAAGAACTGATTCATTAGAAAAGACCCTGATGCTGGGGAAGATTAAAGGTAGGAGAGGGGGACGTCAGAGGATGAGATGGTTGGATGGCATCACTGATTCAATGGGCATGAGTTTGAGTAAACTCTGGGAGTTGGTGATGGACAGGGAAGCCTGGCATGTTGCAGTCCATGGGGTTGCAAAGAGTCAGACACGACTGAGTGACTTAACTGAAAGGAGTTGATTATGTGGGATTTTTAAATTTTTTTTTAGTCTTTAATTTTTTTCTCCTGTGTCTTAGATAGAGTCATTGTGTTTTATAGTTGGTGTTTCAAAAAGAACATAATTACATGGCCCACTTACTAGGAGGACTGAGTGTTATCACTATTTTCCTCCAGATCTAGTCCCAGGCCTGCCCTAGAAGGTGCTGAGGAAGGTTGGATTTTAACTACTCAGTGAAAAACCCTAATGGGGCATGTAAGGAGTTGGGGAAGGACTCTTTTAGGACAGAAGACTGTGTCCACAGGAGGAAGTGGGATGACTCTTCCATCACTTGAGTCCTGCCTGCTCTCCTGCTTCATCTCCAGACTTTCTCTCACTCTAGCCTGAGCTCCAATGTGTCTTAACTGTTTTAGTTTCTCACATCCACCAACCTCTCCTTTGCTCTGGACCTTTGGACCCATCTTTTTCTGCCAAGGAAACCTTCTCCCTGCACACATATTTTATTGACAGACTTTTACTCTCCTCTCAGGTCACAAGTGAGACATGGCTCTACCCAGCAGGACTCTTTCTCCCTGAGATGAACCCCCGTCCCTGCCCCTCTCCCCTCCTTTCTTGGCTCCTTTCTCCTCTCCTTCCTTCAGCCGGGAAGAGTGGCAGTTGTGTCTCCTCCAGGGACCCCAGCACCTGTCTAGGAGCCCGGGCACAGGTGGGCTCAGTATTTAGTGACTGACTTTGAAAACATCCAGGTGGTAGGTGAACAATTTTCCAAGTCTCAAATGTGTCCACTTGGTTTTCTTTTCCCCTTGGACTTAGGACATAGTGGCTAATAAACTTCAGGTGTTTGAGGGCAGGGTTAGGACACCTGCATGATTTAAATAGAAGACAGTTGGAGAGAGAAGGGAGAAAAGAACTGGGAAGTTCAGGAAGAGTATGGCCGACAGCTAGTTGCTGTGATTCGCACAAAGCTTGTCCTGTGTGTGTGAAAGAGGCTCCCAGGATGAATGTGCCATGGAGATGTTCCCTGAGGGCTTCCTATGGCTGGTTCTATGATATGCTGAGGCTCTGAGGTCAAGGCTGTGAATGGAAACTCAACCTGAGGGAAACACGTGTTGTGTCTCTTTGTATAAATGGCTGCTACTCTGTACCCCCAAACAAGCTGCTTAAATAGGGATGTCACACATTTTACAGTGTCCATATCTCTCATCCACTCCCAGGGAAGGAAGGACTGATTATCCCTGAGTCCTATCCTTCAACCTCTGAGAACTCTTCATTCACTTTCCCCAGAACAGCAGGCCTGAGGGTAGGAGAAGGCTTGTCATGTCTCCATCCCCAGCACCCTGACTGTTGAGTGAGCCCGTGACTTAGAGGTAGGGAGGAGGGTGAGATGAATGAGTGTCCTCTGGTCCCACAGCCAGTCCTTCCCCAGCCCTACCCCCAGCACCTCCACCCTTCCATTCCCTCTGCCCTTGTACTTGCCCTTGGATTTCCTCTCATATTCATTCAAGGCTTCCCAGAGTTCTATCTCAGAGCTGAAATCTCTCTTAAACCATCTTTTCCTTTGTGTAAAATCTTATCCCTTGATAGTTGAGTGACTTCACTCAGGAGGACAAGGGGAGAACTGGGAGTATGGCAAAGACAGGAGGGTCTGAGGTGTTGCTTAGTTTCTTATCTCACTTTTAAACTAGGGTGTGGAGCATGTAACACACAGCAAAGGCATACATCACAGCATTTCACCAGAACCAGATCCCCTACACCTGTGACAGGGAGGGAAATTAGCTTTGTTGGCCCCTGACCTCTGTGTCCATGAACTGTGAACTTCCAGATGTTCAAGCTGGTTTTATAAAAGGCAGAGGAACCAGAGATCAAATTGCCAACATCTGCTGGATCATCAAAAAAGCAAGAGAGTTCCAGAAAAACATCTATTTCTGCTTTATTGACTACGCCAAAGCCTTTGACTGTGTGGATCACAATAAACTGTGGAAAATTCTGAAGGACATGGGAATACCAGACCACCTGACCTGCCTCTTGAGAAACCTATATGCAGGTCAGGAAGCAACAGTTAGAACTGGACATGGAACAATGAACTGGTTCCAAATAGGAAAAGGAGTATGTCAAGGCTGTATATTGCCACCCTGCCTATTTAACTTATGTGCAGAGTACATCATGAGAAACGCTGGGCTGGAAGAAGCACAAGCTAGAATCAAGATTGCTGGGAGAAATATCAATAACCTAAGATATGCCGATGATACCACCCTTATGGCAGAAAGTGAAGAGGAACTAAAAAGCCTCTTGATGAAAGTAAAAGAGGAGAATGAAAAGTTGGCTTAAAGCTCAACATTCAGAAAACTAAAATCATAGCATCTGATCCCATCACTTCATGGGAAATAGATGGGGAAACAGTGGAAACAGTGTAAGACTTTATTTTTGGGGGCTCCAAAATCACTGCAGATGGTGATTGTAGCCCTGACATTAAAAGGCGCTTACTCCTTGGAAGGAAAGTTATGACCAACCTAGATGGCACATTGAAAAGCAGAGATATTATCTTGCCAATAAAGGTCCATCTAGTCAAGGCTATGGTTTTTCCAGTGGTCATGTACGGATGTGAGAGTTGGACTGTGAAGAAAGCTGAGCACGGAAGAATTGATGCTTTTGAACTGTGGTGTTGGAGAAGACTCTTGAGAGTCCCTTGGACTGCAAGGAGATCCAACCAGTCCATTCTAAAGGAGATCAGTCCTACGTGTTCATTGGAAGGACTGATGCTGAGGCTGAAATTCCAATACTTTGGCCGCCTCATGCAAAGAGTTGACTCGTTGGAAAAGACCCTGATGCTGGGAGGGATTAGGGACAGGAGGAAAAGGGGATGACAGAAGATGAGATGGCTGGATGGCATCACTGACTCGATGGACATGAGTTTGAGTGAACTCCGGATGTTGGTGATGGACAGGGAGGCCTGGCGTGCTACAATTCATGGGGTCACAAAGAGTCGGACACGACTGAGCAACTGAACTGACCTCCGTGTCACTGGCAGCCCTTCCCAACACTCCAGGTCTTTGGCCTGTTCCTACCTCTTCTCAAAGTGAAAGTAAAAGTATTAGTCGCTCAGTCATGTCCTAGTCTTTGTGACCCCATGGACTGTAGCCTGCCAGGCTTCTCTGTCCATGGATTCTCCAGGAAAGAATATGAGAGTGGGTAGTCATTCCCTTTTCCAGGGGATCATCCCAATCCCAGGGATCAAACCCAGGCCTCCCACATTGCAGGCAGATTCTTTACCATCTCAGCCACCAGGAAAGCCCTCAAACTCATGTTTATTATCTGGCTCCAGTTGTTGGGTGGAAAATTATCTCATTTGCTTATTGCATAATAATAACAAAAGAAAAAGAGTGGTATCAAGATAAGACTGAAGCTCACTATCCAATGTTTCAAAGGGAAGAAATAAATCATTCCAGAAACTGCCCTCATGTAAAATTCCAAATAAGTGTGAAAGAAAGTGAAAGTCACTCAGAATACTGGAGTGGTAGCCTTTCCCTTCTCCAGGGGATCTTCCCAAGCCAGGGATCAAGCCCAGGTCTCCTGCATTGCAGATGGATGTTTTACCAACTAAGCCACCAAGGAAGCCCAAGTGCAGTACTAAACCAATGGCTTGTGATGATTTAGAATGACCCAGAGGGATGGGATGGAGAAGGCAATGGCACCCCACTCCAGTACTCTTGCCTGGAAAATCCCAGGGATGGGGGAGCCTGGTGGGCTGTCGTCTATGGGATCACACAGAGTTGGACACGACTGAAGCGACTTAGCAGCAGCAGCAGCAGAGGGATGGGATGGGGAGGGAGGTGGGAAGGCATTCAGGATGGGGAACACATGTACACCCATGGTGGATTCATGTCAAAATATTGTACTTGGCATCCAATTAAAATAAATAAATTTAGTTAAAAAATAGAAAAGGAAGCAGTGATCATTGGAACAACCTCTTGGGTTCAATACATAAAGGATTGTAATGCTGAATTAAATGTGCATGCTTATAAAGGCTGATGGATCTGATGAAAACTGTAGTGAAATACTAGCATTAAGATTTTAGCAGGCAACTGTCTGTTTCTTAAGATGCTCTTGAGATACTGTACTGAGTGTGAGTATATATATTCATACACACGCATATATATTAATGTTCATGTGATTAGTAAAGGGATGATGGTACTGTGTTTATCTTTCTCAAGTGTTTAGCTCTTAGAAATGTGTACTCGAATATCAGTGGGTGAAATATGTATCTGGGAGTTGTGCTAAACATTGGTGGCACTACTGTAAAAGAGGAGAGCTTAATGAAATGAGATGGAAAACATGTGAATAACTGGTGAAGCTTGTTTCGTGGAAGTTCATTGTGCTATTCTACTTTTGGATATGTTTGAAAATTTCTATAATAAAAAGTTTAAACACCTACTTGCCACGATAGGATATGAACAAATAAGAACTAAGGACAGGGTTTTTGATCAGATGAATTCCCAGTGTTTTAGGGTTGGGAACTCAGCATTCCTCATGATACTTCCTTAATAGGCAGGCACAGAAGAGAGAATTATTATTCATTATGCAGAAAGAAACGTGTATGTGAGTCAAGAAGCAACAGTTACAACCAGATGTAGAACAACTAATTGGTTCAAAATTGGGAAAGGAGTACATCAAGGCTGTATTTTGTCACCCTGCTTATTTATCTTCTATGCAGAGTACATCATGCAAAATGTCTGGCTGGATGAATTAAAAGTTTGAATCAAGATTTCCAGCAGAAGTATCAACAGCCTCAGATATGTGGATGATACCACTGTAATGGCAGAAAGTGAAGAGAAAATTAAGAACCTCTTGATGAGGGTGAAAGAGGAGAGTGAAAAAGCTGGCTTGCAACTCAACATGAAAGAAAACTAAGATTATGGTATATGATTCCATCACTTCATGGCAAATAAAAAAGGAAAAAGTGAAAGCAGTAACAGATTTCATTTTCTTGAGCTCCAAAATCAATGCAGATGGTGACTGCAGTTATGAAATTAAATGACACTTGCTCCTTGGTAGAAAAGGTATCACAAAGCTAGAGAGTGTATTAAAAAGCAGACGTTACATTGCCGACAAAGGTCCATATAGTCAAAGCTCTGGTTTTTCCCATAGTTATGTATCCATGTGAGAGTTGGAGCATAAAGAAGGCTGAGGGCCAAAGAACTGATGCTTTTGAATTGTGGTCTGGAGAAGACTCTTGAGAGTCCCTTGAATAGCAAGGATATCAAACCAGTCAATCCTAAAGGAAATCAACCTTGAATATTCACTGGAAGGATTGTTGCTGAAACGTCAATACTTTGGCCACCTAATGCAAAGAGCCATCTCATTGGAAAAGACCCTGATTCTGGGAAAGAATGAAGGCAAAAGGAGATGGGGGTGGCAGAGGATGAGATGGTTAAATAGCTTCACTGACTAAATGGACATGAATTTGAGCAAACTCCAGGAGACAGTGGAGGACAGAGGAGTCTGGTGTGCTCTAGTTCATAAGGTCTCAAAGACTCGGACATGACTAAGTGACTGAATAAGAACATGAAAAACCAAGGGAATGAGGGCACAGTTATATTTAAAAACATGGTTGTCTCTGCAGACAAATGTTCTAAGGTTTGCTGCTAGTACCTCAGCAAGTTCATTCCAGAGCCCTCTCTCCATTGCCCTCACATCTCAGTTTGCTGTCCAGACCTCTAGACTTCCTTCATTTAAAAATAAGCCTGGGAGGAGTTCCCTGGTGGCACAGTGAATAAGAATCCACCTGCCAATGCAGGGGACACAGCTTCGATCCCTGGTCCGGGAAGATTCCACATGCTGTGGAACATCCAAGCCTGTGTGCCACAACTGCTGAGTGCCCATGCTGCAACTCCTGAAGCCCACATACCTAGAGCCTGTGGTCCACAGCAAGGGAAGTCACTGCAACCAGAATCTCACACATCACAATGCAGAGCAGCCCCTGCTCTCCTCAACTAGAGAAAGCTGCATGAAAGCAACAAAGACTGAAAGACTAGCACAGCCAAAAATAAAACAAGTAAACAAACAATCATGGGACTAACCTGCCTTCTTTCCTTTTTTTTTTTTTTTTTTAATGTCACACTGTGTGGCAGGGGGGGTCTTTGTTCCCCAACCAGGGAAAATAAGATTAAACCTGTACCTCCTGTATCGGGAGCACATAGTCGTATTAACCACTCGACCGCCAGGGAAGTCCCTTTTGTTGTTTTTTTTAACTTTTGGGTTTTTTGGCCCTACCTTACTGATTTTCAATCAGTTCCTTGATCAAACTTTTACCCCACGTGAGAAATCAATTCCTTTATCAGACTTCAACACTATATGAGTGTTGGATCAACTAACTACAACAGGGTGAAAGAGAACTTTACATTCCACATACTATCCTTTTGCCACCCAACTATGAGTATCCCCAACACAATACCAGATTCCTTCTTCAGAGCAGGTGGAATGTTGAAGGATGGAAGCAGAGAGAGGATTGAGAACTGGATCATCGTGATGGGTCTGTCCCCCCAAGTACTGCTGAGTTCATCTCCCGGTCTCTGCTATCCCATCTATTCATCTCAGCTCCACCTCCACCACTCAAGCCAGGTGAGGAGTATTTCTCTCCTGGAAGACAGAGGAAACTCTGCATTCACTCTAGCCCAGTGGTTCTCAACCAGGAACTGGCTTCCCTGAGGATACCTCACCAATAATGTCTGGACACATTTTTGGTTGTCACGACTGAGGGAGGAGGTGACTACTGCATCCAGTGGATAGAGGTCAGGGACGCTGTGACACACCCTGCAACGTACAGGTCCCCTCACCAACAAAGACTTGTCTGGTCCAAATATCAACAGTGCTAAGTTTGAGAAAGCCTGCTCCATTCCCCCTGTAAAACCTGAAATGCATAATCATGCTGTTTCTTTAAAGAGAGCATCAGGTCATGTCACCCCATTGCTTAAAACTTTTCAACGGTTTCCCACTCTTAGTAGGAAGATTAAAAACAAACAAAACCTCCTTAGCTCCTTGAATTTGCATGACCGGACACTCACCTCCCCTCTTTTCTTATATTACTTGCAGTAACCAACCTAACCTTATTCCTGTTTTTCTAGAAAGCATCATTCTTCCTCTTCCCTCACAGGGTCTTGCTATTCTCTTTTATAAGTCAATTTCTCCCCTCTCACCAGCCTCTCCCCCTTTTCCTTGCTCACTGCTGCCTTCTAATCCTTTAGGAGACCTCACCTTGAAGGTAACTCCATCACAGACTCCCTCCCTGACCACCAAGCTGTACTAAAGCCTGAGATGAGAGGCCACATGGGGAGAGAAACCAGGCCACCCCAGGTCCTCCAGCCATCCCAGCTCAGGCTGGAGTGGAAGTGAGTCCCATCTGGACACCCAGTGCCAGCGGGGTCCCTGGCTGTGGGCAGGACTGTGAGTGAGCCCAGGAGGCCAGCAACCTCTGCCTCATCAGCTTCACAACTGTACTGAGTAATGAAAAAGTGACCACTGCCTCAGGGTGCTTATGTCTCAGGTGGTTGATGTAGTGACAGACAGAAGATTCACTCTCCCTGGTGTTCCTGACTGTGCAGTAAGGAGAGCTCCCTGTTACTGTGGGGAATTTCCCCCTAACCTTCTGCTCTGTCCCCTTCACAGGACTGCTCTCAGGACCTGAGTTTTTGAGTCACGGTCCACTTGACAGGCTGACGCTCTCTCCCCATTAGGTCAGTGAGTGGATGTGGGGAGACTGTTCCCCTTTCTATCTCACCTTCTTGTCCCATCAGGCTCCCTGGAACTGCAGCCCTGCACTGGGCAGGGATGGTCTCAGTTAACTCAAGAACCAGAATAGGTTTCAAAGGGTCAGTATCTATTTCAGTAAGCAGGGAAAGAGCTAAAGTTTTTCACAATTTGTCTTTTCCTATATTATAAAGGGGAAATCACTTAGAGAATTGAGACTAGGCTTCCCTTGTGGCTGAGATAGTAAAGAATTTGCCTGCAATATGGAAGACCCAGGTTCAATCCCCAAGTTGGGAAGAGCCCCTGGAAAAGGGAATGGCAATCCACCCCAGTACTCCTGCCTAGAGATTTCCACAGACAGAGGAGCTTGGCAGGCTATGGTTTATGGGGTCGCAGAGAGTCGGAAACAACTGAGTGACTACAATTTCTTTCTTTGGAGGGAACTCCCCATGGCAACATAATCCCTCTTGAACCTGGGTTTTTACTGAGGGTCCCCTTCCACTCTGTTCACATGAATCTCTACCTGCCTCCTGCAGGAGACCCATCCTCATGGGAAAATCCCATCCCCATGAAGGTCTCATCACTTGAGTCAGGCTCCATTCCCTGGCCACTCAATAAATCTTGAGTTTAAATCCTCAGTTTAGCATGACAGGGTGTTTCTTGGGGCTCATGTCAGGAAAATTGGGGGCATCTGAAGGAGAAGATGCTCTTGGTTTCTGGGCCTAGTGTGAACCTGGTCACCCAGACAACAGATTTCCCTCAAGAGTCCCACTCTGAGAGGCTCCTGAGAATCTGGTACTTTAAGTCTTTGACCTGATAGAACAGGAATGTATGTCAGCTTCACCTGGCTTCTATCAGGAGGGGAGGCATAGATTTTCAAGAGTAAATATAACTTTTAAAGGGAATGATGCAAACTACAATGGTATTAAGTAATAATTTTCTTAACTAGTCTGCTGCTTCTCCCTTACCTACGTCTCTAGGAGAATCATACTCTTATTGAGCAGAAGGGGGTTGGATTTCTTCCTGTTCTGTTACCCACCATCCCACGTTAGACCCCAACAAGCATCCTTTACCAGGTGTGGCTAGTTCCAACAGAACTTGCTCTGGAGCACATGCTCCCCACTAAAAGCCCTCCAGGGGCTGCTGCCAGTGGTTCATGTGAATGGAGAGGGGCGGGGTTCTCGGGAGTCCGGGCTCAGCTGTGTAGCTACGCACCCAGATCCAGTGCCAGGTGCATCATCTCTGCCCACCGCCCTCTGGCCACCATCTTGATCACAGCCCCGGGAGCAACGTCTCTGTCCTCGGCCCTCAGAGCTGAGGTGTCAGTGGAGCCATTTCTCCCCGGGGAGTCTTGTCTGAAGGGCCAGGGATGCGAGCCCTCTGCAGGAGGTGACTCGTGAGCAAGTGAAAGTCAACTCAGCACAAAGGGAGAGAAAAAAGGTTAGATTTTTATTTTATGACCCAGATTCTACTTTCTGTTGTTTAGTTGCTCAGTTGAATCCAACTGTTTTGTGACCCCGTAGACTGTAGCCCACCGTACTCCTCTGTCCATTCGATTTCCTGGGCAAGAATATTGGAGTGCGTTGCTGTTTTTTTCTCCAGGGGATCTTCCCAACCAGGCATCAAACCTGCGTCTCTTGTGTCTCCGGCATTGGTAGGTGGGTGCTTTACCACTGAGTCATCTGGGAAGCCCCAGATTCTACTTTTACTCCAGGGAATTGTTGGTGGCTTTGCTAGTTACTGCTTCATCAGCACCTGGCCTCCTGGAATATTAAGGGCACCACCTTACCTTTAATGACTGTTTCCTTTGTTACCTGTGGTGACAATCCAATGAAGAGAAAGAGACCAGTTTCTTCCCTAAGCACAAAGAAATAATCAACTTTGTTTGTTTTGTTGTTGTTGTTTTTTACTCACAAAGTAACTCCCTCTTGGCAGGGGTTTGATGTTGCTCCTGAAATTAGTGGAATTCCTTGGAGTCCCTCATTTGAGGAAGACAACTAGGTACTGTTTAAATAGGAAAGGGAAGAGACTAGGCATCAGGGTGCAAGAGAACCATGTCTGGGCTCCTGGGTAAGGGGCTAAGATGGCCTCATCCCTATGGGAACTGTGTCTATGCTTGTGAGACAGGAAGGAGGGGGCACAATGGTTAACAGAATGAGGACAGGAACATAGATATTAAGAAAAACAGGATCCCACAAAAACTGGCTCAAACTAGCTACAATCAAGATGGTGTTGAGTATGATCTGGTCACTGACCTCTAACTCATTACACCTTCATTAGAACACTAAAAATCATTCCCCTCGCACCATGACAGGCATTGTGATAGTTCCAAGGCTGACCATGAAAGGCAAAAAATGTTCCGTGACCCAGCTCCTGACACTCCCCGTCCCTTCCTCAGAATAGCAAGAATATTCTTCCCACTTGCTATCCTATGAAATTCCCCAACCCATTAAAACTCACAACCCCATACTTTGGGGGCACTCTTGCCTTCTTAGAAAGTCCACATTCTGTCTGTGGAGTGTGTACCTCTCTGAATCAGTCCATTTTCACTCTATTTCAGCTCGCTCTTGTATTCTTTCCTGCAGAAGCCAAAGACCCTCATTGGACAGCTAGTCTCAGGGCTCCCAGGACACGATATTTCCTTCTCCTGCACCACTAGTAACCTGGAGAATGAAGGATAGAGATTATAGATCTAACCTGATTATAAGTAGTTGACCTGTATTTAAGAAGAATTCTCATTTATTGTCCTAGTGTCTCTTAAACTCTAGCAAAGTCTGGTTTCTGCTTTCCCAGCAGATTTTGTGTGTTTTTTTTTAACTTGTTTTGTTTTTAAAATCTACTTTGGTGCCGGTGCCAGCTGGCAAAGTCAATCAGGTCCCAAGAACATGCATGGCAGGGCTGAGAAAGGAAACTAAAGCAAGAGAAATCTACAACAAAGATGGGGTCAAAAGGTTCAGACATGTCTCCACAAAGGGACGCAGTCTGACACCAACTTTATTCAGCATCTCATATTTATACAGAAGAGCGTGAGAAAGACAAGACAGTTAGCATTTTTCTTGGTTGACCTATACATCTTACAAAAAGTCACAAGAAATCTTGAGAGCATGGGAATGGCACCCTGTTATTATTTCTTACACCAGATAACATTTCTCTGTGTGTGAGAAGTTTGCACAGAATCCAGGTGCCTGCAGTAAATAAGCGCCTAATCTCTGGGGTGGCGGGACAGAGAGCTATGTTTGCAAGCAAACCCTCAAGGACTGAGGCAGCTCCAAGAGCTGTGTCCTTCGGACAAAAGACCCCGTTCTCACGGGCAGCTCCCTGCATCTCCTTTCTTTTTATATAGGCATACACTTATGTTCCTTTAACTGCAGACCATTTCCATAGATGGAAGCCTTTATCATCCATAGATCATCAATCAGTTTTTTAATTAAACAAGGTGCAAGAACTAAAACAGTTAAAATGGGGATGGACTGACCCTCCCAGCCCACTGGTTGGAGAAGGGGAGGATCGGGAAAATAAGCCCAGTAAGCATTTGAATATTCTTTAGAATGTGCAGTATTAATCTGATTTAAGATAATTAATAAGGTTATCAGGAAGCTTAAAGGTGATATCAGATCACCCTGCACAGCAACACGATTCTGTGCCTCTCGCATCAATGTCTGAAGTTGTTGCCGAGATGGTAATTCATCATGCTCTTGAATCGCCAAACTCTTCATCTGGTTTACTAGAGATCGTCTGCTCCGTGAGTACCAACCTTTCCGGCAGCCAGCGCGGCGCTTCGGCATCCTGTGGGAAAACACAAACATGCCCTCGTCCCCAGATTAGTACAGGATCTGGTCCATACCATTTTCCTACAAGTGGGTCTTTCCAAAAGACTTTAGGTCTTATTGTTTGTGCATCAAAATTCCAAAATCGCTGTGCTGCTGAACGGCCACTTATATCCAATTGTAAAAAATTTAGAAGAAATAAAGCATGGTTTAGAGAGTTGGAGGGGGTGTTGGGATACAATTCCCCCTTCTTTAGTTTTTGCAATTGATGTTTGAGAGTTTGATGTGCCCGTTCAATAATTTCCTGACCTTGAGGATTATAAGGGATACCTGTTTTATGTGAGATAGACAATTGTGTACAAAATAGTTGAAAATTTTTTCCAGTGTATCCTGGACCATTGTCTGTTTTTATGGTCTTAGGGGTTCCCATAACAGCAAAACATTTAATGCAATGAGCTATACGTTGTTTGTTAGCTTCTCTGGATTGTAGAGAGGCATGTAAAAAGCCAGAGAAGGTGTCAATAGTAACATGAACAAATTTTTGTTTACCAAATTCAGGAATATGAGTAACATCCATTTGCCATATATCGTTTGGCAACAATCTTCGGGGATTAACTCCATAATGGGGGACACTAAAAAATTGAGGACGTGTTTGACATTGCTTAACAATCTGTCTGGCAGCTTCTCGAGTAACGTCAAATTGAAGTCTTAAGCTATTACTGTTTTGATGGTGTAAGCTGTGAGAAGTTTTTGCCATTTGTTCCAATGAAGGAAATATCATACGTGTAGCTTCATCAGCCAAAGCATTGCCTCATGCTAAGGGTCCAGGAAGTCCAGAGTGAGCACGAATATGACCAAAATAGCACTTATTAACTCTGGAGCAAATTAAATGTTGTATATCACGAAAAAGAGTTTGGATAGTAGAATTCAGAGTACCAATAAATGGAACAGTCTCAATAGTGTTTAAGGCTCTTATGATATATTGACTGTCTTTCCCTGTAATGCCGCGGCCAAAGTTATGCCTTGAACGTACGAAGGGCCGATATCGGCACAAATCCGTACATAATCGGATAAGCATCCCTTTTTTTCTGTAAGGTCTCAAGGCAGCTTGACAAGGCGAATTGGCATTCTCATAAGCAAGCTGTTTAGCCAACACCATCCCCGCCTGCTCATCCCCTATCACTTTACCAATTGCCTCAAGCAGGCGGGCAACAAAATCCTGATATGGTTCATCTGGCCCCTGGCGAATTTTAGATAAATCTTCAGTCTTTTTATCAGAATTTGGAAGTTTTTTCCATGCTCGTAGAGCCACAGCACTAATCTGAGGGTAGGCTCCAGGCAAATAATTGACTATTAGTGTCTCAATAATCTCCCTCTCCCACCATCATTTCATAAGTGGTGTTCAGTCCCTGTCACCGATTGATATCACCTGTGATCCCACACTGTTCAACAAACTCAGATTTCCATAGTAAATAATCTCCTCCAGATAGACAAGCTCGAGCAAACTGTTTCCAATCATTAGGTGGCAGATTTTGATTTCCTAAAGCCTCTATAATAGCCTGAGTAAACGGCGCAGTCGGGCCATATTGTGCACAAGCCATTTTTAACTCTTTAAGTTGTTTAAAGGGCAGCAGTTCATAATACCTCTGTTGTTGAGAATTTTCAAATACTGGATAGATTCCTGAAAACCCAGGAATATGTTCTCCTTCATTAGCTCGCTTAATCGCTTGTTGAAGAGGAGATAATAATATCTCACTTCTAATTTTTATGTTTTCACCAGGCAAAGAAGCAGGGATAGATATAAGCTCTCTCGGTTCTACAAAAGGTGGAGGTGGATCAAGTTCAGCAAGAACCGAGGGAGGACATGCTGGAGGCACAGGCTGACTGGAGTGGGAGTCTCCCTGTGCATCCCTTTTTACTGCTATAACAATCTTCTGAATTAAATTTTCCAGTTGTTCTTCAGAAAGCCCTGAATGCTTTAATTCCCCTTTTCCCGGGGGGGATTGCATGTTAACCATTATTTCCCAAGGCATATCCTCTATATGGTACTGAGCTGTTTGTTCATTTAACTCTTGTTCATCAGAGTTTAACACATCATCACTCCCTCCAGCCTTACAAGCTGTTCCCTCAGGCACAGCATAAAGCGGCTCAGGCGGAGGGGCAGAAGGCTCTGCAACTCTGGGTTCTGTGGAATCTCTGAGAGCCGTTTGAATTTTATGTCCCTCATGTTCAGGATACAGACAGTCTCTTATGAGAGTCCACAAAGAAAAAGCATCCACAGGTACACGATTGGGACCATGTAAGGAGTAATATGTCTGCAATTGTTTTCCTACTTTTTTCCAAGTTTCCAGACTAACTGTTCCTTCCTCTGGAAACCAGGGACAAACTTCCCCTATAAAAAGTAAAAACTTCTCTAGCTGTAACTTATTTACATGAATTTCCCTACCTTTTAACATAGTTTTCAACATATGTACAAATAACTGGCGGCTATTGCCTTGTCCCATGATTTATTACTCTCGACAGTAACACCCCCTGCCCTTTTACTTCATATAATTAGGAATTCCTTGTTACTTACTTCAATCCTGGCGGGCAGTGGCCGTCGTCGGGCTCCGATTCCCGAGTCCCTTTTTCGGGCGCCACCTGCCGGTGCCAGCCGGCAAAGTCGATCAGGTCCCGAGAACATGCACGGCGGGGCTTAGAAAGGAAACTAAAGCAAGAGAAATCTACAACAAAGATGGGGTCGAGAGGTTCAGACATGTCTCCACGAAGGGACGCAGTCTGACACCAACTTTATTCAACATCTCATATTTATACAGAAGAGCGTGAGAAAGACAAGACAGCATTTTTCTTGGTTGACCTATACATTTTACAAAGTCACAAGAAATCTTGAGAGCATGGGAATGGCACCCTGTTATTATTTCTTACACCAGATAACATTTCTCTGTGCGTGAGAAGTTTGCACAGAACTCCAGGTGCCTGCAGTAAATAAGCGCCTAATCTCTGGGGTGGCGGGACAGAGAGCTGTGTTTGCAAGCAAACCCTCAAGGACTGAGGCAGCTCCCAGAGCTGTGTCCTTCGGACAAAAGACCCCGTTCTCACGGACAGCTCCCTGCACTTTGGTATGGGATTTTAGGGCTTCCCTGATAGCTCAGTTGGTAAAGAATCCTCCTGCAATTCAGGATACCCTGGTTTGATTCCTAGGTTGGAAAGATCTGCTGGAGAAGGGATAGGCTACCCACTCCAGTATTCTTGGGTTTCCCTGGTGGCTCATCTGGTAAAGAATCCGCCTGCAATGCAGGAGACCTTGGTTCAATCCCTGGGTTGGGAAGATCCCCTAGAAAATCGAAAGACTACCCACGCCAATATTATGGCCTGGAGAATTCCATGGACAGTGCATGGGGTCACAAAGAGTTGGACACGACTGAGTGACTTTCACTTCTCTTAGCTTCATGGGATTTTAAAGAAGGGTGTAATTCGGTCTCATCTGCTCCCCAGCTGGACGGCACATACTTCATCTCTCTCTATGGCATTCTCTCATCCTGTCTCTAGATTCCATAAGCCGGTTGCTTTCTGCTTTCTGAATTTTCCAGACCCCAAGTGGGCAATCAGGATTTTCTACTTCACTCGTAATACAGGTTTATGGCATGGGAGTCTCCTCTACAAAGCTGATAACTCTGCTGGCTTCTAGAAGGAGGTAAGGCATGAGCCATACTTAAAGGGGTTTCTATCATATCCTCTATCCCTCCCTTCTTTGGGGATGGTGATCACTGGGGACAGATGTCTCCAGCTCTCTGCCTCTCATTCCCAGACCTTTGCTCTCTTCTGACTTGGGTTTTGATCTCTGTTCTGTGGAGGAAATCATGGTTGGCTGTTTTCTTGCCAATTGTGCTCTTTATACCAGCACCAGTACCCTTTAAGCTATAACCTCAAGAATTCCATTTTCATTCGTTTTACACAAACATTCACACCATAGCAAGGGACAGTCAATTTAATATTCTGGTAAAATATCTTTCCATAATTGTTTCCACTTATTGAACATCTCTTCTGTGCTAGGAACTGCAGTAAGCACTTTCACATCAACACTAACTCCATGAAATTTATACTGATTTTCAGTACCCACTTTACAGATGAGAAACTATGTTCAGGGAGTATGATTATCACCCAGAGGTAGAAGAGTTGTCCCTGTTAGGAGGTGCCCTTCCTTATTTATCTGATACATCTGCTGGGAACCTAAGAGTTTCCAAGTTTTGGAGGGATCAGGTAGAAAGAAAAGACTTGTTTTAGTTCTACTTACAAAGGTCTAATTTTCCAAATTGTTGTTAAGTCATAATTATCTTGAAGGGAACTGTTTCATTATATCTGGAAAATGCAAACTTAAACTGGTAATATTTTAGACAAAAACCATAAAAATCATAGCTGCATTCACCAGTTCACTCAGAAACAAATCCTTTTTGTTAACAGTTTTATGAAGCCATTAGGCTTTCTGCTAGATCTATAAAATTTCTTACAAAGTTGAGTAGCATCTGAATTTTATCAGAAACCTGTATTTATCAAAAGCCCTTTCTATGAATCTTCTTGAACATGAAACACTTTTGCAAAACTATCCGAGTACAACAATGCCAATCTGTAAATGATAGAAGATCTTTCCATAAGTGTGCATGCTGCACAGGTTAATAAACTGTATTTCTCTTGTTTATCTGTCTTACATCATTTGAATTTCCAAGGCTCCATCCAGAGAACCTAGAAGTATAAAATAAAGAGGAATTTCCCTCTCCCCTACACAGTAAAGTATACATAATGTAAAACTAACCCTTTTAACCATTTCTTAAATGCACTGCTCTGTGGCAGTAATTATATTCACATTGTTGTGACTCCATCTTCAGAATTTCTACATCTTCCCTTTAGATTTTATTAGGTTTGTCATAGCTTTCCTTCCAAAGAGCAAGTGTCTTTTAACATTATGGCTGCAGTCACCATCCGCAGTGATTTTAGAGCCCAAGAAAATAAAATCTATCACTGCTTCTTCCACTTTTTCCCCATGTATTTGCCATGAAGTGATGGGTCCAGATACCATGATCGTAGCTCTTTGAATGTTGAGTTTCAAGCCAACTTTTTCACTCTCGTCTTTCACCCTCAAGAGACTCTTTAGTTCCTCTTTGCTTTGTGCCACTAGAGTGATATCATCTGCCTCAGTTCAGTTCAGTCGTTCAGTTGTGTCTGACCCTTTGCGACCCTGTGGACTGTAGCACACTAGGCTTCAACTGCGTATCTGAGGTTATTGATATTTCACCTGGCAACCGTGACTCCAGCTTGTGCTTTATCCGGGCTGGGATTTTGCATGATGTAGGGATGGGGGAGCCTGGAGGGCTGCCGTCTATGGGGTCACACAGAGTCGGACACGACTGATGAGACTTAGCAGCAACAGCAGTCTGGATATAAGTTAAATAAACAGTATGACAGTATATAGCCTTGTTGTACTCCTTTCCCAATTTTTGTCTGTCTGAAAAAGTATTCATTTTTCCTTCACTTTTGAACAATCATTTCACAAATTACAGAATTCTAAGTTGGTGTTTTTTTCTCTCAACACTTAAAACTTTTTCACCCTACTCTCTTCCATGTTTGCTTGGTTTCTGAGGAGAATTGAATATAATTTTTATCTTTATTTATCTATAGCCAAACTGTTTTTTATTTAATTTGAACATAATAAGCCTAGTTAGGGTCCCCCCCCCCATTTCTGTTACACTGCCTTTTATCGCTAGCATTTACTCTTGGTTCTTTCTTAGAATCTCCGTCTTTCTGCTTTTATCACCCATCTGTTTTTATATATTGTATACTTTATCCATTAGAGTCCTTGGCATATTATTCATGTTATTGTTATTGTTTAGTTTCTCTGTAGCAGTTGACTCTTTTGTGACCCCAAGGACTGTAGCCCACCAGGCTCCTCTGTCTGTAGGATTTCCCAGGGAAGAATACAGGAGTGGCTTGCCATTTTCTTCTCCAGGGGATCTTCCTGCCCCAGGGATCAAACCCAGGTCTCCTGCATTGGCAGGCAGATTCTTTACCACTGAGCCACCAGGGAAGGCATAGTTGCCTTTCAATTCCTCATCTGATATTTCCAACATCCCTGCCATGTCTGGTTCTGATGATGCTTTGTCTCTTCAAAAATATTTTTCTTTTTTCTTTTGCCTTTTGGTGTGTCTTGTAAGTTTTTCTTGAAATGCGGACATGATATCCTGGATTAAAGGCACTGCTAAATGAGGAGGTGAGGTGTGAGGGCAGGCAGATCCCATGATTAGGTCTCAGCCCCTCAGTGAGCCTCTTCCTCTGGACTGTGAACCTCACAAGTGTTTCTCATTTTTCTTTCCCCTACCCCATCCCTTATGTGGGACAGAATGGCTTGAGCCAGCTGTAGCTGGGTAGTCCCTTCTGAGGGTCAGCTGGGCTCAGTTAATACCCCAGAGGGTTAGACTCTAGTACTAGTTTTCCTCTAGGGGCTTCTTAAGAGGACTGAGTGTTCTGGTCTATTTCAAATTGGCTACTATCACCCCACTCCTAGCAGGAAGGCTGAGGGGATTTTCCCTGGTATTCCTGTAGGATCCTGGTGAAGCTCCTGGAGGTAAATCTCACAATATTGTGAGTCCCCCCATGACTGGGTCCCGTGGAGTTTTTACTCTCAGATTGTTGACACTGAGCCTCCAGCAGTTTGTCACTTATGGCTCTGGTTTCCTCCCCAAGCACAGGTTCCCATGGTTGTTTCACCCTGAGGAAGCCTCAACTTCCTCTGTTCACCTGTGAGCCTCCCTACTCTCGGGGGTGGCAGTTTGCCTCCTTTGACAGATGCAAGAGCAGGTCTCCCTTTCCTCTTTTTTTTTTTTTTTTTAATCTACACTCATGTAAGTTATCTTATCCAATACCATGGAATTTTTTTACCTTTTTTTTTTTTTTGCTACCAGGTTTGCAGAAGACTGACTCTCTGGTTTTGGCTAAGTTTCTCCTCTAAGAAGCCTTCTTGACCACCTAATTTAAAGCAGGGCTTGCCAGCCATCTCTAGCCACTATCACTTCCTGTTCTTCATATTCCTCATCAAACCTAATGTTATCTTGTTCATCCATTTACTTTTTAACCATCTATCTCCCACTACTTCAATGTGAACACCATGAGAAGATAAACCTTACATATCTTGTAGTCCATTGATTCCCAGTGCTTTGAAAGATAGATGTATGGTAGATGTTAAAAAGCACTTGTTTAAAAATAATTCATAATTTGTTCAATCA
The DNA here is from genome assembly GCF_029407905.1 of Bubalus kerabau. NCBI lineage: Eukaryota > Metazoa > Chordata > Mammalia > Artiodactyla > Bovidae > Bubalus > Bubalus kerabau. Next base: position 71,413,866 of record NC_073635.1, read on the forward strand.
TGTTGCTGTTGCTAAAGTTAGAAGTTAGGACATTTCTAAATCCTATTACAATTTAATAATAACCACTGTTCTGAGAAACATTTGCATATAAATAAAATTGTGCATAAATACTTCTCTATAAATGACTTTTTTGCCTTCATCATCGTGTAAGTAAAAATCCTATTGAGTCAAATAAGATGAATGTTTTTAAGGCTTTTAATAGATATTGTCAGATTATGTTCTGAAAATGCTTTTCTAATTTATAGTTAACCAATAGACTACAGTGCCTATCACACTTTTCATTAGTGTGGGCTAGTCTGGTTTTTAAAGAGTGTTGCTGATTTAATAGGTGAGAATGAATATACTTCTACGTTTATATTATTTGTATCATTTTGCTGCAATTTTTTTTTTTTTTACCTATTCCTTTTCTAGATCGTGAGCCTAATGAAAGCAGGGTTTTCATCTTTTTAGGTATATTATTCTCTGAGGACACACTTATCAACTCTTAGCAGTTTCCAGATAACTTATCTCAGTAATGGACTAGTTTTCCAAAAGGCTGAAAACAAAATAACTGAAGCTCCCATTATTATTATAATGTCTTAATATTGTTGTTTAGTCACTCAGTCATCCTCTTTAGTACCACATGGACTGTAACTGCCAGGCCCCTCTGTCCATGGGATTTCCCAGGCAAGAACACTGGAGTGGGTTGCCATTTCCTTCTCCAGGGGATCTTCCTAACCCAGGGATCAAACCCGGGCCTCCTGATTGGAAAGCAGATTCTTTATCACTGAGCCCCCAGGGAAGCCATTGGCCCAAATTGAGAAGTTTTGCTTAATTTTTTACATCAGGTCTCTATATGATAGTGAAATGATGCAAATGGGATTGAGGGCCAGTGGGAAGTGACACAGGAACTCATCACTAACAACAAAGTTCTGAAATGTGAGTGTGACTTCTTTCCATGAATTAGATCACATTCGAAATTCGTATACTAACATGACCTTACTTATTTGCTTTCTTGAATGGGAGAGAAATTTTTGGTGCTAAAGCCTTTCCACTGGTTACAGCCGTGCTATCCATAGAAATTTACAGTGAACCACATCTGTAAATTTAAATTTGTAGTAGCCATGTGAAAAAGTTAATAGGGACAAATAATATTAGTAATCATGAGAAACGCTGGACTGAAAGAAACACAAGCTGGAATCAAGATTGCCAGGAGAAATATCAGTAACCTCAGATATGCAGATTACACCACCCTTATTGCAGAAAGTGAAGAGGAACTAAAAACCCTCTTGATGAAAGTGAAAGTGGAGAGTGAAAAAGTTGGCTTAAAGCTCATCATTCAGAAAACTGAGATCATGGCATCTGGTCTCATCACCTCATGGGAAATAGATGGGGAAACAGTGGAAACAGTGTCAGACTTTTTATCTTTTTTGGGCTCCAAAATCACTGCAGATGGTGACTGCAGCCATGAAATTAAAAGACGCTTACTCCTTGGAAGGAAAGTTATGACCAACCTTCGCATATTGCAAAGCAGAGACATTACTTTGCCAACAAAGGTCCATCTAGTCAAGGCTATGGTTTTTCCAGTGGTCATGTATTGATGTGAGAGTTGGACTGTGAAGAAGGCTGAGCACTGAAGAATTGATGCTTTTGAACTGTGGTGTTGGAGAAGACTCTTGAGAGTCCCTTGGACTGCAAGGAAATCCAACCAGTCCATTCTGAAGGAGATTAGCCCTGGGTGTCCTTTGGAAGGAATGATGCTAAAGCTGAAACTCCAGTACTTTGGCTACCTCATGAGAAGAGTTGACTCATTGGAAAAGACTCTGATGCTGGGAGGGATTGGGGCAGGAGGAGAAGGGGACGACAGAAGATGAGATGGCTGGATGGCATCACTGACTCGATGGATGTGAGTTTGAGTGAACTCTGGGAGTTGGTGATGGACAGGGAGGCCTGGCGTGCTGCGATTCATGGGGTCGCAAAGAGTTGGACACGACTGAGTGACTGAACTGAACTGAACTGAAGATATTTTTAAGCCAATGTGTCAAAAATACTATATCAACGTGTAATAAATGTAAAAAACCATTGAGGCATAAAAAGTTTTATGCTGTCTTTGAAATCCATGTTGTATTGTGCAGTTAAAGGACACTTCAGTTTGGACCAGATGCATTTCAATACCTCAAAATCATCATGTGAATATTACTGCTGTATTAATATTATAAACCCAAGGTTTATAATATTAAAAAGGATTTTCATGGGTTCAAAGAGAAAGTGAATATAGTTTTCAATACTTGGAATGATGTTCCTCAGAGGTTTCATTGTTTGGGTTTTCCAGTCACAGACTTTGAGGCAAACATTTGAGTGAAAGTGGTTTATTTTGGAAGTGATCCCAGGAAAACACATGTAGGGAGTGGAGAAGTGAGACAAAGTGGGAAGGAAACCAACAAAAAGTGTGTTAGCAAGAAAGTTACTGCTTTTACAACTGGGCTCCTTCCCTTGTGTTCACCTTGGTAGACACAGTTATTCCAACTCATAGGCAAGGGCATTGGGGCATTTATCTACCCACTCCCCATCCATCACTGGTTAAGGGTTGAATCCAAGGTTTTTGGCTTGCTTTTCATATGGCCCCAGTGTGCTTCCATAGCTAGAAAGAGGCCCTAAGTGGAGAGTTGCAGATAAGCAGTGGATTCCTTAGTCCTGGAGAAGAGTCAGAGGACATGAGCTAGAAAGTGACAGCTTCTGCTCCAGCAGGTCACACTGTCCAAGGAGGGATCCTGTTAGCCTCAGTATATTACAAAGACTTGATGTTACAAAGACTCTGCTTTATACCACTCATTCTATTCATTTATATATCCCTAGCTCCTGGAATAGTAGGTGTTTAATAAATGTTGACTGTATGACTTTCCCTGAGTGCCTGCTTTATTCTTTAAGGCTCTCAATGTAAATGGGACATATTGTTACCAATCATGGGTCATGTCCTTAAAACTCCCTCATCAGAAAGGAAAGAGAGGTTTTCTCTTTCTAGCTCCAGCAAAAAACAAAACAAAAATCACCCTCACCTCCCCAGCCCCTCACTGCTCAACATTCTCAAGGAAGAAATCCAGTTGGTCTGGTTAGCCATGAGGTTATCTCTCAACCAAGCCCTCTGGACAAGGTCATGGCATATGAAGATTGGCTAGATTTCAGCTGGGTGCTCACTGCTGAGTTTACAGAGGTGGATATATCACTAGGAGAAGTGATAGAGAAATTATCACTATATTCAGAACTATGCATACCCACAGGATTATGTTTAAATTGTGAATCTCATTTTCCTATATGTCTTGGTTGAAAATGCTTAAGGACCTGCATTATCTCAGCTGAATCATTTTAGTACTGCTCTTATACCTGCTGCAGGTTTAACACTTGAAGTTTTGACGATTTGACAGAGATCCTATAGACCAGTCATTTTCAACCTTTTTGGAACCAGAGACTGGTTTCATGGAAGACAATTTTTTTCACGGACCAGGGATAGTGGGATGATTCAAGATCATTCAATCAATTTATTTATTTTGAACTTTATTTCTATTATTATTACATTGTAATATATAATTAATTATACAACTCACTATATTTCAGAATCAGGGAGCCCTGAGCTTGTTTTTCTACAACTAGATGGTCTCATCCAAGGGTGATGGGAGAGAGCGACACCCGAAGTGTGTTCTTATGTCCAATCTACTTTGTGACCTTGCTTTGATTGCTGTCACTGCAGAAAACTCTGCTTTACAAAGATAGATTGTTTGAAATGGAAGCAGGCTTTTCAGGGCTTTGTGGCAATCTCTGCCACAGAGAATATCCTGTGGCAGGATATTCTGCCTTGACTTTAGAATGTATAGAAATTTGAAGTTGTCTCAAACATACTTTTAGGTCATCATCATTTGCAGTCTCATGAAGCTGATCCTCTTTCTAACATGAACAAAGTCGATTAACCTGGCTTATTCACAGATGGGTCACAGATCCATTCCTTCCCAGTTCAAGAGTCTTTTGCTGTTGGGATGTAATGCTCAAACTCTTTAGAAAGCTGAGATAGGTGATCACCCACCAGCTGGGAGAAAGAAGTCCCTGGCTCAGTCTCTTTCAAAATCTCTGCTAATATTTGAAACATGTCAAAAATCTCAATGTTCACTTGTCACCCCCATAGATCCAGTTTGGCACGGAATGCAGCCACTTTACTTTGTTGGATAACTGATTGCCACATATATGTGTTGCAATGAACCCATAATTGAAGTAGAACTCTCAATATTTTATCTTAAATTAAGTTTTCTTTTTGTTGGCGGTCTCAGAGTCTTTTGCTGTCTCATCATTGGGTCTCTCCCCATTATCAAAGAAGCTCTCCAGCTGTGTTTGTTTTTCACTCATTTTGGTAAAGTTAGCTGTGGACTTACCAGATTGAGACAGAGACAAGTGTGCAGTGCAGGAATAGCCACTGATGGAAAATAATGGGCAGGCCTTGTGCACAATGAAATGAGTGTCAAATTCTGACTTGAAGCCTATCACGAGATCTGGCTGTCTAGTTGAAGTACATCAACTCATGCTACTGTACAGCCTGCCAGCAGATGCAGCTTTTCACTTGCCTCTCACTGAAAGGGTTTTGATATGAGTCTGCAAGCAATTGTCTTATTTTGGCCTCTGTGTCGTCAACCTCTCTGCTCGTGATAATCTGTGTTTGCAGGTGCTCCCCAGTGCTAGCATCATCACTTCAGCTCCACCTCAGATCATTAGGCATTGGATTCTCATAAGGAGTGTAAAACCTAGATCCCTCATGTGGGCAGCTCACAATTAGATTTGTGCCTCTATGAGAATCTAATGCTGCTGCTGGTCTGACAGGAGGTGGAGCTCATGTGGTAATGCGAGTGATGAGTGGAGTGGCTGTAAATACTGATCAAGCTTCTCTCCCTTGCCCATCACTCACCTCTTACTATGTGGCCTGATTCATAACAGGCCACAGACCAGTGGTTGAGGACCCCTGCTGTAGACCATATAATATTTTATAGTTTGCACAGATACAAATTTCCACCATGTATCCCTGAGGTTTGTTTGGAAATGAATCATCAAGTCCAACAAGATTGAATTTCTCCTTAGATATTGTTTTGTCCTCCTCACTAGAGTCAATGGCTGGCTTCATTAACTCGGCATAATATATTCAATGTTCATCTGCTTTGTGGCATACATCAGTGTATTTATCTTGACAAGTCATATCCTATTGCATGTAATTCCAGATTTCATTTACCCATTCATAAGGTAGTGTACACTTTCTTCTTCCCACCCCTCACACCTTTATCTTCTATGAATAATGGTGTTATAACATTTGTATCTAAGTTTTCAAGTGGGCATATGTTTTCAATTATCTTGGATAGATAACTATGAGAAGAATTGCTGGGTTATGTGGTAACTTTGTGGTTGTACCATTTTACTTTCCCACCAGCAGTATATGAGGATTCCGGTTTCTCTGCATCCTCTCCATCACTTGTTATTGCTCCTTTAGTCATAGTATTGAGCCATTTCAGATCAATAAACAAGTGAAGATAGAGGTCTTATGACATCTCCCCCATTTGTAAGCTCTGTGTCTGGCCTAGTGGTCCTGCACCTGAAAGGCATTCACTGAACATCTGTGCAAAACAAAGTTTTATTTGTATGTTGTTTTAGGTTTTAGTTTTTAGAAAATGCTCTCACAAATCCTGAGGCTCACAGTAATCCTGTAGGAAGTAGGATGAGTGAAGGATCTGGTCCCCTGGTTCTAGAGCCACTCTTCTCTGAACAATTTAACACTGGATTTCAACATTTCTTCTAAACATCATATTAGTTTATGCTCATAAAAGAATGCTAAAATTTTCAAAAAACTCTTAGTTTTAAAAAATACAGCAGAAGCTGAGGGGACTGAATGATTTGACAGTTTAGAGATGACAATTATGGTCCTGAGATAGTTGGAACTGGAGAGAACAGTCTGGGGAATTGGGAAAAGGGAAGTCACCAGACTCCCAACTTCAGCAAGCAATTTCTTCATCTTTGAAGAAGAACTAGTAGCTGAACATTTATAGGGATGGAAAATGTAGAGAATTTCAAAGACAACTGGAAATTAGGTGAGGAGTGATTATTTAGATTGTAGATTGCATTATCTGAGAAAGAGTTAACACCAGAAAGATGGGTAATTGAAAACTGACGATTTTCAGCTCTGTCTTCCTTTTTGCAATAGAAAATTTCAAACCTGCATGCAAATTAAGAAAATAATATCAAGAAAATAGTATAATAAGCCACCATCATGCCCATTAATAGAAAATAATCAACACATTGCCATTGTTACATGTATGAGTTGTAAAAAATGTTTGAATACATTAAGGATTTCTTTAAAATTGATTTCTCCTTCAGCTTTATTGAGATCTAATTGACAATCAAAATTGTATATATTTAGACGTACAACTTGATGACTTGACATACATATACACTGAAATGCTCATCATACTAAGCCAATTAATGTATCTATCACTTCACATCTTAATCATTTAGATTTTTTTCTCTCTTTTATGTTGAGAACCCCTAAGCTGTACTCTCTCAGCAAATGAAAAGGACACAGTACAGAATTGTCCGTTGTAGCCACATTGCCATGCCCTAGTTCTGCAGGACATATTCATCTTGCATAACTGAAACTAAAACTCATTGTTAATAACACCATTTTAGCCAAGGTGCATGGGAAATTATAAAAGAATAATGAGGTGATCTTGTTATAAGCCCCATAAACTTGGATCTTTCTTCATTTAGGATGAAAGGGAAGTAAAGCTTCTGAGCTGATAAGGCAGCCACAGAAATAATTTATCACTTATGAGTGAGGGCCCAAGATTTTGTTCTCAGTCCTACGGTCATTGATTCATTCAGATAGTATATTCTTGGCACTTTTCACACACTGACCATCCACCAGTGGGACAGTCATGCTGGACTTGGACTTGAATCCAAATCAAGATTATCATTTACTGATTCAAAGACCTTGGAGAAGTTCTGTCTTTGAGCCTTATTTTTCTCATCTGTAAAACAGAAAACACCTCCTTGAATAGGGCATTGTTTGAGTTAAAAGTGAAGCAAGTTCCCCACAAATGCACATAACCTGTGTTCTATAACATATGCCACTGTTACATGTTTGAGTTATAAAAAATGTTTGAATACATTAAGGATTTCTTTAAAATAGATTTGTCCTCCAGCTTTATTGAGCTGAGAGCTCATGACGAAAGAAATCATAAGGCAATCTCTCTGCCCCAAATTCCCCTTGTAAGAAGGCAGCACAAAGCTCACAAGAGTACCCCCACAATGTAACCTGTGAGATGTAAGACATCTCACATGTTGAGGAGTTTTCTGATGACAGCAAATTCATGTTTTTAAATCATTGGGAGTTCTCTAATCTGTCACATTTCTCTAAATCTTGCAGCTGTATAAGCATAATATGTGCTAAACCCTGTTGTTCAGTTCAGTTCAGTCACTCAGTCGTGTCCAACTCTTTGCGACTCCATGAATTGCAGCACGCCAGGCCTCCCTGTCCATCACCATCCCCTGAAGTTCACTCAAACTCACGTTCATCGAGTCGGTGATGCCATCCAGCCATCTCATCCTCTGTCATCCCCTTTTCCTTCTGCCCCCAATCCCTCCCAGCATCAGAGTCTTTTCCAGTGAGTCAACACTTTGCATGAGGTGGCCAAAGTACTGGAGTTTCAGCTTTAGCATCATTCCTTCCAAAGGACATCTAGGGCTGATCTCCTTTAGAATGGACTGGTTGGATCTCCTTGCAGTCCAAGGGACTCTCAAGAGTCTTCTCCAACACCACAGTTCAAAGCACCAATTCTTTGGTGCTCAGCTTTCTTCACAGTCCAACTCTCACATCCATACATGACCACTGGAAGAACCATAGCCTTGACTAGATGGGCCTTTGTTGGCAAAATAATGTCTCTGCTTTGCAATATGCTATCTAGGTTGGTCATAACTTTCCTTCCAAGGAGTAAGCGTCTTTTAATTTCATGGCTGCAGTCACCATCTGCAGTGATTTTGGATCCCAAAAAGATAAAGCCTGACACTGTTTCTACTCTTTCCCCATCTATTTCCCATGAAGTGATGGGACCGGATGCCATGATCTTCATGTTCTGAATATTGAGCTTTAAGCCAACTTTTTCACTCTCCTCTTTCACTTTCATCAAGAGGGTTTTTAATTCCTCTTCACTTTTTGCCATAAAGGTGGTGTCATCTGCATATCTGAGGTTATTGATATTTCTCCTGGCAATCTTGATTCCAGCTTGTGCTTCTTCCAGCCCAGCGTTTCTCATGATGTACTCTGCATAGAAGTTAAATAGCAGGGTGACAATATACAGCCTTGACATACTCCTTTTCCTATTTGGAAGCAGTTCATTGTTCCATGTCCAGTTCTAACTGTCGCTTCCTGACCTGCATACAGATTTCTCAAGAGACAGGTCAGGTGGTCTGGTATTCCCATCTCTTTCAGAATTTTCCACAGTTTATTGTGATCCACTCAGTCAAAGGCGTTTGCATAGTCAATAAAGCAGAAATAGATGTTTTTCAGGAACTCTCTTGCTTTATCGATGATCAAGCAGATGTTGGCAATTTGATCTCTTGTTCCTCTGCCTTTTCTAAAACCAGCTTGAACATCTGGAAGTTCACGGTTCACATATTGCTGAAGCCTGAGTTGGAGAATTTTGAGCATTACTTAACTAGCTTGTGAGTTGAGTGCAAATGTCTGGTAGTTTTAGCATTCTCTGGCATTGTCTTTCTTTGGGATTGGAATGAAAACTGACCTTTTCCAGTCCTGTGGCCACTGCTGAGTTTTCCCAATTTGCTGGCATATTGAGTGCAGCACTTTCACAGCATCATCTTTCAGAATTTGAAATAGATCAACTGGAATGCCATCAATTCCACTAGCTTTGTTCGTAGTGATGCTTTCTAAGGCCCACTTGACTTCACATTCCAGGATGTCTGGCTCTAGGTGAGTGATCACACCATCATGATTGTTGGCCATCATCAAATGTTTGGTGTCTGGTTTGTATTGGCCAAACCAAGGTCTTGTGCCCAATGTACATTGAGGTGAAACAAACTCAAAAGTTGGAGTTCTGAGCAGAGAAAGGTTCATTGCAAGGGTCAAGCAAGGAGTACAGGATGTTCATACTCAGAAGGCTGGAACTCCCCAGTGGATTTCAGGGGAGGATTTTTAAAGGCAAGCTGAGGGAGAGAGTCCAGGGTACTTGATTAGCTCATGCACTATTCCGATTGATGTTGAGAAGCAGGGTAATGTAACAGGGGTTCTCATCATAAATCCTTAGGTTCCAGTTGATCCTGGTCATCATGCAGTTAACTTCTTCCACCTGTTGGACATTTTAGCATCTGCAATACGACTCAGGAATATACACCAGACCCTTTTATAAAGATTCTGTGACTGCTGTATGGCTAATCTATCGATGAAGTTTTTTTGTTATTACATCTTCACATTCTTCCAATTATCCTTGAGCCAGCCTTTTGTGACTCAGAGGAGGTCTGGGAGACTGAAGCTTTTCTACAAACAAGAGCCAGGCAGAGGGCATGGGGTGGGGGTAGGGTCTATCCCAGGAAGGTCTCTCAGTGTCCTGCTCCATTCCAGTTGGAGAGCTTCCCACAGTGCCCTTGTTTGGTCCTGAGGAGGGCAGCATGTCCAGAGGGTGGGCTGCTGTCTCCTTCTGCCATCTTTCTCAGAGTTTCCTCTGCAGGGCATGGGCAGCCTCTGAGCAGCAGAGATGGGCGGGGCTTGAGACTCCAGCCTCCTATGAGTTCCTGGACTCAGAGCAGGAACTTCTGTAGAGTTGCAGCCAGGTGTGCTCCAGGAAGCTGGGCTGGATGTGCCCCGCAGTCAGTCTGCCTGCCTGCCTTTATCAAAGAGCTGGTAGCTTTGCCTCCCACCTGCGTGGGGCTCCTAGAAGCGTTTACCTGGGTATCTCATGGTCCTGCAGCCCCACATGTGGCATGCTGTATCCATCCTAGGCCTGTGGCAGCAGCTGCACAGAGCGGGTGCCTCAAAGGTGGACTCTGGCGGTTTCTCAGTCCTGGGAGGTGAGACCTGGCGTACAAAGGCACTCCACTCTCAGAAGCAGGTGTTCTCAGGCTCCGGCCCAGTGGACCTGCGGGACTGCCAGTCTCCAGCATCCGCGCCTGCACCTCCAGGAGCAGCAGGAGCCCCACCACCTCCTGAGCAGGGTGACCCCGGTCTGTGTCCGCCTTGGCCAGCAAGATGCTGGCTGTGTCCCCGGAGGTGAAGACCAACCCGCTGCAGAAGGCGAAATTCTGCTCGCGCCTGTTTGTCTGGTGAGCGCCCCATCTAAGCTGTGACAATTCCTGCGAGCACGTGCCTGACACTGCTGGCTTCTGTTGGGGACCAAGGGACAAGGAGAGGGTGCGCTCGGGACTGGTAGCACTAGGGGTGGGAGGAGGACCCAAGGACCTGGTGTCCACCTTATCCAGCTGCCGCAGAACCACTCAGCAATTCACTGTCAATTCTGAAAGAAGCTGCGACTTTCACCCCAAGGAAGCAGCTTATGAACAACTTTATTTATCTAATCAGTGCCCTGAACTTTTGCCATCTTCCAATAATGTCCCCCCCTTTCCCCATGTTCCTTAGGTGAACATCTGAGTTCCAACTGCCCTGGGCTCCCCCTCTCACCCTGTCTATGGCCATGGCATTCTTTCTCTCCCTGCCTCCCTCCCTGTGTGGTTGACTGTTTGTCCTGGTACCTAGTTGAGGCCAATTTCATGTGTGTACAAAACACAATTGTTTTTTATGAAATGAATGGGAACACCATTCTGGAACAGCTTTTGCTTTTTCCTGGGACACACAGCCAGGAGCAGAGTGTCTCTTTGACCATAGCCCCTTTCCCTACTGTAAATATCTCCACTTCCACCTTTGAGGACCAGATCCTGGGAATGGGGTCCATGAAACCTGTGGGGTCTTATCCAGATCTCTAGCTGAGAGAAGCAGTGCATGGTCTTGATGTAGATGGTCCTGCCCAGGAGTCCTATGGTCCTGAAACCACTGAAGGATCCCTGAGCTGGGAGGAAACACACAGGTGAAAAATGCTGCAGAGTGCTGAAGCTCTTAAATGAAGTTTTCATCTAATAGCTGGGACTACAGAAAGGCTTCCCTGGTGGCTCAGAGGGTAAAAGTATCTGCCTGCAATGCGGGAGACCCAGGTTCAATTCCTGGGTCAGGAAGATCCCCTGGAGAAGGAAATGGCAATCCACTCCAGCACTCTTGCCTGGAAAATCCCATGGATGGAGGAACCTGATAGGCTACAGTCCATAGGGTCGCTGAGGGTCGGACACGACTGAGCAACCTCACTTCACTTCACAGAAAGGCAGGCCTGAACCTTTGGACTTTAATTACACTTGGGTGATTACTAGATCTTTTGTTTCTCGACTCTAACCCATTCATCTTTCCCACAAATTCTGATACTTCTTTTCTGGGGACAGCCTAGGGGATCCCCAGGGCGATGGCAGCTCCTATGCTTGTTTTGATGGTGGTATAGTCAGTGTATGTGGCTACATCTCATGGCTATTTGATGTTCCTTAAGGAAAGAGGGCCCTAAAAGAAGGAATATGTGTGTGGTTACCATAAATAATAGCAAAACAGATAAATGTCTCTTTAATTTCAGGTAGGGCAAGAAACTCTCAAAGCACATTCTGTTTGTTGATTTTGAAAATGTATGTGCATAGAAATGGAAGGTGGAGACTTTGATTTTGGTTGGCATCCATTTCTAGTTTTCCTGCTGGAGAGGAAGGAGGGTAAAGATCATCTGCAGAGGTCTTTACACTCATCTGGAGAGGAAGGATGGGTAAAGACCATCTGCAGCTTGATTATCTCAGTTCTCCAAGAGATGAAACTAATGAGACAATTGAGGAATCATGGACCAAAGAGCAAGAGAAGGAGAGTAACTGGAAAAGGCTCTAAGAATGGCCTTAGAAGCTCAGGGAGTCTGTGGATCTTTCTTTTGAAACTGTCACAAATTTGTTCAGTCAGGCCATTCTTGTTCTAAGCATTTAGCCAAGTGGCCTCTCTAAAAAAAAAAAAAAAAAAATTTATTGGAGTATAGTTGATTTACAATGTTGTGTTAGTTTCAGGAGTACAGCAAAGTAAATCAATTATACATATATCCACTTTTTAAAAAAGATTATTTTCTTTAAAAAAGAAAAAATGATAAAGTCTATTGCAGAGTATTGAATAGAGTTCCCTCCATTATACAGTAGGTTCTTATTAGTTATCTATTTTATATATGCTTCCTTGGTGGCTCAGATGATAAAGAATCTGGCTGCAATGCAGGAGACCTGGGTTAGATCCCTGGGTTGGGAAGAATCCCTGGAGAAGGAGATGGCAACCCACTCCGATATTCTTGCCTAGAGAATCCCATGGACAGAGGAGCTTAGTGGGCAACAGTTCATGGGGTCACAAAGAGTCAGACACAAATATAGTAGTTTATATATGTCAATTCCAGTCTCCCAATTGTCCCTTCTTCCGTTATCTGCTGGTAACCATAAGTTCGTCTTCTACATCTGTAACTGTATTTCTGTTTGGTAGGTAAGTTCATTTGTACCGTTTTTTAAAGATTCTATGTATAAGTGATACCATATGTTTATCTTAGTCTGCAAGCAGCTTTCTCTGGCAGTTGGGATGTACTCTCTTTTATCAGACCACTTGTATTAACATAGAAACAACAGGAAATGGTTGCTGGAGCACAGATTCCCCCTTGATCAGCCGGCAGGTAATCAAGAGCTTTATAGTGGTCAAGTGTCATGTGGGCCAGAGGGTCTAGTGAAGATTTTGTCATTCTAAGGTTAGAACTGGGTCCTCTACTTACCCAAGCCAGTCTCTGACTTTTTTTTTTATGGTTATGGGATTATAAATCATTTCTAGTTCTAGGCTCATCAGGGATTCCACAAGAGAGACAACTGCTATTACCAGTCCAGCTCCCCCGCTGACTAGATGAATGGCCCCCTTTGATTCACAGGTTGTGAGAGTGTAATTAAAATCTGAATGTAACCTTGATCTGGGTGTGAACCACCTATAGCCCAGTGTCCCCTGGTAGAGTTTTCTTGGAGACAGTTGATGGCCCAACATGGGTGGCCCTTGCCACAGGGGCCTTGAGGAATAAACATCCCTCAGGGGTGCATACACTGTCTTTGAGTTTTCTTGAGTCAAGTTTAGGCTCATGGTGGCGCCCTTCCATCCAGGGTACTGGTTGCATAACCAGACCCCTCTATGTTCGGTATGATCCTGTTCCCACAGCCATTAAGCATGATAACTACTTAGAGTTGGCCATGCCTGTAGGTGGAGGGCTTATAGTGAACAGTTGGTTGAACTCTCAGAAAACAGGGATTTGACTAACACATATGCCTTTGCAGGGGTGTGGTGGCAGTGGGCAACCTTGATGTCCCTGGGCAGAAGCCTGGGCATGGAGGAATTAAACCATAGTTTGGTGATGTTGTCAGTTGTTAGTGGAGTTCCCTGACTGAGGCTGATTGTGAAGATTCCAACAGTCAGTAAAACTTCAGCCCTTTTGGATGCTTGAATGTTACTTTTTAAAATAAATGAATCTGCCAGGGAGTTTTACCAAGGAGGACCATAAGAAGAATCAACTGTGCACTTTAGCTGGGAAGGTGTTACTTATCTTGAGTTTGTCTTCAGAAGATTGGGGTCAGAAAGAGGCTCACGTGAGCATTCTGGCTGAGGGGAGTCTGATAGGAGTGTAAGGAGTTCAGGGTCCAGAGCCTGTTAGACTCAGGGTTTTGTGTCCATAAGATAATTGCCTGTAAAAATTCCTCTCTGTTGACAGCTGATCTAAGAAGATCTTGACATAAGGGTTGAAACTGCTTTGAATATGACTGGTGCTCAAACACTTTAGTCGTATCCGACTCTTTGCAACCGCATGGACTGTAGCCCGCCAGGTTCCCCTGTCCATGGGATTTTCCAGGCATGAATACTGGAGTGGGTTGCTGTTTCCTTCTCCAGGGGATCTTCCCAACCTAGGGATCGAACCAGCATCTCTTACATCTCCTGCATTAACAGACAGGTTCTTTACCACTAGTACAATGTAGGTATCCTTGAATCTGATACAGTTCAGAAGATTTAAGTCCTCAGTAATACAGGAACGTATCTGCAGCCTTACCCACAATGGCCATTCAGCTCTATTCTGCTTTCCTGAAACACCGTTACTTTATTTTCATTTCTAGATAAATTTTTTCCTAAATAATTAAAGCAGATGTACAGTGTATGTTCAGTAGGCCACAAACAGCCTGCTTTTAAGTTATACCATGTATAAGCCAGCATGACTTTCCTAGAATGTATGCGTGTAAGCACATATCTAAATTCTCCCTGTATCTTTATATATTTAAAATGTAGACTTCTTTTTTAACAATGTCCATGAGTGTAGGTTTCTAATTAGAGATGTGTAATTTGGATATATGTCACTCTCCTTTTCATGTTTAACAGGTAGCTAAACCCCTTGTTTAAAATCGGTCACAAACGGAAATTAGAACCGATGACATGTATTCAGTGCTTCCAGAAGATCGCTCTCAGCACCTTGGAGAAGAGCTGCAAGGGTGAGCACAGACATCAGAGAGAAGGGAGGAAGAGTGAGAATTTCCATGTGGGGCTAAAGGTTTGGGGAAGGCTTTACCTTCCTCTGGGTTCTCCTGAGCCTCCTCGCCTGACACTGCACGCTCACCCCCTCAGGCTGACCCCGGGCTTAGCCCACTTTGGAGTCTGGGGGAGCCCGTGTTCCCTGTGCATCTGTGGACGTGGAGGGAGCCCTCAGCCACGGCCCTGGAGGCTGAGCTCTGTCTCCGAGGTGGGGCCCCTGGAGGAGGGTGTTTACCCTCCTGAGCTCCTCATGACCTGTGAGTCCAGCAAAGCTTGGCAGGAACTTGTTTCCAGAATCTGGAACTTTTCCCTCAAGGCCTGTTTCTCTGGTGCTTCAGAGTCTGCACCGCTTGTCTTTCAGGAGCCCTCTGAGCAGGTAACCAGCATCTATTGCACAGCCGCAGAGCGCCCTGTAGTGCAGGCTCGACTCCCACTCTGCCCCGCCCCCTTTCCCCTTTGGTGGACAGGCTGTGCTTCCCTGTGCTTTGTTTCTCATCGCAGGCACTGGGATCAGGAAGTGAAGAGAGCCCAGAAAGAGTCACATGAAACTTCGTTAATGAAAATAATCGTAAAGTGTTACTGGAAATCCTATTTAATTCAGGGAATGTTTACATTTCTTGAGGTAAAAGATTTTTATACTGTGCATTGGTTTTTGGTGTATGTGTTTCAGTACTGAGGTGGACGAGACGGGTGGGGAGAGAGGCCAGTGGTCTAAAGTCTGAATATAAACCCTCATGGAAACATGATAGAGCTCAGACATTGTATTCATCTTTAGAATGACAAGAACTGGACTCCAGGGGTTACTATTCTTCTTTTAACTGATTCAAGAGTGTTGTGGAAGGATGGCCTTGAAATAAAAGGCATTTTATAGTATGGTAGAAAGTTCCTGGTGCTCAGTATAAATGCTGATTGATCTTTGACCAAAAGAAGATTCCAGCAACCTCAGGCAATATGCGCCCTGTGATTTAGAGGAAGGTAATTTGGAGAAGGCGATGGCATCCCACTCCAGTACTCTTGCCTGGAAAATCCCATGGACGGAGGAGCCTGGCAGGCTGCAGTCCATGGGGTCGCTAAGAGTTGGACATGACTGAGCGACTTCACGTTCCCTTTTCACTTTCATGCATTGGAGAACGAAATGGCAACCCACTCCAGTGTTCTTGCCTGGAGAATCCCAGGGATGGGGGAGCCTGGTGGGCTGCCGTCTATGGGGTCGCACAGAGTTGGACACGACTGAAGCGACTTAGCAGCAGCAGCAGCAGCAGCAACTTGGACCCAAGCCCAGAATAAAATACCTTTTATGGTGCTTTGTTATAGTTTAACAAGTTAAAAATTGTTACCTTGATCAGGTCACATCTGATAAATGCTTTTCTAAGAAGATACCATCGTCTTTCCTCTTCCAGGGGATCAGAACCCAGGGCCCTGCATCTGGACCACCTGCCCAGAACTCCTAAGAGCACACCTTTCCCCAGGCTTCCCCCTTCCCCGTGGGCTGGCACTGTGAGCAAAGCCCCCGTGGGGAGGAGCTCCAGCTTCACTGTGAATTCTGTGCACCCTCCACGCTGCTTTCTTTCCCTGGTTGAAGGGGGATCCTGGTATCCTGGCATTGGCAGAGGGTGTAGGAGGGAATGTGCAGGGCAAACCAGAGGCAGAAAGCTGTGAGGTCAGTGACCTCTGTGACCCTGAAGATCCTGGGTCAACATCCCCCAGAGGACAGTTCACCTGGGGACACAGTGCCGTCAGCCCCCCTGTTCTGGCTGAGCCTGCTGGGGGTCTGCTGCTGAACCCCTTGGGTGGCTCGTGCTCTCTGTGGTCCTTAGCGCTGCCTTAGGGACATGGGTGGGCTGTGAGTGTGTGAGGATGGGAGGGATGGAAGATGCAGTTGCTGTGAAAGGGGTGTTTTAGGTGCAGAAGGTGTGAGCTGTCCTCAGTCCATTGTGTTGGGGGTGTCGTGGGTGGGCCAGGTGGTTTACAGGTGGGCGGCGTGGCTCTGGTTTAAAGGCTGTGCTGTGCTGAAGGGCACTGCGGGCAAAGGGCAGCTGGGGAGGTAAAGTCTGCCCCACAAAACTGGAGAGACAGAGAATCTGTCAGCTCCCAGGTGACTGGATGGTCCTGGGGGATGGAGTTCTCACTGATGTCAGAAGAGGATTGGCCATTGTGCCAGAGGGTGGGACAGGTATGTGGGGCAGAGTGCCGCCTTTGAGAGGGCACTGACCACCTAGGTACTGCAGTGTCTTGTGAAGGACAGGGGTGGGAGAGGGAGCAGAAGCCCGTCAGGCTGCCCCAGCCCTTCTTTGTCCCGTGTGCAGCTGTCCCAGTCATGGAATTTCCACTTAGTCACAGTAAGTCTGTTTGAAAGACACAAGTGGCAAGTTGGTGTGGCCTGTTTGTGCAGGATTTCCCGACCTCACACAGCAGAGGTCTCATGAATCCTGCTTATCAGGAAACCCTGGGGCCTCGGTGTGTGCCTGTGGCTCATGCCAGGTGCCTGGTTGGATGAGTGGCCTCCGGGTTTAATGTTGGATCGTATCCTGGGGCAGGTCTTTCTCTGCTGTCCCTGGTTCTCTGGTTTCTCTTTAGTAGCAGATGCTAAAGAGTCTTAAAGTCAGGTGGGTTCAAAGCAGAGCCCATGTGGCTGGGTTTGAACTGAGCTAGTTTTTCTTGCTGTCCTGGGCTGTTAGTCCCTTGAGTGGAGTTGCTAAGCCTTGGATGGATCCCATCCTAATATGAGCTTTGGGTCTTGGCTGTGTCAGCTCATGGGAAAAGCAGACATAGAGGGACAGGCCACAGGATCTAGGGTTCTTCCTGAGATGGAATCCTCCCCACTGTGGTGCTGGGAGTGTTGATTTCAAAGTTGTCCAGCCCCAGTAATACTTCCTGCTGGGGGTCCAGGAAGGCCAGGCCTGGGGCTGCATAAGGTGCAACTGGTAGAGCCCTGGGCCCTTTCAGGAGGTTGGTCACTGGGTGGTCATGGCGGAGAAGTGGGGAGTTTAAATTTAGGGGCTCATCTGTGTGGCAGTACTGCTAGCACTAGCAGCAGTGCTAGTTAGTTAATAATTGATTTTATGAAGCAACTTCCCGTGTTGTGATCAATCTATACTTGTTATTCTTTATATTTTAGATGGCGGAAATCTAAACTCAACCCAGGATTTTCTAAAACACAAACATGTTTCCTTTTTGACCTCTGGCCCTCTTTTAATCCCTCAGGTGCACAGAACGCCCCATGGATCATCCATGATCCCAAGCAGTGTGGTCTTTCCACCCACAGCACAAGCAGGGCCTCCCAGGTGCTCCTGGCGGCACCAGTGGGAGAAAGCAGGGAGACGCCAGTCCAGAGTGAGTGTTTTAGGATTTTGAGATATGAAACCTCTGTCCTATGAGAAGGGCGTCCCTGATAGCTCAGCTGGTAAGGAATCTTCCTGCAATGAGGGAGACCTGGGTTCAATCCTGGGGTTGGGAAGATCCCCTGGACAAAGGAAAGGCTACCCACTCACTCCAGTATTCTGGCCTGGAGAATTCCATGGGCTGTCCTGTGAAAACTGAGGAGTATCTCTTCCTCTCAGAGAAACAAGTAGCAGGCTGTGGAGCACTTGCCTGTCACCCCTAATTAGAATAGAACAGCCTGAGAGCTCCCAGCACCCCTGGCCCCTGTGTGCACCTCCACGGGTACTGTGGGTGGAGAGGACAGGTCCCCACCTGCCCGCAGCCCTCAGGGTAGAGAGGAGGAGCCTGAAGCCTCTGCCTGGGCCTGAGTCACAGAGACCACCTCCCCACGTCATCAGTGCTTCTCTCTAAGAGATGAGGTCTCCATTGCTGGTGTGTAAGTGGGGTGATCTCAGAGAGCCAGAGTGGGTTCACCCAGTCCCTTCCCCTGAGATGGGAGGTGTTTCTGGGAGTTGTGTCCTTTTCCCAGGACTCTTAGAAGTGGCCCAGCCTTGTCCAGTCACTTGGCCTTTGTTTGAAGCCACTTTTGCTGATGGTCTCTGGTCCAGTTGGAGGCTGTGGGAAGCCCATGTGTGTGTAAACCTTCACTTTGGAGCTCAGCTGATGGACAGGAAGTAAACAGAATCCTCTGCATTCCACAGTGGGCTTTGTGCCTCAGCTCACAGCTGGTTCCCCAAGAGCTGAGTGGTCTTTGCATTTATTTCCCAATACTTTCTTCCATGTGTCCCTCACTTTGCTTAACCCAGGAGCAAAGGAGTGGCTGCTGGTGGCAAAGATACTGTGGGCTGAGAGCAACCACTGAGGACCACACAGCAAGGGAGAAGAGGAGGGGGCCTTAAGCCAAGCAGAAGGGGACCTGTGGAGCAGACCTGCTGTGTGCACCCTGCTGGTTCTTGAGAGCATAGCATTAGCGATTAGCCATTAGGTGTTAGTAATATCCACAGTGATGACCTTGAATTATAAATTAGGGTTTTATATCCACCTTATTTTCTTTTTCTAAGCATATGTAAGTTTTTAATGTAAAATTAAAAGAATTTTTTAAAATTGAAGTATGATTGGCTTACAATGTTATATTAGTTTCTGGTACATCAGTTCAGTTCAGTTCAGTCACTCAGTTATGTCCGACTCTTTGTGACCCCATGAATTGCAGCACTCCTGTCCATCACCAACTCCAGGAGTTCACTCAAACTCACGTCCATTGAGTCGGTGATGCCATCCAGCCATCTCATCCTCTGTTGTCCCCTTCTCCTCCTGCCCCCAATCCCTCCCAGCATCAGTGTCTTTTCCAATGAGTCAGCTCCTCACATCAGGTGGCCAAAGTACTGGAGTCTCAGCTTTAGCATCATTCCTTCCAAAGAACACCCAGGACTTATCTCCTTCAGAATGAACTGGTTGGATCTCCTTGGAGTCCAAGGGACTCTCAAGAATCTTCTCCAACACCACAGTTCAAAAGCATCAATTCTTCAGTGCTCAGCTTTCTGCATAGTCCAACTGTCATATCCATACATGACCACTGGAAAACCATAGCCTTGACTAGACAGACCTTTGTTGGCAAAGTAATGTCTCTACTTTTGAATACGTTATCTAGGTTGGTCATAACTTTCCTTCCAAGGAGTAAGCGTCTTTTAATTTCATGGCTGCAATCACCATCTGCAGTGATTTTGGAGCCCCAAAAAATAAAGTCTGACACTGTTTCCATTGTTTCCCCATCTATTTCCCAGGATGTGATGGGACCGGATATCATGATCTTCGTTTTCTGAATGTTGAGCTTTAAGCCAACTTTTTCACTCTTCTCTTTCACTTTCATCAAGCGGCTTTTTAGTTCCTCTTCACTTTCTGCCATAATTAGTGATTTAATATTTTATACAGTACATGATAATTTTAGTTACCAACTGTCACCATGCAAAATTATTCCAATATTATTGAATATATTTCCTATGTTGTTTAATTCCATGATTTTTTTATTTTTTAAATTTTTATATATTTATTTTTGCCACCCATCCCCTTTTACTTATTTTATAATTTGGAGTTTGTACCTCTTAAGTTCCTTCATCTATTTCACTTGTTTCCTCCACCCTCCTCGATCCATTTTCTTTATGTAGTCAGGGAAGTAGGAGACTCTTTTTGAAAGATTGCATTCATAATGGTTAAAAATGTTGGCAGTCTGGGTAGAAGTGAAACTTTAATTACAGTCTAGAAAATTTGGTTTTACACATGACTTTTCTCAAGAGTTCTTGTTCCACTGTGGTTGCCTGTGAGGAATAATGAGTTTTCCAAGCCTTTGTGAATCCAGCCTCTGCCATTAAGAATAGAGTAAGTCTCTTATCAGGACTTCTAATAAAAGTGATGAAAAATCCTTGTTTTTATGGTGGTTTCAGAGCACTCTGCACTGTTGTAGCTCATTTAGGTGTCCCAGGATTCCTTGAGGGAGGCATGGTGGGTATTTTCACATGTAAAGACCCGGAGGCCCAGGAGGGCACACGATGGGCTCAGGGTCCTGTGACTGGCAGGTGGCCAACCTGGTTTCTGAGGCGTGGTGTTCTGACTGCTAGACCCATGTTCTCTGTGTTCTGTCCTCTCCTCCCACAGCCTCCACTGAGGCTCAGAGCCAAGAGGAGCTGCTTTTCTAGCAACAGCTCTGGCCCCTCTGTCAACTGCTTTCTATAGTGGTTTTTTTTTTTTTTTCTTTTTAATTTCCTGTAGATTTTTAAGAACATTTCAAAAATACAAAAATAGAATAGAATGGAAAGGTAACACAATGTGTCACTCCAGAGTAGGGCTCTCTGGCAGAACGATTGTTGTGAGTTGATTGTGTTTTTCAGAAATAGACACAGGAGAAACTCTGAAGACAGAGTAGAAGTTATTCTTCTGAGGGACATTTACACTGATAAAGGAAATCTCCACTTGTAAAGGTGTCTCCCTCTCTGTACCAGAAAAAGAAGGATGGCTCTAAATCACAGCAGAATCCTGTTGAAGGACAGTCTTCAAGAAGGATGAAATCTGCTTAACAAATCCAACCCTGCTGTAGTTTAAGCTGCTTCTCCTGCTAACCTCTCATTGGGGCTCCATCGCCTTTTCTTTTGTCTTTAGGGGGAGATGGCATTTAAGGTGGTGACTTGGGCCATCTCAGGGAGTTACTCAGTTTTTCTTGATATTTCACATGTGTATCAGAAATATACATGTTAATAAACTTCTGTTTCATTTTCTCTTGTTATTCTGTCATTTATTACAGGGAACTCAGAAGGGTAAAGGGAAATAAGCCCCTATGTCACCCTAAGTCAGCTTCAATAATTGCCATAATGAGCAGTCTTGATTCTTCTGAAACTCACCCTCACTTCCCAAGATTCTTTTTAAAAAGTTACAAGACATCAAATCATTTTTATCCATAAATATTTTAGTATGTATCTTTAAAAGATGTGTAATCTCCCCCCACTAAACATATTTAGCATAAACATTATTTTTATAGACTTCCCTGGTGTCTCAGATGGTAAAGCATCTGCCTACAATGCATGAGACCCAGGTTCAATCCCTGGGTTGGGAGGATTTCTTGGAGAAGAAAATGGCAACCCACTCCGGTATTCTTGCCTGGAAAATCCCATGGTTGGAGGAACATGGTAGGCTACAGTCCATGGGGTCACAGAGTTGGACACGACTGAGCGACTTCACTTTCACTTTATTGTTTTTATGCATAAATATTAACTTTAATATCATTAGTATCTAGCCAGTGCTTACAGTTGTCTTTTTCCCCTCTTCTGCTGGAAGCAGTATTAAATAAGGTACACTTGGCTGACACAGGTTATTCAGATTGCCTTTCTGTTCCCCTCCACCCCGAGCTTCTAGGTTGTTTGACCTGTAGAGATTCCCACAGCCTGGATTTGGCTGATCGCATCTCCCCCTGTGTCAATTAACTTGTTCCCCTGGCACCTTAGGTTGGTGTTTAGGTCTAGAAGTTTGATATAGCTCATTCGGATTTTCTTCGCCCCTTTTGTCTATGTAGGAGGTAGGGTTGTATATCTCCCTTATAAGGTACATAACATCTTGTGTGTGTGTGTGTGTGTGTGTGTGTGTGTGTGTGTGTGTGTGTGTGATGTTGGAGCTATTCATGATCCTTGCTCAAGGTCCATTAATTTATTAAGGGTTGCAAAGTGGGGATGTTCTAAGCTCTTTGGTTAATGCTGAACTATAGTGTTTATAGGGAGAGTAGGGGAAAATAGTTTTTTTCCATTTTTAAAACCTCTTTTCCAAATGGGGAATTGGTTCTCCTCTAGTAAGGAGAGGGGCTAGTGAGTTTTCATGGTTGGTTGTTTGGTTTGGTTTGGTGAATGTCACTTTGAGCTCATGGATTTAAGCATTTCTGATCTGCTTCAGTCCATTTTATTTGTTATGCTTGTGTCAACCTTTGGCCATCTTTGGGAAGTGGGAGTATATTCAGGTTGGGTCCTAAGTCTTTTGCACATACTCTAGAAGTCTTGGCTATTTTTTTTTTAATGTCTTTTTTTGTTTGTTTTGGTTTTTTGGTTTCTGGTGTGAAAGAATGTTTCTAGTTCATTTTGTACAGCATTTGCTCAGCCCTGGAATCATCCATTTCTCCAAGCAGCCCTGTCTTCTTTTAGTGTGAAATGGTATTTAAAGACTATAGTCTGGATGCTAGAGGGGCTTATTGCTCTTGGTTATTGTTTCTTGGCTTTTTTTCATTAGACCAAGTTAGAATACATTTTTAAGGTAAACAACTATGTTTATATGGGTGTTTCCAATCCAAATCAGATACAGGACACTTGTTTTTTACTTCATCTTGTTGTGCTTACATCTGTATCTCTTTTCTCCCATCATCTATTCTCTTTGTCCCATGTCTAAGCCCAATTCTCAATGATATCAATGTAACTATTCATTTGTTTTACCTTATAATGTGACTTCTGAAAACATAATAAGATTTATCTTTTGGCAGTTCATACTGTCTTCACTGTGGGTGTATCACGCAGAGAATGTGTTTTCAAATTGTTTTGTTTAAAACCACTTTTGATAGTTCTTTTTTGTATGGCTCTTTGAACCAACAGGAGGGGCAGATATTTAGGTACTTTTATTTAAGTTTACTCTGAAAGTTTAGGAATTGCTTTCTAAAACATTAGTTCTTTTATAATTATAATTCTGTATATGTTTTCATGATTCCAAAATCAAGACAAGGCTACTTTTAAATAAGGCTAATATCCTTGTTAGCTCTATTCTAATTCTCCTTCTCCTTTTAGAGATAACTTTCCAGGCTAATTTTGACTCATCTTTTTATTAATGTTTTTTAAATATAGTTTTTTCTGAAATTTTCATTTTCCTACTGTGCAGAAAGAAAATTTTCAATTTCAGTGCTGTAATCTCTGGACTTGGGTTTATAAGGATTTTTCTGGAAGCATGAAATGTGTCATGGGACTCTGGTTAAAACTCTTTGTGATCATTGTAACTCCTTCGTAGCAGGTCTGTAGCCATTCCAGGCTCAGATGCCAAGACAGTGCAAGAGTGGAGGTTAGCAGATGCTTACATGGGGTTAGTTTCTGCATCCAGACTCTTCCAGGGAGAGGAAACTTCAGGCTCCACCCCAATCAGTTGAACCTAAGCCAGTTTCTGGAGGCTGGACCTCGGGCATCAGAGTGCCCTTATCCCCACCCAGGTGATGCTAAGGTGCAGTCAGGATGAAGACTACTGTGTAAAAGATGAGTGAAGGCTAGGATATCTAGAATGCTGGGTGTTATGATTTTGCAGATTCACTGCTTTTTCTCCTCATCTCTGGATTTTTCTCAACTCTACTTTAGAACTCCCCCAGTTCTAAAGATTAACTGCCTGTTCAATTTTTCCCTACAAGCTCACTGTTTTCTGCTTATATGTTTCACTCAAGTGTTTTTCTTTGTTAACTTGCTTCTATTTTTGTGTTTTTATTTCCATGAATGAGATGTGGGGAAATTGCGTGAGAAATGTTTCAAGTACCTTAACTTGGAGGAGGAATTCTATCCACTGCAGATGTTCTAGTTTCTAACTGAACCCTGAAAGAAGTTATCCTAAGAAGCAAAAGGTGGAACCCAATATCAGGTGCTTTCAGGAGGCTGAATACCAAGGACTCTATCAAGAAATGGCTACCACGAGCTTCCCTCGCAGTCCAGTGGTTAAGACTCCATGCACCCAATGCAGATATGAGGGTTTTTGATCCCTGGACTGGGAACTAAGATTCTACATGCCACAGGGTGTGGCCAAAATAAAAAGTCTGCCTCAGAGACTCAGACTCTCAGATAATCCTGAATAATGGATGTTGTGGTATTAAATTCAACTCTTTTAAAGATCCTTTATGATTTCAGAGCTGTGAAGAATTCTTGTGAAAGAATAAGAACTATATTCTCAACTGGTTTGTGGAAAGAATATACATGTGGTCATAGATTGATGTCAGAGAGGAAAGGTTTAAGGGACAGTGTTTGACCTTGTTTCTGCTTATCAAGAATGTTTCAATTTGGTTAGCTTCATGATTGATCATGAATATTTTCTCAGTTGTTTTATTTCTTATTAGTTGATGGTGAGAATTGGGAATGTCTAGATGAGAGAATTCCTTGGTGGTGTCTGCCCACAGCAGTGTACACGTGGTGGGGGCAGCTCCCGGGAATGGCTGCCACCAGTGTCTGTGTCCCCAGGGTGAGCCACAGCCACTCCTTGCCTCTCTGAGAGACTCTCCAAAGCAAGCAGAGTCTTCTGAAATTCGGTCTACCCTTGGGATTCACACCACTGTTTCATTTGGAGTTAATACTTGGACTAGAGCGTTGAGCATATGCAGGAGTTAATCTTCTGGTAGCTGGACAAACTTTTGCCTGGTTTGCCTCAGCCAGTTTTACCGAATGTCAGAAATGGAAACACTCACAGATTATAAATGCTGCTGCCAGCTGTCCTGCTAAATGACTCTCCATCTCTAACCTTTCCTTGTGTGTGGAGGGGATGGATTTACTCAGTCTACCTTTGATGGCCTCAGTCACTTCTGCCCTGTGTATTCTGGAAGCTTTGAAGAATCATATTTAATATGTTTCTTCTTACTCTCTGTATGTACTTGGGGTTTTGTTTTCACAATTTTGTGCTATTCATTATTTTGCTTTCTATTTTTTCTTTTTGAGAGAAATTACTGGAAAATTGTTTTTTACTTGCTGCTATTTTTCATATGGAGCATAATTTCAATTTTCTGTTTTCCATAGTTGCAACTTATGCCAGAATGGAAATTTCTTGTATGTTATACTTTTCATCAGTGCTCTAAATTGCCGTGACAGCTCCTTGCTGGAGGCAAAGTTGTGCATGTGTGCTCGGTCACTCAGTTCTGTCTGACTCTTTGTGACCCCAGGGACTGTAGCCCACCAGGCTTCTCTGTCCATAGGATTATCCTGGCAAGAATCCTGGAGTGGGTTGCCATTTCCTCTTGAGAGAATCTTCTCAACTCAGAGATTAAACCTGCATTCCCTGTAACTCCTGCATTGAGATGAATTCCTTACCATTGAGCCATTGGAGAAAGTCCCCAAATAATAAATGACTCTCCCCTCAAATTGCATCAATAAGAGTTCATGTTTGAAATCCTTTGTTATCTTTTTGAAAGATAACAAATTTTCTATCCCAATTAAATAATAGTCATTATTAAGAATAAAAATAATTCACAGATGAGTGGAAGATATGAGCCATGAAGTGGCATTATACCTTAATGAGGCTATTTCTCCAACTGTTTTTTGGTTTTGCTTTTTTAATATTGATTTATTTGGCTGTGCCAGGTCTTAATTTCTGCATGTGGGATCTACTCCCCTGACTAGGGATCGAACCAAGTTTCCCTACATTGGGAGTGTGGAGTCTTGGCTAAAAGACCACCAAGGAAGTCCCTCAATTAGGTTATTAAATATTGTTTCTCAGTGAAAAACTCCAGATATGCTTAGACAGTAATGACCTGCCTTTTTTTACACTTCTTTTTGCTGGATTTATTGAATTTCTCCATATTATCTTTGGTGAGTGCTATTACTCTTATTTCTCCTGTAATTACAAGGAGTTTAGGCTCAAATGGAGAGCTGAGGAACAGGCAACAAACAGTGTTTCCCAAATAGAATCATAAGTTTCAGGAAAGTTTGGGATGGCAGATATTACTGCTGGGCTTCTGGTGGTTTGTGGCTCCAGCACTGGACTGCCCTTGGCGGCACCTGGGCTGGGACTGCCTGTGTGTACAGTTTGATGTTCTTGCTTCTCTGTGTGGCCTCCACATTTCCATCTCAGGAAACTGTAAACAGTGTGGTTGACTGTTCACTGTGTGAGGGACTCTTCCATGAGCTCTCTGTGCCTCTTGGGATGGATGACAGGTTACGGTGGAAATGTATGAGAACTGATCATTGTACTCAGGTCTGATCACCTTACTCACACTTCTTCAACTAAATAGTATTCCCTTTATCCTCTATCATAGATTAAAATCTCCATGAGTTCATGGAGGGAGAGGCAGTTGGTGCAGCCTGTTAACGTGTGTGTGTGCATGTGTCCATTTGTTAGAACAAGACAGGAATGTTAAGGTTTAATGAGACCCCCATATGAAGGATGGGTACATCTTTGAATAAATATCCTGATCAAGCCCTGGTTGGCTGAGCAGAAAATGCTTGGTTTTCTTTTTGGTGTTATGTGTTATGGATTCTCCTTCCCTCTTGTATGTGTATTCCTCAGCTTCAGATAGACAGAAGAGAGCTATCAAAGCATACCTGTCAGGTAAGCAAAGCTTACCCTGTCTGTGTTAGTAATGCGGGATTGCCAAAAAAGGAAAAGCCCTGTTCCTGAAAGACTTCCAAACTTTTAACATTTTGTCTTTTGAGAAGTCTGTGCAGGAAATGATATTTCGGCCCCAGGTATTTAGTTTTGGTAACTTGGATTTGTTGAATGATTTTCCTTGATGGTGAAGAAGGGGACCTAGGAAGAAGGGGACCTTCAAGGGGTGACTAGAGAGAGGAAGCAGGTTGTGAGGTGGAGTGGATGTTTGGCAGGGTGGGTAGGTATTGCCGTTCCTTTGCCTTTTTCTTTGGGAAAGAAACTTGCTTTCCCTAAGTCGTAATCAGGGTGGAAGCCTCAGTGCACCCTGAGTCAATTGGTTTAGGCCTTGGGGAAGAGAGGATTGGTAAAATTTCTTCCAAATCACCAACTTCAGTAGATGGTGGATCAAGAACTATGGAGACTTTTAGCTTGGCCTCCACCATGTTTAATTTTTTACTCCAAGGAACATTCCAACTTCTAGAGGGTAGAGACATAATGAGGCAGTGCTCTCAGGAGCTGAGAGCCTGCAGAGCTGCCAAACCTGGTTTCTTTGTGGTACTCCAGCCAAAGCTGGTTTCTATTCCCTGGATCTATGTGTGGAGTTTGGGGTAGAAAAGAGTGAATGTGTTTGTGCCAGTGTCTCGGTTCATAAGGATTCATGAAGAAGGTGATGAAAGCGTGTCTCCCATATGTGAACCACATTGACTTTCTATTGGGCTGGGACACTGAGAGTATGGAGGACAGGGGCAGGCTGTCAGCAGGCTTATTCCTGTGGAAGCAGATTTCTTCCTCTTCTTCTGCCACCTTTTTCTTTATTCATCTTAAGGCTCAGTGGGTATTGAGCCTGTTTGTGACATTTGTTGAGCATCCAAGGTGTGCTAAGCACAATGTGCTAAGGCTTTACTATGTTTGAATGGAAAATTTTGCCTTAAGGTTAAACTGTTGCCTGCTTGTCTTATAGGAGATAATAAATCTGCATATTTTTCTTTTAAATTAGTCACGAATATAGCGTTTTGTCAAAATGTATTTTAAACATGTTAATGATAAAAGTAAATCTTGTGTAAAGAAAAACTGACATTTCTAATTAAGACTTGTTTCTTTTCTTTTAGGAAGGCAGAGTAGTTCAACCCATATTTTTGGGGAAAATGATTAGCTATGTTGAAAAGTACCATCTTTCCGATTCTGCCGCTTTGCCTGAAGCCTACGCCTACGTGGCAGCGCTGAGCGCCTGCGTGCTCTTGTGGGCCGTTCTGCACCACTTGTGCTTCTACCACATGCAGCGCGTGGGGATGAGGCTGAGAGTAGCCGTGTGCCGTATGACCTACCGCAAGGTGAGTGTCGCTCGGTACCACGGTGTGTTCCTCTCTTGAGGGATCATGAACATTTGGGGAAAGTTCTCTGTAAATTGCAAATTTTGTAACTGGGATTGTTTACACCTTCCTAGAGAAGTTTGCTTTTGCATCAAGCCAACTTTGTTGTTGTTGAAGCAAACTTTACCAATAAATAATGAAAAGTTTTCTTTTGAGATCAAGTGTGGGCTGTCCTTAGCAACTTTTAGCCATAGGCTGTCACATAATAACCACTAAATTTTTACTGTAAAATATTAAATTAATATTCAAGAATAAGTATGAAAAGTATCAAGTTGATTTTCAATGTCTTCATGCCCAAATCCCATAGTGATGTTTATGGAAATTTTTTGTTGTCGTTCATTAATACCTTCAAGTACATCAAATTTGCATTTAAAAGTGAGCTTCAGAGATTGGATCTATAAAACTATATCTAAGAGCAGAGAATGTATTTGATAAACAGACTGATTCTAATTTTAAAAGACCCATCTAATTATATTCAATATAATTATGTTTGCTAGGGAAAAATATAAAGAGAATTCATGCTACATATAGACTCACTCCTTATATTTTATAGATAATTTTTGTTAATAGTATGAAAGAAAATAGGATATTTGAGATGAAATTTGAAATTTTACATTGTTTTATGAATTCTAGAGATAATTTATTGCTCTTCATTTAAATCATTTTAATACAATATTTCCTTTTATTTTTAGTATGCATTGTAGCAGTTTTAATAAGAACTGATTTAATGTGTTTAGTGATTTTGTATTGAGGAATGCCATGAAATTATTCCATAGTTTACCCTTGTCTAAACTAGTGTAAAAAGAGTAAGGCTTTCAGGTATCTTTACAAAGGTATTGCCACAGATATATCAGTGTCAAGAGCTGAAGGGCTGTGTATAAACTTGATCCTGGATATGTCTTTGCCTTAGACTGTTTAAAAACAAAATCCTTATTTGACTGTATTGTATCCTTGAAATTTTCAAAGAGAGTAGATCTTAAATGTTCTCACCACACATGTTAAATAGGATAACTATATTAGATAGTGGATACTTTAAGTGGTTTTACTACAGTAATCATTTCCCAGTGTGTATTTATACCAAAGTATCATGTTGTAACCTTAAATGTATGCAATTCTTATTAAGAAATAAAGTCCTCATTGAAAGATAAAACCAAGCAGCTTAAATTGAAAATATTGCTTCTTTTACCTGGCTGCTGCTTATCTAGAGCTTCTGCTTCTTCAGAATACTTTTTTCAGCAGAAAGTGAGATGTCTTCTCCTCATCTTTCCTTGAGCAGAATCTTGTACTTTTCTGGATTGCGTGAAACTGGGGACCTGGCATCTCACTGTCTTGTCTGACAACAGCATCTAGCTGCTTAGCTTCTGGGTGATGTGAAAATTGCAACTGTGCCTGCAAACCGCAGTCAGAGGTCTTTACTGTCATTTATCATCATCTTTGTTATTCTGTTGCATCTTTAACCATTTAGGAGATGGATACTCAGATTTCCTCACAAATTGGCTACATGTTTGTCTTTACAGATCATACTTAACTCTCATAATAGTTGTGAAATTTTACCCAAACCGTGTTGTGAAACCTTAAGTTAGGTGTGAGGTGATGGTTTAGTGAAAGCTGACTTTTTGCTGCACAGGTGAGCCATTGTCTACCTGTGTTTCTTCCTCTTCCCACCACACTTTGGAATCTTGCCTTTGGGAATTGTGATCTGACCTGGCACATTGGCTTATGTGAATGTAACTATCTCCCAAGAAGTTCATTCACTGCCTTGATTTTACCTAAATGTTGGCCCTATATGAAGTCAGGAATTATGGGGATTATAACATAGACATAACTTGAAATTCCAGAAACCTGGAAAAGACAAATTTCCTCATGCACAGCCTTGCATCTAGAGTCCTGCTGGGGTGCAGAAACAAGACACTTCTTTTCAGGTTACAGGTGGGCTGATTCTTTAGGGCACAACTGGTGCTGCTGAACAGCTCTGAAAGGCCCCTCTGAACTGTGGTTCATGCTCAGGCCCCACCTCCTGATCCCTGGTCCTGGGGAGGAATCAGATTGGGCATTAGAAATGGAGTGGCTGCTAAGCCCGTAGCCATAGTTTGTTCTGACCATGGGTTCCAGGCTGGGGCAGATCTCCAGGTGGTCTCTAAGGCTGCACATATTCCACTCCTAAAATGGCCCATTCAGCATTTCGTGCTCTTTGCAGCTGAATTTTGAATGATTGCGAAGGAGTTATCATATATAAAAATGACTTGCCATTTATTGATTAATACATTTCCACAGCTTTGGTAAAATTACCTTTGACTTTTGATCATTGTTTTTGTTGTGGTGGTGGTGGTGGTAAAATACTCCCAGTGTAAAGTTGACCGTTTTCACTCCCTTTAAGTACAGCATCTAGTGGCATTAGGCACACTCACATTGTTGTGCAGCCATCACCATTATCATCTCTGGAACTTTTTCTTTTTCCCAAACTGAACCTCCGCATCCATTAAACACTAACTCCCCAACCCCTCTCACCGCACCCAGCACCATTCTACTTCTTATCTCTGTGAATTTGAGTACTTCAGTACTTCATGTAAGTGGAATCATACAGTGTTTGTCATTTTGTGTGAGGCTTATGTTCTGTAGCACGATGCCTTCAAGATTCATCCATGTTGTGGCAGGTGTCAGAATTTAATTCCTTTTTAAGGCTCAATAATCTTCCACTATAGGCCTATGCAACATTCTGTGTGTTTGCTCATCTGTCAATGGACAGTTGTTTCCACCTTTTAGCTATTGTGAACATTGCTGCTGTGAATATGAGTGTACAAATTGTTCAAGGCTGTGTTTTTAGTTTTCTTGAATGTATCCTTGGTAGTGTAATTGCTGTATTGTATGCTAATGTCATGTTTAATTTTTGAGGAACTTCCGTATTCTCTTCCATTGTGTTTATATCATTTTACCTTCTCACTTGATCATTGTTTTCTTCTTTAACTTGAGTAAAGAAAAAGTTTCTTATGAAGTATGACATTTTGTTTGGATCAGTGGCTGTAGTTGGTCTGTTGAAGCAACTCCTGGTGTCTTTTCAGCTTCCTCAGATCTCTAGGGCATTTTTCTTACTAAATAAAGGGATTGAGCAACACGGGTTGTGTACTTTGTAAAATCAGCAGACTGGCATCAAGACCACAGTTTCCTCACAGGAACAGTGTTTTGAACCTCATACTTGCTCATTTCAGAATGAGGAAACTAAGCCCAAAGTGTTTAAATATTGTCACCCACAGGATGAATGATTGAATCCAAGTCTCCGAATTTCTTTCCTAAGGCAACTGTTCCAGTCTCATCCAATTTGGCTAAAAATTACTTAGTTGGCTCCTAAGTCTAAACCTACACACTTTAACCTTCAGTCAAGTCCAAGTTCACTGAAACGGGGGGTGGATTTTGCTTCTACCTCCTGCTCCTCCCTTTGCTGTCCTGTGGTTGGGGCTGCTGCCACACTCAGGAGTTAGAAGCTGAACAAGGGTCCCTAGAGCCCTGCTGTCAGGGGTCATCCTGCTCCTGCTGAGACCACTTAGGACCCCAGAACACATGCTCCATTGTGTTATATTCTAAGATGACTTGGTATCACCTTAGGAATCTGGATCTCTGTCTCCCTCTCTCATTTCAGGGCCTTTGCCTGAGTAGCTCAGCCATGGGGAAGACCACCACAGGCCAGATAGTCAACCTGCTGTCCAACGATGTGAACAGGTTTGACCAGGTGAGCTGCCCCTGAGGGATCCTCTTCCATTTCCTGTTCTTCTCACGGAGTTCAGCTTATTGGGATGCCAGGTGCCAGGGTTTGGTGTTAGCCAGGGTTCTGTTGAGGATGTAAGACAACGGTTCTATTTATCCAACTTTCACTTCTCTGTGTGCAAATTAGATGTAATTATACGTATTGTTTCATAAGTGAAAGTTTTGTTTTTCTGATAATAAATGGAAGCACTGTTCTTGCCCAGCTTGGTTAGTGTCCCAAGGGGTCCTCCTGGAGTGGCCCTTCTTGGCACGTGGTGTAGGTGTTGATGAACTGTCTTCCTCCTCCTCTAGGTGATGAAGGCCTGGTGGTCATGGATTGTTTTTTCCCATGCACCCTGTTCAGTGCCTGCTGCACAGGGAGATTTCAAGTGGGGGGTCCACAGACACAACCTCCTCTCTGCTGTCCCCGCACACTGTTTTTTCCACTGAACTTAAGCATAGATCACATGACCCAGAACATCGTAGCTGTTGATCAGATCTATGTTGTAGTAGACACTTCTCTTTCAAGTATTCATTCATCAAACATGAAGTAAGGCCCCTACTCACTTTCAGGGATGAATACAGCTTAGTTTCTGCCCTGTAGAAGCCCCAGTCTATCAAGGAGGTAAATACACAAGTAATTACTGGAGAGAGCAGTGAGTACCATGATACAGGCTTTCCTGGGATGCTGGGGAGCCCAGGAGAGATGGGGGCTAAACTCTGGGATGGAGAGCATTTGGAGAAGCCCTGAGTTCATCTGTGTTGTGGTCAAAATCCACATCTTCCTTCTTTGCTGCTGGTCTGATTCTCCAGGGACATCCCTGAAGTCAGCCCTGTGCTGCCCTGGAACAGTGTCATCTGGGGTGGACACTTGGCTTTCTGCTTTAGCAGGTTTAACACCCAGTGAGATCATTTCTATTTAGGTTTCTGTCAGTTCCTTCAGAGCATATTGTTTCTATACTCTATCCTTAATGGTCTTTATACCATCCCAAAGAGAGGCTATGCTAAAGAATGCTCAAACTACCTCACAATTGCACTTATCCCATATGATAGTAAAGTAATGTTCAAAATTCTCCAAGCCAGGCTTCAGCAATACATCAACTGTGAACTTCTAGATGTTCAAGCTGGTTTTAGAAAAGGCAGAGGAAACAGAGCTCAAATTGCCAACATCTGCCGGATCATCAAAAAAGCAAGAGAGTTCCAGGAAAACATCTATTTCTGCTTTATTGATTACTCCAAAGCCTTTGACTGTGTGGATCACAATAATCTGTGGAAAATTCTTCAAGAGATGGGAATACCAGACCACCTGACATGGCTCTTGAGAAACCTGTATGCAGGTCAGGAAGCAACAGTTAGAATTGGACATGGAACAACAGACTGGTTCCAAATAGGAAAAGGAGCATGTCAAAGCTATATATTGTCACCCTACTTATTTAACTTCTATGCAGAGTACATCATGAAAAATGCTGGGCTGGAAGAAGCACAAGCTGGAATCAAGATTGCCAGGAGAAATATCAATAACCTCAGATATGCAGATGACACCACCCTTATGGCAGAAAGTGAAGAACTAAAGAGCCTCTTGATGAAAGTGAAAAAGGAGAGTGAAAATGTTGGCTTAAAGCTCAACATTCAGAAAACTAAGATCATGGTATCCAGTGCCATCACTTCATGGCAAATACAGTGGCTGATTTCATTTTGGGGGGCTCCAAAATCACTGCAGATGGTGACTGCAGCCATAAAATTAAAAGACATTTACTCCTTGGAAGGAAAGTTATGACCAATCTAGATAGCAGATTAAAAAGCAGAGACATTACTTTGTCAACAAAGGTCTGTATAGTCAAGGCTATGGTTTTTCCAGTGGTCATGTATGGATGTGAAAGTTGGACTATAAAGACAGCTGAGTGCCGAAGAATTGATGCTTTTGAACTGTGGTGTTGGAGAAGACTCTTGAGAGTCCCTTGGATGGCAAGGAGGTCCAACCAGTCCATCCTAAAGGAGATCAAAAAGAAAAATAAATAAATAAAAAAAAATAAAGGAGATCAGTCCTGGGTGTTCATTGGAAGGACTGATGTTGAAGCTGAAACTCCAATACTTTGGCCACCTGATGCACAGAGTTTATTCATTGGAAAAGACCCTGATGCTGGGAATGATTGAAGGCAGGAGGAGAAGGGGATGACAGAGGATGAGATGGTGGGATGGCATCACCAACTCAATGGACATGAGTTTGGGTAAACTCCGGGAGTTAATAATTTACAGGGAGGCCTGGCGTGGTGCGCTTCATGGGGTCGCAAAATTCGGACAGGACTGAGAGACTGAACTGAACTGAAGAAGGCTTTTGTCTTTCTCTTTTAAGGTAAGGATGTTCTTGCACTATCTGTGGGTGGGGCCGCTGCAGGCTGTTGCAGTGACCACCCTGCTCTGGTTGGAAATAGGAATATCATGTCTTGCCGGGATGGCGGTTCTCATTATTCTTCTGCTTTTGCAAAGCTGCTTCGGAAAGTTGTTTTCATCACTCTGGTAAGAGAAATACTTCTTTTAAAAATTGATAATACTTAATTGGTAACATCCACAGTCTGCTTGATGGTTTTGTTCAAAAACAGACAAATGCCTTCTCTAGTCTCTTCTTTGTGTGAGTTGTAGACCCTACAGGCTTAGCCAGTGGAGGCTCCAGCCTTAAACTGAAGGCTGATCCCGAAACAGGAACAGGAAAGGCAGTCACTGGGTCCTCTTGGCCCCATGTCTGAAAAAGTAGAGTATCCTTCAGCAGAATTTACCCTGTCCAATTTATTTAAATATTGGTAAATAGTAATAATCTTGTAGTCCCTTTTCTCACTGCATATATTTTTGTTATGCTTGTGTTGGAGCCTTTCAGGTATTTATTCATGTTTCCATTAAGTTATCAGCACCCCCCGAGCCCGGCTGATCTTCACTGTGTCTTTATGAAGCCCCACAGTCACAGCAGCACATGTGACAGAAAAGTGGCTGGTGGTGAAGAGCCTTCTAGTGCTGAGTTAGATTGAAGCAGGTCCCAGAGGGTTGGAGGTGGATGGTTGTCCGGTGATGAGATGTTGTGCTATTTGAAGCTCATGGAGTTTTTTTTTTTTTTTTCTTTTCACCATTTTTTTCTTTTTCTTTTTTTTTTTAATTTTATTTTATTTTTAAACTTTACAATATTGTATTAGTTTTGCCAAATATCGAAATGAATCCGCCACAGGTATACATGTGTTCCCCATCCTGAACCCTCCTCGCTCCTCCCTCCCCATACCCTCCCTCTGGGTCGTCCCAGTGCACCAGCCCCAAGCATCCAGTATCGTGCATTGAACCTGGACTGGCGACTCGTTTCATACATGATATTATACATGTTTCAATGACATTCTCCCAAATCTCCCCACTCTCTCCCTCTCCCACAGAGTCCATAAGACTGATCTATACATCAGTGTCTCTTTTGCTGTCTCGTACACAGGGTTATTGTTACCATCTTTCTAAATTCCATATATATGGGTTAGTATACTGTATTGGTGTTTTTCCTTCTGGCTTACTTCACTCTGTATAATAGGCTCCAGTTTCATCCACCTCATTAGAACTGATTCAAATGTATTCTTTTTAATGGCTGAGTAAATACTCCATTGCTTATATGTACCCCAGCTTTCTTATCCATTCATCTGCTAATGGGCGTCTAGGTTGCTTCCATGTCCTGGCTATTATAAACAGTGCTGCGATGAACATTGGGGTACACGTGTCTCTTTCCCTTCTGGTTTCCTCAGTGTGTATGCCCAGCAGTGGGATTGCTGGATCATAAGGCAGTTCTATTTCCAGTTTTTTAAGGAATCGCCACACTGTTCTCCACAGTGGCTGTACTAGTTTGCATTCCCACCAATTCCTGTGTTTATTGTGTGTGTGCAGTTCTGGGCTTGGTGTCTTTCTTTATTTGGAATTTCCTTTCCTGTCTTTGCTGGAGAGATAGATACTCCCTATCCTTCGAGGCCCTGTTCCAGTGCTACCAGGTCTCTGAAGCTCTTGTTCTCTTTCCCTGGTGGAATTAACAGCCCCATCTTTTCTGCTCCCCAGAACTTCTCTCCTATTTTATTACAGCACAGACTCTGTCTTCCTGGGTGTCTTTCTATTTCCCTACTTGACAGTGACCTCTTTGAGCAGATGATTTGTATCTGACACATTTCAGGTCTTTCTTAGCCAATGCTGCACATTCTCCAAGTTACTTCTTGAAATGGACTGAATGGTTGACTTCCTATTTGAAGCCGTTTTCTCCATTTGTACTTTGAGTAGGACCTGCCTGTGTTCTAAGTGCAAAAGGGCTGTAGAGAATAATTTTATTTTTAGCCCCACCCCCATGCCCACTCCTG
Source organism: Bubalus kerabau (assembly GCF_029407905.1). NCBI lineage: Eukaryota > Metazoa > Chordata > Mammalia > Artiodactyla > Bovidae > Bubalus > Bubalus kerabau. Next base: position 71,450,210 of record NC_073635.1, read on the forward strand.
CTGCTGCTGAGGAAAGTTGGGCTTTGGTCACTAAGGCTCATCTCATGTCTGTCCCCTCAGGAGTGAGACCGCTGCTCTCACAGACAAGAGGATCAGGACCATGAATGAAGTCATAACTGGCATCAGAACAATAAAAGTGAATGCTTGGGGAAAATCGTTTATAGATCTTATTACCAGACTGAGAAGGTAAGTTTATATATATAGATATCACTCCATATTTTCATACTTTATTTCCTATTCTATTAGATACTTTAGATGTCTTACCAAAGAAGTATTTAAGTTCATCTTCACATTAAGGTGAACTTAAATACTAACTATTCACTGCATCCCCTACATGTTGCAGGAGGGTTAAGAATAGTGGAGATATCATTTAACCTGCTCTTTCATTTGCCATCTTCTCAAAGGAAAAATATATATGCTTCTTACTTATATAGAAATGAAATTCTAAGTAGTTCTTAATACCTCAAATCCCAATAAGCAATGCTTTTAACATAGTATTTGAGACAATGACATTCAAACTAAATTGTAATTTATGGTGATGGCTGATAACCAGGAAGATTATAGAGACTTGGTATACTTGTATTGAGCCGAACTGTATGAATCACTATTGTTCGTTGTTGCTATGCTTAGTTGCTTAGTCGGATCTGACTCCTTGTGACCCCATGGACTGTAGCTCGCCAGGCTTCTCTGGCCATGGGACTTCCCAGGCAGGAATACTGGAGTGGGTTGCCATTTCCTCATCCAGAGAATCTTACAGACCCAGGGATTGAACCCGTGTCTCCTGCATTGGAGGTGGATTCTTTACCATCATGAAAGCTCATGAATCCCTATTATTCAATTCAAATGGAGCTATGAAAATACTGTCCCTTTTGTTCTGCTTCATGTTTTTATACTGTTTTTCCATCTTTCATTTAAATATCTGGTGAGCATTTCTCTGACCCCACCTTGTCACGTCTCACTTTGCACCTTTGCAGAGCCCATCTTCCTTCTACTCTGGCCTCCAAGCCTGACTCCAGCTCATCTTCAGGGTCCACAGGTGTGTGACTTACCTTGATTCCACTGCTCTGAGTTACATATCCCAGCTCTGGGCTCCCTTGGGGGCTGTGATGACCATCTCTGTCTATTGTCTCCCAATTTTGTGGTTGCTAATTCTCTTCGCCCATAAGTTCATGAGTGCATGGAGGGGTCAGGCTGTGTCTTTCTGTGAGGAGCCTGGCACAGACTTGTGATTATGAAAGTTTGTTGAATGAATGTTCAGACCCTGTCGGATTGACCCAAAAATGTTTGAAATTGTGACAGAAAGCCCCTTACTTGAAAGAGTGAAGTGGGGATGAAGTGTGTGGTCCTGGTGTCGGCCAGACCCCTGAGTGTGCACTATACTAATGTCTCCATGATGTGAGGGATGGTTTATCTTAATCTGTGTCCATTCCCTAGAAAAGGGCCACTTACACAGGGTACTGAATTCATGTCTTGTATGCTGATGCTTCTTATAAAACCTTTGTCCTACTTTCTTTTTACAGTAAGTAAATTTCCAAGATTCTGAAAAGTTCCTACCTTAGAGGCATGAATTTGGCATCATTTTTCACTGTGAGCAAAATCATGATTTTTGTCACCTTCATCACCAATGAGCTCCTTGACAACCTGATCACAGCCAGCCAAGTGTTTGTGGTGGTGATGCTGTTCAAGACTCTGTGGTTCTCGAGCACCCTCTACTTCCCCATGGCCATTGAGAAGGTGTCAGAGGCTGTCATCAGCATCCAAAGAATCAAGGTTTAGTGAAAAATAACTTTTTAAAGTTACAGGCAGATTTTACCTAAAACTCCTCCTTTTATGTGGTGTCACTGTGTACCAGTTAGGTGAGATTTAACTCTTTCAGTTCCAAGCTGGTAGTCTTTCCAAAATGTATGTATTCCCCTCTTTTTTTAGGTAAAAAGTGTGTTAAAAATACTGTAAGATCCATGCTTGTTTAGGACCGGTAGTATAAATAGGCAGCACAGACTCTTGATGTGCAGTGATGGCTGCAGGATGATTAAAATGTCTAAAAGCAGGAGAAGCGAACAGATGAATCTCCTGTGCTGACTGGAATGACTAGGCAGTGACTGTGCACAGTCCTGGGGTGACTAGGATTCCTCTCTGGGCTGGGAGGGGAGGAACTTGCTGAGAAGTCCCTGTTCCCTGGGCAAGAAGAGTGGCCTCAGATTCACTTAGTTCTCTGTGTTTAAAAATGGAGTCTTTCCTCCAAAAGATGTTTTCTTGTTGATTTCTGATCTCTACATTTTTATTCCTGTCATTATTTTACTAAGTGTCTAAACTTGTCTCTAGCTGCCCTCTTCCTTTCAAACTTGTAATTCTGACCATACTTATTGTCTCCTGTTTTAAACTGTTGCTGCTGCTTCTGCTAAGTCGCTTCAATCATGTCCGACTCTGTGCGACCCCATAGGCGGCAGTCCACCAGGCTTCCCCATCCCTAGGATTCTCCAGGCAAGAACACTGGAGTGGGTTGCCATTTCCTTCTCCAATGCATGAAAGTGGAAAGTGAAAGTGAAATCGCTCAGTCATGTCCGACTCTAGCGAGCCCATGGACTGTAGCCTACCAGGCTCCTCCATCCATGGGATTTTATAGGAAAAAGTACTAAATGTCCCTAAGTAGTCAGGGGCAAATAAACTAAATGTCCCTAAGTAGTCACACAAGGGGCTGGCACACAGTAGGTGCTCAAGTATTTCTGTTTAAAATGAAGATTAAATCAGCTTTGTAAAAATGAATGATTTATTATGACCTCATAAGCCCAAGAACTCTCTATTTTTCTCTAAGTGAGGAAGGGGGACCCATGGTCCTGGCCTTGGATGACTCCAACAGAATTGTAAAAGATCTCAACTTCAAAATACTCACTAAAAGTCTTCAGTAACTATAACATGTAGTAACAATCTGCCTCTGAGGTTGTTTTCCATTACCAGCTACAAGCAAGTCAGTCTTTTTGGTAGTATCAACTTTCCTGCATAACCTGTTCTGGGTCTGCAATTCATGGCTCTACTGGCCCTTTAATTTCAGCTTTTTCATCAGACTCAGTCTTGGAGAAAAATACAGCCAGCACTTCTGGTGCCTTTACATGCTGATCATGTGTTGAATGGGGTCTCATTTAACCCTTGGGAGACTGTGACATCTGTTTGCCTCAGAGGTATTGTTTGTGGACAGATGCTCAATAAATTTAATTATTCACATAGTGTATACTTTTCTTTTTCTTTATTTCTTGTTTGAAAGTGAGGTGTTTCTATTCTAATGTATACAGATTGAGTATCAATGTCTTGGTTACATGCTTAAGCTGAAATTGGAATTTGATTCTGTCTAGACCAGAAGGCAATGGCAACCCACTCTAGTACTCTTGCCTGGGAAATCCCATGGAGAGAGGAGCCTGATAGGCTGCAGTCCATGGGGTCGCAAAGAGTCAGACACGACTGAACGACTTCACTTTCACTTTTCACTTTCATGCATTGGAGAAGGAAATGGCAACCCACTCCAGTGTTCTTGCCTGGAGAATCCCAGGGACGGGGGAGCCTGATGGACCACCGTCTGTGGGGTCGCACAGAGTCGGACATGACTGATGTGACTTAATCAATAGACGTTGATAATAGGTCAGACGAGAAATTCAAGCAAGGCTTCACTGAGTCTTGTGCTTCAGCACAAAGTATGAAAACAAGAAACTGATGTCCCACTGATGTTTGAGAAGAGTGGGCTAGTTCCTTAAGTGGGGTGAGGGTAGGCGAGGATTGGTGGTTTGAGCCACAGGGGTGACTTACGTGGTCTGCTCACCGTCTTGTAGGTGCCATGTGCCAAGATCATGCACAGTTCCCTGCTTTGCTCCCAGCAGCTCAGAAATGCCAGTTGGCTTGTAGTGTTTTTGTATCTTATTGTTCATGACTGCCTTTGCATGTGTGCAGGTATGTTTAGTCCCTTATGTTTTTTTTTTTTTTTTTCTATTTTGTTGCTCAAGAGACATTTGTCCAGATGCAAGCACTCCCGTAGAGGGTCCCAGGTCCCAGCCTGTCCCATCACCTTTTGCATGTTGCTGTGTCAGCTTAGACTGTGTAAGCCTGTAGCCATGTAGTCAGTAGTTGGTTGGTTTGAGCAGACGTGCAGTCTGTTCCTTCCTTTACCTGAGCCCTCGATGGGTTGACTGTGCAAGGCTTGGTCTTAGTTGGAGTTGGGACAGTAAAAGTGCACAAATGATGAGGTGTCTCCCCTCTGTGTGACTCAGTATTCCTCAGGGGATTCAGAAGTAGGGAGGGCAGTGCCAGCTGGGGATGTGCTGAGCTGGTTTCAGTAGGGTTAGTATTTGAGATGGACCAGAAGGGTGGGTAGGGTCAGTACTCAGGGTGTCCAGGCAGAGGCCGCCTGGGGACCGTGGACTTAGCTGCAGGGGAGCCACTGGGGCCAGGGCGGGGGGGGTGGGTGGGTGTTAAGCTTATGGACACTCTGAAGGGCTGTAAGGAGATCAGGAGGGAGTGGTCTTGGGGTGGGGTCAGTGATGTTGGGGAGGACTGGGGAAGGAACCAGCAAAAGGAAAGTTGCATTATTGAAATAACTAATAGTGAGTGAGATTCTGAAATTATTTTGTTTCAAGAGGAAAAGAGAGTTGGGAGAGGGATTAATTGTGTCAGAACAGGCGAGAGCTGGTACCTGGCTGAAGATGGTGGTGGGGAGAGAGAACTCAGGCTGCGGTGGTTGAAAATCTGCAAACGTGTCCTCAGACCACTCTCCGTCCATCCTGCCTCCTGGTGGACATGGGCTCCGGGCAGGTAGGAGTCACTGTGCTCAGTGTTAGGTTCTCAGTGAGCTTGGATGAGCGGAGGAAGGAATGAAAGCATCTTCCACCAGCTGATATTTCTCAGAGATGCAAGGATCCTGGCTTTCTTTACCTGCACAAGGGTTTTCACATTCAGTTTTGACCAGTTCTTCTTTTTAAGTAGAACTTTGCAATCACATTCATGACTCTGAGGCACGATAGATAGGGTGTCAAGATGTTTAAGGTAGTAGATTACTATTTATGTGTCATTTTCTTTCTCAAACATTCTCACATACTTGTTTCAGTTTTTGCCCATATGGGTTAGGATTTGGTTTACCTGTGGGTCCAAGAGGTACCCATGCTAAACCTGCACAGGGGTCATTTGTTTTTCTCTCATGCAAGAATCCTTGTGAGGCTCTGTATGGGTTTCCTGGGGCTGCGGATACAAAGTACCACAAAACATGTGGCTTAAAACCACACGAATGTTTTGTTTCCCAGTCCTGGAGGCTAGAAGTCTGAAATCAAGCTGTCAGCAGAGTTAGGATCCCTCTGAATCCGATAAGGGGGCATCCTTTCTTGACTCTGCTAGCTCTGAGTGGTTGCAGGCAAACCTTGGTGTTCCTTGACTTGAAAGCCATCACCCCAGCCTCTGTCTCCATCATCAGGTAGCTGTTTTTTGTGTGTCTGTCTGTCTGTGCATTTCTCATAAGGACTCCAGTCATATTAGATTCAGGGCCCACCCTACTCCACTGTGATCTCCCTCTAATTGATTACATTTCCAACAACCAAATTTCCAAATAAAGTCACATTTTGAGCTAAGTGGAGTTAGAATGTATCTTTTATATGGTGATACAACTCTCCCCATAACAAGTCCCATGGCTAGTGTGAACCTCCATGGTGTTGGGACCCAGATTCTTTCTCTCTTCTTATCTTATTCCACTGCATGTGACCTTAACCCTGCTGGGAGCCCCCAAGGCCCAGGCTGGTATGGAGGAAGGTCCTGGTTGCTGTCACTCTCCACTGCCCTGGATTTAGTCACGTGGCTCCCCTTGTTTGCTCCGGAGCCTGGAGACAGAGGGAGGGCCTCCTTCCAGGCTGCCACATGCAGCTAAAATCCAGGGTTTGTTACCTCAGAAGAACAAGAGCAGATTGAAAGGACAGCCAGCAGTCTCTGCCTCTTGTTCACAGTTTTGGGGACCTTGGGGAGTGGGAGTGGTCTAAATTGTTTGTCCAATTCTCTATTGCTCTAGCTTATCTCATTGAATTATATCTAGCATTTGCAAGGCAAGAGGGAGTTTTCTTGTATGTGTTTGTCAGCTTTGTAGCAACTTATAAGACTTTGTTTTCTTCAGTTACTGTGCATCAGATCAGATCAGATCAGTCGCTCAGTCGTGTCCGACTCTTTGTGACCCCATGAATCACAGCACGCCAGGCCTCCCTGTTATTCACCAACTCCTGGAGTTCACTCAGACTCACGTCCATCCAGTCAGTGATGCCATCCAGCCATCTCATCCTCTGTCGTCCCCTTCTCCTCTTGCCCCCAATCGCTCCCAGAATCAGAGTTTTTTCCAATGAGTCAACCCTTTGCATGAGGTAGCCAAAGTACTGGAGTTTCAGCTTTAGCATTATTCCTTCCAAAGAAATCCCAGGGCTGATCTCCTTCAGAATGGACTGGTGGGATCTCCTTGCAGTTCAACGGACGCTCAAGAGTCTTCTCCAACACCACAGTTCAAAAGCATCAATCCTTCGGTGTTCAGCCTTCTTCACAGTCCAGCTCTCACATCCATACATGACCACTGGAAAAACCATAGCCTTGACTAGACGAACCTTTGTTGGCAATGTAATGTCTCTGCTTTTGAATATGCTGTCTAGGTTGGTCATCACTTTCCTTCCAAGGAGTAAGCGTCTTTTAATTTCATGGCTGCAGTCATCATCTGCAGTGATTTTGGAGCCCCCCAAAATAAAGTCTGACACTGTTTCCACTGTTTCCCCATCTATTTCCCATGAAGTGATGGGACCGAATGTCATGATCTACATTTTCTGAATGTTGAGCTTTAAGCCCATTTTTTCACTCTCCACTTTCACTTCATCAAGAGGCTTTTGAGTTCCTCCTCACTTTCTGCCATAAGGGTGGTGTCATCTGCATAGCTGAGGTTATTGATATTTCTCCTGGAAATCTTGATTCCAGCTTGTGTTTCTTCCAGTTCAAGATTTCTCATGATGTACTCTGCATATAAGTTAAATAAACAGGGTGACAGTATACAGCCTTGACGTACTTATTTTCCTATTTGGAACCAGTCTGTTGTTCCATGTCCAATTCTAACTGTTGCTTCCTGACCTGCATACAGATTTCTCAAGAGGCAGGTCAGGCGGTCTGGTATTCCCATCTCTTTCAGAATTTTCCACAGTTTATTGTGATCCACACAGTCAAAGGCTTTGGCATAGTCAATAAAGCAGAAATAGATACTTTTCTGGAACTCTCTTGCTTTTTCCATGATCCAGAAGATGTTGGCAATTTGATCTGTGGTTCCTCTGCCTTTTCTAAAACCAGCTTGACCATCAGGAAGTTCACGGTTCACGTATTGCTGAAGCCTTGTTGGAGAATTTTTGAGCATTACTTTACTATCGTGTGAGATGAGTGCAATTGTGCAGCAGTTTGAGCATTCTTTGGCATTGCCTTTCTTTGGGATTGGAATGAAAACTGACCTTTTCCAGTCCTGTGGCCACTGCTGAGTTGTCCAAATTTGCTGGCATATTGAGTGCAGCACTTTCACAGCATCATCTTTCAGTATTTGGAGTAGCTCAACTGGAATTCTATCACCTCCACTAGCTTTGTTCATAGTAATGCTTTCTAAGGCCCACTTGACTTCACATTCCAGGCTGTCTGGCTCTAGGACAGTGATCACACCATCATGATTATCTGGGTCGTGAAGATCTTTTTTGTACAGTTCTTCTGTGTATTCTTGCCATCTCTTCTTAATATCTTCTGCTTCTGTTAGGTCCATACCATTTCTGTCCTTTATCGAGCCCATCTTTGCATGAAATGTTTCTTTGGTATCTCTGATTTTCTTGAAGAAATCTCTAGTCTTTCCCATTCTGTTGTTTTCCTCTATTACTTTGCATTGATCGCTGAAGAAGGCTTTCTTATCTCTTCTTGTTATTCTTTGGAACTCTGCATTCAGATGTTTATATCTTTCCTTTTCTCCTTTGCTTTTCACTTCTCTTCTTTTCACAGCTATTTTAAGGCCTCCCCAGACAGCCATTTTGCTTTTTTGCATTTCTTTTCCATGGGGATGCTCTTGATCCCTGTCTCCTGTAGAATGTCACGAACCTCATTCCATAGTTCATCAGGCACTCTATCAATCAGATCTAGGCCCTTAAATCTATTTCTCACTTCCACTGTATAATCATAAGGCATTTGATTTAAGTCATACCTAAATGGTCTAGTGGTTTTCCCTACTTTCTTCAATTTAAGTCTGAATTTGGCAATAAGGAGTTCATGATCTGAGCCACAGTCAACTCCTGATCTTTTTTTTTCCAACTGTATAGAGCTTCTCCATCTTTGGCTGCAAAGAATATAATCAATCTGATTTCAGTGTTGACCATCTGGTGATGTCCATGTGTAGAGTCTTCTCTTGAGTTGTTTTAAGAGGGTGTTTGTTATGACCAGTGCATTTTCTTGGCAAAACTCTATTAGTCTTTGCCCTGCTTCATTCTGTATTCCAAGGCCAAACTTGCCTGTTACACCAGGTGTTTCTTGACTTCCTACTTTTGCATTTCAGTCCCCTATAATGAAAAGGACATCTTTTTTGGGTGTTAGTTCTAAAAGGTCTTGTAGGTCTTCATAGAACCGTTCAACTTCAGCTTCTTCAGCATTACTGGTTGGGTATAGACTTGGATTACTGTGATATTGAATGGTTTGCCTTGGAAATGAACAGAGATCATTCTGTCATTTTTGAGATTGCATCCAAGTAGTGCATTTCAGACTCTTTTGTTGACCATGATGGCTACTCCATTTCTTCTGAGGGATTCCTCCCTGCAGTAGTAGATATAATGGTCATCTGAGTTAAATTCACCCATTCCAGTCCATTTCAGTTCGCTGATTCCTAGAATGTTGACATTCACTCTTGCAGTCTCTTGTTTGACCACTTCCAATTTGCCTTGATTCATGGACCTGACATTCCAGGTTCCTATAGAATATTGCTCTTTACAGCATCGGACCTTGCTTCTATCACCAGTCACATCCACATATCTGAGGTTATTGATATTTCTCCTGGCAATCTTGTTTCCAGCTTGAGCTTCATCCAGTCTGTCATTTCACATGATTCAAATGCATTAAATAAGCAGAATGACAATATACAGCCTTGATGTATTTGTTTCCCAATTTTAACCTTATTTGTATTTCTTGCTTTAGAAATAGACATACCATGTTTTATTGCCCTTCCCAGATACTGCCTTTTTACAAATTGAGAGCTTATCAGAACCCTGCGTCAAACAAATCTATGGGCACCATTTTTCAAACAGTATTTGATCATTCCATTTCTCTGTCTCACCTTTTGGTAACTCTCCCTATATGTCAAACTTTTTCACCAACGTTGTTGCTCTGGTGATCTGTAACATCAGTGTTACTGCTCTGACTTGCTGCAGTCTCCTCTATCGGTTAGTATTTTTTTAGCAATGCATTGCTTTTAGGTTAAAGTCTGTACATTGTTTTTTCAGACATAATGCTTTTACACCCTTGGTAGGCTAGTGTAGTTAAACATAACTTCTGTGTGCTCTGGGAAACCAGAACATCCCTATGACTCACTTTACTGCCATGTTCACTTCATTCCAGTGTTCTGGAACTGCACCCACACTGAGGGATGACTGTACCTCATTCCTTTTGGGAAAACAGGTGATTGTCTGTTCTGGAAGCTTTAACGTGGACATAAAGATTAATGAATCTGTTGCAAAGACTGATGCTCCAGAGGGTGGGTGACCGGCCTCAAGGAGTAGCTGGGGAAGTGACAGATGCTGACGAAGGGCATAACCGACAGGGTTGTCACCATAAAGTCCTATTGCTTAAGGTGTAACTCAGGATTCAGAAAACTAAGATCATTGCATCTGGTCCCTTCACTTCATGGCAAATAGATGGGGAAACAGTCGAAACAGTGACAGACTTTATTTTTGCGGGCTCCAAAATCACTGCAGATGGTGACGGCAGCCATGAAATTAAAAATGCTTGCTCCTTGGAAGAAAAGTTGTGACCAACCTAGATAGCTTATTAAAAAGCAGAGACATTACTTTGCCAACAAAGTTCCATCTAGTCAAGACTATGGTTTTTCCAGTAGGCATGTATGGATGTGAGAGCTGAACTATAAAGAAAGCTGAGCACCAAAGAATTGATGCTTTCAAACTATGGTGTTGGAAAAGACTCTTCAGAGTCCCTTGAACAGCAAGGAGATCCAACCAATCCATCCTAAAGGAGATTAGTCCTGAATATTCACTGGAAGGACTGATGTTGAAGGTGAACTTCCAATACTTTGGCCTCCTGATCTGAAGAACTGACTTATTTGAAAAGACCCTGATGTTGGGAAATATTGAAGGCAGGAGGAGAAGGGGATGACAGAGGATGAGATGGTCGGATGGCATCACCGACTCATAGGACATGAGTTTGAGTAAATTCCGGGAGTTGGTGATGGACAGGGAGGCCTGGTGTGGTGCAGTTCATGGGGTCGCAAAGAGTCAGACACGACTGAGCAACTGAACTAAACTGAAGGTGTAATAATTACATTTTGTTGCCCAAGTGAATACTTCTGCACAAAGATAGATGGGTTTTTTAAATTTTATTTTCTAATTGAATTTAATCCATAATAATGTATTTTTGTTATAAAAAAGCAATAAATGTGCAAAGTAGAATAGGGAAATAAAAGAAAATCTCATAAAGGGAAGATTACGAAATACTCACTACCAGAAAGTAACAGTTGTTTAATACTATAATAATATTATTTGGGTATCACTAGAGCCAGTTTAATATTTTTTTATGCAAAACAAATTATTTTATTAGCAGAATTTTTATTTATTCTTAAAATTCCCCATGTCATTTATTAATTTTCCATAGCTTGGTTCTTAATAGCTGCCTAAAATTTCATCATAGAGCTAGAGTATAATTAATCTCAAACTTAGACATTTATATATTTTCCCAATTGTCACTTTTATCAAAAATTTTGAAATGGATTTCTAGATGGACATATCTAGATGGATATAGTTTTGTTCACTGTAAGTAAATCAGAGAAAGGACATGTTTGGAAACAAATGTGACCTAATTAATAGCTTTGTTTATTTGTTGACTTTCCAAAGGGATTTACTGTGATTTGATTCATTCAGTTCAGTTCAGTTCAGTCGCTCAGTTGTGTCCGACTCTTTGTGACCCCATGAATCGCAGCACACCAGGCCTCCCTGTCCATCACCAACTCCCAGAGTTCACTCAAACTTACGTCCATCGAGTCGGTGATGCCATCCAGCCATCTCATCCTCTGTCGTCCCCTTCTCCTCCTGCCCCCTATCCCTCCCAGCATCAGAGTCTTTTCCAATGAGTCATTAAGCACCATTAATGTGTCAGGCTTGGAATTCTATTTCACAAAGAAGTTTTCTCAATATTTATTAAACATGATGGAGTCATAGTGATAGTAATATAATCTTCCTTACTTTCTCTGTTGCCACAAAACAGTGGAGCAAGACAGACAAATTAGAAATGCTCTTTATCCTGACTCATCCCTCTCTCTACACTAGAGGGTTCTTCCTGTAGTTTTCAGGATTAGCTGGGTGCTCATGACCTGCTTTTTCTGCAGCCAACAGCACAGCCCTTCCCTCCAGTTTCTGCTCACTGCAGTCTTCATATCACCCGGATTCTCCCTGGTAACGTGAGCAAAGGGAGCCTGTGACAAGCTGCACTTGCTCTAACAGTATTGTTGTCTGTGGTCAACATTTTCACTGTCTCTAGTTAGAGTATTCTTTGGCAATGAATGATGAAGAACCAAAAGCAGAACTAAGAAACTCAGATCCCACCTCTTCTGTTAGTAGTCAATTTATGGTTCTATATTTTTTATGTTTCTTCCTCAACACAAACCTCTTATTAGAATTTTCTCACAGAAGAGAAAACCAAAAATGTTTTAACATCCCCACCTGAAAAGCCCAAAACAGCTCATACCTAACTACAGTTTTACTTAAATTCTGTTTTTCACCTTCATGAAACTTTTCTTTCATAAACCTGCATGGCTGCAATTAGAACATTTGAGAAGAGAAAAACTCCTTCAAAAACATGCCAAGAGATTTCATTCAAGTTTTCAGAGGAGAGATAACTAACACTGAGGTAGAAAGCATAGTCAGGGAGGAGAAATACTTTATAAAGGGGTCGCTTATGTGCAAAAGCAACAGTTTTGAGAGAGCAGCTGTGGAAGTGACTATGACCCAGCATTCATTTTTCCCATGGTGAGAGAATGATTTATTATTTCAAGACCTAAGAAATGATTTTGAGTTAATACTTACCACATTGTCCAGTCACTGAGAAAACTACAGGCACCATTTTAACAATGAGGGATCCACCTTCCAGGGTTGGACAACTGTCCTGTGTCATCACCTGGTGGCCAAAGACAGAGGTCCGACTCTCAGGTCTTTCCCCTCACAACTCTCCGTATTGCTAAGTGGGATCTATCTCTATTGTTGTCATCATTTCCCAGCATCTTTCTTATCAGGCTTTTCCTCCACCCTCTCCTGTCCTCCACCTTTCCATGTACTCATCTACATCATTGATAACATCCTGCCAGTGAAAATGGATGAAATGATCTTACAGTGGGTCCATTTCATTTTTATGTCTAGAACAGCTACTGGGAATATTTGCACACAAACAGCTTGATGAACACATCTTCATTGAGCTTATGTAACTGACCGACTCATACAACATAATGTTAGAACTTGATAAGCCATTCAAGTTTGGGGCTCCAGGAGAGGTCCTGGGGTTGTTGTTGTAGCAACTTTAATGTGTGATTTAGTTTATAGTTTAACTTGGGTTACAGGAAGAGAGGGGACAGAGGAAAAATATAGGAACCTTTTCTTATAAAAGATGTTAAAAATTCAAAATTATACCTATTTTTCTGTACAGAAAGAGAATTTGGATTTGCTTTGTGTTTATTTGTTCTGAAATATCTAGACTCTTTGATCAAACCAGTAAATATAAAGGCTAAGTTGATAAATTTCTATTTCTGGCCTTTTCTTAGTCTGTGTCCCATCTCAGCTCTTGTGGCCTCTGACATGAGCCTTGGCTTTTAAGTTTGATTGGGTCCCATCTGTTTTTGCTGTTATTTCTTTTGCTTTGGGAGAGTGAACTAAGAAAATATTTGCTGCAATGTAGTCAAAGAGTCTTTTGCCTGTGCTTTCCTTTAGTTTTATAGTGCTCAGTCTTATAATAGGTCTTTAAACCATTTTGACTTTATTTTTGTGTATGGCATGAGTGAGTGTTCTAATTTCATTCATTTTCAGTGTCCAGCTTTCCCAGTACTGTTTACCAAAGAAACTGTATTTTTCTCCATTCTTGTCTACTCCTTCATAGATTAATTGACCATAGATGTATGGAGACCAGTGTTTTAAAACTGCAGTTTTTCTTATTCAACATGGGGAAGAACAGTTATGTTCTATTATGCTATGCTTAAATAAAATTGCACATTTGGGGCATTTAAATTGGTATGCCAAGTTACAGAACATTTAAATTATTATGTGGATAAGACAGTTTGAATTATTGTTGTACTTATTTGAGAATGCTGCCCTTAGCAATGATCCACAATAGTAAACAAATGATTAACAGAAAAATGGCCTTCATGAGACTTAATAAATGTCTCCAATTAAATACAAAGGATGAAATTAATTGAAATACCTAGATGTGGAAAAACAACCTGTATCTCGTTTAGAGTTCCAGAATATTCTCTTCTTTTTCAAAAAGTTAATTTTTTAAATTTATTTATTTTCAGTTGTGCTGGATCTTCCTTGCTGCACAAGCTTTTATCTAGTTGCAGTGAGTGGAGCTCTTTTTGAACAGTGTGAACACCTCTTATTGTGGTGGCTTCTCTTGCTGCAGAGCACAGGCTCTAGGCACGTGGGTTTCAGTAGTTGTGACATATGGGCTCAGGAGTTGTGGCTCCCAGACTCTACAGCACATGCTATATAGTTGTGGCCCACAGACTTAGTTGCACTGCACCCTGTGGGGTCTTCCAGGAGAAGGGATTGAACACGTGATTCCTGCATCATCATGCAGATTCTTTTACCACTGAGCCACCAGGAAGCCCATCCAGCATATTCTCTTAAGATACATGTACTCTAAACATGACCTAAATGAAGGCTTGAGTGCTTCTTAGCATCAGGACTGTTTTTATAATTATGTCATTTGGGCCATTTATTTCAGACACTTTTTTCTCTCCAGAACCATTAACCAAAGTCACTAATAAGTAGAAAGGCAGAGTTAAGAGCCCCTTCCTCTCCTTTTCAATTTCCATTTAGCAGACTTATTAATGAGCACTAAAAGGGGTGAAAGGCAGGTGGTTTAAGAGAGAGAAACAAAGTAAAAAATATATTAGTAATTTGTGAAAACAGATTCAGATCCTACAGATTCAGATCCTAGGCAGTTAGACTGGGCTGCCCCATGTTCTCTGCAGGCTGAGATCACTGGAATTTGGAGCTCTATTTCTTACTTGCTTCTTTAGTCTTACCAAAGACAAAACTGGATTTCTATAGAATTTTTCTGTGCAGAGCAATTCGGTAAAAGCTGCTTCTGTACCAGCTCTTTTTGCCAGGCTTCCACTCTCAGAAGAATAAACCACAACCACAGCCAACTTCTAGAAGTATCTCAACCTCTCAGACAAGGGATTCTGTTCTTCTTAGCAGCTGACATAATCCAGGACCTGAAAGAAATTTGGAACGTGTTTTCTTTTTTCCCTAAATACTGCTCAGATTCTCAAATCAACTTGACATTTAATTTGTGGTCAGGGCTCTGCCTGCTGGTTTGTATGTCATCACCCTACTTTTTAGATAAATGCAGTTTCATTTTCTGCAATCAAGATATTTCCCAACTCTGTGTATCTGTATAAATTGCCGCAAAGCTCAGAGCCTGAGAGATAAAAGCACTAACTAATGATAACAACCCCAAATACCCTGGGCAGAATATAAGATGCTACAGAGTGCCAGTAATCCTAGTGTAAAACTCATTTTCTTCCTTTCTGATAACATTGTAATATTAAAAGGTCAGGCGAGGCCTTTGTCTGCCCAGTAAAACAGTAATCAGACCATTTAAACACCAGCCAGTCCTACCACCCACACAGAGTCTGTCTGTTCTCCCTGTCCTGCCCCTTTTTGAAATATTGTCTGGGCTATAATATGGTACTGAGAGATACTGTGTGCTAATGGATTTCTTTATGATGTTAACAGGTTTTGGATTCAGGGATATATAGAGAAGCTGGAGAGCCACGTAATTTGCGGCGGAATAAAAACTGCCTATTTTACAAGATGGCGCGACAACTGGGTGAGGCTGAGGTCACTGCCCTCACTGAAAGGGCGAAATAGGTGAGCTCGCTGCGGGGAGTTGTAATTAAAGTTTGTCTCCAGGGTTCAATCTTCACAATCTCTACTGGGTGTCTGATAACAAGCACTCTGTGCCCTTATAAGCCTCCACAGAGGAAGTCTCATGGCTGGGTCTTAACAACACATTGCAGGTTGAAGGCAGATCTGCAGGGATTCTGCAGCAGATTTGGGGGTGGGGTGATTGTGTGTGCTCCTCTGTGTGTGCAAAAATGTGCCTGAGAGAGAGATGTCAGATTGGACTTTCCACAGTTTGGACTCTGGGTTCAGAATCTCATAGAGAACAGAATACTCATTTTGTAAACCCTTCACATTCATTCTGATTGGTGCTCAGCACATTTGTACTAAAAGTGCTATCAAGGAATATCCAGGAAATTTGAGAGTTTAAGGGAAAACAGTTTAGAATATTTTGGCTCTAGCAAGATTTACCAGGGAAAGGTGTGGGTTTTTTCTGTTTTCTAATCTGTAAGGAAAACGTCTACCTGATATTATCACTTTATCCCTAATTACTGTTGTTTAGAATTAGGTCCAATACTTTGGCCACCTCATGCGAAGAGTTGGCTCATTGGAAAAGACCCTGATACTGGGAGGGATTGAGGGCAGGAGGAGAAGGGGACGACAGAGGATGAGATGGCTGGATGGCATCACCGACTCAATGGACATGAGTTTGAGTGAACTCCAGGAGTAGGTGATGGACAGGGAGGCCTGGTGTGCTGTGATTCATGGGGTCACAAAGAGTCGGACACGACTGAAGGACTGAACTGAACTGAACTGAACTGAAAGTTAGGTCCAGTTGCCCCTCTATGCTTCCTCTACCTCCTAGAAGGTGAAATTGTCATCAGGACAAATCAAGAACCCACAATGCCTTAACTCTATAGTCAGAATGGTGCTTGAAGTTTTACAAAGCACTTTCTCTGAGATGGGGTGTGTAATGCACTGT
Source organism: Bubalus kerabau (assembly GCF_029407905.1). Lineage (NCBI taxonomy): Eukaryota > Metazoa > Chordata > Mammalia > Artiodactyla > Bovidae > Bubalus > Bubalus kerabau. The sequence goes on from NC_073635.1 coordinate 71,466,533, forward strand.
ACATGGTTTGAGGAAGTTTCTCGATGGGTAACATTCAGGTCACGTGACACCTTCCTAACAAAGGTGAGATGGTAACTGAGGTCTGGTTTAAGAGACTTAGCCATTGTCATACAGCTGCCTGTAATTCTTTCTGAAACAAGGTGGGAGTGGGTTGATGAGAAGATAGAGGGAGGAAAGAAAGGTTTGGTGTTCTTACCCCTTGACATTTGTGGTTCATGGTGGGATGAGGCTTCCAGCTGCATGCTATGAGGCTTACCCATCGAAAATTTATTTCTGGGTATTAAATTAAGGGTGTATTTTCCCTTCTTCAGTCTTTTCTGCATGTCCCAGATTTTCATTTGTGAGTAGAATAATTACTAGTGTAGTATTTAAAATATATCATAAAGAAAACATGTCCCAGTATCTTAAGTACTTTTATACGAAAGATTTATCTAAAATGTGGCCTAAGTTCCTTCTGTCACTGTCTCTTCTCAATCCTCCTTAGAAATAGAGGAAATGCAGAGCAGGACCTTCCACTGCTCATAGGATAGGAAATTGCCTGGGTCACAGAGCAGGCTGAAGAGCTGGTGGAGTTGGAATTCATACCTAGGTTTAGAAACAAGGAAGTCTGTGTTCTAAACTTTTCATATAAGTACTATATTGTGTGCAAATCTTGAGAAGTTGAACAAAGAACTCTAATTTTTATGCCTGAAATTCACAGAGTGCTTTCATCTACTAGAATATCTCCCAGTCAGACCTTCCTTCCTAAGACCTAGAGATTCCTAGAGACCTAGAGATTCCTAGAGACCCAGGAATCTCCAAAACCCTTTTGCTCTTTTGACCTCAGGCATTTCATATAAAAAAGAGATGTATCCACCTATATGCCACAGTCTTCATTTAAAACCTATGTTTTCATTATATTTTATCAAGACATTGAGTAATGAGAAATCACAAAATTTTAGATCAGTCTAGATCATATAAGATAATAAGATTCAACAGCCTCATTTTACAGGTGAGGAAACTAAGGCCCCTTAGAAGGAACGTGGCCCTATGTATAAAACTGATGTTAAGCTAATTTGCAGCAGACTCAGAATTAGAAATCTGTTCTTTCAGTGAATGTCTTAAATCAAGTGTAACATACACATGGAAGCAGACTTAGGTCATAGAATTAGAAATCTTGTGATTCCTGGCCTAATAACCCTGCACCTACTCTGACAATACTAATGATAATTTACATTTGTGTAGTTCTTTATAATTCTTTTTATATTGTTCTCACATGTATGATTTCACTTAATCTCATGATGGTCCTTTTTTATCCCATGTCATGGATGAGGAGAGTGGGTCCAGGCTCACCTAAGGTCATAGAGCTGGTCCAGGAAGCACAGAGGGGCAATTACTGGTGGAGCCTGCGTGCTGTCCTATATACTGTGTTGTGCATCGAGTCTGATAACACTGCTTCTGTCACGTGGTAGCCACAATGGGGCCATCACCCAAGTTCACAGAGTGGCAGAACCTCAGTCTTGGATTCCAGTCCTGCCGCTGGGTCAGGTCACCTCTAAGGAAAGAAGTACATTTCTTGATTCTCATTCCAGTTGAATGTCTTCTTGGCATTATTTCTGCATCCTCTGCATCCTCTTAGGTGAGCCATCAGATTATCAGTTTTTTTTGAATGTGCAAGCATCAGATGGCAATCCATTGTTGAGAGCTGTAACACTGGGAGCATTAGCCTAAGTCAACAAGGTTTTCATTCTAATAGAGCAGAATTCATTCATCTGAAAAACAAACAAAAAACAAAAAACAAAACAACATCTGGGGAAATGTGCTTCCAAGTCAGATTTTTTTAAACACACAGTTCAGGTGAGCTGATCACTGTTTGATTAAGCCCTTTAGATGATCCATGAAATAGCAGAGAAAGTATCTTTAGATACATAAAGCTGAAGGGTACATTAGTTTGCTAGGACGTCCATGCAAAGTACCACAGAGTAGGTGACTTAACAGAAACTCATTTTCTCACATCCCTGGAGGCTGGAAGTCTCAGGTCAAGGTGTCAGCATGGTTGGTTTCCTCTGAGGATGCTCTCCTTGGCTTGGTGATGCCATCTTTTTTGTCCTCACATGGTCTTCTCTCTGTATGTGTCTGTGCCTGATTTTCTCTTCTTATAAGAACCCCAGTCTATTAGATTAGGACCCACCTGTATGACTTCATGTTAACTTTATTGCCTCTTTAAAGACCCTGTTTCCAAATAGTCACATTCTGAGGTACTGCCAGGTTTAGGACTTCAACATGTAAAATTGGATGGGACAGTTCAGCCCATAATAAAGTATAGATGCCTTCCATTCATTCTGTTCTATGATGAAGCAGACCTGGTTGAATTTTCTGAAGTTTCTCTGCTCCCAGTGTGTCACAGAGCTGTCATGTTGTCTATTCGTCAAATCACCTAATACAACCAGAAGTTATAAAATCCTAATATGCTAGCTCTAGGAGCCTGGACCAGTTTGAATACATGGAGGAGGCACTTACCATCCACTGGCCTTGTGTCCCCAAGGTCCCTGAGCCTCAGGTCCTCGCCTGTGTGTAGAGCAGGGATTACAGCCCTGCCAGCTTCTTCACAGTTATTACAGGGATCAGATAAGAGAGCAGATGCTTAAGTTCTTTGAGAATATAGTGTTTTACAGTGTAAAGGTGGGATCATTTTTAAAAAGACTGTAGGCAGAAGCCTTGTATCCCAGTAATAAAACAAAATACTTAGCTTTCTAGCTATCTATATTTAGCTATATAGATATAGCTATCTAGAAAGCTAGATAGCTTTCAGTTCAGTTCAGTTCAGTTGCTCAGTGATGTACAATTCTTTGCAACCCCAAAGACTGCAACATGCCAGGCCTCACTGTCCATTACATACTCCCAGAGTCCACCCAAACCCACTTCCATTGAGTCGGTGATGCCATACAGCCATCTCATCCTCTGTTGTCCCCTTCTCCTCCTACCCTCAATCTTTCTCAGCATCAAGGTCTTTTCAAATGAGTCAGTTATTTGCATCAGGTGGCCAAAGTATTAGAGTTTCAGCTTCACCATCAGTCCTTCCAATGAACACCCAGGTCTGATCTCCTTTAGGATGGACTGGTTGGATCTCCTTGCAGTCCAAGGGACTCTCAAGAGTCTTCTCCAACACCATAGTTCAAAAGCATCAATTCTTCTGCGCTCAGCTTTCTTTATAGTCCAACTCTCACATCCATACATGACCACTGGAAAAACCATAGCCTTGACTAGATGGACCTTTGTTGGCAAAGTAATCTCTCTGCTTTTTAATATGCTGTCCAGGTTGGTCATAACTTTCCTTCCAAGGAGTAAGCCTCTTTTAATTTCATGGCTGCAATCACTATCTGCAGTGATTTTGGAGCCCTCAAAAATAAAGTCAGCCACTGTTTCCCCATCTGTTTCCCATGAAGTGATGGGACCAGATGCCATGATCTTCTTTTCTGAATGTTGAGCTTTAAGCCAACTTTTTCACTCTCCTCTTTCACTTTCATCAAGAGGCTTCTGAGTTTCTTTTCACTTTCTGCCATAAGGGTGGTGTCATCTGCATATCTGAGGTTATTGATATTTCTCCCTGCAATCTGATTCCAGCTTGTGCTTCTTCCAGCCCAGCATTTCTCATGATGTAGTCTGAATAGAAGTTAAATAAGCAGGGTGACAATATACAGCCTTGATGTACTCCTTTTCCTATTTGGAACCAGTCTGTTTTTCCATGTCCAGTTCTAACTGTTGCTTCCTGACCTGCATACAGGTTTCTCAAGAGGCATGTCAGGTGGTCTGGTATTCCCATCTCTTTCAGAATTTTCCACAGTTTATTGTGATCCACACAGTCAAAGGCTTTGGCGTAGTCAATAAAGCAGAAGTCGATGTTTTTCTGGAACTCTCTTGCTTTTTTGATGATCCAGCAGATGTTGGCAATTTGATCTCTGGTTCCTCTGCCTTTTCTAAAACCAGCTTGAACATCTGGAAGTTCATGGTTCACATATTGCTGAAGCCTGGCTTGGAGAATTTTGAGCATTACTTTGCTAGCATGTGAGATGAGTGCAACTGTGTGGTAATTTGAGCATTCTTTGACATTGCCTTTCTTTGGAATTGAAATGAAAACTGATCTTTTCCAGTCCTGTGGCCACTACTGAGTTTTCCAAATTTGCTGGCATATTGAGTGCAGCACTTTCACAGCATCATCTTTCAGGATTTGAAATAGCTCAACTGGAATTCCATCACCTCCACTAGCTTTGTTCATAGTGATGCTTTCTAAAGCCCACTTGACTTCACATGCCAGGATATCTGGCTGTAGATGACTGTCACACCATCATGATTATCAGGGTCGTGAAGATCTTTTTTGTACAGCTCTTCTGTGAATTCTTGACACCTCTTCTTTATATCTTCTTCTAGATAACTTTAGAGACTCTGAGTCAGGGATCCCCAACTGCTGAAGTTCCTTCGCAGTATTCACTTCAGGTATTTCAGACCATGAAGCAAAGTCCTTTTCAGTTACATGTTGCTAAAAATAATATTTTTCTTTATGAAAATTATATTGAGAAGGGTTATGAAGAAAGGAACCAGGTAATTTTAGAAAGAATATCAAGCAGTAGAAAATGAAATTAATTTTCTTTTTTCGTTTTACTTTTCACCAAAAGAGTACATAAGGATAGAATCAGAAAATATGGCTAGGTTAATAAAATGGAGGAGGGTGATGGTATGCAATTAACCCCCCCTCCCAACCCCCACCAGAAGCTTTATTTTTAAATGCTTCCATTACAATGGAAATAGCTTCAGATTTCAGCCAGTGAGGCTGAAGCATTCTTGGAGGGTTTATTTTTCTCCTTAAGTGACATTTAAATATATAGCATTTAGTATGCAGAGCTGTTTGGGGGTAGTAGGTTATGCTGGCAACAAGAGAGTAAGAAAGTGCACTTACTATGAAGGTGGGTGTCCTAGTGCTTTTCTGTTTCGTGTCTGAAGTTCATTCTCTCTCATGATAACTTTGCTTACAGCACCCACAATGCACTTGTGGTCAAGTTTTATAAAAGAGATCTGGAATCATATGTCTAAGCAACCCAGTTTCTGACACAAGTCAGCCTCTGGTAGATGATATATTTTCTGTTTGAAAGACTCAAACAAAACTTTTCACATTCTTTTTTAAGGATAAAGAGTTACACTTGAAGTCGTTTTTTGCCCAAACACATTCAGAGATAAGGCTTCACAAGCCCTGACATTATTTTGTTATGTGCATCTGTTAAGGAGCCGAGATACAACACAGCTACTGAAAATTGACAATTGTGCACTTTGATAGCACTTCACTTCCTCTGTGTTCTGATTATACACTGAGAAAACCGGTATTTCTTCCAGTTCAGTTAGAATTTGGTAGAATTCAAGAACCCCAAGGCCTGGCAGAGAGCTGTCCTATTATTGGGTATCATCTTCCATTTTAGAGAAGTCACTTGGTTGAGTCCTTGTTAAAGCTTTTGATTCCCTTTCATTCTTGGGAACCAGTATCCACAGGTCACATTTCTATAGGACCTATAACTGCTTTGCTGCACAAATTAAACACCAGGATATTTCGTACATATATGCCAGTGTTTCAGTCCTTGTCAGTCAGAGTTTTTAAAATATAAAAGCAACAACCTGATATTAACATCCAAATCTGTTGTGTTCCTTTTATGTGTGAAAATGAGAAACCCTGTTGAGGTGCAAGATTTCCTATCCTCTTTGTTACCCTGTTTTTAATTTATTCCAGGGAGTAAACTGATTTTGCTTATCAATTTAAGATAGTGATAAAGCATATCTGTGAATCAGAATGATCAGAAATCTAGGAGATCTACAGGTTGTTTGGCATTTAACCCAGCCCCACTGAATGTTTTAGTGGGGCTATTTCCTCCATAGAATAAATACAACCCTGATTTTTAAAAACTGTGCCTCCTCCAATAGTGATATGATTGCTTCACATGAAGAAGGAAACCTAGAAATGTGTTGCCTTAGGAGAAGTACGTTAAAAATTTTAAACATGTTGATTTTGTCTTTTTCTCCCTCAGGTGTACTTCAAAAGGAGATAGCCAGATGTTACTCACAGAGACCTTGTGGTTGTGAATGTTTCCAGTGGACAGCCCTCAGCCTTAATAATATTTGAGTCAACACTGTGATTCTACCATGAGTTCATGTCTACTCCAAGGCTTTTTTCCAATAGGTTTTGCACTGCATAAACTATATTCTGCTTTTTTAATACCAGCAACAAATATTTACACATTACAAGATGTTCTCCAACTTCACTCAACATTTCAAGCTCTTGAAAAAGGATTTATTATATTTATTTATATAATGTTTTCTTTCTTATGCAAATGAAAGGCACAGGCCACCGATAAAAGCTGTGTCCCAGATTTTGTGCCTTGAGAGACTCCAGAGCCAAACTCATTTTCTAAGATTTGAGACAAAGTTGTCACAGATGGTTTTTTACTGTTCCCAGAATTACATATTACTTTCTGATTTTATCAGGGAGTATGTTTACTTGATGACTGTGTGAAGTTGCTGTTTTGTGTCAGCACTTCATTTAACATGACTAGGATCCATTTTTCCACCAAAAGACCTCTGGTTAAAATACTACAGAGAAACCTGATAGGAAAAACATACAATATACTATAGTTTCAGTTCAGTTCAGTCGCTCAGTCTTGTCCGACTGTTTGCGACCCCATGAATTGCAGCACACCAGGCCTCTCTGTCCATCACCAACTCCCGGAATTCACTCAGACTCACGGCCATCGAGTCATCATGCCATCTCATCCTCTGTCGTCCCCTTCTCCTCCTGCCCCCAATCCCTCCAGCATCAGAGTCTTTTCCAATGAGTCAACTCTTCGCATGAGGTGGCCAAAGTACTGGAGTTTCAGCTTCAGCATCATTTCCTCCAAGGAAATCCCAGGGCTGATCTCCTTCAGAATGGACTGGTTGGATCTCCTTGCAGTCCAAGGGACTCTCAAGAGTCTTCTCCAACACCACAGTTCAAAAGCATCAATTCTTCAGCGCTCAGCTTTCTTCACAGTCCAACTCTCAGATCCATACATGACCACTGGAAAAACCATAGCCTTGACTAGAGTGACTTTTGTAATGTCTCTGCTTTTAAATATGCTTTTAAATATATCTTTTAAATATGCTACCTAGATTGGTCATAACTTGTCTTCCAAGGAGTAAGTGTCTTTTAATTTCATGGCTGCAGTCACCATCTGCAGTGATTTTGGAGTCAAAAAAATAAAGTCTGACACTGTTTCCACTGTTTCCCCATCTGTTTCCCATGAAGTGATGGGACCAGATGCCATGATCTTTGGTTTCTGAATGTTGAGCTTTAAGCCAACTTTTTCACTCTCCTCTTTCACTTTCATCAAGAGGCTTTTTAGTTCCTCTTCACTTTCTGCCATAAGGGTGGTGTCATCTGCATATCTGAGGTTATTGATATTTCTCCTGGCAATCTTGATTCTAGCTTGTGCTTCTTCCAGCCCAGCATTTCTCATGATGTACTCTGCATAGTTTAAGTAACCAAAAAAAAAAAAAAAGGATATATGGTTAAATACAGAAGGAAAATATTATATGTTCTAAGAGAGAAGGAAAAGAAAATATGCTTTCTCAAAATAGGAGCCCTTCTAGGGGATTTGCTAATGAAGGACAGATATGTGCTAGACTGTCTTCTAGATAAAGGTTTTTATATTTTTACATTAAAAATTTTGGTAAAGTATATAGAACATAAAATTGGCCATCTAACCATTTTTAATCACACAATCCAGTGGCATTACTCACATTCACCATGTTGTGCAACTATCATTGTCTGGGTCAGTTCAGTTCATTTCACTCACTCAGTCATGTCCTACGCTTTGTGACCCCATGAACTGCAGCACGCCAGGCTTCCCTGTCTATCACCAACTCCCGGAGTCTACCCAAACCCATGTCCATCAAGTCGGTGATGCCATCCAACCATCTCATCCTCTGTCGTCCCCTTCTCTTCCTGCCCTCAATCTTTCCTAGCATCAGGGTCTTTTCAAATGAGTCAGCTCTTTGCATCAGGTGGCCAAAGTATTGGAGTTTCAGCTTCAGCATCAGTCCTTCCAATGAACACCCAGGACCGATCTCCTTAAGGATGGACTGGTTGGATCGACTTGCAGTCCAAGGGACTCTCAAGAGTCCTCCAACACCACAGTTCAAAAGCATCAATTCTTTCGCACTCAGCTTTCTTTATAGTCTAACTCTCACATCCATACATGACCACTGGAAAAACCATAGCCTTGACTAGATGGACCTTTGTTGGCAAAGTAATGTCTCTGCTTTTTCATATGCTGTCTAGTAACTTTTGGTAATTATGTGCTTCCTATTCAGTGTGTTATTTCTGCAGAGTCCTTTTGATAAGTTTCATTTTTCTAGGAGTAGCTCTGTTTCCTGTGAATTTTTGAGCTTGATTGGCATAAATTTATTCACAATATCTTATATGTTTAGTCTTTGCAGCCTCTCTAACTGTGTTCTTTTGGCTTTTTAATTTTCTTTGAGCCTTCTTTTTTTATGAATAATCTTGCATATATTTTTCCTGTTTTCAAAGAATCAACTTTTTGTTTGATTGCTGCTCTTCCTTTTTTTTCTCTTAGTTCATTGTATCATTCTTTCTTTCAACTTTTCCTTTACTTTGAGGTTTTTTTCTATAAATTATTAAATTGGAAACAGTTTAATAATGTCATTATTTTTGTAATATAAGTATATAAAGCCTTTCCACCCTCCAAGACCACTTTAGCTGCAACCTGCAAGTTTTGATACTCACCACCAATCAATAGCCATAATATTATATATTTTCTAATTCCTAATTTAATTCATTAACTATATGTTTTACCCATGAGTTATTCATAAATATAATGTTCTCTAAATTTCAAATGCTAATTGATTTTTTCTATTAGATTGCCCCATATGGAACAGCTAACTTTCAGCCTTTTTATAAGCCATACAGTGGCACTTTCATGTGGTTCAACCTAATAGTTTTCTTTTGTTATTAATAACATAATGTCATTTTGGTCAGACAACATTAGATTGTGGATTTTAAATCAAAGGTAACCACGTTCACACAAAAAGCCCTTGTTACCCCTGTTTTGTATTTTATTTGGGGGGCTTAAAATGTTGTAAGTATATTTGTAATCAGTAATTTTCAAATAAAAGCCCTCCCTGAGTACTGGAATATTTTCTGACATGTGTTGCTGGTTGGTTCTCTGGGATGCAGACTGGGATGGAGTTTAGTGCTGGGATGAGTATCAGGGGTGCCCTTGGGACCAACACTTGTGGCATCAGGAGGGAATTAACAGGATAGGGCAGAGGGAAAGATCAAGATGCATCACTGGCCAGATGACCTTAACTGACCCCATGGAGAGCTGGAGTGAAGGTAGCCCTTCAGGGTTATCCTGACATGTCCAGTGGCCAGGTATTTATACCTCCACACGGACGGGACATTGCATAGAAGCTGTCCCTAGAAGACCTGGTGGCTGAAGACTGCCCACCTACAGCACTTCCAGCAACTGGAGAACGAGTCCTTCAAGGGAGGTCTGGGCAGCCCATCTCCATGTTATGCAACAGCATGTGTCACAGTTCCAGACATGGGTGATTAGGCTGTGCTGTGGGGGAAACTCTTGGTGACGACACGTAAGTCAAAACGATGATTTAGTGATTCTTCTCAGTGCCCTTTGGTCCAGAAAAAGTAGAGAAGAAGGTCCATGTAGAGGAACTAGCCTCATCTCTAGGCTCAGCCCAATTGTCACCCCTGCTAGGAAGTCACCTTAAGATTAATCCTTGTCCTAGGTAACCTGGATTTCTGTAATACCCTGACCACCTCTCATTTGTTAATCTGAACCATCTTTGGTTAGTGTCTTGCTGTCACCATCTTGAGATACTTCATTTTTAAACAAGGGTCCCTGTTCTTTCCATTTTGTACTGGATCCTATAAATTATGCAACCTGTCCTAACAATGAATATCCATAAGCATTCTATTTTCTTATAAAACTAAGTGAGAAAAAGACTTTAAACTATGCCCTATTCACTTTTTAATTCCATCTCCCAGCACGGTATGTGTCACATAGCTGGTGCTCCATAAATGTTTGCTGAATGCATGGATGAATGAATGGTATCTGAGAACAAACCTTCCTTCACAACTTCATAAATTTGAAGTTTTAAGAGGTAGCCTGGGATAACAGAAAGCCCTGGTTTTGGAGTCAGTCACCAGTCTGCATGCCAGTTCTTTCTCTACTTCTCACTATCAGTGTAAGTGCCCAAAGAATGTACAGTTCAGAGTGGGACACTTGAGAGTGAAAGGAAAGCAATAACCAGCCAAGGTGCCAGGAAAATAAACTGGCACCATCCTCGACAAAATGGGCTCTGGTCACCCCATAGCCATGTAGCCATAGTTACATGCTCGGGTAAGTGTCTCAACCTCTGAATCTCAGCTTCATCTGGAAAATGAATATAGTTTATGCACTTGAACAGTTCTTTGATTGGGATGACGGATGGACCAAGAGACATAGACTGGCTACTGCCAGTCTGTGACCATCCATCCTTGTGTCCAAAGACACAGGTGGCATCATTAACCTTGGTGATTCCTAATTACCAGGAGAGGAGAGCAAGATGGATGTGGATGAAGGTAGGTTTGTAGACTGTAGAAGATGTATTTGAGGAGGTCCTCATCTAATGGCCTAAACCAAACTGTTCCTCCTTCACATATAAAATGAAACATGCACACAAAGAGCACATGTTCTGGAATCAGGCTTTCAGGGACAATCACTAGTTCTTCTGGGCACTGACTGGGATTGGTTATGATTCTGCTACCTGCTAACTGTGGGCTCTTAAGATTAGCAAACCCACTGTGTCTTGGTCTCTTTGATAGTTGAAGTGAGGTTAGTACAATTCTCAGAGGGTTGTTGCAAAGGTAACTGTTACAGTGATACTCACAGCATGGTCTGTGGGCTAGCGCCAGTCTATGACCAGTTTGTAACTATGTTAGAAATAAGTACAGGAAATTCGAGAAAACTAGACACGTGCAGCCGTCTGTTATTGCTGTGACATCTACACTCAGGAGGGGTGGGATCCTGAACAGCCCAGAGACCAGTGTGACTGTTGCACTTGCAGAGGGAAGGTGCACACGACTGAGCTGAGCACTAGCCGTGCTCAGTGGATCACTGATTAGGTTGCAATGGGCTGAAAATGTAAAATTAAATAAAACTGATTCTTAACCCCAGACAGGTGGGAAACACTGCTTTTGAACTATGCTGGATTTGTGATTAGCGCCCCATCAGTACTACCCTCTCCAGCACTGCCTTCTTTCTTAATTGTTCCCATCATATTTATGTTTAAAATTAGACCACACAGGTTTTCAAAAGGCCCTATTATATATTATCAATATTTTTAATAGCATTATAAAGTTAGAAATAATTAAATTTCTATTCAAATTTGGAGGGTTTTTTTTTTTTTTAGTCTAAAAACAATATTATGCTTATATTTATACTGATACTATTTTTGAATCAGCAGCATGGTCCTAATGTTGAAGAAGGTCCCAGGAAACACAACAGACCATTTTAAAGCCTTCAGAGTTTTTTAAACACAGGTTTTATGTGTAACCTGTTAATTTTCCTTTAAAAACAGCAAGAATGTGGATTAACTCAGCTTTTGCTTTTTAAACCTAATGTAGTAAGGAAAAAAAATTTTTTTTCCCAAAAACTAAAACAGCAATGTTTGCTGAAAAGCTGGGAGAAATACATAGTTTTTTTTTTAATTTAGAACTAAAAAATAACATTACTAGAAGGAATACATGCCAGAGTTTAGTGAGACCTCTATCTATACTCCAGGCCCAAATGATTTGTCTTAGGATTGAAAATTGCGATTGTGTGATTTTTTAAGAACAAAGATTAAGACTTAGATACACTGAGCATGTTTTACATGAAGTTTACTTTGGATGGTTCTGACTAAATTCACTCTTCACTCAGCAAACATGCTCACAATTATCCATTCTAATTGCTGGAAGCTTTGGGTATTCCAAAACAGTGTTTAATTCAAAAGCTAATCATATTTAATTATGGAGGACATTATGTAAAAAATATTTTTAAAATTAAATTTTGCAGACTACCTAGACAAAAATTGAATCTCTGAGATGGAGTTCGTATTACATTAGAAATACTGTAAGTAAGTAGTGATAAACAGAGGACTGAAGGTTTTTAAACCCTACATTTTACAACAATAAATTTTTTAAAAATCCAGGAGTTTATACTCATTCTGATAAGACATAAAATAGACGGGAGGAAGGGTGAGTTCTTTTTTGCAATAGAATACCAACTTACAAATGTAGACAGGCCAACAGAAAAGTATCATATGGCAGCCATCATCATAAATAATTCAGACAAAGTTCATCATTGACTGAATATACAGTGAATGTTTATGGGGTTAGGGGAGGCATCGCATTTTCATAGACTCAAAGTATCTTCCTTGATTAATTCTTTAGGGAAGAGTTGTATTTTTAAAGTGGAAAAATCTGGCAAACACCAGGCTAAGCAAGTGACCAGAGTAAACATTACTAATAATGAACCTACTGACACCCTTGGCATTTTTTCTTGCTTCTTTAAAAATGTATTTTATTTAAGCATAGCTGATTTACAATGTTGTGTTAATTTCTGCTATTCAGTAGTGATTGTTATTCATATACATACATTCTTTTTCATATAAGTTAAATAAACAGGGTGACAAAGTACAGCCTTTTCGTTCTTCTTTCCCAGTTTTGACCCAGGCAGTGGTTCCATGTCTGGTTCTAACTGTTGCTTCTTAACCTGCATACAAGTTTCTCAGAGGACAGGTAAGCTGGTCTGGTACTCCCATCTCTTTAAGAACTGTCCACAGTTTGTTGTGATCCACTGTCAAAGGCATTAGTGTGGTCAATAAAGCAGAAGTAGACGTTTTTCTGAGCAGAGATCATATGGCCATCAAAGCCTGGAAATGTTTTGACTTCCTGACTGTTTACAGGGAAAGTCTGCCCACCCTGCCCTAGGGCTCTGCTGTTCTAAGCGTGGCATGCGGGCCACCAGTGTCAGATTGCCCTGCGAGGCTGTTAGAACACGGAATCTTTTCTCTACCCAGACCCACTGACTCAGAATCTCCAGATCCCAGGTGAGTCCTGCTCACAGTGCAGTCAGAGAAGCGCTGGTTTAAAGGCCCTGATCAGTCCGCCTATGGTTGCACCCTCCCCAGGGGCAGGCCTCCAGGGAGGACCAGGGGGTGTGGCCACCTGGAGCCCCGCCCCCTCCAGGCTGTCCTCTGAGCACCCGTACCCCAGAACCCCTGCTCCCAGCGCCGGTGCCCGCCTCCCTCCCAGGGCCCATGTCCCAGCCCGAAAGGAGGTCACTATACAGCTGTTTATGGGCATGAAGAGTGTGGCCTGAGCTTGGACTTGAAGGCTGGGGGTGCTCTTGCTTGAGCAGCACATTCCTCAGGGCACAGAGAGGGTCAGAGCCAGAGGTGGGAAGAGCAGGGGGAGGGCTGGGGGGCTGGGTCTGCCCCTCCCTCTGCTGTCCTGCCTTCTGGCTTGGAGCTCAGTGTCCAAAACCCCGGTCTGCCAGGTATTAATAGTTAGGAAGGTGTACTTGACTGTTTTGTTTGATTGATTTATAACTTTTAAATATTTAAATATATAGTATGGACTTCATTTATACTCTTGACCTGGGGCCACCTGGGAATGTGAGTGACAGGTCTGTTAAATGCGTCTCAAAGTGTGTTCAGAGGACCCCCTGCATAAAAAAATTCAAATTTCCAGGCCCAACTTGTGTAACCCCCTGGATCAGATCTTTGGCGCTGGGGCCTAGGAACCTGCATTCTGACCCCTCCCCTGGTGACTCTGATCCACAGCAGAGCTACAGGAGCACGTGTAATGGTGTGGGGTGTGTGTGTGGGGAGGAGCTGCCCTGAGGAGCTGGAAGCATCAGGAGAAGAGAGGGAGGTCCCAGGTTAGAGGAAGGTGGTGACCATGATCTCACTCCCTTCCTGCTTCTCTCCTGCTTCTCCTCACAACCTGGCCTGACCCCACCCCCGGGAGCTGGCTGCAGGGAGAAGCTGCCAGAATGGGGCAGGGTGTCCTCCTACCGACCGTGGAGCTCTCGGGGGGTGCCCTGAAGAAGGAAGGAGCTGAGTCAGGGGAAGTAAGAGCAAAGGGGCTGTAGGCACCTGGAGGGACCTCAACGGACCCACGTGGGAGTCAGGCTGAAGCCACTGAGCAGGTCTTTGGGCAGGGAGACCTCCTGGTCCCTCGGGACACAGGAGGAGCGGGGACAGACTGTGTGGTCCCAGCTGCCTGGGCTCAGAGGCTGCATCTGTCAGTTACGAGTCTATGACATTGATCAAGATCCGAAAGTGCTGTAAGATGGGGCTTCTAATACCCTCCGAGCTTGTGTTAAAATTAAACATGATAGTCTTTTGTTCAGGCCCGTGACACTGGCAGAATGAGCAAGTGTCGCGGTCTTCATACTGCCAGGAATTTCTGTAGCCACCGACAAGCCCAGAAGCGGCTGATAAGTAGTACAAGAAACCCCATTTGGGCACAGCCCTGAAGGCCAACCCTTTTGGAGGCACTTCTCAAGCCAAGAGAATTGTGTTCAAAAAGTAGAGGTTGAAGCCAACCAACCAAATTCTGCCATCAGGAAATTGTCAGGGTTCAGCTTATCAAGAATTGCAAAACACCACAGCCTTTGTACCCAGTGATGGTTGTATGAATTCTATTGAGGAAAATTATGACATTCTGGTTGCTGGATTTGGTTGCAAGGGTCATGCCATTGGTGACATTCCTGGATTCTGCTTTAAGGTTGTCAAAGTAGCCAGTGTCTCTCTTTTGGCCTTATACAAAGGCAAGAAGGAAAGACCAAGATCATAAATTTGGATAATGAAAGCATGATAGTAATAAAATTTTATATACCAAAAAATATTAAATATGATAGTTAAGAAAAAACACATCCTGGCACACAGAGCAGAATAAGGGGCGGCTGCTGTTTATTGGGGCGCTTATCACCTTACACCTCTGCACTTCTTGATGCTCGATATCATAGGCACTTGTTACTGGCTGTGCTCAGTCACGTCCGACTCTTTGCAACCCTATGACTGTAGCCTGCCAGACTCCTCTGTTCATGGGATTCTCTAGGCAAGAATACTGGAGTGGGTTGCCATTTCCTCCTCCAGGCATCTTCCCAACCCAGACAAGGAACTTGCCTCTCCTGTGTCTTCTGCAGTGGCAGCCAGATTCTTTACCACTGAGGCTGGGAAGCACCTGTCACTGGCTGATAAGATCAATTTCCTCAACCCCCCAGGGGGCGCTTGTGGTAAGGAATCTGCCTGCAACTGTAGGATACCCAAGAGGTGAAGGTTTCATTCCTGGGTCAGGAAGATCCCCTGGAAGAGGAAATGGCAACCCACTCCAGTATTCCTTCCTGGGAAATCCCATCCTCTGTCCATGGGGTCCCAAAGAGTTGTCATGACTGAACACACACAAACCCCTCAGACCCCAGGCACAGGAAGACTCCATTCACAGCCCTGTTATAGACTTGTGCTTGGCCAGTGGCCTGGAGCTCCTTGAGCTTCCCTGTGCAGGAGCGACTCCTGAAGTTACTGCTGAGCTGCTCATCCTGTACGGTTCCCAGGATTTCCCTCCCAGCAAGCCACACCTTGGGACTCAGGCTCAGGTTTGTGATGAACTAAGGCTGTGGTGGTTTAGTCACTAAGTCATGTCTGACTCTTGTGAATCCATGGACTGTAGCCTGCTAGGCTCGTTTGTCCATATGGGATTCTCCAGGAAAGAATACTGGAATGGGTTGCCATTTCCTGCTCTAGGGATCTTCCCAAACCAGGGATTGAACCTTGTGGCTTCTGTATTGGCAGGGAGATTCTTTACCCCCAGAGCCACCAGGGAAGCCCAACTAGGGTGGGCTGGTATGAAACCTTCAAGGACAACTGTGCTATACTGAACGTCACCACCAGGGGGCAGAAGAATCCATGTATCCAGGTGAGCAGCATGGAAAGGCTATGGAATGAGGGGACAGGAAGACCTCTCAGCAGACAAGAGGTATCACAGGCCCCCAACTTACCCACCTCATCTACACCCTAGACACAGAAGAACACACTCCTGCTCCTATAGAATCACCTGATTTGCTTACTCTGTTCCTCGTCCAGATAGAGTCCTTATAGCTTAAACATGACAAAGGATTGTGGTTTGTAAAATTACCAGGGGAGCTCTGTAAATCCCAGTGCTGAAGCCTCATCTCAGATAAATTAGAATCTCGGGAGAGGGAAGGCAGGAGGCAACGCTTTTTAAAACCCTAGAGGTAATTCCACCCTGCAGCCAAGAGAGGACCTCTGTTGGAAGCAAAAGATCTCATTTCTTCCCAAATGGCAGCTGCTTTCATTGCTAGAAAATGTTTGTCACTCAGTCTTGTCTGACTCTTTGCAACTCCACAGAATAGGCCACCAGAATTCCCTGGAATTCTCCACATAAGAATACTGGAGTGGATTGCCTATTCCCTTCTACAGGGGCTCTTTCTAACCCAGGGATCAAACCCGGGTCTCCTCCATTGCAGGCAGATTCTTTACTGTGTGAGCCACCAGGAAAGCCAAAGATGGTTTGATTTCTTCCTAATTTGTTACTGACCCTCCCCAGTCAGACCCAAATGGGGGGCTGAGAGTCCTTTAACCAGGTTTGTGTGTGTGCTTAGTCACTCAGTCATGTTTGACTCTGCAACTCCATGGACTGCTGCCCTCCAGGCTCCTCTGTCAGTGGGATTTTCCAGGCAAGAATACTGGAGTGGGTTGCCATTTTCAGCTCCAAGGGATCTTCCTGACTCAGGGATCAACACAAATCTCCTGCACTGGCAGGTAAGTTCTTTACTGCTGAGCCACCTGGGAAGCCCCTCTGCCAGGTGTGGCTTGTACCAATAGAATGTTCTCTAGAGGACACACTTTCCTAAAAGTACCCTTGGGACTGCTGTGTGTGATTCCTGTCAGCTGGGGGATGGGTGGGTTCTCACAGAACAGGCTCAACTATGCTGCCCATGGCTCCAGATCGCAGTGCTGGGCTCATTATCTCTGCACACGGCCCCCTGGCTGCCATCTTGAATCACAGTGCCAGGCACAGAGACTCTGCACACGGCCCTCAGACACGAGGTGTCAGTACAGGCATTTCACACCAGGGAGTCTCGTCTGAATGACTAGGTGCAAGGCCTCTGCATGATGCACCCTGTGAGCAAGTGAAACAAGACTCAGCACAAAGGAAGAGAAAAAAAGGTAACACTTTATTTCGTTATCCAGATTCTACTTTTACTCCCATGGAATTGTTGATGGGCTTTGTCAGTGACTGTTCCATCACAGCCCAGCCTCCCTGAATATTAAGGGCCCCACCTCACCTTTAATGACTGTTTCCTTTATTACCTGTGGAGATCATCTTGATGAAGAGAAAGAGACCAATTTCTCCTCTAAGCCTGAAAGTCCAAAAGGGAAAAATATTGATATAATCAGTTTTGGTTTTTTACCCATAAGGTAACTCCCTCTTGGCTGGGGCTTGATGTTGCTCCTGAAATAAGTGGGAGTCCGTGGTGCCCTTCATTTGAGGAAGACAACCTGGTATTGCTTAAATGGGAAAGGGAAGGACCTAGGCATCAGGGTACATGGAGAACCAGGTCTGGATTCCAAGATGACAGGCTAAGATGGCCTCATCACTATGGAAACTGTTTCTATGCTTGTGAGACAGGAAGGAAGGGCACACAGATATTGAGAAAAACAGGTTCCCACAAAAACTGGCTTGAACCAGCTAAAATCAAGATGGTGTTGGGTATGGTCTGGCCTGTGACCTCTAAATCATTACACCTTCATTATAACACTAAAATTCATTCCCCTGTCACCACGACAGGTGCTGTGATAGTTTCAAGGCTTACCACAGAAGGCCAAAAATGGATATTGAAGGAGGGGGTCTGGCTACTCACCACTCAGAAGCCAATAAAGAGGCCAGGTTGGTGGAAAGGAACATTTACTTTATTTTGGATGCCAGTATGTGGTGGGCGGGGGGAGGGTGGGCACCTGTCCAAAGGCTGACTGCCTCCTCCCTTGACAATGAATGGACAAGACCTTTTACAGACAGAGGGAGAGGGTTATGTGTAGAAACAGCAGAGTCAGCGATGACAGTCATCTTGAAATTGGTCATTGGTGGTCTGACCAGTGTCATCTTGATTGTTTTAATTATAGTTACTGTTCAGTTCCAGGGTTAGTTTGTTCCCATTTCTCGAGGTCAGTTCTCAGGACTGTGGCAGCTTATGTCATGGCTACAGTCTGGTCATTATGTAGTTCTTTACCTGGTGGGGTTTTCAGTACCTGTAAGACAGCTCACAGGATATGGCTCAGAATATTATTTATAGCCCTTGAGAAGGAATTAAGAGGTCCTTGACTATGCTTAATAACTAAATTATTACTATTGGTCTCCTTTGACTGTTTTCCTTTGCTTCTGCATGTTCTCACTTCTGGGATTAAATTTATTCTTTGGCTAAAGATTTTCCACAGACAAAAGGCAGGCACAGGACATGGCGGGCAAGGACTATAGGGTCCTGCTCCATTTTAAAGGTGTGCAGTGGTTCAGTTCTTGGAAACCCCTGTCCCTTCCCTGGAATAGCAAGAATATTCATTCCACTCATTATCGTATGAAATTATCCAGCTCATGACAACTAACAACCCCATACGCTGGGTTCTCTTGCCTTCTGAGAAGGTCAACAATCTGGCTATGGAGTGTGTGTCTCCATGAATAAGTCCATTTTCTCTCTACTTCAGCTCCCTCTTCAACTTTCTCCTGCAGGAAGCCAAAGACCCTCACTTGAATGCTGATCCCTGGTACTGCCACATCTCCCAGGATGAGGTATTTCCTTTTCCTGCACCACTTGTAATGTGGAGGATGAAGAATAGGAACTATAGATCTAACTCAGACTGAAATTGAAGAAAATAGGGAAAACCACTAGAACATTCAGGTATGACCTAAATCAAATCCCTTATGATTATACAGTGGAAGTGAGAAATAGATTTAAGGTCCTAGATCTGATAGATAGAGTGCCCGATGAACTATGGAATGAGGTTAATGACATTGTACAGGAGACAGGGATCAAGATCATTCCCATAGAAAAGAAATGCCAAAAAGCAAAATGGCTGTCTGGGGAGGCCTTACAAATAGCTGTGAAAAGAAGAGAAGCAAAAAGCAAAGGAGAAAAGGAAAGATATAAACATCTGAATGCAGAGTTCCAAAGAATAGCAAGAAGAGATAAGAAAGCCTTCTTCAGCGATCAATGCAAAGAAATAGAGGAAAACAACAGAATGGGAAAGACTAGAGATCTCTTCAAGAAAATTAGAGATACCAAAGGAACATTTCATGCAAAGATGAGCTTGATAAAGGACAGAAATGGTATGGACCTAACAGAAGCAGAAGATATTAAGAAGAGGTGGCAAGAATACACAGAAGAACTGTACAAAAAAGATCTTCACGACCCAGATAATCACGATGGTGTGATCACTGACCTAGAGCCAGACATCCTGGAATGTGAAGTCAAGTGGGCCTTAGAAAGCATCACTAGGAACAAAGCTAGTGGTGGTGATGGAATTCCAGTTGAGCTATTCCAAATACTGAAAGATGATGCTGTGAAAGTGCTGCACTCAAGATGCCAGCAAATTTGGAAAACTCAGCAGTGGCCACAGGTCACTTTTCATTCCAATATCAAAGAAAGGTAATGCCAAAGAATGCTCAAACTACTGTACAATTGCACTCATCTCACACGCTAGTAAAGTAATGCTCAAAATTCTCCAAGCCAGGCTTCAGCAATATATGAACTGTGAACTTCCTGATGTTCAAGCTGGTTTTAGAAAAGACAGAGGAACCAGAGATCAAATTGCCAACATCTGCTGGATCATTGAAAAAGCAAGAGAGTTCCAGAAAAACATCTATTTCTGCTTTATTGACTATGCCAAAGCCTTTGACTGTGTGGATCACTATAAACTGTGGAAAATTCTTCAAGACATGGGAATACCAGACCACCTGCTCTGCCTCTTGAGAAACCTATATGCAGGTCAGGAAGCAACAGTTAGAACTGGACATGGAACAACAGACTGGTTCCAAATAGGAAAAGGAGTATGTATATTGTCACCCTGCTTATTTAACTTATATGCAGAATACATCATGAGAAACACTGGACTGGAAGAAACAAGCTGGAATCAAGATTGCCAGGAGAAATATCAATAACCTCAGATATGCAGATGACACCACTCTTATGGCAGAAAGTGAAGAGGCTCTTGATGACAGTGAAAGTGGAGAGTGAAAAAATTGGCTTAAAGCTCAACATTCAGAAAACGAAGATCATGGCATGTGGTCCCATCATTTCATGGGAAATAGATGGGGAAACAGTGGAAACAGTGTCAGATTTTATTTTTCTGGGCTCCAAAATCACTGCAGAGGGTGACTGCAGCCATGAAATTAAAAGACGCTTACTCCTTGGAAGGAAAGTTATGACCAACCTAGATAGCATATTCAAAAGCAGAGACATTACTTTGCTGACAAAGTTCCGTCTAGTCAAGGCTATGGTTTTTCCTGTGGTCATGTATGGATGTGGGAGTTGGACTGTGAAGAAGGCTGAGCACTGAAGAATTGATGCTTTTGAACTGTGGTATTGGAGAAGACTCTTGAGAGTCCCTTGGACTGCAAGGAGATCCAACCAGTCCATTCTGAAGGAGATCAGCCCTGGGATTTCTTTGGAAGGAATGATGCTAAAGCTGAAACTCCAGTACTTTGGCCACCTCATGTGAAGAGTTGACTCATTGGAAAAGACTCTGATGCTGGGAGGGATTGGGGGCAGAAGGAGAAGGGGACAACAGGATGAGATGGGTAGATGGCATCACTGACTCGATGGACGTGAGTCTCAGTGAACTCCAGGAGTTGGTGATGGACAGGGAGGCCTGGCATGCTGTGATTCATGGGGTTGCAAAGAGTAGGACACGACTAAGCAACTGAAATGAACTGACTGATGCTAAGTCACTTCAGTCGTGTCCGTCTCTCTATGACCCCAGAGACAGCAGCCCACTAGGTTCCCCCGTCCCTGGGATTCTCCAGGCAAGAACACTAGAGTGGGTTGCCATTTCTTTCTCCAGTGCATGATAGTGAAAAATGAAAGTGAAGTTGCTCAGTTGTGTCTGGCTCTTAGCGACCCCATGGACTGCAGCCTACCAGGCTCCTCCGTCCATGGGATTTTCCAGGCAAGAGTACTGGAGTGGGGTGCCATTGCCTTCTCTGCAGGTTTTCCATTAGGACTCTGTAATTTCTTACTAAATTTAGCTCTTGATTTGAAACTTACCAGAAATCTGTTCTTGACAAAAGTCCTTCCCATCAATCTTCTTAAAAATGAAGCACTTTTACAAACACATCTGATTAGAGCAACAACTGTTTGTATGAAGAAAGACTTTTTGCATACACATGCATGCCTTACAGGTTAATAAACTGTTTTTCTCTTGTTCATCTATCTTACATCAATTGAATTTCCCAGCCCCAGCCAGAGAGCCTAGAAGAGTAAAACAAAAAGGAATTTTCTCCTCCCTTACATGGTAAAATATACATAACACAAGTAAACTATTTTAACCATTATTTTAAATTATTTTTTATTGAAGGATAATTGCTTTACATAATTTTGCTGTTTTCTGTCAAACCTCAAAATGAATCAGCCATAGGTGTACATATATCCCCTCCCTTTTGAAGCCCCCTCCCATCTCCCTCCCCATCCCACCCCTCTAGGTTGACACAGAGCCCCTGTTTGAGTTTCCTGAGACACACAGCAAATTCCTGTTGGCTATGTATTTTACATATGGTAATGTAAGTTTCCTTATTACTCTTTCCATACATTTCACCTTCTCTCCATGTCCATAAATCTATTCTCTGTGTGTTTCTCCATTGTTGCCCTGTAAGTAAATTCTTCAGTAACATTTTTCTAGATTCCGTATATATGTGTTAGAGTACAGTATTTATCTTTCTCTTTCTGATTTACTTCATTCTGTATAATAGGTTCTAGGTTCATCCACCTCAATAGAACTGACTCAAATGTGTTCCTTTTTATGGCTGAGTAATATTTCATTCTGTATATATACCACAACTTCTTTATCCATTCATCTATTGATGGACATCTAGGTTGCTTCCATGTTCTAGCTATTGTAAATAGTGCTTCACTGAACAATGGGATACATGTGTCTTTTTCAATTTTGGTTTCTTTAGGGTATATGCCTAGAAGTGGAGTTGTTTGGTCATATGGTGGCTTTATCCCTAGTTATTTGAGGAATCTCCATACCATCTTCCATAGTGGTTGTATCAGTTCACATTCCTACCAACAGTGCAAGAGTGTTCTTCCAATTTCTCCACCCCCTTTCCAGCATTTATTGTTTGTAGACTTTTTGATGAGGGCCATTCCAACTCGTGTGAGGTACTATCTCATTGTAGTTTTGATTTGCATCTAATAAGGAGTGACGTTGAGCATCTTTTCATGTGTTTGTTACCCATCTGTATGTCTTCTTTGGAGAAATGTCTGTTTAAGTCCTTTTCCCACTTTTTGATTAGGTTGTTTGTTTTTCTGGTATTGAGTTGTATATGCTGCTTGCATATTTTGGAAATTAATCCTTTGTCAGTTGTTTCATTTGCTACTATTTTCTCCTACTCTGAGGGTTGTCTTTTCACCTTGCTTATAGTTTCCTTTGCTGTGCAAAAGCTTTTAAGTTTAATCAGGTCCCACTTGTTTACTTTTGTTTTTATTTCCATTACTCTAGGAGGTGGGTCATAGAGGATCTTGTATATTTTAACCATTTTTAAATTAACTATTGTGGGCATTGATTATATTCACATTGCTGTGCAACAATCACCGCCGTCCATCTCCAGAGCTTTTTCATCTTCCACCTGAAACTCTGTGTCCATTAAACAACTCCTCACCCTCCCCAACCTCCCCAGCAAACACCATTCTACTTTGTGTCTCTATGAATTTGTCTAGTCTAGGCATCTCAAATAACTGGAATCACAATATTTGTCTTTTCGTGACTCAGTACTTCTGGACACCATGTGTGTACTAACCAATACTAACCAATTTTCCAACTCTCCAGACACAACTGTGTTCTGTAGTTTAAGTCAATTCTGACACTATCTGCCTGGAGTTAGTGTTAGACCTTGTCATAGGTTAAGGACTCAGTCCCACAAGACTGCCCCTTCTCAACTTCAGAGCCAGTCATGAGTCCAGGTCAGGTGGTTACCTGTTCTTCTTATGGACTGATCATAAATCAGGGTTCCCATAACCTCCTCCTTGTGTTTGGTAATTTTCTAGAGAGGCTTACCACTCAGGAAAACAGTTTACTCAACTAGATCACTGCTGCTGCTGCTGCTAAGTCGCTTCAGTCGTGTCCAACTCTGTGCGACCCCAGGGTTCAACTCAGGAACAGCCAGATAGAAGAGATGCAGAAAACAAGGTAGAGGGAGGGGCAGGGTCTTCCAGGCTCTCTCCAGGACAGTCACCCTCCCAGCACCTGCCAATGTTCATCAGCCCGGAAGCTCTGTGATCCCCATCCTACTGGTTTTTTATTGAGGCTTTATGGAAGCACAGAATCAACTTAGGCAAGGTTGATTAAAGCATTGGACATTGGTGGTTGAACTGTTTTCAGTCCCTCTCCTCCCTGAATGTGCGGGGTGGGGCTGAAAGTGCCAACCCTTTAACCAGGTGTTTGGTTTTTCTGACACACAGATGCATTCACTGAAACTCAGGTGTAGTTGAAAGGGGCTTGTTACAATTATCAAAAGACACTTTTTCACTCTTAGAGCACCTAAGAGTTTTAGTTCTGTGCCAGCAACAGCATGAAGACTAAATAGGTACTCTAATTACAAGTCACAACATCAGCGTCTTCAAGGTTCATCCATGCTGCAAGTGCCACAATTTCCCTCCTTTTTAAGGCTGAATGATACTCCATTGTATGTTTATACCACACTTTCTTTATTCATTCCAGAAATAATACTTTTGAACGCATTTTTCTTCATATATATTATATGGGCTTCATATATGGGAAAAAAGTTTGAAGTTCTTTATTTCTCTTTTGCACTGATATCCACTTATTAGCTCATTTAAAATTTATTTGAGGGATAAACAAAGTAAGCGTTGACTTCTTGCTTATGTCCTTTTCTCTGTGCTCAGTTCACACGCCTCTTCACTGGCATGCATGTCCTTCATGCCAGGAGAAGGCTGTGCTGTGGCCTTTCCTTTTCCCTTCTCTTATGAAAACAGGATTCCTCAGGGCCAGCCTAGCAGTAGAACAGACACTAGGGAGTCTGGGGATGTCATCTCAGTAGCCTGGCAGCTTTGTGCCCATCATCTGTGCTCACCTCCACCAACCAGTACAGGCCACTAGCTCAGGGTATCCCGCCGTGGGGTGGGGTCTCTCTCAGGAAGGTCCCCCAGGGTTCTGCTCCATTCCAGTTGGAGACCTTCCCACAGCGCCCTTGTTTGGTCCTGATGAGGGCAGCGTGCCCGGAGGGCGGGCTGCTATCTCCTTCTGCCACCTTTCTCCGGGTCTTCACCACAGCTGAGGGGCGTTTCTGCAGCAGCCTGCCCCTCCCTCTCCACCTTCTGGGTGGGGGTTCCGGGCTCAGAGCGCGCCCTCCGGTAGAGTTTGCAGCCAGGGTGGGAACGAGGGCGCCTGGGGTCCTGCGCCCCACGCCGTTCCACCGCCACTATCAGCGGTGCCTGCGGCCTCGCCTCACACCTGCGTGTGGCCCCCGGCTGCCCCCACCCCACAGGCCAGAAAGATGCGGCCGGTGTCCCCGGAGGAGAAGCCCAATCCGCTGCAGGACGCGAATATCTGCTCGCGGCTGTTCTACTGGTGAGTGCCCGACTGGGCTGAGACACCCTGCCGCCTCAGGGCCAGTGCCAGACGCTGCTGAGCTTTCAGGGTCGAGGGTCAGGGTCACGGAGCGCTTTCCGATGGCTGCTTGTAGCGGTGGGGTCTCCCCACGCCGGCCGCGGGGTTCCCTGTCTGCGCCCTCTGGGTGGGACGGCCGAAACGGGTAGCAGGACCCGGGAGGGTCCTGGTGGTGGGGCGCAGGTTTTCCCTGCCTTGCCGCTCGCTGCCCCGTCAGTCTCCTTGGTCCTGGGAGCAGGAGGGGCAGTGGGAGCAGGAGGCAGGAAGGCTGAGAACCCAGGCTGCCCAGGGGAGCTCACCGCCAGCGGGAGAAGGACCTGACCCCCGACCTCCATCTTTAGCCGGCTTCCCCAGGACAGCTCCGGATTCATAGTTCTAAACTAATTTGCTTGTGGCGGATTCATTTTGATATTTGGCAAAACTAATACAATTATGTAAAGTTTAAAAATAAAATAAAATAAAATAAATAAAATAAAAAGCCAACAAAATAGCAATAAAAAAAATAAACTAATTCGCACCCTTTCCCCTCTAAGCAAGCAGCCATGAACAGCTTCCTTTATCTAATTAGTGCCCTGCTCCTGTTGCCATCTTCCAATAATGTCCCACCTTTCCCCACATTCCTTAGGTGATGGCTGAGTTCCAACTGTACCAGGTTCCCTCTGTCCCTGTGTTTGTTACCATGTCTCCCTCCTTCTCTCTTGCTCTCCGTGTGCATCTCTCACTGTACATCCTGGTATCTAGTTGTGACACATTCCATGTGTGTAGGAACAGTATTGTTTTTATTTAATGAACAGGGACATGATTCTTGAACCCATTTTGCTTTTGTCTGGGATACATTGAGATGATGGGAGGATGTATTTGACCAGCCCCTTTCCTGACTGTGAATGCTTTTTCCTTCCAACTTTGAGAGTCACCTTGGGGATGAGGTCCCTGAAGCCTGTGGGGTCTTATCTGCATCTCTAGCCTTTGCAGAAGCAGTGCAGGGTCTTGATGCAGGTGGTCCTGCCCAGGAGTCCTCTGGTACTGAAATCACTGAAGGGTCCCTGAGCTGGGAGGTAACACAGATGAAAAGCAGCTCAGAGAGATGAAGCTCTTAACTAAAGTTTTCCATTTGGTAGCTGGGACTGCTAACTAGGTGGGGTGGAACCTTTGGGTTTAATAACACTTGAGTGATTTTTATATCTTTTGTTTCTGGACGCTAATCCATTCATCTTATCCACAAGTTCTGACATTTCCTTTTTTTTTTTTTTTTTTTTTAATATGGAAGGGCCTTGGGGATCCCCAGGAAACCTGAGCTTCTATGCTTGCTCTGATGGTGGTGTGTTCAGTGTGTGTAATTATATCTCTTTGCCATTTGGTAGCCCTTAAGGAAAGAGGGTCAAGAAGGAAAAATATGGGTGTGGGCTTCCTGGTTGGCTCAGTATTAAAGCCATAGGAAGAGACCAGGAAACGTGGGTTTAATCCCTGGGTTGGGAAGATCCCCTAGATGAGGAAATGGCAACCCACTCCAATATTGTTGCATGGGAAATCCCATGGACAGAGGAGCCTGGCAGGCTATAGTCCATGGGGTTGCAAAAGAGATGGACATGAGTGACTAAGCAGCAACAACTGTACATGATACCAAAGTAGAGACGTCTCTCCTAACTTCAGGCAGGGCAAGGAACTCTCCAGGGATGTTCTATTTGTGGATTTTCAAAATGTGTGTACATGGAAATGGGAAGATGAGGACTTCACATTGATTTGGGTAGACCCCATTTCCAATTTTTCTGCTGAATTGGAAGGAGCTAGATAATCATGATGGTATGATCACTCACCTAGAGCCAGACATCCTGGAATGTGAAGTCAAGTGGGCCTTAGAAAGCATCACTACAAGCAAAGCTAGTAGAGGTGATGGCATTCCAGTTGAGCTATTTCAAATCCTGAAAGATGATGCTGTGAAAGTGCTGAACGCAATATGCCAGCAAATTTGGAAAACACAGCAATGGCCACAGGACTAGAAAAGGTCAGTTTTCATTCCAATCCCAAAGAAAGGCAATGCCAAAGAATGCTCAAACTACCACACAATTGCACTTGTCTCACACGCTAGTAAAATAATGTTCAAAATTCTCCAAGCCAGGCTTCAGCAATACATGAACCGTGAACTTCCTGATGTTCAAGCTGGTTTTAGAGGAGGCAGAGGAACCAGAGATCAAATTGCCAACATCTGCTGGATCATGGAAAAAGCAAGAGAGTTCCAGAAAAACATCTATTTCTGCTTTATTGACTATGCCAAAGTCTTTGACTGTGTGGATCACAATAAACTGTGGAAAATTCTGTAAGAGATGGGAACACCAGACAACCTGACCTGCCTCTTGAGAAACCTATATGCAGGTCAGGAAGCAACAGTTAGAACTGGACATGGAATAACAGACTGGTTCCAAATAGGAAAAGGAGTACGTCAAGGCTGAATATTGTCACTCTGCTTATTTAACTTATATGCAGAGTACATCATGAGAAACACTGGGCTGGAAGAAGCATAAGTTGGAATCAAGATTGCCAGGAGAGATATCAATAACCTCAGATATGCAGATGACACCACTCTTATGGCAGAAAGTGAGGAGGAACTCAAAAGCCTCTTGGTGAAAGTGAAGGAGGAGAGTGAAAAAGTTTGCTTAAAGCTCAAAATTCAGAAAACTAAGATGATGACATCTGGTCCCATCACTTCATGGGAAATAGATGGGGAAACAGTGGAAACAGTGTCAGACTTTATTTTTTTGGGCTCCCAAATCACTGCAGATGGTGACTGCAGCCATGAAATTAAAAGATGCTTACTCCTTGGAAGAAAAGTTATGCCCAACCTCAATAGCATGTTCAAAAGCAGAGACGTTGCTTTGCCAACAAAGGTCTGTCTAGTCAAGGCTGTGGTTTTTCCAGTGGTCATGTATGGATGTGAGAGTTGGACCGTGAAGAAGGCTGAGCGCTGAAGAATTGATGCTTTTTTTTTTTAACCAGAAATTGATTATAATCATCAGCATCTCTTCCATAACACATAATCTTAAAACATTGAAACAAAAGGTTTTTTAACAAAAGTTTTTTAACCAAAGTACTTGAAACCAGATTTTTACATCAGAGCTTCCCAACCTTTTTCAACTGTGGTGTTGGAGAAGACTCTTGAGAGTCCCTTGGAGTGCGAGGAGATCCAACCAGTCCATTCTGAAGGAGATCAGCCCTGGTGTTCTTTGGAAGGAATGATGCTAAAGCTGAAACTCCAGTGCTTTGGCCACCTCATGCAAAGAGTTGACTCATTGGAAAAGACTCTGATGCCAGGAGGCATTAGGGGCAGGAGGAAAAGGGGACGACAGAGGATGAGGTGGCTGGATGGCATCACTGACTCGATGTGACGTGAGTTTGAGTGAACTCCGGGAGATGGTGATGGACAGCGAGGCCTGGCGTGCTGCAATTCATGGGGTTGCAAAGAGTTGGACACGACTGAGCGACTGAACTGAAATGAACTGATTACCTCTTATTTTACAATGTGAAGTTACTTAAGCAGAGAGTTTGAGTAATTTTTTAAAAAACTTTATTTTATATTGGAGTATAGTCAATTTACAATGTTGTGATAGTTTCATGTGGACAGGAAAGGGACTCTGTCATACCTATACATGTATCCATTCTCCCCCAAATTCTAAGAGTTTGAGTAACTTGCCTGCATCACACAGCTTAATAGCGAAAGTTAGATCCCAAACCAGGAGTCTGGCTCCCGAGTCTGTGTTGCCCTGTATGTAACTGCTATTCTGAGTTGCTTCTCTTTGGATACTTGTTCTTAAATGCAGGGAGAAAGCAAATGCAAATACACCTTTGATCTTGTAGGCCGGAGTTTCTCAAGGGAAGTTCTTAAAGTTCTTGCTGTTGGAGATGATGCTTGTGAAACATCTCTATAATCAAGCTTTAGGGCGACTGTTCTCAGAGTATGGCTCTTAGACCTGCAGCATCCTTGTCACCTGGGAGATTGTTAGAAATGCAAATCTCCCCCTCCAGTCCTTTTAGACCAGTTCTGTAAATTTAGAAATGGTGGGTGTGGGGTTAAACAAGCTCCAGGTGATTGTGATGGAAGGTGGAGGCTGGCTTCTGCTTTAAGCTGCTCCTCCCACTGGCATTGTTCCTTTTTGCTAACTTTTAAAAGAGGTCCAGACTTTGTGAATCTGGTTGGTGACCACAATTGCCATCTTGTTTGCAAAGTCTGAGATACCCTTGTGAGTTCCTCGTGTCTCCCACTCACTGTCCTGGGAAAGTTGAAATGAGCCCAGGCAGGAAATACTGCCCAGAGGACAAGGCCCACCTTAGAGAGAAAAACTGAATTTTCATCTTCTCATTGGGTATTTGCTTTTCTTCTCACATTTCATCTGCTTTCTCAACTTGTAAATGATGCCAATAACTAGCTTACTGACTTTATGCAAATGACCGTACTGGGGTTTTAGTATTTCACAGCACAGGTAGCCCTTAAAGCCTAAGAGAAAGCATACATTTTGACTATTGGTAATTGTGAATTTTAGAAAAGAATATATATATATTTTCTATTTCTATAAAAAACTTAAAACTATAGAAGAAGAAGGGCCTCCCAGATAGGTGGCACAGAGGTAAAGAATCCCCCTGGCAGTGCAGGAGACACAAGAGATGCAGGTTTGATTCTTGGGTGTAAGAATCTCGGGTGATTCTCCGGTGTAAGAAATGGCAACTTACACTGTTATTGTTGCCTAGAGAATCCCATGGACAGAGGAGCCTGGTGGGCTACAGTCCATAGGGTCGCAAAGAGTTGGACATGACAGTATGTGCAAGAAGAAAAGAATAAGGATTTGTTTTTATTAGCCAGGTCTACCCTTTGATATTTTGGTATTTCTTATTTTTTCTCCTAGAAATCTTTGCGTGTCTGCCCATGCACAGTTTTTTTTTTTTTAATTAAAATTATAGCCCATTTTTTTTTAGAATTAATTTTTATTGGCATACAGTTGCTTAGCCATGTTGTGTTAGTTATGCACCACAATGAGAGACCAACTCACAGATGGGAAAAAAAAGGAAGAAACAATAGTGTTGGCAAGGGTGTGAAGAAACTAGAACCCTGCACACTGATGGTGGGATTGTAAAATGTGTATCACAAGGGACAAATATTTTATGATTTGATTTACGTGACATATTCAGAGGAGTCAAATTCAAAGAGAAACAAAGTGGCCTCATGGTAGCCAGGGGCTGGGGACAAGGGAAGTGGGGAGTTAGTATTTGATGGCACACCAGTGCAGGATGAAAAGAGTGCTGGAAACTGGTTGCATGATAATGTGAAGGTAGTTAACAATAATGAACCGTGTGCCTAAAAATCGTCAGGAAATTTTATGTTGTGTGCATTTTCCACAGTTTTAAGAAATTTAATGTGAAACAAAAATGGCACCTAATGTGCCTCATTTGGAAGTGTTCCTGTGTTAGAGTCTAGACTTTGCCACTTCCTGGTTACATGACTGTGAACCAGCCACATAACCTCTCAGTATTGGCCTCAGGAAAGTGGGGAGAAGACCTGGAGAGAACACCTCCCTGGGATGCTGAGAGGATCGGTGATGCTCTGAATAGGACAAGCCC
Organism: Bubalus kerabau; assembly: GCF_029407905.1. NCBI lineage: Eukaryota > Metazoa > Chordata > Mammalia > Artiodactyla > Bovidae > Bubalus > Bubalus kerabau. Next base: position 71,497,121 of record NC_073635.1, read on the forward strand.
TTCCAAACAAAGAGCAGTCATCACCACCACAGAGTGCTCGAGTAATCCCATGTGGTCCACAGTAGAAAACCTCTGACAACTTTGATAGATGAGGATACAACAGCAGCAGCCCCAACAGGATGAAGAAGGACTGCTCTCATTTCCTGGCAAGGACTCAGCACACTGAAAAGCCATGGACTCTGTAGGAGCCCTCCCAACCTCCTCTTCCCCTCTATAAAAGTGCTCTCCAGCCCTGGCACTTTGGGGACTTACACTTGGCTCTCCACAAATGCAGACCTCAACCTTCCATTCTCTGCTGATTCTGAATAAGCCCATCTTTGCTGGAAAAGTATCTGACAGTCTATTTGTTTCAGGTCGACAGAGGGTAGGAATCAACACACTGGGGACACATGGAAGACTCTGGATGGCAAATTATCCACTTGACACCTCTGAGAGGACTCTAGTCTCAGGCTGATCAGATGCAGGACTATAAAGACCAAAAAAAAAATCAAGAATAAACTACAGGAGATAAACTTAAATTTGTTAGGCAGTTTGTTTTGCTGTAAGGACATTCCAGTAAATTTGACTATACCTTTGCTGCTAAGTCACTTCAGTCATGTCCGACTCTGTGTGACCCCATAGACGGCAGCCCACCAGGCTCCCCCGTCCCTGGGATTCTCCAGGCAAGAACACTGGAGTGGGTTGCCATTTCCTTCTCCAAGGACTATACCTTTGGGATGTTCTATTTCTTGCTTGAGGCTGTGGTTATTGTATAAAATTACCAAAGCTCATCAAACTAAACACTCACTAGGAACAGATCAAAGCGAAAGAGCCCTGGAGAGCTCACTCAGCCTCCAATACAGCATGTGGATTTCTGATTGTTAATGAAGAACAACAAGTGGTATTCTGAAAATGGTGCAAACAATCATAGTTTGAAATTAAATATTTCTTTCCATTCACCATTGATAGTTACTGAGGGCCCAGCAGGACCAACCTCCCTAAACCATCTCAGGACTTGGCCAGTTCACATCCCCCGTCATGTCATCAGTTTCTCTGAAAAGTGTCTCCAGAGAGTGTCTTGATACCAGACAGTTTCTACATGCACACTCCCTTTGCAAGGGGACAGTTTAGTGACTGAGACGTGGCCAGTGTCAGAGGAGCAAGGATTTAACACTTGGGCCAAGTGCATCTGGTCCAAGACCCTGCCCCACCCTCATCCCTGGGGACAGGGCCTGCACTCATCCCAACCTGCTGGGTTCTGGGACGAGGGTGGAGAGAAATGCAGAGCTCACCCCAGAGGCTGCAGTGAGGACAGAGTCTCAAGGGACTGGACAATCCAGTCCCCAGCTGGACACGGTTCATTAACTGTGCTGCTTATTTCCAATAGTGAGGAATAAGAAAAAATCAGTAAACCATAATGGGAAAATGGAGTGTTTTAGGAAAAAATAGGGACTATCCTATAACAAAAACTAAAAAAAAAAAAAATTCTAGGTGCCTTTATTGTTAGAAATAACATAAGAAAAAAGCTAAAATAAAACACAGAGATTTAGATATTAGGATTTTTAAAAGACATATTGCAAAAGCAGCAGGAGAAATGAAAAAGAAAAGCTTAATTTTATTTAATGATATATAATTTAAAACCTCTAAGGAACAAATGAAAATCTGAAAAAGTATTATATGCACTATTACAAGTTATTTCAAAAATATAAATCCTCTATAGAAAAAATATACTAATAGACATTTGAAGAAAGACAAATGATCAAGAGACATAAAGAGTGTTCCATCTTTACAAATAAAATGGCAACCCACTCTTTTATTCATTCCTGGAAAATCCCATGGACAGAGGAGCCTGACAGGCCACAGTCCATGGGGTTGCAAAGAGTCTAACAGGACTGAGTGACTGATGCATAAGTCAAATAAATTCAAATTAAAACTGTTTGCATTATTTTTAACTTTAGGCCCAAAGAAACTGTAATTCAGGTACTCAAAGGTGACAATGAAATAAGCTCACAAACAGCTGTTAAGAGGGCAGATTGGTCTGAACCTAATAGAAAACAATTCAGCCCTTCACTAATTATTCTACTTCTGGGAATTTGGAAAAAGGAAAGATGCACCAAAATATATGGTCATAGATATGCATCACATCCTAATTAGCAATAAACTGTATTAAACAAAAGTAAAAGACTGCATATGTTTCAATTAAATACCACATTTTGACAGAAACAGACTCTCAGACTTTAGAGAACGAACTTGTGGTTGCCAAGGAGAATGAAGGGGGAAAGGGATAGTTAGGGAGTTTGGTAGGGACGTGCACACACTGCTGTATTTAGGATGGATAACCAGCAAGGACATACTGTATCACACAGGGAACTCTGCTCAATGTTATGTGGCAGCCTGGATGGGAGTGGGGTTTGGGGGAGAATGGATACATGTGTATGTACGGCTCAGTCCCTTTCCTGTCCTCCTGAAACTATCACGTTGTCCATTGGATATACTCCTTTACAAAATAAAAAGTTTAATTAAAAAATAAATACCATATTTTGAACATTATTTAATGCTATAAATAAATGTTAAACTTTCCTATTGAAAGTTAGGAAGAAATCTGGATATTTTGATGTTGAGCATCTTTTCCTCTTCAAGCAGAATTTTAAAGAGGATCTTTTGTGGGCTTTCCTTGTAGCTCAGATGGTAAAAAATTCTGTCTGTAATACAGGAGAACCGCTTTCAGTCCCTGGTTCAGAAAGATCCCCTGGAGAATGGATTGGCTACCCACTCCTGTATTCTTGCCTGGAGAATTCTATGAACAGACCATGGGGTCACAAAGAGTAGGTCACAACTGCGTGACTAATGCTTTCACTTTGGGTGCAGGGTGTCATCATCAGGGTAAGTCCCAGTGCTGATTCCCTGAGCATTTTCCGTGGGGGACAAGTGTGGAATAAATCACCCAACATGTTTCAAACCTGCTTAGTGGTAAAGCTCCTAGATGTGCACTGTTGTTTTGGAAGGAAACTGAGACCTAGAGATGTTAAAGGTCATGGAGCTGCTGAACTGGGGTGGAGACGTGGAGCAGAGGACAGCTGAGGCCCTGGGTGCCCAGCACCACTGCTGGGACTAGAGTCCAGTCTTCTGACTCCTGGACCGGGGTTCTTTAGGGGTGCCAAGGTACCCAGATTAGCCAAATCTGAAGTTCAGTCTTACTGCTTCTTTAATGAGTCATGGATATTCATACATTCAACAAATAGTCCTTGAGCATCTGTACCCTTGTTGTCCTAGGAATAACAGGACAGAAGAAATGTGATCTCTGTTGTTGCTGTTATTCAGTCACTCAGCCGTGTATGACTCTGCAACCCCATGGACCAGCACGTCAGGCTTCCTTGTCCTTTACTCTCTCCCAGAGTTTGCTCAATTTCATGTCCATTGAGTCGGTGGTGATATCTAACCATCTCATCTTCTGCTGCCCTCTTCTCCTTTTGCCTTCAATCTTTCCCAGCATCTGGTTTTTTTCCAATCAGTCAGCTCTTTGCATCAGGTTGGCCAAAGTATTGGAACTTCAGCATCAGGGCTTCAAATGAATAATCAGGGTTGATTTCCTTTAGGACTGACTGGTTTGATCTCTATCCATGGGTTATTATGATCTGGCCTTGGAAATTTATTTACCCTAGCACATCAGTAAAATGGTGTTTACCAATGGACTCTCTCTGCATGCTAACTATTATCATTTAAATAATGCATAATCAATCTGAATAGGTTTTTTTGGTGGAATCATCTGTAAAGTTACAGTTTTTTTCCTCTTTATAATAAATAATTGCAGAGAGATAAATTGAGATTATGTAAATATCATCTGCTTCAAGCTTTCACACAGTTTTTAATTTCCATTAATGATTTTCTGACTTGATTGTTCCTTTTTTTTTCCGAATTGTTAAACATTTTTATTGTGCAGACTTATAACTTTACAGGACATGCAGGATAAAAAAGTGTAAAATATCAGTAAGCATATAAAATATCAGCAGTCTTTTGGACCAGCACTTGATTTGCACAAGGGACTAAGCATCTGTATGGAACAGACATATCTTGGGATACATAGTTTATGGATTGAATCACATAATAATTTCCCAAGGGCTTTTCCTCATATAAATAGAAAAAAATATCTTGCACTTAAAAATTATTCAGTATAGTACATTTTCAGTTATGTCCACAGCTTAAAAGTAACTGATTACTCCTTTCATATTTACTTGCATTTGTTTGCAAGAGCTTTCTTTTCTTTCCTGTTTACGTAGCACTATGGATTCATGGATTCTTTGATTATTTACTGTGTTAAGGTTCATTGCCATTTGTTTGTTCTGATGCTCTAAGTATCCCAGATTTGTCTAGCAAGAGCCATTCAAGCTTCTCTGTCCTTCTACACATCCTCATGATTCCTTATTTTATGGCACAAGATGTCCCAGACCCATCTTGACCTTCTCTGCCTGTTGGTCTTGGCCTGTAGACAGTGAGGCCTTTGCCGGGATTGCCTGGGGCTCTGCTCACCAGGGCTCATACTAGTTATGAGCAGCCCCCACAGAAATTCTCTTTTTGCAGTCAGTGTTGTGGCTGGACAGGCCCTTGTGGTTCTTAGGATTGTGAGACACATCTCAGAAACAACCATCAGGGAACTTTGAAATGGCAAGGTGTATCACTCACATGCCCTGGAGGTAAAAGGCACCCCTGGGGTGACACAGTGAGGTCCTGGGTGAAGAGAGCTCATGAGCAAGCTTGGACTTGGGGTTCTACCTTTTTGAGGTTGAGAGTGGGGTGTCTAGGATTTTAGAGGCTCACTCTTTATTGATGGAATTAAAAAATAAGAGGGGGAATTAAAGTGCGGGAAGGGAGAAGCAAGCAGTCAGTGAGATGGTCTTTTATCAGGTCACACAGAGCTTTCTGAAAGCGGGAACTTCACGGGTGGGGTGGCCTGGCTCTTTATCTCATTGTGTAGCTGTCACGTGTTCACCAGAGATGGATGTCTTTGACATGGATGTCTCCAAAGCTTCATGGCAGTCACTTCTATTACAGTTAAAAAAAAGAAAAAGAATTATCAGTGCTAACACACACAGCCCCAGCCTTGGAATCAGCCATTTCTTCAGTTGGTTCGTTTTAGAGAAGAAGGATATTAAAAAGTCAAGACCTGGGTAAGTGGGACCAAAGGACACAAACTTCCATTATAAAATAAGTTAAACAGTAGGATTAACTATAGTCACCAGACTGCACGTTACATCCTTGTGAAACTGAAAGTCCCTTTGTCATGTCCGACTCTTTGCGATCCCATGCACTATACAGTTCGTGGAATTCCTGCCTGCAATGCAAGAGACCTGGGTTTGATCCCTGGGTTGGGAAGATCCCTTGGAGAAAGAAAAGGCTACCCACTCCAGTATTATGGCCTGGAGAATTCCATGAACTGTATAGTCCATGGGGTTGCAAAGAGTCGGACACAACTGAGCGACTTTCACTTTCATGAAGGTGTAATGTCCAGTCTGGTGACTATAGTTAATCCTATTGTATTGAATATTTGAAAGCTGATAAGAGAGTAGACTTTGAAAGTCCTTCCCACAAGAAAAAACATGTAATTGTGTAAGTTAAACAAAACCCCAAGATCAGGGGGCTAGAATGTTCTTTGCTACCAGTGTGTTATTGCTTCTGGGGCCGTTCAGCATACAGAGTTAGGGAGTGTGTGTGTGTCTGTGTGTGAGTGTGTAAACACATATCTAATTATTCCACCATATATTTAAAATATAGTTTTGTTTTGTTTTTTAACAAAGCCCATCACCATAGGATTCTTTTTTTTTATTATTCATTTTTATTTTTTAATTTTATTTTATTTTTAAACTTTACAATATTGTATTAGTTTTGCCAAATATCTAAATGAATCCACCACAGGTATACATGTGTTCCCCATCCTGAACCCTCCCCCCTCCTCCGTCCCCATACCATCCCTCTGGGTTGTCACAGTGCACCAGCCCCAGGCATCCAGTATTGTGCATCAAACCTGGGATTCTAATTAGAGCTGTGTAATTTAGATATTTGTCACTGTCCTTTTAATTTTTAACAGGTGGCTAAACCCCTTGTTTAAAATTGGTTACAAACGGAAATTAAAACAAGATGGCTTGTACTCAGTGCTTCCAGATGATCGCTCCCAGCACCTTGGAGAAGAGCTGCAAGGGTGAGCACAGGCAGCTGGGAGAAGGGGAGGAAGAGTGAGAATTTCCACGTGGGGCTAAAGGTTTGTGGTGGCTTTGCTTCCTCTGGGTTCCTCTGAGCCTCCTCCCCTGACAGTGCACGCTCACCCCCTCAGTCTGACCCCAGGCTTAGCCCACTTTGGAGGCTGGGGGAGCCCGTGTTCCCTGTGCATCTGTGCAATTGAAGGGAGCCTGCAGCCAAGGCCCTGAAGACCAAGCTCTGTCCCTGGAGGTGGGGCCCCTGGACGAGGGAGTCTGCCCCCATGAGGTGCTCATGACCTGTGAGTCCAGCAAAGCTTGGCAGGAACTTGTTTTCTGAGACTAAGACTTCTCACTCAAGGCCTGGTCTGGTACTTTTTTTTGGTGCTTTGGTCTACACTGCTCATCCTTCAGGTGCCCTGTGACCCATTAGCCAGCATCTATGGGGCAGCCACAGAGTGCCCTGTAGTGAAGGCTCATCTTCTGCTCCGCCCTTCCCTGTTTTACATGAGCAGGGCTCTTCTTCACTGTGCTCTGTTTCTCATCAAAGGTACTGGGATCGAGAAGTTTTGAGAGCCAAGAAAGATGCACGGGAGCCTTCTTTAATGAAAGCAATCGTCAAGTGTTACTGGAAATTCTATTTCGTTTTGGGACTGCTTACATTTCTTGAGGTAAAAGCGTTTCCATACTGTGCATTGCTTCTCAGTGTGTGCAGATAAGCACTGAGATGGATGAGATGGTGGGGAGAGAGGACAGTGGTTTAAGGTCTGAAGATAAAACTTGTCTGTGAATCAGGATGTACTTCAGCGGTTGTATATTCTTTCAGAATGGGCAGGTGCTTAAAGGACAAATGCTCCAGGGGATTACAGTTGGGTTGGCCAAAAAATTCTTTCAGGTTTCCCATAACAGCTTATGGCAAAACTTGAATGAACTTTTTGCCAAGCCAATGTTTTTCTTTTAACCAGTTAAATCATAGTATTGTAGAAGGATGACACTGAAAAGAAAACACCTTTTATACCATATTAGGACATTGTTAATGCTCAGTAAATGATATAAATGCTAAAAGTGATCCTTGAGAAAGACAAGATCCTACAACCTCAAGGAATATGTGCCTCATGGTTTGGGTGAGGTAAACTTGGACTTGAACCCAAAACATAAGATATTTTATAGTCACTCAGCAAGTAATTGTTGCCCAGCAAGTAACTTGCCCGGGACACATCTGATAAATGCCTTCCTAAGAAGGGATCATTGCCTCTCCCATTCCTGTGAAATAGAACCTGGTACCCTGCATTTGGGCTGGAGCTGCCAGAGCTCCAAGAACACACACTTCCCTGGGCTGCACCCTCCCCGTGGGCCAGGTCATCCAGGCCAGAGCCCCGTGGGGAGGAGCTTCTGCTTCACCATGAATTGTGGAGAATCTGTGCACCATCTGTGCTGGTTTCTGTCCTGGCTGTGGAGGTGGTTTTCTGGTTGAAGGGAGAGTCTTGGTAGCTGGCACTGGCAGAGGGTGGAGGAGGGGATGTGCAGGAAAAAAACAGAGACAGAAAGCTGTGAGGTTAGTGACCTCCATGACCCTGAAGGGCCTGAGTCAAGATACCCCAGAGGACAGTCCACCTGGGGACACAGTACCGTCAGCCCCCCTGTTCTGGCTGAGCCTGCTGGAGGTCTGCTGCAGGCCCGCTTGGGTGGCTCATGCTCTCTGTGGTCCCTTAGTGCTGCCTTAGGGACACAGGTGGGCTGTGAGTATGTGAGGACAGGAGGGATGGACGATGCGGTTTCTGTAAAAGGGGTGTTTTATGTTGAGAAGGTCTGAGTTGTCATCAGTCCATCGTGTTGGGGTGAGGTGATGGGCCAGGTTTTCAGGTGGGCGGCATGGCACTTGCTTAAAGGCTGTGCTGTACTGAAGGGTACTGCAGGCAGTGCACAGCTGGGCAGGTGAAGTCTGCCCCACACAAATGGAGAGACAGAGAATCTGTCAGCTCCCAGGTGACTGGGTGGTCCTGGGAGATGGAGTTCTCGTTGATGACAAAGGTGTGTTGACCATTGTACCACAGGATGGTGACAGGTATGTAGGGCAGAGTGCCACCTTAGAGAGGGCTCTGACCACTGAGATGCTGCAGTGCCTTGTGAAGGGTGGGGTGGTGTTGATTCCAAAGTTGTCCAGCCCCAGAAGCAGTTCCTGCTGGGGATCCAAGATGGCCAGGCCTGGGGCTGTGGAAGGTGTCAGTTGGTAGAGCCCTGGCCCCTTCTTCAGGAGGCTGGTTGTGGGGCGGCCATGGTAGAGAAGAGGGGAGTCGAGGACCTTGAAAACAAGGGACCTCATCCTCTGTAGTACTAGAAGTTCCAGTAGCAGTAACAGGGGTTCATACTCACTAGTTGTTGTGGTGGCAACAACAGTACTATTAGTAGTGCAGCAGTAACAATAGTAAGTACTCAAAATATGATATGTATCGGGAACTGCTATGAGCGCTTTATGTGTAATATCACTTTTATTCCTTGGGCTAACTCAGTGAAGTAGGTTTCGTATTACCCTCATTTTAGAAGACAGGACACAGTCCAAGTAGTTCCATATGATGCCTGTGGTCACATGGAGCATAAAGAACAACCTGAGGTTCCACTTCAGGCACTCTGACTTATGAGCCTGTTCATCTTAATGACTGAGAGCTCGTCCAGGGTCAGAAAGGCTTGTCTTTAGAGCTTTGTACTCATGGTGTCAGACACACGCATCCTGAACTTTGTCTAAAAGATAATAAATAGGATGCTAAGAACTTCCTGGAGCAGGAAGTCAGATTTGGAATTGTAAATGAGGGTAGAGTTCAGGTGACCATGTCCCCCTGGTCCCAGATTTGCGTAGGATACTGACGCCAGCAGCAACATCATGCTGTGTTCAGATGGACCAGGAGCCCTTTAACTTTCCCCTCATTACCATCCCTAAGTGGTGATAGTTTTAGATAGTGGAAGATCTAAACTCAGCTCAGGATTCTCTAAAACGTGAACACATTTACTTTGTGACCTCCTGCCCTCTTTTAATTCCTCTGGTGCACAGGACAACTCATGGGTTACCCATGGTTCCCAGATGGTGCTGTGACCAACCACAGCACAGGCACTCCTGGCAGCACTGGTGGGAAGAGGCAGGTGATGCCAGTCCAGGGCGAGGATTCTGGGGTTAGGATTTCAAAGTGAGAAACCTCTGTCCTGTGAGAATTGAGGCTGATCATAATGCTTGGGGAAGCAAGTACCAGGCTAGTGTTCAACCTGGAGCACTTTCAGGTCACCCCTAATTAGAACAGAACAGCCAGCAAGTTCCCAGTAACCTGGCCCCTGTGTGCACCCCCATGGGGATCTTGGGTGAGGAGAACAGGTTTCCGCCTGTCCACAGCCCTCAGGGTGGAGAGGAGGGGCCTGAAGACACTTCCTGGACGAGAGACACAGAGACTACTCCCCAGGTCATCAGGGCTTCTCGGTGGATGATGAGGTCTCCACCTACTGGTGTGTAAATGGGGTGACCTTGAAGAGCCTCAGCAGTAATGACTCTGTTTCCCCTGAGTGGGGAGGAATGGACAGGGTTTACATCTTCTTCCTGGGATCCTTAGAAATGGCTGGAGTTGTCTCATCACTGACCTTTGTCCAAGCCACTTTTGTTGGTTGTCTTTGTTTTAGGTGGGCTTTCCTGGTGGCTCAGAGGTTAAAGCATCTGCCTCCAATGTGGGAGACCTGGGTTTGATCCCTCGGTCGGGAAGATCCCCTGGAGAAGGAAATCGCAACCCACTCCAGTATGCTTGCCTGGAGAATCCCATGGATGGAGAAGCCTGGTAGGCTACAGTCCACGGGGTCACAAAGAGTTGGACATGACTGAGAGACTTCACTTTCCTTTCTGCTGAGCCTGCCCTATACAAATTGGGCTAGCCAAGAAATGGGTGTGTTTGTTTCACACACACACTGTGTGAAACTTGTTTGTTTTAGGTAGAGGCTATCAGTTCAGTTCAGTTCAGTTGCTCAGTACTGTCTGACTCTCTGCGACCCCATGAATCACAGCACTCCAGGCCTCCCTGTCCACCACCAACTCCTGGAGTTCACTCAAACTCATGTCCATCGAGTCGGTGATGCCATCCAGCCATCTCATCCTCTGTCATCCCCTTCTCCTCCTGCCCCCAGTCCTTCCCAGCATCAGGGTCTTTTCCAATGAGTCAACTCTTCACATGAGGTGGCCAAAGTATTGGAGTTTCAGCTTCAGCATCAGTCCTTTCAGTGAACACCCAGGACTGATCTCCTTTAGGATTGACTGGTTGGATCTCCTGGCAGTCCAAGGGACTCTCAAGAGTCTTCTCCAACACGGCAGTTCAAAAGCATCAATTGTTCGGTGCTCAGCTTTCTTCACAGTCCAACTCTCACATCCATACATGACCATTGGAAAAACCATAGCCTTGACTAGACGGACCTTTGTTGGCACAGTAATGTCTCTGCTTTTTAATATGCTATCTAGGTTGGTCATTGGAGAAGGCAATGGCACCCCACTCTAGTACTCTTGCCTGGAAATTCCCATGGATGGAGGAGCCTGGTGGGCTCCAGTCCATGGGGTTGCTAAGAGTCGGACAGGACTGAGCGACTTCCCTTTCACTTTTCACTTTCACGCATTGGAGAAGGAAATGGCAACCCACTCAAATGTTCTTACCTGGAAAATCCTGGGGACAGGGGAGCCTGGTGGGCTGCAGTCTATGAGGTCGCACAGAGTTGGACATGACTGAAGCGACTTAGCAGCAGCAGGTTGGTCATAACTTTCCTTCAAAGAAGTAAGCGTCTTTAAATTTCAAGGCTGCAATCACCATCTGCAGTGATTTTGGAGACCCAAAACATAAAGTCTGACACTGTTTCCACTGTTACCCCATCTATTTCCCATGAAGTGATGGGACCAGATGCCATGATCTTCATTTTCTAAATGTTGAGCTTTAAGCCAACTTTTTCACTCTCCTACTTCACTTTCATCAAGAGGCTTTTGAGTTCCTCTTCACTTTCTGCCATAAGGGTGGTGTCATCTGCATATCTGAGGTTATTGATATATTTCCCAGCAATCTTGATTCCAGCTTGTGCTTCTTCCAGCCCAGCATTTCTCATGATATACTCTGCATATAAGTTAAATAAGCAGGGTGACAATATACAGCCTTGACGTACTCCTTTTCCTATTTGTAACCAGTGTGTTGTTCCATGTCCAGTTCTAACTGTTGCTTCCTGACCTGCATATAAGTTTCTCAAGAGGCAGGTCAGGTGGTCTGGTATTCCCATCTCTTTCAGAATTTTCCACAGTTTATTGTGATCCACACAAAGTCTTTGGCATAGTCAATAAAGCAGAAATAGATGTTTTTATGGAACTCTCTTGCTTTTTCAGTGATCCACCAGACGTTGGCAATTTGATCTCTGGTTCCTCTGCCTCTTCTAAAACCAGCTTGAACATCTGGAAGTTCATGGTTCATGTATTGCTGAAGCCTGGCTTGGAGAATTTTGAGCATTACTTTACTAGCATGTGAGATGAGTGCAATTGTGCAGTAGTTTGAGCATTCTTTGGCATTGCCTTTCTTTGGGATTGGAATGAAAACCCTTTCCAGTCCTGTGGCTACTGCTGAGTTTTCCAAATTTGCTGGCATACTGAGTGCAGCACTTTCACAGCATCATCTTTCAGAATTTGAAATAGCTCAACTGGAATTCCATCACCTCTACTAGCTTTGTTCGTAGTGATGCTTTCTAAGGCCCACTTGACTTCACATTCCAGGATGTCTGGCTCTAGGTGAGTGATCACACCATTGTGATTATCTGGGTTGGTAGAGGCTATAGGACGGCACATATTTGTGTAAATCTTCACTTTGGAGCTCAACTGATGGGTAGGAAAGAGAGTCCTCTGCGTCCCAAAGTGGGCTTTTTTCCTCGACTCATGGCTGTTTCCCCAAGAGCTGAGTGGTTTTTGCATTTATTTTCCAACCCTTTCTTCCATGTGTCCCTCACTTCTGCTCAACCTGGCAGGCTGAGGAGTGGCTGCTGGTGGCAGAGATACTGTGGGCTGAGAGCAAGCACTGAGGACCCCAAAGCAAGGGAAAGGAGGAGGGGGCACTGAACCAAGTGGACGGGGACCTGCAGAGCAGACTTGCCATGTGCACCCTGCTGGTTCCTGAGAGCATTGCATGAGCCATCAGATGTTAGTAGTATCCTCAATGATCACCTTGAGACATATATGAGGGTGATGCTTTTCAATTCATTTTTTAGAGAAAAGCTGTATTTTTACTGCCTCATTGAAAAATTATTTTTTATTGACTTACAATATTATATCAGTTTCAAGTGTATAGCATAGTAATTTAGTATTTTTATACATTATAAAATGATCACCCAGATTAGTCTAATAACCCTGTGTCACTATCCAAAGTTTTCCAATGTTATTGACTATATTTCCTATGTTGTACATTACATTCCCATGACTTATTTATTTTATAACTGGAAGTTTGTGCCTCTTAATCTCCCTCACCTACTTCACTCATCCTCCAATTCCCTTCAATCCATTTTCTTTAATAAGTCAAGGAAATAGGTAACTACTTTTTTTAAAAAAAGATTGCATTCATAATGGTGAAAAATTCAAAATTCTGCTTAGAAGTGAAACTTTCTAGAAAACTGTCTAGAAACTTGGCTTCTGAAAGTGACTTTTCTCAAGAGTTCTCGTTCTGCCCTAATGGGCTATAAACAGCAGTGAGTTTTCTAAGCCCTTTGTGAAACTGGCCTCTACCATTAAGGATAGAATAGATCTCTTCCCAGGACTCCGGTCTTTTGTGCAAACTGTAGACATCTTTGCTAATTTTTTGCTTTCTGGTGTGACAAGTTTCTGGTTTATCTTTACACACAAAAAAGCTGTGCATCCTTAAGTAGAAGTTTGCCCCAGCCCTGGAATTTCCATTTCTCCAAGCAGCCATGGGTCCTTCTAGTGGGAAATGGTATTTAGATTCTATGGCCTGGGCACTAGGGGTGCTCATTGCTGTTGGGTTGGCTATTGTTTCTCAGCTTTTTCATTGGACAAAGCTAGAATACATTGTTTATAGTAAACAGACGCTGAGTTTGTATGGGTATTTCCAACCTAAATCAGATTCAGGACAGTAGTGCTTTTACTTTATCTTTTTACTCTTAGATTGGGATCTCTTTTCCTGTCATCATCTTTTCTCTTTTCTCCCATGCCTAATGGTGGCTCAGATGGTAAAGAGTCTGCCTGCAGCGCAAGAGACCCAGGTCTTTGGGTTGGGAAGTTCCCCGGGAGGAGGGCATGGCAACCTACTCCAGTATTCTTGCCTGTAAAATTCCATGGACAGAGGAGCCTGGCAGGCTACAATCCATAGGGTCACAAAGAGTCGGACATGACTGAGCGGCTTCACTTAATCCCAGTTCTCAATGATACCAACATAATTAGTCATTTAAAAATCTTATAGTATCAATACTATTAACCATAATGTGTCTTTTGGAAGTTTTTGTTGTTGTTGTTGCTGTTCACATTGTTCTTAGATAGGCATATCACACAAGGAATGTGTTTTTAAATAATTTCTTTATAAACCACTTTTAATAATTCTTTTTGGTATAACTTTGCCAAACTACTGGATGGCTAGAGCTTTTGTTTCATTTTACTCTGAAATTTAAGAAATTGTTTTTGAAAACTTGATTGTTTTATAATTATAATTCTGTATAATGTTTTCACAATTCCAAAGTCAAATCAATAAAAGAGGCTATTTTAAAGAAGATTGGTATTCTTGTTCCATTCTAATTCCTCCACCACTTTAGATGTAACATTACAAATTTTGATTCATATTTTTATTTTGTAAATACAATATTTTATAAACATTTATTTTTTTTTCTGAATTTCCTCATTGAAGTCTCAAGAGTTTCAGTTCATTAGGAGTTTGCTTAGAAGCATGATATGTAACATGGAACTTGAGTTAAAACCTTCTGTGGTACTTGTAAGTCCTTCAAAGCAAGTTCACAGCCCCTCCAGGTCCAGATGCCCTGAAGATGCAGGAGAACAGCAGATGCTTTCATGGGATTAGTTTCTACATCCAGAATCTTCCAGGGAGAGGGAACTTCAGGGTCCATCCTTAATCAGTTGAACCTAAACCAGTTTCTAGAGCCTTGGCTTCAGGTCTCAGAGCGCTCTTCACCCCTCCCAGGTGATTCTAAGGTGCAGTTAGGATGAAGACCACTGTGTCAGGAGGAGTGAGATTATATTTAGCATCCTAATGGTTATTATTTTCCCAGATTCACTGCTCTTCCTCCTTAGCTCTGGATCTGTCTCAGCTCTGCTGTTTGTCACCTGTTCCCCCATTTCTGAAGATAAATTGCCCCTTTATTTTTCCCACAAACTCATTTTTTTCTGCTCATATATTTCACTCAAGCATTGTTTTCCTTGTCTGATATAGCTTGTTTCTGTTTTCTTCATTTTCTTAATTTTTCTCATGAAGCAGAGTTGGTGGAGTTGGACAAGAAACCTTTTAAGTACGTGTGGAAATGTAATGGAGAAACTATATTGACTAGGGAAATTTTAGCACTTAACCCTGTGAGAAGTTCCCCTAAGAAGCAGGAAATGGGGTCCAAAAGTCAAATGCTATCAGGAGGCTGAATACCAGGACTCCACCAAGAAATGTCTGCCCCAGAGACTCTGAGATGCTTGTAGAATCTTGATCAAATGGTATCATTTTATATTAGACTATTTTAAAAAATCTTTCACAGTTTCATAGTTGTGAAGAATTCATACGAAGATGTAAGAACTCTATTCTCAACTGGTTTGTGGAAAGAATATTCACAGATCAAACTTAGACTGATGTCAAAGATGAAGAGTTTTGGGGCACAACTGGTGATCTCATGCCTGCTTATCCAGAAAGTTTTAATTTTGGTTAGTTTCAAGTTTGATAGTGAATATTTTCTCAGTTGTTTTGGTCCTCGCTAGTTGAGGATTAGGATCAAGAATAGACAGAAGAGTAGAAGCTACAGACCATGGACTGGCATTACTCCTTAATGAGTCTGCTTGCTCCACTGGGTTATTAAAGACTGTCTCTCAGGAGATAAACCAAGACACTTAGGCGGTAATGGTCTGCTTTTATTTTGCACTCTTTTTTTTTTTGCTGGATTTGTTGCATTTATCAGTATTTGTTTAGGTGGGTGACATTACTCTTACTCCTCCCATAATTGCAACGATGTTAGGATCAAATAACTGAGTAACAGACAGCTGAGTAACAGCCAACAAAGGTCCATCTAGTCAAAGCTGTGTTTTTTCCAGTAGTCATGTATCGATATGAGAGTTGGACTATAAAGAAAGCTGAGCAGCGAAAAATTGATGCTTTTGAACTGTGATGTTGGAGAAGACTCTTGAGAGTCTCTTGAACAGAAAGGAGATCCAACCAGTCAATCCTAAAGGAAATCAGTCCTGAATATTCACTGGAAGGACTGATGCTGAAGCTGAAACTCCAATATTTTGGCCATTTGATGGAAAGAGCTGACTCATTATGAAACTGGAGCCTATTATACAGAGTGAAGTAAGCCAGAAAGAAAAACACCAATACAGTATACTAACACATATATATGGAATTTAGAAAGATGGTAACAATAACCCTGTATACGAGACAGCAAAAGAGACACTGATGTATAGAACAGTCTTTTGGACTCTGTGGGAGAGGGAGAGGGTGGGATGATTTGGAAGAATGGCATTGAAACATGTATAATATCATATATGAAACAAGTCGCCAGTCCAGGTTTGATGCACGATACTGGATGCTTGGGGCTGGTGCATTGGGCTGACCCAGATGGGATGGTACGGGAGGGAGGAGGGAGGAGGGTTCAGGATGGGGAACATGTGTATACCTGTGGTGGATTCATGTTGATAAATGGTAAAACCAATACAATATTGTAAAGCTAAAAAATAAAATAAAATTAAAAAGAAAGAAAGAAAGAAAAGACCCTGATGCTGGGAAAGATTGAAGGCAGGAGGAGAAGGAGATGACAGAGGATGAGATGGTTGGATGGCATCACTGACTCAATGGACGTGAGTTTTAGCAGGCTCTGGGTCTTGGTGATGAACAAGGAGGCCTGGCATTCTGCAGTCCATGGGGTAACAAAGAGTTGGACATGACTGAGCTACTGAACCAAACATACAGCAGTGATTCCCAAAGAGAATCACAGTTTTAGGACACTCTGGGATGGCAGGTGTTACCACTGCGCTTCTGGTGGAGAGCCCCAGGTTTGTAGCCTGCAGCACTGGGCTGCCCTTGATCATATCTGGGCTGGGACTGTCATGTGTAGTTTAACATTCTTGCTTCTCTGCGTAAGTCTAGACTTCTGTCTCAGGAAACTGTATAAACTGTGTGTTTTATAATCTATGAGGGGCTCTTCTTCAGCTCTTAGTGCCTCCAGGTGTTATTGATGGAGCTTGCTGGAAGAGTAACAGTGAGCCTTTGTGTTCTTGAGAACTGGTCATCAAACTCTGATGTTGTCATCTTATTCATAATTCTTCCAGTAAACAATCTTCTCTTCTCTGGAGTAGATGAAATCTACTGTGACCTTGTGGAAGATAAGGCAGATATTACAGCCTGTGAACATGTGTGTAGAACAAGACAGAATTTTAGGGCTTCTGTGTCACAGCCTTTTGAGAGATGGTTTCAGCTTTCTGTAAATAATCTGATCAGGCACTAGTTAGTTGAACAGAAAATGCATTTTAGTTATGCTTTGTTTTGAGTTGTGAATTCTCTTCTTCTTATGGGTTCCTCAAATTTGTACAGACTGAAGAGAGCTAGCAAAAGCAAAACCATCAGAGGACTTCGCTGGTGGTTCAGTGGTTATGACCCCTTCCAATGCATGGGTCACGGGTTTGATCCCTGTTTGGGGAATTAAGATATCACATGCCTCAGGGCAACTAAGCTGGTGCTTCTCAATTGGAGAAGTCTGAGCGCTACAATGAAAACCCAACACAGCAAAAAAAAAAAAAAAACTTTCATGCTGGAGATTTCTTGGTGGATGATGTTTTGCAATCAGGTAGACCAGCTAAAGTTGATAGAGATAAAATCTAGACATTAATTGAGAACAGCAGTGTTATATCTCAGTATATCATGTGGGAGATAGCCAACATACTTAAATTATCAAACAAAACAAAACAAAACATTGAAAGTCATTTCACCATCTTGGTTATATTAATCACTTTGATGATTGGTTTCCACTTAAGTACAGTTCAGTTCAGTTGCTCAGTTGTGTCTGACTCTTTGCGACCCCATGGACTGCAGCAGACCAGGCCTCCCTGTCCATCACCGACTCCCGGAGTTTACCCAAACTCACATCTATTGAGTCGGTAATGCCATCTACCATCTCATCCTCTATCGTCCCCTTCTCCTCCTGCCTTCAATCTTTCACAGCATCAGGGTCTTTTCCAATGAGTCAGTTCTTCCCACCAGGTGGCCAAAGTATTGGAGTTTCAGCTTCAGCACCACTCCTTCCGAGGAACACCCAGGACTGATCTCCTTTAGGATGGACTCATTGGATCTCCTTGCTGTCCAAGGGACTCTCAAGAGTCTTCTCCAACACTACAGTTCAAAACATTAATTATTTACTGTTCAGCTTTCTTTATAGTTCAATTCTCACATCCAAAAATGACTACTGGAAAAACCATAGCCTTGACTAGACAGACATTTTTTGGCAAAGTAATGTCTCTGCTTTTTAATATGCTGCCTAGGTTGGTCATAACTTTCCTTCCAAGGAGTAAGTGTCTTTTAATTTCATGGCTGCAGTCACAATCTGCAGTGATTTTGGAGCACAAAAAAATAAAGTCAGCCACTGTTTCCACTGTTTCCCCATCTATTTGCCATGAAGTGATGGGACCGGATGCCATGATTTTAGTTTTCTGAATGTTGAGCTTTAAGCCAATGTTTTTCACTCTCCTCTTTCACTTTCATCAAGAGGCTCTTTTGTTCTTCTTCACTTTCTGCCATAAGGGTGGTGTCATCTGCAAATCTGAGGCTATTGATATTTCTTCCAGCAATCTTGATTCCAGCTTGTGCTTCATCCAGCCCAGCATTTCTCATGATGTACTTTGCATATAAGTTAAATAAACAGGGTGACAATATACAGCCTTGATGTATTCATTTTCCTATTTGGAACCAGTTTGTTGTTCCATGTCCAGTTCTAATTGTTGCTTCCTGACCTGCATACAGATTTCTAAGGAGGCAGGTCAGGTGGTCTGGTATTCCCATCTGTTTCAGAATTTTCCACAGTTTATTGTGATACACACAGTCAATGGCTTTGGCATAGTTAATAAAGCAGAAATAGATGTTTTTCTGGAATTCTCTTGCTTTTTCAATGATCCATCGGATGTTGGCAATTTGATCTCTGGTTCCTCTGCCTTTTCTAAAACCTGCTTGAACATCTGGAAGTTGACAGTTCACATATTGTTGAAGCCTGGCTTGGAGAATTTTGAGCATTGCTTTACTAGTGTGTGAGATGAGTACAATTGTGCGGAAGTTTGAACATTCTTTGGCATTGCCTTTCTTAGGAATTGGAATGAAAACTGACCTTTTCCAGCCCTGTGGCTACTGCTGAGTTTTCCAAATTTGCTGGCATATTCAGTGCAGCACTTTCACCTCATCATCTTTTAGAATTTGAAATAGCTCAACTGGAATTCCATCCACTCCACTAGCTTTGTTTGTAGTGATGCTTCCTAAGGCCCACTTTACTTCACATTCCAGAATGTTGGTCCTAGGTGAGTGATCACACTGTCGTGATCATTTAAGTTAAGTGAGAGAAAAAAAAAAAAAAAACCTTCTTGATCATATTTCTGCATGCAATTCTCTACTGAACTGTAACTATTAATAAAATGCTCCTTTTCAAAAACAAAGTATGATGGGTGATGAATAGTGAATACTGTACACTAATGTTAAATGGAAGAGATCCTGGGGTAAATGAAATTAACTATCACGAACCACACCAAAGTCTGGTCTTCATCCAAAGAAGGTGATGTTGTGTATATGGTGAGACTGGAAGGGAGTCCTCTATTATGAGCTCCTTTCAGAAAACCAAAAAGTTAATTCCAATGAGTACTTCTCCCAGTTAGGCCAACTTAAAGCAGCACTTGATGAAAAGTGTTGGAATTAGTCAACAGAAAATACATAATATAAGACCACATGTTTCTTTGATGACCAGGCAAAAGCTGTTATAGCCTGGCCTGGAAATTCTGACTCATCTGCCATATTCACCAGACATTGCACTTTCAGGTTTCCATTTATTTATTTATTTATTTTTTTTTTTACAAAATTCTCTTAATGGAGAAAATTTTATTTCCCCATAAGACTGTAAAAGGCTCCTGAAATAGTTCTTTGCTCAAAAAGATACAAAGTTTTGGGAAGATGGAATTATGAATTTGCCTGAAAAATGGCAAAAGATAGTGGAATAGAACTTTGAATGCGTTGTTCAATGAAGTTCTTGGTGAAAATGAAAAATGTGTCTCTTATTTTTACTTAAAAATAAAAAGAACTTTTTGGCCAACCCAATACTAAGGCTTTATTGTCTTTGAATGTAAGATTTTGGCTTATGTTAAAACTTTGTCTGCTTGTGTTACTGGAAATAGTGGATCTGTGCATTTTTCTTTTAGATTAGTCATGAATGTAGCATTTTGTCAAGATGGGTTTTTAACATGCTAATAAAAAAAGTTGGCTTAAAGTTCAACATTCAGAAAATGAAGATCATGGCATCTGGTCCCATCACTTCATGGGAAATAGATGGGGAAACAGTGGAAACAGTGTCAGACTTTATTTTTTGGGTCTCCAAAATCACTGCAGATGGTGATTGCAGCCATGAAATTAAAAGACGCTTACTCCTTGGAAGGAAAGTTATGGCCAACCTAGATAGCATATTGAAAAGCAGAGACATTACTTTGCCAACTAAGGTCCGTCTAGTCAAGGCTATGGTTTTTCCAGTGGTCATGTATGGATGTGAGAGTTGAACTGTGAAGAAAGCTGAGCACTGAAGAATTGATGCTTTTGAACTGTAGTATTGGAGAAGACTCTTGAGAGTCCCTTGGACTGCAAGGAGATCCAATTAGTCCATTCTGAAGGAGATCAGCCCTGGGATTTCTTTGGAAGGAATGATGCTAAAGCTGAAACTCCAGTACTTTGGCCACCTCATGCGAAGAGTTGACTCACTGGAAAAGACTCTGATGCTGGGAGGGATTGGTGGCAGGAGGATAAGGGGACGACTGCCGGGGTCCAGCCCCAGCTGATCCAGGGTATTCGAAGGAGAGACGGCATAGGCGAGGGTCAGGAAACAACTGCTTAATTACACGTTAATTAAGGATACAAAGAGTAATAGAATGAGGATAGCTCAGTAGGAAAATTCAGTGGAGAAAAGAGGCTGAGTAGCTTGGTTTACGCGGGAGACCAATAAAACTTCAAGACAAGAAGTTTGCACCACTTACGTAGGCCGCAGGCGTCCTTCCGTTCTCCCGAAGGAGAGGAGACACTGAGGCCTCCCCGGTCGGATCTTAGAAGCCCAGGCATAATTAGCAAGCATGGTGGGTTCCGCGCTCCAGATGGAGACTCAGCTGGAATTTGGGAGAGAGAGTGACATGGGGAGACCAAGTTTTGGTGAACAAGGCCCGCACTTTATTTTCCAAAGTAGTTTTTATACCTTAAGTTATGCATAGAGGATAATGGGGGAAGGGGTAGAGTCATGCAGCAAGCCAGGCTTTCTTCCTGCAAACTTATCATATGCAAAAGTTCAGGTGATTGACATCATCTTCTGGCCCGGAGGCCTGTTAACATTTTAAGAAACTTATTTTTCTCTAAAGGTGATTATTCCAAAGTCAGGCACCAGCCTCCAAAAAAGCATTGGACAAAGCTGCATTTTACATTTCTATACACCCATTATATCAATCAATACACTGCCAAGGACACAGTAGGTAAGGAGTATGGAGACTTAGCAGCAAACATTGGCCCAACAAGTGAAAAACCCTTCACCAATACAATTTCTA
Source organism: Bubalus kerabau (assembly GCF_029407905.1). Lineage (NCBI taxonomy): Eukaryota > Metazoa > Chordata > Mammalia > Artiodactyla > Bovidae > Bubalus > Bubalus kerabau. The sequence continues at coordinate 71,518,304 of NC_073635.1, forward strand.
ATCAATCTTTTAACTACTCAAAGGAATCTGTGTTTAGGCAGTTTAGAACATCTCCTGCCTCTCACAGTTGGGAGGCTCTGAACAATCACATGTGGCCGGAAAAACCCATTCAGGCAGGCTAGAGGATTTCCAAAGGAGTTTGTAGGTTGAAACACTGTCACACCCAGGAATTATTAACTGGAGCTGTAAGCTAACTCTTTTTTTCAGAGAGAGGTAGTGGGGGACAGCCCCCTGTAAAATCAGAGGTGTGGGTGAAAGCACAAAGCAGAAAGTAGGCAGACTCTGGTTTTGGGGGTAGATGCTCGAGAATTTCCAGGGGGACTCCTGAGGCTCGATCCCGCCTTTGCGTATGCCGAGCCTCCTTCCTCATGACCTTTGTCATGGGCGGAGTTCCTCACGCTGTCTCCCGGCAGTGATAGAATTCCAGTTGAGCTATTCCAGATCCTGAAAGATGATGCTGTGGAAAGTGCTGCACTCAATATTCAATATGCACTCAATATGCAATACGCCGGCTCCCGGCAGACGACAGAGGATGAGATGGCTGGATGGCATCACTGACTTGATGGACGTGAGTCTGAGTGAACTCCGGGAGTTGGTGTTGGACATGGAGGCCTGACGTGCTGCGATTCATGGGGTCGCAAAGACTCTGACATGACTGAGCGACTGAACTGAATAAAAGTAAAGTTTGTGTTAAGAAAAACTGGCATGACTTGTAGTTCTAATCAAGGCTTTTTTCTTTCAGGATGGCACCAAGGTGGTTCTGCCCATATTTTTGGGGAAAATTATTAGTTATTTTGAAAACTATGATCCTGCCAATTCTGCCGCTTTGCACAAAGCCTACGGCTATGCAGCAGGGCTGAGCGCCTGTGTGCTCCTGTGGGCTGTTCTGCACCAATTGTGCTTCTACCACATGCAGCGCGTGGGGATGAGGCTGAGAGTAGCCGTGTGCCATATGATCTACCGCAAGGTGAGTGTTGCTAGGTACTAAGGTGTGTATCATCCCTGAAGCATCAGGAACATTTAGTTCTCTGTAAATTAAAAATCTTGTACCCCAATGTTCATCGCAGCACTGTTTATAATAGCCAGGACATGGAAGCAACCTAGATGTCCATCAGCAGATGAATGGATAAGAAAGCTGTGGTACATATACACAATGGAGTATTACTCAGCCATTAAAAAGAATACATTTGAATCAGTTCTAATGAGGTGGATGAAACTGGAGCCTATTATACAGAGTGAAGTAAGCCAGAAAGAAAAACACCAATACAGTATACTAACACATATATATGGAATTTAGAAAGATGGTAACAATAACCCTGTGTACGAGACAGCAAAAGAGACACTGATGTATGGAACAGTCTTATGGACTCTGAGAGAGAGGGGGGAGAGGGTGGGAAGATTTGGGAGAATGGCATTGAAACATGTAAAATATCATGTATGAAACGAGTTGCCAGTCCAGGTTTGATGCACGGTACTGGATGCTTGGGGCTGGTGCACTGGGACGACCCAGAGGGATGGTGTGGGGAGGGAGGAGGGAGAGGGTTCAGGATGGGGAAACACATGTATACCTCTGGCGGATTCATTTTGATATTTGGCAAAACTAATACAATTATGTAAAGTTTAAAAAAAAAAAAAATCTTGTAACTGGGATCATTTACGCCTTCCTAGAGAAGCTTGCTATTTGCATCAGGCCAATTTTGTTGTTGTCATTTAAGCAAAATTTACCAGTAAATAATGAAAAGTTTTGTATTGAGATCTGGTCAGGGCTGTGTTTGATAATTTTAATCCACAGGTTGTTGCATAATATCCACTCAGCTTGTAATGGAATCTAATTAAAAAATAAGTATAAAAAGTATCAAATTGGTTTTCAATGTTTTCATACCTTGATCTTGTAGATGTATTTGTGGCAATTTCGTGGTTCATTAAGACCATCTTTTATATCAAAGTTGTATTTAAAAGAAAACTTGAGTGATTGGATTTATAAAATTAAATCTAGGAGCACAGAATAGATTTGAGAAACGGAATGATTATATGCTTAAATGACCCATCTAATCATATTGAATGTAATTGTGTGAACTAAAGAAAAATATAAATGGAATCCATGCCGAGCACAGATTCACTTGCTATGTTCTATAGTTATGATTGTTTATAATGGTATTAAAGAATAGAGCTGAATGTTGGGGTGAAACTTGAAATCGTATGCTGTTTTTAGTAATTTTGGTGAGAATTTGTTGCTGTTCACTCAAGTTATTTTCTTAAATCATTATTTCCTTTGTCTTTAGTATGCATTTCAGTACTTTTAATAAGACCTGATTTGGTGTGTTCGGTGATTTTGTATTGACAAATGCCACAGAATTATTCCATAGTGTACCCTAGTTTAAAAGAAATAAGGATTTTAGGTGTCTTTACAAAGGAATTGCCACAGATACACCAGTGTATCTAGTTTAAAAGCAATAAGCTAGTTTAAAAAAATAAGGATTTTAGGTGTTTTTACAGAGGAATTGCCACAGATACACCAGTGTTAAGAGCTGAAGGGCTCTTTATAAACTTGATCCTGGATATCTCTTTGCCCTTGGCTATTTGCTTTTTCCTAGAAAAAAAAAATTTATTTAGCTGTGTTTTACAGTTGAAATTTACTGAGAGAGTAGATCTTAAGTGTTCTCACCACACACACAAAAGGATAACTATGTGTGATGATGGATATGTTCATTTGTTTTCCTACTGTAATGGTTTCCCAATGTTTATTTACATGAAAACATCACGTTGCAAATATTAAATATATTTAACTTTTGCAAATGAATAAAATCTTCAATGAAAGCTAAAACCAGGCAATTTAAATGAAAATTATTGCTTCTTTTACTATTTGTTACTTATTTAGAGCTCCTGATTCTTGGGAATACCTTTCTGGGCAAAATGTAGACTGTCTTCTCCCATCTTTCCTTGAGTAGACTCTTGTTAAATCTTGAGGCTGTATGGACTCAGGGGCCTGGCATCTCACTGTCTGTGTTTTTGGCTACGGCACATGATCCCAGTTTATCCTTTGGTGACTTACCTTCTAGTTAAGGGTCTTCATTGTCTGTCACCATCATTTTTGTTATTCTCTTGCACCTTCTACCATTTAGTAAGCAAATAGTCACATTTCCCCACAAATTAGCTAGATGTTTATCTTTTCAGAACATGCTTAGCTCCCATAAGTATGCAGGAAATGTCACCAGAACTGCATTGTGAAAACCTTTAATTAGATTTCACATGATGGTTTAGTCAAACAAAGCTTGTTCTTTGCTTCATAGTTGAGCCACTGTCCACCTGGTTTTCTTCCTCTTCCTGCTGACACTTTGGAATATCTCCTTTGGGAAATCTGATCTGACCTTGTATATTGCTTATGTGAATGTAAACATCTCCCAAAGTGTTCATGTACTGGCTTAATTAGCCTAAAATAATTGTTTCTTTACAAAGTCAGAAACTGTATACATAACCTGAAATTCCAGAAACATGGGAATTTCCTCGTGCACAGCCTTGCCTCTGGATTCCTACTGAGATGCAGAAATAAGACACTTCTTGCAGGTCACAGGTGGGCTGATTCCTTAGGGCAAACCTGGGGCTGCTGGGTGGCTCTGAAAGGCCCCCGTGAGCGTCTGTGGTTCATGCTCAGGCCCCGCCTCCTGACCCCTGTTTCTGGTGAGAAAGCAGGTTGGGTGTTGGAAATGGGATGGCTGCTAATTTGAAAGTCATAGTTTGTAATTTTGAATATGTATCATGTATAATGGAGAAGGAAATGGCAATCTATTCCAGTATTCTTGCCTGGGGAATTCCATGGACTGAGGAGCCTGAATGGCTACAGTCCATAGGGTCACAAAGAATCAAACGTGACTGAGTGACTAATACACACATCATATATAAGATGACTTGTCATTTATTTACCTTTCTGCAGCTTTGGTAAAATTGCTTGTGGCTTTGGCTCATTCATTTAAAAAAATTGTAGTAAAATATACACAACATAAAATTTACCATTTTAACTGTTTTAAGAGCACCATTTACTGACATTAAGTACACTAACATGCTTGTGCAGCCATCACCACTGTGCACCTCCAGAATTTTTTCTTCTTCCCAAACTGAGCCTCTGCTCCCATTAAACAATGACTCCCCCGTCCCCTCCTCTTAGTTATCACCCTTCTACTGCTTCTTTCTATGAATTTGACTCCTCTAGGTCCCTCATATAAGTGAAATCATACAATGTTTGTCATTTTGTTTATGCCATGTAAGTATAATGTCTTCAAGATTCATCCATCTTGGAGCAGATGTCAGAATTTAAGTCCTTCTTAAGACTGAATCATATTCCTTTATATGTATATACAACACTGCGTGTATCTATTCATCTATTAGTGGACATTTGAATTGTTTCTACCTGTTGACTATTGTACATAAAGCTGCTATGAACATGGTGCACAAATAGTCAGTTCAAGTTTGTGCTTTAATTTGAGTACATTCCCGGAAGTGAAATTGCTATACTATATGTTAATTTCACGTTTGATCTTTTGAGGAACTGCCATACCCTCTTCCATTGTGATTACAACATTTTATAGTTTCACTTGATCATTGATTTTTTTGTTTAACTTGAGGACTAAATGGAACATTTTTATGAACCATAACATTTTGTTTGGATCCATGACTCCAGCTGCTGGTTTGTTGAAACAGCTCAAGGTGGTCTGTTCAGGTTCATCAGATCTCTAGGGAATTTTTTAGAACTTTTTATCAAATGAAGGAATCATACAGCATAGGCTGTGCTTTTTGTCAAGTCAGCAGACTGGCATTAAGAACACAAGTTCCTCACAGGATTAGTGTTTTGAATATTGTACTGGTTAGTTTTAGAATGAGGAAACTAAGACCAAAGTGTTTAAATGATGTCACACCTGGAATTAATGACTGATGACATATATAGTCCAAGTCCCCTAATCTCTTTCCTTGAGGTGGCCTCTCCAGTCTCATCTTGTTGTTGTTGTTCAGGCACTACTCAGTCCTGTCCAGCTCTCTGTGACCCCATGGACTGCAGCACACCAGCCTTCCCTGTCCTTCAGTATCTCCTGGAGTTTGCTCAAACTCATGTCCATCAAGTCAGGGATGCCATTCAACCATCTCATCCTCTGTTGCTCCTGTTCTTCCTGCCCTATTCTTTCCCAGCATTAGTGTCTTCCAATTTGTCAGCTCTTGGCATCAGGTGGCCAAAATATTGGAGCTTCAGCTTCAGTATCAGTCCATCCAATGAATATTCACAGTTGATTTTCTTTAGGATTGAGTGGTTGGATCTCCTAGCTGTCCAAGGGACTCTTAAGAATCTTCTCCAGCACCACATTTCAAAAGCATCAGTTCTTTGGTGCTCAGTCTTCTTTATGGTCCAACTCTCATATCTGTTCATGGCCACTGAAAAGACCATAGCTTTGATTATATGGACCTTGGTTGGCATAGTGATGTCTCTGCTTTTTAATATGCTGTCTAGTTTTTGGATCAAAATTTCTTTAGTTGACCTCTAAGTCTAAATCTATATTTCTTTATCCTTCAGGCAGGTCCAGGTTCATTGAGAAACAGGGTGGAGGGTTTTGCTTCTGTCTCCTGCTCCTCCCTTTGCTGCCCTTGTGGGCAGAGCTGCCACCACATTTAATCGTCTAAGGATGAACATGTGTCCCTAGAGCCCTGCTTTCAGGCATCGTCCTGCTCATCCTGACACCACACAAGACCCTATGAAAATGTACTCCATTTTGCTATGTTCTCAGACTGACTTGGAATTACTGCAGAAATCCGATTCTCTATATCTTTCTCTCGTTTCAGTCACTTTGCCTGAGTAGCTCAGCCATGGGGAAGACCACCACAGGCCAGATAGTCAACCTGCTGTCCAATGATGTGAACAGGTTTGATCAGGTGAGCTGCCCTTGAGGGATCCTCTTCCATTCCCCATCCTTCTCACTGGGTTTAGCTTATTGGGATGCCAGGTACCAGGGTTTGGTGTCAGCCAGGGTTCTGTTGAGGACATAAGACAAGGGTTCTCTTTATCCAGTTCTCATTTCCTCTGTGTGCAATTTAGATGTGATATATGTGTTGTCCTGTAGATGAGGGTTTTGTTTTTCTGACAAGGTCTGCAACATACTTCAGTAATAGACAGGCAGCAGTGTTCTTGCCCAGCTTGGTTAGTATTCCTGGGGTCCTCCTGGAGTGGCCTTTCTTGGCACATGGTGTTGGTGTTGCTGGACTGTCTTCCTCGTCCTCTAGATGATGAAGGCCTGGTGGGTAGGGATTGTTCTTTCTCGGCACCCTGTTCTGTGCCTGCTGCATACAGAGCCTTTGAGGAATATTCCAAGTGGGTGGTCTCCAGCCAGACACAACCTCCTCTCTGCTGTCCCATCATACCCATTTCACACTTATCTTATGAATAGATCACATTACCCAGAGTGTTGTAGCTGTTGGCCAAATCTGCATAGACCACTTCTCTTTCCTGGATGATCCTGACCTTTAAGTTTGGGGGCTTCACTTGTGGCTCAGGTGGTTAAGAGTCCCCCTGCAATGCAGGAGGCCTGGTTTCTATCTCTGGGTCAGGAAAAGTCCCTAGAGAAGGAAATGGCACCCCACTCCAGTATCCTTGCTTGGGGAATTCCATGGACAGGGGAGCCTGGTGGGCTACAATTCCTGGGGTTGCAAAGAGTCAGACATGACTAAGCAGCTAACACTTTCACTTGTCTTTCAATTATTCATTCATCAAATATAATGTAAGGCCTCTACTTAATTTGAAGGATGAATAAGCCTTAATTTCTGTCCTGGAAAGGCCACAGCCTGTCTGGAAGGTAAATACACAAGTAATTTTCGGAGAGTGTGGTAGGTGCCATAATATAGGCTCTTCTGGGGAGATGGGGCCTGAATTTTGGGACAGAGAAAATTTGGGGAAGCTCTGAGCTTATCTGTATTGTGGACAAAATCAACATCTTCCTTCATTGCTGCTGGTCGGGTTCTCCTGGCACGTACCTGAGGCTGGCCCTATGCTGCCCCAGAATAGCATCATCTGGGGTGGATGCTTGGATTTCTGCTTCATCAGGTGTAAAACTCACTGAGATCATTTCTGTTTAGATTCCTGTCTGTTCCTTCAGAACAGATTGTTCTACACTCTGTCCTTACTGGTTTTATTGCATACAGTCATAAGAAGGCTTTGTCTTTCTCTTTTAAGGTAACAATGTTCTTGCACTACCTGTGGGTGGGGCCACTGCAGGCTATTGCAGTGACGGCCCTGCTCTGGATGGAAATAGGAATATCATGTCTTGCTGGGATGACGGTTCTTGTTATTCTTCTGCTTTTGCAAAGCTGTGTTGGAAATTTGTTTTCATCACTAAGGTAAGAGAAACTCTGGTTTAAAAACTAGGTCATATGTGCTTTGTAGCATTCACCATTTGCTTAATGCTTCTGTTCAAAAACAAAACCAATGCCTTTTCTAGTCTCTTCTTTGTGTGTGTTGTAGACCCTTCATGCTTAGCCAGTAGAGGCTCCAGCCCTATGCTGCAGGCTGATCTTGAAGAGGGAAAGGTGACTGCACTCACTGGTTCCTCCCAGCACCATACCTGCATAAGTGGAGTGTCCTTGAGCAGAAGTTATCTATACTGAAATTATTTAAGCATTATTAAATAGTAATAATCCTATAGGCTCAATTTTAGCTGCATGTATTTTTGTTATGATTATGGTAGAGCAATTTTCAGGTATCTATGTTCATGTCTTGGTTTTAATTCAGTGTTTCCATTAACTTATATGTACCTCAAGGACAAGGTCAGTCTCAATTATCTTTGTCTTCGTATAGCCCCACAGTCCAAGCAGCATCTGTGATAGAACAGTGGCTGGTGATGAAGGGCCTAATGGTGATGATATAGACCTGAAGCAGGTCCCAGAGGGTTGGAGGTGGGTCATTGTCCAGGTTGTCAGGTGATGGGGGTATTGTGCTGTTTGAAGGTTTTTTTTTTCTTCTTTTTTTTGGTGACTTTACATGTGATATTTTTGTCTATTTGCAATTTCCTTTCCTGTCTCGCTGTGGAGAGATGTTTCTTACCATTCGAGGCCCTGTTCCAGTGGTACCAGATCTCTGAGCTCTTGCTCTCCTTTCCCAGTGGAATTAACAGCCCTATCTTTTCTGCTCCCCAGCACTTCACTCCTGTTTTATCACAGCACAGACACTGTTTTCCTGTTGGATTCAGTGTTTTTTTGCCTTCCCTGCCCAACCGCGACCTCCTTGGGCGGGGAGTTTTTACCTGACTCACTTCAGGTCTTCCTCAGCCAGTACTGTAAGTTCTCCAAGTTACTCCTTGAGTAGGGCTGAATGGTTGACTTCCTAGAAGTATTTGCACTTGGAGAAGGTTCTCCTGTGATGTCAGCACAGAAGAGCTGTAGGGAATCATCGATCCCTGGTCCCTCCCTGTGCCCCCTGCTGCTGCTGCAGCTGCTGAGGAAAGTTGGGCTGTGGTCACTGAGGCTCATCTCACATCTATCCCCCTCAGGAGTAAGACTGCAGCTCTCACAGATGACAGGATCAGGACCATGAGCGAAGTCATAACTGGCATCAGAACAGTAAAAATGAATGCTTGGGAAAAGTCATTTATAGACCTTATTACCAGACTAAGAAGGTAAGTTTTTGTACATATCACATCATATTTTTGTATTTTCCCCTCTATTTTTACTGACTGAAATTAGAAGTTTTACCAAGTTTTAACATGAAGATGAGGTTCAATACTATGAACTCCACACCTCACATGTGGCAGGAGGGTTAAGTGGAAGAGGGGAGATGTCGTTTTAAACTGCTGTTCCATTTACAATCTTCTTAAAGGAAAAATTATGTATGCTTTTGAAGACAAATAGATAACCAATAAGCATGAAAAAATGCTCAACATCACTCTTTCTTAGAGAAATGCAAATCAAGACTACAATGAAGTATCATCTTACACTGGTAGGCATGGCCATCAACAAAAAGTCTACAAACAGTACCCTCCTGCATTGTGGTAGGAGTGCAAATTGGCACAGCTATTATGGAAAACAGGCCAGAGATTCCTTAGAAAACTAGGAATAAATCTGCCATATGACCCAGCCATCCCTTTACTGGGCATATGCCCTGAGAAAACCAGAATTCAAAAAGACACATGTACCTCAATGTTCATTGCAGCACTATTTCCAACATCCAGGACATGTGCTTCCATAGGGGCCATGGTGCCTGCCTCTGTCTAATGTCTTGAGTACCTCACAATTTTGGGGTGTCTTATTCTCTTCCCCACAAATTCATGAGCTCCTGGAGGGGATGGACTGTGTCTCTCTGTCATCAGTGGGGAGCCTGGCCCAGGACTTGTGGTTATATATGCTTGTTGAAAGAATGTTCAAACCCAGTCCAGTTGACCCACAGTGTTTAAAATGTGACACTAAGCCTCTGTTTAGTTGGAAGAGTGAAGAGTGAAATGGTTATGAAGTGTGTGGTCCTGGTGTTGGGATGGAGCCCTGGATATGCACTGTGTAATACCTCCATGTGAAGACTTGAATATCAATGCTTCTTTTAAAACCTCTTTCTTACTCTCCTATTCAGGGAGGAAATTTCCAAGATTCTGAAAAGTTCCTTCCTAAGGGGCATGAATTTGGCATCATTTTTTGTTGTGAGCAAAATCATGATTTTTGTCACCTTCATCACTAATGAGCTCCTTGACAACCAGATCACAGCCAGCCAAGTGTTTGTGGTAGTGACGCTATTTGAGGCTCTGCGGTTCTCAAGCACCCTCTACTTCCCCATGGCCATTGAGAAGGTGTCAGAGGCTGCCGTTAGCATCCGAAGAATCAAGGTTTGGAGACAAATAATTTTTTTTTCAGTTGTTGATGGATTTTTTGTAAAATGCCTCCTTTTGTTTGGTGTCACTGTGTTCCAGTTAGGTGATATTTAACTCTCTCAGTGCCAAAGCTGGCAGTCTTCCCAGAATGTAGTAGGTACTCCCCTTTCTTCTTAGGTAGAGTGCATTACAGATATTGTAAGACTGGTTCTCATGTAGGGCCAGTAGTATATATAAGTAGCAGTAGCACAGGGCTCTAGTGTAGTGATGCCTGCAGAGTGACTAAAATGTCTAGAAGCAGGAGAAGCATCTCCTGTGCTGACTCCAGTGACCTGGCAGTGACTGCTCAGTCCTGGGGTACAGGATTCCTCTCTGGGCCTGGAGGGGAGGAACTTGCTGAGAGCTCCCTGCTCCTTGGATAGGAAGAGTGGCCTCAGATTCACTTAATTCTCTGTGTTCGAAATTAGTTCTTTCCTCCACAGATGTTTTGCTTGTTTGTGTCTGAGCCTGCCTTTTGGATCTGCCTTTTTGACACTGTACCTTTTTCATTTACTGCTTAATCCTTTCTCTCTAGTTGTCCCTCTTCTTTTCAAATTTGTAATCCCCACCATTATGTGAACTAAGAACGTCCACATGTACAAGCTGGATCTAGAGAAGGCAGAGGAACCAGAAATCACACTGTCAGCATCCATTGGATCATTGAGAAAGCAAGAGAATTCCAGAAAAACATCTACTTCCTCTTCATTGACTATGCTAAAGCTTTTTACTGTGTGGATCACAACAAACTGGGAAACTCTGAAAGAGATGGATATCAAACCACCTGACCTGCCTCTGAGAAACCTTTATGTAGGTAAAGAAGCAACAGTTAGAACCAGACCTGGAACAATGGACTAGTTCCAAATTGGGAAAGGAGTATGTCAAGGCTGTTTATTATCACCTTGCTTATTTAACTTATATGCAGAGTACATTATGTGAAGTGCGGGGCTAGATGAAGCTCAAGCTGGAATCAAGATTCCCGGGAGAAATATCAATAACCCCAGATACACAGATGACACCACCCTTATGGCAGAAAGTGAACTAAAGAGCCTCTTGATGAAAGTGAAAGAGGAGAGTGAAAAAGCCGGCTTAAGACTCTACATTCAAAAAACTAAAATCATGACATCTGGTTTCATCACTTCATGGCAATACATGGAGAAACAGTGGAAACAGTGTCAGACTTTATTTTTTAGGGCTCCAAAATCACTGCAGATGATGAGTGCAGCCATGAAATTAAAAGATGCTTAGTCCTTGGAAGGAAAGTTATGACCAACCTAGACAGCATATTAAAAAGCAGAGACGTTGCTTTACGACAAAGGTCCGTATAGTCAAAGCTATAATTTTTCCACTTGTCGTGTATGGATGTGAGAGTTGGAACACAAAGAAGGCTGAGCATGGAAGAAATGATGCTTTGGAATTGTAGTGCTGGAGAAGATTCTTGAGAGTTCCTTGGGCTGTAAAGAGTTCAAACCAGCTAATCCTAAAGGAAATCAACCCTGACTATTCAATGGAAGGACCGGTGCTGAAGCTGAAGCTTCAATACTTTCTTTGGCCACCTGATGCCAGGAACAGACTCATTGGAAAAGACCCTGATGCTGAGAAAGATTGAAGGCAGGAAGAAAAGGGGACAACAGAGGATGAGATAGATGGTTAGATAGTGTCCCTGACTCAATCAACATGAATTTGAGCAAACTCTTGGAGATAGTGAAGGACAGGGGAGCCTGGAGTGCTATAGTCCTTGGGATTGCAGAGTCAGGCACAGCTTAGTGACTGGACAGCAAGAAATACACTATATTATATGATTTTATTGATATATACTATGTGTCACCCTAAAGGTCTGGGAGTGAGTGACAAGAATGAAAACAGAACACGAAATCTGGTACAGTCACTCAGGGGACCTGCAGCATCTATTGGACTGAGGTGCAGAGTCCACTCTGAGTCCAGCTTTTATTTCTAATTGCAGACTACAAAACCTTCTTTGATCTTTCTTTCCCAAGACACTACACTGACATAGCCCAGATCTCCCTGTTTTTACTCCAGGCTGCTCTCTTCTGGGAAAGTCTAGGGAACAATCAGCAAATGCATAGGCAATGTTCATACCTGACTTTGACCTGGTGTTCCAAGGTCCATGCTTTCATGATCCCAGTCATACTCCCTTCTTGGTCTGGCCTTGGGGTCTGTAAAAAGACTATTATCCTAAGAAAAACATGAAGAATAATCATAACACAGTTTCTTAACATATGCTGTTTTTCCAAGTGCTATTTCTGTGAAATTTCTCGAGGCTGTGAAAGCACATTATTAGGAATTCCCACTGCAACCATGAGCTATAATAATAGTGTATATTATTCCATATATTATTTAATATGTTCCGATATGAACTAATACTTTAAGTACAGTTAGTGAAATAGTAGACTGTTCAAAGTTTGTAAATCCCAGGAAAGCAATTCCTTTTGTTTGTGCTTTCTTCCTGAAGCTCAACAATCTGTTTTTTCCCTCTTTTCTGTAGAATTTTTTATTACTTGATGAAATACCACAGCTCAACACTCAGCTGCCATCATGTGGTAAAATGATGGTGGACATGCAAGATTTCACTGCTTTTTGGAATAAGGTAAGAAATCTTTCATTCCAAGATCCTGAATGCTAACAGACAACTGTGACATGAATTTATTGGAGAATTTTTAGATTTCACCCATGGTGTAAAAAATGTGACTTCCTCATGAACCAAAAGTATGTTACAAAAATTTTCAAAATTTGGACTAAGTTTTGTATCTAATGATTAAATATAAAATCCACCTAAGATGTTTGACATGTTGCTCTCGCTCTCACTTTCAAGAGAGCTTTCAAAGTGTTAGCACATTGTGAACTTAAAGCCCATACATATGTAATGTTAGAATTTATGGAATTGGACAGACAAAGTGCAGTGTGGAATGGGTTAACTAACAAATACACAACTGGTTGTTAAAGGCACTTTGGGGAATCAGCATACATTTTTGCCTTGATTATCAGACCACTGTATTATACATAGAATGAGGCCATGATCTGGATTTTGGCTGTGGGGTAGGATGGGGTCTCCTGCATCCTGAGCTTCTGGATGGTTCTGGATACTTTAGTGGCAGCCAGGGTAGGAGGGGACAGCAGGTGGGCATAGTGAGCACCAGTGATGCTCAGTTAAAGGACTGCACTTGATGACAAGTTGACAGGGAGAGCTGGTGATTCCCAATACTTGGCTTATTTGTTAAGTTCAGGCAAACAGAAAAACCAGGTCTCTGCTCTCAAGAAGCTATCAGTATTGCACACCCAGCGCAGCCCCTTTACCAATGAAAATGCTCCCCCCATCCCAGGTTTCATGGTCCTCTGTGCTCATCCTCCTGTATCAGTGTGGATTAGTCAGGCAAACAGAACCCCACTGCGGGAGAGGGAGTTCCATGCAGGGAATTAATTACTTAGGTGATAAAAGTGGGAGGAAAAAACAGAAAGGGCAAAATGATGGTGCACCAGACGACCCAGGGGTTGTCAAAGGCGGGAAGCTGCTCCCACCGCCAGGGCTAGGGGGACTCAGGGAGGCGGCACCTCCACCAGAGGGTCCACCCTCCAGAGCAGAGCCCAGGAGCCGGGCTGTCAGAGTGGGGACCACAAAGCACATGTCCTGACTATAGACTCACCCTGTCTTTCATACCTGTGACTCTGTGGTGCATCCTGCATCCTGTTCACCTGCTTCTGACTCAGCAGCTGCTGTCCCCACCGACAACACAGTGATTTGTTCCTAGATACATGAAACCATGTCCCCGCACCTTCTGTCCATGGAAACTCACACATGGTGCTTGACCTTCCCTGATGGTTTCTCCTACCTTAATATAGTAGATTTATCTGCTGCTTGCTGTTTCTCAGCATAATGCTCTTGAAGCATTTATAGAAAGCACCACTAAAATTCCATTATACAGTCTGCTCTGTGTGAATGCTAGTACATACTTTGTATGACTCATTAGCAGATTTCTTTAGTTCCCAGTAAACACATAGATTTATTTTAAATCAATTTGGTATATGATACAGATTGGTTCTGCAGTTTTTAATGAACTGAAATAAAAATATATACAACAGTATCTGCCTGTGCAGCAAATGTCTGTAAGGTAGAATAAGAGATTTTAGTTGTACTACAGCCTATGTGAATAAATCAGATGAAAAATCTGAAAAGGTTTCTATATACCTTCTAGATTAAAAAAATCCAAATTATTAATAACTCAAGATACTAAATTGCTAAAGGAAGAGGGGAAAAGACTGAGTTCTGTTGTAAGGCTCTTGTAAAACCTAACTAATTGCATATTATGATTCTGTTAGAATAGTATCCAAAATTACAGAGATGAGAGGCTTCATCAGCTGCATTTTCACAAAAATAGCTACAATGAACATTAATGTGTGGCAAGGTTTCCTTGGAAAAGGAAATGGCAACCCTCTCCCATATTCTTGCCTGGAGAATCCCAGGGACAGAAGAGCATGGCGGGCTACAGCCCATAGGGTCACAGAGTCAGACACGCCTGAAGTGACTTAGCAAAGCAACACAAAGGTATTCCTATCTAGGTAAATGATAATTATGCTATTGCAGCTAATTTTTACCACTTTGGGAGAATGGAAATTCTAAATATTTTCAATTGAATGTTATCTCTTGTAATATTCACTAAAAGCTAACAGCCATGGCACTATAATAACATTTTTCATGTGGTACCTAGATTGTTACTACTGCTGCTGCTACTAAGTTGCTTCAGTCGTGTCCGACTTTGTGCGACCCCATAGAGGGCAGCCCACCAGGCTCCCCTGTCCCTGGGATTCTCCAGGCAAGAACACTGGAGTGGGTTGCCATATCCTTCTCCAATACATGAAAGTGAAAAGTGAAAGTGAAGTCACTCAGTCCTGTCTGACTCTTAGCGACCCCATGGACTGCAGCCTACCAGGCTCTAGACACAAAAATGTAAGTGTAACTCTTCCCAGAAACCTTTGAAACCAGAGATATTAAACAGTTAAGGCATTTGAAAATATTAGGGATATGTATAAACTTTCAAATAAAACGGACTGTAGCTGTACCAGAAAGCAATGAAGAAATAGTAAATCTTCATTTTATGAACCTTTAATTATCTAAATGTAAGAAATTTTGGCTTAAGAAATGGTCAAAAGTGACTTGTCATTTCTTACTATAAAATACTGAAAACCAAGGGCTAAATTCAGCCACTGTAGGCTAAAGAAACTAAAACAAAAAAAGCTTCAGTGACCTGGAGACTTAGTGAACAAAAACTCACTTTAAATTGATTTAAGCCCCTGAACTAATCCTGTGTGTCAAAGACAGGGAAGAAGGATCTCTCTAAACTTGTAAAAACTAGTGATTCATAAGGAAACTAAAGAAATGAAAGTATGCATGCTTATTATACCACAGAAATTGAAACTGAAAAAAGATAGAGAAGAATGAAAAAGTCCTCTGTTTACCCAGGGTAATCATCATTAAAAATCGACAGTAATCTGATGAACTAAAATTTTTTTCTGAAATTATACTTCTCCCATTTGCTGTGTCAAAACGTAAAATGATTGTCCCATTAAAGAGTTAGTAAATGATTTTAAAACAACTTCCTTCTTGCCTCATAGAGGTTACTTTTCAGGAAATCTCAGTGGAAATCTCTTTAAGGTACAACAGTGTTAGGATATTTTTTCGAAGTACAAAGGAAAAGATAATTAAATCAACTTTAAGCTTTTTAGCAGCCATAAGAAAAACTTAGGGTCGTTCGATAGATGAAGGCTTTTGACTTTGTATAAATCTGTTAAGTTATGCAGGCTTGAAATAAAGTAGCTAATTCTTCAGTTAAATACTAACAGTATGGTATCTTAAAGCAGATTTTTTATTGCCCACATCAACAGTTATATCCTCAGACCAACTTGTCCCTTCTTTAATGTGAAATAATGAATCACCAACGTTTTAGGTTGTCTAGACTTTAAGGCATTGTTCTTTAATTTCTAAATGATATAAGGTGCTTCACAAGTATGAACAATAATCTGTTATACTTTGCTATTTTTGTATCCTTTCCATTCATTTCTTTAAATCTGGAACATGGCATCTTTTTTTCCACATAGAAAAAATAACTATAATCAAGCATAAAACTTTACTCTAAGGGTACTAAATTTTGAAATTTATTCCGCTTTTGAAACAATAGCCAAAAATCCACCTGATTGATGCTCATTTAGCACCTTCTTCTCAATTCTGGTCACTAAAGTACATCCTGAGTTCCCATAAAAATAATACAGCTTTCAGGCTTTAAAACGACTACATTTAAATTGGACTTCCCTGGTGGATTAGTGGTAAAGAATCTTCCTGCAATGCAGGAGACCCAGGTTCGATCCCTGGGTCGGGAAAATCCCCTAGAGAAGTGAATGGCAAGCCAACCAGTATTCTTGCCTGGGGACTGCTGAGTGACTTTCACTACAACTGCAAAAGGGTCATGAGGTTGTCTGCACAGGACAGTGTTTTCCATCACTTATGGAGTTACAGTTGGCATGTCAAGAAGAGAAAATCTAATCCCACAGCAGCAGCCATTTAAGGTAAAAGAACACAGCCACAGGGATTCATACAGAATATTTTATATATTCCCTTTGAGCAAAATGATTTAACTGATTTTTTTTTCAAAATAGGAGAGCTCCATCAGTGATGCTCCTATATGCATCCTTTGAAAAATTAAAGATGCTGGAATAGCATCTTCCATATGGGACATATTGAAAGATAATATATTGGTTTCAGTGAGTTGCACTCCAGCCCTTGTTAATTTAGCAGGTCTGTTTTCAGAGGGTGGGGTTAGTGTTAGTTGCTCAGTCATGTCCGACTCTTTGCAACCCTATGGACTATAGCCTGTCAGGCTCCTCTGTCCATGGGATTCTCCAGGCAAGAATACTGGAATGGGTTGCCATTCCCTTCTCCAGAGGATCCTCCCCAGCTGGGGATGAAACCTGGGTCTCCCACATTGCAGGCAGATTCTTTACCATTTGAGCCACCAGGGAAGCCCACAGAGTGTGGTCATTTTGTGTTTTAGATTTGCAGAATTTATAGAGAAAGAAGATTACAGTTTGCACACCCAAGACAAGGACAATTCCTCCAAAGAACCTGGCTGCATCAGAGGCAGACTTTGGTGCAGTTGTGAGCTCAGAGTTAGTGGTTTTAGTTACACCTGATGTGGCAGCTGTGGTGGGAGCTGCAGAGGGAAAGGCAGAGTTGTGGTGTTAGGTGTAGAATTAGTTGGCAATGGTGTGACAGCAGGCACAGAAAGAACTTTGTGTTCACCACCTGGCAGTCACTAACTCTGAATTATGTAAACAGTAGCTTTTATCTTCCATTCAGTCCCAAAGCAGGTAGTATTAGCAGCCTTAGCATCAAAACAGGAAACATAGCTGTTGTGGTTTCCTGGATTTCTGGTTCTGGAGAGGTGCCCCTCAGGAGTGGCGGTACTGGGGCTCCTGTGGTGGTGCTCAGTAAAGCCAGGCTATAGTCACGTCAGGGCCAGAGTGGTGCCCTGAGCCGGTCATCACACAGAGCGTGGCCAGGCAGTCCGTGGTCCAGAGCAGCAGGTGGGAGAGCCTGACGTCACGTCCTCCATGCAGGTGTTCAAGTGGACCTGGGGCGCCCATTGCTGCGTCTGTCCCTCTGTCCCCTGTGCCCTCCCCCAGTGCGTGCAGGTGTCCACTGAATTGCTTTTGTACTAAACTATGCAGTATTAATGAAAGAGGAGAGTGAAAAAGTTGGCTTAAAGCTCAACATTAAGAAAATGAAGATCATGGCATCTGGTCCCATCACTTCATGGGAAATAGATGGGGAAACAGTGGAAACAGACAAGGGTGCCCACTTTGACTATTACTATTCAGCATAGTTTTGGAAGTTTTGGCCACAGCAATCAGAGCAGAAAAAGAAATAAAAGGAATCCAAATTGGAAAAGAAGAAGTAAAACTCTCACTATTTGCAGATGACATGATCCTCTACATAGAAAACCCTAAAGACTCCACCAGAAAATTACTAGAACTAATCAATGACTATAGTAAAGTTGCAGGATATAAAATCAACACACAGAAATCCCTTGCATTCCTATACACTAATAATGAGAAAACAGAAAGAGAAATTAAGGAAACAATTCCATTCACCATTGCAACGGAAAGAATAAAATACTTAGGAATATATCTACCTAAAGAAACTAAAGATCAATATATAGAAAACTATAAAACACTGGTGAAAGAAATCAAAGAGGACACTAATAGATGGAGAAATATACCATGTTCATGGATTGGAAGAATCAATATAGTGAAAATGAGTATACTACCCAAAGCAATCTATAGATTCAATGCAATCCCTATCAAGCTACCAACAGTATTCTTCACAGAGCAAGAACAAATAATTTCACAATTTGTATGGAAATGCAAAAAACCTCAAATAGCCAAAGCTATCTTGAGAAAGAAGAATGGAACTGGAGGAATCAACCTACCTGACTTCAGGCTCTACTACAAAGCCACAGTTATCAAGCCAGTATGGTACTGGCACAAAGACAGAAATATAGATCAATGGAACAAAATAGAAAGCCCAGAGATAAATCCACGCACATATGGACACCTTATCTTTGACAAAGGAGGCAAGAATATACAATGGATTAAAGACAATCTCTTTAACAAGTGGTGCTGGGAAATCTGGTCAACCACTTTTGTAAAAGAATGAAACTAGAACACTTTCTAACACCATACACAAAAATAAACTCAAAATGGATTAAAGATCTAAACGTAAGACCAGAAACTATAAAACTCCTAGAGGAGAACATAGGCAAAACACTCTCCGACATACATCACAGCAGGATCCTCTATGACCCACCTCCCAGAATATTGGAAATAAAAGCAAAAATAAACAAATGAGACCTAATTAAACTTAAAAGCTTCTGCACAACAAAGGACACTCTAAGCAAGGTGAAAAGACAGCCTTCAGAATGGGAGAAAATAATAGCAAATGAAGCAACTGACAAACAACTAATCTCAAAAATATACAAGCAACTCCTACAGCTCAACTCCAGAAAAATAAATGACCCAATCAAAAAATGGGCCAAAGAACTAAATAGACATTTGTCCAAAGAAGACATACAGATGGCTAACAAACACATGAAAAGATGCTCAACATCACTCATTATCAGAGAAATGCAAATTAAAACCACTATGAGGTACCATTTCACACCAGTCAGAATGGCTGCGATCCAGAAGTCTACAAGCAATAAATGCTGGAGAGGGTGTAGAAAAAAAGGAACCCTCTTACACTGTTGGTGGGAATGCAAACTAGTACAGCCACTCTGGAGAACAGTGTGGAGATTCCTTAAAAAACTGGAAATAGAACTGCCTTATGATCCAGCAATCCCACTGCTGGGCATACACACTGAGGAAACCAGAAGGGAAAGAGACACGTGTACCCCAATGTTCATTGCAGCACTGTTTATAATAGCCAGGACATGGAAGCAACCTAGATGTCCATCAGCAGATGAATGGACAAGAAAGCAGTGGTACATATACACAATGGAGTACTACTCAGCCATTAAAAAAATACATTTGAATCAGTTCTAATCAGGTGGATGAAACTGGAGCCTATTATACAGAGTGAAGTAAGCCAGAAAGAAAAACATCAATACAGTATACTAATGCATATATATGGAATTTAGAAAGATGGTAACAATAACCCTGTATACGAGACAGCAAAAGAGACACTGATGTATAGAATAGTCTTATGGACTCTGTGGGAGAGGGAGAGGGTGGGAAGATTTGGGAGAATGACATTGAAACATGTATAATATCATGTATGAAAAGAGTTGCCAGTCCAGGTTCGATGCACAATACTGGATGCTTGGGGCTAGTGCACCGGGATGACCCAGAGGGATGGTATGGGGAGGGAGGAGGGAGGAGGGTTCACGATGGGGAACACATGTATACCTGTGGCGGATTCATTTAGATATTTGGCAAAACTAATACAATTTTGTAAAGTTTAAAAATAAAATAAAATTAAAAAACAAAAACAAAAAAACGCTTACTCCTTGAAAGGAAAGTTATGACCAACCTAGATAGCATATTCAAAAGCAGAGATATTACTTTGCCAACAAAGGTCCATCTAGTCAAGGCTATGGTTTTTTCCAGTGGTCATATATGGATGTGAAAGTTGGACTGTGAAGAAAGATGATCACCAAAGAATTGATGCTTTTGAACTGTGGTGTTGGAGAAGACTCTCGAGAGTCTTGGACTGCAAGGAGATCCAACCGGTCCATTCTAAAGGAGATCAGTCCTGGGTGTTCTTTGGAAGGAATGATGCTAAAGCTGAAACTCCAATACTTCGGCTACCTCATGCGAAGAGTTGACTCATTGGAAAAGACTCTGATGCTGGGAGGGATTGGGGGCAGGAGGAGAAGGGGACGACAGAGGATGAGATGGCTGGATGGCATCACTGACTCGATGGACATGAGTTTGGGTGAACTCTGGGAGTTGGTGATGGACATGTAGGCCTGGTGTGCTGCAATTCATGGGGTCGCAAAGAGTTGGACATGACTGAGCGACTGAACTGAACTGAACTGATGCAACATTTAAAATGAACTATCTTGTTCTTTCAAGAGCTTAATAGCATGGTCACAGACTTCTGTGCAAATCACATTGTCGTACAGAACACCCTATTCTCTTCTTCAGACCTTGTCTATACAAGGACGGTGCCCCTTGCTGGGGTCGTTAGTAATTAGGGCTGTCAGGTTAGGTCATGGGTGAGGGAGCCCTCGGAGGGGAAGGGGAAGACTTTGGGATTTTGGAGAGAAGCTGAGTCTGAAGCCCCTGGTGGGCTGGATGGCAGGAGACAAATGTAAGCTCTGTAACCTGCTTCCCTAGACAGCCAGGTGGGCAGGTGGGGAAGGGCTCAGGGACCCAGGTCTCATTCATGAAATGATGGGACTTGGTCTCAGTCTTTAAGGTTTAAAATAAATGATCCAGGGACATCTCTGCTAGTCCAGTGGTTAAGAATCCACCTTCCAATACACGAGACTCTGGTTCCATCCCTGGTTGAGGAACTAAGATCTCACATGCTATGGAGCAACTAAGCCCACACACCACAACAACAATCCAGAGCAGCCAAACAAAACAAAATAAAAAAATAAAAAAAAATAAAAAAAAAAAAACAAGCAAAACAAACCGTCCTGTGAGAGCCTCCAGATCTCACGTGTCTGCACAGAGTCCCGGCTCAGATTATGATCCTTGTTCAGTCAGTGTCCCCTGAGCCTGGATAACCAATAGGGGAGGGGACCCTGTAGCCGTGAGCTGGCAAATGCTGCCCCCTTCTAGTCACGCTGGAGAAGTGCGCGATCCTGAGGCTTGAACACGGAGGGAACTTTGTCCTTGACAGACTGAGGGGCTGCAATAGGAAGCTACTGTTTGTAGGTGGTTCACTATTTTGCTGGCATAACTGAGTGAAAAGTAGTAAAATAGGAATCCCAAGTGTCAGACAGAAAGAAAGGAGTGGAGAAGCTTAAAAGGCATTAAAAAATGTTTCTTGTGTATTAAAATCTAGCTTCTTGATTTTTCATTCCTAAAATCTGAAACTAGTTTTTTTGGTAATGAAAAATCATTGTTATTTTTTTAGTATGTGAATGTTGTATAATCAGTTCTGTTATTTCTAGAAACATTTCAATGTGGAGATTTTTCAGACTTTTAATCAGACTCTGTGCTTTTAGTCTTTTGGGCATTTTATCTAATTACATGTAACCACTTTTTTTTCCTTTTTGACTTAGCAGTTACTGACAATTTTCTTAACACTCAAGATGTGTAAAGACACACACATACCCTAAGTCTCTCAGGAATGTGACCTGTAATTGGGTACGTTGTCTTTCACCCTTGAGCTGGATTATGCGGATTATGCGTTGTCGCATGTACCTTCATGTTTTATATTTTTCTTACAGTAGAAGTACTTTATTGCCCCTGTTTAGACAGGAAAAGTAATGCATATATCACATATAAAATTGAGGCTTTATCACTCTGACCCATGGTGTCATAATTAATTTCTTTATTCCCCATTTTTTTTTTTTTGGTTGTTTGTATTGAATTAGAGCTCTTGTTATAGTTTTGACTGTTACTTATGAGTTAATTTACCAAGAGTGACTTCTTCATATAAAGTACCCCTTTGCTTGCTGAGCATTACTGAGGTTCATTCTATATCAAATTAAAATGGAGAGATTTGTGGAGATTTCAAATTATTTAGTCAGAGAAGGCAGTGGCACCCCACTCCAGTACTCTTGCCTGGAAAATTCCATGGATGGAAGAGCCTGGAAGGCTGTAGTTTATGGGGTCTCTGATGGTCGGACACGACTTCACTTTCACTTTCACTTTCATGCATTGGATAAGGAAATGGCAACCGACTCCAGTGTTCTTGCCTGGAGAATCCCAGGGACGGGGAGCCTGGTGGGCTGCCGTCTATGGAGTTGCACAGAGTCGGACATGACTGAAGTGGCTTAGCAGCAGCAGTAGCAAATTATTTAGTAAAGGGCCAGGCACACCAGGTACTTATGCTGCCACTTTTTGGAGATTAATGAGATAGTTAAAACCTGATGAAAACTTATAAATGATTAAAAACTTCCCACACTGAATATTCTATTAAGTATATTATTTTAATAAACCAGTGTATATCATTCAGTTTGCATTTCAGGAAGGTACCTTGTCATCTCTGCTTCTTAAATTCTGTGGGTGTCTAAAACTGTGCCCATATGTAAATCTGATAAAAAGAAGGCAGCTTCCTGCTGCTGCTGCTGCTGCTGCTGCTGCTGCTGCTAAGTCGCTTCAGTCATGTTCGACTCTGTGGGACCCTATAGCCGGCAGCACACCAGGCTCCTGGGATTCTCCAGGCAAGAACACTGGAGTGGCTTGCCATTTCCTTCTCCAATGCATGAAAGTAAAAAGTGAAAGTGAAGTCGCTCAGTTGTATCTGACTCTTCATGACTCCCTGGGCTGCAACCTAGAGGCAACTAAAACTACTTAAAACCTCCAAGAGATAGGATTGGATGAAGAAGCCTCCAGGACACAGTATCTTAAAATAGGAAGGAGAAAATTATGAATTAATGTTAGCATATCAATAACTATTATGTTATTTTCTCTACTTTCAGAAGTGATGTGTGTTACTTTATTGAAATGGATACATTTTTATACACTTTAATTTGCAGGAATCGGAAACCCCAACCCTACAAAGCCTTTCCTTTACTGTCAGACCCGGAGAACTGTTAGCTGTGGTGGGACCTGTGGGTGCAGGAAAGGTAAGTTGTGATGCCTTTTGTCAGCTTGATGTAACACCACAGCCCCTTTTAAATTCTCAGAGGGGAGCCCAGAGCTGAGTGTGACCCAGTTTGAATTGGGTGTGTCTAGAACAGTATTCCTCTAGGTGTGTTCCATGGAACATTAGTTTTGTAAGAAGATTTAGTGGCAAATAAACCTGGGTAAATGCACAGTGTTTTCCTTCTTTGTGCTTCACATTGCACAGTTGGGAACTGCCTGTTGGGAGTTTAATCCTGTACTCCAAGGCCAAATTTGCCTGTTACTCCAGGTGTTTCTTGACTTCCTACTTTTGCATTCCAGTCCCCTATAATGAAAAGGACATCTTTTTTGGGTGTTAGTTCTAGAAGGTCTTGTAGGTCTTTATAGAACTGATCACCTTCAGCTTCTTCAGCATTACTGGTCAGGACAGAGACTGGGATTACCGTGATATTGGTTTGCCTTGGAAACGAGCAGAGATCATTCTGTCGTTTTTGAGATTGCATCCAAGTACTGCATTTCAGACTCTTTTGTTGACTATGATGGCCACTCCATTTCTTCTAAGGGATTCCTTCCCACAGTAGTAGATATAATGGTCATCTGAGTTAAATTCACCCATTCCAGTCCATCTTAGTTCACTGATTCCTAGAATGTTGATATTCACTTTTGTCATCTCCTGTTCGAGCACTTCCAATTTACCTTGATTCATGGACCTAACATTCCAGGTTCCTATGCAATATTCCTCTTTACAGCATCGAACCTTGCTTCTATCACCAGTACCATCCGCAACTGGGTGTTGTTTTTGCTTTGGCTCCATCCCTTCATTCTTTCTGGAGTTATTTCTCCACTGATCTCCAGTAGCATATTGGGCACCTACTGACCTGGGGAGTTCATCTTTCAGCGTCCTATATTTGTGCCTTTTCATACTGTTCATGGGGTTCTCAAGGCAAGAGTACTGAAGTGGATTGCCATTCCCTTCTCCAGTGCACCACATTCTGTCAGACCTCTCTAGAACACCTCCACAGAAACACCTAGAGTAACAGGCAAATTTGGCTTGGAGTACAGAATGAAGCAGGGCAAAGGCTAATAGAGTTTTGACAAGAGAATTCACTGGTCCTAGCAAACATCCTCTTCCAACAACACAAGAGAAGACTCTACACATGGATATCACCAGATGGTCAACACCCAAATCAGATTGATTATATTCTTTACAGCCAAAGATGGAGAAGCTCTATACAGTGAGCAAAAACAAGACTGGAAGCTGACTGTCTCTCAGATCATGAATTCCTTATTGCCAAATTCAGACTGAAATTGAAGAAAGTTGAGAAAACCACGAGACCATTCAGGTATGACCTAAATCAAATCCCTTAGGACTATACAGTGGAAGTGAAAAATAGATTTAAGGGCCTAGATCTGATAGATAGAGTGCCTGATGAACTATGGATGGAAGTTCGTGACATTGTACAGGAGACAGGAATCAA
Source organism: Bubalus kerabau (assembly GCF_029407905.1). Classification (NCBI taxonomy): domain Eukaryota; kingdom Metazoa; phylum Chordata; class Mammalia; order Artiodactyla; family Bovidae; genus Bubalus; species Bubalus kerabau. The sequence goes on from NC_073635.1 coordinate 71,542,953, forward strand.
GACCATCCCAAGAAAAAGAAATGCAAAAGAGCAAAATGGCTGTAGGAGGCGGCCTTACAAATAGCTGTGAAAAGAATGGAAGTGAAAAGCAAAGGAGAAAAGGAAAGATATTCCCATTTGAATGCAGAGTTCCAAAGAACAGCAAGAAGAGATGAGAAAGTCTTCTTCATCGATCAATGCAAAGAAATAGAGGAAAACAATAGAATGGGAAATACTAGAGATCTTTTCAAGAAAATCAGAGAAATCAACAGAATATTTTATGTAAAGATGGGCTCAATAAAGGACAGAAATGGTAGGGACCTAAGAGAAGCAGAAGATATTAAGAAGAGGTGGCAAGAATATACAGAAGAACTGTACAAAAAAGATCTTCATGACCCAGATAATCATGATGGTGTGATCACTCACCTAAAGCCAGACATCCTGGAATGTGAAGTCAAGCAGGCCTTAGGAAGCATCACTATGAACAAAGCTGGTGGAGGTGATGGAATTCCAGTTGAGCAATTTCAAATCCTGAAAGATGATGCTGTGACAGTGCTATACTCAATATGCCAGCAAATTTGGAAAACTCAGCAGTGGCTACAGGACTGGAAAAGGTCAGTTTTCATTCCAATCCCAAAGAAAGGCAATGTCAAAGAATGCTCAAACTACCGCACAATTGCACTCATCTCACACGCTAGTAAAGTGATGCTCAAAATTCTCCAAGCCAGGCTTTCAGCAATACATGAACCGTGAACTTCCTGATGTTCAAGCTGGTTTTAGAAAAGGCAGAGATCAAATTGCCAACATCTGCTGGATCATGCAAAAAGCAAGAGAGTTCCAGAAAAACATATATTTCTGCTTTATTGACAATGCCAAAGCCTTTGACTGTGTGGATCACAATCAACTGTGGAAAATTCTGAAAGAGATGGGAATACCAGACCACCTGACCTGCCTCTTGAGAAATCTGTATGCAGGTCAGGAAGCAACAGTTAGAACTGGACATGGCACAACAGACTGGTTCCAAATAGGAAAAGAGAATGTCAAGGCTGTATATTGTCACTCTGCTTATTTAACTCATATGCAGAGTACATCATGAGAAACGCTGGACTGGATGAAGCACAAGCTGGAATCAAGTTTGCCAGGAGAAATATCAATAACCTCAGATATGCAGATGACACTACCCTTATGGAAGAAAGTGAAGAAAAATTAAAGAGCCTCTTGATGAAAGTGAAAGAGGAGAGTGAAAAATTTGTCTTAAATCTCAACATTAAGAAAACTAAGATCATGGCATCTGGTCCCATCACTTCATGGCAAATAGATTGGGAAACAGTGGAAACAGTGTCAGACTTTATTTTGGGGGGCTCCAAAATCACTGCAGATGGTTATTTCAGCCATTAAATTAAAAGATGCTTGCTCCTTGGAAGGAAAGTTATGACCAACCTAGATAGGATATTAAAAACCAGAGGCAAAAGAGATACTGATGTATAGAACAGTCTTTTGGACTCTGTGGGAGAGGGAGAGGGTGGGATGATTTGGGAGAATGGAATTGAAATATGTATAATATCATATATGAAACAAGTCGCCGGCCCAGGTTCGATGCATGATACTGGATGCTTGGGGCTGGTGCAATGGGATGACCCAGAGGGATGGTATGGGGAGGGAGGAGGGTTCAGTATGGGGAACATGTGTATACCTGTGGCGGATTCATTTCAATATATGGCAAAATCAATACAATACTGTAAAGTTAAAAAATAAAATAAAATTAAAAATAATAAAAAAAAATAAAAAACAGAGACATTACTTTGCCAACAAAGTTCCATCTAGTCAGGGCTATGGTTTTTCCAGTGGTCATGTATGGATGTGAGAGTTGGACTATAAAGGTAGCTGAGCACAGAAGAATTGATGCTTTTGAACTGTGGTATTGGAGAAGACTCTTGAGAGTCCCTTGGACTGCAAGGAGATCCAATCAGTCCATCTTAAAGTAAATCAGTCTTGGGTATTCATTGGAATGACTGATGTTGAAACTGAAACTCCAATACTTTGGACACCTCATGCAAAGAGCTGACTCAATGGAAAAGGCCCCGATGCTGGGAAAGTTTGAGGGTAGGAGGAGAAGGAAACGACAGAGGATGAGATGGTTAGATGACATCACTGACTTAATCAACATGGGTTTGGGTAGACTCCAGGAGTTGGTGATAGACAGGGAGGCCTGGCGTGCTGAGGTTTATGGGGTCATAAAGAATGGGACACAACTGAGCAACTGAACTGAACTGTCGGGAGTTTGAATGTCTCAGTGAAGGAGATTATTTATGTGACAGCTGTACAGCGTGGATAGAGACAGTTAGTGGGTCTTCCTTTTGTCACAGGGGCCTCTCCAGGAACTCTGGAGGTGGTGAAATCTCCTCAAGGAAGCTTGAGTGTTTCCTCACCTGACTTGATTCAGTCCTGTTAGTGCACTTGTAGTGAATGTGTAACCATGTGCTGGAGGTAAAGATACAGACATGAGCAAGACCCTGATACCTCTGCCCTCCAGAGACAACCAGGTTCTGGGGTGAGACAGAGAGGTAGGCAGGTTATTTTAGCCCAATGTGGTGAGTGCTCTGATGGTGTAGACACAGATATGTCATTTCTCTGTGTTACAAGAGATTTGAAGGACTTACTAAGTGTATGAGTACTTAGTTTCCTGTGTTTTGTACCACAAAATACAGAAACCTAAATGTGGCATATGTACATGAGAAGGTGATGATTTCCTCCGTAATGGACTCTTTCAAAAATTTATTTATTTTTAATTGGAAGATAATTGCTTTACAATATTGTGTTGGTTTCTGCCATATATCTACATGAGTCAGGCGTAGGTACATATGCCACCTCCCTCTTGAACCTCTCTCCCATCTCCCACCCCATCCACCCATCTAGGTTGTCATGGAGCACTGGATTTGAGCTCCCTGGGCATAATGGACTTTTGTTCTTTAAACACAACAACTTTAGAGTTCTTTCAATTAATAATCTTTGGATATATTCTTCACACATAGCTTTTTAAAAATTAAAAAATATATATATATATTTATTCATTTAGTTGTATTAGGTTTTGTTTGCAGTGCATGGGATCTCTAATTGTGGCATGTGGGCTTAGTTGCCCTGGGCATATAGGATGTTAGTTCCCTCACCAGAACTTCTGGCATTGGAAGGCAGATTCTTTTTTTTTTTTTCCTTTCTGTGTTTATTATTTAGATGTAATTATTATTTTTTAACTTTTTATTTTTTATTGGGGTATAGCCAATTTCATGCATTGGAGAAGGAAATGGCAACCCACTCCAGTGTTCTTGCCTGGAGAATACCAGGGATGGGGTAGCCTGGTGGGCTGCCATCTATGGGGTCGCACAGAGTTAGACACGACTGAAGTGACTTAGCAGCAGCATAGCCAATTAACAATGTTGTGATAGTTTCAGGTGAACAGAGGAGGGAATATATTAGCCATACATATACCTATGTATCCATTCTCATCCCAAATCCCCTCCCATCCAGGTTGCTACAAAACATTGAACAGACTTCCCTGTGCTATACCGTAGGTCCTTGTTGGTTATGCATTTTAAATATAGCAGTGGGTACCTGTCCATTCTGAACTCCCTAACTATCCCTTCCCCCCATCCTGGAAGGTGGACTCTTAAACACTGGACCACCAGGGAAGTCCCCACATAACTTTTTAAGAACATGTGTTTGTCAAGTAAAAGATACCCAGATGCAGGAACAACTGCATAAACATCTGATACAGAAAATATACATCCTGCTGGGCTGTCTGCTAGTTCAGTTAAGTTGCTCAGTCATGTCCAACTCTTTCTGACACCATGGACTGCAGTATGCCAACCTTCCCTGTCCATCACTGACTCTCTGAGCTTGCTTAAATTCATGCCTATCGAGTTGGTGATGCCATCCAACCATCTCATTCTCTGTAGTCCTGCCTTCAATCTGCCTTCAAACCCCTCCTCCTCCTGCCTTCAATCTTTCCCAGCATCTTTTCCAACGAGTCAGTTCTTCGCATCAGGCAGCCTAAGTATTAGAGTTTCAGCTTCAGTATCAGTCCTTCTAATGAATATTCAGGACTGATTTCCTTTAGGATTGACTGTTTGGATTGCTTTGAAGTCCAAGAGACTCTCAAGAATCTTCTCCAACACCACAGTTCAAAAGCAACAATTCTTCAGCACTTAGCTTTCTTTATAGTCCAACTCTCATATACATACTTGACTACTGTAAAAACCATAGCTTTGACTGGACAGACTTCTGTTGGCAAAGTAATGTCTCTGCTTTTGAATATGCTATCTGGGTTGGTCATAACTTTCCTTCCAAGGAGTAAGCGTCTTTTAATTTCATGGCTGCACTCACCATCTGCAATGATTTTGGAGCCCCCCAAAATAAAGTCTGACACTGTTTCCACTGTTTCCCCATGTATTTTCCATGAAGTGATGGGACCAGATGCCATGATCTTTGTTTTCTGAATGTTGCGCTTTAAACCAAATTTTTCACTCTCCTCTTTTACCTTCATCAAGAGGCTTTTTAGTTCCTCTTCACTTTCTGCCATAAGGGTGGTGTCATCTGCATATCTGAGGCTATTGATATTTCTCCCGGCAATCTTGATTCCAGCTTGTGCTTCATCCAGCCTGGCATTTCTCATGATGTACTCTGCATATAAGTTAAATAGGCAGGGTGACAATATGCAGCTTTGACGTACTCCTTACCTGATTTGGAGCCAGTCTGTTTTCCCATGTCCAGTTCTAACTGTTGCTTCCTTACCTGCATACAGATTTCTCAGGAGGCAGGTCAGGTGTTCTGGTATTCTTATCACTTGAAGAATTTTCCACAGTTTGTTGTGATCCACACAGTCAAAGGCTTTGGCATAGTCAATAAAGCAGAGACAGAATGATCTCTGTTCATTTCCAAGGCAAACCATTCAATATCACAGTAATCCAAGTCTATGCCCCAAACAGTAACAGTGAAGAAGCTGAAGTTGAATGGTTTTATGAAGACCTACAAGACCTTTTAGAACTCACACCTAAAAAAGATGTCCTTTTCATTATAGGGGACTGGAATGCAAAAGTAGGAAGTCAAGAAACACCTGGAGTAACAGGCAAATTTGGCCTTGGAATACGGAATGAAGCAGGGCAAAGACTAATAGAGTTTTGCCAAGAAAATGCACTGGTCATAACAAACACTCTTCCAACAACACAAGAGAAGACTCTATACATGAACATCACCAGATGGCCAACACCAAAATCAGATTGATTATATTATTTGCAGCCAAAGATGGAGAAGCTCTATACAGTCAACAAAAAAAAAAGACCAGGAGCTGACTGTGGCTCAGACCATGAACTCCTTATTGCCATATTCAGACTTAAATTGAAGAAAGTAGGGAAAACCACTAGACCATTCAGGTATGACATAAATCAAATCCCTTATGATTATACAGTGGAAGTGAGAAATAGATATAAGAGCCTAGATCTGATAGCTAGAGTGCCTGAGGAACTATGGAATGAGGTTCATGACATTGTACAGGAGACAGGGATCAAGACCATCCCCATGGAAAAGAAATGCAAAAAAGCAAAATGGCTGTCTGGGGAGGCCTTACAAATAGCTGTGAAAAGAAGAGAATCGAAAAGCAAAGGAGAAAAGGAAAGATATAAACATCTGAATGCAGAGTTCCAAAGAATAGCAAGGAGAGATAAGAAAGCCTTCTTCAGTGATCAATGCAAAGAAATAGAGGAAAACAACAGAATGGGAAAGACTAGAGATCTCTTCAAGAAAATCAGAGATACCAAAGGAACATTTCATGCAAAGATGGGCTCGATAAAGGACAGAAATGGTATGGACCTAACAGAAGCAGAAGATATTAAGAACAGATGGCAAGAATACACCGAAGAACTGTACAAAAAAGATCTTCACGATCCAGATAATCATGATTGTGTGATCACTGACCTAGAGCCAGACATCCTGGAATGTGAAGTCAAGTGGGCCTTAGAAAGCATCACTATGAACAAAGCTGGTGGAGGTGATGGAATTCCAGTTGAGCTATTCCAAATCCTGAAAAATGATGCTGTGACAGTGCTATACTCAATATGCCAGCAAATTTGGAAAACTCAGCAGTGGCTACAGGACTGGAAAAGGTCAGTTTTCATTCCAATCCCAAAGAAAGGCAATGCCAAAGAATGCTCAAACTACCACACAATTGCATTCATCTCACACGCTAGTAAAGTAATGTTCAAAATTCTCCAAGCTAGGCTTCAGCAATACGTGAACCATGAACTTCCTGATGTTCAAGCTGGTTTTAGAAAAGGCAGAGGAACCAGAGATCAAATTGCCAACATCTGCTGGATCATGGAAAAAGCAAGAGAATTCCAGAAAAACATCTATTTCTGCTTTATTGACTATGCCAAAGCCTTTGACTGTGTGGATCACAATAAACTGTGGAAAATTCTGAAAGAGATGGGAATACCAGACCACCTGATCTGCCTCTTGAGAAATTTGTATGCAGGTCAGGAAGCAACAGTTAGAACTGGACATGGAACAACAGATTGTTTCCTGATAGGAAAAGGAGTACATCAAGGCTGTATATTGTCACCCTGTGTATTTAACTCATATGCAGAGTACATCATGATAAATGCCAGGCTGGATGAAGCACAAGCTGAAATCAAGATTTTCGGGGGAAATAGCAATAACCTTAGATATGCAGATGACACCACCCTTATGGCAGAAAGTGGAGAGGAACTAAAAAGCCTCTTGATGAAAGTGAAAGTGGAGAGTGAAAAAGTTGGCTTAAAACTCAACATTCGGAAAACAAAGATCATGGCATCCGGTCCCATCACGTCATGGGAAATAGATGGGGAAACAGTGGAAACAGTGTCCGACTTTATTTTTCTGGGCTCCAAAATCACTACAGATGGCGACTGCAGCCATGAAATTAAAAGACACTTACTCCTTGGAAGGAAAGTTATGACCACCCTAGATAGCATATTCAAAAGCAGAGACATTACTTTGCCAACAAAGGTCCGTCTAGTCAAGGCTATGGTTTTTCCTGTGGTCATGTATGGATTTGATAGTTGGACTGTGAATAAGGCTGAGCACCAAAGAATTGATGCTTTTGAACTGTGGTGTTGGAGAAGACTCTTGAGAGTCCCTTGGACTACAAGGAGATCCAACCAGTCCATTCTGAAGGAGATCAGCCCTGGGATTTCTTTGGAAGGAATGATGCTAAAGCTGAAACTCCAGTACTTTGGCCACCTCATGTGAAGAGTTGACTCATTGGAAAAGACTCTGATGCTGGGAGGGATTGGGGGCAGGAGAAGGGGATGACAGAGGATGAGATGGCTGGATGGCATCACTGACTCGATGGACCTGAGTCTGGGTGAACTCCGGGATTTGGTGATGGACAGGCACGCCTGGCATGCTGCGACTCATGGGGTCGAAAGAGTCGGACACGACTGAACAACTGATCTGATCTGATGTGATCTGAGATGTTTTTCTGGAACTCTGTTGCTCTTTCGATGATCTAACAAATGTTGGCAGTTTGTTCTCTGGTTCCTCTGCCTTTTCTAAAATGAGCTTGAACATCTGGAAATTCGTGTTTCACATATTGCTGAAGCCTGGCTTGGAGAGTTTTGAGCATTACATTGTTAGCATGTGAGATGTGTCCAATTGTGTGGTAGTTTGAGCATTGTTTGGCATTGCCTTTCTGTGGGATTGGAATGAAAACTGACCTTTTCCAGTCCTGTGTCCACTGCTGAGTTTTCCAAATTTGCTGGCATATTGAGTGCATCACTTTCACAGCATCATCTTTTAGGATTTGAAATAGCTCAACTTTAGTTCTATCACTTCCACTAGCTTTGTTCGTAGTGATGCTTCCTAAGTCCACTTGACTTTACATTCCAGGATGTCTGGCTCTAGGTGAGTGATCACACCATCATGATTATCTGGGTTGTGAAGATCTTTTTTGTACAGTTCTTCTGTGCATTCTTGCCACCTCTTCTTAATATCTTTTGCTTTTGTTAGGTTCATACCATTTCTGTCCTTTATCGAGCCCATCTTTGCATGAAATGTTCCCTTGGTATCTCTAATTTTCTTGAAGAGATATTTTGTCTTTCCTTCTATTGTTTTCCTTTATTTCTTTGTACTGATCACTGAGGAAGGCTTTCTTATCTCTTCTTGCTATTCTTTGGAATTCTGCATTCTGTTGGGTATATCTTTCCTTTTCTCCTTTGCCTTTTGCTTCTCCTCTTTTCTCAGTTATTTCTAAGTTATCCTCAAACAACCACTTCCAAAGAAAGAATTTTGCTTTTTCTTTCTTTCTTTTTTTTTTTTTTTTTTTTTTTTTTGTGCGGTGGTCTTGATCTCTGCCTTCTGTACAGTATGATGAACCTCTGTTCATAGTTCTTCAGGTACTCTGTTTATCAGATCTAATTCCTTGAATCTATTTGTCACTTCTACTGTATAATCATAAGGGGGTTGATTTAGGTCATACCTGAATGGTCTACTGTTTCCCCCTACTTTCTTCAATTAAAGTCTGAATTTGATGATGAAGAGTTAATGATCTGAGCTACAGTCAGCTCCAAGTCTTGTTTTTCCTGACAGTTTAGAGCTTCTCCATCCTTGGCTGCAAAGAATATAATAAATCTGATTTCAGTATTGGTCATCTGGTGATGTCCATGTATAGAGTCTTCTCTTGTGTTGTTAGAAGAGAGTGTCTGCTCTGATCGGTGCATTCTCTTGGCAATACTCTATTAGCCTTTGCCCTACTTCATTTTGTGCTCCAAGGCCACACTTGGCTGTTACTCCAGGTATCTCTTAACCTCCTACTTTTGCAATCCAGTCACCTATAATTAAAAGGACATCTTTTTTGGATGTTAGTTCTAGAAGGTCTTGTAGGTCTTCATAGAACTGTTCAACTTCAGCTTCTTCAGCATTAGTGGCTTGGGCATAGATTTGGATTACTGTGGTATTGAATGGTTTGCCTTGGAAACAGAGATCATTCTGTTGTTTTTGAGATTGCACCTAAGTACTGCATTTTCGGCTTTTTTGTTGACTATGATGGCTACTCCATTTCTCCTAGGGGATTCTTGCCCACAGTAGTAGATATAATGGTCATCTGAGTTAATTTGCCTATTCCAGTCCATTTTCGTTCATGTATTCCTAAAATGTCGATGTTCAATCTTGCCATCTCCTGTTTGACCACTTCTAATTTACCTAGATTCATGGACTTAACGTTCCAAGTTCCTATGCAACATTGCTCTTACAGCAGTGGACTTGACTTCCATCACTAGGCACATCCACATCTGGATGTTGTTTTCACTTTGGCTCTGTCTCTTCATTCTTTCTGATGTTATTTCTCCACTCTTCTCCAGTAGCATATTGGGCACCTACTGACCTGGGAACTTCATCGTTCAGTGTCATATCTTTTTGCCTATTCACACTGTTTATGAGCTTCTCAAGGCAAGAATACTGTTAGAAGATGTTAAACATTCTTAGTCTTTGTTGAGTATAGCATTTGTCTGGGGGAACTCAGACAGTTCAGTTCAGTTGCTCAGTCTTGTCTGAGTCTTTGTGACCCCATGGACTGCAGGCAGAGTAGATTGTTATCATGTTAATATTCCTTATCAACTTTTTGTTTACATTCACCAATAGTGCTCTTTTCCACTGTTTTCCTGCGGCTTCCAGAGCTGTTCTGATGTCATTGATCAAGCACCAGGGTGCGGTCGGTTGTGCTGCGGGGCATGTTCCGTGCTGAGTGTACCCTGTTCACGTGTGTATGTTGCCGTCTGTTGCAGTCCTCACTGTTACGCGCTCTGCTGGGGGAGCTGCCCCCAAGCCAGGGGAAGGTCAGTGTGCACGGGAGGATCGTGTATGTTTCTCAGCAGCCCTGGGTGTTTCCAGGAACTGTGAGGAGTAACATTTTATTTGGGAAGAAATATGAAGAAGAACGATTTGAAGAAGTAATAAAGGCTTGTGCTTTGGAAGAGGTGAGTAATGGCTTTTGAGCTGCATATGCTCCAATTTCAAATAATGAGAGTGTTGGCTTAAGCTATAAGATTTGTTTAAAGTTCTTTTTTTATTTTTTTGAATTTGAAAGGTCTTTGTTTTTTAATATGTTAAGCTGGTCTTCTTGGTAAATGTGCAGTCATATATGCTGCTGTTTTAATCCTAATGTGATAATAATGATCACAGAACACCTTTGTTTCATTTGGTGAAGTGGTATTCACCTTTAGGTTCTTTTTTTAATGGCCAGTTAAAAAATTTGTGCTCACTTCCCTATGCTATTAAGGTAATTCTCAAAATCCTCTAGCCAGGCTTCAGCAGTACTTGAATTGAGAACTTCAAGATGTACCAGCTGGATTCAGAAAAGGTAGAGGAACAAATTGCCAACATTCTCTGGATAGAGAAAGAAAGGGAATTCCGAGAAAACATCTACTTCTGTTTCATTGCCTGCACTAGAGCCTTTGACTGAGTGTATCATAACAAATGGTGGAAAAGTCTTAGAGAGATGAGAATACCAGACCATCTTACCTGTCTCCTGAGAAACCTGTATGCAAGACAAGAACAGTTAGAATCTTATGTGGAACCACTGACTGGTTCAAAATTGAAAAAGGAGTAGGACAAAGCTGTATACTGTTACCCTGTCTATTTAACTTATATGCAGAATACATCATCCATCCAGGCTGGATGAGTTTCAGTTCAGTTCAGTCGCTCAGTCGTGTCCGACTGCAACCCCATGAATCGCAGCACACCAGGCCTCCATGTCCATCACCAACTCCCGGAGTTCACTCAGACTCACGTCCATCGATTCAGTGATGCCATCCAGCCATCTCATCCTCTGTTGTCCCGTTCTCCTCCTGCCGCCATCCCTCCCAGCATCAGAGTCTTTTCCAATGAGTCAACTCTTCACATGAGGTGGCCAAAGTACTGGAGTTTCAGCTTTAGCATCATTCCTTCCAAAGAAATCCCAGGGCTGATCTCCTTCAGAATGGACTGGTTGGATCTCCTTGTAGTCCAAGGGACTCTCAAGAGTCTTCTCCAACACCACAGTTCAAAAGCATCAATTCTTTGGTGCTCAGCCTTCTTCACAGTCCAACTATCAAATCCATACATGACCACAGGAAAAACTATAGCCTTGACTAGACGGACCTTTGTTGGCAAAGTAATGTCTCTGCTTTTCAATATGCTATCTAGGTTGGTCATAAATTTCCTTCCAAGGAGTAAGCATTTTTTAATTTCATGGCTGCAGTCACCATCTGCAGTGATTTTGGAGCTCCCCAAAATAAACTCTGATACTGTTTCCCCATCTGTTTCCCATGAAGTGATGTCTGGATGAGTTTACAAGCTGGAAATAAGATTGCTGGGAGAAATACCAATGACCTCAGATATGCAGATGATACCACTCTAATAGGAGAAAATGAAGGGGCACTAAAGAGCCTCTTGATGAAGGTGAAAGAGGAGAGTGAAAAAGGCAGCTTAAAAACTCAGTATTAAAAAAGCTGAGATCATAGCATCTGGTCCCATCAGTTCAGTTCAGTTCAGTTCAGTTGCTCAGTCATGTCCGACTCTTTGCGACCCCATGAAACACAGCACGCCAGGCCTCCCTGTCCATCACCAACTCCTAGAGTTCACTCAGACTCATGTCCATTGAGTCACTGATGCCTTCCAGTCATCTCATCCTCTGTCGTCCCCTTCTCCTCCTGCCCCCAATCCCTCCCAGCATCAGAGTCTTTTCTAATGAGTCAACTCTTCGCATGAGGTGGCCAAAGTACTGGAGTTTCAGCTTTAGCATCATTCCTTCCAAAGAAATCCCAGGGCTGATCTCCTTCAGAATGGACTGGTTGGATCTCCTTGTAGTCCAAGGGACTCTCAAGAGTCTTCTCCAACACCACAGTTCAAAAGCATCAATTCTTTGGTGCTCAGCCTTTTTCACAGTCCAACTCTCACATCCATTCATGACCACTGGAAAAACCATACCCTTGACTAGACGGACCTTTGTTGGCAAACTAATGTCTCTGCTATTGAATATGCTATCTAGGGTGGTCATAACTTTCCTTCCAAGGAGTAAGTGTCTTTTAATTTCATGGCTGCACTCATCATCTGCAGTGATTTTGGAGCCCCCAAAAATAAAGTCTGACACTGTTTCCCCATCTATTTCCCATGAAGTGATGGGACCAGATGCCATGATCTTCGTTTTCTTAATGTTGAGCTTTAAGCCAACTTTTTCACTCTCCACTTTCACTTTCATCAAGAGGCTTTTTAGTTCCTCTTCACTTTCTGCCATAAGGGTGGTGTCATCTGCATATCTGAGGTTATTAATATTTCTCCTGGCAATCTTGATTCCAGCTTGTGTTTCTTCCAGTCCAACGTTTCTCATGATGTACTTTGCATATAAGTTCAATAAGCAGGGTGATAATATACAGCCTTGATGTACTCCTTTTCCTATTTGGGACCAGTCTGTTGTTCCATGTCCAGTTTTAACTGTTGCTTCCTGACCTGCATACAGGTTTCTCAAGAGGCAGGTCAGGTGGTCTGGTATTCCCATCTCTGGTCCCATCACCTCATGGCAAATAGAGGGAGAAAAGGTGGAAGCAGTGACAGAGTTATTCTTCTTGGGCTCTAAAATCACTGTGGATGGTGACTGCAGCATCAAATTGAAAGACAAATTGATGCTTTGAAATTGAAATTTGAAAAGACAGTTGCTTCTTGGAAGGAGAGCTATTACAAACTTAGTGTATTAAAAAGCAGAGACATCACATTGCCAACATAGGTCCATGTAGTCAAAGCTTACTTTCCAGTAATTATGTATGCATGTTAGAATAGGACCATAAAGAAGGCAGAACACTGAAGAATTGATGTCTTTGGAATGTGGTGCTAGAGAAGACTCTTGAGAGTCCACTGGACTGCAAGGAGATCCAATCAGTCAATCCTAAAGGAAATCAACTCTGAATATTCATTGGAAAGACTGATGCTGAAGCTGAAGCTCCAATACTTTGGCTACCTGATATGAACAACTGACTCACTGGAAAAGGCCCTGATACTGGGAAAGACTGAGGGCAGGAGGAGAAGGGCGTGACAGAGATGGTTGGATGGCATCATCAATTCAGTGTTCATGAACTTGGGCAGACTCTGGGAGATAGTGACAGAGAGGCCTGGCATGGTGCAATCCATGGGGTCATAAACAGTCAGACACGAATTGGAGACTGAACAACAAAAACAAACATTTGTAAAAATAACACAGTGTAATGAACCCTCATGTACCCATCCCCAGCTCCAACCAGGATCAGCTGTTGGCCAGTCTTGTTGCATCTCCACCCCTGCCCTCTGCCAGCCCCACCCCCACCCCAGATTATTCTGGAGTAGGTCAGAGACCTCAGATTAGTTCATCTGTAAATATTTCATTGAAAGTGAAAGTTATTCAGTCGTGTCCGACTCTTTGCGATCCCATGGACTAAACAGTTCATGGAATTCTCCTGGCCAGAGTACTGGAGTGGGTAGCCTTTCCCTTCTCCAGGGGATCTTCCCAACCCAGGGATCAAACCCAGGTCTCCTGCATGACCCAAGAGAAGTGCAAACATTTCATTAGTTTTCTCTAAAAGATAGGAAACCCTTTGGAAAAAGGCTTACCACATTATTTCACCTGAAAATTTACCCAAATTCCTGAATATCATCAACTTTCTCATCATCTCACTGAGATCTTAACGCTATCATCTCACTGAGATCTCCTTCAGCAGTGGTTGAATCAGATTCCATGTGAGATCTGCCCCCTGCACTTTGTTGGTACCTCTTCAGTCCATTTTAGTCTCCAGGCTTTCCTTTCCACTTGATTTTGATTTGTAACTTATTACTTATAGAAAATAGAATCCTTTAAAATTTCTTCTTAATACTGCCTCATTTCATTGGGGGAGAGATGGTTTCAGAAATGGCACTGAGTTTTACAGAAAATGGCAAGGTGAAACATTTAACTCCACCTTGGGATTTAGATGAAATTAGTGAATAAATGAAAACTGAACTTACTTTATAGGAGAATGTAATTTGGCAAAAATTACAAGAAAAATATAAATACTGATTAAAAGGCATGTTATTCTCATGGATTACACACATCCATGAATAGTAGCATTAAAGAGCTACTGCTGTGGTCTTTTCAGTCTGAATATTTTTTTATACTGTGAGGAAGAGGCTAGGACTGTCTTTCAGAGGATGGGCAGGATATTGACAGGTGTGAGAGGAGGGACAATTCCACATGAAAGAAAAGCTGTAAAGGAAGGCAGGGCTCCTGCTGCTTGACTCTCAAGTCCAGCCCTCCTCTGCCAGGTCCTCAGGTCCAGCCCACATTAATCATTTCAGCAGTCTGCTCTGTGGTGCTTCTACTGTAAGTCTCCACCATCGCTGAAGGGCCCTTGATGTGCTTCCGGATGGATGGCATCAAACCAGCGTCAGCAATTCCTAGTTTGCCTCTAGCGTGTGTGTCTGCTCTTCAGTAAGAATTGGTGAAATTTAACTTTGACAAAACTAATGTGAATAAGAACACCTTCCTATCACTGGAAGGAATTGTAATATATGTTCAGGTCAGGCTTTCCCCTTTAACCTAATCAAAAAGTGTTTCCTGGGAAATTAGTCTGAATTTGATTTTACTTCACACCCTCTGAAATGTTTTGCCTACCTGAGGCTTGTCCATGAGTAATTTGCAGAGTCAGCAACATACTTGAACTCCTACCCCCAGACTCAGAGAGAAAGAGCCTGTTTCTTGTGCCCTAACTGTGCAAAATGAAAGAGTGGGTTTAAGTGCCTTTTCTAAAACATGGTTAAGATTGCTATGCTATGACATGTTACTCTTTTGAGAAACAAAACAAAATAATGTAAAATCAAAGCATGAAAGCTAAGTGAAGCAGCTTGCAAGGACTTCAACAGTGAAATGGCCGTCTAGTAATTGTATGTGTATATGTGTGTGTGTAGGGCTGAGAACCTATGTTAAAATGCCTCATTGTTATTCTTGAAAGCCAAAGCAAGGGATGGTATTAACTTCTGAGCTCAACAAAGAAAGAAGGTGAAATAATGATGAATTTTCATGAGAGAGCAATTGCTGCCTTTCATTGGATGTACCCCAGTTAAGCTTTGAGTGAGTGGGGAACCTGTGTGCCTGTGTGCCTGTGTGCCTGTGGCTGTCACTGTGGGTTATGATGGAGACAGTCTCCTTCTTTTGGTCATGTGCTTTGCATATTGTGATCCATACTATGTATGGGGCTCCACTGTTGGTTTGATGAGAAAATAGGCATCAGTCTCCAGTAGCAAGTGACAGTCAATTACTGTCCTTTTTCGAGTTATGAAAGGTGTTCATACACTTCTTTTGATCCCCATAACATCCTTGAGTTCAGTGATTCCTGTTTCTGCAGCACATTCTGCAGAAGAGGAAAATGAGACTTAGGGAGATCAGAGGACTTGTTTATCATACAGACTCCAGTGTGCCACTTGCTTTCTCCTCAAATTTGCCAAAGTAGAGACAGAGAAGTAAGGGTGTCATCTGCAGAAAGATACTGCTATGCATCCTAGGTTGATGCCTGAGGGGTTTAGTAGGAAATAAATTCCCTGTAGGCTCTACTTGTCTATGGCAGCATCTGTCCAGTGATAATTATAGGCAATCAAAGTAAAGATTTCTAATATAATAACTGTGTAAGTTAAACCTGATTGTTATCTTGTCATTTTGAGTATGTTCTTTTTGTCCATTTGTTATATTTCCCCAGATACTCTGGGGAGAAAAAAACCAGTTTGTCTATTTACTTCTTAAATAGTATACAAATATAACTTCTGATAGATTCCAAGACCCTCAAGACAAAACTTCTTTCTTAACTTTGAGTTTTTCCTGCTTCCATCAGCAAGTATCTACTTTGTCCAGCTGATCTTTTCAATGTTCCTTGAGCACACTGTTTCTGTCCCATTGGTTTCCCTGCCCAGCTTGTTCTTTCTGTTCCCATTTCTTGTACAGACCTTGTCTGTCACTCTATGACTTGCATTAAGTATCACTATAAAGATATGGGTTAGGTGTTATCCCTGCTCTGGATATGGGAAACAGAGGCCAAGAGCAGCAAAACTGGTAATTTAAGGTAGAACAAGTCCTGTACCTTCACCAGCCAGGGACACCAGCTCTGACACTTGTGTCTCCAGCATGTCCAGCTGTAACATGATGTCACTGAGAGGTCATCTCAGCTTGTCCACAAGCAGAGTCTCCTAAACTTGCCTCTACCATCTTCCCCAACTCTGTAAATGGAGACCCTGTCCTTCTCCTTCCTCATATCCCAGACACCACTGTCCTCCTCTTCTCTCATTCCCACACCCATCCCATCAGCAGGCCTTACAAACTCCACCTTCCAAATGTGTCTGGAGTGTGATCCAATCTCTCCCTTCCTGCTGCTCATACTCTGGTCCTGGTCACCGTCATGTCTCACCTAGATTATTCCAGTAGCCTCCTCACTTGTATCCACCCTCACAATTCCAAGCTTACTGTCTGTTTTGTGCAAAGCACAGGAGTGATTCCTTGAAAACATTAGAACATGTCAGACCTCCCCTCCCCCTCCCCCTCTTACTGGAGTGACACAGGCTCCTCCTGCTCTGTCTCTGGCCTCACTCCCCTCATTCTCACTCTGCTCTCCTGCCTCCTTGTCCTGAACCCCTTGGGCATCTCCCTGTGGCCCCTGCACCCGCCCCTCCCTCTGTGAGGAGCAGCCAGAGGTCTGCCTGAGTGCTCCCCACAACCCAGATCTACTCATCCCTCTCTGAGAAGAGCCCTCACACCCCAGTGCGGACTTCCCTCCTCTACTCTTCATCCTTCTAAGCAGATTCCTTTTCCTTCAAATCCTTAGTAATTGTATTCAGGTTAATTTTCAGTATCATCATCTCCCATCTTGGAAAGAAATGCTGGGACTTTGTTTCCTCATGGCTGAATTCCCTGTACCCAGAACAATGCCTGGTGTATAGTCAGTCCTCAATAAATATCTGTTAAAATGGTCAAATGCATAAATTCTGTGAAAAGCTACAGAGCAAAAACCGATGAAAAGCCTGAGAGGTTTGGTATTTAATGTTCAGAGTTACAATTTCATCACTATGCAATTTGATCATTGTGGTTGATCAAATGACAGTGAAAGTGGCTCACTTGTTTTCGAATCCATGGACTATCCAGTCCATGGAATTCTCCAGGCCAGAGTGCTGGAGAGGATAGCTGTTCCCTTCTCCAGGGATATTCCCAACCCAGGGAAGAAACCCAGGTCTCCCACATTGCAGGCAGATTCTTTACCAGCTGAGCCACAAGGTAAGCCCATTGTTGATTAAATACTTGTATAAAGAAATGATGCTAAATGGTTAGATGCTAGAGTTGGACGAAACTTAGCAACTGAGCAGTAACAACAACAAGATGGTTAGGATGGCAGGAGGAGAACACATTCCAGGTCCATCCATGTTTCTTTTTTCCCTTTTCTGTATCCATACAGGATTTGAAGCTTCTGCAGGATGGAGATCTAACTGTGACAGGAGATGGAGAAACCCCACTGAGTGAAGGGCAGAAAGCCCGGGTCAGCCTTGCCAGGTAAATGGGGTTTCAGTTGTCATCCTGCCCCTCCTCCTCTGCAACTCCTTGTGGACATGAGCACGCAGACCCTGCTTACTAAGTGGGTCTGTGTGAAGTAGGGTCTTGGTCCTTTCCCTGAGCTCCTGGAAGGAACCTGGAATTGTTGGACACCGTCATGATTCAGAGATAAGACCCAGGGAGTGTGTAGTGTCCTCTCCTGACGTCTCTCTTCATTTTCTAGAGCCGTGTATCAGGATGCAGACATCTACCTCCTGGACGATCCACTCAGCGCAGTGGATGCAGGAGTCAGCAGACACTTGTTCCAACAGTGAGTTTGTGCCTGTTTTATATCATTTCTTCTTTCCAGGAACCCTGTAGAGATCAGGGAAGAGAGCTCAGGAAAGCCTTTGTGCTTCAGGAGACTCAGCTCATTCTGCCCTGGTGTCCCTCCCTCCCCTCTCTTCCCTCCACAGAAGGTCCATCATAGAGAAATTTTGCATTGTGATGAGGTCAGGACAGGAAAATACAGAAGGTGCTTCCAGTGTGTGGGGGCCAGTGCTTTAGGAAGTCAGGGATAGATGGCAGATTCCTCCACGACTTGCAGTTGATGGATCCAGACCCCAGGGATAAGAAGGATGTAAAGTTTTTAAATCAGAGAGTAGGCCTAGGGAACCTGGTAACTGGTTGCCAGTTCTCTTTCTCCATCATTTGTTGAAGGCACGTTTTAAGTAAATTTTTCAGTACTGACATAGGGCTTCCATGGAAAGACTATCGGTTTATGCATATTCTTTTGGTTTGGAAATACTTAATAGAGTCTCGGAGAAGGCAATGGCACCCCACTCCAGTACTCTTGCCTGGAAAATCCCATGGATGGAGGAGTCTGGTAGGCTGCAGTCCATGGGGTCGCTAAGAGTCGGACACGACTGAGTGACTTCACTTTCACTTTTCACTTTCATGCATTGGAGAAGGAAATGGCAAGCCACTCCAGTGTTCTTGCCTGGAGAATCCCAGGGACAGGGGAGCCTGGTGGGCTGCCATTTCTGGGGTCGCACAGAGTCGGACACGAGTGAAGTGACTTAGCAGCAGCAGCAGGAATAGAGTCTAGAATTTATAAATGATGTATTTCACATCTGAGTATGACTCAATTATTTAACACTGTTTCATGGATCCTTACTAGAATTAATACTTAGGCCCACATGTAGGGCTACCTTGAATTTGAAACTCGGTATGTTGGCTGAAGTCCTGACTCTCACTTTGTATCTGGAATTTGTTGTCAGTGGCTCTTTCTTGGCCACAGAAGTCCTGAAGGAGAACAGCTCTGATGCCTAACACATGCTGACTGAGGCCTCTGGTGGAGTCTAGACTGGTCTCTTCAAAAGTCTCATAAACTCGCTTTTTCTGAAGCAACCTCCAAGTTTTGCCCCATGGCTAGTTCCCTTGCTGTTGTTCACCTTGTAAAGCCAATGAGCCAATGAGCCTTCCAGCTGTGCTGATCAACACCCTGCTGTATACACTGAGATCAATGCCCTTACAGATGTTATTGCATGAAATCTCTTAGTTTACAAGGAGGATGGTGAGCCAGCAGAGGGGAAGGACCACACTGGGCAGAATAAGGGAGACTAGTACACCCAGCTCTCTTTCCTGCCTCTGAGCAACCTGTCTCTATGTGGAGCTTGTTAAGGCAGATGCCTGGGGAAAGGTCAGAAGAGTCAAGGTTTAGAGGTTTTGATGCAGGATAGGAAATGCTAAGTGGAAGCAGAAGTGTCAGCTGGAAGATTTCACTGAAGTTGGAAAGCTCCCTGTACCCGGGGCTGGGCGGGAAGTGCCCTGGGGCCTTCAGGCTGGGTGGGTGTGTGGAGACTGAAAAGAGGACCCAGTCCTTTGCTGAAGGAAGAGTAGAAGTTCAGGTGTGGAGGGAGGAGGAAGCAGGGCTGTGAGGAGGACAGCAGATATGTCCTTGCCTGGAGGAGGCAGGGTGTTCAGCAGAGAGAAGCTGATTGGAAATTCTCGCTGTCAGGTTCTCTGTTAGTTTCTAGGACTGTGTCCATCCAGGCTGCTCTCACAGGAATCAGAGCTAGGCATCTTAGAAATAACAGAAGTTTATCTCTCTCAGTTCTGGAGGCTGAGAAATTCCAAGTTAGGGTGCTGACAGATTCAGCATCTGGTGAGGGTCTGATTCCTGCATCCTCACATGGTGGAAGGGTGAGGGAGTCATGTAGTTCCTTTCATCAGGACACTAATCCCTTTTATGGAGGCTCCACCATCATGACCTGATCACCTCCTGATGGCCACACCTCCTAATACCAATACAGTGGGGTACCGGGGTCCAGCCCCAGTTGGATCCAGGGATTCCCTCGGGACCACGGCATTGACGATAAAAGGATAGATAAAAGGAAAAAGACAGAGGTGAACTAACTGGTTTACACAGAAAGACAATAAAACCTATGACGTCAGGTTTGCTCTGACCACGGAGGCCGCAGGCGCCCTCTTGAATAGCGGAGGGTGCCCCACCTTAGGCACCTTCTCAGGTGGGTCTTAGAAGCCCAGGCAAGTAAGTGGTCTCAGAGAGCCCCCACGCTCCAATCAGTCACCCTGAAGGAAGAACAGAGAAGAAAAGGAGAGAAAAGGAAGCAAGAAAGAACAACACGGGGAGACCAAGCTTTGAGCAAGGCCTGTAGCTTTATTTTCAAAGGGAGCTTATATACCTTAAGTTGTGCATAGAGGATAATAGGGGGTGTAAAATCTTGCAAAGTCAGTAGTCTTTGATCCTTATTGAGACCAGGCTTTCTTTTCTGCAAACTTATCACATACAAATGGTTTAGGTGATTTACATCATCTTCTGGCCAGAAGGCCTGTTAACCTTTTATGACTCTGATAAAGGTTTGTCAACCATAAGACTTATTTTCTCTAAGAGAAATTATTTTAAAGTTTGGCACCATACTCCAAAGGTGTTAGATAAAGTTGCATTCCTATAGGGCAAAGGTGCAGTGGGCTTACAACAAAGGAAATAATTTATTACCTTAAGGGTCTAAAGTTGTTAACACCAAGGCCACTACTTATTTTTTCTATATACCAACTATATTAATTAATACACTTCCAAGGATACAATACAGGGGATGTGGAAACTTGGCAGCAAGCATTGGCCCAACAATGAAATCTTCTACTAGTTCTATTCTAACAATTTCTAACTCTCTGAGAGGCTCTATACTAGTTGAATATCTTAAGCTTCCCATGCCTCTCGCGGTTGGGAGGCTGTAAACAATCGTATGCGTAGCTATAGGAGGCCGGGTAAACCTGTCAGGCAAGTTAGAAAATCATCTGAGGGGTTTGGATTGAAACACTCCTATTATGCCCAGGAGGCTAATTAACTAGAGCTTTAAGTTGATTTCCTTCAGAGAAAAGTGGTCGGGGATAGCCCCCTGTTAATGTCAGAGGAGTTGGTGAAAGTCATAAAATAATAAAGCAGACAGATTATGGTTTTGGGGTAGATGCTCAGGCAGATCTGGGGGTGGGGGGGGGGGGTGGGGGGGCTGTAGCTCTGACTCGCCTTGCCCATCAGGGCTCTCTCAAATGACCTTGTCATGGGTGGGTACTCCCGTGCTGGTTCCTGGCATCTCCCACTTTTTTATTTCTTAAGACAGCCTGATGCAATTCAGTTGTGAGCTTCTGAGTGCTCTGTAGGAGAATTCTGACAATATAAGGAAGAATAATTATGAGAAGCAGAATTAGATCAGCCACAGCAGCATAGCTAAAAATAGTAGACACAGAGTTCTTTCCTGAAACAAAGTTAGAGAATGTATGGAAGAAGTCATTTGCTACTCCTGTGGCAGTAGGAGTAGCAAATGACTTCTTCCATAGAGTGTTTCATGGTTGTTATTTGATTATGAAGTTTCCCTAAATCTAAACCAATGTCAGAGCTGTTCCAGACACCTGAAATATGGTTTTTAATTTTTTCCAAGTCATAATCTGTCTCGTTTACTTTTAGGGGTGTTACACATATCCACCAGTAGTCAGCATGACAGGACAGTGCCAATCTCACTTTTAAAGCCTGCAATTCAGTTCCAATATGCATTACTGCTTCCTCTAGGCATCTATCCTCATTTCTAGCTCCCTATTTATAGCTTCCTGTGTTGCTAATGTTAAAGAAACATTTTTGGACATAGTATCAACATATTGAGCAGTATGGACTTGTTGAGTCAATGATATTGCTGCCACAGTAACAGAAGTAATTGTGGTTATTAAAGCTGCTATTCCCAGGATAAGTAAACCCACAAACCGTCATGACCACATTAAATCTTGTAGTTGTTGTAATACATCAAGACCATAATTATCATACCAATGTGTGGTTATAGTTACAGGCACCATAAGATAGGGTGGGCGTTGCAACACCACAAAAGAGCAAACATATTGAGGGTTTAAACAAGATGAAAGCATACATGGTTCACAAGTTACTATATTAGGTCCACCTCTTTCTTACTGACCACTTTGGCCATGATCACTGTGTCTGCATTGTAAAACGCCTGTTGTGGGTGCACCGGTGAGCAGCTGCAGGTGTCCACCTGGGGGAGCAGTGTGCCCAGAAGCAGGAGGCAGAATGCGAACGGTGGGCTGTGGGCCAAGGCGCCTATGGTGGGCGGAGGGGCGGGGGTCGTGGACTCGGGCTTGCTGCTGCATGGGCTCGGGGCATTCCCGTCTTGCTGGCGGGGCCGCACTGGTCTGGATGGCACTCTGTGGGCATGCTTTCCTCTCCAGCCCTCACTCACTGCACAAACTTTTTTGCTCTAGGTCACCGGGTGCAGCGAGGAGGGTGCGGGGTGCGGCAGGTGGCATGGAGGCGAGAGCTGGCTAGGGCGGGGGAGCGAGCGAGCAAGTGCGTGTGCAGCGGACCTGGTCTCTGGGGGATTGTGACATGATGAATTAGTCTGTCTGGGATCCAAATTGGCGAATCTGCATCCTGTAGAAAAATACAAGCATACCCTCGCTCACAAGTTAGCAACACATCTGGCCTTTTTTACTTTCTGGTAAGGAGGTCTTTTCACTTGACTGTGGGCCGAATCGTAGCCTGTAATTCAGGAATCTAGTGTCTCATCATTGTAGTCTGCCTCTGTGTTTACATTTAAATGATTAATTACAATTTGGACATAACTTAACTATTTGTCTAGCTGTTTCCCTAGGGATATGAAACTTATACCTTAAACCAGTTGCATTTTGATGGTGAATTTTGTGAGAATTTTTGGCCTTATCAATCTTTTTATGTAAGTTTAAAGCAATTACTTTAGTCAATGCATCTGTCAAAGCATTTCCTTCATATAAAGGGCCAGACACGCCAGAATGGGCTCTATGTCCCACAAAATATTTTTTATCTCTGTGTTTAATCTCTTTTTGTAAATCAGATAACAAGGAGAAGATAGTAGTTTTATTTTCCGGAATATTAGCAGTCTCAATATGAGGCAACAACCCTACAATATATCGGGAGTCAGTCAAAAGATTGAAGGTGTGGTCTCTTAAATGTTGAAAAGCCTAAATAACTGCTCATAACTCAGCCTTGACATTTTATTTCCTTGAATTAAAAGATTTTTTTTAAACCCTTGGAGCTGTAATTTCCTGCACCCAAAAGGCTGGATCACTAGATCCAAATGCTTTGTGGCTCCTAGCTTGAGAAGTCAAGTTTTTTCCTGTCTGATAATAAGGTAAAAGCAAAAGCTGTGTTACTCTTTGACCTTTATTAATTTGCACAGTTTTGGTAGGCAGTGAGATCAAAACTTTAATTTTCCCAAGATAACCAGAATCTACTATACCATGCACCACCAAAATTTCTTGGAAAGAAAGCAAGCTACACCCCAGCACAAATCTTACAATGCCCGCAGGTAGGGGGCCAGCCACTCCCATTGGAATTGGAGTAACCGGAACGTCAGGGGTTAATATTGTTGCTAAATCCCCTTACGGTTCCGCTTTTCTCCTAGCCTGGGTGAGCCCCACCCCCTCACCTCCGAGGGGGTTTTCTCCAAAGAGCATGCTCTGCATCTTGTTCACGTGTCTGTTTTAAAAGCTCCTTTGTTCAAAAAACTTTTTATCTTTCTCAGGCTTAGGCAATGCTTTGAGAGGCTTTGGGGGCAAAGTGGGGAACTCCTGGGCCCTGGGAGGCGCAAACGGAGGCAGTGGTGATCGCCTTAAATCAGAAAGTGGTGGATAATGTTTAAAGGTTTGTGCAGAGGGGGAGGGAGCTCACCAGGGCGCCTGGCCGCAGTGTCCTGTAAGTCCTCTCCTCTCTCTTCTGCTGATTCTTTCTTCCTTCCTCTCTTTCAATCTTTCCCTAGTTTTCCTTCCCTCACTCTATCTTCTTTCCTTCCTCTTCTCTTCTCTTTCACTTTCTATCATTTCCTTCCTGTTTCCCTCTTTCATTCTCCCTTCTTCCTTCTTACTGTCTCTCTCTCTCTCTCTCCCTCTCTCCCTGCCTTTCTCACTTTTATCTCCCCCTTCCTTTCTCGTTACCCTTCTCTTTCTTTTCACTCTTTAGCTCTTTCTCTATCTTTAGATCTTTCTCTATCCTCAGGAGGTAGAGCACAGTCTCCCTCTTTTTTTTTTTTTTTTTTTTTGAGAATATTTTTAACAGTTTTAAGATTACTTGTATAAAGTGTTGCTGTTCTTTAGTTGCATTGTTACCCGTGTCAGAAAATCTACTATCTTTTCTACTTTTCCCTTTGAAAAGATTCCACTACTTCCCACTCCTTCTCACCCTACCTATTTTCTGCAGGGGGGTCCCAGGCACCCTGAATGGGGTCCTAGCCGTCTGAAAACTGCACAATTGGGGGCTTATCTTACTGGGGTCCCTGTTCGGGTGCTACTTACCGGGGTCCAGCCCTAGTTGGATCCAGGGATTCCCTCAGGAGGATGGCGTTGGCAATTAAAGGATAGATAAAAGGAAAAAGACAGAGGTGAACTAACTGGTTTACAAAGAAAGCCAATAAAACCTGTGACATCAGGTTTGCTCTGACCATGGAGGCCGCAGGCACCCTCTTGAATAGCAGAGGGTGCCCAACCTTAGGCACCTTCTCGAGTGGGTCTTAGAAGCCCAGGCAAGTAAGTGGTCTCAGAGAGCCCCCACGCTCCAATCAGTCACCCTGAAGGAAGAACAGAGAAGAAAAGGAGAGAAAAGGAAGCAAGAAAGAACAACACGGGGAGACCAAGCTTTGAGCAAGGCCTGTAGCTTTATTTTCAAAGGGAGCTTATATACCTTAAGTTGTGCATAGAGGATAATAGGGGGTGTAAAATCTTGCAAAGTCAGTAGTCTTTGATCCTTATTGAGACCAGGCTTTCTTTTCTGCAAACTTATCATATACAAATGGTTTAGGTGATTTACATCATCTTTCTGGCCAGAAGGCCTGTTAACCTTTTATGACTCTGATAAAGGTTTGTCAACCATAAGACTTATTTTCTCTAAGAGAAATTATTTTAAAGTTTGGCACCATACTCCAAAGGTGTTAGATAAAGTTGCATTCCTATAGGGCAAAGGTGCAGTGGGCTTACAACAAAGGAAATAATTTATTACCTTAAGGGTCTAAAGTTGTTAACACCAAGGCCACTACTTATTTTTTCTATATACCAACTATATTAATTAATACACTTCCAAGGATACAATACAGGGGATGTGGAAACTTGGCAGCAAGCATTGGCCCAACAATGAAATCTTCTACTAGTTCTATTCTAACAATTTCTAACTCTCTGAGAGGCTCTATACTAGTTGAATATCTTAAGCTTCCCATGCCTCTCGCGGTTGGGAGGCTGTAAACAATCGTATGCGTAGCTATAGGAGGCCGGGTAAACCTGTCAGGCAAGTTAGAAAATCATCTGAGGGGTTTGGATTGAAACACTCCTATTATGCCCAGGAGGCTAATTAACTAGAGCTTTAAGTTGATTTCCTTCAGAGAAAAGTGGTCGGGGATAGCCCCCTGTTAATGTCAGAGGAGTTGGTGAAAGTCATAAAATAATAAAACAGACAGATTCTGGTTTTGGGGTAACGCTCAGGCAGATCCAGGGGGACCCCCTTGAGCTCTGACTCTCCTTGCTCGTCAGGGCTCTCCCACGTGACCTTGTCATGGGTAGGAACTCCCGTGCTGGCTCCCGGCAGTGGGGATTAGGTTTTAATGCATAAATTTCGAGGACAGAAACATTCAGTCTATAGCAAACTGTCACAGATGGGGTTGCTTGAAGAATAGAAATTAATTTTCTCACAGTTCTTGAGGCTGGGAGTTCAGCACGTGGGCATCTTTGTTCTCTGCTGAGCACGCTCTCCTCACCCACTGGCAGTAGCCACCACGCTGTATCCTCACATGGTCTCCCCTCTGTCCTCGAGCAACCCTGTGTCTCTGTCCTTTCTTATAGAAAAGGTTGTTATTGAAATATAGTTAATTTACAGTATTGCATTAATTTCTTTATACAGAAATTGACTCAGTTATAGACATATATACACTTTTTAATACTCTATTCTATTATGGTTTATCTTAGGGTATTGAATATAGTTCATTACACTATACTGTAGGAACTTGTTTATCCATTCTACAAATAATAATTTGCATTTGATAACAGCATATTAAAAAGCAGAGACATTACTTTACCAACAAAACTCCATCTAGTCAAAGCTATGGTTTTTCCAGTAGTCATGTATGAATGTGAGAGTTGGACTGTGAAGAAAGCTGAGCACAGAAGAATTGACACTTTGAACTGTCGTGTTGGAGAAGACTCTTGAGAGTCCCTTGGACTGCAAGGAGATCCAACCAGTCCATCCTAAAGGAGATCAGTCCTAAATATTCATTGGAAGGACTGATGCTAAAGCTGAAACTCCAATACTTTGGCCACCTGATGTGAAGAACTGACTCATTGGAAAAGACCGTAATGCTGGGGAAAACTGAAGGTGGGAGATTAAGGGGACAATAGGATGAGATGGTTGGATGGCATCACTGACACGGTAGACATGAGTTTGAGTAAACTCCGGGGATTGGTGATGGACAGGGAGGCCTGGCGTGCTGCAGTCCATGGAGTCGCAGAGTAGGGCATGACTGAGTGACCAAACTGAACTGAACCCCAATTTCCCAATCCAACCCTCTCCTACACCCTCTCCACCCATGCAACCCCAAGTCTGTTCATTAGTCTGTGAGTCTGTTTCTGATTTGTAGATAGGTTCATTTTGCCATATTTTAGATTCCACATATAAGTGATACATGTTATTATTCTTTCTCTTTCTCACTTACTTCACTTAGTATGATAAACTCAGAGTCCATCCATGTTTCTTCAAATGGAATTCTTTCTTTTTTCTTTTATGGCTGAGTAGTATTGCCTTGTCTATATGTACCACATTTCCTTTAGCCCCTCATTTGTAGATGGACATTTAGGTTGTTTCCATGTTTCAGCTATTGTGAATGGTGCTGCTATGAACAGAGGGGGACATGTGTCTTTTTGATTTATAGTTTCCTCCAGATATATGCCCACAAGTGGGATTACTGGATTATAAGATAATTCTATTTTTAGTTTTCTGAGGAAACTCCATACTGTTTTCCTTAGTGCCTGCAACAATTTCTATCCCCACCCTCAGTGTAGGAGGGTTCCCTTTATTCCACAACTTCTCAGCCATTGTTATTTTAATGATGGCCATCCTGATTGGTGTGAGTTGAGGGCTCATTGTAGTTCTCATTTGCAGTTCTCTAATAATTCACAATGGTGAGCTTCCTTTCATGTGTTTGTTGGCTATCTGTATATGTCCTTTGGAGAAATGTCTATTTAGTTCTTCAGCCCATTGTTTAATTGTTTTTTGTTGTTGTTGTTGTTGTTGTTGTTGTTGATGGTGTTGTTGTTGAGTTGTATGAGCTGTTTGTATATTTTGAAAATTAAGCCCTTGTTGGTCACAATTGGAGAGTGCAAATATTTTCTCCCATTCTGTAGGTTGTCTCTTCATTGTGTTTATGGTTTCCTTTGCTGTGCAAAAGCTTGTAAGTTTGATTAGATTCCATTTTTTAAAATTTTAAAATATTTTATTTATTTATGGTGTGCTGGCTCTTTGTTGCTGTGGGGATTTCTTTCTACTTGTGATGAGCAGGGGCTACTCTCTAGTTGCAGTGGCTTCTCACTGAGGTGGCTTCTCTTGTTGCTGAGCACCAGCTCTAGGGTGTGTGGGCTCAGTGGTTGAGGCTCTTGGGCTCCAGAGCACAAGCCCAGTAGTTGTGGTGTGTGGACTTAGTTGCTCTGTCGCATGTGGGACCATCCTGAACCAGGGGTCAAACCCATGTCTTCTGAATTGGCACATGGGTTCTTTACCAGTGAGCCACCAGAGGAGCCCCCATTTGTACTTATATTTTTATTGCCTTAGGAAACTGATCTAAGTAAACCTTGGTATAATTTATGTCAGAGAATGTATTGCCTCTAATCTCTTCTAGGAGTTTTATGGTGTCATGTATTATGATTAAGTCTTTAAGCCATTTTGAGTTTATTTTTGTGCATGGTGGGAGGGTGTGTTCCAACTTCATTGTTTACAAGCCTGTGTCTCTGTCCTTGTGTCTTAGTCTCTGCCTCATCTAAGCACACCAGTCAGATTAGATTAGGTCCAGTATAATTAAGGGTGATTATTACCTTTTTAAAGTCCCTGTCACCATATTCTAAGGTACTGATGGTTAAAGTGCCAAGTGAATCTGAGGGGGACATGATTGATTTACAGCAGGTCCAAAATATCAAAGTAAAGAGACTTCAGCAGAGTCCAGTGTGTGAGAGGGAGACATGTGAGGAGCTCTGAGCTCTATACATGAGGAGCTGGAATTCCATGTCCACAAAGCAGGGGTCGTTAGTCTTTGTTGGAACCTGCCTGTATGCAAAATGTGTTCATTGTTGGCGTGATGAAAGAGTCGTGGAGATGGATGGTGGTGATGGCTGCATAGCAACGTGAATGTACTTAATGCCACTGAGCTGTGTGCTTAAAATGGCAGAAATGGTCAATTTCATGTTCAGTGTATTCTACTACAATTAAAAAAAAAAAAAAAAACAAAAAAAAAAAAACCCTGCATAGTAGCACTAAATCTTTATGAACACAAGAAATAAAGATTGTGTGCCAAGGCCTCTAGCTCTCTGTTCTGATCCGTCTTCTCTCCACTCTCCTCATCATGACTTGATGAGTTTTCCCTCAGAGAAGTGCCTTGTGTCTTGTCATGAGATCAGTGATGAGCACTAGTGCTGTGATATGGAATCCCCACCCTCCTGGCATCATAAGTTTCTCAGCCTCCCTGTTCCCACCACCCCACCCTGAACTCACAAACAGCTGTTGCCCCATCTTGTGTTCATCTGCACAAGTTCCCCATCAGGACAGGAACAGATTCTACTGGCCATTGCATCCATGTCACAAGGAAGGGAGAGGGAGGCAATTAGTGTCAAGTACTGTGTGCTGATCACAGAAGTTCTCCTGAGTTCTGTTTTAAGCACAGGAGATATTTATAAAATCCTCTCAAATATTTTGGATGTACCACTTTGGATATATACTTGATAGAAGCAAACTTAAGACTGTTGTTTGCTAATCAGAACTGCATTCTCTAGGGTGACTTAAAGCAAAGAGCATGAAAGCAAATTAAAAAATCACTCAGAAGCAACTGGAGGGTGTTCTCAAGTTAGAGAATTGGATGCAACAGTATGCTGTGAGAGATGGTGGTCATGTGGAAGCTTAGTCATGTGAAGGGTTTTGTATTAAAAGTGAATGAATCACACTTCTACTTACGATTAACAGATTCCTTCAGTCATGAAAGAAAAGGTTCATGAGTTTTACATTATGCTGTTGAAATGGGTTCTATCACCTGCAGAAGGTGAGGGGCCTTAGATGAACTGATGCTGTCTCACCTGTGTCCAGCCATGGATCCTGTCCTGGTTCAGCCCCATATCCAAGATCCCCGCCTCCTGCATTATCAAGTCTTCGGGTCTGTCCTGATCAGACTCCCACGCTGCTGTCTACACAGCTCACCCTCCCGCTCCAGCTCTTCTCAGACCCCTCATCACATTCAGGAAGCAGCTCCAGGTCCTCAGACAGAGAACAGACTTCCTTGCCATCTGCCCCCCTCAGCCTTTCCAGCTCCACCCCCACTCGGTGTCCAGCTGTGCTGGCTCTGTGGGGTCCTTTCTCACCCCGTCTATCTGTGCACACTGGTCCCTCTGTCCCAGAGCCAGGAGCAGTGCACAGGATACAAAAGGAAGGTGGGTCCTGCCGTTCCCTCTGGCTCCTCCAGGGGGCGCTGGTGCCTTCTGTCTTCCCACAGCCCCAGCAGGTGCCCTTGACCATTAATGAGTCCCCCCACCTGCCCCCAAGCTGTGAATGTAGGAAGGCGCCTCAGCCCAGCATCTTCTGTCCCAGGACCACTGCACCTGCTATGTCTTCTTCCAGGATGTTTTCCCCAGAGAATCACAGGGCTCCTGTGTCTCCACGTCTAAGACAGCAGCCGCCACCCTCCCCACCCCCCCACCCCCCGCACTTTGTTTTTCTTTAAAGCACAGGTCACGGCCCAATGGTGCATTTTCTGTACTTGTTCAGTGTGTCCTCCTGTGAATGGTACAGAGTATTGTCTTCCATCTTGACCTGTGGGTGGATCCTCAGCACTTAAGACAGTGCCTGGCTCCTCAGCAAACCTCTGCCGATTGAATGAATGAAGGTGGGGACTCTGTCTGTTTCATTTGTGTCCCCTCCACCACGGGATGTGTCCTCTCTTAAAGTAAAAAGTGAAAGTGCAAGTCACATAGTCATGTCCAACTCTTTGTGACCCCATGGACTATACAGTCCATGGAATTCTCCAGGCCAGAATACTGGAGTGGGTGGCTTTTCCCTTCTCCAGGGGATCTTCCCACCCCAGGGATCGAACTAAAGTTTCCCACATTACAGGTGAATTCTTTACCAACAACTGAGCTGTCAGGGACTAGCCCTTGTATATGATTATATGTGGGAATATGAGATTAACACAGCCTTTGTATAGGAATAACAGCTAAACAACTGGTTGCTGACTCAATAATTTCTATAGCATGACTTGAAAATCTTTACTCTGAAAACTTGGAAAATAATGTATTTTCCTCATGATTTGGATAAAAGCATTATTCAGGAAAAATTCAAAGTCATCAACTGATCACTTCATTGTAATTATTTAGGTTGCCTAATTTGTGATGGAATGTTAAGAAGAAAACATCATTTTTTTTCTATTCTCATTTTTATGTTTTAATATAAATTATTTATTTTAATTGGAGGCTAATTACTTTACAATATTGTATTGGTTTTGCCATACATCAACATGGTCCAGCACAGGTGTACACGTGTTTCACATCCTGAACACCCCTCCCACCTCCCTCCCCATCCCATCCGTCTGGGTCATCCCAGTGCACTAGCCCCGAGCATCCTGTATTATGCATCGAACCTGGACTGGCAATTCATTTCACATATGATATTATACATGTTTAAATGCCATTCTCCTAAATCATCCCACCTTCGCCCTCTCCCACAGAGTCCAAAAGACTGTTCTATACATCTGTGTCTCTTTTGCTATCTCGCATACAGGGTTATCATTACCATCTTTCTAAATTCCATATATATGTTAATATACTACATTGGTGTGTTTTCTTTCTGGCTTTCTTCACTCTGTATAATAGGCTCCAGTTTCATCCACCTCATTAGAACTGATTCAAATATATTCTTTTTAATGGCTTAGTAATACTCCATTGTGTATATGTAACAGAGCTTTCTTATCCATTTGTCTGCTGATGGCCATCTAGGTTGCTTCTATGTCCTGGCTATTATAAATAGTGCTATGATGAACATTGGGGTACATGTGTCTCTCTCAATTCTGGTTTTGTCGTTGTGTATGCCCAGCAGTGGGATTGCTGGGTCGTATGGCAGTTCTATTTCCAGTTTTTTAAGGAATCTCCACACTTTTCTCCATAGTGCCTGTACTAGTTTGCATTCCCACCAACAGTGTAAGAGGGTTCCTTTTTTTCTACACCCTCTCCAGCATTAATTGCTTGTAGACTTTTTTTTTTAAGTTTATTTATTTTTTTTAATTTTATTTTATTTTTAAACTTTACAATATTGTATTGGTTCTGCCATATATCGAAGTGAATCCACCACAGACATACATGTGTTCCCCATCCTGAACTGTCCTCCCTCCTCCCTCCCTATACCATCCCTCTGGGTCGTCCCAGTGCACCAGCCCCAAGCATCCAGTATCGTGCATCAAATCTGGACTGGCGACTCATTTCATATATGATATTATACCTATTTCAATGCCATTCTCCCAAATCATCCCACCCTCTCCCTCTCCCAAAGAGTCCATAAGACTGTTCTATACATCAGTGTCTCTTTTGCTGTCTCGTATACAGGGTTATTGTTACCATCTTTCTAAATTCCGTATATATGTGTGTTAGTATACTGTATTGGTGTTTTTCTTTCTGGCTTACTTCACTCTGTATAATAGGCTCCAGTTTCATCCACCTCATTAGAACTGACTCAAATGTATTCTTTTTAATGGCTGAGTAATACTCCATTGTGGATATGTACCCCAGCTTTCTTATCCATTCATCTGCTGATGGACATCTAGGTTGCTTCCATGTCCTGGCTATTATTAACAGTGCTGCGATGAACATTGGGGTACACGTGTCTCTTTCAATTCTGGTTTCCTCAGTGTGTATGCCCAGCAGCGGTATTGCTGGATCATAAGGTAGTTCCATTTCCCGTTTTTTAAGGAATCTCCACACTGTTCTCCATAGTGGCTGTTAGTGTTTGCATTCAACACCAACAGTGTAAGAGGGTTCCCTTTTCTCCACATCCTCTCCAGCATTTATTACTTGTAGACCTTTGGATCGCAGCCATTCTGACTTGCGTGAAATGGTACCTCATTGTGGTTTTGATTTGCATTTCTCTGATAATGAGTGATGCTGAGCATCTTTTCATGTGTTTATTAGCCATCTGTATGTCTTTGGACAAATGTATGTTTAGTTCTCTAGCCCATTTTTTGATTGGGTCATTTATTTTTCTGGAATTGAGCTGCAGGAGTTGCTTGTATATTTTTGAGATGAGTTCTTTGTCAGTTGCTTCATTTGCTATTATTTTCTCCCATTCTGAAGGCTGTCTTTTCACCTTGCTTATAGTTTCCTTTGTTGTGCAAAAGCTTTTAATTTTAATTAGGTCCCATTTGTTTATTTTTGCTTTTATTTCCAATATTCTGGGAGGTGGGTCATAGAGGATCTTAATGTGATTTCTGTCGGAGAGTGTTTTACCTGTGTTCTCCTCTAGGAGTTTTATAGTTTCTGGTCTTACGTTTAGATCTTTAATCCATTTTGAGTTTATTTTTGTGTATGGTGTTAGAAAGTGTTCTAGTTTCATTCCTTTACAAGCGGTTGACCAGTTTTCCCAGCACTGCTTGTTAAAGAGATTGTCTTTTCTCCATTGTATACTCTTGCCTCCTTTGTTAAAGATAAGGTGTCCATATGTGCGTGGATTTATCTCTGGGCTTTCTATTTTGTTTCACTGATCTATATTTCTGTCTTTGTGCCAGTACCATACTGTCTTTATGACTGTGGCTTTGTAGTAGAGCCTGAAGTCAGGTAGGTTGATTCCTCCAGTTCCATTATTCTTTCTCAAGGTTGCTTTGGCTATTTGAGGTTTTTTGTATTTCCATACAAATTGTGAAATTATTTGTTCTAGCTCTGTGAAAAATACAATTGGTAGTTTGATAGGGATTGCATTGAATCTATAGATTACTTTGGGTGTATAATCATTTTCACTATATTGATTCTTCTGATCATGAACATAGTATATTTCTCCATCTATTAGTGTCCTCTTTGATTTCTTTCACCAGTGTTTTATAGTTTTCTATATATGGGTCTTTTGTTTCTTTAGGTAGATATATTCCTAAGTAGTTTATTATTTTTGTTGCAATGGTTAATGGAATTGTTTCCTTAATTTCTCTATTTTCTCATTGTTAGTGTATAGGAATGCAAGGGATTTCTGTGTGTTGATTTTATATCCTGAAACTTCACTATATTCATTGATTAGCTCTAGTAATTTTCTGGTAGAGTCTTAAAACTCAATATTCATAAAACGAAGATCATGGCATCTGGTCCCATCACTTCATGTGAAATAGATGGGGAAACAGTGGAAACTGTGTCAGATTTTATTTTTGGGGGGCTCCAAATCACTACAGATGGTGACTGCAGCCATGAAATTAAAGACGCTTACTCCTTTGAAGAAAAATTATGACCAACCTAGATAGCATATTGAAAAGCAGAGACATTATGTTGCCAACAAAGGTCCATCTAGTCAAGGGTATGGTTTTTCTAGTGGTCATGTATGGATGTGAGAGTTGGACTGTGAAGAAAGCTGAATGCCAAAGTTGATTATTTTGAACTGTGGTGTTGGAGAAGACTCTTGAGAGTCCCTTGGACTGCAAGGAGATTAAACCAGTCCATTCTGAAGGAGATCAGCCCTGGCATTTCTTTGGAAGGAATGATGCTAAAGCTGAAACTCCAGTACTTTGGCCACCTCATGTGAAGAGTTGACTCATTGGAAAAGACTCTGATGCTGGGAGGGATTGGGGGCAGGAGGAGAAGGGGACGACAGAGGATGAGATGGCTGGATGGCATCACTGACTCGATGGACCTGAGTCTGAGTGAACTCTGGGAGTTGGTGATAGACAGGGAGGCCTGGCGTGCTGCAATTCATGGGGTCGCAAAGAGTCGGACACAACTGAGCAACTGAACTGAACTGAACTGATGTAGAGGATCGTGTCATCTGCAAACAGCAAGCATTTTACTTCTTTTCCAATTTGGATTCCTTTTATTTCTTTTTCTTCTCTGATTGCTGTGTCCAAAACTTTCAAAACTATATTGAATAATAGTGGTGAAAGTGGGCACCTTGTCTTGTTCCTGACGTAAGGTGAAATGTTTTCAGTTTTTCACAATTGGCAGTAATGTTTGCTGTGTGTTTGCATATATAGCTTTTATTGTGTTGAGGTATGTTCCTTCTATTCCTGCTCTCTGGAGGGTTTTTATCATAAATGAATGTTGAATTTTGTCACAGGCTTTCTCTGCATCTATTGAAATAATCATATGACTTTTATTTTTCAATTTGTTAATGTGGTGTATTACATTGATTGATTTGTGGATATTGAAGAATTCTTGCATCCCTGGAATAAAGCCCACTTGATTATGATGTATCATCTTATGTATGTTTTTGGATTCTGATTGTTAGAATTTTGTTAAGGATTTTTGCTTCTATGTTCATCAGTGATATTGGCCTGTAGTTTTCTTTTTTGTGATATCTTTGTCAGGTTTTGGTATTACGGTGATGGTGGCCTCATAGAATGAATTTGGAAGTTTACCTTCCTCTGCAATTATCTGGAAGATTTTGAGTAGGTTAGGTGTTAGCTCTTCTCTAAATTTTTGGTAGAATTCAGCTGTGAAGCTGTCTGGACCTGGGCTTTTGTTTGCTGGAAGATTTCTGATTACAGTTTCAATTTCTGTGCTTGTGATGGGTCTTAAGATTTTCTATTTCTTCCTGGTTCAACTTTGGAAAGTTGTATTTTTCTAAGAATTTGTCCATTTCTTCCAAGTTGTCCATTTTATTGGCATATAATTGCTGATAGTAGTCTCTTATGATCCTTTGTATATCTGTGTTGTCTGTTGTGATCTCTCCATTTTCATTCTAATTTTATTGATTTGATTTTTCTCCCTTTGTTTCTGGATGAGTCTGGCTAATAGTTTGTCAATTTTATTTATCCTCTCAAAGAACCAGCTTTTGGCTTTGTTGAATTTTGCTATGGTCTCTGTTGTTTCTTTTGCATTTATTTCTGCTCTAATTTTTAAGATTTCTTTCCTTGTACCAACCCTGGGGTTCTTCATTTCATCCTTTTCTAGTTGTTTTAGGTGTAGAGTTAGGTTATTTATTTCACTTTTTTCTTGTTTCTTGAGGTATGCCTGTATTGCTATGAACCTCCCCCTTAGCACTGCTTTTACAGTGTCCCACAGGTTTTGGGTTGTTGTGTTTTCATTTTCATTTGTTTCTATGCAAATTTTGATTTCTTTTTTGATTTCTTCTGTGATTTGTTGGTTATTCAGCAGCGTGTGGTTCAGCCTCAATATGTTGGAATTTTTAATAGTTTTTGTCCTGTAATTTAGATCTAGTGTTACTGTACTCTGGTCAGCAAATATGCTTGAAATGATTTCAATTTTTTTTTTTTTTTAATTTACCAAGCTCACACGTTAGTAAAGTAATGTTCAAAATTCTCCAAGACAGGGTTCAGCAATATGTGAACCGTGAACCCCCAGATGTTCCAGCTGGTTTTTGAAAAAGCAGAGTAACCAGAGATCAAATTGCCAACATCTGCTGGATCATGGAAAAAAAACAAGAGAATTCCAGAAAAACTTCTACTTCTGCTTTATTGACTATGCCAAAGCCTTTGACTATGTTGATCACAATAAACTGTGGAAAATTCTGAAAGTGATAGGAATACCAAACCACCTGATCTGCCTCTTTAGAAACTTGTACACAGGTCAGGAAGCAACAGTTAGAACTGGACATGGAACAACAGACTGGTTCCAAGTAGGAAAAGGAGTACATCATGGCTGTATATTGTCACCCTGCTTATTTAACTTATATGCAGAGTGCATCATGAGAAACACTGGACTTGAAGAAGCACAAGCTGGAATCAAGATTGCCGGGAGATATATCAATAACCTGAGATTTGCAGATGACACCACTATTATGTCAGAAAGTGAAGAGGAACTAAAAAGCCTCTTGAAGAAAGTGAAAGTGGAGAGTGAAAAAATTGGCTTAAAGCTCAACATTCAGAAAACGAAGATCATGGCATCTGGTCCCATCACTTCATGTGAAATAGATGGGGAAACAGTGGAAACAGTGGCAGACTGTATTTTCTTGAGCTCCAAAACCACTGCAGATGGTGAGTGGAGCCATGAAACTAAAATACACGTACTCCTTGGAAAGAAAATTATGACCACCCTAGATAGCATATTGAAAAGCAGAGACATTACTTTGCCATCAAAGGTCCGTCTAGTCAAGGCTATGGTTTATCCTGTGGTCATGTATGGATGTGAGAGTTGGACTGTGAAGAAAGCTGAGTCCCAAAGAATTGATGCTTTTGAACTGTGGTGTTGGAGAAGACTCTTGAGAGTCCCTTGGACTGCAAGGAGATCCAACCAGTCCATTCTAAAGGAGATCAGCTCTGGGTGTTCTTTGGAAGGACTGATGCTAATGCTTAAACTCCAATACTTTGGCTACCTCTTGCGAAGAGTTGCCTAATTGGAAAAGACTCTGATGGTGGGAGGGATTGGGGGCAGGAGGAGAAGGGGATGACAGAGCATGAGATGGCTGGATGGCATCACCGACTTGATGGACATTAGTTTGAGTGAACTCTGGGAGTTGGTGATGGACAGGGAGGCCTGGCGTGCTGAGATTCATGGGGTCGCAAAGAGTTGGACACGACTGAGCGACTGAACTGAACTAAAGGCTAGATTTATGGCCCAGGATGTAATCTATCCTGGAGAAAGTTACCATGTGCTCTTGAGAAAAAGGTGAAATTCATTGTCTTGTGGTGAAATGTCCTATAGATATCAATTAAGTCTAACTGGTCTATTGTATCCTTCAAATTTTGTGTTTCCTTTTTAATTTTCTGTTTAGTTGATCTATCTATAGGTGTGAGTGGGGTATTAAGTTCTCCCACTACTATTGTGTTATTGCTAATTTCCCCTTTCATACTTGTTAGCCTTTGTCATACATATTGTGGTGCTCCTATGTTGGGTGCATATATATTTATAATTGTTATATCTTCTTCTTGGATTGATCCTTTGATCATCATGTAGTGTCCTTCTTTGTCTCTTTTCACAGCCTTTGTTTTAAAGTCTATTTTATCTGATATGAGTATTGCTACTCCTACTTTCTTTTGGTCTCTATTTGCATGGAAAATCTTTTTCCAGCCCTTCACTTTCAGTCTGAATGTGTCCCTTGTTTTGAGGTGGGTCTCTTGCAGACAACATATATAGGAGTCTTGTTTTTGTATTCATTCAACCAGTCTTTGTCTTTTGGTTTGGGCATACAACCCATTTATATATAACGTAATTATTTATAAGCATGATCCCATTGCCATTTACTTTATTGCTTTGGGTTCGAGTTTATACACCATTTTTGTGTTTCCTATCTAGAGAATATCCTTTAGCATTTGTTGGAGAGCTGGTTTGGTGGTGCTGAATTCTCTCAGCTTTTGCTTGTCTGCCAAGCTTTTGATTTCTCCGTCATATTTGAATGAGATCCTTGCTGGGTACAGTAATCTGGGCTGTAGGTTATTTTCTTGCATCACTTTAAGTATGTCCTGCCATTCCCTCCTGGCCTGAAAAGTTTCTATTGAAAGATCAGCTGTTATCCTTATGGGAATCCCCTTGTGTGTTATGTGTTGTTTTTCCCTTGCTGCTTTTAATATTTGTTCTTTGTGTTTGATCTTTCTTAATTTGATTAATATGTGTCTTGGGCTGTTTCACCTTGGGTTTATCCTTTTTAGGGCTTTCTGGGTTTCTTGGACTTGAGTGATTATTTCCTTCCCCATTTTAGGGAAATTTTCAGCTATTTTCTCATGGTCTTTCTTTTTGTCTTCTTCTTCTGGGACTCCTATTATTCAAATGTTGAGACGTTTAACATTGTCCCAGAGGTCTCTGAGATTGTCCTCATTTCTTTTAATTCATTTTTCTTTTTCTCTCTGATTCATTTATTTCTACCATTTTATCTTCTACCTCACTAATCCCATTTTCTTCTTCCATTATTCTATTTGTTCCCTCCACAGTGTTTTTGATCTCATTTATTGCATTATTCATTATATATTGACTCTTTTTTATTTCTACTAGATCCTTGTTAAACCTTTCTTGCATCTTATCAATTCTTGTCTCCAGGCTATTTATCTGTGATTCCATTTTGATTTCAATATTTTGGATCATTTTCGCTATCATTCTTTTGAATTCTTTATCAGGTAGATTCCCTATCTCTTCCTCTTTTGTTTGGTTTGGGGGGCATTTATCCTTTTCCTTTACCTGCTGGGCATTCCTCTGTTTCTTCATCTTGTTTATATTGCTGTGTTTGGGGTGTCCTTTCTGTATTCTGGCAGTTTGTGGAGTTATCTTTATTGTGGAGTTTCCTCACTGTGGGTGGGGTTGTACAGGTGGCTTGTCCAGGTTTCCTGGTTAGGGACGCTTGTGTCTGTGTTCTGGTGCGTGAAGCTGGATTTCTTCTCTCTGGAGTGCAAGGAAGTTTCCAGTAATGAGTTATGAGATGTAAATGGGTTTGGAGTGACTTTGGGCAGCCTGTATATTGAAGCTCAGGGCTGTGTTCCTGTCTTGCTGGAGAACTTGCGTGATATGTCTTGCTTTGGAACTTGTTGGCCCTTGGGTGGTGCTTGGTTTCAGTGTAGGTATGGAGTCATTTGATGAGCTCCTGTCGATTAATGTTCCCTGGTGTCAGGAGTTCTCTGGTGTTCTCCTGATTTGGACTTAAGCCTCCTGCTTCTGGTTTTCAGTCTTATTTTTACAGTAGTCTCAAGACTTCTCCATCTATACAGCACCATTGATAAAACATTTAGGTTAAAGATTAAAAGTTTCTGCACAGTGAGGGACACCCAGAGAGGTTCACAGAGTTACATGGAGAAGAGAAGAGGGAGGAAGGAGATAGAGGTGACCAGGATGAAATGATGTGGAATCAAAAGAGGAAAGAGCAAGTTAGCCAGTAATCACTTCCTTATGTGTGCTCCACAGTCTGGACTGCTCAGAGATGTTCATGGAGTTACACAGAGAAGAGGGAGGAAGGAGACAGAGGTGGCCAGGAGGATAAAGGGGGGAATCAAAAGGAGAGAGACAGATCTGGCCAGTAATCAGTTCTCTTAGTGTTCTCCACTGTCTGGAAAACACAAAGAAATTCACCAAGTTGGGTAGAGAATAAAAGGGGGAGGAGGAGGTAGAAGCGACCTGGTGGAGAAAAAGGAGAGTCTAAAGGGGAAGAAAGCAGTCAAGCCAGTAATCTCGCTCCCAAGTAAAAACGGGTACTGAAGTTTGGGTTCTTAAAGGTATAAAATTGGTAACAAATACCAAAAACTAAAGATTAAAAGTTTAGGGCAGAAGTTGGATTTTCAAAAACGCAATATTAATGAAAAAAAAAATACCCACAAAACAAAGTCACAAAAATTTTATATATATATATATATATATATATATATATATATATATGAAGTTTGCTTTAAAAAATAGGGTGTCTCTTTTTTTTTTTTTTGCAAAGTAGTAGTAGGTTATAAAAATAAAAATTAAAGGAATAATGGAGGACTTAAAATTAAAAAAAATTAAAAAATTAAAGAATGATAGTAAAAATAGCTCTCTCTCTCTCTCTCTATCTATCTATCTAGGACTTTCTCTGGTTTTGTGGGCAGTGTGGGGTCAATTCATGTTTGGATAGTTCTTTGATCTGGCTTATATTTCTCAAGATCTATAGACCCCTTCCTATGTAGTCAGTACTAACTACAGGGTTTTAATCTATTGCATCTGTCACTTCAAAGGAAGTTCCCTCTGTTTTAGCTTCTGTTTGCTGGTCTCTTCAGTTTCTAATTTCTGCCCTGACACAAGGAGGCAGTGATGGACACTTTTTTAGGCTCACTTGTTCAGTTATGCTGTCGGGAGGGAGGGACACTGCAAACAAATAACACTGGTGTGTGCTCGCAGTGTCTCAGCCACACTGGGTTTGCCCCCACTCGCAGCGTGTGTGCTTTCCCAGTCTACATTGCTTAGTCTCTAGGTTGCTCGAGGTTGCTCTGCCGGGAACTGTCTGAGGCCGGCCCTGGGTTGTATGTACTTCCCAGGTCTAAGCCGCTCAGGTTCAGGTACTCAGGTGGTCCTCAGAGGCGCAGATTCGGTTGGGCCTATGTTTTGTACCCTTCCCAGGTCCAAGCAGCTCAGGTGACCAGGTGTTTGGTGAGCACGGTCACTGAGACTTATCGCCTTTCCTGTCCCTGCTACTTGGTTTTCTGGGTGTACAACTGGCGCACCTTCTCAGGTGGATGTTGGCTGTCCAGAACCCCAAGAAGTCTTATTTAGCAAAGAAGCCTGCTTGCAGTTTGGTAGATAATGCCTCTCTGGGGCCGTGATTGCCCCCTTCCGGCTCTGGCTGCACTTGCTTGCCTGTCACTGGAGGAGGATAGGCCGGTCTGCAACCAGCTAGCTCTGCTCAGTCCTTTGTTCTGTGAGCAGGCCTGATGGTGTCTTAGGTTAGGGCTTTTTGCATGGTAGCTATCCCACAGCCTGGTTTGCTAGCCCAAGTTAGTTCCCTCAGATTGCCCTCAGGGCATTCAGGCCCAGTCCTTACACTAAGCAATGCAGCCCACACCTCCCTGCCCAGCCCCCGCTTGCTAGTGGTGGGTGCAGGAGTCTGTGCTGCTTCTCCACTGGGGGAGTTACCGTTGGGCACATAATCTGTGGGTTTTAATTATTTATTTATTTTTCCTCCTGGTTATGTTGCCCTCTGTTGTTCCAAGGCTCGCCACAGACTCGGCAGTGAGAGTGTTTCCAGGTGTTTGGAAACTTCTCTCTCTTTTAAGACTCCCTTCCTGAGATGGAGCTTCATCCCTACCTCTTTTGTCTCTCTTTTTGTCTTTTATATTTTTTCCTACCTCCTTTTGAAGACAATGGGCTGCTTTTCTGGGTGCCTGATGTCCTCTGCCTGCATTCAAAAGTTGTTTTGTGGAATTTACTCAGCGTTCAAGTGTTCTTTTGATGAATTTGTGGGGGAGAAAGTGGTCTCCCTGTCCTATTCCTCTGCCATCTTAGGACCTCCCCCCCAAGGGGGTGGGGGG
The DNA here is from genome assembly GCF_029407905.1 of Bubalus kerabau. Classification (NCBI taxonomy): domain Eukaryota; kingdom Metazoa; phylum Chordata; class Mammalia; order Artiodactyla; family Bovidae; genus Bubalus; species Bubalus kerabau. Next base: position 71,584,392 of record NC_073635.1, read on the forward strand.
AACATTTAAAAACGTTTGTGTTGGCCCATCCATCTTGGACATAACAGCCCATTAAATTTTATTAACATCCACCTTTAGAGACTACTGGCAGGTAATTATGAATTAAGGAGAAAAAATTCTATTTAAAAGCTTTAGTACTATATCTGAGAAAAGTGTTAATTAAGAAACCTAGTATGAACACTGAACTAACACATGTTAAAAGCTAAAAATGAATCCTTTTGGACTTAATGAAGTGATGGCTTGTGTGTCTATGTCTCAGGGTCCTGATTCTGATCACAGATCCAGTGTACAGAGTGTCCTTTTAGGATTCTTCTGTCCTGAGTCCAAAGCACAGGACCACTTCTGGTTAGGGAGGAGCAGGGCCTGATGTTTACTGAGCGTGTTGGTGGTTTGAATTCTCAGAACGTGTGGATGAGTTGTCATTAATGTTGTTCTGAGATGAAGAATCTGAGGTTTAGTCTCTTGTCTGAAGTTGTCAGGCTCATGAGAGGGACTGAGCTTCAGTCTGCTGCCTCCAGACTCTCCATCTGACTCACTCACAGGCTGAGCTCGGGCCCATGCTCCTGAGATTTGCTCTGTGAGAGGCTCGAGTTCCCAGAGTACCTGCCTCGAGCCCTGCCCGTTGTCACCGGGGCCCCAGACCTGGACTATCGCTTCCCTAGAGGGTTGTGGACCCTGTGGGTTGAGACTGGGGCTGAGTTCCTCGGGGTCTGCTTTTAAAATGTAGGAACAGTTTTTTGTTTTTATTTTCTGTGGAAAAAATTTAAGGTTGAATAGTGTGGGGGGATCTTGACTATAGAGAGCTGGTGCATGCTCTGAACCATTGGGTGATTTCCACTGTGATTTTATCTACTTGGATTCCGTTCTTTTATTTTCATCTTTGGAAAGTGTTCAGTCCTAATGAAAGAAGACTTGCTTCCTGGATGGAACTGGGAATATTGCAGAGACTGATGGAGGGCACACTAGCATTCATTTTCTATCTAACATTCTCTGGGAACAAGTTTCTGGCAAATGCACTGTTGCAAAGATTACCAATAATCTATTAGTTTTTTGTTGCTAATATTTGCATCATTAATTATAATCACCTTGAAAGCTGTCTAAGAATGTATACATTTTTATATGACATATATTCCTTTCCTCCCATTCCCCATAGCAATAAAATAGTATTTTAGTTCAGTCGAATTTTGGAATCTCAGTATTACTCAGTTGTTTTTGTTTATGAAACATGTACATAATTGTTAAGCTGACTATTAGAAAAACAAAACAAAACAAAACAGTGAAGGTACCTCCTTCACTGGAATTTTTAAGCAGAGTTAGGTTCAAATTTGCTGTTGAAAATTTAAGAACCTAGTCAAATTAATTGATTTATGTTTATTTAATTTTTATTATTGATTTGCTATTTAAACTGCAGATCTTTGACTGCTGTGTAGTCTGTCTTATTGTTTTCAAAATATGTTTCTAGTTTGAAGCACCCCCATTAAAGTGCTTTTGCATACTGTGCCTTTTACATTTGTAGGTGTATTCGTCAGGCCTTGCAGGAGAAGATCACAATCTTAGTGACTCATCAGTTGCAGTACCTAAAAGATGCAAACCAGATTCTGATACTGAAAGATGTAAGTAGTTTCTAGAAGTCTGTGGAATTGCTAACACTCAGTTGCGTTGAAGGACAGACCTCCGTGCAGGTCACTTCCTTGCATTCATGGCAAACACCCACTTCTCCCTGAGTTTTATGTCCCCTTCTGCTCAGAGCTGGTGTTGATGCCTTGGAGGATGACTCCAAAGACCTGTAGCCTGCCAGGCTCTTCTGTCCATGGGATTTCCTGGGTGAGACTACTGGAGGGGGTTGCCATGCCATAACACCAGAAGCGAGGTTGGGTAGCTGAGCAACCGGGTCAGAGATACCCACTCTGCTGGTGTCTCCAGATGCTTGTCTCCCTGCCCAGGTCTCTATGTGCCTGGACTGAAACTGAGTCTCTTACCATTGAACACTGTCGCATTGGCAGGCAGGTTCTTTACCACTAGTGCCATCTGGAAAGCCCAGAAATATCACTACTACACTTTAAGCCTACACTCTAGGGCTTCCCTTGTGGCTCAGCTGGTAAGGAATCTGCCTGTAATGTGGGAGACCTGGATTCAATCCCTAGGTTGGGATGATCCCCTGGAGAAGGGAAAGGCTACCCACTCCAGTATTCTGGCCTGGAGAATTCCATGGACTATGTAGTCCATAGGTTCGCAGTCAGACATGACTGAGTGACTTTCACTTTCACTTTCTTTCACATTCTAAGCCACATAACCCCTAGGTTGCTGAATCATCACTCTTCTAATGAAATCTGTTACACGTAATGATGCAATTTTATTTCGAACTTTTAATTTTCTTCTTCCACGACTTAAGTCAAAGTGTATTATTTAGAAATTAGAGATACCAAGACCTGATTCGGAGAAGGCGATGGCACCCCACTCAGTACTCTTGCCTGGAAAATCCCATGGATGGAGGAGCCTAGTAGGCTGCAGTCCATGGGGGCGAAAAGAGTCAGACACGACTGAGCGACTTCACTTTCACTTTTTACTTTCATGCATTGGAGAAGGAAATGGCAAGCCACTCCAGTGTTCTTGCCTGGAGAATCCCAGGAACGGGGGAGCCTGGTGGGCTGCCGTCTATGGGGTCACACAGAGTCGGACACAACTGAAGTGACTTAGCAGCAGCAGCAGCAGCAAGACCTGATTGTATCCAGGTGATTGTTATACATAGTTTGCCTAAAGAACATTTGCCATTAACAGCAGAAGCGAGGTTGGGTAGCTGAGCACCCAGGTCAGAGATACCCACTGTGCTGGTGTCTCCAGATGCTTGTCTCCCTGCCCAGGTCTCTATGTGCCTGATATGTGTGGGAGCCTGTGAGGCAGGAGGACAAGGCCCTGCCCTCATGGGGCTCCTGTTCTTATGGGGAGGATGTGACAGAGCGAGGTGGCCTGACATCCTGGCTGCCTCCCTGAGGATCTGGTGCCTCATGGGGTCTGAGTGACATGAAGGTGGGGGTCACACAGTCACCTGGGTGAGGGGGTCTGAGGCAGGGGTCCTAAGAAGGAGCTAACCTGGCAGGTTGGAGGAACAGCAGGAAGACCAGCGTGTCTGAGGAGAGTGAGCAGGGGGATGGGAGGGAGCTGGTCTCTGAGCTGTGGGCAGGGACTGAAAGTGGGATGGAAGCCTTGGATGGTCCAGAGCAGAGGAGGGATGTAGTCTGATGTGGGAGCTAAGAGAGTCCTCTGATGGTCACTGGAGAGGGGACAGCAGAAGCAGCTACAAGTCTTAGTAAAGCTGAGAAGACAGAAGAGTGGGCTCAGGCTAGAGTATCAGTTTCTAGAGCTGCTGTAACAAAGCACCACAAACTGGGTGACTTAAAACAGAAGAAGTTTATTGTCTCCCTGTTCTGGAGGCTACAGGTTCCAAATCCAGATGCTGCCAGGGCCATGCTCTCCCTGGAGGCTCCAGGGGAGAACCCTTTCCTCCAGCCTCTGGTGTTCACTGGGCTTCCTTGTGTTCCTTGGCTTTCAGCTGCAGCACTGTGGTCTCTGCCTCTGATGTCACATGGCCCTTGTCCCCGTGTCTGTCTGGGTTTCTTCTCATAATGACATCGGTCTTATTGGATATACGGTCACCCTGCTCCTATGTGACCTCATCTTAACTTGATTACATCTGCAAAGACCCTGTTTCCAAATAAGGTCACGTTCCCAGATGTCATGTTTGAGTTTATCTTTTGGAGAAGGGGCCACAATCCAACCCTCAACTCCTAGCATGACTGGGTGTGGGGTGGAGATTAGTGAGAAGTGTTCCGACATGGTGGTCATTCGATGCTTCACTCCTTGGGTAGTTTGCCTCTGGGTCTCAGCACCTTTGTTGTTAAGTCCTGAGTGCTCCACAGGCCCTTGGTCAGATCCCTGACTTTTGAAATGAATCTCTGCTCCAGGAAAGATTATTACGATACAGAACCCCTGCTGCTCTGGAAGCAGTTCCATGTGTGGACTCCTCTCCACTCCTCTAGGAATGGGAGGGAGGGACTAAGGTTTTCAAGCTTGAGAGTAGTTGATTTCATGTGTAGAGGGGGCAGTTCTAGTGTGTAAACCCCAGTGTTGACAGTGTTATGAGCACAGGATCAGTGGCAGGAGAATAACCTATTTAGCCAGTCCCTAGATGTTTTGACATCCCTTTATCTCTTCCTTTGAGGACACTACCCCCAATTTTAGTACTAACAAAACAATTATCTCTCCACTGGTGAGCAGCCCTGCATGAGTTGGGGACCATCTTCCCTGTCTGGTCCCTCTCTTACAGCAGATGGGGGATGTCTGTCCCTTCATCCCCCTGGAATTGTCAGTACTTGACTCTTGAGTGAAATTGCTGTCTTTGTACCACCAGTCATTTCAATTTGCATATTACAGATTTGACGTGAGTGGTGATTTCCTTAAAGAGGTGTGTGAATTTTGCCTCCCAAGTGGAACACGAAACACTGTATCCTGCATCATTTTCTAGTTCTCCAGTATCAGATGGTACTCAGATGCTTCCCTGCATTCCTCTCAGTGGACCCCCTCAGGGGAGAGGGTGGGAGGGGTCCCAGAGAGGCTCCTGGTCATCTCCCTCCACCTGAGCTGCCTTAACCATAGCTGCTCTCAATTGATGAGTTTTGCATCCTGACATTTTTTTTTTCCTCTGATGTTTTATTTGCTGCTGAGTGAATCAGCTGTGTCTGGTTTCATGGGGTCAGAAGATAGTGAAACATCTGCACATTATTTTATGTGACTTTGTAAGGGAGGGAAACTGTGCAAGGATGTGTCACATGTGTTCAAAGAAAATGATTTGATTGCCTGATTTGGGGAAGCCTAGTTGGCTGCTTGTGGTTGGTCATTCCTAAATTTTTCTTGGATCTGAGTGCATTGATTCTGGCTTAGGTTTGGGTTTGTGGGCACAGACTGCCAAGGCTTTAGAGCTACCCCAGCCCCATGGCCTCTTTGTTTAATTACTTTATCAGGTGGAATATTGAATTTTCAGTTGGGAACTTGCTGTGTGTGGTGGCAGGTGTAGAGACCATGGAGATGCCTCCCATGGGTTTGCTGTTTGGGGCTGGTTCCTATTATCCTGGCCGAACACATGATAGTGTGACAGTGACAGTGGGCAATGAAGATTTAATGAATGACTCTTACCTGTATGCAGATTTCTTTCCTGGAATTGTCACATGAGGCTTCTCTCAATTCCCATGTTGTCTAAAAAAAAACCTGTGCTGATCCTGCCACCAACCTCTGTACTTTTTGCTTCCCTAAGTGCCCAGGGTAGTCATGTCAACGGCCTCCATTTTTTAACATATGAGCACACCTTTCTTTCACGTCCCCCAGCACCTGACACAGGACAGGGTTTGGCAGAGAACATAATGTTCAGTTCTGTCCTGAGTTGACTGAACTAGATTTCTCCACAAGAATTCTAGACCCAGGGATCGTTGTTTTTCAAAAATCATAATTTAATACAGATAACTTTTCTTGATTAGTATTTAGGTTGGTTTAATATTATCAAATATAAATTAATTCCTCTCAATTTTTTTTATTTTAGGGAAAAATGGTGGAAAGAGGAACTTACTCTGAGTTCCTGAAATCCGGGGTAGATATTTTTTCCCTTTTTGAGAAGGGGAATGAGCAGTCTGAACCATCTTCAGTTCCAGGAACTTCCACACTGATCTCTGAGTCTTTGGTTCAGTCTCTCCAGTATCCCAGATCCTCGGTGAAAGATGCGGCTCCAGAGGACCAAGAAGTGAGTTTCTCATCCTGAAGTGTGCCCGGGTCTGTCTGCTCTTGGTGGCCTCACGGACCTTCAGTCTGCTCTGTTCATGACTTCTTCATTTGTCCCAAAGTAGACCCTAAGGTTCCCAAAGTCTTGCTCCATGGAATTGGTAGAAGAGCATGAAGGGAGCAAGCCTGCTTGGTGATCCCCTTTGGGTGTAGGATGGAGACTCTTATGGAGATCAGTAGTGGGTGCATTGCTGTGAATTTCTGAGTGAATGTGGGTCACACTGATGGAGGACTCTTATATTTACATCCTATTCATGCTGGTGGCCCCCGGCTTCTTTTATGCATTCAGAGGCTTAATGTAAAGACCCTCTTAGATGAGTCTTGCTGTTGCCACGTTAAATCATCTACTTTTCCTGTATGTTGGAATGTTCTGGTACTGCACGTCACTGATGGTAGTATTTTGCCTCAGTGTCAGATGGTTTATGATAGGCCAGAGGTAACGTTTGGAAAGGACCTGACACATGGTAGGCACTTTGGTGTTAGTTCCTGTCCTCCTTTCTTGCCCTTCAAGACTGAGAACCACATCTTATCGACCTTGAATCCCAGTGGCAAGGAGAGAGTCATGGACATCCTAGCCTCCTGTGACTCTATAATGCATTCTAAGTCCTCCAGATAGAAATGCAGAAATGCACTAGATCTCCCTTAAAAATATACACAGATATTCCTTGATAACCAAACCCAGGGGCCTAGAATGATTCTGATAAGTATTCATATTAGCTATTCACTTTCTAAACTCAGGAATCACTCTCTGAAATTTAGGAACCAAGTAGATTCAGATTATATGCTTGAAATGGGCTATGCAAATTCCTATTTACTCTAACTCTGTGAACTCAATTTACTATATTTGGCTAGTGTTTTGAGACCCAGTATATTTTATGTATCTATCATTGAATGACACAAGTCAGCTAGAGGGATACATTAGCTCAATATCATTTTGTGTGTTATTTTAGACTAAGTTTCTGTATTTATACTTTAATTGATTTTGTCATGTGTGTGTGGAGAGTCATGTTCTAGTTTAAGCAAAGCTCCCCGACAGTGAATAAGCTCATGTGAGTGACATTTAATTATTTCTGATAGATTCCTATGAGTGGGATGGTGGGGTCCAGGGGTAAACACATACATGGTTGGCCAGATATTTCCACACCCTTCTCCATAGGCAATGAACCATTCTGCACTCCTACCAGTGTATAAGATGTGTCTGTTTCCCACAGCTTTGCAGTGGAGGACATTGTAGAACTCTTCACTTTTGGGGTTCATTTTTTAAAATTTCATATCTCACTGCCATTTTTCCCTTTTAGACTGAGAATATACAGGTTGTATTACCTCTAGAGGACCATTTGGAAGGAAAAGTGGGTTTTAAGACCTATAAGAATTACTTCACAGCTGGTGCTGACTGGTCTGTCATCATCTTCCTTATTCTAGTAAACATTGCAGCTCAGGTACGTAAGGGTGTTTATTTTGGTTTGTTCACTCAACTATTTATATTATATTTTATAATTATTTTTAAATATTTGTATTAAGAGATTTATCTCAAAGACTTGGCTTATACAGTTGTGGGCCTAGGTTGGTGAATGTGAAATCAGAAAGGCAGGCCTGCAGACTGAAACTTCAAGCAGGAGCTGACCCTGATGTCTTCAGGTGGAATATCTTCCTCCTCCTGGAAGCCTCAGGTTTTGCTCAAAGAGCATTTGACTGACTGGATGAGGCCACCACAGTGTTGAGGGTGATCTCCTCACCTGAAGTTCTGATGATGGATGTGAACCACATCCACAAAATACCTTCACAGCAACATCTAGATGAGTATTTAGTTGAATCACTGGAGACTGGCCCAGCCAAGCTGATACCCAGAACTGACCATCACTGTACCTGTCGAGCTTTTTGCTTTGAAAAATCCCAACATTTTTTTTGTTATTACTGCCTTTTGCAGTCCACTTGGATTTGCATTGAAGTACATTATATTTGGGGAGCAAAGTCTTCTAGGGAAAAGAGGATTTCTTTTAAAGATATTAATTTTGTAAGATGCCCTCCCCTGACCTGTGGTCATCTGGGGCGTGGGGCTTAGTGCAGACCTGAGCTGAAAGGACCGTCTCCATGTTCTGGAGGCTTTCCATCCCCCAGCCTAGTGAGCAGGGTGTGAGGCTCAGTAATGTCAGTGTGTGAGTGACTGTTGTTTCCTGTTCCAGGTTGCCTATGTCCTGCAGGATTGGTGGCTTGCATTCTGGTGAGTGATTCCTGGTCTGACCCAAAGTGCTGTGAAATCTACACAAAGCCTCACTTTCCCACAGAGTCAGGGTTGGAGAAGGCAATGGCAGCACACTCCAGTACTCTTGCCTGGAAAATCCCATGGATGGAGGAGCCTGGTAGGCTGCAGTCCATGGGGTTGTGAAGAGTCGGACACAACTGAGTGACTTCACTTTCACTTTTCACTTTCATGCATTGGAGAAGGAAATGGCAACCCACTCCAGTGTTCTTGCCTGGAGAATCCCAGCGATAGCAGAGCCTGGTGGGCTGCCGTCTATGGGGTCGCACAGAGTCGGACATGACTGAAGTGACTTAGCAGCAGCAGCAGGAGAGATGGGGAAAGTTCGGCCTCCTCTTCTGACCCTCACATAGTTTTCCTGAAGAAAGATGAACGTTCCTGCGTGTGGTGTGTGATCCTGTTGTCATCTCTCTCCGTGTCCCTCCCTGTAACAGCTTCTTCACAGACAATTCTTTTTCTTTTTTTTTTTTTTTAACTTTTAATATTGTATTCTAATATAGCCTATCAACAATGTTGTGATAATTTCATATCACAATGAAGGGATGCAGCCATACATATACACGAACCTATTCTCCCCCAAACTTCCCTCCTATCCAGGCCGCCACATAACATTGGGCAGAGTTCCATGTGCTGTACAATAAGACCTTGTTGATTACCTGTTTTAAATATAGCAGTGTGTGCATGAGCATCCAAACATTCTAACCATCTTTCCCCTCGGCAACCATAAGTTCATTTTCTAAGCCTGTCTTCACATATAATTTTGAAAACCGAAAGTCATGATTCAGTTTTTTAAAAGGAAGACACACAGAGGGCCTTGTGAGCTGGGAAACACTTTCCAGCATAAAATACATTTCTTGAATTGAAGTAATTTTTTGGTGATATTTGTCTAAATTTTATGTATATCTATAGTGTAATATTTTTTATTTCCTGCTCCATAGGGCAAATGTACAAAATGACCTGTATTTTGGGAGATATGTAAAAGAAGATGAAGATGTAGTGTTCACTCTGAACTGGTACTTAGGAGTTTATTCAGGTAAAGCTGAGCCATCTGCTCCATTATTGGAGAGTTTAAGGCACTTAAAATGAATCTGTGTAAGCAACAAGGGCTTCCAGAGTAATTCAGTAATGTCTTAACAGACTAAGTGTCTAAATCACATTTACTCTATGAATTAACTAAAATAATTATTTTAAAGATCTACTAGAAGAAAAGAGGATGAGTGGAGACTCTTAATTTGGTCCATACTGGATTGTGGTAGTTAAACCAGGATTGAATATTGAGAAAATCAGCCGCTGGAAATATGTAGCTATTGTGTACTTTTATAGGTGCTTAAACTAAATTTTATATCGCTGTATGGATGGGCAAGGGGATTAGAAATGGCTCCCCACCCTGTGGTTCAGGTTGTCCAATTTTGTCTTTATAAACCCTGGATTTTGTTGATCTTGGATGAAATCCTCTGGCAGCATGGGCCCCAGATAAAAACATTATTCCCTTCCAGGTATGCAAAGCTCCCCTTTCCACACAGCTCATTTCCTGAGCTTCACTAATAACATGAGAAGCTAAGCAAGGGAAATCAATTGTCTGGAATTAGGATTCCTTCTCTTCTTACCCTGAGATCACAGTATTATCTCCTCCCCAACTGTGTGATTAATTCAATTTTGACTTGCTAGACTAATATTATAATGACTGTCTCTATTCACAAGAGTACTTAGAATATATATAGCATAGCATTACATACTATTTAAAGGATGTCTTTAACAAAAACTTTAAATGCCTTCTTTATCCAATCATCTGTTTATGAACATTTAGCTTGCTTCTATGTCCTAGCTTTTGTAAATGGTGTTGCTATGAACCTGGGGTGCATGTGTCTTTTTGAATTATGGTTTTCTCAGGATATGTGCCAAGTAGTGAGATTGCTGGGTCGTATGGTGGTTCTGTTTTCTATTTTTTAAGGAACCTCCATTAAGAAAGCTGAGTGCTGAAGAATTGATGTGTTTAAACTGTGGTGTTGGAGAAGACTCTGGAGAGTCCCTTGGACTGCAAGGAGATCCAACCAGTCCATCCTAAAGGAGATCAGTCCTGAATATTCATTGGAAGGACTGATGTTGAAGCTGAAACTCCAATACTTTGGCCACCTGTTGCGAAGAGCTGACTCATTGGAAAAGATCCTGATGCTGGGAAAGATTGAGGGCAGGAGGATAAGGGGATGACAGAGGATGAGATGGTCGGATGGCATCAGCGACTCAATGGACATGGGTTTCTGTGAACTCCGGGAGTTGGTGATGGACAGGGAGGCCTGGCATGCTGCGGTTCATGGGGTCACAAAGAGTCAGACACAACTGAGTGACTGAACTGAACTGAACTGATACTGTTCTCCATAGTGACTGTAGCAATTTACATTCCTACTAACAGTGCAAGAAGGTTCCCTTTTTCCACACCTTCTCTAGCATTTATTGTTTGTATATTTTTTGATGATGGCCATTCTGACTGGTGTGAAGTAATACCTTATCAGAGTTTTGATCTGTATTTCTCTAATAACAATATTGAGCAACTTTTCATGTCTCTCTTGGCCATCTGTATGGCTTCTATGGGGAAAGGTCTATATAGATCTTCTGCCCATTTTTTCATTTTTTTTAATATTTATATATATATTAAGCTGCTGAGCTGTTTGTATATTTTGGAGATTGATCCCTGGTCAGTTACTTTTTTTGAAATTATTTTCTCCCATTCTCAGGACTCTCTTTTTATTTCATTTATGGTATATATATACACTGGGTTGGGGGAGGGGGGTCTTCCTGGGTAGCTCAAATGGTAAAGAATCTGCCTGCAATGTGGGAGACCTGGGTTCAATCCCTGGGTCAGGAAGAACTCCTGGATAAGGGTATGATAACCTACTCCAGTATTCATGCTTGGAAAATTCCATGGACAGAGGAGCCTGACAGGCTACAGTCCATGGGGTTACAAAGAGTTGAACATGACTGAGTGACTAACATGCATGTATGCTGGAGTATTACTTATCCATAAAAAGGAATGAAATTGGGTCATTTGTTGAGATGTGGATGGACCTAGAGTCTGTCGTACAAAGTAAAGTAAGTCAGAAAGAGAAAAACAGAAAAAAAAAATACTTGAATTAATGTATATATATATGGAATCTAGCCTAGCCTCTTCGTGGATCACTGCATAGCGAAGGGGCTGGCATAACTCAGTGAAGCTATGAGCTATGCCATGTAGGTCCACCTAAGACAGATGGGTCAGAGTTGAGAGTTTTGAAAAAAAATAGCATCCACTTGAGGAGGGAATGGCAAACCACTCCAGTGTACTAGCCATGAGAAACCCATGAACTGCATAAAAAGGCAAAAAGATAAGATGCCTAAAGATTAGCCCCCAGGTCAGAAGGTGTCCAATACGCTACCGGAGAAGAGCAGAAGACAACTACTAATAGCTCCAAACAGAATGAAGTGGCTGGGTCAAAGTGGAAACAATGCTCAGTTGTGGATGTGTCTGGTGGGGAAAGTAAAATCTGATGCTATAAAGAACAGTATTGCATAGGACTCTAGAATGTTAGGTCTATGAATCCAGGTAAATTGGGTGTGGTCAAGCAGGAGATGTTAAGACTAAATATCGACATCTTAGGAATCAGTGAACTAAAATGGACAGGAATGGGTGAATTTAATTCAGACGACCATTGTATCTACTACTGTCAGCAAAAATCACTTTGAAGAAATGGAATAACACTCATAATCAACAGGAGTCCAAAATGCCGTTCTTGGGTGCAACCTTAAAAATGAAGTTTAAAAATAAAATAAAATTAAAAAAAAAAAAAAATGACAGAATGATCTTGATTCATTTCCAAGGCAAACTGTTCAACATCTCACTAATCCAAGTCTATGAACCAACCCCTGATGCCAAAGAAGCTGAAGTTGACCAGTTCTATGAAGACCTAGAAGACCTCCTAGAACTAAATGCAGAGTTCTAGAGAATAACAAGGAGAGACCAGAAGGCTTTCTTCAATGGACAATACAAAGAAATAGAGGAAAACAACAGAAAGGATAAGGTAGAGATCTTTTCAAGGAAATTGGAAATATCAAAGGAACATTTCATCTGAAGATGAACACAATGAAGGATAGAAACGGTAAAGACCTAATGGAAGTAGAAGCGATCAAGAAGAGATGGAAAGAATACACAGAAGAACTGTATAGTAAAGATGTTAATGACCTGGATAACCACAATGATGTAGTCTCTTATGCAGAGCCAGACATTCTGGAGTGTGAAGTCAAGTGGGCCTTAGGAAGCACTGCTGCCTATAATGTAGTGGAGGTGATGGAATTGCAGCAGAGCTATTTAAAATCCTAAAATATGATGCTATTAAAGTGCTGCCCTCAATGTGTCAGCAAATTTCGAATACCCAGCAGTGGCCACAGGACTGGGAAAGGTCAATCCTCATCCCAGTTCCAAAGAAGGGCAGTACTAAAGAATGTTCAATCCACCAGACAATTGCACTCATCTCCCATGCTAGTAACGTTATGCTCAACATCCTTCAAGCTATGTTTCAGCATCATGTGAACTGAGAACTTCCAGATGTCCAAGCTGCATTGATAAAGGCAGAGGAACCAGAGATCAACTTGCCAACATTTGCTGGATCATAGAGAAAGCAAGGGAATTCCAGAAAAATATCTACCTCTTTTTCACTGACTAAGCTAAAGCCTTTGACTATGTGGATCATAACAAACTGGGGAAAACTCTTAAAGAGATGGGAATACCAGACCATCTTACCTGTCTCCTGAGAAACCTATATGTGGGTCAAGAAGCAACAGTTAGCACCCTGTATGGAATAACTGATTAGTTCAGGATGGAGAAAGAAGCATGACAAGGCTGTTTGTTGCCACCCCATTTATTTAACTTATACACAGAGCACATCATGTGAAATGCTGGGCTGGATGGGTTACAAGCTGGAGTCAAGATTGCTGGAGAGTATCAGTCTCAGGTATGTGGGTGATACCACTCTAATGGCAGAAAGTGAAAAGGAACTAAAGAGCCTTTTGATGAGGGTGAAGAGGGAGGGTGAAAAAGCCAACTTAAAACTGAATATTAAAGAAAGTAAGATCATGGCATCCAGTCCCGTCACTTCATGGCAAACAGAAGGGGAAAATATGGGAACAGTGATGGATTTCCTCTTCTTGGGCTCTAAAATCAATGCAGATCATGACTGCCGCCATGAAATTAGCAGAAAATTGCTTCTTGGCAGGAAAGCTATGACAAATCTAGATATGTGTTAAAAAGCAGAGACATCACTTTGCCAACAAAGGTCTATATACACAAGGCTATCTTTCCAGTAGTCATGTACAAATGTGAGAGCTGGACAATAAAGAAGGCTGAGCACCAAAGAATAGATGCTTTCAAACTGTGGATTGCAAGGAGATCCAACCAGCCCATCCTAAAGGAGATCAGTCCTGGGTGTTCATTGGAAGGACTGATGTTGAAGCTGAAACTCCAATAATTTGGCCACCTGATGCAAACAGCTAACTCACTGAAAAAGACTCTGATGCTGGGAAAGGTTGAATGCAGGAGAAAAGGGTGACAGAGGATGAGCTGGTTGGATAGCATCAGTGATTCATGAACTTGGGTGAACTCCAGGATATGGTGAGGGACAGGGAAGCCTGGCGTGCTGCAGTATATGGGGTTGTGAGGAGTTGGACATGACTTGGTGACTGAACAACAACCATGGAGTCTAGACAAATGGTACAGATGAACCTATTTTCAGGGGATGAATAGAGTTGTAGATGTAGAGAATAGATGTTTGGACACAAAGTGGGAGTAGCGAGGTGAGAGAGGTGAATTGGGAGATTAGGGTTGAAACATATACATGTGTAAAACAGATAGCTAGTGGGAAGCTGCTATATAGCACAGGGTGCTCAGCTCAGTGCTCTGTGATGACTTAGTGGGGAGGGATGGGGGAAGGGAAGTCCGAGAGGGAAGGGATATATGCATATATATAGCTGATTTACTTTGTTTAACAGCAGAAACTAATACAACATTGAAAAGCAACTGTAGCCCAATAATTTTTTTTAAATAACTAAAAATTGAAATATTCTCATAGAAAACACTTGTACAAGCTTTCTACAAGAGTAAGTTATGTAATAATCCAGTCATTGAAATTTGGTATTTATTTTATTGATCACTTGATAAGAAAGTTGAATCTACCAGCAGTTTACCTTCCGAATTAGTGGACAGTAAGGGCTGAGAGAAGAAGGAAGGGATTCTGTTACACATTCATATAGGATGGTGGGCTAAGGCAAATTCCTGCTGATGGAATTCAGGAATTTGAGCAGCTTTCAGAAATTAAATAACACTGATGTCGTAGCTGAATGGAAAAAAAGTACTTGATGGACTATACATTGCTAAAGTTATCCCCACTCTATATAGCATTGTGAGTTGAAGAGATGATTGGAGGGCTATTTTAATTTTTATATGCTCTTTTATGTCATTAATAAGACATAAATTTAAATAACTATATTTATTTACAAATGCTTTGGGGTTCTATAAAATAGTGAGAGATTAGTTTAGATTATCTTGTTTAGTTTATCTCATGTTAGAATACAATTTGTAGTTTCTTGCAGTTTAATTATTTAAGAGATTGTCCACTTGTAACTTAACATGGTCTTTTCATACTCTTTATAGCTACTTGGGCATAGAAGTAGCTAGTTTATTTGTATTATTTTACATTTTTATTAATTTTTATTATAGTTGCTTTTAATGTTTTAGTTTCTGTTGTACAGCTAAGTGAATCATTGAACATATATCCTATCTTTGGATTTCCTTTCCATTTAGGTCACCACAGAGCATTAAGTAGAGTTCCATGTGCTATACCAGAGAAGGCAATGGCACCCCACTCCAGAACTCTTGCCTGGAAAATCCCATGGATGGAGGAGCCTGGTAGGCTGCAGTCCATGGGGTCGCTAAGAGTCGGACACCACTGAGCGACTTCTTTCACTTTTCACTTTCATGCATTGGAGAAGGAGATGGCAACTCACTCCAGTGTTCTTGCCTGGAGAATCCCAGGGACAGGGGAGCCTGGTAGGAGGCTGTCTATGGGGTCGCACAGAGTCGGACACGACTGAAGCGACTTAGCAACAGCAACAACAACATGTGCTATACAGTAGGTTCTTAAAAAGCTACTTTACATGGAAGTAAATTTCCTTGTAAATTAAAAGGAAATGGTATATCATGTCTCCTTTTCCCTGTTAATTCTTGTGCTGGTAGCGAAACACTGGGGAAGGGAATGGCAACCCACTAAACTCCAATATTCTTGCCTGGAGAATTCAATGGTTAGAGAAGCCTTGGGGCTACAGTCCATGGGGTTGCAAAGAGTATGGCACGACTCAGCACCTAACAATTTCACTTTTACCAAAGCATACCTTACTTTTACATTATAGGATATGTTGTAAATAATGAGATTGAAATGTGGAGAAATAAAGATCAGGTACTTGTATAAGTATCTTTCTTATAAGTTTTATTAGAACTTGTAATTGAATTAGACAAGCCTAGAATGAAGCTGTAGTTTACACATTTTCCCCCATGTTGTTTTCATTTGCTGCTGCTGCTAAGTCACTTCAGTCATGTCTGACTCTGTGCAACCCCGTAGACGGCAGCCCACCAGGCTCCCCCGTCCCTGGGATTCTCAAGGCAAGAACACTGGAGTCGGTTAGTCAGAGGAAAATAGTGAGTTTTATACTTTTCTTTATAAATATATTTTTTGAAGGCATTAAACTTTAGAGAACCTACTTTATGTATATATGTGTGTGTATATATATATGTGTGTGTGTGTGTGTGTATGTGTTTTATTCTGTATTCTGTATATGTAAACCTCTATACAAATTTTATTTATAGAATAAAATACACAGTATCTTTTTAAACTGCCTGCCATGCTTTAGCATGGTTGAGAATAAGAGATCTTGTGCTGAGCGATGTTTCTTTATTTCAGGGTTAACTGTGTCTACTGTCCTTTTTGGCATCACACGGTCTCTGTTGATATTCTATATCCTTGTTAATTCTTCACGAATTTTGCACAACAAAATGTTGGAGACCATTTTAAGGGCTCCTGTATTGTTCTTCAATAGAAATCCAATAGGTAAGTCAGATACCAAATTTTTTAGTGAATATGTCTTGTTAACGCATAAAGTGCCTGGTTTGTATGAAATACAATTTCATATTTGAAAATGGAAGATATGCTTGGAAGAAAATCACTGTGTCTGTTTATTCATTTTCTACAAAGGCTTCACTCATAATTTTTCCTGCCAGAGAAAACCTGAATATAGGAGCAAATGAGCTTTTATTCCAATTTATGCATGTCTGTAAAAATACATGAATGTTTACTTTGCAGGATGATTTAGGAGTCCATTTGTTGTATGGCATATGAAACACCTAACAGATGATGCAAATGTATTGAAAGGTGTTTTTTTTTTTTTTGAAAGGTTTTTGACTAGCTGTTGAAATGTTGGGTGTGTTATGTAGTGTTAAGCTAACTAGGAAGGACATTTTTCCAGGAACATCTCTACAGAAGACAGGCTGTGTGTTTCTTTCTTTCATTGTCCATTCATTTCTGGGACAACAGAGCTCTGACACATGCCCATATTTTGAGTTTTACCTAAATGGTAATGTAAGATTAATTAAAATACAAGATCAGTGAAATGTAAACATCCTCTTCAATAAAATCAACCCTCTAGTTTTACAATGGACTTTTGGTTACATTTAAGAGGTCTTGTGGTTTATAGCAGGTGGATCTTCAGTATTAAGTAAGAGTGTTCCTGAACACTCTTGAAGGGTTCCCAGTGGTTACTTCTTTCTCTCTGAGGCCTTCGACCTGACTTGCTTCTGAAGGTGGCCTCCTGACCTGGGTTTCTATGAAGAGCTAGTTCATCAGCACACATGCCACTCTGTTCAGTTGGTTAGACTTGTGCTGAGGCCCAGGGAGGCTTTGTTTTTGCAGGTCATGATTGACAGGGCCTGTTGAGGCAGGGCGGAGAAGGCAATGGCATCCCACTCCAGTACTCTTGCCTGGAAAATTCCATGGACGGAGGAGCCTGGTAGGCTGCAGTCCATGGGGTCATGAAGAGTTGGACAGGACTGAGTGACTTCACTTTCATTTTTCACTTTCATGCATTGGAGAAGGAAATGGCAAGCCACTCCAGTGTTTTTGCCTGGAGAATCCCAGGGACGGGGGAGCCTGGTGGGCTGCTGTCTCTGGGGTCGCACAGAGTTGGACACGACTGAAGCACTTAGCAGCAGCAGTTGAGGCAGGGATATGACTGGAGGGAGGACAGCAGTAGCCTTGGCCTGGCCATCAACTCACTGTGCGATCAAGGCCAAAGTAGGTAGATACTACTGGAGGCAGATCTCCAGGCAGGATGTTATCATGGTTATAAGTATGGACTCTGGAGCCAACTTCCTGGGTTCAGTCCTAGTACTGGTTATTAATAGTAATAGCTAATTATAGTTATGTTAATACTTATATGCTAGTTATTTAATTTCTCTGTGTTTCATTCTCTGTGTTTAATTTTCTTACCTATACAATGAGAATACTGTTCACACACTTACTGATATCTTGATGTTATGGCCATTAAGCAGGTTAATATTTCACAGCGCTTAGCACAAGGTCAGTACCTAATGAACCTCAGGGAGGATGTCGACATGATGTCTGGGAACTTCTCTCCTATGAAATGGGAATAACCACTGCTATTCCTGTTTCACAACACTGTTGTGAGGATTAAATAAGACTGTTTAGGGCAGCATCTTGTGCAGATTTATTCAACACATGTTATTTAGTCCAGGCACTGTGAGGAGCACAGGATGGTAAACTGCAGAGGCCCACACAATCTCATCTTATTATGAAGCTGGAGTGAGGAAGTGATTGGAAGAGTCTTTGCTATTACAACTGTGAGGTCTCTCTACTTTGCCTGTTAACATGAAAACTACAGTCATAAATTTGGGAGCATCAAGTGCGACTGAATTTCTGTTATCACAGCCTCTGAGTGGTTGTGACCACTATTAACCAGGCTCTTGATGACCTGTAAACCTCTCCAGATGCTGATTTATTATTCAAGGATTTGGAACCAAGTTTAAATCTTTAAGGTCACTAATCCCGGAGCAGCAGGCATACACAGTGTGTATATTGTTTCCCCCTCCTGTATCTATTATCAGATCTTCATTCCTTCAAGAAAATAGAAGCCTAAATAAGCACTGTAAAGATAGGCCCAAAGGTTTAGGTTCATCAGTTATTTATACTTTTAGTGATATATTAAATTGAACTCTTCTCTGTGTTTATTTTAAAAGTAGAATTTTTAATAGATGATTTATGGTGTTCTTGGTTTCTGGTATGTGATGGCATGAAGAGAAAACCACATAGAGTGGTGTTACTTGTTACCAAGTTCAAGCTTACTCTGCTCATCTCACAATGCCAGTAAGTCTTACAGACGATGCGTTAAGGCAAAGAATAGTGACTTTATTTGGAAACCTGACAGACTGAGAAGATAGCAGACTAATATCTCAAAATAGCCATCTTGTTGGGGTCTGGATGCCTGGTTCTTTTGCAGAACATAGGGGAGAGGAAGCGAGGAAGTGAAGTCAAAAGTCCATTTATCTTATGCAATAAGAGGGTATTTATTCATTTTTTTTCTTTTCTGCAGCCATTCACAGGTGGTGAGGGTCAGATTGTCTCCCTGTGAGCTCATAAAAGCCAATTTAGTTTAACATTCAGGCAGAAGGGCAGGGTTCCCTGACAAAAGCAATGCATAGCAATGGTCAAAGAAACAGATCCAGCATGGAGTCTATATTGGCTCCTCCCTGCTACAGTTCCTTTGGTGTGCACCTCCCCTGTCTGGGGCCAGTGTCCTGTTCTTTCTCATCCTGAGTCTCCTCATGGAGCACCACCCTTGCAGGGGTGGCTGCAGAGTTCTGATGGCTGCAGCATCCTTTGTTTACTGAAGTGACCAGTGACATTTTTAGTTTACGCCAGATATTTACCAGAAATTCTCATATTCTATCCTGTAACCTTATTATTGTGGATTCTGAGAAAGGAAGTAAAATCAATGATAAGTGATCCTTACTGATTTAGTACTATTTTTGTTTTCCTTCCTATATCGCTCTGATCTTCTTAGATGCTTATTCATAAGTCTGTGCTTGTCACACCTGGTATACCTCTGAAAATAATGGCTTATTACCCCAGTAGTAAACTTACAACTTGGAAATGGCCACAAGCCATGATTTCCCAAAATGTGAGCTTCTGTGAGCCATCTGGAGGGAAAAGAAAATTGCAGAGAGGTTATAATTATGTTTATTTAAAAAGTATCACTTGGCAAAATTAATCTTGATAATTAAAGCAAAATTGGTGTAACAATTAGGATTAACTTAGGTATTTTGTAACTATTTATTTACCAATTTAGCACTTGGAGTAAGTCTTAGATGGGATGGATCTAAAGGGAGGGAACATTCTCAAATCCACCAACCCTTCCTGTTACTGCCACAAGATTCCCCCATTCTTTTAGACATCAGGACTCAATCAATGTCAATTCCCCACCCAGTACCATTTGGTGATTTTTTTTTTCTATCTTTAGGTATCATCCTATTTTGTCTTTCTTTTTACCACTGACATTGGCTTATTTCATATGAATTTGTAATATCTTAAATTTGTTGCTGTGTTACCACTAATTCATGTCTGAATTTTTTATAGTCCCATGGACTGTAGCCTGCCAGGCTCCTCTGTCCATGGGATTTCCCAGGTAAGAACACTGGAGTGGGTTGCCATTTCTGCCTCTAGGGATCTTCCTGACCCAGGAATTGAACCCCTGTCTCTTATATATCCTGCATTGGCAGGTGGATTCTTTAGCATAAGCCCCTCAGGAAGCCCAATATATTAAATATTTAATACATGTACTTTTTAAAAAGATTTATTTATTTTTAATTGCGTTCTTTTTTTTTTTTTTTGCTGCATGTGGGTGTTCTCTAGTTACAGCGAACATGGGTTACTCTTCATTGCAGTGCCTGGGGTTCACATTGTGGTGGCTTTTTCTGTTGCAGAGCTCAGGCTCTAGGCACATGAGCATCAATAGTTCTGGCGCACAGGCTTAGTTGCTCTGCAGCATGTGGAATCTTTCTTCACAAGGGATTTAACCCATGTCCCCTGCACTGGGGACACTGTACCACCAGGGAAGTCCCTAAATACATATTCTTCAAAAATATTGTTTTGATTTGTTCATGAATTATTTTTCTTAAAGCTCCTATTTGAGGAAATGAGTAATTTTTTGTGTCCTATTCTTGCAGGAAGAATTTTAAATCGTTTCTTCAAAGACATTGGGCACATGGATGACTTATTGCCACTGATATTTCAAGATTTCATCCAGGTAGTGTACCAATCCTGCCAGAGTTCTCACAGGGAAGAGCAGAGTGCCTATTTCTCAAGGATTTTTCACAGGGATTGGAAGTGGGCCTTTCAGCCTGGTGATGTGTCCTGTTATCTTCCATAAGAGGCTGTGTTTCTGAGAGAGAGGTACAGCTATGATTTGGAGGCTGAGTAAACATGAGTAAAATCTGGGGCAGGAGTGGCTACACAGTCACGTCAAGGTTGGTCTGAAGCAGTGACATGCTGGATACATGGTTCTCCCTCTGCCTTCCAGGTGTCTGGTGTGAATTCCCTTTACTGTGAGCACATTTCATAACATAGAGACAATCACCTCTCATGGAAAGATAACCTCGATTAACTAAATTATGCATTGTATTTGGCTTCCCAAGTGGCTCAGTGGTAAAGAAATTACCTGCCAATGCAGGAGATGCAAAATATGTGGGTTTGATTCCTGAGTTGGGAAGATGCCCTGGAGAATGGAATGGAAAACCACTTTAGTATTCTTGTCTAGAAAATTTGTGGACAGAGGAGCCTGGAGGGCTGTAGTCCATGGGGCTGCAAAGAGTTGAACACAACTGAGTATGAGCATAATGCATTGTATTCCCACAGGGGACAAATATCTGCTGAACCATTTTATTTGGATAAAGCCAGGTGTGGTTACTTACAAAGAAAAGATTGGTTAAAAATAAGGTAAACAAAGGTCCATCTAGTCAAGGCTATGGTTTTTCCAGTGGTCATGTATGGATGTGAGAGTTGGACTGTGAAGAAGGCTGAGCACCGAAGAATTGATGCTTTTGAACTGTGGTGTTGGAGAAGACTCTTGAGAGTCCCTTGGACTGCAAGGAGATCAGCCCTGGGATTTCTTTGGACAGAATGATGCTAAAGCTGAAACTCCAGTACTTTGGCCACCTCATGCGTAGAGTTGACTCATTGGAAAAGACTCTGATGCTGGGAGGGATTGTGGGCAGGAGGAGAAGGGGACGACAGAGGATGAGATGGCTGGATGGCATCACTGACTCGATGGACGTGAGTCTCAGTGAACTCCGGGAGTTGGTGATGAACAGGGGAGCCTGGCATGCTGCGATTCATGGGGTCGCAAAGAGTCGGACACGACTGAGCAACTGATCTGATCTGATCTGTTGAAAACAAGAGAAATGGGTAGAAGTAGCATATGTATTGCCCTTTTTCTGTCTGCAAAATATACCAGACTTATGTCCTAAGGATATAGATTTGGCTCCCTCCTGTACTCCTACTTTGCCCCCGTACTTGGGGCTCCAAATTGAGCAAACTGGAAGTCAGAGAATCCCCCCCCAAGAAGGGTTGCCTTGGTTTCAGTGGAAACCCAAACTGGGATTCAAATGACCCAAGTAGAGGTCCAAACAAGTCTTGTCTCAGTACGACCTCAGACTACTCTGGTTTCAATAGAAACTCAGACCATCGAAGTAAGAGATGAGATGGAGGACAAGAGCCAGAGATAAAGATAAAGATTGGTTTCTCCAATCTATCCCTGGGATCATATGCGCAGAGCAGCAGAGAGGCTGAAGAACAGCCACACAAAATGTTGCCTCTTCATGAAGCACCCACCAGGAGAAATAATCATTCTATGAGCGTTAATAAGCTTTTTTCTTATCAAGAAATACAAGTAATCAAGGAGGATCTGGGAGACTATTTAGAGGACCCAGAAAAATTTATTAGAGCTTTTAAAGGTGTTACTCTGCTTTATGACCTTACTTGGAAGGATGTGATGTATATCTTGGGACAAACGCTGACTCCTGACTCAAAAAGTCGAGTTTTGGGAGAAGCAGTTGCTTATGGAGATGAATGGCTTGGTAATAAATCAATAGAAAAGAGGGAGGATGAGATAACCACCATCCCCACTGAAAATCAGATGGTCCCAATTACAGAACCGGATTGGGACTACAACACAGCTAAAAAAATATGAGATCAGAGTCATTTTGTCAGATGTATTTTTGAAGGACTCAGAGAGGTGTATTCTAAGCCTTTAAACTATGAAAAATTGACAAACATATAACAGGAGGAAAAGGAATCTCCTGGTAAATTCCTAGATAGACTGAGAAAAGCCCTTTGCAGATTCACTAGATTGATCCTAAAAGTGAAGAGGAAAAAGTGATCTTAAAAGATAGATTTCTGACTCAGTTGGCTCCAGATATTCACCGTAAGCTATTAAAATGGGCGTATGGACCAAATCAGTCTTTAGATAATCTGTTACAACTGCCTCAGACAGTCTATTATGGTAGGGAATATGAGGAAAAGTAAGAAAGGCAGAAAAAGACAAAGGAACAGGCAGAAGTCTTCGCAATGGCTATGAGAACCGTTCTTAAACAGCCTGAGAAAAATGCCTAGAGGGACCCAGGTGAAAAGGCATGGGCTTGCTATTACTGTGGAAAGGAGGGGCACCTCAAGTGGGATTGGCCTCAGGCATCCAAGCCACCCCCGGCTCCATGTCCGGTCTGCAAAGGACTACACTGGAAGAGAGACTGCCCTCCGAGGCATAGGTCTCAGGGATCAGACTCTCAAGACAATCAGAACTGAAGGTGCCTGGGGATCCCCACACAAGCTCCCATCCTAATTACACCTGAGGAACCCTGGATGTTAATAACTGTGGGGGGACAATATATCAATTTCCTTTTAGATACTGGGGCAAATTACTCTGTGCTTTCTGAAGCCCCGGCCTACTTTCTTTCCAATCTGCTTCCGTAATGGGACTGTCTGGATGAGCCAAAAGGTATTATTTCAGTTATTCTTTGAGTTGTAACTGGGATTCTGTGCTGTTTTCACATGAGTTTCTGATCATGCCAGAATCTCTCTCACCCCTTTTGGAGAGGGATATACTGAGCAAGGTTCATGACTCTGTTTTCCTGAATATGAAGCCCTCCCTTTCTCTCCCTTTAATTGAACAAAGTAAATTCTAGAGTATGGGCTGATAGAAAATCTGTGGGTCGAGCACAAAATGCTATTCCTATAGTTGTCAAGCTCAAAGATCCACACTTATTTCCACATATGAAGCAGTATCCATTGAAACCTGAGGTTAAGGAAGGGTTAAAACAGAGGTTTTAAAGGAGCGGGGACTATTAATTCCCTGTAACGGTCCATGCAACACTCCTATTTTGGGTAAAAGGAAATCAAATGGTAAATGGAGACTAGTTCAAGATTTACAAATGATAAATGAGGCTGTAGTTCCTTTACACCCCGTGGTGCCTAATCCTTACACTCTATTGTCTGAAATTCCTGAACGAGCCAAATATTTCTCAGTAATTTGAAAGACGTCTTCTCTTCAGTGCCTTTGGCGGAGGAAAGTCAGTTTCTATTTACCTTTGAAGACCCTATGCAGCCAGCTGCTCAGTTAACCTGGACAGTATTGCCTCAGGGATTTCGTGACAGTCCTCACTTATTTGGACAAGGTTTGTCATGGGGTCTACAAAACTTTAATAGCTCTGAGCGATCAAACCTCGTCTCTGGCCCTGGATTGAATTCTTCTCCTCCGGAGGCCAAGAATCCCAGCGTTTTTTCATGATTCAGCAAAAACCTTTCATCTTGGGGGCTCATCTGGGATGGGGCACCCTATGGCTCAGGGCAGGTGGCATGGGCTCTTACCTATGGGCATGGCTTCTCCCTGGTTGGATGGGGAGATGCAAAACTCGGTGGGCAAGGTCTGTATTTCACTGGTATGATTACTTGGCTGCAGTGTTTGTTCCCTCTTTGGAAACTACAGTTGTTATGCTATGAGTGGATGCTTTGACTAATTTTACTCAACAGGCATTAGAAGATTCTCAAAAAGCTATTTCAGCTCTTAATGCTGAACAAGCACAAATTAGAAAGGTGGGTTTTACAAAACAGATTGGCTTTAGATATTCT
The DNA here is from genome assembly GCF_029407905.1 of Bubalus kerabau. Lineage (NCBI taxonomy): Eukaryota > Metazoa > Chordata > Mammalia > Artiodactyla > Bovidae > Bubalus > Bubalus kerabau. Next base: position 71,608,746 of record NC_073635.1, read on the forward strand.
GACAGCTGCACAAGGAGGAGCTTGTGCCATTATTCATACCCAATGCTGTACATATATACCTGATATGAGCACTAATGTTACTCATTTTACTAAACACATGAACAAGATGATTCTGGCTATGGATACTCCTGAAGCCTCAATTGCCTCACTTTCAGTTCAGTTCAGTTCAGTCACTCAGTTGTGTCCGACTCTTTGCGACCCCATGAATCGCAGCACGCCAGGCCTCCCTGTCCATCACCAACTCCCGGAGTTCACCCAGACTCACGTCCATCGAGTCAGTGATGACATCCAGCCATCTCATCCTCTGTTGTCCCCTTCTCCTCCTGCCCACAATCAGAGTCTTTTCCAATGAGTCAACTCTTCGCATGAGATGGCCAAAGTACTGGAGTTTCAGCTTTAGCATCATTCCTTCCAAAGAAATCCCAGGGATGATCTCCTTCAGATTGGACTGGTTGGATCTCCTTGCAGTCCAAGGGACTCTCAAGAGTCTTCTCCAACACCACAGTTCAAAAGCATCAATTCTTGGGCACTCAGCCTTCTTCACATTCCAACTCTCACATCCATACGTGACCACGGGAAAAACCATAGCCTTGACTAGATGAACCTTTGTTGGCAAAGTAATGTCTCTGCTTTTGAATATGCTATCTAGGTTGGTCATAACTTTCCTTCCAAGGAGTAAGCGTCTTTTAATTTCATGGCTGCAGTCACCATCTGCAGTGATTTTGGAGCCCCCAAAAATAAAGTCTGACACTGTTTCCACTGTTTCCCCATCTATTTCCCATGAAGTGATGGGACCAGATGCCATGATCTTCGTTTTCTGAATGTTGAGCTTTTAGCCAACTTTTTCACTCTCCACTTTCACTTTCATCAAGAGGCTTTTTAGTTCCTCTTCACTTTCTGCCATAAGGGTGGTGTCATCTGCATATCTGAGGTTATTGATATTTCTCCTGGCAATCTTGATTCCAGCTTGTGTTTTAGTCGCATGGAAGCTTTTAAGTTACAAATGGTTGCTTAAACTCCTGCTACTTCTGCAGCTTCTTCCAACTACTACTTGGGGCCCCTGGATCAGAAATCCTCAGTATGAGGGCTAGGAGAATATGCTGCCTCACCATTTAGGGACAACATCCATTGTCATCTCAGAAGCAGTTATGGAATGAGAACAACGCTCCCTTTCCCTAGGCAACATAATTATCCTAAAAAAAGAAGGGGGGAATGAGAGGGTAACAGGCAGTAAGGCTAGGAGTCTCCAAACGTAGGAAATAAGCTGCAAGTGTCAGACATTTTTATCTCTCTTAAGCGGCAGGAGGAAACAAACTAGTGATATATATATATATATATATATATATATATATTCCCCCCCCCTTCTCTATACAAATTTAAAAGGAGGTTTCTCTTAAAATACTGTGTTGCCATAATGACACCTGGTTTCACCTGAAGTTAACTATTTCTCAAACCTTGAGTTAGCCAATGCATTTTTCTTAAGGAAATGTTTGTCTTAAGCTATGTTAATGTACTATGCATCAACCCCAGACTCTGTCTTCAAGTCGGTCCCATCTAATGGCTCAGAACCTACTTGACAAACCATTATGTTATACTCAGATATTGTTCCCCTAATCAATGTAAATGAAACTATTTGTATGGTAATCTGCTCTTCTACAAGATTCAAGTCAATCATTTTATGGCCCAGGATGACTAGTCTGGTGCCAAGATTATCCCAAAATACATCTTATGGATGAGGGGCCTGGTGCCATTCTTAGTTTTAAGACATTCCTTTCTTTCATTAACAGACATTACATTCTCTTTGTAATGCTTATGGTATCTTTTGTATTAAAATAAAACCTATAGTGTTAGTTCCTCAGTCATGTCCAACTCTTTGTAACCCCATGGACTGTAGCCTGTCAGGCTCCTCTGTCCATGGGATTCTCCAGGCAAGAATACTGCTGTAGGTTGCCATTTCCTTTTCCGGGTGATCTTCCCAACCCAGTGCTCAAACCTGGGTCTCCCCTATTGCAAGCAGATTCTTTATCGTCTGAGCCACCAGGGAAGCCCAAACTTTTGTGTTATCCTCTTGTAATTCGTGTGAATTGTAAATTTTCTCTCTCTCTCTATTTTTTTTTTTCCTTTTGCATTTTGTGGTGATTTCAAAGAACCATGCTTTGTGTTTGTTGATTTTTCTGCTTAGAAGTTAGCTTTCTTTTTCATTCAGGTCTTTTGTCATTTAGTTGCTTAGTTGTGTCTGATTTTTTGTGACCTCATGGACTGCAGCACGCAAGGCTTGCCTGTCCTTCACTATCTCCCAAAGTTTGTTCAAATCATGTCCATTGAGTTGATGATGACATCCAACTATCTCATCCTCAGTCCCTCCCTTCTCCTCCTGCCCTCAATCTTTTGCAGCATCAGGGTCTTTTCAAATGAGTCAGCATTTCACATCAGGTGGCCAAAGTATTGGAGCTTCAGCATCCAATCTTTCCAGTGAATAATCAGCATTGATTTCCATTGATTGACTGGTTTGATCTCCTTGCTGTCTCAGGGACTTTCAAGAGTCTTTTTTTTTTTTTCTTCTTTCTTATTTTCATTCTTCTACATACTTTAATAAGCTGTTTTTTTTTCTTTTATTTATAAGATGGATTTCAAAACCTTTGACATTTAGCTTTTTTAAAGACTTTTTTTCTTTTTTAACAATTATTTTAATTTTGTTGGAATATAGCTGATTTACAATGTTGTGTTTGTTTCAGATGTATAGAAAAGTGATTCAGTTATACAGTACATATATTCATTCTTTTTTAGATTCTTTTCTCATATAGGTTATCACAGAATGTTGAGTAGATTTCCCTGTAATACGCTTTTATAGTGCTCTTCTTTTTAAGGTGTGCCTTGTTAAATTATCAAATAAGAGGACTCCAGACTTAAATTTGGTAATAAGATTGAACCCTGACAAAAGTGGAAAGGAAGCATGTGATCAATGAGATACACTAAACATGAAGGAAGAGATACACCATGTTTCCCTAATGCTTCCTGTTGTGCTGGTTAACAATGTGTGAACCAAGCCCCACCATTCACTCTCCAGTGGAGTTAGCTGTGACTCTCAGTTGAGAGTGAATTGAAGGATACCCAGGTCCCAGAGATGATGTGGTTGTGAAAAGAGCCAAGGCAGCCAAATGACGGATGAAGAATGTGATTAATATACCCCAAGCAAAGGGCAGGTTTAGGTAAGCTTAGACTTAGGGTTTGTACTTGTGTGTGTACGCATGTTAGTCACTCAGTTGTGTTCAATTCTTTGCAATCTCATGGACTGTAGACTGCCAGCCTCCTCTGTCCATGGAATTTTCCAGGCAAGAATAATGGAGTGGGGTACCATTCTCTTTCCCAGGGGATCTTCCCAACCCAGAGATTGAACCAGGGTCTTCCTGCAATGCAGGCAGATTCTTTACCATCTGAGTTACCAGCGAAGTCCAAGGTTTGTATAGATCTCATCATATAGTTAAGACTGACCAATATTTTATAATATCCTGATTTACAGAGTTAAATGAGTTGGATGATATCAAAGGAAACAGAGGTGATGAAGGAGAGATCTGAGAACCAGAGCCGATCTCTAAACTTCCTGAGACATGCAAGCTACTGTATCTGCTTACATGAAGACTCAGACTGACCCTCACTTAGTGTTAAGCTTGTGTGCTTAGTCGCTCAGTTGTGTCCAACTATTTACAACTTCATGGACTGTAGCCTGCCAGGTTCCTCTGTCCTGGGGATTCTGCAGGCAAGAATACTGGAGAGGGTTGCCATGCCATCCTTCAGGGGATCTTCTCAACCCAGGGACCAAAGGCAGGTCTCCCGCATTGCAGGCAGATTCTTTACCATCTGAGCCACCAGGGAAGCCATATCTAAGCACAATATTGTGCTGATGGAATGTCTCCTCCAAGTATAGAATGTCATCCTCTGCCAACTGAAGAATTTTTCTGAATTGTGAAAAATCACCACTTTCTCTCAAGTGAAAGATTTCATCTAAGAGTTTTTTTATTTGTGCATGTGGATTCATAGACATTGGATAGAATTTCCCAAATGGTGTGCTACAAATGGGAAATATTTAAAAATATATAAAAATAATGATTCTCTTTATTTAGGGGTCATCAGGACTTGGGACACTTGCTTCTGGGTCAGTATGTTTTTTCTATATATCCATCACTATCTCTGTTCCATAGTCTGACAGAGGTGCAGAAGCACTAGCCATGGTGATGTGGTCCATCAAATGGGCCTGGAATCCAACCAGGTGCGGGTAACTGTGTGTGTAGCTTGAATTGGGCTTTTTGGCATTCCTGAGAATGTAGGAGAAAGAAATGAGGTTGGTACAAGGAAGGGATTTATTGTGTGTTTATTGTACACTAGGATCTTTTGTTTCCCTCTTCAGATGTTAACTTTTTGCTTAGATACTATTTTCATCTTCTACAAACTTCTATAAAGGGTTTGAAATGGCTGGCTATAAAATACTCACAAATGTGTATATATATATATATATATATATATATATATATGTAAAAGTGCTCAGTCATGTCCAACTCTTTGGGACCCCATGGACTATAGCCTGCCAGGCTCCTCTGTCCATGGAATTTTCCAGGCAGGAATACTAGAGTTGGTTGCCAGTCCCTTCTTCAGGGAATCTTTCAAACCCAGGGATCAAACCTGGGTCTCCTGCATTACAGGCAGATTCTTAACCATCTGAGCCACTTGGAAAACCAATATGTTGTGTGTGTGAGTTTGTGTGTGTGTGTAATAAAGCTATCGAGACGTCCTCTTTGAATTGCTTTAGAATTTAGGGCCAGGAAATCTGAACCTAACTCCAGAGTTGGTGAGAGCATTAGTAATGGGTCTTCAGTGGGTACCTCAGGAAAAACCATTGACCCAGCTTCCATGGAGGCCTTCATTTTGATCTTACCTCTGCTTCCCACGTTACCTGCCAGGCTGGGTTAGTCATAAAAGGCTCTCACCTGGAATGGTTTAGTTGCTTAGTCTTGTCTGACACTTTTGACCCCATGGATTCTAGCCTGCCAGCTTACTCTATGCATGCGATTTTCCAGGCAAGAATACTGGAGTAGGTTGCCATTTCCTTCTGCAGGGGAACTTCCTGACCCAGGAATCAAACCTGGGTCTCCTGCATAGTAGTCAGATTCTTTAACGACTAATCCACCAGGGAAGCCACCTGGGGAGAGCCAGGTTATTGAAATGGGTGAATGTTGTTCATCAAATTATGCAAGTCTGCTATAACCCAGTAATTTTCATTTTTTTATAATTGACATTTTAGTAGTTTGTTTGTTTGTTTGTTTTTGAAAAACAACAATACAAGCCAAGTGACCTAAAGGCTAGACATAGAAGGAGCTGGAAGGATCCCTCCCCATGAACATGAAGGCTGTAGCTTAATGGGATGCACAGTTAAGCCAGTGGCTGTAAGAAATTGTTTTCTAATAGGTCTACTAGGAGGGAGGTCAGACAGCCTTATTTTGTCCACTTATGATTAGAATTTATTCCTTCATAATTCCATCCTCTTCACTCTGAGTTTTTTTTTTTGTTTTGTTTGTTTGTTTGTTTTTGATACCACAGCAGAGGCAGGGAGAAACAGGAAAAGCACATGGGTCTCCATCCCAATCATGCAGTTCGGTTCCAAAGGGCTCCTGGCCACAAAGTCACAGTTCTGGTTGGTTGTTCCTCCTGCCTGCAGCTGTGGCTCTAGGATTCCCTGAGCACAAACTGCTCCTCTCCTTCTCCAGTATAAGCAGTACCTTCCTGGGAAACTTTGAGATAACCACTTACCCTCCCAACTTCATGTTTCTTATCTTAAAGAACAGCCAGTGTTAACTCAGACAAGCATCTCAACCTTCTCATCCCAGATCCTTTTTGGTCAAAATTTCCATCTGGGTAATCTGGGATTACTGCCTGCAAGTCATTCATGACATTCTATTTGTTAAAGAAGCCTATAAAATCAGTCATGAGTCTTAGAATTGTCTAAAAATATTCAGGTATTCTTTTCTGTGTTTCCCAGCACCCTGTGCAGATCACCATGGATTTGTATCCACCTGAGATCATTAGCTTCAGAGGCCTTCGCCCAGACTGGGTGAATCTGCAAGTCCCTAGCACCCTACCCCATGTTCATAGCCGGCAGACATTAAATGTTGATTGCATTCTTTTTGCCTGATACTGTCCTCCAGGGTATCATACTTTTCCTGATAAAGATGGATGCGTAAATCAGCATCAACCAATGATTTCATTTTCCATTCTACCTGCTGTCTTTTTTAGACCAAGATCATTTCCCAAGAGAATATCATCTCAGGGGATAATGTGATGATTAAGAGAATGTTCATGGAACTCAGCACGGAGCCTTATGTACAGTACATACACTGTAAATGGAATCTGGTGTTGTTGTAATAGTTAACCTTTGGAATGGACATTTTAAATACTTAGTATAATGATAGAAAGATGGCTGTATATTGGGGGCAAGCTTAAATATGTCATAATAGCTCATGACATGGGCTTGCCAGCTTCATGACTTAGGCTTTGCAGTCTCCATCAAGTTGCTTTTCCTCTCCCTGTGCCTCACTGTCTCCATTTATAAAATTAGATAATACTGTTACTAGATATGTTACTCTGAATTTGTAATTAACCACTTCTTTATCCCTACATGGATAGCTGAGGTGTCTGGATTCCTCATCTGTGATACATGCTCACTCATCTCTCTAGTAGATGAATCAACACCTGCTGACTCCTGATAGTTTGAGATGCAGCTCCTACTCTCTGAACCTCAAATATTCTCATCTATTAAAAATAGTAATGCCTGCCTCAAAAGGCTACTGAGTGTATCAGAAGAGCTGATATCTAGAAAGTTCTTATCAGTGTTTGGTTCATTCAATAAACATCATGAGGACCACCTATAGTTTTATTTCTTTGGAAGGAAAACCATTCCCTGCTGTTTCAACAAATTTCAAGGAAAGGCGTTTAATCCTAATAAATCAACAAAGTTTATCTTTGAAAAGTATCCCTGACATGAATCCCTCTATTTTCGCTATTTCAGACATTTCTACTTGTGGTTGGTGTGGTGGGCGTGATGGTGGCTGCAATTCCTTGGACTGCTATACCTGTTATTCCCCTTGGCATCATTTTCTTTTTTCTTCGGCAGTATTTCTTAGAGACGTCACGAGATGTGAAACGCCTGGAATGTACAAGTGAGTACCGGGGCTCTCAGGTTGGGAGGGCAGTGCAGGCTTTTTTCCATCCATATTGCAATTAACCAGATCCCTGAAACTCTGCAGACTGTCCTGTGGAATTTCTCACTGTTAACATTAGGTGATTGAAAGTTCTGGCCCCTGAGAGTAGGTTTTGGCCCTTAAGGCAAATGGAGCTGGTGGTGGGTCAGCTGCACTTTGCATTTTAGCCCAAAGAAGATGGATGTAAGCACCATGAGAACAGGGACCATTTCTGTCATGTTCACGACATACTTCCTTACACAGCATATTACACTATTAATACTATTCTTAAAAGTATCTCATCATATTGAAACCAATGCAAAAGGAAAACAGAGAATAGAATTGAAACATGTATATTGTCAGATGTGAAATAGATTGCCAGTCTGGGTTTGATGCATGAGACAGGGTGCTTAGGGCTGGTGCACTGGGATGACACAGAGGCATGGCATGGGGGGTGGTGGTGGAAGGGGGGCTCAGGATGGGGGACACATGTACACCCATGGCTGATTCATGTCAATATATGGCAAAACCACTACAATATTGTAAAGTAATTAGCCTCCATTTAAAATAAATAAATTAAAAAGAAAGAAAGCTGAGCATTGAAAAATTGATGTTTTTGAACTGTGATGTTGAAGAAAACTCTGTAGAGTCCCTTGAACTGCAAGAAGATCCAACCAGTCCATCATAAAAGAGATCAGTCCTGAGTGTTCATTGGAAGGACTGATGTTAAAGCTGAAACTCCAATGCTTTGGCCACCTGATGAGAAGAGCTGACTCATTTTAAAAGACCCTGATGTTGGGAAAGATTGAGGGCAGGAGGAGAAGGGGACAACGGAGGATGAGATGGATGGTATCATCGACTCAATGGACATAAGTTTGGATAAACTCTGGGAGTTGATGATGGACAGGGAGGCCTGGCATGCTGTGGTCCATGGTGTTGCAAAGAGTCGGACATGACTGAGTGATTGAATTGAACTGAACTGAACTGAAAGTTACCAGAAATGACAAGGAAAGGAAAAGATTAGGAAAAGGAAAAGAGACCTCAAGAAATGTATGTCAGAAGTAATATATTTGAAAAATACATTCTTTCACACATTCTAGTAAGTTGCAGTTGTTAAAAGTATTGAAAATATGTGTGTTAGTCGCTTAATCATGTCTGACTCTTTGCGATCACATAGACTGCAGCCCACCAGGCTCTTCTGTCTATGGAATTCCCTAGGGAAGAATACTGGAGTGGGTAGCCATTCCCTTCTCCAGAGGATCTTCCTGACCCATGGACTGAACCCAGGTCTCCTGCATTACTGGTGATTCTTTAATATCTAAGCCACCAGGGAAGACCTGATGAAAAGATCAACCCTGTTATTTTCAGGTTTGCTCTTTGTCATTATCAGGATTTGGAGTGTCAGCACACTGTTTGTGTACCCCCTTTCTCAAAGCTATTCATATAAATGATGCTGAAAATAATCCCCTAGGAGAACACAGGAAGGGGATATGTTCAGTATGCATTTAATTGATTACTCCATTCACCTTCCTAGTTTTAGAATAATGGGGAACAGAGGTGTTCCTTGTGGTCCTGTGGGTAAGACTCTGCTTCCACTGCAGGGGCCACCACTTCAGTCCCTGGTTGGGAAACCAGATCCTGCAAGGTGCAGCAAAAAAACAAAAACAAACAAACAAAAAACAGAATAGTGGGGAACACATTTTATGATTCATTAGTCTATTCTATAGGTAATCACAGATGATGAAATAATCAAATTTCTCTTATTAATGCACACATTTCATCAATATTAAAACAAAAATAAGGAAAATAGAGTGTTATATATTCTTAAAAAGTTGTAAAAACAATAGCCAAAAAGTAAGGAAAGAATATGTTTGCATCAGAGACCTCAACCATGAATAATTATTGCAAATTTATACCAACTTAACCTAGAAACCAAGCCAAGAACAGACACATTGAGTCTCATGCTTCTCTGTATCTACTAAGTGGAAAAAAAAAAAAAAAATCTCAGTTCATCCAGTCAAAGGAGCTGTTTTATTTTGGCATTTGTATGTTTTGTTTTTAATAATAAACACTTGAGATACTTATCTTTATTTGCAAAAAGGATAGTGATCATCAGTTTCATAAAATCTGTAGAAGACATTTTCACTCATCAAGAGAAGCAGCTAACCTCCTGTGAGGTCGAGTTTGGTGAGGTGTTTGGATGGATGGGGACTAGTAAAGTCCAGGTGTGTGTCATTCTCCTATATGACTGAGTAGGATGGTAGGACCTGGGGAGCCAGAAGAGAAAGTGATGAACTGCATCCAGTCTTCTCTGTAGACAGGGCTGCAGACCTTTTATGGTTTGAGGCCACTCATGAAATGAGTCTTTCAACAGTCTTGTTGCAAAGCAGGTCTCTGGTACATTGATAGAGGGATTGTTCCAGAAAGAATATTTGACAGAATTTTTGCCTGGGGCAAGGGACATTTCCCATTCATATGGAAGTGGAGAGATGGATTCTTTCTGAGGCTTTTGTCAAGAAGCAGTACAGGATTTTCTCAGTATTTGATCTGGAGAGTCTGAGAACTTTGGCACTATCACTGTGGATTATTTGGATTTTTTGCACCCAGTAGGCTGCAACAAGTTAGACAATACATTTAATCCAGATACCCCATCTTGCACACCTCAGATAACCACATGTGGTGACCAGTTGACTAGAATGTTTGTGTTCTCTCTCTGGGAGGTACTGGTGGGGGTGTTCAGTCCCTTAGTCATGTCCGACTCTTTGACCCCGTGGACTGCAGTACACCAGGCTTCCCGTTCCCAGTCCTTCACCATCTCAAAGAGTTTGCTCAAACTCATGTCCATTGAGTTGGTGATGCCATCCAACCATCTCATCCTAGGGCTGAGTGGATGGTCACCTGGCCCCCAGCCCAGGCTGTCCTCCCCCAGCCCAGGGCTTCCCATCCCCTATGAGCCCCAACGTTTCACAGAAGGAAGCCTGCTCTTTCCTTCCTTATTGAACTGGGAACACTAAACACAAGAGGAAGTTCTGTGTCTTTACCTATTTGTACCTCAACCCCTCCAAACGTGCAGTGCCCAGGTGCATGTCTGTACTGACTGAACTGTCACCAGGCATTCAGATCCTGGACTCAGGAGTGAGGACCTGAGAACAGTGTGGAGTTTCCCACTTGGTTCTTCCCCATCATTTTATAAAATCTCTGTAGCCTCCTGTAAGATGCATTACTAACTTCCTGTAAATAACCTCGTTGTATTAACAGGTCTTCTCTAAGAGATGCACAGGTAACAAGGTGATGTCAGTATTTCTTGCTGATACAACACAAGTTGTCACTCACCCCAGACAGAGGTCACAGACTCATTATGTGCCCTTGACAACAGCAAGTTACATCCTCATTCACAGCGGGGAATGAAAACCCTACCAGGAAGTGTCCTCCCTGCCTGGCAGCCTGCAGCCCACCTGTTCCCTGAGAGACAGGAGCCTGACCCTGGTGCTCGTGGTCAGTGTGCTCTTAGAGAAGATGGCAGGAAATGAATGGTCAGTGATGTGACACCAGACCCCAAACCGACATGAAGTCACTCAAAAGAGAATGGACACTAAGGCCAGTGTCAGATTCTACAAGATTGACGTGAGTGTCACTTGCTGCTGTGACCTCAGAACACCAAGACAGGTATCCAGCAGGCAGTTATAAAAATGTCCATCAGGCTCCTGGAGCAGAAGTCAAGACTATGCAAACACTCCTCATCTGCCAAGTCCTGTGGGCACAAGGGCAGTGCAGCACCAGGTGCTCTGTGACCCACACAGAGGCTCCTGGCACAGGTTCGGGGGAGGCGCAGGACGGGGGAGATGGCAGACTGTCTGCTCCCTTACTCGTCTCACCCTGTCCTGTGTCTGGCTCCGGTGCAGGGTGGGGTATGTACTGACTCTATCCCAGCCCTTAGGTTGCTCATCTAAGATGTAGATGGCCCACAGGTAGCTCATCAAAATAAGTGTGGTGAGGACTCTAATGAGGAATTAAATTTTAAAATGCTACTGATTCAAAAATTAGTGAATAGTAATTACTCACCCATGAAAAAGAATGAAATATCACCATTTGCAGCAACATTGATGGACTTAGGGAATATTATTATTAGTAAAGTAAGTCAGAGAAAGATAAATATGATATCACTTATATATGGAATCTAAAAATAATACAAATGAATCTGTACACAAAATAGACTCAGAGACATAGAAAACAAACAGTTGCCAAAGGGGATTGGGAGAGAGGGAAGAACAAATTAGAAGTATGGGATTAATAGACACACTGCTAGATAACAACAAGGAATTACTATATAGCACAGGGAATTTTATGCAGTATCTTATAATAACCTATAATTGAATATAATCTAAAAAATAACTGAATGACTATGCTATATCCCTAAAACTAACACATTATTGTAAATCAATACTTTTTATTTAAATATGAATAATTCCCACCTGGTGAGACACCAGAAAAATTTAGATGGAGGCATGTTTTTAGAGGATCCTGATGAAAGAACAAGAATTTCTTTATCTAAATCTAGCTGTGATGTGAATTTGATCAAAGATAGTTTCAAGGAGAATCTTTCATTCCCAGGTCATTAAAGTGAAGTGTGGTGTGAGCCGGAGTTTGAGGGTCACATGGAGGATTCCCTTTGGCGGGATGTGTGACCACAGACCCCAGGAAGCAGTGGTTTCCTCGCGTCCAGACTCCCTGACTTTCTCTGTTGTGTGTCTGTCTTTGCTTCCCCAGCACGGAGCCCGGTGTTTTCCCACTTAGCATCTTCTCTCCGGGGACTCTGGACAATCCGGGCATACAGAGCTGAACAGAAGTTTCAGGAAGTGTTTGACGCATACCAGGATTTGCACTCAGGTCTGTAAGTTTCTGGAAATAATTTCTAAGGATGAGATCTGCTGCCTTCTGAGGCTGACTCCATCTCCAGTGGCCTGGCTGGCCAGCATCTCTCTCTGTGCCTCCCCTTATCCCACTCTGCATACCTGCCTCCCCCACCCCTTCCTCTCAGCATCCCCTCTGTGCTCCCTTCTTCCCTGTCATCCCCAGCTTTTCTCCCCTGACTGGCTTGCATTGTCTTTGAGTCACCATGCCCTGTGGACTTCTGTCTCTTTAGGGCAAGAGTCAGCAAACTCTTTTTTTTTTGCAAATTCTTTTTTACGAAGATCCAGATAGAAAATATTGTAGGCTTTGTGTGCTATACTGTATCTGTTGCAACTACTTACTTTGCTGTACATTTTGCAAATGGCTGTACCTGTGTTCCAATAAAACTTTATTTGCAGAACCAGGTGGTGGCTGTTTTTTCCCTCCAGGCTGTGGTTTGCTGACTCTGGCAGAAGTGATTGAGGAAAATAATTTCCTGATTTGCTACCCACTTGATTATGTTTTTATCAGTGAAGTTTTTTTTTCCCTAGAAAAAATTCAGGTAGAAAATTCAGGATTTTCTCTAAGTATATAAAATTCAAGCCAAACTTTCCAATTATTATTGTATTTTGAAGATAAAATTGCATTTTGAAAGTCATATGCAGATCCTGTTAGCTGATGGTCATATAGACACTAGCTCCTAAGAATAAACACCACAGGGCCCTGTAATGAGGGCAGAATGTTCTGGAAACAGTGTGAGCTATGCTCTCTGCTGTGTGAGAGCTGGGAACAGTTGGCCCCATGAGAGGATGATCTTCACGCTGAGACCCAGCACTGCAAGAAATGCACTGATGAGATGATTTTTCCATCTTCCTTCTTGTGATTGTGATTGTATTTCTGTTGATAACCTGTGGGTTGATGTTTTCAGTGCATGCTCCCTGGACTGAGTCCTGTGTGTCCCATATATTGTTTTGTCTTAGAACCTATTTTTCTGAAATCTTCAGGTTTCTTGGGTGTGTAACTTTGCTGTCCTACCTTGTGTAAAGTCTTCTGTAGCTAAACTGAGAAAATGCTGTCCTGCGTGAGAAGCAGCTAACATGTTTTTTCTGTTCATGTATTACACTTATTATGATTCACAAAACAGAGGCTTGGTTCCTGCTTTTGACGATGTCCCAATGGCTCGCTGTGTATCTAGATGTCATCTGTGCCATCTTTGTCACTGTTGTTGCCTTTGGGGCCCTGATTCTGGTAGAATGTAAGTACAGATGTGAATACTTGTGATATGGTTACAGTTTATAGCTTTGTTTGTAGTTATTAAACTCTTGTCTTCTTGTCTAATATATACTCTTTGGTTCTAATGGATTGTATTAAAGTCTCTGCAGTATGTGAATCCACAGTGTGGTCCATGTGAAGTCGTTTGTGTCTTGATGAGAACTTTTATCTTTTTTTCCACTTACTTGTTTATTTACAGTAGGTCCTTGTTGAGACCATTAAAAATTTTTTTTGGCATGTGATTGATTTACAGTGTGTTAGCTTCAGGTGTACAGCCAAGTGAATCTGTTATACATATATCCACTTTTAAAGATTCTTTTTCCACACCCCCATAAACATTGGGGTGCATGTATTTTTTAGTAATTTGCATTTTGATTAATACTTCAAATGAATTTTCATTTAGAAAAGAATTTTTGCTTTTGACTTTAGAAATCCTCAGGAGCAAAGACCAGGTATGAACATGCCTGCTCCAGCAGACCTGTGGTGCCTTGGGCCCCTGCTTTGGCTCACTCAGGCCATTCTTTCTTTTTTATTTTAAATTTTATTGGGGTTTTAGTTTGTTTACCCTGTTGTCTTAGTTTCTGATGTATAGCAAAGTCAATCTGCTATCAGTTCAGTTCAGTCACTCAGTTGTGTCTGACTCTTTGCAACCCCATGAGCCACAGTTTGCCAGGCCTCCCTGTCCATCACCAACTCCAGGAGTCCATCCAAACCCATGTCCATCGAGTTGATGATGCCATCCAACCATCTCATCCCCTGTTGTCGTCTTCTCCTCCTGCCCTCAATCTTTCCTAGCATCAGGGTCTTTTCCAATGAGTCAGCTCTTCGCATCAGGTGGCCAAGGTATTGGAGTTTCAGCTTCAACATCAGTCCTTCCAATAAACACCCAGAACGTATCTCCTTTAGAATGGACTGGTTGGATCTCCTTGCAGTCCAAGGGACTCTCAAGAGTCTTATCAAACACCACAGTTCAAAAGCATCAATTCTTTGGTGCTCAGCTTTCTTCACAGTCCAACTCTCACATCCATACATGACCAATGGAAAAACCATAGCCTTGACAAGATGGATCTTTGTTGACAAAGTACTGTCTCTGCTTTTTAATATGCTGTCTAGGTTGGTCATAACTTTCCTTCCAAGGCGAAAGTGTCTTTTAATTTCATGGCTACAGTCACCATCTGCAGTGATTTTGGAGCCCAGAAAAATAAAGTCTGACACTGTTTCCCCATCTATATGCCATGAAGTGATGGGACTGGATGCCATGATCTTAGTTTTCTGAATGTTGATTTAAGCTAGTTTTTCACTCTCTTCTTTCACTTTCCTCAAGAGGCTCTTTAGTTCTTCACTTTCTGCCATAAAGGTGGTGTTATCTGCATATCTGAGGTTATTGATATTTCTCCTGGCAATCTTTATTCCAGATTGTACTTCCTCCAACCCAGCATTTCTCATGATATATCTACTATTTTTTAGATTCTTTTCATATATAGGTCATTACAGAGTTCTCTCTACTTTACAGTCCAGTTGAGTTCAGTCACTCAGTTGTGTCTGACTCTTTGCAACCCCATAAATCCCAGCACGCTAGGCCTCCCTATACATCACCAACTCCTGGAGTTCACTCAGACTCATGTCCATCGAGTCAGTGATGCCATCCAGCCATCTCATCCTCTGTCGTCCCCTTCTCCTCCTGCCCACAATCCCTCCCAGCATCAGAGTCTTTTCCAATGAGTCAACTCTACGCATGAGGTGGCCAAAGTACTGGAGTTTCAGCTTTAACATCATTCCTTCCAAAGAAATCCCAGGGCCGATCTCCTTCAGAATGGACTGGTTGGATCTCCTTGCAGTCCAAGGGACTCTCAAGAGTCTTCTCCAACACCACAGTTCAAAAGCATTAATTCTTCGGTGCTCAGCCTTCTTCATACTCCAACTCTCATATCCATACATGACCACTGGAAAAACTATAGCCTTGACTAGATGAACCTTTGTTGGCAAAGTAATGTCTCTGCTTTTGAATATGCTATCTAGGTTGGTCATAACTTTCCTTCCAAGGAGTAAGCGTCTTTTAATTTCATGGCTGCACTCACCATCTGTAGTGATTTTGGAGCCCAAAAAGATAAAGTCTGACACTGTTTCCACTGTTTCCCCATCTATTTCCCATGAAGTGATGGGACCGGATGCCATGATCTTAGTTTTCTAAATGTTGACTTTAAGCCATCTTTTTCACTCTCCACTTTCACTTTCATCAAGCGGCTTTTTAGTTCCTCTTCACTTTCTGCCATGAGGGTGGTGTCATCTGTATATCTGAGGTTATTGATATTTCTCCCAGCAATCTTGATTCCAGCTTGTGTTTCTTCCAGTCCAGCGTTTCTCATGATTTACTCTGCATATAAGTTAAATAAGCAGGGTGACAATATACAGCCTTGACGTACTCCTTTTCCTATTTGGAACCAGTCTGTTGTTCCATGTCCAGTTCTAACTGTTGCTTCCTGACCTGCATACAAATTTCTCAAGAGGCAGGTCAGGTGGTCTGGTATTCCCATCTCTTTCACAGTTTTCCACAGTTTATTGTGATCCACACAGTCAAAGGCTTTGGCATAGTCAATAAAGCAGAAACAGATGTTTTTCTGGAACTCTCTTGCTTTTTCCATGATTCAGCGGATGTTGGCAATTTGATCTCTGGTTCCTCTGCCTTTTCTAAAACCAGCTTGAACATCAGGAAGTTCACGGTTCACATATTGCTGAAGCCTGGCTTGGAGAATTTTGAGCATTACTTTACTAGTGTGTGAGATGAGTGTAATTGTGTGGTAGTTTGAGCATTCTTTGGCATTGCCTTTCTTTGGGATTGGAATGAAAACTGACCTTCTCCAGTAGTTTCTTATTAGCTATCTATTTTAATATTTTATATATAATAGTATGAATTTGTTAATCCCAGTCTTCCAATTTATCCCTCCCCTCCCTTATCTCCTGGTAACCATAAATTTGTTTTCTACATTTGTTACTCTACTTCTGTTTTATAGATAAGTTCATTTGTAGCCTTCTGTTATATTCCATATATAAGCAGTATCATATTCTATTTTTCTCTGATGTACTTCACTCAGTATGAAAATCTATAGGTCCAGCCATGTTGCTGCAAATGGCATTATTTCACCCTTTGGTATGGTTGGGTAATATTCCATTGTATGTATGGCATCACATCTTCCTTATCCTTTGCTCTGTTGATGGATATTTAGGTTGCTTTCATGTCCTGGCATTGTAAATAGTGCTGCAGTGAACATAAGGGTGGATGTATATTTTGGAATTATGGTTTCCTCTGGATATGTACTCAGGAGTGGGATTGCTGGATCATATAGTAGCTTTATTTTTAGTTTTTAAAGGAACCTCCAAATTGTTCTCCTTAGTGGCTGTACCAGTTTACATTCCTACCAACAGTATATAAGAGTTCCCTTTTCTCCACATCCTCTTCAGTATTTATTATTTGTAGACTTTTTGATGATGATCATTCTGACTGGTGTGAGGTAAGACCTCATGGTGGTTTTTTGCTTTTATTTTTCATTTTTTTCTACCATAGTTTTGATATGCATTTCTCTAATAATTAGAGATGTTGGCCATCTTTTCATGTGCTTTTGGCTATCTGTATGTCTTCTTTAAAGAATGTCTGTTTTAATATTCTGTCTATTTTTAAAATTTTGTTGTTTGTTTATTTTTGATAGTGAACTTCAGTGAACCATTTGTGTATTTTGGAGAGTAATCCCTTGTCAGTCACTTCATTTTCAAATATTACCCCCCATTCTGCAGGTTGTCTTTGGTATTTTTTATGGTTTTCCTTGCTGTTCAAAAGCTTTTAAGCTTAATTGGGTTCTGTTTGTTTAGGTTTTATTTTATTTTATTTTCATTAGGATATGGGTAAAAAAAATAAAAGCTTGCTTCAATTTATGTCAGAGAGTGTTCTCCCGGTTTTCATTTAAGTTTTGTAGTGCCTGGTCTTACATTTATGTCTGTAATCCATTTTGAGTTTATTTTTGTGTATGGTGTTAGGGAGCATTCTAATTTTATTCTTTTACATGTAGCTGTCCAGTTTTCTCAGTACTAATTATTTAAGAAACTGTCTTTTCTCCATTGTATATTCTTGCCTTCTTTACAATAGGTGACCACAGATGCATGGGTTTATCTCCGGATTTTTGTCCTGTTCTGTTGATCTATATTTCTGTTTTTGGTGCCAGTAGCATACTGTTTTAATTACTGTAGCTTTGTAGTATAGTCTGAAGACAGGGAGCATGATTCCTCCTACCTTCATTTTTATTCTTTGTTTTCCCCAAGATTACATTGGCTATTCATGGGATTTTGTGTTTCCATACAAAATATAAATTTTGTTCTAATTCTGTGGAAAATGCCATTGGTAATTTGATAGGGATTGAATTGAATCTGTAGACTGCTTTGAGTAGTTTGCCTGTTTGCTTACAGTAGGTCTTCATTGAGATCTTTTATCTTTTTCTCTTTCTTTGAATGGGTTGAGGTCTACATAACTGTAGCAAGACTACCTTCTGAAGATTCCAGGTAGTGTCCATTAGTTGGATTGAGAGAACCAGATATAGCTTAGGTTTTAGGTTTTAGCTTTTGGGCTACTTGGACCTCTTGGTTGCAGGGGTCTGGTGTACTGGGGTGAGAAAGATTCTCTGTGGCAAAAACAGTATCCACACTACTATGTGGGTCCCAGGTGAGCTGTTTTTGGAATATGTGCCATGAATTCATTATCCCTCACTATCCATAGCAATAACCCTGAATCACAGTGTTTAATAATGGAAAAATGAAAGTAATATTTTAGATTTAAAAGCACTGGCTTTTAAAACCCACTGCCTTGTTCTTGTGATTTCAGCTGCAGCTACATTGGACATAGAAAGTGAAATTACATAATTATAATTGAAGCATAAGGACAAAAATCTGAACAATGATATCTTCACCTATATTATACTGCCAAGTATATCTCAATCCAGGTGGGATTAATATGATAAAGGACAAAAATGGTAAGGACCTAAGAGAAGCTGAGGAGATTAGGAAGAGGTGGCAGGAATACACAGACGAACTGTACAAAATATATCTTAATGACCTGGATAACCACAATGGTGTGGTCACTCACCCAGAGCAAGACATCCTGGAGTTTGAAGTCAAGTGGTCCTTAACTTCAAAGCATTACTATGAGCAAAGCTAGTGAAGGTAATGGAATTCCAACTGAGCTATTTAAAATCCTAAAAGATGATTCGGTTGAAGTCCTGCACTCAATATACCAGCAAATTTGGAAAACTCAGGAGTGGCCACAGGATTGGAAAAAGTCAATTTTCATACCAATCCCAAAGAAAGGCAATGCCAAAGAATGTTCAAACAATCATGCAATCGCACTCATTCTGCATACTAGTAAGGTTATACACAAATTCCTTTAAACAAGACTTTAACAGTACATTAACCAGGAACTTCCAGCTATATAAGCTGGGTTTAGAAAAGGCAGAGGAACCAGAAATCAAATTGCCAACATTCACTGGATCATAGAGAAAGCAAGGAAATTCCAGAAAAACATCTGCTTAATTGACTATGTGAAAGGCTTTGACTGTGTAGATCACAATAAACTGGAAAATTCTGAAAGAGATAGGAATACCAGTCCACTGTACCTTTCTCCTGAGAAACCTGTATGCAGGTCAAGAAGAAACAGTTAGAACTGGGTGTGAAACAATGGACTGGTTCAAAATTGGGAAAGGAGTATGACAAGGCTGTATATTGTCATTATGTTTATTTAACTTATATGAAGAATACATCATGCAAAATGCCAGGATGGAATCAAGATTTCTGAGAGAAATATCAATAACCACAGATATGCAGATGATACCACTCTAATGGCAGAAAGTAAAAAGGAACTAAAGAGCCTCTTGATGAAAATGAGAGAGCAGAGTGGAAAAGCTGGCTTAAAATTCAACATTCAAAAAACTAATATCATGGCATCTGGTCCCATCTGGGGTAAAATTGAAAGCAGTGACAGATTTTATTTTCTTGGGTCCAAAAAATCACTGTGAACTGTGACTGCAACCATGAATGAAAAGACGTTTGCTTCTTGGAAGGAAAACTATGAAAAATCTAGACAGAATATTATGGAAATACAAAAACCTCAAATAGCCAAAGCAATCTTGAGAAAGAAGAATGGAGCTGGAGAAATCAACCTGCCTGACTTCAGACTCTACTACAAAGCCACATTCATCAAGACAGTATGGTACTGGCACAAAGACAGAAACATAAACCAGTGGAACAAAATAGAAAGCCCAGAGATAAATCCACATACCTATGGACACCTTATCTTTGACAAAGGAAGCAATAATATACAATGGAGAAAAAAACAATCTCTTTAACAAGTGGTGCTGGGAAAACTGGTCAACCAATTGTAAAAGAATGAAACTAGAACACTTTCTAACACCATACACAAAAATAAACTCAAAATGGATTAAAGATCTAAATGTAAGACCAAAAACTATAAAACTCCTAGAGGAGAACATAGGCAAAACACTCTCTGACATAAATCACAGCAGGATCCTCTGTGACCCACCTCCCAGAATACTGGAAATAAAAGCAAAAGTAAACAAATGGGACCTATTTAAAATTAAAAGCTTTTGCACAACAAAGGAAATTCTAAGCAAGGTGAAAAGACAGCCTTCAGAATGGGAGAAAATAATAGCAAATGAAGCAACCGACAAAGAATTAATCTCAAAAATATACAAGCAACTCCTGCCGCTCAATTCCAGAAAAATAAACAACCCAATCAAAAAATGGGCCAAAGAACTAAACAGACATTTCTCCAAAGAAGACATACAGATGGCTAACAAACACATGAAAAGATGCTCAACATCACGCATTATCAGAAAAATGCAAATCAAAACCACAGTGAGGTACCATTTCACGCCAGTCAGAATGGCTGCTATCCAGAAATCTACAAGCAATAAATGCTGGAGAGGGTGTGTAGAAAAAGGAACCCTCTTACACTGTTGGTGGGAATGCAAACTAATACAGCCACTATGGAGAACAGTGTGGAGATTCCTTAAAAAACTGGAAATAGAACTGCCATATGACCCAGCAATCCCACTGCTGGGCATACACACTGAGGAAACCAGAATTGAAAGAGACACGTGTACCCCAGTGTTCATCACAGCACTGTTTATAATAGCCAGGACATGGAAGCCACCTAGATGTCCATCAGCAGACAAATGGATAAGAAAGCTGTGGTACATATACACAATGGAGTATTACTTGGCCTTTAAAAAGAATACATTTGAATCAGTTCTAATGAGGTGGATGAAATTGGAGCCTATTGTACAGAGTGAAGTAAGCCAGAATGAAAAATACCAGTACAGTATACTAACACATACATATGGAATTTAGAAAGATGGTAATGATAAACCTGTATTCGAGACAGCAAAAGAGACATGGATGTAGAGAACAGTCTTTTGGACTCTGTGGGAGAGGGCAAAGGTGGGATGATTTGGGAGAATGACATTGAAACCTGTATATTATCATATGTAAAATGAATTGCCAGTCCAGGTTCAATGCATGATACAGGATGCTCTGGGCTGGTGCACTGGGATGACCCAGACGGATGGGATGGGGAGGGAGGTAGGAGGGGGGTTCAGGAGGGGAACACATGTACACCCATGGCAGATTCATGTCAATGTATGTCAAAACCAATACAATATTGTAAAGTAATTCGCCTCCAATTAAAATAAATGTATATTAAAAATAAAAAAATAGCAAAAATAAAAAATAAGAAAATAAAAAGCAGAGACATCACTTTGCCAACAAAGTTCTGTATAAGTGAAAGCTTTGTTTCTTCAGGTAGTTGTGTAAGAGTTGTCAACAGATTTACATGTTGGGCCATTAAGAAATTTGAGGGCTGAAGAATTGATGCTTTCAAGCTGTGGTGTTGGAGAAGACATTTGAGAGTCCTTTGGACTGTTTGTAAGGAGATCAAACCAGTCAATCCTAAGGGAAACCAACCCTGAATATTCACTGGAAGAACTGATGCTGAAGCTCCAATACTTTGACCACCTTATGCAAAGAGCTGACTCATTAGAAAAAAACCTGGTACTGGGAAAGATTGAAGGCAGGGGGTGGCAGAGGGTGAGATAGCATTACCAACTCAATGGACATGAATTTGAGCAAACTCCGGGTGATAATGAAGTAATGGGAAGCCTGGTGTGCGGCAGTCCATGGCGACACAGAGTCAGACATGACTTAGTGACTGAACAATAACAACTTTGTTAGTTCTTCCTAAATTCATAATATTTTAAAAAATTTACTTATTCATTTAGCTGTACTGGGTGTTAGTTGGGGCACTCGGGATCTTCAGTCTTAGTTGTGACAGGCAGGACTTGAGCTCCAGCAAGTGAACTCTTAGTTGTGGCATGTGGAGTCTAGTTCCCTGATCAGGAATTGAACCTGGAACCCCTGCCCTGGGAGCTCAGAGTCTTAGCTATTGGACCACCAGGGAAGTCCTGCACAGTGGGTTTTTCAATTTTTTTTTTTTTAATGTATTGTCTCATACAGCAGAAGTGATATTATGAGTAATGCTATCATTACATGCAAATGATTTCAGTATTATAAAGAAGTCTTCTCGCCGCTATATATAAAATAGGTAACTAAAAAGGACCTACTGTATTGCACAGGGAACTCTATTTAATACTCTGTAATGATGTATATGGGAAAATAATTTTAAAAGAGCAGATTACATATATGTCTGGCTAATTCACTTTACTGTATACCTGAAACTAACACAACTTTATAAATCAACTATAATAAAAATCATAAAAATAAAGGAGTCTTCTTTGTAGAGTGACAGAAGGACCTGTGTGAGGGGTTGAGAAGGAGACTGACTTTATTCCTCTTCTTCTTCATTTAGCTTTGGATCTCGGGCAGGTTGGCCTGGTCCTGTCTCTCACTCTCACACTCATGGGGATGTTCCAGTGGTGCGTGAGGCAAAGTGCCGAAGTTGAGAACATGGTGATGTTTATCTTTCTGTTCTTAGCCTTTCCAGGTCCCCTTGCTGTTAAATGGCATAAAAGCAAATCTTATGTAAAATAATAAAAACTGTTATTTTTACTTAATTTTACAAAGTTTTTTACATCCTTCTCCATCTGCTTAAGGGCTTCCCTGGCAGCTCAGATGGTAAATAATCCCCCTGCAATGCAGGAGCCACTGGAGACTCAGACTCAATCCTTGGTTTGGGAAGATCCCCTTGGGAAGGGAATGGCTACCCACTCCAGTATTCTTGCCTGGAGAATCCCCATGGACAGAGAAGTCTGGCAGGCTACAGTCCATGGGATTGCAAAGAGTCAGACAGGACTGAGCAACTTTCATTTTCATGTTCCATGTGCTTCAAGTTAATGTAAAATAAAATATATATATATTTTTCTCAGTCATATGTATGCCGTATCAGAAGGTTTTATATTCATCACAAACTGTCTTCAAATACAATAAATGTCTCTGTAAGAGGGAGGTTATGAAATTCTGGAAACAATATAAACTAATTTCTTAGCAGTTTGTTTATATTTGTTTCTTAATGGGTAATTCCTTATTTTTGGTAAAATAAAAGAATCCAGTATTTTGAGGTTTATTTAATTACTATGTTCCTTCACCCCTCCCACATTTTAGCATTTATTCTTGTGTGTGTTGAACACCTGAATTTGCTGGTGGCCCTTCTTCCTGATAGGATAGGCTCCCTCAAAGTGTGCTCTCTAAGGCGTGGAGTCATGGTTGTTTAAGAGGCCTTAGTCAATAAGTAAATTATACTCTTTTGAATATTTGTACCTTCTCCTAAAGGGAGAAAAACAATAAAAATGAAGTTTCTCCATTTCTTTCCTCTAACAGAGTAGAAAGTGACTGATTATTAAAATGAGATTTGATGACTGTCCAGTTCTGCTCATCTGTAACACGTGGCCCTTCTGTAGCCACACATACTGATTGGTGTCCATAAGTGTTTTTTCTTAGAAAAACTTCTTGTTTTTTATTCAGATGTAAAAGGTGGTTCAGTAAAATTTTGCCATTAATTTCTCTAATTCTTTTAGCTTTAATATAAAATTGAAGGAAGTAGTTGTAAGTAAAAGTGTTGAAGATGATGAACAAGTTTGCTAATCGTCTAAGGCCTCATCAGACTCCTACTTCTGTCCTTTGTGGATGCTGAGACCTGGGATGTTCTGAACCATATAAAAGCAGAAGATTCCATTTACAGTCTCTGTACATACATCAACAAGACCCTCTGATACTAACTCATGAGATGTCATATGTGTTTCAGATGATTTCAGTAGAAAGGGTGATTGAATACACAGACCTTGAGAAAGAAGCATCCTGGGAACTCGAGTATTGTCCACCACCATCCTGGCCCAACGAAGGACTGATTTCCTTTATCAATGTGAACTTCAGGCATAAGTCGGATGGGCCTCTGGTATTGAAGAATGTGTATGCATACATTCATCCAGGACGAAAGGTTAGTTTAATCCATTTGCCTTTTTAAAATCCAGCTGAAGATTTCACACCACATCTGCTCTTGGTTTCTTTGTCAGTGTGTCAGGGGGACTCTGTCCTAATGGATGCAGATTAGATCAGTGACATTGTAGGTGAATCCTTCTTGGAAACTGACCATGGAGTAGGGATCCCTGCAATTTTTACCCTGTGTTGTGAGCTCCCTCATGGTGGTTGATGGGCCCTGAGACCAGGGCTCCATCTTAACCTGACTCGACACTATATGTGACACCTGATTATTCACACAAAGTCTGGGACGTCAACCTTGTCTTCCTGGCCCTAACTCTCCAATATCGCATTCCTTTCCATTTTTTTCTTGTTTGTATTTCTGAAATCTTCTCTTCCTTCCATGGTGCACTCTGGTTGCAGCCTCCTTCCCTGTCCCTTAGCCCTTCCTGTAGCCTTGTCCTCCACTCACCCACACTGAGCTGCCAGCCCCCTGCCCTCCCCCCACAGGCTGATTCTTTCTTAGCCCAGATCTGATCCTTACTGGCCTGGGTGAGCTGCTGCTGGAACCATAGCATAGCCTCAAGTCCACTCCAGCAGGGGCTGTGGGGTGAGCGTGTGTACCAGAGAAGAGCCTCAATAATGACCCAGTCAGCAGTGAAGAACCAGGGCCTCAGATGGAGGCAGGGATTAGAGATTGGCTCAAAGTCAAAAGCAAATTGAAGGGAGCAGAGAAGATCTGTGTGGGAGACGGCAGAGAGGCTTGTGACCTGGACTGGTCAGCATCCATGTGTGCTGGTGATGTTCCTTCCACACTCAGTTTGAGGCCCTCAGCTGGGACCAGGACAGAATCTTGAAGAAGATACTAAGCCAGAACAGACAAGGTGCTAGGAAGCTCTTCCCCACCTCCCTCTGCAGCCAGTGTGTCTGACATGCACACACCTGCACTCGGATTGTGTGTAGTTTCTCTCAAAGCACCATGTCCTCCCTGTTCCCAGTGCACACGCTACCCCTCAGCCTCAGAGACCCAGGCCCTCTGTCATCTGGATGGTGAAACTCTCTTCATTTTCTGAGTCAACTCTAATGCATCTTTGAGACTCTCAGTTCTTCCTTAGTGTGTTATGTATACTTTTAAGATAGCGTTTATGGTACACCTATGTTCATAGCAGCCAAAAGTTGGAAGGAACTAAATCCTTAAAATTTAGCCTTAAAAAGAAGAAAATTCTGACCTGTGGATAAACCTTGATGACATTGTGCTAAATGAAATAAGCCAGACACAAAAGGAATGAATACTCTGATGCCTAGAGTAGTCAAATTCAAGAAAACAGGAAGTGGGATGGTGGTATCCAGGGACTCGGGGGAGGGAAAATTGGGAGTTGTTTGCTTAATGAGTAAGAATTTCAGTTTTATGAGGTAGAAAAAAAATTCTCAAGCTTGGTTGCACAGCAGTGTGAATGTACTGAACACCAAACTGTCCACTTAAAAATGATTAGTTGAATTTTATCATAATTAAAAGATAGCACCTGTGACATGCTTTGTACCTTGGGATCTGTATCTCACAGAACCTTGAAGCTTTTTAAAATCAGGGAGCATCTTGTTTTCATTTTTGTTCCCAGAAAGTGGCATTTTGCAGGGCACAGAGAGGGTGCTGAGGGACTCCTGGCTGTGAGGGTGAGTGAGTAACACAGGTGTGAGCAAGCAGGAACCAACACACACACACACACACACACACACACACACACATACACATACAAGACAACTCCATCAATAACTGCAAGAACTGTTCTTTAAAACTCTTACCACCCCAGATCCATCTAAAGGACTGTAGCTGTAATTTAATGAATTAAACCCTTGTAACATGAAAGAATATTCAATTTAATGCCCAATTGCTAACTAGGGAGCAGTTTCAGTTAGTCACAGGGCAAAAGCCCCCTCCTAATTATTTCCAGTTCCATTGTAGGTCATGAAAAACGTGAACTGCTGTGTCAGGAAAACATTAACCCCAGGTCCTGATAGAATCTTTTCCCTGAGAGCACTGTAGGTGATGTTTACTTACTATCAGATAGTGTGTCTGTAAGATTTTCTGTTGTAAATATAATTCTGTTCACCTGCACTTGTCTTAAATTTTCCCCAAACCATAAAATATGAATTATCTAAGATACTTTGTAGTACAATGTAGGAAAATAACAGATTCTTATTCTTCCTTAACCTGAAAGTCATAGGATTATCAAGATTCTAAAACATTTGAGGGAAAATTGAATTTGGAGACTGAATTAATAACTTGACTTTTGATCTGTGCCCTGGTCCACTAACAGTATCACTGTTAGCTTCATTTCTGTGTTTGGAGATGATACCCAGGCAGTGTGTTCATGAAATGATTTCAACCCACCTGTGTACATCCCAGGTTCCCTCTTCTGCCTGTCCCATCCCCCACAACTCCAGGACACCCCTTTGATGTTGGATTTGATTGAGAGAGGCTGTTGGAGGTGGGGTGAAGGCAGGCAGGGGACATGGGAATGAGCCAGCCCAGCAGACTGGGAGCTTTATTCTCATTCCATCATTTCCTCTTCTGTCCTGATTCCTGCAAGTTAGAGTCACTAGGAAACTATAGTAGTAGTATGCAGGATTTTAATTCACAGACGAAATAGCAAGTAAAAACAAGGAACTAAGGCTTTCCTGGTGGTGCATTGGATAAGAATTTGCCTGCCAATGCAGTCAACATTGGTTCAATCCCTGGTCTGGGAAGATTCCACATGCCGCAGAGCAACTAAGCCCTGAACCACAACTACTGCTCAGCAACAATAGAAGCCTCCTCAGTGAGGGGACAGTATACTGCAGGAGTAGCCCCCACTTGTCACAACTAGAGACAGCTTGTGCAAAGCAATCAGGACCCAGCACAGCCAAACAGAAAAAAAATCAACATGAGGTAAATAGGACCCTAGACTTCCTGGTGAGAGTCTGAACATGCGCTGTTTTGTTCATTTAGATGATTTTGTGGTTGATTTGATCATTTTAGAGAGTCCTGGGAAATAAAGTATTTTCCAGCTCTTGAGGTAGATTGATTTTGCTTTGCTTTTGCTCACAGATATTATTTGGATGATACATTTTTACAGATGCTTAGTAGACCATGCTATAATGTGAAAAAATATTAGTTTCCTATTTTTTTCCTTTTTTATGTAATATTTTCTTAAAAACTGCCCCCCTCACTCCCAGATTGCCCCTGTTCTCTTGCTGGCTTCTAGTTCCCTGTGACTCAGACGGTGGTGCCAGGGCTAGCAGCACCTGCCTCTCCTGGAGCTTCTTAGAAATGCAGAGTCTCAGGCTCACCCAGACCTCTTGACTCAGCTTCGCATCTGAACATGACCTCCTCCTTTCTATCCCATGGGCAGTTTTTGATGAGTGATAACATATGATTCCCAAGAAATGTCCTTTGACAGTTTGAAATTGAACTCAAGAATTCCCAAATCTCTGCTGCGACTGAGCAAGAGGCTCTAGAATGTTCTGTGCCACTATATTTACTTACTTTTATGCTTTTATGAGATGGTTGAATGACATCACCGACTCGATGGACATGAGTTTGAATAAGCTCCAGGAGTTGGAGATGGACAGGTAAGCCTGGAGTGCTGC
Source organism: Bubalus kerabau (assembly GCF_029407905.1). Lineage (NCBI taxonomy): Eukaryota > Metazoa > Chordata > Mammalia > Artiodactyla > Bovidae > Bubalus > Bubalus kerabau. The sequence continues at coordinate 71,636,249 of NC_073635.1, forward strand.
AGTCCATGGGGTTGCAAAGAGCTGAATATGACTGAGCAACTGAACTGAACTAAACTGAACTGATGCTCTGTAAATTGCACCTTTGCATTATAATCCAATTCTGTATGATTCCACTGCATTTCTTTTCATCTTTCCAGTGGAGTCTGTCTTCATTACAGTTTTCATCCTGTTTTCTGTCCTTCCCCACACCAGCTTCCTGCAGGGACTGGAGGGATTTCCCACAGGCTCAGCCCTGCCTGAATCTAGAGTCAGAGACAGCCCAGAGCAGCAGTGTATTTGTGGCTGTTTCACCACCTGATGGGATCAAAAGTGAGTCTTGCTGCCCCAAGCAGGGCATGAGGTCTGTTTAGCCTGTTCCCCAGGCATCATGTGTCCCACTTAGCTGCAGATTTCTCTCTCAATCTGGCTGTGGGTGCTGGGTCTTTCTGCTGACAGCTGGTCCACCTGCCCTCAGGTACCTTCTTTGCTCTTACTCACCATATGTATGCCTGTGTCCATTTCATGCTTTAACTCTCTGACCTTAAGATCTCTATGGTAGGCCTGTTCAACTGCAGCTACACCTCTCCCCACTTTCTCTGTTCTAGCTGCACAGAGGCACATGATAATGTGTCAGGCCATCCAGGAGATAAGGAGGCCCATCAACAGATGGAAAAGAGGCCAACAGACATGAATTGGAGTCCCATCCTGCTACTTATGGGCTCTGATATTCAGACAAATTCATCTAAGCCTCAATCTTTTCTTACACAAAATGAAAGTGATAGATTGTAACCTGTAGGGTTGATGTACAACAACTTAAACAAGATAAGGCATGTAAAAGCACCGAGAGTAAATGCTTGGACAAAAATGGTCACTTTTTTCATAGGGTGTAAAATGACCATAAACACTTACACTGTGGAAGGTGTTGTCTGTCCCATGAGAATGAGGTGTTGGCCATTTGAAGTTTTATTTATGGCTGTAGGATTGATCTGCTGTGTCTGTCTTTGATTTATCTAATATCTAAATAATATGGTAATAGATTTTCCATAAATTTCTCTGGCCTGAGTTAAAAATCTCAGCTCCCATGGAAGTTTCTTTGTCTCAGGACACCACAGGTAATACAAATAAGAAAAAATCAAGTCCATTAGAGATCCTGATGTCAACATAAACAGTCTGGTTGAAGAAATAAGAAAATGACTATATTAGCTTTGTAAGCTAGAACAAGGTCATAATTTTGGTAGATGTTTATAAAAAATGACATAACTTCTGTTAGAGTTGGAACAAGTCCACATGAGGGGACAGGGAGAGCATTTTCAAGGAATTAGGCATATGAGACAGACTTAGTGGTGTGTGGTTAGGGTTTCAGCAGGTGGAAATGCATGTGAAAGGCATTCCAGGAGGTAGGACCAGCATAAGCAAAAGCATGATGCCCTGATCCAGTGAATGAAAACCTAGACACCTGCAAAGCATTCAGGAAAATGAACTATTAAGTGTGTAACACACACTTTTGCATTCAACCTTCACCACTACCTAGTGATGACAAGGAAGCTGACTCATGTACATGAAGGAGGTTAAGCTGTTATGCCTCCAGCAAGACATCCTGGGAAAGTGATTCCACTTTTTGGAATTTAATTTATGTCAATTAAAACAAAGCTATAACAGCTGGATTTGTAAGCATGCAGTGAAATGGGTGGTAGTAGAAAATGGTATTGTACTTTTGGAGGATAGGTTAGCAGCTTAACAGCTTCCTCTGAAAATATTCATACTTTATTGTTGTTGTTCAGTCGCCTAGTCGTGTCTGACTCTTCACGACCCCATGAACTGACACACACCAGGTTTCTCTGTCCCTCACCGTCTCCTGCAGTTTGCCCAAATTCATGCTCTTTGTATCAGTGATGCCAGCCAGCCATCTCATCCTCTGTTGTCCCCTTCTCCTCCTGCTTTCAATCTTTACCAGCATCAGGGTGTTTTCCAATGCATTGGCTCTTTGTGTCAGGTGGCCAAAGTATTGGAGCTTCAGCATCAGTTCTTCCAATGAATATTCAGGGCTGATTTCCTTTAGGATTGACTGGTTTGATCTCCCTGCTTTTCAAGGGTTTCATACATGATTCTCAGCAATTCCACATCTTAAAATTTTTGTGAAGGAAATGATTAAGGTTGTTGACAAATATTTGGCTTTAGGGATATTTAACACAGAATATTTATGATAGCTAACAAGTTGATGCTGCGAGATACCCCACACCCAAGGTAAGAGAAACCCAAGTAGGACGGTAGGTGTTGCAAGAGGGCATCAGAGGGCAAAAACACTGAAACCATACTCACAGAAAACTAGTCAGTCTACTCACACTAGGACCACAGCCTTGTCTAACTCAATGAAACTAAGCCATGACCGTGGGGCAACCCAATATGGGCGGGTCATGGTGGAGAGATCTGACAGAAAGTGGTCCACTGGAGAAGGGAATGGCAAACCACTTCAGTATTCTTGCCTTGAGAACCCCATGAACAGTATGAAAAGGCAAAATGATAGGATACTGAAAGAGAAACTCCCCAGGTCAGTAGGTGCCCAGTATGCTACTGGAGATCAGTGGAGAAATAACTCCAGAAAGAATGAAGGGATGGAGCCAAAGCAAAAAGAATACCCAGCTGTGGATGTGACTGGTGATAGAAGCAAGGTCCGATGCTGTAAAGAGCAATATTGCATAGGAACCTGGAAGGCAAATTGGAAGTGGTCAAACAAGAGATGGCGAGAGTGAATGTCGACATTCTAGAAATCAGCGAACTCAAATGGACTGGAATGGGTGAATTTAACTCAGGTGCCCATTATATCTACTACTGTGGGCAGGAATCCCTCAGAAGAAATGGAGTAGCCATCATGGTCAACAAAAGAGTCTGAAATGCACTACTTGGATGCAATCTCAAAAACGACAGAATGATCTCTGTTTGTTTCCAAGGCAAACCATTCAATATCACAGTAATCCAAGTCTATACCCCAACCAGTAACGCTAAAGAAGCTGAAGTTAAATGGCTCTATGAAGACTTACAAGACCTTTTAGAACTAACACCCAAAAAAGATGTCCTTTTCATTATAGGGGACTGGAATGCAAAAGTAGGAAGTCAAGAAACACCTGGAGTAACAGGCAAATTTGTCCTTGGAATATGGAATGAAGCAGGGCAAAGACTAATAGAGTTTTGCCAAGAAACTGCACTGGTCATAACAAACACCCTCTTCCAACAACACAAGTGAAGACTCTATAGATGGACATCCCCAGATGGTCAACACCAAAATCAGATTGATTATATTCTTTGCAGCCAAAGATGGAGAAGCTCTATACAGTCAGCAAAAACAAGAACAGGGGCTTTCTGTGGCTCAGACCATGAACTCCTTATTGCCAAATTTAGACTGATAATGAAGACAGTAGGGAAAACCACTAGACCATTCAGGTATGACTTAAATCAAATCCCTTATGATTATACAGTGGAAGTGAGAAATAGATTTAAGGGCCTAGATCTGATAGATAGAGTGCGTGAGGAACTATGGAATAAGGTTTGTGACATTGTACAGGAGACAGGGATCAAGAGCATCCCCATGGAAAATAAATGCAAAAAAGCAAAGTGGCTGTCTGGAGAGGCCTTACAAATAGCTGTGAAAAGAAGAGAAGTGAAAAGCAAAGGAGAAAAGAAAAGATATAAACATCTGAATGTAGAGTTCCAAAGAATAGCAAGAAGAGATAAGAAAGCCTTTTTCAGTGATCAATGCAAAGAAATAGAGGAAAACAACAAAATGGGAAATACTAGGGATCTCTTCAAGAAAATCAGAGATACCAAAGGAACATTTCATGCAAAGATGGGCTCGATAAAGGACAGAAATGGTATGGACCTAACAGAAGCAGAAGATATTAAGAAGAGATGGCAAGAATACTCAGAAGAACTGTACAAAAAAGATCTTCATGACCCAGATAATCACGATGGAGCCAGACATCCTGGAATGTGAAGTCAAGTGGGCCTTAGGAAGCATCACTATGAACAAAGCTAGTGGAGGTAAAAGAATTCCAGTGGAGCTATTCCAAATCCTGAAAGATGATGCTGTGAAAGTGCTGCAGTCAATATGCCAGCAAATTTGGAAAACTCAGCAGTGGCCACAGGACTGGAAAAGGTCAGTTTTCTTTCCAATCCCAAAAAAAGGCAATGCCAAAGAATGCTCAAACTACTGCACAATTGCACTCATCTCACACACTAGTAAAATAATGCTCAAAATTCTCCAAGCCAGGCTTCAGCAATATGTGAACCGTGAACTTCCTGATGTTCAAGCTGGTTTTAGAAAGGGCAGAGGAACCAGAGATCAAATTGCCAACATCCGCTGGATCATGGAAAAAGCAAGAGAGTTCCAGAAAAACATCTATTTCTGCTTTATTGACTATGCCAAAGCCTTTGACTGTGTGGATCACAATAAACTGTCGAAAATTCTTCAAGAGATGGGAATACCAGACCACCTCTGCCTCTTGAGAAATCTGTATGCAGGTCAGGAAGCAACAGTGAGAACTGGACATGGAACAATAGACTGGTTCCCAATACGAAAAGGAGTACGTGAAGGCTGTATATTGTCACCTTGCTTATTTAACATATATGCAGAGTAAATCATGAGGAACGCTGGACTGGAAGAAACACAAGCTGGAATCAAGATTGCTGGGAGAAATATCAATAACCTCAGATATGCAGATGACACCACCCTTATGGCAGAAAGTGAATAGGAACTAAAAAGCCTCTTGATGAAAGTGAAAGTGGAGAGTGAAAAAGTTGGCTAAAAGCTCAACATTCAGAAAATGAAGATCATGGCATCCGGTCCCATCACTTCATGGGAAATAGATGGGGAAACAGTGGAAACAGTGTCAGGCTTTATTTTTCTGGGCTCCAAAATCACTGCAGATGGTGAGTGCAGCCATGAAATTAAAAGACACTTACTCCTTGGAAAGAAAGTTATGACCAACCTAGATAGCATATTCAAAAGCAGAGACATTACTTTGCCAACAAAGGTCCGTCTAGTCAGGGCTATGGTTTTTCCTGTGGTCATGTATTGATGTGAGTGTTGGACTGTGAAGAAGGCTGAGCACCGAAGAATTGATGCGTTTGATCTGTGGTGTTGGAGAAGACTCTTGAGAGTCCCTTGGACTGCAAGGAGATCCAACCAGTCCATTCTGAAGGAGATGGGCCCTGGGATATCTTTGGAAGGAATGATGCTGAAGCTGAAACTCCAGTACTTTGGCCACCTCATGTGAAGAGTTGACTCATTGGAAAAGACTCTGATGCTGGGAGGGATTGGGGGCAAGAGCAGAAGGGGACGACAGAGGATGAGATGGCTGGATGGCATCACTGACTCGATGGACGTGAGTTTCAGTGAACTCCGGGAGTTGGTGATGGACAGGGAGGCCTGGCGTGCTGCGATTCATGGGGTTGCAAAAAGTCGGACACATCTGAGTGACCGAACTGAACCTATTCTTCGAGTGATGGTGGTCTCAATCAGGGACATTTGTGAATTTCTGTCATATTTGGTTGCCACAATTTAAGGGGTTACATCTGGTATCTAGTAGGTTCATGGCTACTTTTAATCATCCTACAATATACAGGACAGGCTCCTGACCATCAACAATGAATTATCTGGTCCAAAATGTCAGCATGGCCTTGCTTAAGAAACTTATAGACTATTATTTACATATAATAGAACTTTTAAAATTCATCTTCAACAATCAGGCTTGTCCTGTGTTTTGTGCATCCTGTTAATTCTTCATCCCCCTTGGTCTCTTTACAGTATGGCATCGTGGGACGAACAGGAGCTGGAAAAAGTTCCCTCATTGCTGCCCTTTTTAGATTGTCAGAACCTGAAGGTGACATTTATATTGATGACATCTTGACAACCAGTATGGGGCTTCACGATTTAAGAAAGAAAATGTCAGTTGCACTTCAGGTATGCATAGCAGAACACTCTCACATGTTATTTTTATAAGGCATCTAAAGTTTAAGTGCTTTTAATTTGATTGGTCTTTTGAAGTTAAGTGAATGAGTTGATCCTTTTTTTCCCAGTAGAGCATATATTTAGCAGCAGGTATTTTCAACAGTCACTTTCATCAGATACCAGGTTTGGGGTTTTTGTTTTGTTGTTGTTGTTTGTTTGTTAGTTTAGTGTGCATGTGATTTAATAACTTACTGAGATAGATTTCTGGACTCAGACTTCCTCAGTTTCCACAATTTTATCCACTGATAATCACATAATTATGAGAAAAGAAGGATAAATGGTTTGCTTAGAGCTGGAGAGGTTCCTGTAGAGAAACAAAGTGTCTTACAGATGTAATTTTGCTGTGGGAAATGAGGACATCTTTTTAAAGTGGTTATCTCCTTGGAGAACTTTCTGTGAAATTGTGGGGCTTTGAGAATCATAGGACATATAGATGCTTTGGGGAGACTTTGAGAATTTAGCCATTAATGAATAATTTTCACCAGGTAGGCAGTACAGAATAATAAGGAAGAGCAGGGGACTCAGAATTTTGTCTCTGTGTACCTTGGTTTGCTCCATCTTACGAAGCAGATAATGGTATCACCCCCTCAATATGTTGTGAGGACAAAAATAGGTCAATGAGTGTGAAGTGCTTCATGTAGACCCATATGTGCCTGCTGTGATAGTGGAGTGTTGAGTTGGCCATCTCTTCCTGGGCTCTGATTCTGTTCTCTTTTCTTCTTCTTCATAAAGTAGTAAAACTTGCAGGGAGAGTTTGGAGACTGGATTATATGCATGGGTAGACACTCCTGTCATTCCTTGTGGTTTATTCACTCAACATAATTCTGTGACATTTACTGAGAATTTACTATCCTCCAGGTATATAGCCAAGGGCAACAAAGGCCCTGTGTCCTCATCTATCATCCTCCCCTCTACTTTGACAGATTTGCTGATTTTAAAAATAATTTTGAGTTTTTATTTATATACTTAGTAATTATCTGCCCATCAAAGGAAACTCAGAAAAATACCTTCTTGAGATTAGAAACAGAGAGGAGATGAGACAGAACGATCCAGGCAAATGTGCTTCCTGTAATGTGGGTGCAATATGTTCTAAAATACCTGTTATCAAGAAGCATGCACAACATGGCACCCAAAGGAAGGCAAATGTGAACATGGGTACAGCTGTTGCTACCTACCTGTGACCTCGAAAATACCTAGGATTACTCTAAGTACTTTTAAAACCAAGATATTATTTTCAGACTCTATTAAAATGCCACCTCACACCCCTGAAGATGTCTGCTATCAAAGAAAAGAGAAAAAAGAAAATGACAAGTGTTGGCAAGGATGTAGAGAAATTAGAATCCTTGTTCATTGCTGATAGGAATGTAAAATAGTTCAGCTGCTATGGAAATCAACTTGTTGGTTGCTCTGAAAAGTTAAAGATAGAATTATCATATGACCTAGCAATTCTACTTTAGAGTATAAACCCCCCCAAAATTGAAAAAAAGGTCTTGAAGAGATAGTGGAACATGCATGTTATTGCAGTATTATTCTCAACAGTCAAAAGGTGGAGGTACACAAGAGTCCATTGACAGATGAATCACCAAGCAAAATGTGGTGCGTATACATACAGTAGAATATTGCTTCTGCTGCTGCTAAGTCGCTTTAGTCGTGTCTGACTCTGTGCGACCCCATAGACGGCAGCCCACCAGGCTCCCCCATCCCTGGGATTCTCCAGGCAAGAATACTGGAGTGGGTTGCCATTTCCTTCTCCAATGTATGAAAGTGAAAAGTGAAAGTGAAGTCGCTTAGTCGTGTCCGACTCTTTGCGACCCCATGGACTGCAGCCCATTAGGGTCCTCCATCCATGGGATTTTCCAGGCAAGAATCCTGGAGTGGGGTGCCATTGCCTTCTCCAAGTAGAATATTACTCAGCCTTAAGAAAGAAGAAAATTCTGACACATGCCATAGCACAAATGAACCTTTAGAAAATTAAGATAAGTGAAATAAGTCCTTTACAATGGGCAAATAGTGTGATTCTACTAATAGAAGTTACCTAGAGCAGGAAATTCTTGGATACAGGACATAGAATGGCAGGAGTGCCCAGGAGAGAGATTTATTTTTTTATTAATTAATTTATTTTAATTGGAGGCTAATTGCTTTACAATATTGTAGTGGTTTTGCCATACATTGACATGAATCATCCATGGGTGTACATGTGTTCCCCATCCTGAACCCCCCTCCCACCTCCCTCCCTATCCCATCCTTCAGGGTCATCCCAGTGTACCAGCCCTGAGCACCCTGTCTCATGCTTCAAAACTGGACTGGCAATCTGTTTCACATGTGATAATATACATGTTTCAATGCTATTCTCTCAAATCATCCCAACCTCACCTTCTCCCACAGAGTCCAAAAGACTGTTCTATACATCTGGGTGTCTTTTGATGTTTCACATATAGGGTCATTGTTACCATCTTTCTAAATTCCATATATATGTGTTAGTATCCTGTATTGGAGGAGAAGGCAATGGTACCCCACTCCAGTACTCTTGCCTGGAAAATCCCATGGACAGAGGCCTGGAAAATCCCAAGCCTAGTAGGTTGCAGTCCATGGGGTTGCGAAGAGTCTGACACAACTGAGCGATTTCACTTTCACTTTTCACTTTCATGCATTGGAGAAGGAAATGGAAACCCACTCCAGTGTTCTTGCCTGGAGAATCCCAGGGATGGGGGAGCCTGGTGGGCTGCTGTCTATGGGGTTGCACAGAGTCGGAAAAGACCAAAGCGACTTAGCAGCAGCAGCACCATACTGTATTGGTGTTTTTCTTTCTGACTTATTTCACTCTGTATAATAGGCTCCAGTTTCATCCATTTCATTAAAACTGATTCAAATGCATTCCTTTTAATGACTGAGTAATATTCCATTGTATATATGTACCACTGCTTTCTTATTTTTTAAATTTATTTTAATTGGAAGCCAATTACTTTACAGTATTGTGGTGTTTTTTGCCATACATTCACATGAATTAGCTGTGGTTGCACCTGTGTTCCCCATCCTGACCCTCCCTCCACCTCCCTCCCCATACCATCCCTCATGGTCATCCCAGTGCACCAGCCCTGAGCACGCTGTCTCACGCATCAAACCTGGACTGGCAATCTGTTTCACATGTGATAATATACATGTTTCAATGCTATTCTCTCAAATCATCCCAACCTTGCCTTCTTGCACAGAGTCCAAAAGTCTGTTCTTTACATCTGTGTCTCTTTTGCTGTCTCACATATAGGGTCATCGTTACCATCTTTCTAAATTCCATAATATGCATTAATATAGTGTATTGGTGTTTTTCTTTCTGACTTACTTCACTCTGTATATTAGGCTCCAGTTTCATCCACCTCATTAGAACTGATTCAAATGCATTCATTTTAATAGCTGAGTAATATTCCATTGTGTATGTACCACCGCTTTCTTATCCATTCATCTGCCAATGGACATCTACGTTGCTTCCATGTCCTGGATATTGTAAACAGTGTTGCGATGAACATTGGGGTAGACATGGCTCTTTCAATTCTGGTTTCCTCAGTGTGTATGCCCAGCAGTGGGATTGCTGGGTCAAATGGTCATTCTAGTTCCAGTTTTTTAAGGAATCTCCACACTGTTCTCCATAGTGACTGTACTAGTTGGCATTCCCACCAACAGTGTAAAAGGGTTTCTTTTTCTCCACACCCTCTCCAGAATTTATTGTTTATAGATTTTTTGATAGCAGCCATTCTGACTGGCATAAGATGGTACCTCATTGTGGTTTTGATTTGCATTTCTCTGATAATGAGTGATGTTGAGCATCTTTTCACGTGTTTGTTAGCCATTTGTATGTCTTCTTTGGAGAAATGTCTTTTTAGTTCTTTGGCCCATTTTTTGATTGGGTCACTTATTTTTCTGGAATTGAGTGGCAGGAGTTCCTTGTATATTGAGATTAATTCTTTGTCAGTTACTTCATTTGCTAGTATTTTCTCCCATTCTGAAGGCTGTATTTTCACCTTGCTTATAGTTTCCTTCATTGTGCAAAAGCTTTTAAGTTTAATTAGGTCCCATTTTTTATTTTTGCTTTTGTTTCCATTACTCTGGGAGGTGGATCATCGAGGATCCTGCTATGATTTATGTCAGAGAGTGTTTTGCCTAAGTTTTCCTGTAGGAGTTTTATAGTTTTTGGTCTTACATTTAGATCTTTAATCCACTTTGAGTTTATTTTTGTGTATGGTGTTAGAAAGTGTTCCAGTTTCATTTTTTTACAAGTGATTGACCAGTTTTCCCAGCACCACTTGTTAAAGAGATTATCTTTTCTCCATTGTATATTCTTGGCTCCTTTGTCAAAGATAAGGTGTCCATATGTATGTGGATTTATCTCTGGGCTTTCTATTTTGTTCCACTGACCTATGTTTCTGTCTTTATGCCAGTACCATACTGTCTTGATGACACTTGCTTTGTAGTATAGCCTGAAGTCAGGCAGGTTGATTTTTCTAGGTCCATTCTTCTTTCTCAATATTGCTTTGGCTATTCGAGGTTTTTTGTATTTCAATACAAGTTGTGAAAATATCTGTTCTAGTTCTCTGAGAAATACCATTGGTAGCTTGATAGGGATTGCATTAAATCTCTGGATTTCTTTGAGTATTATACTCATTTTCACTATATTGATTCTTCTGATCCATGAACATGGTGTATTTATCCATCTATTTGTGTCATCTTTGATTTCTTTCATCAGTGTTTTATATTTTCTATATATAGGTTTTTTGTTTCTTTAGATAGATTTGTTCCTAAGTTTTCATTCTTTTTCTTGCAATGTTGTTTCCTTAATTTCTCTTTCTGTTTTGTCATTGCTAGTGTATAAGAATGCAAGGGATTTCTGTGTGTTAATTTTATATCTTGCAACTTTATTGTATTCATTGATTCAGTTCAGTCACTCAGTCATTTCTGACACTTTGTGACTCCATGAACTGCAGCACACCAGGCCTCCCTGTCCATCACCAACTCCCAGAGTCCACCCAAACCCATGTCCATCGAATTGGTGATGCCATCCAACCATCTCATCCTCTGTCGTCCCTTATCCTCCTGCCCTCAATCTTCCAAGCATCAAGGTCTTTTCAAATCAGTCAACTCTTCACATCAGGTGGCAAAAGTATTGGAGTTTCAGCTTCAACATCAGTCATTCCAATGAACACCCGAGACTGATCTCCTTTAGGATGGACTGGTTGGATCTTATTGTAGTCCAAGGGACTCTCAAGAGTCTTCTCCAACACCACAGCTCTATTAATTTTCTGGTGGACTCTTTAGGGTTTTCTATGTATAGGATCATGTCATCTGCAAACAGTGAGGGTTTTGCTTCTTCTTTTCCAATCTGGATTCTTTTATTTCTTTTTCTTCTCTGATTGCTGTGGCTAAAACTTCCAAAACTATGTTGAATAGTTGTGGTGAGAGTGGGCACCCTTCTCTTGTTCCTGACTTTAGGGGAAATGCTTTCCATTTTTCACCATTGAAGATAATGTTTGCTGTGTGTTTATCATATATGGCTTTTATTATGTTGACATATATGTTCCTTTTATTCCTGCTTTCTGAAGGGTTTTTATCATATGTGGATATTGAATTTTGTTAAAGGCTTTCTCTGCATCTATTGAGATAATCATATGGTTTTTATCTTTCAATTTGTTAATGTGCTGTATCACATTGATTGATTTGTGGATATTAAAGAATCCTTGCATCCCTGGGATAAAGCCCACTTTGTCATGATATATGATCTTTTAAATATGTTGTTGGATTCTGTTTGCAGACTTTTGTTAAAGGTTTTTGCGTCTATGTTCGTCAGGGATATTGGCCTGTAGTTTTCTTTTTATGTGGCATCTTTCTCAGGTTTTGGTATTAGGATGATGGTAGCCTCAAAGAATGAGTTTGGAAGTTTACCTTCATCTGCAATTTTCTGGAAGAGTTTGAGTAGAATAAGTGTTAGCTCTTCTGTAAATTTTTGGTAGAATTCAGCTGTGAAACCGTCTGGACCTGGGCTTTTATTTGCTAGAAGATTTCTGATTACAGTTTCAATTTCCATGCATGTGATGTCTCTGTTAAGATTTTCTAATTTCTTACTGGTTCAGTTTTGGAGAGTTATAGTTTTCTAAGAATTTGTCCATTTCTTCCAAGTTGTCAGTTTTATTGGCATATAGTTGCTGATAGTAGTCTCTTATGATCCTTTGTATTTCTGTGTTGTCTGTTGTGATTTCTCATTTTTCATTTTGTTGATTTGATTCTTCTCCCTGTTTTTCATGATGAGCCTGGCTAATGGTTTGTCTATTTTATTTATCTTCTCAAAGAACAAACTTTTAGTTTTGTTGATTTTTGCTCTTTTGTTTCTTTTTCATTTATTTCTGCTCTGATTTTTGTGATTTCTTTCCTTCTACTAACCCCAGGGTTCTTAATTTCGTCTTCTTTTTTTTAAATTTTATTTTATTTTTAGACTTTACATAACTGTATTAGTTTTGCCAAATATCAAAATGAATCTGCCACAGGTATACATGTGTTCCCCATCCCGAACCCCCCTCCCTCCTCCCTCCCCATTCCATCCCTCTGGGTCATCCCAGTGCACCAGCCCTAAGCATCCAGTAACTTGCATCGAACCTGGACTGGCAACTCATTTCATACATGATATTTTACATGTTTCAATGCCATTCTCCCAAATCTTCCCACCAATACAGTATACTAATGCATATATATGGAATTTAATTTCTTCTTTTCCTAGTTGCTTTAGGTGTAAAGTTGGGTTATTTATTTGATTTTTCTCTTGTTTCTTGAGGTAAGCTTGTGTTGCTATGAACCTTCCACTTATCACTGCTTTAACTGAATCCCTTAGGTTTTGGGTTGTCTTGTTTTCATTTTCATTTGTTTCTATGCATATTTTGATTTCTTCTGTGATTTGTTGGTTATTCATAGCATGTTGTTTAGCCTCCATATGTTTGAATTTTTATAGTTTTTTCTCCTGTAGTTGACATCTAGTCTTACCGCATTGTGATCAGAAAAGATGATTGAAATTATTTCATTTTTTTTTTGAATTTACCAAGGCTAGATTTATGCCCCAGGATGTGATCTATCCTGGAGAAGGTTCCGTGTGCACTTAAGAAAAAGGTGAAATTCATTGTTTTGGGGTGAAATGTCCTACAGATATCAATCAGGTCTAACTGGTCCATTGTATCCTTAAAAGTTTGTGTTTCCTTGTTAATTTTCTGTTTAGTTGATCTATCCATAGGTGGGTGCAGGGAGGGAGGAACATTGCAAACAAATATCACTAGCAGGTGTGGGGAGTGCTTGTAGTGTCTGGGCCACACTGGGTTTGCCCCCGCTCATGGTGTATGTGCTTTCCCAGTCTGCACTGCTCAGGCTCCAGGTTGCTATGCAGGGGAATGTCTGAGGGGGGATGGGTTGCATGCACTTCCCAGGTCTAAGCCGTTCAGGTTCTCTGGTACTCTACAAAGGCACAGACTCGGTTGGGCCTGAATTTGTGCCCTTCCCAGGTCCAAGCAGCTCAGGCGACCAAGTGCGTGATGACCACACTCTCTCCAGGCGGGTGGTGCATCTTATTACCTCCCGGGTCCCAGCCGCTAGGTTTTCTGGGTGCTCAGTGAGAGCACCATCTCAAGTGTGCTGTGTGTCTCCTCTGGGGAGCTGATCTCTGGCTGTGACCCTCCTGGTGGTTGTCAACCATCCAGGACCCCAGGAAGTCTTGGTTATCAACTGTGGGCCTGCTCACAGTTTGGTGGAGGATGCCATCTCTGGGGCTGAGTTTGCCCCTTTCCCACTCTGGCTGTTGTCTTCCTGCTTCCCGTGGGGGATTGGTCTGTCTACAGCCTAATAGCTTTCCTCTGGTATTTGCGCAGTCCTTTGTTCTGTGAGTGGACCCAGCATGCATTAGGCTAGAGTTTTTCACAGGAAAGTTCTCTCTCTCTCTCTTTATTTTCTCTTTCTCTCTGGCTATCCCACAGTTTGGGTTGCTATCTCACATTAGGTCCCTCAGATTGCCCTCAGGGCATTCAGGCCCGGTCCTTACCCTAAGCAATGCAGCCTGTACCTCCCTGTTCAGCCCCCATTTGCTGGTGGTGGATACGAGCATCTGGGCTACTCCTCCCCTGGGATTTGTGGTTAGGCATGTGATCTATGGGTTTTATTTATTTTTCCTCCCAGTTATGTTGCCCTCTGAGATTCCAAAACTCCCCACAGACCCACCAGTGAGAGGGTTTCCTGGTGTTTGGAAACATCTCTTTCACGACTCCCTCTCTGGGATGGATGTCCATCCCTAACTCTTTTGCCTCTCTTTTTATCTTTTATATTTTGTCCTACCTCCTTTAAAAGATGATGGGCTGCCTTTCTGGGTGCCTGGTGTCCTCTGCCAGTGATCAGAAATTGTTTTGCGGAATTTGCTCAGCGTTCAAATGGTCTTTCAATGAATTTGTGGGGGAGAAAGTGGTCTCCCTGTCCTATTCCTAGGCCATCTTGGGACACCCCCCCCAGGGGGGGATTTGTTGAATAATGGGTACAGAGTTTCAGTTCTTTAAGATGAAAGATATGTGGGTGGATGGTGGCGATGGCTATACAACAATGTGAATGTATTTAACACCACTGAACTGTGCACTTAATGTGGTTAATCTAGCAAATTTTATGTGTATTTTATCACAAATGAAAAAAAGAATTTTTTCAAAGGTATCCCTTTCAGGAAAAACAGGAAGAACTTTTTAGCACATTGAGTCCCCATACTTAAGGATTTCCTCTAGCTATTAGATTTATGACTTATGGTTACAATAGAAAATAAATGAGCTTAAATTCCCAAGTTTTATGTTTTGATGGTATTCATCTCTGAAATGGCCATGTGAGATTAGTTAGTAGAAATAAAGGGCATGTCTGTAAAGTCCTTTCAGATCCTTGGATGCAAAGCTTTAGAAAAATGCCTTGTGTTATTTTTAATGCTCCTTAATAGGAAAAAGTTGTATGCTTGTATACATAAAATAACTCTGTAAATAAATAATGTTAGATGATTACTGGCTCTGCCAATAATATTTGGAAGCACATCTGAGCAAAGACTAAACATGTCTTGACATCAGCATGTTTTGGTCCTATTCTGTTGGTTTCCATCCTTCCTTTGAGCATGTTCTAGGTACACTCTCTAGAGAGCATGCTTACAAAATAGTGCTAAGCTTTGTATCCATGTATATTCCACTTTATATGCCTTTGTTGGTTGTTGGTGCAGTTTTGGTTGATTAAAGAGAAATAACCTGGAGAAAACTTGCAATGTGTAAAGATTCTCAGGAAGCCATTCAGGAGACAGACAGGGCTAGAATGGTTAAGAGTGTAGACCAAGTGTTAATGTGACCACAGTTTATTCCTGCTCTGCCTCGTCAACTGTGGAGTGTTGATGATGTCACTTGGCTGCCAAGCTTCAACATCCTCGTCCTTAAACCCAGTCTGGAAATCATTGCCCCACAGATTTGTTGTGAAGATGTAACTTAGTGAGATAATGTTTGTGCCCATGTCTCATTCTTAGGAATGCTCAGTCATCAGGAGCTGTTATTATTTTTAAGAATTAGGGCACTGGCCTTTTGGGTATTATTTCTACTTAAGTAAAAGAGTAACACCTTCTGAAATGACTTTACTCTTTAATTTCTGTTTATGTGTTCATGGTCTTTGGTGATTTTCTTTATATTAATTGTTTAATAACAAAAACTAAATTGTTTACATAAATATGAATAGTAAAGCCAAGAAACAGAAAATAAAAACAATAACAACAAAAAAAATAGGAATTTTGGGGAAAAGCACAAAAGAGAAATGTATCTAACATTTTCCACCAAGAGCAAGAAATCAGACTAAAACTTTTTTTGTATTTTGATTTCCGACTTTCCTCCCACCAACTTCTTTCCTAATCATCACCTTGTACACACTCTTACTTTCCAATCCCCCACCAAGACCACCAGCTTTTTCTCAGCCCTCCCTACACTCTTGACTATTTTCTTTCTCTCTCTTTGAGGAGAGGGCCTGTATCCCTCATTTCTGTTCCCCTAGTGCTTGCTACAGTCCCTGACAAATTACATGAGTATTAATAATTCCTAATATTTATGGAATCATTAGCATATTTTATTTTCTTATCCCAACATTTCCTGCTTAATCCTCACAATTTGTGGTTATCCTCATCTGACAGGGTTAAAAACTGAGTCACTGGGAGATTATCCTACTTTTCAAGTAAGGGGCTGAGCCAGGATTCAAATTTTATGCATGTCTATTTTTTTCAATTGAAGTATAGTTGATTCACAGTGTTTCAACTGTATAGTGAAGAGTTTCAGCTTTATCTCCAAAGACTCCCATTGCAGTACAGTAAAATCCAAAATACTAGTCATATGACAGAGACCTACACTCTCCAGTCTCCACTTGTCCACTTCTCAGTCGTGTACATCTCTTTGTGATCCCATGGACTGCAGCATGCCAGGATTCTCTGTCAATCACCAACACCCAGAGATTTCTTAAACTCATGTCTATTGAGTCAGTGATGCCATCCAACCATCCCCTTCTCCTCCTGCCTTCAGTCTTCCCCAGCATCAGAGTCTTTTCCAATGAGTCAGATTTTCACATCAGATAGCCAAAGTATTGAAGCTTCAGCTTCAGCATCAGTCCTTCCAGTGAATATTCAGGGTTTATTTCCTTTAGTTTTGACTGGTTTGATCTCCTTATAGTCCAAGGGACTCTCAAGAATCTTCTCCTACACTACAGTTCAGAAGCGTCAATTCTTCAGCTGTGCTGTACTCATCAGATATTTTCCCCATTTTTCCTACCATCCCGCTTGAAAGGACTCCCCAAACCATAGCAAGAGTGAATAAGGATAGAGCAAAGCCAGAAGATACTACTCCTATTTGTCTGTCCCTCATTTGGACAATATCAGTTTAGAAATTGGTTTATGCACTTGTATGTCAGGAGCTGATATGTGTCAAGAGAAGATACTCAAAATCTTATCCCTCCCCAACCAAAAAGCCCTTTGTCTTTACAGCATCATGCTAGCTGCAGAGGTGGAGAACGTCTGTTAGTTTGTCTACTTGAATTTACTTGTCTAAGTGCAAAAACTTACATTCCTCTTCCCCTCAAATGAGTATGAAGCAGTGATGCTTGTGTCTCAACACCCCAGTGTAGGGAACTTAGGAAGCTGAGAGCAGACTCTGCAGAGGGGGAACCCAGTGCTGTTTATTTGAGTTGCCTCTCTTAGCTGAGCCAGGCCCACACCATCTTCCCTGGATCCCTGGTCCCTGTGATCCAGGAAGAAGCAGGGAACTTCCATGGTGGTCTCTCTTCCTCCCAGGCTCATCCCCATCACTGCTGACCCTGCATGAACAGGTCAGAACTGGGGGAGGTGTGATGGTAACAAGGACCTGGGTAGGAGCAGAGACAGGGGAGTGGGGACATAGACCATCAGTCATGGGGGGAACATTCAAAGATGAATACTATGTTCTTAAGAAGGTACTCCTCAACTTCTGTTCCAAATTTCAGGAATAAGCAAAAATGAAAATTCTTAAATAATTTCCTTAAACACAACAGGTAGCTGAAGTATGTGCATCCTTTGTGCTCAGGATCTGAAGTAGTTCAATATGTCCCCCAGAAAGAACAGTGATTGAGATTATATGCAGGGAGCAGCCAGTTTACTTGAAAGAAACTGGAAAATGGAAGGAAGATGGAGAAGGGAAGGAGGAAGAATACTGGGGATCAGCCTCCCCTCGCCTGGCCGTGGCACTTGTGTAAACCTCATGGAGACAGCTGAAGGGTGAGAAATCACCTGCACGTGGGAACCTTAGGGTTGATAATTACAAAGTGTAACAAGTTTTTATAAAAATCTGAAGTAGAATGGTGGTTATTCCCCTGACAAGGGATGCTTACCATTGTTTAGATGTTTGTTAGCCTTTGATCCTAAATTCGAGTTTTAAGGGAAACCTTAACTTTGGTCTCGAATTTTTTTAGCTCAGTTAATTACTCATTCTGAAATATTGTATGACTAGTGATTTTCAGTGCTTTGAAGGCATATTGGCCACTTAATCAACTTTATGCAAATAAATCTCCCTCTATAATGTCTTTTTAATTGTGGATTTGCTCAGGGATATCTCTTTTTTGGGGGCACACTGTGAGTTTTCTGTATTCATTTCTCTCTCACCAGACTTAAAACTGAGACCATATTGAAGGAAGGTCTGGAAGGCTTCCTGAGTATCATTCTTCCTCATGATTAGGGAAAAGAAATGTCTGTCTTCATTTTTCCTCTCAGGCTTTTGTGAAGTGAGGAGGAAAGTCCAGCCCCAAGGTCAGGCGGGATTTGAACGTGGGGATTCGGAGCAGTTCTGGATACCGGTGGAAGTCAGGTCTCCTCTTGTTCCCATGCGTGTGCCTCCCCTTGTTCTTCCCCCTTCACTGAAATGATCCTGTTGGGCTCTTCACTGCTGTTTATATTCTTATGACCTAGCTTACTAGAACCTTCCAGAAGAAAATGTAAATGGCCTACATGAGCTTATGTACAGGATTCTCTCTTGAAGCAAAGAGGAGGCACATATTTGCAGAGTAATTTACTTGTGGCTCCTCCTGAAGCAGATGAATAGGAAGAACTATTTAAATTTAAGTATCATGACACAGGTTACAGTGGGTTTCAAGTCCTCCTCGTCTTGTAGTTAATAATGAGGTTCTGTGAGGCAGGTCATCCTGACATACAGGTTAGAGAATGTGGGACTGGCTGATGCAGAATCAGAGATCTCTCCATGGACAGACATGCTACAGACCCCAGGAGTTGGCGTTCCCCTTGCACATGTGGGGATGTTCATTTCACACATGTGGAGAGATTTCAGATCCTAGAAGACAGTCTGACCAATGGAGAAAATAGTCTAGTTTATTCTTCAGTGCCAATGTATAAATATTTAATGATTTGCTTGAGGCACAATTGAAAAGACCCTGATGCTGAGAAAGATTGAGGGTAGGAGGAGAAGGGGATGACAGAAGATGAGATGGTTGGATGGCATCACTGACTCAATGGACATGAGTTTTGGTAAACTCCAGGAGTTGGTGATGGACAGGGAGGCCTGGCATACTGTGGTTCATGGGGTCGCAAAGAGTTGGACATGACTGAGCGACTGAACTAAACTGAACAAATCTCTACTAACCATTCTGTTGGTATTTTCCAGTCACACCAGGATTTACAGTTAATTTTTGTAGATCTTGATGTTAAATTTCTCATGTTATTATTTCCTCAGTTTGTGTGAGTGTTTAAGCAGATACTTATTACCAGGGTGATATTAAAAAAAAAAAATCTTCATTTGTCTTCAGTATTTTCTTTAAGAGGAAAAAAACTTCTTAAATACTTTCTTTTGTTAGTGTTCAGTAGTCCAATAGATATTTTGTAGCACACTTTGTACAATGGAAAATTATTTTAGATATAGTTTTGTAAACATACATTTGCAACTTTATTATTAATAATTAATGAATTTAGATGTTTTTGTATTTTAATTTTGACATTCTGTGCACATTGGAATACAATGAAAAGAGGTTAAGGTAATGACATTCACTATTTTGGGGTATTTAGGAACCTGTTTTATTCACTGGAACAATGAGGAAAAATCTGGATCCCTTTAATGAACATATGGATAATGAACTGTGGAATGCCTTAGAAGAGGTAATTTATTAATAGTAACTGTAATTAACTTGTTAGCATCAGTATCTGTGTGTTCACATTTAGAGCATTGCAGATAATTAAGGGGAGCATATCAGTTTCACTGACTTGGTTTACCTCCTAGGAAAACACTGATGACATGGGTGCACTTAAAAATGTGTGTATTGTTGATGATGAAAATCAATAATATAATGCAACATGTTTTCATTTCAGCTATTTCCCTAGAACCCTGAACAAATAGATACATTATCTTGTCCTTAGCAGAGTACTCAATTGGATGTTAAAACTGTGGGATCAAATTCTACTAGTGAGCTAGTGAATTAATTACTCCATTATACTCCAGTATTCATTTTATTCCTCTGGTCTTAGAAAACATCTACTAAGTGGAGACAGTAGTTTTTCCTTATTAACTAAAAGATATAAACAAGATCATACTAATAAAATGTAGAAGTTTCATAGGAAAGTGTTTATAAATGTAAATTATATAGTCAGAATTGATGATTATTTATTGGCAATAATGTCATTTTAATGCTGTGGCATTAATGCACATAACAGAACCCTGGAACATCTGCTCAGCTTTTATATGGGAGGTTCATTTCTAGAGAATTTTCTGTTATTTGTGTCATGTTTTCCCTTGCCCCACTTCTTTGATTTCCTTACCCTTGCATGAAAAAAACAATTTTTTAAAATTAAGTTGCTGTCAGTTTGTATTTTAATACAAACTATTTTGTGTATTTGCACTCATTTTACAAATCAATTCTACTGATGGAAGAAACCCTAGACTTCTAAGCCATAGACAGATTTCTAATTTCTCCTAGGACCTAGCTCAGTCTTTTGTTTTTAAAAAGTAAGAATTAGCATTTCTATACATTAATGATGAAGGATCAGAAAGAGAAATTGAGAAAACAATTTAATTTACCATTGTAATAAAATGAATAAAATACCTAGGAATAAACCTACCTGAGGAGGCAAAAGACCTGTACTCATAAAACTACAAGATACTGACAAAAGAAATCAAAGATGATGCAAATCAGATGGAAGGATATACCATATTCTTGGATTGGAAGAAACAATATTGTGAAAATGACTATACTACCCAAAGAATCTACAGATTCAGTACAATCTCTGTCAATTACCAATGGCATTATTCATAGAATTAGAGCCAAAAATTTTACAGTTTTAATGAAAATACAAAAGACCCTAAGTAGCCAAAGCAGTCTTAAGAAAGAAAAACGAAGCTGGAGAAATTAGGTTCCCTGACTTCAGAATATATTATTGAGTTGGCCAAAAAGTTTGTTACATAAGATTTTATGGAAAAATTAAGGAACTTTTTGGCCAGTTCAATACAGAGCTAGAGTAATCAAGATGATATGGCACTGGCACAAAAACAGAAATATAGATCAATGGAACAGGCTAGAGAGCCGTGAGATGAACTCACATACCTGTGGTCAACTAATCTATGACGAAGGAGGGGAGAATATACAATGGAGAAAAGGCATTCTCTTCAGTAAGTGCTGTGGGAAAACTGGTCAGCTCTGTGTAAAAGAATAAAATTAGAATACTCCCTAATACTGTATACAAAAATAAACTCAAAGTGGATTGAAAACCTAAACGTAAGACCAGATATTATGAAATTCTTAGAGGAAAACAAAGGGAAAACACTCTACTTAAATAACTTCTAAATGTTTGATTGATCTTTTCATTTCAGACAAGTGTGGCATATTTTTATTTTTTTATTTATTTTTTTGTTGTTGTTACACAAATCGGAGAGATTTACCCTTCATATTGGTTTGAATTGGTGTGTTTTTCATTTAGTGTCACCCTTCCAGGGAAGCTCTGAAATCTGTAATATACAGATGAGTCTTGACTGTGAGCAGGCAGGTTTGGAGGTATGACCATTTCTAGCCAGTAATTCCAGAGAAGGCAATGGCACCCCACTCCAGTACTCTTGCCTGGAAAATCCCATGGACGGAGGAGCATGGTGGGCTGCCGTCCGTGGGGTCGCTAAAAGTCAGACACGACTGAGAGACTTCACTTTCACTTTTCACTTTCATGCATTGGAGAAGGAAATGGCAACCCACTCCAGTGTTCTTGCCTGGAGAATCCCAGGGACGGGGGAGCCTGGTGGGCTGCTGTCTATGGGGTCGCACAGAGTTGGACACAACTGAAGCGACTTAGTAGCAGCAGCAGCAGCAGCAGCAGCAGCCAGTAATTCTGGTTTCTGAAGGATGTCACCACTGAGTCTTTATACACCCACCCTGCTTTTCAGCAGCATGTGAATTTTATTTTCTTAATTGGGTAGATTGCTTCACCTTCTCCTGCCTGAAAAGCAGTGCACCTCTAATTTCATTTAAGTTTGTGAGTCTTTTACAGTAAAATTATACAAGAGAAGAGGTTTGTAGAGCATTTAACCATTAAATGTAAAGAACGACAGGATGATCCACTACTCTTGAATTCATAGGACAAATTTAATGGTGAAATTGGGACACATCTTAAAAAAAAATGTACTGGTCAATTATTTTTCTATTTGTTTCTCAGATCGAGACCTTTTTTCACAGATTCTCAGGTAGCATTACTCTAGAATTTTACAACATATTGTTCCATGGACAGAGAGCCAATGTTAATCTAAATTATAAAAATGCAGAAGTGGTAGATAATACTAAAATTTACTTCTATTTAAACTACATTTGGAACTTTCTGTAAAAAGAGAGCAATGTGAGTTTATTTTACAAAATGAAGTGTATGGTTTCCATGTAGTGTTTCTGGAATTAACTCTGTTAACTTTGGTGATATCACTTAGAGAAATCATCCCATCATTATGTTTCACTAGGAATTGATTCCTTAAGAGTGTTTTAAAAGAAAACTTATCAAATCATTCATTGAAAAACATACACGTGTGATAAATAAATAATTCCTAGAGACTCTGGAAAAGGGGGAGATTGATCACTCTAAGTTATTGTTGTTCAGTTTCTAAGTCATGTCTGACTCTTTGTGACCCCATGGACTACAGCATGCCAGGCTTCCCTGTCCCTCACCATCTCCTGGAGTTTGCCCAAGTTCATGTCTATTGAATTGATGATGCCATCCAGCCATCTCATCCTCTGTCTCCCTCTTCTTCTGCCTTCAGTTTTTCACAGCATCTCTTTTCCAATGAGTCAACTGTTTACATCAGGCAGCCAAAATATTGGTGCTTCAGCTTCAGCATCAGTCCTTCCAGAGACTATTCAGGGTTGATTTCCTTTAAGATTGACTAATTTGATCTCCTTGTTTTCCAAGGGACTCTCAATAGTGTTCTCCAGTACCACAATTCAAAAGCATCAATTCTTCAGTGCTCTTCTATTGTCCAGCTCTCGCACCTGTTAATGACTACTGGAATGACCGTAGATTTGATTATATGGACCTTTGTCAGCAAAGTGATATTTTTGCTTTTAAACACACTGTCTAGTTTTGTCATAGTTTTCCTGCCACGAAGCAATCGTTTTCTAATTTCTAGCCTACAGTCACCATCTGCACTGATTTTAGAGTCCAAGAAAGGGAAATCTGCCACTGCTTCTATCTTTTCCCCTTCTATTTGCCATGAAATGATGGGACCGGATGCCATGATCTTAGTTTTTTTAATGTTGAGTTTTAAGCCAGCTTTTTCACTCTCCTCCTTCATCCTCATCAAAAGGTATCACTAAATCAATGAAGTCAGTTTTTAAGTGAACCAGAAACCCGAGTTATTAATTTGTAAATGATGCCTAACTGGATATGTGTACCCAAACTCACGGAGTTAACATGAGAATGAGTATGAGGGAACCACTATGTTTTCCTCTTTATGAACTTCAATTAAAAGGGGAAATGGCTTGGAAATTTTTTTAAGGTTCTCTACTTCTGTTTCGTCCTTCTTCCTTGGCAGAGATGGACATTCAGAAGGAAGACAGTCCTATGGATGCTGCCTGTCTAATCTTGGTTATTTTTCTAAATATGCTGAAAATATATTTTTCATGTACTGAAAACTTGCCAACTTACTGTAAACTGATAAAAGTTCATCAGAAATTAGTGCTATTGGGGTGCTAAAAAGCAAAGGCAGCTCCAAAAGTATAACAGGAGTGCTGCCTGAGGATGAAGCACTTTATCACTCAGAGGTTAAAAGGTCATAGTAAATAAAACTCTGGAAATGAATCATTGCTGCGTTGCTTCTGTTAAAAGCAAAAACAAAACACTTTAGATACTGGGATTTGGAATTAAGAGTAAAGTATGGGGGCTTCCCCAGTTGCTCATTGGTAAAGAGTCTGCCTGCAATGGAGGAGAAGTGGGGTTGATCCTTGAGTTGGGAAGATTCCCTGGAGGAGGAAATGGTAATGCACCCCAATATTCTTGCCTGGGAAATACCATGGACAGAGGAACCTAGTGGGCTACAGTCCTTAAGGTCCATGATTTAGCAACTAAACAATAACAAAAATGTCCTGTCAAAACCGGGAAGAAATCATACAATTAAATGTCTGACATTGATAGTGTCTCTGTTAAGACATAGTGTGTCTCATCACACAGGAAACCAAGATACGGAAACCAAGATACAGTAACCTGGGCGTCAGCAGCCTCTGCAAGGACTGAACCACATGGTTCAGTGGCAACTGGTCACATGTCCATTTCCCTAGGCCTTGTATTAAGTGAACTTCCTTTACTTCTGGCCCTGCTCTTGTAAAAGCTCTTTGCCATTTGTTGATTGCATTTCAGTGTCTCCTTCTGGCCCACACCAGATTTTCTTTTTGAAAAGTAACAAATTTCCACAGAGTTTGGAAACCACTTGACATCTATGTTCAACTCCTGTGAGGGGTGTCAGCACCTACCATATACAGTAAACACAGTGATGATAGAGACAGGGTGCCTTATAAGTTCAGTTTATTATTTTTAAGTTTTGCTGTATTCTTTTATTTTCCCAAGCTCAAAAATAATCTGAAGTATTCTATACTGAGATGTATAGTTTTGAATAGTAATTATTTGTCTATTTTCCTTAAATTATAACTTTTCCAGTGCTTTCCTTTGTTTAAAGTGTGATATGATATCTTGGAGCCAGTTAATTGTTATAAGAATATATCCTTTTTACAATTACACTTTATAAGAAAACAGTTTTATATACAAATTATTTATCCATATGAATTTAGTTTCTAATTTACAGGAAAAGATATGTCATGCAGTTAGTCACTTATGTCTTCATTCTGTTGTTGCTATTGGTCACATCTGACTCTTTTGCAACCCTATGAACTGTAGCCCACCATGCTTCTCTGTCCATGGGATTTCTCAGTCAAAAATACTGGAGTTGGTTGTGATTTCCTTAGCCAGGGTATCTCACCCAGGATAGAACCCAAGTCTCCTGCTTGGTAGACGGATTCTTTACCACTGAGCCACCAGGGAAGCCCACCTTCATCCAGCCAACAAATATCTACTGAGAGCTTCTTAGGCAATGTGGCAGATTCTGGGGCTGTCACAGTTGTCAAGAGACAAAATGTGCTCCTGGAGCTGAAATTCTCCTAGAGAAGCTGAAAAGCAGGCTAATGCATATGTAACAAAATCTCAGTGCTGATACATGCAAAGGAGAAGTGAAACAGAACATGAGGAGAGGGTAGCTGATAGCATTATTAATAATGGGCAATATCTATTAATCTGTTACAAATTCTGCATGTACTAACTCATTTAATATTCTTAACAATGTTAGTAGATACATACCTTTATAGTTATGATATTATAGTCTTAATTAGAGTTTAGGAAGCTAAGATAGAGTAGGTTCAGGAATTTGCCCAGCTGGCACAGCCAGACAAGACTTATCCTCAGGCTGCCTGGCTTCAAGTCTCCAATTTGTTTTTGTTTGGCTAAAAAAAAAAAAAAAAATCAATAAAAGGGTAAAAAATGCAGTATTTGGATGCAATCTCAAAAATGACAGAATGATCTTAGCAAATTTCCCAGGGAAACTATTCAGTATCACAGTAATCCAAGTCTATGCCCCAACCAGTAATGCCAAAAAATCTGAAGTTGAACCGTTTGATGAAAACCTACAAGACCTTCTAAAACTAAAACCAAAAAAGATGTCTTCTTCATCATAGGGACTGAAATACAAAAGTAGGAAGTCAAGAGATACCTGGAATAACAGGCAAGTTTGGCCTTGGAGTACAAAATGTAGCAGGACAAAGGCTAACAGAGTGTTTCCAACAGAACATGCTGGTCATGGCAAACACCCTCTTCCAACAACACAATAGATGACTCTACACATGGACATCACAAGATGGTCAATACTAAAATCAGATTGATTATATTCTTTGCAGCCAATGATGGAGAAACTCTATACAGTCAGCAAAAATAAGACTAGGAGCTGACTATGGCTCAGATCATAAACTCCTTAGAGGCTTAAATGGAAGAAAGTAGGGAAAACCACAAGCAATTCTGATATGACTAAAGCAAATCCCTTACAGATTATACAGTGGAAATGACAAGTAGATTCAAGGGATTAGTTCTGATAGACAGAGTGCCTGAAGATCTATGGACACAGGTTTGTAACACTCTTCAGGAGGTGGTGAACAAAACCATCCCCAAGAAAAAGAAATGCAACAAGGCAAAATGGCTGTCTGAGAAGGCCTTACAAATAGCTGAGAAAAGAAGAGAAGAAAAATGCAAAGGAGTAAAGGAAAGATATACCCATCTCAATGCAGAGTTCCAAAGAATAGCAAAGACAGATAAGACAGCCTTCCTAAGTGATCAGTTCAAACAAATAGAGGAAAACAATAGAAAAAGAAAGACTAGAGATTTCTTCAAAAAATTAGCAATACCAAGGGAACATTTCCTGCAAGGATGCACATAATAAAGGACAGAAACGATATGGATATAACAGAAGCAGAAGATATTAAGAAGAGGTGGCAAGAATACATGAAAGAACTATTTTTATAAAAGGTCTTAATGATCCAAATAGCCACAATGGTGTGATCAATCACTTAGAGACAGACGACCTGGAGTGTGAAGTCAAGTGAGCCTTAGGAAGCATCATGATGAAGAAAGCTAGTGGAGGTGATGGAATTCCAGCTGATCTATTTCAAATGGATGAACACAGCTCCACTCATCAACAGAAAAGTGGATTAAAGATTTGCTGAGCATGGCCCCACCCTTCAGAACAAGACCCAGTTTCCCCCTCAGTCAGTCTCTCCCATCAGGAAGCTTCCATAAACCTGTTATCTTTCTCCATCAGAGGGCAGACAGACTGAAAACCACAATCAAAGAAATCTAACCAATTTAATCAAATAGAACACACCCTTGCCTAACAATTAAACTATGAGCCATGCCGTTTAGGGCCACCCAAGACCGATGGGTCATGGTAGAGAGTTCTACAAAATGTGGTCCACTGGAGAAGGGAATGGCAAACCACTTCAGTAATGTTCCTTGAGAACTGCATGAACAATATGAAAAGCCAAAAAGATAAGACAACTGAAAGATGAACTCCCTGGGTCGGTAGGTGCCCAGTAAGCTACTGGAGATCAGTGGAGAAACAACTCCAGAAAGAATGAAGAGACGAAGCCAAAGCAAAAGCAACACACAGTTGTGTATGTGACTGGTGATGGAAGCAAGGTCTGATGCTGTAAAGAGCAATATTTCATAGGAACCTGAAATGTTAGGTCCATGAATCAAGGTAAATTGGAAGTGGTCAAACAGGAGATGGTGACAGTGAATGTCAACATTTTAGGAATTGGCTAGCTAAAATGGGCTGGAATGGGTGAATTTAACTCAGATGACCATTACATCTACTACTGTGGGCAAGAATCCCTTCGAATAATTGGAGTAGCCATTATCAACAACGAAAGAGTCCGAAATGCAGTACTTGGGTGCAATCTCAAAAACAACAGAATGATCTTTGTTCATTTCCAAGGCAAGCCATTCAATATCATGGTAATCAAAGTCTATGCCCTGACCAGTCATGCTGAAGAAGCTGAAGTTGAACGGTTCTATGAAAACCTATAAGAACTTTTAGAACTAACACCCAAAAAAGATGTCTTTTTCATTATAGGGGACCAGAATGCAAAAGTAGGAAGTCAAGAATCACCTGGAGTAACAGGCAAATTTGGCCTTGGAGGACAGAATGAAACAAGGCAAAAGCTAATAGAGTTTTGCCAAGAGAACACACTGGTCAAAGCAAACACCTTCTTCCAACAACACAGGAGAAGACTCTACACATGGACATCACCATACGGTCAACGGTGAAATCAGGTTGATTATATACTTTGCACCCAAAGATGGAGAAGCTCTAAGCAGTCAGGAAAAACAAGACTGGGAACTGACTGTGGCTCAGATCATGATCTCCTGATTGCCAAATTCTGATTAAATTGAAGAAAGTAGGGAAAACCACTAGACCATTCAGGTATGATGTAAATCAACTCCCTTAAGGTTATACACTGGAAGCGAGAAATAGTTTTAAGGGACTAGACCTGATAGAGTACCTGATAAACTATCAACAGAGGTTCATGACATTGTACAAGAGACAGGGATCAGGACCATCCCCAAGAAAAAGAAATACAAAAAAAGCAAAATGGCTGTCTGAGGAGGCCTTACATATAGCTGTGAAAAGAAAAGAAGTGAAAAGCAAAGGAAAAAATAAAAGATATATTCATGTGAATGCAGAGTTCCAAAGAATAGCAAGGAGAGATAAGAAAGCCTTCCTCAGTGATCAGTACAAAGAAATAGAGGAAAACAATAAAATGGGAAAGACTAGAGATCTCAAGAAAATTAGAGATACCAAGGGAACATTTCATGGAAAGATGGGCTCAATAAAGGACAGAAATGGTATGGACCTAACTGAAGCAGAAGATATTAAGAAGAGGTGGCAAGAATACACAGTAGTGTACAAAAAGTATCTTAATAACCCCAGATAATCACGATGGTGTGATCACTCAACTAGAGCCAGACATTCTGGAATGTGAAGTCAAGTGGGCCTTAGGAAGCATCACTACAAACAAAGCTAGTGGAGGTGATGGAATTCCAGTTCAGCTATTTCAAATTTTAAAAGATGATTCTGTGAAAGTGCTGCACTGAATATGCCAGCAAATTTAGAAAACTTAGCACTGGCCACAGGACTAGAAAAGGTCAGATTTCATTTCAGTCTCAAAGAAAGGTAATGCCAAAGAATGCTCAAACTATGCACAATTGCACTCACCTTACATACTAGTAAAGTAATGTACAAAGTTCTCCAAGCAAGGCTTCAACAATACGTGAACTGTGAACTTCCAGATGTTCAAGATGGTTGTAGAAAAGGCAGAGGAACCAGAGATCACATTCCCAATATCTACTGGATCATCAAAAAAGCAAGAGAGTTCCATAAAAACATCTATTTCTGCTTTATGACTCTGCCAAAGCCTTTGATTGTGTGGATCACAATAAACTGTGGAAAATTCTTCAAGAGATGGGAATACCAGACCACCTGACCTGCCTCTTGAGAAATCTGTATGCAGGTCAGGAAGCAATAGTTAGAACTGGACATGGAACAACAGACTGGTTCCAAGTAGGAAAAGTAGTACGTCAAGGCTGTATATTGTCACCTTGCTTATGTAACTTATATGCAGAGTACATCATGAGAAATGCTGGACTGGAGGAAGCACAAGCTGAAATCAAGATAGCCAGGAGAAATATAAAAAAACCTCAGATATGTAGATGACACCACTCTTATGGCAAAAAGTGAAGAAGAACTAAAGAGCCTCTTGATGAAAGTGAAAGAGGAGAGTGAAAAAGTTGGCTTAAACTCAACATTCAGACAACTAAGATCATGGCATCTGGTCCCATCACTTCATGGCAACTAGATTGGGAAACAGTGGAAACACTGACAGACTTTATGTTTTTGGGCTCCAAAATCACTGTGGATGATGACTGCAGCCATGAAATTAAAAGATGCTTACTCCTTGGAAGGAAAGTTATGACTAACTTAGACAGCATATTAAAAAGCAGAGATATTACTTTGCCAACAACGGTCCATCTATTCAAGGCTATGGTTTTTCCTGTAGTAACGTATGGTTGTGAGAGTTGGACTATTAAGAAAGCTTAGTGCCAAAGAATTGATGCTTTTGAACTGTGGTGTTGGAGAAGACTCTTGTGAGTTCCTTGGACTGCAAGGAGATCCAACCAGTCCATCCTAAAGGAAATTAGTCCTGAATATTCATTGGAAGGACTGATGTTGAAGCTGAAACTCCAAAACTTTGGCCACCTGATGGGAAGACCTGACTCATTTGAAAACACCCTGATGCTGGGAAAGATTGAAGGTGGGAGGAGACGGGGTCGACAAAGGATGAGAT
The DNA here is from genome assembly GCF_029407905.1 of Bubalus kerabau. Classification (NCBI taxonomy): domain Eukaryota; kingdom Metazoa; phylum Chordata; class Mammalia; order Artiodactyla; family Bovidae; genus Bubalus; species Bubalus kerabau. Next base: position 71,666,217 of record NC_073635.1, read on the forward strand.
GGTTGATTGGCCTCACTGACTCAATGGACATGAGTTTGAGTAATCTCTGGTAGTTGGTGATGGACAGGGAGGCCTGATATGCTGCAGTCCATGGGGTTGCAAAAATCGGACACGACTGAGCAACTGAATTGAACTGAACTGATTTAAAATTGTAAAAGATGATGCTGTTCAAACACTGCACTCAACATACTAGCAAATTTGAAAGACTCAGGAGTGGCCACAGGACTGGGAAATGTCAGTCTTCATTCCATTCCCAATGAAGGGCAGTAGCAAAGAATGTTCAAATTACCAAACAATTGCACTCATTTCCCATGCTAGCAAGGTAATGCTCAAAATCCTTCACGCCAGGTTCAACAGTGCATGAAACAAGAACTTAAAAATGTGCAAACTGGATTTAGAAAAGCCAGAGGAACTGGAGATCAAATTGCCAACATCCATTGGATCATTGAAAAAACAAGAGATTTCCAGAAAAACATCTGCTTCATTTGACTACGCTGTAGCCTTTGACTCTGTGGATCACAACAAACTGGAAAATTCTTAGAGATAGGAATACCAAATCACCTTACTTGCCTCCCATGAAACCTGTGTGCAGGTCAAGAAGCAACAGTTAGAACCGGACAGGGAAAAACTGGTTCCAAGGAAACAATTTGGACTCATTCAAAATTGGGAAAGGAGTACATCCAGGCTACATATTGTCATCTTGCTTATTTGACTTATATGCAGAGTACATCATGTGAAATGCTGGGCTGGATGAAGCTGGCATCAAGATTGCTGAGAGAAATATCAATGATGTCAGATATTCAGCTGACACCACCCTAATGGTAGAAAGTGAAGAGGATCTAAAGCTTCTTGATAAAAGTGAAAGAGGAGTGTGAAAAAGCTGGCTTAAAGCTCAACATTCAAAAAACTAAGATCATGGCATCCTGTCTCATCACTTTATTGCAATATATGGGGAAATAGTGGAAACAATGACAGACTTTAGTTCCAAAATCACAGCAGATGGTGACTGCAGTCATGAAATTAAAAAATGCTTGCTCCTGGGAAGAGGAGTTATAACAAACATAGACAGAACATTAAAAAGAAGAGACATCACTTTGCTGAAAAAGTCCATGTAGTCAAACCTATGGTTTTCCCAGTAGTCATGTACCAGTGTGACAGTTGAACCACAAATAAGGCTGAGTGCTGAAGAACTGATGCTTTTGAACTGTGGTTCTGGAGAAGATTGTTGTGAGACCCTTGTGCCACAAGGAGATCAACCAGTCAATCCTAAAGGAAATCAACCCTGAAGGGGTTGATTTTTCCTTGGAAGGACTGACGATGAAGCTGAAGCTCCAATACTTTGGCCACCTGATATGAAAAAATGACTCATTGAAAAAGACCCTGATGCTGGAAAAGATGGAAGACAAGTTAAGAAGAGTACGAAAGAGGACAAGATGGTTGGATGGCATCGCTGACTTAATGGACATGAGTTTGAGCAAACTCCAAGAAATAGTGAAGGACAAGGAACCCTGGTGTGCTGCTGTCCATGTGGTTGCAAAGTGTTGGACACGACTCAGCACCTGAACAACAGCAACCTATATCCATATGCTGGGGGAAATAAGATGTTGTGTTTTATTTTTCATGCGTTTTCATTCACTACAATGCATTTATGGCACTGCAGAAAATGCACTTGATTGGTCCACTATTTATAGGATTAAACTTGGGAAAGAACCATCATCAGAATGGGCTCCAGGATTATTAATGTATAAGGGGCAGTTTGTCATTGTTTGAAACTTGCATATATTAAACTTTAGAAAATAGTAAAGGTCCAATAAGATTATATCTTCAGAGAACAAGATTTTCTGTAAAATTTTTGAAAGTTTTTCTCTAGTGTACCAACTCCTATGCAAAATGTACTTTGGGAAACTTGACTCAACCATAAAGATCCTTTTAACTTTTCTCTTTAAATCACATCGGGGGAAATAGCTTCACTTTTTGAGAGATTTATTTAACTAACCCCTAGGTGAGGTTTCTGGTGGATGTCCTGTGATGGGAAAGGGGGACACTGAGATCTTTCTGTCCTGAGTTGACTCCACCATCTTTCTCAGTGAACATTCATTGGAAGGAACTCTCCCCATCACCTGGCTGTACATGTAAAATATGTAAGAAGTCCTGAGGATGTCAAAGCTCTAATATCTAAGAGGCTTGTCTACTTTAGTAGAAGTTTGCTTAGAAAAATGTCATTCTTTCTGTATCCACAGGTACAACTTAAAGAATCCATTGAAGGTCTTCCTGCTAAAATGAATACTGAATTATCAGAATCTGGATTGAACTGGAGTGTTGGTCAGAAACAACTGGTGTGCCTTGCCAGGACTATTCTCAGGAAGAATCAGATATTGATTCTTGACAAAGCCACATCATATGTGGATCCAAGGTGTGGAGCTGAGCCCCTGGAAGTCTTGAACTGATTTGTAAATGTGGTAAATAGAAAACCTTTAGTGAATCTTCAAAATGTTTCTAAGTGCTCGCTTGTCCTCATGGATATCTGTTGATAATGTTCATTCCAGAACACAAAGGAAAAAACCAAGATATGTTATATGGTGTTAATGTTGTTATGAGGCACCTTAAGAAAGTGGAATTCCTAAATCCAGCTCCTGATAGTTTCAAGCAATTTGGAGAGAATAATTTTCCATCATTTTATGAAAAATAGTAAATTTCTAAGTAGACTTTTTATATTTAGTTTTTTAGGAACAAGACTAGATGTTAAAGTATTGATTTTTAAAAACATTGTAAAATATCATAGGATATTTTTAAGTCTTAAGTCTGCTTTTCCTGTGTTTTGAACTAAATCAACCTCTTTGTTTCTAGAACTGATGAGTTAATACAAAAAAAAATTCATAAGAGATTTTCCCAGTGCACTGTGCTGACTGTTGCACACAGGTTGAGCACCATTATTGACTGTGACTTGATACTGGTAAGACCCTCACCATTTTAGCTGTTTCCATTTATGTTCAATTTTCAGTGTATCCTTCCTTGTAAAATTTGATAGAAACGTCCATTAATTTTTCTCTTAGTTTCTTCTCTCACTCCTGAAAATTACTCAAATACTTAACTGTACTTTTAGAATGCACTATTAAGTAATATATCCAATAACCTTATATTTTCATATTAAAAGTTTATTTGAATTGTCACTTTTTTTATGATGGCCAACCATTAAAATATTCCAAACCCAAGTTATATCTCCATATTTTAGTGGGGTAGAACACACTCATTTTCACTGTGTCATAGTTGTTTCAGCATTTTTGGATTCCCTTATCAAGAAAATAGACTCTAATTTAGACTGTCAGGAGTTTGATGGCTAAAGTTGTAGAATTTCTCAGGAGTCCATGAGAAGAAAAGGCCTAGTGAGAAAAACAGTATTTTTTAACTGAAAGGATTTAATATAAGAAATGTATTACATAGGGATTAGCGGACTAGAAAAATGAAACACTGGGGTAATGATTTTAGAAAGCAGCTACCATGACCTCGGACAGATCTCCAGACCTGAGAACTAGAAAGAGAGGCCTTAAAGAATTGATGCTCAGACCTCCAAGGAGAGGTCACTGCCCGGTTGCTGGTCACATTTGTGAGGGAGCAGGATGGGGTTGGTTCTCCAAGTGCTAATAGCTGGGAGCTGGAGTCAGGTCCCAGTGCTGAGGTGACGCTAATAGCAGAATCAGGTAGCACATTAGCTGTGTTTCCCACCTTCAGTCTCCCTTTAGTGCCCCCTACTGGTAGGACCTAACAAAGGCCACCTGACAAGAGTCTGAACTGTTGCAGTGACTTGCAGAGACCCACCTTCTGCATCACAGATGAGAGTTTGGAAAGAAAGACAAATCAGGGATGAGAGACTAAATAAATAATCAGCGAGCCTTTACACAATACCTCTGTTCTGCACACATGGCAGGCTCCAGGCTTTGGTCTCTGGATATCTGTCTAGTATCTTCCTTCCACGTTTGGTTGGCTCTTTCTTCCTTAGTAATTTAATATTTCCTTCTTAGCTCTATTTCCTTCCTCCATCTATTCATTTTCTCTCTCCTTTTTGTTTTATCTCTTTCCTTGTCCTTTCCCTCTGTTGCTTGCTCAGTTTCAATAAATGTTAGGATGTGGCTTTATAAAATAAGAAAAGCATCCCTCAAAGGAAAAACTTTGGGTAGCAAATAATCTCAAGGAATGAAAGACACTTTAAGGTATTTTGATGGTCCATATAAAACAGGCAATAATCACTAATGAGTGGCAGTAATACCCAGAGTTCTTTACATCTGATGATAATAGAACTACCTCTTTTGACTTGGGCAGTTCCTGGAATATCACCTCCCACCCTACCTCACATGCATTGTCAGATGGGACATCAGTGGGGACACTGAGTAGACACGAGGCTGTCAGCACTATGGCAGTGACTGTAGCCTCACTCCCTGAGCTGGACATGCACAAGAGCGAGCTCTGGGGAGGCAGACAACAGGAGTGGGGCATCCTCAACCAAAGGGATGCTCTAGGCTCCAAACAGTGCATCTGGTCACCTGGACTAGACATCACAGTAGGAATCAGGCTCTATCTGCAGACTTTCATGAGGAACAGGGTGGCATTCAAGATTGCCCAACACTGACTCTTAATTTCTAGAAATGTTTTGTCCCAGGCATCCTTAGTTGTTCATTTTGTGTTCTTGATACTAATTGGAAAAGTAACCTTTTATTTCTAGATTTTACCTGTCACTTTGTTCTTACCTCTCAACATTGCACTTCAAAATTGTCCCCTCAGTTCAGTTCAGTTCAGTCCCTCAGTCGTGTCTGACTCTTTGCGATGCCATGAATCGCAGCACGCCAGGCCTCCCTGTCCATCACCAACTCCCGGAGTTCACTCAGACTCACGTCCATCGAGTCAGTGATGCCATCCAGCCATCTCATCCTCTGTCATCCCCTTCTCCTCCTGCCCCCAATCCCTCCCAGCATCAGAGTCTTTTCCAATGAGTCAACTCTTCGCATGAGGTGGCCAAAGGACTGGAATTTCAGCTTTAGCATCATTCCTGCCAAAGAACACCCAGGGCTGATCTCCTTCAGAATGGACTGGTTGGATCTCCTTGCAGTCCAAGGGACTCTCAAGAGTCTTCTCCAACACCACAGTTCAAAAGCATCAATTCTTCGGTGCTCAGCTTTCTTCACAGTCCAACTTTCACATCCATACATGACAACTGGAAAAACCATAGCCTTGACTAGACGGACCTTTAGCTCCATTATTCTGTTATAAATAAATGATGCTGTGAATGGCATTGAAACATGTAAAATATCATGTATGAAACGAGTTGCCAGTCCAGGTTCGATGCACGATACTGGATGCTTGGGGCTAGTGCACTGGGACGACGCAGAGGGATGGTATGGGGAGGGAGGAGGGAGGAGGGTTCAGGGTGGGGAACACATGTATACCTGTGGTGGATTCATTTTGATATTTGGCAAAACTAATACAATTATGTAAAGTTTTAAAAATAAAATAAAATTAAAAAAAAAAAAAGAAATTTACCTATTTCAAGCCCTTTGTCAGGCTTTAGACATAACAGCATAAAAATGGCTTTATCTCCAGCTAAGTTAAGGGTCTGTTCAATTAAATTCTTTGCTTCTAAATGTACCCTGAAGATTTATTTTTGGTTTTTGGTATTATAGCATTAATGGCATTAATGGTAGCAGATTCTTTTTATTATCTAATTCTTAGAAATACTGTCACCTTGGAATGTATGGTTGGTTAGGGAAACTGAGGAAGGACAGAATTTGGACATGTCACCTGGTCTCTAGTCTTTCCCATTTTATGGTTTTCCTCTATTTCTTAGTGTTGATCACTGAGGAAGGCTTTCTTATATCTCCTTGCTTTTCTTTGGGACTCTGCATTCAGATGAGTATATTTTTGCTTTTCTCCTTTAGCTTCTCTTCATTTATCAGCTATTTAAATAACCTCAGATATGCAGATGACAGCACCCTTATGGCAGAAAGTGAAGAGGAACTGAAGAACTTCTTGATGAACATGAAAGAGGAGAGAGAAAAAGCTGACTTAAAACTCAGCATTCAAAAAACTAAGATCATAGCATCCGGTTCCATCCCTTTATGGCAAAGAGATGGGAATACAATGGAAACAGTGACAGACTTTATTTTCTTGGGCTCCCAAATCACTGCAGATAGTGACTGCAGCCGTGAAATTAAGACACTTGCTCCCTGAAAGAAAAACTATGACAAGCCTAGACAGCATATTAAAAAGCAGAGATATTACTCTGCCGAAAAAGCTCTGTCTAGTTAAAAGCTATGTTTTTTTTTCCAGTAGTCATGTATGGATGTGAAAGTTGGACCATAAAGACAGTTGAGTGTCAAAGAATTGATGTTTTTGAATGGTGGTGTTAGAGAAGACTCTTGAGAGTCCCTTGGACTGCAAGGAGATCCAACCAGTCCATCCTAAAGGAAGTCAGTCCTGAATATTCACTGGATGTACTGATGCTGAAGCTGACACTCCAGTACTGTGGCCACTTGATGCGAAGAGCTTATTCATTGGAAAAGACCCTGAAGCTGGGAAAGATTGAAGGCAGGAGGAGAAGGGGATGACAGAGGATGAGATGATTGGATGGCATAACTGACTCTATGGACATGAGTTTGAGTGAGCTCTGGCAGTTGGTGATGGACAGGGAGGCCTGGCATGCTGCAGTCCATGGGGTCGCAAAGAGTCAGACATGACTGAGTGACTGAACTGAACTGAACTGTCACCTGGTCAGTCCTAAAATGTTATCATCAGCACCTGATCTGCAGATGTGAACATATGTGTCCTCTGAACACAGCAGCTTTGTTACTATTATCAAAATATGTTCATTTGTTTAATGCTTTACTTACCGATTTGTTGTTTAGTCGCTCAGGAAGCTCAGGCTTCCATGTCCTTCACTATCTCCTAGAGCTTGCTCAAATTCATGTCCATTGAGTCATGCCATCTAACCAGCTTATCCTCTGTTCCCCTTTCTCCTTCTCCTTTCAATCTTTCCCAGTATCAGGGTCTTTGCCAGTGAGTCAGCTCTTCACATCAGGTGGCCAAAGTATTGGGACTTCAGCTTTAGCATCAGTCCATTCAAGGAATGTTCTGGGTTGATTTCCTTTAGGATTGACTTGTTTGATATTCTTGCAGTCTAGGGACTCTCAAAAGTCTTCACCAGCACAACAGTTCAAAAGCATCAATTCTTCAGTACTCAGCCTTCATTATGGTCCAACTCTCATATCCACACATGACTTCTGGAAAAATCATAGACGGATCTTTGTAAGAAAAGTTATGTCTCTGTTTTTTAACACACTGTCTAGGTTTGTTATAGCTTTTCTTCCAAAGAGCAAGTGTCTTTTACTTACCAATATCTCCTGGTAAATTTCTATAATCTCAAATTTTTTTAATTTTATTTTATTTTTAAACTTTACATAATTGTATTAGTTTTGCCAAATATCAAAATGAATCCGCCACAGGTATACATGTGTTCCCCATCCTAAACCCTCCTCCCTCCTCCCTCCCCATTCCATCAAATTTTTCTGTTGGTCAATGTCTATGAACAAATCTCTAAAATACTTTTATGAAGCAATGTTTTGTTCATTGCTCCCCAATTTTCTAGTTTTGTCCCACTCTACTCTCCCGCCTTCTTTTACAGCTAAAATCAGACTGATGGTCTATCAGTTCCCCAAATTCAGTATTCACTGTCTTACAATGTTCCCTCTCTAGACTTCTGGCTTTGTCTAAGGTGCCTATAGTGGAAATGGTGAGATGGTGGGACTTGGGGTAGATAAGGAAGTGAAGCCAAGTGGACTGCATGATGGATTGAACATGGGATCTGAATGCAGAGAAATAAGTTGATGTAGGTCTCTGGGTACAGAGACGGAGTATCTGGGTGAGTGGGGAAGACAGAAGGAGAATGGAGATGCAAGGGTTCTCTGTTGAGCCTGTCACCTTTGTGATGAATGACCTTGTTTCCAGGAAAGGATCTTACCCTTCACTGTGGAGCAGCCCTTCCCACTCCTGTGTTGGGAGACCTTCAGTTTAGGGCTCCCTGCTTGAGGTCATCAGGGATGTCACAGGGAGGTCCCACCAGGAGATGTAAATTTGGCCACTTGTTTATACCTTGTTCTGAACTGGTTGTGGTTGCTGACTCCTCTGGTAGGAACGGCAGGATTAGACCTCAGGGCACCAGGAGACAGGCATCCCCCAGTTACAGAGTTGGGGATTGTCCTCTGTGCTCCATTCACCCCAGATGTAAAGCTTGGATATTTTTCTAGAGCTTCTGGTTACCAGTTGGCTTTCACTTCAGCAAAAACATCACCAGTAATGTTCTTTCTCAAACCTTTAATTTTTGAGGCAATCTTATTTTTATTGCTTGCTTTAGAAATATAGACATACCTTGTTTTATTGTGCTTCCCAGATACTGCATTTTTACAAATTGAGAGCTTGTCATATGCCTGCATTAAGCAAGTCTATGGGTACCATTTTTCTAGCATCATTTGCTTACTTTGTGTCTCTGTGTCACCTTTTGGTAATTCTCACTATATATCAAACATTTTCACTATCATTGCAGTTGCTCAGTTGATCTGTAACATCAACGATCTTTGATATTACTACTATGACTTACTGAAGTCTCTGATGATAGTTAATATTTTTTAGCAATACCTTATTTTTAAGTTAAAGTCTGTACATTATTTTTTTTCAGGCATAATGCTATCGTACACATGCTTGGGTACAGTATAATGTAAACATTAACTTCCACGTGCCTCAGGAAACCATAAAATTCATGTGACTCACTTTATTGTGATGTTCATTATATTTTGGTATTCTGAACCTGAACCCGCAATAGCTCTGTATGTATTTTCTTTCTGGAAAGCAAGTGATTGTCTGTTCTGAAACCTTTAAGGATGTAAAAAGAAGTCAATCTGCTGCAAAGTCTAATGCTCCAGAGGTTGGGCCACCAGCCAGGAGGAGGGGCTGTAGAAGTGACAGATGTTTGATTTTCTTTAATGTTTGATTTTCTTGAATCAAGACATTTCCCAATGCTGTGTATCTTATAAATAGCCCTCAAAGCTCAGAGTCTGAGAGCTAAAAGCACTAACTAATGATAACAACCCCAAAGGCCCTGGGCAGAATATAAAATGCTACAGACTCTTCAGTTCCAGTAATCATAGTCATGATTAAAACTTTCATTTTCTTCCTTTCCTATAACCATATGATGATGAAAGGCTGGGTTAGGCCTTTGTGTGCCTAGTAAAACAGAGTAATCAAACCATTTAAATACTACCAATCCTACACTCAAATTCTCCCTGTCCTGCCCCTTTTTGAAATATTGTCTGAGTTATGTGTTACTGGGAGACATTGTGTGCTAATGGGTGTCTTTCTGCTGTTAACAGGTTTTTGATTCAGGGAAACGGGAAGAATGTTATCCACCATATGACTTGCTGCAAGATAGAAACAGCCTATTTTACAAGATGGTACAACAACTGGGCGAGACAGAGGCTGCTGACCTTGCTAAAAGGGCAAAATAGGTGAGCTTGCTGAGGGAAGCTGTAATTAAAATTCACCTCCAGAGTTCACTCTTCACAGGCTCTCCACCAAGGGTCTGGGTAGAAGCACCCTGTGTTCTTTTCAATAGAAGCCTCGAGAGAGGAAGCTTCATGACTGGGTCTTAACAACACAGGGCAGGTGGAAGGCAGGTCTGCTGAGAATCTGCAGCGGTGCTGGGGGTGGGGTTGGGATGTGTGCACCCTTCTGTGTGCATGCACTGGTGCCTGAGACAGAAATTTTGGATTCAACTTTCCACATGTTTGGACTCTGGATTTAGATTCTCATGGAACATAGAACATTCTCATTTTGCAGACCCTTTACATTCATTCTGACTGGTGCTCAGCACATTTGTGATACAAGTTCTGTCAAGGATATACAGGAAATTTGAGAGTTTAAGGGAAAAAAACTTGGAAGATTTTGATTCTAGGAAGATCTTCCAGAGAAAAGTAGGTCTTTTCTATTTCGTAATCTGTAAAGAAAACTCTTACCTGATATTATTACTATCTTCTCAAATCTTTGTTGTTTAGAATTAGGTCCATTTGCCCCCCATGTTTCCTCTACCTTCTAGAAGGTGAAATTGTCATCAGTACAAATCAAGAACTCACAATACATTCACACTGTAGTCAGAGTGGTGCTTGAAGGTTTACAAAGCACTTTCACAGAGATGAGGTGTGTGAAGTACTAGGCATGGTATGTGGTATGAGGAAGGGGCTCAGTGAGTAACATTCAGGTCACATGGTATCTTCCTAATAGAGGTATAGTGGTAACCAAGGTCTGGCTTAAGAGAGTCTTTCTGGAACAAGGTGGGAGTGGGATTCGGATTGATTGGAAGATAGAGGGAGGGAAGGAAGGTCTAATGTTCATGCCCCTTAACAAGTGGTTCAGGGTGGGATGTGGCTTCCCTATTGAAAATTTATCTCTGGGTGTTAAATTATGGATGCATTTTCCCTTCTTCATACTTTTCTGCACAGAGGGGGAGTTGCTAAGGGAGGCTGGGTGCTGTCCTAGGTTCTGTGTCGAGCCTGAGAACACTTCTCCTGTCACATGGTAGCCAACATAGGGCCAGTCACTGAAGTTCACAGGGTGGCAGAACCTAACTCTTAGATTTCAGTCCTGCCAGTGGCTCAGGTCACCTCTACAGAATGAAATACATTTCTGAATTCTCATGCCATCTTGACATTATTTCAGCATACTCTGCAACCTCTTAGGAGGCTAAACTGTCAGATTATCAGTTTTTTGAATGTGCAAGCATCAGGTATCAATGTATTGTTCAGAGCTATAACATTGGGAGCATTAGCCTAAGTCACAAGTCTTTCACTCTAATAGAACAGAATTCATTCATCTGAAAAGAAAACCCAAAATCTGGTAGAAGATGCTTCCACTTCTTGAACTCCTAGCTCAGGTGAGCTGATCACTGTCTGCTTGACCCTTTTTGGATGATTCATGAAATAGTAGAGAAAGCCCTTTTAGATACATAAAGCTAAAGGGGGCAATAGTTTGTTAGGGCTGCCATACAAAGACCAAAGAGTAGGCTACTTAAACAGCAGAAACTTATATGTTCACAGCCCTGGAGGTTGGAAGTCTGAGATCAAGGTGTCAGCAGTGTTGGTTTCCTCTGAGGTCTTGCTCCTTGTCTTGTAGACACCACCTTCCCTCTGTGTCTCACATGCTCTTCCCTCTGTGTGAGCCTGTGTACTGGTTTCTTCTTATGAAAACTCTAGTCTGTTAAATTAGGACCCACTTGTATGATTTCATTTAAACTTTATTGCCTCTTCAAAGATACTGTCTCCAAATACAGTCACATTCTATTGTACTGGGTGGTTAGGACTTCAACATGTAAAATTGGAGGTGAGAGGGTAAAAGGCAAGAAGACCAGGGGACTCAAAATGGAGGGAATAGGCTGCAAGCATCATTTTTTATCTCTCTCTCAAGCTGTGGGAGGAAACAAAGTACTAGTGTTATATTATTTTCCCCTTCTCTATACAAATTTATATTGGCAGAAAAAGAAATGCAACAAGGCAAAATGATTGAGGAGGCCTTACAAATAGCTGAGAAAAGAAGAGAAGCTAAAGGCAAAGGAGAAAAGGAAAGATATACCCATTTGAATGCAGAGTACCAAAGAATAGAAAGGAGAGATAAGAAAGCCTTCCTCAGTGATCAATGCAAAGAAATAGAGGAAAACAATAGAAATGGAAAGACTAGAGATCTCTTTGAGAAAATTAGAAATACCAAGGGAACATTTCATGCAAAGATGGATACAATAAAAGACAGAAATGGTATGGACCTAACAGAAGCAGAAGATATTAAGAAGAGGTGGCAAGAATACAAAGAAGAACTATACAAAAAAGATATTCATGACCCAGATAATCACGATGGTGTGATCACTCACCTAGAGACAGATATCCTGGAATGCAAAGTCAAGTGGGCCTTAGGAAGCATCACTACAAACAAAGCTAGTGGAGGTGATGGGATTCTAGTTAAACTAATTAAAATCCTAAAGGATGATGCTGTGAAAGTGCTGCACTCAGTATGCCAGCAAATTTGGTAAACTCAACAGTGGCCACAGGACTGGAAAAGGTCAGTTTTCATTCCAATCCCAAAGAAAGGCAATAGCAAAGAATGTTTGAACTACTGCACAATTGCACTCATCTCACATGCTAGCAAAGTAATGCTCAAGATTCTCCAAGCCAAGCTTCAACAGGATGTGAACCATGAACTCCCAGATGTTTAAGCAGCTGGATTTAGAAAAGGCAGAGGAACCAGAAGTCAAACTGCCAACATCCGTTGGATCATCGAAAAAGCAAGAGAGTTCCAGGAAAACATCTACTTCTGCTTTATAGACTATGCCAAAGCCTTTGACTCTGTGGATCACAACAAACTGTGCAAAATCCTTCAAGTGATAGGAATACCAGACCACCTGATCTGCCACATGAGACATCTATATGCACGTCAGGAAGCAACAGTAAAATCTGAACATGGAACAACAGTCTGGTTACAAAATCAGGAAAGGAGTACATCAAGGCTATATATTGTCACTCTGCTTATTTAACTTATATGCACAGTACATCATGAGAAACACTGGACTGGATGAAGTACTAACTGGAATCAAGATTTCTGGAAAAAATATCAATAAATTCAGATATGCAGATGACACAACCCTTATGGCAGAAAGTGAAGAGAAACTAAAGAGCCTCTTGATGAGGAGAGAGGAGAACTAAAAAGTTGGCTTAAAGCTCAACATTTATAAAGCTATGATCATGGCATCTGGTCCCATCACTTCATGGCAAATAGATGGGTAAACAATGACAAGCTTTATTTTTGGGGGGGCTCCAAAATCACTGCATGGTGACGGCAGCCATGAAATTAAAAAACGCTTGCTCTTTGGATGACAAGTTATGACCAACCTAGACAGCATATTAAAAAACAGACTTTGCTTTAAAAACAAAGGTCCATCCATTTAAAGCTATGGATTTTCCAGTAGTCATGTATGGATGTGAGAGATGGACAATAAAGAAAGCTGAGCACCAAAGAATTGATGCTTTTGAAATGTGGTGTTGGAGAAGACTCTTGAGAGTCACTTGGACAGCAAGGAGATCCAACGAGTCCATCCTAAAGGAAATCAATCCTGAATATTCATTGGAAGGACTGATACTGAAGGTGAAACTCGAATATTTTGGCCTCCTGGTGTGAAGAACTGACTAATTTGAAAAGGCCCTGATCCTGGGAATGATTGAAGGCAGAAGGAGAAGGGGATGGCAGAGGATGAGATGGTTGGATGGCATCAGCGACTCAATGGGCATGAGTTTGAGTAAGCTCTGGTAGTTGGTGATGGACAGGGCATCCTGGCATGCTGCAGTCCATGGGGAGGCAAAGAGTAGGCCAGGACTGAGCAACTGAACTGAACTGATACAAATTTAAAAAGAGGTTTCTTTTAAAATTCTGTGTTTCCGTAGGATACCTGGTTCCACCTGAATTTAACTTTTCTCAAACCTTGAGGTAACCAATGCATTTTTCTTATGAAAATATTTGTCTTAAACTATGTTAATGAGCTATGTATTTACCTAGACTCTGTCTTCAAGTGGGCTCCCCCTAAGACTCAGAATGGACTTGATAAACCAGAATGTTTTACTCATGCAAATACTCTCTTAAGCTATGTCAATGAGACAGTATTTGCTGAGAAACCTGCCTTTCTTCAAGATTCATGTCAATCATTTTATGGCCAGGGACAACTCACCTTGTGGCAATGTTATGTCAAAATGCAAGTTGTATGTGAGGGGCCTGGTGCCAGTCTCTGAGTTTTGAGACATTTCCTTTCTCTAATTAGCAGACTGCTAGTAACTATATGGATCTTCCCTGTAGCTCAAACGGTAAAGAATCTGCCTGCAATGCAGGAGACCTGGGTTAGATCCCTGGGTCAGAAAGATGCTCTGGAGAAGGGAATGACTCATCCACTCCAGTACTCTTGTCTGGAGAATCCCATGGACAGAGGAGCCTGGCAGGCTGCAGTTCATTAGGTTACAAAGAGTCAGACATGACTGAGTGATGAACACTACTACTACTAGTAGCCATATAACATCCACCTAAGGGGACACTCTTTCTGTTCCCTTCTGATGTCTGTGTCAGAAGTCAGAAGCTTTGTCTATCTCTTTTATACTTTAATAAGACTTTATTACATAAAAGCTCTGAGTGATCAAGCCTCATCACTGGCCCCAGATTGAATTTTTCTCCTCTGGAGGCCAAGAATCATGGTGTCTTTCATGGTTCAGCAACAGCCTTTCAGAGGGGACACAGTTCAGCTCCAAGAATAAATACCTATCATCCATTCTGTTCTGTAAAGAAGCAGATCAGGTTGAAGTTTTCAGAAGTTTCCTTGTTCCCAGTGGTCCACTGGAGAAGGGAATGGCAAATCACTTCAGTATTCTTGCCTTGAGAACCCCATGAACAGTATGAAAAGGCAAAATGATAGGATACTGAAAGAGGAACTCCCCAGGTCAGTAGGTGCCCAATATGCTACTGGAGATCAGAGGAGAAATAACTCCAGAAAGAATGAAGGGATGGAGCCAAAGCAAAAAGAATACTCAGCTGTGGATGTGACTGGTGATAGAAGCAACGTCTGATGCTGTAAAGAGCAATATTGCATAGGAACCTGGAATGTCAGGTCCATGAATCAAGGCAAATTGGAAGTGGTCAAACAAGAGATGGCGAGAGTGAATGTCGACATTCTAGGAATCAGCAAACAAAATTTAACTCAGATGCCCATTATATCTACTACTGCAGGCAGGAATCCCTCAGAAGAAATGTAGTAGCCATCATGGTCAACAAAAGAGTCCGAAATGCAGTACTTGGATGCAATCTCAAAAACAACAGAATGATCTCTGTTCATTTCCAAGGCAAACCATTCACTATCACAGTAATCCAAGTCTATGTCCCAACCAGTAACGATCTCTGTTCATTTCCAAGGCAAACCATTCACTATCACAGTAATCCAAGTCTATGTCCCAACCAGTAACGCTGAAGAAGCTGAAGTTGAATGGTTCTATGAAGACTTACAAGACCTTTTAGAACTAACACCCAAAAAAGATGTCCTTTTTATTATAGGGGATTGGAATGCATAAGTAGGAAGTCAAGAAACACCTGGAGTAACAGGCAAATTTGGCCTTGGAATATGGAATGAAGCAGGGCAAAGACTAATAGAGTTTTGCCAAAAAAATGCACTGGTCATAACAAACAGCCTCTTCCAACAACACAAGAGAAGACTGTATACATGGACATCACCAGGTGGTCAACTCCAAAATCAGATTGATTATATTACTTGCAGCCAAAGATGGAGAAGCTCTATACAGTCAGCAAAAGCAAGACTGGGAGCAGACTGTGGCTCAGATCATGAACTCCTTATTGCCAAATTCAGACTTAAATTGAAGAAAGTAGGGAAAACCACTAGAACATTCATGTATGACCTAAATCAAATCCCTTATGATTATATAGTGGAAGTGAGAAATAGATTTAAGGGCCTAGATCTGATGAACTATGGACTGAGGTTCTTGACATTGTACAGGAGACAGGGATCAAGACCATCCCCATGGAAAAGAAATGCAAAAAAGCAAAATGGCTGTCTGGAGAGGCCTTACAAATAGCTGTGCAAAGAAGAGAAGCAAAAAGAAAGGAGAAAAGGAAAGCTATAAGCATCTGAATGCAGAGTTCCAAAGAATAGCAAGAAGAAATAAAAAAGCCTTCCTCAGTGATCAATGCAAAGAAATAGAGGAAAACAACAGAATGGGAAAGACTAGAGATCTCTTCAAGAAAATCAGAGATACCAAGGGAACATTTCATACAAATATGGGCTCAATAAAGGACAGAAATGGGATGGACCTAACAGAAGCAGAAGATATTAAGAAAAGGTGGCAAGAATACACAGAAGAACTGTACATAAAAGATCTTCACGATCCAGATAATCACAATGGTGTGATCACTGACCTAGAGCCAGACATCCTGGAATGTAAAGTCAAGGGGGCATTAGAAAGCATCACTACAAACAAAGCTAGTGGAGTTGATGGAATTCCAGTTGAGCTATTCCAAATACTAAAAGATGATGCTGTGAAAGAGCTGCACTCTATTTGCCAGCAAATTTGGAAAACTGAGCAGTGGCCACAGGACTGGAAAAGGTCAGTTTTCTTTCCAATCCCAAAGAAAGGCAATGCCAAAGAATGCTCAAACTACCCTACAGCTGCACTCATCTCACACGCTCGTAAAGTAATGCTCAAAATTCTCCAAGCCAGGCTTCAGCAATATGTGAACCATGAAATTCCTGATGTTCAAGCTGGTTTTAGAAAAGGCAGAGGAACCAGAGATCAAATTGCCAACATCCGTTGGATCATGGAAAAAGCAAGAGAGTTCCAGAAAAAACATCTATTTCTGCTTTATTGACTATGCCAAAGCCTTTGACTGTGTGGATCACAATAAACTGTGGAAAATTCTGAAAGAGATGGGAAGACCAGACCACCTGACCTGCCTCTTGAGAAATCTGTATGCAGGTCAGGAAGCAACAGTTAGAACTGGACATGGAACAACAGACTGGTTCCAAATAGGAAAAGGAGTACGTCAAGGCTGTATATTGTCACCCTGTTTATTTAACTTATATGCAGAGTACATCATGAGAAACGCTGGACTGGAAGAAGCACAAGCTGAAATCAAGATTGCTGGGAGAAATATCAATAACCTCAGATATGCAGATGACACCACCCTTATGGCAGAAAGTGAAGAGGAACTCAAAAGCCTCTTGATGAAAGTGAAAGTGGAGAGTGAAAAAGTTGGCTTAAAGTTCAACATTCAGAAAACGAAGATCATGGCATCCAGTCCCATCACTTCATGGGAAATAGATGGGGAAACAGTGGAAACAGTGTCAGACTTTATTTTTCTGGGCTCCAAAATCACTGCAGATGGTGACTGTAGCCATGAAATTAAAAGACACTTACTCCTTGGAAGGAAAATTATAACCAACCTAGATAGCATATTCAAAAGCAGAGACATTACTTTGCCAACAAAGGTTCGTCTAGTCAAGGCTATGATTTTTCCTGTGGTCATGTATGGATGTGAGAGTTGGACGGTGAAGAAGGCTGAGTGCCGAAGAATTGATGGTTTTGAACTGTGGTGTTGGAGAAGACTCTTGAGAGTCCCTTGGACTGCAAGGAGATGCAACCAGTCCATTCTGAAGGAGATCAGCCCTGGCATTTCTTTGGAAGGAATGATGCTAAAGCTGATACTCCAGTACTTTGGCTACCTCATGCGAAGAGTTGACTCACTGGAAAAGTCTCTGTTGCTGGAAAGGTTTGGGGGCAGGAGGAGAAGGGGACAACAGAGGCTGAGATGGCTGGATGGCATCACTGACTCGATGGACATCATTCTGGGTGAACTCCGGGAGTTGGTGATGCACAGGGAGGCCTGGTGTGCTGTGATTCATGTGGTCGCAAAGAGTCGGACATGACTGAGTGACTGAAGTGAACTGAACTGTTCCCAGTGTGTAATAGAGGTGTCGTTTTTTCTATTTGTGAAATCACCAAATATAGCCCAGAAGTTATAAAATTCTCATATCTGACCTGTAGGAGCCTGGTCCAGTTTGACAGATTGAGCAGGCACTTAGCAGCCATATGGCCTTGTGTCCCCCAAGTCTCTGAGCCTCTACTTCTCACCTGTGTGTAGATCAGGGTTACAGCCCTGCTGTGTTCTTCACACTTATCACAGGGATTAGATGAGAGAACAGATGCTTAAGTGCTTTGAGAATATAGAGCGTTTTATGGTATAAAAGTGGGATCTTTTTGTTAAAGTCTGTATGTAGAAATGTTGCTTCCCAATAATAAAACAAATATACCCATAGTTCTTCTAGGTCACTTTAGAGACTCTAAATCAGGGGTCCCCAACTGCTAAATATCCTTTGCAGTATTCAGTTTTCAGACCATGAAACAAAGTCCTTTTCAGTAAAAAGTTGCTAAAAGTAATATTTTCTTTATAAAAAATTCTATTGAGAAGAGTTATGGAGAAAACAACCAGATGATTTTGGAATGACTGTTAAGCAGAAGAAAATGAAATCAATTTTCTTTGGTTCCTTTAACTGTTTTTAGTTTCACAAAAAAAGTATATAAGCATATAATCACCAAATATGTCTAGCTTAATAAAATGGAGGAGAATGATAATATGCAATTAACCTCCCCCCTACTCCCACACAAGGCTTTTTTTAAGTGCTTCCATTAAAATGGAAATAGCCTCAGATTTTAGCCAGTGCGCTCAAGCATTCTGGAGGGCTTATTTTTCTCCTTAAGTAACATTTAAATATATAGCATTTCATATGCAGAGCAGGATATGTTAGCAACAAGAGAATAGGAAAGTGCACTTACTAGGAAGGTAGATGTCCTGTTTCGTGTGTGAAGTTCATTCTGTCTCATGATAACTTTGTTTACAGCACCCACAAATGCACTTGCAGTCAGGTTTTATAAAAGAGATCTGGAATCATGTGTCTAAGCAACCCAGTTTGTGACACAAGTCAGACTCGCATAGAGGATACATTTTCTGTTTTAAAAACTCAAACAAAACTTTTCACACTGTTCTTTGAGGAAAAAGAGTTACACTTGAAGTTGTTTATTGCCCAAACATGTTCAGAGATAAGGTTTCACAAGCCTTGACATTATTTTATTTTGTATTGTGCATCTGTAAGGATCCCAGATACAACACAGCTACTAAAAACTGATGATTGTGGAACTTGACAGCACTTCCTTTCCTTTGTGTTCTGATTATACACTGAAAAACTACTGATATACTGAAAAATACTGATATAGCTGTATCTCTTCCAGTTCAGCTAGAATTTGGTGAATTCAAGAGCTGTCCTATTATTGGGTATCATCTTATGTTTTAGAGAAGTCTCTTGTTTAAGTCATTGTTAAAGCGTTTGATTCTCTTTTCATTCTTGGGACCCAATGTCCACAGATCACATCTCTATAGGCTCTATAACTGTTTTGCCACACAAATTAAACACCAGGATATTTCATATATATATATGCCAGTGCTTTAGTGCCTGTAAATCAGAGTTTATAAAATATAAAGATAACAACCTGATACTAATATCCAAATTTGTTGTGCTCCTTTTATGTGTAAAAATGACAAAACCTGTTCAGATGCTAGATTTTCTATCCTGTTACCCTGTTTTTAATTTATTTCAGGGAATAAATGATTTTGCTTATCAATTTACTGTAATGATAAAGCATGTCTGTGAATCAGAATGATCAGAAATCTAGGAGATCTACAGGTTTTTTGGCATTAAGTCCAGCCCCACTGAGGGTTTTAATGGGGCTGCTTCCTCCATAGAATAAATACAGCCCTGGTTTTTTTAAAACTATGCCTCCAATAGTAATATGATTGTTTCACATGAAGAAGGAAACCTAGAAATGTGTTGCCTTAGGAGGAGGACTTTAAAACTTTTAAACATGTTATTTTTGTCTTTTTCTCCCTCAGGTGTACTTCAAAAGGAGATAGCCAGATGTTACTCACAGTGACCTTGTTGTTATGAATGTTTCCAGTGGACAGCCCTCAGCCTGAACAATTTTTGAGTCAACATTGTGATTCTACCATGAGTTTATGTCTACTACAAAGGATTTTTTCCAATAGGTTTTGCACTGCATAAACTATATTCTGCTTTTTTTACACCAGCAACAAATATTTTCACATTACAAGATGTTAGTTCTCCAACTTCACTCATTGATTTCAAGCTCTTGAATAAAGATTTATTATGTTTGTTTAAATGTTATATTACTTGCTTTCTTATCCAAATCAAACGTGCAGGCCACCAATAAAAGCTGTCTCCCAGGTTTTGTGTCTTGGGAGACTCTAAAGCTAAATTCATTTTCTAAGATTTGAGACAAAGTTGTCACAGATTTTTTTTTTACTGTTCCCAGAATTCCATATTACTTTCCAATTATATCAGGAATTCTGTTTACTTGAAGACTGTGTGAAGTTGCTGTTTTGTGTCACCACTTCCTTTAGGATCAATTTTTCTACTAAAAGACCTCTGGTTAAAATACTGTGGAGAAATCTGATAGGAAAAACATATAATATACTATAGTTTAAGTAACAACAACAAAAAAATAATAGCTATATGGTTAAATATAATACAGAAGGACAATATTATATGTTCTAAAAGAGAAGGAAGAGAAAATATGCTTTCTCAAAGTAGGAGCCCTTCTAGGGGATTTGCTAATGAAGCACAGATGTATGCTAGACTGTCATCTAGATAGATGATTGTATTTTATTTTTTACATTAGAAATTGTAGTAAAGTATATGCAACATAAAATTTACCCCATATAACCGTTTTTAGTCACACAATCCAGTGGCATTAATCACATTTACAGTGTTGTGCAGCCACACTGTCTGGGGAACTTTTGGTAATTATATGCTTCCTCTTAAGTGAGTTATTTCTGCAGAGTCATTTTGATAAGTTTCCTTTTTCTAGGAGGAATCTGTTTCATGTGAGTTTTGAGCTTGATTGACATAAATTTATTCACAATATCTTATATGTTTAATCTCTGCCACATCTCTAACTGTGTTCTTTTGGCTTTTTAATTTTCTTTTAGCCCTCTTTTTTTAAGAATAATATTGCATAACTTTTTCCTGTTTTCAAAGAATCAACATTTTGCTTGATTGATGTTCTTATTTTCACTAGTTCATCATATCATTCTTTCTTTCCTTCAACTTTTCCTTAACTTTGAGATTTTTTTTCTCTAATTCTTAAATTGAAAAGAGATTAGTAATGTCATCATTTTTCTAAAATAAGTATATAAAGCTGAATTTTTCTTAAGATCCACTTGAGCTGCAACCTGCAAGTTTTGGTATTTACCACTGTCAATAGCCATCAGTTCAGTTCAGTCGCTCAGTTGTGTCCGACTCTTTGCGACCCCATGAATCACAGCACGCCAGACCTCCCTGTCCATCACCAGCTCCCAGAGTTCACCCAGAATGACGTCCATCGAGTCAGTGATGCCATCCAGCCATCTCATCCTCTGTCCTCCCCTTCTCCTCCTGCCCCCAATCCCTCCCAGCATCAGAGACTGTTCCAGTGAGTCAACTCTTCGCATGAGGTGGCCAAAATACTGGAGTATCAGCTTTAGCATCATTCCTTCCAAAGAAATCCCAGGGCTGATCTCCTTCAGAATGGACTGGTTGGATCTCCTTGCAGTCCAAGGGACTCTCAAGAGTCTTCTCCAACACCACAGTTTAAAAACATCAATTCTTTGGTGCTCAGCCTTCTTCATAGTCCAACTCTCATATCCATACATGACCACAGGAAAAACCATAGCCTTGACTAGACGAACTTTTGTTGGCAAAGTAATGTCTCTGCTTTTGAATATGCTATCTAGGTTGGTCATAACCTTCCTTCCAAGGAGTAAGCGTCTTTTAATTTCATGGCTGTGGTCACCATCTGCAGTGATTTTGGAGCCCAGGAAAATAAAGTCTGACACTGTTTCCACTGTTTCCCCATCTATTTCCCATGAAGTGATGGGACCAGATGCCATGATCTTCGTTTTCTGAATGTTGAGATTTAAGCCAACTTTTTCACTCTCCACTTTCACTTTCATCAAGAGGCTTTTGAGTTCCTCTTCACTTTCTGCCATAAGGGTAGTGTCATCTGCATATCTGAGGTTATTGATATTTCTCCCGGCAATCTTGATTCCAGATTGTGTTTCTTCCAGTCCAGCGTTTCGCATGATGTACTCTGCATATAAGTTAAATAAGCAGGATGACAATATACAGCCTTAACGTACTCATTTTCCTATTTGCCATAGTATTATGTATTTTCTAATTCCTAATTGAATTCATTAACTATATCTTTTACCCATGGGTTATTTATAAGTATAATGTTCTCTAAATTTCAAATGCTAATTGATTTTTTCTTTTAGATTGAACCACGTAGAACTGCTAACATCCAGTCTTTTTATAAGCTATAAAATGACACTTTCATATGGTTCAACATATAGTTGTCTTTTGTTATTAATATATAACTTAATTTCATTTGGTTAGACTACACTAGATTGTGAATTTTAAACCAAAGGTAACCACATTCACACTAAAGGTCCTTGTTTCTACCATTTTTTATTTTATTGGGGGGTTTTAAAATGTTATAAGTACATGTGTAACCAGTAATTTTCAATAAAAATCCTCCCCCAATACTGGAATGTTTTCTGATACATGTTGCAGGCTGGTTCTCTGGGATGAAGACTCAGATGGAGTTTAGTGTTGGGATATGTATCAGGGTTGCCCTTGGGGTCAACACTGTGGAATCAGGAGGGAAGAAACAGGCTAAAGCAGAGGGGAAGATCAACCTGTAACTCTGGCCAGACGACTTGAGTTGACCCCATGTGAGTTTGGAGTGATGATGGCCCTTTGGGTTGTCCTGACACATCCAATGACCAGGTCTTTATACCTCCACCTGGATGGAACATTGCACATAGGCTGCCCCCACAGGGGCTGGTGATTTAAGGTTGCCCACTGGCAGCACTTAGAGCTGCTGGACAACAAGTCCTTGAAAGGAGGTCAGGACAGCATGTCTCCATGTCCTCCCTGGGCATGTATCACAGCTCCAGAGGTAGGTGATGAGGGTGTACTGTGGAGGAGACTCTTGATGACTGATGTTTAAGTCAAAATGATGCCTCAGTGATTACCCTGAAGACCCTCTGTTCTAAAAAATAGAGGAGAATGTCCATGTAGGGGAGATATCATCATTGTCCAGGGTCAGCCCAGTTGTCACCTCTTCTAGGAAGTCATGTTAATATCAGTCGTCATCCTAGGTAACTCGGATTTGTGTATTACCCTGAGCACCTCTCGTGTTAAACTGAACCATACTTGGTTAGTGTCCTGTTGTCACCATCTTGAGGTACTTTATTTTTAAACAAGTGGCCTGTTCTTTCTGTTATGAATGTAGCCTGCCCTGACTGTGTGTTCAGTTCAGTTACTCAGTCATGTCTGACTCTTTGCGACCCCATGAACCGCAGCATGCCAGGCCTCCCTGTCCATCACCAATTCCCGGAGTTTATCCAAACTCATGTCCATTGAGTCGGTGATGCCATGCAACCATCTAATCCTCTGTCATCCCCTTCTCCTCCTGCCTTCAATCTTTCCCAACATCAGGGTCTTTTCAAATGAGTCAGCTCTTTGTATTAGGTGGCCAAAATGTTGGCATTTTACCTTCAACATCACTTCTTCCAATGAACACCCAGGATGGATTTCCTTTAGGATTGACTGGTTGGATCTCCTGGCAGTCCAAAGGATTCTTGAGAGTCTTCTCCAACACCACAGTTCAAAAGCATAAATTCTTCTGCACTCAGCTTTCTTTATAGTCCAAATCTCTCATCCATACATTAGTACTGGAAAAACCATAGCCTTGACTAGACGGCCCTTTGTTGACAAAGTAATGTCTCTGCTTTTTAATATGCAGTCTAGGTTGGTCATAACTTTCCTTCCAAGGAGTAAGTGTCTTTTAATTTCATGGCTACAGTCACCATCTACAGTGATTTTGGAGCCGAGAAAAATAAAGTCAGCCACTGTTTCCATTGTTTACTCACTATTTGCCATGAAGTGATGGGACCAGAATGCCATGATCTTAGTTTTCTGAAACTTGAGCTTTAAGCCAACTTTTTCACTCTCCTCCTTCACTTTCATCAAGAGGCGCTTTAATTCTTCTTCACTTTCTGCTATATGGGTGGTGTAATCTGCATATCTGAGATTATTGATATTTCTCCTGGTAATCTTGATTCCAGCTTGTGCTTCATCCAGCCCAGCACTTCTCATGATGTACTCTGCATATAAGTTAAATAAGCAGGGTGACAATATACAGACTTGACGTACTCCTTTTCCTATTTGGAACCAGTCTGTTGTTCAATGTCCAGTTCTAACTGTTGCTTCCTGACCTGCATACAGATTTCTCAAGAGGCAGGTCAGGTGGTCTGGTATCCCCATCTCTTGAAGAATTTTCGACTGTTTATTGTGATCCACATAGTCAAAGGCTTTGGCATAGTCAGTAAAGCAGAAATAGATGTTTTTCTGGAACTCTCTTGCTTTTTTGATGATATAGTGAATGTTGGCAATTTGATCTCTGTTTCCTCTGCCTTTTCTAAAACCAGCTTGAACATCTGGAAGCTCACGGTTCACATATTGCTGAAGCCTGGCTTGGAGAATTTTGAGCATTACTTTACTAGTGTGTTAGATGAGTGCAATTGTGTGATAGTTTGAGCATTCTTTGGCATTTCCTTTCTTTGGGATTGGAATGCAAACTGACCTTTTCCACTCCTGTAGCCACTGCTGAGTTTTCAAAATTTGCTGACATATTGAGAGCAGCATGTTCACAGCATCATCTTTTAGTATTTGAAATAGCTTAACTGGAATTCCATCACCTCCACTAGCTTTGTTCCTAGTGATACTTCCTAAGGCCCACTTGACTTCACAATCCAGGATGTCTGGCTCTAGGTGAGTGATCACAGCATAGTGATTATCTGAGTCATGAAGATCTTTTTTGTATAGTTTTTCTGTGTATTCTTGCCACCTCTTCTTAATATTTTCTGCTTCCGTTAGGTCCATACGTTTCCTGTCCTTTAGTGAGCCCATCTTTGTATGAAATGTTCCCTTGGTATCTCTAATTTTCTTGAAGAGATCTCTAGTCTTTCCTGTTCTATTGTTTTCCTCTATTTATTTGCATTGATTGTGAGGAAGGCTTTCCTCTATTTCCTTGCTATTGTTTGGAACTCTGCATTCAGATGAGTATATCTTTCCTTTTCTCCTTTGCTTTTCACTTCTCTTCTTTTCACAGGTATTTGTAAGGCCTCCTCAGACAGCCATTTTGCTTTATTGCATTTCTTTTCCATGGGGATGGTCTCGATCCCTGGCTCCTGTACAGTGTCACAAACCTGTGTCCATAGTTCATCAGGCACTTTATCTATCAGATCTAGTCCCTTAAGTCTATTTCTCACTTCCACTGTATAATCTTAAGTGATTTGATTTAGGTCATACCTGAATGGTCTAGTTTTCCCTACTTTCTTCAATTTCAGTCTGAATTTTGCAATAAGGAGTTCGTGATCTGAGCCACAGTCAGCTCCAGTTCACAGGTGGTAAGACTTGAAGCTGCACCCTGTTCACTTTTTATTTATGTCTTCCAGCAGAGTATCTGTACATAGAGGGTGCTCAGTAAGTGTTTGTGAAATGAACAAATAATGACTGAGAGCAAACCTTCCTTGTCAACTTTATAACTTTGAGATATTAACAGGTAGCCTGGGATAACAGAAAGCCCTGGCTTTGGAGTCAGTCACACTGATCTGTCCTTTCTCTACTACTCACTAGCAGTGTGGGTGTGGGAAAGCAGTAACCAGCCAAGGTGCCAGGACATTAGAATGGCACCATCCTTGACAAAGTAGGCTCTAGACATCCTACAGCCACGTAGTCTTAGTTACATGCTTGGGTAAGCATCTTAACCTCTGAATCTCAGCTTCTTTGTCTGGAAAATAAGTATAGTTCCTGCTCTCTTAAACCATTGCTTTGGTTGGGATGATGGATGGGCTAAGAGCATCCAAAGACACAGGGTGGAATCACTGACCTTGGTGATTCTTATCACCAGGACAGGAGAACAGGATGGGTGTGGATGAGGAGGTTTGTAGGCTGTAGAAGGTGTACTTGAGGAGGTCCTCATCTGATGGCCTAAACCAAACTGTTATTCCTCCACTTGTAGTTAAATGACACAAGCACACGGGGAGAAGCACAAACTCTGGATTCAGGGACAAATACTGGCTCCTCTTGGCACTGACTGGGTTTGGATTCAAGTTCTGCTAGCTGGTGAGTGTGGGCTCTTAAGGTTGGGAAGCCCACTGTGCTTCAATGTCTTTGTCTGAAAGTTGAGGTGGGGATAGTATGATTCGCAGAAGGCTGTTGCGAAGATTAATTATGACAGTGACACAGTGTGGTCTGTGCACTAGTGCCAGTCCATAACCTGTTTGTAACCCATTTAGAAATAAGTACAGGAAATTCAAGAAAGCTAGAAACTCACAACCCTCTGTATTGCTGTGACATCCACCCTCAGGATGGGTGGGATCCTGAACACCCTGGGGACCAGTGTGAGGATTGCACTATTGGGGGGAGGGGCCTGTGGCTGAGCTGCACACTAGCCATGCACAGTGGATCATTGATTAGGTTGCAATGGGCTGAAAATTAAATAAAACTGATATTTAATCCCAGACAGGTGAGAAACACTGCTTTTGAACAATGCTGGATATGTGATTAGCTGTCAATCCATACTACCCTCTCCAGCACTATCCTCTTTATTAATTGTTACCATCATATTTATCTTAAAATTAGAGCACACAGGCTTTCAAAAACCCCTACTATACATTATCAATGTTTTTAATAGCATTAAACAGAAACAATGTGGATTAACTGAGCTTTTGTTTTCTAAGCCTAATGTTCTAAAGAAAGTGTTTCTTTTTTCCAAAAACTAAAACAGCAATGTGTGTTGAAAACTGGGAGAAATATATATTTATTTGAATTTAGACCTAAAAAATAGCATTACTAGAAGGAATCATATGCCCCAGCCCTGTGAGACCTCCATCTGTACTCCAGGCCCATCTGACTTGCCTTTGGAGTCAAACTGGGATTGTATTATTTTTTTAAGAAGAACCAAGGTTAAGACTTAGATACACTAGGAATGTTCTACAAGAAGTTCACATTGGGTGGTTCTGACTAAATTCACTTTTTCACTCAGCAAACATGTTTACAAGTATCCATCCCAATAGGTAGAAGTTTGGGGTATTTCAAAACAGTGTTTGATCCAAAAGCTTATCATATTTAATTCTGGAGGATATTACATGAAAAACATTTTTAAAATTAAAATTTTCAGGTTACCTAGACAAAAAAATGAGTCTCTGAAATGGAGTTTTTGTCACATTAGAAATATAATAAGTAAATAATGTTTAACAGAGGACTGAGGGCTTTTAAACCCTACATTTTATAACACTAACTTTTTTTTTAATCCATGAGTTTATACTGATTCCTATAAGACATAAAATATATAGAAGGAAGGGAAAGCCCTTTTTTGCAGTAGAGGGTCAACTCACAAATGTAGACAGATGGACTGAAAATTACCATATAGTAGCCATCTTTGTTGTAAATAATTGAGACAAAATTCATCATTGTCTGAATATATGGTGAATGTTCATGGGTTGGGGGAGACACAGCACTTTCACGGACTCAAAGTATCTTCTCAGATTAATTCTTTAGGGAAGAATTATATTTTCAAAGTGGAAAAATCTGGCAAACACCTGGCTAAGCAAGTTTGTAATAATATTTACAAACCAGAGTAAATATTATTAATAGTGAACTCACTGACACCCTTGGCTTTTTTTTTTTTCTTGTTTCTTTAAAAATTTATTTAAGTATCTATCATTGATTCACAATGTTGTGTTAATTTCTGCTGTACAGCAGTGATTCAGTTATACACATACATACATTCTTTTTCATATAAGTTAAATAAGCAGGATAACAATATACAGGTCATACTCCTTTCCCAATTTTGACCCAGGCAGTTGTTCCATGTCTGTTTCTAACTGTTGCTTCTTGACCTGCATACAGGTTTCTCAGGAGACAGGTAAGGTGGTCTTTAAGTTTTCCCATTTGCTGTGATCTACACAGTCAAAGGCTTTCGGGTAGTCAATGAAGAGAAGTAGATGTTTTTTTGAGCAGAAACCATAAGATCCACAAAGCCTCGAAATGGACTTCATGGTCCTTTAAGGAAAACTCTGCCCAACCTACCCCAGAGCTCTGCTGTTCTAAGTGCAGCCTGTGGACCAGTAGCATTGGCTGGCCTGGGGCGCCGTTAGAACACGGAATCTTGTCTCTACTTCAGACCCACTGACTCAGAATCTCTGGATCCCGGGTGAGTCCTGCTCACAGTACGGTCAGAGAAGCGCTGGTTTAGAGGCCCTGCTCCGTCCTCCTGCGGTTGCACCCTCCCCAGGTACAGGCCACCAGGAAGGACCAGGGGGTGTGGCCACCTGGAGCCCCGCCCCCTCCAGGCCATGCTCTGAGCACCTGGACCCCAGAACCCCTGCTCCCAGCGCCTGTGCCCGCCTCCCTCCTGGGACCCATGTCCCAGCCCGACAGGTGTTTATGGGCACGAAGAGCGTGGCCTGAGATTGGACCTGAAGGCTGGGGGTGCTCTTGATTGAACAGCAGATTGCTCAAGGCACAGAGAGGGTCAGAGCCAGAGGTGGGAAGAGCAGGGGGAGGGCTGGGGGCTGGGGTGGCCCCTCCCTCTGCTGTCCTGCCTTCTGGCTTGGAGCTCAGTGTCCAAAACCCCAGTCTTCCAGGTTTTAATAGTTATGTAGGTGTGCTTGATGGAGAAGGTAATGGCACTCCACTCCAGTACTCTTGCCTGGAAAATCCCATGGATGGAAGAGCCTGGTAGGCCATAGTCCATGAGGCCACTAAGAGTCGAACACAACTGAATGACTTCACTTTCACGTTTCACTTTCATGCATTGGAGAAGGAAATGGCACCCCACTCCAGTACTCTTGCCTGGAGAATCCCAGGGACAGGGGAGCCTGGTGGGCTGCCATCTATGGGGTTGCACAGAGTCAGACACAACTGAAGCGACTTAGCAGCAGCAGCAGCAGGTGTACCTGACAGTTTTGTATGACTGATTTATAACTTTTACATATTTAAACATATAGTATGGGCTTCATGGTTTTTACAGTGGTCATGTATGGATGTGAGAGTTGGACTGTGAAGAAAACTGAGCGCCCAAGAATTGATACTTTTGAACTGTGGTGTTGGAGAAGACTCTTGAGAGTCGCTTGAACTGCAAGGAGATCCAAGCAGTCCATTCTGAAGGAGATCAGCCCTGGGATTTCTTTGGAAGGAATGATGCTCAGGCTGAAACTCCAGTACTTTGGCCACCTCATGTGAAGAGTTGACTCATTGGAAAAGACTCTGATGCTGGGAGGGATTGGGGGCAAGAGCAGAAGGGGACGACAGAGGATGAGATGGCTGGATGGCATCACTGACTCGATGGACATGAGTCTGAGTGAACTCCGGGAGTTGGTGATGGACAGGGAGGCCTGGCATGCTGTGATTCATGGGGTTGCAAAGAGTCGGACACGACTGAGTGACTGAACTGAACTGAACTAAACTGATGGGCTTCATTTATACTCTTGACCTGGAGCCATGGATGTGAGTTGACAGGTCTATTAAATGTTTCTCAGAGTGTTCACAGGACTTCATCCCAATCCACTGGGATGTTTGATAAAGATTCATATTCCCAGGCCTTATTATGTGACCTCTTGCATCAGATCTTTGGGAATGGAGCCTAGGACTCTGCATTCTGACCCCCTCCCCTGGTGATTCTGATCCACAGCAGACCTACAGGAGCACGTGTAATGTTGGTGGAGACATAGAGGGGAGCTGCCACGAGTGGTGGGAAGTGTCAGGGAGAGAGAGGGAGGTCCCAAGTCAGAGGAAGGCACTGACACCAACTTACACCTTCCTGCTTCTCTCCTGATTCGCCTCACAACCTGGCCTGACACCACCTCCAGGAGCTGTCTGCAAGGAGAAGCTGCTAGAACCGGGCAAGGGTGTCCTCCTGCCGACTGTGGGGCTCTCGGGGGCTGCCCTGCAGAATGAAGGACCTGAATCAGGGGCAGCAAAGGGGCTGCGGGCACCTGGAGGGACCACATGGACCCACACAGGGAGTCAGGCTGAAGCTGCTGAGCAGGTCTTTGGGCAGGGAGACCTCCAGGTCCTGTAGGGACAAGGAAGGAGCAGGGACAGACTGTGTGGTCCCACCTGCCTGGGCTCAGAGACTGCATCTGCCAATTAGGAATCCTATGACATTGATCAATGTCCTAAAGTGCTGTAAGATGGGGCTTCTAATACCCTCAGAGCTTGTGTTAAAATTAAACATGATAGTGTTTTGTTCAGGCCCGTGAAACTGACAGAATTAGCAAGTGTGGTAATCTTCATACTGCCAGGAATTTCTATAGCCACTGACGAGCCCAGAAGAGGCATGATAAATAGTACAAGAAAGCCCATTTGGGCACAGCCCTGAAGGCCAAGGCTTTTGGAGGTGCTTCTCATGCTAAGAGAATTGTGCTCAAAAAAGTAGGGGTTGATGCCAAACAACCAAATTCTGCCATCAGGATATGTGTCAGGGTTCAGCCCATCAAGAATGGCAAAAAATCACAGTGTACCCAGTGATGGTTGCTTAAATTCTCTTGAGGAAAATGATGGCATTATGATTGCTGGATTTGGTTGCAAAGGTCATGCATGCCATTGATGACATTCCTGGAGTCCACTTCAAGGTTGTCAAAGTAGCCAGTGTCTCTCTTTTGCCCTTATACAAAGGCAAAAAGGAAAGACCAAGATCATAAATTTGGATGAAGAAAGCATGATAGTAATAAACTTTTATATACCAAAAAATAATACAACGTGATGCTGCTGCTGCTGCTGCTAAGTCACTTCAGTCGTGTCCGACTCTGTGCGACCCCAGAGACGGCAGCCCACGAGGCCCCGCCCATCCCTGGGATTCTCCAGGCAAGAACACTGGAGTGGGTTGCCATTTCCTTCTCCAATGCCGGAAAGTTAGAAGTGAAAGTGAAGTCACTCACTCGTGTCCGACTCTTTGCCACCCCATGGACTGCAGCCTACCAGGCTCCTCCGTCCATGGGATTTTCCAGGCAAGAGTACTGGAGTGGAATGCCATTGCCTTCTCCGAATACAATGTAATTGTTAAGTAAAAACAC
This sequence comes from Bubalus kerabau, assembly GCF_029407905.1. NCBI lineage: Eukaryota > Metazoa > Chordata > Mammalia > Artiodactyla > Bovidae > Bubalus > Bubalus kerabau. The sequence goes on from NC_073635.1 coordinate 71,697,093, forward strand.
ATCCTGGAACACAGAGCAGAATAAAGGGGCAGCTGATGTTTATTTATTTATTTATTTTTTAAGTTTTTATTTTTTAAAATTTTATTTTATTTTTAAACTTTACAATATTGTATTCGTTCTGCCATATATTGAAGTGAATCCGCCACAGGCATACTTGTGTTCCCCATCCTGAATCCTCCTCCCTCCTCCCTCCCCATACCATCCCTCTGGGTCGTGATGATTATTGTGATGCTCATCACCTTACACCTTTGCACTTCTTGATGCTCGATATCGTAGGCACTTGTTACTGGCTGTGCTCAGTCACGTCTGACTCTTTGCAACCATATGACTGTAGCCTGCCAGGCTCCTCCATTCATGGGATTCTCTAGGCAAGAATACTGGAGTGGGTTGCCATCTCCTCCTCCAAGGCGTCTTCCCAACCCAGACAAGGAACTTGCCTCTGCTGTGTCTCCTGCAGTGGCAGGCGGATTCTTTACCACGGAGGCTGGGAAGCACGTGTTACTGGCTGATAAGATCAATTTCCTCAACACCCCAGGGGGCACTTGTGGTAAGGAATCTACCTGCAACTATAGGAGATCCAAGAGATGCAGGTTTCATTCCTGGGTCAGGAAGATTCCCTGGAAGAGGAAATGGCAACCCACTCCAGTATTCCTGCCTGGGAAATCTCATCCTCTGCCCATGCGGTCCCAAAGAGTCATCATGACTGAACACACACACCCCTCAGACCCCAGGCATATGAAGACTCCAGTCACAGCCCTGTTATAGACCCACGCTTGGCCAGTGGCCCAGAGCTCCTTGAGCTTCCCTGCACAGGAGTGACTCCTGAAGTTACTGCCAAGCTGCTCATCCTGTACTGTTCCCAGGATTTCCCTCCCAGCAAGCCACACCTTGGGACTCAGGCTCGGGTTTGTGATGAACTAAGGCTGTGGTAGTTTAGTTGCTAAGTCATGTCTGACTCTTGTGAATCCATGGACTGTAGCCTGCTAGGTTCCTTTGTCCATATAGGAATCTCCAGGAAAGAATACTGGCATGGGTTGCCATTTCCTTCTCCAGGGGATCTTCCCGACCTGGGGATCAAACTCGGGTCTCCTGCATTGCAGGTAGACTCTTTACCATCTGAGCCATCAGGGAATCTTTTAAAAGAAGTAACTGCAGGAGTGTAACCCTTGGAGAGGCACTCACCCACACTGTAGGCTGTTTTGCAGCCAGCTTTTAATAACATGAATGAATTGATGTTGTTAGCATCTGCCCATAAATCCTGCGTGTGTGTGTGCATCCTCAGTTGTGTTCAGCTATTTGCCACCCCACGGACTATAGCATGCCAGGCTCCTCTGTCCATGGAATACTGCAGTATTGGGTTGTCATTTCCTTCTCCAGGGGATCTTCCCAAACGAGGGATTGAATCTGTGTCTGTTGCAGCTCCTGTATTGGCCGGGAGATTCTTTACCTCCAGAACCACCAGGGAAGCCCAACTAGGCTGGGCTTGTATGAAACCTCCAGGGACAACTGTGCTATACTGAAAATCACCACCAGGGGGAAATGAATCCATGTATCCAGCTGAGCAGTGTGGAAAGGCCATGGAATGAGGGGCCAGGAAGACCTCTCAGAGGGCAAGAGGTGTCACAGGCCCCCACCTCATCCACCCCATCTACACCCTAGACACAGAAACACACATTCCTGCTTCTGTAGAATCACCTGCTTTGTTTACTCTATTCCTCGTCCAGATAGAGTCCTTATAGCTTAAACATGGCAAAGGCCAGTGGATTGTAAAATCACCAGGGGACTCTTTAAACCAAGTGCTGAAGCCTCATCTCAGTTAAACCAGAATCTCGAGAGAGGGGATGCAGGAGTTAACACTTTAAAAAAACCCACAGGTAATTCTACCCTGCAGCCAAGAGAGGACCTCTGTTGGAAGCAAAAGATCTCATTTCTTCCCAAATGGCAGCTGCTTTCATGCTAGAAAACGTTTGTCACTCAGTCTTGTCTGACTCTTTGCAACTCCATGGACAGTAGTCCACCAGAATTTCATGGAATTCTTCACATAAGAATACTGGAGTGGGTTGCCTATTCCTTTCTCTAGGGGATCTTCCCAACCCAGGGATTGGGTCTCCCAGGTCTCCTCAATTTCAGGCAGATTCTTTACCATCTGAGCCACCAGGAAGCCAAAGATGGTTTGATTTCTTCCTATTTTGTTACTGACCCTTCCCAGTAAGACCCAAACAGGGAGTGGGGAGTCCTTTAACCAGGTTTGTGTGTGTGCTTAGTCACTCAGTCCTGTCTGACTCTTTGCAACCCCATGGACTGCAGCCCTTCAGGCTCCTCTGTCAGTGGGATTTCCCAGGCATACTGGAGTGGGCTGCCATTTTCAGCTCCAAGGGATCTTCCTGACCCAGGGATCAATGCGAGTCTTCTGCACTGGCAGGCAGGTTCTTTACTGCTGAGCCACCTGGGAAGCCCCTCTGCCAGGTGTGGCTTGTCCCAATAGAATGTGCTCTAGAGGACACACTCTCTCCTAAAAGCACCCCTGAGATCGCTGTATGTGATTCCTTTCAGCTGAGGGATGGGTGGGTTCTCACAGGACAGGCTCCCCTGTGCTGCCCCTGGCTCCAGATCACAGTGCTGAGCTCAACATTTTTGCTCACGGCCCCGGGGCTGCCATTTTGAATCACAGTGCCCGGCACAGACACTCTGTGCAGGGCCCTCAGAGCTGAGTTGTAGGGCAGTCATTTTGCATCAGGGAGTCTCGTCTGAAGGTCCAGGTGCGAGGCTTCTGCATGAGGCGCCCTGTGAGCAAGTGAAACAAGACTCAGCTCAAAGGGAGAGAAAAAAGGTAAACTTCATTACCCAATTCTAATTTTATTCCCAGGGAATTGTTGATGGGCTTTGTCAGTGACTGTTCTGTCACAGCCCAGCCTCCCTGAATATTAAGGGCCCCACCTTACATTTAATGAATGTTTCCTTTGTTACCCGTGGAGATAATCCTGATGAAGAGAAAGAGACCAATTTTTCCCCTATGCCTGAAGGTCCAAAAGGAAAGGTATTGATATAATCAGTTTTGGTTTTTTACCCATAAGGTAACTCCCTCTTGGCTGGGGCTTGGTGTTGCTCCTGAAATAAGTGGGAGTCTGTGGTGCCCTTCATTTGAGGAAGACAACCTGGTATTGCTTAAATGGGCAAGGGAAGGACCTAGGTAGGCATCAGGGTACAGAGAACCAGGTCTGGACTCCCAAATGACAGGCTAAGATGGCCTCATCACCATGGAAACAGTGTGTCCATGCTTTTGAGACAGGAAGGAAGAGGGGCACAGATAGTGAGAAAAAACAGGAGTCCACAAAAACTGGCTTGAATCAGTTAAATTAGGATGGTATTTCCCATGGTCTGGCCTGTGATCCTGCATTATAACACTAAAAGTCACTCCCCTCTCACCATGACCAGTGCTGTGATAGTTCAAAGGCTGACCATAGAAGTCCAAAAAGTGACACCGAAGCAGGGGTCTGGCTGCTCGCCTCTCAAAAGCCAATAAAGAGGCCAGGTTGATGGAAAGGAACTTTATTTTAGATGGTAGTATGTGTGTGTGTGGTGGGGGGAGGGTGGGCACCTGTCCAAAGGCTGACTGTCCCTACCATTGACAATTAGTGGACAAGAGCTTTTATAGACAGAGGGAGAGGGCTATGTGTATAAACAGCAGAGTCAGCGCTGACAGTCGTCTTGAAATTGGTCATTGGTGGTCTGACCAGCGTTACCTTGATTGTTTTAAGTACACCTAATCTTCAGTTTTCTGTGATTGTAATTTTCAGTTTGTCAAGATTGCCAGGAGAAATATCAATAACCTCAGATATGCAGATGACACCACCCTTATGGCAGAAAGTGAAGAAGAACTAAAGGGCCTCTTGATGAAAGTGAAAGAGGAGAGTGAAAAAGTTGGCTTAAAGCTCAACATTCAGAAAACTAAGATCATGGCATCTGATCCCATCATTTCATGGCAAATATATGGGGAAACAGTGACAGACTTTATTTTTGGGGGCTCCAAAATCACTGCAGATGGTGAGTGCAGCCATGAAATTAAAAGACGCTTGCACCTTGGAAGAAAAGTTATGACCAACCTAGACAGACAGCTTATTAAAAAGGAGAGGCGTTAATTTGCCAATAAAGGTACATCTAGTCAAAGCTATGGTTTTTCCAGTAGTTATATATGGATGTGAGAGTTGGATTATAAAGAAAGTTGATTTCCTCAGTGATATGGCAAAACCAATACTTTATATATATATATAGCCATAAAAAAAAAAAATAAAGCTGAGTGCTGAAGAATTGATGCTTTTGAACTGTGGTGTTGGGGAAGACTCCTGAGAGTCCCTTGGACAGCAAATAGATCCAACCATTCCATCCTAGAGGAGATCAGTCCTGGGTGTTCATTGGAAGGACTGATGTTGAAGCTGAAACTCCAATAGTTTGGCCACCTGATGCAGAAAACTGACTCATTTGAAAAGATCCTGATGCTGGGGAAAGATTGAAGGCAGGAGGAGAAGGAGACGACAGAAGATGAGATGGTTGGATGGCATCACCGACTCAATGGACATGAGTTTGAGTAAACTCTGGGAATTGGTGATGGACAGGAAGGCCTGGCATGCTGCAGCCCATGGGGTCGCAGAGTCGGACACGATTGAGCAACTGAACTGAACAAGTTCTCTGACTATACAGACACAACTGTGTCCCACAATGTAAGTCAATTCTGACACTGTCTGCCTGGAATTTTTGTTAGACCTTGTATAGGTCAAGAACCCAGTCCCATTACACTACCCCTTCTTCTCAACTTCAGAAGCCAGTGGTGAGTCTAGGTGGTTACCTGTTCTTCTTATGGACTGATTATAAATCAGGGTTCCCCTAACCCTCTCCTTGGGTTTGGTAATTTTCTAGAGTGGCTTACAGCTCAGGAAAACAGTTTACCCAACTAGATCACTAGTTTATTATAAAAGGATTCAACTGCAGAACAGTCAGATGGAAGAGATGCAGAGAGCAAGGTAGGGGGAGGGGCAGGGGCTTCCAGGCTTCTCCAGGTGAGTCACCCTCCCCACACCTGCACAGGTTCACTAGCTGGGAAGCTCTGTGGACCCCATCCTATTGGTATTTTATTGAGGCTTCATAGAAGCATACTTTATGCAAGACTGGTTAAAGCATTGGCCATAGGTGGTTGATCTGTTTCCAGTCCCTCTTCTCCCTAGATATGGGAGGGTACATCTGAAAATGCCAACCCTTTAATCAGGTGTTTGGTTTTTCTGACAAACAAACAGATGAATTCACTAAAACTCAGGTGTAGTTGAAAGGGGCCTGTTATAATTATCAAAAGGTACTTTTTCACTCTTAAAGCACCTAAGGGTTTTAGGAGTTCTGTGCCAGCAACAGCATGAAGACCAAAGACATATTCTAATTATAAGTCACAACATCACAGTCTTCAAGTATCATCCACACTGCAGCACTTGTCAGAATTTCCTTCCTTTTTAAGGCTGAGTGATATTTCATTGTATGCTTATACCACACTTTGTTTATTCATTCCAGAAATATTTATTTTAATGCATTTATTTTCTTCATATATATTCATATGGGCTTCATGTATGGGAAAAATGTCTGAAGTTATTCATTTCCCTCTTGTACTGATACCTGCTTATTAGCTCATTTAAAATTTATTTATTTTAGGGATAAACAAAGTAAACGTTGACTTCTTGCTTATGTACTTTGTGCATCAGTTCACTGCTGAGTAACTGTCCTTCATGCCAGGAGAAGGATGTGCTGTGGTCTTTCCTTTTCCCTTCTCTTATCAAAACAGGATTTCTCAGGGCCAGCCTAGCAGTAGAACAGACACTAGGGAGCCTGGGGCTGTCATCTCAGTAGCCTGGCAGCTTTGTGCCAGTCATCTGTGCTCACTTCCACTGACCAGTACTGGCGACTAGCTCAGGGTATCTCGCGGTGGGGTGGGGTCTCTCCCAGGAAGACCCTCCAGGGTCCTGCTCCATTCCAGTTGAAGACCTTCCCACAGCGCCCTTGTTTGGTCCTGATGAGGGCAGCGTGCCCAGAGGGCGGGCTGCTATCTCCTTTTGCCAGCTTTCTCTGGGTCTTCACCCCAGCTGAGGGGCGTTTCTGCTGCAGCCTGCCCCTCCTTCTCCTTCTGGGTGGGGACCCGGTCTCAGAGCGCGCCCTCTGGTACAGTTTGCAGCCCAGTGCAAGACCGTGGGCGCCTGGGGTCCTGTGCCCCGCGCCTTGGGGTTCTCTCACCTCCTCTATCAGAGGCGCCTGCAGCCTCCCCTCACACCTGCGTGTGGCCACCGGCTGGCCCCACTCAACACTCCCGACCCTCACGGGTCCAGTCCGGCAAGATGCGGCCAGTGCCCCGGAGGAGAAGCCCAACCCGCTGCAGGACGCGAACGTCTGCTCTCGGCTGTTCTCCTGGTGAGCCCCGCCTGGGCTGAGACACACCACCGTCTCAGGGCCAGTGCTTGATGCTGCTGTGCCTTGCAGGGGCTGAGGGTCGAGGGTCAGGGCGAGGGAGCGCTTTCCGATGGCTGTTTGTAGCCGGTGGGGTCTCCCCACGCCGGACATGGGGGTCCCTGTCTGTGCCCTCTGGGTGGGGTGGCCAGAAGCGGTAGCAGGAACGGGAAGAGGGACCTGGTGGCAGGGCGCAGGGTCTCCCTGCCTTGCAGCTCTCTGCCCCGTCAGGCTCCTTAGTCCCTGGGAGCAAGAGGGCAGCAGAAGCAGGAGGCAAGGAGTCTGAGAACCCAGGCTGCCCAGCGGGGTCACCGCCAGCAGGAGAAGGACTGGACCCAGACCTCCATCCTTACCCTGCTTCCCCACTACAGTTAGGATTCATAGTTCTGAATTAATTTGCACCCTTTCCCCACTAAGCAAACAGGCCTGAACAACTTTATCTGATTTACTTTTATCTAATTAGTGCTCTGCTCCTGTTGCCATCTTCCAATAATGGCCCCACCTTTCCCCACATTCCTTAGGTGACAGCTGAGTTCCAGCTGCACTGGGCTCCCTTGTCCCTGTGTCTGTGACCATGTCTCTCTGCCTCCCTCTTTCTCTCTGTATGCATCTCTCACTGTATATCCTGGTATCTAGTTGTGACACATTTCATGTGTGCAAGAACACTAATATTTTTTATTTAATGAACAGGGACATGATTCTTGAACCCATTTTGCTTTTGTCTGGGATACATTGAGAGGACTGGAGGATGTATTTGACCAGCCCCTTTCCTTACTGTGAGTGTCTCTGCTTCCACCTTTGAGAGTCACAATGGGTATGGGGTCCCTGAAGCCTGTGGGGTATTATCTGTATCTCTAGCCTTTCCAAAAGCAGTGCAGGGTCCTGATGCAGCTGGTCCTGCCCAGGAGTCCTCTGGTACTGAAACCACTGAAGGGTCCCTGAGCTGGGAGGTAACACAAATGAAAAGCAGCTCAGAGAGATGAAGCTCTCAACTAAAGTTTTCCATCTGGTAGCTGGGACCACTTACTAGCTGGGTTGGAACCTTTGGGTTAATCACACTTGGGTGATTTTTATATCATTTGTTCCTGGATGCTAATCCATTCATCTTTCCCACAAATTCTGATGTTTCATTTTTTTATATGGGAGGGCCTTGGGGATCCCCAGGAAACCGAAGCTTCTACGCTTGTTCTGATGATGCTGTGTTCAGTATGTGTAATTAAATCTCTTGGCCATTTGGTGACAATATACAGCCTTGACATACTCCTTTTCCTGTTTGGAATCAGTCTATTGTTCCATGTCCAGTTCTAATTGTTGCTTCCTGACCTGCATACAAATTTCTCAAGAGGCAGGTCAGGTGGTCTGGTATTCCCATCTCTTGAAGAATTTTCGACAGTTTATTGTGATCCACACAGTCAAAGGCTTTGGCAGAGTCATAAAGCAGAAATAGATATTTTTCTGGAACTCTCTTGTTCTTTCAATGATCCAGCAGATGTTGGCAATTTGATTTCTGGTTCCTCTGCCTTTTCTAAAACCAGCTTGAACATCTGGAAGTTCATGGTTTACGTATTGCTGAAGCCTGGTTTGGAGAATTTTGACCATTACTTTACTAGAGTGTGAGATGAGTGCAATTGTGCGGTAGTTGAGCATTCTTTGGGATTGCCTTTCTTTTGGATTGGAACAGTTAGAACTGGACATGGAAGAACAGACTGGTCCCAAATAGGAAAAGGAGTATGTCAAGGCTGTATATTGCCACCCTGCTTATTTAACTTATATGCAGAGTACATCATGAGAAGTGCTGGGCTGGATGAAGCACAAGATGGAATCAAGATTGCTGGGAGAAATATCAATAACCTCAGATATGCAGATGACACCACCCTTATGGCAGAAAGTGAAGAGCTAAAAAGCCTCTTGATGAAAGTGAAAGAGGAGAGTGAAAAAGTTGGCTTAAAGCTCAACATTCAGAAAACGAAGGTCATGGCATCTGGTCCCATCACTTCATGGGAAATAGATGGGGAAACAATGGAAACAGTGTCAGACTTTTTTTGGGGGGGCTCCAAAAGCACTGCAGATAGTGATTGCAGCCATGAAATTAAAAGATGCTTACTCCTTGGAGGGAAAGTTATGACCAACCTAGATAGTGTATTAAAAAGCAGAGATATTACTTTGCCAACAAAGGTCTGTCTAGTCAATGCTATGGTTTTTCCAGTAGTCATGTATGGATGTGAACGTTTGACTATGAAGAAAGCTGAGCACAGAAGAACTAAAGCTTTTGAACTGTGGTGTTGGAGAAAACTCGAGAGTCCCTTGGACAGCAAGGAGATCCAACCAGTCCATTCTAAAGGAGATCAGTCCTGGGTGTTCTTCGGAAGGACTGATGCTGAAGCTGAAACTCCTATACTTTGGCCACCTGATGCTAAGAGCTGACTCATTTGAAAAGACTCTGATGCTGGGAAATATTGAAGGTGGGAGGAGAAGGAGACAACAGAGGATGAGATCATTGGATGACATCACGGATTCAATGGACATGAGTTTGGGTAAACTCTGGTAGTTGGTGATGGACAGGGAGGCCTGGCATGCTGCAGTCCATGGAGTCACAAAGAGTTGGACACGACTGAGTGACTGAACTGAACTGAACTGAAGTACATATAATACTTTTTCAGATTTTCATTTATTCTTTAGAGTTTTAAATTGTATATTGTTAATTAAAATTGAGTTTTTCTTTTTTTAATTTCTCCTGTGGCTTTTGTAGTATGTCTTTTAAAAATCCTAAAATCATTTAAGTCTCTGTGTTTTATTTTACCTTTTTTCTTATTTTATTTCTAACAGTAAAGACAGCTAGAATTTTTTTTTTTAGTTTTTGATATAAGATAGGCCCCAATTTTTAAAAAACTGTCCATTTTCCCATTATCATTTATTAAATAATTCTTATTTCCCTCTACTGGAGATAAGGAGCACAGTTAATGAACCGTGTCCAGCTGGAAATGGATTGTCCAGTCTGCTGAGGCTCTCCCTGGCAATGTCCCTGCTGTCCTCACTGCAGCCTCTGGGGTGTCCTCTGCTGAATTTCTCTCCTCCCTCCTCCCAGAAGCCAGCAGGTTGGGGGTGAGTGCAGGACCTTTCCCCAGAGATGAGAGTGGAGCAGGGTCTTGGACCAGATGCACTTGACCCTTCAGGGAGTGGTTACATCCTCAATCCCCTGACACTGACCACGTCTCAGTCAGTGAACTATCTCCTTGCAAAGGGAGTGTGGATGTGGAACCTGTCACTGGTGTTAAGACAGACTTTTCAGAGACTCTTGTCAGAGAAACTGATGACATGAGGGGGATGTGAACTGGCTGAGTACTGAGATGGTTTAGGGAGGTTGGTCCTATTAGGTCCTCAGTAACTACTGATTGTGAATGGATACAAATGTTTACTTTCAAACTAGTATTCTTTGCACCATTTTTAGAATACCACTTGTTATTCTTCATTAACAGTCATAAATCCACATGTTGTAGGAGGAGACTGGGTGAGCTCTCCAGGGCTCTTTCTCTGGCCTTGCCCTGTTGCCTGTAAGTGTTTGATTTGTTGAGTTTTGCTAATTTTATACAATAACTATAACCTCAAGAAGAAGTAGAACAACCCAAAGGTATATTTAAAGTTACTTGTATGTCATTATGGCAAAATAAACTGCCTAACAAATTTAAGTTTATCTCTTGTAGTTTATTCTTGACATTTTTGGTCTTTATAGTCCTGCATCTGATCAGCCTGAGACTAGTATCCACTCAGATGTGTCAAGTGGATAATTTGCCTTTTGGAATCTTCCATGTTGATTCCCAGTCCTGTTGATTCCATTCCCTCTGTTGACCTGAACAAATAGACTGTCAAATATTTTTTTCCAGCAAAGATGAGCATATTCAGAATCATCAGAGAATGGCAGTTTGAGGTCTGCATTTGTGGAGAGCAAAGTGTAAGTCCCCAAAGTGCCAGGGCTGGAGAGTGCTTTTATAGAGGGGAATAAGTTCAGAGGGCTCTTTCAGAGTCCATGGCTTTTCATTGCCTGTGTCCTTGCCAGGAAAGGAGAGGAGTCTTTCTTCTTCCTGTTGGGCACTGCTGTTGTTGTAACCTCATGTATCAAACTTTCAGCGACTTTCTACTGGGGACCACATGGCATTACTCGAGCACTCTGTGGTGGTGATGACTGCTCTTTGTCTGGGAAGACTTTGTCCTGTTCAGAGCATCACTGACCCTCTCAGCATCCCAGGGAGATGTTCTCTCCAGGTGTTCTCCCTGCTTTCCCAAGGTTAATGGTTTTGTGGCTGGTTCATGGTCATGTAACCAGGAAGTGGCAAAGTCTAGACTCTAACACAGGGACATTTCTAAATGAGGCACACTGGGTTCCATTTTTGTTTCTCATTAAATTTTTTAAAACTGTGGAAAATGTACACAACATAATATTTAGCATCTTGATGATTTTTAAGCATATGGATCAGTATTGTTAAGTATATTCATATTATTGTACAACCAATTTCTAGAACTCTTTTCATCCTGTAGTCAGTTCAGTTCAGTTCAGTCACACAGTTGTGTCTGACTGTGTGTCTGACTCTTTGCAACCCCATGAATCGAAGCACTCCAGGCCTCCCTGTCCATCACCAACTCCCAGAGTTCACCCAAAGTCATGTGCATTGAGTCCGTGATGCCATCCAGCCATCTCATCCTCTGTCATCCCCTTCTCCTCCTGCCCCCAATCCCTCCCAGCATCAGGGTCTTTTCCAGTGAGTCAAATCTTCACATGAGGTTGCCAAAGTATTGGAGTTTCAGCTTCAGCATCAGTCCTTCCAATGAACACCCAGGACTGATCTCCTTTAGGATGGACTGGTTGGATTTCCTTGCAGTCCAAGGGACTCTCAAGAGTCTTCTCCAACACCACCATTTAAAAGCATCAATTCTTTGGTGCTCAGCTTTCTTCACAGTCCAACTCTCACATCCATAACATGACCACTGGAAAAACGATAGCCTTGACTAGACGGTATACTAGTGTGTTATTAAAACACTAACTCTCCACTTCCCTTGCCCCAAGCCCTTGGAAACCACGAGGCAAGTTTGTTTCTCTTTGAATTTGACTGCTCTGAGGACTTCATGTAAGTTCAGTTCAGTTCAGTCACTCAGTCGTGTCTGATTCTTTGTGACCCCATGAATCACAGCATGCCAGGCCTCCCTGTCGATCACAGACTCCCAGAGTTTACCCAAACTCATGTCCATCGAGTCGGTGATGTCATTCAACCATCTCATCCTCTGTTGTCCGCTTCTCCTCCTGCCCTCAATCTTTTCCAGCATCAGGGTCTTTTCAAATGAGTCAGCTCTTCATATCAGGTGACCAAAGTATTGGAATTTCAGCTTCAGCATCAGTCCTTCCAATGAACACCCAGGACTGATCCCCTTTAGGATGGACTGGTTGGATCTCCTTGCAGTCCAAGGGACTCTCAAGAGTCTTCTCCAACACCACAGTTCAAAACCATCAATTCTTTGGTGCTCAGGTTTCTTTATACTCCAACTCTCACATCCATACATGACTACTGGAAAAAACCATAGCCTTTGCTAGATGGACCTTTGTTTTCAAAGTAATGTCTCTGCTTTCTAATATGCTATCTAGGTTGGTCATAACTTTCCTTCCAAGGAGTAAGTGTCTTTTAATTTCATGGCTGCAATCACAATCCACAGTGATTTTGGAGCCCCACCCCCCCGAAAAAAACTCAGCCACTATCTCCACTGTTTCCCCATCTATTTGCCATGAAGTGATGGGACCAGATACCATGATCTTTTTTTTTTTTTATGATCTTTTTTTTTTTAATTTTACTTTTAAACTTTACATAATTGTATTAGTTTTGCCAAATATCAAAATGAATCCGCCACAGGTATACATGTGTTCCCCATCCTGAACCCTCCTCCCTCCTCCCTTCCCAAGCTCAACATTCACATCTTAGTTTTCTGAATGTTGAGCTTTAAGCCAACTTTTTCACTCTCCACTTTCACTTTCATCAAGAGGCTTTTTAGTTCCTCTTCACTTTCTGCCATAAGGGTGGTGTCATCTGCATATCTGAGGTTATTGATATTTCTCCCACCAATCTTGATTCCAGCTTGTGCTTCCTCCAGCCCAGCATTTCTCATGATGTACTCTCAATATAGGTTAAATAAGCAGGGTGACAATATACGGCCTTGAGGTACTCCTTTTCCTATTTGGAGCCAGTCTGTTGTTCCATGTCCAGTTCTAACTGTTGCTTCCTGACCTGCATACAGGTTTCTCAAGAGGCAGGTCAGGTGGTGTGGTATCCCCATCTCTTTCAGAATTTTCCACAGTTTGTTGTGATCCACACAGTCAAAGGCTTTAACATAGTCAATAAAGGAGAAATAGATGTTTTTCTGGAACTCTCTTGATCTTTCAATGATCCAGCAGATGTTGGCAATTTCGTCTCTGGTTCCTCTGCCTTTTCTAAAACCAGCTTGAACATCTGGAAGTTCATGGTTCACGTATTGCTTAAGCCTGGCTTGGAGAATTTTGAGCATTACTTTACTAGCATGTGATGTAAATCAAGTCATAAAATATTTGCCTTTGTGATGCACCATTTTACAGTCACACCATCACTGTGCAGGGTTCTAGTTTCTCCACATCCTTGCCAACACTATTTCTTCTTCTTTTTTTCTCATGGTAGTCTTCCTAATATATGTGAGCTGGAATCTCATTGTTGTTTTCTTTTGCATTTCCCTTATGGTTAGTCATTTTAAGCATACTTTGCTCTTCAAGCAGAATTTTAAAGAGGGTCTTTGTGGGCTTCCCTTGTTGCTCAGATGATGAAAAATATTGTCGGTAATACAGGAGAACCTGATTCAAGCTCTGGGTCAGAAAGATCCCCTGAAGAAGGGAATGGTTCCCCACTCCAGTATTCTTGCCTGGAGAATTCCATGGACAGACCATGGGGTTGCAGAATGGGCACAACTGAGTGACTAACACTTTCATTTTGGGGGCAGGATGTCATCATCTGGTTAAGTCCTGGTGCTAATTCCCTGAGAATTTTCTATAGGGGACAAGTGTGGAGTAAATCACCCAACGTGTTTGAAGCCTGTTTAGTGCTAAATCTCACAGATAGTATACTGTTGTTTTGGAAAGTAACTGAGACCTAGATATGTGGTGGAGATGCTGAATTGGAGTGGAGACGTGAAGCAAAGGATAGCTGAGGCCCTGGGTGCTCAGCACCACTGCTGGGATGAGAGTCCAGTTTTCTGACTCCTGGACCAGGGTTTTTTCAGGGTGCCAAGGTACCCAGATTAGCAAAATCTGAAGTTCAGTCTATCTTATTGCTTCTTTAATGAGTCATGGATAGTCATACATTCAACAAATAGTTCTTGAGCATCTGTACACATGTCGTCCTAGGAATAACAGGATAAAAGAACTGTAATTTCTCACATTCAGTCACTCAGTCCTCTCCAACTCTGCGACCCCATGGACCAGCACACCAGGCTTCCTTGTCCTTTACTCTCTCCCGGAGTTTGCTGAAACTCATGTCCATTGAGTCAGTGATGTTATCTAACCATCTTACTTTTTGCTCTCCTCTTCTCTTTTGCCTTCAATCTTTCCCAGCATCCAGGTCTTTTCCAATCAGCTTGGCCAAAGTATTGGCGCTTCAGCGTCAGGCCTTCCAATGAATATTCAGGGTTGATTTCCTTTAGGACTGACTGGTTTGATCTCTATCCATAGATTATTATGGCCTAGTCTTGGAAATTTCCTACCTTGGCAAAAATCAGTAAAATGTTGTTTACCTATGGGCTGTTTCTGCATATTAACTATTATCATTTAAATAATGCATAATTGATCTGAATAGGTTTTTTTGGTGGGATCATCTGTAAAGTTCTGTTTTTTCCCTTTATAATAAATAGTTGCAGAGAGATAAGTTGAGATTATGTAAATATCATCTTCCACTTGAAACTTTCACACACTGTTTTTAATTTCCATTGATGATTTTCTGACTTGATTGTTCCATTTTTTTTAATTGTTAAACATTTTTATTGTGTATACTTATAACTTTACAGGACATGCAGGATAAAAAAGTGTAAAATATCAGTAAGCATTTAAAATTTCAGCAGTCTTTTGGACCAACACTTGATTTGCACAAAGGACTAAGCATCTATATAGAACAGACATGCCTTGGGATACATAGTTTACAGATTGACTCACAAAACAATTCCCCAAGTGATTTCCTCATAGAAAGATTTTTAAAAAAATCTTTGCACTTAAAAATTATTCAGTATAGTACATTTTCAGTTATGTGCACAGTTTAAAAGTAATTGATTACTCCTTTAATGTTTGTTTGCAAGAGTTTTCCTTTCTCTCCCATTTATGTAGCAGTACTGATTCATTGATTCTTTCATTATTTACTGGGTTAGGGTTCATAGCCATTTATTTTTTTTTTTGATGCTCAGAGTATCCCAGATTTGTCTAGCAAGAGCCATTCAAGCTTCTCTGTCCTTCTACACATCCTCATGATTCCTTGAGTGCTTCCTTATTTTATAAAACAAGATGTCCCAGACCCATCTTGACTTTCTCTGCCTGTTGGTCTTGGCCTGTAGACAGTGAGGCCTTTGCCAGGATTTCCTGGGGCTCTGCTCACCAGGGCTCATACTAGTTATGAGCAGCCCCCACAGAAATTCTCCTTTTACAGTCAATGTTGTGGCTGGACCAGCCCTTGTGGTTCTTAGGATTGTGAGACACATCTCAGAAACAACCATCAGGGAACTTTGAAATGCCAAGGTGTATCACTCACATGCCCTGGAGGGTACAAGGCACCCCTGGGGTGACACAGCGAGGTCCTGAGTAGAGAGAGAGAGAAAGCTCATGAGCAAGCTTGGACTTGGGGTTCTGCCTTTTTGAGGTTGAGGGTGGGTTGTCTAGGATTTTAAAGTTTCACTCTTTATTGGTGAATTTAAAAAATAAGAGAGGGAATTAAAGTGCAGGAAGGAAAAAGCAAACAGTCAGTGAGATGGTCTGTTATCAGGTCAACCAGAGCTTTCTAAAAGCGGGAACTTCACGGGTGGGGTGGCCTGGCTCTTTACCTCCTTGTGTAGCTGTTACGTTGTGTAGCTGTTCACTGGAGATGGATGTCTTTGACATGGATGTCTTCAAAGCTTAATGTCAGGCACTTATATTACAATAATAAAAATGAACTATCAGGTGCTGACACACACTGCCCCAACCTTGGAACCAGCCATTTCTTCAGCTGGTTCCTTTTAGGGAAGAAGGTATTAAAAAGCCAAGGTCTGGGTGAAGGGGGCCAAAGGGCACAAACTTCCAGTTATAAAATAAGTCAGTTATGGGGATGTAATGTGCACTCTGGTGACTATAATTAATCCTACTGTATTGAATATTTGAAAGCTGGTAAGAGAATAGACCTTAAAAACTTCTTCCCACAAGAAAAAAATTGTAATTGTGTATGTTAAACAAAACCCCAAGATTGGGGGGCTAGAATGCTCTTTGCTAACAGTGTGTCATTGCTTCTGGGGCCTCTCAGCATACAGTTAGGGAGTGTGTATGTGTGTGTGTATGTCTATGTGTGAGTGTGTAAACACATATCTAGTTATTCCCCCTTATTTCTATATATTTAAAATACAGTTGTTGTTTTTTTTATTTTTTTTAACAAGGCTCATCACTGTAGGATTCTAATTAGAGCTGTATAATTTAGATATATGTCACTGTCCTTTTAATTTTTAACAGGTGGCTAAACCCCTTGTTTAAAATTGGTTATGAACGGAAATTAAAACAAGATGATTTGTACTCAGTGCTTCCAGAAGATCGCTCCCAGAGCCTCGGAGAAGAGCTACAAGGGTGAGCACAGACAGCAGGGAGAAGGAGAGGGACAGTGAGAATTTCCATGTGGGGCTAAGGGTTTGGAGGAGGCTTTGCTTCCTCTGGGTTTTCCTGAGCCTCCTCCCCTGACACTGCACACTACCCCCCTCAGGCTGACCCCGGGCTTAGCCCAGTTTGGAGGCTGGGGGAGCCTGTGTTTCCTGTGCATCTGTGAACGTGGAGGGAGCCTGCAGCCATGGCCCTGGAGGCTGAGCTCTGTCCCTGGAGGTGGGGTCCCTGGAGGAGTGTGTCTGCCCTCCTGAGCTGCTCATGACCTGTGAGTCCAGTCCAAAGTTTGGCAGGAACTTGTTTCCTGAGACTAAAACTTTTACCTCAAGGCCTGTTTCTCTGGTGCTTCAGGGTCTGCACCGCTCATCTTTCAGGAGCCCTGCAAGCAGTTAGCCAGCATCTATGGGGCAGCCAGAGAGCACCCTGTAGTGAAGGGTCATCTCCCACTCCGCCCCTCCCTTGTTTTCCCTTTGGTGAACATGCTGCTCTTCACTGTGCTTTGTTTCTCATTGCAGGTACTGGGATCAGGAAGTGAAGAGATCTGAGAAAGATGCACGGGAGCCTTCTTTAACAAAAGCGATCATAAAGTGTTACTGGAAATCCTATGTAGTTTGGGGAATTTTTACATTTCTTGAGGTGAAAACTTTTTCATACAGTGCATTGCTTTTCAGGGTATGTGGGTCAGTACTGAGATGGACATATATGGAGAGAGGTCAGTGGCTTAAGGTCTGAGGCTAAATCTTGTCTAGGAAACATGATATAACTCAGTGGTTGCATGTATCTTTTTTTAAAAAAATATTTATTTTGACTGCACTGGGTCTTTGTTGCTGTGTGCAGGATTTCTCTAGTTGCGGTGAGCGGGGTCTGCTCTCTAGTTGTGGTGTGTGGGCTTCTCATTCCAGTGGCTTGTCTTCTTGCAGAGCACAGGCTCTAGGGCATACAGGCTTCAGTAGTTGTGGCAGACAGGCTTTGTTGCCCCATGGCATGTGGAATCTTCCAGGACCAAGGATTGAGCTTGTATCCCCTGCATTAGCACATGAATTCTGAACCACTTAACCACCATAACATCTTTTGAAAAAACCCAAATGAGTTTGTTGGCCTATTGAATATTTTTCCTTTTAACATAGTGTGATGGAAGGATGACACTAAAAAAGAAAAGATATTTTATACCATATTAGTATATTATTGGTGCTCAGTAAATGATATAAATGCTAAAATTAATCCTTTACTAGAAGAATATCCTACAACCTCAAGGAATATATACTTCCTGGTTTGGAGGAAATAAACTTGGACCAGAGCCCCAGTAATGTAAGGTATTTTACAGGTGCTCAGCAAATAATTGTTAACTTACCCAGGTCATATCTGATAAATGCTTTCCTAAGAAAGGATCGTTGCTTCTCCCCTTCCTGTGGAACAGAACCTGGGCTCAGCATCTGGGCTGAACCTGCCAGAGCTCCCAGGGGCACCCCCTTCCCTGGGCTGCCCGCCCTGCCCTATAGGCCAGGTCACTCAGGCCAGAGCCCCCATGGGGAGGAGCTCCAGCTTCACCATGAATCATGGAGGATCTGTGCACCAACTGTGCTGGTTTCCATCCTGGCTGTCGGGGTGGTTTGTTGGTTGAAGGGGCATCCTGGTATCTTGGCTTTGGCAGAGGGTGGAGAAAGGGATGTGCAGGGAAAACCAGAGACAGAAAGCTGTGAGGTTAGTGACCTCTGTGACCCCAAAGATCCTGGGTCAAGATCCCCCAGAGAACAGTTCACCTGGGGACACAGTGCCGTCAGCCCCCCTGTTCGGGCTGAGCCTGCTGGAGGTCTGCTGCAGAACCCCCTGGGTGGCCCGTGCTCTCTGTGGCCCCTTAGTGCTGCCTTAGGGACATGGGCAGGCTGTAAGTGTGTGAGGGCAGGAGGGATGGAAGATGCAGTTGCTGAGAAAGGGGTGTTTTAGGTGGAGAAGGTGTGAGCTGTCATCAGTCCATCGTGTTGGGGGTGAGGTGATGGGCCAGGTGGTTTACAGGTGGGCAGCGTGGCTCTTGTTTAAAGGCTGTGTTGTACTGAAGGGCACTACAGGCAGTGGGCAGCTGGGCAGGTGAAGTCCACCCACACAACTGGAAAGACAGAGAATCTGTCATCTCCCAGGTGACTGGGTGGTCCTGGGAGATGGAGTTCTCATTGATGACAAAGGTATGTTGACCATTGTGCCAGAGGGTGGAAACAGGTGTGTGGGGCAGAGTGCCACCTTAAAGAGGGCTCTGACCATGTAGATACCTCAGTGTCTTGAGAAGGGCAGGATGGAGTGTTTATTTCTAAGTTATCCAGCCCCAGGAATACTTCCTGCTGGGAATCCAGGAAGGCCAGGCCTGGGGCTGCATAAGGTGCAACTGGTAGAGCTCTGGGCCCTCCTTCAGGAGACTGGTTGTTGGGTGGTCATGGCAGAGAAGTGGGGAGTTGAGGAACTGGTAAATGTGAGGGTTCATCCTCTGTAGTACTAGAAGTTCTGTTACCAGTAACAAGGTAACTACATAACTACATACTCAGTAGTTATGGTGGTGTCCACAGCAGTACTATTAGTTTAGTAAGCGGGGCTTCCCTGGTAGCTCAGTGGTAAATAATCCACCTGCCAATGCAGGATATGAGGGTTCATTCCCTGAGTTGGGAAGATTCCCTGGAGGAAATGATAACCCACTCCAGTATTCTTGCCTGAGAAATCCCATGGACAGAGGAGCCTGGTAGGTTGCAGACCGTGGGGTCACAAAGAGTGGAACGTGACTTAGCAACTGAAAACATGCACACACAACAACAGGAAGTACTTAAAAAAAGTTATGTATTAGGAATTGCTATGAGCACTTTATGTGCAGTATCACTTTTATTCCTTTGGCTGACAACGAAGTTGTAGGTTTCATATTACCCCATTTTAGAAGAAAGGACACTGAGTCCAAGTATTTACACAGTGTGCCTCCGATCACACAACACATAAAGGACAGTGAGGTTCCATCTTGGGCTCTCTGACTGATGAGGCTGACCATCTCAATGACTGAGAGCTTGTCCAGGGTAGGAAGGCTCGTCTTGAGAGCTTTGTCTTCAGGGTCTCAGACACATGCATCCTGGACTTGGCCAAAGGATAATAAATAGGATGCTAAGAACTTCCTGCAGCAGGAAGTCAGATGGGATCATAAATGAGGGTAGCCATTTATCATCATAAATGAGGGCCATAAATATGGCCACCCAGGTGGCCATATCCCCTAGGTGCTGGAAGTGGTTAGGGTGTTAACAGTGGCAGCAACATCATGCTGCCTTCAGATGGACCAGGAGCCCTTCAGGCATCACCTCCCCCTCATTACCATCCCTATGTGATTTTTTTTCTAGCTGCACTGAATCTTCATTGCTGCACTCAGGCTTTCTCTGGTTGCAGCAAGTGAGGGATACTGTAGTTACAGTGCTCGGGCTTCTCATTATAGCGGCTTCTCTAATTGTGGAGCACAGACTGTAGGATTCGCAGGCTCAGTAATTGTGGTGCATGGGCTAAGTGCCATGTGGGATCTTCCTGGACCAGGGATTGAACCCGTGTCTACTGCATTGGCAGGTGGATTCTTAACCACCAGGCCACATGGGAAGCCCATGACATTACTCCTTAATGAGACTGATCGCTCAACTGGCTTATTAAATACTGTCTCTCAGCAGAAAATTCCAGAAACTTAGGTGGTAATGACCCGCCTTTATTTTGTACTCATTCTTGGTACATTTGTTGTATCTATCAGTATTCTCTGTGGTAGGGGACATTACTCTTATTTCTCCTGTAATTACAATGATATTGGGCTCAAATGGAGAGCTAACTAACAGGCAACACTGATTCCCAAAGAGAATAATATGTTTCAGGAAAGGTTGGGATGGCAGGTGTTAGTGCTGGCTTCTGGTGGAGAGCCCCAGATTTGCAGGCTGCAGCACTGGACTGCCCTCGGCCATGCCTGGGCTGACATTCTTGCTTCTCTGTGTGAGCCTACAAATTTCTCTTTCAGTGAAGTCTATAAAAAGTCTGTTTTACATTTTACAGTATGAGGGGCTCTTCCATAAACTCTTAGAGCTTCTAGGGGTGAATGATGGGGCTTGCTGGAAATGTAAAGCCTTTGTGTTCATGTGAATTGATCCTCCTACTCTGATCTGATCATCCTACTCATACTTCTTCAGCTAAATGGTGATCTGTTATTTCTCGGTAGTAAATGAAGCCTTCTGTGACCTTGTGAAAGGTGAGACAGTTGGTACAGCCTGTGAAGGTATATGTAGAACAAAGGAGTGTTGGAGTTTAATGTTACATTCGTTTGAGGAATGGGGCCACCTTTCTGTAAATATCCTGATCAGGCACTAGGTGGCTGAACAGAAAATGCTGTTAGTTTTGTTTCATGTCTGATGTTTTGGATTCTCTTTCGCTTCCCCTTGCATGTGGGCTCCTCAACTTCAGCCAAACAGAAGAGAGCTATCAAAGCAAGCTTGTTGGCTGTTCACCCTGTCTGTTAATAAGGAG
Source organism: Bubalus kerabau (assembly GCF_029407905.1). NCBI lineage: Eukaryota > Metazoa > Chordata > Mammalia > Artiodactyla > Bovidae > Bubalus > Bubalus kerabau. Next base: position 71,717,968 of record NC_073635.1, read on the forward strand.
GGATTGCCTAAAAGGAAAAGCTTGTTTCAAAGGTCCTGAAAGATTTCCAAACTTTTGTCATTGTGTCTTTTTTTGTGGAGGAAATGATGTTTAGGGCCAAGGTGTTCACTTTTGGTGACTTGGATTTGTGTTGAGTGTTTGGTTTTCCTTGAGGGGGAAAAGGGGACCTTCAGGGGGTGACTAGAGGGAGGAAGTAAGTTGTGGGGTGGAGTGGCCATTTGGCAGAGTGAGCAAATGTTGTTTTTTGCTTTTAGTTTTGGGGAAGAAAATTGATTTCTTGAAGTCTTACTCAGGAGGTAAGCTTCAATGTCCCCCAGTTCGCTAATTTAGGATTTTAATTTTTGCCTTGGGGAAGAGATGATTGGTAACATTTCTTCCAAACCAGTACTTTCAATATGTGGCTGATGACAAACCATGGAAGACATCATTTTTTAGATTGACTTCTACCATGTTTAATTTTTTACTCTAAGGAACATCCTAGCTTCTAGGGGGCAGAGATGTTAACACAGTATCATCCTGAGGCTGAGAGCCTGGGAACCTCCCAGACTGGTTTCTTTGTGTTACTCCAACAGAGGGTGGGCTCCATTCTCTTCATCTACAGACATGTGCAGTTCAGGGTGGGAAAGAGTGGATATGTTTGTGCTGGTGTCTCTGTTCATAAAGATCCTTAAAGCAGAAGATGGTAAGAGCATGTCCCACGTATAGGAGCCACTTTGACTTTCTGCTGGGTTGAGACATTGAGCGTACGAGGGACAGGGGAAGCCTGGGATCAGGGCTTGTGTTCATATGGAAGCAGAATTCTTGGCCGCCTTCTGCCACCTTTATCCTTATTCATCTTAAGGCTCACTTGGTATTTTGTCAAATGTGTTCTAAAGTACTGGTTGTAATATTTATTGAGCTTCCAGAGTGTATTCAGCACAATCGGAGAAGGCAATGGCACCCCATTCCAATACTCTTGCCTGGAAAATCCCATGGACGGAGGAGCCTGGTAGGCTGCAGTCCATGGGGTCGCGAAGAGTCGGACATGACTGAGCAACTTCACTTCACAATGTACTAAAGCTTTATTGTCTTGCAATACAGAGTTTGGGCTTAAGGTTAAAACTGTTGTCTGCTTGTCTTCTAGAAGATAGTAGATCTGCATTTTTTTTTTTTTTTTTAGATTAGCCGTGGATGTAGCATTATGTCAAAATACCTTTTTAACATGCTAATAATAAAAGTAAAGCTTGAATTAAAAAAAAAATGCATGGCTTGCATTTCTAATTAAAGCTTTTTTCTTTCAGGAAGGCACCAGAGTAGTTCAGCCCATATTTTTGGGGAAATTAGTTAGTTTGGGGAAACATAATTAGTTATGTTGAAAACTCTAATTCTGTCACCTTGCATGAAGCCTACAGCTACGCGGCAGGGCTGAGCGCCTGCGTGCTCCTGTGGGCCGTTCTGCACCACTTATACTTCTATCACATGCAGCGTGTGGGGATGAGGCTGAGAGTAGCCGTGTGCCATATGATCTACCGCAAGGTGAGTGTCACTCGGTACCACGGTGTGTACCTCCCCTGAAGGATCAGGAACATTTGTGGAAAGTTCTCTGTAAATTACACATTTTGTGACTAGAAATACTTACACATTACTAGAGAAATGTGCTAGGGCTTTGGCAGGTGGCTAAGTGGTAAAGAACCCGCCTGCCAATGCAGGAGACACAGGTTTGATCCCTGGGTCAGGAAGATACCCTGGAGAAGGAAATGGTTACCCACTCCAGTTTTCTTGCCTGGAGAATCCCATGGAGCCTGGGAGGCTGCAGTCCGTGGAGCCACAAAGAGTTGGACACAACTTAGTGACTGAATAGCAACAGAGAATCTTGCTATTTGCCTCATCAAGTTTGTTGTCATCTCAGCAAACTTTTGCCAATATATAATGGAAAGCTTTCTATTTAGATTGAGTCAGGGCTGCCTTTGATGACTTCCAGCCACAGGCTGTGGCATAATCCCTGGTTCTGGGAGAAACCAGGCTGGGTGATAGAAATGGAGTGGCCACTAAGCTCATAGTCGTAGTTTGTCTACGCTGTGGATTCCAGGCTGGAGCACGTCTCCAGGAGCGCTCTAAGGTTGCAAATCTGCTACTTCCTAAAATGGCCCATTCAGCATTTTAGTGCTCTTTTCAGATGAACTTTGATCTTGTGGGAGGGATCATATGTAAAATGGTGTGTAATTTATTAACATTTCCACAGTTTTGGTAAAATTACTTTTGGCTTTTGATCATTGACTTTTTAAAATTGTGGCAAAATACACACAATATAGGGCTTCCCTGGTGGTTCAGATGGTAAGGAATCTGCCTGCAATACGGGAGACCCAGGTTCGATCTCTGGGTCGGGAAGATGCCCTGGAGAAAGGAATGGCAACCCATTCCAATATTCTTGCCTGGAGAATACCATGGACAGAGGAGCCTAGAGGGCTATACTGTCCATGGGGTCACAAAGAGTTGGACATGAATGAGTGACTAACACTTCACTTCATACATAATATAACATTTACCATTTTTAACTTTTTCTTTTAAACCTCTTTCCATCTGAGCCTTTTTTAAAGGGCATCTCATTACTTTATTATTACGTTTTTAATTTTTTTTAATTGAAGGATAGTTGCTTTACAGTATTGTGTTGGTTTCTGCCATACATCAACATGCGTCAGCCATTAGTTCATTAAGTGCATTCACATTGTGCAGCTATCACTGCTGTTCTTAGCCACAACTTCCCTCCCATCAGCCATCACTGTTCTACTTCTCTCTTTGAATTTGACTACTCTAGGTGCTTCGTGTAAGTGGAATCATACAGTGTTTGTCATTTTGTGTCTGGCTTATGTCATGTAGTGCAATGCCTTCAGGGTTCATTGATGTTGGAGTAGCTGTCAGAATTTAGTTCTTCTTTAAGGCTGAATAATATTCCATTATAAATCATTTTTGTATAATATTCCATTGTTGAATAATATTCCATAATACTCCATTGTTGAATAATATTCCATTATACAACATTGTGTATATCTATTCATCTGTCAGTGGACATTTGGGTTCTTTCCACCTTTTGGCTGTCGTGAACATTGCTGCCATGAACACAGATGTGCAAAAAGTTTGTGTATTCAGTTCTTTTAGTACATCCCCAGAAGTGGAATTGCTGTACTATATGCTGAGCTTATGTTTAATTTTTTGAGGAACTGCTATATTCTCTTCCATCATAGCTACATCATTTTACATTCACACTCGATTGATTTTTCTGTTTACCTCAAGGACTATATGAGAAGCTTTTACGAACCATGACATTTTGTTTGGGTCAGTGGCTCCAGTTGGTGGTCTGTTGAAGCAGCTTGTGGTGTCTCTTCAGGTTCTTTAGCTCTCTAGGGCATTTTTCAGAACTTTTTACCAAATAAAGGGATTGGGCAACTCAGGCTGTGTTTTTTGTAAAGTCAGCAGATTGGCATTAAGAACACAGGTTCCTCACAGGAATAGTGCTTTGAATGCTATATTTCATATTTTACTCACTTCTGAATGAAGAAACTAAGCCCAAAGTGTTTAAATGACATCATCCACAGAATTAATGATTGATTCCAGATTTATGGTCCAAGTCTCTTATTTTATTTCCTTAATGCAGCCTCTCCACTCTCACTTAATTTGCCTCAAATTTACTTTAGTTGGTTCGTAAGTCTAAACCTCTAGAGAAGGAAAGTCTAAACCTATACCCTTTAACCTTCGGGCAGGGCCAAGTTCACTGAGAAGCAGGGTGGAGGATTTTGCTTGTACCTCATACTCCTCCCTTTGCTGTCCTTGTGGGTGGGGCTGCTGCCACATTGAGGACACGAAGGATGAATGAATGTCCGTCCCTAGAGCCCTGCTGTCAGGGATCATCTTGCTTGTCCTGATACCATGGAAAACCCCAGAAAAACACTTTATTCTATGTTCTAAGAGTGATTTGGTATAACCGTAGGAATCCAGTTCTCTGTTTCTCTCTCTCATTTCAGGCACTTCACCTGAGTAGTTCTGCCATGGGGAAGACCACCACAGGCCAGATAGTCAACCTGCTGTCCAATGATGTGAACAGGTTTGATCAGGTAAGCTGCCCCTAAGGGATCCTCTTCCAGTTCCTGTCCTTCTCACTGGGTTCAGCTTAGTGAGATGCCAGGTGCCAGGGTTTGGTGTCAGCCAGGGTTCGGTTGAGGAACCTAGACAAGGGTTCTTTTTATTCAATGCTTATTTCTTCTGTGTGCAAATTACATATAATAATGTATGTTGCCCTGTAGATGAGGGTTTTGTTTTTCTAATACTAGATAGGCAGTAGTGTTCTTGCCTGGCTTAGTTAGTGTCAGGGGTCCTCCTGGAGTGGCCCTTCTTGGCACGTGGTGTGCATGTTGCTGGACTGTCTTCCTCCTCCTCTGGATGATGAAGGCCTGGAAGGCAGGGATTGTTCTTTCCCCTGAGGCCTGTTCAGTGCCTGCTGCATAGGGAGCCTGTGAAGAATATGTCAAGTGGGTGGTCCCCAGCCAGAAACAACTGACTCTCTGCTATCCCGCCATACATTTTTCCCCACTTATGCAATGAATAGATCACATGACCCAGGGTGTTATTGCTATTGGTCAAACATCTATATTGCACTAGACACTTCTCTTTCAGTTATTCATTCATCAAACGTGAAGTAAGGCCAGTACTCAATTTCAGGGATGAATGCAATTTAGTTTTTCCCTGGAGAAGTCACAGGCTGTCAGGAAGGTAAGTATACAAGTTATTACTGGGAAGTGTGGTAGGTAACATAATATAAGCTTTTCTTGGGTGCTGGAGTGAGATGGGGACTGAATGTTGAGGCAGAGAGAGTTTGGGGACGCCCTGAGCTCATATGTGATGTAGACAAAAATCAACATTTTCTTTCAAGGTTGCTGGTCTGGTTCTCCCTGGATGTCCCTAAGGCTGGCCCTGTGCTGCCCCAGAACAGCATCATCTGGGGTAGATGCTTGAGTTTCTGCTTCAGCAGGTTTAAAACCCACTGAGATCATTCCCATTTAGGTTCCTGTCTATTCTTTTAAAGCATAGTATTTCTATAATGGGTCCTTACTGGTTTTGTTTTTATACCATCCTAAGAAGGCTTTGTCTTTCTCTTTTAAGGTAATTATGTTCCTGCACTATCTTTGGCTGGGGCCACTGCAGGCTATTGCAGTGACCGCCCTGCTCTGGATGGAAATAGGAATACCATGTCTTGCCAGGATGGCGGTTCTCATTATTCTTCTGCTAGTGCAAAGCTGCTTCGGAAATTTGTTTTCATCACTTCGGTAAGAGAAACACTGGTTTTAAAAAATGGGTAAAAAAAAAAAAATAGGTAACATGTACTTGGCAACTTCCACTGTCTGCTAGATGCTTTTATTCAAAAACACAAAAGGCTTCTCTTCTCTCTTCTTTGGCTGTAGACCCCTGGAGAAGGAAATGGCAAACCAGTCCAGTATTCTTGCCTGGGAAATCCCATGGACAGACGAATCTGGGGGACTGTAGTCCATGGGGTCACAGAGAGTCGGATATGATTTAGTAACTGAACACATACATACACCCTTCAGACTTAGCCAGTGGAGGCTCCAGCCTTAAGCTGAAGGCTGATCTTGAAGTGGATATGGTGATGGCATTCACTGACTCCTCCTGGCATTGTATCTGAATAAGCAGAGTGTCCTTAAGCAGAATTTACCCATGTCTAAGTTATTTAAATGTTATTAAAAGTAATCATAATTGTACAGGCCCACTCCTGGTGTTGGTGATGGACAGGGAGGCCTGGAATGCCGCGATTCATAGGGTCGCAAAGAGTCGGACATGACTGAGCGACTGAACTGAACTGAAGTTATTTAAATGTTGTTAAAAATAATCATAATTGTACAGGCCCATTTCTAGCCTAGCGGCATTTATGTTTATTATGCTTGTGTTAGAGCCATGTTTATGTTGTGTTTTATTTCAATGTTTCCATTAAGTTATAGACATCCCAAGGGCAAGGTTGACCTTAATTATGTCTTTATAAAACCCCAGAGTCCCAGCAGTGTATGTGACAGAAAAGAGACTGGTGATGATCAGATAAAGCTGAAGCAGGTCCCAGAGGGTTGGAGATGTGTCATTGTCCAGGTTGTCAGGTGATGGAGGTGTTGTGCTGTTTGAAGTTTTTTTCTTGAGTTTTTTCTTCTTCTTCTTCTTCTTTTCTTTTTTTTTTGGTGACCATGTGTGGTATTTTTCTCTACTTGGAAGTTCTTTCCTTTCTTTGCTGTGGAGAGATGTTCCTTATCCTTCCAGGCCTTATTCCACTGCTACCAGCAATTTTTATTCCTATTTTTATTACAACACAAACACTGTCTTCCTGTTATATGCTTTTCTGCCTTCCCTACCTAACTGTGACCTCTTTGAGCAGATGGTTTGTATCCAAATCATTTCAGGTCTTCCTTAGCTGATGCTGCAAGTTATCCAAGTTAATTCTTTAATTGGACTGAATGGTTGGCTTCCTAATGGAAATCTTTCTCCATTTGTACTTTGAGTAGGGCCCGCCTATGTTGTCAGCACAAAAGATCTGTGGGGACTTCTTTGATCTTTGGTTTCTGCCTGTGGCCCCTGCTGCTGCTGATAATAAGGAAATTTGGGCTGTGGTTACTAAGGCTCATCTTTCACATCTGTTCCCTCAGGAGTAAGACCGCAGCGCTCACAGACAACAGGATCAGGACCATAAGCGAAGTTATAACTGGCATCAAAACAATTAAAATGAATGCTTGGGAAAAGTCATTTATAGACCTTATTTCCAGATTGAGAGGGTAAGTTTTTTTTTTTCTTTTTTAATATGTATATATATTACACTGTATGTTTGTAGTTTTTTATTTCCTATTTTTACTGATTGGTTTAGAAGTCTTATCTAGTTTTCACATTAAAGTGAATTTAAATACTACTCACTTCATCCCCTCACACTTGGCAGGAACATTGGAGATGTCATTTTAACTTGCTCTTCCATCTACTGTCTTCTTAAAGGAAAAAATATATATGTTTCTTACTTATACAGAAATGAAATTCTAAATATTTCTTAAGCATTGATTGTAAAATATTAGTGTTTGAGATGACAGTATTTAAACTAAAATTGCAATATATGTTGATATAGCATAAATGGGGAATTGATAGAGATTGAGTGTACCTGTATCAGGCCAAATGTTATAAACCAGTATTACTCATTGTAAACTGACCCCTGAAAAGACTGTTCTTTTGTCTTTGCTTTATGTTTGTAGACTTTTAAAAAATATTTCATTTAAATATCTGATGAGTGTTTATACTCCAGCACAGGGTGCTTAGAATTCTCTGGCTGCTCCCTGTCACCTCTCACTTTGCACCCTTGTGGTCGCCCCTCCCTCTGCTGGGAATCTACTCTCATCTTCCTTCTTCTCTAGCCTCTGCTGAGTGACTGACTCCAGCTCATCTCAGGGTCCACATGTGTGTGGCTTATCCTGTCACTGCTGTTCAGGGTTACATGCTTCTGCTCTGTGCTCCTGTTGGGGCTGTGCTGGCTGCCTCTGTCTAGTGTCTTACAATTTGGGGGCTTACTCTTTTTTTTTTTTTTTTAATGTACACACACATCACACCACATCATTTTATTTATTTCTTTTTTCATTAATTGTGGCTGTGCTGGGTCTTCATTGCTGTGTGCAAGCCTTCTCTAGTTGTGGCAAGCAGACTCTTCATTGTGGGGTGTGGACTTCTAACTGAGGTGGCCTCTCTCGTTGCAGAGCACAGGCTCTAGGCACGCAGGCTTCAGTAGTTGCAGCATGTGGGCTCTAGAGCTTGGGCTCAGTAGTTGTGGTGCATGGGCTTAGTTGCTCTGCAGCATGTGTAACTATCTGGACCAGGGATTGAACCCATGTCCTCCTCATTGGCAGGCAGATTCTTATCCACTGTACCACGAGGGAAGTACAGGGGTTTATTATTCTCCCCAACCTCCCCCAATCTAATGAGCTCCTGGGAAAGGATGGGCTTTGCCTTTCTGTCATCAGTGAGGAGCCAGGCATAGGACTTTTGGTTATGAATGCTTGTTGAATGAATGTTCAAACACAGTCTGATTGACCCAAAATGTTTAAACGTGCAACATTAAGCCTCCATTTAATTGGAAGAGTGAAGTGGTGATGAGGTATGCGGTCCTTGGATCGGGGCAGAGCCCCGGATGTGCACTGTGTAGTGTCTCCATGATGTGAGAGGTTGTTTATCTTAATCTGTGTCCACTCCCTAGAAAGGGGCCACTCACCTAGGGCACTTGAATTAATGCCTTGGATGTCAATGATTGTTTTGAAATCTGTTTTAAAACTCTTATTTCTAGGGAGGAAATTTCCAAGATTCTGAAAAGTTCCTACCTTAGAGGAATGAATTTGGCATCATTTTTTGCTGCAAGCAAAATCATGATTTACGTTACCTTCATCACCAATGAGCTCCTTGACAACCTGATCACAGCCAGCCAAGTGTTTGTGGTGGTGACGCTGTTCGAGGCTCTGCGGTTCTCGAGCTCCCTCTACTTCCCCATGGCCGTCGAGAAGGTGTCAGAGGCTGTCGTCAGCATCCGAAGAATCAAGGTTTGGGGACAAATAACTTTTTAAAGTTGTAGGTGGATTTTACGTAAAATACCTTTTATTTGGTGTGATGGTATTCCTGTAAGTGAGATTTAACTCTCAGTGCCAAACCTGGCAGCCATTCAAAACTGTCTTACACACTCTTATCTCTTCTTAGGTAGTGCATACATGCTCAGTCACTCAGTTGTGTCTGACTCGTTGCAAACCTTTGGACTGTAGCCCACCAGGCTTCTCCATCCATGGAATTTTTTAGGCAAGGTAGAGTGCATTACAAATATCCTAAAATCCTTACTCATTTATGGGTAGCAGTAGCAGTGGCATTTGCATTTTGATTTGCAGTGATGACTGCAGTGTGATTAAATGTCTAAAAGCAGAAGAAGGAAGCATATTGCAACTGGAATTACTAGGTAACAACTATGTTGAGTCCTGAGGTGCGTAGGCTTTCCTCTCTGGCCTGGGGAGTGGGGGAAGAACTTGCTGGGAGCTCCCTGCTCCTCAGACAGGAAGAGTGGCCTCAGATTCACTTAGCTCTCTGTCTTTAGCCTCATTTTTAACCACTGTTATGGTATCTCTTTCATGCCTTCTGGCATGTGAGATATCTCCTGAATGTGGTCTCCATCATCTAGTCTCACTCTGAAGACCTTCAAAGGCTCTTTGTTTCTTGTAGAATCAAAATGTTAAACCCTAAGCTCCACTGGCTGCTCCATCACTTTCTGTGCTCTGATGGGGGAGGGGGAGTGGGGACATTGCCTGTGACCTGCCACACTCACCCCCACTCTGGAGTCTTGACTCACTCTGTTGGGACCCCTGGGTTCCTTCTCTTCTGTTCTTGATTTAAGCAAATGCTGCTGAGCCTCCCACAGCCCCATGACCCTCTTGCAGCACTTCCATTTACGCTGATCCAAGACTTCTGTTTATGTACACGGCCAGTCCCGCACCACCCAGCCTAGTATCAAGTGGGGTTAAGCTGACTCCCCAGGAGTGTTCTGAGCCCCACGACGGCAAACTGTGTCTGCTGGTTCTTTAGTGTAGTGCCCCGTCCATGCTGGACACATCATGGGCATTCTGGATTGACTGAAACAAGAGTTACAGGAAATGGCTGGGATGTGACACAGAGGCCCAGGGTGATTCAACCTGTACTGCTGCTTCTGCTAAGTCGCTTCAGTCGTGTCTGACTCTGTGCGACACCATAGACGGCAGCCCACAAGGCTCCTCTGTCCCTGGGATTCTCCAGGCAATAATACTGGAGTGGGTTGCCATTTCCTTCTCCAATGCAGGAAAGTGAAAAGTGAAAGTGAAGTCGCTCAGTTGTGCCCGACTCTTAGCGACCCCATGGACTGGAGCCTACCAGGCTTCTCTGTCCATGGGATTTTCCAGGCAAGAGTACTGGAGTGGGGTGCCATTGCCTTCTCTGCCAACCTGTACTAGAAGCTGCAGAAATGCTGAAGGAGGGAGCAGGTTAGAGTTAGGCATTCCTGCAACATCAGGTCTTGGGGAAGGGTATCAACCCAGGGGAGCTGAATCTTATCCAGAGTGGGAATAGGTCTGAATCCTCCCCTTGTTCTGTGTGTCCGTTTGTGTATCTGAAACCAGCATGAGTGGACTTGGTGGACCTGCTCTTGGAAGAGAGGAGCTGTGCCCTGCACAGCCTGGTGTTCATGCAGACTCTGCTGGCCTGGCTCCTCAGCTGGGCTCTTGGGGCTTGGAGGTAATTAGAAACAGTCAGTCTTACTCAGTTAACAAAGTTAGTCCAATTGTCTTCTTGGCCATCATGAAATAATAAAAAAGATCAATACCATGAGGCTTTATGGTAAAATGCATTTCTAGTCTGAAGGTGGTTTTGAGACAGAATTCCCTCATCTTTGGAGTTGGTCAGTCTTTTTCCTCTGAAGACCTTTGACTAATTGGATGAGGCCCATCCACATTATGAAGACTAATCTATTTTATTCAGAGTCTCTTGGATTTAGATGTTTGTCTCACCTGAAAAATATATTCACTGTAATGCATGTTTAATTAAACAAGTGTATGGGGACTGCAGTTCAGTTAAGTTGAGATAAAATTAGCCATCACACCCACTTGATTCCCCATCTCTTCCTTACAGCTCCCGAATATGACTTTGTCCTCATTAGGCCATGTGTTTATGGATTTCTTTGCTTCCCTGAACTCCAGACTTATCTAAAGGGCAGATACAATTTCTCATTCATCTTCATAGTCCTCCCAAATAGCAAGTACTCAGGAAATGTGCAACTGAAGGGATCTTCCAGCTCCATCATGTCTGGGCTTCTGCAGATGCCTAACCAGTAAGCATGGTTGTAGTGGGGAGAGTGATTACTTTGATTCTTTGGTGAATTATGTGATGCACCAAAGAATGTGGCATAAAAGGGATCCTACAGAAGGTTTTCAAGGAATTGTGCTCAAATATTTAGGTATGATTTTTGATTCTTTTTCCACCAAAATGCAGCTGAACTATCTGAGGCTTGAAATTTCTTCCTGTGTGGATATGTGCAGTAATATTAAAATCACGACCTGGGAAAAACTTTGAATTTTCTGGGGCTGATTTTGTCAAGCTCCTTTGTGTCCTGATGAAGGAAGCACCTTTGATTTGGTCATAAAACCTAAAATTTCCCTTGTGTACACAAAGTGTCTGTCAGGAAGGTGGTCTAGAAATTTAGAGATCTTTCTTCAGTAGCTGTTATCAGTAAAGGTGGGACAAATGGCTGAGAATAATAGTGGTGATAAGGGTTAATGTTAGCATGGGAAATTGATTCCTGGTGGGTTGAATTAATTGGTGTAAGATTTCCCTTTTAGATATTAGATGCTTCTGCATCATATATAGTTTTGACAACCCTTTAAAAATCTAGTTCTCTAGTTCATCAGAATTACCTGGAATGCTTATTAAACCTACATCATTACACCTTGGAGTTTCTGATTAATTAGAGGTATTGGCTAGGGCCCAAGATATTTATATCTTTAGTCAATGATCCTGTGTACCTAAAAATAAAGCATATTTTGGTAACATTATCTTGGTTACAGAAAAAAAAGCAAACAAAACCAAAATGTACTTTAGCAAATATAGAAGATGATAGGATCTTGTTAAGACTAAAATCAGTTGATTTAAAAAAAAAAGTTTCTTGTTTTGTGCTAGACTTTTCAGGGTGAAATTTGAATTTATTTCTTCAGTCACTTTTTCTAAAGAATAACTGAGTGCCTGCCTGAAGCCTGGCACAGGCTAGATGCATATGTAACAATCATTGGGAAGGAAATGCAGAGAAGTCCTTCTCTGGACTATATGTTTCCATATGAAACATATGGAATATATGTTTCATCAAGTGGGGGGTTAATAAAGAATCAAATAGTGAAACTCACTGTGGATGTGTTTGTGTGTCATTAGTCCTTAGAAGGAAAAGTCCAAGGTGCCATGGGGTGCTTTGGCAGAGTTACTGTTATAGTCTTAGAGCTCATGATTCCTGGGAAGGCTGAGGAAGTTACCTGGAGAATTCTGTGTGTGGGGGTGGGGTAGGTGGGGTAGCTGATGCTTCACATTTTCCTGGGGATAGTGATGTGACACAGGCTTTTAGTGCACAGGAAGGGGATCCATGCATTTGAGGAACCAAATATGTCTGAGGCTGCAGAATAGAGAGTGAGAGGCTTGAGCAGGGGACTGTTAGGCCTCCCTGGTTGCTCAGCTGATAAAGAATCTGCCTGCAATGTAGGAGACCCCGGTTCAATTCCTAGGTTGAAAAGATCTGCTGGAGAAGGGATAGACTACCCACTTCAATATTCTGGGTTTCCCTGGTGGCCCAGCTGGTAAAGAATCTCCCTGCAATGTGGGATACCTGGGTTCCACCCCTGGGTTGGAGAAGGGAATGGCTACCTACTCCAGTATTCTGGCCTGGAGAAGTCCATGGACTGGATCATCCATGGGGCTGCAAAGAGTCAGACATGGCTGAGTGACTTTGACTTTATACAGGACTCTACAGGTAACATCAAAGTTTTTCTTATCTCAAAGCTCACTGTGGCTGAAGCCTGGGAAACAGGTCAGGGAAGTGGGATGGGGATCCAGAGCAGAAACAGGGAAATACATCAAGAGCTTAGTGCTGTGCATGGCCCAGGAAAAGGATGATATGCTTTAGCTTAGGGTGAAATGGCCTTGGCTAGATTTGAGAGCCACTCAAGGCACATCTTGAGTTGGGTATGAGAGGAGGGAGAGGTGAATCCTGGGCTGCTTTTGGTTTTCAGGCTGCAAAACCACCTGGATGCACTAAAATAAGGAATACTATAAGATAACCAAATTTGGCGAGGAGAAAAGTATGAACTTGGTTTTGAATTCTGAGAGGCTGTGAAGTACCTCAGTGTTTTCGGTTTTATTCTAAGACCCACCTGACTGACCAGCCATTGGCCTTCTGTCCTGTTATCTAATAAGTAACAGGCAATGATCAGATATTCATTTTCTTCCTTTCCTTGCCTCCCACTTAGATTGTGATAATGCCCAACTAGAAGGTGAAAAAGGCAGCAGGGGTGGGATAAAAGGTCAGCTGAATTTACTGACCAGGTGGTCAGAACTTGGCCAGATTTGACCACAGATGGGCTGGAGACGTGGTGGGAACATCGAGTTTAGAACACACTGTGGTGTTGAGCCCTGCTGCCCCACTGCCTCCTGCAGCCTGGGACTCAGTAGACTAGATAGTTCCTCATCCAGGATTTCTGCTCAGGTCATGTCTGAGAGCCCTAGGAAGGAAACCCACCACCCCTGCCCACCTTGGAGAGGGTACGATGGTTCATACCCATGGGCAGACCTACACATGAGCTTCATAGTTTCTTGTTTTTTTATTTATATATGCTTTTCAATTTCCTTTTTCATATAAAGAATTTGAGGATTTATTGTGATCTTATAGGCTCAAGAAGTCCCTCTGTTTTTCTCTTAATAAGGAAAGGGAGTGAAAGTCTTGGCATTGAATGAATCCAATAGGATTGTAAATATCTTGTCTTAACTTTGAAGCACTGAAAGTCTTCAGTGACTTTTACATCCAGTGAAATGTGTCTAAAATTATATTGTTCACAGAGCAGATTTTCCATTATGCTACTGGGAAGTCAGTCATTTTGGCTGTAGTTCTGGTATTGATACTTTCCCACGTGACCAGTTCTGGATCTGCACATCATGGGTCTAACGGTTATTTAATTTCAGCTTTTTCATTACCTTTAGTCCTGGAGAAAAATCCAGCCAGCACTTCTGCACCTTTACAAGCTGGTCATGTGCTGAGTGGAGTCTCATTTAACCCCTGGAAGACTGTGATGCATTTCTCTGCTGCTGCTGCTAAGTCATTTCAGTCGTGTCCAGCTCTGTGCGACCCCAGAGATGGCAGCCCACCAGGCTCCCCCGTCCCTGGGATTCTTTAGGCAAGAACACTGGAGGTGGTTTCCATTTCCTTCTCCAATGCATGAAAGTGAAAAGTGAAAGTGAAGTTGCTCTGTTGTGTCCGACTCTTAGCAACCTCATGGACTGCAGCCCACCAGGCTCCTCCATCCATGAATTTTCCAGGAAAAGTACTGGAATGAGGTGCCTTTGCCTTCTCAGTGTCTTTCCCTACTCTGTCCTATTATTTGTGGACAAGTTTTCAATAGATTTAATTCTTCACTTAGGACACGCTTATTCTTTACATTCTTTTTTTTTTTTTTTTGAAAGTGGGAAATTTCTATTCTACTGTGTACATACTGAATATTGTTTTTTTGTCATGGTAGCATGCTTAAGCTAAAATTGGAATTTTTGTCAAGACAAAATGTATATACACGTGTAATCTTTGGTTTCTGTGTTAGCTCAGACTGTGTAAGGTTATAGCCATACAGTCAATGGTTGGACTGATTTGAACCAGCCCTACAGTCTGTTCTTTGTCTTACCCATGATGGGTCAACCCGTGCAAAGCTTGGTCTCAGTTGGAGTTGGGACTGTGTAAGTGTGTGAATGACATTGTGTCGCCCCTCTTCGTGACTTATTATCCCTCTGGGGATTCAAAAGTAGGGAGGGTGATACCAGCCTGGAATGTCCTGAGCTTGTTCCCAGGAGGATTAGCATTTGAGATGGACTGGAGGGCTGGGTGGGTCAGCACTCAGGGTGTCCAGACAGAGGCCACCTGGAGAGTGTGGACTTAGGTGCTGACAGGTCACTGGAGGGTGTTAAGTGTGGTGGACAATTTCGGAGGTGTGTAAGGAGATGAGGAGGGAGTGGTGTTGGGGTCAGTTTTATGGGGTTGGGGAGGGCTGGTGAAGGAACCAGAAAAAAGAAAAGTTGTATTAGTATTTGCAATGATTAATAGTGAGTGAGATTCTGAAATTATATTGTTTCAAGAGGAAAGAAGTGGAAGGGGATAAACAGTGGCAGAACAGGTAAGAACTGTATCTGGCTGATGATGGGAGAGGTGGTGTGGAGAGAGGACTCAGGCTGTGGTGGTTGAGAGTCTGCAGAGAAGTCCTCAGACCACTGTCCATGAGTTCTGCTTCCTGCTGGACAGAGGCTCGGGGTGGGTAAGAGTAGCTGTGCCCAGTGTTCAGATTCTAAGTGAGCCTGGATGAGAGGGGGAGGAAATGAGTAGATCGTGTCTCCCACCAGCTGGTCTTTGAGAGAAATGTAAGGATCCAATCTAACTTTTCCTGCATAGAAGCAGGTTTTCATATTCAGTTTTTCCAGCATTTCCAGAATTTACAACTTGTTCTTTTGCAGTAGAAGATTTCAATCACATTTGTTACTTTGGGACATGATATTCTGAAGTCAAATGCTTCAAGGGTATTTATGATTTGTAGGATAGTAGGGTATTTATGATTTGTAGGGTAGTAGGTTACTATTTCAGGAGAAGGCAATGGCACCCCACTCCAGTATTCTTGCCTGGAAAATCCCATGGATGGAGGAGCCTGGAAGGCTGCAGTCCATGGGGTCGCTGAGGGTCCAACACGACTGAGTGACTTCACTTTCACTTTCATGCATTGGAGAAGGAAATGGCAACCCACTCCAGTGTTCTTGCCTGGAGAATCTCAGGGATGGGGAGCCTGGTGGGCTGCTGTCTATGGGGTCACATAGAGTCAGACACAACTGAAGTGACTTAGCAGCAGCAGCAGCAGGTTACTATTTCAGAGAAGGCAATGGCACCCCACTCCAGTACTCTTGCCTGGAAAATCCCATGGATGGAGGAGTGTGGTGGGCTGCCATCTATGGGGTCACACAGAGTCGGACACAACTGAAGTGACTTAGCAGCAGCAGCAGAAGCAGGTTACTATTTGGGGCTTCCCTGGTAGCTCAGCCAATAAAGAATCTCCCTGCAGTGCAGGAGACCCCAGTTTGATTCCTGGGTCAGGAAGATCCCCTGGAGAAAGGATAAGCCATCCAATCCAGTATTCTTGCCTGGAGAATCCCCATGGACAGAGAAGCCTGGTGGGCTACAGTCCATGGGGTCCCAAAGAGTAGGACACCACTGAGCAACTAAGCACACAGTTTACTATTTATGTGTTGTCTTCTTCCTCAAAATCCTAAAATGCTTATTTCAGTTTCCCCCTGTGTTGATTAGGACTCGGTTTGCCTATGAGTCCTGGAATTACCTATGTTAAAGCTGCTTACACAGTTTGTTTTTCTCTCATATAAGTGTCCTTTAATGCTGTGTTTTGGTTTCCTGAGGCTGCCATAACCAAGTACCACAAACAGGTGCTTAAAACCCCAGAAATTGATTGTTTTCCAGTCCTAGAGCCTCAAAGACTGAAATCAAGGTGTCAGCAGAGTCATGATCCCTCTGAATCGTTAAAGAGGAAATCCTTCCTTGCCTGTATTAACTGAGGTGGTTGCAGAAAAACCTTGGCCTTTCTTGGCTTGTAACTGCCATCACTTCAGCCTCTGTCTCTATCATCATGTGGGCATTTTCTCTTTCTGTGTGTGTCTCTGGGTTTCTATTCTTATAAGGACACCAACCATATTGAATTCAGGGCCCACCCTACTCTGGTGTGATCTCACCTTAACTGATTCATCTGCAACAATCCTGTTTTTAAACAAGTCATATTTTGAGTTTTAGTTAAATTCAGTTGCTCAGTCATGTCCGACTCTTTGTGACCCCACAGACTGCAGCACAACAGGCCTCCCGGTCCATCATCAACTCTCAGAGTTTACTCAAACTCATGTCCATTGAGTTGGTGATACCATTCAACCATCTCATCCTCTGTCGTCCCCTTCTCCTCCTGCCCTCAATCTTTCCCAGCATCAGGGTCTTTTCAAATGAGTCAGCTCTTCACATCAGGTAGCCAAAGTATTGGAGTTTCAGCTTCAACATCAGTCCTTCCAATGAATATTCAGGACTGATTTCCTTTAGGATGGACTGGTTGGATCTCCTTGCAGTCCAAGGGACTCTCAAGAGTCTTCTTCAACACCACAGTTCAAAAGTATCAATTCTTTGGGATTCAGATTTCTTTATAGTCTAACTCGCACATCCATACATGACTACTGGAAAAACCATAGCCTTGATTAGACAGACCTTTGTTGACAAAGTAATGTCTCTGCTTTTTAATATGCTGTCTAGGTTGGTCATAACTTTCCTTCCCAGGAGTAAGCGTCTTTTAATTTCATGTCTGCAGTCACCATCTGCAGTGATTTTGGAGCCCCCCAAATAACATCAGCCATTGTTTCCCCATCTATTTGTAATGAAGTGATAGGACCAGATGGCATGATCTTAGTTTTCTGAATGTTGAGCTTTAAGCCAACTTTTTCACTCTCCTCTTTCATTTTCATCAAGCAGCTCTTTAGTTCTTCTTCACTTTCTGCCCTAAGGGTGGTATCATCTGCATATCTGAGGTTATTGATATTTCTCCTGGCAATCTTGATTTCAGCTTGTGCTTCCTCCAGCCTAGCGTTTCTCATGATGTACTCTGCATATAAGTTAAATAAGCAGGGTGACAATATACAGCCCTGACATACTCCTTTCCCTATTTGGAACCAGTCTGTTGTTCCATGTCCAGTTCTCACTGTTGGAATTTCAGCATACTTTTTTGTGGGGATGCTGTTCACCCCATAACAAGTTTTGTGGTTAGTATCATCGTCCATGGTCTCAGGGACCAAAATTATTTTTAAAAAGTAAATTTAATTAATTTTTGGCTGTGCTGGTTCTTCATTGCTGCTTTCTGTAGTTGCAATAAGCATGCTTCTCATTGCAGTGACCTCTTGTTGTGGAGCATGGTCTCTAGGTGCACAGGCTTTGGTAGTTGTGGCACATGGGCTCTGGAGCTTGGACTCAGTATCTGTGATCCATGGGCTTAGCTGCTCTGTGGCATGTAGAATGTTCTGGGCCAGGGATCAAATCCCTGTCTCCTGAATTGGCAGGCAGATTCTTATCTACTGCATCACTAGGGAAGTCCCAGACTCTTGTTACCCCCACTGTGTATGGCCTTAACCAAGTTGGCAGCCTTCAAAGTCCAGGCTTGGGGTGGGCCGGGTGGAAGAAGGTCTTGGACATTGCCACTTTCCACCGACCTGGATTTAGTCATGTGTCTGCACCTATTTTCTCAGAAGCCTGGTGAGAGAGGCCTTCCTTCTAGGTTGTCAGGTGCAGCTAAAATCCGGCATTCAGGAAGAAGAACAGATTTTTAGGACAGCCAGCAGTCTCTGCCACACATTCACAGTTCTTGCAGGAGGAGGTGGCACTGGGGTTGTCTTGGTTGTTTACTCAATTTCTCTATCATAGTGTCATAGCTTTTCTCATTGAATGATGTCTAGCATTTGCAAGGCAAGAGGGAATTTTCCTGCATAAGATTATGTTAGCTTTGTAGTGGTTCTCAAGACTTGGTTTTATTCAGCTACATTCCACTGAATAGCTGCTAAGTAGTGTGAAAATCATGAAAAGTGGGAGCTGCACCCATTCCTACTCTAGAGGAGGAGAGAGGGCAGTGACTAAGGAAAAGAGACAGTGATTGTGAAAAGATACTTGTAAAATATTTTATAAGAGATGGAAATTTAAGAGTATTTAATTTTTAGACAATGACTTACGTGATAGTTAATGAAAATCAGTGATACTGACCTAACACACATGAGGAGAAAGGCAAAGTGTGCTTAAGTGCCCAGGAAAAGACCATGAGGCAAAACAGGCATAGCTGGGGTTTTCGTTTGGCATATCTGTCATTGGTTTTGTGTCCCCAGCCTGTCCTGTGCCACTTGATACTCGAAGGCTTGAGCATGGCCTTGCTTTCTCTGTTCCTAGCAGTGTGCATAATGCTTGGCACATGGTGGTATTCAGGAAATATTTATGGAATCATTTCCAATCAGCTCAGCTGTTTGTTGTTAGTAACTCAAAAGTTAAGCAATAAAAATGTCCAGGTTCTTAACTGTTGGAGTTTGGAGTCATATTTTCTCTTTAAGGAGAAACTAGTTCACTTGTTGAGAAAGTTACAACTTTGCTCATGGCCAGAAAATCTTTATTTTATATATATGTTTATATGGCTTTCCAGGTGGTGCAGTGGTAAAGAATCCTATCAGTGCAGGAGATGCAAAAGACGCAGGTTTGAGCCCTGGGTCAAGAAGATCCCCTGCAGGAGGAAATGGGAACCCACTCCAGTATTCTTGCCCAAAATATCCCAAGGGGGTCTCAAAAGAGTCAAACATAACTGAGTGATTAGACAACAATGTTTATATGTGAAGTATTCTTATATGTGCTTTCTATACAAATATATTTACATATTTATACATATATATGTATATAAAACACTATGCATACTATATATACTATATGATTGTATATTCCATATGATATACATTATTTTATAGAATATATATTATTTACTATGTTCTGATATGAAACAAAACTTCTTTAAGTACAGCTGGCAAAATGATATGTAGGCTGTATAAAATCTGTTATTGCAAATTCCAGGAAACCAATAATTTTTGTTTGTGCTTTGTTCTTGCAACTTAAACTGTCTGTTTTTCCTTTTTCTGTAGAACTTCCTATTACTTGATGAGATATCACAGCTCAACAGTCAGCTGCCATCAGATGATAAAACGATAGTGGAAGTGAAAGGTTGCACTGCTTCTTGGGATAAGGTAACAAGTCCTCCATTCCAAGATCATGACTACTAATTGACAACTGAAGACAGATTTATTGGAGAATGTTGTGGTTTTACACATGGTATAAAATGTGATTTGATCATTTACTGAGATTATGTTATAAAAATTCTGAAAATAGGGAATAAGGTTTCCAGCTAATGGAGATTAAATGTAAAATCAGCCTAAGAATTTGGCATGTTGCTCTCTATTTCATTTTCAAGAGAGCTTTCAAAGTATTATACTAATAATTTAAAGTACATACATTTGAATTTAAAAGGACATAATTTGAATTTAAAGTACATATGTTTCTAATGTTGGATTTTACAGGATTGGAGGGACAAAATGCTGCAATGTGGAATGGGTTAACTAATGAATGCACAACCATTTATTAAAGACAAGAGGCTTTGGGAAATCAGTGTAAATTTTTTGCCTTGATTATCATTTTATTATATACTGGGTGATCTGGATCTTTGCTGTGGGGTAGGGTGGGTGCTCCCCCATCCTGAGCTTCTGGATGGCTCTGGCTACTTGGGTGTCAGCCAGAGGCAGTGGAGAGATAGCAAGTGGGCATCGTGAGCACCAGTGATTCCTAGTTTAAGTGTTGCACAGTGTGGAAGCTGATAGGGAGACTGGTGATTTTCCAACACTTGGTTTATTTATGACTTTATGGCAAATAGAAAAAGACAAAAAAAGTCCACTCTCAAAATTGCACATGCGTTGCTGCCTCCTTTACCCATGACTGAAATGTTTCCATTACCATGGTTCTCTGGTCCTCTGTGCACATCCTCCTGTATCAGTGTGGACCAGTCAGGAAAACAGAACCCTAACCAAAGGAGAGGAAATTCCTACAGGGAATTAGTTATGTAGATGATGAAAGCAGGGAAAAGCAAAAATGGTAAAATGGTGGTGGGTGAGACAACCCAGAAATTAGCAAAGGCATAAGTCCTCTTGGAGGAGTTCACCATTAGTGCCACTATAGAGCCGCCTTGCAGACAGCCCACAAACTGGAGAACAATTATACCAAAGAAGTTCTCGCAGTGTAACAAAAGTTCTAGGGCCCACAACCTGTCCCACAACCTTTCTAGATTTCCCAACCTGGGGATCCGGCAAAAGGACTGAAAACCCCCAGAGAAACAGACTTTTGGTGGACACAGCAAAACTTTGTGCACACCAAGACCCAGGAGAAAGGAGCAGTGACTTCACAGGAGACTGAGCCAGACTTGCCCGTGAGTGTCCAGAAATTTCCAGAGGAGGCATGGTTGACAGTAGCCTGCTGTGGGGTCAGGGGACTGACAACAACAGACCTGGGAGCCTTGGCATGCTGGCATAAGTCCTTTTGAAAGAGCCACTACCCCTCAGGCCAAACTATGGGAACACAGCCCCACCCATCAGTAGAAAATTGGATTAAAAATTTACTGAGCTTGGCCCCACCTACCAGAGCAAGACCCAGATTCCCCCACAGCCACTCCCTCCCACCAGGAAGCTTCCACAAGCCTCTTAACCTCATCTGTCAGAGGAAGACAGAATAAAAACCACATTCACAGAAAAATAACCAAACTGATCATGTGGAACACAGCCTTGTCTAACTCAATGAAACTATGAGCTCTGCCATGTATGGCCACCCAAGATGGATGGGTCATGGTGGAGAGTTCTGACAGAGAGTGGTCCACTGGAGAAGGGAATGGTAAACCACTTCAGTATTCTTTCCTTGAGAACCCCATGAACAGTATGAAATGGCAAAATAAGAAATAACACTGAAAGATGAACTTCCCAGGTTGGTAGGTGGCCAATATGCTACTGGAGATCAGTGGAGAAATAACTTGAGAAGGAATGAAGAGGCTGGGCCAAAGAGGAAAAAATGCCCAGCTGTGTTTGTATCTGGTGGTGAAATTAAACTTTGATGCTGTAAAGAACAGTATTGCTTAGGAACCTGGAATGTTAGGTCCATGAACCAAGGTAAATTGGAAGTGGTCAAATAGGAGATGACAAGAGTGAACAACATTTTAAGAATCAGCGAACTAAAATGGACTGGAATGGGTGAATTTAATTCAGATGACCATTATATCTACTACTATGGGCAAGAATCCCTTAGAAGAAATGGAGTAGCCCTTATGAAGTGAAGTGAATTCGGTCAGTCATGTCCAACTCTTTGCAACCCCATGGACTGTATCCCACCAGGCTCCTCCATCCATGGAATTTTCCAAGCAGGAGTGCTGGAGTGGATTGCCATTTCCTTCTCCAGTTGGTCTTCCTGATCTGGGTATCAAACCCAAGTCTCCCACATTTCAGGCAGACGCTTTACCATCTGAGCCACCAGGGAAGCCCGTAGCCCTCATGGTCAACAGAAAAGTCCAAAATGCACTAATTGGATGCAATGTCAAAAACAACAAAATGATCTTCTGTTTGATTTCAAGGCAAACCATTCAATATCACAGTAATCCAAGTCTGTGCCCCAACCAGTAATGCTGAAGAAGCTGAAGTTAAACAGTTCTATGATGACCTATATGAGCTAGTACTAACATAAAAAAAAAAAAAAAAAAAGTTTTCTTTTCATCATAGGGGACTGGAATGCAAAAGTAGGAAATCAAGAGATACCTGGAGTAACAGGAAAGTTTGGTCTAGGAGTACAAAATGAAGCAGGGCAAAGGGTAACAGTTTTGACTGAACTCACTGGTCATAGCAAACATCCTCTTCCAACAGCACAAGAGAAGAATCTACACATGGACATTACTCGATGGTCAATACTGAAATCAATTGATTGTATTCTTTACAGTCAAAGGTGGAGAAGCTCTCTATAGTCATCAAAAACAAGACAGGGAGCTGACTGTGGCTCAGATCGCGAACTCCTTATTGCAAAATTCAGGCTTAAATTGAAGAAAGTAGGGAAAACCATTAGGCCATTCAGATATGACCTAAATCAAGTCCCTGACAATTATATGGTGGAAGTGAGAAATAGATTCAAGGGATTAGATCTGATAGAGTGCCTGAAGAACTATGGACAGAGATTTGTAACTTTCCCTGGTGGCTCAGAGGTTAAAGCGTCTGCCTGCAATGTGGGAGACCTGGGTTCCATCCCTGGGTCGGGAAGATCCCCTGTAGAGGGAAATGGGAACTCATTCCAGTATTCTTGCCTGGAGAATCCCATGGACAGAGGAGCCTGGTGGGCTACAGTCCACGGGGTCACAAAGAGTCGGACACGACTAAGTGACTTCACTTTTTTGGTAACATTGTACAGGAGGCAGTGATCAAAATCACCCCCAAGAAAAAGAAATGCAAAAAGGCAAAATGCTTGTCTGAGGAGGCCTTACGAATAGCTTAGAAAAGAAGACAAGCTAAAGGCAAAGGAGAAAAGGAAATATATACCCATCTGAATGCAGAGTTCCAAAGAAGAGCAAGGAGAGATAAGAATGCCTTTCTAAATGAACAATTCAAAGAAATAGAGGAAAACAATAGAATGAGAAAGACTAGAGATCTCTTCAAGAAAATTAGAGATATCAAGGGAACATTTCATGCAAAGATGGGCACAATAAAGGACAGAAATGGTATGGACATAACAGAAGCAGAAGATATTAAGAAGAGAACTTAGAAGAACTATACACAGAAGAACTATACAAAAAAAAAAAAAAAATCTTAATGACCCAGATAACCACAATGGTGTGATCACTCACCAGAGCCAGACATCCTGGAATAAGAAGTTAAATGGGCTTTAGGAGGCATCACTAGGAACAAGCCTAGTGGAGGTGATGAAATTCCAGCTGAGGTATTTAAAATCCTAAAAGGATAATGCTGTTAAAGTACTTTATTCAATATGCCAGCAAATATGGGAAACTCAGCAGGAGCCACAGGACTGGAAAAGGTCAGTTTTCATTCCAATCCCAAAGAAGGGTAATGCCAAAGAATGTTCAAACTACTACACAATTGCACTCATTTCACATGCAAGTGAAGAAATGCTCAAACTTCTCCAAGCTAGGCTTCAACAGTGTGTGAATGGAGAACTTGCAGATGTTCAAACTGGGTTTAGAAAAAGCAGAGGAACCAGAGATTAAATTGCCAACATCCATTAGATCATAGAAAAGCAAGAGAATTCCAGAAAAACATCTGCTTCATTAACAATGCTAAAGCCTTTGACTGTGTGGATCACAACAAACTTTGGAAAATTCTTAAAGAAATGGGAATTCTAGACCACCTTACCTGCTTCCTGCAACATCTGTATGCAGGTCAAGAAGCAACACTTAGAACCAGACATGGAACAAGCAACTGATTGCAAATTGGGAAAGTAGTATGTCAAGGTGTATGTTGTCACCCTGCTTATTTAATTTCTATGCAGGGTACATAATAAGAAATTCTGGGCTGGATGAACCACAAGCTAGAATCAAGATTGCAGGGAGAATTATCGATAACCTCAGATATGCAGAAAACACTATCCTTATGGTAGAAAGCAAAGAGGAACTAAAGAGCCTCCTGATGAAAGTGAAAGAGGAGACTGAAAAAGTTGGCTGAAAACTCAACATTCAAAAAACGAAGATCCTGGCATCTGGTCTCATCAACTCATGGCAAATAGATGGGAAACAATGGAAACAGTGACAGCCTTTATCTTCTTGGGCTCCAAAATCACTGCAGATGGTGACTGCACCCACAAAATTAATAGATGCTTGCTCCTTAAAAGAAAAGCTATGACCAACCTAGACAGCATATTAAAAAGCAGAGACATTAATTTGCCAACAAAGTTTTGTGCAGTCAAAGCTATGGTTTTTCCAGTAGTCATGGATGGATGTTAGAGTTGGACCAGAAAGAAGGTTGAACATCAAAGGATTGATGCTTTTAAACTGTGGTGTTGGAGAAGACTCTTGAAAGTCCCTTGGACTGCAAGGAGATCAGACCAGTAAATCCTTAAGGAAATCAATCCTGAATATTCATTAGAAGTACTGCTGCTGAAGCTCCAATACTTCGGCCACCTGATGTGAAGAGCTGACTCTTTAGAAAAGATCCTGATGCTGGAAAGATCGAAGGCAGGAGGAGGAGGGGATGACAGAGGATGAGATGGTTGAATGGCATCACTGACTCAATGGACATGAGTTTGAGCAAGTTCTGGGAGGTAGTGAAGGACAGGGAAGCCTGGTATGCTGCAGTCCATATGGTCCCAAAGAGTCAGACATGAGAGAGCCACTGAAAAATATCAAAGGCATGCCAGGAACTTATGCTGCCACCTTTTGGAGTTGAATGAGACAGTTAAAGCCAAGGTTTATGATGAAAACTTATAAGTGATTAACCACCCCCCTCCCCAAATGTCCTATAAAGTACATTATTTTAATAATCTCATGTGTATCATTCAGTTTGCATTTAAGGCAGATGCCTTGCTGTTTCTACTACTTACATTCTGTGGGTGTCTAGAGCTGTGTCCTTATGGAAATCTGATAAAAGAATGTGCCTTGTTAAAGGCAACTAAAACCATTTAAACCCCCAAAGAAATATGTATGATTGGATATAAAGGCTTCTAGAACATAGTATCTTAAAATAGGAAGGATAAAAATGTGAATTACATTAGCTTATCAATGACTATAACATTATTTTCTCTACTTTCTGAAGTAATGTATGTTACTTTATTGAAATGTGCACATTTTTATGAAATTTAATTTTTAGGCATCAGGAACCCCAACGCTACAAGACCTTTCCTTTACCGTCAGGCCCGGTGAACTGTTAGCTGTGATTGGACCTGTGGGCGCAGGAAAGGTAAGTTGTGATGCCTTTTGTCAGCTTGATGCAATACCACAGCCCCTGTTAAATCCTCAGAGTGGAGCCCAGAGCTGCGTGTGACTCAGTTTGAATTGAGTGTGTCTAGAATAGCGTCTCTCTAGGTGTGTTTCATGGACTATTAGTTTTGCAAGAAGGTTTCATGGCAAGTAAATCTTGATAAACACACACAGAGTTTCCCTTTGTGGTGCTTCATGTTGCACAGCTGGGAACCATTGTTGGGAGTTTGGACGTCTCAGTAAAGGAAATTATTGATGTGACAGCTGTTTAGGATGGATGGGGACAATGGGGACTTCTTTTTGTAACAGTGGCCCCTGCAGGAAGTCTGGAGGTGGTAAAGGCTCTTCTGGGAAGCTCTGAGGATTTCCTCACGTGATTTGACTTGATCCTGTCAGTGCACGTGTAGTGAATATGCAGCCATGTGCTGGAGCTAAAGATACACACATGAGCAAAACCCTGACAGGTGTGCTGTCCAAAGACAACTGGATTCCAGGCCAGGACAGATATGCAGGCAGATTATCTCAGCCCAGTGTGGTGAGCACACTGGTGGTATGAACACAGATATGTCACTTCTGTGTGTTACAAGAGATTTGAAGGACATGTGCACTTGCATTAGTTTCCTATGTTGTGAAACAACAAGATACAGAAACCTAAACGTGAGATGGGTACATGAGAGGGTGATGATTTCCTCTGTGATGGACTTTTGCTCTTTAGATACAACTCACTTTAGAGTTCATTTAAGTAATAATTTTTGGATATATTCTTCACACATAGCTTTTTAAGAACAAGTGTTTGTCAAGTGAAGGATACCCAGATGCAGGAACAGCTGTATTAAACATCATGTGTGTGAAATACACATTCTGCTGGGCTGCTTTGCTAGTTAAGAATGTTAAACATTCTTACTTTTTGCTGAATGTAGTACTTCATTTGGGGTCTCCCCTTGGGCAGAAGAGATTGTTGTAGTATTTTATTAATATTTTTATCAACCATTCATTTACATTGACCAATAGTGTTATTTTCAATTGCTTTTTGTCCAGACTTCCAGGGCTGTACTTAATCCTGTTCCAAAACAAGGATTCTATTGTTTATGAAGCACCAGGGTGGGGTCGGCTGTGCTGCGGGGCTTGTTCTGTCCTGAATGCACCCTGTTCACAAGTGTGTGATGCCCTCTGTTTCAGTCGTCACTGTTACGTGCTCTGCTGGGGGAGCTGCCCCCGAGCCAGGGGAAGGTCAGCGTGCAAGGGAGGATTGCATATGTTTCTCAGCAGCCATGGGTGTTTCCAGGGACTGTGAGGAGTAACATTTTATTTGGGAAAAAATATGAAAAACAACGGTATGAAGAAGTAATAAAGGCTTGTGCTTTGGAAGCGGTGAGTAATGATTTTTGAGTAGTTCCAGAATTTCAAATAATGAGAAACTGGTTTAAACTAGAAGTAAGGTTTGTTGAAAGTTCTTTTTTTGTTTGTTTATTTTTTTGTTTGTTTTTTCTCAAAGTTTGAAACATCATTCAGTGTTGCTTAATATTTATGGTGGTCTCCTGGGTAAGAATGCAGGCATATATGTTAATGTTCAATCCTGAAGTCATAAGGACACTCACAGAATGCTGTTCTTTGGGGGGCTGATTGTTTCATTTTGTGAAGTGTCATTCACTTTTCACTTCTTCGTTTACAATTATGAAAATTTCTAAAACTAGAGAGCACAGTGTAACAAACCCCCATGTACCCATCCCCAGCTTCAGCCAGGTTCAGCTGGTGGCCAGTCTTGCTGAATCTCTACTCTTGCTTCATGTCAGCCCCATTCGCCACCCCAGATTATTCTGAAGCAGATCTTAGACCTCCAGATTAGTTGACTGGTAAAGCAACCCTGGTGGCTCAGATGGTTAAGAACCTGCTTCCAGTGCAGGCAAACTGGGTTTGATTCCTGACATGGGAAGATTGACTGGAGAAATAATGGCTATCCACCCCAGTATTCTTGCCTGGAGAATTCTGTGAATAGAGGAGCCTGGGGGCTATAGTCCATGGAGTTGCAGAGTCAAACATGACTGAGCAACTAACACAAAAACATTTTACTAAGAAAAGCCTTTGGAAAAACACATTATTTCACCTGAAAAATAACCCCAATTCCTCAATATTATCAACCTTTTAGGCAGTGTTTACCTGTTGCTAATCATCTCACTGAGAAATCTTCACCATTGGTTTGAATCAGACTCCACATGAGGTGTCTGCCCCCTTGGTTGGTTCTTCCATGGTCCCTTTCAGTCTCTAGGTTTCTCTCTTCACTTGGTTTTGACTTATTCTTATTTAAAGGAAATAGCATGCTTTAACATTTCTTCTTAATTCTTCTTGTTTCACTGGGGGAGAGATTGTTTTCAGAAATAGCATTGAGTTTTACAGAAAATGGCAAGATGAAACTCTGTGTTGGAATTTAGATAAAATTGGTGGATGGATGGTGAAAAATGAATTTTTTCATTCAGTCAGTTCAGTCGCTCAGTCGTGTCTGACTCTTTGCAACCCGATGAATCACAGCACGCCAGGCCTCCCTGTCCATCACCAACTCCCGGAGTTCACCCAGACTCACCTCCATCGAGTCAGTGATGCCATCCAGTCATCTCATCCTCTGTCATCCCCTTCTCCTCCTGACCCCAATCCCTCCCAGCATCAGAGTCTTTTCCAATGAGTCAACTCTTCGCATGAGGTGGCCAAAGTACTGGAGTTTCAGCTTTAGCATCATTCCTTCCAAAGAAATCCCAGGGCTGATCTCCTTCAGAATGGACTGGTTGGATCTCCTTGCAGTCCAAGGAACTCTCAAGAGTCTTCTCCAAAACCACAGTTCAAAAGCATCAATTCTTAGCTGCTCAGCCTTCTTCACAGTCCAACTCTCACATCCATACATGACCACAGGAAAAACCATAGCCTTGACTAGACGAACCTTTGTTGGCAAAGTAATGTCTCTGCTTTTGAATATGCTATCTATATTGGTCATAACTTTCCTTCCAAAGAGTAAGTGTCTTTTAATTTCATGGCTGTAGTCACCATCTGCAGTGATTTTGGAGCCCAAAAAATTACAATCTGACACTGTTTCCACTGTTTCCCCATCTACTTCCCATAAAGTGATGGGACTGGATGCCATGATCTTTGTTTTCTGAATGTTGAGCTTTAAGCCAACTTTTTCCCTCTCCACTTTCACTTTCATCAAGAGGCTTTTTAGTTCCTCTTCACTTTCTGTCATAAGGGTGGTGTCATCTGCATATCTGAGGTTATTGATATTTCTCTCGGCAATCTTGATTCCAGCTTGTGCTTCTTCCAGCCCAGCGTTTCTCATGATGTACTCTGCATATAAGTTAAATAAGCAGGGTGACAATATACAGCCTTGATGTACTCCTTTTCCTATTTGGATCCAGTGTGTTGTTCCATGTCCAGTTCTAACTGTTGCTTCCTGACCTGCATACAGATTTCTCAAGAGGCAGATCAGGTGGTCTGATCTTCCCATCTCTTTCAGAATTTTCGACAGTTTATTGTGATCCACACAGTCAAAGGCTTTGGCATAGTCAATAAAGCAGAAGTAGATGTTTTTCTGGGACTTTCTTGCTTTTTCCATGATCCAGCGGATGTTGGCAATTTGATCTCTGGTTCCTCTGCCTTTTCTAAAACCAGCTTGAACATCAGGAAGTTCACGGTTCACATATTGCTGAAGCCTGGCTTGGAGAATTTTGAGCATTACTTTACTAGTGTGTGAGATGAGTGCAATTGTGCGGTAGTTTGAGCATTCTTTGGCATTGACTTTCTTTGGGATTGGAATGAAAACTGACCTTTTCCAGTCCTGTGGCCACTGCTGAGTTTTCCAAATTTGCTGGCATATTTAGTATTTACCTGTTAATAGAATATAATTTGGCAAAAACAAATAAATAACTAAATACTGATAAATACTGTGTTACTCTCTTGAGTTATAAAAATCTATGAGTAATACAGTGTTGAAGGGCTTGCCCTCCCCAGGCCTATTCAGTGCAGTCTGTTATTTTATACAGTGAGGGAAAAGCTGCAATGGACTTTCAAAGGTATGGTGTTGAAGGCTCCAAATTCACTTGGTTAGGCATTAGTAATTTTGCTTGAACAGTGGCTTGCACATCATAGATTGTATCTATGGTGAGTAGCATTTTATGATGGTATGAACAGAACATAATCACTTGTTTAATGGTCTTGTGTCTCACTCTTTGTGACCCCATGGACTATACAGTCCATGGAATTCTCCAGGCCAAAATACTGGAGTGGGTAACCATTCCCTTCTCCAGGGGATCTTCCCATCCAGGGATCAAACCCAGGTGGATTCTTTACCAGTTGAGGCACCAGGGAAACCCTTCTTTCTCCTGGATTGTTATTGATGGGAGATTGTGCTTTTGTGGAAATGATACTGTTACTGAGTCCAAGCTCGCTTTGCTCACTACACAGTGGGCTAGCAAATCCGAGATGAGGTGTGGAGACAGTTCAGTTCAGTTCAGTCGCTGACTCTTTGCAACCTCATGGACTGCAGCACACCAGGCCTCCCTGTCCATCACCAACTCCCAGAGTTTACTCAAACTCATGTCCATTGAGTCGGTGATGCCATCCAACCATCTCATCCTCTGTTGTCCCCTTCTCCTCCCACCTTCAATCTTTCTCAGCATCAGAATCTTATCAGATGAGTCAGTTCTTTGCATCAGGTGGCCAAAGTATTGGAGTTTCAGCTTCAACATCAGTCCTTCCAATGAACACTCATTGGAAGTGTTCAATCCTAAAGGACTGATCTCGTTTAGGGTGGACTTGTTGGATCTCCTTGCAGGCTAAGGGACTCTCAAGAGTCTTCTCCAACACCACAGTTCAAAAGCATCAACTTTTCAGCACTCAACTTTCTTTATAGTCCACTCTCACATCCATACATGACTGCTGGAAAAACCATAGCTTTGAGTAGCCTTACCGTTGTCAGCAATGTCTCTGCTTTTTAATATGCTATCTAGGTTGGTCATAACTTTCCTTCCAAGGAGCAAGCATCTTTTAATTTCATGGTGGCAGGCACCATCTACAGGGATTTTGGAGTCCAAAAAAATAAAGTCTGTCTGATTCCATTGTTTCCCCATCTACATGCCATGAAGTGGTGCGACCAGATGCCATAATCTTAGTTTTTGAATGTTCAGTTTTAAGCCAAATTTTCACTCTCCTCTTTCACTTTAATCAAGAGACTCTTTAGTTCTTCTCTACTTTCTGCCATAAAGGTGGTGTTATCTGCTTATCTGAAGTTATTGATATTTCTCCTGGCAATCTTGATTCCAGCTTGTGCTTCATCCAGCCTGGCATTTCTCATGATGTACTCTGCATATAAGTTAAATAAGCAGGGTGACAATATACAGTCTTGATGTACTCCTTTCCCTATTTGGAACCAGTCTGTTGTTCCATGTCCAGTTCTAACTGTTGCTTCTTGATCTGCATACAGATTTCTCAAGAGGCAGGTCAGGTGGTCTGGTATTCCCATCTCTTTCAGAATTTTCGACAGTTTATTGTGATCCACACAGTGAAAGGCTTTGGTATAGTCAATAAGCAGAAGTCAATATTTTTCTGGAACTGTCTTGCTTTTTTGACAATCCAATGAATGTTGGCAATTTGGTCTCTGAATCCTCTGCCTTTTCTAAATCCAGCTTCAACATTTGGATATTCACAGTTCATGTACTGTTGAAGCCTAGCTTGGAGAATTTTGAGCATTACTTTGCTAGCATGTGAGATGAGTTCAATCAGACAAGGAAGGGAGTTTATTCCGGGAATCAGCCAACTGAGAAGATGACAGGCTAGCACCTTAAAATAACCATTTTGTTGGGGCCTGTTTTCCAGGTTCTTTTATGGATAAGAGATAGGAGGAGGCAAGGAAACAAAGTAATAAGACCATTTAATTCTTGCAAGTATCTCATAAAACAGCAAGCCTCAGGCAGGGGCTGTGTTACTTTCACTTCCTTATAACCCTTCAGAGGTGGGCAGGATTATTGTTATTACAATAGCAAAAGCAGCAAGATAAGGGTTAACATCACAGAAATATATCCAGTATGAATTCAAAATTAACCCTTCCTGGTTACAGAATCAAGGAAGTAGGAGTGAACTGGATTTATATTAAACGGTGTTTGTATTGTGATGGCCCAGTGCTCTGTGCACTCAATGCAGGGGGCATGAGTTTGATCCCTGGTCAGCAAACTAAGATCCTACATGTCACATGGCACAACCAAAAAGTAAAAAACAATAGAAGAGCAAATATTCAGACTTTGTAGGTGGCTCAGATGGTAAAGGATCTGCCTGCAATGTGGGAGACCCAGGTTCAATACCTGGGTCAGGAAGATCCCTGGAGAAGGGAATGGAATCCCCTCCAGCATTCTTGTCTGGAGAATCCCATGGACAGAGGAGCCTGGTGGGCTACAGACCCTGGAATCAAAAGTCAGACGCAACTGAGCAACTAACACTACATTACAAATACTGCATAAGAAAAAGGGGAAGCAAATGTGAAACAGTGAGAACAGCAGCTTCCATTTTTTCAGAGTGTACATGCAATTCATTTTTCTCTCTCTCATCCATGTATGAGAACACACATAAGAAGGTAAGTTATTCTTTGTGAGTGTCCTTGATGTTAAATTCCTCATTGTTTGTTGGTAAAGCTAAAACTTGGGGAATTGAAACAGCTGTCCTTAACGTTTGGAGCTCAAGTTCAGATCCGTTTCTGTACAACTCTAGACTCCATGCTTGCCCACGGTGCTGTGCTGTCTTTAGGAAGTTTAAAAGAAAAAAAACTTTTAAAAAAGCAGATGATGCATGAAAGTGGCAAGTGGGGTGTGGAGTAAACAGATCTCAGGCTTTCCTCTTTAGCTTAGTCACGTCCACCTCCTGATGCCCAGATCAGACTCCAGAGACTCAGGCCAGGGGGGTTTCTTTCACGACCTTCCCTTTCTGGTGAAGCTCAGCCCTGTCTTCCTTCCCTACATTTGAGCATCTCTGGAGAAGAGCAGGTTCTGGGAAAGTGGCTGCTGTTCAGCGTTTTCCCCAGGGAGCTGATGCTTTCCCACAGCCACGTGGAGTGACAAGAATGGTAACGTGGACAGTGTCCAGGGCCTCACCCACCCTCAGGGGTCTGTGCAGCAGGCTCTGGTGGGAAGGGCCCCTGAAGGACTGGCCTGCACAGTGATTCTTCTGTATGTGATGGAACATTTATAAACATGAACTGGTCTCCTGTTCTCTGTGTGGTTGGGACATAGAGTTGGGGCCCCTTGTGTCCATTCCCTCCTTGACAGGAAGGGAGGCCCAGTGGAGGAGAAGCTGAGAGGGAGTCCTGACCTCAGTTCATCACATGCCCACTATCACTTTGGACACACCCTGTTATCTGTCTGGCCCTCTGACATTTCTGCAGCAAAGTAAGGACCATGAGTCAGAGGGTTTCCAAGAGGTTTTATTGCTGCTCTGAAACATTGCCTATGACTGTGATTAGCAACCAGCAAGGGGTCAGCAAGGTCTTTGCAACACCTGGGAACCGCTTAATGAATTATGATCCTCTGCTTGTCTCCTTGTGGAATCCACGTGTCAATGGATGGACATAAGATAGCTTCATGATAGTAGTGTCTTAAGAGTTATTTTGGCCTGAATATACAGAGACTGCATGTGCAATGGAAAAGGCTTGATCTTTGGAGAGAAACAGTCCTTGGTAGTAGCTCCAGGTGTTTATCTCAGTTTCTTCATTATTAAGTGGGGGAGGGGTGGGATTTGTAAGGCTACAGGCCATGCCTGTGAAATGCTTTCAGTTAATGGTGGTCATTGTTACTATTATAGCCTATTTGTCTTCATTCATCCATACTTAATTACATATACATATAATAAAGATTGCTCCTTATATTTCTCCCTATGCTCACATCTGCCTAATTTTGGAGGACAAATAAGTTTTAAAAAAAGCAAAATTTTTTTGTATTACATATATTAATAACAACTAATGATTAAACTAGATCTAATTGAAGTAAAAGGTCGGTTTTCAGTACAATCCCAAAGAAAGGCAATGCCAAAGAATGTTCAAACTACCGCACAATTGCACTTGTCTCACATGCTAGTAAAGTAATGCTCAAAATTTTCCAAGCCAGGCTTCAACAGTACATGAACTGTGAACTTCCAGATACTCAAGCTGGATTTAGGAAAGGCAGAAGAACCAGAGATTAAATTGCCAACATCTAGTGGATCATAGAAAAAACAAAAGAGTTCCAGAAAAACATCTACTCTGCTTTATTGATTACACCAAAGCCTTTCACTGTGTGGATCACAAGCTGTGGAAAATTCTGAAAGAGATGGGAATACCAGACCACCTGACCTGCCTCCTGAGAAATCTGTATGCAGGTCAAGAAGCAACAGCTAGAACTGGACATGGAACAATGGACTGGTTCCAAATAGGGAAAGGAGTGTGTCAAGGCTGTATATTGTCATCCTGCTTGTTTAACTTATTTGCAGAGTACATCATGAGAAATGCCAGGCTGGATGAAGCACAAGCTGGAATCAAGATTGCTGGGAGAAGTATAAATAACTTCAGATATGCAGATGACACCACCCTTTTGGCAGAAAGCAAAGAACTAAAGAGCCTCTTGATGAAAGTGAAAGAGGAGAGTTGAAAAGGTTGGCTTAAAACTGAACATCTAAAAACTAAGATTATGGCATCTGGTCCCATCACTTCATGGCAAATAGATGGGGAAACAATGGATACAGTGAAAGACTTTATTTTGCCCGGGGTGGGGGTGGGGGTCCAAAATCACTGTAGATGGTGACTGCATCCATGAAATGAAAAGATACTTGCTCCTTGGAAGAAAAGCTATGACCAACCTAGACAGCATATTAAAAAGCAGAGACATTACTTAGCTGACAAAGGTCTGTCTAGTAAAAGCTATGGTTTATGCAATAGTCATGTGAGATATGAGAGTTGGCCTATAAAGAAAGCTGAGTGCTGAAGAATTGATGCTTTGAACTGCAGTGTTGGAGAAGACTCTTGAGAGTCCCTTGGACTGCAAGGAGATCCAACCAGTCTATCCTAAAGGAAATCAGTCCTGAATATTCATTGGAAGGACTGGTGCTGAAGCTGGAACTCCAATACTTTGGCCACCTGATGCAAAGAACTGACTCATTGGAAAAGACCCTGATGCTGGGAAAGATTGAAGGCACTAAGAGAAGGGGATGACAGAGGATGAGATGGTTGGATGGCATCACCAACTCAATGGACATGAGTTTGAGTAAACTCCAGGGGTTGGTGATGGACATGGAAGCCTGGCGTGCTGCAGTCCATGGGGCCACAAAGAGTAGGACAAGACTGAGAGACTGAAGTGAACTGAATTGAAGTAAACCTCTGAGTTCATTGAGCTGAAGACTTTTCTGTAAGAAAATAGGGAGATATGAAGTAATCACATTTGCAACATCAATTCAGGCTGATGACATAACTCCGGAGTTATGAAGGAGGAGTTATGAAGGCTCAAGGAGTCAGAAGGCTCAAGGATTGAATCTCATTTTCTCTCTTTACTAGGAGTGTGATCGGTCACCAATAAGAAGGTGTCAATTCCTATCCTCTTTTTCATTTATGAAAGGTGTTCATACACTTCTTTACATTCTCACAGCATCCTTGAGTTTAGTGACTCTTGTTTCTGCAGCACATTCTATAGAAGAGGGAAGTGAGACCTAGGGAGATCAAAGGACTTGTTTGTTTTTTTTTTAATTTTATTTTTAAACTTTACATAATTGTATTAGTTTTGCCAAATATCAAAATGAATCCACCACAGGTATACATGTGTTCCCCATCCTGAACCCTCCTCCCTTCTCTCTCCGCATACTATCCCTCTGGGTCGTCCCAGTGCACCAGCCCCAAGCATCCAGTATCGTGCATCGAGCCTGGACTGGCAACTCGTTTCAGACATGATATTTTACATGTTTCAATGCCATTCTCCCAAATCTTCCCACCCTCTCCCTCTCCCACAGAGTCCATAAGACTGTTCTATACATCAGTGTCTCTTTTGCTGTCTTGTACACAGGGTTATTGTTACCATCTTTCTAAATTCCATATATATGCATTAGTATACTGTATTGGTGTTTCTCTTTCTGGCTTACTTCACTCTGTATAATAGGCTCCAGTTTCATCCACCTCATTAGAACTGATTCAAATGTATTCTTTTTAATGGCTGAGTAGTACTCCATTGTGTATATGTTCCATAGCTTTCTTATCCATTCATCTGCTGATGGACATCTAGGTTGCTTCCATGTCAAAGGACTTGTTTATCATGGAGACTCAAGTGTGGCACTTGCTTCCTCCCCAGATTTGCTGCAGTAGAGAAAAAGAAATGAGTGCTGCTTCTTTGTCTATGCCAGGGTTTGTCCAGTGATAATTATAGGTAGTCTAAAATTTCTAATATAATAACTGTAACTTAAACCTAATTGTTATCTTGTGATTTTGGTGATGTTCTTGTCATCCTTTTTTTTTTTAATTTCACCAGGTACTCTGGAGAAAATAGACTGATTTTTCTATTTATTTCTTAAGTAATATTCAAATAATACTTGTGATAGATTGCCTGATCCTCAAATCAAAGCTTCATATCCTTCTTAACTTTGAGTGGTTTCTGCTTCCACAGGCAAGCATCTGCTTGGTTTAGCTGATCTGCTTGGTGTCCCTTGAGTACACTGTTTCCCTTTGGTTTTTCTTGCCCACCTTGGGGGGGTGTGTGTGTGTGTGTGTGCGCGTGCGCGTGCACATTTTCCGGTTTATTGTATAGGTTTTGTCTGTCACTCTATGACTTGCCATAAGTGTCACTCTGAAAACACAGGTCAGGTGTTATTACTTCTTTGAAAGTGGGAAGTGGAGACCAAGATCAGCAAAACTGGTAATTTAAGATCAAATAAATACTGTGCCTTCACCAGCCTGGGCCACCAGCTCTCACACCTGTGTCTCTAACACCGACCCTCACACCTGCCTGTACAACTGCAACATGACGTCACTGAGAGGTCATCTCAGCTTGTCCGTGAGCAAAGTCCCCTAAACCTGCATCCAACATCTTCCCCAACTCAGTAGATGGAGACCCTGTCCTTCCACTTCCTCATGTCCCAGATACCACAGTCCTCTTCTCTTATGACCAATGCTTATCCTGGCAGCAGGTCTTACAGACTCCAACTTGGTCTGGAATGTGACCCTGTCTCTCCATTTCTGCTGCTCCCACTCTGGTCCTTACCATGGTCATCTCTCACCTAGATTATTCCAGTAGCCTTCTCACTTGTATCCACCCTCACTCATCCCCCGTTTCCATAAAGCACAGGTGTGATTCTTTAAAAACTTCAGATCTGTCACCAACCTCCACCTTCTACTGGAGTGACCCCAGGCTCTTCCTGCTCTGTCTCTGCCCTCACCCCTTCTTCTTACTCTGCTCTCCTGTGTCCTTTCTGGTCCTGAACCCCTTGGGCATCTCGCCCCTGCACCCACCCCTCCCTCTGTGAGGATCAGCCTCTCCAGGTCTGCTTGAGCCCCCCTACCACATGCCCAGATCTGCTCACACCCACTCTGAGCAGAGCCCTCACACCCCAGTGTGGACTCACTTCCCCCTTCACTCTTCATCCCCCTGAGCCAGCTTCCTTTTCCTTCTCATCCTTAGTACTTGCTTGCACTCAGGTTAATTTTCTATATCATCCATCTCCCACCATGGAAAGAAACTCTGAGACTTTGTTTTCAATGGCTGGATTAATTGTGCCTAGAACAATGCCTGGTGTGTAGTCAGTCCTCAATAAATATCTATTAAAATGGTCAAATGCATAAATGCTGTGAAAAACTACAGAATGAAAACAAATGAGAAACCCTAAGAGGCTTTTTTTGTTGTTGTTATTCAAGGTTATAGTTTAGTCGCTATGAAACATTCCCATTGCTCTTCATCAAATACTTGTATGAAGAACTGATGCTAAAGGCTTAGGATGATGGGAATTCCTTGGTGGTTCAGTGGTTAGGGCTTTGTGCTCTCATGGCTGAGAATTCGGTTTCAGTCCCTTGTCAAAGAACTAAGATCCCACAAGCTACATGGTGTGGCTTAAAAAAAAAAAAAAAAAAAAAAAAAAAAAAATTAGGATAAGAGGAGGAGAATACATCTTAAATCTTATTCTTTTTTCCCTTTTTTATCTCCATACAGGATTTGCAGCTTCTGCAGGATGGAGATCTAACTGTCACAGGAGATGGAGGAACCCCACTGAGTGCAGGACAGAAAGCCCGGGTCAGCCTGGCGAGGTAAATGGGGTTTCAGTTATCATCCTGCCCCTCCTCCTCCACAGCTCCTAGTGGACGTGAGCATGCAGACCCCACTCACCGGGTGGGCCTGTGTAAAGCAGGATCTTGCTCCTTCCCCTGGGCTCCTGGAATGAACATGGAGTTGTTGGACGCTGTCATGATTCAGGGCTGAGACCCAGAGAGTGTGAAGTATTTTCTCCTGACATCTCTCTCTGTTTTCTAGAGCCATGTATCAGAATGTGGACATCTACCTCCTGGACGATCCACTCAGTGCAGTGGACACAATAGTCAGCAGGCATTTGTTTGAACAGTGAGTTTGCACCTGTTTCCTATGATCTCTGCCTTCCAGGTACCTGTAGAGAAAGATCAGGGAAGGGAGCTCAGGAAATCCTTTAGGAAAGACTCCTTTAGGAGTCTTTAGGAAATCCTTTGTGCTTTAGCTTGCTCTGCCCTGGTGTTCCTCCCTCCCCTCTCTTCCCTCCACAGAAGATCCATCGTAGAGAAGTTTTGCATTATGATGAGATCAGGACAGGAACATACAGAAGGTGCTTCTAGTGTGTGGAGAAGACTGGGGTCCGTGCTTTAGGGAGTCAGGGATAGATGGCAGATTTCCCCATGACTTTTAGTTGATGTTTCCAGACCTTAGGGATAAGAAGGATGGTGTAAAATTTTAAAATCAGAGAATAGGCCTTGGGAACCTGATAACTGGATGCCAATCCTTTTCCTCCATCATGTGTTGAAGACGCATTAGAAGTGAAATTTTCAGTACCCACACAGGGCTTCCATGGAAAGACTGTTGGTTTCTTAATCTGTTGGTTTGGAAATACTTAATAAAGTCTAGAATTTACAAATGATTTATTTCACATCTATGACTTAGGTGTTTAGCATTGCTTCATGGGTCCTTACTAGAATTAATACTTAGGCTCTCGTGTAGGGTTACCTTGAATTTGAAACTCGATATCTTGGTTGAAGTCCTGACTCTCACTTTGTTTCTAGAATTTGTTGTCAGTGGTGCTTTCTTGGCCACAGAACTCCTGAAGGAGAACAGCTCTGATGCTTTTCTGTCCTAACACACACTGACTGAGGCCTCTGGTGGAGTCTAGACTGGCCTATTTGTAAGCCTCACAAATTCACTTTTTCTGAAACAACCTCCATATCTACCCCACAGTTAGTTCCCTTGCTGTCGTTCACCTTGTTAAAGCCAATGAGCCTTTCAGCTGCACTTATTAACTCCCTGCTTGTGCACTGAGATCAGTGCCCTTACAGATGTTCCTACACAAAACCCCTTAGTTTACAAGGAGGACACTGAGCCAGGAGAGGGAAAGGACCACCCTGGGCCGAATAAGGGAGACTAGGACACCCAGCTCTCATTCCTGCCTCTGAGGAACCTGTTTCTACATGGAGCTTGTTAAGACAGATACCTGGGGAAAGGTCAGCAGAGTCAAACTTTAGAGAGTTTCTATATAGGGTAGGAAATACTAAGCGGAAGTGGCAGCTGGAGGCTTTCACTGAAGTTGGAAAGCTCCCTGTGCCCGGGGCTGGGCTGGAAGTGCCCTGTGGGCCTGCAGGCTGGATAGGTGTGTGGCGGTTGAGAAGAGGACCCAGTTCTTTTGGGGAAGGAAGAGTAGAAGCTCAGGTGTCGGGAGAGGAGGAAGCAGGGCTGTGAGAAGGACAGCAGATAGATCTTCGTGAAAGGTTGTTGTTGAATCACGCAAAGACGCTGGGATTCTTGGCCCCTGGAGGAGAAGAATTCAATCCGGGGCCAGAGACGAGGCTTGATCGCTCAGAGCTTTTGTGTAATAAAGTTTTATTAAAGTATAAAGGAGATAGAGAAAGCTTCTGACATAGGCATCAGAAGGGAGCAGAAAGAGTACCCTTCTGCTCTAGTCTTCAGCTGGATGTTATATAGTCAGTAGCAGTCTGTTAATGAAAGAAAGGAATGTCTAAAAACTCAGAATGGCTCCAGGCCCCTCACACATAAGATGCATTTTGGGATAATCTTGGCACCAAATGGTTTATCCTGGGCCATAAAATGATTAACTTGAATCTTGAAGAAGGGCAGACCACCATACAAATAGTTTCATTTACATAGATTAGGGAAACAATATCTGAGTATAACATACTGGTTTTTCAAGTAGGTTCTGAGCCAAGAGGCAGAACTAACTTGAAGACAGAGTTTGGGGTAAATGCATAGTGCATTAGCATAGCTTAAGACAAACATTTCCATAAGAAAAAGGCATTGGTTATCTCTAGGTTTGAGAATAGTTAACTTCAGGTGAAACCAGGTGTCATTAAGGCAACACAGTATTTGAAGAGAAACCTCCTTTTAAATTTGTATACAGAAGGAAAAAATATCGCTAGTTTGTTTCCTCCTGCCGCTTAAGAGAGATAAAAATGTCTGACACTTGCAGGCTATTTCCTCTGTTTGGAGACCCCTGGTCTTCC
Source organism: Bubalus kerabau (assembly GCF_029407905.1). NCBI lineage: Eukaryota > Metazoa > Chordata > Mammalia > Artiodactyla > Bovidae > Bubalus > Bubalus kerabau. The sequence goes on from NC_073635.1 coordinate 71,758,084, forward strand.
TGCCTGTTACCCTCTCACTCAACTGGAGGAGGCAGCGTGTTTGGCAGAGAGAAGCTGTTTGGAAATTCTCGCTGTCAGGTCCTGTGTTAGTTGCTGGGGCTGCATATATGTAGGCTGCTCTCAAAGGACACCAGAGCCTGGATGGCTTAAAAATAACAGAAGTTTATCTCTCTCCATTCTGGAGGCTGAGAAAGTCCAAGTCAGGGTGCTGACAGATTCAGCATCTGGTGAGGGTCTGATTCCTGTGTCCTCTCATGGTGGAAGGGTGAGGGAGCCCTGTGGTTCCCTTTATCAGGACACTAATCCCTTTCATGGAGGCTCCACCCTCATGACCTGATCACCTCCTGATGGTCCCACCTCCTAATACCAACACACTGGGGATTAGGTTTTAATGCATGCATTTTGAGGACAAAAGCATTCAGTCTATAGCAAACTGTCACACATGGAGGTGCTTAGAGAACGGAAATTGATTCTCTCACAGTTCTTGAGGCTGGAAGTTCAGCACGCAGGCAGCTTTGGTCTCTGCTGAGCACGCTCTCCTCACCCGCTGGCGGCGGCCACCGCACTGTGTCCACATGTGGTCTTCCCTCTGTCCTCAAGCGTCCCTGTGTCTCTGTTCATTTATTTTTTTTTAAGTTTTTATTGAAATATAGTTGATTTACAGTATTGTGTTAATTTCTTTGTACAGCAAAGTGACTCGGTTATATACATATATACATTATTTTTATATTCTTTCATTATGGTTTATCTCAGGATATTGAATATAGTTCTCTGCACTATACTGTAGGACCTTGTTGTCTGTCCATTATACACATAATAGTTTGCATCTGCTAACCCCAAATTCCCAGTCCATCCTTCCCCCACACCCCCTCCATCCATGCGACCCCAAGTCTATTCCCTATGTCTGTGAGTCTGTTTCTCTTTTGCAGATAGGTTCATTTTTGCCATATTTTACATTCCACGTATAAGTGATAGATGATATTTGTCTTTATCTTTCTGACTTACTTCACTTAGTATGATAAAGTCTAGGTCCATCCACAGTTTTGCAAATGGTATTCTTTCTTTTTTTTTTTTTTTTTTCCTATGGCTAACTGGTATTGCATTTTCTATATGTATCATATCTTCTTTATGTTATTTCCATGTTTTGGCTATTGTGAATAGTTTTCCTATGAACATAGGCGTGCATGTGTCCTTTTGATTTATAGTTTCCTCCAGATATATGCTCAGGAGTGGGATTACTGGATTATAAGGTAATTCTGTTTTTAGTTTTCTGAGGAAACTCCATAATCTCTTCCATAATGCCTGTGACAGCTGATATTCCCACCAGCAGTGTAGGAGGAGTCCCTTTACTCCATTCCCCCTCAGCAACTGTTACTTTAATAATGACCATTCTGACTGATGTAACGTGATATACCTCGCTGTAGTTTTGATTTGCATTTCTCTAATAATTCAAAATGGTGAGCTTCTTTCCATGTACTTACTGGCCATCTTGATGAAAGTGAAAGAGGAGAGTGATAAAGTTGGCTTAAAACTCAACATTCAGAAAACTAAGATCATGGCATCCGGTCCCATCACTTCATGGCAAATAGTGGGGAAACAGTGGAAACAGTGGCTGATTTTATTTTTCTGGGCTCAAAAATCACTGCAGATGGTGATTGCAGCAATGAAATTAAAAGACGCTTACTCCTTGGAAGGAACGTTATGACCAACCTAGATAGCATATTAAAAAGCAGAGACATTACTTTGCCAACAAAAGTCTGTCTAGTCAAGGCTATGGTTTTTCCAGTGGTCATGTATGGATGTGAGAGTTGGATTATAAAGAAAGCTGAGTGCTGAAGAATTGATGCTTTTGAACTGTGGTGTTGGAGAAGACTCTTGAGAGTCCCTTGGCCTGCAAGGAGATCCAGCCAGTTCATCCTAAAGGAGATCAGTCCTGAGTGTTCATTGGAAGGACTGGTGTTGAAGCTGAAACTCCAATACTTTGGCCACCTGATGTGAAGAGCTGACTCATTGGAAAAGACCCTGATGCTGGGAAAGATTGAGGGCAGGAGGAGAACGGGATGACAGAGGATGAGATGGTTGGATGGCATCACTGACTCTATGGACATGGGTTTGGTTGGATGCCAGGAGTTGGTGATGGACAGGGAGGCCTGGCATGCTGCAGTTCATGGGGTCGCAAAGAGTTGGACATGACTGAGCGAGTGAACTGAACAGAATTGGCCATCTGTATGTGTCCTTTGGAGAAATGTCTGTTTAGTTTTTCTGCCCATTTTTTGATTGAATTTTTTGTAGTTGATGTTGATGTGTTGAATGAGCTGTTCATGTATTTGGAAATTAAGCCCCTGTTGGTCACATCATTTGTAGTGTTTTCTCCCATTCTGTAGGTTTTCTCTCCATTGTGTTTATGGTTTCCTTTACTGTGCAAAAGCTTGTAAGTTTGATTACATCCCTTCTGTTTATTTTTTTAATTAAAAATAGTTATTTATTTATGGCTGTGCTGGCTCTTTGTTGCTGTGAGGCTTTCTCTCTAGTTGTAATGAGCAGGGGCTTCTCTCTAGTTGCACTGTGTGGGTTTCTCATTTCAGTGGCTCCTCTTGAGCAGAGCACCGGCTTTAGACTGTGTGGGCTCAGTAGTTGAGGCTTCTGGGCCCCAGAGCACAGGCCCAGTAGTTGTGGTGCATGGACTTAGTTGCTCCATGGCATGTGGGACCCTCCTGGACCAGGGGTCGAAACCATGTCTCCTGCATTGGCACACGGGTTCTTTACCAGTGAGCCACCAGGAAAGCCCTTTTTGTATATTTTTACTTATATTTTTATTGCCTTAGGAGACTGACCTAAGAAAACATTGGCATAATTTATGTCTGAGAAACTGTAATCTCTTCTAGAGTTTTATGGTGTCACATCTTGTGATTAAGTCTTTAAACCATTTTGAGTTTATTTTTGTGCATGGTGAGGGGATGTGTTCTAACTTCACTGATTTACATGCCTGTGTCTATGTCCTTATGTCTTAGTCTTCTCTTCATCTAAGCATACCAATCAGATTAGATTAGGTCCAGTATAATTAAGGGTAATGATTAACTTTTAAAAGTCCCTGTCACTGAATTTGACAGTACTGATAGTTAAAGTGTCAAGTGGATCTGAGGGGACATGACTGATTTATAGGTCCAGAATAGCAAAGTAGAGATTTCAGCAGAGTCCAGTGTGTGAGGGGGAGATGTGTGAGGACCTCTGAGCTCTGGATACGAGGAGCTGGGATTCCACATCCTCTAAGCAGGAGTTGTTAATCTTTGGTGGAACCTGCCCATATATAAAATGTGCTCAGTGTTGAGGTGATGAAAGAGTCATGGAGATGGATGATGGTGATGGCTGCACAACTATGTGAATATACTTAATGCCACTGGGCTGTATGTTTAAAATTGCTAAAATGGTAAATTTCATGTTAGGTATATTGTAACACACATACACACAAAGCTGCATAGTAACACAGAATCTTTGAAAACATGAGAGAACAGGGCAGATGACACATGGCATGGCCTCCAGCTCTCTGATCTGACCCTCCTTTCCCAGCCTCTCCTATTCATGGCTTGATGGATTTTCCTTCTGAGAAGTGCCTTGTGTCTTGTTGTGAGTTCAGTGACAGGAGCTTGTGCTGTGCAGGGATTCCCCACCCCCACCCTCCTGGCATCGTGAGTAGCTCAGCCTCCTTGTTTCCAGCACCCCACCCTGAGCTCACAAATGTGTGTCACGCCGTCTTGTGTGCATCTGCACAAGTTCTCCATCATGGCAGGAACAGATTCTGCTGGTTGTTGCATCTGTGTCACAGGGGAAGGCAATTGGTGTGAAGTACAGTGTGTGCTGATCACAGAAGTTCTCCTGAGTTCTTTTTTGAACACAGGAGATATTTATAAAATCCTCTCAAATATTTTGGGTGCACCACTTTGGATATATACTTGAGAGAAGCAGGCTTAAGACAGTTGTTTGCTAATCAGAACCATATTCTCTAGGGTGATTTAAAGCAAAAGCAGAGAGCATGAAAGCAATTTAGGAAATCACTCAGCAGCAACTGGAGGGTGTTCTCAAGTTAGAGAATTGGATGGAACAATATGCTGAGAGAGAGTAGTCACGTGGAAGCTTAGTCATGTGAAGGGTTTTGTATTAAAAGTGAACAAATCACACTTTACTTACGATTAGCAGATTCCTTCAGTCATGAAGGAAGGTCATTAAGGTTCGTGAGTTGTACATTATGCTGTGAATACTAAATGGGTTCTGTCACCTACAGAAGGTGAGGGGCCTTGGGTGAACCAGTGCTGTCTCACCTGTGTCCAGCTGTGGATCCTGTCCTGGTTCAGCCCCACATCCCAGACTCCCCTCCCCACCCCCCACCCCCCCCCCCACCCCCCACTGCCGTCCTGCATTATCAAGTCTTCGGGTCTGTCCTGATCAGACTCCCACGCTGCTGTCTACACAGCTCACCCTCCTGCTCCAGCCCTTCTCAGGCCCCTCTTCACATTCAGGAAGCAGCTCCAGGTCCTCAGACAGAGAACAGGTTTCTTTGCCATCTGCCCCCCTCAGCCTTTTCATCTCGTCCAGCTGTGCGGGCTCTGTGGGGTCCTTTCTCACCCCGTCTGTCTGTGCACACTGGTCCCTCTGTCCCAGAGCCAGGAGCAGTGAGTGCACAGGACACAGAAGGAAGGTGGAAGACGGGACCGGCCATTCCCTCCTGCTCCACTAGAGGGCGCGCGTGCCCTCTGTCTTCCCACAACCCTCAGTAGATGCCCTTCACCATTTATGAGTCCCCTCTACCTACCCCCAAGCTGTGAATGCAGGAAGGCGCCTCGCTCAGCGTGTTCAGTCCCAGGACCCCTGCACCTGCTGTGTCTTCTTCCAAGATGTTTCCCCACTCTCAGGGCTCCCGTGTCTCCACATCTAAGACAGCAGCCCCTCTTGGTTTTTCTTTAGAGCACAGGTCACAGCTGAATAGTGCATTTTCTGTACTTGTTCGGTGTGTCCTCTTCTGTTTTGACCTGTGGGTGGATCCTCAGCAGTTAGTACAGTGCCTGGCTCCTCAACAAACCTCTGTCGATTGATTGAATGGAGGTGGGGCCTCTATCTGTTTCATTTGTGTCCCCTCCACCACGGGATGTGTCCTCTCTTAATGGTGAAAGTGAAAGTCACTCAATCGTGTCTGACTCTTTGCAAGCCCATGGACTATACAGTCCATGGAATTCTCCAGGCCAGAATACTGGAGTGGGTGGCCTTTCCCTTCCCCAGGGTATCTTCCTAACATAGGGATCAAACCAAGGTCTCCCACATTGCAGGCAGATTTTTTATCAACTGAGCTATCAGGGGCCAGCCCTTATATATGATTATATGTGGGACTATAGGATTAATACAGCCTTTATATAGGAATAACAGCTAAACAACTGGTTACTGACAGTAATTTCTATGACTTAGAAATCTGTAATCTAACAACTTGGAAAACAGCGTATCTTCCTAATGATTTGTATAAAAGCATTTTTAAGGAAAAAATATAAAGCCATCAACTGATCAGTTCAGTTCAGTTCAGTCGCTCAGTCATGTCTGACTCTTTGCGATACCATGAATTGCAGCACACCAGGCCTCCCTGTCCATCACCAACTCCCAGAGTTCACTCAAACTCATGTCCTTTGAGTTGGTGATGCCATCCAGCCATATCATCCTCTGTCGTCCCCTTCTCCTCCTGCCCCCAATCCCTCCCAGCATCAGAGTTTTTTGCAATGAGTCAACTCTTTGCATGAGGTGGCCAAAGTATTAGAGTTTCAGCTTTAGCATCATTCCTTCCAAAGAACACCCTGGAATGATCTCCTTTAAGATGGACTGGTTGGATCTCCTTGCAATTCAAGGGACTTTCAAGAGTCTTCTCCAACACCACAGTTCAACAGCATCAATTCTTCGGTGCTCAGCTGTCTTCACAGTCCAACTCTCACATCCATATATGACTACTGGAAAAACCATAGCCTCGACTAGACAGACCTTTGTTGGCAAAGTAATGTCTGCCTTTTTTTTTTTTTTTAATTGGAGGCTAATTACTTTACAATATTGTATTGGTTTTGCCATACATCAATATGAATCCACCACGAGTGTACATGTGTTCCCTATCCTGAACCCCCCTCCCACCTGCCTCCCCGTACCATCCCTCTGGGTCATCCTAGTGCACCAGCCCCAAGCATCCTGTATCCTGCATTGAACCTGGACTGGTGATTCATTTCTTATATTATATTATACATGTTTCAATGCCATTCTCCCAAATCATCATACACTCTCCCTCTCCCACAGAGTACAAAAGACTGTTCTATACTTCTGTGTCTCTTTTGCTGTCCTGCATACAGGGTTATCCTTACCATCTTTCTAAATTCCATATCTATGCATTAGTATACTGTATTGGTGTTTTTCTTTCTGGCTTACTTCACTCTGTATAATAGGCTCCAGTTTCATCCACCTCATTAGAACGGATTCAAATGTATTCTCTTTAATGGCTGAGTAATACTCCATTGTGGATATGTACCACAGCTTTCTTATCCATTCATCTGCTGATGGACATCTAGGTTGCTTCCATGTCCTGGCTATTATAAACAGTGCTGCGATGAACATTGGGGTACACGTGTCTCTTTCCCTTCTGGTTTCCTCAGTGTGTATGCCCAGCAGTGGGATTGCTGGGTCATAAGGCAGTTCTATTTCCAGTTTTTTAAGTAATCTCCACGCTGTTCTCCATAGTGGCGGTACTAGCTTGCATTCCCACCAACAGTGTAAGAGGGTTCCCTTTTCTCCACACCCTCTCCAGCATTTATTGCTTGTAGACTTTTGGATAGCAGCCATTCTGACTGGCGTGAAATGGTACCTCATAGTGGTTTTGATTTGCATTTCTCTGATAATGAGTGATGTTGAGCATCTTTTCGTGTGTTTGTTGGCCATCTGTATGTCTTCTTTGGAGAAATGTCTATTTAGTTCTTTGGCGCATTTTTTTTTTTTGGCGCATTTTTTGATTGGGTCATTTATTTTTCTGGAATTGAGCTGTAGGAGTTGCTTGTATATTTTTGAGATTAGTTGTTTGTCAGTTGCTTCATTTGCTATTATTTTCTCCCATTCTGAAGGCTGTCTTTTCACCTTGCTAATAGTTTCCTTTGATGTGCAGAAGCTTTTAAGGTTAATTAGATCCCATTTGTTTATTTTTGCTTTTATTTCCAATATTCTGGGAGGTGGGTCATAGAGGATCCTGCTGTGATGTATGTCGTAGAGTGTTTTGCCTATGTTGTCCTCCAGGAGTTTTATAGTTTCTGCTCTTATGTTTAGATCTTTAATCCATTTTGAGTTTATTTTTGTGTATGGTGTTAGAACGTGTTCTATTTTCATTCTTTTTCAAGAGGTTCACCAATTTTCCCAGCACCACTTGTTAAAGAGATTGTCTTTAATCCATTGTATATTCTTGCCTCCTTTGTCAAAGATAAGGTGTCCATAGGTGCGTGGGTTGATCTGTGGGCTTTCTATTTTGTTCCACTGATCTATATTTCTGTCTTTGTGCCAGTACCATACTGTCTTGATGACTGTGGCTTTGTAGTAGAGCCTGAAGTCAGGCAGGTTGATTCCTCTGGTTCCATTCTTCTTTCTCAAGATTGCTTTGGCTATTCAAATTTTTTTTTTTTTTTGTATTTCCATACAAATTGTGAAATTATTTGTTCTAGCTCTGTGAAAAATACTGTTGGTAGCTTGATAGGGATTCCATTGAATCTATAGATTGCTTTGCGTAGTATACTCATTTTCACTATATTAATTCTTCAGATCCATAAACATAGTATATTTCTCCATCTATTAGTGTCCTTTTTGATTTCTTTCACCAGTGTTTTATAGTTTTCTATATATAGGTCTTTAGTTTGTTTAGGTAGATATATTCCTAAGTATTTTATTCTTTTCATTGCAATGGTGAATGGAATTGTTTCCTTAATTTCTCTTTCTATTTTCTCATTATTAGTGTATAGGAATGCAAGGGATTTCTGTTTGTTAATTTTATATCCTGAAATTTTACTATATTCATTGATTAGCTCTAGTAATTTTCTGGTGGCGTCTTTAGGGTTTTCTATGTAGAGGATCATGTCATCTGCAAACAGTGAGAGTTTTACTTCTTCTTTTCCAACTTGGATTCTTTTTATTTCTTTTTCTGCTCTGATTGCTGTTGCCAAAACTTCCAAAATTATGTTGAATAGTAGTGGTGAAAGTGGGCACCCTTGTCTTGTTTCTGACTTTAGGGGAAATGCTTTCAATTTTTCACCATTGAGGATAATGTTTGCTGTGGGTTTGTCATATATAGCTTTTATTATATTGAGGTATGTTCCTTCTATTCCTGCTTCTGGAGAGTTTTTTATCATAAATGGATGTTGAGTTTTGTCAAAGGCTTTCTCTGCATCTATTGAGATAATCATATGGCTTTTATTTTTCAATTTGTTAATGTGGTGTATTACATTGATTGATTTGCAGATATTGAAGAATCCTTGCATCCCTGGGATAAAGCCCACATGGTCATGGTGTATGATCTTTTTAATGTGTTGTTGAATTCTGTTTGCTAGAATTTTGTTAAGGATTTTTGCACCTATGTTCTTCAGTGATATTGGCCTGTAGTTTTCTTTTTTGTGGCATCTTTGTCAGGTTTTGGTATTAGGGTGATGGTGGCCTCATAGAATGAGTTTGGAAGTTTACCTTCCTCTGCAATTTTCTGGAAGAGTTTGAGCAGGATAGGTGTTAGCTCCTCTCTAAATTTTTGGTAGAATTCAGCTATGAAGCCATCTGGACCTGGGCTTTTGTTTGCTGGAAGATTTCTGATTACAGTTTCAATTTCCGTGCTTGTGATGGGTCTGTTAAGATTTTCTGTTTCTTCCTGGTTCAGTTTTGGAAAGTTGTACTTTTCCAAGAATTTGTCCATTTCTTCCAAGTTGTCCATTTTATTGGCATATAATTGCTGATAGTAGTTCCTTATGATCCTTTATATTTCTGTGTTGTGATCTCTCCATTTTCATTTCTAATTTTATTGATTTGATTTTCCTCCCTTTGTTTCTTGATGAGTCTGGCTAATGGTTTGTCAATTTTATTTATCCTTTCAAAGAACCAGCTTTTGGCTTTGTTAATTTTTGCTATGGTCTCTTTTGTTTCTCTTGCATTTATTTCTGCCCTAATTTTTAAGATTTCTTTCCTTCTACTAACCCTGGGGTTCTTCATTTCTTCCTTTTCTAGTTGCTTTAGGTGTAGAGTTAGGTTATTTATTTGACTTTTTTCTTGTTTCTTGAGGTATGCCTGTATTGCTATGAACTTTGCCCTTAACACTGCTTTTACAGTGTCCCACAGGTTTGTTGTGTTTTCATTTTCATTGGTTTCTATGCATATTTTGATTTCTTTTTTTGATTTCTTCTGTGATTTTTTGGTTATTCAGCAGCGTATTGTTCAGCCTCCATATGTTGGAATTTTTAATATGCTATCTGCTGCTGCTAAGTCACTTCAGTCATGTCTGACTCTGTGCAACCCCATAGATGGGCAGCCCACCAGGCTCCCCCGTCCCTGGGATTCTCCAGGCAAGAACAATGGAATGGGTTGCCATTTCCTTCTCCAATGCATGAAAGTGAAAAGTGAAAGTGAAGTTGCTCAGTCTTGTCCTACCCTTAACAAGGAACTCCAGCCTACCAGGCTCCTCCGTCCATGGGATTTTCCAGGCAAGAGTACTGGAGTGGGATGCCATTGCCTTCTCCAAATATGCTATCTAGGTTGGTCATAACTTTCTTTCCAAGGAGCAAGCGTTTTTTAATTTCATTGCTGCAGTCACCATCTGCAGTGATTTTGGAGCCCCCCAAAATAAAGTCTGACACTGTTTCCACTGTTTCCCCATCTATTTCCCATGAAGTCATGGGACCAGATGCCATGATATTAGTTTTCTGAGTGTTAAATTTTAAGCCAGCTGTCCCCCTCTCCTCTTTCACCTTCATCAAGAGGCTTTTTAGTTCCTCTTCACTTTCTACCATAAGGGTGGTGTCATCTGCATATCTGAGGTTATTGATATTTCTCCCAGCAATCTTGATTCCACCTTGTGCTTCTTCTAGCCCAGGGTTTCTCGTGATGTATTCTGCATATAAGTTAAATAAGCAGGGTGACAATATACATCCTTGATGTACTCCTTTTCCTATTTGGAACCAGTCTGCTGTTCCATGTCCAGTTCTAACTGTTGCTTCCTGACCTGCATATAGGTTTCTCAAGAGGCAGGTCAGGTGGTCTGGTATTCCCATCTCTTTCAGAATTTTCCACATTTTATTGTGATCCACACAGTCAAAAAAAATCAACTGATCACTTCATTGTAATTATTTATGTTACCTCATCTGTGATGGACTGTTAAGAAAACATTTAAAAACTTTTGTGTTGGTCCATCTTGGACATAACAGCCCATTGTATTTAATTAACATCCACCTTCAGGGACTACTGGCAGGTAACTATGAATTAAAGAGAAAAAATTCTATTTAAATGCTTTAGTACTATATCTGAAAAAAGTGTTAGTCAAGAAACCTAGTATGAATGCTGAATTAACACATGTTAAAGAGTAAGATGAATCCTTTTGGACTTAATGAAGCGATGATGTATGTGTCTACCTCCTGGAGTCTTGCTTCTGATCACAGACCCAGTGTCCAGAGTATCCCCTTAGGACTTTGCTGTCCTGAGTCCAAAGCACATGACCATTTGTAGTTAGGGAGGAATGGAAAAAGGGACTGATGTTCACTGAGCGTATTGGTGGTTTGATTTCTTAGAAGGTATGGATGAGTTGTCATTGACGTTGTTCTGAGATGGAGAAACTGAGGTTTAGTCTCTTGTCCAACATCATCAGGCACATGAGAGGGACTGAGCTGCAGTCTGCAGCCTCCAGACTCTCCATCTGAATCACTCACAGGCTGAACTCTGACCCAGGTTCCTGAGATTTGCTCTGCAAGTGGCTCGGGATCTCAGAATATCTGCCTGGAAACCTGCCCTTGGTCACCAGGGCCCCAGACCTGGACACTCGCTTTCGTAGAGGGGTTGTGGACCCTTTGGGGTTAGACTGGGGCTGAGTTGTTAGGGGTCTGCATTTAACATGTAGGAACAGTTTTTTTTTCTGTGAAAAAAATTTAAAGTTGAATAGTGAGGGGGATCTTGACTATAGAGAACTGGCACTTGCTCTGAGACCTTGGGTGATTTCCACTGTGATTTGGACCATTTGGATTCTGTTCATTTTATTTTCATGTTTGGAAAGTGTTTTTTATCTAATGTTCTTTGAAAACAAGTGTCTAGCAAATGCACTGTGGCAAAGATTACCAAGAATCTATTAGTTTTGTTGTTGTTGTTAATATTTATATCATTAATTATAATTACATAGAATTATGTAATTATATGTACAATTACATATAAAAATGTATTTTTATATGACATGACATTTTTATATGACATAGATCCCTCTCCTCCCATTCCTACATAGCAATAAAATAGTATTTTAGTTCAGTAGAATTTCAGAATCTCAGTATTAGTTGTTTTTCTTTATGAAACATGTACATAATTGTTAAGCTGAGTTTTAGGAAAAAAAAAAAAAAAAAACCTTAGCTGTTGGTGCTGCCTTCACTGGACTGCTTTTTAAAGCAGAGTTAGGTTCAAATTTGCTGCTGATAAATTTAAGAACCTAATTAGATTAACTGATTTATGTTTATTTAATATTTGTTATTGATTTGGTATTTAAACTGCAGATCTTTGACTGCTGTGTAGTCTTTGTCTTATTCTTTTCAAAATATAAGTTTCCAGTTTGAAGCACCCCCATTAATGTGCTTTTACATACTGTACCTTTTACATTTGTAGGTGTATTTGTCAAGCCTTGAAGGAGAAGGTCACAGTCTTAGTGACTCATCAGTTGCAGTACCTAAAAGATGCAAGTCAGATTCTGATACTGAGAGATGTAAGTAATTTTTAGAAGTCTGTGGAATTGCTACCACTCAGGTGTGTTGAAGGACAGACATCACCGCAAGTCATTCTTCTCGCATTCATGGTAAACACCCTCTTCTCCCTGAGTTTTACATCCCCTTCTGCTCAGAGCTGCTCTTCATGCCTTGGAGAATGAATCCAAAGACCTGTAGCCCACCAGGCTCTTCTGTTCATGGAATTTCCCAGGCAAGAACACTGGAGGGGGTTGCCATGCCCTCTTCCAGGGGATCTTCCCGGCCCAGGAACTGAAATTGAGTCTCTTACCATCGAACACTGTCTCATTGGCAGGCAGGTTCTTTACCACTAGTGCCATCGGGAAAGCCCAGAAATATCACTACTACACTCTAAGCCAACACTCTAGGGCTTCCCTTGTGGCTCAGCTAGTAAGGAATCTGCCTGTAATGTGGGAGACCTGGGTTCAATCCCTGGGTTGGGATGATCCCCTGGAGAAGGGAAAGGCTACCCACTCCAGTATTCTGGCCTGGAGAATTCATGGACTGTATAGTCCATGGGGTCACAAAGAGTCAGACACAACTGCATGACTTTCACTTTCTTTCACACTCTAAGCCACATAAAACCTAAGTTACTGAATCATCGCTCTTCTAATGAAATCTGTTAAGTGTAATGATGTAATTTTATTTAGAATTTGTTATTTTCTTCTTTCATGACTTAAGGCAAAGTGTATTACTTAGAAATTAGAGATACTTAGATCTGTTTGTATCCAGGTGATTGTCATATAGTTTGCCTCAAGAGCATCTTCCATTAACACAGGAAGTGAGGTTGGGTAGCCGAGCACCCGGGTCAGAGATGCCCACTCTGCTGGTGTCTCCAATTGCTGGTCTCCCTGCCCAGGTCTCTATGTGCCTAATGCGTGTGGGAGCCTGTGCAACAGGAGAACAAGGCCATGCCATCACGGGGCTCCTGTTCTTACGGGGAGGATGTGACAGAGAGAGGTGGGCTGACATCCTGGCTGCCTCCCTGAGGAGCTGGTGCCTCAACGGGGTCTGAGTGACATGAAGGTGGGAGTCACACAGTCAACTGGGTGAGGGGGTCTGAGGCAGGGGGTCCTAAAAAGGAGCTGACCTGGCAGGTTGGAGGAATGGCGGAAGACCAGCGTGTCTGAGGAGAGTGAGCAGGGGGACGGGAGGGAGCTGGTATCTGAGCTGTGGGTCCAGAAGTGAGATGGAAGCCTTGGAAGGTCCATAGAAGAGGAAGGAGGTGGGAGCTAAGAGAGTCTTCTCATGGTCACTGGAGGCTAAACAGCAGAAGCAGTTACAAGTCTTAGTAAAGCTGAGGAGACAAAAGTGTGAGCTCAGGCTAGAGTATCAGTTTCTAGAGCTGCCGTAACCAAGTACTGCAAACTGGGTGACTTAAAACAGCAGAAGTTTATCATCTCTCTGTTCTGGAGGCTATGGGTTCCAAATCCAGGTGCTGTCAGGGCCGTGCTCTCCCTGAAGGCTCCAGGGGAGAATCCTTTCCTCCAGCTTCTGGTGTTCACTGGCCTTCCTTGTGTTCCTTGGCTTCCAGCTGCAGTGCTGTGGTCTCTGCCTCTGAGGTCACATGGCCGTTGTCCCCGTGTCTGTCTGAGTTTCTTCTCTTCTCATAATGATATCGGTCTTACTGGATATAGGGTCACCCTGTTCCAGGGTGACCTCATCTTAACTTGATTACATCTGCAAAGATCCTGTTTCCAAATAAGGTAATGTTCACAGGTGTCATGTGTGAACTTATCTTTTTGAGGAGGGGGCACCATCCAACCCACAACTCCTAGCATGACTGGGAGTGGTGTGGAGATTAGTGAGAAGTTTGCAGACTTGGTGGGTGTTTGATGCTTCACTCCTTGACTTGTTTGCCTCTGGGTCTCAGCACCTTTGTTGTTAACCCCTGACTGTTCCACAGGCCCTTGGTCAGATCCCTGACTTCTGAAATGAATTTCTGCTCCAAGAAAGATTATTAAATTACAGAACCCCTGCCTCTCTGGAAGCAGTTCCATGTGTCAATTCTTTCTCCACTCCTCTAGAAGGGGCTAAGGTTTGCAAGGTTGAGGGCAGTTGATTTCATGTGCAGAGGGGGGATTCTAGTGTGTAAACCGCAATGTTGACATTGTTATGAGCACAGGATCAGTGGGCAGGAGAATAACCTATTTAGCCAGACCCTAGATGTTTTTGGGTCGCCTTATTGCTTCCTTTCAGGACACTACCCCCAATTTTAGTATTAACAAAACAACTATTTTCCACTGGTGAGCACTCCTGGATGAATTGGGGACCATCCTCACTGTTTGTCTGGTCCCTCTCTCACAGCAGAGAGGGGATGGCTGCTCCCTTGTCCCCCTAGAATTTTCAGTGCTTGATTGCTGAAATTGCTGTCTTTGTACTACCAGTCATTTCATTGTGCATATTACACATTTGATGTGGTGAGTGGTGATTTCATTAAAGAGATGTGTGAATTTTGCCTTCCAAGTGGAACAAGACACAATACATTCTGTATAATTTTTTAGTTCTTCAGTATCAGACAGTACCTAGATGCTTCCTTGCATTTCTCCCAGTGGACCCCCTTGGGGGAGATGGTGGGAGGGGTCCCAGCGAGGGTCCTGGGCCATCTCCCTCCACCTGAGCTGCCTTAACCACAGCTGCTCTCAATTGATGAGTTTTGCGTCCTGAGATTTTTTTCCTCTGATGTTTTGTTTACTACTGAGGGAATCAGCTGAGTCTGGTTTCATGGGGTCAGAAACTAGTGAAACATGCACATTTATATGACTTTGTAAGGGAGGGAAACTCCAAGCATGTGTCACATGTGTTCAAAGATAATGATTTGATTAAATGTAGCTTAAGCAGTTGACTGATTTGAGGAAACCTAGTTGGCTGCATGTGATTGATTGTTCATAAGTTGTTTCTTGGATCCTGAGTGCATTGATTCTGGCTTAGGTTTTGGTTTGTGGGCACAGACTGCTAAGGCCTTAGAGCCACCGCAGACCCATGGCCTCCTTGTTTAATTACTTTAAAAGGTGTAATATTTAATTTTCAGTTGGGAACTTGCTGAGTGTGTGGGGCAGTTGTAGAGATCATGGAGAGGCCTCTCATGGGTTTGCTGTCCGGGGCTGGTTCCTATTATCCCAGCCGGGCACGTGATAGTGTGACAGTGACAGTGGTCAGTGGAGATTTAATGAGAGACTCTTACCCATATGCAGATGTGCTTGTGCCCACCTCTGGGTTAAGTTTAAATTTCTTTCCTGGAATTGGCACATGAGGCTTCTCTCAATTCCCATGTTGTCTAAAAAGACTGTGCCGATTCTGCCACCAACCTCTGTACTTTTTGCTTCCCTAAGTGCCCAGGGTAGTCATGTCAATGGCCTCCATTTTTAACATGTGAACACACGTTTCTTTCACATCCCCAAGCACCTGACACAGGGACAGGGTTTGGCAGAGAACACAATGCTCAGTTCTGTCCTGAGCTGACTGAACTGAAATTCTCAACAAGAAATTTAGACCCAGGGATCATTTTTTTTTTTTTAAATAAAAATCATAATGTAAGACCAGATAACTTTTTTTGATTAGCATTTAGGTTGGTTTAATATTATCAAATATAAATTAATTCTCTCAATTTTTTTTTAAATTTTAGGGCAAAATGGTGGAAAGAAGAACTTATTCTGAGTTCCTGAACGCTGGGGTAGATATTTTTTCCCTTTTTGAGAAGGGGAATGAGCAGTCTGAACCATCTCCAGTTCCAGGAACTCCCACTGTGATCTCTGAGTCTTTGGTTCAGTCTCTCCAGTCTCCCAGGCCCTTGTTGAAAGATGCAGCTCCAGAAGACCAAGAAGTGAGTTTCTCATTCTGCAGTGTGCCCGGGTCTGTCTGCCCTTGGTGGTCTCAGGGACCTTCCTTCTGCTCTGCTCGTGCTATCTTCATTTGTCCCAAAGTCGACTCTAAGGTTCCCAAAGTCTTGTTCCATGAAATTGGTAGAGTTAGAAGAGCATGTGGGGAGCAAGCCTGCTTGGGGTTCCCCTTTGAATGTAGATTGGAGCATCTTATGGAGATCAGTAGTGGGTACACTGATATGAATTTCTGAGTGAATGTGGCTCACACTGATTGAAGACTCTTCAGTTTACCAGGTTACATCCTACTCATGCTGGTGGCCCCTGGCTTCCCTTATGCATCCAGAGGCTTAATGTGAAGACCACCCTTAGACTGAGTCCTGCTGTTGCCACGTTAAATCAGCTACTTTTCCTATATGTTGGAATGTTCTGGCACTGCAGGTGACTGATGGTAGTATTTTGCCTCAGTATCAGATGGTTTGTGATAGGTTAGAGGTAATGTGGGCAAAGGACCTGACACATGGTAGACACTTTGGTGTTAGTTCCCATCTTCCTTTCTTACCCTTCAAGACAAAAGCACATTTTATCAACCTTGAATCCCAGTGGCCAGGAGAGAGCCAAAGACACACGAGGCTCCTGTCATGCTACAATGCATTCTAAGTCCTCCAGACAGAAATGCACTAGATCTCCCTTAAAAACATACACAGATATTCCCTTGATAACCAAATCCTCAATATCCAAACCCAGGACCCTGGAATGACTCTGATAAGTATTTGGATTAGCTGTTAATTTTCTCAACTCAGGAATCACTCTCTGAAACTTAGGAACCAAATAGAATCAGATTACATCTTGCAATGTGCTATCCAAACTCATATTACTTCAGCTCTCTCTGTGAACTCAGTTTACTGTATTTGGCTAGTATTTTGGGCCCCAAGTATGTTTTATGTTTCTATTATTGAATGATACAAGTCATCTAGAGGGATACATTAGCTCCATATCGTTTTGTGTGTTATTTTAGAGGAAGCTTCTGCATTTATACATTAATTGATTTTGTTGTGTGTGTGTTGAGAGTCATGTTCTATTTTAAGCAAAGCTACCCAAAAGTGAATAACCTCATGTGAATGACGTTTCCTTACTTCTAATAGATTCCTAGAAGTGGGAGGGCTGGGTCCAAGTGTAAACACATATGTGATTTGGCTAGATATTCCCACACCCTTCTCCGTAGATGGACCATCCTGCACTCCTACCTCAGTGTATGAAATGTGTGTTTCTCACAGCCTTGCAGTGGAGGACATTGTTGAACTCTTCACATTTGGGGTTCATTTTTTAAAATTTCATCTCACTACCATATTCCCCTTCTAGACTGAGAATATACAGGTTACACTACCTCTAGAGGACCATTTGGAAGGAAAAGTTGGTTTTAAGACCTATGAGAATTACTTCACAGCTGGTGCTGACTGGCCTGTCATCATCTTCCTTATTCTAGTAAACATCGCAGCTCAGGTATGTAAGGGCGTTTAATTTGGTTTGTGCACTCAGGTTTATATTTACATACTATTTATACTGTATTTTATAATTATTTTTAAATATATGTATTAAGAGATTTATCTCAAAGAGTTGGCTCATGCATTTGTGGGCCTATCTGGGTGAATGTGAAATCAGAAAGGCAGGCCTACAGACTGAAATCTCAGGCAGGAGCTGACCCTGCTGTTTTGAAGCAGAATTTCTTCCTCCATCAGGAAGCCTCAGATTTTGTTCTTCAAGCCTTCATCTGACTGGACGAGGCCACCACAGTGTTTAGGGTGGTCTCGTCTCCAGAAGTTCTGATGATGGATGTGAACCACATCCACAAAATACGTTGCCAGCAACATCTAGATGAGTGTTTGGTTGAATCACTGGAGACTGGCCCAGCCAAACTGACACCCAGAACTGACCATCACTGTACCTGTCAAGCTTTTTGCTTCGAAATATCCCAGCATTTATTCTGTTATTACTTGCCTTTTGCAGTCCACTTGAATTTGCAATGACGTACATTATATTTGGGGAGCAAAGTCTTCTAGGGAAAAGGGGATTTCTTTTAAGTATATTAAGTTGTAAGATGCCCTCCCCTGACCTGTGGTCATCTGGGGTGTGGGGCTTGGCACAGACCTGAGCCAGAAGGACCATCTCCATGTTCTGGAGCCTTTCTGTCCCCCGTCCTAGTGAGCAGGGTGTGAGGCTCAATGATGTCAGTGTATGAGTGACTGTTGTTTCTTGCTCCAGGTTGCCTATGTCCTGCAGGACTGGTGGCTTGCATTCTGGTGAGTGATTCCTGGTCTGACCCAAAGTGCTGTGAAATCTGCATGAAGCCCCCTTTACCACAGAGTCAGGGGGTGAGACTGGGCTTGTTCAGCCTCCTCTTCTGACCCTCAGGTAGTTTTCCTGAAGAAAGATGAAAGTTCCTGCGGGTGGTGTGTGATCCCCCTGTGGTCTCTCCCCATGTCCCTCCCTGTAGCAGCTTCTTCACAGACAATTCTTTTTTTTTTTTTTTTTTTGAACTTTTAATATTGTATTGCAATATAGCCAATCAACAATGTTGTGATAATTTCATATGAACAATGAAGGCATGCAGCCATACATATACACGTACCCATTCTCCCCCAAACTTCCCTCTCATCCAGGCTGCCACATAACATTGGGCAGAGTTCCATGTGCTATACAGTAAGACCTTGTTGTTTACCTGTTTTAAATATAGCAGTGTGTGCATGAGCATCCAAACATTCTATCCTTCCCCTTGGCAACCATAAGTTCATTTTCTAAGTCTGTCTTCACAGACAATTTTGAAAACTGAAAGTCATGATTCAGATTTTTAAAAGGAAGACACACAGAGGGCCTTGTGAACTGGGAAACACTTTCCAGCATAAAATACATTTCTTGAAGTAATTTATTGGTGATATTTGTGTAAATTTTATGTATATCTTTAGTGTAATATTTTTTATTTCCTGTTCCATAGGGCAAATGTACAAAATGATCTGTATTTTGGGAGATATGTAAAAGAACATGAAGACGTAGTGTTCGTTCTGAACTGGTACTTAGGAGTTTATTCAGGTAAATTTGAGTTATCTGCTCCATTGTATCAGAGTTTAAGGTGCTTACAATGAGTCTGTGTGAGCAACAAGGGCTTCCAGAGTAATTCAGTAATGTCTTAACAGACTAAGTGTCTGAAACACCTTTACTCTATGAATTAATTTAAATAGTTATTTTAAAGATCTACTAGAAGAAAAGAGGTTGAATGGAGACTCTTAATTTGGTCCATACTGGATTTTGGTAATTAAATCAGGGTTGAAATATTGAGAAAATCAGCCACCAGAAATATGTAACTTTTGTGTATTCTAATAGGTGCTTTAACTAAATTTTATATCGCTGTATGGATTGGCAAGGGGATTAGAAATGGATCCCCACACTGTGGTTCAGGTTGTTCCAATTCTGTCTGAATAAACTTTGGCTTTTATTGATCTTGGATGAAATCCTCTGGCAGCATGGGTCCCAGATTAAAGCATTATTCCCTCCCAGGTATGCAAAGTTCCCCTTTCCACACTGCTCATTACTTGGACTTCGCTAATAACTAGAGAAGCTAAGCAGGGGAAGTCCATTGTCTGGAATTAGGATTCCTCCTCTTTCTTACCCTGAGATCACTGTTATCTCCTCCCCAACTGTGTGATTAATTGAAACTTTGGCTTGCCAGACTAATATTATCATGATTGTCTCTATTCAGAAGAGTATTTAGAATACATATAGCATAGCATTACATACTATTTAAAGGTTGTATTTAACAAAAGCTTTAAATGCCTTCTTTCTCCATTCATCTGTTGATGGACATTTAGGTTGCTTCCATGTCCTAGCATTTGTAAATAGTATTGCTATGAATACTGGGGTGCATGTGTTTTTTGAATTATGGTTTTCTCAGGATATGTGCCCAGTGGTGGGATTGCTGGGTCGTATGATGGTTCTGTTTTTTAAGGAACCTCCATCCTGTTCTCCATAGTAACTGTAGCAATTTACATTCCTACTAACAGTGAAAGAAGGTTCCCTTTTTCCACACTTTCTCTAGCATTTATTGTGCGAGGTAATACCTTATCAGAGTTTTGATCTGCATTTCTCTAATAAGGATATTGAGCATCTTTTCATTTGCCTCTTGGCCATCTGTATGTCTTCTTTGGAGAAAGGTGTATATAGATCTTCTGCCCACTTTTTGATTTTTTTTTTTTAATTTTTTATTAAGCTGCATGAGCTGTTTGTATATTGTGGCGATTAATCCCTGGTCAGTTACTTATTTTGTAATTATTTTCTCCCATTCACAGGACTGTCTTTTCATTTCATTAATGGTGTGTGTGTATACACACACACACACACACACACACACACACACACACTAGGTCTGGGGAGGGGTGGCTTCCTGATAGCTCAAATGGTAAAGAATCTGCCTGCAATGAGGGAGACCTGGGTTCAATCCCTGGGTCAGAAAGAACTCCTAGATAAGGGCATGGCAACCTACTCCAGTATTCATGCTTGGAGAAGTCCATGGACAGAGGTGCCTGGCAGGATTCTGTCCATGAGGTTGCAAAGAGTTGAACATGACTGAGTGAAAAACACCGATGTACACTGGAATATTACTTATCCATAGAAAGGAATGAAATTGGGTCGTTTGTCAAGACGCGGATGGACCTAGAGTCTGTCATACAAGTAAAGTAGTCAGAAAGAGAAAAAACAGGAAAAAAAATACTTGAATTAATGCATATATATGGAATCTAGCCTCTTCATGTATCACTGCATGGTGAAGGGGCTGGCATAACTCAATGAAGCTATGAGCTATGCCATGTAGGGCCACCTAAGACAGGCAGGTCATAGTGCAGAGTTATGACAAAATGGGATCCACTGGAGGAGGGAATGGCAAACCACTCCAGTGTACTAGCCATGAGAAACCCATGAACTGCATAAAAAGGCAAAAAGATAGGATGCCAAAAGATTAGCCCCCAGGTCAGAAGGTGTCCAATATGCTACTGGGGAAGTTCAGATCAGTTCAGTCACTCATTCGTGTTCGACTCTTTGCGACCCCATGAACGGCAGCATGCCAGGCCTCCTGTCCATCACCAACTCCTGGAGTCCACCCAAACCTATGTCCATTGAGTTGGTGATGCCATCCAACCATCTCATCCTCTGTCGTCCCCTTCTCCTCCTTCCCTCAATCTTTCCCAGCATCAGGGTCTTTTCCAATGAGTCAGCTCTTCACATCAGGTTGCCAAAGTATTGGAGTTTCAGCTTCAACATCAGTCCTTCTAATGAACACCCAAGACTGATCTTCTTTAGGATGGACTGGTTGAATCTCATTGCAGTCCAAGGCACTCTCAAGAGTCTTCTCCAACACCACAGTTCAAAAGCAGCAATTCTTCTGCACTCAGCTTTTTTTATAGTTCAACTCTCACATCTGCATGTGACCACTGGAAAAACCATAGGCTTGACTAGACGGACCTTTGTTGACAAAGTAATGTCTCTGCTTTTTAATATGCTGTCTAGGCTGGTCATAACCTTCCTTCCAAGGAGTAAGCATCTTTTAATTTCATGGCTGCTACTTGGGAAGAGTGGGAGACAACTACTAATAGCTCCAGACAGGATGAAGTGGCTGGGTCAAAGTGAAAATGATGCTCAGTTGTGGGTGTGTCTGGTGGGGAAAGTAAAATCTGATGCTATAAAGAACAGTATTGCATAGAAGCCTGGAATGTTAGGTCTATGAATCCAGGTGAATTGGATGTGGTCAAGCAGGAGATGGGAAGAGTAAACATCAACATCTTAGGAATCAGTGAACTAAAATGGACAGGAATGGGTGAATTTAATTCAGATGACCATTGTATCTACTGCTGTTGGCAAGAATCACTTTGAAGAAACAAAATAGCACTCATAGTCAAGAGTCCAAAATAAATGCAGTTCTTGGATGCAACCTTAAAAATGACAGAATGATCTCGATTTATTTCCAAGGCAAACCATTCAACATCTCACTAATCCAAGTCTATGAACCAACCCCTGATGCCGAAGAAGCTGAAGTTGACCAGTTCTGAGAAGACCTAGACCTCTGAGAACTAAATGCAGAGTTCTAGAGAATAACAAGGACAGACCAGAAGACTTTCCTCAATGGACAATACAAAGAAATAGAGGAAAACAACAGAAAGGGTAAGGCTAGAGATCTCTTCAAGGAAATTGGAAATATCAAAGGAACATTTCATCCAAAGATGGGCACAATAAAGGACAGAAACGGTAAAGACCTAATGGAAGTAGAAGTGATCAATAAAAGATGGAAAGAATACACAGAAGAACTGTACAATAAAGATCTTAATGACCTGGATAACCATGATGATGTAGTCTCTCACGCAGAGCCAGACATTCTGGAGTGTGAAGTCAAGTGAGCCTTAGGAAGCACTGCTGCCTATAATGTAGTGGAGGTGATGGAATTGCCGCAGAGCTATTTAAAATCCTAAAATATGATGCTATTAAAGTGCTGCCCTCAATGTGTCAGCAAATTTCAAATACCCAGCAGTGGCCACAGGACTGGGAAAGGTCAATCCTCATCCCAGTTCCAAAGAAGGGCAGTACTAAAGAATGTTCAATCCACCAGACAATTGCACTCATCTCCCATGCTAGTAACGTTATGCTCAACATCCTTCAAGCTATGTTTCAGCATCATGTGAACTAAGAACTTCCAGATGTCCAAGCTGCATTGATAAAGGCAGAGGAACCAGAGATCAACTTGCCAACAGTTGCTGGATCATAGAGAAAGCAAGGGAATTCCAGAAAAATATCTACCTCTGTTTCACTGGCTAAGCTAAAGCCTTTGACTCTGTGGATCATAATAAACTGGGGGAAACTCTTAAAGAGATGGGAATACCAAACCATCTTACCTGTCTCCTGAGAAACCTATATGTGGGTCAAGAAGCAACAGTTAGCACCCTGTATGGAACAACTGATTAGTTCAGGATGGAGAAAGAAGTATGACAAGGCTGTTTGTTGTCACCCCGTTTATTTAACTTATACACAGAGTACATCATGTGAAATGCTGGGCTGGATGGGTTACAAGCTGGAGTCAAGATTTCTGGAGAATATCAGTCTAAGGTATGTGGGTGATACCATGCTAATGGCAGAAAGCAAAAAGGAACTAAAGAGCCTTTTGATGAGGGTGAAGAGGGAGGGTGGGAAAGCCAACTTAAAACTGAATATTAAAGAAACTAAGATCATGGCATCCAGTCCCATCACTTCATGGCAAACAGAAGGGGAAAATGTGGGAGCAGTGATGGATTTCCTCTTTTGGGGCTCTAAAATCACTGCAGATGGTGACTGCAGCCATAAAATTAGCAGACAATTGCTTCTTGGCAGGAAAGCTATGACAAACCTAGACAGTGTGTTAAAAAGCAGAGACATCACTTTGCCGACAAAGGTCTATACACACAAGGCTATCTTTCCAGTAGTCATGTACAGATGTGAGAGCTGGACAATAAAGAAGGCTGAGCACCGAAGAATTGATGGTTTTGAACTGTGGTGTTGGAGAAGACTCTTCAGAGTCCTTGGACTGCAAGGAGATCCAACCAGCCCATCGTAAAGGAGATCAGTCCTGAGTGTTTATTGGAAGGACTGATGTTGACGCTGAAGCTCCAATACTTTGGCCTCCTGATGCAAACAGCTGACTCACTGGAAAAGACTCTGATGCTGGGAAAGGTTGAATGCAGAAGGAGAAGAAGGTGACAGAGGATGAGCTGGTTGTATAGCATCACTGATTCATGAACTTGGGCAAACTCCAGGAGATGGTGAGGGACAGGGAAGCCTTGGGTGCTGCAGTCCATGGGGTTGTGAATAGTTGGACATGACTTGGCGACTGAACAACAATATGGAATCTAGAAAAATGGTACAGATGAACCTGTTTTAAGGGGATGAATAGAGTTGTAGATGTAGAGAATAGATGTTTGGACACAGAGCCGGAGTGGGGAGGTGAGGGAGATGAATTGGGAGATTTGTATTGACATAGATACACTACCATGTGTAAAACAGATAGCTAGTGGGAAGCTGCTATATAGCACAGGGTGCTCAGCTCAGTGCTCTCTGATGACCTAGAGGGGAGGGATGGGGGGATGGGAGGTCCAAGAGGGAAGGATATATGTATATGTATAGCTGATTTACCTTGTTGAACAGCAGAAACTAACACAACATTGTAACCCCAATAAATTTAAAAAAAAAAACTAAAAATTGAAATATTCTCACAGGAAATGCTTCTACAAGCTTTATATAAAGAGTAAATTATGTAAAAATCCACTTATTGAAATTTAGTATTTATTTTATTGATCACTTGATAAGAAACTTGAATCTACCAGTTGTTTACCTTCTGAATTGGTGGACAACGAAGGCTTAAAGAAGAAGGAAGGGATTCTGTTACACATTCATATAGGATGGTGGGCTAAGGCAAATTCCTGTTGATGGAATTCAGGAATTTGAGCAGCTTTGAGAAATTAAATAACACTTATGTGGTAGCTGAATGGGAAAAAGTACTTGATGGAATACATATTGCCAAAGTTATCCCCACTCTATACAGCATTGTGAGTTGAAGAGATGTTTGGAGGGCTATTTTAATTTTTATATGCATAGTAGTGCTTTTTTATGTCATTAATAAGACATAAATTTGAATGATTATATTTATTTACAAATGCTTTGGGGTTCTATAAAATAGTGAAAGATTATTTTAGATTATCTTGTTTAGATTATCTCATGTCAAAATATAATTTGTAGTTTTTTCAGTTCAATTATTTAAGAGATTGTCCACTTGCAACTTAACATGGTCTTTTCATACTCTTTATAGCTACTTGGGCATAGAACTGGATAGTTTATTTGTATTATTTTAAATTTTTATTATAGTTGCTTTCCAATGTTGTTTTAGTTTCTGTTGTACAGCCAAGTGAACCATTGAACATATATCCTATCTTTAGATTTCCTTTCCACATAGGTCACCACAGAGAATTAAGTAGAGTTCCCTGTGCTATACAGTAGGTTCTTAAAAAGCTGCTTTACATGGAAGTAAATTTCCTTGTAAATTACAAAGAAATGGTATAGCATGTCTCCTTTTCCCTGTTAATTCTTTTTCTGGTAGCAAAGCATCGGAGAAGGGAGTGGCAACCCACTCACTCCGGTATTCTTGCCTGGAGAATTCCATGGACAGAGGAGCCTGGGGGCTACAGTCCCTGGGGTTGCAAAGAGTATGACACAACTCAGCACCTAACAATTTTACTTTCACCAAAGCATACCTTACTTTTAGATTATGGGACATGTTGTAAATAATGAGATTTGAAATGTGGAAAAAGAAAGATCAGCTACTTGTATAATTATCTTTCTTATAAGTTTTATTAGAACTTGTAATTGAATTAGGCAAGCCCAGAATTAAGCTGCAGTTTACACATTTCCCCCCATGTTGTTTCTGTTTAGTGAGAGCAAAACAGTAATTTTTACACTTTTATTTATAAGTATATTTTTTGAAAGCATTAAACTCTTAGAGAATCTACTTTATATATGTGTGTGTTTTTTAT
Source organism: Bubalus kerabau (assembly GCF_029407905.1). Taxonomy (NCBI): domain Eukaryota; kingdom Metazoa; phylum Chordata; class Mammalia; order Artiodactyla; family Bovidae; genus Bubalus; species Bubalus kerabau. Next base: position 71,783,494 of record NC_073635.1, read on the forward strand.
TCTGTATTCTATGTACGTAAATCTCTATACAAATTTTATTTATAGAATAAAATACACAGTATCTTTTTAAACTGCCTGCCATGCTTTAGCATGGTTGAGGATCAGACAGAGATTTTGTGCTGAGTGAGGCTTCTTTATTTCAGGGTTAACTGTGTCTACTGTCCTTTTTGGCATCACACGGTCTCTACTGATATTCTACATCCTTGTTAATTCTTCACGAACTTTGCACAACAAGATGTTGGAGACCATTTTAAGAGCTCCGGTATTGTTCTTCAATAGAAATCCAATAGGTAAGTTAGACACCAAATTTTTCAGTGAATATGTCTTGTTAACACATTAAGTGCCTGGTTACATTTTCTTTTTTTTTTTTAATTTAATTTTATTTAACTTTACAGTATTGTATTGGTTTTGCCATATATCAACATGAATCTGCCACAGGTATACATGTGTTCCCCATCCTGAACCCTCCTCCCTCCTCCCTCCCCATAGCATCTCTCTGGGTTGTCCCAGTGCACCAGCCCCAAGCATCCAGTATCGTGCATCAAACCTGGACTGACGACTCGTTTCATATATGATATTATACATATTTCAATGCCATTGTCCCAAATCATCCCATCCTCTCCCTCTCCCACAGAGTACAAAAGACTGTTCTATACATCAGTGTCTCTTTTGCTGTCTCATTCACAGGGTTATTGTTACCATCTTTCTAAGTTCCATATATATGCGTTAGTATACTGTATTGGTGTTTTTCCTTCTGGCTTACTTCACTCTGTATAATAGGCTCCAGTTTCATCCACCTCATTAGAACTGATTCAAATGTATTCTTTTTAATGGCTGAGTAATACTCCATTGTGGATATGTACCACAGCTTTCTTATCCATTCATCTGCTGATGGACATCTAGGTTGCTTCCATGTCCTAGCTATTGTAAACAGTGCTGTGATAAACACTGGGGTACACGTGTCTCTTTCCCTTCTGGTTTCCTCAGTGTGTATGCCCAGCAGTGGGATTACTGGGTTATATTGCAGTTCTATTTCCAGGTTTTTAAGGAATCTCCACACTGTTCTCCATAGTGGCTGTACTAGTTTGCATTCCCACCAACAGTGGAAGAGGGTTCCCTTTTCTCCACACCCTCTCCAGCATTTATTGCTTGTAGACTTTTGGATCGCAGCCATTCTGACTGGTGTGAAATGGTACCTCATAGTGGTTTTGATTTGCATTTCTCTGATAATGAGTGATGTTGAGCATCTTTTCATGTGTTTGTTAGCCATCTGTATGTCTTCTTTGGAGAAATGTCTATTTAGTTCTTTGGCCCATTTTTTGATTGGGTCATTTAGTTTTCTGGAATTGAGCTGTAGGAGTTGCTTGTATATTTTTGAGATTAGTTGTTTGTCAGTTGCTTCATTTGCTATTATTTTCTCCCATTCTGAAGGCTGTATTTTCACCTTGCTTATAGTTTCCTTTGTTGTGCAGAAGCTTTTAATTTTAATTAGGTCCCATTTGTTTATTTTTGCTTTTATTTCCAATATTCTGGGAGGTGGGTCATAGAGGATCCTGCTGTGAAGTATGTTGGAGAGTGTTTTGCCTATGTTCTCCTCTAGGAGTTTTATAATTTCTTGTCTTACGTTTAGATCTTTAATCCATTTTGAGTTTATTTTTGTGTATGGTGTTAGAAAGTTCTCTAGTTTCATTCTTTTACAAGTTGTTGGCCAGTTTTCCCAGCACCACTTGTTAAAGAGATTGTCTTTAATCCATTGTATAATCTTGCCTCCTTTGTCAAAGATAAGGTGTCCATATGTGTGTGGATTTTGAAAATGGAAGATATGCTTGGAAGAAAATCACTGTGTCTGTTTATTCATTTTCTACAAAAGCTTCACTGATAATTTTTCCTGCAAGAGAAAACCTGAATTAGGAGCAAATAAGCCTTTATTCCAATTTATGCATGTCTGTAAAAATACATGAATGTTTACTTTGCAGGATGATTTAGGAGTCCATTTGTTATGTGGCATATGAAACACCTAACAGATGATGCAAATGTATTGGAATGTTTTTGACTAGTTGTTGAAACATTGGGTGTGTTATGTAGTGTTGAGCTAACTAGGAAGGACCTTTTCCCAGGAACATCTCTACAGAAGACAGGCTGTGCGTTTCTTTCTTTCATTGTCCATCCTTTTCTGGAACCACAGAGCTCTGACATCTGCCCATATTTTGAGTTTTACCTAAATGGTAATGTAAGATTAATTAAAATATAAGATCAGTGAAATGTAAACATCCTCTTCAATATAATCAACCCTCTAGTTTTACAATGGACTTATGGTTACATTTAAGAGGTCTTGTGGTTTATAGCAGGTGGATCTTCAGTATTAAGTAAAAGTGTCCCTGAAGGTTCCCAGTGGTTGTTTCTCTCCACCCTGAGGCCTTCACCTGTCTTGCTTTGGAAGGCAGCCTCCTGACCTGGGTTCCTATGAAGCGTTAGTTCATCAGTGTACATGCCCTCTCTGTTCAGTTGGTTAGACTTGTGCTGAGGCCCAGGATGGCTTTGTTTTTGCAGATGATTATTGACAGGACCTGTTGAGACAGGGATGTGACTGGAGGGAGGACAGGAGTAGCCTTGGCCTGGCCATCAACTAGCTGTGTGATCAAGGCCAAAGGAGGTAGATACTACGGGAAGCAAATCTCCAGGCAGGATGTTGTCATGGTTGTAAGTATGGACCCTGGAGCCAACTTCCTGGGTTCAGTCCTGGAGATAATTACTAATAGTAATAGCCAGTTATGTTAATACTTATATGCTAGTTATTTAATTTCTCTGTGTTTCAATTTTCTTACCGTAAAATGAGAATACTGTTCACACATTTACCAATATCTTGATGTTATGGCCATTAAGCAGGTTAATAGTTCACAGTGCTTAGCACAGGGTCGGTGTCTAATGAACCTCAGTAAGAATGTCAACATGATGTCTGGGAACTTCTCTCCTGTGAAATGGGAATAACCACAGACTTCCTGTTTCACAAGACTTTTGTGAGGATTAAATAAGAATGTTTAGTGCAGCATCTTGTGCAGATTTATTCAACACATGTTCTTTAGTCCAGGCACTGTGAGGAGCACAGGATGGTTAACTGCAGAGGCCCATGCAATTTTATCTCATTATCAAGCTGGAGTGAGGAAGTGATTGGAAGAGTCTGCCGTTGCAGCTGTGAAGTCTCTATACTTTGCCTGTTAACGTGAAAACTAGTTATAAATTTGGGAGCATCAAGTGAGACTGAATTTCTGTTATCACAGCCTCTGAGTGGTTGTGACCACTGTTAACCAGGCTCTTGATGACCTGTAGACTTCTCCAGATGCTGATTTATTATTCAGGGATTTGGAACCAAGTTTAAATCTTTAAGGTCACTAATCCTGGGGCAGCAGGCATGCACCGTGTGTATCTTGTCTCCCCCTCCTGGGTCTATTATCAGAACGTCATTCCTTCAAAAAAATAGAAGCCCAAATAAGTATTGCAAAAGTATGCCCAAAGGTTTACAGGCATCAGTTATTTACTCTTTTGGTGGTGTATTGAATTGAACTCTTTTCTGTGTTTATTTTCAAAAGTAGAATTTTTAATAGATGATTTATGGTGGTCTTGGTTTCTGGTATGTGATGGCATGAAGAGAAAACCACATACAGTGGTGTTACTTGTTACCAAGTTCAAGCCCGTTCTGCCTGACTCACAATGCTGATAAATCTTACATTATGTTAAGGCAAAGAATAATGACTTTATTTGGAAACATGGCAGACTGAGAAGATGGAAGACTAATATCTCAAAATAACCCCATCTTGTTGGGGTCTATATGCCTGGCTCTTTTACAGAACGTAGGGGAGAGGAGGTGAGGGAGTGAAGTCAAAGGCCATTTATCTTGAACAATGTGAGGGTAGTTTTTCTGCAGCCATTCACAGGTGGTGAGGATCGGATTGTCTCCATGTGAGCTGATAAAAGCCACTTTAGTTTAATATTCAGGCAGAAGGCAGGGTTCCCTGACAAAAGCAGTGAATAGCAATGGTCAAAAAAACAGATCCAGCATGGAGTCCGTCTTGGCTCATCCCTGCTACAGTTCCTTTGATGTGCACCTCCCCTGTCTGGGGACAGTTCCTGTTCTTTCTCATCCTGAGTCTCCTCAGGGTGCACCACCCTTGCAGGGGTGGCTGCAGAGTCCTGATGGCTGCAGCATCCTTTGTTTACTGAAGAGACAGGTGGCACTTTTAGTTTATGCCAGATATTTATCAGAAATTATCATATTCTATCCTGCAGCCTTAAAGATGTACTATTATTGTGGATACTAAGAAGGGAAATAAAATCAATGATAAATGATTCTTGGTCATTTAGTGATATTTCAGTTTTCCTGCTTACATCCCTCTGGTCTTCTTAGATGCTTATTCATAAGTCTGTGCTTGTCACACTTAGTACACCTCTGGAAATAAGGGCTTATTACCCCAGTAGTGAACTTACAGCTTGGAAATGGCCACAAGCCATAATTTCCCAAAATGTGAGCTGCTGTGAGCCATCTGGAGGGAAAAAAAACAATTGCAGAGAGTTTATAATTATGTTTATTTAAAAAGTATCACTTGGCAAAATTAAGCTTGATAATTAAAGCAAAATTGGTTTAACAATTAGGATTAACTTAGGTATTTTGCAAATATTTATTTACCAATTTAGCACTTGGACTGAGCCTTAGATGGAATGGATCTAAAGGGATGGAACATTCTCTAATCCACCAAACCTTCCTGTTACTGCCACAAGATTCCCCGAGTCTTTTAAAAATTAGGACTCAGTCAATGTCAATTCCCCACCCCCTGCCATTTGGTGGTATTTTTGTTTCTCTTTAGGTATCATCCTATTTTGTCTTTCTTTTTACCACTGACACTGGCTTATTTCATATGAATTTATAATATATTAAATTTGTTGTTGTGTTACCACTAAGTCATGTCTAACTCTTTTGTAGTCCCATGGACTGTAGCCTGCCAGGCTCCTCTGTCCATGGGATTTCCCAGGTAAGATACTGGCTGCTGCTGCTGCCAAGTCGCTTCAGTCATGTCAGACCCTATGCGACCCCATAGACAGCAGCCCACCAGTCTCCCCCTTCCCTGGGATTCTCCAGGCAAGAACACTGGAGTGGGTTGCCATTTCCTTCTCCAGAGCATGAAAGTAAAAAGTGAAAGTGAAGTCGCTCAGTCATGCCTGACTCTTTGGGACCCCATGGACTGTAGCCCACCAGGCTCCCCGATCCCTGGGATTCTCCAGGCAAGAATACTGGAGTGGGTTGCCATTTCCATCTCCGGGTGATCTTCCTGACCCAGGAATTGAACTCCTGTTTCTTATGTCCCCTGAGTTGGCAAGTGGATTCTTTAGCATGAGCCCCTACTGCTGCTACTGCTAAGTCACTTCAGTCGTGTCTGACTCTGTGCTACCCCAGAGACAGCAGCCCACCAGGCTCCACCATCCCTGGGATTCTCCAGGCAAGAACTAGAGTGGGTTGCCATTTCCTTCTCCAAAGCATGAAAGTGAAGAGTGAAAGGGAAGTCACTCAGTCATGTCCAACTCTTAGCGACCCCATGGACTTCAGCCTACCAGGCTCCTCCATCCATGGGATTTTCCAGGCAAGAGTAATGGAGTGGGATGCCATTGCTTCTCCAAGCATGAGCCCCTAGGGAAGTAAGCCCAATATATTAAGTATTTAATACATATACTTTTAAAAAAAGAATTATTTATTTGTTTTTAGTTGCATGGGTCTTTGTTGCTGCACATTGTGGTCGCTTTTTCTGTTGCAGAGCTCAGGCTCTAGGCACATGGACTTCAGTAGTTGTGGTGCACAGGCTTAATTGCTCTATAGCATGTGGAATCTTCCTGCACCAGGGGTCAAACCCATGTCCCCTGTACTGGGGACACTGTATCACCAGGAAAGTCCCTAAATATATATACTTCAAAAATATTGTTTTGATTTGTTCATGAATTATTTCTCTTAAAGGTCATATCTGAGGAAATGAGTAATTTTTTGTATCCTATTCTTGCAGGAAGAATTTTAAATCGTTTCTTCAAAGACATTGGGCATATGGATGACTTGTTGCCCCTGATATTTCAAGATTTCATCCAGGTAGTGTACCAGTCCTGCCAGAGTTCTCACAGGGAAGAGCAGAGTGCCTGTTTCTCAAGGATTTTTCACAGGGATTGGAGGTGGGCCTTTCAGCCTGGTGATGTGTCCTGTTATCTTCCACAAGAGGCTGTGTTTCTGAGAGAGAGGTGTGGCTGTGATTGGGAGGCTGAGTTAACATGAGTAACTCCTGGGGCAGGAGTGGCTACACAGTCATGCCAAGATTGGTCTAAAGCAGGAACATGCTGGGTAAATGGTTCTCCCTCTGCCTTCCAGGTGTCTGGTGTGGATTCCCTTTACTGTGAGCACATTTCATAACAGAGAGACAGTCACTTCTCATGGAAAGATAACCTAGATTAAATAAATTATGCATTGTATTTGGCTTCCCAAGTGGCTCAGTGGTGAAGAATTTACCTGCCAGTGCAGGAGATGCAAGAGACTTGGGTTTAATTCCTGGGTTGGGAATATGCCCTGGAGAATGGAATGGCAACCCACTTCAGCATTCTTGCCCAGAAAATTCCACAGACAGAAGAGCCTGGCAGGCTATAGTCCATGAGGCTGCAAAGAGTTGGACACATCTGAGCACGAGCATGATGTGTTGTAGTCCCACAGGGGACAAATATCTGCTGCACCATTTTATTTGGATAAAGCCAGGTGTGGTTACTTACAAAGAAAAGATTGGTTAAAAATAGGGTGAAAATAATACTTTAACAAGGACAATGTTGTTTACTTGCCAAATTGTGTCAGACTCGTTTGTAACACTGTGGACTGCAACCCACCAGCCTTCTCCATCCATGGGATTTCTCAGGCAAGACTACCAGAGTGGGTTGCCATTTCCTTGTCCAGGGAATTTCCTGACCCAGAGACAAGACTTGTGTCTCCTGCAGTGTAGGCAGATTCTTACCACTGAGGCACCTGGGAAGTCCAGGAAGTTTAATAGAGAGCAGCTTTGAAGATATGAAGGCTTTTAAGCCAGTAATTCGATTATGGGAACAAAGTCATCTCAGAAAATGCCTTTTTTTTGTAGACAGTTGTTCTTATCACAAGCTGATTGCTCCGTCTTAAGGTGTCTTATTGCCAAATTCAGACTTAAATCGAAGAAAGTAGGGAAAACCACTAGACCATTCAGTTACAACCTAAATCAAATCCCTTATGATTATACAGTGGAAGTGAGAAATAGGTTTAAGAGACAAGATCTGATTGACAGAGTGCTTGATGAACTATGGATGGAGGTTTGTAATATTATACAAGAGACAGAGATCAAGACTGTCCCCAAGAAAAAGAAATACAAAAAGCAAAATGACTGTCAGAAGAGGCCTTACCAATAGCTGTGAAAAGAAGAGAAGTGAAAAGCAATGGAGAAAAGGAAAGATATAAGCATCTGAATGCAGAGTTACAAAGAATAGCAGGAGAGATAAGAAAGCCTTCCCTAGCAATCAATGCAAAGAAATAGAGGAAAACAACAGAATGGGAAAGACTAGAGATCTCTTCAAGAAAATCAGAGATACCAAGGGAATATTTCATGCAAAGATGGGCTCAATAAACGACAGAAACGGTATGGACCTAACAGAATCAGAAGACATTAAGAAGAGGTGGCAAGAATACACAAAACTGTACAAAAAAGATCTTCACAACCCAGATAATCACGATGGTGCGATCACTCACCTAGAGCCAAACATCCTGGAATGTGACATAAAGTGGGCCTGAGGAAGCATCACTATGAACAAAGCTAGTGGAGGTGATGGAATTCCAGTTGAGCTACTTCAGATCCTAAAAGATGATGCTGCGAAGGTGCTGCACTAAATATGCTACCAAATTTGGAAAACTTGGCAGTGGCCACAGGACTGGAAAATGTCAGTTTTCATTCCAATCCCTAAGAAAGGCAATGCCAAAAATGCTCAAACTACCGCACAACTGCATTCATCTCGCAGGCTAGTGAAGTAATGCTCAAAATTTTCCAAGCCAGGGTGAACTGTGAACTTCCAGATGTTCAAGCTGGTTTTAGAAAAGGCAGAGGAACCAGAGATCAAATTGCCAACATCTGCTGGATCATCGAAAAATCAAGAGAGTTCCAGAAAAACATCTACTTCTGCTTTATTGACTATGCCAAACCCTTTGACTGTGTGGATCACAACAAACTGGAAAATTCTGAGTGAGATGGGAATACCAGACCACCTGACCTGCCTCTTGAGAAATTTGTATGCAGGTCAGGAAGCAACAGTTAGAACTGGACATGGAACAACAGCCTGGTTCCAAATATAAAAGGGACTATGTCAAGGAGGTATGTTGTCACCCTGCTTATGTAACTTATATGCAGAGTATGTCATGAGAAATGCTGGGCTGGAGGAAGCACAAGTTGGAATCAAGATTGCCTGGAGAAATATTAATAATCTCAGGTATGCAGATGACACCACCTTTATGGCAGAAAGTGAAGAAGAACTAAAGCACCTCTTGATTAAAGTGAAATAGGGAAGTGAAAAAGTTGGCTTAAAGCTTCAGGTCAGTTCAGTTCAGTTGCGTAGTCATGTCCGACTCTTTGTGACCCCATGAATCACAGCACGCCAGGCCTCCCTGTCCATCACCAACTCCCAGAGTTCACTCGGACTCACGTCCATCGAGTCAGTGATGCCATCCAGCCATCTCATCCTCTGTCGTCCCCTTCTCCTCCTGCCCCCAGTCCCTCCCAGCATCAGAGTCTTTTCCAATGAGTCAACTCTTCGCATGAGGTGCCCAAAGTACTGGAGTTTCAGCTTTAGCATCACGCCTTCCAAAAAAATCCCAGGGCTAATCTCCTTCAGAATGGACTGGTTGGATCTCCTTGCAGTCCAAGGGACTCTCAAGAGTCTTCTCCAACACCACAGTTCAAAAGCATCATTTCTTCGGCTCTCAGCCTTCTTCACAGTCCAACTCTCACATCCATGCATGACCACAGGAAAAACCACGGCCTTGACTAGATGGGCCTTTGTTGGCAAAGTAATGTCTCTGCTTTTGAACATGCTATCTAGGTTGGTCCTAACTTTCCCTCCAAGGAGTAAGCGTCTTTTAATTTCACGGCTGCAGTCACCATCTGCAGTGATTTTGGAGCCCAGAAAAATAAAGTCTGACACTGTTTCCCCATCTATTTCCCATGAAGTGATGGGATAGGATGCCATAATCTTCGTTTTCTGAATGTTGAGCTTTAAGCCAACTTTTTCACTCTCCTCTTTCACTTTCATCAAGAGGCTTTTGAGTTCCTCTTCACTTTCTGCCATAAGGGTGGTGTCATCTGCATATCTGAGGTTATTGATATTTCTCCTGCCAATCTTGATTCCAGCTTGTGTTTCTTCCAGTCCAGCATTTCTCATGATGTACTCTGCATATAAGTTACATAAGCAGGGTGATAATATACAGCCTTGATGAACTCCTTTTCCTATTTGGAACCAGTCTGTTGCTCCATATCCAGTTCTAACTGTTGCTTCCTGACCTGGATACAGATTTCTCAAGAGGCAGGTCAGGTGGTCTGGTATTCCCATCTCATTCAGAATTTTCCACAGTTTATTGTGATCCACACAGTCAAAGGCTTTGGCATAGTCAATAAAGCAGAAATAGATGTTTTTCTGGAACTCTCTTGCTTTTTCCATGATCCAGCAGATGTTGGCAATTTGAGCTCTGGTTCCTCTGCCTTTTCTAAAACCAGCTTGAACATCAGGAAGTTCATGGTTTACATATTGCTGAAGCCTGGCTTGGGGAATTTTGAGCATTACTTTACTAGCATGTGAGATGAGTGCAACTGTGCAGTAGTTTGAGCATTCTTTGGCATTGCCTTTCTTTGGGATTGGAATGAAAACTGAACTTTTCCAGTCCTGTGGCCACTGCTGAGTTTTCCAAATTTACTGACATATGGCGTGCAGCACTTTCACAGCATCATCTTTCAGGATCTGAAATAGCTCTACTGGAATTCCATCACCTCCACTAGCTTTGTTCGTAGTGATGCTTTCTAAGGCCCACTTGACTTCACATACCAGGGTGTCTGGCTCTAGGTCAGTGATCACACCATCGTGATTATCTGGGTCATGAAAATCTTTTATGTAGAGTTCTTCTGTGTATTCTTGCCACCTTTTCTTGATATCTTCTGCTTCTGTTAGGTCCATCCCATTTCTGTCCTTTATCGAGCCCATCTTTGCATGAAATGTTCCCTTGGTATCTCTAATTTTCTTGAAGAGATCTCTAGTCTTTTCCATTCTGTAAGCTTAACATTCAGAAAACTAAGATCATGGCATCCGGTCCCATCACTTCATAGCAAATAGATGGGGAACCAGTGGAAACAGTGGCAGACTTCATTTTTGCGGGCTCTATAATCTCTGCAGATGATGAGTGCAGCCATGAAATTAAAAAGCGCTTACTCTTTGGAAGGAAAGCTTTGACCAACTGAGACAGCATATTAAAAAGCAGAGATGTTACTTTGTCAACAAAGGTGCATCTAGTCAAGTCTATGGTTCTTTCAGTAGTCATGTATGGATGTGACAGTTGGACCATAAAGAAAGCTAAGAACCGAAGAATTGATGCTTTTGAACTTTGTTGTTGGAGAAGACTCTTGAGAGTCACTTGGACTGCAAGGAGATCCAACCAGTCCATCGTAAAAGAGATCAGTCCTGAGTGTTCACTGGAAGGACTGGTGTTGAAGCTGAAGCTCCAATAATTTGGCCACCTGATGGGAAGGGCTGACTCCTGGTCCAGGAGGTTGTGGAGCTTCTGGGAGGTAACCTTTCATCCCAGATGAAAGAGAAAGGCTGCTGTGGATGGTGGCACAGGAGGTGTTTGTGGAAGCCAAGTTCCTGTGTGGGACCCAGTCTTTCTCTGTATAACCACCTGAGGGCGGGAAGGGAAGGGACTGAAAGGTTCTTTTTCAGCTGTGTAAGCACACCTGTGTTAAAATTCAGTTTTGATGATTTTGCTTTTCCTTGTTGTATAAACCTTAGAAAATTCTTGATCATTTTTATTTTTATTACTTCAAAAGTGTTTATTCCATATACTTTCCCTTATCTAATTTCTTCTCACTCCCTTAAATGAAATTTCAGATAATTTATTTAATTTTGTGATAGTGATGCCAAGTGTGGCTAAGGAAAACCCTGGATTCTTAGTAGTTGTCCACATTGCAGGACAGTCCACCCCCTCAGGTGATGTCACTCAGAGACTAGATCCCAAAAGAGAGGCAATCCTGAGTTTGTGCACCATCCTGTACACTGACTCTCACAGCTACCAGCCTGTTCAGTCACATTTTATGAGTGGTTGGGGAAATTGGAGCTGTTCACCATTTCAGAGGATGAAGCATAAAAAAATCAACTTATGTGGTGTGATTGCACCTGATAATCATTCATGATGTCAACAGCTTTAAAGTGTGGCAGGGCAGAGCCCCTCAGTCGCCCTTTCCAAGCCCCAGTCCGAGCTCTCCTTCTTATCATCTCCGCCCCACAAAGCCACACTCTCCTTTCTGTAAAATGGAGAAAATAATGCTCACTTCCTAAGGTTTGTTGGGAAGACAAAGTGAAGTTCATTTTAATATTATTATTGCATAACATCTAAATGCATGTTGAGCAGTAAGTAACTATTTCTAAAATACCACATATGTGTTTTAGGTAAGAAATAGTCTGATGACAGTGGTATTTGTTGATGTTCAGTTGCTAAGTCATGTTCAACTCTTTGTGACCCCATGAACTGAAGCATGCCAGGCCTTCTTGTGCCTCACCATCTCCCGGAGTCTGCCCAAGTTCATGTCCATTGAATCGGTGATGTCATCCAGCCATCTTATTCTCTGCTTTCCTCTTCTCCTTTTGCCTTTGGCAAAGTGGCATTATATTGCATTAAAGTTATTGTCAGAGACAGTTTCAAGGCCCATAAATATCATCTCATGAATTTGTATCACAGAGATTCCAGGTTTTTAATCCTTGAAGATTTTGATGGACACTTTCTTATGTAGACTCACAAAATAAAAATCAGTTGTTTTCAAGATAGATCATTGAGCATTAAATATTTCAGAGTAATGTAATTTTCATACAATTTGCCAAAGTCCCAAATAACACTAAGAAGTCTCAATTATCTATAATTCTGTTATTGAAATCATCACCTCGAAGGAGTCTTCCTACTAAAACTTCCTACTAAAACAAGTGAAAATGAAGGTGAGATGTGGAAGTTAGGTTTAGGCATTGTAATTTTCCAAAAAAAAATGCTTGGGACTGCTCTGAGCATGTGAACTGACATACAGCTGCTCTCAGCAAAATACTGTAATTTATTGAGGAAAACTAAGTTGCAAAACGCTTATTCCTCACACACCCCTCATTCGGGGTTGGGGAGGGGGGAGAAAAAGCAGCTTGTCAGAGCTGAACTGAGCCTTCACGTCCTTTCATGGACACAAAGGGCAAATGCCCTTGAGCCACCAATGCTGGCCATGGTGAGACCACCAGGGTCTGTATCACTCCTTCCTCAGCACACACAACCCACGGACTGCAGTTTTATGAAGTGAAAATGTCCAAGAAAAAGAAAATGTGAAGGAGGTGTCCTCAGTGATTTCTTTCTAGAGAGGGGAGAGCAGAAAAACAGGCCACTGCATCTGGATATTGAGAACGTAGCCTGAGATTCAGTGTAATAGGTTATTATGGGTCACTTGCTTTTGCAGCCTTTACTTGTCTCAGCACCACTCACTCTTGCATTTCATTGTGTGGAGATGTCAGGGAAAGTGTGTAGAGAGTATCCCAGTCTCTCCCACTGAATAATGAGTTTGTCATTTTGAGATTTCTGTGGGTGTTGATCCCTTCCCCAACCCCTTCCTCAAATCCCCCTTGGCGATGTTTATTTTTAGTATATATGTAATACTAGTGTATTGTGGATATTTTCTTCCAGTCAGTGGCTTGCCATTTATATCCTTAGGGGAGGTCAAGGTTTAATTTTGATGAAGTCTAATGTTTACATTTTCTTTTTCTTTTGTAGTTGATGTTTTTGTATTCTAAGAAATCTTTGCATATTCTTAGGAGTGTGAAGATACTTTTCTATGTTCTACCTTTTTAGATATTGATGCATTTTGCGCTATTTTTTGTATGTGAAAGAGTAATTAGTGGTTGAAGTTTATTTTTTCCAATTATTCTGGACACATTTGTTAAAGACTTTTATTCATTGAATTAAGGAAATCTGCATCTGTATAATTTATTTTGTTCCTCAGTAGTTGCAGTTTATACCAATATTTTGATCCTTATAACAATACTGCATTCTTAGTTACTGTACATTTTAATAAGAAATGAAACCCATAGTTTAAATTGTCTAACTTTGTGCTTCTTTGTCAAGGTTGCTTTGATCATTCTGGATTCTTTACTTTTGTGTGTCAATTTTGGAAGCCTTTTAATTTGATTTTAAATAAAAGCCTGCTGAAAATTTTATTAATATTTCCTTTTAGCTATAGAATATTTGAGAAGTCTGAGTCTTAACAATGTTGGTTCTGCAATTACTAATATGTGTCTCTCTCTGCTTATTTAGGTCTTTTTTAATTTTAGAAATATTTTGTAAATTTTAGTATAGACATCTTACACTTCTCTGGTTAAATTTATTCATGCATATTTGCTTTTTCATAGTATTATTGCATTTTTAAAAATTATTTATTCATTTATTTATGATGCACTGGACCGTCTTTGCTATGTATGGGCTTTCTCTACTTGTGGTGGATGGACTTTTCATTTTGGTAGCTTTTCCTGAGCAAAGCATGGGCTCTAGGGCACATGGATTTCAGTAGTTGTGGCACATGGGCTCAGTAGGTGCAGCCATCTGATTTTAGAGCCTGGCTCAGTGACTGTGGCACATGGGCTTAGCTCCTCTGTACATGTGGATTCTTTTAGAACCAGTGATCGAACCTGTGTTCCCTGCATTGGTAGGTGGATTCTTAACCACTTGGACCACTAGGGAAGTCTTGTTTCTGATACTATTATTCACTTGCTTGTTGCTTGTCTATAGAAATACAGTTTATTTATTTGTGAATTAACTTTGCATTGCCTGGAGTTGATAGCAGTATTTTTTTCTAATTCTATAGGATTTTGTCCATATGCAATCATGTCAGCTGTAAATAATGACAGTTTTGTATCTTCATTTCCAATATTTATGACTTTTATTTCCTTTTCTTGGATTGTTGTGGCTAGAGTTTCCATTTAGTGTTGAAGAGAATAGGTTAGATAAGATAATCTTGTATTCTTAGGGCGAAATCTTTCAGTAATTTTTCATTGCAAATAATATTAATTGTAATTTTTTAGGTAGGTATCTGTTATCAGGTTTAAAATGTTTCTTTTAATTCCTCAATTGCCAAGAATTTTACTTAAAAAAAAAATGAGGGATAGGCATTGAATTTTAACAAATATTTCTTCTACATCTCTTCAGCTGGTCATATGCTTATTTATCTTTACTCTTTTAATGTGAATTATAGTGATTGGTATTTGAAAGTTAAACTTAACATTCCTGGAAAAGACTTTTCTTGGTCATAATGTAGCATTATGTATTGCTTTTTTATACATTTTTATGTATTGCTATATGTAGTTTGTCAAGAATTTTTATACCTATTGTTCATGAAGGATATTGGTCTATAATTTGCTTTTCTTAAAATATTTTGTCAGCTTTTGTTATCAGAAGAATGTCAGTTCAGTTGCTCCATCATGTTTGACTCTTTGTGACCCCATGGACTGAAGCACGCCTGGCTTCCCTATCCGTCACCAACTCCTGGAGCTTGCTCAAATTCATGTCCATTGAGCTGGTGATGTTATCCAACCATCTCATCCTCTGTTATCCCCTTCTTCTCCTGTCTTTAATCTTTCCCAGCATCAGGGTCTTTTCCAATGAGTCAGTTCTTCACATCAGGTGGCCAAAGTATTGGAGTTTCACTTCAGCACCAGTCCTTCCAATGAATATTCAGGACTGATTTCCTTTAGGATGGGCTGGTTGGATCTCCTTGCAGTCCAAGGGACTGTTAAGAGTGTTTGCCAACACCACCGTTCAAAAGTATCAATTCTTATGTATCCTCATGAAAATATATGGGAAATATTTCCATTTTTAATGGTCAGTTTAATGTCAGCTTGACCAGACTACATTCCTCAGTTATTCAGTCAAAAGGTGATCTGTGTGTTGCTCTGTAGGTATTTTGTAGATGTGATTGAAGTCCATAATCAGTTGATTTTAAGTAGGGACAAAGCCTCCCTGAAGTAAAAGAAATTCTGCTTGTGAAGAACAGCATGAGCTCCTGCCCAAGGGTTCCAGCCTGTCCTTTGTAACAGGAGAACCTGAGGATTTTGGACTTGCTCAGTCAAGTTAGATTGTGGAATATCATCTTTTTTATATTGCTAGATTCAGTTTATTGGTATGTCATTTAATATTCCAAGACAGTTTGGTTTGTAATTTTTCTTTCTTTTAATGTCTTTATCTGGTTTTTATATCATGATAATGCCTGACTCATGTACCCTGGAAAAGTTTGGTAAAACTTTTCTGCACAATGTTTTTGTGAAGCCCTCTGGATTTACAGTCTTTTCTTTGAGAAATTTAAAAATTATGTATTCAGGGAATTCCCTGGTAGTCCAGGGGTCACTATGTTATGCTTTCACTGTTGTGAGCCTGGGTTCAATTGCTGGTAGGGAAACCAAGATCCGACAAGCTGCATAGTATGGCTGAAACAATAAAATAAAGTAAAATAGAATAAAGGATTCAAATTCTTAAATCAATATGCAGTTATTCAGATTTTCTATGTCATTATGTTAGTTTTGTATGTCATTTTTTAAAACATTTGTCCTTTACATTAAAATTTAAAATTTTATCTGCACAATGTTTATTATATTTTCTTTGTAATGCTTATGGTATTTTTTGTATTAAAGTGAAAGCTAAAGTGTTAGTTCCTCTGTCATGTCTGACTCTTTGAAACCCCATGGACTGTAGCCTGTCAGGCTCCTCTGCCCATGGGATTCTCCAGGCAAGAATACTGGTGTAGGTTGCCATTTCCTTTTCCAGGAGATCTTCCCAACCCAGGGCTCAAACCTGGGTCTCCCCTATTGCAAGCAAATTCTTTACCATCTGAGCCACCAGGGAAGCCCAGTCTTTTGTGTTATCCTCTTTTAATTTGTGTGAATTGTAAATTTTCTCTCTCTCTCTCTCTTTTTTTTTTTTTTTTTGTATTTTTTTGTGATTTTAAATAACCATGTTTTGTGTTTGTTGATTTTTCTGTTTAAAAGTTCGTTTTATTTTTCATTCAGGTATTTTGTCATTTAGTTGCTCAATTGTGTCTGACTTTTTGTGACCTCATGGACTGCAGCACGCTTGTCATTCACTATCTCCCAGAGCTTGCTCAAACTCATGTCCATTGAGTTGATAATGCCATCCAACCATCTCATCCTCAGTCACTCCTTTCTCCTCCTGCCCTCAATCTTTTGCAGCACCAGGGGCTTTTCCAATGAGTCAGTGCTTCACATCAGGTGGCCAAAGTATTGGAGCTTCAGCATCCAATCTTTTCAGTGAATAATCAGCATTGATTTCCTTTGGGATTGACTGGTTTGATCTCCTTGCTGTCTAAGGGACTCTCAAGAGTCTTTTTTTTTTTTTTTTTTTTTTCTCATTCTTCTACATACTTAAGTGTGCTTTTTTTTTTCTTGTATTTATAAGATGGATTTCAAAATCCTTGACTTTTAGCCTTTTTTAAAGACTTTTTATTATTTAAAAGGCATTTTAATGTTTTTTGGAATATGGTTGATTTACAATGTTGAGTTTGTTTCAGATGTACAGCAAAGTGATTCAGTTATACATGTACAAATATTTATTCTTTTTTAGATTCTTTTCTCATATAGGTTATCACAGAATGTTGAGTAGATTTCCCTGTGATATAATTTTATAGTGCTCTTCTTTTTAAGGTGTACCTTATTAAATTATCAAATAAGAAGACTCCAGATTTAAATTTTGTAGTAACGTTGAAGCCTGAGAAAAATGAAAGGAAGATATTGATCAATGAGATACACTAACCATGAAGGAAGAGATACAGCATGTTTCCCTAAAGCTTCCTGTTGTCCTGGTTAGCAAACTGTGAACCAAACCCCACCATTCACTCTTCAGTGGAGTTAGTTGTGGCTCTCAGTTGGGAGTGAATTGAAGGATACTCAGGTCCCAGAGCTTACGTGGTTGTGAAAAGATCCAAGGCAGCCAAATGAGGGATGAAGAATGTGATTAATATATCCCAAGCAAAGGGCGGGTTTAGAAATCTTAGTCTTAGGCTTTGTATGTGTGTATGCACATGTGTTAGTCACTCAGTTGCGTCCGATTCTTTGCAATCTCATGGACTATAGACTACCAGCCTCCTCTGTCCATGGAATTCTCCAGGCAAGAATAATGGAGTGGGATGCCATTCCCTTTTCCAGGGGATCTTCCCAACCCAGGGATTGAACCCAGGTCTTCCTGCAATGCAAGCAGATTTTTTACCATTGAGTCACCAGGGAAGTCCAGGGTTTGTATAGATCTCATCATATAGCTAAGACTCACCAACGTTTTATAATGTCCTGATTTAACAGAGTTAAATGAGTTGGGTGATATCAAAGGAAACAGAGGTGATGAAGGAAGGATCTGAGAACCAGAGCTGATCTCTAAACTTCCTGAGACGTGCATGCTACTGTATCTGATTACATGAAGACTCAGCACTGACCCTCGATTAGTGTTAAGCTTGTGTGCTTAGTCACTCAGTCCTGTCCAACTCTACAACCTCACGGATTGTAGCCCACCAGGTTCCTCTGTCCCTGGGGATTCTGCAGGCAAGAATACTGGAGAAGGTTGCCATGCCCTCTTACAGGGGATCTTCTCAACCCAGGGATCAAAGGTATGTCTCCCGCATTGCAGTCAGATTCTTTACCATCTGAGCCACCAGGAAACCCTATCTCAGCACAATATTGGGCTAATGGAATTTTTTCTCCAGGTATAGATTTTTATCCTCTGACAACTGAAGAATTTTTCTGAATTGTGAAAAATCACCATTTTCTCTCCAGTGAAAGAGTTCATCTAAGAATTTTTTCATTTGTGCATGTGGATTCATAGACTTTGGATAGAATTTCCCAAATGGTGTGCTCCAAATGGGAAATATATAAAAATAATGATTCTCCTTATTTGGGGAGTATCAAGACTTGGGTCACTTGCTTCTGGGTCTATATGCTTCTTTCTATATATCCATCCTTGTCTCTGTTCCATAGTGTGACAGAGGTGCAGAAGCACTGGCCATGGTGATATGGTCCATCAGATGGGCCTGGAATCCAACCAGTGGGGGAAATTGTGTAGCTTGAATTGGGCTTTTTGGAATTCCTGGGGATGTAGGAGAAAGAAATGAGATTGGCTTTAAGAAAGGGATTTATTGTGTGTTTATTGTACACTAGGATATTTTGTTTCCTTCTTCAGATGTTGACTTTTTGGTTAGATACTATTTTCATCTTCTTCAAAATTCTATAAAGTGTTTGAGATGGCTGGCAATAAAATAGTCACAAATGTATAGACATGTAAAAGTGCTCAGTCATGTCCAACTGTTTGGGACCTCATGGACTATAGCCTGCCAGGCTCCTCTGTTCATGGAATTTTCCACGTAGAAATACTGGAGTTGGTTACCAGTCCCTTCTCCAGGGGATCTTCCAAACCCAGGGATCAAACCTGGGTTTCCTGCATTACGGGCAGATTCTTAACCATCTGAGCCACTTGGGAAATCAATATGTTTTGTGTGTGTGTGTGTGTGTATAATAAAGCTGTTAGAGACATCCTCTTTAAATTGCTTTAGATTTAGGGCCATGAGATCTGAACTCCGGAGCTTCTGAGAGCATTACTAATAGGTCTTCAGAGGGTACCTAAGGAAAAAGCATTGGCACAGCTTCCTTAGAGCCCTTCATTTTGATCTTACCTCTGCTTCCCAGGTTACCTGCCAGGCTGGGTTAGACATAAAAGGCCCTCACCTGAAGTGGTTTAGTCGCTCAGTCTTGTCTGACTCTTTTTGACCCCATGGACTCTAGCCTGCGAGGTTCCTCTCTCCATGGGATGTTCCAAGCAAAAATACTGGAGTGGGTTGCCATTTCCTTTTCCAGGGGAACTTCCTGAACCAGGAATCAAACCTGGGTCTCCTGCATAGCAGTCAGATTCTTTAATGACTGATCCACTAGGGAAGCCACCTGGGGAGAGCCAGATTATAGAAATGGATGAATGTTGTTCATCAAATGATGCAAGTCTGCTAAAAACCAGTAATTTGGATTTTTTTTTTTAATAATTGATGTTTTAGTAGTTTTTTTTTTTTTTCTGACAAAAATAGCAAGCCAAGTGACATAAAGGCTAGACATAGAAAGAGCTGGAAGGACCCTTCCCCATGAACATGAAGGTTGTAGCCTGGTAGGATGCACAGTAGCCAGTGGCTGTAAGAAATTGTTTTCTGTCAGTCTAATAGGAGGGAGGTCAGACAACCCTATTTTTTCCCACTTATGATTAGAATTTATTCCTTCAGAACTCCATCCTCTTCACTCTGAGTTTTCTTTTGATACCACGGCAGAGAGAGGGAGAAAGAGGAAAAGCACATGGGTCCCCATCCAGATCATGCAATTTGGTTTCCAAAGGCTCCTGGCCAGAGTCACAGTTCTGGTTGGTTGTTCCTCCCGCCTGCAGCTGTGGCTCTGGGATTCTTTGATTACAAACTGCTCCTCTCTTTCTCCAGGATAAGCAATACCTTCCTGGGAAACTTTAGGACAACCACTTACCCTCCCAACCTCATATTTCTTATCTTAAAGAACAGCCAGTGTTAACTCAGACAAGCATCTCAACCTTCTCATCCCAGGTCCTTTTTGGTCAAAATTTCCATCAACTATGATTACTGCCTGAAAGTCATTCATGCCATTCTTTCTATTTGTTAAACAAGCCTATAAAATCAGTCATGCATCTTAGAATTGTCTAAAAATATTCAGGTATTCTTCCTTGTGTTTCCCCAGCACTCTGTGCAGATCACCATGGATTTGTATCCACCTGAGATCATAAATTTCAGAGGCCTTGGCCCACACTGGGTGAATCTGCAAGTCCCTAGCACCACACCCCACTTTCATAGCAGGCAGACACTAAATGTTGATTGCATTCTTATTGCCTGATACTGTCCTCCAAGGTATCATACTTTTCCTGATAAAGATGGATGCTTAAATCAACGTCAACCAATAATTTCGTTTTCTATTCTACTTGCTGTCTTTTTTAGACCAAGATCATTTCCCAAGAGAATATCATCTCAGGGGATAATGTGATGATTAAGAGAATGTTCATGGAACCCCGCACAGGGCCTTACACACAGTACACACATTGTAAATGGAATCTGGTGTTGTTATAATAGTTAACCTTCGGAATGGGCATTTTAAGTACTTGGTATAATGATAGAAAGATGGCTGTAAGTTGGGGGCAAGCTTAAAAATGTCATAATTGCTCATGACATGGGCTTACCAGCTCCGTGACTTAGGCTTTGCAGTCTCCATCAAGCTGCTTTTCCTCTCCCTGTGCCTCATTGTCTCCATTTATAAAATTAGATAATACTGTTACTAGACATGTTACACTGAATTTGTAATTAACCTTTTCTTTATACCTACATGGATAGCTGAGGCATCTGGATTCCTGATCTGTGATGCCTGCTCACTCATCTCTCTAGTAACACCTGCTGACTCCTGATAGTTTGAGATGCAGCTCCTACTCGATGAGCCTCAAATAGTTTCATCTGTTAGAAATAGCAATGCCTTCCTCAAAGGGCTACTGAGTGTGTCACAAGAGCTGATACCTAGAAGGTTCTTATCAGAGTGTTGGGTGCATTCACACCCACTGAGGACCACCTATAGTTTTATTTCCTTGGAAGGGAAAGCATTCCCTGATGTTTCAACAAGTTTCAAGGAAAGGAGCTTAATCCTAACAAATCAATAACGTTTATCTTGAAAAGTATCCTTGACACAAAGGCCTCTGTATTTTCACTATTTCAGACATTTCTACTTGTGATTGGTGTGGTGGGCGTGATGGTGGCTGCAATTCCTTGGACTAGTATACCTGTGATTCCCCTTGGCATCATTTTCATTTTTCTTCGGCGGTATTTCTTAGAGACATCACGAGATATGAAACGCTTGGAATGTACAAGTGAGTACCAGGGCTTTCAGGTTGGGAGGGCAGTTCAGGCTGTCTTCCATTCATATTGCAATTAAACAGACCCCTGAAATTCTTCAGACTGTTCTGTGGAATTTCTCACTGTTAACATTAAGTTATTGAAAGTTATGACTCATGAGAATAGGTTTGGCCATTAAAGCAAATGGAGCTCGTGGTGGGTCAGCTGCCGTTTGCATTTTAGCCCAAGTAGGACGGATGTGAGCACCAAAAGCACCATTTCTGTCTTGTTCATGACATACTTCCTAACACAGAGTATCCACTCTATTAATACTATTTTTGAAAGTATTTTTATCATGTTAGAACTATCATAGAAGGAAAATAGAGAATTTTTCTTCAAAAGAAACCTGAGTGCTGAACAATTGGTGCTTTTGAACTGTGGTGTTGAAGAAGACTCTTGAGAGTCCCTTGGACTGCAAGGAGATCCAACCAGTCCATCCTAAAGATCAGTCCTGAATATTCATTGAAAGGACTGATGTTGATGCTAAAACTCCAATACTTTGGCCACCTGATGTGAAGAACTAATTGATGGCGGGAGGAGAAGGGGACGACAGAGGATGAGATGGTTGGATAGGATCACTGACTCAATGGGCATGGATTTAAGTAGACTCGGGAAGTTGGTGATGGACAGGGAGGCCTGGTGTGCTGCTGTCCATGGGGTTGCAAAGAGTCAGACACAACTGAGCGAGTGAACTGAACTGAACTGAAAGTTACCAGAAATGACAAGGAAGGGAAAAATTTGGAAAAGGAAAGGAGACCTCAGGAAATATATGTCAGAAGTGATATATTTGAAAAATACATTCTTTCACACGTTCTAATAAGTTGCAGTTGTTAAAAGTATTGCGAAAAGATGTGTGTTAGTCACTAAGTCATGTCCGATTCTTTGCGACTGCGTGGACTGTAGCCCACCAGTCTCTTCTGTCCATGGAATTCCCCAGGCAAGAATACTGGAGTGGGTAGCCGATCCCTTCTCCAGACGATCTTCCTGACCCAGGGATTGAACCCAGGTCTCCTGCATTGCTGGTGGATTCTTAAATGTTTAAGCCACCAGGGAAGCCCTGCTGAAAAGATAAGCCCTGTTATTTTCAGGTTTGCTCTTTGTCATTGTCAGTATTTGGGGTGACACCACACTGTGTACCCCTTTTTCAAAGCTATTCATATAAATGATGCTGAAAATAATTCCCTAGGAGAACACAGAAGGGGGTCGGTTCAGTATGCATTTAGTTGATTACTCCATTCAGCTTCCTAATTTTAGAATAATGGGGAACAGAGGCATTCCTGGTGGTCCTGTGATTAAGACTCTGTTCTTCCACCGTGGGGGCCACCACTTCAGTCCTTGGTTGGGAAACCAGATCCTGCAAGGTGCAGAAAAAAACAGAATGATGGGGACACATTTTATGGTTAATTATTCTGTTCAACAGGTAATCATACATGATAAAATAATCAACTTTTTCTCTTATTATTCATCAATATTAAAACAAAAATAAGGAAAATAGATTGTTATATATTTTAAAAACTTATAAAAACAATAGCCAAAAAGTAATGAGAGAATATGTTTGCATCAGAGACCTCAACCATGAATAATTACTGCAAATTTATACCAACTTAACCTTCTAGAAACTAAGCCAAGAACAGACACATATTGAGTCTCATGCTTCTCTGTATCTACTAAGTGGAAAAAAATCTCAGTTCATCCAGTCAAAGGAGGTTTTTTTTGTTTTGTTTTGTGTGTGTGGCATTTGTATGTTTTGTTTTTAATAATAAACACTTGAGGTACTTACCTTTATTTGCAAAAAGGATAGTGATCATCAGTTTCATAAAGTCTGTAGAAGACATTTTCACTCATCAAGAGAAGCAGCTAACTTCCTGTGAGGTCGAGATTGGGGAGGTGTTTGGATGGATGGGAGCAGTAGAGTCCAGGTGTGTGTCATTCTCCTATATGACTGAGTAGGATGGTAGGACCTGGAGAGGCAGGAGAGGAAGTGATGAGTTCCATCCAGTCTTCTACGTAGACAAGGCTTCAGATGTTTTATAATCTGAGACCACTCTTGAAGTGAGTCATTCAACTGTCTTGTTGCAAAGCAGGTCTCTGGTACCTTGAGAGAGGGGTTGTTCCAAAAGAATATTTGACAGAATTTTTGCCTGGGGCAAGGGCCATTTCCCATTCATATGGAAGTGGAGAAATGGGCTCCTTCAGAGGCTTTTGTCAAGAAGCAGTACAGGATTTTCTCAGTATTTGATCTGGAGAGTCTGAGAACTTTGGCACTATTACTGTGGAATATTTGGACTTTTTGCACCGAGTAGGCTGAAACAAGTAAGACAATACATTTAATCCAGGTACCGCATCCTGCACACCTCAGATAACCACATGTGGTGACCAGTTGACTAGAATGTTTGTGTTCTCTGTCTGGGTGGTAGTGGTGGGTGTGTGGGGTGTTCAGTCCCTCAGTCGTGTCTGACTCTGACCCATCAGACTGCAGCACGGCAGGCTTCCCTGTCCTTCACCATCTCCCAGAGTTTGCTCAAACTCATGTCCATTGAGTTGGTGATGCCATCCAACCATCTCATCCTAGGGCTGAGTGGATGGTCAACTGGCCCCCAGCCCAGGCTGTCCTCCTCCAGCTCAGGGCTTCCCACCCTCTCTGAGCCCCAGTGTCTCACAGGAAGAAGCCTGTTCCTTCCTTCCTTATTGAACTGGGAACACTAAACACAAGAGGAAGTTCTGTGTCTTTACCTGTTTGTACCTCAACCCCTCCAAACATGCAGTGCCCAGGTGCACGTTGGTACTGACTGAACTGTCACCAGACAGGCATTCAAATCCTGGACTCAGGAGTGGGGACCTGAGAACAGTGTGGAGTTTCCCCCTTGATCCTTTCCCCATCATTTTATAAAATCTCTGTACCCTCCTGTAAGATGCATTACTAACTTTCCGTAAACAATCTTGTTGTACTAACAGGTCTTCTCTAGGAGACACACAGGTAACAAAGTGATGTCGGTATTTTTTGCTGATACAGCACAAGTTATGACTCATCTCAGACAGAGGTCACAGGCTCACTGTCTGCTCCTGACAACAGCAAGTTACAGCCTCATTCATGGTGGGGAATGAGAACCATAAGGGGTCCTCCCTGCCCTTCAGCCTGCAGCCCACCTGTTCTCTGATGGGCAGGAGCCTGACCCTGGTTCTCGTGGTCAGTGTGCTCTTAGAGAACATGGTAGGAAACGAATGGTCCATGATGTGACACCAGACCCCAAACCCACATGAAGTCATTCAAAAGAGAATGGATACTAAGGCCACTGTTGGATTCTAAAAAGGTGATGTGAGTGTCACATGCCGCAGTGACCTCAGAACACCAAGACAGGTGTCCAGCAGGCAGATATAAAAACATCCACAGGTTCCCGGAGCAGAAGTCAAGACTATTCAAAGGCTTCTCATCTGCTGGGTCCTGAGGGCACAAGAGCGGTACAGTACCAGGTGCTCTGTGACCCGCACAGAGGCTCCTGGCATAGGTTCAGGGGGAGGCCCAGGATGGGGGAGACGGCAGACTGTCTCCTCCCCTTACTCATCTCACCCTGTCCTGTGTCTGGCTCTGGTGCAGGGTGGGGGATGTACTGATTCTATCCCAGCCCTTACTCATCTAAGGAGGAGACAGTCCACAGGTAGCTCAACAAAATTCAGTGTGGTGAGGATTCTAATGAGGAATTAAATTTTAAAATGCTACTGATTCAAAATTTAGTGAACAGTAATTACTCACCCATGAAAAAGCATGAAATATTGCCATTTGCAGCAACATTGATGGACTTAGGGAATATTATTATTAGTAAAATAAGTCAGAGAAAGATAAATATGATATCACTTATATATGGAATCTAAAAATAATACAAATGAATCTGTATACAATATAGAAATAGACTCAGATGCATAGAAAACAAACTTACAGTTGCCAAAGGGGATTGGGAGAGAGGGAAGAACAAATTAGAAGTATAGGATTAATAGACACACTGCTATTAATGTGTCAAATAGAAAACAACAAGGAATTACTGTAAAGCACAGGGAATTTTATTCAGTATCTTGTAATAACCTGTAATGGAATATAGTTTAAAAAAATAACTGAATGACTATACTATATACCTGAAACTAGCACATTATTGTAAATCAACTGTACTCCAATATATTTTTTAAAAATTGTGAACAATTCCCACCTGGTGACATGCCAGAAAAATTTGGAGGGAGGCGTGTTTGAGAGGATCCTGATGAAAGAACAAGAATTTTTTATGTAAATCTAGCTGTGATTTGAATTTGATCAAAGATAGTTTCAAGGAGAATCTTTCATTCCCAGGTCATTAAAGTGAAGCTTGGTGTGAGCAGAAGTTTGAGGGTCACATGGAGGATTCCTTTTGGTGGGACGTGTGACCACAGAGCCCGGGAGGTGGTGGTTTCCTTGCATCCAGCCTCTCTGACTTTCTCTGTCGTGTGTCTGTCTCTGCTTCCCCAGCACGGAGCCCGGTATTTTCCCACTTATCATCTTCTCTCCAGGGACTCTGGACCATCCGGGCATACAAAGCTGAACACAAATTTCAGAAACTGTTTGACGCACTCCAGGATTTGCACTCAGGTATGTCAGTTTCTGGAGATGATTTCAGAGATGAGATTTGCTGCCTTCTGAGACCTGACCTTCTCAGGGGGCCTGGCTGCTCCTACCTCTCTCTGTGTCACCCCTATCCCCCTCTGCACACCTGCCTCCCCACCCTTCCTCTCAGCATCCCTCTGTCTGTCCCTCCTCCCATCACCCATGCTTTTCTCCCCTGACTGGCTCGCATTGTCCTTGCGTCACTGTGCCCTGTAGACTTCTGTCTCTTTAGGGCAAGAGTCAACAAACTTTTCTTTTTTTGTGAAGATCCAGATAGAAAATATTATAGGCTTTGTGTGCTATACTGTGTCTGTTGTAACTACTCACCTTTGCTGTTGTAGCACAACACAGGCAAAGATAATACATCAGAAAATGGCTGTAGATGTGTTCCAATGAAACTTTATTTACAAAACCAGGTGGTGGCTGTTCTTGCCCTCCAGGCTGTGGTTTGCTGACTCTTTTCAGGGCATGGAGAGTGGCAAATGTGATTGAGGAAATAATTTCTTGATTTGCCTCCTACTTGATTATGTTTTTAATCAGTGAAGTTTTTTCCCTAAGTAGAAAATTCAGAATTTCCTCTAAGTCTATAAAATCCAAGTCAAACTTTCCAATCATTATTGTATTTTGACAATAAAAATGGCATTTTGAAAGTCACATGAAGATCCTGTTAGCTGCTGGTCACATAAACTCTGGCTCCTAAGAATAAACACCACAGGACCCTGTAGTGAAGGCAGAAGGTGCTGGAATCAAAGTGTGAGCTGTGCTGTCTGCTGTGTGAGAGCTGGCAACAGTCGGCCCTGTGAGAGGATGATCTTCACGCTGAGGCCCAGCACTGCAGGAAAGGCACTGATGAGGCGATTTTCCATCTTCCTTCTTGTGATCCTGTTTCTGTTGATAACCTGTGGGTTGATGTTTTCAATGCACGCTTCCTGGACTGATTCCTGTGTGTCGCATACATTGTCTTGTGTTAGAACCTAGTTTTCTGGAATCTTCAGGTTCCTTGGGTGTGTAACTTTGCTGTTCTACCTGTGTAAAATCTTCTGTAGCTCAACTGAGAAAATGTTCTTCCTCATGAGAAGCAGCTAATGCGGTTTTTCTGTGTATGTATTGCACTTACTATGGTTCACAAATGCAGAGGCTTGGTTCCTGCTTTTGACGACGTCCCGATGGCTCGCTGTGTATCTGGATGTCATCTGTGCCATCTTTGTCACTGTTGTTGCCTTTGGGGCCCTGATCCTGGTACAATGTAAGTACAGATGTGAATATTTGTGATATGGTTACAGTTTATAGCTTGTTTGTAGTTATTAAACTCTTGTCATCTTGTCTAATATATACACTCTTTGGTTCTAATGAATTGTATTAAAGTGTCTGCAGTATGTAACTCCACAGTGAGGTCCTTGTGAAGTCATTTGTGTCTTGATGAGGACTTTTATCTGTTTTTTTCATTTACTTATTTATTTACAGTAGGTCCTTTTTTCGGCCATTTAAAAAAAATTGATTGGCTTATGGTTGATTTACAATGTGTTAGCTTCAGGTATATAGCCAAGTGAATCTGTTAAACATATATCCACTTTTTTAAAGACTCTTTTTCCGTACCCCATTAACATTGGGGTGCATGTATATTTTTAGTTATTTGCATTTTGATTAATACTTCACATGAATTGTCCTTTAGAAAAGAATTTCTGGTTTTGACTTTAGGAATCTTCAGGAGCAAAGACCAGGTATGAACGTGCCTGCTCCAGCAGACCTGTGGTGCCCTGGGCCCCTGCCATTCTTTCATTTTTATTTTCAGTTTTATTGGGGTATAGTTCATTTACACTGTTGTCTTAGTTTCCAATGTATATAGCAAAGTCAATCTGCTATGCATATACATATATCCACTCTTTTTTAGATTTTTTTCCCAGGTAGGTCATTACTGAGTTCTCTGTAATTTACAATAGTTTCTTATTAGTTATCTATTTTAATATTTTATATATAGTAGTATGTATGTGTCAATCCCAGTTTTCCAATTTATCCCTCCCCTCCCTTATCCCCTGGTAACCATAAGTTTATTTTCTACATCTGTTACTCTACTTCTGTTTTGTAGATAAGTTTATTTGTAGCCTTTTGTTATATTCCATATATAAGCAATATCATATTCTGTTTTTCTCTGTCTGACTTACTTCACTCAGTATGAAAATCTCTAGGCCCAGCCGTGTTGCTGCAGATCAGATTAGATCAGATCAGTCTCTCAGTCGTGTCTGACTCTCTGCGACCCCATGAATCGCAGCACGCCAGGCCTCCCTGTCCATCACCAACTCCTGGAGTTCACTGAGACTCACGTCCATTGAGTCAGTGATGCCATCCAGCCATCTCATCCTCTGTCGTCCGCTTCTCCTCTTGCCCCCAATCCCTCCCAGCATCAGAGTCTTTTCCAATGAGTCAACTCTTCACATGAGGTGGCCAAAGTACTGTGGTTTCAGCTTTAGCATCATTCCTTCCAAAGAAATCCCAGGGCTGATCTCCTTCAGAATGGACTGGTTGGATCTCCTTGCAGTCCAAGGGACTCTCAAGAGTCTTTCCCATGAAGTGATGGGACCGGATGCCATGATCTTCGTTTTCTGAATGTTGAGCTTTAAGCCAACTTTTTCACTCTCCACTTTCACTTTCATCAAGAGGCTTTTTAGTTCCTCTTCCCTTTCTGCCATAAGGGTGGTGTCTGCATATCTGAGGTTATTGATATTTCTCCCAGCAATCTTGATTCCAGCTTGTGTTTCTTCCAGTCCAGCATTTCTCATGATGTACTCTGCATATAAATTAAATAAACGGGGTGACAATATACAGCCTTGATGTACTCCTTTTCCTATTTGGAACCAGTCTGTTGTTCCATGTCCAGTTCTAACTGTTGCTTCCTGACCTGCATACAAATTTCTCAAGAGGCAGTTCAGGTGGTCTGGTATTCCCATCTCTTTCAGAATTTTCCACAGTTTATTGTGATCCATACAGTCAAAGGCTTTGGCATAGTCAATAAAGCAGAAATAGATGTTTTTCTGGAACTCTCTTGCTTTTTCCATGATCCAGTGGATGTTGGCAATTTGATCTTTGGTTCCTCTGCCTTTTCTAAAACCAGCTTGAACATCAGGAAGTTCATGGTTCACATATTGCTGAACCCTGGCTTGGGGAATTTTGAGCATTACTTTACTAGTGTGTGAGATGAGTGCAATTGTGTGGTAGTTGGAGCATTCTTTGGCATTGCCTTTCTTTGGGATTGGAATGAAAACTGAACTTTTCCAGTCCTGTGGCCACTGCTGAGTTTTCCAAATTTGCTGGCATATTGAGTGCAGCACTTTCACAGCATCATCTTTCAGGATTTGGAATAGCTCAACTGGAATTCTACTACCTCCACTAACTTTGTTCATTGTGATGCTTTCTTTTTTTTTTTTTTAATTTTATTTTATTTTTGAACTTTACATAATTGTATTATTTTTGCCAAATATCAAAATGAATCCGCCACAGGTATGCATGTGTTCCCCATCCTGAACCCTCCTCCCTCCTCCCTCCCCATACCATCCCTCTGGGTCATCCCAGTGCACTAGCCCCAAGCATCCAGTATTGTGCATCGAACCTGGACTGGCATCTCGTTTCATACATGATATTTTAATGTTTCAATGCCATTCTCCCAAATCTTCCCACCCTCTCCCTCTCCCACAGAGTCCATAAGACTGTTCTATACATCAGTGTCTCTTTTGCTGTCTCGTACACAGGATTATTGCTACCATCTTTCTAAATTCCATATATATGCGTTAGTATACTGTATTGGTGTTTTTCCTTCTGGCTTACTTCACTCTGTATAATAGGCTCCAGTTCCATCCACCTTATTAGAACTGATTCAAATGTATTCTTTTTAATGGCTGAGCACTCCATTGTGTGCTTTCTAAGGCCCACTTGACTTCACATTCCAGGATGTCTGGCTCTAGGTCAGTGATCACACCATCGTGATTATCTGGGTTGTGAAGATCTTTTTTGTACAGTTCTTCTGTGTATTCTTGCCATCTCTTCTTAATATCTTCTGCTTCTGTTAGGTCCATCCCATTTCTATCCTTTATCGAGCCCATCTTTGCATGAAATGTTCCCTTGGTATCTCTGATTTTCTTGAAGAGATCTCTAGTCTTTCCCATTCTGTTGTTTTCCTCTATTTCTTTGCCTTGATCGCTGAAGAAGGCTTTCTTATCTCTTCTTGCTATTCTTTGGAACTCTGCATTCAGATGTTTATATCTTTCCTTTTCTCCTTTTCTTTTCACTTCTCTTCTTTTTACAGCTATTTGTAAGGCCTCCCCAGACAGCCATTTTGCTTTTTTGCATTTCTTTTCCATGGGGATGGTCTTGATCCCTGTCTCCTGTACAATGTCACGAACCTCAGTCCATAGTTCTTCGGGCACTCTATCTATCAGACTAGGCCCTTAAATCTATTTCTCACTTCCACTGTATAATCATAAGGGATTTGATTTATGTCATACCTGAATGGTCTAGTGATTTTCCCTACTTTCTTCAATTTAAGTCTGAATTTGGCAATAAGGAGTTCATGGTCTGAGCCACAGTCAGCTCCTGGTCTTGTTTTTGCTGACTGTATAGAGCTTCTCCATCTTTGGCTGCAAAGAATATAATCAATCTGATTTCGGTGTTGACCATCTGGTGATGTAATGGTACTATTTCACCTTTTGTTATGGCTGGGTAATATTCCATTGTATGTATGGTAGCACATCTTCCTTATCCATTGGTCTATTGATGGACATTTAGGTTGCTTCCATGTCCTGGCATTGTAAATAGTGCTGCAGTGAACATAAGGGTGGATGTATCTTTTGGAATTATGGTTTTCACTGGATATATGCCCAGGAGTGGGATTGATGGATTATATGGTAGCTCTATTTTTAGTTTTTAAAGGCACTTCCATATTTTTTCCATAGTGGCTTTACCAGTTTACATTCCCACCAACAGTGTTGGAAGGTTCCAACTATTTATTTTTTTGATGATGGTCATTCTGACTGATGTGAGGTGAAACCTCATGGTAGATTTTTTTTTTTCATTTTTATTTTCACTGTAGTTTTGATATACATTTCTCTAATAATTAGAGATGTTGACTATCTTTTCATGTGTTTTTTGGTCATCTGTGTATCTTCTTTGGAAACTGTCTCTTTTAATCTTCTGCCCATTTTTTAAATTTTGTTGTTTATTTATTTATTGATATTGAACTGCATGAATTGTTTGTATATTTTAGAGAGTAATCCCTTGTAAGTTACTTAGTTTGCAAGTATTTACCCCCATTCTACGGGTTGGACTTGGTATTTTTTATGGTTTTCTTTGCTGTGCAAAAACTTTTTAAGATTAATTCCATTTGTTTATGTTTTATTTTATTTTCATTACTGTAGGAGGTGCTGCAGTTCATGTCATAGTTCTCCATATGTTTTCATATAAGAGTTTTGATGTGTCTGGTCTTAAATTTATGTCTGTAATCCATTTTGAATTTATTTTTGTGTATGGTGTTAGGGAAGTTCTAATTTTATTCTTTTAAAATTAGCTGTTTAGTTTTCCCATCACCACTTATTGAAGAGACTGTCTTTTCTCCATTGTATATTCTTGCTTCCTTTCTCATAGGTGACACAGGTGCATGGATTTATCTCTGGGCTTTCTGTCCTATTCTATTGATCTGTATTTCTGATTTTGGTGCCACTAGCATTTTCTGCCACTTTCAGTTACTGTAGCTTTGTAGTATAGTCTGAAGACAGGGAGAATGATTCCTCCTAGCTTCATTTTTCTTATTTGTTTTTCTCAAGATTACATTGGCTATTCATGGTATTTTGTGTTTCCATACAAAATGTAAACTTTTTTGTTCTAAATCTGTGAAAAATGCCATTGGCAATTTGGTAGGGATTGCACTGAATCTGTAGATTGCTTAAGTAGTTTGTTTGTTTATAGTAAGTCTTCATGGATATCTTTTATCTTTCGTTGAATGGGTTGAGGTCTACATAACTGTAGCAAGATGACCTTCTGAACATTCCAGGTAGTGTCCTGTAGTTGGATAGAGAGAACCAAGTTTACTATTAAGCTTTCTGTACAGTTTAGGTTTTAGGTTTTAGCTTTAGGGCTACTTGGACCTCTTGGTTGTAGGGGTCTGGTGTACTGGTGTGAGAAAGAGTCTCTGCAGCCAAAACAGTATCCTCACTGCTGTGTGGTCCCAGATGAGCAGTTGTTGGAATGTGTGGCATGAATTCACCATCCTTCACTATTCCATAGCAATAACCCTGAATCACAGTCTTTAATAATGCAAAAATGAGAGTAATTTTTTAGATTTAAAAGCAGTGCCTTGTTTTGCAAAATCCATTGCCTTATTTTTGTGATTTCAACTGTGGCTACATTGGACATAGAAAGTGAAATTACATAATGATAATTGAAGCATAAGGACAAAAAATTGAACAATGACATCCTTACCTGTATTATACTGTCAAGTGTATCTCAAGCCAGGTGAGATTAATATGATAAAGGACGGAAATGGTAAGGACCTAAGAGAAGTAGAAGAGATTAGGAAGAGATGGCATGAATACACAGAAGAACTATAGAAAAAAGATCTTAGTGACCTGGATAACCATGATGATGTGGTCACTCACCTAAGCCAGACATCCTGAACTGTGAAGTCAAGTGGGCCTTAACTTCAAAGCATTATATGAACAAAGCTAGTGAAGGTAATGGAATTCCAGCTAAGCAATTTAAAATCCTAAAAGATGATTCTGTTTAAGTGCTGCACTCAATATATCAGCAAATTTGGAAAACTCAACAGTGGCCACAGGATTGGAAAAGGTTAGTTTTCATTCCAATCCCAAAGAAAGGCAATGGCAAAGAATGTTCAAACTATCATATAATTGCACTCATTTTGCATGCTAGTAAGTTTATATGCAAATTCCTTCAAACAAGACTTAAGCAGTGCATGAACCAGAAACTTCTAGCTGGACAAGCTGGGTTTACAAAAGGCAGAGGAACCAGAGATGAAATTGCCAATATTCCCTGGATCATAGAGAAATCAAGGGAATTCCAGAAAAATATCTGCTTCATTTATGTGAAAGGCTTTGACTGTGTAGATCACAACAAACAGTGGAAAATTCTAAAAGAGATAGGAATACCAGACCATCTTACCTGTCTCCTGAGAAACCTATATGCAAGTCAAGAAGAAACAGTTAGAACTGGACAAGGAACAATGGAGTGCTTCAAAACTGGAGAAGGAGAATGACAAGGCTGTATATTGTCACTATGTTTATTTAACTTATATGCAGAGTACATCATGCAAAATCCTGGGCTGGATGAAGCACAAGCTGGAATCAAGATTTCTGGGAGAAATATCAATAACCTCAGATATGCAGATGATACCACTCTATGACAGAAAGTGAACAGCCTCTTGGTGAAAGTGACAAAGCAGAGTGAGAAAGCTGGCTAAAAATTCAGCATTCAAAAAATTAAGATCATGATATCCAGTCCCATCTGGGGAAAAATTGAAAGCAGTGACAGGTTTTATCTTCTTGGGTTCCAAAAATCACTTCAAACTGTGACTGCAGCCACGAATGAAAAGATGTTTGCTTCTTGGAAGGAAAGCTATGACAAATCTAGACAGAATATTACAAAACAGAGATGTCACTTTGCCAACAAAGATCCATATAGTGAAAGCTACATTCTTTACAGTAGTCATGTAAGAGTTGTCAACAGATATTAAGAGTTGGACCATTAAAAAGGCTGAGGGCCGAAGAATTGATGCTTTCAAGCTGTGGTGTTGGAGAAGACTGTTGAGAGTCCCTTGGACTGTAAGGAGATCAAAACAGTCAATCCTTAAGAAAATCAATCCTGAATATTCACTGGAAGGACTGATGCTGAAGCGAAGCTTTAATACTTTGAACACCTGATGCGAAGTGCTGACTCATTAGAGAAGACCCTGATAAATGGAAAGATTGAAGGCAGGAGGAGAAGGGCGTGGCAGAGGATGAGATGATTGGATGACATCACTGACTCAATGGACATGAGTTTGAGCAAACTCTGGGAGATAACAAAGGACAGGGAAGCCTGGTGTGCTGCAGTCCATGATGACACAGAGTCAGACATGACTTAGTACTGAAGAACAACTTTGTTCAGTTCAGTTCAGTTCAGTTCAGTTTAATCGCTCAGTCGTGTCTGACTCTTTGTGACTCCATGGACTGCAGCATACCAGGCCTCCCTGTCCATTGCCAACTCCCGGAGTTTACTCAAACTCATGTCCATCAAGTTGGTGATACCATCCAACCATCTCATCCTCTATCATCTAACAACTTTGTTAGTTCTTTCTAAATTCATAGTATTTTTTAAAATTTACTTATTTATTTGGCTATACTGGGTCTTAGTTGGGGCATGCAGGATCTTCAGTCTTAGTTGTAACAGGCAGGACTTTAGTTGCAGCATGTGAACTCTTAGTTGTGGCATATGGAATCTATCTAGTTCCCTGACCAGGGATTGAACCTGGGCCCCCAGCATCAGGACCTCAGATTGATTGATATTGAACCACCAGAAAAGTCCCTCATAGTGTGTGTGTGTGTGTGTGTGTGTGTGTGTGTGTGTTTAACTTTATTATTGTCTTATACAACAGAAATAATATTATGAGTAACACTATCATTACATGCAAATGATTTAAATATTATAAAGGAGTCCTCTCACTACTGTGTATAAAATAGATAACTAAAAAGACCTAGTGTATAGCACAGGGAACTCTAATACCCTTTAATGACATATGTGGGAAAATAATTTTTAAAGAGCAGATTACATATATGTCTGGCTAATTTACTTTACACTTGAAACTAACACAACTTTGTAAATCAACTATACTCCAATAAAAATTGTAAAAATAAAGGAGTCTTCTTTGTAGAGTACAGAAGGATTTGTGTAAGGGGTTGAGAAGTAGACTGACTTTATCCTTCTTCTTCCTCATTTAGCTTTCGATGCTGGGCATGTTGGCTTGGTGCTGTCGCTCACCATCACGCTTACCAGTATGTTCCAGTGGTGCGTCAGGCAAAGTGTGGAAGTTGAGAACATGGTGATGTTTATCTTTCTGTTCTTAGCCTTTTCAAGTCTCCTTGCTGTTATATGACATAAAAGCAACTCTTATGTAAAATAATAAAATTTTTATTTTTACATGATTTTACAAAGTTTTTTACATTCTCCTCCATCTTCTTAAGGGCTTCCCTGGTGGCTCAGATGGTAAAGAATCCTCCTGCAATGCAGGAGCCACGAGAGACTCAAGTCCGATCCCTGGGTTGGGAAGATCCCCTGGAAAAGGGAATGGCTACTCCAGTATTCTTGCCTGGAGAATCCCCATGGACAGAGGAGCCTACCAGTCTACAGTCCATGGGGTTGCAAAGAGTGAGGCACAACTGAACAACTTTCACTTTCCATGTGCTTAAAATTAATGTAAAATAAATATATATACATATTTTTCTCAGTCATGTGTATGCCATGTCAGAAGGTTTTGTATTCATCACAAACTGTCTTCAAATCTGTAGGAGGGAGGTTCTGAAATTCTGGAGACAATATAAGCTAATTTCTTAGCAGCTTGTTTGTATTTGTTTCTTAATTGGTAATTCCTCATTTTTGGTAAAAGAAAATAATCTAGCATTTTGAAGTTTATTTAATTACTATGTTCCTCCACCCCTCCCCCATTTTATTATTTATTCTTGTGTGTGTTGAACACTAAATTTGCTGGCGGCCCTTCTTCCTGGTAGGATAGGCTCCCTCTCAGAATGCGCTCTCTAAGGTGTGGGGTCATGGTTGTTTAGAAGACCTTAATCATTGTGTAAATTATACACTTTTGAATATTTGTACCTTTTCCTAAAGGGAGAAAAACAATAAAAATGAAAAATTTCCATGTCTTTCTTCTAACAGAGTAGAAGTACTGAAAGTCACTCAGTTGTGTCTGACTCTTTGCGACCCCTTGGACTATACACTCCATGTAATTCTCCAGGCCAGAATACTTGAGTGGTAGCCTATCCCTTCTTCAGGGGAACTTCCCAACCCAGGAATCAAACCCAGGTCACTTGCATTGCAGGCGGATTCTTTACGAACTGAGCTATCAGGGAAGCTCATAACAGAATAGAAAATGACTGATTGTTAAAATGAGGTTTGATGACCATCTAATTCTGTTCATTTGTAACATGTGGCCCTTCTGTGGCCACACAGTACTAATTGGTATCCAAAAGTATTCTTTTCTTTGAAAAAAATCTTTTTTTTTTAAATTCAGATGTGAAAGGAGGATCAATAAAATTTTACCATGCATTTCTTTATTTTTTTTAACTTTAATATAAAATTGAAGGAAGTAGACGTATGTAAAAGTCTTGAAGATGATGAACAAGTTTGCAAATCATCCAAGGCCTCATCAGACTCCTACTTCTGTCCTTTGTGGATGCTGAGACCTGGGATGTTCTGAACCGTATAAAAGCAGAAGGTTTGATTTACAGTCTCTGAGCAGCCATAAACAAGACCCTCTGATACTAACTCATGTGATCTCATATGTGTTTCAGATGATTTCAGTAGAAAGGGTGATTGAATACACAGACCTTGAGAAAGAAGCACCCTGGGAACTTGAGTATCATCCACCTCCATCCTGGCCCAACAAGGGAATGATTTCCTTTAACTATGTGAACTTCAGGCATAAGTCGGACGGGCGTCTGGTATTGAAGAACCTGTATCCAGACTTTCACCCAAGACAAAAGGTTAGTTTAAGCCATTTGCCTTTTTAAAATCCAGCTAAGGATTTAGCACCACATCTGCTCTTGGCTTCTTTGTCAGTGTGTCAGGGAGACTCTGTTCCTAATGGATGCAGATTAGATCAGTGACATTGTGGGTGAATCTTTCTTGGAAACTGACCTTGGAATTGGGATGCCAGGAAATTTTTTCCCTGTGTTGTGAGCTCCATCATGATGGCTGGTGGGCCCTTCGATCCAGGGCTTCATCTTAGCCTGACCCAGGACACTATATATGACACCTGATTATTCATACAAAGTCTGGGACTTTTCATACAAATGTCTGGGATTATTCATACAAAGTCTTCCTGTTCCTAACTCCAATATCTCATTCCTTTCCATCTTTTCTTGTTTGTATTTCTGAAGTCTCCTCCTCCTCCAATGGTACCAACTGATTGCAGCCTCCTTCTCTGTCCCTTAGGCCTTCCTATAGCCTTGTCCTCCACTCACTCACACTGAGCTGCCATGCTCCTACCCTCTTCCCAGACTGCTTCTTTCTTTAGCACAGGTCTGATCCTTACTGGGCTGGGTGAGCTGCTGCTGGAACCATAGCATAGCCTCAAGCCCACTCCAGAAGGGGCCGTGGGGTGAGTTTGTGTCCACCAGAGAAGAGCCTCAATAATGACCCAGTCAGGAGTGAGCAATCATGGTATCAGTTGGAGGCAAGGTCTAGAGATTGGCCCAAAGTCAAAAGCAAATTGATTGGAGCAGAGAAGATCCGTGTGGGAGATGGCAGAGAGGCTTGTGACCTGGACTGATCAGCATCCATGTCTTCTTGTGATGTTCCTTCCACACTCAGTTTGAGGCCCTCAGCTGGGATCAGGACAGAATCTTGAAGAAGACACTAAGCCAAAACAGACAAGGTGTTAGGAGCTCTTCCCCACCGCCTTCTGCAGCCAGTGTGTCTGACACCCCCCACCACCCGCCCCGCACGCGGATTGTGTGTAGTTTCTCCCAAAGCACCACGTCCTACCTGTTCCCAGTGCACATGCTGCCTCTCAGCCTCAGATACCCAGGCCCTCCATTATCTGGATGGTGAAACTCTCTGCATTTTCTGAGTCAACTCGAATGCATCTTTGAGACCCTGAGTTCTTCCTTAGTGTCTTATATATTATTTTAAGGTAGCATTTATGGTACAGCCATGTTTATAGCAGCCAAAAGTTGATAGGAACTAAATCCTTACAATGAAATATTATTTGGCCTTTAAAAGGAAGAAAATTCTGACCTGTGGATAAACCTTGAAGACATCTTGCTAAATGAAATAAGCCAGATACAAAAGGAATGAATACTCTGATTCCACTTATGTGAGGTTCCGAGAGTAGTCAAATTCAAGAAAACAGGAAGTAGGATGGTGGTCTCCAGGGACTCGGGGGCGGGGGGTGGGGGGGTGGCATGGGGAATGGGGAGTTGTTTGTTTAATGGGTAAGAATTTCAGTTTTTCAAGGCAGAAGAAAAATTCTCAAGCTTGGTTGCACAGCAATGTGAATGTACTGAACACCAAACTATCCATTTAAAAATGGTTAAATAGTTAAATTTTATGTTATTTGAATTTTATCATAATTAAAAGATGGCACCTGTGGCATGCTTTGTAGTTTGGGATCTGTATCTCATAGTACTTTGAGGCTTTTTAAAATCAGGGAGCATCTTGTTTTCATATTTGTTCCCAGAAAGTGGCTTTCTGCAGGGCACAGAGAGAGTACTGAGGGACTGCTAGATGACAGGGTGAGTGAGTAACACAGGTGTGAGCAAGCAGGAACCAACGCGCGCACACACACACACACACACGACAACTCTGTAAATAACTGAAAGAACTGCTCTTTAAAACTCTTACCACCCCAAAGACCCATCTAGTGGAAAATAGCTGTAATTTAATGAATGAAACCCTTGTAAGATAAAAGAATATTCAACTTAATGCCTGAATGTTACCCAGAGAGCAGCTTCAGTTAGTCACAGGGCAAAAGCTGGTCTTAATTATTTCCAGTTCCATTTTAGATCAGGAAGAAGGTGAACTGCCGTGTCAGGAAAATATTAATCACGGCTCTTGATACAATCTTGTCCCTGAGAGCACTGTATGTGATGTTTACTCACTCTCAGACACCTTGTCTGTCAGATTTTCTGTTGTAAATGTAATTCTGTTCACCTGCACTTGTCTTAAATTTTCCCCAAAGCCATAAAATACGAATTATCTAAGAAACTCTGCAGTACAACTTAGGAATATAACAGATTCTTATTCTTCCTTCTTAAAACCTGCAAATCATAGGATTATTGAGATTCTAAAATGTTTGAGGGAAAATTGAATTTGGAGACTGAATTAATAACTGAATAACTTGACTTTTGATCTGTGCCTTGGTCCACTCTCAGTATCACTGTTAACTTCATTTCTGTGTTTGGAAATGATACCCAGGCAGTGTGTTCATGAATTGATTTCACTCCACCTGTGTATATCCCAGGTTCCCTCTCCTGCTCACCTGTCCCAGCCCCCATCATTCCAGGACACCCCTTTGGTGTTGGATTTGATTGAGAGAAGCTGTTGTTGGGAGGGGACAGGGGATGTGGGAGTGAGCCAGCACAGCAGAAGTGGGGCTTTATTCTCCTTCCCTCCTTTCCTCTTCTGTCCCAATTCCTGGAAGTTAGAATCAATAGGAGAGTACAGTAGGCACTATGCAGGGTTTTAATTCACAGAAGAAATGACAAGTGAAAATAAAGAACCAGGACTTCACTGGTGTTGCAGTGGAGAAAAATTCACCTGCCAATGCAGGGGACACTGGTTCAATCCCTGGTGTGAGAACATTCCACATGCAGCAGAGCAACTAAGCCCTGCACCACAACTACTGAGCCTAGGTGCCACAACTACTGAAGTCTTGGCTCATCAACAACAGAAGCCCCCTCAGTGAGAAGCCCGTGCACTGCAACAGGGAATAGCCTCCACTTGCCACAACTGGAGACAGCTCTTGCAAGGCAATCAGGACCCAGCACAGGCAAACATAAAAGCCAACATGAGGTAAATAGGACCCTAGACTTCCTGGTTAGAGTCTGAACATGGGCTGTGTTTCTCATTGAGATGATTCTGTGGGTGATTTGATCATTTTAGAGATTCCTGGGAAATTATTTTCCAGCTCTCGAGGTAGATTGATTTTGCTTTGTTTTTTCTCACAGCTATTATTTAGATGCTACATTTTTACAGATGCTTACTTAGTACACCATGTTATAATGTACAAAAATATTAGTTTCCTACATTTTTTCCTTTTTATGTAATATTTTCTTAAAAACTGCTCCCCTCGCTCCCAGACTGCCCCCATTCTCTTGCTGGCTTCTCCTTCCCTCTGACTCAGATGGTGATGCTAGGGCCAGAAGCACCTGCCTCTCCTGGAGCTTCTTAGAAATGCAGAGTCTCAGGCTCACCCAGACCTCTTGACTCAGCTTCCTATCTGAATATGACCTCCACCTTTCCCTCCCATGGGCAGTTTTT
The DNA here is from genome assembly GCF_029407905.1 of Bubalus kerabau. NCBI lineage: Eukaryota > Metazoa > Chordata > Mammalia > Artiodactyla > Bovidae > Bubalus > Bubalus kerabau. The sequence continues at coordinate 71,823,661 of NC_073635.1, forward strand.
GATGAGTGATAACCTGTGATTCCCAAGGAATGTCCTTTGACAGTTTGAATTTGAACTCAAGAATTCCCAAATCTCTGCTGCTAACTGAGTAAAAGGCTCTAGAATGTTCTGTGCCACTAGATTTACTTACTTTTATGCTTTTATGAGATGGTTGAATGGCATTACTGACGGAGACATGAGTCTGAGTAAGCTCTGGGAGTTGGTGATGGACAGGGAAGCCTGGCGTGCTGCAGTCCATGGGGTTGCAAAGAGCTGTACATGACTGAGCAACTGAACTGAACTGATGCTCTGTAAATTGCACCTTTGCATTATAATCTAATTCTGTGTAATTCCACTGCATTCTTTGCATCTTTCCAGTGAAGTCTGTCTTCATTACAGACAGTTTTCATCCTGTTGTCTGTCCTTCCCCACACCAGCTTCCTGCAGGGACTGGAGAGATTTCCCACAGGCTCAGCCATGCCTGGACCTGGAGTCAGAGACAGCACCATGCAGCAGTATATGTATGGCTGTTTTACCACCTGATGGGATAAAAAATGAGTCCTGCTGCCTCAATCTGGGCATGAGGTCTGTTTGGCCCATTCCCCAGGCATCATGTGTCCCACTTAGTTTCAGGTTTCTCTCTCAATCTGGCTGTGGCTGCCAGGTCTTCCTGCTGACAGCTGGTGCACCTGCCTCAGGTACCCTCTTTGCTCTCACTCATGACATGTATGCCTGTTTCCACATCATGCATTAACTCTCTGACCATAAGATCTCTATGGTAGACCTGTTCCTTTAACTGCAGCTGTATCTCTCCACACTTTCTCCATTCTAGCAACACAGAGGAACATGATAATGTGTCAGGCCATCCAGGGGATAAGGAGGCCCGACAGCAGGTGGAAAAGAGGCCAACAGATGTGGATTTGAGTCCCATCCTATGACATATGGGCTCTGATATTCAGACAGATTAATTCATCTAAGCCTCAATATTTTCTTACACAAAATGGAAGTTATAGATTGTAACCTGTAGAATTTATGTACAACTTAAACAAGATAAGGCATGTAAAAGCACCCAGAGTAAATGCTTAGACACAAATGGTCATCGTTTTCATAGGGTGTAAAATGACCATAACCACTTACGCTGTGGAAGGTGGTGTCTGTCCCATGAGAATGAGGTGTTGGCCATTTGAAGTGGTATTTATGGCTGTAGGATACATCTGTGGTGTCTGTCTCTGTCTGATTTATCTTGTACTTAAATAATATGGTAATAGATTTTCCATAAATTTCTCTGGCCTGAGTTAAAAATCTCAGCTCCCATGGAAGTTTCTTTGTCTCAGGAAACCACAGGTAATACAAATAAGAAAAAGTCAAGTCCAATACAAATCCTAATGTCAGCATATTCAGTCTGGTTGAAAAAGCAAGACAATGGCTATATTAGCTTTGTAAGCTAGAAGGAGATCATAATTTTTATAGATGTTTATAAAAAATGACATAAGTTCTGTTAGAGTTGGAACAAATACATATTGGGGAAAGGGAGAGCACTTCCAAGGAATTAGACATGTGAGACAGACTTAGTGGTCAGGGTTTCAGCAGGTGGAAATGCATGTGAAAGGCATTCCGAGAGGTGAGACCAGCACAAGCAAAAGCATGATGCCCTGATTCAGTGAATGAAGAACTAGATACCTGCAAAGCATTCAGGAAAATGAAATACCAAGTGTGTAACACACATTTTTACATTCAACCCTCACAATTACCTGGTGACGCCAAGGAAGCTGACTCGTGTACACAAAGGATGGAGAGGTTAGAGAGGACATGTTTTGTAGAAGAGATGTTCTGGAGTGGAGTGCTGGGTGCTGAGCTGGCATTCAGGAGTTTAATCTGAGAAGTGAGAGCACATGGACCAGAGGGGGCAGGTTCAGGGGGCAGGGAGCCAGGAGCTGTTATGCCTCCAGCAAGACATCCTGGGAAAGTGATTCCACTTTTTGAAATCAAGTTGATGTTGATTAAAACAGAGCTATAACACTTGGATTTGTGAACATGCAGGGAAATGGGTGATAGTAGAAAATGGTATCATACTTCTGGACAGTAGGCTAGCAGCTTAACAGCTTCCTCTGAAAATGTTCATACTTAGTTGTTGTTGTTTGGTCACCTAATTACATCCAACTCTTCCCAACCCCATGGACTGACACACAGCAGGCTCTCTGTCCCTCACCATCTCCGGCAGTTTGCCCAAGTTCATGCTCATTGTATCAGTGATAACATTCAGCCATCTCATCCTCCATCATCCCCTTCTCCTGCTTTCAATCTTTCCCAGCATCAGAGTCTTTTCCAATGAGTTGGCTCTTTGTGTCAGGTGGCCAAAGTATTGGACTGTCAACATCAGTTCTTCCAGTGAATAGTCAGGCCTAATTTCCTTTAGGATTGACTGGTTTGATCTCCTTGCTTTCCAAGGGGTTCTTACATGACTCTCAGCAATTCCACATCTGAGATTTTCTGTGAAGGAAATGATTAAAGTTGTTTTCAAAGATTTAGCTTCAGGGATATTTAACACAGAATATTTATAATAGCTAACTATTTGACACTGCCTAAATATCCAGCAATAGAGGATTTATTAAATAAATGATCATATGTACTATAATATTATGCAACCATTAAAATACATATTTTTATGAAATACAAAATGAAAACACATATAACAGTATGTTCACATTAATCCTATTTTGTTTAAATATGTGAACTTGTATCTTTAAGAACACATACCACACACACACACACACAAAATACAATAACAGAAAGAACACATACAGAAGCCTTGAAAGTAAAAATATTTTAAGAATTTTTTTTCAGAGTGCTGGGCTATATATAGCCAGTATTTATTTACTACTCAAATTCATTTGCACTGATTATGATTAAGGAAAGAGTTTATTTTGTTTTTTAAACACTATGATCCTGGAAAAGATGTAACGAGAGTAAAGTGGAAAAGATGGATGAAGGGGTTGCTTTGTGTGGGGCATTGGGTATTGATTATGTTTAGCTTGACGTGTGAAGAGAGATCCAGGAGCAAGTGTCTAACAAGTTGTGTCATCATCAGAGACCAGCCTGGTTGGAATAACAGAAAGGGGCCATTGAAAAGCAAGTAACAGAAGATTTTCTCCAAGTGTCTTTATAATTGTATCTGTTTCTTTATTTTTGGCTGGGCTGGGTCTCTGTTGCTACTCGGGCTTTTCTCTAGTTGCCGTGTGTGGGCTTCTCACTGTGGTGTCTTCTCTTGTTAAGAGCATGGGCTGTAGAGTGCGATGGCTTCAACAGTTGAAGTATGTAGGCTCATAGTCGTGGTTCCCAAGTTCTAGAGCACAGGCTCAATAGTTGTGGCACACGGACTTAGTTGCTTCACAGCATGTGGGATTCTCCTGGACTAGGGATTGAACCCACATCTCCTGCATTTGCAGGCAGCTTCTTTACCACTGAGCCACCAGGGAAGCCCTCAAGTGTCTTTAGATTGAAGAATGTGAGCTTACTGATACTGGTGATAGTCTCCATGGGCAATTGGTAAAACCCTTTGGTTACCCAGAAAAGACATTCAGACTATAGCTTTGGTGACTGAACTCTAGGAATAATCAGAGTCAGGTTTTCTTTGAGTCGCCTTTTTCTTTTTAGGAGGGTGTGGGGCCATGCAGCATGTGGGATCTTAGTTCCCTGACCAGGGATCGAATCCACGCCTCCTGCAGTGGAAGCACAGAATCTTAACCACTGAACTGCCAGGGAAGTCCCCTGGTTTTTTAGTTTTCTTTGCTGGAGTTTATAACTCACAGTCCTGTGGTCATGAACAGCCCTCGGTGCCCCTACATATCTCAGTCCATTTACCCAAAGTTTACAGATGTTTCCGTTTGCACACATGAATCAGTTTCAGTGGAGCTGATAACATGGGAACATACACACATTCTCACAGATCATTTCTTACCTGTGTCCTGATGTGTGTTTATTTACATATGAGAACACTCAGAAATACAGGCACACTTGTTTTACATTGCTTCACAGATACTGCTTAAAAAAAAAAAAAAAAAAAGACGATTATGGCAACACTGTGTCAGGCAAGTACATTTGCACCATTTTTCCTACAGCATTTGGTCACTTCATGTCTCTGTCATTTTGATAATACTTAAAATATTTCAAACCATTTCATTATTATTATATTTACTATCCTGATATGTGATCAGTGGTTTTTAATGTTCACTTCAGTTCAGTCACTCAGTCATGTCCAACTCTTTGCGACCCCATGAATCAAAGCACGCCAGGCCTCCCTGTCCATCACCAACTCCTGGAGTTCACTCAGACTCACGTCCATCGAGTCAGTGATGCCATCCAGCCATCTCATCCTCTGTCGTCCCCTTCTCCTCCTGCCCCCAATCCCTCCCAGCTTCAGAGTCTTTTCCAATAAGTCAACACTTCGCATGAGGTGGCCAAAGTACTGGAGTTTCAGCTTTAGCATCATTCCTTCCAAAGAAATCCCAGGGCTGATCTCCTTCAGAATGGACTGGTTGAATCTCCTCGCAGTCCAAGGGACTCTCAAGAGTCTTCTCCAACACCACAGTTCAAAAGCATCAATTCTTCAGTGCTCAGCCTTCTTCACAGTCCAACTCTCACATCCATACATGACCACAGGAAAAACCATAGCCTTGACTAGACAAAGAGTGCTCAAACTACTGCACAATTGCACTCATCTCACATGCTAGTAAAGTAATGCTCAAAATTCTCCAAGCCAGGCTTCAGCAATACGTAAACCATGAACTTCCTGATGTTCAAGCTGGTTTTAGAAAAGGCAGAGGAACCAGAGGTCAAATTGCCAACATCTGCTGGATCATTGAATAAGCAAGAGAGTTCCAGGAAAACATCTATTTCTGCTTTATTGACTATGCCAAAGCCTTTGACTGTGTGGATCACAATAAACTGTGTTTTTTAATGTTACTACGTTATAAATGCTTAGATGGTTAACATTATTTTAACAATACAGTATTGGAAAGTAAGCTATGTACATTTTTTAATATATAATTCTAGTGTACATCATTAGACTACAGTATAGTATAAATGTAACTTTTATTTGCACAGAGAAACAAAACATTGCTATAACTTGCTTTATTTTGATGTTCATGTGTTGAGGTGGTCTGGAGCCAAATCCAAAATATCTTTGAGGCCTGCCTGTACACAGAACAGATGAGCCACATATATACACACTATGACCTGCATGTATTCAGAGAATGACCCATCTATATTATATGAATTAGAGTTTAACATAAGGTACAAAATGTCCTGAGGAGCCTGTATGCAGATCAAGAAGCAACAGTTAGAACTGGACATGGAGCAATGGACTGGTTCAAAATTGGGAAAGGAGTACCTCAAGGCTGTATATCATTACCCTGCTTATTCAACTTACATGCAGAGTACAGCATGCAAAATACTGGGCAGGATGAAGCACAAGCTGGAATCAACATGCCAGGAGAAATATCAGTAACCTCAGATAAGCATATGATACCACCCGAATGGCAGAAAGCAAAGAGGAACCAAAGAGTCTCATGATGAAGGTAACAGAGGAGAGTGAAAAGCTGGCTTAAAACTCAACATGCAAAAAATTAAGATCACCACATCTGGTTACACCAGTTCATGTCGAATAGATGGGCAAACAATGGAAACAGTGATAAATTTTATTTTCTTAGGCTCTGAAAATCACTGTGGATGATGACTGCAGCCATGAAATTTGAAGACACTTGTTCCTTGGAAAGATTGAGGGCAGGAGAAGGGGACGACAGAGGATGAGATGATTGGATGGCATCACCAACTCAATGGACATGGGTTTGGGTGGACTCCGGGAGTTGGTGATGGACAGGGAGGCCTGGCATGCTGCGGTTCATGGGATCACAAAGAGTCAGATATGACTGAATGATTGAACTGAACTGTTCTTTGGAAGAAAACCTATGACAAACCTAGACAGCATGTTAAAAAGCCTAGACATTGCTTTGCCGACAGAGGTGCATATATTCAAAGCTATGGTTTTTCCAGTAGTCATGTATGGATGTAAGGGTTGGGTCATAAAGAAGGCTGGGCACTGAAGAATTGATACTTTTGAATTGTGGTGTTGGAGAAACTCTTGAGAGTCCCTTGAACAGCAAGGAGATCAAACCAGTCAGCCCTAAAGGAAATCAGTCTTGAATATTCATTGGAAGAACTGATGCTGAAGCTCCAATACTTTGGCCACTTGACATGAAGAGCTCATTGGAAAAGATCCTGATGCTGGGAAAGACTGAAGGCAGGGGGAGAAGGGGACAACAGAGGATGAGATGAATGGGTGGCATCACTGATTCAATGGACATAAGTTTGAGCAAACTCCAGGAGATAGTGAAGGACAGGGAAACCTGGCATGCTGCAGTCCATGGGGTTGCAAAGAGTCAGACACTACTGAACAATAACAAAATGTCTTATCAGTTCAGATCAGTCGCTCAGTCGTGTCCGACTCTGCGACCCCATGAACCATATCACACCAGGCCTCCCTGTCCATAACCAACTCCTGGAGTCCATCCAAACCCATGTCCATTGAATCGGTGATGCCATCCAACCATCTCATCCTCTGCAGTCCCCTTCCTCTCCTGCCCTCAATCTTTCCCAGCATCAGGTTCTTTTCCAGTGGGTCAGCTCCTTGCATCAGGTTGCCAAAGTATTGGAGTTTCAGCTTCAAAATCAGTCCTTCCAAAGAACACCCAGCACTGATCTCCTTTAAGATGGACTGGTTGGATCTCCTTGCAGTCCAAGGGACTCTCAAGAGTCTTCTCCAGCACCACAGTTCAAAAGCATCAATTCTTCAGAGCTCAGCTTTCTTTATAGTCCATGTATAGTCCATCCATGACCACTGGAAAAACCATAGCCTTGACTAGACAGATCTTTGTTGACAAAGTAATGTCTCTACTTTTTATTTATTTTTAAATTTTTTAAATTTATTTTTATTTTATTTTTAATATAAATTTATTTATTTTAATTGGAGGCTAATTACTTTACAATATTGTATTGGTTTTGCTATACATCAACATGAATCTGCCACGGGTGTACATGTGTTCCTCATCCTGAACCCCCCTCCCACCTCCCTTCCCATACCATCCCTCTGGGTCTTCCCAGTGCACCAGTCCTGAGCATCCTGCATCATGCATTGAACCTAGACTGGTGATTCGTTTCACATATGATATTATACATATTTCAATGCCATTCTCCCAAATCATCCCACCCTCATCCTCTCCCACAGAGTCCAAAAGACTGTTCTATACATCTGTGTCACTTTGGCTGTCTCACATACAGGGTTATCATTACCATCTTTCTAAATTCCATATATATGCATTATTATACTGTATTGGTGTTTTTCTTTCTGGCTTACTTCACTCTGTATAAAGGCTCCAGTTTCATCCATCTCATTAGAACTGATTCAAATGTATTCTTTTCAATGGCTGAGTAATACTCCATTGTGTATATGTACCACAGCTTTCTTATCCATTCAACTACTGATGGACATCTAGGTTGCTTCCATGTCCTGGCTATTATAAACAGTGCTGCGATGAACATTGGGGTACACGTGTCTCTTTCAATTCTGGTTTCCTTGGTGTGTATGCCCAGCAGTGGGATTACTGGGTTATATTGCAGTTCTATTTCCAGTTTTTTAAGGAATCTCCACGCTGTTCTCCATAGTGGCTGTACTAGTTTGCATTCCCACCAACAGTGTAAGAGGGTTCCCTTTTTTCCATACCCTCTCCAACATTTATTGCTTGTAGACTTTTGGATCACAGCCATTATGACTGGAGTGAAATGGTACCTCATTGTGGTTTTGATTTGCATTTCTCTGATAATAAGTGATGTTGAGCATCTTTTCATATGTTTATTAGTCATCTGTATGTCTTCTTTGGATAAATTTCTGTTTAGATCTTTGGCCCATTTTTGGATTGGGTCATTTATTTTTCTGGAATTGAGCTGTAGGAGTTGCTTGTATATTTTTGAGATTAATTCTTTGTCAGTTGCTTCATTTGCTATTACTTTCTACCATTCTGAAGCCTGTCTTTTCACCTTGCTTAGAGTGTCCTTTGTTGTGCAGAAGCTTTTAATTTTAATTAGATCCCATTTGTTTATTTTTGCTTTTATTTCCAATATTCTGGGAGGTGGGTCATAGAGGATCCTGCTGTGATGTATGTCGGAGAGTGTTTTGCCTATGTTCTCCTCTAGGAGTTTTATAGTTTCTGGTCTTACATTTAGATCTTTAATCCATTTTGAGTTTGTTTTTGTGTATGGTGTTAGAAAGTGTTCTAGTTTCATTCTTTTACAAGTGGTTGACCAGTTTTCCCACCACCACTTGTTAAAGAGATTGTTTTTTCTCCATTGTATATTCTTGCCTCCTTTGTCAAAGATAAGGTGTCCATAGGTGTGTGGGTTTATCTGTGGGTTTTCTATTTTGTTCCATTGATCTATATTTCTGTCTTTGTGCCAGTACCATACTGTCTTGATGACTGTGGCTTTGTAGTAGAGCCTGAAGTCAGGTAGGTTGATTCCTCCAGTTCCATTCTTCTTTCTCAAGATTGCTTTGACTATTTGAGGCTTTTTGTATTTCCATACAAATTGTGAAATTATTTGTTCTAGCTCTGTGAAAAATACAATTGGTAGCTTGATAGGGATTGCATTGAATCTATAGATTGCTTTGGGTAGTATACTCATTTTCACTGTATTGATTCTTCTGATCCATAAACATGGTATATTTCTCCATCTATTAGTGTCCTCTTTGATTTCTTTCACATGTTTTATGTCTTTATAGTGTCTTTAGGTAGATATATTCCTAAGTATTTTATTCTTTTCGTTGCAATGGTGAATGGAATTATTTCCTTAATTTCTCTATTTTCTCATTATTAGTGTATAGGAATGCAAGGGATATCTGTGTTGATTTTATATCCTGCAACTTTACTATATTCTTTGATTAGCTCTAGTAATTTTCTGCTGGAGTTTTTAGGGTTTTCTATGTAGAGAATCGTGTCATCTGCAAGCAGTGAGAGTTTTACTTTTTCTTTTCCAATTTGGATTACTTTTATTTCTTTTTCTGCTCTGATTGCTGTGGCTAAAACTTCCAAAACTATATTGAATAGTAGTGGTGAAAGTGGGCACCCTTGTCTTGTTCCTGACTTTAGAGGAAATGCTTTCAATTTTTCACCATTGCTGTGGGTTTGTCATATATAGCTTTTATTATATTGAGGTATGTTCCTTATATTCCTGTTTTCTGGAGAGTTTTTATCATGAATTGATGTTGAATTTTGTCCAAGACCTTTTCTACATCTATTGAGATAATCTTATGGCTTTTATTTTTCAATTTGTTAATGTTGTGTATTACATTTATTGATTTGAGGATATTGAAGAATCCTTGTATCCCTGGGATAAAGCCCACATGGTCATGATGTATGATCTTTTTAATGTGTTGTTGGATTCTGATTGCTAGAATTTTGTTAAAGATTTTTGCATCTATGTTCATCAGTGATATTGGCCTGTAGTTTTATTTTTTGTGTGTGTGGCATCTTTGTCAGGTTTTGGTATTAGGGTGATTGTGGCCTCATAGAATGAATTTGGAAGTTTACCTTCCTCTGCAATTTTCTGGAAGAATTTGAGTAGGATAGGTGTTAGCGTTTCCCTAAATTTTTGGTAGAATTCAGCTGTGAGGCCGTCTGGACCTGGGCTTTTTTTTTTGCTGGAATATTTCTGATTATTCCGTGCTTGTGATGGGTCTGTTAAGATTTTCTATTTCTTCCTGGTTCAGTTTTGGAAAGTTATACTTTTCTAAGAATTTGTCCATTCCTTCCAAGTTGTCCATTTTATTGGCATATAATTGCTGATAGTAATTTCTTATGGGAGAAGGCAATGTCAACCCACTCCGGTACTCTTGCCTGGAGAATCCCATGGATGGAGGAGCCTGGTGGGCTGCAGTCCATGGGGTCGCTAAGAGCCAGGCACGACTGAACGATTTCACTTCTACTTTTCACTCTCATGCATTGGAGAAGAAAATGGCAACCCACTCCAGTATTCTTGCCTGGATAATCCCAGGGACAGAGGAGCCTAGTAGGCTACTATCTATGGGGTCGCACAGAGTTGGACATGACTGAAGAGACTTAGCAGCAGCAGTCTCTTATGATTCTTTGTATTTCTGTGTTGTCTGTTGTGATCTCTCCATTTTCATTTCTAATTTTATTGATTTAGTTTTTCTCCCTTTGTTTCTTGATGAGTCTGGCTAATGGTTTGTCAATTTTATTTATCCTCTCAAAGAACCAGCTTTTGGCTTTGTTGATTTTTGTTATGGTCTCTTTTGTTTCTTTTGCATTTATTTCTGCCTTAATTTTTAAGATTTCTTTCCTTCTATTAACCCTGAGGTTCTTCATTTCTTCCTTTTCTAGTTGCTTTAGGTGTAGAGTTAGGTTATTTATTTGACTTTTTTCTTGTTTCTTGAGGTATGCCTGTATTGCTATGAATCTTCCCCTTAGCACTGCTTTTACAGTGCCCCACAAGTTTTGAGTTGTTACATTTTCATTTTCATTCATTTCTATGCATATTTTGATTTCATTTTTGATTTCTTCTGTGATTTGTTGGTTATTCAGCAGCATGTTGTTCAGCCTCCATATGTTGGAATTTTTAATAGTTTTTCTCCTGTAATTGAGATCTAATCTTACTGCATTGTGGTCAGAAAAGATGCTTGGAATGATTTCAATTCTTTTGAATTTACGAAGGCTAGATTTATGGCCCAGGATGTGATCTATCCTGGAGAAGGTTCCATGTGCACTTGAGAAAAAGGTGAAATTCATTGTTTTGGGGCGAAATGTCCTATAGATATCAATTAGGTCTAACTAGTCTATTTTCAGAGAAGGCAGTGGCAACCCACTCTAGTACTTTTGCCTGGAAAATCCTATGGATGGAGGAGCCTGGTGGTCTGCAGTCCATGGGGTTGCTAAGAGTCGGACGTGACAGAGCGACTTCACTTTCACTTTTCACTTTCATCATTGGAGAAGGAAATGGCAACGCACTCCAGTGTTCTTGCCTGGAGAATCCCAGGCATGGTGGAGCCTGGTGGGCTGCCGTCTATGGGGTCGCACAGAGTCGGACATGACTGAAGCGACTTAGCAGCAGCAGCGGCTGTCTATTATATCATTTAAAGTTTGTGTTTCCTTGCTAATTTTCTGTTTAGTTGATCAGTTCATAGGTGTGAGTGGGTTATTAAAGTCTCCCACTATTATTGTATTATTGTTAATTTCCCCTTTCATACTTGTTAGCATTTGTCTTACATATTGCAGTGCTCCTATGTTGGGTGTATATATATTTATAATTGTTATATCTTCTTCTTGGATTGATCCTTTGATCATTATGTAGTATCCTTTTTTGTCTCTCTTCACAGCTTTTGTTTTAAAGTCTATTTTATCTGATATGAGTATTGCTACTCCTGCTTTCTTTTGGTCTCTATTTGTGTAGAATATCTTTTTCCAGGCCTTCACTTTCAGTCTGTGTGTGTCCCTGTTTTGAGGTGGGTCTCTTGTAAACAACATATATAAGGGTCTTGTTTTTGTATCCATTCAGCCAGTCTTTGTCTTTTGGTCAGGGCACTCAACCCATTTATGTTTAAGGTAATTATTGATAAGTATGATCCTGTTGCCACTTACTTTATTGTTTTGGGTTCGAGTTTATACTCCCTTTTTGTGTTTCCTGTCTAGAGAAGAGCCTTTAGCATTTGTTGGAGAGCTGGTTTGGTGGTGCTGAATTCTCTCAGCTTTTGCTTGTCTGTAAAGCTTTTGACTTCTCCTTCATATTTGAATGAGATCCTTGCTGGGTACAGTAATCTGGGCTGTAGGTTATTTTCTTGCATCACTTTAAGTATGTCCTGCCATTCCCTCCTGGCCTGAAGAGTTTCTATTGAAAGATCAGCTGTTATCCTTATGGGAATCCCTTTGTGTGTTATTTGTTGTTTTTCCCTTGCTGCTTTTAATATTTGTTTTTTGTGTTTGATTTTTGTTAATTTGATTAATATGTGTCTTGGGGTGTTTTGCCTTGGGTTTATCCTGTTTGGGACTCTCTGGGTTTCTTGGACTTGGGTGATTATCTCCTTCCCCATTTTAGGGAAGTTTTCAACTTCCTGGTCTTTCTTTTTGTCTTTTTCTTCTGGGACTCCTATGATTTGAATGTTGGGGCATTTAACATTGTCCTGGAGGTCTCTGAAATTGTCCTTATTTCTTTTAATTCGTTTTTCTTTTTTCCTCTCTGATTCATTTATTTCTACCATTCTATCTTCTACCTCACTAATCCTATCTTATGCCTCTGTTATTGTACTATTTGTTCCCTCCAGAGTTTTTTATATCATTTATTGCATTATTCATTATATATGTACTCTTTGTTATTTCTTCTAGGTCCTTGTTAAATCTTGCATCTTTTCAATCCTTGTCTCCAGGATATCTATCTGTGATTCCATTTTGTTTTCAAGATTTGGGATCATTTTTCACTATCATTCTTCAGAATTCTTTATGAGGTAGATTCCCTATCTCTTCTTCTTTTGTTTGGTTTGGTGGGCATGTTCCTTTACCTACTGGGTATTCCTCTGTCTCTTCATATTGTTTATATTGCTGTGTTTGGGGTGGCCTTTCTGTATTCTGGCAGTTTGTGGAATTCTCTTTATTGCAGCATTTCCTCACTGTGGGTGGGGTTGTATGGGTGGCTTGTCAAGGTTTCCTGGTTAGGGAAGCTTGTGTCAGTGTTCTGGTGGGTGCAGCTGGATTTCTTCTCTCTGGAGTGCAATGAAGTGTCCAGTAATGAATTATGAGATGTCAGTGGGTTTGGAGTGACTTTGGGCAGCCTGTATATTGAAACTCAGGGCTGTGTTCCTGTCTTGCTGGAGAATTTGCGTGATGTCTTTATCTGGAGTTTGTTGGCCCTTGGGTAGTGCTTGGTTTCAGTGTAGATATGGAGGCGTTTGAAGAGCTCCTGTCAATTAATGTTCCCTGGAGTCAGGAGTTCTCTGATGTTCTCAGGATTTGGACTTAAGCCTCCTGCTTCTGGTTTTCAGTCTTATTTTTACAGTAGCCCCAAGACTTCTCCATCTATACAGCACCATTGATAAAACATCTAGGTTAAAGATGAAAAGTTCCTCCACAGTGAGGGACACCCAGAGAGGTTTACAGAGTTACATGGAGATGAGAAGAGGGAGGAGGGAGATAGAGGTGACAAGGATGAAATGAGGTGGAATCAAAAGAGGTGAAAGCAAGCTAGCCAGAAATCACTTCCTTATGTGCACTCCACAGTCTGGACTGCTCAGAGATGTTCACGGAGTTATACAGAGAAGAGAAGAGGGAGGAAGGGGACAGAGGTGGCCAGGAGGATAAAGGGGGGAATCAAAAGGAGAGAGACAGAACTGGCCAGTAATCAGATCCCTAAGTGTTCTCCACCGTCTGGAACACACAAAGAGATTCACAGAGTTGGGTAGAGAAGAGAAGGGGGAGGGAGGAGATAGAGGTGACCTGGTGGAGAAAAATGAGAGCCCAAAGGGGGAGAGAGCAGTCAAGCCAGTAATCTCATTCCCAAGTAAAAATGGGTACTGAAGATTGGGTTCTTAAAGGTACAAAATTGATAACAAATACCAAAAGGCCAAGATTAAAAATCTAGAGTAAAGTTTGGATTTTCAAAAATTCAATATTAAAGAAAGAAAAAGTCACAAAAAATTATATATATATATATATATATATATATATATATATATATATGTTTGCTTTAAAAAATAGGGTCTCTCTCTCTCTCTTTTTTTTTTTTGAAAGTAATAGTATGTTATAAAAATGAAAATAAAGGAGTAATAGAGGACTTGACTTGACTAGACGGACCTTTGTTGGCAAAGTAATGTCTCTGCTTTTGAATATGCTATCTAGGTTGGACATAAGTGAACTGAACTGAATAGAGGACTTAAAATTTAAAAAAAAAATTAAAAATTAAAGAATGATAGTAAAAATATATCTAGGACTTTCTCTGGTGTTATTATGGATAGTGTGGGGATCAGTTCATTTTCGGATATTTCCTTGATCCGGCTTATATTTCTCAAGATCTATAGGCCCCTTCCTATGTAGTTGATACTAACTACAGGGTTTTAATCTATTACACCTGTAACTTCCAAGGAGGTTCCCTCTGTTTTAGCTTCTTCTGTTTGCTGGTCTCTTCAGTGTCTAATTTCCACCCTGATGCAAGGGGGCGGTGGTGGACACTTTTTAGGCTCACTTGTTCAGTTGTACTGTGGGGAGGGAGGGACGCTGCAAACAAAGCACACTGGTGTGTGCTTGCAGTGTATCGGCCACACTGGGTTTGCCCCCAGTCACGGCGTGTGTGCTTTCCCTGTCAACACTGCTTAGCCTCTAGGTTGCTCTACCGGGAACTGTCTGGGGCCGGCCCTGGGTTGTGCACACTTTCCAGGTCTAAGCCGCTCAGGTTCAAGTACTCGGGTACTCCTCAAAGGCACAGACTCGGCTGGGCCTGCTTTTTGTGCCCTTCCCAGGTCCAAGCAGCTCAGGTGACCAGGTGTTTGGTGAGCATGGTCGCTAAGACTTATCGCCTCCCCTTTCCCTGCCGCTCGGTTTTCTGGGTGTACAATCAGTGCACTTTCTAGGCAGATGTTGACCATCCAAAATCCCAAGAAGTCTTGGTTTGCAACGAAGCCTGCTCGCAATTTGGTAGATAATGCCTCCCTGGGGCCACGATTGCCCTCTTCTGGCTCTGGCTGCCCTCGCCTGCCTGTCACGGGAGGGGGATGGGCCGGCCTGCAGCTGACTAGCTCTGCTCAGTCCTTTGTTCTGTGAGCGGGCCTGATGGTGTCTTAGGTTAGGGCTTTTTGCGTAGCTCTAGTCAGTCCTTTGTTCTGTGAGCAGGCCTGGCGGTGTCTTAGGTTAGGGCTTTTCATGTGGTAGCTATCCCACAGCCTGGTTTGCTATCCCAAGTTAGTTCCCTCAGATTGCCCTTGGGGCATTCAGGCCTAGTCCTTACTCTAAGCAATGCAGCCCACACCTTCCTGCCCAGTCCCCGCTTGCTAGTGGCGGATGCAGGCATCTGAGCTGCTTCTCCACTG
Organism: Bubalus kerabau; assembly: GCF_029407905.1. Lineage (NCBI taxonomy): Eukaryota > Metazoa > Chordata > Mammalia > Artiodactyla > Bovidae > Bubalus > Bubalus kerabau. Next base: position 71,838,773 of record NC_073635.1, read on the forward strand.
GGAGAGTTACCGTTGGGCACATAATCAGTGGGTTTTAATTATTTATTTGTTTTTCCTCCCAGTTATGTTGCCCTCTGTGCTTCCAAGGCTTGCCACAGATTTGGCAGTGAGAGTGTTTCCTGGTGTTTGAAAACTTCTCTCTTTTTTAAGACTCCTTTCCGGTGACAGAGCTCCATCCCTACCTCTTTTGTTTCTCTTTTTCTCTTTTATATTTTTTCCTACCTCCTTTCGAAGACAATGGGCTGCTTTTCTGGGTGCCTAATGTCCTCTGCCTACATTCAGAAGTTGTTTTGTAAAATTTACTCAGCGTTCAAATGTTCTTTTGATGAATCTGTAGGGGAGAAAGTGGTCTCCTGTCCTATTCCTTCATCATTTTAGGACCGCTCCCCCCACCCCATGTCTCTGCTTTTTAATATGCTGTCTAAGTTGGTCATAACTTTCCTTCCAAGGAGTAAGCATCTTTTAATTTCATGGCTGCAATCACCATCTGAAGTGATTTTGGACCCCCAAAAATAAAGTCAGCCACTGTTTCCCCATCTATTTCCCATGAAGTGATGGGACCAGATGCCATGATCTTCGTTTTCTGAATGTTGAGCTTTAAGCCAACTTTTCACTCTCCTCTTTAGCTTTCATCAAGTGGCTCTTTAGTTCTTTACTTTCTGCCATAAGGGTGGTGTCATCTGCATATCTGAGGCTATTGATATTTCTCCCAACAATCTTGATTCCAGCTTGTGCTTCCTCCAGCCAAGTGTTTCTCATGATGTACTCTGCATATAAGTTAAATAAACAGGGTGACAATATACAGCCTTGACCTACTCGTTTTCCTATTTGGAACCAGTCTATTGTTCCATGTCTAGTTCTAACTGTTGCTTCCTGAACTGCATACAGGTTTCTCAAAAGGCAGGTCAGGTGGTCTGGTATTCCCATCTCTTGAAGAATTTTTCACAGTTTATTGTGATCCACCCAGTCAAAGGATTTGGCATAATCAATAAAGCACAAGTAGATGTTTTTCTGGAACTCTCTTGCTTCTTCGATGATCCAGCGGATGTTGGCAATTTGATCTCTGATTCCTCTGCCTTTTCTAAAACCAGCTTGAACATCAGGAAGTTCACAGTTCATGTATTGCTGACACTTGGCTTGGAGAATTTTGAGCATTACTTTACTAGTGTGTGAGATGAGTGCAATTGTGCGGTAGTTTCAGCATTCTTTGGCATTGCCTTTCTTTTGGTTTGGAATAAAAACTGACCTTTTCCAGTCCTGTGGCCACTGCTGAGTTTTCCAAATTTGCTGGCATATTGAGTGCAGCACGTTCACAGTGTCATCTTCCAGGATTTGAATTAGCCCAACTGGAATTCCATCACCTCTACTAGCTTTGTTCATAGTGATGCTTCCTAAGGCCCACTTGACTTCACATTCCAAGATGTCTGGCTCTAGGTGAGTGATCACGCCATCATGATTATCTGGGTCGTGAAGATCTTATTTGTAGAGTTCTTCTGTATATTCTTGCCACCTCTTCTTAATATCTTCTGCTTCTGTTAGGCCCCCACCATTGCTGTCCTTTACTGAGCCCATCTTTGTATGAAATGTTCCCTTGGTATCTCTGATTTTCTTGAAGAGATCTCTAGTCTTTCCCATTCTATTGTTTTCCTCTATTTATTTGCATTGATCACTGAGAAAGGCTTTCTTATCTCTTGCTATTCTTTGGAACTCTGCGTTCAAATGGCTATATCTTTGCTTTTCACTTCCCTTCTTTCCACAGCTATTTGTAAGGCCTCCTCAGAGAGCCATTTTGCTTTTTTGCATTTCTTTTTCTTGGGGATGGTCTTGATTCCTCTCTCTTGTACAATGTCACGAACCTCTGTCCATAGTTCATCAGGCATTCTGTCTGTCAGATCTAGTCCCTTAAATCTATATCTCACTTCCACTGTATAGTCATAAGGGATTTGATTTAGGTCATACCTGAATGGTCTAGTGGTTTTCTCCACTTTCTTATAGTCATTGTATTATCTTTATAAGATAATAAAACTAGCTGAACCCACTTTTCTTATGTTTAATCTCTATAAAGGTAAATTCTTTTTTGAAATGCCATGATTAATTTGACAGACTAAGATATGAAACTTCAGAGTTTTTCAAATCAGAAAACATGAAAATTCTAAACATTCTGATTATATTGCTCAGAATGATTTAGTTCTTTTTTAAAGCCATGAGTTTTAAAACTTTCAGTTTAGTTCAGTTCAATTCAGTCACTCAGTTGTGTCCGACTCTTTGCGACCTATGAACCGCAGTACGCCAGGTCTCCCTGTCCATCACCACTCCCGGAGTTTACCCAAACTCATGTTCATTGAGTCATTGAGTGGTGATGCAAATGATACAAGCATATCTTACACTCTCATCAATTCCAGATTTTCAATAGAGATGAAATCATCTCTTGGAGAGCTTCCTTCAGAGAATTTGCAACTGGGCTTCCCTCGTGGCTCAGATGGTAGAGAATCTGCCTGCAAGGCAGGAGACCCAGGTTCCATCCCTGGGTCAGGAGGATCCCGCTGGAGTAGAAAATGGCAACCCACTCTAGCATTCTTGCCTAGAGAATTCCATGGACAGAGGAGCCTGGCAGTCTACAATCCATGGGGTCACAAAAAGTTGTACACGTCTGATCATCTAATGCTTTCTTTCACTTAAAAATTCATTGGTAAAAAAAGGCCAGTTTCTGCATGCATATTTGAATGTGGTTTATTCCCCACCGTCATTTTATCTAGGAAAAGGAAATGGCAACCCACTCCAGTATTCTTGCCTGGAGAATCTCATGAAAAAAGGAGCCTGGCAGACTACAATTCGTGGGTTGCAAGAGTCAGATTCAACTTAGCAACTAAACCACCAATCACCAGCATTTTACCTACATTGTATTCATTCTTTAATCTTACTGTTAGCGCATTTAATTTTCTGTGCTTTGGTTTTAATAAATGGACTGATACTTGACATGTGTTTTTCCAAGGTTCAATTTAAAGTATTAATAAAATGCCTTTGACATGCTCCAATGAAAGGTCCCACGTAAATAGCAAATATTGTTTGTGTTGTTGTTAATCTCATTATGTACATTTTGTCTACTGGCCTCTGTCTTTCAAGACTGAGACCTGCATTTTATATTTGAAGATGTTTTCTTCAAGATAAAATATAGTTACAATATTTTATATTTGAAGATGTTTTCTTTCAAGATAAAATATAATTACAATATTTAATATCAGGAAATGATTTCATTTTTCTACTGAAGAATAATTCCTCTTAAATAAAGAACATATCCCTGAAAAAGTGAGTACTTGTTTGTGTATAATACTTCTGACTTGACTTATTGATATCTCTGTAAAATTACCCATGTAATTCTCAAGGTCAAATTACACAGGGAGTAGGAACAAATCTAATTTAAAAGCTGACTTCTTATGGACTACTTAGGAGACTGCTGGTTTTTCACTTCAGTCAGGTTATTTTTTTTAAAGTTATCATCTTCCTTTATTTACGAATGTTAGTTACAAACATATACACATACACATACACACCACATACACATACGGGTCTCCCCCTTTAACAAACCACATAATTGACACTATGTGATAATTATAAAAAACATAGAATTTTCTGCATATTAAGCATTTAATCAAGGAAATATGAATAAAATTGCCTGACATTTTTAGAAGGCATGAAAGTCATATAGTTTCTATTGTGTATTCTTGGGATGATGGTAGTCTCAATCAGGGACATTTGTGAATTTCTGTCATTTTTGGTTGCCACAATTTTGGGGATTGCATCTGGTATCTAGTGGGTTCATAGCTACTGTTAATTATCCTACAATATACAGGACAGGGCCCCGACCCTCAATAATGAATTATTGGTCCAAAATGTCAGTAGGGCCTTGCTTGAGAAACTTATAGACTATTATTTACATATAATAGAACTTTTAACATTCATCTTCAACAATCAGGGTTCTCCTGGGTTTTGGGCATCCTGTTAATTGTTCATCCCCCTGGGTCTCTTTACAGTATGGCATCGTGGGAAGAACAGGAGTTGGAAAAAGTTCCCTCATTGCTGCCCTTTTCAGATTGTCAGAACCTGAAGGTGACATTTCCATTGATGGAATCTTGACAACCCGTATTGGACTGCACGATTTAAGGAAGAAAATGTCAGTTGCACTTCAGGTATGCATAGCAGAAAGCTCTCACATGTTCTTTTTATAAGGTGTCTAAGGTTTAAGTGCTTTTAATTTGATTAGTCTTTTCAAGTTAAGTGAATGATTTTATCCTTTTTTTCCCAATAGAGCATATATCTAGCAGCAGGTATTTTCAACAGACACTTTCATCACATACAGGATTTTTTTGTTGTTGTTGTTCATTTGTTAGTTTTGTGTACATGTAATTTAATAACTTTCTGAGATAGATTTCTGGACTCAGACTTCCTCAATTTTCATGATGTTAACCACTGCTAATCACATAATTCTGAGAACAGAAGGATAAGTGTTTGCTTAACACTGGAGAGGTTCCTATAGGGAAACATGAATTTTATTAATAAGTGTCTTACAGGTGAAATTTTCTGTGGGAAATGGAGGACATCTTTTAAAAAGTGACTTTGTCCTTGGAGAACTTTCTGTGAAATAGTGGGGCTTTGAGAATTATAGGATATATAGATGCTTTGGAGAGACTTTGACAATTTAGCCATTAATGAATAATTTTCACCAGGGAGGCAATGCAGAATAGTGAGGAAGAGTAGGGGACTCAATTCTGTCTCTATGTACCTTGATTTTCTCTGTCTTACAAGGCAGATAACGGTATCACCCCCTCAATCTGTTATGAGGACAAAATAGGTCAGTGAGTGTGAAGTGCTTCATATAGACCCATATGTGCCTGCTGTGATGGTGGAGTGTTGAGTTGGCCATCTCTTCCTGGTCTCTGATTCTATACTCTTTTCTTCTTCTTCATAAAGAAGTATAGCTTTCAGGGAGAGTTTTGGAGACTGGATTATATGCAGGGTAGACACTCCTGTCATTACTTGTGGTTCATTCACTCAACATAATTCTGTGACATTTACTGAGAATGTACTATCCTCCAAGTATATAGCCAAGGGCAACCTAGGTCTTGTGTCCTCATCTGTCATCCTGCCCTCTGCTTTGACAGACTTGCTGATTTAAAAAAAAAATGAGTTTTTATTTATATACTTAGTAATCATCTGCCCATCAAACAAAGCTCAGAAAAACACCCTCTTGAGATGAGAAACAGAGAGGAGATGAGACAGAAAAAGCCAGGCAAATGTGTTTCCTGGAATGTGGGTGTAATGTGTCCTAAAATACCTGTTTATCAGGAAGCATGTACAACATGGCACCAAAAGGAAGGTGAATGTGGACTTGGGTACAGCTATTGCTACCTGCCCATGACCTCAAAAATAACTGGAATTAATCTAAGTAATTTTAAAATCAAGACATTATTTTCAGACTCTAGTGAAATGCCACCTCACACCCCTTAAGATGTCTGCTATCAAAGAAAAGGGAGAGAGAAAAAAATAAAATGATAATATTGGCAAGGATGTAGAGAAATTAGAATCCTTGTTCATTGATGATAGGAATGTAAAATAGTGCAGTTACTATGGAAATCAAGTTGCTGGTTGCTCTGAAGAGTTAATGATGAATTTATCATATGACCTAGCAACTCTACTGTAGAGTATAAACCCAAAAGAATTGGAAGAAAGGTCTTGAAGAGATACTGGAACATGCATGTTATAGCAGCATTATTCTCAACAGCCAAAAGGTGGAGGCACTCAAAGGTCCATTGACAGATGACTCAACAAACAAAATGCAGTGTGTATACATACAGTAGAATATTCAGTTCAGTCACTCAGTCATGTCCGACTCTTTGCAACCCCATGAACTGCAGCACGTCAGGCTTCCCTGTCCATCACCAGCTCCTAGAGTTCACTCAGACCCACGTCCATCGAGTCAGTGATGCCATCCAGCCATCTCATCCTCTGTCGTCCCCTTTTCCTCCTGCCCCCAATCCCTCCCATCATCAGAGTCTTTTCCAATGAGTTAACCCTGTGCATGAAGTGGCCAAAGTACTGGAGTTTCAGCTTCAGAATCAATACTTCCAAAGAAATCCCAGAGCTGATCTCCTCTAGAATGAACTGGTTGGATCTCCTTGCAGTCCAAGGCACTCTCAAGAGTCTTCTCCAACACCACAGTTCAAAAGCATCAATTCTTTGGCGCTCAGCTTTCTTCACAGTCCAACTCTCACATCCATACATGACCACTGGAAAAACCATAGCCTTGACTAGACGGACCTTTGTTGGCAAAGTAATGTCTCTGCTTTTCAATATGCTATCTAGATTGGTCATAACTTTTCTTCCAAGGTTTAAGCATCTTTTAATTTAATGGCTGCAGTCACCATCCGCAGTGAATTTGGAGCCCCAAAAATAAAGTCATCCACTGTTTCCACTGTTTCCCCATCTGTTTGCCATGAAGTGATGGGACCAGATGCCATAATCTTCATTTTTTGAATGTTGAGCTTTAAGGCAACTTTTTTACTCTCCTCTTTCACTTTCATCAAGAGGCTTTTTAGTTCCTCTTCCGTTTCTGCCTCAGCCTTAAAAAAAGAGAAAATTCTGACACATGCTACAGCACAGATGAACCTTGAGAAAATTAAGCTAAGTGAAATAAGCCAGTCACAAAGGACAAATACTGTATGATTCTACTAATAGGAATTACCTAGAGTAGCAAATTCATAGATACAGGATATAGAATGGTGGGTGCCAGGAGTGGCCAGGAGAGGGGAGTTGTTGTTTAATGGGTACAGAGTTTTAGTTCTTCACGATGAAAGGAGATCTGCGGGTGGATGGTGGTGATGGCTGTACAACAATGTAGATGTATTTAACACCACTGAACTGTGCACTTAAAGTGGTTAATCTGGCAAATTTTATGTATATTTTACCACAATTAAAAAAAATTTTTTTTCAAAGGTATCCCTTTCAGGAAAAATGGAAAGAATTTTTTAGCACATTTAGTCCTCATATTTAAAGATTTCCTCTGGCTATTAGATTTATGACTTATGGTTACAGTAGAAAATAAATCATTCATTTTGATATTTGGCAAAACTAATACAATTATGTAAAGTTTAAAAAATAAAATTAAATTAAAAAAAAAAGCATTAAAAAAAAAAAGAAAATAAATCAACTTAAATTCCCAACTTTTATGTTTTGGTGGTATTAATCTCTGAAATGGCCATGTGAGATTAGTTACTAGAAATAAAGGGCATGGCTGTAAAGTCCCTTCATATCCTTGAATACAAAGCTTTAGAAACATGCCCTGCATTATTTTTAATGCTTCTTAATAGGGAAAAGTTGTATGCTTGAGTACATAAAATAACTCTGTAAATAAATAACATTAGATGATTCTTGGCTCTGCCAATAATATTTGGAAGCACATCTGAGCAAAGACTAAACATGCCTTGACCTAAGCATATTTTAGTTTTGTTCTGTTTGTTTCTATCCTTCTTTTAAGCATGTTCTAGGTACAGACTCCAGAGAGCATGCTTACAAAATAGTGCTAAGCTTTGTATCCATGTAGATTCCACTTTATATGCCTCTGTCTCCAAGGTACAGTGTTGGTTGATTAAAGAGAAAGAATCCGGAGAAAACTTGCAATGTGTAAAGATTCCCAGGAAGCCATTCAGGAGGCAGACAGGGCTAGAATGGTTAAGAGTGTAGACCCAGTGTCAGTGTGACCCACAGTTTTTTCCTGCTCTGCCTCATTGACTGTGGGGCCTTGATGTCACTTGGCTGCCAAGCTTCAACATCTTCGTCCTTAAACCTGGTCTGGAAATCATTGCCCCACAGATTTGTTGTGAAGATGTAACTTAGTGAGATAATGTTTGTGCCCATGTCTCATTCTTAGGAATGTTCAGTCATCAGGAACTGTTATTAGTCTTAAGAATCAGGGCACTGGCCTTTTGGGTATTATTTCTACTTAAGTAAAAGAGTAACACCTTCTGAAATGACTTTTCTCTTTAATTTCTGTTTATGTGTTCATGGTCTTTGGTGATTTTCTTTATATTTATTGTTTAACAATAAAAAACTAAATTGTTTACATAAATATGAATAGTAAAGCAAGGAAACAGAAAATAAAAACAAACAAACAAACAAACAAAAAACACAATAGGAATTTTGGGGAAAACACCACAGAGAAATGTATCTAATATTTTCCATCAAGAGCAAGAAATCAGACTAAAATTTTTTTTGTATTTTGATTTCTGGCTTTCCTCCCACCAGCTTCTTTCCTGACCATCACCTTTTACACATTCTTACTTTCCAATCCCCCACCAAGATCTCCAGCCTTTTTCTCAGCCCTCCCCACACTCTTGGCTATTTTCTTTCTCTCTGAGAACAAAGCCTATATCTCTCATTTCTGTTCCTCTAGTGCTTGTTACAGTCCCCGACAAGTCACATGATATGAATAATAATTCCTAACGACTTGATGGACGTGAGTCTGAGTGAACTCCAGGAGTTGGTGATGGACAGGGAGGCCTGGCATGCTGCAATTCATGGGGTCGCAGCGTTGGACACGTCTGAGAGACTGAACTGAACTGAACGTTTATGGACTCGTTAACACATTTTAGTTTCTTATCCCACCATTTCCTGATTAATCCTCACAATTTTCTGTCATCCTTATCTGACAGATTTAAAAACTGAGTCAGTGGGAGATTGTCCTATTGTATAGCTAAGAGTTTTAGTTTTTTTTTTTTTTTTAGAGTTTTAGTTTTATCTCCAAAAACTCCCATGGCAGCAGAGTAAAATACAAAGTACTAGTCATATGACAGAAACCTACACTCTCCAGTCTTCACCTTGTTCACTTCTCAGTCGTGTCTGACTCTTTGTGACCCTATGGACTGCAGCACCCCAGGATTCCCTGTCCATCACCAACTACTAGAGCTTGCTCAAACTCATGTCCATCGAGTGGTGATGCCATTCAACCAACCATCCCCTTCTCCTCCTGCCTTCAATCTTTCCCAGCATCAGGGTCTTTTCCAGTGAGTCAGTTCTTCACATCAGATAGCCAAAATATTGAAGCTTCAGCTTCAGCATCAGTCCTTCCAGTGAATATTCAGGGTTGATTTCCTTTAGGATTGACTGGTTTTATCTCCTTGTAGTCCAAGGGACTCTCAAGAATCTTCTCCAACACCACAGTTCAAAAAAATCAATTCTTCAGCTGTGTTGTACTCATCTAATATTTTCCCCATTTTCCCTACCATCCCACTTGAAAGGACTCCTCAAACCATAGCAAGAATGAATAAGTATAGAGCAAACCCAGAAGATACTACTCCTATTGCTCTGTCCCTCATTTGGGCAGTATCAGTTTAGAAATGGGTTTATGCACTTGTATGTCATGGGCTGATATGTGAAGATACTCAAAATCTTATCCCTCCCCAACAAAGAGCCCTTTGTCTTTACAGTGTCCTGCTAGCTGCAGAGGTGGAGAACGTCTGTTAGTTTGGTTACTTGAATTTACCTGTCTAAGTGCAAAAACTTACATTCATCTTCCCACCAAATGAGTAGGAAGCAGTGATGCTTGTGTCTCAACACCCCATTGTAGAGAACTTAGAAAGCTGAGAGCAGACTCTGCAGAGGGAAAGCCCAGTGCTGTTTCTTTGAGTTGCCTCTCTTATGTGAGCCAGGCCCACACCATGTTCCCTTGATCACTGGTCCCTATGATCCTGGAAGCAGCACGGGACTTCCATCATGGTCTATTTTCCTCCCAGGCTCATCACCGTCACTGCTGACCCACCATGAATAGGTCAGAACTGGGGGAGATGTGATGGTAACAAGACCTGGATAGGAGCAGAGACAGTGGGGTGGGAACATAGACCATTGGTCATGGGGGGAACTTTCAAAGATGAATACTGTGTTCTTAAGAAGGTACTCCTCAACTTCTGTTCAAAATTTTAGGAATAATCTAAAATGAAAGTTCTTCTTAAAAAATTTCCTTAAACACAACAGGTAGCTGAAGTATGTGTGCTCTTTGTGCTCAGGATCTGAAGTAGTTAAATATGTCCCCCAGAAAGAAAACCAACGGAGATTATATGCAGGAAGTAGCCTGCTTACTTGAAAGGACCTGGAAAATAGAGGGGAGATGGAGAAGAGAAGGAGGAAGAATACTAGGGACCAGCCTCCTCTTGCCTGGCTACATCACTTGTGTAAACCTCATGGAGACAGCTGAAGGATGAGAAATCACCTGCATGTGGGAATCTTCAGATCAGATCAGATCAGATCAGTGAGAATTACAAACAGTAACAAGTTTTTTATAAAAATCTGAAATAGAATGATGGTTATTCCCCTGACAAGGGACACTTACCATTGTTTAGATAGTTCCTTAGTCTTTGATCCTAAATTCAAGAGTTTTAAGGGAAACCTTAAATATTGGTCTTGAGTTTTTTTAGTTCAGTTCAGTACTCATTCTGAAATATTGTATAATGTGATTTTCAGTGCTTTGGAAGCATAATGGCCACTTAATCAACTTTGTGCAAATTAGTTTCCCTTTATAATGTCTTTTTAATTGTGGATTTGCTCAGGGATACCTCTTTTTTTTTTGGTGGCACACCCTGAGTTTTCTGTATTCATTTCTCTCTCACCAGACTTAAAACTGAGACCATATTGAAGGAAGGTTTGGAAGCCTTCCTGAGTATCATTCTTCTTCATGATTAGGGAAAAGAAATGTCTGTCTTCTTCATCTTTCCTCTCAGGCTTTTGTGAAGTGAGGAGGAAATTCCAGCCCCAAGGCCAGGCGGGATTTGAATGTGGGGATTCCGAGCAGTTCCAGGCACTTGTGGAGGAGTCAGGTCTCCTCTTGTTCCCACACGTGTGTCTCCCCTTGTCCTGCCCGCTTCACTGAAAGGAGGCAATTGTGCTCTTCTCTTCTGCCCATATTCTTATGACCTGGCTTACTGAACCTTCCAGAAGAAAATGTAAATGGCCTACCTGAGCTTATGTACAAGATTCTCTCTTGAAGCCAAGAGGAGGCATATATTTCCAGAGTAATTTACTTGTGGCTCCTCCTGAAGGAGATGAATAGGAAGAACTATTTAAATTAAAGTATCATGATGCAGGTCACAGTGGGTTTCAGGACCTCCTGGCCTTGCAGTTAGTAATGAGGTTCTGTGAGGCAGGTCATCCTGACACAAAGGTGAGAGAATGTGGGACCAGCTGATGCAGAATCAGAGGAGATCTCTCCATGGACAGACGTGCTACAGACCTCAGGAGCTGACGTTCCCCTTGCACATGTGGGGATGTTCATTTCACACATGTGGAGAGATTCTGGACCCTAGAAGACTGACCAATGGAGAAAATAGCCTAGTTTATTCTTCAGTGCTAATGTGTAAATATTTAATGGTTTGCTTTGAGGCACAAACCTCTACTAATCATGCTGTTGGTATTTCCCAGGCACACCTGGATTGACAGTTAATTTATGTAGATCTTGATGTTAAGTTTCTCATGTAATTATTTCCTCAGTTTGTGCACGTGTTTAAGCAGATATTTATTACCAGGATGGTATTTTTTTTTAATCAAATCTTTCTTTGTCTTCAGTTTTTTCCTTAAGATGAAAAAACTTTTTCAACACTTTCTTCTGTTAGTGTTCAATAATCCAGAAGATATTTTGTAGTACACTTTGTATGATGGAAAATTATTTTAGAGATACTATTTTGTAAACATACATTTGCAACTTTACTATAAATAATTAATGAATTTAGATGTTTTGTATTTTAATTCTGATATTCTGTACACATTGGAATACAATGAAAAGAGGTTAAGGTAATAACATTCACTATTTTGGGGTATTTAGGAACCTGTTTTATTCACTGGAACAATAAGGAAAAATCTGGATCCCTTTAATGAGCATACGGATAATGAACTGTGGAATGCCTTAGAAGAGGTAATTTATTAATAGTAACTATAATTAACTTGTTAGCATCAGTATCTGTGTGTTCACATTTAGAAGATTGCAGATAATTATGGGGAGCATATGACTTTCACTGACTTTGTTTATCTCCTAGGAAAACACTGATGACATGGGTGCACTTAAAAATATGTGTATTGATGATGACGAAAATCAACAATATAATGCGACATGTTTTTATTTTAGCTATGTCCCTAGAACCCTGAACAAGGAGATACATTATCTTGTCCTTAGCAGAGTACTCAATTATATGTTACAACTGTGGGATCAAATTCTACTAGTGACCTAGTGAATTAATTACTCTATTACATTCCAATATTCATTTTATTCCCCTGGTCTTAGGAAATATCTACTAAGTGGAGACAATAGTAGTTTTTCCTTATTAACTAAAAGATATAAACAAGATCATACTAATAAAATGTAGAAGTTTCATGGGAAAGTGTTTATAAAGGTAAGTTATATAGTTGGAAGTGATAATGATTATTTATTGGCAATCATGTCATTTTAATGCTATAGCATTAATGCAGGTAACAGAACCCTGGAACATCTGCTCAGCTTTTATATGGGTAGGTTAATTTCTAGAGAATTTTCTGTCATTTGTGTCATGTTTTACCTTGCCTGACTTCTTTGAATGTCCTCACCCTTGCATGAAAAAAATTTTGATTATTAAGTTGCTGTCAGTTTGTATTTTAATACAAATTATTTTGTATATTTGCACTCATTTTACAAATCAGTTTTACTGATGGAAGAAACCCTAGACTTCTAAGCCATGACATGACATGACATGAAAGTCACTCAGTTGTGTCCGAATCTTTGCGACCCCATGGACTATACTGTCCATGAAATTCTCCAGGCCAGAATTACTGGAGTGGGTAGCCTTTTCCTTCTAAGCCATAGACAAACTTATAATTTCTCCTAGGACCTATCAGTCTTTTGCTTTTAAAAAGTAAGAATGAGCACTCCTATACATTAACAATGAAAGATCAGAAAGATAAATTGAGAAAACAATCTCGCTTACCTTTGCAACCAAAAGAATAAAATACCTAGGAATAAACCTACCTAAGGAGGCAGAAGACTTGTACTCAAAAGTACAAGACACTGACAAAATAAATCAAAGATGACGCAAACCAGATGGAGGGATATACCATGTTCTTGGATTGGAAAAAACAATTTTATGGAAACAACTATACTACCCAAAGATTTTTCAGATTCAATAGAATCCATTTCAAATTACCAATGGCATTTTTCATACAGTTAGAGCCAAAAATCTTACTGGAAACACAAAGACCCCAAGTTTCCATTAAAACACAAAGTTTTAATGGAAACACAAAGACCCCAAGTAGGCAAAGCAGTCTTAAGAAAGAAAAATGAAGCTGGAGAAATTAGGTTCCCTGACTTCAGAATATATTATTGAGTTGGCCAAAAAGTTTGTTACATAAGATTTTATAGAAAATTTTAATGAACTTTTTGGCCAGTGCAGTACAGAGCTAGAGTAATCAAGATTGTGTGGCACTGGCACAAAAACAGAAATGAAGATCAATGGAACAGGCTGGAGAGTTCAGAGATGAACTCATGCACCTGTGGTCAACTAATCTATGACAAAGGGGGTGAGAATAGACAATGGAGAAAAGGTGGTCCCTTCAGTAAGTGGTGCTGGGAAAACTGGACAGCTATGTGTAAAAGAATAAAATTAGAGCACTCTCTAATACAATATACAAAAATAAACTCAAAGTGGATTGAAAACCTAAATGTAAGACCAGATACTATGAAACTCTTAGAGGAAAACACAGTGAAAATACTCTGCCTAAATAACTACTAAATGTTTGATTGATCTTTTCATTTCAGAGAAGTGTGGCATATTTTTAAAATCTTTTTTTTGTTGTTATTGTTACACAAATCAGAGAGATTGTTCACATTGGTTTGAATTGGCGGGTTTGTCATTTAGTGTCACCTTTCCAGGGAGGCTCTGAAATCTGTAATATATAGATGAGCCTTGACTGTGAGCAGGTAGATTTTGAGGTATGATCATCTCTAGCCAGTAATTCTGGTTTCTGAAGGATGTCACCATTGAGTCTTTATACAACCACCCTGCTTTTCAGCAGCATGTGGATTTTGTTTTCATAAATTGGGTTGATTGCTTCACCTTCTCCTGCCTGAAAAGCAGTGTGCCTCTGATTTAATTTAAGTTTGTGAGTCTTTTACAGTAAAATTCTACAAGGGAAGAGGTGTGTAGTGCAGTTAACTGTCGGGACCCGCATTAGGCATTACAGACAAAATGGAGGCACAGTCCCCAGCCCCGTCTCCTCATTCCGCAGGCACAGATCCCAGGATGAAGGAGATAGGCCTTGTAATTCTGACTTGTCTTCTCCTCTCCTCGGCTGAGTTGACTGAAAAGGAATATTAAGGTGCTTATTGTTCTTGAGAGGAGCATGAGAAGGCACAAAGCCTTCTGCAGCATTGCTCAGAAAATAATTCATAAAGTTAATCATTGACATTTGTTCAAGGACTTTTACAAAAGAGTATTCCAGGATGAGCACATAGGCCATAGCTTGAGGCCATGGGAGGGATTGGTATCTGAAGCCTATTTGTGAGGAGAATGTTTATGGCAAAGGAGTTTACTGAATTTAGGGCTTAGAAATAATTAGAATAGTTAGAAGTTAAAGGTTTAAGGAATGTTGTAAAGTTAGCATATTTTACTATAGCTTATAGAGGTTAGGAATTTTTAGAGACATTATAGCTAGAAGCCTTGTTAAGAGATAGTGAGCTCAGGATGTTAGGAGCAAACAGGACTTAGGAAGATAAGTAGTAAACTGAGGAATGTAGCATGAGTTACAATGTAATCACAAGTTAACTATAGGACACATTAGAGGAGGTAGATAATAGATGATAAGGCTGATTCCGAGAGAATCCCTGAAGCAGGAACTCTGTTTGAAGAGCAACTATGATTTATAAAGATAATAAATCTGGGAGAGGGGGAACTGAAAATGTCAAACGTCTGGCCTAATGTTTTTGTAAAAGTATAAAAAAGAATCTTAAACTTGGAATAAATAGGCAGTCCATAGAAAACTGAGAGGCTGTCTCATTGGCCGACACCATCATTTCTTCAGGTTGAATCCCTGGTTGCTGGAGTTGGACTCTGGCAGTTAACCATTAAAGGTAAAGAACGACAGGGTGATCCACTACTCTTGAATTCATAGGACAGATTTAATGGTGAAATTGGGACGCATCTTAAAAAAATAACTGGAAATACTGGTAAATTATTTTTCTCTTTGTTTCCCAGATTGAGATATTTTTTCATAGATTCTAAGGCAGGATTACTCTAGAATTTTAGAATATACTGTTCCATGGACAGAGAGCCAATGCTAATCTAAATTATAAAAATACTGAAGTGGTAGATAATACTAAGATCTACTTCTATTTAAACTACATTTGGAACTTTCTATAAAAGGAAAAAAATTAGTTTATTTCACTAAGTGAAGTGTGTGGTGTCCATGTATTGCTTCTGGAATTAACCCTGTTAACGTTGGTGACATCACTTAGAGAAATCATCACATCATTGTGTTTATCTAGGAATTGATTCTTTATGACTGTTTTAAAAGAAAACTTACCAAATTTTTCATTGAAAAACATACAAATGTAATAAAGAAATAATTCCTAGAGACTCTGAATAAAGGGGTGATTTATCATTCTAAGTTATTGTTGTTCAGCTGCTAAGTCACTCTTTGTGACCCCATGGATTGTAGCACGGCAGGCTTCCCTGTCCCTCACCGTCTCCTGGAGTGCATCCAACTTCATGTCCATTGAATAAATTATGCCATCCAACCATCTCATCCTCTGTCTCCCTCTTCTCCTTCTGCCTTCAATCTTCCCCAGCATCAGGGTTTTTTTCCAGTGAGTCAGTTGTTTGCATCAGGTGGCCAAAGTATTGGAGCTTCAGCTTCAGCACCAGTCCTTCCAAAGAATATTCAGGATTGATTTCCTTCAAGATTGACTAGTTTGATCTCCTTGTTTTCCAAGGGACTCTCAATAGTGTTCTCCAGTACCACAGTGTAAAAGCACTGATTCTTCAGCGCTCTTTTAATTGTCCAGGTCTCGCACCTGTACATGACTACTGGAAAAACCATAGGTTTGATTATACGGACCTTTGTCAGCAAAATGATATCTTTGCTTTTTAACACATGCTCTAATTTTGTCATAGCTTTCCTGCCAAGAAGCAGTCATCTTCTAATGTCAAGACTACAGTCACCATCTGCACTGACTTTAAAGTCCAAGAAGACGAAATCTGTCATTGCTTCTACCTTTTCCCCTTCTATTTGCCATGAAATGATGGACTGGATGCCATGATCTTAGTTTTCTTAATGTTGAGTTTTAATCTTGCTTTTTCACTCTCCTCCTTCACCCTCATCAAGAGGTGTCACTAAATCAATGAAGTCAGTTTTTAAGTGAACCAAAAACCCTAGTTATTAATTTGTAAATGATGCCTAACTGGATATGTGAGCCCAAACTCACAGAGTTAACCTGACAATGAGTAGGAGGGAACCACTATGTTTTCCTCTTTATGAACTTCAATTAAAAGGAAAGATGACTTAAAAAATATTTTTAAGTCATCTAGTCCTGTTTCCTTCTTCTTCCTTGGCAGAGATGGACATTCAGAAGGAAGACAGTCCTATGGATGCTGCCTGTCTCATCTTGGTTATTTTTCTAAATATACTGAAAATACATTTTTCATGTACTGAAAATTTGCCAACTTACTGTAAACTGATAAAAGTTCATCAGAAATTAGTGCTGATTGCGGTGCTAAGAAGCAAAGGCAGCTCCAAAAATATAACAAGAGTAGTGCCTGAAGATAAAGCACTTTATCACTCAGAGGTTAAAAGGTCATAGTAGATAAAACTCTGGAAATGAATCATTGATGTATTGCTTCTGTTAAAAGCAAAAACAAAACACCTTAGACACTGGGATTTGGAATTAAGAGTAGAGTATGGGGGCTTCCCCAGTTGCTCAGTGATAAAGAGTCTGCCTGCAATGGAGGAGAAATGGGGTTGATCCCTGAGTTGGGAAGATTCCCTGGAGGAGGAAATGGTAACCCACCCCAATATTCTTGCCAGGGAAATCCCATGAACAGAGGAACCTAGCGGGCTGTAGTCCATAACGTCAATGACTTAGCAACTAAACAATAACAAAAATGTCCTGTCAAAACTGGGAAGAAATCATACAGTTAAATGTCCGACATTGATAGTGTCTCTGTTAGGACACAAGTGTGTCTCATCACACAGGAAACCAAGATAGAGAAACCTGGGCATCAGCAGCTGGTGCAGCAGAAACCACGTGGTTCAATCCTTGTGGTGGAGATAGGTCACATGTCCATTTCCCTGGGCCTTCTGTTAGGTGAACTTCCTTTACTGCTGGCCCTGCTCTAGTAAAAGTTATTCCCCATCTGTTGATTGCACTTCAGTGTCTCCTTCTGGCCCACACCAGATTTTCTCTTTGAAAAGTAAGAAAGATCCACAAAATGTGGAAACCACCTGACATCTGTGTTCCCCTCCTGTGAGGGGCATCAGCACCTACTACACAGAGTGCACACAGCGATGATGGAGACAGGCTGCCTTATAAGTTCAGTGTATTATTTTTTCAGTTTTGCTATATTCTATTATTTTCCCAAGCTCAAAAACAATCTGAAGTATTCTATACTGAGATGTATAGTTTTGAATAGTAATTATTTGTTCTATTTTCCTTCAATTATAACCTTTTCAGTGCTTTCCTTTGTTTAAAGTGTGATAAATCTTGGAGCCAGTTAATTGTTATAAGAATATATCATTTTTACAGCTACACTTAATAAGAAAACAGTTATACATATAAATTATTTATCCATATGCATTTAGTATCTAATTTGTAGGAACAGATATGTCACGCAACTGGAGTCACTTATGCCTTCATTCATGTTGTTGCTGTTTGTCGCATCTGACTCTTCTGCAACCTCATGAACTGTATGTAGCCCGCCATGCTCTTCTGTCCATGGGATTTCTTATTCAAGACTATTGGAGTGGGTTGTGATTTCCTTAGCCAGGGGAACTCACCCAGGATCGATCCCAGGTCCCCTGCTTAGCAGGTGACTTCTTTACCACTGAGCCACCAGGGAAGCCCACCTTGATTTAGCCAACAGATATCTACTGAGAGCTTGTCAGGAAATGGTGCAGATTCTGGTGCTGTCATAGTCATCAAGAGGCAAAATTTCTGTCCTTTTGGAGCTTAAATTCTCCTGGGGAAGTTGAAAAGCAAGCCAATGCATATTTAATGAAATCTCAGTGCTGATACATCCAAAGGAGAAAAGCGAAGCAGAACTTGAGGTGGGGTTAGCTGATAGCATTATTAATAATGGGCAATATGTATTGATCTGTTACAAATTCTGCATGTACTAATTCATTTAATATTCTTAACAATGTTATGAGGTACACAATTTATAATTGTGATATTACAGTCTTACTTAGAATTTAGGAAGCTAAGATAGAGTAGGTTCAGGAATTTGTCCAACTGGCACAGCCAGGCAAGACTTATCCCCAGGCTGCCTGGCTTCAAGTCTCCAATTTGTTTTTGTTTTGCTGCAAAAAATATAGTCAACAAGAGTCCAAAATGCAGTATTTGAGTGCAGTCTCAAAAATGACAGAATCATCTTGGCTCATTTCTAAGGGAAACCATTCAGTATCACAGTAATCCAAGTCTATGCCACAACCAGTAATGCCAAAAAAGCTGAAGTTGAACAGTTTGATGAAGACGTATAAGACCTTCTAGAACTAAAACCAAAAAAGATGTCTTCTTCATCACAGTGCATTGAAATGCAAAAGTAGGAAGTCAAGAGATACCTGGAGTAACAGGCAAGTTTGGCCTTGGAGTACAAAATGACGCAGGGCAAAGGCTAACAGACTTTTTCCAACAGAACATTCTCGTCATAGCAAACAAGCTCTTCCAATGACACAATAGATGGCTCTACACATGGACATCACCAGATGGTCAATACCGAAATCACATTGATTATATTCTTTGCAGCCAAAGATGGAGAAGCTCTATACAGTCAGCAAAAACAAGACGAGGAGCTGACTATGGCTCAGATCATGAACTCCTTAGTGCAAAACTCAGGCTTAAATAGAAGAAAGTAGGGAAAATCACAAGGAATTTCGATATGACCTAAAACAAATCCCTTACAAATTATACAGTGGAAGTGACAAGTAGATTCAAGGGATTAGTTCTGATAGACAGAGTGCCTGAAGATCTATGGACACAGGTTTATAACAGTCTACAGGAGGTAGTGAACAAAACCATCCCCAAGAAAAAGAAATGCAACAAGGTAAAATGGTTGTCTGAGAAGGCCTTACAAATAGCCTTTACAAAAAGGCAAAGGAGTAAAGGAAAGATATACCCAATCTCAGTGAAGAGTTCCAAAGAATAGCACAGAGAGATAAGAAAGCCTTCCTAAGTGATCCGTGCAAAGAAATATAGGAAAAAATAGAAAAGGAATGACTAGAGATCTCTTCAAGAAAATTAGCAATACCAAGGAAACATTTCCTGCAAGGATGGGCACAATAAAGGACAGAAATGGTATGGATAGAACAGAAGCAGTATATATTAAGAAGAGGTGGCAAGACTACATGGAAGAACTATTAAAAAAAAAAAAAAAAAAAAAAAAAAAAAGGTCTTAATGACCCAAATAGCCACAATGGTGTGATCACTCACTTAGAGACAGGCTACCTGAAGTGTGAAGTCAAATGGGCCTTAGGAAGCATCATGATGAAGAAAGCTAGTGGAGATGATGGAATTCCAGCTGATCTATTTCAAGTGGTGAACACAGCTCCACCCATCAACAGGAAATTAGATTAAAGATTTACTGAGCCTGGCCCCGCCCTTCAGAACAAGACCCAGTTTCCCCCTCAGTCAGTCTCTCCCAGCAGGAAGCTTCCATAAGCCTCTTATCCTTCTCCATCAGAGGGCAGACAGACTGAAGACTGAAAACCACAATCACAGAAAACGAACCAATCTAATCACATAGACCACACCCTTGTCTAACAATGAAACTATGAGTCATGCCATTTAGGGCCAATCAAGACGGATGCAAGGAGATCCAACCAGTTCATTCTGAAGGAGATCAGTCCTGGGATTTCTTTGGAAGCAATGATGCTGAAGCTGAAACTCCAGTACTTTGGCTACCTCATGTGAAGCGTTGACTCATTGGAAAAGACTCTGATGCTGGGAGGTATTGGGAGCAGGAGGAGAAGGGGAGACGGAGGATGAGATGGCTGGATGGCATCACTGACTCGATGGACGTGAGTCTGAGTGAACTCTGGGAGTTGGTGAGGGACAGGGAGGCCTGGCGTGCTGCAATTCATGGGGTCGCAAAGAGTTGGACACGACTGAGCGACTGAACTGAACTGAAGATGGATGGGTCATAGTGGAGAGTTCTGACAAAATGTGGTCCACTGGAGAAGGGAATGTCAAACTAATTCAGTATTCTTGTCTTGAGAACCCCATGAACAATATGAAAAGGCAAAAATATAGGACACTGAAAGATGAACTCCCCAGGTTGGTAGGTGCCCAATAAGCTACTGGAGATCAGTGGAGAAATAACTCCAGAAATAATGAAGAGATGGAGCCAAAGCAAAAGCAACAACCAGTTGTGGATGTGACTGGTGATGGAAGCAAGGTCCAATGCTGTAAAGAGAAATATTGCATAGGAACCTGAAATGTTAGGCCCATGAATCAAGGCAAATTGGAAGTGGTCAAACAGGAGATGGCAAGAATGAGCATTGACATTTTAGGAATCAGCTAACTAAAATGGACTGGAATGGGTGAATTTAACTCAGATGATCATTACATCTACTACTATGGATGGGAATCCCTTTGAAGAAATGGAGTAGCCATAATAGTCACAAAAGAGTCCAAAATGCAGTACTTGGGTGCAGTCTCAAAAACGACAGAATGATCTCTGTTTCCAAGGCAAGCCATTCAATATCATGGTGATCCAAGTCTATGCCCTGACCAGTAATGCTGAAGAAGCTGAAGTTGAACGGTTCTTTGAAGATCTATAAGAACCTTTAGAACTAACAACCAAAAGAAAAGAAGTCCTTTTCATTTTAGAGGACTGGGATGCAAAAGTAGGAAGTCAAGAAACATCTGGAGTAACAAGCAAACTTGGCTTTAGAAGACAGAATGAAGCAGGGCAAAGGCTAATAGAGTTCTGCCACAGAATGCACTGGTCAAAGCAAACACACTCTTCTAACAACACAAGAGAAGACTCTACACATGGACATCACCAGATGGTCAACAGCAAAATCAGATTGATTATATTCCTTGCAGCCAAAGATGGAGAAGCTCTAAACAGTCAGCAAAAACAAGACTGGGAGCTGACTGTGGCTCAGATCATGAACTCAGACTTAAATTGCCAAATTCAGACTTAACTTGAAGAAAGTAGGAAAACCACTAGACCATTCATATATGACCTAAATCAAATCCCTTATGATTATATAGAGGAAGTGAGAAATAGATTTAAAGGAACTAGATCTGATAGAATGCTTGAGGAACTATTGACAGAGGTTCATGAACATTGTAAAGGATTCAGGGATCAAGACCATCCCCAAGAAAAAGAAATGCAAAAAAGCAAAATGGCCGTCTGAGGAGGCCTTACAAATAGTTGTGAAAAGAAGGGAAGTGAAAAGCAAAGGAGAAAAGGATATACCCATTTGAATGCAGAGTTCCAAAGAATAGCAAGGAGAGATAAGAAATGCTTCCTCAGTGATTATGCAAAGAAATAGAGGAAAACAACAGAATGGGAAAGACTAGAGATCTCTTCAAAAAAATTAGAGATATGAAAGGAACAGTTCATGCAAAGATGGGCTCAATAAAAGGCAGAAATTGTATGGACCTAACAGAAGTAGAAGATATTAAGAAGAGGTGGAAAGAATACACAGAAAAACTGTACAAAAAAAGATCTTTATGACCCAGATAATCACGATGATGTGATCACTTACCTAGAGCTAGACATCCTGGAATGTGAAGTCAAGTGAGCCTTAGAAAGCATCACTACGAACAAAGCTAGTGGAGGTGATGGAATTCCAGTTGAGCTATTTCAAATCCTAAAACATGATGCTGTGAAAGTGCTCAAGAACTTCCACAATATGCCAGCAAATCAACAGTGGCCACAGACTGGAAAAGATCAGTTTTCATTTCAGTCTCAAAACAAGGGAACACCAAAGCATGCTCAAACTATGCACAATTACACTCATCTCACACAGTAGTAAAGTAATGCTCAAAATTCTCCAAGCCAGGCTTCAATAATACATGAATCATGAACTTGCAGACATTCAAGCTGGTTTTAGAAGAGGCAGCGGAATGAGAAATCAAATTTCCAACATCTGCTGGATCATTAAAAAAGCAAGAGAGTTCCAGAAAAACATATATTTTTGCTTTATTGACCTTGCCAAAGTCTTTGACTGTGTGGATCACAATAAGCTGTGGAAAATTCTAAAGAGATAAGAATATCAGACCCCTTGATCTGTCTCTTGAGAAATCTGTATGCAGGTCAGGAAGCAACAGTTATAACTTGACATGGAACAAGGACTGGTTCCAAATAGGAAAAGGAGTACATCAAGAGTGCATATTGTCACCCTGATTATTTAACTTGTATGCAGAATGCATCATGAGAAACACTGGACTGATTGAAACAAGCTGGAATCAAGATTACCAGGAGATATAGCAATAACCTCAGACATGCAGGTGACAACACCTTTATGGCAGAAAGTGAAGAAGAACTAAAAAGCCTCTTGATGAAAGTGGAATAGGAAAATGAAAAAGTTGGCTTAAAGCTCAACCTTCAGAACACTAAGATGATGGCATCCAGTCCCATCACTTCATGGCAAATAGATGGGGAAACAGTGGAAACAGTGGCAGACTTTTTTTGAACAGGCTCCAAAAGCATTGCAGATGGTTACTGCAGCTGTGAAATTAAAAGACGCTTACTCCTTGGAAGGAAAGTTATGACCAACCTAGATAGCATATTGAAAAGCAGAGACATTACTTTGCCAACAAAGGTCCGTCTGGGCTATGGTTTTTCCAGTGGTCATGTATGGATGTGAGAGTTGGACTATAAATAAGGCTGAGCACTGAAGAATTAATGCTTCTGAACTGAGGTGTTGGAGAAGACTGTTGTGAGTCCCTTGGACTACAAGGAGATCCAACCAGTCCATCCTAAAGGAAATATATACTGAATATTCATTGGAAGGACTGATGTTGAAGCTGAAACTCCAATACTTTGGCCACCTGATGCAAAGAACTAACTCATTTGAAAAGACCATGATGTTGGGAAGGGTTGAAGGCAGGAGAAGAAGGGGATGACAGAGGGTGAGATGGTTGGATGGCATCACTGACTCAGTGGACATGAATTTGAGTAAACTATGGGAGTTGGTGATGGACAGGGAGGCCTGGAGTGCTGCGGTCCATGGGGCTGCAAAGAGTCGGACACGACTGAGCAACTGAACTGAACTGATTTCAAATCCTAAAAGATGATGCTGTTCAAGTGCTGCACCCAGTATGCCAGCAAATTTGAAAGACTCAGCAGTGGCCACAGGACTGGAAAATGTCAGTCTTCATTCCATTCCACAAGAAGGGCAGTGCCAAAGAAAGTTGAAATTACCACACAATTGCACTTATTTCACCCGCCAGCAAGGTAATGTTCAAAATCCTTCATGCTATGCTTCATCAGGACATGAATCAAGAACTTCCCAGTGTACAAATTGGATTTACAAAAGCCAGAGGAACTGGAGATCAAATTGCCAACATCCATTGGATCATTAAAAAAGCAAGAGAATTCCAGAAAAATATCTGCTTCATTGACTATACTATAGCCTTTGAGTGTGGATCACAACAAACCGTGGAAAATTCTTAAAGAGATACGAATACCAGACCACCTTACTTGCCTCCTGTGAAATCTTTTTTTTTTTTTTTATTTTATTTTATTTTTAAACTTTACAAAATTGTATTAGTTTTGCCAAATATCAAAATGAATCCGCCGCAGGTATACATGTGTTCCCCATCCTGAACCCTCCTCCTTCCTCCCTCCCCATACCATCCCTCTGGGTCGTCCCAGTGCAAAATCTGTATGCAGGTCAAGAAGCAACAGTTAGAACCGGACGTGGCAACACCTGGTTCCAAAGCGACAATTTGGACTGGTTCAAAATTGGGAAAGGAGTACATCAAGGCTATATACTGTCACCTTTCTTATTTGACTTATATGCAGAGTACATCATGTGAAATGCCGGGCTGGATGAAGCTGGCATCAAGATTGCTAAGAGAAATATCAATGACGTCAGATATGCAGCTGACACCACCCTAATGGTAGAAAGTGAAGAGGAACTAAAGAGCGTCTTGATAAAACTGAAAGAGGAGTGTGAAAAAGCTGGCTTAAAGCTCAACATTCAAGAAACTAAGATCATGGCATCCTATCTCATCACTTCATTGCAATATATGGAGAAATAGTGGAAACAATGACAGACTTTATTTCCCAAATCACTGCAGATGGTGAGTGCAGCCATGAAATTAAAAGATGCTTGCTCCTGGGAAGAGGACTTATGACAAACCTAGACAGAATATTAAAAAGCATAGGCATCACTTTTCCGACAAAGTCCATGTAGTCAAACCTATGGTTTTCCCAGTAGTCATGTACCAGTGTGAGAGTTGGACCACAAATAAGGCTGAGAGCTGAAGAACTGATGCTTTTGAACTATGGTTCTGGAGAAGATTGTGTGAGTCCCTTGGACCACAAGGAGATCAACCAGTCAATCCTAAAGGAAATCAACCCTGAATTTTCCTTGGAAGGACTGATGATGAAGCTGAAGCTCCAGTACTTTGGCCACCTGATGTAAAGAGACGACTCATTGGAAAAGACCATGATGCTGGAAAATATGGGATAAGGTTGAGAAGGGTACAATAGAGGACAAGATGATTGGATGGCATCACTGACTTAATGGACATGAGTTTGAGCAAACTCCAAGAAATAGTGAGGGGCAAGGAAACCTGGTGTGCTGCTGTCCATGTGATTGCAAAGTGTTGGACACAACTCAGCGACTGAACAACAACAACCTATATCCATATGCTGGGGAAAATAAGATGTTGTGTTTTATTTTTCATGTGTTTTCATTCACTACAATGCATTTATGACACTGAAGAAAATGCACTTGATTGGTCCACTGTTTATAGAATTAAACTTGGGAAAGAACCATCATCAGAATGGGCTCCAGGATTATTAATGTATAAGGGGCAGTTTGTCATTGTTTGAAACTTGCATATATTAAACTATAGAAAACAGTAAAGGGCCAATAAGACTGTATCTTCAGAGAACCAGATTTTCTGTAAAATTTTTAAAAGTTTTTCTCTAGTATACGAACTCCTATGCAAAATGTACTTTGGGAAACTTGATTCAACCATAAAGATCCTCTTAACTTTCCTGTTTAAATCACATTGGGAGAAATAGCTTAACTTTTTGAGAGACTTCCTTAACTAACCCCTAGTTGAGGTTTCTGGTGGATGTCCTGTGATGGCAATGGGGGACATTGAGATCTTTCTGTCCTGAGTTGACTCCATCGTCTGTCTTAGTGAACACTCATTAGAAGGAGCTCTCCCCATCACGTGGCTGTACATGTAAGATACGTAAGAAGTCCTGAGGATGTCAAAGCTCTAATGTCTAAGAGGCTTGTCTACTTCAGTAGCAGTTTGCTTAGAAAAATGTCATTCTTTCTGTATCCATAGGTACAACTTAAAGAATCCATTGAAGGTCTTCCTGCTAAAATGAATACTGAATTAGCAGAATCTGGCTTGAACTCGAGTGTCGGTCAGAAACAACTGGTGTGCCTTGCCAGGACTATTCTCAGGAAGAATCAGATATTGATTCTTGACAAAGCCACATCATACGTGGATCCAAGGTGTGGAGCTGAGCCCTGGGAAATATTGAACTGACTTGTAAATGTGGTAAATGGAAAACATTTAGTGAATCTTCGAAATGTTTCTAAGTGCTCACTTGGTCTCATGGATATCTGTTGATAATATTAATTCCAGAAAACAAAGGAAAAAAACAAAGATATGTTATATGGTGTTAATGTTGTTATGCGGCACCCTAAGAAAGCTGAATTCCTAAATCCAGCTCCTGATGGTTTCAAGCAATTTGGAGGGAAGACTAATTTTCCATCATTTTATGAAAAATAGTAAATTTCTAAGTAGACTTTTTATATTTAGTTTTTTAGGAACAGGATTATATGTTAAAGTATTGATTTTTAAAAACATTGTAAAAATATAGGATATTTTTAAGTCTTAGGTCTGCTTTTCCTGTCTTGACTGTACTAAATCAACTTCTTTGTTTCTAGAACTGATGAGTTAATACAAAAAAAAGTTCGTGAGAGATTTGCCCAGTGCACTGTGCTGACCATTGCACACAGGTTGAGCATCGTTATTGACTGTGATTGGATAATGGTAAGACCCTCTCCATTTTCACTGTTTCCATTTATGTTCAAATGTCAATGTATCCTTCCTTGTAAAATTTGATAGGAACATCCATTAATTTTTCTCTTAGTTTCTTTTCTCATTCCTGAAAATTACTCAAGTACTTAACTGTACTTTTAGAATACACTATTAAATAATATATACTTATATTATATACTTATATTTTCATATTAAAAGTTTATTTGAATTGTCATTTTTTTATGATGGCCAACCATTAAAATATTCCAAACCTAAGTTATAGCTCCATATTTTAGTGGGGTAGAACACAGTCATTTTCACTGTGTCATAGTTGTTTCAGCATTTTTGGATTCCCTTATCAAAAATAGGCTCTAATTTAGACTGCCAGAAGGTTGATGGCTAAAATTGTAGAATTTCTCAGGAGTCCATGAGAAGAAACGGCCTAATGGTGAAAAACAGTACTTTAACTGAAAGGATTTAATATAAGAAATGTATTACATATGGATTTTGGCCACCTTATGCAAAGAATTGACTCATTGGAAAAGACTCTGATGCTGGGAGGGATTGGGGGCAGGAGAAGAAGGGGACGACAGAGGATGAGATGGCTGGATGGCATCACTGACTCGATGGACGTGAGTCTGGGTGAACTCTGGGAGTTGGTGATGGACAGGGAGGCCTGGCGTGCTGCAATTCATGGGGTCGCAAAGAGTCGGATACGACTGAGCAACTGAACTGAACTGAGAGGGCTAGAAAAATGAAACACTGGGGTAATGATTTTATTTTCTTTTTCCTTTTTATAAAAAAATTTATTATTATTATTATTTTAACTTTACAATATTGTATTGGTTTTACCATACATCAACATGCATCCACCATGGGTGTACACGTGTTCCCCATACTGAACCCCCCTCCCACCTCCCTCCCCGTACCACCCCTCTGGGTTCTCCCAGTGTACCAGCCCCAAGCTTCCTGTATCCTGCATCGAACCTGGACTGGCAATTTGCTTCTTATATGATATTATACATGTTTTAATGCCATTCTCCCAAATCATCCCCCCTCCCTCTCCCACAGAGTCCAAAAGACTGTTCTATACATCTGTGTCTCTTTTGCTGTCTCGCATACAGGGTTGTCATTTGGGGTAATGATTTTAGAAAGCAGCTGCAATATCCTAGGACAGATCTCCAGACCTGAGAATTCAGAAGAGAGGCCCTAAAAAATTGATGCTCAGAACTCCAAGGAGAGGTCACTGCCTGGTTGCTGGTCATATTTGTGAGGGGGCAGGATGGGGCTGGTTCTCCAGGTGCTAATAGCTGGGAGCTGGAGTCAGGTCCCAGTGCCGAGGTGATGCTAGTAGCAGAATCAGGTAGCACATTAGCTGTTTCCCACCTTCAGTCTCGCTCTAGTGCCCCCTACTGGCAGAACCTAATACAGGCCACTTCGCAAAAGAGTCTGAACTGTTGGCAGTGACTTGCAGAGACCCAGCTTCTGCGTCACAGATGAGAGTTTGGAAAGAAAGGCAAATCAGGGATGAGAGACTAAATAAACAACCAGCGAGTCTCTTACATAATATTTCTGTTCTGCACACACGGAAAGCTCCAGGCTTTGGTCTCTGGATATCTGTCTAGTATCTTCCTTCCAGGTTTGGTTGGCTCTTTCTTCCTTAGTAATTTAATATTTCCTTCCTTAGTTCTATTTCCTTCCTCTGTCTATTCATTTTCTCTCTCTTTTTAATTTCATCTCTTTCCTTGTCCTTTCCCTTTGTTGCTTGATCAGTTTCAATAAATGTTAGGATGTGGCTTTATAAAACAAGAAAAGCATTCCTCAAAAGAAAAACTTTGGCAGCAAATAATCTCAAGGAATGCAAGATGCTTTAAGGAATTTTGATGGTCCATACAAAACAGGTAATATCACTAATGAGTGGTCAGTAATAACCACAGTTCCTTTTGTCTAAGGATAATAGTACCGTCTCTTTTGACTTCTTGAGCAGCTTCTGGAATATCACCTTCTGTCCTACTTCACATGCATTGTCATGTGGGATCATCAATGGGAACACTGAGTAGATACCAGGCTGTCAGCATTGAGGCAGTGCTTGTAGCTTGTAATCCCAAGCTGGGTGTGCACACGCATGAGCTCTGGGGAGGCAGATGACAGGAGTGTGGCATCCCCAACCCAAGGTATGCTCTAGGCTCCAAGCAGTGCATCTGGTCACCTGGACTAGACATCACAGTAGGAAATGGACTCTACCTGCAGACTTTCATGAGGTATGGGGTGACATTCAAGACTGCCCAACAGTGACTCTTAATTTCTAGAAATGTTTTGTGTCAGGCATCCTTAGTCTTTCATTTTGTGGTCTTGATGCTAGCTGGAAAAGTAACCTTTTATTTCTAGATTTTACCTGTCACTTTGTTCTTACCTCTCAACATTGCATTTCAAAGATTTTCCCCTAAGGCACCATTCTTCCATTATAAATAAATGATGCTGTGAAATTTACCTATTTCAAGTTCTTTGTCAGGCTTTAGACATAGCAGCATAAAGATGGCTTGACCTCCAGCTCAGTTAAGGGTCTGTTCAATTAAACTCTTTGCTCCAAAATGTACCCTGAAGATTTATTTTTGGTTTTTGGTATTGTATCATTAATGGTAGCAGATGCAGATTCTTTTTATTATCTAATTCTTAGAAATATTGTCACCTTGGAATGTATGGTTGGTTAGGGAAACTGAGGAAGGACAGAATTTGGACATGTCACCTGTTCTCTAGTCTTTCCCCTTTTATTGTTTTCCCTTATTTCTTGGCATTGATCACTTAGGAAGGCTTTCTTATCTCTCCTTGCTTCTCTTTGGGACTCTACATTCAGACGAGTATATTTTTGCTTTTCTCCTTTAGCATCTCTTCATTTATCAGCTATTTAAATAACCTCAGATATGCAGATGACACCACCCTTATGGCAGAAAGTGAAGAGGAACTGAAGAACTTCTTGATAAACATGAAAGAGGAGAATGAAAAAGCTGACTTAAAACTCAGCATTCAAAAAACTAAGATCATAACATCTGGTCCCATCACCTCATGGCAAATAGATGGGGTTACAATGGAAGTAGTGACAGACTTTATTTTCTTGGGCTCCAAAATCATTGCAGATAGTGACTGCAGACATGAAATTAAAAGACAATTGCTGCTTGAAAGAAAAACTATTACAAGCCTAGACAGCATATTAAAAAGCAGAGACATTACTCTGCCGAAAAAGCTCTGTCTAGTTAAAAGCTATGGTTTGTCCAATTGTCATCTGTGGATGTGAAAGTTGGACCATAAAGACAGTTGAGTGTCAAAAAATTGATGCTTTTGAATTGTGGTGTTGGAGAAAACTCTTGAGAGTCCCTTGGACTGCAAGGAGATCCAACCAGTCCATCCTAAAGGAAATCAGTCCTGAATATTCATTGGAAGAACTGATGCTGAACCTGATACTCCAATACCGTGGCCACCTGATGTGAAGAACTGACTCATTGGAAAAGACTGATGTTGGGAAAGATTGAAGGCAGGAGGAGAAGGGTTTGACATAGGATGAGATGATTGGATGGCATCACTGACTCTATGGACATGAGTTTGAGCGAGCTCTGGCAGTTGGTGATGGTCAGGGAGGCCTGGCATGCTGCAGTCCATGGGGTCACAAAGAGTCAGACGTGACTGAGTGACTGAACTGAGCTGAACTGTCATCTGGTCAGTCCTAAAGTGTTATCATCAGCACCTGATCTGCATATGTGAACATCTGTATCCTCTGAATACAGCAGCTCTGTTGCTATTATAAAAATATTTTCATTTGTTTAATGCTTTACTTATCCATTTGTTGTTTAGTCACTCAGGAAACTCAGGCTTCCATGTCCTTCACTATCTCCTAGAGCTTGCTCAAACTCATGTCCATTTAGTCGGTGATGCCACTCAACCAGCTTATCCTCTGGTGTCCCTTTCTCCTCCTGCTTTCAATCTTTCCCAGCATCAGGGTCTTTTCCAGTGAGTCAGCTCCTCACATCAGGTGGCCAAAGTTTTGGGACTTCAGCTTCAGCATCAGTCTGTTCAATGAATATTCAGTGTTGAATTCTTTAGGATTGACTTGTCCAGTCTTCTTGCAGTCTGGGGACTCTCAAGAGTCTTCTGCAGCACCACAGTTCAAAAGCACCAATTCTTCACCATCTCCTTCTTTATGGAAGCTCAGCCTTCTTTATAGTCCAACTCTCGTATCCATACATGACTTCTGGAAAAATCATAGACAGATCTTTTTCAGCAAAGCAATGTCTCTGCTTTTTAATACACTGTCAAGGTTTCTCATAGCTTTTCTTCCAAAGAGCAAGTGTCTTTACTTACCAATATCTCCTGATAAATTTCTATAATCTCAAATTTTTCTCTCTTGTTCACTATTAACAAATCTCTAAAATATCTTTATGAAGCAATGTCCAGCCAGTCCCTCCCCAACTTTCTAGTTTTGTCCCACTCTGCTCTCCCTCCTTCCTTTACAGCTAAAATCACACTAATGGTCTTTCAGTTCTCCAGATTCAGTATACACTATCTTACAATGTGCCCTCTCTAGACTTTTGACTTAGTCTAAGGTGCCTGTGGTGGAAATGGTGAGATGGTGGGACTTGGGATAGATAAGGAAGTGAAGCCAAGTGTACTGTGTGATGGATTGAACATGGGATCTTGAGGGCAGAGAAAGAAGTTTATGTTGGTTTCTGGTACAGAG
This sequence comes from Bubalus kerabau, assembly GCF_029407905.1. Classification (NCBI taxonomy): domain Eukaryota; kingdom Metazoa; phylum Chordata; class Mammalia; order Artiodactyla; family Bovidae; genus Bubalus; species Bubalus kerabau. The sequence goes on from NC_073635.1 coordinate 71,869,972, forward strand.
ACTGAACATCTGGGTGAGTGGGGAAGACAGAGGGAGAAGGGAGGTGCAAGGGTTCTCTTTGGAGCCTGTCACCTCTGTGATGAATGACCTTGTTTCCAGGAAAGGATCTTACCCTTCACTGTGGAGCTGCCCTTCCCACTCCTGTCTTGGGAGACCTTCAGTTTAGGGCTCCCTGGTTGATGACCTGGTTGAGGTCATCAGGGATGTCACAGGGAGCTCCCACCAGGAGATGTAAACTTGGCCACTTGTTTACATCTTGGTCTGAACCGGTTGTGGTTGCTGACTCCTCTGGTAGGAATGGCAGGATTAGACCTCAGGGCACCAAGAGACAGGCATCTCCCAGTTACAGAGTTGGGGATTGTCCTCTGTGCTCCATTCACCCCAGGTGTAAAGCTTGTATGTTTTCTAGAGCTTCTGCTTACCAGTTGACTTTCAATTAAGCAAAAACATTACCAGTAATGTTCTTCCTCAAACCTTGCTTTACAAGTATAGACATACCTTGTTTTATTGTGCTTCCCAGATACTGTATTTTTACAAATTGAGAGCTTGTCATAAACCTGGATTAAACAAGTCTATGGGTGTCATTTTTCCAGCACCATTTGCTTATTTTGTGTCTCTGTGTCACCTTTTGGTAATTCTCACAATATACCAAACATTTTCACTATCATTGCAGTTGCTCTGGTGATCTGTAACATCAATGATCTTTGATATTACTACCATGACTTACTGAAGTCTCTGATGATAGTTAATATTTTTTAGCAATGCCTTATTTTTAAGTTAAAGTCTGTACATAATTTTTTTTTCAGGCATAATGCTATTGCACACATGCTTGGGTACAGTATAATGCAAACATAACTTCCACTTGCCTTGGGAAACCAGAAAATTCGTGTGACTCACTTTACTGTGATGTTCATTATATTCTGGTATTCTGAACCTGAACCCACAATAGCTCTGAGGGATGCCTGTACCTATTTTCTTTCTGGAAAGCAAGTGATTGTCTGTTCTGAAAGCTTTAAGGACATAAAGAGAAGTCAATCTGCTGCAAAGTCTAATGCTCCAGAGGGTGGGCCACCAGCCTAGAGGAGGGACTGTGGAAGTGACAGATGTTTGCTTTTCTTGAATGTTTGATTTTCTTGAATCAAGACATTTCCCAACTCTGTGTATCTTATAAATAGCCCTCAAAGCTCAGAGTCTGAGAGCCAAAAGCACTAACCAATGATAACAACCCCAAAGGTCCTGGGCAGAATGTAAAATGCTACAGACTGTTCAGTTCCAGTAATCATGTCATGATTAAAACTTTCATTTTCTGAAAATGAAAGAACTTTCATTTTCTTCCTTTCCTATAACCATATAATGATGAAAGGCTGGGTTAGGCCTTTGTGTGCCTAGTAAAACAGGGGAATCAAACCATGTAAATACCACCAATCCTACCAAGCAAATTCTCCCTGTCCTGCCCCTTTTTGAAATATTGTCTGAGTTATGTGTTAATGGGAGACATTGTGTGCTAATGGGTTTCTTCTGCTGTTAACAGGTTTATGATTCAGTGAAATTGAAAGAATATGATCGGCCAAATCTTTTGCTGCAAGATAAAAACAGCCTATTTTATAAGATGGTGCAACAACTGGGCGAGGCAGAGGCTGCTGTCCTTGCTAAAAGGGCAAAATAGGTGAGCTTGCTGCAGGAAGATGTAATTAAAATTAGCCTCCAGGGTTCACTCTTCAGAGGCTCTCCACCAAGGGTCTGGGATGAAGCACCCTGTGTTCTTTTCAATAGAAGCCTCCAGAGAGGAAGCTTCATGACTGGGTATTTAACAACACAGGGCAGGTGGAAGGCAGGTCTGCTGAGAATCTGCAGTGGTGCTGGGGGTGGGGTCGGGATGTGTGCACCCTTCTGTGTGCGTGCACCGGTTCCTGAGACAGATTTTGGATCCGACTTCCCACATGTTCGGACCCTGGGTTCAGATTCTCACGGAACATAGAACATTCTCATTTTGCAGACACTTTACATTTATTCTGTTTGGTGCTCAGCACATTTGTGATACAAGTTCTGTCAAGGACTATCCAGGAAATTTGAGAGTTTAAGGGAAAAAAAAACTTGGAAGATTTTGATTCTAGGAAGATCTTCCAGAGAAAAGTAGGTCTTTTCTGTTTCCTAATCTGTAAAGAAAACTGTTACCTGATATTATCACTATCTCCCCAATTCTTTGTTGTTTAGAATTAGGCCCATTTGCCCCCCATGTTTCCTCTGCCTTCTAGAAGGTGAAATTGTCATCAGTACAAATCAGGAACTCACAATACCCTTCACACTGTAGTCTGAATGGTGCCTGAAGGTTACAGAGCACTTTCTCAGAGATGAGGTGTGTGAAGCACTAAGCACTGTGTGTGGTGTGAGGAAGGGGCTCAGCGAGTAACATTTAGGTCACGTGGTATCTTCCTAACAGAGGTGTACTGGTAACCAAGGTCTGGTTTAGGAGACTTATCCACTGTCATGCAGTAAGTCTTTCTGGGACCAGGTGGGACTGGGATTGGGATTGATAGGAAGATAGAGGGAGGGAAGGAAGGTCTGGTGTTCTCGCCCCTAAACATGCATGGCTCAGGGTGGGATGTGGCTTCCCCATCGAAAATTTATCTCTGGGTGTTAAATTATGGTTGTATGTTCCCTTCTTCATACTTTTCTGCCTTTCCCAGATTTTCACTTGTAAATAGAATAAGATTATTTGTTATTTGTGTAATATTTAAAATATCCTAAAGAAAACATGTCCCAGTATCTTAAGTACTTGTATATGAAAGATTTATCTAAAATGTGGCCTGAGTTCATCACTGTCTCCTCTCAGTCCTCTGTAGAAATAGGGAAATGCAGAGCAGGACCTTCCGCTGCTCATCAGGTAGGAGACTTCCTGAGTCCCAGAGTTGGCTAAAGAGTTGGCAGAGTTAGAGTTCATGCTTAGGTTCTGGAAGAAGGAAGTCTCTGTCCTGAACTTTTCCTAAGTACTTACATTGTGTGCAAATGTTGAGAAGCTGAACAAGGAACTCTGTATTTTTTTAAGCCTAAAATTCACAAACCGCGTTTATCCACTAGAGTGTCTCCAAGTCAGACCATCCCTCCTGAGACTTCGAGAGCCATGAATCTCCCAAACCTTTTTGCTCTTTTAACCTGAGGCATTTCACATCAAAAAGAGGTGTTCTCACCTGTATGTCTAAGTCTTCATTTTAAAATTATATTAGCATTGCACTGAGTAATGAGAAATAGAACACAGAATTTTAGATTGGTCCAGATAATAAGATAATAGGATTCAACCCTCTCTTTGTACAGGTGAGGAAACTAAGGTGCTTTAGAAGGAAGGTGGCCCTATGTATATAACTGGTGTTAAGCTAGTGTGCAGCAGACAGAGAATTAGAAATTTGTTCTTTCAGTAAACATTTTAAATCAAGTGTAACATACATACTGAAGCAGACATAGGTCATAGAATTAGAAATCTTGTGATTCCTGGTCTAGTAATCCTGCACCTACTCTAACAATATTAATAGTAAGTTACATTTGTGTAATTCTTCATAATTTATTTTATGTAGTTCTCAAATGTATGATTTCACTTAATCTCTTGATGGTCCATTTTTATCCCATGTCATGGATGAGGAGAGTGCGTTCAGAGTTCACCGAAGGTCACTGAGCTGGTCCAGGAAGCGCAAAGGGGGAATTGCTGGGGAGGCTGGGTACTGTCCTAGGGACTGTGTTCTGCATCAAGCCTGAGAACACTGCTCCTGTCACCTGGTAGCCAAGGTCGGGCCAGTCACTGAAGTTCACAGGGCGATAGAACCTCACTCTTGGATTTCAGTCCTGCCACTGGCTCAGGTCACCTCTACAGAAAGAAATACATTTCTTAACTCTCATGCCATCCTGACATTACTTCTGCATACTCTGCATCCTCTTAGGAGGATAAGCTGTCAGGTTATTAGTTTTTTAAATGTGCAAGCCTCAGATATCAATGTAGTGTCCAGTGCTATAACATGGGGAGCATTAGCCTAAGTCAGAAGGTTTTCACTCTAATAGAACAGAATTAATTCATCTGAAAAGAAAACCCAACATCTGGGAGAAGGTACTTCCACATCACATTATCTTGAACTCCTAGCTCAGGTGAGCAGAGCACTGTCTGACTGACCCTTTTTGGATGATCCAAGAAATAGTAGAGAAGGTCCCTTTTAGATACATAAAGCTAAAGGGGGCTGTAGTTTGCTAGGGTTGCCATACAAAGACCAAAGAGTAGGCGACTTAAACAGCAGAAACTTATATCCTCACAGCCCTGGAGGTTGGAAGTCTGAGATCAAGGTGTCAGCAGGGTTGATTTCCTCTGAGGTCTCTCTCCTTGCCTTATAGACACCATCTTCCCTCTGTGTCTCACATGCTCTTCCCTCTGTGTGAGCCTGTGTCCTGGTCTCTTCTTTTGCGAATTCTAGTCTGTTAGATTAGGACACACCTGTATGATTCCATTTTAACTTTATTGAGTCTTTAAAGAGGTTGTCTCCAAATACAGTCACATTCGGAGCTACTGGGGGTTTAGGATTTCAACATGTAAAATTGGACATGTAAAATTGGAGGTGTGAGGGTAACAGGCAGGAAGACCGGGGTCTCCAAACAGAGGGAATAGGCCACAAGTGTCAGACATTTTTTATCTCTCTCTTAAGCTGCAGGAGGAAAAAAACTACTACTGTTATATTTTTCCCCTTCTCTATACAAATTAATATCCACAGAAAAATAAATGCAAAAAGTTAAAATGGTTGTCTGAAGAGGCTTTACAAAAGGCTGAGAAAAGAAGAGAAGCTAAAAGCAAAGGAGAAAAGGAAACATACACCCATTTGAATGCAGAGTTCCAAAGAATAACAAGGAGAGATTAAGAAAGCCTTCCTCAGTGACCAATGCAAAGAAATAGAGGAAAACAATAGAGTGGAAAAGATTAGATCTCTTCAAGAAAATTAGAAATACCAAGGAAACATTAAGGCAAAGATCGGCACAATAAAGGACAGAAACGGTATAGACCTAACAAAAGCAGAAGATATTAAGAAGAGGTGGCAAGAATACACAGAAGAACTATACAAAAAAGATATTCATAACCCAGATAATCACGATGGTGTGATCACTCACCTAGAGCCAGATATCCTGAAATGCAAAGTTGAGTGGGCCTTAGGAAGCATCGGTACAAACAAAGCTAGTGGAGGTGATGGAATTCCACTTGAGCTCTTTCAAATCCTAAAAGATGATGCCGTGAACGTGCTGCACTGAATATGCCAGCAAATTTGGAAAACTCAACAGTAGCCACAGGACTGAAAAAGGTCAGTTTTCATTCCAATCCCTAAGAAAGACAATGCCAAAGAATGCTCAAACTACTGCACAATTGTACTCATCTCACACTCTCAAATGCCTAAAATTTTCCAAGCCAGGTTTCAATAGTACGTGAACCATGAACTTCCAGATGTTCAAGCTGGATTTAGAAAAGGCAGAGGAACCAGAAATCAAATTGCCAACATCCATTGGATCATCAAAAAAGCAAGAGAGTTCCAGGAAAACATCTACTTCTGCTTTATTGACTATGCCAAGCCTTTGATTCTGTGGATCCCAACAAACTGTGGAAAATTCTTCAAGTGATGGGAATACCAGACCACCTGACCTGCCTCCTGAGAAATCTGTATGCAGGTCAGGGAGCAACAGTTAGAACTGGACATGGAACAACAGACTGGTTCCAAATCAGGAAAGGAGTACATCAAGGCTGTATATTGTCACCCTGATTATTTAACTTATATGCAGAGTACATCATGAGAAACGCTGGACTGGATGAAGTACAAGCTGGAATAAAGATTGCTGGGAGAAATATCAACAGCCTCAGATATGCAGATGACATCACCCTTATGGCAGAAAGCAAAGAAGAACTAAAGAGCCTCTTGATTAAAGTGAAAGAGGAGAGTGAAAAGTTGGCTTAAAACTCAACATTCAGAAAGTTGAGATCATGGCATCCAGTCCCATCAATTCATGGCAAATAGATGGAGAAACAGTGGCAGACTTTATTGTTTTTTTGGCTCCACAATCATTTCAGATGGTGACTGCAGCCATTAAATTAAAAGACGCTTGCTCCTTGGAAGGAAAGTTATGACCAACCTAGATAGCATATTCAAAAGCAGAGACATTGATTTACCAAGAAAGGTCCATCTAGTCAAAGCTATGGTTTTTCCAGTAGTCATGTATGGATGTGAGAGTTGGAGTATAAAGAAAGCTGAGTGCCGAAGAATTGATGCTTTTGAACTGTGGTGCTGGAGAAGACTCTTGAGAGTCCCTTGGACTGCAAGGAGACCTAACCAGTCCATCCTAAAAGAGATCAGTCCTGGGTGTTCATTGGAAGGACTGATGTTGAAACTGAAACTCCAATACTTTGGCCACCTGATGCGAAGACCTGACTCATTTGAAAAGACCCTGATACTGGGAATGATTGAAGGTGGGAGGAGAAGGGGATGGCAGAGGATGAGATGGTTGGTTGGCATCAGTGACTCGATGGACATGAGTTTGAGTAATCTCTGGGAGTTGGTGATGGACATGGAAGACTGGCATACTGTAGTCCATGAGGACGCAAAGAGTAGGACAGGACTGAGCAACTGAACTGAACTGATACAAATTTAAGAAGGAGTGTCTTTTAAAATTCTATCTTGCCATGAGGATACCTGGTTCCCCCTGAATTTAATTTTTCTCAAACCCTGAGCTAACCAATGCATTTTTCTTATGGAAATGTTTGTCTTAAGCTATGTTAATAAACTATGTATTTATCCTAGATTCTGTCTTCAAGTCTGTTCCCCCTAAAACTCAGAATGGACTTGAGAAACCCGTATGTTTTACTCATGCAAATATTCTCTTAAGCTATGTCAATGAGACTGTATTTGCTTAGAAACCTGCCTTTCTTCAAGATTCATGTCAATCATTTTATGGCCAGGGACAACTCTGCTTGTGCCAATGTTATGTCAAAATGCAAGTTGTTTGTGAGGGGCCTGGTACCAGTCTCTGAATTTTGAGACATTTCCTTTTACTCTAATGAGCAGACTGCTAGTAGCTGTATGGATCTTCCCTGTAGCTCAGACGGTAAAGAATCTGCCTGCAATGCAGGAGACCTGGGTTAGATCCCTGGGTTGGAAAGATCATCTGGAAAAGGGAATAGCAATCCACTCCAGTACTCTTGCCTGGAGAATCCCATGGACAGAGGAGCCTGGCGGGCCACAGTCCATGTGGTCGCAAAGAGTCGGACACGACTGAGCGACTAACACTGCTACTACTAGTAGCTATATACCATCCACCTAAAGACCATCAGGGGGCGCTCTTTCTGCCCCTTCTGATGTCTATGTCAGAAGCTTTCTCTGTCTCTTTTATACCTTAATAGAACTTTATTACACAGAAGCTCTGAGTGATCAGGCCTCATCACTGGCCCCAAATTGAATATTCTCCTCTGGAGGCCAAGAATAGTGGCATCTTTTGTGGTTCAGCAAGAGCCTTTTAGAGGGGACACAGTTCAGCTCCAAGAATAAATACCTATCATCCATTCTGTTCTGTGATGAAGCACATCAGGTTGAGGTTTTTTGAAGTTTCTTTGTTCCCAGTGTGTAACAGAGGTGTCATTTTGTCTATTCATGAAATCACCTAATACAGCCCAGAAATTATAAAATTCTCATATCCTAGCTCTAGGAGCCTGGTCCAGTTGGACAGATGGAGCAGGCACTTAGCATCCATGTGGTTTTGTGTCCCTCAGGGTCTCTGAGCCTCAGGTCCTCACCTGTGTGTAGGGCAGGATTACAGCCCTGCTCTCTTCTTCACACTTATCACAGGGATCAGATGAGAGAGCAGATGCTTAAGGGCTTTGAGAATATAGAGTGTTTTATGGCATATTACTTTGCCAACATAGGTCCATCTAGTCAAGGCTATGGTTTTTCCAGTGCTCATGTATGGGTGAGAGAGTTGGACTGTGAAGAAGGCTGAGTGCCGAAGAATTGATGCTTTTGAACTGTGGTGTTGGGGAAGACTCCTGAGAGTCCCTTGGACTGCAAGAAGATCCAACCAGTCCATTCTGAAGGAGATCATCCCTGGGATTTCTTTGGAGGGAATGATGCTAAAGCTGAAACTCCAGTACTTTGGCCACCTCATGCGAAGAGTTGACTCATTGGAAAAGACTCTGAAGCTGGGAGGGATTGGGGGCAGGAGGAAAAGGGGATGACAGAGGATGAGATGGCTGGATGGCATCACTGACTCAATGGACGTGAGTTTGAGTGAACTCCAGGAGTTGGTGATGGACAGGGAGGCCTGGCATGCTGCGATTCATGGGGTCGCAAAGAGTCAGACATGACTGAGCAACTGAACTGAACTGAACTGATGGCATAAAAGTGGGGTCATTTTGTAAAAGGCTGTAGGTAGAAACTTTGCCTCCCAATATTAAAACAAATATACCCAAGTTCTTTTAGGTTGCTTTAGAGACTGTAAATCAGGAGTCCCCAGCTGCTGAAGATCCTTTGCAGTATTCAGTTCAGGTATTTCAGACCATGAAACAAAGTCCTTTTCAGTTTAAAGTTTCTAGAAATAATATTTTCTTTATAAGAAATTTTATTGAGAAGGGTTACAGAAAAAGGAACCAAATGATTTTGGAAAGAATATTAAGCAGTAGCAAATGAAATAAATTTTCTTTGGTTCCTTTAACTGTTTTTAGTTTCACCAAAAAAGTACATAAGCATATAATCACCAAATATGTCTAGCTTAATAAAATGGAGGAGGGTGATGACATGCAATTAACCACCACCCCACTCCCACCAAAGGCTTTATTCTTAAGTGCTTCCATTACAATGGAAATAACCTCAGATTTCAGCCAGTGGGCCTAAGCATTCTTGGAGGGTTTATTTTTCTCCTTAAGTGACATTTAAACATATAGCATTTCATGTGCAGAGCTGTTTTGGGGGTAGCAGGTTATGTTAGCAACAAGAGAGTAAGAAAGTGCACTTACTATGAAGGTAGGTGTCCTAGCGCTTTTCTGTTTCACGCATGAAGTTCATTCTCTCTCATGATACCTTTTTTTATAGCACCCACAAATGCACTTGCAGTCAAGTTTTATAAAAGAGATCTAGAATCATATGTCTAAGCAACCCAGTTTGTGACATGAGTCAGCCTCTGATAGACGATATATTTTCTGTTTTAAAGACTCAAATGAAACTTTTCACATTCTTCTTTGAGGATAAAGAGTTACACTCGTAGTCCTTTTTTGCCCAAACAGCTTCAGAGATAAGGCTTCACAAGCCCTGACATTATTTTATTTTGTACTGTGCATCTGTAAGGAACCGAGATACAACACAGCTACTAAAAACTGATGATTGTGGAACTTGACAGCACTTCCTTTCCTTTGTGCTCTGATTATACACTGAGAAAACCTGTCTCTCTCCCAGTTCAGCTAGAATTTGGTAGAATTCAAGAGCTCTAAGGTCTGGCAGACATCTGTCCTATTATTGGGTATCATCTTATATTTTAGAGAAGTCTCTTGGTTGAGTCATTGTTAAGGCGTTTGATTCTCTTTTCATTCTTGGGACCCACTATCCACAGGTCACATTTCTATAGGACTATAACTGCTTTGCTGCACAAATTAAACACCAGAATATTTCATACGTATATGCCAGTGTTTCAGTGCCTGTCAATCAGAGTTTATAAAATATAAAGATAACAACCTGGTATTAACATCCAACGGAGGAGGCAATGGCAGCTACTCCAGCACTCTTTCCTGGAAAAGCCCATGGACGGAGGAGCCTGGTAGGCTGCAGTCCATGGGGTCCTAAAGAGTCGGACATGACTGAGTGACTTCCCTTTCACATTTCACTTTCATGCATTGGAGAAGGAAATGGCAACCCACTCCAGTAATCTTGCCTGGAGGATCCCAGGGATGGAGGAGCCTGGTGTGCTGCCATCTATGGGGTCGCACAGAGTCAGACATGACTGAAGCGACTTAGCAGCATCAGCATTAACATCCAAATCTGTTGTGCTCCTTTTATGTGTGAAAATGGCAAACCCCGTTCAGATGCTAGTTTTCCTATCCTCTTTGTTACCCTGTTTTTAATTTATTTCAGGGAATAAAATGATTTTGCTTATCAATTTACTATAGTGATAAACTATATCTGTGAATCAGAATGACCAGAAATCTAGGAGATCTACAGGTTATTTGGCATTATATCCAGCCCCACTGAGGGTTTTAATGGGGATGTTTCCTCCATAGAATATATACAGCCCTGGTTTTTTAAAAACTGTGCCTCCAATAGTGATATGATTGCTTCACATGAAGAAGGAAACCTAGAAATGTGTTGCTTCAGGAGGAGGACTTTAAAATTTTTAAACATGTTGTTTATGTCGTTTTCTCCCTCAGGTGTACTTCAAAAGGAGATAGCCAGATATTAGTCACAGTGACCTTGTGGTTATGAATGTTTCCAGTGGACAGCCCTCAGCCTGAACAATTTTTGCGTCAGCACTTTGATTCTACCAGGAGTTCGTGTCTATTCCAAAGGCTTTTTTCCAATAGGTTTTGCACTGCATAAACTATATTCTACTTTTTTTACACCAGCAACAAATATTTACACATTACAAGATGTTTGTTCTCCAGCTTCACTCAATGATTTCAAGTTCTTGTAAAAGGATTTATTATGTTTAAGTGTTATATTATTCACTTTCTTATCCATAACAGAGGTGTAGGCCACCAATAAAATCTGTCTCCCAGGTTTTGTGTCTTGAGAGACTCCAGAGCTAAACTCATTTTCTAAGATTTGAGACAAAGTTGTCACAGATGTATTTTTACTGTTCTCAGAATTACCTATTACTTTCCAATTATATCAGGGATTCTGTTTACTTGAAGACTGTGTGAAGGTGTTTTGTGTCCACTTCCTTTAACATGACTAGGATCCATTTTTCCACCAAAAGACCTCTGGTTAAAATGCTACAGAGAAAACTGAGAGGAAAAACATATAATATACTATAGTTTAAGTGACCAAAAAAAATATATAGATGGTTAAATACCGAAAGACAATATTATATGTTCTAAAAGAGAAGGAAGAGAAAATATGCTTTCTCAAAATAGGAGCCCTTGTAGGGAATTTGCTAATGAAGGACAGATGTGTGCTAGACTGTCTTCTAGATAGAGAATTTTATTTTATTTTTTTAATATTACAAATTGTGGTAAATATATATAACATAAAATTTACCATATAACCGTTTTTAGTGACACAATCCAGTGGCATTAATCGCATTCACAGTGTTGTGCAGCCACACTGTCTGGGTGACTTTTGTTAATTATGTTTTTCCTATTCAGTGTGTTATTTCTGCAGAGTCATTTTGATAAGTTTCATTTTTCTAGGAGGAATCTGTTTCCCGTGAGTTTTGAGCTTGATTGACATAAATTTATTCACAATATCTTATATGTTTAATCTCTGCAGCATCTCTAACTGTGTTCTTTTCACTTTTTAGTTTTATTTTAGCCTTCTTTTTTATGAATAATCTTGCATAACCTTTTCCTGTTTTCAAAGAATCAAATTTTTGCTTGACTGATGCTCTTTTTTCCCCCTAGATCATCATATCATTCTTTCTTTTCTTCAACTTTTCCTTAATGTTGAGGCTTTTCCTCTAAATTCTTAAATTGAAAAGAGATTAGTAATGTCATCATTTTTCTAATATAAGTATATAAAGCTGACTTTTTCCCTAAGATCCACTTTAGCTGCAACCTGCAAGTTTTGGTACGCACCACTGTCAATAGCCATAGTATTATGTATTTTCTAATTCCTAATTTAATTCATTAACTGTATATTTTACCCATGGGTTCTTCATAAGTATAATGTTCTCTAAATTTCAAATGCTTATGGATTTTTTCTTTTAGACTGAACCATATAGAACTGCTAACATTCAGTCTTTTTATAAGCTATAAAATGGCACTTTCATATGGTTCAACATATAGTTGTCTTTTGTTGTTAATATATAACTTAATTTCATTTGGTCAGACAACATTAGATTGTAAATTTTAAACCAAAGGTAATGACATTCACACTAAAGGTCCTTGTTTCTACCATTTTGTATTTTATTGGGAGTTTTTAAAATGTTAACATTTAATGTTAAAGTGTTAACATTTAATGTTAAAGTGTTAACTGGTGCATGTGTAATCAGTAATTTTCAATAAAAACCCTCCCCAAATACTGGAATATTTTATGTTACGTGTTGCAGGCTGGTTCTCTGGGATGCACACTCAGATGGAGTTTAGTTCTGGGATGTGTATCAGGGGTGCCCTTGGGGTCAACACTGTGGAATCAGGAGGGAAGAAACTGGGTAAGGCAGAGGGAAGGATCAAGCTGGATTACTGGCCAGACAACCTGAGCTGACCACATGGGAGTCTGGAGTGATGATGGCTCCCCAGGGTTGTCCTGACACATCCAATGACCAGTCCTCTATACCTCCACCCAGATGGATCATTGCATGCAGGCTGCCCCCAGAGGGGCTGGTGGTTTAAGGTTGCTCACTGGCAGCACTTACAGCTGTTGGACAATGAGTCCCTGAAGGGAGGTGAGGACAGCACTTCTCGGTGTCCCCCGTCAGTTTGTATCAAAGCTCCAGAGGTAGGTGGTGAGGGTGCACTGTGGGGAAACCTCTTGATGACTGATGTTTAAGTGAAAATGATGACTCAGTGATTCTCCTGAATACCATCTGGTCTAAAAAATAGAGAAGGTCCATGTAGGGGAGATATCCTCATTGTCCAGGGTCAGCCCAGTTGTTGCCTCTTCTAAGAAGTCACATTAACATCAGTCGCCATCCTAGGTAACTCGGATTTGTGTATTACCCTGAGCGCCTCTCATGTTAAACTGAACCATACTTGGTTAGTGTCCTGTGTCACCATCTTGAGAGACCTTATTTTTAAACAAGGGGCCTGCTCTTTCTGTTGTGCATGTAGCCTGCCCTGACTGTAAGTGTCCACACGTGGAATTTTTCTCACTTAGTTTAGAGCACTTGAAACTGTGCCCTGTTCACTTTTTAATTATGTCTTCCAGCAGAGTATCTGTACATAGAGATTTCTCACTAAATGTTTGTGGAATGAACAAATGATGACTGAGAGCAAACCTTCCTTCTCAACTTTATAACTTTGAGATATTAAGAGGTAGCCTGGGATAACAGAAAACCCTGGTTTTGGAATCAGTCACACTGATCTGTCCTTTCTCTACTACTCATTAGCAGTGTGGGTGTGGGAAAGCAGTAACCAGCCAAGGTGCCAGGACATTAGAATGGCACCATCCTTGACAAAATAGGCTCTGGACACCCTACAGCCATGTAGTCTTAGTTACATGCTCGGGTAAGCATCTCAACCTCTGAATCTCAGCTTCTTTGTCTAGAAAATGAATACAGTTCCTGCTGTTGAACCATTGCTTTGGTTGGGATGATGACCTAAGAGCATCCAAAGACACAGGGTGGAATCACTGACCTTGGAGATTCTTATCACCAGGAGAGGAGAACAGGATGTGGGTGTGGATGAAGGAGGTTTGTGGAATGTAGAAGGTGTACTTGAGGAGGTCCTCATCTGATGGCCTAAACCAAACTGTTCTTCCTCCACATGTAGTTAAAATGATACAAGCACACGGGGAGAAGCACAAGCTCTGGAATCAGGGGCAAATACTGGCTCCTCTGGGCACTGACTGGGCTTGGATTCAAGTTCTGCTACCTGGTGAGTGTGGGCTCTTAAGGTTGGGAAGCCCACTGTGCTTCAGGGTCTTTGTCTGAAAGGTGAGGTGGGGATAGCCTTCTAGATTCTCAGAGGGCTGTTGCAAAGATTGATTATGACAGTGATGCTCACAGTGTGGTCTGTGCACTAGTGCCAGTCCCTGACCTGTTTGTAACCCGGTTAGAAATAAGTACAGGAAATTCAAGAAGTCTAGAAACTCAAAACCCTCTGTATTGCTGTGACATCCACGCTCAGGATGGGTGGGATCCTGAATTCCCCGGGACAGTGTGAGGGTTGCACTTGTGCGGTGGGGGAGGGGCCCGTGGCTGAGCGGCACACTAGCCGCGCACAGTGGGTCATTGATTAGGTTGCAATGGGCTGAAAATGTAAAGTTAAGTAAAACTCATATTTAATCCAAGACAGGTGAGAAAGACTGCTTTTGAACAATGCTGGATATGTGATTATCTGTCAACCAGTACTATCCTCTCCAGCCGTATCCTCTTTATTGTTACTATCTTATTTATCTTAAAATTAGAGCACACAGGCTTTCAAAAGGCCCTACTCTACATTATCAATGCTTTTAATAGCATTAAAAAGTTAGAAATAACCCAATACAGTATACTAACGCATATATATGGAATTTAGAAAGATGGTAACAATAACCCTGTGTACGAGACAGCAAAAGAGACACTGATGTATAGAACAGTCTTATGGACTCTGTTGGAGAGGGAGAGGGCGGGAAGATTTGGGAGAATGGCATTGAAACATGTAAAATATCATGTATGAAACGAGTTGCCAGTCCAGGTTCGATGCACGATACTGGATGCTTGGGGCTGGTGCACTGGGATGACCCAGAGGGATGGAATGGGGAGGGAGGAGGGAGGAGGGTTCAGGATGGGGAATACATGTATACCTGTGGCGGATTCATTTTGATATTTGGCAAAACTAATACAGTTATGTAAAGTTTAAAAATAAAATAAAATTAAAAAAATAAATAAATAAATAAATTAAAAAAAAAGTTAGAAATAATTAAATTCCTGTTCAAGTTTAAAGGTTTTTTTTTTTTTTTTCAAGTCTAAAAACAATACTGTGCATATATTTTACCAATTCTATTATTGAATCAGCAGCATGTCCTAATGCTGAAGAAGGTCCCTGGAAGCACAACAGGCCACTTTAAAACCTTCAGAATTTTTTTAAACACAAGGTTTTAAGTGTAAGCTGTTAATTTTCCTTTAAAAACAGAAAGAATGTAGATTAACTGGGCTTTTGTTTTTTAAACCTAATGTTCTAAGAAAAGTGTTTCTTTTTTCCAAAAACTAAAACAGCAATGTGTGTTGAAAACTGTGAGAAATATATATTTATTTGAATTTAGACCTAAAAAATAACATTATTAGAAGGAATTGCATGCCCAGCTGTGTGAGACTTCCATCTGTACTCCAGGCCCATCTGACTTGCCTTAGGAGTCAAACTGGGATTGTGTGATTTTTTAATAAGAACCAAGGTTAAGACTTAGATACACTAGGAATGTTCTATAAGAAGTTTACATTGGACAGTCCTGACTAAAATTCACTCTTTCACTCAACAAACATGCTCACAAGTATCCATCCCAATAGGTGGAAGCTTTGGGTATTCCAAACCAGTGTTTGATCCAAAAGCTTATCATATTTAATTCTGGAGGACATTACAGGAAAAGCATTTTTAAAATTAAATTTTTCAGATTATCTAGACAAAAAATGAGTCTCTTAGATGGAGTTTTTATCACATTAGAAATGTCATAAGTAAATAACGATAAATAGAGGGCTGTGGGCTTTTAAACCCTACATTTTACAACACTAAAATATTTTTTTTTTAATCCACGAGTTTATACTGATTCCTATAAGACATAAAATAGATAGTAGGAAGGGAAAGCCCTTTTTTTTCAGTAGAAGGTCAACTCACAAATGTAGACAGATGGACAGAAAAGTACTGTATAGCAGCCATCCTTGTCATAAATAATTCAGACAAAATTCATCATTGTCTGAATATACGGTGAATGTTCATGGGTTGGGGGAGACACAACATTTTCATGGACTCAAATCATCTTCTCAGATTAATTCTTTAGGGAAGCATTGTATTTTCAAAGTGGAAAAATTTGGCAAACACCTGGCTAAGCAAATAACCAGAGTGAATATTATTAATAGTGAACCTACTGATACCCTTGACATTTTTTTCTTGTTTCTTTAAAATTTATTTAAGTATTGTTGATTTACAATGCCTTAATTTCTGCTGTACAGCAGTGATTCAGTTATACATATACATACATTCCTTTTCATACAGGTTAAATAAGCAAGGTGACAACATACAGGTCATACTCCTTTCCCAATTTTGACCCAGGCAGTTGTTCCATTTCTGGTTCTAACTGTTGCTTCTTGACCTGCATACAGGTTTCTCAGGAGACAGGTAAGGTGGTCTTTAAGTTTTCCAGTTTGTTGTGATCTAGAGTCAAAGGCTTTAGCGTAGTCAATGAAGCAGAAGTAGATGTTTTCCTGAGCAGAAACCATAAGACCTACAAATTCTGGAAATGTACTTCCTGGTCCTTTACAGAAAAATTCTGCCCACCCTGCCCTAGAGCTCTGCTGTCCTAAGTGTGGCCTGTGAACCAGCAGCATCGACTGTCCTAGGAGGCAGTTAGGACACGGAATCTTGTCTCTATCCCAGACCTGCTGACTCAGAATCTCCAGATCCCAGATGAGTCCTGCTCACAATACAGTTTGAGAAGCACTGGTTTCGAGGCCCTGCTCGGTCATCCTGCGGATGCACCCTCCCCAGGTGCAGCCAGAGAGGACCAAGGGATGTGGCCACCTGGAGCCCTGCCGCCTCCAGGCTGTGCTCTGAGCACCTGGACCCAGAATCCCTGTTCCCATCCCCAGTGCCAGCCTCCCTCCTGGGGCCCATGTCCTAGCTTGACAGGTGGTCAAGATACTGCTGTTCATGGGTGGGAAGAGTGTGGCCTGAGTTTGAACTTGAAGGATAGGAGTGCTCTTGCTTGACCAGCAGATTCCTCAGGGCACAGAGAAGGTCAGAGCCAGAGGTGGGAAGAGCAAGGGGAGGGGGCTGGGGGCTGGGTCAGCCCCGCCCTCTGCTGTCCTGCCTTCTGGCTTGGAGCTCAGTGTCCAAAACCCCAGTCTGCCAGGTGTTAATAGTTAGGAAGATGTACTTCACAGTTTTGTTTGATTGATTTATAACTTCTAAATATTTAAAAATACACTATGGCCTTCATTTGTACTCTTTACCCAGGGCCCACAGATGTGAGTGGCAGGTCTATTAAATGTTTCTCAGAGTGTTCACAGGATCCCCTGCATCCCAATCCCCCAATCCACTGGGATGCTTGATAAAAATTCAAATTCCCAGGCCCCACTGTGTGACCTCCTGGATCAGATCTTTGGGAATGGAGCCTAGGACTCTGCATTCTGACCTCTCCCCTGGTGACTCTGATCCACAGCAGAGCTACAGGAGCATGTAATTGGGGGCAGGGCGGGGGGAGAGGAACGTAGAGGGAAGCTGCCATAAGTAGCCCGAAGTGAGAGGTAGAGAGAGGGAGGTCCCAGGTCACAGGAAGGTGCTGACCACAAGCTCACTCCCTTCCTCCTTCTCTCATGAGCCCTCACAACCTGGTCTGACCCCACCCCCGGGAGTTGGCTGCAGGGAGAAGCTGCCAGAACGGGGCAAGTGTGTCCTCATGCTGACTATGGGGCTCTCAGGGCTGCCCTGCAGAAGGAAGGACCGGAGTCAGGGAAATAGGAGCAAAGGGGCTGTGGGAACCTGGAGAGACCACCCGGACCCACCGGAAGAGTCAGGCTGAAGGGCTGGGCAGATCTTTGGACAGGAGAGAACTCCGGGTCCTGCCAGGACATGGGAGGAGTGGGGATAGACTGTGGGGTCCCACCTACCTGGGCTCAGAGGCTGCATCTGTCAGTTAGGAGTTGGATGACCTTGAGCAATTTCCTTAAGCTCTGTAGGCTTCTTTCCATGTCTGTGAGATGGGGATCCTAACACCCTCTAGGCTTGTGTTACAGGTAAAAACGTGGTAATTAAGTAAAAACATATCTTTGCTAACAGGCGGGCGGAATATACAGCAGGACTGTTGCCGTTTGCTGTGAAGCTTGTGAAGTTACACCTCTGCACTTCCTGATGCTTGATATCACAGGCACTTGTCACTGGCTGTTAAGACCAATTTCATCAAACCCCAGGCACAGGAAGGCTCCAGTCACAGGCATGTGCCAGACCTGTGCTTGGCCAGTGACCTAGAGCTCCCTGAGCTTCCCTGTGCAGGAGCAACTCCTGAAGTTACTGCCAAGCTGCTCCTTGTGTATGTTTCCCAGGATTTCCCTCCCAGTAAACCACATCTTTGGGATGTGAGGGAATCCTGCTCACAGATTTGTGATGAACTGAGGAGGGGCTTGTATGAAACCTCCAGGGACAACTGTTCAGTTCAGTTCAGTCGCTCAGTCTTGTCCGACTCTTTGTGACCCCATGAATCACAGCACACCAGGCCTCCCTGTCCATCACCAACTCCCAGAGTTCACCCAGACTCACGTCCATCGAGTCAGTGATGTCATCCAGCCATCTCATCCTCTGTCGTCCCCTTCTCCTCCTGCCCCCAATCCCTCCCAACATCAGAGTCTTTTCCAATGAGTCAACACTTCGCATGAGGTGGCCAAAGTACTGGAGTTTCAGCTTTAGCATCATTCCATTCAAAGAAATCCCAGGGCTGATCTCCTTCAGAATGGACTGATTGGATCTCCTTGCAGTCCAAGGGACTCTCAAGAGTCTTCTCCAACACCACAGTTCAAAACCATCAATTCTTCGGTGCTCAGCCTTCTTCACAGTCCAACTCTCACATCCATACATGACCACTGGAAAAACCATAGCCTTGACTAAACGGACCTTTGTTGGCAAAGTAATGTCCCTGCTTTTGAATATGCTATCTAGGTTGGTCATAACTTTCCTTCCAAGGAGTAAGTGTCTTTTAATTTCATGGCTGCAGTCAACATCTGCAGTGATTTTGGAGCCCAAAAAGATAAAGTCTGACACTGTTTCCCCATCTATTTGCCATGAAGTGATGGGACCGGATGCCATGATCTTCGTTTTCTGAATGTTGAGCTTTAAGCCAACTTTTTCACTCTCCACTTTCATCAAGAGGCTAAAAACAACTGTACCATACTGCAAATCACCACCAGGGGTCAGCAGAATCCACAAGTCTAGGTGAGGCGCATGCAAAGTTCATGGAATGAGGGACCAGGAAGGCCTCACAGCAGGCAAGAGGGTTGGGGCCTCTAGCTTTGACTCATCCTCATTCACCCCACCCTCCACACACAGAAATGCACACTCCTGCTCCTGAAGACTCACCTGATCCCTGTATATGCAGTTACCTTCTCCAGGTACAGTCCTTTATATCCTCAATACGACAAAGGCCAGTGGTTTGTAAACATGGCTGCAAATTCTAATCACCAGACGAGCTCTATAAAATCCCAGTGCTGAGTAGTCCTCTCAGTTAAATCAGAATCTCGGGGAGGGGAGGCAGGAGTCAATACTTTTTATTACTAAAACCCCACAGGTGATTCTACCCTGTTGCCAACTGAGAACCACTGTTGGAGGCAAAAGATCTTTCTTCCCAAATGGCAGCTGCTTTAATTCACATTTATGACAAAACGTGGTCTACTGGAGAAGGGAATGGCAAAACACTTCCATATTCTTGCCTTGAGAACCCCATGAACAGTATGAAAAGGCAGAAAGATATGACACTGAAAGACGAACTCCCAAGGCTGGTAATTGCTCAATATGAAGAGTGGAGAAATAACTCCAGAAAGAATGAAGAGACAGAGCCAAAGAGAAAACAATGGCCCATTGTGGATGTGACTGATGATGGAAGTAAAGTCTGATGCTGTAAAGAACAATATTACATAGGATCTTGGGAATGTTAGGCCCATGAATCAAGGTAAATTGGAAGTGATCAAACAGGAGATGGCAAGAGTGAACATTGACGTTTTAGGACTCAGCTAAAATAGACCGGAATGACTGAATTTAATTCAGATGACCATTTCTTCTATCACTGTGGGCAAGAATCCCTTAGAGGAAATGGAGTACCCCTCATAGTCAACAAAAGAGTCTGAAGTGCAGGACTTGGGTACAATTTCAAAAACAACAGAATGGTCTCTATTCGTTTCCAAGGCAAACCATTCAATATCACACTAATCCAAGTCTATGCCCCAACCACTAATGCCAAAGAAGCTAAAGTTGAATGGTTCTATGAAAACCTACAAGACCTTCTAGGACTAATACCAAAAGAGGATGTCCTTTTCATCATAGAGGAGTGGAATGCAAAAGTAGGAAGTCAAGAGATACCTGGAATAGCAGGCAAATTTGGTCTTGGAGTACGAAACAAAGCACGGCAAAGACTAACACAGTTTTGGCAAGAGAACACACTGGTCATAGCAAACACCCAATTCCCAAAACACAAGAGATGACTATACACATGGACATCACCAGATGGTCAACACCAAAATCATGTTCTTTTCAGCCAAAGATAGAGAAGTACATACAGTCAGCAAAAACAAGACCAGGAGCTGACTGTGGTTCCAATCATGAACTCCTTATTGCCAAATTCAGACTTAAATTGAATAAAGTAGGGAAAACCACGAGACCATTCAGATATGACCTAATCAAATGCCTTATGATTATACAGTAGAAGTAACAAATAGATTCAAGGGATTAAGTCCAATAAATAGAGTGCCTGAAGAACTATAGATGGAGGTTCGTAACATCATACAGAAGGCTGTGATCAAAACCATGCCCAAGAAGAAGAAATGTAAAAAGACAAAATGGTTGTCTGAGGAGGCCTTACAATTAGCTGGGAAAAGAAGAGAAGCTAAAGGCAAAGGAAAAAAGGAAGGGTATACCCATATGAATGCAGAATTTCAAAGAACAGCAAGGAAAGATAAGAAAGCCTTCTTAGCTGATCAATGAAAAAAAAAAAAAAAAAGAGGAAAAAAATAGAAGGGGCAAGACTAGAGATCTCTTCAAGAAAATTAAAATACCAAGAGAACATTTCATGCAAGGATGGACACAATAAAGGACACAAACAGAATGTACTTAACAGAAGCAGAAGATATTAAGAAAAAGTGGCAAGAAAACACCAAACTAAGCAAAGAAAATTTTAATGACCTGGATGGTGTGATCACTCACCTAGAGCCAGACATCCTGAAGTGTGAAGTCAGATGGACCTTAGGAAGCATCACTATGAACAAAGCTAGTAGAGGTAATAGAATTCTGGTTGAACTGTTTCAAATCCTAAAAGATGATGCTGTGAAAGTGCTGTACTCAATATGCCAGCAAATTTGGAAAACTCAGCAATGAACACAGGACTGGAAAAGGTGAATTTTCATTACAATCCCAAAGAAGGGCAATGCCAAAGAATGTTCAAACTACTGCTTAATTGCACTCATCTCAGTTCAGTTCAGTTCAGTTCAGTCACTCAGTCGTGTCCGACTCTTTATGACCCCATGAATTGCAGCACACCAGGCCTCCCTGTCCATCACCAACTCCTGGAGTTCACCAGACTCACGTCCATCAAGTCAGTGATGCCATACAGCCATCTCATCCTCTGTCGTCCACTTCTCCTCCTGCCCCCAATCCCTCCCAACATCAGAGTCTTTTCCAATGAGTCAACACTTCGCATGAGGTGGCCAAAGTACTGCAGATTCAGCTTTAGCATCATTCCTTCCAAAGAAATCCCAGGGATGATCTCCTTCAGAATGGACTGGTTGGATCTCCTTGCAGTCCAAGGGACTCTCAAGAGTCTTCTCCAACACCACAGTTCAAAAGAATCAATTCTTCGGCGCTCAGCCTTCTTCACCGTCCAACTCTCACATCTATACATGACCACAGGAAAAACCATAGCCTTGACTAGACAAACCTTTGTTGGCAAAGTAATGTCTCTGCTTTTCAATATGCTATCTAGGTTGGTCATAACTTTCCTTCCAAAGAGTGAGCGTCTTTTAATTTCATGGCTGCAGTCAAAATCTGCAGTGATTTTGGAGCCCAAAAAGATAAAGTCTGACACTGTTTCCACTGTTTCCCCGTCTATTTGCCATGAAGCGATGGGACCAGATGCCATAATCTTCGTTTTCTGAATGTTGAGCTTTAAGCTAACTTTGTCACTCTCCACTTTCACCTTCATCAAGAGGCTTTTTAGTTCCTCTTCACTTTCTGCCATAAGGGTGATGTCATCTGCATATCTGAGGTTATTGATATTTCTTCTGGCAATCTTGATTCCAGCTTGTGTTTCTTCCAGTTCAGCGTTTCTCATGATGTACTCTGCATAGAAGTTTAAACAAGCAAGGTGACAATATACAGCCTTGACGTACTCCTTTTCCTATTTGGAACCAGTCTGTTGTTCCATGTCCAGTTCTAACTGTTGCTTCCTGACCTGCATACAAATTTCTCAAGAGGCAGATCAGGTGGTCTGGTATTCCCATCTCTTTCACAGTTTTCCACAGTTTATTGTGATCCACACAGTCAAAGGCTTTGGCATAGTCAATAAAGCAGAAATAGATATTTTTCTGGAACTCTCTTGCTTTTTCCATGATCCAGCGGATATTGGCAATTCAATCTCTGGTTCCTCTGCCTTTTCTAAAACCAGCTTGAACATCAGGAAGTTCACGGTTCACATATTGCTGAAGCCTGGCTTGGAGAATTTTGAGCATTACTTTACTAGTGTGTGAGATGAGTGCAATTGTGTGGTAGTTTGAGCATTCTTTGGCATTGCCTTTCTTTGGGATTGGAATGAAAGCTGACCTTTTCCAGTCCTGTGGCCACTGCTGAATTTTCCAAATTTGCTGGCATATTGAGTGCAGCACTTTCACAGCATCATCTTTCAGGATTTGAAATAGCTCAACTGGAATTCTATCACCTCCACTAGCTTTGTTCGTTGTGATGCTTTCTAAGGCCCGCTTGACTTCACATTCCAGGATGTATGGCTCTAGGTCAGTGATCACACCATCATGATTATCTGGGTAGTGAAGATCTTTTTTGTACAGTTCTTCTGTGTATTCTTGCCATCTCTTCTTAATATCTTCTGCTTCTGTTAGGTCCATACCATTTCTGTCCTTTATTGAGCCCATCATTGTATGAAATGTTCCCTTGGTATCTCTAATTTTCTTGAAGAGATCTCTAGTCTTTTCCCATTCTGTTGTTTTCCTCTATTTCTTTGCATTGATCGCTGAGGAAGGCTTTCTTATCTCTTGTTGGTATTCTTTGGAATTATGCATTCAGATGCTTATATTTTTCCTTTTATCCTTTGCTTTTCACTTCCCTTCTTTTCACACATCTCACATGATGGCAAATTAATGGTCAACATTCTCCCGGTGAGGATTCATCAGTACGAGAACTGAGAACTGCCAGATGTTCAAGATGGATTTAGAAAAGGCAGAGGAACCAGAGATCAAAATGCCAACATCTGCTGGATCATGGAAAAAGCAAGAGAGTTCCAGAAAAACATCTACTTCTGCTTTATTGGCTATGCCAAAGCCTTTGACTGTGTGTATCAGAAAAAATTGTGGAAAATCCTTCAAGTGATGGGAATAGTAAACCACCTGATCTGCCTCCTGAGAAATCTGTATGCAGGTCAAGAAGCAGTAGTTAGAACCGGACATGGTGCTACCTGCCGAGGTCCAGTCCCGGCTGATCCAGGGTATTCGAAGGAGAGACGGCTAGGTGACCTATTCAAATGTTAATTAGAGATAATAAAGAGTAATAGAATGAGGATAGCTCAGTAGGAAAATTCAGTGGAGAAAAGAAGCTGAGTGGCTTGGTTTACGCGGAAAATCAATATAACCCGTGACACCAGGTTAGCTCTGACCACGGAGGCCGCAGGCGCCCTCTCGAATAGCGGAAGGTGCCCCACCTTAGACACCTTCTCGAGTGGGTCTTAGAAGCCCAGGCAAATAAATGGTCGCAGAGGATATCCGCGCTCCAGATGGACACTCAGCTGTAAATTAAAGGGAAGAATGACATGGGGAGACCAAGCGTTGGTGAGCAAGGCCCATAGCTTTATTTTCAACAGGGGCTTTTATACCCTAAGTTACACATAGAGGATAATAGGGGATGCAAAGTCAGCAGTCTTTGATGCTTATCAAAAACCAGGGTTTCTTTCCTGCAAATTTATCGTATACAAATGGTTTAGGTGATTTACATCATCTTCTGGCCAGAAGGCCTATTAACATTTTATGACTCTTGACAAGGACTTATCAGCAAAGACTTATTTTCTCTAAGAGTAATTATTTTAAGGTTTGGTGCCATCTTCCGAAGATAAGATTACGTTCCTATAGGGTGGATGTGTAATGGGTTTACAAAGGAAAGAATTTATTACCTTAAGGGTCTAAAGTTACTAACACCAAGGCCACTACTTACTTTTTCTACATTCCAACTATATTAATTAATACACATTCAAGGATACAATTCAGGGGATGTGAAAACTTGGCAACAAACATTGGCTCATCAATGAAATCTTTTACTAGTTTTATTCTGACAGTTTCTAAGTCTCTGAGAGGCTCCAAGTTATTTGAATATCTTAAGCTTCCCTTGCCTCTCGAGGCTGGGAGACTGTAAACAATCGCATGCATAGCTGTAGGTGTCCGGGTAAACTTGTCAGGCGAGTTAGAGAGCCATCTGAGGGGTTTGGATTTAAACACTCCTAATTGCCCAGGAACTTTATTAATTGAAGCCGTAAGTTAACTCTTTGACAGAGAGAGCGACATGGTGGTGGGGGACAGCTCCCAGTAAAGTCAGAGGTGAGAGCACAAAGCAATAAAGTAGGCAGACTCTGGTTTTTTGGGGGTAGATGCTCGAGAATATCCGGGGGCACTCCCGAGGCTCGATCCCGCCTTTGCATATGCCGAGCCTCCTTCCTCATGACCTTTGTCACGAGTGGAATGTCTCTCGCCGGCTCCCGGCAGCTACCAAATTGGGAAAGAGTACATCAAGGCTTTATATTGTCACCCTGCTTATTTAACTTATATGCAGAATGCTGTTGCTGCTGCTGCTAAGTCACTTCAGTTGTGTCCAACTCTGTGCGACCGCATAATGGCAGCCCACCAGGCTCCCCTGTCCCTGGGATTCTCCAGGCAAGAACACTGGAGTGGGTTTCCATTTCCTTCTCCAATGCATAAAAGTGAAAAGTGAAAGTGAAGTCACTCAGTCGTGTCCAACTCCTAGCGACCCCATGGACTTCAGCCTACCAGGCTCCTCCATCCATGGGATTTTCCAGGCAAGAGTACTGGAGTGGGGTGCCATTGCCTTCTCCTATATGCAGAATCAGTTCAGTTCAGTTGCTCAGTCGTGTCCGACTTTTTGCAACCCCATGAATCGCAGCATGCCAGGCTCCCCTGTCCATCACCAACTCCCGGAGTTCACCCAGACTCACGTCCATCGAGTCAGTGATGCCATCCAGCCATCTCATCCTCTGTCGTCCCCTTCTCCTCCTGCCCCCAATCCCTCCCAACATCAGAGTCTTTTCCAATGAGTCAACTCTGCCCATGAGGTGGCCAAAGTACTGAAGTTTCAGCTTCAGTGTCATTCCCTCCAAAAAATCCCAGGGCTGATCTCCTTCAGAATGGACTGGTTGCATCTCCTTGCAGTGCAAGGGACTCTCAAGAGTCTTATCCAACACCACAGTTCAAAACCATCAATTCTTTGGTGCTCAGCCTTCTTCATAGTCCAACTCTCACATCCATACATGGCCACAGGAAAAACCATAGCCTTGACTAGACGGACTTTTGTTGGCAAAGTAATGTCTCTGCTTTTGAATATGCTATCTAGGTTGGACATAGCTTTCCTTCCAAGGAGTAACCGTCTTTTAATCTCATGGTTGCAGTCACCATCTGCAGCGATTTTGGAGCCCCCAAAAATAAAATCTGACAAAGTTTCCCCATCTATTTCCCATGAAGTGATGGGACCGGATCTTGATTCCAGCTTGTGCTTCTTCCTGCCCAGCATAGATCATACTAAATGCTGGGCGGGAAGAAGCACAAGATGGAATCAAGACTGCCGGGAGAAATATCAATATGCAGATGACACCACCCTTTAGCAGAAAGTGAAGCGGAAGTAAAAGACTCTTGAAAGTAAATGAGGAGATTGAAAAAACTGTCTTAAAACTCAACATTCAAAATACAAAGATCATGGCATCCAGTCCCATCACTTAATGGCAAGTAGATGGATAAACAATGGAAACAGTGAAAGACTTTATTTTTGGGGGGCTCCAAAGTCACTGCAGATGGTAACTGCAGCCATGAAATTAAAAGATACTTGCTCCTTGGAAGGAAAATTATGACCTACCTAGACAGCATATTATAAAGCAGAGACATTACTTTGCCAACAAAGGTCTGTCTAGTCAAAGCTATGTTTTTGTCCAGTATTCATGTATAGATGTGAGAGCTGGACCATAAAGAAAACTGAGCACCAAAGAATTGATGCTTTCGAACTGTAGTGTTGGAGAAGACTCTAGAGAGTCCCTTGGACTGCAAGGAGATCCAACCAGTCCACCCTAAAGGAAATCAGTCCTAAATATTCGTTGGATGCTGAAGCTCCAAACTTTGGCCACCTGATGGGAAGAACTGACTCATTGGAAAAGACCCTGATGCTGGGGAAGATTAAAGGTAGGAGCAGAAGGGGATGGCAGAGGATGAGATGGTTGGATGGCATCACTGACTCAATGGGCATGAGTTTGAGTAAACTCCGGGAGTTGGTGATGGTCAGGGAAGCCTGGCATGTTGCAGTCCATGGGGTTGCAAAGAGTCTGACACGACTGAGTGACTGAACTGAAAGGAGTTGATTATTTGGGGTTCTTAAATTTTTTTTAATTTAATTTCTTTAATTAAATTCTTTAATTTTTTCTCTTATGTCTTAGATTCATTGTGTTAAATAGTTGGTGTTTCAAAAATAACATAATTGCATAGCCCCCTTTTTAGGAGGACTGCATGTTATCACTATTTTCCTCCAGATCTAGTCCCAGGCCTGCCCTAGTAGGTGCTGAGGAAGGTTGGATTTTAATGAGTCAGTGAAAAACCCTAATGGGGCATGTAAGAAGTTGGGGAAGGACTACTTTAGGATGGAAGACTGTGTCCACAGGAGGAAGTGGGATGACTCCTCCACCAACTGAGTCCTGCCTGCTCTCCTTCTTCATCTCCAGATTTTCTCTCACTCTAGCCTGAGCTCCAATGTGTCTTAACTGTTTTAGTTTCTCACATCCACTAACCTATCCTGTGCTCTGGACATTTGGACCCATCTTTTTCTGCCAAGGAAACCTTCCCCCCACCCCCCCACACACACACATATTTTATTGACAGACTTTTCCTCTCCTCTCAGGTCACAAGTGAGACATGGCTCTACCCAGCAGGACTCCTTCTCCCTGAGATAAGGCCCCCTTCTTCCCTATCCCCCCTCTCCTTACTCCCCTGTGTTGGCTCCTTTCTCCTCTCTTTCAGGCTGCAAGAGCAGCAGCTGTGTCTTCTCCAGGGACCCCAGCACTGAGCCTGGGCACAGGTGGGCTCAGTATTTGATGGCTGAATTTGAAAACACCCAGGTTGCAGGTGAACAATTTTCCAAGTCTCAAATGTGTCCACTTGCTTTTATTTTCTCCTTGGACTCAGAACTTAGTGGCTAATAAACTTCAGGTGTTTGAGGGGAGGATTAGGACACCCGCATGATTTAAATAGAAGACAGTTGGAGAGAGTAGGGAGAAAAGAACTGGGAAGTTCAGGAAGAGTATGGCCGACAGCCAGTTGCCGTGATTTGCATAAAGCCTGTCTTGTGTGTGTGAAAGAGGCTCCCAGGTTGAACGTGCCATGGAGATGTTCCCTGAGGGCTTCTTCTGGCTGGTTCTCTGATATGTTGAGGCTCTGAGGTCAAGGCTGTGAATGGAAACTCAACTTGAGGGAAACATGTGTTGTGTCTCTTTGTATAAATGGTTGCTACTCTGCACCCCAAAACAAGCTGCTTAAATAGAGACGTCGTACATTTTACAGTGTCCAAATCTCTCATCCATTCCCAGGGAAGGAAGGACTGGTTGTTCCTGAGTCCTATCCTTGAACCTCTGAGAACTCTTCATTCACTTTCCCCAGAACAGCAGGGCTGAGGGTAAGAGAAGGCTTGTCGTGTCTCCATCTCCAGCCCCCTGACTGTTGAGTGAGCCTGTGATTGAGAGGTGGGGAGGAGGGTGAGATAAATGAGTGTCTGCTGGTCCCACAGCTAGTCCTCCCCCGGCCCTGCCCCCAGAACCTCCACCCTTCCATTCTTTCTGCCCTTGTACTTGCCCTTGGATTTCCTCTAATATGCATTCAGGGCTTCCCAGAGTTCTATTTCAGAGCTTAAATTTTTCTTAAGCCATCTTTCCCTTTGTTTAAAATCTTATCCCTTGATAGTTGAGTGACTTCACTCAGGAGGACAAGGGGAGAACTGGGAGTATGGAAAATGCAGGAGGGTCTGAGGTGTTGCTTAGTTTATTATCTCACTTTTAAACTAGAGTGTGAGGCACTTAATACACAGCAAATACAAACATCACAGCATTTCACCAGAAGCAGATCCCCTACACCTGTGACAGGGAGGAAAATTAGCTTTGTTGGCCCCTGACTTCCGTGTCCGTGAACCGTGAACTTCCAGATGTTCAAGCTGGTTTTAGAAAAGGCAGAGGAACCAGAAATTAAATTGCCAACATCTGCTGGATCATGGGAAAAGCAAGAGAGTTCCAGAAAAACATCTGTTTCTGCTTTGTTTACTATGCCAAAGCCTTTGACTGTGTGAATCACATAAACTATGGAAAATTCTTCAAGAGATGGGAATACCAGACCACCTGACCTGCCTCTTGAGAAACCTATATGCAGGTCAGGAAGCAACAGTTAGGACTGGACATGGAAAAACAGACTGGTTCCAAATAGGAAAAGGAGTATGTCAAGGCTGTATATTGTCACCCTGCTTATTTAACTTATATGCAGAGTACTCATGAGAAACGCTGGACTGGAAGAAACACAAGCTGGAATCAAGATTGCTGGGAGAAATCTCAATAACCTCAGATATGCAGATCACACCACCCTTATGGCAAACAGTGAAGAGGAACTAAAAAGCCTCTTGATGAAAGTGAAAGAAGAGAGTGAAAAGTTGGCTTAAAGCTCAACATTCAGAAAACGAAGATCATGGCATCCGGCCCCATCACTTCATGGGAAATAGATGGGGAAAGAGTGGAAACAGTGTCAGATTTTGGGGGGCTCCAAAATCACTGCAGATGGTGATTGCAGCCCTGAAATTAAAAGTCACTTACTCCTTGGAATGAAAGTTATGACCAACCTAGATAGCATATTGAAAAGCAGAGATATTACCTTGCCAACAAAGGTCCATCTATTCAAGG
The DNA here is from genome assembly GCF_029407905.1 of Bubalus kerabau. Lineage (NCBI taxonomy): Eukaryota > Metazoa > Chordata > Mammalia > Artiodactyla > Bovidae > Bubalus > Bubalus kerabau. The sequence continues at coordinate 71,899,143 of NC_073635.1, forward strand.
CTATGGTTTTTCCAATGGTCATGTATGGATGTGAGAGTTGGACTGTGAAGAAAGCTGAGTGTCAAAGAATTGATGCTTTTGAACTGTGGTGTTGGAGAAGACTCTTGAGAGTCCCTTGGACTGCAAGGAGGTCCAACCAGTTCATCCTAAAGGAGATCAGTCCTGGGTGTTCATTGAAAGGACTGACGTTGAAGCTGAAACTCCAATACTTTGGCCACTTCATGCAAAGAGTTGACTCATTGGAAAAGACCCTGATGCTGGGAGAGATTGGGGGCAGGAGGAGAAGGGGACAACTGCCAGCGTCCAGCCCCAGATGGATCCAGGGATTCCCTCTGGAGGACGGTGTTTGTGATTAAAAGGATAGATAAAAGGAGAAAGATCAGAGACTCAATATAACTGGTTTACGCCAAAAGCCAATAAAACCTGTTATACCAGGTTTGCACTGACCACGGAGGCTGCAGGCGCCCTCTCGAATAGCAGAAGGTGCCCCACCTTAGGCACCTTCTTGAGTGGGTCTTAGAAGCCCAGGCAAATAAGTGGTCTCAGAGGGCCCCCACACTCCAATTATTTGTCCTGAAGGAAGAACAGAGAAGAAAAGGAGAGAAAAGGAAACAAGAAAGAACGACATGGGGAGACCAAGCTTGATGAACATGGCCCACACTTTATTTTCCAAAGTAGTTTTTATACCTTAAGTTGTTCATAGAGGATAATGGGGAGGGGTGGGTAGAGTCATGCAAGGTCAGCAGTCCTTGATCCTTATCCAAGCCAGGCTTTCTTTCTACAAACTTATCATATGCAAAAGCTTTAGGTGATTTACATCATCTTCTGGCCAGGAGGCCTGTTAACATTTTATGACCCTTTCTTCAGAAAACTTATTTTTCTCTAAAGGTGATTATTCTAAAGTCAGGCACCACCCTCCAAAAGCGTTAGATAAAGTTGCATTCCCATAGGGCAAAAGTGTGGTGGTCTATAACAAGAAACAATTAACTCAAGGGTCCAAGGTTACAAACATTAAAGCTACTACTTACATTTCTATATACCAACTATATTAATCAATACACTCCCAGGGACACAGTAGGTAAGGGATATGGAAACTTGGCAGCAAGCATTAGCTCAACAAAGAAATCCTCTACTAGTTCTATTCTAACAATTTTAACTCTCTGAGAAGCTCTGCATAGTTAGAATATCTTAAGCTTCCTGTGCCTCTCCTGGTTGGGAGGCTGTGAATAATCACATGCGTAGCTGCAGGAGTCCAAACAAACCTGTCAGGCAAGCTGGAAAGTCATCAGAGGGGTTTGAATTGAAACACTCCTATTATGCCCAGGAAACTTATTAACTAGAACTCTAAGTTGATTTTCTTCAGAGAAAGGTGGTCCGGGATAGCCCCCTGTTAATGTCAGAAGAGTTGGTGAAAGTCATGAAATAGTAAAACAGACAGATTTTGGTTTTGGGGTAGATGCTCGGGCAGGTCCAGGGGGCCTCTCGAGTTCTGATTTGCCTTTACATATCAGATCTTCTCCACATGACCTTTGTCATGGGTGGGAACTCCCATGCTGTCTCCCGGCAGACGACAGAGGATGAGATGGCTGGATGGCATCACTGACTCAATGAACATGAGTTTCAGTGAACTCTGGGAGTTGATGATGGACAGCGAGGCCTGGTGTGCTGCGACTCATGGAGTAGCAAAGAGTTGGACATGACTGAGCTACTGAACCGAGCTGACCTGACCTCCGTGTCACTGGCAACTCCTCCCAACACTCCAGGACTTTGGTCTGTCCCTACATCTCCTCAAAGTGAAAGTAAAAGTATTAGTAGCTCAGTCATGTCCTACTCTTTGTGACCCCATGGACTGTAGCCTGCCAGGCTTCTCTGCCCATGGATTCTCCAGGAAAGAATATGAGAGTGGGTAGTCATTCCCCTTTCCAAGGAATCTTCCCAATCCCAGGGATCAAACCCAGGTCTCCCACATTGCAAGCAGATTCTTTACCATCTCAGCCACCAGGGAAGCCCTCAAACTCATGTTTATTTTCTGGCTCCAGTTGTTGGGTGGAAAATTATCTCATTCGCTTATTGCATAATAATAACAAAAGAAAAGGAGTGGTATCAAGATAAGACTGAAGCTCATTATCCAATGTTTCAAAGGGAAGAAATAAATCATTCCAGAAACTGCCCTTGTGTAAAATTCCAAATAAGTGTGAACGAAAGTGAAAGTCACTCAGTTGTGTCAGCCTCTTTGCAACTCTATGGGCATAGTCCATGGAATTCTCTAGGCCAGAATACTGGAGTGGGTAGCCTTTTCCTTCTCCAGGGGATTTTCCCAAGCCAGGGATCTAGCCCAGGTCTCCTGCATTGCAGGTGGATGTTTTACCAACTAAGCCACAAAGGAAGCCCAAGTGCAGTATTAAACCAATGGCTTGTGATAATTTAGAATGACCCAGAGGGATGGGTTGGGGAGGGAGGTGGGAGGGCATTCAGGATGGGGAACACATGTACACCCGTCTTGAATTCATGTCAATGTATGGCAAAACCAGTACAATATTGTACTTAGCATCCAATTAAAATAAATAAATTTAATTAAAAAAATAGAAAAGGAAGCAGTGATCATTGGAACAATCTCTTGGTTCAATACATAAAGGATTGTAATGCCAAATTAAATGTGTATGCTTATAAAGGCAGATGGATCTGAAGGAAACTGTAGTGAAATCCTAGCATTAAGATTTTAGCAGGCATCTGTCACTTTCTTAAGATGCTCTTGAGGTACTGTACTGAGTATGAGTATATATATCCGTACACACACATATATATTCATGTTAAGGTGATTAGTAAAGGGATGATGGTACTGTGTTTATCTTTCTCAAGTGTTTAGCTCTTAGAAATGTGTACTGGAGTACCAGTGGGTGAAATATGTATCTGGGAGTTGTGCTAAATACTGGTGGCACTACTGCAAAAGAGACGAGTTTAATGAAATGAGATGGACAACATGTGAATAACTGGTGAAGCTTGTTTCATGGAAGTTCATTGTGCTATTCTACTTTTGGATATGTTTGAAAATTTCTATAAAAAGAAAAAAAGTTTAAACACCTACTTGCCATGATAGGATATGAAAAAATAAGAACTAAGGACAGGGTCTTTGATCAGATGAATTCCCAGTGTTTTAGGGTTAGGAACTCACCATTCCTCATGATACTTCCTTAATAGGCAGGCACAGGAGAGAGAATTATTATTCATTATGTAAAAAGAAACTTGTATGTGAGTCAAGAAGCAACAGTTACAACCAGATGTGGAACAACTAATTGGTTCAAAATCGGGAAAGGAGTACATCAAGGCTGTATATTGTCACCCTGCTTATTTATCTTCTATGCAGAGTACATCATGCAAAATGTCTGGCTGGATGAATTACAAGTTGGAATCAAGATTTCCAGCAGAAGTATCAACAGCCTCAGATATGTGGATGATACCACTGCAATGGCAGAAAGTGAAGAGAAAATAAAGAACCTCTTAATGAGGGTGAAAGAGGAGAGTGAAAAAGCTGGCTTGCAACTCAACATGAAAGAAAACTAAGATTATGGTATATGATTCCATCACTTCATGGCAAATAAAAAAGGAAAAAGTGAAACTAGTAATAGATTTTATTTTCTTGGGCTCCAAAATCAATGCAGATGGTGACTGCAGTTATGAAATTAAATGACACTTGCTCCTTGGTAGAAAAGGTGCCACAAAGCTAGACTGGAAATAGAACCGCCTTATGATCCAGCAATCCCACTGCTGGGCATACACACTGAGGAAACCAGAAGGGAAAGAGACACGTGTACCCCAATGTTCATCGCAGCACTGTTTATAATAGCCAGGACATGGAAGCAACCTAGATGTCCATCAGCAGATGAATGGATAAGAAAGCTATGGTACATATACACAATGGAGTATTACTCAGCCATTAAAAAGAATACATTTGAATCAGTTCTAATGAGGTGGATGAAACTGGAGCCTATTATACAGAGTGAAGTAAGCCAGAAAGAAAAACACCAATACAGTATACTAAAACATATATACGGAATTTAGAAAGATGGTAACAATAACCCTGTGTATGAGACAGCAAAAGAGACACTGATGTATAGAACAGTCTTATGGACTCTGTGGGAGAGGGAGAGGGTGGGAAGATTTGGGAGAATGGCATTGAAACATGTAAAATATCATGTATGAAACGAGTTGCCAGTCCAGGTTCGATGCACGATACTGGATGCTTGGGGCTAGTGCACTGGGACGACCCAGAGGGATGGAATGGGGAGGGAGGAGGGAGGAGGGTTCAGGATGGGGAACACATGTATACCTGTGGCGGATTCCTTTTGATATTTGGCAAAACTAATACAATTATGTAAAGTTTAAAAATAAAATTAAAAAGCAGACATTACATTGCCGACAAAGGCCCATATAGTCAAAGCTCTGGTTTTTCCCAATAGTCGTGTATCCATGTGAGAGTTGGAGCATGAAGAAGGCTGAGGGCCAAAGAACTGATGATTTTGAATTGTGGTCTGGAGAAGACTCTTGAGAGTCCCTTGAATAGCAAGGATATCAAACCAGTCAATCCTAAAGGAAATCAACCCTGAATATTCACTGGAAGGATTGTGCTGAAACTTCAAAACTTTGGCCACCTAATGCAAAGAGCCATCTCATTGGAAAAGACCCTGATGCTGGGAAAGAATGAAGACAAAAGGAGAACGGGGTGGTAGAGGATGAGATGGTTAAATAGCTTCACTGACTAAATGCACATGAATTTGAGCAAACTTCAGGAGACAGTGGAGGACGGAGGCGTCTGGTGTGCTCTAGTTCATAAGGTCGCCAAGACTTGGACATGACTAAGTGACTGAATAAGAACATGAAAAACCAAGGGGATGAGGGCACAATTATATTTAAAAGGAACATCATTGCCTCTGCAGAGATGTTCTAAGGTTTCCTGCCAGTGCCTCAGCAAGTTCATTCCAGAGTCCTCTCTCCATTGCCCTCACATCTCAGTTTGCTCTCCAGACCTCTAGACTTCCCTCATTCAAAAACAAGCCTGGGAGGAGTTCCCTGGTGGCACAGTGAATAAGAATCCACCTGCCAATGCAGGGGACACAGGTTCGATCCCTGGTCCGGGAAGATTCCACATGATGTGGAACATCCAAGCCTGTGTGCCACAACTGCTGAGTGCCCATGCTGCAACTCCTGAAGCCCACATACCTATAGCCTGTGCTCTGCAACAAACGAAGTCATCTCAACAAGAAGCCCACACACCACAATGCAGGGCAGCTCCTGCTCTCCTCAACTAGAGAAAGCCACATGAAAGCAACAAAGACCAAAAGACCAGCACAGCCAAAAATAAAACAAGTAAACAAACAATCCTGGGACTAACCTGCCTTCTTTCCTTTTTAATTTTTTTAATGTCGCACTGTGTGGCAGGGGGCTCTCTGTCCCCCAACCAGGGAAAATAAGATTAAACCTGTACCTCCTGCATCCAGAGCATATAGTATTATTAACCACTGGACTGCCACGGAAGTCCCTTTTGTTGTTGTTTTTTAACTTTTGGGGTTTTTTTGCCCTGTCTTGCTGATTTTCAATCACTTCTTTAATCAAACTTTGACCCCACGTGAGAAATCAATTCCTTTGTCAGACTTCGGCACTATATGAGTGTTGCATCAACAAACTACGACAGAGTGAAAGAGAACTTTACATTCCACATACTATCCTTTTGCCACCCAACTATGAGTACCCCCAACACAAGACCAGATTCCTTCTTCAGAGCAGGTGGAATGTTGAAGGAGGGAAGCAGGGAGAGGGTTGAGAACTGGATCATTGTGACTGGTCTGTTCACGCAAGTACTGCTGAGTTCATCTCCTGGTCTCTGCAGTCCCATCTGCTCATCTCAGCTCCACCTCCACCACTCAATCCAGGTGAGGAGTATTTCTCTCCCGGAAGACAGAGGAAACTCTGCATTCACTCCAGCCCAGTGATTCTCAGCCAGGAACTGGCTTCCCCGAGGATACCTCACCAACAACGTCTGGACACATTTTTGGTTGTCACGACTGAGGGATAGGTGACTACTGCATCCAGTGGATAGAGGTCGGGGACGCTGTGACACACCCTGCAATGTACAGGTCCCCTCACCAACAAAGACTTGTCTGGTCCAAATGTCAACCCTGCTAAGGTTGAGAAAGGCTGCTCTCATCCCCCTGTAAAACCTGAAATGCATAATCAGGCTCTTGCTTTAAAGAGAACATCAGATCATGTCACCCCATTGCTTAAAACTTTTCAACGGTTTCCCACTCTTAGTACGAAGATTAAAAACAAACAAACAAAAAAAAAAACCTCCTTAGCTCCTTGAACTTGCATGACCTGACACTCACCTCCCCTCTTTTCTTATATTACTTGCAGTAACAAAACTAACTTTATTCCTGTTTTTCTAGAAAGCGTCATACTTCCTCCTCCCTCACAGAGTCTTGCTATTGTCTCTTATAAGCCAATTTCTCCCCTCTTCCCAGCCCCTCCCCCTTTTCCCTGCTCACTGCTGCCTTCTAATCCTTTAGGAGACCTCAGCTTGAAGGTGACTCCATCACAGACTCCGGTGACTCCATCACAGACTCCCTCCCTGACCACCGAGTGGTCAGCAGTCTGAGGTGAGAGGCCACATGCGGAGAGAAACCAGGCCACCCCAGGTCCTCCAGCCATCCCAGCTCAGGCCAGAGTGGAAGTGAGGCCCATCTGGACACCCAGTGCCAGCGGGGCCCCTGGCTGTGGGCAGGCCTGTGAGTGAGCCCAGGAGGCCAGCAACAACTCTGCCTCATCAGCCTCACAACTGTACTGAGTAGTGAAAAAGTGACCACTGCCTTAGGGTGCTTATGTCTCAGGTGTTTGATGTAGTGACAGACAGAAGATTCATTCTCCCTGGTGTTCCTGACTGTGCAGTAAGGAGAGCTCCTTGCTACTGTGGGGAATTGCCCCCTAACCTTCTGCTCTGTCCCCTTCACAGGACTGCTCTCAGGACCTGAGTTTCTGAGTCACAGTCCACTTGACAGAATGAGGCTCTCTCCCCAGTAGGTCAGTGAGTGGAGGTGGGAAGACTGTTCCCCTTTCCATCTCACCTTCTTGTCCCATCAGCCTCCCTGGAACTGCAGTCCTGCGCTGGGCAGGGATGGTCTCACTTAGTTAACTCAAGAACCAGAATATGTTTCAAAGGGTCAGTATCTATTTCAGTAAGCAGGGAACGAGCTAAAGTTTTTCACAATTTGTCTTTTCCCATATTATAAAGGGGAAATCACTTAGAGAATCACTTAGGCTTCCCTTGTGGCTCAGATAGTAAAGAATCTGCCTGCAATGTGGAAGACCCAGGTTCAGTCCCTGAGTTTGGGAAGAGCCCCTGGGAAAGGAAATGGCAATCCACCCCAGTACTCCTGCCTAGAGATTTCCACAGACAGAGGAGCTTGGCGGGCTACAGTTTATGGGGTCTCAGAGAGTTGGAAATGACTGCACAACTACACTTTCTTTCTTTCCTTTCGGGGAACACCCCAGGGTAACACCATCCCTCTTGAACCTGGTTTTTTATTGAGAACCCCCTTCCACTCTGTTCACATGAATCTCTACCTGCCTCCTGCAGGAGACCCATCCTCATGGGAAAACCCCATCCCCATGAAGGTCTCATCACTTGAGTCAGGCTCCATTCCCTGGCCAGTCACCAAATCTTGAGTGTAACCTCAGTTTAGCATGACAGGGCGTTTCTTGGGGCTCAGGTCAGGAAGGGTGGGGGCATCTGAAGTAGAAGATGCTGTTGGTTTCTAGGTCTAGTGTTAGCCTGGTCACCCAGACAACAGATTTCCCTCAAGAGTCCCACTCTGAGAGGCTCCTGAGAGTCTGGTTCTTTAACTCTTTGACCTGATAGAACAGGAAGGTATATCAGCCTCACCTGGCTTCTATCAGAAGGGGAGGTACAGGTTTTCAAGAGTGAACATAACTTTTAAAGGGAATGATGCAAACTACAATGATATTAAGTCTAATTTTCTTAACTAGTCTGCTGCTTCTCCCCTACCTAGGTCTCTAGGAGAATCACACTCTTATTGAGAAGAAGGGGGTTGGATTTGTTCCTGTTCTGGTGGGGTCCCACGTCAGACCCCAACAAGCGTCCTTTGCCAGCTGTGGCTAGTTCCAATAGAACTTGCTCTGGAGCACATGCTCCCCGCTAAAAGCCCTCCAGGGGCTGCTGCTAGTGGTTCATGTGAGTGGAGAGGGGCCAGGTTCTCGCGAGTCTGGGCTCAGCTGTGTAGCTACGCACCCAGATCCAGTGCCAGGTGCACCATCTCTGCCCACAGCCCTCTGGCCACCATCTTGAATCACAGCCCCGGGAGCAGCGTCTCTGCCCTCGGCCCTCAGAGCTGAGGTGTCAGTGGAGCCATTTCTCCCCGGGGAGTCTTGTCTGAAGGGCCTGGGATGCGAGGCCTCTGCAGGAGGTGACTTGTGAGCAAGTGAACGTCAACTCAGCACAAAGGGAAAGAAAAAAGGTTAGATTTTTATTTTATGACCCAGATTCTACTTTCTGTTGTTTAGTTGCTCAGTCGAATCCAACTCTTTTGTGACCCCGTAGACTGTAGCCCACCGTGCTCCTCTGTTCATTCGATTTCCTGGGCAAGAATATTGGAGTGGGTTGCTGTTTTTTTCTCCAGGGTATCTTTCCAACCAGGCATCAAAACTGCATCTCCTGTGTTTCCAGCATTGGTAGGCTGGTGCTTTACCACTGAGTCACCTGGGAAGCCCCAGATTCTACTTTTACTCCAGGGAATTGTTGGTGGCTTTGCTAGTGACTGCTTCATCAGCATCTGGCCTCCTGGAATACTAAGGGCACCACCTTACCTTTAATGACTGTTTCCTTTGTTACCTGTGGTGATAATCCAATGAAGAGAAAGAGACCAATTTCTTCCCTAAGCACAAAGAAATAATCAATTTTCTTTGTTTTGTTGGTTTTTTTTTTTTTTTTTTTCCCACAAAGTAACTCCCACTTGGAAGGGGTTTAATGTTGCTCCTGAAATTAGTGGAAGTCCTTGGAGTCCTTCATTTGAGGAAGACAACTGGGTATTGTTTAAATAGGAAAGGGAAGGGTCTAGGCATCAGGGTGCAAGAAAACCATGTCTGGGCTCCTGGGTAGGGGGCTAAGATGGCCTCATCCCTATGGGAACTGTGTCTATGCTTGTGATACAGGAAGGAGGGGGCACAATGGTTAACAGAATGAGGACAGGAGCATAGATATTAAGAAAAACAGGATCCCACAAAAACTGGCTCAAACCAGCTATAATCAATATGGTGTTGAGCATGATCTGGTCACTGACCTCTAACTCATTACACCTTCATTAGAACACTAAAAATCATTCCCCTCGCACCATGACAGACATTGTGATAGTTCCAAGGCTGACCATGAAAGGCAAAAAATGTGCCATGACCCAGCTCCTGACACTCCCCGTCCCTTCCTCAGAATAGCAAGAATATTCTTCCCACTCGCTATCCTATGAAATTCCCCAACCCATAAAAACTCACAACCCCATACTTTGGGAACACTCTTGCCTTCTGAGTAAGTCCACATTCTGTCTGTGGACTGTGTATCTCCCTGAATCAGTCCATTTTCACTCTACTTCAGCTCACTCTTGTATTCTTTCCTGCAGAAGCCAAGGACCCTCACTGGACAGCTAGTCTCAGTGCTCCCAGGACATGATATTTCCTTCTCCTCCACCACTAGTAACCTGGAGAATGAAGGATAGAGATTATAGATCTAACCTGATTATAAAGTAGTTGACCTATATTTAAGAAGAATTCTTATTTATTGTCCTAGTGTCTCTTAAACTCTATCAAAGTCTGGTTTCTGCTTTCCCAGCAGATTTTGCTTTTTATACTTGTTTTGTTTTTAAAATCTACTTTGCTATGGGATTTTAGGGCTTCCCTAATAGCTCAGTTGGTAAAGAATCCACCTGCAATTCAGGAGACCCTGTTTTATTCCTAGGTTGGAAAGATCTGCTGGAGAAGGGATAGGCTACCCACTCCAGTGTTCTTTGCTTCCCTGGTAAATTCTTCCCCAGTAAAGAATCCACCTGCAATGCGGGAGACCTTGGTTCAATCCCTGGGTTGGGAAGATCACCCAGAAAATCTAAAGACTACCCACTCCAATATTCTGGCCTGGAGAATTCCATGGACAGTATATGGGGGTCACAAAGAGTTGGACACGACTGAGTGACTTTCATTTCTCTTCGCTTCATGGAATTTTAAAGGAAGGATGTAATTGGTTCTCATCTGCCCCCCAGTTGGACGGCACACACTTCATCTCCCTCTATGGCATTCTCTCATCCTGGCTCCAGGCTCCATAAGCCTGTTGCTTCCCACTTTCTGAATTTTCCAGGCCCCAGGTGGGAAATCTGGATTTTCTTCTTCACTTGTAACACAGGTTTATGGCCTGGGAGTCTCCTCTACAAAGCTGATAACTCTGCTGGCTTCTAGGAGGAGGTAAGGCATGAGCCATACTTGAAGGGGTTTCTATCATATCCTGTATCCCCCCTATTTTGGGGATGGTGATCACTGGGGACAGATGTCTCCAGCTCTCTGCCTCTCATTCCCAGACCTTTGCTCTCCTCTGACTTGGGTTTTGATCTCTCTTCTGTGGAGGAAATCATGGTTGGCTGTTTTCTTGCCAATTGTGCTCTTTATACCAGCACAAGTACCCTTTAAGCTATAACCTCAAGAATTCCATTTTCATTCCTTTTACACAAACATACACACCCTAGCAAGGGACAGTCAATTTAATATTCTGGTAAAATATCTTTCCATAATTGTTTCCACTTATTGAACATCTCTTCTGTGCTAGGATCTGCAGTAAGCTCTTTCACATCAACAATAACTCAATTAAATTGATACTGATTTTCAGTACCCCCTTTACAGATGAGAAACTTTGTTCACGGAATACAATTATCACCCAGAGGTGGAAGAGTTGTCCTTGATAGAAGGTGGCCTTCCTTATTTATCTGATACATCTGCTGGGAACCTAAGAGTTTCCAAGTTTTGGAGGGATCAAGTAGAAAGAAAAGACATGTTTTAGTTCTACTTACAAATGTCTAACTTTCCAAATTGTTGTAAGTCATAATTATCTTGAAGGGAACTGTTTCATTATATCTGGAAAATGCAAACTTAAACTGGTAATATTTTATTTTATTTTTTTTTAATATAGATTTATTTATTTTAATTGGAGATTAATTACAATATTGCATTGGTTTTGCCATACATCAACATGAATCCAATATTTTAGACAATATATTTAGACATAAAATATAGTTAGACAATATATTTAGACATAAAAATAATAGCCATGTTCACCAGTTCACTCAGCAACTAATCCTTTTTGTTAACAGTTTTGTGAAGCCATTAGGCTTTCTGCTAGATCTATAAAATTTCTTACAAAGTTGACTAACATGGTCTGAAATTTATCAGATACCTGTTTTTATCAAAAGTCCTTTCTATGAATCTTGTTGAACATGAAACACTTTTGCAAAACTGTCCGAGTACAACAATAGCAATCTGTAAATGATAGAAGATCTTTCCATAAGTGTGCGTGCTGCACAGGTTAATAAACTGTATTTCTCTTGTTCATCTGTCTTACCTCATTTGAATCTCCAAGGCTCCATTCAGAGAACCTAGAAGTGTAAAAGAAAGAGCAATTTTCCTCTCCCCTACACAGTAAAGTATACATAATGTAAAATGAAACTTTTTAGCCATTTCTTAAATGCACTGCTCTGTGGCAGTAATTATATTCACATTGTTGTGAACCCATCTCCAGAATTTCTACATCTTCTCTTTAGATTTTATTAGGTTTTTCATAGCTTTCCTTCCAAAGAGCAAGTGTCTTTTAATATTATGGCTGCAGTCACCATCTGCAGTGATTTTAGAGCCCAAGAAAATAAAATCTGTCACTGCTTCTACTTTTTCCCCATCTATTTGCCATGAAGTGATGGGACCAGATACCATGATCTTAGCTCTTTCAATGTTGAGTTTCAAGCCAACTTTTTCACTCTCGTCTTTCACCCTCAAGAGACTCTTTAGTTCCTCTTCGCTTTGTGCCACTAGAGTGATATCATCTGCATCAGTTCAGTTCAGTTGTTCAGTCGTGTCCGACTCTTTGTGACCCCGTGGACTGTAGCACACCAGGCTTCAACTGCGTATCTAAGGTTATTGATATTTCATCTGGCAACCTTGATTCCAGCTTGTGCTTTATCCAGTCTGGGATTTTGCATGATATAGGGACGGGGGAGCCTGGTGGGCTGCCATCTATGGGGTTGCACAGAGTCGGACACGACTGAAGTGACTTAGCAGCAGCAGCAGCAGTCTGCATATTAGTTAAATAAACAGTATGACAGTATACAGCCTTTTTGTACTCCTTTCCCAATTTTTGTTTGTCTGAAAAAGTATTCATTTTTCTTTCACTTTTGAACAATCATTTCACAAATTACAGAATTCTAAGTTGGTGGTTTTTTCTCTCAACACTTAAAACTTTTTCACTCTCTTCCATGTTTGTTTGGTTTCTGAGGAGAATTGGATATAATTCTTATCTTTATTCCTCTATAGCCAAAATGTTTTTTCTTTAATTTGAAAATAGTACACCTAGTTGTAGGTTCCCCCCCGCCCCATTTCTGTTACACTGCTTTTTATCTCTAGCATTTACTCTTGATTCTTTCTTAGAAACTCCATCTTTCTGCTTTTACCACCCATCTGTTTTTATATGCTATATACTCTATACATTAGAGCCCTTGGCATATTATTCATGTTATTGTTATTGTTATTTAGTTTCTTTTTAGCGTTTGACTCTTTTGTGGCCCCAAGGACTGCAGCCCACCAGGCTTTTCTGTCTGTAGGATTTCCCAGGGAAGAATACAGGAGTGGCTTGCCATTTTCTTCTCCAGGGGATCTTCCTGCCCCAGGGATCAAACCCAGGTCTCCTCATTGGCAGGCGGATTCTTTACCACTGAGCCACCAGGGAAGGCATAGTTGCCTTTCAATTCCTCATCTGATATTTCCAACATCCCTGCCATGTCTGGCTTTGATGATGCTTTGTCTCTTCAAAAATATTTTTCTTTTTTCTTTTGCCTTTTGGTGTGTCTTGTAAGGTGTTTTTGAAATGCAGACATGATGTGCTGGATTAAAGGCACTGCTATTAGAGGGCTTTAGTAATGAGGAGGTGAGGTGTGAGGGCAGGCAGATCCCATGATTAGGTCTCAGCCCCTCAGTGAGCCTCTTCCTCTGGACTCTGAACCTCACAAGGGTTTCTCATTTTTCTCTCCCCTACCCCATCTCTTGTGTGGGACAGAATGGCTTGAGCCAGCTGGAGCTGGATATTCCCTTCTCTGAGGTCAGTTGGGCTCAGTTAATACCCTAGAGGGTTAGACTCTAGTACTAGTTTTCCTCTAGGGCCTTCTTAAGAGGACTGAGTGTTCTGGTCTATTTCAAATTGGCTACCCCCTATCACCCCACTCCCAGCAGGAAGGCTGAGGGGATTTTCCCTGGTATTCCTGTAGGATCCTGGTGAAGCTCCTGGAGGTAAATCTCACAATATTGTGAGTGCCCCCATGACTGGGTCTCCTGGAGTTTTTACTCTCAGATTGTTGACACTGAGCCTCCAGCAGTTTGTCAGTTATGGCTCTGGTTTCTTCCCCAAGCACAGGTTCCCATGGTCGTTTCACTCTGAGGAAGCCTCAACTTCCTCTGTTCACCTGTGAGCCTCCCCAGTCTCAGGGGTGGCAGTTTGCCTCCTCTGACAGATGCAAGAGCAGGTCTCCCTTTCTTCTATTTTTTTTTTTTTTTTTAATCTACACTCACCTAAGTTATCTTATGCAATACCATGGAATTTTTTTATCTTTTTTTTTTTTTGCTCCCAGGTTTGCAGAAGACTGACTCCCTGGTTTTGGCTAAGTTTCTCCTCTAAGAAGCCTTCCTGACCATCCAATTTAAAGCAGGGCTTGCCAGCCATCTCCAGCCACTATCATTTCCTGTTCTTCAGATTCCTCATCAAACCTAATGTTATCTTGTTCATCCATTTACTTTTTAACCATCTATCTCCCACTACTTCAATGTGAACACCATGAGAAGATAAAGCTTACATATCTTGTAGTCCATTGATTCCCAGTGCTTTGAAAGGTAGATGTATGGTAGATGTTCAAAAGCACTTGTTTAAAAATAATTCATAATTTGTTCAATCATGTTGCTATTGCTAAACTTAGAAGTTAGGATATTTCTAAATCCTATTACAGTTTAATAATAACCACTGTTCTGAGAAACATTTGCATATAAATAAAATTATGTATAAATAGTTCTCTATAAATGACTTTTTTGCCTTCATCATCGTGTAAGTAAAAATCCTATTGAGTCAAAAAAGATGAATGGTTTTAAGGCTCTTAATAGATGTTGTCAGATTATGTTCTGAAAATGCTTTTCTAATTTATAGTTTACCAATAGACTACAGTGCCTATCACACTTTTCACTAGTGTGGGCTATTCTGGTTTTTAAAGACTGTTGCTTATTTAATAGGTGAGAATGAATATACTTATACATTTATATTTGTATCATTTTGCAGCACTTTTCTTTTTACCTATTCCTTTTCTAGATTGTGAGCCTAATGAAAGCAGGGTTTTCATCTTTTTAGGTATATTATTTTCTGAGAACACCCTTATCAACTCTTATCAGTTTCCAGACAACTTATCTCAGTAATGGACTAGTTTTCCAAAAGGCTTAAAACAAAATAACTGAAGCTCCAAGTATTATTATAATATCTTAATGTTGTTGTTTAGTCACTCAGTCATCTTCATTTGTCGGAGAAGGCAGTGGCACCCCACTCCAGTACTCTTGCCTGGAAAATCCCATGGATGGAGGAGCCTGGTGGGCTGCAGTCCATGGGGTCGCTAAGAGTCGGACACAACTGAGCGACTTCACTTTCACTTTTCATTTTCATGCATTGGAGAAGGAAATGGCAACCCACTCCAGTGTTCTTGCCTAGAGAATCCCAGGGACGGGGGAGCCTGGTGGGCTGCCTTCTATGGGGTCGCACAGAGTCGGACATGACTGAAGTGACTTAGCAGCAACAGCAGCAGCATCCTCTTTTGTACCGCATGGACTGTAACTGCCTGGCCCCTCTGTCCATGGGATTTCCCAGGCAAAAACACTGGAGTGTGTTGCCATTTCCTTCTCCAGGGGATCTTCTCGACCCAGGGATCGAACCCGGGCCTCCTGATTGGCAAGCAGATTCTTTACCACTGAGCCCCGAGGGAAGCCATTGGCCCAAATTGATAAGTTTTGCTTAATTTTTTACATCAGGTCTCTATATGATAGTGAATGATGCAAATGGGACTGAGGGCCAGTGGGAAGTGACACGGGAACTCATCACTAACAACAAAGTTCTGAAATGTGAGTGTGACTTCTTTCCATGAATTAGATCACATTCGAAATTTGTATACTAACATTACCCTTACTTATTTGCTTTCTTGAGTGGGAAAGAAATTTTTGGTGCTAAAGCCTTTCCACTGGTTACAGCCGTGCTATCCATAGAAATATACAGTGAACCACATCTGTAAATTTAAATTTGTAGTAGCCATGTGAAAAAGTTAATAGGGACAAATAATATTAGTAAGATATTTTTAAGCCAATGTGTCAATAATACTATATCAACGTGTAATAAATATAAAAAATCATTGACGCATAAAGAGTTTTATGCTGTCTTTGAAATCTGTGTTCCATTGTACAGTTAAAGGACACTTCAGTTTGGACCAGATGCATTTCAAGACCTCAGAATCATCATGTGAATAGTGCTACTGTATTAATATTATAAACCCAAGCTTTATAATATTAAAAAGTATTTTCATGGGCTCAAAGAGTAAGTGAATATAGTTTTCAAAACTTGGAATGATGTTCCTCAGAGGTTTCATAGTTTGGGTTTTCCAGTCACAGACTTTGAGACAAACATTTGGGTGAAAGTGGTTTATTTTAGAAGTGATCCCAGGAAAACACATGTAGGAAGTGGACAAGTGAGAAAAAGCAGGAAGGAAACCAATAAAAAGTGTGTTAGCAAGAAAGTTACTGCTTTTGCAACTGGGCTCCTTCCCTTGTGGTCACCTTGGTAAACACAGTTATTCCAACTCATAGGCAAGGGCATTGGGGCATTTATCTACCCACTTCCCATCCATCACTGGTTAAGGGTTGAATCCAAGCTTTTTGGCTTGCTTTTCATATGGCCCCAGTGTGCTTCCATAGCTAGAAAGAGGCCCTAAGTGGAGAGTTGCAGATAAGCAGTGAGCTCCTTAGTCCTGGAGAAGAGTCAGAGGTCATGAGCTGTAAAGTGACAGCTTCTGCTCCAGCAGGTCACACTGTCCAAGGAGGGATCCTATTAGCCTCAGTATGTTACAAAGACTTGGTGTTACAAAGACTCCGCTTTATACCACTAATCCTATTCACTTATATATCCCTAGCTCCTGGAATAGTAAGTGTTTAATAAATGTTGACTGTATGACTTTCCCTGAGTGCCTGCTTTATTCTTTAAGGCTCTCAATGTAAATGGGGCACATGGTTACCAATCATGGGTCATGTCCTTAAAACTCCCTCATCAGAAAGGAAAGAGAGGTTTTTTCCCTTTCTAGCTCCAGCAAAAGCAAAACAAAAATCACCCTCACTCCCTGCCCCCTTCACTGCTCAACATTCTCAAGGAAGAAATCCAGTTGGTCTGGTTAGCCATGAGGTTATCTCTCAACCAAGCCCTTTGGACAAGGTCATGGCATATGATGATTGGCTAGATTTCAGCTGGGTACTCACTCCTGAGTTTACAGAGGTGGATATATCACTAGGAGAAGTGATCGAGAAATTATCACTATATTCAGAACTATGCATACCCACAGGATTATGTTTAAATTGTAAATCTCATTTTCCTATATGTCTTGGTTGAAAATGCTTGAGGACCAGCATTATCTCAGCTGAATCATTTTAGTACTGCTCTTATACCTGCTGCAGGTTTAACACTTGAAGCTTTGACAATTTGACAGAGATCTTATAGACCAGTCATTTTCAACGTTTTTGGAACCAGGGACCGGTTTCATGGAAGACAATTTTTTTCACGGACCAGGGAGAGTGGGATGATTTCGAGATGATTCAATCACTTTATTTATTTTGCACTTTATTTCTATCATTATTATATTGTAATATATAATTAAATAATTATACAACTCACTATATTTCAGAATCAGGGAGCCCTGAGCTTGTTTTTCTACAACTAAATGGTCTCATCCAAGCTTGATGGGAGAGAGCGACACCCGAAGTGTGTTCTTATGTCCAATCTACTTTGTGATTTTGCTTTGATTGCTGTCACTGCAGAAAACCCTGCTTTACAAAGATAGCTTGTTCAAAATGGAAACAGGCTTTTCAGTGCTTTGTGGCAATCTCTGCCACAGAGAATATCCTGTGGCAGGATATTCTGCCTGGACTTTAGAATGTATAGAAATTTGAAGTTGTCTCAAACATACTTTTAGGTCATCATCATTTGCAGTCTCATGAAGCTGATCCTCATTCTAGCATGAAAAAAGTTGATTTACCTGGCTTATTCACAGACAGGTCACAGATCCATTCCTTCCCAGTTCAAGGGTCTTTTGCTGTTGGGATGTAATGCTCAAACTCTTTAGAAAGCTGAGATAGATGATCACAGACCAGCTGGGAGAAAGAAGTCCCTGGCTGTCTCTTTCAAAATATCTGCTAATATTTGAAACATGTCAAAAATCTCAATGTTCACTTGTCACCCCCTTTTGGCAAGGAATGCAGCCACTTTACTTTGTTGGATAACTGGTTGCCACATATATGTGTTGCAATGAACCCATAATTGAAGTAGAACTCTTGATATTTTATCTTAAATTGTTTCCTTTTTGTTGGTGGTCTTAGAGTCTTTTGCTGTCTCATCATTGGGTCTCTCCCCCTTATCAAAGAAGCTCTCCAGCTGTGTTTGTTTTTCACTCATTTTGGTAAAGTTAGCTTTGGGCTTACCAGACTGAGACGGAGACAAGTGTGCAGTGCAGGAAGAGCCGCTGATGGAAAATAATGGGCAGGCCTTGTGCACAGTGAAATGAGTGTTGGATTCTGACTTAAAGCCTATCACGAGATGCGGCTGTCCAGTTGAAGTACATCAACTCATGTTACTGTACAGCCTACCAGCAGATGCAGCTTGTCACTTGCCACTCACTGAAAGGATTTTGATATGAGTCTGCAAGCAATTGTCTTATTTTGGTCTCTGTGTTGTCAACCTCTCTGCTCGTGATAATCTGTGTTTGCAGGTGCTCCCCAGTGCTAGCATCATCACTTCAGCTCAACCTCAGATAATTAGGCATTGGATTTTTATAAGAAGTGTGCAAGCTAGATCCCTCACATGGGCAGTTCACAGTAAGGTTTGTGCCTCTATGAGAATCTAATGCTGCTGCTGGTCTGACAGGAGGTGGAGCTCAGGTGGTAATGCGAGTGATGAGTGGAATGGCTATAAATACTGATCAAGCTTCTCTCCCTTGCCCATCACTCACCTCTTACTATGTGGCCTGATTCCTAACAGGCCACAGACCAGTGGTTGAAGACCCCTGCTGTAGACCATACAATATTTTATAGTTTGCACAGATACAAATTTCCACCATCTATCCCTGAGGTTTGTTTGGAAATGAATCATCAAGTCCAACAAGATTGCACTTCTCCTTAGATATTGTTTTGCCCTCCTTATTAGAGTCAATGGCTGTCTTCATTAACTCGGCATAATATATTCAGTGTTCATCTGCTTTGTGGCATACATCAGTGTATCTATCTTGACGAATCATATCCTATTGCATGTAATTCCAGATTTCATTTGCCCATTCATAAGATGGTGTACACTTTCTTCCTCCCACCCCTCACACCTTTATCTTTTATGAATAATGGTGTTATAATATTTGTAACTAAGTTTTCAAGTGGACATATGTTTTCATTTATCTTGGATAGATAACTATGAGAAGAATTTCTGGGTTATGTGGTAACTTTGTGGTTTTACCATTTTACTTTCCCACCAGCAGTATATGAGGATTCTGGTTTCTCTGCATCCTCTCCATCACTTGTTATTGCTCCTTTAGTCATAGTATTGAGCCATTTCAGATCAATAAACAAGTGAAGATAGAGGTCTTATGACATCTCCCCCGTTTGTAAGCTCTGTGTCTGGCCTAGTGGTCCTGCACCTGAAAGGCATTCACTGAATGTCTGTTCAAAACAAAGTTTTATTTGTATGTTGTTTTAGGTTTTAGTTTTTAGAAAATGCTCTCACAAATCCTGAGGCTCACAGTAACCCTGTAGGAAGTAGGATGAGTGAAGGATCTGGTCCCCTGGCTCTAGAGCCACTCTTCTCTGAACAATTTAATACTGGATTTCAACATTTCTTCTAAACATCGTATTAGTTTATACTCAGAAAACAATGCTAAAAATTTTCAAAAAACTCTTAGTTTTAAAACATACAGCAGAAGCTGAAGGGACTGAGTGATTTGACAGTTTAGAGATGACAATTATGGTCCTGAGAGAGTTGGAACTGGAGAGAACAGTCTGGGGAATTGGGAAAAGGGAAGTCACCAGACTCCCAACTTCAGCAAGCAATTTCTTCATCTTTGAAGAAGAACTAGTAGCTGAACATTTATAGGGATGGAAAATGTAGAGAATTTCAAAGACAACTGGAAATTAGGTGAGGAGTGATTATTTAGATTGTAGATTGCATTATCTGAGAAAGAGTTAACACCAGAAAGATGGGTAATTGAAAACTGACGATTTTCAGCTCTGTCTTCCTTTTTGCAATAGAAAATTTCAAACCTGCATAAAAATTAAGAAAATAATATCAAGAAAATAGTATAATAAACCACCATCACGCCCATTAATAGAAAATAATCAACACATTGCCATTGTTAAATGTATGAGTTATAAAAAATATTTGACTACATTAAGGATTTCTTTAAAATTGATTTCTCCTCCAGCTTTATTGAGATCTAATTGACAATCAAAAATTGTATATATTTAGATGTATAACTTGATGACTTGACATACATATACACTGAAATGCTCATCATACTAAGCCAACTAATGTATCTATCACTTCACATCTTAATCATTTAGATTTTTTTTCTTTCTTTTATGTTGAGAACCCCTAAGCTCTACTCTCTCAGCAAATGAAAAGGACACAGTACAGAATTATCAACTGTAGCCACATTGCTATGCCTTAGTTCTGCAGGACATATTCATCTTGCAAACCTGAAGCTAAAAGTCATTGTTAATAACACCATTTTAGCCAAGGTTCATGGGAAATTATCAAAGAATAATGAGGTGATCTTGTTATAAGCCCCACAAACTTTGATCTTTCTTCATTTAGGATGAAAGGGAAGAAAAGCGTCTGAGCTGGTAAAGCAGCCACAGAAATAATTTATCACTTATGAGTGAAGGCCCAAGATTTTGTTCTCAGTCCTACAGTCATTGATTCATTCAGATAGCATATTCTTGGCACTTTTCACACAGACCATCCACCAGTGGGACAGTCATGCTGGACTTGGACTTGAATCCAAATCAGGATATATCATTTACTGATTCAAAGACCTTGGAGAAGTGCTGTCTTTGAGCCTCATTTTTCTCATCTGTAAAACAGATAACACCTCCTTGAATAGGGCATTATTTGAGTTAAAAGTGAAAACAAGTTCCCCACAAATGCACATAACCTGTGTTCTATAACATATGCCACTGATACATGTTTGAGTTATAAAAAATGTTTGAATACATTAAGGATTCCTTTAAAATAGATTTCTTCTCCAGCTTTATTGAGCTGAGCTCATGATGAAAGAAATCATAAGGCAATCTCTCTGTCCCAAATCCCCCTTGTAAGAGGGCAGCAAAAAGCTCACAAGAGTACCCCTACAATGTAACCTGTGAGACACAAGACATCTCACATGTTGTGGAGTTCTCTAATGACAGCAAATTCATCTTTTGAAATCATTTGGAGTTTTCTAATCTGTCACATTTCTCTAAATCTTGCAGCTCTATAAGCATAATATGTGCTAAACCCTGTTGTTCAGTTCAGTTCAGTCGCTCAGTCGTGTCCGACTCTTTGCGACCCCATGAATTGCAGCACGCCAGGCCTCCCTAGCCATCACAATCTCCCAGACTTCACTCAAACTCATGTCTATCAAGTCGGTGATGCCATCCAACCATCTCATCCTCTGTCATCCCCTTTTCCTCCTGACCACAATCCCTCCCAGCATCAGAGTCTTTTCCAATGAGTCAACTCTTCGCATGAGGTGGCCAAAGTCCTGGAGTTTCAGCTTTAGCATCATTCCTTCCAAAGAACACCCAGGGCTGATCTCCTTTAGAATGGACTGGTTGGATCTCCTTGCAGTCCAAGGGACTCTCAAGAGTCTTCTCCAACACCACAGTTCAAAAGCATCAATTCTTCAGCGCCCAGCTTTCTTCACAGTCCAACTCTAGCATCCATACATGACCACTGGAAAAACCATAGCCTTGATTAAATGGACCTTTGTTGGCAAAGTAATGTCTCTGCTTTTCAATATGCTATCTAGGTTGGTCATAATTTTTCTTCCAAGGAGTAAGCGTCTTTTTTAATTTCATGGCTGCAGTCACCATCTTGCAGTGATTTTGGAGCCCAAAAAGATAAAGTCGGACACTGTTTCCACTGTTTCTCCATCTATTTCCCAAGAAGTGATGGGACCAGATGCCATGATCTTCATTTTCTGAATGTTGAGCTTTAAGCCAACTTTTTTACTCTCCTCTTTCACTTTGTAGTTCTTCTTCACTTTCTGCCATAAGGATGGTGTCATCTGCATATCTGAGGTTATTGATATTTCTCCTGGCAGTCTTGATTCCAGCTTGATTCCAACTTCTTCCAGCCCAGCGTTTCTCATGATGTACTCTGCATATAAGTTAAATAAGCAGGGTGACAATATACAGCCTTGATGTACTCCTTTTCCTATTTGGAACCAGTCTGTGGTTCTATATCAGGTTCTAACTGTTGCTTCCTGACCTGCATACAGGTTTCTTAAGAGGCAGGACAGGTGGTCTGGTATTCCCATCTCTTTCAGAATTTTCCACAGTTTATTGTGATCCACACAGTCAAAGGCGTTGGCATAGTCAATAAAGCAGAAATAGATGTTTTTCTGGAACTCTCTTGCTTTTTCGATGATCAAGCAGATGTTGGCAATTTGATCTCTGGTTCCTCTGCCTTTTCTAAAACCAGCTTGAACATCTGGAAGTTCACAGTTCACGTATTGCTGAAGCCTATCTTGGAGAATTTTGAGCATTACTTTACTAGCATGTGAGATGAGTGCAATTGTGTGATAGTTTGAGCATTCTCTGGCATTGTCTTTCTTTGTGATTGGAATGAAAACTGACCTTTTCCAGTCCTGTGGCCACTGCTGAGTTTTCCAAATTTGCTGGCATATTGAGTGCAGCACTTTCACAGCATCAGCTTTCAGGATTTGAAATAGCTCAACTGGAATTCCATCACCTCCACGAGCTTTGTTTGTAGTGATGCTTTCCAAGGCCCACTTGACTTCACATTCCAGGATGTCTGGCTCTAGGTGAGTGATCACACCATCGCGATTGTTGGCCATCGTCAAATGTTTGGTGCCTGGTTTGTATTGGCCAAACCAAGGTCTTGTGCCCAATGTACACTGAGGTGAAACAAACTGAAAAGTTGGAGTTCGGAGCAGAGAAAGGTTCCTTGCAAGGGTCAAGCAAGGAGTACATGATGTTCATGCTCAGAAGGCTGGAACTCCCCAGTGGATTTCAGGGGAGGGTTTTTAAAGGCAAGCTGAGGGAGAGAGTCCAGGGTACTTGATTAGCTCATGCACTACTCCGATTGATGCTGAGGAGCAGGGTAATGTAACAGGGGCTATCATCATAAATCCTTAGGTTCCAGTTTATCCTGGTCATCATGCAGTTAACTTCTTCCACCTGGTGGACATTTTAGCATTTGCAAAAAAACTCAGGAATATGCACCAGACCCTGTTGTAAAGATTCTGTGACTGCTGTATGGCTAATCTATCAATGAAGTTTTTTGTTATTACATCTTCACAGTCTTCCAATCATCCTTGAGCCAGCCTATTGTGACTCAGAGGAGGCCTGGGAGACTGAATCTTTTCTACAAACAAGAGCCAGGCAGAGGTCATGGGGTTGGGGTAGGGTCTATCCCAGGAAGGTCCCTCAGTGTCCTACTCCATTCCAGCTGGAGACCTTCCCACAGTGCCCTTGTTTGGTCCTGAGGAGGGCAGCATGTCCAGAGGGTGGGCTGCTGTCTCCTGCCATCTTTCTCAGGGTTTCCTCTGCAGCGCATGGGCAGCCTCTGAGCAGCAGAGATGGGCGGGGCCTGAGACTCCAGCCTCCTGTGAGCTCCTGGACTCAGAGCAGGAACTTCCGCAGAATTTGCAGCCAGGTGCGCTCCAGGGAGCTGGGCTGGTTGTGCCCCACAGTCAGCCTGCCTGCCTGCCTTTATCAAAGAGCTGGTAGCTTTGCCTCCCACCTGCGTGGGGCTCCTAGCAGCATTTACCTGGGTGCTTCTTGGTCCTGTAGCCCCACACGTGGCACGCTGCATCCATCCTAGGCCTGTGGCAGCAGCTGCACAGAGTGGGTGCCTCAAAGGTGGACTCTGGAGGTTTCTCAGTCCTGGGAGGTGAGACCTGGTGCACAAAGGGCACTCCACTCTCAGAAGCAGGTGTTCTCAGGCTCCAGCCCAGTGGACCTGTGGGGCAGCCAGTCTCCAGCATCCCCGACGGCACCTCCAGGAGCAGCAGGAGGCCCACCGCCTCCTGAGCAAGGTGACCCCGGTCTGCGTCCACCTTGGCCGGCAAGATGCTGGCTGTGTCCCCGGAGGTGAAGACCAACCCGCTGCAGAAGGCGAACTTCTGCTCGCGCCTGTTTGTCTGGTGAGCGCCCCATCTAAGCTGTGACAATTCCTGCGAGCATGTGCCTGACACTGCTGGCTTCTGTTGGGGACCAAGGGACAAGGAGAGGGTGCGCTCGGGACTGGTGGCAGTAGGGGTGGGAGGAGGACCCAGGGACCTGGTGTCCACCTTATCCAGCTGCCTCAGAACTGCTCAGCAATTCACTGTCAGTTCTGAAAGAAGCTGCAACTTTCACCCCAAGGAAGCAGCTTATAAACAACTTTATTTATCTATCAGTGCCCTGCACCTTTGCCATCTTCCAATAATGTCCCCACATTTCCCCATGTTCCTTAGGTGAACATCTGAGTTCCAACTGCCCTGGAATACCTCTCTCACCCTGTCTATGGCCATGTCTTTCTTTCTCTCCCTGCCTCCCTCCCTGTGTTGTTGACTATTTGTCCTGGTACCTAGTTGAGGCCAATTTCATGTGTGTACAAAACACAATTGTTTTTATGAAATGAATGGGAACACCATTGTGGAACACCTTTTGCTTTTTCCTGGGACACACAGCCAGGAGCAGAGTGTCTATTTGACCACAGCCCCTTTCCCTATTGCAAATATCTCCACTTCCACCTTTGAGGACCAGATCCTGGGAATGGGGTCCATGAAACCTGTGGGGTCTTATCCAGATCTCTAGCTCAGAGAAGCAGTGCCTGGTCTTGATGTAGATGGTCCTGCCCAGGAGTCCTTTGGTCCTGAAACCACTGAAGGATCCCTGAGCTGGGAGCAAACACACAGATGAAAAATGCTGCAGAGTGCTGAAGCTCTTAAATGAAGTCTTCATCTAATAGCTGGGACTACAGAAAGGCAGGTCTGAACCTTTGGACTTTAATCACACTTGGGTGATTACTTGATCTTTTGTTTCTCAACTCTAACCCATTCATCTTTCCCACAGATTCTGATATTTCTTTTCTGGGACAGCCTAGGGGATCCCCAGGGCGATGGCAGCTCCTATTCTTGTTTTGATGGTGGTATATTCAGTGTATGTGGCTACATCTCATGGCTATTTGATGTCCCTTAAAGAAAGAGGGTCCTAAAAGAAGGAATATGTGTGTGGTTACCATAAATAATAGTAAAATAGATAAATGTCTCTTTAATTTCAGGTAGGGCAAGAAACTCTCAAAGCACATTCTGTTTGTTGATTTTGAAAATGCATGTGCATAGAAATGGAAGGTGGAGACTTTGATTTTGGTTGGCACTCATTTCCAGTTTTCCTGCTGGAGAGGAAGGAGGGTAAAGATCATCTGCAGCTTGATTATCTCAGGTCTCCAAGAGATAAAACTAATGAGACAATTGAGGAATCATGGACCAAAGAGCAAGAGAAGGAGAGTAACTGGAAAAGGCTCTAAGAATGGCCTTAGCAGCTCATGGAATCTGGGGATCTTTCTTTTGAAACTGTCACAAATTTGTTCAGTCAGGCCATTCTTGTTCTGAGCATTTAGCCAAGTGGCCTCTCTGGAAAAAAAAAAAAAAAAGGAGTATAGTTGATTTACAATGTTTTGTTAGTTTCAGGAGTACAGCAAAGTAAACCAATTATACATATATCCACTTTTTAAAAAAGATTATTTTCTTTAAAAAAGAAAAAAAAAGATAAAGTCTATTGCAGAGTATTGAATGGAGTTCCCTCTGTTATACAGTAGGTTCTTATTAGTTATCTATTTTATATATGCTTCCTTGGTGGCTCAGATGATAAAGAATCTGGCTGCAATGCAGGAGACCTGGGTTAGATCCCTGGGTTGGGAAGAATCCCTGGAGGAGATGGCAATCCACTCCGATATTCTTGCCTAGAGAATCCCACGGACAGAGGAGCTTAGTGGGCAACAGTTCATGGGGTCACAGAGTCAGACACAAATATAGTAGTTTATATATGTCAATTCCAGTCTCCCAATTGTCCCTTCTTCCCTTATCCACTGGTAACCATAAGTTCGTTTCTTACATCTGTAACTTTATTTCTGTTTGGTAGGTAAGTTCATTTGTACCGTTTTTTAAAGATTATATGTATAAGTGATACCGTATGATATTTGTCTTAGTCTGCAAGAGGCTTTCTCTGGCAGTTGGGATGCCCTCTTTTTTATCAGACCACTTGTATTAACATAGAAACAACAGGAAATGGTTGCTGGGGCACAGATTCCCCCTTGATCAGCCGGCAGGTAATCAAGAGCTTTGTAGTGGTCAAGAGTCATATGGGCCAGAGGGTCTAGTGAAGATTTTGTCATTCTAAGGTTAGAACTGGGTTCTCTACTTACCCAAGCCAGTCTCTGACTTTATTTTTTATGGTTATGGGATTATAAATCGTTTCTAGTTCTAGGCTCATCAGGGATCCCACAAGAGAGACAACTGCTATTACCAGTCCAGCTCCCCTCCTGACTAGATGAGTGGCCCCCTTTGATTCACAGGTTGTGCAAGTGTAATTAAAATCTGAATGTAACCTTGATCTGGGTGTGAACCACCTATAGCCCAGTGTCCCCTGGTAGAGTTTTCTTGGAGACAGTTGATGGCCCAACATGGGTGGCCCTTGCTATAGGGTCCTCGAGGAACAAACATCCCTCAGGGGTGCACACACTGTCTTTGGGTTTTCTTGAGTCAAGATTAGGCTCATGGTGGCACCTTTCCATCCAGGATACCGGTTGCATAACCAGACCCCTCTATGTTTGGTATGATCCTGTTCCCACAGCCGTTAAGCATGATAACTACCTAGAGTTGGCCATGCCTGTAGGTGGAGGGCTCATAGTGAACACTTGGTTGAACTCCCAGAAAACAGGGATTTGACTAACACATATGCCTTTGCAGGGGTGTGGTGGCAGTGGGCAACCTTGATGTCCCCAGGCAGAAGCCTGGGCGTGGAGGAATTAAACCATAGTTTGGTGATATTGTCAGTTGTTAGTGGAGTTCCCTGAAAGTCTGGAGGGCTATATTTATTCCCGGACTGAGGCTGATGGTGACAGATCCAACAGTCAGTAAAATTTCAGCCCTTTTGGATGTTTGAATGTTACTTTTTAAAATAAATGAATCTGCCAGGGAGTGATACCAAGGAGGACAGTAAGAAGAATCAACTGTGCACTTTAGCTGGGAAGGTGTTACTTATCTTGAGTTTGTCTTCAGAAGATTGGGGTCAGAAAGAGGCTAAAGTGAGCATTCTGGCTGAGGGGAGTTTGACAGGACTGTAAGGAGTTCAGGGTCCAGAGCCTGTTAGGCTCAGGGTTTTGTGTCCAAAGATAATTGCCTGTAAAAAGTCTTCTCTGTTGACAGCTGATCTAAGGAGATCTTTACATCAGGATTGAAACTGCTTTGAATATGACTGGTGCTCAGACACTTTAGTCATACGGACTCTTTGCAACCCCATGGACTGTAGCCCACCAAGCTCCCCTGTCTATGGGATTTTCCAGGCATGAATACTGGAGTGGGTTGTTGTTTCCTTCTCCAGGGGATCTTCCCAACCTAGGGATGGAACCAGCATCTCTTACATCTCCTGCATTGACAGGTTCTTTACCACTAGTACAATGTAGGTATCCTTGAATCTGATACAGTTCAGAAGATTTAAGTCCTCAGTAATACAGGAACGTATCTGCAGCCTTACCCACAATGGCCATTCAGCTCTATTCTGCTTTCCTGAAACACCATTACTTTATTTTCATTTCTAGATAAATTTTTTCCTAAATAATTAAAGCAGATGTACAGTGTATGTTCAGTAGGCCACAAACAGCCTGCTTTTAAGTTATACCATGTATAAGCCAGCATGACTTTCCTAGAATGTATGTGTGTAAGCACATATCTAAATTCCCCCTGTATCTTTATATATTTAAAATGTAGACTTCTTTTTTAACAATGTCCATGAATGTAGGTTTCTAATTAGAGATGTGTAATTTGGATATATGTCAGTCTCCTTTTAATGTTTAACAGGTGGCTAAACCCCTTGTTTAAAATTGGTCACAAACGGAAATTAGAACCAGATGACATGTATTCAGTGCTTCCAGAAGATCGCTCCCAGCGCCTTGGAGAAGAGCTGCAAGGGTGAGCACAGACATCAGAGAGAAGGGAGGAAGAGTGAGAATTTCCATGTGGGGCTAAAGGTTTGGGGGAGGCTTTGCCTTCCTCTGGGTTCTCCTGAGCCTCCTCCCCTGACACTGCACACTCACCCCCTCAGGCTGACCCCAGGCTTAGCCCACTTTGGAGGCTGGGGGATCCCATGTTCCCTGTGCATCTGTGGACGTGGAGGAAGCCCTCAGCCACGGCCCTGGAGGCCTAGCTCTGTATCGGAGGTGGGGTCCCTGGAGGACAGTGTTTACCCTCCTGAGCTCCTCATGACCTGTGAGTCTAGCAAAGCTTGGCAGGAACTTGTTTCCAGTATCTGGAACTTTTCCTTCAAGCCCTGTTTCTCTGGTGCTTCAGAGTCTGCACCGCTCGTCTTTCAGGAGCCCTGTGAGCAGGGAACCAGCATCTATTGCGCAGCCGCAGAGTGCCCTGTAGTGCAGGCTCCTCTCCCACTCCGCCCCGCCCCCTTTCCCCTTTGGTGGACATGCTGTTCTTCACTGTGCTCTGTTTATCATCACAGGCACTGGGATCAGGAAGTGAAGAGAGCCCAGAAGGATGCACAGGAGCCTTCCTTAATGAAAACAGTCATAAAGTGTTACTGGAAATCCTATTTAATTTGGGGAATGTTTACATTTCTGGAGGTAAAAGATTTTCATACTGTGCACTGCTTTTTGGTGTATGTGTCTCTGTACTGAGGTGGACAGACCGGTGGGGAGAGAGGCCAGTGGTCTAAGGTCTGAGGATAAACCCTCATGGAAACATGATAGAGCTCAGAGGTTGTAATCCATCTGTAGAATGGGCAAGGACTGGACTCCAGGGGTTACTATTCTTCTTTTAACTGATTAAAGAGTGTTGTGGAAGGATGGCCTTGAAATAAAAGACATTTTATATTATGGTAGAAAGTTCCTGGTGCTCAGTATAAACGCTGATTGATCTTTGACCAAAAGAAGATTCCAGCAACCTCAGGCAATATGTGCCCTGTGATTTAGAGGACGGTAATTTGGACTCGAGCCCAGAATAAAGTACCTTTTATGGTGCTTTGTTATAGTTTAACAAGGTAAAAATTGTTACTTTGACCAGGTCACATCTGATAAATACTTTTCTAAGAAGATACCATCGCCGCTCCTCTTCCGGGGGAACAGAACCCAGGGCCCTGCATCTGGCCTGTAGGTGCCCAGAACTCCTAAGAGCACACCTTGCCCCAGGCTTCCCTCTTCCCCATGGGCTGGCACTGTAAGCAAAGCC
Source organism: Bubalus kerabau (assembly GCF_029407905.1). Taxonomy (NCBI): domain Eukaryota; kingdom Metazoa; phylum Chordata; class Mammalia; order Artiodactyla; family Bovidae; genus Bubalus; species Bubalus kerabau. The sequence goes on from NC_073635.1 coordinate 71,928,428, forward strand.
CCCGTGAGGAAGAGCTCCAACTTCACCGTGAATTCTGTGCACCCTCCAAGCTGCTTTCTTTCCCTGGTTGCGGGAGCAGATTCCTGGTTGAAGGGGGATCCTGGTATCCTGGCATTGGCAGAGGGTGTAGGAGGGAATGTGCAGGGCAAACCAGAGGCAGAAAGCTGTGAGGTCAGTGACCTCCATGACCCTGAAGATCCTGGGTCAAGATCCCCCAGAGGACAGTTCACCTGGGGACACAGGGCTGTCAGCCCCCTGTTCTGGCTGAGCCTGCTGGGGGTCTGCTGCTGATCCCCCTGGGGGGCTCGTAGCGCTGCCTTAGGGACACGGGAGGGCTGTGAGTGTGAGAGCAAGAGGGATGGAAGGTGCAGAAGGTGTGAGCTGTCCTCAGTCCATTGTGTTGGGTTGAGGTGGGTGGGCCAGGTCATTCGCAGGTGGGCGGCGTGGCTCTGGTTTAAAGGCTGTGCTGTGCTGAAGGGCACTGTGGGCAATGGGCAGCTGGGGAGGTGAAGTCCGCCCCACACAACTGGAGAGACAGAGAATCTGTCAGCTCCCAGGTGACTGGATGGTCCTGGAGGATGTTCTCACTGATGCCAGAAAAAGATTGGCCATTGTGCCAGAGGGTGGGACAGGTATGTGGGGCAGGGTGCCGCCTTTGAGAGGGCACTGACCACCTAGGTACTGCAATGCCTTGTGAAGGACAGGAGTGGGAGAGGGAGCAGGAGCCCGTCAGGCTGCCCCAGCCCTTCTTTGTCCCGTATGCAGCTGTCCCAGTCATGGAATTTCCACATAGTCACAGTAAGTCTGTTTGCAAGACACAGGTGGCAAGCTGGTGTGGCCTGTTTGTGCAGGATTTCCTGACCTCACACAGCAGAGCTCTCATGAATTCTGCTTATCAGGAAACCCTGGGGCCTCGGTGTCTGCCTGTGGCTCATGCCAGGTGCCTGGTTGGATGAGTGGCCTCCGGGTTTAATGTTGGATCATATCCTGGAGCAGGTCTTTCTCTGCTGTCCCTGGTTCTCTAGTTTCTCTTTGGTAGCAGATGCTAAAGAGTCTTAAAGTCAAGTGGATTCAAAGCAGAGCCCATGTGGCTGGGTTTGAATTGAGCTGCTGGTTTTTCTTGCTGTCCTGGGCTGTTAGTCCCTTGAGTGGGGTCACTAAGCCTTGGATGGATCCCATTCTAATATGAGTCCTGGGTCTTGGCTGTGGCAGTTCATGGGAGAAGCGGACATAGAGGGAGAGGCCACAGGATCTGGGGTTCTTCCTGAGAGGGAATCCTCCCCACTGTGGTGCTGGGAGTGTTGATTTCAAAGTTGTCCAGCCCCAGTAATACTTCCTGCTGGGGATCCAGGAAGGCCAGGCCTGGGGCTGCATAAGATGCAACTGGTAGAGCCCTGGGCCCTTTTAGGAAGTTGGTCACTGGGTGGTCATGGCAGAGAAGTGGGGAGTAGAGGACGTAAATTTAGGGGCTCATCTGTGTGGCAGTACTGCTAGCACTAGCAGCAGTGCTAGTTAGTTAATCATTGATTTTATGAAGCAACTTCCCGTGTTGTGATCAGTCTATACTGCTTGTTATTCTTTATATTTTAGATGGTGGAAGATCTAAACTCAGCCCAGGATTTTCTAAAACACAAACATGTTTCCTTTTTGACCTCTAGCCCTCTTTTAATCTCTCAGATGCACAGAACACCCTGTGGATCATCCATGATCCCAAGCAGTGTGGTCTTTCCACCCACAGCACGAGCAGGGCCTCCCAGGTACTCCTGGCGGCACCAGTGGGAGAAAGCAGGGTGACGCCAGTCCAGAGTGAGGCTTTTAGGGTTTTAGGATTTTGAGATATGAAAACCTCTGTCCTATGAGAAAGGCTTCCCTGATAGCTCAGCTGGCAAGGAATCTTCCTGCAATGAGGGAGACCTGGGTTCAATCCCAGGGTTGGGAAGATCCCCTGGACAAGGGAAAGGCTACCCACTCACTCCAGTATTCTGGCCTGGACAATTCCATGGGCTGTCCTGTGAAAACTGAGGAGTATCTCTTCTTCTCAGAGAAACAAGTACCAGGCTGTGGAGCACTTGCCTGTCACCCCTAATTAGAACAGAACAGCCAGAGAGCTCCCAGCACCCCTGGCCCCTGTGTGCACCTCCATGGGTACTGTGGGTGGAGAGGACAGGTCCCCACCTGCCCGGGGCCCTCAGTGTGGAGAGGAAGAGCCTGAAGCCTCTGCCTGGGACAGAGTCACAGAGACCACCTCCCCAGGTCATCAGTGCTTCTCTCTGAGAAGTGAAGTCTCCATTGCTGGTGTGTGAGTGGGGTAACCTCAGAGAGCCAGAGTGGGTTCACCCAGTCCCTTCCCCTAAGAGGGGAGGTATTGCCAGGAGTTTTGTCCTTTTCCCAGGACTCTTAGAAGTGGCCCAGCCTTGTCTGGTCACTTGGCCTTTGTTTGAAGCCACTTTTGCTAATGGTCTCTGGTCCAGTTGGAGGCTGTGGGAAGCCCATGTGTGTGTAAACCTTCACTTTGGAGCTCAGTTGATGAGCAGGAAGTAAACAGAATCCTCTGCATCCCACAGTGGGCTTTGTGCCTCAACTCACGGCCGGTTCCCCAAGAACTGAGTGCTCTTTGCATTTATTTCCCAATCCTTTCTTCCATGTGTCCCTCACTTTGCTCAACCCAGGAGGCTGAGGAGTGGCTGCTGGTGGCAAAGATACTGTGGGCTGAGAGCAACCACTGAGGACCACACAGCAAGGGAGAGGAGGAGGGGGCCTTGAGCCAAGCAGAAGGGGACCTGCGGAGCAGACCTGCTGTGTGCGCCCTGCTGGTTCTTGAGAGCATAGCATTAGCAATTAGCCATTAGGTGTTAGTAATATCCACAGTGATGACCTTGAGTTATAAATTAGGGTTTTATATCTACCTTCTCTTCTTTTTCTAAGCATATGTAAGTTTTTAATGTAAAGTTAAAAGAATTTTTTAAAATTGAAATATGATTGGCTTACAATGTTATATTAGTTTCTGGTATTCATCCGTTCAGTTCAGTTCAGTCCTTCAGTCGTGTCCGACTCTTTGCGACCCCATGAATTGCAGGACACCAGGCCTCCCTGTCCATCACCAACTCCCAGAGTTCACTCAAACTCATGTTCATTGAGTCGGTGATGCCATCCAGCCATCTCATCCTCTGTCACCCCCTTCTCCTCCTGCCCCCAATCCCTCCCAGCATCAGGGTCTTTTCCAATGAGTCAGCTCTTCACATCAGGTGGCCAAAGTACTGAAGTTTCAGCTTTAGAATCATTCCTTTCAAAGAAATCCCAGGGCTGATCTCCTTCAGAATGGACTGGTTGGATCTCCTTGCAGTCCAAGGGACTCTCAAGAGTCTTCTCCAACACCACAGTTCAAAAGCATCAATTCTTCGGTGCTCAGCTTTCTCCATAGTCCAACTCTCACATCCATACATGACTACTGGAAAACCATAGCCTTGACTAGATAGACCTTTGTTGGCAAAATGATGTCTCTGCTTTTGAATATGCTATCTAGGTTGGTCATAACCTTCCTTCCAAGGAGTAAGCGTCTTTTAATTTCATGGCTGCAGTCACCATCTGCAGTGATTTTGAAGCCCAAAAAAATAAAGTCTGACACTGTTTCCATTGTTTCCCCATCTATTTCCCATGAAGTGATAGGACCAGATGCCATGATCTTAGTTTTCTGAATGTTGAGCTTTAAGCCAGCTTTTTAACTCTCCTCTTTCACTTTCATCAAGAGGCATTTTATTTCCTCTTCACTTTCTGCCATAATTAGTGATTTAATATTTTATACAGTACATGATAAGTTTAGTTACCAACAGTCACCGTGCAAAATTATTCCAATATTATTGAATATATTTCCTATGTTGTATAATTCTGTGATTTATTTATTTTTTAAATTTTTATATATTTATTTTTTGCCCCCAATCCCCTTTTACTTATTTTATAATTTGGAGTTTGTACCTCTTAAGTTCCCTCACCTATTTCACTTGTTTCCTACACCCACCTTGATCCATTTTCTTTATGTAGTCAGGGAAGTAGGAGACTCTTTTTGAAAGATTACATTCATAATGGTTAAAAATTTTGGCAATCTGGGTAGAAGTGAAACCTTAATTACAGTCTAGAAAATTTGGTTTTACACATGACTTTTCTCAAGAGTTCTTGTTCCACTGTGGTCTCCTGTGAGGAACAATGAGTTTTCCAAGCCTTTGTGAATCCAGCCTCTGCCATTAAGAATAGAGTAAGTCTCTTATCAGGACTTCTAATAATAAAAGTGATGAAAAATCCTTGTTTTTATGGTGGTTTCAGAGCACTCTGTGCTGTTGTAGCTCATTTAGGTGTCCCAGGATTCCTCCAAGGGAGGCACAGTGGGTATTTTCACAGATAAAGACTCGGAGGCACAGGAGGGCACATAATGGGCTTGGGGTCCTGTGACTGGCAGGTGGCCCACCTGGTCTCTGAGGTTCGGTGTTCTGACTGCTAGACCCATGTTCTCTGTGTTCTGTGCTCTTGTCCCACAGCCTCCACTGAGGCTCAGAGCCAAGAGGAGCTGCTTTTCTAGCAACAGCTCTGGCCCCTCTGTCAACTGCTTTCTATAGTGTTTTTTTTTTTTTTTTCTTTTTATTTATTTTTTTTTTTTTTATTTTATTTTATTTTTAAACTTTACATAACTGTATTAGATTTGCCAAATATCAAAATGAATCCGCATTTCCTGTAGATTTTTAAGAACATTTCAAAAATACAAAAATAGAATAGAATGGAAAGGTAACACAATGTGTCACTCCAGAGTAGGGCTCTCTGGCAGAAAGATTGTTGTGAGTTGATTCTGTTTTTCAGAAATAGACACAGGAGAAACTCTGAAGACAGAGTAGAAGTTGTTCTTCTGAGGGACATTTACACTGATAAAGGAAATCTCCATTTGTAAAGGTGTCTCCCTCTCTGTACCAGAAAAAGAAGATGGCTCTAAATCACAGCAGAATCCTGTTGAAGGACAGTCTTCAAGAAGGGTGAAATCTGCATAACACACTCAACCCTGCTGTAGTTTAAGCTGCTTCTCCTGCTAACCTCTCATTGGCACTCCATCTCCTTTTCTTTTGTCTTTAGGGGGAGATGGCATTTAAGGTGGTGGCTTGGGCTATCTCAAGGAGTTACTCAGTTCTTCTTGATATTTCACATGTGTATCAGAAATATACATGTTAATAAACTTCTGTTTTATTTTCTCTTGTTATTCTGTCATTTATTACAGGGATCCTCAGCTAAGAACTCAGAAGGGTAAAGGGAAATAAGCCCCTATGTCACCCTAAGTCAGCTGCAATAATTGCCATAATGAGCAGTATTGATTCATCTGAAACTCACCCTCACTTCCCAAGATTCTTTTAAAGAAGTTCCAAGACATCAAATATTTTTATCCATAAATATTTTAGTATGTATCTTTAAAAGATGTGGAATCCCCCCCCCACTAAACATATTTAGCATAAACATTATTTTTATAGACTACCCTGGTGTCTCAGATGGTAAAGCGTCTTCCTACAATGTGTGAGACCCAGGTTCAATCCCTGGGTTGGGAAGATCTGGAGAAGGAAATGGCAACCCACTCCAGTATTCTTGCCTGGAAAATCCCATGGTCAGAGGAACATGGTAGGCTACAGTCCATGGGGTTGCAAAGAGTCGGACATGACTGAGTGACTTCACTTTCACTTTATTATTTTATACATAAATATTAACTTTAATATCATTAGTATCTAGCCAGTGCTCACAGTGGTCTTTTCCCCTCTTCTGTTGGAAGCAGTATTAAATAAGGTACACTTGACTGACATAGGTTATTCAGATTGCCTTTCTGTTCCGCTTCACCCCGAGCCTCTAGGTTGCTTGTCCTGTAGAGATTCCCACAGCTTGGATGTGGCTGATCACATCTCCCCCTGTGTCAATTAACGTGTTCCTCTGGCATCTTAGGTTGGTGTTTAGGTCTAGAAGTTTGATATAGCTCATTTGGATTTTCTTCACCCCTTTCATCTATGTAGGAGGTAGGGTTGTATATCTCCCTTATAAGGTACATAACATCTTTTGTGTGTGTGTGTGTGTGTGTGTGTGTGTGAGATGTTGGAGCTATTCATGATCCTTGTTCAAGGTCCATTAATTTATTAAGTGTTGCAAAGTGGAGATGTTCTAAGCTCTTTGGTTAATGCTGAACTATAGTGTTTATAGGGAGAGTAGGGGAAAATAATTTTTTCCATTTTTAAAACCTGTTTTCCAAATGGGGAATTGGTTCTCCTCTAGTGAGGAGAGGGGCTAGTGAGTTTTCATGTTTGGTTGTTTGGTTTGGTTTTGTGACTGTCAGTTTGAGCTCATGGATTTAAACATTTCTGATCTGCTTCAGTCCATTTTATTTGTTATGCTTGTGTCAACCTTTGGCCATCTTTGGGCAGTGGGAGTATATTCAGGTTGGGTCCTAAGTCTTTTGCACATACTCTAGAAGTCTTGGCTAGTTGTTTTTTTTTTTTTTTTAATGTCTTTTTTCGTTTGTTTTGTTTTTTTTTGGTTTCTGGTGTGACAGGATGCTTCTAGTTCATTTTGTACAGCATTTGCTCAGCCCTGGAATCATCCATTTCTCCAAGCAGCCCTGTCATCTTTTAGTGTGAAATGGTGTTTAAAGACTATAGTCTGGATGCTAGAGGGGCTTACTGCTCTTGCTTATTGTTTCTTGGCTTTTTTTCATTAGACCAAGTTAGAATACATTTTTAAGGTAAGCAAATATGTTTATATGGGTGTTTCCAATCCAAATCAGATCAGGACACTATTTTTTAACTTCATCTTATTGTGCTTACTTCTGTCTCTCTTTTCTCCCATTATCCATTCTCTTCGTCCCATGTCTAAGTCCAATTCTCAATGATATCAACATAATTATTCATTTGTTTTACCTTATAATGTGACTTCTGAAAACATAATAAGATTTATCTTTTGGCAGTTCATGCTGTCTTCATGTGGGTGTATCACGCAAAGCATGTGTTTTCAAATCGTTTTGTTTAAAACCACTTTTGATGGTTCTTTTTTGTATGGCTCTTTGAACCAACAGGATGGGTAGATATTTAGGTACTTTTATTTAAATTTACTCTGAAATTTTAGGAATTGCTTTCTAAAAAATTAGTTCTTTTATAATTACAATTCTGTATAATGTTTTCCTGATTCCAAAATCAAGACAAGGCTACTTTTAAAGAAGGCTGATATCCTTGTTAACTCTATTCTAATTCTCCTTCTCCTTTTAGAGAGAACTTTCCAGGTTAATTTTGACTCATCTTTTTATTAATGTTTTTTAAATATTGTTTTATCTGAAATTTTAGTTTTCCTACTGTGCAGAATGAAAATTTTCAATTTCAATGCTATAATCTCTGAACTTGGGTTTATAAGGATTTTTCTGGAAGCGTGAAATGTGTCATGGGACTCTGGTTAAAACTCTTTGTGATCATTGTAAATCCTTCATAGCAGGTCTGTAGCCATTCCAGGCTCAGATGCCAAGACAGTGCATGAGTGGAGGTTAACAGATGCTTACATGGGGTTAGTTTCTGCATCCAGACTTTTCCAGGGAGAGAAGTCTTCAGGCTCCAACCCAATCAGGTGAACCTAAACCAGTTTCGGGAGGCTGGGCCTCTGGCATCAGAGTGCCCTTATCCCCACCCAGGTGATGCTAAGGTGCAATCAGGATGAAGACCACTGTGTAAAAGATGAGTGAAGGCTAGGATATCTACAATGCTGGTGGTTATGATTTCCCAGATTCACTGCTTTTACTCCTTATCTCTGAATTTTTCTCAACTCCACTTTAGAACACCCCAGTTCTAAAGATTAACTGCCTGTTCAGTTTTTCCCTACAAGCTCACTCTTTTCTGCTTATATGTTTGACTCAAGTGTTTTTCTTTGTTACCTTGCTTCTATTTTTGTGTGCTTATTTCCATGAATGAGATGTGTCGAAATTGGGTGACAAATTTTTCAAGTACCTTAACTTGGAGGAGGAATTCTATCCACTGCAGAAGTTCTAGTTTCTAACCTAACCCTGCAAGAAGTTATCCTAAGAAGCAAAAGGTGGGACCCAATATCAGGTGCTTTCAGGAGGCTGAATACCAAGGACTCTATCAAGAAATGGCTACCACGAGCTTCCCTCGAAGTCCGGTGGTTAAGACTCCATGCCCCCAATGCAGATATGAGGGTTTTTGATCCCTGGACTGGGAACTAAGATTCTGCATGCCACAGAGTGTGGCCAAAAAAAAAAGTCTGCCTCAGAGACTCAGACTCTCAGAGAATCCTGAATAATGGATGTTGTGGTATTAAATTCAGCTCTTCTAAAGATCCTTTATGATTTCAGAGCTGTGAAGAATGCTTGTGAAAGAATAAGAACTCTATTCTCCATTGGTTTGTGGAAAGAATATACATGTGGTATAGATTGATGTCAGAGAGGAAAGGGTTTAAGGGACAGTGTTTGACCTTGTTCCTGCTTATCAAGAAAGTTTTAATTCTGTTAGCTTCATGATTGATAATGAATATTTTCTCAATTGTTTTATTTCTTTTTAGTTGATGGTGAGAATCAGGAATGTCCAGATGAGAGAATTCCTTGGTGGTGTCTGCCCACACCAGTGTACACGTGGTGGGGGCAGCTCCCGGGAATGGCTGCCACCAGTGTCTGTGTCCCCAGGGTGAACCACAGCCACTCCTTGCCTCTCTGAGAGACTCTCCAAGGCAAGCAGAGTCTTCTGAAATTTGGTCTATCCTTGGGATTCACACCACTGTTTCATTTGCAGTTAATACTTGGACTCGAGCATTGAACATATGCAGGAGTTAATCTTCTGGTAGCTGGACAAACTTTTGCCTGGTTTGCCTCAGGCAGTTGTACCAAATGTCAGAAATGGAAACACTCACAGATTACGAATGCTGCTGCCAGCTGTCCTGTTAAACGACTCTCCATCTCTAACCTTTCATTGTGTGTGGAGGGGATGGATTTACTCAGTCTACCTTTGAGGGCCTCAGTCACTTGTGTCCTGTGTGTTCTGGAAGCTTTGAAGAATCATATTTAATATGTATCTTCTTACTCTCTATATGTACTTGGGGTTTTGTTTTCACAATTTTGTGCTATTCATTATTTTGCTTTCTATTTTTTCTTTTTGAGAGAAATTACTGGAAAATTGTTTTTTACTTGCTGCTATTTTTCATACGAAGCATAATATCAATTTTCTGTTTTTCATAGTTGCAACTTATGCCAGGATGGAAATTCCTTGTATGTTATACTTTTCATCACTTCTCTGAATTGCTGTGACTGCTTCTTGCTGGAGGCAAAGTTGTGCATGTGTGCTCTGTCATTCAGTCATGTCTGACTCTTTGTGACCCCAGGGACTGTAGCCCACCAAGCTTCTCTGTCCATAGGGTTATCCTGGCAAGAATCCTGGAGTGGGTTGTCATTTCCTCCTCCAGAGGATCTTCTCAACTCAGGGATTCAACCTGCATTTCCTGTGACTCCTGCACTGAGATGGATTCCTTACCATTGAGCCATTGGAGAAAGTCCCAAAATAATAAATGACTCTCCCCTCAAATTGCATCAGTAACAGTTCATGTTTGAAGTCCTTTGTTATCTTTTTGAAAGATAAGAAATTTTCTATCTAAATTAAATAATAATCATTATCAAGAATAAAAAGAACTCATAGGTGAGTGGAAGATATGAGCCATGAAGTGGCATTATACCTTAATGAGGCTATTTCTCCAACTGTTTTTTGGTTTTGTTTTGTTAATATTGATTTATTTGGCTGTGCCGGGTCTTAGTTTCTGCATGTGGGATTTACTTCCCTGACCAGGAATCGAACCCAGTTTCCCTACATTGGGAGTGTGGAGTCTTAGCTAAAGGACCACCAAGGAAGTCCCTCAACTAGGTTATTAAATATTGTTTCTCAGTGAAAAACTCCAGATGTGCTTAGGCAGTAATGACCTGCCTTTATTTACACCCCTGTTTGCTAGATTTATTGAATTTATCCATATTATCTTTGGTGAGTGCTATTACTCTTATTTCTCCTATAATTACAAGGATGTTAGGCTCAAAAGGAGAGCTGAGTAACAAGCAACAGTATTTCCCAAATAGAATCATAAGTTTCAGGAAAGTTTTGGATGGTAGATATTACTGCTGGGCTTCTGGTGGTTTGTGGCTCCAGCACTGGACTGCCCTTGGCGGCACCTGGGCTGGGACTGCCTGTGTGTACAGTTTGATGTTCTTGCTTCTCTGTGTGAGACTGCACATTTCCATCTCAGGAAACTGTAAACAGTGTGTTTGACAATCCACTGTGTGAAGGACTCTTCCAAGAGCTCTCTATGCCTCTTAGGATGGATGACAGGACATGGTGGAAATGTATCAGTTATATTTTACTCAGGTCTGATCATCTTACTTACACTTCTTCAACTAAATAGTGTTCCCTTTATCCTCTATAGTAGATGAAAATCTCCATGACTTCATGGAGGGAGAGGCAGTTGGTGCAGCCGGTTAACATGTGTGTGTGCATGTGTCCATTTGTGTAGAACAAGACAGGAATGTTAAGGTTTAATGAGACCCCCATATGAGGAATGGGGACATCTTTTGATAAATATCCTGATCAAGCACTGGTTGGCTGAGCAGAAAATGCTTGGTTTCTTTTTGGTGTTTGGTGTTATGGATTCTCCTTCCTTCTTCTTGTGTGTGGGTTCCTTAGCTTCAGACAGACAGAAGAGAGCTATCAAAGCATACCTGTCAGGTAAGCAAAGCTTACCCTGTCTGTGTTAGTAATGTGGGATTGCCAAAAAAGGCAAATCCCTGTTCCTGAAAGACTTCCAAACTTTTAGCATTTTGTCTTTTGAGAAGTCTGTGGAGGAAATGATATGTGGCCCAAGGTGTTTAGTTTTGGTAACTTGGATTTGTTGAATGATTTTCCTTGATGGTGAAGAAAGGGACTAGGAAGAAGGCGACCTTCAAGGGGTGACTAGAGAGAGGAAGAAGGTTGTGAGGTGGAGTGGCTGTTTGGCAGGGTGGGTAAGTGTTGCCGTTCCTTTGCCTTTTTCTTTGGGAAAGAAACTTGCTTTCCCTAAGTCTTACTCAGGGTGGAAGCCTCAGTGCACCCTGAGTCAATTGGTTTAGGCCTTGGGGAAGAGAAGATTGGTAACATTTCTTCCAAATCACCAACTTCAGTGGATGGTGGATCAAGAACTAAGGAAGACATGATTTTTTAGCTTGACCTCCACCATGTTTAATTTTTTTACTCCAAGGAACATTCCAACTTCTAGAGGGTAGAGGCATAGTGAGGCAGTGCTCTCGGGAGCTGAGAGCCTGCAGAGCTGCCAAACCTGGTTTCTTTGTGGTACTCCAGCCAAAGATGGTTTCTATTCCCTGGATCTATGTGTGGAGTTTGGGGTAGAAAAGGGTGGATGTGTTTGTGCCAGTGTGTCAGTTCATAAGGATTCATGAAGAAGGTAATGAAAGCGTGCCTCCCATATGTGAACCACATTGACTTTCTTTTTTTTTTTTTTTTTCACATGTTGCCTACAATAGATTCATTTTATTTTATTTTTAATTTTATTTTATTTTTAAACTTTACCAATTGTATTAGTTTTGCCAAATATCAAAATGAATCTGCCACAACACACACACACATTGACTTTCTATTGGGCTGGGACATTGAGAGCATGGGGGACAGGGGCAGGCTGCCAGCAGGCTTGTTCCTGTGGAAGCAGATTTCTTCCTCTTCTTCTGCCACATTTTTCTTTATTAATCTTAAGGCTCAGTTGGTATGAGCCTGTTTGTGATATTTGTTGAGCATCCATGGTGTGCTAAGCACAATGTACTAAGGCTTTACTATATTTGAATGGAAAATTTTGCCTTAAGGTTAAACTGTTGCCTGCTTGTCTTATAGGAGATAATAAATCTGCAAATTTTTCTTTTAAATTAGTCATGAATGTAGCATTTTGTCAAAATGTATTTAAACATGCTAATGATAAAAGTGGACTGCAGCCATGAAATTAAATATGCTTATTCCTTGGAAGAAAAGTTATGGCCAACCTAGATAGCATATTTAAAAGCAGAGACATTATTTTGCCAACAAAGGTCCGTCTAGTGAAGGCTACGGTTTTTCCAGTGCTCATGTATGGATGTGAGAGTTGGACTGTTAAGAGGACTGAGTGCCGAAGAATTGATGCTTTTGAACTGTGGTATTGGAGAAGACTCTTGAGAGTCCCTTGGGCTGCAAGGAGATCCAATCAGTCCATCCTGAAGGAGATCAGCCCTGGGATTTCTTTGGAGGGAATGGTGGTGAAGCTGAATCTCCACTACTTTGGCCACTTCATGAGAAGAGTTGACTCATTACAAAGGACTCTGATGGTGGGAGGGATTGGAGGCAGGAGGAGAAGGGGATGACAGAGGATGAGATGGCTGGATGGTATCACTGACTTGATGGAGGTGAGTCTGAGTGAACTCTGGGAGTTGGTGAGGGACAGGGAGGCCTGGCGTGCTGCGATTCATGGGGTCGCAAAGAGTCGGACACGACTGAGCAACTGAACTGAACTGAATGATAAAAGTAAATCTTGTGTAAAGAAAAACTGACATTTCTAATTAAGGCTTTTTTCTTTTCTTTTAGGAAGGCACCAGAGTAGTTCAACCCATATTTTTGGGGAAAATGATTAGTTATGTTGAAAACTCTAATTCTGTCACCTTGCACGAAGCCTACGGCTACATGGCAGCACTGAGCGCCTGCGTGCTCCTGTGGGCCGTTCTGCACCACTTGTGCTTCTACCACATGCAGCGCGTGGGGATGAGGCTGAGAGTAGCCGTGTGCCATATGATCTACCGCAAGGTGAGTGTCGCTCGGTACCACAGTGTGTTCCTCTCTTGAGGGATCAGGAACATTTGAGGAAAGTTCTCTGTAAATTACAAATTTTGTAACTGGGGTCATTTACACCTTCCTAGAGAAGCTTGCTTTTGCATCAAGCCAAGTTTGTTGTTGAAGCAAACTTTATCAATAAATAATGAAAAGTTTTCTTTTGAGATCAAGTGTGGGCTGTCCTTGACAACTTTTAGTCATAGGCTGTCACATAATAACCACTAAATTTGTACTGTAAAATATTAAATTAATATTCAAGAATAAGTATTAAAAGTATCAAGTTGATTTTCAATGTCTTCATGCTCAAATCCCATAGTGCTGTTTATGGAAATTTTTTGTTGTCCTTCATTAATACCTTCAGTTACATCAAATTTGTATTTAAAAGTAAACTTCAGAGATTGGATCTATAAAACTATTATCTAAGAGCAGAGAATGTATTTGATAAAGGGAATGATTCTAATTTTAAAAGACCCGTCTAATTATATTCAATATAATTATGTTTGCTAGAGAAAAATATAAAGAGAATTCATGCTAAATATAGACTCACTCCTTATATTTTATAGATAATTTTTGTTAATGGTGTGAAAGAAAATATGATATTTGAGATGAAACTTGAAATTTTACATTGTTTTATTAATTCTAGAGAGAATTTGTTGCTCTTAATTTAAATTATTTTAATATAATATTTCCTTTAATTTTTAGTATGCATTGTAGAAGTTTTAATAAGAGCTGATTTAATGTGTTTAGTGATTTTGTATTGAGGAATGCCATGAAATTATTCCATAGTTTACCCTTGTCTAAACTAGTGTAAAAAGAGTAAGGCTTTCAGGTATCTTTACAAAGGTATTGCCACAGATATATCAGTGTCAGGAGCTGAAGGGCTCTGTATAAACTTGATCCTGGATATGTCTTTGCCTTAAACTGCTTAAACAAACAAAAAAAAATCCTTATTTGACTGTATTGTATCCTTGAAATTTTCAAAGAGAGTAGATCTTAAATGTTCTCACCACACATGTTAAATAGGATAACTATATTAGGTAGTGGATACTTGAAGTGGTTTTTACTACATTAACCATTTCCCAGTGTGTATTTATATCAAAATATCATGTTGTAACCTTAAACATATGCAATTTTTATTAATAAATAAACTCCTCATTGAAAGACAAAACCAAGCAGCTTAAATTGAAAATATTGTTTCTTTTACATGGCTGCTGCTTATCTAGAGCTTCTGCTTCTTCAGAATACTTTTTTCAGCAGAAAGTGAGATGTCTTCTCCTCATCTTTCCTTGAGCAGAGTCTTGTACTTTTCAGGATTGTGTGAAACTGGGGACCTGGAATCTCACTGTCTTGTCTGACAATAGCATCTGAGCTGCTTTCCTTCTGGGTGATCTGGAAATTGCAGCTGTGCCCCCAAACTGCAGTCAGAGGTCTTCACTGTCATTTATCATCATCTTTGTTATTCTGTTGCGTCTTTAACCATTTAGAAGATGGATACTCAGATTTCCCCACAAATTGGCTAAATGTTTGTCTTTCCAGATCATACTTAACTCTCATAATAGTTGTGAAATTTTACCTGAACCATGTTGCAAAACCTTAAGTTAGGTGTGAGGTGATGGTTTAGTCAAAGCTCACTCTTGGCTGCACAGGTGAGCCATTGTCTACCTGTGTTTCTTCCTCTTCCCACCACACTTTGGAATCTTGCCTTTGGGAAATATGATCTGACCTGGCACATTGGCTTATATGAATGTAAATATCTCCCAAGAAGTTCATTTACTGCCTTGATTTTACCTAAATGTAGGCCCTATATGAAGTCAGGAATTATGGGGATTATAACATAGACATAAATTGAAATTCCAGAAACCTGGAAAAGACAAATTTCCTCATGCAGAGCCTTGCATCTAGAGTCCTGCTGGGGTACAGAAACAAGACTCTTCTTTTCAGGTTACAGGTGGGATGATTCTTCAGGGCACAGCTGGTGCTGCTGAGCAGCTCTGAAAGGCCCCTCTGAACTTCTGTGGTTCATGCTCAGGCCCCACCTCCTGATCCCTGGTCCTGGGGAGGAATCAGATTGGGTATTAGAAATGGAGTGGCTGCTAAGCCCATAGCCATAGTTTGTTCTGACCATGGATTCCAGGCTGTGGCAAGTCTCCAGCAGGTCTTTAAGGCTGTACATATTCCACTCCTAAAATGGCCCATTCAGCATTTCGTGCTCTTTGCAGCTGAATTTTGAATGTGAAGGAGGTATCGTATATAAAAATGACTTGCCATTTATTGATTGATACATTTCCACAGCTTTGGTAAAATTACCTTTAGCTTTTGATCATTGTTTTTGTTGTTGTGATGGTGGTGGTAAAATACACCCAGTGTAAAATTGACCATTTTCACTACTTTTAAGTACAGCATCTAGTGACATTAGGCACACTCACATTGTTGTGCAGCCATCACCATTATCATCTCTGGAAATTTTTCTTTTTCTTTTATTTTTTAACTTTACAATATTGTATTGGTTTTGCCATATATCAAAATGAATCCGCCACAGGTATACATGTGTTCCCCATCCTGAACCCTCCTCCCTCCTCCCTCCCCATACCATCCCTCTGTGTTGTCCCAGTGCACCAGCCCCAAGCATCCCGTATCATGCATTGAACCTGGACTGGCGACTCGTTTCATATATGATATTATACATGTTTCAATGCCATTCTCCCAAATCATCCCACCCTCTCCCTCTCCCACAGAGTCCAAAAGACTGTTATATACATCAGTGTCTCTTTTGCTGTCTTGTATACAGGGTTATTGTCCCAAACTGAACCTCTGCATCCATTAAACACTAACTCCCCAGCCCCCAGCCCCGCACCCAGCACTATTCTACTTCTTATCTCTGTGAATTTGAGTACTTTAGTACTTCATGTAAGTGGAATCATACAGTGTTTGTCATTTTGTGTGAGGCTTATGCTCTGTAGCATGATGTCTTCAGGGTTCATCCATGTTGTGGCAGGTGTCAGAACTTAGTTCCTTTTTAAGGCTCAATAATTAATATTCCATTATAGGTCTATGCAACATTCTGTGTATTTGCTCATCTGTCAATGGACAGTTGTTTCCACAATTTAACTATTGTGAACATTGCTGCTGTGAATATGAGTGTACAAATTGTCTGTTCAAGGCTGTGTTTTTAGTTTTCTTGAGTGTATCCTTAGAAGTGTAATTGCTGTATTGTATGCTAATGTCATGTTTAATTTTTGAAGAACTTCCGTATTCTCTTCCATTGTGGTTATATCATTTTACCCTCTCACTTGATCATTGTTTTCTTCTTTACTTGAGGAGTAAAGAAAAAGTTTCTTAGGAAGTATGACATTTTGTTTGGATCAGTGGCTCTAGTTGGTCTGTTGAAGCAGCTCCTGGTGTCTTTTCAGCTTCCTCAGATCTCTAGGGTATTTTTCTTACTAAAAAAAGGGATTGAGCAACCGGGGTTGTGTATTTCGTAAAATCAGCAGACTGGCATCAAGACCACAGTTTCCTCACAGGAACAGTGTTTTCAACCTCATACTTGCTCATTTCAGAATGAAGAAACTAAGCCCAAAGTGTTTAAATATTGTCACCCACAGGATGAATGATTGAATCCAAGTCTCCGAATTTCTTTCATAAGGCAACCTCTCCAGTCTCATCCAATTTGGCTAAAAATTACTTAGTTGGCTCCTAAATCTAAACCTACACCCTTTAACCTTCAGACAGGTGCAATTTCACTGAAACAGGGGGTGGATTTTGCTTTTACCTCCTGCTCCTCCCTTTGCTGTCCTTGTGGTTGGGGCTGCCACCACACTGAGGAGTTAGAGGCTGAACAAGGGTCCCTAGAGCCCTGCTGTCAGGGGTCATCCTGCTCCTGCTGACACCACTCAAGACCCCTGGAACACATACTCCATTGTGTTATGTTCTAAGATGACTTGGTATCACCTTGGGAATCTGGATCTCTGTCTCCCTCTCTCATTTCAGGCCCTGCGCCTGAGTAGCACAGCCATGGGGAAGACCACCACAGGCCAGATAGTCAACCTGCTGTCCAATGATGTGAACAGGTTTGACCAGGTGAGCTGCCCCTGAGGGATCCTCTTCCGTTTCCTGTTTTTCTCACTGGGTTCAGCTTATTGGGATGACAGGTGCCAGGGTTTGGTGTCAGCCAGGGTTCTGTTGAGGATGTAAGACAAAGGTTCTATTTATCCAACTTTCACTTCTCTGTGTGCAAATTCGATGTAATTATATGTAT
The DNA here is from genome assembly GCF_029407905.1 of Bubalus kerabau. Classification (NCBI taxonomy): domain Eukaryota; kingdom Metazoa; phylum Chordata; class Mammalia; order Artiodactyla; family Bovidae; genus Bubalus; species Bubalus kerabau. Next base: position 71,945,561 of record NC_073635.1, read on the forward strand.
TGTTTCATAAGTGAAAGTTTTGTTTTTCTGATAATAAATGGCAGCAGTGTTCTTGCCCAGCTTGGTTAGTGTCCTAAGGGGTCCTCCTGGAGCGGCCCTTCTTGGCACGTGGTGTAGGTGTTGCTGAACTGTCTTTCTCCTCCTCTAGGTGATGAAGGCCTGGTGGGCAAGGATTGTTTTTTCCCCTGCACCCTGTTCAGTGCCTGTTGCATAGGGAGCCTTCAAGTGGGTGGTCCCCAGACACGATCTCCTCTCTGCTGTCCCCACACACTCTTTTTTCCACTGACCTTAAGCATAGATCACATGACCCAGAACATCGTATCTGTTGGTCAGATCTGTGTTGTAGTAGACACTTCTCTTTCCAGTGTTCATTCATCAGACATGAAGTAAGGCCCCTACTCACTTTCAGGGATGAATAAAGCTTAATTTCTGCCCTATAGAAGCCACAGTTGATCAGGGAGGTAAATACACAAGTAATTACTGGAGACAGCAGTAGGTACCATAACACAGGCTTTCCTGGGATGCTGGGGAGCCCAGGGGAAATGGGGGCTAAACTCTGGGATGCAGAGCATTTGGAGAAGCCCTGAGCTCATCTGTGTTGTGGTCAAAATCCACATCTTCCTTCATTGCTGCTTATCTGATTCTCCCGGGACATCCCTGAAGTCAGCCCTGTGCTGCCCTGAAACAGTGTCACCTGGGGTGGAAACTTGGATTTCTGCTTTAGCAGGTTTAAAACCCAGTGAGATAATTTCTATTTAGGTTTCTGTCTGTTCTATCAGAGCATATTCTTTCCATTCTCTGTTCATAATGGCTTTTATACCATCACAAAGAGAGGCTATGCTAAAGAATGCTCAAACTACCGCACAATTGCACTCATCTCACGCGCAAGTAAAGTAATGCCCCAAATTCTCCAAGCCAGGCTTCCGCAATACATAAACTGTGAAATTCCAGATGTTCAAGCTGGTTTTAGAAAAGGCAGAGGAAACAGAGATCAAATTGCCAACATCTGCTGGATCATTGAAAAAGCAAGAGAGTTGCAGAAAAACATCTATTTCTACTCTATTGCCTATGCCAAAGCCTTTGACTGTGTGGATCACAATAAACTGTGGAAAATTCTGAAAGAGATGCAAATACCAGACCACCTGATCTGTCTCTTGAGAAACCTGTATGCGGGTCAGGAAGCAAGAGTTAGAACTGGACATGGAAAAACATACTGGTTCCCAATAGGAAAAGGAGTATGTCAAGGCTGTATATTGTCACCCTGCTTATTTAACTTTTATGCAGAATACATCATGAGAAATGCTGGGCTGGAAGAAACACAAGCTGGAATCAAGATTGCCAGGAAAAATATCAATAACCTCAGATATGCAGATGACACCACCCTTATGGCAGAAAGTGAAGAAGAACTAAAGAGCCTCTTGATGAAAGTGAAAGAGGAGAGTGAAAAAGTTGGTTTAGCTCAACATTCAGAAAACTAAGATCATGTTATCCAGTCCCTTCACTTCATGGCAAATACAGTGGCTGATTTTATTTATTTATTTATTTTTTTGAGTCCAGACTCACTGCAGATGGTGACTGGAGCCATAAAATTAAAAGACACTTACTCCTTGGAAGGAAAGTTATGACCAACCTAGACAGCAGATTAAAAAGCAGAGACATTACTTTGTCAATAAAGGTCCATCTAGTTAAAGCTATGGTTTTTCCAGTGGTCATGTATGGATGTGAGATTTAGAGTATGAAGAAAGCTGAGTGCCAAAGAATTGATGCTTTTGAACAGTGGTGTTGGAGAAGACTCTTGAGAGTCCCTTGGACTGCAAGCAGATCCAACCAGTCCATCCTAAAGGAGAGCAGTCCTGGGTGTTCATCGGAAGGACTAATGTTGAAGCTCAAACTCCAATACTTCGGCCACCTGATGCGAAGAGCTTACTCATTTGAAATGACCCTGATGCTGGGACTGATTGAAGGCAGGAGGAGAAGGGGATGACAGAGGATGAGATGGTTGGATGGCTCACTGACTTAATGGACATGAGTTTGGGTAAACTCCAGGAGTTAGTAATTTACAGGGAGGCCTGGTGTGGTGTGGTCATGGGGTCACAGAGTCAGACAGGACTGAGCAACTGAACTGAACTGAAGAGGGCTTTGTCTTTCTCTTTTAAGGTAACGATGTTCTTGCACCATCTGTGGGTGGGGCCACTGCAGGCTGTCACAGTGACTGCCCTGCTCTGGATGGAAATAGGAATATCATGTCTTGCTGGGATGGCAGTTCTCATTATTCTTCTGCTTTTGCAAAGCTGCTTCGGGAAGTTGTTTTCATCACTCTGGTAAGTGAAACACTGCTTTTAGAAATTGATAATATGTAATTGGTAACATCCACAGTCTGCCTGATGCTTTTGTTCAAAAACAAGACAAATGCCTTCTCTAGTCTCTTCTTTGTGTGAGTTGTAGACCCTACAGGCTTAGCCAGTGGAGGCTCCAGCCTTAAACTGAAGGCTGATCCTGAAACAGGAACAGGAAAGGCATTCACTGGGTCCTCTTGGCACCATGTCTGAAAAAGTAGAGTGTCCTTCAGCAGAATTTACCCATGTCCAAGTTATTTAAATATTGGTAAATAGTAATAATCTTGTAGCCCCATTTCTCACTGCATATATTTTTGTTATTCTTGTGTTGGAGCCTTTCAGGTATTTATTCATGTTTCCATTAAGTTATAAGCACCCCCATGGCCAGACTGATCTTCATTGTGTCTTTATGAAGCCCAACAGTCATAGCAGCACATGTGACAGAAAAGTGGCTGGTGGTGAAGAGCCTTCTAGTTAGACTGAAGCAGGTCCCAGAGGGTTGGAGGTGGGTGGTTCTCAGGTAATGAGATGTTGTGCTATTTGAAGGTCACTGAGTTGTGTTTGTTGTGTGTGTGCAGTTCTGTGCTTCGTGTCTTTCTTTATTTGGAATTTCCTTTCCTGTCTTTGCTGGAGAGATAGATGCTCTCTATCCTTCGAGGCTCTGTTCCAGTGCTACCAGGTCTCTGAAGCTCTTCTTGTTCTCCTTTCCTGGTGGAATTAACAGCCCCATCTTTTCTGCTCACCAGAAATTCTCTCCTATTTTATTACAGCACAGACTCTGTCTTCTTGGGTGTCTTTCTGTCTCCCTACCTGACCGTGACCTCTCTGAGCCAATGGTTTGTATCTGACACATTTCAGGTCTCTTTTAGCCCTTGCTGCACATTCTCCAAGTTACTTCTTGAAATGGACTGAATGGTTGACTTCCTAGTTGAAGCCTTTTTCTCCATTTGTACTTTGAGTAGGACCTGCCTGTGTTCTAAGTGCAAAAGGGCTGTAGAGAATAATTTTATTACTAGCCCTGCCCCCATGCCCACTCCTGCTGCTGCTGCTGAGGAAAGCTGGGCTGTGATCACTAAGGTTCATCTCATGTCTGTCCCCTCAGGAGTGAGACCTCTGCTCTCACAGACAAGAGGATCAGGACCATGAATGAAGTCATAACTGGCATCAGAACAATAAAAATGAATGCTTGGGAAAAGTCATTTATAGACCTTATTACCAGACTGAGAAGGTAAGTTTATATATAGAGATATCACTCCACATTTTCATGCTTTATTTCCTATTCTATTGGATACTTTAGATGTCTTAACAAAGAAGTATTTAAGTTCATCTTCACATTAAGGTGAACTTGAATACTAACTATTCACTGCATCGCCTACATGTTGCAGGAGGGTTAAGAATAGTGGAGATATCATTTACCCTGCTCTTTCATTTGCCATATTCTCAAAGGAAGAATATATATATATGCTTCTTACTTATATAGAAATGAAATTCTAAGTAGTTCTTAATACCTCAAATCCCAATAAGCAATGCTTTTAACATAGTATTTGAGACAATGACATTCAAACTAAAATTGTAATTTATGGTGATGGCTGATAACCAGGAAGATTATAGAGACTTGGTATACTTGTATTGAGCTGAACTGTATGAATCACTATTGTTCATTGTTGCTATGCTTAGTCACTCAGTTGGATCTGACTCCTTGTGACCCCATGGACTGTAGCTCGCCAGGCTTCTCTGGCCATGGGACTTCCCAGGCAGGAATACTGGAGTGGGTTGCCATTTCTTCCTCCAGAGGATCTTACAGACCCAGGGACTGAACCCGTGTCTCCTGCATTGGAGATGGATTCTTTACCACCATGAAAGCTCATGAATCACTATTATTCAATTCAAATGGAGCTATGAAAATACTGTCCTTTTTGTTCTGCTTCATGTTTTTAGACTGTTTTTCCATCTTTCATTTAAATATTTGGTGAGCATTTCTTTGACCCCACCTTGTCACCTCTCATTTTGCACCTTTGCAGAGCCCATCTTCCTTCTACTCTGGCCTCCAAGCCTGACTCCAGCTCATCTTCAGGGTCCACATGTATGTGACTTGCCTTGACTCCACTGCTCCGAGTTACATATCCCAGCTCTGGGCTCCCTTGGGGGCTGTGATGACTATCTGTCTATAGTCTCCCAATTTTGTGGTTGCTAATTCTCTTCACCCATAAGTTCATGAGCTCCTGGAGGGGATAGGACATGTCTTTCTGTGAGGAGCCTGGTACAGGCTTGTGATTATGAATGTTGAATGAATGTTCAAACCCAGTATGATTGACCCGAAATATTTGCAAGTGTGACATTAAGCCTCCTTTTACTTGAAAGAGTGAAGTGGTGATGCAGTGTGTGGTCCTGGTGTCAGGCAGACACCTGAGTGTGCACTATGCTAATGTCTCCATGATGTGAGGAATGTTTTATCTTAATCTGTGTCCATTCCCTAGAAAGGGGCCACTTACACAGGGCACTGAATTTGTGTCTTTTATGCTGATGCTTCTTATAAAACTTTGTCCTAATTTCTTTTTACAGTAAGGAAATTTCCAAGATTCTGAAAACTTCCTACCTTAGGGGCCTGAATTTGGCATCATTTTTCACTGTGAGCAAAATCATGATTTTTGTCACCTTCATCACCAATGAGCTTCTTGACAACCGGATCATAGCCAGCCAAGTGTTTGTGGTAGTGATGCTGTTCGAGGCTCTGCGGTTCGTGAGCGCCCTCTACTTCCCCATGGCCGTCGAGAAGGTGTCAGAGGCTGTCATCAGCCTCCAAAGGATAAAGGTTTGGTGGCAAATAATTTTTTTTTCAGTTGTCGGTGGATTTTTTGTAAAATGCCTCCTTTTGTTTGGTATCACTATGTTCCAGTTAGGTGATATTTAACTCTCTCAGTGCCAAAGATGGCAGTCTTCCCAGAATGTTGTAGGTACTCCCTACCTACAACAACACTTTGTAGAGTGTAATGTACTCTACAAAGGTAGATATCATAAGACTGGTTCTCATGTAGGGGCAGTAGTATATATAAGTAGCAGTAGCACAGGGCTCTAGTGTATTGATGCCTGCAGAGTGATTAAAATGTCTAAAAGCAGAAGAAGCAAACAGAGTGCATCTCCTGTGCTGACTCCAGTGGCCAGGCAGTGATTGTGCACAGTCCCTGGGCCGGGAGGGGAGGAACTTGCTGAGAGCTCCCTGTTCCCTGTGGAGGAAGAGTAGCCTCAGATTCACTTAATTCTCTGTGTTCAAAATGAGTTCTTTCATCTACAGATGTTTTGCTTATTGGTGTCCGAGCCTGCCTTTTGTATCTGTCTTTTCATCCCTGTCCCCTTTTTATTTACTGCTTAATCTGTTCTTTCTAGCTGCCTTCTTCTTTTTAAATTTGTAATTCCCACCACTATGTGAACTAAGAACTTCCAGATATACAAGCTGGATTTAGGAAAGGCAGAGGAACCAGAGATCAAATTGCCAACATCCATTGGATCATAGAAAAAGCAAGAGAATTCCAGAAAAAAAAATCTACTTTTGCTTCATTGACTACACTAAAGGTTTTGACTGTGTGGATCACAACAAACTGTGGAAAATTATGAAAGAGATGGGAATATCAAACCACCTTACCTGCCTCCTGAGAAACCTGTATACAGGTCAAGAAGCAACTGTTAGAACTGGACGTGGAATAATGGGCTAGTTCCAAATTGAGAAAGGAGTATGTCAAGGCTGTATATTGTCACCCTGCTTATTTAACTTACATGCAAAGTACATCATGTGAAATGCTGGGCAAAGGAGAATGAAAAAGCTGGCTTAAGACTCAACATTCAAAAAACTAAGATCATGGCCTCTCGTCCCATCACTTCATGGCAATAAATGGGGAAACAGTGGAAACAGTGGCAGACCTAATTTTCTTGGGCTCCAAAATCACTGTAGATGGTGACTACAACCATGAAATTAAAAAATGCTTACTCCTTGGGAGAAAGGCTATGACAAACCTAGACAGCATATTAAAAAGTAGAGACATTGCTTTATCGACAAAGGTCTATATAGTCAAAGCTATGGTTTTTCCACTCATTGTGTATGGATGTGAGAGTTGGAACATAAAGCAGGCTGAGCATGGAAGAAATGATGCTTTAAAATTGTAGTGCTGGAGAAGACTCTTAAGAGTCCCTTTGGCCGCAAAGAGTTCAAACCAGCTAATCCTAAAGGAAATCAACTATGAGTATTCACTGGAAGGACTGGTGCTGAAGGGTCAATGCTTTCTTTGGCCACCTGATGCCAAGAGCAGACTCATTGGAAAAGACCCTGATACTGAGAAAGATTGAAGGCAGGAGGAGAAGGGGACAACAGAGGATGAGATGGTTAGATAGTGTCCCTGACTCAATCAACATGAATTTGAGCAAACTCTTAGAGAGAGTGATGGATGGGCAGCCTGGAGTGCTATATAGTCCATGGGATTTCAAAGAGTCAGACAAAACTTAGTGACTGAACAGCAACAAATACACTATATTATATGATTATGTTCATATATACCATGAGATGTAATAATAGTATATATTATTCCATATATTATTTAATATGTTCTGATGTGAACTAATACTTTAAGTACAGTTAGCAAAACAGTATTTAGACTGTTCAAAGTTTGCAAATTCCAGGAAAGTGACTGTTTTTGTTTGTGCTTTCTTCCTGCAGTTTAACAATTTGTTTTTTTCTTCTTTTCTGTAGAATTTTTTATCACTTGATGAAATACCACAGCTCAACACTCAGCTGCCATCAGATGGTGAAATGATGGTGGACATGCAAGATTTCACTGCTTTTTGGGATGAGGTAACGTATCTTTCTTTCCAAGATCCTGACTGCTAACAAACAAGTGTGATATAGATTTATTGGAGAATTTTTAGATTGTACCATGGTGTAAAATGGAGAAGGAAATGGCAGCCCAATCTACTATTCTTGCCTGGAAAATCCCATGGATGGAGGAGCCTGGTAGGCTGCAGTCCATGGGGTCGCTAAGAGTCAGACACGACTGAGCGATTTCACTTTCACTTTCCTGCATTGGAGAAGGAAATGGCAACCCACTCCAGTGTTCTTGCCTGGAGAATCCCAGGGATGGGGGAGCCTGGTGGGCTGCTGTCTGTGGGGTCACACAGAGTCGGACAGGACTGAAGTGACTTAGCAGTAGCAATATGGTGTAAAATGTGACTTGCTCATTAACTAAAAGTATGTTACAAAATTTTTCAAAATTGGCACTGAGGTTTGTATCTAATAGAGATTAAGTATAAAATCAACCTAAAATGTTTGACATGTTGCTCTCGCTTTCATTTTCAAGAGAGCTTTCAAAGTATTAGCACATTTTGAACTTAAGTCCATACATTTGTAATATTAGAATTTATGGAATTGGGCAGACAAAATGCGGCAGTGTGGAATGGGTTAACTAACAAACACGTAACTGGTTGTTAAAGATGCTTTGGGGAATCAGTGTACATTTTTGCCTTGATTATCAGGCCACTGTATTATACATAGAGCGAGGCTATGATCTGGATATTTACTGTGGGGTAGGGTGGGGGCTCCTGCATCCTGAGCTTCTGGCTACTTTGGTGGCAGGTGGGGCAGGAGGAGACAGCAGGTGGGCATAATGAGCACCAGTGATTCTCAGTTAAAGGACTGCACTGTATGACAAGCTGACAGGGAGAACTGGTGATTCCCAACACTTGGTTTATTTGTTATGTTCAGGCAAACAGAAAAAAAATAAATAAATAAAAACAGGGTCTGGTCTCAAGAAATTTTCAGCATCACACACCCATTGCGGCCCCTTTACCAACTGAAATGCCCCCCTGCCCCCTGGTTCCCTGGTCCTCTGTGCACACCCTCCTCTATCAGTGTGAATTAGTCAGTAAAACAGAACCCCACCATGGGAGAGGGAATTCCATTCAAGGTGTTAGTTACGGAGATGATAAAAGGGAGAAAAAAGCAGAGAGGGCAAAATGGTGGTATGTGAGACAACCCAGGGGTTATCAAAGGCAGGAAGCTGTTCATACTCCCAGGGCTGGAGGATCTCTTGGAGGAGGCGCCTCCACCAAAGGGTCCACCCTCCAGAGCAGAGCCCAGGAGTCCAGCAGCTGTCAGAGTGGGGACCACAGTGCACGTGTCAACTCTGTAGATTCGTCCTGTCTTTCATGGCTGTGACTCTGTGGTGCCACCTACATTGTGTTCACCTGCTTCTGACGTAGCACCTGTCATCCCCACCAACAACCAGTGGTTTGTTCCCAGATACATGAAACCACATACCTGTACCTTCTGTACATGGAAACTCACACAGGGTACCTGACCTTCCCTGATGGTTTCTCCTGCCTTAATATAGTAGATTTTCCTCCTGTTTGGTGTTTCTCGGCATAATGCTCTTGAAACATTTATAGAAATCACCACTAAAATTCCATTATAAAGTCCACTCTATGTGAATGCTACCACATTCTTTGTATGAAACTTGTTAGCAGATTTCTTTAGTTCCCAGTAAACACGTAGATTCATTTTAAATCAATTTGGTATATGATACAGATTGTTTCTGCAGTTTTTAATGAACTGAAATAAAAATATATACAACAGTATCTGCCTATGCAACAAATGGCTATAAGGTAGAATAAGGGATTTTAGTTGTACTACAGCCTATGTGAATAAATCAGATGAAAAATCTGAAAAGGTTTCTTTATAGCTTCTAGAGTAAAAAAATCCAAATTGTTAATAACTCAGTCAATGATTTTAATACAAAATTATTAATAACTCAAGATACTAAACTGCTAAAGGATGAGGGGAAAAGGTTGTGAGTTCCGCTGTAAGGCTCTTCTTGTAAAATCTAACTAATTGCATATTATGATTCTGTTAGAGCAGTATTCAAAATTACAGAGATGTAGCCTTCATCAGTTCGGGGAAGGCAATGGCACCCCACTCCAGTACTCTTGCCTGGAAAATCCCATGGACGGAGCAGCCTGGTGGGCTGCAGTCCAAGGGGTCGCTAAGAGTCAGACACGACTGAGCGACTTCACTTTGACTTTTCACTTTCATGCACTGGAGAAGGAAATGGCAACCCACTCCAGTGTTCTTGCCTGGAGAATCCCAGGGACGGGGAGCCTGGTGGGCTGCTGTCTATGGGGTCGCACAGAGTCAGACACGGATGAAGCGACTTAGCAGCAGCAGCAGCAGCAGACTTCATCAGTTATATTTTCACAAAAATAGCTTCCATGTTAACATTAATGTGTGGCAACGTTTCATTGGAGAAAGGAATGCCAGCCCATTCCAGGATTCATTCCTGGAGAATCCCATGGACAGAAGAGCCTGGCAGTCTACAGCCCACAGAGTCACAGAGTCAGACATGCCTAAAGTGATTAGCAAAGCAACACAAAGGTATTCCTATCAAGGTAAATGATAATTATGCTATTGCAGCTAATTTTTACCACTTTGGGGGAATGAAAATTCTAAATATTTTCAACTGAATCTTATCTCTTACAGCACTCACTAAAAACTAACAGCCATCAGTTCAGTTCAGTTGAGTCACTCAGTCATGTCTGACTCTTTGCGACCCCATGAACTGCAGTTGCCAGGCCTCCCTGTCCATCACCAACTCCTGGAGTTCACTCAAATTCATGTGCATCGAGTTGGTGATGCCTTCCAGCCATCTCATCCTCTGTCATCCCCTTCTCCTCCTGCCCCCAATCCCTCCCAGCATCAGGGTCCTTTCCAATGAGTCAACTCTTCGCATGAGGTGGCCAAAGTATTGGAGCTTCAGCTTCAGAATCAGTCCTTCCAATGAACACCCAGGACTGATCTCCTTTAGAATGGACTGGTTGGATCTCCCTGCAGTCCAAGGCACTCTCAAGAGCCCTCTTCAACATCACAGTTCAAAAGCATCAATTTTTCGGTGCTCGGCTTTCTTTATATTCCGACTCTCACATCCATACATGACTATTGGAAAAACCATAGCCTTGACTAGATGGACCTTTGTTGGCAAAGTAATGTTTCTGCTTTTTAATATGCTATCTAGGTTGGTCATAACTTTCCATCCAAGGAGCAAGTGTCTTTTAATTTCATGGCTGCAATCACCATGTGCAGTGATTTTGGAGCCCCAAAAAATAAAGTCTGACAATGTTTCCACTCTTTCCCCATCTATTTGTCATGAAGTGATAGGACCAGATGCCATGATCTTCATTTTCTGAATGTTGAGCTTTAAACCAACTTTTTCCCTCTCCTCTTTCACTTTCATAAAGAGGCTTTTTGGTTCCTCTTTAATTTCTGCCATAAGGGTGGTGTCATCTACATATCTGAGGTTTTTGATATTTCTCTTGGCAATTTTGATTCCAACTTGTGCATCTTCCAGCCCAGCATTTCTCACGATGTACTCTGCATATAAGTTAAATAAGCAGGGTGACAATGTACAGCCTTGATGTATTCCTTTTCCTATTTGGAACCAGTTTGTTGTTCCATGTCCAGTGTTAACTGTTGCTTCCTGACCTGCATACAGGTTTCTCAAGAGGCAGGTCAGGTGGTCTGGTATTCCCATCTCTTTCAGAATTTTTCACAGTTTATTGTGATCCACATGGTCAAAGGCTTTGGCATAGTCAATAAAGCAGAAATAGATGTTTTTCTGGAACTCTCTTGCTTTTTCAATGATCCAGCAGATGTTGGGAATTTGACCTCTGGCTCCTCTGCCTTTTATAAAATCAGCTTGAACATCTGGAAGTTCATGGTTCACATACTGCTGAAGCCTGGCTTGGAGAATTTTCAGCATTATTCGTGTGTGAGATGAGTGAAATTGTGTGGTAGTTTAAACATTTTTTTGGATTGCCTTTCTTTGGGATTGGAATGAAAACTGACCTTTTCCAGTCCTGTGGCCACTGCTGAGTTTTCCAAATTTGCTGGCATATTGAGTGCAGCACTTTTGCAGCATTATCTTTTAGGATTTCAAATAGCTCAACTCGAATTCCATCACTTTCACTAGCTTTGTTGTAGTGATGCTTTCTAAGGTCCACTTGAATTCACATTCCAGGATGTCTGTCTCTAGGGGACACGATTGTGATTATCTGGGTTATGTAGATTTTTTTTTGTACAGTTCTGTGTATTCTTGCCACCTCTTCTTAATATCTTCTGTTCCTGTTAGGTCCATCCCATTTCTGTCTTTTTTTTTTTTTTAATTTTATTTTATTTTTAAACTTTACGTAATTGTATTAGTTTTGCCAAATATCAAAATGAATCCGCCACAGGTATACATGTGTTCCCCATCCTGAACCCTCCTCCCTCCTCCCTCCACATTCCATCCCTCTGGGTCGTCCCAGTGCACCAGCCCCAAGCATCCAGTATCGTGCATCGAACCTGGACTGGCGACTCGTTTCATACATGATATTTTACATGTTTCAATGCCATTCTCCCAAATCATCCCACCCTCTCCCTCTCCCACAGAGTCCAAAAGACTGTTCTATACATCAGTGTCTCTTTTGCTGTCTCATATACAGGCTTATTGTTACCATCGTTCTAAATTCCATATATATGCGTTAGTACACTGTATTGGTGTTTTTCTTTCTGGCTTACTTCACTCTGTATAATAGGCTCCAGTTTCATCCACCTCATTAGAACTGATTCAAATGTATTCTTTTTAATGGCTGAGTAATACTCCATTGTGTATATGTACCACGGCTTTCTTATCCATTCATCTGCTGATGGACATCTAGGTTGCTTCCATGTCCCAGCTATTATAAACACTGCTGCGATGAACATTGGGGTACATGTGTCTCTTTCCCTTCTGGTTTCCTCAGTGTGTATGCCCAGCAGTGGGATTGCTGGATCATAAGGCAGTTCTATTTCCAGTTTTTTAAGGAATCTCCACACTGTTCTCCATAGTGGCTGTACTAGTTTGAATTCCCACCAACAGTGCAAGAGGGTTCCCTTTTCTCCACACCCTCTCCAGCATTTATTGCTTGTAGACTTTTGGATTGCAGCCATTCTGACTGGTGTGAAATGGTACCTCATAGTGGTTTTGATTTGCATTTCTCTGATAATGAGTGATGTTGAGTATCTTTTCATGTGTTTGTTAGCCATCTGTATGTCTTCTTTGGAGAAATGTCTATTTAGTTCTTTGGCCCATTTTTTGATTGGGTCATTTATTTTTCTGGAGTTGAGCTGTAGGAGTTGCTTGTATATTGTCAAGATTAGTTGTTTGTCAGTTGCTTCATTTGCTATTATCTTCTCCCATTCTGAAGGCTGTCTTTTCACCTTGCTAATAGTTTCCTTTGATGTGCAGAAGCTTTTAAGGTAAATTAGGTCCCATTTGTTTATTTTTGCTTTTATTTCCAATATTCTGGGAGGTGGGTCATAGAGGATCCTGCTGTGATGTATGTCAGAGAGTGTTTTGCCTATGTTCTCCTCTGGGAGTTTTATAGTTTCTGGTCTTACATTTAGATCTTTAATTCATTTTGCGTTTATTTTTGTGTATGGTGTTAGAAAGTGTTTTAGTTTCATTCTTTTACAAGTGGTTGACCAGATTTCCCAGCACCACTTGTTAAAGAGATTGTCTTTAATCCATTGTATATTCTTGCCTCCTTTGTCAAAGATAAGGTGCCCATATGTGTGTGGATTTATCTCTGGGCTTTCTATTTTGTTCCATTGATCTATATTTCTGTCTTTGTGCCAGTACCATACTGTCTTGATAACTGTGGCTTTGTAGTAGAGCCTGAAGTCAGGTAAGCTGATTCCTCCAGTTCCCTTCTTCTTTCTCAAGATCGCTTTGGCTATTCAAGGGTTTTTGTATTTCCATACAAATTGTGAAATTATTTGTTCTAGCTCTGTGAAGAATGCTGTTGGTAGCTTGATAGGGATTGCATTGAATCTATAGATTGCTTTGGGTAGTATACTCATTTTCACTATATTGATTCTTCCAATTCATGAACATGGTATATTGCTCCATCTGTTAGTGTCCTCTTTGATTTCTTTCACCAGTGTTTTATAGTTTTCTATATATAGGTCTTTAGTTTCTTTAGGTAGATATATTCCTAAGTATTTTATTCTTTCCATTGCAATGGTGAATGGAATTGTTTCCTTAATTTCTCTTTCTGTTTTCTCATTATTAGTGTATAGGAATGCAAGGGATTTCTGGGTGTTGATTTTATATCCTGCAACTTTACTATAGTCATTGATTAGTTCTAGTAATTTTCTGGTGGAGTCTTTAGGATTTTCTATGTAGAGGATCATGTCATCTGCAAACAGTGAGAGTTTTACTTCTTCTTTTCCAATTTGGATTCCTTTTATTTCTTTTTCTGCTCTGATTGCTGTGTCCAAAACTTCCAAAACTATGTTGAATAGTAATGGTGAAAGTGGGCACCCTTGTCTTATTCCTGACTTTAGAGGAAATGCTTTCAATTTTTCACCATTGAGGATAATGTTTGCTGTGGGTTTGTCATATATAGCTTTTATTATGTTGAGGTATGTTCCTTCTATTCCTGCTCTCTGGAGAGTTTTTATCATAAATGGATGTTGAATTTTGTCGAAGGCTTTCTCTGCATCTATTGAGATAATCATATGGTTTTTATTTTTCAATTTGTTAATGTGGTGTATTACATTGATTGATTTGCGGATATTGAAGAATCCTTGCATCCCTGGGATAAAGCCCATTTGGTCATGGTGTATGATCTTTTTAATGTGTTGTTGGATTCTGATTGCTAGAATTTTGTTAAGGATTTTTGTATCTATGTTCATCAGTGATATTGGCCTGTAGTTTTCTTTTTTTGTGGGATCTTTCTCAGGTTTTGGTATTAGGGTGATGGTGGCCTCATAGAATGAGTTTGGAAGTTTACCATCTTCTGCAATTTTCTGGAAGAGTTTGAGCAGGATAGGTGTTAGCTCTAAATTTTTGGTAGAATTCAGCTGTGAAACCGTCTGAACCTGGGCTTTTGTTTGCTGGAAGATTTCTGATTACAGTTTCAATTTCCGTGTTTGTGATGGGTCTGTTAAGATTTTCTATTTCTTCCTGATTGAGTTTTGGAAAGTTGTACTTTTCTAAGAATTTGTCCATTTCTTCCACGTTGTCCATTTTATTGGCATATAATTGTTGATAGTACTCTCTTATGATCCTTTGTATTTCTGTGTTGTCTGTTGTGATCTCTCCATTTTCATTTCTAATTTTATTGATTTGATTTTTCTACCTTTGTTTCTTGATGAGTCTGGCTAATGGTTTGTCAATTTTATTTATCCTTTCAAAAAACCAGCTTTTGGTTTTGTTGATTTTTGCTATGATCTCTTTTGTTTCTTTTGCATTTATTTCTGCTCTAATTTTTAAGATTTCTTTCCTTCTACTAACCCTGGGGTTCTTCATTTCTTCCTTTTCTAGTTGCTTTAGGTGTAGAGTTAGGTTATGTATTTGACTTTTTTCTTGTTTCTTGAGCTGTGCCTGTATTGCTATGAACTTTCCCCTTAGGACTGCTTTTACCGTGTCCCACAGGTTTTGGGTTGTTGTGTTTTCATTTTCATTCATTTCTATGCAAATTTTGATTTCTTTTTTGATTTCTTCTGTGATTTGTTGGTTATTCAGCAGCGTGTTGTTCAGCCTCCATATGTTGGAATTTTTAATAGTTTTTCTCTTGTAATTGAGATCTAATCTTACTGCATTGTGGTCAGAAAAGATGCTTGGAATGATTTCAATTTTTTTGAATTTACCAAGGCTAGCTTTATGGCCCAGGATGTGATCTATCCTGGAGAAGGTTCCATGTGCGCTTGAGAAAAAGGTGAAATTCATTGTTTTGGGATGAAATGTCCTATAAATATCAATTAGGTCTAACTGGTCTATTGTATCGTTTAAAGTTTGTGTTTCCTTGTTAATTTTCTGTTTTGTTGCTCTATCCATAGGTGTGAGTGGGGTATTAAAGTCTCCCACTATTATTGTGTTATGGTTAATTTCTCCTTTCATACTTGTTAGCATTTGTCTTACATACTGCGGTGCTCCCGTGTTGGGTGCATATATATTTATAATTGTTATATCTTCTTGGATTGATCCTTTGATCATTATGTAGTGACCATCTTTGTCTCTTTTCACAGTCTTTGTTTTAAAGTCTATTTTATCTGATATGAGTATTGCTACTCCTGCTTTCTTTTGGTCCCTATTTGCATGGAAAATCTTTTTCCAGCCCTTCACTTTCAGTCTGTATGTGTCCCCTGTTTTGAGGTGGGTCTCTTGTAGACAAC
This sequence comes from Bubalus kerabau, assembly GCF_029407905.1. Lineage (NCBI taxonomy): Eukaryota > Metazoa > Chordata > Mammalia > Artiodactyla > Bovidae > Bubalus > Bubalus kerabau. The sequence goes on from NC_073635.1 coordinate 71,961,128, forward strand.
ATATGTAGGGGTCTTGTTTTTGTATCCATTCAGCCAGTCTTTGTCTTTTGGTTGGGGCATTCAACCCATTTACGTTTAAGGTAATTACTGATAAGTATGACCCCGTTGCCATTTACTGTATTGTTTTGGGTTCGAATTTATACACCGTTTTTGTGTTTCCTGTCTAGAGAATATCCTTTAGTATTTGTTGGAGAGCTGGTTTGGTGGTGCTGAATTCTCTCAGCTTTTGCTTGTCTGAAAAGCTTTTGATTTCCCCTTCATACTTGAATGAGATCCTTGCTGGGTACAATAATCTGGGCTGTAGGTTATTTTCTTTCATCATTTTAAGTATGTCTTGCCATTCCCTCCTGGCTTGAAGAGTTTCTATTGAAAGATCAGCTGTTATCCTTATGGGAATCCCCTTGTGTGTTATTTGTTGTTTTTCCCTTGCTGCTTTTAATATTTGTTCTTTGTGTTTGATCTTTGTTAATTTGATTACTATGTGTCTTGGGGTGTTTCGCCTTGGGTTTATCCTGTTTGGGACTCTCTGGGTTTCTTGGACTTGGGTGATTATTTCCTTCCCCATTTTAGGGAAGTTTTCAACTATTATCTCCTCAAGTATTTTCTCATGGTCTTTCTTTTTGTCTTCTTCTTCTGGGACCCCTATGATTCGAATGTTGTAGTGTTTAATATTGTCCTAGAGGTCTCTGAGATTGTCCTCATTTCTTTTAATTCGTTTTTCTTTTATCCTCTCTGATTTATTTATTTCTACCATTCTATCTTCTAATTCACTAATCCTATCTTCTGCCTCTGTTATTCTACTATTTGTTGCCTCCAGAGTGTTTTTAATTTCACTTATTGCATTATTCATTATATATTGACTCTTTTTTATTTCTTCTAAGTCCTTGTTAAACCTTTCTTGCATCTTCTCAATCCTTGCCTCCAGGCTATTTATCTGTGATTCCATTTTAATTTCAAGATTTTGGATTAATTTCACTATCATTATTCAGAATTCTTTATCAGGTAGATTCCCTATCTCTTCCTCTTTGGTTTGGTTTGGTGGGCATTTATCCTGTTCCTTTATCTGCTGGGTATTCCTCTGTCTCTTCATCTTGTTTAAATTGCTGAGTTTGGGGTGTCCTTTCTGTATTCTGGCAGTTTGTGGAGTTCTCTGTATTGTGGCATTTCCTCACTGTGTGTGGGTTTGTACAGGTGGCTTGTCACAGTTTCCTGGTTAGGGAAGCTTGTGTCGATGTTCTGGTGGATGGAGCTGTATTTCTTCTCTCTGGAGTGTAATGAAATGTCCAGTAATGTGTTATGACATGTCTGTGGTTTTGGGGTGACTTTGAGCAGCCTGTATCTTGAAGCTCAGGGCTGTGTTCCTTTGTTGCTGGAGAATTTGCTTGGTATGTCTTGCCCTGGAACTTGTTGGCCCTTGTGTGGTGCTTGGTTTCAGTGTTGGTATGGAGGCGTTTGATGAGCTCCTGTCAATTAATGTTCCTTGGAGTCAGAAGTTCCCTGGAGTCAGGGTTTGGACTTAAGCCTCCTACTTCCGGTTATCGGTCTTATTTTTACAGTAGTTTCAAAACTTCTCCTTCTATACAGCACCATTGATAAAACATCTATGTTAAAGATGAAAAGTTTCTCTACTGTGAGGGTCACTCGGAGAGGTTCACAGCATTACATGGAGAAGAGAAGTGGGAGGAGGGAGTCAGAGGTGACCCAAATGAGATGAGGTGGAATCAATAGTGGAGAGAGTGGGCTAGCCAGTAGTCACTTCCTTATGTGCACTCTACAACTGGACCGCTCAGAGATGTTCACGGAGTTATACAGAGAAGAGAAGAAGGAGGCAGGAGACAGAGGTGGCCAGAAGGATAAAAGGGGGAAATGAAAAGGAGGGAGACAGATCCAGCCAGTAATCAGTTCCCTAAGTGTTCTCCACCGTCTGGAACACACAGAAATTCACAGAGTTGGGGAGAGTAGAGAGGTTAGGGAGGAGATACAGGCAACCTGGTGGAGAAAACAGAGAGTCCAAAGGGAAAGAGAGCAGTCAAGCCAGTAATCTCGTTCCCTAGTGAAAAATGGGTCCTGAAGATTGGGTTCTTAAAGGTACAAAATTGGTAACAAATACATAAAAGCAAAAATTAGAAATCTAGAGTAGAGTTTGGAATTTCAAAAATGCGATGTTAATGAAAAGAAGAAGGAAAAGAAAGAGAAAAAACGAACAAAGAAAAACAAACAAGGTTGCGAAAATTATAAAGAAACTACAGGTACAAAATTGATAACTAATACCAAAAAGCAAAAATTAAAAATCTAGAGTAGAGTTTGGAATTTCAAAAATACAATGTTAAAAAAAAAAAAAAACAAACAAGAAGAAAAATAAAGAGAGAAAACAAACAAACCAACATAAACAATGTCGCAAAAATTATAAAGAAAATACAGGTACAAAATTGATATCAAATACCAAAAAGCATAAATTAAAAGATTTGAGTAGAGTTTGGAATTGCAGATATACGATGTTATATAAAAGAAGAAGAGAAAGAAACAGAGGGGGGAAAAAAAGTCACAGAAATTATAAAAAAAAAAACTATATGTACAAAATTGATAACATATACCAAAAGGCTAAAATTAAAAATCTAGAGTAGAGTTTGGAATTTCAAAAATACGATGTTAAAGAAAAGAAGAAGGAAAAGAAAGAGAAAAAATGAACAAAGAAAAACAAATAGGTCGTGAAAATTATAAAGAAACTACAGGTACAAAATTGATAACTAATACCAAAAAGCAAAAGTTAAAAATCTAGAGTAGAGTTTGGAATTTCAAAAATACAATGTTAAAAAAAAGAAGAAGAAAAATAAAGAGAGAAAACAAACAAACCAACATAAACAATGTCGCAAAAATTATAAAGAAAATACAGGTACAAAATTGATATCAAATACCAAAAAGCATAAATTAAAAATCTTGAGTAGAGTTTGGAATTGCAGATATACGATGTTATACGAAAGAAGAAGAGAAAGAAACAGAGGAAAAAAAAAAGTCACAGAAATTATGAAAAAAACTATAGGTACAAAATTGATAACATATACCAAAAGGCTAAAATTAAAAATCTAGAGTAGAGTTTGGAATTTCAAAAATACAATGTTAAAGAAAAGAAGAAAAAGAAAAAACAAAACAAAACAAAACACAGTCAAAAAATTATAAAATATATATATGAAGTTTGCTGAAGAAAAAAAAAAATAGGGTCTTTTTTTTTTTGCAAAGTAATAGTTATAAAAGTGAAAATTAAAGGACAATAGAGGACTTAAAAAATTTTTTTTTAATTAAAAAAAAAAAGAAAGATTGATCGTAAAAATAGTAAAAATATATCTAGGTCTTTCTCTGGTTTTGTTGTGAGTATTGTGGGTTCAGTTCATTTTTGACTAGTTCCTTGGTCTGACTTATATTTCTCAAGATCTATAGGCCCCTTCCTATGTAGTCCGTAGTAACCACAGGGTTTTAATCTATGGCCTGTAGCTTCCAAGGCGTTTCCCTCTGTTATAGCTTCTTCTGTTTGCTGGTCTCTTCAGTGTCTGGTTCCCGCCCTGAAACAAAGGGGATGGTGGAGGACACTATTTTTTTTATTTTATTTAGGCTCACTTGTTCAGCTGCGCTGTGGGGAGGGAGGGATGCTGCAAACAGATAACACTGGCGTGCTCTCGCAGTGCCTCAGCCACACTGGGTCTGCCCCTGCTCACGGCGCGTGTAGCCTCCCTGCCCACACTGCTCGGGCTCTAGGTTGTTCCGCCGGGAACAATCAGAGGCCAGCCCTGGGCAGAGCTCCCAGGTCCAAGCCGCTCAGGTTCAGGCACTCGGGTAGTCCTCAGAGGTGCAGACTCGGTTGGGCCTGCGTTTTGTGCTCTTCCCAGATCCGAGCAGCTCAGGTGATGTGTTTGGTGGGCGCCAGTGCTGCGACTTATCGCCTCCCCGCCACTCAGTTATCTGGGTGTAAAACCGGGGCACCTTCTCAGGCAGATGTTGACCGTCCAGACCCCCAAGAAGTTTTAGTTAGCAAAGAAGCCTGCTTACAGTTTTATAGATAGTGTCTCTCTGGGGCTGCGATTGCCCCCTTACGGCTCTGGCTGCCTGTCACCGGAGGGGGAAGGTCTGCAACCGGCTATCTCTGTTCAGTCCTTTGTTCTGTGCACAGGCCTGGCGGTGTCTTAGGTTAGGGCTGGCTTTTCGCGTGGTAGATATCCCACAGTCTGGTTTGCTAGCCCAAATTATTTTGCTCAGATAGCGCTCAGGACATTCGGGCCGATTTTTACTCTAAGGGACACAGCCTGCGCCACGCTTCCCTGCCCAGCCCCTGCTTGCTAATGCCGTGTGCAGGCGTCTGCGCTGCTTCTCCGCTGGGGGAGTTACCGTAGGGCTCACAATCTGCGATTTTTAATTATTTATTTTTTTTCTCCCTTTTATGTTGCCCTCTGTGCTTCCAAAGCTCGGCACAGATTCAGCAGTGAGAAGGTTTCCTGGTGTTTGGAAACTTCTCTCTTTTTAAGACTCCCTTCCCGGGACGGAACTCCGTCCCTCCCTCTTTTGTCTCTTTTTTTGTCTTTTATATTTTTTCCTACCTCCTTTCAGGCTTTTCTGGGTGCCTGATGTCCTCTGCCGGCATTCAGAAGTTGTTTTGTGGAATTTACTCAACGTTTAAATGCTCTTTTGATGAATTTTTGGGGGAGAAAGTGTTCTCCCCATCCTACTCCTCCGCCATCTTGGCTCCTCCCCCCATTTCTGTCCTTTATCGAGCCCCTCTTTGCATGAAATGTTCCCTTGGTATCTGCAGTTTTCTTGAAGAGATCGCTAGACATTCCTATTCTGTTGTTTTCCTCTATTTCTTTTCATTGATCGCTGAAGAAGGCTTTCTCTTCTCTCCTTGCTATTCTTTGGAACTCTGCATTCAGATGGTAATATCTTTCCTTTGCTCCTTTGTTTTTCACTTCTCTTCTGTTCACAGCTATTTGTAAGGCCACCTCAGACAGCCATTTTGCTTTTTTGCTTTTCTTTTCCATGGAAATGATCTTGATCCCTGTGTCCTGTGCAACGTCATGAACCTCCATTCATAGTTCATCATAGAATTTACTTTTAGGAAATCTCGGTGGAATTCTCTTTAAGGTACAACAGTGTTAAGATACTTTTTAGAATTACAAAGGAAAGTAGAATTAAATCAACTTTATACTTTTTGAGAACCATAAGAAAAGTTTAGGGTGGTTCAAAAAGCCTTTGACTATACTTCAGTCGTGTCCAACTCTGTGCGACCCCATAGATGGCAGCCCACCAGGATCCCCCATCCCTGGAATTCTCTAGGCAAGACAACTGGAGTGGGTTGCCATTTCCTTCTCCAATGCATGAAAGTGAAATGTGAAAGTGAAGTCGCTCAGTTGTGTCTGACTCTTAGCAACCCCATGGACTGCGGCCTACCAGGCTCCCCTGTCCATGGGATTTTCCAGGCAAGGGTACTGGAGTGGGGTGCCATTGCCTTCTCTGTTTGACTATGTGGATCACAGTAAACTGTGGAAAATTCTGAAAGAGATGGAAATACCGGACCACCTGATCTGTCTCTTGAGAAACCTGTATACAGGTCAGGAAGCAACAGTTAGAACTGGACATGGAACAACAGACTGGTTCCAAATAGGAAAAGGAGTATGTCAAGGCTGTATATTGTCACCCTGCTTATTTAACTTATATGCAGAGTACATCATGAGAAACACTGGGCTGGAGGAAGCACAAGCTGGGATCAAGATTGCCGGGAGAAATATCAATAACCTCAGATATGCAGATGACACCACCCTTATAAGCAGAAAGTGAAGAAGAACTAAAGAGCCTCTTGATGAAAGTGAAAGAGGAGAGTGAAAAAGTTGGCTTATAGTTCAACATTCAGAAAAGAAAGATCATGGCATCCGGTGCCATCACTTCATGGGAAATGGATAGGGAAACAGTTGAAACAGTGTCAGCCTTTCTTTTTTTGGGCTCCAGAATCACTGCAGATGGTGATTGTAGCCATGAAATTAAAAGATGCTTACTCCTTGGAAGGAAAGTTATGACCAACCTAGACAGTATATTGAAAAGCAGAGACATTACTTTGCCAACAAAGGTCCATCTAGTCAAGGCTATGGTTTTTCCAGTGGTCATGTATGGATGTGAGAGTTGGAATATAAAGAAAGCTGAGCACCAAAGAATTGATGCATTGAACTGTGGTGTTGGAGAAGACTCTTGAGAGTCCCTTGGACTGCAAGGAGATCCAACCAGTCCATCATAAAGGAGATCAGTCCTGGGTGCTCATTGGAAAGACTAATGTTGAAGCTGAAACTCCAATATTTTGGCACCTCATGCGAAGAGCTGACTCATTTGAAATGTCCCTGATGGTGGGAAAGACTGAGGGCAGGAGGAGAAGGTGATGACAGAGGATGAGATGGCTGGATGGCGTCACCAACTCGATGGACATGGGTTTGGGTAAACTCTGGGAATTGATGATGGACAGGGAGGCCTGGTGTGCTGCAGTTCATGGGGTCACAAAAACTTGGACATGACTGAGCGACTGAACTTAAGTGAGCTAATTAGAAAGAAAATCACATATCCAGTATAAGGACATTTCCTTGAAAGAAACTGGTTGCATCAAAGGCAGGCTTTGTCACAGGATGTGAGGTCATAGATAGAGTGGTGTTAGTTGTAGCTGAGAGTGGCTGCAGTGGGAGCTGAGGAGGGGAAAGCACCACTGTGGTGTTCATGGTGGTTGCTATGGTGTGTCAGCTGTGTTCACTACCTGGCAGTCACTAACGTTGAATTATCTGAACAGTAGCTCTTGCCTTTCATCCAATTCAAAAGCAGGTAGTATTAGCAGCCTTAGCATCTAAACAGGAGACACAGCTGTTGTCATTTTCCCAGATTTCTGGTGCTGGAGAGGTGACCCTGAGGAGCTGCAGCATTGGGGCTCTCATGGAGGTAGTCAGTAAATCTGGGTGTGTAGTTACATTCAGGGCCACGGTGGTGCCCTGAGCCATGATCATCCCACAGTGTATGGCCAGGCGTCCTGTGGCCCAGAGCAGCAGGTGGGAGAGCCTGGACATCGCGTCCTCCATGCAGATGTTCAAATAGAACTGGGGCGCCCAACGCTATGTCTGTCCTTTTGTCCCCTACACACACCCCCGCATTGTGTACAAGTGTCCACTGAGTTTCTTTTGTACCAAACTATGCAGCATTTTAAAATGAACTATTTTGTTCTTTCAAGAGCTGAATATCATGTTCTCAGACTTCTTGCCCTTAGTACAGAACATGCTGTTCTGTTGTCCTGGCCTTACCTAAGGAAGGACTGTGCCCCTTGCTGGCATCATTAGTAATTAGGGGCTATCATAGGTCATGGGTGAGAAAGCCCTTGAAAGGGGGAGAAGCACAGACATTGCGAGTTTTGGAGAGAAGTTGAGTCTGAATGAAGCCCCTGCTGGGTTGGGAGGCAGGAGATAGACATGAGCTCTGTAACCTTCTCACTATACAGCCAGGTGGGCAGGTGGGGAAGGTCTCAGCTTTAATATAAATGGTCCCAGGGACTTCTCTAGTGGTCCAGTGGTTAAGAATCCACCTTCCAATGCAGTAGACTTGGGTTCCACACCTGGTTGAGGAACTAAGATCTCATACGCTCTGGAGCAACTAACCCCACGCACTGCAACAAAGACCCAGTGCAGCCAAAATAAGAAAAAAAGCAAAATAAAGGTTCTGTGGAGGCCTCCAGATTTCACGGGACAGGGGTTTCAAACTGTATCTGCACAGAGTTGGGGCTCAGCTGATAGTGTTTTGTTGAGTCAGTGTCCCCTGAGCCTGGATAACCAATGGGGGAGGGGACCCAGTGTCTCTGAGCTGTCAAGTGCTGCTCCCTTCTGGGCATCCCAGAGCAGTGCTGGATCCCAACTGAGGGTTGCGATGGGAAGTTGGTGTTTGTAGGTAGTTCACTATTTTGTAGTCATAACTTAGCGAAAAGTAGTAAAATTGGAATCCTAAGTTTCAGGCAGGAAGAAAGAAATGGAGAAATTTTAAAAGCTTAAAAAATCTTTCTCATGTATTAAAATGATAGATTTGTAATTCTTAAAATCTGGAGCAAGCTTTTTTTTGGTGATGAAAAATCATTGTCAATTTTTTTTTTAGTATGTGAACTATTTTAATCAGTTCAGTTCTTTCCAGAAAAAAAAAATTCAATTTGAAGATTATCCAGACTTTTACTTAATCATATGTAACCACTGTGTGCATGTGTCTTTCTTAAACATAGCAGTTACTGACAATTCTCTTAACATTTAGATAAGTAAAGATGTACAGACACCCTAAGTCTTTCAGGAATATGACCCATGATTTGCATGATGGTACTTTCCTTCTCCATCATATTGGACTATGCACTCTCTCGTGTACATCCATGTTTTTTGTTTTCCTTGTAGTAGAAGCACTTTATTGCTCCTGTGTAGCCAGGATAGGTAATGTATCACATATAAAATTGAGGCTTTATCACTCTGACCCATGATGTCATAATTAATTTCTTTATTCTTCATTATTTTGTTGTCGGTATTACATTACAGCTCTCATTAAATTAGAGCTCTGACCATGACTTATAAGAGTTAATTTAGCATGAGTGACTTCTTCATATAAAGTGCTCTTTTGCTTGCTGAGCATTACTGGGGTTTATTCTTTATCAAATGAAGGTGGAGACATTAGTGATTTCAAATTATTTATTAAAAGACCAGGCATGCTAGGTACTTGTGCTGCCACCTTGTGAAGATTAATGAGATAGACAGGTAAAACCAAATGTCATGATGAAAACTTATAAATGATTAAAAACCTCCCCCTGAATATTCTAAATGCATTATATTAATAAGTTCATGTGCATCATGCAGTTTGCATTTCAGGCAGGTACCTTGTCATCTCTACTACTTAAATTCTGTGTGTGTGTAGAGCTGTGTCTGTATGGAAATCTGGTGAAAGAAGGTATCTCCCTAAAGGCAATTATAGCTGCTTCAAACCCCCAAAGAGATAGGATTGGATGAAAAGGCCTCCAGGACACAGTACCTTAAAATAGGAAGGATAAAAAATGTGGGCTGTATTAGCATGAAAGTGAAAGTTACTCAGTCATGTCTGACTCTTTGCAACCCCCATGGACTATACAGTCCATGGAGTTCTCCAGGCCAGAATACTGGAGTGGGTAGCTATTCCCTTCTCCAGGGGATCTTCCCAACCCAGGTCTCCTACATTGCAGGCAGATTCTTTACCAGCTGAGCCACAGGGGAAGTCACTAGGGAAGATATATTAGCATTATCAATGACTATTATATTATTTTCAACTACTTTCTGAAGTAATTTGTGTTACTTTGTTGAAATGAGTGTGTTTTTATAAACTTTAATTTGCAGGAATTGGACTCACCAACCCTAAAAGGCATTTCATTTACTGTCAGACCGGGTGAACTGTTGACTGTGGTTGGACCTGTGGGAGCAGGAAAGGTAAGTTGTGATTCCTTTTGTCACTTTGACGCAATGCTGCAGCTCCTGTTAAATTCTCAGAGTGGAGCCCACAGCTGAGTGTGACATGGTTCGAATTGCATGTGTCTAGAGCAGTGTTTCTCTAGGTGTGTTCCATAGAATGTTAGTTTTCAAGAAGGTTTCATGGCCAAATAAGTCTGGATAAACACACACTGTGTTTTCCTTCTTGATGTTTCATGTTGCACAGTTGGGAACTGCTTGTGGGGAGTTTGGCTGTTTCGGTGAAGGAAATTATTGATGTGATAGCTGTTCAAGATAGACGGAGACAGTGGGGACTACTTTTTGTCACAGTGGCCCCTCCAGGAAGCCTGGAGGTAGTGAAGGCTCTTGCCAGAAGCTCTGAGCATTTGCTCATGTGACTTTACTTGTTCCTACCAGTACACATGTAAGTGAATGTGCATCCATGTGGTAGAGCTTAAGATACAGACATGAGCCAGACCCAACGCCTCTGCCTTTGAGAGGCAACCAGATTCTGAGGTGATACAGATATGCAGGCAGATTATTTCAGCCCAGTGTGGTGAGTGCTCTGATGGAGTGGACATAGACATGCCTCTTCTGTGTGTTACAACAGATTTGAAGGACATGTGTATGTGCACTTAGTCTCCTGTGTTTTGTACAACAAAATACAGAAACCTAAATGTGGGATTTGTACACGAGAGGGAGATGATTACCTCTATGATGGACTTTTAAAAATATTTATTTATATTTCTTTTAAAAATTTATGTATTTATTTTATGTTTTTAAAATTTATTTATTTTTTAATTGGATGATAATTGCTTTGCAATATTGTGTCAGTTTCTGCCATACATCAGCATGAATCAGCCATGGGTATATGTCTGTCCCCTACCTCTTGAAGCTCCCTCCCATCTTGCACTCCTCTAGGTTGTTACAGAGCAATGAATTTGAGCTCCCTAGGCATGATGGACTTTAACTCTTTGACCACAACAACCTCAGAGTATTCTTAATTAATAACCTTTGGATATGTTCTTCACACGTCGCTTTAAGTTAAAAAAGAATATTTATTTATTTGGCTGAATTGGGTCTTAGTTGCAGTACGTGGGCTCTCTAATTGTGTGTTGGCCTAGTTGCCCTGCGGCATGTGGGATCTTAGTTCCCTGACCACGTATCTAAGCAGAGCCCCTGGCATTGCAAAACAGATATATATATATATTTTTTTTTTTCTTTATTATCTGGGTATTTTTTTAAACTTTTTATTTTGTTTTGGGATATAGCCAATTAACAGTGTTGTGATAGTTTCAGGTGAACAGTGAAGGGTATCTTTCAACCATACATATATACATGTATCCATTCTCCACCAAACTCCCCTTCCATCCAGACTGCCACAAAGCATTGAGTAGAGTTCCATGTGCTATACAGTAAGTCCTTGTTGGTTACGCATTTTAAATATAGCACTGTGTACATATCCATCCCAAACTCCCTAAATATCCCTTCCTTACATGCTGGAAGGTGGATTCTTAACCACTGGACCACCAGGGAAGTCCCCACATACCTTTTTAAGAAAAAGTATTTGTCAAGTAAGAGATACCCAGATGCAGGAACAACTGCATTAAACATAAGATTCAGAAAGTACCGCACAAACTACCACATAATTGCGCTCATCTTACACGCTAGTAAAGTAATGCTTATAATTCTCCAAGCCGGGCTTCAGCAATACGTGAACCATAAGCTTCCAGATGTTCTAGCTGGTTTTAGAAAAGGCAGAGAAACCAGAGATGAAATTGCCAGCATTCGCTGGATAATCAAAAAAGCAAGAGAGTTCCAGAAAAACATCTATTTCTGCTTTATTGACTATGCCAAAGCCTTTGACTGTGTGGATCACAAGAAACTGTGGGAAATTCTGAAAGAGATGGGAATACCAGACCACCTGATCTGCCTCTTGAGAAATTTGTATGCAGGTCAGGAAGCAACAGTTAGAACTGGACATGGAACAACAGACTGGTTCCAAACAGGAAAAGGAGTTCGTCAAGGCTGTATATTGTCACCCTGTTTATTTAACTTATATGCAGAGTACATCATGAGAAATGCTGGACTGGAAGAAACACAAGCTGGAATCAAGATTGGCGGGAGAAATATCAATAACCTCAGATATGCAGATGACGCCACCCTTATGGCAGAGAGTGAAGAGGAACTGAAAAGCCTCTTGATGAAAGTGAAAGAGGAGAGTGAAAAAGTTGGCTTAAAGCTCAACATTCAGAAAACGAAGATCATGGCATCCGATCCCACCACTTTATGGGAAATAGATGGGGAAACAATGGAAACAGTGTCAGACTTTATTTTTCTGGGCTCCAAAATCACTGCAGATGGTGACTGCAGCCTGGAAATGAAAAGACGGTTACTCCTTGGAAGGAAAGTTATGACCAACCTAGATAGCATATTCAAAAGCAAAGACATTACTTTGCCAACAAAGGTCCACCTAGTCAAGGCTATGGTTTTTCCAGTAGTCATGTATGGATGTGAGAGTTGGACTATAAAGAAAGATGAGTGCTGAAGAATTGATGCTTTTGAACTGTGGTGTTGGAGAAGACTCTTGAGAGTCCCTTGGACTGCAAGCAGATCCAACCAGTCCATCCTAAAGGAGATCAGTCCTGGGTGTTCATTGGAAGGACTGATGTTGAAGCTGAAACTCCAATACTTTGGCCACCTGATGCGAAGAGCTGACTCATTTGAAAAGACCCTGATGCTGGGAAAGATTGAAGGCTGGAGGAGAAGGGGATGACAGAGGATGCGATGGTTGGATGGCATCACTGACTTGATGGATTTGAGTTTGGGTGAACTCCGGGAGTTAGTGATGGAAAGGGAGGCCTGGCGTGCTGTGGTTCATGGGGTCACAAAGAATTGGACACGACTGAGCAACTGAACTGAACAGAAAGTACACATCCTGCTGCTCTGCTCAGCTAGTGAAGGATGTTACACATTCTTAGTCTTTGCGGAGTAGAGCACTTCGTTTGGGGAAACTCAGGCAGGGTAGATTGTTATGTTATTTATATTCCTTATCCACCTTCAGTTTACATTGACCAATAGTGCTCTTTTCCATTTTTTTGCCTCAATATTTGGAGCTGCAGTTTATCCTGTTCTGATATCCTTGATCAAGCACCAGGGTGGGGACTGTGCGGCAGGGTGTGTCCCGGCCTGAGTGCTCCCTGTTCACATGTGTGTGTTACCCTCTGTTTCAGTCGTCACTGTTACGTGCTCTGCTGGGGGAGCTGCCCCCGAGCCAGGGGAAGGTTAGCGTGCATGGAAGGATCGCGTATGTTTCTCAGCAGCCCTGGGTGTTTCCAGGAACTGTGAGAAGTAACATTTTATTTGGGAAGAAATATGAAGAAAAGCGATATGAAGAAGTAATGAAGGTTTGTGCTTTGGAAGAGGTCAGTAATGACTTTTGAGCTGCATATACTCAAATTTCAAATCATAGTGTTGGCTTAAGCTATAAGGTTTATTCAAAGTTCTTTTTTTTTTTTTTTTAATTTGAAAGTTCTTTGTTGCTTTAAGCTGGTCTGGGTAAATATGCAGTTGTATACGCAGCTGTTTTAATTCTGATGTGATAATCACAGAATGCCTTTATTTCATTTGGTGAAGCTTCATTCAGTTTTAGGTTTTTTTTTTAAATGGACAGTTTCAAAAATTTGTAAAAACAGAGAGCACATTGTAATGATCCCTCACGTACTCACCCCCAGCTCCAACCAGGATAAGCTGGTGGCCAGTCTTGCTGCATCTCCACCCTTGCCCTCTGCCAGCCCCACCACCACCCCATTATTATTCTAGAGCAGATACTAGACCTCAGATTAGTCCATCTGTAAACATTTCATCTGTTTTTGTCTAAAAGATAGGAAAGCCTTTGGAAAAAAAATCACCAACTTTATTTCACCTGAAAAATTACCCTAATTCCTGAATATCATCAACTTTCTCTTCGGTGTTTACATGTTGCTAATCATCTCACTCTGAAATCTGGTTCACCATTGATGGAATCAGACTCCACATGAGTTGTGCCCACTGCACTTGTTTAGTGCCTCCTCAGTCTCTTTCAGTCTCCAGGTTTCCCTCTCTGCTTGGTTTTGACTTGTAATTTATTAAAGAAAATGTAATGCTTTAAAATTTCTTCTTAACCCAGCCTCATTTCATTGGGGGAGACATTGTTTTCAGAAATTGCATTGAGTTTCACAGAAAATGGCAAGAAGAAACATTTAACTCTACCTTGGGATTTAGATGAAATTAGTAAATGAATGATGAAAACTGAACTTACACTATAGAAAAATGTAATTTGGCAAAAAGAAAGGAAAACATAAATACAGATTAAACAGTATTTTACTCTCTTGAGTTATAAAAATCAATGAACAGTAGTGTTAAAGGCTCCCCCTGTGGTCTGTTCAGATCTGGACATCTTTTATACTATGAGGAAAAGGCTGGGACTGTCTTTCAAAGGTGTGGTGGTGGAGACTCCAAACGTGCTTTCTGAAGAAACAGTAATTTTGCTTGAATAATTCTTGAACATCATAGATTTTTATCAGGTGAATATCAAATTTTGATGATGCGGACAAAATGGAATTGCTTACTCTTCTGTTTCTTTCTCCTGGTCTGTGGTTGGTTGTGGGAGATTGTGTTTGCAGAACCAATGCCAAGTTAGCAGTAATCAGCAAGATTTTAATTAAATAGTGTTTATACTGTGTAAGAAAAGAAGGGGAAAGCAAACATAAAACATTGAGACAATAGCTCCCATTTATTCAGAGTCTACATGCAAATCACTTCTCTTTCTCAGACATGCACCCAGAAGAGGGTATATGAATTATTAATTCTTTATGAATATTTTCAGTGTTACCATCTTCATTTTATAGTTGGTAAGACTGAGGCTTGGAGAGAAAACATTTTAAAAAGCAGGTGATGGATAAAGCTGGAAGGTGGGGTGTGGAATAAACAAATTTCAGGCGTTTCCTCTTTACCTTAATCCTGTCAACCTCCTGATGCCCAGATCAGAATCCAGAGACCCAGACCAGTGTATGGGTGTTTCTTTTATGACCTTGCCTTTCTGGTGAAGCTCAGCCTTGTCTTTCCCCCCACATTTGAGTGTCTCTGCAAAAGAGCAGGTGCTGGACAGTGGCTGATATTCAGTGTTTCCCTGGGGGCCAATGCTTTGCCGCAGCCACATGGGGTGACAGGACCAGTAATATGGGCAGCGTCCGCGGCTTCACCCATCCTTGGGAGTCTGTGTAGCACAGACTCTGGTGGGAAGGGGCCCTGCAGAACTGGGCTGCACAGCGATTCTTCTGTACATGATGTGACATTTATAAACATGGACCGCTCTCCTGTTCTCTGCACAGTCAGGACATGCAGTCAGGCCCCTCATGCTCATTCCCTCCTTGGCAGGAAGGGAGGCCCAGGGCACAGAAGGAGTGAAGAGATGAGTTGTGGCTTAGTCTTGCCTGCTTTCACTTTGGGTATGTTCTGTTTCCTGCCTGGGCCTCTGACATTTCAAGAGGATATTGGGTCAGAATTTTTCCAGGTTTTGCTGCTGCTCTGAAGTGTCATCTCTGCCTCTAATTAGCAGGGGTCAGCAAGGTCATTATGATACCTGGGAACCACCTAACTAGTAATGATCCTCTGCTCATCTCCTTTTAGAATCCATGACTCAGTGGATGGGCATCAAGTGGTCACATAATAATGGTGTGCTGGAGGTATTTTGTCCTGTAGCAGTCCTAGGCAGTATCTCTAAGTGTTTGTCTCAGTTTCCTTTCTTATTAAAAGCAGGAGGAGTGAGGTTACTGTAAAAGTTATAGGCCATGCCTGTGAAATGCAGGCTTGTCAGGGTTTCAGTAAAATAAGTTTTTACAAAACGTTTTTAAGGCTTTTAAAAACTTTTAGGCATTACACAGTTAAAGGTATCAAGCTGATAAATTCTAGTTTGATATTTTCCCACATAGATCACTTGACCTTACAAATCCCTCTTGGATGCCTATAAGCTTGTACTTTCATCTCATATTTACCACATTCCTGCCAGCATGAATGTTGCAGGAAGGGGGATCCCTTCCAGGGCCCAAAACAGGGCTCTTGTCTAACACTCAGAAATGAATTGTCCGAGGAGATACATGTGCTGACAAAGCAAGACATTTTATCCGGAAAGGGCACCCGGGTGGAGAGCAGTAGGGTAAGGGAACCCAGGAGTACAACTCTGCCATGTGGCTTGCAGTCTTGGGTCTTATGGTGATGGGATTAGTTTCAGGGTTGTCTTTAGCCAGTCATTCTGACCCAGAGTCCTTCCTGGTGGATGCCAGCAAGAAGGATTCTGGGAGGTGGTCAGAATGTGGCATCTCCTTGTGACCTTTCCTGAACTCTTCCAGTGGGTGGTGTCTCATTAGTTCCATGTTCCTTACCAGGACCTCATGCAAATGGATACTGTGGTGCCTAGCCAGGGTAGGAGGTTTCAGTCAGCGTGCTTCCCCTAACATGAACATTTTCTTTTCAGATTGCCTGGAAAATCATAGGATAATAAGTTAATTGATCCTTCTATGTCTAGGTATAGAGGCCTTCATGACTTGAGTTAGTTTAGTGTAGTCTTCATTTCAAATACACTCTTTAGTCATGACCTGGACAGCGTGATGTGAAAGAGCAAAAGGCTCTGAACTGACATGAGCTGGTTCAGAGTCCAGCTCTTCTGTTTAACAGGTAACAGTCCTCATACCAGTAATGTGACCTCACTTAATCTCAGTTTCCTCATCTGTGAAATGGGGCCAGTACTTCCTGTACAGCTTGTTGTGAGGCTTAGAGATAATCAGTAATATGATCCAGCACAGTGCTTGGTGCACAGATCTTATCCCCCAGGAGCTGAGAAAAGCTGTCTGCATGTGAATAAATGATGGAGCAGGATGAGACGGGTCCTTCACAAGAGATGTAAACACAGCCTTAGGAACCCAATAAGAAGAGAGAGAAATCCAGGGTGGTTTCATGGGAGAGTGTGTTTGGGCTGAGCCTGGAAAGATGGTCAGGATATTAACAAGCCGTGAGAGGAGGGGCAATTTCAAATGGAAAAAAAAAAAAAAAAAAAAAAAAAAACCTGTGAAAAAAGAGGGACTCAGACTCCCCCTGTTTGAGTCCGAAGTACAGCATTCTTCTACCAGGGCCTCACGTCTGGCCCTCATTAACCATTACCACAGTCTTCTCCACGGTGTTTGTTGTTGTTGTTCAGTTGATACTTTTGAACTGTGATGCTGGAGAAGACTCTCGAGAGTCCCTTGGACTGCTGCAAGGAGATCAAACCAGTCAATCTGAAAGGAAATCAATCCTAAATATTCATTGGAAGGACTGACACTGAAGCTAAACCCCCAATACTTTGGCTACCTGATGTGAAGAGCTGACTCATTAGAAAAGACCCTGATGGGAGAATTTGAGGGCAGGAGGAGAAGAGGGTGACAGAGGATAAGATGGCTGGATGGCATCATCGACTCAATGGACATGAGTTTGAGCAAACTCCAGGAGATAGTGAAGGAGAAGGAAGCCTGATGAGTTGTGTCTATGGGGTCGCAAAGAGCAAGATACAACTAAGCAACTGAACAACAACAACTGAACTGCAGTGTTTGAAATCTCACCCACAGAGCGGATGTGCTACTTGGCTCCTTTTCCCAATTCATTGTAGCTGCTGCTGCTAAGTCACTTCAGTCGTGTCCGACTCTGTGCGACCCCATAGAAGGCAGCCCACTAGGCTCCTCTGTCCCTGGGATTCTCCAGGCAAGAATACTGGAGTGGGTTGCCATTTCCTTCTCCAAAGCATGAAAGTGAAAAGTGAAAGTGAAGTCACTCAGTCGTGCCCGACTGTTAGCGACCCCATGGACAGCAGCCTACCAGGTTCCTCCATCCATGGGATTTTCCAGGCAAGATTACTGGAGTGGGTTGCCATTACCTTCTCCGATTCATTGTAGAGAAGAAGCCAATTTTGACGCCATGTTGAAACTATTTCGTTGGCTTGTTTTTTTGTTGCTTTTGTTATTATAATCATACTGAATGTCCTACCTGAGAATCCTGCTCCTCTGCCTGTTAAACTAAAGTGCCTTTGTTCAGAATCCTGACCACCTATAGATGGCAGGAAGGAAGAAATTAACACATCTCCTGCCTGAGTCTTGCCATTTTAGGAGATTTGCAAGATTAATGGCCTTTTTACTTAGCTTCCACACCTCCCCATCTCTGATCTATAACAGAATCTGGCATCTAGACCCCAATTAAGATGGTCATTTTGAGGCGCTAGCTTGACATCTCCTCAGTCAGTGGGCTCCCCAAATAAATTCTCTTCTTCCTGGCCTCAACCACTCGTCTCTCTGGCCAGTGTGGCGAGCAGAGCAAGCTTGGATTCAGTAACAAATTGAGACCCCAGATATGCTGTGTCATGGGACTTCTCAGCACTGTTTGAGTCTGGATGTTGGTCAGAACCCAATTTGATGATGTATCCTCTGCTGTTTCTATTTCTCTTTTCTTTTAATAATAGTATATTAAAAGTAAGCTAGATAATTCTATAATAAATATTGGTATTATTTATTTGTATATAACGAATGGCTTATTTTATTAGCAAATCCTTTGAACCTGACATGAAAGTGAGAGCTTTCTACAAAACAGTGTTTCTACTGTAAGTCTCCACCATTGCTGAAGGGCCTTGGGTGAGCTTCTGGATGATGGCATCAAACCAGTGTCACCGTTTCCTAGTCTGCCTCTCATTTGTGTATCTATTCTTCAGTGAAAATTGGTGAAATTTAACTTAGAGGAAAATAACATGAATAAAAACACCTTCCTGTCAGTGGGAGGAATTGTAATATATGCTCAAGTCAGGCCTTTCCCTCTAATTTAATCAGAAAATGGTGACTGGGAAATTAGCCTGCCTTGGATTTTACTTCAAATCCTCTGAAATGCTTTGCCCATGTGGGGCTCATGCATGGATAATTTCAGAGTCACCAATACACTTGAAGTCCTACCACCAGAGTTGAAGAGAGCCTGTTTCTATCCCCTTATGTACTAATTAAAAGAGTGGATTTATGTGCCTTTTCTAGAGCATGGTTAAGATTTTTGTGTTATGTTATTATTTTGAGAAAGAAACACAAACAATGTAAAATCAAAGCATAAAAGCTAAGTGGAACAGTTTGGAAGGACTGTCATCAGTGAAATGGAGGCCAAGTAACTCGGGTGTGTGTGTGTGTGTGTGTGTGTGTGTGTGTGTATGTGTGTATGTATGTATAAGGCTTAGAACCTATCTTAAAATGGTTTGTTGTTGTTCATGAAAACCAAAGCAAGAGATGGTATTAATTTCTGAGCTCCAGAAGGAGGAAGTGACACAATGATGAATTTTCACAACAGAGCAATTGCTGACCTTCATTGGATGCACCCAAGTTAAGCTCGGAGTGAGCAGGAAACCTGTGTGTGTCTTTATGTCTTCATGGCTGTCAGGGAGGGTTATGATGGAGACAGTCTCTATCTTTTCCTTGTGGTCGTGTGCTTTGCATATTGTGATCCACAATGTGCATGGAGTCCCACTGTTGGTTTGAAGAGAAAATAGACATCAGTCACCAACAGCAAGTTATAATCAATTCATGTCCTTTTCCCATTTATGGAGGGTGTTCATACACTTCCTTAGATTCTCACAGCTTGAGTTTAGTGATTCTGGTTTCTGCAGCACATTATATAGAAGAGGAAAATGAGACTTAGGGAGATCAAAGGACTTGTTTATCATGGAGAACCCAGTGTGCTACTTTTCTTTCTCTGCAAATTTCTAAAGTAGAGACAGAACTGAGGGAGTCATCTGCAGAAAGGTACTGCTGTGTATCTTAGGTTGATGCCTGAGGGGTTTAATAGAAAATTTGAAGTAAAGATTCCCCATGTAATAACTGTGTAACTTAAACCTGATTGTTACCTGGTCATTTTGGGGATTTTCTTGTCATTTAAAAAAATTTTTCCCAGATACTCTGGGGAAAATAGACTGATTTGTCTACTTCTTAAATAATACTCAAATATAACTTATGATAGATTCCCACATCCTCAAGCCAAAACTTCATATCATTCTTAACTTTGAGTATTTCCTGCTTCCACAGGCAAGGATCTACTTAGTCCAACTGATCTGCTTGGTGTCCCTCAGCACGTTGTTACTTTCCTTTTGGTTTTCCTGCCCAGCCTGCTCTTTCTGTTCCCATTTCTTGTACAGACGTCGTCTGTCACACTATGACTTGCCTTAAGTATCACTGTGAAGACTTGGGTCAGGTTTCATCCCTTCTCTGAAAATGGGAAGTGGAGACCAAGATCAGCAAAACTGGCAATTTAAGATAAAACAAGTCCTGTGCTTTCACCAGCCTGGACCACCAGCTCTCACACCTGTGTCTCTAGCACAGACCTTCACACTTGCATGTCCAGCTGCACAGTGATATCACTGAGAGGTCATTTCTGCTTGTTCACAAGAGAAGTCTCCTAAATCTGCCTCCACCATCTTATGCAACTCAATAAATGGTGACCCTGTCTTTCCCCTTTCTCACCCCAAACATCACAGTCCTCTTCTCTTACAATCCACACCTGTCCTGTCAGCAGGTTTTACAGACTCCACCTTCCAAGTATGTCTGGAGTGTGACCCTGTCCCTCCATTTCCACTGCTCCCTAAATTATTCTAGTAGCCTCCTCACTTGTATCTGCCCTCATCATCCCCTGCCTCGCCAAAAAAAAAAAATCTTACTGTCTGTTTATTACAAAGCACAGAAGTGATTCCTTAGAAACCTCAGACCAGATCCCTCCTCCCTTCCCCTCCCCCCTTTACTGGCAGTGACACCAGTCTCCTGCTCTGTCTCTGCCCTCACTCCCCTCATTCTTACTCTGCTCTCCTGGCCTCCTTGTCCTGAACCCCTTGGGCATCTCCCCGTGGCCCCTGCACTTGCCCCTCCCTCTGTGAGGAGCAGCCTCTCCAGGTCTGCCTGAGCCCCTGCCTCTCCCTTTGAGATCTGCTTACAGCCCTCTGAGCAGAGCCCTCACACCCCAGTGTGGACTCACTTCCCTCCTTCACTCTCCATACCCCTGAACAGCTTCCTTTTCCTTCTCATCCTCAGTACTTGCACTCAGGTTTATTTTCCATATTGTCCATCTCCCACCTTGGAGAGGAATTCTAGGGTTCTGTTTCCTCATGGCTGAATTCAATGTTCTCAGAACAATGGCTCATGTATAGTCAATCCTCAATAAATACCTGTTGAAATGGTTAAATGCATAAATGCTTTGAAAAAATATAGAATGAAAACAAATGAAAAGCCCTGAGAGGTTTTTTAATTTTCCTTGTTACAGTTTAGTCACTATGAAATAAGCCCATTGCTGTTGATTAAACACTTGTATGAAGAACTGATGCTAAAAGGTTAGGATGGCAGGAGGAGAACACATTTTAAATCTTTTTCTTTTTTCCCTTTTCTATCTCCATACAGGATTTGCAGAATTTGAAGGAAAAAGATCTAACTGTGATAGGAGATGGAGGAACCCCGCTGAGTGAAGGACAAAAAGCCCGGGTCAGCCTCGCCAGGTAAATGGGATTTCCGTTGCCATCCTGCCCCTCCTTCTCCGCAGCCTCTAGTGGACTTGAGCACACAGACCCCACTCACAAGGTGGGCCTGTGTGAAGCAGGGTTTTCGCCCTTTCCCTGGGCTTGTGGAAGGAACCTGGAGTTGTTGGACACCATCGTGATTCAAGAGATGAGACCCAGGCAGTGTGAAGTGTCCTCTCCTGACGTCTCTCTACGTTTTCTAGAGCCGTGTATCAGGACGCAGACATCTACCTCCTGGACAATCCGCTCAGCGCAGTGGATGCAAGAGTCAGCAGGCACTTGTTTGAACAGTGAGTTTGCTCCTGTTTTCTATCATGTCTGCTTTCCAGGAACCCTGTGGAGATCAGGGAAGAGAGCTCAGGAAAGCCTTTGTGCTCCAGGAGACTCAGCTCACTCTGTCCTGGTGTCCCTCCCTTCCCTCCACAGAAGATCCATCATAGAGAAATTTTGCATCATGATGAGGTCAGGACAGGAAAATACAGCAGTTGCTTCCAGTGTGTGTAGGACAGTGGGGTCCATGCTTTAGGGAGTGAAGGATACATGGAAAATTCCTCCGTTACTTGCACTTGATGGATCCAGACACTGTGGATGGATCCAGACTCCAGGGATAAGAAGGATGATGTCAAGTTTTTAAATCAGAGAGTAGGACTTGGTAACCTGGTAATTGGCTGCCAGTTCTTTTCCTTTGTCATTTGCTGAAGGCACATTAGAAGTGAATTTTTCAGTACAGACATAGGGCTTCCGTGGAAAGACCCTGTTGGTTTATGCTTATTATTCTGTTGGTTTAGAAATACATAGTAAAGTATTTACAGATGATTTAGAATTTACAGATGATTGATTCCACATCTGAGTATGGCTCAATTATTTAACATTTCTTCCTGGATGCTTACTAAAATTAATACTTAGACCCACATGTAGGGTTAACTTGAATTTGAAACTCAGTATCTAGAATCTTTCTGAAGTCCTGACTCTTACTTTGTGTTTCTGGAATTTGTTGTCAGTGGCTCTTTCTTGGCCACAGAACTCCTGGAGAACAGTTCTGTTGCTTCTCTGTCCTAACACATGCTGACCGAGGCCTCTGGTGGAGTCTAGATTGGCATCTTTGAAAGTCTCATGAATTCGCTTTTTCTGAAGCAGCCTCCACATCTACCCCATGGTTAGTTCCCTTGCTGTTGTTCACCTTGTTAAAGACAATTAGCCTTCCAGCTGCATATATCAACACCCTGCTGTGTGCACTGAGATCAATACCCTTACAGATGTTCCTGCACAAAACCTCTTACTTTACAAGGAGGATGGTGAGCCAGGAGAGGAGAGGGACCCACACTGGGCAGGATAAGGGAGACTAGGACACAGCTCTCATTTCTGCCACAAAGGAACCTGTCTCTGTGTGGAGCTTGTTAAGACAGATGCCTGGGGAAAGCTCAGCAGAGTCAAGGTTTAGAGAGTTTTGATACAGGATAGTAAATGCTAAGTGAAGTGTCAGCTGGAGGCTTTCACTGAAGTTGAAAAGCTCCCTGTGCCTGGGTGGGAAGTGCCCTAGGGGCCTGCAGGCTGGGCAGGTGTGTGAAGGCTGAGAAGAGGACCCAGTTCCTTTGCTGAAGGAAGAGTAGAAGCTCAGGGGTGGAGGGAGGAGGAAGCAGGTCCATGAGGAGAACAGCAGGTATGTCCTTTCTGAAGGAGGTGGGGTGTTTGGCAGAGAGAAGCTATTTGGAAATTCTTGCTGTCAGGTTCTGTGTTACTTTGCTGGGGCTGTCTGTCCAGGCTGCTCTAACAGGAGACCACAGCCTGGGCAGCTTATAAAAAACAGAAATTTATCCCTCAGGGTTCTGGAGGCTGGAAAAGTCCAAGGTGAGGGTGCTGAGAGATTCAGTGTCTGGTGAAGGCACGATTCCCGTCCTTCACGTGGGGAAGGTGTGAGGGAGCCCTGTGGGTCCCCTTTGTAAGGGCACTAATCTCTTTCATGTTGGCTCCACCCTCATGACCTGTCACCTCCTAATGGCTACACTTCTAGTACACAGTGGGAACTAGGTTTCAATATATGAATTTTGAGGACAAAAACGTTCAGTCTATAGCAAGTTGTCACCGTTGGGGTGCTTAAAGAACAGAAATTCATTTTCTCACAGTCCTTGAGGCTGGAAGTTGGCCGTGTGGGCAGCTTTGGTTTCTGATGAGAACGTTGTCCTTGGCTGCTGGTGGCGTCTGCCTCACTGTGTCCTCACAAGATCTTCTGTCCATGTGCACCCCTGTCTCTGTCCTTTAAAAAAAATTATTAAAATATAATTGATTTATGTTATTGTGTTAATTTCTTTGTATGGCAAAGTTACTCAGTTATATACATACATACATTCTTTTTAATATTCTTTTCCATTATGGTTTATCTCAATATCAAATATAGCTCACTACACTATATGGTAGGACCTTGTTGTTTATCCATTCTGCACATAATACTTCGCATTCTGCTAACCCCAAATTCTTAGTCCATCCCCAGCCCCCCACACGCCTTCCATCCATGCAACCATAAGTCTGTTCACTATGTCTGTGAGTCTGTTTCTGTTTTGTCAATAGGTTCATTATTGCCATATTTTAGATTCTACATGTAAGTGATATCATATATTTGTCTTTCTCATTCTGACTTACTTCACTTAGTATGATAACCTCCAGGTCCATCCATGTTTCTGCAATGGGCATTCTTTTTCCTTTTTTTTTATGGCTGAGTAGTATTACATTATCTCCATGTACCACAACCATTCATCTGTCGGTGGACATTACATTGTTTCCATGTTTGGCTATTGTGAATAGTGCTGCTATGAATATAGGGATACATGTCTTTTTGGTGTATGATTTTGTGCATACATATGCCCAGGAGTGGGATTACTGGAATATAAGGTAATTCTACTTTTAGTTTTCTGAGGATCCTCCATGCTGTTTTATACAGTGCCTGAAGCAACTTTCATTCCCAGCAGTAGTGTAGGAGGGCTCCCTTTTCTCCACACTCTGTCAGCCATTGTTATTTTAGTGTTGAACATTCTAACTGGTGTGAGGTGATGCCTCATTGTAGTTTTGATTTGCATTTCTCTGATAATTCACAACTGTGAACTCTTTTACATATGCCTATTGGCCATCTGTATGTGTCCTTTGGAAAAGTGTCTATTTAGTACTTCTGCCCATTTTTTGATCAGATTTTGTTGTTGTTCAGTTGTATGAGCTGTTTGTATATTTTATAAATTAAGCTCTTGTTGGTCACATCATTTGCAAATATTTTTTCCCAGTCTATAGGTTGTCTTTTCATTGTGTTTATGGTTTCCTTTGGTGTGCAAAATCTTGTAAATTTGATTAGGTCCTATTTATTTATTTTTTTAATTAAAAAAATAATTACTTGTGGCTGTACTGCGTCTTTGTTGCTGTGATGGTTTTTCTCTCTTTGTGACGAGCAGGACTACTCTTGAGTTGTGGTGTTCGGACTTCTCATTGAGATGGCTTCTCCTGTTGCAGAGTGTGGGGTCTAGGATGTGTGGGCTCAGTGGTTCCAGCTCCTAGGCTCCAGAGCTCAGGCTCAGTAGTTGTGGTGCATGGGTTTCATTGCTCTGCGCATGTGGGGTCTTCTGGGACCAGGAATGGATCCTGTGTCTCCTGCACTGACAGGTGGATTCTTTAGCACTGAGCCACCAGGGCAGCCGCCTCTTGTATATTTTTGTTTATATTTCTATTGCCTTAGAAGACTGGCCTAAGAAAACACTGGTATAATTTATGTCAGAGAATATTTTGCCTTTAATCTCTTCTAGGAGTTTTATGGTGTCACATCTTATGATTAAGTCTTTAAGCTATTTTTAGTTTATTTTGTGCATGGTGAGAGGGTGTGTTCTAACTTGATTGATTTACATGCCTGTGTTTCTGTCCTTATGTCTTAGTCTCCTCTTCATCTAAGCACACCAGTCAGATCAGATTAGGTGCAGTGTATTTAAGGGTAGTGATTACTTCTTTACAGTCCCTGTCACCAAATTCTAAGGTGCTAATAACTAAGGTGACATGTGAATTTGAGAGGGAAATGATTGGTGTAGAGCAGGCCTAGGATAGCAAAGTAAAAAGACTTCAGCAGAGTCAGTAGGTATGTGAGGAGCTCTGAGCTCTGAACACAAGGAGCTGGGATTCCACATCCACTAATGGGATTGTTAGACTTTGGTGGAAACTGCCCAAATGTAAGATGTGCTTAGGGTTGGGGTGATGAAAGAGTTGTGGTGATGGCTGCAGAACAATGTGAATGTACTTTATGCCACTATATGGCTATATGATTAAAATGGTGAATTTCATGTTAGGTATATTGTAACACACATACACACAAACCTGCATAGTAGCACTGAATCTTTGAGAACATGAGAGAACAGGGCGGATGACATGTGGCATGGTCTCCAGCTCTGATCTGATCCCCACTTTCCAACCCTCTCCCGTTCATGACTTGATGAGTTTTCCCTTAGAGAAGTGCCTGTGTCTTGTCATGAGTTCAGTGACAGGAGCTAGTGCTGTGACAGGGATTCCCCACCCCCAACCTCCTGGAGTCATGAGTATCTCAGCCTCCTTGTTCCAAGTACCCCACCCTGAACTCACAAATGTGTGTTACCCCGTCTTGTGTGCATCTGCACATGTTCTCCATCAATGCAGGAACAGATTCTACTGGTCATGGCATCCATGTCACAGGGAGAGGAGAGCAAGGCATTTTGGTGCCACGTACAGTGTGCTGATCACAGAAGTTCTGTTGAATTCTTTTTCAAACACAGGAGATATTTATAAAATCCTCTCAAATATTTTGTGTGTACCACTTTGGATATATACTTGATAGAAGGAAGCTTAAGACTATTATTCGTAATCAGAACCACACATTCTCTAGGGAAACTTAAAGCAGAGATTGTGAAAGCAATTTAGGAAACCACTCAGCAGCAACTGGAGAGTGTTCTCAAGTTAGAGAAGCAGATGGAACAATATGTTGTGAGAGATGGTGGTCGTGTGGAAGCTGGGTCATGGGGAGGGTTTTGTATTAAAAGTGAATGAGTCACACTTCTACTTGCTGTTAACAGTTTTCTTCAGTCATGAATTTATATCCAAGGTCATTGAGGTTCATGACTTTTACAGCTTTATGCTGTGAACACAGTGGATTCTATCAGCTACAGAAGGTGAGGGCCTTATGTGTGTCCAGCCATGGATCCCATCCTGGTTTAGCCCCACATCACCAGAACCCTGCCTCCTGCATCATCAGCTCTTGGGGTCTGTCCTGATCAGACTCCCACGCTCCTATCTACACAGTTCACCATCCTGTCTACACAGCTCACCCTCCTGCTCCAGTCCTTCACGGACACACCCCCCATCCCGCCCCCCACCCCATTCAGAAAGCAGCTCCAGGTCCTCAAACAGGCTTCTTTGCCATCTTCCCCCATCAGCCTTCCCAGCTCGTCCCCACACCCACTCGGTATCCAGCTATGCTGGCTCTGTGGGGGTCCTTTATCACCCCTCTCTGTACACACTAGTCCCTCTGTCCAGAGCCAGGGAGCAGTGCCCCAGGACACAAAAGGAAGGTGGAAGATGGAATCTGCTGTTCCCTCCTGCTCCTCCAGGGGGCGCCCGTGCCCTCTGTCTCCCCTCAGCCCTCAGTGGGTGCGCTTGACCATTTATGAGTCCCCCTGCCACCCATTGGAGAAGGCAATGGCACCCCACTCCAGTACTCTTGCCTGGAAAATCCCATGGACGGAGGAGCCTGGAAGGCTGCAGCCCATGGGGTCGCTAGGAGTCGGACACAACTGAGCGACTTTCACTTTTCACTTTCATGCATTGGAGAAGGAAATGGCAACCCACTCCAGTGTTCTTGCCTGGAGAATCCCAGGGACGGGGGAGCCTGGTGGGCTGCCGTCTATGGGGTCGCACAGAGTCGGACACGACTGAAGCGACTTAGCAGCAGCAGCTGCCACCCATAAATTATGAATGCAGGAAGGCGCCTCAGCCCAGCATCTTCTGTCCCAGGAACCCTGTACCTGCTGTGCCTTCTTCCAGGCTGTTTCCCTAGATAGTCTCAGGGCTCCCAAGTCTCCACATCTAAGACAGCAACCCTCCCTTGTTTTTCCCTCAGAGCACAGGTCACAGCCCAGTAGCACATTTTCTATACTCGTTCAATGTGTCCTCTACACGGTGCAGAGTATTGTCTTCTATCTTGACCTGTGGATGGATCCTCAGCACTTAGGACAATGCCTGGCTCCTCAACAAACTGCTGATTGAATGAATGGAAGTGGGCACTATGTCTGTCTTATTTGTATCACCTCCACCATGGGATGTGTCCCCTTTTAATGCAGCCCTTATATAGGATTATATGTGGGATCATAGAATTAACACAGCCTTTATATCGGACTAACTATTATACAACTGGTTGCTGACTCAATCATTTCTATGGCATGACTTGGAAATCTTTAAAAACTTGGAAAAGAGTGTATTTTTCTAGTGACTTCGATGAAAGAATTATTTAGGAAAAGTTTCCAGCCATCGACTGATCACTTCATTGTAATTATTTGTATTACCTTATCCGTGATGGAATGTTAGGAAGAAAACATCTTAAAACTTTTGGGTTGATTCATCTTGGATGTAACACCCCATCAGATTTGATTAACATCCACCTTTAGGGACTATTGGCGGGCAATTATGAATTAAGGTGAAAAAATTCTGTTTAAAAGCTTTAGTTCTAAGTTGAAAAGGTGTTAACCAAGAAACTTAGGTTGAACGTTGAGCTAGCACATGCCAAAAGGTGAGAATGAATCCTTTTGGACTTAAAGAAACAATGGTGTATGTTTCTACATCCTGGGGTCTTGCTTCTGATCACAGACCCAGTGTCCAAAGTGTCCCCTTAGGACTTTTCTATCCTGAGTACAAAGCACATGACTGTTTGTGGTTATGGTGGAGTGGAGAAGGGGCCTGACCTTTACTGAGTGGATCGGTGGTTTGATTTGTCAGAATGTGTGGATGTGTTGTCATTGACCTTGTTTGAGATGAAGAAACTGAGGTTGGGTTGAGGTTGTCTGACGTCAGTTTTGTGAGAGGGACTGAGATGCAGTCTGCTGGCTCCGGACTCTCCATCTGACTCACTCACAGGCTGAGCTGTGGCCCAGGTTCCTGAGATTTGCTCTGCAAGGGGCTGGGGCACCCAGAATACCTGCCTGGAGCCCTGCCTGTGGTCACTGGGGTCCCAGACTCACCCATTTGCTTCCCTGGAGGGGTTGTGGACCCTGTGGGATGAGACTACAGCTGAGTCCCTAGAGCTCTACATTTGAAATGCAAGAGTAGTTTGTTTTTTTTTTTTTTTTTTACTGTGGAAAAAAATCTAAGGTTAAATACTGAGGGTGTCTTGACTAAGAGAACTGATGGGTCCTCTGAGCCACTGGATGATTTCCACTGTGATTTGGGCCATTTGGATTCTGTTCTTTTACTTTCACGTTTGGAAGGTGTTCGGTCCTAATGAAAGAAGACTTGCTTCCTGGATGGAACTGGGAATGTTGTAGAGAGTGATGGAGGCCACGCTGACATTTATTTTCTATCTAACATTCTTTGGGAACAAGCGTCTATCAAATACACTCTGGCAAAGATTACCAAAAATCTATTAATTTTTTGTTGTAAATATTTGCATCATTAATTATAAATAATCACCTAGAAAGCTAAGAATGTACACATTTTTAAATGACATGAATCCCTCTTGTCCCATTCCTGAATAGCGATAAAATAGTATTTTAGTTTATTCAAGTTTTGAAATCTCAGTATTACTCAGTTGTTTTCCTTTATGAAACATGTAAATAATTGTTAAGCTGAGTTTTAGAGGAAAAGACTTATCTGTTGGTGCCTCCTTCACTGGGCTGATTTTAAGAGTTTTTTGTAGCAGTAGAGTCAAATTTGCTGCTGATAAATTTAAGAACCTAGTTAGATTAATTGACTTATGTTTATTTAATTTTTATTATTGATTCGGCATTTAAACTAACGATCTTTGGTTACTATGTGGTCTTTGTCTCACTGTTTTCAAAATGTGTTTTCAGTTTGAGGTACTCCATTAATGTGCTTTTGCTTTCTGTACCTTTTACATTTGTAGGTGTATTCGCCAGGCCTTGAAGGAGAAGATCACAATTTTAGTCACTCATCAGTTGCAATACCTAAAAGATGCAAGTCAGATTCTGATATTGAAAGATGTAAGTAATTTCTAGAAGTCTGTGAAATTGCTAGCCCTCAGATGTGTTGGGGAAGGCAACGGCAACCCACTTCAGTAACTCTTGCCTAGAAAATCCCATGGACGGAGGAGCCTGGTAGGCTGCAGTCTGTGGGGTCGCAAAGAGTCGGACACGACTGAGTGACTTCACTTTCACTTTTCGCTTTCATACATTGGAGAAGGAAATGGCAGCCCACTCTAGTGTTCTTGCCTGGAGAATCCCAGGGACGGGGGAGCCTGGTGGGCTGCCCTCTATGGGGTTGCACAGAGTCAGACACGGTTGAAGCACCTTAGCAGCAGCAGCAGGTGTGTTGAAGGATGGACCTCCTTTCTGGTCATTTTCCTTGGATTCATGGTAAACACCCTCTTCTCCCTCAGTTTTTCATCCCCTTCTTCTCAGAGCTGGTGTTCACACCTTGGAGGATGAACCTAAAGCTCTGTAGAAATGTAACTATTACACTCTAAGCCATATAAACCCTAAAGTGTATAAGAGTGCAACCACAGGATTATTGAATCATCACTGCTCTAATGAAGTTTGTTAAGGATAATGATGCAATTTTATTTAGAACTTTTTATTTTTCTCTTCCATGACTTAAGTCAAAGTATATTACTTACAAATTAGAGATTCTAAGATTTGTTGGTATCCAAGTGATTGTCATACCTAGATTGCCTAAAGAGCACATTCCATTAACATCAGAAGAGAGGTTGGGTATCTGAGCACCTGGATCAGCCCACTCTGCTGGTGTCTCCAATTGCTGGTCTCACTGCCCAGGTCTCTTGTGTGTGCAGCAGGAGGACAAGGCCCTGCCTTCACGGGGCTCCTGTTATGGGGAGAATGTGACAAAGAGGGTGACTTCCTAGCTGTCTCCTTGAGGAGCTGGTGCCTCCTGGGGTCTGAGTGACATCAAGGTGGGGGCCACACAGTCACATGGGGGAGGGAATCTGAGGCAGGGGGTCCTAAGGAAGGAGCTGACCTGGCAGGTTGGAGGAACTACAGGAAGACCAGCATGTCTGAAGAGAGTAAGCAGGGGATGTGGAGGAGCTGGTCTCCGAGCAATGGCCAGGGGACCGGAAGTGGCATGGAAGTCTTGGATGGTCCAGAGCAGAAGAGGGATGTGGTCTGATATCAAATTTGAGAGATTTCTCTGATGGTCACTGGAGGGGTGACAGCAGAAGCAATTCCAGGTCTTAGTAAAGCTGAGAAGACAGAAGTGTGGGTTCAGGCTAAAGTATCAACTTCTAGAGCTGCTGTAACCAAGTACTGCAAACTGGGTGACTTAAAACAGCAGAAGATTATCGTCTCCCTGCTCTGGAGGCTAGGGGTCCCAAATCCAGGTGCTGGCAAGGCCGTGCTCTCCCTGAAGGCTCCAGAGAAGAATCCTTCCTTCCAGCCTCTGGTGTTTGCCGGCCTTCCTTGGTGTTCCTTGGCTTCCAACTGCAGCACTG
Organism: Bubalus kerabau; assembly: GCF_029407905.1. NCBI lineage: Eukaryota > Metazoa > Chordata > Mammalia > Artiodactyla > Bovidae > Bubalus > Bubalus kerabau. The sequence continues at coordinate 71,991,870 of NC_073635.1, forward strand.
TGGTTTCTGCCTCTGATGCCACTTGGCCATTGTCCCCGTGTCTGAGTCCCTTCTCATAAGAACATCAGTCATATTGGATTTAGGGTCACCCTGCACCAGTGCGACCTCATCTTAACTTGATTACATCTGCAAAGACCCTGTTTCCAAATAAGGTCATGTTCACAGGTGTCACATTTGAACTTATCTTTTTGAGGAGGGGGCACCATCCAACTCACAGCTCCTAGCATGGTTGGGAGGTGGGGTGGAGATTAGTGAGAAGTTTTCAAACTTGGTGGTAGTTTGATGCTTCACTTTTTGGCTCATTTACATCTGGGCCTCAGCATCTTTTTCTTTAACCCTGATTGTTCCACAGGCCCTTGGTCAGATCCTTGACTTATGAAATGAATCTCTGCTCCAAGACAGATTATTAAAATACAGAACCTCTGTCTCTCTGGAAGCACTTCCATGTGTCTCCTCTAGGAATGTGACTCCTCTCCACTTCTCTAGGAATGGGGAGAGGAGCTAAAGTTTTTCAAGCTTGAGAGCAGTTGATTTCATGTACAGAGGGGGCACTTCTAGTGTGTAAATCCCAGTGTTGACAGTGTTATGAGCACAGGATTAGTGGGCAGGAGAATAACCTATTTACCAGTCCCTAGATGTTTTAGAGTCCCCTGTTGCTTCCTTTGAGGGCACTGCCCCCAATTTTAGTACTAACAAAACAACTATTTGTCCACTGGTGAGCACTCCTGGATGAGTTGGAGTCCATCCTCACTGTCGGGTTCTTCTCTCATAGCAGAGGGGAGATGGCTGCCCCCTTGTCCCCTTGGGATTGTCAATGCTTGGCTGCTGAGTGAAATTCTGTCTTTGTACTTCTAGTCATTTCATTGTGCATATTACAGGTAAAGTAGTGAGTGGTGATTTCATTAAAGAGGTATGTGAATTTTGCCTCCCAAGTGGAACAAGACACAATATATCCTGCATAATTTTCTAGTTCTGCAGTATCAGACAGTACCCAGATGCTTCACTGGGTTTCTTCCAGTGGCTCACCTCAGGACATAGGGTGAGAGGGGTCCTAGCTGGGGTCCTAGCTAGGGTCCTGGGCCATCTTCTTCCACCTAACCTGCATTAACCTGAGCTGCTCTCATTTGATGAGTTTTGCATCCTGAGAATTTTTTCCCTAATGTTTTGTTTGCCACTGAATGATCACCTGCATCTTGTTTCAGGGTCAGAAGTAGTGAAACATCTGCACATTATTTTGACTTTGTAAGGGAGAGAAACTGCAAGGATGTGTCACAAGTGTTCAAAGAACATGATTAGATTGGCTGTAGTTTAAGCAGCTGCCTGATTGGGGAAGCCTGGTTGGTTGCTTGTGGTCGGTTGGCGTGAAGTTTTCTCTTGGATCTGTGTGCACTGATTGTGGCTTAGGTTTTGGTTTTTGGGCACAGACTGTCAAGGCATTAGAGCCACCCCAGCCTCATGGCCTCTTTGTTTAATTATTTTAACAGATGGAATATTGAATTTTCATTTGGGAACTTCCTTGATCCTTCTGTCTCTCTAATGCACTCTAAGTCCTCCAAACAGTTGTAAAGACAATGAATATGTAGTTTATAGGTTCTCTGTTCAAGTCTGGTTCCTACATGTCATGTCCCAGCTGGGCACATGATACTGTGACAGTGACGGTGGCCAGTGAAATTTGATGAGCGACTCTTACCCAGGCAGATGTGCTTGTGCCCACCTCTGTGTCAGTAATTTTCTTTTCTGGAATACTCTGCCCAGCATTTTGTTGTTGTTGTTGTTGTTTTAATTTTGCTTGTCATGTGAGGTTTCTCTGAATTCTCTTGTTGTCTCTAGAGACTGTGCTGATCCTCCCAGCAACTTCTGTACTTTTGCTTCCCTAAATGCCCATGGTAGTTATGTGAATGGCCTCCATTTTTAACCCACAAGCACACATGTCTTTCAAATACCCCAACACTTAACACAGGGTTTGGCAGAGAACAGAATGCTCAGTTCTGTTTGAGTTGGTTAGATTTCTCAACAAGAATTCTAGACCCAGGAATCTTTTATTCTCTTCAAAAATCCTAATTTAAGACCAGATAACTTTTCTTGATTAGTATTTCAGTTGGTTTAATATTATTGAGGCTTCCCTGGTGGCTCAGATGGTCAAGAATCTTCCTGCAATGTGGGAGACCTGGCTTCAATCCCTGCTGCTGCTAAGTCGCTTCAGTCATGTCCGACTCTGTGCGACCCCATAGATGGCAGCCCACCAGGCTCCCCCGTCCCTGGGATTCTCCAGGCAAGAACACTGGAGTGGGTTACCATTTCCTTCTCCAATGCATGAAAGTGAAAGTGAAGTCGTGTCCGACTCTTAGCGACCCCATGGACTGCAGCCTACCAGGCTCCTCCGTCCATGGGATTTTCCAGGCAAGAGTACTGGAGTGGGCTGCCATTGCCTTCTCCGGCTTCAATCCCTGGGTCAGGAAAATCCCTGGAGAAGGGAATGGCAACCCACTCCAGTATTATTGCCTGGAGATTCCCATGGACAGTGGAGCCTAGCAGGCTACAGTCCATGGGGTTGAAACAAGTCAGACACAACTGAGCAGCTAACAATATTATCAAATGTAAAATAATTCCTGACATTTTTTTTTTTAATTTTAGGATAAAACAGTGGAAAGGGGGACTTACTCTGAGTTCCTGAAATCTGGGGTAGATGTCTTTTCCATTTTTGAGAAGGGAAATAAGCAGCCTGCATCATCTCCAGTTCTAGGAACTCCTACTCTGATGTCTGAGTCTTTGGTTCAGTCTCTACCGTCTCCCAGACCCTCCTTAAAAGATGTAGCTCCAGAAGACCAAGATGTGAGTTTCTATCCTGCAGGATGCCTGAGTCTGTCTGCTCTTGGTGGCCTCATGGACCATCTGCTCTGCTCATGACATCTTTATTTTTCCCAAAGTAGATCCTAAGGTTCCCAAAGTCTTATTCCATGGAATGGATAGAAGAACATGAAAGGAGCAAGCCTGCTTGGAGTTCCCCTTTGGGTGTAGGTTAGAGAATCTTATGGGGACCAGGAGTGGGTGCACTGCTGTGAATTTCTGGGTGCTTGTGGCTCACACTGAAATAAGAACTCTTCAATTTACCATTGTTACATCCTACTTGCTCTGGTGGCCCCTGGGTTCCCTTATGCATCCAGAGGCTTAATGTGAAGACACCCTTAGATGAGGCCTCCTGTGATCACATTAAATCAGCTTCTTTTCCTATATGTTGGAACGTCTGGCACTGCAGGTGACTGATGGTAGTATTTTGCCCTATTGTCAGAGGTAACATGTGCAAAGGACCTGACACATGGTAGATATTTTGGAGTTAGTTTCTATCTTCACCTTTCTTACCAGTCAAGACAAAGAACCACATCTTACCCACCTTGAATCCCAGTGGCCAGCATAGCACTGCGGACATCCTAGCCTCCTGTGACTGTATGATGCATTTTAAGTCCTCCAGACAGAAATGCAGAAGTGCACTAGATCTTCCTTAAAAACATACACAGATATTTCTCAATATTCAAACCCAGGAGCCTGGATAATTCTGATAAGCATTCAGATTAGTCATTTGGTTTCTAAACTCAGGAATCACTCTCTGAAATTTAAGAACCAAATAGACTCAGATCAAAAGTCCCCCTGCTATCCAGATTCTCATGACTCTAACCCACTGTGTGAACTCAGTTTACTGCATTTGTCTAGTATTTTGAGCCCCAACTACAGTTAAACTTTCCTTCATTGAGTGATACAAGTCATCTAGAGAGATACATTAATTCCATATCATTTTACACATTATTTTAGAACAAGCTTCTGCATTTGTCCTTGAATCAGGTAGGCTGTACTTGTGCTGACAGTCATGATTGACTTTAAGTAAAGTCACCCAGCAGTGCATAACCTTGTGCAAATGATGTTTTCTTAATTCTAATAGATTCCTAGTAGTGGGATAGCTGGGTAAACACCTATGTGGTTTGGCCAGATATTCCCACACCCTTCTCCATAGGAGATGGACCATCTTGTTCTCCTACCAGTGTGTGAGATATGTCTCTGTTTCCCACAGCTTTGCAGTGATGCCATTGTTGAATTCTTGAAATGTGGAGTTCATCATTTAAAATTTCATCTCTCACTGCCATTTTTCCCTTCCAGACTGAGAATATACAAGTTACACTACCTCTAGAGGACTATTTGGAAGGAAAAGTTGGTTTTAAGACCTATAAGAGTTACTTCACATCCGGTGCTGGCTGGCCTGTCATCACCTTCCTTATTCTAGTAAACATCGCAGCTCAGGTACGTAAGGGCGTCTATTTTGGTTTGTGCACTCAGATTGATAGTTACATCCTATTTATACTGTATTTATTTTATAATTATTTTTAGATATGTGTATTAAGAGATTTATTTTGAAAAGCGGCTGAGGTTGTGCATTCTAGCTGGGTGAATCTGAAATCAGGAAGACAGGTCTGCAGGCTAGAAACTCAGGCAGGACCTGACCCTGTTGACTTGAAGCAGAATTTCTTCCTACCCCTGGAAGCCTCAGGTATTGCTCTCCAGGCCGTTGTCTGACTAAACAAGGCTGGCACAAAAGTTATTACTCCATCTTTCAGTCTACTTGGATTTGTATTGAAATACATTAATGAAGAGCTGACTCATTTGAAAAGACCCTGATGTTGGGAAAGATTGAGGGCAGGAGGAGAAGGGGAAAACAGAGGATGAGATCATTAGATGGCATTACCGACTCAATGTACATGGGTTTGGGTCAACTCTGGGAGTTGGTGAGGGATAAGGAGGCCTGGCATGCTTTGGTTCATGGGGTTGCAAAGAGTCAGATATAACTGAGTGACTGAACTGACTGACATTACATATGGGGAGCAGTGTCTTCTGGGGAAAAGGGGATCTCTTTTAAAGATATTAAAATGTATCATGCCCTCCCCTGACCTGTGGTCATCTGGGGTATGGGGCTTGGTGCAGACCTGAGCCGGAAGGACCGTCTCTGTGTTCTGGAGCCTATCTCTCCCCCATGCTAGTGAACAGGGTGTGAGGGCTCAGTAATGTCAGTGTGTAAATGATTGCTGTTTCCTGTTCCAGGTTGCCTACATCCTGCAGGACTGGTGGCTTGCATTCTGGTGAGTGATTCCTGGTCTGACCCAAAGTGCTGAGAAATTGGGCCGGGGTGGGGCTTGTTTAACCTCCACTTATGACCATCCAGTAATTTCCTTAAAGAAAAAGTAAACTTCTTGAGGGTGGAGTGTGATCACCTCGTGGTGGTCTCTCCCCATGTTCCTCTCTTTAACAGCTTCTTCAGAGACAGTTTATTTTCTTTTTTTGTTTTTGAAGTTTTTGTTTTGTATTGGAGTATAGCCAGTCAACAATGTTGTGATAGTTTCAGGTGAATAGTGAAGGTACTCAGCCATACGTACGCATGTATCCATTCTACCCCAAGTCCCCCTCCTATCCAGGCTGCCACATAATATTGAGAGAGTTCTATGTGCTATGCAATAAATTCTTGTTGGTTATCTATTTTAAATATAGTGTGTGCATGGCCATCACAAACTCCCAAACTATCACTTCCCCTTCAGCAACCATAAGTTCATATTCTAAGTCTCTCTTCATAGACAGTTTTGAGAAATGAAAATCATCATTCAGATTTTTAAAAGGGAGACACACAGAGGGTCTTGTGAGCTGGGAAACACTTTCCAGCATAAAACATGTTTCTCAAATTGAGGTAATTTTTTTTTTTTTTTTACATTTCTGTAAATTCTATGTTATGTATAGTATAATATTTTTTCTTCCCTGTTCCATAGGGCGAATGTACAAAGTGACCTGTATTCTGGGGCATTAGCAAAAGAAGATGTAGATACGATGATCATTCTGAACTGGTGCTTAAGAGTTTATTCAGGTAAAGTTGACTCATCTGCTCTATTATATCAGAGTTTAAGGTACTTACAATGAGTCTGTCAACAATGAGGGCTTCCAGAGTAATTTAGTAATGTCTTAACAGATTAACTGTCTGGGTTGCATTTACTCTGAGAATTGATTAGAATAATTATTTTAAAGATCTACTAGAAGAAAAGGGGTTGAATGAAGACTTAATTTACTCTGTACTGGATGTTGGTAGTTAAACCAGGATTGCACATTCAGCAAGTCAGCCACTGGAAATATGTGACAATTGTTTATTCTAATATGTTGTTTTAGCTAATTCTGATATTGTTATATGGATGGGCAAGGGGATTAGAAATGGAGCCTCACCCTGTGGTTCAGGTTGTTCCAATTCTGTCCAAATAAGCCTTGGCTTTTATTGATCTTAGGTGAAAATCTCTGGCAGCATGGGCCCCAAATAAAAGCATTATTGCCTCCCAGGTATGCATACTTCCCTTCACCACACTGCTCATCTCCTGGGCTTCACTAATTACTTAAGAAGCTAAGCAGGGGGAATCCAGGGTCTGGGATTAGATTCCCTCTCTTTCTTACCTTGAGATTACAAGTTATCTCTTTCTAAACTGTGTGATTATTTTAACATTTGGCTTTCCAGACTAATATTAACAGGAATGTCTCTATTCACAAGAATGGTTTAGAATATATATAGCATTAAATACTATTTAATGCATATGTTCACCTAAAATTTTAAATATATTATTTATCCATTCATCTGTTGATAGACATTTAGATTGCTTCCATATCCTGGCTATTGTAAATAGTGCAGCTATGAACATTGGGTTCATGTGTCTTTTTGAATTATGGTTTTCTCAGGGTACCCATGTAATAGGATTGCTGAGTCATCAGATCAGTTCAGTTGCTCAGTCGTGTCTGACTCTTTGCAACCTCATGGACTGCAGCACCCCAGCCCTCCCTGTCCATCACCAACTCTAGGAGTTTACCCAAAATCATGTCCATTGATTCCGTGATGCCATCCAACCATTTCATCTTCTGTTGGCGTCCCCTTCTCCTCCCACCTTCAATCTTTCCCAGCATCAGGGTCTTTTCAAAGGAGTCAATACTTTGCATAAGATGGCCAAAGTACGGGAGTTTCAGCTTCAACATCAGTCCTTCCAATGAACACTCAGGAGTGATTTCCTTTAGGATGGACTGGTTGGCTCTCCTTGCAGTCCAGAAGACTCTCAAGAGTCTTTTCCAACACTACAGTTCAAAAGCATCAATTCTTCAGTGTTCAGCTTTCTTTATAGTCAAACTTTCACATCCATACATGACTACTGGAAAAACCATAGCCTTAACTTAGACGGACCTTTGTTGACAAAGTAATGTCTCTGCTTTTTAATATGTTGTCTAAGTTGGTCATAATGTTCCTTTCAAGGACTAAGTGTCTTTTAATTTCATGGCTGCAGTCACCATCTGCAGTGATTTTGGAACCCCAAAAAAATAAAGTCAGCCACTGTTTCCACTGTTTCCCTATCTATTTGCCATGAAGTGATGGGTCTGGATGCCATGATCTTAGTTTTCTGAATGTTGAGCTTTAAGCCAACTTTTTCACTCTCCTTTTTCACTTTCATCAAGAGGCTCTTTATTTCTTCTTCACTTTCTGCCATGAGGGTGGTATCATCTACATATCTGACGTTTTTTATATGTTCTCCCGGCAATTGATTCCAGTTTGTGCTTCCTCCAGCCCTGCATTTCTCATGATGTACTCTGCATAGAAGTTAAATAAGCAGGGTGACAATATACAGCCTTGACGTACTCCTTTTCCTAATTGGAACCAGTCTGTTTTTCCATGTCCAATTCTAAAAGTTGCTTCCTGACCTGCATACAGATTTCTCAAGATGCATGTCAGGTGGTCTGGTATTCCCATCTTTTTCCAAATTTTCCAGTTTGTTGTGATCCACACAGTCAAAGGCTTTGGCATAGTCAATAAAGCAAAAATAGATGTTTTTATGGAACTATCATGCTTTTTTGATGATCCAATGGATGTTGGCAATTTGATCTCTGGTTCCTCTGCCTTTTCTAAAACCAGCTTGAACATCTGAAAGTTCACAGTTCACGTATTGTTGAAGCCTGGCTTGGAGAATTTTGAGCATTACTTTACTAGTGTGGGAGATGAGTGCAACTGTGTTTGGCATTGCTTTCTTTGGGATTGGAATAAAAACTGACCTTTTCCAGTCCTGTGGCCACTGCTGAGTTTTCCAAATTTGCTGGCATAATGAGTGCAGCACTTTCACAGCATCATCTTTCAGGATTTGAAATAGCTCAACTGGAATTCCATCACCTCCACTAGCTATGTTTGTAATGATGCTTTCTAAGGCCCACTTGACTTCACATTCCAGAATGTCTGGCTCTAGGTCACTGGTCACATCATCGTGATTATCTGGGTCGTGAAGGTACTTTTTGTACAGTTCTTCTGTGTATTCTTGCCATCTCTTCTTAATATCTTCTGCTTCTGTTAGGTCCATACCATTTCTGTCCTTTACCGAGCCCATCTTTGCATGAAATGTTCCCTTGGTATCTCTAATTTTCTTGCAGAGATCTCTAGTCTTTCCCATTTTATTGTTTTCCTCTATTTCTTTGACTGATCACTGAGGAAGGCTTTTTATCTCTCCTTGCTATTCTTTGGAACTCTGCATTGAGATGTTTATATCTTTCCTTTTCTCCTTTGTTTTTCGTTTCTCTTCTTTGCACAGCTATTTGTAAGGCCTCCTCACACAGCCATTTTTGCATTTCTTTTCCATGAGGATGGTCTTGCTCCCTGTCTCCTGTACAATGTCACGAACCTCCATCCAGAGTTCATCAGGCACTCTGTCTATCAAATCTTGACCCTTAAATCTATTTCCCACTTCCACTGTATGATCGTAAGCAATTTGATTTAGGTCATACCTGAATGGTCTATTGGTTTTTTCTACTTTCTTCAATTTAAGTCTGAATTTGGAAATAAGGTGTTCATGATCTAAGCCACAGTCAGCTCCTGGCCTTGTTTTTGTTGACTCTATAGAGCTTCTCCATCTTTGGCTGCAAAGAATATAATCAGTCTGATTTTGGTGTTGACCATCTGGTGATGTTTGCTATGACCAGTGCATTTTCTTGGCAAAACTCTATTAGTATTTGCCCTGCTTCATTCCATATTCCAAGGCCAAATTTGCCTGTTACTCCAGGTGTTTCTTGACTTCCTACTTTTGCATTCCAGTCCCCTATGAAAAGGACATCTTTTGGGGGTGGTAGTTCTAAAAGGTCTTGTAGATCTTCATAGAACCGTTCAACTTCAGCTTCTTCAGCATTACTGGTTGGGGCATAGACCTGGATTACTGTGATAGTGAATGGTTTGCCTTGGAAATGAACAGAGATCATTCTGTTGTTTTTGAGATTGCATTCAAGTACTGCATTTTGGAGTCTTTTGTTGACCATGATGGCTACTCCATTTCTTCTGAGGGATTCTTGCCCACAGTTGCCGGGGTCCAGCCCCAGCTGATCCAGGGTATTCGAAGGAGAGACGGCATAGGCGAGGGTCAGGGAACAACTGCTTAATTAAACGTTAATTAAGGAATAGAATAAGGATAGCTCAGTAGGAAAATTCAGTGGAGAAAAGAGGCTGAGTAGCTTGGTTTACGCAGGGGACCAATAAAACTTCAAGACAAGAAGCTTGCACCACTTACGTAGGCCGCAGGCGTCCTTCCATTCTCCCGAAGGAGAGGAGACACTGAGGCCTCCCCGGTCGGATCTTAGAAGCCCAGGCATAATTAGTAAGCATGGTGGGTTCCGCGCTCCAGATGGAGACTCAACCAGAGTGAGAGAGAGAGAGAGACATGGGGAGACCAGTCTTTCGAGGAACTGATCCCGATTCTTTATTTTCCATGGTCTACTTTTATACACTGAGGTGTTATGCAAAAGTCACGCAGGGTCAGCAGTCCTGACTTTTATCAAAGTCAGGTGCTTCATACAAATGTATACAGAGGTCTTAGGGGTGTTACATCATCTTCTGGCCGGGGGGCCTGCTGACAATTTACGACCCTCTCCTTGTGACAGCGGTCAGTCAACCAGGACACTTATTTCTCCAGGGGTGATTATTCTTAAAACAGACGCCACCCAAATAAAGTTACATTCCTATAGGGTGAGGGTGTAGTGGGTTTTAGTTAAGGAAAGAATTTACTTAGCCTAAGGTCTAACGTGATTTATATCAAAGGTTAATACTTATTTCTTCTATATATTCATTAATGTGTATAAGGGCAGGGGATGTGGAGACTTAGCAGGAAACATCAGCTCAACAAATGAAAAACCCTTCACCAATATGATTTCTAATCAGCCCATTATACTTATACTAATAATTTTCTAACTTTTCTAAGGAACCTGTTTTTAGAAGGTTTAAAGCATCTTGTGCCTCTCATGGTTAGGAGGCTGTGAGCAATCACATGTGGCCGGACAAGCCTGTCAGGCAGGCTAGAGAACCTTCAGAGGAGTTTGTAGGTTAAAACACTCTTGTCACGCCCAGGGGTTTTTATCAACTGGAGCTCTAGGTTAACTCCTTCTCCGAAAGAGGTGGTGGGGGACAGCCCCCCGTAAAGTCAGAGGTGTAGGTGAGAGCACAAAGTAGTAAGGTAGGCAGGCTCTGGTTATGGGGGTAGATGCTCGAGGATTTCCAGGGGGACTCCTGAGGCTCGATCCCGCCTTTGCGTATGTCGAGCCTCCTTCCTCATGACCTTTGCCATGGGCAGAGTGCCTCACTCTGGCCCCCAACACACAGTAGTAGATATAATGGTAATCTGAGTTAAATTCACCCATTCCAGTCCATTTTAGTTCACTGATTCCTAGAATGTCGACATTCACTCTTGCCATCTCTTGTTTGACCACTTCCAATTTGCCTTGATTAAGGGACTTGACAATGTCCTATGCAATATTGCTCTTTACATCATCGGACCTTCCTTACATCAGCAGTCACATCCGCAACTGGGTATTGTTTTTGCTTTGGCTCCATCCCTTCATTCTTTCTGGAGTTATTTCTCCATTGATCTCCAGTAGCATATTGAACACTTACTGACCTGGGGAGTTCCTGTTTCAGTATCCTATCATTTTGCCTTTTCATACTGCTCATGGGGTTCTCAAGGCAAGAATACTGAAGTGGTTTGCCATTTCCTTCTCCAGTGGACCACATTATGTGGGAAATAGATGGGGAAACAGTGGAAACAGTGTCTGACTTTATCTTTTTGGGCTCCAAAATCACTGCAGATGGTGACTGCAGTCATGAAATTAAAAGATGCTTACTCCTTGGAAGAAAAGTTATGACCAACCTAGATAGCATATTGAAAAGCAGAGACATTAATTTGCCAACAAAGGTCTGTCTAGTCAAGGCTAGGGTTTTTCCAGTGGTCATGTATGGATGTGAGAGTTGGACTGTGAAGAAAGCTGAGCACTGAAGAATTGATGCTTTTGAACTGTGGTGTTGGAGAAAACTCTTGAGAGTCCCTTGGACTGCAAGGAGATCCAACCAGTCCATTCTGAAGGCGATCAGCCCTGGGATTTCTTTGGAAGGAATGATGCTAAAGCTGAAACTCCAGTACTTTGGCCACCTCATGCGAAGAGTTTTGACTCATTGGAAAAGACTCTGATGCTGGGAGGGATTGAGGGCAGGAGGAGAAGGGGACGACAGAGGATGAGATGGCTGGATAGCATCACTGACTCAATGGACTTGAGTCTGAGTGAACTCCGGGAGTTGGTGATGGACAGGGAGGCCTGGCGTGCTGTGATTCATGGGCTCACAAAGAGTTGGACACGACTGAATGACTGAACTGAACTGAATCTGGTGATGTCCATGTGTAGAGTCTTCTCTTGTGTTGTTGGAAGAGGGTGTTTGCTATGATCAATGTATTCTCTTGGTAAAACTCTATGAGCCTTTGCCCTGCTTTATTCTATACTCCAAGGCCAAATTTGCCTGTTACTCCAGGTGTTTCTTGACTTCGTACTTTTGCATTCCTGTCCCCTATAATGAAAAGGACATCTTTTTTGGGTGTTAGTTCTAAAAGGTCTTGTAGGTTTTCATAGAACCATTCAACTTCAGCTTCTTCAGCATTACTGGTTGGGGCATAGACTTGTATTATCATGATATTGAGTGGTTTGCCTTGGAAATGAACAGAGATCATTCTGTCGTTTTTGAGATTGCATCCAAGTACTGCATTTTGGACTCTTTTGTTGACTCTGATGGCTACTCCATTTCTTCTAATGAATTCTTGCCCACAGTAGTTGATATGATGATCATCTGAGTTAAATTCACCCATTCCAGTCCATTATAGTTCACTGATTCCTAGAATGTTGACATTCACTCTTTCCATCTCCTGTTTGACCACTTCCAATTTACCTTGATTCATGGACCTAATATTCCAGGTTCCTATGCAAAATTGCTCTTTACAGCATCGGACTTTGCTTCCATCACCAGTCACATCCACAACTGGGCATTGTTTTTTCTTTGACTCCGTCTCTTCATTCTTTCTGGAGTTATTTCTCCACTGATCTTCAGTAGCATGTTTGGCACCTACCGACCTGGGGAGTTCATCTCTCAGTGACCTATCCTTTTGCCTTGCTGGCTCATATGGTAGTTCTATTTTTATTTTTTTAAGGAACCTCCATACTAGAAAAGCAGACTACCTTACCTGCCTTCTGAAAAACCTGCATGCAGATCAAGAAATAACACTTAGAACCAGACATGGAACAATGGATTTGTTCCAAATAGGGAAAGGAATACATCAAGGCTGTATATTGTCATCTTGTTTATTTAATATGTGCAGACTATATCATGTGAAATGCCAGCCTGGATGGCTCACAAGCTGGAATCATGTTTGCCCAGAAAAATAACACCTCAGATATGCAAATGACACCACCCTTACGGCAGAAAGCAAAGAGGTACTAAGAAGCCTCTTGATGAAGGTGAAAGAGGAGAGTGATAAAGCTGGCTTAAAAGTCAGCATTCAAAAAAACGAACATCATGGTATCCAGTCCCATCACTTCATGGCAATTAGATGAGGAAACAATGGAAATAGTGTTAGGCTTTATTTTCTTGTGCTCCAAAATCACTGCAGATGGTGACTGCAGCCATGAAATTAAAAGATGCTTGCTCCTTGGAAGAAAAGATATGACAAACCTAGACAGCACATTAAAATGCAGAGATATTACTTTGCTGACAAAGGTCTGTATGGGCAAAGCTATGGTTTTCCCAGTAGTCATGAACAGATGTGGGAGTTGGACCATAAAGAAAGCTGAGCACAGAAGAATGGATGCTTTTGAAGTGTTGTCCTGAACAAGACTCTTGAGAGTCCTTTGGACTGCAAGGAGACCAAACCAGTCAACCCCAAAGGAAATGAACCCTAAATATTCACTGGCAGGAGAGATGCTGAAGCTGAAACTCCAGTATTTTGGCCACCTCATGTGAAGAGTTGACTCATTGAAAAAGACCTTGATGCTGGGAAGGATTGGGGGCAGGAGGAGAAGGGGACAACAGAGGATGAGATGGCTGGATGGCATCACTGACTCAATGAACATGAGTTTGAACAAACTCTGGGAGATAGTAAAGCATAGCGAAGCCTGACGTGCTGTTATTCACGGGGTCACAAAGAGTCAGACACAACTGAGTGACTGAACAATACTCCATAGTGTCTGTGTCAATTTACCTTCTCACCAACAATGCAAGAGGGTTCCCTCTTCTCCACACCCTCTCTAACCTTTATTGTTTTTACATTTTTTGATGAGGGCCATCCTGACTGGTTCAAGATGATATCTTTGTACTTTTGATCTGCATTTCTCTAATAGTGATGTTGAACATCATTTTATGTGCCTCTTGGCCATCTGGGTGTCTTCTTTGGAGAAATGTCTCTTTAGGTCTCCTGCCCATTTTTTGATTGGGTTGTTTGTTTTTTGGATATTGAGCTGCATAAGCTGTTTGTATATTGTGGAGATTAATCCCTGCTCAGTTGCTTAGTTCACCCTTATTTTCTCCCATTCTAAGGGCTGTCTTTTCATCTCATTTATGGTACATATATACACTGGAATATTACTTATCCATAAAAGGAACAAATTTGGGTCATCTGTAGAGATGTGGATGGACCTAGAGTCTGTCATACAGAATAAAGTAGAAGTAAAGTAATCGCTGTTTTTATATAAGCCAAAAATATGCTTATATTAATGCATATATATGAAATCTAAAAAAATGGCACAGAAGAACCTATTTTCAGGGCCAGGAATAGAGTTGTAGATGCAGAGAATAGATGTGTGGACACAGAGGGTGGTGTGGGGAGGAGGGAAAGATGAATTGGGAGATTAGGATTGCCATATGTACACCAGCATGTGTGAGACAGATAGCCAGTGGGAAGCTGCTGTGTAGCACAGGGAGCTCAATTCAGTGCTCTGTGATGACCTAGAGGGGAGGCATACAGGGAAGGGAGGTCCAAGAGGGAGGGGATATATGTATACATATAGCTGATTTACTTCATTGTACAGCAGAAACTAACACAACATTGTAAAGCAGCTCTACCCCAATAAATTTTTTAAATAAATAAAAACTTAAATAGTCTCATAGGAAATGCTTCTATAAAGTTTTTACAAAGAGCGAGTTATATAAAAGTACACTAGTTAAAATTTGGTGTTTATTTTGCTGATCACTTGCTAAGAAATTTGAATCCATTGGCTAACTTCTGAATTCGTGAATTATGGGGGCTTAAAGAAGAAGGAAGGGGTTCTGTTTCACATTCATTTTGGATGGTGGGTCAAGGCAAATGCCTGTTGATGGAATTCAGGAATTTGAACAGCTTTCAGAATTTAAATAACACTGATGAATCAGCTGACTGGAAAAACAGTACTTGAGGGAATAATTATTATAGAAGTTATCCCCACTGTATTTAGCACTGTGAGTTGAAGAGATGTTCAGAAGGCTATTTTAATTTTTATATGCATGGTAGTGCTCATTTAGATTATTGATTAAACAAATGTAAATGATTGTATTTATTTACAAGTGTTTTGAAAGTGAAAGAGTTAGTCGCTCATCATGTCCAACTCTTTGGACAGGACTGTAGCCTGCAAGTCTCCTTTGTCCATGGACAAGAATACTAGAGACGGTAGCCATACCCTTCTCCAGGGGATCTTCCCAACCTAAGGACTGAACCCAGGTTTCCTGCATTGCAGGCAGATACTTTATTCTAATTGAGCCCCCAAACACTTAGTGAGAGATTAGGTACTTGTTTAGATTTACTATCTCATGTCAAAATATAATCTGTAGTTTCTTGCAACTCAGTTATTTAACAGATTGTCCACTAGCAACTTAACATTGTCTTTTCATACTCTTTAAAGCTACTTGGGCATAGAAGTAGCTACTTTATTTTAAATATTTTAAATTTTTATTAATTTTTATTACAGTATAGTTACTTTCCAATGTTCTGTTAATTTCTACTATACATCAGAGTGAGCCACTTATATATAAATATCCTCTCTTTTTTGGATTTCCTTCCTATCTAGGCCACCAGAGAGCTTTGAGTAGAGCTCCTTGTGCTATACAGTAGGTTCTTAAGAAGCTACTTTACATGGAAAGGAATTTCCTTGTAAATTACAAGGAAGTGGTAAATCATTTCTCTTGTTCCCTGCTAACTCACATGCTGGTACCAAAGCATACCTCAGTTTTAGCTTATGGAACATATTGTAAATTGTGAGATTTGATTTGCAGAGAAAGGAAGATTAACTTCTTTTTATAATTATTTTTCTTGTGAGTTTTTATTAGAATTTGTAATTGACTTAGGAAAGCCTAGACTGAAACTATAGTTTACACATGAATTTTTTTTCCTCTGTGTTGTTTCTTTTAGTGAGAGGAAAACAGTGATTTTTATATTTTTCTTTATAAATGTATTTTGTGAAAACATTAAGCTCGTACAGAATCTACTTTATATATATATATATATATATGTACTGCTGCTGCTGCTAAGTCACTTCAGTCATGTCTGACTCTGTGCAACCCCATAGATGGCAGCCCACCAGGCTCCCCTATCTCTGGGATTCTCTAGGCAAGAACACTGGAGTGGGTTGCCTTTTCCTTCTCCAATGCATGAAAGTGAAAAGTGAAGTCACTCAGTCGTGTCAGACCCTCAGTGACCCCATGGACTGCAGCCTTCCAGGCTCCTCCATCCATGGGATTTTCCAGAGAAGAGTACTGGAGTGGGGTGCCATTGCCTTCTCTGTATATATGTACATATATGTTTTTTATTCTATATTCTGTATATGTAAATCTCTATACAAATTTTATTTATAGAATAAAATACACAGTATCTTTACAAACTGCCTACCATCTTTAGTGCCATTGAGGGTAAGGTAGAGATCTTGTGCTGAGTGATGTTTCTTTATTTCAGGGTTAACTGTGTCTACCATCCTTTTTGGCATCATAAGGTCTCTGTTGATATTCTACATCCTTGTTAATTCTTCACAAACTTTGCACAACAAAATACTGGAGTCCATTTTTAGAGCTTCTGTATTGTTCTTCAATAGCAATCCAATAGGTAAGTCAGACACCAAGTTTCTCAGTGAATATGTCTGATTAACACATTTAGTGCCTAATTACATTTTCGTATTTGAAAATGGAAGGGATGCTTGGAAGAAAATCACTGTGTGTGTTTATTCATTTTATACAAAAAGTTTCACTGATAATTTTTCCTATCAGAGAAAATCTGAATATAGGAGCCTGTAACCTTTTATTCCAATTTATGTGTCTATAAAGATAAATGAATGTTTACTTTGCAGGATGGTTTAGGAGTTCATTTGTTGTGTGGAATACGAAACAGTCAGCATATGATGCAAATGTGTTGACATGTTTTTGATAGCTGTTGAAATGTTGGCTGTGTTACATACTGGTTAGCTAACTAGTTAGGACCTTCTTCCAGGAACATCTCTACAGAAGACAGGCTGTGTGTTTCTTTCTTTTACTTCCCATCCATACCTGGTACCACAGAGCTCTGGCATGTGCTCATATTTTGAGTTTTATTTAAATGGTAATGGAAAATTAATTAAAATACAGTATCAGTGAAATGTATACATACTTTTCAATAAAATCAGTCCTCTAGTTTTACAATGGACTTTTAATTACATTTACGAGGTCTTGTGGTACATAGCAGGTGGATCTTCAGTATTAGTAAGAGTGTCCCCAAAGGTTTCCCAGTGGCTGCTTCCTCCATCCTGAGGCCTTTGACCTGTCTTGCTTTGGAAGATAGCCTCCTGACCTGGGTTCCTGCGAAGAGTTAGTGCATCAGCATACATGCCCATTCTGTTCAGTTGGTTAGACTTGTGCTGAGGCCCAGGGTGGCTTTGTTTTTGCAGGTGATGATTGACAGGACCTGTCGAGTCAGGGATGTGACTGAAGGGAGGACAGGAGCAGCCTTGGCCTGGCCATCAATTAGCTGTGCGATCAAGGCCAAAGTAGGTAGATACTACTGGGCAGGCAAATCTCAAGGCAGGATGTTGTCATGGTTATAAGTATGGACTCTAGAACCAACTTCCTGGGTTTAGTCCTGGTGCTAGTTACTAATAGTAATAGCCAGTCGTAGTTATGTTAATACTTATGTGCTAGTTATTTAATTTCTCTGTGTCTTGATTTTCTTACCTGTAAAAAGAGAATACAATTCACACACTTACCAATATCTTGATGTTGTGGGCATTAAGCAGGTTAATGCATTAGCACACAGCACATGGTCATTGCCTAATGAACCTTAGTGAGGATGACCACATGGTGTCTGGGAACTTTCTCAATGGAAATAACCACTGCCCTTCCTGTTTCACAAGACTGTTGGAAGGATTAAAGAAGACTGTTTAGGGCAGCACCTTGTGCAGATTTATTCCACACATGTTGTTTAGTGCAGGCACAGTGTGGAGCACAGGATGGCAAACTGCAAAGGCTCACACAATCTCATCTTATTATGAAGCTGGAGTGAGGAAGTGATTGGAAGAGTCTGTGCTGTTATGGCTGTGATTCGCTCTACTTCACCTGTTAATGTGAAAACTATAGTAGTAAATTTGGGAGCATAAAGTGAGACTGCATTTCTGTAAGACAGCCTCTGAGCTTGTGACCAAGTTGACCAGGCTGTTTATGACCTGTAGGCCTCTCCAGATGCTGATTTATTTATTATTCAAGGATTTGGAGCCGTGTTTAAATGTTCAAGGTCACTAACCCTGGAGCAGTGGGCATACCAGTGTATCTTTCCTCTCCCTCCTGTATCTATTATCAGAACTTCATTCCTTCAGGAAAATAGAAGCCCAAATAAGTACTGCAAAGATAGGTCCAAAGGTTTAGGGGCATCAATTATTTACTCTTTTAGCGGTATATTAAGTTGAACTCTTCCCTGTCTTTAATCTCAAAAGTAGAATTTGTAATAGATAATTTATGGTGGACTTTGTTTCTGGTATGTGATGTCATGAAGAGTGAACCACATATAGCAGTGTTACTGTTACTGAGTTCAAGCTCACTCTCCTCACTTCACAAAAGACCAGAAAGACTCACAGAGGAGGTATTGAGGCAAGGAATAGCAACTTTATTTGGAAAGCTGGCAGACTGGGAAGAAGGCAGACTAATGTCTCAAAATAACCATATTATTGGGGTCTGGGTGCCATTTTTTTTTTTTTTTTTAAGTAAAGAGGTGAGGAAGTAAAGTCAAAAGGCCATTAATCTTACAAAACAGGAGGGTATTTATTAATGTCTTCTTTTCTGCAGACCATCCACAGGTGCTGAGGGTCAGAAAGTCTCCCTGTAAGCTGAAAGAAGCCCACTTTAGTTTAACATTCAGGCAGAGGGGCAGGGTTCCCTGACAAAAACAATGAATAGCAAAGGCTAAAGTCAAAGAAATAGATCCAACATGGAGTCAAAATTGGTTCTTCCCTATAACAGTTCTTTTGATGGGCACCTCTGCTATCTGAGGCCAGTATCCTGTGCTTTCTCATCCTGAGTTTCCTCAGGGTGTCACTCTTGCAGGAGTGGCTGCAGGGTCCTGATGGCTGCAGCATCCTTTGTTTACTGATACGGTGGATGGCATTTTTAGTTCACACCAAATATTTACTAGAAATTAGTTCTCATCATCTAATCCTATAGCCTTCAGTATAGACTGTTGTGGATTCTGAGAAGGGAAATAAAAATCAATGATAAGTAATCCTTAGTCATTTAGTAATATTTGTGTTTTCCTGCCTAAATACCTCTGATCTTCGTAAATGCTTCTTCATAAGTCTGTACTAGTCACACTTGTTACATGTCTGAAAATAATGACTTATTCCAGTAGTAAACTCATAACTTGGAAATAGTCAGAATCCACAGTTTCCCAAAATGTGAGGTGCTGTGAACAATCTGGACAGAAAAAAGTACAGAGGGGTTATAATTATGTTTGATAGATGGCAAAACCAATACAATATTCTAAAGTTAAATAAAATAAAATTGTAAAAAAAAAAAAAAGAGTATCACTTGGCAAAATTATTCTTGATAACTAGAGCAAAATTAGTGTAACAATTAGGATTAACTTGGATATTTTGCAACTGTTTATTTACCAGTTTAACACTTGGAATGAGTCATAGATGGGATGGATCTAAAAGGAGGGAGCATTCTAAATCCACCAACCCTTCTTGATACAATGACAGTATTCCCCCATTCTTTTAAAAATCTGGATTCTATTTCAACTGCCCATACCCTGCCACTTGGTGATATTTTAATTTCTCTTTAGGTATCATCCTATTGTCTCTTTCATTTTACCACTGACATCAGCTTTTTTAATTTGAATTTGTAATATATTTGTTGTTTAATTGCTAAATCATGTCCAACTCTTTTGAGGTCACATGGACTGTAGCCCGCCAGGCTCCTCTGTCCATGGAATTTTCCAGGCAAGAATACTGGAGTGAATGCCACTTCCTTCTCCAGGGGATCATCCCCACCCAGGGATTGAGCTCGTGTCTCTTGTGTCTCCTGCATTGGCAGGTCGATTTTTTACCACTGAGCCATGATGGGAAGGCCAATATATGAAATATTTAATACATATACTTCTTTTAGATTTATTTATTTATTTTTAGTTGCATTGGGTCCTTGTTGCTGCTCATGAGTTTTCTCCAGTTACGACAAGCAGGGGCTCCTCTTCATTGCCGGGCTTGGGCTTCTCATGCAGTGACCTCTCTTCTTGAGGAGCTCATGCTCTAAGTGCAGGGGCTTCAGTAGTTGTGGAACATAGGCTTAGTTAATCTGTGGCATGTGGGATCTTCCCAGACCAGGGATCGAACTTGTGTCCCCTGCACTAGGGACACTGTACCACAGAGAAGTTCCTAAATATATACATTTCAAAAATATGTTTTGATTTGTTTATAAATTGTTTATCTGAAAGCTCCTATAAGGAAAATGAGTAATATCATTTTTTATTAATTAATTAATTTTACTTTACAATATTGTATTGGTTTTGCCATACATTGAGTTGAATCCACAATGAGTGTACATGTGTTCCCCATCCTGAACCCCCCACCCACCTCTCTCTCCATCACATCCCTCTGGGTCCTCCCAGTGCACCAGCCCGGAGCACCCTGCATCATGCATCAAACCTGAACTGGTGATTCATTTCACATATGATATTTTACATATTTCAATGCCATTCTCCCTATCATCCCTCCCTCGCCCTCTCCCACAGAGTCCAAAAGACTGTTTAATACATCTGTGTCTCTTTTGCTGTCTTGCATACAGGGTTATCATTACCTTCTTTCTAAATTCCATATATATGCATTCAGTTCAGTTCAGTTGCTCAGTAGTGTCTGGCTCTTTGCGATCCCAAGCATGCCAGGCCTCCTTGTCCATCACCAACTCCCGGAGTTCACTCAAACTCATGTCCATTGATTAGGTGATGCCATCCAGCCATCTCATCCTCTGTCGTCCCCTTCTTCTGCCCCCAGTCCCTCCCAGCATCAGAGTCTTTTCCAGTGAGTCAACTCTTCACATGAGGAGGCCAAAGTATTGGAGTTTCAGCTTTAGCATCATTCCTTCCAAAGAAATCACAGGGCTGATCTCCTTCAGAATGGACTGGTTGATCTCCTTGCAGCCCAAGGGACTCTCAAGAGTCTTCTCCAACACCACAGTTCAAAAGCATCAATTCTTTGGCGCTCCACTTTCTTCATAGTCCAACTCTCACATCCATACATGACCACTGGAAAAACCATACTTTTTTTGTAAGTTTAAATCTGACACTGTTTAGTGTACTGTATTGGTGTTTTTCTTAAATGAATAATATCCTGTATCCTATTCTTGTAGGAAGAATTTTAAATCGTTTCTCCAAAGACATTGGGCATATGGATGACTTGCTGCCTTTGATATTTCTTGATTTCATCCAGGTAATGTATCAGTCCTGTCAGAGTTCTCCCAGGGAGTAGCAGAGTGCCTGTTCCTCAAGGCCTTTTCACAGGGACTTAGGGTGGGCCTGTCAGCCTGGCGATGTATCTTATTACCTTCAGCAAAGGTCATGTTTTGTAAGTAAAAGGTGCGGCTATGATTGGGAGGCTGAGTTAACATGAGTAACACCTGGTCATGTGTGGCTCCACAGTCACATCAAGGTTGATCTAAAGCAGTGACAGGCTGAGTAAGTGGTTCTCCCTCAGCATTCCAGATGTCTGGCTTGGATTCCCTTTACTGTGAGCACATTTCATAACAGAAACAGTCACCTCTCATGGAAAGATAGACTAGATGAGCTAAATTACGTGTTGTATTACCATTCCCTGGTGGCTCAGAGGTTAAAGTGTCTGCCTGCAATGAGGGAGACCCGGGTTCAATCCCTGGGTTGGGAAGATCCCCTGGAGAAGGAAATGGCAACCCACTCCAGTATTCTTGCCTGGAGAATCCCATGGACGGAGGAGCCTGGTGGGCTACAGTCCACGGGGTCGCAAAGAGTCAGACACGACTGAGTGACTTCACTTCACCACAGAAGCCAAGTATTTATTGTGCCATTTTTTTTTTTTTTTTTTGGATAGGATCAGATGTGATCACTTAGAGAGAAAAGATTAGTAATAATAAGGTGAAAATAATACTTGATCAAGGACAATAAAGGGCAGTTGTTGATAGAAAGAGTTTAATCCAGTAATTTGATTACAGGATCAAAGTTATCTCAGAAAATGTCTTCTTTGTCTTAGTAGGCAGTTTTTCTTTTCACACGTTGAAGTCTCTGTTTTAACGTATCTTAAAAAAAAAAAAAAAAAAAAAGGCAGAAATACCCACAGAAATGCTTCTATCGATCCTTTGTTTTGTCTGTGAACTTGAGGTTCTAAGGAATGATGCTGGGTCATCTCAGCTCTTGTTTCCTCATTCAGTATCATTGCTCACCTGGGGTGTTTTCTCTGCTATTCCTGTCTGCTTTTCAATGATTCAAGCTATGTGACTTTCTAAGTGTTTATTTTGTAAATGAAATGCATTTATCAAAAGCTGCACACTAATATCTGAATGCAAACAGCACAGCCTGTGGGCAAAGGCTTCCACTATTTACCAATGACAAGTAAGCTGAGACTCAGAGGCAGAGGACTTTTACTGCAAAGATATATGTGTTTTGTTTTGTTTTGTTTTGTTTTCTTTTCTGGAAAATTATTTTATAAAGGTGTCCTCTTGGGTTTAGCTACATTACTTATCCCCAGAAGCAGTCTTTCAGTAAAGCAGTATCACATCTTGACAGTGATTGTTAATTACTTTGAAAAGATTTTGTAAAAGGTTCTCTTCCTTTGCTACTATAAACTAGGTCAAGGTTGGGTTTCCAAATCTGGCTGGCCTGCTGTGTCCTTGGCACTTGGTTAATTGGCCCTTATAATCAGAATCCATCACAGATTTTTGCATGACCTAAAGAGGGATAGGAACAGATGCTATCTGATTTCAGGATAAACATTCTCAGTCATGTGAGGAGGGAAAATTTCAGTCTCACTGATTTCCAATCCAGCTCTTCCACTTGTAGTTCAATTATCTTGAAGTCCAGGTCCTCCAGGTGGAGGCATCCTAAAAGTCATTGGAAGTTAGAGTCTGATATTTGAGGGAGAGACCTGGGATGGCACTTGTATATTCTTCACTGAGAAGGTAGTAGTTGAATCTGTAAAGATGGATAAGATTGCCCAGAGAGAGTGAGGCATGTTTAGGCACCAAGATCAGAACCTTTTGGAAGCCTTGATATTTAGAGAGAAAGCTGAGAGAGGAGGCAAGCAGAGGAGACACACAGTGAACAGCAAGGAATGAGAGGAGGAGACAGGCTGAAGACCTGAGGAAGGACAGGTCTGTTCAATGCAAATGAGAAGGTGAGCCCACGGAGAGTTGTTGGTTGATTTGGAATCAGGAGGTGTCCTTGACCCGAGAAGCAGGTTTCAAATGTGAGGAGGCTAGAGTGCAAAGGGCTGCAAATCCAGGAGGTGTGGAGGGAGTTGAGGTGAAGACAGGCTACTCCTGGAAGGAGTTTGAATGAAGCAGGAGAGAGGCCCATCTGGAATGTAGGGTCTGAGTTGGTGTTGCTGGCTGTTTGGGTTTGTAGTTTGAGTTGGGGGTATGTGTAAGGTGGTGGGTGGTATTCTTTCTCTCTCCTTCTGTTCAACAAATAGGGATTAAAGTTGAGACCCTGAGGTACAGGGGTGAGTCAGGCACAAAGCGCTCTTCCAGGACCCTAGGGGAGGGAAAACAAAGTGAAAGTCAGTCAGTCATGTCCAATTCTGTGTGACCCCATGAACTATACAGTCCTTGGAATTCTCCAGGCCAGAATACTGGAGTGGGCAGCCTATCACTTCTCCAAGGGATCTTCCCAAACCAGGGATTGAACCCAGATCTCCTGCATTGTAGGTGGATTCTTTACCAGCTGAACTACAAGGAAAGTCCAAGAATATTGGAGTGGATAGCTTATCCCTTCTCCAGGGGATCTTCCTTACCCAGGAATCAAACTGGGGTCTCTTGCATTGCAGGCAGATTCTTTACCAACTGAGCTATTAGGGAAACCCAGAGAAAGGAACCACATAGAAACTCACCTCTTGCTGCCTTTGGAATCTGAATTGTGCAAGTACCTTGGAGGAAGCCCTGAAAGGCAAACTGGATGTGGGAGCTGGAGCAGTTAGGGAGTCTGGTCCAGGAAGTGGGTGGAGTTTCTATGAAGTGACCTTTCATCCCAGAGGAAAGGAAAATGCTCCTGTGGGTGGTGAAACAGGAGGTGCTGCCAGAAGCTCAGTTCCTATGTGGGAAGCAGTCTTTTCTCTCTGTCACTATTGAGAGTAGGGTCAGGAAGGGGCTTGTTCAGCTTTGTTTCAAAGAATGCAGTTAGTGTTAAGTGGGTTGGAACTCATTCCTGATGATTCTAATCAGCCTTGGTATATTTTATAAACCTTGGAAAATACTTGATTATTTTCATGTTTATTACATCTAAAGGGTTTATTCCATATACTTTTCCTTATCTAATTCCTTCTCATTCTCTTAAAAGAAATCTCAGGTAATTTGTTTAATATTTTGTAGTAGTGATGTCAAGTGTGAAAACCCTGGATTCTGCCTAGTAGGTCCACACTTCAGGACAGTCCATCCCTTCAAGTGATGTCATTCAGAGACGACATCCCAAAAGAGGGGTGATCACGAGTTTGTACACCATTCTGTACCCAGACTCTTATAACAACAGATGTCTTGCCTGTTCAGTCATATTATAGTTATTGACAAAGGGAGCTATTCACAATTCCAAAGGAAGAAGAAATGTAGCATTAAAAACAAACCAATTTGTATAGTGTGCTTGGTGGCTCAGATGGTAAAGAATTCACCTGCAATGCGGGAGACCTGGATTCGATCCCTGGGTTGGGAAGATCCTTTGGAGGAGGGCATGTCAACCCGCTCCAGTATTCTTGCCTGGAGAATCCCCATGGACAGAGAAGCCTGGTGGGCTACAGTCCCTTGGGTTGCAAAGAGTCAGACATGATTGAGTAATTAAGCACATCACCTGATAATCATTTACGATGTCAACAGCTTCGAAGTGCCCTGGAGTGAGGAGGCCTGCAGTCTCCCTTTTGAAGCTTGAGTCCTGGATCCAGAGTCTTACCATCTCTGCTGCACAAAAACAACACCTCCTCTCTGTAAAATAGGGAATATAATACCAACTTTATAAGGTTTATTGGGAAGACAAAATGAAGTTGTTTTAATAAAATTCTTAGCACAAAAGCTAAGTGCATCTTAAGCACTAAATCAGATCAGTTTACTTCAGTCGCTCTGTCATGTCCAACTCTTTGTAACCCCATGAACTGCAGCATGCCAGGCTTCTCTGGCCATCATCAACCCCCAGAGCTTGCTGAAACTTATGTCCATCGAGTTGGTGATGCCATCCAACCATCTCATCCTCTGTAGTCCCCTTCTCTTCCTGCCTTCAATCTTTCCCAGCATCAGGGTATTTTCCAATGAGTCAGTTCTTTGCATCAGGTGGCCAAAGGATTGGAGTTTCATCTTCAGCATCAGTCCTTCCAATGAATATTCAGGACAGATTTCCTTTAGGATGGACTGCTTGGATCTCTTTACTGTCCAAGGGACTCTCAAGAGTCTTCTCTAACACTGTAGTTCAAAAGCATCAGTTCTCTAGGCACTCAGCTTTCTTTATAGTCCAACTCTTACATTCATACATGACTACTGGAAAAACCATAGTTTTGACTAGATGGGCCTTTGTAGGCAAAGTAATGTCTCTGCTTTTTAATATGCTGTTTATGTGGATCCTTTCTTCCAAGGAGCAAGTGACTTTTAATGTCATGGCTACAGTCATATCTCCAGTGATTTTGGAGTCCAAGAAAATAAAATCTCTCATTGTTTCCCCATATATTTGCCAGGAAGTGATGAGATCGAATGCATGATCTTAAGACATCTGAATGTTGAGTTTTAAGCCAACTTTTCACTCTCTTTTTTAACTTTCATCAAGAGGCTGTTTAGTTCTTCTTCACTTTCTGCCATAAGTCAAGGCTATATATTGTCACCCTGCTTATTTAAATTATATGCAGAGTACATCATGCAAAATGCCAAGGTGGATGAAGCACAAGCTGGAATCAAGATTGCCGGGAGAAATATCAATAATCTCAGATATGCAGATGTGCACTAAATAATGTATCGCTATTTTAAAACACCAAATGTAGTTTTAAGTAGGAGAAATAGTCTGCTAAAGACATGATGTTGAATTAAAATTATTGTGACACACAGTTTTCAGGCTCATAAATATTACCTCATGAGTTTGCATTACATAGATTCTAGGCTTTGTAATCCTAGAAGACTTAAATGGACACTTTCCCATGTAGACTCACAGAATAACAATCAACCATTCTCAAAATAGACCATTGAGCACAAAATAGTTCAAATTAATGTAATTTTCACACAGTTTGCCAGAGTGCCAGATAACATTGGGAAATACTAGAGATCTCGTCAAATAATTAAAGATACCAAGGGAACATTTCATGCAAAGATGGGCATAATAAAGTACAGAATGGCAAGGACCTAACAGAAGCAGAAGATATTAAGAAGAGGTGGCAAGAATACACAGAAGAACTATACAAAAAAGATCTTCATAACTCAGACAACCATGACGGTGTGTTCACTCACCTAGAGGCAAACATTCTGGAGTGTGAATTCAAGTTAGCCTTAAGAAACATTACTACATACAAAGCTAGTGAACGTGATGGAATTCCTGTTGAGCTATTTCAAGTCCTAAAAGGTGATGCTGTGAAAGTGCTGCACTCAATATGCCAGCAAACTTGGAAAACTCAGCAGTGGCTACAGGACTGGAAAAGGTCACCTTACATTCAAATCCCAAAGAAGATCAATGCCAAAGAATGTTCAAACTACCATACAGTTGCACTCATTTCACTTGCCAGCAAGGTAAGGCTCAAAGTCCTTCAAGCTAGGCTTCACCAGTATGTGAACAAGAACTTCCAGATGTACAAGATTTATAAAAGGCAGTGGAACCAGAGATTAAATTGCCAACAACTGTTGAATCATAGGAAAAGCAAGGGAATTACAGAAAAACATCTACTTCTTTATTGACTACACTAAAGCATTTGAATGTGTGGATCACAACAAAGTGTGGGAAAATTTCTTAAAGAGATGGGAATACCAGACCACTTTACCTGCCTTCTGAGAAATCTGTATGCAGGTCAAGAAGCAACAGTTAGAATCAGACATGAAACAACAGACTGGTTCAAAATTGGGAAAGGGGTATGTCAAAGCTGTATAATGTCACCCTGCTTATTTAAATTATGTGCAGAGTACATCATGTGAAATGCTGGGCTGGAAGAATCACAAACTGGAATCAAGGTTGCCAGAAGTATCAACAGCCTCATATATCCAGATGATACCACATAATGGCAGAAAGCAAAGAGGAACTAAAGAGCCTCTTGATGAAGTTGAAAGAAGAGAATGAAAAAGCTGGCTTAAAACTCAAAAAATTCAAAAAACTAAGATCATGGCATTCGGTCCCATCACTTCATGGCAAATAGATGGGGTAAAAGCGGTTACAGTGACAGATTTTATTTTCTTGGATTGCAAAATCACTTGTGGCTCCTCAGGCACAACATACATTTTGAGATAACATTGGCTCAAGGTGTTTTCCTGGGCCATAAAATGATTGAAATGAATCTTGAAGAAAGGCAGGTTTCCAAGGAAAGATAATGGTCTCATTGACATAGCTTAAGAGAATATTTGCATGAGTAAAACATACTGGTTTGTCAAGTCTGTTCTGAGTCTTAGGCAGAACTGAGTTGAAGACAGAGCCCAGGGTAAAAACATAGCTCATTACCATAGCTTAAGAAAAGTATTTCCATAAGAAAAATGCATTGGTTAGCTCAAGGTTTGAGTAAAGTTCTGGTGGAATTGGTGTCTTAGTGGCAACACAGAATTTTAAAAGAAACCTCCTTTTAATTTTGTATAGAGAAGGAAAAAAATCTGACACTACAAGTTTGTTTCCTCCTGCCCCTTAGGAGCGGAGAAGGCAATGGCACCCCACTCCAGTACTCTTGCCTAGAAAATCCCATGGGCGGAGGAGCCTGGAAGGCTGCAGTCCATGGGGTCGCAAAGAGTTGGACACGACTGAGCGACTTCACTTTCACTTTTCACTTTCATGCATTGGAGACAGAAATGGCAACCCACTCCAGTGTTCTTGCCTGGAGAATCCCAGGGACAGCGGAGCCTGGTGGGCTGCCGTCTCTGGGGTCGCACAGAGTCGGACACAACTAAAGCGACTTAGCAGCAGCAGCAGCAGCAGCCCCTTAAGAGAGAGATTAAAAAAAAATGTCTGACACTTAGCAGCCTATTTCCTCCCTTTGGAGACCCCTAGCCTTCCTGCATGTTACCCTCTCATGTTTACCTTTTTTCCCTCTTATGATTTATGTTTTTGTATCCTAAGAAGTCTTTATCTTTAGAAGCATGAAGATATTTTCCTATTGTTCTAGTTTTTTTAGAAACTGATACATTTTGCATTAATTTTTTCATATCAAAGTGTATTTAGTTGTGAAGTTTATTTTTCCCAGTTATTCTAGCCAAGTTTGTTAAAGACTTTTATACACTGATTTGGCACCTTGATTTAAAATCATTTGACTATATGTGAGGAAGTCTGTGTCTGGATCTTTGTTTTGTTCCACCAATCTTTTTGGTTCAATTTATTCCTGAATATTTAATGAGTTCAGTTCAGTCACTCAGTCATGTCCGACTCTTTGTGACCCCATGGGCTGAAGCATTCCAGGCTTTCCTGTCTCTAACCAACTCCCAGAGCTTGCTTAAACTCATGTCCCTTGAATCGGTGATGCCATCCAACCATCTCATTCTCTGTAGTCCCCTTCTCCTCCTGCCCTCAATCTTTCCCAGCATCAGGGTCTTTTCAAATGAGTCAGTTCTTCACATCAGGTGGCCAAAACATTGAAGTTTCAGCTTCAACATCAGTCCTTCCAATGAATATTCAGGACTGATTTCCTTTAGGATTGACTGATTTGATCTCCTTGCTGTCTAAGGGACTCTCAAGAGTCTTCTCCAACACCACAGTTCAAAAGCATCCATTTGAATGCAAAGAAAAAATACCAATTTCAAATGTTCATTGCTAGTATATAGAAATCAATTGATTTATTTGAGAATTCACTTTGCATTTCCTGGAGTTGGTGATGTTTTCTAAAATTCTATAGGATTTTGTACATATACAATCATGTCAGCTACTTGTCTGTTGTAACAGGAATGTAAGTAATTTGGAAGCTAGAGGCAAACAGATCATATATTCAAACTGTGCTTGTTAGGGTGTTATAGCCACGCGTTCCGGGAAACAAACGCACTCAGAAGGACAATGCAGATAGTGGAGTGCATTTTATTACACCGGTGGGCCCAAGGCAGAGTCTCCTCTTAGCCAAGGACCCTGACCAGTGTTTGTGAAAATCTTTTATACCCCATGTGTACGTGTCCAAACCCACCAGCCCAATTTCCTTGAGACTTACATAAAACTAAGGAAGGGTAAATACAATCACAATAACCCCATTATTCAAGTGTTATCAAGTGTTAGGTGTTTAAACAGTTAATAATCAATAAGCCTGCAGTTACACTCCAATAGATACAAAAAGAATTTATGACCTGTCTGGAGGCAGGGGTGATTAGAGTCTGTTTTCTCTTAGGCGATGAGTAACCTGGATGTGATCTTCAAGATTCCCCTGTCCAGAAGGGGTCATATCCTTCTATTGTAGTTTCCATAGGCACTAAGCACAGAGTCCAGAGTCCATTGGAGAGGTGGCTGAGCATGATCAGCATGAACAGGCCTAAGATGGGGTCCAGGCCCTACGAATTCCTTCTTCAAGAGGAATATTTTAAATCTGCAGCATTAGAATATGGTGTTCATTCTAGCAGTAGAGTCTTCCTGTGGAAATTTAGTGTTTTTACTACTACCCATATATAGATATTGAACATGTAAAATACTCAGCCTAATTTGGGTCCTTGGGATTTATGTATCTATTAAAATTATTAGGCTTCCACCCCACCCCGCCAAAGACATTTTGTGTTCTGGGCTTAGAACTCATCTTTCTCACAAAATGTTTGTTTTTTAATTTAAATAATAATTCTTAAATCAACACAAGTTAGTATGCCCTATTAGCATTTTTAAGACATTTTAATGATCAGTCTGCTCTGTGAGCTGAGCAGACTGTTATTCCCTAAAAAAAAGAAATCTGGAAGTCATCCCTGCATGGGAGAAACCAGATACAACCCCAAGAAACCAAACAAAATTGGAAAATGCAGACAGAAGGATATATATAATAATGGAGTATATCTGCTGCTGCTGCTGCTACGTAGCTTCAGTTGTGTCTGACTCTGTGCGAACCCATAGACGGCAGCCCACCAGGCTCCGCCATCCCTGGGATTCTCCAGGAGAGAACACTGAAGTGGGTTGCCATTTCCTTAATGCCTGAAAAGTGAAAGTGAAGTCGCTCAGTTGTGTCCGACTCTTAGCAACCCCATGGACTGCTGGCCTACAAGGCTCCTCCGTCCATGGGATTTTCCAGGCAAGAGTACTGGAGTGGGTTGCCATTGCCTTCTCTGGGAGTATATCTACATATTAATTTTAAAATATTAATTTTATCTTTATTTGGGATACAGTATTGGGCAGAAACGAAAAGGACAAACTTGGGATCACAATGACTGAATTACCAGTGTGCTCAATTGCTCAGTTGTGTCTGGCTCTTTGTGACCCCATGGACTGTAGCCCACCAGTATCCTCTGGGGAGCCCATGAGATTTTCCAGGCAGGAGTGATGAAGTGGGTTGCCATTTTCTCCTCTAGGGGATCTTTCTGACCCAGGGATTGAACCCACATCTCCTTAAGGCTCCTGCATTCCAGGTGGGTTCTTCACTTTGGGCAAATTGCTAAATCTCTCTGAGTATCACTTTCCAGATTTATAAAAGGAGAGAATAATCCTTCTTACTGCATTTAGCACGGGTGGCTGCAACCAG
Source organism: Bubalus kerabau (assembly GCF_029407905.1). NCBI lineage: Eukaryota > Metazoa > Chordata > Mammalia > Artiodactyla > Bovidae > Bubalus > Bubalus kerabau. The sequence goes on from NC_073635.1 coordinate 72,022,755, forward strand.
CACATTTGGCATGGGTGGCTACCCCACGTCCGAGGTCAGGGGAAGAAGCCGGGAGGACCCCATGCCTGAGAGGAGGTGGCCAAGAGGAGTTACTCCACGTCCGAGGTCAGGGGCAGCAGCCTGCCAAGACAATGCACTGGTCATAGCAAACACCCTCTTCAAAAAATAAGAGAAGACTCTACACATGGGCATCACCAGATGGTCAACACCGAAACCAGATTGATTATATTCTTTACAGCTAAAGATGGAGAAGCTCTTTACAGTCAACAAAAACAAGACCAGGAGCTGACTATGGCTCAGATCATGATCTCCTTATTGCCAAATTTAGACTTAAAATGAAGACAGTAGGGAAAACCACTAGACCATTCAGGTATGACCTAAATTAAATCCCTTATGATTATACAGTGGAAGTGAGAAATAGATTTAAAAGACTAGATCTGATAGAGTGCCTGATGAACTATGGACTGAGGTTTCTGACATTGTACAGGAGACAGGGATCAAGATCATCCCTGTGGAAAAGAAATGCAAAAAAGCAAAATGGCTGTCTGGGGAGGCCTTACAAATAGCTGTGAAAAGAAGAGAGGTGAAAGCAAAGGAGAAAAGGAAAGATCTGAATGCAGAGTTGTAAAGAATAGCAAGAAGAGATAAGAAAGCCTTCCTCAGCAATCAATGCAAAGAAATAGAGGAAAACAACAGAATGGGAAAGACTAGAGATCTCTTCAAGAAAATTAGAGATACCAAAGGAACATTTCATGCAAAGATGGGCTCGATAAAGGACAGAAATGGTATGGACCTAACAGAAGCAGAGGATATTAAGAAGAGGTGGCAAGAATACACAGAAGAACTGTACAAAAAAGATCTTCATGACCCAGATAATCACAATGGTGTGATCACTGACCTAGAGCCAGACATCCTGGAACATGAAGTCAAGTGGGCCTTTGAAAGCATCATTATGAACAAAGCTAGTGGAGGTGATGGAATTCCAGTTGAGCTATTTCAAATCCTGAAAGATGATGCAGTGACAGTGCTGCACTCAATATGCCAGCAAATTTGGAAAACTCAGCAGTGGCCACAGGGCTAGAAAAGGTCAGTTTTCATTCCAATCCCAAAGAAAGGCAATGCCAAATAATGCTCAAACTACTGCACAATTGCACTCATCTCACACACTAGTAAAGTAATGCTCAAAATTCTCCAAGCCAGGCTTCAGCAATATGTGAACCGTGAAATTCCTGATGTTCAAGTTGGTTTTAGAAAAGGCAGAGGAACCAGAGATCAAATTGCCAACATCTGCTGGATCATCGAAAAAGCAAGAGAGTCCAGAAAAACATCTATTTCTGCTTTATTGACTATACCAAAGCCTTTGACTGTGTGGATAACAATAAACTGTGGAAAATTCTGAAAGAGATGGGAATACCAGACCACCAGACCTGCCTCTTGAGAAACCTGTATGCAGGTCAGGAAGCAACAGTTAGAACTGGACATGGAAAAACAGACTGGTTCCAAATAGGAAAACAAGTATGTCAAGGCTGTATATTGTTACCCTGCTTGTTTAACTTCTATGCAGAGTACATCATGAGAAATGCTGGACTGGAAGAAACACAAGCTGGAATCAAGATTTCTGGGAGAAATATCAATGTCCTCAGATATGCAGATGACACCACCCTTATGGCAGAAAGTGAAGAGGAACTAAAAAGCCTCTTGATGAAGGTGAAAGAGGAGAGTGAAAAAGTTGGCTTAAAGCTCAACATTCAGAAAATGAAGATCATGGCATCCAGTCCCATCACTTCATGGGAAATAGATGGGGAAACAGTGGAAACAGTGTCAGACTTTGTTTTTCTGGGCTCCAAAATCACTGCAGATGGTGACTGCAGTCATGAAATTAAAAGACGCTTACTCCTCGGAAGGAAAGTTATGACCAACCTAGATAGCATATTGAAAAGCAGAGACATTACTTTGCCAACAAAAGTCCGTCTAGTCAAGGCTATGGTTTTTCCTGTGGTCATGTATGGATGTGAGAGTTGGACTATGAAGAAAACTGAGCATCAAAGAATTGATGCTTTTGAATTGTGTTGTTGGAGAGGACTCTTGAGAGTCCCTTGGACTGCAAGGAGATCCAACCAGTCCATTCTGAAGGAGATCAGCCCTGGGATTTCTTTGGAAGGAATGATGCTAAAGCTGAAACTCTAGTACTTTGGCCACCTCATGCGAAGAGTTGACTCATTGGAAAAGGCTCTGATGCTAAGAGGGATTGGGGACAGGAGGAGAAAGGGATGACAGAGGATAAGATGGCTGGATGACATCACTGACTCCATGGATGTGAGTCTGAGTGAACTCTGGGAGTTGGTGATGTCAGGGAGGCCTGGCATGCTGTGATTCATGGGATTGCAAAGAATTGGACACAACTGAGTGATTGAACTGAACTGAATCTTTCTTACCCAGATTTGCTGTGAGAATGAAATTCAAGTAGGCCAGTGGAATAATTGAGAAGTGGGACACATGCCAAGCCTCATGAAATGTCATCCATTATTGGTATTTTGGAGGGCGGAGTATCCATGAAGTTTTCAGTGAGAATTGTATAATTTCTTCAGTATTATGAGAAAATTTGCTCTCGGTACTAATAATAAAGCAGTTTCATAGTTCTCAAATTTTTTGATTAAACAGGTTTTCAAGCAAAACCATTAACAATTTTTCATAAGCATTATTTTTTCTGTTTCTTTACTGCTTTTGTGTATACTTCATTAACAATTTATTTAGATGACAGCGTGGTTTGTCAATAATAATGTAGATATTTTTCTGGAATTCTCTTGCTTTTCCTATGATCCAACAGTTTTTGGCAATTTTATCTCCAGTTCCTCTGTCTTTTCTAAATCCAGCTTGAGCATCTGGAAGTTCTCAGTTCAAGTAATGCTGAACCCTAGCTTGGAGAATTTTGAGCATTATTTTGCTACCCTGTGAGATAAGTACAATTGTGTGGTAGTTTGAGCATTCTTTGGCATTGTCTTTCTTCGGGATTTGAATGATAATTGACCTTTTCCAGTCCTGTGGTTACTGCTGCATTTTCCAAATTTGCTGGCATATTGATTGCAGCACTCGAACAGCATCATCTTTTAGGAATTAAAGTAGTTCAGCTGGAATTCCATCACTTCCCCTAGATTTGTTCGTAGTGATACTTCCTAAGGCCCACTTGTCTTCACATTCCAGGATGTCTGGCTCTAGGTGAGTGATCATACCATTGTGGTTATCTGGATTAACTGCCTCCTGAGAATCTGTATGCAGGTCAAGATGCAACAGTTAGAACAACAGACTGGTTCCAAATTGGGAAAGAAGTACGTCAAGGCTGTATATTGTCACCCTGCTTATTTAACTTATATGCAGAGTATATCATGTGAAATGCTGGGCTGGATGAAGCACAAACTGAAATCAAGATTGCCAGGAGAAATGTCTATAACTTCAGATATGCAGATTATACCACCTTTATGGCAGAAAGTGAAAAGGAACTAAAGAGCCTCTTGATGAAAGTGAAAGAAGAGAGTGAAAAAGCTGGCTAAAAACTCAAATTCAAAATATGAAGATCTTGGAATATGGTCCCATCGTTTCAAAGCAAGTAGATGGGGAAATAGTGGAAACAATGATCAAATTCTTTTGGGGGGATCCAAAATCACTGCAGATGCTGACTGCAGCCATGACATTAAAAGAAGCTTGCTCCTTGGAAGAAAAGCTATGACCAGCCTCAACAGCGTATTAAAAAGTAAAGACATTACTTCTTGACAAAGGCTTGTCTAGTCAAAGCTATGGTAGTCATGTAACAATGTGAGAGTTGGACTACAAAGAAAGCTGAGCACCAAAGAATTGATGCTTTTGAACTGTGGTGTTGGAAAAGACTGTTGGGAGTTCCTTGGACAGTAAGGATATGAAACCAGTCCATCCTAAATGAAATCAGTCCTAAACATTCATTGGAAGGACTGACGCTGAAGCTCAATACTTTGGCCACCTGATGTGAAAAACTGACTCGTTGGAAAAGACCTTGATGCTGGGAAAGATTGAAGGCAGGAGGAGAAAGGGATGACAGAGGATGAGATGGTTGGATGGCATCACTGACTCGATGGATATGAGTTTGAGCAAGCTCCAGGAGTTGGTGATGGACAGGGAGACCTGGTATGCTGCAGTCCATGGGATTGCAAAGAGTCGGACATGACTGAGTGACTGAACTGACTGTGGCTTGTTAGAAATAGCTTCACAGGACAGCATCTTTCTGAGGATGGGAGATGGGGAGATGACGGCTTTAGTCATCCTGACATCCTAAGCAGGCTGTTTGCCTGTACCAAGAGGCTGAACTGGAGTGGACACAGTTGAATTTCCTAAGATTCAGTAGTGTACAAAATCTAGCTTTTGTACTTCCTTTGATATCGATAGACCAGTTCGTGGTACATGAAACAGAAACAGTCAAATTGATCTTCTCTTTGGACTGAATTGAATAATTTGGTTGGTTTAGTTAATTCACAGGTGTTCCACTTTTTCTTTAGTTTTCCTTTAATTCTCAGCAGTTTCATAACAGTAAGTTTTCTCAAAGAAACAGCAGAAGTTGAAACAAAGAGAATAAGGAATAAGAAAATAAACATCTCAAAAAATCTTGACTTGTTGCCGTAACCTTAATATTATCAATTTTTGGAAGACCTAGAATTGGGAAGAAAATACAGAGAGGACAAAACCTGTACTAAATGAGATTTATTGGTCATATTATTTCTAAAATAACTTCTTCAAACAAAATAGACCTTAGATTCAATTTTCTCTGTGGCTAGAGAAAAGCCATAGTCACTTTGTACATCATCACCACATCTAAGAAAAGCATCACCTGCTCTTGTATATCTTGGATAGTGCTCAACTGTTCCAGGGGCTAGAATGAGTGGCCTCTGAGGGTCCAGCTTCATGAGATTCTTAAGGTTCTTTAAGCCCTAAAGTCTGTAATACACTGTTCCCTCCTCCCCTGGCTTCTGTGACCAGAGCACACTGAAACGTGATAATGATGGACTTAGAGTTTATATTTGTTATCCATAAACTGGTAAGCACATTATGTACATAATCTCATTTAATTCTCACCACCATCCTTTTATAGTGTTGCAATATCCCAGCTTTACTAACATGAAAAGTGGGTGGGGGATCTTACCATCCCTGTTAATTTAGGGTGAGCCCTAAACCCTCTTGAAAATTAACAGTCTCAGATACCTCAATAGCTGTCTAATGGAATTTCCCTTCCAAGTGTACGTTGTCATCTCTGCAAACTAAAGATTTGCTCTGACTTGTGAAAATTCACCATGTACTTTCAAGTGAAATACTATCCTTGAATGTTTGCATTTATTCATATGGAATAATAGACTTTTGATAGAATTCTCAAATGGTGTGCTCCAAATAGGTTATAAACATATTAAAAAATGATTCCCCTTATTTCCTGGGGCATCAAGTCTTGGTTCACTTGCTTCTGGGTCAACACGTCTCTTGCTGTGTACACATCATTGTCTCAGTGCCATCGTGAGAAATAGTTACAGAAGCACTGGCCATGGTGCTGTGGGCCATCAGATGGGCCTGAAATCCAGTCAGATGGGAGGAATTGTGTGTGTAGCTTGGATTAGGTTCCTTGGAATCCTGAGAATGTGGAAGGAAGATATGAGATTGGCTTCAAGAAAGGGATGTTTATTGTACCCAGGAATATTCTATTTCCTTTGTTAGAGTGTTGACTTTTTGCTCAGATCCTATTTTTGCCTTCTACCAACTTTTGCAAAGAGTTTGAGAGAGCTGGAAATAAATAAAATATTCATAAATGTATATACACAGATACTTAAAATGTAAACCTATACATTTTGTGTGTGTGTATATATATATATATGTGTGTGTGTGTTTATATAATATTTAATCCACTATAACACTGGCTATAGTATGCCCTTCAAGTAGAAAGAAAACTCTTAGAGAACGTCTATTTGAATTGTTTCAGAATTTAGGGGCATGAAATCTGAAGGACATAACCTAACTGGGGATCTTTTGAGAGCAATAGTTACTGATCTTTAATGTATACACAAGGAAAAAGCTTTGGCACAGCTCCCTTCATTTTGGTCTTATGTCACTTTCCAGATTATCTGGCAGGCTGGGTTAGTCATTAAAGGCCCTTAACTGGGTAGAAACAGATGATTGAAACTGGTGAATATTGTCCAGTCAAATAATGTGAATTTGCTAAAAAAAAAAAAACAAAAAACAAATGAACTGTAATTTGAATTTTTTCCTGATTGATGTTTCAGCAGGTTTTTTTTTTCCTCACAACCAAAGATGACACCCCTAGTGACTTTACTTAAGACCAGACATGAAAGGAGCTGGAAGGACCCCACCCCATGAACAGGAAGGTTGCAGCAGTGTGGGATGCACAGTTAAACCAGTGTTTGTTAAGAAATTGTTCATCTGTAGGTCTAATAGGTGACTCATTGGAAAAGACCCTGATGCTGGGAAAGATTGCAGGCGGGAGGAGAAGGGGACAAAAGAGAATGAGCTAGATGGGTGGCATCACCAACTCAATGGACATGAGTTTGGGTAAACTCCAGGAGTTGGTGATAGACTGGCAGGCCTGGCGTGCTACAGTCCATGGGGTTGCAAACAGTCGGACACAACTGAGCAACTGAACTGAGGTCTAATAGGAGAGAGATCAGACAGGCCTATTTTCCCTCATTTATGATTAGAATTTATTCCTTCAGGATTCCATCCTCTTCATTCTGAGTTTTATATTGATACCATGGCACAGATGAGAGAAACAGGGAAAGCACAAGGGTCTCCATCCAGATAATGCAGTTTGCTTCACAAGGGCTCCTGGCCACAGAGTCACAGTTCTGGAAGATTCCTCCTCCTTCTAGGCTCCTCCTCCTGCAGTTGTGGCTCTTGGATTACCTGAATACAAACCACTCCTGTCTTTCTCCATGACCTGAAGTCCTTCCTGGAAAAACTTAGGATAGTCACTTGCTCTCCCAGCTTCATGTTTCTTATCTACAAATGAAAATGATAGTTCTTACTTTTCTTATTCACAAGATAGTTGTGAAAATCCTCTGAGAAAACTGATCTGGAAGAGCTATGAAATGATAACCCGAGTCTCTGTGATACAGGCATTACCCACCCTAACCCATCCCTTAGAGATGTACCAGGGCCAGTTGCCCTGGGTGACAAGGAGGGGGAGGCCCTGGGATGGAGAGCATGGGATGCAGGTGCTCAGGCTGAGAGGACCCAGAAAAACCAGTGTTAACTCAGACAAGCATCTCAACCTTCTCCTGCCTCCTTTTTGGTCAAAATTTGTATCAGGTATGATTACTACCTGCAAATTATTCATGCCACTCTGTTTGTTAAACCAGCCTGTGAAATTCAGTTATCAATCTCTTTTTAGATTTCTTTTAAAAGTGTTCATATATTCTTCCCTGTGTTTCCTCTGTCCTCTCTACCTTGTGCAGATTGTCATGGATTTGTCTCCACCTGAGATCATAAACTTCAGAGGCCTTGACCCAGACCATGTGAATCTACACATCCCCAGTATAGACCCCACTTCCATAGGAGGCAGACATTAAGTGTTGATTGCATTCCTATCGCCTGAAGTTGTCCATTGTGATATCATACTTTTCCTTATAAAGATGGATACTTAAAGCAGCAGCATGTAATGTTTGGTTTCTATTCTTTCTGCCATCTTTTTAGACCAACGTTATTTCCCAAGATAAAATCACATTATGGGCTGAGATGATTAAATGAGTGTTCATAGAATTCTTGGCACAGTGCCTTATATGCAGTAAACATCTGATAAATGGTATCTGTTGGTGTTTAATCATTAAACTTTGAAATGGGCATTTTACATACTTAGCATAATGGTGGAAAGTTGGATGTACATTGGGGGCAACTTACATGTGTCATAATAGCTCATGACATGGGCTCTCCAGGTTTGTGACTTAGGCTTTGTAGTCTTGATCAAGTTGTTTTTCTTCTCTATGTACCTCAGTGTCTCTATCTGTAAAATGAGATAATAGTGTTACTACATAGGATTATTGTGAGGATTAAAGAGTTAATACATGTGAAGTTTTGAATATGTGGCCCTGTACACAGTCAGCACTCAGTAAATGTTAACTATGGATCGAAACCAAAAAAGACATTCCTACTTCCAAAGATCAGCATTTGAATTTTTCCCTACTTTTCTGGACACTGAATTTATAATCAACCACTTCTATAACCTGACATGTATAGCTGAGGCTTCTGGATTCCTCATCTGTGATACCTGCTTGCTCATCTCTAGTAACACCTGTTGACTCCTGATAGTTCGGTATTCAAGTCTTTTTCCCTGGGAGTTTTAAATATTCTCTCATCTGTTAAAAGTAGTAATGCCTACCTCATAGGGCTACTGAATGTATCAAAGGAGCTAATACCTGAAAAATTCTCCTCATGGTGTTTGACACATGCAATAAATACCACGAGAACCATGCATTATTTTATTTCTTTGGATGGAAAAACATTCCCTATTATTCCAACACATCTTTTGGGAAAAGAGTTTAATCCTAACAAAACATTAAAGTTTATCTTTGAAAAAAAATCCTTAACAAAGACACCTCTGTATCTGTTTTCACTGTTTCAGGCTTTTTTACTTGTGATTGGTGTAGTAGGCGTGATGGTGGCTGTGATTCCTTGGATTGCAATACCCGTGATTCCCCTTGGCATCACTTTCTTTTTTCTCCAGCGATATTTCTCAGAGACGTCACGAGATATTAAACGCCTGGAATGTGCAAGTGAGTACGGGACTCTCAGGTTGGTTTGGCAAAGTAGGCTGGCTTTCCTTTATGCCATTTCATTAACCAGACCCCTGAAAACCTGCAGACTGTCTTCTGGAATTTCTCACTAAGTTAACGTTAGGTAATTGAATATTATGGGTCCTATTCAGTGTGGCCCTTAAGATGGCAGGTCAGCTGTAGCTTTGTATTTTAGCACAAAGAGGTGAGTTTGCCCTGCCACATCCTGATTCCACGGAACTGTTTACCTCCTGCTTCTTAGACATTCCAGATCCACTGCCTTTCTGGGTGGAATCCTTGGGAAGAGTAGATTTTGCAGTCACTTGGGGTTCATCACTGGTTTTCAAAGAAAGCTGCATCCTAATCATCAGAGACAGTCTAGCATCTCTCTATTTCATAGAAAGGAAGGCTGAGTCACCAGATATCAACTTGTTCAAGGGCAGCTTCCCAGTTGGTACTAGTGGTAAAGAACCTACCTGCCAATGCAGGAGACATAAGAGATACAGTTTCAATCCCTAGGTCAGAAAGATCTCCTGGAGAAGGAAATCGCAACCCACTGCAGTATTTTTGCCTGGAGAATCCCACGGACAGAGAAGCCTGATGGGCTACAGTCAATAAGGTCGCACAGAGTCAGACACAACTGAGAGATTTAGCAGCAGCAGCAGCAGGTGAATTTGAGGATAGGGACCATCTATGTCTTGTTCATGACATATTTCCTAATACAGCATCCACTCTATAAATACTTTTATTAAAAATAAAATACTTTATTACACTGGAACGAATATACAAGGGAAATAAGGGGAATTTTCTTACCCCAGAGTTACTAGAAATGACAAGGAAAGAAAAGTTTAGGAAAAGAAAAGGAGGTATCAGGAAATATATTCATATACCAGAAATGATACATTTGAAAAATACATTTTTCACACACCTAAAAGATGGCAAGTAAGTTGCAGTTGTTAAATGTTTTTAAAAGCTAAGTGCTGTTCTTTTCAGGTTTACTGTTTATCATCAACAGTATTTGGTAGAACACACTGTTCATATAAATGATGCTGAAATAATTCCCTTAGAAAGATTATTCAGTAGGCATGCAGTCTAGTATTCTATTTAACTTTTTAGCTTAGAATGATGGGGAACACATTTTATGACTAATGCTTCTGTTCTACAGCTATTCACAGAGGGTAGATTATATAATAGCTTATCTCATTAATGCACAAACATATTTCATCATTATTAAAAATCATAAGAAATCATAAAGAATGTAGAATTGTTAAATGTATTTTTTTAAAGGTATAAGGAAAATAGCCGAAAAGGAAGGAAGATGTTTGTATTGATATCACAAACCTTAACCATGGATAGTTACTGCTGAACTTTCCATAAACCAAGCCAAGAAGAGAAGTATATTGAGTTACATGGTTCTTAGTATCTGGTGGAAACTAAGTTGAAAAAAAAAAAATCTAAGTTCATCAAAACAAAGGTGATTTTTATTGTGGCATTTGCATGTTTTGTTTTTAATATTAAATTCTTAAGAGGCATTTATCCTAAGTATTTGCATAATACAGAGTGGTTGTTTGTTTCATAAAAGCTACAGAAAAATTTTTGGTCATCAGGAGAATCAGCTAAACTCCCATGAGTTTTGGTCTTAGGAGGTGTTTGAATGGGATGCACAACAGTAGAGTCCAGGTATGTATGAGGTCCTGCTGATGTGAGTTGGTAGGATGTTAGGATGCAAGGAGGCAGAAAAGGAAGTGAGGAGCTCCATCCAGGATTCTGTAGACAAGGCCTCACACGTTTTATAATTTGAGGCTGACTCATGAAATGGCGTTGGGCTTCCCAGCTGGCACTAGTGATAAAGAATCCTCCTGCAATGCAGAAGATGCAAGAGACATGGGTTTAGGCCCTGGGTTGGTAAGATCCCCTAGAGTAGGAAATGGCAGCCCACTCAGGTAATCTTGCCTGGAGAATTCTATGGACAGAGGAGCTTGATGAACTACAGTCCATGGGGTCACAAAGAATCAGACACAACTGAGCACCATGAAATTGAGCCATTCAACAGTCTTGTTGCAAAGTAGGTCTCTGGTATATTCAAAGAGGAGTTGTTCCAGAAGTAACCTGTGACTAAGATTTATGCCTGGGGAAAGGGCTACTTACCATCCATAAGAAAAGAAATATGGGCACTTCTTAAGGCTTTTTAAAGAGAAAGTACTGGATTTTTAAAATGTTTTTAGAAACCATCACCAAGAAAGAGAAATGCAAAAAAGGCAAAATGGTTGTCTGAGGAGTCCTTACAAATAGCTGAGAAAAGAAGAGAAGCTAAAGGCAAAGGAGCAAAGGAAAGATATACCCATCTGAATGCAGAGTTCCAAGAATAGCAAGGAGAGATAGCAAGGAGAGAGCCTTCCTTCATGATCAGTGCTAAGGAATAGAGGAAAACAATAGAATGGGAAAGACTAGAGAGCTCTTGAAGAATATTAGAGATACCAAGAGGACATTTCATTCAAAGAGGAGCACAATAAAGGACAGAAATGTTATAGGCCTAACAAAAGCAGAATATATTAATAAGAGGTGGCAAAAATACACAGAAGACTGTAAAAAAAAAGATCTTCATGACCCAGATAACCATGATGGTGTGATCACTCACCTAGAGCCAGACATCCTGGAATGTGAAGTCAAGTGGGCCTTAGGAAGCATCACTAGAAAGAAAACTAGTGGAGGTGATGGTATTCCAGCTGAGCTATTTCAAATTCTAAAAGATGATGCTGTGAAAGTGCTACACTCAATATGCCAACAAATTTGGAAAACTCAGCAGTGGCCACAGGATTGGAAAAGATTAGTTTTCATTCCAACCCTGAAAAAAGGCAATGCCAAAGAATGTTCAAACTACCACACAATTGCACTCATCTCACATGCTAGTAAAGTAATGCTCAAAATTCTCCAAGCCAGGCTTCAGCAATCTGTGAACTGTGAACTTCCTGATGTTCAAACTGGTTTTAGAAAAGGCAGAGGAACCAGAGATTAAATTGCCAACATCCGCTGGATCATGGAAAAAGCAAGAGAGTTCCAGAGAAACATCTATTTCTGCTTTAGTGACTATGCCAAAGCCTTTGACTGTGTGGATCACAATAAACTGTGGAAAATTCTGAAAGAGATGGGAATACCAGACCACATGACCTGCCTCTTGAGAAACCTGTATGCAGGTCAGGAAGCAACAGTTAGAACTGGACATGGAACAACAAACTGGTTCCAAAAAGGAAAAGGATTAAGTCAAGGCTGTATATTGTCACCCTGTTTGTTTAACTTATATGCAGAATACATCATGAGAAACGCTGGACTGGAAGAAACACCAGCTGGAATCAAGATTGCCGGGAGAAATATCAATACCCTCAGATATGCAGATGACACCACCCTTATGGCAGAAAGTGAAGAGGAACTAAAAAGCCTCTTGATGAATGTGAAAGAGGAGGGTGAAAAAGTTGGCTTAAAGCTCAACATTCAGAAAACGAAGATCATGGCATCCGGTCCCACCACTTCATGGGAAATAGATGGGGAAACAGTGGAAACAGTGGCAGACTTTATTTTTTGGGCTCCAAAATCACTGCAGATGGTGACTGCAGTCATGAAATTAAAAGATGCTTACTCCTTGGAAGGAAAGTTATGACCAACCTAGATAGCATATTGAAAAGCAGAGACATTACTTTGCCAACAAAGGTTCGTCTAGTCAAGGCTATGGTTTTTCCAGTAGTCATGTATGGATGTGAGAGTTGGACTGTGAAGAAGGCTGAGCACTGAAGAATTGATGCTTTTGAACTGTGGTGTTGGAGAAGACTCTTGAGAGTCCCTTGGACTGCAAGGAGATCCAACCAGTCCATTATGAAGGAGATCAGCCCTGGGATTTCTTTGGAAGGAATGATGCTAAAGCTGAAACTCTAGTACTTTGGCCACCTCATGTGAAGAGTTGACTCATTGGAAAGACCCTAATGCTGGGAGGGATTGGGGGCAAGAGGAGAAGGGGACGACAGAGGATGAGATGGCTGGATGGTATCACTGACTTGATGGACGTGAGTCTGAGTGAACTCCGGGAGTTGGTGATGGACAGGGAGGCCTGGCGTGCTGTGATTCATGGGGTCGCAAAGAGTTGGACATGACTGACTGACTGATCTGATCTGATCTGATCTGAAGGCTGTATATTGTCACCTGGCTTATTTAACTTATATGCAGAGTACATCATACAAAATGAAGGACTGGATGAAGCACAAGCTGGACTCAAGATTGCTGAGAGAGATATCAATAACCTCGGATATGCAGATAACACCACCCTTATGGCAGAAAGTGAAGATGAACTAAAAAGCCTCTTGATGAAAGTGAAAGAAGAGAGTGAAAAAGTTGACTGAAGGCTCAACATTCGGAAAACGAAGATTATGGCATCCGGTCCCATCACTTCATGGCAAATAGATGGGGAAACAATGGAAACAGTGGCTGACTTTATTTTTCTGGGCTCCAAAATCACTGCAGTTAGTGACTGAAGCCATGAAATGAACAGACGCTTACTCCTAGGAAGAAAAGTTATGTCCAACCTAGACAGCATGTTAAAAAGCAGAGACAGTACTTTGCCAGCAAGGTCCGTCTAGTCAACGCTATGTTTTTTCCAGTAGCCATGTATGGATGTAAGAACTGGACTATAAAGAAAACTAAGCACTGAAGAATTGATGCTTTTGAACTGTGGTGTTGGAGAAGACTCTTGAGATTCCCTTGGACTGCAAGGAGATGAAAGCAGTCAATCCTAAAGGAGATCAACACTGAATATTCATTGGAAAGACTGATGCTAAAGCTGAAACTCCAATACTTTGGTCACCTGATGCAAAGAACTGACTCATTGGAACAGACCCTGATGCTTGAAAAGATTGAAGGCAGGAAGAGAAGGGTACGACAGAGGATGAGATGGTTGGATGACATCACTGACTTGATGTACATGAGTTTGAGCAAGCTCCAGGTACTGGTGATGGACAGGGCAGCCTGGCATCCTGCAGTGCATGGGCTTGCAAGGGATCAGACACGACTGAGTGACTAAACTTCACTACTGGGTTTTCTCAGTGTTTGATCTGGAGAGTTTGAGAACTTTGGCCCTATCCTTGTGGAATATTGGGTTTTTGTTTTGTTTTGTTTTTGTTTTTTTGCACCATAGTATGCTGTGAGAACATTAGACAGCAAACTATTCAGTCCAGATACCCCCTCCTCCACACTCCATATAAGTAAATGTGGTGGCCAGTTAATTAGAACTGTTTATGTTCTCCCTCAAGGTGAAGGGGGGAGGCTCTGTGCCATAAATAATACCACTGTTTTCTTGAAACAGTAACTGATGGTATGTCTTAAGGTCACTGCTGAAGGCACCAGTAAAAACAGAGACACCCGACTGCTGTATTCAGAAGGCTTAAACTTGCTTTATCCTTGTGCTCTGAAGGACTACTGACATCTTGAGGTTTAGTTTCAGATCCTACCGCCGAGCTGCCTCTGGATGCTTAGGCTGACTTTTTTTTTTTTTTTTTTTTCTCAGCTTAATGACAAGTTTGTAGCTGCTTTTCATGGGTTTATTGGGTACATATTTGCAAAAGTGAGCATAACAGCAGTCACAGAACAGTGCATAAAATCTGGATGGCATTTGGTTGCCTTTCTCTAGCTAACACTTTTTGTTTGTTTTTAAAACTTTTAATTTTGTATTGGGGTAGAGCCAAATTACAAGCAATGTTGTGATGGTTTCAGATGAGCAGTGAAGAGACTCAGCCATAAATATATTTGTATCCATTCCCCCCCAAACTCCCCTCCCATCCAGGCTGTCACATAACATTCCATGTACTGTACAAAATAGGCCCTTGTTGGTTATTTGTTTTAAATATAGCAGTATGTACATGTCTATCCCAAACTCCCTAACTATCCCTTCCTCCCATCCTTCCTCCCAGAAACCGTAAGTTCATTGTCTCAGTCTGTGAGTTTCTGTTTGTAAATAAGTTTATTTATTTCATTTTTTTAGATTCCACATATAAGGGATGTCATATGATCTTGCTCTCTCTCTCTGACATACTTAGTTCAGTAAGTAATGACACTCTCTAGGTCTATCCATGCGGCTGAAAATGGCATTAGTTCATTCTTTTTAATGGTCTAAACAACTCTTCACATTTAGCAGTGCCTGAATGATGAAGCCATATCCAAATTCTGTCTGAAAGTGTGCTGTGATCAACTAGCAATGTCTGCCACAGGCATTGCTGGCAGTAGGTTAGCATATTTGCCATATGTAATTCAGACTATGGATCCTCATGTCTGCTGTTTTAAGTGTTCTCATACCAGATTTTTAGGGACTTTATTCAACCTCAGGTGCTTAGTAACATGTACAGTAATGACTAAGGCGGTTGGATATTAGCTAAGGAAGATTTGGGGTTTTCTGAACATAAAGTCTGGAGAAAAATGTATTTAATCACACATGGGGATCCCTAACCCTCATTATTCTCCCTCTGAGACATTGCAGTTGTAATTAAAAGCAAAAGCATGGGATTAAAACAGAGTTGGGTCTGACACCTGCTCTACCACTTAGGTGGGTTAATTTACTTAATCCTGGGCAGGGAGTGCTCTTAATCCCTCAGTCTCTGGAAGTCTCATGAGGGTTTCTGGAGTCAGTGCTTGTCAAGTGCTTGCAGACTACAACCAAAGACACCAGAACCTTGAACATGAGGGAATTCAGAGCATAGTAACCACTAGCAGGTCTCACATAGAGTGATGATAACCCACAGCAGGGCTATCAGCCAAGGGTCCTTGCATGTAGTTCTCTGCCCTCCCCCTGCCAGGGAAGATCTTCAGTCTTTGTGGGGTGTGTTCTGAATCTTCAGGGTTGTGGACACACAGCTGTCAGTCATATGAAAGGTAGGGTTACACGTGTGTGTGACTGTAGACTGATGCCTTGGCTCTTATAGGATAGCGAGCTCAGTGTTTGTGGGAAAGAGGGTATTTCACTGCCCAAAATAAGACCAGGGTCTTGACATCCCCACTCCCCTGACCAGTTAATCTTCTGTGGAGATCCTCCAGTTCACTCATCCTGGAATCCTGCTCAGCCCTAAGTGGGGTTTGAAAGAAACAGGATAGATTTTCACTGTTCTGCATTCCCTTGCTGCTGCCAAGTCGCTTCAGTCATGTCTGACTCTGTGCAACCCCACAAACGGCAGCCCACCGGGCTCCCCCATCCCTGGGATTCTCCAGGCAAGAGTACTGGAGTGGGGTGCCATTGCCTTCTCCGTCTGCATTCCCTTAGACCACTATAACTGTTGGATATGAGGTGAAGTTGGTGATGGGGTCTTTGAGTTTCCTAGTGTTCAAATGGGGTGACACAGGCTTCTAGAGTTGACCCCACCCTCCCTACTGGAGAGAATCAGCTGCAGCATTGATCTTCTGACAGGGAAGCAGGTGAGGGAGGCCATGCTGAAAATTTCTCTCCAGGACTCTCCCTGGGTGAACAGCCACGTGCTTCCTCCTCAGAAGCCTTGTTGGTGATGAACATCACAAGATTTGTTGACATAGTGTTGACATCACAACATTTGCTGTGGAAGTGAGAGCCTGGTTCTAGTGAATTTTCTGTGGTCTCTGTAGTTGGACTCTTAGCATCCTCCTTACAGGATGATGGGCTCAGAATTCACCTGCATCATCACTGTGAGCACCCTACTTCCAGATGTACTTAGTTCTGTGGGTGAGTTGGCATACCTGCTGGGGCTGCAGAAAAGGCCTGTGTGGCGCTCCCAGCCTTTCTTATTTGGAGCATGAGCTCAGTCTGTGTTCATATTGCACTTACAAGTGCAAAGTTATAGGAAGCTAAAATTAAAAGTTAATAGGATGGACAGAGAGACCAATGTGGATGCTGGAATAAGACCACAGACATGTAACTATACACTCATAAACACCACCAAATCACTTCAGGCTCTTTGCCTAAATTAAGTACAGAGGGGAAATATTCGATCTTGTTCCAGTTCAGAGGTTTTTATTTTATTTTTCCCATCACAGGTCAGGGACCCTATAATTATGGTTCCTGGTCAGATGTCCCAGGTGGAAAGAACCCAGGACTGAGTGGATGGACAGATAGCCCCCAGCCCAGACTTTCCTTGCCCAGCCCAGGGCTTCCTACCCACTTTGAGCCCTGTGTCTCACAGGAGGGATCCTGCTCTTTCCTCCTTGTAGAACCAGGGACGCTAAGCACAAAAAGTGGTTCTGTGTCTTTGCTCACTTGTACCCCAGACCCTTCCCATACACACACACAGCTGCAGTGCCCATATGCTCGTCGGTACCAACTGAACTGTCACCCAGATAGGCATTCGGTTGCCAGGCTAAAGAGTCATGTCCTGAAAATACTTTGGAATTTCCATTTTGATTCTTTTTCCCCCATCATTTAAAAAAAGTTTCTGTATCCTCCTATAAGATAAGTGACCCTAACTTCCTCAAAACATCCTGTGAGGTTTTACTTACAGGTTTTCTCTAGGGGATGCATAGGTAACAAAGTGATGTCAGTATTTTCTGATGATAAAGCACAAGCTATCACTCATCCCAGACAGAGGACACAGGCTCACTCTCTGCCCCCAAAACAGCTAGTTGCAGCCTTGTTTCTGGTGGGGAATGAGAACCCTAAGGGTCCTTCCTGCCCAGCAGCCTGCAGTCCACCTGTTCCATGATGTGCAGAAGCCTGACCCTGGGGCTTGTGGTCAGCATGCTCTTAGAGAAGATGGCAGTAAATGAATGGTCAGTCATGTGTCACCCGACCCCAAACCTACATGAAGTCACTCAGAAGAGAATGAACACTAAGGCTACTTACTGTCAGATTCTTAAAGGGTGATGTGAATGTCACACATCGCAGTGACCTCCAAACACGAGGACATGCATTCAACAGATATAAAAACACCCATCAGGTTACCCGAGCAGAAGTCAAGACTGTTCAAAGGCTCCTCATCTGCTGGGTCCTGTGGGCACAAGGGCAGTGCAGTGCCAGGTGCTCCATGACCCGCACAGAGGCTCCTGGAGCAAGTGCAGGGAGACGCCCAGGATGGGGGAGGCAGCAGACTGTCCCCTCGCCTTACTTGTCTCACCCTCCACTGTGTCTGGCTCTGCTCCAGGGTAGGGGATGTACTGACTCTATCCCAGCCCTTAGCTTACTCATCTGAGGTGGAGACAACCCATGGGGAGCTCAACAAAATTCAGGGTGGTGAGGACTGTCATGGAGAATTAAATTTTGAAATGTTACTGTCTCAAAAATTAGTAGTAATTACTCAGTTATGGAAAGGAATGAAGCGTTGCCACTTGTAGCAACATGGATGGACACAGAGGGATATTATTCTTGGTAAGGAAAGTAAGACAAAGACAAATGCTATATGGCATCCCTTCTATGTAGAATCTACAGAATAATATAATGAATATATATACAAAACAGAAATAGACTCAGAGACAGAAAGCAAACTTACAGTTCAGTTCAGTTGCTCAGTCGTGGTCAACTCTTTGAAACCCCATGAACCACAGCATGCCAGGACTCCCTGTCCATCACCAACACCTGGAGTTTACCCAAACTCATATCCATTGAGTCCGTGATGCCATCCAACCATCTCATCCTCTGTCGTACCGTTCTCCTCCTGCCCTCAATCTTTCCCAGCATCAGGGTATTTTCCAAAGAGTAAGCTCTTCGCATCAAGTGGCCAAAGTATTGGAGTTTCAGCTTCAGCATCAGTCCTTCCAATGAATATTCAGGACTGACTTCCTTTAGGATGGACTGGTTGGATCTCCTTGCAGTCCAAGGAACTCTCAAGAGTCTTCTCCAACACCACAGTTCAAAAGCATCAATTCTTCGGCAC
Organism: Bubalus kerabau; assembly: GCF_029407905.1. Lineage (NCBI taxonomy): Eukaryota > Metazoa > Chordata > Mammalia > Artiodactyla > Bovidae > Bubalus > Bubalus kerabau. The sequence goes on from NC_073635.1 coordinate 72,041,407, forward strand.
TCAGCTTTCTTTATAGTCCAACTCTCACATCCATACATGACTACTGGAAAAACCATAGCCTTTACTAGACAGACCTTTGTTGACAAAGTAATGTCTCTGCTTTTTAATATGCTGTCTGGGTTGGGCAAAACTTTCCTTCCAAGGAGTAAACGTCTTTTAATTTCATGGCTTCAATCACCATCTGCAGTGATTTTCCAGCCCCCCAAAATAAAATCAGCTACTGTTTCCACTATTTCCCCATCTATTTGCCATGAAGTGATGGGACTAGATGCCATGATCTGAGTTTTCTGAATGTTCAGCTTTAAGCCAACTTTTTCATTTTCCTCTTTCACTTCCATCAACAGGCTCTTTAGTTCTTCTTCACTTTCTGCCATAAGGGTGGTGTCATCTGCATATCTGAGGTTATTGATATTTCTCCCAGCATTCTTGATTCCAGCTTTTGCTTCCTCCAGCCCAGCATTTCTCATGATGTACTCTGCATATAAGTTAAATAAGCAGGGTGACAATATACAGCCTTGACTTAATCCTTTTCCTATTTGGAACCAGTCTGTTGTTTCATGTCCAGTTCTAACTGTTGTTTCCTGACCTGCATACAGGTTTCTCAAGAGGCAGGTCATGTGTCTGGTATTCCCATCTCTTTCAGAATTTTCCACAGTTTATTGTGACCCACACAGTCAAAAGCTTTGCTGCTACTGCTGCTGCTAAGTCACTTCAGTTGTGTCTGACTCTGTGCGACCCCATAGACAGCAGCCCACCAGGCTTCCCCATCCCTGGGATTCTCCAAGCAAGAACACTGGAGTGGGTTACCATGTCCTTCTCCAATGCATGAAAGTGAAAAGTGAAATTGAAGTCACTCAGTCGTGTCTGACTCTAGCGACCCCATGGACTGCAAGGCTTTGGCATAGTCAATAAAGCAGAAATAGAGAAATTTTTCTCTTGCTTTTTCAATGATCCAGCAGATGTTGGCAATTTGATCTCTGGTTCCTTTGCCTTTTCTAAAACCAGCTTGAACAACTGGAAGGTCATGGTTCACATATTGCTGAAGCCTGACTTGGAGAATTTTGAACGTTACTAGTGTGTGAGATGAATGCAATGTTGTGATAGTTTGAGCATCCTTTGGCATTGCCTTTCTTTGGGATTGGAATGAAAACTGACCTTTTTGAGTCCTGTGGCCACTGCTGAGTTTTCCAAATTTGCTGACATATTGAGGGCAACATTTTTATAGCATCATGTTTTAGGATTTGAAATAGTTCAACTGGAATTCCATCACCTCCACTAGCTTTGTTCGTAGTGATGCTTTCTAAGGTCCACTTGACTTCACATTCCAGGATGTCTGGCTCTAGGTGAGTGATCACACCATCACGATTATCTGGGTCATGAAGATCTTTTTTTGTACAGTTCTTCTGTGTCTTCTTGCCGCCTCTTCTTAATATCTTCTGCTCCTGTTAGGTCTATACCATTTCTGTCCTTTATCGAACCCATCTTTGCATGAAATGTTCCCTTGGTATCTCTAATTTTCTTGAAGAGATCTCTAGTCTTTCACATTCTATTGTTTTCCTCTATTTCTTTGCATTGATCTCTAAGGAAGGCTTTCTTATCTCTCCTTACTATTCTTTGAACCTCTGCATTCAAATGGGTATCTTTCCTTTTGTCCTTTGCTTTTGGCTTCTCTTCTTTTCACAGCTATTGTAAGGCCTCCTCAGACAGCCATTTTGCCTTTTTGCATTTCTTTTTCTTGGCAATGTTCTTGATCCCTGTCTCCTGTACAATGTCACGAATCTCTGTCCTTAGTTTAATAGGCACTCTGTCTATCAGATCTAGTCCCTTAAATCTATTTCCCACATCCTCTGTATAATCATAAGGGTTTTGATTTAGGTCATACCTGAATGGTCTAATGGTTTTCCCCACTTTCTTCAATTAAAGTCTGAATTTGGCAATAAGGAGTTCATGATCTGAACCACAGTTAGCTCCTGGTCTTGTTTTTTGCTGACTGTATAGAGCTTCTCCATCTTTGGCTGCAAAGAATATAATCAATCTGATTTCAGTGTTGACCATCTGGTGATGTCCATGTGTAGAGTCTTCTCTTGCCTTTTTGGAAGAAATTGTTTGCTATGATCAGTGCATTCTCTTGGCACAACCCTATTAGCTTTTGCTCTGCTTCATTTTGTACTCCAAGGCCAAATTTGCCAGTTACTCCAGGTGTTTCTTGACTTTCTACTTTTGTATTCCAGTCCCCTGTAATGATAAGGACATCTTTTTTGGATGTTAGTTCTAAAAGGTCTTGTAGGTCTTCATAGAACCATTCAACTTGCAGTTAGCATAGGGCAAAGAGAGGAAAGGAACAACAAATTAGGAATATGGAATTAAGAAGTACACCCTTCTGTGCACCAAATAGGTAAGGAACATGAATTTACTGTACAGCTCAGGGAATTTTACTTAATATCTTGTATTAGCCTATCTAGGGACAGTTCTAGCCTCACTTGTGCTCATGTTTATTTGCTCAGTCATGGGCAATTCTTTCAATGCCATGGACCATATCCCTCCAGGCTCCACTATTCGTGGGATTCTCTAGGCAAGAATATTGGAGTGGGTTGTCCGACTCTTTGCGACCCCAAGCACGCCAGGCCTCCCTGTCCATCACCAGCTCCCGGAGTTCACTCAAACTCATGCCCATTGATTAGGTGATGCCATCCAGCCATCTCCTATGTGCAGGTGAATTCTTAAACTCCTGCGTCATCCTATAATGGAATATAATCAGAAAAAAATAACTGCATCACTATGTTGTATACCTGAAACTTATTGTAATTCAACTGTACATATATATATATATATATATATATATATAGACACGTATATATTTTTTTAATTTGGAGGGGTGTTTGCTGAGGAGGACCTTGATGAATGAGGTAGTAAAGAATCTCTTTATCTAAATCTAGCTGTGATTTCAATTTGTTAAAAAAAAAAAAAAAGGCGGGGGTTGGGGGGAAGGGGGTTCAAAGAGAATCTTTCATTTCCAGGTTGTTAAAGTGAAGGTTGGTGTGAGCAGGAATTCAAGGGTCACGTGGAGGATCATCTCTGAAGGGGTATCATCCTTCCTCCCCCAGGCAGCTATCCAGGAAGCCCTTTGTTGGGATGTGTGACCACAGATCATGAGAGGCTGTTGGCTTCCTCACATCCAGCTTCCCTGACTTTTTCTGTTGTGTGTCTGTCTCTGCTTCCCCAGCACGGAGCCCAGTATTTTCCCACTTAGCATCTTCTCTCCGGGGACTCTGGACCATCCGGGCGTATAAAGCTGAACAGAGTTTTCAAGAGCTGTTTGATGCACACCAGGACTTGCATTCAGGTCTGTAAGTTTCTGGAGATGATTTCGAAGGATGCAATGTTCTGCCTCATGAGGCCTGACTTCCCTCTCAGGTGGCCTGGCTGGCCAGCACTTTCCTGTGCTGCCCCACGGCCCCCTCTGCAAACCTGCCTCCCCAACCCCTTCCTCTCACCAACCGTCTGTGCGCCCCTCTTCCCTTCCATCCCCTGCTTGCCTCCCCTGACTGGCTTGTGCTGTCCTTCCATCACTGTGCCCTGTGGTTTTCTGACTGTTTAGGGCAGGAGTCAGCAAAGAGCCAGCTTTGTGTGCTGTCCTGTGTCTGTTGTAACTTCTCGAGTTTCCTGTTGTAGCACAAAGGATGGCAAAGCTAATGCATCAGCAAATGGCCTTGCCTGTGAGCCACTAAAACTTCACTTATGGAACCAGGTGCTGGCCATTCCTGGCCTCCAGGCTGTAGTTGTTAGCTCTCTTTTCAGAGCATGTCAAACCTGACTGAGGAAAATAATTTCCTGATTAGCATATTTGCTGTTCTCTTCATGTATATTATTCTTTGTATCAGTGAAGATTTGTTCTAGGTAGAAATTTCAGAATTTACTACAAGTCTATAAAATCCTGGCCTGTATCTTCAATCTGTATTTTATTGTATTTTGAAGATAAAATGGCATTTTAAAAGCTGCATGCAGGTACTGTTAGCTGATGGTTATTTACACACTGGCTCTGAAGGGCAAACACTGTGCAGGACCCTGTAGGAATTGCAGAGGGTGCTGGAAACAGTATAAGCTGTGCTCTCTGCTATCAGAGAGCTGGGAATAGTCAACATGTGAAAGGGTGATCTTCAGGTTGAGGCCCAGCACTGCAGGAAACGCACTGATGAGACTGGTTTTCCATCTTCTTTCTCTTGATGAAATTTCTGTTTATAACCTGTGGATTGAGTAAAGTGCATGCTTCCCACAGAGCCCCTGGGCTGATTCCTGTGTGTGTCAAATGTTGTCATGTCAAAACCTAGCTTTCTGGACCCTGGGCTCCTTGGATATAGGATAATATAACTTTGCTATCCTACCTGTGTAAAAATCTTCTGTTGCTCAACTGAACAGAATGCTCTTTCTCATTTGAAGCATCTAACATGGCTGTTCTACTGATTTATTATACTTATTACGGTTCACAAATGCAGAGGCTTGGTTCCTGCTTTTGACGACATCCCGATGGCTCGCTGTGTATCTAGATGTCATCTGTGCCATCTTTGTCACTGTTGTTGCCTTTGTGTCCCTGATTCTTGCACATGGTGAGTATAGATGTAGTTACTTATAATATGAATACAGTTTATAGTTTCATTTACATTTATTAAATAAAGCTCCTGCTGTCTTATTTAGAATATACTCTTTCACTCTAATGAATTCGTGTTTGCAGTATAGGATTCTACCATATGGTCTATATAAAATCATTTGTGTCTTGATGAGACCTTTTTATCTCTTTCTTTGAATGGGTTGAGGTCTATGCAAATATAGCAAGCTGACTTGCTGAACATTCCAGGTAGTGTTGGGAGGAGCAAATCAGGTTTACTCTTATATTAAGCTTTTGTCCAGTTAGCTTTAGGGATACTTGAATCTCTTAGTTGCAGGTGCCTGGTTCACTGAGGTGAGAAAGATTCTCTGTAGGAAAGAACAGCATCCTCACTGCTGTGTGGGTACCAGATGAGCAGGTGTCGGCAACTGTGCCATGAATTTGCCATCTCTATTCCATAGTAACAGCACCGAATCAAAATCTTTAATAAGGAGCAATAAGTGTAGCAGTTTAGACTTAAAAGCACTAGGTCTTAGAACCCATTGTCTTGTTTTTCGTGGTTTCAACTGCAGCTGCTTTGAATGTAGAAAGTGAAATTTACACAAAGGTTCTTGAAACCCTAATGATGAAAGTCAGAATAATGACATGATTCCTCACCTTTGTAATGCTGTCAAGTGTGTCAATCCTGCTGGGATTAATAAACTCATTTTGTAGTCTTTTTGAATTTGAAGTGTTTTTTTCATTGTATCATGGTTTCAATCAAGACATAGTAAAAGTATGTGTCATATTATCATTATATAGAAATGATTTAAATATTATAAAGAGTCTGCTTCATAAAATGACAGAAGGCTCTAGGTGAGGGGTTAAGAACAGGACTGACTTTATTCTCCTTCTTTCTTATCTAGCTTTGACTCCTGGGCAGGTTGGCCTGGTCCTGTCTCTTGCCCTCACACTCACGGGGATGTTCCAGTGGTGCATCAGGCAAAGGACCGAAGTTGAGAATCTGGTGATGTTTATTTTAACCTTCTTAGCCCTTTCAAGTCTCCTTGCCATTAAATGGCATAAAAGCAATTCTTATGTAAAATACTAAGCTGTTACAATTACATCATAGCTAACAGAGTTTTTTATATCCTCCTCCATCTGGTTAAAGTCAATGTAAAATAAAATCTATACATATTGTCCTTAATCTTATGTATGTCATGTCGGCAGGTTTTATATTCATTGTCAGCTCTCTTCAAGTAAAATAAATGTCTCTTCATAGTTATATTTTGTAGGTATAATGAAAGTAGGGGGAAGGTTCTGAAATGCTAGAGAGAATATATGCTAATTTCTTAGGAACTTGTTAATTTTTGTTTCTTAATAGATAATTCCTCATTCTTGGTAAAATGATTATATATTTTGAGGGTTTTTGTTTGTTTGATTAAGGTACACCTACTTCATTCTAGCATTTATTCCTGTATGTGTTGAACATCTGAATTTGCTAGTGTCCCTTCTTTCTGGTAGGATAAGCTACTTCTCAGATTGGCCCTTCTGTAGCCACACATTACTGATTGATGTCCATAAGTATTCTTTTCTTTAACAAAATTCTCTTGTTTCTTTTATCCATATGTACAAAGTAGGTAAATAAAACTTTATCATTCAGTTCTGTAATTCTTTTAGCTTTAATATGATGTTTAAGGATGAAATCCTAAATGAAAATATTACAAGACAATGAACAAGTTTGGAGATCATCAAAGCTCTCATCAACCTCCTATTTCTGTGCTTTAGGAATGATAAGACGTGAGATGTTTTAAACCAGTTACATATAAAAGCAGCACATCTCATTTACAATCTTGGAACACCTATAAACGAGACCTTCTGTCCTGACCCGTATGATGTCATGTGTCTTTCAGATGATTTCAGTGGAAAGAGTGATGGGATATTTAGACCTTGAGAAAGAAGCTCCCTGGGAACACAAGGATCATCCCCCACCACCCTGGAGTAATGAAGGAAGGATTCATTTTTACACTGTTAACTTCAGGCACACCTCAGATGGGCCTCTGGTATTGAAGAACCTGTCTGCAGTCATTGAATCAACAAAAAAGGTTTGTTTAACCCAGTTGTCTCTTTAAAATCCAGCTAAAAAGTTAGCACCATATTTGTTCTTGGCTTCCATGTTGCTGTGTCAGGGGACTCTGTTCCTCATGGATGCACCTTTGATAAGTTGCTTCAGTTGTGTCCGAGTCTTTGTGAACCCATGGGCTGTAGCCTGTCAGGCTCCTCTGTCCATGGAATTCTCCAGGCAAGAATACTGGAGTGGGTTGCCATATACTCATCCAGGGGACCTTCCCAACCCAGTGATCAAACTGGCATCTCTTATGTCTCCTGCATTGGCAAGCAGGTTCTTTACCACTAATGTCACCTGAGAAGTTGTGTAGTGACATGGTAAGTGCATCATTCTTGGAAATTGACCACTGAAGGGGGACCCCAGCATTTCTTTGTGTTGCGAACTCCCTCATGGTGGTTGGAGGGCCCTGGGCCCTAGAGCTGGAACTTAACCTGAGCTGAGATACTATGTGTTTTACCCGATTATTCATGAGGAGTCTTGGAAGTCAGCCCTGGCTCCCTGTCTCTCCTAACTCTTAGCCCTAACTCTCCTATATCTCATTTATTGCCATCTTTTCTTCTTTGTACCTCTGGAATCTTCTCTTCCTCCCACGATGCCTTTCAGTTGAAGCCTCCTCCTCTATCCCTTGGCCCTTTCCATAGACTTGTCTTCCACTCACCCACACTTACCTGTAATCCCCCTGCTCTCACCCCACAGGCTGCTTCTTTCTTTAGCACAGATCTGATCCTTACTGGCCTGGGTAAGATGATGCTCAAACCATAGTTCAGCCCCAGGTCCTCTCCAAACAGGGACTGTGTGGCCATCAGAGAAGAGCTCAGAATCGTGATTCAGTCAGGGCTGAGGAACCAAAGCCCCCCGTGGAGGCAGGACCCAGAGATTTGCTTAAAGTTGATGAGAGCAACCCAAAAGGAGCAGAGGAGGATCCATGTGGGAGATGACAGAGAGGTTTGTTTCCTGGTCCTACAAGCATCCATGGCTGCTGGTGACGTTCCTTTCACACTCAGCTTGGGTCCCCCAACTCAGACCAGGAGAGATTCTTGAAGAAGAAATTGAACCAGAACAGACAAAGTAGTAGGAAGCTCTTGCCCACATACCTCACCATCCTTGGGTCCTAACATTCCCACCCCCTCTGCGCTCAGCTCCTGTGTAGATTCTCCCAAAGCAACATGCCCTCCCTGCTTCCAGTGTGCATATACTGCCCCTTCCCTTTTGTCACAAAGCTGGTGAAAAATTTCATTTTCTGAATGAAAGTGTTACTCGCTCAGTCATGTCTGACTCTTTGTGACTCCATGGACTGTGTGTCCATGGAATTCTCCAGGCAAGATTATTGGAGTGGGTTGCCATTTGCTTGTCCACGGGATCTTTCCCACCCAGGAATCAAACCTATTTCTCCTGCATCGCAGCTGGATTATTTACCATCTGAGTCACCAGGGAAGCCCCCTCATCTTCTGAGTTAATCCTAATGTATCTGGTTCTGTGAGATACTTGATTTTTCATCAGCATTATATAATTCTTTAAAGATAGCATTTATGGTATACCCATGTTCATAGCAGTATTATTCACAGTAGCCAAAATTTGGAAGCATCCCAAGATTTATATCATTCATCAGGTGAATGGATAAGCAAATCCTTACAAGATAGTATATCCCCACAATGAAATATTATCATTCAACCTTAAAAAGAAAGAAAATTGTAATCTATAGGTGAGCCTTGAGGACATCATGTTACATGAAATAAGCCAGAAACAAAAGGAATGAATACTATATGATTCCATGTATGAGACTCCTAGAGCAATCAAATTTATAAAGACAACAGTAGAATATTGGTAGCCAGGGACTGGAGTGAGAGGGATAGGGAGCTGATGTTTATTGGGTACAGAATTTCAGTTTTACATGAGAGGAAATATTCTGGAGATTGGTTGCAAAAAAATGTGAATGTACTTAACAGTTAACTGTCCTCTTAAAAATTGTTCAATTCAGTTGTCACTCAGGTGTATCTGACTCTTTGCAACCCCAAGAACCACAGCACACCAGGTTTCCCTGTCCATCACCAACTCCTGGAGCTTGCTCAAACTCATGTCCATCGAGTCAGTGATGCCATCCAACCATCTCATCCGCTGTCATCCCCTTCTCCTCCCACCTTCAAACTTTTGCAGCATCAGGGTCTTTTCAAATGAGTCAGTTCTTCACATCATGTGGCCAAAGTACTGGAGTTTCAGCTTCAGCATCAGTCCTTCCAATGAATATTCAGGGCTGATTTCCTTTAGGGTTTATTCAGAACTGATTCCTGGTTGGATCTTCTTGCAGTCCAAGGGACTCTCAAGAGTCTTCTCCAACACCACAGCTCAGAAACATCAGTTCTCTGGCATTCAGCCTTCTTTATCATTCAACTCTCACATCCATATATATCTACTGGAAAAATCATAGCTTTGACTAGACAGACCTTTGTTGATAAAGCAATGTCTCTGCTTTTTAATATGCTGTTTATGTTGGTCATAATTTTTCTTCCAAGAAGTAAGCATTTTTAATTTATGGCTGCAGTCACCATCTGCAGTGATTTGGGAGCCCACCCCCCCCAAAATAAAGTATATCACTGTTTCCATTGTTTCCCCATCTATTTGTCATGAGGTGATGGGAACATATGCCATGATCTTCATTTTTTGAATGTTGTTTTAAGCCAGCTTTTTCACACTCCTCTTTCATCTTCATCAAGAGGCTCTTTGTTCCTCTTCTCTTTCTGCCATAAAGGTGGTGTCATCTGCATATCTGAGGTTTTTGATATGTTCTTCCTGCAACCTTGATTCCAGCTTGTGCTTCATCCAGCCTGGCATTTTGCATGTTATACTCCGTATATAAGTTAAATAAGCAGGTTGACAATATATAGCCTTGATTTATATTGGTGTAGTCAATAAAGCAAAAGTAAATGTTTTTCTGGAACTCTCTTGCTTTTTCTTTGATCCAGTGGATGTTGACAATGTGATCTCTGGTTCCTCTCCATTTTCTAAATCCAGCTTGAACATCTGGAAGTTCTCAGTTCATGTACTGTTGAAGCCTATCTTGGAGAATTTTGAGCATTACTTTGCTAGCATGCAAGATGAGTGCAGTTGTGCAGTAGTTTGAACATTCTTTGGCATTGCCTTTCTTTGAGATTGGAATGAAAACTGACCTTTTCCAGTCCTGTGGCCACTGCTGAGTTTTCCAAATTTGTTGGCATATTGAGTGCAGCACTTTAACAGCATCATCTTTTAGGATTTGAAATAGAAATTGTTAAGCTGGTAAATTTTAGGTTACATGTTTTACCAGAATTAAAAGATATCATCTGTGGCATGCTTTGTAATTTTCATCTGTATCTCACAGAACCCTGAGGCTTCTTAAGATCAGGTAACATCTTGTTTTCATCTTGTTCCCCAGGAAATGGCATTCTGCAGGGCACAGTGAGAGTACTGAGGGACTTCTGGCTAAGAGAGTGAGTAAGTAGCACACAGGTCTGAGCAACCAGTAACCAACACACACACATTTCTCAGCTAGCTCAGTGGTAAAGAATCTGCCTGCAATGCAGTGGATGCGGGTTCAATCCCTGGGTGGGGAAGATCCTCTGGAGAAGGCAATGACAACCTGTTCCAGTATTCTTGCCTGGGAAATTCCATGGACAGAGGAGCCTGGTGGGCTACAGTCAATGGGGTCACAAAGAGTCAGACATGACTTAGTGACTGAGCACACATGCACCCTTTTAACATGAAAGAATATTCAACTTAATGCTCAAATGATAGATACCCAGAGAGAAGCTTCAGTTAGTCACAGGGCAAAAACTTGCTCCGAATTGTTTCCATTTTCATTGTAGGTCAGGAGGAAGATGAGGATTCGTATGGCAGGAAAGCATTAGCTACATTAGCTACAATGTTTATGAAATCCTGTCCCTGAGAGCACTGTAGATGATGTTTGCTTACTTGGAGACAATGTGTCCATCAGATTTCCTGTTGTAAATATAATTCTGTTAATGTGTACTGATCTTAAATTTCTCCCAAATCAAAAATATGAATATCTATGAAACTATGTAGTACAACTTAAGACCATAACAGATCTGTATTCTTTTATCTTAAAATCCCCAAATCCTAGGGTTATCTGAGGTTCTAAAGTATGTGAGGGAAGATTGAGTTTGAAGACTGAATTAATAATTGCAGTAACTTGACTTTTGATGTATGTCTTGGTCAACTCTCAGTATCACTGTTAGCTTCATTTCTGTGTTTGGAGATGATACTTGGGCAGTGTGTTCCTGAAGTGATTTCACTCCACTTGCGTACATCCCAGGTTTCCTCTCCTGCTCACCTGTTCCAGCCCCTGACACTCCAGGACACCTCTTTGATGTTGGATTTGATGGAGAGGCTGCTCTGTGGGACATGGGAGTGAGCCTACCTAGCAGAAGTGGGGCTCTGTTCTCTTTCCATCATGTCCTCTGCTGTCCCAATTCCTGGAAATTAGAGTCAACAGGAAAGTGTAGTAGGTACCATGCAGGTTTCTAATTCATGGAAGAAATAGCTAGTAAAAGTAAAGACCCAAAATGAGGTAAATAGAACCATAGGCTTCCTGGTTAGATTCCAAACACAGGATGAGTTTTTCATTTAAATGGTTTTGTGCTTCATTTGATCATTTTAGAGAGTGCTGGGTCATTTTAAAGCTTTTCCAGCTCTCAAGGTAGATTGATTTTGATTTGTTATCTTCTTTTCTTGTCCAGAGCTATTACTTGGATAATACATTTTTACAGATGCTTACTATACCTTGCTATAATGTGCAAAATATTGCTGTCCTACATTTTCTCCTTTTTTAACATATTTTCTCCACAACCCCTCCTCTCACACCGATTGTCCCACTTGCCCTGCCGGCTTCCGCATTCCTTGTGACTCAGACGGTGGTGTCAGGGCCAGCAGCACCTGAATCACCTCAAATTTCTTAGAAATGCAGAGTCTCAGGCTCACCCAGACCTCTTGACTCAGAATCACATTTGAACAAGATCTTCCAGTAAAGTCCTTTCTCTCCCATGGGCAATTTTTCATGAGTGATAAACTATGATATCCAAGAATTGTACTTTGACAGTTTGAAATGGAGTCATGAATCACCCAAACACCTGTTGAGTCTGAGCAGGAGGCTCTAGAATGTTCTGTGCCACTTACCTTACTGATTTATTTGTTTTTATATTCTGGAAATCATACCTTTATGTTATAATCCAACTCTATGTTATTTCAATGCATTTATCTGCATCTTTTCCAGTGGAGTCTGTCTTTATCACAGACAGTTTTCATCCTTCTTCCACCTTTCCCACACCAGCCTCCTACAGGGGCTGGAGGGACTTCTCACAGGCTCATCCCTGCCTGGACCTGAAGTCAGATACAGCCCAGTGTAGCAATGTATGTGCAGCTCTTTCACTACCTGATGGTATCAAGAATGAGGCTTGCTGTTCCAAGCAGGACATTAGCTCTGTTTGACCCATTTCCCAGGAACCATTGTCCCACTTAGCTGAAGGTTTCTCTCCAAGCCCAGCTGTGGGTGCTGGTTCTTCCTGCTTACAGCCAGCCCACCTGACCTCAAGTACCCCTTTCTTCTCTGTGATGTTGGCCATCTTGTCCCACTCACCACAATTTCTGCATCCATATCCACATAATGCTTTAACTCTCTGGCAACAGGATTTCTATGGTAGGGCTGTTCCTTTAACTGCAACTATATAAAGAAGGCTGAGCACTAAAGAATTGATGTTTTCAAACTGTAATGCTGGAGAAGACTCTTGAGAGTTTCTTGGACAGCAAGGAGATCAAACCAGTCAATCCTAAAGGAAATCAACCCTGAATATTCATTGGAAAAACTGATACTGAAGCTCCAACACTTTGGCCATCTGATGCAAAGAGCCAACTCCTTGGAAAAGACCCTGATGCTGGGAAAGATTGAGGGCAAGAGGAGAACGGGGTGACAGAGGATGAGATAATTAGATGGCATCAATGAGTCATTGGACATGAGTTTGAGTAAACTCTGGGAGAGAGTGAAGGACAGGGAAGTCTGGTCTGCTGCAGTCCATGGGGTAGCAGAGTTAGACATGACTTAGTGACTGAACAACAACACACCTCTCCCCAATTTCTCTGTTTCAGCTACATAGAAGGGCATAATAAGGTATCAGTCCATCAAGGAGATAAGGAGACCACCAACAAAATGAAAAAGAGGCTGGCACATATGGATCTGAGTCCCATGCTATGACTTAAGGGCTCTGCTATTTCAGGCAGATATAAGCCTTGAGCTTCTCATTTGCAAAATAGAAGTGATGGGACTTAACATCTAGTTTTGCTCTGCAACTTAAACAAAATAAGACATATTAAACACCCAGCGTGAAGACCAACACACTGTAAATACTTGGGCAAAGATAGATGATTGTCATTTTCATAGGATCTAAAATGACCTTAGGGGCTTCCCAGGTGGCACTAGTGGTAAAGAATCCACTTGCCAATATATGAGACTTAAGAGACCAGGGTTTGATCCCTGGATGGGGCAGGTTCCCTGAAGAAGGGCATGGCAACCCACTGCAGTATTCTTGCCTGGAGAATCCCATGGACAGAGGAGCCTAAAGTGCTTCAGTTCATAGGGTCACAGAGTCAGACATGACTAAAGCAACTTAGCACACAGCAAAAAATGACCTTAACTACTTATGCTGCATAAATTGTCAACTGTCCCGTGAAAATGAGGGGTTGGCCAATTGCAATCATATTTATGGCTATAGGATCCATCTGCCATATCTATTTCTCTGTCTAGCTTATCTTATACCTAAATAATATAGTAATAGATTATCCATATCAATAACCTCAGATGCAGATGACACCACCCTTATGGCAAAAAGTGAAGAGGAACTAAAAAGCTTCTTGATGAAAGTGAAAGAGGAGAGTGAAAAAAGCTGGCTTAAATCTCAACATTCAGAAAACCAAGATCATGGCATCTGGTCCCATCACTTCATGGGAAATAGATGGCAACACATTAGAAACAGTGTCAGACTTTATTTTTGGGGGCTCCAAAATCACTGCAGATGGTGATTGCAGCCATGAAATTAAAAGATGCTTACTCCTTGCAAGGAAAGTTATGACCAACCTAGATAGCATATTCAAAAACAGATACATTACTTTGCCAATAAAGGTCCGTCTAGTCAAGGCTATGGTTTTTCCAGTGTTCATGTATGGATGTCAGAGTTGGACGGTGAAGAAAGCTGAGTACCGAAGAATTGATGCTTTTGAACTGTGGTGTTGGAGAAGACTCTTGAGAGTCCCTTGGACTACAAGGAGATCCAACCAGTCCACGCTAAAGGAGATCAGTCTTGGGTGTTCATTGGAAGGACTGATGCTGAAGCTGAAACTCCAATACTTTGGCCACCTCATGGAAGAGTTGATTCATTGGAAAAGACCCTGATGTTGGGAGGGATTAGGGGCAGGAGAAGGGGATGACGGTGAAAGAGATGAACTGGATGGCATCACCGACTCAATGGATATGAGTTTGGGTAAACTCTGGAGGTGGTGATGGACAGGGAGACCTGGCATGCTGTGATTCATGGCGTCACAAAGAGTCGGACATGACTGACTGACGGAACTGAACTGAGATTATCCATAAATTTCTCCAGTCTGAGTTAAAAACCTCAGCCCTCTATGAAAGCCTCTGTCTCGGGATACCACAGGTAACACAAATAATACAAAGGCAAATTCAATACAGATCCTGGTTTTAGCACATACAGTTCACTTGAAGAAATAAGAAAATGCTTGTATCAGCTTTGTAATATATAAAACAGTTATAATTTTTATAGGAGTTTAGAAAAGATGATATAACATCCATTAGGGTTGAGAGAAGTCCATATAAGGAACAAGTAGAGTATTTCTGAGAAATTAGGCATGTGAAATACACTTAGTGACTTGCTAGGATTTCAGTAGGTGGAAACATTTATGAAAGTCATTCCAGGAGGTGGGACCAACATTAGCAAAGGCTTGATGTCCTGATTCAGTGAATGAAGAATTAGGCATCTACAGAGCATTCAGGGAAAAGAACTACCAGGTATATAACACACATATTCACACAACCCTCACAACTACCCAGAAAGCCCAAGGAGCTGACTTGTGGAGATGAAGGATGGAGAAATTAGTGAGTACAGTTTTGTACAGGTGACTTCCTGGGGCACATGTCCAGCATAAAGCCATCCTTTGGGAGTTTAGTCTGAGAAGTGAATGCACATGGAGCAGAGTGGGCAGATGTGGGAGGCAGAGAGCCAGTAGCTGTTTTACCTCCAGCAAGACGTCATGGGAAACCGATTCCACCTTTTGGGATCAAACTGATGTTATTTAAAACATAGTTATAACACACGGGTTTGTGAATGTGCAAGGAAACTAGTAGGAGTAGAAAATGGTATCATATTTCTGAGAGGTAGGCTGGCAGTACTTAACAGCCTTCTCAAAAAATGTTCATACCTGGTTCTCAGCAATTCCACATCTGAGAGTTTATCTTCAGGAAATAATTAAGGTTGTTTAGAAAGATTTAGCTTCAGGGATATATAGCCCGTTATTTATAACTGCAAAATATTGGAGACCACCTAAAATATCCAACAATAGGTGATTTGTTAAGCAAATGATCACATATACTATAATATTAATAGCCATTAAAATAAATACATTTTTTGAAGTGCTGAATAAAAATAGATTACAACAGTATGTTCATAATAATTCCATTTTGTTTAAATATATAAACTTTTATCTTTAAGAACACATGTATAGAAATAAGGGTTTCCTTGGTGGGTCAGTGGTAAAGAATCAGCCTGCCAAGTGAGAGATGTGAATTTGATCCCAGATTCAAGAAAATCCACTGGAGGAGGAAATGGCAACCCACTCCAGTATTCTTGCCTGAGAAACCCATGGACAGAGGAACCTGTGGACTACTGTCATTTGGGTCACAGAGAATCAGATATGACTTAGTTGATTAAACAACAATGAAATAAGAAAGGAAAAAGAACACACATTCAAATCTAGAAAGAAAACACATCACCATGTTACAAATGGTTTTATCAGAGTGCTGGGGTGATGGCTAGTATTTATTTACTTTTCAGATTCATTTACACTGATTACAATTAAGGAAAGAATTTTTCTTTAAACTTTTAATTTTGTATTAGAGTATAGCCGATTAACAATGTTGTGATAGTTTCAGGTGAAGAACAAAGGGACTCAGCCATACATATACATATACATGTATCCATTCTCCCCTAAACTTCCCTCCCATCCAAGCTGCCACATAACATTGAGCAGACTTCCCTTTGCTACACAGTAGGTCCTTGTTGTTATCCATTTTAAATATAGCAGTGTGTACATGTAGATCCCAAACTCCCTAACTATCCCTTCTCCATAGCCTTCCTCCCGGCAACCGTAAGTTTCTTCTCTAAGTCTGTGAGTCTGTTTCTGTTTTGTAAATAAGTTGATTTGTATCGCAACTTTTTAGATTCCCCATATAAGGGATGCCATGGGCTTCTCTGGTGGCGCAGTAGTAAAGAATCTGCCTATAATGCAAGAGATGCAGGAAATGCAGGTTCGATCCTTGGAAGAGGAAATTGCAACCCACTCCAATATTCTTGCCTGGAGAATCTCATGGACAGAGGAGCCTGGCGGGCTACAGTTCATGGAGTAGTAAAGAGTCAGACACAACTGAAGCAACGAAGCACAGCACAGAACATAAAGTACGCCATATGATGTTTCTGCTTCTCTGTCTGACTTCGCTCAGTATGACAATCTCTAGGTCCAGCCATCTTGCTGCAAATGGCATTATTTCACTTTTTAATGGATAAATAATTTCCACTTTAAATATTAATACATATCATACCCTTTTATCCATTCCTATGTCAGTGGACTTTTAGGTTGCTTCCATATCTTGGCTATTGTAAATAATGCTGCAATGAACATTGGAGTGTATGTATCCTTTTGGACCATGTTTTTCTCTGGATATATGCCCAGAGAGTAGCAACATAAGACACACTTAGTGACTTGTGGTTAAGATTTCAGCAGGTGGAAATATTTGTGAAAGGCATTCCAGGAGATGGGACGAGCATGAAAATCTGATTCATACCTGAGTCTCAGCAATTCTGCATCTGAAAATTTATCTTAAAGAAATACCTGAGTTTGCAAAGATTTAGGTTTAAGAATATATCAGTTCAGTTCAGTCGCCCATTAATGTCTGACTCTTTGTGACCCAATGGATGGCAGCAGGCCAGGGCTCCATATCTATTACCAACTCGTGAGTTTACTCAAACTCATGTCCATTGAGTTCGTCATGCCATCCAACCATCTCATCCTCTGTCATCCACTTCTCCTCCCACCTTCAACCTTTCCGAGCATCAGGGTCTTTTCAAATGAGTCAGTTCTTTGCATCAGGTGACCAAAGTATTGGAGTTTCAGTTTCAACATTAGTCCTTCCAATGAATATTCAGTGCTGATTTCCTTTAGCATGGATTGGTTGGATCTCCTTGCAGCCCAAGGAACTCTCAAGAGTCTTCTCCAACACCACAGTTCAAAAGCATAAATTCTTCAGTGCTCAGCTTTCTTTATAGTTCAACTCTCACATCCATACATGACTACTAGAGAAACCATAGCTTTGACCCGACAGACCTTTGTTTGCAAAGTAATGCCTCTGCTTTTTAATATGCTATCTAGTTTGGTTATAACTTTTCTTCCAAGGAGCAAGCATATTTTAATTTCATGGCTGCAGTCACCATCTGCAGTGATTTTGGAGCCCCCCAAAATAAAGTCAGCCACTGTTTCCACTGTTTCCCCATCTATTTCTCATGAAGTAATGAAACCAGATGCCATGATCTTAGTTTTCTCTATGTTGAGTTTTAAGCCAACGTTTTCACTCTCCTCTTTCACTTTGGTCAAGAGGCTGTTCTTCTTCGCTTTCTGCCATAAGGGTGGTGTCCTCTGCATATCTGAAGTTATTGATATTTCTCCTGGCAATCTTGATTCGAGCTTGTGCTTCATCCAGCCCAGCATTTCTCATGACGTACTCTGTATATAAGTTAAATAAGCAGGGTGACAATGTACAGTCTTGACATACTCCTTTCCTGATTTGGAACCAGTCTGTTGTTCCATGTCCAGTTCTAACTGTTGCTTCCTGACCTGCATACAGATTTCTCAGGAGGGAGGTCAGGTGGTCTAGTATTCCCATTTCTTTCAGAATTTTCCACAGTTTGTTGTGATCCATACAGTCAAAGTCTTTGCCATAGTCAATAAAGCAGAAGTGAGTGTATTTTTTGGAACTCTCTTGCTTTTTCCATGATCCAGCAGATGTTGGCAATTTGATCTCTTGTTCCTCTGCCTTTTCTAAAACCAGCTTGAACACCTGGAAGTTCATGTTTCATGGACTGTTGAAGTCTGGCTTGGAGAATTTTGAGCATTACTTTACCAGTGTGTGAGATGAGTGCAATTGTGCGGTAGTTTGAGCATTCTTTGGCATTGCCTTTTTTGGGATTGGAATGAAAACTGATATTTTCCAGTCCTGTGACCACTGATGAGTTTTCCAAATTTGCTGACATATTGAGTGCATCACTTTTTAGCAATAAAGTATTTGAAAATTAAGGTATGTATCAATACATTGCTTTTTAGATATAATGCTTTTAGACAGTTAGTAAGCTACATTATAGTATAAACATAACTTTAATATGCACAGAGTAACAAAAATATTTGTATGACTCACCTTATTTTGTGATGTCCACTTTATTGAGGTGGTCTGGAACCAAATCCACAATATCTTTGAAATCTGCCTATACACGGAACATATAAGTCACATATATACACATTAAAACCTACCTGTATGTAAAGAATGACCTGTTTAAGTTACATAAATTACAGTTTACCATAAGGTACAAAATGACTACCAGGATAAATCAACTGAAGCCCCTTTTATTATGTGTGTGTTTGTTGGTCCTTCAGTCATGTCTGACTCTTATATTTAATCTCTATAAAAACAAATTCTTTTTATAATTAAAACTGACCTTTTCCAGTCCTGTGACCACTGATGAGTTTTCCAAATTTGCTGACATATTGAGTATGTGATATTCCCAACATGTAATCTGTTCTCAGAAAGGTCTAACTTCTCTGTTTAAAGGCTTGAGTTTTTAAAATTTACTGAATTAATTTACAAATGACTGAAAGCATGTCTTACATCCCTCACTGATTCCAGATTCTTAAACAGAAATGAAATTGTCTCTTGGGAAGCTTCCACCAGGAATCATCAGCTGGGCAAACTTTTTGGTTTAAAAAAAAAAAAGGCAGTTTATGCATACATGTTTGAATGCAGTCAGCTAAAAGCTGGCTTTTACAACACAGTTTCATTCCTCACCAGCATTTTACCTGCTTTATTTACTTCTTATACGTGCTTAGTGTGTTCATCTTTTTGCAACCTCAAGGACTGAAGCCTGCCAGGCTCCTCTGTCTATGCTTTATGTTGATCTTTGAATATACTGTTCAGTTCGGTTCAGTTCAGTTTAGTTCAGTCGCTCACTCGTGTCTGACTCTTTGCGACCCCATGAATCGCAGCACGCCAGGCCTCCCTGTCCATCACCAACTCCTGGAATTCACCCAGACTCATGTCCATCGAATCAGTGATGCCATCCAGCCATCTCATCCTCTGTTGTCCCCTTCTAAGGAACTCCCCAGGTCAGTAGGTGCCCAATATGCTACTGGAGATCAGTGGAGAAATAACTCCAGAAAGAATGAAGGGATGGAGCCAAAGCAAAAACAATACCCAGCTGTGGATGTGACTGGTGATAGAAGCAAGGTCTGATGCTGTAAAGAGCAGTATTGCATAGGAACCTGGAATGTCAGGTGCATGAATCAAAGCAAATTGGAAGTGGTCAAACAAGAGATGACAAGAGTGAATGTCGACATTCTAGGGATCAGCGAACTAAAATGGACTGGGATGGGTGAATTTAACTCAGATGACCATTATATCTACTACTGCGGGCAGGAATCCCTAAGAAGAAATGGAGTAGCCATCATGGTCAACAAAAGAGTCTGAAATGCAGTACTTGGATGCAATCTCAAAAACGACAGAATGACTTTGTTCATTTCTAAGGCAAACCATTCAATATCACAGTAATCCAAGTCTATGCTCCAACCAGTAATGCTGAAGAAGCTGAAGTTAAACGGTTCTATGAAGACCTATGAGACCTTTTAGAACTACCACCCCCAAAAGATATCCTTTTCATTATAGGTGACTGGAATGCAAAAGTAGGAAGTCAAGAAACACCTGGAGTAACAGGCAAATTTGGCTTTGGAATACGGAATGAAGCAGGGCAAAGACTAATCGAGTTTTGCCAAGTAAATGCACTGGTCATAACAAACACCCTCTTCCAACAACACAAGAGAAGACTCTACACATGGACATCACCAGATGGTCAACACTGAAATCAGATTGATTATATTCTTTGTAGCCAAAGATGGAGAAGCTCTATACAGTCATCAAAAACAAGACCGGGAGCTGACTGTGGCTCAGATCATGAACTCCTTATTGCCAAATTCAGACTTAAATTGAAGAAAGTAGGGAAAACCACTAGACCATTCAGGTATGACCTAAATTAAATCCCTTATGATTATACAGTGGAAGTGAGAAATAGATTTAAGGGCCTAGATCTGATAGATAGAGTGCCTGATGAACTATGGACTGAGGTTCGTAACATTGTACAGGAGACAGGGATCAAGACCATCCCCGTGGAAAAGAAATGCCAAAAAGCAAAATGGCTGTCTGGGGGGCCTTACAAACAGCTGTGAAAAGAAGAGAATATACTGTTAGTTCACTTAATTTCTCGTTGCTTTGGTTTTGATAAATAGACTGATACTTCACATGTGTCTTTCTAAGATGTGATTGTAGGTATCAACTGGTTTATAAAATCCCTTTTGAAGTGCTGAGATGACAGTTTCCATATAACTAGCAATGGACGGAGGAGCCTGGTTGGCTGCAGTCCATGGGGTCGTGAAGAGTCGGACATGACTGAGCGACTTCACTTTCACTTTTCACTTTCATGCATTGGAGAAGGAAATGGCAACCCACTCCAGTGTTCTTGCCTGGAGAATCCCAAGGACAGGGGAGCCTTGGTGGGCTGCTGTCTATGGGGTCACACAGAGTCGGACATGACTGAAGTGACTTAGCAGCAACAGTAGCAGCAAATATTAATTGTATTGTTAATCTCATTATGTGAATTTTGCCTACTGGCTGCTGCCCATTAAGACAGCGAGACCTGTGTTTTACAATTGTAAGATGTTTTCTTCAAGGACAGAACGTCATTAAGGTATTTAATATTAGGAAGTGACTTAATTTTTCTACCAAAAAAAAAAAATTCTCTCAAATAATAGAACTCTCAGAAAATGAATAGTTATTTGTGTATAACACTTCTGACTTGTTGACACTGCTGTAAAATTATCCACATAATTCTCAACATAGAAATACCCAGACATTAGGAATAAAGATAATTTAAACTTAACTTTTATGGATCACTTTGGAGACTGCTGGCTTTTCACTGCCTATAGATTGATTCTGTTATTATTAACTCTTCTTTGAGACACAGGGTCTCAACTAGGGGACATTTGTCAATGTCTGGCATTTTTGGTTGCCAAAATGTGAGGAATGTTTCTGGTTTCTAGTGGTTAGAGTCTAAAATACTACTGAAAATCCTACAATATACAAGATTTTGGGCATATATCCAGACAAAACCAACTATAATTAATTATCCCCCAATAATGAATTATCTGGGCCCAAATTTCAACAGTTGAATTGACTGAGAAATGTTTAGACTACATTCTACATAGACTTTAAAAATTCTTTCACAAGTGACAGGGTTTCTCCTAGGTTTGTTGCATGTTGTTGATTTTTAATCCCTTCTGAATCTCATTACAGGTTGGCATTGTGGGAAGAACAGGAGCTGGGAAAAGTTCTATTTTTTCTGCAGTTTTTCGATTGTCAGAATTTGAAGGCTTACTTTCCGTTGATAGCTGTTGGATACAATCCACTGGACTTCACAATTTAAGGAAGAAAATGTCAATCATACTACAGGTATGCACGTCAGAGCATTCTCATATGTTCTTTTTATAAGGCACCAAGCTTAAATGATTTGAATTTGATTTTTATTTGTTTTCAAACTGGATAAAAATGTTGATCCTTTTGCCCCCAGTAGAGCATATTTTTAGCAGCAGGTATTTTCAACAGATATTCTAATCACATACCAGATTAAAATATATATATATTTTATATTGAAATATAGTTAATATACAATGTTGTGTTAGTTTCTGCTGTACAGCAAAGTGATTCAGTTTATATATATATATACTTTTTCATATTGTTTCCACTATGATTTATTTCAGTTTTCAGTTCAGTTCAGTTGCTCAGTCATGTCTGATTTTTTGTGACCCCATGGACTGCAGCACGCAGACTTCCCTGTCCATCACCAAATGCCAGAGCTTGCTCAAACTCATATCTGTCGAGTCAGTGAGCCATCCAACCATTGCATCCTCTGTCGTCCCCTTCTCTTCCTGCCTTCAGTCTTTTCCAGCATCAAGGTCTTTTCCCATGAGTCAGTTGGTC
Organism: Bubalus kerabau; assembly: GCF_029407905.1. NCBI lineage: Eukaryota > Metazoa > Chordata > Mammalia > Artiodactyla > Bovidae > Bubalus > Bubalus kerabau. The sequence goes on from NC_073635.1 coordinate 72,063,736, forward strand.
AAAGTATTGGAGATTCAGCTTCAGCATCAGTCCTTCCAAAGAACATTCAGGTTTGATCTCCTTTAGGATTGACTGCTTTGATCTCCTTGCAGTCCAAGGGACTCTCAAGAGTCCTCTCCAACCCCACACTTCAAAAGCATCAATTCTTCAGCACTCAACTTTCTTTATAGTCCAATTCTCACATTCATACATGACTTCTGAAAAAACCATACCTTTGATTAGATGGACGTTCATTGGCAAAGTAATGCCTCTGCTTTTTAATATGCTGTCTAGGTTAGTCATAGCTTTTCTTCCACAGAGTAAGAGTCTTTTAATTTCATGGCTGCAGTCAACATCAACAGTGTTTTTTGGAACCCAAGAAAATAAAGTCTGTCATTGTTTCCATTGTTTCCCCATCTATTTGCCATGAAGAGATGGGTCTAGAGGCCATGATCTTAGTTTTCTGAATGTTGAATTTTAAGCCAACATTTTCACTCTCCTTTTTCACTTTAATCAAGAGGCTCTTTAGTTCTCTTCACTCTCTGCCAAAAGGGTGGTGTCATCTGCTTATCTGAAGTTACTGATATTTCTCGTGGTAATCTTGATTCCAGCTTGTGCTTCATCCAGCCCTGAATTTCTTATGATGTACTCTGCATATAAGTTAAATAAGCAGGGTGACAAAATACAGCCTTGATGTGTGCCTTTCCTGATTTAGAACCAGTCTTTTTTTTCCATGTCCAGTTCTAATTGTTGCATCTGGACCTGCATATGTATCTCTCAGAAGGCACGTAAGGTGGTCTGGTAGTCCCATCTCTTTAGGAATTTTCCACAGTTTGTTGTGATCCACACAGTCAAAAGGCTTTGGTGTAGTCAATAAAGCAGAAGTAGATGTTTTTCTGAATATGGTTATTTATTACAGGATATTAAATATTCTTCCCTGTACAACAGTATGACTTTGTTGTCTATACACTGTATACATAATAGTATCAATCTGTGAATCCCACACTCTCAGTCCGTCCCTCCCCCCTGCTCCATTCCTGTGGCAACCACAAGTGTGTTCTCTATCTGTGAGTCTGTTTCTGTTTTGTAGATAAGTTCATTTGTTTCATATTTTAAATTACACATACAAATGATATCATATGATGTTTGTCTTTCTAACTTATTTCATATATTATGGTAGTCTCTAGGTCCAGCAATGTTGTTGAAAATGACATTTTGTATTCTTTTTATGGCTGAGTAGTATTTCATTACATATATATATATATATATATATGTATGTATATATATATATATATATATATATATAACATCTTCTTTATCCATTCATCTATTAATGCACATTTATTAATAGGTTCCTTCCATGTCTTGGCTATTATGAATAGTGCTGCTGTAAACATACAGATGCATGTATATTTTGAAATACATTTTCCTGGATATATGCCCAGTAGTGGGATTGCTGGACCATATGGCAACTCTGTTTGTAGTTTTTTTTTTTTTTTTTTTTTTCCCTTCCTCTCATCTCCCTCCCCATCCCACTCCTCTAGGTTGATACAGAACCTCTGTTTGAGTTTCCTTTGCCATACAGCAAATTCCCATTGGCCGTCTATTTTACACATGGTAATGTAAGTTTCCATGTTACTCTTTCCATGCATTTCACCCTCACCTCCCCTCTCCCCATGTCCACAAGTCTATTCTCCATATCTGTTTCTCTACTGCTGCCCTGTGCATAGATTGTTCAGTACCATTTTTCTAGATTCTGTGTATATACATTAGAATACGATATTTTTATTTCTCTTTCTGACTTACTTCACTCTGTGTAATAGGTTCTAGGTTCATCCACCCCATCAGAACTGACTCAAAAGCATTCCTTTTCATGGCTGAGTAATATTCCACTGTGTATATATACCACAACTCTTTTATCCATTCATCTGTTGATGGAAATCTAGGTTGCTTCATGTTATAGCTATTGTAAATAGTGCTGCCACGAACAATGGGATACATGTGTCTTTTTCAATTTTGATTTCCTCAGGGTATATGCCTAGGAGTGAGATTGCTGGGTCATATGGTGGTTTTATTCCTAGTTTTTAAAAGACTCTCCATACCATCTTCCATAGTGGCTGTATCAACTTACATTCCCATCAAGAGTGCAAGAGTGTACCTTTTCTCCACACCCTCTCCAGCATTTATTGTTTGTAGACTTTCTGATGATGGCCATTCTGACCAGCATGAGGTGATGTCTCTTTGTAGTTTTAATTTGCATTTCTCTAATAATGAGCGATGTTGAGCATCTTTTCATGTGTTTGTTAGCCATTTGTATGTCTTCTTTGGGGAAATCAAAGCAAGATCCGATCCTCTATGACCCACCTCCTAAAATAATGGAAATAAAAACAAAAGTAAACAAGTGGTACCTGACTAAACTATTTGTAGTTTTATAAGGATTCTCCATACCATCTTCCATAGAGGCTGTATCAATTTACATTCTGACCAAAATTGTAATAGAGTGCCCTTTTTTCCATATCCTCTCCAGCATTTGTTATTTGTAGACTTTTAAATGATGGCCATCCTGACCAGTATGAAGTAGTACCTCAGTGTTGTTTGCATCTCTCTAGTGATTAGCAATTTTAAGCATCTTTTGTTGTGCCTGTTGGCCAGTGTATGTCTTCTTCACAGAAATGTACCACAACTTTATCCATTCATCTGTTGATGGACATTTAGATTGCTTCCATGTTATAGCTATTGTAAATAGTTCTGAAATGAACAACAGAATACACGTGTCTTTTTTCAATTTTGGTTTCCTCAGGGTATGTGACTAGGAATGAGATTGCTGGGTCATATGGTGGTTTTATTCCTTGTTTTTTAAGGAATCTCCAATACTGCCTTCTGCTACTTAGATATTCTGCTCATTTTTCAATTGGGGTTGTTTGGGGTTTTTTTGTTGTTGTTGAGTTATATATATTAACTGTATATTTTGGAAATGAAGCACTTATTGGTCACAAAATTTTCAAATACTTTCTCCCATCCATAGGTTGTCTTTTCATTTTGTTTATGATTTCCTTTGCTGTGCAAAAGTTTTTACATTTGATTAGGCCCCATTTGTTTATTTTTCCTTTTATTTCTGTTCCCTTGGGAGACTGACGTAAAGCATTGGTATGATTCATGTCAAAGAATGTTTTGTCTAAGTTGTCCTCTGGAGGTTTTATGGTGTCATGTCTTATATTTAAATCTTTAAGTTATTTTGGGGTATGGTAAGAGTGTGCTCTAACTTCATTGATTCATATGTAGCAGTCCAGATTCCCATAGTAGGAATCTGAAGAGGCAGTCTTTTCTCTATTGCATAATCCTGCATTTCTTATTGAAGATTATCTGAGTGTAAGTGTATGGATTCATTTCTAGGGTCTCTATTATTTTCCATTGATCTATATGTTTATTTTCATGCCAATACCATACTGTTTTGATTATTGTAACTTTGTAGTGTGGTCTGAAGTCTGGGAGGGCTATGACTCCTGCTTTGTTATTTTTCCTCAGGATTGTTTTGGCAATGCTTGATCTCTTATGGTTTCATTTAAATTTTAGGGTGATTTGTTCTAGTCTGTGAAATATTTGATAGGAATCATTTTAAATCTGTAGATTGCTTTGGGTAGCATGGCCATTTTAATAATATTAATTATTCTAACCCAGGAGCATGGGGTATTTTTCCATTTCTTTGAATCATCTTTAATTTCCTTTATCAATGTTGTTTATTCTTAGCAAAGAAGTCTTTCACTCCTTGATGAGATTTGTTTCTAAGTATTTTAGCTTGTAGATGCCATTTTAAAAGAGATTGCTTTTTTTTTTAATATTTTTTATTATATACCTTTTCTGATATTTCATTGTTAGTGTAATGAAATATAACTGATTTCTTTATGTTAATCTTGTATCCTGCTATCTTGCTGAATTCATTTATTGGTTCTAAGAGTTTTTGTGGGGAGGATGTTCTTTAGGATGTTCTATGTAACATATAATCTACATATAAGGACAGTTTTCCCACTTCTTTTTCATTTGGATACTTTTTTTTTTTTTTCCTTGACTCATTCCTGTGACTAGGACTTCCAATACTATGTTGAATAAAAATGGTGAGAATGGGCATCCTTGTCTTGTTCCATATTTTAGTGTGAGGGTTTCAGCTTCTCACTGTTGAGTTGTATGTTGGCTGTGGGTTTGTCATAAATAGCTTTTAGTGAGATTAAGATATTTTCCCATGATACCCACTTTGGTAGGCCTTTTCTTCATCATGGATGGATATCAGATGCTTTTTATACATCTATTGGAATGGCCATGTGGTTTTTGTCTTTTCCTTCTGTTGATGTGGTGTGTCACATTGATTGGCCTGTGTGTGTTGAACAATCTTTGTGACCCTGGGAAGAACCCAACTTGGTCATGATGCCTAATCTTCTTTTATCTGTTGTTGGATTTACTTTCCTAATATTTTGTTGAGAAATTTTTCATCTATGTTCATCTAAGTTATTAAGCTGTCATTTTCTTTTTTGTTAGTGTTTTTGTCTGTTTTTTGTATCAGTGTAGTTGTGGCCTCATAGAGTGACTTTGGGAGTATCCCCTCATTTTCTGTCTTTTGGAAGAGCTTGATAAGGATTGGTATAGGTTCTTCTTTTTATGTTTGGTAGAATTCCCCAGTGAAGCCATCCTTTCATGGACTTTATATGCAGGGATTTTTTAAAAAATATTGCAGAATCTGTTTTACTTCTAGTGTGTAGTGTGCTCAAATTATCTGTTTCTTCTTGATTCGGTTTTGATGCACACTGGGTTTCTAGAAACTTGTCCATTTATTCTAACCTCTCCAATTTGTTGGCATCTAAATCTTTGTAGTATTCTCTCTCTTTTTTATTTCTACAATATAAGGTCTTATTTCTCCTCTTTCTTTTTGTTTACTTATGTCCTCTCTTTTCTTCTTGTTTAGACTGGACAAAGGTTTGTCAATTTTTTTTTTTTTACCCTTTCAAAGAAACAGCTCTAGGTTTTCTTGATTTTTTAATCCCTATATATTTCCTCTCTGATATTTATTTTTTCCTTCCTTCTGCTGACTTTAGGTTTTGTTTGTTCTTTTTTCCTTAATTCCTAGGTGATAGGTTAAGCTATTTACTTGCTTTTTTTTTTCTTTATTTCTAAGGAAGATCTGTATTGCTATGAAATTCCTGCTAAGAACTGCTTTTACTTCATCCTGTAGATTTTATCTGGTTGTGTTTTCACTGTTATTTGTCTCAAGGTATACAATTTTTCTTTGATGTCATCATTGACCCATTGTTTGTTTTAGTAACATATTATATAGTCTCCATATAATCATGCTTTCCTCATTTCTCTTTCCATGTTTGATTTCTAGTTTCATGACCATGTGGCCAAAAAAGGTGCTTGAAATAATTTATTTTCTTTTAAATTTGTTGAGGCTTGTTTTATGCCCTAGTATGTGGTCTATTCTAGGGAATGTTCTATGTACACTTGAAAATTTATATTCTGTGTTTTGGGGGGCTGTAATGTAATATCCTGAAAATATCAGTTAAGTCTAACTATTTTAATATATCATTTAGGATCTCTGTTGCTGTATTGATTTCTGTCTGGAAAATCTGTCCATTGATGTCAGTGGGGTGTTAAGGTCTCCTACTATTACTGTGTTTCTGTCAGCTTCTACCTTTATTTCAGTTAGTATTTGTTTTATGTATTTGGGTGTTCCTATATTAGGTGCATTTATGTTGATGAATGTAATATCCTCTTCTTGTATTAGCCCTTTTATGATTATATAATGTCCTTTTTTATCTTTCTTTATGGCCTTTGTCTTAAAGTCTTTTTTGTCTGACATGAATATTGTGAGCTCCCACTTCCTTGTCATTTCCATTTGCATGAAATACCTTTTTTTTAATCCCTTCACTTTCAGTCTACATGTGTCCTTTGCCCTGTTGCATGTCTCACACCAGCAACAAATTGTAGGTTCTTGTTTGTTTGTTTTTTTAATCCAATCTGCCACTCTTTGTCTTTTTTATGGGAGCATTTAGTCCATTGACATTTAAAGTAATTATCAATAGATATGTATTTGTTTCCAGTTTGTTTTGTATTTCATCTTTCATTTGTTTTTCCTTCTTTGATTTGATGGTTTTCTTTTGTATTGTGCTTATGCTTTCTTCTTTTTGGTTTTTGTGAGTCTGCTGTATGTTTTTTATTTGTTTTACAAGTATATTAACCTCTTCCTATAGCTGATGACACTTATTTTAGATTGGTAGTCATATTAGGCTCAAATACATTCTAAGAAAAATCTACATTTTCTTACTTTCCTCCCCCACATTTTGTGATTTTGATGTTCTGTTTCACATCTTCATGTTTACTCTTTTGCTGTTGATTGTAGTTATCATTGCTTTCACAAAAAAAAAAAAAAAAAAAAAAAATTAAGTCTATGTACTGGATTATTTAAGTGATTTATTTTCCAATTGTGATTTTCTTTTTTTTTTTCTAATTTACTTGATTTTTTATTTAGAGAAAATTTTCAATATATCTTCTAGGATAGGCTTAATATTACTGTATCCTTTTAATTTTTGCTTGTCTAAGAAATTCTTTACCTCTCATATTCTAAATGATTATTTTGTTGGGTAGAGTATCCTAGGTTGCAGGTTTTTCCCTTCCAGTACACTGAATGTATTTGGCCACTTCTTGATTTCTATGGAGAAATCAACTGATAGCCTTATGGAAATTACTTTGTAATTAACTCTTTTTCTCTTGCTGCCCTTATAATACTTTCTTTAACTTTTGCCATTTTAAATATGTTTTTGTGTAGATCTGTTTCTATCTATCTAGTCTGGGACTGTCTGTGCTTTCTGTACTTAAATATTTGGTTCGTTCTTTAGATTTGGGAAGTTTTAAGCCCTAATTTCTTCAAAAACATTTTTATTTCCAATTTTCTCTGTATTTTCCTGTTGGGATCCCCATCATGTATAGATTGGCACACTTTATATTGTTCCATAGGATCGTGATTGCTTTCATTTTTTTTTTTTGTCCATCTGCTGTTCTGATTCGGTGATTTTCATTGTTCTAACTTCCACATCATGTATTCATTCTTCTGCCATTTGCTATTTATTGTCTATGTTGTTTGTTGTTCAGTTGCTATGACATGTCAGACTCTGGCAACCCCTTGGACTGTGGCACATCAGGCTCCTCTGTCTCCCAGAGATTACTCAAATTCACATCCATTGAGTTGGTGATGTTATCAAAACATCTCATGCTTTGCTAGCCCCTTCTTCTTTTGCCTTCAGTCTTTTTCAGCAACTGGTCTTTTCCAATGAGTCAGCTCTTCACATCACTTGGCCAAAGTATTGGAGCTTTAGCTTCAGAAAGACTTTAGCTCAGCTTTTGCCTCAGAAAATAGGTTTTCTATTTTTTCTTGGTTCCTCATTAGTCTCTAGTTCACTTTTAGAGTTATCTACATTTCTATTGATAGTCTTTCTTAATTTCTTCAGAATTTTCATTTCTTTCTTTTTGAACTCAGAGTCTAATAGACTGAAGAAGTCTGTTTCATCATTCTTTCAGGGGATTGCTCTTGATCTTTTGATTAGGAGTGGTTTCTGTGCTTCTTCATTTTGCTTATATTTCTCGTACTCTAGGAATTTAAGAGAAAGAGTTATCTACTGTGGTCTGGCAAGGCTGTTTTTATATGGGAGTGTCCCTATGTCAATTGTGTGAGTTTAATGTTTTTAGTGTGAGACTGTTTTTATTACCATTATGGATGCCTCCTGCATCTTTCCTCAGTGTGTGCTGGTGGCTATCCCATCTATAGGGGGTATGCGTGGTGTGGTGACCAAAGCCTGCACTTGATGTTGTGTGGAGCTTCTTCTTTGCTCTGTGGTTTCATAGTCCTCTCAGAGAAAGGGCCTGCTTCCCAGTTATTAGAGTCAGTTCAGTTCAGTCATTCAGCCATGTCCGACTCTTTGTGACCCCATGAATCACACCATGCCAGGCCTCCCTGTCCATTACCAACTCCCAGAGTTTACTCAGACTCATGTCCATTGAGTCGGTGATGCCATCCAGCCATCTCATCCTGTGTCATCCCATTCTCCTCCTGCCCTCAATCCCTCCCAGCATCAGAGTCTTTTCCAATGAGTCAACTCTTCGCATGAGGTGGCCAAAGTACTGGTGTTTCAGCTTTAGCATCATTCCTTCCAAAGAACACCCAGGGCTGATCTCCTTTAGAATGGACTGGTTGGATCTCCTTGCAGTCCAAGGGACTCTCAAGAGTCTTCTCCAACACTACAGTTCAAAAGCATCAATTCTTCGGTGCTCAGCTTTCTTCACAGTCCAACTCTCACATCCATACATGACCACTGGAAAAACCATAGCCTTGACTAGATGGACCTTTATTGGCAAAGTAATGTCTCTGCTTTTGAATATGCTATCTAGGTTGGCCATAACTTCCCTTCCAAGGAATAAGTGTCTTTTAATTTCATGGCTGAAATCACCATCTGCAGTGATTTTGGAGCCCCCAAAAATAAAGTCTACACTGTTTCCACTGTTTCCCCATCTATTTCCCATGACGTGATGGGACCAGATGCCATGATCTTGGTTTTCTGAATGTTGAGCTTTAAGCCAACTTTTTCACATTCCTCCTTCACTTTCATCAAGAGGCTTTTGAGTTCCTCTTCACTTTCTGCCATAAGGGTGGTGTCATCTGCATATCTGAGGTTATTGATATTTCTCCCAGCAATCTTGATTCCAGCTTGTACTTCTTCCAGCCCAGCGTTTTTCATGATGTACTCTGCATATAAGTTAAATAAGTAGGGTGACAATATACAGCCTTGACATTGCCGGGGTCCAGCCCCAGTGGATCCAGGGAATTTGAAGGGGAGACGGCTTCGGCAATCAGGAAACAACAGCTTATTTAAATGTTAATTAAAAATATAAAGAGTGGTTAAATAAGGATAGCTCAGTGAGGAAATTCAGGGGAGAAAAGAGGCTGAAATAAGGATAGCTCATTGAGGAAATTCAGTGGAGAAAAGAGGCTGAATAATTCAGCCAGAAGGTGACAGAAAGAACGACATGGGGCGACCAAGTTTCGGTGAATAAGGCCCACACTTTATTTTCCAAAGTAGTTTTTGTACCTTAAGTTATGCATAGAGGATAATGGGGGAAGAGGTAGAGTCATGCAGTAAGCCAGGCTTTCTTCCTGCAAACTTATCATATGCAAAAGTTTAGGTGATTTGCATCATCTTCTGGCCCGGAGGCCTGTTAACATTTTAAGATCCTTTCTTCAGAAAACTCGATTTTCTCTAAAGGTGTTTAGTCAGGCGCCACCCTCCAAAAGCATTAGATAAAGTTGCATTCCTATAGGGCAAAGGTGTGGTGGGCTATAACAAGAAAAAGAATTAACTCAAGGGTCCAAGGTTACAAACATTAAAGCTACTACTTACACCAATTATATTAATACACTGCCAGGGACACAGTAGGTAAGGGATATGGAGACTTAGCAGCAAATATTGGCCCAAGAAGTGAAAAACCCTTCACCAATACAATTTCTAATCAATCTTTTAACTGCTCAAAGGAATCCGTATTTAGACAGTTTAGAACATCTCATGCTTCTCACAGTTGGGAGGTTCTGAACAATCACATGTGGCCGGAAAAATCTATTCAGGCAGGCTAGAGGACTTCCAAAGGAGTTTGTAGGTTGAAACACTGTCACACCCAGGAATTAACTCGAGCTGTAAGTTAACTCTTTTTTTTCAGAGAGAGGTAGTGGGGGACAGCCTCCCATAAAGTCAGAGGTGTAGGTGAGAGCACAAAGCAGAAAGTAGGCAGACTCTGGTTTTAGGGGTAGATGCTCGAAAATTTCCAGGGGGACTCCTGAGGCTCGATCCTGCCTTTGCGTATGCCGAGCCTCCTTCCTCATGACCTTTGCCACGGGTGGAGCTCCTCACCGCAGGCTCCCGGCATGACATACTCCTTTTTCTATTTGGAACCAGTCTGTTGGTCCATGTCCAGTTCTAACTGTTGCTTCCTGAGCTGCATACACATTTCTCAGGAGGGAGGTCAGGTGGTCTGGTATACCCATCTCTTTCAGAATTTTCCACAGTTTATTGTGATCCACACAGTCAAAGTTTTGGCATAGTCAGTAAAGCAGAAATAGATGTTTTTCTGGCACTCTCTTGCTTTTTCCATGATCCAGCAGATGTTGGCATTTTGATCTCTGGTTCCTCTGCCTTTTCTAAAACCAGCTTGAACACCTGGAAGTTCATGGTTCACGTATTATAGTAGAAGTCCCCATATCTGTTTCTGAGCTGCAGTGTAGGCAGACCTGGAGCTCTCCCACTGGGAGAGGAACCATTGAGTATTCCTGTGCTAGAACTGTCCACCAAGGAGTGGGTTCCCTGGTCTAACCTGTCACCTATTGTGTGGGCTCATGAAATACTGTTTTGGCACTATCCTTGGCTCTGCATCAACTATGAGAATGCAGGCAATCAGCCCTGGTGTCCTCAAGACACTGTGTTCATAAAGCCACCATCACAGATCCATAGCTGCAGATCAACTGAAGTCAGATTTCAGGACTATAGTAGTTTCTCATGGAATATTATTCAGCCTTATAAAGGAAGGAAATTCTGAAGCATGCTACAACACAGAAAAACCTTGAGGTCATTGTGCTAAGTGAAATCAAACAGTCACAAATGACAAATATTGTATTATTCTACTAATGTGAGGTACCTAGTGTAGTCAATTCATGGAGACAGAAACAAGAGAGAGGGTTACCAGGAATTGCAAGGACAAAGGGGAGGGGAGTAGTTGTTTAATAGGTACAGAGTTTCAGTTTTGAAAGATAAAAGGAATTCTATGCCTGGATAGTAGTGATGGCTCTATGACAATGGGAATGTGTTTAATAGCACTGAACTGTACACTTAAAGTGGTTAAGTAGAAAATTTTATGTGTATTTTACCGCAATTAGGGCTTCCCTTGTGACTCAGCTGGTAAAGAATCTGCCTGCGATGTGGGAGACCTGGGTTGGGAAGATCCCCTGAAGAAGGGAAAGGCTACCCACTCCAATACTCTGGCCTGGAGAATTCCATGGACTGTACAGTCCATTGGGCACAAAGAGTCAGACACAACTGAGTGACTTTCACCACAATTTAAATTAAAAAAAAAAAAAAAAAAAAAAAAAACCCTTTCAGGAAAAATGGGAAGAAATTTTCAGCACATAAAATCTGTATTTTAAGATTCTCTCTGTCTATTAGATTCATCACTTAGTGATTATGGATGGAAATAAATTGATGATCAAAACCATGCACAGGAAAAAGAAATACAAAAAGGCAAATGGTTGTCTGAGGAGGCCTTACAAATAGCTGAGAAAAGTAGAGACCATAAAGGCAAAGGAGAAAAGGAAAGATATACCCATTTGAATGCAGAGTTCCAGAGAATAGCAAGGAGAGATAAGAGAGCTTTTTTAGGCACACAATCAAAGAAATAAGGAAATCAACAAAATGGGAAAAACTAGAGATCTCTTCAAGAAAATTAGAGATACCAAGGGAACATTTCATGCAAAGATAGGCACAATAAAGGACAGAAATGGCATGGACCTAACAGAAGCAAAAGATATTAAGAAGAGGTGGCAAGAATACACAGAGGAACTATACAAAAAAGATCTTTATGACCTGGATAATTGTGATGGTATGATCATTCACCTAGAGCCAGACATCATGAAGTGTGAAATCAAGTGGGCCTTAGGAAGAATCACTATGAAAAAAAAAAAAGTGGAGGTGATGGAATTCCAGCTGAGCTATTTCAAAGCCTCAAAGATGATGCTGTAAAAGTGCAGCACTCAGTATGCCAGCAAATTTGGAAACTCAGCAGTGGCCACAGGAGTGGAAGAGGTCAGTTTTCATTCCAATCTCAAAGAAGGACAATGCCAAGAAATGTTCAAACTAATGAACAATTGTACTCATTTCACATTCTAGCAAAGTAATTCTCAAAATCCTTCAAGCTAGGCTTCAACAGTACATGAACCTTGAACTTTCAGATGTCCAAGCCAGATTTAGAAAAGGCAGAGAAACCAGAGATCAGTTGCCAACATCCACTGGATCATAGAAAAAGCAAGAGAATTCCAGAAAAACATTTCCTTCTGCTTCATTGGCGACACTAAAGACTTTGTGTAGATCACAACAAACCGTGGAAAATTCTTAAGGAGATGGGAATACCAGGCCACCTTATCTGCCTCCTGAGAAACCTGTATGCAGGTCTAGAAGCAACAGTTAGAACCAGACATGGAACAAGAGACCAGTCCCAAATTGGGAAAGCAGTATGTCAAGGCTGTATATTGTTACCCGGCTTATTTAACTTATACACAGAGTACATCATGTGAAATGCTGGACTGAATGAAGCACAAGCTGAAATCAGGATTGCTAGGAGAAATATCAATAACCTCAGATATGCAGATGACACCACCCTTATGGTAGAAAGCAAAGAGGAACTAAAGAGCCTCTTGATGAAGGCAAGAGTGAAAGTGAAAGAGGAGAGTGAAAAAGCTGGCTTAAAACTCAACATTCAAAAAATAAAGATCATGGCATCTGGTCCCATCACTTCATGGGAAATAGATAGGGAAACAATGGAAACAGTTAGAGACTTTATTGTGGGGGACTCCAAAATCACTGCAGATGGTGACTGCAGCCATGAAATTAAAAGAAACTTGCTCCTTGGAAGAAAAGCCATGACTAATCTAGACAGCATATTAAAAAGCAGAGACATTACTTTGTCTACAAAGGTCTGTATAGTCAAAGCTTTAATTTTTTCAGTAGTCATGTTTGGATGTGAGAGCTGGACATAAAAAAGGCTGAGCACGGAAAAACTGGGGCCTTCCAACTGTGGATGTGGAGAAGACTTTTGAGACTCCCTTGCTCAGCCAGGAGATCAAACCAGTCAGTCCTAAAGACAATCAGTCCTGAATATTCATTTTGGAAGGACTAATGCTGAAGCTGATGCTCCAATACTTTAGCCACCTGTTGTGAAGATCTGACTCATTGGAATGACCCTGATGCTGGGAAAGATGGAAGACAGGAAGAGAAGGGGACAACAGAGGATGAAATGGTTGGATGGCATCACTGACTCAATGGAAATGAGTTTGAGTAAACTCTGGGAGATGGTCCATGGGGTGAGAGAGTTGGAGGTGACTACATGACCAAACAACAAGAAAAGCAAAATGAATTTAAATTCCCAAGATTTATGTTTTGATTGTACCCATCTCTGAAATGGGCCAGATGAAATTAGTTTTGGAAATAATTAGCACGTCTGCAAAGTAATTTTATGTCCTTGGATGAAAGTATCTATAAATGTACCCTGTTGATGCTTCTTGATAAGAAAAGTTTGTATGTGTGTGTATATAAAAGTACTCTATAAATAAAGATATAACACCGATTGATTCTTGGCTCTGCAAGTAATATTTTGGCAGTACATCTGAGCAAAGACTAAACATCCCTTGACATCACCAGGTTTTGGATTTGTTCCATCAGTTTCCATCCTACGTTAGGGCCTGCTCTAGGTACACACTCCAGAGAGTTGGCTTACAAAACATTATTAAGCTTTGTATCCACCAACCATTGTAAATACAGAACATTTATATGCTTTTATCTCCAATGTACAGTATTGGTTGACTCAAGAGAGAGAATCTGAAGAGATCTTGCAATGTGTAAAAGGTCCAAGAAAGTCATTCAGGAGGCAGCCAGTGATAGAGTGTTTAAAAGTGTAGATCAAGTATCAACATGACCCACATTTTTATTTCTGCTCTGCCTCATATGACTATGGGGCCTTGATGAAGTCATTCAGCTTCTAAAGTTCATCGTCCTAGTCCTTAAACCAGTTCTAGGAATTACTGCTGCACAGATTTGCTGTAAAGATATAACTGGATAAGAAAACAGTTGTGGCCCATTTCTAGTTCTTAGGAATCCTCAGTCAGTAGCACCTATTACTATCCTTAAGGATCAGGGCATTGAACTTTCCAGTGTTACTTCTAGTTAAGTAAAAAGAGTAACACATTCTGGACTGATATTGCTGCTTAATTTCTGTTTATATTTTTATGGTTTGGGGTGATTTTCTTTACATTTATTGTTTATAGTGTAAAGCACATTGTTAATTTAAATGTAAAGAGTGAAGGGAAAGAAAATTAGCAAAATAGGAGTTTTAGGGAAAGGCAAAACAGAAAAATCTGTCTTTTCAATAAGGAACAAGAGGAGAGACTATCACTTCCTTTTTATCTTTTGATTTCTGACTCCCATCTCATAACATTCTTTCCTGACCGCCACCCTGTACCCACTTACACTTTCCAGTCCCCCATGAAGATCTCTGGTATTTTTTTAGCCCTCCTCACATTCTTGACTATTTTCTTCCTCTCCTTGAGGACAGGGCCTCTGTCTCTAATTTCTGCTGCTCTAGTGTTTGTTTCAGGCCCTGAGAGGTTACATAGGTATTGATAATAATCCCTAACATTTGTGGAGTCCTTAGCTCTGGGCATTGGTGATGGACAGGGAAGCCTGGCATGCTGCAGTCCATGGGGTCACAAAGAGTTGGACACAACTGAGAGACTGAACTGAACTAACACGTTTTAACATGTTCCCTGGTGCTCAGTTGTTAAATAATCTGCCTGCAGTGTGGGTGACTTGGGTTCGATCCCTGGGTTGGGAAGACCCCCTGAAGAATGGAAAGTCTACTCACTCCAGTCTTCTGGCCTGGAGAACTCCATGGACTGTATAGTCCATGGGGTCACAAAGAGTTGGACACAACTGAGTGATTTTCACTTTAACATGTTTTACCCTCTTTCTCTACCATCTCCCACTTTTTGCTCAAAAGAATTCTATGGTTATCCTTATCTTACAGATTTTAAATCTGGGGCACTGGAAACTTAACTTACCAAGCAGCAAAGCCTGGACTTCAATTTAGAGAGATTCCAAACTCCAGAATCCAGCAGGAGTCCTGTCTCAGCAGGACAAAATCTGATACTGTGGTTACTTAAAGTTACTTGTCTCAGAGCAGAAAACTTAGGATCCTCTTCCCCCAAACAAATAGGAAGCAGTGATCCTTGTTTTCTCAAGACCTTGATTTAGGAGTCCTAGCAAGCTGAGCTCACACTCTGCAAAGGGGGAGCCCAGAGCTGTTTCTTTGAGTTGCCCCACTTAGGTGATCCAGGTCTGCATCATCTTCCCTGACTCCCTCTGCCCTGTGATCCTGTTAGCAGCAGCAGCTTCCAGGATGGTCTCTCTCTCCCCCATCACTATTGACCCCACCATGAACAGGTCAGAAATGGGAAGATGTGATAGCAACAAGGACTTGCCTAGGAACCAGAGGCAGGGGAGTGGTGACATAGACCGTCAGTCCTGGAGTTTTAGGGGGAACTTTCAAAGACAAATACTGTGTAATCTTAGGAAGGTACTCCTCAATTTGTGTTCAAAATTTCAGTAAAAAGCAAAATATGAAAGTACTTCTTAGATAGTTTCCTTAAGTGAAACAGGTATCTGAAGTCTGTGCATCCTTTGTGTTCAGAATGTGAAGCAGTTAAGTATATTCCCCAGAAAGAACACCAAGGTGAGATTGTATTTAGGGAGTAGCTGCTTATCTGAAAGGATCTGGAAAATGAATTTCAAAACTTCTTTGGATGATATTCTACACATAGAACTCCTTATCCTATTGGTACAAATAAGATGTTTTAAATTGAAGTGAGACTGCTTGTGAATTCAATATTTATGATTGTAGCCTAAAGGTTGGCACAGATCAACAGCATCTTTATTGTGGTTACATAGATTTATTTTTATGTTCGATGGGTTTTTTTTTTTCTTCTTCTTCTTCTTTTAAATCAAAGCAAAAGCTAAGTATTTTTTACACAGCCCGTTCTGCTCTTTGGTATTTCCATTCCCTGAGTTTTCTTCAGTAGGTTGAAGAAGGTGAATCAGAGTTGTTCTGACTTCGCTGATATATTCTTGATATACTTTAGTAGAGGACAGTTTCTTGCTTTGGGACTGAAATGATGAGGATTAAGACTGTGCTTTATCTGCCTTGTTTGTAACCCACTTGTATGATTTTTGTCTGGGTCCTGGGTCATTTTAACCTTCAGTTAGTGGGTAGGGTGTCTTTTCAATATAGTTTATAGTCATTCTTCCAGCAGCATATACAAAGGTCCAGTAAGACTGAAGTTTTCTGTCTGCAGTTGTGTTGAGGGGTTATCAATTTATTGCACTAAACGCTCTGATTCAGAGTGGCTATTTTTGGGTCACATGTAAAATGACCTTGTGTTATGTTTGTAACAAAGGAAAAAGTCAGTACTGAATATGACACAATGAATTACATTTTAAAAAGTATAATCTTTAAACCATAATGAAAAAAGTTTTGAAACTAATGTTTCATTTAAATTGTTACATTGAATAAGAATGTTTTCCTGACTGTTTTGCCAGCCAACTCTTATTCAATGAGGTTTATTTGTACTTTCAGGAAAAAAAAAAAAATGTAGTATATATTTGCATGAAGGTTGTGTGTCCTACTGTTGCAGGAAGGGGGACCCCTTCCAGGGCCTGAAACTGGGTTCTTGTCTAACACTCAGAAATGAATTGTCCGAGGAGACATATGTGCTGACAAAGCAAGAGATTTTATTGGGAAAGGGCACCCGGGTGGAGAGCAGTAGGGAAAGGGAACCCAGGAGAACACCTGTGCCATATGGCTCACAGTCTTGGGTTTTAAGGTGATGTGATGAGTTTCTGGGTTGTCTTTAGCCAATCATTCTGACTCAGAGTCCCTCCTGGTGGTGCATGCTTTGTTCAGCCAAGATGGATGCCAGAGAGAAGGATTCTTGGAGGTGGTCAGACATGTGGTGTCTCCTTCTGACCTTTCCTGAATTCTTCTGGTTGGTGGTGGCTTACTATTTCCATGTTCCTTACCAGGACCTCCTATCCTAAAATAACTCATGCAAACGGTTACTATGGTGCCTGGCTAGGGTGCACAGTGTCAGTCAGTGTGCTTGCAGGTAGTAATGAGGTTCTGTGATGCAGGTCATCTGACACACAGGTGAGAGAAATGGGGACCAGCTGATGCAGAGTCAAAGGTAATCTCTACATAGACAGAGGACCCTTCAGTTCAGTTCAGTCGCTCAGTTGTGTCTGCCTCTTTGAGACCCCATGGACTGCAGCACACCAGGCTTCCTTGTCCATCACCAACTCCCAAAGCTTGCTCAAACTCGTGTCCATTGAACTGGTGATGCCATCCAACCATCTCAACCTCTGTCATCTCATTCTCCTCTTGTCTTCAATCTTTCCCAGCATCAGGATCTTTTCCAAGGAGTTCTTCACATCACATGGCCAAAGTATTGGTTTCAGCTTCAGCATTGGTCCTTCCAATGAATATTCAGGACTGATTTCCCTTAGGATGGACTGGTTTGATTTCCTTGCAGTCCAAAGGACTCTCAAGAGTCTTCTTCAACACCACAGTTCAAAAGCATCACGTCTTTGGCCCTAAGAGAAGCCGTGCTGCTAAGTCGCTTCAGTCGTGTCTGACTCTGTGCGACTCCATAGACGGCAGTCCACCAGGCTCCCCTGTCCCTGGGATTCTCCAGGCAAGAACACTGGAGTGGGTTGCCATTTCCTTCTCCAATGCATGAAAGTGGAAAGTGAAAAGTGAAAGTGAAGTCGCTCAGTCGTGTCCGACTCCTACCGACCCTACGGACTGCAGCCTACCAGCCTCCTCCATCCATGGGATTTTCCAGGCTAGAGTACTGGAGTGGGGTGCCATTGCCTTCTCTGAAGAGAAGCCTTAGGCCCCAGTAATTGACATTCTGTTTGCATGCGTGGAGATGTTTCATTCACAGATGTGGAAAGATTCAAGATCCTGGGAAGACTTTTACCAGTAGAGAAAATAGCCTGCTTTATTCTTCAGTGCCAGTGTGAAACTATTTAATAGTTCTGCTTTGAGGCACAAACCTGAAAGGTTATGGCTGTGAGCTGTGAACGGTGCCAGTATTCTTGGCTTCCAGAGGAGAGAATTTCAATCCAGGACCAAAGACAACCAGTTTTGACCACTCAGAGCTTTTGTGTAACAAAGTTTTTAAATGTAACAGGAATATAGAAAGCTTCCAGCAAAAGGTGCTGGAAGGGAGGGCCTGGGAGAGTACCCCCTTGCTAGTCTTTAGCAAGGCATTATATATTGTTAGTGAGCTGCTAATCATAGATAAAAGAAACACAAGGCTGGCTGAGAGAAATGCACCAGGCTCCTCTCCCATAACATACATCCTGAGAGAGCATCTGCAGGAGGGGAGCAGTCTCTCACTGAGGTATCTCTGAGTGAGATAAATTGTACCCATAAAGCAGTTGATGTTAGTTTTTAAATAAAAACAGGTTTCTAATAAAGATACATTGTTTCATTAACATAGCTTAAGACAGGATATTCCCATGAGCAAGATATACTGTTTTGCTGAGCGGATAGTAGCTGGAGGTTTGAAAAAGTTAGTTTTAGATAGTCCCCATAGCAACACAGGATTTGAGAAACCTCCTGCTATGCCAAGGAATGTGCCTTTTTGCCTTCTCCCCATCTTTGGAGACCCTGGCCTCCATACCTGCCTGACTATTAACCCTTTCAAACCTCAACAAATCATGCTCTTGGTATTTCCTAGTATCATACCAAAATTGACAATGTATCTAGTGCTGTTGGTGTAAAATTTATCAAATAATTATATCCTCATTTTTTTTTTATTAGGTAGGTATTACCAGTGAGGCATTGAAAACAATCAAATCTTCCTTTCTGTTCTTCAGGTTTTTCTTAAGGTGACACACCTCAGCATTCTTTTGTTAATGTTCAATGGTCCAGAGGATATTTTGCAGCACAGTTTATACAACTGAAAATTATTTTAGAGATACTGTTTTTGTAAACAGGCATTTACAATCTTATTATTAAAGATTTTAATATAAATTTATTTATTTTAATTGGAGGCTAATTACTTTACAATAATGTATTGGTTTTGCCAGACATCAACATGAATCTGCCACGGGTGTACATGTGTTGCCCATCTTGAACCCCCCTCCCACATCCCTCCCCATACCATCCCTCTGGATTTCAGTGAATTTTGATTTTGTTCATTTTAATTCTGTAAGTACTGGAATAAAATGGATAAAGTGGACTAATAACATTTACTATTTTGGGTTATTTAGGAGCCTGTTTTATTCACGGGAACAATGAGGAAAAATCTGGATCCTTTTAATGAACATACAGATAAGGAACTATGGAATGCCTTAAAAGAGGTAATTTATTAAATGTTATTAGTTTGTTAGCATCAGTATATGTGTGTGTACATTTATAGCACTGCAGGCAATTAAAGGGGAGCTTATCCATGTAACTGACTTTGTTTACCTCCTAGCAGAATATTGATGACCTGTGTATTGATTTTGATGAAAAGCAAGAATATAATGCCTCATATTTCCACTTTAGCTTTTCCCCTAGAATCCAAAGCAACTAGACACATTACTTTGTCTTTGTGTTGTATTATATTCAGTTCCACAGCTGTGTTTGACACATTGGGACTTCATGGACTGCAGCATGCTATCCTCCCTGTCCTTCACTATCTTCAAAGTTTGCCCAGGTTCATGTCCATTGCACCAGTGATGCCATCCAGCCATCTCATCCTCTGATGCCCTCTTCTGCTCTCAATCTTTCCCAGCATCACGGACTTTTCCAATGAGTTGGCTGTTCGCATCAGGTGACCAAAATACTGGAGCTTCATGTTCAGCATCAGTCCTTCCAATGAGTATCCAGGGTTGATTTCCTTAAGATTGACTGGTTTGATCTCCTTTTTGTCCAAGGAGTCTTCTCTAGTACCACAGTTTGAAGGCATCAATTCTTTGGTGCTCTACCTTCTTTACAGTCCAGCTCTCACAGCCATACGTGACCACTGGGAAGACCATAGCTTTGACTATAGCAGAGCACTAAATTAGATTTTTAAACTATGGGTTCAAATTCTATTGGTGACCTAGTGAATAAATTACCCTAATTACCCTGTAATATTTATTGTATTCCTCTGGTATTAGGGAACATCTACTAAGTGAAGACAATAATAGCTTTTCATTATTAACTGAAAGATAAATGAGATGATACTACTAAAACAGTGTGATGTTTCATAAGTGTTTATAAGGGTAAATTATACAGTTTGAATGTGATAATAATTATATATTGACTGCTATTTGAATGCTGCAGAGTAAATGCAAGTAACAGAACCCTAGAGCTTTTGTGATGTTTTTATAGTTTTAAGTTCATTTCTAGAAGATGTTCTATTTGTGTAGTGTTTCCCTTTGGACTACTTCTTTGAATCTCCTCCCCATTTCATGAAATGGATTTTGAGTGTTAAGGTGTTGTTGGTTGGTATATTTTAATATAAATTATTTTGTGTATTTGCCCCAGTTTTTTAAATTGATTCTAAGCTACTTATGGCAGAAAATGTATCTCAACCTTTAAACTATAGACAGATTTTAAACCTTCATAGGACTTAGCTTAGTTTTCTGCTTTTAAAAAGCAAGTATTTAATAAATGCTTAATGTTTGATTGATCTCTTCAGTTCAGAGAAGCATGGCTTATTTCTCTCAAAACAAAAATGTTTTTTGTTTTTCTCCTACAAATCCCAGTGACACAGTGTTGTTGTTTTGAATTGGTACTTTTTGTCATTTCGTGTCACCCTTTCAGGGGTAGCTCTCAAACCTGTAATACACAGATGAATTTGACTGTGAGCAAGCTGACTTGAAGGCCTGACAATCTCCTGCCAATATTTCTGGTTTCTGAAGGATTTCAGCACTGAGTCTCACACACCCACCCTGCTTTCTATCAACTGTGAGGATTTTATGCTCTTAAATCAGGTTGATTGCTTCACCTTCTACTTGAGAAGCAGTGGACCTCTGATTCCATTTAAGTCAGTGAGTCTTTCTACAGTGAAATTCTAGAAGAGAAGAGGTAGGAAGAGCAGTTAACCATCAAATGTAAAGGAAGATGGGGGGATCCACTTCTACTGGACTCAGAGGAAAGATTTAATGATGAAATTAGTACACACCTTTCAAAAAACTAGGAATATTGGTAACTTATTTTCCAATTTGTTTCCAAGCCTGAGATCTCTCTTCACAGATCCTCCAATAGTAAAATTACTATAGAATTTTAGAACACATTGTTCCATGGACAGTGAAGAAACATTAATTGGAAGATAAATCCTTTGAAAAGCTATCTTAGAACTTGGATCTAACTTCTATTTAATTCATCTGTAGGAGCCAAAATCAAAATAAAATGTAGTAGCCTATGAATTCTAATAATGATGAAATGCTGGAAGTGGTAGACAATACTAAGATCTACCCTTAAATAAAGTACATTTGGAAATTTCTGTAAATAGAAATAAACATGAGTTTATTTCACAAAGTGAAGTGTGTGGTTTTCATATGCCACTTCCAGAAGTGGTCCTGTTACTTTAGTGGTATCTCTTAGGGAGGAATCATCCCATCATTGTATTTCTCTAGGAATTGTTCCTTTATAACTTTTATGTGATATTCTAATTTTTAGAATATCTACTAAATCTTTCATTGATAAACATGAAAATGTCATAAAGAAATACTTCCTATAGTAACAGAGTGATGAGATGATTTGTCAGTCTAAGAAGTATAACTCAAGCAAAAAGATCAATTTTTAGGTGGATTCTGTTCAGTTCAGTTCAGGCGCGACCCCATGAATTGTAGCATGCCAGGCCTCCCTGTCCATCACCATCTCCTGGAGTTCACTCAAACTCATGTCCATCGAGTTGGTGATGCCATCCAGCCAAAACCCCCCAGTAATTGTTTATAAGTGATGCAAAACAAGTGGAAAATGTGAACCCTAACTCAGAGTCTTCCTGAGAGTAGGAAGGCACCACTACGTTTTCTTCTTTAAGAACTTCAGTTAAAAGTAAAAGAAGCTTTTAAATTTATTTATTTATTTTAAATTTTATTTTATTTTTAAACTTTACATAATTGTATTAGTTTTGCCAAATATCAAAATGAATCCGCCACAGGTATACATGTGTTCCCCATCCTGAACCCATCCTTAGTTCTGTCTACTCCTTCCTCCTTGACTGATCGGACACTCAGAAGGGAGACAGTTTTATGAATGCTGCCCATCTCATCTTAGTTGTTTTTTCAAGGTATTCTGAAAATAATTTTTTTTTATGTAATGATAAATAGCTTACTGTAAATTGAGGAAAGTTCATCAGAAATTAATGCCTATTGGGACACCTAAAAAGCAAGGGCAGCTCTACCAATATAACATGAGTAGTGCCTGAAGATGAAGCACTTTATCTCTCAAAGGTTAAGGAATCATGGTAAATAAAACTCTGAAAAAGAAGGAAATATATATATATATATATATATTTAATATACATACATATATATTTAAAATAGTGACTGATTCATGCTGATGTATTGCAGAGACCACCACAACATTATAAAACAATTATCCTCTAATTAAAAAACAAACAAACAAACCAAAAACTCTTGAAAATAATCAGCGGCATGTTGCTTCTGTTAAAAAAAGAAAACAGCTTTATTCCTGGAATAGACAACTAAGGATGGCATATTTCATAAGGCATGAAAACTGTGAAGAAATAACCCAGTTATGTTTGACGTTGATAGTATCTCTGTTAGGACACAAGTGTATCTCATCACACAGGAAACCAAGATTCAAAAATCTGGGTGTCAGCAGCCTGTGCATCAGGAATCACATGATTCAATCCTGGCTGTAGAGACAGCTCACACACCCATTTTCCAGAACCTTGTATTTAGGTGAATGGGCTCCCCCTTTACTTCCTTTACTGCTGGTCCTGCTCTAGTAAAAGCTCTTCTCCATCTGTTGATTGTATTTCAGTGTCTCTTCCAACCCACACCTGCCTTTCTTTTTGAAAAGTAGGAAGATTTTACAAAATATGGAGACCATCTGACATCTCACGCTCTCCTATGAGGGGCATTGGCACCTGGCTAGTAGATACAGTATATATAGTAGGTTACTCTGAAATCATGATAATAGAAATGGTTGTCTTATAAATTCAGATTATTACTTTCAGTTTAGCTGTAGCTTATTACTTTCCCAAGCTCAAAAACAATCTCAAGCATTTTATACTGAGATATATAGTTTTCAATAGTATTATTCTCTCTGTTTTCCTTAAATTATAACTTTTAAAATGCCTTCCACAGTTTACATTATGATGTTATGTTATCTTGGAGCCAGTTAATTGTTAGAAGAATATATTTTTTTACACTTCCATTTAGTAAGAAAATGGTATTATATGTAAATTATCTGTATGGATTTGTTTCCTAATTTATAGGAACAGATGTCACAAGATGAGATGTACTTATTGCTTCATTCATACATCCAACAAATATTTATTGAGAGACCTTTAGACAGGCATAGTTGTAATTCTAGGATCATCACAGTCATCAAAATTGATAAAGTCTCTACCATTTTGCTTAAACTCTTGTGGAAAAGATGGAAAACCAGTCAATGCATGTGTAATAAGTTTTCAGTGCTGATACATGTGAAGAATAAAATAAAGTAGAACATGAAGAGAGGCCAGCTGACAGCATTATTAATAATAGGCAATATATGTTGATTTCTTTGTATCAACCACTACAAACTCTACACATACTGACTCATTTTATACTCTGACGATGTTAGCAAGTACATACCTTTATTATTTCATCCTCATGTTAGTCTCATTCTCACAGTTTCAGAAAGCAGTGTTTACTGGAAAACATTTTCACCTCACAAAAGCCTCAGTCCTATTAGGCCAAGGTGGAAAACCTGAAGGAAAGTAAAAAACAAAACAAACAAACAAACAAAAAAACAGCTTAGTGATGAGATATAATCCAAATTGAAAGCAAGTGTGAGATTATTTCTTTAAAGTTAAGACATCAGTCTTATGAAAGACCAATTTGATGTACAAAGATTACTAATGTCAGCTCAGAAGGAAAAGTGATAAAAGCTTTGCCGCTGTCACACCTTTGATTAGTCCCATCACTGGGTGCAGATGTATGAATTTGTTTCATAGATAGAATACTAAGTCCTCTTCCTTGTAATGGAGGAAAAGGGGTGACTAAGCTGACATCTTCCATTTTATAATTTTCACCATGAGCACTTGCATCACAATCCAAATCTTACCCTTTAGATTCTGGAAATATCAATACCATACTTAATCCTAAATCAGAATTCCCTCTTTCTGAGCTTGAACTCCATCAGCAGCATAATTCAGGATCATGTTCATAGAAATACTCCAGCATTTAGGATACCATGAAAATGTTGCCCTTGCACCCCTAGTGTTTTGTTATTTGACGCTGTAATTCTGGGTCCCTGCTCACTGGCCATCACTCATCGATCTGTTGGTCTCTTAATCTGAAGTATATTTACTTTTTGTTCTTTAACTTCAAGCATAGTATGGGTTTGGTTCTTATTCCATAATATTTCTCCAAAACAAATATTTGTTGAAATGACTCCTACCAACCAGTGACTTTCAGATTATCTCTGGCAGTTAAAAGTTTGTTTTATTTAATCTTATGATTACAATTTTTATTTTTTTTTATTGAAGGATAATTGCTTTACAGAATGTTGTGGTTTTCTGTCATACATCTACAAGAATCAGCCATAAGTACACTCATGTCCCCTCCCTCCAGAACCTCTCTCCCATCTCCCTCCCCAACCCACCCTTCAGCCTATACAGAACCCCTGTTTGGGTTCCCTGAGTCATACAGCAAATTCCCATTGGCTGTCTATTTTACATATGGTATTGTAAACTTCTATGTTATTCTCTCCATACAACTCCCCTTCTTCTTCTTCCCCTCCCCTCATGTCCATAGGTCTGTTCTCTATGTCTGTTTCTCTGAAACTGGAGCCTATTACACAGAATGATTGCAATTTTTTCAGAGTAGATTAATATAAACACCACTCATAGCCCTGGTCTGGGGGAAATAAGATGTTATGTTGTGTGCTGTTTTTCCTGAGTTTTCTCACTGCAAAACACTTGTGATATTGAAGAAAATCCAGTTGACTGGTAAAACAAAGATGGGATTAAATTTGGGAAGGAACCAAAGCCAAAGTAGTTTCCAGGTTTAATAATATATGAGGTACAGTTTTCCATTGTTTGAATTTGTATTTTTTTAAACCTTTAGCTCTTCCAAAATGGTAAAGTACTGACTGATAAGATTATATCTTTAGAGAACTATACTTCCTACAATAATTTTGTTAAAAAATTTTTTTTCCCTCAGTGTACTAACACCTAGGCAAAATATACTTTGGGAAAACTGTAAAGATCCTTTTAACTTTTCTGTTTAGATCAGATTGGGAGAAATAGCTTCATTTCCTGAGAGACTTCCTTAACTAATCCCTGGTGGGGTTTCTGGTGGATGTCCTATGGCAGGGATAGGGGACACTGAGATCTTTTTGTCCTGAGTTGACTCCACCATCTTTCTCAGTGAACGCTCCTTGGAAGGAGCTCTCCCCATCAGGTGGCTGTACATGTAAGAGATATAAGAAGTCCTGAGGATATCAAAACTCTAACGTATGAGGCTTCTCTCCTTCAGCAGAAATTTGTGTAGGAAAATGTTCTTCTTTCTGTATCCACAGGTACAACTTAAAGAAACCATCGAAGGTCTTCCTGGTAAAATGGATGCTGCCTTAGCAGAAACAGGAGCAAATTTCAGTGTTGGACAGAGACAACTGGTGTGTCTTGCCAGGGTTATTCTCAAGAAAAATCAGATATTGATTATTGACAAAGCCACATCGAATGTGGACCCAAGGTAAGGGGCTGAGGTCCATGAAACCTGGAATCTGAATTTTAAATGTGGTAAATGGAAAATGTTTGATGATGCTTAAAAATGTTTTCAAGTATTCTCTTTGTCCCAAAGATATCTCTTGATAAGATTAATTCTAGAAACTAAAGTATGTTATATGGCATTAATATTGTTATGAGACTGCCTAAGAGAGCAAAATTCCTAAATCTAGCTTCTGATAATTTCAAGGGAAGAATATTTCCCATTGCTTTATGAAAAATGGTAAATTTGTAAGTAGACTTTTTATACTTAGTTTTTCAGAAAAAAGATTAAGTCATAAAGCATGGATTTTTAAAAAATATCATTATTATATATAATATTTTTTAAGTCTTAAGTCTGCTTTTCCTGTCTTTACTAACTAAACTGATCTTCTTTGATTCCAGAACTGATGAGTTAATAAAAAAAGCAATCCATGAGAAGTTTGCCCAGTGCACTGTGATAACCATCACACACAGATTGAGCACAATTATTGACAGTGACATGATAATGGTAAGACCTTTACCTGTGGAATTTCAGTTATTTCCATTTTCGTTCAATTTTGCAAAATATCCTTCCTTGAAAAACTTTATAGGAACCTCTAATAAGTTAACTTTCTCTTAATTTTTCTCCATCCCTGACAATAAATTGAGTACTTATTTATACCTTCAGAATGTACTATTAAATAATATATCCAATAATTTCATATTTTCACATTAAAAATTTATTTACACTGTCATTTTTCTTAAAGATGGCCAACCATGAAAATATTTCAAACCCAAGATAAGTCTCCATATTTCAGAGTAGTAGAACATGGTCATTTTTACTATGCCACAGTTGTTTCATTATTTTTAGATTCCCAGAATCAAAAAATGAGACCTTTGGGAATTCCCTGGCTGTCCAGTGATCGGGACTTCATGCTCTCACTGCCAAGGGTCTAGGTTTGATCCCTGGTTGGAGAACTAATATCCCACAAGCCACATGGCATGGAAGATTTTTTTTTAATAGACTTTTATAAAGAACTAAACAGACATTTCTCCAAAGAAGACATACAGATGGCTCACAAACACATGAAAAGATGCTCAACATCACTCATTATCAGAGAAATGCACATCAAAACCACAATGAGGTACCATTTCATGCCAGTCAGAATGGCTGCTATCCAAAAGTCTACAAGCAGTAAATGCTGGAGAGGGTGTGGAGAAAAGGGAACCCTCTTACACTGTTGGTGGGAATGCACACTAGTATAGCGACTATGGAGAACAGTTTGGAGATTCCTTAAAAAACTGGAAATAGAACTGCCTTATGACCCAGCAATCACTGCTGGGCATACACACTGAAGAAACCAGAATTGAAAGAGACACGTGTACCCCAATGTTCATCGCAGCACTGTTTATAATAGCCAGGACATGGAAGCAACCTAGATGTCCATCAGCAGACAAATGGATAAGAAAGATGTGGTACATATACATGATGGAGTATTACTCAGCCATTAAAAAGAATGCATTTGAATCGGTTCTAATGAGGTGGATGAAACTGGAGCCTATTATACAGAGTGAAGTAAGCCAGAAAGAAAAACACCAATACAGTATACTAATGCATATATATGGACTTTAGAAAGATGAAAATGATAACCCTTTATGTGAGACAGCAAAAGAGACCCAGATATATAGAACAGTCTTTTGGACTCTGTGGGAGACGGAGAAGGTGGGATGATTTGGGAGAATGGCATTGAAACATGTATAATATCATATATGAAATGAATCGCCAGCCCAGGTTTGATGCATGATACAGATGCTTGGGGCTGGTGCACTGGGATGACCCAGAGGGATGGTACGGGGAGGGAGCTTCAGGATAGGGAACACATGTATATCCGTGGTGTATTCATGTTGATGGTATGGCAAAACCAATACAATATGGTAAAGTAATTAGCCTCCAATTAAAATAGATAAATTTATATTAAAAAAAAAAAAAAAAGATTACCAGGAGGCTGTTGGCTAAAGTTGAATTTCTTAGCTGTTGGTGTCAGCGGGGATTCCATGAGAAGAAAGGGCCTGGTGAAAAAGACACAGTATTTTCACAGAAAATACTTAATAAAGGAAATATGTCACATAGCAATTGGAGGGCTAGAAATGTTAGAACCACAGGGTTAATCATTTTAGCAGGCAGCTACTGTGTCCTAAGACAAATCTCCAGACCCAAGTACTCAAGAGGATAGGCCCTAAAGAGTCGGTGCTCAGACCTCCATGGAGCAGTCACTGTCCAGGTGCTGGTAATATTTGTGGGGGAGCAGGATGGGGCTGGTTCTCCACATGCTAATGGAACCTGGAATCTGGAGTCAGGTCCCACTGCTGAGGTGATGCTGCAGGATTAGCAGAAACTAAATAATCTGTTTGCTCTGTGATTCCCTCTAGTGCTCCCCACTGGTAGGATCTAACAAAGAGCCAGCTGGCCAAAAGTGAAAGTGAAAATCACTGAGTCATGTCACTTCTCAAGGTCAGAAAACTGGAGAGGGTAGCCTTTCCCTTCTCAAGGGGATTTTCCTTTCCCAACCCAAGGATTGAACCTAGGTCTCCTGCATTGCAGGCCGATTCTTTACCAGCTGAGCCACAAGGGAAGCCCAAGAATACTGGAGTGGGTAGCCTATCCCTTCTCCAGGGGATCTTCCCAACCCTGGAATCGAACTGAGGTCGCCTGCATTGCAGGTGGATTCTTTACCAAATAAGCTATCAGGGGCAAAGTGTTTCTGAAATGTGATTTGCAAAGAGCCAGCCTCTGCATCACAAAAGAGTGTAGAAAGAAAGTTAAGTCAGTGCTGAGAGACTGTCGATAAACAACCAGCAAGTCTCTTAAATAGTAGATCTGGACTCAGCACACAGAGCAGGCTCTAAGCTTTGGTGGTTGGATATCTGTCTAGTATCTTTCATGCAATTTTGATTTGTTCTTTTTCCTCAGAAATTTAGTATTTCCTTCCTTAGCTTTGTTTTCCTCCTTCCTCTCTCCCTTCCTTTTTTCTCTCTTTTTTCTACCTCTCTCTCTTTTTCTTTTCCCTCTGTTGCTGAATTTCAATAAATCTTAGGATGTGCATTTATAAAATGACAAGGAAAATCATTCCTCGAAGAGAACTCTTTGGCTGCAAATAAGCCCTAAGGAATTCAAGTTGTTTTCAAGCTAATTCCCAGCCTGTGGAAACAAGCTGATCTTACTCATATTACAGTTGCTAACTGCTGTCACAAGATCCTGCAGTATCCAGTGTTGCTGATTAGAGATGAAGTAAATAGATAAAGAAAGCCTGCATAGTGCTTAAGAAGCATCAGAGTTAACTTTTATTAAAATGGTTTATACCAAACAGGTTAGTCAGTATATACTCAGTTCAGTTCAGTTCAGTCCCTCAGTCGTGTCCGACTCTTTGCAACCCCATGAACCGCAGCACACCAGGCCTCCCTGTCCATCACCAACTCCTGGAGTTTACCCAAATTCATGTCCATTGAGTTGGTGATGCCATCTAACCATCTCATCCTCTGTCATCCCCTTCTCCTCCTGCCTTCAATCTTTCCCAACAGTATATACTAAACAAGTAATAATCAGTAATAAATGGTCACTAATACTCAAAATTCCTTATGTCCAGGGATAATGGAGCTGTCTCTACTGACTTGTTGAACAGTTCCTGGAATATCACCTCCCTCCCTACTCCCCATGCATTGTCAGGTGGGATCACCAGTGGGGACACCGAGTAGATACCAGACTGTCAGCCCTGAGGCCATGCCTGTGGCCTCACTCCTCCGAGCTGGTCATACTTAGGAATGAGCTCTGGAGAGGCAAACCACAAAAGTGGGGCATCTGCAACCAAAGGGAAGCTCTAGGTTCCAAGCTGTGTCTGGTCACCTGAACTAAAACATCTCAGTCGGAAGCAGGCCTCTCCTGCAGAGTTTTGTGAGGGACCTGGTGACATTCCAAGATTTTAGGACAGTGACTTTGAAATGCCAACAACTTTGTTTAGCATCAGCATCCTTAGTCCTTTGTTTTTGTTCTTGAATGCTAATTTGAAAAGTAACCTTTTATTTCTACTCTTTACCTGTCACTTTGTTATTCTCATGTCTCAGACTGTATTTTGCAGACTGCCCCCCAAAGGCATACTTCTTTCACAAGGAATGAATGATGCTGTGAAATTTCCCCTTTGAAACCTTTAGTGAAGCTTTAGAGGCAGCAGCAGAAAGATGGCTTGATCTCTGGTGCAAATAAATTCTTTGCTTCTAATTGTACCCTGGAGATGTATTTTTGGGTTTTGGTATTACAGCATTCATGGAAGCAGCTTCCTGTTACTACCTAATTCTTACACATGCTGGCACCTTGGAATGTAGCCTCTCTGGTATCTCAGATGGTAAAGAATCTGCCTGCAATGCAAGAGACTTGGGTTTGCTCCCTGGGTCAAGAAGATCCCCTAGAGAAGGGAATGGCAACCCACTCCAGTGTTCTTACCTGGAAAATCCCATGGGCAGAAGAGCCTGGTGGGCTACAGTCCATGGGGTCACAAGGAGTTGGACACAACTGCGCAACTAATACTTTCACTTTGGAATGTATGATTGGTTAAGGAAACAGTAAAAAATGACAGCATTTGGCAGACGTGTCAGTTGCTTAGTTCTGAGTCTTTATCTATCAGTACTTGATCCATAGTTGTAAATGTCTAGTTCACAAGTAGCTCCTTAATCAATCATCTTTGTTGCCATGATCAAAATATGTCCATTTGTTTAATGTTTTACTTACCAGTCGGTTCAGTTCAGTTCAGTTGCTCAGTCGTGTCTGACTCGTTGTGACCCCATGGACTGTGGCATGGACTTTCAAGGCACCTATTTTTCTTGATTGATTTAGAAATACAGGAACGTGGGGAATGGATAAATTAGGAATTTAGGATTAATAGATACGCACTACTACATATAAACAACAGGACCTACTCTATAGCACAAGTAACTTTTCAATATCTTGTAATAACGTGTAATAGATAAAAATCTGAAAAAATATATAATCTGTCTCTCTATATATTTATATATGTACAACTGAATCACTTTGCTGTATACTTGAAACATTATAAATCAGCTATACTTCAGTTAAAAAAAAGTTAAAAAAAAAAGTACTCCAGGCCTCCCTGTCCATCACCAACTCCCGGAGTTTACTCAGACTCATGTCCATTGCATTGGTAATGTAACCTCAGATTTTCCCCTGTTTGTCAATATGTTCAATAAGTCCTTAACCTAGTTTTACAAAACAATTTACAGCCTGGCCCTTCCCCACCTTTCTAGTTTTGTCCCTCTCTGCTCCCCCTCCTTCCTTTACAGCTAAAACCACACTGATGGTCTTTTAGGTCTCCAAATACAGTCTCTTACAGTGTGTCCTTTCTCAACTGATGGTGGCTTAGACTAATGTCCCTGCAGTGGAAATGGTGAGATGGCTGGATTTGGGATAGACACTGAAGTGGAGCCAAGTGATGGACTGAACTTGGGATCTGAGGGAAGAGAAGGGAAGTACAAGGGTTCTCTTTGGAGCCTGTGATAATGACCTTGTTTTCCATGGTGACCTTGCCCTTCACTGTGGAGCTGACCTTCCTGCTTCTGTTTTGGGAGACCTTCAGTTTAAGGCTCTCTGGTCAAGGTCATCAGTGATGTCACAAGGAGATCCCAGTAGGAGATGTAAATCTGGCCACTTGTTTGCATCTTGGTCTGACCTGGTTGCAGCTGATGACTCCTCTGGTAGGAATAGAAACAAGAGACATGCATCCTCTTGCTTCAGGGCTGGAGAATCGTCCTCTGTTCTACACCCACACAGGGTGTAAGCCTTGTATTATTTTCTAGAGCTTTGGATTACCAGTCGACTTTTAATCAGCAAAAACACCAGAAGTATTGTTCTTTCTCAAAACTCTGACTTTCAAGGCACCTGTTTTTCTTGATTGATTTAGAAATACAGGAATGTGGGGAATGGATAAATTAGGAATTTGGGATTAATAGATACACACTACTACATATAAACAACAGGACCTACTCTATAGCACAAGTAACTTCAATATCTTGTAATAACGTGTAATAGATAAAAATCTGAAAAAATATATAATCTGTCTCTCTATATATTTATATATGTACAACTGAATCACTTTGCTGTATACTTGAAACATTATAAATTAGCTATATTTCAGTTAAAAAAAAAGTAAAAAGAAATATAGGCATATCTTGTTTTACTGTACTTCACGGATACCGACTTTTTTCTTTTTTACACATTGGATCTTTGTCACAACCCTACATCAAGTAAGTGTATTGGTGCCATTTTTCAAAAACAACATTTGCTCACCCCAAGTCTCTGTGTCACATTTTGCTAATTCTCACAATATTTCAAAGTTTTTCACTATCATTACTTTTTTATGGTGATCTGTGACCAGTGAACTTTAATGTTACTACTATAACTTACTGAAGGCTCAGATGATGTTTAGCGTTGTTTAGCAGTAAAATATTTTTAAATTGAGGTTTGCACATTGTTTTTTTTTTTGTTTTTGTTTTCAGTCACAATGCTATTACACACTTGATAGGCTACAGTGTGGTATAAACTTAACTTCTTTATGCTCTGGGAAACCATAAAATTTATGCGACTCTTTATTGTGATATTCACTTCATTGTGGTGTTCTGAAACTGAACCCGCAATACCTCCAAGTTTCCTTTCTGGAATCCAAGTGATTATCTGTTCCAAAAGCCTTGAGGACATAAGTTAATGAACTGTAAAGCCTAATGCTCGAGAGGGCAGGGAGCCAGCCTAGGGGAGTGACTGGGTAAGTGATAGATACTGATGAAGGGCATAATCAACAGTGTTGTCCCTATGGTCATATATTTCCAAGTGTTTTTGTTGTTGTGCAGTCACCCAGTTGTGTCTGACTGCCAGCCCATGAACTGTAGCACGCCAGGCTTCCATGTCCTTCACTGTTTTCCACAATTTGCTCAAACTCATGTACATTGATTCAGTGATGCCATCCAACCATCTCATCCTCTGTAGTCCCCTTCTCCTGTTGCCCTCAATCTTTTCCAGAATCAGGGTCTTTTCTAATGAGTCAGCTTTTTGCATCAAGTGGCCAAGTATTGGAGTTTCACCTTCAGCATCAGTCCTTCCAACGAATATTCAGGGTTGATTTCCTTTAGGATTGACTGGTTGGATCTCCTTGCTGCCCAAGGGACTCTCAAGAGTCTTCTCCAGCACCACGGTTTGAAAGCATCAATTTTTGCTCACTCAGTCTTCTTTATGGTCCAACTCTCACATCTGTACATGACTACTGGAAAAACCATAGATTTGACTATATGGACCTTTGTTGGCAAAGTGATGTCTCTGCTTTTGAACGCACTGTCTAGATTTGTCATAACTTTTCTCCCAAGGAGCAAGCGTCTTTTAATTTCATGGCTGCAGTCACCATCTGCAGTGATTTTGGAGCCCCAGAAAATAAAATCTGTTACTTTTTCCATTGTTTCCCCATCTATTTGCTATGAAGTGATGGGACCAGATGCCATGATCTTAGTTGAATGTTGAGTTTTAAGCCAGTTTTTTCACTTTCTTCTTTTACTTTAATCAAGAGGTTCTTTGGTTCCTCTTTGCTTTTTGCAGTTAGGGTGGTATCATCTGCATATCTGAGATTATTGATATTTCTCCCAACAATCTTGATTCTAGCTTGAGCTTCATCCAGCCCAGCATTTCACATGATGTACTCTGCCTATTGGTTAAATAAGCAGGGTGACAATATACAACCTTGAGGTACTCCTTTCCCAATTTGAAACCAGTTTGTTGTTCCATGTCCAGTTCTGACTGTTGCTTCTTGACCTGCATACAGGTATCTCAGGAGCAGGTAAGGTATTCTCATTTCTTTAAGAATTTTCCACAGTTTGTTGTGATCCACACAGTCAAAAGCTTTAGTGTAGTCATTGAAACAGAAGTAGATGTTTTTCTGGAATTCTCTTGCTTTTTCTATGATCTACTGGATATTAGCAATTTGATCTCTGGTTCTTCTGCCTTTTCTAAATCCAGCTTATACATCTGAAATTTCTTGGTTCATGTTCTGTTGAAGCCTAACTTAGAGGATTTGGGGCATGGCCTTGCTGGGTTGTTAAATGAGTGCAATTGTGTGGTAGTTTGAACATTCTTTGGCATTGCCCTTCTTTGAAATTGGAATGAAAACTGACCTTTTTCAGTCTGGTGGACACTGCCAAGTTGAGACATGCAAATCAAAACTACAGTGAGATCTCGTACCAGTCAGAATGATGATCATCAAAAAATCTACAAATAAATGCTAGAGAGGGTGTAGAGAAAAGGGAGCCCTCCTACATTGTAGGTAGAATGTAAATTTGTGCAGACACTATTGAAAAACTGGAGGGATTTTCCTGGTGGCCCAGTGGTAAAGAACCTGCCTTTCAATGTAGAGGACTTGGGTTCAATCCCTAGTCAGGTAACTAAAGTCCCATATGCTCTGGGTGACTAAGCCCACACACCACAATTACTGAGCTCGTGCATCACAATGAAGATCCCTCATGCCACAGCTAAGACCCAGCACAGCAACAAACAAACAAATGAAGAAAAACTATGAAGGTTCCATAAGAAGCTAAAAACAGCCCCTGTGTGATCCAACAATTCCACTCCTGGGCATATAGCCAGAGAAAAACATGGATATCTGCACCCCAGTGATCACTGAAACACTGTTTACAATACTCAAGACATGGAAGCAATTCAAATGTCAATTGACATATGAATGGATAAAGAAGATGTGATACATATACACAATGGAATATTGTGCTGTGCTTAGTTGCTCAATGGTATCTGACTCTTTGTGACCTCATGGACTGTAGCCTGCCAATCTCCTCTGTCCGTGGGGATTTTCCAGGCAAGAATACAGCAGTGGATTTCCATGCCCTCCTTCAGGGGATTTTCTCAACCCAGAGATCAAACCCTGGTCTCCCGAATTGCAGCTAGATTCTTTACCGTCTGAGCTACCAGAGAAGCCCACAATGGAATATTACTTAGTTATAAAAAAGAATGAAATAATGCCATTTGCAGCAACATGGATGGACCAGGAGATGATCATATTAAATGAAGTAATTCAGACAGAGAAAAACAAATATCATATGATATCGCTTACATGCAGAATTTAAAAAAAAAAAATTAAAAAGTGGTACAAATGAACTTATTTACAAAACAGAAACAAACTCACTAACATCGAGACCAGAGACCAAATTTATGGTTACCAGGGGAATTGTGCAGGGAGGGATAGATTGAGAGTTTGGGACTGACATGCACATACTGCTCTATTTAAAATAGATGGCCAACAAGGACCTCCTGTATAGCATAGGAAACTCTGTTCAATGTTCTATGATGACTTGATTGGGAAAAATTCTTTTTTTTTTTTTTTTTTTTTTTTTTTTTGGGAAAAATTCTTGAAAAAGAATAGAAACATGTATATTGATTCACTTTGCTGTAAACCTGAAACTACCACAACATTGTTAATCAACTATATTCCAATGTAATAAAAAAGTAAAAGTAAATATACTCCCATATAAAGTAAAAATTAAAAAAAAAGAAAATGAATCAAATTATTTTGCAATAAGTCCATTTAATTTTTATGTCTAAGACAGCTACCTAGAAAATCTGCAGATGATACACAAGCCTGATAAACACATCTTCATTGAGCTCATGTAACTGACTGACTTATCTCACTTAATGCATTTGTCCTTAACCAGTGGAGAGTGGCAAATGATTTGAGATTGGCATTCCTGGAGAGTTTCTCAGACCAAGGGATTGTTATCACACTAACTTAAATGTGTGGTTTAATTTAGTTCAACCTGGGTTACAGGAAGAATGGGGAAAGAGTGAGAGATTATAGGAACTTTTTCTTATAGATATAAAATTTAAAAAAAATTCAAAATTGTACCTATTTTTCTGTACATAAAATTTAGAGTTGCTTTATGTTTATGTGTTCTGAAATACCTAGAATCTTTGACAAAACTGGTAAGCATAGAGGCTAAGTTGGTAAAATTCTATTCCTGACCTTTTTTCAGTCTATGTTCCAGTGTAACTCTTGCAGCTCCTGACATGAGGGTTGACCACACTACACTCTGTTCCTGTCAGTGCCCCCACCTCTCTGACTACCCATTTTCTTTTTCTTTGTTTCCAACATTTGACAATAAGTTTCAAGCCTTTATCTTCAACACTGGCTTGTTTGTCTTTCATTTTCCCTTTCACGCTCCCTCTTACCCACAACCATCAGGCATGTTGTCCTCCATGTCCACATCCCTAATCCCGTCACCCCTGTATCCCACTGCCTCAGCGGCTTCCCTTGCCAGCTATATCCGTTCCCTTCTTGATCTTATCCTACAGTCTTGCCAAATTACACCATTGGGCAGTCACCCTGTCATACCCTGAATTTAGTTTCCTTTGGTTTTAACTTTTAATCAGCATGTATTGTGTGCCTGATTCCTGTCATGTACAATGTCAGAGCCCTGAGATGCAAAGTGAACATGGAAAACCATATAAACCTGCTCTGGAGGAGATCCCAAGCTAGCGACCAACCCTCTTGGTCCATTTGGTTGCCTGTGTCTGGAATGACCACTGTCTGCTGACCCACCTCCAATTCTGCATGTTCAAGGCTATTCATTCTTCAAGGCCCAGCTCTGTGCTCTCTGTCCTCCTTGAAGCTTGTCCTCCAAACCTCTGGCCAGAACTCATCTCTTCTGTTACTCAACTCCTCTTCATGAATTTGTTTTTTTTCTTGCATTATAGACACTTCAGGATTTTCTTCTCTCTCTCCTTTCAGTATAGGCTCCCTGACATATGTGTTTTCCTCTTCTAGAGCATCTAGCATAGTGCTATCAATGCAGTTAAATATGCAGTAAACGTTTGCTGAATAAATTTAGAAACTAATGAAAATTGACTTAAGTTTTCCTCAAATATGTTTTGACTGTGGGTCATTTCATATTTATTGATCATGAAAGTTAAATAAAACTAGTTTTCTTTTTTTTGTGTGTGTGAATATATCCCAGGAACACAGTAAATAATTTGTGCCTAAGTATAATAAAATTACAGTTGAAAAGTAGACGGGATAAATGTTTATGTTTACATGCATATTTTCTTAAATTATAAACAAAGTTAATATTAGATATTATCGGTATGGAAAGATATTTTAGACTATTGAATATTAAAATTCTCCTGTCTCTTATTTTACTTATGGTAAATAATTTAACAGTGTCTTTTACTTGTAACTCACATGCAGAGGAAGCAATGAAAGTTCAGTCCTAGATTCAAATCCCACTTCTGCCATCTGCTGATTCTACTTCCTTGGCCAAAGTATTTAACTGCACATCAGTCTTCATCTGTATCTGGCTGTGAACTTCTTGGTAGACTGTCTTGCTCATCTTTAAATCTTCCATTCCTAGAACAGTGCTTTGGTGATAGATATTCAGTGCTTACAGGATGGATGAATGGATAGGGAAGATGGAAGGAAAAAAGGAAGGAATAAATGGAAGAGTGGATTGATGGAAATCATGAAGCTTTTTTGTCCACTCTTGAGAGATGATTATAAAGCATATGAAACAGTAAATCCTCAACTCACAGCTATTTTTATTTTCCATTCTAAATCCAAGGACTGCTATTTTAGTTATGGGATGCTTTCATGGATCTGATGGTTACTGTAGCCTTTGTAACACTCTATTTATATACGAGGGCATCCCATCTCTCAAACCTTGTGAATCTGTCCACTTGAGGCTGTATTCATAATGCAGTTCACTTTAAGATACTGTATTTTGTTTAATGCCTATTAAAAGAGTATTAATTAAGTGTATTGTATTTGTATTTTTAAAGTGTTTAAAAAGTTAAATTTTAAGTTCTTATAAATTATCAAGCATTGCAACAAACTATCACACTTCTGTCATTCCCCCACCTAAAACTGAAAACTCCCCTTATAAAATATAATGAGTTAGTAATGTCAATAG
This sequence comes from Bubalus kerabau, assembly GCF_029407905.1. Taxonomy (NCBI): domain Eukaryota; kingdom Metazoa; phylum Chordata; class Mammalia; order Artiodactyla; family Bovidae; genus Bubalus; species Bubalus kerabau. Next base: position 72,101,534 of record NC_073635.1, read on the forward strand.
CAAAAAAAAAAAAAACAAAAACAAAAACAAAAAAACAAACCAAAAAACAAAACGCACAGTGTGAGAATTGTGAGTTGTTTCATATGGGGCAAAATGAGGACTGTGGCCCAGGAGACAGCATTTCAGATCGCTCGGAGAAACTACTCCAAAGAGTAGAGGGTCAGTGTTAGATGTGATTGTGAAGCGGGGTATGTGCAGTCAAGTACACCTTTTGGCAGAGGCTTTTTGCTAATCATGAAGAGCAGATACTGCTGTTAATGATTTTAGTGCTTTTCTAGATATGAGGAGATGCAAGAATTGGGCTAAATATGAGAAGATGCAAGAATCAGGCTCACCAAAATCTTCTCCTAAAAGTATCTAAGTATCTGAAGACATATTCTGCCAATTTATCACAGGGCACAGAGTGTCTCATTCCAAGTCTCCACCCTGTACTCCTTTTAGGATGTGTTGAAGGTCAGTGGCTGAAGTGATTTGTGACCTAGTTCTCATAGAAGTGGAAGGCAAGTGCCAATTTTTAGTAGGCACTAATACTGAAATGGCTCAAAATATTTTGATCAAAATGATCTTTCTACCATTTATATCACTAAGCCTATTGTTTTTTGAGAGCACTAATTTCTTTTTTTTTTTTTTTTTGGCTTTCAGTATTTTAGATATTAGCCAATTCTAATAACTACTCATCTCAGTGGCATTTATGTGTTTTAGACAATGTGAGAGAAATTGGAAAATTTACTATTCATTCAAATTTGAATAAAGTAGAAAGTTGGACAAGGACAAAATATTAATAATATTTTCATTAAAATATGTAAAGTCTTTATAGTCAGAGAACTCATTTTCACCAACTCTGAAGTGGTGATTTTTGAAAGTTGTTGCTTTTGCAGAATGTAAAGTTGTTCATTGTATGAAGCAATGAAGCTTTGATCTCAGGCGACTTAGCCTGCAGCAGCTTGGAGAAGGATTTTGGTTCCCTGGACAGAGATTGAAGTCAGGCTGAGGCATAGAAAGCTCTGAATCCCAGGCACCAGGCCTCAAGGGCCAGTAGCCAGTGACAAGGCCCTGGACTTCTGACTTTGTATAAATGAATTTACACAAGCAGATGAACAGTAGTGAAACAAAGGGCTCGGTAGGAGGGAAAATGATAACGTGTAGATAGTCACATGGGCAGGCTCAGAAAAAGAGTGGTACACTTGTGATAGTTAAAATTACTTATATGAGGCATTTTTTCTGGGTTTCCTTTGGCCAATCATCTTGTTTTATCTGACTCTAGTTTATACTTGGTTTATCTCAAGGTCCTCCCATGTGTGTGCATACATCCCTTAGGCAAGGTGGATCCTAGAGAAGAGGCTTATGGGTAGGTTGACATCACATACAGTGGGGTGGTGACCCCTCCCTTTTTGACCCCCAAGGAACATTTCTGCACATGTGTAGGTAGGAAGGTCTCCTTAACCTTGAGAATGAGAAAATGTGGCCTGTTTATCTTTTACCTGGGCAGAGCTCAGCTTCTCCTCCATCCTGCTATTGTCTTCTTCTTGGAGTATCTGTCCAGAGAGGACAAACTCCAGCTGGGCAGCCTGGGGCCCATCTGTCTGCTGCCACAATTTCGTACTTACTTACTTAGTCTTTGGCATGAGATAGACCTGTGTTTTAAAATTGTGTGTTTTTTTTTTTTTTTTCTTCAATGTCAAGAGGAGTAGTTATATGTTCTATGTTTAAGTAAAATTGCATATTGAGGGCATCTAAATTGGCATGCCAAATTATAGGACATTTTAATAATTAGGTGGATGTGACAGATTCAGTTATTCTTCAGCTCTTTTGAGAAAGATGCCTTTAGCAGTGATGCACAGTAGTTAAAAAAAGGTTAGTGGGAAAATGGCCTTTATGAGACTTAATGAACAATTCCCACTAAATGACATAGGATGGATTAAGTACAATACCTAGATGTGAAACAACCTGTGTCTTGCTTAGAGTTTCAGGGTATTTTCTTAAGATACATTTACTCTAGCAGTGGTAGTAGTAGTAGTCACTCAGTCATGCCTGATTCTTTGCAACCACATGGACTGTAGCTCACCAGGTTCCTCTGCCCATGGGATTTCTCCAGGCAAGAATACTGGAGTGGGTTGGTATTCTCTTCTCTGGGGGATCTTCCCAACCCAGGGATGGAACCTGGGTCTCCTACATTGGAAGCATTTTCTTTACTGTCTAAGCTACCAGGAAACCACTTCACATCAAAACTGTTTTCCTGGTTACATCATTTAGGCCAATTATTTCAGACTCTTCCTTCCTTCTGAAACTATTAAGCAAAGCCACCAACAGGCAGAAAGGCAGAGTTAAGAGCCCCCTCCTCTCCCTTTCAGCATCCAATTAGTGGACATATTAATGAGCAATAAAGTTGCTGAAATGTAGGCAGTTGGAAAAAGGAAAGAAGCAAGGAAAGATAATTTGTGACAAAAGAGATTTAGAGCCTCAGCAATTCAGACTGGGCTTCCCTGTGTGCTATGCCAGGCTGTGATCACTGGAATTTGGAGCCCAATTTCTTTCTTGCTTCTTTAATCTTATCCAAAGAGAAAACTGGATTTCTACAGATTTATTCTATGCACAGCAGCTCTGCTAAAGCTGCTTAAATTAAGTAGGAGCTCTTTTTGGCAGCCTTTCACTCTCAGAATAATAAACTACAACCACAGCCAAATTCAAGAAGCATCTTAACCTCTCTGACAAGAGATTCAGTGCTCTTTTCAGTTCAGTTCAGTCCAACTCTTCGCGATACCATGGACTGCAGCATGCAGGCCTCCCTGTCCATCACCAACTCCCAGAGTTTACTCAAACTCTTGTCCATTGAGTCATTGATGCCATTCAAGCATCCCATCCTCTGTCATCCCCTTCTAATTCCACATTCAATCTTTCCCAGCATCAGGGTCTTCTCAAATGAGTGAGTTCTTTGCATCAGATGGCCAAAGTTCAGCTTCAGCATCAGTCCTTCCAATGGATATTCAGGGCTTATTCCCTTTAGGTTGGACTGGTTGGATTTCCTTGCAGTCCCAAGGGACTCTCAAAAGTCTCCTCCAATACCACCGTTCAAAATCATCGATTCTTGGGTGCTCAGCTTTCTTTATAGTCCAACTCTCACATCCATACATGACTACTGGGTAAACAATATCTTTGACTAGATGGACCTTTGTTGTAAAGTAATGTCTCTGCTTTTAAATACGTTCTCAAGATTGGCCATAACTTTTCTTCCAAGGAGCAAATGTCTTAATTTCATGGCTGCAGTCACCATCTGCAGTAATTTTGGAGCCTCCCCAAAATTAAGTCTGTCACAGTTTCCATTGTTTCCCCATCTATTTGCCATGAAGTGATGAGACCAGATGCTATGATCTTAGTTTTATGAAGTTGGGTTTTAAGCCAACTTTTTTACTCTTCTCATTCACTTTCATCAAGAAGCTCTTTAGGTCTTCACTTACTGCCGTAAGGGTGGTGTCATCTGCATATCTGAGGTTATTGATATTTCTCCCAGGAATCTTGACAATAGCTTGTGCTTCATCCATCCCAGCATTTCTTATGATGTATACTGCATATAAGTTAAATAAACAGAGGCCTCGCGCCTTGTGAGATGATCCACGCTCTGTCCCTTGAGTGTGTTTCTGCTATAGCCACTCTTGCCTTTTGAGATGGCCTGCAGTCTGTCTATAGAATCTGTATGTGTGTGTTCAGTCGCTCAGTCATGTCCAACTCTTTGTGACCCCAAGGACTGTGGCCTGCCAGGCTCCTCTGTCCATGGGATTTTCCAGGCAAGAATACTGGAGTGGGTTGTAATTTCCTTCTCCAGGGAAACAAAACATAGTATTAGCTAAATCAGTGAATTCTTTGAAAATGAGGACTCAATAAAATTTAGCTGAAATAGAAGAATCTGTCATGAAAACACTGTAAGAAGGTAGTTTTCCTAAGATTTTGTGATTCTTGCTACAGTAAGGTGAAGAAGAAATCTGTGGACCAATATTCTAGAACATATTCTTAAGGCTTCCATACCATATAAGTACTGAGAGTGAAATTTTTGACTAATAAATGTTTTAGTGGAACATATTCTTATCGAGTATACAATAGAGATACAATAGAATCTTTATCTCTCTAAATAAATCCACTTCTTCACTATCACTTTGTCTCTCACTGAATTCTTTCTGAGCTGAGACATAAAGCACCTGAACTTCAGTATGTCCAGACACCAGGTGAGCAATTCTAATTAAAAGACTATGGGTTCAAGTCCCAATCAGAGTTTGAGCAGTTTCATTAGGATTTTGCCTGGTAAAACAAGGTAATCAAACCATTTACACAGCATAAGGCCTACCACCTAAATAGATTCTCTCCATTTTTCTCCTCTTGTCCCTTTCCAAAATATTGTCTGAGTTACGATATGTTACTGGGATACATTGCATGCTGCTAATGGGTTTCTTGCTGTTGATTAACAGGTTTTGGATTCAGGGACAGTGAAAGAATACAGTCCACCACATGATTTGCTGCAAAACAGTAAGAGCCTATTTTACAAGATGGTGCAACAACTGGGTGAGGCTGAGGCCACTGCCCTCACTGAAAGAGCCAAACAGGTGAGGCTGCTGCAGGGAGTTGTAATTGAAGTTTGTCCCCAGGGTTCACACTCTTCACCTGATCTCCAACAGGCATCTGGTAACAAGCATTCTGTGCCCTTATCAATCAGAAGCCTCTGGAGACGAAGCGTCATGACTGAGTCTTAATAATACTTTGCAGGCTGAAGGCAGGTCTGCTGAGAATCTGCAGCAGTGCTGGGGGTGGGGTCAGAATGTGTGCAGTCATGTGTGCATGAGAGAGATTTTGTATTGCAGAGTACAAGTGGTTGAACTCTCTCTTTAGATAATTACAGAGCATAGAACACTCTGCAGATCCTTTACATTTCATTCTGACAGGTGCTCAGTACATTTTTTCAAATTTAAATTTATTTTTAATTGGATGATAATTACTTTACAATATTATGTTGATTTCTGCTGTATATCAACATGAATCAGCCATGGTATGCATATGTCCCCTCTCTCTTGAGTCTCCCTCCCACCACATTCCATCTTGCTAAGTTGTCACAGAGCAGCGGATTTGAGCTCCCTGCACGATACTGCAAATTTCCACTGGCTATGTCTGCATCTCCATTGCTGCTCTGCAGATAGGTTTATCAATACCATCTTTCTAGAGTCCATATATATGCACTAATATATATTTGTTTTCTTCTTTCTGACTTACTTCACTCTGTTTAATATGTTCTTGGTTCATCCACCTCATTAGAACTGAGTCAAATGCATTCCTTTTTATGGCTGAGTAGTATTGTGTATTACTCACACATCATGAGAGTACATCATGAGAAATGCTGGGCTGGAAGAAGCACAAGCTGGAATCAAGATTGCCGGGAGAAATATCAAGAACCTCAGATATACAGATGACACCACCCTTATGGCAGAAAGTGAAGAGGAACTAAAAAGCCTCTTGATGAAAGTGAAAGAGGAGAGTGAAAATGTTGGCTTAAAGCTCAACATTCAGAAAACTAGGATCATGGCATCTGGTCCCATCACTTCATGGCAAATAGATGGGAAACAGTGGAAACAGTGTCAGACTTTATTTTTTTGGGGATCCAAAATCACTGAAGATGGTGATTGCAGCCATGAAATTAAAAGACACTCCTTGAAAGTAAAGTTGTGGCCAACCTAGACAGCATATTAAAAGCAGAGACATTTGTCAACAAAGTTCCATCTAGTCAAGGCTATGATTTTTTTCAATAGTCATGTATGGATGTGAAAGTTGGACTGTGAAGAAAGCTGAGTGCCGAAGAATTGATGCTTTTGAATTGTGATGTTGGAGAAGACTCTTGAGAGTCCCTTGGACTGCAAGGAGATCCAACCAGTCCATTCGAAAGGAGGTCAGTCCTGGGTATTCATTGGAAGGATTGATGTTGAAGTTGAAACTCCAATACTTTGGCCACCTCATGCGAAGAGTTGACTCACTGGAAAAGACTCTGATGCTGGAAGGGATTGAGGGCTGGAGGTGAAGGAGATGACAGAAGATGAGGTGGCTGGATGGCATCACCGACTCGATGGACATGAGTTTGGGTAAATTCCTGGAGTTGGTGATGGACAGGGAGGCCTGGCGTGCTGTGGTTCATAGGGTTGCAAAGAGTTGACACGACTGAGTGACTGGACTGAACTGAATATTTTGTATATGTACCAGAACCCCTGTATTCATTCATCTGTTGATGGACATCTAGGTTGCTTTCATGTCCTAGCTATTGTAAATAGTACTGCAGTGAACACTGGGGTACATGTGTCTTTTTCAATGATGAAACCATACCTCAGGGTGTATACCCAGTAGTGGGATTGTTGGGTCATATGGTAGTTTATTCCTAGTTTTTGAGGAATCTCCATACTATTCTCCATAGTGGCCATATCAGTTTATATTCCCACCAAGAGTGCAAGAGAGTTCACTTTGGTTCACACCCTCTCCAGCATTTGTTTGTAGAGTTTTTGATGCTGGCCATTCTGAACAGTGTGATGTGATACCTGATTGTACTTTTGATTTGCATTTCTCTAATAATGAGAGATGTTAAGCATCTCTTCATATGTTTATTAGCCATTTGTATATCTTCTTTGGAGAAGGGTCTGTTTAGGTTTTCTGCCCAATTTTTGATTGGGTAGTTTACTTTTTTGTTATTGAGCTGAATGAGCTGCTTATATATTTTGGAGAATAATCTTTTGTTAGTTGTTTCATTTGCTATTATTTTCTCCCATTCTGAGGGTTGTCTTTTCACCTTGCTTATAGTTTCCTTCACAGTGCAAAAGCTTTTAACTAGGTGCCATTTGTTTACTTTTGCTTTTATTTCCATTACTCGAAGAGGCAGGTCATAGAGGATCTTGTCAAAGAGTGTTCTGCCTATATTTTTCTCTAAGAGTTTTTATAGTTTCTGGTCCTACATTTAGGTCTTTAATCCAATTTGAGTTTCTTTTTAATGTATGGTGTTAGAGAGTGTTCTAATTTCATTCTTTTATACGTATATGTCCAGGTTTCCCAGCACCACATATTGAAGAAACTATCTTTTCTCCATTGTATGTTCTTGCCTCCTTTGTTAAAGATAAAGTGCCCACAGGTGCCTGGGTTTATCTCTGGGCTTTCCATCCTCTTCCACTGGTCTGCATTTCTGTTTTTGTGCCAGTACTCTGCTGTCTGATGACTTTAGCTTTATAGACTGAAGTCAGGAAGGTTGATCCCTCCAGCTCCATTCTTCTTTCTCAAGATTGTTTTGGCTCTCAGTACATTTTGGATGTAAGTGCTACCAAGGAACAGCTAGTTGAGAAGTCTAGACAGCATATGGAAAAGCAGAGACATCATTTTGCCCACAAAAGTCCATATAGTCAAAGTGATAGCTTTTCCAATTGTCATGTATGGATGTGAGAATTAGTCTATAAAGAAGGCTGAGCCCTAAAGAATTAATGCTTTTGTATTATGGTGCTGGAGAAGACTTTAGAGAGCTCCTTGGCCTGCAAAAAGATTAAACCAGGCAGTCCTAAAAGAGATCAATCCTGAATATTCATTGGAAACACTGAGGTTGAAGCTGAAGCTCCAATAATTTGGCCACCTGATGTGAAGATCCAACTCTTTGGAAAAGACTGATGCTGGGAAAGATTGAATGAAAAATAAGAAGAGAGGCAGATTATGTGATGGTTAGATAGCATCACCGACACAATGGATTGAGCAAACTCCAGGAGATAGTGGAGGACAGAGGAGCCTGGCATGCTATAGTCCATGGGGTCACAAAGAGTCAGACATAACCTAGCAACTGAACAACAACAACACACAAATGTAGCTTAACAATAAATATTGTTAAATTAGTTGCAAGATTGTTAGGCCAGGAATCAACAAGCTTTCTAATTCTATGACCTATGCCTCTTTTTACACTTGACTTGAAACACTTACTGAAAGAAAAGATTTCTAATTCTGTGTCTGCTACAAACTAGCATAACATTAATTATGTGTATAGAGCCACTATATATATGACTTTTGTGGGCAAAGTGATGTCTCTGTTTTTCCATATGCAGTCTAGGTTTGTCATATCTTTCCTTCCAAAGGGCAAGTGTCTTTTAACTTCCTGGGTGTAGTCACTGTCCACAGTGATTTTGGAGCCTAAGAAAATAAAGTCTGTCACTGCTTCCTCTTTTACTCTTTCTATTTACAATGAAGTGATGGGACATGATCTTAGTGTTTTAATGATGAGTGGCAATGTATATGGTTATGTATATAGGGCCACCTTCCTCTTAAGGGACTTCCTCATCTATTAAATACTGGTGTTGAAGCCAATATCTTATGTTATCTGGACCCATCTAGAATTCAGTAATCTATTTCTCACTACTCAATGTTTGATTATATGTAATTAAAACACATTTTTAAGTTGAGGATTTTGACACATAGTTGGGGATATATCCCTCTGATGTGAAATGCCTAAGGTCAAAAGAACAAAAGGGTTTGTGGGATTTCTGGCTGTTTTGTGACTAGGTTTACAGGGACTCACAAATGCTTGTCATATCTTAGGAGGGAAGCTCTAAATGGGAGACACTATAGTGGATGAAAGTGCTCTGTGAATTTCAGGCATAAAAATATAGGGCTCCAAGTGCAGTTTCCCTACATTTGCATAAAATGTAAGTACTTCCACAAAGCTCAGAACACAATCTTTGTTGTCCCCAATCTAGGCTTGAACAAGCCAAATTTGTCAACTCTTCCAACAGCTCTGTGATCATGGACAATTTCCTACCCTCTGAACAGTGGAAAGTACAGATCTTCTTCTAAGGAGAAAGAATAAGAAGAAACATTGACAGAGGGAACTTAGGCTATTTTCTATTTATTTTATTTTTTTAGGCTGTCACCTCAGTTATCACATTTGTACAATGAGACCTCAATTATCACATTTGTACAGTCAGTTACTATCACCTCACCTTTGCTAGAAAGATTCTACGTGACCTGAATGTTACTCTTTTGAGCACCATCATATACAGTGCTTAGTGCTCTCACACACCTCATCTCTGAGAAAATGCTTTGTATACCTTTAAACACCATCCAGACTATAGAATTAAGGTATTGTGAATTCATGACTTATTCTGGTGACAACTTCCATCTTCCAGAAGATACAGGAAGCATAAGGGGGTAACTGGAACTAATTCTTTTTGTTTGTTTTGGGAGTTGAATCTGAACTTTACTGGTGGGACACAAATTTAAAATCAGAGCAGCACATTTGAGGAACAAGTCACTGCATACAATATTAAAGATTAGAAATGCAATTATAGAGGCATTTCACACGCAAAAAGTAATAAAGCAAAGACTGAGCAAGCAGACAGTATCATCACAGGAAAGGAGATCTCTAGCGTGCTAAATAGAAGTTTTGGTAGAGCAAACAGACCAACACTCTAACTGGACGTAATACTAAACAACAAAGACTTATGGAGAAAATGATATTGGTATCATGTAGGATTTTTCTTCAAAAATTAGAAAACAGAGGTGACCTACATTTTTTTCCCAGTAGATCTTTCTAGATCCAATGAACAATATTCCACCTTTCTCCCCTCCAACTCTCATATTTCATAGCTTTCCTTCCAAGGAGCAAGCATCTTTTAGTTTCTTGACTGTAGTTATCGTCCACAGTGATTTGGAACCCAAGAAAATCTGTCACTGCTTCCACTGTTACCCTGTCTATTTGCAATGAAGTGATGAGACAGGATGTGATTATCTTACTGTTTTTAATGTTGAGTGGCAAGCCAGCTTTTCACTCTCCTTTTTCACTCTCATCAAGAGGCTCTTTTAGCTTCTCTCCACTTACTGCCATTAGAATGGTATCATCTGCCTATCTGAGGTTGTTGTTATTTCTCCCAGCATTCTAGATTCCAACTTTTGACTCACCCAACCTGGCATTTCACATGGTCTACCCTGCATTTAAGTTAAATAAACAGAGACAATATACAGCCTTGATGTACTCCTTTCCCAGTTTTGAACCAGTCCATTTTTCCATATCTGGTTCTAACTGTTTCTTCTGGACCTATGTACAGTTTTCTCAGGAGGCAGGTAAAGTGGACTAGTACTTCCATCTCTTAAAGAATTTTCTACAGTTTGTTGTGATCCACACAGTCAAAGGCTTTAGCATAGTCGATGAAGCAGAAATAGATGTTTTACTGGAACTAACTTGCTTTCTCCATGATCCAACAAATGTTGGCAATTTGATCTCTGGTTCCTCTGCCTTTTCTAAACCCATCTTGTATGTCTGTAAGTTCTTGGTTCATGTATTGCAGAAGCCTAGCTTAAAGGATTTTGAACATAACCTTGTGCATGGGAAATGAGTGCAACAGTGCAGTAATTTGAACATTCTTTGGCATTGCTCTTCTTTGGGATTAGAATGAAAATTGACCTTTCCCAGTCCTATGGCAGCTGCTGTTTTCCAAATTTGCCCTATTGAGTGCAGTACTTTAGCAGCAATATCTTTTAAGATTTTAAATAGCTCAGCTGGAATTCCATCACCTTCTCTGATTTTGGTCATAGTAATGCTTCCTAAAACCCACCGACTTCACATTCCAGGATATCCAGTTCTAGATGAGTGACAACACCATTGTGATTATCTGGATTGTTAAGACCTTTCTTGTATAGTTCTTCTGTGTATTCTTGCCACTTCTTAATCTCTTCTGCTGCTATTAGGTCCTTGAGTTTTCTGTCCTTTATCATGCCCATCCTTGCATGAAATGCTTCCTTGATAGTTCCAATTTTCTTGAAAGAGATCTCTAGTCTTTCCCATTCTATTCTTTTCCTCCCTTTCTTTGCATTGTTCATTTAAGAAGACCTTCTTTTCTCTCCTTGTTATTCTGTGGAAACTCTGCATTCAGTTGGGTATATCTTTCCCTTTCTCCTTTGCCTTTGCTTCTCTTCTTTCCTGGGATATTTGTGAAGCCTCCTCAAACAACCACTTTGCCTTCTTGCATTTCTTTTTCTTTGGGATGGTTTTGGTCACTGCCTCCCATACATTGTTACAGACCTCCGTTCATAGTTCTTCAGATGCTCTGTCTACCAGATCTTATCCTTTGAATCTATTCATCACCTCCACTGTATAATTATAAGAGATTTGATTTAGGTCATAGCTGAATTGCCTAGTGATTTTCTCTATTTCTTTCTATTTAAGTTTGAATTTTGCAATAAGCAGCTGATGACCTGAGTCACAGTCAGCTCCAGTTCTTGTTTTGCTGACAGTGTAGAGGTTCTCCATCTTTGGCTGTAAAGAACATAATCATCTGATTTCAATTTTGACCAGCTGGTGATGTCCATGTGCACACTCATCTACTGGGCTGTTGGAAAAGGGTGTTTGCTATGACCAATATGTTCTCTTGGCAAAACTTTGTTAGCCTTTGTCCTGCTTCATTTTGTACTCCAAGGCCAAACTTGACTATTACTTTAGGTATCTCTTGACTTCCTATCTTTGCATTCCAATCCCCTATGATGAAAAGAATATCTTTTTTTTTTTTTTTTTTTAATGCTAGTTCTAGGTCTTGTAGGTCTTCAAAGAACCAGTCAGCTTCAGCTTCTTTGGCATCAGTGGTTGAGTCATAGACTTGGATTACATGTTGAATGGTTTGCTTTGGAAATGAACCAAGATCATTGTTATTTTTGAAATTGCACCCAAGTACTACATTTTGGACTCTTTGTTGACCACAAGGGCTACTACATTTCTTTTAAGGGAACCTTGTCCACAGTTGTATATATAATGGTCATTTGAGTTAGATTCACCTGTTCCTTTCCAGTTTAGTTCACTGACTTCTAAAATGTTGATGTTAACTCTTGCCATCTCCTGTTTGACCACTTTGAATTTACCTTGATTTTTGGACCTAACATGCCAGGTTCCTACACAATATTGTTCTTTATAGTATCAAACTTCACTTTGCCCAGCAGATGCATCCACTACTGAGCATCGTCTCCACTTTGGCCCAGCTCTTCATTCATTCTGGAGCTATTAGCAATTGTCTTCCCCACTTCCCCAGTAGCTTATTGGACAGCTTCCAACCTGAGGGGCTCATCTTCTGGTGTCATACTTTTTGCCTTTTCATATTGTTCATGGGGTTCTCCAGGAAAGAATACTTTAGTGGGTTGCCATTTCCTTCTCCAGGAAATATACACAAACTTCATTTGTGTGTTATTGTTGTTCAGTCAGTCAGTCACGTCTGACTATTTGTGTAGTTCTTTATAGTTTATTTTACATAGTTCTTACATGTATGATTTCACTTTATTCTCATGATGGTCTTTTATTTTTAATCCCACATCATGGATGAGGTGATTGGGTCAAGGGTTCACTGAAGGTCAGAGAGCTGGTCCAGGGAGCACATTATTTGTGTATTTTATAGATCCTATACTACTTTATTCAGAGAAGGCAATGGCACCCCACTCCAGTACTCTTGCCTGGAAAATCCCATGGATGGAGGAGCCTGGTAGGCTGCAGTCCATGGGGTCACTACAAGTCAGACAAGACTGAGCGACTTCATTTTCACTTTTCACTTTCACGCATTGGAGGAGAAAATGGCAACCCACTCCAGAATTCTTGCCTGGAGAATCCCAGGGACAGGGGAGCCTGGTGGGCTGCCGTCTATGGGGTCATACAGAGTTGGACATGACTGAAGCGACTTAGCAGCAGCAGCAGCATACTACTTCATTATTATTTTTATTCCCTTCTGCTTTCCTTTGGATTAAGTGATTTTTTTTTCTAGGTCATATATTAATATTTGCAGGGCATCACTTCAAGCTAGAGGGGATTCTCTCTATTTAGTACAGAAGCTTCTTATAACCAAGAGAGAGAGAGAGAGACAGAGAGGATAAGCAAGCTAGGGAGAAATTGAGAATGAATATTCCCTAGCCTGCAGAGATGGGTGGTTACAATGATGCTTGCATTTCAGAATTTCTCTTCTCCAAGGTCCCTGACAGTGTATATTCTTCACACAAACACCTTGGTTTTTTACCAGTTAGTTGGAGAACTGCTCACTTATGATAGCTGATATCTGTTTCCCTTATGTAGCCTCTGTTTGTCTTGCCACAGCTGATTGTATCCTGTTGTCTAAGGCAGCCTGTTGAGATCTTTTTGTCTTTTGAAGTTTCAATTGACTCCTGATTTCATCCAGGATTACCCTTATTTTTTATCTACCAATATCCTTGCTGTTTAGGGTGATTTCTGAGAGGATAAGGGGAGAGAAAATTCACTATTCAATTAATCAAAAATAAGAAATCTTAACTCTCTAGTACTCTTTAACTTTGATAATATACCTGCCAATATGTACACAAAGTTGCATACATATTAAGTTGCTTCAGTTGTGTCCAACTCTTTGTGATGCCATGGACTATAATTGGCCAGGCTCCTCTGTCTATGGGATTTTCCAGGCAAGACTACTGGAGTGGATTGCCATTTCCTTTTACAGGAGAATTTTCCAGACTCAAGGATTGAACCCACATCTCCTGAGGCTCCTGCATTGGCAGGCAGATTCTTTATCATTAGCGCTACCTGGGAAGACTGTACACAAAGTTAGACTTGCTTTAAAAATGAGAAATTTAACCTAGAGTAATGGAAGCAAAAGCAAAAGTAAAAAAGTGGGACCTAAGCAACTTAAAAACTTTTGCAGAGCAAAGGAAACCATAAACAGAGTGAAAAGACAATCTATGGAGTGGGAGAAAATAGTTGTAAACTATGAAACTGACAACAGCTTAATTTCCAAAATATATGAAAAATTCTTACAACTCATAAACAACAACAACAATAACAACAAACATACAACTCAATAGAAAAATGGGCATAAGAACTAAGCAGACATTTCTTCAAAGAAGACGTACAGATGGCCAACAGCCACATGAAAAGATGCTCAATATCATTAATGATTAAGGAAATCCAGTTCAAAACTCTAATGAGGTATCACCTCACACTGGTCGGAATGGACATCACTTAGAAGTCTACAAATAATAAATGATGAAGAGGGTATGGAAAAAAAGGTACCTCCTTATATTTTTGATGTGATTACAAATTGGTGCAGTCACAGTATGGAATTGCAGAACAGTATGGAAATTCCAGATTGCAGAGCAGTCTGGAAATTCCTCAAAAAAACTAAAAATAGAGTTGCCATATTATCCAGCAATCCCACTCCTGGGAATATCCCAGACAAAACTATAATTCAAAAAGATACATGCATCCTTGTGTTCATAGCAGCAGTAGTAAGAACAGCCAAGATGTGAAAGCAACCTAAATGCCTGCTGGCAGATGAACGGGTGAAGAAGATAGAGTATGTGTATATACATATACATACATCTTCTTTATCTATTCATTCATCTAGGTTTGTGATATAGACACATGCATATACTGTATATGCACATACAATGGAATATTATTCAGCCATGAAAGAGAATGAAATAATTCCATTTGCAGTAACATGGATGGACCTAGAGATTATCATACTGTGTGAAGCAGAGAAAGACAAAAATCATATAGCACTTATATGTGGAATTAATTTAAAAAAAAACAAAAGAACTTATTTATAAAACTCACAGAAATAGAAAACAAACTTAAGATTAATAAAAGGGAAAGGAGAGGGAGGGATGAATTAGAAGTTTAGGATTATCAGATACATACTTTCACATATAAAATAGACAATGACCTACTGTATAACATCAGGAACTATATTCAATATATTGTAATAACCTACAATGGAAAAGAATCTGAAAAAGAATGTGTGTTTATAACTGAATCACTTTGCTGTACACTAGAAACTAAGACACTGTAAATCAGCTATATACTTCAATGAAATAATTATTTAGCCAATTAATTAAAAGGAGAGGAGTTTGAGGATTATTGGGATTGAACTAGGGCCATGTAGCTCAGTAAGAATGAATGGTCAGAATCTTGAGCCATAATTCTCTATATATTGAACCACTGATTCAGTATATTCAATATATTGATTCCTTTATCCATGCAGGAAAGCTTGTATTGCTCTATTACTTTTAGTGATATCTAATTCCATGATAGTAGCTTTGTTTACAAGCTGGAGTATAAATACTAAATTTCAACCTATACTGGAGGAACTATAATGAGCCAAACCCAAGAGAAAAACTGAAAATGACTCAAGAAACCCAATATTGGGTCTTTTGTTATGCTTGCCTTGAATTTGAACTTTTTTGACATCGTCTTTTTTAATCTTCACAACCATGCTGAGCTGGCAGTATTATCCTTTAGATGGAGAAACTGAAGTAGGAGAACCTAAATGACTTCTTAAAGTCCCAGGTTAGAAAGTGTTAGTAATTTTTTTACCATATTAAGTGAATTAATTGTATCTTAACTTCTACTCTGGGCTTCGGTAAAGATAAAATCAAATGATTAACAAAAGGGCTTCCCAGACGTTTTGCTTTCATCCCATAAATCATGTGATATTGCTACTTTCTGTGCACTAAGGGGCCGTATCTCTGAGCAGCATTGTAATCACAGCCAACACTTAGCTCAGCCTATTTTCAACCTGTAGTTTGTAGCCATTTCTTAGTTCCTATGAGGTAGGTCACTGTCTTGTTTCACCAATGAAGAAGCTGGTGCAGAGTGAGCTTAATTGATCTTTCCAGGGTCATCAGTGGTCCAGGAGAGAGAGGTGAGACTGGGCTTTTCCATCCCAGGCTCAGCAGAGACCATGGGGTCTCTGCTAACAAGTGTTCAGTCACCTCAACTCCCTTCATAACATGCTCTTGAAAAAGATGCCTTCTCTCACTCCTGCTGTCAGCCAGAGTGTGGTCTACACCAGGACAACAGATGGGAGAGAGGAAGGTCAAATCAAGGATTTTATACAAAGGAAGCTTGTTTTCATTATTTAGTTTCAAGTATTTTAGACCATGACATTTTTTAAAATAAAAAATTATGTTGAGAAGGGCTATAGGGAAAGGAGCCAGCTAATTTTGGGAGGAATGTCAACCGGGAGAAAATGAATTATATTTCCATGTGTGTGTGTGTGTGTTTTTTCTTCATGTGTCCTTTTGGCTGTTTTTAGTTTCACAAAGAGTACATAAATATATAACCACACACACACATGGCTAGCTTAAAAAAATGGAGGAGAGAGATGATATGCGATTAGCCCCCAAAAGCCTGACTTTTAAATCCTTGCATTTTGAATCAAAATAGTCTCAGATTTCACCCAGTGGAATCCAAGTACTTTTGGAGAATTCTATCTTTCTCCTTAAGTGGTCTTTTCATATATAGACCAAGTGGTCTATATATAGTGGTCTTTTAATATATAATTTCATATGCAGTGCTGTTTTGAGGGTAGCAAGTATGCAAGCAAGAAGAGGAAAAGAAAGTACACCTAATATGAAGGTAGGGGTCTCAGAACTTTTGTATTCACATATGAAGTCCATTATCTCTCATGATAACGTTGTTAACAACATCCACAAATGAACTTGGAGTCATCTTTTGTAAAATAGATCTGGAATCATATGACAAGAATGAGTCTCACATAGATAGTACATTTTCTGCTTTAAAGACAAAAGTTTTCACATTCTTCTTTGGGGGAAAAATTACTTTTGAAGTCTTTTCTTCACCCAGACACTTTTAGAGATAAGAGCTCACAAGTCTTGACATTATTTCATTTTGTTATGTACATCTGTCAAGAAACTGAGATAGGATACAGCTACTCAAAAGTGATGGTTGTGAAACAGTGAAACTTGACAGCATTTCATTTCCTTTGTGTTCTGACTATACATTCATCAGAAAGCCTGTCTCTTTCAGTTCAGCTAGAAATTGGTAGAATTCAAAAAATCAAGCTGGCAAAGAACTGTCCTATTTTGGGTATCATCTTACATTTTAGAGAAGTTGCTTGGTTGAGTCATTGTTAAAGCTTTAGATTCTTCTTTCATTCTTGGGACCAATTACTTACAGATGACATTTCTATAGGCCCTCTAATAGCTTTTGCCACACAAATTAAATGCCAGGATATTTCATATATATATATCAATGTATTTCATATATATATCAGTATATTTCATATATCAGAGAAGGCAATGGCGACCCACTCCAGTACTCTTACCTGGAAAATCCCATGGACTGAGGAGCCTGGTAGGTTGCAGTCCATGGGGTCGCTGAGCTGGACACAACTGAGCGACTTCACTTTCACTTTTCACTTTCATGCACTGGAGAAGGAAATGGCAACTCACTCCAGTGTTCTTGCCTGGAGAATCCCATGGACAGGGGAGCCTGGTGGGCAGCCGTCTATGGGGTCGTGCAGAATAGGACACAACTGAAGTGACTCAGCAGCAGCAGCATATTTCATACATACACACACACACACACACACACACACACACACACATATATATATATATCCATCCAGCATTTCAATGTTTGTCAATCAGAATTTATTAAATACAGGGATTACAACTGGATACTAACATCCAGATTTATTGAGCTCATTTTATGTGTGAAAATGAGAAAACCTCGTGCAGACGCTGGATTTCCTAGCCTCTTTGTCACTCTTTTTAATTTATCTCCAGGTTTTGAGTCAGTAAAATGATTTTGCTTTTTAATTTACTATAGTAACAAAGCATATCTGTGAATTAGAATGATCAGAACTCTAGTGAATCTACAGGTTATTTAGCATTAAGCCCAGCCCCACTGAGGATTCTAATGGGACTACTTCCTCCATAGAATAAGCACATCCCTGGTGCTTTTTAAAAATTGTGCCTCCAGTAGCTATGTGATTGTTTAATGTGAAGATGTGGACATCTTCCACATGTATTCAAATGTGTTGCCTTAGAAAGGAGGACTTTAAAATGCTTTAAACATTTTTTTTTTTAATTTGTTCTTTTTCCCCTTCAGGCACACACCAAAAAGAAGTAACCATGAATGCTTCCAATGGACAGCCCTCAGCCTTAATGATTGTTGAGTCAGCACTGTGAATCTACCATGATATAAAGTCTATTCCAAAGGTGTTTGTCCAACAGTTTTTGCACTGCAAACACTATATTATACTTATTTTTTACACTAGTCTCAAATATTTACATGTAGATGTTAGTTCATTTGGACTTCTTTTCTCCAATTTTACCCAATAGTTTCAAGCTATAACAAAATGATTTATTATTTTTATTTATATATTATACTATTTTTTCTTATCCAAATCAGAGGTGAAATCCACCAGTGAAAGCTGTCTACCAGGTTTAGTGCCTTGAGAGACTCCAGAACCAAAACTCATTTTATGAGGTATAAAGAAGGTTGTCACAGATGTGTTTTACTGTTCCTAAAATTACATATTACTTTCCAATTTTATCAGGGGTTCTAGTTACTTGAAGACCATGTGAAGTCACCATTTGTTTTACCACTTTCTTTAACAGTGCTATGATCCGTTATTGCACACAAATATCTCTGATTAAAATAGAGATATACAAAAGAAAAAACAAAATCATATACTTTATGTGAGATAGGAAAGAGAGGTATCCTCTGCCCAAATTTAAAAGACACTTGGTTTAAAATATGTAAAGATAATATTTGATTATATGTTTTAAAACAGAAGGAAGAGAAATTATGCTTTCTCAAAATAGGAGCCCTTCTAGGTGATCACTGTCTTCTAGATGGAGAATTGTATTGTATTCTATATTTTACACTTTTTAAATTTATAACATAAAATTTTCTATGATAACCATTTTAACATACAATTCACTGCATTAGCCACATTCACAGTGTCATGAAACCCTCACTATCCAGTTTATTTTTAGTGATTATTTTAAACCACTCAGTGTTAGACCTCTATTTTTTCTACAGTCATTTTTGGTAAGTTTCCTTCTTTATGAATTAATCTATTTCATGTGAGTTTTCAGCTTGATTGGCTTAAAATTATTCATAAAATCTTATATGTTTAATATCTAAGTAGCTATAATTTGGTTCTATTTTGCTTTTTAATTTTCTTTGAGCCTTGTTTTCTTTCTTGAATAATCTTGCTTGATTTTTTCCTATTAATTTTCAAAGAATCAAATTCTGTTCTTAATTGATTCTTTCTGATTTTATGTTTTCTAGCTTATCATATTCTTCCATTCCTTCAGCTTTTCTTCATTTGAGTTTTTTTCTCTAAATTCTTCAATTGGAAACATATTAATTTTTAAACTTTTTTTTTCCCCTATGCAAATACATAAAACCTACTTTTTTATTCCACCTAAAGGCCCACTTTAGCTGCAGCCTACAAGTTTTGGTACTGAGCACTCATCAATAATCATAGTGTTATGTATTTTCCAATTATTAATTTGATTCATTATTATATATTTCACTCATGAGTTATTCATCATTGTAATGTTCTCTAAACTCCAAATACTAATAGCTATTTTTCTCTTATATTAGCCATGTAAACTGCTAACAGTCAACCTTTATTAGCTCATAAAAATAGCAGTTTCTTATGATTCGATGTAATAGTTTTCTTTTGATATTAATATATAACTTAACTTCATTTTGGCCAGAGAACATTAGAGTGAGGATTTTTAAACCAAAGGTTTAAAATATTGACACACAAAATCCTTGTTTCCACCATTTTTGTTTTCTATTTGTGGGATTTAAAAATGTTATGTGTATAACCAGAAATTTTCAAATAAAAATCCTTCTCAAATTCTGGAATGTTTTTGATGTATGTTACAGATTGGTTCTTTGGGATATAGACTCAGATTGGAGTTTAGTGTTGTGATGTTTATTAGGGGTGTTGTTGGAATTAGCATTCGTGGAATTAAGAGTGAAGAAACTGGATAGAGCAGAGGGAAAAAACCAAGTTGGATCATGGGCCAGATGACCTTAGCTGACCCTTGAGGGCTCTGGAGTGAAGATGGCCCTTCAGGGCTGTCCTGACATGTCCACTGGCCAGGCCTTTATGCCTCCACCTGGATGAGTCTTTGCACACAGGCTGCCGCCTAGAAGCTCTGGGGGCTGAAGATTGCCCACTGGCAGCATTTCCAGCAACTAGGGGGAGAGTCCTTGAAAGGAGGTCAGAACAGCACATCTCCAGGTCTTCACGGCCTCTGTCACAGCTCCAGAGGTAGGTGATAAGGATGTACTGTGGGCGAAACTCTTGGTGACTGATGTGTAAGTCAGAATGATGACTTGGTGATTCTCCTCAGTGCCCTGTGGTGTGAAAAAGAGCAGGAGCCTCATGTAGGGGAGATACTTCATTCTCTAGGATCAAACCAGTTGTTATTTCTCTGGAAAGATCAGTCCTCATCCTAGGTAACTCATATTTCTCTAATACCCTCTCATAGGTGGTCTGTTTTCTTAGTAAATCATGAGCTTCTTAAGACTTGGAACTGGATCATATTCACCTTTTAGTTACATCCTCCAGCACGGTGTCTGTCACATAAAAGGTGCTCAGTAAATGTTTTCTGAATGAATGATGACACAGAAGAAACCTTCTTTCTAAACATTATAATTCTGAAATGTTAAGAGGTAGCCTAGGATAACACAAAACCCTGCTTTTGGAGTCAGTCACACTGATCTGCATGCCAGTTCTTTCTCTGCCACATGCTAGAAATGTGAGTGCCCAAAGAATGCACTGTCCAGAGTGGGATACTTGAGAGTGAAAGGAAAGCAATAACCAGCAAGATGCCAGAACAATACACTGGTATTGTCCTTGACAAAATGGGCTACAGTCCCCCTTAGTTACTTGCCTTTGTGTCTCAACCTCTGAATCTTAGCTTCTTCATCTGGAAAATGAATATAATTCCTGCCCTTGAACCATTGCTTTGGTTGGGATGATGGATGGACTTTGAGTGTCTTTCCACCCAAAGACCCAGGGTGGAATCATTGACCTTGGTGATTCTTAAACACCAGGAGAGGAAAGCAGGATAGGCATGGATAAATTACCTGACACGAAGAGCTGACTCATTAGAAAAGACTCTGATGCTGGGAAAGATTGAAGGCAGGAGGAGAAGGGGACGACAGATGAGGAGATGGTTGGATGGCATCACCGACTCAGTGGACATGACTTTGAGCAAACTCCAGGAAATGGTGAAGAACAGGGAAGCCTGTAGTTCTTCAGTCCATGGTGTCACAAAGAGTTGGACACACCTGAGCAACTGAACAACAACAGCAACAACAACAAAGGTAGGTTGGAGACTGTAGAAGGTGTATTTGAGAAGGTCTTCATCCAATGGCCTAAACTGTTCTTCCTTCACATGTAGTTAAAATGATGCAAGCACAGAGGGAGGAGTTCAAGCTCTGGAAGAACCAAGATGAAGACTTTGATACACACAGAATGTTTTACAGAAAGCTTACATTGGACAGTTCTAACTAAAATCACTCTTTCAGTCAGCAACCATGCTCATAAACCAACTCAGAAATATCTACCCCGATAGGTAGAAGCTTTGGGTATTCCAAAACACTTCTTGATCCCAAAGCTAATCATATTTAATTTTGGAAGATGCTACATGAAAAACATTTTTAAAATTAAATTTTGGCAGACTAGACAAAAACAAAAAACAACTTAATAACTTAATGAAACAGATTTTATATCTTAGCTTCCACCTATTGAGGTAGATAATTATGAGCATGGTTGCTTGTCTCACTTACATCAGAATTTTGGGGAAGGGGAGACAGGAGTCAACACTTTTTAAGACCCCACAGGTGATTCCACCCTGCAGCCAAGTGAGAACCATTCTTGGAGGCAAAAGATCTCATTTCTTCATAAGTTTCAGCTTCTTTCATTGCTAGAGGCTTCCTCCAAGAAGCCCTCCTAACTAATTACATATTCTTCTCTTCCATCTGTCCATAGGTCTATCTGTAGCTGGGGTCAGCACTTTCCATATTTGATCATGCCTACAGGTCACCTGCTGCTGCTAAATCACTTCAGTCGTGTCCAACTCTGTGCGACCCCATAGACGGCAGCCCACCAGGCTCCCCAGACCCTGGGATTCTCCAGGCAAGAACACTGGAGTGGGTTGCCATTTCCTTCTCCAATGTGTGAAAGTGAAAAGTGAAAGTGAAGTCGCTCAGTCCTCTCTGACTCTTAGCGACCCCATGGACTGCAGCCTACCAGGCTCCTCTGTCCAGGGATTTTCTAGGCAAGAGTACTGGAGTGGTTTGCCATTGCCTTCTCTGCAGATCACCTGGGGACACTGTTAACCTGTAGATTCAGACTCAGGAGGTCCATGTGGGCGGAAGTCCCGCATCACTAGGACGCTCCCAGGTGCTTCCCCCCTGCTGGTGGGGGCCCCACGTGCAGGGTATATAGGAGAGGCTCATCTGTTTGCGCAGGCGCATTTGTGATTGTTCTGGGGCTGTTCAGGCTCCTTTTCTGCCTTTCCTGCACAAGGAGGGAGGGCAGCTGGTCTCTAGCTCTTTCCTGTCCTGGCTCTCATCCCACTCGGTCCTCACTACACTGCCCAAGGTGTGGATACAGACCTATACACACAGAAAGCTCCCCAATGAGTAAATGAACAAATGTGGTGAGAACCTCTATGGTGTTGTTAACATACATGAAGGTCTTTAGGAAGGTCTGGAGGAGAAACTCAATGTCCAGGGAGCCCTGGGTTCTAAGCACCGTGTGCGGTCAGGCTCCACACTGTGGGTGTGGTACCCAAGTCTAAAGAGAAACATTTTATTGAAAACAAACAAACGAAATACCTCAGCAAAACCAAATTCGTAGATACAAAGAACAGATTGGTGGTTCCAGAGGCAGGGGGTGGGTGGTGGGTGAAATTGAAGAGGGTGTTGGAAAGGTACAAACTTCTTGTTAATAAGGTCTGAGGCCAAGAGAAGCCCTTGGACTTCCCCTCACCTCTATTCAGGACTCCCCAGAGTTCTGTCTCAGAACTGAAATCTTTCTCCAGCTAACTT
This sequence comes from Bubalus kerabau, assembly GCF_029407905.1. Classification (NCBI taxonomy): domain Eukaryota; kingdom Metazoa; phylum Chordata; class Mammalia; order Artiodactyla; family Bovidae; genus Bubalus; species Bubalus kerabau. The sequence continues at coordinate 72,124,413 of NC_073635.1, forward strand.
CCCAGCTGTTTAAAAGCTTCTCTCTTGATATTTGAGTGGCTTCACTCAGAAGGACAAAGCGGGAGGGTGAGGGTAAAAAAGGCAAGAGGGTCTGAGGTGTTGATCGGTTTCTTCTCTCAGCTTTTAAACTAGGGTTTGGGCATGTAAAAGGCAGCCAAGGCAAACATCACAGCATTTTCACCAAAACCAGGTCCCTTAACAACTGTGACAGGGAGGAAAAGTTATCTTTGTCACCCATGACCTCTATGTGGCAGCGCCTCCCGCCACTCTAGGCCTTTGGTAAATTCCTATCTCTCCTCAGAATAATTTTTAATTTCTGACTCCAGTTCTTGGGTCGAAAATTATCTCATTAGGTTAATATACAATAATGATGAAAGAGAAGGAGTGGTATCAAGATAAGATTGAATCTTTTTGTCCAAATATTTCAAAGGGAAGAAATGAATCATTCCAGAGACTGCTGCCATGTAAAATTCCAAAGTGCAGTATTAAACTGATGGTTTGTAATGATTTAGAAAAGGAAGCAGTGGTCAGTGGGACAACCTCTTGGATTGTTAAGTAAAGAAATGTAATGCTGAATTAAATACGTATACTTATAATGACTGAGGGAACAGAAGAAAACTAGTGAAATCCTAATATTAAAATTTTAGCAGGCATCTGACAAAGTTTCTCAAGATGCTCTTGAGACGTAGTACTTAACCTGAGCACATATATATATACACACACATATATATAGACACACACACACACATATATATATATATAAATGTTAAGGTGATTATTAAATGGAAATGGACTGTGTTTATCTTTCTCAAGTCTTTATCTCTCAGAGGTGTGTACTGGAGTATCTGTGGGTGAAATTGTATGTATTTAGGAGTTGTGTTAAATGCTGGAAGCACCACAGCTTAATGAACCAAGATGTACAACATGTTAATAATTGTGCAGATCCCCCAACCAACAAATAAGTTTATCTAGTCCTAGATGTCAGTAGGCCTGAGGTTGAGAAAGCCTGCTTCCAGTCCCCCTGCAGCTTCTTAAATACATATCCATGCTTAAAACCAGTCTCCAAGTCTCAAGTCTAAATCATTCTGTTGAACAAGGACCTGTTGTATAGCACAGGGAACTCTGCTCAATGTTATGTGGCAGCCTGGATGGGAGAGGAATTTGGGGGAGAATGGATACCTGTATATGTATGGCTACGTCCTTTTGCCATGCACCTCAACTATCACAACATTGCTGATTGGCTATACTCAGATATAGAATAAAAAGATAAATAAATCACTCACTTGATATAAGGGTGTTTATTGGGGCTCTGGTTAGAAGGGTGGGTGTGACTAAAGGAGAAAATGCTCAGTATTGTTGGCTTCTGGCTCTAGTGTGAGCCTGGGTCTCTCAGTCAATGGATTTCCTTCAAGAATCCCACTCTGAGAGATTAAGTCTTTGACCTGAAGAAGGCCTACAAACCTCACATGGGTGGGGTGGTGGGTGGGAGGGATAATGAATTTCCTAGGCTAAACATCACTTTTCCAAGTAGTGATGCAGACCACACTAGTATTTAAGAATCAAAGAGTTTCCTTGGCTAGTCCAGTGCTTCTCCCTTATCTAGGTTTCTAGGAGAATCATACTCCATTATTGGTCAGAAAAGGGCTTGATTTCTTCCTGTTCTGTTACCTAGACTCCCAAGTCAGACTCCAGCAAGGGTCCTTCTGCCAGGTGTCCCTTGCACCCATAGAAGGAGAAATTTGATTCAGAATGAGAGGAGAGCTTTATTCCCATTAAAACATGAGAGGTAGAAGCTTGTGGTCTAGAGCACATGCTTTCACCACACCAGCAGGGTTGATTTATATGATATAAATATAAATTTATATGACAGCAGGGCTGTCATCTGGGAGGGGGAGAGATTCTCATGGGAGGGCTTAGCTGTGCTGCTTGTAGCTCCAGATCACAGTGCTGGGTGCCGTGTCTCTGCACACGGCCCTTTGAACTGAGGTGTGGCCATTTTGCACCAGGGACTCTGTTCTGAAGGGCTGAATACTAGACCTCTGCACAACAAACATTGTGAGCAAATGAAACTCAACCCAACACAAAGGAAAAAAAAAGCTTAGACTTTATAAGCAGATTCAATGTTTCCTCCCCAGGAACTGTTGATGGGCTTTGTGGGTGACACGCCCCTCCCCTATCCCCATCCTGCTCCTCATCCTGAGGGCATAGGCTCAGCTCCTGGAGCTGCTTCCTGCTGAGTGTGGGGTCCTCAGGCCCTGGGGAGGAGCAGGACTTCTCCTGCTGCCTGTGGACATGTCTGGTGCTCCTGGGCCTCAGCACTAACTACTCTGCCTCTGAGCCACCACTGTCTGGTGTTTTCCAGATTCTGAGGGTCATGAAGGGGCCCAGGAAAGCACAAACCTAGGGGTGCTCCAGTGGCCTCATCACCCCAGCTTCAAATTGTTTCCTGGATCAGGGGGCCTGGTGTATGCAGCCCAGCGGCTCTCTCAGTGGTCTGTCTGTGCCTTCTTCTATGAGGCCACATGTATCCACGTGAAAACATCTCCACATGTCGCCAGGTGCATAGACCCCTCCCCGGGCATGAATGGGTGTTCAAGGTTAACTTGGTGTCCCAGGATCATCCTGGTCTGGGAGGCAGTGGGCTTGAGTCACAGTTGGAAGCCCTGGCTGTTCTGGTTGGTCACTGTTGCAAGGGTGACTGTTCCCTTTTTTATGGTGATAGGGTTGTATTTGTTCCCCCAACCAAGGTCACTAGCTCTCCTCTGAACACAGTGATTCCCAAAATTAGTCATTTGCTCTTTGGGGACACACTTTTGTTGTTTTTTGGAAGAGAAACTTCAGGTCAGAGACAGGTTCACATGAGTACTCAAGGGAATCTGTTGACCTAGGTTGTTTTTCCAAAGGATGGGGCTCAAGGCCCCCTTCACTTGAGTGTGATGTCCCCATGGAGTGACCCCCTGCAACTTTGGGGCAGATGGGTGGTTGACATCATCAAGTGGGGTCCATTCCTCTCAGGAGTGACTGGGATTGATGGCTGCTGTTTTCCAGGTTTTCAGAGCCACCTGGGCCTCTGGCTGGAAGGAGTGGCAGGCAAGTCAGGTACAGGCATCAACTGGTTACCTTGGTTTCTCCTACAGGGAGGGCACACTTGAGTTGTCCCACTTCAAGGGAACTAAAGGGTCCCTTCTCTTGGCTTAGGGAGTGGGTCTACCATGAGTTCAAACACACTTGACTCTAACTTACCCTTGGGGCTAACAGCATGCAGATCAGGGCAAGTGGGAGTAATGTAACATTTTCTCCTGGCATAGCTTGGCTAAGGTGTCTTTGAAGGTGTGATTGGATCTCTCTTCTTTCCCTCATGATTGGGTTTCCAGGCTTAGTGAAAAGTCCATTTTATGCCCAGGGCACTTGTTATCCCCTTTGTGACTTGAGATGCTAATGCTATGCCATTATCACTTTATAAGAATCCTGGGAGCCCAAATCTGGGAATTATGTCTCTTAAGCCACTTTGTTTGCCATTTTAGTTCTAGTGGGGAGCCTTTCTGCCCACCTTTAAAATATGTCCAGAGGAGGAGCTAAGATGGTGGAGGAATAGGGCGGGGAGGTCACTTTCTCCCCCACAAATTCATCAAAAGAACATTTAAACACCAAGTAAATTCCACAAAACAACTTCTGAATGCTGGCAGAGGACATCAGGCACCCAGAAAAGCAACCCATTGTCTTCGAAAGGAGGTAGGAAAAAAATAAAAGACAAAAAAAGAGACAAAAGAGGGAGGGACGGAGCTTCATCCTGGTAAGGGAGTCTTAAAAAGAGAAGTTTACAAACACCAGGAAACACTCTCACTGCCGAGTCTGTGCCGAGCTTTGGAAGCACAGAGGGCAACATAACAGGGAGGAAAAATAAATAAACAATTAAAACCCACAGATTACGAGCCCAACGGTAACTCCCCAAGTGGAGAAGCAGTGCAGACGCCTGCACACGCCACTAGCAAGCGGGTGCTGGGCAGGGAGGCGCGGGCTGCATCGCTTAGAGTAAGGATCTGGCCTGAATGTCCCGAGCACTATTTGAGCGAACTAATTTGGGCTAGCAAAGCAGAATGGGATAACTACCATGCGAAAAGCCAGCCCTAACCTAAGACACCGCCAGGCCCGCGCACGGAACAAAGAACTGAACAGAGATAGCCCGCTGCAGACCATCCCCCTCTGGTAACAGGCAGCCAGAGCCAGAAGGGGGCAATCTCAGCCGCAGAGAGACATTATCTACAAAACTGTAAGCAGGCTTCTTTGCTAAGACTTCTTGGGGTTCTGGACGGTCAACATCCTCCTGAGAAGGTGCGCCGGTTGTACACCCAGAAAACCGAGCGGTGGGGAGGTGATAAGTCGCAGCAATTGCACTCACCAAACACCTCATCACCTAAGCTGCTCGGACCTGGGAAGGGCACAAAACGCAGGCCCAACCAAGTCTGCGCCTCTGAGGACTACCCGAGTGCCTGAAACTGAGTGGCTTGGACCTGGGAGGTGCAGGCAGCTGAGGGCTGGCCTCGGATGGTTCCCGGCAGAGCAAACTAGAGTGTGGGCAGGGAGGCTACACGCGCCGTGAGCAGGGGCAGGCACAGTGTGGCTGAGGCACTGCAAGCACACGCCAGTGTTATTTGTTTGCAGCGTTCCTCCCTCCCCACAGCGTGACTGAACAAGTGAGCCTAAAAAAAAAAAAAAGTGTCCACCACCACCCTCTTTGTATCAGAGTGGAAATCAGACACTGAAGAGACCAGCAAACAGAAGAAGCTGTAACAAAGGGAACCGCCTTGGAAGCGACAGGCAATAGAATAAAACCCTGTCATTAGCACCAACTACATAGGAAGGGGCCTACAGATCTTGAGAAATATAAGCCGGACCAAGGAACTAGCCGAAAATGAACTGACCCCACAATATCCAAAACAACACCAGAGAAAGTCCTAGATATACTTTTACTATTTTTACGATCATTCATTCATTCATTCTTTCTTTATTTTTTTTTAATTTTTGAAAAAATTTTTAAGTCCTCTATTACTCCTTTAATTTTAACTTTTATACCTACTATTTGCAAAAAAAAAAAAAAAAAAAAAACATTTTTTAAAGCAAATTTCATATATATATATATATTTTTATAATTTTTGTAACTTTTTTTCTTTTTTCTTTTTCTCTTTCTTTTTTCTTCTTCTTCTTTTCTTTAACAATTGTATTTTTGAAACTCCAAACTCTACTCTAGATTTTTAATTTTAGCTTTTTGGTATTTGTTATCAATTTTGTACCTATATTTTCTTTTACAATTTTTGTGACTTTTTTTCCCCCTCTCTTTCATTCTCTTCTTCTTTTCTTTAACATTGTATTTCTGAAATTCCAAACTCTACTCTAGATTTTTACTTTATACTTTTTGGTATTTGTTATCAATTTTGTACCTTTATCTTCTTAATAATTTTTGTGACTTTGTTTTTGTTTGTTTGTTTTTTCTCTTTCTTTTTCTTCTTCTTTTCTTTAACATTGTATTTTTGAAATTCCAAACTCTACTCTAGATTTTTAACTTTTGCTTTTTGGTATTTGTTATCAATTTTGTACCTATATCTTCTTTATAAAATTTTGAGACTTTTTTTTTTCTCCTTTTTCTCTCTTTCTTTTCCTTCTTTTTTTCTTTAACATTGTATTTTTGAAATTCCAAACTCTAGATTTTTAATTTTTGCTTTTAGGTATTTGTTACCAATATTGTAACTTTAAGAACCCAATCTTCAGTACCCATTTTTACTTGGGAGTGAGCTTACTGGCTTGACTGCTCTCTCCCTCTTTGGACTCTCCTTTTTCCCCACCAGGTTGCCTGTGTCTCCTCCCTAACCCCCTCTACTCTACCCGACTCTGTGAATTGCTGTATGTTCCAGACAGTGGTGAACACTTAGGGAACTGATTACTGGCTGGATCTGTCTCTCTCCTTTTCATTCCCCCCTTTTATCCTCATGGCCACCTCTGTCTCCTTCCTCCTTCTTCTCTTCTTTGTATAACTCCATGAACATCTCTGAGTGGTCCAGTTGTGGAGTCCACAAAAGGAAGTGATTACTGGTTGGCCCACTCTCTCCTCTATTGATTCCACCTCATCTCATTCGGGTCATCTCTAATTCCCTCCTCCCTCTTCTCTTCTCCATGTAACGCTGTGAACCTCTCTTGGTGACACTCATGGTGGAGAAACTTTTCATCTGTAACCTAGATGTTTTATCAATGGTGCTGTATAGAAGGAGAAGTTTTGAGACTACTGTAAAAATAAGACCGATAACTGGAAGCAGGAGGCTTAAGTCCAAGCCCCGACTCCAGGGAACTCCTGACTCCAGGGAACATTAATTGACAGGAGCTCATTAACTGCCTCCATACCTACACTGAAACCAAGCACCACACAAGGGCCAACAAGTTCCAGGGCAAGACATACCAAGCAAGTTCTCCAGCAACACAGGAACAAAGCACTGAGCTCCAATATACAGGCTGTGCAAAGTTACTACAAAACCATAGTCATCTCGTAACTCACTATTGGACACTCCATTGCACTCCACAGAGAAGAAATCCAGCTCCACCACCAGAACACTGACACAAGCTTCCCTAACCAAGAAACCTTGACAAGCCACCTGTACAAACCCACACACAGCGAGGAAATGCCACAATAAAGAGAACTCCACAAACTGCCAGAATACAGAAAGGACAATCCAAATTCAGCAATATAAACAAGATGAAGAGACAGAGGAATACCCAGCAGATAAAGGAACAGGATAAATGCCCACCAAACCAAACAAAAGAGGAAGAGATAGGGAATCTACCTGATAAAGAATTCCGAATAATGATAGTGAAATTGATCCAAAATCTTGAAATCAAAATGGAATCACAGATAAATAGCCTGGAGACAAGGATTGAGAAGATGCAAGAAAGGTTTAACAAGGACCTAGAAGACAAAAAAAAGAGTCAATATATAATGAATAATGCAATAAATGAGATTTAAAACACTCTGGAGGCAACAAGGCAACAAATAGTAGAGTGACCGAGGCAGAAGATAGGATTAGTGAATTAGAAGATAGAATGATAGAAATAAATGAATCAGAGAGGAAAAAATAAAAACGAATTAAAAGAAATGAGGAAAATCTCAGAGACCTCCAGGACAATATTAAATGCTACAACATTCGAATCATAGGGGTCCCAGAAGAAGAAGACAAAAAGAAAGACCATGAGAAAATACTTGAGGAGATAATAGTTGAAAACTTCCCTAAAATGGGGAAGGAAATAATCACTCATGTCCAAGAAAGCCAGAGAGTCCCAAACAGGATAAACCCAAGGCAAAACGCCCCAAGACACATATTAATCAAATTAACAAAGATCAAACACAAAGAACAAATATTAAAAGCAGCAAGGGAAAAACAACAAATAACACACAAGGGAATTCCCATAAGCATAACAGCTGATTTTTCAATAGAAACTCTTCAAGCCAGGACGGAATGGCAAGACATCCTTAAAGTGATGAAAGAACATAACCTACAGCCCAGATTATTGTACCCAGAAAGGATCTCATTCAAATATGAAGGAGAAATCAAAAGCTTTACAGACAAGCAAAAGTTGAGAGAATTCAGCACCATCAAACCAGCTCTCCGACAAGCACTAAAGGATATTCTTTACAGGAAACACAAAAAGGGTGTATAAATTCGAACCCAAAACAATAAAGTAAATGGCAAAGGGATCATACTTATCAATAATTACCTTAAACATAAATGGGTTGAATGTCCCAACCAAAAGACAAAGACTGCCTGAATGGATACAAAAACAAGACCCCTACATATGTTGTCTACCAGAGACCCACCTGAAAATAGGGGACACATACAGACTGAAAGTGAAGGGCTGGAAAAAGATTTTCCATGCAAATAGGGACCAAAAGAAAGCAGGAGTCGCAATACTCATATCAGATAAAATAGACTTTAAAACAAAGGCTGTGAAAAGAGACAAAGATGGTCACTACATAATGATCAAAGGATCAATCCAAGAAGAAGATATAACAATTATAAATATATATGCACCCAACACTGGAGCACTGCAGTATGTAAGACAAATGCTAACAAGTATGAAAGGAGAAATTAACAATAACACAATAATAGTGGGAGACTTTAATACCCCACTCACACCTATGGATAGATCAACTAAACAGAAAATTAACAAGGAAACACAAACTTTAAATGATACAATAGACCAGTTAGACCTAATTGATATCTATAGGACATTTCAATCCAAAACAATGAATTTCACCTTTTTCTCAAGCGCACATGGAACCTTCTCCAGGATAGATCACATCCTGGGCCATAAAGCTAGCCTTGGTAAATTCAAAAAAAATTGAAATCATTCCAAGCATCTTTTCTGACCACAATGCAGTAAGATTAGATGTCAATTACAGGAGAAAAACTATTAAAAATTCCAACATATGGAGGCCGAACAACACACTGCTGAATAACCAACAAATCACAGAAGAAATCAAAAAAGAAATAAAAATTTGCATAGAAATGAATGAAGATGAAAACACAACAACCCAAAACCTGTGGAACACTGTAAAAGCAGTCCTACGGGGGAAGTTCATAGCAATACAGGCATACCTCAAGAAACAAGAAAAAAGTCAAATAAATAACCTAACTCTACACCTAAAGCAACTAGAAATGGAAGAAATGAAGAACCCCAGGGTTAGTAGAAGGAAAGTAATCTTAAAAATCAGGGCAGAAATAAATGCAAAAGAAACAAAAGAGACCATAGCAAAAATCAACAAAGCCAAAAGCTGGTTCTTTGAAAGAATACATAAAATTGACAAACCATTAGCCAGACTCATCAAGAAACAAAGGGAGAAAAATCAAATCAATAAAATTAGAAATGAAAATGGAGAGATCACAACAGACAACACAGAAATACAAAGGATCATAAGAGAGTACTATCAACAATTATATGCCAATAAAATGAATAACGTGGAAGAAATGGACAAATTCTTAGAAAAGTACAACTTTCCAAAACTGGACCAGGAAGAAATAGAAAATCTTAACAGACCCATCACAAGCATGGAAATTTAAACTGTAATCAGAAATCTTCCAGCAAACAAAAGCCCAGGTCCAGACGGCTTCACAGCTGAATTCTACCAAATATTTAGAGAAGAGCTAACACCTATCCTACTCAAACTCTTCCAGAAAATTGCAGAGGAAGGTAAACTTCCAAACTCATTCTATGAGGCCACCATCACCCTAATACCAAAACCTGACAAAGATCCCACAAAAAAATAAAATGACGGGCCAATATCACTGATGAACATAGATGCAAAAATCCTTAACAAAATTCTAGCAATCAGAATCCAAGAACACATTAAAAATTTCATACACCATGACCAAGTGGGTTTTATCCCAGGGATGCAAGGATTCTTCGATATCCACAAATCAATCAATGTAATACACCACATTAACAAATTGAAAAATAAAAGCCATATGATTATCTCAATAGATGCAGAGAAAGCCTTTGACAAAAGTCAACATCCATTTATGATAAAAACTCTCCAGAAAGCAGGAATAGAAGGAACATGCTGCTGCTGCTAAGTCATTTCAGGAGTGTCTGACTCTGTGCGACACCATAGATGGCAGCCAACCAGGATCCCCCATCCCTGGGATTCTCCAGGCAAGAACACTGGAGTGGGCTGCCATTTCCCTCTCCAATGCATGAAAGTGAAAAGTGAAAGTGAAGTTGCTCAGCCGTGTTCGACTCCCAGCAACCCCATGGACTGCAGCCTACAAGGCTCCTCTGTCCATGGGATTCTCCAGTGGGGTGCCAGTGGAGTGGGGTGCCATTGCCTTCTCCTAGAAGGAACATACCTCAACATAATAAAAGCTATATATGACAAACCCACAGCAAACATTATCCTCAATGGTGAAAACTTGAAAGCATTTCCTCTAAAGTCAGGAACAAGACAAGGGTGACCACTTTCACCATTACTATTCAACATAGTTTTGGAAGTTTTGGCCACAGCAATCAGAGCAGAAAAAGAAATAAAAGGAATCTTAATTGGAAAAGAAGAAGTAAAACTCTCACTGTTTGCAGATGACATGATCCTCTACATAGAAAACCCTAAAGACTCCACCAGAAAATTACTAGAACTAATCAAAGAATACAGTAAAGTTGCAGGATATAAAATCAACACCCAGAAATCCCTTGCATTCCTATACACTAATAATGAGAAAACAGAAAGCAAAATTAAGGAAACAATTCCATTCACCATTGCAACGAAAAGAATAAAATACTTAGGAATATATCTACCTAAAGAAACTAAAGACCTATATATAGAAAACTATAAAACACTGGTGAAGGAAATCAAAGAGGACACTAATAGATGGAGAAACATACCATGTTCATGGGTTGGAAGAATCAATATAGTGAAAATGAGTATACTACCCAAAGCAATTTATAGATTCAATGCAATCCCTATCAAGCTACCAATGGTATTCTTCACAGAGCTAGATCAAATAATTTCACAATTTGTATGGAAATGCAAAAAACCTCGAATAGCCAAAGCAATCTTGAGAAAGAAAAACAGAACTGGAGGAATCAACCTGCCTGACTTCAGGCTCTACTACAAAGCCACAATCATCAAGACAGTATGGTACTGGCACAAAGACAGAAATATAGATCAATGGAACAAAATAGAAAGTCCAGAGATAAATCCATGCACATATGGACAACTTATTTTTGACAAAGGAGGCAAGAATATACAATGGATTAAAAACAATCTCTTTAACAAGTGGTACTGGGAAAACTGGTCAACCACTTGTAAAAGAATGAAACTAGAACATTTTCTAACACCATAAAAAAAAACAAACTCAAAATGGATTAAAGATCTAAACGTAAGACCAGAAACTATAAAACTCTTAGAGGAGAACATAGGCAAAACACTCTCTGACATACATCACAGCAGGATCCTCTATGACCCACCTTCCAGAATATTGGAAATAAAAGCAAAAATAAACAAATGGGACCTAATTAAACTTAAAAGCTTCTGCACAACAAAGGAAACTATAAGCAAGGTGAAAAGACAGCCTTCAGAATGGGAGAAAATAATAGCAAATGAAGCAACTGAGAAACAACTAATCTCAAAAATATATAAGCAACTCCTACAGCTCAATTCCAGAAAAATAAATGACCAAACCAAAAAATGGGCCAAAGAACTAAATAGACATTTCTCCAAAGAAGACATAAAGATGGCTCACAAACACACGAAAAGATGCTCAACATCACTCATTATCAGAGAAATGCACATCAAAACCACTATGAGGTACTATTTCACGCCAGTCAGAATGGCTGCGATCTAAAAGTCTACAAGCAATAAATGCTGGAGAGGGTGTGGAGAAAAGGGAACCCTCTTACACTGTTGGTGGGAATGCAAACTAGTGCAGCCACTATGGAGAACAGTGTGGAGATTCCTTAAAAAACTGGAAATAGAACTGCCTTATGACCCAGCAATCCCACTGCTGGGCATACACACCGAGTAAACCAGAATTGAAAGAGACACATGTACCCCAATGTTCATTGCAGCACTGTTCATAATAGCCAGGACATGGAAGCAACCTAGATGTCCATCAGCAGATGAATGGATAAGAAAGATGTGGTACATATACATGATGGAGTATTACTCAGCCATTAAAAAGAACACATTTGAATCAGTTCTAATAAGGTGGATGAAACTGGAGCCTATTATACAGAGTGAAGTAAGCCAGAAAGAAAAACACCAATACAGTATACTAACTCATATGTATGGAATTTAGAAAGATGGTAACAATAACCCTGTATACAAGACAGCAAAAGAGACACTGATGTATAGAACAGTCTTTTGGACTCTGTGGGAGAGGGACAGGGTGGGATGATTTGGGAGAATGGCATTGAAACATGTATAATATCATGTGTGAAATGGCTCGCCAGTCCAAATTTTATGCACGATGCTGGATGCTTGGGGCTGGTGCACTGGGACGACCCGGGGGGATGGTGTGTGTGGGTGGGAGGAAGGCTCGTGATGGGGAGCACATGTGTGCCTGTGGCGGATTCATTTTGGTGTGTGGCAGAACCAATACAATATTGTAAAGTTAAAAAATAAATAAATAAACAAAGGAAAAGACAGCTGTGCCAAAGTACATTGGTGAGAAAAAAAAAATTGTCCACTAGTACCTATAGATTCTTGAAGTTGCCCTGTGCTGTTGGCATGACAGTAAATTCTATCTACCAGTCTTCTCCAGGATATATCCCTCTGGTCTGAATGGGTTTTTTCTGGAGGACCTGAGGGTCTGGTGTTGGGGGTGTTCACTGTGTAGATGGTACATGTCTTCACTTTCAGACTGGCTATACTTTTCATGCCACAAGTTATTCTGAGCTCAACTAACCAATTATACAGAGCTTCCCTCCTGTAGTGAGTTCCTCTGAGTCTGCCTAGTGGCTTGACAAGCTGAAGTTTGGAGAAAAAACTATTGCTCATGTTCATAAACTAGCCTTCCATGGCCTTCTTGCAGTAGGAAATGGCAACCCACTGCAATATTCTTGCCTGTAGAATTCCAAGGACAGAGGAGCCTGATGGATTACTGTCCATGGAGTCTCAAAGAGTTACAACTACTGTCCATGGGGTCACTCAGTTACAACTGGAAATTGAGCATGCATGCACCCACATATGGCCTCCTAGGTGTCTGTCTGTTACCAGACTGACTTAGGGTTAGCTTACCCTCTCATGTTGGGCTTCCCTGATAGCTCAGCTGGTAAAGAATCCACCTGCAATGCAGGAAACCCTGGTTCAATTCCTGGGTCAGGAAGATCCACTGGAGAAGGGATAGGCTACGTACTCCAGTATTCTTGGGCTTCCCTCGTGGCTGAGCTGGAAAGAATCTGCCTGCAATGCAGGAGACCTGGGTTCAATCCCTGGGTTGGGAAGATCCCCTGGAGAAGGGAAAGGCTACCCACTCCAGTATTCTTGCCTGGAGAATCCCATGAACAAAGGAGCCTGGCAGGCTACAGTCCATGGGGTTACAAAGAGTTAGACATAACTGAACAATCTTGGCATAAACAGGTTGCCAAAGAAACCCAGGACAGAAGCTCCTCACCTGTGTGCCTGCTTTTCCTCTGGGAGGGTATTCTTGCTTAAATAAACTCTGTAGGAATTACAGGTGGGATGTAGGAATTAGGGACAACTGGATGTGTGTCCTTGGCTTTGTTGACTGCCCTGGGGTCCTGGACCATTTAGGTTTCTCTCTCTCTCTCTTTAAAAAGCTGCATTTTCTAAGTCATCAAAAACCTCTACTTTGCCAGATCCAATCATTACTGTTTCATCTTCATCTTAACTGCCTCTCGGAAGCATGGTCTCCAGCTTCTCCTTCTAGAGACACTCTCTACACTTCTGTGACTGTGCATTCTCTCCCACCTCAGTCTCCTTGGCTGACTGTTTACCTGTGAATTTTGGAGGGCTTCAGGGCTCAGTCTGACTTCTCTCACTCTTGATGTGACTTCCTCTTTTTCATTTCCATAAGTCTTATTTCTTTAACAAAAATTCTTAGATAAGTAGGCAAACATCAGTATTTTATGTAATCTGCTTGGGATGTACTGCTAAAATATAAAATTTGGTATTTTTAGAAATCTTGAAATATTTCATATTAAAGAAAATAGAAATTTACTAACCATTTGGGGACACTATAAAACCATTAGCAAAGCAGAGCATCCAATAACAGTCACTTCTCCAGCTGTCATTCTCTGGACAGTTTCAGTCTCATAGAAGACAACTGAGACCAAGAGGCATCTAGGTCTTCATTTGTCAATGAAGTTGACAAAATTATATGTCCAAAGTCATCATTATTATTCCTAATGGAGACCCTCAGATGCTTACTTTAAAGCCTTTTAAATCTTACTTTACAAACAAGTTTAAAAGTAGTAAAAGTACACAATGGAGTATTACTCAGTCATTAAAAAGAATACATTTGAATCAGTTCTAATGAGGTGGATGAAACTGGAACCTGTTATACAGAATGAAGTAAGCCAGAAAGAAAAACACCAATACAGTATACTAACGCATATATATGGAATTTAGAAAGACAGTAACAATAACCCTGTATACGAGACAGCAAAAGAGACACTGATGTATAGAACAGTCTTTTGGACTCTGTGGGAGAGGGAGAGGGAGAGGGTGGGATGATTTGGGAGAATGGCATTGAAATACGTATAATATCATATATGGAATGAGTCGCCAGTCCAGGTTCTATGCAGGATACTGGATGCTTGGGGCTGGTGCACTGGGATGACCCAGAGGGATGGTATAGGGAGGGAGGAGGGAGGAGGGTTCAGGAGGGGGAACACATGTATTCCTGTGGTGGATTCATTTCGATATTTGGCAAAACCAATACAATAGTGTAAAGTTCAAAAATAAAATAAAAAAAATAAAGTGATTGCCAAGTTAAAAAAAAAATAAAAGTAGTAAAAGTAAAATATTATTAGAAATGTGAGGAAAAGAAAATATATTTTAAAAACAGACATGAAAATTTAAAAGTTAAATCATAGCTATTATTATTTTTTTTTTCCGTTTAACTTTTTTTTTTAATTTTATTTTATTTTTAAACTTTACATAATTGTATTAGTTTTGCCAAATATCAAAATGAATCCGCCACAGGTATACATGTGTTCCCCACCCTGAACCCTCCTCCCTCCTCCCTCCTCCCTCCCCATTCCATCCCTCTGGGTCGTCCCAGTGCACCAGCCCCAAGCATCCAGTATCTGTGTTAGTAAATCCATAAATCCCTCTATCCATGTTTTGTTAGCCTGTAAGACTATTGAAAGTGAAAGTCGCTCAGTAGTGTCTGAGTCTTTGCTACCCCCATAGACTATCAAGTCCATGGAATTCTCCAGGCCAGAATATGGAGTGGGTAGTCTTTCCCTTCTCCAGGGGATCTTTCCAACCCAGAAATTGAACCCGGGTCTCCTGCATTACAGGCAGATTCTACACCAGCTAAGCCACAAGGGAAACCTTTTGTACTAAAGAGAAGACTATTGTACTACATGACACAACACTGCATGTTGGCAATGATACCAAAAAATATTTGTCATTATTTTCTGCAAACTCTTAAGAATGGAGGGACATCAGCAACGCATTTTAGGAAAATGCCCATCAAAAAAGTTAACATTTTTTGTTTTAGTATAGAAACATAATGGACTTCATTTCTGTTGTCCACATTATAATAAAAGCTTTCATGAGAAGGTGTGACTCTAAGGATGAGAATTGCACACTCAGTATCTATTGTAAGTTCTGTGAGGGTAGGAAACATGCATTTCATTTAGATTCAGTTTGCTGCTTTTATACCTGCAGATTCCCTGAGAGTGCAGTTGAAAGGAGAACATCTAAAAGGAATGAAGGGAAGTCTCTTCTCAGAAAACAAACAAACAAAAATTGCCTGAAGCTCTTTATGTTCAGGAACAGCACTTCAGTTGTAACCCTGAATATCATATAACATACCTATGAATGTTCAAAACAGAGATTAAATGTGAAAAATGTTCAATGCAAGTTAATTTTATAAATGTATTTCTTAGATTCTGCTTCTCTTAATTAAATGGAAGCCATTTAATAAACACAAAAATATTTTAATGAAAAAAAAAAAAACTGGATTCTCTTGATGGTGATTTGAATAGGATGGAAAGAATGTTATGATGATAATTCTGGCAGTGTTTTATAAATTACTTTAAAAAAATGACAACAGAAAGGCCAAGTCTGGCCTTCTAAGTTTCTTGATTGAGTTGAAGAAAGCTGTATCTGTATCAGATAATGAGTAAGCCTATGAAATCCTCTATAATATCAATGGGATATACTAGTACTATAGAATCTATAACTATTAGGTCTATAACTTAAAAGAAAACCTCTATATTTCTTCTATTATAACATTTCACCATTTGGATATATAAGTAAGTAAAGTCGCTCTATCATGTCCGACTCTTTGTGACCCCATGGACAGTAGCCTACCATGCTCCTCTGTCCAAGGGATTTTCCGGGAAAGAGTACTAGAGTAGGTTGCCATTTCCTTCTCCAGGGGATCTTCCCAATCCAGGGATCGAACCCAGGTCTCCATCATTTTCATCAATATCTTATCAGTATTTCATTGACTTTTTTTCTTTTATGGGGGGTTGCAATTGCAGAGGTGTCACATATACCCCCTGCCCTCACACTCCAGAGCCTCCCTACGACCAACATCCCTTCCTTTGCTACAATTAATGAATCTAGACTGACACATTATAGTCACCCATAGTCCATAGTTTACATTAGGATTCACTCCTGGTGTGCATTCTTTGCGTTTAGACAAATGTATGACATTTTCATTATCATGTATCATACAGAGTATTTCCATTGTCCTAAAAATCATCTATGCTCCACCTATTCATCCCTTACTCCCATCTCCACTCTCTGGGAATCACTGATCATTTCACTGTCTCCATAGTTTGCCTTTTTGTCATACAGTTAGCATTATACAGCATGTAACCTTTTCAGACTGACTACTTTCACTTAGTAATGAGCATTTATGATTCTTCCATGTTGTTTCATGGGTTGGTAGCACATTTTGTGTGTGTGTGTGTGTGTGTGTGTGTGTGTGTGTGTGCTGAATAATTCTCCTTAGTCTGGATGAACTAGGTTAATTACCCATTCACCTATTGAAGGACATCTTGGTTGCTTCCAAGTTTTGGTAATTATGAATAAACCTGCTATATGTATTTTACAGATTTAAAATTTTTGTTTCTCTTCCTTCAAAGTTAAACATATAATGAACCATTACTTCTAATATGCATGCAAACCAGACTGAATAGGTACCTCCTTTCATTTCTCTATATTTACATTAGTTACATTATTTTTAATATTAACATATCCATTTTTTCCATCTTCCATTTACTTTGAACAATTCAGGGAACTATAATAAAACATACAAATAGATCTACAAAGAAGTGCCATCACAATACAGAGACGGTTGTTCTATGGAAACTGAACAAGTTGACTGATAGGCAGAGATGTATGGCAATACTTGATAGTCAGTTGCTGGATGAAAGTCTAAATTTGAAACAAGAATAGTGATTTGATGGTAGCCGAGGAAAAGTTGCAGTCCTATAGGACACACAGATGTATACGAGAAATAGTCTGGCTGTTTGTTTAAACAGTAAAGACTTGTCAACTGGACATTGAAAAATGATAACTGACACACATATACTCACCATTGGTAAAAGGGAGAAAACGTTTAGCCCAGAATTTGGTCTTTGTTTCAGTTCAGTTCAGTTCAGTTCAGTCACTCAGTCATGTCTGACTCTTTGCGACCCCATGAATTGCAGCATGCCAGGCCTCCTTGTCCATCACCAACTCCCAGAGTTCACTCAGACCCATGCCCATCAAGTCAGTGATGCCATCCAGCCATCTCATCCTCTGTCATCTCCTTCCTCTCCTGCCCCCTATCCCTCCCAGCATCAGAGTCTTTTCCAATGAGTCAACTCTTCTCATGAGGTGGCCAAAGTACTGGAGTTTCAGCTTTAGCATCATTCCTTACAAAGAAATCCCAGGGCTGAGAGTGGCACTTCTCACAGGATACAAGCAAGTTGTACCATATAGTTTAATTCTGAACTTTGCATGGATACACGACATGGGGTTAAATGTACCCTTGTAGACAAGCTCATTTGAAGAGGAGGCACCTCAAGCTTTCTGACCCAAACTCCCAGCTTTGGGCCAAAGGCCAGCTGCCCTTTCTAATTTGCTTCTTATCCAAAGCTACTGCCTTATCTTGCAGCCACAGAAATATGACATGAACTATAACTTAAAATTTTTGTAATAGTCATGTTAAAAAGTAAAAAGGAACAGGTGAAATGAATATTAATAAGGTATTTTTAAACCAGTATGTTCACAATAATATCATTTCAACATGTAATCAAGGTGACAAATCATTAACGAGAGAAAAATATTTTTACACTGTCTTTGACATCTATTGTGTATTGTATACATATAGCACACCTCAGTTTCGACCAGATGCATTTGAAGTCCTCAAATGTGTTGGGCAACCCAAGGTTTACAGTATTATTACAGTTAGGACTTCTATGGAGAAGGCCATGGCACCCCACTCCAGTACTTTTGCCTGGAAAATTCCATGGATGGAGGAGCCTGGTAGGCTGCAGTCCATGGGGCCGCTAGAGTCGGACACGACTGAGCAACTTCACTTTCACTTTTCACTTTCATGCATTGGAGAAGGAGATGACAACCTACTCCAGTGTTCTTGCCTGGAGAATCTCAGGGACGAGCAAGCCTGGTGGGCTGCCGCCTATGGGGTGGCACAGAGTTGGACACGACTGAAGCAACTTAGCAGCAGCAGCAGCAGCAGGACTTCTATGGATGCAAGGGAGTGAATACATTTCTCAGTAATTAGAAGGACTGTTTTGTAGGTGTCTTCGTTTGGGTTCCCCACTAGCAGACCCTGAGACAAGGATTTGAGTGGAAGTAGTTTATTTTGGAAGTGATCCCAGGAAAACACATTTAGGGAGTGGAAAAGTGATATACAGAAGGAAGGAAGTCAATAAAGAGTGTGTTAACAAACAAGTTACACTTGGACTACTGGATTCCTTCTTGCTGGGTCACCATGGGAGAGAGAATTGCCTCAACTGATGGGCAACACACTGGGGCATTTATCTACCAACTCCCCATTGATCAGTGGCTGAGGGTTGAATCCAGGGGTTTTGGCTTGTCTTGCATGTGGCCCCAATGTGCTCTACAAGCATAGAGCTCCCAAAACAGTGAGCTGCCTTAATTCTGTAGGAATGTCAGAGGATAGGAGCTGGAACATGACAGTTTCTGCCCCAGCAGGTCACACCGTCCAAGGAGGGATCCTGCTAGTCTCAGAAGCCCTGGAGGCCTGACGCCAAGACTCTCCTTTACATCACTCATCCTCTTTAACTTATCCTGTCCCTGGCTTCTGGATCAGTCTTGCCACACAGTAGGTGTTTAATAAATAGCTGTTCACTTTCCTTTGGGTACCAGCTTTATTCTTTTAGGCATGTGTGATCATGCTAAGTCACTTCAGTCATGTCCAACTCTTTGCAACCCTATGGACAGTTGCCTGCCAGGCTCCTCTGTCCATGGGATTCTCCAGGCAAGAATACTGGAGTGGGTTACCATACCCTCCTCCAGGGGATCTGCTCAACTCAGGGACCGAACCTGCATCTCTTATGTCTCCTGCATTGGCAGGTGGTTTGTTTAACACCAGTGCCACCTGGCAAGCTTTTTTTATTCTTTCTGGCCTCTCCATGTAGATGGGGCACATAGCTACCAGCAATCATGGGTCATGTCCTTATAACTCCCTCACTAGAAAGGAAAGTGAAGTTTTCCCCTTTCTAACTCCAGGAAAAACAAAATCAAAAAAGAACAGCAACAAAAATATCCTCAAGGAAGAAAGCCAACTGGCCTAACATGGGCCTTCAGTTTATCTCTGGGCCAAACCCTTTGAACAGAGACATAGCATACTATTATTGGCTAGATTTGAATGTGATGTCCATTCCTGAGGTTACGGAGGTGGATATATTATGGGAAGGTGGAGTGACAATGAAATTTTAACCATATTCAGACTATGGCTACTCACTGGAGTGTATTTAAATTGTGAATCCCTATTGTCTTGATAGAAAGACAGTACTGTCTCAGCTGAACCATTTTAGTACTGCTCTTATATCTGCTGCAGATTTAACGCTTGATGCTTTGGCTATTTGACAGAGATATCATAGATCATTTAATAATTTATAAATCCGTTCAGTTCAGTCACTCAGTCGTGTCCAACTCTTTGCAACCCCATGAATCACAGCACGCCAGGCCTGCCTGTCGATCACCAACTCCCGGAGTCTACCCAAACCCATGTCCATCGAGTCGGTGATGCCATCCAGCCATCTCATCCTCTGTTGTCCCCTTCTCCTCCTGCCCCCAATCCTTCCCAGCGTTAGGGTCTTTTCCAATGAGTCAACTCTTCGCATGAGGTGGCCAAAGTATTGGAGTTTCAGCTTCAACATCAGTTTTCACACAGTTATAAATTTTCATCATATGTCCCTGAGGTTTGTCTGGGAATGAATCAAGTCCGACAAGATTGAATCCCTTATTAGATGGTGTCTCATCATTTCCACTAGAATCAATGGCTGGCTGCATTAACTCAGCATAATGTATTCAGTGTTCATCCATATTATAGCATGCATCATATTTTATAAAATGACAAATAATATTCCATAGCCCATAATACCATGTTTTATTTGTCCATTTATCAGTTTATGTACCCTTGGATTGCCCTGCCTCCAATTCATTTTTTCCTTTTATGAATAGTGCCACTATGACATTCATATGTAAGTTTTCATGTGTACATGGGCTTCATTTATCTGCCTAGGACTAGAATTGCTGGATTATGTGGTAATTTTGTGGCTGTACCCCATTACATTCCCATTAACAATGTATGAGAGTTCCAATTTCCCTACATCCTTTCCAACACTTGTTATTATTGCCTTTAGTTATAGTACTGAACATTTAAGATGAGTAAACACATGCAGATATAGACCTTAATACATCTTCTCTGTTTGTAAGCTCCATGCATGGCTTTGTGGTCATGTAGAACATGAATGGAATGGATGGAATTTCCATTCCAGTGAATGGAAACCTTTTTGTTTGTATGTTGCTTTAAGTTTTTAAAAGTGCATTTACACATTATGAGACTAACAATAAACCTACAGGGAGTACAAAGAGTGGCAATTTCCCATTTTAGACCTTAGATGGGCTAGGTCAGAAAGGTTAAGTAATAAGTGAAACATCTAAAACTCTGGTCCCCTGGCTTCATGTTGAGTCTTCCCTGTACAGTTCAATGCTGGATTTTAACGTCTCTTCTAAGTATCATATTAACATTCAGAAAAGAATGCTGAGAAGCTTCAAAAGATCTTAGTTAAAAGCAAAAAAGACAGCTAGAAGCTGAAGGGACTGAGTGTATTTGACAGTTTGGAGATGCTAATTATGATTCTGAAATAGTTGTGGGGACTGGAGAGAATAGTCTGGCGAAGCCTGATAAGGGAAGTCACTAGGCTTCCAACTTCAGCAAGAGATTTAAGAAGACTGTAAATCAGGTGAAGTTAGGTTATGTAAACTGTAGATTGCATTCTCTCAGAAAGAGCTAACACCAGAAAGTAGGTAATTGTTACAAATTTCAGCTCTTTTTTCATTTTTTTTTGCAACAGAAAATTTTAAACATTCATGGAATATCAAAAAAATAGTATAATAAATCCTCACAATGTGCATTGATAGAACATGATCAACATTCTGTCATTCTTACAAGTTGACTTATAAAAATATTTGAATGCACATTAAGGCTTTCCTTAAAATCATTTTCCCTCCAGCTTTATTGAGGTATAAATGACAAAAATGTAAATATTGAAGATACAACCTAATGACTTGATACACATATATGCTCAGTAGCTAAGTCACGTCCGACTCTTTGCGACCTCATGGACTATAGAAAATACTCACCACAGCCAAGGCAATCAACATAGCAGTCAATTCACACCTTAACCATTTTCCTTTTTTTGTTTTTAATGTTGAGAACTTCCAAGATCTCTTCTCATAGAAAACTGAAATTTCACAGTACATAATTGTCAACTGGAGCCACATTTCTGTATATCAGTTCTCCGGAAATTACTTGTATCTTGTAATTGAAGCCAAAAGTCATTATTAAAAAGGGAAATTATCAAAGAATAGCAACATGATCTTGTGATAAGCTCCACAAATTTTGATCTTTCTTCATTTAGGGTGGAAGGGAAGAAAACTGCTGAGCTGGTAAGATGGCCACACAAATAGCTACATACTTATGGGTGGGAGCCCAACGTTTTGTTTATTCAGTCCTGCAGTCATTTGTTCATTCAAATAACACATTCTAGGCAGTTTTGATGCACACTGTCCATCCACCAGTGAAACTGTCATGCTGGCCTTGGGCTCGAGTCCAAATCAGGAGTCATCATTTAATACGTCTTTGAAGACTGTGGATAAGTGCTGTCCTTGAGCCTCATCTTTCTTATCCATAAAATAGGGATAATACGTTGCTGAATAAGGTGTTGTTAAAGTTAAAAGTAAGGGCAGTTCCCTAGAAATATGCATGACCTGTGTTCTGTAACATATGCCACTCTTAACTTGTCTAGGCCCTGAGATCATGATTAAAGAAATCACGAGACAGCCTCTCTCTCCTCAGATTTCCATTTCCCAGTATAAGAGGACAGCAACAAGCTCACAGAGGTTCCCTGCACAATGCAGCATGTAAGATGCCAGAAAGCTGCCCCCATTAACACCATGCATTCATCTTCCAAAATCATCTGAGTTCCTCTAATTTTCTGTTACGTTTCATTAGGTCTTGCAGCTCTACAAACATAACCTGTGCTAAACTCTGTTGTTGTCTGAGGTCAAAAAAACTGTTGGAGTTTGGAGCAAAGAAAGGTTTATTGCAAGAGTCAGGCAAGGAGTTCATGCTCAAAAAATCCAAACTCCCTGATGAATTTCAGGGGAGAGTTTTTAAAGGGAAGGTGAGGGAGAAAGTGCAGTATAGGTGATCACCTCCAGTATTATTCTCTGATTTGTTGATGATGAGGTAACAGGGTCATGTCATGGGGTTTAACATCTTCAGTCCTCAAGCTCCAGCTGGTGTGGAGGCTCCCTGCTTGTGGTCATCATGCAGTTAACTTCTTCCATCTGGTGAAGCTTTTAGTATCTGCAGAACAACTCAGGAATATGCTTCAGACACTGTCATCTATATGATCTAAATCCCTCAGGGAAGGACTAAAGATTTTGTGATTACTATACGGCTGAGCTATTGTTTAATATTTTGTTGTTGTTGTTACTACATATTCACATTCTTTCCATCACTAATTCTTGAGCCAGCCTTCTGTGGCTCAGAGGAGGCCTGGGAGATTAAAGCTTTTCTACAAGCAAGAGGGGCTTCCCAGTGGTAAAGGATCCACCTGCCAATGCAAAGAGAAGCAGGATGCAGGCTAGATCCATGGTTCAGGAAGATCCCCTGGAGGGGGAAATGGCAACCCACTCCAGTATTCTTGCCTAGATAATCCCATGGACAGAGGAGGCTGGTGGGCTACAGTCCATGTGGTCGCAAAGAGTCGGACAGGACTGAGTGACTGAGCACCTCATGCACAAACAATAGGCAGGCAGAGGGCATGGGGTGGGGTGGGATCTAGCCCAGGAAAGTCCCACAGGGTCCTGCTCCATAACAGTTGGACACCCTCCTGTAGCATCCTTATTTGGTCTTGATGAGGGCAGAGTGCCCTGATCAAGGGTTGCTATCTCCTTGTGCCAGCTTTCTCCTGGTCTTCACCACAGATGAGGGAGCGTTTCTGATGCAGCCTGCCCCTCCCTCTCCGTCTTCTGGATGGGGGCCTGGGCTCAGAGCACGCCCTTTGGTAGAATTTGCAGCCCGATGCCTAAACGTAGGCGCCTCTGTCCGGTGCCTTGGATGCTGCAGTTTCCGTAAGTGGCTCCATCAAGCGCGCCTGCAGCCTCGCCTCACACCTGCGTCTCCCCTGGCAGAGTCCGCCTGGCTGTCCCTTGGTCCTGCTGCCCCCACCGCTCCCGACTCCAGGCCCAAGAGGCAAAGGCGCGGAGCGGGCGGCTCCCCCGATGCTCCACTCCTTGAAGCAGGTGGTTCTGTCTCCCTAAGAGAGGACTGCGCTGTGTCTGAGCCTCCGGCCTTCCCCCCCCCCCCCCCCCCCCGCGCCTCCAGGAGCAGCTCCATCACTAGAAAGCGCGACTCCTGCCCGCGGCCGCCCCCCGCCGGCAAGATGCTGAAGCCCAACCCGCTACAGGACGCGAACTTCTGCTCGCGCCTGTTCTTCTGGTGAGAGCCCGCCTGGGCTGTGACACCTCCGCCGTCGTGGGGCGGGTGCTTGACGCCGCCTCTGCGCTTTTGGGGACAGAGGAGGGGGGTGGTTAGGGCGAGGGAACGCTTTCCGCTGGTGCCCTGGGCATCTGGCTGCTTGTAACCCGTGGGGCCACGTGGTCCCTGGCATCTGGCGAGGGGAACAGAGCCCGGGAGAGGGAACTTGTGGTGGGGCTCCCTGACTTGTAGCTCGCTGCCCCACCAGCAAACTCCTTAGGCCCTAGTAGAACGGGGAAGCGGGTGAAGTAGGAGGGGCGGCGAGTGAAGCAAGAGGCAGGAAAGCTGAGAACCCAGGTTGCCCAAGGGGAGTCTCCCGTCAAGCGGGAGAAGGACTGGCCCACCCCCTCCACCCCCAGCCCCGCCCACACACACCCAATACCATACACCCACACTCCATCCTTAGCCGGCTTCCCCAGTACTGCTCAGGAATTCGCAGTTCTGAACTAAAGCGCCATCCTTATTTTTCCCCTAAGCAAGCAGTTTATGAACAGCTTCCTTTATCCAATTAGTGCCCTGCAGTGTTATCATCGTCCAAGAACGTCCCCATTTCCCCCATATTCCTTAGGCGACAGCTGAGTTTCGCCTGCACCAGGCTCCCTCATCACTGTGCCTATGACAATGTCTCTCTTTCTCCCTCCCTCTCTCCCTGTACATCTCTCACTGCATTTCCTGGTATCTATTTGTGACAAGTTTCATGTGTGTAAAAACATTTGTTTTTAATATAATGAATGGGGATACTATTCTTGAACACGTTTTGCTTTTGCCTGGGACAAAAGCCAGGACTGGAGTATGTATTTGAACAGCCCCTTTCTCTATTGTGAATATCTCCACTTCCACATTTGAGGACCAAACCCTGGGGATGTGGTCCCTGAAACCTGTGGGGTCTTATGCAGATCTTTAGCCTTCAGAGAAGCAGTGCATGGTCTTGATGCAGGTGGTCCTGCCCAGGAGTCATTTGGTCCTGAAACCACTGAAGGTTCCCTGAGCTGTGAGGAAACACCAATGAAAAATGCTGCAGAGAGCTGAAGCTCTTAACTGAAGTCTTCATCTAATAGCTGAGACCTTTATTTTTGGGGGCTCCAAAATCACTGCAGATGGTGATTGCAGCCATGAAATTAAAGGACGCTTATTCCTTGGAAGGAAAGTTATGACCAACCTAGATAGCATATTCAAAAGCGGAGACATTACTTTGCCAACAAAGGTCCATCTAGTCAAAGCTATGGTTTTTCCAGTGGTCAGGTATGGATGCGAGAGTTGGACTGTGAAGAAAGCTGAGCGCTGAAGAATTAATGCTTTTGAACTATGGTGTTGGAGAAGATTCTTGAGAGCCCCTTGGGACTGCAAGAAGATCCAACCAGTCCATCATAAAGGAGATCAGTCCTGGGTGTTCATTTTAAGGACTGATGCTGAAGCTGAAACTCCAATACTTTGGCTACCTCATGCGAAAAGTTGACTCATTGGAAAAGACCCTGATGCTGGGAGGATTGGGGGCAGGAGGAGAAGGGGACGACAGAGGGTGAGGTGACTGGATGGCATCACCAACTTGATGGATGTGAGTTTGAGTAGACTCCGGGTGTTGGTGATGGACAGGGAGGCCTGGCGTGCTGTGGTTCATAGGGTCACAAAGAGTCGGACACGACTGAGCAACTGAACCGAACTGAAGACATATTAAGGGTCACTGAGATGATGACCTGGAGTAGAGGGGGGAGCCCAGTTAAGGCCTGGGTCCTCAATGCTACTGTTGGGATTAGGATCCAGTCTTCTGTCTCCTGGATTGGGGTTCTTTTGAGGTGCCAACCTACCAGAGTTTGTAAAAGCTGAAGCTCAGCTTTTCTTATGGCTTCTTTAATGATTCATGGACATTCATACATTCAATAAATAATTCTTGAACATAACCTCTGTTCACATACTCTCCTTGGAATAATGGAATAAAAGAAGTGTGATCTCTGCTTTCACTGGTTATTATTGTCTGACCTTGAAAATTTCCTTACCCTGGCAAGGTCAGGAAAATGGTATTAATCGTTGGGCTATCTCTACATTTTATTATCATTTAAATAATGCCTAATTGATTTGAACAGGGTTTGAGGGGTATCCTGTGTATAGTTAACTGCTTTTTTCCCTTTATAATAAGTAATTTGCAGAGAGAGAATTTGAGATTATATAGATACCGTCTTCCACATCAAACTTTCACCCACTGGTTTTAACTTCCATTGATAATTTTCTGACTCCATCACTCCTTTTGTGTTTGTTTGCCTCTGTTTGCAAGAGCATTCCTTTCTTTCCTGTTAATGTAACAACATGGATTCAGAGATCCTTTCTTTATTTAATTTGTTTTTATTCATTGCCATTTATTTGTTTTGATTCTCAATGTATCCCAGATTTGTCTAGCAAAAGTCATTCAAGCTGGCTTCACTGTGCTTTCTATACAACCTCATGATTATTTCGGGGCTTCCTTATTTTATGGTGCAAGTTGTTCCCTCTTGGACTTTCTCTGCCTGTAGGTCTTAGGCTGTAGACAGAGAGGCTTTTGCTGGGAGTGCCTGGGGCTCTGCTTACCAGGGCTCATACTAGTTATGAGCAGCCCCCACAGAAATTCTCCTTTTGGAGCCATTGTGTGGCTTAACTGGCTCGTGTGGTTCTTATGATTGTGAGACACATGTCAGCAACAACCATCAGGGGACTTTGAAATGATGAGGTGTATCACTCATTCACGTGTTGTGGAGGGTATCAGACACACCTGGGGTGACACAGCCAGGTTCTGAATAGAGAGAGGGCACGTGAGTAAGTCTGGACTTGAGATTCTGCCTTTTGGGGGTTGAGGGTGGGGTGACTAGGATTTTGAAGGTTCACTCTTTATTGGTGAATTTAAAACACAAGAGTGGGAAATAAAGTGTGAGAAGGGAGAACCAAGCAGTCAACAAGATAGTCTGTTATCAGGTCAACCAGAGCTTTTTCCAAGTGGGAATTTCATGGTTGGGGTGGCCTGGCTCTTTATCTAGTTGTGTAGCTGGCACGTGTTCATTGGAGGTAGCTGTCTTCAACAAGGATGTCTCCAAAGGTTAATGTCTGGCATTTATATTATAATCAAAAAAGCTAATTATCAGGTGCTTACATAAACTGCCCCAACCTTGGAACCAGCTATTTCTTCAAGGAGCCTTTGCTCCTTTTAGAGAAGAAGGGTATTAGAAAGTTAAGATCTGGGTGAAGGGGCCTAAAAGGCGCAGACTTCCAGTTATAAAATAAATAAGCTATGGAGATGTAATGTCTGGTGTGGTGACTATAGTTGGTAATACTCTATGCATATTTGAAAGCTGCTAAGAGATTAGACCTTAAAAATTCTCACCACAAGAAAGGAAATGTAATTGTGTATGTTAAAAAAAAAACAGAACCCCAAGATCTAAGGACTGGAATGCTCTTTGCTACCAGTATGTCATTACTCCAGGGCCTCTCATTGTATAGAATTAGGGTGTATACATATGTGTGTGTGTGTGTGTGTGTAAACACATATCTAATTATTTTTAAATTAATTTATTTTAGGAGAATTACTTTACAATATTATAATGGTGTTTGCCATATATAAACATGAATTGGCCACAGGTATACGTGTGTCCCCCTCATCCTGAACCCACCTCCCACTTTTTTTCCCCACCCTATCCCTCTGGGTTGTCCCAGAGCACTGGCTTTGGGTGCCCTGTTTCATATATCGAATTTGCACTGGCCATGTGTTTTACATATGATAGTATACATGTTTCAATGCTATTCTCTCAAGGCATCCCACCCTTGCCTTTTCCCTCTGAGTCCAAAAGTCTGTTCTTTACATCTGTGTCTCCTTTGCTGCCCAGCACGTAGGATCATTGGTACCATCTTTCTAAATTCCATATATATGTATTAATACACAGGATTTGGCTTTCTGTTTCTGACTTACTTCACTCTGTATAATAGGCTCCAGGTTCATCTACCTCATTAGAACTGACTTAAATGTGTTCCTTTTTATAGCTGAGTAATAGTCCACTGTATAAATGTACCATAACTTCCTTATCCGTTCATCTGCTGATGGAGATCTAGGTTGCTTCCATGTCCTAGCTATTGTAAACAGTGTTGCAATGAACATTTGGGTACATGTGTCTCTTTCAATTCTAGTTTCCTTGCAGTGTATGCCCAACAGTGGGATTTGCTGGGTCATATGGCAGTTTGCTGGGCTTCCCTGGTGGCTCAGAGTTTAACGTGTCTGCCTACAATGTGGGAGACCTGGGTTCGATCCCTGGCTCGGGAAGATCCCCTGGAGAAGGAAATGGCAACCCACTTGAGTATTCTTGCCTGGAGAATCCCGTGGACAGAGGAGCCTGGTGGCCTACAGTCCACGAGGTCACAAAGAGTCGCACACAACTGAGAGACTTCACTCAATTTAACTCACTCAAAATGGCAGCTCTATTTCTAGTTTTTAAAGGAATCTCCACACTGTTCTCCAAAAATAGTGGCTGTACCAGTTTGCATTCCCACCAACAGTGTAAGAAGGTTCCCTTTTCTCCACACCCTCTCCAGCATTTATTGTTTGTAGAATTTTTTGATGATAGCCATTCTGACCAGTGTGAGATGATACCTCATTGTGGTTTTGATTTGTCTTTTTCTAACAGTGAGTAATGTAGAGCATCTTTTCATGTGTTTATTAACCATCTGTATGTCTTCTTTGGAGAAAAGTCTGTTTAGGTCTTTTGCTCACTTTTTGATTGGGTTGTTAGTTTTTCTGATATTGAGCTGCATGAGCTGCTTGTATACAGTGAAGATTAATTCTTTGTCAGTTGTTTTGTTTGCTGTTATAGTCTCCCATTCTGAAGGCTGTCATTTCACCTTGCTTATAGTTTACTTTGTTGTGCAAAATTTTTAAAGTTTAATTAGGTCCTTTTTGTTTGTTGTTGTTACTCTGGGAGGTGGGTCATAGATGATATTGCTATAATTTATGTTGAAGGGAGTCTGTCTATGTTTTTCTCTAAGAATTTTATACTTTCTGGTCTTGCATTTAGGTCTTTAATTCATTTTGAGTTTATTTTTGTGTATGGTGTTCCATAGTGTTCTGGTTTCATTCTTATACATGTGGTTTACCAGTTTTCCTAGCACCACTTGTTGAAGAGACTGTCTTTTCTCTATTGTATATTTTTGCCTCATTTATCAAAGATAAAGTGTCCATAGATGCATGGATTTATCTCTGGGCTTTCTATTTTGTTCCATTGATCTCTATTTCTGTCTTTGTGCCAGTATCATACTGTCTTGATGACTGTAGCTTTGTAGTGTAGTATGAAGTCAGGCAGGCTGATTCCTCCAGTTCCATTCTTCTTTCTCAAGATTGATTTGGCTATTTGAGGTCTTTTGTGTTTCCATACATATTCTGAAATTATTTGTCCTAGTTCTGTGAAAAACACCATTGGTAGTTTAATAGGGATTGTGCTGAATCTGTGGATTGCTTTGGGTAGTATACTCATTTTCACTATATTGATTCTTTCTCTCCATTTCTCTCTTTCTTCTTCTTTTTTTTTTATAAAGTTCAAGAGTTAGAACTGAATTACATGTGTGTGATTTGTATATCTGTGACTCTCCATTTCTCTTAATTTTTAACAGTTGGCTAAACCCCTTGTTTAAAATTGGTTACAAATTAAGATTAGAAGAAGATGACATGTACTCCATGCTTCCGGAAGATCGTTCCCAGCACCTTGGAGAAGAACTACAAGGGTGAGCACAGGCAGCAGGGAGAAGGGGAAAAGACTGAGAATTTCCATGTGTGGTTAAAGTTGTGTTGTGGGGAGCTTTGCCTTACTCTGGGTTCTCCTGAGCCTCCTTCCCCTGACATGGCACACTCACCCACCTCAGGCTGACCCTGGGCTTAACACAATTTGAAGCTGGGGAGCCTATATTCTCTGTGCATTTGTGGAAGTGGAGAGAACCTGCAGCCAAGACCCTGGAGGCCAAACTCTGTCCTTCGAGGTGGGGTCCCTGGAGGAGGGTGTCTGCTCTCTTGAGCTGCTCATGACCCTGTGAATCCAGAAAAGGCTTGGCAGGAACTTGTTTCCTGAGACTGAGACTTTTCCCTCAAGGCCTGTTTTCCTGGCGCTTCAGGGTCTGCGCCGCTCATCTTTCAGGCATCCAGTGAGCAATTATCCAGAATTTATGGGGTATCCACAGAGTGCCCTGTAGTAAAGGCTTTCCCTCCAGTCTGTGACCTCCCTGTTTTGTCTGGTGGACACATTGTTCTTTACAGTACTTTGTTTCTCATCACAGGTACTAGGATCAAGAAGTTTTGAGAGCTGAGAAAGATGTGCGGGAGACTTCTTTAATGAAAGCAATCTTAAAGTGTTACTGGAAATCCTATTTAGTTTGGGGAATTTTTATACTTCTTGAGGTAAAAGCTTTTATATATTCTGCATTGCTTTTTTACTATGTGTAGGTCAGTACTGAGATGGACGGGACCTGTGGGGAGAGAGGCCAGTATTTTAAGATTAGAGGATAAAATGTCTAGAAATCATGATGTAGCCCAGCAGTTGTGTTTATCTGTAGAATAGACAGATGCTTAAAGGACTGGACCTCTGGGGATTAACTATTTTCCTTTTAACAGGTTAAAACATAGTGTTGTAGAAGGAAAAGATATTTTAGACTGTATACCTAGTATGGTGGAAAAGACATTTTATACCATATTAGGATATTATTGATGCTCAGTAAATAACATAAATGCTGAAAGTGATCCTTGACCAAAAGAATATACTACAAACTCAAGAAATGTGGTTTTGAGGACGTAAATTTGGACCAGAGCCCAGATAACCTAAGACATGTTACAGATGCTCAGCAAGTAATTGCTAAATTGCCCAATTCACATCTGATAAATGCTTTACTAAGAAGGGATCATCACCTCTCCCCTTCCTGTGACACCGAACCTGAAAGGTTGTTGTTGAATCACGCGAATACACCAGGATTCTTGGCTCCCGGAGGAGAAGAATTCAATCCGGGGCCAGAGACAAGGCTTGATTGCTCAGAGCTTTTGTGTAATAAAGTTTTTTATTAAAGTATAAAGGAGATAGAGAAAGCTTCTGACATAGGCATCAGAAGGGGGCAGAAAGAGCACCCCCTTGCTAGTCTTTAGCTGGATGTTATATAGTCACTAGCAGTCTGTTAATGAAAGAAAGGAATGTCTTAAAATTTAGAATGGCACCAAATGGTTTATCTTGGGCCATAAAATAATTAACTTGAATCTTAAAGAAGGGCAGACGACCATACAAATAGTTTCATTTACATAGATTAGGGGAACAATATCTGAGTATAACATACTGGTTTGTCAAGTAGGTTTTGGGCCAAGAGGCGAACCGACTTGGAGACAGAGTTTGGGGTAAAGGCGTGGTACATTAGCATAGCTTAAGACAAACATTTCCATAAGAAAAAGGCATTGGTTATCTCTAGGCTCAAGAATAGCTAACTTCAGGTGAAACCAGGTGTCATTATGGCAACACAGTATTTTAAGAGAAACCTCTCTTTAAATTTGTATAGAGAAGGAAAAAAATATTGTTAGTTTGTTTCCTCCTGCCGCTTAAGAGAGATAAAAATGTCTGACACTTGCAGGCTATTTCCTCCATTTGGAGACCCCTGGCCTTCTTGCCTGTTACCCTCTCAAACCCATGGCCCTGCGTTTGGCCTGGAGCTACCAGAGCTCCAAGAGTACACTGTTCCCTGTGCTGCCTCCTTCCCTGTAGGCTGGATCACTCAGGCCAGAGCTCCCTCTGATGAGGAGCTCCAGCTTCATCATTGAATTGCAGACACTCCATGCACCATCCATGTCGGTTTCTGTCCCTGGATGTGGGGTGGTTTCCTGCTTGAAGGGGGATCCTGGTAGCCTGGAATTGGCAGAGGGTATAGAAGGGGATGTTCAGTAGGAAACCAGAGACAGAAAGCGGTGAGGTCAGTGAAGATCCAGGGTCAAGATCCCCCAGAGAGACAGTTCCAACCTGGGGACACAGTGCCATCAGCCCATCTATTCTTGCTGAGCCTACTCAATGTCTGCTGTAGATCCACTTGGGTGACTCATGCTCTCAGTGGTCCCTTAGTGCTGCCATAGGGACATGGGTGGCCTGTGAATGTGTGAGAGCAGAAGGGATGGAAGATGCAGGTGCTGTGAAAGGGGTGGAGAAGGTGGTGAGTTGTCATAAGTCCATTGTGTTGGGGATAAAGTGGGTGGGCTAGGTGGTTTAGAGTTGGGTGGTGTGGCTCTTGTTTAAAGGTTGTGTTGTACCAAAGGCCACTGTGGGCAGCAGGCAGCAGAGTAGGTGAAGTCTGCCCCACACAATTGGAGAGACCAGAGAATCTGTCAGCTCACAAGTAACTGAGTGGTCCTGGGAGATGGAGTCCTTGATGACAAAGGTGGGTTGACCATTGTGTCAGCGAGTGGGGACAGGTTTGTGGAGTGGAGTGCCACCTTTGAGAGGGCATTGACCACTGAGATACTGCAGTGCTTTGTGAGGGCAGGGTGGAGTGTTGATTTCAAAGTTGTCCAGCCCCAGTAATTCTGCCTGCTGGGGATCTAGGAAGGTGCAACTGGTAGAGCCTGGTCCCTCTTTCAGGAGGTTGGTTGTTGGGCAGTCATGGCAGAGAAGTGGGAAGTTGAGGACCTGGTAAATGTGGGGGATCATCTTCTGTAGTATTAGGAGTACTAGTCGCGGATAAGAAGACAGCGGAGGAGTAGGTGGACCTGGAGTACATCTCTCTCCATGATACATCAGGAATACACCTTCAGGAATACATCAGAAAGACACAGAAGTGCATGCAGAACACCGGCTGAGAGTGGACAGGAGTACCTGACCAATGGGAAAGAATATATAGACCCACACAAAACTCGAGACCAAGCCCTGAGCCTTTGGAGTGGGTGCACTGGCTCCATGACCCTAGTCTACCAGAAAACTAACACTAGGGAGTATCAAATAGTGAGAACTCACACAAAGGAAATCACTTGAACACAAGACCCAGCATCACCCAACCACCAGTAGCACCGTATGCAGGATGCCTCATTTAAACAACAAACAAAAGAAAAATACAAACACAATCATCAGCAGACAAGAATACCACATCACTCATCCTTGCCCATCAGAGGAAAAACAAACAAACAAAAACTCAGCACAAATCTCACCCTATACGAAGCTTACACAAACCACTGGACCAACCTTAGGAGGACACAGAACAAAATTAAAGAATAATTCAGACTTGAAGCCTGGGAAAAGGAGACCTCAAACACAATAAGATAAAAAAAAAAAATGAAAAAGCAGAGAAATGCTACACAAATGAAGGAACAAATTAGAAAAAACAGAAGTCCAAATAAATGAAGAGGATATAGGTAAGCTACCTGAAAAAGAATTCAGAATAATGATAGTAAAGACGATCAAAAACCTTGAAAACAAAATGGAGAAATTGCAAAAATCAATTAACAAACACCCAGAAGAATTGAAGAATAAACATACAGCGACAAACAACACAAATACTGAAATTAAAAATACTCTAGAAGGAATCAATATCTGAAGCAGAAGAATGAATCTGTGAGCTGAAGAAAAAATGGTGGAAATAACTTCTGAAGAGCAGAATAAAGTAAAAACAATGAAAAGAACTGAGGATAGCCTCAGAGACCTCTGGTACAATATCAAACCCACCGACATTCGAATTATAGGGGTCCCAGAAGAAGAAGAGAAAAAGAAAGGGTATGAAAATGTTTTTGAAGAGATTATAGTTGAAAATGTCCCAAACATGGAAAAGGAAACAGTCAAGTCCAAGAGGCACAAAGAGTCCCATACAGGATAAATCCAAGGAGAAACATGCCAAGGCACATATTAATCAAACTAACAAAGACTAAACACAAATAAAGACTGTTAAAAACAACAAGGGAGAAGCAGCAAGTAACGTACAAGGGAAACCCCATACATTTAACAGCTGATCTTTTAGCAGAAACCCTGCAGGCCAGAAGGGAATGGCAGGATATATTTAAAGTACTGAAGGGGAAAAATCTACCGGCAAGATTACTGTACCTAGCAAGAATCTCATTCAAAACTGATGCAGAAATCAAATGCTTTTCAGACAAGCAAAAGTTAAGAGAATTCAGTACCACCAAGCCAGCTTTGCAACAAATGTTAAAGGGACTTATAAAGTCAAGAAATACAAGAGAAGAAAGAAGATCTACAAACTCATCCCCAAACAGTTAAGAAAATGTCAATAAGAACATACATATCGGGGAGGAGCTAAGATGGCTGAGGAGTAGGATGGGGAGAACACTTTCTCCCCCAAAAATTCATCAAAAGAACATTTAAACGCCGAGTAAATTCCACAAAACAACTTCTGAATGCTGGCAGAGGACATCAGGCACCCAGAAAAGCAACCCAAGCCTTCGAAAGGAGGTAGGAAAAAATAAAAAAGACAAAAAAAGAGACAAAAGAGGGAGGGACGGAGTTCCGTCCCGGGAAGGGAGTCTTAAAAAGAGAGGTTTCCAAACGCCAGGAAACCTTCTCACTGCCGAATCTGTGCCGAGCCTTGGAAGCACAGAGGGCAACATAACAGGGAGGAAAAATAAATAAACAATTAAAACCCGCAGATTGCAAGCCTTATGGTAACTCCCCCAGCGGAGAAGCAGTGCAGACGCCTGCACACGCCACTAGCAAGCAGGGGCTGGGCAGGGAGGCATGGGCTGCATTGCTTAGAGTAAGGATCCGGCCTGAATACCCTGAGCACTATTTTAGTAAAATAATTTGGGCTAGCAAACCAGACTGCAGGATATCTACCACGTGAAAAGCCAGCCCTAACCTAAGACACCACCAGGCCCACACACAGAACAAAGGACTGAACAGAGATAGCCGGCTGCAGACCATCCCCTTCCGGTGACAGGCAGCCAGAGCCAGAAGGGGGCAATTGCAGCCCCAGAGAGACATTATCTATAAAACTGTAAGCAGGGTTCTTTGCTAACTAAAACTTCTTGGGGGTCTGGACGGTCAACATCTGCCTGAGACGGTGCACCGGTTGTACACCTAGATAACTGAGCGGTGGGCAGGCGATAAGTCACAGCAATCACGCTCACCAAACACCTCATCACCTGAGCTGCTCGGACCTGGGAAGGGCACAAAACGCAGGCCCAACCGAGTCTGTGCCTCTGAGGACTACCTGAGTGCCTGAACCTGAGCGGCTTGGACCTGGGAGGTGCAGGTAACCCAGGGCCAGCCACGGATGGTTCCCAGTGGAGCAACCTAGAGCCTGAGCAGTGTGGGCAGGGAGGCTACATGCACCATGAGTGGGGGAAGACCCAGTGTGGCTGAGGCACTGCGAGCACACGCCAGTGTTATTTGTTTGCAGCGTTCCTCCCTCCCCACAGTGCGACTGAACAAGTGAGCCAAAAAAAAAAAAAAGTGTCCACCACCGTCCCCTTTGTGTTAGGGCGGAAACCAGACAGTGAAGAGACCAGCAAAAAGAAGAAGCTATAACAGAGGGAACCGCCTTGGAAGCTACAGGCAATAGATTAAAACGCTGTTGTTAGTACTGAATACATAAGAAGGGGCCTATAGATCTTGAGAAATATAAGTCGAACCAAGGAACTAGCCAAAAATGAACTGAACTCACAACACCTACAACAAAACCAGAGAAAGTCCTAGATACATTTTTAATATTTTTATGATCATTGCTTTTTTTTAAAAAAAAAAAATTAAGTCCTCTCTTATTCCTTTAATTTTCACTTTTATAACCTACTATTACTTTGCACAAAAAAAGACCCTATTTTTTTTAAAGCAAACTTCATATATATATATATTTTTATAATTTTTGTGACCTTGTTTTTTTTTTTCTTTCTTCTTTTCCTTAACATTGTATTTTTGAAATTCCAATCTCTACTCTAGATTTTTAATTTCAGCTTTTTGGTATTTGTTATCAATTTTGTACATATATATATATATTTATAATGTTTGTGACTTTTTTTTCTCACTCTCTTTCTTTCTCTTCTTCTTTTATATAACATTGTATATCTGAAATTCCAAACTCTACTCTAGATTTTTAATTTATGCTTTTTGGTATTTGTTATCAATTTTGTACCTATATTTTCTTTATAATTTTTGCGACTTTGTTTTTGTTTGTTTGTTTGTTTGTTTGTTTCTCTCTCTCTCTTTTTCTTCTTCTATTTTTTTAACATTGTATTTTTGAAATTCCAAACTCTACTCTAGATTTTTAACTTTTGCTTTTTGGTATTTGTTATCAATTTTGTACCTATATTTTCTTTATAATCTTTGTGATTTTGTTTGTTTTTTTTTCTCTCTTCTTTTCCTTCTTCTTTTCTTTAACATTGTATTTTTGAAAATCCAAACTCTACTCTAGATTTTTAATTTTTGCTTTTATGTATTTGTTACCAATTTTGTACCTTTAAGAACACAATCTTCAGTACCTATTTTTCACTAGGGAGCGAGATTACTGGCTTGACTGCTCTCTCTCCTTTTGGACTCTCCTTTTTCTCCACCAGATCGCCTGTGTCTCCTCCCTAACCCCTCTCTATACTACCCAACTCTGTGAATTTCTGTGTGTTCCAGACAGTGGAGAATACTTAGGGAACTGACTACTGGCTGAATCTGTCTCCTTCCTTTTCATTCCCCCCTTTTATCCTCCTGGCCACCTCTGTCTCTTTCCTCCTCCTTCTCTTCTCTGTATAACTCTGTGAACATCTCTGAGCGGTCCAGTTGTGGAGTGCACATAAGGAAGGGATTACTGGCTAGCCCACTCTCTCCTCTACTGATTCCACCTCATGTCATTTGGGTCACCTCTAACTCCCTCCTCCCTCTTCTCTTCTCCATGTAACACTGTGAACCTCTCTGGGTGACCCTCATGGTGGAGAAACTTTTCATCTTTAACGTAGATGTTTTATCAATGGTGCTGTATAGAAGAAGTTTTGAAATACTGTAAAAATAAGACCAATAACTGGAAGCAGGAGGCTTAAGTCCAAACCCCGACTCTAGGGAACTCCTGACTCCAAGGAACATTAATTGACAGGAGCTCATCAAATACCTCCATACCGACACTGAAACCAAGCACCACACAAGGGCCAACAAGTTTCAGGGTAAGACATACCAAGCAAATTCTCCAGCAACACAGGAACACAGCCCTGAGCTCCAAGATACAGGCTGCCCAAAGTCACCCCCAAACCATAGACATCTCATAACTCATTACTGGACACTTCATTGCACTCCAGAGAGAAGAAATACAGCTCCACCCCCTAGAACACCGACACAAGCTTCCCTAACCAAGAAACCTTGACAAACCACCTGTACAAACCCACACACAGCGAGGAAACGCCACAATAAAGAGAACTCCACAAACTGCCAGATGCAGAAAAGACACCCCAAACTCAGCAATTTAAACAAGATGAAGAGACAGAGGAATACCCAGCAGATAAAGGAATAGGATAAATGCCCACCAAACCAAACGAAAGAGGAAGAGATAGGGAATCTACCTGATAAAGAATTCCGAATAATGATAGTGAAATTGATCCAAAATCTTGAAATCAAAATGGAATCACAGATAAATAGCCTGGAGACAAGGATTGAGAAGATGCCAGAAAGGTTTAACAAGGACCTAGAAGAAATAAAAAAGAGTCAATATATAAAGAGTAATGCAATAAATGAAATAAAAAAACACTCTGGAGGCAACAAATAGTAGAATAACAGAGGCAGAAGGTAGGACTAGTGAATTAGAAGAGAGAATGGTAGAAATAAATGCATCAGAGAGGAAAAAAGAAAAACGATTTAAAAGAAATGAGGAAAATCTCAGAGACCTCCAGGACAATATTAAACGCTACAATATTCGAATCATAGGGGTCTCAGAAGAAGAAGACAAAAAGAAAGACCATGAGAAAATACTTGAGGAGATAATAGTTGAAAACTTCCCTAAAATGGGGAAGGAAATAATCACTCATGTCCAAGAAAGCCAGAGAGTCCCAAACAGGATAAACCCAAGGTGAAACACCCCAAGACACATATTAATCAAATTAACAAAGATCAAAGAACAAATATTAAAAGCAGCAAGGGAAAAACAACAAATAACACACAAGGGAATTCCCTAAGGATAACAGCTGATCTTTCATTAGAAACTCTTCAAGCCAGGACGGAATGGCAAGACATACTTAAAGTGATGAAAGAAAATAACCTACAGCCCAGATTATTGTATCCAGCAAGGATCTCATTCAAATATGAAGGAGAAATCAAAAGCTTTACAGACAAGCAAAAGCTGAGAGAATTTAGCACCACCAAACCAGCTCTCCAACAAATACTAAAGGATACTCTCTAGACAGGAAACACAAAAACGGTGTATAAATTCGAACCCAAAACAATAAAGTAAATGGCAAAGGGATCATACTTATCAATAATTACCTTAAACATAAATGGGTTGAATGCCCCAACCAAAAGACAAAGACTGCCTGAATGGATACAAAAACAAGACCCCTACATATGCTGTCTACAAGAGACCACCTCAAAACAGGGGACACATACACACTGAAAGTAAAGGGCTGGAAAAAGATTTTCCATGCAAATAGGGACCAAAAGAAAGCAGGAGTCGCAATGCTCATATCAGATAAAATAGACATTAAAACAAAGGCTGTGAAAAGAGACAAAGACGGTCACTACATAATAATCAAATGATCAATCCAAGAAGATATAAAAATTATAAATATATATGCACCAAACATGGGTGCACTGCAATATGTAAGACAAATGCTAACAAAGTATGAAAGGAGAAATCAACAATAACACAATAATAGCGGGAGACTTTAATACCCCACTCACACCTATGAATAGATCAACTAAACATAAAATTAACAAGGAAACACAAACTTTAAACGATACAATAGACCAGTTAGACCTAATTGATATCTATAGGACATTTCATCCCAAAACAATGAATTTCACCTTTTTCTCAAGCGCACATGGAACCTTCTCCAGGATAGATCGCATCCTGGGCCATAAAGCTAGCCTTGGTAAATTCAAAAAAATTGAAATCATTCCAAGCATCTTTTCTGACCACAATGCAGTAAGATTAGATGTCAATTACAGGAGAAAAACTATTAAAAAATCCAACATATGGAGGCCAAACAACACGCTGCTGAATAACCAACAAATCACAGAAGAAATCAAAAAAGAAATCAAAATATGCAATGAAATGAATGAAGATGAAAACACAACAACCCAAAACCTGTGGGACACTGTAAAAGCAGTCCTACGGGGGAAGTTCATAGCAATACAGGCACACCTCAAGAAACAAGAAAAAAGTCAAATAAATAACCTAACTCTACACCTAAAGCAACTAAAAAAGGAAGAAATGAAGAACCCCAGGGTTAGTAGAAGGAAAGTAATCTTAAAAATCAGGGCAGAAATAAATGCAAAAGAAACAAAAGAGACCATAGCAAAAATCAACAAAGCCAAAAGCTGGTTCTTTGAAAGGATACATAAAATTGACAAACCATTAGCCAGACTCATCAAGAAACAAAGGGAGAAAAATCAAATCAATAAAATTAGAAATGAAAATGGACAGACATCACAGAAATACAAAGGATCATAAGAGAGTACTATCAACAATTATATGCCAATAAAATGGACAACGTGGAAGAAATGGACAAATTCTTAGAAAAGTACAACTTTCCAAAACTGGACCAGGAAGAAATAGAAAATCTTAACAGACCCATCACAAGCACAGAAATTGAAACTGTAATCAGAAATCTTCCAGCAAACAAAAGCCGAGGTCCAGACGGCTTCACAGCTGAATTCTACCAAATATTTAGAGAAGAGCTAACACCTATCCTACTCAAACTCTTCCAGAAAATTGCAGAGGAAGGTAAACTTCCAAACTCATTCTATGAGGCCACCATCACCCTAATACCAAAACCTGACAAAGATCCCACAAAAAAGAAAACTGCAGGCCAATATCACTGATGAACATAGACACAAAAATCCTTAACAAAATTCTACCAATCAGAATCCAACAACACATTAAAAATTTCATATACCATGACCAAGTGGGCTTTATCCCAGGGATGCAAGGATTCTTCAATATCCGCAAATCAATCAATGTAATGCACCACATTAACAAAATGAAAAATAAAAACCATATGATTATCTCAATAGATGCAGAGAAAGCCTTCAACAAAATTCAACATCCATTTATGATAAAAATTCTACAGAAAGCAGGAATAGAAAGAACATACCTCAACATGATAAAAGCTATATATGACAAACCCACAGCAAACATTATCCTCAATGGTGAAAACTTGAAAGCATTTCCTCTAAAGTGAGGAACAAGACAAAAGTGCCCACTTTCACCATTACTATTCAACATAGTTTTGGAAGTTTTGGCCACAGCAATCAGAGCAGAAAAAGAAATAAAAGAATCCGAATTGGAAAAGAAGAAGTAAAACTCTGTTTGCAGATGACATGATCCTCTACATAGAAAACCCTAAAGACTCCACCAGAAAATTACTAGAACTAATCAAAGAATACAGTAAAGTTGCAGGATATAAAATCAACACCCAGAAATCCCTTGCATTCCTATACACTAATAATGAGAAAACAGAAAGCGAAATTAAGGAAACAATTCCATTCACCATTGCAACGGAAAGAATAAAATACTTAGGAATATATCTACCTAAAGAAACTAAAGACCTATATATAGAAAACTATAAAACACTGGTGAAAGAAATCAAAGAGGACACTAATAGATGGAGAAATATACCATGTTCATGGATTGGAAGAATCAATATAGTGAAAATGAGTATACTACCCAAAGCAATTTATAGATTCAATGCAATCCCTATCAAGCTACCAATGGTATTCTTCACAGAGCTAGAACAAATAATTTCACAATTTGTAATACAAAATTGAATTTCACAATTTGAAATATAAAAAACCTCGAATTGCTAAAGCTATCTTGAGAAAGAAGAATGGAACTGGAGGAATCAACCTGCCTGACTTCAGGCTCTACTACAAAGCCACAGTCATCAAGACAGTATGGTATTGGCACAAAGACAGAAATATAGATCAATGGAACAAAATAGAAAGCCCAGAGATAAACCCACGCACCTATGGACACCTTATTTTTGACAAAGGAGGCAAGAATATACAATGGATTAAAGACAATCTATTTAACAAGTGGTGCTGGGAAAACTGGTCAACCACTTGTAAAAGAATGAAACTAGAGCACTTTCTAACACCATACACAAAAATAAACTCAAAATGGATTAAAGATCTAAACATAAGACCAGAAACTATAAAACTCTTAGAGGAGAACATAGGCAAAACACTCTCTGACATACATCACAGCAGGATCCTCTATGACCCACCTCCTAGAATATTGGAAATAAAAGCAAAAATAAACAAATGGGACCTAATTAAACTTAAAAGCTTCTGCACAACAAAGGAAACTATAAGCAAGGTGAAAAGACAGCCTTCAGAATGGGAGAAAATAATAGCAAATGAAGCAACTGAAAAACAACTAATCTCAAAAATTTACAAGCAACTCCTACAGCTCAATTCCAGAAAAATAAATGACCGAACCAAAAAATGGGCCAAAGAACTAAATAGACATTACTCCAAAGAAGACATACAGATGGCTCACAAACACATTAAATGATGCTCAACATCACTCATTATCAGAGAAATGCAAATCAAAACCACTATACGGTACCATTTCATGCCAGTCAGAATGGCTGCGATCCAAAAGTCTACAAGCAATAAATGCTGGAGAGGATGTGGAGAAAAGGGAACCCTCTCAAACTGTTGGTGGGAATGCAAACTAGTACAGCCACAATGAAGAACAGTGTGGAGATTCCTTAAAAATCTGGAAATAGAACTGCCTTATGACCCAGCAATCCCACTGCTGGGCATACACACCGAGTAAACCAGAATTGAAAGAAACACGTGTACCCCAATGTTCATCGCAGCACTGTTAATAATAGCCAGGACATGGAAGCAACCTAGATGTCCATCAGCAGATGAATGGATAAGAAAGATGTGGTACATATACACAATGGAGTATTACTAAGCCATTAAAAAGCATATATTTGAGTCAGTTCTAATGAGGTGGATGAAACTGGAGCCTATTATACAGAGTGAAGTAAGCCAGAAAGAAAAACACCAATACAGTATACTAACGCATATATATGGAATTTAGAAAGATGGTAACAATAACCCTGTATATGAGACAGCAAAAGAGACAATGATGTATAGAACAGTCTTTTGGACTCTGTGGGAGAGGGAGAGGGTGGGATGATATGGAAGAATGGCATTGAAATACGTATAATATCATATATGAAACAAGTCGCCAGTCCAGGTTCGATGCACGATACTGGATGCTTGGGGCTGGTGCACTGGGACGACCCAGAGGGATGGTATGGGTAGGGAGGAGGGAGGAGGGTTCAGGATGGGGAACACATGTATACCTGTGGCGGATTTATTTCGATATTTGGCAAAACCAATACAATATTGTAAGGTTTAAAAATAAAATAAAAATTTAAAAAAAGAACATGCATATCAATAATTACTTTATTTTTATTTTATTTTTAAACTTTACAATATTGTATTAGTTTTGCCAAATATCGAAATAATTACTTTAAATGTAAATGGATTAAATGTTCCAACCAAAAGACACAGACTGCCTGAATGGATACAAAAACAAGACCCATATATATGCTGTCTACAAGAAACCCACATCAGCTCTAAAGACACATATAGACTGAAAGTGAGAGGGTGGAAAAATATGTTCCATACAAATGAGGAGCAAAAGGAAGCTGGAGTAGCAATCCTCATATCAGACAAAATAGACTGTAAAAGGAAAATTATAAGACATAAAGAAGGTTACTACATAATGATCAAGAGAACAATCCAGGAGGAAGACATAACAATTGTGAATATCTGTGCACCCAACATGGGAGTACCTCAATACATAAGACAAATGCTAACAGACATAACAGGAGAAATTGACAGTAACACAATCATAGTAGGAGACTTTAACCCCCCATTCACATCAATGGACAGATAATCAAAACAGAAAATTAATAAGGAAGTACAAGTCTTAAATGA
Source organism: Bubalus kerabau (assembly GCF_029407905.1). NCBI lineage: Eukaryota > Metazoa > Chordata > Mammalia > Artiodactyla > Bovidae > Bubalus > Bubalus kerabau. The sequence continues at coordinate 72,167,506 of NC_073635.1, forward strand.
TACATTAGATGAGATGGGTGTCATTGATATCTTCAGGACATGCCATCTGAATGCAGAAGAATACACCTTCTTCTCAAATGCACATGGCATATTCTCCGGGATAGACCACATCTTGCATCACAAATCAAATCTCAGTAACTTTAAGCAAATTGAAATCATATCAAGCATTTTCTCTGACCATAATGCTATGAGACTAGATATCAATTACAAGAAAAAAAAAAAAAAAAAAAAAAAACCTCTAAGAAACACAAACACATGAAGTTTAAACAACAAGTTTCTAAATAACCAACAGGTTACTGAAGAAATCAAAAGGGAAATCAAAAATTTCTAGAAACAAATAATAATGAAAACACAACAACCCAAAACCTATGGGATGCAGCAAGAGCAGTTCTAAGAGGGAAGTTTATAGTAATGTAATCCCACCTCAAGAAACATTGAATAGACAACCTAACTTTACACCTAAAACAACTGGAAAAAAGAAGAACAAGAAAATCCCCAAATTAGTAGAAGGAAAGAAATCATAAAGATCTGAGCAGAAATACATGAAAAAGAAATGAAAGAAACAATAGTGAAGATTAATAAAACTAAAAGCTGGTTGTTTGAGAAGATAAACAAAATTGACAAGCCTTTAGCCAGACTCATCAAGAAAAAAGAATCAAATCAACAAAATTAGAAATGAAAAAGGAGAAGTTACAAGAGAGGATGCAGAGATACAAAGGATTATAAGAGACTATTATGAATAACTATATGGCAATAAGATGGATAACTTGGAAGAAATGGACAGATCCTTATAAAAGTTCAGTCTCCCAAGACTGAACCAGGAAGAAATAGAAATTATGAACAACCCAATTACAAGCAATGAAATTGAAGCTGTGATCAAAAATCTCCCAAAAAACCAAAAGCCCAGGACCAGATGACTCCACAAGAAAATTCTATCAACATTTAGAGAAGAGCTAATGCCTATCCTTCTAAAACTCTTTAAAAAAATTACAGAGGATGGAACACTTCCAAACTCATTCTATGAGGCCACCATCACCCTGATACCAAAACCAGACCAAAAAAAAAAAAAAAAACCAACACAAAAAAGAAAACTACAAGCCAATATCACAATGAACATAGATGTAAAAATCCTCAACAAAATTTTAGCAAACAGAATTCAGCAACACATCACAAAGCTCATACACCATGATCAAGTTGAGTTTATTTCAGGAATGCAAGGATTCTTCAATATATGCAGATAAATCAATGTGATATACCATATAAACAAATTGAAAAATAAAAACCATATGATCATCTCAATAGATGCAGAAAAAGCCTTTCACAAAATTCAGCACCTATTTATGACTAAAACTCTTAAAAAAATGGGTATAGAAGGAACCTACCAAAATATAGTAAAGGCCATATATGATAAGGCTACAGCAAACATTATTCTCAATGGTGAAAAACTGAAAGCATTCCCCCTAAGATCAGGAACAAGACAAGGGTGTCTTATTATTATTCAACATAGTTCTGGAAGTCCAATCAGAGAAGAAAAATAAATAAAAATAATTCAGATCAGAAAAGAAAAAGTAAATCTCTCACCGCAGATGACATGACACTGTATAGAAAACCCTAAAGATCGTATCAGAAAATTACTAGAGCTAATCAGTGAATTTAGCAAAGTTGCAGGATACAAAATTGATACACAGAAATCACTTGCATTTCTATATACTAACAATGAAAAATCAGAGAAATTACAGAATCAATCCCATTTACCATTGCAAAAAAAAAGAAATATTTAGAAATAAATTTACCTAAGGAGATGAAAGAACTGTACACAGAAAATTATAAGACACTAATGAAAGAAATCAAATGTTACAAACAACTGGAGAGATATTCCATGTTTCTGGGTAGGAAGAATCAATATTGTGAAAATGACTATATGACTAAATGCAATCTACAGATTCAATATGATCCTTATCAAATTACCAATGACATTTTTCACAGAACTAGAACAAAAATTTTCACAATTAATATGGAAACACAAAAGACCCTGAATAGCCAAAGCAGTCTTGAGAAAGAAGAAATGGAGCTGGAGGAATCCACCTTCCTGACTTAATATTATCCTGGTTTTAGAATAGAGGACACTGAGTGCCAAGTAATTCCATAATGTGTCCATGGTCTCACAAAGCATAAAAGACAGAGGGACATTATGTCTCAGGCACTCTGATTTACCATCCTGACCATCTCAATGACTTATAGCTTGTCCAGTGTCAGAAATGCTCATTTAAAAAAAAAGTTATATTTAAAAATTCTTTTTGACTGTGTGGATTATGGGCTCTTAGTTCTGCAACCAGGGATTTAACTTCGACCATGGAATAAAAGCAAAGCATCTTAACCACTGGACCATCAGGGAATTCCCAGGAAGACTCATCTTGAGAGCTTTGTCTATAGGTCTCAAGACACATGCATCCTGAACTTGGCCTGAAGTTAATAAATAAGATGCTAAGAACTTCCTGGAGCAGGAAGTCAGATTGGGGATTGTAATTGAGGGTAGATTCCAGGTGACCATGCACTCTGGGTGCCAGAAGTGACTAGGATTTTGACATTAGCAGTAGCATCATGCTATGTTCAGATGGACCCAGGAGCCCTTTAAGAAATCACCTTTCCCCTCATTACCATCCCTAAGTGGCTTTTTATTTTATATGATGGAAGATCTAAACTCAGCTCAGGATTCTCTAAAACATGAACACATTTATTTTGTGACCTCCAGCCCTTTATTAATTCCTCTGGTGCACAGGATGACTCATGGATTATCTGTGGTTCCCAGACAGTGCTCTGACCAAACACAATGCAGGTATTCCTGGCAGCACCAGTGAGAAGAGGCAGGGCCATGCCAGTCCAGGGTGAGGATTTTGGGGTTAGAATTTCAAGGTATGTGAACCTCTGTCCTGTGAGAATTGCGGAGTGACTATAATGCTTGGGGAAACAAGTAGCAGGCTGATATTGAACCTAGGGCATTTACAGGTCACCCCTAATTAGAACAGAACAGGCAGCGAGTTCTCAGCATGTCTGGCCCCGCCCCTTTGTACATCTCCAAGGGGAATGTGGGTGGGGAGGACAGGTCTCTGCCTGCCCAGGGCCCTCAGAGTGGGGAGGAGAAACCTGAAGTCTTTGCCTGGACCAAAGACTCAGAGAACACCTCCCCAGGTCATCGGGACTTCTCTCTTAGAGGTGAGGTCTCCACCTGCTGGTGTGTAAATGGCGTGACCTCAGAGAATCAGAGTGGGCTTACCTAGTCCCTTCCCCTGAGAGGGGCGGAGTGATCAGGGTTTATGTCCTGTTCCCAGGAACATTAGAAAGGGCCTGGTCTTGTCCAGTCACTTGTTGTTTGTCCAAGGCCACTTTTGCTGATGGTCTCTGGTCTAGGTGGAGGCTGAAGGAGGCACATGTTTGTGTAAATATTCACTTTGGAGCTCAGCTTACGGGCAGGAGGTAAACAGCATCCTCTGAGTCCCACAGTGGGTTTTGTGCCTTGACTCAGGGCTGGTTCCCCAAGAGCTGTATTGGGCTTTTGACTTTATTTCCCAACCCTTTCTTCCACATGTCCCTTGAGTCTGCTCAATGCAGGAGGCTGAAAAGTGGCAAAGTGGAGGCTTTGGTGGCAAAGTTACTGTGGGCTGAGAGCAACCACCAAAGTCCACACAGCAAGGGAGAGGAAAAGGGAGAACTGAGCCAAGCAGACAGGGACTTGCAGAGCAGACCTGCTGTGTGCACCCTGCTGGATATTGAGAGCATAGCATTAGCCATTAGTTGTTAGTGATATCCACAGTGATGACCTTGAGTCATAAATGATGGGAATGCTTTTTAATTCATTTTTTAAAAAGCATAAAAAGGTTTTATTCCCATTAAAAATAAAAAATGAAGTATAATTGACTTATTATATTAGTTTTAGGTATATAGCATAGTGATTCAATATTTTTATACATTATAAAATGATCACTGCAAGTCTAGTAGCCCTCTGTCACCATACAAAGTTATTCCAATATTATTGACTGTATTTCCTATGTTGTAAATCACATCTCACTATTTATTTTTTTAGCTAAAAATTGTATCTTCTAATCTCCATCACCTATTTCACTCATTCTCCCCACTCCTCCCTTATTTTATTTTCTTTTAGAAATCGGGGAAGTAGATGCCTCTTTTTCAAAGGTTGCATTCATAATGGTTAAAAGTTAAAAAAAATCTGCATAGAAGTGAAACTTTTAATTGCTATCCAGAAATGTTGGCTTTTATAAATGACTTTTCTCAAGAGTTGTTCTGCATGGTGGCCTGTGAGCAGCACTGAGTTTTCCAAGCCCTTTGTGAAACCAGCCTCTGCCATTAATAGAGCAAGTCTCTTCCTAGGACTTCTGTATCATAAAAATGATCATAGCTTACACTTGTATTTTAGTGTTGGTTTTAAAGTACTTTGAGCTGTTGTGGCTGTTAGTTGTCCCTCAATTCCTTGAGGTAAACAAAGACCTGGAGGACACGTGGGAACATGATGGGTTTAGGGTCATGTGACTCACAGGTGGCCGACCTGGTTTCTGAAGCCCAGTGCTGGGACTCCTAGGCCAGTGTTCTCTGCATTCTCTGCTGAGGCTTCCTCTCCTCCTACAGCCTCCACTGAGACTCAGAGTCAAGAAATGTTTTTCTGACAACAGCTCTGTGTTCCTCTGTCACCTGCTTCCTACAGAGTTTTTTTTTTTTTTTTTTTTTCCTGTAGGTGTTACAAATATTTCAAAACTACAAACATTGAATATGATTGAAGGGTAGTAGAAAGTGTCACCTGAGAATGTGCATTTTTGACAAAGATTATTTTTAGCTGATTTTTTTTTTTTTTTTTTTTTTGAGAAATAGACAGGAGAAACTGTAAAGACAGAGCAGAAGTTACCCTTCTGTGAGGGACATTTACATTGATGAAGGAAGTTTCCATTTGTAAAGGTGTCTTCCTCCCAGTACCAAAAGAGAAGGATGTCTCTAAATCACAGAAGAATCTTGTCAATGGAAAATACTTAAATCTCTGTAACAAACCCAGCCATTTTAATTTTAGCTGCTTTTCCTATTAACTTCTCATTTGTGTCCCTACACATATGAGATGGAGATGGTATTTAAGGTGGTGGCTTGGGCCATCTCAGGGAGTTACTCAATTTTTCTTGAAGATGGTAGAATTGGGCCAGAAACACTTCAAGTAGTGTGAAAATGTAGTGGAGAAACTATAAGTTCCCCTAAGAAGCAAGAGGTGAGCCAGAATGTCAAGGGCTTACAGGAGGTTAACTAACAAGGACTCCACCAAGAGATGTCTGCCTCAGAGACTCTGAGACTCTCTTAGAACTTTGAAATGATTGTTGTGGTATTATATTGGACTGTTTCAAATATCTTTTACAGTTATGCAGAATTCTTGTGAAGGAAGAAGAACTATGTTCCCAGTTGTTTTGTGGGAAGGCTATTCATTGGGTTATAGGTTGGTGTCAAAGATGAAGGCTTTATGGGAACAATTTTTGATATTGTTCCTGCTATCCAAAAGGTTTTCATTTGGTTATTTTCAAGCTTGCTAATAAACATTTTCTCAATTGTTTTATGCCTTACTTGTTGAGGATTAGGATCAAGAACAGACAGAGGAGGGACTTCCCTAGTGGTCAGTGGTTAAGAATTTTCCTGCCAGTGCAGTGGACATGGGTTTGATCCTTGGTCCAGGAACTCAGATCCCCACATGCCTTGGGTCCCATAAACTGCAACTACAGAGCCCACTTGGTGCACCTACCGAAGCCTGTGTGCTCTAGAGCCTCTGCTCTGCAAAAAGAGAAACCAGCAAAACCAGAAGCATGACCGCTACAACTAGAGAGTAGCCCTCACTCACCGCAATGAGAGAAGGCCCACACAGCAAGGAAAAGCCCGTGTGTGTCAACGAAGACCCAGCAAAGTCAAAGATAAATAAATAAACAAGATTTTAAAAAAGAGCAGACAGAGGAGTGGAAGCTCTGAACCAGGACTGGCATTTGTTGTTCAGTTGCTCAGTCGTGTCGGTGTCTGCTACCCCAGGGACTGCAGCATGCCAGGCTTCCCTGTCTTTCACCACTGGCCTTACTCTTTTTAAAAAAAAAAAAAAATTAATTTTGATTGCACTGGGTCTTCACTGCTGAGCAAGGACTTTTCTCTAGTTACAGTGTGCGGGCTTCTCACTGCAGTGGCTTCTCTTGTTGCGGAGCACAGGCTCTAGGTGTGATGGCTCCAGTAGTCAGCGCACATGGGCTCAGTAGTTGTGGTGCACAGGCTTGATTGCTCCACTGCATGTCTGCATGTGGGATCTTCCCTGACCAGAGATGGAACCTGTGTCCCCTGCATTTGCAGGCAGATTCTTAACGACTGGACTACCAGGAAAGTCCATGGCATTACTCCTTAATGAGGCTATCTGCTCAACTGGGTTATTAAATACTATCTCTCATCAGAAAAAATCCAATCAGATAGTAATGAGGTGCCTTTATTTAATACTACTTTTTGGTGAATTTGTTGCATCTATCAGTATTCTCTTTGGTGGGTGACATTACACTTACTGTAATTAGAACAGTATCAGGGTCAAAAGGAGAGCTGAGTAACAGGCAACAATGATTTTCTAAGAAAATCATGTTTTAGGACCATTTGGGATGGCAGGTGTTAGTGCTGGGCTTGATGGAGAGCCCCAGGTTTGCAGGCTGCAGTACTGGACTGCCCTCAGCCATACCTGGGCTGACATTCTTGTTTCTCTGTGTGAGTCTACATATTTCTATCTCAGTGAAGTCTATACAAAGTCTGTTTTACACTGTACAATCTGAGGGGCTCTTCCATAAGCTCTTAGAACCTCTAGGGGTGAATGATAGGGCTTGCTGGAAATGTAACAGTGAAACTTTGTGTTCTTGAGAATGGATCCTCTTACTCTGATCTGATCATCCTATGCATAATTCTTTAGCTTAACAGTGATTTCTTCTCTGTAATAGATGAAGCTTTCTATTACCTTCTGGAAGGTGAGGCAGTTGGTGTAGCCTGTGAACCTGTGGGTGCAGAACAAGAGAGGAGTGTTGGGGTTTAATGTTACATCCATTTGAGGAATGGGGACAGCTTTTTCTATATATCCTCATCAGGCACTAGTTTGTTGAGCAGAAAATGTTTGTTAGTTTTGTTTGTGTTTGTTGTTTGGGATTCTTCTTCTCTTCCTCTTGCATATCCTTTCCACAACTTCAGACAGACAGAAGAGTGCTATCAAGGAAAACCTGTCAGTTGCTTATCCTGTCTCTGTTAATAAGGAAGGATTGCTTAAAAGGAAAAGCTTGCTCCAAAGTCAAGTTCCTGAAAGATTTCCAAAGTTTTGACATTTTGTCTTTCGAGAAGTCTGTGGAGGAAATGATGTTGAGGGTCATGGAATTTACTTTTGATGACTTGGATTTGTGTTGAGTGTTTGGTTTTCTTTGATGGGAGAGAAGGGGACCTTCAAGGGGTGACTAGAGGAAAGAAGTAGGCTGTGGGGTGGAGTGGCCATTTGGCAGGGTGAGCAAGTGTTGCAGTTTTCTACCTTTAGTTTTGGGAAAGAAAATTGCTTTCCCTAAGTCTTACTCCAGGGAGATTCTCAGTGTCCCCCACCTCACTGGTTTAGGATTTTAACTTTTGCCTTAGGGAAGAGATTACTGGTAACATTTCTTCCAAACCAGCACCTTCAATAAGTGGCTGATGGCAAACCATGGACAAAAATTGTTTTTTAGCTTGATTCCAAGGGACAGCCCAGCTTCTAGAGGGTACAGACATATTAACACAGTGTCCCTCAGGGCTGAGAACCTGAGAACCTCCCCAGCCTGGTTTCTTTATGATGTTCCAACAGAGTCTGGGCTCTGTTTTCTTGTTGTACTGATGTGTGAAGTTTGGGGTGGGTACAAGTGAATGCGTTTGTCCCAGTGTCTCAGTTCATAAATATTCTTAAGAAGGTGATAAGAGTGTGTCTCCCACACATGAACCATTTTGACTTTCTGTTAGGCTGAGATGTTGAAATAGCAGGGGAACAGGGATGGACTGCCAGCAGAGCTTGTTAGTATGGAAGCAAATTTCTTACCCTTTTTCTGGTGCTAGTGATAAAGAACCCGCCTGGCAATGCAGGAGTCATAAAGAGACATGGGTTCAATCCCTGGGTGAGGAAGATTCCCTGAAGAAGGAAATGGTAACCCACTCCAGTATTCTTGCCTGGGAAATCCCATGGACAGAGGAGCCTGGTGGGCTTCAGTCCACAGGGTCACAAAGAGTTGGACCTGACTGTTAGCACCAGCACCCTAAGAATAACTTGTTATTTTGCCAAATGCATTCTAAAGCACTGGTTGTAGTATTTATTGAACTTCTAGAGTGTAGTGAGTATGAAGTACTAAGGCTTCATTGTCTTTGAATGTAAAATTTTGGCTTAAGGTTAAAACTATTGTCTGTTTGTCTAATAGGAGATAGATATTTTCTTTTCAGGTGATTCATAAATGTAGTGTTTTGCCAAAAATGCCCTTTTAATACACTAATGGTAAAAGTAAAGCTTGTGTTAAGAAAATTGGTAGAGCTTGCATTTCTAATTAAGCCTTTTTTTTTTCTTTTAGGAAGGCACCAAAATCGTTCAGCCCCTATTTTTGGGGAAAATGATTATGTTGAAAACTCCAATCACACGGATTCAGCTGCTTTGCATGAAGCCTATGGCTACGCGGCAGGGCTGAGCACCAGCGTGCTGGTGTGGGCTGTTCTGCACCACTTGTACTTCTATCATATTCAGCATGTGGGGATGAGGCTGAGAGTAGCCCTGTGCCATATGATCTACGTCAAGGTAAGTGTCACTCGGTTCCACAGTGTGTACCTCCCCTGAAGGATCAGGAACATTTAGGGAAAGTTCTCTGTAAACTAAAAATTTTGCAACTGGGATCATTTGTACTTTACTGGAGATGCTTGGTATTTACACCAAGTTTTTTTTTTTGTTGTTGTTGTTGATTTTCCAATATATAATAAAAAGTTTTCTACTGAGATTGGATCAGGGCTACCTTTTATGACTTGAGAGTCCCTTGGACTGCAAGGAGATCCAACCAGTCCATTCTGAAGGAGATCAGCCCTGGGATTTCTTTGGAAGGAATGATGCTAAAGCTGAAACTCCAGTACTTTGACCACCTCATGCAAATTGTTAACTCATTGGAAAAGCTCTCTGATGCTGGGAGGGATTGGAGGGCAGGAGGAGAAGGGGACGACAGAGGATGAGATGGCTGTATGGCATCACTGACTCAATGGACGTGAGTCTGAGTGAACTCTGGTAGTTGGTGATGGACAGGGAGGCCTGGTGTGCTGCGATTCATGGGGTCGCAAGGAGTAGGACACAACTGAGCGACTGAACTGAACTGAACTAAGCCACACAATATCCACTGTTGCATAATATCCACTAAATCTGTAATAAAAATCTAATTAAAAATTAAAGTATCAAAGGTATCCCATTGATTTTTAACATTTTTATGCCTAATTCTCATAGTGGTATTTCTGGAAATTTTGTTGTTGTTGTTGTTCATTAAAACTTTCAAAGCTGTATTTAAATGTGAACTTCAGGATTGGATCCATAAAATTAAATCTTGGAGAACAGAATGGATTTGGGAAAGGGAATGATTATATTTTTCAATGGCCCATTTAATCACATTCAGTATAATTGTGTTAACTAAAGAAAAATATAAATATAACAGGCTAAATACAGACTCACTATATGCTATATGCTATAGTTACAATTGTTTTATTGGCATTAAAGACAATAATTGGATATTTTGGATAAAACTTGAACATTTCCATTGTCTTTAGTAATTTGGGAGAGAATTTGTTGCTGTTCTTTCAAGTTATCCTCATAATACTATGTTTCCTTTTTCTCTTTAGTATGCGTTATAGAAGTTTTAATAAGACCTGATTTGATGTGTTCAGTGATTTTTATATTGAGAAATGCCACACAACTATTTCATACCTTACCCTGATCTTAGCTGGTGTAAAAGGAATTAGGATTTCAGGTGTTTTTACAAAGAAATTGCCAAAGATACACCATGTCAACTGTTGAAAGGCTCTGTGTAAACTGTTTCTCAGTATCTTGTTGCCCTGGGTTATTTGCTTTAAAACATCCTTATTTAATTGTATTATATACTTGAATTTTTCTGCGAGAGTAGATCTGAAGTGTTCTCAAGTGGAAGTGTGAAAGTGAAAGTCGCTCAGTTGTGGCTGACTCTTTCCGGCCCCCATGGACTATGTAGTTCATGGAATTCTCCAGGCCAGAATACTGGAGTGGTTGGCCTTTCCTTCTCCAGGGGATCTTCCCAACCCAGGGATCGAACCCAGGTCTTCCACATTGGAGGCTATCAGCTGAACCAAAAGGGAAGACCTAAGTGTTCTCAGGAGACACACAAAATGGTAACTACATAAAGTGTGAATATGTTAATTGGTTTTACTACAGAAAACATTTCCTAATGTATATTTTTAACAATAATCATGCTGCTAAGTCACTTCAATCGTGTCCGACCCTGTGCGACCCCATAGATGGCAGCCCACCAGGTTCCCCGTCCCTAGGATTCTCCAGGCAAGAACACTGGAGTGGGTTGCCATTTCCTTCTCCAATGCAGGAAAGTGAAAAGTGAAAGTGAAGTCGCTCAGTCATGTATGACCCTTAGCAACCCCATGGACTGCAGCCTTCCAGGCTCCCGCATCCACGGGATTTTCCAGGCAAGAGTACTGGAGTGGGGTGCCATTGCCTTCTCCGAACAATAATCATATTGTCCACCTTAATACATATAATTTTTATTAAAAGATAAAATCCTAATCAAAAGCTAAAACCAAACAATTTAAATTGAAATTATCGCTTCTATTACCTAGTTGCTACTTATACTGCTTATCTAGAGCTTCTGTTTCTTAGGAATGTTTTTCTTGGCAAAATGTAAAGTGTCTTCTCCTCATCTTTCCTTGAGCAGACTCTTGTTAATCTCAGCACTGTATGAACCCAGGGCCCCTGGCATCTCACTGTGTGTATTTGGCACATGAGCTGGTTTCCTCCTGGGTGACATGGAAATGGCAGTGGTGACTGAACACTCTAGCCAGGGTTCTTCATTGTCCCCCATCATATATTTGTTATTCTCTTGCACCTTTCACTGTTTAGGAGATGAGTACTCAGATTTCTCCACAAGTTAGCTAGATGTTTGTCTTTCTAGATCATGCTTAGCTCGCATAAGTATGTGTGAAATTTCACCAGAACTGCACTGTCAAAACCTTCGGTTAGGTGTGAGGTCATGGTTCAGGCAAAGCTCACTGTTTGCTGCACAGGTGAGCCGTTGTCCACCTGTTTTTCTTCCTCTTCCCACTAACACTTTGCAATGTGACCTTTGGGAAATTTTTAGGCTCTTTTTAGCTGAACTTTGAATGATCTTGCGGGATGTGTCATAAATAAAATGATTTGTCATTTCTACAAATTTGGTAAAGTTACTTTTGGCTTTTGGTCATTGACTTTTAAAAATTATTATAAAATATGCATAATATAAAATTTACAATTTTAACTAATTTGGGGAACATTGTTTAGTGACATTAGTGACATGAACAGCTGACTCATTGGAACAGACCCTGATGTTGGGAAAGACTGAAGGCAAAAGGACACAGGGGTGGCAGAAGATGAGGTGTTTAGATACCTTCACTGACTCAATGGACATGAATTTGAGCAAACTTCAGGAGATAGTGGAGGACTGAGGAGACTGTTGTTCTGCAGTCCCTGGCATTGCAAAGAATTGGGCGTGACTTAGTGACTGAACAACAATTTAGTGACATTAGGATTATTTAGATCATCGAGGAAACAACACTGCTCTTCATCTCCAGAATTTCATCTTCACAAAGTGATCCTCTCCATCCAATAAACACTAATTCTCCAGCCACCCCACCCCCACCTCTACCAGCCATCACCATTCCACTTTAATCTTTGAATTTGACTTGGTGTCCCATGTAAGTGGAACTGTAAAATATTTATCATTTTATGTCTTGTTTATGTCATGTAGCAAATGTCTTAAGGGTTCATTGATGGTGGAGCAGGTGTCAAATTTAATTCCATTTTACAACTGAATAATATTCCATTATAGGTATATACAGCATTCTCTGTATTCATTCATCTGTTAGTGAACATTTGGGTTGTTTCTACATTTTGGCTATTGTGATCATGCTGCTCTGAACACAAGTGTATAAATATCTGTTCAAGTTCATACATTCAGTTCTTTTGAGTATATTCCCAGAAGTGGAATTGCTGTATTTTATGCTAATTTTGTGTTTAGTTTTTTGAGGAAGGGCTGTACTGTCTTCTATGGCAGCTACGTTGTTTTACATCCCCACTTTATCATTGATTTTTCTGTTTAACCTGAGGACTAAACGCAAAAGTTTTATGGACCATGAGACTCTGTTTGGATCCAATTGGTGGTCTTTGAAGCAGCTCATGGTGTCTGTTCAGGTTCCTCAGATCTCTATGGCATTTTTCTTAACAAATAAAGGAATTGTGAAGCAGAGGCTGTGTTTTTTGTAAAGTCAGCAGACTGGCATTAAGAACAGATGTTCCTCACAGGAACAGTGTTTTGAACATTATACTCACTCATTTCAGAATGAATAAACTAAGCCCAAAGTGTTTAAATGAGGTCACACACAGAATTAATAATCGAATACAGATTATAGTCTGTCCAAGTCCTCTAATTTCTTTCTTTAAGGTAACCTTTCCACTCTCATCTAGTTTGGCTGAAATTTATTTTGGTTTGTTCTTAAGTCTAAATCAACGTTTCTTTATTCTTCAGGCAGGTTCAAGTTCATTGAGAAGCAGGATGGAGGATTTTGCTTAAACCTCCTGCTCCTCCGTTTGTTGTTCTTGTGGGCAGGGCTGCTGCCACATTGAGGAGACAAAAGATGAATGTAGGTCCTAGAGCCCTGCTGTTCAGGGTCATTCTCTTGGTCCTAGCACCGCTCAAGACCCCACGAAAACACACTCCATTTTGCTATGTAATAAGATTTACTTTTCATACTGTTCATATTGTTCATGGGGTTCAAAGCAAAAAGAATACCCAACTGTGGATGTGACTGGTGATAGAAGCAAGGTCCGATGCTGTAAAGAGCAATATTGCATAGGAACCTGGAATGTCAGGTCCATGAATCAAGGCAAATTGGAAGTGGTCAAACAAGAGATGGCAAGGGTGAATGTCGACATTCTAGGAATCAGCGAACTGAAATGGACTGGAATGGGTGAATTTAACTCAGATGACCATTATATCTACTACTGCGGGCAGAAATCACTCAGAAGAAATGGAGTGGCCATCATGGTCAACAAAAGAGTCCAAAATGCAGTACTTGGATGCAATCTCAAAAACGACAGAATGATCTCTATTCGTTTCCAAGGCAAACCATTCAATATCACAGTAATCCAAGTCTATGCTCCAACCAATAACGCTGAAGAAGCTGAAGTTGAATGGTTCTATGAAGGCCTACAAGGCCTTTTAGAACTAACACCCAAAAAAAGATGTCCTTTTCATTACAGGTGACTGGAAAGCAAAACTAGGAAGTCAAGAAACACCTGGAGTAACAGGCAAATTTGGCTTTGGAATACGGAATGAAGCAGGGCAAATACTAATAGAGTTTTGACAAGAAAATGCACTGGTCATAACAAATACCCTCTTCCAACAACACAAGAGAAGACTCTATACATGGACATCATCAGATGGTCAACACTGAAATCAGATTGATTATATTCTTTGCGGCCAAAGATGGAGGAGCTCTATACTGTCAGCAAAAACAAGACCAGGTGCTGACTGTGGCTCAGACCATGAACTTCTTATTGCCAAATTCAGAGTTAAATTGAAGAAAGTAGGGAAAACAACTAGACCATTCAGGTATGACCTAAATCAAATCCCTATGATTACACAGTGGAAGTGAGAAATAGATTTAAGGGACTAGATCTGATAGATAGAGTGCCTGATGATCTATGGAATGAGGTTCGTGACATTGTACAGGAGACAGGGATCAAGATCATCCCCATGGAAAAGAAATGCAAAAAAGCAAAATGGCTGTCTGGGGAAGCATTACAAATAGCTGTGAAAAGAAGAGAAGTGAAAAACAAAGGAGAAAAGGAAAGATATAAACATCTGAATGCAGAGTTCCAAAGAATAGCAAGAAGAGATAAAAAAGCCTTCTTCAGTGATCAATGCAAAGAAATAGAGGAAAACAACAGAATGGGAAAGACTAGAGATGTCTTCAAGAAAATTAGAGATACCAAGGGAACATTTCATGCAAAGATGGGCTCGGTAAAGGACAGAAATGGTATGGACCTAACAGAAGCAGAAGATATTAAGAAGAGATGGCAAGAATACACAGAAGAACTGTACAAAAAATACGTTCACAACCCAGATAATCACGATGATGTGACCAGTGACCTAGAGCCGGACATTCTGGAATGTGAAGTCAAGTGGGCCTTAGAAAGCATCACTACTAACAAAGCTAGTGCAGGTGATAGAATTCCAGTTGAGCTATTCCAAATCCTGAAAGATGATGCTGTGAAAGTGCTGCATTCAATATGCCAACAAATTTGGAAAACTCAGCAGTGGCCACAGGACTGGAAAAGGTCAGTTTTAATTCCAATCCCAAAGAAAGGCAATGCCAAAGAATGCTCAAACCACTGCACAATTGCACTCATCTCACATGCTAGTAAAGTAATGCTCAAAATTCTCCAGACAGGCTTCAGCAATATGTGAACTGTGAACTTCCTGATGTTCAGGCTGGTTTCAGAAAAGGCAGAGGAACCAGAGATCAAATTGCCAACATCCGCTGGATCATCGAAAAAGCAAGAGAGTTCCAGAAAACCATCTATTTCTGCTTTATTGACTATGCCAAAGCCTTTGACCATGTGGATCACAATAAACTGTGGAAAATTCTGAAAGAGATGGGAATACCAGACCACCTGATCTGCCTCTTGAGAAATCTGTATGCAGGTCAGGAAGCAACAGTTAGAACTGGACATGGAACAACGGACTGGTTCTAAATAGGAAAAGGAGTACGTCAAGGCTGTATATTGTCACCCTGTTTATTTAACTTATATACAGAGTACATCATGAGAAACGCTGGCCTGGAAGAAACACAAGCTGGAATTAAGATTGCCAGGAGAAATATTAATAACCTCAGATATGCAGATGACACCACCCTTATGGCAGAAAGTGAAGAGGAACTAAAAAGCCTCTTGATGAAGGTGAAAGAGGAGAGTGAAAAAGTTGGCTTAAAGCTCAACATTCAGAAAACGAAGATCATGGCATCCGGTCCCATCACTTCATGGGAAATAGATGGGGAAACAGTGGAAACAGTGTCAGACTTTATTTTTCTGGGCTCCACAATCACTGCAGATGGTGACTGCAGCCATGAAATTAAAAGACGCTTACTAATTGGAAGGAAAGTTATGAAAAACCTAGATAGCGTATTCAAAAGCAGAGACATTACTTTGCCAACAAAGGTTCATCTAGTCAATGCTATGGTTTTTCCTGTGGTCATGTATGGATGTGAGAGTTGGACTGTGAAGAAGGCTGAGTGCCAAAGAACTGATGCCTTTGAACTGTGGTGTTGGAGAAGACTCTTGGACTGCATGGAGATCCAACCAGTCCATTCTGAAGATCAGCCCTGGGATTTCTTTGGAAGAAATGATGCTAAAGCTGAAACTCCAGTACTTTAGCCACCTCATACGAAGTGTTGACTCATTGGAAAAGACTCTGATGCTGGGAGGGACTGGGGGCAAGAGGAGAAGGGGATTACAGAGGATGAGATGGCTGGATGGCATCACTGACTCGATGGACGTGAGTCTCAGTGAACTCTGGGAGTTGGTGATGGACAGGGAGGCCTGGAGTGCTGCGATTCATGGGGTCGCAATGAGTCGGACAGGACTGAGCGACTGATCTGATCTGAAGATTGACTTCGTATCACCTTAGCAATCCAATTCTCTGTATCTTTCTCTCTCTCACTAGGTACTTCGTCTGAGTAGCTCGGCCATGGGGAAGACCATCACAGGCCAGATAGCCAGCCTCCTGTCCAACAATGTGAACAGGTTTGATCAGGCAAGCTTCCCTTGAGGGATCCTCTTCCGTTTCCCATCCTTCTTGCTGAGTGTAGCTTATTGTGATGCCAGGTGCCAGGGTTTGGTGTCAGCCAGGGTTTTGTTGAGGACCTAAAACAAGGGTCCCTTTTATCCAACTCTCATTTCTTCTGTGTGCAATTTAGATGTAACAATGTGTGTTGTCCTGTGGATGAGAATTCTGTTTTTCTAATAATAGACAGGCAGCAAGATTCTTTCCCAGCTTGGTTAGTGTCCCTAGGGGTCCCCCTGGTGTGGCCCTTCTTGGCACATGGTGTTGGTGTTGCTGGGCTGTCTTCCTCCTCCTCTGAATGATGAAGGCCTGGAGGGCAGGGGTTGTTCTTTCCCTGTTCAGTGCCTGCTGTATAGGGAGCCTGTAAGGAATAATGCCAAGTGTGTGGTCCTCAGCCAAATACAACCTACTCTCTGTCATCCCCTCACATTTTTTCCCACTTACTTTATGAATAAATCACATTACCCAGGGCATTGTAGCTGTTGGTCAGATCTGTATTGCACTAGACCTCTTCTCCTTCAAGTATTCATTCATCAAACATGAAGTAAGACTTCTACTCAGTTTCAGGGGTAAATTAGGCTTAGTTTTTGCCCCCCAAAAGCCACAGCCTGTCAGGGAGGTAAATACTTAAGTACTAACTGGAGAGAGTAGTAGGTACCATAAAATAGGATCTCTTGGGGAGATGGTGGCTGAATTTTGGAACAGAGAATTTGGGGAAACCCTGTGCTCATCTGTGCTGTGGATAAAATTCAGATCTTCCTCCCAGTGCTGCTGGTTGTGTTCTCCCTGGCCAGTCCTGTGCTGTCCCAGAACAGTGTCATCTGGGGTGGATGTGTGGATTTCTGCTTTAGCAGGTTTAAAACCCACTGTAATCATTTCTGTTTTGGTTCCTGTATCTTCCTTACAAGCATATTATTTCTATACTGTGTCCTTACTTGTGTGGTTTTTTTATAATATCCTAAGAAGGCTTATCTTTTTCTTTAAGGTAATGATGTTCTTGCACTATCTGTGGGTGGGGCCACTGCAGGCAATTGCAGTGACTGCCCTGTTCTGGATGGAAACAGGAATATCATGTCTTGCTGGGATGGTGGTTCTCATTTTCCTTCTGTTGTTGCAAAGCTGCTTTGGGATGTGGTTTTCATCACTCTGGTAAGTGAAACATTGGTTTTAAAAATAGGAAACATATATTTGGTGACAAATACAATCTGTTGGATGCTTTTGTTTAAAAAATAAAATGCCTTCTCTTATCTCTTCTTTGTGTGTGTTGTAGACCCTTCAGGCTTAGTTTAGCCAGTGGTGGCTCCAGCTTTAAGCTGAAACAGGAAAAGTTATGGGGTTTTCCAGACCATCCCAGCACTGTACCTGAATATGTAGAGTGTCCTTGAGCACAATGTACCTATATTGAAGTTATTTAAACATTACTAAATAGTAATAATTCTACAGGCTCAATCTTAGCTGCATGTATTTTTGTTATGCTTGGGTTAGAGTGATTTTTCCAGTATGTATATTCATGTCTTATTTTTAATTCAATGTTTCCATTAATTTATGTGTCCAAGGACAAAGTCAGTTTTGATTAATTTTTTAAATCAATCTATTTATTTTAATTGGAGGCTAATTACTTTACAATATTGTGGTGATTTTTGCTATATATTGACATGAATCAGCTATGTGTATATATGTGCCCCCCATCCTGAACACCCCTCTCACCTCCCTTCCCATCCCACCCCTCTGGGTTGTCCCAGTGCACCAGCTTTGAGTGCCCTGTTTCATGCATCAAACTTGAAATGGTCATCTATTTCACATATGACAATATACATGTTTCAATGCTGTTCTCTCAAATTATCCCACCCTCACCTTCTCCCACAGAGTCAAAAAGTCTGCTCTTTATATCTGTGTCTATTTTGCTGTGTCCCATATGGGGTCATTGTTACCATTTTTCTGAATTCCATATATATGCAATAATAAACTGTATTGATGTTTTTTTTTTTTTCTGACTTACTTCACTCTGTATAATAGGCTCCAGTTTCATCCACCTCATTAGAACTAATTCAAATGTGTTCTTTTTAATAGCTGAGTGATACTCCACTGTGTATATGTACCACAGCTTTCTTATCCATTCATCTGCTGATGGACATCTAGGTTGTTTCCATGTCCTAGCTATTGTAAACAGTGCTGTGATAAACACTGGGGTACACGTGTCTCTTTCAATTCTGGTTTCCTCAGTGTATATGTCCAGAAGTGGGATTCGTGGGTCATGTGGCAGTTCTATTTCCAGTTTTTTAAGGAATCTCCACATTGTTCTCCAGAGTGGTTGTACTAGTTTGCATTCCCACCAACAGTTTGAGAGGGTTCCCTTTTCTCCACACCCTCTCCATCATTTATTGTTTGTAGACTTTTTGATAGCAGTCATTCTGACCATCATGAGATGGTACCTCATTGCGGTTTTGATTTGCATTTCTCTGATAATGAGTGATGTTGAGAATCTTTTCATGTGTTAACCCTCTTTATGTCTTCTTTGGAAAAAATTCTGTTTAGTTCTTTGGCCCATTTTTGGATTGGGTCATTTATTTTTCCAGTATTGAGCTGCATGAGCAGGTTGTATATTTTTAAGCTTAATTCTTTGTCAGTTGCTTCATTTGCTACTATTTCTCTCATTCTGAAGGCTGTCTTTTCACCTTGTTTATAGTTTCCTTCATTGTAAAAGAGATATAAGTTTCGCTAGTTCACATTTGTTTATTTTTTCTTTTATTTCCATTACTCTGGGAGGTGGGTCATAGAAGATCTTTCATTGATTTATGTCAGAGTGTTTTGCCTATGTTTTCCTCTAGGAGTTTTATAGTTTCTAGTCTTACATTTAGATCTTTCCTCCATTTTGAGTTTATTTTTGTGTATGGTGCTAGAAAGTGTTCTAATTTCATTCTTTTACAGGCAGTTGACCAGTGTTTTACCAGCAAAACTTGTTAAGGAGATTGTCTTTTCTCCATTGTATATTCTTGCCTCCTTTGTCAAAGATAAGGTATGCATAGGTGTGTGGATTTATCTCTGGACTTTCTGTTTTGTTCCATCGATCTATATTTCTGTCTTTGTGTCAGTACCATACTGTCTTGATGACTGTAGCTTTGTAATAGAGCCTGAAGTTAGGCAGGTTGAGTCCTCCAGTTCCTTTCTTCTTTCTCAAGATTGCTTTGGCTAGTTGAGGTTTTTTGTATTTCCATACAAATTGTGATATTATTTGTTCTAGTTCTCTGAAAAATACTGATGGTAGCTTGATAGGGATTACATTGAATCCATAGACTGTTTTGGTTAGTATACTCATTTCCACTATATTGATTCTTCTGATCCATGAACATGGTATATTTCTCCATCTATTTATATCATGTTTGATTTCTTTCATCAGTGTTTTATAGTTTTCTATATACAGGTCTTTGTTTCTTTATGTAGATTTATTTCTAAGTATTTTATTCTTTTCATTGCAGTGGTGAATGAAATTGTCTCCTTAATTTCTTTTTCTGTTTTCTCACTGTTAGTGTATAGAAATGCAAGTGATTTCTGTGTATTACTCCTGCAACTTTACTATACTCATTGATTAACTCCTGTAATTTTCTGGTGGTGTCTTTAGGGTTTTCTACGTAGAGGATCATGTCGTCTGCAAACAGTGAGAGTTTTACTTATTTTCCAATCTGGATTCCTTGTATTTCTTTTTCTTTTCTGATTGCTGTGGCCAAAACTTCCAAAACTATATTGAATAGTACTGGTGAGAGTGGGCACCCTTGTCTTTTTCCTGACTTTAGGGGAAATGCTTTCAGTTTTTCACCATTGAAGATAATGTTTGCTGTGGGTTTATCATATATGGCTTTTATTATGTTGAGGTATATTCCTTCTATGCCTGCTTTCCTAAGGGTTTTTATCATAAATGGATGTTGAATTTTGTCAAAGGCTTTCTCTGCATCTATTGAGATAATCATATAGGTTTTATCTTTCAATTTGTTAACATGGTGTATCACATTGATCTGCAAATATCAATGAATCCTTGCATCCCTGGGATAAAGCCCACTTGGTCATGATGTATGATCTTTTTAATATGTTGTTGGATTATCTTTGTTAGAATTTTGAGAATTTTTACATGTAGGTTCATCAGTGATATTGGCCTGTAGTTTTCTTTTTTTGTGCCATCTTTGTCTGGTTTTGGTATTAGGGTGATGATGGCCTCATAGAATGAGTTTTGGAGTTTCCCTTCCTCTGCAATTTCCTGGAAGAGTTTGAGTAGGATAGGTGTTAGCTCTTTAAATTTTTGGTAGAATTCACCTGTGAAGCCATCAGGTCCTGGGCTTTTGTTTGTTGGAAGATTTTTGATTACAGTTCTGATTTTCATGTTTGTGTTGGCCTGTTAAGATTTTCTATTTCTTCCTTGTTCAGTTTTGGAAGGTTGTACTTTCCTAAGAATTCATCCATTTCTTCCAAATTGGCCATTTTATTCACATATAGTTGCTGATACTAGTCTCTTATGATCCTTTGAATTTCTGTGTTGTCTGTTGTGATTTCTCCATTTTCATTTCTAATTTTGTTGATTTGATTCTTCTCCTTTTTTTTTTCCTTGATGAGTCTGGCTAATGATTTGCCTATTTTATTTACCTTATCAAGGAACCAGCTTTTAGTTGATTTTTGCTATAGTCTCCTTTCTTTGTCATTAACTTCTGCTCTAATTTTTATGATTTCTTTCCTTCAACTAACCCTGGGGTTCTTCACTTTTTTTTTTCCTAGTTGGTTTAGGTGTAAAGATAGGTTATTTATTTGATTTTTCTCTTGTTTCTTGAGGTAAGCATGTATTGTTATGAACCTTTGTCTTAGCACTGCTTTTACTGAATCCCATAGGTTTTGGGTTGTTGTGTTTTCATTTTCATTTGTTTCTATGCATATTTTGATTTCCTTTTTGATTTCTTCTGTAATTTGCTGGTTGTTCAGAAGCGTGTTGTTTAGCCTCCATATGTTTGTATTTTTAATAGTTTTTTTCCCCTCTAGTTTACATCTAATCTTACCACGTTGTGACCCAAAAAGATGCTTGAAATAATTTCAATTTTTTTTTTTAATTTACTAAGGCTAGATTTATGGCCCAGGATGTGGTCTATCCTGGTGAATGTTCTGTGTGCACTTGAGAAAAAGGTGAAAGTCATTGTTTTGGGTGAAATGTCCTATAGATATCAATTAGGTCTAACTGGTCCATTGTATCATTTAAAGTTTGCATTTTCTTGCTAATTTTCTGTTTGGTTGATCTATCCATAGGTGTGAGTGGGGTACTAAATTTTCCCACTATTATTGTATTACTGTTAATTTCCCCTTTTGAACTTGTTAGCATTTGCCTTATGTATTGAGGTGCTCCAATGTTGGGTGTATGAAAGTGAAAGTGAAAGTCACTCAGATGTGTCTGACTCTTTGTGACCCCATAGACTTTATAGTCCATGGAATTCTCCAGGCCAGAATACTGGAGTGGGTAACCTCTCCCTTCTCCAGGGGATCTTCCCATCCCAGGGATTGAACACAGGTATCCCACGTTGCAGGCAGATTCTTTACCAGCTGAGCCACAAGGGAAGCCCAAGAATGCTGGAGTGGGTCTCCTATCCCTTCTCCAGTGGATCTTCCTGACCCAGGAATTGAACCTGGGTCTCCCATATTGCAGTTGGGTTTTTTTTACCAGCTGAACCACAAGGGAAGGCCAAGAATACTGGAGTGGGTAGCCTATCCCTTCTCTAGAGGATCTTCCTGACTCAGGAATCAAATCAGGGTCTCCTCCATTGCAGGAAGATTCTTTACAAACTGAGCTATGCAGGAATCCCTTGTTGGGTGCATATATATTTATAATTGTTATATCTTCTTCTTGGATTGGTCCTTTGACCATTATGTAGTGTCCTTCTTTGTCTCTTTTCACAGGCTTTCTTTAAAAGTCTATTTTATCTGATATGAGTATTCCTACTTCTGCTTTCTTTTGGTCTCCATTTGCATGAAATACCTTTTCCAGCCCTTCACTTTCAGTCTGTATGTGTCCCTTGGTTTGAGGTGAGTCTCTTGTAGACAGCATATATAGGGGTTTGTTTTTAATTCTTTCAGCCAGTCTTTGTCTTTTGATTGGGACATTCAACCCATTTACATTTAGAGTAATTATTTATAATTATGATACTGTTGCCATTTATTTTGTTGTTTTGGGTTCGGGTTTATAAACCTTTTCTGTGTTTCCTGTCTAGAGAAGATCCTTTAGCATTTGTTGAAGATCTGGTTTAGTGGTGCTGAATTCTCTCAGCTTTTGCTTGTCTGTAAAGCTTTTGATTTCTCCTTCATATTTTAATAAGATGCTTGATGGGTATAGTAATATGGGTTGTAGGTTTTTTCTCTTTCATCACTTTAAGTGTGTCCTGGCATTCCTTTCTGGCCTGAAGAGTTTCTATTGAAAGGTCAGCTGTTATCCTTATGGGGATCTCCTTGTGGGTTATTTGTTGCTTTTCCCTTGCTGCTTTTAATATTTTCTCTTTGTGTTTGATCTTTGTTAGTTTGATTAATATGTCTTGTGGTGTTTCAGCTTGGGTTTATCCTGTTTGGCACTCTCTGGGTTTGTTGGACTTTGGTGGCTATTTCTTTCCCCACTTTAGGGAAATTTTCAACTATTATCTCCTCAAATTTTCTCATGCCCTTTCTTTTCATCTTCTTCTTCTGGGATTCCTATGATTTGAATGTTGGGACATTTTACATTGTCCCAGAGGTCTCTGAGGTTGTCCTCAGTTCTTTTAATTATTTTTTTATTTTTTCCTCTCTGCTTCATTTCTTTTTTTTTTTCTTTCTTTTCTTTTCTTTTATTTTTAAACTTTACATAATTGTATTAGTTTTGCCAAATATCAAAATGAATCCGCCACAGGTATACATGTGTTCCCTATCCTGAACCCTCCTCCCTCCTCCCTCCCCATACCATCCCTCTGGGTCATCCCAGTGCACTAGCCCCAAGCATCCAGTATTGTGCATTTATTTTCACCATTCTATCTTCCATTTCACTTATCCTATCTTCTGCCTCAATTATTCTAGTGTTGATTCCCCCCAGAGGGATTTTGATTTCAGTTATTGCATTATTCATTATTGACTGACTCTTCTTTATCTCTTCTAGGTCCTTGTTAAACATTTCTTGCATCTTCTCAATCCTTGTCTCTAGTCTATTTATCTGTAACTCCATTTTGTTTTCAAGATTTTGGATCATCTTTACTATCATTATTCTGAATTCTTTTTCAGGTAGACTCCCTATCGCCTCCTCTTTTGTTTGATTTTGTGGGCATTTATCATGTTGCTTTACCTGCTGAATATGTCTCTGCCTTTTCATTTTGTTTAGATTGCTGTGTTTGGGGTGCCCTTTCTGTTTGCTGGCAGTTCATGGTTCCTCTGTATTGTGGAGCCTTCTCCCTGTGGGTGGGATTGGACTAGTGGTTTGTCAAGGTTTCCTGGTTAGGGGATCTTGTGTCTGTGTTCTGGTGGATGGACATGGGTCTCTTCTCTCTGAAGTGCCAAGAAGTGTCCAGTAGTGAGTTTTAGTGTGTCTATGGGTTTGGCATGGCTTTGAGCACCCTGTATTTTAATGCTCAGGGCTGTGTTCCTGTTTTACTGGAGAATTAGAATGGTATAGCTTGCTCTGGATGAGAAGACAATGGCAACCCACTCCAGTACTCTTGCCTGGAAAATCCCATGGACGGAGGAGCCTGGTAGGCTGCAGTCCATGGGCTCGCTATGAGTTGGACACGACTGAGTGACTTCACTTTCACTTTTTACTTTCCTGCATTGTAGAAGGAAATGGCAACCCACTCCAGTGTTCTTGCCTGGAGAATCCCAGGGACGGGGGAGCCTGGTGGGCTGCCATCTCTTGGGTCGCACAGAGTCGGACACGACTGAAGCGACTTAGCAGCAGCAGCAGCTTGCTCTGGAACTTGTTAACTCTTGGGTGGAGCTGGTTTCAGTGTAGGAATGTATCCTTTTGGGTGAGCTCTTGTCTATTAATATTCCATAGAATCAGGAGGTCTCTGATGTTCTCAAGGTTTGGAGTTAAACCTTCTCCCTCTGGCTTTCAGTCTTATTCTTACAGTAGCCTCAAGACTTCTCCATCCATATAACACAGATGATAAAACATCTAGGTTAATAGTGAAACAATTCTCCACAGTTAGGGACACCCAGAGAGGTTCACAGGCTTACATGAAGAGGGAAAAGGGAGATAGAGGTGACCAGGAGGAAAAGAAGGGGAGTCAAAAGGGGAGAGAGCAATCTAGCCAGTAATCAATTCCCTAAGTGTTCTCCACAGCCCAGAACACCCAGAGACATTCACAGAGTTAAGTAGATAAGAGAAAGGTGAGGGAGGAGATATAGGTGACCTGGGGGAGAAAAGGGAGTGTCAAAAAGGGAGTCAGCAATAAAGCCAGCCAGTAATTTCACATACCTAAGTGAAAATGGGTACTGAAGATTATATTCCTAAAGGTACAAAATTGAAAACAAATACCAAAAAGCAAAGATTAAAAATCTAGAGTAGAGGTTAGACTCTCAGAAATAAAATATTAAAATTATAAAACAAAATCAATCACAAAATTATGAAAAATATATATGTGAATTTGCTTTAAAAATAGGATCTTTTTTGCAAGATAATAGGTTATAAAAATAAAAAGGAGTAATAAGGAACTTAAATTAAAAAATTAAAAAGTGATAATAGTAACAATATATCTAGGAATTTCTCTGGAGCTGTTGTGGGCAGTGTGGGGTCAGTTCAGTTTCAGATAGTTCCTTGTTCCAGCTTGTACTTCTTCTCAAGGTCTATAGGCCCCCTCCAATGCTTAGTCAATGTTAACTACAGGGTTTTAATCTGTTGCACCTGTCACTTCCAGAGCAGTTCCCTTTTCTTTGCTTATTTTGGCTTCCTCTGTTTGCAAGTCTCTTCAGTGTCTAATCTCCATCCTGATACAAGGGGGCAAAGGTGGTCACTTATTTAGGCTCACTCGTTCAATTGTGTTGTGGGGGGCGGGTGGGGACAATACAAATTGATTTCTCAGGCATGTGTGGGGAATGTTCACAGTGTAAGGACCACACTGGGTTTACCAAAGCTCAGGTCGCATGTGCTTCCTGGGTCTACACTGCTCAGGCTCCAGAGTGCTCTGCAGGGGTACTGTCCAAAGTGGGACTTCCTTTTCGGGCATTTCCCAGGTCTAAGCCATTCAGGTTCTTGGGTACTCCACAAGGGCACAGAGTCAGTTGGATGTGCATTTTGTGCCCTTCCCAGGTCCAAGCAGCTCAGGTGACCAGGTGCTTGGTGAGTGCACTGTCCCAGGTGGGCTGTGTGTCTTAATCACCTCCCCGGTCCTGGCTGGTTGGTGTCCCGGGTGTGCCGCCAGAGTACCATCTCAGGTATGCCATGTGAGAGATGTGTCTCCTCTGGGGAGCTGATCTCAGGTTGCGACACTCCTGGCAGGTGTCAACCATCCAGGATCCCAGGAGGACGTGGTTAGCAACTGGGAGCCTGCTGACAGTTTGATGGAGGATGCCAGTCCCTGGGGTGGAGATTGCAGCAGCCCCTTGCCCTGCAGCTCTGGCTGTCACACACCTGCCTCTCTGCCTAGGGAGGGTGGGGAAGGCTGGGGGGCTGGCTAACTCTTCTTTGGTGTTAGCTCAATCCTTTGTTCTGTGTGCAGGCCA
The DNA here is from genome assembly GCF_029407905.1 of Bubalus kerabau. Lineage (NCBI taxonomy): Eukaryota > Metazoa > Chordata > Mammalia > Artiodactyla > Bovidae > Bubalus > Bubalus kerabau. Next base: position 72,193,359 of record NC_073635.1, read on the forward strand.
GGCTGTGCGTTAGAGCCTTTTGTGGGAAAGTTCTCTCTCTTTTTTTGTTCTCTCTGGCAATCTCACAGTTTGGGTTTCTATCTCATGTTAACTCCCTCAGATTGTCCTCAGGGCACTGAGGCCTGGTCCTTTTCCTAAGCACTGATTATGCAGCCTGTGCCTCCCTGTCCAGTCCACACTTGTTGGTAGTGGATGCGAGTATCTGGGCTACTTCTCCACTGGCAGCTGCGGTTAGGTGCATAGTGTGTGTGTGTGTGTGTGTGTGTGTGTTTCCTCCCGGTTATGTTGCCCTTGAGATTCCAAAACTCCCCACAAACTTGCCTGTGAGAGGATTTCCTACTGTGTGGAAACTTCTCCTGCACAACTCCCTCCCCAGGACAGGTCTCTGGCCCTAACTCTTTTTGTCTCTCTTTTTAGCTTTTATATTTTGTCCTACCTCTTCTCAAAGAGAATAGGGTGTCTTTTTGGGTGCCTGGTGTCCTCTGCCAGTGTTTAAAAGTTGTTTTGTGGAAGGTGCTCAGCACGCACATGATCTTTTCATGAATTTGTGGGGGAAAGTGGTCTCTCCATCCTATTCCTCTGCCATCTTGGGACCACCCCCAGTCTTGATTATGTCTTTATTTTTCTTTAATTAATTAATTTATTTACTTTACAATATTGTATTGGTTTTGGCACACATTGACTTGAATCCACCATGGGTGTACATGTGTTCCCCATCATGAACTCCCCTCCCACCTCCCTCCCCATCCCTCAGGGTCTTCCCAGTGCACCTGCCCTGAGCACCCTGTATCATGCATTGAACCTGGACTGGCAATTTGTTTCACACATGATAATTTACATGTTTCAATGCCATTCTCCCATATCATCTCACCCTCACCCTCTCCCACAGAGTTCAAAAGACTGTTCTATACATCTGTGTCTCTTTAGCTGTCTCGCATACAGCATTATCATTACATTCTTTCTAAATTCCATATATATGCATTCATATACTGTATTGGTGTTTTTCTTTCTGGCTTACTTCACTCTGTATAATAGGCTCCAGTTTCATCCACCTCATTAGAACTGATTCAAATGTATTCTTTTTTAATGGCTGAGTAATATTCCATTGTGTATCTGTACCACAGCTTTCTTACCATTCATCTGCTGATGGACATCTAGGTTGCTGCCATGTCCTGGCTATTATAAACAGTGCTGCGATGAACATTGGGGTACACGTGTCTCTTTCAATTCTGGTTTCCTCAGTGTGTATGCCCATCAGTGGGATTACTGGGTCATAAGGCAGTTCTATTTCCAGTTTTTTAAGGAATCTCCACACTGTTCTCCATTGTGGCTGTACTAGTTTGCATTCCCACCAACAGTGTAAGAGGGTTCCCTTTTCTCCACACCTTCTCCAACATTGTAGACTTTTGGATAGCAGCCATTCTGACTGGCATGAAATCTTACCTCATTATGGTTTTGATATGCATTTCTTTGATAATGAGTGATGTTGAGCATCTTTTCATGTGTTAGCCATCTGTATGTCTTCTTTGGAGAAATGTCTGTTTAGTTCTTTGGCCCACTTTTTGATTGGGTCTTTTATTTTTCTGGAATTGAGCTGCAGGAGTTGCTTGTATATTTTTGAGATTAGTTGTTTGTAAGTTGCTTCATTTGCTATTATTTTGTCCCATTCTGAAAGTTGTCTTTTCACCTTGCTTATAGTTTCCTTTGTTGTGCAAAGCTTTAAAGTTTAATTAGGTCCCATTTGTTTATTTTTGCTTTTATTTCCAATATTCTGGGAGGTGGGTCATAGAGGATCCTGCTGTGGTTTATGTTGGAGAGTGTTTTGCCTAGGTTTTCCTCTAGGAGTTTAATAGTTTATGGTCTTACATTTAGATCTTTAATCGATTTTGAGTTTATTTTTGTGTATTGTTTTAGAAAGTGTTTTAGTTTCATTCTTTTACAAGTGGTTGACCAGTTTTCCCAGCACCACTTGTTAAGGAGATTGTCTTTTCTCCATTGTATATTCTTGCCTCCTTTGTCAAAGATAAGGGGTCCATAGGTGCGTGGATTTATCTCTGGGCTTTCTATTTTGTTCCATTGATCTGTATTCATGTCTTTGTGCCAGTACCGTACTGTCTTGATGACTGTGGCTTTGTACTAGAGGCTGAAGTAAAGCAGGTTGATTCCTCAAGTTCTATTCTTCTTTGTTAAGATTGCTTTGGCTATTCGAGGTTTTTGTATTTCCATACAAATTGTGAAATTATTTGTTCTAGTTCTCTGCAAAATACCGTTGGTAGTTTGATACAGATTGCATTGAATCTAGATTGTTTTGGCTAGTATACTCATTTTCACTATATTGATTTTTCTGATCCATGAACATGGTATATTTCTCCATCTATTTGTGTCTTCTTTGATTTCTTTCACCAGTGTTTTATAGTTTTCTATATATAGGTGTTTTGTTTCTTTAGGTAGATATATTCCTAAGCATTTTATTCTTTTCATTGAAATGGTGAATGGAATTGTTTCCTTAATTTCTCCATTTTCTCATTTTTAGTATATAGGAATGCAAGGGATTTCTCTGTGTTAATTTTATATCTTGCAACTTTACTATATTCATTGATTAGCTCTGGTAATTTTCTGGTGGAGTCTTTAGGATTTTCTATGTAGAGGATCATGTCATCTGCAAACAGTGAGAGTTTTACTTCTTTTCCAATCTGAATTCCTTTTATTTCTTTTTCTGCTCTGACTGCTGTGGCCAAAACTTCCAAAACTATGTTGAATAGTAGTGGTGAGAGTGAGTAACCTTGTCTTGTTCCTGACTTTAGGGGAAATGCTTTCAATTTTTCACCATTGAGGATATTGTTTGCTGAGGGTTTGTCATATATAGCTTTTATTATGTTGAGGTATGTTCCTTCTATTCCTGCTTTCTGGAGGTTTTTTTAATCTTAAATGGATGTTGAATTTTGCCAAATTATGTCTTTATTAAAATATGTCTTTATTAGGACTTCTCTGGTGGCTTACATGGTAAAGCATCTGCCCACAATGTTGGAGACACAGGTTTGATCCCTGGGTTGGGAAGATCCTCTGGAGAGGGAAATGGTAACCCACTCCAGTACTCTTGCCTCAAAAATCCCATGGACAGAGGAGTGTGATAGGCTACAGTCCATGGGGAGGCAAAGAGTTGGACACGACTAAGTGACTTCACTTTCACTTTCATAAAGTCCCACAGTCTCAGCAGCATATGTGATAGAAAGTAACTGGTAATGAAGGGCCTAATGGTGATGAGTGAGAGCTGAGGCAGGTTCCAGAGGGTTGGAAGTGGGTCATTGTCAAGATTGTCAGGTGGTGAAAGTGTTGTTTGAAGCTAGGTGAGTTCTTTTGTGTCTGTGTGTACCTTTATGTGTGGTATTTTTCTTTACTTGAAATTCCCTTTCCTCTCTTTGCTGTGGATAGATGTTCCTTATCCTTTGAGGCCCTTTTCCAGTGCTACAAGGTCTCTGAAATTTTTCTTGTTTTCCTTTCCTAATGTTATTAGCAGCCTCATCTTTTCTGTTCCCCAGAATTTTACTCCTATTTTATTACAGCACAGACACTGTTTTCCTGTTAGATTCCTTTCTGCCTTTCCTGTTCAACCACCATCTTCTTGGGCAGAAGGTTTGTATCTGACTCACTTCAGGTCTTCCTCGGCTGTTACTGCAAGTTCTCTGAGTTAGTCTTTGAATTAGGCTGAGTTGTTGACTTCCTAAAAGTCTTTTTCTCCATTTGTACTTTGAGTAGTACCTTCCTGTGATGTTAGCACAGAAGAGCTGTAGAGAATCATTTGATCTCTGGCCCCTCCCTGTGCCCCCTGCTGCTGCTGCCACAGAAAGTTAGTATGTGATCACTATGGTGCATCGCTCACATCTGTCCCCTTAGGAGTAAGACTGCAGCTCTCACAGAAGACAGGATCAGGACTATGAGTGAATTTATAAGTGGCAACAAATCAGTAAAAATGTATGCTTGGGAAAAGTCACTTATAGACCTTATTACCAGATTGAGAAGGTAAGGTTTTTTATATGTCACACCATATTTTTGTACTCCCCTCCACATTTTTAACTGAATTTACTTATTATTTTTGGAGGATAATTACTTTACAATGTTGAGGTGGTCTCTGCTTCTGACCTTGATGAATCAGTCATAATTATATATATATATATATATATATCTCCCCACCTTCTTGAATCTCTGCCTTCCACCCCCATTCTACCTCTCTAGGTCGTCACAAAGCACCAGGCTAGACTCCCTGTGTTATATAGCAGTTTCCTGCTAGTTATCTAATTTACACATGACAGCATATACATGTCAATGCTACTTTCTAAATATGTCCTACCTTCTCCCTCCCACTTTGTGTCTCTGAGATTGTTCTCTGCATCTGTGTCTCCATTTATTCTCTGTGAATAGGTTCATTAGTTCTATTTTTCTAGATTCCATATATATGCATTAATATTTGCTTTTCTCTGACTTACCTCACTCTGTATAACAGGTTATAGATTCACCTGCTGCTGCTGCTAAGTCACTTCAGTCGTGTCTGACTCTGTGTGACCCCATAGACGGCAGCCCACCAGGCTCCCCCGTCCCTTGGATTCTCCTGGCAAGAAAACTGGAGTGGGTTGCCATTTCCTTCTCCAATGCATGAAAGTGAAAAGTGAAAGTGAAGTCGCTCAGTCGTGTCTGACCCTCAGTGACCCCATGGACTGCAGCCTACCAGGCTCCTCCATCCATGGGATTTTCCAGGCAGGAGTACTGGAGTGGGGTGCCATTGCCTTCTCCACTAGGTTCATCTACGTACCTACAAATGACTTTTCTGAATTAATTTTGAAGTTTCACCAAGTTTTTCACATTACGATGAACTTAAATACTATGCACTCCACCCCCAACATGTGGCAGAAAGTTTAAGTAGAATGGGGAGATCATATTTGAATCTGCTCTTCCACTTACTGTCTTCTTAAAGGAAAAATTTATATAAAGCTTCTTCAGTACAGTTCAGTCACTCAGTCATGTCCGACTCTTTGTGACCCCATGAATTGCAGCACACCAGGCCCCCCTGTCCATCACCAACTCCAGTAGTTTACACAAACTCATGTCCATCGAGTTTGTGATGCCATCCAGCCATCTCATCCTCTGTCGCCCCTTCTCCTCCTGCCCCCAGTCCCTCCCAGCATCAGAGTCTTTTCCAATGAGTCAACTCTTCGCATGGGGTGGCCAAAGTATTGGAGTTTCAGCTTTAGCATAATTCCTTCCAATTAACACCCAGGACTGATATCCTTTAGAATGGCCTGGTTGGATCTCCTTGCAGTCAAAGGGACTCTCAAGAATCTCCTTCAACAGCACAGTTGAAAAGCATCAATTCTTTGGCGCTCAGCTTTCTTCACAGTCCAACTCTAACATCCATACATGACCACTGGAAAAACCATAGCCTTGACTAGATGGAGCTTTGTTGGCAAAGTAATGTCTCTGATTTTAAATATGCTATCTAGGTTGGTCATAACTTTCCTTGCAAGGAGTAAGCATCTTTTAATTTCATGGCTGCAATCACCATCTGCAGTGATTTTGGAGCCCCCCAAAATAAAGTCTGACACTGTTTCCACTGTTTCCCCTTTTACTTCCCATGAAGTGATGGTTCCGGATGCCATCTTCTTAATTTTCTGAATGTTGAGCTTAAAGCCAACCTTTTCACTCTCCTCTTTCATTTTCATCAAGAGGCTCTTTAGCTCCTCTTCACTTTCTGCCATAAGGGTGGTGTCATCTGCATATCTGATATTACTGATATTTCTCCTGGCAATCTTGATTCCAGCTTGTGCTTCTTCCAGCCCAGCGTTTCTCATGATGTGCTCTGCATACACGTTAAATAATCAGGGTGACAATATACAGCCTTGACATACTCCTTTTCCTATTTGGAACCAGTCCGTTGTTCCATGTCCAGTTCTGTTGCTTCCTGGCCTGCATACAGGTTTCTCAAGAGGCAGGTCAGGTGGTCTGGTATTTCCACCTCTTTCAGAATGTTCCACAGTTTATTGTGATCCACCCAGTCAAAGGCTTTGGCATAGGCAATAAGCAGAAATAGATGTTTCTCTGGAACTCTCTTGCTTTTTAGATGATCCAGCAGATGTTGGCAATTTGATCTCTGGTTCCTCTGCCTTTTCTAAAACCAGCTTGAACATCTGGAAGTTCATGGTTTACATATTCCTGAAGCCTGACTTGGAGAATTTTGAGCATTACTTTACTAGCATGTGAGATGAGTGCAATTGTCCAGTAGTTTGAGCATTCTTTGGCATTGCCTTTCTTTGTGATTGGAATGAAAACTGACCTTTTCCAGTCCTGTGGCCACTGCTGAGTTTTCCAAATTTGCTGGCATATTGAGTGAACCACTTTCACAGCATCATCTTTTAGGATTTGAAATAGCTCGACTGGAATTCCATCACCTTCACTAGCTTTGTTTGTAGTGATGCTTCCTAAGGCCCACTTGACTTTGCATTCCAGGATGTATGGCTCTAGGTGAGTGATCACACCATCATGATTATCTTGGTTGTGAAGATCTTTTTTGTACAGTTCTTCTGTGTATTCTTGCCACATCTTAATATCTTCTGCCTCTGTTAGGTCCATACCATTTCTGTCCTTTATCGAGCCCATCTTTGCATGAAATGTTTCCTTGATATCTCTAATTTTCTTGAAGAGATCTCTAGTCTTTCCCGTTCTGTTGTTTTCCTCTATTTCTTTGCACTGATCACTGAGGAAGGCTTTCTTATCTCTCCTTGCTATTCTTTGGAACTCTGCACTCAGATGCTTATATATTTCCTTTTCTCCTTTGCTTATGCTTCTTACTTATACAGAAATGAATTTCCAAGTATTTCTTAGTACCACAAACCCCCCAAAAGCAGTAATTTCAAGGTGTTAGTATTTTTTTTCCTGTATTTTATGTTTATTTTTACCTGACGATACTCCTTAGCTTTTTCACTGTCTGTAAAGGTCTTTCACATATGGAAATCAATTACAAAAGAACTCCACAAGGTAAGTTTTGTTTTCATATCCAATATAGAAACATGAACAGAGACATGGTGGTTAAATGTTTCAGATAGAAGAGTATGTAATTGCTGGAAATCAGTCTTATGTGACAAGTCCAAAGCATTTTCTTCTGATGATGATAGTAGGTGTATTTTCTGTCTCTCCATGACATCTGTCCTATATTGGAGTTTGTGTGTGAGGCAGTTTCCTCTCTCCACCCCAGCTAATGTCCTCTGCTTTGTACAACTTCAGGATCCTGGGAAGAACCTGTTTTTCTGTCTCTTCTCTTGAAGCAGGTGGCTTTTGCCTATTGTCAATGCAGGGTACAGGATCGGCTTGTTGTCATTGCTAGTTATTCAGTTGTGTCCGACTCTGTGCGACCCCATGGACTGTGCCCACCAGGCTCCTCTGTCCATGGGAATCTCCAAGCAAGCATACTGAAGTGGGTTGCCATTTCATTCTCCAGGGGATCTTCCCAACCCAGGAATCGAACCTACGTCTCTCATGTCTCCTGAGGATGGGACCAAGCAGCTGGAAGAGAGGTGACAGAGATGGCTCCTGGAGAACCATCCACGTTGGGAGGCAAAGAGCTGGAGCAGAGGGGAAGGAGAGACATGAATTTTAGTCAAGTTGAAGTACTCAGGCCGCCTTGGAGCCCATGTCCCTGACAACAGTCACTGAGGTGACACACGAACATCCAGGCAGCTGGCCCCTTGTTGTCTTTATTTAGTCTCTAAATTGTGTCTGTCTCTTTATGACCCCATGTAGTATATAGCCTGCCAGGCTCCTCTGTCCATGGGATTTTCCAGGCAAGAATACTGGAGTGGGTTGCCATTTCCTTCTCTACAGAATATGCTCGTATTTGAGATGATGACATTCAAACTAAAACTATAATTTGCTGTAGCACAAATGGCAAGATTATAGAGATTGGATGTAACTGTATCAGGCAAAACTTTATGAATCATTATAATTCATTCCAAACAGAAGCATGAAAACACTAGGTTGTTTTCTTGGTAGAATACTTTTCTACATTTTCTTATCTATGGTATTTTTCTACATCTTTCATTTAAATATCTGATGAGTGTTTTACTCCAGCACAGGGTACTTAGAATTCTCTGGTATCTCCCTGTCACTTCTTACTTTGCACCTTTGTGGGGGCCCTCCCTCTGATGGGAATACACTCTCATCTTCCTTATTCTCTGGCCTCTGCCAACCCTGACTTCAGCTTATCTTCTCAAGATCCACATTCATGCAACTTGCTCTCACTCCACTGCTCCGTGTTACACAACTCTGCTCTGAGCTCCTGTGGGGGCTGTGTGGCTGCCTCTGTCTAATGTCTTGATGTGTCACAGTCTTGGGGTGTCTTATTCTGTTCCTCCACAAGTTTGTGAGCTCTTGGAGTTGATGGGCTGTGTCTTTCTGTCATCAGTGAGGAGCCTGGCCCAGGACTTGTGGTTTTGAATGCTTGTTGAATGAATGTTCAAACCCAGTCTCATTGGTCCAAAATGTTTTAAAAAGTGTGACTCTAAGTCTTCTTTTATTTTTTTTTAATTTAATTTTATTTTTAAACTTTACAAAATTGTATTAGTTTTGCCAAATATCAAAATGAATCCGCCACAGGTATATATGTGTTCCCCATCCTGAACCCTCCTCCCTCCTGCCTCCCCATACCATCCGTCTTCTTTTAGTTGCAAGAGTGAAGTGGTGCCACAGAGTGTGGTCCTGGTTTGGGGGCAGACCTCTGGGTGTGCACTGTGTAGTGTTTCCATGATGTGAGGGATAGTTTATCTGTGCCCACTCCCTCAAAAGGGGCCATTCACACAGGGCACTTGAATTCATGCCTTGGATGTCGATGATTGTTTTAAAATCTATTTTCTACTCTCTTTTCCAGGAAGGAAATTTCCAAGATTTGGCAAAGTTTCTACCTTAAAGGAATGAATTTGACATCATTTTTTGCTGTAACCAAAATCATGATTTTTGTCACCTTCATCACCAATGTGGCTCTCGAAAAGGTGATTACAGCCTGCCAAGTGTTTGTGGTGGTGACGCTGTTTGAGGCTCTGCGGTTTAGGAGCACCCTCTACTTCCCTATGGCCGTCAAGAAGGTGTCAGAGGCCATCATCAGTACCCGAAGAATCAAGGTTTGGGAACAAATAACTTTTTAAAGTTGTAGGTGTATTTTACGTAAAATACCTTCTTTTATTTGGTGTGACTGTGTGCCAGTTAGATGTGGTTTAGCTCTGTGCCAAAGCTGGTAGTCATTCCAAACTCTCTTATGTACTCCCCTCTCTTCTTTGATAGAGCATATTATAAATATCATAAGTTCCCTGCTCATTTATTGGCAGCAGTAGCAACAACACAGGACTCTCTACATATAAGTGATGACGTCAGGGTGATTAATATGCCTAAAAACAAGAGAAGTGAATATGTTGCCTCTCTTGTGCTAACTCAAATGACTAGTTAGTGACTGTGCACAGTCCTGGAGTGAACAGGATTCCTCTCTAGGCTGGGAAGGAAAAAACTTGCTGATAGCTCCTTGTTTCTTGGGCAGGAAGATTTACTTAGTTCTCTGTTGGAAACGGGTTCTTTCCTGCATAGGTGGTTTGCTTGTTAATTTCTGAGCTTGCCTTTTGGATCTGCCTTTTCCTCTCTGCCTCTTTTCACTTACTACTTAATCTTGTCTCTAGCTGGACTCTTCCCTTCAAATTTGTGATTCCCACCATACCCACTATGTTTTTTTCCTGACTGTCCCTAAATTGCCTTGGATAAATAATTTACATCACCAAAATAAGGGCCTGGCACACAGTAGGTGCTCAGTTATTCATGTGTTTATGAATACATCTAAAATTAAAATAAACTGGTTCTGTGAATCAGCCTAGGCATGAGCTTGAGTGTCTAGGCTTTATGAAAAATCTGATTTGTTTCTACCTCTCCACAGTGATGGGCTGCTAATGATAGATCTCTAGTGAAGTTAGATAGTTCTCCAGTGTGATTGTATTTTAGTTTTGGGTCTTGTCATAAAAGCCAATTTTTTGTGTGTGAAGTTTCTATGCTATAAAAAACCATTTCCCATAAAACACATCAGTCATATGGGTTCAGTTCTTGTCCCCTGAGTTTGTCATTCTTTCTGATGGGGGCTTCTAGCAACAATTATAAGGCTTGGTCCATTCTACTAGTTAAAAAATTCCTTTTTCATGGCTTTCACATCTTGAAATAAGACATTTAGGAATATTCTTGGACTGTGGTGACATTCTTAATGACACATTAACCCATCCAGATGGAAGCTTCATATGTGTGTTGTGCTATTGTGGTTTTGTTATTACTGCTGCCACAGCTGCCTTCTTTGATCATGGCTACCAGTGATCTTGTGGTCTGGGCACTCTTGAATCCTTTATGCATCATGCCATGTCATTTAATCTGAAAAACAATTGAGTGGGTAAACATTAGTGTCACTGCTTTATGGATAAGGAAACGGGTTCATGTATCAGTTGGAATAACTCACCCATCCTCACACAGCTTGCAAATGACAGAAGTAGGATTCTGACCACAGCTTGATTTCTTAACCACTGTTACATTGCTTTCTATATACCTTTTTTGTGTGGACTATCTCATTCAGTTCAGTTCAGTTCAGTTGCTCAGTCATGTCCGACTCTTTGCGACCCCATGAATAGCAGCACACCAGGCCTCCCTGTCCATCACCAACTCCCGGAGTTCACTCAGACTCACGTCCATCGAGTCAGTGATGCCATCCAGCCATCTCATCCTCTGACGTCCCCTTCTCCTCCTGCCCCCAATCCCTCCCAGCATCAGAGTCTTTTCCAATGAGTCAACTCTTCGCATGAGGTGGCCAAAGTACTGGAGTTTCAGCCTTAGCATCATTCCTTCCAAACAAATCCCAGTGCTGATCTCCTTCAGAATGGACTGGTTGGATCTCCATGAAGTCCAAGGGACTCTCAAGGGTCTTCTCCAACACCACAGATCAAAAACATCAATTCTTCAGCACTCAGCTTTCTTCACAATCTAATTCTCACATCCATATGTGACCACTGGAAAAACCATAGCCTTGACTAGATGGACCTTTGTTGGCAAGTAATGTCTCTGCTTTTGAATATGCTATCTAGTTTGGTCATAACTTTCCTTCCAAGGAGTAAGCATCTTTTAATTTCATGGCTGCAGTCACCATCTGCAGTGATTTTGGAACCCAAAAAATAAAGTCTGCCACTGTTTCCAGTGTTTCCCCATCTATTTCCAATGAAGTGACGGGACCAGATGCCATGATTTTTGTTTTCTGAATGTTGAAAAAGCCAACTTTTTCACTCTCCTCTTTCACTTTTATCAAGAGTCTTTTTAGTTCCTCTTCACTTTCTGCCATAAGGGTGGTGTCATCTGCATATCTGAGGTTATTAATATTTCTCCCAGCAATCTTTATTCCAGCTTGTGCTCCTTCCAGCCCAGCGTTTCTCATGATGTACTCTGCATATAAGTCTCATTAAGTTTGTTTTTATCATCTCCTCTTACTCTGAAGACCTTTGAAGTCCCTGTTTCTTGAAGAATCAAGTTTTAAACTCTGGGCTCCACTGGCTTCTCTGTTTCTCAGCACATGACCCTCCTCCCTGGCATGGGATTGGGGTGGGGAGGAGGAAAATGCCTGTCTCTGTGACCTGCCACATTCATCCCCACTTTGAGATCTCTGTTCAGCCTCCTTGGTTGCCTTCTCCTCTGTCCTTGATTTGAGTAAATGCTGCTGAGCCTCCAGCAGCCCCATGACCATCTCCCAGCACTTTTGTTCACATTGATCTGGGATTTCCATCTATGTGCACAGCCAGCCTCATGTCAGGTGGGGTGATGCTGATTCCCTGGGAGTGTTCTGAGCCCCTTGACAGCAGACTGTCTCTAGTGGTTCTTTAGTGTAGTGCATGGTCCATACTGGACACATCATGGGTATCATATAAATGCTGGATTGATTGAGACAACAGTTACAGAAAACGAATCAGTTCAGTTGAGTTCAGTTGCTCAGTCGTGTCTGACTCTTTGAGACCCCATAAATCGCAGCACACCAGGCCTCCCTGTCCATCACCAACTCCCGGAGTTCACTCAGACTCACGTCCATCGAGTCAGTGATGCCATCCAGCCATCTCATCCTCCATCGTCCCCTTCTCCTCCTGCCCCCAATCCCTCCCAGCATCAGAGTCTTTTCCAATGAATCAACTCTTCGCATGAGATGGCCAAAGTACTGGAGTTTCAGCTTTAGCATCATTCCTTCCAAAGAAATCCCAGGGCTGATCTCCTTCACAATGGACTGGTTGGATCTCCTTGCAGTCCAAGGGACTCTCAAGAGTCTTCTCCAACACCACAGTTCAAAGGCATCAATTCTTCCACGCTCAGCCTTCTTCACAGTCCAAATCTCACATCCATACATGACCACAGGAAAAACCATAGCCTTGACTAGATGAAACTTTGTTGGCAAATTAATGTCTCTGCTCTTGAATATGCTATCTAGGTTGGTCATAACTTTCCTTTCAAGGAGTAAGTGTCTTTTAATTTCATGGCTGCAGTCCCCATCTGCAGTGATTTTGGAGCCCAAACAAATAAAGTCTGACACTGTTTCCACTGTTTCCCCATCTATTTCCCATGAAGTGATGGGACCAGAGGCCATGATCTTCGTTTTCTGAATGTTGAGCTTTAAGCCAACTTTTTCACTCTCCACTTTCAATTTCATCAAGAGGCTGTTTAGTTCCTCTTCACTTTCTGCCATAAGGGTGGTGTCATCTGCATATCTGAGGTTATTGATATATCTCCCAGCAATCTTGATTCCAGCTTGTGGTTCTTCCAGCCCAGCATTTCTCATGATGTACTCTGCATATAAGTTAAATAAGCAGGGTGACAATATACAGCCTTGACATACTCCTTTTCCTATTTGGAATAAGTCTGTTGTTCCATGTCCAGTTCTAACTGTTGCTTCCTGACCTGAATACAAATTTCTCAAGAGGCAGATCAGGTGGTCTGGTATTCCCATCTCTTTCAGAATTTTCCACAGTTTATTGTGATCCACACAGTCAAAGGCTTTGGCATAGTCAATAAAGCAGAAATAGATGTTTCTCTGAAACTCTCTTGCTTTTTCCATGATCCAGCGGATATTGGCAATTTGATCTCTGGTTCCTCTGCCTTTTCTAAAGCCAGCCTGAACATCAGGAAGTTCACGGTTCACATATTGCTGGGCCCCCACAAAAGACCAGGGTGATCAGTCTGCACTAGAAGCCAGAGAAATGCAGAGGAGGGAGCAGATTGGAGTTAGGCGTTCCTGGAACATTGCGCCTTGATGGGAGTCTAAAATCAGGGGAGCTGAATCTAATCCAGAGGGGCAATAGGTCTGAATCTTTTGCTTGTTCTGTGCATCCATCTGTGTACCCAGCCTGACTGAAATTAGTGAACCTGCTCTCTAAAGAGAGAAGCTAGCTGTGCCCTGTACAGCCAGGTGTTCATGTAGCTCCTGCTGGCCTGGCTCCTGGGCCTTGTAGTAAACTAGAAACACTCTTACTTGTTTAACAAAATTAGTCTGTCTTGATGGCCATCATGAAATAAAAGAAGATTTATACCATGAGACTTTATGCTAAAAATCATCTCTAGTCTGAAGGTGCTTTTGAGTCAGAATTCCTTCCTCTTTGGAGTTGGTCAGTCTAGTTTTTCTTAAGACCTTTGACTAATTGGATGAGACCCACCCACATTATGGAGGATAATCTGATTTACTCAGACTCTACTGATTTACATGTCAATCTCATCTAAAATTGCTTTCACTGTAATAGGTGTTTGAGTAAGTGTATGGGGGTTGATCTGCCAAGTATCTGGTTAATAACATGAACCATCACACCCTCTTGAATCCCCATATCTTCCTCTGAGCTCCTGGATGTGACTTTGTCCTCACTAAGCAATGTGTTTATGGATTTGTTTCCTTCCCTGAACTCCAGAATTCTTACAGACAGTGCCTCTTTCATCTTCGTAGTGCTCACAAATAGATGATGCTCAGAAAATGTGCAACTGAAGGGACATTCCAGCTCCATCATGTCTGGGATCCTGCAAATACCTAACCCTTAAGCATGGTTGTAGTGGAGACAGTGTTAACTCTGATTCTCTGATGGATGATGTGCCTCACCAAAGAGTATAGCATGAAAGTGGTCCTGCAGGTTTTCAGGAAATTGTGCTCAAATACTTGGGTGGATTTTTTATTTCTTTTCTACTAAAATGAACTCAATGTCTAAGGCCTGAGACTCCTTCATGTGTAGGTTTGTGCAGTAACATTAACATTATGACCTGGGGAGAACTTTGAATTTTCCTGGTGCTGACTTCATCAGGCTGCTTTGTGTCCTGATTAAGGACACACCTTTGACTTGGGCAAGACACTAAATTTTCTCTTCATGGCAGGAAGGTGGTCTCAGAATTTAGAGATCTGTTGGCAGTAGTTGTTTTCAGTAAAGGCAGGGCAAATAGCTGAGTATAAAAGTGGTGAGACAGTTAGTGTTTGCATTGGAAACTGCTCCATGGTGTGTTGAAGTAATCTTGGAAGTACTTTTTTTTTTTTTTTCTTTTAGATCCTATTAATAGAAACTTCTTCAGCCCATTTAGTTTTACCACCCTATAAAGAATGGGTGGTATAAAGAATGTAGATCTCTAATTCATGAGAATCATCTGGTGTGCTTGTTAAAACTAAATGATCACATCTTGGAGTTTCTGACTTACTATTCCTTTGCTGGGGTCTAATTTGCCTGTGTCTTTAGTGTCCCTTTGTCCTTGAAAATAAATCACATTTGGGAAACATTGCCCTATTTGTAGAAAGAAATCTAAAATGTACCTTAGCAAATGCAAAAGATAACAGAATCTTTTTAAAAATAAAATCAGTTGAGAGGAAAAAGCTGTCTTGATTTATGCTAGACTTTTGGGGGTCAAATTTGAATTTATTCATCCAATCATTCCACAAAATAACAAGTCTTGTGCAGCCTTGTGTATGGTGCAGATGAGTATATAGAGTGGCAGGTAAGCAACTGCAGAGCTACTTGCAATTTATGTTTCACCAAGTGGGAGGTTAATAAAAAATCAAACAGTGAAACTTGATGTGCATTTCTGTGTCAATAGTCCTTGGAAGGAAAAGTCTGAGGGGCCATGAGGTGCTTTGTCAGAGTCACTGGTGTAGTTTTGGAGGTTGTGCTGAGAAGTTTGAGAAGGGAAGGCTGAGCAAGTTACCTGGAGAATTCCATGTGTGGGAGTATGGGAGGTGGGAAGCCGATGCTTCGCATTTTCCTGGGGATGATCATATGACAAAGGCCTTTTGAGGATAAGAAGGGGGATCCATGAATTTGAGGAGCCAGAAATGTCTGAGGCTGCAGAGTAGAGAGCTGGAGGCCTGAGCAGGGGACCATAAAGGATACTACAGGAAACATTAAGGTTTTTATAATCAGCCTGGCTGCAGCCTGGAGAACAGGGCAGTGAGGTGGGGTAAGGACCTAGAGGAGAGGCAGGGAGATGAGTGTGTCAGGACGCTAATGCAGTACATGGTCCAGGGGCGAGATGATGTGGTTTGGTTTGGGGTGAAATAGAGAGACTTGGCAATATTTGAGAGCTACTCAGGGCACATTTTGAGTTTGGTATTAGGGGCAGGGAGGGGAGAGGTGGATGTCAGGCTGCTTTGGTTTTTCAGGCTGTAAAATCACCTGGATTGACTATGATAAGGAATGCTAAGAGAGAACCAAATCTGAGGAAATGACTAGCCTGGACTTAGTTTTGGATTCTGAGAGCATTTAAAAATACTCAGTGTTTGCTGTAAGGCCCACCTCACTGAGCAGCCATTGGCTGGATTCAGCCTCCTGTCCTGTTGTCTAACAGGTAGCATCAATTATTGGATATTCATTTTCTTCCTTTCCCTGCCTCTCATTTAGATGTAATGAGGCCCAACTAGAAGGTGAAAAGGGCTGCAGGAGTGGAAGAAAAGGCCAATTGAGTTGGTCAGAACTGGGCAAGATTTGACCACAGATGGGCTTGGAGGTATGGTGGACAGGCAGAGTTTAGAACACAGTGTGGTGTGGAGCCCTGCTGCCCCACGGCCTCCTGAAGCCTGGGGCTCAGTACACTAGGTGGTTCATCATCCAGAATTTCTGCTCAGGTCATGTCTGGCAGCCTCAGGAAGGAAACCCACTACCCCTGCCCACCTTGGATGTGGTGTGGTGGTCCATCCCCATGGGCAGAACTACACATGGTCTTCATAGTGTTGTGTCTTCTTGTTTACATGTGCTTTTCTATGTCATTTTTCCCCTGTACAAAATAATAATGATTTACTGTGACTTTATAGGTCCCAGAAGTCCCTCTATTTTATCTTAATAAGGAAAATGGACTGAAGCTCTTTTCTTTGAATAACTCCAATAGGATTATAAATGTCTTGAAAGCACTATAAGTCTTCAGTGACTTTCACATCCAGTAAAATGTGTCTTTGAAGTTATATTATTCACAAAACTGCTTAGATTTTCCCCCACCAGCCACTGGGAAGTCAATCTTTTTGGCTGAAGTTCTGACTTTGGTATTTTCCCACACAATCTGTTCTGGGTCTGCATACCATCCGTAATTTATTTTCAGCTTTTTTTTTTTTTTTTTTTTTTAATCAGCCTGAGTCCTAGAAAAAAAATCCAGCCAGCACTTCTGACACCTTTACAAGCTGGTTATGTGTTGGAATCTCATTTAACCCCTGGAAGATAGTGTCATCTTTCCTCACTCAAATCTATTATTTGTGGAGAAGTGTTGGGAATTTCTGTCCTACTATGTACACAATGATGGTGTCTGGTATCACTGACCCGATGGACATGAGTTTGAGCAAGTTCCAGGAGTTGGTGATGGACAGGGAAGCCTGGTATGCTGTAGTCCCTGGGGTCGCAAAGAGTCGGACATGACTGAGCAAATGAACTGAACACATACACACACTGAATATTGGGTTTTTGTCTTGGTAACATATTTAAGCTGAAATTGGCATTGGAACCCCACTCCAGCAACTCTTGCCTGGAAAATCCCATGGACGGAGGAGCCTGGTGGGCCGCAGTCCATAGGGTCGCTAAGAGTCGGGACACGACTGAGCGACTTCGCTTTCACTTTTCACTTTCATGCATTGGAGAAGGAAATGGCAACCCACTCCATTGTTCTTGCCTGGAGAATCCCAGGGACGGGGGAGCCTGGTGGGCTGCCGTCTATGGGGTCACACAGAGTCGGACACCACTGAAGCTACTTAGCAGCAGCAGCAGCAGACAAGATGTACAATATATGCATACAACTTTTTGCTTGTTGCTGTGTTAGCTCAGTCTATGTAGGGCTGTAGCAATGCAGGTTGGATGGATTTGAAGAGCCCTGTAATCTATTCCTTCCCTTACCCATGATTTGCTGACTCTGTACAAGGCTTGGTTTCTGTTGGAGTTGGAACTAGTGTCTGTAAGTGTGTGAGTGATGCAGTGTCTATATCTCCTGTGTAACATATAGGAGAATCTCTCATGGGATTCAGGGGTAGGGAGGACAGTGCCAGCTGGCAATGTTCTGACAGGTTCCCAGGAAGATTAGCTTTTGAGATGGACTGGAAAGGTGGGTGGGTTAGTACTCAGGGTGTCCAGGCAGAGGCCACCTGGGGAGTGTGGACTTAGGTGCTTATGGATCACTGGGGGATATTAAGTATGATGGACATTCTCAGAGATGTTGTAAAGAGATCAGGAAGGCGTGCTGTTGGGGAGGGCTAGGGAAGGAACTATGGAAAAAACCCAAGAATATTGTATCAGTATTTGAAATGATTAATAGTAAGTTAGACTCTGAAATTATGTTGCTTCAAGAGAAAAGGAAAATTGGGAGATGAATGAGCTGTGGCAGAACAGACAAGAGCTGCTACATGACTGATGATGGGAGAGGTGATGTGGAGAGAGAACTCAGGCTGTGGTGATTGACAGCCTGCAGAGGAGTCTTCAGAACACCATCGGTCCAACCTGCCTCCTGCTGGACATGGGCTTGGGGCGGGGAGGAGTAGCTGTGCCCCATGTTAGGTTCTCAGTGAGCCTGGATGAGAGGAGGAGGAAACGAGAGGATCTTATCTCCTGACTGCTGGTCTTTGAGAGAAATGCAAGGGTACTGCTTTCTTTTTCCTGCACAGAAACAGGTTTTCATGATCAGTTTTTGCCAATTGTTCTTTTGAAGAGGAAGATTGCAATCACATTTGTAGCTCTGTGGTGTGATAGATGAGAATGTCAAGGACTTGAAGGATGTTTATGATTTTAAGGGGGGTGGGTTCCTATTCAAATATTTTCTTTCTCAAACATCCCCAGAAGCTTTTACCAGTTGCCCCTGTGTTGGTAGGGATTTGGTTTGCCTCTGGGTCCTAGAATTGCCCATATTAAAGCTGCTTACAAGGATAGTTTGCTTTTCTCTCATGCAAGAGTCCTTGTAATGCTCTATATTCTCTTCCTGGGGCTGTCTTTACAAAGTAACACAAACCACAAGACCTAAAATCACAGAAGTATATTGTTTCACAGATCTGGAGGCTGAAAGTATGAAATCAAGGTGTTAGCAGGGCCACGATCTCTCAAAATCCTATAAGGGGGACTCCTTTGTCAGCTCTGTTAACTTAAATGGTTTCAGACAAATCTTGTTTTTCGTAGGCTTGTAATTGCCATCACTCCAGCCTCTGTCTCCATCATCATCTGCCTGTTTTCTGCCGGTGTGTCTGTCTCTGCATCTCTCTTCTTATAAGGGCACTAATCATGTTGGATTCAGGGCCCACCCTACTCCACTGTGATTTCACCTTAATGGATTACTCCTATAACAACCCTATTTCCAAATAGAGTCACATTATGAGCTAACTGGGGTTAGGAAATATCTTTTTTGTGGTGATACAACTCTCCCCATAACAACTCCCATGGCTAGCGTGAACCTCCATGGTGTTTGGACCCAGACTCTTTCTCTCTTATTATGTTACTCCACTGCATGTAACCTTGACCTTGCTGGCAGCCTACAAGGCCCAGGACGTGGGGTGGAGGAAGGTCCTGGTTGCTGTCACTCTCCACTGACCTCAGTTTAGCCACATGGCTGTGCCTATTTGCTTGTGAGGCTGGAGAGAGAGGCCCTCCTTCCAAACTGCCATGTGCAGCCAAAATCCAGGGTTTGTTACCTGAGAAGAATGAGAGCAGATTTTGAGGATAGTCAGCAGTTTCTGCCACACATTCATAGTTCTTAGGGGTGTGGGTAATGGAGGTGGTCTCAGTTGTTTACTCAATTTCTCTACCACTGTAGTTTCTTTCATTGAGTTATTAATACATCTAACATTTGCAGGGTAAGAGAGAGTTTTCTGGTATATGTTTATGTTAGCTTTGTAGTGGTTCACAGGACTTGGTTTTATTCAGCTAAATCACATTGAATGACTGCTAAGTGCTGTGAAAATAGCAAGAAGTGGAAGATGCAGCCATTCCTGTCTAGCTGGAGAGAAGGCACTGACTAAAGAGAAGAGATAAGTGACAGTGAAAAGATGCTTGTGAAGTATTTTTAAGAGGTAGAAATTTAATAAGAACATTTTCTTTTTAGAATGATAACACGTTATAGTTAATGAAAAGCAGTGATACTGATTTAACACACATGAAAAAAGCAGAGTAGTCTTAAGTGCTCATGTGAGGGTCATGACCCACAATAGAGCCAGAGTTTTATTCAGCATCTCTGCTGTAGGTCTTGTGTTCCCAGCCTGTCTTGTTCCACCTGATTGAAGAAGGCCTGGGAATGGCCTTCCTCTCTATGTTCCTAGCCATGTCACATGGTGCTTGGTGCATAGTGGGATTCAGTAAATATGCATGGAATAATTTCCTATCAGCTCCCATGTTTATTGATGGTAACACAAGACTAAAGCAATATAAATGTCCAGGTTCTAAATGTGTTGGATTTTAGAGCTATATTTTCTCCTTAGGGAAAAACTTGTACACTGAGAAATGTTGAGAAAGTTACAGATAGACTCATGGCCAGGCACTCTATTTATATCATATATACACATGCATATACACACATTATACACACACACACACACTCCCTTATATAAAGAACTCTATGTATACTATATGTCCTATATTATAAATGTACATACTATATGCTGTAATAATAGTGTATATTATTCTATATATTAGTTTGTTCTGATGTGAACCAACACTTCAAGTACAAATGGCAAAACAATTTGTAGGTTGTATAGATTTTTACTGCAAATTCCAGGGAAACAATTATTTTTGTTTGTGTTTCATCCCACAGACTAAACTGTCTATGTTTTTTCTTATTCCATAGAACTTTTTGTTACTTGATGAGATATCACAGCTCACCACTCAACTGCCATCAGATGATAAAACAGTTGTGCACATGAAAGATTTTACTGCTTTTTGGGATAAGGTAATAAGTCCTCCATTCCTAGATCATGATTGCTTATAGATAACTGTGACATTGATTTATTGGAGAATTTTGAGATTTTACCCATGGTGTAAAATGTGACTTGTACACTTACTTAAAGTATGTTATAAAGATTCTCAAAATCAGGGATAATGTTTGCAACTAACAGAGATTGCATGTAAAATCAGCCTAAGGCATTTGACGTGTTCTCTATTTCACTTTCAAGAGAGCTTTCAACATATTACCACATCTTGAACTTAAAGTACATGTGTTTGTAATGTTAGAATTGACAGGACTAGAGAGACAAAATGACAAAGCAATGCCAGATTCCGAAGCCTGAACAGGGAGGGACCTCAGTGTCTGGCCCTGGGAAACTGAGGTGTGAGGACAGAAAGCTGAATGTATATGGCTCATTATTTTGTTGTCATAACTGAGTGAAAGTAGTAAAATAGAACTCTCAGTATCAGACAAGAAAGGAGTGGAGAAGCTTAAAAAAATTTCTCACGTTTAAAAATCTAGCTTCTTACTGATATATTTGTATTCCTATAATATCCAAGTCTCCTTTTTAATGATGAAAAATAATTGTCATTGTTTTAGTATGTTAATGTTTTAGACATATTTTAGAATGTTTTTAGTATGTTTGTGTTCAAAACAATATAAACAGATGAAGAGATATTCCATGTTCCTGGGTAGGAAGAATCAATATTATGAAAATGACTATACTACCAAAGATTCAGTGTGATCCCTATCAAGTTACTAATGGCATTTTTCATGGATGGAAACACAAAAGACACCGAATAGCCAAAGCAGTCCTGAGAAAGAAGAATGGAGCTGAAGGAATCAACTTTCCTGATTTCAGATTATACTGCAAAGCTACAGTCATCAAGACAGTATGGTAGTGGAACAAAAACAGAAATATAGATCAACTGAACAATATAGAAAACCCAGAAATAAACCCATGTACCTATGAGTACCTTATTTTTGACAAGGGAGGCAAGAATATATAATGGAGCAAAGACAGCCTCTTCAATAAGTGGTTCTGGGAAAACTTGACAGCTATATTGTAAAAGAAAGAAATTAGAACACTTCTTAACACCATACACAAAGATAAACTCAAAATGGACTAAAGACCTAAATGTAAGACCAGAAACTAGAAAACTCTTAGAGGAAAACATAGGCAGAACCCTCAATGAGATAAATTTTTGTATACAAGACTGCAAAAGAAACACTGATGTATAGAATAGTCTTTTGGACACTGGGGTAGAGGGAGAGGGTGGGTTGATTTGGGAGAATGGCATTGAAATATGTATAATATCATATATGAAACAAGTCGCCAGTCCAGGTTCAATGCACGATACTGGATGCTTGGGGCTGGTGCACTGGGACGACCCAGAGGGATGGTATGGGGATGGAGGAGGGAGGAGGGTTCAGGTTGGGGAACACATGTATACCTGTGGCAGAGTCATTTTGATATATGGCAAAACCAATACAATATTGTAAAGTTAAAAAATAAAATTAAATTAAAAAAATTAAATGTAAAAAAAATAAAAATAAAAAATAAATTTATTTATTTTAATTGGAGGCTAATTACTTTACAATATTGTATTTGTTTTGCCATACATCAACATGAATCCAAATCCACCATGGGTTCAAGATCCTCTATGACCACCCCCTGGAGTAAAAGAAATAAAAACAAAAGTAAACAAGTGTGACCTGATTAAACTTAAAAGCTTTTGTACTTCAAAGGAATCTATAAGCAAGATTTAAAGACAACCTTCAGAATGGGAAAAAATAATAGCAAATGAAACAACTGACATGGGAGTACTTTCAAAAATATTTGAACAGTTCATACAACTCAATGCCAGAATAACAAACAACCCAAAGAGTGGGAAAAGACCTAAACAGACATTTCTCCAAGGAAGACATACAGATGGCTCACAAACACATGAAAACATGCTCAACATAACTCATTATTAGAGAAATGCAAATCAAAATGACAATGAGATATCACCTCACACTGATCAGAATGGCCATCATCAAAAGTCTACAAACAATAAATGCTGGAGAGGATGTCTATAAAAGGAACACTCTTGCACTGTTGGTGGGAATGTAAATTGATACGGCCACTATGGAAGACAGTATGGAACTTCCTTAAAAAGCTAGGAATAAAACCACCATATGACCCAGCTATCCCACTCTGAGGCATATACCCTGAGGAAACCAAAATTGAAAATGATACATGTATCCCATTGTTAATTGCAGCACTGTTTACAATAGGTAGGACATGGAAGCAACCTAGATATCCATTGACAGATGAAGGGATAAAGAAGTTGTGGTACATATACACAATGGAATATTACTCAGCTATTAAAAAGAAAACATTTGAATCAGTTCTAATGAGGTAGATGAAACCAGAGCCTATTATACAGAATGAAGTAAGTCAGAAAGAAAAATACCAATACAGTATATTAATGCATATACATGGAATTTAGAAAGATGGTAACGACGGCCCTATATGCCCGACAGCAAAAGAGACACAGATATAAAGAACAGACTTTTGGACTCTGTGGGAGAAGGTGAGGGTGGGATGATTTGAGAGAATAGTATTGAAACATATATATTACCATATGTGAAATAGATGACCAAAGTTTGATGCATAAAGCAGGGCATTCAAAGCAGGTGTACTGGGACAACCCAGAAGGATGGGATGGAGAGGGAGGTTGGAGGGGGTTTCAGGATGGGGGACACATGTACACCTGTGGCAAAAAAGGAAAAAAAAAAAAAAAAGGAAAAAAAAAAGAAAAAAAGTTAATGTTTTATAATTCAGTTCTTCCCAGAGAAATTTTTTCATTTTGAAGATTATCCCAATAGTTTGTCCAGACTTTGTACTTTTAGTTTTTTGGTCATTTTACCAATGAACTGTAACCTCTCTTGATACAGGAAGCTTGGGGCTGGTGCACTGGGATGACCCAGAGGGATGGTATGGGGAGGGAGGTGGGAGGGGGGTTCAGGATGGGGAACACGTGTACACCTATGGCGAATGCATGTTGATGTATGGCAAAACCAATGCAATATTGTAAAGTAAAAAAAAAATTAAAAAATTAAAAAAATTATCAGTTACTGACAATTTTCTTAACACTAAGAACATGTAAAGACATACACACACCCTTAAGTCTCTCAGGAATATGACCTGTAATTGGCATGACTTCTCCCTCACACTGGATTGTGTGCTGTTGTATGTACCTCCATGTTTTTTTGCTTTCTTACAGCAGAAGTACTTTATGGCCCCTGTTTAGCCAGGACAGATAACGCATGTAACACATATTAAAATTGAGGTCTTGTCACTCTGATCCACAAAGCCATAATTAATTTCTTAATTCCTTATTTTTTTTTGTTGTCATTGTTGATGTTAAATTAGAGCTCTTGTGAAGTTAAAGCTTTGATGGGTATTTATAAGAGTTACTTTGCCAAGAAAGACTTCATCATACAAAATGACCTGCTTCCTTAGCATTACTGAAATTCATTCTTTATCAAATGAAAATGGAGAGAAAGTGGAGGTTTCAATTTATTAGTAGAGGGCCAGGCTTATCATGTACTTAAGCTGCCACATCGTGGAGATTAATGAAATAGTTAAAACCAAGGGTCATAATGAAAACATAAATGATTAAAAACTTCCTATATTGACTATTCTATTAAGTATATTATTTTAATAAGTTAGTATACATCATAAAATTTGCATTTCAAATTTCAGCTTGTCATTTCAACTGCTAAATTCTGTGGCTATCTAATACTGTGTTCATATGGATAGCTGGTAAAAGGAGCCTTCCTAAAAGCAACTGAAGTTGTTTAGGACCCTGGAAGAGAAAAGATTGGATGAAAATTCCTGTAGAACACATTATCTTAAAATAGGAAGGAGAAAAATGTGGGCTATGTTTAGCATATCAATGACTATTTTGTTCTTTTCTCCACTTTCTGAAGTAATGTGTGTTACTTTATTGAAAGGGGCACATCTTTATAAACTTTAATTTGCAGGAATCAGAAACCCTAACTCTACAAGGCCTTTCATTTACTGTCAGACCTGGTGAACTGTTAGTTGTGGTTGGACCTGTAGGGGCAGGAAAAGTAAGCCATGATACCTTGTTCAGCTTGCTGCAATGCCACAGCCCCTGTTAAATTCTCAGAGTTGAGGGACTTCCCTGGTGGTCCAGTGGTTAAGAATCTGCCCTCCAATCCAGGAGACATGGGTTGGATACCTGGACGGGGAACTAAGATCCCACATGCCTCGGGGCAACTAAGCCTGTGTGCTGCAATGGAAGATCTTAAGTATTACAACTATGACCCAACACAGCCAAAAATAAATAAATAAATATATTTTAAAAATTCTTAAGAGTTGAGCCTAAAGCTGTGTATAACACAGTTTGAACTGGGCAAATCTAGAATTGCTTTCCTCTAGGTGTGTTCCATGGGACATTCGTTTTGCAAGAAGGTTTCATGGCCACATAAATCTGGATAAACGAACACTGTGTTTTCCTTCTTGGTGTTTAATGTTGCACAGTTGGGAACTTCTTGTTGGATGTTTGGACATCTCAGTGAAGGAAATTATTTATGTGACATCTATTCAGGACAGAATGAGATAGCGGGGACTTCTTTTTGTGACAGTGGTCCCTCTGGGAAGTCTGGAGTTTGTGAAGGCTCTTCCAGGAAGCTTTGAGAATTTTCTCACATAACTTGACTTGATCCTGTCAGTGCACATGTAGTGAATGTGCAGCCATGTGCTGGAGCTAAAGAAACAGATGTGAGCGAGACTCTGACACCTCTGCCGTCCAGAGACAACCAGGTTCTGGGGTGAGACAGATATGCAGGCAGATTATTTTAGCCCAGTGTACTAGCACTGTGATGTGGGGACAACAGACACACCACATCTGTGTGGTGTGCAAGATTTGAAGGACATGTATACATTCACTTAGTCTCTTGGGTTCTGTACAGCAAAATACAGACATCTAAACATAAGTGTGTACGTGAGAGGTTGATGATTTCTTCTGTGAAGGACTTTTGCTCTTTGGACACAACTCACTTCAGAGTTCTTTTAATAATCATCTTTGGATATAGTTTTCACATGTAGCTTTTTAAGAACAAGTATTTGTCAAGTGAAGGATACCCAGATGTAGGAACAGCTGCATAAACATCACATGCAAGAAATACGTATCCTGCTGGGCTACTCTGCTAGTTAAGAATGTTAAACATTCTTATTTAGTCTTTGTTGAGTATAGTGCTTCATTTGGGGGAAATTCTTGGGCACAGTAGATTGTTATAACATTTTATTAGTATTTCTTGTCAACTGTGGATTTACATTGACCAACAGTGTTATTTTCAACTTTTTGGTTGCAACTGGAGAAGGCAATGGCACCCCACTCCAGAACCCTTGCCTGGAAAATCTCATGGACAGAGGAGCCTGCAGTCCATGGGGTCGCTAAGAGTTGGCCACGACTGAACAACTTCACTTTCATGCATTGGAGAAGGAAATGGCAACCCACTCCAGTGTTCTTGCCTGGAGAATCCCAGGGATGGGGGAGCCTGGTGGGCTGCCGTCTATGGGGTCACACAGAATCAGACACGACTGAAGCGACTTAGCAGCAGCAACCAGAACTATACTTTATCCTGTTCTAAACACAAGCGTTCATCATGTATCAAGCGCCAGGGTGGGGTCGGCTGTACTCCAGGGCATGTTCTGTCCTGAGTGCGGCCTGTTTACATGTGTGTGTTGCCATCTGTTTCAGTCGTCACTGTTAGGTGCTCTGCTGGGGGAGCTGCCCCCGAGCCAGGGACAGGTCAGCGTGCACGGGAGGATCGTGTGTGTTTCTCAGCAGCCTTGGGTGTTCTCAGGAACTGTGAGGAGTAATACTTTATTTGGGAAGAAATATGAAGAAGAACGATAGGTAAAAGTAATAAAGGCTTATGCTTTTGAAGAGGTGAGTAATGACTCCTAAGTTGGATATACTTGAATTTTAAATATAATAGTATTGGTTTAACCTACAAGATTTGTTGAGAGTTTTTATTTACTTATTTTTTAATTTGAAAATCTTTGATTGTTGCTGATTATTTATAGCTGATCTTCTGGGTAAATACACAGGTATATACATTGCTATTTTAATTCTGATGTGATAACACTCACAGAATGCCTTTTTTTTTTTTTTTTCCCTTGAGGGGATCAGTCCATTCTGTGAAGTTTCATTCACTTTTAACAATTACAGAAATTTCTAAAATAGCAAGCACAGTGTAATGAACCCTCATGTACCACCCTCAGCTTTAGCCAGGATTAGCTGGTGGCTGGTCTTGCTGCATCTCTACCCCTGCTTTCTGCCTGCCCCACCCCCAACCTAGATTATTCTGGAGGAGATCCTAGACATCATATTAGTTCATCTGTCAACATTTCATTAGTTTCCTCTAAGAGAAAAAAATCTTTTCTCTTTGGGAAAAAAAAAAAAATCACCACATTATTTCACCTGAAAAATAACCCAAATTCCTGAATGTCATCAACCTTCTAATCTGAGTTTACATGTTGTTAGACATCTCACTGAGAAATCTCATTCACCGTTGGAATCAGATTCCACGTAAGGTCTGCCCATTGTGCTTAGTTGTTGCCTCCTCTATCCCTTCAGTCTGTAGGTTTCCCTCTTTATTTCATTTTTGATTTATAATTTATTATTTAAAGAAAATAGAATACTTATGTTTCTTCTTAATACTGCATCATTTTGTTGGAGAAGAGACTGTTTTCAGAAAGGGCATCAATTTTCACAGAAAATGGCAAAGTGAAATGTTTAACTCTATGTTAGGATTTAGATGAAATTAGTGAATGAATGAGGAAAACTAAACTTATCTGATAGAATATAATTTGATAGAAAGAAAGAAAAATGTAAATACCAATAAATAGTTTGTTATTTTCTTGGGTTATAAACATCAGTGAAAAACAGTTTCAAAGGGCTCCCCCTAGTCTCTACAAGGCAGTCTGGACATCTGACTACTCTTTTATACTGTGAGGAAAAGGCTGGGACAGACTTTCAAAGGTTTGGTGTTAAAGGCTCCAAACTCTCTTTGTGACAAAATAGTAATTCTGCTTGAACGATGGCTTGAACATCATAGATGGTATCAGGTGAGCAGCATTTTATGATAATATGGACAGAGCAGAATTATTCATTTAATGGCTGCTATTTCTTTCTCTTGGGCTTGTGTTAGGAGGAATGAGCTCGATTTTTATTAAATGGTGCATAGACTGCATAAGAAAAGAAGAGGGGAAACAAATGTGAAACAGTGAGACAATAGCTCCTATTTATTCAGAGTCCATGTGCAAATCATTTTTGTATCTGTCTCTCACATGTGCACATGCACACACATAAACAGGAATATGATTTATTAATTCTTTATGAGTGTCCTTGATGTTCCTATCTTCATTTTATAGTAGGAGAAACTGAGACTTGAGGGGGTCAAACAGCTCATCTCTGCATTTGCAGCTCAAGTTCAGATCTGTTTCTACATAACTCTAGATTCCATGGAAGGTGGGGTGTGGAGTAAACAGATTTGGGCATTTCCCCTTTACCTTAATCACTTCCAGCTCCTGACACCCAGATCAAATTCCAGAGACCAGTGATCTCTCTCCCAAGTAAAAATGGACACTGAAGATTGGGTTCTTAAAGATACAAAGTTGATAACAAATACCAAAAAGCAAAGATTAAAAATCTAGAGTAGAAGTTAGATTCTCAAAAATACAATATTAAAGAAAAAAAAGTCACAAAAATTATATATATATATATATATATATATATATATATATAAAGTTTGCTTTAAAAATAAGGTCTTTTTTTTTTTTTTTGCAAGATAATCAGATCAGATCAGATCAGTCACTCAGTCGTGTCCGACTCCTTGCAACCCCATGAATTGCAGCACGCCAGGCCTCCCTGTCCATCACCAACTCCCGGAGTTCACTCAGACTCACATCCATCTAGTCAGTAATGCCATCCAGCCATCTCATCCTCTGTCGTCCCCTTCTCCTCCTGCCCCCAATCCCTCCCAGCATCAGAGTCTTTTCCAATAATAATTTTGCAAGATAATAGTAGGTTATAAAAATGAAAATTAAAGGAGTAATAGGGGGCTAAAAAATAATTTAAAAAATTGTTCAAATTAAAAAAATGATAATAGTAAAAATATATCTAGGACTTTCTCTGGAGCTGTTGTGGACAGTGTGGGGTCAGTTCATTTTCAGATAGTTCCTTGATCTGGCTTGTACTTCTCAAGGTCTATAGGCCCCTTCCTTATGTAGTCGATGCTAACTACAGAGTTCATGGCAAAACCAATACAATATTGTAAAGTGAAAAAATAAAAAAGTAAATAATAAGCTGACAATCCCCTAAAAAAAAAAAAAAAAAAAGAGCTTTAGAGCTTCACTGAAGAAAGACCACATGCATATGTGCACATGGCTAATTATGAATCTGTTAATTACTATTTTTTCTAGTCTTATTATCTAATGTATGTGACTTTATTAACATGAAAAACCTTCAATAAATAATAAACCTGGAAAAAAAAAATCAACTCTAAAAAAACCCCAACCAAACAAATTCCAGAGACCCAGCCAGGGTGTGCCTGTTTCTTTCGTGACCTTGCTTTTCTGGTGAAGAAAGAGGCACACCCTGGTCAGGGTCTTTGTTTACATGCCACCTTACACCTTCATTCATTGCTCACTTTTTAAGAAATTCTTACTTCTAAACTTCCTCAATTTAGAGGCAGCACAACACCATGGATAAGCATGGAAACTAGAGGCAGTATGATGTGAAAGAGTAGAAGTCTCTGAACTGACATGGGCTGGGTCAGATTCTAGCTCTTCTCTTCAATAGCTGAAAAGGAAAGATATACCCATTTGAATGCAGAGTTCCAAAGAATAGCAAGGAGAGATAAGAAAGCTTTCCTCGGTGATCAATGCAAATAAAAAGAGGAAAATAATAGAATGGGAAAGACTAGAGATCTCTTCAAGAAAATTAGAGATACCAAGGGAACATTTCATGCAAAGTTGGCACAATAAAGGACAGAAATGGTATGGACCTAACAGAAGCAGAAGATATTAAGAAGAGGTGGCAAGGATACACACAAGAACTATACAAAAAAAGATCTTCAACACCCAGATAATCACAATGGTGTGATCACTCACCTAGAGCCAGACATCCTGGAATGCAAAGTCAAGTGGGCCTTAGGAAGTATCACTACAAGAAAAGCTAGTGGAGGTGATGGAATTCCAGTTGAGCTATTTCAAGTCCTAAGAGATGATGCTGTGAAAGTGGTTCACTCAATATGTCAGCAAATTTGGAAAACTCAGCAGTGGCCACAGGACTGGAAAAGGTCAGTTTTCATTCCAATCCCAAAGAAAGGCAATGCCAATGAATGCTCAAACTACCGCACAGTTGCATTCATCTCACATGCTAGCAAAGTAATGCTCAAAATTCTCCAAGCCAGGCTTCAGCAATACGTGAATTGTGAACTTCCAGATGCTCAAGCTGGTTTTAGAAAAGGCAGAGAAACCAGAGATCAAATTGCCAACATCTGCTGGATCATCGAAAAAGCAAGAGAGTTCCAGAAAAACATCTATTTCTGTTTTATTGACTATGCCAAAACCTTTGACTGTGTGGACCTCAACAAACTCTGGAAAATTCTTCAAGAGGTGGAAATACCAGACCACCTGGCCTGCCTCTTGAGAAATATGTATGCAAGTCAGGAAGCAACAGTTAGAACTGGACATGGAACAACAGACTAGTTCCAAATCAGGAAAGGAGTATGTCAAGGCTGTATATTATCACCGTGCTTATTTAACTTATATGCAGAGTACATCATGAGAAATGCTGGGCTGGATGAAACACAAGTTAGAATCAAGATTGCTGAGAGAAATATAAAAAACAGATATGCAGATGACACCACCCTTATGGCAGGAAGTGAAGAACTAAAGAGCCTGTTATGAAAGTGAAAGAGGAGAGTGAAAAAGTTGGCTTAAATCTCAACATTCAGAAAACTAAGATCATGGCATCTGGTTCCCTCACTTCATGGCGTATAGAGGGGGAAACAGTAGAAACAGTGACAGGCTTTATTTTTTGGGGCTCCAAAATCACTGCAGTTGCTTATTTCAGCCATGAAATTTAAAGACAGTTACTCCTCAGAAGGAAAGTTATGACCAACCTAGACAGCATATTAAAAAGCAGAGACATTACTTGCCAACAAAGGTCCATCTAGTGAAAGCTATGGTTTTTCCAATAGTCATGTATGGATGTGAGAGTTGGACTATAAAGAAAGGTGAACACTGAAGAATTGATGCTTTTGAACTGTGGTCTTGGAGAAGACTCTTGAGAGTCCCTTGGACTGTAAGGAGATCCAACCTGTCCATCCTAAAGGAGATCAGTCCAGAATGTTCATTGGAAGGATTGACGCTGAAGCTGAAACTCCAATACTTTGGCCACCTGATACGAAGAACTGACTCATTAGAAAAGACCCTGATGCTGGGAAAGATTGAAGGCAGGCGGAAAAGAGGATGACAGAGGATGAGATGGTTTGATGGCATCACCGACTCAATGGACATGAATCTGAGTAAATTCCGGGAGTGGGCAATGGACAGGGAGGCCTGGCCCACTGCAGTCAATGGGGTTCCAAAGAGTTGGACACGACTGAGCAACTGAACTGAACTGACCCTCAGAACAGTGATGTGACCTCATTTAGTCTCAGTTTCCTCATCTGGGAAATGGGGTCAGTACTTACCAGGTAGCTTGTTGCAAAGATTAAAGGTAATCAGTATTAGGGCCCAACACAGTGCTTGGTGCACAGACCTTACCCACCAGGAGCTGAGAGAAGTTATGTGCATGCATACTAATTATTGAGCAGAATAGGACAGGTCCTTCAGAAGAAATGTAAGCAAAGCCTTAGGAACCCAGCAGGAAGAGAGTGACTCCAGGATGGTTTCATGGAGAGTGTGTTTGGGCTGAGCCTGGAAGGATGAGCAGGATATTGACAGGCCGTGAGAGGAGGGGCAATTCCAAAGGGAAGACAAGAGGTAAAGGAAGGTCTGGGCTTCCATTGTTTGACTCTGGAATCCAGCCCTCCTCTGCCAGTGTGCTCATCATCTGTTTCAACAGTCTGCTCCATAACGTTTCTACTGTTAAGTCTCCACCATCGCTGAAGGGCCCTTGATATGTTTCTGGTAGATGGTATCAAACCAGCTTCTTCATTTCCTAGTTTGCCTCTAGTTTGTGTATCTGTTGTTCAGTGAAAATTATTTAAATTTAACTTAGAGGAAAATAAAATGATTAAGAACACTTTCCTGTCAGTGGGAAGCATTGTAATATATGCTCAAGTCAGGCTTTTCCTTTTAACCTAATCAGAAAATTGTAGCTGGGAAATTAGCCTGACTTGGATTTTATCTCAAGTCCTTTAAAATGTTCTTTCCATCTTGGACTTGTCCATTAATAATTTGCAAAGTCAACAACACACTCAAAGTCCTACCACCAGAGTTGAAGAGAGCCTGTTTCTTATGCTCGAACTGAGCTAAATGAAAGAGTGAAATTTTCTAGAGCATGTTGCGATTTCTGTGCTATAATGCGATGGTATTTGGGGAAGGAAACCAGAAAAATACATTAATACAATTAAAGGATAAAAACTAATAACAGTTTGCAAGAACTGTCAACAGTGAAATGGAGGTCTAGAAAACAGTGTGTGTGTATGTATGGCTGGAGCCTTTCTTAAAATGGTATGAAAACCAGGAGGGAGAGATGGTATTAACTTCTGAGCTTGATGAAGAAATAAGATTAAATAATGAATTTTCATGACAGAACAATTGCTGCTTTTCATTTGATCCTCCCATGTTAAGCTTTGAGTGAGCAGGAAACCTGTGTGTGTTTGTGTGTCTTTGTGTCTGTCAGAGAGGGTTATGTTGGAGACACTCTCTTTCTTATCCTCATGGTCACAAGCTTTGCATGTTGTGATTCACACTGTGAATGGGGTCCCCCTGTTGGATTAATGAGAAAATAGGCATCAGTCATCAGTAGCAGAGCTTCCCTGATAGCTCAGTTGATAAGGAATCTGCCTGCAAAGTGGGAGACCTGGGTTTTATTCCTGGGTTGGGAAGATCACCTGGATAAGGGAAAGGCTACCCACTCCAGTATTCTGGCCTGGAGAATTCCATGGAGTCACAAAGAGTCAGACACGACTAAGTGACTTTCACTTTGACTTTCATCAGTAACAGCTCAGTAAATGGTGACCCTGTTCTTCCTTATGCTCCAAACACCATGGTGCTCTTCTTACAACCCACACCCATCCCATCAGTAGGTCTTACAGACTCTGCCTTCAGAATGTGTCTGGAGAGTGCTCCATCTCTCCATCCCTGCTGCTCCCACTGTGGTCCTGGCCACCATCATCTCTCACTTAGATTATTCCAGTAGCCTCCACACTTGTATCTATCCTCACTCATTCTCCCTTACTGCTTGTTTTCTGCAAAGCACAGGAGTGATTCTGTAGAAATCTCAGACCAGGTCAGTCCTCCCTTCTCCCTCTCCTCCTGATACTGGAGTGACCCCAGGCTCCTCCTGCTCTGTCTCTGCCCTCACTTCCCTCATTCTTACTCAGCTCCGCTCTCCTGCCTCCTTGCTTGTCCTGAACTCCCTGTGGCCCCTGCACCTCCCTGTGGCCCCTGCACTTGCCCATCCCTCTGTGTGGAGCAGCCTCTCCAGGTCTGCCTGAGCCCCTCCCTCTCCCCTGGATCTGCTCACCCGCCCTCTGAGCAGAGCCCTCACACCCCAGTGTGGACTCACTTGCCTCCTTTACTCTCCAACCCCTGAGTCCACTTCCTTTTCCTTCTCATCCTCAGTACTTGCACTCAGGTTAATTTTCCTTATTGTTCATCCCCCACTGTGGAGAGAAACTCTAGAGGCTTTGTTTCCTCGTGGCTGAATTCATTGTGCCCAGAACAATGCCTGGTGTATACTGATCCACAATAAATATCTGTTAGAATGTTCAGATGCATAAATGTGAAACACTACTGAATGAAAACAAACAAACAAACAAAAAAAAACCTGAGGATTTTTTAAATTGTTCAGTGTTATGGTTTAGCCACTATGAAATATACTCATTGTTGTTGATCAAACACTGTGCGGAGAACTGATGCTAAAAAGTTAGGATGGCAGGAGCAGAACATATTTTAGATCTTTTTTTTTTTTTTTTTTTCCCTTCTCCTTTTCTATCTCCATGCAGGATTTACAGCTTTTGAAGGAAAATGATCTAACTGAGATAGGAGACCGGGGAACCCCGCTGAGTGAAGGACAGAAAGCCTGGGTCAGCCTCGCCAGGTAAATAGGGTTTAAGTTGCCATCCTGCCCCTCCTCCTCTGCGACTCCTAGTGGACATGAGCATGCAGACCCTGCTCACAAGGTGGGCCTGTGTCAAGCAGGGTCTTGGCCCTTTCCCTGAGCTCTTGGAATGAACTTGGAGTCATTGGACGCCATCATGATTCAGAGATGAGACCCAGGAAGTGTGACATGCCCTCTCCTGACATCTCTCTCTGTTTTCTAGAGCCGTGTATCAGGACACAGACATCTACCTCCTGGATGATCCGCTCAGCGCAGTGGATGCAGGAGTCAGCAGGTACTTGTTCGAACAGTGAGTTTGCTCCTATTTTCTATCATCTCTGCTTTCCAGGAACCCTGTAGAGATTGGGGAAGAGAGCTCAGGAAAGCCTTTGTGCTCCAGGAGACTCAGCTTGCTCTGCCCTGGTGTCACTCTCTCCCCTCCTTTCCCTCCACAGAAGATCCATCATAGAGAAATTTCACATCATGATGAGGTCAGGACAGGAAAATACAGAAGGTGCTTCCAATGTGTGAAGGACAGTGGGGTCTGTGCTTTAGGGAGTGAGGAATAGATGGGAGATTTCCTTGTGACCTGCAGTTGATAACCAGACACTGTGATGGACCCATACGCTTTAAGTAAGAAAGATGATGAATGGTTTTTAAATCATAGAGTTGGACCCTGTAACCTAGTATTAGTGTCAGTCCTTTTCCTCCATCATGTGTTTAAGGCACATTAGAAGCAAAATTTTCGGTACCGACACAGGGCTTCTGTGGAAAGGCCCTGTTGGTTTATGCTTATTATTCTGTAGGTTTGGAAATTCTTAATAAGGCCTAGAATTAAGACTAACTTATTCCACATCTAAGTATGAATTTAATCATTTAGCATTGTTTCATGGATGCTTATTTGAATCAATACTTAGACCCATGATGTAGGGTTAATCTGAATGTGGAACTAGAGATCTAGAATCTGGGTGGAAATCTTGACTCTCATTTTTGTGTTTCTGGAATACAAATTGCTCTTGCCTGGCCACAGAATGACTGAACTAGAACAACTCTTATGCCTTTCTGTGAATAATATGTCCTAATCACGCTGACTGAAGCCTCTGATGGAGTCTAGACTGGGCTTTTTGAAAGCCACATGAGCTTGCTTTTGCTAAAACAGCATCCACATCTACCCCATGGTTGCTTACCTTGCTGTTGTCCACCTTGTTAAAGCCAACAAGCCTTCCAGCTGCACTTATTAATGCCCTGCTGTGTGCACTGGGATCAATGCCCTTACAGATGTCCCTGCACAAAACTTCTTAGTTTACAAGGAGGATGGAGAGCCAGGAGAGGGGAAGGACCCACAATGGGCAGACTAAGGGAGACTAGGATGCCCAGCTCTCATTTCTGCCTCTGAGGAACAATGTGGAGCTTGTTAAGACAGATGCCTTGGAAAAGGTCAGCTGAGTCAGGGTTTAGAGGTTTCTACACAGGATAGTAGGAGAAGGTGATGGTGCCCCACTCCAGTACTCTTGCCTGGAAAATCCCATGGACAGAGGAGCCTGGGACTGCAGTCCATGTGGTTGCAAAGAGTCGGACACTACTGAGTGACTTCACTTTCACTTTTCACTTTCATGCATTGGAGAAGGAAATGACAACCCACTCCAATGTTCTTGCTTGGAGAATCCCAGGGACGGGGGAGCCTGTTGGGCTGCCATCTATGGGGTCGCACAGAGTTGGACATGACTGAGGTGACTTAGCAGCATACAGGATAGTAAGTGCTGAATGAAAGTGGATGTTGGAAACCTCCCTGTGCCCCGGGCTGGGTGGGAAGTGCCCTGGGGACGTGAAGGCTGGGTATGTATGTAGAGGTTGAAAATAAGACCCAGTTCCTTTTGCTGGAGGAAGAGTAGAAGCACAGGAAGCAAGGCTGTGAGAACAGAAGGCACATCCTCGCCTGGAGGAGACAGGTTGTACAGCAGAGAGAAGCTGTTCAGGAATTCTTGCTGTCAGGTTCTGTGTTAGTTTGCTAGGGCTGTGTCTGTCCAGGCTGCTCTCACAGAGACCAGAGCCTGGGAAAGTCCAAGGTGAAGGTGTTGGCAGATTTGGTGTCTGGTGAGGACCCAATTCCTGTGTCCTCATGTGGTGGAAGGGGTGAGGGAGCCGTGTGGGTCCCTTTTATAATGGCACTAGTCCCATTCAGGCAGACTCCACCCTCATGACCTCACCTCCCAATGGCCCCATCTCCAGTACCTTCACAGTGTGGATTAGGTTTCAATGTATGTATTTTGAGGGCACAAACATTCAGTCACAGCAGGTGGTTAGAGATGACAGGGCCGGGGGAGCAGTGCGAAAATAATAGAATTTCATTCTCTCACAGTTCTAAAGGCTAGACTCTCATGATCAAGGTGTGGGCAGTTTGGTTTCTCCTTAGACCTTCTCCTTATCTTCTGATGACAGCTTCCTCACTGTGTCCTCAGACATAGTCCTCCCTCTGTTCATGCACACCCCTGTGTTTCTGTCCTTATATCTTAGTTCCTCTTCTAAGGACACTGGTCAGATTGGATTAGACCCACTCTAATTAAGGGTAACAGTTAGCTCTTTAAAGATTCTGTCACCAGATTCTAAGGTTCTGGTGGTCAATGTGCCATTGTATGAATTTTGGGGGGAACAGAATTCATTCACAGCAAGTCCTAAATAGCAAAGTAAAGAGACAAGCAGATCAGTGGAGTGAGTGAGAGAGAGAGATGAGGAGCTTTGAGATCTGGATATGAGGAGCTGGGATTCCACATCCGTTAAGCAGGGGTCATGAGGCAGGTACCACTGAAGACTGTATGTGAAAGGTGCTTAGTGTTGGAGCAATGAAAGATCTCTGGAGATGGATGGTGGTGATGGTTACACAATAATGTGAATGTACTTAATGCCATTGAGCTCTATGCACAAAAAATAGTTAAAATGGTAAATTTCATGTTATATATATTTTACCACTCACAAAAATTACACATTAGCATTGAGTCTTCAGAACAAAAGAGAGTAGGGCAGCTGACACGTGGCATGGCCTCCCACTTTCTGATCTGACCCCCATCTTTCCCACCCTCTTTTGATTCTAATTTGATAAAGTTTCTCTTATTTAAAGTACCTAGTGGCTCAGATGGTAAAGAATCTGCCTGCAATGCAAGAGACCTGGATTCAATCCTTGGGTCAAGAAGATCCCCTGGAGCAGGGCACAGTACTATACTTGCCTGGAGAATCCTCATGGACAGAAGGTTCTGGCAGGCTACAGGCCATGGGGTTGCAAAGAGTCAGACACGACTAAGTGACCAACGCTTTCACTGATGACTTTTCTCTTAGGAAGTGCCTTGTGGCTTGTCATGAGTTCAGTGATGGAGTACTAGTACTGAGACATGAATTTCCATCCCCCACTCTCCTGGCATCATGAGTAGCTCAGCCTCCCTGTTCCCAGCGCCCCACCCTGAACTTGCAAATGTCTTCTATCTGCAAAAGTTCCCCATCACTGCAAGAGCAGTTTTTGCTGGCTCTTGTGTCTGTGTCACAGGGAGGGGAAGGGAAAGCTTACTGATTGTTGTGTATCAGTGTGCTGAACACAAAAACTCCCTCAGATGTTTATAAAGGTGAGGTGTTTATAACATGTTTATAAAGTCCTTTCCAACCTTTCAGTTTAATAACCTTGGATGTACACTTG
Organism: Bubalus kerabau; assembly: GCF_029407905.1. Classification (NCBI taxonomy): domain Eukaryota; kingdom Metazoa; phylum Chordata; class Mammalia; order Artiodactyla; family Bovidae; genus Bubalus; species Bubalus kerabau. The sequence goes on from NC_073635.1 coordinate 72,230,847, forward strand.
ATAGAAGCAAGCTTGTTAATAGTTCTTTGCTAATCAGAACCACATTCTCCGGGGAAACTTAGGGCAGGGATCACAAAGGCAGTTTAGGAAATCACTCAACAGCAACTGAGAATGTTCTCAATGAGTTAGGCAACTGGATGGAACAATAGGCTATGAGAAATGGTGGTCATGTTGAAGCTTAGTCGTGGTGAATATTTTCTATTAAAAGTGAATGAATCACACTTCTACTTGCCATTATCAGCTTCCTTTAGTCATGAATATATTAATATATACCAGGTTACTAATATTTGTGATTTTTATAACTATATTTTGTGATGATTAAGTGGGTTCTATTACCTATAGAAGTGAGAGTCCTTAGATGAGCTGATTCAGTCTCACTTGTGTCCAGCCATGGATCCTCTCCTGGTTCAGCCCCACATCACCAGACTCCTGCGTCATCAGCTTTTCAGGTCTGTCCTGATCAGACTTCCATGTTGCTGTCTATGCAGCTCACCCTTCTACTCCAGCCCTTCATAGACCTCGCCCTGCTCTCCCCTCCCATCCCCGCCATGTTCAGGAAGCAACTCCAGGTCCTCAGAGAATAGGCTTCTTTGCCATCTGCCCCCATCAGCCTTTCCAGCTCATCCCCATACCAACTCGGTATTCCACTGTGCTGGCGTCGTGGGGGTCCTTTCTCACCCCTGTCTGTCAATACATACTGGCCCCGCTGTCCCAGAGCCAGGGAGGGAGCAGTGTGCCAGGACACAGAAGGAAGATGGAAGACAGGACCTGCCATTCCCTCCCACTCCTCCAGGGGGTGCCCATGCCCTCTGTCTTCCCACAGCCCTCAGTGGATGCATTTGACCATTTATGAGTCTCCCCACCCCCTAGAAGCTGTGATTGCAGGAAGTTGCCTCAGCCTAGCATGTTCTGTCCCAGACCCCTGCACCTGCTGTGTCTTCTTCCAGGGATGTTTCCCCAGAGAATCTCAGGGCTCCCATGTCTCCCCATCTAAGACAGCAGCCCCCTTACTTTTTCTTCAGAGCACACATCATGGCCTGATAGTACATTTCCTATATTCGATCAGTGTATCCCCCTTTTACATGGTGCAAAGTAGTGTCTGCTTTTTTGACCTGCGATGTAAGTCAAGGGAGTGGCACCTCAGTAAACCTCTGCTGATTGAATGGATGAAGGTATTTGTATCCCCTCTACCATAGAATGTGTCTCCTCTTAAAATAGTCCCTATATAGAATGATAATGGATTGGCCAAAAAGTTCAGCTGGTTTTTTCTGTAAGATGTTATGGAAAAACCAAAGGAACTTTGTGGCCAACCCAATAAAGAGAAATAACACAGCACTTATATAGAGTTAACAGTTAACTTGTTTCTGAATCAATCATTTTTAGGAAATAACTTGGAAATCTTTACTCTGAAACTTGAAAAATAGTCTATCTTTTTAGAGATGGATAAAAAGCATTCAGTTCAGTTTCAGTTCAGTTGCTCTGTCTGACTCTTTGCTACCTCATGAATTGCAGCACGCCAGGCCTCCCTGTCCATCACTAACTCCTGGAATTCACTCAAACTCACACACATCGAGTTGGTGATGCCATTTAGCCATCTCATCCTCTGTCGTCCCCTTCTCCTCCTGCCCCCAATCCCTCCCAGCATCAGAAACTTTTCCAATGAGTCAACTCTTAGCGTGAGGTGGCCAAAGTACTGGCGTTTCACCTTTAGCATCATTCCTTCCAAACAAATCCCAGGGCTGATCTCCTTCAGAATGGACTGGTTGGATCTCCTTGCAGTCCAAGGGACTCTCAAGGGTCTTCTCCAACACCACAGTTCAAAAGCATCAATTCTTCAGCACTCAGCTTTCTTCACAGTCCAACTCTCACATCCATACATGACTACTGGAAAAACCATAGCCTTGACTAGACGGACCTTTGTTGGCAAAGTAGTGTCTCTGCTTTTCAATATGCTGTCTAGGTTGGTCATAACTTTTCTTCCAAGGAGTACGCATCTTTTAATTTCATGGCTGAAGTCCCCATATGCAGTGATTTTGGAGCCCCCAAAAATAAAGTCTGATACTGTTTCCACTGTTTCCCCATCTATTTCCCATGAAGTGATGGGACCAGATGCCATGATCTTCGTTTTCTGAATGTTGAGCTTTAAGCTAACTTTTTCACTCTCCTCTTTCATTTTCATCAAGAGGCTTTGTAGTTCCTCTTCACTTTCTGCCATAAGGGTGATGTCATCAGCATATCTGAGGTTACTGATATTTCTCCCAACAATCTTGATTCCAGCTTATGTTTCTTCCAGCCCAACATTTCTCATGATGTACTCTGTATATAAGTTAAATAAACAGGGTGACAATATACAGCCTTGACGTACTCCTTTTCCTATTTGGAATCAGTCTGTTGTTCCATGTCCAGTTCTGACTGTTGCTTCCTGACCAGCATATAGGTTTCTCAAGAGGCAGGTCAGGTGGTCTGGTATTTCAACCTCTTTCAGAATTTTCCACAGTTTATTGTGATCCACACCGTCAAAGGCTTTGGCATAGTCAATGAAGCAGAAATAGACGTTTTGCTGGAACTTTCTTGCTTTTTTGATGATCTAGTGGATGTTGGCAATTATTTAGGAAAATTTCAAAGTCATTAATTGGCCACTTTGTTTTAATTATTTATGTTACTTCATCTCTGATGGAATGTTAGGAAGCAAACATTTTACCAATTCTGGGTTGCTCCATCTTGGACATAGAATACCATCAGATTTTATTAACATCTGCCTTCAGGGACTATTTGCAAGTAATTATGAATTAAGGAGAAACAGTTCCATTAAAAGCTTTAGTACTAAGTCTGAAGAGGTTTACTCACTCAGGAATCTTAGATACAAATGCTGAACATTTGTCATGCAAAGGGAAAAATGCATCCTGTTGGACTTAATGAAGCAATGGTGTATGTATTTACATCCTTGTGTCTTGCTTCTGATCAAGACCCAGTGTCCAGAGTGTCCCCTTAGGACTTTTCTGTCATGAGTCCAAAGCACATGACTGCTCATGGTTAGGGAGGAGTGGAAAAGGGGGGCTGACATATACTGAGTGGATTGGTGGTTTGATTGCTCAGAACCCATAGGTGAGTTGTCCTTGGCCTTGTTTTGAGATGAAGAAACTAAGGTTTTGTCACTCATCTGACATCAGGCTCATGAGAGGGACTGAGCTGCAGTCCCTCTTCCAACAACACAAGAGAAGACTCTACATATGGACATCATCAGATGGTCAACACCAAAATCAGATTGATTATATTCTTTGCAGCCAAAGATGGAGAAGCTCTATACAGTCAACAAAAACAAGACCAGGAGCTGACTGTGGCTGAGATCATGAACTCCTTATTGCCAAATTCAGACTTAAATTGAAGAAAGTAGGGAAAACCACTAGAAAGTCAGGTATGACCTTATGTCATACCTGAATCAAATCCCTTATGATTACACAGTGGAATTGCGAAATAGATTTAAGGGATGAGATCTGATACATAGAGTGCCTGACGAACTATGGACGGAGGTTTGTGACACTGTAGAGGAGACAGGGATCAAGACCATCCCCATGAAAAAAGCAAAATATCTGCCTGAGGAGGCCTTACAAATAGCTGTGAAAAGAAGAGAAGACAAAAGCAAAGGAGAAAAGGAAAGATATAAATATCTGAATGCACAGTTCTAAAGAATAGCAAGGAGAGATAAGAAAGCCTTTCTCAGTGATCAATGCAAAGAAATAGAGGAAAACAACAGAATGGGAAAGACTAGAGATCGCTTCAAGAAAATTAGAGATACCAAGGAAACATTTCATGTGGACAGGCTCGATAAAGGACAGAAAAGGTATGGACCTAACAGAAGCAGAAAATATTAAGGAGAGATGGCAAGAATACACAGAAGAACTGTACATAAAAGATCTTCATGACCCAGATAATCACAATGGTGTGATCACTCACCTAGAACCAGACATCTTAAAATTCGAAGTCAAGTGGGCCTTAGAAAGCATCACTATGAACAAAGCTAGTGGAGGTGATGGAATTCCAGTTGAGCTATTACAAATCCTGAAAGATGATGCTGTGAAAGTGCTGCACTCAATATGTCAGTAAATTTGAACAACTCAGCAGTGGCCACAGGACTGGAAAAGGTCAGTTTTCATTCCAATCCCAAAGAAAGGCAATGCCAAAGAATGCTCAAACTACAACACAATTGCACTCATCTCACACGCTAGTAAAGTAATGCTCAAAATTATCCAAGCCAGGCTTCAGCAATACGTGAACCATGAACTTCCAGAGGTTTAAGCTGATTTTAGAAAAGGCAGAGGAACCAGAGATCAAATTGCCAATATCTGCTGGATCATCGAAAAAGCAAGAGAGTTCCAGCAAAACGTCTATTTCTGCTTCATTGACTATGCCAAAGCCTTTGACTGCATGGATCACAATAAACTGTGGAAAATTCTGAAAGAGATTGGAATACCAGACCACCTGACCTGCCTCTTGAGAAACATATATGCAGGTCAGGAAGCAACAGTTAGAACTGGACATGGAACAACAAACTGGTTCTAAACAGGAAAAGGAGTACGTCAAAGCTGTATATTGTCACCCTGCTTATTTAACTTATATGTAGAAATGCTGGGCTGGAAGAAGCACAAGCTGGAATCAAGATTTCTGGGAGAAATATCAGTAACCTCAGATATGCAGATGACACCACCCTTATGGAAGAAAGTGAAGAGGAACTAAAGAGCCTCTTGATGAAAGTGAAACTGGAGAGTGAAAAAGTTGGCTTAAAGCTCAATATTCAGAAAATGAAAATCATGGCATCTGGTCCCATCACTTCATGGGAAATAGATGGGGAAACAGTGTCAGACTTTATTTTTTGGGGCTCCAAAATCACTGCAGATGGTGATTGCAGCCATGAAATTAAAAGATGCTTACTTCTTGGAAGAAAAGTTTGATCAACCTAGACAGATATTCAAAAGCAGAGACATTACTTTGCCATCAAAGGTCCATCTAGTCAAGGCTATGGTTTTTCCTGTGGTCATGTATCGATGTGAGAGTTGGACTGTGAAGAAGGCTGAGCACCGGAGAATTGATGCTTTTGAACTGTGGTGTTGGAAAAGACTCTTGAGAGTCTCTTGGATTGCAAGGAGATCCAACCAGTCCATTCTGAAGGAGATCAGTCCTGGGATTTCTTTGGAAGGAATGATGCTAAAGCTGAAACTCCAGTACTTTGGCCACCTCATGCGAAGAGTTGACTCATTGGAAAAATTTCTGATGCTGGGAGGGATTGGGGGCAGGAGGAGAAGGGGACGACAGAGGATGAGATGGCTGGATGGCATCACTGACTCGATGGACGTGAGTCTGAGTGAACTCCAGGAGTTGGTGATGGTCAGCAAGGCCTGGAATGCTGCAATTCATGGGGTTTCAAAGAGTTGGACACAACTGAGCAAGGGAACTGAACTGAAGTGAGCTGTAATCTTCTGCCTTCACACTCTCCATCTGACTCACTCAAAGGCTAAGCTCTGGCCCAGGCTCCTGAGATTTGCTCTGTGAGGAACTTGGGCACCCAGAGTACATGATTGGAGCCCTGACTATGGTCACCAGGGCCCCAAATCCAACTACTTGCTTCCCTGGAGGGGTTGTGGACCTTCTGGGTTGAGACCTGGGCTGAGTTTCTAGAGGTCTGCATTAAAAATGTGAAGTAGTTGGAAAAGTTACTGTAAAAACACACTTAAGGTTGGATACTGAGAGAGGTTGTTGGCCTTCCAGACCTTCCAGGCCTGTTACTTGCCCAGGTTAGACTTAAGAAAGAGCCCAGAATCAGTGACAGACACACATATGGTTTAATGATTAGAGTCGACTTACATGTGCAAAGGAAATCCTGGAAGGGCATCCTGTCATTTGAGGCCCACGTTGGAACAGGACATGGTGGTAGTCTTTGCTTCCAGGGGAAGAGGGCAGGAGAGGGGGAAGATTACCTGTTATAGGGGAAGTTACTGTCAGGGTGGGTCATTGGTCACCATGAAAAGCTGTAGAGGGTCATGTCCCCCTTGCCCCTTTGACAAGCATTGTGGAGGGTTGTTATGTAAAGCTAGAGCAGTCATTAGCTGGGCCCTGGGCCAAGCATATAGGAAGGTCAGTCATGTAAGTAAGTGTAGTTGAAGAAGACACTGGTCGAGAAGGGGATGTATAGACAGCAAGAGAACAGCCATTTTGGGTGGCCTGATCACACAAGGGTCTTGGGTAAGAGAACTGGTGTGTCTTTTGTCCGTTGGATGATTCCCATTGTTATTTGGGCCCTCTGAATTCTGTTCTTTATTTTCATATTTGGAAGGTGTTCAGTCCTTATGAAAGAAGACTGGTTTCCTGGATGGGACTGGGACTGTTGTAGAGACTGATGGAAGCCACGTTGGCATTCGTTTTATGTTTAATATTATTGGGGAAGAAGTGTGTAGAAAAGGCACTCTAGCAAAGGTTACCAAGATTCTATTAATTTTTGTTGTTAATGTGTACCTCATAAATCATAAGTAATCCCCTAGAAAATTGTCTAAGGAAAATGCACACATTTTTATATAACATAGATGCCTCTTTTCCCATTCCCCCATAGTGATAAAATATTAAGTTCAGTCAAGTTTTGGAATCTCAGTATTGCTCAATTATTTTTCATTATTAAATGTAAATTATTGTTAAGCTTAGTTTTTAGGAAAAAAAATAGCAAGTGCCTCCTTCACTGGACTGTTTTTTATAATTTTTTTTAGCGGCGCTGGGTTCACATTTGCTGCTGATAAATTTGAGGACCTACTCAGGATCATTGACATATTTGTATTTAATTTGTATTATTCATTTTTTAATTTAACCTATAGACCTTTGCTGTATTGTTTTTGTCTCATTATGTTTTCAGAATATGTGTTTTCAGTTTGGAGCACCCCCATTAATGTGCATTTGCATTCTATACCTTTTACATTTGTATGTGTATTCATCAGACCTTGAAGGAGAAGATCACAATCTTAGTGACTCATCACCTGCAGTACCTAAAAGATGCAAGTCAGATTCTGATACTGAGAGATGTAAGTAGTTTCTAGAAGTCTATGAAATTTCTAGAACTCAGGTGTGTTGAAGTCCAGACCTCCCAGCGGTCACTCTCCTTGGATTCATGGTAAATGTCCTCTTCTCCCTCAATTTAACTCCCTCTTTTTCTCAGAGCTGATGCTATTCATGTCTTTGAGGATCAATCCAAAGACCTGTAAAGTGTCACTATTAAACTTGAAGCCACATAAACACTAAAGCATATAGGAATGCTACCACAGGACTACTGAAATATTACTGTTCTATTGAAATTTGTTAAGGATAATGATGCTATTTTGTTTATAACTTGTGTTTTCCCCATCTACAACTTAAGTCAAAGTTTTTTACTTGGAAATTAGAGCTACTGAGACCTGTTTGTATCCACATGATTGTCAAGCACAATTTGCCTAAAGAGCATCTTCCGTTAACACTAGAAGCGAGGTTGGGTAGCCAAGCACCTGGGTCAGAGATGCCACTCAGCTGGTGTCCACCGTTGCTGGTCTCCCTGCCCAGGTCTCTATGTATCCAATGTGTCTGGGAGCCTGTGCAGCAGGAGGACAAGGCCCTGCCTTCATGGACCTCCTGTTCTTATGGGGATGGATGTGACAAACAGGGTGACATCCTGGCTGTCTCCTTGAGGAGCTGTTGCTTCATGGGGTCTGAGTGACATGAAGGTGGATGCCACGCAACACTTGGGGCAGGGGGTCTGGGGCAGGGGGTCTGAGGCAGGGGGTCCTAAGGAAGGAGCTGACCTGGCAGGTTGGGGGAATGACAGGAAACCCAGCATGGCTGAGGAGAGTGAGCAGGGGGACGTGAAGGGAGCTGGTCTCTGAGCTGGCAGTGAGCCTGGAAGTGGGATGGAAGCCTTGGATGGTCCAGAGCAGAGGAGCGATGTGGTTTGATGTTGGAGTTAAGAGATTCCTCTGATGGTCACTGGAGGGGCGACAGCAGAAGCAGTTAGATGTCTTAGTAAAGCTGAGGAGACAGAAGTGTGGGCTCAGGATAGGGTATCAGTTTCTAGAGCTGCTGTAACAAAGCACTGTAAACTGGGTGACTTAAAACAACAGAAGTTTATCATCTCCCTGTTCTGGAGGCTATAGATCCCAGATCCAGGTGCCGGCAGGGCTGTGCTCTCCCTGAAGGTTCCAGGGGAGAGTCCTTCCTTCCAGCTAATGGTATTCACGGACCTTTCTTGTGTTCCTTGGCTTCCAGCTGCAGCACTGTGGTCTCTGCCTCTGATGTCACATGGCCATTGTCCCCGTGTCTGAGTCTCTTCTCATAAGGATATCAGTCATATAGGATTTAAGGTCACCCTGTTCCAGTGTGACCTTATCTTAACTTCATTACATCTACAAAGACACTGAATGCAAATAAGATCATGTTCACAGGCGTCATGTTTAGGGCTTGAACTTACTTTTTTGGGGGCTACCAATCAACCCCAACTCCTAGCATGACTGGGGATGGGGTGGAGATTAGTGAGAATATTTCAGGCTTACTGGTTATTTGATGGTTCAGACCTTGGCTTCTTTGTCTCTGGGCCTCAGCACCTCTGTCATTAACCCTTGTCTGTTCCACAGGCCCTTGGTCAGTCAGTTCAGTTGCTCAGTTGTGTCTGACTCTTTGCAACCCCATGGACTGCAGCACACCAGGCCTCCCTGTCCATTGCCAACTCCCAGAGTCTACTCAAAGTCATGTCCATTGAGTCGGTGATGCCATCCAACCATCTCATCCTCTGTCATCCCCTTCTTATCCTGCCTTCAATCTTTCCCAGCACCAGGGTCTTTTCCAAGGAGTCAGTTCTTTGTATAAGGTGGCCAAAGTATTGGAGTTTCAGCTTCAACATCAGTCCTTCCAAGGAATTACCCAGGACTGATCTCCTTTAGGATAGACTGGTTGGATCTTCTTGGAGTCCAAGGGACTCTCAAGAGTCTTCTCCAATACCACAGTTCAAAAGCATGAATTCTTTGGTGCTCAGCTTTCTTTATGGTCCAACTCTCACAACCATACATGACTACTGGAAAAATCATAGCTTTGACTATATGGACCTTTATCGGCAAAGTCATGTCACTGCTTTTTAATATGCTGTCTAGGTTGGTCAGATCCCTCATTTATCAAATGAACTTCTGTCCTAAGAAAGATTATTAAATGCAGAACCTCTGCCTCTCTAGAAGCAATATCCTGTGTCAACTGTTAACCACTCTTTCAGGAATGGGGAGTTCAGGTTTCTCAGGTTTAATAGCAGTTAATTACATGTTTGGAAGAAGGTGATACTAGTGTGTAAAACCCCAATGATGACAGTATCAGTGGGAGCACAGGATCAGTGGGAAACAGAGTAACCTAGTCTGTCCCTAGATCTTTTAGGGTCCCTTATTGCTTCTTTTGAGGACACTACCCTACCCTGGATCAGCTGAGGTCGGGGGCTGGACCCCAGCACTACCCCCAATTTTAGTACTATCAGAATAACTATTTGTCTATGTGTGAGCACCCCCGGATGAGTTGGGGTCCATCCTTACCGTTTGTCTGGTTCCTCTTTAACAGCATAAAGAGAATGGCTGCCTTCTCATTTTCTCAGAGCTGTCCATGCTTGGCTGCTCAGTGAAATTGTTATCCTTGTACTGCTACTTGTTTCCTTGTTCGTCTTATAGGTACTAAGTGGAAAATGGTAAATACATTAAAGTCCTTGAATTTTGCCTCCCAAGTGGAATAAGGCACAGTATATCCTGAATAATTTTCTAATTCTGTAGTATAGACAGTACCCAAATGCTTCATTGAGTTTCTCACAATGGACCACCTCAGGAGATAGGGTGGGAGAGGTCCTAGCTAGGGTACTGGAGCACCTTCTTCCATCTGACCTGCATTAACCAGAGATGCCCTTCTCTGTTTAGTTTTGCATCCTGTGATTTTTCCTTATATTTTGTTTGACATTGAGTGAATGAGCTGAGTCTTATTTTGTGGGGTCAGACTATAGTGAAGACATCTGCACCTTATTTTTTATGACTTTGTAAGAGAGGGGTGAGGATGAGATGGTTGGATGACATCATTGACTCAATGGACATGAATTTGAGCAAACTCTAGGAGATAGTGAAGGACAGGGAGGCCCGGTTTGCTGCAGTCCATGGAGTTGCAAAGAGTTGGACATGACTGAGCAATGGAACAACAACAACAAAAGGAGGGAAACTGCAATGATATGTCACATGTATTCAAAGAAAATGATTAGATTGACTGTAGCTTAAACAGTTGTCTGAATAGAGGATACCTGGTTGACTGCCTGTGACTGGTTGTTCTTAAACCAAAAAAAGAACTGGTTGTTCTTTTTTGTTGTTGTTGTTGTTAGATCTGAGTGCATTGGTTCTTAGGTGTTGGTTTGCTGGCATGGGAGGTCAAGGCTTTAGAGCCACCTCAGTCTCATGGCCTCTTTGTTTAAATACTTTGACAGGTAGAACTTCCTGCATTTGTGGGGAAGTGGTAAATACCATGAAGATAAAGCTCATGGGTTATCTGTCTAGGGCTGGTCCCTACATGTCTTTCTTCCAGAGGGGCACATGATACTATAACAATGATCTGTGAAGATTTGATGAGAGATGATTACCTCTAGAGATGTGCTTATGGCCATATCTGTGTCAGCCTTAAGCTTATTTTCTGGAATATCTTCCCCAATTAACTGTTTTTGCTTGTATTTTAAAATTCACATGATGCTTCTCTCAATCTCCATGTTGTCCAGAAATACTGTACTGGTGCTTCTACCCACATCTGTAGTTTTAGCTTCCCTGAGTTCCCATGGTAGTTATGTCAATGGCCTACATTTGGAAAACATGAACACACATTTCTTTCATATCCCCCAGCACATAGCAGAGGGTTTGACAGTGAACACAATGCTCAGTTCACTCTTTGGAAGAAAAGCTATGACCAACCTAGACAGCATATTAAAAAGCAGAGACATTACTTTGCTGACAAAGGTCCAACTAGTCAAAGCTATCATTTTTCCAGTAGCCATATATGGATGACATATGAGAGTTGGACCATAAAGAAAGCTGAATGCCAAAGAATTGATGTTTTTGAACTATGTTGTTGGAGAAGACTCTTTAGAGTCCCTTGGACTGTGCAGAGTTCAAACCAGTCAATATTGAAGGAAATCAGTCTTGAATATTCATTGGAAGGACTGATGCTGAAGCTAAAACCCCAATACTTTGGCCACCTGATGTAAAGAACTGACTCATTGGAAAATACCCTGATGCTGGGAAAGATTGAAGGCAGGAGGAGAAGGGGATGACAGAGGAGGAGATGTTTGGATGGCATCACTGACTTGATGGACATGAGCTTGAGCAAGCCCTGGGATTTGGTGATGGACAGGGAGGCCTGGTGTGCTGCAGTCCATGGGGTAGCAAAGAGTCAGACATGAGAGAGAAACTAAACTGAATTGAATTAGACTTTTTCACCAGAATTCCAAACCTAAGGATAATTTTCTTAGGAAAATAATAATTTAAGACCAGATGGCTTTTCTTGATTAGTATGTGAATTGGATTAATATTATCAAATGCAAATGCCTTCCTCTCAAATTCTTTATTTTAGGGCAAAATTATGCAAAAGGGGACTTTTGCTGAGTTTCTAAAATCTGGGATAGATTTTGAAGATATTCTTTCAAGGAAGGAGAATGAGGAGGCTGAACTATCTCCAGGTCCAGCAACTCCCACTCTGATCTCTGAGTCTTCAGTTCTGTCTCAACTGTCTTGCAGACACTCCTTGAAAGATGCAGCTCCAGAGGACCAAGATGTGAGTTTCTCATCCTGCAACACGCCTTTGTCTGTCTGCTCTTGGTGGCCTCATGGACCTTCAGTCTTCTTCTCTCACGACATCTTTGTTTATCCTAAAGTAGATCCAAAGATTACAAGCCTAATTCCATGTAATTGGTGGAATTAGAAGAGCATGAAGGGAGGAAGCCTGTTTGGTATTCTCCTTTGGGTATAGAATGAAGAATCTTATGAAGCTCAGTAGGGGGTGCACTGCTATGAATTTCCAGCTGTCTGTGGCTCACACTGATATGAGAACTCATCAGTTTACCATAGTTACATCCTACTCACTCTGGTGGCTCCCAACTTCCCTTATGCATCCAGAGGTTTAATGTGAAGACCCCTTTAGACTGAGTCTTTATATGATCACATTATATCAGCTATTTGTCCTATATGTTGGAATATTCTGGCACTGCAGGTGATTGATGGTAATATTTTGCCCCTTTGTTAGATCGTTTGTTGTAGGCCAGATACTTTAGAGTTAGTTCTTATCTTCATTTTTTTAATTACCCTTTGAGACCTAGAGCCACATTGTATTCATCTTGAATGCCCAATGGTCAGCATAAAGTTGAGTACATCTTTGGCTCATGTGACTCTATAATGCATTCTAGGTCCTACAGACAGAAATGAAGAAAAGCACTAGCTCTCTCTTAAAAACATACTCAGGTACTCCTTGGTATCCAAGCCCACAATATCCAGACCTAGGAACCTGGATGATTCTGATAAATATTCAGATTAGTCCCTCACATTCTACACTCAGGAATCACTCCCTGAAATTCAAGAATTAAATAATTTGGGTCATATGCCATCCTGTGCTGTCCAGACTCACATTATTTCAACTTCCTGTGTGAACTCATTTTGCTGTATTTGTCTAGGATTTTGAACACCAAGATGGTTTACATTTCTATCATTGGAAGTGATACAAGTCATTTAGAGGGATATGTTAGTGCCATATCACTTTGTGTATTATTTTTGAAGAAGCTTCTGCATTTGTACTTGAATCGGGTAGTTGTGCTTGTGCTGAGAGTCATGATTGACTTTAAGCAAAAGCACCCAACAGTGAATAATTTCGTGCAAATGATGTTCATTTTCTAATGGATTTCTGAAAGTAGTATGGCTGAGTCCAAGGGTAAATGCATAAGTGGTTTGGCTAGACATTTGCACACCCTTTTCTGTAGGAAATGGACCATCCTGCACTCCTACAAGCATATGAGATGTATCTGTTTCCTCACAGCTTTGCAGTGGAGGGCACTGTAAACTTTTGAAATTTGAGGGTTCCTTACTTAAAATTTTGTTTTCACTGCCGTTCTCCCCACCCCCCCCACCCCCCAGACTGAGAATATCCAGGTTACATTACCACTGGAGGGCTGTTCGGTTGGAAGAGTTGGTTTTAAGACCTACGAGAATTACTTCACAGCCAGTGAGCACTGGTTTATCATCATTTTCCTTATTTTAGTGAACATCACAGCTCAGGTAAATAAGAACATTTATTTCGGTTTTGTGCCCTCTTCTTGGTATTTACATATTGTTTATACTGTATTTATTTATTTTTTAAAAGCAATATTAGAATATATTTTGTTATTTATTAGTATGTATAAAAGGAGCATTGTCATAATTCTCTTATGTTTTTATTTATTTTTTTAAATTTTATTTTATTTTTAAACTTTACAAAATTGTATTAGTTTTGCCAAATATCAAAATGAATCCGCCACAGGTATACATGTGTTCCCCATCCTGAACCCTCCTCCCTCCTCCCTCCCCATACCATCCCTCTGTGTCATCCCAGTGCACTAGCCCCAAGCATCCAGTATCGTGCATCGAACCTGGACTGGCAACTCGTTTCATACATGATATTATACATGTTTCAATGCCATTCTCCCAAATCTTCTCACCCTCTCCCTCTCCCACAGAGTCCATAAGACTGTTCTATACATCAGTGTCTCTTTTGCTGTCTCGTACACAGGGTTATTGTTACCATCTTTCTAAATTCCATATATATATATACACGTTAGTATACTGTATACTGTATTTATTTACTTTATTAATATTAGCATGTTTTATATATATATATATATATATATATATATATAAAGAGATTTATTTCAGAGAACTGGCTCATGAGGTTGTGCAGTCTAGCTGGTCAATGTGAAATCAGAAAGGCAGGCCTACAGACTGGAACCTCAGGCAGAAGCTGACCCTGCAGTCTTGAAGCAAAATTTCTTCCTCCTCCAGGAAGCCTCAGGTTTTGTTAGTCAGGCCTTTGACTGACTGGACAGGGCCACCACAGTGTTGAGGGTGATCTCTACTTCAGTTCCGAGGATGATGTGAATCATATCCACTGAATACCTTCATAGCGACATCTAGATGAGGGTTTGGTTGAACCACTAGAGACTGGCCTGGCCAAGCTGACACACAAACTTGATCATCACAGTTTCTATAAAAATTTTTTTCTTGGAAAAGTCCTGACTTTTATACTGTTTTTATTATGCTTTGCAGTCCATTTTGATTTGCACTGAATGAAATCTGTAAGGAAAATAAGTGAGGCTTACTTATTGAGGTGAGGTGTTATTTGTATATAACAGAGAGATTCTAGGAAGAAAGAGAATGTCTTGTAAAGATATTAAAATGTAGCATGCCCTCCCCTGACCTTTGGTCATCTGGGGTGTGGGGCTTGGCACAGACCTGAGCTGGAAGGACCGTCTCCACGTTCTGGAGCCTTTCCATCTCCCAACTTAGTGAGCAGGGTGTGAGGCTCAGTGATGTCAGTGTGTGAGTGACTGTTGTTTCCTGCTCCAGGTTGCCTATGTCCTGCAGGACTGGTGGCTTGCATACTGGTGAATGATTCCTGGTCTTACCCAAAGGGCTGTGAAGTCTACATGAAGCCTCGTTTTTCCCACAGCAGGGGGGATAGCTGGGGCTTGTTCATCCTCTTCTTCTGACTCTCACATAGTTTCTCTGAGAAAGAAGTAAATTTCTGGCTGATGGAGTGAGACTATCCCTGCATTTGACCCTCAGCAGCTTCCTCATATACTTAGAGCTGACAGTTGTGATTCAAACAGACTTTTTATAAGGTAGATGGACACAGGGCACAGTGAACTGGGAACCATTTTCCACCGTAAAACACGTCTCCTAAATTGAGGTTAATTTTTCTGTTATTTACCTAAATTTTATCTAGAGTGTAATATTTTTTCTTTGTCTTCCCTTTTCCCTAGGGCAAATGGACAGAGTACCCTATATGCCATGGCATATGGAAAAGGAAGTGTAATTGAGATATCTGATTCTGGCTGGTACTTAACAGTTCACTCAGGTAAATCATCTGGTCTATTATGCGAGGGTCTGAGGTGTTTACTAGGAGCCTGTGTGAACAGCTAGAGCTCCCAGGAGTCATTCAGTAATGTCTTAACAGATGAAGAGTCTGAGTTGGATTTACTCTGTGAATTAATTAGAATGAGTATTTTTAAAATCTACTAGAAGAAAGTGGGTACATGAAGACTCTTAATTTGCTCTGTACTGGATTTTGGTTGTTAAACCAGAATTGCATATTGAGAAAATCAGCCACTGGAAATATATGCTGTTGTCTATTCTAATAGGTTGCTTTAGCTAAAGCTTACATCATTACATGAATGGGCAAGGGGATTAGAAACGGATCCCCACCCTGTTGTTTGGATTGTTTCAATTCTTTCTGTTTTTTTTTTTTTTTTTTTTTTTCCCCAGTGTTACAGCTCCATTTTATTTAGAAGATAGCAGGAGAATCCATCCTCGAAGTGGGAGGGCATGCCAACCCAAAGACTCGAAGAGAAGAGAGTGGAGGAGTGCGCAGCTGGGAAGGGAGAGAGAGAGAGAGAGAGAGCGAGCACGCAGGAGAGAGAGAGAGAGAGTGAGTGAGAAAGCACTTTGGCTCCTCCTTTTATATGTTTTTTCCTTCACCTGGGCCTGCCTTATGCAAATTGGGCTTAGCCAGGAGTGCTGTTTGTTCTGCCTGAAGTCTTCACTCTGGTCCTTGGACCTTCCTTTGACCTTCCTTGTCTTTTAGCCACCGCCATTTTGGACTCCTTTTCCCTATTCTACCTACCTAACATTCCCCCCTCAAGAGTTGGGAGGCCCAATTCTTTGGGGATAGGAGCATTGAGG
This sequence comes from Bubalus kerabau, assembly GCF_029407905.1. Classification (NCBI taxonomy): domain Eukaryota; kingdom Metazoa; phylum Chordata; class Mammalia; order Artiodactyla; family Bovidae; genus Bubalus; species Bubalus kerabau. Next base: position 72,246,824 of record NC_073635.1, read on the forward strand.
TCTTTCTGGCTACTTCCTGCTGAACTGGGATAGCGAGGGGTATTGGGCCTCCCCCTCTTGCTAGTCTCAATCCTGAGAGTCCTTATAGCGGTGTCCAAGGGTGTGTGATATTTTCCATGGTTGGCTGTAGTTTTATATCTTTGTTGAACTGGTACTGCATGTTGTAGCTGGTTGACCTGGGCAGAGACAAAACAGGTTATAGAATTGACAGTACATGGAATAATCATAAGCATCATCAATATAGCATAACAAGGACTAGTAGGGACATTAGTCAATTTTAAATTCACATGGCCAGGATGGCTCAAGTTCCTCCTTGTTCAGGGATCAGAAGATCTATCTCCTGTCTGTTTCAGAGTACAGTCTCTGTCAAGCTGTGTTAGCTCTTTAGAGTTATCCTGAGAAATCTTATCCCCAGAAACCAGATCTTGGGGGTGTTCATTAGAATGACACTCATTGGTAGTCCTGAATAGGTATCTTAGATCTCCCAGGGGCTCACAGGTGTGTTGAGTGTCCTCTTCTGTTTTCTTCCATGGCTTGATCGTGAGTAGTGAATCCAGGAATCATGTCCTGGTACCCTGACTGCTGTGGGGGTAGAAAGTATTACAGGGTAGGGGACCTTCCTTGTGGGCTGGAGTTGAGCCTTTTAGGGACCCATCTTTCTGAATAAACTATGGCTTTTACTGATCCTGAATGCAATCCTTTGGCAGCAAGTTTCCCACGTAAAAGTGTTATTCCCTTGCAGGTATGCAAATTCCCCTTCACCGCGCATATATATGGAATTTAGAAAGATGGTAACAATAACCCTGTGTACGAGACAGCAAAAGAGACACTGATGTATAGAACAGTCTTATGGACTCTGTGGGAGAGGGAGAGGGTGGGAAGATTTGGGAGAATGGCATTGAAACATGTAAATATCATGTATGAAATGAGTTGCCAGTCCAGGTTCGATGCACGATACAGGATGCTTGGGGCTGGTGCACTGGGACGACCCAGAGGGATGGAATGGGGAGGGAGGAGGGAGGAGGGTTCAGGATGGGGAACACATGTATACCTGTGGCGGATTCATTTTGATATTTGGCAAATCTAATACAGTTATGTAAAGTTTAAAAATAAAATAAAATTAAAAAAAAAAAAAAAAAAAGATTTCATGGGCTGGGGCAGAGATTAAAGATGAAGAAACTTCCACTAGGTTGGGCAGAGGAAAATGTTCATGGCCCATGCATGAGTACTACTTTCAGGAACCCGCCCTGGGCTCTTTTCCGTCATACCGTGTTATCTCCACAGGCCTCCAGGGGGGCCCTCTCCATGTGAATAGCATGGAATAACCCCCACCTTCACGACCACTCCCCAGAGAGCCCCACAGGAATACCACATAGGCCACGAATCAAGTGGGCAGGATCAGCAGAGAAGTCCTCACTGTTGACCATCAGCATGGCAACGATAGGTCAGGACAAGAGAGTCAAAGACTGGGTCTTCTGGACCGTGGGCAAATCACAGTCTCTCAGGAACACAGTCACCTAATCTGCAAAATACAGCCTGCCTTACAAGCTCTCAGGATAAACCGAGGAGACACTGGTGAATGAGCTTCATGAATGGAGAGTCATGTTGGCATGTACCCCTTGCTCCCAGACAGCTGACTTAAACATTCCCCAGGGGCAAAACTCTCTCGGACAACATGACTTCAGGAGCAGGGAAATGTAGGATGGAGTGCTCCTGCAGAATTTCTGTGCGATGCCTGTGCAAATTTTATACCTGTTTTTAACCTTGGGGGAGGCTCAAGCAAATAATAAAAGAGACTTATTTCACATTTGTCAAAAAAAAAAAAAAAAAAAAAAAAAAAAAGAAAGAAGTTAAGCAGGGAGAAATCCGGTGTCTAGAAATTAGAATTCCTTCTCTTTCTTTCCTTGAGATCACAATGTTATTGTGTCCTCAACCATGGGATTAATATCTGGCTTGCCAGGCCAATATTAACACAGCTTTCTGTGTTTTCACAGGAGTGCTTAGAATATATGTAGCATTATATACTTTTTAAAGGAAATCCTCACCTAAAATATTATATATTCCCACAGGAAACCCTCATACAAAAAAAAAAAAAAGAAACCCTCATACAAGCTTTCTACAAAGGTAGAGTGTGTTATCTTTGTTAGAACCTACTCATTGAAATTTGGTATTTATTATGTTGATCACTTGCTAAGAAATGTGAATCCATTACTTGTTTACCTTCTGAATTGAGGAACTCAGTTCAGTTCAGTCACTCAGTTGTGTCCGACTCTTTGCAAACCCATGAATCGCAGCACGCCAGGCCTCCCTGTCCATCACCAACTCCCGGATTTCACTCAAACTCACGTCCATTGAGTCCGTGATGCCATCCAGCCATCTCATCCTCTGTCATCCCCTTCTCTTCCTGCCCCCAATCCCTCCCAGCATCAGAGTCTTTTCCAATGAGTCAACTCTTTGCATGAGGTGGCCAAAGTACTGGAGTTTCAGCTTTAGCATCATTCCTTCCAAAGAAATCCCAGGGCTGATCTCCTTCAGAAAGGACTGGTTGGATCTCCTTGCAGTCCAAGGGACTCTCAGGAGTCTTCTCCAACACCACAGTTCAAAAGCATCAATTCATCGGCACTCAGCCTTCTTCACAGTGCAACTCTCACATCCACACATGACCACAGGAAAAACCATAGCCTTGACTAGACGGACCTTTGTTTGCAAAGTAATGTCTCTGCTTTTGAATATGCTATCTAGGTTGGACATAACTTTCCTTCCAAGGAGTAAGTGTCTTTTAATTTCATGGCTGCAATCACCATCTGCAGTGATTTTGGAGCCCAGAAAAATAACGTCTGACACTGTTTCCACTGTTTCCCCATCTATTTCCCATGAAGTGATGGGACCTGATGCCATGATCTTCTTTTACTGAATGTTGAGTTTTAAGCCAACTTTTTCAGTCTCCACTTTCACTTTCATCAGGAGACTTTTTAGCTCCTCTTCACTTTCTGCTGTAAGGGTGGTGTCATCTGCATATCTGAGGTTATTGATATTTCTCCCGGCAATCTTGATTCCAGCTTGTGCTTCTTCCAGTCCAGTGTTTCTCATGATGTACTCTGCATAGATGTTAATTAAGCAGGATGACAATATACAACTTTGATGTACTCTTTTTCCTATTTGGAACCAGTCTGTTGTTCTATGTCCAGTTCTAACTGTTGCTTCCTAACCTGCATACAGATTTCTCAAGAGGCAGGTCAGGTGGTCTCGAACTATGGTAACATAAAGAAAGAAAGATGAACTTATGTTATATATTCATATAGGATGTTGTGTTAGTTGCTCAGTTATGTCTGACTTTGTGACCCCATTGCCTGTGGCCTGCCAGATTCCTCTGTCCATGGAATTTCTCAGGCAAGAATACTGGAGTGGGTTGTGATTTCCTACTCCAGGGGATCTTCCCGGCCCAGGGATCAAACCAGAGTCTCAATGCACTGCAGGCAGATTCTTTACCATCTGAACCACCAGGGAAGCCCAGTAGGTTAAGGCAAATGCCTATTGATGGAATTCAGGAATTTGAACAGCTTTCAAAGCTGAAATAACAATGACACCATCAGCTGAAGAGGAAAACAAAATATTTGATGGAATGTATATTACAGAGGTTTCTCCACTCTCTTTAGCATTGTGAATTCAAGAGATGTTAGGAGGGCTATTTTCATTTTTGTATGCATAGCGGGTACTCATTTATGTCATTAATAAAAGTAAATTTAGGTTATTGTGTTCATTTCCAAATGCTTTGTGTTTCTTTTTTAATTAATTAATTTAATTGGAGGCTAATTACTTTACAATATTGTAGTGGAGAAGGAAATGGGAACCCACTCCAGTGTTCTTGCCTGGAGAATACCAGGGATGGGGCAGCCTGGTGGGCTGCCATCTATGGGGTCGCACAGAGTCGGACATGACTGAAGCGACTTAGCAGCAGCAGCAGCAGTGGTTTTTGCAATACATTGACATGAATCAGCCATTGGTGTACATGTGTTCCTCATCCTGAACCCTCTCTACCTCCCTCCCCATCCCATCCCTCAGGGTCATCCCAGTGCACCAGCACTGAGCACCCTGTCTCATGCATCAAACCTGGACTGCCGATATGTTTCACATATGATAATATACATGTTTCAATGCTATTCTCAAATCACCCCACTCTCGCCTTTTCCCATAGAGGCCAAAACACAGTTCTATACATCTGTGTCTCTTTTGCTGTCTCGCATATAGGGTCATCATTACCATCTTTCTAATTCCATATATATGTGTTAATATTCTGTATTTGCTTTTCTTTCTAACTCATTTCACTCTGTATAACAGGCTCCTGTTTCATCCACCTCATTAGAACTAATTCACATACATTCTTTTTAATAGCTGAGTAATATTCCATTATTTATATGTGCCACAGCTTTCTTATCCATTCGCCTGCCAATGGACATGCAGGTTGCTTCCATGTCCTAGCTATTGTAAACATTGCTGCAATGAACATTGGGGTACACGTGTCTCTTTCAATTCTGGTTTCTTCAGTGTGTATACACAGCAGTGGGGTTGCTGGGTTGTATGGCAGTTCTATTGAGGCTTTTTAAGGAATCTCCACACTATTCTCCATGGTGGCTGTACTAGTTTGCATTCCCACCAACAGTGTAAGAGGGTTCCTTTTCTTCCACACCCTCTCCAGCATTTATTGTTTGTAGACTTTTGGATAGCAGCCATTCTGACTGGTATGAGATGGTACCTCATTGTGGTTTTGATTTGCATTTCCCTGATAATGAATGATGTTGAGCATCTTTTCATGTGTTAGTTAGCCATCTGTATGTCTTCTTTGGAGAAATGTCTGTTTAGTTCTTTGGTCCATTTTTTGATTTGGTCATTTATTTTTCTGGAAGGAACTGTTTCTATATTTTTGAGATTAATTCTTTGTCAGTTGCTTTATTTGCTATTATTTTCACCCATTATGAAGGCTGTCTTTTCACCTTGCTTATAGTTTCCTTCATTGTGCAAAAGCTTTTAAGTTTAATTAGGTCCCATTTGTTTATTTTTGCTTTTATTTCCATTACTCTGGGAGGTGGGTCATAGAGGATCCTGCTGTGATTTGTGTCAGAGAGTGTTTTGCCTATGTTCTCCTCTAGGAGTTTTATAGTTTCTGGTCTTACCTTTAGATCTTTAATATATTTTGAGTTTATTTTTGTGTATGGTGTTAGAAAATATTCTAATTCATTCTTTTACAAGTGGTTGACCAGTTTTCCCAGCACCACTTGTTAAAGAGATTGTCTTTGCTCCATTGTATATTCTTGCCTCCTTTGTCAAAGATAAGGTGTCCATAGGTGCATGGATTCATTTCTGGGCTTTCTATTTTGTTCCATTGATCTATATTTCTGTCTTTGTGCCAGTATCATACTGTCTTGATGACTGTAGCTTTGTAGTATAGTCTGAAGTCAGGCAGGTTGATTCCTCCAGTCCCATTCTTCTTTGTCAAGACTGCTTTGGCTATTCGAGGTTTTTTGTATTTCCATACAAATTGTAAAATTATTTGTTATAGTTCTCTGAAAAAATACCATTGGTAGCTTTATAGGGCTTGCATTGAATCCATAGACTGCTTTGGGTAGTATACTCATTTTCATTATATTGATTCTTCTGATCCATTAACATGGTATATGTCTCCCTCTATTTGTGTCATCTTTGATTTCTTTCATCACTGTTTTGTAGTTTTCTATATATAGGTCTTTTGTTTCTTTAGGTAGATTTATTCCTAAGTATTTTATTCTTTTCATTGTAATGGTGAATGGGATTGTTTCTTTAATTTCTCTTTCTGTTTTCTCATTGTTAGTGTATAGGAATGCAAGGTGTGTTAATTTTATATCCTTCAACTTTACTATATTCATTGATTAGCTCTTGTGATTTTATCATGGTGTCTTTAGGGTTTTCTATGTAGAGGAACATGTCATCTGCAAACAGTGAGAGTTGTATTTCTTCTTTTCCAATTTGGATTCCTTTTATTTCCTTTTCTGCTCTGATTGCTGTGGCCAAAACTTCCAAAACTGTGTTTAATAGTAGTGGTGAGAGTGGGCACCCCTGTCTTGTTTCTGACTTTAGGGGAAATGCTGTCAGGTTTTCACCATTGAAGATAATGTTTGCTGTGGGTTTATCATATATAGCTTTTATTATGTTGATGTATGTTCCTTCTATTCCTGCTTTCCGGAGAGTTTTTATCATAAATGTATGTTGAATTTTGTCAAAGGCTTTTTCTGCATCTATTGAGATAATCATATGGCTTTTATTTTTCAATTTGTTAATGTGGTGTATCACATTGATTGATTTGCAGATATTAAAGAATCCTTGTATCCCTGGGATAAAGCCCACCTGGTCATGATGTATGATTTGTTTAATATGTTGTTGGATTTTGTTTGCTAGAATTTTGTTAAGGATTTTTGCATCTATATTTATCAGTGATATTGGTAGTTTTCTCTTTTTGTGGCATCTTTGTCTGCTTTTGGTATTAGGGTGATGGTGGTCTCATAGAATGAGTTGGGAGTTTACCATCCTCTGCAACTTTCTGGAAGAGTTTGAGTAGGATACATGATAGCTGTTCTCTAAATTTTGGTAGAATTCAACTATGAAGCCATCTGGTCCTGGGCTTTTGTTTGCTGGAAGATTTCTGATTACAGTTTCGATTTCCATGTTTGTGATGGATCTATTAAGATTTTCTATTTCTTTCTGGTTCAGTTTTGGAAAGTTATACTTTTCTAAGAATTTGTCCATTTCTTCCAAGTTGTCCATTTTGGAGGCATATAGTTGCTGATAGCAGTTTCTTATGATCCTTTTTATTTCTGTGTTGTCTGTTGTGATTTCTCTATTTTCATTTCTAATTTAGTTGATTTGATTCTTCTCCCTTTGTTTCTTAATGAGTCTGGCTAATGGTTTGTCTATTTTATTTATCTTCTCAAAGAACCAGCTTTTAGCTTTGTTGATTTTTGCCATAGTCTCCTTTGTTTCTTTTTCATTAATTTCTGCCCTAATTTTTATGATTCCTTTCCTTCTACTAAACCTAGGGTTCTTTATTTCTTCCTTTTCTAGTTGCTTTAGTTGTAGAGTTAGGTTATCTATTTGATTTTTCTCTTGTTTCTTGAGGTAAGCTTGTATTGCTATGAACCTTCCCTTTAGCACTGATTTTACTGAGTCCCAAAGGTTTTGGGTTGTTGTGCTTCCATTGTCATTTGTTTCTATGCAGTTTGATTTCTTTTGTGATTTCTTCTGATTTGTTGGTTATTCAGAAGCATGTTGTTTAGCCTCCTTATGTTTGTATTTTTAATAGTCTTTTTTTTTTTTTCCTGTAGTTGATACCTAATCTTACTGCAGAGATCTAATTTTCTGATCAGAAAAGATACTTAGAATGATTTTTTTTTTTTTTTTTACCAAGGCTAGATTTATGGCCCAGGATGTGATCTATCCTGGAGAAGGGTCCGTGTGTACTTGAGAAAAAGGTGAAAGTCATTGTTTTGGGGTGAAATGTCCTATATATATCAATTAAATCTAACTGGCCCATTATATCATTTAAAGTTTGTGATTCCTTGCTAATTTTCTGTTTAGGTGATCTATCCATAGATGTATTAAAGTGAGTGGTGTAGTAAAGTCTCCCACTATTATTGTGCTGCTATTAATTTCCCCTTTCATACTTGTTAGGATTTGCCTTACATATTGTGGTGCTCCTATGTTGGGTGCATATATATTTATAACTGTTATATCTTCCTCTTGGATTGATCCTTTAATCATTATGTAGTGTCCTTCTTTCTCTCTTTTCACATTCTTTATTTCAAAGTCTATTTTATCTGATGTGAGTATTGCTACTCCTGCTTTCTTATGGTCTCCATTTGCATGAAATATATTTTTTCCAGGCTTTCATTTTCTGTATGTGTCTCTTGTTTTGAGGTGGGTCTGTTGTAGACAGCATATGTAGGGGTCTTGCTTTTGTATCCATTCAGCCAGTCTTTGTCTTTTGATTGGGTCATTCAACCCATTTACATTTAAGGTAATTATTGATAAGTATGATCCCATTGCCATTTACTTTGTTGTTTGGGGTTTGAATTTATACACCTTTTCTGTGTTTCCTGTTTAGAGAAGATCCTTTAGTATTTGTTGAAGTGCTGGTTTGGTGGTGCTGAATTCACTCAGCTTTTGCTTGTCTGTAAAGCTTTTGATTTCTCCTTCATATATGAATGAGATCCTTGCTGGATATAGTAATTTGGGTTGTAGGTTTTTCTCTTTCATTACTTTAAGTGTGTCCTGCCATTCCTTTCTTGCCTGAAGAGTTTCTATTGAAAGATCAGCTGTTATCCTTATGTGAATCCCCTTGTGTGTTATTTGTTGTTTTCCCCTTGCAATTGTTCTTTTTGTTAGATATTGGTTAATTTGATTAATATGTGTCTGGAGTATTTCACCTTAGGTTTACCCTGTTTGGAACTCTCTGGGTTTCTTGGACTTTGGTGGCTATTTCCTTCTCCATTTTAGGGAAGTTTTCAACTATTATCTCCTCAAGTAGTTTCTCATGGCCTTTCTTTTTGTCTTCTTCTTCTGGGACTCCTGTGATTTGAATGTTGGGACATGTGACATTGTCCCAGGGGTCTCTGAAGTTGTCCTCATTTCTTTTAATTCATTTTTCTTTTTTCCTCTCTGCTTCCTTTATTTCCACCATTCTATCTTCCACTTCACTTATCCTATCTTCAACCTCACTTATCCTATCTTCTGCCTCAGTTATTCTACTGATGGCTCCATCCAGAGTGCTTTTGGTCTCAGTTATTACATTATTCATTATTGCTTGACTCTTTTTTATTTCTTCTAGGTCTTGTTAAACATTTTGCACATCTTCTCAATCCTTGTCTCCAGACTATATATATATATATATATATATGTAACTCTATTTTGTTCACAAGAGTTTGGATCATTTTTCCTATCATTATTCTGAATTCAATTTCAGGTAGACTCCCTATCTCCTCCCCTTTTGTTTGATTTGTTGGGCATTTATCATGTTCCTTTACCTGCTGAATATTTCTCTGCCTTTTCATCTGGTTTATATGGCTGTATTTGGGGTGGCCTTTCTGTATGCTGGAAGTTTGTGGTTCCTCTTTATTGTGGAGGTTCCTCCCTGTGGGTGTGGTTGGACGAGTGGCTTGTCAAGGTTTCCTGGTTAGGGAAGCTTGCGTTGGTGTTCTGGGGGGTGGAACTGGATCTCTTCCCTCTGGAGTGCAATGAAGTTCCAGTAGTGAGTTTTGAGGTGTCTATGGGTTTGGTGTGACTTTGGGCAGCCTGTATTTTAATGCTCAGTGCTATGTTCCTATGTTGCTGGAGAATTAGCTTGGTATGTCTTGCTCTGGAACTTGTTGGCTCTTGGGTGGAGCTTGGTTTCATTGTAGTTATGAAGGCTTTTGGATGAGCTCTTGTTCATTAATGTTCCCTGGAGTCAGGAGTTTTCTGGTGTTCTCAGGTTTTGGATTTAAGCCTCCTGTCTCTGGATTTCAGTCTTATTCTACAGTAGCCTGAAGACTTCTCCATCCATACAGCACCCATGCTAAAACATGCAGTTTAAAAGAGAAAAGATTCTCCACAGTGAGGGACACCCGGAGAGGTTCACAAAGTTACATGGAGAAGAGAAGAGGGAGGAAGGAGACCAAGGTGACCAGGAGGAGAAGAGGGTGAATCAAAAGGGGAGAGAGAAATCTAGCCAGTAATCAAATTCCTATGTGCTGTCCACAGCCTGGAACATCCAGAGAGGTTCACAGAGTTACATAGAGAAGAGAAGAGGGAGGAAGGAGATAGAGGTGACCAAGAAGAGAATATGGGGTGTCAAAAGGCAAGAGACAGATCTAGCCATCTGTGATCATCTCCCTAAGTGTTCTCTGCAGCTCAGAATACCCAAAGAGATTCACAGAGTTGGGTAGAGAAGAGGTGGGAGGGAAGAGATAGAAGTGACCTGGGGGAGAACAAGGAGAGTCAAAAGAGGGAGAGGGCAATCAAGCCAGTAATCACACTCCTAAGTAAAAATGGGTACTGAAGATTGGATTCTTAAAGGTACAAAATTGATAACAAATACCCAAAAGCAAAGATTGAAAATCAAGAGTGGAAGTTAAACTCTCAAAAATACAATATTAAAAAAAAATCACAAAAAATATAAAAAGCATATATGAAATTTGCTTTAAAAATTGGTTCTTTTTTTACAAGATAATAGTAGGTTATAAAAATGAAAATTAATGGAGTAATAAAGTAGTTAAAATTTAAAAAATGATAATAGTAAAATATATCTAGGAATTTCTCTGGAGCTATTGTGGACAGTGATGGGTCAGTTCAGTTTCAGATAATTCCTTGTTCCAGCTTATACTTCTTCTCAAGGTCTATAGGCCCCTTCCAATGTAGTCAGTGCTAACTACAGGGTTTTAATCTGTTGCACCTGTCACTTACAAAGCAGTTCCCTCTGTTTATTTTGGCGGCTTTTGTTTGCGAGTCTCTTCAGTGTCTAATTTCCGCCCTGACACAAGGGGGCGAAGGTGGTCACTTATTTAGGCTCACTTGTTCAGTTGTGCTGTGGGGAGGGAGGAACACTGCAAACAATATCACTGGCATGTGCGGGGAGTGCTTGCATTGTCTGGACCACACTGGGTTTGCCCCCATTCATGGTGCCTGTGCTTTCCCTGTCTACACTGCTCAGGCTCCAGGTTGCTCTGCAGGGGAACTGTCTAAAGCGGGTCCTGGGTTGTGTGCATTTCCCAGGTCGAAGCTGCTCAGGTTCAGGTTCTCGGGTACTCCCAAAAGGCACATACTTGGTTGGGCCTGCGTTTTGTGCCCTTCCCAGGTCCAAGCAGCTCAGGTGACGAGGTGCTTGGTGAGCACACTCCCCAGGCGTGCAGTGCGTCTTATCACCTCCCCGGTCCCAGCCTCTTGGTTTCCTGGGAACATAGTGGGAGCGCCGTCCCATGTGTGCTGTGTGTCTCTTCTGGGGAGCTGATCTCTGTCTGTGACCCTCCTGGTGAATGTCAACCATCCAGGATCCCAGGAACATTTGGTTAGCAACTGGGAGCCTGCTCGCAGTTTGGTGGAGGATGCGGTCTCTGGGGCTGAGATTGCCCCTTTCCAGCTCTGGCTGTCACCCGCCTGACTCTCTGCCTCTGGTGGGTGATGGGCTGGTCCGCAGCCTGCTAATTCTCCTCTGGTATTCACTCAGTCCTTTGTTCTGTGAGTGGGCCTGGCAGTGCCTTAGGTTAGAGCTTTTCATGGGAAAGTTATTTCTCTCTCTTTCTTTTTTTCTCGCTGGCTATCCCACAGTTTGGGTTGCTGTCTCACGTTAGCTCCCTGAGATTGTCCTCAGGGCATTCAGGCCTGGTCCTTACCCTAAGCAATGCAGCCCGCACCTCCCTGTCCAGCACCCACTTGCTGGTGGCAGACGTGAGCATCTGGGCTACTTCCCTGCTGGGATGTTGTTAGGCACATAATCTGTGGGGTTTATTTATTTATTTTCCTTCCAGTTACGTTGCCCTCTGAGATTCCAAACACCCCACCTACCCGCTGGTGAGAGGGTTTCCTGGTGTTTGGAAACTTCTCTTTCACAACTCCCTCCCCAGGATGGGTCTCTGTTCCCTACCTCTTTTGTCTCTCTTTTTATCTTTTATATTTTGTCCTACCTCCTTTCAAAGACAATGGGCTGCCTTTCTGGGTGGCTGGTGTCCTCCGCCAGCATTCAGAAGTTGTTTTGTGGCATTTGCTCAGCATTCAAATGATCTTTTGATGAATTTGTGGGGGAGAAAGTGATCTCCCTGTCCTATTCCTCTGCCATCTTAGGGCCACCCCCATGCTTTATGTTTCTATAAAACACTTAGTGAGAGATTACTTGCTCATTTTGATTAATTATCTCATGGTAAAATATAGTACATGTTTTCTTGCAATTCAATTATTGAAGAGATTGTCTACTTGCAACCTATATGGTCTTTTTATACTCTTTAAAGCTGCTTAGGCATGGAAATAGTTACTTTACATGGAAGTAAACTTCAATATACATTTACCATTTATAAGGAAATGGTAAGTCATCTCTCTTATTCCCTTTTAATTCATGGTGGCATCAAAACATTTCTCAATTTTAGATTATGGGACATGTAAATAATGAGATTTGAAATATGGCAAAAGGAAGATACTACTTTTTATCATTTTCTTTCTTCTGAGTTTTTATTAGTACTTGTAATTGGATTAGGAAAATCTGAATTGTATTTTACACCTGATTTTTTTTTTCTTATATTGTTTCTATTTAATGAGAACCATACTTATTTTTATATTCTTCTTTGTAAATATACCTAGAGAATGTATTAAACTCTCATAGAATCCATTATATATTTATTCTATAGTCTATAGGTGAATTTATATATAAATTATATTTATAGAATAAAACACATAACATTTTTGTAAGCTGTCTGCCATGCTTTCACATAATTGAAGGGAAGGCAGAGATCTTTTGCTGAGTGAAGTTACTTTATTTCAGTTCTAACCATAGGTATCATCCTTTTTGGCATCACAAGATCTTTGTTGATATTCTACGTCCTTGTTAATTCTTCACAAACTTTTCACAACAAAATGTTGGAGTCCACTTTCAGAGCTCCAATGCTGTTCTTTGATAGAAATACAATAGGTAAGTCAGACACCAAGTTTCTCAGTAAGTATGTCTTATTAATGCATTTAGTTCCTGATTACATTTGATATTTGGAAATGGATGAGATACTTAGAAGATAATCACTGTGCATATTGATCTATTTTCTACAAAAAAACTTTACTGATCTGAATATAGGGGCATATAAGTTTTTAAGTTTTACACACACTAAAATTCCAATTTTAGTGTGTGTGTAAAGATAAATGTTCACTTTGCAGAATGACTTAGAAACCCATTTGTTATGTGGCATATAAAATATCCTATGTTAGATGCAGACATGTTTTAATGTTGTTGACCAGTTTCTAAAAGCTGGCTGTGTCATATAGTGTTGTTAGGCTGTTGTCTAGATAGAACCTTCTTACAATGAATCTACAAGAGACAGGCTGTGTGTTTCTTTCTTTCGCCATCCATTTCTGGAATCACAGAACTCTGACATATGCCCATGCATTGAGGTTTACATAAAAATAGTAATAAAAATTCATTAAAATACTAAATTGGTAAAATGTAAGCATCTTTATCAAAGTAACTTTATAGTTTTACAGTGGACACTTGGTGACATGTAAGACTGTTTATAGTACATAGCACATGGATCTTCAGTAGTAAGTTTCTCAATATGAGTGTCCATGGAGGGTTTCTCAGTGGTTTTTTTCTTCCACCTTGAGGCCTTTGACTGGTTTTGCTTCTGAAGGTAACCTCCTGACCTGTGTTTCTATGAAGCATTAGTTCATCAGTGTACATGCCCCTCTGTTCAGTTGGTTGGACTTGTGCTGAGGCCCAGGGCAGCTTTATTTTTGTAGGCGATGATTGACAGGATTTGTTGAGGCAGGTATGTGGACTGGAGGGAGGACAGGAGTAGCCTTGGCCTGGCCATCAACTCACCATGTGACCAAGGCCAAAGCAGATGGATCCTATTGGGCAGGCAAATCTCAAGGCAGTATACGGTCTGTCTTGGTTTAAAAGTGTGACTCTGCCTAAAGTCAGCTGCCTGGGTACAGTCCTGGTGCTAGTTACAAAAGGTAATAGTAGGTTATAGTTATATTAATATAATTCTTATGTGCTGGTTACTTAATTTCTTTGTGTCTGTTTTCTTATCTCTAAATGGGGATTCTATTAATACACTTTTTGACTGTGTTAGAAATAAGATTATTAATATACTCACAACACTTAGCTCATGGTAAGTGACTAGTGAACCTTACTGATGATGAGGAAATGCTATCTGGGAACTTCCTTTCTTGTGAAATGGGAGTTATTTCACATGCCCTTCCTGTTTCACAAAACTCTTGTGAGGATTAATGCAAACTATTCAGGGAAACATCTTGTGTAGATGTATTCAAAACATATTGTTTGGTCCAGGCAGTGAGCCAAGCACAGAATGGTTAACTACAAAGGCCCATACAGATCTCATTTTATTATGAAGCTGTAATGAGGAAGTATTTGGAGAAGTCCATACTATTATGGCTGTGAAGTTGCTCTACTTTGTCAGTTAACGTAAAAACTATGGTCATCAAGTTGGGAGCATTAAGTGGGACTGGATTTCTGTTATTTCAGCCTCTGGGTGCTCATGACCACAGTTAACCAGGTTCTTCATGTTCAAGACCTGTAGGCTTCTCCTAAATGCTGATTTATTTATTATTCAAGGATTTGGGATCAAGTTTAAATCTTCAAAGTCTCTAATCTTAGAGCAGTCAGCACACTGGTGCTTGTCTTCCTCCCCTTCCTCTATCTCTTAGCAGAATCTCATTCTTTCAGGAAAATAGAAGCCCAAATAAGTATTATACTGCAATGATTATAGGCCTGCTTTGCCCAAAAGGCTTCAGGGCCATCAATTATTTACTTCTTCAGTGATATATTCAGTTGGACACTTTCCTATAGTTTATTGTCAAAGTAAAATTTACAATAGATTATTTATGGTGGACTTTATTGCTGGTTTGTGATCACATGAAGAGAAAACCACATGTATCGATACTTTGGAAGCTCTGGTTCCTAGAAGAAGACTATCCAAGCTTCCAAATTCTGTGTCTGTCAATCAAGGAAATGAAACCGTCAGACATGTAATACATTTCCCTGGGGTTTAGCTGAGCATTGAAGGCAAATCGTGGTGGTTATGTGGGTTAAATATTTGGTGCCTAATAATTTTTGCCTTACAAACTAAAGGCCATTAAGAAATAATGAGTAATTCAGCCATTTTTAAACATAAGTAGACATTTAAAAACTATTACTGGACAGGGAGTTGGGATGTAGTTGGAGATGTTAGATGTTCTGGTTCTGCTGGAATAGAGCTTTGGAAGAGCTGTGCCAGAAACTTCTCTTGGCCTCAGGTTCTAACAGGTAAGAAGAGGGGGCCTTTTCACTCATCAAGCATTTACTGATCATCTACTGGTTGTTAAGTTGTGATCCCCAACATTGAGACAAACAGTCCCTGTCTTTCTTCTTATTCTTTTTTTCTTTTTTGTAGTTTTCCAAGTTTATTTCAGTTTATTACATAAGGTATTTCAAATAAATCCTTAATTATACTGCATGCAAAAATAATGCCCCCAATTAAAGTCATCATGTGCAAAGGTTATTGTGATGTGGCCCATTGTTAAATAGATAGTTAGAAAGTTATTTTTTTTTCCCCAAATAAAGATAATGTGTCTAAATGAGAGGGAGAAAGAGAGATTCCATTATTAAACTTGGAAACGAGAAGTAGTGAGATCAAATTGCTGGACTGAAGAAGAATTTGGAAAAGAGCATCCAAGAGCATCTGAGAGCAAGTGATTGGGAAAAATCATGTAAGGTAATTTCCCAACATCTGACACCCACACAATAGGGATATCATTATTAGTACTGTGGTGTTACACTGTTAGACCTCTTTCTTTTGAAGTGTTTATTTTTAACTTTTTTCTTTATATATATATATATTTGTGTGTGTATATATATATATATTTGTGTGTGTGTGTGTGTATATATATATATATATATATACATAGTTGACTTACAATGTTTCAGGTGCACAGCAAGGTGATTCAGTTATACATATACATTATCTTTTAAATTATTTTCCATTAAAGGTTATCGTAAGATATCAACTATAGTTCCCTGTGCTATACAGTAAAACTCTGTTACTTGTTGCATGTCTATTTTTTAAAAATTAGACATTTAATATTCTATCCATGCTAAGTCAAACAAGTGGAATCAAAATGTCATAAATTTTTTAGTTAGGCAAGAATTGTTCAGTTTTCTAAAATACATGTATTATACATATTATGTATATATATGCATACACAAGTTTTTATACTATGCTTGATAAGGGGTTGAGAAAGAACATCAATAAAAAAAGATGGAGACTTTGGAAAACAAATAAATGAAATGGGAGTACTTAATATGAAAGTGCTGCAGTCAATATGCCAGCAATTTGGAAAACTCAGCAGTGGCCACAAGACTGGAAAAGGTCAGTTTTCATTCCAATCCCAAAGAAAGGCAATGTCAAAGAATGCTCAAACTACTGCACAATTGAATTCAGCTCACACACTAGTAAAGTAATGCTCAAAATTCTCCAAGCCAGGCTTCAGCAATATGTGAACCGTGAACTTCCTAATGTTCAGACTGGTTTCAGAAAAGGCAGAGGAACCAGAGATCAAATTGCCAACATCCGCTGGATCAAGGAAAAAGCAAGAGAGTTCCAGAAAAGCATCTATTTCTGCTTTATTGACTACAGCAAAGCCTTTGACTCTGTGGATCACAATAAACTGTGGGAAATTCTGAAAGAGATGGGAATACCAGACCACCTGATCTGCCTCTTGAGAAATCTGTATGCAGGTCAGGAAGCAATAGTTAGAACTGGACATGGAACAACAGACTAGTTCCAAATAGGAAAAGGAGTATGTCAAGGCTGTATATTGTCACCCTGCTTATTTAACTTATATGCAGAGTACATCATGAGAAATGCTGGACTGGAAGAAGCACAAGCAGGAATCAAGATTGCCGGGAGAAATATCAATAACCCCAGATAAGCAGATGACACCACACTTATGGCAGAGAGTGAAAAGGAACTAAAAAGCCTCTTGATGGAAGTGAAAGAGGAGGGTTGGCTTAAAATTGGCTTAAAGCTCAACATTCAGAAAACTAAATCATGGCATCTGGTCCCATCACTTCATGGGAAATAGATGGGGAAACAGTGGAAACAGTGTCAGACTGTATTTTGGGGGGCTCCAAAATCACTGCAGATGGTGACTGCAGCCATGAAATTAAAAGACACTTACTCCTTGGAAGGAAAGTTATGACCAACCTAGATAGCATATTCAAAAGCAGAGACATCACTTTGCCAACAAAGGTCCGTCTAGTCAGGGCTATGGTTTTTCCTGTAGTCATGAATGGAAATGAGAGTTGGACTGTGAAGAAGGCTGAGCCCCGAAGAATTGATGCTTTTGAACTGTGGTGTTGGAGAAGACTCTTGAGAGTCCCTTGGACTGCAAGGAGATCCAACCAGTCCATCCTAAAGGAGGTCAGACCAGGGATTTCTTTGGAAGGAATGATGCTAAAGCTGAAGCTCCAGTACTTTGGCCACCTCACGCAAAGAGTTGACTCATCGGAAAAGACTCTGATGCTGGCAGCGATTGGGGGCAGGAGGAAAAGAGGACGACAGAGGATGAGATGGCTGGATGTCATCACTGACTCGATGGACGTGAGTCTGGATGAACTCCGGGAGTTGGTGATGGGCAGGGAGCCCTGGCGTGCTTCGATTCATGGGGTCACAAAGAGTTGGACATGACTGATCGACTGAACTGAACTGAACTCAATATGAAATAGAAAGAGTGAAACAAGTTAGGTAAAATTAAAAGATCACCATATAGTGTGATTGTTTTTAAACATGGCTGCTTATTAGAAACATCTGGAGTTCTGGAGAAAAAAAAGCAATACCTGGGTATTTATATTTTTCAAAAAATTCCAAGATCATTCTGATATGCATCTGGATTTTAAAAAGTGATTACAGGGTTTTGTATTAAATAGAAGTTTTGATGATACAGATTTCTATTATTTTTCTGTTGACCAATCATGATACAATGGTATTATGTGAGTAATGGTTACATAATCACAATATTTAAAGATGTTTATCAAATAAATCAATAGCCAGACCCCCCCAAAAAAACCCAGTAATTAAAATTGCAAGTCATAAAGGGAACATGATTAACTTAAAAATATACAATAATCACATACAATTTGGGAGGATCAAGCAGAGTAACAAGGTAAGTGGAAATGCATCCATGCAACATGTTCTCATCTGCTCAACCAGTCTCTGTCTTTTTTGGTGCATTTAATCTATTTATATTTAATGTAGTTATCAATATATGTGATCCTATTACCATTTTCTTAATTGCCTTGGGTTTATTTTGTGTCTTTTCTTTCTCTTGAATTTCCTGCCTACAGAAGTTCCTTTAGCATTTATTGTGAAGTTGGTTTGGTGGTGCTGACTTCGCTGAACTTTTGCTTGTCTGGATAGCTTTTGATTTCTCCATCAAATTTTAAACAAGAGTCTTGCTGGGTGGAGTATTCTTGGTTTTACTTTCTTCCCTTTCATTACTTTAAATATATCAGGCCATTTCCTTGTAGAATTTCTGTTGAGAAATCTGCTGATAGACTAATGGGAGTTCAGATCAGCTCAGTTCAGTTGCTCAGTCGTGTCCAACCGTTAACGACCCCATGGACTGCAGCACATCAGGCCTCCCTGTCCATCACCAACTCCCAGAGCTTGCCAAAACTCATGTCTACTGAGTCGGTGATGCCATCCAACCATCTCATCCTCTGTCATCCCCTTCTCCTCCACCTTCAATCTTTCTCTGCATCAGGGTCTTTTCAAATGAGTCAGCTCTTTGCATCAGGTGGCCAAAATATTGTAGTTTCAGCTTTAGCATCAGTCCTTCCAATGAACACTCAGGACTGATCTCCTTTAGGATGTACTGGTTGGATCTCCTTGTTGTCCAAAGGACTCTCAAGAGTCTTCTCCAACACCACAATTCAAAAGCAGCAATACTTTCGTGCTTAGCTTTCTTTATAGTCCAATTCTCACATCCATACATGACCACTGGAAAAAAATCATAGATTTTAGACAGACCTATGTAGGCAAAGTAATATCTCTGCTTTTTAATATGCTATCTAGGTTGGTCATAGCTTTTCTTCCAAGGAGCAAGTGTCTTTTAATTTTATGGCAGTGGTAACCAACTGCAGTGATTTTGGAGCCCCAAAAGATAAAGCATGCCACTGTTTCCACTGTTTCCCCATCTATTTGCCATGAAGTGATGGGACTGGATGCCATGATCTTAGTTTTCTGAACGTTGAGCTTTAAGCCCAGTTTTTCACTCTCCTCTTTCACTTTCATCAAGAGGCTCTTTAGTTCCTCTTCACTTTCTGCCATAAGGGTGGTGTCATCTGCATATATGAGATCATTGATATTTTTCCCAGCAATCTTGATTCCAGCCTGTGCTTCATCCAGCCCAGTGTTTCTCATGAAGTACTCTGCATATAAATTAAATAAGCAGGGTGACAATATACAGCATTGATGTACCTTCCTATTTGGAACCAGTCTGTTGTTTCATGTCCAGTTCTAACTGTTGCTTCCAGACCTGCATATAGTTTTCTCAAGAGGCAGGTCAGGTGGTCTGGTATTCCCATCTCTTTCAGAATTTTCCTCCTTTTATTGTGATCCATACAGTCAAAAGATTTGGCATAGTCAATAAAGCAGAAATAGATATTATTTTGGAACTCTCTTGCTTTTTTGATGATCCAGCAGATATTGGCAATTTGATCTCTGGTTCCTCTGCCTTTTCTAAAACCAACTTGAACATCTGGAAGTTCACAGTTTATGTATTGTTTAAGCCTGGCTTGGAGAATTTTGAGCATTATTTTACTAGCATGTGAGATGAGTGCAGTTGTGCGATAGTCTGAGCATTCTTTAACATTGCCTTTATTGGGATTGGAATGAAAATTGACCTTTTCCAGTCCTGTGGCCACTGCTGAGCTTTCCAAATTTGCTGGCATATTGAGTGCAGCACTTTCATAGTATCATCTTTTAGGGTTTGAAATACCTCGACTGGAATTCCATCACTTCCACTGGCTTTATTCATATGCTTCCTATGGCCCACTTGACTTCACATTCCAAGATATCTGGCTCTAGGTGAATGATCATACCATTGTGATTATCTGGGTCATGAATATCTTTTTTTTTATATAGTTCTTCTGTGTATTCTTGCCACCTCTTCTTAATATCTTCTGATAGCAGTTCACTTCTATGTAATTTGTCATTTTTGCCTTATTGCTTTTAATATTTTATTTTTGTCTTTAATTTTTGTCAGTTTGTTTACTCTGTCTCAGTGTGTTCCTCCTTGGGTTTATCCCATCTGGGACTCTGTGTGCTTCCCAGATTTGGTTGACTATTTCATTTTCTATGTTAGAGGAGTTTTCAGTTATTATCTCTTCAAATATTATTTTCAGGTCCTTTTTCTCTCTCTTCTCATTCTAGGATCACTATAATGTGAATGCTGGTGTGTTTAATGTCTCAGAGGTCTCTTAGACTGTCTTCATTTCTTTTCATTCTGTTCCTATATTCTGTTCTATGGCAGTGATTTCCACCATTCTGTCCTCTGGGTCATTTATCTCTTCTTCTGCCTCACTTATTCTGCTATTGATTCCTTCTAGTATATTATCCATCTCTGCTTGTTTTTTTTTTTTTTTGTTGTTGTTGTTGTTTAGTTTTTCTAGGTCTTTGGTAAACATTTCTTGCTTCTTTTCAATATTTGCCTCCATTCTTTTCCTGAGATCCTGAATCATCTTCCATATCATTATTCTGAATTCTTTTTCTGGAAGGTTGCCTATCTCCACTTCATTTAGTTGTTTTTCTGGGGTTTGATCTTGTCCCTTCATCTGGGGCATAACTTTCTGCTTTTTTCATCCTGATTGACTTTCTATAATGTGGTTTTTGTTTTAGCCACTGTGGAACTGTGATTCTTTTTGCTTCTTCTGTCTGCCCTCTGATGGATGAGGTTAAGAGATTTGTGTAAGCTTCCTGATGGGAGGAATTGGTGGTGGGAAAACCTAGGTCTTGCTCTGGTGGGCAGGACCTTGCTCAGTAAAGCTTTAATCCAATTATCTGCTGATAGGTGGGGTTGTGCACCCTCCCTGTTAGTTGTTTGGTCTGAGGCAACCCAACCCTTGGGTCTTTGGTAGGGTTAATGGCCACTTCCAAGAGGGCTTATGCCAAGGGAGACCTTCCCGGGCTGCTGCTGTCAGTGCCCCTGTTCCTGTGTTGAGCTCCTGCTGATTCACGCCTCCTCAGGAAACCATCCAACAGTAGCAGGTAGTTTTGGTTCAGTCTCCTGTGGGATCACTGCTCCTTTCCTCTGAGTCTTGTTGTGTACAAAGGTTAGCTTGTGTCCTCCAAGACTGGAGTCTCTGGTTCTCCTAGTCTTGTGGATATAATAAAGTCCTGCTGGTCTTCAAGGTCAGGTATCCTGGGAATTACCAGTCCCTTTGTTGGATTCCCAGGCTGGGAAGCCTGATGTATGGTTCAGAACCTTCACACAGTGGGTAAACTTCTTTGGTATTATTGTTCTCCAATTTGTGGGTCACCCACCCAACTGGTATGGCATTTGATTTTATTGTGATTGTGCCCCTCCTACCATCTTGGTGCAGCTTCTTCTTTGTCTTTGGATGTGGGGTATCTTTTTTTGGTGGGTTCCAGCATCCTCCTGTCAATGAGAGTTCAACAGCTAGTGGTAATTTTGGTGCTCTTGCAGGAGATGAGTGCACATTCTTCTATTCTGCCATCTTGACTGAAACTCTGTCAGTCCCTGTCTTTCAAGGCATTTACATACGTAAATATTTGCTGGTAGTGGATTGTTTGTTTAAATCAAATGGTGTCAATCTTCTGTGATTCCATATAGAAAAAATACAGATTCACATTTTAATACAGCTGTCAATTGGAGATCTCAATTTATAGATACACACCACATACACACTTACAAGCATAGCCCTATGCTGCAGATCTTTTTCATAGTATGTTATGTAAAGGTTGCCCTCGGTTTCAGAAAATTTTTCAAAAACTGTTCTCTTGGAACTTTAAGATGAATTGTTTACAAAATGAAATCACGTCAGTGGGAGTGAGGAATTTAGGAAATAAAGTAAGTGATTCTTTATTTAAGATCATCATCTCTAAACTTACAGCAAATTCATCCCAATTTCTAAACAGACTCTTAGCGATACTGAAATGTTCTCCTGACCCATAAGAGACTGTCTAGATGCTATTGCTCATCTCTGAAAATGGGTTAGGAAAAGAAGAGGGAAGCTAGCATTTCTAATGTTGCTTTTTTACAAATATCTACACACACTTCTCTTCAGGTTTTGTAGAAGTGTGTTACAATGCTTTGACAGTAGGTGAAATGTAAGCAATGATGTTTTCTCCATAAGTAATGAAATCAATTATGATCTGTTGAGTGTTCTTTTCATTCTTGGTAACCAGGATTAATCTGTTAGAAATTTCCCTCTTATTTAGGGAAAACTCTAGTATCTAGAATAAAGATGATAAGTACACTTTGAGTGGAGTTTATTAAAATAATGTAATTGTGTACAAAGCTATCATGAAATCAAGTTCTCTGTTCTGGAAATATTTTCCTTTCATTTCTTTTTTGCATATGCATTTTCATAGATTGTATCATATGGGGAACTAGTTCAACCTCTTGAACACCTGGAAAGTCTGTTTTAGATTTGTTACATGTATAGGAATC
Organism: Bubalus kerabau; assembly: GCF_029407905.1. Classification (NCBI taxonomy): domain Eukaryota; kingdom Metazoa; phylum Chordata; class Mammalia; order Artiodactyla; family Bovidae; genus Bubalus; species Bubalus kerabau. The sequence goes on from NC_073635.1 coordinate 72,269,276, forward strand.
TTTATCCAGGCATTATTCCAAATACAGTCATGCTCCTCATGATGGGAAAGTCTTGCCTCTGGGTCTACTGTTGGGAGAAAGTAGAGCTACAGAGTAGCATATTGTTACTATATCAGTAGAAGGAAAAGAGGGCAACAGAGGATGAGATGGTTGGATGGTAACACCAATTCAGTGGACATGAACTTGGGAAAACCCTCAGAGATAGTAAGGGACAGGGAAGGCTGGCATGCTGCAGTCCATGGGGTCATGAAGAGTCAGATACGACTTGGCAACAGAATAACCAGAGTGTCTACCCTGGGTGATTTTCAGTCGAAGTCCCTAATTTTGGGCTAAGTCAATAATTAGTGATTTCTCTTTGAACTTCAAGTGGATGTTTCTAGAAGTGTTCTTTTGGTTCAGTGACTGATCTTATCTTCACTCTGATTGAGACATATAATGAAAATGTATGTTTTTTGAGCATGTGGTAAGGAAAACAAGGTATTCATTTCTTTCTTTTCTACACAAAGATGTTTGAACAGATACCAGAGTACATCTGGATTTGTCCTTATATGTATTTTCTCACAATAAAAAATTCCATAGATTTAGCTTTGAGAAGTTCTCAGGATCATGGATTAATCTTTTTATTACCTTTAAATATTTAGAAAGAAATTAAGGAGAAAGAGATATAGAGAACAGACCTGTGGACATGGGGGGAGGGGAGAAGGGAGAAGGGGAGATGTATGGAGAGAGTAACATGGAAATTTACAATACCATATGTAAAATAGATAGCCAATGGAAATTTGCTGTATGATGCAGGGAACTCAAACAGGGGCTCTGCGACAGGCTGAAGGGTGGGATGGGAAGGCAGATGGGATGGAGGTTTGGGAGGGAGGGGACTTGGGTGAACCTATGACTGATTCTTGTTAAGGTATGAAAGAAAACCACAAAATTCTGTAAAACAATTATCCTTCAATAAAAAATTTAGAAAGAGAAATAAATTAAGAAGGAAATTTCTTTCTTATATGTAGCCATTATTTTCAGAATTTTGTTCTTTTTTCTCCTATTGGTGTCAGCATGCCTGTGCTCATAAAATTTACTTCCCTTGGGAGAACCATAAATTTATTCTTTATTTTTTGAGAGTAAAATGATCATATTAATAACATTTTAAAATTATGCCTCATCCTAGTATAAATCTTCCTTATATTCTCCTTTTTATTTAGCATAAAAGTGAAAAGATTATCAACTATGGTTTAATCCATTCCACCAATGGGTGATATTGTAGGCAGAAATATTTATTATTGGTATCAACTTTTAAATGTTAGTCTTGACATAGCTCTATCAATGGAAGAAAAATCAATGCTAATTTCAAGATAATGAGTAATTTGTATTATTAGAAAGTTGTTCTTCCTTGATTCAAAATTAAGTAGATTTTTGTCGACAGAAATATCCAGGCAAATAAAAGGTAACAACTGTGTAAACTAGCTAGTCACAGATTTATCAGATGAGCTCTTGTTTATTAAGCAATTGTTAAATCTTTAGACAGGGTGAGTAGATTTCACTCCTACATTAGGAAATTCTAAAACTTAAATGAAGAAAGTTTATTTTCACTTGGTGCCAAATGTTGTAACCACTCACATCTTTCACAAAGGAGACACTATAGGAATTTCATACCTAATTGAGCTAGCCTTCAAGCTAGCCATCATCTCTTGGTTCCTGTTATATCCAAGTTGCTAAATTTTTTAAGGTGAGGTTAAGGTTTGTAATATTAGGGAAAACAACAAATACCTTATATATTTTGAATAAACAATAAGCATTTTAAAAAATATAGCTTTATTTTCTCTCCCCTTAGTTCTTATGTCCATTTCTTTGTTGTTGTTTGATAAAGAGAGACAACTTTGGTTGTCACCAGTAAACAGTTTTAAACTATTAATGGACAGGGAGTTGGGATGTAGGTGGAGATGTTGTGATGTCTCAGTTCTGCTAGAACTGAGCTTCAGAATAACTTTGCCAGTCACTTCACTGGCGCAGTCAAGATCTTCTTGATTAAAGCACAGTTATCTTAAGCAGCACTGATGTGGGATAGCTGTGTGTGTGTGTGTGTGTGTGTGTGTAGACCTCTTTTGTGTTAGATCATCACACAAGTATAAGCTCCATATTATTAGATTCCATTAAAGAGATGTGAAATTTAAAGTTTGAAAATTGTCCAATAAAAAAATTGATCATTGACTTTACCCAGAGTAAACTGAATGGATTTCTTTTATTTTTCAATAGTGGTTTTGAACCACTGTGTAATTTGAGATCTGTGGTGCCCTTGCTCAGAAAAAGAGACTTTGGTGTCAGCTCTTCTGAATGTGAATCCCAGCCCAGATGCTGACAGACAGACCTTTATCAAGCAATTTAACCTCTATCTCCCTCAACTCTCTGTACAGTAGGGATGAAAGTACAATAATAATCTCAAACATTTTTGTATGTGTGAGAATCAAGAGAATTAATGTATGTAAGGCATTTAAAGCAATGCCTGGCAAATAGCTGATTTAAATTGTTTTTTGGACTAAGTGACCGATGAAATTTTAGAGATTTAAAAAACTCTCTTTTTTCTACAAAACTGAATGAATATGATAACTTGTTAAAAAGTTTGAGAGTGGAGAAGGATATGTGTGTTCTCCCAGATGCAAGAGAAAAACAGATAAATGAGTAAGACTAACAAGTCACAAAACAAAATCTGCAGATTGCTTTTGTTCGCTTGTTTTTGTTTTTTTCAGGGCTTGACTTCATTCCTGAGCTCGTTTTATTTTATTTTTTTTTTAATTTATTTATTTTATCTAGTGGATAATTACTTTACAATATTGTATTGGGTTTGCCACACACCAACATGAATCAGCCACGGGTGTACATGTGTTCCCAATCCTGAACCCCCCTCCCACCTCCCTCCCCATAGCATCCTTCTGGGTCATCCCAGTGCACCAGCCCCAAGCATCCTGTATCCTGCATCAAACCTAGATTGGCGATTCGTTTCTTATATGATATTATACATGTTTCAATGCCATTCTCCCAAATCATCCCCCTACCTCCCCACAGAGTCCAAAAGACTGTTCTATACGTCCGTGTCTCTTTTGCTGTCTCGCATACAGGGTTATCATTACCATCTTTCTAAATTCCATATATATGCATTCATATACTGTATTGGTGTTTTTCTTTCTGGCTTACTTCATTCAGTATAATCGGCTCCAGTTTCATCCACCTCATTAGAACTGATTCAAATGTATTCTTTTTAACTGCTGAGTAATATTCCATTGTGAATATGTACCAGAGCTTTCTTATCCATTCATCTGCTGATGGACATCTAGGTTGCTGCCATGTCCTGGCTACTATAAACAGTGCTGCGATAAACACTGGGACATACGTGTCTCTTTCAATTCTGGTTTCCTCAGTGTGTATGCCCAGCAGTGGGATTGCTGGGTCATATGGCAGTTCTATTTCCAGTTTTTTTAAGGAATCTCCACACTGTTCTCCATAGTGGCTGTACTAGTTTGCATTCCCACCAACAGTGTAAGAAGGTTCCCTTTTCTCCACATCCTCTCCAGCATTTATTGCTTTTAGAGTTTTGGATAGTAACCCTTCTGACCAGCGTGAAATGGTACCTCACTGTGATTTTGATTTGCATTTCTCTGATAATGAATGATGTTGAGCATCTTTTCATGTGTTTGTTAGCCATCTGTATGTCTTCTTTGGAGAAATGTCTATTTAGTTCTTTGGCCCATTTTTTGATTGGGTCGTTTATTTTTCTGGAATTGAGCTGCAGGAGTTGCTTGTATATTTTTGAGATTAGCTGTTTGTCAGTTGTTTCATTTGCTATTATTTTCTCCCATTCTGAAGGCTGTCTTTTCACCTTGCTTATAGTTTCTTTTGTTGTGCAAAAGCTTTTAATTTTAATTAGATCCCATTTGTTTATTTTTGCTTTTATTTCCAATATTCTGGGAGGTGGATCATAGAGGATCCTGCTGTGATATATGTCGGAGAGTGTTTTGCCTATGTTCTCCTCTAAGAGTTTTATAGTTTCTGGTCTTATGTTTAGATCTTTAATCCATTTTGAGTTTATTTTTGTGTATGGTGTTAGAAAGTGTTCCAGTTTCATTCTTTTACAAGTGGTTGACCAGTTTTCCCAGCACCACTTGTTAAAGAGATTGTCTTTGCTCCATTGTATATTCTTGCCTCCTTTGTCAAAGATAATGTGTGCACAGGTGCGTGGGCTTATCTCTGGACTTTCTATTTTGTTCCATTGATCTATATTTCTGTCTTTGTGCCAGTACCATACTATCTTAATGACTGTGGCTTTGTAGTAGAGCCTGAAGTCAGGCAGGTTGATTGCTCCAGTTCCATTCTTCTTTCTCAAGATCACTTTGGCTATTCAAGGTTTTTTGTATTTCCATACAAATTGTGAAATTATTTGTTCTAGCTCTGTGAAAAATACCATTGGTAGCTTGATAGGGATTGCATTGAATCTATAGATTGCTTTGGGTAGTATACTCATTTTCACTACATTGATTTTTCCAATCCATGAACATGGTATATTTCTCCATCTATTAGGGTCCTCTTTGATTCCTTTCACCAGTGTTTTATAGTTTTCTATATATAGGTCTTTAGTTTCTTTAGGTAGATATATTCCTAAGTATTTTATTCTTTTTGTTGCAATGGTGAATGGGATTGTTTCCTTAATTTCTCCTTCTATTTTATCATTATTAGTGTATAGGAATGCATGGGATTTCTGTGTGTTGATTTTATATCCTGCAACTTGACTATAGTCATTGATTAGCTCTAGTAATTTTCTGGTGGAGTCTTTAGGGTTTTCTATGTAGAGGATAATGTCATCTGCAAACAGTGAGAGTTTTAATTCTTCTTTTCCAATTTGGATTCCTTTTATTTCTTTTTCTGTTCTGATTGCTGTGGCCAAAACTATGTTGAATTGTAGTGGTGAAAGTGGGCACCCTTGTCTTGTTCCTGACTTTAGGGGAAATGCTTTCAATTTTTCACCATTGAGGATAATGTTTGCTGTGGGTTTGTCATATATAGCTTTTATTATGTTGAGGTATGTTCCTTCTATTCCTGCTTTCTGGAGAGTTTTTATCGTAAATGGATGTTGAATTTTGTCAAAGGCTTTCTCTGCATCTATTGAGATAATCATATGGTTTTTATTTTTTAATTTGTTGATATGGTGTATTACATTGATTGATTTGCAGATATTGAAGAGTCCTTGTATCCCTTGGATAAAGCCCACTTGGTCATGGTATATGATCTTTTTAATGTGTTGTTGGATTCTGATTCCTAGAATTTTGTTAAGGATTTTTGCATCTACGTTCATCGGTGATATTGAACTGTAGTTTTCTTTCTTTCTTTTTTTTTTTGTGGCATCTTTGTCAGGTTTTGGGATTAGGGTAATGGTGGCCTCATAGAATGAGTTTGGAAGTTTCCCTTCCTCTGCAATTTTCTGGAAGGGTTTGAGTAGGATAGGTGTTAGGTCTTCTCCAAATTTTTGGTAGAATTCAGCTGTGAAGCCGTCTGGACCTGGGCTTTTGTTTGCTGGAAGATTTCTGATTACAGTTTAAATTTCCGTGCTTGTGATGGGTCTGTTAAGATTTTCTATTTCTTCCTGATCGAGTTTTGGAAAGTTGTACTTTTCTAAGAATTTGTCCATTTCTTCCATGGTGTCCATCTGAGCTCGTTTTAATTAGGTTTCACAGGGAGAGCTTAATTTTGCATATAAGTATCAAGCATCTGGTTTATTTTTTCATTTGAATATGATATGGCTGAAGTTTATTACAGAAGTCTATTGTATAACTAAGGAAAGACAGTGGGAAATTTTATAAATTTGGTTCTGTTTAAATGGAACGTTGTAATTTTTCCAGGGAAGTTGATGTAGTTTGTTAGGAGTAGTGGGAACTTAACTATTTTTTAGAAAATTCTTTAACTGGTAAAAATGGAGTGCTTCTATGTATTCACCTTTTTCAAATAGCATCAAAATGGCAAATTTCACAAGTGAAAGTTGAAGTTGACCTCAGGTAAATGCTGGGCTTGGGTGAAGAACAAGCTGGAATCAAGATTGCCAGGAGAAATATCAATAACTTCAGATATGCTGATGACACCACCCTTATGGCAGAAAGTGAAGAGGAACTAAAAAGCCTCTTGATGAAAGTGAAAGTGGAGAGTGAAAAAGTTGGCTTAAAGCTCAACATTCAGAAAACTAAGATCATAGCATCTGGTCCCATCACTTCATGGCAAATAGATGGTGAGACAGTGGAAACAGTGTGAGACTTTATTTTTTTGGGCTCCAAAATCACTGCAGATGGTGACCACAGCCATGAAATTAAAAGATGCTTACTCCTTGGTAGCAAAGTTATGACCAACCTAGATAGCATATTAAAAAGCAGAGACATTACTTTGCCAACAAAGGTCCATCTAGTCAAAGCTATGTTTTTTCCAGTGGTCATGTATGGATGTGAGAGTTGGACTATAAAGAAAACTGAGAGCTGAAGAATTGATGCTTTTGAACTGTGGTGTTGGAGAAGACTCGAGAGTCCCTTGAACTCCAAGAGATCTAACCAGTCCATCCTAAAGGAGATTAGTCCTGGGTGTTCATTGGAAGGTCTGATGTTGAAGCTGAAACTCCAATACTTTTGCCACCTGGTGCAAAGAGCTGACTCATTTGAAAATTCCCTGATACAGGGAAAGATTGAAGGCAGGAGGAGAAGGGGACGACAGAGGATGAGATGGCTGGATGGCATCACCGACTCAATGGACATGAGTTTGGGTAGGCTCTGCGAGTTGGTGTTGGACAGGGAGACCTGGTGAGCTGCACCTCATGGAGTCACAAAGAGTTGGACATAACTGAGGAACTGAACTGAACTGAATTTTAGATTTTCAAGCCTTCAAATGTTATTTACAGAATGTTTTTAGAGACATTTCATGCTTGTTCACTCCAGTTAATTTCAGGCAGCTCTTCTACATTTCTATTAGATAGGCATTCTGATACTTCAGAACTTCTCCTTCGGTAAAATATGGTTAAAACATCCTGGGACAAAAATAGGATACTTGGTTAGTTCTTATAAACTGTAGATTATATTTTTAAAGCTGTTAAAGGCATAATGTACACAATGGACCAAATACAACTCTCCTATAAATACTGCCCAATTAGCATTAATAAATGAATCACTTAAATGCAGTAAATTGCTGGCTGGGTTATATAGTGGTATTGAGGGAGATGAAGAAATATATAGTTCTTGGTTAAGAGTTCTGAGTGAAGATAGAGAGCACTTACTTCATTAACACCTGGCTGCTAGTAGCTGTTAGGCAGGCAGGAAGTGAGTCTTGACCTCAGTCATATCTGAGAGGCCTGAAGCTCTGAAATCCAATGATTCTATCATCCTGCAGAACTTACTTGGAAATAATTATGTGAAAAAGAAAGCCAAAATAGGTTGTAAGGACTTCAGAGGATTTTTGTGATAGTAGTTTCTGTACACTGTCTAATGTTTCGGAGATCTGCTGCAGGACAGAGGTTTCATCTGTTGGGAGTTAAAATTCTCCCAGAGATATGAAATGGAGACTGTGCATTTTGCCTTGAAAGATAGTTGAGGTGCACTGGGCCAGGAAAAATACCCTTCTTGGAGATAGTTGTACATTCTTGTGGCAGGAGGAGTCCTGTGACAGGTGGTGTCCTGTTCCCTCAGAATCAGCAATTCTTATCTGGTCCACATCTCTCTGTGGCCACCCCACTTCCTGTGGTTCATGGTTTAGGAATCCTCAGAAATCATGAAGCTGAATCCATGAGCATTTTCTAGCAGACATGCTCCATAGCTTTCATCAGATGTGCAGTGTTTCAGAGTCACTGTCTTAGAGATTTTTCTGCCTGTTAATTTCTCCACTGTCCATTCCTGACAGTGAGTGAGCTGTTAGCCAAACTCCTATATGATACTGTGTGTTACATATGGGTGGGATCCACAGGTAAAGGAACTAATCTGGTCTAGTTTCCCAGTACCCTACCCCTGCCTCTGATACTTAGGAAAAGTAAAGTATCAATTACACCCTGTTGCAAAGCATTTATGGTGGCTGTGGCAGAGGGATTCCCTGGGGCCATGTGTGAGGTGTGTCTACTTCTTCAAGGTCTCAGTCTCCTACCATATTTAGCAATAGGCAATGTGACTTGCCCCAAGTTACAGGACAGAACAAGAACCTGGGATGAGGGGGTCTCAATTCCTGGGCTTTCCTAATCAATTATGCTTTTTTTAGACAATCTGTCCCAATTCATTCTTTCAGTCATTTGTTCATTTGTTAATCAATTAATTCAACCATAAGTAATTTACATAATATAATTTTGAGGTGGAGTTATTTTAAATGTTTTACTTTAATTATGGTTTGGTAAGAGAGAATTCCTGTAACTTTTTAAAACTCTTTTAGTATTTAAGGTATTCAGCATCCAGTGGAGCAGGCGGTACCCAATCAGAAGGGCCCAGGGTGTCAATGGCTGGTTGGCCATCACTGTTCATATCAACTTAACACCAGCCCTGCCTATGATGTTACTGGCTTATCTTAAGTAGTAGATATTCAATAGAAGTTTCCAGTGTGTCCAGTAAAATGGCTGTGTATCATAGATGTGTTGATATGAATTTTCTGAATCTCAATAACCTGGGTGAATCAGTCTCCAACATGTGTCTTTCTACCTGGTGTTGCTTGTGCCAACAGAATGAGGCTGAGTTCAGTTCAGAAGTAAAGGAAATCTTTATTCCTTCATCAGAGAATGCAGAGGTATGAGCTTGCACTCTAAATTTCTTGTTCTTTTCCCTAAAGGTGGTCCTAAGCAACGGTGCTTTACAGGTTTTTTGTCATTGCACCTGCCCCACCCCCCACCACCATCTTAAAGCCATTTCCCACTAGGGACTCTGATCTGAAGAGTTAGGTGTAAAGCTTCTGCACGTAGTACTCTATGAGCACATGAAATTCGACTAAACTGAAAGGGAAAAAGGAGTTAGACTTTATCATATTTCCCAGATTCTACCTTTATTTCATGAGAATCATTAATGAGTTTTTTTGGTGACAATATGATGGACCAGATACTTCACTTTGAAATGAATTTCCCCAGGTTAGAAAACAACAGCTTAAAAAATAGAGTGATTGTTTAAAATATCAATAGAGACTGGAATTTGAGGACAAATTGCTTATTTATAGCAGAAGAGCTTGCTTTATTGATTGACTCAGAATATTCAAATGCCTTCTATTTGAGGTGTTCCAGTGAGGCATTGGTCCAGGCACTGGGGTAACAGCAGTGAATAAAGTAGACAAAATCTCTGTCCAAGCAATGTCCATTATTATTGTTAGTTGCTAAGTCATGTCTGACTCTTTGAAACCCCATAACTGCAGGACACCAGGGTTCCCTGTCCTTCACCATCTCCCCAAATTTGCTCAAACTCATGTCCATTGATTTGGTGATACCATCCAATCATCTCATTGTCTGTTGTCCCCTTCTCCATATTCTAATTTAATTTGTGTGAATAAAAATAAGACAAGTGGTTGTTAGCACCTGAAAGTAAAGAATGGAATTTAAAAGGGCAATAGTTATACATGTAGATAAGACAAGACCAATATAAATATTCTTGAGACAGAAGGTATAGCTGATTCCCACTGGGTCAGTGACTCCTGAATGGGTTCTTTGCCTGAAATCACAAATGCTACTTTTTAAACCCGGTTGTTTATAGTAGAGCAGAAACTTTATTCATTGATTAAGGAATAAAGGGAGAGCTCATGCTCTAAACACACCTTCTCCCCAAGGGATGAGGGGAGTAGAGGAACTTTAAGGGATAGGAGTTAGGTATGTCACTGGGGCTCTAGGAAAGGGGCAGAGATTTCTGGGAACAGCCAGGTTAGCTGGAACATGTGCAGTCTTCCACACGCCTTTGCACATGGTGGGAATTGTGCCTAGTTCAGTACAAATTCCCACCTTGGTATCAATCTTAACATGGTAATGAAGCAAAAATAACTTTCAGACAGTTCCAGTCTCATCTGTGCATGGCCATTCCTGTAGTTAAGTCAGAGGTGGTTCAGGGCGGTTGGCCATAGCATCTCTCTCAAAGCACAGCTGCAAAGCATCTCTGTCAAATGCTAGATGCTTTAAAAACAAACACAGAGGTAAATTAAGACAAAGATCCTTTAGCTGCCAGGGGTAGGTTATGAGTGACAAAGGAATATTATCAGAAATGTTTAGCTTCATCCTTGCTACTCAAAGTGTGGTCTCTGGACCCAGCAACATCAGCATCACCCTAGAGTTGTTAGCAATCCAGAATCTCAGACCTCATACATGCTCTTGAGAATTTACATTTTAAACAGATCCCTGGGAGATCTAAGGAAGACACAAGCATTGGTAGACTCCATAGTGATCGGAATTAATCTTTCCAACTTTTCCAAATATTGACATGTACCAAGATGGTCACTAAGTGGGTTGCATGTCTTACAGTCTCACTTCAGTAAAAGCCACTTTTAAAATACTCATTTTACTAATATGTTTTCTACTTTTGTGTAAGAGTCCAGAAGCACAGAAGTCTTCCCATCTTAAACCAAAAATGGTTGGAAAGCCACTGGGTTTATGGTGTATTATTAGTAAATGCCATTTGACCACTAACACCTGGCAGTTTCCCTTTTTGTTATAGATTGTGTATGAAGTGTGGTCCATGTTTACAAAAGGTGTATAATCTAGATGTGAGTTCAAGGCTAGTAGACATAGACAGTAATTAAACCACTAAATAGATTATACCATACTATGTCCTGAGGATAGACCCAGCTCTCTGGTGGAATCTGAAAGGACACTGAAACAGTTTATCATCCAACAAAGTGTCAGAAAAACTATGTCTTTAAATATGAGAGTTGCTTATGGCTTTGCTGAGGGCCTGTGAAGTCTTCTTCTGGGCCCCACTTGGTTTCAGGGTCTCCTTGGTTCTCAGCTATAAACATAAAGATTGAGGGTGGAGTCAGATGCTGGCAACAGCAAAATGTATCAGCTGAAAGCACAGTGTTATAATTTTTTTTAAAGAAAATAGTGGATAGGTGGGGGTTGGGGTGCATTTTAGGCAACCAATAGTAACCCCAAAGGACATTGCCATGTTTAAAGACAATTAAACCAGACCAAAGGGGGGGGGGAGAGAGAGAGGGAGAGAAACCCAATGAGACCATTGATGCCTAAAATTTTAGATCTGAGTTTCAAGACAAGATGTATTTCTGTTAGCTTTTAAGATGACAAAACTATGCAGTCCTAATGAGGAAAGGCTCTCACTAATAGTTTCTTCCTAAGTAGTAATTTGAAAATTTAACCTTACAAAAACATCTCATTTTCCCAACTAATTTTAGTATGCAGTCTTTTGTTGTACCTGTGGTAACTGTTTTCGTCAAGGCTTTGGGGTTGCTAGTGGCAGAATCTACCCAGGTTAGTTCAAAGGAAGAGGGTTTGATGGAAAGGAAATGGATGTCTCACAGAGCTGGAGCAATGCTGACTTTCCTGGAGCTAGGAACTGGGGTCCTCATGGGTATTGGAGCCACTGTCACAGGATGTGTGCATGTGCCCAAGCTTCCTGGTCTCTCACCTTTGCTAGGTGCGGTGACTCTGCTCTACTTTCTTGCTTTTTCCTGGCCTTATAATTCTCAGGAGGGGAAATAAGAATGACTTGGTGGCTAGTCATGGGTTATTATCCCCTGCTACTTTGGTCCATTAGCTGTGGTCAAGGCTCTAGCGGTTTCCTGGGAGAGGAGCAGTTATTCCAAGCCCGTCTGATAAAGTTAAAGGAGTTTAAGTGAGTGGCAGATTCCTGGGAGCTATATTTGTCATCAAGAGTCTCAGGAAAAGAAAGGGCTAAGGTTGAGATCTGGACAGAGTGGGTGGGGACTTAAGAACCTTCTTAGTGGGTGAACAGAGGAGAGAAAAGAGTATTTTATCAGAATAAGGGTACACAATCAAGAGTGATGGGAGGTGAGATGGGCACTATCCCTAGTGAAAATAAGAGGCAGTGAATGATATTGCAGGAAGTTTCCCTGAAAAGTGAGGTTCCTGTCTCCTCTCTCTGCTGGATGGAAATCTCAGGATGGCCTGGCAGTAGCACCTACCCCATGATGAAATATGGTATGCTTAATACTATTGTATCATCCTGAGCAAGGTGGGACCTTGTCTCCTCCATCATCAGAAGCTTGGTCTACAAAGGGATTTGAATATTTCTGTTTGCTGTAGAACCCCCTTCTTGAAATACTGTCTCTAGGGTGAACATCCAGATGAATGAAAAGGGCTCTGTTTGCAATGGATGGGCAGTAAGGGAGACAGATGGGGTGTCTTTTTCTCTACTTCTTCTCCTTCATTCTCCAAGGCACCTCTGTTAAATCTCAGATGCTTCCCAGGATAAACTTTGGGAAGACTAGGCCTGGTTAATCTTTCATGCCCCCTGAAAGCTCTAAAATCCCAAAAGGATAATAAGAATAACACCTTTCACATGAGAGGTGGCAAGAAAACACAGAAAAACTATACAAAACAGATCATGACCCAGATAACCATGATGGTGTGATTACTTACTTAGAGACAGATATCCTGGAATGTGAAGCCAAGTGGGCCTTAGGAAGCATCACTACGAACAAAGCTAGTGGAGGTGATGGAATTCTAGTTAAGCTATTTCAAATCCTAAAAGATGATGTATGGCAAAACCAATACAATATTGTAAAGTAATTAGCCTCCCATTAAAATAAATAAATTTATATATATATATATATATATATAATACAAAAAAATAAAATATACCTCAGTAAAAATATACCTTGCTATTTTATGATACATAAATATTTAATTTTTGTTGCTTAACAAAGATAGAGCAAAGACCAGGTGTAGGAACTTGAAAGTTTTAAGTTACAGTTTGCTTATAACTAAGCTGAGGCATTCTAGTTGTGAGTCAGGTGTCAGAATTCTAAAGGTGACTGAATCCAGCTTATAGACTCGATTCTTAAAGTACAATCATTATGAATTTGTATTTTGACAAGTTCAATGGCATCTTTTGTGATATTCTGTCTTATGGACAAGACAAAAAACTGTGAACCAGAGCAGTTAGGAGGACCCTGATTGGTTCTTGGATGTCATGGTCTTCAAGGGCGTTGAAGACCCTCGTTTCTCTACCCTCGTTTCTCTCTGCCTTTCTTTCTTCCCTTCCCCTGATCCTCTGTATAACCCCTTTCTTTCTCCTCCTCCTTGTCCCCCCTCTACTTTACATTTTTACACAAGTAATACACAGTGTAGAGAAATAAGAATGGACAGAAAAAAAATTAAATTTACGTGTAATACATTACAGACTTGTTTCAGACTTGTTCAGGTTGTTTTCTACTAGTGACTTTATAAATATGCCACATTCAACAGATTGATGCACTTACTGACTCCTGGGGATGTAATCCCAGACATGGATTTTCTGGGTCAGAAAGGATGCACTCTTAGAATGGTTTACACATATTCTTCAATTGTTCCCGAAAATTTACCTGTGCTTACAGATGGAAGTGATGTGTCCAAAACATGATCTGGCCTGTAGAATTTACTGTGGTTGTAGCTTTGTGACTGGCTATGCAGGATGAGGGGAGGTGGTGATACCACTTTACCCTAAATTAATCAAGACTTGGGAACAAGGCATTAACTGAGACTGGCTATCTGAGTCTGGTCAAGAGACTGCAGACAATATAGGGTCATGCCTTATGAGGGATCATTGAGGCATCAAGGAATAGTTGCTAGAAAGGATATGATTCATTTTATTCAAGTATTTGAAAGGCTGCCATACCAACAGAAATTAGATTCACCTTGTGTGGTTATAAGGGCAGAATAAGTAGGGATGTTCCAGGAAGACAAGATTCAATTTAATGTGAGAAATCCTTGAACACAGGACAGTCTGAAAATGGATTCTGTTCCCCCTGTTCATCTGAATCCCTCTTCCCTCTACATCCCTGGTGATCTTCCATTAGGGGCCTCATGTTATTTGGATGAAGAGTTATGGCATGTATGTGAAAGAAACTCATGATAAGGATTTAATATTTCATTTGGAGACTTCTGAGAAAACTTTATTACTACAAGGCTGTGGGCTTGAAATCACAGCTGCAGTTAAAATTTGCTCAGTCGCTCAGTTGTGTCTTCCTTTTTGTGACCCCATGGACTGTAGTTCACCAAGCTCCTCTGTCCATGGGATTTTTCAGGCAAGAATACTGGAGTGTGTTGCTATTTACTCCTTCAGGGGATCTTCCCAAACCAGAGATTGAACCCCTGTCTCCTGCTTTTCCCTACATTGGCAGGCAGATTATTTACTACTGAGCCACTTAGGAAGCTCAGTCCATCCCAAAGCCAGAGGAAATATTCTGCAAACACCATGTGTTCTCTTAATGTTTCTTAGAGCGAGGAAGAAACTGTTGAACTTTCTGATCTCACATTATTTTACACTCAGCTCACTGGTGAATAAGTGCTTAGTTTTTCGATGATCTTTGATATTAGGTTCAGTTTGTGTAGTCACCGTGTGGGGAGATGTTTTTTCTCATTGTTTCTGTTCTTCTTGTATTTTACAGTCTTTGCCAACCTTTGGTCTCTCACACCTTAAGGTTCACATATCTGGAGAAAGGTAAAGGGGTAGTTTTTACAAACTGTTCACTTCATCTTAAAATTTTTTCAATACTGCCTTCAACACTTTCTAAGCCAAATCATACTTGTAGTGTTTTTGAATATTGCCAGGATTAAAAAGTTTCATTTTTCAAAGAAATTACAAGCATTTAAACCACATTTTAAACATTTTTGACATATATTTTCTTTATTTCAAAATTGCTACTTTGAGAAGTATAAAAATGACCACAGGGGTCACAACTTTTGGAAGAATATCTGCAAAATTGCCAAATCTGATTTTAATGTTCCTGAAGCACAACTGATTAAATAATAACCCAGTTTCTTGCCCCTCAAAACCGCCTGGGCAATAGCAGAAAGGGCATCACCTGCCAGCTTGGAAGGAATGCAGACTCTCTGGCTCCCCCAGCACTCCTGAGTCAGAATCTTCATTTTATCTCATGGACCCTCCTGCAGCGCCTGGTGGACTTTTCCAGGTGACATGATGCTGCACAACCTGGGGCTCAGAGTCATCATCTCACGTTGGTGGTTGAGCGCCTGTTAACGTATGTGGCATCCTGGGTTCTTTCACCTGCATGAGCGTGTTTAATCCTGAGACTCGTCCTCTAGGGCAGGCATTCCTAGAGGCTCAGAAAAGTCACTGGGTCTGCAAAAGTATCAATGAGAGACAGTTTCTGGAGTCTGTATTTCCTAAGCCTGAGACAGGAAAATTGAGACACAGGCTGTGATGGCCTGGCCAAGGGTGAAATATTCCAGCAGCTCCAGCTCCTGGCATGGGCACACCCTGTGCTTCTGCCAGCCAGCTGCCCTGTGGACGACAGCAGAGCCACATTCAGGCCACAGAAACTCAGCCCTCAGCTGCTGCTTATTCAGGGTCCAGCTGTGGCTTGCTGTGCAGGCCTCAGGAGGAAGCCATCTCTGACAGAGGTCAGGAAGAGCAGGTCAGGTTCCCATGTCCCACCTGCAGGCTGGCTTCCTGGAGTCTCAGTTATAAAAGAAATTCAGGGGTTTAGGTAACAGGAATTGCTACACCAAAGTCATGTGTGTCTGCGTGCATGTGTGTAGCTTCAATTTCTTTAAATTTGATCATGAAAGGACTAGATATTCATTAGAAATTAATTCTAATCTTCCAGTCTTGCAGCCTTTAGGATATACTATTTTTGTGGATTTTGAGAAGGGAAATAAAATCAATAATGATAAGTGATCTTTAGTCATTACATAATATTGCCATTTTCCTGCCTACATCCCTCTAGTCTTCTTGGATGCTTAAGCATGAGTCTATATTTGTCACATCTGGTACACTTGTGGAAATAATGACATTATCATGATAGTAAACTCACAACATGAAGACAACAGGAATCTACAATTTCCTGAAATGTGAGTTGTTGGGAACCATTTTGTGGGGGAAAAAAATTACAGAGAGTTTATAATAATGTTTATTTTAAAAGTATCACATCAAATTAATTTTGATAACTAAAGCAAAATTAGTATAATGATTGGGGTTAATTGGAGTATTTTGCAAGTGTTTATTTATTGACTTAGCACTTGGAATGAGTCTTAGATTGGATGGATCTAAAAAAAGAGAAGATTTTCAAATCCACCAACTCTTCTTAATGCTGCCACAAGATTCCCCCCATTCTTTTAAAAATCAGGGCTCAATTTCAACATCCCACCCACTGATATTTGGTAGAATTTTATCTCTATTTAGATATCATCCTATTTTCTCTTTCTTTACCACTGACATCAGCTTATTTCATTTGATGCTATAATAAATGCATATAGTTTAAAAATATTGTTTTGGTTTGTTCATGAATTATTTCTCTTAAAGGGTTTACCTGGGGAAGTAATTTCTTGTGTCCTGTTCTTGCAGGAAGAATTTTGAATCGTTTCTCTAAAGACATTGGCCATATGGATGACTTGCTGCCCCTGACATTTCTTGATTTCATCCAGGTAATGTAATAGTCCTGTCAGAGTTCTCACAGGAAGAGCACAGAGTCTGTTTCTCAAGGTCTTTTCACAGGGGCTGAGGGTGATCCTTTCAGCCTGGCAATGTGTCCTGTTATCTTAAGTGAAAAGTCATGTTTGTAAGAGAAAGGTGCAGTTGTGATTGGGAGGCTGAGTTAACATGAGGAACACCTGGGCAGGAGTGTCTACACAGTCACGTCAAGGTTGGTCTGAAGCAGTGACATGCTGGGTAAGTGGTTCTCCCTCTGCCTTCCAGGTGTCTGGCATGGATTCCCTTTACTGTGAGGGCATTTAATAACAGAATCACCTCTCATGGAAAGATAGCATAGATGAACTAAATTATGTGTCTTATGACCACAGAAAAGAGAAAGTGTTAGTTGCTCAGTCATTTCTGATTCTTTGTGACCCCATGAACTGGAGCCACTAGTCTCCTCTGTCCATGGAATTCTTCAGGCAAAAATACTAGAGTGGGTTCAGTTAGTTCAGTTCAGTCACTCAGTCGTGTCTGACTCTTTGCAACCCCATGGACGGCAGTAAGCCAGGCCTCCCTGTCCATCACCAACTCCCAGAGCTTGCTCAAGCTCATGTCTATAGAGTTGGTGATGACATCCAACAATCTCATCTGCTGTCATTCCCTTTTCCTCCTGCCTTCAATCTTTCCCAGCATCAGGGTCTTTTCCAATGAGTTAGTTCTTTGCATCAGTTAGGCAAAATATTGGAGCTTCAGCTTCAGCACCAGTCCTTCCAATGTATATTTAAAACTGTTTTCCTTCATGATTAACTTGTTTGATCTCCTTGCAGCCCAAGGGACTCTCAAGAGTCTTCTCCAACACCACAGTTGAAAAGCATCAGTTCTTTGGTGCTCAGCTTTCTTTTAGCCATGCCCTTCTCCAGGGGTTCTTCTTGTGAGCCCCCAGGGAAACCCATTACCACAGAAGACAAATATTTGTTGCACCATTTTTTTTAATAAGGCCAGACATGGTTACTTACAAAGAAAAGATTAATAAATGATAAGTTGAAAAGTAATAGCTGAACAAGGGCAATAAAGAGAAGTTATTGAGGATACAAAGCCTTTAAGCCAATAATTCGAGTAAGGGATCAAAGTCATCTCAGGAAATGTCTTTTTTGTTTTTGTAAGCATTTCTTTTCAAGTGGCAATTGCTCTGTTATAAGGTGTCTTTAAAACAAAAAGATAGAAATAACACAGACAAACCTTCTATCCAGCCTTTGTTTTGTCTGTGAACTTGAGATTCTAAAGAATGGTGTTGGGTCCTCTCAGCTCTCATCTCATTTAGAATGTTCATTTGGAATGCTTTTTTGTTGTGGTTTGGTTCTGTCTGCTTTTTAGTGATTCAAGCTGTGGCAGCTTTCCACGTGTTCATTTTGGAAGTGAAATACATTTATCAAAAGCTACACACAGAAATGCAGCAATGAATTTCTGCGCAGTGCAACTTACAGGCAAAGGCTTCCACTGTTACCAGTGAGAAGTAAGCTGAGTCTCAGAGGCAGAGTACTTCTACTGCAAAGATATATCTTTTTATTTTTTCTTTTCTGCAAACTTATTTTATAAAGGTGTCCTGTTGGGTTCAGCTATGTTACTTATCCCCAGAAGCAATCTTTCAGTAAAGCAGTGTCACATCTTGACAGTGATTGCTAATTACTTTGAAAAGATTTTGTGAAAGTTCTGTTCCTTAGCTACAACAAGCTAGGCCAAGGTTGGTTTTCCAAAGCTGGCTGGCCTGATGTGTGCTTAGCACATGGTTCATTAGCCCTTATAATCAGAATCAATTACATGTTTTTGTATGACATATAGAAGGACAGGGATAGATACTGCCTGATTTCAGGATAAAACATTCTCAGAAATGAGGAGAGAAAACTTCGGTTTCATTGATTTTGAATCCCAGCTCCTTTGTACTTCCATTGATATCAATATACCAGTTCATGGTGCATGAAATAGAAAAGGTCAAATTGATCTTATCTTTGGAATATCTTATTGAATAATCTTGCTTGGTTTAGTTAATTCAAAGGTCCACCACTTTTTTAATTAGTCTCCCATAAATGCTTAAGTATGTCATAACAGTAAGTCTTTACCAAGAAGAAGCAGAGCTTGAAACAGAGAGAATATGGAATAAGAAAATAAACATCTCAAAAAATGTTGACTTGCTGTCATATTCCTAAGGTGATCAATCTTTGGAAGGCCTAGAGCTGAGAAGAAAATACAGAGAGGACAAAAACTGTAGTAGGCATGAGGTTTATTGGTCATAGTATTTTTGAAAGTACATCTTCAAGCAAAATAGACCTCAGATTCAATTCTCTTTGTGGCCAGAGAAAAGCAACAGTCACTTTAGTATATGTGACATCATCACCACATCTAGAAAAAAATAACACCACTTTGATACATCCTTGGATATACTAGGCTGTTCCAGTGGTGAGCATGAATGGCCTCTAAGGGCCCAAATTCATGGGATTCTTAAGCCTTTTGGGCCTTAAATCTATTAACACACCATCTTCCCTCTCCCAATCGATGGCACCCAGAGTACACTGAAGGGTGGTAACAATGGGCTTAGAGTTTCTATTATATTTGTCATACATAGACTGGTAAGCACTTTATATATATAATCTCATTTAATTCTCACAACCGTCCTTTTAAAGTGTTGATATATCACAGATTTTCCTAAAATTAAGAGTGGGTGTATGGTCTTAATATCCCTGTCAATTTTTGAGAGAATGAGCCCTAAACCCTGTCTCAGACACCTCAATATTTGGCTAATGGGGATTTCTGCTCTACATGTAGGTTGTCATTCTCTGCAAACTAAAGAATTATTCTGACTGATGAAAATCACCATATACTCTCAGTGACTTTATCTTTGAATTTTTGTACTTATTCATATGGAATCATAGACTTTGGCTAGAATTCTCAACTGATATGCTCCAAATAGGTTATAAACATATTAAATAATGATTCCCCTTATTTTTTGGGGCATCAGGACTAGGGTCACTTGCTTCTGGGTCAACATGTTTCTTGTGTACACATCATTGTCTCTGTGCCATAGTGAGACAGATGTGCAGAAGCATTGGCCATGGTGAGGTGGGCCATCAGAGGGGCCTGAAATCCAATCAGATGGGGAGAATTCTGTGTGTAGCTTGGATTAGGCTCCTTGGAATTCCTAGGAATGTGGAAGGAAGAAATAAAATGGGCTTCAAGGAAGGGATGTTCATTACACCCAAGAAACCTCCTATTTCCTTCTTCAAGAGTGTTGACATTTTGCAGTAAATTGTAGTAAGATACAATACTATTGTATCTTAGTATCTTAGATACTTCTACCAATTTCTGTAAAGATTTTGAGAGAGTTGGCAATAAATAAAAGATGCACAAATGTGTATGCATGTGTATATACATATATACACACACACACACACACACACACAAATATAGATGTAAACCCATATATTGTACATATATGTTTGAATAATATAATACTTAATCCTCTGTGAGACTGGATATAGTATGATCTGCAAGTGGAAAAAAAAAATATTAGAGAAAGTGTATTTGAATTGCTTCAGAATTTAGGGGGATGAAATCTGAAGGACTTAACCTAAGCTAGGGAGCTTTTGAGAACAAGTTACTAGTCTATAATTGGTATTCAAGGAAAGAGCATTGGCACAGCTCCCTTCATTTTGATCTTATCTCTGCTTCCCAGGTTATCTGACAGGCTGGGTTAGTCATTAAAGGCTTTAAATTATATAGAAAAACAGATTACTGAAACTGGTAAATATTGTCCAATCAAATAATATGAATCTGCTAAAAAACTGTAATTGGGGTTTTTTTCTAATTGAAATTTCAGCAGATTTTATCCCTGACAACCACTGATAACACCCCCAGTGACTTTACTTAAGATCAGATGTGGAAGGAGCTTGAAGGACTCTTCCCCATGAATATGAAGGTTATAGAAGGGTGGGATGCACAGTTAAACCAGTGGTTGTTAAGAAATTTTTCATCCATAGGTCTAATACAAGAGAGAACAGACAGCCCTGTTTTTCCCCATTTGTAATTAGAATTTATTCTTCCAGAATTCTATCCTCTTCACTTTTTTTTTTTTTTTGTATTGATACCATGACACAGATGAGAGAAACAGGAAAAACACATGGGTCTCCAGATAATGCTATTTGGTTTACAAGAGTTCTTGGCCACAGAGGCACAATTCTGGACATTTCCTCCTCCTTCCAGACTCCTCTACCTGCAGTGGTGGGTCTGGAATTCCATGACTACAAACCATTCCTGACTTTCTCCATGATCTATAATACCTTAGGAAAACTTAGGACACCACGAGCCCTTCCAATTTCATGTCCTATCTGTAAATAGAAATGATAGTACTTACTTTGCTCATTCACAAGGTAGTTGTGAGGATCCTCTGAGAAAGCTGATCAGGAAGAGCTGTGAAATGATAAAACACAAGTCTCTGTGATACAGGCATTACCCACCAACCCATCCCTTAGAGATGCATCAGGGCCAGCGACCCTGGGTGACAAGTTGGGGAGGCCCTGGGCTGGTGAGCACAGGATTCAGGTGCTGGTGCTGAGAGGACCCAGAACAACCAGTGTTAACTCAGACAAGCATCTCAACCTTCTTATCCCAGCTTCTTTTTGTTCAAAATGTCCATCAACTGTGATTCTGACAGAATGCGGGTCACTGGAGAAGGGAATGGCAAACCATTTCACTATTCTTGCCTTGAGAACCCCATGAACAGTATGAAAAGGCAAAAAGATAGGACACTGAAAGATGAACTCCCAAGGTCGGTAGGTGCCCAATATGCTACTGGAGATCAGTGGAGAAATAACCCCAGAAAGAATGAAGGGATGGAGCCAAAGCAAAAGCAACACCCAGTTGAGGATGAGACTGGTGATAGAAGCAAGGTTTGATACTGTAAAGAGCAATGTTGCAGAGGAACCTGGAATGTTATGTCCATGAATCAAGGCAAATTGGAAGTGGTCAA
Source organism: Bubalus kerabau (assembly GCF_029407905.1). NCBI lineage: Eukaryota > Metazoa > Chordata > Mammalia > Artiodactyla > Bovidae > Bubalus > Bubalus kerabau. Next base: position 72,290,864 of record NC_073635.1, read on the forward strand.
GCAGGAGATGATAAGAGTGCACATATACATTCTAGGAATCAGCAAACTAAGATGGACTGGAATGGGTGAATTTAACTCAGATGACCATTGGATCTACTACTGTGGGCAGGAATCCCTTAGAAGAAATGGAGTAGCCATCATGGTCAACAAGAGAGTTAAAATGCAGTACTTGGATGCAATCTCAAAAACAACAGAATGAGCCCTAAACCCTGTCTCAGACACCTCGATATTTGGCTAATGGGGATTTCTGCTCTAGGTGTAGGTTGTCATTCTCTGCAAACTAAAGAATTATTCTGACTGATGGAAATCACCATGTACTCTCAGTGACTTTGTCTTTGAATTTTTGCACTCTTTTCGTTTCCAAGGCAAACCATTCAATATCACAGTAATCCAAGTCTATGCCCTGACCAGTAATGCTGAAGAATCTGTAGTTGAACAGTTCTATGAAGACCTACAAGATCTATTCGAAATAACACCTAAAAAAGATGTCCTTTTCATTATAGGGGAATGGAATGCAAAAGTAGGAAGTCAAGGAACACCTAGAGTAACAGGCAAATTGGCCTTGGAGTACAGAATGAAGCAGGGCAAAGGCTAATAGAGTTCTGCCAAGAGAACACACTGGTCATAGCAAACACTCTCTTCCAACAACACAAGAGAAGACTCTACACATGGACATCACCAGATGGTCGACACCAAAATTAGATTGACTGTATTCTTTGCAGCCAAAGATGGAGAAGCTCTACACAGACTGTGGCTCAGATCATGAATTCCTTATTGCCAAATTCAGACTGAAATGGAAGAAAGTGAGGAAAACCACTAGACCATTCAGGTATGATCTAAATAAAATCCTTTATGACTATATAGTGGAAGTGAGAAATAGATGTGAGGGACTAGAATTGATAGAGTGCCTGACGAACTATGGACAGAGGTTCATGACATTGTACAGGAGACAGGGATCAAGACCATCCCCAGGAAAAAGAAATGCAAAGAAGCAAAATGGCTGTCTGAGGAGACATTACAAATAGCTGTGAAAAAAAGGGAAGTGAACAGCAAAGGAGAAAAAGAAAGATATACCCATTTGAATGTGGAGTTCCAAAGAATAGCAAGGAGAGATAAGAAAGGCTTCCTCAGTGATCAGTGTAAAGAAATAGAGAGAAAAAATAGAATGGGAAAGACTAGAGATCTCTTTAAGAAAATTAGACATACCAAGGGAACATTTCATGAAAAGATGGGCTTGATAAAGCATAGAAATGGTAGTGACCTAACAGAAGCAGAAGATATTAAGAAGAGGTGGCAAGAATACAGAGAACTGTACAAAAAAGATCTTCATGACTCAGATAATCACGATGGTGTGATCACTCACCTAGAGCCAGACATCCTGGAATGTGAAGTCAAGTGGGCCTTAGGAAGCATCACTACGAAGAAAGCTAGTGGAGGTGTTGGAATTCCAGTTGAGCTATTTCAAATCGTGAAAGGTGATACTGTGAAAGTGCTTTACTCAATATGCCAGCAAATTTGGAAAACTCAGCAGTGGCCACACGACTGAAAAAGGTCAGTTTTCATTCCGATCCCAAAGAAAGGCAATGCCAAAGAGTGCTCAAAGTACTGCACAATTGCACTCATCTCACATGCTAGTAAAGTGAAGCTTAAAATTCTTCAAGCCAGGCTTCAGCAATACATGAACAGTGAACGTCCAGATGTTCAAACTGCTTTTAGAAAAGGCAGAGGACCCAGAGATCAAATTGCCAACATCCGCTGGATCATCGAAAAAGCAAGAGAATTCCAGAAAAACATCTATTTCTGCTTCATTGACTATGACAAACACTTTGACTGTGTGGATTACAATAAACTATGGAAAATTCTGAAAGAGATGGGAATACCAGACCACCTGACTTGCCTCTTGAGAAACCTGTATGCATGTCAGGAAGCAACAGTTAGAACTGGACATGGAACAACAGACTGGTTCCAAATAGGAAAAAGAATACATCAAGGCTGTATACTGTCACCCTGCTTATTTAACTTCTATGCAGAGTACATCATGAGAAACGCTGGACTGGAGGAATCACAAGCTGGAATCAAGATTGCTGGGAGAAATATTAATAACCTCAGATATCTAGATGACACCACCCTTATGGCAGAGACTGAAGAAAAACTAAAGAGCCTCTTGAAGAAAATGAAAAAGAAGATTGAAAATGTTGGCTTAAATCTCAACATTCAGAAAACGAAGATCATGGCATCCTGTCCCATCACTTCATGGGAAATAGATGGGGAAACAGTGGAAACAGTGTCAGACTTTATTTTTTTGGGCTCCAAAATCACTGCAGATGGTGATTGCAGCCATGAAATTGAAAGACACTTACTCCTTGGAAGGAAAGTTGTTACCAACCTAGACAGCATATTAAAAAGCAGAGACATTACTTTGCCAATAAAGGTCTGTTTAGTCAAGGTTATGGTTTTACCAGTGGTCCTGTGTGGATGTGAGTGTTGGACTATAAAGAAAGCTGAGTGCAGAGGAATTGATGCTTTTGAACTGTGGTGTTGGAGAAGACTCTTGAGAGTCCCTTGAACTGCAAGGAGATCCAACCAGTCAATCCTAAAGGAGATCAGGCTGGTGTGTTCAATAGAAGGACTGATGTTGGAAGCTGAAACTCCAATATTTTGGCCACCTGATGCGAAGAGTCGATTCATTTGAAAAGATTCTGATGCTGGGAAAGATTGAGAGCAGGAGGAGAAGTGGATGACAGAGGATGAGATGGTTGGATGGCATCACCAACTTGATGGACATGAGTTTGGATAAACTCCAGGAGTTGGTGATGGACAGGGAGGCCTGGCATGCTGCAGTTCATGGGGTTGTAAAGAGTTGGACACAACTGAGCGACTGAACTGAACTGAATTGTGATTACTGCCTGAAAATCATTCATGCAACTATTTCTATTTGTTAAATCAGCCTGCAAAATCAGTCCTAAGTCTTAAAATTGCCTAAAAATATTCAGGTATTCCTCCCTGTGTTTCCCAGCACTCTGTGTCTTGTGGAGATCATCATGAATTTGTATCCACCTGAGACAAACTTCAGAGACCCTGGCCCAGACTGGGTGAATCTGCATGCCCCTTCTACCCCCACCTCACTTTTGTAGCAGGCAGATGCTGAATGTTGATTATATTCTTATTGCCTGATACTGTCCACCAGGGTATCATACTTTTCCTGATTAAGATGAATGCTTAAGTAGCATTGACCAATCATTTTGTTTTCTATTCTACCTGCTATCTTTTTAGACCAAGATGATTTCCCAAGATAAAATCATCCCATGGGATAATGTGATGATTAAGAGTGTTCCTGGAACTCTTAGCTCAGTGCCTTACATACAATAAACACATTGTAAATGGCATCTGTTGTCATTATAATTGTTAACCTTTGGAATTGACATTTTAAGTACTTAGTCTGAACTTTTCCAGTCTTGTGGCCACTGATGAGTTTTCCGAATTTGCTGGCATATCGAGTGTACACTTTAACAGCATCATATTTAGGATTTTAAATAGCTCAACTGGAATTCCATCACCCCCACTCAGCAGTGCCTACAGGACTGGAAAAGTTCAGTTTTCATTTCAACCCCAAAGAAAGGCAGTACCAAAGAATGTTCAAACTACTGTACAATTGCAGTCTTCTCACATGCTAGCAAAGTAATGCTCAAAATTCTCCTAGCCAGGCTTCAACAGTACGTGAACCGTAAACTTCAAGATATTCAACCTGGGTTTAGAAAAGGCAGAGGAACCAGAGATCAAATTGCCAACATTAGTTGGATCATCGTAAAAGCAACAGAGTTCCAGAAAAACATCTACTTCTTCTTTATTGACTATGCCAAAACCTTTAACTGTGTGGATCACAACAAACTGGAACATTCTTCAAGAGATGGGAATACCAGAACAACTGACCTGCCTCTTGAGAACTGTGTATGCAGGTCAAGAGGCAACAGTTAGGACTGGACATGTAACAACAGACTGGTTCCAAATTGGGAAAGGAGTATGTCAAAGCTGTATATTGTCACCCTGTTTATTTAACTTATATGCAGAGTACATAATGTGAAATGCTAAGCTGGATGAAGCATAAGCTGGAATCAAGATTGCCAGGAGCAATATCAAGAACCTGAGATATGCAGATGACCCCACCCTTATGGCAGAAAGCGAAGAAGAACTAAAGAGCTTCTTGATGACATTGAAAAAGAAGAGTGAAAAAGTTGGCTTAAAGCTCAACATTCAGAAAACTAAGATCATGGCATCCAGTCCCATCACTTCATGTCCGGTAGATGGGGAAACAATGGAAACAGTGACGGGCTTTATTTTCTTGGGCTCCAAAGTCATTGCAGATGGTGACTGTGGCCATGAAATTAAAAGATGTTTGCTCCTTGGAAGAAAAGCTATGCCCCACCTAGACAGCATATTAAAAAGCAGATACATTACTTTGCTGACCAAGGTCCATCTAGCCAAAGCTACTTTATTTAGAGTCCAACTAGTAGTCACGTATGGATGTGAGAGTTGGACTCTAAATAAAGCTGAGCTTGAAGAATACTCTTGAGAGTCCTTTGGACTGCAAGGAGACCAAACCAGTCAAACCTAAATGTAATCAGCCATGAATATGCATTGGAAGGATTGATGCTAAAGCTCCAATACTTTGGCCACCTGATGCAAAGAACTGATTCATTGGAAAAAGACCCTGATGCTGGGAAAGGTTGAAGGTAGGAGGATAAGGTAATGATAGGGGATGAGATAGTTGGATGGCATCACCTACTCGATGGACATGAGTTTAAGCAAGCTCCAAGAGTTGATGAATGACAGGGGAGCCTGGCATGCTGTAGTCCATGGGGTCACAAAGAGTCAGACATGACTAAGTGACTGAACTGAACTGAATTGAATACTTAGTCTAATGATAGAAAGATGGCTGTATGTTTGGGGTTTAAATGTGTTGTAATGGCTCATGACATGGGCTTCCCAGCTCCATGACTTAGTCTCCATCAAGTTGCTTCTTCTCACCCTGTGCCCCACTCCTCCATTTCTAAAATTAGATAATACTGTTACTGGATATTTTACACTGAATTTGTAATTAACCACTTCCTTTATCCCTGCATGCGTAGCTAAGGTATCTGGATTCCTCATCTGTGATACCTGCTCACTCATCTTTTTAGTAACACCTGATGACTCCTAATAGTTTGGGATTCAACTCCTACTCTCTGAACCTCAAATATTCTAATCTGTTAAAACTAGTCATGCCTTCCTCAAAGGACTACTGAGTGTATCAGAAGAGCTGATACCTAGAAAGTTCTTATCAAAGTATTGGTGCATGCAACAAATATCATGAGGGCCAGCTATAATTTTATTTCTTTGGAAGGGAAAGCATTCCCTTGCTGTTCCAACAACTTTTTCAAGGAAAGGAGTTTAATCTTAAGAGCAAATCATTAAAGTTTATCTTTGAAAAGTATCCTTGACATAAAGCCCTCTGTATTTTTGTTATTTCAGACATTTCTACTTGTGATTGGTGTGGTGGGTGTGATGGTTGCTGCAATTCCTTAGAGATGTCATGAGATGTGAAATGCCTGGAATGTACAACTGAGTACCTGGGCTCTCAGTTTGGGATGACAGTGCATGCTGGTTTCCATTTGTACGGCAATTAACCAGACCCCTAAAATTCCTGAGACTGTTCTGTGGAATTTCTCACTGTTAACATTAGGTGATGGAAAGTTATGGCCCCTGAGAGTAGGTTTGGCCCTTAAGGCAAATGGAGCTGATGGCGGGTCAGCTGCACTTTGCATTTTAGCCCAAGGACAGATGTGAGCACCATGAGGACAGAGACCATTTCTGTCTTGTTCACGACACACTTCCTTACACAGAGTATCCACTCTGTGAATACTATTCTTGAAAGTATTTCATCATGTTGGAACTAATATAGAAGGAATTAATTAGAAGGAACTAATATAGAGAATATTTCTTCTCCTGAAGTTACCAGACATGACAAGGAAAGGAAAAGATTAGGAAAAGGAAAGGAGACCTCAGGAAATACATGTCAGAAGTGATATATTTGAAAAATACATTGTTTAACACATTCAAGTAAATTGTAATTGTTAAATGTATTGAAAAGATGTGTGTTAGTCATCAGTTATGTCGACTTTTTGTGGCCCCATGGACTGTAGCCCACCAGGCTCCTCTGTTGATGGATTCTCCAGGTAAGAATACTGGAGTGAGTAGCCATTCCCTTCTCCAGAGGATCTTCCTGACCTAGGTGTTGAACCCAGGTCTCCTGCATTGCTGGTGGATTCTTTAATGTCTGAGCCACCAAGGAAGGTCTATTGAAAAGATAAGCCCTGTTATTTTCAGGTTTGTTCTTTATCATTATCAGTATTTAAGTGATACCACACTGTTTGTATACCCCTTTCTCAAAACTATTTATATAAATGATGCTGAAAATAATCCCCTATGAGAACACAGGATGGGGATCTGTTCAGTATGCATTTTGTTGATTACTCCATACACCTTCCTAGTTTTAGAATAATGTGGAACAGGGGCTTCCCTGGAGGTCCCGTGGTTAAGACTCTCTGCTTCCACTGTGGGCAAGGTGCAGCCAAAAAAACAAAATAATGGGGAACACATTTTATGATTAATTATTCTATTCTACAGGTAATCACAGATGATGAAAGAATCAAATTTATGTCATTCTTAATGCATACATTTCATCAATATTAATAAATAATAAAGAAAATACATTGTTACATTTTTTAAGTTATAAAAACAATAGCTAAAAAGTAAGGAGGGAATATGTTTGTAGCAGAGACCTCAAACATGAATAATTATTGCAAATTAATACCAACTTTACTTTCTAGAAATAAAGCCAAGAACAGAAGCATATTGAATCCTATGGTTCTCAGTTCAGTTCAGTTGCTCAGTCGCGTCCAACTCTTTGCAACCCCATGAATCGCAGCACGGTTCTCTGTACCTACTAAATGGAAAAAAGTCTCAGTTAATCCAGTCAAAGGAGGTTTTGTGTGTGTGTGTGTGTGTGTGTGTGTGTGTGTGTGGCATTTGTGTGTTTTGTTTTTAATAGTAAACACTTGAGGTACTTATCTTTATTTGTGAAAAGGATAGTGATCATCAGTTTCATAAAATCTATAAAAGAAATTTTCATTCATCAAGAGAAGCAGGTGACCTCCCATGAGGTCTGGTCTTGTGAGGTGTTTGGATGGAGGGGGAGCAGTAGAGTCCAGGTGTGTGTGACATTGTGCTGATGACTTGGTAGGATGGTAGGACCTGGGGAGGCAGAAGAAGAAGTGATGAGCTCCATCCAATCGTCTATGTAGTCAAGGTTTCAGATGTTTTGTAGTTTGAGACCACCTATGAAAGGGAGTCATTCAACAGTTTTGTTGCAAAGCAGGTCTATGGTATGTTCAAAGAGAGTTTATTCCAGAAAAAAATGTTTGACAGAAGTTTTTGCCTGGGGCAAGGGCCATCACCCATTCATATGAAAGTGGAGAGAAGAGTTTCTCCTGAGGCTTTTGTCAAGAAGCAGTACAGAATTTTCTCAATATTTGATCTGGAGAGTCTGAGGACTTTGGCACCATCACTGTGGAATATTTGGATTTTTTGCACCTAGTAGGCTGCAGTAAGTTAGACAATGAATTTAACCCAGGCACTCCTCCTGCACATCCCAGACATGTGGTGGCCAGTTGATTAGAACTGTTTATGTTTTCTCTCTAGCTGGTGGTGGTGGTAGTGTTCAGTCCCTAATTCAAGTCCAACTCTATGAGACCTCATGGTCTGCAGCACACCAAACTTCTCTGTCCTTCACTACCTCCTGGAGTTTGCTCAAACTCATGTTAGCTCAGTTGGTGATGCCATCCAACTATCGCATCCTGTCATCCACTTCTCCTCCTGCCTTCAATCTTTCCCATCATCATGATCTTTTCCAATGAGTTGGCTCTTAACATCAGGTGGTCAAAGTAGTGGAGCTTAAGCTTGAGCAACAGTTCTTCCAATGACTATTTAGGGTTGATTTCCTTTAGGATTGACTGGTTTGATCTCCTTGTAGTCCAAGGGACTCTCAAGAGTATTCTCGAACACCACAGTTCAAAAATATCGGTTCTTCTGTGTTAAGCTTTCTTTATGGTCCAACTCTCACATCCATGCACGGCTATTAGAAAAACCATCAGTTCAATTCAGTTCAGTTTAGTTGCTCAGTCCTGTCTGACTCTTTGCAACTCTATGGACAGCAGCACACCAGGCCTCCCTGTCCATCACCAACTCCTGGAGTCTACTCAAACTCATGTCCACTGAGTCGGTGATGCCATCCAACCATCTCATCCTCTGACATTCCCTCCTCCTCTCGCCTTCTATCTTTCCCAGCATAAGGGTCTTTTCCAATGAGTCAGTTCTTGGCATCAGGTGGCCAAAGTATTGGAGTTTCAGCTTCAGCATCAGTCCTTCCAATGAATATTCAGGACTGATTTCCTTTAGGATGGACTGGTTGGATCTCTGTGCAGTCCAAAGGACTCTCAAGAGCCTCCTCCAACACCACAGTTCAAAAGCATAAATTCTTCGGCACTCAGCTTTCTTTATGGTCCAACACTCACATCCATACATGACTACAGGAAAAAATATAGCTTTGACTAGATGGACCTTCGTTGGCAAAGTAATGTCTCTGCTTTTTAACACGCTGTTTAGGTTGGTCATAACTTTCCTTCTAAGGAGTAAGTGTCTTTTAATTTCATGGCTGCAATCACCATCTACAGTGATTTTGGAGCCCAAGAAACTAAAGTCTCTCACTGTTTCCATTGTTTCCCCATCTTTTTCCCATGAAGTTATGGGACTGGATGCCATGATCTTTGTTTTCTGAATGTTAAGCTTTAAGCCAATTATTTCACTCTCCTCTTTCACTTTCATCAGGAGGATCTTTAGTTCTTCGCTTTCTGCCATAAGGGTGGTGTCATCTGCATATCTCAGCTTCTTGATATTTCTCCTGGAAATCTTGATTCCAGCTTGTGCTTCCTCCAGCCCAGCATTTTGCATGATGTACTCTACATAGAAGTTAAATAAGCAGGGTGACAATATATAGCCTTGATGAACTCCTTTCCCAATTTGGAACCAGTCTGTTGTTCCATGTCCAGTTCTAACTGTTGCTTCCTGAAATGCATACAGATTTCTCAGGAGGAAGGTAAGGTGGTCTGGTATTCCCATATCTTTCAGAATTTTTCACAGTTTATTGTGATCCACACAGTCAAAGGCCTTGGCATAGTCAATAAAGCAGAAATAGATATTTTTCTGGACCTCTGATTCAATCGATGTTGATGATCCAATGATGATCAAATGGACGTTGGCAATTTGATCTCTGGTTTCTTTGCCTTTTCTAAAACCAGCTTGAACATCTGGAAGTTCATGGTTCACGTACTGTTGAAGCCTGGCTTGGAGAATTTTGAGCATTACTTTGCCAGCATGTGAGATGAGTCCAGTTTTGTGGTAGCATTCTTTGGCATTGCCTTTCTTTGGGGCTGGAATGAAAAGTGACCTTTTCGAGTCCTGTGGCAACTACTGAGTTTTCCAAATTTGCTGGCATATTGAATGCAGCACTTACACAGCATCATCTTTTAGGATTTGAAATAGGTCAGCTGGAATTCCATCACCTCCACTAGCTTTATTGGTCGTGATGCTTCCTAAGGCCCACTTGACTTCTCATTCCAGGGTGTCTGGCTCTAGGTGAGTGTGATCACACTATCATGGTTATCTGGGTCATGAAGATCTTTTTTGTATAGCTCTTCTGTGTTTTCTTGCCACCTTGTCTTAGTATCTTCTGCTTCTGTTAGGTCCATACCATTTCTGTCCTTTATTGTGTCCATCTTTGCGTGAAATATTCCCTTGGTATCTCTAATTTTCTTGATGAGATCTCTAGTCTTTCCTAGTCTATTGTTTTCCTCTATTTTTTTGCATTGATCACTGAGGAAGTTTCACTTATCTCTCCTTGCTATTCTTTGGTACTCTACATTCAAATGGATATATCTTTCCTTTTCTCCTTTGCCTTTTGCTTAGCTTCTTTTCATAGCTGTTTGAAAGACCTCCTCAGACAACCATTTTACCTTTTTGCACTTCTTTTTCCTGGGGACGGTCTTGATCCCTGCCTCCTGTACAATGTCAGGAACCTCTGCCCATAGTTCTTCAGGCATTCTGTCTATCTGAGCTAATCCCTTGAATCTATTTCTCACTTCTACTGTATAATCATAAGGGATTTGATTTGCATCATACCTGAATGATGTAGTTTCCCTATTTTCTTGAATTTAAGTCTGAATTTGGCAATAAGGAGTTCATGATCTGAGCCACAGTCTACCCCTGGTCTTTTTCCTGCTGACTCTATAGAGATTCTCCAACTTTGGCTGCAAATAATATAATCAATATGATTTCATTTTTGGCCATCTGGTGATGTCCATGTGTAGAGTCTTCTCTTGTGGTGTTTGAAGAGGTTATTTGCTATCACCAGTGTGTTCTCTTGGCAAAACTCTATTAGGCTTTCCCCTGCTTCATTTTGTACTCCAAGGCCAAATTTGCCTGTTACTCCATGTGTTTCTTGACTTACTACTTCTGCACTCCAGTCCCCTATAATGAAAAGGACATCTTTTTTTGGGTAGTTCTAGAAAATCTTGTAGGTCTTCATAGAACAATTGAACTTCAGCTTCTTCAGCATTACTGGTTGGGGTACAGACTTGGATTACTGTGATACTGAATGTTTTCCCTTGGAAATGAACAGAGATCATTCTGTCATTTTTGAGATTGCATCCAAGTACTACATTCAGACTCTTGAGTATGATGGCTACTCCATTTCTTCTAAGGGATTCCTGCCCACAGTAGTAAATATAATGGTCATCTGAGTTAAATTTATCCATTCCAGTCTATCTTAGTTCACTGATTCATTTCAATGTTCACTCTTGCCATCTCCTGTTTGACCACTTCCAATTTGCCTTGATTCATGGACATAACATTCCAGATTCCTAGGCAATATTGCTTTTTATAGCATCAGATTTTACTTGCATCAGCAGTCACATCCACAACTGGGTGTTGTTTTTGCTTTGGCTCTGTCTCTTCATTCTTTCTGGAGTATCTCCACTGATCTCTAGTAACATATGGGGCACCTACTGACCTGGAAGTTCATCTTGCAGTGCCCTATCTTTTTGCCTTTTCATACTGTTCACGGGGTTCTCAAGGCAAGAATACTGAAGTGGTTTTCCATTCCCTTCTCCAGTGGACCACGTTTAGTCAGAACTCTCCACCATGACCGGTTTGTCTTGGGTGGCCCTACACAGCATGGCTCATAGTTTCATTGAGTTAGACAAGGCTGTGGTCCATGTGATCAGATTTGTTCGTTGTCTGTGATTGTGGTTTTCAGTCTGTCTGCCTTCTCATGGAGAAGGATAAGAGGCTTATGGAAGCTTCTTGATGGGAGAGACTGACTGAGAGGGAAACGGTCTTGTTCTGAAAAAATCCTAGCCTTGACTAGACAGACATTTGTCTGCCAACTTTTCCACTCTCCTCTTTCACCTTCATCAAGAGGCTCTTTTGTTCCTCTTCACTTTCTGCCATAAGGGTGGTGATATCTGCATATCTGAGTTTATTGATATTTCTCCCAGAAATCTTGATTCCAGTATGTGCTTCATTCAGTCTGACATTTTGCATGATGTACTCTGCATAGAAGTTAAATTAGTAGGGTGACAATATACAGCCTTGACATACTCTTTTCCCGGTTTGGAAGCAGTCTATTGTTTCATGTCTGGTTCTAACTGTTGCTTCTTGACCTGAGTACAGGTTTCTTAGGAGGTAGGTAAGGTAGTGTGGTATCCCCATCTCTTGAAGAATTTTCAGTTTATTGTGATCCACACAAAGTCTTGAGCAAAGTCAATGAAGCAGAAATAGGTGTATTTCTGTAATTCTCTTGCTTTTACTATGATCCGATGAATGTTGGCAATTTGATCTCTGGTTCCTCTGCTATTTCTAAATCAAGCTTGGACATCTGAAAGTTCTTGGTTCACATAGTGTTGAAGCCTGGCATGAAGGATTTTGAGCATTGCCCTGCTAGCATGTGAAATGAGTGCTACTTTGTGGTAGTTAGAACATTCTTTGCCATTGCCCTTCTTTGGGATTGCAATGAAAACTGACCTTTTCCAGTCCTGTGGTCACTGCTGAGTTTTCCAATTTTGCTGGCATATTGAATGGAGTACTTTAACAGCATCATCTTTTAGGATTTTAAATAGCTCAACTGGAATTCTATTACCTGCACAGGGTTTGTTTGTAGTGATGTTTCCTAAGGCCCACTTGACTTCACATTCCAGGATGTCTGGCTCTAGGTTTTTGATCACACCACAGTGGTTATCCAAGTCATTTGAATCTTTTTGTATAGTTCTTGTATTCTTACCCCCTCTTCCTAATATCTTCTGCTTCTGTTAGGTTCATTCCATTTCTGTCCTTTATTGCGCCCATCTTTACATGAATTGTTCCTTTGTTATATCTAATTTTCTTGAATAAATCTCTAGTCTTTCTTATCTGATGCTTCCCTCTATTTCTTTGCATTGATCACTGAGGAAGGTTTTCTTATCTCACCTTGATATTCTTTAGAACTCTGCATTGAAATGAGTATACCTTTCCTTTTTCTCCTTTGCCTTTAGAGTCTCTTCTTTTCTCAGACATTTCTATGGCCTCCTCAGACAACCACTTTGCCTTTTCACATCTCTTTTTTTCAGGGATGGTTTTAATCACTGCCTCCTGTACAATGTCATGAACCTCTGTCCATAGCTCTTCAGGCATTCTGTCTACCAGATCTTATCCCTTGAATCTATTTGTTACTTCTCCTGTATAATCATAAGGGATTTGACTTAGGTTGATTTAGGTTATACCTGAATGGTCTAGTGGTTTTCCATACTTTCTTCAATTTAAGTGTGATTTTTGCACTAAGGAGTTCATGATCTGAGCCACAGTCAACTCCTGGTCTTGTTTTTGCTCACTGTATAGAGCTTCTGCATCTTTGGCTGCCAAGAATAGAATCAATGTTATTTCAGTATTGGCCATCTGGTGATATCCATGTTTAGAGTCTTCTCTTGTGTTGTTGGAAGAGGTTGTTTTCTATGACCAGTGTGTTCTCTTGGTGAAACTCTGTTAGCCTTTGCTCTGCTTCATTTTGTAATCCAAGGTCAAACTGTTACTCCAGGTATCTCTTGACTTCCTACTTTTGCATTCCAGTCCCCTATGATGAAAATGACTTTGTGTGTGTGTGTGTGTGTGTGTGTGTGTGTGTATGTGTGTGTTAATTCTAGAATGTCTTGTAGGTCTTCATAGAGCTATTCAACTACAGCTTCCTTGCCATTAGTGGTGGGGCTTAGGTTTGGATTACCATGATATTGTATGCTTTGCTTTGGAAATGAATGGAGATCATTCTCTCATTTTTGAGATTGCATCCAAGTACTGCATTTTGGACTCTTGTTGACTATGAGTGCTACTCCATTTCTTCTAATGGATTCTTTCCCACAGTAGTAGATATAATGGTCATCTGAATTAAATTCTCCCATTCCCATCCATTTTAGTTCATTGATTCCAAAAATGCCAATGTTCACTCTTACCATCCAGCACCTATTTGACCACTTTCAATTTACCTTGATTAATGGACCCAACATTCCAGGTTCCTATGCAGTATTATTCTTTACATCATCGGACTTTTTTTCACCACCAGACACGTCTACAACTAGACATTGTCTCTGCTTTTGCTTAGCCTCCTCATTCCTTCTGGAGATATTTCTCTGCTTTTCTCCAATTGCATATTGAACACCTACCAACCTGGGGAGGTAGGTCTGTGCTGTAAATAATAACACTGCTGCTTCCTCTAAATAGTAACTGATAGTGTATTTTAGGGCTTCCCAGGTGTCTCATTGATAAAGAATCCACCTGTCAATGTAGGAGACACAGGAAACAGGTTCAATCCCTGGGTTGTGAAGATCCCCTGAAGGAGAACATGACAATCCACTCCAGTATTCTTGCCTGGATAATTAGAGGGACAGAGGAGTGTGGCAGACTACAGTCCATGGGGTCTCAAAGAGTCAGACATGATTGAGCAACTGAGAAAGTGATAATGTATTTTAAAGGTCACTGCTGTAGTCAGCAACAAAAGGAAGGATACTTGACTGCTGTGCCTAGAAGGCTAAAAGACTCCAAGGAGTCCTGATGTGCTCCAAGGACTACTGATGTCCTGACATTTATTTTCAGGTCCTATGGCCTACTTTCCCCTGGAAGCTTATGCTGACATTTTTATCTAATGACATATTGGCATCTGATTATTATGGGACTTTGGGGGCACAGTTTTGGAAAAGTGAGCATAGAAATGGTCAATCATGGACAAGTACATAAAACCAGGATGGCATTTGCTTGCCTTTCTCTAGTCAACTTTTTGCATTTGGCAATGCCTCAATGATGAAGCCATATCCAAGTTCTCTCTGAAAGATTCTGGGACCAACTAGCAGTGTCTGCCATGGCCATTGTTAGGGGAGAGTTAGCACATTTTAAGGGGTTCTCATGCCAGATTCCCAGGGACTTTGTTCAACATAAGGTAATTAATGGGGCTTCCCAGATGGTGCTAGTTGTAAATGCAGGGGATGTCAGAGATGCGGGTTCAATCCCTGGGTTGGGAAGGTCTAGGTATTCTTCCCTGGAGAATTCCATGAACAGAGGAGCCTGGTGGGCTATAGTCCATGGGATTGCAAAGAGTTGGACATGACAGAAGCAACTGAGCACAAGGTGATTAATAAGATATGCAAAAATGGCTAAGGCTGTTGGATCTTAGCTGAGTAAGATTTGGTGGTTTTCTGAATACAAATAACAAAGTCTGGAGAAAAATGCACATCATCACACACAGGCATCCTTAACCCTAATTATTCTCCCTCTGAGACACTGCAGCTGTGATTAAAAGCACAACCTTGGTATAAGCAAGCTGTGGTACATATACACAATGGAGTATTACTCAGCCATTAAAAAGAATACATTTGAATCAGTTCTAATGAGGTGGATGAAACTGGAGCCTATTATACAGAGTGAAGTAAGCCAGAAAGAAAAACACCAATACAGTATACTGACGCATATATATGGAATTTAGAAAGATGGCAACAATAACCCTGTGTACGAGACAGCAAAAGAGACACTGATGTATAGAACAGTCTTATGGACTCTTTGAGAGATGGAGAGGGTGGGAAGATTTGGGAGAATGGCATTGAAACATGTAAAATATCATGTACGAAACGAGTTGCCAGTCCAGGTTCGATGCATGATACTGGATGCTTGGTGCTGGTGCACTGGGACGACCCAGAGGGATGGAATGGGGAGGGAGGAGGGAGGAGGGTTCAGGATGGGGAACACATGTATACCTGTGGCGGATTCATTTTGATATTTGGCAAAACTAATACAGTTATGTAAAGTTTAAAAATAAAATTAAAAAAAAAAAAACCACAACCTTGGGAATAAGAGTGTGGATCTCATGCCCAGGTCTATCACTTAGGTGGGTTAATATAGTTAATACTGGGCAGTCAGTGCTCTTAATCCCTTAGTCTCTGGGGATCTCAAGTGGATTTCTTGAGTAGATTCTTGTAAAGTAACTACTGGCCACTACCAAAGGCATTAGAACCTTGAACAAGAGGCAATTGAGAACTTATTCACAACTAGAAGGTCTCACATAGCTTGAATAATAACCTGCAGCAGGGATATCAGCCAGGGAGGTCCCCCTGCCAAGGAATATCTGCACCCCACACTTGCGGGGTGTGTTCCCAAATGTCCTCAGCATTATGGGAAACACAGCTGTCAGTCCTGTGAACTGTAGGTTTACACATCTGTGACTGTGGTCTGACGCTATGGCTGTGACATAGTCTGCTTCAAAACAGCGAGCTCAGTGCTTGTGTGGAAAAGATGCTACTTTGGGCAACATAACAACAGAGCCTTGACATCCCCTCTCCCCATGTTCTACTTAACTTTTTGGCAGACCTTCCAGTTCACTCATCCTGGCATTATGCTCAGCTCTAAGTGGGGTTTGAAAGAAAAATGATAGATTTTCATGGCTCCAGATTCCCTGGCCTATAACTCTTGGGTTTGAGGTGAAGTAAGTGATGGGGTGTTTGGGTTCCCTGGTTTTCAAGGCTGAGATGATACCTGGTTTCTAAAGTCGACCCCACCTTCCATACCTGCAGGAGAGAATCAGCTGCACTTTGATCTCCTGACAGGGAAGCAGATGAGGGAGGCCATGCTGAAGAGTTCACTCCAGGTCTCTCCCTAGGGAAACAGCCATGTCTGCTTCCTGCTCAGAAGCCCTGTCTGTGATGAACAGTGTTGATGTCACTCTCTGTGGAGTGGAAATGGGAGCCTGGTTCTAGTGAGTTTTCTCTGCTCTCTGGAGCTGGGTTTTAGGTCCTCCTGACAGGGTGAGGAGCCCCAGAATTCACCTGTATCATCCCTGTGAGCACCCAGTGTCCAGACTGGCTGAGTTCTGTGGGTGGTTGGGACATCTGGTAGGGATGCAGAAAAGACCTGAACACAGCTCCCAGAATTTCTTATTTGGAGCTTGAGCTCAATCTGAGTTTATGTTGCTCTTACAACACAAAGTTATAGGCAGCTAAAAAGTTACTCAATAGAGTGAAGAGAGAGAACAGTGTGGATGTTGAAATGAGAACACAGGTACACAACTGGATGATCAAAAGCATCACTGAATCACTTTCAGCTCTGTGCCTAAATGAAGTAAAAAGGGGAAAGGTTAGAACATATCGCTGGTCAGAGAAGGGTTTTTCCTTAAAGCAATATTACAGCCCCTAACAGTTAGGTTCCTGGTCAGATGTCCCAGGCAGGAAAAAGTCCCACTCAGGGCTGAGTGGATGGTCACCTGGCCCCTAGCCCAGGCTGTCCTCCCATAGCCCAGGGCTTTCTACCCTCTCTGAGCCCCAGTGACTTACAAGAGGAAGCCAGCTCCTTCTGTCTTTATTTTTTAATTCATTTATTTACTTTAATTGGAGGCTAATTACTTTACAATATTGTAGTGGTTTTTGCCATACATTGACATGAATCAGCCAAGGGTGTACATGTGCTCTCCATCCTGAACCCACCTCCCGCCTCCTTCCCATCCCATCCCTCAGGGTCATCCCAGTACACTGGACCTGAGCACCCTGTCTCATGCATTGAACCTGGACTGGTGATGTATTTCACATATGGTAAAATACATGTTTCATGCTACTCTCTCAAATCAGTCCACCCTCGCCTTCTCCCACAGAGTCCAAAAGTCTGCTCTTTACATCTGTGTCTGTTTTGTTGTCTCGCATATAGGGTCATTGTTACCATCTTTCTAAATTCCACATATATGCATTAATATACTGTATTGGTGTTTTTCTTTCTAATTTACTCCACTCTGTATAACAGGTTCCATTTTCATTCACCTCATTAGAACTGATTCAAATGCATTCTTTTTAATAGCTGAGTAATATTCCATTATGTATATGTACCACAGCTTTCTTATCCATTCATCCACCGATGGACATATAGATTGCTTCTATGTCCTAGCTATTGTAAACAGTGCTGAAATGAACATTGGGGTACAAGTGTCTCTTTCAATTCTGGTTTCCTCAGTATGTATGCCCAGCAGTGGGATTGCTGAATCATATGGCAGTTCTATTTGAAGTTTTTAAAGGAATCTCCACACTATTCTTCGTACTGACTAGATTAGTTTGCATTCCCATCAGCAGTGTAACAGGATTCCCTTTTCTCTGCACCATCTCCAGCACTTATTGTTTGTAGACTTCTGGATAGCAGCCATTCTGACTGGCATGAGATGGTACCTAATTGTGGTTTTGACTTGCATTTCTCTGATAATGAGGGATGTTGAGCATCTTTTCACGTGTCTGTTAGCCATCTGTATGTCTTCCTTGGAGAAATGTTTGTTTAGTTCTTTGGCCCATTTTTTGATTGGGTCGTTTATTTTTCTGGAATTGGGCTGCAGGAGCTGCTTATATATTTTTGAGATTAATTGTCAGTTGCTTCATTTGTTATAATTTTCTCCCATTCTGAAGGCTGTCTTTTCACCTTGCTTATAGTTTCCTTCATTGTGCAAAAGCTTTTAAGTTTAATTAGGTCCCATTTGTTTATTTTTGCTTTTATTTCCATTACTCTGGGAGGTGGGTCATAGAGGATCCTGCTGTGATTTATGTCGGAGAGTGTTTTGCCTATGTTCTCCTCTAGGAGTTTTGTAGTTTCTGGTCTTACATTTAGATCTTTCATCCATTTTGAGTTTATTTTTGTGTATGGTGTTAGTGTTCTAGTTTCATTCTTTCACAAGTGGTTGACCAGTTTTCCCAGCACCGCTTGTTAAAGAGATTGTCTTTTCTCCTTTGTGTATTCTTACCTCCTTTGTCAAAGATAAGGTGTCCATGGGTGCATGGGTTTATCTCTGGACTTTCTATTTTGGTCCATTGATCTATGGTACTTTGTGCCAGTACCATACTCTCTTGATGACTGTAGCTTTGTAGTATAGTCTGAAGTCCAGTTCCATTCTTCTTTCTTAATATTGCTTTGGCTATTTGAGGTTTTTTGTATTTCCATATAAACTGTGAAATTATTTGTTGTAGTTCTCTGGAAAATACCATTGGTAGCTTGATAGGGATTGCATTGAATCTATAGATTGCTTTGGGTACTATACTCATTTTCACTATATTGATTCTTCTGATCCATAAACATGGTATATTTCTCCCTCTATTTGTGTCATCTTTGATTTCTTTCATCAGTGTTTTATAGGTTTCTATATTCAGGTCTTTTGTTTCTTTAGGTAGATTTATTCCTAAGCATTTTATTCTTTTCATTGCAATGGTGAATGGAATTGTTTCCTTAATTTCTCTTTTTGTTTTCTCATTGTTAGTGTATAGGAATGCAAGGGATTTCTGTGTGTTAATTTTATATCTTGCAACTTTACTATATTCATTGATTAGCTCCAGTAATTTTCTGGTGGTGTTTTTAGGGTTTTCTATGTAGAGGAACATGTCACCTGCAAATAGTGAGAGTTTTACTTCTTCTTTTCCAATCTGAATTCCTTTTATTTCTTTTTCTTCTCTGAGTGCTGTGGCTAAAACTTCCAAAACGATGATGAATAGTAGTGGTGAGAGTGGGCACCCTTGTCTTATTCCTGATTTTAGGGGAAATGCTTTCAATTTTTCACCATTGAGTATAATGTTTGCTGTAGGTTTGTCATATATAGCTTTCATTATGTTGAGGTATGTTCCTTCTATGTCTGCTTTCTGGAGGATTTTTATCATAAATGGGTGTTGAATTTTATCAAAGGCTTTCTCTGCATATATTGAAATAATCATATGGTTTTTATCTTTCAATTTTTTAATGTGGTGTATCACATTGATTGATTTATGAATATTGAAGTATCCTTGCATCCCTGGGATAAAGCCCACTTGGTCATGATGTATTACCTTTTTAATATGTTGTTGGATTCTGTTTGCTAGAATTTTTTTGAGGATTTTTTGCATCTATGTTCGTCTGTGATATTGGCCTGTAGTTTTCTCTTTTTGTGGCATCTTTTTCTGGTTTTGTTATTAGGGTGATGGCAGCCTCATAGAATGAGTTTGGGAGTTTACCTTCCACTGCAATTTTCTGGAAGAGTTTGAGTAGAATAGATTTTAGCTCTTCTCTAAATTTTTGGTAGAATTCACCTGTGAAGTCCTGGGCTTTTTTGTTGTTGTTGTTGTTGGAAGATTTCTGATTACAGTTTCCATTTCCATGCTTGTGATGAGTCTGTTAAGATTTTCTATTTCTTCCTGGTTCAGTTTTGGAAAGTTATACTTTTCTAATAATTTATCCTTTTCTTCTAAGTTGTCCATTTTATTGGGTTATAGTTGCTGATAGTAGTCTCTTATGATCCTTTGTATTTCTGTGTTGTCTGTTGTGATTTCTCCATTTTAATTTCTAATTTTGTTGATTTGATTCTTTTCCCTGTTTTTATTGATTACTCTGGCTAATAGTTTGTCTATTTTATTTATTGTCTCAAAGAACCAGCTTTTAGTTTTGTTGACTTTTGCTATAGTCTCCTTTGTTTCTTTTTCATTAATTTCTGCCCATTTTTTTTATGATTCCTTTCCTTCTACTAACCCTGGGGTTCTTCATTTCTTCCTTATCTAGTTGCTTTAGGTGTAGAGTTAGGTTATTTATTTGATTTTTCTCTTGTTTCTTGAGGTGAGTTTGTATTGCTATGAACCTTCCCCCTAGCACTGCTTTTACTGAATCATATAGATTTTGGGTTGTTGTGTTTTCATTTTGAATTGTTTCTATGGGTATTTTGATTTCTTTTTTGATTTCTTCTGTGATTTGTTGGTTATTCAGAAGTGTGTTTTTTAGCCTTCATATGCTTGTATTTTTAATAGTTTTTTTTTTTTTTCCTGTAGTTGACGTCTAATCTTACTGCATTGTGATCAGAAAAGATGCTTGAAATGATTTCAATTTTTTTGAATTTACCAAGGCTAGATTTATGGTCCAGGATCTGATCTATCCTGGACAGGGTTCCGTGTGCAGTTAAGAAAAAGATGAAATTCATTGTTTTGGGGTGAAATGTCCTATAGATATCAATGAAGTCTAACTGGTCCATTGTATCATTTGAAGTTTGTGTTTCCTTGATAATTTTCTGTTTAGTTGATCTATCCATAGGTGTGACTGGTTTATTAAAGTCTCCAACTATTATTGTGTTACTGTTAATTTCCCCTTTCATACTTGTTGGCATTTGCCTTACATATTGCAGTGATCCTATGTTGGGTGCATATATATTTATAATTGTTATATTTTCTTCTTGTATTGATCTTTGATCATTATGTAGTGTCCTTCTTTGTCTCTTTTCACATTCTTTATTTCAAAGTCTATTTTATCTGATATGAGTATTGCAACTCCTGCTTTCTTTTGGTCCCCATTTGCATGAAATATTTTTTTCCAGCGCTTCACTTTCGGTCAGTATGTGTCCCTTGTTTTGAGGTGGGTCTCTTATAGACAGCATATATAGGGGTCTTGTATTTGTATCCATTCAGCCAGACTTTGTCTTTTGGTTGTGACATTCACCCATTTACATTTAAGTTAATTATTGATAAGTATGATTACGTTGCCATTTAATTTGTTGTTTTGCGTTTGAGTTTATAAACCTTTTCTGTGTTTTCTCTCTAAAGAAGATCCTTTAGCATTTGTTGAAAAGCTGGTTTGGTGGTGCTGAATTCTCTCAGCTTTTGAGTGTCTGTAAAGTTTTTGATGTTTCCTTCTTATTTGAATGAGATCCTTTCTGCGTATAGTAATCTGAGTTGTAGGTTTTTGTCTTTCATTACTTTAACTATGTCCTGCCATTCCCTTCTGGCCTGAAAGATCAGCTGTTATCCTTATGGGAATCCCCTTGTATGTTATGTGTTGCTTTTCCCTTGATGTTTTTAATATTTGTTCTTTGTGTTTAATGTTTGTTAATTTGATTAATATGTGTCTTGGGGTGTTTTGCCTTGGGTTTATCCTGTTTGGGACTCTCTAGGTTTCTTGAACTTTGGTGGCTATTTCCTTCACCCTTTTAGGGAAGTTTTCAGCTATTATCTCCTAAAGTATTTTCTTATGGCCTTTCTTTTTGCCTTCTTTTGGGACTCCTATGATTCGAATGTTGGGGCATTTAACATTGTCCCAGAGGTCTCTGAGGTTGTCCTCATTTCTTTTGATAATTTTTTTCTTTTTTCCTCTCTGCTCCATTTATTTCTACCATTCTATCTTCCACATCACTTATCCTATTTTCTGCTTCAGTTATTCTACTGTTGGTTCCCTCCAGAGTGCTTTTGTCTGAGTTATTGCATTATTCATTATTGATTGACTCTTTTTTATTTCTTCTAAGTCCTTGTTAAATTTTTCTTGCATCTTCTCAATCCTTGTCTCCAGACTATTTATCTGTAACTCCATTTTGTTTTCAAGATTTTGGATCATTTTTACTGATCATTCAGATCATTATTCTGAATTCACTTTTAGGTAGATTCCCTATTTCCTCCTCTTTTGTTTGGGTTGGTGGGCATTTATCATGTTGCCTTACCTGCTGAATATTTCTCTGCCTTTTCATTTTGTTTAGATTGCTGTGTTTGGGGTGGCCTTTCTGTATGCTGGAAGTTTGTGGTTCCTCTTTATTGTGACGGTTCCTCCCTGTGGGTGTGGTTGGACGAGTGGCTTGTCAAGGTTTCCTGGTTAGGGAATCTTGCGTCGGTGTTCTGGTGGGTGGAGCTGGATCTCTTCTCTCTCGAGTGCAATGAAGTGTCCAGTAGTGAATTTTGAGGTGTCTATGGGTTTGGTGTGACTTTTGGCCACCTGTATTTTAATGCTTGGGGTTATGTTCCTATGTTGTTGGAGAATTAGCTTGGTATGTATGTCTTGCTCTGAAACTTGTTGGCTCTTGGGTGGAGCTTGGTTTCAGTGTAGGTATGAAGGCTTTTGGATGAACTCTTGTTGATTAATGTATGGAGGCTTTTGGATGAGCTCTTGTTGATTAATGTTCCATGAGTTTTCTGGTGTTCTCAAGTTTGGGATTTAAGCCTCCTGCCTGTGGCTTTCAGTCTTATTCTTACAGTAGCCTCAAAACTTTCCCATCCATACAGCACCAATGATAAAACATCTAGGTTAATGATGAAAAGATTCTCCACAGTGAAGGACACCCAGAGACGTTCACAGAGTTACATGGAGAGCAGAAAAAGGAGGATGGAGATAGATGTGACCAGGAGGAGAAGAAGGGGAGTCAAAAGGAGAGAGACCAATCTAACCAGTAATCAGTTCCCTAAGTGTTCTCCACAGCCCAGAACACCCAAAGAGATCCAACAGAGTTAGACAGAGAAGAGAAGAGGGAGGGAGGAGATAGAGGTGACCACCTTTCAAAGAGAATGGGCTGCCTTTCTGGGTGCCTGGTGTCCTCCGCCAGCATTCAGAAGTTGTTTTGTGGAATTTGTACAGCATTCAAATGATCTTTTGATGAATTTGTGGGGGACAAAGTGGTCTCCCCATCCTATTCCTCTGCCATCTTAGGACTTCCCCTGCTCCTTCCTTCTTTATAGAACGGGGGGCACTAAACACGAGGAGGTTCTGTGTCTTTACTTGTTTGTACCTCAACCCCTCCAAACGTGCAGTGCCCAAGTGCATGTCTGTACTGACTGAACTGTCACCAGACAGGCATTCAGATACTGGACAAGGAGTGAGGGCCTGAAAACAGTTTGGAGTTTCCCCCTGGATTCTTGACCCCATCATTTTATAAAATCTCTGTAGCCTCATGTAAGATGCATTACTAACTTCCCATAAACAACCTAGTTGTACTAACAGATCTTCTCTAGGACACACACAGGTAACAAAGTGATGTCAGTATTTCCTGCTGATATAGCTCAAGTTATCACTCATCCCAGACAGAGGTCAGAGGCTCACTATGTGCCCCTGGCAATAGAAAGTTGCATCCTCATTCACGGTGGGGAATGAAAAATGTAAGTGTCCTCCCTGCCTGGCAGCCTGCAGCCCAGCTGTTCCCTGACAGGCAAGAGCCTGACCCTGGCGCTCATGGTCAGTGTGCTCTTAGAGAAGATGGCAGGAAATGAATGGGCAGTCATGTGACATCAGGTCCCCAACCACATGAAGTCACTCAAGAGATGGACACTGAGGCCGCTGTCAGATTCTAAAAGGGTGATGTGAGTATCACAGGCCACAGTGCCCTCCAAACAACAGGACAGGTGTCCAGCAGGCAGATATAAAAACATCCATCATGTTCCCAGAGCAGAAGTCAAGACTATTCAAAGGCTCCTCATCTGCTGGGTCTGTGGGCACAAGGGTGGTGCAGAACCAGGTGCTCCGTGACCCGTACAGAGACTCCTGGTGCAGGTGCAGGGAGAGTCCCAGGATGGGGGAGGCATCAGACTGTCCACTCTCTTACTCATCTCATTCCTGCCCCGTGTCTGGCTCTGGTCCAGGGTGGGGGATGTACTGACTCTATCTCAGCCCTTGGTTACTCATCTAAGGTGGAAACAATGCACAGGTAGCTCATCAAAATTCAGTGTGGTGAGGACTCTAATGAGGAATTAAATTTTAAAATGCTACTGGTTAAAAAATTAGTGAATGGTAATTACTCACCTATGGAAAAAAAAGAAATATTGCCATTTGCAGCAACATGGATGGATCTAGAGAGTATTATTCTTAGTAAAGAAAGTCAGAGAAAGACATATGATATCACTTATACATGGAATCTAAAAATAATACAAATGAATCTATACACAAACTAGAAATGGACTCAGAGGCATAAAAAACAAACTTGTGGTTACCAAAGGGCATTGGGAAAGAGTGAGGAGCAAATTAGAAATATAGGATTAATAGACACATTACTATTAATATGTCAAATAGATAACAAGGATTAAGTGTAAAGCACAGAGTATTTTATTCAGTGTCTTGTAATAACCTATAATGGAATATAATCAGAGAAAAGAACTGAATGACTATACTACATACCTGAAACTAGCAGATTATTATAAATCAACTATACTTCAATATACTTTTAATAAATTGTGAGCAATTTCCACCTGGAAAAATGCCAGAAGAATATGGAGGGAGAAATGTTTGAGAGGACCCTGATGAAAGAACCAGTAAAGAATTTCTTTATCTAAATCTATCTGGGATTTTGAATTTGATCAAAGATAGTTTAAAAGAGAATCTCTCATTCCCAGGGTCATTAAAGTGAAGTGTGGTGTGAGCAGGAGTTTGAGGGTCACATGGAGGATTCCCTTTGGCAGGACGTGTGGCCACAGAGCCCGGGAGGCAGTGGTTTCCTCGCATCCAGCCTCCTTGACTTTCTCTGTCGTGTGTCTGTCTCTGCTTCCCCAGCTCGGAGCCAGGTGTTTTCCCACTTAGCATCTTCTCTCCGGGGACTCTGGACCATCTGGGCATACAAAACTGAACAGAAGTTTCAGGAGCTGTTTAATGCATACCAGGATTTGCATTCAGGTCTGTAAGTTTCTGGAGATGATTTCTTAGGATGGGGTGCACTCCTTTCTGAGGCCTAACCTCTGTCTCAGGTGGCCTGGCTGGCCAGCGCCTCTCTGTGTGTCAGCCCACATCACACTCTGCACACCTGCCTCCCCTAACCCTTCCTCTCAGCATCCCCTCTGCACTCCCCTCTTTCCCCCTCACAGCCCTGCTTTTCTCCCCTGACTGGCCTGCATTGTCCTTCCATCACTGTGCCCTGTGGATGTCTGTCTCTTTAAGGCAGGAGTCAGAAAACTTTTGTTTTTTTCCAAAGATCCAGATAGAAAATATTGAGGCTTTGTGTGCTGTTTCTATTGTAACTACTCATCTTTGCTATTGTAGCACAAAGACAGGCAAAGATCATACATTAGTCAATGGTTGTATTCCAATAAAATTTTATTTTCAGAATCAGATCGTGGCTGTTCTTCTCCCTTAGGGTGTGCTTTGCCAAGTCTTTTGAGAGCAGACGTTGAAGGTAGTAGAAGTATTGAGGAAAATAAGTTCCTGATTTGCTGCCCACTTGACTATGCTTTGTATCAGTGAAGTTTGTTTGTTTTCCATCTAGGTATAAAATTCAGAATTTCTTCTAAGTCTATAAAATCCTGGCCAAACTTTCCAATCATTAATGTATTTTGAAGATAACATGGCATTTTAAAGTCACATACAGATCCTGTTAGCTGATGGTCATGTGGACACTGGCTCCTAAGAATAACCACCTCAAGCCCTGTAGTGAGGGCAGAAGGTGCTGGAAATGGTGTGAGCTGTGCTCTCTGCTGTCAGAGCTGGGAACAGCTGACTCTTTGAGAGGAGGATCTTCATGTTGAGGCCCAGCACTGCAGGGAACACACCAATGAGATGTTTTTCCATCTTCTTTCTTATGATGGTATTTCTCTTCATAACCCATGGGTTGAAGTTTTGAAAGCATTCTTACTAGACTGATTCCTCTGTGTCCCATATGTTGTTTTGTGTTGAACCTGGTTTTCTGGAACCTTCAGGTTCCTTTGAAGTTACAGGTGTGTAACTTTGCTGTCCTTCCTTGTGTAAAATCTTCTGTAGCTCAACTGAGAAAATGCTCTCCCTCATGAGAAGCAGCTAACATGTTTTTTTCTGTTTATGTATTACACTTATTATGGTTCACAAATGAAGAGGCTTGGTTCCTGCTTTGACAATGTCCCGATGGCTCGCTGTGTATCTGGATGTCATCTGTGTCATCTTTGTCACTGTTGTTGCCTTTGGGGCCCTGATTCTGGTATAAGGTAAGTACACATATGAATATTTATGGTATGTTTGCATTTGATAGCTTTGTTTGTCATTACTAAACTGTTGTCATCTTGTCTAATATATATACTCTTTTGTTCTAATGAGTTGTATTAAAGTGTCTGCAGCATGTGACTCCACAGTGTGTCCATGGAAAGTCATTTGTGTCTTGATGAGAACTTTTTTTTTACTTTTACTTATTTATTTACAGTAAGTCCTTGTTGAGATAATTAAAACATTTTTTTATTGGCATATGGTTGATTTATGATGTTGTGTTGGCTTCAGGTGTATAGCCAAGTGAATCTGTTATACATATATTCACTTTTTTAAAGATTATTTTTCCATACCCCATGAACATTGGGGTGCCTGTATTCTTTTTAGTAATTTGCATTTTGATTAATACTTCAAATGAATAGTCCTTTAGAAATGAATTTCTGGTTTTCACTTTTGGAATCTTCAGGAGCAAAAACCAGATATGATATGCCTGCTGCAGCAAACCTGTGGTGCCTTGGGTCCCTGCTTTGGCTCGCTCAGGCCATTCTTTAATTTTTATTTTAAGTTTTATTGGGGTATAGTTCATTTATACTGTTGTCTTAGTTTCTGATGTACAGCAAAGTCAATCTGCTATACAATACATATATCCACTCTTTTTTAGATTCTTTCCCCATTTAGATCGTTACAGAGTTCTCTGTACTTTACAGTAGTTTCTTTTTATTTTATTTTATTTTTAAACGTTACAAAATTGTATTAGCTTTGCCAAATATCAAAATGAATCTGCCACAGGTATACATGTGTTCCCCATCCTGACCCTCCTCCCTCCTCCCTCCACATACCATCCCTCTGGGTCGTCCCAGTGCACTAGCCCCAAGCATCCAGTATCGTGCATCGAACCTGGACTGGCAACTCGTTTCATACATGATATTTTACATGTTTCAATGCCATTCTCCCAAATCTTTCCACACTCTCCCTCTCCCACAGAGTCCATAAGAGACACGTGTACCCCAATGTTCATCGCAGCACTGTTTATAATAGTCAGGACATGGAAGCAACCTAGATGTCCATCAACAGATGAATAGGTAAGAAAGCTGTGGTACATATACACCATGGAGTATTACTCAGACATTAAAAAGAATACATTTGAATCAGTTCTAATGAGGTGGATGAAACTGGAGCCTATTATACAGAGTGAAGTAAGCCAGAAAGAAAAACACCAATACAGTATACTAATGCACGTATATGGAATTTAGAAAGATGGTAACAATAACCCTGTGTATGAGACAGCAAAAGAGACACTGATGTATAGAACAGTCTTATGTACAGTAGTTTCTTATTAATTATCTATTTTAATATTTTATATATAGTAGTATGTATGTGTCAGTCCAGTCTTCCAATTTATCCCTCCCCTCCATTATCCCCTGGTAAACATGTTTAATTTTTTTTTAATTTAATTTTATTTTTTAACTTTACAATATTGTATTGGTTTTGCCATATATTGAAATGAATCCACAACAGGTATACATATGTTCTCCATCCTGAATCCTCTTCCCTCCTCCCTCCTCATAACATCCCTCTGGGTAATCCCATTGCACAAGCCCCAAGCATCCAGTATTGTGCATCAAACCTGGACTGGCGACTCGTTCACATATGATATTATACATATTTCAATGCCATTGTCCCAAATCAACCCACCCTCTCCCTCTCCCACAGAGTCCAAAAGACTGTTCTATACATTAGTGTCTCTTCTGCTGTCTTGAATACAGGGTTATTGTTATCATCTTTCTAAATTCCATATATATGCGTTAGTATACTGTACTGGTGTTTTTCTTTCTGGCTTACTTCACTCTGTATAATAGGCTCCAGTTTCATCCACCTCATTAGAACTGATTCAAATGTATTCTTTTTAATGTCTGAATAATACTCCATTGTGTATATGTACCACAGCTTTCTTATCCATTCATCTGCTGATGGACATCTAGGTTGCTTCCATGTCCTGGCTATTATAAACAGTGCTGCGATGAACATTGGGGTACATATGTCTCTTTCATTTCTGGTTTCCTCAGTGTGTATGCCTAGCAGTGGGATTGCTGGGTCATAAGGCAGTTCTATTTCCAGTTTTTTAAGGAATCTCCACACTGTTTTCCATTGTGGCTGTACTAGTTTGCATTCCCACCAACAGTGTAAGAGGGTTCCCTTTTCTCCACACCCTCTCCAGCATTTATTGCTTGTAGACATTTGGATTGCAGCCATTCTGACTGGCATGAAATGGTGTGTCATAGTGGTTTTGATTTGCATTTCTCTGATAATGAGTGATGTTGAGCATCTTTTCATGTGTTTGTTAGCCATCTGTATGTCTTCTTTGGAGGAATGTGTGTATAGTTCTTTGGCCCATTTTTTGATTGGGTCATTTGTTTTTCTGGAATTGAGCTGCAGGAGTTGCTTGTATATTTTTGAGATTAGTTGTTTGTCAGTTGCTTCATTTGCTATTATTTTCTCCCATTCTGAAGGCTGTTTTTCACCTTGCTTATAGTTTCTTTTGTTGTGCAGAAGATTTTAATTTTAATTAGGTCCCATTTGTTTATTTTTGCTTTTATTTCCAATATTCTGGGAGGTGGGTCATAGAGGATCCTGCTGTGATGTATGTCGGGGAGTGTTTTGCCTATGTTCTCCTCTAGGAGTTTTATAGTTTCTGGTCTTACGTTTAGATCTTTAATCCACTTTGAGTTTATTTTTGTGTATGGTGTTAGAAAGTGTTCTAGTTTCATTCTTTTACAAGTGGTTGACCAGTTTTCCCAGCACCACTTGTTAAAGAGATTGTCTTTAATCCATTGTATATTCTTGCCTCCTTTGTCAAAGATAAGGTGTCCATATGTGCATGGATTTATCTCTGGGCTTTCTATTTTGTTCCATTGATCTATATTTCTGTCTTTGTGCCAATACCATACTGTCTTGATGACTGTGGCTTTGTAGTAGAGCCTGAAGTCAGGCAGGTTGATTCCTCCAGTTTCATTCTTCTTTCTCAAGATAGCTTTGGCTATTCGAAGTTTTTGGTATTTCCATACAAATTGTGAAATTATTTGTTCTAGCTTTATCCCAGGGATGCAAGAATTCTTCAATATCCACAAATCAGTCAATGTAATACACCACATTAAAAAATTTAAAAATAAAAACCATATGATTATCTCAATAGATGCAGAGAAAGCCTTTGACAAAATTCAACATCCATTAATGATAAAAACTCTCCAGAAAGTAAGAATAGAAGGAACATACCTCAACATAATAAAAGCTATATAATGACAAAACCACAGCAAACATTATCCTCAATGGTGAAAAATTGGAGGCATTTCCTCTAAAGTCAGGAACAAGACAAGGGTGCCCACTTTCAACATTACTATTCAACATAGTTTTGGAAGTTTTGGCCACAGCAATCAGAGCAGAAAAAGAAATAAAAGGAATCCAAATTGGAAAAGCAGAAGTAAAACTCTCACTGTTTGCAGATGACATGATCCTCTACATCATATCAGATCAGATCAGATCAGATCAGTAGCTCAGTCGTGTCTGACTCTTTGCGACCCCATGAATCGCAGCATGCCAGTCCTCCCTGTCTATCACCAACTCCTGGAGTTCACTGAGACTCACGTCCATCGAGTAGTGATGCCATCCAGCCATCTCATCCTCTGTCGTCCCCTTCTCCACTTGCACCCAATCCCTCCCAGCATCAGAGTATTTTCAATGAGTCAACTCTTCGCATGAGGTGGCTAAAGTACTGGAGTTTCAGCTTTAGCATCATTCCTTCCAAAGAAATCCCAGGGCTGATCTCCTTCAGAAAGGACTGGCTGGATCTCCTTGCAGTCCAAGGGACTCTCAAGAGTCTTATCCAACACCACAGTTCAAAAGCATTAATTCTTCGGCGCTCAGCTTTCTTCACAATCCAGCTCTCACATCCATACATGACCACAAGAAAAACCATAGCCTTGAGTAGATGAACCTTTGTTGGCAAAGTAATGTCTCTGCTTTTGAATATGTTATCTAGGTTGGTCATAACTTTCCTTCTAAGGAGTAAGCGTCTTTCAATTTCATGGCTGCAGTCACCATCTGTAGTGATTTTGGAACCCAGAAAAATAAAGTCTGATGCTGTTTTCACTGTTTCCCCATCTATTTCCCATGAAGTGATGGGACCTGATGCCATGATCTTTGTTTTCTGAATGTTGAGGTTTAAGCCCACTTTTTCACTCTCCTCTTTCACCTTCATCAAGAGGCTTTTTAGTTCCTCTTCACTTTCTGCCATAAGGGTGGTGTCATCTGCATATCTGAGGTTATTGATATTTCTCCTGGCAATCTTGATTCCAGCTTGTGTTACTTCCAGTCCAGCATTTCTCATGATGTACTCTGCATATAAGTTAAATAAGCAGGGTGACAATATACAGCCTTGATGAACTTCTTTTCCTATTTGGAACCAGTCTGTTGTTCCATGTCCAGTTCTAACTGTTGCTTCCTGACCTGCATACAAATTTCTCAAGAGGCAGATCAGGTGGTCTGGTATTCCCATCTCTTTCAGAATTTTCCACAGTTTATTCTGATCCACACAGTCAAAGGCTTTGGCATAGTCAATAAAGCAGAAATAGATGTTTTTCTGGAACTCTCTTGCTTTTTCCATAATCCAGCAGATGTTGGCAATTTGATCTCTGGTTCCTCTGCCTTTTCTAAAACCAACTTGAACATCAGGAAGTTCACGGTTCACATATTGCTGAAGCATGGCTTGGAGAATTTTGAGCATTACTTTACTAGCGTGTGAGATGAGCACAATTGTGCAGTAGTTTGAGCATTCTTTGTCATTGCCTTTCTTTGGGATCGGAATGAAAACTGACCTTTTCCAGTCCTGTGGCCACTGCTGAGTTTTCCAAATTTTCTGACATATTGAGTGCATCACTTTCACAGCATCATCTTTCAGGATTTGTAATAGCTCAACTGGAATTCCATCACCTCCACTAGCTTTGTTCGTAGTGATGCTTTCTAAGGCCCACTTGACTTCATATTCCAAGATGTCTGGCTCTAGGTCAGTGATCACACCATTGTGATTATCTGGGTCGTGAAGATCTTTTTTGTACAGTTCTTCTGTGTATTCTTGCCATCTCTTAATAACTTCTGCTTCTGTTAGGTCCATACCATTTCTGTCCTTTATCTAGACCATCTTCGTATGAAATGTTCCTTAGGTTTCTCTGATTTTCTTGAAGAGATCCTTAGTCTTTCCCATTCTGTTGTTTTCCTCTCTACATAGAAAACCCTGAAGACTCCACCAGAAAATTACTAGATCTAATCAATGAATATAGTAAAGTTGCATGATATAAAATCAACACACAGAACTCCCTTGAGTTCTTATACACTAATAGTGAGAAAATAGAAAGAGAAACAATTTAGGAAACAATTCCATTCACCATTGCAACGAAAAGAATAAAATACTTAGGAATACATCTACCTAAAGAAACTAAAGACCTATATATAGAAAACTCTAAAACACTGGTGAAAGAAATCAAAGAGGACACTAAAAGGTGGAGAAATATACCATGTTCATGGATTAGAAGAATCAATATAGTGAAAATGAGTATACTACCCAAAGCAATTTATAGTCAATGCAATCCCTATCAAGTTTATTTTCTATACCTGTTACTCTACTTCTGTTTTGTAGATACATTCGTTTGTAGCATTTTTTTATATTCCATATGTAAGCAATATCATATTCTACTTTTCTCAGACTTATTTCACTCAGTATGCAAATCTCTAGGTCCAGCCATGTTGCTGCAAATGGCATTATTTTGCCTTTTTTTTTTTTATGTCTGAGTAACATTCCATTGTATATATGGTACCACATCTTCCTTGCCCATTGCTCTGTTGACAGGCATTTAGGTTGCTTCCATGTCCTGGCTGTTGTAAATAGTCCTGCAGTGAAAACTAGGGTGCATGTATCCTTATAAATTATGGTTTTCTCTGGATATATGCCCTGGAGTGAGATTGCTGGATCTTATGGTAGTGAGAGAGTCAATTCCTAGGCAGATTGATAAATCCAGGGGTCCCCAAAGAAAGAAGGGTCTGGAATTCTCAAGGAGGAAGAAAGGACGAACTTTTTTTGTCCCTCTACATTCCTTAGGATTATATAACAATAATGTATCCTGCTTGAGGACAGTCTCTGGAAAAAACCTTCTGGCTAATCCTTTTATCTTAAGGTGCAAATTATGGGAGTAGGTCTCTTGAGGTCTTTACAACCTCCAGACATTCTTTTGATTCACTGTAATAACTAATTAGAGAGCATATAACTCCATGGCTAACACTAGCAAGGGGGTACTCTTTCTGCCTCCTTCTGATGTCTATGTCAGAAGCTTTCTCTATATCCTTTATACTTAAATAAAACTTTATTACACAAAAGCTCTGAGCAATCAAGCCTCGTCTCTGGCCCTGGATGGAGTTCTTCTCCTTTGAAGGCCAAAGATCCCGGCATCTTTTTGTGTGTCTATTTTTAGTTTTTAAAGTAAGTTCCATATTGTTCTCCATAGTGGCTGTACCAGTTTACATTCCCACCAACAGTGTAGGAGGGTTCCCTTTTCTCCACATCCTCTTCAGTACTTATTGTTTGTAGACTTTTTGATGATGGTCATTCTGACTGGTGTGAGGTGAAACCTCATTGTAGTTTTTTGCTTAATTTTTTTTTCTTTTTTACTGTAGTTTTGGTATTCATTTCTCTAATAATGAGATGTTGACCATCTTTTCATGTGCTTTTTGGCCATCTGTATGTCTTATTTGTTTTGTTTTTTTTTTTAATTTAATTTAATTTTTTTTTTTTGCAGCTCTTCTCATTTTATTTTTATTTTTTTTAATTTTATTTTATTTTTAAACTTTACATAACTGTATTAAATTTGCCAAATATCAAAATGAATCCGCCACAGGTAAACATGTGTTCCCCATCCTGAACCCTCTTCCCTCCTCCCTCCCCATTCCATCCCTCTGGGTCGTCCCAGTGCACCAGCCCCAAGTATCCAGTATCGTGCATCGAACCTGGACTGGCAACTCATTTCATACATGATATTTTACATGTTTCAATGCCATTCTCCCAAATCTTCCCACCCTCTCCCTCTCTCACAGAGTCCATAAGACTGTTCTATACATCAGTGTCTCTTTTGCTGTCTCGTACACAGGGTTATTGTTACCATCTTTCTAAATTCCATATATATGTGTTAGTATACTGTATTGGTGTTTTTCTTTCTGGCTTACTTCACTCTGTATAATAGGCTCCAGTTTCATCCACCTCATTAGAACTGATTCAAATGTATTCTTTTTAATGGCTGAATAATACTCCATTGTGTATATGTACCACAGCTTTCTTATCCATTCATCTGCTGATGGACATCTAGGTTGCTTCCATGTCCTGGCTATTATAAACAGTGCTGCGATGAACATTGGGGTACTCGTGTCTCTTTCCCTTCTGGTTTTCTCAGTGTGTATGCCCAGCAGTGGGATTGCTGGATCATAAGGCATGTCTATTTCCAGTTTTTTAAGGAATCTCCACATTGTTCTCCATAGTGGCTGTACTAGTTTGCATTCCCACCAACAGTGTAAGAGGGTTCCCTTTTCTCCACACCCTCTCCAGCATTTATTACTTGTAGACTTTTGGATCTCAGCCATTCTGACTGGTGTGAAATGGTACCTCATAGTGGTTTTGATTTGCATTTCTCTGATAATGAGTGATGTTGAGCATCTTTTCATGTGTTTGTTAGCCATCTGGATGTCTTCTTTGGAGAAATGTCTATTTAGTTCTTTGGCCCATTTTTTGATTGGGTCATTTATTTTTCTGGAGTTGAGCTGTAGGAGTTGCTTGTATATTCTCGAGATTAGTTGTTTGTCAGTTGCTTCATTTGCTATTATCTTCTCCCATTCTGAAGGCTGTCTTTTCACCTTGCTAATAGTTTCCTTTGATGTGCAGAAGCTTTTAAGGTTAATTAGGTCCCATTTGTTTATTTTTGCTTTTATTTCCAATATTCTGGGAGGTGGGTCATAGAGGATCCTGCTGTGATGTATGTCAGAGAGTGTTTTGCCTATGTTCTCCTCTAGGAGTTTTATAGTTTCTGGTCTTACATTTAGATCTTTAATCCCTTTTGAGTTTATTTTTGTGTATGGTGTTAGAAAGTGTTCTAGTTTCATTCTTTTACAAGTGGTTGACCAGAGTTCCCAGCACCACTTGTTAAAGAGATTGTCTTTAATCCATTGTATATTCTTGCCTCCTTTGTCGAAGATAAGGTGTCCATATGTGCGTGGATTTATCTCTGGGCTTTCTATTTTGTTCCATTGATCTATATTTCTGTCTTTGTGCCAGTACCATACTGTCTTGATAACTGTGGCTTTGTAGTAGAGCCTGAAGTCAGGTAGGTTGATTCCTCCAGTTCCATTCTTCTTTCTCAAGATCGCTTTGGCTATTCGAGGTTTTTTGTTTTTCCATACAAATTGTGAAATTATTTGTTCTAGCTCTGTGAAGAATGCTGTTGGTAGCTTGATAGGGATTGCATTGAATCTATAGATTGCTTTGGGTAGTATACTCATTTTCACTACATTGATTCTTCCAATCCATGAACATGGTATATTTCTCCATCTGTTAGTGTCCTCTTTGATTTCTTTCACCAGTGTTTTATAGTTTTCTATATATAGGTCTTTAGATTTTTTAGGTAGATATATTCCTAAGTATTTTATTCTTTCCGTTGCAATGGTGAATGGAATTGTTTCCTTAATTTCTCTTTCTGTTTTCTCATTATTAGTGTATAGGAATGCAAGGGATTTCTGTGTGTTGATTTTATATCCTGCAACTTTACTATAGTCATTGATTAGTTCTAGTAATTTTCTGGTGGAGTCTTTAGGGTTTTCTATGTAGAGGATCATGTCATCTGCAAACAGTGAGAGCTTTACTTCTTCTTTTCCAATTTGGATTCCTTTTATTTCTTTTTCTGTTCTGATTGCTGTGGCCAAAACTTCCAAAACTATGTTGAATAGTAATGGTGAAAGTGGGCACCCTTGTCTTGTTCCTGACTTTAGAGGAAATGCTTTCAATTTTTTCACCATTGAGGATAATGTTTGCTGTGGGTTTGTCATATATAGCTTTGATTATGTTGAGGTATGTTCCTTCTATTCCTGCTTTCTGGAGAGTTTTTATCATAAATGGATGTTGAATTTTGTCAAAGGCTTTCTCTGCATCTATTGAGATAATCATATGGTTTTTATTTTTCAATTTGTTAATGTGGTGTATTACATTGATTGATTTGCGGATATTGAAGAATCCTTGCATCCCTGGGATAAAGCCCACTTGGTCATGGTGTATGATCTTTTTAATGTGTTGTTGGATTCTGATTGCTAGACTTTTGTTAAGGATTTTTGCATCTATGTTCATCAGTGATATTGGCCTGTAGTTTTCTTTTTTTGTGGGATCTTTGTCAGGTTTTGGTATTAGGGTGATGGTGGCCTCATAGAATGAGTTGGGAAGTTTACCATCCTCTGCAATTTTCTGGAAGAGTTTGAGCAGGATAGGTGTTAGCTCTTCTCTAAATTTTTGGTAGAATTCAGCTGTGAAGCCATCTGGACCTGGGCTTTTGTTTGCTGGAAGATTTTTTATTACAGTTTCAATTTCCGTGCTTGTGATGGGTCTGTTAAGATTTTCTATTTCTTCCTGATCGAGTTTTGGAAAGTTGTACTTTTCTAAGAATTTGTCCATTTCTTCCTCGTTGTCCATTTTATTGGCATATAATTGTTGATAGTAGTCTCTTATGATCCTTTGTATTTCTGTGTTGTCTGTTGTGATCTCTCCATTTTCATTTCTAATTTTATTGATTTGATTTTTCTTCCTTTGTTTCTTGATGAGTCTGGCTAATGGTTTGTCAATTTTATTTATCCTTTCAAAGAACCAGCTTTTGGTTTTGTTGATTTTTGCTATGGTCTCTTTTGTTTCTTTTGCATTTATTTCTGCTCTAATTTTTAAGATTTCTTTCCTTCTACTAACCCTGGGGTTCTTCATTTCTTCCTTTTCTAGTTGCTTTAGGTGTAGGGTTAGGTTATTTATTTGACTTTTTTCTTGTTTCTTGAGGTGTGCCTGTATTGCTATGAACTTTCCCCTTAGGACTGCTTTTACCATGTCCCACAGGTTTTGGTTTGTTGTGTTTTCATTTTCATTCGTTTCTATGCAAATTTTGATTTCTTTTTTGATTTCTTCTGTGATTTGTTGGTTATTCAGCAGCGTGTTGTTCAGCCTCCATATGTTGGATTTTTTAATAGTTTTTCTCCTGTAATTGAGATCTAATCTTACTGCATTGTGGTCAGAAAAGATGCTTGGAATGATTTCTATTTTTTTGAATTTACCAAGGCTAGCTTTATGGCCCAGGATGTGATCTATCCTGGAGAAGGTTCCATGTGCGCTTGAGAAGAAGGTGAAATTCATTGTTTTGGGATGAAATGTCCTATAGATATCAATTAGGTCTAACTGGTCTATTGTATCGTTTAAAGTTTGTGTTTCCTTGTTGATTTTCTGTTTAGTTGATCTATCCATAGGTGTGAGTGGGGTATTAAAGTCTCCCACTATTATTGTGTTATTGTTAATTTCTTCTTTCATACTTGTTAGCATTTGTCTTACATACTGCGGTGCTCCCGTGTTGGGTGCATATATATTTATAATTGTTATATCTTCTTCTTGGATTGATCCTTTGATCATTATGTAGTGACCATCTTTGTCTCTTTTCACAGTCTTTGTTTTAAAGTCTATTTTATCTGATATGAGTATTGCTACTCCTGCTTTCTTTTGGTCCCTATTCGCATGGAAAATCTTTTTCCAGCCCTTCACTTTCAGTCTGTATGTGTCCCCTGTTTTGAGGTGGGTCTCTTGTAGACAACATATGTAGGGGTCTTGTTTTTGTATCCATTCAGCCAGTCTTTGTCTTTTGGTTGGGGCATTCAACCCATTTACGTTTAAGGTAATTACTGATAAGTATGACCCCGTTGCCATTTACTTTATTGTTTTGGGTTCGAATTTATACACAATTTTTGTGTTTCCTGTCTAGAGAATATCCTTTAGTATTTGTTGGAGAGCTGGTTTGGTGGTGCAGAATTCTCTCAGCTTTTGCTTGTCTGAAAAGCTTTTGATTTCTCCTTCATACTTGAATGAGATCCTTGCTGGGTACAATAATCTGGGCTGTAGGTTATTTTCTTTCATCATTTTAAGTATGTCTTGCCATTCCCTCCTGGCTTGAAGAGTTTCTATTGAAAGATCAGCTGTTATCCTTATGGGAATTCCCTTGTGTGTTATTTGTTGTTTTTCCCTTGCTGCTTTTAATATTTGTTCTTTGTGTTTGATCTTTGTTAATTTGATTACTATGTGTCTTGGGGTGTTTCGCCTTGGGTTTATCCTGTTTGGGACTCTCTGGGTTTCTTGGACTTGGGTGATTATTTCCTTCCCCATTTTAGGGAAGTTTTCAACTATTATCTCCTCAAGTGTTTTCTCATGGTCTTTCTTTTTGTCTTCTTCTTCTGGGACCCCTATGATTCGAATGTTGTAGCGTTTAATATTGTCCTGGAGGTCTCTGAGATTGTCCTCATTTCTTTTAATTCGTTTTTCTTTTATCCTCTCTGATTCATTTATTTCTACCATTCTATCTTCTAATTCACTAATCCTATCTTCTGCCTCTGTTATTCTACTATTTGTTGCCTCCAGAGTGTTTTTAATTTCACTTATTGCATTATTCATTATATATTGACTCTTTTTTATTTCTTCTAAGTCCTTGTTAAACCTTTCTTGCATCTTCTCAATCCTTGCCTCCAGGCTATTTATCTGTGATTCCATTTTAATTTCAAGATTTTGGATCAATTTCACTATCATTATTCGGAATTCTTTATCAGGTAGATTCCCTATCTCTTCCTCTTTTGTTTGGTTTGGTGGGCATTTATCCTGTTCCTTTATCTGCTGGCTATTCCTCTGTCTCTTCATCTTGTTTAAATTGCTGAGTTTGGGGTGTCCTTTCTGTATTCTGGCAGTTTGTGGAGTTCTCTTTATTGTGGCGTTTCCTCGCTGTGTGTGGGTTTGTACAGGTGGCTTGTCAAGGTTTCCTGGTTAGGGAAGCTTGTGTCGATGTTCTGGTGGATGGAGCTGTATTTCTTCTCTCTGGAGTGTAATGAAATGTCCAGTAATGAGTTATGAGATGTCTATGGTTTTGGGGTGACTTTGGGCAGCCTGTATCTTGAAGCTCAGGGCTGTGTTCCTTTGTTGCTGGAGAATTTGCTTGTTATGTCTTTCCCTGGAACTTGTTGGCCCTTGTGTGGTGCTTGGTTTCAGTGTCGGTATGGAGGCGTTTGATGAGCTCCTGTCAATTAATGTTCCTTGGAGTCAGGAGTTCCCTGGAGTCAGGGATTGGACTTAAGCCTCCTACTTCCAGTTATCGGTCTTAATTTTACAGTAGTTTCAAAACTTCTCCTTCTATACAGCACCACTGATAAAACATCTACGTTAAAGATGAAAAGTTTCTCTACTGTGAGGGTCACTCAGAGAGGTTCACAGCGTTACATGGAGAAGAGAAGAGGGAGGAGGGAGTTAGAGGTGACCCAAATGAGATGAGGTGGAATCAATAGTGGAGAGAGTGGGCTAGCCAGTAGTCACTTCCTTATGTGCACTCCTCAACTGGACCACTCAGAGATGTTCACGGAGTTATACAGGGAAGAGAAGAAGGAGGCAGGAGACAGAGGTGGCCAGAAGGATAAAAGGGGAAAATGAAAAGGAGGGAGACAGATCCAGCCAGTAATCAGTTCCTTAAGTGTTCTCCACCGTCTGGAACACACAGAAATTCACAGAGTTGGGTAGAGTAGAGAGGGGTTAGGGAGGAGATACAGGTGACCTGGTGGAGAAAATGGAGAGTCCAAAGGGAGAGAGAGCAGTCAAGCCAGTAATCTCGTACACTAGTGAAAAATGGGTCCTGAAGATTGGGTTCTTAAAGGTACAAAATTGGTAACAAATACATAAAAACAAAAATTAGAAATCTAGAGTAGAGTTTGGAATTTCAAAAATGCGATGTTAATGAAAAGGAGAAGGAAAAGAAAGAGAGAAAAAACGAACAAAGAAAAACAAACAAGGTCGTGAAAGTAATAAAGAAACTACAGGTACAAAATTGATAACTAATACCAAACAGCAAAAATTAAAAATCTAGAGTAGAGTTTGGAATTTCAAAAATACAACGTTAAAAAAAAAAAGAAGAAGAAGAAGAAGAAAAATAAAGAGAGAAAACAAACAGACCAACAAAAACAATGTCGCAAAAATTATAAAGAAAATACAGGTACAAAATTGATATCAAATACCAAAAAGCATAAATTAAAAATCTTGAGTAGAGTTTCGAATTGCAGATATACGATGTTATATAAAAGAAGTAGAGAAAGAAACAGAGGAAAAAAAAAAGTCACAGCAATTATGAAAAAAACTTTAGGTACAAAATTGATAACATATATCAAAAGGCTAAAATTAAAAATCTAGAGTAGAGTTTGGAATTTCAAAAATACAATGTTAAAGAAAAGAAGAAAAAGAAAAAAGAAAAAAAAAAAACCACGGTCAAAAAATTATAAAATATATATATGAAGTTTGCTGAAGAAAAAAAAAAAATAGGGTCTTTTTTTTTTTTTTTTGCAAAGTAATAGTTATAAAAGTGAAAATTAAAGGACAATAGAGGACTTAAAAAATTTTTTTTAATTAAAAAAAAGAAAGAAAGAAAGAAAGATTGATCGTAAAAATAGTAAAAGTATATCTAGGTCTTTCTCTGGTTTTGTTGTGAGTATTGTGGGTTCAGTTCATTTTTGGCAGTTCCTTAGTCCGACTTATATTTCTCAAGATCTATAGGCCCCTTCCTATGTAATCCGTAGTAACCACAGGGTTTTAATCTATGGCCTGTAGCTTCCAAGGCGTTTCCCTCTGTTATAGCTTCTTCTGTTTGCTGGTCTCTTCAGTGTCTGGTTCCCGCCCTGACACAAAGGGGACGGTGGAGGACACTATTTTTTTTTTTTTTTTTTTTTTTTAGGCTCACTTGTTCAGCTGCGCTGTGGGGAGGGAGGGAGGGATGCTGCAAACAGATAACCCTGGCGTGCGCTCGCAGTGCCTCAGCCACACTGGGTCTGCCCCCGCTCACGGCGCGTGTAGCCTCCCTGCCCACACTGCTTGGGCTCTAGGTTGCTCCGCCGGGAACAATCAGAGGCCGGCCCTGGACTGAGCTCCCAGGTCCAAGCCGCTCAGGTTCAGGCACTCAGGTAGTCCTCAGAGGCGCAGACTCGGTTGGGCCTGCGTTTTGTGTTCTTCCCAGGTCGAGCAGCTCAGGTGATGAGGTGTTTGGCGGGCGCCAATGCTGCGACTTATCGCCTCCCTGCCACTCGGTTATCTGGGTGTAAAACGGGCGCACCTTCTCAGGCAGATGTTGACTGTCCAGACCCCCAAGAAGTTTTAGTTAGCAAAGAAGCCTGCTTACAGTTTTATAGATAGTGTCTCTCTGGGGCTGCGATTGCCCCCTTCCGGCTCTGGCTGCCTGTCACCGGAGGGGGAAGGTCTGCAGCCAGCTATCTCTGTTCAGTCCTTTGTTCTGTGCGCGGGCCTGGCGGTGTCTTAGGTTAGGGCTGGCTTTTCGCGTGGTAGATATCCCACAGTCTGGTTTGCTAGCCCAAATTATTTCACTCAGATAGCGCTCAGGACATTCGGCCCGATTCTTACTCTAAGGGACACAGCCCTTGCCGCACTTCCCTGCCCGGCCCCCGCTTGCTAATGCCGTGTGCAGGCGTCTGCGCTGCTTCTCCGCTGGGGGAGTTACCGTAGGGCTCACAATCCGCGATTTTTAATTGTTTATTTTTTATTTTTATTTTTTTCCCCTCCCTTTTATGTTGCCCTCTGTGCTTCCAAAGCTCGGCACAGATTCGGCAGTGAGAGGGTTTCCTGGTGTTTGGAAACTTCTCTCTTTTTAAGACTCCCTTCCCGGGACGGAACTCCGTCCCTCCCTCTTTTGTCTCTTTTTTTGTCTTTTATATTTTTTCCTACCTCCTTTCGAAGAGTTGGGCTGCTTTTCTGGGTGCCTGATGTCCTCTGCCGGCATTCAGAAGTTGTTTTGTGGAATTTACTCGACGTTTAAATGCTCTTTTGATGAATTTGTGGGGGAGAAAGTGTTCTCCCCGTCCTACTCCTCCGCCATCTTGGCTCCTCCCTCCTCTGTATGTCTTATTTGGAGAATGTCTATTTTAATCTTCTGCCCATATTTTGATTGGGCTGTTTACTTATTTATTTTTGATATTGAACTGCATGAACTGTTTGCATATTTTGGAGAGTAATCCCTTATCAGTCACTTCATTTGGGAATATTTCACCCCATTCTGCAGGTTGTCTTTGTTTTGTTTTGTTTTATTTTGTTTTTGCTGTGTAAAAGTTTTTAAGCTTAATTGGGACCCATTTGTCTGTGTTTTATTTATTTTCATTGCTCTAGGAGGTGGGTTAAAAAGCTTGCTGCAATTTATGTCAGAGAGAGTTCTCCCTATGTTTTCATCTAAGAGTTTTCTAGTGTCTGGTCTTACATTTAGGTCTGTAATCTATTTGAGTTTACTTTTGTTTATGGTCTTAGGGAGTGTTCTGATTTTATTCTTTTAGATGTAACTGTCCAGTTTTCCCAGCACCAATTATTAAAGAAACTGTCTTTCTCCATTGTATACCCTTGTTTCCTTTCTCATAGGTGACACAGGTGCATGGGTTTATCTCCAGACTTTTGTCCTGTTCCATTGATCTATATTTCTGTTTTTGGTGCCAGTAGCATACTGTTTCAGTTACTGTAGCTTTGCAGTATAGTCTGAAGACAGGGGACATGATTCCTCCTAGCTTCATTTTTCTTCTTTGTTTTTCTCAAGATTGCATTGGCTATTCATGGTATTTTGTATTTTCATACAAAATGTAGATGCTGCTGCTGCTGCGTCACTTCAGTCGTGTCCGACTCTGTGCGACCCCAGAGATGGCAGCCCACCAGGCTCCACCGTCCCTGGGATTCTCCAGGCAAGAACACTGGAGTGGGTTGCCATTTCCTTCTCCAATGCATGAAGTGAAAAGTGAAAGTGAAGTGGCTCAATCATGTCCGACTCTTCGTGACCCCATGAACTGCAGCCTACCAGGCTCCTCCGTCCATGGGATTTTCCAGACAAGAGTACTGGAGTGGGGTGCCATCACCTTCTCCGACAAAGTGTAGATATTTTTGTTCTAATTCTGTGAAAAATGCCATTGATAATTTGATAGGGATTGCACTGAATCTGTAGATTGCTTTTGAGTAGTTTGCTTGTTTGTTTACAGTAGGTCTTCATTGAGATCTTTTATCTTTTTATCTTTCTTTGAATGGGTTGAGATTTACATAACTGTAGCAAGATGACCTCTGAACATCCTAGGTAGTGTCCTATAGCTGGATGGAGAGAACCAGGTTTACTATTAAGCTTTTTGTACAGATTAGGTTTTAGGTTTTAGCTTTTGGGCTACTTGGAATCCTTGGTTG
The DNA here is from genome assembly GCF_029407905.1 of Bubalus kerabau. NCBI lineage: Eukaryota > Metazoa > Chordata > Mammalia > Artiodactyla > Bovidae > Bubalus > Bubalus kerabau. The sequence goes on from NC_073635.1 coordinate 72,333,738, forward strand.
TAGGGGTCTGAGAAAGATTCTCTATAGCAAAAACAGTATCCTCACTGCTGTGTGGGTCCCAGATGAGCTGTTGTTTGAATGTGTGGTATGAATTCACCATACCTCATTCCGTATTCCATCATCCTCCCCCCTATTCCATAGAAATAGCCCTGAATTAGTCTTTAATAATGGAAAAATGAGAGTAATAGTTTAGATTTAAAAGCACTGGATCTTAGAATCCATTGCCTTGTTTTTGTGATTTCAACTTCAGTTACATTGGATGTAGAAAGTGAAATTACATAATGATAATTGTAGCATAAGGACAAAAATCTGAACATTGGCATCCTCAACTATATTATATTGTCAAGTGTATCTCACTCCAGGTGGGACTAAATGATAAATGACAAAAATGGTAAGGACCTAAGAGAAGCAGAAGAAATTAGGAAGAGGTGGCAAGAATACATAGAAAAACTGTACCAGAAAGATCTTAATGACCTGGATAACTACGATGGTGTGGTCACTCATCTTGAGCCAGACATCCTGGATTGTGAAGTGGAACTTAGAAAGCATCACTATGAACAAAGTTAGTGGAGGTAATGGAATTCCAGCTTAGCTATTTCAAATCCTAAAAGATGATGCTGTTCATATAATATGCCATAAAATTTGAAAAACTCAGCAGTGGCCACAGGACTGAAAGTTGTTTTCATTCCAATCCCAAAGAAAGACAATGCCAAAGAATGTTCAAACTATCATACAATTGCACTCATTTTACATGCTAATAAAGTTATACTCAAAATCCTTCAAACAAGATTTCAACAGTATGTGAACTGGGAACTTCCAACTATACAAGCTGGGTTTAGAAAAGGCAGAGGAACCTGAGATCAAATTGCAACATTCATTGAATCATAGAGAAAGCAAAGGGATTCCAGAAAAAAACATCTCCTTAATTGACTATGTTTAAAGGTTTTGACTCTGTGGATCACAATAAACTGTGGAAAATTCTGAAAGAGATAGGAATACCAGACCATATTACCTGTCTCCTGAGAACCTGAAGGCATGTAAAGAAGAAACAGAACTGGACATATAACAATGAACTGATTCAAAACTGGGAAAGGAGTATGACAAAGCTATATGTTGTCACTATGTTTATTTAACTTATGTGCAAAATACATCATGCAAAATGCCAGGGTGGATGAAGCATAAGCTGGAATCAAGATTGCTGGGAGAAATATCAATAATCTCAGATATGCAGATTATACCATTCAAATGGCAGAAAGTGAAGAGAAACTGAAGAGCCTCCTGATGAAAGTGAAAGAGCAGAGTGAAAAAGCTGGCTTAAAACTCAGCATTTAGAGATCTAAGATCATGGCATCCAGTCCCATCACTTCATGGCAAATAGATGGGAAAAAATTAAAAGCAGTGACAGATTTTATTTTCTTGGGTTCCAAAAATCACTGAAAACTGTGACTGCAACCATGAATTAAAAGACGTTTGCTTCTTGGAAGGAAAGCTATGACAAATCTATACAGAATATTAAAAAGCAGAGACATCGCTTTACCAACAAATGTCCATATAGTGAAAGCTATGTTTTTTCTAGTAGTCATGTAAAAGTTGTCAATGGATGTAAAATTTGGGCCATTAAGACGGCTGAGGGCTGAAGAATTGATGCTTTCAAATTGTAGTATTGGATAAGACTCTTAGGAGTCCCTTGGACAGCAAGGAGATCAAATCATTAAATCTTAAAGGAAATCAACCTTAAATATTCACTGGAAAGACTGATGTTGAAGCTGAAGCTCCAGTACTTTTGCCACCTGACTCAAAGTGCTGATTCATTAGAAAAGACCTTGGTACTGGGAAAGATTGAAGGCAGGAGGATAAGGAGGTGACAGAGGATGAGATGGTTAGATAGCATCACGAACTCAATGGACATGAATTTGAGCAAACTCTGGGAGATAACAAAGGACAGGGAAGCCTGTAGTGCTACAGTCTATGGTGTCACCAGAGTCAGGCATGACTTAGTGACTTAACAACAACCACAGCTTTGTTAGTTCTTTCTAAATTCATATTTTTTAAAAAATTTACTTAATTATTTGGCTGTATTGTGTCTTAGCTGGAGCATGTGGTACCTTCAGTCTTAGTTATAATAGGCAGGACTTTAGATGCAGCATGTGAACTCTTAGTTGTGGCATGTGGAGTCTAGTTGCCTGACCAGGGATTGAACCTGAGCCCCCTGCATTGGGAGTTTGGAGTCTTAGCTATTGGACCACCAGGGAAGTCCCTCATAGCGTTTTTTTTTTTTTTTTTCCCTACTGTATTATTGTCTCATACAACAGAAGTAATGTTATGAATGATACTATCATTACATGCAAATGATTTCAATATTATAAAGGAGTCTTCTCACTACTATATAATAAAATATATAACTAAAAAGGACCTACTGTATAGCACAGGGGATTCTATTTAATACTCTGTAATGACATATATGGAAAATAACTTAAAAAGAGCAGATTATATATATGTCTGGCTAATTGACTTTACTGTACACCTGAAACTAACACAACTTTGTAAATCAACTATACTCCAGTAAAAATAATAAAAATAAACGAGTCGTCTTTAAAGTGACAGAAGGACCTGTGTGAGGGGTTGAGAAGTAGACTTATTTTATTCCTCTTCTTCCTCATTTAGCCTTGGCTCTCGGGCAGGTTGGCCTGGTCCTGTCTCTCTCTCGTACTCATGGGGATGTTCCAGTGGTGCGTCAGGCAAAGTGCTAAAGTTGAGAACATGGTGATGTTTATTTTTCTGTTCTTAGCCTTTTCAGGTCTCCTTGCTGTTACATGGCATAAAAGCAATTCTTACATAAAATAATAAAACTTTTTTTTTTTTTTTACATTATCTTACAAAGTTTTTTTTATGTTCTCCTCCATTTGCTTAAGGGCTTCCCTGGTGGCTCAGATGGTGAAAAATCTGGCTGCAATGCAGGAGCCACAAGAGAGAAAGATTCTATCCCTGGGTTGGAAAGATCCCCTGGAGAAGGGAATGGCTACCCACTCCAGTATTCTTGCCTGGAGAATCCCCATGGACAGAGAAGTCTGGCAGGCTACTGTCCATAGGGTTGCAAAGAGCAGAACTTGACTGACCGACTTTCACTTTCACTTTCCATCTGCTTAAAGTTAATAAAAATATATACATATTTTCCCATATATGTATGTCATGTCAGAGGATTTTATATTCATCACAAACTGTCTTCAAATACAATAAATGTCTCTGTAGGAGAGAGGTTCTGAAATTCTGGGGACAACATAAGCTCGTTTCTTAGCAGCTAGTTTATCTTTGCTTCTTAAATGGTAATTCCTTATTTTTGATAAATGAAAAGAATCCAATATTTAAAGTTTATTTAATTAATTTATTCCTCCACCCCTCCCCTCCATTTTGTCACTTATTCATATATGTATTGAGCACCTGAATTTGCTGGCAGCCCTTCTCTCTGGTAGGATAGGCTCTCTCCCAAAATGTGCTCTCAAAGGTGTGGAGTTATGGTTGTTTAAGCCTTTGACTGTGTGGATCACCAAAAACTGTGGAAAATTTTGAAAGAGATGGGAATGCCAGACCACCTGATCTGCCTCTTGAGAAACCTATATGCAGGTCAGGAAGCAACAGTTAGAACTGAACATGGAACAACAGACTGGCTCTAAATAGGAAAACGAGTACACCAAGGCTGTATATTGTCACCCTGCTTGTTTAACTTATATGCAGAGTACATCATGAGAAATGTTGGGCTGGAAGAAGCACAAGTTGGGATCAAGATTGCCGGGAGAAATATGAATAATCTCAGATATGCAGATGACACCACCCTTATGGCAGAAAGTGAAGAAGAACTAAAGAGCCTCTTGATGAAAGTGAAACTGGAGAGTGAAAAATTGGGCTTAAACCTCAACATTCAGAAAACTAATATCATGGCATCTAGTCCCATTACTTCATGGGAAATAGATGGGGAAACAATGAAAAGAGTGTCAGACTTTATTTTTTGGGGCTCCAAAATCACTGCAGATGGTGATTGTAGCCATGAAATTAAAAACGCTTACTCCTTGGAAGGAAAGTTATGACCAACCTAGATAGCATATTGAAAAGCAGAGACATTACTTTGCCAACAAAGGTCCATCTAATCAAGGCTATGGTTTCTTCAGTGGTCATGTATGCATGTGAGAGTTGGACTTTGAAGAAAGCTGAGCGCTGAAGAATTGATGCTTTTGAACTGTGGTGTTGGAGAAGACTCTTGAGAGTCGCTTGGACTGCAAGGAGATCCAACCAGTCCATTCTGGAGGAGATCAGTCCTGGGTGTTCTTTGGAAGGAATGATGCTAAAGCTGAAACTCCAGTACTTTAGCCACCTCATGCGAAGAGTTGACTCATTGGAAAAGGCTCTGATGCTGGTAGGGATTGGGGGCAGGAGGAGAAGGGGATGACAGAGGATGAGATTGCTGGATGGGATCACCGACTCAAAGGACATGAGTTTGAGTGAACTCTGGGAGTTGGTGATGGACAGGGATGCCTGGCGTGCTGCAATTCATGGGCTCGCAAAGAGTTGGACACAACTAAGCGACTGAACTGAACTGAACTGAAGAAGCCTTAGTCAATAAGTAAATTATACACTTTTGAATATTTGTACCTTCTCCTAAAGGGAGAAAAACAATAAAAAGGAAGTTTCTCCATTTATTTCTTCTAACAGAGCAGAAAGTGACTAATTATTAAAATGATATTTGATGACTGTCCAGTTCTGGACATCTGTAACACGTGGCCCTTCTGTAGCCACACATACTGATTGATGTCCATAAGTGTTCTTCTTTTCTTTTAAAAAATTCTTGTTTTTTTTTTTTTTAGATGTGAAAGGGGGATCAATAAAATCTTACCATTCATTTCTCTAGTTTTTGTTAGCTTTTATATAAAATTGAAGCAAGTAGTCATGTGTTTAAGTGTTGAAGATGATGAGCAAGTTTGCAAATCATCCAAGGCCTCATCAGACTCCTACTTCTGTCCTTTGCGGATGTTGAGACCTGAGATATTCTGAACCATAGAAAATCAGGAGGTTTCATTTACAATCTCTGAACACCCATAAACTAGATCCTCTGATACTAACTCATGTGATGTCATATGTCTTTCAGATGATGTCAGTAGAAAGGGGGATTGAATACACAGATCTTGAGAAAGAAGCGCCCTGGGAACTTGAGTATCATCCACCACCATCCTGGCCCACCAACGGAAGGATTTCCTTTTTCAGTGTGAACTTCAGATATAACTCAAACAGTCCTCTGTTATGAGGAACCTGGAAATATCCCTTTACTCAAGAGAAAAGGTTAGTTTAAGCCATTCGCCTCTTTAAATCCAGCTAAAGATTTAGCACCACATCTGTTCTTGGCTTCCTTATCACTATGTCAGGGGGACTGTTTACTCCTAATGGATGCAGATTATATCAGTGACATTGTAGGTGAATCTTTCCTGGAAACTGATCATGGGATGTATATACCAGCAATTTTTCCCTGTGTTGTGAGCTCCCTCATGGTGGTTGATGGGCTCTGGGATCTGGGGCTCCATCTTAACCTGACTCAGGACACTATATGTGACATCTGATTATTCATACTAAGTCTGGGACATTAGCCTTGTCTTCCTGGCCCTAACTCTCCAATATCTCATTCCTTTCCATCTTTTCTTGTTTGTATTTTTGAGATCTCCTCCTTCTCCCATGGTGCCCTCTGGTTGCAGCCTCCTTCCCTGTCCCTTAGCCCTTCCTGTAGCCTTATCCTCCACTCACCCACACTGAGCTGCCAGCCCCCTGCCCTCCCCCCACAGACTGCTTCTTTCTTAGCCAAGATCTGATCCTTACTGGGCTGTGTGAGCTGCTGCTGGAACCATAGCATAGATTCAAGTCCACTCCCGCAAGGGCTGTGAGGTGACCTTGTGTCCACCAGAGAAGAGCCTCAATAATGACCCAGACAGGAGTGAGGAACCAGGGCCTCAGATAGAGGCAGGGTCTAGGGACTGGCTCAAAATCAAAAGCAAATTGAAGGGAGCAGAGAAGATCCATGTGAAAGATGGCAGAGAGGCTTGTGATCTGGACCTGCCAGAATCCATGTCTTCTGGTGATGTTCCTTCCTCACTCAGCTTGAGGCCTTCAGCTGGGACCAGTACAGAGTCTTGAAGAAGACACTAAGCCAGAACAGACAATGTGTTAGGAGCTCTTCCCTACCTTACTCTGCAGCCAGTTTGTCTGACACACACCCCCCTACACTGGGACTGTGTGTAGGTTCTCCCAAAGCACCACATCCTCCCTGTTCCCAGTGCACACACTGGTCCTCGACCTCAGAGACCCAGGCCCTCCATCATCTGGATGGTTAAAATCTCATTTTCTGAGTTAACTCGAATGCATCTTCAAGACCCTCAGTTTAATGTACCCTAAATATACCCTTATATATACTAGTATACTAATATATATTATATATATTTAATATACATACTTAACATAATATATACTTAATGTACTAACATATACCTAATATACTAATATACATATTAGTATATATATATATATACTTTTAGTATTAGTGTATATATATATACTTTTATACACACACACACTAATATACCCTTAGTGTCTTTTATATTCTTTTAAGGTAGCATTTATGGTACACCTATATTCATAGCAGACAAAAGTTGGAAGGAACTAAATCCTTACAATGAAGTATTACTCAGCCTTAAAATGGAAGAAAATTCTGACTTATGGATAAACCTTGATGACATCTTGCTAAATGAAATAAGCCAGACACAAAAGAAATGAATACTCTGAGTCCATTTATGTGAGATTCCTAGAGTAGTCAAGTCCAAGAAGACAGGAAGTAGGATGGTGGTTTCCAGGGACTGGGGGAGGGGAAATGGGGAGTTGTTTTTAATGGGTAAGAATTTCAGTTTTACGAGAAAAAAAAAAAAAAAATCAAGCTTGGTTGCACAGCAATGTGAGTGTACTAAACACCAAACTATCCTCTTAAAAATGGTTAAATGGTTAAATTTTATATTATGTGAATTTCATCATAATTAAAAGATAGCACGTGTGGCATGCTTTGTAATTTGGGATCTGCATCTCATAGTACTTTGAGGCTTTTTATAATCAGGGAGCATCTTGTTTTCATTTTTGTTCCCAGAAAGTAGCATTTTGCAAGGCACAGAGAGGGTGCTGAGGGACTGCTGGTTGTGAGGGTGAGTGAGTTACACAGGTGTGAGCAAGCAGGAACCAGTACACACACATGACAACTCCGTAAATAACTGAAAGAACTGCTCTTTAAAACTCTTACCACCCCAGACCCATCTAATGGCTGTAGCTGTGATCTAATGAATGAAACCCTTGTAACATGAAAGAATATTCAATGTAATGCCTGAATGCTACCCAGGGAGCAGCTTCAGTTAGTCACAGGGAAAAAGCTCTTTCCTAATTATTTCCAGTTTTAGTGTAGGCCAGGAAAAATGTGAACTGCTGTGTCAGGAAAACATTAACCACAGCTCTTGATATAAACTTTTCCCTGAGAGCACTGTAGGTGGTGTTTACTTACTCTCAGACAATGTGTCGGTCAGATTTTCTGTTTTAAATGTAATTCTGTTAACCTGCACTTGTCTTAAATTTTCCCCAAAGCCATAAAATATGACTTATCTAAAATACTCTGTAATACAACTTAGGAATATAACAGATTCTTATTCTAACTTCTAAAACCTGAAAATCATGGGATTGAGATTCTGAAATGTTTGAGGGAAAATTGAATTTGGAGACTGAATTAATAACTGCAGTAACTTGAATTTTGATCTGTGCCTTGGTCCACTCAGTGTCACTGTTAGTTTCATTTCTGTGTTTGGAGATGATACCTGGGCAGTGTGTTCATGAATTGATTTCACTCTACCTGTCTACCTCCCAGGTTCCCTCTCCTGCTCACCTGTCCCAGCCCTCATCACTCCAGGACACGCCTTTGGTATTGGATTTGATTGAGAGAGGCTGCTGTGGAGGCGGGGAGAGGGGTGCGGTGGGCAGGCAACATGGGAGTAAGCCAGCCCAGCAGAAGTGGGGCTTTATTCTCTTTCCCTTATTTCCTCTTCAGTCCTGATTTCTGGAAGTTAGAGTCAATAGGAAAGTATAGTAGGTACTATTCAAGACAGCTGGGAGAAATATCAATAACCTCAGATATGCAGGTGACACCACACTTATGGCAGAAAGTGAAGAGGAACTAAAGTGAAGAGGAACTCTTGATGAACATGAAAGAGGAGAGTGAAAAAGTTGGCTTAAAGCTTAACATTCAGAAAACTAAGATCATGGCATCTGGTCCCATCACTTCATGGGAAATAGATGGGGAAACAGTGAAAACAGTGTCAGACTTTATTTTTGGGGGGCTACAAAATCACTGCAGATGGTGATTGCAGCCATGAAGTTAAAAGATGCTTACTTTTTGGAAGGAAACTTATGACCAACCTAGACAGCATATTCAAGAGCAGAGACTACTTTGCCAACAAAGGTCCGTCTAGTCAAGGCTATGGTTTTCCCAATGGTCATGTATGGATGTGAGAGTTGGACTGTGAAGAAAGCTGAGCACTGAAGAATTGATGCTTTTGAACTGTGGTGTTGGAGAAGACTCTTGAGCGTCCCTTGGACTACAAGGAGATCCAACCAGTCCATTCTAAAAGAGATCAGTCCTGGGTGTTCATTGGAAGGACTGATCCTAAAGCTGAAACTCCAATACTTTGGCCACCTCATGCGAAGAGCTGACTCATTGGAAAAGACTTTGATGCTGGGAGGGATTGGGAGCAGGAAGACAAGGGGACAACAGAGGATGAGATGGCTGGATGGCATCACCGACTCGATGGACATGAGTTTGGTTGCACTCTGGGAGTTGGTGATGGAGAGGGAGACCTGGTGTGCTGCGATTCATGGGGTTGCAAAGAGTCAGACAAGACTGAGTGACTGAACTGAACTGATGGAGGATTTTAATTCACAGAAGAAATAGCAAGTAAAAATAAGGAACTAGGACTCCCCTGGTGGTGCAGTGGATAAGAATTTGCCTGCCAATGCAGGGGATACTTGTTCAATCCCTGGTCTGAGAAGATTCCACATGCTGCAGAGCAACTAAGCCCTGCACTACCACTACTGAGCCCATGTGCCACAACTACTGAAGTCTTTGCTCAGCATCAACAGAAGCGTCCTCAGTTAGAATCCCTTGCACTGCAACAGGGAGTAGCCCCTACTCATCTCAACTAGAGACAGCTCTTCCAAGGCAATCAGGACCCAGAACAGCCAAACATAAAAGCCAACATGAGGTAAATAGGACCCTAGACTTCCTGGTTAGAGTCTGAAAACAGGCTACATTTTTCATTTAGATGATTTTGTGGTTGATTTGATCATTTTAGAGAATCCTGGGCAATAAAGTATTTTCCAGCTCTCCAGGTAGATTGATTTTGCTTTGTTTTTGCCCACAGCTATTATTTGGATGATACATTTATTTTTACAGGTGCTTTAGTAGACCATGCTATAATGTGCAAAAGTATTAGTTTCTTACATTTTCTCCTTTTTTACATAATATTTTCTTAAAAACCACTCTCCTTACTCCCAGATTGTCCCCCTTCCCCTGCTGGCCTCCTAATTCCTTGTGACTCAAACTGTGGTGCCAGAGCAGCAGCACCTGCATCTCCTGGAGCTTCTTAGAAATGCAGAGTCTCAGGCTCACCCAGACCTCTTGACTCAGCATTACAGCTGAACATAACTTCCTCCTTTCCCTCCCATTGGCAGTTTTGATGAGTGATAACCTGTGATTCCCAAGAAATGTGCTTTGACAGTTTGAAATTGAACTCAAGAATTCCCAGATCTCTGTTGTGACTGAGCAGGAGGCTCTAGAATATTCTTTGCCACTAGATTTCCTTACCTTTATGCTCTATAAATTTCACTTTTACATTATAATCTAATACTGTGTGATTCCACTGCATTATTTGTGTCTTTCCAGTGGAGTCTGTCTTCCATCACAGGCATTTTTCATTCTCCTGTCCCTCCTTCCCCACACCAGCCTCCTGCAGGGACTGGAGGGATTTCCTACAGGCTCAGCACTGTCTGGACCTAGAGTCAGAGACAGCCAAGTGCAGCAGTGTATGTGTGGCTGTTTCACCACCTGATTCGATAAAAAATGAGTCTTGCTGCCCCGAGCAGGGCATGAGGTCTGTTTGACCTGTTCCCCAGGCATCATGTGTCCCACTTAGCTGCAGGTTTCTCTCTCAATCTCGCTGTGGGTGTCAGTTCTTTCTGCTGACAGTGGGTCCACCTGACAGCAGGTACCCTCTTTGCTCCTGTTCACCACATATACACTTGTGTCCATGTCACGCTTTAACTCTCTGACAGTAAGTTCTCTATGGTAGGCCTGTTTTTTTAACTGCAACTACACCTCTCCCTACTCTCTGTGTTCTAGCTACACAGAAGGACATGATAAGGTGCAGGCCATCTAGGTGATAAAGAGTCCCATCAGCAGATGGAAAAGAGGCCAAAAGACATGGATTTGAGTCCCATACTGCTATTTATGAGCTCTGATATTTCAGACAGACTAAGTCATCTAAGCCTCAATCTTTTCTTGTGGAAAATGGAAGTGATATGATGTAACCTGTAGCGTTGATGTACAACTTAAACAACAGAAGACATGTAAAGCACCCAGAGTAAATGCTTGAACAGAATGGTCATCATTTTCATAGGGTGTAAAATTACCATAACCACTTGCATTGCAGAAAGTGTTATCTGTCCCATGAAAATGAGCTGTCGGCCATTTGAAATTGTATTTATGGGTATAGGATCCATCTGCTGTGTCTGTCTCTGTATGATTTATCTTATACCTAAATAATATGGTAATAGATTTTCCATAAATTTATCTGGCCTGAGTTAAAAATCTCATCTCCCAGTGGAAGTTTCTTTGTCTCACGACAGCACAGGTACTACAAATAAGAAAAAGTCAAATCCAATACAGATCCTGATGTCAATGTATACAGTCTAGTTGAAGAAACAAGAAAATGGCTATATTAACTTTGTAAGCTAGAAGGAGGTCATGGTTTTTATAGACATTTACATAAAATGACATAACATCAGCTAGAGTTGGAACAAGTCCACATGAGGGGACAGGGAGAGCATTTTCAAGGAATTAGATATGTGAGACAGACTTAGCGATGTGTGGTTAGGGTTTCAGCAGGCGGAAATGCATGTGAAAGGCATTCTGGGAGGTGAGATCAGGATAAGCAAAAGCATGATGCTCTGATCCAGTGAATGAAGACCTAGACATCTGCAAAGAATTCAGGAAAATGAACTACCAAGTGTATAACACACATTTTTATGTTTAACCCTCACAATTACTTAGTGATGCCAAGGAAGCTGACTCATGTACATGAAGTATGAGAGGACAGTTTTGTAGAAGAGACATCCTAGGGTGTAGTGTTGGATGCTGAGCTGGCATTCAGTAGTTTAATCTGAGAAGTGAGAGCACATGGACCATAGTGGGCAGGTGCAGGAGGTAGGGAGCCAGGAGCTGTTTTGCCTCCAGTAAGACATTGTAGGAAAGTGATGCTACTTTTTGGAATCAAATTGATGTCAATTAAAACAAAGCTATAACACCTAGATTTGTGAATGTGCAAGGAAATGGGTGGGAGTAAAAAATGTTATCATACTTCTGGAGGGTAGGTTAGCAGCTTAACAGCTCCCTCTTAAAATGTTTATACTTTGTTGTTGCTGTTCAGTCACCTAGCTGTGTCCAACTCTTCACAACCCCATGGACTGACACACACCAGGTTTCTCTGTCTCTCACCATCTCCTGGAGTTTGCCCAAGTTCATGCTCATTGTATCAGTGATGCCATCTAGTCATCTCATCCTCTACTGTCCCCTTCCCTTCCTGCCTTTAGTCTTTCCCAGGATCAGGGTCTTTTCTAATGTGTTGGTTCTTTGTGTCAGGTAGCCAAAGTATTGGAGCTTTAGCATCAGTTCTTCCAATGAATAGTCAGGACTATCAGGATTGACTTGTTTGATCTCCTTGCTATCCAAGGGATTCATTCTTGCTGTCCAAGGGGTTCATACTTGACTCTCAGCAGTTCCAAATCTGAAAATTTATGTGAAGGAAATGCTTAAGGTTGTTTGCAAAGATTTAGCTTCAGGGATATTTAACACTGAGTTATTTCTAGTAGCTAATTATTTGACACTGTCTAAATATCCAGCAATAGAGGATTTATTAAATAAATGATCACATGTACTATAATATTATGAAAGCATTAAAATAAATATTTTTATGAAATACTAAATGAAATCACATATAACAGTATGTTCACATTAGTCCAATTTTGCTTAAATATGTGAACTGTGTCTTTAAAAACACATAAAAAAAATACAAAAACAACAAAAAGAACACATACAGCAGCCTAGAAAGTAAAAATATAATTTTAAGAATTTTTTTTCATAGTGCTGAGCTATAGCTAGTATTTATTTACTTTTTAAATTCATTTGCACTGATTATGATTAAGGAGTTTAATTTGTTTTTTAAACACTGTGATCCTGGGAAAGAAGTAATGAGAATAAAGTAGGGAAGATGGATGAAGGCGTTGTTTTGTGTGGGGCATTGGGTGTTGAATATGTTGAGTTTGGTGTGTGAAGAGAGATCCAAAAGCAAGTGTGTAATAAGTTGTGTCATCATCAGAGACCAACCTGGTTGGAAAAACAGAAAGGGGCCATTGCAAAGCCAATAACAGAAGATTTTCTTCAAGAGTCTTTATAATTTTATTTATTTATTTATTTTTGGCTGTGTTGGGTCTTTGTTGCTGCTTGGGCTTTTCTCTAGTTGCCACATGTGAGCTTCTCATTGTGGGGTCTTCTCTTGTTAAAAGCATGGGCTATAGGGTGCAAGGTCTTCAATAGTTGTGGCATGTTGGCTCAACAGTTGAGGTTCCCGGGTTCTAGAGCGCAGGCTCAATAGTTGTGGTGCACGGGCTTAGTTGTTTCACAGCATGTGGGATTCTCCTGGACTAGGGATTGAACTCACGTCTCCTGCCTTGGCAGGTAGATTCTTTACCACTGAGCCACCAGGGAAGTCCCCCAAGTGTCTTTAGATTGAAGAATGTAAGATTACTGATACTGGTGACACTCTCCATGGGCAATTGGTAAAACCCTTTGGTTACTCAGAAAAGGCATTCAGACTATAGCTTTGAAGACTGAGCTCTGGAATAATCAGAGTCAGGTTTTCTTTGAGTTGCTTTTTTCTTTTTTGGGGGGTCTGGGGCTATGCAGCGTGTGCTATCTTAGTTCCCTAACCAGGGATCGAATCCATCGAATCCATGCCTCCTGCAGTGGAAGCACAGAATCTTAACCACTGGAATGAATGCCAGGGAAGTCCCCTGGTTTTTTAGTTCTCTTCACTGGAGTTTGGAACTCACAGTCCTGTGGTCATGAGCAGTCCTCGGTGCCCCAACATATCTCAATCTATTTACCTAAAGTGTACAGATATTCCTATTTACATAGATGGGTCAGTTACAGTGGAGCTGATAACGTGGAAACATACACACATTCTCACAGATCAGTTCTCACCTGTGTCCTGATGTGTGTTGGATTATGTATGAGAACACACAGAAATACAGGCACATCTGTTTAACTGTACCTCACAGCTAATACTTTTAAAAAAAATGGACATTTATGGCAATACTGTGTCAGGCAAGTACAATGGCACCATTTTTCCTATAGCATTTGCTCACTTCATGTCTCTGTCACATTTTGATAATTTTTGCAATATTTCAAGCCATTTCATTATTATTATATTTATTATTCTGATCCGTGATCAGTGGTTTTTAATGTTACCCTATAAATGCTCAGATGGTTAGCATTTTTTTAGCAATAAAGTATTGGAAATTAAGGTATGTACTATTGCCTTATATAATGCTATTGTACTTCATTAGACTACAATATAGTATAAACATAACTTTTATTTGCATAGAAAAACAAAAAAATTCATATAACTTGCTTTATTTTGATATTCACATTGTTGAGGTGGTCTGGAGCCAAAATGCAAAATATCTTTGAGGCCTTCTTGTACACAGAACAGATGAGCCACATATACACATACTACAACCTGCCTGCATCCAGAGAATGGCCCATCTATATTATATGAACTAGAGTTTAACAAAAGGTATAAAATGTCCTGAGAAGCCTGTATGCAGATCAAGAAGCAACAGTTAGAACTGGACATGGAACAATGTACTGGTTCAAAATTGGGAAAGGAGTACTTCAAGGCTGTATATTGTTACCTTGCTTATTCAACTTACATCCAGAGTACAGCATGCGAAATGCTGGGCTGGATGAAGCTCAAGTTGGAATCAAGATTGCCAGGAGAAATATCAGTAACCTCAGATATGCAGATGATATCACCCAAATGGCAGAAAGCAAAGAGGAACTAAAGAACCTCTTGATGAAGGTAAAAGAGGAGAGTGCAAAAAGCTGGCTTAAAACTCAACACGCAAAAAGCTAAGATCATTGCCTCTGGTTTCATTGCTTCATGGCAATAGATGGGAAAACAATGGAAACAGTAATAGACTTTATTTTCTTATGCTCCAAATCACTGTTGACGATGACTGAACCGTGAAATTAGAAGATGTTTGTTCCTTAGAAGGAAAGCTATGACAAACCTAGACAACAAATTAAAAAGCAGAGACATTATTTTGCCAACAGAGGTCCATCTAGTCAAAGCTGTGGTTTTTCCAGTAGTCATGTATGGATGTAAAAGTTGGGCCATAAACAAGGGTGGGCACTGAAGAACTGATGCTTTTGAACTGTTGTGCTGGAGAAGGCTCTTGAGAGTCCCTCAGAGAGCAAGGCGATCAAACCAGTCAATCTTAAAGGAAATCAACCCTGGATAATCATTGAAAGAAGTGATGCTGAAGCTGAAGCTCCAATACTTTGGCCACCTGATGTGAAGAGCTGTTTCATTGGAAAAGACCCTGATGCTGGGAAAGATTGAAGGCAGGAAGAGAAGGGGATGGCAGAGGATGAGATGATTGGGTGGCATCACCAATTCAATGGACATGAATTTGAGCAAGCTCGAGGAGATAGTGAAGGACAGGGAAACCTGGCATGCTGCAGTCCAAGGGGTCGCAAATAGTCAGACATAACTGAGTGATTGAACAACAATAAAATGTCTTATAGTCATTGTATTACCTTTATAAGATAATAAAATTAAGTAAACCCACTTTTCTTATGTTTAATCTCTATAAAGATAAATTCATTTTTGAAATGCCATGATTGATTTGCCAGACTAAGATTTGAAACTTTAGAAGTATTCAAATCAGAAAACATGAAATGTTTCAAGCATTCTGATTATATTGCTCAGAAAGATTTAGTAGTTCTTTTTTTTAAAGCCATGAGTTTTAAAACTTTACTGATTTACAAATGATCCAAGCATATCTTACACTATCATCAGTTCCAGATTTTAAATAGAGATGAAATAATCTCTTGGAAAGCTTCCTTCAGAGAATTTGCAGTTGGGCTTCCCTGGTGGCTCAGAAGGTAAAGAATCTGCCTGCAGTGTAGGACACCTGGGATCCATCCATGGGTCAGGAAGATCCCCTTGAGTAGGAAATGGCAACCCACTCCAGTACTCTTGCCTGGAGAATTCGATGGACAGAGGAGCCTGGTACTCTACAGTCCAGGGGGTCACAAAGAGTTGGACACAAGTGATTAACTAATACTTTCTTTCACTTAAAAATTCATTGGTAAAAAGGGCCAGTTTCTGCATATATATTTGAATGCAGTTTTATTCCTCACCAGCATTTTACGTGGGAGAAGGAAATGGCAACCCACTCCAGTATTCTTGCCTGGAGAATCCCATGGACAGAGGAGCCTGGCAGGTGACAGTCCATGGGGTCGCAAGAGTTGGACATGACTCAGCTACTAAACCACCAGCCACCAGCATTTTACCTACACTGTACTAATTCTTGAATCTTACTGTTAGTGCATTTAATTTCTCTCTGCTCTGGTTTTAGTAAATAGACTGACACCTGACATGTGTTTTTCCAAGGTTCAGTTGTAAGTATTAATGTATTGATAAAATGCCTTTTGACCTGCTCTGATGAAAGGTCTCATGTAAATAACAAATGTTATTTGTATCATTGTTGATCTCATTACGGAAATTTTGTCTACTGGCCTCTTTCAAGACTGAGACATGCATTTTATATTTGAAGATGTTTCCTTTCAAGATAGAGTATAATTAAGATATTTAATATTAGGAAGTGATTTCATTTTTCTACCGAAGAATAATTCCTCTTAAATAAATAACACAGGAAGTGAGCACTTGTTTGTGTTAACACTCTGACTTGACTTGTCAACATCTCTGTAAAATTACCCATGTAATATTCAAGGTCAAATTATCCAGGAAGTAGGAATAAAACTAATTTAAAAGCTGACTTCTTATGGACTACTTAGGAGACTGCAATTTTTTACTGCAAGCAGATTATTTTTTAGGTCTTCTTCCTTTACTTTTGAATGTTAGTTACACACATACACACACATACACACACACACACTGCATACACATATATGTGTCCTCCTTTAACATACCACATAATGACCAGTTCAGTTTAGTCACTCAGTTGTGTCCAACTTTTTGTGACCCCATGGACTGCAGCACGCCAGGCCTCCCTGTCCATCACCAACTCCCAGGGTTTACTCAAACTCATATCCATTGAGTCAGTGATGCCATCCAACCATCTCATCCTCTGTTGTCCCCTTCTGCTCCTTATATGATAGTTATAGAAAACAAATAATTTTCAGCATATTAAACATTTATTCAGGAAAATCTGAATAAAATTGCCTGACATTTTTAGAGGGCATGAAAATCACTATAGTTTATGTTGTGTATTCTTGGGATGATGGTGATCTCAATCAGGGACACTTGTGAATTTCTGTCATTTTTGGTTGCCACAATTTGAGGGTTGCATCTGGTGTCTAGTGGGTTCATGGCTACTGTTAATCATCTTACAATATACAGGACAGGCCCCTGACCCTCAACAATGAATTATCTGGTCCAAAATGCCAGCAGGGACATGCTTGAAAAATTTATGAAGTTGCTCAGTCATGTCTGACTCTTTGTGACCCCATGGACTGTAGCCCGCCAGGCTCCTCTGACCATGGGATTCATCAGGCAAGAATACTGAAGTGGGTTGCCATGCCCTTCTCCAGGGGATCTTCCTGACCCAGGGATTGAACCTGGGTCTTCTGCACTGCAGCCAGACAGTTTACCATCTGAGCCACCAGGGAAGCCCTGGGAAACTTATAGACTATTCTTTATATATTATAGAACTTTAAAATTTTGTCTTCAACAATCAGGGTTCTCCTGGATTTTGTGCATCCTGTTAATTCTTCATCCCCCCTGGGTCTCTTTACAGTATGGCATCGTAGGAAGAACAGGAGCTGGAAAAAGTTCCCTCATTGCTGCCCTTTTTCGATTGTCAGAACCTGAAGGTGGCATTTATATTGATGGAATCTTGACAACATGTATTGGACTGCAAGATTTAAGAAAGAAATTGTCAGTTGCACTTCAGGTACGCACAGCAGAGCACTCGCACATGTTCTTTTTATAAGGCGTCTAAGTTTAAGTGCTTTTAATTTGATTGTTTTTTTCAAATAAAGTGAATGAGTTGATCCTTTTTCTTTTCCCCCAGTAGAGCATATTTTTAGCAGCAGGTATTTTTAACAGACACTTTCATCAGATACCAGGTTTTGGTTTTTTGTTCATTTGTTAGTTTTGTGTGCATGTGATTTAATAACTTACTGAGATAGATTTCTTGACTCAGACTTCCTTAGTTTCCACAATTTAATTCACTGATAATCACATAATTCTGAGAACAGAAGGATAAATGGTTTGTTTAGCACTGGAGAGTTTCCTATAGGGAAACATGAATTTTATTAATAAGTGTCTTACAAATGTAATTTTGTTGTGGGAAACCAGGACATCTTTTAAAAGTGATTATCTCCTTGGAGAACTTTCTGTGAAATTGTGGGGCTTTGAGAATTATAGGCTATATAGATGCTTTGGGGAGACTTTGACAATTTAGCCATTAATGAATAATTTTCACCAGGGAGGCAATGCAGAATAGTGAGGAAGAGCAGGGGACTCAGAATTCTGTCTCTATGTACCTTGATTTCTCTGTCTTACAAGGTAGATAACAGTATCACCCCCTCAATCTGTTGTGAGGATAAAATAGGTCAATGAGTGTGACGTGTTTCATGTAGACCCATATGTGCCTGCTGTGATGGTGGAGTGTTGAGTTGGCCATCTCTTCCTGGGCTCTGATTCTGTTCTCTTTTCTTCTTCTTGTAAAGTAGTATAACTTTCAGGGAGAGTTTTGGAGACTGGATTATATGCATGGTAGACACTCCTGTCATTCCTGTGGTTCATTCACTCAACATAAATCTGTGATATTTACTGAGGGATTACTATCCTCCAGGTATATAGCCAAGCACAACCTCGATCCTGTGTCCTTATCTATCATCCTGCCCCTGCTTTGACAGACTTGCTAGTTAAAAAAAAAAAATGAGTTTTTATTTATATACTTAGCAATCATCTGCCTATAAAAGAAGCTCAGAAAAATACCCTCGAGATGAAAAACAGAGAGGAGATGAGACAGAATGAGCCAGGCAAATGTGCTTCCTGGAATGTGGGTGTAATGTGTCCTGAAATACCTGTTATCAGGAAACATGTACAACATGACACCCAAAGGAAGGGGAATGTGGACTTGGCGACAGCTGTTGCTACCTGCCCGTGACCTCGAAAATGCCTGGGATTACTCTAAGTAATTTTTAAATCAAGATAGTCTTTTCAGACTCTAGTGAAATGCCACCTTATGCCCCTTAAGATGTCTGCTATCAAAGAAAAGAGAGAGACAAAAAGAAAATTACAAGGGTTGGCAAGGATGTAGAGAAATTAGAACCCTTCTTCATTGTTGATAGGAATGTAAAATAGTGCAACCACTATGGAAATCAACTTGTTGGTTGCTCTGAAAAGTTAATGATGGAATTATCATATGATCTAGCAATTCTACTTTAGAGCATAAAGCCAAAAGAATTGGAAGAAAGGTCTTGAAGAGATACTGGGACATGCATGTTATAGCAGCATAATTCTCAACCGCAAAAAGGTGAAGGCACCCAAGGGTCCATTGACAGATGAATCAACAAACAAAATGTGGTGTGCATACATACAGTAGAATATTACTCAGCCTTAATAAAGAAGAAAATTCTGACACAAGCTACAGTTCAGATGAACCTTGAAAAAATTAAGTGAAATAAGTCATTTGCAAAGGACAAATACTGTATGATTCTACTAATAGGAGTTACCTAGACTAGTAAATTCATGGATACAGGCTATAGAATGGTGGGTACCAGGAGTGGCCAGGAGAGGGGGGTTGTTGTTTAATGGGTACAGAGTTTCAGTTCTTCAAGATGAAAGGAGATCTGTGGCTGGATGGTGGTGATGGCTGTACAACAATGTGAATGTATTTGACACCATTGAAATGTGCGCTTAAAGTGGTTAATCTAGCAAATTTACGTGTATTTTATCACAATTGAAAAAATTTTTTCCAAAGGTATCCCTTTCAGAAAAACTGGATAGTCCCCATATTTAAATATTTCCTCTGGCTATTAGATTTATGACTTGTGGTTACAGCAGAAAATATATAAGCTTAAATTCCCAAGTTTTATGTTTTGATGGTACTCATCTCTGAAATGGCCATGGGAGATTAGTTAGTAGAAATAAAGGGCATGTCTGTAAAGTCCTTTCATATCCTTGGATACAAAGCTTTAGAAACATGCCCTGCATTCTTTTTAATGTTTCAAATAGGAAAAAGTTGTATGCTTGTGTACATAAAATAACTCTGTAAATAAATAACATTAGATGATTCTTGGCTCTGCTAATAATATTTGGAAGCATATCTGAGCAAAGACTAAGCATGCCTTGACATCAGCATGTTTTGGTTCTGTTACGTTGGTTTCCATCTTTCCTTTGAGCATGTTCTAGGTACACTCACCAGAGAGCATGCTTACAAAATAGTGCTAAGATTTGTATCCATGTAGATTCCACTTTATATGCCTTTGTCTCCAAGGTGCAGTGTTGGTTAATTAAAGAGAAAGAATCTGGAGAGAACTTGGAATGTGTAAAGATTCCCAGGGAGCCATTCAGGAGACAGAGAGGGCTAGAATGTTTAACAGTGTAGACTAGGTGTCAGTGTGACCCACAGTTTATTCCTGCTTTGCCTCGTCAACTGTGGGGCCTTGATGATGTCACTTGGCTGCCAAGCTTCAACATCCTCGTATTTAAACCCAGTCTGGAAATCATTGCCCCACAGATTTGGGGTGAAGATGTAACTTAGTGAGATAATGTTTGTGCCAATGTCTCATTCTTAGGAATGCTCAGTCATCAGGAACTGTTATTATTTTTAAGAATCAGGGCACTGACTTTTTGGGTATTATTTCTACTTAAGTAAAAGAGTAACACCTTCTGAAGTGACTTTACTCTTTAATTTCTGTTTATGTCTTGATGGTCTTTGGTGATTTTCTTTATATTTATTGTCTAATAATAAAGACTAAATTGTTTACATAAATATGAATAGTAAAGCCAAAAAACAGAAAATAAAAGCAAACTAACAAACACAATAGGAATTTTGGGGAAAAGTATAACAGAGAAATGTATCTAACATTTTCCACCAAGAGCAAGAAATCAGACTAAAATATTTTTGTATTTTAATTTCTGGCTTTCCTCCCACCAGCTTCTTTTCTGACTATCACCTTGTACAAACTCTTTCTTTCAAATCCCTCACAAAGACCTCTAGCCTTTTTCTCAGCCCTCCACACACTCTTGACTATTTTCTTTCTCTCTTTGAGGACAGGGCCTGTATCTCTCACTTCTGTTCCTCTAGTGCTTGCTGCAGTCCCTGACAAGTAACACGAGTATTAATAACAATTCCTAACATTTATGGAATTGTTAACATATTTTAGTTTCTTATCCCACCATTTCCTGCTTAATCCTCACAATTTGTTGTTATCCTTATCTGACAAATTTAAAAACTGAGTCACTGGAAGCTTATCCTACTTTTCAAGTAAGGGGCAGAGCCAGGATTCAAATTTTATGTGTGTCTATTTTTTTTTTAATTGAAGTATGGTTGATTCACAGTGTTTCAATTGTATAGCAAAGAATTTCAGCTTTATCTCCAAAGACTCCCATTGCAGCAGAGTAAAATCCAAAGTATTAGTCATTTGACAGAAACCTACACTCTCCAGTCTCCACCTTGACCACTTCTCAGTCGTGTCCGACTCTTTGTGACCCCATGAACTGCAGCACGCCAGGATTCCCTGTCCATCACCAACTCCTGGAACTTGCTCAAACTCATGTCCATCGAGTCGGTAATGCCATCCAACCATCCCCTTCTCCTCCTGCCTTCAGTCTTTCCCAGCACCAGGGTCTTTTCCAATAAGTCAGCTCTTCACATCAGATAGTCAAAGTATTGAAACTGCAGCTTCAGCATCAGTCCTTCCAGTGAATATTCAGGGTTGATTTCCTTTAGGATTGACTGGTTTTATCTACTTGCAGTCCAAGGGACTCTCAAGAATCTTCTCCAACACCACAGTTCAAAAGCATAAATTCTTCAGCTGTGTTGTACTCATTAGATATTTTCCCCATTTTTCCTACCATCCCACTTGAAAGGACTCCCCAAACCATAGCAAGAGTGAATAAGCATAGAACAAAGCCAGAAGATACTGCTCCTATTTCTCTGTCCCTCATTTGGAAATATCAGTTTAGAAATGGGTTTATGCACTTGTATGTCATGGGCTAATATGTTTCAGGAGAAGATACTCAAAATCTTATCCCTCCCCAACCAAGAGCCCTTTGTCTTTACAGTGTCTTGCTAGCTGCAGAGGTGGAGAAAGTGTGTTAGTTTGGTTACTGGAATTTACTTATCTAAGTGCAAAAACTTACATTCCTCTCCCCCCAAATGTGTAGAAAGCATTGATGCTTGTGTCTCAACACCTCAATTTAG
The DNA here is from genome assembly GCF_029407905.1 of Bubalus kerabau. Taxonomy (NCBI): domain Eukaryota; kingdom Metazoa; phylum Chordata; class Mammalia; order Artiodactyla; family Bovidae; genus Bubalus; species Bubalus kerabau. The sequence goes on from NC_073635.1 coordinate 72,355,821, forward strand.
GGAACTTAGGAAGCTGAGAGCAGACTCTGCAGAGGGGGAGCCCAGTGCTGTTTCTTTGAGTTGCCTCTCTTAGCTGAGTCAGGCCCACACCGTCTTCCCTGGATCCCTGGTCCCTGTTATCCCAGAAGCAGCAGAGAGCTGCTTCCTCCCAGGCTCATCCCCATCACTGCTGGCCCCACATGAACAGGTCAGAAATGAGGGAGATGTGATGATAACAAGGACCTGGGTAGGAGCAGAGGCAGGGGAGTAGGGACATAGACCATCAGTCCTGGGGGGAGCTTTCAAAGATGAATACTGTGTTATTAAGAAGGTACTCCTCAACTTCTGTTCAAAATTTCAGGAATAAGCAAAAATGAAAATTCTTAAATAATTTCCTTAAACACAACAGGTAGCTGAAGCATGTGTGTTCTTTATGCTTAGGATCTGACGTAGTTAAATATGTACCCCAGAAATACCACTGGTTGGGATTATATGCAGGGAGTAGCCTGCTTCCTTGAAAGAACCTAAAAAATGGAAGGCAGGAGGAAGAATATTGGGGACCAGCCTCCCCTTGCCTGGCTATGTCACTTATGTAAACCTCATGGAGACATGCAGAAGATACCTGCATGTGGGAATCTTAAGGTTGATAATTACAAAGAGTAACAAGTTTTTATAAAAATCTGAAGTAGAATGATGTTTAGTCCCCTGACAAAAAATGCTTACCATTGTTTAGATGGTTGTTTAATCTTTGATCCTAAATTCAAGTTTTAAGGGAGACCTTAAATTTGGGTCTCGAGTTTTTTTTTTAGTTCAGTTCAGTACTCATTCTGAAATATTGTATGACTAGTGATTTTCATTGCTTTTGAGGCATATTGGCTACTTAATCAACTTTGTGCGAAGAAGGCAATGGCACCCCACTCCAGTACTCTTGCATGGGCAATCCCATTGATGGAGGAACCTGGTAGGCTGCAGTCCATAGGGTCGCGAAGAGTTGGACATGACTGAGCGAATTCTTTCACTTTTCACTTCCATGCATTGGAGAAGGAAATGGCAACCCACTCCAGTGTTCTTGCCTGGAGAATCCCAGGGACGGGGGAGCCTGGTGGGCTGCCATCTCTGGGGTCACACAGAGTTGGACACGACTGAAGCGACTTAGCAGTGATTTTCATTGCTTTTGAGGCATATTGGCTACTTAATCAACTTTGCGCGAATAAATCTCCCGTTATAATGTCTTTTTAATTGTGGATTTGCTCAGAGATATCTCTTTTTTGGTGGCACACCCTGAGTTTTCTGTATTCTTTTCTCTCTCACCAGACTTAAAACTGAGACCATATTGAAGGAAGGTTTGGAAGGCTTTGTGAGTATCATTCTTCCTCATGATTAGGTGAAAGAAATGTCTATCTTCATCTTTCCTCTCAGGCTTTTGTGAAGTGAGGAGGAAAGTCCAGCCCAAAGGCTGATTTGAACGTGGTGATTCCAAGCAGTTCCAGGCACTTGTGGAGGAGTCAGGTCTCCCCTTGTTCCCACATGTGTGTCTCCCCTTGTCCTGCCCTCTTCACTGAAAGGAGCTTATTGGGCTCTTCACTGCTGCCCATATTCTTATGACCTGGCTTACTAGAGCCTTCCAGAAGAAAATTTAAATGGCCTACATGAATTTATGTACAGGATTCTCTCTTGAAGCCAAGAGGATGCATATATTTCCAGAGTAATTTACTTGTGGCTCCTCCTGAAGCAGATGAATAGGAAGAACTATTTAAATTAAAGTATCATGACACAGGTCATGGTGGGTTTCAGGTCCTCCTGGCCTTTCAGTTAGTAACGAGGTTCTGTGAGGCAGAACACACAGGTGAGAGAACGTGGGGACCAGCTGATGCCAAAATCAGAGATGATGTCTCCATGGACAGAGGTGCTGCAGACCCCAGGAGCTTACATTCCCCTTACAACATGTGGGGATGTTCATTTCACACATGTAGAGAGATTCCAGATCCTAGAAGACAGTCTGACCAGTGGAGAAAATAGCCTAGTTTATTCTTCAGTGCTAATGTGTAAATATTTAATGGTTTGCTTTGAGGCACAAACCTCTACAAATCATGCTGTTGGTATTTCCCAGTCACACCAGCATTGGCAGTTAATTTATGTAGATCTTGAGGTTAAGTTTCTCATGTAATTATTTCCTCAGTTTGTGTGAGTGTTTAAGCAGGTATTTATTACCAGGGTGGTATTAAAAAAAAAAAAATCAAATCTTCCTTTGTCTTCAGTTTTTTCCTTAAGATTAAAAAACTTCTTCAACACTTTCTTCTGTTAGTGTTCAGTAGTCCAGAAGATATTTTGTAGCACACTTTGTACAATGGAAAATTATTTTAGAGATACTTTTTGCAATCATACATTTGCAACTTTATTATTAATAATTAATGAATTTAGATGCTTTAACATTTTAATTTTGACATTCTGTACACATTGGGATAAAATGAAAAAAGGTTAAGGTAATAACATTCCCCATTTTGGGGTATTTAGGAACCTGTTTTATTCACTGGAACAATGAGGAAAAATCTGGATCCCTTTAGTGAGCATATGGATAATGAACTGTGGAATGCCTTAGAAAAGGTAATTTATTAATAGTAACTGTAACTAACTTGTTAGCATCAGTATCTGTGTGTTTAGAGCATTTAGAGCATTGCAGATAATTAAGGGGAGCATATCAGTTTCACTGACTTCATTTACCTCCTAGGAAAACACTGATGACATGGGTGCACTTAAAAATATGTGTATTGATGATGATGAAAATCAACAATATAATGCGACATGTTTTCATTTTAGCTATTTCCCTAGAACCCTGAACAAACAGATACATTATCTTGTCCTAGAGTACTCAATTAGATGTTAAAACTGTGGGATCAAATTCTACTAGTGACCTAGTGAATTAATTACTGCATTATACTCTAATATTCATTTTATTCCTCTGGTCTTAGCAAACATCTACTAAGTGGAGACAATAGTATTTTTTCCTTATGAACTAAAAGATATAAACAAGATGATACTTATAAAGTGTAGATGTTTCATAGGAACATGTTTATAAAGGTAAATTATATAGTCGGAATTGATGATGATTATTTATTGGCAAACATGTCATTTTAATGCTGTAGCATTAATGCAGGTAACTGAACCCTGGAACATTTGCTCAGCTTTTGTATGGAAGGGTTCATTTCTAGACAAGTTTCTGTTATTTGTGTCATGTTTTCCCTTGCCCCAATTCTTTGAATTTCCTCACCCTTGTATGAAAAAAATTTTGACTATTAAGTTGCTGTCAGTTTGTATTTTAATACAAACTATTTTGTGTATTTGCACTAGTTTTACAAATCAATTCTACTGTTGGAAGAAACCCTAGACTTCTAAGCTGTAGACAGACTTCTAATTTCCCCTAGGACCTAGCTCAATCTTTTGCTTTTAAAAAGTAAGAATGAGTATTCCTATGCATTAACGATGAAAGAGAAATTGAGAAAACAGTCTCATTTACCATTGCAAAAACAAAACAAACAAACAAAAAAAAACAACAATAAAATATCTAGGAATAAACCTACCTAAGGAGGCAAAACCCACTCCAGTGTTCTTGCCTGGAGAATCCCAGGGACGGGGAAGCCTGGTGGGCTGCCATCTATGGGGTCGCACAGAGTCGGACATGACTGAAGCGACTTAGCAGCAGCAGCAGCAAGGAGGCAAAAGACCTATGCTCATAAAATTACAAGGTACTGACAAAAGAAATCAAAGATAATGCAAAACAGATGGAGGGATATACCATGTTCTTGGATTGGAAGAAACAATATTGTGAAATTGACTATACTACCCAAAGAATCTTCAGATTAAATACAATCCCTGTTAAATTACCAATGGCATTTTTCATAAAATTAGAGCCAAAAAATTTACAGTTTTAATGGAAACACAAAAGACCCCAAGTAGCTAAAGCAGTCTTAAGAAAGAAAAATGAAGCTGGACAAATTAGGTTCCCTGACTTCAGAATATATTACTGAGTTGGCCAAAAATTTGTTACATAAGATTTTATGGAAAAACTTAAACTAACTTTTTGGCCAGTTCAATACAGATCTAGGGTAATCAAGACGGTGTGGCACCGGCACAAAAATAGAAATATAGACCAATGGAACAGGCTAGAGAGCCCAGAGATGAACTCACACACCTGTGGTCACCTAATCTGTGACAAATGAGGTGAGAATATACAATGGAGAAGAGGTGGTCTCTTTAGTAAGTGGTGCTTGGAAAACTGGACAGCTATGTGTAAAAAAAGAAAATTAGAACACTCCCTAATACTGTATACAAAGATAAACTCAAAGTGGATTGAAAACCTAAATGTAAGACCAGATACTAGAAGACTCTTAGAGGAAAACACAGGGAAAACACTCTACCTAAATAAGTACTAAATGTTTGATTGATCTTTTCATTTCAAGAGAAGTGTGGCATATTTTTTAAAATATTTTTTGTTGTTGTTTTTGTTACACAAATCTGAGAGATTGATTGTTCATGTTGGCTTGAATTGGTGTGTTTGTCATTTAGTGTCACCCTTCCATGGAAGCTCTTAAATCTGTAATATACAGATGAGCCTTGATTGTGAGCAGGCAGATTTGGAGGTATGACCATTTCCAGCCAGTAATTCTGGTTTCTGAAGGATGTGACCGCTGAGTCTTTATACACCCACCCTGCTTTTCAGCGGCATGTGGATTTTGTTTTCTTAAATTGGGTTTATTGCTTCACCTTCTCCTGCCTGAAAAGCCATGCACCTCTGATTTCACTTAAGTGTGTGAGTCTTTTACAATCAAATTCTACAAGAGAAGAGGTGTGTACAGCATTTAACCATTAAATATAAAGAATGATAGGATGATCCACTACTCTTTAATTCATAGGACAAATTTAATGGTGAAATTGGGACACATCTTAAAAAAAGAACTGGAAGTACTGGTAAATTATTTTTCTATTTGTTTCCCAGATTGAGACCCTTTTTCAGAGTCTCAGGTAGCATTACTCTAGAATTTTAGAACATATTTTTTCCATGGACAGAGAAACAATGTTAATCTAAAGTATAAAAATTCTGAAGTGGTAGATAATACTAAGATCTATTTAAACTACATTTGGAACTTTCTATAAAAAGAAAGAAATGTGAGTTTATTTCACAAAGTATGTGGTTTCCATGTATTGCTTCTGGAATTAACCCTGTTAATTTTGGTGATATCACTTAGAGAAATCATCCCATCATTGTGTTTCTCTAGGATCACTTAGAGAAAGCATTCCATCATTGTATTTCTCTCGGAATTGATTCCTTATGACTGTTTTAAAAGAAAACTTATGAAATCGTTCATTGAAAAACATAACAAATGTGATGAAATAATTCCTAGAGAATCTGGATAAAGGGGGTGATTTATCACTCTAAGTTATTGTTGTTCAGTTGCTAAGTCACCTCTGACTCTTTGTGACCCCATGGACTAAAGCATGCCAGGCTTCCCTGTCCCTCACCATCTCCTGGAGTTTGCCCAAGTTCATGTCCATTGAGTCGATGATGCCATCCAGCCATCTCATCCTCCGTCTCCCTCTTCTCCTCTCCCTTCAATCTTTCACAGCATCAGGGTCTTTACCAATGAGTTTACATCAGGTGGCCAAAATATTGGAGCTTCAGCTTCAACATCAGTCCTTCCAGAGAATATTCAGGGTTGATTTCCTTTAAGATTGACCAGTTTGATCTCCTTGTTTTCTAAGGGATTCTCAATAGTGTTCTCTGGTACCACAGTTCAAAAGCATCAATTCTTCAGCACTCTTTCATTGTCCAGCCCTCGCATCTATACATGACTACTGGAAATACCATAGGTTTGATTATATGGACTTTTTTCAGCAAAGTGATATATTTGATTTTTAACACACTGTCTAGTTTTGTCATAGCTTTCCTGCCAAGAAGCAATCATCTTCTAATTTCAAGGCTACAGTCACCATCTGTACAGATGTTAGAGCCCAAGAAAAGGAAATCTGTCACTGCTTCTATCTTTTCCCCTTCTATTTGCCATGAAATGATGGGACAGGATGCCATGATCTTAGTTTTTTAATGTTGAGTTTTAATCTGGCTTTTTCACTCTCCTCCTTCACCCTCATCAAGAAGTATCACTAAATCAATGAAGTCAGTTTTTAAGTGAACCAAAATCCCTAGTTATTAATTTTTAAATGATGCCTAACTGGATATGTGAATCCAAACTCACAGAGTTAACCTGAGAATGAATAGGAGGTAACCATTATGTTTTCCTTTTTATGAACTTCCATTAAAAGGAAAAGATGGCTTAAAATTTTTTTTAAAGTCCTCTAGTTCTGTTTCCTCCCTCTTCCTTGGCAGATATGGACATTCAGAAGGAAGACAGTCCTTTGGATGCTGCCTGTCTCATTTTGGTTTTTGTTACAAATATGCCTAAGATACATTTTTCATGTACTGAAAACTTGCCAACTTAGTGTAAACCGATAAAAGTTCATCAGAAATTAGTGCTATTGGGGTGCTAAAAAGCAAAGGCAGCTCCAAAAATATAACATGAATAGTGCCTGAAGATGAAGCACTTTATCACTCAGAGGTTAAAAGGTCATAGTAGATAAAACTCTGGAAGTGTATCATTGATGTGTTGCTTCTATTAAAAAGCAAAAACAAAACACCTTAGATACTGGGATCTGGAATTAGATACTGGGATTTGGAATTAGATACTTAGATATTGGAATTTGGAAAATACAATCTGAAGTATTCTATACAGAGATGTATAGTTTTGAATAGTAATTATTTGTTCTATTTTCTTTAAATTATAACTTTTTCAGTGCTTTCCTTTATTTAAAGTGTGATATGATATCTTGGAGCCAGTTAACTGTTGAATGTATCCTTTTTACAATTACACTTAATAAGAAAACGGTGTTATATATAAATTAATTATCCATATGAATTTAGTTTCTAATTTACAGAAACAGATATGTCATTCAATTAGAGCCACTTATGCCTGCATTCATTTTGTTGCTGTTTGTCGTGTCTGACTCTTTGCAACCCCATGAACTGTATCCCGCCATGCTCCTCTGTCCATGGGATTTCTCAGTCAAGAATATTGGAGTGGGTTGCGATTTCCTTAGCCAGGGAATCTTACCCAGGATTGAGCCCAAGTCTCTGATTTGGCAGGAGGATTCTTTACCACTGAGCCACCAGGGAAGCCCACCTTCATCCAGCCAACAATATCTACTGAGAGCTTGTTAGGCAATGTTGCAGGTTCTGGGGCTGTCACAGTCATCAAGAGACAAAATGTCTGTCCTTCTGGAGCTTAAGTTCTCCTGAAGAAGTTGAAAAGCAGGCCAATGCATATGTAATGAAATCTCAGTGCTGATACATGCAAAGGAGAAAAGTGAAGCAGAACTTGAGGAGGAGCTAGCCGATGGCATTATTAATAATGGGCAATATATATTGATCTATTACAAATTCTGCGAGTACTGACTCATTTAATATTCTTAACAATGTTAGGAGGTACACAACTTTGTAATTATGGTATTATAGTCTTACTTAGAGTTTAGGAAGCTAAGATAGTGTAGGTTCAGGAACTTGCCCAGTTGGCACAGCCAGGCAAGACTTATCCCCAGGCCGCCTGGCTTCAAGTCTCCAATTTATTTTTGTTTGGCTGCAAAAAAAAAAAAAAGTCAACAAAAGAACCTAAAATGCAGAACTTTGGTGCAATCTCCAAAATGACAGAATGATCTCAGTTCATTTCCAAAGGAAACCATTCAGTATCACAGTAATCCAGGTCTATGCACCACCCTAATCATAGAAAGTGAAGAGGAACTAAAGAGCCTCTTGATAAAAGTGAAAGAGGGGTGTGAAAAAGCTGGCTTAAAACTCTATGACCCACCTCCCAGACTATTGGAAATAAAAGCAAAAATAAACAAATGGGACCGAATTAAAATTAAAAGCTTCTGCACAACAAAGGAAACTATAAGCAAGGTGAAAAGACAGCCTTCAGAATGGGAGAAAATAATAGCAAATGAAGCAACTGACAAACAACTAATCTCAAAAATATACAAGCAACTCCTGCAACTCAATTCCAGAAAAATAAACAACCCAATCAAAAAATGGGCCAAAGAACTAAACAGAAATTTCTCCAAAGAAGACATATAGATGGCTAACAAACACTTGAAAAGATGCTCAACATCACTCATTATCAGAGAAATGCAAATCAAAACCACAATGAGGTACCATTTCACACCACTCAGAATGCTGCTGCTAAGTCGCTTCAGTCGTGTCTGATTCTGTGTGACACTAGAGATGGCAGCCCACCAGGCTCCCCTGTCCAAAAGTCTACAAGCAGTAAATGCTGGAGAGGGTGTGGAGAAAAGGGAACCCTCTTACACTGTTGGTGGGAATGCAAACTAGTACAGCCACTATGGAGAACAGTGTGGAGATTCCTTAAAAAACTGGAAATAGAACTGCCTTATGACCCAGCAATCCCACTGCTGAGCATACACCCCAAGGAAACCAGAATTGAAAGAGACATGTGTACCCCAATGTTCATTGCAGCACTGTTTATAATAGCCAGGACATGGAAGCAACCTAGATGTCCATCAGCAGATGAATGAATAAGAAAGCTGTGGTACATATACACAATGGAGTATTACTCAGCCATTAAAAAGAATACATTTGAATCAGTTCTAGTGAAGTGGATGAAACTGGAGCCTATTATACAGAGTGAAGTAAGCCAGAAAGAAAAACACCAATACAGTATACTAACGCATATATATGGAATTTAGAAAGATGGTAATGATAACCCTGTATGCAAGACAGCAAAAGAGACCTAGATGTATAGAACACTCTTTTGGACTCTGTGGGAGAAGGAGATGGTGGGAAGATTTGGGGCAATGGCACTGAAACATGTATAATATCATATAAGAAATGAATCGCCAGTCCAGATTTGATACAGGATGCTTGGGGCTGGTGCATTGGGATGACCTGGAGGGATGGTACAGGGAGGGAGGTGGGAGGGGGGTTCAGGATGGGGAACACGCATATGCCCGTGGTGGATTCATGTTGATGTGTGGCAAAACCAATACAATATTGTAAAGTAAAAAACAAACAAACAAAAAACACACACACACACACAAAAAAAAAAACTCAACATTCAAGAAGCTAAGATTATGGCATCCTGTTTCATAACTTCATTTCAATAGATGGGGAAACAGTGGAAACAATGACAGACTTTATTTCCAAAATCATTGCAGATGGTGACTGCAGCCATGAAATTAAAAGATGCTTGCTCCTGGAAAGAGGAACTATAACAAACCTAGACAGAATATTGAAAAGATGAGACATCACTTTGCCTACAAAGTCCATATAGTCAAACCTATGGTTTTCCCAGTAGTCATGTACCAATGTGAGAGTTGGACCACAAAGGAGGCTGAGCGCTGAAGAACTGATGCTGTAAAACTGTGGTTCTGGAGAAGATTATTGAGAGTCCTTTGGACAGCAAGGAGATCAAACCAATTAATCCTAAAGGAAATCAACACAAATTTTCTTTGGAAGGACTGATGATGAAGCTGAAGCTCCAATACTTTGGCCACCTGATGTAAAGAGATGACTCATTGGAAGAGACCCTGATGCTGGGAAAGATGTAAGGCAGGTGGAGAAGGGTATGAAAGAGGACAAGATGGTTGGATGGCATCACCAACTTACTGGACGTGAGTTTGAGCAAACTCCAAGCAATAGTGAAGGACTAGGAACACTGGTATGCTGCTGTCCATGGGGTTGCAAAGTGTTGGGCACGACTCAGTGACTGGACAACAACAACCTATATCCATATGCTGAGGGAAATAAGATGTTGTGTTTTCTTTTTCATGTGTTTTCATTCGCAAACAATGCATTTAAGACACTGAAGAAAATGCACTTGATTGGTCCACTATTTGTAGGTTTAAACTTGGGAAAGTATCATCATCAGAATGGGCTCCAGGATTACTAATGTATAAGGGGCAGTTTGCCATTGCTTGAACTTGCATGTATTAAACATTAGAAAATGGTAAAAGGCCAATAACCTTATATCTTCAGAGAACCAGATTTTCTGTAAAATTTTTTGAAAGTTTTGCTCTAGTGTACTAACTCCTATGTAAAATGTACTTTGGGAAGCTTGACTCAACCATAAAGATGCTTTTAACTTTTCAGTTTAAATCACATTGGGAGAAATAGCTTCACTTTTTGAGAGGCTTCCTAAACTAACCCCTAGCAGGGGTTTCTGGTGGATGTCCTGTGGTGGGAAAGGGGGACACTAGAGATCTTTCTGTCCTGAGTTGACTCCACCCTCTTTCTCACTGAACACTCATTGGAAGGAGCTCTCCCCATCACCTGGCTATACATGTAAGATATGTAAGAAGTCCTGAGGATGTCAAAGCTCTAATGTCTAAGAGGCTTGCCTACTTCAGTAGCAGTTTGCTAAGAAAAAATGTCATTCTTTCTGTATCCACAGGTACAACTTAAAGAATCCATTGAAGGTCTTCCTACTAAAATGAATACTGAATTAGCAGAATCTGGATTGATCTTGAGTGCTGGTCAGAAACAACCGGTGTGCCTTGCCAGGATTCTTCTCAGGAAGAATCAGATATTGATTATTGAAAAAGCCACATCACACGTGGACCCAAGGTATGGAGCTGAGCCCCAGGAAATCTTTAATCTGACTTGTAAATGTGGTAAATGGAAAGCATTTAGTGAATCTTAGAAATGTTTCTAAGTGCTCTCTTGGCCTCATGGATATCTGTTGATAATATTAATTCAAGAAAACAAAGGAAAAAACCAAGACATGTCATATGGTGTTAATGTTGTTATGAGGCATGCTAAGAAAGCTGAATTCATAAATCCAGCTCCTGATAGTTTCAAGCAATTTTGAGGGAAGACTAATTTTCCACCATTTTATGAAAAATGTAAATTTCTAAGTAGACATTTTATACTTAGTTTTTTTAGGAACAAGACTGTATGTTAAAGTATTGATTTTAAAAACCATTGTAAAAATATCATAGGATGTTTTTAAGTCTTAAGTCTGCATTTCCTGTCTTTACTGAATTAAATCAACTTCTTTGTTTCTAGAACTGATCAGATCAGATCAGATCAGGCGTTCAGTCGTGTCCGACTCTTTGAGACTCCATGAATCGCAGCACGCCAGGCCTCCCTGTCCATCACCATCTCCTGGAGTTCACCCAGACTCATGTCCATTGAGTCAGTGATGCCATCCAGCCATCTCATCCTCTGTCGTCCCCTTCTCCTCCTGCCCCCAATCCCTCCCAGCCTCAGAGTCTTTTCCATTGAGTCAACTCTTTGCATGAGGTGGCCAAAGTACTGGAGTTTCAGCTTCAGCATCATTCCTTCCAAAGAAATCCCAGGACTGATCTCCTTCAGAATGGCCTGGTTGGATCTCCTTGCAGTCCAAGGGACTCTCAAGAGTCTTCTCCAACACCACAGTTCAAAAGAATCAATTCTTTGGCACTCAGCCTTCTTCACAGTCCAACTTTCACATCCATACATGACCACAGGAAAAACCATAGTCTTGACTAGATGAAACTTTGTTAGCAAAGTAATGTCTCTTCTTTTGAATATGCTATCTAGGCTGGTCATAATTTTCCTTCCAAGGAGTAAGTGTCTTTTAATTTCATGGCTGCAGTCACCATCTGTAGTGATTTTGGAGCCCAGAAAAATAAAGTCTGACACTGTTTCCACTGTTTACCCATCTATTTCCCATGAAGTGGTGGGACCAGATGCCATGATCTCCGTTTTCTGAATTTGGAGCTGTAAGCCAACTTTTTCACTCTCCACTTTCTCTTTCATCAAGAGGCTTTTTAGTTCCTCTTCACTTTCTGCCATAAGGTTGGTGTCATCTGCATATCTGAGGTTATTGCTATTTCTCCCGGCAATCTTGATTCCAGCTTGTGTTTCTTCCAGTCCAGTGTTTCTCAAGATGTACTCTGCATATAAGTTAAATAAACAGGGTGACAATATACAGCCTTGACGAACTTCTTTTCCTATTTGGAACCAGTCTGTTGTTCCATATCCAGTTCTAACTGTTGCTTCCTGACCTGCATACAAATTTCTCAAGAGGCAGATCAGGTGGTCTGGTATTCCCATCTCTTGAAGAATTTTCCAGTTTATTGTGATCACACACACACACACACACACAAAAAAAAAAATCATGAGAGATTTACCCAGTGCATTGTGCTGACCATTGCACACAGGTTGAGCAGCATTATTGACTGTGAATGGATAATGTTAAGACCCTGTCCATTTTAGTTGTTTTCATTTATGTTCAATTTTCAATATATCCTTTTGTGTAAAATTTGATAGGAACCTCCGTTAATTTAACCTCCATTTAACTTCCCTGATGGCTCAGATGGTACAACATCTGTCTACAATGCGGGAGACCCTGGTCCGATCCCTGGGTTGAGAAGATCCCTGGAGAAGGGAATGGCAGCCCACTTCAGTACTATTGCCTGGAAAATCCCATGGATGGAGTAGCATGGTAAGCTACAGTCCATGGGGTCACAAAGAGTCAGACGCGACTGAGTGACTCCTCCATTAATTTTTCTCTTGTTTCTTCTCTCATTCCTAAAAGTTACTCAAGTACTTAACTATACTTTTAGAATGCACTATTAAATAATATATCCAATAATCTTATATTTTCAAATTAAAAATTTATTTGAATTGTCATTTTTATTTATGACAGCCAACCATTAAAATATTCCAAACCCAAGTTATAGTTCCATATTTTAGTGGGGTAGGACACAGTCATTTTCACTGTGTCATAGTTGTTTCAGCATTTTTGGATTCCCTTATCAAAAAATTAGCCTCTAGTTTAGACTGCCAGGAGGTTTATGGCTAAAGTTGTAGATTTTCTCAGGAGTCCATGAGAAGAAAAGGCCTAGTGAGAAAAACAGTATTTTAATGGAAAGGATTTAATATAAGGAATTTAATGCATAGGGATTCACTTCAGTTCAGTTCAGTCACTCAGTCGTGTCCGACTCTTTGCGACCCCATAAATCACAGCACACCAGGCCTCCCTGTCTATCACCAACTCCCATAGTTCACCCAGACTCATGTCCATCGAGTCAGTGATGCCATCCAGCCATCTCATCCTCTGTCGTCCCCTTCTCCTCCTGCCCACAATCCCTCTCAGCATCAGAGTTTTCCAATGAGTCAACACTTCACATGAGGTGGCCAAAGTACTGGAGTTTCAGCTTCAGCATCATTCCTTCCAAAGAAATCCCAGGGCTGATCTCCTTCAGAATGGCCTGGTTGGATCTCCTTGCAGTCCAAGGGACTCTCAAGAATCTTCTAAAACACTGCAGTTCAAAAGCATCCATTTATTGGCACTCAGCTTTCTTCACAGTCCAACTCTCACATCCATACATGACCACTGGAAAAACCATAGCCTTGACTAGATTGACCTTTGTTGGCAAAGTAATGGCTCTGCTTTTCAATATGCTATCTAGGTTGGTCATAGCTTTTCTTCCAAGGAGTAAGCGTCTTTTAATTTTATGGCTGCAATCACCATCTGCAGTGATTTTGGAGCCCCCCAAAAATAAAGTCTGACACTGTTTCCACTGTTTCCCCATCTATTTGCCATGAAGTGGTGGGACCAGATGCCATGATCTTCATTTTCTGAATGTTGAGCTTTAAGCCAACTTTTTCACTCTACACTTTCACTTTCATCAAGAGGCCTTTTAGTTCCTCTTCACTTTCTGCCATAAGGGTGGTGTCATCTGCATATCTGAGGTTATTGATATTTCTCCCGGCAATCTTGATTCCAGCTTGTGCTTCTTCCAGCCCAGCATTTCTCATGATGTACTCTGCATATAAGTTAAACAAGCAGGGTGACAATATACAGCCTTGATGAACTCCTTTTCCTATTTGGAACCAGTCTGTTGTTCCATGTCCAGTTCTAACTGTTGCTTCCTGACCTGAATACAGGTTTCTCAAGAGGCAGGTCAGGTGGTCTGGTATTCCCATCTCTTGAAGAATTTTCCACAGTTTAATGTGATCCACATAGTCAAAGGCTTTGGCATAGTCAATAAAGCAGAAATAGATGTTTTCTGGAACTCTATTGCTTTTTCTATGATCCAGCAGATGTTGGCAATTTGATCTCTGGTTCCTCTGACTTTTCTAAAACCAGCTTGAGCATTAGGAAGTTCACGGTTCACATATTGCTGAAACCTGGCTTGGCAATTTTGAGCATTACTTTACTAGCGTGTGAGATGAGTGCAATTGTGTGGTAGTTTGAGCAATATTTGGCATTGCCTTTCTTTGGGATTGGAATGAAAATCCTTTACCTTTTCCAGTCCTGTGGCCACTGCTGAGTTCTCCAGATTTGCTGTCATATTGAGTGCTGCACTTTCACAGCATCATCTTCGACGATTTGAAATAGCTCAACTGAAATTTGATCACCTCCACTAGCTTTGTTTGTAGTGATGCTTTCTAAGGCCCACTTGACTTCATATTTCATGATGTCTGGCTCTAGGTGAGTGATCACACCATCGTGATTATCTTGGTTTTGAAGATTTTTTTTGTACAATTTTTCTGTGTAATCTTGCCACCTCTTCTTTTTTTTTTTTTTTTTTTAATTTTATTTTATTTTTAAACTTTACATAACTGTATTAGATTTGCCAAATATCAAAATGAATCCGCCACAGGTTTACATGTGTTCCCCATCCCGAACCCTCCTCCCTCCTCCCTCCCCATTCCATCCCTCTGGGTCGTCCCAGTGCACCAGCCCCAAGCATCCAGTATCGTGCATCGAACCCGGACTGGCAACTCATTTCATACATGATATTTTACATGTTTCAATGCCATTCTCCCAAATCTTCCCACCCTCTCCCTCTCCCTCTTCTTAATATCTTCTGCTTCTAGAGATCGCCTCAAGAAAATCAGAGATACCAAAGGAATATAGGGATTAGAGGGCTAGAAGTGAAACACTGGGGTAACGATTTTAGAAAGCAGCTACCATATCCTAGGACAGATCTCCAGACCTGAGAATTCAGAAAAGAGGCCCTAAAAAACTGATGATCAGATCTCCAAGGAGAGGTCATTGCCTGGTTGCTGGTCATATTTGTGAGGGAGCAGAATGAGGCGGGTTCTCCAGGTGCTAATAGCCAGGAGCTGGACTCAGGTCCCAGTGCTGAGGTGCCACTAGTAGCAGAATCAGGTGGCACATTAGCTGTGTTTCCCACCTCAGTCTCCCTCTAGTGCCCCCTACTGGCAGAACCTAACAAAGGCCACCTGGTGAAAAAGTCTCTGAACTGATGCAGTGACTTGCAGAGACCCACCTTTTGCATCACAGATGAGAGTTTGGAAAGAAAGGCAAATCAGGGATAAGAGACTAAAACAACCAGCCAGTCTCTCACACGATAGCTCTGTTCTGCACACGTGGCAAGCTCCAGACTTTGGTCTCTGGATCTCTGTCTAGTATATTCCTTCCAGGTTTGGTTAGCTCTTTCTTCCTTAGTAATTTAACATTTCCTTCCTTAGCTTTATTTCCTTCCTCCATCTATTCCTTTTCTCTGTCTTTTTCATTTTTTTTTCTCTTTCTTTGTCCCTTTCCTCTGTTGCTTGCTCACTTTCAGTAAATGTTAGGATGTGGTTTTATAAAATAAGAAAAACATTCCTCAAAGGATAAACTTTGGCAGCAAATAATCTCAAGGAATGCAAGATACTTTAAGGTATTTTGATGGTCCATACAAAATAGGCAATAATCACTAATGAGTGGTCAGTAATAAGCACAGTTCTTTATGTATGATGATAATAGAACTGTATTTTTTGACTTGGACAGTTCCTGGAATATCACCTCCCACACTACCTCACATGCATTGTCAAATGGGACATCGGTGGGGACATTGAGTAGATACCAGGCTATCAGCACTGAGGCAGTGCCTGTAGCCTCACTCCCTGAGCTGGACGTGCACAGGAGTGAGCTCTGGGGAGGCAGACGACAGGAGTGGGTCATCCTCAACCAAAGGGATGCTCTAGGCTCCAAACAGTGTATCTGGTCACCTGTATTAGACATCACAGTAGGATGTGGACTCTACCTGCAGACTTTCATGAGGAATGGAGTGACATTCAAGATTGCTCAGCACTGGCTCTTAATTTCTAGAAATGTTTTGTGTCAGGCATCCTTAGTTGTTCATTTTGTGTTTTTGAGGCTAATTGGAGAAGTAAACTTTTATTGCTAGATTTTACCTGTCACTTTGTTCTTACTTCTCAATATTCCATTTCAAAGATTGTCCCTTAAAGCACCATTCTTCCATTATAAATAAATTATGCTGTGAAACTTACCTATTTCAAGCCCTTTGTCAGGCTTTAGACATAGCAGCAGAAAGATGGCTTGATCTCCAGCTCATTTAAGGGTCTTTTCAATTAAATTCTTTGCTCCTAAATGTACCCTAAAGATTTATTTTTGGTTTCGGTATTATAGCATTAATGGTAGCAGATTCATTTTATTATCTAATTCTTAGAAATACTGTCACCTTGGAATGTGTGGTTGGTGAGGGAAATTGAGGAAGGACAGAATTTTGACATGTCACCTGGTCTCTAGTCTTTCCCATTCTATTGTTGTCCTCTATTTCTTGGCATTGATCACTGAGGAAGACTTTCTTATCTCTCCTTGCTTTTCTTTGGGACTCTGCATTCAGACAAGCATTGTGGGAGTTTTCTGCCCGGGACTTGGAAACGGTGAACCTGAAAGAACAACACTTGGACAGTCTCTGCAAGGACTGACGATTTTATTTCTGCAGTCGAGCCTTTTTATAGGAGCGAGGAACAAAGAGCTTAGAGCATACGGCCAGCAGGGCACGTACAGGGCTAAGATATAATCAGTAAAACATACTTCAAGGACAGTGCATTCTTAATGACCCATGTGTTTATCCATGACCCATTTTCTCAAGCAATGTCTTTAATGTTTAATCGCTAAATTTTGGCACCGAGCATAGCCAAAGGCAGGAAATGTTTTTCAGCTATCAGTACACAATGCCTGGGTACTTCTGGCCCTTCACCATTTCCCTTAGGACCTTCTCCTTCAAGGCTATTTTGCACTGTGCCTCCCAACATATCCTCCGTTTGTTTTTAGTTTAAGCATGGCAGCTGCTAGTTGGACTCCATCGTAGGAGGCACGGAGTTTTGGGTAGAGACATCTGTATAGAATTGTGTAGTGCCATACTAGATAGGGTTCCTACTGTAACAATAAATATTAGACTAAGAATGCCAGCAATAATCCATCCTATTATGCGCTTTGACCTCCTTAAGCCATATTTGAGCAAAACTGAGAGAAATAAAGAGTCGGTCCATGGTTCTGTTAGGTTAATAGGAAGCCACAAATCAGATCTTTGCTTGACTATTGCAATGTTGACATAATGACATGAAATAGTATGGTTTAAACACGTATACAAGGCACATGCTCTACAGTTAACAATCTTAGCAGAAAGATCTATATAGAAGTTACCTACAATAAACATGTACAGGAGGTGCACACAAGATTGGATATAACCTGTACTATTGTATAAAAAGGTATAGTTTTGAGGTTTTAAGGCTTTTTCAGTCCCATACACACTGGCAAAGTGCTCCAGTGCAACAGGAATCTTCCACACATGCTATTGCTCAGGTCCTACGGTAGGGGCTCAGACGTTGACATTTTCTCTTCTGCTTCTCTGTGGTCATTGACAACAACCTTTGCATCAGCTGCATCACCTGTCAGGGGAGTCTGGTCTCGGGGTCCTTCTTGGTAACAGACATGGTGAAGTGGAACCTAGATTTCTTCTCCATCTGCAACAACAAGACCGTAACCTCTGCCTAGGAGTCATAAGATTTGGCAACCATTGATTAAACTGTTTATACCATATTGGAGTGTTGGCTTCTAACAGTTTTCTACTGTTTTCCTCTGCAAAATGTCTGTCTGCACGAGTAACAGAACTATCTTTCATTAAATTTTTTTTTAAAAACTTAAGGAATAAAGAGTTAAAGATAATAACAATTGAGGGTTCATAGGATAAGAAGTGCATCTCCTCTTCCATGTTCCCCCTTTCTGTTTTAATAAATGAGTTTTAAGAGGATGATGGGTTCTTTCGATAATTGCTTGACCCTGGGGATTGTAGGGTATCCCCGTGATGTGTGTTATATTCCATTCCATTAGAAATGAACGAAATGAGTGAGAAGTAAATGCAGGCCCATTATCTGTTTTTAAGACTGAAGGTATTCCCATAACAGGGAAGGTGAGTAAAAGTGCAGAAATGGCATGTTTGCTGGATTCTGAAGAGACAGGCACTGCCCATATAAAACCTGAAAATGTATCAACTGAGACAAAAAGCAAAGAAAACTTTCCCAAGGAGCAATGAGTGAAGTCAGATTGCCAAAGGGAGTTAGGCTGTTGCCCACGAGGATTAACTCCTGAAACTGGTATGTAAGTGCAGAGGAGCGCAGACATCACAGGATTTAATGATATGTCTCACTTCAGTGAGGGGGATATGGTATTTAGAGTGCAATCTTTTAGCATTGTTATGAAGATTAGCATGTTCATCCATAGCAGACATAAAGACAGGAGCTATGAACCTATCAACAGCATCATTTCCTGCTGCCAGGGGGCCAGGTAAACCTGAATGAGCATGTATATGTGCAATGAAGAAAGGTTCCGTGCATGATCGAATTAAGGCTTGAGTCTTTGAAAAGAGAATATATAATTCTTCATCTAGGTTGTATAAAAAGGTGGTAACAAAATCAGGGAAAAGGGAAGAAAGGTATTTGGAATCAGTATACACATTGAAGGATAATGGTTGAAGAGACAAAAGAGCATATAAAGCATATAATTCAACTCTTTGCACTGAAGAATAGGTAGTAGGTAGTTTCTCTTTGATATTAGGGCCGACAATCCCAGTTATGCCTTTCTTGTTGCCATCAATAAAATAGGTAGGTGCATTTGAAATAGGCTGGGAGGCAATGATATTAGTTACTATAAATTTAGCAAATTGTAAGAAGTTCCACAATTTTCCTTTTGGCAAATGGAATGAGATAACATTCTGAAAATCATTTAATGCTATTTGCATGGTCATGTTATACTGTAAGGCAATTTGTAGTACCTTTTTTGTCAAGGGGACATGTATTGCATATGGATCAAATCCAGTTAAGGTTTGTACACGGCTCCATCCTGATACAATTAGTTGCCCTATTTTCTCAGTGTATGATACGATTTTTTTTTTTGATTGTTTAGTATGCAGATATACCCATTCTATTGGGCTGTTTTGAGCTATAATTGCAGTAGGTGAATGTTTGGTAGGAAATATATATAAATAAACCGGTTGGGTATGATCCAGCCAAGTTAAGAAGGATTGCTGAATGTGTTTTTCAACAATTTTTAATTCTTCTTTCACTTCTTTTGTTAGCTGTCTAGGGCTATTAGGGTCAGGAGGCCCCTCTAAAATTTTAAATAAATTTTGTAATGCATAGGTGGGAAAGCCAATATATGACTAAAGCCAATTAATATCCCCTATCAATTTTTGAAAATCATTTAATGTGCATAGAGAATACATATAGATTTGAGTTTTTTGAGGTTTTATCTTAGACTCTTCCATAACATGTCCTAAGTAATTAAAGGGTGCTTTCAATTGAATTTTATCTGGTGCAACAAGTAGGCCATGATTTTGAAGAGTAGTAGTGACCTCGTCATATAACTGTTGTAAATAAAGTTCAGATTCCATGGAGAGGAGTATATCATCCATATAATGAATTATGAAAGCAATAGGATATTTAACAGGTTGTAATAAAACAGATATGAGATATTGGCAAATGGTAGGAAAATTCATCATTCCCTGAGGTAAAACCTTCCATTGAAATCTTTTAACAGGAGCCATGTGATTTATAGAAGGAACTGAAAAAGCAAAACGTTTTCTATCTTTAGGATGCAAAAGTATAGTAAAAGAGCAGTCTTGTAAATCAATAATAATTACAGACCAGCCTTTTGGTACCATGGAAGGGGAGGGAAATCCAGGTTGTAATGGCCCCATAGGAATCATTGTATTATTAGCATTTCTTAAATCTATCAACATTCGCCATTTTCCTGATTTCTTTTTTATTAAAAAAGCAGGAGAATTCCATGGGGAAAATGAAGGCTCCATATGATTTTTCTGTAATATCTCATTTACTAATTGTGTGAGAGCTGCCAACTTTTCTTTAGTCAGGGGCAATTGAGGTGTCCATACTGGGGCATCAGATTCCCAATTGAGAGGCAATGGTGTTAACTCAATGGCCCCCATTAAAAAGGCTCATTTAGAGAGATTGTGACTTTCATTTGTTCAAGAAAATCCCTTCCCCACAGATTAACAGGGATACTGGTAATATATGGTTTGATGTAAGCTACAATTTGATCAGGACCATAAGCTTGTAAATAGGATGCACTGACGAAAGTTTGTGTAGCATCAGCTTCACCTACCTATAATAGTCTGGAAGGAGCCACAGCCTTACCCCAATCAAGAGGCCATTCTTCAGTTCTAATAATGGCAATGTCGGCTCCTGTATCCAACATACCCGTGAAATTTTTTCCCCATATCTTTAGAGTAAGCATAGGTTTTTGATGCTCCTTTAATAAGGTAGATAGTGCAGTGGTAAGATTAGTGCTACCAAAACCTCCCTGTCTAATTTTATCAGATGCTTTCAATGGTTTGACATGTGGCAAAAGTAATAATTGTGCAAAGCGTCCCCCTTTTTGTAGATATACATTTCATACTTTCACGACATTCACCATGACATGTATCTCTCCTTCATAATCTTCATCTACAACTCCAGTTAACACTACTAAATCTTTTATTGTACAGCTGCTGCGTCCCAAAATTAGTCCAACTGTTCCAGATGGGATCGGACCATAATATCCAGTGGGTATTTTATGAGGATTGTATAATTCTATTAATTCCATATCATAAGGACTAGGTACATCAATGCAAGCACTCTTAGATGTAGCTGCTTGCAGTGTCATAATGTTGGGTCCTCCTTTTGTAGTGAGGCTAGAGGATAGCCCCTTTATTAGTTTCCCTGGTGTTTTTGTTGTGCCTCTGGTGTCAATGCATTTCCAACCTTATCGAATTTGGAACAACAGTCATTCAACCAATGGAATCCCCTCTTACATTTTGGGCAAACTCCTGAGGGCCTTTTTTTTTTTATTAGAAGTATTATTATTTTTAGCTGTCTGCATTGGCATGCGGCATTGTTTTTTCATACGGCCGGCCTTCCCGCAGTTAAAACATTTAGCATTGGCAGCCTTTTGCACATTAAAAGTTTCTAGTGCCACTAATTTTGTTCTATGGGACATAGATCCGATATCTCTACAAGCTTTGAAATACTCCATAAGAGAACCGGTTTCTCAAATTGGTCTAAGCATGGATCGACATTCCTCATTAGCATTTTCAAAGGCAAGTTGCTTTAAAATAATATTTTGTAAGGTTTCATCTCTGATAGATTTCTCGACGGCATCCTTTAATTTCCCTATAAATTGGGTATATTCCTCCTCATGTCCCTGTGTAATCTTGACAAATGAACCATCAGAGTTAACACTATCAACCTTCGCCCATGCTCTGCAAGAAATTTCTTTAATGAAATGCAACATCTGAGGGGTAATATTAGCTAATTGTGCAGTCATATTGGCCATGGCTCCCATTCCAGTAAGTATACCATAAGTTAAATTGGCAGGTTTACCACGAGATTGCTGGTTAATCATCATTTGTTGGGCCTCATCACCAAACCACATTTGCCACTGAAGTAATTGTTGAGGATTTAGAACCATCTTTGCTACTTGAAAAAAAATCATATGGCATCCAATGATCAGCCCATCCTCTGAGGAATTCTACACAGTAAGGAGAAGTAGGTCCATACAATGTGCATGCTTTCTTAAAGCTAGACAACATACCAAAATCTAGACTAGCCCAAGTATTCTGGCCTTGGGCAGGTTGATCAAACTGTATTGGGAAAGCAAAAGCACAAGCAGGCATCTCCCGAGGAGGAGTGAAATGGTTAGTACGAGCAAAGTTAGCAACTGCTGTTACAGGTGGAGCAGAAGGAAAAGCCTCAGACTTGGGCTATCCATTGAATGAAATGACCTCTGCTCTAAGTGGTTTTGGTTTTGACACATCCTGTATACATATGTCTCCAAGCTGTTTTTCCAGGGATTGTGTCTGATTGAGCATAACATTCTTATATTTCAAAGCACCTTGTATATCTTATTCCTTAAGCTCATATTCGTGTAAAGACTGAACAGTCTCCACTTCCAAATCAACATTATTCCCTTCAATTTGTTCTATGACAGCCCATATGAATGACCATGTAACCCACCATTGAGGGGGGATACGGACTCCTTGCTGATATGCTCACAAAACATTATTCTTAACCCTTTTCCACATGTCTAGATCGAGCATACCCTCCTCTGGGAACCATAGATTATGTTCCAGTAAAATATGATAGCAGTCATTCAACTGATCTCTTGAAACATTAACACCATTTTGTCTCAAAAAGTGATGCATTATAGAAATGAAAGGAATCTTACTGCTATGTTGTCCCATCCTGCTTATCTCTTTCTGCAGGGCTCGCCACTTTGTTCAGTCTTTCTATCAAGTCCCTGTTCGGGGCGCCACCTGTGGGAGTTTTCTCTCTGGGACTTGGAAATGGTGAACCTGAAAGAACAACACTTGGACAGTCTCTGCAAGGACTGATGATTTTATTTCTGCAGTTGAGCCTTTTTATAGGAGCAAGGAAAAAAGAGCTTAAAGCATACGGCCAGCAGAGCACGTACAGGGCTAAGATATAATCAGTAAAACATACATCAAGGAACAGTGCATTCTTAATGACCGTGTGTTTATCCATGACCCATTTTCTCAAGCAACGTCTTTAATGTTTAATCGCTAAATTTTGGCACTGAGCGTAGCCAAAGGCAGGAAATGTTTTTCAGCTATCAGTACACAATGCCTGGGTACTTCTGACCCTTCACCATTTCCCCGAGGACCTTCTCCTTCAAGGCTATTTTGCACTGTGCCTCCCAACAAGTATATCTTTACTTTTCTCCTTTAGCTTCTCTTAATTTATCAGCTATTTAAATAACCTCAGATATGCAGATGACACCACCCTTGTGGCAGAAAGCGAAGAGGAACTGAAGAACTAACTTCTTCATGAACATGAAAGAGGAGAGTGAAAAAGCTGACTTAAAACTCAGCATTCAAAAAACTAAGATTATGGCATCCAGTCCCATCATTTTGTGGCAATAGATAGGGATACAATGGAAACAGTGACAGACTTTATTTTCTTGGATTCCAAAATCACTGCAGATAGTGACTGCAGCTATGAAATTAAAAGACAGTTGCTCCTTGAAAGAAAAACTGTGAACAACCTAGACAGCATATTAAAAAGCAGAGACGTTACTTTGCTGACAAAGGTCTGTCTAGTTCAAAGCTATGGTTTTTCCAGTAGTCATGTATTGATGTGAAAGTTGGACCATAAAGAAAGCTGAGTGTCAAAGAACTCAGCTTTTGATGCTTTTGAACTGTGGTGTTGGAGAAGACTTTTGAGAGTTCCTTGGACTGCAAGGAGATCAAATCAGTCCATCCTAAAGGAAATCAGTCCTGAATATTCATTGGAAGGACTGATGCCGAAGCTGAAACTCCAATACTGTGGCCATGGGATCTGCATTTGAACTGTGGTGTTGGAGAAGACTTTTGAGAGTTCCTTGGACTGCAAGGAGATCAAATCAGTCCATCCTAAAGGAAATCAGTCCTGAATATTCATTGGAAGGACTGATGTCGAAGCTGAAACTCCAATACTGTGGCCACCTGATGCAAAGACCTGACTCATTTAAAAAGTCCCTGATGCTGGGAAAGGTTGAAGGCAGGAGGAGAAGGGGATAACAGAGGATGAGATGATTGGATGGCGTCACTGACTCGGACATGAGTTTGAGTGAGCTCTGGGAGTTGGTGATGAACAGGGAGGCTTGGCATGCTGCAGTCCATGGGGTTGAAAAGAGTCAGACACGAATGAGTGACTGAACTGAGCTGAACTGTCACCTGGTCAGTCCTAAAGTGTTATCACTCAGCACCTGATCAGCAGATGTGAACATCTGTATCCTCTGAACAAAGCAGCTTTGTTGCTATTATCAAAATATGTTCATTTGTTTAATGCTTTACTTATTGATTTGTTGTTTAGTCACTCAGTTGTGTCCACCTATTTGTGACCCCATGGACTGCAGCACACCAGGCTTCCATGTCCTTCACTATCTCCTAGAGCTTGCTCAAACTCATGTCCACTGAGTCAGTGATGCCATCCAACCAGCTCATCCTCTGTTGTCCCCTTCTCCTCCTGCTTTCAATCTTTTCCAGCATCAGGGTCTTTTCTAGTGAGTCAGCTCTTCACATCAGGTGGCCAAAGTACTGGACTTCAGCTACAGCATCAGTTTGTTCAATGAATATTCAGGGTTGATTTCCTCTAGGATTGACTTGTTTGATCTTCTTGCAGTCCAGGAACTCTCAAGAGTCTTCTCCAACATCATAGTTCAAAAGTATCAATTCTTCAGTGCTAAGCCTTCTTTATGGTCCAACTCTCACATCTATATATGACTTCTGGAAAAATCATAGATTTGACTAGACGGATCTTTGTCAGCAAAGCAATGTCTCTGCTTTTTAATGCACTGCCTAGGTTTGTCATAGCTTTTCTTCCAAAGAGCAAGTGTCTTTTACTTACCAATATCTCCTGGTAAATTTCTATAATCTCAAATTGTTCTCTCTTGGTCAATGTCTGTGAACAAATCTTTAAAGAACTTTTACAAAGCAATGTCCAGCAAGTCCCTCCCCAACTTTCTAGTTTTGTCCCACTCTGCTCTCCCTCCTTCCTTTACAGCTAAAGTCACACTGATGGTCTTTCAGTTCTCCAAATTCACTATTCACTATCTTACAATGTGCCCTCTCTAGACTTTTGGATTAGACTAAGGTCCATGTGGTGGAAATGGTGAGATGGTGTGACTTAGGGTAGATAAGGAAGTGAAGCCAAGTGGACTGCATGATGGATTGAACATGGGATCTGAGTGCAGAGAAGAAAGTTGATGTTGGTTTCTGGGTACAGAGACTGAGCATCTGGGTGAGTGGGGAAGACAGAGGGAGAAGGGAAATGCTAGGGTTCTCTTTGGAGCCTCTCACCTTTGTGAATAATGACCTTGTTTCTAGGAAAGGATCTTACCCTTCACTGTGGAGCTGCCTTTCCCACTCCTGTGTTGGGAGACCTTCAGTGTAGGGCTCCCTGGTTGAGGTCATCAGTGATGTCCCAGGGAGGTCCCGCCAGGAGATGTAAACTCGGCCACTTGTTTATATCTTGTTCTGAACTGGTTGTGGTTTCTGACTCCTCTGGTAGGAACAGCAGGATTAGACCTCAGGGCACCAAGAGACAGGCATCCCCCAGTTAGAGATTTGGGGATTGTCCTCTGTGCTCCATTCACCCCCGGTGTAAATCTTGTATATTTTTCTAGAGCTTCTGATTACCAGTTGGCTTTTAATTCAGCAAAAACATCACCAGTAATATTCTTTCTCAAACCTTTAATTTTTGAGGCAATCTTATTTTTATTACTTTCTTTAGAAACACAGACATATCTTGTTTTATTGTGCTTCCCAGATACTGTATTTTTTACAAATTGAGAGCTTGTAAAAAACCTACATTAAGCACGTCTATGGGTGCCATTTTTCCAACAGCATTTGCTCATTTTGTGTCTCTGTGTCACCTTTTGGTAATTCTTACAATATATCAAACATTTTTACTATCATTGCAGTTGCTTTGGTGATCTGTAACATCAATGATCTTTGATATTACTATTATGACTTACTGAAGTCTCTGATGATGGTTAATATTTTATAGCAATACTTTATTTTTAAGTTAAGGTCTGTACATTGTTTTTTTTTGGTTTTTTTTTTTTTTTTTTCAGGCATAATGCTATTCCACACATGCTTGGGTATAGTATAGTTTAAACATAACTTCTATATGCCCTGGAAAACCAGAAAATTCATGTGACTCACTTTACTGTGATGTTCATTATATTGTGGTGTTCTGAAACTGAACCCACAATAGCTCTGAGGGATGACTGTACCTTTTTCCTTTCTGGAAATAAAGTGATTGTCTGTTCTGAAAGCTTTAAGGACATAAAAACAAGTCAATCTGGTACAAAGTCTAATGTTCCAGAGGGCAGGTGGCCAGCCTGGAGGAGGGGCTGTGGAAGTGCCAGGTGTTTGATTTTCTTGAATCAAGACATTTTCCAACTCTGTGTATCTTATAAATAGCCCTCAAAGCTCAGAGTCTGAGAGCTAAAAGCACTAACTAATGATAACAACCCCAAAGGCCCTGGGCGGAGTATAAAATGCTACAGACTGTTCAGTTCCAGTAATCATAGTTATGATTAAAACTTTCGTTTTCTGAAAATGAAAGAACTTTCATTTTCTTCCTTTCCTATAACCATATAATGATGAAGGGCTGGGCTGGACCCTTGTCTCCCTAGTGAAACACGGGAATCAAACCATGTAAATACCACCAGTCCTACCATCAAAATTCTCCCTGTCCTGCCCCTTTTTGAGATATTGTCTGAGTTATGTGTTACTGGGCTATGTGTGCTAATGGGTTTCTTCCTGCTGTTAACAGGTTTTGGATTTAGGGAAACGGAAAGAATATAATCAGCCAAATAATTTGCTGCAAGATAGAAACAGCCTATTTTACAAGATGGTGCAACAACTGGGTGAGGCAGAGGCTGCTGTCCTTAGTAAAATGGCAAAATAAGGTGAGCCTGCTGCAGGAAGCTGTAATTAAAATTCACCTCCAGGATCCACTCTTCCCAGGATCTCCACCAAGAGTCTGAGAACAAGCACCCTGTGTTTTTTTCAATAGAAGCCTCCAGAGAGGTAGCTTCATGACTGGGTCTTTAACAATACAGGGCAGGTGGAAGGCAGGTCTGCTGAGAATCTGTACCAGTGCTGGGGGTGGGGTGGAGATCTGTGAACCCTTCTGTGTGTGTGTGCACCGGTGCCTGAGACAGAGATTTTGGATCCGACTTCCCACATGTTTGGACTCTGGGTTCAGATTCTCATGGAACATAGAACATTTTCATTTTGCAGACTCTTTACATTCATTCTGATTGGTGCTTAGCACATTTGTGATACAAGTTCCATCAAGTAATATCCAGAAAATTTGAGAGTATATGGGGGGGAAAAAAAAAACTTGGACTATTTCGATTCTCAGAAGATCTTCCTGAGAAAGGTGTAGGTCTCTTCTGTTTTCTAATCTGTAAAGAAAATTCTTACCTGAAATTATCACTTTCTCCCTAATTATTTGTTGTTTAGAATTAGGTCCATTTGCCACCACTGCCCCCGACCCCACCATGTTTCCTCTACCTTCTAGACAATGAAATTGTCATCAGTACAAATCAAGAACTCACAATAGCTTCACACTGTAGTCTGAGTGGTGCTTGAAGGTTACAGAGCACTTTCTCAGAGATGAGGTGTGTGAGGCACTAAGCACTGTGTGTGGTGTGAGGAAGGGGCTCAGTGAGTAACATTCAGGTCACGTGGTATCTTCCTAACAGAGGTGTACTGGTAACCAAGGTCTGGTTTAAGAGGCCTAGCCACTGTCATGAAGCCATCTGTAAGTCTCTCTGGAACCAGATGGGAGTGGGATTCAGGTTGATGGGAAGATAGAGGGAGGGAAGGAAGGTCTGGTGTTCTTATCCCTTAACATGTGTGGCTCAGGGTGGGATGTGGCTTCCCCATTGAAAATTTATCTCTGGATGTTAAAATATGGATGTATTTTCCATTCTTCATACTTTTCTGCCTTTCCCAGATTTTCACTTGTAAATAGAATAAGATTATTTGTGTTATATTTAAAATGTCTTAAAGAAAACATGTCCCAGTATCTTAAGTACTTGTATATGAAAGATTTATCTAAACTGTGGCCTTAGTTCATCACTGTCTCCTCTCAGTCCTCTCTAGAAATGAGGAAATGCAGAGCAGGACCTTCTACTGCTCATCAGGTAGGAGACTTCCTGGGTCTGAAGAGTTGACTGAACTAGAGTTCATGCTTAGGTTTATGGACAAGGAAGTCTGTGCTCTGAACTTTTCATAAGTACTCACATTGTGTGCAAATGTTGAGAAGCTGAACAAGGAACTCTGTATTTTTTTATGCCTGAAATTCACAGTGCTTTTATCCACTAGAGTGTCTCCCAGTCAGACCATCCCTCCTGACTCCTTGAGAGCCAGGAATCTCCCAAACCCTTTTGCTCTTTTGACCTTAGGCATTTCACATCAAAAAGTGGTGCTCCCACCTGTATGTCAAAGTCTTCATTTTAAAACTATATAATCATGACATTGAGTAATGAGAAAAGGAACACAGAATTTTAGATTGGTCCAGATAATAAGATAATAGGATTCAACCCTCTCTTTGTACAGGTGAGGAAACTAAGGTGCTTTAGAAGGAAGGTGGTTCTATGTATATAACTGGTGTTAAGCTAGTTTGCAGCAGACACAGAATTAGAAATTTGGCCTTTTAGTAAATATTTTAAATCAAGTCTAACATACATCCTGAAGCAGACATAGGTCATAGAATTAGAAATCTTGTGATTCCAGGTCTAGGAATCCTGCACATACTCTAACAATATTAATGGTAAGTTACATTTGTGTAGTTCTTTATAATTTATTTTATACAGTTCTCACATGTATGATTTCATGTAATCTCATGAAGGTCCATTTTTAACCCATGTCATGGATGAGGAGAGTGGTTACAGGGCCAGGGCTCACCCAAGGTCACAGAGCTGCTCCAGGGAGCACAGAGGGGGAATTGCTGGGGAGGCTGGGTGCTGTCCTAGGTACTGAGTTCTGCGTCGAGCCTGAGAACACTGCTCCTGTCACCTGGTAGCCAAGGTTGGGCCAGTCACCGAAGTTCACAGGGTGACAGAGCCTCACTCGTGGATTTCAGTCCTGCCACTGGCTCAGGTCACCTCTATAGAAATAATTACATTTCTTAACTCTCATGCCATCTTGACATTACTTCTGCATACTCTGCATCCTTTTAGGAGGATAAACTGTCAGATTATCAGGTTTTTGAATGGGCAAGCATCAGGTATTGATGTTTTGTTCAGAGATATAACACAGGGAGAATTAGCCTAAGTTACAAGGTTTTCACTCTAATAGAACAGAATTCATTCATCTGAAAAGAAAACCCAACGTCTGGGAGAAAGTGCTTCCACATCACATTTTCTTGAACTTCTAGCTCAGGTGAACAGATCACTGTCTGATTGACCCTTTTTGGTTGATCCATGAAATAATAGAGAAAATACCACTTAGATACATAAAGCTAAAGGGGGCTGTAGTTTGCTAGGGCTGCCATACAAAGACCAAAGTGTAGGTGACTTAAACAGCAGAAACTTCTATCCTCACAGCCCTGGACGTTGGAAGTCTGAGGTCAAGGTGTCAGCAGGGTTGCTTTCCTCTGGGGTCTCTCTCCTTGCCTTGTAGACACCATCTTCCCTCTGTGTCTCACATGCTCTTCCCTCTGTGTGAGCCTGTGTCCTGGTCTCTTCTTATGAAGTCTCCAGTCTGTTAGATTAGGACCCATCTGTATGATTTCATTTTAACTTTATTGCCTCTTTAGAGATGCTGTCTCCAAACACAGTCACATTCTGAGGTACTGTGGGGTTTAGGACTTCAACATGTAAAATTGGAGGTGAGAGGGTAACAGGCAAGAAGGCCAGGGGTCTCCAAAAGGAGGAAATAGTCTTCATGTGTCAGACATTTTTTAATCTCTCTCTTAAGCTGCAGGAGGAAACATAATACTGCTGCTGCTGCTGCTAAGTCACTTCAGTCGTGTCTGACTCTGTGTGACCCCATAGATGGCAGCCCATCAGGCTCCCCTGTCTCTGGGATTCTCCAGGCAAGAACACTGGAGTGGGTTGCCATTTCCTTCTCCAGTGCATGAAAATGAAAAGTGAAAGTGAAGTTGGTCAGTCGTGTCCAACACTCAGCGACCCCATGGACTGCAGCCTTCCATGCTCCTCCATCCATGGGATTTTCTAAGCAAGAGTACTGGAGTGAGGTGCCATTGCCTTCTCCACAGGAGGAAACAAACTACTAGTGATATATTTTTCCCCCTTCTCTATACAAATTTATATCCACAGAAAAAGAAATGCAAAAAGGAAAAATGATTGTCTAAGAAGGCCTTACAAATAGCTGAGAAAAGAAGATTAGCTAAAGACAAAGGTGAAAAGGAAAGATGTACCCATTTGAATGCAGAGTTCCAAAGAATAGCAAAGAGAGCTAATAAAGCCTTCCTCAGTGATCAATGCAAAGAAATAGAGGAAAGCAGTAGAATGGGAAAGAATAGAGATCTCTTCAAGAAAATTAGAGCTATCAAGGGAACATTTCATGCAAAGATGGGTACAATAAAGGACAGAAATTATATGGACCTAACAGAAGCAGAAGATATTTAGAAGAGGTGGCAAGAATACACAGAAAAACTATACAAAAAGATCTTCATGACCCAGATAATCATGATGGTGTGATCACTAATCTAGAGCCAGGCATTCTGGAGTGCGAAGTCAAGTGGGCCTTAGAAAGCATCACTACAAACAAAGCTAGTGGAGGTGATGGAATTCCAGTTGAGCTATTTGAAATCCTAAAAGACGATGCTGTGAAAGTGCTGCACTCAATATGCTAGCAAATTTGGAAAACTCAATAGTGGCCTCAGGACAAGAAAAGGTCAGTTTTCATTCCAATCCCAAAGAAAGGCAATTGCAAAGAATGCTCAAACTACTGCACAATTGTACTCATCTCACACGCTAGCAAAGTAATGCTTAAAATTCTCCAAGCCAGGTTTCAACAGTACATGAACTGTGAAATTCCAAATGTTCAAACTAGATTTACAGAAGGCAGAGGAACCAGAGATCAAATTGCCAACATCCATTGGATCATCCAAAAGTGAGCGAGTTCCAGAAAAACATCAATTTCTGCTGTATTGACTATGCCAAAACCTTTGACTGTGTGGATCACAACAAACTGTGGAAAATTCTTCAAGTGATGGGAATACCAGACCACCTGACCTGCCTCCTGGGAACTCTATATATAGGTCAGAAAGCAACAGTTAAAACTTAACATGGAACAACAGACTGGTTTCAAATCTGGAAAGGAGTACATGAAGGCTGTATATTGTGACCCTGCTTATTTAACTTACATGCAGAGTACATCATGAGAAATGCTGGGCTGGATGAAGCACAACCTGGATTCAAGATTGCTGGGAGAAATTTAAATAACCTCTGATATGCAGATGACACCACCCTTATGGCAGAAAGCAAAGAACTAAAGAGCTTCCTGATGAAAGTGAAAGAGGAATGTAAAAGTTTGCTTAAAACTCAACATTCAGACAACTAAGATGATAGCATCCAGTCCCATCACCTCATGACATAGAAGGGAAACAGTGGAAACAGTGACAGACTTTATTTTCTTGGGATCCAAAATCACTGCAAATGGTGACTGCAGCCATGAAATTAAAAGACACTTGATCCTTGGAAGAAAAGTTATGACCAATATAGACAGCATATTAAAAAGCAGAGACATTACTTTGTCAACAAAAGCCCGTCTAGTCAAAGCTATGGTTTTTCCCGTGGTCATGTATGGATATGAGAGTTGGACTGTAAAGAAAGCTGAGCACTGAAGAATTGAGGCTTTTGAACTGTGGTGTTGGAGAAGACTCTTGGGAGTCCCTTGGACTGCAATGAGATCCAACCAGTCCACTCTAAAGGAGATCAGTCCTGAATATTCATTGGAAGGACTGATGTTGAAGCTGAAACTCCAATACTTTGGCCACCTGATGTGAAGAGATGACTCATGTGAAAAGGCCCTGATGCTGAGAATGATTGAAGATGGGAGGAGAAGGGGATTACAGAGGATGAGATGGTTGGATGGCATCACCAATTCGATGGACATGAGTCTGAGTGGACTCCGGGAGTTCGTGATGGACAGGGAGGCCTGGCGTGCTGCAATTCATGGGGTGGCAAAGAGTCGGACACGGCTGAGCCACTGAACTGACTGACTGGCTGAGAGTAAGCCTTCCTTCTCAATGTTATAATTTTGAGATTTTAAGAGGTAGCCTGGGATAACAGAAAACCCTGGTTTTGGAGTCAGTCACATTGATCTGTCAGTTCTTTCTGTACTACTCACTAGCAGTGTGGGTGTGGGAAAGCAGTAACCAGCCAAGGTGCCAGGACATTAGAATGGCACCATCCTTGACAAAATACCCTCTGGACATCCTACAGCCACGTAGTCTTAGTCTTGGGTAAGCATCTCAACCTCTGAATCTCAGCTTCTTTGTCTGGAAAATGAATAGAGTTCCTGCTCTTGAACCATTGCTTCAGTTGGGATGATGGATGAATTAAGAGCATCCAAAAACACAGGGTGGAATCACCGACCTTGGAGATTCTTATCACCAGGAGAGAAGAACAGGATGGGTGTGGATGAAGGAGGTTTGTAGACTGTAGAAGGTGTACTTGAGGAGGTCCTCATCTGATGGCCTAAACCAAACTGTTCCTTCTCCATGTGTAGTTAAAATGACACAAGCACACGGGGAGAAGCACAAGCTCTGGAGTCAGGGACAAATACTGGCTCCTCTGGGCACTGACTGGGTTTGGATTCAAGTTCTGCTACCTGGTAAGTGTGGGCTCTTAAGGTTGGGAAGCCCACTGTGCTTCAATGTCTTTGTCTGAAAGGGGAGGTAGGGATAGTATGATTCACAGAGTGCTGCTGCAAAGATTAACTATGACAGTGATACTCACAGTGAGGACTGTGCACCACTACCAGTCCATGACCTGCTTGTAGCCTGATTAGAACTAAGTACAGGGAATTCAAGAAAGCTAGAACTCACAACCATCTGTATTGCTGTGACATTGACCCTTAGTACAGGTGGGATTCTGAACATCCCGGGGACCAGTGTGAGAGTTGCACTATGGGGGGGTGGGGACGGGGCACGTGGCTGAACTGCACACTAGCCATGCACAGTGGATCATTGATTAGGTTGCAATGGGCCGAAAATATAAAATTAGATAACACTGATATTTAATCCCAGACAGGTAAGAAACAATGCTGGATATGTTCAATGCTTTTGAACAATTCCGTATATGTGATTAGCTGTCAATCAGTACTATCCTCTCTAGCACTAGCCTCTATTAATTGTTACCATCATATTTAATTTAAAATTAGAGCACACAGGCTTTCAAAAGTCCCTACTATACATTATCAATATTTTCAGTTCAGTTCAGTCACTCAGTCGTGTCCAATTCTTTCCAACCCCATGATCTGCAGCACACCAGGCCTCCCAGTCCACACCAACTCCCAGAGTTTACTCAAACTCATGTCCATTGAATCAGTGATGCCATTCAACCATCTCATCCTCTGTTGTCCCCTTCTCCTCCTGCCCTCAATCTTTCCCAGCATCAGGAACTTTTTAAATGAGTCATCTCTTCGCGTCAGGTGGCCAGAGTCTTGGAGTTTCAGCTTCAACATCAGTACTTCCAATGAACACCCAGGACTGATCTCCTTTAGGATGGACTGGTTGGATCTCATTGCATTCCAAGGGACTCCCAAGAGTCTTCTCCAGCACCACAGTTTAAAAGCATCAATTCTTCAGTGCTCAGCTTTCTTTACAGTCCAACTATCACATCCATACATGACCACTGGAAAAACCATAGCTTTGACCAGATGGACCTTTATTGACAAAGTAATGTCTCTGCTTTTTAATATACTGTCTAGTTTGTTCATAACTTTCCTTTCAAGGAATAAGCGTCTTTTAATTTCATGGCTGCAATCATCATCTACAGTGATTTTGGAGCCCCCCAGAATAAAGTCAGCCACTGTTTCCACTGTTTGCCCATCTATTTGCCATGAAGTGATGGGACTACATGTAATGATCTTAGTTTTCTGAATGTTGAGCTTTAAGCCAACTTTTTCACCCCCCTCTTTCACTTTCATCAAGAGGTTCTTTAGCTCTTCTTCACTTTCTGCCATAAGGATGGTGTCATCTGCCTATCTGAGGTTATTGATATTTCTCCCGGCCCTCTTGATTTCAGCTTGTGCTTCCTCCTGCCCAGCATTTTTCATGATGTACTCTGTATATAAGTTAAATAAGCAGGGTGACAATATACAGCCTTGACGTACTCCTTTTCCTATTTGGAACCAGTCTTCTGTTCCATGTTCAGTTCTAACTGTTGCTTCCTGACCTGCATATAGGTTTCTCAAGAGGCAGGTCAGATGGTCTGGTATTCCCATCGCTTACAGAATTTTCCACAGTTTATTGTGATTCACACAGTCAAAGGCTTTGTTATAGTCAGTAAAGCAGAAACAGATGTGCTTTTTTGTGTTTTTTTTTTGTTTTTTTTTTTTGTTTGTTTGTTTTTTTCTGGAACACTCACTGATGATCTAGTGAATGTTGGCAATTTGATCTCTGGTTCCTCTACCTTTTCTAAAACCAGCTTGAACATCTGGAAGTTCACGGTTCACATATTGCTGAAGCCTGGCTTGGAAAATTTTGACCATAACTTTAATAGTGTGTGAGATGAGTGCAATTGTGCAGTAGTTTGAGCATTCTTTGGCATTTCCTTTCTTCTGGATTGGAATGAAAACTGACCTTTTCCAGTCCTGTGGCCACTGCTGAGTTTTCCAAATTTGCTGACATGCTAAATGCAGCACTTTTACAGCATCATCTTTAGGATTTAAAATAGCTCAGCTAGAATTCCATCATCTCCACTAGCTTTGTTCGTAGTGATGCTTCCTAAGGCCCACTTCACATTCCAGGATGTCTGGCTCTAGGTGAGGGTGAGTGATCACACCATCGTGATTATCTGGGTCGTAAAGATCTTTTTTGTGCAGTTCTTCTGTGTATTCTTACCACCTCTTTTTAACATCTGTTTCTGTTAGGTCCATACCATTTCTGTCCTTTATTGAGCCCATCTTTGCATGAAATGTTCCATTGGTATCTCTAATTTTCTTGAAGAGATCCCTAGTTTTTCCCATTTCATCATTTTCCTCTATTTCTTTGCATTGATCACTGAGGAAGACTTTCTTATCTCTCCTTGCTTTTCTTTGGAATTCTGCATTCAAATGGGTGTATCTGTCCTTTTCTCCTTTGCTTTTCACTTTGCTTCTTTTCACAGTTATTTGTAAGGCCTCCCCAGACAGCCGTTTTGCTTTTTTGCATTTCTTTTTCTTGAGTATGGTCTTGATTCCTGTCTCCTGTACAATGTCATGAACCTCTGTCCATAGTTCATTAGGCACTCTGTCTATCAGATCTAGTCCCTTAAATGTGTTTCTCATTTCCACTCTATAGTCATAAGGGATTTGATTTAGGTCATACCTGAATGATCTAGTGGTTTCCCCACTTTCTTCATTTTAAATCTGAATTTGGCAATAAGGAGCCACAGTCAGCTCCCAGTCTTGATTTTGCTGACTATATAGAGCTTCTCCATCTTTGGCTGCAAAGAATATAATCAATCTGTTTTCTGTGTTGACCATCTGGTGATGTCCATGTGTGGTGTCTTCTCTTTTGTTGTTGGAAGAGGGTGTGTTCTATGACTAGTGCGTTCTCTTGGCAAAACTCTATTAGCCTTTGCCCTGCTTCATTCTGTACTCCAAGGCCAAATCTGCCTGTTACTCCAGGTGTTTCTTGACTTCCTACTTTTTCATTCCAGTCCCCTGTAATGAAGAGGACATCTTTTTTGGGTGTTAGTTCTAAGAGGTCTTGTAGGTCTTCATAAAACCAATCAACTTCAGCTTCTTCATTGCTACTGGTTGGGGCATAAACTTGGATTACCGTGATATTGAATGGTTTGCCTTGGAAATGAACAGAGATGATTCTGTTGTTTTTGCGATTGCATCCAAGTACTGCATTTCAGATTGTTTTATTGACCATGATGGCTACTCCATTTCTTCTAAGGGATTTCTGCCCGCAGTAGTAGATATAATGGTCATCTGAGTTAAATTCACCCATTCCAGTCCATTTTAGTTTGCTGATTCCTAGAATGTTGATGGCCACTCTTGCATCTCCTGTTTGACCACTTCCAATTTGTCTTGATTTATAGACCTAACATTCCAGGTTCCTATGCAATATTACTCTTAACAGTATCAGACCTTGCTTCTATCACCAGTCCCATACACAACTGGATGTTTTTGTTTTTGTTTTTTGCTTTAACTCCATCCCTTCATTCTTTCTGGAGTTATTTCTCCACTAATTTCCAGTAGCACATTGGGCACCTACCGACCTGGGGAGTTCATCTTTCAGTGTCCTATATTTTTCCCTTTTCATACTATTTTGGAGTTCTCAAGGCAAGAATACTGCAGTTGTTTGCCATTCCCTTCTCCAGTGGACCATATTCTGTCAGACCTCTCCACCATGACCCATCCGTTGGGTGGCCCCACAAGGCATGGCTTCATTTCACTGAGTTAGACAAGGCTGTGGTCCATGTGATCAGATTTTTAAAAGCATTAAAAAGTGAGAAATAAGTAAACTTCTGTTTAAGTGTAAAGGGTTTGTTTAAAGTCTAAATACTGTGCATGTATTTTTACTGATTCTATTCTTGAATCAACAGCATGGTCCTAAGGTTGAAGAAGGTCCCTGGAAACAGAACAGACTACTTTTAAACCTTCAGAGATTTTTAAAACACAAGGTTTTAAGTGTAAACTATTAATTTTCCTTTAAAAGCAGAAAGAATATGAATTAACTGAGTTTTTGTTTTTTAAACCTAATGTTCTAACAAAAGTGTTTCTTTTTTTTTTTTTTCTCCAAAAACTAAAACAGCAATGAGTGTTGAAAACAGGGAGAAATATATATTTATTTGAATTTAGACCTAAAAAATAACACTACTAGTAGGAATTGCATGCCCCAGCCCTGTGAGACCTCCATCTGTACTCCGGGTCCATCTGACTTGCTATAGGAGTCAAACTGGGATTGTGTGATTTTTTTTTTTAAAGAAGAACCAAGGTTAAGACTTAGACACACTAGGAATGTTCTACAAGAAGTTCACATTGGATGGTTCTGACTAAATTCACTCTTGTACTCAACAACCATGCTCACAAGTATCTATCCCAATAGGTGGAAGCCTTGGGTATTCCAAAACACTGTTTGATCCAAAAGCTTATCATATTTAATTCTGGAGGACATTACATGAAAAACATTTTTAAAATTAAATTTTGCAGACTACCCAGACAAAAAATGAGTCTCTGAGATGTAGTTTATCTCACATTAGAAATGTCATAAGTAAATGATGATAAACAGAGGACCGACGGCTTTTAAACCCTACATTTTACAACACTAAAAATTTTTAAAATCCATGCGTTTATACTGATTTCTATAAGACATAAAATAGATAGTAGGAAGGGAAAGCCCTTTATTGCAGTAGAAGGTCAATTCACAAATGTAGACAGATTGACAGAAAAGTAGCAGTCATCCTTGTCATAAATAATTCAGACAAAATTCATCACTGTCTGAATGTACAGTGAAATTTCGGGGGTTGGAGGAGACAGCATTTTCATGGACTCCAAGTATCTTCTCAAATTAATTCTTTAGGAAAGAATTATATTTTCAAAGTAGAAATATCTGGCAAACACCTGGCTAAGCAAGTAACCAGAGTAAACATTATTAATAGTGAACCTACTGACACCCTTGTTTTTTTTTTTTTTTTCCTTGTTTCTTTAAAAATTAAGTACCATTGATTTACAATGTTGTGGTAATTTCTATTCTACAGCAGTGATTCAGTTGTACGTATACATACTTTTTTTTTCATATAAGTTAAATAAGCAGGGTGACAATATGCAGGTCATACTCCATTCCCAATTTTGACCCAGGCGGTTGTTCCATGTCCAGTTCTAACTGTTGCTTCTCCACCCGCATACAGATTTCTCAGGAGACAGGTAAGGTGGTCTGGGATACCTGTCTTTTTAAGCTTTCCAGTTTGTTGTAATCTGTGGAGTCAAAGGCTTTAGTGTAGTCAATGAAGCAGAAGTAGATGTTTTTCTAAGCAGAAACCATAGGCCCTCAAAGCCTGGGAATGTGCTTCCTGGTCCTTTACAGGAAAACTCTGCCCACCCTGCCCCAAAGCCCTGCTGTTCTAAGTGTGGCCTGTGGACCAGCAGCATCGACTGGCCTGGGGGGCCACTAGAACACGGAATCTTGTATCTACCCCAGACCCACTGATTCAGAATCTCCAGATCTCAGGTGAGTCCTGGTCACAGTACAGTTAGAGAAGCACTGGTTTAGAGGCCCTGCTCTGGTCATCCCGTGGTTGCACTCCACCCACCCCCCCCACCCCTGCCACCAGGTGCAGGCAGCCAGAGAGGACAAAGGGGTGTGGCCACATGGAACCCCGCCCCTCCAGGCCATGCTCTGAGCACCTGGACCCTAGCATCCCTGCTCCCAGCGCCACTGCAGTCCTCCTTCCCAGTGCCCATGTCCCAGCCCAACAGGTGGTCAAGATACAGCTGTTTATGGGTGGGAAGAGGGTGGCCTAAGCTTGGACTTGAAGGCTGGGGGCGCTCTTGCTTGAGCAGCAGATTCCTCAGGGCACAAAGAGGGTCAGAGCCAGAGGTGGGGGAAGAGCAGGGGGAGGGCCGGGGGCTAGGGTCGGCCCCTCCCTCTGCTGTCCTGCCTTCTGGCTTGGAGCTCAGTGTCCAAAATCCCAGTCTGCCAGGTTTTAATAGTTACGTAGGTGTACTTGACAGTTTTGTTTGATTGATTTATAACTTTTAAATATTAAAACATATAGTATGGACTTCATTTGCACTCTTGACCCAGGGCTCACAGATGTGAGTGGCAGGTCTGTTAAATGTTTCTCAGCATGTGTTCAGATGACCCCCTGCATCAAAACCGACTGGGTTGTTGGTTAAAAAGTCAAATTCCCAGGCCCCACTTGTGTAACTCCCTGGATCAGATCTTTGGGGCTGGAGCCCAGTAACTTGTATTCTGATCCCTCCCCTGGTGACTGATCCACAGCAGAGCTACAGGAGCACTTGTAATGGGGGAGGGAGATGTAGAGGGGAGCTGCCACAAGTGATGGAGGTCCCAGGTTAGAGGAAGGCGCTGACCATCAGCTCACACCTTCCTGCTTCTCTCATGATTCTCCTCACAACCTGGCCTAACTCCATTCCCGGGAGTTGGCTGCAGGGAGAAGCTTCTAGAACAGGGCAAGGGTGTCCTCCTGCCGACCGTGGGGCTCTCAGTGGGTGGGTGGGTGGGTGGGGTTGCCCTGCAGAAGGAGGGATCCAAATCAGGGGCAATAGGAACAAAGGGGCTGTGGGAGCCTGGAGTGACCACCCGGACCCACCCGGGGAGTCGGGCTGAAGGGCTGCGCAGATCTTTGGAGAGGAGAGAACTCTGGGTCCTGCCAGGACAGGGGAGGAGCTGGGAAAGACTGTGTGGTCCCAACTGCCTGGGCTCAGAGGCTACATCTGTCAGTTACGAGTCTTATGACCTTGAGCAATTTCCTTAAGCTCTGTAGGCTTGTTTCCTTGTCTGTGAGATGGGGATCCTAACACCCTCTAGGCTTGTGTTACAGGTAATCATGGTCATTAAGTAAAAACACACCTTTGCTATACAGGAGGGCAGAATATACAGCAGGGTGGTTGCTGTTTACCGTGAAGCTTGTCACCTTATACCTCTGCACTTTCTGATGCTTGATATCATAGGCACTTGTCACTGGCTGATAAGACCAATTTCCTCAGACCACAGGCACAGGAAGGCTCCAGTCACAGGCATGTGCCAGACCCGCGCTTGGACAGTGATCTAGAGCTCCCTGAGCGTTCCTGTTCAGAAGCAACTCCTGAAGTTACTGCCGAGCTGCTCCTTGTATACGGTTCCCAGGATTTTCCTCCCGGCAAACCACATCTTGGGAATCCTGCTCATAGGTTTGTGATGAACCAAGGCTGGGCTTGTAGGAAACCTCCAGGGGCAATGGTACCATACTGAAAATCACCACCAGAGGGCAGCAGAATCCATGAGTCCAGGTGAGGAGAGTGGAAAGGCCTGGGAATGAGGGGCCAGGAAGGCCTCACAGCAGGCAAGAGGGGTGGGGCCTCTAGCATTGCCTCACCCTGATTCGCCCCACCTTCCGTACACAGAAACGCACACTCCTGCTCCTACAGAATCACCTGATCCCTGTATATTCAGTTATCTCCTCCAGGTACAGTCCTTTATATCCTCATTATGGCAAAGGCTGGTGGTTTGTAAACTTGGCTGCAAATTCAAATCACCAGGAGAACTCTATAATCCCAGTGCTGATCCCTCATCTCAGCTAAATCAGAATCTTGGGAAGTGGAAGCAGAGTCAACACTTTTTATTAATACAACCCCACAGGTGATTCCACCCTGCAGCCAACTGAGAACCACTGTTGGAGGCAAAAGATCTCATTTCTTCCCAAATGGCAAATGCTTTCATTCACATTTCTGATAAAACGTGGTCCACTGGAGAAGGGAATGGCAAACCACTTCAGTATTCTTGCCTAGAGAACCCCATGAACAGTATGAAAAGGCAAAAAGATAGGACACTGAAAGATGAATTCCCCATGTTTGTAGGTGCCCAATATGCTACTGGAGAAGAATTGAGAAATAACTCCAGAAAGAATGAAGAGACAGAGCCAAAGAGAAAACAATGCCCAGTTGTGGATGTGACTGGTGATGGAAGTAAACTCTGATGTTGTAAAGAACAATATTGCATAGGAACCTGGAATGTTAGGTCCGTGAATCAAAGTAAATGGGAAGTGATCAAACAGGAGATGGCAAGAGTGAACATCAACACTTTGGGATATCAGTGAACTAAAATAGACTGGAATGGGTGAATTTAATTCAGATGACCATTACTTCTACTACTGTGGGCAAGAATCCCTTAGAAGAAATGTAGTAGCCCTCATAGTCAACAAAAGAGTCTTAAATGCAGCTACTTGGGCACAATCTCAGAAACAACAAGATTATCTTGTTCATTTCCAAGGAAAACCATTCAATATCACAGTAATCCAAGTCTATGCCCCAACCACTAAAGCTGAAGTTAAATGGTTCTATGAAGACCTAGAAGACCTTCTAGACCTAACACAAGAAAGGATGTCCTTTTCATTATAGGGGATTGGAATGTAAAAGTAGGAAGTCAAGAGATACCTGCAGTAACAGGCAAATTTGGCCTTGGAGTACAAAAAGAAGCAGGGCAAAGGATAACAGAGTTTTGCACAGAGAACACACTGGTTATAGCAAACACACTCTTCAAAGCAATACAAGAGACAACTCTACACATGGACATCACCAGATGGTCAATACTGAAATCAGATTGATTATATTCTTTTCAGCGAAAGATGAGACGCTCTATACAGTGAGCAAAAAATAAGACCGGGAGCTGACTGTGGTTCAGATCATGAACTCCTTATTGCAAAATTCAGACTTAAATTCATAAAAGTAGGGAAAACCACTATACCATTCAGGTATGACCTAAATCAAATCCCAATGACCTAATTCAAATACAGTAGAAGTAACAGATTCACATGATTAGATTGGATAAACAGAGTGCCTGAAGAATTATGGATGGAAGTTCATAACATTGTACAGAAGGCCATGATCAAAGTCACCCCCAAGAAGAAGAAATGCAAACAGACAAAATGGCTATCTGAGGAGGCCTTACAAATAATTGAGAAAAGAAGAGAAGTTAAAGGCAAAGGATAAAAGGAAAGATATACCCATCTGAATGCAGAGCTCCAAAGAAAGCAAGGAGCAAAAAGAAAGCTTTCCTCAGTAATCAATGCAAAGAAATAGAGGAAAACAATACAATGGGAAAGACTAGAGATCTCTTCAAGAAAATTAGAGATACCAAGGGAACATTTCAAGCAAAGAGGGATACAATAAAGGACAGAAGAGTTATGGACTTAACAGAAACAAAAGATATTAAGAAAAGGGGGCAAGAATACACAGAACTATGCAAAAAAGATCTTAATGACCCAGATAACTATGCTGGTGTGATCACTCAGTTAGAGTCACACAACCTGGAATGTGATGTCAAGTGGACCTTAGGAAGCATCACAATGAACAAAACTAGTGAAGGTGATGGAATTCTAGTTGCTCTATTTCAAATCCTAAAGATGATGCTGTGAAAGTGCTGCACTCCTTTCCACTGCTTGGAAAGCTCAGCAGTGGCCACAGGACTGGAAAAAAGGTCAGTTTTCATTCCAATCCCAATGAAAGGCAATGCCAAAGAATGCTCAAACTACTGCACAATTGCACTCATCTCACACGCTAGTAAAGTAATGCTCAAAATTCTCCAAGAGAGGTTTCATCAGTATATAAACTAAGAAATTCCAAATGTTCAAGCTGGCTTTAAAAAAGGGAAGATGAATGAGATATCAAATTGCCAACATCCATTGGATCATAGAAAAAGGAGAGTTCCTGAAAAAACATCTACTTTGGGTTTATTGACTATGCCAAAGCATTTGATTGTGTGAATCACAACAAACTGTGGAGAATTCTTCAAGAGATGGGAATACCAGACCACCTAACCCACCTCTTGAGAAACCTGTATGCATGTCAGAAGCAACAGTTAGAACCAGACATGGAACAACAGACTTGTTCCAAATTGGGAAAGGAGTACATCAAGGTTGTATATTGTCACCCTGCTTATTTATTTTATGTGTGGAGTACATCATGCTAAATCCCAGGCTGGAAGAAGCACAAACTGGAATCAAGATTGCAGGGAGAAATATTAGTAACCTCAGATATGCAGATGGTACCATGCTTATGGCAGAAAGTGAAGAGAAACTAAAGAGCCTTTTAATGAAAGTGAAAGAGGAGAGTGAAAAAACTGCCTTGAAAATCAGCACTCAAAAAGTGAAGATCATGGCTTCTGGTCCTATCACTTCATGGCAAATAGATGGGGAAACTATGGAAATGGTGACAAACTTTATTTTAGGTGGCTCCAAAATCACTGCAGATGGTGACTGCAGCCATGAAATTCAAAGACGCTTACTCTTTGGAAGGAAAGTTATAACCAACCTAGATAGTGTATTGAAAAGCAGAGACATTACTTTTCCAACAAAGGTCCGTCTAGTCAAGGCTGTGGTTTTTCCAGTAATCATGTGTGGATGTGAGAGTTGGATTATAAAGAAAGCTGAGCTCTGAAGAATTGATGCTTTTGAACTGTGGTGTTGGAGAAGACTCTTGAGAGTCCCTTGAACTGCAAGGAGATCCAACCAGTCTATCCTAAAGGAAATCAGTCCTGAATATTCATTGGAATGACTGATGCTGTAGCTGAAACTCCAATAATTTGGCCACCTGATGCAAAGAACCAACTCATTTCAAAAGACCCTGATGCTGGCAATGATTAAGGCAGGAGGAAAAGGGGTCAACAGAAGATGAAATGGTTGATTGGCATCACCTACTCTATGGACATGAGTTTGAGTAAGCTCTGGGAGTTGGTGATGGACTTGGAGGCCTGGAGTGCTGCAGTCCATGGAGTTGCAAAGAGTCAGACAGGATTGAGTAACTGAACTGAAAGGAGTTGATTATGTGGGGTTTCTTTATTTATT
Organism: Bubalus kerabau; assembly: GCF_029407905.1. Taxonomy (NCBI): domain Eukaryota; kingdom Metazoa; phylum Chordata; class Mammalia; order Artiodactyla; family Bovidae; genus Bubalus; species Bubalus kerabau. The sequence goes on from NC_073635.1 coordinate 72,399,437, forward strand.
TTTTGTAGTTTTAATTTTTTTTATGTCTTAGGTATATTCGTTGTGGTTAATATTTGGTTTCAAAAAGAACATAATTACACAGCCCCCTCATTAGGAGGACTGAGTGTTATCACTGTTTTCCTCCAGGTCTAGTCCCAGGCCTACCCTAGTAGGCTCTGAGGAAGGTTGGATTTTAACTACTCAGTGAAAAACTCTAATGGGGCATGTAAGAAGTTGGGGAAGGACTCCTTTAGAACAGAAGACTGTGTCCACAGGAGGAAGTGGGAGGGACTCTAGTCTGTCCAGAGGGACAGGCCTCTACCACCCGAGTACTGCCTCCTCTCTTGCTTCATCTCCAGACTTTCTCTCACTCTAGCCTGAACTCCAACATGTCTTAACTGTTTTAGTTTCTCAAATCCACTAACCTCTCCTTTGCTCTGGACCTTTGGACCCATTTTTTCTACCAAGGAACCCCCACCCCCACCCCCCTGCATTTTTTATTGACTGACTCTTACTCTCCTCTCAGGTCACAAGTGAGACATGGCTCTACCCAGCAGGACTACTTCTCCCTGAGATGAGCCCCCCCACCTTCCTTATACCCCCATCTCCTAACTTCCCTGTGTTGGCTCCTTTCTCCTCTCCTTTAGCCTGAAAGAGCAGCATCTGTGTCTCCTCCACGGACCCCAGCACCTGTATGGGAGCCTGGGCACAGGAGGACTCAGTATTTGGTGGCTGACTTTGAAAGCACCCAGGCGGGAGGTGAACAACTTTCCAAGTCTCAAATGTGTCCAATTGCTTCTCTTTTCCCCTTGGACTTAGGAGTTAGTGGCTAATAAACTTCAGGTATTTGGGAGGAGGGTGAGGACACCTGCATGATTTAAATAGAAAACAGTTGGAGAGAGAAGGGAGAAAAGTACTGGGAAGTTCAGGAAGAGCATGGCCGACAGCCAGTTGCTGTGACTCGTACAAAGCCTGTCCTGTGCGTGTGAAAGAGGCTTCCAGGATGAACGTGCCATGGAGATGTTCCCTGAGAGCTCACTCTGGGTGGTTCTCTAATATGCTGAGGCTCTGCGGCCAAGGGTGTGAATGGAAGCTCAACTTAAGGGAAACACGTGGTGTGTCTCTTGTATAAATGGTTGCTACTCTGCACCCCCAAACAAGCCACTTAAATAGGGACATCACACATTTTACAGTGTCCAAATCTTTCATTCACTCCCAGAGTAGAAAGGACTGGGTATCACTGAGTCCTATCCTTCAACCTCTGAGAACTCTTCACTCATTTTCCCCAGAAGAGCAGGGGTGAGGATAAGAGAAGGCTTGTCCTGTCTCCATCCCCAGCCCCCTGACTGTGAGTAAGCCTGTGACTGAGAGGTGAGGAGGAGGTAAGATGAATAAGTGTCCTCTGGTCCCACAGCCAGTCCTCCCCCGGCCCTGCCCCCAGCACCTCCACCCTTGCATTCCCTCTGCCCTTGGCCTTGCCCTTGGATTTCCTCTCTTATTCATGCAAGGTTCCCCAGAGTTCTATCTCAGAGCTGAAATCTTTCTTAAGCCATCTTCTTTGTTGTTTAAAAGCTTATTCCTTGATAGTTGAGTAACTTCACTCAGGAGGACAAGGGGAGAACTGGGAGTATGGAAAAGGGAGGAGGGTCTGAGGTGTTCTTAGTTTCTTATCTCACTTATAGACTAGGGGGTGGGGCACTTAACACACAGCAAAGGCACATACCACAGCATTTTCACCAGAACCAGTTCTGCTACAACTGTGACAGGGAGGAAAATATACCTTTGTTGGCCCCTGACCTCCATGTCACCAGCAGCCCCTCCCAACACTCCAGGTCTTTGGTCTGTTCTTATCTCTCTTTAAAGTGAAAGTAAAAGTATTAGTCACTCAGTCATGTCCTACACTTTGTGACCCCATGGACTGTAGCCTACTAGGTGTCTCTGTCCATGGATTCTCCAGGAAAGAATACTGGAGTGGGCAGTCATTACCTTTTCCAAAGGATCTTCCCAATCCCAGGGATCAAACCCAATTCTTCCACATTGCAGACAGATTCTTAACCATCTGAACCACAGTTCAGTTCAGTTCAGTTGCTCAGTCGTGTCCGACTCTGCAACCCCATGAATTGCAGCACGCCAGGCCTCCCTGTCCATCATCAACTCCCGGATTTCACTCAGACTCACATCCATCGAGTCAGTGATGCCATCCAGCCATCTCATCCTCTGTCGTCCCCTTCTCCTTCTGCCCCCAGTGCCTCCAAGCATCAGTCTTTTCCAATGAGTCAACTCTTCGCATGAGGTGGCCAGAGTACTGGAATTTCAGCTTTAGCATCATTCCTTCCAAAGAAATCCCAGGGCTGATCTCCTTCAGAATGGACTGGTTGGATCTCCTTGCAGTCCAAGGGACTCTCAAGAGTCTTCTAAAACACTGCAATTCAAAAGCATCAATTCTTTGGCGCTCAGCTTTCTTCACAGTCCAACTCTCACATCCATACATGACCACAAGAAAAACCACAGCCTTGACTAGACAGACCTTTGTTGGCAAAGTAATGTCTCTGCTTTTGAATATGCTATCTAGGTTGGTCATAACTTTCCTTCCAAAGAGTAAGCGTCTTTGAATTTCATGGCTGCAGTCACCATCTGCAGTGATTTTGGAGCCCCAAGAAATAAAGTCTGACACTGTTTCCACTGTTTCGCCATCTATTTCCCATGAAGTGATGGGACCGGATGTCATGATCTTCGTTTTCTGAATGTTGAGCTTTAAGTCAACTCTTTCACTCTCCTCTTTCCCTTTCATCAAGAGGCTTTTTAGTTCCTCTTCACTTTCTGCCATAAGGGTGGTGTCATCTGCATATCTGAGGTTATTGATATTTCTCCCGGCAATCTTGATTTCAGCTTGTGCTTCTTCCAGCTGAGCATTTCACATGATATACTCTGCGTATAAGTTAAATAAGCAGGATGATGATATACAGCCTTGACGTACTCCTTTTCCTATTTGGAACCAGTCTGTTGTTCCATGTCCAGTTCTAACTGTTGCTTCCTGACCTGCATACAAATTTCTCAAGAGGCAGGTCAGGTGGTCTGGTATACCCATCTCTTTCAGAATTTTCCAGAGTTTATTGTGATCCACACAGTCAAAGGCTTTGGCATAGTCAATAAAGCAGAAATAGATGTTTTTCTGGAACTCTCTTGCTTTTTCCATGATCCAGCAGATATTGGCAGTTTGATCTCTGGTCCCTCTGCCTTTTCTAAAACCAGCTTGAACATCTGGAAGTTCACGGTTCACGTACTGCTGAAGCCTGGCTTGGAGAATTTTGAGCATTACTTTACTCGAGTGTGAGATGAATACATTGGTGCAGTAGTCTGAACATTCTTTATCATTGCCTTTCTTTGGGATTGGAATGAAAACTGACCTTTTCCAGTGCTATGGCCACTGCTGAGTTTTCTAAATTTGCTGGCATGTTGAGTGCAGTACTTTCACAGCATCACCTTTTAGGATTTGAAATAGCTCAACTGGAATTCTATCACCTCCACTAGCTTTGTTCATAGTGATACTTTCTAAGGCCCACTTGACTTCACATTCCAGGATGTCTGGCTCTAGGTGAGTGATCACACCATCATGATTATCTGGGTTGTGAAGATCTTTTTTGTACAGTTCTTCTGTGTATTCTTGCCACCTCTTCTTAATATCTTCTGCTTCTGTTAGGTCCATACCATTTCTGTCCTTTATTTTACCCATCTTTGTATGAAATGTTCCCTTGGTATCTCCAATTTTCTTGAAAAAGATCTCTAGTCTTCCCATTCTATTATTTTCCTCAACTTCTTTGCATTGATTGCTGAGGGAGGCTTTCATATCTCTCCTTGCTATTCTTTGGAACTCTGCATTCAAATGAGTATACCTTTCCTTTTCTCCTTTGCTTTTCACTTCTCTTCATTTCACAACTATTTGTAAGGCCTCCTGAGACAGCCATTTTACCTTTTTAAAAATATATATATATATTTGGAGGCTAATTACTCTACCATATTGGAGTGTTTTTCTAGGTGATGTTCTTGCATTTCTTCTGTGTTCCTTCTTAGAATCTACATCTTTCTGATTTTATTGCCCATATATGTTTGCATGCTGTATACTTTATCCTTTAGAGCCCTTGGTATATTAATCATGTTATTGTCATTGTTGTTTAATCACTCAGTCGTGTTCAGCTCTTTTGTGACCCCATGGACTGTAGCCCACCAGGCTTCTCTGTCTATAGGATTTCCCAGGGAAGAATACGGGAGTGGATTGCCAATTTCTTCCCCAGCTATTTCTTCCTGACTCAGGGATTGAACCAAGGTCTCCTGCATTGTCAGGAAGATTCTTTACCACTGAGTCACCGGGGAAGCCAGAGTTGCTTTTATTTTTTAATTTTTTTTAAATTTTAATTGGAGGCTAATTACTTTACAATATTGTAGTTGTTTTGACATACATTGACATGAATCAGCCATGGGTGTACATGTGTTCCCCATCCTGAATCCCTCTCCCAACTCCCTCCCCATCCCATCCCTCTGGGTCATCCCAGTGCACCAGCCCTGAGCATCCTATCTCATGCATTGAACCTGGACTGGCAATCTGTTTCACATATGATAATATACATGTTTCACTGCTATTCTCTCAAATCATCTCACCCTCGCCTTCTCCAACTGAGTCCAAAAGACTGTTCTATACATCTGTTTCTCTTTTGCTGTCTCACATTTAGAGTTATCATTAGCATCTTTCTAAATTCCATATATATGCATTAGTATACTGTATTGGTGTTTTTTTCTTTCTGGCTTACTTCTGGTCTGATGTTTCCAACATCCCTGCTATATCTGGTTCTGATGATGCTTTGTCTCTTCAATTTTTTTTTTTTTTCTTTTGCCTTTTGCTGTGCCTTGTAACTTTTTCTTGAAATGTAGACATGATGTCCTGGATTAAAGGCACTGCTCTAAATGGGTTTTAGTAATGAGGAGGTGAGGTGTGAGGGCAGGTATATCCCATGATTAGGCCTCAGCCCCTCAGTAAGCCTCTTCATCTGGACTGTGAACCTCACAAGTGTTTCTCATTTTTTCTCTCCCCCACCCCATTCCTTACACGGGACAGAATAACTCAAGGCAGCTGGAGCTGGGTATTTCCTTCCCTGGGTCATTTGGCTCAGTTAATATTCTAGAGGATTAGACTCTAGTACTAGTTTTCCCCTGGGAAAGGCCTTCTTCAGAAGACTGAGTGTTCTGATTATTTCAAATTGGCTCCTCCCCATCCCCCCAACTCCCAGCAGGAAAGTTTGAGGGGGCTTTCCCTGTTATTTCCTGTAGAATCCCGTGAATCTCTTGGAGGTAAGGTTCACAGTATTATGAGTCCCTTCATTACCAGGTCCCCCTGGGGTTTTTTACTCTCAGATTGTTCACACTGAGCCTCCAGCAGCTTTTCAGTTATGGCTCTGGTTTCCTCTCCAAGCGCAGGCTCCCATGGTGGTTTCACCCTGAGAAGCCTCAACTTCCTCTGTTCACCTGTGGGCCTCCCCAGTCTTGGGGGTGGCAGTTTGCCTCCTCTGACAGATGCAAAAGGAAATCTCCCTTTCCTTTTTTTTTAATCTACACTCACCTAAGTTATCTTATCCAATACCAAGGACTGTTTTTCATTTTTTTACATTTTTTTTTTTTTTTTTCTTTTTGCTCCCAGGTTTATAGAAGACTGACTCCTTGGTTTTCATGTTTTGGCTAAGTTTCTCATCTGAGTAGCCTTCTTGACTACCCAATGAAAATCAGGGCTTGTCAGCCATCTCCAGCTACTCTCACTTCTTGTTCTTCATCAGTTCAGTTTAGTCATTCAGTCGTGTCTGACTCTCTGTGACCCCATGAATCACAGCACACCAGGCCTCCCTGTCCATCACCAACTTCCAGAGTTTATCCAAACTCATATCCATTGAGTCAGTGATGCCATTCAACCATCTCATCCTCTGTCGTCCCCTTCTCCCCCTGCCCTCAATCTTTCCGAGCATCAGGGTCTTTTCCAATGAGTCAGCACTTCTGATATTATCTTGTTCATTCATTAACTTGTTTACTGTCTATCTCCTACGAATTAAATGTAAACACTGTGAGAAGATAAACCTTACATATTTTGTAAGCCATTGATTCTTAGTACTTTGAAGGGTATGTGATGTGTGATAGGTGTTCAAAAGCACTTGTTTAAAAATAATTAATAATTTATTTAATCATGTTGCTGCTGCTAAACTTGGAAGTTAGGGTGTTTCTAAATTCTATTATAATTTAAAAATAATCATTGCTCTGAGAAACATTTGTATATAGATAAAGTTGTGCATAAACAGTTTTCTGTAAATGACTTTTTTGCCTTCATTATCTTGTAGGTAAAAATCCTACTGGTAAAAGAAGGTAAACAATTTAAAGCTTTTAATAAATATTGTCAAATTATTATCTGAAAAGGCTACTATAATTTATAGTTTACCAATAGTAGATTACAGTGCCTATCACACTTTTAATTAGCATGGGATGAGCTGGAAGAAGCACAAGCTGGAATCAAGATTGCCGGGAGAAATAACAGTAACGACAGATATGCAGATGACCTTATGACAGAAAGTGAAGAACTAAAGAGCCTCTTGATGAAAGTGAAAGAGGAGAGTCAAAAAGTTGGCTTAAAGCTCAACATTCAGAAAACTAAGATCATGGCAACCAGTCCCATCACTTCGTGGCAAATAGATGGGGAAACAGTGGAAACAGTGGCTGACTTTATTTTGGGGGGCTCCAAAATCACTTCAGATGGTGACTACAGCCTTGAAATTAAAAGACATTTACTCCTTGGAAGGAAAGTTATGACCAACCTAGACAGTATATTAAAAATCAGAGACATTACTTTGCCAACAAATGTCTGTCTAGTCAAGGCTATGGTTTTTCCAGTAGTCATGTATGGATGTGAGAGTTGGACTATAAAGAAAGCTGAGTGCTGAAGAACTGATGCTTTTGAACTGTGATATTTGAAAAGAATGTTGAGAGTCCCTTGAACCTCAAGAAGATCCAACCAGTCCATCCTAAATGAGATCAGTCCTGAGTGTTCATTGGAAGGATTGATATTGAAGCTGAAACTCCAATACTTTGGCCACCTGATATGAAGAACTGACTCATTTGAAAATACCCTGATCCTGGGAAAGATTGAAGGTGAAAGGAGAAGGGGACAACAGAGGATGAGATGGTTGGATGGCATCACCAACACAATGGACATGAGTTTGGGTAAACTCTGGGAGTTGGCGAGGGACAGGGAGGCTTGGCGTGTTGCAGTCCATGGTGTCACAAAGAGCTAGACACGACTGAGCAACTGAACTGAACTGATTCTGTTTTTTAAAAATTGTTGCTAATTTAATAGGTGAGAATGAATATATTTGTATGTTTATATTATCTTATTGCAGATGGTGATTGCAGCCATGAAATTAAAAGATGCTTACTCCTTGGAAGGAAAGTTATGACCAACCTAGATAGCATATTATAAAGCAGAGACATTACACTGCCAACAAAGGTCCATCTAGTCAAGGCTATGGTTTTTCCAGTTGTCATGTATGGATGTGAGAGTTGGATGGTAAAGAAAGCTGAGCACCAAAGAACTGATGCTTTTGATCTTTCGTATTGGAGAAGACTCTTGAGAGTCCCTTGGACTGCAAGAAGATCCAACCTGTCCATCCTAAAGGGGATCAGTCCTGGATGTTTATTGGAAGGATGGAAGGACTGATGTTAAAGCTGAAACTCCAATACTTTGGCCACCTCACGTGAAGAGTTGACTCATTGGAAAAGACCCTAATGCTGGGAAGGATCAGGGGTGGGATGAGAAGGGGACAACAGAGGATGAGATGGCTGGATAGCATCACTGACTTGATGGACATGGGTTTGGATAGACTCCGTGAGTTGGTAATGGATAGGGAGGCCTGGCATGCTGCGATTCATGGGGTCTCAAAGAGTCGCACACGACTGAGCTACTGAACTGAACTGATTATCTTTTTATTTGTATTACTTTGCTGTAATTTTCTTTTTACTTACTCTTTTTCTAGATTGTGAGCCTAATGAAAACAGGGGTTTCATCTTTTTAGGTATATTCTTTTCTGAGGACACCTTTATCAACTCTTAGCAGTTTCTGGACACTATCTAAATAATGAACTAGTTTTCCAAAAGGCTGAAATCAAAATAACTGAAGATCCCATTATTATTATGATATCTTAATGTGGTTTAGTCACTCAGTCGTCCTCTTTTGTGACCCCATGGCCTGTAGCCTGCCAGGCCTCTTGGCCCATGGGATTTCCCAGGCAAGAATACTGGAGTGAGTTGCTGTTTCCTTCTCCAGGGGATTTTCCCAACCCAGGGATCAAACCTGAGTCTCCTGCTTGGCAAGCCGATTCTTTACCACTGAGCCTCCACGGAATTCATTGGCTCACATTGAGCAGTTTTGTTTCAGTTTTTACATCAGGGCTCTATATGATAGTATAATGATACAGATATGACTGAGGGCCAGTGGGAAGTAACACAGGTAACTCATTACTAATAACAAAGTTCTGAAATGTGAATGTGACTTCTTTCCATGAATTAGATCACATTCAAAATTTGAATACTAACATGATCATTATTTACTTTCTTTCTTAAGTGGGAGAGAAATTTGTGGTGTTAAATTCTGTCCATTGCTTACAGCAGTGCTGTCTACAGAAATATATAGTGAGCCACATCTATAAATTAAAATTTGCAATAACCATGTGAAAAAGTTAAAAGGGACAAGTTAAAGTAATATTAGTAAGACCTTTTTGAAACTATGTGTCAAAAATGCATCAGCATGTAATAAACAGGAAAAAATCACTGAGACAAAAAAAGAGTTTTATGCTATTTTTGAAATATGTGGTGTATTATATAGTTAAAGCACACCTCAATTTGGACCAGATGCATTTAAAGTCCTCAAAATCGTTATGTGAATAGTGTTACTGTATTTGACAATCCAGAGTTTATAATATTAATAAAGATTTTCATGGGTTCAAGGGAGTGAATATAGTTTTCATAATTGGAAGGATGTTCCTCATAGGTGTCATAGTTTGGGTTCCCCCAGTAGCAGACCGTGAGGCAAACATTTGTAGGAAAGTGGTTTATTTTAGAAGTGATCCTAGGAAAACATATGTATGGAGTGGAGAAGTGAGACAAAAAAGGGAAGGAAACCAATAAAATGTGTGTTATCAAGAAAGTTACTGCATTTGTAACTGGGTTCCTTCCCTCAGAGTCACCCTGGGAAACAGAATTATTCCAGCTGACAGGCAAGGTCACTGGGGCATTTATCTACCCACTCCCTATCCATCACTGGTTAAGGGCTGAATCCAAAGATTTTTACTTGCTTTTTATATGGCTCCAGTGTGGTTCCATAGTTAAAAAAAAGGCCCTAAGTGGAAAGTTGCTGATAAGCAGTGAGCTCCTTAGTCCTGGAGAAGAGTCAGAGGACACGAGCTAAAAAGTAATAGCTTCTGCTCCAGCTGGTTACACCATCTAAGCAGGGATCATGTTAGCCTCAAGAGCCCTAGGGACTTGATGTCACTAAGGCTCTGCTTTATACCAATTGTCCTGTTCACTTATGTATCCCTAGTTCCTGGAATAGTAGGTGTTCAATAAATAGTTGTTGACTCTATGACTTTTCCTGAGTACCTGCTTTACTCTTTCAGGCTCTCCATGTAAATAAATGGGGCACATTGAAAGGTTGTTGTTGAATCACGCGAATACACTGGGATTCTTGGCCCCCGGAGGAGAAGATTTCAATCTGGGGCCAGTGACGAGGCTTGATCGCTCAGAGCTTTTGTGTAATAAAGTTTTATTAAAGTATAAAGGAGATAGAGAAAGCTTCTGACATAGGCATCAGAAGAGGGCAGAAAGAGTACCCGCTTGCTAGTGTTAACAATGAAGTTTTATAATCCAAAGAATGTCTGGAGGTTGTAAAGACCTCATCAGACCTACTCCCATAATTTACATTTTAAGATAACAGAAGGCTTAATCCAGAGACTGTCCTTAGACAGGATACATTATTGTTATATAATCCTAAGGAATGTGGAGAAAGAAAAAAGTTTGTTCTTTCTTCCTCCTTGAGAATTCCAGACCCCTCTCTCCTTGGGGACCCCTAGACTCCTTATCAATCTGCCTAGGAACTGACTCTCTCATTCCCCCCTTTTCTTTTAGGAAAAGTATGTTGCTTAGGAAAAAGGGGCATTGTTCTCATTCCATAACTGCTTCCGAGCTGACAAGGGGCGTTGTCCCTAAATTGGTGAGGCAACATATTCTCCTAATCCTCATATTGAGGATATCTGATCCAGGGGCCCCAAATAGTAGTTGGAGGAAGCTACAGCAGTAGCAGGAGTTTGAGCAACCATTTGTAACTTAAAAGCTTTCATGCGGCTAGAAACAAATCCAGTTATACAACTACAGATGCAGGCAACATAGTCATTAAAACAAGTTAAAATCGAAATTAAAAGTCACATTATGTCCATAGTTAAAGTACAAAGTGTTGCACCAGTCCATTTTAGGGTTGGTAAATGTCATCAGATAAAGCAGAGGCATCGCATGTGATTGTTGTCGAAGGTATTCACAGATTTGGAGAAAGTATTTTCCTTGAAGTGGAGATGTCCACCTCCAGAAGCCTTCCAGTGATGAAGAGGGGAGTGCTCCACAGACCCAGCAGTTAGATCGATTGTGGAATGTGGCATAGGAGTGAGCCCAGGACAGGAAGACACTGTCTTGAGGATCCAACGGCAGACTCAGGATATTTGGAGTCAGCAGAAGTAGACTCACATAGATCATCAGGCCCATCCGCTGCCCTTTGCTTAACTCTAGAGCTCGGGTCAGAGTCACAGCTCCGCTAACTGAGCACTGGTTCCCTGGGGGAGAGATTTTGCTTCTAAAACCTGTTCAGCAGTCACCATGGCATAACCTGCTTTATGCTTTCCATCCCGAACAAAAGAACTGCCATCTGTAAATATTTCCATGTCAGGATTGTCTACTCCTTTAGATCCTCCTGAGCTACATAGTTTAAAGTTAGGAATTGAAAACAATCGTGATCAGGTGTTTCATTTTCCTTCTCAGGAAGGAAAGTGGCAGGATTTGAATTTCCATAAACTTTAAGCTTAGTTACTGGTTCTTCTAACAACAATGACTGATACTAAAGAAGCCTACCGTCTGTCATCCAAATATTAACCTTAGAATTTAAGATTCCACTCACATCATGAGAAGTCAGTACAGTAAGGTTTCGTCCATTAATTATTTTTAAAGCTTCAGGTGCTAATAAAGCCGCTGCCCCAATTAGTCTTAGGCAGTGGGGCCACCCATGTGAAACTACATCTAATTCTCTGCTTAGATAAGCAATAGGTTTCTGGTGAGGCCCTCGGGGTTGTGTCAAAACTCCCAATGCCACACCTTTTCTTTCAGTGACAAGCAAATTCTGACCCTGTGGGCAAGCTCAGAGCTGGAGCTTGCAGGAGAGCAGTCTGAAGAATCTTAAAAGCCTTTTGAATTTCTGGAGACCAAACCAGTTTGTCGGTTTGGGCCTGCTGAGTTTCAGCTATAAGTTTATATAAAGGCCGGGCAAGTTCCCCGTAACCCGGAATCCAAATGCCACAGTAACCTGTGATTCCCCAAAATTCTCTCAATTGTCTTAAAGTCATAAGTAGGGGATGATTTAGTATAGGTTTAATTCTCTCAGAGCCTATGACCCTGGTCCCTTCTGATATGATTAGGCCCAGATATCTAACCGATTGTTGACAAAGCTGAGCCTTTTCTCTTGATGCCTTGTAACCACAGTCTACCAGAAAGTTTAAGAAATCTTCTGAGGCTCATGAACAAGCTTCCACTGTCTCAGCACAGAGCAAAATATCATCTACATATAGCTATTAAAGTTTTGTAGATCCTGTGACAAACTTTGTCCAAATAAATGAGGACTGTCACGAAATCCCTGGGGCAAAACTGTCCAGGTTAACTGAGAAGCTGGTTGTGTAGGGTCTTGAAAAGGCAAATAGAAATTGACTTTCTTCCGCCAAAGGCACTGAATAGAAGGCATCCTTTAAATCAATTACTGAGAAATATTTGGCCCGTTCAGGAATTTCAGACAATAGAGTATAAGGATTAGGCACCACGGGGTGTAAAGGAACTACAGCCTCATTTATTATTTGTAAATCTTGAACTAGTTTCCATTTACCATTCGATTTCTTTATACCCAAAATAGGAGTGTTGCAAGGACTGTTACAGGGAATTAATAGTCCCTGCTCCTTTAAATTTTCTATGATGGGTTTTAACCCTTCCTTATCTTCAGGTTTCAGTGGATACTGCTTCTTATGTGGAAATACGTGTGGGTCTTTGAGCTTAACAACTACAGGAATAGCATTTTGTGCTCGACCCACAGATTTTCCATCAGCCCATACTCTAGGATTTACATTTTGTTCAACTAAAGGGAGAGAAAGGAAGGGCTCCATATTTATGAAAACAGAGGCATGGACCTTGCTCAGTATATCCCTTCCCAAAAAGGATGAGGGAGATTCTGGCACGATCAGAAACTTGTGTGAAAACAGCACAGAATCCCAGTTGCAAGATAAAGAATAACTGAAATAATACCTTTTGGCTCGTCCAGACAGTCCCTTTACAGAAGCAGATCAGGAAGAAAGTGGGCCAGGGGCTTCAGTAAGCACAAAATAAGTTGCCCCAGTATCTAAAAGGAAATCGACCGATTGCCCCCCTCCCACAACTATTCATACCTGGGGTTCCTCAGGTGTAATTAGGACGGGATCTTGTGTGGAGACCCCTGGGCACCTTCAGTCCTGATTGTCTTGAGAGTCCGACCCTGGAGACCTATGCCTCTGGGGGCAGTCTCTCTTCCAGTGTGGTCCTTTGCAGACTGGACATGGAGCTGGGGGAGGCTTAGATGCCTGAGAGCAATCCCGCTTGAGGTGCCCCTCCTTTCCACAGTAATAGCAAGCCCATCCCTTTTCACCTGGGCCCCTCTGGGCATTTTTCTCAGGCTGTTTAAGAACGTTTTTCATAGCCATGGCGAAGGCTTTCTTCTTTTCCTTTGTCTTTTTTTGCCTTTCTTTCTTTTCCTCATATTTTCTACCATAATAGACTGTCTGAGCCAGTTGTAACAGAGTATCTAAAGACTGATTTGGTCCATACGCCCATTTTAATAGCTTACGGCGGATATCTGGAGCCAACTGAGTGAGAAATCTATCCTTTAAGATCACTTTTCCCTCTTCACTTTCGGGATCAATCTCAGTGAATCTGTGAAGGCCTTCTCTCAGTCTATCTAGGAATTTACCAGGAGCTTCCTTCTCCTCCTGCTCTATGCCTGCCAATTTGCCATAGTTTAAAGGCTTAGAATGCACCTGCCTAAGTCCTTCAAGAATACATCTAACAAAATGATTCTGATCCCATCTTCCTTTAGCTGTGTTGTAGTCCCAGTCTGGTTCTATAGTTGGGACCGCCTAATTCCCAGTGGGGAGGGCCACTATCTCATTCTCCCTCTTCCCTACTGATTCATTACCAAGCCATTCATCTCCATAAGCAATGGCTTTTCCCAAAACTCGAGTCTTTGACTTGGGAGTCAGCGTTTGTCCCAAGATATACATCACATCCTTCCAAGTGAGCTCATAAAGCAGAGTAACACTTTTAAAAGCTCTAATATATTTTTCTGGGTCCTCTAAATAGTCTCCCAGATCCTGCTTGATTCTTTGTATTTCTTGATAAGAGAAAGGCTTATTAACTCTCACAGACTGATTATTTCTCCCGGTGGGTGTTTCATAAAGAGGCAACAGCTTATGTGGCTATTCCTCAGTTTCTCTGGCTCTTCTGCACATATGATCCCAGGGATAGATTGGAGAATCCTGTTTTTCCTCTTCTCTTTGTCTCCTGTCCTCCATCTCATCTCTTACTTCGATGGTCTGAGTTTCTACTGAAACCAGAGTAGTCCAAGGCCATACTGAGACAGGAGTTGTTTGGACTTCCACGTGGGCAGTTTGAATCTCAGTTTGGATTTCCACTGAGACCAAGGCAACCCTTCTGAGGGGGGTTCTCTGGCTTTCAGTTTGCTCAACTTGGAGCCCCAGGTACGGGGGCAAAGTAGGAGGACATGAGGGACCTGAAGGTTTCACGCCCAAATCTATACCTTTAGGACATAAGTCTGGCATATTTCACAGAGAGAAAAAGGGCAACACATATGCTACTTCTACCCATTTCCCTTGTTCCTTACAGAACCGGTCTAATTGTAGAACAGTATTATACTTAAGAGACCCTCCAACTGGCCACTGTTCACCATCCTCCAATGGATACCGTGGCCATGCAGTATCACATAGGAAGACCAGATGTGTCTTCTTTAAGCCCTGGGGATCAAATCTATCCCAGTTTTTCAGGATACAGTTCAAAGGAGTGAGGCTGGAATTGTTAGCTCCCATCTGTAAGAGAGGAAAAAAGCGACCAGCATCATTTTTCTACCGGACGTGTCCCTCCCTGCTCTAGATGGGGGTGTAGACAGACGTTACACCAAAAGCTTTTCCTTCCTGGTCGGACTTAGTCTGTCCCTTACCAATGCAGGCACCGTACTCGTCCCTCCCGGTTCTACCACCGAGATGGGGTGGGGATGTACCAGGGGTAGACTTGATAGCATCTCTACTTGACGTCCAGCTCTTCCCCTTTACCTTGCTTGCCTCTGATGTCACCCATGGTGAATCAGAGTAACCTTCCAGAATGCCTCCCAAGCTAAGACTACTGGAGAAACATTCATCACCTGAGTGCCTGTGCACGACACTATTTCCTGACCACAATAAGACCGACATGAACATTAAACTGAGATGTTCTTTCCAAGCATCACCACACCAGTATAACAGCCTCCTCTGATCCACTAAGAGCCGACGTTACCGAAGGAAAAAAAAAACCCATTGCAGTCCCAATCTGAGTAACCTTTAACCTCAGAGATGTTCTAGGAGCTAGAGATCCATCTAGCTTCTGAACTTTCGATTCCTAGCGAGGCTAGGAGCCTTCTTGACTACCAATTCAAGTTTGGGACCTAAGCCACAGTACACAATAACAGTATAGATCATAAGTCCCTTGAAAGTCTATGATCCGATAAATTAGGTTAGTACTTCTAATTCCCAAGGAGTTATGAAGTGGTCAAAGAGACCAAAAAGTTTGACCGAGAAAGGAGAGTTCGGTCCACACACTTTGCCCATTTCTGGTCGGTTCCTGAAGGAAGCATTGGGTGCCTCTTGGCATTGGCAGGTCGGTATAACCCCAACAGTTTTCTGCCATAAGCCGTATGAGATCACCATGGAACTGCAGAGCAGGGCTCCTTACTTGCTTCACGCAGGGCATGCCATTCATTCACACAAGCACACCGTAGAGTTAATAAAGCACAGCAGAAAACGTGTTCGCTAAGAGAACAAAGAACTAAAGCTCCAAGCATCCTTACCTTGTCCTGAAGAATCCCGGACGAGCCCCCAAGATGAAAGGTTGTTGTTGAATCACACGAAGACACCGGGATTCTTGGCCCCCAGAGGAGAAGAATTCAATCCAGGGCCAGAGACGAGGTTTGATCGCTCAGAGCTTTTGTGAAGTTTTATTAAAGTATAAAGGAGATAGAGAAAGCTTCTGACATAGGCATCAGAAGGGGGCAGAAAGAGTACCCTCTTGCTAGTGTTAACAATGAAGTTATATAATCCAAAGAATGTCTGGAGGTTGTAAAGACTTCATCAGACCTATTCCCATAATTTACATTTTAAGATAACACTGTCCTCAGGCAAGATACATCCTTGTAAAAACCAGGTCTACTCCCATAATTTACATTTTAAGATAACAGAAGGTTTAATCCAAAGATTGTCCTTAGGCAGGGTACATTATTGTTATATAATCCTAAGGAATGTGGATAAAGAAAAAAAAGTTTGTCCTTTCTTCCTTCTTGAGATTCCAGACCCCTCTCTCCTTGGGGACCCCTAGGCTCCCTATCAACCTGCCTAGGAAATGACTCTCTCAACATGGTTACCAATCATGTGTCATGTCCTTAAAACTCCCTCATCAGAAAGGAAAGAGAGGTTTTCTCTTTCTATCTCCAGCAAAAAAGAAAACAGAAATTACCCCCCGCTCAACATTCTCAAGGAAGAAATCCAGTTGGTCTGGTTAGCCATCAGGTTATCTGTGGGACAAGCCCTTTGCATATTGACATCGCATATTGGCTAGATTTCAGTTGGGTGCCCAGCCCTGAGTTTACAGAGGTAGATGTATTACTAGAAGGAGGAATGATAGAGAGATTGCCACCATATTCAGAACTATGGATACCCACAAGATTATGTTTAAATTGTGAATTCCATTTGTCCTGTATGTCTTGGTAGAAAAATGCTTGAGGACCAGCCCTTTCCCACCCAAGCCATTTTAGTTCTGTTGTTAAACCTGCTACAGATTTAACACAGCTTTGACCATATGTCAGAGATCCTATAGACCAGTGGTCTCCAACCTCTTTGGCACTAGGGACCAGTTTCATGAAAGACAGTCTTTCCATGGACCAGGGAGGGTAAGGTGGTTTTGAGATGATTCAAGCTCATTACATTTATTATGTACTTACTTATTTTATTATTATGTTGTGACTATATAATGAAATAAGTATACAACTCTCCATACTGCAGAAGCAGTGGGAGCCCTGAGCTTGTTTTTCTGCAACTAGATAGTCTCTTTTTGTGATGATGGGAGAGACTGACACCTGAAGTGTGCTGTTTATGTCCAATCTACTCTGCACTCACATTTTGGTTGCTGTCACTGCAGAAAACCCTGCTTCCCAAAGATAGCTTGTTGAACATGGAAGCAGACTTTTCAGTCCTTTGTGGCAATCTCAGGATATTCTGTTTTTAATCTAGAACATATAGAGATTTGAAATTGTCTCAAACATACTTTTTAGATCATCATCATTTACAATCTCAAGAAGCTGATCCTCTCTTACAACGGATAAAGTCGATTCACCTGGCTTATTTGCAAATGGATCACAGATCCATTCCTTCCCATTTCAAGAGGGTTTCGTGCTTGGGAAGTAATGCTCAAACTCTTTTTAAAGCTGCAATAGGTGATCACACACCAGCCAGGATGAAGAAGGCCCTGGCTCAGTCTCTTTCAAAATCTCTGTTAATATTTGAAACATGTCAAAACCCCAGTGTTCACTTGTTACCTCCATAATTCGTTTGGCATTGATTTCAGTAACTTTATCTGCTGACTTAAACACAGTTGTCCTTCTCCCCCAAAGTGATAGATAGATTGAGTTCATTGAGCAGGTTGAGTATGTCACACAGGTAAGCAAGGTCTGCAATCCCTTCTGTGTCACTGAAAGGTGCTGCCAGAAATCTCTGGAGCATCTCTTGTACGTCAAAAACTCTGGCCAGTGATCTACCTTTAGAAAGCCTTCTCACATTTTTGTGCATAAGAAATGTGTGTGCTCTGCATCCATCTCTTCACATAACTGCATGAACAGACATGAGCTAAGGGCATGCACTGTAATGTAGTTGATCATTTAGTCACATCCTGCAAGCACTGTTAAGTTCAGGTGACACATTTCAGCTAGCCAACATTTCTCTATGGATAACAGTGTATAAAAACTCACATTTAAAAGTGATCTCTTTGACCCAAGTAGTGAAACAAGAAAGCCATCCAGTCATGGCAACCACTGTGTGCACAGACCAGCACAAAATGGCCAATTCAGTTTTCCTGATATGTAATTTCAAAGACTTAAATAGTTCTGTAGCTGTGGTATTGGTTGGCAACAAAAGTGCACCCAACATATCCTTGTGCACATCCTCCTGAAAATATAGCTCATAGAAACAAGCATTGTTGCCTATTTGTCAACATCAGTAGACTTGTTAAGTTGGATTGCATACCACGGTGACTCGTTAATCTTTCCTACAATTGTGTCTCAATATCCTCTGCTGTTTCATCAATTCATCTAGCTTTCACCAATTCCCAAAAGAGGGAAAAAAGCTCACAGAGGTCCCTCCACAATGTAACCTGTGAGATGCAAGACACCTCACATGTTGTGGCAATCTCCAATGAATTCATGTTTTGAAATCATTTGAAGTCTTCTAATCTTCTGTTACATTTTTTTTAAGTCTTATAGCTCTACAAACATAATCTGTGCTAAACCCTGTTGTTGGCCATCATCAAATATTTGGTGCCTGGTTTGTATTGGCCAAACCAAGGCCTTGTGCCCAATGTACACTGAGGTGATATGAACTGAAATGTTGGCGTTCTGAGCAGAGAAAGGTTTATTGCAAGGGCCAAGCAAGGAGTAAGGATGCTCATGCTCAGAAGGCTGGAACTCCCCAGTGGATTTCAGGGGAGGTTTTTTAAAGGCAGACTAGGGGATAGAGTGGAGAGTACTTGATTTAGCTCATGCACTATTTTCTGCTTGATGTTGAGGAGCACAGTAATACAACAGGGGTTATCATCATAAATCCTTAGGTTCCAGTTTATCATGGTCATCATGCAGTTAACTTCTTCCACCTGGTAGACTTTTTAGCATCTGCAAACAACTCGGGAATGTGCACCAAACATATTATCTGTAGCCTTCTGGGAAGAACTGAAGATTCTGTGACTGCAGAATGGCTAATCTATTGATAAAGTTTTTTTTTTTTTTTTTTTTTTAATGTGTTCACATTTTTCCAGTCATTAATTCTTGAGCCAGCCTTTTGTGATTCAGATGAGGCCTGGGAGACTGAAGATTTTCTACAAACAGGAGACAGGCAGAGGGCATGGGGTGGGGGTAGGGTCTACACCAGGAAGGCCCCACTGGGTTCTGCTTCATTACGGTTGGAGAACTTCCCACCGCGCCCTTGTTTGGTCTTGATGAGGGCAGAGGGCCCAGAGAGGAGGCTACTATCTCCTTCTGCCAGCTTTTTCCAGGCTTACTCTGTAGCCCACGGGGAGCCTCTGAGCAGCAGAGATGGGCGGGGCCTGAGCCTCCCGTCTCCACCTTCTGGGTGAATGCCTGGGCTCAGAGTAGGAACTTCCGCAGAGTTTGAGGCCAGGTGCTCTCCTTGGAGCTGGGCTGGTTGTGCCTCACAGTCAGCCTGCTGCCTTTATCAAAGAGCTGATAACTTTGCCTCCCACATGCATGAGGCTTCTGGAAGCCTCTACCTGTGTGTCTCTTGGTCCTGCAGCCCCACACGTGGCACACTGCATCCATCCTATGCCTGTGGCAGCACCTGCACAAAGCAGGTGCCTCAGAAGTGGACCCTGGAGGCTGCTCAGTCTTGGGAGGCGGACCTGGTGCACAAAGGGCGCTCCACTCTCAGAAGCAGGTGTTCTCAGGCTCCGGCCCAGTGGATCTGTGAGGCGGCCAGTCCCCAGCAACCCCGCCAGAGCCTCCAGGAGCAGCAGGAGCCCCACCACCACCTGAGCAGGGAGGCCCCGGTCTGTGTCCGCCTTGGCCGGCAAGATGCTGCCTGTGTCCGCAGAGGTGAAGACCAGCCCGCTGAAGAAGGCGAACTTCTGCTCACGCCTGTTTGTCTGGTGAGTGCCCAGTCTGAGCTGTAACATTCCACCACAGGCGCAACACTGTCGGCTTCTGTTGGGGACCAAGGGACAAAGCGAGGGAGCATGCCTGGGAGCCTGGGGCCGGTGGGGTTGTGAGGTTGGGAGGAGTGGGTTTTGGAGGGGTACCAAGGGACCTGGTGTCAGGGGAACTGAGTCTCCCTGCCTTGCTACTCTCCGCCCAGCCAGCCACGTCACCTGAGAGCTGATGCAGCAGGAGCAGAAGGCAAGGAGGTTGCTCAGGGAGAGTCACTGCCCAGCAGGAGAAGGGACTGCGCTCCCTAATCTCCACTTTATCCAGTGGCCTCAGAGCCACTCAGAAATTCGCTGTCAGTTCTGAAATAAGCTGCAACTCCCCACTGGCCCCCCCAAGCAAGCAGCTTGTGAACAATTTTCCTTATCTATTTAGTGCCCTGCATCTTTGCCATCTTCCAATAACGTCCCCACCTTTTCCCATGTTCCTTAGGTGAACATTTGAGTTCCAACTGCCCTGGGCTCCCTCTTTCCCCCTGTCTATGACGATGTCTTTCTTTCTGTCCCTCCTTCACTCCCTGTGTGGTCCTGTATGTCCTGGCACCTAGTTTTGGCCAATTTCATGTGTGTACAAAACACTATTGTTTTTTATGAAATGAATGGGGACATTATTCTGGAACATGTGTTGCTTTTGCCTGGGACACACAGCCAGGAGTAGAGTGTGTATTTGACCACAGCCCCTGGCCCTATTGTGAATATCTCTACTTCTACCTTTGAGAACCAAACCCTGGGGATGTGGTCCCTGAAACATGTGGGGTCTTATCCAGATCTCTATCCTTCAGAGAAGCAATGCATGCAGGTCTTGACGCAGGTGGTCCTACCCAGGGGTCCTTTGGTCCTGAAACCACTGACAGTTCCATGAGCTGGGAGGAAACACAGAGATGAAAAGCATTGCAGAGAGCTGAAGTTCTTAATTGAAGTCTTTATCTAATAGCTGGGACTATAGATATGCAGGCCTGAACCTTTGGATTTTAATCCCAATTGGGTGATCATTAGGTCTTTTGTTTCTGGACCCTAACCCATTTATCTTTTCCACAAATTCTGATACTTCTTTCATTGGACAGCCTAGAGGATCCCCAGGAGGATGGCAGCTCTTATGCTTGTTTTGATGGTGGTGTATTCAGTGCATGTAGCTACATCCCTTGGCTATTTGATTGCCCTTTAGGAAAGAGGGACCTAGAAGAAGGAATATGTGTGTGGTTACCATAAATAATAGCAAAGTAGACAAATGTCTCTTTAACGTCAAGTAGGGCAAGAAACTCTCAAGGCACATTCTGTTTGTTGACTTTGAAAATGTATGTGCATAGAAATGGAAGGTGAAGACTACCATTTTCATTGGTACACATTTCCAGTTTTCCTGCTGGGGAGGAAGGAGATATTATCACTTATTTCATGCTTGAAGACTCTGAAGCATAGAGGTTGAGTAAGTTGCTTACCATCACACAGCTAGTAAGTGGTGGAGTGGGATCTCAAACCAGGAAGTCTGGTTCTGGGATCTGTGTTTCTTGTGTATGTAACTGCTGTGCTTGTCATGGAGTTGGTTGCCTGGAATTGTGCCAGGGGCCTAGCACAGGATGAGACCCCTTATCATAATGGGGAGGTTCTTTCTCACTCAGATTCCCACAACAAATAAGTAAACTGATGGTGAGACTGGTAGAGCACAAGCTTTGCTCAGTGACCAAAGAATGGAAAAGCGGAGACTTAGTTTGCAAGTCAACCTCTCAGCCCAGCTGGGTATATAGGAGGGTTGAAGTAAAAAGAAGGGAATCAGGTTAAGAGAGGGAGGAATATTCATGGCTAACCCAATAATGCAGTGTGATTTGGACCTGAAATTAAGGTAGCACTCCTTTTTAGTCCTTGTATGAGCTGTTTGCTTTGTTGTCATAGCCATTGTCAACTGTAGTGGTCCTGGTTGGTGTTGCGGATTTTCTCCCCAGGACTTGGAAGTGACAAACCTGAAAGAATGACACTCAGACAGTCTCTTGCAAGGACTGACAAGTTTATTTCTGCAGTCAAGCCTTTCTATAGAAGCAGGAACAAAGAGCTTAAAGTATACAGCCAGCAGAGCACATATGGGGTTAACACATAATCAGTAAAAACATTTCAAGGACAGTGCACTCTAAGTGACTCATGT
Organism: Bubalus kerabau; assembly: GCF_029407905.1. Lineage (NCBI taxonomy): Eukaryota > Metazoa > Chordata > Mammalia > Artiodactyla > Bovidae > Bubalus > Bubalus kerabau. The sequence continues at coordinate 72,421,146 of NC_073635.1, forward strand.
GCTTATCCCACAACCCGTTTTCTCAAGTAACATCCCTATTTATTATTAAATCTTGGCATCGAGCATAACCAAAGGCAGGAGATGTTTTTCTGTCCGCAGTACGCAAAGCCAGGTACTTCTGGCCCTTCGCCATTTTCCCAAGGACTTTCTCCTAATACAGCTATTTTGTACTATGCTTCCTAACATATCCTCCTTTTGTTTTTAATTTAAGCACGGCAGCTGCTAGTTGGACTCCATTGTGGGAGGCACGGAGTCTTGAGTAGAGACTTCTGTATCCTATAAGCAATGACAAAAAGAGCAGGGTGATTAATACATATATAAAAATATTGCTTCCTGAAAGCCAAGCTCTAGGGTCTAGAGACAATAGGGTTTTGGTTAAAGTACCATTGAATTGAGTGCTATACAATTCCCTAGGTACCCTAACTTGAAAATTAGCAACTTGTTGTTTCAACAAATTGATGTCTAAACTTGAGTTATCTGTGAGACCCTGCAAATGCACCTTAACTTTATCCCAAGGATATTCAGTGCTATTATAGGGCATGTTAGTCAGACAAAAAGAAGTAAAATTCCAGTAATAGCGTATACATGTTCAGAAAGTCAGTTGCTGCATTTGATCTCCTAAGTAGATAACCACAGTTTGTAAGTCATTAATTCGTGTTTGTAATTGCTGATCTATTTGAGCTTGTCGAGTCCACAGATCATGAGAGTCTTTGTGCCATGCAGTGATAAAATCATGATTTTGTATAGAATTATGTAAAGCCATACCAGACAAAGTTCCTACAGTCACAATGGAGATAAGGCTTAAGATGCCTGCAATAATCCACCCAATGATGTGCTTAGACCGCCTAAGCCCAGTTTTCAACAATACAGAAAGAAATACAGAATCGGTCCAAGGTTCAGTTAAGTTTATGGGAAGCCATAACTCAGATCTTTGTTTAACTAGTGCAATGCTAACATTGTGATATGAAATAGTGTGATTAAGGCAGGTATACAACGCACATGCAGTACAATTGACAATCTTGGCCGATAAGTCGATATCAAAATGCCCTACAATAAATAAGTACAGAAGGTGAACACACGATTGAATATAGCCAGTACTATTATATAGGAAGGTATAATTAGAAGGACGAAACACACCCACAGTCCCATAAACACTAGCGAAGTGCTCTAAAGCTGCTGGAATTTTCTAAATGTGCCATTGCTCTGGCCCCACAATGGGGACGACAATCCTGGGTCGTGGGGGTGATAAGCCCCCGTTATACCAATTCAGCAGTATGTCCTTATCAGTCCAGAAATTTGTCTTAGATTTATGAAAGCCTCCAATGCTTGATCTATTAAACCAGGAGCAGTTTTGATGTTCCTCTTGCTCTTCAGTGTCTGCTCAGCCTGACGAGTCATGTTTTTCACTTGAGCCCATGTCGGGTAAGGATTCAGATGATGGCATTTCCTTATTGGCTCCTCCAGGGTCATTGATGAGACCCTTTGCATTAACTTCATCACTTCCTGAGGGAGTCCACTCTTGTGGTCCCTCCCAGTAATGGACATAGCGAAGAGGAACCCAGATTTCCTCTCCATCTGCAATGACAAGACCATAACCCTTGCCTAGGAGTCATAGGATTCCTGGCAACCACTGATTGGATTGCTTATACCATATTGGTATATTGATTTCTAATTTGCTGTTTTTGTCTTCTGCAAAATGTCTATCTGCATGAGTGTCAAAATTATTTTTTGTTAAGTTTAAAAAATTTAGGGAATAAAAAGTTAAAGATAATAATAATAATTTAAGGTTCATAGAATAAGAAGTGTATCTCCTCTTCCATATTCCCCCTTTCTGTTTTAGTAAATGAGTTTTTAGGGTGTGGTGGGCTCTTTCAATAATGGTTTGACCCTGAGGATTATAGGGTATTCCTGTAATGTGTGTGATGTTCCATTCTGATAAAAATGAATGAAATGAATGCAAGGTGAATGTAGGTCCATTGTCTGTTATCAAGACAGAAGGAATCCCCATAACGGGGAAGGTGAGTAAGAGTGTGGAAATGGTGTGTTTGCTGGATTCTGAAGAGACAGTTACTGTCCAGATAAAGTTGCAAAATGTATCTATTGAGACAAAAAATAAAGAAATTTTTCCTAAGGAGCAGTGAGTGAAGTCAGATTGCCAAAGGGAATTAGGTTGTTGCCCCCAGGGATTAATTCTTGAAATTGTAGTCCATAAATGCAGAGGGGCACAGACATCATAGGTTTTAATAATATGCCGTGCTTCAGCGAGAGGAATATGGTATTTAGAGTGCAATCTGTTAACATGGGTATGAAGATTAGTATGTTTGTCAGTGGCAGATGTAAAAATGGGAACTATGAGCCTGTCAATAGTATCATTTCTTGCAACCAGAGGGCCAGGTAAACCTGAATGAGCACGTATATGTGCAACAAAGAAGGGTTCAGTATGTGAGCGAATTAAAGCTTGAGTCTGTGAAAAGAGAGTATATAATTCTTCATCTAGATTGTATAAAAAGGCAGTAACAAAATCAGGAAAAAGGGAATCAAGGTACTTGGAATCAGTATATATGTTGAAGGATAATGGTTGAAGTGGCAAAAGAGCCCATAAAGCATACAATTCAACTCTTTGTACTGAAGAGTAGGTAGTAGGTAATTTCTCTTTGATATCAGGGCCAACAATCCCTGTTATGTCTTTCTTGTTGCCATCAATGAAATAGGTGGGTGCTTTGGAAATAGGCTGGGATGCAATGATATTAGTTATAATGAATTTAGCACATTGTAGAAAGTCCCATAATTTTCCTTTCGGTAAATGAAATGAGATAACATTTTGAAAATCACTTAATGCCATTTGCATGGTCAAGTTATATTGTAAGGCAATTTGCAACTCCTTTTTTGTCAAGGGAACTTGTATTGCATATGCATCAAATCCAGTCAAAGTTCGTGCACGGCTTCTTCCTGACACAATTAAGTGCCCTATTTTCTCAATATATGATACATTTTTTTAGACTGTTTAGTGTGTAAATATACCCATTCTATTGGGCTATGTTGAGCTATAATTGCAGTGGGCGAATGCTCAGTGGGGAATATATATAAAGAAACTGGTTTATCATAATCTAGCCGAGTTGAAAAAGATTGTTGAATGTGTTTCTCTATTAAGGCCAGTTCTTCTTTGGCCTCTTTTGTTAGCTGCCTAGGGCTATTAGAGTCAGGGGATCCCTCTAAAATTTTAAATAGATTTTGTAAGGCATAGGTGGAGATGCCGACAGATGGCCACAGCCAATTAATATCACCCAGCAATTTTTGAAAATCATTCAGTGTGCGTAGAGACTGCATAGAAATTTGAGTTTTTTGAGGTTTGATTTTAGATTATTCCATAACATGTCCTAAATAATTAAAGGGTGCTTTCCACTGAATTTTATCTGGTGCTAAAAGCAGGCCATGATTTTGAAGAGTAGTAGTAACTTCATTATATAACTGTTGTAAACAGAGTTCAGATTCCATAGACAGAAGTATTATCCATGTAATGAATTATAAATGAAGTAGGATATTTATCTCTAATGGGTTGTAATAAAACAGATATGAGATATTGGCAAATGGTAGGAGAGTTCATCATTCCCTGAGGTAGCACCTTCCATTGAAATCTTTTAATAGGAGCCATGTGATTTATAGAAGGAACTGAAAAGGCAAACCATTTTCTATCTTTAGGGTGCAAAGGTATAGTAAAAAAGCAGTCTTGTAAGTTAATAATAACTACAGACCATCCTTTTGTACCATAGAAGGGGAGGGCAATCCTGGTTGTAAGGGCCCCATAGGTAACATGGTATTATTAACAGTTCTTAAATCTATCAACATTCGCCATTTTCCTGATTTCTTTTTTATTACAAAAACAGGGGAATTCCACGGGGAAAATGAAGGTTCTATATGAGCTTTTTGTAATTGTTCATTAACTAATTGCATAAGAGTTGCCAGTTTTTGTTTAGTTAGGGGCCACTGAGGTGTCCATATTGGGGTATCAGATTCTCAATTGAGGGGCAGTGGTGTTAACTCAATGGCCCCCATTAAAAGGTTCATTTAAAGAAATTGTGGCTTTCGTTTGTTCAAGAAAATCCCGTCCCCATAAATTGATTGGGATATTAGTAATATATGGTTTAAGATAAGTTACAATTTGATTAGGGCCATACATTTGTAAATAGGATGCATTGACAAAAGTTTGTGTGGCATTAGCTTCATTTACTTCTAATAGTCTAAAAGGAGCCATAACCTTACCCCAATCAAGGGGCCATTCTGCAGTTCTAATGATTGAAATGTCAGCTCGGGTATCTAACATGCCTGTGAAATTCTTTCCCCATGTGCGTAAAGTAAGCATGGGTTTCTGATGTTCCTTTAATAAGGTGGATAGTGCAGCAGTAAGGTAGACACTGCCAAAGCCTCCCTGCTGAACTTTATCAGATGCCTTCACTGGTTTGACATATGGTAAAAGTAATAATTGTGCAAAACGTTCCCCTTTTTGTAAGTATACATTTCCCATTTTCACAACATTTACCATATGTATTTCTCCTTCATAATCTTCGTCCACAACACCAGTCAATACCATTAAATCTCTCATTGTGCAGCTATTATGTCCCCAAATCAGTTCCAGTTCCATTGTCCCGGGTGGAATTGGGCCATACTATCCAGTGGGAATTTTGTGGGGGTTGTATAATTCTATTAGTTCCATATCATTAAGGACTAGGTATATCAATGCAAGCACTCTTAGATGTAGCTGCTTGTAGCATCATAACACTAGGTCCTCCTTTTGTAGCAGGGCTAGAGGATGGCCCCTTTATCAGTTTCCCTGTTGTTTTTGTTGTGCACCGGGGTTCAAGGTGTTTTCAATCTTATCAAATTTAGAATGACATTCATTCAGCCAGTGGAACCCCTTTTTACATCTTGGGCATACTCCTGGGGGTTTCTTCTTATTAGAAGTAGTAGTATTTTTTCCAGCCTGTGCGGCATGCGGCATTGTTTTTTCATATGGCCGGGCTTCCCACAGTTAAAACATTTGGCATTAGAAGCTTTTTATACATTAAAGGTTTCCAATGCCACCAATTTTGCTCTATGGGGCATAGATCCTGTATCCCTACAAGTTTTCAAATATTCTATAAAAAAGCCAGTCTCTCCTATTGGTCTGAGCACGGATTGACATTCCTCATTAGCGTTTTCAAAAGCAAGTTGTTTTAAAATAATATTTTGTAAAGTCACATCCTTAATAGATTTTTAAACTGCATCCTTTAATTTTCCTGTAAATTGAGAATATTCCTCCTCATGTCCTTGAATAATCTTAACAAATGAACCATCAGAGTTAGCACTATCAACTTTTGCCCATGCCTTGCAGGCAGTTTCTTTAATGAAATGCAACATCTCAAGGGTAATATTAGCTAATTGCACCATTACATTGGCCATAGTCCTTGTTCTAGTCAGTATATCATAAGTTAAATTGGCAGGGTTACCATGAGATTGCTGGTCAATCATCAGCTGTTGGGCCTCATCATTAACCCATATTTGCCATCGCAGTAATTGTTGAGGATTTAAAGCCATCTTTGCTACTTGAAAAAAATCATATGGCATCCAATGGTCAGCCCATCCTCTGAGAAATTCTATAGAGTAAGGAGAAATAGGTCCATACAGAGTTCATGCTTTCTTAAAATTAGACAACATGCCAAAATCTATACCATCCCAAGAATTTTGACCTTGGACGGGTTGATCAAATTGTATTGGGAAAGTGAAAGCACAAGCAGGTATCTCCCGAGGAGGAGTGAAGCGGTTAGTACGAGCAAAGTTAGCAATTGCTGTTACAGGCAGAGCAGAAGGAAAACCTCAGATTTGGGCTGTCCGTTGAATGAAATGATCTCTGTTCAAAGTGGCTTCAATTTTGACGCATCCTGTATATATATGTCTCTAAGTTATTTTTCTAAGGATTGTGTCTGATTGAGATAACATTCTTATATTTCAAAGCACCTTGTATATCTTGTTCTTTAAGCTCATATTCATGTAAAGATTGAATAGTTTTTACTTCCAAGTCAACGTTATGCACTTCAATTTGTTCTACAATAGCCTGTATGAGTGACCATGTCACCCTTGCTGATATACTCGCAAAACATTATTTTTAACCCTTTTCTATATGTCTAGATTGAGTGTCCCCTCTTTTGGGAACCATGAATTGTTCCAGTAAAATATAATAGCAGTCGTTCAACTGATCTCTTGAAACATTAACACTGTTTTGTTTCAAAAAATGATGCATTATAGAAATGACAGGAATTTTACTGCTATGTTGTCCCATCCTGCTTACCTCTTTCTGCAGGGGCTCATTGCTTTGTTCAGCCTTCCTTTCAAGTCCCTGTTTGTGGCGCCACTTGTTGGGGATTTTCTCTCCAGGACTTGGAAGCGACGAACCTGAAAGAATGACACTCGGACAGTCTCTTGCAAGGACTGACAAGTTTATTTCTGCAGTCAAGCCTTTTTATAGAAGCAGGAACAAAGAGTTTAAAGTATACGGCCAGCAGAGTGCATATGGGGTTAACACATAATCAGTAAAAACATTTCAAGGACAGCGCGCTCTAAGTGACTCAAGTGCTTATCCCACAACCCGTTTTCTCAAGTAACATCCCTATTTATTATTAAATCTTGGCATCGAGCATAACCAAAGGCAGGAGATGTTTTTCTGTCCACAGTACACAAAGCCGGATACTTCTGGCCCTTCACCATTTTCCCAAGGACTTTCTCCTAATAGGGCTATTTTGTACTAGGCTTCCCAACAGTTGGTGTGTCATTTATCATGCTTATATATTACAGTAGATGCATAATGAGGCTGTGTGTGTACTAGATGTTAGAGCTTCTGCCATTTGCGTCCTACCTAGTTCTAATCAGTACATATTTTTTTCTTTCCTTTTATGATTGAGCCTGAAACTCAGATAAGAGCAGTTGGTTTCCATTCAAGGGAGGGGCAGGGATATATTTCTGGGGTATCAGGCTTTCCTTTTTACTGCTCCTTATTACTGAAGGACTCTGAAGGGGCAAAGGTACATCTTCTGATCTTGCTACCTGCTAAGCGTAGGCATTGTCACATATTGGGTTCAGTTCAGTTCAGTTGCTCAAAAAGTCTGTCTCTTTGTGATCCCATGTACTGCAGCACGCCAGGTTTCCTTGTCCATTGTGAACTCCTGGAGCTTGCTCAAACTCATGTCCATCGAGTTGATGATGCCGTCCAACCATCTCATCCTCTTTAGTCCCCTTCTCTTCCTGCCTTCAATCTTTCCCAGCATCAGGGTCTTATCCAATGAATCAGTTCTTTGCATCAGGTGGCCAAAGAATTGGTCCTTCCAATGAATATTCAGGAAAATTTTCTTTAGGATTGACTGGTTGGATCTCCTTGCACTCCACGAGTCTTCTCCAAAACACAGTTCAAAAGCATCAGTTCTTCAGTGCTCAGATTTCTTTATAGTCCAAACCTCACAACCATTCATGACTACTGGAAAAGCCATAGCTTTGACTAGACAGAACTTTGTCAGCAGAGTAATGTCTCTGCTTTTTAATATGCTGTCTAGGATATCCATAACTTTTCTTCCAAGGATCAAGCATCTTTTAATTCATGGCTGCAGTCACTATCTGCAGTCATTTTGGAGCCTCCAAAATAAAGTCTGTCATTGTTTTCATGTTTCCCCATTTATTTGCCATGAAAAGGAGTACATCAAGGCTGTATATTGTCACCCTGCTTATTTAATTTATAGGCAGAGTACATCATGAGAAACAGTGAACTGGAAGAAACACAAGCTGGAATCAAGATTGCTGGGAGAAATATCAATAACCTCAGATATGCAGATGACATCACCCTTATGGCAGAAAGTGAAGAGGAACTAAAAAGCCTCTTGATGAAAGTGAAAGTGGAGAGTGAAAAAGTTGGCTTAAAGCTCAACATTCAGAAAACGAAGATCATGGCATCCGGTCCCATCACTTCACAGGAAATAGATGGGGAAACAGTTTCAGACTTTATTTTTGGGGGCTCCAAAATCACTGCAGATGGTGACTGCAGCCATGAAATTAAAGGACGCTTACTCCTTAGAAGGAAAGTTATGTCCAACCTAGATAGCATATTCAAAAGCAGAGACATCACTTTGCCAACAAAGGTCTGTCTAGTCAAGGCTATGGTTTTTCCTGTGGTCATGTATGGATGTGAGAATTGGACTCTGAAGAAGGCTGAGTGTCGAAGAATTGATGCCTTTGAACTGTGGTGTTGGAGAAGACTCTTGAGAGTCCCTTGGACTGCAAAGAGATCCAACCAGTCCATTCTGAAGGAGATCAGCCCTGGGATTTCTTTGGAAGGAACGATGCTAAAGCTGAAACTCCAGTACTTTGGCCACCTCATGCGAACAGTTGACTCATTGGAAAAGACTCTGATGCTGGGCGGGATTTGGGGCAGGAGGAGAAGGGGACGACAGAGGATGAGATAGCTGGATGGCATCACTGACTTGATGGACATGAATTTGGGTGACCTCCATGAGTTCGTGATGGACAGGGAGGCCTGGTGTGCTGCGACTCATGGGGTTACAAAGAGTCGAACACGACTGAGCAACTGAACTGAACTGAACAGAACTGAACTGATGGGACCAGATGCATGATATTCATCTTTTGAATGTTAAGTTTTATGCCAGCTTTTTTCACTCTCCTCTTTCACCATCATTGAGAGGCTCTTTAGCTCTTCTTTTCTTTCTGCCATCAGTTCAGTCAGTCAGTTCAGTAGCTCAGTCGTGTCCGACTCTTTGCGACCCCATGAGCCACAGCACACCAGGCTGCCCTGTCCATCACCAACTCCTGGAGTTTATCCCAAACTCATGTCCATTGAGTTGGTAATGCCATCTAACCATCTCATCCTCTGTCATCCCCTTCTCCTCCTGCCTTCAATCTTTCCCAACATAAGGGTCTTTTCAGATGAGTCAGCTCTTTTTATCAGGTGACCAAAATATTGGAATTTCAGCTTCAACATCAGTCCTTCCAATGAACACCCAGGACTGATTTCCTTTAGGATGGACCTGTTGGATCTTCTTATAGTCCAAGGGACTCTCAAGCATCTTCTCCAACACTACAGTTCAAAAGCATCAATTCTTCTGCACTCAGCTTTCTTTATAGTCCAAATCTCACATCCATACATAACTACTGGAAAAACCATAGCCTTGACTAGATGGACCTTTGTTGACAAAGTAATGTCTCTGCTTTTTAATATGCTGTCTAGGTTGGTCATAACTTCATGGCAGCAATTACCATTTGAAGTGATTTTGGATCCAAAAATAAAATAAAATAAAATAAAGTCAGCCACTGCTTCCCCATCTATTTGTCATGAAGTGATGGGGCCAGATGCCATGATATTAGTTTTCTGAATGTTGAGCTTTAAGCCAACTCTTTCACTCTCCTCTTTCCTTTTCATTAAGACAGTCTTTAGTTCTTCTTCACCTTCTGCCACAAGGGTGGTGTCATCTGCATATCTGAGGTTATTGAAATTTCTCCCGGCAATCTTGATTCTAGCTTGTGCTTCATCCAGCCCAGGCTTTCTCATGATGTACTCTGCATATAAGTTAAATAAGCAGGATGACAACATACAGCCTTGAAGTACTCCTTTTCCTATTTGGAACCAGTCTGTTGTTCCATGTCCAGTTCTAACTGTTGCTTCCTGTACTGAATATAGGTTTCTCGAGAGGCAGGTCAGGTGATCTGGTATTCCCATCTCTTTCAGAATTTTCCACAATTTATTGTGATTCACACAGTTAAAGGCTTTGGTATAGTCAATAAAGCAGAAATAGATGTTTTGCTGGAACTCTACAACCTTGCCATACTGCTCTCTCCAATCTCTTTTTCCATGTCCATTTTTAACTGTTGCTTCTTGACCTGCATACAGATTTCTCATGAGGCAGGTCAAGTTTTCTGGTATTCCTGTCTCTTGAGGAATTTTCCACAGTTTGTTATGATCCACACAGTCAAAGGCTTAGCAATAGTCAATAAATCAGAAGTAGATGTTTTTCTGTAATTCTCTGGTTTTTCTGTGATCCAACAGATGTTGGCAATTTGATTCTGGTTCCTCTGCCTTTTCTAAATCCAGCTTTAGCATCTGGAAGTTCATGGTTCATGTACTATTGGATAATTTTGAGTATTACTTTGCTAGCATGTGAGATGAATGCAATTGTGTGGTACTTTTAATATTCTTTGGAATTGCCTTTCTTTGGGATTGATGAAAACTGCACTTTTCCAGTCCTGTGGCCACTGCTGAGTTTTCCAAATTTTCTGGCATATTGAATGTAGCAGTTTAAAAGCATCATCTTTTAGGATTTGAAATACCTCAGCTAGAATTCTATCACCTCCACTAGCTATGTTCATAGTGATGCTTCTCAAGGGCTTACTTGCCTTCACGTTCCAGGATGTCTGGCTGTTGGTCAGTGATCACACGACTGTTGCTATCTGGGTCATGAAGATCTTTTTTGTATAGTTCTTCTGTGTATTCTTGCCACTTCTTCTTAATATCTTCTGCTTCTGTTACATTCATAACATTTCTGTCCTTTATTATGCCCATCTTTGCATGAAATTTTCCCTTGGTTTCACTAATTTTCTTGAAGAGATCTCTAGTCTTTCCCATTCTCATATTTTCCTCATTTCTTTGCCTTGATCCCTAGGAAGGCTTTCGTATCTCTCCTTACTATTCTTTGGAAGTCTGCATTCAGATGGGTATATCTTTATTTTTGTCCTTTGTCTTTCTCTTGTCTTCTTTTCTCAGCTATTTGTAAGGCCTCAGACAACCATTTTGCCTTTTTGCATTTCTTTTTCTTGGGGATGGTCTTGATAACTGCCTCCTATACAATGTCACTTATCTCTGTCCATAGTCCTTCAGACACTCTATCAGATATAATCCCTTGAATCTATTGTCACTTCCACTCTATAATCATAAGGGATTTGATTTAGGTCATATCTGAATGGTCTAGTGGCTTTCCCTATTTTTTTCAATTTTAGATTGAATTTTTCACTAAGGAGTTCATGATCTGAACAGTCAGCTCCTGGTCTTGTTTTTGCTGGCTGTATAGAGTGTCTCAATCTTCAGCTGCAAAGAATATAAGCAATCTGATTTTGGTATTGACTATCTGATGATGTTCATGTGTAGTCTTTTCTTGTTTTGTTGGAAGAGGGTGTTTGCTATGACCAGTATGTTCTCTTGGCACAACTTTGTTTGCCTTTGCCCTGCTTCATTTTGTACTCCAAGGTCAAATTTGCCTGTTATACCAGGTATCTCTTGACTTCCTAGTTTTACATTTCAGTCCCCATGATGAAAAGGATATCTTTTTTGAGGTGTTAGTTCTAGAAGGTCCTGTAGGTCTTCATAGAACCATTCAACTTCAGCTTCTTTGGCATTACTGGTTGGGGCATAGACTTGGATTACCGTGATATTGAATAGTTTGCCTTGGAAACAAACAGAGAGCATTTTGTAATTTTTTGAGATTGTACCCAAGTACTGCATTTTGGACTCTTTTGTTGACTATTATGGCTACTCCATTTCTTCTAAGGTATTCTTGCCCACAGTGGTAGATATAATGGTCATCTGAGTTAAATTCACCCATTTCACCCCATTTTAGTTCACTGATTCCTAAAATATCGATGTTGACTCTTGGCATTGCCTGCTTGACCACTTCCAATTTACCTTGGTTCACAGACATAACGTTCCATGTTCCTATGCAATATTGTTCTTACAGCATCGAATTTTATTTCCATCACCAGTCACATCCACAACTGGATGTTGTTTTCACTTTGGGTTAGAGGAGCAGATTTCTCCTGATTCCACCAAAATGAATCTGATTGTCACCAGGCTAGAGTCCCAATTGCTCATAGCCTTGGGTAAAGACATCTGCCACTTGGTTGTCTCAGTTCTCTAAGAGATAAAACTAATGAGACAATTGAAGAATCATGGGCCAAAGAGCCAGAAAAGGAGAATAATTGTAAGGGGTTCTAAGAATGGCCTTAGAAGCCCAGGGAAACTGGTGAACCTTATTTTGTTCCTGTCACAAATTTGTTCAGCCAGGCCCTTTCTGTTTTGAGTATTTGGCCAAGTGACCTTCTCTCTATTAAAGAAAAATTTTTATTGGAGTATAGTTGATTTACAGTGTTGTGTTAGTTTTAGGAGTACAGCAAAGTAAACCAATAGACATATATCCACTATTTTTAAAAGGTTCTTTTCTTTAAAGAAGATAAAAGCTATTACAGAGAATTGAGTAGAGTTCCCTCTGCTACACAGTAGGTTCTTATTAATTATCTCTTTTATATATACTTCCCTGGTGGCTCAGACTGTAAGAATCTGCCTGCAGTGCAGGAGACCTGGGTTAGATCCCTGGGTTGGGAAGATCCACTGAGGAGGGCATGGCAACCCACTCAGGTATTCTTGCCTGGAGAATCCCCATGGGCAGAGGAGCCTGGTGGGCTGCCATTCATGGGGTTGCAAAGAGTTGGATACATATATAGTAGTTTATGTATGTCAATCCCAGTCTCCCAATTTGTCCCTTCCTCCCTCCCTTGCTGGTAACCATAAGTTCATTTTCTACATCTGTAACTCTGTTTCTCTTTGTTAGATAAGTTCATTTATACTGCTTTTTAAGATTCCATGTATAAGTGATACCGTATGATATTTGTCTTTGTCTGCAAGCAGTTTTCTCTGGCAATTGGGATGTGCTCTTTTCTATCTAACCATGAGTGTTAACATAAAAACAACAGGAAATGGTTGGGGGACAAATTCCCCCTTGATCAGCCAGCAGGGACTCAAGAGCTTTACCGTGGTCAAGTGTCATGTGGGCCAGAGGGTCTAGTGAGGATTTTGTCATTCTAAGGTTAGAACTGGGTTCTCTACTTACCTAGGCCAGTCTCTGACTTTTTTAATTTCTTTTTTTTTATATACTTCGGTTATTATAAATTCTTTCTCATGCTAGGCTCACCAGGGAGCCTACAAGAGTGACAACTGCTATTACCAGTCCAGCTCCCCTCCTGACTAGATGAATGGCCCCCTCTGATTCACAGGTTGTGCGAGTGTAATTAAAAAATCTGAATGTAACCTTGATCTGGGTGTGAACCACATATAGCCCACTGTCCCCTGGTAGTTTTCTTGGAGACAGTTGATGGCCCAACATGGGTGGCCCTTGCTACACGATCCTCGAGGAACAAACCTCCCTCAGGGGCACACACACTGTTTTTGATTTTATTGAGTCTTGTTTAGGCTCATGGTGGTGCCCTTCCATCCAGGGTACTTGCACATGGCCAGGCCCCTCCATGATTGTTGTGATCCTGTCCTCAGAGTCCTTAAACATGGTAACTATCTACAGTCGGCCATGCCTGTAGGTGGAGGGCTCATAGTGAACGATTGGTTGGACCCCCAGAAAACAGGGATTTGACTAACACATACGTCTTTGCAGGGGTGTGGTGGCAATGGGGGCAATCTTGATATCCCTTGGCAGAAGCCTAGGCATGGTGGAATTAAACTGTAGTTTGATGATATTGTCAGCTGAAGTTCCCTGAAAGTCTGGTGGGCAATATTTATTCCCCGAGTGAGGCTGATGGTGACAGATCCAACAATCAGTAAAATTCCAGCCCTTTTGGATGTTTGAATGTTACTTTTAAAAATAAATGAATTTTCTAGAGAGTGATACCGAGGAGGACCATAAGAAGAATCAATTGCATTTTAGTTGGGAAGCTATTACTTATCTTGAGGTTGTCTTCAGAAGGTTGGATTCAGAAAAAGGCTCACATGAGTGTTCTGGCTGAGGGGAGTCTGACAGGACTGTAAGTAGTTCAGGGTCCAGAGCCTGTTAGACCCAGGGTGTTGTGTCCATAAGATAACTCCCTGTAAAAACTTCTCTGTGTTGACAACTGATCTGAGGAGATCTTGAGACCTCAAGTTTGCAACTGCTTTGAATATGACTGGTGCTAAGACACTTCAGTCATGTCCAACTGCGACCCCATTGACTTTAGCCCACCAGGCCCCCCGTCCATGGGATTTTCCAGGTTTGAACAGTTAAGTGGGTTGCCATTTCCTTCTCCAGGGAATCTTCCCAACCTGGGGATCGAATCAGCATCTCTTACATCTCCTGCTTTAGCAGACAGATTCTTTACCACTAGCACATGTAGATATCCTTCAATTTGATACATTTCAGAAGATTTAAGTCCTCCGTAATACAGGAACATATCTGCAGCCTTACCCACAATGGTCATTCAGCTCTGTTCTGCATGCCTGAACCTCTGTTACTTTATTTGATTTCTAAACATATGTTTTTTTCTTAATAATTAAAGCAGATGTACAATGTATGTTCAGTAGGCCACAAAGAGGCTGCTTTAATTATGTAATATATAAGCCAGCATGACTTTCCTATACCTAGAATGTATGTGTGTTTGTAAGCATATATCTAATTTTCCCCATATCTTTATATATTTAAAATGTAGACTTTTTTTTTTTTTTTTTTTAGCAATGTCCATGAATGTAGGTTTCTAATTAGAGATTTGTAATTTGGATATATGTTACTCTCCTTTTAATTTTTAACAGGTGGCTAAACCCCTTGTTTAAAATTGGTCACAAATGGAAATTAGAATCAGATGACATGTACTCGGTGCTTCCGGAAGATTGCTCCCAGCGTCTTGGAGAAGAGCTGCAAGGGTGAGCACAGACATCAGGGACAAGGGGAGAAAGAGTGAGAATTTCCACATGGGTCTAAAGGTTTGGGGGAGTCTTTGCCTTCCTCTGGGTTCTTCTGAGACTCCTCTCCTGACACTGCATGCTCAGCCACTCAGGTTGACCCCAGGCTTAGCCCACTTTGGAGGCCGGTGTTCCCTGTGCATCTGTGGGCATGGAGGGAGCCCACAGCCACGGCCCTGGAGGCCGAGCTCTGTCCCCGGAGGTGGGGTCCCTGGAGGAGGGAGTCTGCCCGCCTGAGCTGCTTGTGACCTGTGAGTCCAGCAAATCTTGGCAGGAACTTGTTTCTAGAATCTGGAACTTTTCCCTCAAGGCCTGCTTCTCTGGTGCTTCAGAGTCTGCACTGCTTATCTTTTAGGAGCCCTGTGAGCAGTTAGCCAGCATCTATGGGGCAGCCACAAAGTGCCCTCTAGTGAAGGCTTATCTTCCACTCTGTCCCTCTCCCATTTTCCCTTTGGTGGACACGCTGTTCTTTACTGTGTTTTGTTTTGTATCACAGGTACTGGGATCAAGAAGTTAAGAGAGCCCAGAAGGATGCACAGGAACCCTCTTTAGTGAAAGCAATTGTAAAGTGTTACTGGAAATCCTATTTAATTTGGGGAATGTTTACATTTCTTGAGGTAAAAGATTTTCATACTGTGCGCTGCTTTTTGGTGTATGTATCTCTGTACTGAGGTGGAAGGGACTGGTGGGTAGAGAGGCCAGTGGTCTAAGGTCTGAGGATAAACCCTCATGGAAATATGATAGAGCTCAGAGGTTGTATTTATCTTTAGAATGGTGAGAACTGGACTTCAGGGGTTACTATTCTTCTTTTAACTGGTTAAAGAGTGTTGTGGTGGATGGCCTTGAAATAAAAGACATTTTATATTATGTTAGAAAGTTCCTGGTGTTCAGTATAAACGCTCACTGATCTTTGACCAAAAGAAGATTCCAACAGCCTCAGGCAATATGTGCCCTGTGATTTAGAGGAAGGTAATTTGGACCCGAGCCCAGAATAACATACATTTTATGGCACTCATTTATAGTTTAAGAAGGTAAAAATTGTTACCTTGACCAGGTCACATCTGATAAATGCTTTTCTAAGAAGATCCATCGCCTCTCCTCTTCCAGGGGAACAGAACCCAGGGCCCTGCATCTGGACTGTAGCCGCCCAGAACTCCTAAAAGCACACCTTTCCCCAGGCTGCCCCCTTCCCCATGGGCTGGCACTATGAGCAAAGCCCCTGTGGAGAGGAGCTCCAGCTTCACCGTGAATTCTCTGCACCCTCCACGCTGCTTTCTTTCCTTGGTTGTGGGAGCAGATTCCTAGTTGAAGGGGGATCCTGGTATCCTATCATTGGCAGAGGGTGTAGTAGGAAATGTGCAGGGCAAAGCAGAGGCAGAAAGCTGTGAAGTCAGTGACCTCCATGACCCTGAAGATCCTGAGTCAAGATCCCCCAGAGGACAATCCACCTGGAGACACAGTGACATCAGCCTCCCTGTTCTGGCTGAGCCTGATGGGGGTCTGCTGCAGACCCCCCTGGGGGACTCGTGCTCTCCGTGGTCCCTTAGTGCTGCCTTAGGGAAATGGGCAGCATGTGAGTGTGTGCAAGCAGGACGTGTGAAAGAGGTGGAGAAGGTGGAGAAGGTGTGAGCTGTCCTCAGTCCATCATGTTGGGGGTGAGGTGGGTGGGCCAGGTGATTTACAGGTGGGCAGCGTGGCTCTTGTTTAAAGGCTGTGCTGGACTGAAGGGCACTGCGGACAGTGGGCAGCTGGGCAGGTGAAGTCCACCCCACGCAACTGGAGAGACCAGAGAATCCGTCAGCTCCCAGGTGACTGGATGGTCCTGGGGATGGAGTTCTCACTGATTTCAGAAGAGGATTGGCCATTGTGCCAGAGGGTGGGATAGGTATGTGGGGCAGGGTGCCACTTCTGAGAGGACACTGACCACCTAGGTACTCCAGTGCCTTGTGCAGGACAGGGGTGGGAGAGGGAGCAGGAGCCTGTCAGGCTGCCCCAGCCCTTCTTTGTCCCATGTGCAGCTGTCCCAGTCATGGAATTTCCACATAGTCACAGTAAGTCTGTTTGAAATACACAGGTGGCAAGCTGGTGTGGCCTGTTTGTGCAGGATTTCCTGACCTTGCACAGCAGAGCTCTCATGAATCCTGCTTATCAGGAAACCCTGGGGCCTCAGTGTCTGCCTGTGGCTCATGCCAGGTGCCTGGTTGGATGAGTGGCCTCAGGGTTTAATGCTGGATCATATCCTGGAGCAGGTCTCTCTCTGCTGTCCCTGGTTCTCTAGTTTCTCCTTGGTACCAGATGCAAAAGATTCTTAAAATCAGGTGGGTTCAAAGCATAGCCCATGTGGCTGGGTTTGAACTGAGCTACTGGTTTTTATTGCTGTTCTGGGCTGTTAGCCCCTTGAGTGGGGTCACTAAGCCTTGGATGGATCCCATTCTAATATGAGTCCTGGGTCTTGGCTGTGGCAAGACCACAGACATGGGATAAACAGACATAGACGGAGAGGCCATAGGATCTGGGGTTCTTCCTGAGATGGAATCCACCCCACTGTGGTGCTGGGAGTGTTGATTTCAAAGTTGTCCAGCCTCAGTAATACTTCCTGCTGGGGATCCAGGAAGGCCAGGCTTGGGGCTGCATAAGGTGCAACTGGTAGAGCCCTGGGCCCTTTCAGGAGGTTGGTCTCTGGGTGGTCATGGTGGAGAAGTGGGGAGTAGAGGACGTAAATGTAGGGGCTCATCTGTGTGGCAGTACTGCTAGCACTAGTAGCAGTGCTAGTTAGTTAATAATTGATTTTATGAAGCAACTTCCTGTGTTGTGATCAATCTATACTGCTTGTTGTTTTTTATATTTTAGATGGTGGAAGATCTAAACTCAGCCCAGGATTTTCTAAAACATAAACATGTTTCCTTTTTGATCTCTGGACCTCTTTTAAATCCTCAGGTGCACAGAATGCCCTGTGCATCATCCATGATCCCAAGCAGTGTGGTCTTACCACCCAGTACGAACAGGGTCTCCCAGGTACTCCTGGTGGAACCATGGGGAGAAAGCAGGGTGACGCCAGTCCAGAGTGAGGCTTTTAGGGTTTTAGGATTTTGAGATATGAAAACCTCTGTCCTATGAGAAGGGCTTCCCTTGTGGCTCAGCTGGTAAGGAATCTGCCTGAAATGAGTGAGACCTGGCTTTGATCCCGGGGTTGGGAACATCCCCTGGACAAGGGAAAGGCTACCCACTCCAGTATTCTGGCCTGGAGAATTCCATGAGCTATCCTTTGAGAACTGAGGAGTATCTCTACCTCTCAGAGAAATAAGTACCAGGCTAAGGAGCACTTGCCGGTCACCCCTAATTAGAACAGAACAGCCCAAGAGTTCCCAGCACCCTTGGTCCCTGTGTACCTCCACGGGTACTGTGGGTGGGGAGGACAGGTCTCTGCCTGCCCAGGGCCCTCAGGGTGGAGAGGAGGGGCCTGAAGCCTCTCTCTGCCTGGGTGTGAGTCACAGAGACCACCTCCCCAGGTCATCAGTGCTTCTCTCTGAGAGGTTAGGTCTCCATTGCTGCTGTGTAAGTGGGGTGACCTCAGAGAGCCAGAGTGGATTCACCCAGTCCCTTCCCCTGAGAGGGGAGGTGTTGCTGGGAGTTATTTCCTCTTCCCAGGATCCTTAGAAGTGGCCCAGCCTTGTCTGGTCACTTGGCCTTTGTCTGAAGCCACTTTTTCTGATGGTCTCTGGTCCAGTTGGAGGCTGTGGGAAGCACATGTGTGTGTAACCTTCACTTTGGAGCTCAGCTGATGGACAGGAAGTAAACAGAATCCTCTGCATCCCACAGTGGGCTTTGTGCCTGGATTCATGGCTGGTTCCCCAAGAGCTGAGTGGTTTTTGCATTTATTCCCCAATATTTTCTTCCATGTGTCCCTCATTTTGCTCAACCCAGGAGGCTGAGGAGAGGCTGCTGGTGTCAAAGACACTGTGGGCTGAGAGCAACCACTGAGGACCACACAGCAAGGGAGAGGAGGAGGAGGCCTTGAGCCAAGCAGAAGGGGACCTGCTGAGCAGACCTGCTGTGTGCACCCTGCTGGTTCTTGAGAGCATAGCATTAGCCATTAGCCATTCAGTTCAGTTCAGTTCAGTCGTTCAGTCATGTCCAACTCTTTGCGACCCCATGAATCACAGCACGCCAGGCCTCCCTGTCCATCACCAACTCCTGGAATTTTAGGTGTTTGTAATATCCACAGTGATGACCTTGAGTTATAAATTAGGGTGTTATATCCACCTTCTTTTCTTTTTCTAAGCATATGTAAGTTTTTAATGTAAAATTAAAAGAATTTTTTAAAATTGAAGTATGATTGGCTTAAAATGTTATATTAGTTTCTGGTATACATCATTAGTGATTTAATATTTTATACAGTACATGATAAGTGTAGTTACCAACTGTCACCATGCAAAATTATTCCAATATTATTGAATATACTTCCTATGTTGTATAATTCCATGATTTATTTATTTTTTAAAAGTTTATATATTTATTTTTTGCCCCCAATCCCCTTTTACTATTTTATGATTTGGAGTTTGTACCTCTTAAGTTCCCTCACCTATTTCACTTGTTTCCTCCACCTCCTTCAATCCATTTTCTTTATGTAGTCAGGGAAGTAGGAGACTCTTTTTGAAAGATTGCATTCATAATGGTTAAAAACTGCAGCAATGTGGGTAGAAGTGAAACTTTATAGTCTAGAAAATTTGGTTTTACACATGACATTTCTCAAGAGTTCCTGTTCCACTGTGGTCGCCTGTGAGGAACAATGAGTTTTCCAAGCCTTTGTGAATCCAGCCTCTGCCATTAAGAATAGAGTAAATCTCTTACCAGGACTTCTAATAATAAAAGTGATGGAAAACCCTTGTTTTTACGGTGGTTTCAGAGCACTCTGCGCTGTTGTAGCTCATTTAGTTGTCCCAGGATTCCTCCGAGGGAGGTAAGGTGGGTATTTTCACAGATAAATACCTGGGGGCTGGGGAGGGCACACAATGGGCTTGGGGTCCTGTGACTGGCAGGTGGCCGACCTGGTATCTGAGGTGTGGTGCTCTGACTGCTAGACCCCTGTTCCCTGTGTTCTGTCCTCTCCTCCCACAGCCTCCACTGAGGCTCAGAGCCAAGAGGAGCTGCTTTTCTAGAAACAGCTCTGGCCCCTCTGCCACCTGATTTCTATAGTGTTTTTTTTTGTTTGTTTGTTTGTTTGTTTTTTTAATTTCCTGTAGATTTTGAAGGACATTTCAAAAATACAAAAATAGAACAGAATGAAAAGGTAACACAACATGTCACTTCAGAATAGGGCATTCTGGCAGAAATATTGTTGTGAGTTGATTGTGTTTTTCAGAAATAGACACAGGAGAAACTGAAGACAGAGTAGAAGTTATTCTTCTGAGGGACATTTACACTGATAAAGGAAATCTCCATTTGTAAAGGTGTCTCCCTCTCTGTACCAGAAAAAGAAAGATGGTTCTAAATCACAGCAGAATCCTGTTGGAGGACAGTCTTCAAGAAGGATGAAATCTGTATAACACACCCAACCCTGCTGTAGTTTAAGCTGCTTCTCCTGCTAACCTTTCATTGGCACTCCATCACCTTTTCTTTTGTCTTTAGGGGGAGATGGCATTTAAGGTGGTGGCTTGGGCTATCTCAGGGAGTTACTCAGTTCTTCTTGATATTTTGCATGTGTATCAGAAATATACATGCTAATAAACTTCTGTTTTATTTTCTCTTTATATTCTGTCATGTATTACAGGGATCCTCAGCTAAGAACTCAGAAGGGTAAAGGGAAATAAGCTGCTATGTCACCCTAAGTCAGCTTCAATAATTGCCATAATAAGCAGTCTTGATTCACCTGAAACTCACCCTTACTTCCCAAGATTCTTTTAAAGAAGTTCTAAGACATCAAATCATTTTTATCTATAAATATTTTAGTATGTATCTTTAAAAGATGTGGAATCTCCCTCCACTAAACATATTTAGCATAAACATTATTTTTATAGACTTCCCTTGTGTCTATAAAAAGTTATGACCAACCTAGACAGTGTATTAAAAAGCAGACATTACTTTGCCAACAAAGGTCCGTCTAGTCAAGACTATGGTTCTTCCAGTGGTCATGTGTGGTTGTGAGAGATGGAATATAAAGAAAGCTGAGTGCAGAATAATTGATGCTTTTTAACTGTGGTGTTGGTGAAGACTCGTGAGAGTCCCTTGGACTGCAAGGAGATCCAACCAGTCCATCCTAAAGGAGATCAGTCCTGGGTTTTCATTGGAAGGACTGATGTTGAAGCTGAAACTCCAATACTTTGGCCACCTGATGTGAAGAGCTGATTTGAAAAGACCCTGATGCTGGGAAAGATTGAGGGCAGGAGAAGTGGATGACAGAGGATGAGATGGTTGGATGGCATCACTGACTCAATGGACATGGGTTTGGGTGGACTCTGGGAATTGGTAATGGACAGAGAGGCCTGGTGTGCTGCAGCTCATGGGGTCGCAAAGAGTCGGACAAGACTGAGTGACTGAACTGAACTGAACTTGTGTCTCAGACGGTAAAGCATCTGCCTACACTGTGTGAGACCCAGGTTCAATCCCTGGGTTGGGAAGATTTCCTGGAGAAGAAAATAGCAACTCACTCCAGTATTCTTGCCTGGAAAATCCCATGGTCGGAGGAACATGATAGGCTACAGTCCATGGGGTCACAAAGAGTTGGACATGACTGAGCGCCTTCACTTTCACTTTATTGTTTTATGCATAAATATTAACTTTAATATCATTAGTATATATCCAGTGCTCACAGTTGGGTTTTTTTTTCCCCTCTTCTGTTGGAAGCAGTATTAAATAAGGTACATTTGGCTGACACAGGTTATTCAGATTGCCTTTCTGTTCCCCTCCACCCTGAGCCTCTAGATTGTTTGACCTGTAGAGATTCCCACAGTCTGGATTTGGCTGATTGCATCTCCCCCTGTGTCAATTAACTTGTTCCTCTGGCACCTTAGGTTGGCGTTTAGGTCTAAAAGTTTGATATAGCTCATTTGGATTTTCTTTGCCCCTTTCGTCTATGTAGGAGGTAGGGTTGTATATCCCCCTTATAAGGTACATAACATCTTGTGTGTGTGTGTGTGTGTGTGTGTGTGTGTGTGTATGAGTGATGTTGGAGCTATTCATGATCCTTGCTCAAGGTCCATTAATTTATTAAGGGTTGCAAAGTGGGGATGTTCTACGCTCTTTGGTTAATGCTGAACTATAGTATTTATAGGGAGAGTAGGGGGAAATAATTTTTTCCATTTTTAAAACCTCTTTTCAAAATGGGGAATTGGTTCTCCTCTAGTGAGGAGAGGGGCTAGTGAGTTTTCATGGTTGGTTGATTGGTTTGGTTTTGGGAATGTCAGTTTGAGCTCATGGATTTAAACATTTCTGATCTGCTTCAGTCCATTTTATTTGTTATGCTTTTATCAATCTTGGGCCATCTTTGGGCAGTGGGAGTATATTCAGATTGGGTCCTAAGTCCTTTGCACACACTCTAGAAGTCTTGGCTATTTTTTTTTTTTTTTAATGTCTTTTTTTGCTTGTTTTCGTTTTTTCATTTTTGGTGTGACAGGAAGTTTCTAGTTCATTTTATGCAGTATTTGCTCAGTCCTGGAATCATCCATTTCTCCAAGCAGCTCCATCTTCTTTTAGTGTGAAATGGTATTTAAAGACTATAGTCTGGATGTTAGAGGGGCTTATTGCTCTTGTTTATTGTTTCTTGGCTTTTTTTCATTAGACCAAGTTAGAATACATTTTTAAGGTAAACAAATACGTTTATATGTGTGTTTCCAGTCCAAATCAGATATAGGACACTAGTTCTTTACTTCATCTTATTGTGCTTATATCTGTATCTCTTTTCTCCCATCATCTATTCTCTTTGTCCCATGTCTAAGCCCAATTCTCAATGATATCAACATAATTATTTATTTGTTTTACCTTATAATGTGACTTCTGAAAACATAATAAGATTTATCTTTTGGCAGTTCATACTGTCTTCACATGGGTGTATCTTGCAGAGAATGTGTTTTCAAATTGTTTTGTTTAAAATCACTTTTGATAGTTCTTTTTTGTATGGCTCTTTGAACCAAAAGGATGGGTAGGTATTTAGGTAGTTTTATTTAAATTTACTCTGAAATTTTAGGAATTGCTTTTTAAAAAATTAGTTCTTTTTGCACTCATCTCACACGCTAGTAAAGTAATGCTCAAAATTCTCCAAGCCAGGCTTCAGCAGTACGTGAACCGTGAACTTCCTGATGTTCAAGCTGGTTTTAGAAAAGGCAGAGGAACCAGAGATCAAATTGCCAACATCCGCTGGATCATGGAAAAAGCAAGAGAGTTCCAGAAAAGCATCTATTTCTGCTTTATTGACTATGCCAAAGCCTTTGACTGTGGGGACCACAATAAACTGTGGAAAATTCTGAAAGAGATGGGAATACCAGACCACCTGACCTATCTCTTGAGAAATTTTATGCAGGTCAGGAAGCAACAGTTAGAACTGGACATGGAACAACAGACTGGTTCCAAATAGGAAAAGAAGTTCGTCAAGGCTGTATATTGTCACCCTGTTTATTTAACTTATATGCAGAGTACATCATGAGAAACACTGGACTGGAAGAAACACAAGCTGGAATCTAGATTGCCAGGAGAAATATCAATAACCTCAGATATGCAGATGACACCACCCTTATGGCAGGAATCAAGATTGCCAGGAGAAATAGCAATAACCTCAAATACGCAGATGACACCACCCTTATGGCAGAAAGTGAAGAGGAACTAAAAAGCCTCTTGATGAAAGAGAAAGTGGAGAGTGAAAAAGTTGGCTTAAAGCTCAACATTCAGAAAATGAAGATCATGGCATCTGGTCCCATCACTTCATGGGAAATAGATGGGGAAACAGCGGAAACAGTGTCAGACTTTATTTTTCTGGGCTCCAAAATCACTGCAGATGGTGACTGCAGCCATGAAATTAAAAGTCACTTACTCCTTGGAAAGATAGTTATGACCAACCTAGATAGCATATTCAAAAGCAGAGACATGACTTTGCCAACAAAGGTTCGTCTAGTCAAGGCTACGGTTTTTCCTGTGGTCATGTATGGATGGGAGAGTTGGACTGTGAAGAAGGCTGAGCACCGAAGAATTGATGCTTTTGAGCTGTGGTGTTGGAGAAGACTCTTGAGAGTCCGTTGGACTGCAAGGAGATCCAACCAGTCCATTCTGTAGGAGATCAGCCCTGGGATTTCTTTGGAAGGAATGATGCTAAAGCTGAAACTCCAATACTTTGGCCACCTCATGCGAAGAGTTGAGTCATTGGAAAAGACTCTGATGCTGGGAGGGTTTGGGGGCAAGAGGAGAAGGGGACTAACGAGGATGAGATGGCTGGATGGCATCACTGACTCGATGGATGTGAGTCTGAGTGAACTCTGGGAGCTGGTCATGGACAGGGAGGGCTGGCGTGCTGCGATTCATGGGGTTGCAAAAAGTCGGACATGACTGAGCGACTGATCTGATCTGATAATGTTTTCATGATTCAAAAATCAAGACAAGGCTACTTTTAAAGAAGGCTGATATCCTTGTTAGGTCTATTCTAATTCTCCTTGTCCTTTTAGAGATAACTTTCCAGGCTAATTTTGACTCATCTGTTTATTAATGTTTTTTAAATATAGTTTTTTCTGAAGTTTTTGTTTTCCTACTGTGCAGAATGAAAATTTTCAATTTCAATGCTGTAACCTCTGGACTTGGGTTTATAAGGATTTTTCTGGAAGCATGAAATGTGTAATGCGACTCTGGTTAAAACTCTTTGTGATAATTGTAACTCCTTCATAGCAGGTCTGTAGCCATTCCAGGCTCAGATGCCAAGACAGTGCAAGAGTGGAGGTTAGCAGATGCTTACATGGGGTTAGTTTCTGCATCCAGACTCTTCCAGGGAGAGGAATCTTCAGGCTCCACCCTAATCAGTTGAACCTAAACCAGTTTCTGGAGGCTGGACCTCGGGCATCAGAGTGTCCTTATCCCCACCCACATGATGCTAATATGCAGTCAGGATGAAGACCACTGTGTAAAAGATGAGTGAAGGCTAGGATATCTAGAATGCTGGTGGTTATGATTTCGCAGATTCACTGCTTTTTCTCCTCATCTTTGGATTTTTCTCAACTCTACTTTAGAACTCCCCCAGTTCTTTTTTTTTTTTTTTTTTTTCAACTTTACAATATTGTATTGGCTTTGCCATACATCAACATGCATCCGCCATGAATGTACATGTGTTCCTGATCCTGAACCCCCCTCCCACATCCCTCCCCATACCATCCCTCTGGGTCATACCAGTGCACCAGCCCCAAGCTTCCTGTATCCTGCATGGAACCTAGACTGGCGATTCATTTCTTATATGATATTATACATGTTTTAATGCCATTCTCCCAAATCATCCCCCCATCCCTCTCCCACAGAGTCCAAAAGACTGTTCTATCTCTGTCTCTTTTGCTGTCTCGCATACAGGGTTGCCATTACCATCTTTCTACATTCCATATATATGCCTTAGTATACTGTATTGGTGTTTTTCTTTCTGGCTTACTTCACTCTGTATAATAGGTTCAAGTTTCATCCACCTCATTAAAACTCCCGCAGTTCTAAAGATTAACTGCCTGTTCAATTTTTCCCTACAAGCTCACTCTTTTCTGCTTATGTGTTTCACTCAAGTGTTTTTCTTTGTTACCTTGCTTCTATTTTTGTGTGTTTATTTCCATTAATGAGATGTGGGGAAATTGGGTGAGAAATGTTTCAAGTACCTTAACTTGGAGGAAGAATTCTATCCACTGCAGAATTTCTAGTTTCTAACCAAACCCTGCAAGACGTTATCCTAAGAAGCAGAAGGTGGGACCCAATATCAAGTGCTTTCAGGAGGCTGAATACCAAGGACTCTACCAAGAAATGGCTACCACCAGCTTCCCTCACAGTCCGGTGGTTAAGACTCAATGCCCCGAATGCATATATGAGGGTTTTTGATCCCTGGACTGGGAACTAAGATTCTGCATGCCACAGGGTGTGGCCAAAATAAACAGTCTGCCTCAGAGACTCAGACTATCAGATAATCCTGAATAATGGATGTTGTGGTATTAAATTCAGCTCTTCTAAAGATCCTTTATGATTTCAGAGCTGTGAAGAATGCTTGTGAAAGAATAAGAACTATATTCTCAATTGGTTTGTGGAAAGAATATACATGTGGTATAGATTGATGTCAGAGAGGAAAGGTTTAAGGGACAGTGTTTGGCCTTGTTCCTGCTTATCAATCAAGTTTTAATTCGGTTAGCTTCATGATTGATAATGACTATTTTCTCAGTTGTTTTATTTCTTATTAGTTGATGGTGAGAATCGGGAATGTCCAGATGAGAGAATTCTTTGGTGGTATCTGCCCACACCAGTGTACACGTGGTGGGGGCAGCTCCCGGGAATGGCTGCCACCAGTGTCTGTGTCCCCATGGTGAGCCACAGCCACTCCTTGCCTCTCTGAGAGACTCTCCAAGGCATGAAGAGTCTTCTGAAATTCGGTCTACCCTTGGGATTCACACCACCGTTTCATTTGGAGTTAATACTTGGACTAGAGCATTGAGCATATGCAGGAGTTAATCTTCTGGTAGCTGGACAAACTTTTGCCTGGTTTGCCTCAGGCAGTTTTACCAAATGTCAGAAATTAAAACACTCACAGATTACAAATGCTGCTGCCAGCTGTCCTGTTAAATGACTCTCCATCTCTAACCTTTCGTTGTGTGTGGAGGGGATGGATTTACTCAGTCTACCTTTGATGGCCTCAGTCACGTCTGCCCTGTGTGTTCTGGAAGCTTTGAAGAATCATGTTTAATATGTATCTTCTTACTCTCTATATGTACTTGGGGTTTTGTTTTCACAATTTTGTACTATTCGTTATTTTGCTATTTTTTTCTTTTTGAGAGAAATTACTGGAAAATTGTTTTTTACTTGCTGCTATTTTTCATCTGGAGCATAATATCAATTTTCTGTTTTCCATAGTTGCAACTTATGCCAGAATGGAAATTCCTTGTATGTTATACTTTTCATCACTTCTCTGAATTGCCGTGATGGCTCCTTACTGGAGGCAAAGTTGTGCGTGTGTGCTCAGTCACTCAGTTGTGTCTGACTCTTTGTGACCCCAGGGAATGTAGCCTGCCAGGCTTCTCTGTCCATAGGATTATCCTGGCAAGAATCCTGGAGTGGGTTGCCTGCTGATCCAGGGTATTCAAAGGGGAGACGGCTTCGGCAATCATACGATAGCTTTAATTAAATATTAATTAGAAATATAAAGAGTGATAGAATGAGGATAGCTCAGTAGGAAAATTCAGTGGAGAAAAGAGACTGAATAACTTGGTTTACGTGGAAAGCTAGTAAAATTCCAAGGCAAGGAATTTACATCACCTATGTAGGCCGCAGGCGTCCTCCCATTCTCCCAAAGGAGAGGAGACACTAAGGCCTCCCCGGTCAGATCTTAGAAGCCCAGGCATAATTAGTAGGCTTGACGAGCCTCCAACATTCCAGATGGGGATTCAGCCAGAAGGTGAGAAAAAGAACGACATGGGGAGACCAGTCTTTTGAGGAACTGATCCCATTTTTTATTTTTCCAGGGTCTGTTTTTATACACTGAGATGTTATACAAAAGTCACGTGGGGTCAGCAGTCCTGACTTTTATTAAAGTCAGGTGCTTCATACAAATGTATACAGAGGTCTTAGGGGTGTTACATCATCTTCTGGCCAGGGGGGCCTGCTGACAACTTATGACCCTCTCCTTGCGACAGCAGTCAGTCAACCAGAAAACTTATTTCTCCAGGGGTGATTATTTTTGAAACAGACACCACCTTCCGAAGGTACCAGATAAAGTTACATTCCTATAGGGTGAGGGTGTAGTGGGTTTTAATTAAGGAAAGAATTTGCTTAGCCTAAGGTCTAACGTGATTAATATCAAAGGTTAATACTTATTTCTTCTATATATTCATTAATGTGTATAAGGGCAGGGGATGTGGAGACTTAGCAGTAAACATTGGATCAACAAATGAAAAACCTTTCACCAATACAATTTCTAATCAGCACACTATACTTATACTAATAGTTTTCTAACTTCTCTGAAGAACCTGTTTTTATAAGATTTAAAGTATCTCGTGCCTCTCGCGGTTGGGAGGCTGTGAGCAATCACATGTGGCCAGACAAGCCTGTCAGGCAGGCTAGAGAACCTTCAGAGGAGTTTGTAGGTTGAAACACTCCTATCACGCCCAGGAATTATTATTAACTGAAGCTCTAAGTTAACTCCTTCTCTGAAAGAGGTGGTGGGGGACAGCCCCCCATAAAGTCAGAGGTGTAGGTGAGAGCACAAAGTAGTAAAGTAGTCAGACTCTGGTTTTGGGGGTAGATGCCCGAGAATTTCCAGGGGGACTCCTGAGGCTCAATCCCGCCTTTGTGTATGTCGAGACTCCTTCCTCATGACCTTTGCCATAGGCGGAGGTCCTCATGCCGGCTCCCCGAAGTTGCCATTTCCTCCTCCAGAGGATCTTCTCAACTCAGGTATTCAACCTGCATTTCCTGTGACTCCTGCATTGAGATGAATTCCTTACCATTGAGCCACTGGAGAAAGTCCCAAAATAATAAATGACTCTCCCCCCCAAATTGCATCAGTAACAGTTCATGTTTGAAATCCTTTTTTATCTTTTTGAAAGATAAGAATTTTTCTATCCTAATTAAATAATAATCATTATCAAGAATAAAAAGAATTCATAGATGAGTGGAAGATATGAGCCATGAAGTGGCATTATACCTTAATGAGGCTATTTCTCCAACTGTTTTTTGGTCTTGTTTTGTTAATATTGATTTATTTGGCTGTGCTGGGTCTTAGTTTCTGCATGTGGGATCTACTTCCCTCATCAAGGATCGAACCAAGTTTCCCTACATTGGGAGTGTGAAGTCTTAGCTAAAGCGCCACCAAGGAGGTCCCTCAACTAGGTTATTAAATATTGTTTCTCAGTGAAAAACTCCAGATGTGCTTAGGCAGTAATGACCTGCCTTTATTTACATTCCTGTTTGCTGGATTTATTGAATTTATCCATATTATCTTTGGTGAGTGCTATTATTCTTATTTCTCCTGTAATTACAAGGATGCTAGGCTCCAATGGAGAGCTGAGTAACAGGCAACAGTGTTTCCCAAATATAATCATACGTTTCAGGAAAGTTTTGGATGGCAGATATTATTGTTGGGCTTCTGGTGGTTTGTGGCTCCAGCACTGGACTGCCCTTGGAGGCACCTGGGCTGGGACTGCCTGTGTGTACAGTTTGATGTTCTTGCTTCTCTGTGTGAGCCTGCACATTTCCATCTCAGGAAACTGTAAACAGTGTGTTTGACAATCCAGTGTGTGAAGGACTCTTCCAAGAGCTCTCTGTGCCTCTTGGGATGGATGACAGGACATGGTGGAAATGTATCAGTTACATTTTACTCAGTTCTGATCATCTTACTTACACTTTTTCAACTAAATAGTGTTCCCTTTATCCTCTATAGTAGATGAAAATCTCCATGACTCCATGGAGGGAGAGGCAACTGGTGTACCCTGTTAACGTGTGTGTGTGCATGTGTCCATTTGCGTAGAACAAAACAGGAATATTAAGGTTTAATAAGACTCCCATATGAGGGATGGGGACATCTTTTGATAAATATCCTGATCAAGCACTGGTTGGCTGAGCAGAAAATGCTTGGTTTTGTTTTGTTTTGTTTTGTTTTGTTTGTTTGTTTGTTTTTGGTGTTTGGTGTTATGGATTCTCCTTCCTTCCTCTTGTGTGTGGGTTCCTTAGCTTCAGACAGACAGGAGAGAGCTATGAAAGCATACCTGTCAGGTAATCAAAGCTTACCCTGTCTGTGTTAGTAAGGTGGGATTGCCAAGAAAGGAAAAGCCCTGTTCCTGAAAGACTTCCAAACTTTTAACATTTTGTCTTTTGAGAAGTCTGTGGAG
Organism: Bubalus kerabau; assembly: GCF_029407905.1. Lineage (NCBI taxonomy): Eukaryota > Metazoa > Chordata > Mammalia > Artiodactyla > Bovidae > Bubalus > Bubalus kerabau. The sequence continues at coordinate 72,450,912 of NC_073635.1, forward strand.
GAAATGATATTGCGGCCCAATGTGTTTAGTTTTAGTAACTTGGATTTGTTGAATGATTTTCCTTGATGGTGAAGAAGGGGACCTAGGAAGAAGGGGGCCTTCAAGGGGTGACTAGAGAGAGGAAGTATGCTGTGATGTGTAGTGGCTGTTTGGAAGGCTGGGTAGGTTTTTCCATTCCTTTGCCTTTTTCTTTGGAAAAGAAACTTGCTTTCCCTAAGTCTCACTCAGGGTGGAAGCCTCAGTGCACCCTGAGTCAATTGGTTTAGGCCTTGAGGAAGAGAAGGTTGATAACATTTCTTCCAAACCACCAACTTCAGTGGATGGTGGATCAAGAACTACGGAAGACATGATTTTTTAGCTTGGCCTCCACCATGTTTAATTTTTTACTCCAAGCAACATTCCATCTTCTAAAGGGTAGAGGCATACTGAGGCAGTGCTCTCGGGAGCTGAGAGCCTGCAGAGCTGCCAAACCTGGTTTCTTTGTGGTACTCCAGCCAACGCTGGTTTCCATTCCATGGATCTATGTGTGGAGTTTGGGGTAGAAAAGGGTGGATGTGTTTGTGCCAGTGTCTCGGTTCATAAGGACTGATGAAGAAGGTGATGAAAGCGTGTCTCCCATACATGAACCATATTGACTTTCTATTGGGCTGGGACATTGAGAGTATGGGGGACAGGGGCAGGCTGCCAGCAGGCTTGTTCCTGTGGAAGCAGATTTCTTCCTCTTCTTCTGCCACCTTTTTCTTTATTCATCTTAAGGCTCAGTTGGCATTGAGCCTGTTTGTGATATTTGTTGAGCATCCACGGTGTGCTAAGCACAATGTACTAAGGCTTTACTATGTTTGAATGGAAAATTTTTCCTTAAGGTTAAACTGTTGCTTGCTTGTCTTATAGGAGATAATAAATCTGTATATTTTTCTTTTAAATTAGTCATGAATGTAGCATTTTGTCAAAATGTATTTTAAACATGCTAATGTTAAAAGTGGACTGCAGCCATGAAATTAAAAGGCGCTTACTCCTTGGAAGAAAAGTTATGACCAACCTAGATAGCATATTCAAAAGTAGAGACATTACTTTGCCAACAAAGGTCCGTCTAGTCAAGGCTATGGTTTTTCCAGTGGTCATGTATGGATGTGAGGGTTGGACTGTGAAGAAGGCTGAGTGCTGAAGAATTGATGCTTTTGAACTGTGGTGTTGGAGAAGACTCTTGAGAGTCCCTTGGACTGCAAGGAGATCCAACCAGGCCATTCTGAAGGAGATCAGCCCTGGGATTTCTTTGGAAGGAATAATGCTAAAGCTGAAACTCCAGTACTTTGGCAACCTCATGTGAAGAGTTGACTCATTGGGGAAGCTCTCTGATGCTGGGAGGGATTGGGGGCAGGAAGAGAAGGGGACGACAGAGGATGTGATGGCTTGATGGCATCACTGACTCGATGGACATGAGTTTGGGTGACCTCCATGAGTTCGTGATGGACAGGGAGGCCTGGCGTGCTGTGACTCATGGGGTCGCAAAGAGTCGGACAGAATTGAGCGACTGAACTGAACTGAATGATAAAAGCAAATCTTGTGTAAAGAAAAATTGACATCCCTAATTAAGACTTTTTTCTTTTCTTTTAGGAAGGCACCAGAGTAGTTCAACCCATATTTTTGGGGAAAATGATTAGTTATGTTGAAAACTATGATCCCAATGATTCTGCCACTTTACACGAAGCCTACGGCTACGCGGCAGGGCTGAGCACCTGCGTGCTCGTGTGGGCCGTTCTGCGCCACTTGTACTTCTACCACATGCAGCGTGTGGGGATGAGGCTGAGAGTAGCCCTGTGCCATATGATCTACCGCAAGGTGAGTGTCACTAGGTAAAATGGTGTGTTCCTCTCTTGATGGATCAGCACCACTTAGGGAATGCTCTCTATAAACTACAAATTTTGTAACTGGAATCGTTTACACCTTCCTAGAGAAGCTTGCTTTTGCATCAAGCCAAGTTTGTTGTTGTTGAAGCAAACTTTACCAATAAATAATGAAAAGTTTTCTTTTGAGATCAAGTGTGGGCTGTCCTTGACAACTTTTAGCCATAGGCTGTTACATAATAACCACTAAATTTGTACTGTAAAATATTAAATTAATATTCAAGAATAAGTATGAAAAGTATCAAGTTGATTTTCAATGTCTTCATGCCCAAATCCCATAGTGCGGTTTCTGTAAAATTTTTGTTGTCATTCATTAATGCCTTCAGTTACATCAAATTTGTATTTAAAGGTAAACTTCAGAGATTGGATCTATAAAACTATATCTAAGAGCAGAGAATGTATTTGATAAAGGGAATGATTCTAATTTAAAAACACCCATCTAATTATATTCAATATAATTATGTTTGCTAGAGAAAAATATAAAGAGAATTCATGCTAAAGATAGACTCACTCCTTATATTTTATAGATAATTCGTGTAATGGTATGAAAGAAAATAGGATATTTGAGATGAAACTTGAAATTTTATATTGTTTTATTAATTCTAGAGATAATTTGTTGCTCTTCATTTACATTATTTTAATACAATATTTCCTTTTATTTTTAGTTTGCATTGTATCAGTTTTAATAAGAGCTGATTTAATGTGTTTAGTGATTTTGTATTGAGGAATGCCATGAAATTATTCCATAGTTTACCCTTGTCTAAACTAGGGTAAAAAGAATAAGGCTTTCAGGTATCTTTACAAAGGTATTGCCACAGATACATCAGTGTCAAGAGCCGAAGGGCTCTGTATAAACTTGATTTTGGATATGTCTTTGCCTTAGACTGTTTAAAAAAAAATCCTTATTTGACTGTATTGTATCCTTGAAATTTTCAAAGAGAGTAGATCTTAAATGTTCTCACCACACAGAAAAACATCTATTTCTGTTTTATTGACTATGCCAAAGCCTTTGACTGTGTGGATCACAATAAACTGTGGAAAATTCTAAAAGAGATGGGAATACTAGACCACCTGACCTGCCTCTTGAGAAATCTGTATGCAGGTCAGGAAGCAACAGTTATAACTGAACATGGAACAACAGAATGGTTCCAAATAGGAAAAGGAGTACGTCAAGGCTGTATATTGTCACCCTGCTTATTTAACTTATATGCAGAGTACATCATGAGAAACCCTGGGCTGGAAGAAACACAAGCTGGAATCAAGATTGCTGGGAGAAATATCAATAACCTCAGATATGCAGATGACGCCACCCTTATGGCAGAAAGTGAAGAGGAATTAAAAAGCCTCTTGATGAAAGAGAAAGTGGAGAGTAAAAAAGTTGGCTTAAAGCTCAACATTCAGAAAACGAAGATCATGGCATCTGGTCCCATCACTTCATGGGAAATAGATGGGGAAACAGTGGAAACAGTGTTAGACTTTATTTTTGGGGGGCTCCAAAATCACTGCAGATGGTGACTGCAGCCATGAAATTAAAAGATGCTTAGTCCTTGGAAGGAAAGTTATGACCAACCTAGATAGCATATTCAAAAGCAGAGACATGACTTTGCCAACAAAGGTTCGTCTAGTCAAGGCTATGGTTTTTCCTGTGGTCATGTATGGATGTGAGAGTTGGACTGTGAAGAAGGCTGAGTGCCGAAGAATTGATGCTTTTGAACTGTGGTGTTTTAGAAGACTCTTGAGAGTCCCTTTGACTGCAAGGAGATCCAACCAGTCCATTCTGAAGGAGATCTGCCCTGGGATTTCTTTGAAAGGAACGATGCTAAAGCTGAAACTCCAGTATTTTGGCCACCTCTTGCAAAGAGTTGACTCATTGGAAAAGACTCTGATGCTGGGAGGGATTGGGGGCAGGAGGAGAAGGGGACGACAGAGGATGAGATGGCTGGATGGTATCACTGACTCGATGGACGTGAGTCTCAGTGAACTCCAGGAGATGGTGATGGACAGGGAAGACTGGTGTGCTGCGATTCATGGGGCTGCAAAGAGTTGGACACGACTGAGCGACTGAACTGAACTGAACTGAACACATGTTAAATAGGATAACTATATTAGGTAGTGGATACTTTAAGTGGTTTTTACTACAGTAACCATTTCCCAGTGTGTATTTATACCAAAGTATCATGTTGTAACCTTAAACATATGCAATTTTTATTAATAAATAAAGTCCTCATTGAAAGAGAAAACCAAGCAGCTTAAATTGAAAATATTACTTCTTTTACCTGGCTGCTGCTTATCTAGAGCTTCTGCTTCTTCGGAATACTTTTTTCAGCAGAAAATGAGATGTCTTTTCCTCATCTGTCCTTGAGCAGAGTCTTGTACTTTTCAGGATTGTGTGAAACTGGGGACCTGGCATCTCACTGTCTTGTCTGACAACAGCATCTGAGCTGCTTTCCTTCTGGGTGATCTAGAAGTTGCAGCTGTGCCCACAAACTGCAGTCAGTGGTCTTCACTGTCATTTATCATCTTCTTTGTTATTCTGTTGCATCTTTAACCATTTAGGAGATGGATACTCAAATTTCCCCACAAATTGGCTAAATGTTTGTCTTTCCAGATCATACTTAACTCTCATAATAGTTGTGAAATTTTACCTGAACCGTGTTGTGAAACCTTAAGTTAGGTGTGAGGTGATGCTTTAGTCAAAGCTCACTCTTGGCTGCACAGGTGAGTCATTGTGTACCTGTGTTTCTTCCTCTTCCCACCACACTTTGGAATCTTGCCTTTGGGAAATGTGATCTGACCTTGCACACTGGCTTATGTGAATGTAAATATCTCCCAAGAAGTTCATTTACTGCCTTGATTTTACCTAAATGTTGGCCCTATATGAAGTCAGGAATTATGGGGATTATAACATAGACATAACTTGAAATTCCATAAACCTGGAAAAGACAAATTTCCTCATGCACAGCCTTGCATCCAGAGTCCTGCTGGGGTGCAGAAACAGGACACTTCTTTTCAGGTTACAGGTGAGCTGATTCTTTAGGGCACAGTTGGTGCTGCCGAGCAGCTCTGAAAGGCCCCTCTGAACTTCTGTAGTTCATGCTCAGGCTCCACCTCCTGATCGCTGGTCCTGGGGAGGAATCAGATTTGGCATTAGAAATGGAGTGGCTGCTAAGCCCGTAGCTATAGTTTGTTCTGACCATGGATTCCAGGCTGGGGCAGGTCTCCAGGAGGTCTCTAAGGCTGTGCATATTCCACTCCTAAAATGGCCCATTCAGCATTTCATGCTTTTTGCAGCTGAATTTTGAATGATTGTGAAGGAGGTATTGTATATAAAAATGACTTGCCATTTCCACAGCTTTGGTAAAATTACCTTTGGCTTTTGATCATTGTTTTTGTTGTGGTGGTGGTGGTAAATTACATCCAGTGTAAAGTTGACCATTTTCACTCCTTTTAAGTACAGCATCTAGTGGCATTAGGCACACTCACATTGTTGTGCAGCCATCACCATTATCATCTCTGGAACTTTTTCTTTTTCCCAAACTGAACCTCTGCATCCATTAAACACTAACTCCCCAACCCCTCTCCCCACACCCAGCACCATTCTACTTCTTATCTCTGTGAATTTGAGTACTTCAGTACTTCATGTAAGTGGAATCATACAGTGTTTGTCATTTTGTGTGAGGCTTATGTTCTGTAGCACGATGTCTTCAAGGTTCATCCATGTTGTGGCAGGTGTCAGAATTTAATTCCTTTTTAAAGCTCAGTAGTCTTCCACTATAGGCCTATGCAACATTCTGTGTGTTTGCTCATCTGTCAATGGACAGTTGTTTCCACATTTTAACTATTGTGAACATTGCTGCTGTGAATATGAGTGTACAAATTGTCTGTTCAAGTTTGTGTTTTTAGTTTTCTTGAGTGTATCCTTAGAAGTGTAATTGCTGTATTGTATGCTAATGCCATGTTTAATTTTTGAAGAACTTCCGTATTCTCTTCCATTGTGGTTATATCATTTTACCCTCTCACTTGATCATTATTTTCTTCTTTACTTGAGGAGTAAAGAAAAAGTTTCTTATGAAGTATGACATTTTGTTTGGATCAGTGGCTCTAGTTGGTCTGTTGAAGCAGCTCCTGGTGTCTTTTCAGCTTCCTCAGATCTCTAGGGTATTTTTCTTACTAAAAAAAGGGATTGAGCAACCGGGGTTGTGTATTTCGTAAAATCAGCAGACTGGCATCAAGACCACAGTTTCCTCACAGGAACAGTGTTTTCAACCTCATACTTGCTCATTTCAGAATGAGGAAACTAAGCCCAAAGTGTTTAAATATTGTCACCCACAGGATGAATGATTGAATCCAAGTCTCCGAATTTCTTTCCTAAGGCAACCTCTCCAGTCTCATCTAATTTGGCTAAAAGTTACTTAGTTGGCTCCTAAGTCTAAACCTACACCCTTTAACCTTCAGACAGGTGCAAGTTCACTGAAACGGGGTGGATTTTGCTTTTACATCCGGCTCCTCCCTTTGCTGTCCTTGTGGTTGGTGCTGCTGCCACACTGAGGAGTTAGAGGCTGAAGAAGGGTCCCTAGAGTCCCGCTTTCAGGGGTCATTCTGCTTTTGCTGATATCACTCAGGACCCCTGGAGCACATGCTCCATTGTGTTATGTTCTAAGATGACTTGATATCACCTTAGGAATCCAGTTCTCTGTCTCCCTCTCTCATTTCAGGCCCTTCACCTAAGTAGCTCGGCCATGGGAAAGACCACCACAGGCCAGATAGTCAACCTGCTGTCCAACGACGTGAACAGGTTTGACCAGGTGAGCTGCCCCTGAGGGATACTCTTCCATTTCCTGTTTTTCTCACTGGGTTCAGCTTATTGGGATGCCAGGTGCCAGGGTTTGGTGTCAGCCAGGGTTCTGTTGAGGATATAAGACAAAGGTTCTATTTATCCAACTTTCACTTCTGTGTGCAAATTTGAAGTAATTATATATATAGTTTCATAAGTGAGAGTTTTGTTTTTCTAATAATAAATGGCAGCAGTGTTCTTGCCCAGCTTGGTTAGTGTCCTAAGGGGTCCTCCTGGAGCGGCCCTTCTTGGCATGAGGTGTAGGTGTTGCTGAACTGTCTTCCTCCTCCTCTAGGTGATGAAGGCCTGGTGGTCAGGGATTGTTTTCTCCCCTGCACCCTGTTCAGTGCCTGCTGCATAGGGAGCCTTCAAGTTGGTGGTCCCCAGACACGATCTCCTCTCTGCTGTCCCCACACACTCTTTTTTCCACTGACCTTAAGCATAGATCACATGACCCAGAACATCGTATCTGTTGGTCAGATATGTGTTGTAACAGACATTTCTCTTTCCAGTATTCATTCATCAAACATGAAGTAAGGCCCCTACTCACTTTTAGGGATGCATAAAGCTTAGTTTCTGCCCTAGAGAAGCCACAGTCTATCAGGGAGGTAAACACACAAGTAATTACTGGAGAGATCATTAGGTACCATAATACAGGCTTTCCTGGGATGCTGGGGAGCCCAGGGGAGATGGGGGCTAAACTCTGGGATGCAGAGCATTTGGGGAAGCCCTGAGCTCATCTATGTTGTGGTCAATATCCACATCTTTCCTCATTGCTGATGGTCTGATTCTCCCAGGACATCCCTGAAGTCAACCCTGTGCTGCCCTGAGACAGTGTCATCTGGGGTGGACACTTGGATTTCTGTTTTAGCAGGTTTAAAAGCCAGTGAGATAATTTCTATTTAGGTTTCTGTCTGTTCTTTCAGAGCATATTGTTCCTATTCTCTGTCCTTAATGGCTTTTTTACCATCCCAAAGAGAGGCTATGCTAAAGAATGCTCAAACTACCGCACAATTGCACTCATCTCACACGCTAGTAAAGTAATGCTCAAAATTCGCCAAGCCAGGCTTCAGCAATACATGAACTGTGAACTTCCAGATGTTCAAGCTGGTTTTAGAAAAGGCGAGGAAAGAGCTCAAATTGCCAACATCCTCTGGATCATGGAAAAAGGAAGAGAGTTCCAGAAAAACATCTACTTCAGCTTTATTGACTATGTCAAAGCGTTTGACTGTGTGCACCACAATAAACTGTGGAAAATTCTTCAAGTGATGGGAATACCAGACCACTTGACCTGCCTCTTGAGAAAACTGTATGCAGGTCAGGAAACAACAGTTAGAACTGGACATGGAACAACAGATTGGTTCCAAATAGGAAGAGGAGTACATCAAGGCTGTGTATTGTCACCCTGCTTATTTAACTTATATGCAGAGTACATCATGAGAAACGCTGGGCTGGAGGAAGCACAAGCTGGAACCAAGATTGCTGGGAGAAATATCAATAACCTCAGATATGCAGATGACAGCACCTTTATGGCAGAAAGTGAAGAACTAAAGAGCCTCTTGACAAAACTGAAAGAGGAGAGTGAAAAAGTTGGCTTAAAGCTCAACTTTCAGAAAACTAAGATCATGGTATCCAGTCCTGTCACTTCATGGCAAATACAGTGGCTGATTTTATTTTTTTGGGCTCCAAAATCACTGCCGATTGTGACTGCAGCCATAAAATTAAAATACACTTACTCCTTGGAAGAAACGTTATGACCAACCTAGACAGCAGATTAAAAAGCAGAGACATTACTTTGTCAACAAAGGTCTGTCTAGTCACGGCTATGGTTTTTCCAGTGGTCATGTATGGATGTGGGAGTTGGACTATAAAGAAAGCTGAGTGCCGAAGAATTGATGCTTTTAAACTGTGGTGTTGGAGAAGACTCTTGAGAGTCCCTTGGACTGCAAGGAGGTTCAACCAGTCCATTCTAAAGGAAATCAGTCCTGGATGTTCATTGGAAGGACTGATGTTGAAGCTGAAACTCCAATACTTTGGCCACCTCATGCAAATTGCTTACTCATTTGAAATGACCCTGATGCTGGGAATGATTGAAGGCAGGAAGAGAAGGGGATGACAGAGAATGAGATGGTTGGATAGTATCACCGACTCATTGGACATGAGTTTGGGTAAACTCTGGGTGTTAGTAATTTACATGGAGGCCTGGTGTGGTGCGGTTCATGGGGTCACAAAGAGTCAGACAGGATTGAGTGACTGAACTGAACTGAAGAAGGCTTTGTCTTTCTCTTTTAAGGTAACGATGTTCTTGCACTATCTGTGGGTGGGGCCACTGCAGGCTGTCGCAGTGATCACCCTGCTCTGGATGGAAATAGGAATATCATGTCTTGCTGGGATGGCAGTTCTCATTATTCTTCTGCTTTTGCAAAGCTACTTCGGGAAGTTGTTTTCATCACTCCGGTAAGAGAAACACTTCTTTTAAAAATTGATAATACATAATTGGTAACATCCACAGTCTGCTTGATGCTTTTGTTCAAAAACAAGACAAATGCCTTCTCTAGTCTCTTATTTTGGAGAAGGAAATGGCAACCCACTCCAGTATTCTTGCCTGGAGAATCCCAGGGACAGAGGAGCCTAGTGGGCTGCCGTCTATGGGGTCTCACAGAGTCGGACACAACTGAAGCGACTTAGAAGCAGCAGCAGCAGCAGCAGTCTCTTCTTTGTGTGAGTTGTAGACCCTACAAGCTTAGCCAGTGGAAGTGCCAGCCTTAAACTGAAGGCTGATCCTGAAACCGGAACGGGGAATGCATTCACTGGGTCCTCTTGGCACCGTATCTGAAAAAGTAGAGTGCCCTTCAGCAGAATTTACCCATGTCCAAGTTATTTAAATATTGTTAAATAGTAATAATCTATTAGCCCCATTTCTCACTGCATATATTTTGGCTATGCTTGTGTTGGAGCCTTTCAGGTATTTATTCATGTTTCCATTAAGTTATAAGCTCTCCAAGTGCCAGGCTGATCTACATTGTGTCTTTATGAAGCCCCACAGTCACAGCAGCACATGTGACAGAAAAGCAGTTGGTGCTGAGTTAGATTGAAGTAGGTCCCAGAGGGTTGGAGGTGGGTGGTTGTCAGGTGATGGAGATGTTGTGCTATTTGAAGCTCACTGAGTTTTTGTGTTTGTTGTGTGTATGTAGTTCTGTGCTTGGTGTCTTTCTTTATTCGGAATTTCCTTTCCTTTTTTTGCTGGAGAGAGAGATACTCCCTATCCTTCGAGGCCCTGTTCCAGTGCTACCAGGTCTCTGAAGCTCTTCTTGTTCTCCTTTCCTGGTGGAATTAAGAGTCCCATCTTTTCTGCTCACCAGAAATTCTCTCCTATTTTATTAAAGCACAGACTCTGTCTTCCTGGATGTCTTTCTGCCTCCCTACCTGACCGTGACCTCTTTGAGCAAATGGTTTGTATCTGACACATTTCAGGTCTCTTTTAGCCGATGCTACACATTGTCCAAGTTACTTCTTGAAACGTACTGAATGGTTGACTTCCTAGTTGAAGCCTTTTTCTCCATTTGTACTTTGAGTAGGACCTGCTTGTGTTCTAAGTGCAAAAGGGCTGTAGAGAATAATTTTATTCCTAGCCCCACCCCCGTGCTCACTCCTGCTGCTGCTGCTGAGGAAAGTTGGGCTGTGGTCACTAAGGCTCATCTCACATCTGTCCCCTCAGGAGTGAGACCGCTGCTCTCACAGACAAGAGGATCAGGACCATGAGTGAAGTCATAACTGGCATCAGAACAATAAAAATGAATGCTTGGGAAAAGTCATTTATGGATCTTATTACCAGACTGAGAAGGTAAGTTTATATATATAGATGTCACTCCATATTTTCATGCTTTATTTCCTATTCTATTGGATACTTTAGCTGTCTTACCAAAGAAGTGTTTAAGTTCATCTTCACATTAAGGTGAACTTAAATACTAACTATTCACTGCATCCCCTACATGTTGCAGTAGGGTTAGGAATAGTGGAGTATCACTTAACCTGCTCTTTCATTTGCCATCTTCTCAAAGGAAAAAATATATATACTACTTACTTATATAGGAATGAAATTCTAAGTAGTTCTTGATGTCTCAAACCCCAATAAGCAATGCTTTTAACATAGTATTTGAGACAATGACATTCAAACTAAAATTGTAATTTATGTTGATGGCTGATAACCAGGAAGATTATAGAGACTTGGTATACTTGTATTGAGCTGAACTGTATGAATCACTATTGTTCATTGTTGCTATGCTTAGTCGCTCAGTCGGATCTGACTCCTTGTGATCTCATGGATTGTAGTTCTCCAGGCTTCTCTGTCCATGGGAATACTGGAGTGACTTGCCATTTCCTCCTCCAGAGGATCTTACAGACCCAGGGATTGAACCTGTGTCTCCTGCATTGGAGGTGGATTTTTTACCACCATGAAAGCTCATGAATCACTATTATTCAATTCAAATGGAGCTTTGAAAATATTGTCCCTTTTGTTCTGCTTCATGTTTTTAGACTGTTTTTCCATCTTTAATTTAAATATCTGGTGAGCATTTCTCTGACCCCACCTTGTCACCTCTCACTTTGCACCTTTGTAGAGCCCATCTTCCTTCTACTCTGGCCTCCAAGCCTGACTCCAGCTCATCTTCAGGGTCCACATGTGTGTGACTTGCCTTGACTCCACTGCTCCGAGTTACATAGGCCAGCTCTGGGCTCCCTTGGGGGCTGTGATGACTGTCTCTGTCTATTGTCTCCCAATTTTGTGGCTGCTAATTCTCTTTGCCCACTAATTAATGAGCGCCTGGAGGGGACAGGACATGTCTTTCTGTGAGGAGCCTGGCACAGACTTGTGATTATGAATGTTTTTTGAATGAATGTTCAAACCCCGTCTGATTGACCCAAAATGTTTGCAAGTGTGACATTAAGCCTCCTTTTACTTGAAGGAGTGAAGTGGTGATGCAGTGTGTGGTCCTGGTGTTGGGCAGACTCCTGAGTGTGCACTATGCTAATGTCTCCATGATGTGGGGGATGGTTTATCTTAATCTGTGTCCATTCCCTAGAAAGGGGCCACTTACACAGGGCACTGAATTTGTGTCTTGTATGCTGATGCTTTTTATAAAACCTTTGTCCTACTTTCTTTTTACAGTAAGGAAATTTCCAAGATTCTGAAAAGTTCCTACCTTAGGGGCCTGAATTTGGCATCATTTTTCACTGTGAGCAAAATCATGATTTTTGTCACCTTCATCACCAATGAGCTCCTTGACAACCGGATCACAGCCAGCCAAGTGTTTGTGGTGGTGACGCTGTTTGAGGCTCTGCGGTTCTCGAGCTCCCTCTACATCCCCATGGCCATCGAGAAGGTGTCAGAGGCCCTCGTCAGCCTCCGAAGGATAAAGGTTTGGTGACAAATAATTTTTTTTCAGTTGTAGGTGGATTTTTTGTAAAATGCCTCCTTTTGTTTGGTATCACTCTGTTCTAGTTAGGTGATATTTAACTCTCTCAGTGCCAAAGCTGGCAGTCTTCCCAGAATGTTGTAGGTAATCCCTTTTCTTATTAGGTAGAGTGCATTACAGATATCATAAGACTGGTTCTCATGTAGGGGCAGTAGTATATATAAGTAGTAGTAGCATAGGGCTCTAGTGTAGTGATGTCTGCAGAGTGACTAAAGTGTCTAAAAGCAGGAGAAGCAAACAGAGTGCATCTCCTGTGCTGACTCCAATGACTGGGTAGTGACTGTGCACAGTCTCTGGGCCAGGAGGGGAGGAACTTGCTGAGAGCTCCCTGTTCCCTGCAGAGGAAGAGTGGCCTCAGATTCACTTAATTCTCTGTGTTCAAAATGAGTTCTTTCCTCCACAGATGTTTTGCTTGTTGGTGTCTGAGCCTGCCTTTTGTATCTGTCTTTTCATCCCTGTCCCCTTTTTATTTACTGCTTAATCCATTCTCTCTAGCTGCCTTCTTCTTTTTAAATTTGTAATTCCCACCAATATGTGAACTAAGAACTTCCAGATATACAAGCTGGATTTAGGAAAGGCAGAGGAACCAGAGATCAAATTGCCAACATCCATTGGATCATAGGAAAAGCAAGATAATTCCAGAAAAAAAAAAAATCTTCCTTTGCTTCATTGACTACAGTAAAGCTTTTGTCTGTGTGGATCACAACAAGCTGTGGAAAATTATGAAAGAGATGAGATATCAAACCACCTTACCTGCCTCCTGAGAGACCTGTATGTAGGTCAAGAAGCAACTGTTAGAACTGGACATGGAACAATGGACTAGTTCCAAATTGAAAAAGGAGTATGGCAAGGCTGTATATTGTCACCCTGCTTATTTAACTTATATGCAAAGTACATCATGTGAAATGCTGGGCAAAGGAGAATGAAAAAGCTGGCTTAATACTCAATATTCAAAAAACTAAGATCATGGCCTCTCATCCAATCATTTCATGGCAATAAATGGGGAAACAGTGGAAACAGTGACAGACTTAATTTTGTTGGGCTCCAAAATCACTGCAGATGGGGACTACAACCATGAAATTTAAAAAATGCTTACTCCTTGGGAGAAAGGTTAGGACAAACCTAGACAGCATATTAAAAAGCAGAGACATTGCTTTATCGACAAAGGTCTATATAGTCAAAGCTATGGTTTTTCCATTCATTGTGTATGGATGTGAGAGTTGGACCATAAAGCAGGCTGAGCACAGAAGAAATGATGCTTTGAAATTGTAGTGCTGGAGAAGACTCTTGAGAGTCCCTTGGGCTGCAAAGAGTTCAAACCAGCTAATCCTAAAGGAAATCAACCATAAGTATTCACTGGAAGGACTGGTGCTGAAGCATCAATACTTTCTTTGGCCACCTGATGCCAAGAGCAGACTCGTTGGAAAAGACCCTGATACTGAGAAAGATTGAAGGCAGGAGGAGAAGGGGACAACAGAGGATGAGATGATTAGATAGTGTCCCTGACTCAATCAACATGAATTTGAGCAATCTCTTGGAGACAGTGATGGACGGGGAGCCTGGAGTGCTATAGCCCATGGGATTTCAAAGAGTCAGACACAACTTAATGACTGAACAGCAACAAATACAATATATTATATGATTATGTTGATATATATCATGAGATGTAATAATAGTATATATTATTCCATATATTATTTAATATGTTCTAATGTGAACTAATATTTTAAGTACAGTTAGCAAAACAGTATTTAGACTATTCAAAGTTTGCAAATTCCAGAAAAGCAACTGTTTTTGTTTGTGCTTTCTTCCTGCAGTTTAACCATCTGGTTTTTTCCTCTTTTCTGTAGAATTTTTTATCACTTGATGAAATACCACAGCTCAACACTCAGCTGCCATCAGATGGTGAAATGATGGTGGACATGCAAGATTTCACTGCTTTTTGGGATGAGGTAACATATCTTTCTTTCCAAGATCCTGACTGCTAACAGACAAGTGTGACATAGATTTATTGAAGAATTTTTAGATTGTACCATGGTGTAAAATGTGACTTTCTCATTAACTAAAAGTATGTTACAAAATTTTTCAAAATTGACACTAAGGATTGTATCTAATGGAGTTTAAATATAATATCAACCTAAAATGTTTGACATGTTGCTCTCACTCTCATTTTCAAGAGATCTTTCAAAGTATTAGCACACATTGAACTCAAAGTCCATACATTTGTAATGTTAGAATTTATGGAATTGGACAGACAAAATGCTGCAGTGTGGAATGTGTTAACTAACAAACATGCAACTGGTTGTTAAAGACACTTTGGGGAATCAGTGTACATTTTTGCCTTGATTATCAGACCACTGTATTATACATAGAGTGAGGCCATGATCTGGATGTTTGCTGTGGGGTAGAGTGGGGGCTCCTGCATCCTGAGCTTCTGGATGTTTCTGGCTACTTTGGTGGCAAGTGGGGCAGGAGGAGACAGCAGGTGGGCATAATGAGCACCGTGATTCCCAGTTAATGGGCTGCACTGTATGGCAAGCTGATAGGGAGAACTGGTGATTCCCAACACTTGGTTTATCTGTTAGGTTCAGGCAAACAGAAAAGAAAAAAAAAGAAAAGAAAAACAGGGTCTGGTCTCAAGAAGTTGTCAGCATCACACACCCATTGTGGCCCCTTTAGCAACTGAAATTCTCCCCCTGCCCACTGGTTCCCTGGTCCTCTGTGCACATCCTTCTCTATCAGTGTGAATTAGTCAGTAGAACAGAACCCCAGCACGGGAGAGGGAATTCCATGCAAGGAATTAGTTATGGAGATGATAAAAAAGGGAGAAAAAAGCAGAAAGGAGAAAACAGTGGTGTGTGAGACAACCCAGGGGTTATCAAAGGCAGGAAGCTGTTGCCACTCCCAGGGCTGGAGGACCTCTGGGAGGAGGTGCCTCCACCAGAGGGTCTACCCTCCAGAGCAGAGCCCAAAGCCCAGCTGCTGTCAGAATGGGGACCACAGAGCATGTGTCCTGACTGTAGACTCACTGTCTATCATGCCTGTGACTCTGTGGTGCCACCTGCATCGTGTTCACCTGCTTCTGACTCAGCACCTGCCGTCCCCACCGACAACCAGTGCTGTGTTCCCAGATACATGAAACCACATCCCTGTACCTTTGGTACATGGAGACTCACACAGGGTACCTGACCTTCCCTGATGGTTTCTCCTGACTTAATATAGTAGATTTGCCTCCTGTTTGGTGTTTCTTGGCATAATGCTCTTGAAACATTTATAGAAAACACCACAAAAATTCCATTATAAAGTCTACTGTTTGTGAATGTTACCACATTCTTTGTATGAAACTCGTTAGCAGATTACTTTAGTTCCCAGTAAACACGTAGATTTATTTTAAATCAATCTGGTATATGATACAGATTGTTTCTGCAGTTTTTCATGAACTGAAATAAAAATATATACAACAGTATCTGCCTGTGAAACAAATGGCTGTAAGGTAGAATAAGGGATTTTAGTTGTACTACAGCCTATATGAATAAATCAGATGAAAAATCTGAAAAGGTTTCTAAATACCTTCTAGAGTAAAAAAAAATCAAAATTGTTAATAACTTAATCAATGATTTTAATAAAAAATATTAATAACTCAAGATACTAAACTGCTAAAGGAAGAGGGGAAAAGTTTGTGAGTTCTGCTGTAAGGCTCTTCTTGTAAAATCTAATTAATTGCATATTATGACTCTGTTAGAGCAGTATTCAAAATTACAGAGATGAGAGGCTTCAGCAGCTACATTTTCACAAAAATAGCTTCCATGTTAACATTAATGTGTGGCAAGGCTTCCTTGAAGAAAGAAATGGCAGCCCACTCCAGGATTCTTGCCTGGAGAAACCCATGGACAGAAGAGCCTAGTGGGCTACAGCCCATAGTATGGTCACAGAGTCGGACATGCCTGAAATGATTTAGCAAAGCAACACAAAGGTATTCCTATCAAAGTAAATTATAATTATGCTATTGAAGCTAATTTTTACCACTTTGGGGGAATGAAAATTCTCAATATTTTCAACTGGATCGTATCTCTTATAGCACTCACTAAAAACTTACAGCCATGGTACCATAATAAAATTTTTGGTAAGGTACCTAGATTGTTACTACTTAGAAACAAAAATGTGAGGTAAGCATATCTTTTCCCAGAACACTTTGAAGCCAGAGATACTAAACAATTAAGGCACTTGAAAACATTAGGGATATGTATAAACTTTCAAAAAAAACAAACTATAGCTGTACTAGCAAGCAATGACAAAGTAGTAAATCTTCATTTTATGAATGTTTAATTATATAAATGTAAGGAATTCTGGCTTAAGAAATGGTTAAGAGCAACTTGTAATTTCTTAAGGTAAAATATTGAAAACCCAGCACTAAATTCAGCCACTGTAGGATAAAGAAACTAAAACAAAAAAGCCTTAAGGACCTGGAGACTTAGTGAGCAAAACCTCATTTTAAACTGATTGAAGCCTCTGAACTAATCCTGTGTGTCAAAGGCAGGGAAGAAGGATCTCTCTAAACATGTAAAAACTAGTGATTCATAAGGAAACTAAAAGAAATGAAAGTATGCATGCTTATCATACCACAGAAATCAAAACTGAGAAAGGATACAGAAGAAAGAAAAAGTGTGATCTGTTTACTCAGGGCATTCATCATTAAAATCTACAGTAATCTGATCAACTAAAATTTTTCTCTGAAATTATACTGCTCCCATTTCCTGTGTCAAAACTTAAAATGATCTGTCTCATTAAAGAGTTAGTAAATGATTCTAAAACAGCTTCCTTCTTGCCTCACAGAGGTTCAGTTCAGTTCAGTTCAGCTGCTCAGTCATGTCCAATTCTCTGCTACCCCATGAATTGCAGATGCCAGGCCTCCCTGTCAATCACCAACTCCCGGAGTTTACCCAAACTAAAGTCCGTCGAGGCGGTGATGCCATCCAGCAATCTCATCCTGTGTCGTCCGTTTTCCTCTTTCCCCCAATTCTTCCCAGCATCAGGGTCTTTTCCAATGAGTCAGTTCTTCGCATGAGGTGGCCAAAGTATTGGTTTCAACTTCAACATCAGTCCTTCTAATGAAAACCCAGGACTGATCTCCTTTAGGATGGACTGGTTGGGTCTCCTTACAGTCCTAGGCACTCTCAAGAGTCCTCTCCAACACCACAGTTCAAAAGCATCAATTCTTTCATGCTCAGCTTTCTTGAGTCCAGCCCTCACATCCATACATGACCACTGGAAAAACCATAGCCTTGACTAGATGGACCTTTGTTGGCAAAGTAATATCTCTGCTTTTTAATCTGCTGTCTAGGTTGGTCATAACTTTTCTTGCAAGGAGTAAGCATCTTTTAATTTCATGGCTGCAATCACCATCTGCAGTGATTTTGGAGCCCATAAAAACAAAGTCTGACACTGTTTCCACTGTTTCCCCATACATTTTCCATGAAGTGATGGGACCAGATGCCATGATCTTCGTTTTCTGAATGTTGAGCTTTAAGCCAACTTTTTCACTCTCCTCTTTCACTTTCATCAAGAGGCTCTTTAGTTTCTCTTTACTTTCTGCCATAAGGGTGGCATCATCTGCATATCTGAGGATATTGATATTTCTCCTGACAATCTTGATTCCAGCTTGCACTTCTTCCAGCCTAGCATTTCTCAGCATGTACTCTGCATAGAAGTGAAATAAGCAGGGTGACAATATACAGCCTTGACGTACTCCTTTTCCTATTTGGAACCAGTCTGTTGTTCCATGTCCAGTTCTAACTTGCTTCCTGACCTGCATACAGGTTTCTCAAGAGGCAGGTCAGGTGGTCTGGTATTCCCATCTCTTTCAGAATTTTCCACAGTTTATTGTGATCCACACAATCAAAGGCTTTGGCATAGTCAATAAAGCAGCAGAAATAGATGTTTTTCTGGAACTCTCTTGCTTTTTCCATGATCCAGCAGATGTTGGCAATTTGATCTCTGATTCCTCTGCCTTTTCTAAAACCAGCTTGAACATCTGGAATTTCATGGTTCATGTAATGCTGAAGCCTGTCTTGGAGAATTTTGAGCATTACTTTACAAGCATGTGAGATGAGTGCAATTGTGTGGTAGTTTGAGCATTCTTTGGCATTGCCTTTCTTTGGGATTGGAATGAAAACTGACCTTTTCCAGTCCTGTGGCCACTGCTGAGTTCTCCAAATTTGCTGGCTTATTGAGTGCAGCATTTTCACAGCATCACCTTTTAGGATTTGAAATAGTTCAACTGGAATTCCATCACCTCCACTAGCTATGTTCGTAGTGATGCTTCCTAAGGCCCACTTGACTTCACATTCCAGGATGTCTGGGTCTAGGTGAGTGTGAGTGATCACACCATCATGATTATCTGGGTCATAAATATCTTTTTTGTACAGTTCTTCTGTGTATTCTTGCCACCTCTTCTTAATATCTTCTGCTTCTGTTAGGTCCATATCATTTCTGTCCTTTATCGAGCCCATCATTGCATGAAATGTTCCCTTGGTATCTCTAATTTTCTTGAAGAGATCTCTAGTCTTTTCCATTCTGTTGTTTTCCTCTATTTCTTTGCATTGATCACTGAGGAAGGCTTTCATATCTCTTCTTGCTATTCTTTGGAACTCTCAATTCAGATGCTCATATCTTTCCTTTCCTCCTTTGCTTTTCACTTCTCTTCTTTTCACAGCTATTTGTAAGGCCTCCTCAGACAACCAGTTTGCTTTTTTGCATTTCTTTTCCATGGGGATCTTCTTGATCTCTGTCTCCTGTACAGTGTCACAAACCTCCATCCATAGTTAATCAGGCACTCTGTCTATCAGATCTAATGGCAGACCACATAGGTATTCTTCCTTTGAGAGCCGCATGAAGAGTATGAATAGGCAAAAAGATAGGACACTGAAAGATTAACTCCCCAGGTCGGTAAGTGCCCAGTATGCTACTGGAGATCAGTGGAGAAATAACTCCAGATAGAATGAAGGTATGGAACCAAAGCAAAAACAGCACCCAGTTGTGGATGTGACTGGTGATGGAAGCAAGGTCAGATACTGTAAAGAGCAATATTGCATAGGAACCTGGAATGTTAGGTCCATGAATCAAGGCAAATTGGAAGTGGTCAACAGGAGGTATCAAGAGTGAATATTGACATTCTCTGAATCAGCAAACTAAGATGGACTGGAATGGGTGAATTTAACTCAGATGACATCCTGGAATGTGAAGTTAAGTGGGCCTTAGGAAGCATCACTATGAAGAAAACTAGTGGAGGTGATGGAATTCCAGTTGAGCTATTTCAAATCCTAAAAGGTGATGCTATGAAAGAGCTGCACTCAATATGCCAGCAAATTTGGAAAACTCAATCATGGCCACAGGACTGGAAAAGGTCAGTTTTCATTCCCAATCCCAAAGAAAGGCAATGCCAAAGAATGCTCAAACTACTGCACAATTGCACTCATCTCACACAGTAGTAAAGTAATGCTCAAAATTCTCCAAGCCAGGCTTCAGCAATATGTGAACCATGAACTTCCATTGTTCAAGCTGGTTTTAGAAAAGGCAGAGGAACCAGAGATCAAATTGCCAACATCTGCCGGATCATCGAAAAAGCAAGAGATTTCCAGAAAAACATCTATTTCTGCTTTATTGACTATGCCAAAGCCTTTAACTGTGTGGATCACAACAAACTGTGGAAAATTCTGAAAGAGATGGGAATACCTGACCACCTGACCTGTCTCTTGAGAAACCTGTATGTGGGTCAGGAAGCAACAGTTAGAATTGGACATAGAACAACCGACTGGTTCCAAATAGGAAAAGCAGTACATCAAGGCTGTGTATTGTCACCCTGCTTTTTTAACTTATATGCAGAGTACATCATGAGAAATGCTGGGCTGGAGGAAGCACAAGCTGGAATCAAGATTGCTGGGAGAAATATCAATAACCTCAGATATGCATATGACACCACCCTTATGGCAGAAAGTGAAGAACTAAAGAGCCTCTTGATGAAAGTGAAAGAGGAGAGTGAAAAAGTTGGCTTAAAGCTCAACATTCAGAAAACTAAGATCATGGCATCCAGTTTCATCACTTTATGGGAAATGGATGAGAAAACAGTGGAAACAGTGTCAGACTATTTTTTTGGGGGGCGGGGGAGGGGGCTCCAGAATCACTGCAGATGGTGATTGTAGCCATGAAATTAGAAGGCGGGGGGCCTTGGGCTCCTGGGTGCCGGTGACCAGGGCTGGAAAGATGAATGGGAGGGCTGATTTTGAGAGCCAAATGCAGAAGTTCCAAGACCAATTCCCCACATAGGGGCTGATTATATTCCAACGGAGGAAGAAAGAAGAGTCTTTGCAGAGTGCAATGATCAAAGCTTCTGGTTCAGATCTGTACCTTTGGCTGCAACAAGTATGTTGATTACTCAAGGATTGATTAGTAAAGGAATCCTTTCAAGTCATCCCAAATATGGTTCCATTCCTAAACTTATATTTGCTTGCATCATGGGATACTTTGCTGGAAAGCTTTCTTATGTGAAAACTTGCCAGGAGAAGTTCAAGAATATTGAGAATTCCCCTCTGGTAGAAGCTTTACAATCAGGACAGGCACAACGATCTTCACCAACTGGGCACTATTCTCAGAGGTCAAAATATGACTCAAATGTGAGTGCTCATTCATCTTTTGGAACATCCCCAGCAGCAGACAACTTAGAAAAAGAGATGCTTCCTCATTATGAGCCAATTCCATTCAGTGCTTCTTTGAATGAATCTACTCCAACTGGTATTACTAATCATATTGCCCAAGGACCTGATCCCAACACTGAAGAAAGTCCTAAAAGAAAAAATATTACATATGAGGAATTAAGGAATAAGAACAGAGAGTCATATGAAGTTACTTTAACACATAAGACTGACCCCTCAGTCAGGCCTATGCAGGAAAGAATGCCAAAAAAAGAAGTCAAGGTAAACAAATATGGAGATACTTGGGATGAGTGAAAAATTGCATCATTGGACCTACTGAAGGAGTTTCAGTATCCAGCTTCATCTAGGTGGTCATGAACATCTGCATGCTTTGAGCTCAACAGCAGTCTTCATAAACACATTTAAAACTAGAACCTGGGTTTTTGTGGTTTGGCTTATTGAGATGATGTTTTAAAAACTCAAGACTTTAACATTAATATTGTGTGAATGTAGTCATTTGGGGAACTCTTTGAATGATGTTATTATACCATGATTATACATAGTTTATGAAATTGTTTTAAGTTATAGGCCAAGGATACTCTGTTATAATAAAACTTTCAAGAGAATATAATGCTCTACAATCACTGCATCTGGAAATAAATGATACCTGCATGTTGAATTGGGGTGGGGGGGGGGCAAGCATAATTTTAAGTGTTAAACTTTACATCAAAATTATTAAAACGCCTTTCTCCAGTGTTTGCTGTATTCTCCTAGTGTTTATGGTAAATAAAATATAAAGGAACATGTAAAAAAAAAAAAAAGACACAAATTAGAAGGCGGTTACTCCTTGCAAGGAAAGTTATGACCAGTCTAGACAGTATATTAAAAAGCAGCGACATTACTTTGTCAACAAAGGTCCATCTAGTCAAGGCTATGGTTTTTCCAGTGGTCATGTTATGGATGTGAGAGTTGGAGTATAAAGAAATCTGACCGCCGAAGAACTGATGCTTTTGAACTGTGGTGTTGGAGAAGACTCTTGAGAGTCCCTTGGACTGCAAGGAGATCCAATCAGTTCATCCTAAAGGAGATCAGTCCTGGGTGTTCATTGGAAGGACTGATGTTGAAGCTGAATCTCCAATACTTTGGCCACCTGATGCAAAGAGCTCACTCATTTGAAATGACCCTGATGCTGGGAAAGACTGAGGGCAGGAGAAGGGGATGACAGAGGATGAGATGGCTGGATGGCATCACCAACTCAATGGACATGAGTTTGGGTGAACTCTGGGAGCTGGTGATGGACAGGGAGGCCTGGCATGCTGCAGTTCATGGGGTTGCAAAGAGTAGGACACAACTGAGCGACTGAACTGAACTGAGCTGATTAGAAAGAGAAACATGCACCCAGGATAAGGTCATTTCCTCGAAAGAAACTGGTTGCATCAAAGGCAGGCTTTGGCACAGGATGTGAGGTCATAGATAGAGTGGTGTTAGTTGTAGCTGAGAGTGGCTGTAGTGGGAGCTGAGGAGGGGGAAGCAGCGCTGCGGTTTTCATGGTGGTTGTGATGGTGTCAGCTGTGTTCACCACCTGGCAGTAACTACTGTTGAATTATCTGAACAGTAGCTTTTGCCTTTCATTCAATACAAAAGCAGGTAGTATTAGCAGCCTTAGCATCTAAACAGGAGACACAGCTGTTGTCGTTTTCCCAGATTTCTGGTGCTGGAGAGGTGACCCTGAGGAGCTGCAGCATTGGGGCTCTCGTGATGGTGGTCAGTAAAGCTGGGTGTGTAGTTACATTCAGGGCCATGGAGGTGCCCTGAGCTGTGGTCATAACACAGAGTATAGCCACACATCCCGTGGCCCAGAGCAGTAGGCAGGATAGCCTGGATATCACACCCTCCATGCAGGTGTTCAAGTGGAACTGGGGCGCCCAACGCTATGTCTGTCCTTTTGTCCCCTACACACACCCCTGCACTGTGTACAGGTGTCCACTGAATTTTTTTTGTACCAAACTATGGCACGACTGAGCAAGTTCACTTGCACTTTTCACTTTCATGCATTGGAGAAGGAAATGGCAACCCACTCCAGTATTCTTGCTTGGAGAATCCCAGGGACAGAGGAGCTTAGTGGGCTGCCGTCTATGGGGTCGCACAGAATCGGACATGACTGAAGCGACTTAGCAGCAGCAGCAGCAGCATGCAGCATTTTAAAATGGACTATTTTGTTCTTTCAGGAGCTGAATATCATGTTCTCAGACTTCTTGCCCTTAGTACAGAACACGCTGTTCTGTTGTCCTGGCCTTGCCTATGGAAGGACTGTGCCCCTTGCTGGCATCATTAGTAATTAGGGGCTGTCATAGGTCATGGTTGAGAGAGCCCTTGAAATGGGGGGAAGCACAGACATTGGGAGTTTTGGAGAGAAGCTGAGTCTGAATGAAGCCCCTGCTGGGTTGGGAGGCAGGAGATAGACATGAGCTCTATAACCTTCTCACTATACAGCCAGGTGGGCAGGTGGGGAAGGTCTCAGCTTTCATATAAATGGTCCCAGGGACTTCTCTCGTGGTTCAGTGTTTAAGAATCCACCTTCCAATGCAGTAGACTTGGGTCCCACCCCTGGTTCAGGAACTAAGATCTCATACGCTCTGGATCAACTAAGCCCACACACCGCAACAAAGACCCAGTGCAGCCAAAATAAGAAAAAAAGCAAAATAAAGGTTGTGTGTGGGCCTCCAGATCTCATGGGACAGGGTTTTTGAACTGTGTCTGCACAGAGTCGGGGCTCAGCTGATGGTGTTTTATTCAGTCAGTGTCCCCTGAGCCTGGATAACCAGTGGGGGAGGGGACCCAGTGCCTCTGCGATGTCGAGTGCTGTCCCCTTCTGGGCATCCCAGAGCAATGCTGGATCCCAAAGCCTGAACAAGGAGGGAACTCTGTCTGGCCCTGACCGACTGAGGGGCTGCGATGGGAAGCTGATGTTTGTAGGTAGTTCACTATTTTGTAGTCATAACTGAGTGAAAAGTAGTAAAATAGGAATCCTAAGTTTCAGGCAGAAAGAAAGAAGTGGAGAAATTTTAAAATCTTAAAAAATCTTTCTCATGTATTAAAATGATAGATTTTTAATTCTTAAAATCTGGAGCAAGCTTTTTTTGGATGATGAAAAGTCATTGTCAAATTTTTTTAGTATGTGAACGTTTTTTAATCAGTTCAGTTCTTTCCAGAAAAAAACAAATTCAATTTGAAGATTATCCAGACTTTTACTTAATCATATGCAACCACTGTGTGTGTGTGTCTTTCTTAAACATAGCAGTTACTGACAATTCTCTTAACATTTAGATATGTAAAGATGTACAGACACCCTAAGTCTTTCAGGAATATGACCCACGATTGGCATGATGGTACTTTTCCTTCTCCATCATATTGGACTATGCACTGTCTAGTGTAATCCATGTTTTTTGTTTTCCTTGTAGTAGAAGCACTTTATTGCTCCTGTGTAGCCAAGATATGTAATGCATGTATCACATATAAAATTGAGGCTTTATCACTCTGACCCATGATATCATAATTAATTTCTTTATTCTTCATTATTTTGTTGTTGGTATTACATTAGAGCTCTAGTTAAATTAGAGCTCTGATCGTTACTTATAAGAGTTATTTTAGCATGAGTGACTTCTTCATATAAAGTGCCCTTTTGCTTGCTGAGCATTACTGAGGTTTATTCTTTATCAAATGAAAATGGAGAGATCAGTGGTTTCAAATTATTTATTAAAAGACCAGGCATGCTAGGTATTTATGCTGCCACCTTGTGAAGATTAATGAGATAGACAGGTAAAACCAAAAGTCATGATAAAAACTTATAAATGATTAAAAACCTCTCCCTGAATATTCTAAGTACATTATATTAATAAGATCGTGTGCATCATGCAGTTTGCATATCAGGCAGGTACCTTGTCATCTCTACTACTTAAATTCTGTGGGTGTCAAGAACTGTGTCTGTATGGAAATCTGGTGAAAGAAGGTATCTTCTTTTTTTTTTTCCCTATTATTTTATTTTTATTGTATTATTATTTATATTACATTGCTCAAGCTTTTTTTTTTCTTTTAACTTTACAATATTGTATTGGTTTTGCCATATATCAGCATGAATCCACCACAGGTGTATTCACCCCATCCTGAACCCTCCTCCCTCCTCCCTCCCCGTACCATCCCTCTGGGTCATCCCAGTGCACCAGCCCCAAACATCCAGTATCATGCATCGAACCTGGACTGGTGACTCATTTCATATATGATATTATACATATTTCAATGCCATTCTCCCAAATCATCCCACCCTCTCCCTCTCCCACAGAGTCCAAAAGACTGTTCTATACATCAGTGTTTCTTTTGCTGTCTCGTATACAGGGTTATTGTTACCATCTTTCTAAATTCCATATATATATGTGTTAGTATACTGTATTGGTGTTTTTCTTTCTGGCTTACTTCACTCTATAATAGGCTCCAGTTTCATCCACCTCATTAGAACTGATTCAAATGTATTCTTTTAATGGCTGAGTAATACTCCATTGTGTATATGTACCACCGCTTTCTTATCCATTCATCTGCTGATGGATATCTAGGTTGCTTCCATGTCCTGGCTATTATAAACAGTGCTGCGATGAACACTGAGGTACACGTGTCTCTTTCAATTCTGGTTTCCTTGGTGTGTATGCCCAGCAGTGGGATTGCTGAGTCATAAGGCAGTTCTATTTCCAGTGTGCTAAGGAATCTCCACACTGTTCTCCATAGTGGCTGTACTAATTTGCATTCCCACCAATAGTGTAAGAGAGTTCCCTTTTCTCCACACCCTCTCCAGCATTTATTGCTTATAGACTCTTTCTGCAATTATATGCTTCAAACCCCCAAAGAGATAGGATTGGATGAAAAGGCCTCCAGGACACAGTATCTTAAAATAGGAAGGATAAAAAATGTGGGCTATATTAGCATGAAAATGAAAGTTACTCAGTCATGTCTGACTCTTTGCGACCCCCATGGACTATACATATATATAGTCCAATTCTCCAGGCCAGAGTACTGGCGTGCGTATCCATTCCCTTCTCCAGGGGATCTTCCCATCCCAGGTCTCCTACATTGCAGGCAGATTCTTTACCAGCTGAGCCACAGGGGAAGTCACTAGGGAAGGTATATTAGCATATCAATGACTATTATATTATTTTCAACTACTTTCTGAAGTAATTTGTGTTACTTTGTTGAAATGAGTGTGTTTTTATAAACTTTAATTTGCAGGAATCGGAATCACCAACCTTAAAAGGCGTTTCGTTTACTGTCAGACCAGGTGAACTGTTGGCTGTGGTCGGACCTGTGGGATCAGGAAAGGTAAGTTGAGATGCCTTTTGTCAGTTTGACGCAATGCTGCAGCTCCTGTTAAATTCTCAGACGGGAGCCCACAGCTGAGTGTGACACGGTTTGAACTGGGTGTGTCTAGAACAGTGTTTCTCTAGGTGTGTTCCATAGAATGTTAGTTTGCAAGGTTTCATGGCCAAATAAGTCTGGATAAACACACACTGTGTTTTCCTTCTTGATATTTCATGTTGCACAGTTGGGAACTGCTTGTGGGGAGTTTGGCTGTTTCAGTGAAGGAAATTATTGATGTGATAGCTGTTCAGGATAGACGGAGACAGTGGGGACTACTTTTTGTCACAGTGGCCCCTCCAGGAAGTCTGGAGGTGGTGAAGGCTCTTGCCAGAAGCTCTGAGCATTTCCTCATGTGACTTTACCTGGTCCCGTCAGTGCACATGTAAGTGAATGTGCAGCCATGTGGTAGAGCTCATAATTGCACTCATCTCACATGCTACAGATGTGAGCCAGACCCCGATGCCTCTGCCTTTCAGAGGCAGCCAGATTCTAAAGTGAGACAGATATGCAGGCAGATTATTTCAGCCCAGTGTGGTGAGTGCTCTGATGGTGTGGACATAGACATGCCTCTTCTGTGTGTTACAACAGATTTGAAGGACATGTGTACGTGCACTTAGTCTCCTGTATTTTGTACAACAAAATACAGAAGCCTAAATAAGGGATTTGTACACGAGAGGGTGATGATTACCTCTATGATGGACTTTTAAAAATATTTATTTATATTTCTTTTAAAAATTTATGTATTTATTTTATGTTTTTAAAATTTATTTATTTTTAAATTGGCCAATAATTGCTTTGCAATATTGTGTCAGTTTCTGCCATACAACAGCATGAATCAGCCATAGGTATATGTCTGTCCTCTACCTCTTGAAGCTCCCTCCCACCTTGCACTCCTCTAGGTTGTTACAGAGCACTGAATTTGAGCTCCCTAGGCATGATGGACTTTAACTCTTTGACCACAACAACCTCAGAGTTCTCTTAATTAATAATCTTTGGATATGTTCTTCACACATTGCTTTAAGTTGAAAAAGAATATTTATTTATTTGGCTGAATTGGGTCTTAGTTGCAGTACATGGGCTCTCTAATTGTGTGTTGGCCTAGTTGCCCTGTGTCATGTGGGATCTTAGTTCCCTGTCCACATATCTAAGCAGAGCCCCTGACATTGGAAAACAGATATATATATATATATATATATATATATATATATATTATTATTATTATCTGGGTATTTTTTTAAACTTTTTATTTTGTATTGGGATATAGCCAATTAACAGTGTTGATACTTTCAGGTGAACAGTGAAGGGTATCTCTCAACCATACATATATACATGTATCCATTCTCTGCCAAACTCCCCTCCCATCCAGACTGCCACAAAGCATTGAGTAGAGTTCCATGTACTATACAGTAAGTCCTTGTTGGTTATGCATTTTAAATATAGCAGTGTGTACATATCCATCCCAAACTCCCTAAATATCCCTTCCCTACATTCTGGAAGGTGGATTCTTAACCACTGGACCACCAGGGAAGTCGCCACATACCTTTTTAAGAACAAGTATTTGTCAAGTAAGAGATACCCAGATGCAGGAACAACTGCATTAAACATCAGATACAGAAAGTACTGCACAAACTACCACATAATTGCACTCATCTCACATGCTAGTAAAGTAATGCTTAAAATTCTCCAAGCCCGGCTTCAGCAATAAGTGAACCGTGAACTTCCAGATGTTCAAGCTGGTTTTAGAAAAGGCAGAGGAACCACAGATCAAATTGCCAACATCTGCTGGATCATGGAAAAAGAAGAGAGTTCCAGAAAAACATCTACTTCTGCCTTATTGACTATGCCAAAGCCTTTGACTGTGTGGATCACAATAAACTGGAAAATTCTGAAAGAGATGTCAATACCAAACATCTGACCTGCATCTTGAGAAGCCTGTATGCAGGTCAGGAAGCAACAGTTAGAACTGGACATGGAACAACAGACTGGTTCCACATAGGAAAAGGAGTACGTCAAGGCTGTATATTGCCACCCTGCTTTTTTAACTTATATGCAGAGTACATCATGAGAAACGCTGGGCTGGAGGAAGCACAAGCTGGAATCAAGATTGCTGGGAGAAATATCAATAACCTCAGATATGCAGATGACCCCACCCTTATGGCAGAAAGTGAAGAACTAAACAGCTTCTTGATGAAAGTGAAAGAGGAGAGTGAAAAAGTTGGCTTAAAGCTCAATATTCAGAAAACTAAGATCATGGCATCTGGTCCCATCACTTCATGGCAAATAGATGGGGAAACAGTGGAAACAGTGGCTGACTTTATTTCTGGGGGCTCCAAAATCACTACAGATGATGACTGCAGCCATGAAATTAAAAGACACTTGCTCCTTGGAAGCAAAGTTATGACCAACCTAGATAACATATTAAAAAGCAAAAACATTACTTTGCCAACAAAGGTCCATCTAGTCAAGGCTATGGTTTTTCCAGTGGTCATGTATGGATGTGACAGTTGGACTATAAAGAAAGCTGAGCACTGAAGAATTGATGCTTTTGAACTGTGGTGTTGGAGAAGACTCTTGAGAGTCCCTTGGACTGCAAGCAGATCGTACCAGTCCATCCTAAAGGAGATCAGTCCTGGATGTTCATTGGAAGGACTGATGTTGAAGCTGAAACTCCAATACTTTGGCCACCTGATGCGAAGAGCTGACTCATTTGAAAAGACCCTGATGCTGGGAAAGATTGAGAGCTGGAGGAGAAGGGGACGACAGAGGATGAGATGGTTGGATGGCATCACGGACTCAATGGACTTGGGTTTGGGTGAACTCCGTGAGTTGGTGATGGATAGGGGCGTCTGGCATGCTGCGGTTCATGGGGTTGCAAAGAATTGGACACGACTGAGAAACTGAACTGAACAGAAAGTACACATTCTGCTGGTCTGCTCTGCTAGTGAAGGATGTTACACATTCTTAGTCTTTGCTGAGTAGAGCACTTCGTTTGGGGGAACTCAGGCAGGGTAGATTGTTATGGTATTTATATTCCTTATCCACCTTCAGTTTACATTGACCAATAGTGCTCTTTTCCATTTTTTTCCCTCAAGATTTGGAGCTGCAGTTTATCCTATTCTGATATCCTTGATCAAGCACCAGGGTGGGGACTGTGCGGCAGGGTGTGTCCCGGCCTGAGTGCTCCCTGTTCACATGTGTGTGTTGCCCTCTGTTTCAGTCGTCACTGTTACGTGCTCTGCTGGGGGAGCTGCCCCCGAGCCAGGGGAAGGTTAGCGTGCATGGAAGGATTGCGTATGTTTCTCAGCAGCCCTGGGTGTTTCCAGGAACTGTGAGAAGTAACATTTTATTTGGGAAGAAATGTGAAGAAGAGCGATATGAAGAAGTCATAAAGGCTTGTGCTTTGGAAGAGGTCAGTAATGACTTTTGAGCTGCATATACTCAAATTTCAAATGATAGTGTTCGCTTAAGCTATAAGGTTTATTGAAAGTTCTTTTTGTTTTTTAAATTTGAAAGGTCTTTGATTGTTGCTTTAAGCTGGTCCGGGGAAATATGCAGTTGTATACGCAGCCGTTTTAATTCTAATGTGATAATCACAGAATGCCTTTATTTCATTTGGCGAAGCTTCATTCAGTTTTAGGTTCTTTTTTTTAATGGACAGTTACAAAAATTTGTAAAAACAGAGAGCACACTGTAATGATCCCTCATGTACCCACCCCCAGCTCCAACCAGGATCAGCTGGTGGCCAATCTTGCTGCATCTCTACCCCTGGCCTCTGCCAGCCCCACCCCGACCCCAGAGTATTGTGGAGCAGATCTTAGACCTCAGATTAGTCCATCTGTAAACATTTCATCTGTTTTTGTCTAAAAGATAGGAAAGCCTTTGGAAAAAAAAAATCACCAACATTATTTCACCTGAAAAATTACCCTAATTCCTGAATATCATCAACTTTGTCATCGGTGTTTACACGTTGCTAATCATCTCAATGAGAAATCTTGTTCACCATTGATGGAATCAGACTCCACATAAGTTCTGCCCACTGCACTTGGTTAGTGCCTCCTCAGTCTCTTTCAGTCTCCATGTTTCCCTCTCTGCTGGGTTTTGACTTGTAATTTATTAAAGAAAATGCAATGCTTAAAAATTTCTTCTTAATCCTGCCTCATTTCATTGGGGGAGACACTGTTTTCAGAAATTGCATTGAGTTTCACAGAAAATGGCAAGAAGAAACATTTAACTCTACCTTGGGATTTAGATGAAATTAGTAAATGAATGGGCTTCCCTGGTGGCTCAGAGGTTAAAGCATCAGCCTCCAGTGCGGGAGACCCAGGTTCCATCCTTGGGTCGGGAAGATCCCCTGGAGAAGGAAATGGTAACCCACTCCAGTATTCTTGCCTGGAGAATCCCATGGATGGAGGAGATGAAAACTGAACTTACTTAATAGGAAAATGTAATTTGGCAAAAAGAAAGAAAAACATAAATACAGATTAAACAGTATTTTACTCTCTTGAGTTATAAAAATCCATGAACAATAGTGTTAAAGGGCTCCCCCTGTGGTCTGTTCAGATCTGGACATCTTTTATACTGTAAGGAAAAGGCTGGGACTGTCTTTCAAAGGTGTGGTAGTGGAGATTCCAAACCTGCTTTCTGAAGAAACAGTAATTTTGCTTGAGTAATGCTTGAACATCATAGATTTTTATCAGGTGAATATCAATTTTTGATGATGTGGACAAAACGGAATTGCTCACTCTTCTGTTTCTTTCTCCTGGTCTGTGGTTGGTTGTGGGAGATTGTGTTTGCAGAACCAATGCCAAGCTAGCAGTAATCAGCAAGATTTTTATTAAATAGTGTTTATACTGTGTAAGAAAAGAAGGGGAAAGCAAATATAAAACATTGAGACAATAGCTCCCATTTATTCAGAGTCTACATGCAAATCATTTCTCTTTCTCAGACATGCACCCAGAAGAGGGTATATAAATTATTAATTATGAATATCTTCGGTGTTACCATCTTCATTTTATAGTTGGTAAAACTGAGGCTTGGAGAGAGAACATTTTAAAAAGCAGGTGATGGATAAAGCTGGAAGGTGGGGTGTGGAATAAACAGATTTCAGGTGTTTCCTCTTTACCTTAATCCTGTCAACTTCCTGATGCCCAGATCAGACTCCAGAGACCCAGACCAGTGTGTGGGTATTTCTTTTATGACCTTGTCTTTCTGATGAAGTTCAGCCTTGTCTTTCTCCCCACATTTAAGTATCTCTGCAAAAGAGCAGGTGCTGGACAGTGGCTGATATTCAGTGTTTCCCTGGGGGCCAATGCTTTGCTGCAGCCACATGGGGTGACAGGACCAGTAATATGGGCAGTGTCCGGGGTTTCATCCATCCTGGGGAGTCTGTGCAGCACAGACTCTGGTGGGAAGGGGCCCTGCAGGACTGGGCTGCACAGCGATTCTTCTGTACATGATGTGACATTTATAAACATGGACCGCTCTCCTGTTCTCTGCACAGTCAGGACATGCAGTCAGGCCCCTCGTGCCCATTCCCTCCTTGGCAGGAAGGGAGGCCCAGGGCAGAGAAGTAGTGAAGAGGTGAGTTGTGGCTTAGTCTTGCCTGCTGTCACTTTGGGTATGTTCTGTTTCCTGACTGGGCCTCTGACATTTCAAGAGAATATTGGGTCAGAAAGTTTCCAGGAGGTTTTGCTGCTGCTCTGAAGTGTCATCTCTGACTCTGATTAGCAGGGGTCAGCAAGGTCATTATGATACCTGGGAACCACCTAATGAGTAATGATCCTCTGCTCATCTCCTTTTAGAATCCATGACTCAGTGGATGGGCATCAGGTGGTCACATAATAGTGGTATGCTGGAGGTATTTTGTCCTGTAGATACGGAGACTATATGTGCAGTAGAAAAGGCTTGGCCTTTGGAGAGAAGCAGTCCTAGGCAGTGTCTCCAGGTGTTTGTCTCAGTTTCCTTTCTTATTAAATGCAGGAGGAGTGGGGATACTATAAAGGCTATAGGCCATGCCTGTGAAATGCAGGCATGTCAGGGTTTCAGTAAATGGTCACTGTCCTTACTATTCTAACCCTTTTCTCTGCATCTCTCCATCCACACATACATCCCTATAAATATAATCAAGATTTTTTTCCCAAGGTTCTTTCTCCTCCTACATCCCCCAGATCCTAGAGGAACAAGCACTGGAAAACAGCATTTCTTAGAATACATATGTCAGTAACAACTAGATGTATTAAACTAGGTCAAATTGAAGTAAATGTTTAAGTTCATCCAGATGAAAACATTCTTCTAATAAAACATGAAGTAATCCAATTGGCAACATCAGTTTAGGCTGATGACCTCAACTCCAAGGCCCAGGCCTTAGAAGACTCAGAGATTGAGTCTCAGTTTCTCTGTTTTCTAGGTGTGTGGTTTTGGCTGATTGTCTGAAACTTACAAGCCTGTTTCTTCATTTGTAAAATGGAGATAATAATACTGTCAATCTTATAAGGGTGTTTCAGGAATGACATGCAACAGTGATTTTAAAGCACCTGATTGCTAGGGACATAACAAGCACTCTATAAATGTTATAATAATTTTGAAAATAAATTAGCCTCTAATTGTAAGTTCAACTAGTTTTTGGTAAAGTCACATACATAAAATGTGACTTGTAAGAAAGAAGATATTTTCTTGATATATGTCATT
Source organism: Bubalus kerabau (assembly GCF_029407905.1). Classification (NCBI taxonomy): domain Eukaryota; kingdom Metazoa; phylum Chordata; class Mammalia; order Artiodactyla; family Bovidae; genus Bubalus; species Bubalus kerabau. The sequence goes on from NC_073635.1 coordinate 72,483,901, forward strand.
TTCATTATTTGAGCTGATAATTTATATAGGTGTTATATATATAGTATCAGAGAAGGCAATGGCACCCCACTCCAGTACTCTTGCCTGGAAAATCCCATGGATGGAGGAGCCTGTTAGGCTGCAGTCCATGGGGTCGCTAAGAGTCGGACATGACTGAGCGACTTCACTTTGACTTTTCACTTTCATGCATTGGAGAAGAAAATGGCAGCCCACTCCAATGGCAACCCACTCCAGTGTTCTTGCCTGGAAAATCCCAGGGACGGGGGAGCCTGGTGGGCTGCCGTCTATGGGGTCGTACAGAGTTGGACACGACTGAAGTGACTTAGCATAGCATAGCATACATATAGTATATTACATAAATCAACAGTAAACATATTCTGTTACCATAAGCAAGAGTGTATGTAACATTGGTATACAGGTCATCTTTAACCATTTTTAAAAATTTTGAGTTTTAAGTTGTTTTTTTTTAAAAAAAAAAAAAACAACAAGTTTTTACAAAACGTTTTTAAGGCTTTAAAAACTTTTAGGCATTACACAATTAAAGGTATCAAGCTGATAACTTCTAGTTTGATATTTTCTCACATAGATAACTTGACTTTACAAATCCCTCTTGGATGCCTATAAGCTTGTACTTTCATCTCATATTTACCACATTCCTGCCAGCATGAATGTTGCAGGAAGGGGGACCCCTTCCAGGGCCCAAAACTGGGCTCTTGTCTAACACTCAGAAATGAATTGTCCGAGGAGATACATGTGCTGACAAAGCAAGACATTTTGTTGGGAAAGGGCACCCTAGTGGAGAGCAGTAGGGTAAGGGAACCCAGGAGAACAGCTCTGCCATGTGGCTCACAGTCTTGGGTTTTATGGTGACGGGATTAGTTTCAGGGTTGTCTTTAGCCAATCATTCTGACTCAGAGTCCTTCCTGGTGATGCACGCCTTGTTCAGCCAAGATGGATGCCAGCAAGAAGGAACTCTTCCGGTGGGTGGTGTCTCATTAGTTCCATGTTCCTTACCAGGACCTCATGCAAATGGTTACTGTGGTGCCTGGCCAGGGTAGGTGGTTTCAGTCAGTGTGCTTCCCCTAACATGAACATTTTCTTTTCAGATTGCCTGGAAAATCATAGGATAATAAGTTAATTGATCCTTCTATGTCTAGGTAGAGAGGCCTTCATGTCTTGAGTTAGTTTAGTGTTGTCTTCATTTCAAATACACTCTTTAGTCACAACCTGGGCAGCGTGATGTGAAAGAGCAAAAGGCTCCGAACTGACATGAGCTGGTTCAGAGTCCAGCTCTTCTGTTTAACAGGTAACAGTCCTCATACCAGTAATGTGACCTCACTTAATCTCAGTTTCCTCATCTGTGAAATGGGGCCAGTACTTCCTGTGCAGCTTGTTGTGAGGCTTAGAGATAATCAGTATTATGGTCCAGCACAGTGCTTGGTGCACAGATCTTATCCCCCAGGAGCTGAGAAAAGCTGTCTGCATGTGTATAAATGATGGAGTAGGATAAGACGGGTCCTTCACAAGAGGTGTAAACAGAGCCTTAGGAACCCAACAAGAAGAGAGATAAATCCAGGATGGTTTCATGGGACAGTGTGTTTGGGCTGAGCCTGGAAAGATGGGCAGGATATTAACAGGCCGTGAGAGGAGGGGCAATTTCAAATGGAAAAAAAAAATTGTGAAAAAAGACAGGGCCTCCCCCTGTTTGAGTCCGAAGTACAGCATTCTTCTACCAGGGCCTCACGTCTGGCCCTCATTAACCATTACTGCAGTCTTCTCCACGGTGTTTATTGTTGTTGTTCAGTTGAACTTTTGAACTGTGATGCTGGAGAAGACTCTTGAGAGTCCCTTGGACTGTCACAAGGAGATCAAGGTAGTCAATCCTAAAGGAAATCAACCCTAAATATTCATTGGAAGTACTGATGCTGAAGCTAAAACCCCAATACTTTGGCCACCTGATGTGAAGAGCTGACTCATTAGAAAAAGCCCCTGATGCTGGGAGAAATTGAGGGTAGGAGGAGAAGGGGCTGACAGAGGATGAGATGGTTGGATGGCATCATCAACTCAATGGACATGAGTTTGAGCAAACTCCAGGAGATAGAGAAGGAGAGGGAAGCCTGATGTGCTGTGTCCATGGGGTCTCAAAGAGTCAAATACGACTAAGCAACTGAACAACAACCGAACTGTGGTTTTTGAAATCTCACCCAAAGAGTGGATGTGCTACCTGGCTCCTTTTCCCAATTCATTGTAGAGAAGAAGCCAATTCTGACTCCATGTTGAAACTATTTCTTTGACTTGTTTTTTGTTGCTTTTGTTCTTATAGTCATACTGAATGTCCTACCTCAGAGAATCCTGCTACTCTGCCTGTTAAACTAAAGTGCCTTTGTTCAGAATCCTGACCCCTTGTAGATGGCAGGAAGGAAGAAATTAACACATCCCCTGCCTGAGTCTTGCCATTCTAGGAGATTTGCAAGATTAATGGCCTTTTTACTTTGCTTCCTCAACTTTGCTTCCTCAACTTCCGCAACCTTAACTTTGCTTCCTCAATTTTTTTTTAATAGGTCAGCTTTGACCTATAAAAGAACCTGACATCTAGATCCCACTAAGATGGTTATTTTGAGATGCTAGCTTGGCATCTTCCTGGTCAGCGGACTCCCCAAATAAATTCTCTCCTTCCTGGCCTCAACCCCTCATCTCATTGGCCTGTTGTGTGGTGAGCAGAGCGAGCTTGGATTCAGTAAGGAATTGAGACCCCAGATGTGCTGTGTCATGGGACTTCTCAGCACTGTTTGAGTCTGGATGTTGGTCAGAACCCAATTTGATGATGTATCCTCTGCTGTTTCTATTTCTCTTTTCTTTTAATGTTAGTATATTGAAAGTAAGCTAGATAATCCTATAATAAATATTGGTGTTATTTATTTGTATGTAATGAGTGGCTTATTTTCTTAGCAAATCCTTTGAACCTGACATGAAAGTGAAGGCTTTCTACAAAACAGTGTTTCTACTGTAAGTCTCCATTGCTGAAGGGCCTTGGATGTGCTTCTGGATGATGGCATCAAACCTATGTCACCGTTTCCTAGTTTGCCTCTCATTTGTGTGTCTACTCTTCAGTGAAAATTGGTGAAATTTAACTTAGAGGAAAATAACGTGGCTAAAAACACCTTCCTGTCAGTGGGAGGAATTATAATATATGCTCAGGCTTTTCCCTCTAATTTAAGTCAGGCTTTTCCCTCTAATTTAATCAGAAAATTGTGACTGGGGAATTAGTCTACCTTGGATTTTACTTTAAGTCTTCTGAAATGTTTTGCCCATCTGGGGCTCATGCATGAATGATTTCAGAGTCACCAACACACTTGAAGTCCTACCACCACAGTTGAAGAGAGCCTGTTTCTGTCCCCTAATGTACTAATTGAAAGAGTGGATTTAGCTGCCTTTTCTAGAGTGTGGTTAATATTTTTGTGCTATGACATGTTACTATTTTGAGAAAGAAACCAAAACAATGTAAAATCAAGCATAAAAGCTAAATGGAACAGTTTGCAAGGGTTGATATCAGTGAAATGGAGGCCAAGTAACTCGTGTGTGTGTGTGTATGTATAAGGCTTAGAAACTATCTTAAAATGGTTCATTGTTGTTCATGAAAACCAAAGTAAGAGATGGTATTAATTTCTGAGCTCCAGAAAGAAAGAAGGTGAAATAATGAAGAATTTTCACAACAGAGCAATTGCTGCCCTTCATGGATTGCACACAAGTTAAGCTTTGAGTGAGCAGAAAACCTGTGTATGTCTGTGTGTCTTTGTGGCTGTCAGGGAGGGTTATGATGGAGACAGTAACTCTATCTTTTCCCTGTGGTTGTGTGCTTTACATATTGTGATCCACACTGTGCATGGAGTCCCACTGTTGGTTTGAAGAGAAAATAGACATCAGTCACCAATAGCAAATTATAATCAATTCATGTCCTTTTTCCATTTATGGAGGGTGTTCATACACTTCTTTAGATTCTCATAGCTTCCTTGAATTTAGTGATTCTGGTTTATGCAGCACATTATGTAGAAGAGGAAAATGAGACTTAGGGAGATCAGAGGACTTGTTTATCATGGAGACCCCAGTGTGCTACTTGCTTCCCCCTCAAATTTCTAAAGTAGAGACAGAAGTGAGGGCATCATCTGCAGAAAGGTGTATCTTAGGTTGATGCCTGAGGGGTTTAATAGATAATTTGAAGTAAAGATTTCTCAAGTAATAACTGTGTAACTTAAACCTGATTGTTATCTGGTCATTTTAGGGCTTTTCTTGTCATTTTTTAAAAATTTCCCCAGATACTCTGGGGAAAATAGACTGATTTGTCTACTTCTTAAATAATACTCAAATGTAACTTATGATAGATTCTCAGATCCTCAAGTCAAAACTTCATATCCTTCTTAACTTTGAGTATTTCCTGCTTCCACGGGCAAGCATATACTTAGTCCAACTGATCTGCTTGGTGTCCCTCAAGCACGTTGTTTCTTTCCTTTTGGTTTTCCTTCCCAGCCTGCTCTTTCTGCTCCCATTTCTTGTACAGACCTTGTCTGTCACTCTGTGAATTGCCTTAAGTATCACTGTGAAGGCTCGGGTCAGGTGTTATCCCTTCTCTGAAAATGGGAAGTGGATACCAAGATCAGCAAAACTGATAATTTAAGATAAAACGAGTCCTGTGCCTTTACCACCCTGGGCCACCAGCTGTCACATCTGTCTCTAGCACAGACCTTCACACTTGCATGTCCAGCTACACAGTGACATCACCGAGAGCTCATCTCAGCTTGTCCACAAGTGATGTCTCCTAAACCTGCATCCACCATCTTCCCCAACATGGAGACCCTGTCCTTCCCCTTCTTCACCCCAGACACCAAAGTCCTCTTCTCTTATAGCCCCCACCTGTCCCATCAGCAGGTCTTACAGACTCCACCTTATAAGTGTGCCTGGAGTGTGACCCCATCTTTCCATTTCCACTGCTCCCTAGATTATTCTAGTAGCCTCACTTGTATCTGCCCTCACCATTCTCCCCTGCCCTCCGCAAACAACCTTACTGTCTGTTTACTGCAAAACACAAGCGTAATTCCTTACAAACCTCAGACCAGTTCCCTCCTCGCCTCCCTCTCCCCCTCTTACTGGCAGTGACACCAGTCTCCTGCTCTGTCTCCGTCCTCACTCCCCTCATTCTTACTCAGCTCTGCTCTCCTGCCTCCTTGTCCTGAACCCCTTGGGCATCTCCCTGTGGCCCCTGCACTCGCCCCTCCCTCTGTAAGGAGCAGCCTCTCCAGGTCTGACTGAGCCCCACCCCCTTCCCCCAGATCTGTTCAACCCCCTCTGAGCAGAGCCCTCACACCCCATGTGGACTCACTTCCCCCCTTTAGTCTCCACCCCCCTGAGCCGGCTTCCTTTTCCTTCTCATCCTCAGTACGTGTGCTCAGGTTTACTCTCCTTATTGTTTGTCTCCCACCATACAGAGAAACTCTAGGGGCTCTGTTTCCTCATGGCTGAATTCACTGTGCCCAGAACAATGCCTGGTGTGTAGTCAGTCCTCAGTAAATACCTGTTGAAATGGTCAAATGCATAAATGCTTTGAAAAAATACAGAATGAAAAGCCCTGAGAGGTTTTTTTAAATTTTCCTGGTTACAGTTTAGTCACTGTGAAATAAGCCCATTGCTGTTAATTAAACACTTGTATGAAGAAATGATACTAAAAGGTTAGGATGGCAGGAGGACAACACATTTTAAATCTTCTTTTTTCCCTTTTTTATCTCCGTATAGGATTTGCAGAATTTGAAGGAAAGAGATCTAACTGTGATAGGAGATGGAGGAACCCCACTGAGCGAAGGACAGAAAGCCCGGGTCAGCCTCGCCAGGTAACTGGGGCTTCATTTGCCATCCTGCCTCTCCTCCTCCATGGCTCCTAGTGGATGTGAGCATGCAGACCCCGCTCACCGGGTGGGACTGTGCGAAGCAGGGTCTTGGTCCTTCCTCTGGGCTCCTGGAATGAACCATGGAGTTGTTGGACACCAACATGATTCAGAGATGAGACCCAGGGAGTGTTCAGTGTCTTCTTATGTCTCTCTATGTTTTCTAGAGCCGTCTATCAAGATGCAGACATCTACCTCCTGGACAATCCGCTCAGCGCAGTGGATGCAGGAATCAGCAGACTCTTGTTCGAACAGTGAGTTTGCTCCTATTGTCTGTCATTTCTTCTTTCCAGGAACCCTGTAGAGATCAGGGAAGAGAGCTCAGGAAGGTCTTTGTGCTTCAGGAGACTCAGCTTTGTCCTGGTGTCCCTTCCTCCCCTCCCTTCCTTCCACAGAAGATCCATCATAGAGAAATTTTGCATCATGATAAGGTCAGGACAGGAAGATACATAAGGTGCTTCCAGTGTGTGGGGGCCAGTGGGGTCTGTGCTTTAGGGAGTCAGGGATAGCTGGCAGATTCCTCCACAACTTGCGATTGATGGATCCAGACCCCAGGGATAAGAAGGCTGATGTAAAGTTTTTAAATCAGAGAGTAGGACTTGGTAACCTGGTAACTGGCTGCCAGTTCTTTTCCTTTGTCATTTGTTGAAGGCACATTAGAAGTGAAAGACTCTGTTGGTTTATGCTTAGTATTCTGTTGGTCTAGAAATACTTAGTGAAGTCTAGAATTTACAGATGATTTATTCCACATCTGAGTATGGCTCAATTATTTAACTTTTCTTCATGGATCCTTACTAGAATTAATACTTAGACCCACATGTAGGGTTAACTCGAATTTGAAACTCAGTATTTAGAATCTTTCTGAAGTCCTGACTCTCACTTTGTTTTTGGAATTTGTAGTCAATGGCTCTTTCTTGGCCACAGAACTCCTGAAGGAGAACAGCTCTGATGTTTTCTGTCCTAACACACACCGACCAAGGCCTCTGGTAGAGTCTAGACTGGCTTCTTTGAAAGCCTCGTGAATTCGCTTTTTCTGAAGCAGCCTCCACATCTACCCCCACAGTTAGTTCTCTTGCTGTTATTCATCTTGTTAAAGCCAATGAGCCTTCCAGCTGCACTTATTAATGTCCTGCTGTATACACTGAGATCAATGCCCTTACAGATGTTGCTACACAAAAACTCTCAATTTACAAGGAGGATGGTGAGCCAGGAGAGGGGAAGGACCACACTGGGCCGAATAAGGGAGACTAGGACTCCCAGCTGTCAGTCCTGCCTCTGAGGAACCTGTTTCTACATGGAGCTTTTTAAGACAGATGTCTGGGAAAAGGTCAGCAGAGTCAAGGTTTAAAGAGTTTCCATACAGGGTAGGAAATGCTAAGTGGAAGTGGAAGTGGCAGCCGGAGGCTTTCACTGATGTTGGAAAGCTCCCTGTGCCCGGGGCTGGGCAGGCAGTGCCCTGGGGGTCTGGAGGCTGGGCAGGTGTGTGGAGGCTGAGAAGAGGACCCAGTTCTTTGCTAAAGGAAGAGGAAAAGCTCAGGTGTGGAGGCAGGAGGAAGCAGGGCTGTGAGGAGGACAGCAGGCACGTCCTTGCCTGGAGGAGGTGGGGTGTTCAGCAAAGAGAAGCTGTTTGGAAATTCTCGCTCTCAGGTCCTGTGTTGGTTTGCTGGGGCTGTGTCCATCCAGGTTGCTCTCACAGGAGGCCAGAGCCTGGGTGGCTTATGAGAAACAGAAGTCTATCCCTCATGGTTCTGGAGGCTGGGAAAGTCCAAGTTCAAGTGCTGACAGATTCACGTCTGGTGAGGGCACGATTCCTGTGTCCTTATGTGGGGAAGGGGTGAGCGAGCCCTGTGGGTCCCCTTTATAAGGACACTAATTCATGTGGGCTCCACCCTCATGACCTGTCACCTCCCGATGGCTACACTTTTAGTACACCGTGGGAATTAGGTTTCAATATATGAATTTTGAGGACAAAAGCATTCAGTCTATAGCAAGTTGTCACAGATGGAGGTGCTTAAAGAATAGAAATTAATTTTCTCACAGTTCTGGAGGCTGGAAGTTCAAGGTGTGGGCAGGTTTGGTTTCTGCTGAGAATGCTGTCCTTGGCTGCTGGTGGCATCTGCCTCGCTGTGTCCTCACATGATTTTTCTTTTGTCCATGTGCACCCCTGTCTCTGTCCTTTTTAAGGAAAAAAAATATTGAAATATAATTGATTTACATTATTGTGTTAATTTCTTTGTATGGCAAAGTTACTCATTTATATACATACATACATTCTTTTTAATATTCTTTTCCATTGTGCTTTATCTAAGAATATTAAGTATAGCTCACTATACTGTACTGTAGGACCTTGTTGTCTATCCATTATACACATAATAGTCTGCATCTGATAACCTCAAATTCCCAGTCCATCCCTCCCCCACACCCCTTCCACCCGTGCAGCCATAAGTCTGTTCACTATGTCTGTGAGTCTATTTATGTTTTGTCTATAGATTAATTTTTGCCATATTTTAGATTACACATATAAGTGATATCATATGATATTTGTCCTACTCGTTCTGACTTACTTCACTTAGTATAATAATCTCTGGGTCCATCCATGTTTCTGTAAATGGCATTCTTTTTCCTTTTTTTAATGGCTGAGTTCAGTTCAGTTCAGTTGCTCACTCATGTCTGACTCTTTGCAGCCCCATGAATTACAGCACACCAGGCCTCCCTGTCCATCACCAACTCCTGGGGTTTACCCAAACTCATATCCATCATGTAGGTGATGCCATCCAGCCATCTCATCCTCTGTTGTTCCCTTCTCCTCCTGCCCTCAATCTTTCCCAGCATCAGGGTCTTTTCAAATGAATCAGTTATTCGCATCAGATGGCCAAAGTATTGGAGTTTCAGCTTTAGCATCAGTCCTTCCAATGTACACACAGGACTGATCTCCTTTAGGATGGACTGGTTGGATCTCCTTGCAGTCCAGGGGACTCTCAAGAGTCTTCTCCAACACCACAGTTCAAAAGCATCAATTCTTCAGTGCTCAGCTTTCTTTATAGTCCAACATTCACATCCATACAGGACTACTGGAAAAACCATAGCCTTGACTAGACAGACCTTTGTTGGCAAAGTAATGTCTCTGCTTTTTAATGTGCTATCTAGTTTGTTCATAACTTTCCTCCCAAGTTGTAAGCATCTTTTAATTTAATGTCTGCAGTCACCATCTGCAGTGATTTTTGGAGCCCAAAAAAATAAAGTCTGACACTGTTTTCACTGTTTCCCCATCTATTTGCCATGAAGTGATGGGACTGGATGCCATGATCTTAGTTTACTGAATGTTGAGCTTTAAGTCAACATTTTCACTCTCCTCTTTCACTTTGATCAAGAGGCTCTTTAGTTCTTCTTCACTTTCACAATAACCAGTTAGAATGGTCAACACTAAAATAACAGTGGCTGAGAGGGTGGGGAGAAAAGGGAACTCTTCTACACTACTCCTGGGAATGAAAGTTGCTGCAGGCACTATAGAAAACAGCATGGAGGTTCCTCAGAAAACTAAAAATAGAATTAGCTTATAATCTAGTATTCCCACTCCTGGGCATATATATCCACAAAACTATAAACCAAAAAGACATGTATCCCTATATTCATAGCAGCACTATTCACAATAGCCAAAATATGGAAACAACATAATGTCCACCAACAGATGAATGGCTGTGGTACATATAGATAATATAATACAAAGCTCTGTTTAGTCAAGGCTATGGTTTTTCCAGTAGTCCTGTATGGATGTGAGAGCTGGACTATAAAGAAAGCTGAGCACCAAAGAATTGATGCTTTTGAACTGTGGTGTGGGAGAAGACTCTTGAGAGTCCCTTGGCCTGAAGGAGATCCAAGGAGTTCATCCTAAAGGAGATCAGTCTTGGGTGTTCATTGGAAGGACTGATGTTGAAGCTGAAACTCCAATACTTTGGCCACCTCATGCAAAGAGCTGACTCATTTGAAAAGACCCTGATGCTGGGAAAGATTGAGGGCAGGAGGAGAAGGGAACGACAGAGGATGAGATGGCTGGATGGCATCACCAACTTGATGGACATGAGTTTGGGTAAACTCCAGGAGTTGGTGATGGACAGGGAAGCCTGGTGTGCTGCAGTCCATGGGTTCATAAAAAGTCAGACACAACTGAGCGACTGAACTGAACTGATTCTGACAGGTGTGAGGTGATTGTAGTATTGATTTGCATTTCTTTGATAATTCACAGTGGTGAGCTCGTTTTCTTGTGCCTATTGGCCATCTCTATGTGTCCTTTGGAAAAATGTCTATTTAGTTCTTCTGCCCATTTTTTTAAATTAGATTTTCTTGTTGAGTTGTATGAGCTGTTAGTATATTTTATAAATTAGGCCCTTTTTGGTCACATCATTTGCAAATATTTTCTCCCAGCTGTAGGTTGTTTGTTTATTGTGTTTCTGGTTTCCTTTGCTGTGCAAAACCTTGTAAATTTGATTAGGTCCCATTTGTTGTTGTTGTTGTTGTTTTTAATTAATAGAATAATTATTTGTGGCCATACTGGGTCTTTGTTGCTGTGATTATTTTTTTCTAGTTGTGACGAGCAAGGGCTACTCTAGTTGTGGTGTGTGGACTTCTCATTGGACTTCCCTGGTGGCTCAGATGGTAAACCGTCTGCCTTCAATGCGGGAAACCCAGTTTAAATCCCTGGGATGGAAAGATCCCCTGGAGAAGGAAATGACAACCCACTCCAGTATTCTTGCCTAGAAAATCCCATGGATGGAGAAGCCTGGTAGGCTACAGTTCATGGGGTCACAAAGAGTCAAACATGACTGAGTGACTTCACTTTATGTACTTTCTTTTTCTCTTATTGCAGAGTACAGGCTCTAGGATGTGTGGGCTCAGTGGTTGCAGCTCCTGGGCTCCAGAGCTCAAGCTCAGTAGTTGTGGTGCATGGGTTTAGTTGTTCTGCGTGTGTGGGATCTTCTGGGACCAGAAAAGATCCTGTGTCTCCTGCACTGGCAGGTGTATTCTTTACCACTGAGCCACCAGGGCAGCCACCATTTGTATACATTTCTATTGTCTTAGAAGATTGACCTAAGAAAACATTGGTATAATTTATGTCAGAGAATATTTTGCCTTTAATCTCTTTTAGGAGTTTTATGCTGTCACATCTTATGATTAAGTCTTTAAGCCATTTTTAGTTTATTTTGTGCATGGTGGGAGGGTGTGTTCTAACTTCATTGATTTATATGCCTGTGTCCGTGTCCTTATGTCTTAGTCTCCTCCTCATCTAAGCACACTAGTCAGAACAGACCAGGTGCAGTGTATTTAAGGGTAGTGACTACTTCTTTATGGTCACTGTCACCAAATTCTAAGGTACTAATAACTAAGGTGACATATGAATTTGAGGGGGGCATGATTGGTGTATATAGCAGGCCCAGGATAGCAAAGTAAACGGACTTCAGCAGAGTCAGTAGGTATGTGAGGAGCTCTGAGCTCTGGACACAAAGAGCTGGGATTCCACATCCACTAAGCAGGGATTGTTATACTTTGGCGGAAACTGCCCAGATGTAAGACGTGCCTAGTGTTTGGGTGATGAAAGAGTCATAGAGGTGGATGCTGGTGATGGCTGCACAACAATGTGAATGTACTTAATGCTACTGTATGGCTATATGATTAAAATGGTAAAATTCATGTTAGGTATATTGTAACACACATACACACAAACCTGCATAATAGCACTGAATCTTTGAGAACACTAGAGAGTAGGATAGCTGACACATGGCATGGTCTCCAGCTCTCTGATCTGACCCCCCTTTCCCACCCTCTCCTGTTCATGGCTTGATGAATTTTCCCTTAGAGAAGTGCCTTGTATCTTGTCACAAGTTCAGTGACAGGAGCTCGTACTGTGACAGCGATTCCCCACCCCCACCCTCCTGGCATTGTGAGTATCTCAACCTCCTTGTTCCCAGCGCCCTGCCCTGAGCTCACGAATGTGTGTCACACTGTCTTGTGAGCATCTGCACAAGTTCTCCATCAGGGCAGGAACAGATTCTGCTGGTCACTGCATCTGTGTAACAGGGAGAGGAGAGCAAGTCATTTTGGTGCCAAGTACAGAGTGCTGATCACAGAAGTTCTTCTGAGTTCTTTTTTGAACACAGGTGATATTTATAAAATCCTCTCAAATATTTTAGGTGCACCGCTTCAGATATATACTTGATAGAAGCAAGGTTAAGATAGTTGTTTGCTAATCAGAACCACTTTCTCTAGGGTGACTTATAGCAAAGAGCATGAAAGCAATTTAGAAAACCACTCAGCAGCAACTGGAGAGTGTTCTCAAGTTAGAGAGCTGGATGGAACAATATGTTGTGAGAAATAGTAGTTGTGTGGGATTTTAGTAATGAGGAGTACTTTGTGTTATAAGTTAATGAATCATACTTCTACTTGCCATTAACAGATTCCTTCAGTCATGAATCTATATCCAAGGTTATTAAGCTTTGTGAGATTTGCATTTATACTCTGTGAACACTAAATGGGTTCTATCACCTATAGAAGGCAAAAGGATTTAGGTGACCTGATGCAGTCTTGTCATGTCATGGGCATCATGCTATGGATCTCAACGTGTTTCAGCCCCACATCCCAGAACCCTGCCTCCTGCATCATCAGCTCTTCAGGTCTGTCCTGATCAGATTCCCATGCTTCTACTTACATGGCTCACCCTCCTGCTCCAGCCCTTCTCAGACTATGCCCCACTCCCACATTCAGGATGCAGCTCCAGGTCCTCAAAGAACAGGCTTCTTTCCTGTCTGCCCCCATCAGCCTTCCCAGTTCATTCCCACACCCACTCAGTATCCAGCCATGATGGCTTTGCGGGGGTCCTTTCTCACCCCTGTCTATCTGTACATACTGGTCCCTCTGTCCCAGAGCCAGGGAGCAGTGTGCCAGGACACAGAAGGTGGAAGACCAGCCCTGCTGTTCCCTCCCACTCCTCTAGGGGGAATCCTTGCCCTCTGTCTTCCCACAGCCCTCAATGGGTACACTTGACCATTTATGAGTCTCACCATCCCCTATAAGCTGTGAATGCAGGAAGGCACCTCAGCCCAGCATGTTCTGTCCCAGGAACCCTGCACCTGCTGTCTTCTTCCAGGATGTTTCCCCAGAGAGTCTCAGGGCTTCCATGTCTCCACATCTAAGACAGTAACTCCCCTTGCTTTTCCTTCAGAGGACATGTCATGGACTGACATGTCATGGACTGACATGTCATGGACTGACATGTCAAAAGGTAAGAAATGAATCCTTTTGGACTTAATGAAGCAATGGTGTTTGTGTCTATATCCCGGAGTCTTGATTCTGATCACAGACCCAGTGTCCAGAGTGTCCCCTTGGGACTTTTCTATCCTGAGTCCAAAGCACTGGACTGCTCATGGTTAGGGAGGAGTAGGGAAGGGGGCTGACATTTACTGAGCGGACTGGTGGTTTGGTTTCTCTGAATGTGTGGATGGGTTGTCACTGGCCTTGTTTTGAGATGAAGCAGCTGAGGTTTAGTCACTTGATGTCATCAGCTTCATGAGAGGGACTGAGCTGCAGGGACTGAGCTGCAGTCTGCTGCCTCCAGACTCTTCGTCTGACTCATTCAGCTAAGCTTTGGCCCAGGTTCCTGAGATTTGCTCTGTGAGGGTCTTGGGCTCCCAGAGTTCATGCCTGGAGCCCTGCCCATGGTCAGTGTGACCCCAGACCTGGCCACTCGCTTCCCTGAAGGGTTGTGGACCCTGTGGGTGAGACTGGGGCTGAGTTCCTAGAGGTCTGCATTTAGACTGTAGGAGCAGTTTTGTTTTTGTTTTTGTTTTTTGTCTTTGTTTGTTTGTTTTATTTTGATTTTCTTTTTTTTTTTTTTCTGTGAAAAAAAAATTTAATGTTGAATAGTGAAGGGTGTCTTGACTACAGAGAACTGACGTGTCCTTTGAGCCATTGGGTTATTTCCACTGTGATTTGGGCCACTTTGATTCTGTTCTTTTATTTTCATATTTTAAAGGTTTTCAGTCCTAATGAAAGAAGACTTGCTTCCTGGATGGGACTAGGAATGTTGTAGACAATGATGGAGGCCATGCTGGTGTTCATTTTCTATTTAATATTATTTAGGAAGAAGTGTCTAGAAAACCGGAGAAGGCAATGGCACCCCAATTCAGTACTCTTGCCTGGAAAATCTCATGGACGGAGGAGCCTGGTAGGCTGCAGTCCATGGGCGCTGGGAGTCGGACACGACTGAGCGACTTCCCTTTCACTTTCCACTTTCATGCACTGGAGAAGGAAATGGCAACCCACTCCAGTGTTCTTGCCTGGAGAATCCCAGGGACGGGGGAGCCTGGTGGGCTGCCATCTATGGGGTCACACAGAGTCAGACACGACTGACCTGACTTAACACCAGCAGCAGTCTAGAAAGCACACTCTGACAAAGGTGCTATTAAAGAATCTATTATTATTTTTTTGCTAATATTTACATCATTAATTATAAATAATAACCTAAAAAGCTATCTAAGAATGTACACATTTTTATATTATAAGATTCCTCTCCTCCAATTCCCACATAGCATTAAGATAGTCTTTTAGTTCAGTCAAATTTTGAAATCTCAGTATTACTCAGTTGTTTTTCTTTATGAAACATATAAATAATTGTTAAGCTGAATTTTAGGGGAAAAAAATACTTAGCTGTTGGTGCCTCCTTCACTGGACTCTTTTTTAGAATTTTTAAGCAGAGCTAGGTTCAAGCTTGCTACTGATAAATTTAAGAACCTAGTCAGATTAATTGATTTATGTTTATTTAATTTTTATTATTGACTTGGTATTTAACCTAAAGATCTTTGACTGCTGTGTTGTCTTTGTCTCACTGTTTTCAAAATACAAGTTTCCGGTGTGAAGCACCCCCATTAATGTGCTTTTGCTTACTGTGCCTTTTACATTTGTAGGTGTATTTGTCAGGCCTTGAAGGAGAAGATCACAATCTTAGTGACTCATCAGCTGCAGTACCTAAAGGATGCAAGTCAGATTCTGATACTGAAAGATGTAAGTAATTTATAGAAGTCTGGGAAATTGCTAGCACTCAGATGTGTTCAAAGACACACCTCTCTGGAGGTCACTGTCCTTGGATTCATGGTAAATGCCCTCTTCTCCCTCAGTTTTTTGCCCCCTTTTTCTGAGAGTTGGTGTTCATGCCTTGGGGCATGAATCCAAAGACCTGTAGAAATGTCACTACTATGCTGTAAGCCACATAAACCCTAAAGTGTATAAAATTGCAAACACAGGGTTATTGAATCATCACTGTTCTAATGAAATCTGTTAAGGATAATGATGCAATTTTATTTAGAACTTTTTATTTTCCTCTTCCATGACTTAAGTCAAAGTGTATTACTTAGAAATTAGAGATACTAAGACCTGTTTGTACCCATGCGATTATCATGTGCAGTTTGTCTAAAGAGCATCTTCTATTAGCACCAGAAGCGAGGCTGGGTAGCCGAGCACCCAGGTCAGAGATGCCCACTCTGCTGGTGTCACCAGTCGCTGGTCTCACTGCCCAGGTCTCTATGTGCCTGATATGTGTGGGAGCCTGTGCAGCAGGAGGACAAGGCCTTGCCTTCATGGGGCTCCTGTTCTTATGGGGAGGATGTGACAGAGAAGGTGACATCCTGGCTCCTTCCCTGAGGAGCTGGTACCTCACAGGGTCTGAGTAACATGAAGGTGGGGGCCACACAGTCACCTGGGGGAAGGGGTCTAATGCAGGGAGTCCTAAGGAAGGAGCTGACCTGGCAGGTTGGAGGAACAGCAGGAAGACCAGTGTGTCTGAGGAGAGTGAGCAGGGGGACGGGAGGGAGTTGGTCTCCAAGCAGTGGGCAGGGGACCAGAAGTGGGATGGAAGCCTTGGATGGTCCAGAGTAGAGGAGATATGTGGTCTGATGTGGGAGTTAAGAAAGTCCTGCTGGGCACTGGAGGGGTGACAAAAGAAGCAGTTACAAGGCTTAGTAAAGTTGAGGAGACCGGAAGTGTGGGCTCAGGCTAGAGTATCAGTTTCTAGAGCTACCGTCACAAAGCTGGGTGACTTTAAACAACAGAAATTTACTGTATCCCTGTTCTGCAGACTACAGATCCCAAATCCAGGTGCTGGCAGGGCTGTGCTCTCCCTGAAGGCTCTAGGGGACAATTCTTCCTTTTAGCCTCTGGTGTTCACCAGCCTTCCTTGTGTTTCTTGGCTTCCAGCTGCAGTGCTGTGGTTTCTGCTTCTAATGTCATATGGCCATTGTCCCCATGTCTGAGTCTCTTCTCATAGGGACATCAGACCCTTACATTAAGTGGATGTAGGGTCACCCTGCTCCAGTGTGACCTCATGTTAACTTTATTACATCTGCCAAGACCCTTTTTCCAAATAAGGTTGTGTTCACAGGTGTCATGTTGGAAATTATCTTTTTGAGGAGAAGCCACCATCCAGTCCACAGCTCCTAGCATGACTGGGGGTGGGGTGGAGAGTAGTGAGAAGTTTGCAGATTTGGTGGTAGTTTGATGCTTCACTCCTTGGCTCGTTTGCCCCTGGGCCCCAGCGCTTCTGCCATTAACCCCTGCCTGTTATACAGGCTCTTGGCCAGATCCCTGACTTATGAAATCAAATTCTGCTCTAAGAAAGATTATTAAAACACAGAACCTCTCTCTCTCTGGAAGCAGTTCCATGTGTCGACTCTTCTTCATTCTTCTAGGCGGGGCTAAGGTTTTCAAGGTTGAGAGCAGTTGATTTCATGTTCAGAGGGGGTGATTCTAGAGTGCAAACCCAGTGTTGACAGTGTTATGAGCAAAGAATAACCTATGTAACCAGTCCCTAGATGTTTTGGGGCCCCCTTATGACCTCTTTTGAAGATACTACCCCCAATTTAGTACTAACAAAACAACTATTTGTCCACTGGTGAGTACTCCTGGATGAGTTGTGGTCCGTCCTCACTGTTTGGTCCCTCTCTCACAGCAGAGAGGGTATGGCTACCCCCTTGTCCTCTTGGAATTGTCAGCGCTAGGCTGCTGGGTGAAATTTCTGTCTTTGTACCACTAGTCATTTCATTGTGCATATTACAGATATGAAGTGGAGAGTGGTGATTTCATTAAAGAGGCATGAGAATTTCACCTCCCAAGTGGAACAAGACATACTATATCCTGCATAACTTTCTAGTTCTGCAGTATCAGATGGTACCCAAAGGCTTCACTGGGTTTCTCCCAGTGGCTCACCTCAGGGAATAGGATGAGAGGAGTAAGTGCCTTGATTCTGGCTTAGATTTTGGTTTGTGGGCACAGGCTGCCAAGGCTTTAGAGACTCATAGCCTCCTTGTTTAATTACTTGAACAAGTGGAATACTGAATTTTCAGTTGAGAACTTCCTGAGTGTGTGGGGCAGTTGGACAGATCATGAAGATGCATCTCGTGGGTTCTCTATCCAGGACTGGTTCCTACGTGTCTTATCCCAGTGGGACATGTGATACTATGACAGCGGTCAGCAAAGATTTGCTGAGTGACCCTTACCTATGTATATGTGCTTGTGGGTCAAGTTTAACTTTCTCCTGGAATATTCTTCCCAGTTGACTAGTTTTTAAAATTCTGCTTGTCACATGAGGCTTCCCTCAATTCCTATGTTGTCTAAAAAGACTGTGCCAATCTTCGCACCAACTTCTGTGCTTCTTGCTTCCCTAAGTGCCCTGGGTACTTATGTCAAAGGGCCTCCATTTTTAACAGATGAGACGACATTTCTTTCACATCATCCAACACCTAACACAGGGTTTGGCAGAGAACACAATGCTCAGTTCTGTGTCGAGTTGCCTGAATTAGATTTCTCAGCAAGCATTCTAGACCCAGGGATTTTTTTTTTTTCCAAAAATCATAATTTAAGACCAGATAACTTCTTTTATTAGTATTTAAGTTGGTTTAATATTATCAAATATAAATTAAATCCCCTCAATTTTTTTTTTTTTAATTTCAGGGCAAAACGGTGAAAAGGGGGACTTACTCTGAGTTCCTGAAATCCGGGGTAGATATTTTTTCCCTTTTTGAGAAGGGGAATGAGCAGTCTGAACCATCTCCAATTCCAGGAACTCCCACTCTGATCTCCGAGTCTTTGGGTCAGTCTCTCCAGTCTCCCAGACCCTCGTTGAAAGATGTAGCTCCAGAAGACCAAGATGTGAGTTTCTCATCCTGCAGGGTGCCCAGGTCTGTGTGCTCTTGGTGGCCTTGTGGACCTTCAGTCTGCTCTGCTCATGATTCCTCATTTGTCCCCAAGTAGACCCTAAGGTTTCAAAAGTCCTGTTCCATGGAATTGGTATAAAGGAAGAAAGCCTGCTTGGAGTTCTCCTTTGAGTGTAGGATAGAGGATCTTATGGAGATCAATAGTGGGTGCACTGCTGTGAATTTCTGGGTATATGTGGCTCACACTGATTGAGAACTCTTCAGTTTACCTTAGTTACGTACTACTTGCTCTGAAGGTCCCTGGCTTCCCTTATGCACCCAGAGGCTTAATGTTAAGAACCCCTTAGACTGAGTCCTGCTGTGACTACATTAAGTCGGCTGCTGCTGCTAAGTCGCTTCAGTCGTGTCTGACTCTGTGCGACCCCATAGACTGCAGCCCACCAGGCTCCCGTGTCCCTGGGATTCTCTAGGCAAGAACACTGGAGTGGGTTGCCATTTCCTTCTCCAATGCATGAAAGTGAAAAGTGAAAGTGAAGTCACTCAGTCGTGTCCGACTCCCAGCGACCCCATGGACTGCAGCCCACCAGGCTCCTCCGTCCCTGGGATTTTCCAGGCAAGAGTACTGGAGTGGGGTGCCATTGCCTTCTCCATTAAATCGGCTACTTTCCCTATATGTTGGAATGTTCTGGCACTGCAGGTGACTGATAATATTATTTTGTCAGAAGGTTTGTCATAAATCAGAGATTGTGTGTTCACAGGACCTGATACATGGTAGACACTCTGGAGTTAGTTCCCATCCTCCTTTCTTACCAGTCAAGACCAACCACATCTTATTGATCTTGAATCACAGTGGCCAGCATAGAGCTAAGGATATCCGTGGCTCCAGTGACTCTATAATGCATTTTAAGTCCTCCAATCAGAAATTCAGAAATGCACTAGATCTCCCTTAAAAACATACACAGATATTCTTTTATATCCAAACCCAAGAGCCTGGATGATTCTGATAAGTGTTCGTATTGGTCCCTCACATTCCACACTCAGGAATCACTCTCTGAAATTTAGAAACCAAATAGATTCAGATCTCATGCTTGTCATGTGCTGTCCAAACTCATATTACTCCAACTCTCTCTGTCAACTCAGTTTACTGTGTTTGGCCAGTATTTTGAGACCCAAGTATGTTTTATATTTTTATTATTGAGTGACACAAGTCATATAGCAGGATACATCAGCTCCATATCATTTTGTGTATTATTTTAGAGCAAGATTCTGCATTTATACATTAATTGATTTTGTTATGCATGTGCTATGGACTTCCCTGGTGGCTCAGACAGTAAAGCATCTGTTTACAATGCGGGAGACCTGGGTTCGATCCCTGGGTTGGGAAGATCCCCTGGAGCAGGAAATGGCAATCCACTCAGGTATTATTGCCTGGAAAATCCCATGGACAGAGGAGCCTGGTAGGCTACAGTCCATGGAGTCGGAAAGAGTCGGACACAACTGAGTGACTTCACTTTCATGCATGTGCTAAGAGGCATGATCTACTTTAAGCAAAGTCATCCAACAGGGAATGACCTCATGCAAATGATGTTTCCCTATTTCTTATAAATTCTTAGGAGTGGAATGGCTGGGTCCAGGGGTAAATGCATATGTGGTTTGGCCAGATATTCCTACTCCCTTCTCTGTAGGAGATGGATTGTGTTGCACTTCTACCAGTGTATGAGATGTATCTGTTTCCCCACAGTTTTGCAGTGGAGGGCATTGTTGAACTCTTGCAATTTGGGGCTCATTGTTTAAAATTTCATTTCTTTCAAAATTTCATCTCTCACTGTCATTTTTCCCTTCTAGACTGAGAATATACAGGTTACACTACCTCTAGAGGACCATTTGGAAGGAAAAATTGGTTTTAAGACCTATAAGAATTATTTCACAGCTGGTGCTGACTTGCCTGTCATCATCTTCTTTATTCTAGTAAGCTTTGCAGCTCAGGTATGTAAGGGCATTTATTTTGGCTTGTGCTCTTAGTTTGATGTTTACATACTATTTATATTATATTTTATAATTATTTTTAAATGTGTGTTAAGAGATTTATCTCAAAGAATTGACTTATGATGTTTTGGGATCTAGCTGGTTGAATGTGAAATCAGAAAGGCAGGCCTGCAGGCTGGGACCTCAGGCAGGAGCTGACCCTGATATCTTGAGGCAGAATTTATTCCTCCTCCAGGAAGCCTCAGGTTTTGTTCTCAGGCCTTTGTCTGACTCGATGAGGCCACCACAGTGTTAAGGGTGATCTCCTCTACTTAAGTTCTGATGATGGATGTAAACCACATCCACAAAATACCTTCACAGCAACATCTAGATGAGTGTTGGTTGAATCACTGGAGACTGTCCTGACCAAGCTGACACAGAAAACTGACCATTATAGTACTGACAAGATTTTTCCTTTGAAAAATTCCAACATTTGTACTGCTATTATTGCATTTTGAGGTTCACTTGGATTTGCATTGAAATACATTATATATGGGAGCAAAGTTTTCTAGGGAAAAGAGGATATGTTTTAAAGATTTAAAAATGAAACATGCACTCACCTGTGGTCATCTGGGGTGTGAGGTTTGGTGCAGATCGGAGCCGGAAGAACCTTCTCCATGGTCCTTTGTTCTGGAGCCTTTCTGCCCCTCATCCTAGTGAGTAGGGTATGAGGGCTCAGTGATGTCAGTGTGTGAGTGACTGTTGTTTCCTGCTCCAGGTTGCCTATGTCCTGCAGGACTGGTGGCTTACAGACTGGTGAGTGATTCCTGGTCTGACCCAAAGTACTCTGAAGTCTACACAAAGCTTCACTTTCCCACAGAGTCAGGGGGAGAGGTGAGGCTTGTTCAGCCTCCTCTTCTGACCCTCACGTAGTTTCCCTGAATTAAAATTAGACCTCTTGTGGGTGGAATATGATTCCCTGGTTGTCTCTCCCCATGTCCCTTCTTTAAGCAGCTTCTTCACAGACAACTTTTTTTCTTTTGTTAGAACTTTTAATTTTGTATTGAGATATAGCTGATTAACACTGTTGTGATATTAACAATGTTCAGGTGAACAGCAAGAGATTCAACCATACATCTATATGTATCCATTCTCCCCCCAAACCCCTCACATCCAGGCTGCCTCATAAAACTGAGCAGAGTTCCATGTGCTGTACAATAAGTCCTTGTTGGTTATCTATTTTAAATATAGCAGTTTGTGCATGACCATCCCAAACTCTCTAACTATACTTCCCCATAGTTAGAAGGGAAGCTAAAATGAACTTAGCAACCATAAGTTCATTTTCTAAGTCTATCTTCATAGACAATTTTGAGAACTGAAAGTCATGATTCAAATATTTAACAGAGAGACCCCACAGGGTCTTGTGAGTTGGGAAACAATTTCCAGCACAAATACATTTCTTGAATTGAGGTAATTTTTTTGATATTTGTGTTAATTCTATGTATGTGTATAGTATAATATTTTTTCTTCCGTGTTCCACAGGGCGAATGTACAAAGTGACCTGTATTCTGGGGCTTTAGTAAAAGATGTCAATGTGATGCTTGTTCTGAACTGGTTCTTAGGAGTTTATTCAGGTAAAGTTGAGTCATCTGCTCTTTTATACCAGAGTTTAAGGTATTTACAATGAGTCCATGTGAGCAACGAGGACTTCTAGAGTAATTGAATAATGTCTTAACAGTTTAAGTGTCTGAGTTGCATTTACTCTGTGAGTTAATTAGAATAACTATTTTAAAGATCTACTAGAAGAAAAGAGATTGAATGAAGACTTTTAATTTGCTGTGTACTGGATTTTGATAGTTATACCAGGATTGCACGTTCGGAAATCAGTCACTGGAAATATATTGCTATTTATATTCTCATAGGTCGCTTTTGCTAAATCTTATATCATTATATGGATGGGCAAGGGGATTAGAAATGGATCCCCATGCTGTGGTTCACCTTGATCCAATTCTGTCTGAATAAACCTTGGCTTTTATTGATCTTGGACAAAATCCTCTGGCAGCATGGGCCCCTAAAAAAAGCATTATTCCGTCCTAGGTATGCAAAGCTCCCCTTCACCACACTGCTCATCTCTTGGGCTTCACTAATTGCTTGAGAAGCTAAGCAGGGGAAATCCAGTGCCTGGGATTAGGATTCCTTCACTTTCTTACTTTGAGATCCGTGTTATCTCTTCCCAAAATGATTAGTTTAACATATGGCTTGCCAGACTAATATTAACATGATTATATTCACAAGAGGGTTTAGAATATATATAGCATTACATGATATTTAAAGGATATCTTCAGCTAAAATTTTAAATACCTTCTTTATCCATTCATCTGTTGATGGACATTTAGGTCACTTCCATGTCCTGAATTTTGCAAATAGTGCTGCTGTGAACATTGGGGTGCATCCATCTTTTTGAATTATGCTTTTCTCAGGGTATTTGCCCAGTAGTGGGACTGCTGAGTCATACAGTATTTCTGCGTTTAGTTTTTTGAAGAACCTCCATACTGTTGTCCATAGTGGCTGTATCAATTTATGTTCCTGCCAACAGTCCAAAAGCATTCCCTTTTCTTCACACCCTCTCTAGTATTTATTGTTTGTGTATTTTTTTGATGATGGTCATTCTGACTGGTGTGAGGTGATACCTTATTGTACTTTTGATCTGTATTTCTCTAATAGTGATGTTGAATGTATTTTCATGTGCCACTTGGCCAACTGTATGTCTTCTTTGGAGAAATGTCTGTTTAGATCTCCTGTCCATTTTTTGATTGGGGGGTGTGTGTGTGTGTGTGTGTGTGTGTTTTAATATTGGGCTGCATGAGCTATTTGTGCTTCAGTTCAGTTGCTCAGTTGTGTCTGACTCTTTGCGACCCCATGAACTACAGCATGCCAGGCTTCCCTGTCCATCACAAACTCCCAGAAGAAGTGAAAGTGAAGTTGCTCAGTTGTGTCCGACTCTTTGCAACCCCATGGACTATAGCCTACCAGGCTCTTCCATCCATGGGATTTTCCAGGCAAGAATACTGGAATGGGTTGCCATTTCCTTCTCCAGGAGATCTTCCCAAACCAGGAATTGAACACAGATCTCCCACACTGTAGGCTTTACCGCTTTACCATCTGAGCTACCAGGGAGGTCCATCACAAACTCCCAGAGCTTACTCAAACTCATGTCCATTGACTTGGTGATGCCATCCAACTATCGCATCTTCTGTCATCTCCTTCTCCCTCCACCTTCAATCTTTCCCAGCATCAGGGCCTTTTCAAATAAGTCACTTTTTTGCATCAGGTGGCCAAAGTATTGGAGTTTCAGCTTCAGCATCAGCCCTTCCTATGAATACTCAGGACTTATTTCCTTTAGGATGGACTGGTTGGATCTCCTTGCAGTCCAAGGGACTCTCAAGAGTCTTCTCCAACACCATAGTTCAAAAGCATCAATTCTTCGGCACTCAGCTTTTTTTATACTCCAACTCTCATATTGATACATGACTACTGGAAAAAGCATGGCTTTGACTAGATGGACCTTTATTGACAAAGTAATGTCTCTGGCTTTTAATATGCTCTCTAGATTGGTCTCTTCCAAGGTCAGTTGCTTAATTTGAAGTTATTTTCTCCCATTCTCGGAGTTGTCTTTTCATCTCATTTATGGTACATATGTACACTGGATTATTATTAATTCATAGAAATGAACAAAATTGGGTCATTTGTAGAGACATGGACAGACCTAGAGTCTATCATACAGAGTAAAGTAAGTCAGAAAGAGAAAAACAAACAAAAAAAGGTTATATTAATGCATATATATGGAATCTAGAAAAATACTATAGATAAACCTATTTGCAGGGCAGGAATAGAGTCAAAACGCTGGACTGGAAGAAACACAAGCTGGAATTAAGATTGCTGGGAGAAATATCAATAAACTCAGATATGCAAATGACACCACCCTTATGGCAGAAAGTGAGGAGGAACTAAAAAGCCTCTTGATGAAAGTTAAAGAGGAGAGTGAAAAAGTTGGCTTAAAGCTCAACATTCAAAAAACGAAGATCATGGCATCCGGTCCCATCACTTCATGGGAAATAGATGGGGAAACAGTGGAAACAGTGTTAGACTTTGCTTTTCTGGGCTCCAAAATCACTGCAGATGGTGACTGCAGCCATGAAATTAAAAGACGCTTACTCCTTGGAAGGAAAATTATGACCAACCTAGATAGCATATTCAAAAGCAGAGATATTACTTTGCCAACAAAGGTTCGTCTAGTCAAGGCTATGGTTTTTCCTGTGGTCATGTATGGATGTGAGAGTTGGACTGTGAAGAAGGCTGAACACTGAAGAATTGATGCTTTTGAACTGTGGTGTTGGAGAAGACTTTTGAGAGTCCCTTGGACTGCAAGGAGATCCAACCAGTCCATTCTGAAGGAGATCAGCCCTGGGATTTCTTTGGAGGGAATGATGCTAAAGCTGAAACTTCAGCAATTCGACCACCTCATGCAAAGAGTTGACTCATTGGAAAAGACTCTGATGCCGGGAGGGATTGGGGGCAGGAGGAGAAGGGGATGACAGAGGATGAGATACCTGGATGGCATCACTGACTCGATGGACGTGAGTCTCCGTGAACTCCGGGAGTTGGTGAGGGACAGGGAGGTCTGGCTTGTTGCGATTCATGGGGTCTCAAAGAGTCAGACACGACTGAGCAGCTGAACTGAACTGAACTGAATAGAGGCGTCGTAGATGTAGAGAATAGACGTGTGAACATAGCGAGGGGTGTGGAGGTGAGGAAGATGAATTTGGAGATTAGGATTGGCATATATACACTACCATGCATAAAACAGATAGCTTGTTGAAAGCTGCTGTATAGCACAGGGAGCTCAGCTCTGTGCTCTGTGATGACCTACAGGACAGGGGTGCAGGGGACAGAGGTCCAAGAGGGAGGAGTTATATGTAAATATAGAGCTGATTCACTTCCTTGTACAACAGAAGCTAACACAACATTATAAAGCAACTATACCCCAATAATTTTTTTTTTTAAAAAAGCTAAATAAAAACTTAAATATCCTCATAGGAAGTGCCTGTACAAGTTTTCTACAAAAGAGTGAATTACTGTAAAATTCCACTCTTTGAAATTTGGTATTTATTTAGTTGATCACTTGCTAAGAAACTTGAATCCAACAGCTATTTACATTCTGAATTGGTGGATAAGGAGAGCTTAAGGAAGAAGAAGGGATTCTGTTACACATTCATATGGGGTGGTGGGCTAAGGCAAATCCCTATTGATAGAATTCAGGAATTTGAGCAGCTTTCAGAATTTAAATACCACTGGTCAGCTGAATGAAAAAAAAAATGCTTGATGGAGTATTTATTACAGAAGTTATCCCAACTCTATTTAGCACTGTGAATTGATGAGATGTTTGGAGGGCTGTTTTAATTTTTATATGCATAGAAGTGTTCACTTATGTCATTGATAAACAAATTTAAATGATTATCTTTATTTGTAAATGCTTTGAGCTTCTACAAAACACTTAGGGATTAATTGCTTGTTTAGATTAATTATCTCATGTCATAATATAATTTGTAGTTTCTTGCAATTCAATTATTTAAAGAGATTGTCCACTTGCAACTTAACATGGTCTTTTCATACTCTTTAAAGCTACTTGGGCATAGAAGTAGCTACTTTATATTTAATATTTTAAATTTTATTACAGTATAGTTGCTCTCCAATGTTATGTTGTACAGCAAAGTGAAGCAATTATAAATGTATCCTCTCTCTTTGCTAGATTTCTTTCCCATTTAGGTCACCACAGAACATTGACTAGAGTTCCCTGTGCTATACAGTAGGTTCTTAAGAAACTAGTTTACATGGAAGTAAATTTCCTTGTAAATTATAAGGAAATGGTAAGTCATTTACCCTGTTCCCTCTTAATTCACATGCTGGTACCAGAGCATGCCTCAGTTTTAGATTACAGGACATGAAGTAAATAGTGAAATTTGAAATGTGGAAAAAGGAAGATCAACTGCTTTTTATAATTATCAATCTTGTGAAAATTTTTTAGAACTTGTAATTGAATTAGGAAAGCCTAAAATGAAACTGTAGTTTACACATGATTCCCTCCCCTCATGTTGCTATTTACTGAGAGGAAAACATTGATTTTTATATTCTTCTCTATAGGACTGGAAAAAGTCAGTTTTTATTCCAATCCCAAAGAAAGGCAATGCCAAAGAATGCTCAAACTACCACACAATTGCACTCATCTCACATGCTAGTAAAGTAATGCTCAAAATTCTCCAAGCCAGGCTTCAGCAATATGTGAACCGTGAACTTCCAGTTGTTCAAGCTGGTTTTAGAAAAGGCAGAGGAACCAGAGACCAAATTGCCAACATCCACTGGATCATCAAAAAAGCAAGAGTTCCAGAAAAACATCTATTTCTGCTTTATCAACTATGCCAAAGCCTTTGACTGTGTGTATCACAATAAACTGTGGAAAATTCTGAAAGAGATGGGAATACCAGACCACCTGACCTGCCTCTTGAGAAACCTATATGCAGGTCAGGAAGCAACAGTTAGAACTTGACATGGAACAACACACTGGTTCCAAATAGGAAAAGGAGTACGTCAAGGCTGTATATTGTCACCCTGCTTATTTGACTTATATGCAGAGTACATCATGAGAAATGCTGGGCTGGAAGAAGCACAAGCTGGAATCAAGATTGCCGGGAGAAACATCAATAACCTCAGATATGCAGATGACACCACCCTTATGGCAGAAAGTGAAGAGGAACTAACAAGCCTCTTGATGAAAGTGAAAGAGGAGAGTGAAAAAGTTGGCTTAAAGCTCAACATTCAGAAAACTAATATCATGGCATCTGGTCCCATCAGTTCATGGGAAATAGATGGGGAAACAGTGAAAATAGTGTCAGATTTTATTTTTTGGGGCTCCAAAATCACTGCAGATGGTGACTGCAGCCATGAAATTAAAAGACTCGTACTCCTTGGAGGAAAAGTTATGACCAACCTAGATGGCATATTGAAAATCAGAGACATTACTTTGCCAACAAAGGTCCATCTAGTCAAGGCTATAGTTTTTCCAGTGGTCATGTATGGATATGAGAGTTGGACTGTGAAGAAAGCTGAGCGCCGAAGAATTGATGCTTTTGAACTGTGGTGTTGGAGAAGACTCTTGAGAGTCCCTTGGACTGCAATGAGATCTAACCAGTCCATTCTGAAGGAGATCAGCCCTGGGATTTCTTTGGAAGGATTGATGGTGAAGCTGAAACTCCAGTACTTTGGCCACCTCATGCAAATAGTTGACACATTGGAAAAGACTGATGCTAGGAGGGATTGGGGGCAGGAGGAGAAGGGGATGACAGAGGATGAGATGGCTGGATGGCATCATTGCCTTGATGGACGTGAGTCTGAGTAAACTCTGGGAGTTGGTTATGGACAGGGAGGCCTGGTGTGCTGTGATTCATGGGGTCACAAAGAATCAGACACGACTGAGCGGCTGAACTGAACTATAAATGTATTTGTGTGAAAGCATTAAACTCTTACAGAATTTACTTTATGTATTTACATATATAAAATTTATTTATCCTGTATATGTAAGTTTCTATATAAATTTTATTTATAGAATAAAACACATAATACGTCAATAGGAGTACATCAAGACTGTGTATTGTCACCCTGCTTATTTAACTTATATACATTAAGAGAAATGCTGTGCATCATGAGAAATTCTGGGCTGGATGAAGCACAAGCTAGAATCAAGATTACCAGGAGAAATATCAGTACCCTCAGGCAGCAGATGGCACCACCCTTATGACAGGAAGCAAAGAAGAACTAAAGAGCCTCTTGATGAAAGTGAAAGAGGAAAGTGAAAATGTTGGTTTAAAACTCAGCATTCAGAAAACTAAGGTCATGGCATCTTGTCCCATCACTTCATGGCAAATAGATGGGCAAGCAATGAAAACAGTGGCAGACTTTATTTTGAGGGGCTCCAAAATCACTGCAGATGGTGACTGCAGCCATGAAAGTAAAAGATGCTTGCTCCTTGGAGGAAAAGTTATGACCAACCTAGACAGCATACTAAAAAACAGAGACATTACTTAGCCAACAAAGGTCCATCTAGTCAAAGCTATGGTTTTTCCAGTAGTCATGTATGGATGTGAGAGTTGGACTATAAAGAAAGCTGGGTGCCAAAGAATTGATGCTTTTGAACTGTGGTGTTGGAGAGGACTCTTGAGAGTCCCTTGTACACCTAGGAGATCCAACCATTCCATCCTGAAGGAAATCAGTCCTGAATATTCATTGGAAGGGCTGATGCTGAAGCTGAAACTCTAATACTTTTGCCACCTAATGTGAAGAACTGACTCATTTGAAAAGACCCTGATGCTGGGAAAGATTGAAGGCAGAAGGAGAAGGGGATAACAGAGGATGAGATGGTTGGATGGCATCAGCGACTTGATGGACATGAGTTTGAGCAAGCTCTGGGAATTGGTGATGGACAGGGAAGCCTGGAGTGCTGCAGTCCATGGGTTCACAAAGAGTTGGACATGACTGAGTGACTAAACTGAACTGAATTGATCTTTGTAAACTGCCTGCCATCCTTTAGCATCATCAAGGATAAGGCAGATATCTTGTGCTGAGTGTTAATTTCTTTATTTCAGGGTTAACTGTATCTACAGTCCTTTTTGGCGTTACAAGGTCTCTGTTGATATTCTACATCCTTGTTAATTCTTCACAAACTTTGCACAACAAAATGTTGGAGACCATTTTGAAAGCCCGGGTATTGTTCTTCAGTAGAAATCCAATAGGTAAGTCAGACACCAAGTTTCTCAGTGATAATGTCTATATAACACATTTAGTGCCTGAGTACATCTTCATATTTGAAAATGGAAGAGATGCTTGGAAGAAAATTACTGTGTATGCTTATTCATTTTCTACAAAAGTCTTGACTGATACTTTTTCCTACCAGAGAAAATCTGAATATAGGAGCATATAAGCTTTTATTCCAATTTGTACATGTCTGTAAAGATTAATGAATGGTTACTTTGCAGGATGATTTAAGAGTCCATTTGTCATGTAGCATATAAAACACCCAACATATGGTGTAAATATGTTGAAGTGTTTTTGACTAGTTTTGCTGAATTGCTGGCTGTGTTACATAGTGTTAAGCTAACTAGGAAGGACTTTCTTCTGGGAACATCTCTACAGAAGACAGGCTGTGTGTTTCTTTCTTTCACTGCCCATCCATTTCTGGTACCATGGAGCTCTGGCATGTGCTCATATTTTGAGGTTTAAATAAATGGTAATGGAAAATTAATTAAAATATAAGATCAGTGAAATGTAAACATCCTCTTCAATAAGATCAGCTTTCTAGTTTATAATAGACTTTTGGTTACATTTAAGAATCTTGTGGTAGGTAGCAGGTGGATCTTCAGTATAAAGTAAGAGTGTCCCTGAAGGTTTCCTAGTGGTTGCTTCCTCCTCCTTGAGGCCTTTGACCTGTCTTGCTTCTGAAGGTAGCCTCTTGACCTGGGTTCCTATGAAGAGCTAGTTCATCAGTGCATATGCCCACTCTGTTCAGGTGGTTAGACTTGTGCTGAGGCCCAGGGAGGCTTTGTTATGCAGGTGATGATTGACAGGGCCTTTTGAGGCCAGGATGTGACTGGAGTAGCCTTGGCCTGGCCATCAACTAGCTGTGTGATCAAGGCCAAAGTAGGTAGATGCTACTATAGGCAAATCTCCAGACAGGATGTTGTCATGGTTATAAATGTGGACTCTGGGGACTTCCCTGCTGGTCCAGTGGTTAAGACTCTGTGCTTCCAGTGTAGGGGGCCCAGGTTCAACCCCTGGTCAGGGAACTAAGATCTCACATGCTGCACAGCACAGACAAAAAAATTAAAAAAAAAAAAAAAAGTATGGACCCTGGAGCCAACTTCCTGGATTCAGTCCTGGAGATAGTTACTAACAGTAGTAGCCACTTATAGTTATGTTAATATGTATGTGCTAGTTATTTAATTTCTCTGTGTCTCATTTTCTTACCTATAAAATGAAAATACTATTAACACACTCACAAATAATTTGAAATTGTGCACGTTAAGCAGGTTAATACATTCACAGCACTTACCACAGGGTCAGTACCCAATGAACCTTAGTGAGGATGATGACACAGTGTTTGGGAACTTCCTCTCCTGTGAAATGGGAATACCTGCTGCTCTACCTGTTTCATAAGACTGTTGTGAGGATTAAATAATATTATTCAGGGCAACATCTTGTGCAGATTTTTTTCAGCACATGTTGTTTGGTCCAGGCACTGTGTGGAACACAGGATGGTAAAGTGTAGAGGCCCACACAATCTCATCTTATTATGAAGCTGGAGTGAGGAAGTGATAGCCATGTTATTATGGCTGTGAAGTTGCTCTGCTTTGCCGGTTAGTGTGAAAACTACAGTCGTACATTTGGAAGCATCACATGGGACTGAATTTCTCTTATCACAGCCTCTGAGTGCTTGTGACCGCAGTTAACCAGGCTCTTGATGGCCTGTAGGCTTCTCCAGATACTGATTTATTTATTATTCAAGAATTTTGAACCAAGTTTAAATCTTCAAGTCACTAATCCTGGAGCAGCAGGCATAGATAGTGTGTGTCTTTGTCTTTTCTCTCCCTCCTGTACCTGTTATTAGAACTTCATTCCTTCAAGGGCTTCTCTGGTGGCTCAGAGGTTAAAGCGTCTCCCTGCAATGCAGGAGACCTGGATTCGATCCCTGGGTCCAGAAGATCCCCTGGAGAAGGAAATGGCAACCCACTCCAGTATTCTTGCCTGGAGAATCCCATGGACGGAGGAACCTGGTGGGCTACAGTCCATGGGGTCCCAAAGAGTCAGACACGACTGAGCGACTTCACTTCACTTCATTCCTTTAAGAAAATAGAAACCCAAATAAGTACAAGGTTATTGGCAAAGGTTTAGGGGCATCAGTTATTTACCCTTTTAATGGTGTATTAAATCGAACTCTGCCTTGTGTTTATTTCCGAAAGTAGAATTTGTAATAGATTGTTTCTGGTGGACTTTGTTTCTGGTATGTTATGTCACGAAGAGAAAACCACGTATAGCCATGTTCCTGAGTTCAAGCTCACTCTGCTCACCACATGACAGGCCAATAAATCTTACAGACAAGTGTTATGGTCAGGAATAATGACATTGTTTGGAAAATTGGCAGACTGAGAAGATGGCAGACTAATGCCTCAAAAAACCATCTTATTGGGGTCTGGATGCTCATCTGTTTTATAGAACGAAGAGAGAAGGTGAGGAAGTAAAGTTAAAAGACCATTTATTTTGCAAAATAGGAGGAAATGTGTTACTTTTTCTTTTCTGCAACCATTCACAGATGGTGAGGATTAGATTGTCTCCCCATGAGCTGAAAAAGAGCCATTTTAATTTAACATTTAGGCAGAGGGGCAAGTTTTGCTGACACAAACAATGAATAGCTAAAGTTAAAGTCAAGCAGATTCAACATGGAGTCAAAATTGACTGTTCCCTGTTACAGTTCCTTTGATGGGCACCTCTGCTATCTGGGGCCAATACCCTGTGCTTTCTCATCCCAAGTTTCCAAAGGGTGCAATGCCCTTGCAGGGGTGGCTGCAGAGTCATAATAGTTGCAGCAACCTTTGTTTACAGAAATGACAAGTGGCATTTTTAGTTCACACTAGGTATTTACTAGAAATTCATTCTCATCTTCTAATCCTACAGCCTTTTGGATATGCTATTGTTGTGATTATGACAAGGGAAAGAAAATCAATGATAAGTGAACCTTAGTCATTCAGTAATATTTCTGTTTTCCTGCCTACATCCCTCTGATATTCTTAGATGCTTATTCATAAGTCTGTGTTTGTCACATCTTGTACACCTCTGAAAATAAAACTTACTACCCCAGTAGTAAACTCACAACTTGGAAATGGCCAGAATCCACAATTTCCCAAAATGGGAGATGCTATGAACCATCTCGAGGGAAAAAAAAAAATTACAGAGAAGTTATGGTAGTTGGCAGTTTAGTTGCTAGGTCTTGTCCCCCTCTTTGCAACCCCATGAACTGCAGCCCACCAGGGTCTTCTGTCCATGGGATTTCCAAGCCAAGAATAATGGAGTGTTTGCTATTTCCTTCTCCAGAGGATCTTCCTGACCCAGGAATCAAACCTATATACCTGTATTGGCAGGTAGATTCTTTACCACTGAGCAACCTGGAAAGCCCAACATGGACTAGAGAGAGCAGTTATTGAAGACACAAAGCCTTTAAGCCAGTGATTTGATTATGGGATCAAAATCATCTCAGAAAATATATATATATATATATATATATATATATATATATATATTAGAACTTCCAAAGACTTTTATTTATTTATTTATTTATTATTATTATTTTTTTTTTACTGGAGGCTAATTACTTTACAAGATTGTATTGGTTTTTCCATATAGTAAAAAAGGCACAGATGTATAGAACAGTCTTTTGGACTCTGTGGGAGAGGAAGAGAGTGGGATGATTTGGGAGAATGGCATTGAAACAGATATAATATCATATATGAAATGAATCACCAGCCCAGGTTCGATGTATGATACAGAAAATATCTTTTTCTGTTATTTAATTATAAAAGAGAGGTTATAATTATGTTTATTTAAAAATTATCACTTAGCAAAATTAATATGGATAACTAAATTATATGGATAACAAAATTAATATGGATTAACTTACGTATTTTGGAACTGTTTTTTACCAGTTTAGCACTGGAGTGAGTCTTAGATGGACTGAATCTAAAAGAAGGGGACATTCTGAAATTCACCAACCCTTTCTGATGCTGCCACAAGACTCTCCCGATTCTTTTAAAAATCAGAGCTCAGTTTCAACCCACTGTCATTCGGTAGAATTTCATCCTATTTTCTTTTTTCTTTTTACCCTGGATGTCAGCTTATTTCATGTGAATCTGTAATATATTAATTTTTTGTTGTTGTTTAGTTGCTGAGTTGTATCCAACTCTTTTGCAACCACATGGACTGTAGCCTGCAATGCTCCTGAGTCCATGGGGTTTTCTAAGCAAGAATACTGGAGTGGGTTGCCTTTTCTCCTGCATGGGATCATCCCAACCTAAGAATCAAACACATGTCTCCTGCACTGACAGGCGGATTTTTATACACTGTGCCACTAGATAAGTCCCTAACTACATTTACTTTAAGAATACTGCTTTTATTTGTTCACGAATTGTTTCTCTTAAAGCTCCTATCTGAGGAAATTAGTCATTTCTTGTGTCCTGTTCTTGCA
This sequence comes from Bubalus kerabau, assembly GCF_029407905.1. NCBI lineage: Eukaryota > Metazoa > Chordata > Mammalia > Artiodactyla > Bovidae > Bubalus > Bubalus kerabau. Next base: position 72,517,335 of record NC_073635.1, read on the forward strand.
GGAAGAATTTTGAATCATTTCTCCAAAGACATTGGGCATATGGATGACTTGCTGCCCCTGATATTTCAAGATTTCATCCAGGTAACAAAACAGTCCTGTCAGAGTTCTCACAGGGAAGAGCAGAGTGCCTGTTTCTCAAGGCCTTCTCACAGGGGCTGCTGCTGCTGCTACTGCTACAAAGTCCCTTCAGTCATGTCCAACTCTGTGCAACTCTATGGACTGCAGCCTACCAGGCTCCTCCATCCATGGGATTTTCCAGGCAAGAGTACTGGAGTGGGGTGCCATTGCCTTCTCTGCACAGGGACTGAGGGTGGGCTTTTCAGCCTGGTGATGTGTCCTGTTATCTTCACTAAGAGGCTGTATTTGTGAGAGAAAGGTGCTGTTCTGATTGGGAGGCTGAGCTAACATAAGTAACACCTGGGGCAGGAGTGGCTACACAGTCACCTCAAGATTGGTCTGAAGCAGCGACGTGCTGGATGAATGGTTCTCCCTCTGCTTTCCAGGTGTCTGATGTGGATTCCCTTTACTGTGAGCATATTTTATGACAGAAACAACCATCTTTCATGGAAAGATAGCCTAGACAAGCTAAATTATGCATTGATTTACCACAGAAGACAAATATTTACTACACCAATTTATTTGGATAAAGCCAGATGTGGTTACTTAGAAAGAAAAGATTGTAAAAATAAGGTAAAAATAATACTTTAACTAGGATAATGTTGTTGTGTAGTCACTAAGTCATGTTGGACTCTTGTGATGCCATGGACTGTAGCCTGCCAGGTTCCTCTGTCCATGGGATTTCTCCAGCAGGAATACTGGAGTGAGTAGCCATTCCTTCCTCCAGGGGATCTTCCTGACCCAGGGATCAAACCCACGTCTCCTTCATTGTCAAGCCAATTGTTTACCAATGAACCACATGGGATGCCCAACAAGGACAATCAGAGTAGATCAGATCAGTGACTCAGTCGCGTCCGACTCTTTGCGACCCCATGAATCGCAGCACGCCAGGCCTCCCTGTCCATCACAAACTCCCGGAGTTCACCCAGACTCACGTCCATCGAGTCAGTGATGCCATCCAGCCATCTCATCCTCTGTCGTCCCCTTCTCCTCCTGCTCCCAATCCCTCCCAGCATCAGAGTCTTTTCCAATGAGTCAACTCTTCACATGAGGTGGCCAAAGTACTGGAGTTTCAGCTTTAGCATCATTCCTTCCAAAGAAATCCCAGGGCTGATCTCCTTCAGAATGGACTGGTTGGATCTCCTTGCAGTCCAAGGGACTCTCAAGAGTCTTCTCCAACACCACAGTTCAAAAGCATCAATTCTTCGGCACTCAGCCTTCTTCACAGTCCAACTCTCACATCCATACATGACCACAGGAAAAACCATAGCCTTGACTAGACAGACATTTGTTGGCAAAGTAATGTCTCTGCTTTTGAATATGCTATCTAGGTTGGTCATAACTTTCCTTCCAAGGAGTAAGCGTCTTTTAATTTCATGGCTGCAGTCACCATCTGCAGTGATTTTGGAGCCCAGAAAAATAAAGTCTGACACTGTTTTCACTGTTTCCCCATCTATTTCCCATGAAGTGGTGGGACCGGATGCCATGATCTTCGTTTTCTGAATGTTGAGCTTTAAGTCAACTTTTTCACTCTCCTCTTTCACTTTCATCAAGAGGCTTTTTAGTTCCTCTTCACTTTCTGCCATAAGGGTGGTGTCATCTGCATATCTGAGGCTATTGATATTTCTCCCGGCAATCTTGATTCCAGCTTGTGTTTCTTCCAGTCCAGCATTTCTCATTATGTACACTGCATATAAGTTAAACAAACAGGGTGACAATATACAGCCTTGACAAACTTCTTTTCCTATTTGGAACCAGTCTGTTGTTCCATGTCCTGTTCTAACTGTTGCTTCCTGACCTGCATACAAATTTCTCAAGAGGCAGATCAGTTGGTCTGGTATTCCCAACTCTGTAAGAATTTTCCACAGTTTATTGTTATCCACACAGTCAAAGGCTTTGGCATAGTCAATAAAGCAGAAATAGGTGCTTTTATGGAACTCTCTTGCTTTTTCCATGATCCAGCAGATGTTGGCAATTTGATCTCTGGTTCCTCTGCCTTTTCTAAAACCAGCTTGAACATCCGGAAGTTCACGGTTCACATATTGCTGAAGCCTGGCTTGGAGAATTTTGAGCATTACTTTACTAGCGTGTGAGATGAGTGCAATTGTTCGGTAGTTTGAGCATTCTTTGGCATTGCCTTTCTTTGGGATTGGAATGAAAACTGACCTTTTCCAGTCCTGTGGCCACTGCTGAGTTTTCCAAATTTGCTGGCATATTGAGTGCAGCACTTTCACAGCATCATCTTTCAGGATTGGGAATAGCTCAACTGGAATTCCATCACCTCCTCTAGCTTTGTTCGTAGTGATGCTTTCTAAGGCCCACTTGACTTCACATTCCAGGATGTCTGGCTCTAGGTCAGTGATCACACCATCGTGATTATTTGGGTCATGAAGATCTTTTTTGTACAGTTCTTCTGTGTATTCTTGCCACCTCTTCTTAATATCTTCTGCTTCTGTTAGGTCCATACCATTTCTGTCCTTTATTTAGCCCTTCTTTGCATGAAATCTTCCTTTGGTATCTTTGATTTTCTTGAAGAGATCCCTAGTCTTTCCCATTCTGTTCTTTTCCTCTATTTCTTTGCATTGATCACTGAAGAAGACTTTCTTATCTCTTCTTGCTATTCTTTGGAACTCTGCATTCAGATGTTTATATCTTTCCTTTTAGATAGAAAGGCTTTAAGCCAGTAATTTGACTATGGAATCAAAGTTATCTCAGAAAATGTCTGATTCATTTTTGATTGGCAGTTTTTCTTTTTACATGTTGATTGCTCTGTCTTAACGTTTGTTACGAAAAAAGAAAAGAAAAGAAAAGAAATCTAGCCTTCTATCTAGCCTTTTTGTGTCTGTGAACTTGAGTTTCTGAAGAATGATGTAGGGTCATCTCAGTTCCCTTCTCTTCATTCAGTATTGTTGCTCATGTGGGGTGTTTGTTTGTTTGTTTTAATTCTGTATGCTTTTTGGTGATTAAACCTGTGTGGAACTTTCTTTTTCTATCCAAGTGTTAATTTTGGAAATGAAAGGAATTTATCAAAAGCTGTACACAGAAATGCAGCATTGAGCATCTGAATGCAAACAGCCTATAAGCAAAGGCTTCTATTGTTTACCAATAAGAAGTGAGCTGAGATTCAGAGTCAGAGGACTTTTACTGCAAAAATTAAAAAAAAAAATTCTGATTTTTTTTTTTTTTTTTTTTTTTTTTACTGTAAACTTGCTTTATGAATGTGTCCTGCTGGCTTTAGCTTCATAATTTATCCTCAGAAGCAATCTTTCCCAAAAAACATTGTCACATTTTGACAATGATTGTGAATTACTTTGAAAAGATTTTGTGAATGGTTCTGTTTCTTTGCTATAGCAAGCTAGATCAAGGTTGGGTTTCTACTGCATGCTTAGCTCATGGTTAGTTACCAGTCAGAATCAGAATTCATCACATTTTGGCATGACCATATAGAGGGACAGGGATCAATGCTACCTGATTTCAGTAGGAAACATTTTCATTAATGAGGAGAGAATGTTCTAGTCTCATTGATTTTCAGGCCTAGCTTTCCTGTTATTTTACCTTTTTAGGAAATGATGCACCTTGCACTAACTTTTGTGTATGAAAGAGTAGTTAGTGGTTGAGGTTTATTTTTTCCAGTCTTCCTGGCCACATTTATTAAATGGCTTTCTTACGTTCAGTTAGCACTTTGGTTACAATCCTTTGAATCTATGCAAGTAGGTCTGTGTCTGTGTACTTTATTTTGTTCCACCTAATATGTTTATCCTTATATCAATACTGCAATCTTGGTTACAGTACATTTTCATAAAAGATGAAACCCATAGTCTAAGTCCTCTAACTTTGTACTCCTTTGTCAAGGTTGTTTTATCATCCTAGATACTTTTCTGTGTAAATTTTAGAAGCCTTTCAATTTTTTTTCTCCATAAAAGCCCACTGATAATTTTATTAATATTTCCTTTTAACTGTAGGTAATTTGAGGAATCTAAGTCTTAACAATGTTGAATCTGCAACTGTAAATATGATGTCTCTCTCCACTTATTTAGGTATTGTTTGATTTTAGAAATGTTTCTTAATTTTTAATATATACGTCTTATACTTCTCTGGTTAAATACATTCATGCATATTTGCTTTTTCACTGTATTATTGGATTTTTAAAAATGTATTTATTTATTTTTGCCTGTGCTGGGTCTCTGTTGCTATGCATGGGCTTTCTCTAGTTGCTGTGCATGGGCTTCTCACTGTGGTAGTTTCTCTTATTCCAGAGCATGGACTCTAGGGCACATGGTCTTCAGAGCTGCAGCACTCTGGTTCTAGAGCATGGGATTAGTAGGCGTGGCCATGGGCTTAGTTGCTCCTTGTTATGTGGAATCTTTCAGATCCAGGGATTGAACCCATGTGTCCTGCTTTGGCAGGTAGATTCTTATCCATTTGGACCACCAGGTAAGTCCTATTAGTTTTTTTTTAATACCATTATTGAACTTCTTGTTGCTAGTCTATAGAAATATGGTTGATTTATTTATGAATTCGCTTTGCTTTGCCTGGAGTTTGTGTTTTTGTTTTTGTTTTTTTTCCCTTCAATTATGTAGAATTTTGTACACATACGATTATGTCAGCTGTAAATAATGACAGTTTTGTTTCTTCATTTCCAGTATTTATGACTTTTATTTCCTTTTCTTGACTTGTTGTAGCTAGACCTTTCAGTACAGTGTTGAATAGAAATGATTATATAAGACAATCTTGTACTCTTGGGGCAAAATATTTCAGTATTTCTTCATTACAAATTATATTAACTACAATTTTTAAGATAGATATCCGTTATCAGATTGAAAACATTTCCTTTAATTCCTCAATTGCCAAGATTTTGCCTTTTTTTTTTTTTCCTAGTAAAGAATAAGTGTTGAATTTTGACAAATACTTTTTCTACATCTCTTCAGATAATCATGTGATTATTTATCTTAACTCTTTTAATGTGAATTATACTGATTGGTATTTAAAGGTTAAACTTGCATTACTGGAATAAACTTTACTTTGTCAAAATATAGCCTCTTTTTTATGCATTGCTGTATGTAGTTTGAAGACAAAATGATAGGACACTGAAAGAGGAACTCCCCAGGTCAGTAGGTGCCCAACATGCTACAGGAGATCAGTGGAGAAATAACTCCATAAGGAATGAAGGGATGGAGCCAACGCAAAAACAATACCTAGTTGTGGATGTGACGGATGATAGAAGCAAGGTCCGAGGCTGTAAAGAGCAATATTGCATAGGAACCTGGAATGTCACTTCCATGAATCAGGGCAAACTGGAAGCGGTCAAACAGGAGATGGCAAGAGTGAACGTCGACATTCTAGGAATCAGTGAATTAAGATGGACTGGAATTGGTGAATTTAACTCAGATGATCATTATATCTACTACTGTGGGCAAGAATCCCTCAGAAGAAATGGAATAGCCATCATAGTCAACAAAAGAGCCCGAAATGCAGTACTTGGATGCAATCTCAAAAATGACAGAAAGATCTCTGTTCGTTTCCAAGGCAAACCATTCAATATCACAGTGATCCAAGTCTATGCCCCAACCAGTATCACTGAAGAAGCTGAAGTTGAATGGTTCTATGAAGATCTACAAGACCTTTTAGAACTAACACCAAAACAGATGTCCTTTTCATTATAGGGGACTGGAATGCAAAAGTAGGGAGTCAAGAAACACCTGGGGTAACAGGCAAATTTGGCCTTGGAATACGGAATGAAGCAGGGCAAAGACTAATAGAGTTTTGCCAAGAAAACGCACTGGTCATAGCAAACACCCTCTTCCAATAACACAAGAGAAGACCTTACACATAATCACCAGATGGTCAACACCCAAATCAGATTGATTATATTCTTTTCAGCCAAAGATGGAGAAGCTCTATACAGTCAGCAAAAACAAGACCAGGAGCTGACTGTGGCTCACATCATGAACTCCTTATTGCCAAATTCAGACTTAAATTGAAGGAAGTAGGAAAAACCACTAGATCATTCAGATATAACCTAAATCAAATCCTTTATGATTATACAGTGGAATTGAGAAATAGATTTAAGGGAATAGATCCGATAGATAGAATGCCTGATGAACTATGGACTGAGGTTAGTGACATTGTACAGGAGACAGAGATAAAGACCATCCCATTGGAAAAGAAATGCAAAAAAGCAAAATGGCTGTCTGGGGAGGCCTTACAAATAGCTGTAAAAAGAAGAGAAACGAAAAGCAAAGGGGAAAAGGAAAGATATAAGCATGTGAATGCAAAGTTCCAAAGAATAGCAAGGAGAGATAAGAAAGCCTTCCTCAGTGATCAATGCAAAGAAATAGAGGAAAACAACAGAATGGGAAAGACTAGAGATATCTTCACAGAGAAGGCAATGGCACTCCACTCCAGTATTCTTGCCTGAAGAATCCTATGGATCGAGGAGCCTGTTAGGCTGCAGTCCATAGGGTTGCTAAGAGTCAGACACGAATGAGCGACTTCCCTTTCACTTTTCACTTTCATGCATTGGAGAAGGAAATGGCAACCCACTCCAGTGTTCTTGCCTGGAGGATCCCAGTGATGGGGGAGCCTGGTGAGCTGCCGTCTATGGGGTCGCATAGAGTCAGACACAACTGAAGCGACTTAGCAGCAGCAGCAGAGATATCATCAAGAAAATTAGAGATACCAAGCGAACATTTCATGCAAAGATGGGCTTGATAAAGGACAGAAATGGTAGGGACCTAACAGAAGCAGAAGATATTAAGAAGAGGTGGCAAGAATACACAGAAGAACTGTTCAAAAAAAGATCTTCATGACTCAGATAATCACGATGGTGTGATCACTGACCTAGAGCCAGACATCCTGGAATGTGAAGTCAAGTGGGCCTTAGAAAGCATCACTACAAACAAAGCTAGAGGAGGTGATGGAATTCCAGTTGAGCTATTCCAAATCCTGAAAGATGATGCTGTGAAAGTGCTGCACTCAATATGCCAGCAAATTTGGAAAACTCAGCAGTGGCCACAGGACTGGAAAAGGTCAGTTTTCATTCCAATCCCAAAGAAAGGCAATGCCAAAGAATGCTCAAACTACCGAACAATTGCACTCATCTCACACGCTAGTAAAGTAATGCTCAAAATTCTCCAAGCCAGGCTCCAGCAATACGTGAACTGTGAATTCCGGATGTTCAAGCTGGTTTTAGAAAAGGCAGAGGAACCAGAGATCAAATTGCCAACATCCGCTGGTTCATTGAAAAAGCAAGAGAGTTCCATAAAAGCACCTATTTCTGCTTTATTGACTATGCCAAAGCCCTTGATTGTGCGGATCACAATAAACTGTGGAAAATTCTTACAGAGATGGGAATACCAGACCACCTGACCTGCCTCTTGAGAAACCTATATGCAAGTCAGGAAGCAACAGTTAGAACTGAACATGGAACAACAGACTGATTCCAAATAGGAAAAGGAGTACATCAAAGCTGTATATTGTCATGCTGCTTATTTAACTTATATTCTGAGTACATCATGAGAAACACTGGGCTGGAGGAAGCACAAGCTGGAATCAAGATTGCCAGGAGAAATATCAATAGCCTCAGATATGCAGATGACACCACCCTTATGGCAGAAAGTGAAGAGGAACTAAAAAGTATCTTGATGAAAGTGAAAGAGGAGAATGAAAAGTTGGCTTAAAGCTCAACATTCAGAAAATGAAGATCATGGCATCCGGTCCCATCACTTCATGGCAAACAGATGGGGAAACAGTGGAAACAGTGTCAGACTTTATTTTTGGGGGCTCCAAAATCACTGCAGATCATGACTGCACCCATGAAATTAAAAGACGCTTACAACTTGGAAGGAAAGTTATGACCCACCAAGATGGCATATTGAAAATCAGAGACATTACTTTGCCAACAAAGGTCTTTCTAGTCAAGGCTATGGTTTTTCCAGTGGTCATGTATAGAAGTGAGAGTTGGACTCTGAAGAAAGCTGAGCGCTGAAGAATTGATGCTTTTGAACTGTGGTGTTGGAGAAGACTCTTGAGAGTCCCTTGGACTGCAAGGAGATCCAACCAGTCCATCCTAAAGGAGATCAGTCCTGGGTGTTCATTGCAAGGACTGATGCTAATGCTAAAACTCCAATACTTGGGCTACCTCCTACGAAGAGTTGACTTATTGGAAAAGACTGTGATGCTTGGAGGGATTGGGGGCAGGAGGAGAAGGGGACAACAGAGGATGAGATGGCTGGATGGCATCACCAACTTGATGGAGATGAGTTTGTGTGAACTCCAGGAGTTGGTGATGGACAGGGAGGCCTGGAGTGCTGCGATTCATAGGGTCGCAAAGAGTCGGGCACGACTGAGCCAGTGAACTGAACTGAAGTGTTTGTAGTTTGTTAATATTTTGTCAAGAATTTTTGTATCTGTTGTTTGTGAAGTATATTGGTCTGTAATTTTCTTTTCTTAAAATATTTTGTCAGCTTTTTGAATTAGAATTATTCAGGCCTCATGAGAGGATATGGGAAAAGTTTCCATTTTGTGATGGTCATTAAAGTGTCAACTTTAATGCTTGACTTCAGGCTCTACTACAGAGTGACAGTCATCAAAACAGTATGGTACTGGCACAAAGACAGAAATATAGATGAATGGAACAAAATAGAAAGCCCAGAAATGAATCCACACACCTATGCACACCTTATCTTTGACAAAGGAGGCAAGAATATACAATGGAGAAAAGACAATCTCTTTAACAAGTGGTGCTGGGAAAACTGGTCAACCACTTGTAAAAGAATGAACCTAGAGCACTTTCTAACACCATACACAAAAATAAACTCAAAATGGATTAAAGATCTAAATGTAAAACCAGAAACTATAAAACTCCTAGAGGAGAACATAGGCAAAACACTGTCTGACATAAATCACAGCAAGATCCTCTATGACCCACCTCCCTGAATATTGGAAATAAAAGCAAAAATAAACAAGTGGGACCTAATTAAAATTAAAAGCTTCTGCACCACAAAGGAAACTGTAAGCAAGGTGAAAAGACAGCCTTCAGAATCGGAGAAAATAATAGCAAATGAAGCAACTGACAAAGAGTTAATGTCAAAAATATACAAGCAACTCCTGCAGCTCAATTCCAGAAAAATAAACTACCCAATCAAATATGGGCCAAATAACTAAACAGACATTTCTCCAAAGAAGACATACAGATGGCTAACAAACACATGAAAAGATGCTCAACATCACTCATCATCAGAAAAATGTAAATCAAAACCACAATGAGGTACCATTTCACGCCGGTCAGAATGGTTGCTATCTAAAAGTCTACAAGCAATAAATGCTGGAGAGGGTATGGAGAAAGGGGAACCCTCTTACACTCTTGGTGGGAATGCAAACTAGTACAGCCACTATGGAGAACAGTGTCAAGATTCCTTAAAAAAACTGGAAATAGAACTGCCATACAACCCAGCAATCCCACTGCTGGGCATACACACCGAGGAAACCAGAGTTGAAAGAGACAAGTGTACCCCAGTGTTCATTGCAGCACTGTTTACAATAGCCAGGACATGGAGGCAACCTAGATGTCCATCAGCAGATGAATGGATAAGAAAGCTGTGGTACATATACACAATGGAGTACTATTCAGCTATTAAAATAACACATTTGAGTCAGTTCTAATGAGGTGGATGAAACTGGAGCCTATTATACAGAGTGAAGTAAGCCAGAAAGAAAAACACCAATACAGTATAATAAGGTATATATATGGAATTTAGAAAGATGGTAACAATAACCCTGTATGCGAGACAGCAAAAGAGACACAGATGTATTGAACAGTCTTTTGGATCTGTGGGAGAAGGCAAGGGTATGTTGATTTGGGAGAATGGCATTGAAACATGTATATTATCATATAAATAAAAAAGTGTCAACTTGAACATACTACATTCCCCACTTATTCAATCAATAGATGATATCTGTGTTGCTCTGTAGGTATTTTATAGATGTGATTAAAGTCCATAATCAGTTTAAGTAAGGGCAATTACCCTGTATAGTTCTATGGACACAGTTCAGTTAATTGAAATGCCCTAAGAGCTACAGCTTCCCTAAAGAAAAAAGAAATTCATTCTGTGGATAACAGCTTCAGCTCCTGCCCAAGAATTCCAGTCTGTCCTTTGTAACAGCCAGCCCTGCGGATTTTGGACTTGCCCAGCCAAGTCTGATTGTGGAGTATTATCTATTTTATGTTGTTAGATTCAATTCAAATTCATTAGTATGCTGTATTATCTTCTTTTGATTCATGTTAATGGTAAATTTTCCCTTCATTTTTTATCTTTTACATTTCATTGTGCTTTCAAAGAACCAGGCTTTGTGTTTGTTGAGTTTTTTGCTTAGAAGTTAGTTGTTTTTTTTTTTTTATTTCATTCAGGTCTACTTTTTTTCTTATTTCTATTATTATGCATACATATGCTGAATTTTTGAATTATAAGATGTATCTGAAAACCCTTGACTTTTAGCTTTTTTAAAAAATTTTATTTTATTTTATTTTTAAACTTTACAATGTTGTATTGGTTTTGCCAAATATCAAAATGAATCCACCACAGGTATACATGTGTCCCCCATCTTGAACCCTCCATTGAAGTATAGTTAATTTATAATGTTGTGTTAGTTTCAGGTGTACAGCAAAGTGATGTGGTTATACATATATTCATTCTTTTTTTAGATTATTTTCTCAAATAGATTACCACAGAATATTGAGTAGAGTTCTCTGTGCTATTATTTTTAAGGTATGCTTTGTAAAATTAGCAAATAAATAGTTTCCAGTCTTGAATTTTTAATAAACTTGAATCCTGACAAAAGGTAGAAAGGAAGCTACTGATCAATGAGATACACTGAACACGAAGGAGGAAGTGCACCATGTTTCCCTAATGCTTTCTGTTGTGCTGGTTAACAGACTATAAGTCAAACCCCACTTTTCACTCTTCAGTGGAGTTAGCTGTGCTCTCAATTGTGAGCTGACTGAAGAATATACAGGTCCCAGAGTTGGTGTGGTTGTGAAAAGATACAAGGCAGTGAAATGAGGGGTGAAGAGTGTGGTTAGTGTATCCCAAGGAAAGGACAAGTTTAGAAAAGCTTTTTCTTAGGGTTTGTATAGACCTCAGCATACAAAGAAGACACCCCAGTGTTTTATAATGTTCTGATTTAACAGAGTTAACCAAGGTGGGTGAGATAAAAGCAAACAGGGGTGATAAAGCAAGGATCTGGGAACCAGAGCTGATCTCTGAACTTAATGAGATGTGCAGGGTACCATATCAGCTTACATGCAGATTCAATACTGACCCTAGGTTGATGTTACAATTAGGAGCTTACCTTTAAAACCTTCCATGGTTTCTTTTTGCTTCTATTCTTCCTGTAATTGAAGGGTAATGAGTATCATTGGATAGGAATTACATTTTATTTCTTAATCCTTTCAGAATTTCATGTAGTCTGTTCAGGGTTTTACTGCATCCACAAGAATCTTGTGTTATCCAGCAGCACAATCTATGTGATAGTATTTTCACTGACAGGTTATTTTTTCTCTCTTATATTTCCAGAATAAATGGATAGAAGAATCTCTCCTACACCCACATCCATAAACCACTGATCAAAACTAGTCATCATTTTTTCTCTTTAAAGGAAATCTTCTCTTGTTTTCTTACTAAGAAGTAACTCTTGCTTTGTTTATTGTACTTAAGTTATACTTTTGCAAAATCAATAATAGTGTAGGGCAATCTGGATGATTTGTACCTACCACAACTTGAAACAGTTCTTAAGAGTCTGACTGCAGAATTAAAATCTCGGAAATTCTTTTGAGATGTTAGCAGTCTTAATGATCCTGATTCTGTTTTTTTAATACTGTAAACAAATAATAAAAGTACTATCTACTGATTAAATATATATTTCACATTGTACCTAATATAAGTATAAAAGCAAGCAAGAAAGAATTTACATAAAAATGTGTTGCACTTTATCGCTCAGTCATGTCCAACACTTTGTGGCCCCATGGACTGCAGCCCACCAGGCTTCTCTGTCCATGGTGATTCTCCAGGCAAGAATACTGGAGTGGGCTCCCATTCCCTCCTCCAGGTGATCTTCCTAACCCAGGGATTGAACCCAGGTCTCCCTCATTGCAGGCAGGTTCTTTATTGTTTGAGCCAACAGGGAAGCTCTCATGTAAGAATGGAATAAGCCAAAATTATAGATAGCATATTTATTTGCATAAAATAAGGAGAATATATTTTTACTGCTGTTTATAGAAAACATGTTCTTTGGCACAAGCTTCACACAAAATATTAGGAACAAAATCCCTTGGAATTACATTTAAAGTTACATGTAGGTAGATACCTGGGAATTTCTATAGGACTGTAAGCAGTTTGGAAATTAAATGCCAAGGAGGCAAACAGGTCCTTGCATTTCAAACTGTGTTTGAGAAAGGAATATGTTAAAATCTGCAGTATTAGTATACAGTGTTAACTCTACATGTGAAATTTTCACAGTTTATTATCATCCAAATATAGATGTTAACCATTTAAACTACTCAGTCTAATTTTGTGTCCTTGTGGTTTATGTATTTTTTAAAATTAGATTTCCGTGCCCCCCCCCCAATAATTTTGCTTACTGGGATTATAACTCATCATTCTTATAAAGAAATATTTTTCTTTTTATTTTTAAAAGTACAGTTCTTAAATTGACATGTTAGTGTGTTCTATTAGTGAGCACTTTTAGGATCTTTTAATGATCAGTCTGCTCTCTGAACTGAGCAGGCTGTTACTACCTAATTAGCTGGGAATCTAGAACTGGTCCCCTCATGGGAGAGACCAGATATGGCCCCAAGAAACCCAACAAAATTAGAAAATGCAGACAGAAGGGAAAATATATAAAAGAGTATGTTTAGATATTATTTTTAAATGTGAATTTTATCTCTATATGTAATACAGTATCAGGCAGAAATTAAAAGAACAAACTTGGGGTCAAAATGACAGAATTATCTGAATTGGGGCAAATCAATAAACCCCTCTGAGCATCACTGCAAAGTTTCCTACTTTGTAAATGGAGAGGATAATCCGTCCTACTCATATTGATGTGAGAATGAGATTAAATAAAGCCTATGAAATACTTACAACATGAGACTCATGATAAGCCTTATGAAATGTCATCTGTTAATGGTGTTTAGGTGTGTTGGGTGACCATGATTTCTTTGCTTGTTAGCTAGATCTAGAGAATTGTGGAACTTCTGTGTAATAAAATTTGTCATGGACTCTAGCAATAAAGCAAGGTCTTATTTTTCAATTTTTTTGGTTGGGCACATTTTTTAAACAAAACCATTAACATTTACACAAGCGTTATTTTCTTTGCTGTTTTTTTAATATACTTCACGTACTATTCATTTAGATGCCAGTGTGGCTTGTCATAAACAGCTGCTCATAGCACAGCATCCTTTCGGGGGATGAAAGGTGCTTGCTAGACTTCCTTCCATAGGTGGTGGTGACGTGTTCTCTACCTTAGTCATCCTGACATCCTAACCAGGCTACTTACCTGCATCAAGAATGCTGACCTGGAGTGGACACAGTTGAATTTCCTGAGATTCACAAGTTTACAAAATCTAGATTTTGTACTTCCACTGGTATCAATATAACAATTCCTGGTGCATAAAATAAAAAATGTGAAATTTATCTTCTCTTTGACTATGTTGAATAATCTGGTTTGGTTTTGTTGATCCAGAGGTCCACCACTTTCCCCCTTAGTCACCCATAAATGCTCAGGGGTTTCAAAACAGTAAATCTGCACCAAGAAAAAGGATAACTGGAAAGAGAAAGAATATATAGAATGAGAAAAGACCATCTCAAAAACGTTACTTGCTGCCATATCCCTAAGGATATCAATCTTTGGAAGGCCTAGAATTGGGTAGATAATACAGAGAGGACAGAAATTGTAGTCATGAAGTATACTGGTCATATTATTTTAAAATTGCATCTTCAAACAAAATAGACCTCAGATACATTTTTCACTGTGACCAGAGAAAAGCCACAATCATGTTGGTACATGTGACATCATTACCACATCTAGGCCTTGTGGTTCAGCTAGTAAAGAATACACCTGCAGTGCGGGAAACCTGGGTTTGAGCCCTGGGTTGGGAAGATCCCCTGGAGAAGGGAAAGGTTACCCACTCCAGTATTCTGGCCTAGAGAATTCCATGAACTGTGTAGTCCATGGGTTCACAAAGAGTTGGACACAACTGAGCAATTTTCACTAAACTAAACTAAAGGAAAAATAACACCTGCTCAGATATGTCCTTGGATAATGCAAAGCTGTTCTAGTGGTTAGAATGAGTGGTCTTTTGGGGTCCAACTTCATGAGATTCTTAAGATTCTTTCGGCCCATAAGTCTTTGAATACCTCATCCCTCCTCCCCTGGCTTCTGGCATCCAGAACACGCTAAAGGATGTTAATGATGGACTTAGAGTTTTTATTTGTTGTGTATGAACTAGTTAGCTAGTTAGCACTAGTTAGCATTACCTCATTTAATTCCTACCACCATCCTTTCATGTTGTTGGTATATCCCAGTTTTTACTAAGGTTGAGAGTGAGGTATAGAGTCTTACTCTCCCTGTTTATTCAAGAAGGTTAGCCCTAAACCCCGTCTTAGCACAATACTGGTATAGTGGAATTTCCCTTTCAGATGTAGGCTGTCGTTCTCTACAAACTAAAGAATTTTTCTGAATTGTGAAAAATCACCATTTTCTCTCAAGTGAAGATTTCATCTAAGAATTTTTTTTTATTTGTTCATGTGGATTCATAGACTTTGGATAGAATTTCCCAAATGGTGTGCTCCAAATGGAAAATATATTAAAATAATTATCCTCCTTATTTTGAGGGGCATCAGAACTTGGGTCACTTACTCTGGGTCAGTATGGATTTTTCTGTATACCCATCATTGTCTCTGTGCCTGTGTGAGAGAGGTACAGAAGCACTGTCCATGGTGATATGGGCCATCAGAAGGGCCTGAAATCCAATCAGTTGGGGGAATTGTGTGTGTATATTGAGTTGGACTTTTTGAAATTCCCAGGAATGTCTGAGAAAGAAATGAGATTGGCTTCAAGGAAGCATACTAGAATCTTTTGTTTCCTTCTGTAGATGTTGATTTTTTTCTTGGATGCTATTTTCATCTTCTACAAACTTCTATAATGGGTTTGAGATAGCTGATAATAAAAGACTCACAAATCTACATATGTATAAATGTAAACCCATACACTATATATGTGTATATATATGTATAATATCCAATCCACAATGAGGGTGGCAAAAGTATTACCTACAAGTATAAATAAACCTGTTAGAGACATCCTCTTTGAATTACTTCAGAATTTAGGGTCATGAAATCTGAAGGACCTAACCTAACTAGGGAGCTTCTGAGAGCATTAGTAATGTACCAGGGTCCAGCCCCGGTTGGATCCGACCTCAGGAGGTCGGCATTGGCAAAAGGATAGATAAAAGGAGAAAGAGACAGAGGCTTGAACTAACTGGTTTACACAGAAAGCCAATAAAACCTGTGACATCAGGTTTGCACTGACCACGGAGGCCACAGACGTCCTCTCAAATCGCAGAAAGTGCCCCACCTCAGGCACCTTCTCAAGTGGGTCTTGGAAGCCTGGGCAAATAAGTGGTCTCAGAGGGCCCCCACGCTCCAAATTAGTCATCCTGAAGGAAGAACAGAGAAGAAAAGGAGAGAAAAGGCAGCAAGAACGACATGGGGAGACCAAGCCTGTTGAGCAAGGTCTGCAACTTTATTTTCCAAAGTAGCTTTTATACCTTAAATTGTGCATAGAGGATAATAGGGGGTGTAGAGTCATGCAAGGTCAGCAGTCCTTGACTCTATATCAAAGCCAGGCTTTCTTTCTGCAAATTTATCATATACAACGGCTTTAGGTGATTTACATCATCTTCTGGCCAGGAAGCCTGTTAACATTTTATAAGCCTTTCTTCTGAATAATGGTTAGTCAATCAGAAAACTTATTTTCTCTAAAGGTGATTATTCTAAAGTCAGGTGCCACCCTCTGAAAGCATTAGATAAAGTTGCATTCCTATAGGGCAAAAGTGTGGTGGGTTATAACAAGAAAATAATTAACTCAAGGGTCCAAGGTTACAAATATTAAAGCTACTACTTACATTTCTATATACCAACTATATTAATCAATACACTCCCAGGGACACAGTATGTAAGGGATATGGAAACTTGGCAGCAAGCATTAGCTCAACAAAGAAATCCTCTACTAGTTCTCTTCTAGCAATTTTAACTCTCTGAGAAGCTCTGCATTGTTAGAATATCTTAAGCTTCCCATGCCTCTCATGGTTGGGAGGCTGTGAACAATCACATGCGTAGCTGCAAGAGTCCAAACAAACCTGTCAGGTAAGCTAGAAAGTCATCAGAGGGGTTTGAATTGAAACACTCCTATTATGCCCAGGAGACTTATTAACTAGAACTCTAAGTTGATTTTTTTCCAGAGAAAGGTGATCGGGGATAGCCCCTGTTAATGTCAGAAGAGTAGGTGAAAGTCATGAAATAGTAAAACAGACAGATTCTGGTTTTGGGGTAGCCGCTCAGGCAGATCCAGGGGGGCCTTTGAGCCCTGACTCGCCTTGCCCAACAGGGCTCTCCCGCATGACCTTGTCATGGGTGGGAACTCCCCTGCTGGCTCCCAGCAGTAATGGGTCTTCAGTTCAGTTCAGTTCAGTCACTCAGTCGTGTCCGACTCTTTGCAATCCCATGAATTGCAGCATGCCAGGCCTCCTTGTCCATCACCATCTCCCAGAGTTCACTCAGACTCAGGTCCATCAATTCAGTGATGCCATCCAGCCATCTCATCCTCTGCCATCCCCTTTTCTTCCTGCCCCCAATCCCTCCCAGCATCAGAGTCTTTTCCAATGAGTCAACTCTTTGCATGAGGTGGCCAAAATACTGGAGTTTCAGCTTTAGCATCACTCCTTCCAAAGAACACCCAGGGAAAGTGAAAAAGTTAGCTTAAAGCTCAACATTCAGAAAACGAAGATCATAGCACTGGTCCTATCACTTCATGGGAAATAGATGGGGAAACAGTGTCAGACTTTATCTTTTTGGCTCCAAAATCACTGCAGATGGTGACTGCAGCCATGAAATTAAAAGATACTTACTCCTTGGAAGAAAAGTTATGACCAACCTAGATAGCATATTGAAAAGCAGAGACATTACTTTGCCAATAAAGGTCTGTCTAGTCAAGGGTATGGTTTTTCCAGTGGTCATGTATGGATGTGAGAGTTGGACTGTGAAGAAAGCTGAGCACTGAAGAATTGATGCTTTTGAACTGTGGTGTTGGAGAAGACTCTTGAGAGTCCCTTGGCCTGCAAGGAGTTCCAACCAGTCCATTCTAAAAGAGATCAGCCCTGGGTGTTCTTCAGTGGGTACCTAAGGAAGAAACATTGGTACAGGCCCCTGTGGAGCCCTTCATTTTGATCTTACCTCTGCTTTCCAGGTTACCTGACAAGCTGGGTTAGTCATAAAAGGCCCTCACGTGGGGAGAGCCAGATCACTGAAACTGGTGGATGTTGTCCAAATGATGCAGGTCTGCTAAAAAAAAAACTGTAATTTGTATTTTTCCCTGGTTGACACTTTAGTAGGTTTTTTTGATAGCCAACAATGGGGAGCCAAGTGACTAAAGACCAGACGTAGCAGGAGCTGGAAGGACCCCTCCCCATGAGCATGGAGGGTCTAGCATGATGGGATACACAGTTAATGCAGTGGCTTTAAGAAATCATTCATCTGTAGGTCTAATAGGAGAGAGGTCAGACAGCCCTATTTTTCTTCACTTATGATTGGAATTTATTCCTTCAGAATTCTGTCCTCTTCACTCTAAGTTTCGTATTGATACCATGGCAGAGATCGGGAAAAACAGAAAAGGCACATGGATCTCCATGCAGAACATGCTGTTTGGTTCACAAGGGCTCCTAGACACAGAGTCATGGTTCTGGACATTTCTTCCTCCTCCTCCTCTCAGGCTCCTCCTGCCTGCAGCTATGGCTCTAGGATTTTCTGAGTACAAAAATGCTCCTGTCTTTCTCCATGACCTGCAGTCCTTCCCTGGAAAACTTAGGACAACCACTTACCTTCCTAGCTTCATGTATTATCTGTAAATGAAAATAAAGTTTTTGCTTTTTTCATTCAGAAAATGGTTATGAAGTTCCTCTGAGAAAACTGATCAGGAAGAGCTGTGAAATGATAACCTGAGTCTCTGTGATACAGACATTACCCCCCTAATCCATCCCTCAGAGACATGACATTCTGGGGCCAGCTGCCCTGGGTGACAAGGTAGGGAGGCTCTGAGGTGGCATATGTGGGATGCAAGTGATAGTGGTGCTGAGAGGACACAAAACAACTGGTGTTAATCTGGACAAACATCTTAACTTAATCCCAACTCCTTTTCGGTCCAAATCTCCATCAACTGTGCTTACCACCTACTGTGATTATTCTTTCTATTTGTTAAACCAGCCTGTAAATTTCAGTCCTAAGTCTTCTCAGAATTGTCTAAGAATTTTAAGATATTCCTCTCTGTGTTTCCCTAGCACTCAGTACCATGTTCAGATCACCATGGATTTGTATCCATCTGTGATCATAAACTCCAGAGGCCTTGGCCTAGGCCTTGTGAATCTGCATGTCTCCACCAATCCACCTTTCTCTCATAGCAAGCAGATGCTAAGTATTGATTGTATTCTTATTGCCTGAAGCTGCCCACCACAGTATCATACTTTTCTTGATAAAGATGAATGCTTACATCAGCATCAACCAATGATTTGTAGAAGACTATTCTCCAAGATAAAATCATCTCACAGATGATGTGGTAATTAAGTGAATGTTCATGGAACTTTTAGCACAATGCCTTGCATATAGTAAATGCCTGGTAAATGGTGTCTGCTGTTGTTATAATCACTAACCTTTGAAATGTACATTTTATATACTTAGCACGATGATAGAAAGTTGGCTGTATGTTAGGGGAAAGCTTAAATATGTCATAAAGTCTCATGACATGGGCTTCCCGGCTTTGTGACTTATACTTTGTAGTGTCTATCAGGTTTTCCTCTCCCTGGGCCTCAGTGTCTCCATCTGTAAAATGAGATAATACTGTTACTAGGTAGAGCTCTTGTGAGGATAAACAAGTTAATGCATGTGAAGTATCAAATGTTCAGCCCTGAACACAGTCAGCACTCAGTAAATGTTAACTATGGATAGAAAACCAAGAAAGAGTAATTTCCACTTTCAAAGATCAATATTTTAATTTTTTTACCTACATTTCTGGACCCTGAATTTGTAATTAACCACTTCTTTATCCCTGAATGTATAGCTGAGGCTTCCAGATTCCTCATCCTTGATGCCTGCTCGCTCATCCCTCTAGTAACACCTGCTGACTCCTGATAGTTTGGGATTCAGCTCCTACTCTCTAAACCTCATATATTCTCATCTGTTAAAGATAGTAATGACTGCCTCATAGTGCTACTGAGTGTATCACAAGAGCGGATAACTAGAAAGTTCTCATCAGAGTGTTTGGCTCATACAATAAACATCATGAGGACCACCTATAATTTTATTTCTTTGGATAGAAAAGCATTCCTTGCTGTTCCAACAAGTCTTTCAAGGAAAGGAGTTCAATCCTAACAACACAAACCATTAAAGTTTATCTTTGAAAAGTATCCTTGACATGGAGGTCTCTGTATTTTTGTTATTTCAGATGTTTCTACTTGTGATTGGTGTGGTGGGTGTGATGGTGGCTAGAATTCCTTGGATGGCTATACCTGTGATTCCCCTTGGCATCATTTTTTTTGTTCTCCGGCGATATTCCTTAGAGACATCACGAGATGTGAAACGCCTGGAATCCACAAGTGAGTACCAAGGCTTTCAGGTTGGGAGGGCAGTACAGGCTGGCTTCCATTTATGCTATAATTAACCACACCCCTGAAATTCTGCAGATTCATTCTTCTTGAATTTCTCACTAAGTTAATTTTAGGTAATTGAATGTATGACCACTGAGTCCATGTGGCCCTTAAGGCAAATGGACCTGGTGATGGGCCAGTTCCAGTTTGAATCTTAGGACAGGGAATATAAGCACCATGAGGACAGGGACTGTTTCTCTCTGGTTCACGACATACTTCCTAACACAGAGTATCAAGCCTATACATTTCTTAAAAATAAAATATTTCATCATGTTGGAACTAAGCAGAAGGAAAACAGAGAATTTTTCTTCTCCTTAAGTTACCAGAAATGACAAGGAAAGGAAACAATTAGGAAAAGGATAGGAGACATCAGGAAATATATGTTAGAACTGATATATTTGAAAAATACATTCTTTCACATGTTCATGTAAGTTACAGTTGTTAAATGTATTGAAAAGATAAGTCCTGTTATTTTAAGCTTTGCTCTTTATCATCACCAGTATTTGGGGTGATACAACAGGGTGGTCCCCTGTTTTTCTAAACTACTCATATAAATAGTGCTGAAAATGATCCCATAGGAGAACATAGGAGGCAGAATATGTTCAGTATGCATCTGGCCTATTACCCCATTCAACTTTCTAGTTTTAGAATAATGGAGAACAGGGACTTTCCTGGTGGTTTTATGGTTAAGAGTCTGTACTTTAGAGGGCACAGCTTCAATCCCTGATTGAGTAACTAAGATCCTGTATGGTGCAGCAAAAAAAAAAAAAAAAGAAGAATGGAGAACACATTTTATGATTAATCATTCTATAGGTAATCACAGATTATGAAATAATTGAATTTATCTCATTATTAATATATATATTTCATCACTCATAAAACAAAAAATAAGGAAAATCAAATTGCTATGTATTTCTTAAAATGTTATAAGAACTATAGCTGAAAAGTGAGGAGGGAAGGTTTGTATCAGAGACCTCGAACATTAATAATTATTTCAAATTAATACCAACTTAACCTTCTAGATACCAAGCCAAGTAGAGAAGCATATTGAGTCCCATGGTTCTTTGTATCTACTAATGGAAAAATTCCTCAATTCATCCAGTCAAAGAAGCTTTTTTCATTGTGACATTTGCATGTTTTGTTTCTGTAGTAAACACTTAAGAAGTATTTATTCTAATTATTTGTGAAAAGGATAGTGATCATCAGTTTCATAAAAGCTATATAAAAAAATTTGGTCATCAAGAGAACCAGCTAAAGTTTCATAAAGTCCATTTTTGTGAGATGTTTGAATGGATGAATAGCAGTAGAGCCCAGATGTCAGTGACATTGTGCTGATGTGACCTGGGGAGGCAGAAGAGGGAGTGATGCGCTCCATCCAGTCCTCTGTGTAGACAAGGCTTCAGATGTTTTATCATTTGAGGCTGCCCATGAAATTCAGTCAGTCAGCAGTCTTTTTGCAAAGCAAGTCTCTGGTACCTTCAAAGAGGGGTTGTTCCAGAAGGAACACTTGACAGAGAGTTTTGCTTGGGGCAAGAGCCATTTCCCATCACATGGAAGTGGAATGAAGGGCACCTCCTGAGTCTTTTTTCAAGAAGCAGTACAGGATTTTCTGTGTTTGTTCTGGGGAGTTTGAGGACTTTGGCATCATCCCTGTACAATATTGGGGCTCTTTGCACCCAGAGGTTGGAGGTTTTCTGAACATAAATAATAATAATATATAATATTAATAAATCAATAATATTTTATTAATAATACAAACAATAATATAATAATTTTTCTGGAAAAAAATGTGCATTATCACACATGGGCATCCTTAATCCTGATTATTCTCTCTCTGAGACACTACTGTTGTGATTAAGCACAGCCTTGGAAGTAAGGCATGGTTGACTCTCAACACCCAGGTTTATCACTATTGTGGGTCAATATACTTAATACTGAGCAGAGAGTTCTCTTAATCCCTCAGTCTTTGGAGTTCTCATGAGGATTTATTGAACTGATGCTTGTAAAGTGCTTGGTGGCCACTACAAAAGGCACTAGAACCATGAACATGAAGGGATTAAAAACTTATTCACAACTAGCAGGTCTCAAATGGCTTGAATGATAACCTGCAGCAGTGCTGTCAGCCTGGAGTCCCTTGCCCGGGAAGATCTGCAGTCCTGGTGGGGTGTGTCCCCAGGTGTCCTCAAGGTTGTGGAAAACATAGCTGTCAGTCATGTGAACTGTAGGGTTACACATGTCTGTGACTGCAGACTGCTGCCATGGATGTCACATAGTCTGCTTCAGAACAGCAAGCTCAGTGTTTTTGAGAAAAAGGGTGTTGTTACATTGAGCAAGGTAAGATCAAAGCCTTGACATCCCCTCTACCCCTGTACTAGTTAATTTTCTTTGCAGACACTCCATTTCATTCATTATGGCATCCTGCTCAGCCCTAAATGAGATTTGAAAGAAACAGGATGGCTTTTCACAGGTCCTGATTCCCTCTAACCTGCTGTAACTCTTGGGCATGAGGTGAGGTAGGTAATGGGGTATTTGGTTCTCTGGTGTTCAAGGCTGAGATGATACCTGGTTTCTAAAGTCAACCCTACCCTCCATCCCTGCTGGAGAGAATCAGCTTCACTTTGATCTGAAGAGAGAAGGAGGTGAGGGAGGCCGCGCTGGAGAGTTCACTCCAGGATCTCCCTGGGGGAACAGCCCTGGGGGAACAGCCACATCTACTTCCTTCTCAGAAGCCTTGTCTGTATGTGTTGACATCACAACATTTACTCTGGAAGTGAGAGCCTGGTTCTAGTGAGTTCTATATAGTCCCTGGAGCTGGACTTGTGGCATCCTCCTAACAGGGCAGTGGCCCCAGAATTCACCTGCATCATCCCTGTGAGCACCCTGCTTCCAGACTGACTAGATTCTGGGGTTGAGTTGGGACACCTGCTGGGTGCAGAAAAGGCCTTTCTAATTTGGAGCAGGAGCTCACTCTATGTTCATTTTGCTTTTATAAGTGTAAAATTATAGGAAAGTAAAATAAATAGTTAGTTAAATGAAGAGTAGTATGGATGTTGGAATGAAAACACAGGTACACAAGCGGATGATCAAAAACATCACTGAATCACTTTAAGCTCTGTTCCTGAATTAAGTACAAAGGGGAAATGTTAGAAATGTAGCTGTTCAGAGAAGGTGTTTTCCCTGTATCAGTTCCACAGGTGAGGCCTCTAACAGTTAAGGTTCCTGGTCAGATGTCCTAGGTGGAAAGAGCCCCAGGGCTGAGTGGATGGTCAGCTGGGCCCCAGCCCAGGGCTTCTGACCCTCTCTAAGCCCTAGTATCTCACTGGAGGAAACCTGTTCCTTCCTTATAGAACCAGGGACACTAAGCACAGGATGGGGTTCTGTGTCTTTGCCTGTTTGTGCCCCACCCCAACCCCAACCCCCACACACACACCTGTAGTGCCTGTCTGCACATTGGTACTGACTGAACCATTCAGATGCTAGGCTAAGGAGAGAGGACTTGAAAACAGTTTAGAGTTTACCCCCTTGATTCTTTTCCCTCATCATTTTATAAAGTCTCTGTAGCCTCCTGTAAGATAAATGATCATAACTTCCTCTAAACACCCAGGTTTTACTAACAGGTCTTCTCTAGGAGGGGTTTCCAAGGTGGTGCTAGTGGTAAAGAACCCACCTGCCAATGCCAGATTCATAAGAGACAGGGGTTGGATCCCTGGATCAGCAAGATCCCCTGGAGGAGGAAATGGCCACCCACTCCAGTGTTCTTGCCTGAAGAATCCCATGGACAGAGAAGCCTGGAGGTCTATGGTCCATAGGGTCTCAAAGAGTTGGAAACAACAAGCAACTTAGCACTCATGCTTCTCTAGGAGACACACAGGTAACAAAGGGATGTCAGTATTTTCTTCTGTTAAAACACATTACCACTCATCCCAGACAGAGGTCACAGGCTCACTATCTGCCCCTGAGAACAGCAAGTTACATCCTCGTTCATGGTGGGGAATGAAAACCATAAGGAGTCCTCTCTGCCTGGGAGCCTGCAGCCCACCTGTTCCCTGACAGGCAGGAGCCTGACCCAGGTGCTTGTGGTCACTATGCTCTTAGAGAAGATGGCAGGAAATGAATGGGCAATCATGTGACACCAGATCCCAAACCCACATGAAGTCACTCAAAAGAAAATGGACACTGAGGCCACTGTCAGAATCTAAAATGGTGATGTGAATGTCGCATGTCACAGTGACCTCCAAATACCAGGACAGGTATCCAGCAGGGCAGTTATGAAAACATCCATCAGGTTCCCAGAGCAGAAGTCAAGACTGTTCAAACTCTCCTCTTCTGCCGGGTCCTGTGGGTACAAGGGTGGTGCAGTGCCGGGTGCTCCGTGACCCGCACAGAGGCTCCTGGCGCAGGTGCAGGGGGAGGCCCAGGACGGGGGAGGTGGCAGACTGTCCACTCCCCTTACTCGTCTCACCCTGTCCTGGGTCTGGGTCTGGTGCAGGGTAGGGGATGTACTGACTCTATCCCAGACTTTAGGCTACTCATCTAAGAAGGACATAGCACACAGGCTGCTCATCAAACTTTTTCTTGGTGAGGAATCTAATGAGGAATTAAATTTTGGAATGCTACTGACTCAAAAATTAATGAATAATACTTAGCCATGAAAAAGCATGTATACTTTCATTTGCAGCAATATGTATGGGCCTAGAGAATATTATTCTTAGTAAAGTAAGTCACAGAAAAACAAATATGATATCACATCACTTATACATATAATCTAAAAGATAATATGGCTCAGAGACATAGAAACAAACTTATGGTTACCAAAGTTGGGGGACTGAGAGGGAAGAACATATTAGGAGAATGGGATTAATACACAATACCACTTGAAATAGGTGAGTAACAAACATTTACTGTAAAGCACAGGGAATTTTTTCAGTATCTTATAATAATCTATAATGGACTATAATCAGAAAAAAATAACTGAATTTCTATACTATATACCTGAAACCAACACAATATTGTGAATCAACTGTGCTTCAATATATTTTGAAAATATGAACAATTTCCACCTGGAAAGATACCAGAAGAATTTGGAGAGAGGCATGTTTGAGGAGGACCTTGATAAAAGAAGTAGTAAAGAATTCTAGCTGTGATTTGAATTTGGTCAAAGAAAGGTTCAAAGAGAATCTTTCATTTCTAGGTTTTTAAAGTAAAGGTTGGTGTGAGCAAGAGTTTGAGGGTCACATGGAGGATGCTCTCCAGAAGGGATGTTGTCCCTCCTCCCCCAGGCAGCCCACCAGGAAGCCACAGGTGTGCCCTTTGGTGGGACATGTGACCATAAAGCCCAGGAGGCAGTGGGTTTCCTCGCATCCAGCCTCCCTGACTTTCTCTGCCATGTGTCTGTCTCTGCTTCCCCAGCACGGAGCCCAGTGTTTTCGCACTTAGCATCTTCTCTCCAGGGACTCTGGACCATCCGGGCGTACAAAGCTGAACAGAGGTTTCAGGAAGTGTTCGACACATGCCAGGACTTGCACTCAGGTCTGTACATTTCTGAAAGTGATTTCAAAGGATGGGGTGTGCTGCCTTCTCAGGACTGACCTCCCCCTTAGGTGGTCTTGCTGGCCAGGTCCTCTTTCTGTGTGCCCCATTGTCCTTCTCTGCACACCTGCGTCCCCCACCCCTTCCTCTCAGCATCCCCTCTGTGCACCCCTCTTCCCCTCTCACATGCCTGCTTTTCTCCCCTGACTGCCTTGCATTGTCCTTCCATCACTGTGCCCTATGACTTTCTGTCCCTTTAGGACAGGAGTCAGCAAACTTTCTTTTGGCAAAAAGCTGGATAAAAATATTGTAGGCTTTGTGTACTTTATAGTCTCAGTTGTAACTACTCACTATGGAGACAGGCAAAGATAATACATCAGCAAATGGCTGTGGTTGCATTCCAATAAAACCTTATTTTCAGAACCCAGTGGTGGCTATTCTTGGCCCCAAAACTGTAGTTTGCCAATTCTCTTGTCAGAGCATGCAGGGTGGCTGACATGATTGAAGAAAATCATTTCCTGATCATCAGATTTGCTGCCGACTTGATGTGTGTTCTTTGTAT
Organism: Bubalus kerabau; assembly: GCF_029407905.1. Taxonomy (NCBI): domain Eukaryota; kingdom Metazoa; phylum Chordata; class Mammalia; order Artiodactyla; family Bovidae; genus Bubalus; species Bubalus kerabau. Next base: position 72,543,515 of record NC_073635.1, read on the forward strand.
CTCTGAATTTTTTTTTTCTAGGTAGAAATTTCAGAATTTCCTCTAAGTTTATAAAAATTTGGCCTATCTTTCCAATCTTTATTGTGTTTTGAAGGTAAAATGGCATTTTGAAAGACACATGCCAATCTGGTTAGCTCATGGTCATTTAGATACTGGCTCCTGAGAATAAACACTGTGCAGGGCTCTGTAGTAAGATTAGAATGTGTGGGAAACAGCAGGGCTGTGCTGTTTGCTGTCTGAGAGCTGGGAACAGTCGACCCTGTGAGAGGATGATCTTCACCCAGCACTGCAGGAAACACAGCAGTGAGACCATTTCCCATCTTCTTTATTAGAATCATGTTTCTGTTTATAACCCATGGGTTGTATGTTTTGGTTTATGCTCCCCACAAAGCTCTTGAACTTGTTCCTATGTGTCCTATACATTGTCTTGTGTCAAAATGTAGCTTTCTGGAATCTTTAGGCTCCTTAGGTGTGTATCTTTGCTGTTCTACCTTGTGTAAAAATCTTTTGTATTTCAACTGAGAAAAATGTTCTCCCTCTTTAGAAGCAGCTAACATGGTTTTTCTATTTATGTACTGTGCTTATTACGATTCAAAAATCCAGAGGCTTGGTTCCTGCTTTTGATGACATCCCGATGGCTCGCTGTGTATCTGGATGTCATCTGTGCCATCTTTGTCACTGTTGTTGCCTTTGGGGCCCTGACTCTGGCAGAAAGTAAGTACAGATGTGAATAATGGTTTATGGTATGCTTACAGTTTATAGTCTTGTTTATAGTTATTAAATTATTGCTCCTCATCTAATATCATAAACTGTTTGATTCTAATGAATTATATTAAAGTGTTTGCAGCATATGATTCCACAGTGTGGTCTATATGAAGTCATTTGTGTCTTAATATGAGACTTTTAATCGTTTCATCTTTTGTTGAATGGGTTGAAGTCTACACAACTGTCGCAAGCTGAACATTCTTGGTAGTATCCTGTAGTTGGGAGGAGAGAACTAGGTTTACCATTAAGCTTTTCCTTCAGCTTAGAGGTTAGGTTTTAGCTTTAGGGCTATTCAAATCTCTTGGTTGTAGGTGCCTGGTACACTGGGTTGAGAAAGATTTTCTGCAGCGAAGAACATTGTCCAACTGTGTGGGTACCAGATGAGCTGTTGTTGGTGTGTGTGGCATGAATTCACCATCCCTAATGATTCCATACTAGCTGCATTGAATCTTTAATATGGAACAATGAGAGTAGTATTTTAGATTTAAAAGCACTTGCTCTTAAAACCTATTGCCTTTTTTTTTGTGGTTTCAACTGCAGCTGCATTGGATATGTAGAAAGTTATATTACCTAATGGTTCTTGCAGACATAATTATGGAAGTCTGAATAATGACTTGATTCCTCACCTATATGATATTGTCACATATATGTAAGTCCTGATGGGATTAATAAACACATCTCACAGTCTTTCATAGTCATTTTTCCCACTGTATTATGATCTCAATCCACATAGTAAAAGTATGAATAATATGATCATGACATATGAATGATTGAAATATGATAAAGGAATCTTCTTTGTAAAGTTACAGAAGGAGCTGAGCAAGGGTTTAAGAACCATTCTGACTTGATTCTTCTTCTTCCTTGTTTAGCTTTGAACCCCGGGGAGATTGGTCTGGTGCTTTCTCTCGCCCTCACGCTCACACTCATGGGGATGGTCCAATGTTGTGTCAGGCAAAGCATCGAAGCTGAGAATATGGTGATGTTTACCTTATTATTCTTAGCCTTTTCAAATCTCCTGGCCATTAGCTGGAATAAAAGCAATTCTTAGGTAGAACCATAAAATTCTTGCTTTTACATCATGATTAACAGAGTTTTCTTTCTTTCTTCTTCTTTTTTTTTTTTTTTTTTGCATCCTCTTCCATCTATTTAAAGTTAATATAAAATAATATATATATGTGTTTTTCTCAGTCTTATGTGTGCTGTGTCAGCAGGTTTTATATTCATCACAAACTGTCTTCAAATATAATAAATATCTCTGCAGGAGAAATGTTCTGAAATCCTGGATAGAATAAAAGCTAATTTCTTAGTAGATTTTTTATCTTTGCTTCTTAATAGATAATTCCTCATTGTTGGTTAAGATAAAGGATTCAGCATTTTGAGATTTGTTTATTTAATTAGTAGATTCCTCCACTCCCATTTTAGCATCTGTTCTTGTGTGTGCTGAACACCTGAATTTGCTGGTGTCTCTTCTTTCTGGTCAGATAAGCTCCCGCTCAGAATGCACTATCAGAGTTGTGGAGTTTTGCCACTTTAAGAGACCTTAGTCAATATGTAAATTATAATCTCTTTTGAATATTTGCACCTTCTCCCAAAGGGAGAAAAACAAATGAAAATGAAAACTTTCCACTTCTTGCTTTTAATAAAGCAGAGTGACTAATTATTAAAATGAGGTTTGATAACCATCCAGTTCTGCTCATCTATAGCAGATGGCCCTTCTGTAGCTGCACATTACTGATTGGTTTCCATAAGTATTCTTTTCTTAAACAAAATTCCCTTATTTTTTTTAATTCAGGTGTGAAAACTGGATCAATAAAATATTTGCATTCATTTATCTAATTCTTTTAGTTTTCATATAATATTGAAGGAAGTACCTGTAAATGACAATGTTACAAGACCATGAACAAGTTTGCAAATCGTCAAAGGCCTCATAAAACTCCTACTTCTCTCCTTCGTGGATGCTAAGACCTGAGATCTTCTGAACCATGGAAAAGCTGATGTAAAGATATAAAAGCAGAAGGTTTCATTTATAGTCTCTGAACATCCATAAGCAACACCTCCTTTCCTAACTCCTGTGATGTCTTATGTATTTCAGATGATTTCAGTAGAAAGGGGGATTGAATATACAGAGTGTGAGAAAGAAGTGCTCTGGGAATACAAGTTTCGACCACCACTAGCCTGGCCCCATACAGGAGTGATTGACTTTTACAGTGTGAACTTCAGATACAGCTTAGATGAGCCTCTGGTATTGAAGGACCTGACACCATACATATTCTCAAGTGAAAAGGTTTGTTTAAGCCATTTGCCTCTTTAAAATCGAGCTAAAGATTTAGTGCTATATCCACTGTTGGTTTCCTTGCCCGTGAGTCCAGAGGATTTTCTTGGATGCAGATTAGATCAATGACATTATACGAGAATCCTTCTTGGAAACTGACCATGGGATGGGGATCCCAGCGTTTCTTTCCCTGGGTCATGAGCTCACTCATGGTGGTTGTTGGCCCTGGGCTCTGGAGCTGGAGTTTAAGCTGACCCAGGACACTATACATGACACCCAATTATTCATAGTTTGGGAAGTGAGCCCAGCTCCCTGTCACAAACTCTCCCAATATCTCTCCACTTTCTTCCTTTCCATCTTTTCTTCTTTGTATTTCTGAAATATTCTCTTATTCCTATGTTACTCACTGGTTGCAGCCTCCTCCTCTCTCCCTTGGCCCTTGCCGTAAACTTGTCCTCCACTCACCTACACTGAGTTGCCATCTCCCTGCCCTCCCTCCCACAGACTACTTGTTTCTTTCTTTCTTTCTTTCTTTTAATTTATTTATTTTAATTGGAGGCTAATTACTTTACAATATTGTATTGATTTTGCCATACATCAACATGAATCCGCCACAGTTGTACACGTGTTCCCCATCCTGAACCCCCATCTCACCTCCCTCCCCGTACCATCCCTCTGGGTCATCCCAGTGTGCATATATATGGAATTTAGAAAGATGGTAAAGATAACCCTGTATGCGAGACAGCAAAAGACTTCTTCTTTCTTTAGCACAGATCTAATCCTTACCAGCCTAGTTGACCTGTTGCTAGAAGCATGCTGCTGCTGCTAAGTCACTTCAGTCGTGTCTGACTCTGTGCGACCCCATAGACGGCAGCCCACCAGTCTCCCCCGTCCCTGGGATTCTCCAGGCAAGAACACTGGAGTGGGTTGCCATTTCCTTCTCCAGTGCATGAAAGTGCAAAGTGAAAGGGAAGTCGCTCAGTCGTGTCTGACTCTTAGCGACCCCATGGACTGCAGCCTACCAGGATCCTCCATCCATGGGATTTTCCAGGCAAAAGTACTGGAGTGGGGGTGCCATCACCTTCTCCGGTTTCTAGAAGCCTAGTGAAGCCCTAAGTCCACTTCAGCAGGGGCCATGGGATGAGCTTGTAGTGAAAACTGAGGGGCCCAGAATCATGACTCAGTCAGGGGTGAGGAACCAGAGCCCCCAGGTGGAGACAGGGCCCAGAGATTCACTCAGAGTAGATGAAGGCTAATTGAAGGGAGGGGAGGAAGATGCACTTGGGAGACAGCCGAGAGGTTTGTGATTTGGTCCTGTCAGCGTCCATGTCTGCAGGCGATGTTCCTATTTACACTCAGTTTGGAGCCCTCGACTAGGACCAGGGCAGGATCTTAAAGAAGAGAATAAACCATGACACACAAGGTGGTAGGAAGATCTTCCCCACCTACCTGTCCAGCACTGAGTCCTAACATGCTCACACCCTCTACACTCAGGTCATGTGTAGATTCTCCCAAAGCACCATGTCCTGCCTGCTTCCAGTGTGCATACACTCCCGCTCCACCTCAGAGACACTTCCCTTCTGTCGTCTGGATGGAGAAAGTCTCCTCATTTTCAGTCAACTCTAATGCATCTGCCTCTTCAGGCCCCTCTCTGTTTCCATAGCATCTTATATATTCTTTTAAGATAGGGCTTATAGTAGACCTGTGTTCACAGCAGACAAAAGTTGGAAGCAACCCAAGTGTCCATGATGAAAGTCACAGATGAATGGATAAACAAATATGGTATACCCTTACCATTAAATAATATGTAGCTTTAAAAAAGGAAAAAAATGACCATCGATGAACCTTGAGGTTATCATGACATATGAAATAAACCAGACACAAACGGATCCAATACCATATGATTCATTTTTTATGAGGTTCCTGGAGAAATCAAAGACAGAAAGTAGAATGATGGTCCCCAGTGACAGAGGGAAGAGAATGGGCTATTGTTGTTTAATAGGTACAGAATTTCAGTTTTACAAGGGAATATATGTTCTGAGGTTTGGTTATACAACAATGTGAATATACTTGATGCTATAATCACTTAATATAGGTAAATTAATAAATTTCATGTTACATGTTGATGGTGTTGTTCAGTCACTCAGTCATGTCTGACTCTCTATAACTCACATGGACTGCAGCACGCCAGGCTTCCCTGTCCATCACCACTTCCGGAGCTTGCTCAAACTCATTTTCATTGAGTCCGTGATGCCATCCAACCATCTCATCCTCTGTCATCCCCTTCTCCTCCTGCCTTCAATATTTCCCAACATCAGGGTCTTTTCTAATGAGTCAGCTCTTCCCATCAGGTGCCAAAGTATTGAAGCTTCAGCTGAAGCTTCAGCATTAGTCCTTCTAATGAATATTCAGGATTGATTTCCTTTAGGATTGACTGGTTTGATGTCCTTGAAGTCCAAGGAGTTCAAGATTCTTGACAGTCTTCTCCAACACCACAGTTCAAAAGCATCAGTTCTTTGGTGCTCAGCTTTCTTTATGGTCCAACTCTCACATCCATACATGACTACTAGAAAAACCATAGCTTTAAATATATGGACTTTTTCAGCAAAGTAATATCTCTGCTTTTTAATATGCTGCCTAGGTTGGTCATAAATTTTCTTCCAAGTAGCAAGTGTCTTTTAATTCCATGGCTGTAGTCACTATCTGCAGTGATTTTGGAGTCCAAGAAAATATAGTCTCTCACTGTTTCCATTGTTTCCTCATCTATTTGCTATGAAATGAGGGGGTTGGATGCCATGACCTTAGTTTTTTGAATGTTGAGTTTTAGCAGCTTTTTCACTCTCTTCTTTCACTTTCACCAAGAGGCTCTTTAGTTCCTCTTCACTTTCTGCCATAAGGGTTGTGTCATCTGCATATCTGAAGTTATTGTTATTTCTCCTGGCAATCTTGATTCCAGCTTGTGCTTCATCCATCTGGCATTTTGCATGAAGTACTTTGCATGTAAGTTAAAAAAACAGGGTTACAATATACAGCCTTGACATACTCCTTTCCCAAATTTGAACCAGTCTGTTGTTCCATGTCTGGTTCTAACTGTTGCTTCTTGACCGGTATACAGGTTTCTACATGTATTTTGCCACAATTAACATAAAAGATATAGCACCCTGTTATCCTTTGTAATTTTGAGTCTGTATCTCACAGAACCCTGAGGTTTAAGTTCAGGGAGCATCTTATTTTCATCCCTGTTCCCTAGAGAGTGGCATTACAGGTACAGAGAGGTTGCTGGGGACTACTGGCTAGGGGAGTAACACACACATGTGAACAACCAGTAACCAAAACATACTCACAAGACAACTGGGTAAGCAACAGATTACATTTAAATAACCACTCTTTAAAACTCTCCACCACAGACATACCTAGAAGTCTATAGCCGTGATATAATGAATGATAGCCTTGTAACATGAAAGAATAAACATTCAACTTAATGCCCCAAAGAGACTCAGGGAGCAGCTTCAGTTAGTCACTGAACAAAAGTTGGCTCCTAATTATTTCTAGTCTCACTGCAGGTCAGGAAGAAGGTGAGGACTTCTGTGTTTGGAAACATTAACCACAGTTCTTGATGCAGCCATGTCCCTGAGAGTACTGTAGGCAAATCAATGTTTGATTACTCATAGCTCTGTGTCCATCAGATTTCACCTTGTCAGTATAACTCCACTAATTTGTGTGTGTTTCTTCCAAAGCCATAAAATATGAATTATCTTAGAAACTTCATATATAGCTTAAGAACATAACAGTTTTGTATTCTTCCATCTTAAATCTCCCAAAATCATAGGACTATCTAAGATTCTAAAATGTTTGAGGAAACATTTAATTTGGAGACTGAATTAATAAATATGACAATCTGACTTTTGATCTGTGTCTTGGTCCACTCAGCATCACCATTAGCTTCACTTCTGTGTTGTGAGATGATACCCAGGCAGTGTGTTCTCGAAATGATTTCACTCCACCTGTGAACAACCCACGGAGAAGGCAATGGCACCCCACTCCAGTACTCTTGCCTGGAAAATCCATGGACAGAGGAGCCTGGTAGGCTGCAGTCCATGGGGTCGCTAAGAGTCGGGCACAACTGAGCGACTTCACTTTCATTTTTCACTTTCATGCATTGGAGAAGGAAATGGCAACCCACTCCAGTGTTCTTGCCTGGAGAATCCCAGGGGCGGGGAAGTCATCTATGGGGTCGCAAAGAGTCGGACACGACTGAAGCGACTTAGCAGCAGCAGCAGCAGTGTACAAGTCAGTTTTCCTTTCCTACTCACCTGTCCCAGCCCTGTCACTCCAGGACACCCCTTTGGTGTTGGCTTTGATTAAGAGAGGCTGCTGCAGGAGAGGGGAGGACTTGGGAGTGAGCCCACCCAGTAGAAGGGGTGCTCTATTGTCTTTCCGCCATGTCCTCTGCTGTCCTGATTCATGGAAGTTAAAGTTAATAGGAAAGAGTAGTTGGGTGCTATGCTGGTTTTAAATTCATGGAAGAAATACCAAGTAAATCTAAAGATCCAGAATGAGATAAATGCAACCCTAAGCTTCCTGGGTAGATTTTGAACTTGGGCTGCATTTCTCATTTAGATGATTTTTGGTTGATTTGATAATTTTAAAGAGTCCTGGGCAATTTTAAAGCATTTTCCATCTCTAGAGGTAGATTGATTTTGCTTTGTTATTTTTTTCTTGCTCAGAGGTATCACTTGAAATTTAACAGATGCTTGCTATAATGGGTAAAAATATTGGTTTCCTACATTTTCTCCTTTTTTTACATATTTTCTCAGTAACTCCTCCCCTCACTTCCAGTTTGTCCCACTTTCCCTCCAAGTTTCCTGACTCCTTGTGACTCAGACTGTGTTTCCAGGGTCAGTATCACCTGCATATCTTCGATCTTCTTATACAGAATCTCAGGCTCACCCAGACCACTTTCTCAGCATTGCATTTGAACAGGACCTTCCAAGAAAGTCCTTTCTCTCCCATAGACAGTTTTTGATGACACATAACCCATGATTTCCAAGAAATGTCCTTTGACAGTTTGAAACCAAACTCAGGAATCACCAAAATGCCTGCTGTGTTTGAGCATGAGGCTCTGGAATATTCTACAGCACTTAATACCCTATAGATTTATTTACTTTCATATTCTGCAAATCACACCCTTACATTATAATCCAATTCTGTGTGATCCCACTGCATTTGTTTGAATCCTTTCCATGGAGTCTGTCTTCATCATGGGCAGTTTTCATCCTGCTCCCGCCTTCCCCACATCAGCCTCTTGCAGGGACTAAAGGGATTTCCCACAGGCTCAGCCCTGCCTGGACCTGGAGTCAGAGCAGCCCCACCCAGCAGCATATATGTGTGGCTCTTTCACCACCTGATGGGATCCAAAATGAGTCTTGCTCCCCAAGCAGGGCAAGAGGTCTGTTTGGCCTGTTCCCCAGGCACAATGTACCCCACTTACCTGCAGGTTTCTCTCCCAGCCCAACTGTGGGTGCAGGTTCTTCCTGCAGACAGCCAGCCCACCTGACCTCACTTTCTCTGTTTTACCTACACAGAAGGACATCATAAAGTGTCAGGCCATCCAGGTGATAAGATAACCATCAGCAGATGGAAAAGAGGCCAACATATGTGGACTTGAGTCCCATCTTGTGACTTTTAGGCTCTGTTATTTCAGGTAGACTTAGTTGCCTGACACTTTAGGCATGGCCTTAGTTGCCAGGCTACTTAGATGGCCTGATACTTTTATCTTGTCCCTCTGTGTAGCTAAAACAGTGAAAGTGGGGAGAGGTGTAGATGCAGTTAAAGGAACATGTAGAACATAGAGATCTTATGACGGGAGAGTTGAAGCATAACATGAACATAAATGCATAAAATGTGATAGGTGGAACAAGAGGGATGACTTCACTGAGCAAAGAGGGTACCTGAGGTCAGGTGGGCTGGCTGTCATGAGTTTGAGCAAACTCTAGGAGTTAGTAATGGACAGGGAAGCCTGGCATGCTGCAGTCCATGGGGTCACAAAGTCAGACACGACTGAGCAACTGAACTGACTGACTGAAGTAATCTTATGCGGGCTTCCCAGGTAGCTCAGTGGTAAAGAATTCACCTACAATGCAGGAGACATAGGTTCAGTCTGTGGGTCAGAAAGATCTCCTGGAGAAGGAAATGGCTACCACTCTGATATTCTTGCCTGGGAAATCTCATGTACAGAGGAGCCTGGCGGGCTACAGTCCATGGGATCACAAAAGAGTCAGATACGACTTAGCAACTAAACAACAGTAACAACAACAACATAATTAAGGAAAGAATTTATTCTGTTTTTCAAAAGTAGCATAGCTGGCATTCAGGTACTGAATGTGGTCCTTAAAATGAGGAATTGAGTCATGAAGCATTGCAGGGGAAGAATCTTCAGGGCTTGGCACTACACTGGACTTTGGGAAAACTGGAAGTAAGGTAGACATTTTGAGCATATGAGCCTGGGAAAGAAGTAATGAGATTAGAGTGGGGAAGTCAGAGGAAGTGGCTGTTTTGTGTGGGCCATTGGGTGTTGATCATGTTAGGTTTGGTATATGAAGAGAGATCTAGATGCAAATATCTAAGAAGTTAGTGTGATCATCAGAAACCAACACCTCTGTGGTCTGGGAAAACAGCAAGGGGCCATCACAAAGCAGCTAAAATAAGATTGTCTCCAAATATCTTTTTGTTAGGAATGCAAACTTATTCATGCTGGTGACACTCTGCATGGCCAATTGGTAAAACACATTGATGACCTGGGAAAGACTTGAGACTATAGTTTTGATTACTGAATGGTAGAAATAGCCAGAGCCTAGTTTTCGTTGAGCAGCCTTTTTCTTACTCTCCTCACTGGGGTTTGGAGCTCACAGTCCTTTTGTTGTGAGCAGCCTGTGGTGCCCCTGAGAATCTTGGCCATTTACCAACAGTTTGTTCCTGTTTGCACAGGTGAATCAGTTTTAGTGGAACTGAGAGTGTGGAAACATACATTCTCATAGACACAGTTCTCACCTGTGTCCTGATTTGTGTTGATTTATATATGGGAACAGCCAGAAATACAGACATACCTGGTTTGATTGTGCCTCACAGATAGTGCTTTAAAAAAAAAAAAAAAGTGCATTCATGGCAGCCCTGCATCGAGGAAATGGATCAGCACCATTTTTCCTACAGCATTTGCTCAGTTTGTATCTCTCACATTTGGTGATTCTTGCAATATTGCAAACTTTTTTGTTTTGCTTTTGTTGTGGTGATCTGAAATTTCATGTTACTATAACCCAATAAAGTCTCAGATAGTGGTTAGTGTTTTTAGAACAATAAAGTATTTGAAAATTAAGGTATGCACATTGTAGACATAATGTAGACTATAATATAGTGTCAATATTGTGATATTTATATTATTGAGGTGGTCTGGAACCAACTCTGCAATATCTTTGAGGTCTGTGTGTACACAGAGCACATGAGTTTTATATATATATATATATATATATATATATATATACACACACACACACACATATATATATCCATACATACCCTAGACCTGCCTATGTACAGAAACTGGTCCAGCTATATTATATAAATTAGGGTATAATATAAGATACAAAATGGCCTCAAACATAATAAAATTAGGTAAACCCTCTTTTCTTACATTTAACCTCTGTAATGATAAATTATTTTTTGAAATGCCATGCCTGATTTTGCAGACTATGATTCAATACTTTGGAGATATTCAAGTGAGAAAATATGAAAGGTTCTGAGCATGGGCATTCTGATAACAGTGCTCAGAAAAATTTAGTTCTCTGTTCAAATCCAAGAGTTTTAAAAATTTACTGAGTTAATTGACAAATGATTGAATGCATGTCTTACACCCCTCATCGATTCCAAATCCCTAAATAGAGAAATTGAAATCGTCTCTTGGGAAGTTCCCACCAGGAGATTTGCAGTTGAGCAAGCTCATTGGTCAGGGAAAAAAAAAAGTCTCTGCATACATATTGAATGCACACAGTTAAAAGCCAGTCTTTACAGTATAGTTTTATTCCCCACCAACATTTTTACCTGTATTATACAGATTCTTTAATCTTACTGTTAGTACACTTAATTTTTCTCTGCTTTTTAAAAAAATCTTTAAATTTTATATTATAGTTGATTAACAGTGGTGTGTTAGCTCAATGTGTACAGCAGAGTGATTGAGTTATACATGTGTGTAATCTTTTTCAAATTCTTTTCCATTTAGATTATTACATAGCATTGAGCAGAGCTGCCTGTGATATACAGTAGGCTCTTGTTGGTTGTCCATTTTAAATATAGCGGTGTGTACATGTCAGTCCCAAACTCACTATCTCTGTTTTGGTTTTATTTTTTTATTTTTTATTTTTTTAAATTTTATTTTATTTTTAAACTTAACATAACTGTATTAGATTTGCCAAATATCAAAATGAATCCGGCACAGGTATACATGTGTTCCCCATCCTGAACCCTCCTCCCTCCTCCCTCCCCATTCCATCCCTCTGGGTCATCCCAGTGCACCAGCCCCAAGCATCCAGTATCGTGCTTTGAACCTGGACTGGCAACTCATTTCATACATGATATTTTACATGTTTCAATGCCATTCTCCCAAATCTTCCCACCCTCTCCCTCTCCCACAGAGTCCATAAGACTGTTCTATACATCAGTGTCTCTTTTGCTGTCTCGTACACAGGGTTATCGTTACCATCTTTCTAAATTCCATATATATGTGTTAGTATACTGTATTGGTGTTTTTCTTTCTGGCTTACTTCACTCTGTATAATAGGCTCCAGTTTCATCCACCTCATTAGAACTGATTCAAATGTATTCTTTTTAATGGCTGAATAATACTCCATTGTGTTTATGTACCACAGCTTTCTTATCCATTCATCTGCTGATGGACATCTAGGTTGCTTCCATGTCCTGGCTATTATAAAAAGTGCTACGTTGAACACTGGGGTACTCGTGTCTCTTTCCCTTCTGGTTTTCTCAGTGTGTATGCCCAGCAGTGGGATTGCTGGATCATAAGGCAGGTCTATTTCCAGTTTTTTAAGGAATCTCCACACTGTTCTCCATAGTGAATGTACTAGTTTGCATTCCCACCAACAGTGTAAGAGGGTTCCCTTTTCTCCACACCCTCTCCAGCATTTATTATTTGTAGACTTTTGGATCGCAGCCATTCTGACTGGTGTGAAATGGTACCTCATAGTGGTTTTGATTTGCATTTCTCTGATAATGAGTGATGTTGAGCATCTTTTCATGTGTTTGTTAGCCATCTGGATGTCTTCTTTGGAGAAATGTCTATTTAGTTCTTTGGCCCATTTTTTGATTGGGTCATTTATTTTTCTGGAGTTGAGCTGTAGGAGTTGCTTGTATATTCTCGAGATTAGTTGTTTGTCAGTTGCTTCATTTGCTATTATCTTCTCCCATTCTGAAGGCTGTCTTTTCACCTTGCTAATAGTTTCCTTTGATGTGCAGAAGCTTTTAAGGTTAATTAGGTCCCATTTGTTTATTTTTGCTTTTATTTCCAATATTTTGGGAGGTGGGTCATAGAGGATCCTGCTGTGATGTATGTCAGAGAGTGTTTTGCCTATGTTCTCCTCTAGGAGTTTTATAGTTTCTGGTCTTACATTTAGATCTTTAATCCATTTTGAGTTTATTTTTGTGTATGGTGTTAGAAAGTGTTCTAGTTTCATTCTTTTACAAGTGGTTGACCAGAGTTCCCAGCACCACTTGTTAAAGAGATTGTCTTTAATCCATTGTATATTCTTGCCTCCTTTGTCGAAGATAAGGTGTCCATATGTGCGTGGATTTATCTCTGGGCTTTCTATTTTGTTCCATTGATCTATATTTCTGTCTTTGTGCCAGTACCATACTGTCTTGATAACTGTGGCTTTGTAGTAGAGCCTGAAGTCGGGTAGGTTGATTCCTCCAGTTCCATTCTTCTTTCTCAAGATCGCTTTGGCTATTCGAGGTTTTTTGTTTTTCCATACAAATTGTGAAATTATTTGTTCTAGCTCTGTGAAGAATGCTGTTGGTAGCTTGATAGGGATTGCATTGAATCTATAGATTGCTTTGTGTAGTATACTCATTTTCACTATATTGATTCTTCCAATCCATGAACATGGTATATTTCTCCATCTGTTAGTGTCCTCTTTGATTTCTTTCACCAGTGTTTTATAGTTTTCTATATATAGGTCTTTAGATTCTTTAAGTAGATATATTCCTAAGTATTTTATTCTTTCCGTTGCAATGGTGAATGGAATTGTTTCCTTAATTTCTCTTTCTGTTTTCTCATTATTAGTGTATAGGAATGCAAGGGATTTCTGTGTGTTGATTTTATATCCTGCAACTTTACTATAGTCATTGATTAGTTCTAGTAATTTTCTGGTGGAATCTTTAGGGTTTTCTATGTAGAGGATTTGTTTTGGTTTTAATAACTAGACTGACACTTGACATGTATCTTTCCAAGATTCAGTTGTAAGTATTAATTTGTTATAAAATGCCTTTTGAACTGCTCAAATGAAAGGCCCCATATAAATGGCAAACATTGTGTTGTTGTTGACTCATTATGTGTATTCTGTCTATTGGCCACTGTCTTTTAAGACACTAAGAACTGCATTTCATAATTTTAAGGTGTTTCCTTTCAAGATAGAATATAATCAAAATATTTAACAAAAGTGATTTATTTTGTCTACCAAAGAATAATTCCTCTTAAATAACAGATCCCTGAAGAAGTGAGTATTTGGTTATGTATCACACTTCTGACTAGACTTGACATCTCTGTACAATTACCCATATAATTCTAAAAGTCAAAATACCCAGACAAGTAGGGATAAAGCTAATTTATAAGCTGATTTCTTATGGACCACTTAGAAGACTGCTGTTTTTTCACTTCTAATGTATTGACTCTATTAGTTTTAACTTGTCTTGTGACTATGGGGTCCCAACCAGGGGACAGTTGTCAATGTCTGAAATTTTTGGTTGCCATAGTTTGTGGGGTGCTTTTGGTATCCAGTGGGTAGAGTCCATGGCTACTGTTAACCCTCCAGAAATATACAGGGTAGTCCCCCATCCCCTCAATAAAATATCAATAGTGCCATCCATGTTTGAGAAACTTAGAGTCTACTCTTTATATAGAACTTTCTAAAATCATTTTCAGCAATCGGATTTTCTGCTAGGTTGGTTGCATACTGTTAATTCTTAATCCTTCCTGGATCACTTCACAGGTTGGCTTCGTGGGAAGAACGGGAGCTGGAAAAAGTTCCCTCATCGCTGCCCTTCTTAGATTGTCAGAGCCTGAAGGTAAAATTCTAATTGATGGCATCTGGACAACTGAAATTGGACTTCACGATTTAAGGAAGAAAATGACAGTTGCACCTCAGGTTTGCACATCAGAGTATTCTCACATGTTCTTTTTATGAGGCACTTGATTTAATTGCTTTTAATTTGAATTTTTTTTTCCAAATTGCATGAAAGGTTGACCCTTTTTCTCCCAATAGAGAGATAGAATTTTGATGTAGGAAATAAAACCACCTTTTCAAGGGTGATTATCTCGCTGGAGGACTTTCTGTGAAACTGTGGGGCTTTGAAAATTATAGGGTATATAGATGCTTTGGGGAGTCTTTTAGAATTCAGCTATTAGTAAATTATTTTAACCAGGGAGGCAGTACAGAATAATGACTTAGAACAGGGGACTTGGAATTCCCTCTTTGTGTACCTCAGTTTTTTCTCCCTTACAAGGCCGCTAACAGTCCAACTCATTGAGCTGTTGTGAGGGCTAAACGGGCCAGTGCATGTGCGGTGCTTCATGTAGACCCCTTATATGGTGGTTGTGATGGTGAAGCTTTGAATTGATCTCTTCCTGGGCTCTGATTCTGTTTTCCTTTGTTCTGATTCTTTGTTTTTGTTTGTTTCATGTGGGTTTGTTTTTGATTTGTTGTTTTTGTTCTTCTTGCTAAAGAAATATGATTTTTAGGGAGTGTTTTAGAGGCTGGATTATATAAATATGCACAATAGAAACTCCTGAAAGTTAAAAATAGTATTATCATCAGTTCAGTTCAGTACAGTTGCTCAGTTGTGTCCAGCTCTTTGCGACCCCAGGGACTGCAGCATGCCAGGCTTTCCCGTCCATCACCAATATCCGGAGCTTGCTCAAACTCATGTTAATCAAGTCAGTGATGCCATACAACCATCTTAACCTCTGTCATCCCCTTCTCCTCCTGCTTTCAATCTTTCCCAGCATCAGGGTCTTTTCAAGTGAGTCAGTTCTTTGCATCATGTGGCCAAAGTATTGGAGTTTCAGCTTCAACATCAGTCCTTCCAATGAATATTCAGGACTGATTTCCTTTAGGATAGGCGATTCAATCTCCTTGCAGTCCAACAGACTCTCAAGAGTCTTCTCCAATACCACAGTTCAAAAGCATCCATTCTTTGGTGCTCAGCTCTCTTTATAGTCCAACTCTCACATCTATACATGACTACTGGAAAAACCACAGCTTTGATTAGATGGACCTTTGTTGGCAAAGTAATGTTTCTACTTTTTAATATGCTATCTAAGTTGGTCATAACTTTTCATCCAAGGAGCAAGCTTCTTTTAATTTCATGGCTGTAATCACCATCTGCAGTGATTTTGGAGCCCAAGGAAACAAAGTCTCTCACTGTTTCCATTGTTTCTCCTATCTATTTGCCATGAAGTGATGGGGCCAGATGCCATGATCTTAGTTTTCTGAATGTTGAGTTTTAAGCCAACTTTTTCACTCTCCTCTTTCACTTTCATCAAGAGGCTCTTTATTTCTTCTTCCCTTTCTGCCATAAGGGTGGAGTTATCTGCATATCTGAGGTTATTGATATTTCTCCCAGCAATCTTGATTCCAGCTTGTGCTTCATCCTGGCCAGCATTTTGCATGATGTACTGTGCCTATAAGTTAAATAATCAGGGTGACAATAAACTGCCTTGATGTGCTTTTTTCCTGATTTAGAACCAGTCTGTTGTTCCAGGTACAGTACTAACCATTGCTTCTTGACCTGCATACAGATTTCTCAGGAGGCAGATCAGGTGATCTGGTATTCTCATCTCTGTAAGAATTTTCCACAGTTTGTTGTGATCCACACAGTCAAAGG
The DNA here is from genome assembly GCF_029407905.1 of Bubalus kerabau. Taxonomy (NCBI): domain Eukaryota; kingdom Metazoa; phylum Chordata; class Mammalia; order Artiodactyla; family Bovidae; genus Bubalus; species Bubalus kerabau. The sequence continues at coordinate 72,559,719 of NC_073635.1, forward strand.
CTTTGGCATAGTCAGAAAAGCATAAGTAGATATTTTTCTGCAGCTCTCTTGCTTTTCCGATGATCCAGCATATGTTGGCAATTTGATCTCTGGTTCCTCTGCCTTTTCTAAATCCAGCTTGAATATCTGGAAATTCATGGTTCACATACTGTTGAAGCCTGGCTTGGAGAATTTTGAGGATTTCTTTACTAGTGTGTGAGATGAGTGCAATTGTACAGTAGTTTGAACTTTCTTTGGCATTGCCTTTCTTTGGGATTGGAATGAAAACTGACCTTTTCCAGTCCTGTGTACTCAGCATATAAGTTAAATAAGCAGAGTGACAATATACAGCCTTGACATACTCCTTTCCCAATTTGGAACCAGAATTATCATATGATACTGCAATTCTATTTTAGGATATAAACCCCAAATATTCAAAGCAGGGTCATGAGTAGATCTCTCTATATATATGTGTTCATAGCAACGTTATTCACAATAGCAAAAATATGGAGTCACCTAAGGTCCCATTCGGAGAAGGCAATGGCACCCCACTCCAGTACTCTTGCCTGGAAAATCCCATGGATGGAGGAGCCTGGTGGGCTGCAGTCCATGGGGTCGCTAAGAGTCGGACATGACTGAACTACTTCACTTTCACTTTTCACTTTCATGCATTGGAGAAGGAAATGGCAATCCACTCCAGTGTTCTTGCCTGGAGAATCCCAGGGACGGGGAAGCCTAGTGGGCTGCTGTCTATGGGGTCTCTCAGAGTCGGACACAACTGAAGTGACTTAGCAGCAGCAAGGTCCCATTGACAGATAACTGGAAAAACAAAAAAATGGTTGCTGCTGCTGCTGCTGCTAAGTCACTTCAGCCATGTCTGACTCTGCTATATATATATATATATATATATATATATATATGTGTGTGTGTGTGTCTGTGTGTGTGTGTGTGTGTATACACACACACATACACATACACACACACACACCATGGAATATAGTTCAGCCTTATAAAGGAAGCCAATTCTGACACATGCTACAATACAGGTGAACCTTGAGGAAACTATGTTAAGTGAAATAAGCCAGTCACAGATGATAATTGCTGTATAATTCTATTAATATGAAGTACCCAGATTAGTCAGTTCATAGAGACGGGAAGAATGGTGGGTGCCCGGATTTGCAGGGAGGGGAGTTGTTTAATGGCTATAGAGTTTCACTTGTGCAAAATGGATGGAGTCTGTGGCTAGATGGTGGTGATGGCTGTACAATAATGGGAGTGTATTTAATACTACTGAAATGTACACTTAAAAGTCATTAAGATGGTAAATATTATGTGTTGTTGAGTGACTAAGTCATGTCTGATTTTTTTGCACCACATGGACTATAACCTACCAGGCTCCTCTGTCCATTGGATTTTCCAATCAAGAATACTGGAGTGCATTGCCATTTCCTTCTCCAGAGCTCCTCAACCCAGTGGTCAAACCGACATCTCCTGCATTGCAGGCATTGGCAGGCAGATTTTTTACTGCTAAGCCACACTGTTTTGCCACAGTTTAAAAACAATTTTTTAAAAGATATCCCTTTCAGGAAAAATGGGAAAAATTTTTCAGCACCTGTAACCCTTATATTTAAAGATTTCCTCTGGCTACCAGATTTATGACTTAGTAGTTTCAGTAGAATGCAAGGAGTTTAGATTCCCAAGTTTTGATTGTACCAATCTCTGAAATAAATCAAATGAGACTAGTTAGCAGAAATAGTGGACGTGTCTAAGTCCTTTTATATCCTCAGATGAAAGAATCTATAAAGGTGCCTGCGTTATTTTTAATATCTCTTAATTTAAAAAAAAAAAGGTTATATGCTTGTGTATATAAGAAAACTTTATCAATAAAGAAAAACATGGGATGATTCTTGGCCCTGCTGGTAATATTTGGAATCACATCTGAGCAAAGACTAAACATCCCTCGACATCACCAGTTTTTGGTCCTGTTCTATCAGTCTCCACCCTACTTTTGATCATGCTCTGTGTACACACTCCGGAGGAGGAGGAGAACATGATTACAAAGCAGTGCTAAACTTTGTATTCAGGTAAATAATGATCACCAACCATTATAACTACAAAACTTATTACATGCCTTTGTCTCCAAGGCACAGTGTTGTTTGATTAAAGAGAGAGTTTCTGGAGAGACCCTACTGCCGGGAGCCAGCACAGGAGTTCCCACCCATGACAAAGGTCATGAGGAGCGGCCTGATATGCAAAGGCGAGTCAGGACTTAAGGGGCCCCCTGGACCTGCTTGAGCATCTACCCCCAAAACCAGAATCTGTCTGTTTTGCTGTTTTGCAACTTTCACCAACTCCTCTGACATTAACGGGGGGCTATCCCCGACCACCTTTCCCTGAAGGAAATCAACTTAGAGCTCTAGTTAATTAGCCTCCTGGGCATAGTAGGAGTGTTTCAATCCAAACCCCTCAGATGGCTCTCTAACTTGCCTGACAGGTTTATCTGGACTCCTACAGCTACGCATACGATTGTTTACAGCCTCCCAACTGCGAGAGGCATGGGAAGCTTAAGATATTCAAATAATATAGAGCCTCTCAGAGAGTTAGAAGTTATTAGAATAGAACTGGTGGAGGATTTCATTGTTGAGCCAACGCTTGCTGCCAAGTTTCCACGTCCCCTGTATTGTGTCCTTGGGAGTATAATTAATATAGTTGATATATAGAAAAAATAAGTAGTGGCCTTGATGTTAACAACTTTAGACCCTTAAGGTAATAAATTCTTTCCTTGTTATAAGCCCACTGCACCTTTGCCCTATAGGAATGCAACTTTATCTAACACTTTTGGTGGATGGCGACAAACTTTAAAATAATTACTCTTAGAAAAAACAAGTTTTCTGGTTAACTAACCTTTATCAGAACAAAGAGTCATAAAATGTTAATAGGCCTCCTGGCCAGAAGATGATGTAAATCACCTAAAGCATTTGTATAGGATAAGTTTACAGAAAAGAAAGCCTGGTCTCGATAAGGATCAAGGACTGCCAACTTTGCATGACTTTACACCCCCTATTATCCTCTATGCACAACTTAAGGTATATAAGCTCCCTTTAAAAATAAACCTACGGGCCTTGCTCATTAGGCTTGGTCTCCCCTTGTCGTTCTTTCTTCCTTTTCTCTCCTTTTCTTCTCTGTTCTTCCTTCAGGATGACTGATTGAAGTGTGGGGGCTCTCTGAGACCACTTACCTGCCTGGGCTTCTAAGACCCACTCGAGAAGGTGCCTAAGGTGGGGCACCTTCAGCTATTCAAGAGGGCGCCTGCGGCCTCCGTGGTCAGAGCAAGTTCGGTGTCATGAACTTTATTGGTTTCCCACATAAACCAGTCAGATCAAGCCTCTGTCTCTCCCCTTTTGCTATTCTTTCACCAAAGCCGTCCTCCTGAAGATATTCCTGGATCCAACCGGGGCTGGACCCCGGTACCCTGCAATGTGAAAGGTCTCAGAAAATCATACAGAAGGAAGTCAGGGATAGAATGTTTAAGAGTTTAGACCAAATGTTACCATGACCCACATTTTAATTCCTGCTCTGCCTCTTACAACTATTGAGACTTGATGAAGTCACTCGGTTTCCAAACTTCAGACTCCTTATCCTTAAACTAGATCTAGGAATTACTGCTGCACAGATGTGTTGTGAAGATGTAGCTGGGTGAGAAAATGTTTGTGTTCCATGTCTGGTTCTTGAGAATGCTCAGTCAGTAGTAATTATCATTATTCTTAAGGATTGGGGCACTGGACTTTCAGAGATTGTTTCTACTTAAATAAAAAGAGTAATACATTCTGAAACAATTTTGCTTTTCAATTTCTATTTATGTTTTTTTGTGTGATTTTCTTTATATTTATTGGTTATAAACCAAATTATTTATATAAGTTTAAACAGTAAAGCAAAAAATAAAAACCAGAAAAACACCCCCCACCAACCCAACACACACAATAGGAGTTTTGGGGAAAAGTAAAACAGAAAAATATGTCTAACCTCTTTTCTATGAGGAACAAGAGGAGAGAATATCACGTTTAATTTCATTTTGATTTCATATTCCCTTCCCACCAGCTTCTTTCCTGACCACCACCCTGTACACACTCTTACTTTCCAGTCCCCCACCAAGACCTCTGGCCTTTTTTTCAGCCCTCCCCACATTCTTGACTATTGTCTCCCTGTCCTTGAGGACAGGGCCTGTGTCCCTCATTTCTGTTGTTCCAGTGCTTGTTGCAGACTCTGACAAGCTACACGGGTATTAGTAATATTTTCAAAAGTTTGTGGAATCCCTAACAGGTTTTAGCCTTTATCCCTACCATGTCCTAGCTAATCCTCACAATCCTCCTGTTTTCCTTATCTGACAGATTTAAAAATCATGACATGTGAGTTTAGGGCATCCTTGGTGACTCAGCAGTAAAGAATCTTCCTGCCAGTGCAGAGACGTGGGTTTGATCCCTGGGTTGGGAAGATTCCCTGGAGAAGGAAATGGCACCCCACTCCAGTATTCTTGCCTGAGAAATCCCATGGACAGAGGAGCCTGACAGCTACAGTCCATGGGGTTGCGAAAGAGTCATACACGACTTAGTGATTAAACAACAACAACCGTGAGCTTAACCCACTGCCCAGGTAAGCAGCAAGCAGTGAAGTCAGGGTTTGAATTCTGTGTATGTCTGTTTATTTTTTTTTTTAAGTTGAAGTATGGTTCTTTACAGTGTTTCAAATGTTCAACAAAGTGATTCAATTTTATATATGTGTGTGTATGTATGTGTGTGAGTAAGTATATTCTTTTTCATTCTCTTTTCCATTATAGGTTATTACAAAATACTGAGTATAGTTACCTGTGCTATACAATAGATCCTTGTTCATTTTTTTTTATATACAGTAGTATGTATCTGTTAATCACAAATTCCTGATTTATCCCTTCCTCCTGCTTTGCCCTTTGGTAATATAGTTTGTTTTCTATGTTGGTGAGCTTATTTCTGTTTTATAAATAAGTTCATTTATATCATCTTTTTTAGATTCTACATATAAGTGATATCATACTACATTTGTCTTTCTCTGACTTACCTGGTATGATAATCTCTAGGTCCATCCATGTTACTACAAATTGCATTATTTCATTCTTCTTTATGACTGAGTAATATTCTATGTGTATGTCTTTGTGTGTATATACTGTGTATGTATATATAAATATAGTGTGTGTGTATATATATATATATACACATATATATAGTGCTATATATATGTATATATATATGCATACTACTTGTAAGCACTACTTAACAAGACATGGAAGCAACCTAAATATACATTGACAGATGAACTGATAAAAAGGTGCTTTTATCAGTTGAACGGATAAAGAGATGCTTAATGTCTTATAAACACTACTTAAGACATGGAAACAACTGATTTATCAGTTCATCTGTCAATGGACAATTAGGTTGCTTCCATGTCTTGTAAGTAGTGCTGCTGTGAACATCGAGGAACATGTATCTTTTGAATTAGAGTTTTTGTCTTTTCTGGATACGTGGCCAGGAGTGGGTTTGCTGGGTCATATGATAACTCTTATTTTTGTTTTTTTTTTTTTAAAGAAACTTCCATACTGTTTTCCACAATGTACCAATTTACATTCCCAATTTACCAACAGTGTATAAGGGTCCTTTTTTCTCCATACCTCCTTCACTATTTATTTTTTGTAGGCTTTTTAATGATGGCCATTCTGTCTGATGTGAGGCAATACCTCATTGTAGTTTGGATTTGCATTTATCTAATAATTAGTGATATTGAGCATCTTTTCATGTCCCTCTTGGCCATGTGTATTTATTATTTGGAGAAATTTCTTCTTAGGTCTTCTGTCTATTTTTTGATTGAGCAGTTTGTTTTTTTGATATTGAGATTTATAAGCTATTATATATACAGACATCTGTTGCACTTCTCTGCATTATCAGCAAGAAAACAGAAAGAGAAATTAAGGGAAATACCCATTTATCATTGCGTGAGAAAATGAACTAAAAGAATCTGAGAATAAACCTATTTAAAGAGGCAAAAGAAAACTGTAAGACACTGATTAAAGAAATTAAAGACAACGTGAACAGATGTAAAGATATACCATGTTCTTAAATTGGAAGTTTCAATATTGTTAAAATGACCATACTAGTCAAGGTACCCTACAAATTGAGTGCAATTCCTATCAAGTTAACAATAATATTTTTCATAAAACAAGAACAAAAAAAAATTAAAATTTTTATGGAAACACAGAAAACCTTGAATACTAGAAACAGTCTTTAGAAATAAGAACAGACCTGGAGGAATCACACGCTGTGACTTGATACCATACTACAAAAGCTACTTTAATGAAAACAGTATGATAATGGCACAGAAATCAGACATATAGATTAGTGAAATAGGATAGAAAGTTCAGAAATAAACCCCCACACTTATGGTCAATTAATCTAAGACAAAGAAGGTGAGACTATATAATACAATGGATAAATGCCAGTCTCTCTAATAAGTGATGCTGGGAAATCTGGACACAACATGTAGAAGAATGAAATTAGAACATTCTATAACACCATATACAAAAATAAACTTAAAATGAATTAAAGACCTAAATGTAAGACCAGGTACTACAAAACTCCTAGAGGAAAATGCAGGCAGAATACTATTTGACATAAATCACAGCGATATTTTCTTGGTTCCATCTCCTACAGTAAAGGAAACAAAAGCAAAAATAGACAAATGAGGCCTAATTAAATTCAAAAGCTTTTGCACAGCAAAGGGAACCATAAACAAAACAAAAAACAACCTATGGAACGACAGAAAATACTTACAAATGATGTGACCAACAAGGAATCAATTTACAAAATATATAAGCAAGGTTCAAATTTGAGGAGATTCCCAACTCCAGAACCTGAGTAGCTAACTGTTCTATTAGTGACTTCAACATGCTGTTGACTGTGATCCACAGTAAAACTGCTTTGTATTATGATTTCATGCTTGTGCAAAAGTCTCTCTCTCACACACACATACACACACATACAGACACACACACGAGAAACAAAAATTTTATGAAACAATGTTATTATTGAACTGTGCTCCAATATTTTCTATTATATATGTTCTATTTTAGTTCATACAAAAACAAAATGATGGTCACAAGCCCAAAATTGATATCATGATCCACTGACTGCACCTGCAGTTTCCAAACATGGCTCCTCATTGTCATCCCGTTGGACTGGGCTTCACTGGTCCATGTTAGCATCACTTTAGGAGCTTCATTGATGTTTCAGGTTCTCACAGCAGAGCCTATTTTCCAGTAATGGAATTAGGGCTCAGGGAGATTTGTAACATACTCTGAACCAAATAGCTAATAATCTGTAGAATCAGAATTTAGAATTGTCCTTTTTAAAAAATATGTTTGTTGAATGATATTCTCATCAGATATTTTCCCATTTTTTCCTACCAACCCACTAAAAAGGATTCCCCTAACCATAACAAATATGAATACGTATAAAGCAAAACTGGAAGATACTACTCCTAATGTTATGTCTGTTATTTGGACAGTATCTGTTCAGAAACAGGTTTATTCACTTATGCACCATGGACTAATAAGTGTCAGGGAAAGATACTCAAAATCTCACTCCTCCCCAGCCAAGAGCCCTTTCTCTTTACAATGTCTAGCTGGCTGTGGAGGTGGAGAAAATCTGTTGGTTTGGTTAACTAAGTTACTTGTTTAAGTACTAATAGGAAGCAATGATGCCTGTGTTTCAATATCCTGATTTAGGGAACCTGGGAAGCTGAGAGCAGACTCTGTAGAGGGGGGAGCTGTTTCTGTGAGTTGCCCCATTAGGTGATCCAGGCCTGCATCATCCTACTTGGTTCCCCGCTCCCTGTGATCCTGGGAGCAGCAGTGAGCTTCCAGTGTCACCTCTCTCTCCCCCAGGCTCACCCCCATCACTGTTGACTCCACCATGAGCAGGTCAGAAGTGAGGGAGGTGTGACATCATCAAGGACCTGCATAGGAACCAGAGGCAGGGGAGTGGTGACATAGACCATCAGTCCTGGAGTCTGGTAGGGAACTTTCAGAGACAAATACTGTATTCTCAAGAAAGTACTCCTCACTTTGTGCTCACAGTTTCAGGAAAAAGCAAAAATGAAACTGTTTCCTAAATAATTTCCTTAAACAGAACAGGTAGATGAAGTGTATGTATCCTTTGTGCTCACAACCTGAAGTATTTAGTTAAGTATGCCCCCCATAAAGAATATCAAGGGGAGATTATATTCTGGAGTAGCTGCTTATCTGAAAGGATGTGGAAAATGGATTTCAGAACCTCTTCAGATGATTCTCTGCACCGAGAGCCCCTCATGCTGTTGGCACAAAGGAAATATTTTCAGTTTAAGAGGGATTCCATACACATTCAGTATTTATGTTTGCACTGCAAGTGTTGGCACAGATCAGCAGCCATCATCTTTATCATGATTAATCAGATTCATTTTTATATTTAATACTTTTTTTTTTAATCAAAGCAAAAACTTGGTAGTTTTTAAACAGGCCTCTCTGCTCTTTCTTATTTCCATTCTGTGAGTTTTCTGCAGTAGGTCGAAGGTGAACTAGAGCTGTCTCTCTGACTTCTCTGTGATTACTTGGCTTTATTTCCATTTTTTCTTGTTGAGAAAAAGAAAATAGGTGGATGTACTATACATTTCCTTACTGTTGTTAAGATATACAGCTGGAATCTAGACTAATGCAGTTGGCCCTTTGTTCCTGACACTGAAGCCTCCATTAAATCCCATGGAACTGCTTCCTGGAGCCCCTGAAGGAGGACTTTATGGGACTTAAATTCTTTTTCATTTCTTGGAAAAGAATGTTTTTGTCTGAATATGGGTGATGATTATAGCTGCTTTCCTCATAGCTCAGTTGGTAGAGAATCCACCTGCAATGGAGGAGACCCCGGTTCGATTCCTGGATCAGGAAGATCCCTGGAGAAGGGATACGCTACCCAATCCAGTATTCTTGGGCTTTCCTATGGCTTAGCTGGTAAAGAATCCAACTGCATTGTGGGAGACCTGGGTTCTATCCCTGAGTTGGGAAGATCCCATGGAGAAGGGAAAGGGTACCCACTCCAGTATTCTGGCCTAAAGAATTCCATGGACTGTATAGTCCATGGGGTCGCAAAGAGTCAGATATGACTGAGTGACCTTTACTCACTTTATGGGTGATGATCAGTTCATTCAGAGGGTTTAAGATTAAAAAAGAAGAAAAAGAAAACAAGATTAAAGCAACTTCATGTGATTCCCACATTCTTGAAAGAGAGACACTCAGTTCAGTTCAGTTCAGTCACTCAGTCGTGTCCGACCCTTTGCGACCCCATGAATCACAGCATGCCAGGCCTCTCTGTCCATCACCAACTCCCGGAGTTCACCCAGACTCACGTCCATTGAGTCAGTGATGCCATCCAGCCATCTCATCCTCTATCGTCCCCTTCTCCTCCTGCCCCCAATCACTCCCAGCATCAGAGTCTTTTCCAATGAGTTAACTCTTCGCATGAGGTGGCCAAAGTACTGGAGTTTCAGCTTTAGCATCATTCTGAGAGGGTAACAGGCAGGAAGGCCAGGGGTCTCCAAATGGAGGAAATAGCCTGCAAGTGTCAGACATTTTTCTCTCTCTTAAGCTGCAGGAGGAAACAAACTAGCAATATTTTTTTCCTTCTCTATACAAATTTAAAGAGAGGTTTCTCTTAAAATACTGTGTTGCCATAATGACACCTGGTTTCTCCTGAAGTTAGCTATTCTTGAGCCTAGAGATAACCAATGCCTTTTTCTTATGGAAATGTTTGTCTTAAGCTATGCTAATGTACTACGCCTTTACCCCAAACTCTGTCTCCAATTCGGTTCCGCCTCTTGGCCCAAAACCTACTTGACAAACCAGTATGTTATACTCAGATATTGTTCCCCTAATCTATGTAAATGAAACTATTTGTATGGTGGTCTGCCCTTCTTTAAGATTCAAGTTAATTATTTGATGGCCCAAGATAAACCATTTGGTGCCATTCTAAATTTTAAGACATTCCTTTCTTTCATTAACAGACTGCTAGTGACTATATAACATCCAGCTGAAGACTAGCAGGGGGGTACTCTTTCTGCCCTCTTCTGATGCCTATGTCAGAAGCTTTCTCTATCTCCTTTATACTTTAATAAAACTTTATTACACAAAAGCTCTGAGCAATCAAGCCTTGTCTCTGGCCCCGGATTGAATTCTTCTCCTCCGGGAGCCAAGAATCCTGGTGTATTCGCGTGATTCAACAACAACCTTTCAATTCCTTCCAAAGAAATCCCAGGGCTGATCTCCTTCAGAATGGACTGGTTGGATCTCCTTGCAGTCCAAGGGACTCTCAAAAGTCTTCTCCAACACCACACTTCAAAAGCATCAATTCTTCAGCGCTCAGCCTTCTTCACAGTCCAACTCTCACATCCATACATGACCACAGGAAAAACCATAGCCTTGACTAGACGAACCTTTGTTGGCAAAGTAATGTCTCTGCTTTTGAATATGCTATCTAGGTTGGTCATAACTTTCCTTCCAAGGAGTAAGCGTCTTTTAATTTCATGGCTGCAATCACCATCTGCAGTGATTTTGGAGGCCCCAAAAAATAAAGTCTGACACTGTTTCCACTGTTTCCCCATCTATTTCCCATGAAGCGATGGGACCCGATGCCGTGATCTTCGTTTTCTGAATGTTGAGCTTTAAGCCAACTTTTTCACTCTACCCCTTAAATAAGGTGCTCAGATTAGAAATGAGAACGTAGCCTTTCTACTCAGATTAGAAATGAGAACATAGCCTTTATACATTTTACAAAGGAAGCCGCAGTGGTAGATACGCTTGAAAATATACTTTAGTGGAATGCAGTTTCCTGATTTGGGACTGACATCATCAGGGTACAGTGCTGGGCTTCATCTGCTTTGTTTGTAACCACTTGTATGTTTTTTGCCTTCATCCCAGGTCGTTTTAAGCCTCTGAAGGCTAGTGGTTAGGTTTCTTTGTAAGATAATGAGAGGTTCGTCTTCTAGCACCCTCTACAAAAGGTCTAGTATGATCACTGTACTACATTAAATGTTCTGATTCAGAGTAGCCATTTTTGGGTCACACACTGTCTTGCCACTCATATGGTTCACTAGACCCAGGGTAGATAAGGCGCCACTGGGGAAGCTAGAAGAAGACTTGAAGAGCTGTGGGGACTACAGAAAGTTTTATTCTCTCTGGGCAGCAGCAGCCAGGAGTCTTCAAAGACTACTGATATACTAAAACAGACAAAAGTGGCCCATCACCAAGTGGGTGCTCAGGCCCTGTACTACCAATGTCAGTAGTATGGTGTTTTACAGAACACAAGGTAAGAGGTGGGGAGAGAGTGGGGCAGGAGAGCCTGAGTGATGCCGTGTTGTCAGTTAATTTCTCTACGCACATCCAATATGAACTTGTATTATATTAGTAACAAAGGAAACAATTACTATGTAATATAGCACAAATGATAAATTTAAATAGTGTAAACTTTAAACCATGATAAAAAACAGTTTTGAATCTAATGCTCCACTTAAAATATTATATTGAATAAGTGTCTGTTTTCCTGACTCTGTGGTGCCAGTTGTGCAAGAGTGTGCTCAGTCGTGTCCAGTGGACTTTGTGACCCCATGGACTGTACCCCGTCAGGCTCCTCTGTCTATGGGATTCTCCAGGGAAGAGTACTGGATAGCTGTTCCCTTCTCCAGGGGATTTTCCTGACTCAAGGATCCAATCCATGTCTCCTACATTGTGGATTCTTTACCTGTTGTGCTGCTTACTCTTATTATATGAGGTTTAATTGTGTACCTTCAGAAAAAATGCAAGAGACAATAAACAGTGTATATTTACATGTAGGTTGTGTGTCCTACCATAAATCTCTACACTGTTCTGCCTGCACTTATTTATAATATTAATTTCTTAACTTTATTGCTTAGAGGTGGGTAATTTAATAATATCTATCAGAAATGATCATTCATTTGACCCTTATTTGCCCTTGCGGTATATGTTTACTGTGGGCACATTTAATACCTTTTGAAGATAATGGTTTCTTATTTGGCAAATGTTGGAAGTAGAATGAGTAGAAACTGAAATGAACACTATTCATACAACACTGACATATTAATCAGATTGATCAAAAATTGCCTGCCAGCTTTAAAGAAAAATATAACTTCAATCAGTTAAACTTTTATTTAGTCATTCTTTTTATTCAGCAAGTTTCAATTAAAACTTTACTGATTTTGAAATGTCTTAGCAAAGAGAAATAGTCTTATTTACTAAACTATATCTTCCATTTAATACTGCAAAATAAACATTCATAATTCTCAATATATCCTTTTAGATTGATGGTAGAGACTTGAGTGGGGACCATTATTACAATGGGAAATGCTTAGTTTCTGTTTTTTGTATGACATTCAGCAGTGGTTTGGTGATAATTAGCAGAACCTCCTTAAGGCCTACATAGTGTCTGAGGGCTCTGATGAAAGCTCAGTCTGAAGCAGCTGCAGGCGCTGGTCAGGGGCTCAGAAGTGAGGGACTCCTCTTTCTGCAAAGAATCCTGCTTTAGTCCTCTAGTCTTTAAAGAACTTCATCCCCTTCAAAGAGTGTTCCCAAGAGAAGAAGGTGAGGAAGGTGACAATAAAAAAAGGTTCTAATTATGTAATTGGTGACTGAGTTTTAAATGAGGACACTGTGCCTGGTCTCCTGAATCACCAAAACTGCCCTTCACAAATGTGCTAATACTGTGACACTTTTCATTGTTTAAGGAAGGAAGAAAGGTCTTTAAAAAATAAGCTGAGGTGGGAGGGGGGGTTCAGGATGGGGAACACGTGTATACCCGTAGCAGATTCATGTTGATGTATGGCAAAACCAATACAATATTGTAAAGTAAAAAAAAATAAAAATAAAATATAAAAAAATAAAAATGATAAATAATAAGAACTTAAAAAAATAATAAGCTGATTTTTTTCATAGACTATCTTAGATAGCACTTTAATAGACTATATTTTGAAAACCAGGTGGATGCTTCATACCTTAGACGTCTTAACAGGATGTGAATTTGCTTTATGAGAGGAACCTGAGAGAAAAAGTGTTCAGGTCGTGTAAGCCAGGATGGGCAAAGAAGCATTCTTGTCATCATTGTAAGCAGAGAGACCCCATCTCACTTTTCCCAATTGAGCTCAAAGCTGGTTACTTAAGCTGGCCTTTTTCAAGCCCTTTATCTCCTCAAACAGAAATGCTTGAAGAGTCTCTTGTTTTGGGCCCCAGAGTAAAATCCTGCCATAGTTTAGAGCCTTGGAGGGAAGGTGGAAAAGAGTCAGAGGAAAGGGAGGAATATCACAGACCAGTCTCCTCTCTACTGGCGACGTCATTTGTGTAAATCTAATGGAAACAGCTAAAGGAAGAGAAATTGCCTGCATGTCGCAATCTTACAAAGAATAAAAAGTTTTCTAAAAATCTGAAGTAGAATGATGATTATTCCCTGACAAGGAACTCTCACCATTGCTTAGATGGTTATTTAGTCTTTGGTCCTAAATTCCGGAGTTTTAAAGGAGGCCTTAAATGTGGTTCTTGTGATTTTTCAGTTCAATTCAGTAACCATTTTGAAACATCCTGTGACCAGTGATTTTCAGTGCTTTAGAAGCATATTGGCTGCTTGCTCAACAATGTGCAAATGTAGCTCCCCTTATAATGTCTTTTTAATTTTGGATTCTACTTAGGGGTACATCTTTTTTTTGATGGCCTACCATGTGTTTTCTGCATCCATTTCTCTCTTACAAGACTTAAAACTAAGACAATAGGGAAAGACGAGGTGGGAGGCGCTCCGAGTGACATTCTTCTTCATGGTTGGAGTGAAGAAATATCTATATTCATTTTCCTTCTCAGGCTTTTGTGAAATGATGAGGAACAGAACAGCTCTAAGGCCAGGCAGGAATTGAACATGGTGATTCTGACCAGTTCCCGGGCACTTGTGGAAGAATCAAGTCTCCTCTTATTCCTACACGTGTGCATCCCATTGTTCTGCCCCCTTTGTTGAAAAGAGCCAGTTGGGCTCTTCTCTGCTGCTCATATTCTGTGTCCTCGCTTACTAGAGACTTCCATAAGAAACTTAAATGGCCTACATGAGCTTATGTACAAGATTCTCTCTTAAACACAGAAAGAAAGAAAAGAAAGAAAATCAAGTCGCTCAGTCAATGTCCAACTCTTTGTGACCCCATGGACTGTAGCCTGCCAGGCTTCTCCATCCATGGGATATTCCAAGCAAGAACACTGGAGTGGGATGTTATTTCCTTCTCCAGGGGATCTACCCAACCCAGGAATTGAACCCAGATCTCCCATATTGCAGGCAGACTCTTAACATCTGAGCCACAAGAAGAGGGATGCATTTCCAGAGGAATTTACCTGTGGCTCCTCCTAAAATAGATAAATAAGAGGAGCTATTAAATTAAAATAATATTATTATGATACAGGTCACAGTGGGTTTTAGGTCCTCCTGGCTTTGAAGTTAGTAACGAGGCTCTCTGAGGCATTCTGTGCTGATGTACAGGTGAGAGAACGTGGGACCAGCTGGTGCAGGAACACAGAATCTCTCTCCATGGACAGAGGAGCCACAGGCCCCAGGAGCTGACTTCTCTTTGCATGTGTGGGGATGTTCATTCACACCTATTGAGAGAGTCCCCATCCCAGAATACTGTTTTACCAAATGGAGAAAATATCCTAGTTTATTCTTCATTGCAATTTGAAAATAGTTCACAATTTTGCTTTGAGGCACAAACCTCAACTAATCATGCTTTTAATGTTTCCCAGCATCACACCAGGATTGACAGTTAATTTATGTAGATCTTGATGTAAAGTTTCTCAAATAATTATATCATCATTGTGTGTGTGTGTTTAAGTAAATATTCATTACCAGAAAGGTACTTAAAACAAACAAACAGGGTTATTGTTACCATCTTTCTAAATTCCATATACGTGTGTTAGTATACTGTATTGGTGTTTTTCTTTCTGGCTTACTTCACTCTGTATAATAGGCTCCAGTTTCATCCACCTCATTAGAACTGATTCAAATGTATTCTTTTTAATGGCTGAGTAGTACTCCATTGTGTATATGTACCTCAGCTTTATTATCCATTCATCTGCTGATGGACATCTAGGTTGCTTCCATGTCCTGGCTATTATAAAAAGTGCTGCGGTGAACATTGGGGTACACGTGTCTCTTTCCCTTCTGGTTTCCTCAGTGTGTATGCCCAGCAGTGGGATTGCTGGATCATAAGGCAGTTCTATTTCCAGTTTTTTAAGGAATCTCCACACTGTTCTCCATAGTGGCTGTACTAGTTTGCATTCCCACCAACAGTGTAAGAGGGTTCCCTTTTCTCCACACCCTCTCCAGCATTTATTGCTTGTAGACTTTTGGATAGCAGCCATTCTGACTGGTGTGAAATGGTACCTCATAGTGGTTTTGATTTGCATTTCTCTGATGATGAGTGATGTTGAGCATCTTTTCATGTGTTTGTTAGCCATCTGTATGTCTTCTTTGGAGAAATGTCTATTTAGTTATTTTGCCCATTTTTTGATTGGGTCATTTATTTTTCTGGAGTTGAGCTGTAGGAGTTGCTTGTAGAAAGATGGTAACAATAACCCTGTGTTTGAGACAGCAAAAGAGACACTGATGTATAGAACAGTCTTGTGGACTCTATTGGAGAGGGAGAGGGTGGGAAGATTTGGGAGACTGGCATTGAAACATGTGTAATATCATGTATGAAACGAGTTACCGGTCCAGGTTCGATGCACAATACTGGATGCTTGGGGCTGGTGCACTGGGACGACCCAGAGGGATGGTGTTGGGAGGGAGGAGGGAGGAGGGTTCAGGATGGGGAGCACATGTATACCTGTGGTGGATTGGTTTTGATGTTTGGCAAAACTAATACAGTGTTTGAGGTTTAAAAACAAATAAAATTAAAACAAACAAACAAATCTTCCTTTCTATTCTTCAGTTTCTTTCTTAATATGAAAAAGCTTCTTCAACACTACCTTCTGTTAGTGTTCAATAGTCCAGAGGATATTTTGTAGCATGCTTTGTACAATGGGAAATTATTTTAGAGATACTATTTTGTAAATATACATTTGAAACTTTATTATTAATGATCACAGTGAATTTTGATATTTTATATTTTATTTCTGTCCTGTAAGCACTGGAATAAAATGAAAAGAGGTTAAGGTAAAAACATTCACTATTTTGTTGCATTTAGGAACCTGTTTTATTTACTGGAACAATGAGGAAAAATCTGGATCCCTTTAATGATCATATGGATGTGGAACTGTGGAAAGTCTTAGAAGAGGTAATTTATTAATTGTAATGTGTAAGTATGAGTATATGTGTATATACATTTTTAACATTGCAGGTAATTAAAGGGAGCTTATCAGTTTAACTGACTTTGTTTACCTCCTAGGAAAATTCTGATGACATGAGTGCACTTAAAATGTGTGTATTGATGATGGTTATGAAAACCAACAATATAATGCTTAATGTTTCTATTTTTGCTTTTCCCCTAATACTGTGAGCAACTAGATACATTATCTTGTCCTTAGCAGAACACTAAATTAGATGTTAAAGCTGTGGGATCAAATTCCACTAGTGACCTGGTGAATCAATTACCCTAATTACCCTGCAATGTTCATTTTATTCCTCTGGTCTTAGGAAACATCCATGATGTGGAGACAATAGTAGTTTTTCATTATTAACTTAAAAATGTGACAGATTATACCAATAAAATGCTATGCAGTTTCACAGGAAAGTGTTTATAAAGATAGAATATATAACTGGAATGTGATAATGATTATTTATTGGTGATTATGCCATTTTAATGCTGTAGCATGAATGCAGCTAACAGAACCCTAGAGCGTTTGCTTACTTTTTATGTGGACAGGTTCTTTCTAGAGAATTTTCTGTTATTTGTATCATGTTCCCCCTTTCCCCACTTCTTTGAATTTCCTTACCATTGAATGAAAAAAATTTTGACTATTAAGTTTCCATTGCCTTGTGTATTTTAATACAAAGTACTTTGTATATTTTCCCTTGTTTTATAAATCAGTTCTACTGATGGCAGAAAGTCTAGATATCTAAACTGTAGACAGACTTCTAATTTCTCATAGAACCTAGTTCAATCTTGTGCTTTTAAAAAATAAGCATGTGCATTCTTATACACTAACAACGAAAGGTCCGAGAGATTAAGAAAATAATCCCATTTACTATTGCAACAAAAAGAATAAAATACCTAAGAATAAACCCACCTAAGGAGGCAAAAGACTTGTACTCAGAACACTATAGGATACGGACAAAGGAAACCAAATACAACACAACCAGATGGAGGGATATACCATGTTCTTGGGCTGGAAGAATCAATATTGTGAAAATGACTATACTACCCAAAGCAATCTACAGGTTCAGTACAGTCCCTATCAGATTACCAATGACATTTTTCATAGAATTAGAGCCAAAAATTTTACAATTTGTATGGAAACACAAAAAACCTCAAATAGTCAAAGCACTCTTGAGAAAGAAAAATGAAGCTGGAGAAATCAGGTTCCCTGATTTAAGATACTGAGTTGGCCAAAAAGTTTGTTACATAAAATGTTATGGGAAAACCTAAATGAATTTTTTGGTCAACTCACTACAGAGCTTCAGTACTCTAGATGTATGGCACTGGCACAAAGACAGAAACATAGATCAATGGAACAGTCTAGAGAGCCCAGAGATGAACTCACAGTCACCAAATCTATGACAAAGGAGGCAAGAATGTGCAATGGAGAAAAGATGGTCTCTTCTCTTTTCAATGGAGAAAAGACAGTCTCTTCAAAAAGACAGTCTCTTCCCAGCTGCTGGGAAAACTGAACAGCTACATGTAAAAGAATGAAATGAGAATATTCCCTAATACCATATACAGAAATAAACTCAAAATGATTTAAAGACTGAATGTAAGACCAGACACTATAATACTCTTAGAGAAAAATAGGAAAAATACTTTTTGACATGAAAAAAATAACTGCTAGATGTTTTATTGATCTTTTCATTTCAGAGAAGTGTGGTGTATTTCTTTTAAAAAAATTTCTATTGCGCAAATCTGAGTGACCGATTGTTTGTGATGTTTTGAGTTGTTGTGTGTGTCATTTAGAGTCACCCTTCCAGGGAAGCTCTGAAACCTGTAATATGTAGGCGAGGCTTGACTGTGAGCAGGCAGATTTGGAGGTCTGACAATTTCCATCCAGTAATTCTGGTTTCTGAAGGATGTAAGCACACAGTCTTTACACACCCACCCTGCTTTCCAGCAACGGTGGGGATTTTATTTTCCTAAGTTGGGCCAATTGCTTCACTTTTTCCTGCCTGAAAAGAATTACACCTCTGATTTCATTTAAGTTTGTGAGTCTTTTACAGTGCAATTGTAAAGAGAAGAGGTGGGGAGATTAGTTAACCATCAAATGTGAAAAAAAAGATAGGATGATCTGCTGATCTTGAACTCACAGGACTATTTAATGGTGAAATTATGACATCTTAAAAAAAAAAGTACTAGTTAATTATTTTCCTATTTGTTTCCAAGTTTGAGATCTTTTTTCATGGATTCTCAGGTAGCAAAATTAGTCTAGAATTTCAGAACATATTGTTCCATGGACAGAGGGGCAATGCTAATCTAAATTCTAAAAATGATGAGGTGGTACAAGTGGTAGATAATACTAAGATCTACCCTTATTTAAAGTACATTTGAAGGTTTCTATAAAAAGAAATAAATATGAGTTTATTTCAAAAGTGAAGTGTGTGGTTTAGATGTATGCTTCTGGGATTGACCATGTTAGCTTTAGTGATAATGC
This sequence comes from Bubalus kerabau, assembly GCF_029407905.1. Lineage (NCBI taxonomy): Eukaryota > Metazoa > Chordata > Mammalia > Artiodactyla > Bovidae > Bubalus > Bubalus kerabau. The sequence goes on from NC_073635.1 coordinate 72,578,638, forward strand.
TTGGAGAAATCATCCCATCATTGTGTTTCTCTAGGAATTGCTTCTTTATGACTGTTTTAAAGAAAACCTACCAAATCTTTCATTGAAAAACATACAAATGTGATAAAGAAATCGTTCCTAGAGAAAAAGAATAATGGGATGATTAATCACTCTAAGTGCATGCATGTGCATGCTCAGTCATGTCTGACTCTTTGCGAACCTCTATGTAACTATACTCCGCCAGAAACATATGTCCATGGAGTTTTCCAGACAAGAAGTACTGGAGTGGATGACCATTTCCTATTCCAGAGAATCTTCCCAAATCAGGAATCAAACTCACGTATCTTGTATCTCCTGCACTGGCAGGAGGATTCTTTACCCATGCAGCACCTGGGAACCCCATCACTCTAAGAGGTATCACTAAATCAGTGAGATCAATTTTTAAGTGAACTCAAAACCCTAGTTACTAGTTTACAAATGATGCCAAACTGGACATGTGAACCCAAACTCACAGAGTTGGCCTGAGAGTGAGTAGGAGGAAACCGCTATGTTTCCTCTTTTAAAGTCCTCTAGTTCTATTTCTTCCTTCTTCCTTGGGAGAGATGGACATTCAGAAGGGATACAGTCCTGTGGATGCTGCCCGTCTCATCTTGGTTATTTTTCAAAATATGCTGAAAATACATTTTTCATATACTGAAAACTAACTAACTTACTATAAACTGACAAAAGTTCATCAGAAATTAGTGCTGATTGGGGTGCAAAGGCAACTCCACAAATGTAACAGGAATGTACCTGAAAATGAAGCACTTTATCAAAGGTTAAAAGATCACAGTAGATAAAACTCTCAAAATGAATCATTGAAGTGTTGCTTCTAAAAACAAAAACAAAACAGCTTAGATTCTACGATATGGAATTAAGTATATGGTCTATTACATCAAAACTGGGAAGAAAGCACACAGTCAAATGGTCGACATTGATAGTATCTTTATTAGGACAGAAGTATGCCTCATATGTCCATATAGTCAAAACTATGGTGTTTCCAGTAGTCACGGATGGATGTGAGAGTTGGACTGTAAGGAAGGCTGAATTGATGCTTTTGAACTGTGGTGCTAGAGAAGACTCTTGAGAGTCCCATGGAGAGCAAGGAGATCAAACCAGTCAATCCTAAAGGAAATCAACTCTTAATATATATTGGAAGGACTGCTGCTGAAGCTAAAGCTGCAATACTTTGGCCACCTGACGCAAAGAGCTGACTCATTGGAAAATACCCTGATGCTGGGAAATATTGAGGGCAGGAGGAGGAGAGGGAGACAGAGGATGAGATGGTTCGATGATATCATCAGCTCAATGGGCATTAGTTTGAGCAAACTCCAGGACATGGTGAAGGACAGGGAAGCCTAGTGTGCTGCAGTCTGACAAATAGTCGGACATGACTGAGTGACTGAACAACAACAAAATGTCTCATCACAGAGGAAAACCAAGACACAGAAATCTGGGCATCAGCAGCATGTGCATTAGGAATCACGTGGTTCAGTCCTTGCTGTGGGACAGTTTATGTGTCCATTTCCTGGGGCCTTATGTTTTGGTGAAGGGGCTCTCCCTTGACTTGTTTTACTGCTGGTCCTGCTCTAGTAAAACCTCTTCCCTGTCTGTTGATTGCATTTCCCTGTCTCATTCTAGCCCACACCAGCCTTTCTTTTTGAAAAGTAAGAAGGTTCCACAAAATATAGAAACTATCTGACATCTATGTTGACTGCCTGTGAAGGGTGCTGGTGCCTGGTTGGTAGATACAGTACATTTAGTAGATTATTTTGAAAATGTTTAAGGTGATAGAGTGCCTTACATTTCAGTTTATTATTTTTCTATATTCTGTATTATTTTTGCTATATTCTATTTTTTCCCAAGTTCAAAAACAATCTGAAGTATTCTGTACTGAGATTAAAGTTTTTTTAATTTATTTATTTTTTAATGGAAGGAAAATTGCTGTACAGAATTTTGTTGTTTTCTGTCAAACATCAGCAAGAATTAACTATAGGTACACCCATGTCCTATCCCTCCTGGACCTCACTCCCATCTCCTTCCCCATACCATCCTTCTAGATTGTTACATAGCCCCTGTTTTAATTCCCTGAGTCATAGTATTATTTGATCCATTTTCCTTAAATAATAACTTTTTCAGTGCTTTCCACTGTTTAAAGTGTGATGTTATGATATCTTGGAGCCAGTTAATTGTTATAACAATACATTCCTTTTACACTTATTCTTAATAAGAAAATGGTGTTATATAAAATTATTTATCTATATGGATTTATTTTCTAATTTATAGGAACAGACGTGTCACACAATGAGATTCATTTATGCCTTCATTCATACAGCCAACAAATATCTTCTGAGAGCGTGTTAGACAGGCAGTGTTGCAGATTCTGGGGCTATCACAGTCATCAAGAGACAAAGTCTCTGCCCTGTTGGAGCTTAAATTCTCTTGAAGAAGATGGAAAACAAGCCTGTGCATATGTAACAAGGTCTCAATGCTGATACATGCAAAGGAAGAAAATGGAGCATAACATGAAGAGGCACTGCTGCTGCTGCTAAGTCGCTTCAGTCGTGTCTGACTCTGTGCGACCCCATAGACGGCAGCCCACCAGGCTCTGCCATCCCTGGGATTCTCCAGGCAAGAACACTGGAGTGGGTTGCCATTTCCTTCTCCAATGTATGAAAGTGAAATGTGAAAGTGAAGTGGCTGAGTCGTGTCTGACTCTTCGCGACCCCATGGACTGCAGCCCACCAGGCTCCTCTGTCCATAGGATTTTCCAGGCAAGAGTACTGGAGTGAGTTGCCATTGCCTTCTCTGGAAGAGGTGCTAGCTGAGGGCATTACTAATATTGGACAATATCTATTGATCTGTTATAAATTCTATACGTACTGATTCATTTTATACTCTATCAATGTTAAGAGGTTGTTATTGTTGTTCAGTTGCCCAGTTGTGTCCGACTCTTTGCTACCCCATGGACTGCAGCACGCCAGGCCTTCCTGGCCCTCACCATCTCCTGGAGTTTGCCCAAGTTCATGTTCATTGCATCAGTGAAGCCATTCAGCCTTGTCATCCTCTGACACTCTCTTCTCCTGCCCTCAATCTTTCCCAACATCAGAGACTTTTCCAGTGAGTTGTCTGATGGCCAGAAGACTGGAGCTTCATCTTCAGTGTCAGTTCTTCCAGTAAATATTCAGACTTGATCTCCCTTAAGATTGACTGGTTTGATCTCCTTGCTATCCAAGGGACTTTCAGAAATCTTCTCCAGCACCACACTGAAGGAATCAATTCTTTTGCATTCTGCCTTCTTTGTGGTCCAGTTCTCACAACCGTATGTGACCACTGGGAAGACCATAGCCTTCACTATATGGACCTTGGTTGGCACAGTAATGTCTCTGCTTTTCAACACACTGTCTAGGTTTGTCATCATTTTCCAGACAAGAAGCAATCATCTTCTGATTTAATGGGTGCAGTCACCATCTATAGTGATTTTGGAGCCAAAGAAGGGGAAATCTGTGACTACTTCCATTTTTTCCCCTTCTATTTGCCATGCAGTAATGGGGTGCGATGCCATGATCTTAGTGGTTTTTTTTTTCTTTTCTTTTTTTAGTATTTAGTCTTAAGCCTGCTCTTTCACTCTCTTCCTTCACCCTCATCAAGAGGCTCTTTAGTTCTTCTTCACTTTCTGTCATTAGAGTGGTACTATCTGCATATCTGAGGTTATTGATGTTTCTCTAGCCTGTCTTGATTCAGGCTTATAACTTATCCAGCCTGGTATTTCTCATGATTTGCTCAGCATATAGGTTAAGCAAACAGGGTGACAACAGACAGCCCTGTCGTACTGCTTTCTCTATCTTGAACCAATCAGTTGTTCCATACAGGGTTCTAACTGTTGCTTCTTGACCCACATACAGGCTTCTCAGGAGACAGGTAAGATGGTTTGATATTCCCACCTCTCTAAGAGCTTTCCACAGTTTGTCATAATCTACACAGTCAAAGACTTTAGCATAGTTGATGAAACAAAGATAAATGTTTCTGTGAAATTCCCTTGCTTCCTCTATAATCCAGTGAATGTTGGCAATTTGATCTCTAGTTCCTCTTCCTTTTCTAAACCCATCTTAGATGTCTGGAAGTTCTTGATTCACATAATGCTGAAGCCTAGCACGGATGATTTTAAACATGACCTTACCAGCTTGGGAAATGAGTACAATTGATGGCTGGCACATTCTCGGTACTACCCTTCTTGGGAATTAGGATGAGGATTGACCTTTTTCAGTCCTGTGGCCACTGCTGAGTCTTACAGATTTGCCAACATAATGAATGCAAAATCTTGATGGCATCGTCCTTTAGAGATTTGAATAGTTCTGGAATTTCATTGCGTCCATTAGCTTTATTAACAGCAGTGCTTCTTAAGGCCCACTTGACTTTGCACTCCAGAATGTCTGGTTCTGGGTGACTAACTACACCATTGTAGTAATCCAGTTCACTAAGATTTTTTTTTTTTAATAGTCTTTGGTGTATTCTTTCCACCTTTTCTTATTCTCTTCAGCATTTACTAGGTCTCTGCCACTTTTATCCTTTATTGTGATCATCTTTGGGCAGAATGCTCCCTTGATGTTTCCAGTTTTCCTGAAAACCTCTAGTCTTTCCTCTTTTGTTGTTTTCTTGTGTTATTAAGCTTTGTTCATTGAAGAAGGCCTTCTTATCTCTCCTACCTATTCTTCAAAGCTCTCTGTTTAATCTGATGTACCTTTCCCTCTCTCCCTTGTTTTTCACCTCTTTTCGTTCTTCTGCTATTCAGAAAGCCTCCTCAGATAACCACTTTGCCTTCTTGCTTTTCTCTTTCTTTGGGATGGCTTGTTTGCCACCTCCTGCACAATATTATGTACCTCTGTCAATAGTTCGTCAGGCACACTGTTATCTAGATCTAGTCCCTTGAATCTATTTGTTATCTCTACTGCAAATTCATACAGGATTTGATTTAAGTCATAACTGGCTGGCTAGTGTTTTTCATGGTTTTCTTTAGTTTAAGCCTGAATTTTGCTATGGGAGGTTGGTGATCTGAGCCACAGTCAGCTCCCAGTCTTGTTTTTGCTGATTGTATACAGCTTCTCCATCTTCCACTACAAAGAATGTAATAATTTTGATTTCAGTATTGACCATTTGGTGATGCCCATGTGTAAAGTTGTCTCTTGTGTTGTTGAAAAAGAGTATTTTTTATGACTACAGCATTCTCTTGGCAGAATTCAGTCAACCTTTGCCTGCTTCATTTTGTTTTTCCAGGCCAAACTTGCCTGTTACTCAAGGTATATTTTTACTTCCTACTTTTGCATTCCAATCTCTGATGATGAATAGAATATCTTTTTTAGGTGTTAGTTCTAGGAGGTCTTCTAGGTCTTCACAGAACTGATCAACTTCAGCTTTTTCAACTTTGGTAGTAGGGACATAGACTTTGATTACTGTGATGTTGAATGGCTTGCCTTGAAAACAAACTGAGATCATTCTCTCATTTTTGAGGTTGCACCCAAGTACTGTGTTTCAGACTTTTGTTGATTATGAGGGTTACTTTGTGTCTTCTATGGGATTCTTGCCCACAGTAGTAAATATAATGGCTATTTGAATTCAATTCTCCCATTCCCAACCATTTTAGTTCGCTGATTCCTAGGATGTCATTGTTTATTCTTACTATCTCCTGCTTGACCATGTCTGATTTTCCTTGATTCATGGACCTAACATTTCAGGTTCCTATACAATACTGTTCTTTCCACCATTTTATTTTACTTTCATCAACAGACACATCAACAACTAAGCATCATATTTGCTTTGGCCAAGCTGCTTCATTCATTCTGGGGCTATTGGTAATTCTTCTCCACTCTTCCCCAGTAGCATACTGGAAGCATTAGTAATAATGGGTAATATCTATTGATCTGCTGTAAATTCTACATGTACTGATTTATTTTGTACTCTATCAATGTTTTGAGGTACCCACCTTTATAATTATGATATTATAGTCTGAGAATTTAGGCAGCTAAGGCAGAGTAAGTTTAGTAACTTGCCCAGTTGGCAGAGCTAGGTAGGACTTATGCCCAGGCTGCCTGGCTTTAATCTCCTTTTTTTTTTTTTTTTTCGCTGTGCTAGTTCTTCATTGCTGCTTGCAGACTTTCTCTGCTGCTGCTGCTGCTTAGTCACTTCAGTTGTGTCTGACTCTGTGCGACCCCATGGACTGCAGCCTACCAGGCTTCTCCGTCCATGGGATTCTCCAGGCAAGAACACTGGAGTGGGTTGCCATTTCCTTCTCCAATGCATGAAAGTGGAAAGTGGAAGTGAAGTCATTCAGTCGTGTCTGACTCTTAGCAACCCCGTGGACTGCAGCCTACCAGGTTCCTCCATCCATGGGATTTTCCAGGCAACAGTACTGGAGTGGGGTGCCATTGCCTTCTCCCAGACTTTCTCTAGTTGCAGCAAACGGACTATCTCTTTATTGCAGTGCATGGCCTTCTCACTGTCATGGCTTCCCTTGTTGCAGCTCTTTAGCTCTAGAGACACAGGCTTCAGTAGTTGCGACATGCAGGCTCTGTAGTTGAGGCTTTTGGGCTTTAGAATGTGGCCTCAGTAGTTGTGTCACATGGGTTTACTTACTCCATTCCATGTGGGATCTTCCTGAACCAGGGATCGAACCCATGTTCTCTGCATTGGCAGGTGGATTCTTAACCACTGGACCACCAGGGAAGTACCAAGCCTCCAATTTTTTGTTTTAAAATTTTCAAATTACAGGAACATGAAAGGAATAATATGATGAATACATATACACCTTCACCTGGATTCATCAGCTATTATGTCTTCCTGTTTTTTCTTCCTCTCTTTTAAAAATCTATATTTTGATGAATTGTTTGCAAGTTGAAGAAATGTTTATTTAAAAGTTAGAATCACTTTTTTTAAATTTTATTTTATTTTTTAACTTTACAATATTGTATTGGTTTTGCCATATATCAATATGAATCCACCACAGGTATACACATGTTTCCCATCCTGAACCCTCCTCCCTCCTCCCTCCCCGTACCATCCCTCTGAGTCGTCCCAGTGCACCAGCCCCAAGCATCCAGTATAGTTCATCAAACCTGGACTGGCGACTCATTTCATATATTATATTATTCATGTTTCAATGCCATTCTCCCAAATCATCCCATCCTCTCCCTCTCCCACAGAGTCCACAAGACTGTTCTATACATCAGTGTCTCTTTTGCTGTCTCATATACAGGGTTATTGTTACCATCTTTCTGAATTCCATATATATGTGTTAGTATACTGTATTGTTGTTTTTCTTTCTGGCTTTAAACATATAAATATATACCTTGTGAGAACAGGACATTCTCTTATACGTCCTAATACAGTTATCTCAATCAATAAATTTAATAGTAATATTACACTGTTATCCAGGATGTTTTCAGATTCACTAGTTATAATTATTCCTAGTTATTTTTATTTACCCCTTCTACTATCCTTTTTCCCATTTTAATACTTAATTATAACTTGATTTTATGATTACACTACAGAAAACCTTTATATTCGTATATCCTCATAGCCATCCCTGATTTATAAATGAAAACAGAGTCTCAGAAAACATCATTTTCTGAAAACATTTCCTCTAACAACACTTTTTCCTCATAAAGTGGATATGGACAAAATCGAAGGAAAGTAGAAAACCAAAATAATGATGAGATGTCATCCAAGTCAGGGACAAGTGTGAGTCAGGATGTATCTTAAGAAAGTCCAACCTCTTGTACCACAGTCAAAGTCTTACCCTTTAGATTGTGTGTACTTCTCAGGATAATGCTGCATAACAATACCATATTTAATTCTAACTCAGAATTCCCCTTTCTTGGGATTGGACTCCATCAATAGCACAATTCAGGTTTGCATTCATAGATGTGTTCCATCATTTAGGATACCTGAAAATAAAAAAATGAAAATACTCCTCACTAACTCTTGGTGTGTTGTTATCTGACATTATAATGTGTCAGATAACTTATCGGCCATCACTCATCACTCTGTTGGTCTCTTAATTTGAAGTGTATTTTGTCTTTGTTCTTCAAGTATAGCCTGAGTTTGGTTCATGCTCTATAATATTTTTCCAAAATAAATATTTATTTAATTGACCCCTACCACCAAACGTACTTTTCAAGTATCTGTGGTAGTCAAAAATTTGTTTTTCCTCTAATAAGTACAATTTTATGAAGATAGATTAATATAAACATCACCTATATTCATATTCTGGGGGAAATAAGGTGTTGTATCTTATTTTCATATAATGAGTTTTCATATGGAACTCAGTGAATGAGTTTTCATTCATTGCAAGACATTTATGACACTGAGGAAAATGCACTTGATTGGTCCACTATTTATAGAACTAAACTTGGGAAAGAGTTGTTATCAAAATAGGCTCCAATTGCCATTGTTTGAATTTGCATATTGTAAACTTCACCAAATGGTAAAGTGTTGGTAAGATTATATCTTCAGAGAAAAAGACTTACTGTAAATATTTTTAAAGTTTTTCTTTAGTGTACCAACTCCTATGCAAAGTGTACTTTGGGAAACTTGGCTCAACCATAAAGATCATTTTAACTTTTCTGTTGAAACCACACTGGGAGAAATGGCTTCATTTTTTGAGAGACTTCCTTAACTAATCCCTAGGCAGGGTTTCTGGTGTATATCCTGTAGCAGGGATGGAGGACACTGAGATCTTTCTGTCCTTAGTTGACTCCACCATCTTTCTCAGTGAATGCTCATTGGAAAGAGCTCTTCCCATCACCCTGGTTGTACATGCAATATGTGTAAGAAGTCCTGAGGACATCAAAGCTCTAATGTCTAAGAGGTTTGTCTACTTTAGTAATAGTTTACTTAGGAAAAAGTCATTCTTTCTGTACCTACAGGTGCAACTTAAAGAAGCCATTGAAGGTCTTCCTGGTAAAATGAATGCTGAATTAGCAGAAACCGGATTGAACTTGAGTTCTGGACAGAGACAATTGGTGTGTCTTGCTAGGGCTATCCTCAGAGAAAATCGGATATTGATTATTGACAAAGCCACATCGAATGTGGATCCAAGGTATGGAGCTGAGACCAGGAAACCTTGAATCTGTCTTGTCAGTGTGGTAAATGGAAAACATTTAGTGATGCTTAGAAATGTTTCTAGGTGCTCTCTTAGTCCAATGGATATCTTTTGATATCAATTCCAGAAAACAAAGGAAAAACTAAGACATTTTGTATGGCATTAATGTTTTTATGAGGCATCCTGAGAGAGCTATATTCCTAAATCCAGCTCCTTATAGTTTCAAGCAATTTTGAGGGAAGATTATTTTCCATCATTTTATGAAAAAGAGTAAATTTCTAAATAGATTTTTATACTTAGTTTTTTAGGAACAAGATTATATGTTAACATACTGATTTTTAGAAACATTATAAAAATATCATATATTTTTAAATCTTAAGTCTGCTTGTCATGTCTTTACTGAACTATATTAACTTTTTTTTAATATAGAACTGATGAGTTAATACAGAAAAAAATTCATGAGAAATTTGCCCAGTGCACTGTGCTAACCATCACACACAGGTTGAGCAATGTCATTTACTGTTCACGGATAATGGTAAGACCCTCACCATTTTAGCTTTTTTCATTTATATTAAGTTTTTCAGCATATCCATCCTTGTAAAACTTGATAGGAACCTCCAGTAATTTAATTTTCTCTTAGTTTCTCCTCTCATTCCTGAAAATAGTTGTTGTTCAGTCTCTCAGTTTTGTCCGACTCTTTGTGACCCCCTGGACTTTGGCATGCCAGGCCTCTCTTTCCTTCACTATGTCCCATAGTTTGTTCAAATTCATGTCTGTTGAGTCAGTAATTCCATCCAAACATCTCATCCTCTGTCATCCCCTCCTCCTCCTGCCTTCAAACTTTCCCAGCATCAGTGTCTTTTCCAATGAGTAGGCTCCTCACATCAGGTGGTCAATCTATTGGAGCTTAAACTTCAGCAGCAGTCATTCCAATGAATATTCAGGGTTAATTTCCTTTAGGATTTACTGGTTTTATCTTCTTGAAGTCCAAGAGACTCTCAAGAGTCTTCTCTAACACCACAGTTCAAAAGCATCAATTCTTCAGCACTCTGCTTTATTTATGGTCCAATTCTCACATCCGTATTTGACTACTGGTAAAACCATATATTTGACTATATGGACCTTTGTCAGTAAAGTAATGTCTCTGCTTTTTAATATGCTGTCTAGGTTGGTCATAGCTTTTCTTCCAAGGAGCAAGTGTCTTTTAAATTCCTGACTGCAGCCATGGTCTGCAGTGATTTTGGAGTCCAAGAAAATAAAAGCTGTCACTATGTCCATTGTTTCTCCATCTATTTGCTATGACGTGTAGGATTGGATGCCATGATCTTAGTCTTTTGAATGTTGAGTTTTAAGTCAGCTTTTTCACTCGTCTCTTTCACCTTCATCAAGAGGTTTTTAGTTCCTCTTTGCTTTCTGCTATTAGGGTGGTGTCATCTGTGTCATATCTGTGGTTATTGATATTTCTCCCAGCAATCTTGATTCCAGCTTGTGCTTAATGCAGCCCAGCATTTTGCATGATGTACTCTGCATATAAGTTAAATAAGTAGGGTGACAATATACAGCCTTGACATGCTCCTTTCCCAATTTTGAACCTTATTAGTATTGTTTGCTTTAGAAATACAGACGTACCTTGTTTTATTGCACTTCCCAGAACTGCATTTTTTACAACTTGAGAGCTTATCATGACCCTGCATTGAAGTCTATGGCCATAATTTTCCCAACAGTGTTTGCTCATTCCATGTCTCTGTCTCACCTTTTGGTAATTCTCACTATATGTCAAACTTTTCCACAATCGTTATAGCTGTTCTATAATTCTAGTTACTCTATAATTTTGCAAACTATGGAAAATTCTTAAAGAAATAGGAATACTAGACCACCTTACCTGCCTCATGAGAAATCTGTGTGCAGGTCAAAAAGCAACAGTTAGAGCTAGACATGGAACAACAGACTGGTTCCAAATAGGAAAAGGCGTATTTCAAGGGTGTATATTGTCACCCTGCTTATTTAACTTATATGCAGAGTACATCATGAGAAATACTGGGCTTGAAGAAGCACAAGCTGGAATAAAGATTGCCGGGAGAAATATTGATAACCTCAGATATGCATATGACACCACACTTATGGCAGAAAGTGAAGAAGAACTAAAAAGCCTCTTAATGAAAGTGAAAGAGGAGAGTGAAAAAGTTGGCTTAAAACTCAACATTCAGAAAATTAAAATCATGGCATCTGATCCTATCATTTCATGGCAAATAGATAGGGAACAGTGGAAACAGTAACAGAATTGTTGGGCTCCAAAATCACTGCAGATGGTGATTGCAGCCATGAAATTAAAAGACGCTTGCTCCTTGAAAGAAAAGTTATGACCAACCTAGACAGCATATTAAAAAGCAGAGACATTACTTTACCAACAAAGGTCCGCCCAGTCAAAGTTATGGTTTTTCCAGTAGTCATGTATGGATGTGAAAGTTGGACTATAAAGAAAGCAGAGTGCTGAAGAATGGATGCTTTTGAATTATGGTGTTGGAGAAGACTCTTGAGAGTCCCCAGGACTTCAAGGAGATCCAACCAATCCATCCTAAAGGAAATCAGTCCTGAATATTAGTTGGAAGGACTGATGCTGAAGCTGAAACTTCAATACTTTGGCCACCTGATGTGAAGAACTGACTCATTGGAAAAGACCATGATGTTGGGAAAGATTGAAGGTGGGAGAAGAAGGGGATAGCAGAGGATGACATGACTGGATGGCATCACCGACTTGCTGGACATGAGTTTGAGTAAACTCTGGGAGTTGGTGATGGTCAGGGAGGGCTGGCGTGCTGCAGTCCATGGGGTTGAAAAGAGTTGGACACAACTGAGTGACTGAACTGAGACAGATTCAGGTATTCTTGAACTCTTTAGAGAAAGCTGCCCTTAGCAATGATTCACAGTAGTAAACAAAAGATTAACAGGAAAATGGCCTTTATGCCACTTAATAAATGTTTCCAATTAAATACAAAGGATGAAATTAGCTGCAGTATCTAGATGTGGAAAAACAACCCATGTCTTGTTTAGCGTTCCAGCATATTCTCTTCTTTTTTAAAAAATTAATCTTATTTATTATTTTTTCCCTGTGCTGGGTCTTCCTTGCTGTGTGGTCTTTTCTCTAGTTGCAGTGAGTGGGAGCTACTCTTCATTGCAGTATGCAGTCTTCTCATTGCATAGCTTCTCTTGCTGCAGAACACAGGCTCTATGTATGTGGGCTCAGTAGTTGTGGCTCCCAGGCTCTAGAGCATAGGCTCTATAGTTATGGAGCATGGTCTTAGTTGCTCTGTGACACGTGGGATCTTCTTGGACCATGGATCAAATTCATGACTCTTGCAATGGCAGGCAGATTCTTATACCACTGAGCCACCAGGGAAGCCCATCCAGCATATTCTCTCAAGATACATTTACTCTAAATATGACCTAAACGAATTAAATACCACTGAACATCAAAACTATTTTTAGAGTTGTATCATTTGGGCCGGTTGTTTCAGACACCTTTTTCCCCTCCAGAACCATTAACCAAAATCACTAGTAAGCAGAAAGAGTTGAGAGCCCCTTCCTCTCTCTTTCAGTTTCAAATTAGCGGACTTACTAATGAGCAATAAAAGGGGTAAAAGGCAGGCAGCTGAGGAAAGAAAGGGGAAGAAAGACAGTTTGTGAAAACAGATTCAGATCCTAGGCAGTTCAGGTTGGGCTAGCCCTGTGTGCTCTGCAGGCCGTAATCACAGGAATTTGAAGCTCAATTTTTTACTTGCTTCTTTAGTCTTATCCAAAGAGAAAAATGTTTTTTAGAAATTTCTTCTGTGCAGAGCAGTCCTGCAAAAGCTGCTTATGTACCAGATCTTTCTGCGAGGCTTTCACTTGGAAAAATAAAATACACCACATCCAACTTCAAGAAGCATCTCAACCTCTCAAACAAGGGATTTTGCTCCTCTTAGCAGCTGACATAATCCAGGACCCTAAAGAAGTCCCAGAACCACTTACTCTTTTCCTCAAATATTGCTTGAATTTCCAAATCAACTTGGCCATTAATTTGCTGTCAGGGCACTGCCCTTTCATTTGTATGACATCAACCTACTTTTTAGATAAATGAACTTTGATTTTCTTGAATCAAGTTATTTTCCAACTCTGTGTATCTGTATAAATTGCTTGAAAGCTCAGAGCCTGAGAGCTAAGAGCACTAGGTAAAGATAATAACACCAAATGCCCTGGGCAGAATATAAGATGCTACTGAGTGCCAGTAATCCTAGTCTAAAACTTCTGTTTTCTTCCTTTCCTATAACATTATATTAAAAGGTCGGCTAAAGCCTTTGCCTAGTCAAACAAGATAATCAAGCCATTTAAACACCAGCCAGTCCTACCATCTAAACAGATTCTCTCTATTCTCCTTGTGCTGCCTCTTTTTGAAATACTGTCTGAGTTATAATATGTTACTGAGAAACCTTGTGCACTAATGGGTTTGTTTCTGCTGATTAACAGGTTTTGGATTCAGGGAGACTAGAAGAACGTGATGAACCATTTGTTTTGCTGCAAAATAGAGACAGCCTGTTTTACAAGATGGTACAACAACTGGGCAAGGCGGAGGCTGCTGCCCTCACTGAAAAGGCAAAACAGGTGAGCCTGCTGCAGGAAGTTATAATTAAAGTTCATCTCCAGGGTTCATCCTTCACATGAGTTCCACCAGGGGTCTGAAAACAAGCACTCTGTGCCCTTATAAGCCTCCAGAGAGGAAGCTTCATGACTTGGTCTTAGCAACGCATGGCAGATAGAAGGCAGGTCTGCTGAGAATCTGCAGCAGTGCTGTGAGTGTGGTCAGGATGTGTGCTCTTCTGTGTGACCACACCTGTGTCTGAGAGAGAGATGTCAAATTGGACTTTCCACATTTTGGACCCTGGATTCAGATTCTCATAGAGAACAGAACACTAATTTTGCAGACCCTTTACGTTCATTCTGATTGCTGTCAAAGAATATCTAGGAAATTTGAGAGTTTAAGGAAAATTTTGGAATATTTTGGTTGTAGGAAGATCTTCCAGGGAAAGGTGTAGGCCTGTTCTGTTTTCTAATCTGTAAAGAAAACGCCAACCCAATGCTGTCACTTTCTCCCTAATTCTTTGTTGTTTAGAATTAGGTCCATTTGCCTCCCATGCTTCCTCTACCTTCTAAAAGATGTAATTGTCATCAGGACAAATCAAGAACTTACAATAACTTCACACTGTAGTCTGAATGATGCTTGAAGGTTTACAAAGCACTTTCACAGAGATGAGGTGTATGAAGCACTAAGCTCTGTGCGTGGGTAACATTCAGGTCACATGACATCTTCCTAACAATGGTGAGATGGTAACTGAGGTCTGGTTTAGGAGACTTAGCCATTGTCATACAGCCATCCGTAATTTGAAACAAGGTGGGAGTGGGAATAGGATTGATGAGAAGATGGAGGGAGAGAAGGAAGGTCTGGTGTTCTTGCCCCTTATCATTTGTGGCTTGGGGTGGGATGAGGCTTCCAGCTGCCTGTGGTGAGGTTTCCCATTGAAAATTTATCTCTGTTAAATTATGGATATATTTTCCCTTCTTCATACTTTTCTGCATTTCCTAGATTTTCATTTGTAAGAAGTTTACTAAAATATTTCTTAAAGAAAACATGTCCCAATATCTTAAGTACTTCTATATGAAAGCTTTATATGAATTGTTGTCTAAGTTCCCCCTATCACTGTCTCATCTCAGTCCTCCTTAGAAATGAGGAAATGCCGAGCAGGACCTTCCACTGTTCACAGGTAGGAAATTGCCTGGGTTGCAGAGCTGGCTGAAGAGGTGGCAAAATTGGAGTTCATACTTAGGCTTAGGGACAAGGAAGTCTGTGTTCTGAACTTTTCATAAGTACTTATATTGTGTGCAAATGTTGAGAAGCTGTACAAAGAACTCTGTATTTTTCTGCCTGAAATTCACAGAGTGCTTTCATCTACTAGAGTATCTCCCAGTCAGAGCTTCCCTCCTGAGACCAAGAGACCCAGGAACCTCCCAAACCCTTTTGCTCTTTTGACCTCATGCATTTCACACCAAAAAGAGTTGTACCCACCTATGTGTCAAAGTCTTCATTTAGAAACTATATTATCATTATATATTATTAAGCCATTGAGTAATGAGAAATAGATCACAGAACTTTAGATAGGTCCAGATATCATAAGATAATAGGATTCAACACCCTCATTTTATAGGTGAGGAAACTAAGGCCCTTTAGAAGGAAGGTTCAGTTCAGTTCAGTTGCTCAGTCGTGGGCAACTCATTGCAGTCCCATGAATCGCAGCACGCCAAGGCCTCCCTGTCCATCACCATCTCCCGGAGTTCACTCAAACTCACATCCATTGAGTTGGTGATGCCATCCAGCCATCTCATTCTCTGTCGTCCCCTTCTCCTCCTGCCCCCAATCCCTCCCAGCATCAGAGTCTTTTCCAATGAGCCAACTCTTCGCATGAGGTGGCCAAAGTACTGGAGTTTCAGCTTTAGCATCATCCCTTCCAAAGAAATCCCAGGGCTGATCTCCTTCAGAATGGACTGGTTGGATCTCCTTGCAGTCCAAGGGACTCTCAAGAGTCTTCTCCAACACCACAATTCAAAAGCATCAATTCTTCGGTGCTCAGCTTTCTTCACAGTCCAACTTTCACATCCATACATGACCACTGGAAAAACGATAGCCTTGACTAGATGGACCTTTGTTGGCAAAGTAATGTCTCTGCTGCTCAATATGCTATCTAGGTTGGTCATAACTTTTCTTCCAAGGAGTAAGCGTCTTTTAATTTCATGGCTGCAGTCACCATCTGCAGTGATTTTAGAGCGCCTCCCCCCCCAAAAAAAAAAAAAATAAAGTCTGACACTGTTTCCCCATCTATTTCCCATGAAGTGATGGTACCAGATGCCATGATCTTCGTTTTCTGAATGTTGAGTTTTAAGCCAAATTTTTCACTCTTCTCTTTCACCTTCATCAAGAGGCTTTTTAGTTCCTCTTCACTTTCTGCCATAAGGGCGGTGTCATATGCATATCTGGGGTTATTGATATTTCTCCCGACAATCTTGATTCCAGTTCGTGCTTCTTCCAGCCCAGCATTTCTCATGATGTACTCTGCATATAAGTCAAATAAGCAGGGTGACAATATACAGCCTTGACATACTCCTTTTCCTATTTGGAACCAGTCTGTTGTTCCATGTCCAGTTCTAACTGTTGCTTCCTGACCTGCATATAGGTTTCTCAAGAGGCAGGTCAGGTGGTCTGGTATTCCCATCTCTTGAAGAATTTTCCAGTTTCCCTATGTATATAACTAGTGTTAAGGTGGTTTGCAGCAGGTACAGAATTAGAAATCTGTTCTTTCAGTGAATGTTTTAAATCAAGTGTAACATACATATGGAAGCAGACATAGGTCACAGAATTAGAAATCTTGCAATGCCTGGTCTAGTAATCCTGCACCTACTCTAACGATATTAATGGTAAGTTAATTTGTAAAGTTCTTTATCATTTCTTTTACATTGTTCTCACATATATGATTTCACTTAATCTCATGATGGTCCATTTTTATTCATGTCATGGATGAGGAGATTGGGTCCAGGGCTCACCTAAGGTCACAGAGCTGATTCAGGGTGCACAAAGGGGGAATTGCTGGGGGAGGCTGAGTGCCACCTTAGGTACTATGTTCTGTGTTGAGTCTGAGAACACTGCTCCTTTCGCATAGTAGCCAAGGTGGGGCCATCACCCAAGTTCACAGAGTGGCAGAACCTCACTCTTGGATTTCAGTCCTACACCTGGGTCAGGTCACCTATACAGAAAAGCATTTCTTGATTCCCATTTCAGTGGAATATTTTCTTGGCATTATTTCTGCGTACTCTGCATCCTCTTAGGTAAGCTGTCAGATTATCAATTTTTTGAATGTGCAAGCATCAGATACCAATGCATTTTTTCAGAGTTATAACACTAGAAGCATTAGCCTAAATCAGCAAGCTTTTCACTCTAATAGATCAGGATTCATTCATTTGAGAAGAAAACTCAACGTCTGGGAAAAGGTGCTTCCAAGTCACATTTTTTAAAATGAATAGGTCAGCTGAGCTGATCACTGTTTAATTGACCCTTTCAGATGATCTGATGGTCTATTAAATAGTAGAGAAAGTACTTTTAAGATACATAAAGCTGAAGTGGGCATTAGTTTGCTAGGGCTGCCATACAAAGACCACAGAGTAGGTGACTTAAACAGCAGAAATGTTTTTCCTCACAGCTCTGGGGGCTGGAAGTCTGAGGTCAAGGTGTCAGTAGGGTTGGTTTCCTCTGAGGTCTCTCTACTTGGCTTGGAGACGCTGTCTTCTCTCTGTCTCACATGGTCTTCCCTCTGTGTGTATGTGTCCTGATCTTCTCTTCTTATAAGAGCTCCAGTCTGCTAGGTTAGGACTCACCTGTATGACTTCATTTTAACTTTATTTCCTCTTTAAATACCCTGTCTCCAAATACAGTCACATTCTGAGGTACTAGGGGGTTTAGGGCTTCAACATGTAAAATTGGAGGGGACACAGTTCACCTCAAAGTATGAATGCCTGTCGTCCATTTTGTTCTATGATGAAGCAAATCTGGTTGAGGTTTTCTGAAGTTTCTCTGTTCCCAGTGTGTAACAGAGGTGTCAATTTGTCTATTCATGAAATCACCTAATAGAGCCCAGAAGTTATAAAATCCTCATATCCTAGCTCGAGGAGCCTGGACCAGTTTGAATAGATGGAGGAGGCACTTAGCATCCATGTGGCCTTGTGTCCCCCAGGTGTCTGAACCTCAGGTCCTCACCTGTGTGTAGAGCAGGGATTACAGTCCTGCAGACTTCTTCAGTTTATTATGGGGATCAGATGATAGAGCACATGCTTACATACTTTGAGACTGTAGAGCATTTTACAGTGTAAAAGTGTGATCATTTTTTAAAAGGTCATAGACAGAAGCCTTGCATCTCAATAATAAAAAATATACCCACAGTTCTTCTAAGTAACTTTAGAGACTCTAAATCAGGGGTCCCAAACCTCTGGACTGCAGTCTGGTACTGGTCCATGAGCACACAGCAGGAGGTGAGTGGTGGGCAAAGGAGCAAAGCTTCATTTGCTGCCCCATCACTCACATTACACCTGAACCTCCCCCCACTCCCCTCCCACCCCTGTCCTGACTGTGGACAACTTGTCTTCCATGAAACTGGGTCCCTGGTGCCAAAAAGGTTGGGGGCCACTGCTCTAAATAATTAAAATGTATTATTAATAATAAGTTTTAAAACAAATGATACATCTACTGCTAGAAAATGTAAACACTTTTTAAAATACTTTAAAAAAATTATGAGCAAAAAGTAAATCACTTTCCATTCCTGTCATCACAAGTTCCTCCCCCAGGTGAAGCCCTGGCACCACTGCTGACTGTTCTGTGTATCAGGAAGAACTTGTGAATGTGTGGTCTTTTGGTTTTTAAGCACAAATGATAGTTATTCTTTCCTTTTTTCATTTAATATTGTATCTCATTATATTAATACATACAGTTGTCTCATTCTTTTTCATGGCTACATGAAAAAGTGTTATGCTTTTTCCATTTTCTACTCCTTATTTTCAGTGCTTGTCAATCAGAGTTTATAAAATGTAGAGATTATAACCTGCTATTAACATCCAAATTTGTTGTGCTCATTTTATGTGTGAAAATGAGAAACCCTTGGCAGGCACTATTAATAGATTTCCCAGCCTCTTTGTCACCTTGTTTTTAATTTATCTCCAGGCTTTGAGTCAGTAAGATTTTACTTATCAGCTTACCCTAGTGACAAAACTGAATGATCAGAATGAATCAGAATGATCAGAACTCAAGTGTATCTACAGGTTGTTTGGCATTAAGTCTAGTCCTGCTGAGGGATTATATTTTAGTGAGGCTAGTTTCTCCATGGAATAAATATACCCCTGGTTTTTTAAATTGTGCCTCCACTAGTGATATTGTTGTAGCCATGCGTTCCGGGAAACAAACTCACTCGGAAGGACAATGCAGATAGTGGAGTGCTGTTTATTAAACTGGCGGGCCCAAGGCAGAGTCTTCTCTTAGCCAAGGACCCCCACCAGTTTTTGTGAAAATTTTATATATCCTAAGCATTCTCACCCAAACCCACCTCCCCAAAATTCTCTGAACAAAGTAAAAAGAAAGATACAATCAAAGTTAACCCATGATTCATAAGCCTTAAGCCCAGGTAGTTAAACAGTGAACAATTATCAATAGGCTTGTGGTCATACCCCAATAAGCATAATAGAATGTACGATTCTATTCGGTCACACAGATAATTAGGGTATTCTTTTAGGCGATGGAGAGTCCTGGGGCTCTTCCTTCTGGGGACCTGATTTTCCCGTTGGTATGTCATTTCCATAGATACTGGGCATATAGCTCAAAGTCCACAGTTCGGCCCAAGATGGAGTCCTGCTTTCAAGACAGAGCCTGTTCTGGCTCCTCCTTCAGTATGATTTGCTTCACATGAAGAAGTTAACCTAGAAATGTGTTGCCTTAGAAGGACTTTAAAACTCTTAACCATGTTGTTTTTGTCTTTTTCCCCCCTTAGGTGCACACTGAAAGGAAATAGCCAGATAGTACAGTGACCGTGTGATTATGAATATTTCCAGTGGACAGCCCTCAACCTCAACAATTTTTGAGTCAATGTTCTGTTTCTACCATGAGTTCATGTCTATTCCAAAGGCATTTTTCCAATAGGTTTTTGCACTGCATAAATTATATTATACATTTTTTACACCAGCAACAAATATTTACATATTCCAAGATGTTAATCTATAATTTTTTCCTGCAGCTTCACTCAGTGATTTCAAGGTCTTGCAAAATGATTTATTATGTTTATTTATATGTTAAGCTATTTTCTTTCTTATCCAAATCAGAAGTTGCAGGCCATCAATAAAAGCTGTCTCCCAGGTTTTGTGTCTTCAGAGACTCCAGAGCCAAACTGATTTTCTAAGATTTGAGACAAAGTTGTCACAGATTATTTTTTTACTATTCTCAGAATTACATATTACTTTCCAATTACATGAGGGATTCTGTTTACTTGAAGACTGTGTGAAGTTGCCGTTTTGTGTAACCACTTCCTTTAACAGACCTACTGTCCATTTTTCCACTCAAAGACCTCTGGTTAAAATACTACAGAAAAACTAATAGGAAAAACATACCTGTAGTTTAAATTACATTATAGAAGAGAGAGGTATCACCCTCCAAAAAGAAATATGTTTAAAATACAGAGGGACAATATTATGTGTTCTTCTCCTGTGTCTCCTGCATTGCAGGCAGATGCTTTACAGCTGAGCCATTGGGGAAGTCTTCTAAAAGAGAAGGAAGAGAAAATATGTTTTATCAAAGTAGGAACTCTTCCAGGGTATTTGCTAATGAAGGACAGCCATGTTCTAGACTGTCTTCTAGATAGAAGATTTTATTTTTTTACATTTTTAAAAAATTGTGGTAAAGTATATATAGTATAAAATTTTTTCATATAGCCATTTTTGATCATACAGTTCAGTGGCATTAATCACATTCACAGTGTTGTGCAGCCACATTGTCTGGGTAACTTTTGGTAATTATGTGCTTCCTATTCAGTGTGTTATTTCTGCAGAGTCATTTTCGTAAGTTTCATTTTTGTAGGAGTGGATCTGTTTCCTGTGTTTTGAGCTTCATTGGCATAAATGTATTCACAATACCTTACATATTTAAACTGCAGCATCTCTGTGTTCTTTGGGCTTTTTAATTTTCTTTGAGCCTTCTCTTTTTTATTAATAATCTTGCATAACTTTTTTCCTGTTTTCAAAGAATTAGCTTTTTGCTTGATTGATGCTTTCTGTTTTGTTTTTCTTTCCCTAGCTCATCATATCATTCTTTCCTTAAACTTTTCCTTTACTTTCAGAATTTTTCCTCTAAATTCTTAAATTGGAAACAGATTAATAACATCATTATTTTTCTAATATAAGTATATAAAGCTGACATATTTTTCTGAGATCCACTTTAGCTGCAACCTGCAAGTTTTGATACTTACCACCAATCACTAGCCATAGTATTATGTATTTTCTAATTCCTAATTTAATTAATTAACTATATCTTTTACCTATGAGTTATTCAGAAGTATAATGTTCTCTAAATTTTAAATGCTAATGGATTTTTTCTATTAGAATGAATTATGTCAAACTGCTAACATTCAGTCTTTTTATAAGCTATAAAATGGCACTTTCATATATTCCAACATAATAGTTTTCTTTTATTACTATATAACTTAATTTCATTTTGATCAGACAATGTTCTATTGTGGATTTTAAACCAAAGGTAACCACATTCACACAAAAAGTCTTTATTTCTACCATTTTGTGTTTTATTTGGGGGTTTTAAAATGTTATAAATATGTGTGTAATCAGTAATTTTCAAATAAAAATCCTTCCTGAGTACTGGAATGTTTTCTGATACATGTTGCAGTCTGGTTCTCTGGCATGCAGACTCGGATGGAGTTTAGTGCTGGGATGTGTATCAGGGGTGCCCTTGGGGTCAACACTGTGGAATCAGGAGGGAAGAAACAGGGTAGGACAGAGGGAAGGATCAAGCTGCATCACTGGCCAGATGACCTGAGCTGACCCCGTGTGGATCTGGAGTGATGATGGCCCTTCAGGGTTTCCTGACATGTCCACTGGCCAGGACTTTATACCTCTCCCTGGATGGATCATTGCACTTAGGCTGCCCCCAGAGGGGCTGGTGGTTTAATGTTGCCCACTGGCAGCACTTACAGCAGTTGGACAACAAGTCCTTGAAGGGAGGTCAGGACAGCACGTCTCCATGTTCCCCCCACAGCATGTATCCCAGCTCCAGAGGTAGGTGATGAGGGTGTACTGTGGGGGAAACTCTTGACTGATGTGTAAGTAAAAATGGTGACTTAGTGATTCTCCTCACTACCTTATGGTCTAAAAAACAAGGGAGAAAGTCCATGTAGGACAGAAATCCTCATTTTCAAGGATTAGCCCAGTTGTCCACTCTTCTAAGAAGTCACCTTAAGATCAGTCATCATCCTAGGTAACTCGTATTTCTGTAATACCCTGAGCACCTCTAATTTGTTAAACTGAACCATGCTTGGTTAGTGTCCCATTGTCACCATCCTGAGATACTTCATTTGTAAACAAGGGCCCTGTTCTTTCCATTGTGTACTGGGCCATCTAAATCATGGAGTCTGCCCTGACTGTGAGTGTTCACACATGATCTCTTTCCTCACTAAACCAAGTGAGAAAAAGACTTGGAATTGTGCCCTAGTCACTTTTTAATTACATCTTCCAGCACAGTGTCTGTCACACAGGGGTTGCTCAGTAAATGTTTACTGAATGAATAAATAATGACCAAGAACAAACTTTCCTTCTAAACATTATAATTTTGAAATTTTAAGAGGTAGCCTGGGATAACAGAAAGCCCTGGTTTTGTAGTCAGCCACACTGATATGCCTGTCAGGTCTTTCTCTACTCCTCACTGGTAGTGTGGGTGCCCAGAGAATGTACTGTCCAGAGTGGGACACTTGAGAGTGAAAGGAAAGTGATAACCAGCCAAGGTTCCAAGACAATAAACTGGCACCACCCTTAACAAAATGGGCTCTGGACACACCCTACAGTCATGTAACCATAGTTACATGCTTGGGTAAATGTCTTACCCTTGAAGTCTCAGCTTCTTTGAGAAATTAATCTAATTCCTGCTCTTGAACAGTTGCTTTGGTTGGGATGATGGATGGGCCAAGAACATCCAAAGACACAGGGTGGAATCATTGACCTTGGTGATTCCTAATCACCAGGAGAGGAGAGCAGGATGGGCATGGATGAAGGAGGTTTGTAGACTGTAGAAGGTGTATTTGAGAAGGTCCTCATCTGATGGCCTAAACCAAACTGCTCTTCCTTCACATGTAGTTAAAATGACACAAGCACACAGGAAGGAGCACAAGCTCTGGAGTCAGCCTTCCAGGGACAAATACTGGCTCCTCTGGGCACTGACTGGGTTTGGATACATATTCTGCTACCTGCTAATCATGGGCTCTTAAGGTTGGGAAGTGCACCATGCTTCAGGGTCTTTATCTGAAGGTTGTGGTGGGGATAGTACAATTCTCAGAGCCCTGTGGCAAAGATTAACTATGACAGTGATGCTCACAGTGGGGTCTGTGCACTAGTGCCATGAACTCTTTGCAACTAGGTCTTAAAGAAGTACAGGAAATTTAAGAAAGCTGGAAACTCAGAGCCATCAGCTATTGCTATGACAGCCACACTCAGGATGGGTGGAATCCTGAACAGCCCAGAAACCAGTGTGTGTGTTGCACTTGCAGGCAGAGGGGCACATGGCTGAGCTGCACATAGCCATGCTCAGTGGATCAGTGATTAGATGGCAGTAGGCTGAAAATGTAAAATTAAATAAAACTGATTCTTAACCCCAGATAGGTGAGAAACACTGCTTTTGAACAATGCTTAATGTGTGATTAGCCGTCAGTCAGTACTACCCTCTCTAGCGCTACCTTCTTTATTAACTGTTACCATCATATTTATGTTTAAAATAGGAACATATAGGCCTTCAAAAGGCTCTATTATACATTATCAATATTTTTAATAGAATTTAAAAGTTAGAAATAATTAGATTACTGTTCAAGTTTAGAGGTTTTTTGTTTTTTTTTTTTTTAAGTCTAAAAACAATACTATGCATATATTTATACTGATCTACTCTTTAATCAGCAGCATGGGCCTAATGTTGAGGAAGGTCTCTGGAAACACAACTGGCCACTTTAAAACCTTCCAGAGGTTGTTTTTTTTTGTTTGTTTTTTTGTTTTTTTGTTTTTTAATGCACAAGGTTTTATGTGGAAGCTGTTAATTTTCCTTTAAAGATAGAAAGAATATGGATTAATTGAAATTTTGCTTTTTAAACCTAATGTTCCAAAGGAATTTTTTTTTTTTTCAAAAACTAAAACAACAATGGGTTGAAAGATGGGAGAAATATATATATTCAAACTTAGAACTAAAAAAATAACATTACCAGAAGGAATAAGATGCCCCAGCCCTATGAGACCTCGATCTATACACCAGGCCCATCTGACTTGCCTTAGGAGTCAAATTGGGATTGTGTGATATTTTAAAAACCAAGGTTAAGACTTAGACACACTAAGAATGTTTTACACAAAGCTTACATTGGATGGTTCTGACTAAATACACTCTTTCATTCAGTAATCATGCTCACAATTATCCATCCCAATAGTTGGAGACTTTGGGTATTCCAAACCAGTATTTGATCCAATGGTTAATCATATTTAAGTTTGGATGGCATTACTGGAAAAATATTTTTTTAATTAAATTTTGCAGACTACCTAGAAAAGCAATGAGTCTCTAAGATGGAGTTTATATCACATTAGAAGTGTTGTAAGTAAGTAGCAAAAGAGGATTGAGGGTTTTTAAACCCTAAATTTTACAACAATAAAATTTTTAAAGATCCATGAGTTTATACTGATTCTGATAAGATATAAAATTGAAAGGGAAAGTCCTTTTTTGCAATAGAATGCCAACTCACAAATGTAGAAATATTGACAGAATAGCACCATATAGCAGCCATCATTGTTATAAACAATTCAGAAAAAATTCATCATTAGTTGAAATGGTGGTGAATATTTGGCGAGTTGGGGAAGACATGGAATTTTCATAGACTCAAAGTATCTTCCCAGATTAATTCTTTAGAGAAGGATTGCATTTTTAAACTGGAAAAATCTGGTAGACTCCAGGCTAAGCAAATGACCAGAGTTAATGTTACTAATAATGAACCTACTGACACCTTGGCTTTTTTTTTTCTTGTTTCTTTAAAAATTTATTTCATTGAAGTATAGTTGATTTACAATGTTGTGGTAATTTCTGCTGTGATTCAGTTTACATATCAGTTCAGTTCAGTTGCTCAGTCATGTCTGACTCTTTGCAACCCCATGAATTCCAGAACACCAGTCCTCCCTGTCCATCACCAACTTCCAGAGTTCACCCAAACTCATGTCCATTGAGTCGGTGATGCCATCCAGCCATCTCATCCTCTGTTGTCCCCTTCTCCTCCTGCCCTCAATCCCTCCCAGCATCAGAGTCTTTTCCAATAAGTCAAATCTTCACATGAGGTGGCCAAAGTATTGGAGTTTCAGCTTTAGCATCAGTCTTTCCAGAGAACACTCAGGACTGATCTCCTTTAGAATGGATTGGTTGGATCTCCTTGCAGTCCAAGGGACTCTCAAGAGTCTTCTCCAACACCATAGTTCAAAAGCATCAATTCTTTGGCACTTAGCTTTCTTCACAGTCCAACTTTCACATCCATACATGACCACCAGAAAAACCATAGCCTTGACTAGGCTGACCTTTGTTGGCAAAGTAATGTCTCTGCTTTTGAATATGCTATCTAGGTTGGTCATAACTTTTTTTCCAAGGAGTAAGCATCTTTTAATTTCATGGCTGCAATCACCATCTGCATACATAGGTTCTTTTTCTTTTTTTCTGTTATGATGTATCACAGGATATTGAATATAGTTCCCTGTGCTATAATGTAGGACCTTATTGTTTACCAATTCTAGATATAAATAGTTTGTGTCTGCTAATCCAAAACTCCCAATCTATCTCTCTCCTATACATCCTCCCCCTTGGCAACCACAAATCTGTTCTCTACGTCTGTGAGTCTGTTTCTGTTTCTTAGATAAGTTCATTGCTGATCCTCATGGATTTTGATGTGTGAGATAATGACAACAGTATATTGTTTCTTGTTTTCTTGCCTGCCACCCATCCCCCAGGCCCCATGAAGAAGAAGAAAGAATTTGTTGTTGTTCAGTCACTGTCATGTCCGACTCTTTGCGACCCTGTGGACTGCAGTAAGCCAGACTCCTGTCCTTCACTATCTTCTGGAGTTTGCTCAGATTCATGTCCATTGTGGTGGTGATGCTATCACATCCTCTGCCACCTTTTTTTTTTTTCCTCTCTTGGCCTTCAGTCTTTTCCAGCATCAGAGTCTTTTCCAATGAGTTGGCTCTTTGCATGAGGTGGCCAAAGTATTGGACCTTCAGCTTCAGCATCAGTCCTTCCAATGAATTGTTGTTCAGTCACTCCCCCTGCATTGTAGCATGCCAGGCTCCTCTGTTCTCTACTATCTCCTCAATCATGTCCATTGAGTTGGTGATGCTATATAGCCATTTCATCTTCTGTTACTCCCTTATCCTTTCTCCTTCCATCTTTCCCAGCACTGGGGTCATTTCTAATGAGTCAGCTCCTTGCATCAGGTGGCCAAAGTATTGGAGCTTCAGCTTCAAGATCAGTTCTTCCAATGAATATTCAGGGTTGATTTCCTATAGGATTGACTGGTTTGATCTCCTTGCAGTCCAAGGACTCAAGAGTCTTCTCCAACACCATATTTCAAAAGCATCAATTCTTTGGTGATAAGCCCTTTTTATGGTCCAGCTCACACATCCGTTCATATCTACTGGAAAAACCATAGCTTTGACTATACAGACCTTTGTCGGAAAAGTGATGTCTCTGTTTTTTAATATGTTATCTAGGTTTGTCATCGGAGAAGGCAATGGCACCCCACTCCAGTACTCTTGCCTGGAAAATCCCATGGATGGAAGAGCCTGGTAGGCTGCAGTCCATGGGGTTGCTGAGGGTCAGACACAACTGAGTGAATTCACTTTCACTTTTCACTTCCATGCATTGGAGAAGGAAATGGCAACCCACTCCAGTGTTCTTTCCTGGAGAATCCCAGGGATGGGGGAGCCTGGCGGGCTGCTGTCTATGGGGTCGCACAGAGTCGGACACGACTGAAGCGACTTAGCAGTTGCAGCAGCAGGTTTGTCATAGTTTTCCTTCCAAGGAGCAAGTGTCTTTTTAATTTTACAGCTGCAGTCACCATCTGCAGTAATTTAGGAGCCCAAAAAAATAAAGTCTGTCACTGCTTCCACTTTTTCCTTTTCTATTTGCCATGAAGTGATGGAATCTGATGCATGATCTTAGATTTTTAAATGATGAGTTTCAAGCCAGCTTTTTCACTCTCCCCTTTCATCCTCATCAAGAGGTTCTTTAATTCCTCTTCATTTTCTGCCATTAGAGTGGTATCATCTGCCTATATGAGGCTGTTGATATTTCTCCTAGGAATTTTGATTCCTGCTTGTGATTCACCCAGCCTGTCATTTACATGATGTATTCTACATATAAGTTAAATAAGCAAGAAAATATACAGCCTTGTCATACTCTTTTTGCAATTTTGACCCAATCAGTTGTTCCACATCTGCTTCTTAATGTTGCTCCTTGACCTGCATACAGGTTTCTCAGAAGTCAGGTAAGGTGGTCTGGTATTCCCATCTCTTGAAGAATTTTCCAGTTTGTTGTGATGCACCCATTCAAAGGCTTTAGTGTAGTCAATAAAGCAGAAGTAGATGTTTTTTTCTGAGTAGAGACTTTATGGACTTCCTGGCACTTTATAGGAAAATTCTGCCCACCCTGCCCTAGGGCTCTGCTGTTCTAAGCATGGCCTGTGGACCAGCAAAATTAGCTTGCCCTGGGAGACTGTTGGGAACATGGAATCTTGTCTCTACCGCAGACCCACTGACTCAGAATCTCCAGATCCCAGGTGAGTCCTGCTCACACTACAGTTTCAGAAGCGCTGGTTTAGAGGCCCTGCTCGGGTCATCCTGTGGTTGCACCCTCCCCCAGATGCAGGCAGCCAGAGAGGACCAGGGGGTGTGGTCACCTGGAGCCCCACCCCCTCCAGGCCCTGCTCTGAGCACCTAGACCTTAGAATTCCTGCCGGAACCCCTGCTGGAATCCACTGGGTTGTTTATCAAAAATTTAAATTCCCAGGCCCCCTGGATCAGATCTTTGGGGCTGGTGCCTAGGACTCTGCATTCTGACCCCTTTCCTTTTGACTTTTGATCTGCAACAGAGCTACAGGAGCACTTGTAATGGGGGTGTGTGTGGAGAGGAGATCCCCCAAGGGGCAGGAAGCATCAGGAGAAAGAGAAGGAGGTCCCAGGTCAAAGGAAGGTGCCGATCACCAGCTCACACCTTCCTGCTTCTCTCCTGATTCTCCTCACAACCTGGCCTGAAACCTGGCCTGACCCCACCCTTGGGAGCTGACTGCAGGAGGAACTGCCAGAACGGGGCAAAGGTGTCTTCCTACTGACCGTGGAACTCTCGGGGGCTGCCCTGCAGAAGGAAGGATCCAAATCGGGGCAATAGGAGCAAAGGGGCTGTGGACGCCTGGAGAGACCACACAGACCCACCCACAGGGTCAGGCTGAAGCTGCTGAGCAGATCTTTGGGCAGGGAGACCTCCTGGTCCTGCTGAGACATGGATGGAGCTGAGATACTGTGTGGTCCTACGGGGGCTCAGAAGCTGCATCTGTCAGTTAAGAGTCTATAACATTGATCAAGGTACTTAAGCTCTATAGGCTTGTTTCCTTGTCTCTGAGGTGGGGATCCTAGTACCCTCTAAGCTTGCGTTAAAATTAAATGTGATAAGTTAAAGCACATCCTGCCACACAGAGCAGAATAAGGGGCTGTTGCTATTTATTGTGAAGCTTGTCACCTTACACCTCTGCACTTCCTGATGCTTGATATCTTAGGCACTTGTCACTGGCTCATAAGACCTATTTCCTCAAACTGCAGGCACAGAAGGCTCCAATCACAGGCATGTGCCAGACACGTGCTTGGCCAGTGACCTAAGGCTTCCTGAGCTTTTCTGCTCAGTAGTGATTCCTGAAGTTACTGCCAAGATGCTCATCACATATAGTTCCCAGGATTTCCCTCCCAGCAAGCCACAGCTTGGGACTCATGCTCTTAGGGTTGTGCTGAACTAAGGCCAGGCTTTTATGAAAACTCTTCCCTTGTGGCTCAGCTGGTAAACAATCCACCTGCAATGTGGGAGACCTGGGTTCAATCCCTGGGTTGGGAAGATAACCTGGAGAAGGGAAAAGCTACCCACTCCAGTATTCTGGCCTGAAGAATTCCATGGATGCTATAGTCCATGGGGTCCCAAAGAGTCAGACAGGACTGAGTGACTCACTTTCACTTTTCTTTCCAGGGATAACTATGCCATACTGAAAACTACCACCAGTGAGCAGCAGAATCCAGGCATCCAGGTGAGCAAAGGGGAAAGGCCATGGAATGTGGGCCCCATAGGCCACACAGGCAACTAGAAGGGTGGGGGGCCCTAGCCTCACCCTCCCCATCTACCCCACCACACACAGAAACACACACTCCTGCTCCTGCAGAATCACCTGATCACGTTTACTGTTTCTTTGTCCAGGTTCAGTTCTTTAGGGCTTCCCTGGTGGCTCAGACAGTAAAGAATCTGCCTGCAACGCAGGGGACCTGGGTTCAATCCCTAGGTTGGCATCTCCAGACTTTCTCTCTTCTCTCCAGCCTGAGCTCCAATGTGTCTTAATCCTTTTCAGCTCCTCGAATTCACCATCCTCTCCTTTGTTCTGGATCTTTGGGCCCATCTTTCCACTGCCTGGAAACTCCCCTCTGTCTTTTATTGACTGACTCTTACTCTCAGGTCACATGTGAAACATGGGTTTGCCAAGCAGGACTTCTCCTCCATGAGATGAGACCCCCCCACTTCCCTATCCCCTCTCCTGACTCTCTTGTATCCGCTCCTTTCTTGTCTTCTTCCTCCTTCAGCCTGGAAGAGCAACAGCTGTGTCTCTTCCACTGATCCCAGCACCTAACTGAGAACCTGGTGCACAGGAGGGCTCAGCTAGTTCAGCTAGATTTTGAAAGCGCCCAGGCTGTAGGTGAATAACTTTCCAGTCCCAAATGCTTCTCTTTCCCCTTGAACTAGGGACTTAGTGGCTAATACATTTCAGGTGTGGTGAGGGAAGGGCATCAGAGTAAGGACACATGTTTCATTTAAATAGAAGACAGTTGGAAAGGGAAGGGAGAAAAGAACTTGTGAGTTCAGGAAACAACTTGCTTGCCATTTGCTGTGATTTGTACAAAGACTGTCCTGTGTGTGTGAAGGGGGCTCTTAGGATGAATGTGCCATGCAGACATTCCCTAAGGGATCACTCTGGCTGGTTCTCTGATATGTTGAGCCTCTGAGGTCAAGGCTGTGAATGAAAACTGAACTTGAGGGAAACACTTGTCTCCTTGTATAAATAGTTGCTACTCTCCACCCCCAAAGAAGCCACTTTAGTATGGACATCATACATTTTATAGTGTCCAGATCTAGCATCCCCTCCCAGGGTAGGAAGGACATGGATATCACTAAGTCCTGTCCTTCAGCCTCTGCAAATTCTTTCCTCATCTTCCTCAGAAAAGTAGGGCTGAGGCCAAGAGAAGGCTTGTTGTGTCTCCATCCCCAGCCCCCTGACTGCGAGTGAGCCCATGACTGAGAGGTGGGGAAGAGGGTGAGGTGAATGAGCATCCTCTGACCCCACGGCCAGTCCCCCCCACCGACCTCCCACCTCCACCCTTCTGTTCCCTCTGCCGTTGGACTTCACCTCACATGCATTCAGGGCTCCCCAGAGTTCTGACTCAGAGCTGAAATATTTCTTAAACCATCTTCTCTGTTGTTTAAAAGCTTAGCCCTTGATATCTGAGTGACTTCACTCAGCAGGACAAGGTGGAAGGCAGAAGGATGGAAAAGGCAAGAGGGTCTAGGTGTTGATTGGGTTCTTCTCTCAGCTTTTAAACTAGAGGGCGAGGCACATAGCATGTTGCAAAGGCAAACATCACAGCATTTTCACCAGAACCAGATCCCCTACAACTGTGACAGAAAAGTTACCTTTGTTGGCTCGTGACCTCCATGTCACCAGCAGCCCCTCCCAACACTCCAGGTCTTTGGTCTGTTCCTATTTCTCCTCAAAGTGAAAGTAAAAGTATTAGCGGCTCAGTAATGTCCAACTCTTTGTGACCCTATGCAGTGTAGCCTGCCAGGTTCCTCTGCCCATGGATTCTCCAGGAAAGAATACTGGAGTGGGTATTCATTCCCTTTTCCAAGGGATCTTCCGAATCTCAGGGATCACACCCAGGTCTCCCACATTGCAGGCAGATTCTTTACCATCTGAACCACCAGGGAGGCCCTCAAACTCATGTTTAATATCTGATTACAGTTGTTGGGTGGAAAATTATGTCTTTAGCTTATTGCATAATAATGGCAAAAGAAAAGGAGTGGTATCAAGACTGAAGCTGCTTATTCAGTGTTTCAATGGGAAGAAATAAACCATTCCAGAAACTGCCTTCATGTAAAATTCCAAAGTGCGGTAATAAACCAATGGCTTGTGATGATTTAGAAAAGGAAGCAGGGATCATTAGAACAACCTCTTGGGTTCCATAAATAAAGGATTGTAGTGCTGAATTAAATGCATATACTTATAAAGGCTGATAGATCTGAAG
This sequence comes from Bubalus kerabau, assembly GCF_029407905.1. Taxonomy (NCBI): domain Eukaryota; kingdom Metazoa; phylum Chordata; class Mammalia; order Artiodactyla; family Bovidae; genus Bubalus; species Bubalus kerabau. The sequence goes on from NC_073635.1 coordinate 72,610,196, forward strand.
GAAACTTTAGTGAAACCGTAGCATTAAGATTTTGGCTGGCATCTTAAGATGTCAGTTTCTTGAGATACAGTACTGAGTGTGAGTGTATTATGCATCTGTATTATATGCACACACACATATATTAATATTAGGGTTAGGGTAAGGATTAGTCGCTCTGTCATGTCTGACTCTTTTTGACCCCATTGATTGCAGCCTGCCAGACTCCTCAGTCCATGGGATTCTCCAGGTAAGAATACTGGAGTGGGTTGCCATTTCCTTCTCCAGGGGATCTTCCCAACCCAGGAATCGAACCTGGGTCTCCCACATTGCAGGCAGATTCCTTACCACTGTACCACCAGGGAAGCCCACATTAATGTTAAGGTGATTATTAAAGGAATGATGGTACTGTGCTTCTCTTTCTCTAGTTTTTAACTTTTAGAAATGTGTACTGGAGTATCAGTAGGTGAAAATATATGAATCTGGGAATCGTGCTAAATACTGGTGGCTCTGCTGCAAAAAAAGCAGAGTTTAATGAAATGAGATGGACAGCATGTAGATAATTGTTGAAGCTTGTTTTGTGGAAGTTCAATGTGGTATTCTACTTTTCTATATGTTTGAAAATTTCCATAATAAAAAGTTTAAACACCTACTTCCCATAATAGGATATGAACAAATAAGAACTAAGGTCAGGATCTTTAATCAGATGAACTCCCAGTGTTTTAGGGTTGGGAACTCATAATTCCTCATGATACTTCCTTAACCGGCAGGCACAGGATAGAGAATTACTATTCATTATGTAAAAATAAACCTGTATGAGGGTCAAGAAACAAAAGTTAGAACCAGATGTGGAACAACGGATTGGTTCAAATTTGGGAAAGGAGTACGTCAAGACTATATGTTGTCACCCTGCTTATTTAACTTCTATGCAGAGTATATCATGCAAAATGCCGGGCTGGATGAAACACAAGTTGGAATCAAGATTTCCCCCCGAAGGAAAATCAACAAGCTCAGACATGTGGATAATACCATTCTAATGGCAGAAAGTGAAGAGGAAATAAAGAGCCTCATGATGAGGGTAAAAGAGGATAGTGAAAAAGCTGGCTTGCAACTGAACATGAAAAAAATTAAGATTGTGGTATATGATCCCATCACTTCATGGCAAACAGAAAAGGAAAATTGAAAGCAGTAACAGATTTTATTTTCTTAGGCTCCAAAATCACTGCAGACAGTGACTGCAGTTTTGAAATTAAAAGAAATTTGCTCCTTGGAAGGGAAGCTATGACAAACTAGATAGTGTAGTAAAAAGCAGACATTACATTGCTGACAAAGTTCCGTATAGTCAGAGCTAGGGTTTTTCCCATAGCCGGATATGGAAGGCTGAGGGCCAAAGAATAGATGTTTTCGAATTGTGGTCTGGAGAAGACTCTTGAGAATCCCTTGAAAGCAAGGATATCAAACCAGTCAATCCTAAAGGAAATCAACCCTGAATATTCATTGGACGGACTGTTGATGAAACTCCAATACTTTGGCCACCTAATGCGTAGAGCCAACTCATTGGAAAAGACTCTGATGCTGGCAAAGGAGAAGGGGTTGGCACAGGATGAGATGGTTAGATAGCTTCATCGACTAAATGGATATGAATTTGAGCAAACTCTGGGAGACGGTGAAGGACAGAAGAGTCTGTTGTGCTATAGTTCATGAGGTCACAAAGAGTTGGACACGACTAAGTGACTGAGTATGACCCACAAAATCCAAGGGAATGAGGGCACAATTATATTTAAAAAGAACATGGTTGCCTCTGCAGAAAGATGTTCTAAGTTTTGCTGCCAGTGCCACATACAAGTTCATTCCAGAGCCCTCTCTCCATTGCCCTCATGTCTCAGTTTGCTATTCAGACCTCTAGATTTCCCTCATTCAAAAATAAGCCTGGGAGGAGTTCCCTGGTGGCACAGTGAATAAGAATCCACCTGCCAATGTAGTGGACACAGGTTCAATCCCTGGCCCCGGAAGATTCCACATGCTGTGAAATATCCAAGCCTGTGTGCCACAACTGCTGAGTGCCCATGCTGCAACTACTGAAGCCCACATGCCTAGAGCCTGTGCTTCACAATGAGAAGCCAGTGCAATGAGGAGCCCACACACCACAATGAAGAGTAGCCCCTGCTCTCCTCTATTACAGAAAGCCATATTAAAGCAACAAAGGCCAAAAGACCGCCACAGCCAAAAATAAAACAAGTAAACAAACAATCCTGGGAATAACCTGCCTTATTTCTTATTTTTTTTAAATGTCACACTGTGGCAGGTGGGATCTTATTTCCCTGATGAGGGAAACTAAGATTAAACCTGTCCCTCCTGCATTGGAAGCACATAGTCTTAACCACTGTACCACCAGGGAAGTCCATTTTGTTGCTGTTGTTTCTTAACTTTTTGTGCTTTGTTTTTTTTGTTTGTTTGTTTGTTTGTTTGCCCTGCCTTGCTGATTTTCAATCAGTTCCTTGATCAAACTTTGACACTATATGAGTGTTGCATCAAACTACAACAGGGTGAAAGAGAACTTTGCATTCCACATACTATCCTTTGCCACCCAACTATGAGTATCCCCAACACAAGACCAGATTATTTCTTCAGAGCAGGTGGAATGTTGAAGGAGGGAAGCAGAGAGAATACTGAGGACTGGATCATCATGATGGGTTTGTCCACCCAAGTACTGCTGAGTTCATCTCCTGGTCTCTGCAGACCCATCTGCTCATATCAGCTCCACCTCCACCACTCAAGCCAGGTGATGAGAATTTCTCTCCCGGAAGACAGAAGAAACCCTACATTCACTCCAGCCTTGTATCTCTCAGCTAGGAATTGGCTTCCCCAAGGACATCTCATCAACAATGTCTGGATGTGTTTTTGGTTGTCACAACCAAAGCGGGGAGATGATTACTGGCAAACCAGTAGACAGAGGTCGGGGATGCTGCTACACATCCTGCAATATACAGGCCTCTTCACCAAAAAAAGACTTGTCTGGCCCAAATGTCAACAGTGCTAAGGTTGAGAAAGCCTGCTTCAGTCTCCCTGTAAAAACTGAAATGCATAATCATGCCCTTTCTTTAAAGAGAAAATCAGATCATGTCACCCTCACTGTGTAAAACTTTTCAATGGTTTCCCACTCTTAGTACAAAGATTAAAAACATAGAAAAAAAAAAAAAAAAAAAAAAAACTCCTTAGTTCCTTGAACTTGCATGACCTGACACTCACCTCTCCTCTTTTCTTATATTCCTTGCAGTAACCAAAGTGACTTTATTTTGGTTTTTCTAGAAAGCATCATACTTCCTCCTACCTCACAGGGTCTTGGCACATGTTATTCTCTCTTATACGTCAATTTCCACCCTCTTACCAGCCTCTCTCCCTTTTGTGTGCTCACCACTGCCTTCTAATCCTTTAGGAGAGGTCAGCACAGAAGTGACTCCATCAGAGACTCCCTCCCTGAACACCGAGCTGTCAGCAGCCTGAGATAAGAGGCCACACGAACAGAGAAACCAGGCCAACCCCGCTCCTCCAGCCATCCCAGCTCAGCCCACAGTGGAAGTGAGGCCTGTCTGGACACCCAGTGCCAGCAGAGGGCTCTCAGCTGTGGGCAGGCCTGTGAGTGGGCCCAGGAGGCCAGCAACAATCAGACCTCACAACTGTACTGAGTAATAAGTAACCACTGTTTTAAGCCACTTATGTATCAGGTGGCTGATGTAGTGACAGACAGCAGATTCATTCTCCCTGGTGTTTCTGACTGTGCAGTAAAGAGAACTCCCTGCTACTGTGGGGAATTCCCCCCTCACCTCCTGCTCTGTCCCTTTCCCAGAACTGCTCTCAGGACCTGAGTTTCTGAATCATGGTCCACTTGACAGGATGGTGCTCTCTCCACAGCAGGTCAGTGAGTGGAGGTGGGGAGACTGGTCCCGTTTCCATCTCACCTTCTTGTCCCATCAGCCTCCATGGAACTGCAGCCCTGCACTGGGCAGAGATGTTCCCCAGAATAAGTTAAAAAGTGTAGGTATCCATTTCAGTAGTCAGGGAAATAGCTAAAATTTTTCACAGCTTGTCTTTTCCCGTATTCTAAAGGGGAAATCACTTAAAACAAATGAGCCTTTTGGCTTCCCTTGTGGCTCTGATGGTAAAGAATCTGTGAGCAATGCTGGAGACCCAGGTTCGATCCCAAAGTTGGGAAGATCCCCTGGAGAAGGAATGGCAACCCACTCCAGTACTCCTGACTAGAGAATTCCAGGGTCAGAGGAGCCTGCAGGGCTATATTTCATGGGATTGCAAAGAATTGGATGCGACTGAGAGACTACACTTTCTTCATTTCTTTTGGGATAACTCCCCATGGCAACACCATCCCTCTTGAACCTGTTTCTTTATTGAGGGCCTCCTTCCTCTATCTTCACATGAATCTCTACCTGCCTCCTTCAGGAGACCCATCCTCATAGGAAAACCTCATCCCCATGAAGGTCTCATCACTTGACTCAGGCTACATTCCCTGGCCAGTCACCAAATCTTGAGTTTAAATCCTCAGTTTAGCATGACAGGGCTTTTCCTGGGGCTCAGGACAGGAAGGGTGGGGTGTCTGAAGGAGAAAATGCTCTGATGCTGTTGACTTCTGGGTCTAGTGTGTCTCTGGGTCTCTCGGACAATGGATTTCCCTCAAGAATCCCACTCTGATAGGTTTCTGAGTTTCTGGTTCTTTAAGTCTTTGACCTGATGGAACAGGAAGATCTACAAGTCTCATCTGGCTTCTATCAGGAGTGGAGGTACAGATTTCCAAGAGTAAACATCATTTTTTAAGGGAACGATGCAGACTACACTGGTATTAAATAATTTTCCTAACTAGTCTTCTGCTTTTCCCTTATCTAGGTCTCTAGGAGAATCACATTCTGTTATTGAGCAGAAGAGGGTTTGATTTATTCCTATTCTGTTATGCCCCTGCCACGTCAGACAATACAAGCCTTCTTTGCCAGGTGTGGCTTGTTCCAATAGAACTTGCTCTGGACCACATGCTCTTCCATAAAAGCCCTCTGCAGGGCTGCTGCTTGTGGTTCATGTGAGCCGAGATGGCGAGGCTCAGCTGTGTAGCTGTGTACCTAGATCACAGTGCCAGGTGCATCATCTCTTCCCAAGGCCCCCTGGCCATCATCTTGAATCACAGCCCCGGGAGCAGCATCTCTGCACACGGCCCTCAGAACTGAGGTGTCAGTGCAGTGATTTCTCCCCAGGGAGTCTGGACTGAAAGGTCAGGGATGCGAGGCCTCTGCAGGAGGTGACCTGTGAGCAAGTGAATGTTGACTCAGCACAAAGGGGGAAAAAAAGGAAAGAGAAGAAAGAAAGAGGAAGGAAGGAAGAAAGAAAAAAGATTTTTTATTTTATGACCCAGATTCTACTTTTTGTTGTTTAGTTGTTCAGTCATGTCCAACTCTTTTGTGACTGTAGCCCACCATGCTCCTCTGTCCCTGAGATTTTCCAGGCAAGAATACTGGAGTGGGTTGCCATTTCCTTCTCCTGGGTATCTTCCCAACCAGGGATCAAACCCTCATCTCCTGTGTCTCCTGAATATAGGCGGGAGCTTTACCACTGAGCCACCTGGGAAGTCTCAGAGTCTACTTCTACTCCAGGGAATTGTTGATGGGCTTTGCTTGTGACTGCTTCATCAGTGCCTGATTACTGGCTGGATCTGTCTCTCTCCTTTTGATTCTGGCTTTGACCCTCCTTGCCACCTCTGTCTCCTTCCTCTCTCTTCTCTTCTCTGTGTAACTCTGTGAACATCTCTGAGGGGTCCAGATTGTGGACAGCACATAGGGAAATGATTACTAGCTAGCTTGCTCTCTCCCCTCTTGATTCCCCCTCTTCTCCTCCTGGTCACCTCTATCTCTCTCCCCCCTTTTCTCTTCTCCATGTAAATCAGTGTACCTCTCCACGTGTCCCTCACTGCAGAGAAACTTTTCATCATTAACCTAGATGTTTTATCATAGGTGCTGTATAGATGGAGAAGTCTTGAGGCTACTGTAAGAATAAGACTGGAAACCAGAGGCAGGAGGCTTAAGTCCCAAACCTGAGAACACCAGAGAACTCCTGACTCCAGGGAACATCAATCGATAAGCGCTCATCAAAAGCCTCCATACATATACTGAAACCAAGCACCACCCAAGGGCCAAGAAGTTCCAGAGCAAGACACACCATGAACATAGCCCTGAGCTTCAATATACAGGCTTCCCAAATTCACACCAAACCCACTGACATTTCAAAACTCACTACTGGACACTTCATTGCACTCCAGAGAGAAGAGATCCAGCTCCACCCACCAGAACACCAACACGAGCTTCCCTAACCAGGAAACCTTGACAAGCCACCCATCCAACTCCACCCACAGTGAGGAACCTCCACAATAAAGAGGAACTACAAACTGCCAGAATACAGAAAGGCCACCTCAAACACAGCAATATAAACAAGATGAAAAGGCAAAGAAATACTCAGCAGTCAAAGGAACAGGATAAATGCCCACCTAACCAAACAAAAGAGGAAGAGATACAGAATCTACCTGATAAAGAATTCAGAATAATGATAGCAAAAATGATCCAAAATCTTGAAAACAAAATGGAGTTACATATAAATAGCCTGGAGACAAGGATTGAGAAGATGCAAGCAATGTTTAACAAGGATCTAGAAGAAATAAAAAAGAGTCAATCAATAATGAATGATGCAATAAATGAGATTAAAAAAAAAAAAAAAAAAACACTCTGGAGGGAACCAGCAGTAGAATAAAGGAGGTAGATGATAGGATAAGTAAGGTAGGAGATAGAATGGTAGAAATAAATGAAGCAAAGAGGAAAAAAGAAAAAAAGATTAGAAAGAAATGAGGACAACCTCAGAGACCTCTGGGATAATGTTAAATGCCCCAACATTCGAATCATAAGAGTACCAGAAGAAGACAAAAAGAAAGACCGTGAGAAAATACTTGAGGAGATAATAGTTGAAAACTTCCCTAAAATGGGGAAGGAAATAGCCACCCAAGTCCAAGAAACCTAGAGGGTCCCAAACACGATAAACCCATGGTGATACACCACAAGACACATATTAATCAAATTAACAAAGATCAAACACGAAGAATAAATATTAAAAGAAGCAAGGGAAAAACAATAAATAGCACACAAGGGGATTCCCATAAGGATAAGAGCTTATCTATCAATAGAAACTCTTCAGGTCAGGAGGGAATGGAAGGACATACTTAAAGTGATGAAAGAGAAAAACCTACAGCCCAGATTACTGTACTCAGCAAGGATCTCATCCAAATATGAAGGAGAAATCAAAAGCTTTACAGACAAGCAAAAGTTGAGAGAATTCAGCACCACCAAACCAGCTCTCCCACAAATGCTAAAGGATCTTCTATAGACAGAAAACACAGAAAGAGTGTATAAACTCGAACCCAAAACAACAAAGTAAATGGCAACGGGATCATACTCATCAATAATTACCTTAAATGTAAATGGGTCGAATGCCCCAACCAAAAGACAAAGTCTGGCTGCATGGATAGAAAAACAAGACCCCTATATATATATTGTCTACAAGAGACCCACCTCAAAACAAGGGACACATACAGACTGAAAGTGAAGTGCTGGAAAAAGATATTCCACAAAAATAGAGACCAAAAGAAAGCAGGAGTAGCAATACTCATATTAGATAAAATAGACTTTAAAATAAAGGCTTTGAAAAGAGACAAAGAAGGATACTACATAATGATCAAAGGATCAATTCAAGAAGAAGATATAACAATGATAAATATATATGCACCCAACATAGGTGCACCACAATATGTAAGACAAATGTTAACAAGTATGAAAGGGAAAATTAACAATAACACAATAATAGTGGGAGACTTCAATACCCAACTCACATCTATGGATAGGTCTACTAAAGAGAAAATTAACAAGGAAACACAAACTTTAAATGATACAACAGACCAGTTAGACCTAATTGATATCTATAGGACATTTCACCCCAACACAATGAATTTCATCTTTTTCTCAAGTGCACACGGAACCTTCTCCAGGATAGATCACATCCTGGGCCATAAATCTAGCCTTGGCAAATTCAAAAAAACTGAAATCATTCCAAGCATCTTTTCTGACCACAATGCAGTAAGATTAGATCTCAATTACAGGAGAAAAAATATTAAAAATTCCAACATATGGAGGCTGAACAACATGCTGCTGAATAACAAAGAAATCACAGAAGAAATCAAAAAAGAAATAAAAATGTGCATAGAAATGAATGAAAATGAATACACAACAACTCAAAACCTATGGGGCACTGTAAAAGCAGTGCTAAGGAGAAGGTTCATAGCAATACAGGCTTGCCTCAAGACACAAGAAAAAAGTCAAATAAATAACCTAACTCTACACTTAAAGCAACTAGAAAAGGAAGAAATGAAGAACCCCAGGGTTAGTAGAAGGAAAGACATCTTAAAAATTAGGGCAGAAAGAAATGCAAAAGAAACAAAAGAGACCATATCAAAAATCAACAAAGCCAAAACCTGGTTCTTTGAGAAGATAAATAAAATTGACAAACCATTAGCCAGACTCATCAAGAAACAAAGGAGAAGAATCAAAACAACAAAATTAGAAATGAAAATGGAGAGATCACAACAGACAACACAGAAATACAAAGGATCATTAGAGACTGCTATTAGCAACTATATGCCAATAAAATGGACAGCTTGGAAGAAATGGACAAATTCTTAGAAAATTACAACTTTCCAAAACTGAACCAGGAAGGAAGAGAAAATCTTAAAAGACCCATCACTAGCACGGAAATTTAAATTGTAATCAGAAATCTTCCAGCAAACAAAAGCCCAGTGCCAGACGGCTTCACAGCTGAATTCTACCAAAAATTTGGAGAAGAGCTAATGCCTATCCTACTCAAACTCTTCCAGAAAATTGCAGAGGAAGGTAGAGTTCTAAACTCATTCTATGAGCCTACCATCACCCTAATACCAAAATCAGACGAAGATGTCACAAAAAAAAGAAAATTACAGGCCAATATCAATGACGTACATAGATGCAAAAATCCTCAACAAAATTCTAGCAAACAGAATACAACAACATATTAAAAAGCTCATACATTTTGACCAAGTGGGCTTTATCCCAGGGACGCAAGATTTCTTCAATATCTTCAAATCAATCAATGTTATACATCACATTAACAAATTGAAAGATAAAAAAAACATATGAATATCTCAATAGATGCAGAGAAAGCCTTTGACAAAATTCAACAAACATTTATGATTAAAAAACCCCCCAGAAAGCAGGCATGAAAGGAACATACCTCAACATAATAAAAGTCATATATGATGAACCCACAGCAAACATTATCCTATGTGGTGAAAAATTGCAAGCAATTCCCCTAAAGTCAGGAACAAGACTAGGGTGCCCACTCTCACCACTACTATTCAACATAATTTTGGAAGTTTTGGCCACAGCAATTATAACACAAAAAGAAATAAAAGGAATCCAAATTGGAAAAGAAGAACTAAAACTCTCACCATTTGCAGATGACATGATCCTCTACATAGAAAACCCTAAAGACTCCACCAGAAAATTACTAGAGCTAATCAATGAATATAGTAAAGTTGCAGGATATAAAATTAACACACAGAAATCCCTTGCATTCCTATACACTAACAATGAGAAAACAGAGAAATTAAGGAAAAAATTCCATTCACCATTGCAATGAAGAGAATAAAATACTTAGGAATAAGTCTATCTAAAGAAACAAAAGACCTATATATAGAAAACTATAAAACACTGGCTTCTCCATCCATGGGGTTTTCCAGGCAAGAATACTAGAGTGGGTTGCTGTTTCCTTCTCTAGGGGAATCTTTCCCACCCAGGGATCAAACCCAGGTCCCCTGCATTGCAGGCAGATGCTTTATCCTCTGAACCACCAGGGACATCTGCATAAAACACTGGTGAAAGAAATCAAAGAGGACACAAACAGATGGAGAAATATACCATGTTCATGGATCAGAAGAATAGATATGGTGTAAATGAGTATACTACCCAAAGCAATCTATAGATTCAATGCAATCCTTATCAAGCAACCAACCATATTTTTCAGAGAACTAGAACAAATAATTTCATAATTTGTATGGAAATACTAAAAAATCTCGAATAGCCAAAGAAATCTTGAGAAAGAATAATGGCACTGGAGGAATCAACCTGCTTGACTTCAGGCTCTACTACAAAGCCACAGTCATCAAGACAGTATGGTACTGGCACAAAGACAGAAACACAGATCAAAGGAACAAAAGAGAAATCCCAGAGATAAATCCACGCATTTATGGACAATTTATCTTTGACAAAGGAGGCCAGAATATACAATGGAGAAAAGAAAATCTCTTTTACAAATGGTGCTGGGAAATCTGATCAACTACTTGTAAAAGAAAGAAACTAGAACACTTTCTGGCACAATACACAAAAATAAACTCAAAATGGATTAAAGATCTAAATGTAAGACCAGAAACTATAAAACTCCTAGAGGAAAACATAGGCAAAACACTCTCCAACATAAATCACAGCTGGATCCTCTATGAGCCACCTCCCAGAGTATTGGAAATAAAAGCAAAAATAAACAAATAGGACCATGCTAAAGCTGAAACTCCAGTACTTTGGCCACCTTATGCGAAGAGTTGACTCATTGGAAAAGACTCTGATGCTGGGAGGGGTTGGGGGCAGGAGGAAAAGGGGACAACAGAGAATGAGATGGCTGGATGGCATCACCAACTCAATGGACATGAGTTTGAGTGAACTCCGGGAGTTGGTGATGGACAGGGAGGCCTGGTGTGCTGCGATTCATGGGGTCGTGAGGAGTTGGACACGACTGAGCGACTGAATTGAACTGAACTGAACTGAAACTTTAAAGCTCCTGCACAACAAAGGAAACTATAAGCAAGGTGAAAAGATAGCCTTCAGAATGGGAGAAAATAATAGCAAATGAAGCAACTGACAAAGAATTAATCTCAAAAATATACAGGCAGCTCCTACAGCTCAATTCCAGAAAAATAAATGACCCAATCAAAAATGGGCCAAAGAACTAAACATACATTTCTCCAAAGAAGACATACAAAAAAAAAAAAAAAGAAGAAGACATACAGATGGCTAACAAACACATGAAAAGATGCTCAACATCACTCATTATCAGAGAAATGCACATCAAAACCACAATGAGGTACCATTTCATGCCAGTCAGAATGGCTGCGATCCAAAAGTCTACAAGCAATAAATGCGGGAGAGGGTGTGGAGAAAAGGGAACCCTCTTACACTGTTGGTGGGAATGTAAACTAGTACAGCCACTATGGAGAACAGTGTGGAGATTCCTTAAAAAGCTGGAAATAGAACTGCCACACAACCCAGAAATCCCACTGCTGGGCATACACACCAAGGAAACCAGAATTGAAAGAGACACGTGTACTCCAATGTTCATTGGAGCACTGTTTACAATAGCCAGGACATGGAAGCAACCTAGATGTCCATCAGCAGATGAATGGATAAGAAAGCCATGGTACATATACACAGTGGAGTATTACTCAGCTATTAAAAAGAATGCATTTGAATCAGTTCTAATGAGGTGGATGAAACTGGAGCCTATTATACAGAGTGAAGTAAGCCAGAAAGCAAAACACCAATACAGTATAATAAGGCATATATATGGAATTTAGAAAGATGGTAACAATAACCCTGTATGCGAGAGAGCAAAAGAGACACAGATGTATAGAACAGTCTTTTGGATCTGTGGGAGAGGGCAAGTGTAGGTTCATTTGGGAGAATGGCATTGAAACATGTATATTATCATATGTAAAATGAATCACCAGTCCAGGATCGATGCATGAGACAGGGTGCTTTGGGCTGGTGCACTGGGATGACTCAGAGGGATGGGATGGGGAAGGAGTTGGGAGGAGGTTTCAGGATGGGGAACACACGTACACCTGTGGCAGATTCATTTTAATGTACGGCAAAACCACTACAATATTGTAAAGTAATTAGCCTCCAATTAAAATAAATAAATTTATATTAAAAAAATAATAAGCCCATATGTAAGGGTTCTTTTTCTTCATTTCTGTTACACCGCTTTTCATCTCTAGCATTTGCTCTTGGTTCTTTCTTAGAATCTCCATCTTTCTGCTTCTATTGCCCGTCTATTTTTATATGCTGTATACTTTATCCATTAGAGCCCTTGCCATATTAATCATGTTATTGTCATTGTTGTTTAGTCTTTCCATCGTGTTCAACTCTTTTGTGACCCCATAGACTGTAACCTGCCAGGCTCCTCTCTCCATAGGATTTCCCAAGCAAGAATACTGGAGTGGATTGCCATTTTCTTCTCCAGGGGATCTTTCTGACCCAGGGATCAAACCCAGGTCTCTTGCATTGGCAGGCAGATTCTTTACCACTGAGCCACCAGGGAAGCCATAGTTGCTTTTGAATCCTCATCTGATATTTCCAACATTGCTGACATGCCTCATTCTGATGACGCTTTGTCTCTTCAAAAACATTTTTCTTTTGCCTTTTGGTGTGCCTTGTAAATTTCTCTTGAAATTCAGACATGATGTCCTGGATTAAAGGCACTGCTGTAAGAGGGCTTTAGTAATGGTGAGGTGAGGTGTGAAGGCAGGCAGATTCCCATGATTAGGTCTCGGCCCCTCAGTGAGCATCTTCCTCTGGACTGTGAATCACACAAGTGTTTCTAATTTTTCTCTCCCCTACCCCATCCCTTATGTTGGACATAATGGCCTGAGCCAGCTGGAGCTGTGTATTTTCCTTCTCCTAGGTCATTTGGGCTCAGTCAATATGCAGATGATGATTGCAGCCATGAAATTAAAAGACGCTTACTCCTTGGAAGGAAAGTTATGACCAACCTAGATAGCATATTCAAAAGCAAAGATATTACTTTGTCAACAAAGGTTCGTCTAGTCAAGGCTATGGTTTTTCCTGTAGTCATGTATGGATGTGAGAGTTGGACTGTGAAGAAAGCTGAGTGCCGAAGAATTGGTTCTTCTGAACTGTGGTACTGGAGAAGACTCTTGAGAGTCCCTTGGACTGCAAGGAGATCCAACCAGTCCATTCTAAAGGGGATCAGTCCTCGGTGTTCATTGGAAGGACTGATGCTGAGGCTGAAACTCCAGTACTTTGGCCACCTCATGCGAAGAGTTGACTCACTGGAAAAGACCGTGATGCTGGGAGGGATTGAGGGCAGGAGGAGAAGGGGATGACAAAGGATGAGATGGCTGGATGGCATCACCAACTCGATGCACATGAGTTTGATTGAACTCTGGAAGTTAGTGATGGACAGGGAGGCCTGGTGTGCTGTGATTCATGGGGTCGCAAAGAGTCAGACACAACTGAGCGACTGAACTGAACTGAATATGCTAGAGGGTTAGACTCGAGTACTAGTTTTCCTCTAGGGGAGGCCTTCTTAAGAGGACTTCTTCTTTTTTTTTTCTTTTTTTAATTTTATGAATAGATTTCTTTTAACCCAATTATTCAAATATTATAATGTCAACATATAATCAATATACAAAATTAAGATTTTGCTTTCCTTTTCTTTCACACAAAGCCTTCACGATCCGGCGTGTAATTTGTACTTTGAGCACATCTCCAGTTGCAGGAGTCACATTTCAAGAGGACTTCTTAAGAGGATGCTCTGATCTATTTCAAATTGGCTATTCCCTCATTGCCCCACTCCCAGCAGGAAGGCTGAGGGAATTTTCCATGGTATTTCCTGTAGGATCCTGGTGAAGTTCCTGGAGGTAAACCTCACAATATTGTGAGTCCCCGCATGATTGCATCCCCCCAGAGTTTTTACTCTCAGATTGTTCACATTGAGCCTCCAGCAGTCTGTCAGTTATGGCTCTGGTTTTCTCCCCAAGCTCAGGTTCCCATGGTGGTTTTCACCATGAGGAAGCCTCAACTTCCTCTGTTCACCTATGAGCCTCGCCAGTCTTGTCGGTGACAGTTTGTCTTCACTTACAGATGCAAGAGGAGGTCTCCCTTCCCCCCCCCCTTTTTTTTTAATCTACACTCACCTAAGCTGTCTTATCCAATACCATGTTTTTTTTTTTTTTTTTTTTTTCTCCCAGGTTTACAGAAAACTGACTCCCTGGTTTTGGCTAAGTTTCTCCTCTGAGCAGCCTTCTTGACTACCCAATTTTAATCAGGGCTTGCCAGCCATCTCCAGCCACTCTCACTTCCTGTTCTTCATATTCCTCATCAACTTGATGTTATCTTGTTTATCCATTTAGTTTTTTACCATCTATCTCCCACTACTTCAATGTAAACACCATGAGAAGATAAGCCTTACATATCTTGTGGCCATTGATTCCCATTTCTTTGAAGGGTAGGTGTATGGTAGACATTCAAAAGCACTTGTTTAAAAATAATTTATAATTTGTTCAATCATGTTACTATTGCTAAACTTAGAAGTTAGGATATTTCTAAATGCTATTACAATTTAATAATAACCACTGCCCTGAGGAACACTTGTACATAAATAAAGTTGTACATAAACAGTTTTCTATAAATGACTTTTTTGCCTTCATTATCTTATAAGTAAAACTCCTATTTAGTCAAAGAAGATGAACACTTTTAAAGCTCTTAATAAATATTGCAGATTATATTCTGAAAAGGCTTTTCTAATTTATAGTTTACCAATAGTAGATTACAGTGCCTAGCACACTTTTCATTAGCATGGGGTATTCTGGTTTTTAAAGAGTGTTGCTAATTTTACAGGTGAGAATGAATACATAAATATGTTTATATTATTTTATTATTTGTATTATTTTGCTGTAATTTACTTTTTACCTATTCCTTTTCTAGATTGTGAGCCTAATGAAAGCAGGGTTCTCATCTTTTTTAGGTGTATTATTTTCTGAGCACACCCTTATTACCTCTTAGCAGTTTCTGGACAACTTATCTCAGTAATGGACTAGCTTTCCAAAAGGCTGAAGCAAAATAACTGAAGCTCCCAGTATTATTATAATATCTTAATGTTATTGCTTAGTCACTTAGTCATCCTCTTTTGCAACCTCGTGGACAGTAGCCTGCCAGGCCCCTCTAGCCATGGGATTTCCCAGGCAAGTATACTGGAGTGGGTTGCCATTTCCTTCTCCAGTGTATCTTCCTGATCCAGGGATCAAACCCGGGTCTCCTGACTGGCAAACAGATTCTTTATCACTGAGCCCCCAGGGAAGCCATTGGCCCAAATTGAGAAGATTTGCTTAATTTTTTACATCAGGGCTCTATATGATAGAGAAATAATGCAAATATGACTGAGGGCCAGTGGAAAGTGACATGAGAACTCATCGCTAATAACAAAGTTCTGAAATGTGAGTGTGACTTCTTTCCATGAAATGGCAACCCACTCCAGTGTTCTTGCCTGGAGAATCCCAGGGACGGGAGCCTGGTGGGCTGCTGTCTATGGGGTCGCACAGAGTGGAACACGACTAAAGCAAAGCAGCAGCAGCAGCAGCAAGATTTGTATACTAACATGATTCCTACTTATTTGCTTTCTGAGTGGGAGAGAAATTTTTTGTGCTAAAGCCTTTCCACTGGTTACAGCAGTACTGTCCATAGAAATATACAGTGACCCACATCTATAAATATAAATTTGTAGTAGCCATGTGAAAAAGTTAATAGGGAAAAATAATATTAACTAGTAAGACATTTTTAAACCAATGTGTCAAAAATACTCTATCAACATGTAATAAATGTAACAAAATCTTTGAGACTAAAGTTTTATGCTATCTTTGAAATTTGTGGTGTATTGTACAGTTAAAGCACACTTCAATTTGGATCAGATACATTTACAGTTCTCAAAAATCACCATGTGAATAGTGCTACTGTATTTAGAAACCCAGGGTTTATAATATTAATATGGATTTTCATGGGCCAAGGGAGTCAATGTGTTTTCAATAATTGGGAGGATGTTCCTCATAGGTTTCATAGTTTGGGTTCCCCAGTCGCAGACCTTAAGGCAAACATTTGAGTGAAATTGGTTTATTTTAGAAGAGATCCTAGGAAAACACATGTAGGGAGTGAAGTGAGACAAAAATAGGAAGGAAACCAATAAAAAATGTGTTAGCAAGAAAGTTACTGCTTTTGCAAATGGGCTCCTTCTCTCGGAGTCACCTTGGGAGACAGAATTATTCCAACTCACAGGCAAGGGCACTGGGTCATTTATCTACCCATTCCTCATCCATCAGTGGTTAAGGGTTGAATCCAAGGTTTTTGGCTTGCTTTTCATATGGCCCCAGTATGCTTCCATAGCTAGAAAGAGGCCCTAAGTGGAGAGTTGGTGATAAGCAGTGAACTCCCTAATCCTGGACAAGAGTCAGAGGACACGAGCTGGAAAGTGACAGCTTCTGCTCCAGCAGGTCACACCATCCAAGGAGGGATCCTGTTAGCCTCAGGAGCCCTAGGGACTTGATTTTACTAAGACTCTGCTTTATAGAACTCATCCTGTTCACTCATGTATCCCTAGCTCCTGGAAGAGTAGATATTTAATAAATAGTTGTTGACTGTATGACTTTCCCTGAGTGCCTGCTTTATTATTTCAGGCTCTCCATGTAAATGGGGCACATGGTTACAATCATGGGTCATGTCCTTAAAGCTCCCTCATCAGAGAGGAAAGAGAGGTTTTCCCTTTCTAGCTCCAGCAAAAAAACAAAACAAAACAACCCCACCTCCCCCATCCCCCCCACCCCCACCGCTCAACATTCTCAAGGAAGAAATCCAGTTGGCTTGGTTAGCCATGAGGTTATCTGTCAGCCAAGCCCTTTGGACAAGACATGGCATATGATTGGCTAGATTTCAGTTAGGTGCCCACTCCTGAGTTTACAGAGGTGGATATATTACTAGGAGGAGTGATACAGAAATGTTCACTATATTCAGAACTATGGATAGCCACAGGATTATGTTTAAATTGTGAATCCCATTTTCCTATATGTCTTGGTTGAAAACACTTGAGGACCAGCATTATTTCAGCTGAAACATTTTAGTACTGCTCTTATACCCGCTGCAGATTTAACACTTAAAGCTTTGACTATTTGAAAGAGATCCTGTAGATCAGTCATGTTCAACCTTTTTGGAACCATGGACCAGTTTCATGGAAGACAATTTTTCCACGGACCAGGGAGAGTGGGATGATTTCGAGATGATTCAATCACTTTATTTATTGTGCACTTTATTTCTATTATTATACATTTTGATATATAATGAAATAATTATACAACTCACCATACTGAAGAATCAGGGAGCCCTGAGCTTGTTTTTCTACAACTAGATGGTCTCATCCAGGGGTTGATGGGAGAGAGTGACACCCAAAGTGTGTTGCTTATGTCTAATCTACTCTGTGATCTTCTTTTGGTTGCTGTCACTGCAGAAAACTCTGCTTTACAAAGATAGCTTATTGGAAATGGAAGCAGGCTTTTCAGTGCGTTGTGGCAATCTCAGGATATTCTGCCTTGACTTTAATCCAGAACATATAGAAATTTGAAGTTGTTGCAAACATACTTTTTAGGTCATCATAATTTACAATCTCAACAAGTTGATTCCCTTTCTAGCACAAACAAAATCGATTCACCTGGCTTATTCACAGATGGGTCGCAGATCCATTCCTTCACAGTTCAAGAGTCTTTTGTGGCTGGGAAGTAATGCTCAGTTCAGTTCAGTTCAGTTCAGTTCAATTCAGTCGCTCAGTCATGTCCGACTCGTTGCGACCTCATGAATTGCAGCATGCCAGGCCTCCCTGTCCATCACCAATTCCCAGAGTTCACTCAAACTCATGTCCATCGAGTCGGTGATGCCATCCAGCCATCTCATCCTCTGTCGTCCCCTTCTCCTACCCCCAATCCCTCCCAGCATCAGAGTCTTTATCTCTAGTCTTTCCAATTCTGTTGTTTTCCTCTATTTCTTTGCATTGATTGCTGAGGAAGGCTTTCTTATCTCTCCTTGCTATTCTTTGGAACTCTGCATTCAGATGCTTATATCTTGTTTCCTTTTCTGCTTAGCTTTTCGCTTCTCTTCTTTTCACAGCTTTTTGTAAGGCCTCCTCAGACAGCCATTTTGCTTTTTTGCATTTCTTTTCCATGGGGATGGTCTTGATCCCTGTCTCCTGTACAATGTCATGAACCTCCATCCATAGTTCGTCAGGCACTCTGTCAAAAGCTTTACAGACAAGCAAAAGCTGAGAGAATTCAGCACCACAAAACCAGCTCTCCAACAAATGCTAAAGGATCTTCTCTAGACAGGAAACACAAAAAGGGTGTATAAACTCAAACCCAAAACAATAAAGTAAATGGCAATGGGTTCATCAGATCAGATCAGATCAGATCAGTCACTCAGTCGTGTCCGACTCTTTGTGACCCCATGAATCGCAGCATGCCAGGCCTCCCTGTCCATCACCAACTCTCGGACTTCACTGAGACTCACGTCCATCGAGTCAGTGATGCCATCCAGCCATCTCATCCTCTGTCGTCCCCTTCTCCTCTGGCCCCCAATCCCTCCCATCATCAGAGACTTTTCCAATGAGTCAACTCTTCGCATGAGGTGGCCAAAGTACTGGAGTTTCAGCTTTAGCATCATTCCTTCCAAAGAACACCCAGGACTGATCTCCTTCAGAATGAGTTCATACTTATCAATAATTACCTTAAACATAAATGGGTTGAATGCCCCAACCAAGAGACAAAGAGTTGCTGAGTGGATACAAAAATAAGACCCCTATATATGTTGTCTACAAGAGATCCATCTCAAAATAAGGGACACATACAGACTGAAACTGAAGGGCTGGAAAAAGATATTCCACGCAAATAGAGACCAAAAGAAAGCAGGAGTAGCAATACTCATATCAGATGAAATAAACTTTAAAACAAATGCTTGAAAAGAGACAAAGAAGGACACTACATAAGGATCAAAGGATCAATCCAAGAAGAAGATATAACAATTATAAATATATATGCACCCAACATAAGAGCACTGCAATATGTAAGACAAATGTTAACAAGTATGAAAGGGAAAATTAACAATAACACAATAATAGTGGGAGACTTCAATACCCAACTCACATCTATGGATAGGTCTACTAAAGATAAAATTAACAAGGAAACACAAACTTTAAATGATACAACAGACCAGTTAGACCTAATTGATATCTATAGGACATTTCACCCCAACACAATGAATTTCACCTTTTTCTCAAGTGCACACGGAACTTTCTCCAGGATAGATCACATCCTGGGCCATAAATCTAGCCTTGGCAAATTCAAAAAAACTGAAATCATTCCAAGCATCTTTTCTAATGACAATGCAGTAAGATTAGATCTCAATTACAGGAGAAAACTATTAAAAAATTCCAACATATGGAGGCTGAACAACACGCTGCTGAATAACCAACAAATCACAGAAGAAATAAAAAAAGAAATCAAAATATGCAATGAAACGAATGAAAATGAAAACACAACAACCCAAAACCTGTGGAACACTGTAAAAGCAGTGCTAAGGAGAAGGTTCATAGCAAACAGGCATACCTCAAGAAACAAGAAAAAAGTCAAATAAATAACATAGCTCTACACCTAAAGCAACGACAAAAGGAAGAAATGAAGAACCCCAGGGTTAGTAGAAGGAAAGAAATTTTAAAAATTAGGGCAGAAAGAAATGCAAAAGAAACAAAATAGACCATAGCAAAACTCAACAAAGCCAAAAGCTGGTTCTTTGAAAGGATAAATAAAGTTGACAAACCATTAGCCAGACTCATCAAGAAACAAAGGGAGAAAAATCAAATCAATAAAATTAGAAATGAAAATGGAGACATCACAACAGACAACACAGAAATACACAAGATCAGAAGAGACTACTATCATCAATTATATGCCAATAAAATGGACAACATGGAAGAAATGGACAAATTCTTAGAAAAGTACAACTTTCCAAAACTGGACCAGGAAGAAATAGAAAATCTTAACAGACCCATCACAAGCACGGAAATTGAAATTGTAATCAGAAATCTTCCAGCAAACAAAAGCCCAGGTCCAGATGGCTTCACAGCTGGATTCTGCCAAAAATTTAGAGAAGAGCTAACACCTATCCTACTCAAATTCTTCCAGAAAATTGCAGAGGAAGGGACACTTCCAAACTCATTCTATGAGGCCACCACCACCCTAATGCCAAAACCTGACAAAGATGCCACAATAAAAGAAAACTACAGGCCAATATCACTGACGAACATAGATGCAAATATCCTTAACAAAATTCTAGCACACAGAATCCAACAACACATTAAAAAGATCATACATCATGACCAAGTGGGCTTTATTCCAGGGATGCAAGTATTCTTCAATATCCACAAATCAATCAATGTAATACACCACATTATCAAATTGAAAAATAAAAGCCGTATGATTATCTCAATAGATGCAGAGAAAGCCTTTGACAAAATTCCACATCCATCTATGATAAACAGTCTCCAGAAAGCAGGAATAGAAGGAACATACCTCAATATAACAAAAGCTATATATGACAAACACACAGCAAACATTATCCTCAATGGGGAAAAGCTGAAAGCATTTCCCCTAAAGTCAGGAACAAGACAAGGGTGCCCACTCTCACAACTACTATTCAACATAGTCTTGGAAGATTTTGCCACAGCAATCAGAGCAGAAAAAGAAATAAAAGGAATCCAAATTGGAAAAGAAGTAAAACTCTTACTGTTTGCAGATGCCATGATCCTCTACATAGAACACCCTAAAGACTCCACCAGAAAATTACTAGAGCTAATCAATGAATATAGTAAAGTTGCAGGATATAAAATCAACACACAGAAATCCCTTGCATTCCTATACACTAATAATGAGAAAATAGAAAGAGAAATTAAGGAAACAATTCCATTCACCATTGCAACGAAAAGAATAAAATACTTAGGAATATATCTACCTAAAGAAACTAAAGACCTATATATAGAAAACTATAAAACACTGGTGAAAGAAATCAAAGAGGACATTAATAAATGGAGAGGTATACCAGGTTCATGGGCTGGAAGAATCAATATAGTGAAAATGAGTATACTACCCAAAGCAATCTATAGATTCAATGCAATCCCTATCAAGCTACCAAGCTCTTTTTCACAGAGCTACAACAAATAATTTCACAATTTGAGTGGAAATACAAAAACCTTGAATAACCAAAGCTATCTTGAGAAAGAAGAATAGAACTGGAGGAATCAACCTGCCTGACTTCAGGCTCTACTACAAAGCCACAGTCATCAAGACTATGGTACTGGCACAAAGACAGAAATATAGATCAATGGAACAAAATAGAAAGGCCAGAGATAAATCCACGCACATATGGACACCTTATCTTTGACAAAGGAAGCAAGGATATGCAATGGAGAAAAGACAATCTCTTTAACAAGTGGTGCTGGGAAAACTGGTCAACTACTTATAAAAGAATGAAACTAGAACACTTTCTAACACCATACACAAAAATAAACTCAAAATGGATTAAAGGTCTAAACATAAGACCAGAAACTATAAAACTCCTAGAGGAGAACATAGGCAAAACACTCTCCGACATACATCACAGCAGGATCCTCTATGACCCACCTCCCAGAATATTGGAAATAAAAGCAAAAATAAACAAGTGGGACCTAATTAAACTTAAAAGCTTCTGCACAACAAAGGAAACTATAAGCAAGGTGAAAAGACAGCCTTCAGAATGGGAGAAAATAATAGCAAACGAAGCAACTGACAACTAATCTCAAAAATATACAAGCAACTCCTGAAGCTCAATTCCAGAAATATAAATGACTCAATCAAAAAATGGGCCAAAGATCTAAACAGACATTTCTCCAAAGAAGACATACAGATGGCTAGCAAACACATGAAAAGATGCTCAACATCACTCATCATCAGAGAAATGCAAATCAAAACCACAATGAGGTACCTTTTCACGCCAGTCAGAATGGCTGCTATCCTAAAGTCTGCAAGCAATAAATGCTGGAGTGGGGAAAAGGGAATCCTCTTACACTGTTGGTGGGAATGCAAACTAGTACAGCCACTATGTAGAACAGTGTGGAGATTCCTTAAAAACTGGAAAGAGAACTGCCATACGACCCAGCAATCCCACTGCTGGGCATACACACGGAGGAAACCAGAATTGAAAGAGACACGTGTACCCCAATGTTCATTGCAGCACTGTTTATAATAGCCAGGACATGGAAGCAATCTAGATGTCCATCAGCAGACGAATGGATAAGAAAACTGTGGTACATATACACAATGGAGTATTACTCAGCCGTTGAAAAGAATCCATTTGAATCAGTTCTAATGAGCTGGATGAAACTGGAGCCTATTATACAGAGTGAAGTAAGCCAGAAAGAAAAACACCAATACAGTATACTAACACATATATATGGAATTTAGAAAGATGGTAACGATATCCCTGTATGCGAGAGAGCAAAAGAGACACAGATGTATAGAACAGTCTTTTGGACTCTGGGAGAGGGAGAGGGTGGGATGATTTGAGAGAATGGCATTGAAACTTGTATAATATCATATGTGAAATGAATCGCCAGTCCAGGTTCGATGCATGATACAGGATGCTCGGGGCTGGTGCACTGGGATGACCCAGAGGGATGGTACAGGGAGGGAGGTGGGAGCGGGGTTCAGGATGGGGAACATGTGTACACCTGTGACAGATTCATGTTGATTTATGGCAAAACCAATATAATATTGTAAAGTAATTAACCTCCAATTAAAATAAATAAATTTATATTAAAAAATAAATTTAGTTAAGAAACGGCCAAAAGAAAGAAAAGAAATGAGGAAATGTACAGCAGTACTTTGCTCATAGGGTAGGAGATTGCCTGGGTCACAGAGCTGTCTGGAGAGTTGACAGAGTTAGAGTTCGTACTTACATTTAGGGACAAGGGAGTCTATATTCTGAACTTTTCAAAGTATTTATTTTGTATGCAAATGTTGAAAAGCTGAACAAGGAATTCTGTATTTTTTAATGACTGAGATTTACACAGCACTTGTAACTATTAAGAGCTTCCTTGGTGGCTCAGATGGTAAAAGCATCTGCACTAAAGTGTCTTACAGCCAGAGTTTCCCTCCTAAGACCTGAGAATCATTTGTGATTCCTTGCATAACCTAGAGAGCCAGGAATCTCCCAAACTCTTTTGCTCTTTTGACCTTATGCATTTCACATCAATTGTTGGATGGCATCACTAACTCAATGGACATGAGTTTGAGCAAACTCAGGGAGATAGTAAAGGACAGGGAAGCCTGGCATCCTGCAGTTCATGCGGTTGCAAAGAGTTGGATATGACTTAGTGACTGAATAACAATTTCACATCAAAGAGAGGTGTCCCCACTTATGTGTCAAATTGTATGGCAAAACCAATATTGTAAAGTAAAAAATAATAATAATAATAAATTAATTTAAAAAAACTTATGTGATCATTATATAGTCAAGGCACTGAGTAATGAGAAACAGATCGCAGAATTTTAGCTAGGTACAGATAACATAAGGTAATAGGATCATCACCTTCATTTGGGCCTCCTAGGTTGTAAGGAAATGGCCTGCCAATGCAGGAGATATGAGATGTGGGTTCAATCTGTGAGTTGGGAGGATCTCCTGGAGAAGGAAATGGCAACCCACTCTAGTATTCTTGCCTGGAAAATTGCATGGACATAGGATCCCATGATGGGCTATAGTCCATGGGGTTGGAAATAATCAGACACAACTGAGCATGTGTGCATGCACTCTCATTTTACAGGTGAGGAAACTAAGGCCCCTTAGAAGGAAGGTGGGCCCATGTGTTAAGTTAGTTTGCAGCAGACACAGAATTAAGAATCTTTTCTTTCAATAAATGTATTAAATCAAGTGTAACATACATATAGAAGCAGACACTGGTCATAGAATTAAAAAGCTTGTGATTCATGGTCTAGTAACCCTGCACCTACTTTAACAATATTTATGGTAAGTTACACTTGTGTAGTTCTTTATAATTTATTTTACACAGTTCTCACTTGCATAATCTCACTTAATCTCATGATGGTTCTTTTTTATCATTTGTCATGGATGAGGAGATTTGTTCAAGGCTCATTTAAGGTCACAGAGCTGGTCCAGAGAGCACAGAGAGGGAATTGCTGGAGGAGGCCATTCTAGGTGCTGTGTTCTCTGTTGAGTGTGAGAACACTGCTCCTTTCATGTGGTTCTCAAGGTGGGGACCAATCACTGATGGTCACAGGGTGACAGAAAATCACTGGTGGATTTCAGTTCTGTCACTGGTCAGGTCACATCTATGGAAAGAAATATGTATACTGGTTCTCATCCCAGTTGAATACCTTCTTGACTTTATTTCTGTATACTCTGCATCTTCTTAGGAGGATGAGCTGTCAGATTATCTGATTTTTGAATGTGCAGCATCAGACGGCAATGCCTTGTTCAGAGCTGTAACACCAGGATGATTAGCTTAAGTCAACAAGCTTTTTCTCTAATAGAGCAGGATTTATTCATCTGAAAAAGGTGCACTTAAACATCTGGAAAAAGGTGCTTCCAAGTCACATTTTCCTGAACAAATAGTTCAGGCAAGGTGAATCACTGTCTCATTGACCTTTTTAGATGACTCCTGAAATACCAGAGAAAGTACCTGTTAGATATATAAAGCTGAAAGGGGAATTAGTTTGATAGGGCTGCCATGTAAAGTACCACAGAGTAGACGACTTAAACAACAGAAACTAATTTTCTCTTAGCGCTAGATGGAGACTAGAAGTCTGAGGTCAAGTTGTCAGCAGGGCTGGTTTCCTCTGAGGTCTCTCTCCTTGGCTTGGAGACGCCGTGTTCTCTCTGTGTCTCACATGGTCTTCCCTCTGTGTCCCTGTGTCCTGATCGCCTCTTATAACTCCAGTCTTTTAGATTAGGACACACCTGTATGACCTCATTTTAATTTTATTGCCTCTTTAAAGACCCTGTCTCAAAACACAGTTGCATTCTGACATACTGGAAGGTTTAGGACTTCAATATGTAAAATTGGAGGGGACACAATTCAGCTCATAACAAAGGGTACATGCCTGCCATTCATTCTCTTCTGTGATGAAGCAGACCTGATTGAGGTTTTTTGAAGTTTCTTTGTTCCCAGTGTGTCACAGAGGTGTCATTTTGTCTATTCATGAAATCACCTAATAAGAGCTCCAAAAGTTATGAAATCCTCATTTTCTGGATCTTGAAGCCAGTTTGACCAGTTTGAGCAGATGGAGGAGGCACTTAGCCTCCACGTGGCCTTGTGTTCCCCAAGGTCCCTGAGCCTCAGGTCCTCACCAGTGTATAGATCAGAGATTACAGCCCTGCCAGATGCTTCACACTTATTACAAGGATCAGATGAGAGAGCAGATGCTTAAGCACTTTGAGAATATAGAGTGTTTTACAGTAGAAAAGTGGGATCATTTTTTTTAAAGGCTGTAGTCAGAAGCCTTGCCTCGCAATAATAAAGCAAATATACCCCTAGTTCTTCTAAGTAGCTTTAGAGACTCTCAATCAGAGGTCCCCAAACCCTGGGCTGCAGACTGGTACCTGTCTGCAGGCTGTTAGGAACTGGGCCCCACTGGGATGTTAGGAGGTGAATGGTGGGCGAGTGAGTGAAGCTTCATCTGCTGCTCCCTGTTGCTCAAATTACATCTGGACCTCCCCCAGCTACACCCTCCTAGCTGCATCTGTGGAAATCTTGATTTCCATGACACTGGGTCCCTGGTGCCCAAACAGCTGGGGACCGCTGCTCTAAATAATTTAAATATATTTTTAATAGGAAGTTTTAAAACAAATGATACATTTAATGTTATAAAATTTTAACAGTTCTTAAAATACTTTTTAAAATTTATGAACAAAAGGTAAATCACCGTCCACTCCTGTCATCACACAGCTCCTCCCCTAGGTGGAGCCCCAGCACCACTGTTGACTGTCCTGTTGACTTCTGTGTATCAGGAAGAACTTGTGAACATGTGGTCTTCCTGTTTTTAAGCACAAATAATAGTTGTTCTCTCCTTTTTTCAGTACATATTGTATCTCAGATTATATCAATGCATATAGTTATCTATTCTTTTTAATGTCTACATCGTATTATGCTTTCTCCATTTCTATTCCTTATTTTCAATGCTTATCAAGCAGAGTTTATAAAATATAGTGATTACAATCTAATATTAACATCTGAATTTGTTGTGTTCATTTTACATGTGAAAACGAGAAACCCTTGGGTAGACACTATTTATAGATTTCCTAGCCTCTTTGTCACCCTATTTTTAATTTATCTCCAGCTAGTAAAATGATTTTACTTGTCAATTTCCTGTAGTGATAAAACATATCTGAGAATCAGAATGATCAGAACTATAGTAAATCTACAGGTTGTTTGGCATTAAGTCCAGCCCCATTGAGGGTTTTAATGAGACTACTTCCTCCGCTGAATAAATACACCCCCCCTTTTTTTTTTTTTCCAATTGTGCGTCCACTAGTGATATGATTACTTCACATGAAGACATGAACCTAGAAATGTGATGCTTTAGGAGAAGGATTTTAAAACTGTTAAATATGTTGTTTTTGTCTTTTTCCTCCCTCAGGTGCACTTCGAAAAGAAATAGCCAGATATTACTTCCAGTGACCGTGTGGTTATGAATGTTTCCAGTGGACAGCCCTCGGCTTTAACAATTTTTGAGCCAACACTGTGATTCTACCATGAGGTCATATCTATTCCAAAGGCACTTTTCCAATAAGTTTTTGCTTAAAGTATATTGTACATACATTTTTCACACCAGCAACAAACACTTAAAGATCATTAAGTGTTAGTCTGTAATATTTTTCTCCAACTTCATTCAATGATTTCAAGGTCTTGCAAAAGGATTTATTATGTTCATTTATGTTATATTATTTTCGTTCTTATCCAAATCAGAGGTACAGGCCACCAATAAAAGCTGTCTCTCAGGTTTTGTGTCTTGAGAGACTCCAGAGTCAAACCCGTTTGCGAAGATTTGAGACAAAGTTGTCACAGATTTATTTTTTTACTCTTTCCAGAATTACATATTACTTTCCCATTATATCAGGGAATTTGCTTACTTGAAGACTGTGTGAAGTTGCCGTTTTGTGTCACCACTTCTTTTAACAGAATTAGGATCAATTTTTCCTCTCAAAGACCTCTGGTTAAATTACTATAGAGAAAACTAATAATAGTAGGAAAATGTACTAATAGGTATTACTAATGTAATAACTAATAGAAAAATTTACAACATGTATGATTTAAGTGACATTATAGGAGAGAGAGGTGTCTCCCTCCAAAAAATATAGTTAAAATACAAAAGGACAACATTAAATGTTCATCTCCTGTGTCTCCTGCATTGCAGACAGATTCTTTACTGCTGAGCTATCAGAGAAGCCCTCTAAAAGAGAAGGAAGAGAAAATACACTTTCTCAAAATAGGAGCCCTTCTAGAGGATTTGCTAATGAAGGACAGACATGTGCTAGAATGTCTTCTAGATTGAGGACTTTATTTTTTACATTAAAAAAAATTGTGGTGAAATATATAACAAAATTTGCCATAGAACCATTTTTAATCATACAGTTCAGTGGCATTAATCACATGCACAGTGTTATGCAGCCATCATTGTCTGGGTAACTTGATAATTATGTACTCCTATTCAGTGTGTTATTTCTGCAGAGTCATTCTGGTGAGTTTCATTTTTCTAGAAGTGGATCTGTTTCCTGTGATTTGTGAGCTTGATTGGCATAAATTTATTCACAATATCCTATATGTTTAATCTCTGCAGCATCTCTGTGTTCTTTTGGCTTTTTAATTTTCTTTGAGGCTTCTCTTTTTTATGAGTAATCTTGTATAACTTTTTCCTATTTTCAAAGAATCAACTTTTTGCTTGATTGATGCTTTGTTTTTCTTTCTAGTTCATCATATCATTCTTTCTTTCATTGCAAACAGATTAATAACATCATTATTTTTCTAACCTAAGTATATAAACCTGAAATTTTTTCTGAGATCCACTTTAGCTACAGCCTACGACTTGTGATACTTACACCAGTCAATAGCCAAAGTATTATGTATTTTCTAATTACTAATTTAATTCATTATATCTTTTACCCATGAGTTATTTATAAGTATAATGTTCTCTAAATTTCAAATGTCAATGGATTTTTTCTATTAGATTGAACATGTGGAACTGCTAACATTCAGCCTTTTGTATAAAATAGCACTTTCATGTGTTTCAACATAATAGTTTTCTTTTATTATTAATATATAACTTAATTTCATTTTGGCCAGACAACATTAGGTTGTAGATTTTAAACCAAAGGTAATGATACTCACACAAAAGTCCTTGTCTCCACCATTTTGTATTTTATTTGGGGATTTTAAAATGTTATAAGAGCATATGTAACTAGTAATTTTCAAATAAAAGTCCTCCCTGAGTACTGGAATGTTTTCTGATACATGTTTCGGGTTGGTTCTCTGGAATGCAGACTCAGGTGGAGTTTAGTGCTGGGATGTTTATCAGGGGTGCCCTTGGAATCAACACTGTAGAATCAGGAGGGAAGAAACAGGATAGGGCAGAAGGAAAGATCAAGCTGGAACAATAGCCAAATGACCTTAGCTGATCCTATGGGGCATCTGGAGTGAAGATGGCCCTTCAGGGTTGTCCTGACACATCCAATGGCCAGGTCTGTATACCTCCACCTGGAAGGGTCACTGCATGCAGCCTGGTGCTTAAGGTTGCCCACTGGCAGCACCTCCGGCAGCTAGGCAACAAGACCTTGAAGGGAGGTCTGAACAGCAGATCTCCATGTCCCACCACATCCTGTATCACAGTTCCAGAGGTAGGTGATAAAGATGTATTGTGGAGGAAACTTTTGATGACTCATGGGTAAGTCAAAATGATGACTTAGTGATTCTCCTCAATACCCTCTGGTTTAAAAAATAGAGGAGAAATTCCACGAAGGGGAGAAATATCATTTTCTAGGGTCAGCCCAGATGTCACCTCTTCTAGGAAGTTATCTTTAGATCAGTCATCATCCTCAGATCAGATCAGATCAGTCGCTCAGTCGTGTCCGACTCTTTGCGACCCCATGAATTGCAGCATGCCAGTCCTCCCTGTCCATCACCAACTCGCGGACTTCACTGAGACTCACGTCCATCGAGTCAGTGATGCCATCCAGCCATCTCATCCTGTCATCCCCTTCTCCTCTTGCCCCCAATCCCTCCCAGCATCAGAGTCTTTTCAAACGAGTCAACTCTTCGCATGAGGTGGCCAAAGTACTGGAGTTTCAGCTTTAACATTCCTTACAAAGAAATCCCAGGGCTGATCTCCTTCAGAATGGACTGGTTGGATCTCCTTGCAGTCCAAGGGACTCTCAAGAGTCCTCTCCAACATCACAGTTCAAAAGCATCAATTCTTTGGCGCTCAGCCTTCTTCACAGTCCAACTCTCACATCCATACATGACCACAGGAAAAACCATAGCTTTGACTAGACGAACCTTTGTTGGCAAAGTAATGTCTCTGCTTTTGAACATGCTATCTAGGATGGTCATAACTTTCCTTCCAAGGAGTAAGCGTCTTTTAATTTCATGGCTGCAGTCACCATATGTAGTGATTTTGGAGCCCAGAAAAATAAATTCTGTCACTGTTTCCTTTGTTTCCCCATCTATTTCCCATAAAGTGCTGGGACCGGATGCCATGATCTTCGTTTTCTGAATGTTGAGCTTTAAGCCAACATTTTCACTCTTCACTTTCACTTTCATCAAGAGGCTTTTGAGTTCTTCTTCACTTTCTGCCATAAGGGTGGTGTCATCTGCATATCTGAGGTTATTGATATTTCTCCCGGCAATCTTGATTCCAGTTTGTGTTTCTTCAAGTACAGCGTTTCTCATGATGTACTCTGCATATAAGTTAAATAAATAGGGTGACAATATACAGCCTTGACGAACTCCTTTTCCTATTTGGAACCAGTCTGTTGTTCCATGTCCAGTTCTAACTGTTGTTTCCTGACCTGCATACAAATTTCTCAAGAGGCAGATCAGGTGGTCTGGTATTCCCATCTCTTTCAGAATTTTCCACAGTTTATTGTGATCCACACAGTCAAAGGCTTTGGCATAGTCAATAAAGCAGAAATAGATGTTTTTCTGGAACTCTCTTACTTTTTCTATGATCCAGCAGATGTTGGCAATTTGATCTCTGGTTCCTCTGCCTTTTCTAAAACCAGCTTGAACATCAGGAAGTTCACGGTTCACATATTGCTGAAGCCTGGCTTGGAGAATTTTGAGCATTATATTACTAGAGTGTGAGATGAGTGAAATTGTGCAGTAGTTTGAGCACTCTTTGGCATTGCCTTTCTTTGGGATTGGAATGAAAACTGACCTTTTCCAGTCCTGTGGCCACTGCTGAGTTTTCCAAATTTGCTGGCATATTGAGTGCAGCACTTTCACAGCATCATCTTCCAGGATTTGGAATAACTCCACTGGAATTCCATCACCTCCACTAGCTTTGTTCATAGTGATGCTTTCTAAGGCCCACTTGACTTCACATTCCAGGATGTCTGGCTCTAGGTCAGTGATCACACCATCATGATTATCTGGGTCGTGAAGATCTTTTTTGTACATTCTGTGTATTCTTGCCATCTCTTCTTAATATCTTCTGCTTCTATTAGGTCCATACCATTTCTGTCCTTTATCGAGCCCATCTTTGCATGAAATGTTCCTTTGGTATCTCTGAGTTTCCTGAAGAGATCCCTAGTCTTTCCCATTCTGTTGTTTTCCTCTATTTCTTTGCATTGATCACTGAAGAAGGCTTTCTTATCTCTTCTTGCTATTCTTTGGAACTCTGCATTCAGATGTTTATATCTTTCCTTTTCTCCTTTGATTTTTGCTTCTCTTCTTTTCACAGCTATTTATAAGGCCTCCCCAGACAGCCATTTTGCTTTTTTGCATTTCTTTTCTATGGGAATGGTCTTGATCCCTGTCTACTATACAATGTCACGAACCTCATTCCATAGTTGATCAGGCACTCTATCTATCAGATCTAGGCCCTTAAATCTATTTCTCACTTCCACTGTATAATCATAAGGGATTTGATTTAGGTCATACCTGAATGGTCTAGTGGTTTTCCCTCCTTTCTTCAATTTAAGTATGAATTTGGCAATAAGGGGTTCATGGTCTGAGCCACAGTCAGCTCCTGGTCTTGTTTTTGCTGACTGTGTAGAGCTTCTCCATCTTTGGCTGCAAAGAATATAATCAATCTGATTTTGGTGTTGACCACCTGGTGATGTCCATGTATAGAGTCTTCTCTTGTGTTGTTGGAAGAGGGTGTCTGCTGTGATCAGTGCATTTTCTTGGCAAACCTCTATTAGTCTTTGCCCTGCTTCATTCCGTATTCCAAGGCCAAATTTGCCTGTTACTCCAGCTGTTTCTTGACTTCCTACTTTTGTATTCCAGTCCCCTTGGGCGCGCCATAGCATGGCTGAGAGGAGCCACCCCACGTCCGAGGTCAGGGGCAGAAGCCTGGAGGACCCCATGCCCGAAGGGCGGCGGCCAAGAGGAGTTACCCCATGTCCGAGGTCAGGGGCAGCGGCCGATAGTACCAGACTGCGATGGCGCAGGAACAGCCGAGAGGAGCTACCCCATGTCCGAGGTCAGGGGGGGCGGCCGAGAGGAGATACCCAGCGTCGGAGGTCAGGAGCGGCGGCCGGGAGGAGCTACCCCACGCCCCTAAGCCCAAGGCCAGGGATGGTGGCCGGGAGGAGCAACCCACGCCTGAGGCCAGGGGCGGTGATGAGAGGAGTTACCCCGCGTCCGAGGTCAGGGGCCACGGCCGGGAGGAGATACCCCATGCCCCAAGCCTGAGGCCAGGGGTGACAGGTGGGAAGAGCTACCCCACACACCTAAGCCCGAGGCCAGGGGCGGTGGCTGGGAAGACCAACCCCACGTCCAAGGAGCCATGGCTGCACGGGCGCAGGAGGGCCTAGAGGAGCTATCCCACATTGAAGGTCAGGAAGGGCGGCCCTGAGGAGATACCCATCATCCAAGGTAAGGAGCAATGGCTGCACTTTGCTGGAGCAGCCGTGAAGAGATACCCCACGCCCAAGGTAAGAGAAACCCAAGTAAGACGGTAGGTGTTGCAAAGGGCATCAGAGGGCAAACACACTGAAACCATACTCACAGAAAACTAGTCAATCTAATCACACTAGGACCACAGCCTTGTCTAACTCAATGAAACTAAGCCATACCTGTGGGGCAACCCAAAATGGGCGGGTCATGATGGAGAGATTTGACAGAATGTGGTCCACTGGAGAAGGGAATGGCAGACCACTTCAGTATTCTTGCCTTGAGAACCCCATGAACAGTATGAAAAGGCAAAATGATAGGATACTGAAAGAGAAACTCCCCAGGTCAGTAGGTGCCCAATATGCTACTGGAGATCAGTGGAGAAATAACTCCAGAAAGAATGAAGGGATGGAGCCAAAGCAAAAACAATACCCAGCTATGGATGTGACTGGTGATAGAAGCAAGGTCCAATGCTGTACAGAGCAATATTGCATAGGAACCTGGAATGTCAGGTCCACGAATCAAGGCAAATTGGAAGTGGTCAAACAGGAGATGGCAATAGTGAATGTCGACATTCTAGGAATCAGCGAACTGAAATGGACTGGAATGGGTGAATTTAACTCATAAGACCATTATATCTACTACTGCGGGCAAGAATCCCTCAGAAGAAATGGAGTGGCCATCATGGTCAACAAAAGAGTCCAAAATGCAGTACTTGGATGCAATCTCAAAAATGACAGAATGATCTCCGTTCGTTTCCAAGGCAAACCATTCAATATCACAGTAATCCAAGTCTATGCCCCAACCAGTAACGCTGAAGAAGCTGAAGTTGAACGGTTCTATGAAGACCTACAAGACCTTTTAGAACTAACACCCCCCCCCAAAAAAAAAAGATGTCATCATCCTAGGTAACTCATATTTCTGTAATACCCTAAGCACCTCTCATGTGTTAAACTGAACCATACTTGGTTAGTGTCCTATTGTCTGGTATGATGATTTTTAAACAAGAGGCCCCGTTCTTTCCATTTTACACAGGTTATGTAAATTATGTAGCCTGCCCTGACTATGAGTATTCATACATGGTCTGTTTTCTCACTAAACCAAGTGATAATAAGATTTGAAACTGTGCCCTATTCATTTTAAAAAATTACATCTTTCAGCACAGTGTTTGTCACATGGTGGCACTCAGTAAATATTTGCTGAATGAATAAATGATGACTGAGAACAAACCTTCCTTGTCAACTTTATAATTTTGGAATTCTAAGAAGTAGCCTGGGATGACAGAAAGCCCTGGTTTTGCAATCAGTCACACTGATTTGCCATTCAGGTCTTTCTTTGCTCCTCACCAGTAGTGTGGGTGTCCAAAGAATGTACTGTCCAGAGTGGGACACTTGAGAGTAAAAGGAAAGCAGTAACCTGCAAGAGTGCCAGGGAAATAAACTGGCACCATCCTTGAAAAACTGGACAATGGACACCCTACAGCCATGTAGTCTTAGTTACATGCTCGATAAGTATCTTAACCTCTGAATCTCAGCATCTTTATCTAGAAGATGACTATGATTCCTGCTCCTGGAGTTCTTTGGTTGGGATGATGGATGGACCAAGAGCATCTAGAGACACAGGGTGAAATCACTGACCTTGATGATTCCTAATCACCAGGAGAGGAGAGCAAGATGAGTGTGGATGAAGGAGGTTTGTAGACTGCACAAGGTGTATTTGAGGAGGTCTTCATCTGATGGCCTAAACCAGACTGTCCTTCCTCCGCATGTAGTTAAAATGACACAAGCCTCCAGGGAGGAGCACAAGCTCTGGAGTCAGCCTTCCAGGGACAAATACTGACTCTGGGCATTGATGACTGGGTTTGGATACAAATTCTGCTACTGTTTACTATGGGCTCTTAAGGTTGGGAAGTCCACTGTGCTTCAGTGTCTTTGTCTGAAAGTTGACATAGGGATACTATGATTCACAGAGGGTTATTGCAAAGATTGACTATGACACTGACACTCACTGTGTGGTCTGTGCACTAGTGCCAGTCCATGAACTGCTTATAACTAGGTTAGAATTAAGTACAGGAAACTCAAGAAAGCTAGAAACTCAGAGCCATCAGCTATTGCCGTGACATCCACACTCAGGATGGGTGGGATCCTGAACAGCACAGAGACCCGTATGAGTGTTGCACTTAAAGGGGGAGGTACATGTGGTTTCAGCTGCACACTAGCCATGCACAGTGGATCAGTGACTAAGTTGCAGTGGCCTGAAAATTTAAAATTAAACTAATATTTAATCTCAGACATTTGAGAAAAACTGCTTTTGAACAATGTTAGACATGTGATTAGCTGTCAATCACTACTACCCTCTCCAGCACTGCCTTCTTATTAATTGTTACCATCATATCTATGTTTAAAATGAGACCATACAGGCTTTCAAAAGGCAATACTATACATTGTCAATGTTTCTAATAGCATTTAAGAGTTAGAAATAGTTAAATTCCTGTAAAAGTTTCAGTTCAGTTCAGTCGCTCAGTCATGTCTGACTCTCTGTGACCCTATTGACTGCAGCATGCCAGGCTTCCCTGTCCATCACCACTCCCAGAGCTTGCTCAAACTCATGTCTTATCGAGTCAGTGATGCCATCCACCACCTCATCCTCTGTCGTCCCCTCTCCTCCTGCCTTCAATATTTCCCAGCATCAGGGTCTTTTCAAATGAGTCAATCCGTCGCATCAGGTGGCCAAAGTATTGGAGTTTCAGCTTCAGCATCAGTCCTTCTAATGGATAGTCAGAACTGATTTCCTTTAGGATGGACTGGTTTGATCTCCTTCCAGTCCAAGGGACTCTCAAGAGTCTTCTCCAACAGCACAGTTCAGAAGCATCAATTCTTTGGTATTCAGCTTTCTTTATAGTCCAACTCTCACATCCATACACGACTACTGGAAAAACCATAGGTTTGAGTAGATGGACTTTTGTTGGCAAAGTAATATCTCTGCTTTTTAACATGCTCTCTAGGTTGGTCATAGGTTTTCTTCCAAGGATCAAGTGTCTTTTAATTTCATGGCTGCAGTCACCATCTGCAGTGATTTTGGAGCCCCAAAAATAAAGTCTGTCACTGTTTTTATTGTTTCCCCATCTATTTGCCATGAAGTGATGGGACTGGATGCCATGATCTTTGTATCTGAATGTTGAGTTTTAAGCCAGCTATTTCACTCTCTTCTTTCACTTTCATCAAGATGTTCTTTAGTTCTTCTACACTTTCTGCCATAAGTGTGTTGTCATCTGCATATCTGAGGTTATTGATATTTCTCCCAGCAATCTTGATTCCAGCTTGTGCTTCATCCAACCCAGCATTTTGCATAATGTACTCTGCATATAAGTTAAAGATGACAGGGTGACAATATACAGCCTTAGTGTACTGCCTTCCCAGTTTGAAAAAAGTCTGTTGTTCCATGTCCAGTTCTAACTGTTGCTTCTTGACCTGCATACAGATTTCTCAGGAGGCAGGTAACGTGATCTGGTATTCCCATCTCTAAAAAATTTCCACAGTGTGTTGTGATCTACACAGTCAAAGGCTTTAGTGTAGTCAATGAAGCAGAAGTAGGTGTTTTTCTAGAATTATCTTGCTTTTCCTGTGGTCCAACAGATGTTGGCAATTTGACCTCTGGTTCATCTCCCTTTTCTAAGTCCAGCTTGATCATCTGGAAGTTCACAGTTCACATACTTTTGTAGCCTTGCTTGGAGACTTTTGAGTATTAGTTTGCTACTGTGTGAGATGAGTGCAATTGTGTAGTAGGTTGAACATTCTTTGGCGTTGCCCTTTTTTGGGATTGGCATGAAAATGACCTTTTCCAGTCCTGTGGCCACTGCTGAGTTTTCCAAATTTGCTGGCATATTGAGTGCTTCACTTTAACAGCATCATCTTTTAGGGTTGGAAATAGCTCAACTGGAATTCCATCACCTCCACTAGCTTTGTTCACAGTGATGCTTCAAGTTTAGAGGGTTTTAATTTTCCAAGTCTAAAAATAATTCTGTATATGTATTTATAAAGATTCTACTCTTGAATCAGCAGCATGGTCCTACTGTTGAAGAAGGTACGCAGAAACACAACAGGTCACTTTAAAACCCTTGAGAGTTTTTTTAAAAATCAAGGTTTCATGTATAAGCTATTAATTTTCATTTTAAAACAGAATATGGATTAATTGAGCTTTTGTTTTTTAAACCTAATGTTCTAAGGGAAATTTTTTTTTTTTTTCCCTTCAAAAACTAAACCAGCAGTTTGTTCAGTACTGGGAGAAATACATATTTATTTGAGTTTAGACCTAAAAAATAACATTACTTGAAGGAATAACATGCCCCAGCCCTATTAGACGTCCATCTGTACACAAAGTGAGTTGCCGTAAGATTCAGATTAGGATTGTGTGATGTTTTTAAGAAGAACAAGTTTAAGACTTAGACACACTAAGAATGTTCTACACGAAGTTTGCATTCTTGCATTGAAGGGTTCTGAATAACTTCATTCTTTCTCTCAGCAACAATGCTCACAATTATCCACCCAAATAGGTGGAGTCTTTGTGTATTCCAAACCAGTGTTTGATCTAATAGTTAATCACATTTAATTCTGGAGGACATTATATGAAAAACAAAATTACATTTGCAGGCTACCTAGACAAAAAAATGAGTCTCTTTTAAGGAGTTTATATCACATTTGAACTTTTGTAAGTAAATAATGATAAACAGTAGGTTGAGGATTTTTAAACCCTACGTTTTACAACAATAAAAAATTTTAAAAATCCACGAGTTTCTACTGATTCCAATAAGACATAAAATAGGAGGAAGCGAAAGCTCTTTTTTTCCAGTAGAAAGGCAACTTACAAATGTAGACAGATTGACAGAATATTAACATATGGCATCCATTGTCATAAATAATTCAGACAAAATTCATCACTGACTGAACATACGATGAAAGTTTGGGGGTCAGGAGAGACACAGCATTTTCATATCTTCTCAGATTAATTCTTTAGGGAAGAATTATATTTTTAAAGTGGAAAAATCTGGCAAACACCAGGCTAAGCAAGTAACCAGAGTATATATTAATAGTGAACCTACTGACACCCTTGGGTTTTTTTCTTGTTTCTTTAAAAATGTCTATAAATATAGCTGACTTACAATGTTGTGTTAATTTCTGCTGTATAGCAGTGATTCAGTTATACATATACATACATTCTTTTTCATGTAAGTTTAACAGGCAGGGTGACAATACATAGCCTCGTCATACTCCTTTACCAATTTTGACCCAGGCAGTTGTTCCATGTCTGGTTCTAACTGTTGCTTCTTGACCTGCATACAGGCTTCTCAGGAGACCAGGTAAGGTGGTCTGGTACTCCCATCTCTTTAAGTTTTCCAGTTTGTTGTGATCTACCACACAATTGCACTCATCTCACATGCTATTAAAGTAATGCTCAAAATTCTCCAAGCCAGGCTTCAGCAATATGTGAACCGTGAACTTACTGATGTTCAAGCTGGTTTTAGAAAAGGCAGAGGAACCAGAGATCAAATTGCCAACATCTGCTGGATCATGGAAAAAGCAAGAGAGTTCCAGAAAAACATCTATTTCTGCTTTATTGACTATGCCAAAGCCTTTGACTGTGTGGATCACAATAAACTGTGGAAAATTCTTAAAGAGATGGGAATACCAGACCACCTGATCTGCCTTTTGAGAAATTTGTATGCAGGTCAGGAAGCAACAGTTAGAACTGGACATGGAACAACAGTCTGGTTCCAAATAGGAAAAGGAGTACTTCAAGGCTGTATATTGTCAACCTGTTTATTTAACTTCTATGCAGAATACATCATGAGAAACGCTGGACTGGAAGAAACACAAACTGGAATCAAGATTGCCGGGAGAAATATCAATAACCTCAGATATGCATATGACACCACCCTTATGGCAGAAAGTGAAGAGGAACTACAAAGCCTCTTGATGAAAGTGAAAGTGGAGAGTGAAAAAGTTGGCTTAAAGCTCAACATTCAGAAAACGAAGATCATGGCATCCGGTCCCATCACTTCATGGGAAATAGATGGGGAAACAGTGGAAACAGTGTCAGACTTTATTTTTGGGGCTCCAAAATCACTGCAGATGGTGACTGCAGCCATGAAATTAAAAGACGCTTACTCCTTGGAAGGAAAGTTATGTCCAACCTAGATAGCATATTCAAAAGCAGAGACATTACTTTGCCAACAAAGGTTTGTCTAGTCAAGGCTATGGTTTTTCCTGTGGTCATGTATGGATGTGAGAGTTGGACTGTGAAGAAGGCTGATTCCAAATAGGAAAAGTATTTTCCACAGTTTATTGTGATCCACACAGTCAAAGGCTTTGGCATAGTCAATAAAGCATGTGAAGAAGACTGAGCACTGAATAATTGATGCTTTTGAACTGTGGTGTTGGAGAAGACTCCTGAGAGTCCCTTGGACTGCAAGGAGATCCAACCAGTCCATTCTGAAGATCAGCCCTGGGATTTCTTTGGAAGGAATGCTGCTAAAGTTGAAGCTCCAGTACTTTGGCCACCTCATGCAAACAGTTGACTCATTGGAAAAGACTCTGATGCTGCGAGGGATTGGGGGCAAGAGGAGAAGGGGACGACAAAGGATGAGATGGCTGGATGGCAACACTGACTCAATGGACGTGAGTCTCTGTGAACTCCAGGAGTTGGTGAGAGACAGGGAGGCCTGGCATGCTGCGATTCATGGGGTCGCAAATAGTCAGACATGAGTGAGCAACTGATCTGATCTGATCTGACACAGTCAAAGCTTTAGCATAGTCAACGAAGCAGAAGTAGATGTTTTTCTAAGCAGAAACCATAAGGCCTGCAAAGCATGAAAATGGACTTCCTGGTCCTTTACAGGAAAACTCTGGCCACCCTGCCTTAGGGCTCTGCTGTTCTAAATGCGTCCTGTGGACCAGTAGCGTTGCCTTGCCCTGGGAGGCTGTTATGAACATGGAATCTTGTCTCTACCCCAGACCTATCGATTCAGAATCTCCAGAATCCAGGTGAGTTCTACTGGATTCACCTACCAGAATCCAGGTGAGTACAGTTTGAGATGCGCTGCTTCTCAGTTAGAGGCCCTGCTCAGTTCATCCTGTGGTTGTACCCTCCCTCAGGTGCAGGCAGCCAGAGAGGATCAGGGGGTGTGGTCACCTGTAGCTCCGTTCCATCCAGGCCATGCTCTGAGCACCTGGACCCTAGAACCCCTGCTCCCAGCCCCAGTGCAGGCCTCCCTCCTGGGGATCATGTCCCAACCTGACAGGTAGTTGAGATACAGCTGTCTATGGGGCAGAAGAGGATAGTCTGAGCTTGGTCTTGAAGGCTGTGATACTCTTGCTTGAGCAACAGTTCCTCAGGACACAAAGAGGGTCAGAGCCAGAGGTAGGAAAAGCAGGGGAAGGGCTGGGGGCCGCGGCTGGCTCTCACTCAGCCATCCTACCTTCTGGCTGCAAACTCCAGGGTTCAGGAATCCCAGTCTTCCAGGTGGTTGCAAAAGTGTACTTGACAGTGTGTTAGCTTGATTTACAACTTTTAAAGATATAGG
Source organism: Bubalus kerabau (assembly GCF_029407905.1). NCBI lineage: Eukaryota > Metazoa > Chordata > Mammalia > Artiodactyla > Bovidae > Bubalus > Bubalus kerabau. The sequence goes on from NC_073635.1 coordinate 72,649,914, forward strand.
ATGGGCTTCATTCTTGACCTGGGCACACAGATGTGAGTGGCAAGTCTGTTAAATGCTTCTCAAAGTGTATTCAGAAGACCCCCTGCATCCCAATCCACTGGGCTGTTTGAAAAAAATTTAAATTCCCATGCCCCACTTGTGTGACCCCCTGGGTCAGAATGTTCAGGGCTGGAGCCTATAAATCTGCATTATAACCCCTCCCCTGGTGACTCTGATCCACAACAGAGCTTTAGGAGCAACTTGTAATGGGGGGAGGTGTGGAGAGGAGCTGATCTGAGTGGTGGGAAGCATCAAGAGAAGAGAGCGAGGTCCCAGGTCAGAGGAAGGTGCTGACCACAAGCTCACACCTTCCTTTTTCTCTAATGATTATCCTCACAACCTGGCCTGACCCCATCCCCAGGAGTTGGCTGCAGGGAGAAGCTGCCAGAATAGGGCAAGAGTGTCCTTCTGCCGACCATAAAGCGCTTGAGTGGGTGGGGTGGTTTCCCTACAGAAGGAAGGATCCAAATCAGGGACAATAGGAAAAAGGAGTTGTGGGAACCTGGAGGGACCACATGGACCCACCTGGGAAGTTAGGTTAAAGCTGCTGAGCAGATCTTTGGGCAGGGAGACCCCCTGGTCCTGCCAGGACACAGGAGGAGCTGGGACAGACTGTGTAACCCAACCGGGGCTCAGAATCATCCATCCAGTAGAATGACATTGATCAAGGTCCTTAAGCTCTGTAGGTTTCTTTCATTGTCTGTAAGATGGGGATCCTAATACCTTCCAAGCTTGCATTAAAATTAAAGTTCAGTTCAGTTGCTCAGTTGTGTCTGACTCTTTGTGACCCCATGGACTGCAGCATGCCAAGCCACCCTGTCCATCACCAACTCCTGGAGTTTACTCAAACTCATGTCCGTTGAGTTAGTTATGCCATCCAACCATCTTATCCTCTATCATCCCCTTCTCCTCCTGCCTTCAATATTTCCCAACATCAAGGTCTTTTCAAATAAGTCAGTTCTTTGCATTAGGTGGCCAAAGTATTGGAGTTTCAGCTTCAGCATCAGTCTTGCCAATGAATATTCAGGACTGATTCCCTGTAGAATGGACTGGTTGGATCTCCTTGCAGGCCAAGGGACTCTCAAGAGCCTTCTCCAACACCACAGTTCAATAGCATCAATTCTTCGACACTCAGCTTTCTTTATGGTCCAACTCTCACATCCATACATGACTACTGGAAAAACCATACCTTTGACTAGATGGACCTTTATTGGCAATGCCTCTGCTTTTTAATATGCTGTCTAGGTTGGTCATAGCTTTTCTTCCAAGGAGCGAGTATCTATCTTGCTAAAGATAAACTAAAACAAGTGATATTTTAGATAAACAGATTAAAAATTTTAAACCATATCCATAGTTCACTCAGCAATAATACTCTTTGTTAACACTTTTATGAAGACATTGGATTTTCTGTTAGGACTCTAATTTCTTCCTTTGAATCTACCTGAAGATGAAGTACTTTTGCAAGAACATCTAAATAGGACAATAACTATAAAAGATGATAAAAGATTTTCCCCATATGTGTGCATGCTGCATATGTTAATAAACTATTTTTCTCTTGTTTATCAGTCTTATATCAATTGCATGTTCAAGGTCCCATCCGGAGAGCACAGAAGAGTAAAAGATAAAGAAAATTTCCCCCTCTCCTCAGTTCAGTTCAGTTCAGTCGTTCAGTCATGTCCGACCCTTTGCAACCCCATGAATTGCAGCACGCCAGGCCTCCCTGTCCATCACCGACTCCTGGAGTTTACTCAACTCACATCCATCGAGTCAGTGATGCCCCCTCTCCTACATGGTAGCATATGCTTAACATGAAGTGAATGATTTTAACCATTTTTAAATGTCCTCTTCTGTGGTGTTAATTATATTCACCTTGTTGTGAAACAATCACCACCATCCATCTCCAGAACTTTTTCATCTTCCACCTGAAATTTGGTATGCACTGTAGCCTGGTGGGTTACAGTCCATGGGGTTGCATAGAGTTGGACATGACTGAAGTGACTTAGATTCATACACATCTGTTAACAACTCCTCACCCTCTTTCCCTTTAACAAATACCATTCTACTTAGTGTCTCTATGAATTTGACTACTCTAGGCACCTCATAGAACTGGAACCACAGTATTTGTCTTCCACCATTCTGTCTTTCAGGTCATTTATCTGTTCTTCTGCCTAAATTATTTGCTATTGATTCATTATAGTGTATTGTTCATCTCTGTTTGTTTTTTTTCGTTCTTCTATGTCTTTGGTAAACATTTCTTGCCTCTTCTGCATTCTTTTCCTGAGATCCTGGATCATCGTTACTATCATTATTCTGAATTCTTTTCCCAGAAGGTTGCCTATTTCTACTTCATTTAGTTTTGTTTTGTTTTCTGGGCATTTTTCTTATTCCTTCATCTTGGACATAATCCTATTTCTTTTCGTTTGGGTTAGCTTTCTGTGATTGTGATATTCCTTCTGAAGGCTGTGGAATTGCAGCTCTTGTTTCTTCTGTCTGCCCTCTGGTGGATGAGGATAAGAGGCTGTTGTGCAAGCTTCCTCATGGAAAGGACTGATTGTGGGGGAAAACTAGATCTTGCTCTGGTGTTTTGGGCCATGCTTAGTAAACTTTAATACAACTGTCTGCTAATAGGTGGGACTGCACTCCCTCCCTGTTAGTTGTTTGGCCTGAGGTGACCCAGTCCTGGAGTCTACAAGCTCCAAAAGTGAAGTGTTACTCATTTAGTCATGTCTAACTCTTTGTGGCCCCATTGACTGTAGCCTACCAGGCTCCTCTGTCCATGGAATTCTCCAGGCAAGTACTGGCGTGGTTATCCATTCCCTTCTCCAGAGGATCTTCTCAACCCAGGGATTGAACCTGGGTCTCCTGCATTGCAGGCATATTCTTTACTGTCTGAGCCACCAGGGAAGTCCCAAAGAAAGTAGTGAAAGTGTTAGTTGCTCAGTGGTGTCCAACTTTTTGTGACTCCATGGGCTGTAGCCTACCAGGCTCCCCTGTCCATGGAATTCTCCAGGCAAGAATACTGGAGTGGATAGCTGTTCTCTTCTCCAGGGGGTCTTCCTGACCCAAGGATTAAACCCAGGTCTCCTACATCATAGGCAGATTCTTTACCATCTGACCTACCAGGGAAGCTCTATAGTGGGGCTACTGGTGACATCCAAGAAGACTTAAGCCAAGACACATTTTTCAGGACTCCTGCTGACAGTGCCTCCATCTCCACAGTGGGCCACTGCCGACCCATGCCTCTGTAGGAGACCATCAAACACTCACAGGCAGGTCTTGCTCAGTCTCCTCTGGGGTCACTGATCCTTTCCCCTGGATCCTGGTGCACACAATGTTTTGTTTGTGCCTTCCAAGATTCTGTTTCCCCCAGTCCTGTGGAAGTTCTGTAATCAAATCCTACTGGTCTTCACGGACAGATTCCCTGAGGATTGTGAGTCCCTTGGTCAGAACCTCAGGTTGGGGAACCTAATGTGAGACCTAGAACCTTCACAATAGTGCAAGAACTTCTTTTTGGTATCATTTTTCTCCAGTTTGTGGATTACCCAAGAGGTATAAGATTTGATTTTATTGTGATTGCTCCCCTCCTACCAGCTTGCTGCAGCTTCTCTTTGTCCTTGGATGTGGGATATCTTTGTGTGTGTGTGTGTGTGTGTGTGTGTGTGTGTTCCAATGTCCTCCTGTAGATGATTGTTCAAATAGCTAGTTGCGACTTTGGTGCTCTCACAGAAGATGAGCAGAGTACACGTCCTTCAACTCTGCCATCTTGAACCAACCTGCTGAGCGTTTTCTTGTGTATCAGCCTTTGGTCTAGGAAGATTCAAGGATCTCTCAACCTGAGGGCTTAGTGGTGGGGAAGGCGGAGGCTGACATGGACAATGAAGTGGTGTGGAGCCCAGAGCCAGCCAGAAAATTTACTCAAGGCCTGTGCTCCTGGGGGTGAGAGAGGGGCTGTGCCCACCTGCCTTGGGCTCCCACAATATTTGTCTTTCAGTGACTCAATACTTCTGGACACCAAATGTGTGGGCTTTTCCCCCCATAATAACCAGTTCTCTGATTCTCCAGATATAACTGTAGCCTACCATTTAAGTCAATTCTAGCACAACATATTTGGAGTTAATGTCAGACCTTGTAGGTTAAGGATTCAGTCCCAGAAGACTGCCCCTCTTTCCCAACTTCAGAAGCAACTGTGAGTCCAAGTGGCTACCTGTGCTTCTTACCAACTGGTCATAAAAACCCCTCCTTGGGCTTGGTAATTTTCTAGATCACAGAAAAAATAGTGAAAGTCACCCAATTGTGTCTGACTCTGTGACCCCATAGACTATACAGTCCATGGAATTCTCCAGGCCAGAATACTGGTGTGGGTAGCATTTCCCTTCTCCAGGGGATCTTCCCAACCCAGGGATAGAACCTGTCTCTCACCATTTATGCACTTATAACTCAGGAAAACAGTTTGCTTAGTAGGATATTAGTTTAGTATAAGGTCTTCCCAGGTGGTGCAGAGGTAAAGAACCTGCTTGCTAATGCACGAGCTGCAAAAGTCACGGGTTTGATTCCTGGGTTAGGAAGATCCCCTGGAGTAGGAAGTAGCAATCCAATCCAGCATTCTTGCCTGGAAAAACTCCATGGACAGAGGAGCCTAGAGGGCTACAGTCTATAGGATCAAAAGAGTTGAACATGATGGAAAACACACACAGACAAACACACACACACACACACACTCACTCTCTCTCTTTCTGTTATAAAAGGATTCAACTCAGGAAAGGCCAGATGGAGGAGATGGAGAGAGCAAAGTATGGGGGAAAGGGTATGGGGCTTCCAAGCTCTCTCCAGTTGAGTCACCCTCCCAGCACCTTCATATGTCCACCAACCTGGAATTTCTCTTAACCCCATCCTAGTGGCTTTTTGTTTTTATTTCTTAATTGAGGCTTTGTAGAAGCATACTTAAACAAGGATAATTAAAGGCCATTGACCATTGGTGACTGAACTGTTTCCAGTCCCTCTCCTCTCTGTATGTGTAGAGTAGGATGGGGTTGAAAGTTCTGTCCTTTAATCAAGTGTTTGGTTTCCCTGACAAGCAGAGTCATTCACAAAATCTCAGGTGTGGTTGAAAGAGGCTTGTTATAACTAACAAAAGATAACTTGTCACTCTCAGGACTCCTGAGGGGTTTAGAAGCTCTGTGTAGAACATCATGAAGACCAAATATATTTCTTAAAAAAAAAAATTTGCTTATTTATTTGGTTGCACTGGGTCCTACTTTTGTCATGTGGGATCTTAGATCTTTTTTGTGTGATGCAGGGTCTTTACTTGTGGCATGTAAACACTTAATTGCAGCTTGTGGGTTCTGTGTCCCTGATCAGGGACTGAACCTGCATCCCCTGTATTGGGAACACAGAGCCTTAGCCATTGGACAAGCAGGGAAGTCCCAAAAGGCCACATATATATTTCTATTTATAATCACAATATCACAGCCTTCATAGTTCATTCATTATGCAGCATGTGTCAGAATTTCTTTCCTTTTTAAGGTGGAAAGATACTCTATTACATATTTATACCACATTTTGTTTATTCATTACAGAAATAACATTTTTGAATGCATTTATTTTCTTCATATATGTTCAGATGGTTATCATATATGAGAAAAAAGAGGCTGAAGTTACTTATTTCCCTCTTGTACTGATATTCACTTATTAGCATATTTAAATTTATTTGAAGAATAACTGAACTAAAATTTTACTTCTTACTTGGGCAGTTTTCTCTGTGCATCAGTTGCTAAGCAACGGTCCTTCATGCAAGGAAAAGAATGTGCTGTGGTCTTTCCTCTTTCCCTCTCTTATCACAACAGGATTCCTCCAGGACCAACCTAGCAATAGAACAGAGACTAGGGAGTCTAGGGTTGTCATCTAAATTAGAAGTCCTCAACATTTTTGGTACCAGGGGCCAATTTCATAGACGACAGCTTTTCCACACACTGAGGGTCAGCGTGAGGACTGTTTGAGGATCATTCAAGCACATTACATTTATTGCGCACTTTATTTCTAATCTAATGCTACAACTGATCTGACAGACGGCACCAGTCCCAGACCAAGAGTTTGGGGACCCCTGCTCTAAATTGCCTGGCTGTCTTTGTCCCTGTCATTTGTGCTCACCTCCAATGACCAATGGCACCCCACTCCAGTACTCTTGCCTGGAAAATCCCATGGACAGAGGAGCCTGGTAGGCTCCAGTCCATGGGGTTGCTAAGAGTCAGACATGACTGAGCGACTTCACTTTCACTTTCATGTATTGGAGAAGGAAATGGCAACCCACTCCAGTATTCTTGCCTGGAGAATCCCAGGAACAAAGGAGCCTAGTGGGCTGCTATCTATGGGGTCGCACAGAATCGGACACGATGGAAGTGACTTAGCAGCAGCAGCAGCCACTGACCAGTGTGGACAACTAGCTCCAGGTATCTCAGGCAATGGAAGAAGCATTCTCTGCTTTGGTCCAGAAAGATAAATTTTTTAAGTCACATTAAATGTTTTCAAAGGTTCCAGCACCCTCTTATTTCTGGTGAGGTGTGATACCCTCATCATTCACCAGGCATGTGCTTTCGATGACTCCTGTGGGCAGGCTGTTGAGTAGACACTTGAGTCCCAGGAAATGGTCCTTATCCACCTCTTCAAAAAGTCTGTGGTCCAGGTGTGGTGAACCAGTGTAGAACAGACAGTTACAACTCTTAGCTCATTTTTATTTTTTTTGAAAGCTGAAAATAGAACTAACAAGATTCTTTCTTCCATTTCTGCTAATAGTTTACATTTTACCTGTAAATAAGGTAGTGAGTGACTGACATCTAGTAGGTACTCAGCAAATACTGTTGGTAGGTGGGTAAGTAAGAGCTGTTCTCATGTAAAATGTGATTGAAGAACATAACTCTGATCAAAAATTTATTCTACAGCATGTTATTAGGTAATCTGTGCCATTTTTAGCCCTTTAAGCTTTAATATACTTTACAATTGTGTTTTCCTGACCTGGACAATTAAAAAAAATCCATGTCTCTGCTGTAAATGCTGACTTTTCTGCTGTTGTGATCATACTGGCCGTGGTTCGATGGTTTGGAGAGCAGAGTTCCAATTATTCTACACAACATGACTCAGGTGACGCCACTTCAACTTGCTCTGGTGCAGCCATTTGCCCCATCAAAGTGTCTTTATATACATCTGTGCTCCTGATTCTAAATTGCACCAAGTACATCAGACATATTGATACAATGATTACTTCTTTACTTACTGTTGGTGGCTCTAAAATAATAACTGAAGTCAACAGCCCAAAGCATCAGAATGATTATGGGCTTTGAGACCAATCAGTTCAGTTCAGTTCAGTCGCTCAGTCGTGTCCGACCCTTTGCGACCCATGAACTACAGCACGCCAGGCCTCCCTGTCCATCACCAACTCCCGGAGTTCACTCAAACTCACGTCCATAGAGTCGGTGATGCCATCCAGCCATCTCATCCTCTGTCATCCCCTTTTCCTCTTTCCCCCAATCCCTCCCAGCATCAGAGTCTTTTCCAATCAGTCAACTATTTGCATGAGGTGGCCAAAGTACTGGATTTCAGCTTTAGAATCAGTCCTTTGAAAGAATATCCAAGACTGTTCTTTAGAATGGCCTGGTTGGATCTCCTTGCAGTCCAAGGGGCTCTCAAGAGTCTTCTCCAACACCACAGTTCAAAAGCATCAATTCTTCAGCGCTCAGCTTTCTTCACAGTCCAACTTTCATAACCATGTATGATGACTGGAAAAACCATAGCCTTGACTAGATGGACCTTTGTTGGCAAAGTAATGTCTCTGCTTTTCAATATGCTATCTAGGTTGGTCATAACTTTCCTTCCAAGGTGTAAGCGTCTTTTAATTTCATGGCTGCAATCACCATCTACAGTGATTTTGGAGCCCCCCAAAATAAAGTCTGGCATTGTTTCCACTATTTCCCCATCTATTTGCCATGAAGTGATGGGACCAGATGGTATGATCTTTGTTTTCTGAATGTTGAGCTTTAAGCCAACTTTTTCACTCTCCACTTTCACCTTCATCAAGAGGCTTTTTTGTTCCTCTTTACTTTCTGCCATAAGGGTGGTGTCATCTGCATATCTGAGGTTATTGATATTTCTCCCAGCAATCTTGATTCCAGCTTGTGCTTCTTCCAGCCCAGCATTTCTCATGATGTACTCTGCATAGAAGTTAAATAAGCAGGGTGACAATATACAGCCTTGACGTACTCCTTTTCCTATTTGGAACCAGTGTGTTGTTCCATGTCCAGTTCTAACTGTTGCTTCCTGACCTGCATATAGGTTTCTCAAGAGGCAGGTCAGGTGGTCTGGAATTCCCATCTCTTTCAGAATTTTCCACAGTTGATTGTGATCCACACAGTCAAAGGCTTTGGCATAGCCAATAAAACAAAAATAGATGTTTTTCTGGAACTCTCTTGCTTTTTCCCTGATCTGGCAGATGTTGGCAATTTGATCTCTGGTTTGTCTGCCTTTTCTAAAACCAGGTTGAACATCAGTAAGTTCACGGTTCACATATTGCTGAAGCCTAGCTTGGAGAATTTTGAGCATTACTGTACTAGCTTGTGAGATGAGTGCAATTGTGTGATAGTTTGAGCATTCTTTGGCATTGCCTTTCTTTGGGATTGGAATTAAAACTGACCTTTTCCTTTGGCCACTGCTGAGTTTTCCAAATTTGCTGGCATATTGAGTGCAGCACTTTCACAGCATCATCTTTCAGGATTTGAAATAGCTCCACTGGAATTCCATCACCTCCACTAGCTTTGTTTGTAGTGATGCTTCCTAAGGCCCACTTAACTTCACATTCCAGGATGTCTAGCTCTAGGTGAGTGATCACACCATCATTATTATCTTGGTCGTGAAGATCTTCTTTGTAAAGTTCTTCTGTGTATTCTCGCCACCTCTTCTTAATTTCTTCTGCTTCTGTTAGGTCCATACCATTTCTGTCCTTTATCGAGCCCATCTTTCCATGAAATGTTCCCTTGGTATCTCTAATTTTCTTGAAGAGATCTCTAGTCTTTCCCATTCTGTTGTTTTCCTCTATTTCTTTGCACTGATCGCTGAGGAAGGCTTTCTTATCTCTTCTTGCTATTCTTTGGAACTCTGCATTCAGATGCTTATATCTTTCCTTTTCTCCTTTGCTTTTCGATTCTCTTCTTTTCACAGCTATTTGTAAGGCCTCCCCAGACAGCCATTTTGCTTTTTTGCATTTCTTTTCCATGGTGATGGTCTTGATCCCTGTCTCCTGTACAATGTCATGAACCTCCGTCCATAGTTCATCAGGCATTCTATCAGATCTAGTCCCTTAAATCTGTTTCTTACATCCACTGTATAATCACAAGGGATTGGATTTAAGTCATACCTGAATAGTCTAGTGGTTTTCCCTACTTTCTTCAATTTAAGTCTGAATTTGGCAATAATGAGTTCATGATCTGAGCAGCAGTCAGCTCCCAGTCTTGTTTTTGTTGACTGTCTATAGCATCTCCATTTTTGGCTGCAAAGAATATAATCAATCTGATTTTGATGTTGCCTATCTGGTGATGTCCACGTGTAGAGTCTTCTCTTGTGTTGTCGGAAGAGGGTGTTTGCTTTGACCAGTGCATTTTCTTGGCAAAACTCTATTAGTCTTTGCCGTGCTTCATTCCGTATTCCAACACAAATTTGCCTGTTACTCCAGGTGTTTCTTGACTTCCTACACTTGCATTCCAGTCCCCTATAATGAAAAGGATATCTTTTGGGTGTTATTTCTTAAAGGTCTTGTAGGTCTTCATAGAACCGTTCAACTTCAGCTAGTGCACTGGGATGACCCTGAGGGATGGGATGAGGAGGGAGGTGGGAGGGGGCTCAGGATGGGGAACACATGTACATCCATGGCTGATTTATGTCAATGTATGGCAAAAACCACTACAATATTGTAAAGTAACTAGCCTCCAGTTAAAATAAATAAATTAAAAAAAAAAATCAGTCCCCAAACCCTCCACTTTGCCAAATCCAATCGTTACTTTTCTGTCTTAATAGTATCACAGAAGCCTAGGTTCCAGCTTTTTCTGCAATTCTGTGACTGCATGTGCATGCATGTTCAGTCATTCAGTCGTGTCTGACTCTTTGTGACCCCGTGGGCTGCAGCCTGCCAGGCTCCTCTGTCCATGAGAATTCTCCAGGCAAGACAACTGGAATGGGTAGCCATTCCTGTTTCCATGGGATCTTCCCAACTCAGGGACTGAACCCATGTCTTCAGCATTGGCAGATGGGTTCTTTACCATTGAGCCACCTGAGAAGCCCTTCTCTCCCATTTCAGTCTCCTCGAGTGGGTCTCTACCTGCAAATGATGGAGGGTCCCAGGGCTCAGTCTTTGGCTTCTCTCTCCCTCTCTCCTTTTGGTTTGTTTCTATATATCTTATTTCTCTAATGAAAATTCTTACATAACTCTTCAAAATGTCAGCACTTTATATAATCTGTTTGGAATATATGTACTAAAGAGTTTATTTGGTTTATTTCATTCTCACTCCATCTTTGCATTAATTGCTTTCTAAATATTAACATATTAATTTTTCTTTCTTCTATTTATTTTAAATAATGCAGGAAAATGGAAAACAAACAAGTACCATTACAATAAAAAGATGTTATTTTTTTATGGAAATGAAACCATAGGCAGTTCAGTTGAGTGAGAGGCAGAGATGGATGACAGTGCATGATACTCATTACTTTCTGCCATTTTTAAGGCAACTTCATAATTCCATCCTCCCAAAACGTACCTTTTTGAGCAAAGATCTGTTCTGGGTGCCTTTTTAAGTCTTCTATGGATTTGAAATTTTTTTCCATTAAGAGAATTTTGTAAAGAACAAAATACAACCTAGATGTCCATCAGCAGATGAATGGATAAGAAAGCTGTGGTACATATACACAATGGAGTATTATTCAGCCATTAAAAAGAATACATTTGAATCAGTTCTAATGAGGTGGATGAAACTGGAGCCTATTATACAGAGTGAAGTAAGCCAGAAAGAAAAACACCAATACAGTATACTAACGCATATATATGGAATTTAGAAAGATGGTAACAATAACCCTGTGTACGAGACAGCAAAAGAGACACTGATGTATAGAACAGTCTTATGGACTCTGTGAGAGAGGGAGAGGGTGGGAAGATTTGGGAGAATGGCATTGAAACATGTAAAATATCATGTATGAAACGAGTTGCCAGTCCAGGTTCGATGCATGATACTGGATGCTTGGGGCTGGTGCACTGGGATGACCCAGAGGGATGGAATGGGGAGGGAGGAGGGAGGAGGGTTCAGGATAGGGAACACATATATACCTGTGGCGGATTCATTTTGATATTTGGCAAAACTAATACAATTATGTAAGGTTTAAAAATAAAATAAAATTAAAATTAAAAAAAAAAAAGAACAAAATAAATGGAAATCCAAGGATGCAATTCCTGGTAAATACAGCAAATGAATCAGAACTTCCTAGCCAAGCTCTAACAGCTTTTGCCTGGTCATCAAGGAAACATGCAGTCTAGTGGTACCCTGATGGAAGATCACACATTTTCTTTTGACTAATTCTGGACACTTATTGTCGAGTGCTACTTTCAAGTAGTCTAACTGGGAGCAGTGCTTGTTGGAAATAATCATTTAGTTTTTCAGAAGGAACCCATACTAGAGGACTCCCCTCCAATCCCACCATATACACAACATCACATTCTTTGGATGAAGACTGGCCTTTGGTGTTGTAGGTGTTGGTTCATTTCACTTGCCCCATGATTTCTTTCATTTCACATTTTTATACAGAATCCACTTTTCATCATTTGTCAAAATTTGTTTTGAAAAATGGAACATTTTCATTATGTTTAAGTAGAGAATTGCATGCAGAAGCATAGTCAAGAAATTTTTTCACTTATGTGGAATCCAAACATCAAAGAGATGAATATGACAAAGCTGGTGCAAATGATTTTCAATTCTTGATTTAGATATTTTAGGCATATTAGCTATCTCCTGTGTAGTATAACATTGATTGTTCTTAATATCTTGATTTGATTTCTATCAATTTGAACTGGTCTACCCACTGTGGAGCATAGTCCAGTGAGAAATCTTTGCATGACACTTTTCAAATCACTTTTGACATGTTGAGTTAGTCACAGGACCTTCTCCATACACTGCACAAAATTTTTTATTGAATTTCAGTTATGTTTTTATCTTTCCTGAAATGGTAAAGCATAACATGCTGAAAATGTTGCTTTTTAATCCACTTTAATATTAAAATGGCTACACAGAAATTCAGCAGTTTTGATAAGGATTTTTAAATGCATGATGATATTCAGTTCAGTTCAGTTCAGTCGCCCAGTCGTGTCCGATTCTTTGCAACCCCATGAATCGCAGCACGCCAGGCCTCCCTGTCCATCACCAACTCCTGGAGTTCACTCAGACTCACGTCCATCGAGTCAGTGATGCCATCCAGCCATCTCATCCTCTGTCATCCCCTTCTCCTCCTGCCCCCAATCCCTCCCAGCATCAGAGTCTTTTCCAATGAGTCAACTCTTCGCATGAGGTGGCCAAAGTACTGGAGTTTCAGCTTTAGCATCATTCCTTCCAAAGAAATCCAGGGCTGATCTCCTTCAGAATGGACTGGTTGGATCTCCTTGCAGTTCAAAGGACTTTCAAGGGTCTTCTCCAACACCACAGTTCAAAAGCATCAATTCTTTGGTGCTCAGCCTTCTTCACAGTCCAACTCTCACATCCATACATGACCACAGGAAAAACCATAGCCTTGACTAGACGAACCTTTGTTGGCAAAGTAATGTCTCTGCTTTTGAATATGCTATCTAGGTTGGACATAACTTTCCTTCCAAGGAGTAAGCGTCTTTTATTTTCATGGCTGCAGTTACCATCTGAAGTGATTTTGGAGCCCTCAAAAATAAAGTTTGACACTGTTTCCACTGTTTCCCCATCTATTTCCCATGAAGTGATAGGACCAGATGCCATGATCTTTGTTTTCTGAATGTTGAGCTTTAAGCCAACTTTTTCACTCTCCACTTTCACTTTCATCAAGAGGCTTTTTAGTTCCTCTTCATTTTATGCCATAAGGGTGGTGTCATCTGCATATCTGAGGTTACTGATATTTCTCCTGGCAATCTTGATTCCAGCTTGTGTTTCTTCCAGTCCAGTGTTTCTCATGATGTACTCTGCATAGAAGTTAAATAAGCAGGGTGACCATGTACAGCCTTGATGTACTCCTTTTCCCATTTGGAACCAGTCTGTTATTCCATGTCCAGTTCTAACTGTTGCTTCCTGACCTGCATACAGATTTCTCAAGAGGCATGTCAGGTGGTCTGGTATCCCCATCTCTTTCAGAATTTTCCACAGTTGATTGTGATCCACACAGTCAAAGGCTTTGGCATAGTCAATAAAGCAGAAAAATTCAATTTAAGAAAATTGTTTTGAATGGAATTAAAGACAATTAAGCACTATTAGAGCCATCTCATGGGGAAAAATATGAACAAAATTTTGACATACTGAATAGTTTGCACAGTTACAAATTTGCATCATGTGTCCCTGAGATTTGTCTGGGAATGAATCATCAAGTCCAACAAGACTGAATCTCTGCTTACATGTTGTCTCATCACCTTCACTAGAGTCAATGACTGGATTCATTAGTTCAGCATAATGTATTCAGTGTTCTTCTATGTTTTAGTAGGAATCAATATATCTATCTTTTTTTTTTAATTTTTTTGAATTTTATTTTATTCTTTAACTTTACAGTATTGTATTGGTTTTGCCTGGAGCCTATTATACAGAGTAAAGTAAGCCAGTATATCTATCTTGAAAAGTAATATTCCATTGCATATAACACCACTTTTTATTTATTCATTCATCAGTTGATGTAACTTGTTTCCCCTCACCCAAACACACTTTGGCTTTTGCAAATAGTGCTACTATGACATTTGTGTGTAAGTTTTCATGTAGACATGTGTTTCATTTATCTACTTAGGAGTAGAATAGTTGGGTTATATTGAACTTTGGAACTGTACCACATACCAGTCCCACCAGCTAGTATGAGGATTCTAATTTTTCTACATCTTCTTCAGCACTTGCTATTGTCTTTTTAGTTATAGTACTCAACTATTTAAGATGAGTAAACATGTGCAGATAAAGCTCTTATGACACTTCCCTCATGTTTGTAAGCTCTGTTCATGGCCTAGTAGTCATGCACTTAGAAGACATTCACTAAGCATCTGTTCAATGAATGGGAAAAAAAAAACAAAACAAAAAACTTTTATTTGTATTAATATGTTGCCTTAGGTTTTAGTTTTCACAAAATGCATTCACAAGTTTTGTGGTTCACAGTAACCCTGCAGGAAGTAGAAAGAGTAGGGATTTCTTGTTGCTGATCTGAGATAGATTTGCTAATGAGCAAAGCATCTAGATCTCTGGTTCCCCAACTTCATATTTAGTCTTCTCTGTACAATTCAATACTGGTTCTCAATATCTCTTTGAGATATCATATTAGTTAATGTGCATAAAAAATGCTAAGTTTGAAAACATCTTAGTTAGAAAAAAAAAAGAGAGATGAAGTTGAAGGGAAAGAACATATTTGGCAGTTTGAAGATGGCTAATTATGGTCTTGAGATAGTTGTGGGGACTGGAGAGTACAGTCTGGGGTAGCCTGACAAGGGAAAGTCGCTAGACTTCCAACTTCAGCAAGAAATTTCTTCATCTTTGAAGTAGAACTAGTAGCTGAGAATTTACAGGCCTAGAAAATGTACAGAATGTTAAAGAAAACTGTAAATCAGCTGAGGACTGATTATGTAGTTTGTACATCGCATTATCTGAGAAAGATCTAATACCAGAAAGGCAGATAACTAAAACAAAGAAAAAAAGAAAAAACAATTTCAGTTCTAATTGTCTTTCTTTTGCCACAGAAAATTCAAACATGCATGGAATATCAATAAAATGGCATATTAAACCCCTCATCATGGCCATCAATTGAAAATTATTAAATTTTGCCATTTGTATAAGTTTGATTTATAAAAAATACTTGAATATATTATGGATTTCTTTAAAATCCATTTCCCCTCCAACCTTACTGTGGTATAATTGGCAAACAAAAATTTATGGTTTAAGATGTACAACCAGATGACTTGATAGACCCTGTGAATCATTCACCACAGCCAAGTTAATAAACACAGACATCATTTTCCACCTTAGCCATTTTTTCTTTCTTCTTTATATTAAGAACACCCAAGATTTATTTTCCTAGCAAATCCAAAGTACATAATACAATACTGTCAGAGAAGACAATGGCATCCCTGGAAAATCCCATGGATGGAGTCGCAATCCATGGGGTCACTGAGGGTCGGACACGACTGAGCGACTTCACTTTCACTTTTCACTTTCATGCGTTGGAGGAGGAAATGGCAACCCACTCCAGTGTTCTTGCCTGGAGAATCCCAGGGACGGGGGAGCCTGGTGGGCTGCTGTCTATGGGGTCACACAGAATCGGACACGACTGAAGCAACTTAGCAGTACAATATTGTCAACTGCAGCCACATTGCTGTACACCAGTGCAACAGTTATTCATCTTGAATAGCTGAAGCTAAAGCCATTATTAATACCATTTTAGTGAAGCTACATGAGAAATTATCAGAGTAATAAAGTGTTCCTGTTACAAGCACCACGAGCTGTTGACCTTTCTTCAACTAGTGAGTAAGGAAAGAGAAGTTATTGAGTGGGTAAGATGGCCATACAACTAACTAAACATGAGCAGGAGTTCAAGATTTTGTTCATTCAATCTTACAGCCATTCATTCATTCAAGCAATGTATTCAAAGCAGTTTTCAAACACAATGTCTATCCACCAATGAGACAGATCATGCTGGAATTGGACTTGGACTTGAGTACAAATCAGGATTCATCATTTACTGATTCAAAGACCTTGGAGAAGTGCTGTCCTTGAGCCTCATTTTTCTCATCCATAAAATAGGATACCTTCTTGAATAGGGCTTTGTTAAAAGAAAAGAAAGTTCTGAAGAAATATGTGCAACCTGTGTTCTGCAACATATGTCACTGTTATTTATCTAGGCTCTGAGCATATGATGAAAGAAATCAAAGGCAGTTTCTCTTTCCCCATATTCCCCTTTCCCAGTTTAAGAGGGCAGTAAAAGGCTCACAGAGGTTCGGTTAGCATATGAGATGCCAAAAACCTGTTACCAGTGACAGTATCTATTCATCTTCCAAAACCAATTGAGCTCTAATTTTTTATCACCTTTTTTTTTTAATGTCTTAAATAGGCTTCCCAGGTGGCTCTAGTAAAGCCAGGTTCTGATAAAGAACCTTCCTGCCAATGCAGGAGACATAACAGACAGGTTTCATCCCAGGACTGGGAAGATACCCTGGAGAATGAAATGGCAACCCACTCCAGTATTCTCACCTGGAGAATCCTATGGACAGAGGAGCCCGGCAGGCTACAGTCCATAGGGCTGAAAAAGGTTGGATACAACTGAAGAGACTTAGCACACATGATGTCTTAAACACTACAAACATTATCTGTGCTGAATCCTGCTGTTGTACAAGATCAAATGTTTGCCACAGAGTGTGTTGTCCAACTGAAGTTTTTGAGCCTGACCTGTGCACAGTGAGGCCTAACAAACTGAAACTTTGGAGACTGAGGCAGAGAAAGATTTATTGCAAGGTCCAAATAAGGAGTACAGGCAGCTTATGCTCCAAGAACTTCAACTCCTT
The DNA here is from genome assembly GCF_029407905.1 of Bubalus kerabau. Lineage (NCBI taxonomy): Eukaryota > Metazoa > Chordata > Mammalia > Artiodactyla > Bovidae > Bubalus > Bubalus kerabau. Next base: position 72,666,730 of record NC_073635.1, read on the forward strand.
GATAAAATTCAGGGGAGGGTGTTTAAAGGCAAGAAGAGGGACAAGGTTTTAGTGTCCATGATTAACCCCTGTACAATTCTGAGTGGTTGTTAATGAGGTAACACAATGGTGTTGCAGGAGTTAAGGTAATCAGTCCTTAGGTTTCAGAGGGTCTGGGAGCTATGTGTTCATGGTCAACATGCAGTTAACTTATTTCATTTAGTGGGGTGTTCAGTGCCTGCAAAAAAAACTCAGAAATGTGGATTAGACACTGTTATCTGTAATTTTTTGTTGCTACATGTTCACATTATTTGAATCATTAATTCCTAAGCTAGCCTTTGTTCCCTGGGAGACTAAAGCTTTTTCATCAATACAAACAAAAGGCAGCAGAAGACATTAGAGAAAGAGTGCGTATGTGGGAGAAGGGGAGGTTGGGGGGAACGGAGGGGAGTGTGTTGCAGAATCTGTCCTCTGAAGGCTCTGTAGGTTCCTTCCAGTCACAGTTGGGGAACCTCTCATAGCACCCCTGTTTGATGCTGATAAGGGCAGGGTGAACAGAGGGCGGGCTGCCTTCCACCAACTTTTTTCTAGTCTTCCTTGCAGCCCTGAGGGCATTTCTGAGTAGCAGTGGCAGTTGATGTCTCAGTTCCCTCCCCATCTTCTGGGTGGATGTCTGGGCTCAGAGGAAGCACTTAGCAGAATTTGCAACCAGGTGCCAGTATGTGTGCGACTGGGCGCTGGACCCAGTGTGCTGGGCAGTCTGCCCATTTGCCTCCTTCAACTGCACTGGAGGCCTTGCCTTACACCTGCCTGTGGCTCCTGGTAGCTTTACTTGCCCCGTCTTCATCATGCATGGCAAACTACTCTAGTATTCTTGCCTGGAGAATTCCATGGACAGAGGAGCCTGGTAAGCTATAGTGCATAGGGTAGCAAAGAGTCAGACAACAGAGCCAATGATGCTTTTACTTTCCTAATCAAGCAGCCCAGCACCCGGAGCACAGCTTCTGTCTCCCACGGCTCAGGCCATGGCCCTTAGCTGGTGCCCCAACTCCTGGACACAGGTGGCTCTCTGGCTTCTATGGAGCCGACCTACTTGGCGGCCAAGACTCCAGCCGCCCCTCCGGCGCCTCCAGGAGCTCGCCCTGGCCGGCAAGATGCAGCCATTATCATCGGAGGTGAAAACCAACCCGCTGCAGGTGGCGAACTTCTGCTCGCGCCTGTTCTGGTAATGGCTCCACCTGAGCTGTGACATTCCCCTGCCAGGCCCTTGCCTAGAGTCACGGGCACCTTTCCTTGGCCAAGGGCTCAGTCCGCTGAAAGGAAGTGCTTTCTGCTTGCCCAGTGGTTCCTGCCTGCCCTGAGCGCGGGGGCTTGAGAGGGCATGGCAGGGGAGGGGACCCGGGGGAGTCTAGTGGCAGGAATCCAGGGTCTCCCTACCTTGCTACTTGCCCTCCCGCCAGCCTTCAGTGCCTAGGAAAAGGAGGAATAGTGGGAGAAACAGGAGCGAGGTGTGGGGTGGCTGAGAACAGAGGCTGCCCAGGAGGAATCCCCACCCAGAGGGAGAACCAGCTCCCCGCACCCCCACCACCACCACTTAACCCTTATCTGGCAGCCTCCATATTGCTCAGGAATTCGCAGTTTTGAACTAAATCTGTACCTTTTCCCCTGGAAACAAGTATCTTATTAACAACTTCTTTATCTAACTAGTGCCCTGGAACAGTGCCATCTTTTCCCCTTTCTTTAAAATTTATTTTTAATTGGAGGATAATGGCTTTACAATGTTGTGTTGGTTTCTAGCATACCACCATAGTGAATCAGCCATAAGTATACACATGTCCCCTCCTTCTTGAACCTCCCTCCCACTCCTCCTCCCATCCCCTCATCCCACGTTGTCATTGAGCTCCAGGCTGAGCTCCCTGTGCTATGTAGCAACTTCCCTCCAGCTATCTATTTTGCATATGATAATGTATATGTTTCAGTGCTCCTCTCTCAATTCATCCCACCCTCTCCTTCCCCAGCTGTCACAAGTCTGTTCTCTGTGTTTCTATTCCTCCCTGCAAATGGGTTCATCAGTACCATTTTTCCAGATTCCATTTACATGCATTATATACAATATTTATTTTTCTCTTTTGAATTTACTTCATTCTGTATAACAGGCTCTAGGTTCATCCACTTCAATTCAGCTGATTCAAATTTGTTTCTTTTTATGACAGTAATAGTCCATTGTGTATATGTACCCCAGCTTCTTTACACATTATTCTGTTGATGGACACCTAGGTTACTGCCACTCCACATGACTCCCTCTGTCCCTGTGTTTATGATGTCTCTCTCACCCTCCCTCTCTCCCTGTGTGCCTCTCATTGTTTAACCTGGTCATGACAAATTTCATGTCAGTAAAGAACACTTATTTTTTATTTAATGAATGGGGCCACCTGTGGTTCTGAAGACACTGAAGTGTCCCTGAGCTGGGAGGAAACACATATGAGCTTCAGAGAGGTTAAGCATTTAACTAAAGTTTTGCATCTAATGGCAATTCAGCTCAGTTCAGTCGCTCAGTCATATCCAACTCTTTGCAACCCCAAGGGGTGCAGCATGCCAGGCCTCCCTGTCCATCACCAAGTCTCAGAGCTTGCTCAAACTCATGTCCATTGAATCCGTGATGCCATCCAATCATCTTATCCTCTGTTGTCCCCTTCTCCTCCTGCTGTCAATCTTTCACAGCATCAGGGTCTTTTCCAATGAGTCAGTTCTTTGCATCAGGTGGCCAAAGTACTGGAGGTTTCAGCTTCAGCATCAGTCCTGCACTATAATTACATTTCTTATGGTGATATGTGATCCACAGTGATCTTCTGTGTTACTTGCTGATATCTCCAACATTGGTTATTTTTTAGCAATAAATTATTATTATTAATTAATTAATTTTTAAATTATTATTATTAATTTATTTATTTTTTAATTGAAGGACAACTACTTTACAGAATTTTGTTTTCTGTGAAACATCAATAAGAATCAGACTTAGGTACAGCCATGAACAATAAATTATTTTTTTAATTAAGGTCTGTACATTGTTTTCACAGGCATAATGCTACTGCACACTTGCTAGGCTACAGTGTAGTCTAAACATAACTTTTGTACACCCTGGGAAACCAGATATTTTGTATAATTGATGTTATTGTAAAATTCACTACATTCCGGTGTTCTGGAACTGAACACCCAATATCTCCAAGGGACCCCTGTACCTGTTTCCTTTCTGGAAAGCAGCTGATTGTTCTGAAAGCTTTAATGTGGATATAAAGATGAGTCAGTTCAGTTCAGTTGCTAGGTCTTGTTCAACTCTTTGCGACCCCATGGACTGCAGCATTCTGGGCTTCCCTGTCTGTCACCAACTTCCAAATCTTGCTCAAACTCATGTCCATTGAGTCAGTGATGCCATTCAACAATCTTGTCTTCTGACACCCCATTCTCCTCCTGCTTTCAACCATTCAGAGCATCAGGGTCTTTTCCAGTGAGTCAGTTCTTCACATCAGGTGGCCAAAGTATTAGAGTTCAGCTTCAGCATCAGTGCTTCCAATGAATATTTAGGACTAATTTCCTTTAGGGCTGAATAGTTGGATCTCCTTGCAGTCCAAGGGACTCTCAAGAGTCTTCTCCAACACCACAGTTCAAAAGCATCAATTCTTCAGCACTCAGTTTTCTTTATGGTCCAACTCTCACATCCATACATGACTACTGGAAAATGATATCTTTGACTAGATGGACCTTTGTTGGCAAAGTAATGTCTTTGCTTTTTAATATGCTGTCTAGGTTGGTCATAGCTTTTCTTCCAAGGAGTAGGTGTCTTTTAATTTCATGTCTGCAGTCACCATCTTCAATGATTATGGAGCCCAAAAAAGAAAGCCTGTCACAGTTTCCATTGTTTCCCCAACTATTTGCCATGAAGTGATGGGGCCAGATGATATGATCTTCGTTTTCTGAATATTGAGTTTTAAGCAACTTTTTCCCTCTCCTCTTTCACTTTCATCAAGAGGCTCTTTAGCTCTTCTTCACTTTCTGCCATAAGGATGGTTTCATCTGCAAGTCTGAGGTTATTGATATTTCTCCCAGCAATCTTGATTCCAGTTTGTGCTGCATCCAGCCAAGTGTTTCTCATGATGTACTCTGCATATAAGTTAAATAAGCAGAGTGACAATATGCAGCCTTGAAGTACTCCTTTCCCTATTTCGAACAAGTCTGTTGTTTTATGTCCTGTTCTAACTGTTGCTTCCTGACCTGGATACAGATTTTCAAGAGGCAGGTCAAGTGGTCTGGTATTCCCATCTCTTTAAGAATTTTCCAGAGTGTGTTATGGTCCACACAGTCAAAGGCTTTGGCATAGTCAATAAAGCAGGAGTAGATATTTTTCTGGAAGTCTTTTGCTTTTTCTATGATCCAACAGATGTTGCAATTTGATTTCTGGTTCCTCTGCCTTTTATAAATCCAGCTTGAACATCTGTAAGTCACAGTTCATGTACTGTTGAAGCCTGGCTTGGACAATTTTGAGCATCACTTTACTAGTGTGTGAGATGATTGCAGTTGTGCTGTAGTTTGAGCGTTCTTTGGCATTGCCTTTCTTTGGGATTGGAATGAAAACTGACCTTTTCCAGTCCTGTGGCCACTGCTCAGTTTTTCAAATTTACTGACATAGTGAGTGCAGCACTTTCACAGCATCACCTTTTAGGATATGAAATAGCTCAACTGGAATTCCATTACCTCCACTAGCTTTGTTCATAGTGATGCTTCCTAAGGCCCCCTTGACTTCGCATTCCAGGATATCTGGCCTTAGGCTGGTTATCACACCATCATGATTATCTGGGTCGTGAAGATCTTTTTTTGTATATTTCTTCTATGTATTCTTACCACCTCTTCTTAATATCCTCTATTTCTGTTAGGTCCATACCATTTCTGTCCTTTATTGTGCCCATCTTTGCATGAAATATTCCCTTGGTATCTCTAATTTTCTTGACGAGATCTCTAGACTTTACCATTCTATTGGTTTCCTCTATTTCTCTGCATTGATTGCTGAGGAAGGCTTTCCTATCTCTCCTTGTTATTCTTTGGAATGCTGCATTCAAATATTGGTCAGATTCTATCAATCCAACTTGACAATTTGCTGTCATGTCACTGCCATTTGGTTTGCATGATATCAACCTGCTTTTTAGAATAATTGACTTTGATTTTCTTGAATCACGATATTTGCCAACATTGTGTATATGTATAAATATCTCTCAAAGCTCAGATTCTGAGAGCTAAAAGCACTAACTAATGATAACAACCCAAAATACCCTGGGCAGAATATAAGATGCTACATACTGCTGAGTGCCAGTAATCGTACTGTGAAACTTCCATTTTCTTCCTTTCCTATAACCTTATAATAATAAAAGTTCAGGTTAGGCCTTTGTCTGCCTAGTAAAACAGGGGAATCAAACCATTTAAACACCAGCCAGACCTACCACACAAACAGATTCTCCCTATTCTCCCTGTCCTGCTGGTTTCTAAAATATTGTTCAAATTTAATATGTTACATGGTGAAGAACCCACCTGCCAATGCAGGAGACTCATAAGAAACATGAGTTCAATCCCTGGGTTGGAAAGATCCCTTGGAGAAGGAAATGAAAATCCACTCAGTGTTCTTGCCTGGAGAATCCCATGGACAGAGGACCCAGGTGGGCTACAGTCCATAGGGTTACAAAGAGTTGGACACGACTGAAATAACTTAACACACACACACAGGATATGTTACTGTGAAACATTCAGCTTATTGGTTTCTTTATGCCGATTGATAGGTTTTGAATTCAGAGAGATGGAAACTATATAACCGGCCATATGATTTGCTGCAAAATGCAGATATCCTCTTTTACAAGATGGTGCAAAAACAGTGAAGCAGAGGCCTCTGCCCTCCCTGAAAGGGCAAAACAGGTGAGCCTGCTACAGGGTGTTGTAATTACAGTTTGTCTCCAGATTCACTCTTCAGAATCTCCACCAGGGGTCTCTGCCCTTTTCAATCATAAACCTCCAGAGACTGAGCTTCATGACTGGGTCTTAACAGCATGTGGCAGGTTGAAGGCAGGCCTGCTGAGAATCTGCAGCAGTGGTGGGGGTGGGGTGTAGGATGAGGGTGTGCTTCTGTGCATGCGCACCTGTGCCTAACAGACAGATTTCGGATAGGACTCACCATACTTGGACCCTAGGTTCAGATTCCCTTAGAGCATTGAACACTCTCATTTTGCAGACCCTTTTTGTTCCATTCTGACTGGTGCTCAGCACATTTGTGATGCGAGTGCTGTCAAGGAATATCCACAAAATTTGTGAGTTTAAGGAAAACAAATTAGAATATTTTGAGTCTAGGAAGATTTACCAGGGAAAGGTGTAAGTTGCTTCTGTTTCTAACCTATAAACCCCTACATGATGCTGTCACTTAATCCCTAATTCTTTGTTGTTTAGAATTTTATTCAGTTACCCCCTCCCCACCCCTGCTCCCTCTTCCTTCCAAATGAAGGCAGATTGTCATCAGGATAAATCAGGAATTCACAATACCTTAACACTACTCTGAATAGTGTGTGAAAGCACTAAGCACTGAACATGGTGTGAGGAAGGCCCTCGATGAGTGACCTTCAGTCACGTGGTGTCTTTCTAACAAAGGTGAGGTGGTAGTATCTTGGACAGATGTGACAACTGAGGTCTAGTTTGAGGGACTTAGCCATTGTCATGCAGCCGCCAGTAATTCATTCTGGAACAAGGTGGGATTGACACTGATGGGAAGATAGAGGGAGAGAGGGAAGGAGTGGTTTTCTTGCCACTTGAGATGTGTGGTTCAGGGTGGTGAGAGGTTTCCAGCTTCCTGCCGTGAGGTTTCCCATTGAAAATTTATCTCTGAGTATAAAATGATGAATGCATTTTACCTTCTTCACACTTTTCTGCCTTTCCCAGATTATCACTTGTTGAGTAGAATAAAATTACTCGTGTAATATTTAAAATATCTGTTAAAGAAAGCATGCCCCAGTATCTAACAGTATTTCTATATGAAAGATTTATCTAAAATGTGGCCTAAATTCCCTCTATCACTGTTTCATCCCAATCCTCCTTAGAAATGAGGAAATGCACAGCAGTACCTTCCACTGTTCATAGGATAGGAGAGAGCTTTCTGTAAGTACTGTACTGTATGCAAATGTTGAGAAACTGAACCTGGAGCTCTGTATTTTTTGTGCCTAAAATTCACAGAGTGCTTTCATCTACTAGAGTGTCTTCCAGTCAGAGTTTCCCTCTTGAGACCTGATAATCATTTATGATTCCCATATAACCTAGTCACAAAGCAGTCAGGACTCTTACAAATCCTTTTGTTCTTTTGAGCTTAGGCATTACACATCAAAGAGAGGTGTCCCCACCTATGTGTCAGTGTTCATTTAAAAACTATATTATCCTTAGGTATGATCAAGACATTGAGTAATGAGAAATTGATCTCAGAATTTTAGATATGTCCAGATAAGATAATAGGGTTCAACATCCTCACTTTACAGGTAAGGAAACTAAGTCCTCTCAGAAGGAATGATATTTGGCAAAACTAATACAATTATGTAAAGTTTAAAAATAAAATTAAATTAAAAAAAAAGAAGAAGAAGGAATGTGGTCCTATGTATATAACTGGTGTTAAGCTAGTTTGTGGCAGACACAGAATTAGAAATCTGCTCTTTAAGTAAATATTTTAAATCATGTGTCACATCTGATATTTTCAGAAGCTGGCATACATCATAGAATTAGAAATCTTTTGATTCCTGGTCTAGTAATCCTGCACCTAATCTAACATTATTAATGGTAAGTTACATTTGTGTAATTCTTTATAATTTATTTTACATAGCTTTCACATGTATGATTTCACTGACATTTTTTATCCCATGTCTGGATGAGGAGATTGGGTCCAGAGCTCACTTAAGGTCACAGAGCTGATCCAGGGAGCACAGAGGGGGAATTGCTGAGGGAGGCTGAATGCTGTACTAGATACTGCATTCTGTGTTGAGTCTGAGAATACTGGTCCTTTCACGTGGTAGCGTAGATGGGCCATTACCCAAGTTCACAGACGGGAACTAGAGGTCCAAGAACCTCACTCTTGAATTTCAGTTCTGCCACTGGCTCATGTTACCACTGCAGAAAGAGATGCATTTCTTGACCCTCATCCCATCTTGACATTATTTCTGCATACTCTGCATCCTCTTAGGAAGATAAACTCTCAGATTATCAGGTTTTTGAATTTGCAAGCATGAGATATCAATGCATTGTTCGGAGCTATAACACCAGGATGATTAGCCAAAATCACAAGCTTATCACTCTAATAGAGCAGGAGTCATTCATCTGAAATGAAAACCCAACACCTGGAAAAAGGTACTTCCACATCATATTTTCTTGAACTGGTAGCTCAGGTGAGCTGATCACTGTCTGTTTGACCCTGATCCATGAAGTAGTAGAGAAGGTACCTTTTAGATACATAAAGCTGAAGGGGGAAGTAGTTTACTAGGGCTGCCATACAAAGACCACAGAGTAGGCAACTTAAACAACAGAAACTCATTTCCTCACAGCCCTGGAGGTTGGAAGTCTGAGGTCAAGATGTCGGTAGGGTTGGTTTCCTCTGAGGTCTCTCTCCTTGGCTTGGAGATCCATCTTTTCTCTGTGTCTCACATGGTCTTCCCTCTGTGTGAGCCTGCATCCTGATCTCCTCTTCTTTTAAGAACTCCAGTCTATTAGATTAGGACCCACCTGTATGACTTCATTTTAACTTTATCCCCTCTTTAAAGACCCTGTGTCCAAATACAGTCACATTCTGAGGTACTGAGGGTTTAGGACTTCAACATGTAAAATTGGAGGGGACACAGTTCAGCTCAAACAAAGAGTAAATGCCTGTAATCCATTCTGTTCTGTGAAGAAGCAGATCTGGTTGAAGTTTCTTTGTTCCCAGTGTGTAACAGAGGTGTCATTTTGTCTACTAATGAATTTCCTAATATAGCCCACAAGTTATAAAATTCACATATCCTAGCTCTAGGAGCCTGGTCCAGTTGGATAGATGGAGGAGGCACTTAGCATCCACATGGCCTCATGTCCCCCAAGGTCTCTGAGCCTCAGATCCTCACCTGTGTGTAGAGAAGGATTACAGCCCTGGGAGATTCTTCACACTTATTACAGGGATCAAATGAGAGAGCAGATGCTTAAGCGTTTTGTGAATATAGACCATTTTACAGTATGAAAGTGGGATCATTTTTTAAAAAATCAGTAATCAGAAACCTTGCCTTCCAGTAATAAAAAAAAAAAATATGTCCATAGTTCTTCTAGATAGCTTTAAAGACTCTTCAATCAGGAGTCTCCAACCTCTAGGCCCCAGACTGGTGCCATCCACGGGCTATTTGGAACTTGGCCACACAGCAGGAGGTGAGTGGTGGGCGGGTGTGCAAAGTTCCATCTGCTGCTCCCCATCACTCCCCATCACTCACATTACACCCGAACCTCCCCCTACCCCAATCCGGGAAAATTTGTCCTCCATGAAACTGGGCTCCTGGTGCCAAAAATGTTTTGTACTGCTGCTCTAAATAACTAAAATGCAGTTTTAATAATGAGTTTTAAAAGAATTGATACATCTACTGCTGCAAAATTTAAAAACTATTTAAAAGTCTCTTAAAAAATTTATCAACAAAAATTAAATCACTTTCCTTCCTGTCATCACACAACTCCTCCCAGGTGGAGCCCCAGCACCACTACTGACTGTCTGTGCATTGAGAAGAACTTGTGAATATGTGATCTTCCTGTTTTTAAGCACAAATGATAGCTGTTCTTTCCTTTCTTCATTTAATTTTGTATCTCAGATTATATCAATGCATATAGTTCTCATTCTTTTTAGTGGCTACATAGTATTATGCTTTCCCCATTTCCTATTTCTTATTTTCAATGCTTGTCAATCAGAGTTTATAAAATATAGGGATTACAACCCGATATTAACATCTAAATTTGCTGTGTTCATTTTATGTGGACATTTTATGGACGAAATGAACACATATGGACACATATGGTCAAACACATATGTTTATAAAATGTGAACATATGAACACATATGAACACGTATGTTCATAAAATGAACACATATGGACAAAATGAGAAACCCTTGGGCAGATGCTATTAATAGATTTCCTGGCCTCTTTGTCACCCTGTTTTTAATGTATCTCCAGGTTTTCAGTTAGTAAAATGATGTTACTTACCAAGTTGCTTTAGTGATAAAACACATCTGTGAGTCAGGATGATCAGAGCTCTCGTGTATCTACAGGTTGTTTGACATTAAGCTCAGTCCCACTGAGTGTGTGTTTTTCGTTTGTTTGTTTTGTTTCTTTTTCAGTGTATAAGAATTTACTTTTTTCAGCCTGATTCATTCTCTGGCCTTTATTCTCAATAAAATAAGTGGAGAAGTATCCAATTGAGAAGACCCAATTATAGTCTTTGGGTCTCCCTTAGTTTAAAACTCTTATTTGTGTGAACTCAGTCTTGTTTAGGTAAGCTTCAGCGCTCAGTCTGTTCAAAGTGTCAAGCTTATTCACGGCTTGTGGCGATTTCCCCTTTCTCTTTGTGTTTTAATGGGGCTACTTCCTCCATAGAATAATGCATCCCTGCTGCTGCTGCTGCTGCTGCTGCTGCTGCTGCTGCTAAGTCACTTCAGTTGTGTCCGACTCTGTGAGACCCCATAGACGGCAGCCACCAGGCTCACCTGTCCCTGGGATTCTCCAGGCAAGAACACTGGAGTGGGTTGCCATTTCCTTCTCCAATGCATGAAAGTGAAAAGTGAAAGTGAGGTTGCTCAGTCGTGTCCCACTCTCCGGGACCCCACGGACTGCAGCCTACCAGGCTCCTCCAGTTTAGATTGCCAGTACCTTCTCCTAATATGTCCCTGTTTTTTTTAATTGTGTCTCCACTAGTGATATGATTGGAGAAGGCAATGGCCACCCACTCCAGTACTCTTGCCTGGAAAATCCCATGGACTGAGGAGCCTGGTAGTCCATAGGGTCGCTAAGAGTCGGACACGACTGAACGACTTCACTTTCACTTTTCACTTTCGTGTATCGGAGAAGGAAATGGCAACCTACTCCAGTGATCTTGCCTGGAGAATCCCAGGGACGGGGGAACCTGGTGGGCTGCTGTCTATGGGGTCGCACAGAGTCGGACATGACTGAAGCGGCTTAGCAGCAGCAGCAGTAATACGATTGCTTCACGTGAAGAAGTGGACCTAGAAAGGTGTTGCCTTAGGAGAAGGACTTTAAAACTCTTAAACATGTTGTCCCCGCCCCCATGTGTGTATGGGTTAAGTAGCTCAGTCCTGTCTGACTCTTTGCGACCCTCTGAACTGTAGCCCACCAGACTTCTCTGTCTGTCCATAGGATTCTCCAGGCAAGAAAACTGGAGTGGGTTTCCATGCCCTCCTCCAGGGGATCTTTCCCAACCAGGGATCCAATCTGCGTCTCCTACATCTCCTGCCTTGGCAGACGGGTTTTTTACCACTATCACCACTTAGGAAGCTCCCCCCACCCACCAATTCAGGTGCACTTCAAACAGAAATAGCCAGATATTACTCACAGTGACCGTGTGGTTATGAATGTTTCCAGTGGACAGCCCTCAGCCTTCACAATTTTTGTGTCAACTCTGTGATTCTACCATGAGTGCATGTCTATTTCAAAGGCATTTTTCCAATAGGTTTTTGCACTATATAAATTTTATTATACATTTTTTTTAATCAGCAACAAATATTTACACATTGCAAGATGTTAATCTGTAATTTTTTTTCTCCAACTTCACTCAGTGATTTCAAGTTCTTACAAAAAGATTTCTTATGTTTATTTATATGTTGTACTATTTTCTTTCTTATCCAAATCAGAGGTGCAGGACACCAATGATAGCTGTCTTCCAGGTTTTGTATCTTGAGAGACTCCAGAGTCAAACTCATTTTCTAAGATATGAGACAAAATTGTCAGATTTTTTTTTTTTTTTTTTTTACTGTTCCCAGAATTACATATTACTTTCCAATTATATTAGGGATTCTGTTTACTTGAGGACTGTGTCAAGTTGCTCTTTTGTATCACCACTTCCTTTAATAGAATTACGATCCATTTTTCCACTCAAAGAGCCCTAGTTAAAATACTACAGAGAAAACTAATAGGCAAAACATACATGTAGTTTAAGTGACATTATAAGACAGAGAGATGTCCCGCTCAAAAAATTAACATGTTTAAAATACAGAAGGACAATATTATATTTTCATATCCTGTGTCCCCTGTATTGCAGGCAGATTCTTTAAAGCTGAGCAGTTGGGGAAGCCCTCTAAAAGAGAAGGAAGAAAAAATATGCTTTCTCAAAATAGAAACCCTTCTAGGGGATTTGCTAATGAAGGACAGACATGTGCTAGACTGTCTTCTAGGTAAAGGATTTTATATTTTTACATTAAAAAAAATTGTGGTAAAGTATATATAACGTAAAATTTGTCATTTGACCATTTTTGATCACACAATTCAGTGGCATTAATCACATTCACCGTGTTGTGCACCCATCATTGTCTGGGTAACTTTTGGTAATTATGTGGTTCCTATTCAGTGTGTTATTTCTGCAGAGTCATTTTGGTAAGTTTCACTTTTCTAGAAGTAGATCTGTTTCCTGTAAGTTTTGAGCTAGATTGGCACAAATTTATTCACAGTATCTTATGTTTTGAATCTCTACAGCATCTCTAACTGCTCTTTTGGCTTTTTAAATTTTCTTTGAGTCTTCTCTTTTTTATGAATAATCTTGCATAACTTTTTCCTATTTTCAAAGAATCAACTTTTTGCTTGATTTATGCTATTTTTTTTCTAGTTCATCATATCATTCATTCTTTCCTTCAAGTTCTCCTTTGAAGATATTTCCTCTAAATTCTTAAATTGGAAACAGGTTAATAATGCCATTATTTTTCTAATATAAGTATATGAAGCCTAAATTTTTTTCTAAGTCCCCCTTTAGCTGTAACCTACAAGTTTTGGTACTTACCACCAATCAACAGCCATAGTATTATATATGTTCTATTTCCTATTTTAATTCATTAACTATATCTTTACCCCTCTAAATTTTACATGCTAATGGATTTTTCTATGAGATTGAACCATGGGGAACAGCTAACATTCAACCTTTTATAAGCTATAAAATGGCACTTCCATATGGCTTAACATAATACTTTTCTTTTGTTGTTAACATATAACTTAATTTCATTTTGGCCAGACAGCATTAGATTATAGATTTTAAACCAAGGGTAACCACATTCACACAAAAGTCCTTGTTTCCACCAATTTTTATTTTATTTGGGGGTTTTAAAATGTTATAAGGACATGTGTAGCCAGTAATTTTCAAATAAAACCCCTCCTTGAGTACTGGAATGCTTTCTGATACATGTTGCAGGCTGGTTCTCTGGGATGCAGACTCAGATGGAGCTTAGTACCGGGATGTGTATCAGGGTTGCCCTTGGGATCAACACTGTGGAATCAGGAGGGAAGAAACAGAGTAGGGCAGACGGAAGGATCAAGCTGGATCACTGGCCAGACGACCTGAGCTGACCCCCTGGGGGGTCTGGAGTGAAGATGGCCCTTTAGGGTTGTCCTGACACATCCACTGGCCAGGCCTTTATGCCTCCCCATGGATGGGTCATTGCATAGAAGCTGCCCTCAGAGGGCTGATGGTTTAAGGTTGCCCACTTGCAGCACTTACAGTAGCTGGACAATGAGTTCTTGAAGGGAGATCAGGACAACACATCTCCATGTCCCCACAGCTTGTGTCACAGATCAAGAGGTAGGGGATGAGGATATACTCTGGGGGAAAACTCTTGATGACTGATGTGTAAGTCAAAATTTTGACTTAGTGATTCTCCTCAATACCCTCTGATCTAAAAAATAGAGGAGGAGGTCCATGTAGGGGAGATATCCTCATTCTCTAGGGTCAGTCCAGTTGTCACCTCTTCTAGGAAGTCACCTTAAGATCAGTCATCATCCTGAGAGAGTCAGTTCCTAGGCAGGTTGATAGGGAGTCTAGGGGCCCCCAAGGAGAGAGGGTCTGGAATTCTCAAGGAGGAAGACAGGACAAACTTTTTTTCTTTCTCCACATTCCTTAGGATTATATAACAATAATGTATCCTGCCTGAGGACAGTCTTTGGATTAAACCTTCTGGCTAATTCTTTTATCTTAAAATGTAAATTATGGGAGTAGGTCTGATGAGGTCTTTACAACCTCCATTCTTTGGAGTATATAACTTCATTGCTAACACTAGCAAGCGAGTACTCTTTCTGCCCCCTTCTGATGCCTATGTCAGAAGCTTTCTCTATCTCCTTTATACTTTAATAAAACTTTATTACACAAAAGCTCTGAGTGATCAAGCCTCGTCTCTGGCCCTGGATTGAATTCTTCTCCTCCGGGGGCCAAGAATCCCGATGTATTCGCGTGATTCAACAACAACCTTTCAATCCTAGGTAACTTGTATTTCTATAATACCCTGAGCACCTCTCATGTGTTAAACTGAGCCATACTTTTTTAATGTCCCATTGTCATCATCCTGAGATACTTCATCTGTAAACAAGGGCCCTGTTCTTTCCAGTGTGCACCGGGTTCTGTAAATGACGTAGCCTGCCCTGACTGTGGATGTTCACACGTAGTCTGTTTTCTCGCTAAACCAAATGAGAAAAATACTTGGAACTGTGCCTATTTGCTTTTTGATTGCATCTTCCAGCACAGTGTCTGTCATACAGAGTGTGTTCATTAACTCTTTGCTGTATGAATACATGATAACTGAGAACAAACCTTCCTTCTCAACTTTACAATTTCGAAATTCTAAAGTAGTCTGGGATAACAGAAAGCCCTGGTTTTGCAATCAGTTACACTTATGTGCCTGTCAGTTCTTTCTCTGCTCCTCACCAGCAGCGTGGGTGCCCAAAGACTGTGCCGTCCAGACTGGGACACCTGAGAGTGAAAGGAAAGCAGTAACCAGCCAAGGGGCCAGGGAAGTAAACTGGCGCCATCCTTGACAAAATGGACTATGGACACCCTACACCCATGTAGCGTTAGTTACATGCTTGGATAATTATCTTAATCTCTGATTCTCAGCTTCTTCATCTGGAAGATTAATATAGTTCCTGCCCTTGCAGAGTTCTTTGGTTGGGATGATGGATGGACCAAGAGCATCCAAAGACACAGATGGAATCACTAACCTTAGGGATGCCTACTTACCAGGGGAGGAGAGTAAGATGGACATGGATGAAGGAGGTTTGTAGACCGTAGAAGGTGTAATTGAGGAGGTCCTCATCTGATGGCCTAAATGAAACTGTTCCTCCTTCACATGTCATTAAAATGACACAAGCACACAGGGAGGAGCACAAGCTCTGGAGTCAGCCTTCCAGGGACAAATACTGGCTCCTCTGGACACTGGGTTTAAATACAAATTCTGCTCCTGTTAATCGTGGGCTATTAAGGTTGGGAAGCCAATTGTGCTTCAGTGTCTTTGTCTGAAAGTTGAGGTAGAGTTAGTACGATTCTCAGAGGGCTGTTGCAAAGATTAACTATGGCAGTGAGTCTCACAGTGTGGTCTGTGCACCAGTGCCAGTCCATGAACTGATTATAACCAGGTTAGAAGTAAATACAGGAAATTCAAGAAAGCTAGAAACTCAGAGCCATCAGCTATTGCTATGACATCCACACTCAGGATGTGTGGGATCTTGAACAGCCCAGATTTTGCACTTGCAGGGGTAGGTACACATGGTTGAGATGAGCACTAGTGATGTACAGTGGATCAGTGATTAGGCTGCAATGGGCTGAAAATATAAAATTAAATAAAACTGATACTTAATCCCAACAGGTGAGAAACTCTACTTTTGAACAATGCCGGATATGTGATTAGCTGTCAATCAGTACTATCCTCTCCAGCACTATCTTCTTTATTAATTGTTACTGTCATGTTTATGTTTAAAATGAGACCATACAGGCTTTCAAAACGCCCTCCTATATTTATCATTATTTTTATTAGGATTAAAAAGTTAGAAATAAGTTCCTGTTCAAGAGGGTTTGTTTTTTCCAAGTCTAAAAACAATACTGTGCATATATTTAAACTGATTCTCTTCTTGAGTCAGCAACATGGTCCTAATGTTGAAGAAGATACCTGGAAACACAACAGGCCACTTTAAAACCCTTCAGAGTTTTTTGAAACACAAGGCTTTATGTGTAAGCTATTAATTTTCCTTTTAAAATAGAAAGAATATGGATTAACTAAGGTTTGTTTTTTAAACCTAATATTCTAAGGAAAATACTTTTTTTCCAAAACTTAAAACAGCAATGTGTGCTGAAAATTGGGAGAAACATATATTTATTTTAATTTATTACTTAAAAATAACATTACTAGTAGGAATAACATGCCCCAGCCCTATGAGATCTCCACCTATCCTCCAGGACCATCTGACTTGCCTTAGGAGTCAAATTGGGGTTGTGTAATTTTTTTTAAGAGTTAGAAACCCACAGCAAACATTATCCTCAGTGGTGAAAAACTGAAAGCATTTCCTCTAAAATCAGGAACAAAACACGGGTGCCCACTCTCACCACTACTGTTTAAAATAGTTTTGGAAGTCCCAGTCACAGTAATCAGAAAAGAAATAAAAGGAATCCAGATTGGATAAGAACAAATTAAGACTCCCACTGTTTGCAGATGACATAATCCTTACATAGAAAACCCTAAAGATACCACCAAAAACTTACTAGAGCTAATAAATGAATACAGTAGAGTTGCAGGATATGAAATTAATACTCAGAAATCCCTTGTATTCCTATACACTAACATTGAGAAAACAGAGAACTTAAGGAAACAATCCCTTTCACTGTTGCAATGAAAAGAATAAAATATTAGGAATAAATTTACCTAAAAAACAAAAGACCTATATATAGGAAATATGACACTGATGAAAAGAATCAAAGATAACACAAATAGATGAAGAAATATACCATGATCATGCATTGGAAGAATTAATATAGTGAAAATGAGTATACTACCCAAAGCAATTGATTGATTCAATGCAATCCCTATCAAGCTACCAATGATATTTTTCAGAGAACCAGAACAAATATGTTCACAATTTGTATGGAAATGCAAAAAACCTCAAATAGCCAAGCAATCTTGAGAAAGAAGAATGGAACTGGGGGAATCAACCTGCCTGACTTCAGACACTACAAAGCTACAGTCATCAAGACACTATGGTACTGGTACAAAGACAGCAATATAGATCAATGGAACAAAATAGCCCAGAGATAAATCCACACACCAATGGACACCTTATCTTTGACAATGGAGGCAGAAATATACAATAAAGGAAAGACAATCTCTTTAACAAAAGGTGTTGGGAAAACTGGTCAACTACCTGTAACAGAATGAAACTAGAACACTTTCTAACACCATAAACATAAATAAACACAAAATGGATTAAAGATCTAAATAGAAGACCAGAAACTATAAAACTCTTACAGGAAAACATAGAACACTCTCTGACATAAATCACAGCAGGATCCTCTATGACCCACTTCCCAGAGTAATGGGAATAAAAGCAAAATAAACAAATGTAAGCACATTTCAGTTCAGTTCAGAAGCTCAGTCGTGTACGACTCTTTGCGACCCCATGAACTGCAGCACTCCAGGCCTCCCTGTCCATCACTAACTCCTGGAGTTCACCCAAACTCACGTTCATCCAGTCAGTGATGCCATCCAGCCATCTCATCCTCTGTCGTCCCCTTCTCCTCCTGCCCCAAATCCATCCCAGCATCAGAGTCTTTTCCAATGAGTCAGCCCTTCACATGAGGTGGCCAAAGTACTGGAGTTTCAGCTTTAGCATCATTCTTTCCAAAGAACACTCAGGACTGATCTCCTTTAGAATGGACTGGTGGGATCTCCTTGCAGTTCAAGGGACTCTCAAGAGTCTTCTCCAACATCACAGTTCAAAAGCATCAGTTCTTCGGCACTCAGCTTTCTTCACAGTCCAACTCTCACATCCATACATGTCTACTGGAAAACCATAGCCTTGACTAGATGGAACTTTGTTGGCAAATTAATGTCTCTGCTTTTCAATATGCTATCTAGGTTGGTCATAACATTCCTTCCAAGGAGTAAGCGTCTTTTAATTTCATGGCTGAAATCACCATCTACAGTGATTTTGGAGCCCCCAAAAATAAAGTCTGACACTGTTTGCAATGTTTCCCCATGTATTTCCCATGAAGTGATGGGACCAGAGGCCATGATCTTCGTTTTCTGAATGTTGAGCTTTAAGCCAACTTTTTCACTCTCCTCTTTCACTTTCATCAAGAGGCTTTTGAGTTCCTCTTCACTTTCTGCCATAAGGGTGGTGTCATCTGCATATCTGAGGTTGTTGATATTTCTCCCGGCAATCTTGATTCCAGCTTGTGCTTCTTCCAGCCCAGCATTTCTCATAATGTACTCTGTATATAAGTTAAATTAGCAGAGTGACAATATGCAGCCTTGACGTACTCCTTTTCCTATTTGGAACTGGTCTGTTGTTACATGTCCAGTTCTAACTGTTGCTTCCTGACCTGCATATAGGTTTCTCAAGAGGCTGGTCAGGTGGTCTGGCATTCCCATCTCTTTCAGAATTTTCCACAGTTGATTGTGATCCACACAGTCAAAGGCTTTGGCATAGTCAATAAAGCAGAAATAGATGTTTTTCTGGAACTCTCTTGTTTTTTCCATGATCCAGTGGATGTTGGTAATTTTATCTCTTGCTCCTCTACCTTTTATAAAACCAGCTTGAACATCTGGAAGTTCACGGTTCACATATTGCTGAAGCCTGGCTTGGAGAATTTTGAGCATTACTGTACTAGCGTGTGAGATAAGTGCAATTGTATGGTAGTTTGAGCATTCTTTGGTATTGCCTTTCTTTGGGATTGGAATGAAAACTGACTTTTTCCAGTCCTGTGGCCACTGCTGAATTTTCCAAATTATCTGGCATATTGTGATCTAATTAAACTTAAAAGCTTTTGCACAACAAAGGAAACTATATACAAGGTGAAAAGTCAGCCTTCTGAACAGGAGAAAGTAATAGCAAACAAAACAACTGACAAAGAATTAATCTCCTAAATATACAAGCAGCTTATGCAGCTCAGTACCAGAAAACAAACAACCTAATGAAAAAGTAGGCCAATGAATTAAACAGATATTTCTCCAAAGAAGACATACAGAGGGCTAACAAATACATGAAAAGAGGTTCAACATCATTCATTATCAGAGAAATGCAAATCAGAACCACAATGAGATATCATTTCATGCTGATCAGAATGGCAGCCATCAAAAAGCCTACAAACAACAAATACTGGAGAGGGTGTGGAGAAATGGGAACTCTCTTACACTGTTGGTGGGAATTCAAATTGGTACAGCCACTATGGAGAACAGTGTGGAGATTCCTTAAAAAACTGGAAAGAGAACTGCCATATGACCCAGCAATCCCACTGCTGGGCATACACACTGAGGAAACCAGAATTGAAAGAGACACATGTACCCCAGTGTTCATTGCAGCACTGTTTACAATAGCTAAAACATGGAAGAAATCTAGATGTCCATCGGCAGACGAATGGATAAGGAAGTCATGGTACATATGCACGATGGAATATTACTCAGCTATAAAAATAACACATTTGAGTCAGTTCTAATGAGGTGGATGAAATTGGAGCCTATTATACAGAGTGAAGTAAGCCAGAAAGAAAAACACCAATACAGTGTATTAATGCATATTTTTGGAATTTAGAAAGTCAGTAATGATGAACCTATATGCAAAGAGGAAAAAAAGACACAGATGTAAACAGCAGACTATTGGACTATGTGGGAGAAGGTGAGGGTGGGGCAGTATTAGAGGATAGCATTGAAACGTGTATGTATATTACCATTTGTAAAATAGATGGCCAGTGCAAGTTCGATGCACGAAGCAGGGCACTCAAAGCCAGTGCTCTGGGACAACCCAGAGGGATGGGGTGAAGAGGGAAGTGGGTGGGGGGTTCAGGATGGTGGGACACATGTACACCCAAGGGTGATTCCTGTTGATGTATGGCAAAAACCACCACAATATTGTAAAATAGTTTTCTTCCAATTAAAATAAATAAAATTAAAATGAAGAAGAACCAAGGTTAAGACTCAGACACACTAAGAATGTTCTGCACAAAGTATACATTGGATGTTTCTCACTAAATTCTCTCTTCCACTCAGTAAACATGCTCACAAGTATCCATCCCAATAGGTGGAAGCTTTGGGTATTCCAAACCATGTTTGATCCAAAAGCTAATCATATTTAATTCTGGAGAACATTACATGAAAAACATTTTTAAAATTAAATTTTGCAGACTACCTAGCAAAAAATGAGTTTCTGGTATGGAGTTTATATCACATTAAAAATGTGGTAAGTAATGGTGAACAGAGGATTGAAGGTTTTACACCCCACATTTTACAACAATAATTTTTTTTTTAATCCATGAGTTTATACTGATTCTGATAAGATATAGAATTGCTATGAGGAAGGGAAAGCTCCTATTTTGTAGTAGAACGCCAGCTCACAAATGTAGACAGATTGACAGAAAAGTACCATGTGACAGCAATCATTGTCATAAATAATTCAGACAAAATTCATCATTGGCTGACTACATGGTGAATGTTGGGGCATGGTGTTGAGAGGAACACGACATTTCATGGACTCAAAGTATCTTGTCAGCTTAATTCTTTAAGGAAGAATTGTTTCTCTAAAGTGGGAAAATCCAGCAAACACAGGCCATGCCAGTAACCAGAGTACACATTACTAATAAAGAACTTAATGACACCCTTGCTTTTTTTTTCTTGTTTTTAGAAAAATTTATTGTATTTAAGTATAGTTGACTTATGTTGTGCTAATTTCTGCTATACCACAGTGATTCAGTTATACATATATGCACATTATTTTTCATGTAAGTTAAATAAATATAAATATACAGCCTTGTCATACTCCTTTCCCAGTTTTGACCCAGGCAGTCGATCCATGTTAGGTTCTAACTGTTGCTTCTTGACCTGCATACAGGTTGCTTAGGAGGTAGGTAAGGAGTCTGGTATTCCCATCTCTTGATGAATTTTCCACAGTTTGTTGTGATCCACACAGTTAAAGGCTTTAGCGTAGTCAATGGAGCAGAAGTAGATGTTTTTCTGAGCATAGACCATAAGGCCCCCAAAGCCTGGAAATGTACTTCCTGGTCCTTTACAGGAAATCTCTGCCCTCCCTGCCCCAGAGCTCTGCTGTTCTAAGCGAGGCCTGTGGACCAGCAGTGTCAGCTGGCTTGGGAGGCTGTTAGGAACACGTGTGATTGTGGTCTCTACCCCAGATCTACTGACAAAATCTCCAGATGCCAGGTGGGTCCTGCTCACAGTACAGTTTGAGAAGCGCTGGTTTAGAGGCCCTGCTCAGTTCATCCTGAGGTTGCACCTTCCCCCAAGTGCAGGCAGCTAGAGCGGACCAGGGGGTGTGGCCACCTGGAGCCCCGCCCCCTCCAGGCCATGCTCTGAGCACCTAGACCCTAGAATCCCTGATCCCAGCTCCAGTGCAGGCCTCCCTCCTGGGACCCGTGTCCCAACCTGACAGGTAGTCTAGATACAGCTGTTTATGGAGCAGAAGAGAATGGCCTGAGCTTGGCTTGAAGGCTGTAATGCTCTTGCTTGAGCAGCAGATTCCTCAGGGCACAAAGAGGGTCAGAGCCAGAGGTGGGAAGAGCAGGGGGAGGGCTGGGGGCTGGGTTGGCCCCTCCCTCTGCTGTCCTGCCTTCTAGCTCCAAACTCCAGGGTCCAGGAATCCCAGCCTGCCATGTGGTTTTGAGGGTGTACTTGACAGTGTATTAGCTTGATTTATAACTTTTAAATATTTAAACATATAGGATGGGCTTCATTTATATTCTTGACCCAGGGCCCACATATGTGAGTGGCAGGTCTGTTAAATGCTTCTCAGAATGTGCTCAAAGGACCCACTGCATCCCAATCCCAGTGGATTGGGATGTTGGATCAGACCTTTGGGGCTGGAGCCTAGGACTCTGCATTCTGACCCCTCCCCTGGTGACTCTGATCCACAGCAGAGCTACAGGAGCACTTGTAATGGAGGGGGGTGGGGCGTTGAGAGGAGCTGCCTTGAGTGGTGGGAAGTGTCAGGAGAAGAGAGGGCGGTCCCAGATCAGAGGAAGGTGCTGACCACAAGCTCACACCCTTCCTGCTTCTCTCATGATTCTCCTCACAACCTGGCCTGACCGCACCCCCGGGAAGTGGCTTCAGGGAGAAGCTGCTAGAATGGGGCAAGGGTGTCCTCCTGCCGACCATGGGGCTCTCGGGGGCTGCCCTGCAGAAGGAAGGACCTGAGTCAGGGGCAATAGGAGCAAAGGGGCTGCGGCGCCTGGAGGGACCACACGGACCCACCCAGGGAGTCAGGCTGAGCAGGTCTTTGGGCAGGGAGACTGGGTGGAGTGGGGATAGACTGTGCAGTTCCACCGGGGCTCCAGAGGCCGCACCTGTCAGTTAGGAGTCTTACGACCTCTAGCAAGGTCCTTAAGCTCTGTAAAATAATGGGGATCCTAACATCCTAATACCCTCTGAGCTTGTGTTAAAATTAAACATGATGGTCTTTCCTTCTGGCCCATGGTGCTGGTAGGATGAGCAAGCGTCGTGGTCTTTGCCAGGAAGCTCTGTAGCCACCGACAAGCCCTGAAGTGGCATGGTAACAGTACAAGAAAGCCCATTTGGGCACAGCCCTGAAGGCCAACCCTTTTAGATGCACTTCTCATGCCAAGATAATTGTGCTCAAAAAAATAGGGGTTGAAGCCAAACAGCCAAATTCTGCCATCAGGAAATGTATCAGGGTTCAGTTCACCAAGAATGGCAAAAAATCACAGCCTTTTGTACCCAGAGATGGCTGCTTGAATTTTATTGGGGAAAATGATGAAGTCCTGGCTGCTGGATTTTGTTTCAAAGGTCATGCTGTTGGTGACATTCCTGGAGTCCACTTTAAGGCTATCAAAGTAGCCAGTGTCTCTTTTTTTGCCTTATACAAAGGCAAGGAAAAACCAAGATCATAAATTTTGATGATGAAAGAATGATAGTAATACATTTTCATATACCAAAAAAAAAATTAAATGTGATATGTTAGTTAAGCAAAAGCACATCCTTGTCGCATAGAGCAGAATAAGGGGCAGCTGCTGTTTATTGGGACGCTTATTACATTACACCTCTGCACCTCTTGATGCTTGATACCATAGGGACTTGTCACTGCCTGTGTTCAAGCATGTCCAACTATTTGTGACCCTGTGATTATAGCCCACCAGGCTCCTCTGTTCGTGAGATTTTCCAGGCAAGAATAGAATACTGGAGAGGGTTGTCATTTCCTCCCCCAGGGCTTCTTCCTGACCCAGGGATCAAACTGTCATCTCCTGTGTCTCCTGCATTGGGAGGTAGATTCTTTATCACTGAACCTGGGAATTACCTGTCACTGACTTTAGGATCAGTTCCCTCAATCCCCCCAGGGGGAGCTAGTGGTAAGGAATCCACCTGCCAGTGCAGAAGATCCAAGAGTAACAGGTTCGATCCCCGGGTTGGGAAGATCCCCTGGAGGAGGAAATGGCAACCCACTCCAGTATTCCTGCCTGGGAAATCCCATCCTGTGTCCATGGAGTCCCAAAGAGTCATCACAACTGAGCACACACACACACCTCAGATCTCAGGCACAGGAAGGTTCCAGTCACAGCTGTGTGCCACACCCATGCTTGGCCATTGGCCTGTAGCTCCCTGAACTTCCCTGTGCGGGAGCAACTTCTGAAGTTACTGCTGAGCTGCTCATCCTGTATAGTTCCCAGGATTTCCCTCCCATCAAGCCACACCTTGGGAATCCTGCTCATAGGTTTTTGATGAACTAAGATGGGGCTTGTATGAAATCTCCTGAGACAACGATATCATACTGAAAATCACCACCAGGGCACAGAAGAATCCAGGCATCCAGGTGAGAAACATGGAAAGGCTGTGCAATGAGGCCAGGAAGGCCTCAGAGTGGGCAAAAGGGGTCACAGGCCCCCATCCCAACTACACCCTGTACACAGAAACATACACTCCTGCTCCTGCAGAATCACTCTGTTTACTCTGCTTCCTCGTCCAGGTAGAGTTCTTTATATCCTCAGTATTGCAAAGGGCAGTGGTTTGTAAACTTGGCTACTAATTTGAATCACCAGGGGAGCTCTGTAAAGCTCAGTGCTGAAGCCTCATCTCAGTTAAATCAGAATCTCAGGGGAGGGGATGCAGAAATCAACACTTTTTATAACCTCACAGGTGATTCCACCCTGCAGCCAAGTGAGAACCACTACTGGAGGCAGAAGATCTCATTTCTTCCCAAATAGCAGCTGCTTTCCTTGCTAGAAAGTGTGAAAAAGCATAAGTTGCTTAGTTGTGTCTGACTCTTTGCAACTTCATGAACTATAGCCCATGAGAATTCCATGGAATTCTCCAGGCAAGAATACTGGAGTGGATAGCCATTCCCATCTCCAGGGAATCTTCCCAACTCAGGGATCAAACTCGGGTCTTCTGCACTGCAGGCAGATTCTTTACCATCTGAGCCACCAGGAAAAACAGAAACGGTTTGATTTTTTATTTTGTTACCGATTCTCCCAAGTGAGACCCCCCACCCTCGACAGGAGGTGGGGGTCCTTCTGCCAGGGGTGTGCGTGTGTGTGTGCGCATGCTCAGTCACTCAGTCATGTCTGACTCTTTGTGGCCCCATGGACTACAGCCTGCCAGGATCCTCTGGCAATGGGATTTCCCAGGCAGGAATATTGGAGTGGGTTGCTCCAGGGGGTCTTACTCACCCAGCGATCATCACAAGTGTCCTGCATTGGCAGGCGGGATAGTTACTGCTGAGCCACCTGGGAAGTCCCTCTTCCAGGTGTGGCTCATGCCAGTAGCATGTGCTCGAGTGGACACTGTTTCTTCTGAAAACCCTCCAGGGGGCTGCTGAATTGTGATTCCTGTCAACTGGGGGCCGGGGGTGTTCTCATAGGACCGGCTCAGCTGTGCTGCTGGTGCCTCAGCAATTCTGCATTCGACACCTCAATGCCATCTTGAATTGCAGTGCTGGGGCCAATGATCCTGCACTCGGCCCTCCAAGCTGAGATGTCAATGCAGCTGTTTCACACCAGGGAGTCTTGTCTGATGGGCCGGGTGTGAGGCCTCTTCATGAAGCACCCTGTGAGCAAGTGAAACTCGACTCAGCACAAACAGAGTAACAAAAGGTTAGACTTTATTTTATTACCAAGGTTTTACTTTTACTCCCAGGGAATTGTTGATGGGCTTTGTTGGTGACTGTTTGATCACAGTCCAGCCTCATGGAATATTAAGGGCCCCGACTTACCTTTAATGACTGTCTCCTTTGTTACCTGTGGAGATAATCCTGATGAAGAAAAAGAGACCAATTTCTCTTCTATTCCTGAAGGTCTGAAAGGGAAGGTATTGATATAATCAGTTTTATTTTGTTGTTGTTGTTGTTTTTAACCCATAAGGTAGCTCCCTCTTGTCTGGGGCTTGATGTTGCTCCTGAAATAAATGGGAGCCCCTGGCACCCTTCATTTAAGGAAGACAACTGGGTATTATTTAAATAGGAAAGGAAAGGACCTAGGCATCAGGGTCCACAGAGAACCAGGTCTGGGCTCTCAGGTGACAGGCTAAGATGGCCTCGTCTCTATGGAAACAGTGTGTCTATGCTTGTGAGACAGGAAGGAAGTGGGTGGGCACAGATATTGAGAAAAACAGGATCCCACGAAAACTGGCTTGAACCAGCTAAAATCAAGATGGTTTTGAATATGGTCTGGTCTCTGACTTCTAACTCATTACGCCTTCATTGTAACACTAAAATTCACTCCCCTCTCAGCATGACAGGTGCTGTGATAGTTCCAAGGCTGACCATAGACGGCCAAAAAGTGAAGGGGGGGGGTTCCATCTGCTCACCACTCAAAAGCCAATAAAGAGGCCAGGTTGATGGAAAGGAACATTTGTTTTATTTTGGATGCTGGTGTGTGTGTTGCGGGGTTGGTAGACTCCTGTCCAAAGGCTGACTCTCCCTCCCTTGACAATCAGTGGACAAGAGCTTTTTATAGACAGAGAGGGCTACAGTCAGCATTGTAAACTATAGACAGAAACAGTACAGTCAGCATTGAGTGCATTTATTTTTTATATATTTTATTTATATTTTATTATTTATATTTTTAAAAATATTTCTATTTCTTTATTCAGATGGTTTTCATATATGGGAAAAATTCTGAAGTTGCTTATTTTCCTCTTATACTGATGTGCACTTATTAGTTCACTTAAATTTATTTATTTATTTGAGAGATAAAGAAACCAGAATTTTACTTCTTGCTTATGTAGTTTTCTCTATGCATCAGTTGCTGCGTAACTGCCTTCATGCCCCTAGAAGAATGAGCTTTGGTCTTTCCTCTTTCCCTCTCTTATCAAAACAGGATTCCTCCAGGAGCAACCTAGGAGTAGAACAGACACTAGGGAGTTTGGGGCTGTCATCTAAGTAGTCTGGCTGTCTTTGTCCCTGTCATCTATGTTCACCTCCACTGATCAGTATTGGCCATTATCCCTGTGTATCTCAGGCAGTGGGGGAAGCATAGTTCTCCCTTTGGTCCTGAGAGACAGAGAAACTTTTTGAGTCGCAGTAAATATTTTTAGAGGTTGCAGTGCCCTCCTCCTTCTGTGGGATGTGGGTATCCTCATCATTCACTGGGCATGTGCTTTCTAAAACTTCCTGTGGACAGGGCATTGAGTGGGCACTCGAGTCCGAGGGAGCGGACCTTCTCCTGCTTTAAGAAGCCTATAGTCCAGGCATTGTGAACCAGTGCAGATCCAGCAATTATAACTCTTAGCTCATTTTTAATAAGCTAAAAATAGAAATAGCAGGCTTATTTCTCCATTGTCTCTTAAAGATTAATCTGCATTTTACCTTGTAAATAAAGTAGTGAGTGATTGGCATCTAGTAACTGTCAAGCAAATACAGTTGAGAGATAAGTAAGAGATATTCTTGTGTAAAGTGTGACCAAAGAACCTGTGACCAAAAATTTATTCTACAGTATGTTATTATGTACTCTGTGCCATTTTTGGTCCTTTAAGCTCAGATATACTTTAGGGTCGTGCTTTCTTGGCCTCATAGTTTAAAAAAATCCATCTATCTGCGGTACAGTTTGATTTTTCCACCATTGTGATGTACTGATCTTGCTTCCAGGGTTTGACAGCTCAGCGTTCTAATTGTTCTATCCAACATGACTCTGGTGATCACACTTCAGCTTCTTCTGAAGAAGCCATTTGCCCCAGCAAAGTGTCTTTATATACATCTATCCTCCAAGTTCTAAATTGCATCAAGCACATCAGAAATGTTGATGTAGTGATTACTCTTTGACTTTCTGTTGGTGATAAAATAATACCTGAAGGTACAAAGAGAAGCAGCCCAAAGTGGCAGGAAGTTCATGGGCTTTGGGACCAATACCTGGGTTCAAATCTTCCCCCATTTTGGAGAATTCACTGTTGTCTAAACTATATTTTATGTAAAAAGATAAGAATAATATGTACCTTACAGTAGTATTGCAAGGATTTGAGAGATGATAAAAGGGTATTGTTACACATTTGATAAGTGGTAACTATAACAATAGCCATTGGTGTGTTTTTCATATGAATATTGGTACTTTATTTGCTATATGCTTCTGGGAAAGTTAGCAGCAGCCATATTTTCTTTAGCAATACTTTGTATTGTTTTAGGGTTCCCTGGTGACTCAGATGGTAATGCGTCTGCCTGCAATGCAGGAGACCTGGGTTTGTTTGATCCCTGGGTTGGAAATATCCCCTGGATAAGGAAATGGCAACCCACTCCAGTACACTTGCCTGCGAAATCCCCTGGACAGAGGAGCCTGGTGGGCTACAGTCCATGGGGTCACAAAGAGTTGTACATGACTGAGCAACTTCCCTTTCTTTCTTTCCCTTTATTTGTTCTTTTTTTTTAAATTTTATTTTATTTTTAAACTTTACATAACTGTATTAGTTTTGCCAAATATCAAAATGAATCCGCCACAGGTATACATGTGTTCCCCATCCTGAACCCTTCTCCCTCCTCCCTCCCCATACCATCCCTCTGGGTCGTCCCAGTGCACCAGCTCCAAGCATCCAGTATCGTGCATCGAACCTGGACTGGCAACTCGTTTCATACATGATATTTTACATGTTTCAATGCCATTCTCCCAAATCTTCCCACCCTCTCCCTCTCACACAGAGTCCAAAAGACCATTCTATACATCAGTGTCTCTTTTGCTGTCTCGTACACAGGGTTATTGTTACCATCTTTCTAAATTCCATATATATGTGTTAGTATATTGTATTGGTGTTTTTCTTTCTGGCTTACTTCACTTTGTATAATAGGCTCCAGTTTCATCCACCTCATTAGAACTGATTCAAGTATTCTTTTTAATGGCCAAGTAATACTCCATTGTGTATTCTTATCCATTCATCTGCTGATGGACATCTAGGTTGCCTCCATGTCCTGGCTATTATAAACAGTGCTGCGATGAACATTGGGGTACACGTGTCTCTTTCCTTATGAAATTCACAAAATCTCTATTAATCTGTATGTTGTAATTACAGTACTTCTTTACCAAAAGAAAACCACTTTCTTTTCTTGAGGAAAAACGAGTTTTTTTTTGTTTTGTTTTGTTTTGTTTTATCACCCATAATCCCACAATAAAGAAATAATCATTGTTATCATTTTGAAATATTTTCTTTTAATGTTTCTTGTTTCATGAATTCTTGTGCAAAATTGGTATAATGGTTTCAAGTCTTTTTTTTTTTAATTTTATTTTATTTTTAAACCTGAAACACTGTATTAGTTTTGCCAAACATCAAAACGAATCCGCCACAGGTATACATACGCTCCCCATCCTGAACCCCCCTCCCTCCTCCCTCCCCACACCATCCCTCTGGGTCGTCCCAGTGCACCAGCCTCAAGCATCCAGTATCGTGCATCGAACCTCAAGTCATTGCATGAATATTTTTGGTTGTCTTAGTTTGGGTGTGCTGAAGCTAAAGTCTAGGATGAGAATTTGAATGCAATAGATTATTTGGGAAGGTGTCCCAGGAAACACTGGTAATGGAGTGGGGAAGTGAGACAAGAAAGGGGGAGAGGGCCACACAGGATGTGTTATCAGGTATGGTCCAGGCTGGGTACTGGAACACAATCCTTCTGGGAAACCTTAGGAGACAGTGTGGAGCACAAGCCTCAGGGTTAACGTCCCTGCGTGAGGGAGTAGGGGTATTTACACACCAGCTCCTGTCTGGTGACTGAAGGCTGCCTGGGGAGAGCAGAGGAAGATGTTAAATTCCCCAGCACTCCTGGCTGCCTGTGCTTTAGCAGATCTGACTCAGGTGGCAGACAAAGCCCTCAGGCAGTGTTGCAGAAAGTCAGGCTAGGGTGACATGGAAGGCACCAGGGCACATACATCGGCTCACCCATGTTACTCAAACAGTCTATTTTAGACTGGCTATTGAACAGTTCACAGTGTGGATGAGTGCTTCCTCAAGGGTTATAGTCCTGCAGTTACTTCTTTTTCTATTTTCTGTTCCTCCCCAGAGCAAAATTTCTCACAGGAGTTGTGTACAACCACTTTTCCACACCTTCAGACACAGTTATCTGCTCAACACGTCTTTAAAAGGCTTCAATCTCTTTCTCTTTAAAATAATGCTTTTCCTAAATCACCAAAACCCCTGTCTTTGCCAAATCCAACTGGTACTCTTCTGTCTTCAACTTACCAGCCTCTCAGAGGCATGGGCTCTAGCTTCTCCTGCACTCCAGTGACTGCACATTCTCTCCCTCCTCAGTCTCCTTGGATGAGTCTCTAATTGTGAATGCTGGACGGTTTCAGGTCTCAGCCTTGGGCTTCTCTCTCCCTCTTTCTCTTTGTTTCTGTATATCTTAATTTTTAATGAAAAGCCTTAAATAACTATAGAAAAGTGTGAATACTTTATATGTAATCCATTTAGGAATTATTTATATTTAAAAAATAAAATTGGGAAATATTTTTAGCATTCTTAAACTATTTCATGTCAAAAGAAGAGAGGAAATTTACTCATCATTTAGGAACACTTATAAAGCTATGGGCTTCCCTGGTGGCTCAGCTAGTAAAGAATCTGCCTGAAGTGCTGGAGACCTAGGTTTAGTCCTTGGGTTGGAAGATTTCCTGGAGAAGGGAAAGGCCACCCACTCCATTATTCTGGCCTGGAGAATTCCATGGACTGTATAGTCCATGGGGTTGCAAAGAGTCCAACACGACTGAGCAACTTTCACTTTCACCTTCACTTTCATAAAGCCACTGGTAAACCAAAGCACCTGCTGATAACATTCACTTTTCCAGCTGTCATCTTTGGGTAATTTTAGTCTCACAGAAGACATCTGACACCAAGAGGCATCTAAGTTGCCAAAATTAGATCTGCAAACTCATAATTATTCCTAGCAGAGGTCCTCAGGTCCTTATTTTAAAGCCTATTAAATCTTACTTTACAAGCTAGTTTAAAAGTAGTAAAAAGTAAAGTATTATTATACAAGATAAGAAATAAAAATATAGAAAAAATAGATGTGAAATTTTTAAAAGTTAATTTGCTGTTAGTAAGTGTATATGAATGAATCTGTAAACCCCTGTACCTATGTTTGTTAGACCTTAAGTGTATTGCACCAAATGGCATAATACTACTGCTGGTAATGATATCAAACAGTTAATAATGTTTGTCATTATGTTCTGCATACTGCGAGGGAGGGACATCAGCAAAACATGTTAGAAAAAAATCCATAAAAAGTCAATACTTTTGTTTTAATATTGACACATGATGGACTTCATTTCTGTTGTCCACATATAATGAAAGCCTTCATGCAAAGGTGTGACTCTTAAGAATGGGAATTGTACACACATTATAAGTTGTATGCTTGGTGAGGGTAGGAAATACATTTCATTCAAATGCAATTTGGTACTTTTCTACCCACAGCTTCCCTGAGAGTGCAATTGAAAGTAGACTGGATGAAAGGAAGCAAGGGAAGTCTCTTCTCAGAAAACAAAGAAAGAATTCTAAAGTTCTTTATGTTTAGACAGAATATTTCAGGTTTTTAACCTCAAATTTTATGAGTATCTAAAATATAGATTAAATAATAATATGCAATACATATTAATTTTATAGATGTATTTCTTATCTCAAACTCAATTTCTCTTAATTTCACTGAAGTTATATTTAATAAATGTAAAATTTAATGAAGCAAAATGGACTTGGCTTGCAAGGGGTGGGAAGGAGATTATAACTCTGGTAGTGTTTTGTAAGTTATTTTAAAAATTGACAAGCAAAAAGGTAAATTGTTCTTATTTTCTTGATTAAATTGAAGAAAGTTATCATGTGATGTATAAGTCTAAGAAATACTATAAGGGATCAATGGGGAATTTTATTAATATGAATCTCAATCTATAAGTTTAAAAATCTCATATCCTCTATTATAACACTTCATTTTTTAAAATTGTTATTTATTTGCTTATTTTAATTTTTACCATGCTGTGTCTCTGTTGCTATGCATGGGCTTTCTCTACCTGCGGTGGGCAGGGGCTACTCTTCATTGTGGTGCATGGGTTTCTCATTGCAGTGGCTTCTCCTGCTGTGGAGCACAGGCCCTAGGGCACACATGCTTCAGGAGTTATGGTTTGTGAGCTCAGTAGTTGCAGAGCGCAGGCTCTAGAGTACGGGTTACACAGCCTGTGGGATCTTCCAAGGGCAGGGATAGAACCCACGTCTCCTGCGTTGGCAGGCAGATTCTTAACCACTGGATAACCAGGGAAGTTCGAATGTATAATCATCAGTGTCTCACAAGCATTTCATAGATTTTTCTTTCTGGGGGAGGTGGGGTGGGGAAGGTACAGAGATTTCCTTCTCTCCCCTGCCTCCACACCCTATAGCCTCCCACTATCAACATAGAGTGAAAGATTTGCTACATCTGATGAATCTATAGAGACACATCAGTCACCCCAAATCCATAGTTTACATCAGGGTTCACTCTTGGTGTCGTGCATTCCATGGGTTTAGACAAATGTATGATAACATTTCCATCATTGTGGTATATTACAGAGTATTTCCATTGCCCTAAAAATCCCCTGTGCTCCATCTACTCATCTCTCATCCCACCTCCACCCTCTGGCAACACTGATCCCTTACTGTCTCCATAGTTTGCCTTGTTGTCATATAGTTAGAATCATACAGCATGTAGTCTTTTCAGACTGACTCCTTTCACTTAGTAATGAGCATTTACGTTTCCTCTTTGTTGTTTCATGTGTTGGTAGCTCATTTGTTTTTAGTGCTGAGTAGTACCTCATTGCCTGGATAAACCAGTTTGTCCATTCACTTGTTGAGGGATATCGTGATTGCTTCCAAATTTTGGTAGTTTGAATAAAGCCGCCCTAGATACTTCATAGGTTCAAAAAAAATGGTTTCTCTTCCTTAAAAATTAAATACATAATGAACCAGCTTACTTGAAATATGCATCCATTCCAGACTGAAGTGTCACCTCCTTTCTTTCATTTCATGCTCTCTCCATATTTACATTCAGTTCAGTTCAGTCGCACAGTTGTGTCCGACTCTTTGGGACCCCATGAATCGCAGCACGCCAGCCTCCCTATCCATCACCAACTCCTGGAGTTCACTCAGACTCACGTCCATTGAGTCAGTGATGCCATCCAGCCATCTCATCCTCTGTTGTCCCCTTCTCCTGCCCCCAATCCCTCCAGCATCAGAGTCTTTTCCAATGAGTCAACTCTTCGCATGAGGTGGCCAAAGTACTGGAGTTTCAGCTTTAGCATCATTCCTTCCAAAGAAATCCCAGGGCTGATCTCCTTCAGAATGGACTGGTTGGATCTCCTTGCAGTCCAAGGGACTCTCAAGAGTCTTCTCCAACACCACAGTTCAAAAGCATCAATTCTTCAGCGCTCAGCCTTCTTCACAGTCCAACTCTCACAACCATACATGACCACAGGAAAAACCATAGCCTTGACTAGACAGACCTTTGTTTGCAAAGTAATGTCTCTGCTTTTGAATATGCTATCTAGGTTGGTCATAACTTTCCTTCCAAGGAGTAAGCGTCTTTTAATTTCATGCAGTCACCATCTGCAGTGATTTTGGAGCCTAAAAAAATAAACTCTGACACTGTTTCCCCATCTATTTCCCATGAAGTGATGGGACCAGATGCCAGGATCTTCGTTTTCTGAATGCTTTAAGCCAACTTTTTCACTCTCCAGTTTCACTTTCATCAAGAGGCTTTTTAGTTCCTCTTCACTTTCTGCTATAAGGGTGGTGTCATCTGCATATCTGAGGTTATTGATATTTCTCCCAGCAATTTTGATTCCAGCTTGTGCTTCTTCCAGCCCAGCGTTTCTCATGATGTATTCTGCATATAAGTTACATAAGCAGGGTGACAATATACAGCCTTGACATACTCCTTTTCCTATTTGGAAATAGTCTGTTCCATGTCCAGTTCTAACTGTTCCTTCCTGACCTGTGTACAGATTTCTCAAGAGGCAGATCAGGTGGTCTGGTATTCTCATCCCTTTCAGAATTTTCCACAGTTTATTGTGATCCACAGTCAAAGGCTTTGGCATAGTCAATAAAGCAGAAGTAGATGTTTTTCTGGAACTCTCTTCCTTTTTCCATGATCCAGAGGATGTTGGCAATTTGATCTCTGGTTCCTCTGCCTTTTCTAAAACCAGCTTGAACACCTGTAAGTTCACAGTTCACGTATTGCTGAAGCCTGGCTTGGTGAATTTTGAGCATTACGTTACTATGTGAGATGAGTGCAATTGTGTGGTAGTTTGAGCATTCTTTGGCATTGCCTTTCTTTGGGATTGGAATGAAAACTCACCTTTTGCAGTCCTGTGGCCACTGCTGAGTTTTCCAAATTTGTTGGCATATTGAGTACAGTACTTTCACAGCATCATCTTTCAGGATTTAAAATAGCTCAACTGGAATTCCATCACCTCCACTAGCTTTGTTCGTAGTGATGCTTTCTAAGGCCCACTTGACTTCACATTCCAGGATGTCTGGCTCTAGGTGAGTGATCACACCATCGTGCTTATATTGGTCATGAAGATCTTTTTTGTATAGTTCTTCTGTGTATTCTTGCCACCTCTTCTTAACATCTTCTGCTTCTGTTAGGTCCATACCATTTCTGTCCTTTATTGAGCCCATCTTTGCATGAAATATTCCCTTGGTATCTCTAATTTTCTTGAAGAGATCTCTAGTCTTTCCCATTCTGTTGTTTTCCTCTATTTCTTTGCATTGATCGCTGAAGAAGGATTTCTTATCTCTCTTGCTAGTCTTTGGAACTCTGCATTCAGACGCTTATATCTTTCCTTTTCTCTTTTGCTTTTCACTTCTCTTCTTTTCACAGCTATTTGTAAGGCTTTCCCAGACAGCCATTTTGCTTTTTTGCATTTCTTTTCCATGGGGATGGTCTTGATCCCTGTCTCCTGTACAATGTCATGAACCTCATTCCATAGTTCATCAGGCATTCTGTCTATCAGATCTAGGCCCTTAAATCTATGTCTCACTTCCACTGTATAATCATAAGGGATTTGATTTACATCATACCTGAATGGTCTAGTGGTTTTCCGTACTTTCTTCAAATTAAGTCTGAATTTGGCAATAAGGTTTTCATGATCTGAGCCACAGTCAGCTCCTGGTCTTGTTTTTGTTGACTGTATAGAGCTTTTCCATCTTTGGCTGCAAAGAATATAATCAATCTGATTTCAGTGTTGCCCATCTGGTGATGTCCATGTGTAGTCTTCTCTTTTGTTGGAAGAGGGTGTTTGCTATGGCCAGTGCATTTTCTTGGCAAAACTCTATTCGTCTTTGCCCTGCTTCATTCCGTATACCAAGGCCAAATTTGCCTGTTACTCCAGGTGTTTCTTGACTTCCTACTTTTGCATTCCAGTCCCATATAATGACAAGGACATCTTTTTTGGGTGTTAGTTCTAAAAGGTTTTGTAGGTCTTCATAGAACCATTCAACTTCAGCTTCTTCAGCGTTACTGGTTGGGGCATAGACTTGGATTACTCTGATATTGAATGGTTTGCCTTGGAAACGAACAGAGATCATTCTGTAATTTATGAGATTGCATCCAAGTACTGCATTACGGACTCTTTTGTTGATTATGATGGCTACTCCATTTCTTCTGAGCGATTTTGTCCACAGTAGTAGATATAATGGTCATCTGAATTAAATTCACCCATTCCAGTCCATTTGAGTTCGCTGATTCCTAGAATGTCGACATTCACTCTTTTCATCTCTTGTTTGACCACTTCCAATTTGCCTTGATTCATGGACCTGACATTCCAGGTTCCTATGCAATATTGCTCTTTACAGCATTGGACCATATTTACATTAATTGTTGTTAATATTAGCATATCGATTCTTTCCGTCTTCTATTTTTTTAAACAGTGGAGGAAAATGTAATAAAACACCTAAATGGATCTACAAAGAAAGGCCATTATGGTACAGAGGTGATTGTTTTATGGAAACTGAACAAGTTGACTGATAGAAATGGATGGCAATACTTAGTTATCAGTTGCTGGGTGAAATTCTAAGTTTTGAAGTAAGAAAAGTCGTTTGAAGTTAGCAGAGTAAAGGTGATGACCCAACAGAACATCTAGATGTGTGCTAGAAATAGCCTCCAGGCTGTTTTGATTAATGAGTAGAAACTTAAATCTCTTGGCTGTTGCAGAACAATAAGTGACATACACATAAAGGTATCAAAACTTTTAGTCCAGAATTTGGTCTCAATTTAGACAGAGTGGCGTCTCTCATGGGATACAAGCAAGCTATACCACATAATTTGATTCTGAACTTTGTGTGGCTACATGACATGGAGTTAAAGTATCCTTACAGATCAGCTCATTTGAAGAGGTAGCACCTCAGGCTCTTGGACCAAAACTACCAGCTTTGAAGCAAAAGCCAGTTGCTTTTTCCCAGTTGCTTCTTTTCTAAAGCTATCACCTTACCATGGACCCTTCATCTGGTTGTCAATAGTAAAATAAAATATTGTCATCACACAGAATCCAGAGAAACCCACTGCAGAGAGCAAAACAAACAAACTCCTCCCCTACCCCCCTCAAAAAAAAAAAAAAAAAAAAAACACAAAAACCCCTATCACTTTGATCTCGATTCCTCTATGTGGTAGACTCTGGTCAATAGTAAAATAGCATCACCAGGCAGAATCCAGCAAAACCTACTACAAAGTAAGAATCCAGAAAGAACCTACAGTTGAGTCAGAAAAAGGTATTAGCTGTCAGTGCAGTAGAGATAAGTCAATACACAGTGGGCTGATTCTGAGTTAACAGGTGATACACAACACGTTTTGCCATGAAAGAGAAATGAAAGAATGGGAATGGCAGGCAGAGCCTGATAGCTTCTTTGCCAGAATAACTCACAACTTCCTTGTTGCTTTCATCACTCTTAGCATCCAGCATTTTTTAAGATCTTCTCCCATTTTGGTCATTGTTCAAAGCTTTCAGTACCATTTTTGCTGTTGCTGCCTGGGTTTTCTCTAGTTGTGGTGCGTGGGGGCTACTGTTTGTTGTGGAACATGAGCTATTCATACTGTTCATGGGGTTCCCAAGGCAAGAATACTGAAGTGGTTTGCCATTTGCTTCTCCAGTGGACCATGTTTTGTCAGAACTCTCCACCATGACCCATCCATCTTGGGTGGCCCTACATGGCATGGCTCATAGTTTCATTGAGTTAGACAAGGCTGTGATCCATGTGATCAGTGTGGTTAGTAGTCTGTGATTGTGGTTTTCCTTCTGTCTGGCCTCTGATGGATACGGATAAGAGGCTTATGGAAGATTTCTGATGAGAGAAATTGATTGCGTGGGAAACTGAGTATTATTCTGATGGGTGGCAACGCTCAGTAAATCTTTAATATAATTTTCTGTTTATGGGTGTTCTCTCTCTGTTGTTTGGCCTAATGCCAAACTATGGTGGGGGTAATGAAGATAATGGAGACCTCCTTCAAAAGGATTTGTGGACACAATGTTGCATTCAGTGCCCCTAACTCAGCAGCAGGCCACTGCCGACTCACACCTCTGTGGAGACTCCTGGATACTCCAAATCCTGCAGAATTTCTGAGGGTCAGTAATCCGGGAGCAACTTGGCTGGGTGACCTGGCTCAGGGTCTCCCATGGGGCTGCAGTCAGATGCACGCTGGAGCTGCAGCCATCAGAAGGCTTCTCTGGGGCCTCACTCAGCAAAGTAATTCTCAAAATTCTCCAAGCTAGGCTTCAACAGTACATGAACTGAAAACTTACAGAGGTTCAAGCTGGATTTTAAAAAGGCAGAGGAACCAGTGACCAAATTGCCAACATCTGTTGGATCAAAGAAAAATCAAGAGAATACCAGGAAAACATCTACTTCTGCTTTCTTGACTATGCCAAAGCCTTTGACTTTGTGGATTACAAGATACTATTTACAATTCTTTAAGAGATGGGAATGCCAGACCACCTGACCTGCCTCTTGTCTGTATGCAGGTCAAGAAGCAAGAGTTAGAACCGGACATGGAACAATGGACTAGCTCCAAATTGGGAAAGGAGTCTGTCAAGGCTGTATATTGTCACACTGCTTATTTAACTTATATGCAGAGTACATCATGTGAAATGCTGGGCTGGATGAAGCACAAGCTGGAATTAAGATTGCCAGGAGAAATATCAATAACCTCAAATATGCAGATGATATCACCCTTTTGGCATAAAGTGAAGAGGAACTAAGGAGCATTTTGATGAAAGTGAAAGAGGAGAGTGAAAAAGCTGGCTTAAAGTTCAACATTATAAAAAAGAAGATCATGGCATTCTGTCCCATCACTTCATGGCAAATAGATGGGGAAACAAAGGAAACACTGACAGATTTTATTTTCTTAAGCTACAAAATCACTGCAGATGGTGACTGCAGCCATGAAATTAAGAGATGCTTGCTCCTTGGTAGAAAAGCTCTGACCAACCTAGAAGTGAAGTGAAGTGAGGTCGCTCAGTCGTGTCCGACTCTTTGCGATCCCATGGACTGTAGCCTACCAGGCTCCTCTGTCCATGGAATTATCCAGGCAAGAATACTAGTGGATTGCCATTTCCTTCTCCAGGGGATCTTCCCAACCCAGGGATCGAACCCAGGTCTCCTGCATTGCAGGCAGACGTTTAACGACTGAGCTACCAGGGAAGCCAAGACCAACCTAGACAGCATATTAAAAAGCAGAGACATTACTCTGCCAACAAAGGTCTGTCTAGCCAAAGCTGTGGTTTTTCCAGTAGTCATGTATGGATGTGAGAATTGGACCATAAAGAAAGCTGAGCCCCAAAGAACTGATGCTTTTAAACTGTCATGTTGGAGAAGACTCTTCAGAATCCCCAGGACTGCAAGGAGATCAAACCAGTAAATCGTAAAGAAAATCAGTCCTGAATATTCATTGTAAGGACTGATGCTGAAGCTGCAACTCCAATACTTTGGCCACCTGATGTGAAGAACTGACTCATTGGAAAAGACCCTGATGCTGGGAAAGATTGAAGGTGGGAGGAGAAGGGGAACAGTGGATGAGATGGTTGGATGGCATCACCGAGTCAATGGTTGTGAGTTTGAGCAAGCTCTGGGAATTGTTGATAGACAGGGAAGCCTGGCATGTTGCAGTCCATGAAGTCACAAAAAGTCGGATACGACTGAGTCACTGAACTGAACTGAACAGGCTTTTCATTGCAGTGACTTCTCTTGTTGCAGAGCATGGGCTGTAAGCACACAGGCTTCAGTAGTTGTGGTGCTTGGGCTTAGTTGCCCCTTGGAGGCATGTGGGATCTTCCTGGACCAGAGATTGAACCTGTGTCCCCTGCATTGGCATGTGGATTCTTATCCACTCTACCACCAGGGAAATCTAAAGCACTTCTCTAAAAATGATTCATGATTTATTCAATCATTTTGCTATTGCTGAACTTAGGATGTTTCTAAATTCTAATATTATAATAAGCACTGCTCTGAGAAACATGAAAGTGAGAGTTAGTCGCTCAGTCATGTCCGACTCTGTGATCC
Source organism: Bubalus kerabau (assembly GCF_029407905.1). Lineage (NCBI taxonomy): Eukaryota > Metazoa > Chordata > Mammalia > Artiodactyla > Bovidae > Bubalus > Bubalus kerabau. The sequence continues at coordinate 72,705,962 of NC_073635.1, forward strand.
CATGAACTATACCCTGCCAGGTTCCTCTGTCCATGGAATTCTCCAGGCAAGAGTACTTCCTGGAGTTGGTTGCCATTTCCTTTTCCACGAGACCTTCCTGATCCTGGTATTGAATCCTGGTCTCCTGCATTGCAGGAAGATTATTTACTGTTTGCGTATTTGTACATAAATAGCTGCCTATAGTTGACTTTTTATCTTCTTCATCTTCAAAGTGGAAATCTTATTGAGTTGCACAGAATGAACATTTTTAAGGCTCTTAAAAATAAATATTGTTAGATTATTTTGTGAAAAAAGTATTCTAATTTATATGTTGCCAATAATATACTACGGTGCCTATCAGACTTTGCCTTCATTAGGATGGGGTATTCTGGTTTTTCTGTGTGTTTTTTTTTTTTTTTTTTAATGACTATTAGGCCTCTTTATTTCGCTGAAAAACATTTGAAGGGTGAAAATGTGTGACACAATCAGCGACAGCAGCATCACAAAACATCCTTAATTTATCAGGGTAAGAATGAATGTGTTTGTGTTATTTTATTATTTTTTATTCTTTTGCTGAAATTTCCTTTTTACCTATTCTTTTTCTAGATTGTGATCCTAATGAAAATAGGAATTTCAATTTTTTAGGTATATTCTTTTCCCAGGACATCTTTATCAACTTTTAACAGTTTCTGGACAACTCATCTCAGTAATGGACTAGTGTTTCTGATGAACTGAAAACAAAATAACTCAAGGTTCCATTATTATGATAACATCTTAAAGGGAGATCAAATAGAATATATTGGCAGAGAATAAGGAGTTTTGTTTAAGTTTTTATACCAGAACTCTCTGTAAAAGTGTCATAATGCAAGTATGTCTGAGAGCCAGTGGGAAGTGACAGAAGTAATTCATTACTAGTAACAAAGTTCTGAAATGTGAGGATGATTTCTCTTCATGAATTAGATCACATTCAAGGATTTTATGTCCAGAAAAGGATACTAAGAAGTTTCAAAAGATCTTAGTTAAAAATAAAAACAAATAAAAAGACAGCAGAAGCTAAAGGAACTGAATGTATTTGTCAGTTTGGAGATGGCTAATTATGGTCCTGAGATAGTTGTGGGGACCAGATGAAACAGTCTGGGGCAGTCTGACAGACTTCCAACTGCAGCAACCAATTCCTTTATTTTTGAAGTAGAACTAGTTGCTGAGTGTTTACAACACTGGAAAATGTAGGGAATGTAAAAGAGGACTGTAAATCAGGACAAGTCTGGTACCATACATTGTGGATTGCATTATCTGAGAGAAAGCTAACACAAGAAAGGTAGGTAATTGAAAAATTAAAATTTTCAGCTCTAATCATTCTTTTTTGCAACAGAAAATTTCAAACATGCATGAAATATCAAGAAAATAGTGTAATAAATTCTCATCATGCCCATCAATACAAAATTATCAACACCTTGCCATTCTTATATGTTTGACTCATAAAAAAAAAGTTTGAATACATTAAAGGTTTCTTTAAAATCAATCTCCCCTCAGGCATTAAGGTATAATTGACAAATAGTATATATATGTAGATGTTGAACATGTTGACTTGATTTACATATACATTGTGAAATATTCATCACAACTGAGAGAGTCAATTCCTAGGTAGGTTGCTAAGAAGTCCAGGGTCCCCGAGGAGGAGAAAGGGGTCTGGAGCCCTCAAGAAGAAGAAAGGGGTCTGGGGCTCTCAAGGAGAAAAAGACAAACTTTTTTTTCCTACATCACTTTGTGGTAGTCAATATAACAATGTAGCTTGCTCCAGAACATGTTTCTCCTTCTTGAGAACTTTCTGACTAATCCTGTCATCTTCAAATGTGTGTTGTGGGAGTGGGTCTAGTAAAATATATAAGACCTTGATAAGACTACTTAGTGGTGGCACTCTCCATCCCCCGCCCCCATCCCCCTTCTGATGTCTATATCAGAAGATTTCTCTGTCCTTTTTCACAGTTTAATAAAAGTCTGCTACCCAAAAGCTCTTGAGTGATCAAGCCTGGTCCCTGGCCCGAAGCTAAATCTTCTGCTTTGGAGATCACAAATTTGACGCCATTCACCATAAGCTATCACAACCAAGCCAATCAACATGTCCATTACTTCACACTTTTTCCATTTTTCTGTCTTTTTTTTTTCTTTTTTATGTTGAGAACTACTACTCTTTAAGCAAATTAAAGGTACACAGCAATATTATCACATTGCTGTACACCAGTTTTCTAGAACTTACCTTTTCATCTTGCATAACTGAAGCTAAAAGCCGTCATTAATAACACCAATCTTAGCCAAGATATATGAGAAATTATTAAAGAATAATATGGTAATCTTGTTGAAGGTACATAAATTTTGATATTTCTTCATTTAGAGTAGAAGGGAAGAGAACCTGTTGAGCTGGTAACTCAACACTTCTGAGTAGGAGCCCAAGATTTTGTTCATTCAGTCCTGCAGTCATTCATTCATTCACACAGCATATTCTAGGCACTTTTCACACACACTGTCCATGTACCAGTGAGACAACCATGCTGAACCCCAAACTTGGGTCCAAGACCTTGGACAAGGGCTGTCCTTGAGCCTCATCTTTCTCATCTGTAGGATAGGAATAATACCTTCCTGACCAGGACATTGTTAGAGTTGAAACTGAGGTAAGGTCCCCAGAAATGTATTTTGTGACATATGTCACTGTTATTTATCTAAGTTTTGAAAGCATAATGAAAGAAATTAGGAGGCAGTTTCTCTCCCCCCAGACTCCCCTTTCCCAATCTAAGAGGGCAGCAAAAAGCTCACAGAGGTTCCCTCACAATGCAACGTGTGAGATGCCACAGGACATCTCACATGGGCTGATCATGCCTTCTGCCAGCTTTCTCCGGGCCTTCCCCACAGCCCATGGGGAGCTTCGGAGCAGCAGAGGAGGGCAGAACCTGAGCCTCCCCTCTTTGCCTTCTGGGTAAGCCCCGGGCTCAGAACAGGAGTTTCAGCAGAGTTTGCAGCCAGGTGGGATCCTTGGAGTTCGTTGGTTTGTGCTGTCAGGTCTGCCTACCCTCCTCCATCAAAGAGCCGGGGCCCTTGCCTCCCACGTGCTTGTGGCTCCTGGAAGCTTTGGTCTGACGGCCTCTTCGTCCTGCAGCCCCCCACACACGGCCCTACTTCTCCCAGAGCCGTGACAGCAGCGCAGAGCCGCTGACCCGGAGGCGACGCGGGAGGTTGCGCAGTCCCGGGAGGCGGAGACCTGGCAGGCGGTGGGTGCTCCACCCCCAGAAGCCTGTTGTTCTCAGGGCCCGCCCAGCAGACCCGGTAAGCGGACTGGTCTCTAACATCCCCGCGGTCGCCTCCAGGAGCAGCGGGAGCCTCACCGCCGGCAGAGCAGCGCAGCGCCGCTCCATGCCCGCCCGGGCAGGCATGATGCCGCCGCTGTACCAGAAGTTCAACCCGCTGCAGAAAGCGAACCTCTGCTCGCGCCTGTTCTTCTGGTGAGAGCCCCCCGGGCCATGATACAGGGCAGTCATAGGGCCCTCCCCTGCCGCGCCTTTCGGAAACAAGTGTGGACCCTCCCAATGCCGTCCTGCTCCCCCCTGCACCCTGGGAAGGTGGGGCAAGACTGGGCAAGGAAGTGGGGAGCAGGGGTGGGGAGGGGACCCGGTGACCTGGTGGCGGAGGAGATACAGGGTCTCCGTGCCTTGCCCCTGGCAGCCCCTCCAGAGCCAGAAAACAGGAAGCTGGAAGGCTGCCTAGGGGGAATCACAGCCCAGAGGGAAAATGCACTGAACACCGGCCTCTACTCTTACAGGCTTCCCCTGAACTGCTCAGGAATTCCCAGTTCTAAACTGAAGCGTCATACCTCCACCCCCTACCCCGTCCCCAGCCCCAAGCAAGCAGCTTATGAACAGCTTCCTTTATCGAATAGTGCCCTGGACCGTTGTTGTTGTTCAGTCCTTCAGTCCTGTCCAACTCTTTGCAACCCGTGATGGCAGCACTGCCGGTCTCTGTCCCTCACCGTCTCCAGAGTTTGCCCAAGTTCATGTCCATTGCATCTGTGATGTCATCTATATATCTCACTCTCTGACAGCCTGTTCTCTTGCCCTTAATCTTTCCCAGCATCAGACCCTTTTCCAGCGAGTCGTCTGTTTGCATCAGATGACCAAAATACTGGAATTTCAGCTTCAGCATCTGTCCTTCCAAAGAACATTCAGGGTTGATTTCCTTTAAGATTGACTGGTTTGATCTCCTTGCTGTCCAAGGGACTCTCAGAAATCTTCTCCAGCACCACAGTTCTTCAGTGCTCCACCTTCTTTGCCATCTTTCAGTAATGTCCCCACCTTTTCCCACATGCCCTGTGCGACAGGGTGTTCCAGCTCCACTGGGTTCCCTCTGCCCCCATGTCTATGACCATGTATTTCTTTCCCTCTCCCTTTCTCCCTGTGTGGCTCTCACTGTATAACCTGGTTCCTAGTTGTGGCAAATTTCACGTGGGTAAAACAATGAAAGGTTTTTTATTTAATGATTAGGAACACTATATTTGAACACATTTTGCTTTTGCCTGGGACAAACAGTCAGGACTGGAGGATTTATTTGACCAGCCCCTTTCCTTATTGTGGATATCTCCACTTCCACCTTTGAGGATCACTCTGGGGATAGGGTCCCTGAAGCCTGTGAGGTCTTTCCCAATCTCTAGCCTTCAGAGAAGCAGGGCATGGTCTTGATGCAGGTGGTCCTGCCCAGGAATCATTTGGTCCTGAAACCACAGAAGGGTCCCTGAGCCCAGAGGAAACACACAGATGAAAAAGAGCTCCGAGAGTTGCAGCTCTTAACTGAAGTGTTCCATGTGGTAGCTGGGGCCACTAACTATGTGGTCCTTAACCTTTGGGCTTTAATCACACTTGGATGATTACTAGTTGTTTTATTTCTGGACCCTAACCCATTTATATTTCCCAAATTTCTAGTATTTCCTTCTTTTATGGGACACCCAGAGGGATCTCCAGAGATTGGGAGCTCCTATGCTTGTTTTGATGGTGGTGTATTTAATGTGTGTAGCTTCATCTCTTGGCCATTTGGTGGCCCTTAAGGAAAGAGGGGCCTAGAAGAAGGTATATGGGTGTGGTTATTGTAAATAATAAAGTAGAAAAAAATTGTCCTTAACTTCACGCAGGGCAAGGAACTTTCCAAACACCTTCTGTTTGTGAATTTTCAAAGTGTATGTGCCTGGAAATGGGAAGGTGAGGACTTTTCATTGATTTGGGTAGGCACCCATTTCCAGTTTTCCTGCTGGAGGGAAAGGTACTATTGCCACTTATTTTATACCTGAAGGCACTGAAGCAGAGAGGTTGAGTAAGTTGCTTACTGCCACACAGCCGGTAAGTAATGGAGCAGGATCCCAAGTCAAGCAGTCTGGCTCTGAGGATGGTGTTCCTTGTATATGTAACTGATGTCACCAAATTGGTCTCCTGCCTTGTGCTGGGCTCCTAGCCTAGGCTAAGACCCCTTTTCTTGGCTGAAGAGGTTGTTTTTCCACTCAGATTCCTACGGCCAATAACTAAATTGATGGTTAGACTGGAACAGCACAAGTTTTATTCAATGACCAAATAATGGAGAAGCAAGAGCTTAGTTCACAAATCAACTCCTCAACCCAGTCCGGGTCAAGGTAAAAGCAAGGAAATTGAATCAAGAGAGGGAGGAATATTCATGACTTATCTGAGAATAAGGGTGTGCTTTGGACCTAAAATTGAGGCAACACTCATTTTTAGTCCTTGTGTGGGTTGTGTCATGACCATGGTCAGCTGTCACGGCACTGGTGAGTATGCCATTTAGCATACTAATATATTACAGTGAATGCATAAATGAGGCTCAGGGTCTAGGGGAGGTTAGGTTTTTCACCATTTTGGACCTGAAAGTGAAAGTTAGTTGCACAGTTGTGTCCAAATCTTTGCGATCCCGTGGAATGTAGCCCTCCAGGTCTTCTGTCCGTGGAAATCCCCAGGCAAGAGTACTGGAGTGGGTTGCCATGTCCTTCTTCAATTTTGGGCCTAGCTAGTTCTAACCAGTTTTTATTTTTCTCTGTAACTTCCTCATTTGAGCCTGAGACTCAGACAAAAACAGCAAGTGAAAGTGAAAGAGTTAGTCAATCAGTCATATCCAACTTTTCGTGACCCCACGGGCTGTAGCATGCCAGGCTCTTCTCTCCATGGGATTCTCCAGGCAAGAATACTGGAGTGGGTAGCTAAAATAAATATGATTGTCACCTGGCTAAAGTCCCAATTCTCACACCCAGATAAAGACCAGATAAAACTAACGAGGCAGTTGGGGATACACAGACCAAAAAGCAGGAGGAGAATAATTGTAAGGGGTCCTAAGAATGGCAGAAGCCCAGGAAGCTGAGATTACCCTTTTGATACTGTCCCAGATTTGTTCAGTCAGGGCCCTTCTTGTTCTGAGTATTGGATCAAGTGACTTTCTCTTTGAATTTTTATTGGAGTATAGTTGATTAACAGTGTTGTGTTAGTTTCTGCTCTACAGCAAAGTGAATCTGTTATACATGTACATATACACACTCTTTTTTAGATTCTTTTCCTATGTAGGCCATTACAAAGTATAGAATAGAGTTCTCTGTGCTATACAGTAGGTCCTTCTTAGTTATCTGTTTTATGTATTATAGTGTGTGTATGTCAATCCCAGTGCCCCAATTTGTCCCTCCTCTCATCCCCTGGTAACCATAGCTTTTTTTTTTCCCCCTACATCTGTGATTATCAGTCTATTTTTTAAAGAATTCATTTATAGCCTTTATGTACATTCCACATATAAGCAATATCATATGATATTCATCCTTCTCTGTCTGCAAACAGTCTTCTCTAACAGTCAGGTTACACTGTCTTCTATTTGACTGCTCACATTAACATAGAAACAACGGGAAACAGCTGCAAGGGCATGAATTCCTCCGTGATCAGCCAGCAGGTACTCAGGAACTATGCAGTGGTTGAGTGTCACGTGGATCAGAGGCCCAGTGAAGATTTCATATTTCTAAAGTTACAGCTGGGTTCTTTAGTTGCCCAGGCCAATGTTCCAGTGCCGTTTTTTGTTTGTTTGTTTGTTTGTTTTTTAGTAGCTTTGGCTTTATAAATTGCTTCTCGTGCTAGGCTCACCAAGGATGCTACAGGGGTGACAACTCCTTCCATTACCAGTCTAGTCCAGCTCCCTCCTGACTAGATGAATGTCTCCATTTAGATGGGAGGTGGGGTTAGTGTAATTAAAATCTGAATGTGACCTAGATTGGGGTGTGTGCCTCTTATAGCCCAGTAGCCACTAGTAGAGTTTTCTTGGAGACAGTTAATGACCCAATGTGGGTGCTCCTTGCCCCAGGGGCCTCGAGGACCCTCAGGGGCTCAACTGTGTTTGGGTTTTCTTGAGTCATGTTTAGACTAATGGTGGCGCCCTTCCATCCAGCATATTGCCTCCACAGACCAGACCCCCTCAGGTCTGGTATGATCCTGTTCCCAGAGCCCTTGTGCATGGCCTGTATCTAGAGTCAGTCATGTCTGGAGGTGGAGGACTCATTGGAAATATTGGTTGGGTCCCAAGCAAATAGGGACTTGACTAACACATACCCCTTTGCGGGGGTGGGGTGGCAATGAGGGTAATTGATGTCCCTGGGCAGAAGCCTGGGCATGAAGGGATTGAACTGTAGTTTGGTGATGTTTTCTGCTGTTAGTGGAGTTCCTGAAAGTATCAGTTCAGTTCAGCCGCTCAGTCGTGTCCGACTCTTTGCAGCCCCATGAATTGCAGCACACCAGTATTTATTCCCTGACTGAGGCTGAAGGTGGCAGACCCCATGGTCAGTAAAATTTCAGCCCTTATGAAAGTCTTGTGTTACATTTGAAAAGAAATTAATTGGCCAGGAAGTGATAATGAAACATGAAACCTGAGTTCTGTTCACGGAGCCTAAGAATGAATTCCCGGGAACTCTCAAACACAGAGGCAAAGTTTATTTTAGAAGATAGAGATACCAAGTCCTCAGCGTAGTCTCTGAGAGGGGGTAAAAGGACCCCAAAAGGTGAGGATAATAGCAGTTTTATATCTTTTCTAGATTGATTTGTACATTTTTGGTTGATTCATGACTTAATGTAACTATCACAATGTCCAGTTTGTCGATTTTATGGCTTTCTTGGAACCCCAGTTTCTCAGTTTCTCTAGACATTGCAACGCCATCCCTTCACCCTTTTCAAGACCCCAGACCATTATTTAGGGACGAAATGTATGTTTTAAGTATTAATGGGCTTCTTGGAGGTTTCTCTTGATAAACTGGACAGCAGTTAATAATTGTCTTGTCCTGGGTCTGAATGTTTCATGACCTTCCAGACCAGGAAGGGATTCCTCTGAATGCCTGGGAATTGGAGCAAAGAGTGAGATGCTTACTTGAGAAGAGAAAAATTGATATTAAAAAAGATTAAAAATTAAAATTTAAAAAATCTTACACTGTCTAGCAATTTCTGCTTCAATTATAGGGAGGACTATAGGAAAAATCAATGTATTCATTTTAGTTGGAAAGATGTTACTTATCTTTAGGACATCTTCAGATGGTCGGGGTCAGAAAGAGGCTCATGTGAGGGGAGTCTGACAGGGATGTAAGGAGGTCAGGGTCCAGAGCCAGTTGGACTCAGGGTGGTGTATTGTAACGTGATTCCCTGTAAAATTTTCTTTGTGTTATTAGCTGAACTAAGGAGGTCTTGAGACCGCAAGGTTGCATCTTATGTGAATGTGACTGAGGCATTCTTGAGTCTGGTGGGCTTCCCTGGTGGCTCAGTGGTAAAGAATCCATCTGCCAGTACAGGAGACTCGGGTTCGATCCCTGAGCCAAGAAGATCCCCTGGAGAATGAAATGGCAACGCATTCCAGTATCCTTGACTGGGAAATCCCATGGACAGGGGAGCCTGGAGGGCTGTGGTCCATGGGGTCACAAAACCAGTCAAACACGACTTAGCCACTAAAAAACAATAGCAACATCCTTGAGTCTGATACAGGTCAGAAAATTTAAGTGCTTGGTAGTACAGGAACCTATCTACAGCCTTATCCACAAAGGCCATTGCTCCTGAACCAAGGTAACATTATTTTGATTTCTAAATGTATTTTTCTTAATAATTAAAGTAGATGTACAATGTATGTTCAGTAGACCACAAACAGGGTATTTTAGTTCAGTTATATTCTGTGTAAGCCAGAGTGACTTATCGACACCCTGATATATGTGTTTGTAAGCATATGTCTAATTTTCTCCCAACATCTTTGTATAGTTAGAATGTAGACTTTTTTTAAACAATGTCCATGAATATAGGATTCTAATTAAAGATACGTAATTTGAATATATGTCACTCTCCTTTTAATGCTTAACAGGTGGCTAAACCCCTTGTTTAAAATTGGTCATAAACGGAAATTAGAAAAAGATGACATGTACCCAGTGCTTCCGGAAGATCGCTCCCAGCGCCTTGGAGAAGAGCTGCAAGGGTGAGCACAGGCAGCAGGGAGTACGGTTAGAAGAGTGAGAATTTCTCCATGGGGCTAAAGGCTTGTGGGGAGGGGCCTTTGCCTTCCTCCAGGGTCTTCTGAGCCTCCTTCCCTGACACTGAAGCCTCAGCCCTTCATGCTGACCCTGGCCTTAGCCCACTTTGGAGGTTGGGGGAGCCTGTGTTCCCTGTGTGAGTGGATGTGGAGGGAGCCCACAGCCATGGCCCTGGAGACCTAGCTCTGTCCCCAGAGGTGGGGTCCCTTGGGGACAGTGTCTGTCCTTCTGAGCTGCTCATGACCTGTGAGTTCAGCAAAGCTTAGCAGGAACTTGTTTGTAGAATCTGGGACGTTTCTCTGAAGACCTGGTCTGGTGCTTTTCCTGGTGCTTCAGTGTCTGCACCGCTTATCTTTCGGGAGCCCTGCGAGCAGTTAGCCAGCATCCAAGGGGAGCCACGGAGTGCCCTGTAGTGAAGACTTGTCCTCTGCTCTGTCCCTCTCCTGTTTTCCTGCGGCAGAGCTGTTCCTCACTGTGCTTTGTCTCTCTTCACAGGTACTGGGATCAAGAAGTGTTGAGAGCCCAGAAAGATGCACGGGAGCCTTCTTTAATGAGAGCGATCATAAAGTGTTACGGGAAATCCTACTTAGTTTTGGGGATGTTAACATGTCTTGAGGTAAAAGCTTTTCCATACAGTGAATTGATTTTGAGTATATGTGGGTCAGTCCTGAGATGGATGGACTGAGGTGGGGAGAGGACAGGGATTTAAGGTCTGAGGGTAAATCTCATCTAGGAATCATGATGTAGATCAGCAGTTGTATTTATCTTTAGAATAGACAGATTCTTAAAGGGCTTGACCTCTGGAGATTACTATTTTTCTCTTAACTGATTAAAACATAGTGTAATGGAAGGATAGCAGAACTGGAAAGACATTTTATGCCATGTCAGGATGTTTTTGGTGCTCAGTATAAATATTGAGTGACCCTTGACCAAAAGAAGACCTTACAACCTCATGGAATATGTGTCCTGTGGTTTGGAGGAAGTAAACTTCAGAGAGGGCTTCCCTGGTGGCTCAGAGGGTAAAGCATCTGCCTGCAATGCAAGATCCCCTGGAGAAGGAAATGGCAACCCACTCCAGTACTGTTGCCTGGAAAAATCCATGGACAGAAGAAGCCTGGTAGACTACAGTCCATGGGATCGCAAAGAGTCGGACAGGACTGAGCAACTTCACTTCACTTCACTTCAAACTTCAGAGAACAGAGATCAGGAGATGGCAACAAACGTAACAGATTCCAAAACAAAGGCCAGAAGCAGAGTTTTAACAGAGCATTCGGACAGTAATTTGAAGTAGAGGATTTATGTGGCAACGACAGACCTATGTTCAACAACATGGAACTGAACATTATTTTTCATACAAAATTAAAAGCACATTGTATTTCCTTCCTGACCACTTGCCCAGTCCCCATCTCTTCGAGAGAGACAAGCTTCATCTAAATTATTTCACCTGATTGATGACTGTCATTTATAACTTTATTGCTACTTCTGTCTTGGGTATTCCTTTGGAAAAGGTGTATGGATTCATTACATATTCTAATGTATTGTCTATAGATTGTAAGATAAAGTGAAACATGTACTGAGGATACTTTTAAGTTGACTTGTCTTTATACTTAGAAATGTCTCTTAATAGTAGGATTCCCTAGAGGAGAGTTCTGACAAAATATGGTCCACTGGAGAAGGGAATGGCAAACCACTTCAGTATTCTTGTATTGAGAACCCCATGAAAAATATGAAAAGGGAAAAAGATAGGACACTGAAAGATGAACTCCTCAGGTCAGTAGGTGCCCAATATGCTACTGGAGATCAGTGGAGAAATAACTCCAGAAAGAATGAAGAGACGGAGCCAAAGCAAAAACAGCACCCAGTAGTGGATGTGACTCGTGATGGAAGTAAAGTGCGATGCTATAAAGAGCAATATTGCATAGGAACTTGGAATGTTAGGTCCATGAATCAAGGCAAATTGGAAGTGGTCAAACAGGAGATGGCAAGAGTGAACATTGATATTTTAGGAATCAGCAAACTAAAATGGACTGGAATGGGTGAATTTAACTCAGATGACCATTATATCTACTACTGTAGGTAAGAATCCTTTAGAAGAAATGGAGTAACCATCACAGTCAACAAAAGATCCCAAAATGCAGTACTTGGGTGCAATCTCAAAAATGACAGAATGATCTCTGTTTGTTTCCAAGGCAAACCATTGAATATCACAGTAATCCAAGCCTATGCCCTGACCAGTAATGCCAAAGAAGCTGAAGTTAAATGGTTCTATGAAGACCTACAAGACCTTCTAGAACTAACACCCAAAAAGGATGTCCTTTTCATTATAGGGGACTGGAATGCAAAAGTAGGAAGTCAAGAGTACCTGGGGTTACAGGAAAATTTGGCCTTGGAATACAGAATGAAACAGGGCAAAGGCTAATAGAGTTTTGCCAAGAGAACACACTGATCATAGCAGACACCCTCTTCCAACAACACAAGAGAAGACTCTACACATGGACATCATCAGATGGTCCACATGAAATCAGATTGATTATATTCTCTGCCACCAAAGATGGAGAAGTTGTATACCGTCAACAAAAGAAGACCAGGAGCTGACTGTGGCTCAGATCATGAACTCCTTATTGCCAAATTCAGACTTAAATTGAAGAAAGTAGGGAAAACCACTAAATCATTCAGGTATGACTTAAATCAGATCCCTTACGATTATACAGTAGACATGAGAAATAGATTCAAGGGACTAGATCTGATAGACACAATGCCTGAGGAACTATGGATGGGGGTTCATGACACTGTAAAAGAGGCAGGGACCAAGACCATCCTCAAGAAAAAGAAATGCAAGAAGGCAAAATGGTTGTCTGAGGAGGCTTTACAAATAGCTGTGAAGAGAAGAGAAGAGAAGAGAAGCTAAAGGCAAAGGAGAAAAGGAAAGATATACCCATTTGAATGCAGAGTTCCAAAGAATAGCAAGGAAAGATAAGAAAGTGTTCCTCAGTGATCAATGCAAAGAAAGAGATGAAAGCAATAGAATGGGAAAGACAAGAGATCTCATCAAAAAAATCAGAGATACCAGCAGAACATTTCATACAAAGATGGGCACAATAAAGGAAAGAAATGGTATGGACCTAACAGAGGCAGAAGATACTAAGAAGAGGTTGCAAGAATACATAGAAGAACTATGCAAAACAGATTTTTATGACCCAGATAATCACAGTGGTGTGATCACTCGCCTAGAGCCAGACATCCTGGAAGGTGAAGTCAAGTGAGCCTTAGGAAGCATCACTAAGAACAAAGCTAGTGGAAGTGGTGGAATTCCAGTTGAGCTATTTCAAATCCCCAAAGATGATGCTATGAAAGTGCTGCACTCAATATGCAAGCAAATTTGGAAAAATCAGCAGTGGCCACAGGACTGGAAAAGGTCAGTTTTCATTCCAATCCCAAAGAGAGACAAGGCCAAAGAATGCTCAAACTGCCGCACAATTGCACTCATCTCACATGCTAGTAAAGTAATGCTCAAAATTCTCCAAGCCATGATTCAACAGTACATGAGCCCAAATCACTGCAGATGGTGACTGCAGCCATGAAATTAAAAGATGCTTGCTCCTTGGAAAAACAGTTATGACCAACCTAGACAGCATATAAAAAAGCAGAGACATTACTTTGGCAACAAAGGTCCGTCTAGTCAAAGCTATGGTTTTTCCAGTAGTCATGTATGGATGTGAGAGTTGGACTAGTAAGAAAGCTGAGCACCAAAGAATTGATACTTTTGAACTGTGGTGTTGGAGAAGACTCTTGAGAGTCCTTTGGACTGCAAGGAGATGCAACCAGTCCACCCTAAAGGAAATCAGTCCTGAATATTCATTGGAACTGATGCTAAAACTGAAATTCCAATACTTTGTGCACCTGATTCGAAGAACTGAGTCATTGGAAAAGTCCTTGATGCTGGGAAAGATTGAAGGTGGGAAGAGATGGGGATGACAGCATACGAGATGGCTGGATGGCATTACCGACTCAATGAACATTAGTTTGAGTAAACTCCGGGAGTTGGTGATGGAAAGGGAGGCCCAGAATGGTGCAGTCCATGGGACCTCAAAGAATCGGACACGACTGAGTGACTGAACTGAACTGAACTTCCTGGTGCTCAGAAGAATCTGCCTGCAGTGCAGGAGACCCTTGTTTGATCCCTGCATCAGGAAGATACCCTGGATAAGAAAATGGCAACCCACTCCAGTATTCTTTCCTGAAGAATTCCATGAACAGAGGAGCCTGGCAGTGTCCAGTCCATGGGGTCGCAAAGAGTCAAACACAACTGAGCGACTATTATTCACTCAAATTTGGACTGGAGCCCAGAATAACATAAGACATTTGACAGTTGTTCAGCAAGTAATTGTTGACTTTCCCAGGTCACATATGATAAATGCTTTCCTAGGAAAGGATCATCCCCTTCCTGTGGAACAGAACCTGGGGTCATGTGTCTGGGCTGGAGCTGCCAGAGCTCCCAAGATCACTCCCTTCCCTGGGCTGCCCCCTCCCCATGGGCCAGGTCAGCCAGGCCAGAACCCCCGTGGGGAGGAGCTCCAGCCTCACCTTGAATTGTGGAGAACTCATGCACCCTCCATGCAGGTTTCCATCCTGGGTGAGTTCTCATGAATTCTGCTTGTCTGGAAACCCTGGGGCCTTGGTGTGTACTTGTGACTAATGCCAGGTGCCTGGTTGGATGAGTGGCCTCCGGGTTTAATGTTGGATCATATCCTGGAGCAGATCTCTCTCTGCTGTTGCTGGTTCTCTAGTTTCTCTTTGGTACCAGATGATAAAGAGGCTTGAAGGCAAGTGGGTCTCAAAGCATAGCCCATGTGGATTTTCTTGTTGTCCTGGGCTGTCAGCTCCTAAAGTGCAGTCGCTAAGCCTCGAATGGATCCCATCCTAATATGAGTCCTGGGTCTTGGCTATGGCAGTTCATGGGAGAAGCAGACATAGAGGGAGAGGCTGCAGAATCTGCTGTTCTTACTTAGAGGGTATCCGCCCCACTGTGGTGCTGGGAGTGTTGATTTCAAAGTTTTCCAGACCCAGTAATACTTCCTGCTGGGGATCCAGGAAGGCCAGGCCTGGGGCTGCAAAAGGGGCAGCTGGTAGAGCCCTGGGCCCTTTCAGGAGGTTGGTCACTGGGTGGTTATGGCAGAGAAGTGGGGAGTAGAGGACCTTGAATGTAGGGGCTCACCTGTGTGCTAGTACTACTAGTACTAGTAGCAGTAGCAGTACTAGTTACTTAAGTTGATTTTATGAAGCAAATTTCCATGTTGTGATCTATCTGTACTGCTTATTGATCTTTATATTTTTGTTAATGAAAGATCTAAACTCAGCCCAGGATTTTCTAAAACACAAATGTGTTTCCTTGGTGACCTCCAGCCCTCTTTCAATTCCTTGGCTGCACGGAACAACCCGTGGATCATCCATGATCCCAAAAAGTGTGCTCTTTCCACCCACAGCACAAGCAGGGCCTCCCAGGTACTCCTGGCAGCACCAGTGGGAAAAAGCAGGGTGACACCTGTCCAGGGTGAGGCTCTTAGGATTCTGAAATATGAAAACCTCTGTCCTATGAGAACTGAGGAGTATCTCTACCACTTGGAGAAACAGTTACCAGGCTGTGGAGCCCTCGCAGGTCAATGCTAATTAGAACAGAACAGGCAGAGAGTTCCCAGCACCCTGGCCCCTGTGTGCACCTCCATGGGGACTGCAGGTGGGGAGGACAGGTTTCCGCATGCCCAGGGCTCTTAGGGTGGAGAGGAGGAACCTGAAGTTTCTGCCTGGGCCAGAGACACAGAGACCACCTCCCCAGGTCATCAGGGCTTCTCTCTGAGAGGTGAGGTCTCTACTTGCTTGTGTATAAGTGGGGTGACCTCAGAGAGCTGGAGTGTGTTCACCCAGTCTGTTCTCCTGAGAGGGGAGGAGTGGCTGGGAGTTATGTCCTCTTCCCAGGACCCTTAGATGTGGCCTGGCCTTATCTGGACACTTGGCCTTTGTCTGAGACCACTTTTGCTGGTGGTTTCTGGTCCAGGTGGAGGCTGTGGGGAAGCCCGTGTGTGTAAATCTTCTCTTTGGAGCTCAGCTGATGGGCAGGAAGTAAACAGAATCCTCTGCATCCCAAAGTGGGCTTTGTGCCTCAACTCAAGGCTGGTTCCCCGAGAGCTGAGTGGTCTTTGCATTTATTCCCCAACCCTTTGTTCTATGTGTCTCTCACTTTGCTCAACCAGGAGGCTGAGGAGTGTCTGCTAGTGGCAGAGATACTGCGGGCTGAGAGCAACCACTGAGGACCACACAGCAGGAGAGGAGGAGGGCGCCTAGAGCAGAGTGGATGGGGACCTGCAGAGTAGACCTGCTGTGTGTGCCCTGCTGGTTCCTGAGAGCATTACATTAGCCATTCACTTCAGTTCAGTTCAGTTGCTCAGGCATGTCCAACTCTTTGTGACCCCATGAATCACACCATGCCAGGCCTCCCTGTCCATCACCAACTCCCAGAGTTCACTCAAACTCACATCCATCGAGTCAGTGATGCCATCCAACCATCTCATCCTCTGTCGTCCCCTTATCCTCCTGCCCCCAATCCCTCCCAGCATCAGAGTGTTTTCCAATGAGTCAACCCTTCGCATGAAGTGGCCAAAGTACTGGAGTTTAAGCTTTAGCAGCAGTCCTTCCTAAGAACACCCAGGACTGATCTCCTTTAGAATGAACTGGTTGGATCTCCTTGCAGTCCAAGGGACTCTCAAGAGTCTTCTCCAACACCATAGTTCAAAAGCATCAATTCTTTGGCATTAAGCTTTCTTTACAGTCCAACTCTCACATCCATACATGACTATTGGAAAAACCATAGCCTTGACTAGATGGACCTTTGTTGGCAAAGTAATGTCTCTGCTTTTGAATATGCTATCTAGGTTGGTCATAACTTTCCTTCCAAGGAGTAAGTGTCTTTTAATTTCATGGCTGCAGTCACCATCTGCAGTGATTTGGGAGCTCCCCAAAATAAAGTCTGCCACTGTTTCCCCATCTATTTCCCATGAAGTGATGGGACCAGATGCCATGATCTTCGTTTTCTGAATGTTGAGCTTTAAGCCAACTTTTTCACTCTCCTCTTTCACTTTCATCAAGAGGCTTTTGAGTTCCTCTTCACTTTCTGCCATAAGGGTGGTGTCATCTGCATATCTGAAGTTATCGATATTTCTCTCAGCAATCTTGATTCCAGCTTGTGCTTCTTCCAGCCCAGGGTTTCTCATGATGTACTCTGCATATAAGTTAAATAAGCAGAATGACAATATACAGCCTTGATGTACTCCTTTTCCTATTTGGAACCAGTCTGTCATTCCATGTCCAGTTCTAGGTGTTGGTAATACCCACAGTGATGACCTTGAGTTATGAATTAGGGTTTTATATCTACCTTCTTTTCTTTTTCTAAGCATATGTAAGTTTTTAATATAAAGTTAAAAAATTTTTTAAATTGAAGTATGATTGGCTTACAATGTTATGTTCGTTTCTGGTATATATCATTAGTGATTTAATATTTTATACAGTACATGATGAGTTTAGTTACCAACTGTCAGCATGCAAAGTTATTCCAATATTATTGAATATATTACCTATGTTGTATATTATAATCCTGTGATTTATATATTTTTAAAAATTTTATAGATTTATTTTTTTGCCCTGATCCCCTTTTACTTATTTTATAATTTGGAGTTTGTACCTCTTAAGTTCCCTCACCTGTTTCATTTGTTTCCTCCACCCCCCTCAATCCATTTTCTTTATGGAGTCAGGGAGGTAGGAGACTCTTTTTAAAAGATTGTATTCATAATGGCTAAAAATTTTAGCAATTTGCTTAGAAGTGAAACTTTAATTGCAGTCTAGAAAATTTGGCTTTACACATGGCTTTTCTCAAGCGTTCTTGTTTCACTGTGACCACCTGTGAGTAAGAATGAGTTCTCCAAGCCCTTTGTGAAACCAGCCTCTGCCATTTAAGAATAGAGTAAGTCTCTTACCAGGACTTCTAATAATAAAAGTGATGAAAAACCCTTGTTTTTATGGTGGTTTCAGAGCTCTCAGAAATGTTGTAGCTCGTTTAGTTGTCCCAGGATTCCTCTGAGGAAGGCAAGGCAGGTATTTTCAGAGATAAAGACCCAGAGGCCCAGGAGGGCACATGATGGGCTCAGGGTCATGTGACTCGCAGGTGGCCGACCTGGTTTCTAAAGTCCAGTGCTCTGACTGCTAGACCCGTGTTCTCTGTTCTGTGCTCTCCTCCCACAGCCTCCACTGAGGCTCAGAGCCAAGAGGAGCTGCTTTTCTAGCAATAGCTCTGGCCTCTCTGTCAACTGCTTTCTATAGTGTCCCCCCCACACCCCGTGCTGTAGATTTTTAAGAAAATTTCAAAAATAGAATAGACTGAAAGGGTAACACAATGTATCACTCCAGAATAGGGCTCTCTGGCAGAAAGACTGTTGTGAGTTGATTCTGCTTTTTAGAAATAGACACAGGAGAAACCCTGAAGACAGAGTAGAAGTTACTCTTTTGTGAGGGACATTTACACTTATAAAGGAAACATCCCTTTGTAAAGGTGTCTGCCTCTCTGTACCAGAAAAAGAAGGATGGCTCTAAATCACAGTAGAATCCTGTTGAAGGACAGTCTTCAAGAAGAATGACATCTGCATAACAAACCCAACCCTAGTGTAGTTTAAGCTGCTTTTCCTGCTAACCTCTCATTGGCGCTCCATCATCTTTTCTTTTGTCTTTAGCTGGAGATGGCATTTAAGGTGGGGCTTGGGCCATCTCAGGGAGTTACTCAGCTCTTCTTGATATTTCACATGTGTATCAGAAATATACATGTTAATAAACTTCTGGTTGATTTTTTCTTGTTATTCTGTCACTTATTACAGGGATCCTCAGCTAGGAACTTAGAAGAGTAAAGGGAAATAAGCCCCTATGTCACCCTAGTGAATGTCGCTCAGTCATGTCCAACTCTTTGCAACCCCATGGTCCTCCAGGCCAGAATACTGGAGTGGGTAGCCTTTCTTTTCTCCAGGGGATCTTGCCAATCCAGGGATCAAACCCAGGTCTTCCTCATTGCAGGCAGACTTTTCCAGCTAAGACACCAGGGAAGCCCATGTCACCCTAAGCCAGCTTCAATAATTGCCATAATGAGCAGTCTTGATTCATCTGAAACTCACTCTCACTTCCCAAGATTATTTTAAAGCAGTTCCAAGACATCATATCATTTTTATCCATAAATATTTTAGTATGTATCTTTAAAAGATGTAGAATCTTCCCCAATAAACATATTTAGCATATTATTGTGCATAAATATTAACTTTAATGTCATCAGTATCTAGCCAGTGCTCACAGTTGTCTTTTTCCCCTCTTGCTGTTGGCAGCAGTATTAAATAGGGTACATTTGGCTGCCATAGGTTATACAATTGCTTTTCTGTTCCCTGCCCTCAACCCCGCACCTCTAGGTTGTTTCTCCTGTAGAGATTCCCACAGCCTGGATTTGGCTCATCCCTTTTCCCTCTGCATCAGTTAACATGTTCCTCTGGCACCTTAGTTGGTGTTTAGATCTAGAGGTTTGATGTAACTCATTTGGATTGTCTTCACCCCTTTCATCTATGTAGGGGGTAGGATTATATACTTCCTTTATGAGGTACATAACATCTTTTGTGTGTATGTGTGTGTGTGTGTGTGATGTTAGGAGCTATTCATGATCCTTGCTCAAGGTCCATTAAGTCATTAAGGGTTGCAAAATGGATATGCTCTAAGCTGTTTGGTTCACCCTGAACTATAATATTTATAGGAAGAGTAGGGGAAAATAATGGTTTTCACTTTTTAAAACCTGTTTTCAAAATGATTACTTGGTTCTCCTCTGGGGCTAGTGAGTTTTTATTGTTATTTGTTTGGTTTTGTGAATGTCAGTTTGAGCTCGTGGATTTAAGCATTTCTGATCTGCTTCAGCCCATTTCATTTGTTATGCTTATGCCAACCTTTGACCATCTTTGGGCATTGAGGGTCTATTTGGGTTGGGTCCTAAGTATTTTGCACTTGCTCTAGGAGTCTTTGCTAGATTTTTTGTTTTGTTTTGTATTTTGGTTCCTGGTGTGAGAGGATGTTTCTAGCTCATTTTGTGCAGCATTTGCTCCAACCCTGGAATCATCCATTTCTTCAAGCAGTCCTGGCTTCCTTTAGTATGAAATGGTATTTAAAGACTATAGTCTAAATGCTAGAGGTGCTTATTGCTCTTGGTTTTTGTTTTTTGGCTTTTTCATTAAACAACGTTAGAATACATTTTTTAAGGCAAAGAAATAAGCTTATATGGGTGTTTCCAGTCCAAGTCAGATGCAATAAGGTTTTGCTTCATCTTATTGTGCTTACATGTGTATCTCTTTCCTCCCATCATCTATTCTTTGTCCCATGTCTAAGCCCAATTCTCAATGATATCAGCATAGTTATTCATTTATTTTACCTTATAATGTGAAAGCAATCTGAAAGCAATTTAAGATTTTTATTTAATTTTTTGCAGTTCATACTGTCTTAAGGTAGGTGTATCACACAGAGAATGTGTTTTCAAATTATTTTCTTTAAAACTGCCTATTCAAAAGATTTATTTATTTTTTACTGAAGGATAATTGCTTTACAGAATTTTGCTGTTTTCTGTCAAACCTCCACATGAATCAGCCATAGGTATACATATATCCCCTCCCTTTTGAATCTCCCTCCCATCCCACCCCTCTAGTTTGATACAGAGCCCCTGTTTGAGTTTCCTGAGCCAGACAGCAAATCCCCCATTGGCTATCTATTTTTACATATGGTAATGTAAGTTTCCATGTTACTCTTTCCATACAGCTCGCCCTCTCCAGAAAAGTACCTAAATATATACCCATCCTGTTGGTTGGCAGAGCCATATAAAAAAGAACTATTGGGTATATATTTAGGTACTTTTGTTTAATTTTACTCTGAAGTTTTAGGAATTGCATTTAAAAAAAATAGATGTTTTATAATTACAATTCTGTATAAGTTTTCATGATTCCAAAATCAAGAAAAGGCTATTTTTAAAGAAGGCCAATATCCTTGTTAGATCTATTCCAATTCTCCTTCTCCTTTTAAAGATAACTTTTCAGGCTAATTTTAATTCATGTTTTATTCATAATTTTAAAATGTCTTTTCTGAACATTTTATTTTTCCTACTGTGCAAAATGAAAAATTTTAATTTCATCTCTATAATCTCTGGACATGAGTTTAGAAGGATTTTTTTTTTTTTAGTTTTTTTTTTAATTTAATTTAATTTTATTTTTTAACTTTACAATATTGTATTGGTTTTGCCAGATAACAAAATGAATCCGCCACAGGTATACATGTGTTCCCCATCCTGAACCCTCCTCCCGCCTCCCTCCCCATACCATCTCTCTGGCTCTACTACAAAGCCACAGTCATCAAGATAGTATGGTACTGGCACAAAGACAGAAATATAGATCAATGGAACAAAATAGAAAGCCCAGAGATAAATCCACGCACATACAGAAGGATTTTTCTAGAAGCATGAAATGTGCCATGGGACTCTGGTTAAAACTCTTTGTGACCCTTGTAACTCCTTCAGGGCAGGTCCATAGCCATTCCAGGCTCAGATGACATGACAGTGCAAGTGTGGAGGTTAGCAGATGCTTACCTGGGGTTAGTTTCTGCATCCAGAATCCACAGGGAGAGGAATCTTCAAGCTCTACCCTAATCAGTTGAATCTAAACCAGTTTCTGGAGACTGGACCTCGGGCATCAGAGTGCACTTATCCCCTCTCAGGTATGCTAAGGTGCAGTCAGGATGAAGACCACTGTGTAAAAGATGAGCGAAGGCTAGGATATCTAGAATCCTAATGGCTATGACTCCCCCAGATTCACTGCTTTTCCTCCTTATCTCTGGATTTTTCTCAACTCTACATTTTGTCACCTTTCCCCCAGTTCTAAAGATTAACTGCCTATTCATTTTTCCTACAAGCTCGCTCTTTTCTGCTTGAATGTTTTACTGAAGCATTTTTCTTGGATAGCTTGTTTCTATTTTCATGTGTTTTTTTTTTTTTTTCCCCCATGAATGAGATATGGGGAAATTGGGTAAGAAACATTAACATGGAGGAGGAATTCTATCCACCGTGAAAGTTCTAGCATCTAACCTAGCCATGCAAGAAGTTACCCTAAGAAGCAAGAGGTGGAACCCAATGTTAGGTGCTGTCAGAAGGGTGAATACCAAGGACTCTATCAAGAAATGTCTAACTCGAGCTTCCCTGGAAGTCCAGTGGTTAAGACTCTACGCCACCAATGCAGATGCCTCAGGATTTGATCCCTGGTCAGGGAACTAAGATTCTGCATGCCACATGACATGGCCAAAAAAGGAAAAAAAATCTGCCTCAGAGACTCAGACTCTCTGAGAACCTTGATTGATGAACGCTGTAGTATTAAATTAAGTTCTTTTAAAGATCCTTCATGATTTCAGAGTTGTGAAGAATTCTTGTGGAAGAGGAAAAACTATACTCAATTGGTTTGTGGAAAGAATAATCATGGGGTGGTCATAGATTGATGTCAAAGAGGAAGGGTTTAAGGGGGCAGTGTTTGACCCTGTTCCTGCTGATCAAGAAAATTTCAGTTTCATTAGATTCATGGTTGATAATGAATATTTTCTCAGTTGCTTTATTTCTTATTAATTGAAGGTGAGAATCAGGAATGTACAGATGAGAGAATTCCTTGGTGGTGTCTGCCCCACGTGTGGTGGGGGCAGCTCCTGGGAATGGTTACCACCAGTGTCTGTGTCCCAGGCACTCCTTGCCTCTCTGAGAGACCTTAAAGATAAATAGAGTGTTCTGAAATTGGACTTTTCCTTGGAATTAACACCACTGTTTCATTTGGAGTTAAAACTTGGAACAGAACATTGAGCATATGCAGGAGCTAATCTTCTGGTAGCTGGAAAATCTTTCACCTGGTTTGCCTCAGCCAGTTTTACCAAATGCCAGAAATGGAAACACTCACAGATTACAAATGCTGCTGCCAGCTCTCCTGTTAAATGACTCTTTATCTTTAACCTTTCCTTGTGTGTGGAGGTGATGGATTTCCTCAGTCTACCCTTGACGGCCTCAGTAACTCTTGTCCTGTGTGTTCTGGAAACTTTGAAGAATCATATTTAATATCTGTATTCTTATTCTCTATATGTACTTTGGGGTTTTGTTTTCACAGTTTTGTGCTAGTCACTATTTTGTTTTCTATTTTTTTGAGAGAAATTACTGGAAATTCTTCTCTACTTGCTGTTATTTTTCATATAGACTATAATATCAGTTTTCTATTTTCAATAGTTGTGACTTATGCCAGAATGGAAATTCCTTGTATGTTACACTTTTCGTCACTTCTCTGAATTGCCGTGGCTGCTCTTTGCGGAGGCAAAGTTGTGCATGTGTGCTCAGTCACTCAGTTGTGTCTGATTCTTTGTGATCCCATGGACTGTAGCCCACTAGCTTCCTCTGTCCAGAGGATTATCCCGGCAAACTACTAGAGTGGGTTGCCATTTCCTACTCCAGAGCATCTCCCCATCTCTGGAATCAAACCTGCATCTCCTGTGTCTCATGTATTGAGATGGATTCCTTTCCATTGGGCCATTGGAGGAAGTCCCAAAATAGTGCTTAAGGATAGCAAATGACTCTTCCCTCAAATTCCATCAGATCAAAGTAACAGTTCATGTTTGAAAACCTTTATCTTTTTGAAAATTTCTGTCCCAAATAAAGAATAATGATTATCAAGAAAAAGAGAAAAACAAAAAAAGAATTGGCAGATGAGTGAAAGATACCAGCCATTAACTGGCATTATACCTTATCGAGGCTGTTAGTTCAACTGTTTTTTTTTTTTTTTTTTTTTTAAGTATTTATTTATTTAGCTGTGCTAGGTCTTAGTTGCAGCATGTGGGATCTAGTTCCCTGACCAGGGTTTGGACCCAGGTCCCCTACATTGGGAGTGTGGAGGTATGGAGTCTTAGCCACTGGGCCACCAAGGAAGTCCCTCAACTGGATTATCAAATACTGTTTGTCAGTGAAAAAAATCCAGCTATGTTTAGGCAGTAGTAACCTGCCTTTATTTCCACTCTTTTTTTTTGCTGTATTTGTTGCATTTATTCATATTCTCTTTGGTGAGTGCTATTACTCTTATTTCTCCTATAATTACAAGGATGTTAACCTCAAATGGAGTGCTGAGTAGCAGGAAACAGTGATTCCCAAAGAGAATCACAAGTTTCGGGAAAGTCTGGAATGTCAGGTATTACTGCTGGGCTTCTGATGGTTTGTGGCTGCAGCACTGGACTGCCCTTGGCCATGCCTGGGCTGGGACTGCCTGTGTGTACAGTTTGATGTTCTTGCTTCTCTGTGTGGGCCTCCACATTTCCATCTCAGGAAACTATAAACAGTGTGTTTGGCAATCCATTGTATGAGGGCCTCTTCCACGAGCTCTCTATGCCTCTTGGGATGGATGACACTGGAAATGGATGATAACTGATCATTTTAGCTAGGTTCTGATCATCTTACTTATATTTCAGCTAAATAGTATTCCCTTTATCCTCTATAGCAGAGGGAGGTGGGAGGGGGGTTCAGAATGGGGAGCATGTGTACACCCGTGGCGGATTCATGTTGATGTATGGCAAAAGCAATAAATTATTGTAAAGTAATTAGCATCCAATTAAATAAATTTAAATTAAAAAAAGAAAAGAAAATTTCCATGACTTCATGGAAGGAGAACCAGTTGGTGTAGCCTTTGAACGTGTGTGTGTGCATGTGTATAGATCAAGACAGGAATATTGAGGCTTAATGAGGCACCCATATGAGGGACTGAGCCATCTTTTGGTAAATATCCTGATCAGACACTAGCTGGCCGAGGCGAAAATGCTTAATTATTTTGGTGTTTGGTGTTATGCATTCTCCTTCCCTTCCTCTTGTGTGTGGGTTCCTCAGGTTCAGAGAGATGGAAGAGAGCTATCAAAGCAAACCTGTCAGTTGCTTCCCTTGTCTGTGTTAGTAAGGCAGGATTGCCAAAAAGGAAAAGCCCTTCCTGAAAGATTTCCAAAAGTTTGGCATTTGGTCTTTTGAGGAGTCTGTGGAGGAAATGATGTTGAGGGCCAAGGTGTTTACTTTTGGTGACTTGGATTCTTTGAGTGTTTGGTTTTCCTTCATGGTGGAGAAGGAAGGGGACCTGGGGAGAAGGGGACCTTCAAGGGGTGACTAGAGAGAGAAAGCAGGTTGTGGGATGAAGTGGCTGTTTGGCAGGGTGGGTAAGAGTTGCTCTTTCTTTGCCTTTTTCTTTGGGAAAGCAGCTTGCTTTCCCTAAGTCTTATTCAGGGTGGAAGCCTCAGTGCACCCTGAATCAATTGGCTTAGGCCTTGGGGAAGAGAGGAGTGGTAACATTTCTTCCAAACCACTAACTGCAGTGGATGGTGGATGGAGAACCACGGAAGACATGATTTTTTAGCTTGGCCTCCACCGTGTTTAATTTTTAACTCCGAGGAACATTCTAACTTCTAGAGGGTAGAGGCATAGTGAGGCAGTGCTCTCGGGAGCTGAGAGCCTACAGACCTGCCAAGCCTGGTTTCTTTGTGGTACTCCAGCCAAAGCTGGTTTCCTTTCTCATGGTCTGCAGACATGTGGAGTTTGGGATGGAAAAGAGTGGATGTGTTTGTGCCAGTGTCTCAGTTCATAAAGATTCATGAAGAAGGTGATGAAAGTGTGTCTCCCATATGTGAGCTATGTTGACTTTCTATTGGGCTGGGACTTTGAGAGGACAGGGGACAGGGGCAGGCTGCCAGCAGGCTTGTTCCTGTGGAAGCAGATTTCTTCCTCTTCTTCTGCCACATTTTTCCTTATTCATCTTAAGCTCACTTGGTATTGTGACAAATGACTTCTAAAGCACTGGTTGTGATATTTATGCTGAGCATCCACCGAGTACTAAGCATAAGGTACTAAGGCTTTACTATCTTTGAATATAAAATTTTGACTTAAGGCTAAAACTGTTACCTGCTTGTCTTATAGGAGATAGTGAATCTGTATATTTTCTTTTAAATTAGCCACGAATATAGCATTTTGTCTGGACTGGAAGAAACACAAGCTGGAATCAAGATTTCTGGGAGAAATATCAATAACCTCAGATATGCAGATGACACCACCCTTATGGCAGAAAGTGAAGAGGAACTAAAAAGCCTCTTGATGAAAGTGAAAGTGGAGAGTGAAAAAGTTGACTTAAAGCTCAACATTCAGAAAACAAAGATCATGGCATCTGGTCCCATCACTTCATGGGAAATAGATGGGGAAACAGTGGAAACAGTGGCAGACTTTATTTTTTGGGGCTCCAAAATCACTGCAGATGGTGGCTGCAGCTATGAAATTAAAAGACGCTTACTCCTTGGAAGGAAAGTTATGACCAACCTAGATAGCATATTCAAAAGCAGAGACATTACTTTGCCAACAAAGGTCCGTCTAATCAAGGCTATGGTTTTTCCTGTAGTCATGTATGGATGTGGGAGTTGGACTGTGAAGAAGGCTGAGCACCGAAGAATTGATGCCTTTGAACTGTGGTGTTGGAGAAGACTCTTGAGAGTCCCTTGGACTGCAAGGAGATCCAACCAGTCCATTCTGAAGGAGATCAGCCCTGGGATTTCTTTGGAAGGGATGATGCTGAAGCTGAAACTCCAGTACTTTGGCCACCTCATGTGAAGAGTTGACTCATTGGAAAAGACTCTGATGCTGGGAGGGATTGGGGGCAGGAGGAGAAAGGGACGCCAGAGGATGAGATGGCTGGATGGCATCACTGACTCGATGGACGTGAGTCTGGGTGAACTCCAGGAGTTGGTGATGGACAGGGAGGCCTGGTGTGCTGCGATTCATGGGGTCGCAAAGAGTCGGACAGAACTGAACAACTGAACTGAGCTGAACTGATAGCATTTTGTCAAAATGTATTTCTAACATGCTATGCTAAAAGTAAATCTTGTGTTAAGAAAAACTGACATTTCTAATTAAGGCTTTTTTCTTTTCTTTTAGGAAGGCACCAGAGTAGTTCAACCCATATTTTTGGGGAAAATGATTAGTTATGTTGAAAACTATGATCCCAATGATTCTCCTGCTTTGCACGAAGCCTACGGCTACGCGGCAGGGCTGAGCACCTGCGTGCTCGTGTGGGCCGTTCTGCACCACTTGTACTTCTACCACATGCAGCGTGTGGGGATGAGGCTGAGAGTAGCCGTGTGCCACATGATCTACCGCAAGGTGAGTGTCGCTCGGTACCACGGTGTGTACCTCCCTTGAGGGATCAGCAACATTTAGGGAAAGTTCTCTGTAAACTAAAAATTTCCTAACTGAGATTGTTTACACCTTCTTAGAGAAGCTTGCTTTTGCATCAAGCCAAGTTTGTTGAAGCAAACTTTACTAATAATGAAAGGTTTTCTTTGAAATCAAGTGAGGGCTGCTGTTGATAACTTTTAGCCATAGGGTGTTGCATAATACCCACTAAATTTGTAATATTAAATAATATTAAATTATATTTTTTAAATGTTACATTAATATTTAAAAATAAGTATCAATATTATCAAGCATATTTTGAATGTCTTCATACCTAAATCTCATAGTGTTGTTTATGGAAATTTTTTGTTGTTGTTCATTAAAATCTTAATTTATATCAAATATTTATTTAAAAGTGAACTTCACAGATTGGATCTATAAAACTATATCTCGAAGCAGAGAATGTATTTGAGAAAGGGAATGATTATAATTTTAAAAGACCCATCTAATTATATTCAATATAATTGTGTTAGAGAAAAATATAAAGAATTCATGCCAAATATAGACTCACTCACTATATTATATAGATGTGATTGTTGTTAATTGTTTCAGAGAAAATAGTAGGGTATTTGAGATAAAACTTGAAATTTAACATTGTTTCATTCATTCTAGAGAGAATTTGTTGCTCTTCATTTAAGCTATTTATCTTTAGTATTCATCATAGCACTTTTAATAAGAACTGATTTAATGTGTTCAGTGATTTTATATTGAGGAATGCCCCGAAATTATTCCATAGTTTACCCTAAACTAGTATAACAGGAATAAGGATTTCAGATGTCTTTACAAAGGTATTGCTACAGATATATTGGTGTCAAGAGCTGAAGGGCTCTGTATAAACTTGATCCTGTATACCTCTTTGCCATACTGTTGCTTGAAAAAAAAAAAAATCCTTATTTGACTGTATTATAGTGTTGAAAATTTCTTAGAGAGTAGATCTTAAGTATTCTCACCACACATGTAAAATAAGACAATTATATTAGGTAGTAGATACTTGAAGTGGCTTTACTATAGTACTCATTTCCCAATGTATATTTCTATAAAAGCTACATGTGGTAACCTTAAACATATATAATTTTCATTAATATAGT
The DNA here is from genome assembly GCF_029407905.1 of Bubalus kerabau. Classification (NCBI taxonomy): domain Eukaryota; kingdom Metazoa; phylum Chordata; class Mammalia; order Artiodactyla; family Bovidae; genus Bubalus; species Bubalus kerabau. Next base: position 72,733,962 of record NC_073635.1, read on the forward strand.
CCTCATTGAAAGATAAAATTGAACAGCTTAAATTGAAAATATTGCTTCTTTTACCTGATTGCTGCTTATCTAGAACTTCCATTACTTTGGGATACTTCTATCAGCAGAAAGTGAGATGTCATCTCATCTCTCCTTTAGCAGAGTCTTGTACATCTCGGGACTGTATGAACCTGGAGACCTGGCATCTCACTGTCTTGTTTGGTAGCAGCATCTGAGTTGGTTTCCTTCTGGGTGATGAGGAAATTGCAGTGGTGCCTGCACATTCCAGTCAGGGGTCTTCACTGTCATTTATCATCATCTTTGTTATTCTGTTGCATCTTTAACCATTTAGGAGATGGATACTCAGATTTCCCCACCAATTGGCTAAATGTTTGTCTTTTCAGATCATGCTTAACTCTCATATGAATGATAGTTGCTCAGTTGTGTCCCACCCTTTGTTTTGTGACCCCACAGACCATAGCCTGCCAGGCTTCTCTGTCCATGGGTTTCTTCAGGCAAGAATACTGGATTGGGTTGCCATTTCCTTCTCTGTAACTCTCATAATAATTACAAAATTTTTTTACCAGAACTGCATTGTGAAAGCTTTAAGTTAGGTGTGAGGTGATGGTGTACTCAAAGCTCACTCTTTGCTGCACAGATGAGCCATTGTCCACTTGTTTTTCTTCCTCTTCCCTCTAACACTTTGAAATCTTGCTTTTTGGAAATGTGATCTGACCTGGCACATTGGCTTATGTGAATGTAAACATCTCCCAAGATGTCATTTGCTGGCTTAATTATACCCAAAAGATGGTTCCTATATGAAGTCAGAAATTGTGGGGATTACACCATTGACATAATCTGAAATTCCAAAATCATTGGAAAGACAAATTTCCTTGGCACAGCCTTGCATCTAGACTCCTCCTGTTACAGAAACAAGACACTTCTTTCAGTTTACAGGTGGACTGATTCCTTAGGACCCAAAAACTGGTACGACAGAGCAGCTCTGAAAAGCCCCTCTGAACATTTGTGGTTCGTCTTGGGCCCCATCTTCTAATCCCTGGTCCTGGGAAGAAATCAGGTCAAGTGTTAGAAATGGAGCGGCTGCTAAGCTCGTAGCTGTAGTTTGTCTACACCGTGGATCCCAGGCTGGGGCAGGTCTCCAGGGGATCTCTATGGCTGCACATCTGCCACTCCTAACATGGCCCATTCAGCATTTTCGTGCTCTTTTCAGAGGAATTTTGAATGATTCTGTGGAAGGTATATATGAAAATGACCTGTCATTTATTTATTAATACATTGTCACAGATTTGGTAAAGTTACTTCTGGCTTTTGATTACTGATCTTTTCTTATTGTGGTGAAATATACACAGCATAAAGTTTACCATTTTCACTCCTTTTCAGTGCAGCATTTAGTGTCATTAGGTACATTCTCATTGTGTGGCCATCACCGTTATCCATCTCTGGAACTTTTTGTTTTTCCCAAGCTGAACCTCTGCTCCCATTAAACACTAACTCCCCGACTCCTCTCCCCTCACCCAGCACCGTTCCACTTCTTCTCTATGTGAATTTGACTACCTTAGTACCTCGTATAAGTGGAACCATACAGCGTTTGTCATTTTGTGTGAGGCTTATGTTCTGTAGCACGATGTCATCAAGGTTCATCCATGTTGTGGCAGGTGTCAGAATTTAATTCCTTTTTAAGGCTGAGTAATATTCCATTATAGGTCTATACAACATTCTGTGTATTTGCTCATCTGTCAATGGACAGTTGTTTCCACCTTTTAGGTATTGTGGACATAGCTGCTGTGAATATGAGTGCAAAAATTGTCTGTTCAAGTTTGTGTTTTTAGTTTTTTTGAGTATACCCTTAGTATAATTGTTGTATTTTATGATAACTTCATGTTTAATTTTTGAGCAACTTCCATATTCTCTTCCATTGTGGTTATATTATTTTACATTCTCACTTGATCTTTGGTTTTCTTCTTTAACTTGAGAAGTAAACGAAACATTTTTATAAAGTATGACATTGTGTTTGGATTGGTGGCTCCAGTTGGTGGTCTGTTGAAGCAGCTCCTGGTGTCTTTTCAGTTTTCTCTGATCTCTAGGGCCATTTTTCTTACTAAATAAAGGGATTTGGCAACACGGGTTGTAGTTTTCATAAAGTCAGCAGATTGGCATTAAGACCACAGTTTCCTCACAGGAACAGTGTTTTGAACATTATACTCATTCATTTCAGAATGAAAACACTAAGCCCAAAGTGTTTAAATATTATCACCTAGAGAATTAATGATTGAGTCCAGATTTAGAGTCCAAGTCTCCAAATTTCCTTCTTTAAATTACCCTCTCTGCTCTCATCTAATTTGGCTCAAAATTATTTAGTTGGCTCTTAAGTGTAAACCTACACCCTTTACCCTTCAGACAGGTCCACGTTCACTGAAACAGGGGGTGGATTTTGCTTCTACCTCCTCTTCCTCCCTTTGCCGTCCTTGCTGGCGGGGCTGCCACCACACTAAGTTAAAGGCTGAAGAAGGGTCCCTACAGCCCCGCTTTCAGGGGTCATTCTGCTTCTGCTGACACCACTCAAGACCCCAGGAACACATGCTCCATTGTGTTATGTTCTAAGATGACTTGGTATCACCTTAGGAATCCAGTTCTCTGTCTCCCTCTCTCATTTCAGGCACTTCGCCTAAGTAGCTCGGCCATGGGGAAGACCACCACAGGCCAGATAGTCAACTTGCTGTCCAACGATGTGAGCAGATTTGACCAGGTGAGCTGCCCCTGAGGGATCCTCTTCCATGTCCTGTTCTCACTGGGTTCAGCTTATTGGGATGCCAGGTGCCAGGGTTTGGTGTTGGCCAGGATTCCATTGAGGATGTAAGATGAAGGTTCTATTTATCCAACTTTCATTTCTCTGTGTGCAACTTAGATGTAATTATATGTATTGTTATGTAAATGAGAATTTTGTTTTTCTAATAATAGATGGGCAGCAGTGTTCTTGCCCAGCTTTGGTAGTGTCCCTAGGGGTCCTCCTGGCATGGCCCTCCTTGGCACGTGGTGTGGGTGTCGCTGGACAGTCTTCCTCCTCCTCTAGTTGATGAAGGCCTGGTGGGAGGGATTGTTCTTTCCCCTGTGCCCTATTCAATGTCTGCTGCGTAGAAAGCCTGTGAGGAACAATGCCAAGTAAGTGGTTCCCAGCCAAAGACAACCTACCCTCTGCTGTCACCTTCACAGTCTTTCTTCCATTGACCTTATGCATAGATGACATGACCCAGGGCATTGTAGCTATTGGTCAGATCTGTGTTGCACCAGATACTTCCCTTTCAAGTATTCATTCATCAAACATGAAGTAAGGCCCCTACTCACTTCCAGAGTTCAACAAAGCTTAGTTTCTTCCATGTATAAGCCACAGCCTATCAAGGAGGTAAATATACCAGTAATTACTGGAGAGAGTGGTAGGTACCATAAGATAGGCTTTCCTGGGATGCCACGGTTCCCCAGAGGAGTTGGGGGCTAAATTCTAGGACAGAGATCATTTGGGGAAGCCCTGGGATTTCTTTAGAAGGAATGATGCTAAAGCTGAAACTCCAGTACTTTGGCCACCTCATGTGAAGAGTTGACTCATTGGAAAAGACTCTGATGCTGGGAAAGATTGAAGGCAGGAGGAGAAGGGCACGACAGAGGATGAGATGGCTGGATGGCATCACTGACTCGATGGACGTGAGTCTGGGTGAACTCCGGGAATTGGTGATGGACATAGAGGCCTGGCGTGCTGTGATTCATGGGGTCACAAAGAGTTGGACACGACTGAGTGATTGAACTGAACTGAACTGAACTGAGCTTATCTGTGTTGTGGACAAAATCCACATCTTCCTTCAGTGCTGCTGGTCTGATTCTCCTGGGACGTCCCAGGAGATGTGCTGCCCCTGAAATATGTCATCTGGGGTAGACACTTTGATTTCTGCTTTAGCAGGTTTAAAGCCCACTGAGATAATTTCTGTTTAGTTTCCTTTTGTTCCTTCAGAGCATATTGTTTCCACACTGTATCCTTATTGGTTTTTATACCATTGTAAGAAGGCTTTGTCTTTCTCTCTTTAAGGTAATGATGTTCTTGCACTATCTGTGGGTGGGGCCACTGCAGGCTATGGCAGTGACTGCCCTGCTCTGGATGGAAATAGGAATATCATGTCTTGCTGGGATGGCAGTTCTCATTATTCTTCTGCTTTTGCAAAGCTGCTTTGGGACATTGTTTTCATCATTCTGGTAAGAGAAACACTGGTTTTAAAAATTGATAATATATAGGTTTTATTCCTAGTTTTTTTAAGGAATCTCCATACCATCTTCCATAGTGGCTATATCAATTTACATTCCCACCAACAGTACAAGAGCATTCCCTTTTCCCCACACCCTCTCCAGCATTTATTGTTTGTAGACTTCTTGATGATGGCCATTCTGACTGGTGTGAGGTGATATCTCATTGTAGTTTTGATTTACATTTCTCTAATAATGAGCGCTGTTGAGCATCTTCTCATGTGTTTGTTAGCCATCTGTATGTCTTCCTTGGAGAAATGTCTGTTTAGGTCTTTTCCCACTTTTTGACTGGGTTGTTTGTGTTTCTGGTATTGAGTTATATGAACTGCTTGTATATTTTGGAAATTAATCCTTTGTCTGCTGTTTCATTTGCTATTACTTTTTCCCATTTTGAGGGTTGTCTTTTCACCTTGCTTATAGTTTCCTTTGCTGTGCAAAAGCTTTTAAGTTTAATCAGGTCCCTCTTGTTTACTTTTGTTTTTATTTCCATTACTCTAGGAGGTGAGTCAGAGAAGAACTTGCTTAGATTTATGTCATCGAGTGTTGGGCCTATGTTTTCCTCTAAGAGTTCTATAGTTTCTGATCTTACATTTAGGTCTTTAATCCATTTTGAGTTTATCTTTGTGTATGTTGTTCTGACCCAGCAATCCCACTACTAGACATATACCCTGAGGAAACCAAAATTGAAAAAGACACATGTATCCCATTGTTCATTGCAGCACTATTTACAAAAGTACAACATGGAAGTGACCTAGATTTCCATCAACAAATGAATGGAAAATGAAATTATGGTACATATACACAATGGAATATTACTCAGCCATGAAAAGGAATGCCTTTGAGTCAGTTCTAATAAGGTAGATGAGTGTAGAACCTGTTATACAGAGTAAAGTAAGTCAGAAAGAGAAAGATAAATATCATATTCTAATGCATATACATGGAATCTAGAAAAATGGTACTGAAAAATTTACCTACAGGGCAGCAGTGGAGAAATAGACATAGAGAATAGACTCGTGGTCATGGGGAGAGGGGAGAAGAGGGTGAGATATATGGAGAGAGTAACATGGAAACCTACAGTACCATGTGTAAAATAGATAGCCAACAGGAATTTGCTCTATAGCTAAGAAACTTAAACAGGGGCTCTAGATCAATCTAGAGGGGTAGGATGGGGAGGGAGATGAGAGGCAAGTTCAAAAGGGAGGGGATATATGTATACCTATGGCTGATTCATGTTGAGATTTGATAGAAAACAACAAAATTCTGTAAAGCAATTATCCTTCAATAAAAAGATTTAAAAAATTGATAATATGTAATTGGTAATCTGTGGTCATGTATGGATGTGAGAGTTGGGCTGTGAAGAAGGCTGAGCGCTGAAGAATTGATGCTTTTGAACTGTGGTGTTGGAGAAGACTCTTGAGAGTCCCTTGGACTGCAAGGAGATCCAATCAGTCCATTCTAAAGGAGATCAGCCCTGGGATTTCTTTGGAAGGGATGATGCTAAAGCTGAAACTCCAGTACTTTGGCTACCTCATGCGAAGAGTTGACTCATTGGAAAACACTCTGACGCTGGGAGGGATTGGGGGCAGGAGGAGAAGGGGACAACAGAGGATGAGATGGCTGGATGGCATCACTGACTCGAAGGATGTGAGTCTGAGTGAACTCTGGGAGTTGGTGATGGACAGGGAGGCCTGGAGTGCTGCAATTCATAGGGTCGCAAAGAATCGGACACAACTGAGCGACTGATCTGATCTTATCTGATCTGAATTGGTAACATCACAGTTGCTGTTATTCAAAAACAAGACCAACACCTTCTCTAGTCTCTTCTTTGTGTGGGTTGTAGACCCTTCAGACTCAGCCAGTGGAGGCTCCAACCTTATGCTGAAGGCCCGTCTTGAAACAGGAACAGTGAAAGCATTCGCTAGCTCCTCTTGGCACCGTATCTGAATAAGTAGTGTCCTTCAGCAGAATTTGCCCATGTCCAAGTTATTTAAATATTGTTAAATAGTAATAATCTTGTAGGCCCATTTTTCACTGCATATATTTTTGTTATGCTTGTGTTGGAGCCTTTTCAGGTATTTATGTTCATGTTTCCATTAAGTTATAAGCACCCCAAGGGCTGATCTCCATTGTGTCTTTATGAAGCCCCACATTCACAGCAGCACATGTGATAGAAAAGTGGCTGGTGGTGAAGAGCCTTCTTCTGCTGAGTTAGACCTGAAGCAGGTCCCAGAGAGTTGGAGGTGGTTGGTTTTCAGGTGATGGAGATGTTGTGCTGCTTGAAGTTCACTGAGTTCTTGTGTGTGTGCAGGTCTGTGCTTGGTGTCTTTCTTTATTTGGAATTTCCTTTCCTGTCTTTGCTGTGGAGAGATGTTCCTTATCCTTCGAGGCCCTGTTCCAGTGCTACCAAGCCGCTGAAGCTCTTCTTGTTGGGAATTAACAAGTCCCATCTTTTCTGCTCCCCAGAACTTCTCTCCTTTTTCATTGCACATTGTCTTCCTGCATGTCTTTCTGCCTTCCCTACCTGTGACCTCCTTGAGCAGATAGATGGTTTGTATCTGACTCATTTCAGGTCTTCCCTAGCCAAAGCTGCACATTCTCCAAGTTACTTCTCGAAATGAGATGAATGGTTGACTTCTTAATTGAAGCCTTCTTCTCCATTTGTACTTTGAGTAGAATCTGCCTGTGTTCTAAGTGCAAAAAAGCTGTAGAGAACTATTTGCTTCCTGGCCACCACCTGCCACCCCCGCCCCCATGCCCACTACTGCTGTTGCTAAGGAAAGTTGGGCTGTGGTCACTAAAGCTCATCTGTCACGTCTGTCTCCTCAGGAGTAAGACCTCAGCTCTCACAGACGACAGGATCAAGACCATGAGCGAAGTCATAACTGGCATCAGAACAATAAAAGTGAATGCCTGGGAAAAGTCATTTATAGACCTTATTACCAGACTGAGAAGGTAAGTTTATATATATAGATGTCACTCCATATTTTCATTCTTTATTTCCTATTTACTGGATGCTTTAGATGTCTTACCAAAGAAGTATTTAAGTTCACCAATACTTACTATTCACTGCATCATCCATGTGTTACAGGAAGGTTAAGGAGAATGGTGGAGACATCATTTAACCTGCTCTTCCATTTACCATATTCTCAAAGGAAAAAATACATATGCTTCTTAGTTGTATAGAAATGAAATTCTAAGTAGTTCTGAAAACCTCAAATCTCAATAATCAATGTCTTTAAGATAGTATTCGAGACAATGACATTCAAATTAAGATTGTAATTTATGTTGATGGCCCATAAATGAGGAGATTATAGAGATTGGTGTACCTATATTGAGCCAAACTATATGAATCACTATTTTTTTTAATTAATTTATTTTTTATTGAAGGATAATTGCCTTACAGAATTTTGCTGTTTTCTGTCAAACCTCAACATGAATCAGCCATAGGTATACAAATATCCCTTCCCTTTTGAACCTCCCTCCCATCTCTCTTTATTCTTCGTTGTTGTGATTAGTCAGTCATATCCCACTCTTTTGTGACCCCATGGACTGTAGCTCACCAGGCTCCTCTGTCCATGGAATTTCCCAGGCAGGAATACCGGAGAGGTTGCCATTTCCTTCTCCAGAGGATATTCCTGACCGAGGGATTGAACCTGTGTTTCTGCATTGCAGGTGGATTCTTTATCACTAACAAGTTCATGAATCACTATTATTCATTTCAAAAGGAGCTATGAAAACACTGTTCCTTTCGTTTTGCTTCATGTTTGTAGACTATTTTTCCATCTTTTATTTAAATATCTTATGAGCATTTCTCTGACCCCACCTTGTCACCTCTGACTTTGCACCTTTCTGGGGAGCGCCCCCCTGCCCCGCTGCTGGGAATACACTCCCATGTTCCTTCTTCTTTGGCCTCCTCCAAGCCTGACCAACTCTAACTCATCTTCTCAGGGTCCATGTGTGTGTGACTTGCCCTGACTCCACTGCTCTGGGTTACATGCCTCTGCTCTGAGCTCCCATGGGAGCTGTGCTGACCGTCTCTGTCTATTGTCTCCCAATTTTGTGGTTGCTAATTCTCTTCCCCCACAGGTTCATGAGCCCCTGGAGGGGACAGGTTGTGTCTTTCTGTGGGGAGACCAGCACAGGACTTGTGATTATGAATGCTTGTTGAATGAATGTTGAATCCCGTCTGATTGACCCAGAATGTTTGAAAGTGTGATTTAATCCTCCCCTTACTTAAAAGAGTGAAGTGATGATGAAATCTGTGGTCCTGGTGTTGGGGCAGACTCCTGGGTGTGCACTATGCTAATGTCTCCATGATGTGAGGGATAGTTTATTTTAATCTGTGTCTACTCCCTAGAAAAGGGCCACTCATGTGGGGCACTGAATTCATGTCTTGTATGTTGATGCTTCTTTTAAATCCTATATCCTACTTTCTTTTCTAGGAAGGAAATTTCCAAGATTCTGAGACGTTCCTACCTTCGGGGCATGAATATGGCAATATTTTTCGCTGTGAGCAAAATCATGATTTTTGTCACCTTCATCACCAATGAGCTCCTTGACAACCTGATCACAGCCAGCCAGGTGTTTGTGGTGGTGACGCTGTTCGAGGCTCTGCGGTTCTCGAGCACCCTCTACTTCCCCATGGCCATCGAGAAGGTGTCAGAGGCCGTTGTCAGCATCCAAAGAATCAAGGTTTAGTGAAAAATAACTTTTTAAAGTTATAGCTGGATTTTACCTAAAATACCTCCTTCTATGTAGTGTCACTGTGTGCCAGTTAGGTGAGATGTAACTCTTTCAGTGCCAAGCTGGCAGTCTTTCAAAGTGTATGTACTTCCGTCTTTTCTTAGTGTGTTAAAAGTATCATAAGATCCATGAATGGGAAAGACTAGAGATTTGTTCAAGAAAATTAGAGATAACAAGGGAACATTTCATGCAAAGATGGACTCAATAAAGAACAAAAATGGTATGGACCTAACAGAAGCAGAAGATGTTAAGAAGAGGTGGCAAGAATACACAGAAGAACTCTACAAAAAAAGATCTTCATGACCCAGATAATCACGATGGGGTGATCACTCACCTAGAGCCAGACATTCTGGAATGTGAAGTCAACTGGTCCTTAGGAAGCATCACTATGAACAAAGCTAGTGGAGGTGATGGAATTCTAGTTGAGCTATTTCATATCCTAAAATATAATGCTGTGAAAGTGCTGAACTCAATATGTCAGCAAATTTGGAAAACTCAGCAGTGGCCAGAGGCCTGGAAAAGCTCAGGTTTCATTCCAATCCCAAAGAAAGGCAATGCCAAAAAATGCTCAAACTACCGCAGAATCGCACTCATCTCACATGCTAGTAAAGTAATGCTCAAAATTCTCCAAGCCAGGCTTCAGCAATACGTAAATCATGAAATTCCAGATGTTCATGCTGGTTTTAGAAAAGGCAGAGGAACCAGCGATCAAATTGCCAACATCCTCTGGATCATCGAAAAAGCAAGAGAGTTCCAGAAAAACATCTATTTCTGCTTTACTGACTATGCCAAAGCCTTTGACTGTGTGGATAACAATAAATTGTGGAAAATTCTGAATGAGATGGGAATACCAGACCATCTGATCTGCCTCTTGAGAAATTTGTATGCAGGTCAGGAAGCAACAGTTAGAACTGGACATGGAACAACAGACTGGTTCCAAATAGGAAAAGGAGTACATCAAGGCTGTATATCGTCACCCTGTTTATTTAACTTATATGCAGAGTACATCATGAGAAACCCTGGGCTGGAAGAAGCACAAACTGGAATCAAGATTGCCGGGAGAAATATCAATAACCTCAGATATGCAGATGACACTACCCTTATGGCAGAAAGTGAAAAGGAACTAAAAAGCCTCTTGATGAAAGTGAAAGTGGAGAGTGAAAAAGTTGGCTTAAAGCTCAACATTCAGAAAACGAAGATCATGGCATCTGGTCCCATCACTTCGTGGGAAATAGATGGGGAAACAGTGGAAACAGTGTCAGACTTTATTTTTGGGGGCTCAAAAATCACTGCAGATGGTGACTGCAGCCATGAAATTAAAAGACGCTTACTCCTTGGAAGGAAAGTTATGACCAACCTAGATAGCATATTCAAAAGCAGACATTACTTTGCCAAAAAAGGTTCATCTAGTCAAGACTATGGTTTTTCCTGTGGTCATGTATGGATGTGAGAGTTGGACTGTGAAGAAGGCTGAGTGCGGAAGAATTGATGCTTTTGAACTGTGGTGTTGGAGAAGCCTCTTGAGAGTCCCTTGGACTGCAAGGAGATCCAACCAGTCCATTCTGAAGGAAATTGGCCCTGGGATTTCTTTGGAAGGGATGATGCTGAAGCTGAAACTCCAGTACTTTGGCCACCTCATGCGAAGAGTTGACTCATTGGAAAAGACTCTGATGCTGGGAGGGATTGGGGGCAGGAGGAGAAGGGGATGACAGAGGATGAGATGGCTGGATGGCATCACTGACTCGATGGACGTGAGTGTGAGTGAACTCCGGGAGTTAGTGATGGACAGGGAGGCCTGGCGTGCTGCGATTCGTGGGGTCTCAAAGAGTCAGACACGATTGAGTGACTGATCTGATCTGATCTGATGCAGGTTAGGAAGCAACAGTTAGAACTAATCATGGAACAACAGACTGGTTCCAAATAGGAAAAGGAGTACATCAAGGCTGTATATTGTCACCTTGCTTATTTAACTTACATGCAGAGTATCTCATGAGAAACGTTGGGCTGGATGAAACACAAGCTGAAATCAAGATTGCAGGGAGAAATATCAATAACCTCAGATATGCAGATGAAACCACCCTTATGGCAGAAAGTGAAGAGGAACTAAAGAGCCTCTTGATGAAAGTGAAAGAGGAGAGTGAGAAAGTTGACTTAAAGCTCAACATTCAGAAAACTAAAATCATGGCATCTGGTCCCATCACTTCATGGCAAATAGATAGAGATACACTGGAAACAGTGGCAGACTTTATTTTTTTTTGGGGGGGGGCTACAAAATCACTGCAGAGGGTGACTGCAGTCATGAAATTAAAAGATGCTTACTTCTTGAAAGGAAAGATTTGACCAACCTAGCAAAATATTAGAAAACAGACATTACTTTGCCAACAAAGGTCCATCTAGTCAAGGCTATGGTTTTTCCAGTAGTCATGTATGCATGTGAGAGTTGGACTATAAAGAAAGTTGAGCACTGAAGAATAGATTCATTTGAACTGTAGTGTTGGAGAAGACTCTTGTAAAGTCCCTTGTACAGCAAGTGGATCCAACCAGTCCATCCTAATGGAGATCAGTTCTGGGTGTTCATTGGAAGGACTGATGTTGAAGCTGAAACTCCAATACTTTGACAACCGGATGTGAAGAGATGACTCATTTGAAAAGACCCTGATGCTGGGAAAGACTGAAGACGGGAGGAGAAGGGAATGACAGAGGATGAGATGGTTGGATGGCATCACCGACTCAATGGACATGAGTTTAGCTAAACTCTGGGAATTGTTGATGGACAGGGAGACCTGGCATGTTGCAGTCCATGAGGTCGCAAAAAGTCGGACACAACTGAGTACCTGAACTGAACTGAAGATCCGTGCTCATTTAGCAGTAGTAGTATTAATAGCAGCAACACAGGCCTTTGCCATGCAGTGATAGCTGCAGGACGATTCAAATGTCTAAAAGCAGGCGATGCAAACAAATTGCATCTCCTGTGCTGACTGGAACGTCTAGGCAGTAATGGTGCACAGTCCTGGGGTGACTTGGATTCCTCTCTGGTCTGGGAGGGGAAGAATTTGCTGAGAAGTCCCTGTTCCCTGGACAGGAAGTGTGGCCTCAGATTCACTTAGTTCTCTGTGTTTAAAACTGGATTCTTTCCACCAAAGATGTCTTATTGTTGATTTCTGATCTCTGCATTTTTGTTCCTGTTCTTCTTTTACTTCGTGTCTAAGCCTCTCTCTAGCTGCCCTCATCCTTTCAAATGTGTGATTCCCACCATGCCTGTTGTCTCCTTTTTAAAACTAACTGTCCCTAAATAGTTAGGGGTAAATAATTTTTATCATGAAGACAAGGGCCTGGCACACAGTAGGTGCTCAAATATTTCTGTTTAAAATGAAGATTAAATCGTCTCTGTGAAAATGAATGATTTATTATGCGGGCTTCCCTGGTGGCTCAGCGGTTAAAGCGTCTGCCTGGAATGCGGGAGACCTGGGTTCGATCCCTGGGTCGGGAAGATCCCCTGGAGAAGGAAATGGCAACCCATTCTAGTATTCTTGCCTGGAGAATCCCATGGAGGGAGGAGCCTGGTAGGCTACAGTCCATGGGGTCGCAAAGAGTCGGACATGACTAAGCGATTTCACTTTCACTTCATAAGCCCAAGAAGTCTATTTTTCTCTAAACGATGAAGGGGGACCCATGTTCTTGGCACTGAATGATTCCCATAGGATTGTGAAAGATTTTAACTTCAAAGCACTAAAACTTTTCAGTGACTTTTGCATCCAGTAAAATGTGTCTCTGAGGTTATCTTATTCACAGAGCAGCTTTAGGTTTTCCATTACCACCACTAGGAAGTCAGTCTTTTTGGCTGAAGTTCTGATGTGGATACTTTTCTGCATAACCTGTTCTGGGTCTGCACTTCATGGCTCTAATGGCCATTTAATTTCAGCTTTTCATCAGAGTGGGTCCTGGAGAAAAATCCAGCCATCACTTGGTGCTTTTTTTCTTTTATTTATTTATTTATTATTTTAAATTTTATTTTATTTTTTAAACTTTACATAATTGTATTAGTTTTGCCAAATATCAAAATGAATCCGCCACAGGTATACATGTGTTCCCCATCCTGAACCCTCCTCCCTCCTCCCTCCCCACACCATCCCTCTGGGTTGTCCCAGTGCACCAGCCCCAAGCATCCAGTATCGTGCATCGAACCTGGACTGCTTTTTTTCTTTGAAAGTGGGAATTTCTGTTCTAATATACACACATTGAGTGTTGATGTCTTGGTTACACACTTACGCTGAAATTGTATCTGATTCTGTGTGGACCAGATATATAACATATACATTGCTCTCCATGGCCCTTGGTCTTTTTAATCAATAAAAATTGATATATTCCAGATGAGAAATTCAAGCAAGGTGTTTTGAGGCTTATGCTGCATCACAAAGTATGAAACCAATACAATATTGTAAAGTAATTAACCTCCAATTAAAATAAATAAATTTATTTAAAAATAAATAAATAAAAAATAAAATAAAACAATATTTGTATAATTTAAAAAAAAATAAAAAACTGATGCCCTGTTGACTCTTTGAGAACAGCAGGCTCATTTCTTAAGTGCGGGTAGGGGAGGTTTGATGGTTTGAGCCAGAGGGGTGACTTATGTGGTCTGCCCACCATCTCGTAGGTGCCATGTGCCAAGATCATACACAGTTTCCTGCTTTTGATCCCAGCAGCTCAGAAATGGCAGTTGGCTTGTGGTGTTTTTGTATCTTACTGTTCGTAATTGCCTTTGGGTGTGTGCAGTTAGTCCCTTACGATTTCTTTGTATTTTGTTGCTCAAGGAGATGTTTGTCCAGGTGCAAGTGCTCCCATACAGGGCCCTGGGTCCCAGCCTGCCTCATAAAATTTCTCTTGTTGCTGTGTCAGCTTTAACTATGTAAGGCTGTAGCCATGCTACAGTGGTTGGACTGATTTGAACAACCATACAGTCTGATTATGCAAGACTCAGTCTTAGCTTGGGTTGGGACTGCATAAGTGCATAAATGACATAGTGTCTCTCCTCTATGTGACTTAATATTCCTCTGGGGATTCAGAGGTAGGGAGGGTAGTGCCAGCTGGGGAGGTACTGAGATGGTTCCCAGTAAGGTTAGTATTTGAGATGGGCCAGAAGGAAGGATGGGGTCAGAACTCAGAGTGTCCAAGTAGAGGTCACCTGGGGAGTGTGGACTTAGGTGCTGGTCTATCATTGGGAGGTGTTAATTGTGGTGGACATTCTTGGAGGTGCTGTAGAGAGATCAGGAAGGAGTGGTGTGTTTGGGGTCAGTTTGGTGGTTTGGAGGAGAACTCAGGAAGGAATCAGAAAAAGAAAAGTATCAGTATTTGAAATGATTAATTAGTGAGTGAGTTTCTGAAATTATGTTGTTTTCAGAGGAAAGAAGAATTGGGAAAGAGATCAGCTTTGGGAGAACAGATGAGAGCTGCTACGTGGCTAATGATGGGAGAGGTGGTGTAGAGAGAGGACTCAGGCTGCAGTGGTTGAGAGCCTGCAGAGAAGTTCTCAGACCACTGTCTGTTCATCTTGCCTCCTGCTGGACACGGGTTTGGTGTGGGCAGAAGTAGCTTTGCCCAGTGTTAGATTCTCTGTGAGCCTAGATGAAAGGAGGAGGAAATGAGAGGATCAAGTCTCCTGCCAGCTAGTGTTTGAGAGAAATGCAAGGATCCTGTCTTTCTTTTCCTGCACAAGCATTTTCATTCATGTCCATCGAGTCGGTGATGCCATCCAGCCATCTCATCTTCTGTTGTCCCCTTCTCCTCCTGCCCCCAATCCCTCCCAGCATCAGGGTCTTTTCCAATGGGGAGTTGACTTAGATGTATATGTACTATAATAATAGTATATTGCATACTATATACTATTTACTATTTCTCAAGTGAACCAGTGAAGTCGCTCAGTCGTGTGTGACTCTTTGCGACCCCGTGGACTGTAGCCTACCAAGCTCCCCCATCCATGGGATTCTCCAGGCAAGAATACTGGAGTGGGTTGCCATTTCCTTCTCCAGAGGATCTTCCCTACCTAGGGATCGAACCCGGGTTTCCTACACTGGAGGCAGACGCTTTAACTTCTGAGCCAGCAGGGAAGCCCAAGACCTAATAAAATACAGCTATAAAATGATAGATAGGCTGTATAAAATTTGTATTGCAAATTTCAGAGAAACAGTTGTTTTGTTTGTGCTTTCTTCTTTCAGTATAAACAATCTATGTTTTGCCATTTTCTGTAGAAATTTCTGTTACTTGATGAGATGTCACAGTGCTACCCTCAGCTGCCATCAGATGGTAGAACAATTGTGGATGTGCAGGCATTTACAGCTTTTTGGGAAAAGGTAAGAAACCTTCCATTCCAAAATCGTGACTGCTAAAAGAAAACTGTGACATAGATTTACTGGAGAATTTTGAGATTTTACACATACTGTAAAATGTGACTTTCTCATTTACTGAGAATATGTTATAAAAATTCTCGGAATCAGGAATAAGGTTTACAATGAATGGAGATTAAGTGTAATAGCCTGAGGCATTTGACATGTTGCTTTTTTTCTCATTTTCTTTTTTTTATTTTTCTGATTTCCTGTCAACTTCTCTTTCTTTTTTTTTTAATTTAATTTAATTTAATTTAATTTTAAACTTTACATAATTGTATTAGTTTTGCCAAATATCAAAATGAATCCGCCACAGGTATACGTGTGTTCCCCATCCTGAACCCTCGTCCCTTCTCCCTCCCCATACCATCCCTCTGGGTCGTCCCAGTGCACTAGCTCCAAGCATCCAGTATCGTGTATCGAACTTGGACTGGCAACTCGTTTCATACATGATATTTTACATGTTTCAATGCCATTCTTTGGGTAATAATCTTTTTCTCATTTTCAAGAGAGCTTTCAATGTATTAGCATGTGTTGAGCTTAAAGTATGTAAATTCTTCTTTTAATTTTTAGTTTATTTTTCATTATGTTTTATTACAGAGTATTAAATATAATTCCCTGTGCTATACAATAGGATCACCGTAAAAAAATATATAGAACATAAATACATTTTTTCATGAAAAGTGAAAGTTGCTCAGTCATGTCTGACTCTTTGTGACCCCATGGACTATACAGTTCATGATTATCTCTAGGGCAGAGTACTGGAGTGGGTAGCCTTTCCCTTCTCCAGGAGATCTTCCCAACCCATGGACTGAACCTAGGTCTCCCATATTGCAGGCAGATTCTTTACCAGCTGAGCCAGAAAAGCCAGATCTAATACTCTGGGCTGAAGGGTGAAGTGTTAATCACTTCAGCTGTGTCTGAGTCTTTGTGACCCCATGGACTATAGCCCACCAGGTGCCTCTATCCATGGGAATGGATACCCACCCCAGTATTTCTGTTCTTGTTCAGTAGCTCAGTAGTGTCCAGTTCTTTGCAACTCCAAGAACTGCAGCATGCCAGACTTCCCTGTCCTTTACCATTCTCCCAGAGCTTGTTCAAACTCATGTCCATCGAGTCAGTGATGCCATCCAACCATCTCATCCTCTGTCATCCCATTCTCCTCCTACTTTCAATCTTTCCCAGCACCAGGGTCTTTTCCAGTGAGTCAGCTCTTTGCATCAGGTGGCCAAAGTATTGGAGCTTCAGCTTCAGCATCAGTCCTTCCAATGAATGCTCAAGATTGATTTCCTTTAGGATTGACTGGTTTGATCTTATTGCTGGCCAAGGGACTCCCAAGAGTCTTCTCCAACACCACAGTTCAAAAGCATCAATTCTTCTGCACTCAGCCTTATTTATGGTCCAATTCTCACATCCATACATGACTACTGGAAAAACCATAGCTTTGACTATATGGACCTTTGTTGGCAAAGTAACGTCTCTGCTTTTTAATACACAGTTTAGGTTTGTCATAGCTTTTCTTCCAAGGAGCAAACATTTTTAATTTCATGGCTGCAGTCACTGTCTGAAGTGATTTTGGAGCACAAGAAAATAAAATCTGCCACTGTTTCTACTTCCCCCCTTTCTATTTGCCATGAGGTGATGAAACCAGATGCCATGATCTTAGATTTTAGAATGTTGAGTTTTAGGCCAGTTTTTTCACTCTCCCTTCTCACTTCCATCAAGAGGCTCTTTAGTTCCTCTTCACTTTCTGCCATTAGAGTGGTATCACTTGCATGTTTGAGATTGTTGATATTCTGCCAGAATTCTAGATTCCATTTTGTGTTTCATCTGGCCTGGCATTTTGCATCATGTAGTCTGCATAAAAGTTAAATTAGCAGGGTGACAATATACAGCCCTGACGTACTCCTTTCCCAATTTGGAACCAGTCTGTTGTTCCATGTCTCATCCTAACTGTTTCCTCTTGACCTGTATACAGGTTTCTTAGGTGACAGGTAACATGATCTGGTATTCCCATCTGTTTATAAATTTTCCACAGTTTCTTGTGATCCACACAATTAAAGGCTTTAGCATAGTCAATGAAGCAGAAGTAGATGTTTCTCTGGAGTTCTCTTGCTTTTTCTGTGATCCAACAAATGTCAGCAATTTGATCCCTGGTTCCTTTGTCTTTTCTAAACCCAGCTTACACATCTAGAAGTTCTCTGTTCATGTACCGCTGAAGCCCAGGTTGAAGGATTTTGAACATTACTTTGCTAGCACGTGAAATGAGCACAACTGTGTGGTAGTTGGAACGTTCCTCTGTCCGTATGGGAATCTAATCAAAGAAGGAACCTTCCTAAAGTTAGCTAAAGCTGCCTCAAATCCCCAAAGAGATAAGATTTAATGAAGAGACCTCTAGGACACAGTATCTTAAAGCAGGAAAGAGAAAAATGTGGGTTATATTTTGCATATCAGTTATGTTGACTATTGTTATCTTTTCCCCTTTGTAAAATAATTTGTTACTTTATTAAAATGGGTACATTTTTATAAACTTTAATTTGTAGGCATCAGAGACCCCAACCCTACAAGGCCTTTCCTTTACTGTCAGACCTGGTGAACTGTTAGCTGTGGTTGGACCTGTGGGCGCAGGAAAGGTAAGTTGTGATGCCTTTTGTCAGCTTGATGCAACTCCACAGCACCTGTTCAATCCTCAGAGTGGAGCCCAGAGCCGAGTGTGACTCAGTTTGAATTGAGTGTGTCTAGAACAGTGTTTCTCTAGGTGTGTTCCATGGAACACCCATTTTACAAGAAGGTTTCATGGCAAATAAATCAGGATAAATGCATATTGTCTTTTCCTTCTTGATGCTTCACATGGCCCAGTTGTGAATTGCTTGTGGGGAATTTGGATGTCTCAGTGAAGGAAATTATTTATGTGACAGCTGTTCAGGATGGACAGAGACAATGAGGACTCCTTTTCATCTGTGGACCCTCCAGGAAGTCTGGAGGTCATAAAGCTCTTCCCGGAAACTTTGAGTATTTCCTCCTGTGACTTGATGTGATCCTGTCGGTGCATGTAGAGTGAATGTGCAGCCATGTGCTGGAGATAAAGATACAGACGTGGGCAAGACCCCAACTCTCTGCCTTTCAGAGGCAACCAGGTTCTGGGGCGAGACAGGCATGCAGACATATTATTTCAGCCCAGTGTCGTGAGTGCTCTGATGGTGTGGATGCATACCACGTCTCTGTGATGTTAAAGATCTGAAGGGAATGTGCACATGCACAACAAACAACAAAACAACAACAAACAGCAAACAAACAACAAAATACAGAAATCTAAATGTGGGATGTGGGGTTCCCTGCTGGCTCAGTGGTATAAGAGTCCACCTGCCAATGCAGGAGACACAGGTTTGATCCCTGGTCTGGGAAGATCCCACATGTGGAGCAACTAAGCCCATGCACCATGACTATTGGGCCTGTGCTCTGGAGCCTGGGAGCTGCAGCTGCTGAAGCCTGCCCACTAGAGCCTGTGCTCCTTAACAAGAAAACCCCCATGCACTGCAATGAAGGCCCAGTGAAAACAAAAATAAATAAAATTAGAACTGTGGTACAGCAGAAACCAACACAATATTGTAAAAAATAAATAAAAAATAAATAAAATAAATCAAGATAAATAAAATTATTTTTAAAAATGTGGGATGTGTGCACGAAAGGGTGCTGATTTCCTTGGTGATGGACTTTTGCTCTGCAGACACAGGTCATTTCAGAGTTCTTTCAGTTAATCATCTTTGATATATTCTTCACACATAGCTTTTTAAGAACAAGTGTTTGTCAAGTAAAAGATACCCAGATGCAAGAGCAACTAAATTAAACATCAGATACAAAATACACATCCTGCTGGGCTGCTCTGCTAGAGAAGGATGTTAACCTTCTTAATTACTCTTTCCTGAGTAGAACTTCATTTGAAGGTTACCTGGGCAGAGTAGATTGTTTATACTGTTGTTATACTATATTCCCTGGTGGCTCAGATGGTCAAGTCTGCCTGCAGTGTGGGAGACCCAGGTTCGATCCCTGGGTTGGGGAGATCCCCTGGAGAAGGAAATGGCAGCCCATTCCAGTATTGTAACCTGGAAAATCCCATGGACAGAGTAGTCTGGCGGGCTACAATCCATGGGGTCGAAAGAGTTGGACACAACTAAGCGACTTCACTATACTATTAATATATTCCTTATCAGTCATTTTTTTCCTTGACTTTTTGTGTCATTTTCAATTGTTTTTTTTGGAATCAACTGTGAGGGCTGTACTTTATCCTGTTGAAGGAAAAGGTTCTATCCTGTATCAAGCACCAGGGTGGGGTTGGGTGTGCTGCACGGAGTGTTCCGCCCTGTGTGCTGCCTGTTCACGTGTGTGTGCTGCCGTCTGTTGCAGTCATCACTGTTGAGCGCTGTGCTGGGAGAGCTGCCCCCGAGCCAGGGGAAGGTCAACGTCCACGGGAGGATCGCGTATGTCTCTCAGCAGCCCTGGTTGTTTCCAGGAACTGTGAAGAGTAACATTTTATTTGGGAAGAAATATGAAAAAGAACAATATGAAAAAGTAATAAAGGCTTGTGCTTTGAAAGAGGTGAGTAATGACTTGTGAGTTGCATTTATTTGAATTTCAAATAATGATAGTGTTGATTTAAACTACAAGGTTTGTCAAAAGTTCTTTTTTAAAAAATGGAAAGATTTTTTGAATGTTGCTTAATTTTTAAAGTTGGACTTCTGGGATTTTATGCAGGCATATTTACATATGCTGTCCTTTTAATGCTTATGGGATAATGACACTCACAGAATACCTTTTCCGGCGGGGGGAGGGGTTGTTTCAATCTGTGAAGTTTCATTAGCTTTTAACTTTTTTAATGGAAAGCTATAAAAACTTACAAAAACAGAGAGCACAGTGTAATGAACCCTTCATGTACCCACCCCTAGTTTCAGCCAGGATCAGCTGGTGGCCAGTCTCCCTGTATCTCTACCCCTGCCCTCTGCCAGCCCCACCCCCACCCAGAGTATTGTGGAGCAGATCCTAGACCTCAGATTAGTTCATCTGTAAACACTTCATTAGTTTTCTCTAAAATATAGTAAAGCCTTTTGGGGAAAAAAATCACTATATTTCACCTGAAAAATACCTCAAGTTCCTGAATATTATCGACCTGCTAGTCTGTGTTGGCGTGTTTTTGATCATCTCACTGAGAAATCTCCTTCACCACTGTTTGAACCCACGTAAGGTCTGTCCCTGTACTTAGGTGATGCTTCCTTGTTCCCTTTCAGTCTGTGGGTGTCTCTCTCCACTTCATTTTTGACTAGTAATTTATTATTTAAGGAAACTGGAATGCTTTAATATTTCCTTTTAATACTGCATCATTTCACTGAGGGAGATTATTTTCAGAAATGGAGTTGGATTTCATAGAAATGGTGAGATGAAAGGTTTAACTGTATGTTGGGATTTAAATAAGATTAGTGAGTAAATGATGAGAACTAAACTTAACTGATAGGAGAATTCAATTTGGCGAAAAGAAAGGGAAAAAAGTAAATAACGTTAAATACTATGTTACTCTCTTGGGTTATAAAAATCAGTGAATAATAGTATTGAAGGGCTCCCCACCACCCCCACCCCTGGGTTTTGTTCAGTGCAGTCTGGAATCCCACTATTCTCTTTTACTGTAAGGAAAAGACAGGGACAGATCTTCAAAGGTGTGGTGTTGAAGACTCCAAACCTGCTTTGTGAGGAAATGGTAATTCTCCTCGAACAGCATAGGATATATCAGGTGATCGTGTGCATGCTAAGTCACTTCAGTTGTGTCTGACTCTGCGGCCCTATGGACTGTAGCCTGGCAGGCTTATCTATCCATGGGATTCTCCAGGTAAGAATACTGGGTTGGGTTGCCATGCCTTCCTGCAGGGGATTTTCCTGACCTAGGGGTCAAACCCTCGCCTCTTATGTCTCCGGCATTGCCAGGTGGATTCACATCATTTGAACAAACAGAATTGCTTGTTTAATGGGCTTGTTTCTTTATTCTGGGTTCTTGTTCATGGGTGATTGTATGTTTGCGGAAATGATGTCAAATTAGCAGGAATGAGCTAGATTTTTATTAAATGGTGTCGATACCATGTAAGAAAAGAAGGGATAGCAAATGTAGAACAGTGAGAACAGTAGCTCCCATTTATTCAGAGTCCATGTGCAAAGCCTTTTTCTGTCTTTCACACGTGCATGTGCACACACATAATTTAGATTTATGAGTTATTCATTCTTTATGAGTGTCTTCGATGTTCCCATCCTCACTTTATAGTTAGTATAACTGAGGCCTGGAGCAATGAGACACCTTATCTCTACATTTGCAGCTCAAGTTCAGATCCCAGGGAGATGATGCTTTGCCACAGCCTCGTGGGGTGATTGGGCCAGTAACACGGGCAGTGTTCTGGGGCTTTACCCACCCTGGGGCATCCGTGCAGCACAGACTCTGGTGGGAAGGGGACCTGCAGGACTGGGCTGCACAGTGATTCTTCTGTATGTGATGTGACATTTCTATAAACATGGACTGCTCTCCTGTTCGTGTGCGTAGTTGGGACATGGAGTTTGGGCCTCTCATACCCAGCCCCTCCTTGGCAGAAAGGGAGGCCCAGCGTGGAGAAGTAGCGGAGAGGAGAGTTCTGGCCCCAGCTTCATCACTTGCCTGCTGTCACTCTGGACATGTCCAGTTACCTGCCTGGACCTCTGACGTTTCTGCAGCAAAATGAGAACATTGGGTCAGAGGGTTTCCAGGAGGTTTTGTTGCTGCTCTGAAATGTCATGTATGACTCCGATTAATAAGAGGTCAGCAAAGGCTTTATGACACCTGAGAACTAGTTAGTAAGTTAAAAGAGCCTCTGCCTGTCTCCTTTTGGATTCCAGGTATCAGAGGATGGTCATAAGGCAATCATAGGAAATAGCAGCATCCTGGAGTTAGTCTGGCCTGTAGACACAGAGATGGCATGTGTGGTAGGAAAGGCTTGGCCAAGCTTCCCTCATAGCTCAGTTGGTAAAGAATGTACCTGTAATGCAGGAGACCTGAGTTCGATTCTTGGGTTGGGAATATCTGCTGGAGAAGGGATAGGCTACCCATTCCAGTATTCTTGGGCTTCTCTTGTGACTCAGCTAGTAAAGAATCCACCTGCAATGTGGGAGACTCGGGTTCAATCTCTGGTTTGGGAAGATGCCCTGGAGAAGGGAAAGGCTACCCACTTCAGTATTCTGACCTGGAAAATTCCATGGACTATATAGTCCATGGGGTCGAAAAGAGTCAGACAAGACTGAGCGACTTTCACTTTCACTTTGGAGAGAAACAGTCCTGGGTAGTAATTCCAGATATGTGTCTCAGTTTCCATTCTTATTAAATGGGGGAGGGTTGGGGTTACTGTAAAGGCTACAGAAAATGCCTGTGAAATGTAAAGAGACCAGAGTTTCAGTTAATGGTGGCTATTGTTACTATTCTAACCTTTTCCTCTCCATCCATTTATCCATCCATTGATCTTGCCTGGCAAATCCCATGGATGGAGGAGCCTGGTAGGCTGCAGTTCATGGGGTCTCTAGTGTCAGACAGGACTGAGCGACTTCACTTTCACTTTTCACTTTCATGTATTGGAGAAGGAAATGGCAACCCACTCCAGTGTTCTGGCCTGGAGAATCCCAGGGATAGGGAGAGCCTGGTGGGCTACCGTCTCTGGGGTCGCACAGAGTCGGACACAACAGAAGCGACTTAGCAGCAGCAGCAGCAGCATAAATGTAATAAAGATTTCTCTTTACCCCTACATCCCCCAAATCTTGAAGGAAAAGCCATAAAAAAAGCAACATTTATTGTTTAAAAAATATTTATTTAAATTGGAAGATAATTACAATATTGTGATGATTTTTTCCATAGAGCAACATGAATCGGCCATGGGTATACATGTGTCCCCCTATACTGAACCCCCCTCCCACCTCCCTACCCACCCTATCCCACTGAATTGCCCCAGATTACTAGCTTTGGGTGCCCTGCTTCATGCATCAAACTTGCGTTGGTCATCTATTTTACTTATGGTACTGTACATGTTTCAATGCTATTCTCTCAAATTATCCCACCTTCGCCTTCTCACCTGAGTCCAAAAGTCTGTCCTTTACATCTGTGTCTCCTTTGCTACTCTGCATGTAGGATCTTCATTACTGTCTTTCTAAAAGCAACATTTTAATATAAAACATATGTTAGTAGCAACTAGATGTATTATACTAAATCTTATTGAAGTAACTCTTTAAGTTCATTGAGCTGAAAATTTTTCTGTAACAAAACAGGGAGACATGAAGTAATCAGAGGGCAATGTTGATTCAAGTTGATGACATCAACTCCAAGGTCTAGGAGTCAGAAGGTTCAGGAATTGAGTCCCAGTCACTCTATTGACCAGATGTTTGGTTTTGGGTTTTTTGATCCTTACAAGCCTGTTTCTTCATCTGTAAAATGGAGATAGTAAAACTATCAACCTCATGAGGTTTTTTTGAGGATGAAATGTGGTAATGATTTTAAAGCACCTGATTGCTAGGGACAAAACAAGTACTCTGTAAATGAGTTTTAAAATAAATTAATTTTTAATTATAAACTCAGCCAGATTCTGGAAAATTATATCCATAAAATGTGACATGTAAGAAAGAAGTATTTAACTTCCATTGTTCAAGTTGGTATTTCTATAGGTGCTCTACACATAGTACATTATGTAAATCAACAATAACAATATCCTGTTACCCAGTATAGTATGTAACATTTGTTACATGTTATCTTTAAGGCATTTGAAAATGTTTAGTGAACATGTATTTAAAGGTATCAAATTGATAAATTCTAGTTTAATATTTTTCCACATAGATCACTTACTTGGACATTTCTTTTCAGACTGCTTTGACAATCATCAGATAATAAGTTTATTGATATTTATATGTATAGGTATAGAGGCCTTCAAGTTTTGAGTTACTTTATTGAGTTGTCTTCATTTCAAATATACCTCAGTCACCATCTGGGTGGCATGATGTGAAAGAGAAGAAGGCTCTGAACTGACATGAGCTGGTTCAGATTCCAGCTCTTCTGTTTAACATCTGGCCAGTGATGTGACCTCACTCACTCTCAGTTTCCTTAGTTGTGAAATGGGGCCAGTACTTACTGTGCATCTTGCTGTGAGGATTAGCGATAATGAGCATCAGGGTCCAGCACAGAGCTTCATGCACAGATCTTACCCCGCAGAAGCTGAGAGAAGCCATGTGCACATGTACAAATGATGGAGCAGAATAAGATGGTCCTTCATGAGAGATGAGAGATGAGAGATGAGAGCCTTGGCAACCCAGCAGGAAGAGAGATGAGTGCAGGATGGTTTCATGGGAGAGTGTGTTTGGGGTGAGGCTAGAAAATGGGCAGGATATTGATAGGCTGTGAGAGAAAGAGCAATTCCAAATGGAAGAAAAGCTGTGAAGGAAAGCAAGGCCTCCTGCTGTTTGACTCTGGAACCCAGCCCTCCTCTGCCAGGGCCTCACATCTGGCCCTCATTAACCATTTGCTTCTACTGTAAGTCTCCACCATTGCTGAAGGGCCCTTGATGTTCCTCTGGATGGATGGCACCAAACCAGTACCGCCTTTTCCTAGTTTGCCTCTAGTTTGTGTGTCTGCTGTTCAGTGAGAATCAGTTACATTTTTGGGCTTCCCTGGTTGCTCAGACAGTAGAGAATCTGTCTGCAATGTAGGAAGACCTGGGTTCACTCTCTGGGTTGGAAAGATCCCTCGGAGAAGAAAATGACAATCCACTCCAGTATTCTTGCCTCGAGAATTCCATGGACAGAGGAGCCTGGTAGGCTACAGTCCATGGGATCACGGTATTGGACGTGACTGAGTGACTAACACTTACTTACTTAACTTAGAGGCAACAAATATGAATAAGAACATTTTCCTGTCAGTGGAAGGAACTGTAATATATACTCAGCTCAGGCTTTTCCCCTTTAATCGAATCAGGACACATTGGCTGAGAAATCAACTTGACTTGGTTTTACTTCAAATCCTCCAAAGTGTTTTTCCCCTTGGTGGCTTGTTCATATACAATGTGCAGAGTCAACAACACACTCAAAGTATTACTACCAGACTCAGAGATAATTTCTTGGGTCCTGGAAAGAGAGGCTGTGAGTGCTTTTTCTACAATGTGCTTAAGACTGCTGTATAACAATGTGGTGCTATTTTAAGAAGAAAACCATTTGAACAACATAAAATCAAAGCATAAAAACTAAGCATAACAGTTTGCAAGGACTGTGAACAGTGAAAGAGAGGCCAAGTAATTCTGTGTGGGGGCATGAGGCTGAGAACATAACACAGCTCATTTTTTCAATGAAAACCAAAAGCAAGATATGGTATTAATTTCTGAGCCCAAGAAAGAAAGAATGTGAGGTGATTATAAATTATTACAACAAAACATTTCCTGCCTTTCATCAGATGCACCTCCATTAAGATTTGAGTGAGTGGAGAACCTGTGTGTGCCTGTGTCTTTGTGGTGTCAGGGAGGGTTCAGATGGAGTCTCTTTCTTCTGTGGTGGTCATGTGCTTTTTATGTTACGATTCACACTGTAAACAGTGTCCTACTGTTGGCTTGGTGAGAAAATAGGGATCAGTCACCAACAGCAAGTTATAATCAACTCATGTCATTTTTTCATTTGTGGAGGTGTTCACACACTTGTTTAGATTCTCACAGCATCCTTGAGTTTAGAGACTCTGGTTTCCGCAGCACATTCTATAGCAGAGGAAAATGAGACTCAGGGAGGTCAAAGAACTTGTTTGTCATGGTGGCACCAGTGAGCTACTTGCTTTCTCCCCAGATTTGCTGCAGTAGAGACAGAGAAGTGAGGCCTTCACCTGCAGAAAGGTACTGCTGTGCATCCTAGGTTGAGGCATGAGAGGTTTCAGTTCAGTTTAGTTCAGTCGCTCAGTTGTGTCCGACTCTTTGCGACCCCATGAATTGCAGCATGCCAGGCCTCCCTGTTCATCACCAACTACCAGAGTTCACTCAGACTCGCATCCATTGAGTCAGTGATGCCATCCAGCCATATCATTCTCTGACGTCCCCTTTTCCTCCTGCCCCCAATCCCTCCCAGCATCAGAGTCTTTTCCAATGAGTCAGCTCTTCACATGAAGTGGCCAAAGTACTGGAGCTTTGGCTTTAGCAGCGTTCCTTCCAAAGAACACCGAGGACTGATCTCTTTCAGAATGGACTGGTTGGATCTCCTTGCAGTCCAAGGGACTCTCAGAAGTCTTCCCCAACACCACAGTTCAAAAGCATCAACTCTTCATCGCTCAGCTTTCTTCACAGTCCAACTCTCACATCCATACATGACTACTGGAAAAACAATAGCCTTGACCAGATGGACCTTTGTTGACAAAGTAATGTCTCTGCTTTTGAATATGCTATCTAGGTTGGGCATAACTTTTCTTCCAAGGAGTAAGTGTCTTTTAATTTCATGGCTGCAGTCACCATCTGCAGTGATTTTGAGCCCAAAAAAATAAAGTCTGACACTGTTTCCACTGTTTCCCCATCTATTTCCCATGAAGTGATGGGACCGGATGCCATGATCTTCATTTTCTGAATGTTGAGCTTTAAGCCAACTTTTTAACTCTCCTCTTTCACTTTCATCAAGAGGCTTTTGAGTTCCTCTTCACTTTCTGCCATAAGGGTGGTGTCATCTGCATATCTGAGGTTATTGATATTTCTCCCAGCAATCTTGATTCCAGCTTGTGTTTCTTCCAGCCCAGCATTTCTCGTGATGTACTCTGCATATAAGTTAAATAAGCAGAGCGACAATATACAGCCTTGATGTACTCCTTTTCCTATTTCGAAGCAGTCTGTTGTTCCATGTCCAGTTCTAACTGTTGCTTCCTGATTTGCATATAGGTTTAGTAGATAAAAACTCCGAACAAACTCTGTCTATGACAGAATGTGCCAATTAATAATTACAGGCAACCTAAGACTTCTAATATAATACCATCGAAATTAAGTCTAAGGCAGAGGAGCCAGGGATCAAATTCCCAACATCTGTTGAATTATAGAAAAAGCAAGAGAATTCCAGAAAAGCATCTACTTCTGCTTCATTGATATGATAAAGCCTTTCACTGTGCGGATCACAACAAAGGGTGGAAAATTTCTAAAAGAGATGGGAAACCAGACCACCTTACTGGCCTCCTGCAAAACCTGTATGCAGGTCAAGAAGAAACAGTTAGAACTGGACGTGGAACAACAGACTGATTCCAATTTGGGAAAGGAGTACAAGGCTGTATATTGTTACCCTGCTTATTTAACTTATATGCAGGGTACACCATGTGAAATGCCAGGCTGGATGAAGCATAAGCTGAAATAAAGATTGCTGAGAGAAATATCAATAATCTCAGATATGCAGATGACACCACCCTTATAGCAAAAAGTGAAGGGAAACTAAAGAGTCTCTTGATGAAAGTGAAAGAGGAGAGTGAAAAAGTTGGCTTAACACTCAACATTCAAATACTAAGATCATGGCACCCAGTTCCATCACTTCATGGCAATAGATGGGGAAACAATGGTAACAGTGACAGACTTTATTTTCTTCGGCTCCAAAATCACTGTAGATGGTAACTGCAGTCATGAAATTAAAAACGTTTACTCCTTGGGAGAAAAGCTATGACAAATCTAGACAGCAAGTTAAAAGGCAGAGGTATTACTTTGCCAACAAAGTTCCGCCTAGTCAGGGCTATGGTTTTTCTGATAGTCATGTATGGATATGAGAGTTGGATCATAAAGAAAGCTGAGTGCAGAAGAATGGATGCTTTTGAACTGTGGTGTTGGAGAAGACTCTTGAGAGTCCCTTGGACTGCAAGGAGATCAAACATGTCAATTGTAAAGGAAATCAACCCTGACTATTCATTGGAAGGACTGATACTGAAGCTCCAATACTTTTACCACCTGATGGGAAGAACCAACTCATTAGAAAAGACCCTGATGCTGAAAAAGATTGAAGCCAGGAGGAGAAGTGGATGACAGAGGATGAGATGGTTGGATGGCATCCCGGACTCAGTGGACACGAGTTTGAACAAGCTCCACGAGATGGTAAATGAAAAGGAAGGCTGGAGTGCTGCATTCCATGGATCACAAAGAGTCAAACACAACTGAGTGACTGAACAACTTCTTAAGCCTGATTTCTATCACATCATTTTGGGAATGTACTTGTCAATTATTCTTTTTTCCCCATGGTACTCTGGGGAAAATAGGCTGCTTTGTCTATTTACTTCTTAAATAATATTCAAATATAACTTTTGATTAATTCCCAGATCCTCAAGTTACAACTTTATTTCCTTCTTAGCTTTGAGTTTTTCCTGCTTTCACAGACAAGCATCTGCTTAGTCCAGCTGATCTGCTGGGTGTCCTTTGAGCACACTGTTTCTTTCCTTTTGGTTTTCCTGCCCAGCTTGCTCTTTCTGCTCCCATTTCTTGTACAGACCTTGTCTGTCACTTACTTTAAGTATTACTGTGAAGACTTGGGTTGGGTGTTATCCCTTCTCTCAAAGTGGGAAGCTGAGGCAGAGATCAGCAAAATGTCTTTTTAAGAGACACTCATTCCTTGATAAAAACAAGTCCTGTGCCTTCACCTCCTGGGCCACCAGCTCTCACACATGTGTCTCTAGCACAGACCTTCACACTTGCATGTACAACTGCAACATGACACCACTGGGAGGTCATCTCAGCTTGTCCATGAGTGGAGTTCCCTAAACCTGCATCCACCACCTTCCCCAACTCAGTAAATGGAGACCCTGTCCTTCCCCTTCCTCACCCCAAACACCACAATCTCCTCTTCTCTTACAGCCACACCCATCCTGTCAGCAGGTCTTTCAGACTCTGCCTTCAACATGTGCCTGGAGTGTGACCCCATCTCTCCATTCCCACTGCTCTCACTCTGGTCCTGACCACCGTCATCTCTCACCTCGATTACTCTGGTAGCCTCCTCACTTGTATCCACCCTCACCCTTCCCTACTTACTGTCTTTTTCTGTAAAACACAGGAATGATTCCTTAAAACCTCAAATAGGTCCGTCCTCCCCTCTCCTCTTCTTACTGGAGTGCCCCCAGGCTCCTCTTGCTGTGTCTCTGCCCTCGCTCCCCTCATTCTTACTCAGCTCTGCTCTCCTCTCTCCTTGCTTGTCCTGAACACCTTGGGCATCTCCCCGTGGCCCCTGCACTTGCCCCTCCCTCTGTGTGGAGCAGCTTCTCCAGGTCTACCTGAGCCCCTCCCCCAGATCTGCTCACAGGGCTCTGAGCAGAGCCCTCCCCCCCAGTGTGGACTCACTTCCCTCCTTCACTCTCCATCCTCCTGAGCCAGCTTGCTTTTCCTTCTTGTCCTCAGTACTTGTGCTCAGGTTAATTTTCCATATCGTCCATCTTCCATCATGGAAAGAAACTCTAGGAGCTTTGTTTGTTCACAACAGAATTCATTGTGCCCAGAGCAATGCCTGTCATACAGTAGGTCCTCAGTAAATATCTGTTAAAATGGTCAAATGCATAGATGCTGTGCAAAACTACAGATTGAAAACAAATAAAAAACACTGAGACTTTTTTTTTTTAACGTTCAAGGTCACAGTTTAGTTACTCTGACTTATACCCACTGCTTTAGCTTCCCAGGTAGTTTGGTGGGAAAGAATCCACCTGCCAGTGCAGGAGACACAGGAGACACTGATTCGATCCCTGGGTCAGGAAGATCTCCTAGAGGAGGAAACAGCAAACTGCTCCAGTGTTGTTGTCTGGAGAATCCCATGGACAGAGGAGCCTGACAAGCCCTAGTCCATGGGGTTACAAAGAGTTGAATACGTCTTAGCAGCTGAGCATGTATGCATGTTAATCAAATACTTGTATGAGGAACTAATGTGAAAAGTGTAAGATGGTAGTAGAACACATTTTATATCTTTTTCCCCTTTTCTATCTGTATAGGATTTACAGCTTTTGGAGAAAGGAGATCTAACTGAGATAGGAGACAGAGGAACCCCGCTGAGTGAAGGACAGAAAGCCCGGGTCAGCCTCGCCAGGTAAGTGGGGTTTCAGTTGCCATCCTGCCCCTCTCCTCCACGGCTCCTAGTGGATGTGAGCACGCAGACCCCGCTCACCGGGTTGGGCTGTGTGAAGCAGGGTTTTGGCCCTTTCCCTGGGGTTCTGGAAGGAACCTGGAGTTGTTGGATGCCATCACGATTCAGAGATAAGACCCAGGGAGTGTGAAGTGTCCTCTCCTGACATCTCTCTGTGTTTTCTAGAGCCGTGTATCAGGACGCAGACATCTACCTCCTGGACGATCCTCTCAGCGCAGTGGATGCAGGAGTCAGCAGGCACTTGTTTGAACAGTGAGTTTGCTCCTGTTTTCTGTTGTTTCTTCTTCCCAAGTGCCCTTCAAAGATGATGGAAGAGAGCTCAGAAAGGTCTTTATGCTCCAGGAGACTCAGCTCCCTCTGCCCTGGTGTCCCTCCCTTCCCTCCCTTCCCTCCACAGAAGATCTGTCGTAGAGAAATCTTGCCTTATGATGAGGTCAGGACAGGAACATACAGCAGGTGCTTCCAGTGTGTGGGGGCCAGTGGGGTCCGTGCTTTAGGGAGTGAGGGATAGATGGCAGTTTCCCTCCTGCTACTTGCAGTTGATTACCAGACACTTCGGGTGGATCCAGATGCCAGGAATAAGAAAGATGATGTAGGGTTTTTAAATCAGAGCATGAGACTCTATAACCTGGTACTTGGCTGCCGGTTTCTTTCCTCCATCATTTGCTTAAGGCACTTTAGAAAAGATGTTTTCGGTACTGACATAGGGCTTCAGTTGGAAAGACCCTGTTGGTTTATGCTTGTTATTCTATCACTTTGGAAATAAAGTCTTTATTAAGTCTAGATTTAATAAAGACTAGAACTTGAGAATCATTTATTCCACATCTGAGTATGATTTCAATCATTTCATGTTATTTCATGGACACTTACTAGAATTAATACTTAGACCTACAATGTAGAGTCACATATAATCTAGCTTAAGTCTTGACTCTCATTCCTGTTTCTAAAATGTAGAACTTGTCAGTGGCTCCTGGTTGGCTACACAATGACTAAAGTAGAACAACTCTGATTCTTTTCTGTGTATAATGTGTCCTAACACACACCTACTGAGGCCTCTTATGGAGTCTAGACTGGCCTTTTTGAAAGCCTTGCAAACTTGTTTTTTTCCTAAAACAGCCTCCACATCTCCCCCACGGTCAGGCCGCTTGCTGTTGTTCACTTTGTTAAAGCCAATGAGCCTTCCAGATGCGCTTATAAATACCCTGCACTTATAAACACCCTGCTGTGTGCACTGAGATCAATACCTTACTGAATATAACCTCTTAGTTTACAAGGAGGACAGTTAGCCAGGAGAAGGGAAGGACCTCACTAAGCAGAATAAGGGAGAAGAGGATGCCCAGCTCTCATTCCTGCCTCTGAGGAACCTATCTCTATGTGGAGATTGTTAAGACAGATGCCTGAGAAAAGCTCAGCAGAGTCAGGGTTTAGAGGGTTTTAATACAGGATAGTAAGTGCTGACAGAGAAGGCAACGGCAACCCACTCCAGTACTCTTGCCTGGAAAATCCCATGGACGGAGGAGCCTGGTAGGCTGCAGTCCATGGGGTCGCTAAGAGTTGGACACGACTGAGTGACTTCACTTTCACTTTTCACTTTCATGCATTGGAGAATGAAATGGCAACCCACTCCAGTGTTCTTGCCTGGAAAACCCCAGGGATGGTGGAGCCTGGTGGGCTGCCGTCTGTGGGGTCGCACACATGACTGAAGTGACTTAGCAGCAGCAGCAGTAAGTGCTGAATGTAAAGTGGAAGTGGCAGCTGGAGACTTTCACTGAAGTTGGAAAGCTCCCTGTGCCCGGGGCTGGGCGGGCAGTGCCCTGGGGGCCTGCAGGCTGGCCAGGTGCATGGAGGCTGAGAAGAGGACCCAGTCCTTTGCTGAAGCAAGAGTAGAAAATCAGGTATGGAGGGAGGAGGAAGCAGGGCTGTGAGAACAGCAGGCACGTCCTCACCTGGAGGAGGCGGAGTGTGCAGCAGGGAGAAGCTGGAAATTCTTTCTGCCAGGTTCTGTGTTAGTTTCTAGGACTGTGTCTGTCCAGGCTGCTCTCACAGGAGACCAGTGCTTGGTGGCTTAGAAATAACAGAAGTTTTTCTCTCATGGTTTTGGAGGCTGGGAAAGTCCAAGTCAGGGTGCTGAAAGATTCAGTCTGCTGAGAGTCCGATTTCTGCGGCCTCACGTGGTGGCAGAGGTGAGGGAGCCATGTGGTTCCTTTTATCAGGGCACTAATCCCTTTCATTCAGGCTCCATCCTCATGACCTGGTCCCTCCCGATGGCCCCACCTCCTATTACCAACACAGTGGGGATTAGGTCTCAATGTATGACTTTTGAGGAGAAAAGCATTCAGTCTATAGCAAGTTGTCACAGATGGGGGTTATCAAAGAATAGAAATTAAATTTCTCACATTTCTTGAGGCTACAGGTTCAAGGTGTGGGTGATTTGGTTTCTCCTGAGACCTCTCTCCTTGGCTTCTGACCACATGCCCCTCGCTGTGTCCTCACACAGTCAGGGTTTTCTCTAGTAGCAGTGAGCAGGGGCTACTCTCTAGCTGTGATGCATGGACTTCTCATTGTGGTGGCTTCTCTCATTGCAGAGCCCAGGCTTTATCATGTGTGGGCTTAGTAGTTGCGGTTCCTGGGCCCCAGAGCACAGGCTCAGTAGTTGTGGTGCATGGGCTGAGGTGCTTTGCACATGTGGGAGCTTCCTGGACCAGGGAGGGATCCCGTGTCTCCTGCACTGGCAGGTGGATTCTTTGCCACTTAGCCAGCAGGGAAGCCCCCATTTGTATATTTTTGCTTATATGTCTGTTGCCTTAGGAGACTGACCTAAGAAAACATTGGTATAATTTATGTCACAGAATGTTTTGCCTATAATCTCTACTGGGAGTTTTATGGTGTCACATCTTATGATTAAGTATTTAAGCCATTTTGAGTTTATTTTTGTGCATGGTGGGGGGGGGTGTGTTCTAACTTTATTGATTTCATGCTTGTGTCTCTGTCCTTGTATCTTAGTCTCTTCATCTAAGCATACCAGTCAGATTAGATTAGATTCAGTATAATTAAGGGTAATGATTACCTTTTTAAAGTCCATGACACCAAATTCTAAGGTACTGACTACTAAGGTGACAACATATGAATCTGAGGGGATGTGATTGATTTACAGCAGGTCCAGAATAGCAAAGTAGAGACTTCAGCAGAGTCAGCAAATGAGAGAGGGAGGCCTGTGAGGAGCTCTGGGCTCTGGACACTAGGAGCTGGCTAGGAGCTGGGATTCCACATCCACTAAGTGAGCGTTGTTAGACTTTGGTGGAACCTGCCCTTGTATAAAACATGCTTAGTGTTGGGGTGATAAAAGAGTGGTGGAGATGGATGGTGGTGATGGTTGCACATCAGTGTGAATGTACTTAATGCCACTGACTTGTATGCTTAAAACAGCAGAAACAGTAAATTTCATGTTAGGTATATTGTAACACACATACAAACCTGAATAGTGGCACAGAATCCTTGAGAACAAGAGGCAACAGGGCAGATGACACATGGCATGGTCTCCAGCTCTCTGATCTGACCCCCCTTTCCCAGCCTCTCCTGTTCATGCCTTGATGAATTTTCCCTTAGAGAAGTGCCTGTGTCTTGCCATGAGTTCAATGACAGGAGCTCGTGCTGTGACAGCGATTCCCCACCCCCACCCTCCTGGCATCATGAGTAGCTCAGCCTCCTTGTTCCTAGCACCCGACCCTGAGTTCACAAATGTGTGTCACCCCATCTTGTGTGCATCTGCACAAGTTCTCCATCAAGGCAGGAACAGATTCTGCTGGTCATTGCATCCATGTCACAGGGAAGGAGAGCAAGGCATTTTGGTGCTAAGGACAGTGTGCTGATCACAGAAGTTCTCCTGAGTTCTTTTTAAAACACTGGAGATAATTATAAAATCCTCTCAAATATTTTGAGTATACCGCTTTGGATATATACTTGATAGAAGCAAGCTTAAGACTTGTTTTTAAACCACATTCTCTCAGTTCAGTTCAGTTCAGTTTAGTCGTTCAATCGTGTCCAACTCTTTGCGACCCCATGAACTGCAGCACGCCAGGCCTCCCTGTCCATCACCAACTCCCAGAGTTCACTCAGACTCACATCCATCGAGTCAGTGATGCCATCCAGCCATCTCATCCTCTGTTGTCCCCTTCTCCTGCCCCCAATCCCTCCCAGCATCAGAGTCTTTTCCAATGAGTCAACTCTTCGCATGAGGTGGCCAAAGTACTGGAGTTTCAGCTTTAGCATCATTCCTTCCAAAGAACACCCAGGACCACGCTCCTTTAGAATGGACTGGTTGGATCTCCTTGCAGTCCAAGGGACTCTCAAGAGTCTTCTCCAACACCACAGTTCAAAAGCATCAATTCTTTGGCGCTCAGCTTTCTTCACAGTCCAACTCTCGCATCCATACATGACCACTGGAAAAACCATAGCCTTGATTAGACGAACCTTTGTTGGCAAAGTAATGTCTCTGCTTTTCAATATGCTATCTAGGTTGGTCATAACTTTCCTTCCAAGGAGAAACTGTCTTTTAAATCATGACTGCCGTCACCATCTGCAGTGATTTTTGAGCCCCCCAAAATAAATTCTGACACTGTTTCCACTGTTTCCCCATCTATTTCCCATGAAATGATGGGACCAAATGCCATGATCTTAGTTTTCTGAATGTTGAGCTTTAAGCCAACTTTTTCACTCTCCTCTTTCACTTTCATCAAGAGGCTTTTGAGTTCCTCTTCACTTTCTGCCATAAGGGTGGTGTCATCTGCATATCTGAGGTTATTAATATTTCTCCCTGCAATCTTGATTCCAGCTTGTGCTTCTTCCAGCCCAGTGTGTCTCATGATGTACTCTGCATATAAGTTAAATAAGCAGGGTGACAATATACAGCCTTGACGTACTCCTTTTCCTATTTGGAACCAGTCTGTTGTTCCATGTCCAGTTCTAACTGTTGCTTCTTGACCTGCATATAGCTTTCTCAAGAGGCAGGTCAGGTGGTCTGGTATTCCCATCTCTCAGAATTTTCCACAGTTTATTGTGATCCACACAGTCAAAGGCTTTGGCATAGTCAATAAAGCAGAAATAATGTTTTTCTGGAACTCTCTTGCTTTTCCATGATCCAGCAGATGTTGGCAATTTGATCTCATTCTCTAGGGAAACTTAAAGCAGGGAGCGTGAAAGCAATTTAGGAAACCACTCAGCAGCAACTGGAGAGTGTTTTCAAGTCAGAGAATTGGATGGAACAATATGCTGTGAGATATGGTGGTTGTGTGGAAGCTTTGTCATGGGGAGGGTTTTGTATTACAAATGAATGACTCACATGTCTGCTTGCCATTAACAGTTTCCTTCAGTCATGAATTTATATCCAAGGTCATTGAGGCTCATGACTTTTATAGCTTTATGCTGTGAACACAGTGGATTCTATCAGCTACAGAAGGTGAGGGCCTTATGTGAAGTGATGCAGTCTCATCTGTGTCCAGTCATGGATCCCATCCTGGTTCAGCCCCACATCACTAGACCCCTGCCTCCTGCATCATCAGATCTTGGGGTCTGTCCTGATAAGACTCCCACGCTGCTGTCTACACAGCTCACTCTCTTGTCTACACAGCTCACCCACCTGCTCCAGCCTTTCATGGATACACCTCCCCCCCCACCACCTCCACCCACCACCACTCTGCCACCACCACATTCATAAAGCAGCTCCAGGTCCTTAAACAAACAGGCTTCCTTGCTGTCTGCTCCCATCAGCCTTTCCAGTTCGTCCCCACACCCACTCGGTGTCCAGCTGGGCTGGCTCTGTGGGGGTCCTTTCTCACCCCTGTCTGTCTGTACACACCGGTCCCTCTGTCCCAGAGCCAGGGAGCAGTGCGCCAGGACACAGAAGGAAGGTGGAGGATGGGACCTGCCATTCCCTCCTGCTCCTCCAGGGGGCGCCCGTGCCCTCTGTCTGCCCACAGCCCTCAGTGGGTGCACTTGACCATTTATGAGTCCCCCTGCCACCCGCTGTAGCTCAGTTTGGAAAGAATCTGCCTGCAGTGCAGGAGACCCGGGTTCAACTCCTGGGTCGGGAAGATCCCCTGGAGAAGGAAATGGCAACCCGCTCTAGTATTCTTGCCTGGAAAATCTCATGGACAGAGGAGCCTGTCAGGCTACAGTCCATGGGATTGCAAGAGTCAGACACGACTTAGCCACTAAACCACCACCACCACCTGCCACCCATAAACTATGAATGCAGGAAGACACCTCAGCCCAGCCTGTTCTTTCCAAGGAACTCTGCACCTGCTGTGCCTTCTTCCAGGATGTTTCCCCACTTAGTCTCAGGGCTCCCGTGTCTCCACATCTAAGACAGCAGCTGCCCTTCTTTTTCCTTCAGAGCACAGGTCACAGCCCAATAGTGGGTTTTTTATGCTTGCTCACTGTGTCCTCTACACGGTGCAGAGTATTGTCTTCCATCTTGACCTATATGGGTGGATCCTCAGCACTTAGGACAGTGCCTGGCTCCTCAGCAAACCTCTGCCAATTGAATGAACGGAGGTGGGGCCTCTGTCTTACTTGTATCACCTCCAGCGCAAGATGCGTCCCCTTTTAATAGAGTCCTTATATAGGATTATATGTGGGATTATAGGATTAACACAGACTATATTGGAATAACTGTTATACAACTGGTTGCTGACTCAGTCATTTCTATGGCATGACTTGGAAATCTTTAAAAACTTGGAAAATAGTGTATTCTTCTAGTGATTTGGATAAAAGCATCATTTAGGAAAAATTCAAAGCCATTAACTGATCTCTTCATTGTAATTATTTGTATTACCTCATCTGTGATGGGATGTTAGGAAGAAAACATCTTAAAACTTTTGGGTTGGTTCATCTTGGACACAATACCCTGTCAGATTTGATTAACATCCACCTTTAGAGATTATTGGCAGGTAATTATGAATTAAGGAGAAACAATTCTGATTCAGTATTAAGTTTTTAGTACTAAGTTTGAACAAGTTTTAGTCAAGAAACTTAGGTATGAACGCTGAACTAACACATGTCAAAGTGTAAAAATGAATCCCTTTAGACTTAGCGAAGGGATGGTGTGTGTGTTTACATCCCAGGGTCTTGTTTCTGATCATAGACTCAGTGCCCACAGTGTCCCCTTAAGAGTTTTCTGACCTGAGTCCAAAGCACATGACCGCTCGTGGCTAGGGAAGAGTGGAAAAGAAAGCTGACATTTGCTGAGTAGATTGATGGTTTGATTTCTCAGAACACATGGGTGAGTTGTAATTGATGTTCTAAGGTGAAGAAACTGAGGTTTAGTCACTTGTCTGATGTCGTCCGTCTCATGAGAGGGACTGAGCTGCAGTCTGCTGCCTCCAGACTCTATCTGACTCACTCACAGGCTGAGCTCTGGCCCAGGTTCCTGAGATTTGTTCTGCAAGGGCCTTGGGCTCCCAGAGTACCTGCCTGGAGCCCTGCCTGTGGTCACTGGGGCCCCAGGCTCACCCACTTGCTTCCCTGGAGGGGTTGTGGACCCTGTGGAATGACACTGGACCTGAGTCCCTTGGGGTCTACATTTGAAATGTAGGAGTAGTTTTTTTTTTTTTTTTTTTTTAAACTGTGAAAACAATTTAAGGTTGAATAGTGAGGGGTGTTGGAGAAGGCAATGGCAACCCACTCCAGTACTCTTGCCTGGAGAATCCCATGGACAGAGGAGCCTGGTAGGCTGTGGTCCATGGGGTCGCTAGGAGTCAGACACCACTGAGTGACTTCACTTTCACTTTTCACTTCCAAGCATTGGAGAAGGAAATGGCAACCCACTCCAGTGTTCTTGCCTGGAGAATCCCAGGGACGGGGGAGCCTGGTGGGCTGCCGTCTATGGGGTCGCACAGAATTGGACACAACTGAAGCAACTTAGCAGCAGCAGCAGTGAGGGGTGTCTTGACTAAGAGAACTGGTGGGTGCTCTGAGCCATTGGGTGATTTCCACTGTGATTTGGGCCATTTGGATTCTGTTCTTTTACTTTCATAGGTGGAAGGTGTTCACTCCAAATGAAAGAAGACTTGCTTCCTGAATGGAATTGGGAATATTGTAGTGACTGATAGAGGCCACTCTGGCATTCATTTTCTATCTAACATTCTTTGGGAACAAGTGTCTAGCAAATGCACTCTGGCAAAGATGACCAAGAATCTATTAATTTTTTGTTGTGAATATTTGCCTCATTAATTATAAATAATCACCTAGAAAGCTGTCTAAGAATGTACACATTTTTAAATGACATGGATCCCTTTTCTCGCATTCCCAGATAGAAATAAAATAGTGTTTTAGTTTAGTCAAGTTTTGAAATCTCAGTATTACTCAGTTGTTTTCCTTAATGAAACATGTAAATAATTGTTAAACTGAGTTTTAGAGGAAAAAACTTAGCTGTTTTTGTCTCCTTCAGTAGACTGGTTTTAAGAATTTTTTTATAGCACTAGATTCAAATTTGCTGCTGATAAATTTAAGAACCTAGTTGGATGAATTGATTTGTGTTTACTTAATTTGTATTATTGATTTGGTATTTAAACTAAAGATCTTTCACTGCTGCGTGGTCTTTGTCTCACTGTTTTCAAAATATAGGGTTTCATTGAGGCACCCCATTAATGTGCTTTTGCTTACTGTGCCTTTTACATTTACAGGTGTGTCCATCAGGCCTTGAAGGAGAAGATCACAATCTTAGTCACGCATCAGTTGCAGTACCTAAAAAATTCAAGTCAGATTCTGATATTGAAAGATGTAAGTAATTTCTAGTAATCCGTGGAATTGCTAGCACTCAGGTGTGTTGAAAGACAGACCTCCCTGCGGGTTACTCTCCTGGGTTTATGGTAAATGCCCTCTTCTCCCTCAGTTTTTTGCCTCCTTCTTCTCAGAGCTGGTGTTCATGCCTTGGAGGATGAACCTAAAGCCCTATAGAAATGTCACTGTTACACTCTAAGCCACATAAACCCTAAAGTGTATAAAAGTGCAACCACAGGGTTATTGAATCATCACTATTCTAATGAAATTTGTTAAGGGAAATGTTACAGTTTTATTTAGAACATTTTACTTTCTTCTTCCATGACTTAAGTCAAAGTGTATCACTTAGAAATTAGAGATTCTACGATCTGTTGGTATCCAGGTGATTGTCATACATAATTTGTCTAAAGAGCATCTTCCATTAGCTCTAGAAGCGAGGTTGGGTATCCGAGCATCCAGGTCAGAGACATCCTCTCTGCTGGTGTCTCCAGTTGCTGGTCTCCCTGCCCAGGTCTCTATGTGCCCAATACGTGTGGGAGCCTGTGCAACAGGAGGACAAGGCCCTGCCTTCATGGGGACCCTGTTCTTATGGGGAGGATGTGACAAAGAAGGTGACATCCTGGCTGCCTCACAGGGTTTGAGTGACATGAAGGTGGGGGCCACACAGTCACCTGGGGGAGGGAGTCTGAGGCAGGGGGTCCTAAGGAAGGAGTTGACCTGGCAGGTTGGAGGAACAGCAGGAAGACCAGAGTGTCTAAGGAGTGACCAGGGCAATGGGAGGGAGCTGGTCTCCGAGCAGTGGGCAGCGAACCCGGAAGTGGGATGGAAGTCTTGGATATTCCAGATCAAAGGAGGGATGTGATCTGATGTGGGAGTTAAGAGATTCCTCTGATGGTCACTGGAGGGGTGACAGAAGAAGCAGTTAGGAGCCTTAGTAAAGCTGAGGAGACAGAAGTGTGGGCTCAGGTTAGAGATTCAGTTTCTAGAGCTGCCGTATCACAGCACCGCAAGCTGGGTGACCGCAGGAGTTTATTGTCTCCTTGTTCTGGAGGCTACAAGTCCCAAATCCAGGTGATGGCAGGGCCGTGTTCCCACCAGAGGCTCCAGGGAGAATCCTTCCTTCCAGCCTCTGGTGTTCACGGGCCTTCCTTGGTGTTCCTTGGCTTCCAGCTGCAGCACTGTGGTGTCTGCCTCTGATGTCACATGGCCTTTGTCCCCGTGTCAGTCTGGGTCTCTTCTATTCTCATAATGACATCGGTCTTACTGACTTTA
This sequence comes from Bubalus kerabau, assembly GCF_029407905.1. Lineage (NCBI taxonomy): Eukaryota > Metazoa > Chordata > Mammalia > Artiodactyla > Bovidae > Bubalus > Bubalus kerabau. The sequence continues at coordinate 72,774,563 of NC_073635.1, forward strand.
GGTCACCCTGCTCCAGTGTGACCTCATCTTAACTCGATTACATCTGCGAAGACCCTGTATCCAAATAAGGTCACGTCCACAGGTGTCATGTTTGAGCACATCTTTTTAAGGAGGGAGCACCATCCAACCCACAACTCCTAGCATGGCTGGGTGTGGGGTGGAGACTAGTGAGAACTGTTCAGACTTGGTGGTCGTCCGATGCTTCACTCCTTGGCTTGTTTGCCTCTGGGTCTCAGCGCCTTTGTTGTTAACCCCTGACTGTTCCACAGGCCCTTGGTCAGATCCCTGACTTCTGAAACGAATCTCTACTCTAAGAAAGATTATTAAAGTACAGAACCCCTGCCTATCTAGGAGCGGTTCCATGTGTCAGCCCTTCTCCACTCTAGGGGTAGGCTAAGGGTTCTCAAGTTTGAGAGCAGTTGATTTCATGTGCAGAGAGGGCAATTCTAGTGTGTAAACCCCAATGTTGATAGTGTTATGAGCACAGGATCAGTGGGCAGGAGTATAACCTATTTCGCCCATCTCTAGATGTTTTGGGGTCCCCCTAGTGTTTCCTTTGAGGATACTACCCCCAATTTTAGTATTAATAAAACAACTATTTGTCCACTGGTGAGCACCCCTGCATGAGTTGGGGTCCATCCTCACTGTCGGGTCCCTCTCTTCACAGCAGATGGGGGATGGCTGTCCCTTCATCCCCCCAGAATTGTCAGTGCTTGACTGTTGAGTGAAATTGCTGTCTTTGTACCACCAATCATTTAAATTTCCATATTACAGATTTGATGTGGTGAGTGGTAATTTCACTAAAGAAGTGTGTGAATTTCCCCTCCCAAGTGGAACATGACATAATATATCCTGTATCTTTTTCTGGTTCTGCAGTATCAGATGGTACCCAGATGCTTCCCTGCATTTCTCCCAGTGGACCCCCTCAGGGGAGAGTGTGAGAGGGGTCCCAGTGAGGGTCCTGGTCATCTCCCTCCACCTGAGCTGCCTCAACCAGAGCTGCTTCTCATTTGATGAGTTTTGCATCCTGAGATTTTTTTCCCCTAATGTTTTATTTGCTACTGAGGGAATCAGCTGAGTCTGGTTTCACGGGGTCAGAAAATAGTAAAACATCTGCAGACATTATCTTATATGAATTTGAAAGGGAGAGAAACTATGCAAGGATATGTCACATGTGTTCAAAGAAAATTATTTGATTGGTTATATTTTAAGCAGTTGCCTGATTTGGGGAAGCCTAGTTGGCTGCTTATGGTTGGTCATTCCTAAGTTTTTTCTCAGATCTGAGTGCATTGATTCTAGCTTAGGTTTTGGTTTGTGGGCACAGACTGCCAAGGCTTTAGAGCCACTCCAGTCCTATGGCTTCCTTGTTTAATTACTTTATCAGGTGGAATATTGAATTTTCAGTTGGGAACTTGCTGAGTGTGTGGGGGCAGTTGTAGAGACCAGAGAGAGGCCTCTCATGGGTTTGCTGTCCGGGGCTGGTTCCTATTATCCCAGCCGGGCACATGATAGTGCAACAGTGACAGTGGTCAGTGGAGATTTAATGAGAGACTCTTACCCATATGCAGATGTGCTTGTGCCCACCTCTGGGTTAAGTTTAAATTCCTTTCCTGGAATTGTCACATGAGGCTTCTCTCAATTCCCATGTTGTCTAAAAAGACTGTGGTGGTCCTCCCACCAACCTCTGTACTTCTTGCTTCCCTAAGTGCCCAGGGTAGTCGTGTCAGTGGCCTCCATTTTAACACATGAGAACATGTTTCTTTCACATCCCCCAGCACCTGACACAGGGACAGGGTTTGGCAGAGAACACAATGCTCAGTTCTGTACTGAGTTGACTGAAATAGATTTCTCAACAAGAATTCTAGACCCAGGCATCATTTTTTTTTCCTTCAAAAATCATAATTTAAGACCAGATAACTTTTTTGATTAGTATTTAGGTTGGTTTAATATTATCAAATATAAGTTAATTCCTCTCAATTTTTTTTTTTTAATTTTAGGGCAAAATGGTGGAAAGAGGAACTTACTCTGAGTTCCTGAAATCCGGGGTAGATATTTTTTCCCTTTTTGAGAAGGGGAATGAGCAGTCTGAATCATCTCCAGTTCCAGGAGCTCCCACTGTGATCTCTGAGTCTTTGGTTCAGTCTCTCCAGTCTCCCAGACCCTCATTGAAAGATGCAGCTCCAGAGGACCAAGAAGTGAGTTTCTCATCCTGCAGTGTGCCCGGGTCTGTGTGCTCTTGGTGGCCTCGTGGACCTTCAGTCTTCTTGTGACATCTTCATTTGTCCCAAAGTAGACCCTAAGTTCCCAAAGTCTTGTTCCATGGAATTAGTAGAGTTAGAAGAGCATGAGGGGAGCAAGCCTGCTTGGGGTTCCCCTTTGGGTGTAGGATGGAGAATCTTATGGAGAGTAGTAGCAGGTGCCATGCTATGAATTTCGGAGTGCATGTGGCTCACACTGATTGTGAGCCACATCAGTTTACCTTAGTTACATCCTAGTCATGCTGGTGGCCCCTGGCTTCCCTTATGCATCCAGAGGCTTAATGTGAAGACCCCCTGAGACTGAGTCCTGCTGTTGCCACGTTAAATTAGCTACTTTTCCTATATGTTGGAATGTTCTGGCACTGCAGGTGACTGATGGTAGTGTTTTGCCTCAGTGTCAGATGGTTTGTGATAGGTCAGAGGTAATGTGGGCAAAGGACCTGACACATGGTAAACACTTTGGTGTTAGTTCCCGTCCTCCTTTCTTACCCTTCATGACCAAGAACCACGTCTTATCAACCTTGAACCCCAGTGGCCAAGGCAGAGCCTAGGACACACTAGGCTCCTGTGATGTTGTAATGCATTCTAAGTCCTCCAGACAGAGATGAGGAAATGCACTAGATCTCCCATAAAAACATACACAGATATTCCCTTGATAGCCAAACCCTCAACATCCAAACCCAAGAGCCTGGAATGGTTCTATAAGTATTCAGATTAGCTGTTCACTTTCTAAACTCAGGAATCACTCTCTGAAACTTAGGAACCAAATAGATTCAGACCATATGCTTGCAGTGTGCTATCCAAATTCATATTACTCCAGCTCTCTCTGTGAACTCAGTTTACTGTACTTGGCTAGTATTTTGAGCCCCAATTATGTTTTATGTTTCTATCATTGAATGACACAAGTCATCTAGAGGGATACATTAGCTCCATATCATTTTATGTGTTATCTTAGATCAAACTTCTGCATTTATATGTTAATTGATTTTGTTGTGTGTTAGTTGAGAGTCATGATGTATTTTAAGCAAAACTACCCAACGCTGAATGAATGAACTCATGCGAATGACATTTCCTTATTTCTAACAGATTCCTAGAAGTAGGATGGCTGAGTCCAAGTGTAAACACATATGTAGTTTGGCCAGATATCCCCACACCTTTCTCTGTAGGAGGTGGACCATCCTGCACTCCTACCAGTGTATGAGATGTGTGTTTCCCACAGCTTTGCAGTGGAGGACATTGCTGAGCTTTTGAAATTTGGGATTCATTTTTTAAAATTTCATCTCTTACTGCCATTTTTCCATTCTAGACTGAGAATATACAGGTTATACTACCTCTGGAGGACCATTTGGAAGGAAAAGTTGGTTTTAAGACATATGTGAATTACTTCACAGCTGGTGCTGACTGGCCTGTCATCATCTTCCTTATGCTAGTCAACATCACAGCTCAGGTACGTAAGGGCGTTTATTTTGGTTTGTGCACTCAGCTTGATATTTATATACTATTTATACTGTGTTTTATAATTATTTATTTATATACGATGGGGAACACGTGTACACCCATGGCAGATGCATGTTGATGTATGGCAAAACCAATACAATATCGTAAAGTAAAAAAAAAAAAAAATAATAATAATAAATTAAAAAAAAAACAAAAACAAACAAAAAAAATAAAATATAATATAATTATTTTTAAATATATATATTAAGAAATTTATCTCAAAGACTTTGCTCATGCAGCTGTGGGCCTATCTGGGCGAATGTGAAATCTGAAAGGCAGACCTGCAGACTGAAACCTTAGACAGGAGCTGACCCTGATGTCTTGAGACATAATTTCTTCCTCCTCTAGGAAGCCTCAGGGTTTGCTCTTCAAGCCTTCATCTGACTGGATGAAGCCACCACAGTGTTGAGGGTGGTCTCCTCTCCTGAAGTTCTGATGATGGATGTGAACCACATCCACAAAATACCTTCACAGCAACATCTAGATGGGTGTTTGGTTGAATCACTGGAGACTGACCTAGCCAAGCTGACACCCAGAACTGACCATCACTGTACCTGTCAAGCTTTTTCTTTGAAAAAAATCCAAACATATGTACTGTTATTACTGCCTTTTGCAGTCCACTTGGATTTGCATTGATGTACATTATATTTGGGGAGCAAAGTCTTCTAGGGAAAAGGGGATTTCTTTTAAAGATATTAACATGCAAGATGCCCTCCCTTGACCTGTGGTCATCTAGGGTATGGGGTTTGGTGCAGACCTGAGGCGGAAGGACCGTCTCCATGTTCTGGAGCCTTTCCATCCCCCATCCTAGTAAGTGGGGTGCGAGGTTCAGTGATGTCAGTGTGTGAGTGACTGCTGTTTCCTGCTCCAGGTTGTCTACGTCCTGCAGGACTGGTGGCTTGCATTCTGGTGAGTGATTCCTGGTCTGACCCAAAGTGCTGTGAAATCTACACAAAGCCCCCTTTCCCACAGAGTCAGGGGGAGAGATGGGGCAAGTTCAGCCTCCTCTTCTGACCCTCATGTAGTTTCCCTGAAGAAAGATGAAAGTTCCTGTGGATGGTGTGTGATCCCCTCATGGTCTCTCCACATGTCCCTCCCTTTAGCAGCTTCTTCACAGACAATTCTTTTTCTTTTTTTGAACTTTTAATATTGTATTGGGATATGGCCGATCAACAATGTTATGATAGGTTCATATGAACAGTCAAGGGATGCAGCCACACATATATACGTACCCATTTTCCCCCAAACTTCCCTCCCATACAGGCTGCCACATAACATTGGGCAGAGTTCCATGTGCTATACAATAAGCCCTCGTTGGTTACCTGTTTTAAACAGCAGTGTGTGCATGAGCATCCAAACATTCTATCTATCCTTCCCCTTGGCAACCATAAGTTCATTTTCTAAGTCTGTCTTCACAGATAATTTTGAAAACTGAAAGTCATGATTCAGATTTTTAAAAGCGAGACACACAGAGGGCCTTGTGAGCTGGGAAACACTTTCTAGCATAAAATACATTTCTTGAATTGAGGTAATTTTTTGTGATATTTGTATAAATTCTATGTATATCTATAGTGTAATATTTTTTATTTCCTCTTCCATAGGGCGAATCTACAAAGTGAGCTGTATTCTAGGTTATTAGTAAAAGAAGATGAAGATGTAATGTTTGTTCTGAACTGGTACTTAAGAGTTTATTCAGGTAAAGTTGGGTCATCTGCTCTATAATACCAGAGTTTAAGGTGCTTACAATGACTCTGCATGAGCAAGAGGACTTGCAGAGTAATTCAGTAATGTCTTAATAGATTAAGTATATGAATCATGTTTACTCTGTGAATTAATTAGAATAGTTATTTTAAAGATCTACTAGAAGAAAAGAGGTTGAATGGAGACTCTTAAGTTGGTCCATACTGGATTGTGGTAGTTAAACCAGGATTGAATATTGAGAAAATCAGCTACTGGAAATATGTAGCTACTGTGTATTCTAAAAGGTGCTTTAACTAAATCTTATATCGCTGTATGGATGGGTAAGGGGATTAGAAATGGATCCCCATCCCGTTGTTCTGATTCTGTATGAATAAACCTTGGCTTTTATTGATGTTGGATGAAATCCTCTGGCAGCATGGACCCCAGATAAAAGCATTATTCCCTCCCAGGTATGCAAAGCTCCTATTTCCACACTGCTCATCTCCTGGGCTTCACTAATAACTTGAGAAGCTAAGCAGGGGAAGTCCAGTGTCTGGAATTAGGATTCCTTCTCTTTCTTACCCTGAGATCACAGTGTTATCTCCTCCCCAACTGTGTGATTAATTGAAAATTTGGCTTGCCAGACTAATATTATCATGACTATCTCTATTCACAAGAGTATTTAGAATATATATTGCATAGCATTCAGTTCTGTTCAGTTGCTCAGTCATGTCCGACTCCTTATGACCCCATGAATCGCAGCACGCCAAGCCTCCCTGTCCATCACCAACTCCCGGAGTTCACTCAGACTCACGTCCATCAAGTCAGTGATGCCATCCAGCCATCTCATCCTCTGTCATCCCCTTCTCCTCCTGCCCCCAATCCCTCCCAGCATCAGAGTCTTTTACAATGAGTCAACTCTTCGCATGAGGTGGCCAAAGTACTGGAGTTTCAGCTTTAGCATCATTCCTTCCAAAGAACACCCAGGGCTGATCTCCTTTAGAATGGACTAGTTGGATCTCCTTGCAGTCCAAGGGATTCTCAAGAGTCTTCTCCAACACCACAGTTCAAAAGCATCAATTCTTCAGTGCTCAGCTTTCTTCACAGTCCAACTCTCACATCCATACATGACCACTGGAAAAACCATAGCCTTGATTAGATGGACCTTTGTTGGCAAAGTAATGTCTCTGCTTTTGAATATGCTATCTAGATTGGTCATAACTTTCCTTCCAAGGAGTAAGCCTCTATTAATTTCATGGCTGCAGTCACCATCTGCAGTGATTTTGGAGCCCCAAAAAATACAGTTTGACACTGTTTCCACTGTTTCCCCATCTATTTCCCATGAAGTGATGGGACCAGATGCCATGATCTTCATTTTCTGAATGTTGAGCTTTGAGCCAACTTTTTCACTCTCCTCTTTCACTTTCATCAAGAGGCTTTTTAGTTCCTCTTAACTTTCTGCCATAAGGGTGGTGTCATCTGCATACCTGAGGGTATTGATATTTCTCCCAGCAATCTTGATTCCAGCTTGTGCTTCTTCCAGCCCAGTATTTCTCATGATGTACTCTGCATATAAGTTAAATAAGCAAGGTGACAATATACAGCCTTGACGCACTCCTTTTCCTATTTGGAACCAGTCTGTTGTTCCATGTCCAGTTCTAACTGTTGCTTCCTGACCTGCATATAGGTTTCTCAAGAGGCAGGTCAGGTGGCCTGGTATTCCCATCTCTTTCAGAATTTTCCACAGTTTATTGTGATCCACACAGTCAAAGGCTTTGGCATAGTCAATAAAGCAGAAATAGATGTTTTTCTGGAATTCTTGTGCTTTTTCAGTGATCCATCGGATGTTGGCAATTTGATCTCTGGTTCCTCTGCCTTTTATACAACCAGCTTGAACATCTGGAGTTCACGGTTCACATATTGCTGAATCTGGCTTGGAGAATTTTCAGCATTACTTAAATTAGCTACTTGTATAATTATCTGTCTTATATGTTTTATTAGGACTTGTAATTGAATTAGGCAAGCCTAGAATGAAACTGTAGTTTACACTTATTTTTTTCCCCTGTGTTATTTCTATTTAGTGAGAGGAAAACAGTGATTTTTACACTTTTCTTTAGAAATGTATTTTTTGAAAGCATTAAACTCTTAGAGAATATACTTTATGCATACATATATATATGTATGTTTTCTATTCTGTATTTTATATATGTAACCCTCTATACAAATTTGATTTATAGAATAAAATACACAGTATCTTTTTAAACTGCCTGCCATGCTTTAGCATGGTTTGGGATCAGACAGAGATCTTGTGCTGAGTGATGTTTCTTTATTTCAGGGTTAACTGTGTCTACTGTCCTTTTTGGCATCACACGGTCTCTGTTGATATTCTACATCCTTGTTTATTCTTCACAAACTTTGCACAACAAAATGTTGGAGACCATTTTAAGATCTCCGGTATTGTTCTTCAATAGAAATCCAATAGGTAAGTCAGACACCATATTTTTTAGTGAATATATCTTGTTAACACATTAAGTGCCTGGTTACATTTTCATATTTGAAAATGGAAGAGATGCTTTCAAGAAAATCACTGTGTGTGTTTATTCATTTTCTAAAAAAAGCTTCACTGATAATTTTTCCTGCCAGAGAAAATCTGAATATAGGAGCATATAAGCTTTTATTCCAATTTATACATGTCTGTAAAACTACATGACTGTTTACTTTGCAGGATGATTTAGGAGTCCATTTTTTATGTGGCATATGAAACACCTAACGGATGATGCAAATGTGTTGAAATGTTTTTGACTAGTTGTTGAAACGTTGGCTGTGTTACATAGTGTTAAGCTAACTAGGAAGGACTTTCTTCCAGGAAAATCTCTACTGACGACAGGCTGTGTGTTTCTTTCTTTCATTGTCCATCCATTTCTGGGACCACAGAACTCTGACATGTGCCCTTATTTTGAGTTTTACCTAAATGGTAATGTAAGATTAATTAAAATACAAGATCAGTGAAATATAAACATCCTCTTCAATAAAATCAACACTCTAGTTTTACAATGGACTTTTGGTTACATTTAGGAGGTCTTGTGGTTTATAGCAGGTGGATCCTCAGTGTTAAGAGTGTCCCTGAAGGTTTCACAGTGATTGCTTCCTCCTCCCTGAGGCCTTCGACCTGTCTTGCTAGTGAAGGTAGTCTCGTGACCTAGGTTCCTATGAAGAGTTAGTTCATTGGCCTACATGCCCACTCTGTTCATTTGGTTAGACTTGTGCTGAGGCACAGGGTGGCTTTGTTTTTGCAGGTGATGATTGACAGGGCCTGTTAATGCAGGGATGTGACTGGAGAGAGGACAGCAGTAGCCTTGGCCTGGCCATCAACTAGGTGTGTGATCAAGGCCAGAGTAGGTGGATACTACTGGGCAGGCAAATCTCCAGGCAGGATGTTGTCATGGTTATAAGTATGGACCCTGGAGCCAACTTCCTGGGTTCAGTCCTAGTGCTAGTTATTAATAGTGGTAGCCAGTTATAGTTATGTTAATACTTATATGCTAGTTATTTAATTTTTCTGTGTTTCAATTTTCTTACCTATAAAATGATGATACTATTCACACACTTACCAATATCTTGACGTTGTGGGCATTAAGCAGGTTCATACATTCACAGCACTTAGCACAGGGTCAGTGCCTAATGAACCTTAGTGAGGATGATGGCATGGTGTCTGGGAACTTCTCTCCTGTGAAATGGGAATAACCTGTGCCCTTCCTGTTTCACAAGACTGTTGTGAGGATTAAATAAGAGTGTTTAGTGCAGCATCTTGTGTAGATTTATTCAACACATGTTCTTTAGTCCAGGCACTGTGAGGAGCACAGGATGCTAAACTGCAGAGGCCCACAGAATCTCATCTTATAATGAAGCTGGAGTGAGGAAGTGATTGGAAGAGTCTTTGCTATTACAGCTGTGAGGTCTCTCTACTTTGCCTGTTAATGTGAAAACTACAGTCATAAATTTGGGAGCATGAAGTGAGGCTGAATTTCTGTTATCACAGCCTCTGAGTGGTTGTGACCACTGTTAACCAGGCTCTTGATGACCTGTAGACTTCTCCAGATGCTAATTTATTCTTCAAGGATTTGGAACCAAGTTTAAATCTTTAAGATCACTCATCCTAGAGCAGCAGGCATAACAGTGTGTATCTTGTTTCCCCCTCCTGTGTCTATTATCAGAAATTCATTCCTTCAAGAAAATAGAAACCCAAATAAGTACTGCAAAGATAGGACCAAAGATTTAGGGGCATCAGTTATTTACTCTTTTAGCAGTATATTAAATTGAACTCTTCTCTGTGTTTATTTTCAAAACTAGAATTTTTAATAAATGATTTATTGTGGTCTTTGTTTCTGGTATGTGATGGCATGAAGAGAAAAACCACATCTAGTGGTATTACTTGTTACCAACTTCAAGCTTTCTCTGCTTGTCTCACAATGCCAGTAAGTCTTTTTTTTTTTTTTAATTTTATTTTATTTTTAAACTTTACATAACTGTATTAGTTTTGCCAAATATCAAAATGAATCCACCACAGGTATACATGTGTTCCCCATCCTGAACCCTCCTCCCTCCTCCCTCCCCATTCCATCCCTCTGGGTCATCCCAGTGCACCAGCCCCAAGCATCCAGTATCGTGCATCGAACCTGGACTGGCAACTCATTTCATACATGATATTTTACATGTTTCAATGCCATTCTCCCAAATCTTCCCACCCTCTCCCTCTCCCACAGAGTCCATAAGACTGTTCTATACATCAGTGTCTCTTTTGCTGTCTCGTACACAGGGTTATTGTTACCATCTTTCTAAATTCCATAGATATGCGTTAGTATACTGTATTGGTGTTTTTCTTTCTGGCTTACTTCACTCTGTATAATAGGCTCCAGTTTCATCCACCTCATTAGAACTGATTCAAATGTATTCTTTTTAATGGCTGAATAATACTCCATTGTGTATATGTACCACAGCTTTCTTATCCATTCATCTGCTGATGGACATCTAGGTTTCTTCCATGTCCTGGCTATTATAAACAGTGCTGCGATGAACATTGGGGTACTCATGTCTCTTTCCCTTCTGGTTTCCTCAGTGTGTATGCCCAGCAGTGGGATTGCTGGATCGTAAGGCAGGTCTATTTCCAGTTTTTTAAGGAATCTCCACACTGTTCTCCATAGTGGCTGTACTAGTTTGCATTCCCAACAGTGTAAGAGGGTTCCCTTTTCTCCACACCCTCTCCAGCATTTATTACTTGTAGACTTTTGGATCGCAGCCATTCTGACTGGTGTGAAATGGTACCTCATAGTGGTTTTGATTTGCATTTCTCTGATAATGAGTGATGTTGAGCATCTTTTCATGTGTTTGTTAGCCATCTGTATGTCTTCTTTGGACAAATGTCTATTTAGTTCTTTTGCCCATTTTTTGATTGGGTCATTTATTTTTCTGGAGTTGAGCTGTAGGAGTTGCTTGTATATTCTCGAGATTAGTTGTTTGTCAGTTGCTTCATTTGCTATTATCTTCTCCCATTCTGAAGGCTGTCTTTTTACCTTGCTAATAGTTTCCTTTGATGTGCAGAAGTTTTTAAGGTTAATTAGGTCCCATTTGTTTATTTTTGCTTTGATTTCCAATATTCTGGGAGGTGGGTCATAGAGGATCCTGCTGTGATGTATGTCACAGAGTGTTTTGCCTATGTTCTCCTCTAGGAGTTTTATAGTTTCTGGTCTTACATTTAGATCTTTAATCCATTTTGAGTTTATTTTTGTGTATGGTGTTAGAAAGTGTTCTAGTTTCATTCTTTTACAAGTAGTTGACCAGAGTTCCCAGCACCACTTGTTAAAGAGATTGTCTTTAATCCATTGTATATTCTTGCCTCCTTTGTCAAAGATAAGGTGTCCATATGTGCGTGGATTTATCTCTGGGCTTTCTATTTTGTTCCATTGATCTATATTTCTGTCTTTGTGCCAGTACCATACTGTCTTGATAACTGTGGCTTTGTAGTAGAGCCTGAACTCACAATGCCAGTAAGTCTTACAGACAACATGTTAAGGCAAAGAATAATAACTTTATTTGGAAACCTGGCAGACTGAGAAGATGACAGACTGATATCTCAAAATAACCATCTTACTGGGGTCTGGATGCCTGGTTCTTTTACAGAACATAGGGGAGAGGAAGCGAGGAAGTGAAGTCAAAAGGCCAGTTATCTTGCACAATAAGAGGGCATTTTTTCTGCAGCCATTCACAGGTGGTGAGAGTCAGATTGTCTCCCTGTGAGCTGATGAAGGCCACTTTAGTTTAACATTCAGGCAGGAGGGCAGGGTTCCCTGACAAAAACAATGCATAGCAATGGTCAAAGAAACAGATCCAGCGTGGAGTCAAAATTGGCTCCTCCCTGCTACAGTTCCTTTGGTGTGCCCCTCCCCTGTCTGGGGCCAGCATCTTGTTCTTTCTCATCCTGAGTCTCCTCAGGGTGCATCACCCTTGCAGGGGTGGCTGCAGAGTCCTGATGGCTGCAGCATCCTTTGTTTACTGATGTGACAGGTGACATTTTTAGTTCACACCAGATATTTACCAGAAATTCTCATATTCTATCCTGCAGCCTTAAGGATATACTATTATTGTGGATTTTGAGAAGGGAAGTAAAATCAATGATAAGTTATTCTTGGTCATTTAGTAATATTTCACTTTTCCTGCCTACATCCCTCTGGTCTTCTTAGAAGCTTATTCATAAGTCTGTGCTTGTCACATCTGGTATACCTCTGAAAATAACAGCTTATTACCCAAGTAGTAAACTTATAACTCGTAAATGGCCACAAGCCATAATTTCCCAAAATGTGAGCTGCTGTGAGCCATCTGGAGGGAAAAAAAATTGCAGAGAGGTTATAATTATGTTTATTTAAAAAGTATCACTTGGCAAAATTAATCTTGATAATTAAAGCAAAATTGGTGTAACAATTAGGATTAACTTAGGTATTTTGCAACTATTTATTTACCAATTTAGCACTTGGAGTAAGTCTTAGATGGGATGAATCTAAAGGGAGGGAACATTCTCAAATCCACCAACCCTTCCTGTTACTGCCACAAGATTCCCCCATTATTGTAGAAATCAGGACTCAATTTCAATTTCCCACCCACTGCCATTTGGTGGTATTTTTGTTTCTCTTTAGGTATCATCCTATTTTGTCTTTCTTTTTACCATTGACATTGGTTTATTTCATATGAATTTGTAATATATTTAATTTGATGTTGTGTTACCACTAAGTCATCTCTGACTCTTTTGTAGTCCCATGGACTGTAGCCTGCCAGGCTCCTCTGTCCATGGGATTTCCCAGGTAAGAATACTGGAGGGGGTTGCCATTTCCAACTCCAGGGGATCTTCCTGACCCAGAAATTGAACCTCTGTCTCTTATGTCTTCTGCACTGGCAGGTGGACTTTTAAAAAAAGAATTATTTATTTATTTTTAGTTGCATGGGTCTTTGTTGCTGCACATTGTGGTCGCTTTTTCTGTTGCAGAGCTCAGGCTCTAGGCACATGGACTTCAGTAGTTGTGGTGCACAGGCTTAGTTGCTCTATAGCATGTGGAATCTTCCTGCACCAGGGGTCAAACCCATGTCCCCTGCACTGGGGACACTGTATTACCAGGAAAGTAAATACGTATACTTCAAAAATATTGTTTTGATTTGTGCATGAATGATTTCTCTTAAAGCTCCTATCTGAAGAAATGAGTAATTTTTGTATCCTATTCTTGCAGGAAGAATTTTAAATCGTTTCTTCAAAGACATTGGGCATATGGATGATTTGCTGCCCCTGATATTTCAAGATTTCATCCAGGTAGTGTACCAGTCCTGCCAGAGTTCTCACAGGGAAGAGCAGAGTGCCTGTTTCTTAAGGATTTTCCACAGGGACTGGAGGTGGACCTTTCACCCTGGTGATGTGTCCTGTTATCTTCTGTAAGAGGCTGTGGTCTTTTTTTTTTTTTAATTTTTATTTTATTTTTAAACTTTACATAATTGAGAGAGAGGTGTGGCTGCGATTCGGAGGCTGAGTTAACGAGTAACCCCTGGGGCAGGAGTGGCTACACAACTATGTCAATGTTCCTCTGAAGCAGCAACATGCTGGGTAAATGGTTCTCCCTCTGCCTTCCAGGTGTCTGGTGTGGATTCCCTTTACTGTGAGCACATTTCATAACAGAGAGACAGTCACTTCTCATGGAAAGATAACCTAGATTAACTAAATTATGCACTGTATTGGGCTTCCCAAGTAGCTCAGTGGTAAAGGATTTAACTGCAAATGCAGGAGATGCAAGAGACATGGGTTCAATCCTGGGTTGGGAAGATGCCCTGGAGAATGGAATGGCAACCCACTTCAGTATTATTGCCCAAAAAATTCCACAGACAGAGGAGCCTGGCAGGCTATAGTCCATGGGGCTGCAAAGAGTTGGACACAATTGAGCACGAGCATGATGCATTATAGTCCCACAGGGGACAAATATCTGCTGCACCATTTTATTTGGATAAAGCCAAATAAAAGATTGGTTAAAAATAAGGTGAAAATAATACTTTAACAAGGACAATGTTGTTTAGTTGTTAAATTGTGTCCGACTCTTCTGGGACACCATGGACTGCAGCACACCAGGCTTCTCCATCCATGGGATTACTCAGGGAAGAATCCTGGAGTGGGTTGCCATTTCCTTGTCCAGGGAATATTCCTGACCCAGAGATCAGACTTGTGTCTCCTGCAGTGTAGGCAGATTCTTACCACTGAGCCACCTGAGAAGTCCAACAAGTTTAATAGAGACAAGCTTTGAAGATATGAAGGCTTTTAAGCCAGTAATTTGATTATGGGATCAAAGTCATCTCAGAAAATGTCTTTTGTTTTTGTAGACAGTTTTTCTTATCACAGGCTGATTGCTCTGTCCTAAGGTGTCTTATTGCCAAATTCAGACTTAAATTGAAGAAAGTAGGGAAAACCACTAGACCATTCAGGTATGACCTAAATCAAATCCCTTATGATTATACAGTAGAAGTGAGAAATAGATTTAAGGGACTAGATCTGATGGACAGAGTGCCTGATGAACTATGGATGGAGGTCTGTGACATTGTACAGGAGACAGGGATAAAACCATCCCCAAGAAAAAGAAAAATGACTGTCTGAGGAGGCCTTAAGAAAAAGAAAAATGACTGTCTGAGGAGGCCTTACAAATAGCTGTGAAAAGAAGAGAAGCAGAAAGCAAAGGAGAAAAGGAAAGATATACCCTTTTGAATGCAGAGTTCTAAAGAATAGCAAGGAGACATAAGATAGCCTTCCCCAGTGATCAGTGCAAAGAAATAGAGGAAAAACAATAGAATGGGAAAGACTAGAGATCACTTCAAGAAAATTAGAGATCCCAAGGGAACATTTCATGCAAAGATGGGCTCAATAAAGGACAGAAATGGTATGGACCTAAAGAAGCGGAAGATATTAAGAAGAGGTGGCAAGAATAAACATAACTGTACAAAAAAGATCTTCACGACCCAGATAATTATGATGGTGTGATCACTCACCTAGAGCTAGCCATCCTGGAATGTGAAATCAAGTGGGCCTTAGAAAGCATCACTACAAACAAAACTAGTGGAGTTGATGGAATTCCAGGTAAACCATTTCAAATCCTAAAAGATGATGCTGTGAAAGTGCTCAACTGAATATGCCAGCACTGGCCACAGGACTAGAAAAGGTCAGTTTTTATTCCAATACCTAAGAAAGGCAATGCCAAAGAATGCTCAAAGTGAAGTGAGTGAAGTCGCTCAGTCGTGTCCGACTCTTCGTGACCCCATGGACTGCAGCCTACCAGGCTCCTCCGTCCATGGGATTTTCCAGGCAAGAGTACTGGAGTGGGGTGCCATTGCCTTCTCCAAAGAATGCTCAAATTACAACACAATTGCACTCATCTCACATGCTAGTAAAATAATGCTCAAAATTTTCCAAGCTAGGCTTCAACATACATGAACCGTGAACTTCCTGATGTTCAAGCTGGTTTTAGAAAAGGGAGACGAACCAGAGATCAAATTGCCAACATCTGATGGATCATTGAAAAAGCAAAAGAGTTCCAGAAAAACATCTATTTCTGCTTTATTAACTATGTCAGAGCCTTTGACTGTGTGGATCACAATAAACTGTGGAAAATTCTGAAAGAGATGGGAATACCAGACCACCTGACCTGCCTCTTGAGAAATCTGTATGCAGGTCAGGAAGCAATAGTTGGAACTGGACATGGAACAACAGACTGGTTCCAAATATAAAAGGGACTACGTCCAGGCTGTATATTTTCACCCTGCTTATTTAACTTATATGAAGAGTACATCATGAAAAATGCTGGGCTAGATGAAGCACAAGCTGGAATCAAGATTGCCAGGAGAAATATCAATAACCTCAGATATGCAGATAACACCACCCTTATGGCAGAAAGTGAAGAAGAACTAAAGAGCCTGTTGAAGAAAGTGAAAGAGAATGAAAAAGTTGGCTTAAAGCTCAACATTCAGAAAACGAAGATCATGGCATCTGGTCCCATCACATCATGGGAAATAGATGGGGAAACAGTGGAAATGGTGTCAGACTTTGTTTTTTGGAGCTCCAAAATCACTGCAGATGGTGATTGCAGCCATGAAATTAAAAGACGCTTACTCCTTGGAAGGAAAGTTATGACCAACCTAGACATCATATTAAAAAGCAGAGACATTACTTTGCCAACAAAGGTCCATCTAGTCAAGGCTATGATTTTTCCAGTAGTCATGTGTAGATGTGAGAGTTGAAGTATAAAGAAAGCTGAGTGCCAAAGAATTGATGTGTTTGAACTGTGATGTTGGAGAAGACTCTTGAGAGTCCCTTGGACTGCAAGGAGATCCAACCAGTCCATCCTAAAGGAAATCAGTCCTGAATGTTCATTGGAGGGACTGGTGTTGATGCTGAAACTCCAATATTTTGGCCTCCTGATGCAAAGAGCTGACTCCTGGTCCAGGAGGTAGGAGAATCTTCTAGGAGGTGACCTTTGATCCCGGATGAGAGGGAAAGGCCACTGTGAATGGTGGGGCAAAAGGTGCTGGTGGAAACCAAATTCCTGTGTGGGACCCAGTCTTTCTCTCTATCACCAGCTGAGGGGAAGGGGCTGGAAGGTCCTTTTTCAGTAATGTTAGCATACCTGTGTTCAAACTCATTTTTGATGATTTTGCTTATCCCTGTTGTATTTGATAAACCTTAGAAGATTCTTGATCATTTTTATTTTTATGAGATGGCTGGATGGCATCACTGACTCGTTGGATGTGAGTTTGAGTGAATTCTGGGAGTTGGGATGGACACAGAGGCCTGGCATGCTGCAATTTATGGGGTTGCAAAGAGTCGGACATGACTGAGTGACTGAACTGAACTGAACTGAAAGTGTTTACTCCATATACTTTCCCTCATCTAATTCCTTCTCATTCCCTTATATGAAATTTCAGATAATTTATTTAATATTTTGTGATAGTGATGCCAAATGTGGCTAAGGAAAACCCTGGACTCTGAGTAGTGGTCTACACTGCAGGGCAGTCCACCCCCTCAGGTGATTTCACTCAGAGACCACGTTCCAACAGAGAGACCATCATGAGTTTGTGCACCATCCTGTACACTGACTCTTACAGCCACCAGCCTGTTCAGTCACATTATATAAGTGGTTGGGCAAATTGGATCTGTCCATCATTTCAAAGGATGAAGGAGAGCAGCATAAAAAAGTCAATTTATGTGGTGTGATTGCACCTGATAATTATTCATAATGTCAACAGCCTTAAAGAGTGGCAGTGCAGAGCCCCACAGTCTCCCTTTCCAAGCCTCCATCCGAGCTCTCCTTCTTACCATCTCTGCCCCACAAAGCCACACTGTCCTTTCTGTAAAATGGAGAAAATAACATCCACTTCCTAAGTTTGTTGGAAAGATAAAATGAAATTCATTTTAATATTATTTTTTACATAACATCTAAATGAATGTTGAGCACTAAGTATCTATTTTTAAAATACCACATGTGTGTTTTAGGTAAGAGAAATAGTCTGATGACAGTGGTATTTGTTGTAGTTCAGTTGCTAAGTCATGTTCAACTCTTTGTGATCCCATGAACTGCAGCACACCAGGTCTTCCTGTCCCTCACTATCTCTTGGAGTTTGCCTAAGTTCAGTGTCATTGAATCAGTGATGTTATCCAACCATCTCATTCTCTGCTACCTTCTTCTCCTTTTGCCTTTGGCAAAGTGGCATTATTTTGCATTAAAGTTATTATCAGAGACAGTTTCAAGGCCCATAAATATTATCTTATGAATTTGTATCACAGAGATTCCAGGTTTGTAATCCTTGAAGATTTTGATGGATATTTTCTTATATAGACTCACAAAATAAAAATAAGTTGTTTTCAAGATAGACCATTGAGCATTAACTATTTCAGAGTAATGTAATTTTCAAACAATTTGCCAAAGTCCCAAATAACACTGAGTAAGAAGTCTAAATTATCTACAATTCTTGTCATTGAAATCATCATCTCCAAGGAGTCTTCCTACTGCTAAAACAAGTGAAAATGAAGGTGAGATGTGGAAGTTAGGTTTAGGCATTGTAATTTTCCAAAGAAAAGGTTTAGGACTGCTCTGAGCATGTGAACTTGCACACAGCTGCTCTCAGCAAAATACTGTCATTTATTGAGGAAAACTAAGTTGCAAAACGCTTATTCCCCACACATCCCTCATTCGGGAAAAAAAAAAAAAAATCAGCAGCTTGACAGAGCTGAACTAGTCTTCACGTCCTTTCATGGACACAAAGGGCTAATCCTGAGGGCACTTGGGTGACCAATGGCGGCCATGGTGGGACCACCACGGACAGTGTCACTCCCTCCTCAGCACACACAGAATGCGCTGACTGCAGTTTTATAAAGCGAAAATGCCCAAGAAAAATAAAATGTGAAGGAGGTGTCCTCAGTCATTTCTTTCCAGAGAGGGGAGTTCAAAACAACAGGCCACTGCATCTGGATATTGAGAACGAAGCCTGAGACTCAGTGTAATAGGTTATTATGGGCCACTTGCTTTTACAGCCTTTACTTGTCTCAGCACCACTGACCCTTGCATTTCATTGCGTGGAGATGTCAGGGAAAGTGTGTAGAGAGTATCCCAGCCTCTCCCACTGAACAATGACTTTGTCATTTAGGATCTCTGTGGGTGTTGATCCCTTTCCCAACCCCTTTCTCAAATTCCCCTTGGGGATGTTTATTTTTAATATATATTTAATGCTAGTCCTTTGTGGATATTTTATTCCTGTCAGTGGCTTGCCATTTATATCCTTAGTGGAGATCAAGGTTTAATTTTGATGAAGTCTAATGTTTACCTTTTTTTTTTTCTTTTGTAGTTGGTGTTTTTGTATCCTAAGAAATCTTTGCATATCCTTAGGAGTGTGAAGATAATTTTCTGTGTTCTAACTTTTTAGATATTGATGCATCTTGCACTAATTTTTATATGTGAAAGAGTAATTAGTGGTTGAGTTTTATTTTTTCCAATTATTCTGGACATGTTTGCTAAAGACTTTTATGCATTGGATTAAGGAAATCTGCATCTGTAGTTGCAGGTTATGCCAATATTTTGATCCTTATACCAATACTGCATTCTTAGTTACTGTACATTTTAATAAGAGATGAAACCCATAGTTTAAATTGTCTAACTATGTGCTTCTTTGTCAAGTTTGCTTTGATCATTCTGGATTCTTTACTTTTATGTGTCAGTTTTAGAAATCTTTCAATTTGTTTTTAAATAAAAGCCGAAAATTTTATTAATGTTTCCTTTTAGCTATAGAATATTCAAGAAGTCTGAGTCTTAACAATGTTGGATCTGCAATTACTAATATTTGTCTCTCTCTGCTTATTTAGGTCTTCTTTAATTTTAGAAATATTTTGTAATTTTTAGTATAGACATATTACACTTCTCTGGTTAAATTTATTCATGCATATTTGTTTTTCATAGTATTATTGGATTGTTTTTTTGTTTTTGTTTTTTTTTAATTTTATTTTCTTTTTAAACTTTACATAACTGTATTAGTTTTGCCAAATATCAAAATGAATCCATCCACCACAGGTATACATGTGTTCCCCATCCTGAACCCTCCTCCCTCCTCCCTCCCCATTCCATCCCTCTGGGTCGTCCCAGTGCACCAGCCCCAAGCATCCAGTATCGTGCATCAAACCTGGACTGGCAACTCATTTCATACATGATATTTTACATGTTTCAATGCCATTCTCCCAAATCTTCCCACCCTCTCCCTCTCCCACAGAGTCCATAAAACTGTTCTATACATCAGTGTCTCTTTTGCTGTCTCGTACACAGGGTTATTGTTACCATCTTTCTAAATTCCATATATATGCGTTAGTATACTGTATTGGTGTTTTTCTTTCTGGGTTACTTCACTCTGTATAATAGGCTCCAGTTTCATCCACCTCATTAGAACTGATTATTGGATTGTTTTTTTTAAGTATTTATTCATTTATTTTGGATGCACTGGGCCTTCTTTGCTATGTATGGGCTTTCTCTAGTTGTGGTGAGTGGGGGTGACTAGTTGCTGTGGTGAGCTTCTCATTTAGCTTTTCCTATTGCAGAGCATGGGCTCTAGGGCGCATGGGTTTCAGTAATTGTGGTACATGGGCTCGGTAGGTGCAGCTGTCTGGTTCTAGAGCCTGGGCTCAGTGACTGTGGCACATTGGCTTAGCTGCTCTGCACATGTGGTTCCCAAACCAGGGATCAATCCCATGTTCCCTGCATTGGCAGGTGGATTCTTAACCAGTTGGACCACTAGGGAAGTCTTGTTTCTGATACCATTATTCACTTGCTTGTTGCTAGTCTATAGAAATACAGTTGATTTATTTGTGAATTAACTTTGCATTGCCTGGAGTCAATAGTGGTATGTTTTTTATTTTTTTAAATTCTATAGGATTTTGTCCATATACAAACATGTCAGCTGTAAATAATGGCAGTTTTGTATCTTCATTTCCAATATCTATGACCTTTATTTCCTTTTCTTGACTTGTTGTGCCTAGAGTTTCCAGTTAGTGTTAAAGAGAATTGGTTAGATAAGATAATCTTGTATTCTTAGGGCAAAATCTTTCAGTAGTTTTTCATTACAAATAATATTAATTGCAATTTTTTAAGTAGGTATCTGTTATCAGATTGAAAATGTTTCTTTTAATTTCTCAATTGTCAGGAATTTTACTTTTTAAAAAAAATGAAGAATAGGTATTGAATTTTAACAAATATTTCTTCTACATCTCTTCAGCTGGTCATACAATTATTTATCTTTACTCTTTTAATGTGAATTATAGTGATTGGTATTTGAAAGTTAAACTTAACATTCCTGGAAAAGAGTTTACTTGGTCATAATGTAGCATCTTTTTTCTGTATTGCTGTATGTAGTTTGTCAAGAATTTCTGGACCTGTTGTTCATGAAGGATATTGGTCTATAATTTGCTTTACTTAAAATATTTTGTCAGCTTTTGTTATCAGAAGTATGTCAGTCAGTTCAGTCGCTCAGTCATGTCCGACTCTTTATGACCCCATGTACTGCAGCATGCCAGACTTCCCTGTCCATCACCAACTCCCGGAGCTTACTCAAACTCATGTCAATTGAGTCAGTGATGCTATCCAACCATCTCATCCTCTGTCATCCCCTTCTCCTCCTGCCTTCAATCTTTCCCAGTATCAGGGTCTTCTCTAATGAGTTAGCGCTTTGCATCAGGTGGCCAAAGTATTGGAGTTTCAGCTTCAACATCAGTCCTTCCAATGAATATTTAGGACTGATTTCCTTTAGGATGGACTGGTTGGATGTCCTTGCAGTCCAAGGGACTCTCAAGAGTCTTCTCCAACACCACAGTTCAAAAGCATCAATTCTTATGTATCTTCATGAAAATACATGGGAAATATTTCCATTTTTAATGGTAAGTTTAATGTCAGCTTGACCAGACTACATTCCTCAGTTATTCAGTCAAAAGGTGATCTGTGTGTTGCTCTGTAGGTATTTTGTAGATGTGATTGAAGTCCATAATCAGTTGATTTTAAGTAGGGACAAAGCCTCCTTGAACTAAAAAGAAATTCTGCTTGTAGAGAAGAGTATCAGCTCCTGCCCAAGGGTTCCACCCTGTCCTTTGTAACAGGCGACCCTGAGTATTTTGGACTTGCCCAGTCAAGTTAGATTGTGGAATATTACCTTTTTATATTGCTAGATTCAGTTCATTGGTATGTCGTTTAATATTCCAAGACAGTTTGGTTTGCAATTTTTCTTTCTTTTAATGTCTTTATCTGGTTTTTATATCATGATAATGCTGGACCCTGGAAAAGTACTGGGAAAAGTTCGGTAAAACTTTTCTGCACAGTGTTTTTGTGAAGCCCTCTGGACTTACAGTCTTTTCTTTGAGAAATTTAAAAATTATGTATTCAGGGAATTCCGTGGTAGTCCAGTGGTCACGACTTGGTGCTTTCACTGCTGCGGGCCTGAGTTCGATTGCTGGTAGGAAAACTAAGATCCCACCAGCTGCATGGAATGGCCAAAACAATAAAATAAAGTAAAATTAAAAAAAAGAATTCTAATTCTTAGATCAATATGCATTTATTATGATTTTCTATATCATTATGTTAGTTTTATATGTCATTTTTTAAGACATTTGTCCTTTACATTAAAATTTAAAAGTTTATCTGCACAATGTTTATTATAGTCTCTTTGTAATGCTTATGGTATCTTTTGTATTAAAATGAAAGCTGAAGTTTTAGTTCCTCAGTCATGTCCGACTCTTTGTAACCCCAT
Organism: Bubalus kerabau; assembly: GCF_029407905.1. Taxonomy (NCBI): domain Eukaryota; kingdom Metazoa; phylum Chordata; class Mammalia; order Artiodactyla; family Bovidae; genus Bubalus; species Bubalus kerabau. The sequence continues at coordinate 72,796,840 of NC_073635.1, forward strand.
GGACTGTAACCTGTCAGGCTCCTCTGTCCATGGGATTCTCCAGGCAAGAATACTGCTATAGGTTGCTATTCCTTTTCCAGGAGATCTTTCCAACCCAGGGATCAAATGTGCATCTCCCCTATTGCAAGCAGATTCTTTACCATCTGAGCCACCAGGGAAGCCCAATCTTTTGTGTTATCCTCTTTTAATTCATGTGAATTGTAAATTTTCTCTCTCTCTTTTTTTTTTTTTTCCTTTTGCATTTTGTGGTGATTTCAAAGAACCACGCTTTGTGTTTGTTGATTTTTCTGCTTAGAAGTTAGTTTTATTTTTCGTTCAGGTCTTTTGTCATTTAGTTGCTTAGTTGTGTCTGATTTTTTGTGACCTCATGGACTGCAGCACGCAAGGCTTGCCTGTCCTTCACTATCTCCCAGAGTTTGTTCAAACTCGTGTCCATTGAGTTGATGATGCCATCCAACCATCTCATCCTCAGTCGCTCCCTTCTCTTCCTGCCCTCAGTCTTTCCCAGCATCAGGGTCTTTTCCAGTGAGTCAGTGCTTCACATCAGGTGGCCAAAGTATTGGAGCTTCAGCATCCAATCTTTCCAGTGAATAATCACCATTGATTTCCTTTGAGATTGACTGGTTTGATCTCTTTGCTGTACGAGGGACTCTCTAGAGTCTATTTTTTTTGTTTTTCTATTTTCATTCTTCTACATACTTTAATATGCTGTTTTCTTTCTTTTATTTATAAGATGGATTTCAAAACCCTTGATTTTAGCTTTTTTTAAAGACTTTTTTCTTTTTAAAAAATTATTTTAATTTTATTGGAATATGGTTGATTTACAATGTTGTATTTGTTTCAGATGTACAGCAATGTGATTTCGTTATACATGTACCTATATTCATTTTTTTAGGTTCTTTTCTCATATAGGTTATCACAGAATGTTAAATAGATTTCCCTGTGATATACTTTTATAGTGCTCTTCTTTTTAAGGTGTACCATGATAAATTATAAAATAAGAGGACTCCAGTCTTAAATTTTGTAATATCGTTGAACCCTGACAAAAGTGGAAAGGAAACTATTGATCAGTGAGATACACTAAACATGAAGGAAGAGATACACCGTGTTTCCCTAAAGCTTCCTTTGTGCTGGTTAGCAAACTGTGAATCAAACCCCACTATTCACTCTTCAGTGGAGTTAGCTATGACTCTATGTTGGGAGTGAATTGAAGGATATCCAGGTCCCAGAGCTTATGTGGTTGTGAAAAGACCCAAGGCAGTCAAATGAGGGATGAAGAATATGATTAATATATCCCAAGCAAAGGGCGGGTTTAGAAAAGCTTAGTCTTAGGGTTTGTACGTGGGTGTGTACGCTTGTTAGTCACTCAGTTGTGACCGATTCTTTGCAGTCTCATGGACTAAACTGCTAGCCTCCTCTGTCCATGGAATTCTCCAGGCAAGAATTATGGAGTGGTGTGCCATTCTTTTTTCTAGGGGATCTTCCCAACCCAGGGATTTTCTGTGAATTTTTCTGAATTATGAAAAATCACCATTTTCTCTCAAGTGAAAGATTTCATCTAAGAATTTTTTATTTGATTATGTGGATTCATAGACTTTGGATAGAATTTCCCAAATGGTGTAGTCCAAATGGGAAATATATAAAAATAATGATTCTCCTTATCTGGGGAATACCAGGACTTGTGTCACTTGCTTCTGGGTCAATATGCTTCTTTCTATATATCCATCACTGTCTCTGTTCCATAGTCTGACAGAGGTGCAGAAGCACAGGCCATGGTGATGTGGTCCATCAGATGGGCCTGGAATCCAACCAGGTGGGGGTAACTGTGTGTGTAGCTTGAATTGGGCTTTTTGACATTCCTGAGAATGTAGGAGAAAGAAATGAGGTTGGCTACAAGGAAGGGATTTATTGTGTGTTTATTGTACACTAGGATCTTTTGTTTCCTTCTTCAGATGTTAACTTCTTGCTTAGATATTATTTTCATCTTCTACAAACTTCTATAAAGTGTTTGAGATGGCTGACAATAAAAGATTCACAAATGTACATAAATATAAAAGTAAAAGTTCTCAGACATGTCCAACTCTTTGGGACCCCATGGACTGTAGCCTGCCAGGCTCCTCTGTCCATGGGATTTTCCAGGCAGGAATGCTGGAGTGGGTTGCCCATCCCTTCTCCAGGGGATCTTCCAAACCCAGGGATCAAACCTGGGTCTCCTGCATTACAGGCAGATTCTTTACCATCTGAGCCACTTGGGAAACCAATATGTTGTGTGTATGTGTGTGTGTGTGTATGTATAATAAAGCTGTTAGAGGCACCCTCTTTGAATTGCTTTAGAATTTAGGGCCATGAAATCTGAACCTAACTCCAGAGTTTCTGAGAGCATTAGTAATGGGTCTTCAGTGGGTACCTAAGGAAAAAGCATTGGCACAGCTTCCATGGAACCCTTCATTTTGATCTTACCTCTGCTTCCCAGGCTATATGCCAGGCTGGGTTAGTCATAAAAGGCCCTCACCTGGAGTGGTTTAGTCACTCAGTTTTGTCTGACTCTTTTTGACCTCATGGACTCTAGCATGCCAGGTTCCTCTGTCCATGGGATGTTCCAGGCAAGAATACTGGAGACAGTTGCCATTTCCTTCTCCAGGGGAACTTCCTGACCCAGGGACCAAACCTGGGTCTCCTGCATAGCAGTCAGATTCTTTAGTGACTGATCCACCAGGGAAGCCACCTGGGGAGAGCCAGATTATTGAAACGGATGAATGTTGTTCATCAAATGATGCAAGTCTGCTAAAAACCAGTAATTTGGGTTTTTTTCTTTTAATAATTAACACTTTAGGTGTAGTTTTTTTGTTTTTGACAAAAAACAATGGCAAGCCAAGTGACCTAAAGGCTAGACATAGAAGGAGCTGGAAGGACCCCTCCCTATGAACATGAAGGTTGTAGCCTGGTAGGATGCACAGTTAAGCCAGTGGCTGAAAGAAATTGTTTTCTGTAGGTCTAATAGGAGGGCGGTCAGACAGCCCTATTTTTCTCCACTTATGATTAGCATTTATTCCTTCAGAACTCCATGCTCTTCACTCTGAGTTTTCTTTTGATACCACAGCAGAGACAGGGAGAAACAGGAAAAGCACATGTGTCTCTATCCAGATCATGCAGTTTGGTTCCCAAGGGCTCCTGGCCACAGAGTCACAGTTCCGGTTGTTTGTTCCTCCTGCCTGCAGCTGTGGCTCTGGGATTCTCTGAGTACAAACGGTTCCTCTCTTTCTCCAGGATAAGCAATACCTTACTGGGAAACTTTAGGACAACCACTTACCCTCCCAACTTCATCATTTCTTATCTTAAAGAATAGCCAGTGTTAACTCAGACAAGCATCTCAGCCTTCTCATCCCAGCTCCTTTTTTGTCAAAATTTCCATCAACTGTGATTACTGCCTGCAAGTCATTCATGCCATTCTTTCTATTTGTTAAAGAAGCCTATAAAATCAGTCATGAGTCTTAAAATTGTCTAAAAATATTCATGTATTCTTCCCTGTGTTTCCCCATCCCCCTGTGCAGATCACCATGGATTTGTATCCACCTGAGATCATAAACTTCAGAGGCCTTGGCCGAATCTGGGTGAATCTGCTAGTCCCTAGTACCTCACCCGACTTTCATAGCAGGCAGACACTAAGTGTTGATTGTATTCTTATTGCCTGATACTGTCCTCCAGAGTATCATCATACTTTTCCTGATAAAGATGTATGCTTAAATCAGCATCAACCAATGATTTCATTTTCTGTTCTACCTGCTGTCTTTTTTAGACCTAGATCATTTCCTAAGAGAAAATCATCTCAGGGGATAATGTGATGATTAAGAGAATGTTCATGGAACTCAGCACAGGGCCTTACACACAGTACACACACTGTAAATGGAATCTGGTGGTGTTATAATAGTTAACCTTTGGAATGGGCATTTTAAATACTTAGTATAATGACAGAAAGATGGTTGTATGTTGGGGGCAAGCTTAAATATGTCATAATGGCTCATGAAATGGGGTTCCCAGCTCCATGACTTAGGCTTTGCAGTTTATATCAAGTTACTTTTTCTCTCCCTGTGCCTCACTGTCTCCATTTGTAAAATTAGATAATACTGTTACTAGATATGTTACACTGAATTTGTAATTGCTGCTGCTGCTGCTAAGTCGCTTCAGTCATGTCTGACTCTGTGCAACCCCATAGATGGCAGCCCACCAGGCTCCCCAGTCCCTGGGATTCTCCAGGCAAGAACACTGGAGTGGGCTGCCATTTCCTTCTCCAATGCATGAAAGTGAAAAGTGAAAGTGATTAACCACTTCTTTATCCCTACATGGATAGCTGAAGCATCTGGATTCCTCATCTGTAATACTTGCTCACTCCTCTCTCTAGTAACACCTGCTGACTCCTGATAGTTTGAGATGCAGCTCCTACTCTCTGAGCCTCAAATAGTCTCATCTGTTTAAAATAATAATTCCTGTCTCAAAGGGCTACTGAGTGTATCACAAGAGCTGATACCTAGAAAGTTCTTATCAGAGTGTTTGGTGCATGCAATAAACATCATGAGGACCACCTATACTTCTATTTCTTTGGAAGGGAAAGCATTCCCTGCTGTTTCAACAAGTTTAAAGGAAAGGAGTTTAATCCTAACAAATCAATAAAATTTATCTTTGAAAAGTATCCTTGACATGAAGGCCTCTGTATTTTCGCTATTTCAGACATTTCTACTTGTGATTGGTGTGGTGGGAGTGATGGTGGCTGCAATTCCTTGGACTGGTATACCTGTGATTCCCCTTGGCATCATTTTCTTTTTTCTTCGGCGATATTTCTTAGAGACATCACGAGATGTGAAACGCCTGGAATGTACAAGTGAGTACCAGGGCTCTCAGGTTGGGATGGCAGTGCAGTCTATCTTCCATTTATGCCTCAATTAACCAGACCCCTGAAACTCTGCAGACTGTTCTATGGTATTTCTCACTGTTAACATCAGGTGATTGAAAGTTATGGCCCCTGAGAGTAGGTTTGGCCCTTAAGGCAAATGGAGCTGGCAGCAGGTCAGCTGCCCTTTGCCTTTTATCCCAAGGAGGATGGATGTGAGCACCATGAGGACAGGAACCATTTCTGTCTTGTTCATGACCTATGTCCTAACACAGAGTATCCACTCTGTTAATACTATTCTTGAAAGTTTTTAATCATGTTGGAACTAATGTAGAAGGAAAATAGAGAATTGTTCTTCAAAAGAAAGCTGAGTGCTGAAGAACTGATGCTTTTGAACCGTGATGTTGGAGAGAAGACTCTTGAGAGTCCCTTGGACTGCAAAGAAATCTAACCAGGCCATCCTAAAGGAGATCAGTCCTGAGTGTTCATTGGAAGGACTGATGTTGAAGCTGAAACTCCAATACTTTGGCCACCTGATATGAATAGCTGACTCATTTGAAAAGACCTTGATGCTGGGAAAGATTGAGGGCAGGAGGAGAAGGGGACGACAGAGGATGAGATGGTTGGATGGCATCACCGACTCAATGGACATGGGTTTGGTTGGACTCCGCGAGTTGGTGATGGACAGGGAGGGCTGGCGTGCTGCGGTTCATAGGGTCACACAGAGTCTGACACAACTGAGCAACTGAACTGAATTGAACCACAGTTTGTGTTCCCCTTTCTCAAAGCTATTCATAGAAATGATGCTGAAAATAATCCCCTAGGAGAACTCAGGAGGGGCATCGGTTCAGTATGTATTTAGTTGATAACTCCATTCACCTTCCTAGTTTTAGAATAATGGGGAACAGAGGCATCCTTGGTGGTCCTGTGGTTAAGACTCTGTGCTTTTACTGTGAGGGCAACCAGTTTAGTCCTGGTTGGGAAACCACATCCTGCAAGGTGCAGCAAAAAAAAAACAGAATAATGGGGAACACATTTTATGATTCATTAGTCTATTCTACAGGTAATCACAGATGATGAAATAATCAAATTTTTCTCTTATTATTGCACACATTTCATCAGTATTAAAACAAAAATAAGGAAAATAGATTGTTATGTATTTTTAAAAGTTATAAAAATAACAAAAAAGTAAGGAGAGAATATGTTTGCATCAGAGACCTCAACCTTGACTAATTATTGGAGATTAATACCAACTTAACCTTCTAGAAACCAAGCCAAGAACAGACGCATGTTGAGTCTCATGCTTCTCTGTATCTACTAAGTGGAAAAAAATCTCAGTTCATCCAGTCAGAGGAGTTGTTTTATTGTGGCATTTGTATGTTTTGTTTTTAATAATAAACACTTGAGGTACTTACCTTTATTTGCCAAAAGAATAGTGATCATCAGTTTCATAAAATCTGTAGAAGACATTTTCACTCATCAAGAGAAGCAGCTAACCTCCTGTGAGGTCGAGTTTGGTGAGGTGTTTGGATGGATGGGGAGCAGTAGAGTCCAGGTGTGTGTGCAGTTCTGCCTATATGACTCAGTAGGATGGTAGGACCTGGGGAGGCAGAAGAGGAAGTGATGAGCTCCATCCAGTCTTTTGTGTAGGCAGGGTTCAGACGTTTTATGGTTTGAGGCCACTCATGAGATGGAGTCATTCAATAGTCTTGTTGCAAAGCAGGTCTCTGGCGCATTGAGAGAGAGGTTGTTCCAAAAAGAATATTTGACAGAATTTTTGCATGGGGCAAGGGCTATTTCCCATTCACATGGAAGTGGAGAAATGGGCTCCTTCTGAGGCTTTTGTCAAGAAGCAGTACACGATTTTCTCAGTATTTGATCTGGAGAGTCTGAGAACTTTGGCACCATCACTGTGGATTATTTGGATTTTTTGCACCTAGTAGGCTGAAACAAGTTAAGTTCAGTTCATTTCAGTGGCTCAGACGTGTCCGACTCTTTGGGACCCCATAAATTGCAGCACGACAGGTGTCCCTGTCCATCACCAACTCCCAGAGTTCACTCAAACTCACGTCCATCGAGTTGGTGATGCCATCCAGCCATCTCATCCTCTGTCGTCCCTTCCCCTCCTTCCCCCAATCCCTCCCAGCATCAGAGTCTTTTACAATGAGTCAACTCTTAGCATGAGGTGGCCAAAGTACTGGAGTTTCAGCTTTAGCATCATTCCTTCCAAAGAACACCCAGGGCTGATCTCCTTTAGAATGGACTTGTTGGATTTCCTTGCATTCCAAGGGACTCTCAAGAGTCTTCTCCAACACAATAGTTCAAACACATCAATTCTTTGGTGCTCAGCTTTCTTCACAGCCCAACTCTCACATCCATACATGACTACTGGAAAAACCATAGCCTTGACTAGGCAGACCTTTGTTGGCAAAGTAATGTCTCTGCTTTTTAATATGCTATCTAAGTTGGTCATAGCTTTCCTTCCAGGGAGTAAGCGTCTTTTAATTTTATGGCTGCAGTCACCATCTGCAGTGATTTTGGAGCCCAGAAAAATAAAGTCAGCCACTGTTTCCACTGTTTCCCCATCTATTTCCCATGAAGTGATGGGATCAGATGCCATGATCTTCGTTTTCTGAATGTTGAGCTTTAAGCCAACCTTTTCAATCTCCTCTTTCACTTTCATCAAGAGGCTTTTTAGTTCCTCTTCACTTTCTGCCATAAGGGTGGTGTCATCTGCATATCTGAGGTTATTGATATTTCTCCCAGCAATCTTGATTCCAGCTTGTGCTTCGTCCAGCCCAGCATTTTTCATGATGTACTCTGCATATAAGTTAAATAAGCAGGGTGACAATATACAGCCTTGATGTACTCCTTTTCCTGTTTGGAACCAGTCAGTTGTTCCATGTCCAGTTCTAACTGTTGCTTCCTGACCTGCATACAGGTTTCTCAAGAGGCAGGTCAGGTGGTCTGGTATTCCTATCTCTTTCAGAATTTTCCACAGTTTATTGTGATCCACAAAATCAAAGGCTTTGGAATATATAGTCAATAAAACAAGTTAGACAATACATTTAATCCAGGTACCGCATCCTGCATACCTCAGATAACCATATGCAGTAGCCAGTTGATTAGAATGTTTATGTTCTCTATCTAGGTGGTGGTGGTGGTGGTTGTGTTCAGTCCCTCAGTTGTGTCTGACTCTTTGACCCCAGGGACTACATGCAGCATGGCAGGCTTCTCTGTCCTTCACCATCTCCCAGAGTTTGCTCAAACTCATCATGTCCATTGAGTTGGTGATGCCATCCAACCATCTCATCCTAGGGCTGAGTGGATTGTTACCTGGCCCCTAGCTCATGCTGTCCTCCCCCAGCCGAGGGTCTCCCATTCTCTCTGAGCCCCAGTGTCTCACAGAAGGAAGCCTGCTCCTTCCTTCCTTATAGAATTGGGAACACTAAACACAAGAGGAGGTTCTGTGTCTTTACCTATTTGCACCTCAACCCCTCTAAATGTGCAGTGCCCAGATGCATGTTGGTACTGGCTGAACTGTCATCAGACAGGCATTCAGATACTGGACTAAAGAGTGAGGACCTGAAACAGTTTGGAGTTTCACCCTTGATTCTTTCCCCATCATTTTATAAAATCTCTGAAGCCTCCTGTAAGATGCATTACTAACTTCCCATAAACAACCTAATTGTACTAACAGGTCTTCTCTAGGAGACACACAGGTAACAAAGTGATGTCAGTATTTCCTGCTGATACAGCACAAATTATCATTCACCCCCAGACAGAGGTCACAGGCTCACTATGTGCCCCTGACAACAGCAAGTTGCAGCCTCATTCATTGGAGGAATGAAAACCCCACCAGAAGTGTCCTCCCTGCTTGGCAGCCTGCAGCCCACCTGTTCCCTGATGGGCAGGAGCCTGACCTTGATGCTTGTGGTCAGTGTGCTCTTAGAAAAGAAGGCAGGAAATGAATGGTCAGTCATGTGACACCAGGCCCAAACCCACATGTAGTCACTCAAAAGAGAATGGCCACTAAGGCCACTGTCAGATTCTAAAAGATTGATGTGAGTGTCACACGCCGCAGTGACCTCAGAACACCAGGACAGGTATCTAGCAGGCAGTTAATAAAATGTCCATCAGGTTCCTGGAATGGAAGTCAAGACTGTTCAAAGGCTCCTCGTCTGCCAGGTCCTGTGGGCACAACGGTGGTGCAGCACTGGGTGATCCGTGACCCGCACAGAGGTTCCTGGCGCAGGTGCAGGGAGAGGCCCAGGACAGGGGAGGCAGCAGACTGTCCTCTCCCCTTACTCATCTCACCCTGTCCTGTGTCTGGCTCTGGTGCAGGGTTGGGGATGTACTGACTCTATCCCAGCCCTTAGGTTACTCATCTAAGGAGGAGACAGCCCACAGGTTACTCAACAAAATTCAGTGTGGTGAGGACTCTAATTAGGAATTAAATTTTAAAAGGCTACTGATTCAAAAATTAGTGAATGGTAATTACTCACCCATGAAAAAGAATGAAATATTACCATTTGCAGCAACATTGATGGACTTAGGGAATATTATTTGTAAAGTAAGTCAGAGGAAGATAAATACGATATCACTTATATATGGAATCTAAAAATAATACAAATGAATCTGTATACAAAATAGAAATAGACTCAGAGACATAAAAAACAAACTTACAGTTGGCAAAGGGGATTGGGAAAGAGGGAAGAACAAGTTAGAAGTATGGGATTAATAGACATACTGCTATTAATGTGTCAAATAGACAACAACAAGGAATTACTGCAAAGCACAGGGAATTTTATTCAGTATCTTGTATTAACCTGTAATAAAATATAATCCAAAAAAATAACTGAATGACTATACTATATACCTTAAACTAGCACATTATTGTAAATCAACTGTACTTCAATATATTTTTAAAAAATTGTCAACAATTTCCACCTGGTGAGATGCCAGAAAAATTTGGAGGGAGGTGTGTGTGAGAGGATCTTGATGAAAGAACAAGAATTTCTTTATCTAAATCTAGCTGTGATTTGAATTTGATCAAAGATAGTTTCAAGGAGAATCTTTCATTCCCAGGTCATTAAAGTGAAGCTTGGTGTGAGCAGGAATTTGAGGGTCACATGGAGGATTCCCTTTGACGGGATGTGTGACCACAGAGCCCGGGAGGCAGTGGGTTTCCTTGCATCCAGCCTCCTTGACTTTCTCTGCTGTGTGTCTGTCTCTGTTTCCCCAGCACGGAGCCCAGTATTTTCCCACTTAGCATCTTCTCTCCAGGGACTCTGGACCATCCGGGCGTACAAAGCTGAACAGAATTTTCTGGAACTGTTTGATGCACACCAGGATTTGCACTCAGGTCTGTAAGTTTCTGGAGATGTTTTCGAAGGATGGGAAGTGCTCCCTTCTGAGGCTGACCTCCCTTTCAGGTGGCCTAGTAGGCCAGCACCTCTCTCTGTGTCACTCCTCATCCCCCTCTGCACACCTGCCTCCCCCACCTCTTCCTCTCAGCATCCCCTCAGTGCTCCCTTCTTCCCTGTCATTCCCTGCTTTTCTCCCCTGACTGGCTCACATTGTCCTTGTATCACTGTGCCCTGTAGACTTCTGTCTCTTTAGGGTAAGAGTCAGCAAACTTCTTTTTTGTGAAAATCCAGATAGAAAATATTGTAGGCTTGTGTGCTGTACTGTGTCTGTTGCAACTACTCACCTTTGCTGTTGTAGCACAAAGATAGGCAAAGATAATACATCAGAAAATGGCGGTTTCTGTGTTCCAATAAAACTTTATTTACAGAACCAAATGGTAGCTGTTCTCACCCTCCAGACTGCGGTTTGCTGACTCTTTTCAGAGCGTGGAGGGTGGCAGATGTGATTGAGGAAATAATTTCCTGATTTGCCACCCACTTGATTATGTTTTTATCAGTGAAATTTTTTCCCTAGGTAGAAAATTCAGAATTTCCTCTAAGTCTATAAAATCCAAGCTAAACTTTCCAATAATTATTGTATTTTGAAGATAAAAATGGCATTTTGAAAGTCACATGCAGGTACATATACACAATGGAGTACTACTCAGCCATTAAAAAGAATACATTTGAATCAGTTCTAATGAGGTGGATGAAACTGGAGCCTATTATACAGAGTGAAGTAAGCCAGAAAGAAAAATGCCAATATAGTATACTAACACATATATATGGAATTTAGAAAGATGGTAACAATAACCCTGTATGCGACACAGCAAAAGAGACACAGATGTATAAAACAGTCTTTTGGACTCTGTGGGAGAGGGAGAGGGTGGGATGATTTGGGAGAATGGCATTGAAATATGTATAATATCATATATGAAACGAGTCGCCAGTCCAGGTTCAATGCACGATACTGGATGCTTGGGGCTGGTGCAATGGGACGACCCAGAGGGATGGTATGGGGAGGGAGGAGGGAGGAGGGTTCAGGATGGGGAACACATGTATAACTGTGGCAGATTCATTTTGATATATGGCAAAACCAATACAATATTGTAAAGTTAAAAAATAAAATTAAATAAAAAAAAAAGAAAGTCACATGCAGTTCCTGTTAGCTGATGGTCACATAGACATTGGCTCCTAAGAATAAACACTGCAGGGCCCTGTAGTGAGGGCAGAAGGTGCTGGAAACAGTGTGAGCTGTGCTCTCTGCTGTGTGAGAGCTGGGAGCAGTCAACCCTGTGAGAGGATGATCTTCACGCTGAGGCCCAGCACTGCAGGAAATGCACAGATGAGATGATTTTCCATCTTCCTTCTTGTGATCTTATTTCTGTTGATAACCTGTGGGTTGAAGTTTTCAAGGCATGCTTCCTGGACTGATTCCTGTGTGTCCCATACAGTCATTGTCTTGTGTTAGAACCTAGTTTTATAGAATCTTCAGGTTCCTTGGGTGTGTAACTTTGCTGTCCTACCTGTGTAAAATCTTCTGTAGCTCAACTGAGAAAATATTCTCCCTCATGAGAAGCAGCTAACATGGTTTTTCTGTTTATATATTACACTTATTATGGTTCCAAATGCAGAGGCTTGGTTCCTGCTTTTGACGACGTCCCGATGGCTCGCTGTGTATCTGGATGTCATCTGTGCCATCTTTGTCACTGTTGTTGCTTTTGGGGCCCTGATTCTGGTAGAAAGTAAGTACAGATATGAAAACTTGTGGTATGTTTACACTTTTTAGCTTTTTTTTGTAGTTATTAAACTCTTGTCATCATGTCTAATATATACTCGTTGATTCTAATGAATTGTATTAAAGTGTCTGCAGTATGTGACTCCACAGTATAGTCCATGAGAAGTTGTTTGTGTCTTAATGAGAACTTTTATTTTTTATTTATTTATTTATTTATTTACAGTATGTCTTTTTGAGGCCATTAAAAAAAAAAGATTGGCATATGGTTGATTTACAATGTGTTAGCTTCAGGTGTACAGCCAAGTGACTCTGTTATACATATATCCACTTTTTAAAGATTCTTTTTCCATACCCCATGAACGTTGGGGTGAATGTATATTTTTTTAAGTAATTTGCATTTTGATTAATACTTCAAATGAACTATCTTTTAGAAAAGAATTTCTATTTTTCACTTTCAGAATCCTTAGGAGCAAAGTCCAGGTATGACGTGCCTGCTCCAGCAGACCTTTGGTGCCTGGGGCCCCTGCTTTGGCTCGCTCAGGACATTCTTTCATTTTTATTTTAAGTTTTATTGGGGTATAGTTCATTTACACTGTTGTCTTAGTTTCCAATGTACAGCAAAGTCAATCTGCTGTACATATACATATATCCACTCTTTTTTAGGTTCTTTCTCATGTAGATCATTACTGAGTTCTCTGTACTTTACAGTAGTTTCTTATTAGTTATCTATTTTAATATTTTATATATAGTAGTATGTATGTGTCAATCCCAGTCTTCCAATTTATCCCTCCCCTCCCTTATCCCCTGTTAACCATAAGTTTATTTTCTACATCTGTTACTCTACTTCTGTTTTGTAGATAAGTTCATTTGTAGCCTTTTGTTATATTCCATATATAAGCAATATCATATTCTCTGTCTGACTTACTTCACTCAGTATGAAAATCTCTGGGTCCAGCCATGCTGCTGCAAATGGTATATTTCACTCTTTTTTATGTCTGAGCAATATTATACTATATGTATAATAGCGCATCTTCCTTATCCATTGCTCTATTGATGGACATTTAGGTTGCTTCTATGTCCCGGCTATTGTAAATAGTGCTACAGTGAACATAAGGGTGGATGTATCTTTTGGAGTTATGGTTTTCTCTGGATATATGCCCAGGAGTGGGATTGCAGGATCATATGGTAGCTCTCTTTTTAGTTTTTAAAGGAAACTCCATATTGTTCTCCATAGTGGCTTTACCAGTTTACATTCCCACCAACAGCGTTGGAGGGTTCCCTTTTCTCCACATCCTCTCCAGTATTTATTGTTTTGATGATGGTCATTCTGACTGGTGTGAGGTGAAACCTCACTGTAGTTTTTTGCTTTTTTTTTTTCATTTTTTTCACTGTAGTTTTGATACACATTTTCATAATAATTAGAGATGTTGACCATCTTTTCATGCCTTTTTTTTTTTTTTTTTGGCCATCTGTTTTTCTTCTTTAGAGACATTCTCTTTTAATCTTCTGCCCATTTTTTGGATTTTTTTGTTTATTTATTTATTTTATATTGAACTGCACGAGCTGTTTGTATATTTTGGAGAGTCATCCCTTGTAAGTCACTTTGTTTGCAAATATTTCTCCCCATTCTGCAGATTATCTTTGGTATTTTTTATGGGTTTCTTTGCTGTGCAAAAGCTTTTAAGATTAATTGGGTCCCATTTGTTTATGTTTTATTTTATTTTCGTTACTCTAGGAGGTGCTGCAATTTATGTCAGAGAGTTCTCCCTATGTTTTCATCTAAAAGTTTTGTAGTGTCTGGTCTTACATTTATGTCTTTAATCCATTTTGAGTTTATTTTTGTGTATGGTGTTAGGGAAAGTTCTAATTTTATTATTTTACGTGTAGCTGTCCAGTTTTCCCAGCACCAATTATTGAAGAAACAGTCTTTTCTCTGTTGTATATTCTTGCTTACTTTGTCATAAGTGATCATAGGTGCCTGGTGGTTATCTCTGGACTTTCTGTTCTGTTCTGTTGATCTGTATTTCTGATTTTGGTGCCACTTAGCATTTGGTGCCACTTTCAGTTACTGTAGCTTTGTAATACAGAGAAGGCAATGGCACCCAACTCCAGTACTCTTGCCTGGGAAAGTCCCATGGACGGAGGAGCCTGGAAGGCTACAGTCCATGGGGTCGCTGAGGGTCGGACACGATTGAGTGACTTCACTTTCATTTTTCACTTTCATGCATTGGAGAAGGAAATGGCAACCCACTCCAGTGTTCTTGCCTGGAGAATCCCGGGGACGGGGGAGCCTGGTGGGCTGCCATCTATGGGGTCGCACAGAGTCTGACACAACTGAAGTGACTTAGCAGCAGCAGCAGCAGCAGCTTTGTAATATAGTCTAAAGACAGGGAGCGTGATTCCTCCTAGCTTCATTTTCCTTCTTTGTTTTTCTCAAGATTACATTGGCTATTCTTAGTATTTTGTGTTTCCATTCAAAATGTAAACATTTTTGTTCTAATTCTGTGAAAAATGCCATTGGCAATTTGATAGGGATTGCATTGAATCTGTAGATTGCTTAAGTAGTTTGTTTGTTTGTTTGTTTACAGGAGGTCATCATGGAGATCTTTTATCTTTTTATCTTTCTTTGAATGGGTTGAGGTCTATATAACTGTAGAAGGATGACCTTCTAGGTAGTGTCCTGTAGTTGGATAGAGAGAACCAAGTTTACTATTAAGCTTTATGTACAGCTTAGAAAAGGCTGAGGAACTAGAGATCAAATTGCCAACATCTGCTGGATCATGGATAAAGGAAGAGAATTCCAGAAAAACATCTATTTCTGCTTTATTGACTATGCCAAAGCCTTTGATTGTGTGGATCACAATAAACTGTGGACAATTCTGAAAGAGATGGGAATACCAGACCACCTGACCTGCCTCCTGAGAAACCTATATGCAGGTTAGGAAGCAACAGTTAGAACTGGACATGGAACAGACTGGCTCCAAATAGGAAAAGGAATACATTAAGGCTGTATACTGTCACCCTGCTTATTTAACTTCTATGCAGAGTACATCATGAGAAATGCTGGGCTGGAGGAAGCACAAGCTGGAATCAAGATTGCTGGGAGAAATATCAATAATCTCAGATATGCAGATGACTCCAACCTTACGGCAGAAAGTTCAGTTCAGTTCAGTCACTCAAAAGTGTCTGACTCTTTGCGACCCCATGAATCGCAGCACGCCAGGCCTCCTGGTCCATCACCAACTCCCGGAGTTCACTCAGACTCACATCCATCAAGTCAGTGATGCCATCCCACCATCTCATCCTCTGTCGTCCCCTTCTCCTCCTCCCCCCAATCCCTCCCAGCATCAGAGTCTTTTCCAGTGAGTCAACCCTTCGCATGAGGTGGCCAAAGTACTGGAGTTTCAGCTTTAGCATCATTCCTTCCAAAGAAATCCCAGGGCTGATCTCCTTCATAGTGGACTGGTTGGATCTCCTGGCAGTCCAAGGGACTCTCAAGAGTCTTCTCCAACACCACAGTTCAAACATGTCAATTCTTCAGTGCTCAGCCTTCTTCACAGTCCAACTCTCACATCCATACAAAAAACCTCTTGATGAAAGTGAAAGAGGAGAGTGAAAAAGTTAGCTTAAAGGTCAACTTTCAGAAAACGAAGATCATGGCATCTGGTCCCATCACTTCATGGGAAATAGATGGGGAAACAGTGGAAACAGTGGCAGACTTTATCTTTTTGGGCTCCAAAATCACTGCAGATGGTGATTGCAGCCATGAAATTAAAAGACGCTTACTCCTTGGAAGGAAAGTTATGACCAACCTAGATAGCATATTCAAAAGCAGAGACATTACTTTGCCAACAAAGTTCTGGCTAGTCAAGGCTATGGTTTTTCCAGTGGTCGTGTATGGGTATGAAAGTTGGACAGTGAAGAAAGCTGAGCACCAAAGAATTGATGCATTTGAACTGTGGTGTTGGAGAAGACTCTTGAGAGTCCCTTGGACTGCAAGGAGATCCAACCAGTCCATTCTAAAGGAGATCAGTCCTGGTTGTTCTTTGGAAGGACTGATGCTGAAGCTGAAACTCCAGTATTTTGGCCACCTCATGCGAAGAGTTGACTCATTGGAAAAGACTCTGATGTTGGGAGGGATTGGGGGCACTAGGAGAAGGGGACGACAGAGGATGAGATGGCTGGATAGCATCACTGACTTGATGGACGTGAGTCTGAGTGAACTCCAGGAGTTGGTGATGGACAGGGAGGCCTAGCATGCTGCAATTCATGGGGTCGCAAAGAGTCAGACAGGACTGAGCAACTGAACTGAACTGACTGTTTAGGTTATAGATTTTAGCCTTAGGGCTACTTGGATCTCTTGGTTGTAGTGGTCTGGTGTACTGGTGTTAAAAAGAGTCTCTGTAGCAAAAACAGTATCCTCACTGCTGTGTGCGTCACAAATGAGCAATTGTTGGAATGTGTGTCATGAATTCACCATCCCTCACTATTCCATAACAATAACCCTGAATCACAGTCTTTAATGCAAAAATGAGATTAATTTGTTAGATTTAAAAGCATTGCCTAGGTTTGCAAAACCCATTGTCTTGTTTTTGTGATTTCAATAGCAGATACATTGGACATAGAAAGTGAAATTACATAATGATAATTGAAGCATAAGGATAAAAATCTGAGCAATGACATCCTCACCTATATTATACTGTCAAGTGTATCTCAATCCAGGTGGGATTAATATGATAAAGGATGAAAATGGTAAGGATCTAAGAGAAGCAGAAGAGATTAGGAAGAGATGGCATGAATACACAGAATAACTGTACAAAAAAGATCTTAATGGCCTGGATAACCATGATGATGTGGTCACTCACCTAAGCCCAGACGTCCTGGACTGTGAAGTCAAGTGGACCTTAACTTCAAAGCTTTACTACAAACAAAGCTAGTGAAGGTAATGGAATTCCAGCTGAGCAATTTAATCTCCTAAAAGATGATTCGGTTGAAGTGTGGCACTTAATATACCAGCAAATTTGGAAAATTCAACAGTGGCCACAGGATTGGAAAAGGTTAGTTTTCATTCCAATCCTAAAGAAAGGCAATCCCAGAGAATGTTCAAACTATGATACAATTGCACTCATTTTGCATGCTAGTAAGGTTATACACAAATTCCTTCAAACAAGAGTTAAGCAGTGCATGAACCAGAAACTTCCAGCTGGACAAGCTGGGTTTACCAAAGGTAGAGGAACCAGAGATGAAATTGCCAATATTCCCTGGATCATAGAGAAATCAAGGGAATTCCAGAAAAACATCGGCTTCATTGACTATGTGAAAGGCTTTGACTGTGTAGATCACAACAAACAGTGAAAAATTCTGAAAGAGATAGGAATACCAGACCATCTTACCTGTATCCTGAGAAACCTGTATGCAAGTCAAGAAGAAACAGAACTGGACAAGGAACAATAGAGTGCTTCAAAACTGGAGAAGGAGAATGACAAGGCTGTATATTGTCACTATGTTTATTTAACTTATATGCAGAATACATCATGCAAAATGCTGGGCTGGATGAAGCACAAGCTGGAGTCAAGATTGCTGGGAGAAATATCAATAACAACACATATGCAGATGATACCATTCTAATGACAGAAAGTGAGAAGCCTCTTGATGAAAGTGACAGAGCAGAGTGGAAAAGCTGGCTTGAAACTCAACATTCAAAAAACTAAGATCATGATATCTGGTCCCATCTGGGGAAAAATTAAAAACAGTAACAGATTTTATTTTCTTAGGTTCCAAAAATCACTTCAAACTGTGACTGTAGCCATGAATGAAAAGATGTTTGCTTCTTGGAAGGAAAGTTATGACAAATCTAAACAGACTATTGCAAAGCAGAGACATCACTTTGCCAACAAAGATCCACATAGTGAAGGTATATTTTTTCCAGTAGTCATGTAAGAGTTGTCAACAGATGTATGAGCTGGGCCATTAAAAAAGGCTGAGGGCCAAAGAATTGATGCTTTCAAGCTGTGGTTTTGGAGAAGACTCTTGAGAGTCCTTTGAACTGTATGGAGATCAAACCAGTCAATCCTAAAGGAAATCAACCCTGAATATTCACTGGAAGGACTGATGCTGAAGGCGAAGCTCCAATACTTTGAGCACCTGATGAGAAGCGCTGACTCATTAGAGAAGACCCTGATATTGGGAAAGATTGAAGGCAGGAGAAGAGGGGAGTGGCAGAGGATGAGACGGTTGGATGGTATGACTGACTTGATGGACATGAGTTTGAGCAAACACCAGGAGATAATGAAGGACAGGAAGCCTGGGCTGCTGCAGTCCATGGAGACACAGAGTCAGACATGACTTAGTGACTGAACAACAACTTTGTTCAGTTCAATTGCTGAGTCGTGTCTGACTCTTTGTGACGCCATGGACTGCAGCACACCGGGTCTCCCTGTCCATCACCAACTCCCGGAGTTTTCTCAAACTCATGTCCATTGAGTTGGTGATGCCATCCAACTATTTCATCCTCTGTCGTTTAACAGCTTTGTTAGTTCTTTCTAAATTCATAATATTCTTAAAAAATTACTTATTTATTTGGCTGTACTGGGTCTTAGTTGGGGCACGCAGGATCTTCAGTCTTAGTTGTAACAGGCAGGACTTTAGTTGCAGCATGTGAACTCTTAGTTGTGGCATGTGGAGTCCATCTAGTTCCCTGACCAGGGATTGAACCTGGGCCCCCTGCATTGGGAGCTCGGAGTCTTAGCTATTGCACCACCAGGAAAGTCCCTCATAGAGGTGTTTTTTTTTTTTTTTTTTTTTACCTTTATTATTGTCTCATACAACAGAAGTAATATTATGAATAATACTATCATTACATGCAAATGATTTAAATATTATAAAGGAGTCTTCTCACTACTATATATAAAATAAATAACTAAAAAAGAACTACTGTATAGCACAGGGAACTCTATTTAATACTCTGTAATGATGTATGTTGGAAAATAATTTTTAAAGAGCAGATTACATATATGTCTGGCTAATTCACTTTATTGTATACCTGAAACTAACACAACTTTGTAAATCAACTACACTCAAATAAAAATCATAAAAAAAAAGGTGTCTTCTTTGTAGAGTGACAGAAGGACCTGTGTGAAGGGTTGAGAAGGAGACTGACTTTCTTCTTCTTCTTCCTCATTTAGCTTTGGATGCTGGGCATGTTGGCCTCGTCCTGTCACTAACCATCACACTTATCAGTATCTTCCAGTGGTGTGTCAGGCAAAGTGCGGAAGTTGAGAACACGGTGATGTTTATTTTTCTGTTCTTAGCCTTTTCAGGTCTCCTTGCTGTTATATGACATAAAAGCAATTCTTACGTAAAATAATAAAACTGTTATTTTTACATCATTTTACAAAGTTTTTTACATTCTCCTCCATCTTCTTGAGGGCTTCCCTGGTGGCTCAGAAGGTAAAGAATCCTCCTGCAATGCAGGAGCCACAGGAGACTCAGGTTCAATCCCTTGGTTGGGAAGATCCCATGGAAAAGGGAAGAGCTACTCCAGTATTCTTGCCTGGAGAATCCCCATGGACAGAGGAGCCTGGCAGGCTACAGTTCATGGGGTTGCAAAGAGTTGGGCATGACTGAGCAAGTTTCACTTTCATTTTCCATGTGCTTAAAGTTAATGTAAAATAAAATATATACATATTTTTCTCAGTCATGTGTATGCCATGTCAGAAGGTTTTGTATTCATCACAAACTGTCTCCAAATACAACCTCCTGTAGGAGGGAGGTTCTGAAATTCTGGAGACAATATAAGCTAATTTCTTAGCAGCTTGTTTACATTTGTTTCTTAATGGGTAATTCCTCATTTTTGGTAAAATAAAATAATCCAATATTTTGAGGTTTATTTAATTACTATGTTCCTCCACCCATCCCCCATTTTATCATTTATTTTTGTGTGTGTTGAACACCGAATGAATTTGCTGGTAGCCCTGCTTCCTGGTAGGATAGACTCCCTCTCAGAATATGCTTTCTAAGGTATGGAGTCATCATTCTTTAGAAGAAACATTATACACTTTTGAATATTTGTACCTTTTCCTAAAGGGAGAAAAACAATAAAAATGAAATTTTTCCATATCTTTCTTCTAACAGAGTAGAAGTAGTGAAAGTCGCTCAGTCGTGTCTGACTCTTTGCGACCCCATGGACTATATAGTCCATGGAATTCTCCAGGCCAGAATACTGGAGTGGGTAGCCTTTCCCTTCTCTAGGGGTCTTCCCAACCCAGGAATCAAACCCAGGTCACCTGCATTGCAGGAGGATTCCTTACCAGCTGAGCCACAGGACAAGGCCAAGAATTCTGGAGTGGTTAGCTTATCCCTTCTTCAGGGGAACTTCCCAACCCAGGAACTGAACCAGGGTCTCCTGCATTGTAGGCAAATTCTTTACAAACTGAGCTATCAGGAAAGCTCATAACAGAGTAGAAAATTACTGATTATTAAAATGAGGTTTGATGACCATCTAGTTCTGTTCATCTATAACATGTGGCCCTTCTGTGGCCACACATTACTAGTTGGTGTCCAAAAGTATTATTTTCTTTGAAAATATTCTTTTTTTTTTAAATTCAAATGTGAAAGGAGGATCAATAAAATTTTACCATGCATTTCTTTAATTTTTTAGCTTTAATATAAAATTGAAGGAAATAGTCATATGTAAAAGAGTTGA
Organism: Bubalus kerabau; assembly: GCF_029407905.1. Classification (NCBI taxonomy): domain Eukaryota; kingdom Metazoa; phylum Chordata; class Mammalia; order Artiodactyla; family Bovidae; genus Bubalus; species Bubalus kerabau. The sequence continues at coordinate 72,817,575 of NC_073635.1, forward strand.
AGATGATGAACAAGTTTTTAAATCATCCAAGGCCTTATCAGACTCCTACTTCTCTCCTTTGTGGATGCTGAGATCTAGGTTGTTCTGAACTATATAAAAGCAGAAGGTTTCATTTACAATCTCTGAACATCCATAAACAAGACCCTCTGATACTAACTCATGAGATGTCATACATGTTTCAGATGATTTCAGTAGAAAGGGTGATTGAATACACAGACCTTGTGAAAGAAGCATCCTGGGAACTTGAGTATCGTCCACCACCATCCTGGCCCAACAAAGGAATGATTTCCTTTTACAGTGTGAACTTCAGGCATTCTTCGGACAGGCCTCTGGTATTGAAGAACCTGTATTCAGACTTTCACCCAAGACAAAAGGTTAGTTTAAGCCATTTGCCTTTTTAAAATCTGGCTAAAGATTTAGCACCACATCTGCTCTTGACTTCTTTGGCAGTGTGTCAGGGGGACTGTTTCCTCCTAATGGATGCAGATTAGATCAGTGACATTGTAGGTGAATATTTCTTGGGAACTGACCATGGAATGGGGATGCCAGGAAACTTCTTCCCTGTGTTGTGAGTTCCCTCATAATGGTTGATGGGCCCTGGGATCCAGGGCTCCATCTTAACCTGACTCAGGACACTATATGTGACATTATTCATACAAAGTCTGGGATATCAGCGTTGTCTTCCTGGCCCTAACCCTCCAATATTTCATTCCTTTCCATATTTTCTTGTTTGTATTTCTGAGATCTCCTCCTCCTCCCATGGTGCCCTGTGGTTGCAGCCTCCCTCTCTGTCCCTTAGCCCTTCCTGTAGCCTTGTCCTCCACTCACCCACACTGAGCTGCCATCCCCCTGCCCTCCCCCCACAGACTGCTGCTTTCTTTAGCACAGATCTGATCCTTACTGGCCTGGTGAGCTGCTGTTGGAACCATAGCATAGCTTCAAGTCCACTCCAGCAGGGGCCATGGGGTGAGCTTGTGTCCACCAGAGAAGAGCCTCAATAATAACCCAGTCAGCAGTGAGGAATCATGGTATCAGATGGAGGCAAGGTCTAGAGATTGGCTCAAAGTCAAAAGCAAATTGATGAAAAACAAAACAAAACAAAACAAAAAAACAAAAACAAACAAACAAAAAAAAAAGCAAATTGATGGGAGCAGAGAAGATCCATGTGGGAGACGGCAGAGAAGCTTGTGACCTGAATCTGTCAGCATCCATGTCTGCTTGTGATGTTCCTTCCACACTCAGTGTGAGGCCCTCAGCTGGGATCAGGACAGAATCTTGAAGAAGAGACTGAACTGGACAAGGTGTTAGGAGCTCTTCCCCACGTCCCTCTGCAGCCAGTTTGTCTGACACACACACACACACACACCCCTGAACTCAGATTGTGTGTAGTTTCTCCCAAAGCACCACATCCTCCCTGTTCCCAGTGCACATGCTGCCCCTCAGCCTCAGAGACCCAGGCCCTCTGTCATCTGGATGGTGAAAATCTCCTCGTTTCGGAGTCAACCCTAATGCATCTTTGAGACTCTCAGTTCTTCCTTAGTGTCTTATATATTCTTTCAAGATAGCATTTATGGTACAGCTATATTTATAGCAGCCAAAAGTTGGAAGGAACTAAATCCTTACATAAAGTATTATTCAGCCTTAAAAAGGAAGAAAATTCTGACCTGTGGATAAACCTTGATGACATCTTGCTAAATGAAATAAGCCAGACACAAAAGGAATGAATACTCTGATTCCATTTATGTGAGATTCCTAGAGAGTCAAATCCAAGAAGACAGGAAGTAGGATGGTGGTCTCCAGGGACTGGGGGAGGGGAAATGGGGAGCTGTTTATTTAATGGGTATGAATTTCAGTTTTACAATGCCGATAAAAATTCTCAAGCTTGGTTGCACAGGAATGTGAATGTACTGAACACCGAACTATCCACTTAAAAATCATCAAATAGTTAAATTTTATGTTATGTGAATTTTATCATAATTAAAAGAAAAGATAGCACCTGTGGCATGCTTTGTAATTTGGGATCTGTATCTCATAGTACCTTGAGGCTTTGTACAATCAGGGAGCATCTTGTTTTCATATTTGTTCCCAGAAAGTAGCATTCTGCAGGGCACAGAGAGAGTACTGAGGGACTGCTGGTTGTGAGGGTGAGTGAGTTATACAGGTGTGAGCAAGCAGAAACCAGCAAACACACACACACACAAACACATGACAACTCCGTAAATAACTGAAAGAACTGCTCTTTAAAACTCTTACCACCCCACAGACCCATCTAGTGGAAAATAGCTATAATTTAATGTGTTATTGATTATTGCAAAGCCTTTGACTGTGTGGATCACAATAAACTGTGGAAAATTCTGAAGGAGATGGGAATACCAGACCACTTGACCTGCCTCTTGAGAAACCTATATGCAGGGCAGGAACCAACAGTTAGAACTGGACATGGAACAATAGACTGGTTCCAAATAGGAAAAGGAGTACATCAAGGCTGTATATTGTCACCCTGCTTATTTAACTTATATGCAGAGTACATCATGAGAAATACTGGGCTGGAAGAAGCACAAGCTGGAATCAAGATTGCAGGGAGAAATATCAATAACCTCAGATATGCAGATGACACCACCCTTATGGCAGAAAGTGAAGAGGAACTAAAAAGCCTCTTGATGAAAGTGAAAGAGGAGAGTGAAAAAGTTGGCTTAAAGCTCAACATTCAGAAAATGAAGATCATGGCATCTGGTCCCATCACTTCATGGGAAATAGATGGGGAAACAGCAGAAACAGTGTCAGACTTTATTTTTCTGGGCTCCAGAATCACTTCTGATGGTGATTGCAGCCATGAAATTAAAAGACGCTTACTCCTTGGAAGGAAAGTTATGACCAACCTCAGTTCAGTTCAGTTCAGTTGCTCAGTTGTGTCTGACTCTTTGTGACCCCATGAATTGCAGCACACCAGGCCTCCCTGTCTGACCAACCTAGATAGCATATTAAAAAGCAGAGACATTACTTTGTCAACAAAGGTCCAGCTAGTCAAGGCTATGATGTTCCAGTGGTCATGTATGGATGTGAGATTTGGATTATGAAGAAAGCTGAGCACCGAAGAATTGGTGCTTTTGAACTGTGGTGTTGGAGAAGACTCTTGAGAGTCCCTTGGACTGCAAGGAGATCCAACCAGTCCATCCTAAAGGAGATCAGTCCTGGGTGTTCATTGGAAGGACTGATGTTGAAGCTGAAACTCCAATACTTTGGCCACCTCATGTGAAGAGTTGACTCATTGGGAAAAACCCTGATGCTGGGAAGGACTGGGGGCAGGAGGAGAAGGGGATTACAGAGGATGAGATGGCTGGATGGCATCACCAACTCCATGGACATGAGTTTGGGTAGACTCTGGGAGTTGGTGATGGACAGGGAGGCCTGGCGTGCTGCGATTCATGGGGTCGCAAAGAGTTGGACACAACTGAGTGACTGAACTGAACTGAACTGAATGAATGAAACCCTTTTAACATAAAAGAATATTCAACTTAATGCCTAAATGTTACCCAGGGAGCAGCTTCAGTTAGTCACAGGGCAAAAGCTGGTCCTAGTTATTTCCAGTTCCATTGTAGGTCAGGAAAAAGGTGAACTACTGTGTTGGGAAAATATTAATCACAGCTCTTGATACAATCTTGTCCCTCGGAGCACTGTGTGTGATGGTTACTTATACTCAGACAGTGTGTCTGTCAGATTTTCTGTTGTAAATGTAATTCTGTTAAGCTGTACTTGTCTTAAATTTTCCCCAAAGCCATAAAATATGAATTATCTAAGAAACTCTGCAGGACAACTTAGAAACATAACAGATTCTTCTTCTTCCTTCTTAAAACCTGTAAATCATAGGATCATTAAGATTCTAAAATGTTTGAGGGAAAATTGAATTTGGAGACTGAATTAATAAATTCAGTAACTTGACTTTTGATCTGTGCCTTGGTCCACTCTCAGTATCACTATTAGCTTCATTTCTGTGTTTGGAGATGACACCCAGGCAGCGTGTTCATGAATTGATCTCATTCTGACTGTGTACATCCCAGGCTTTGTCTCCTGTTCACCTGTCCCAGCCCTAGTCACTCCAGGACACCCTTTTGGTGTTGGATTTGATTGAGAGAGGCTGTTGTCGGAGGGTTGGGAATGGGGACATGGGAGTGAGCCAGCCCAGCAGAAGGGGGGCTTTATTTTCTTTCCCCCATTTCTTCTTCTATCCCAATTCCTAGAAGTTACAGTCAGTAGGAGAGTATGTTAGGTACTATGCAGAATTTTAATTCACAGAAGAAATAGCAAGTGAAAATAAAGAACTAGGACTTCCCTGGTGGTGCAGCAGATAAAAATTTGCCTGCCAAGGCAGGAGACACTGGTTTAATCCCTGGTCTGGGAAGATTCCACATGCCACTGAGTAACTAAGCCCTGAACCACAACTACTGAGCCTACATGTCACAACTACTGAAGTCTTTGCTCAGCAACAACAGAAGCCCTCTCAGTGAGGAGCCTGTGCACTGCAGGAGTAGCCCCCACTCATCATAACTAGAGACAGCTCGTGCAAAGCAATCAGGACCCACACAGCCAAACAGAAAAAAAATCAACATGAGGTAAATAGCACCCTAGACTTCCTAGGTTAGAGTCTGAACATGGGCTGCATTTTTCATTTAGATGATTTTGTGGTTGATTTGATCATTTTAGAGAGTCCTGAACAATAAAGTATTGTCCAGTCCTTGAGGTAGATTGATTTTGCTTTGTTTTTGCTCACAGCTATTATTTGGATGATACAGTTTTACAGATGCTTAGTAGACCATGCTAATGTTCAAAAATATTAGTTTACTACTTTTTCCCTTTTTTACACAATATTTTCTTTAAAACTGCTCCCTTCACTCCCAGATTATCCCCTTCCCCTCCTGGCTCCCTAATTCCCTGTGACGCAGACTGTGGTGCCAGAGTCAGCAGCACCTGCCTCTCCTGGAGCTTCTTAGAGATGCAGAGTCTCAGGCCCATCCAGACCTATTGACTCAGATTCGTATCTGAACATGACCTCTTCCTTTCTCTCCCATGGACAGTTTTTAATGAGTGATAACCTGTGATTCTCAAGAAATGTTCTTTGACAGTTTGAAATTGAACTCAAGAATTCCTAAATCTCTGTTATGACTGAGCAAGAGGCTCTAGAATGTTCAGTGGCCCTAGATTTACTTAATTTTATGCTCTATAAATTGCACTTTTACATTATAATCTAATTCTGTGTGATTCCATCACATTATTTGTGTCTTTCCAGTGGAGTCTGTCTTCATTACAGGCAGTTTTCATCCTGCTGTCTGTCCTTCCCCACACCAGTCTCCTGCAGGGACTGGAGGGATTTCCCACAGACTCAGCCCTGCCTGGACCTGGAGTCAGAGACAGCCCCATGTAGCAGTGTATATTCGGCTGTTTCACAATCTGATGGGATCAAAAATGAGTCTTTCTGGCCCAAGCAGGGCATAAAGTCTGTTTGGCGTGTTCCCCAGGTACCATGTGTCCCACTTATGCAGATTTCTCTCTCAGTCCGGCTGTGGGTGCCGGTTCTTCCTGCTGATGGCTGGTCCACCTGCCCGCAGGTACCCTTTTCGCTCTCACTCACCACATATATGCCTGTGTCCACATCATGCTTTAACTCTCTGACTGTAAGATCTCTATGGTAGGCCTGTTCCTTTAACTACAACTACACCTCTCCCCACTTTCTTTGTTCTGTCTACACAGAGGAGCATGATAAGTTGTCAGGCCATCCAGGGGATAAGGAGGCCCATCAGCAGATGGAAAAGAGGCCAACATATGTGGATTTGAGTCGCATCCTTATTAGCTTATTACTTATTAGCTCTGATATTCAGACAGACTAATTTATCTAAGCCTAAATCTTTTCTTATGCAAAATGGAAGTCAAAGGATGTAACCTGTAGGCCTGATGTACAATTTAAGATAAGACATGTAAAGCACCAAGAGTAAATACTTGGACAAAAATGGTCATCATTTTCATAGGGTGTAAAATGACCATAACTACTTATGCTGTGGAAGGTGGTGTCTGTCCCATGAGAATGAGGTGTTGGCCATTTGAAGTTGTATTTATGGCTATAGGATCCATCTGCTGTGTCTGTCTCTGTCTGATTTATCTTATACATAAATAATATGATAATAGATTTCCCATAAATTTCTCTGGCTTGAGTTAAAAATCTCAGCTCCCAGTGGAAGTTTCTTTGTCTCAGGGCACCACAGGTAATACAAATAAGAAAAAAATCAAATCCAATACAGATCCTGATGTCAACATATACAGTCTAGTTGACGAAACAAGAAAATGGCTATATTAGCTTTGTAAGCTAGAACGAGGTCACAGTTTTTATAGATGTATATAAAAAATGACATAACATCTCTTAGAGTTGGAACAAACCCACATGAGGAGACACGGAGAGCATTTCCAAGGAATTAGACATGTGAGACAGACTTAGAGATGTGTCGTTAGGGTTTCAGCAGGTGGGAATGCATGTGAAAGGCATTCCAGGAGGTGGGACCAGCATAAGCAAAAGTATGATGTCCTGATACAGTGAATGAAGACATAGACACCTGCAAAGCACTCAGGAAAATGAACTACAGAGTGTGTAACACACATTTTTATATTCAACCCTCACCACTACCTAGTGATGCCAAGGAAGCTGACTCATGTACATGAAGAATGGAGAGGTTAGAAGGACAGTTTTGTAGAAGAGACATCCTGGGGTGGAGTGTTGAGTGCTGAGCTGGAATTCAGAAGTTTAATCTGAGAAGTGAGAGCACATGGACCAGATGCAGGTCCCGCAGGTGCACGGGACGGGGAGCCAGGAGCTGTTATGCCTCCAGCAAGACATCCTGGGAAAGTGATTCCACTTCTTGGAATCAAATTGATGTCGATTAAAACAAAGCTATATCACCTGGATTTGTGAACATGCAGGGAAATGGGTGGGAGCAGAAAATGGAATTATACTTCTGGGGGTAGGTTAGCAGTTTAACGGCTTCCTCCTGAAAATGTTCATACCTTGTTGTTGTTCAGTCACCTAGTCATGCCTGACTCTTCGTGACCCCATGGACTGATACACACCAGGCTTATCTATCCCTCACCGTCTCCTGCAGTTCGCCCAAGTTCATCTTCATTGTATCAGTGATGCCATCCAGCCTTTTCATCCTTCGTCCCCTTCTCCTCCTGCTTTCAATCTTTCCCAGAATCAGGGTCTTTTCCAATGAGTTGACTCTCTGTGTCAGGTGGCCAAAGTATTGGAGCTTCAGCATCAGGCCTTCCAATAAATATTCAGGATTGATTTCCTTTAGGATTGACTGGTTTGATCTCCTTGCTGTCCAACGAATTCATACTTGCTGTTCAAGGGGTTCATATTTGACTCTCAGCAATTCCACATCTGAGAATTTATGTGAAGAAAATAATTCAGATTGTTTGCAAAGATTTAGCTTCAGGGATATTTAAGACAGTTATTTATAATAGCTAACTGTTTGATGCTGCATAAATATCAAGCAGTAGCTGCTGCTGCTGCTGCTAAGTAGCTTCAGTCGTGTCCGACTGTGCGACCCCATAGATGGCAGCCCACCAAGCTCCCCTGTCCCTGGGATTCTCCAGGCAAGAATACTGGAGTGGGTTGCCATTTCATTCTCCAGTGCATGAAGGTGAAAAGTGAAAGTGAAGTCGCTCAGTCCTGTCCGGCTCTGAGCGACCCCATGGACTGCAGCCTACTGGGCTCCTCCGTCCATGGGATTTTCCAGGCAAGAGTACTGGAGTGGGGTGCCATTGCCTTCTCCAATCAAGCAGTAGAGGATTTGTTAAATAAATGATCACATGTACTATAATATTATGCAACAATTAATGTAAATTTTTATGAAATATGAAATGAAAGCACATATAACAGTATGTTCACATTAATCCCATTTTGATTAAATATGTGAACTTGTATCTTTAAGAACACATCCAAAAATATAACAACAGCAACAACAAAAAGAACACACATAGAAGCCTAGAAAGTAAAAACATCATTTTAATAATTTTTTTTTCAGAGTGCTGGGGCATAGCTAGTATTTATTTACTTTTCAAATTCATTTGCACTGATTATGATTAAGGAAAGCGTTTATTTTGTTTTTTAAAAACTGTGAGCCTGGGAAAGATGTAATGAAAGTAAGTGGGGGAGACGGATGAAGGGGTGGTTTTGTGTGGAGCATTGGGTGTTGATTATGTTGAGTTTGATGTGTGAAGAGAGATCCAGGAGCAAGTGTCTAACAAGTTGTGTTATCATCAGAGAGCAACCTGGTTGGAAAAACAGAAAGGGGCCACTGCAAGCAAATAACAGAAGATTTTCTTTAAGAGTCTTTATAATTGTATCTATTTCTTTATTTTTGGCTGGGCTGGGTCTCTGTTGCTGCTCTGGCTCCTCTCTAGTTACTGTGTGTGGGCTTCTCACTGTGGTGTCTTCTCTTGTTAAGAGCATGGGCTATATGGTGAGAGGGCTTCAACAGTTGTGGCACATAGGCTCAATGGTTGTGGTTCATGGATTCTTGAGTGCAGGCTTAATAGTTGTGGTGCACAGGCTTAGTTGCTTTGCAGCATGTGGGATTCTCCTGGACTAGCGATTGAACCCACATCTCCTGCACTGGCAGGCAGTTTCTTTACCACTGAGCCATCAGGGAAGACCCCAAGTGTCTTTAGATTGAAGAATGTGAGCTTACTGACACTGGTGACACTCTCCATGGGCAATTGGTAAAACCCTATGGTTACCCAGAAAAGACATTTGGACTATAGCTTTGATGACTGAACTCTAGGAATGATCAGAATCAGGTTTTATTTGAGTTGCTTTTTTCTTTTTGGGGGATCTGAGGCCATGCAGCATGTGGAATCTTAGTTCCCTGACCAGGGATCGAATCCATGCCTCCAGCAGTAGAAGCACAGACTCTTAACCCCTGGAATGCCAGGGAAGTCCCTTGGTTTTTTAGTCCTCTTCACTGGAGTTTGGAACTCACAGTCCTGTGGTAATGAACAGTCCTCGGTGCCCCTACATATCTCAATCCATTTACGCAAAGTTTACAGATGTTCCCATTTGCACAGATGAATCAGTTTTGGTGGAGCTGATAACATGGGAACATACACACATTCTCACAGATCAGTTCTCACCTGTGTCCTGATGTGTGTTGATTTATGTCTAAGAACACTCAGAAATATAGGCCCACCTGTTTTACTGTGCTTCACAGATAATGCTTTTAAAAAAATGGACATTTATGGCAACGCTGTGTCAGGCAAGTACACTGGCACCATTTTTCCAATAGCATTTGCTCACTTCATGTCTCTGTCAGATTTTGATAATTCTTGCAGTATTTCAAACCATTTTATTATTATTATATTTATTATCCTGATCTGTGATCAGTGGCTTTTAATGTTACTACCCTATAAATGCTTAGATGGTTAGCATTCTTTTAACAATAAAGTATTTGAGGTATGTACATTTTTTATATATAATGCTATTGTACATCACTAGACTACAGTATAGTATAAACATAACTTTTATTTGCATAGAGAAACAAAACATTCATATAACTTGGTTTATTTTGATATTCAAAATATCTTTGAGGCCTGCCTGTACACAGAATGCATGAGCCACATAAATACATACTATGACCTGCCTATATGCAGAGAATGGCCCATCTATATTATATGAATTAGGGTTTAACATAAGGTACAAAATGTCCTGAGAAGCCTGTATGCAGATCAAGAAGCAACAGTTAGAACCGGACATGGAGCAATGGACTGGTTCAAAATTAGGAAAGGAGTACCTCAAGAGTGTATATCATCACTCTGTTTATTCAACTCAATGCAGAGTACAGCATGCGAAATGCTGGGCTGGATGAAGCACAAGCTGGAATCAAGACTGCTGGGAGAAATATCGGTAACCTCAGATAAGCAGATGATATCACCTGAATGGCAGAAAGCAAAGAGGAACTAAAGAGCCTTTTGATGAAGGTGAAAGAGGAGAGTGAAAAATCTGGCTTAAAACTCAACATACAAAAAACTAAGATCACAGCATCTGGTTCCATCACTTCATGTCAAATAGATGGAGAAACAATGAAAAGAGTGATAGACTTTATTTTCTTAGGCTCAGAAACTCACTGTGGATGGTGACTGCAGCCATGAAATTAGAAGACACTTGCTCCTTAGAAGAAAAGCTATGACAAACCTAGACAGAATATTAAAAAGCAGAGACATTACTTTGCTGACAAACGTGCATATAGTCAAAGCGATGGTATTTCCAGTAGTCATGTACGGATATAAGGGTTGGGTCATAAAGAAGGCTGGGCACTGAAGAATTGATATTTTTGAACTGGGGTGCTGGAGAAGACTCTTCAGAATCCCTTGAACAGCAAGGAGATCAAACCATTCAATCCTAAAGGCAATCAGTCCTGAATATTCATTGGAAGAACTGATGCTGAAGCTCCAATACTTTGGCCACCTGACACAAAGAGCCAACTCATTGGAAAAGACCCTGATGCTGGGAAAGACTGAAGGCAGGAGGAGAAGGGGACAACAAAGGATGAAATGGTTGGGTGGCATCACGATTCAATGGGCATGAGTTTGAGCAAATTCCAGGAGATAGGGAAGGACAGGGAAACCTGGAGTGCTGCAGTCCATGGGGTTGCAAAGAGTCAGACACTACTGAACAATATCAAAATATCTTATAGTCATTGCATTATCTTTATAAGATAATAAAATTAGCTGAACCCACTTTTCTTACGTTTAATCTCTATAAAGATAAATTCTTTTTTGAAGTGCCATGATTGATTTTACAGACTAAGATGTGAAACTTCAGAGGTTTTCAAATCAGGAAACATGAAAAGTTCTAAGCATTCCGATTATATTACTCAGAAAGATTTATTTCTTCTTTATTTAAAGCCAGGAGTTTTAAAACTTTACTGATTTACAAGTGATTCAAGCATATCTTACACTCTCATCAATTCCAGATTTTACATAGAGATGAAATCATCTCTTGGAAAGCTTCCTTCAGAAAATTTGCACTTAGGCTTCCTGGGTGGCTCAGACGGTAGAGAATCTGCCTGCAAAGTAGGAGACACGGGTTCCATCCCTGGGTCAGAAAGATCCCCTGAAGTAGGAAATGGCAACCCACTCTAGTATTCTTTCCTGGAGAATTCCATGGACAGAGGAGCCTGGCAGGCCACAGTCCATGGAGTCGCAAAGAGTTGGACATGACTGATCGTCTAATGCTTTCTTTCATTTTAAAATTCATTGGTAAAAAAGGCCAGTTTCTGCATATATATTTGCATATACTATCCCCCACCAGCATTTTACCTAGGAAAAGGAAATGGCAACCCACTCCAGTATTCTTGCCCGGAGAATCCCATGGACAGAGGAGTCTGGCAGGTGACAGTCCATGGGTCGCAAGAGTCAGACACAACTTAGCAACTAAACTACCAACCACCAGCATTTTACCTACATTGTATTGATTCTTTAACCTTACTGTTAGTGCATTTAGTTTCTCTCTGCTTTGCTTTTAATAAATAGACTGATGCTTGACATGTGTTTTTCCAAGGTTCAATTTTAAGTATTAATAAAATGTCTTTTGAACTGCTCCAATGAAAGGTCCAATGTAAATATCAAATATTGTCTGTGTTGTTGTTGGTCTCATTATGTACATTTTGTCTACTGGCCTCTGTCTTTCAAGACTGAGACCTGCATTTTATATGTGAAGATGTTTCCTTTCAAGATAAAATGTAATTAAGGTATTTAATATCAGGAAGTGATTTCATTTTTCTGCCGAAGAATAATTCCTCTTAAATAAATAACATACCCCTGAGAAAGTGAATACTTGTTTGTGTATAATCCTTCTGACTTGACTTGTTGATATCTCTGTAAAATTACCCATGTAATTCTCAAGGTCAAATTACACAGGGAGTAGGAATAAAACTAATTCAAAATTGACTTCTTATGGACCACTTAGGAGACTGCTGGATTTTCACTACAGTCAGGTTATTTTTTTTTTTTTTTTTTCAGTCAGGTTATTTAAGTCATCTTCTTCCTTTATTTATGGATGTTAGTTACATACATACACACAAACAAACACACATATATAACACATACACATACATGTCTCCCCCTCTAACATACCACATAACAGATACTATGTGATAATTATAGAAAACAAACAATTTTCTGCATATTAAGCATTTACTCAGGGAAATATGAATAGAAGGCATAAAAGTCGTTATACTTTATATTGTGTATTCTAGAGATGATGGTGGTCTCATTTAGGGACATTTGTGAATTTCTGTCATTTTTGGTTGCCACAGTTTTGGGCGTTGCATCTGGTATCTAGTGGGTTCATGGCTACTGTTAATCATCCTACAATATACAGGACAGGCCCCCAACCCTCAACAATGAATTATCTGGTCCAAAATGTCAGCAGGACCTTGCTTGAGAAACTTATAGACTATTCTTTACATATAATAGAACTTATAAAATTCATCTTCAACAATCAGGGTTCTCCTGGGTTTTGTGCATCCTGTTAATTCTTCATCCCCCTGGGTCTCTTTACAGGTTGGCATTGTGGGAAGAACAGGAGCTGGAAAAAGTTCCCTCATTGCTGCCCTTTTTAGATTGTCAGAACCTGAAGGTAGCATTTATATTGATGACATCTTGACAACCAGGATTGGACTGCATGATTTAAGGAAGAAAATGTCAGTTGCACTTCAGGTATGCATAGCAGAGCACTCTCACATGTTCTTTTCATAAGGTGTCTAAAGTTTAAGTGCTTTTAATTTGATTGGTCTTTTCAAGTTAAGTGAATGAGTTGATCCTTTTCTACCCAATAGAGCATATTTTTAGCAGGAGGTATTTTCAACAAACACTTTCATTGGATACCAGGTTTTGTTTTGTTTTGTTTCATCTGTTAGTTTTGTGTGCATGTGATTTAATAACTTACTGAGATAGATTTCTGGACTCAGACTTCCTCAGTTTCCACAATGTTATCCACTGATAATCACATAATTCTGAGAACAGAAGGATAAATGGTTTGCTTAGCACTGCAGAGTTTCCTATAGGGAAACATGGATTTTATTAATAAGTGTCTTATAGATATAATTTTGCTGTGGGAAATGAGGACATCTTTTCAAAAGTGATATCTCCTTGGAGAACTTTCTGTGAAACTGTGGGGCTTTGAGAATTATAGGATATATAGAAGCTTTGGGGAGACTGACAATTTAGCCATTAATGAATAATTTTCACCAGGGAGGCAGTACAGAATAATAAGGAAGAGCAGTGGACTCAGAATTCTGTCTCTGTGTACCTTGGTTTTCTCTGTCTAACAAAGCTGATAATGATATCACCCCCTCAGTCTGTTGTGAGGACAAAATAGGTCAGTGAGTGTGAAGTGGTTCATGTAGACCCATATGTGCCTGCTGTGATGGTGGAGTGTTGAGTTGGCCATCTCTTCCTGGGCTCTGATTCTGTTTTCTTTTCTTCTTCTTTGTAAAGTAGTATAACTTTCAGGGAGAGTTTTGGAGACTGGATTATATAGACGGGTAGACACTCCTGTCTTTCCTTGTGGTTCATTCACTGAACATAATTCCATGATATTTACTGAGAATTACTATCCTCCAAGTATATAGCCAAGGGCAACCTAGTTCCTGTGTCCTCATCTATCATCCTGCCCACTGCTTTGACAGACATGCTTATTAAAAAAAAAAAAATTGAGTTTTTTATTTATATACTTAATAATCATTTTCCCATCAAAGAAAGCTCAGAAAAATACCCGCTTGAGATGAGAAACAGAGAGGAGAGGAGAGAGAATGAGCCAGGCAAATGTGCTTCCTGGAATGTGGGTGCAATATGTCCTGAAATACCTGTTTATCGGGAAGCATGTACAACATGGCTCCCAAAGGAAGGCGGATGTGGACTTGGGTACAAGTGTTGCTACCTACCCATGACCTCAAAAATACCTGAAATTACTCTAAATAATTTTAAAACCAAGATATTCTTTTCAGACTCTAGTGAAATGCCACCTCACACCCCTTAAGATGTCTGTTATCAAAGAAAAGAGAGAGAAAAATGAAAATGATAAGCATTGGCAAGGATGTAGAGAAATTAGAATCCTTGTTCATTGCTGATAGTAATGTAAAATAGTCCAGCTACTATGGAAATCAACTTGGTGGTTGCTCTGAAAAGTTAATGATGGAATTGTCATCAGTTCAGTTCAGTTCAGTTCAGTCTCTCAGTCATGTCCGACTCTTTGCGACCCCATGAATCGCAGCAGGCTAGGCCTCCCTGTCCATCACTGACTCCCAGAGTTTACTCAAACTCTTGTCCATCGAGTCAGTGATGCCATCCAGCCATCTCATCCTCTGTCGTCCCCTTCTCCTCCTTCCCCCAATCCCTCCCAGCATCAGGGCCTTTTCCAATGAGTCAACTCTTTGCATGAGGTGGACAAAGTATTGGAGTTTCAGCTTCAGCATCAGTCCTTCCAATGAACACCCAGGACTGATCTCCTTTAGAATGGACTGGTTGGATCTCCTTGCAGTCCAAGGGACTCTCAAGAGTCTTCTCCAACACCACAGTTCAAAAGTATCAATTTTTTGGTGCTCAGCTTTCTTCACACTCCAACTTTCACATCCATACATGACCACTGGAAAAACCATAGTCTATTACCTACCTAGCAATTCTACTTTAGAGTATAAACCCCAAAGAATTGGAAGAAAGGTCTTGAAGAGATGCTGAAACGTGTTTGTTATAGCAACATTATTCTCAACAGCAAAAAAGTGGAGGCACTCAAATGTCCATTGACAGATGAGTCAACAAACAAAATGTGGTGCATACCCATACAGTAGAATATTACTCAGCCTTAATAAAGAAGAAAATTCTGACACATGCTATAGCACAGATGAACCTTGAAAAAATTAAGCTAAGTGAAATAAGCCATTTACAAAGGACAAATACTGTATGATTCTACTAATAGGAGTTACCTAGAATAGCAAATTCATGGATACAGGATGTAGAATGGTGGGTGCCAGGAGTGGCCAGGAGAGGGGAGATGTTGTTTAATGGGCACAGAGTTTCAGTTCCTTAAGATGAAAGGAAATCTGTGGCTGGGTGGTGGTGATGGCTGTACAACAGTATGAATGTATTTAGCGTCACTGGACTGTGCACTTAAAGTGGTTAATCCAGCAAATTTTATGTATATTTTATCACAATTGAAAAAAATTTTTTTTCAGAGGTATCCCTTTCAGGAAAAATGGGAAGAATGTTTCAGCACATTCAGCCCCCATATTTAAAGATTTCCTCTGGTTATTAAATTTATGACTTATGGTTACAGTATAAAATAAATGAGCTTAGATTCCCAAGTTTTATGTTTTGATGGTACTCATCACTAAAATGGTCATGTGAGATTAGTTAGTAGAAATAAAGGGCATGTCTGTAAATTCCTTTCATATTATTGGATGCAAAGCTTTAGAAACATGCCCTGCGTTATTTTTAATGCTTCTTAATAGGAAAAAGTTGCATGTTTGTATACATAAAATAACTCTGTAAATAAATAACATTGGATGATTTTTTGGCTCTGCCAATAATATTTGGAAGCACATCTGAGCAAGGACTAAACAGGCCTTGACCTCAGCATGTTTTGGTTCTGTTCTGTTGGTTTCCATCCTTCCTTGGAGCATGTCCTAGGTACACACTCCAGAGAGTGTGTTTACAGAATAGTGCTGAGCTTTGTATCCATGTAGATTCCACTTTTTATGCCTTTGTCTCCAAGGTGCAGTGTTGGTTGATTAAAGAAAAAGAATCTGGAGAGAACTTTCAATGTGTAAAGATTCCCAGGAAGCCATTCAGGAGGCAGACGGGGATAGAATGGTAGTGTAGACCCAGTGCCAGTGTGACCCACAGTTTATTCCTGCTCTGCCTCGTCGACTGTGGGGCCTTGATGATGTAACTTGGCTGCCAAGCGTCAACATCCTCGTCCTTAAACCCGGTCTGGAAATCATGGACCCACAGATTTGTGAAGATGTAGCTTAGTGAGATAATGTTTGTGCCCATGTCTCATTCTTAGGAGTGCTCAGTCATCAGGAACTGTTAATATTCCTAAGAATCAGGGCACTGGCCTTTTGGGTATTGTTTCTACTTAAGTAAAAAGAGTAACACCTTCTGAAATGACTTTTCTCTTTAATTTTTGTTTATGTGTTCATGGTCTTTGGTGATTATATTTATTGCTTAATAATAAAAACTAAATTGTTACATAAATATTAATAGTAAAGCAAAGAAACAAAAACAAACAAAAAACACAATAGGAATTTTGGGGAAAAGCATAACAGAGAAATGTGTCTAACATTTTCCACCAAGAGCAAGAACTCAGACTAAAATTTTTTTGTATTTTGATTTCTGGCTTTCCTCGCACCAGATTCTTTCCTGACTATCACCTTGTACATGATCTTACTTTCCAATCCCCCACCAAAACCTCCAGCCTTTTTCTCAGCCCTCTGCACACTCTTGACTATTTTCTTTCTCTCTTTGAGGACAGGGCCTATATCTCTCATTTCTGTTCCTCTAGTGCTTGTTACAGTCCCTGACAAGTTACAAGAATATTAATAATAATTCCTAAAGTTTATGGAATTGTTAATACATTTTAGTTTCTTATCCCACCATTTCCTGCTTAATCCTCACAATTTGTTGTTATCTTTATCTGACAGATTTAAAAACTGAGTTACTGGGAGCTTATCCTATTTTTCAAGTAAGGGGCAGAACCAGGATTCAAATTTTATGTGTGTCTATTTTTTTAAATTGAAGTATAGTTGATTCCGGAGAAGGCAATGGCACTCCACTCCAGTACTTTTGCCTGGAAAATCCCATGGGCAAAGGAGCCTGGTAGGCTGCAGTCCATGGGGTCGCTAAGAGTCAGGCACGACTGAGCAAATTCACTTTCACTTTTCACTTTCATGCATTGGAGAAGGAAATGGCAACCCACTCCAGTGTTCTTGCCTGGAGAATCCCAGGGACGGCGGAGCCTGGTGGGCTGCTGTCTATGGGGTCGCACAGAGTCGGACACGACTGAAGCGACTTAGTAGTAGCAGCATAGTTGATTCACAGTGTTTCAGTTGTATAGCGAAGAGTTTCAGTTTTATCTTCAAAGACTCCCATCGCAGCAGAGTAAAATCCAAAGTACTAGTAAGTACTAGTCATATAACAGAGACCTACGCTCTCCAGTCTCCACCTTGTCCACTTCTCAGTCATGTCCAACTCTTTGTGACCCCATGGACTGCAGCACACCAGGATTCCCTGTCTATCACCAACTCCTGGAACTTGCTCGAACTCATGTCCATTGAGTTGGTGATGCCATCCAACCATCCCCCTCTCCTCCTGTCTTCAATCTTTCCCAGCATCAGGGTCTTTCCAGTGAGTCAGCTCTTCATATCAGATGGCCAAAGTATTGAAGCTTTAGCTTCAGTATCAGTACTTCCAGTGAATATTCAAGGTTGATTTCCTTTAGGAGTGACTGCTTTGATCTCCTTGGAGTCCAAGGGCCTCTCAAGAATCTTCTCCAACACCACAATTAAAAGCATCAATTCTTCAGCTGTGTTGTACTCATCAGATATTTTTACCATTTTTCCTACCATCCCACTTGGAAGGACTCCCCAAACCATAGCAAGAATGAATAAGTATAGAACAAAGCCAGAAGATACTACTCCTATTGCTCTGTCCCTCATTTGGACAATATCAATTTAGAAATGGGTTTATGCACTTGTATGTTATGGGCTGATATGTGTCAGTTGAAGATACTCAAAATGTTATCCCTCCCAATCAAGAGCCCTTTGTCTTTACAGCATCTTGCTAGCTGCAGAGGTGGAGAAAGTCTGTTAGTTTGGTTGCCTGAATTTACTTGTCTAAGTGCAAAAACTTACATTCCTCTTCCCCCAAATGAGTAGGAAGCAGTGATGCTTGTGTCTCAACACCCCAATATAGGGAACTTAGGAAGCTGAGAGCAGACTCTGAAGACGGGGAGCCCAGTGCTGTTTCTTTGAGTTGCCTCTCTTAGCTGAGCCAGGCCCACACCATCTTCCCTAGATCCTGGGTCCTTGTGATCCAGGAAGCATCAGGAGCTTCCATGGTGTTCTCTCTTCCTCCCAGGCTCATCCCCATCACTGCTTACCCTGCATGAACAGGTCAGAACTGGGGAGATGTGATGGTAACAAGGACCTGGGTAGGAGCAGAGACAGGGTAGTAGGGACATAGACCATCAGTCCTGGGGGGAACTTTCAAAGATAAATTCTGTGTTTTTAAGAAGATACTCCTCAACTTCTGTTCAAAATTTTAGGAATAATCTAAAATGAAAGTTCTTCTTAACAAATTTCCAGAAACACAACAGGTAGCTGAAGTATGTGTGTTCTTTGTGCTCAGGATCTGAAGTAGTTAAATTGAGATTGAGATTATATGCAGGGAGTAGCCTGCTTACTTGAAAGAAACTGGAAAATGAAGGGAAGATGGAGAAGGGAAGGAGGAAGAATATTGGGGACCAGCCTCCCCTCGCCTGGCTATGTCGCTTGTGTAAAACTCATGGAGACAGCTGAAGGATGAGAAATCACCTGCATGTGGGAATCTTAAGGTTGATAATTACAAAGAGTAACAAGTTTTTATAAAAATCTGAAGTAGAATTATGGTTATTCCCCTGAAAAGGAACATATTTATTTCAAGCTTCAAGCTCCAGGTTCTCTTTTATACTTTGACAAAAGCATTAGGTTATAGGTTTGACATTTTCAGTTCCCCTTCACCCAGATTAATTGTCTCATTGTTGCCCTTCAAACAGAGTTCCTGCCTCAGTGATTCTCTCAGAATGGTGTTTACTTGTGATTACATTGTAACTCATGCTTATGTCTGGGCTGCATACCACATTCCTCAGTTTATTTCTTATCTTTCTAAATCCTGCTTGCCCCTAATTTCCTAAGCTCACTATCTCCTGTAAAAGCTTCTAGTTATTAATATCTCTAAAATTCCTAATCCCTACAAGCTATAGTAAAATATGCTAACACTACAACATTCCTAAACTTTTAGCTTCTAACTATTCTTAACTATTCTTAAACCCTAAACTCAGCAAACTTCCTTTGCCATAAACATTTCCCTCACAAACAGATCTCAGATTATAATCCTTCCCATGGCCTCAAGCTGCGGCCTACGTGCTCATTCTGGAATGCTCTTTGTAAAGGTCCTTGAACAAATGTCAGTGGTTAACTTTATGGATTATTCTCTGGGCACAACTGCAGAAGGCTTTGTGCCTTCTCACACTCCTCTCAAGAACAATAACCACCTTAACATTCTTTCCAGCCAAGTCAACCGAAAAAAGGAAAAAACAAGTCAGAATCACAGGACCTAACTCCTTCATCCCAGGACCATGCCTGAAGCATGAGGAGAGGGGGTTGGGGCCGTGCCTCCATTTTGTTAGCAATGCCTAATGCGGCTCCCAACAAGTACTCATTCTGAAATATTGTATGAGTAGTGATTTTCAGTGCTTTGAAAGCATATTGGCCACTTAATCAACTTTGTGCAATTAAATCTCCCTTTATAATGTCTTTTTAATTGTGGATTTTGCTCAGGAGTATGTCTTTTTTTTGGTGGCACACCCTGAGTTTTCTGTATTCATTTCTCTCTCACTAGACTTAAAACTGAGACCATATTGAAGGAAGGATTGGAAGGCTTCCTGAGTATCATTCTTCCTCATGATTAGGGAAAAGAAATGTCTGTCTTCTTCATCTTTCCTCTTGGGCTTTTGTGAAGTGAGGAGAAAAGTCCAGCCCCAAGGCCAGGTGGGATTTGAATGTGGGGATTCTGAGCAGTTCTGGGCACTTGTGGAAGAGTCAGGTCTCCTCTTGTTCCCACACATGTGCCTCCCCTTGTCCTGCCCCCTTCACTGAAAGGAGCCAATTGGGCTCTTCTCTTCTGCGCATATTCTTATGACCTGGCTTACTGAGCCTTCCAGAAGAAAATGTAAATGGCCTACATTAGCTTATGTATGGGATTCTCTATTGAGGCAAGAAGAAACATATATTCCCAGATTAATTTACTTGTGGCTCCTCCTGAAGCAGAGGAATAGGAAGAACTATTTAAATTAAAATATCATGACACAGCAGAGAAGGCAATGGCACCCCACTCCAGTACTCTTGCCTGGAAAATCCCATGGATGGAGGAGCCTGGTAGGCTGCAGTCCATGGGGTCGTGAAGAGTCTGACACGACTGAGCGACTTCACTTTCATTTTTCACTTTCATGCATTGGAGAAGGAAATGGCAACCCACTCCAGTGTTCTTGCCTGGAGAATCCCAGGGACGGGGGAGCCTGGTGGGCTGCCCTCTATGGGGTCGCACAGAGTCGGACACGACTGAAGTGACTTAGCATAGCATAGCATAGCATCATGACACAGGTCACAGTGGGTTTCAGGTCCTCCTGTCCTTGCAGTTAATAATGAAGTTCTGTGAGGCAGGCCAGCCTAACACACATGTGAGAGAACATGGGGGCCAAGTGATGCCAAAATCAGAGGTGATCTCTCCATGGACATTGGTGCTGTAGACCCCAGGAGCTGACGTTCCCCTTGCACATGTGGGGATGTTCATTTCACACATGTGGAGAGATTCCAGATCCTAGAAGACAGTCTGACCAATGGAGAAAATAGCCTAGTTTAGTCTTTGGTGCTAATGTGTAAATATTTAATGGTTTGCTTTGAGGCACAAACCTCTACTAATCATGCTGTTGGTATTTCCCAGTCACACCAGGATTGACAGTTAATTTATGTAGATCTTGATGTTAAGTTTCTTGTGTAATTATTTCCTCAGTTTGTGTGAGTGTTTAAACAGATATTTATTACCAGGGTGTGTTTTTTTTTTTTTTTTTTTTTAATCAAGTCTTCCTTTGTCTTCAGTTTTTTCCTTAAGATGAAAAAAACTTCTTCAACACTTTATTCTGTTAGTGTTCAGTAGTTCAGAAGATATTTTGTAGCACACTTGGTACAATGGAAAATTATTTTAGAGATACTGTTTTGCAAACATACATTTGCAACTTTATTATTAATAATTAATGAATTTAGATGTTTTTGTATTTTAATTTTGACAGTCTGTACACATTAGAATAAAATAAAAAGAGGTTAAGGTAATAACACTCACTGTTTTGGCATATTTAGGAACCTGTTTTATTCACTGGAACAATGAGGGAAAATCTGGATCCCTTTAATGAGCATACAGATAACGAACTGTGGAATGCCTTGGAAGAGGTAATTTATTAATAGTAACTGTAATTAACTTGTTAGCATCTGTATATGTGTGTTTACATTTAGAGCATTGCGGATAATTAAGGGGAGCGTGTCAGTTTCACTGACTTCGGTAATAGGAAAACACTGATGACATGGGTGCACTTAAAAATGTGTGTATTGATGATGATGAAAATCAACAATATAATGTGACATGTTTTCATTTTAGCTATTTTCCTAGAACCCTGAACAAATAGACACATTATCTTGTCCTTAGCAGAGTACTCAATTAGATGTTAAAACTGTGGGATCAAATTCTACTAGTGATGTAGTGAATTAATTACTCCATTACACTCCAATATTCGTTTTATTCCTCTGGTCTTAGGAAACATCTCCTAAGTGGAGACAATAGTAGTTTTTCCTTATTAAAACTAAAAGATATAAACAAGATCATACTAATGAAATGTAGGAGTTTCATAGGAAAGTGTTTATAAAGGTAAATTATATAGTCAGAATTAATGATGATTATTTATTGGAAATTATGTCATTTTAATGCTGTAGCATGAATGCAGATAACAGAGCCCTGGAACATCTGCTCGGCTTTCACATGGGAGCTTCATTTCCAGAGAATTTTCTGTTATTTGTGTCATGTTTTCCCTTGCTCCGTTTCTTTGAATTTCTTAACCCTTGCATGAAAAGAAAATTTGACTGTTGCTGTCAGTTTGTATTTTAATACAGACTATTTTGTGATTTTGCATTCCTTTTACAAATCAGTTCTACTGATGGCAGAAACCCTAGACTTCTTTTTTGTAATTTATTTAATTGGAGGCTAATTACTTTACTATATTGCAGTGGTTTTTCCATACATAGTCTTTTGCTTTTAAAAAGTAAGAATGAGCATTCCTATACATTAACAATGAAAGATCAGAAAGAGGAATTAAGAAAACAATCTCATTTACCATTGCAACAAAAAGAATAAAATACCTAGGAATAAACCTATCTAAGGAGACAAAAGACTTGTGCTCATAAAACTACAAGATACTAACAAAATAAATCAAAGATGACACAAAACAGATGGAGGGATATACCATGTTCTTGGATTGGAAGAAACAATATTGTGAAGATGACTATACACCCAAAGAATCTACAGATTCAATACAATCCCTGTCAAACTACCAGTGGCATTTATCATAGAATTAGAGCCAAAAATTTTTACAGTTTTAATGGAAACACAAAAGATCCCAAGTAGCCAAAGCAGTCTTAAGAAATAAAAATGAAGCTGGAGAAATTAGGTTCCCTGACTTCAGAATATATTATTGAGTTGACCAAAACGTTTCTTACATAAGATTTGATGGAAAAACTTAAATGAACTTTTTCACTAGTTTAATACAGAGCTAGAGTAATCAAGGTGGTATGGCACTGGCACAAAAACAGAAATATAGATCAATGGAACAAGATGGAAAGCTCAGAGATGAACTCACATACCTGTGGTCACCTAACCTATGACAAAGGAAGTAAGCATATACAATGGAGAAAAGGCAGTCTCTTCAGTAAGTGGTGTAGGAAAACTGGACAGCTCTGTGTAAAAGAATAAAATTAGAACACTCCCTGATACCATATACAAAATTAAACTCAAAGTAGATTGAAAATCTAAGTGGAAGGCCAGATACTATGACACTCTTAGAGGACAACACAGGGAAAACACTCTACCTAAATAACTACTAAGTGTTTGATTGATCTTTTCATTTCAGAGAAGTGTGGCATATATATTTTTTTAATCTTTGTTGTTGTTGTTGTTACACAAATCTGAGAGATTTATTGTTCATGTTGGTTTGAATTGGTGTGTTTGTCATTTAGTGTCACCCTTCCAGGGAAGCTCTGAAATCTCTAATATGCAGATAAGCCTTGACTGTAAGCAGGCAGATTTGGAGGTATGACCATTTCCAGCCAGTAATTCTGGTTTCTGAAGGATGTCACCACTGAGTCTTTATACACCCACCCTGCTTTTCAGCAGCATATGGATTTTGTTTTCTTAAATTGGGTCGATTGCTTCACCTTCTGCCTGAAAAACAGTGCACCTCTGATTTCATTTATGTTTGTGAGTCTTTTATGCTCGAGTCCAGCTCCAGCAACCAGGGATTCAACCTGAAGGGGTGAGCGGTGTCAGCAAGAAATGATGCAGCCTCTCAATTTTCTTGGACTGCGTATTTATTTCAAGCTTATAATTCTCTTTTGTACTTTTACAAAAGCATTAGGTTGGAGGTTTGACATTTTCTATTTCCCCTCACCCAGATTTGTTATCTCCATAAATCATTGTTGCCCTTCAAACACAGTTCCTGCTTCAGCGATTCTCTCAGAATAAGCTTTACCATCTATTATCTACTTCCTCTTATGTGTCCTATAGTTAACTTGTGATTACATTGTAACTCATGCTACATTCCTCAGTTTATTTCTTATCTTTCTAAATCCTGTTTGCTCCTAACATCCTGAGCTCACTATCTCTTAAAAAGACTTCTATCAGTATCTCTAAAATTCCTAACCTCTATAAGCTATAATAAAATATGCTAACATTACAACATTTCTTAAATCTTTAACTTCTATTTAATTATTACTAAGCCCTAAATTGAGTAAACTCCTTTGCCATAAACATTTTCCTCACAAATAGGCTACAGATAGCAATCGCTCCCATGGCCTCAAGCTGTGGCCTATGTGCTCATCCTGGAATACTCTTTTGTACAAGTCCTTGAACAAATTTCAGTGATTAACTTTATGAATTATTCTCTGAGCACAACTGCAGAAGGCTTTGTGCCTTCTCATGCTCCTCTCAAGAACAATAAGAAGCTTAATATTCCTTTTCAGTCAACTCAGCCAAGGAGAGGAAAAGACAAGTCAGAATCACAAGGCCCAACTCCTTCATGCCAGGTCCGTGCCTACAGGACAAGGATAGGGGGTTGGGGCCATGCCTCCATTTTGTCAGTAATGCTGAACGCGGCTCCCAACACTTTTGCAGTAAAATTCTACAAGAGAAGAGGTGTGTAGAGCATTTAACAATAAAACACAAAGAACAAAAGGATGATCCATTATTCTTTAATTCATAGGACAAATTTAATAGTGAAATTGGGACACATCTTAAAAAAGAAAAAACAAGAAGTACTGGTAAATTATTTTTCTATTTGTTTCCTAGATTGAGACCTTTTTTCACAGATTCACAGGTAGCATTACTCTAGAATTTTAGAACACATTGTTCCATGGACAGAGAGGCAATCTAAATTATAAAAATGCTGAAGTAGTAGATAATACTAAGATCTACTTCTATTTAAACTACATTTGGAACTTTCTATAAAAAAAAATGTGAGTTTATTTCACGAAGTGAAGTGTGTGGTTTCTATGTATTGCTTCTGGAATTAACCCTGTTAATTTTGGTGATATCACTTAAAGAAATCATCCCATTATTATGCTTCTCTAGGAATTGATTCCTTATGACTATTTTAAAAGAAACCTTACCAAATCATTCATTGAAAAACATACAAATGTAATAAAGAAATAATTCCTAGAGGATCTGGATAAAGGGGTGATTTATCATTCTAAGTTATTGTTGTTCAGTTGCTAAGTCAACTTTAACTCTTTGTGACCTCATGGACTACAGCATGCCAGGCTTTCCTGTCCCTCACCACCTCCTGGAATTTGCCCAAGTTCATGTCCATTGAGTCGATGATGCCATCCAGGCATTTGATCGTCTGATCCCTCTTCTCCTTCTGCCTTCAATGTTTCCCAGCATCAGAGTCTTTTCCAAAGAGTCAACTGTTTGCATCAGGTGGCCAAAATATTGGAACTTCAGCTTCAGCATCAGTCTTTCCAGAGAATATTCAGGGTTGATTTCCTTTAAGACTGACTAGTTTGATCTCCTTGTTTTCCAAGGGACTATGAATAGTGTTCCTCAGTACTACAGTTCAAAAGCATAAATTCTTCAGCTCAGTTCAGTTCAGTCATTCAGTCATGTCTGACTCTTTGCAACCCCATGAATTGCAACACTGAATTTCAGCACGCCAGGCCTCCCTGTCCATCACCAACTCCCGGAGTTCACCCAAACTCATGTCCATAGAGTCAGTGATGCTGTCCAGGCATCACATCCTCTGTTGTCCCTTTCTCCTCCTGCCCCCAATCCCTCCCAGCATCAGAGTCTTTTCCAATGAGTCTGTTCACATGAGGTGGCAAAAGTACTGGAGTTTCAGCTTTAGCATCATTCCTTCCAAAGAACACCCAGGACTGATATTCTTTAGAATGGACTGGTTAGTTCTCCTTGCAGTACAAGGGACTCACAAGAGTCTTCTCCAACACCACAGTTCAAAACCATCAATTCTTCTGCACTCAGCCTTCTGCACAGTCCAACTCTCACATCCATACATGACCACAGGAAAAACCATAGCCTTGATTAGACAGACCTTTGTTGGCAAAGTAATGTCTCTGCTTTTGAATATGCTATCTAGGTTGGTCATAACTTTCCTTCCAAGGAGTAAGCGTCTTTTAATTTCATGGCTGCAGTCACCATCTGCAGTGATTTTGGAGCCCCAAAAAATAAAGTCTGACACTGTTTCCACTGTTTCCCCATCTATTTCCCATGAAGTGATGGGACCAGATGCCATGATCTTCGTTTTCTGAATGTTGAGCTTTAAGCCAACTTTTTCACTCTCCTCTTTCACTTTCATCAAGAGGCTTTTTAGTTCCTCTTCACTTTCTGCCATAAGGGTGGTGTCATCTGCATATCCGAGGTTATTGATATTTCTCACAGCAATCGTGATTTCAGCTTGTGCTTCTTCCAGCCCAGCGTTTCACATGATGTACTCTGCATGTAAGTTAATTAAGTGAGCTGACAATATACACTCTTGATGTACTCCTTTCCCTGTATGGAATCAGTCTATTTTTCCATGTCCAGTTCTAACTCTTCCTTCCTGACCTGCATATATGTTTCTCAAAAGGCAGGTCAGGTGGTCTGGTATTCCCATCTCTTTCAGAATTTTCCACACTTTATTAATGTGATCCACACAGTCAAAGGCTTTGGCATAGTCAATAAACAGAAATAGATGTTTTTCTGGAACACTCTTGCTTTTTCCATGATCCAGCAGATGTTCGGAATTTGATCTCTGGTTCCTCTGACCTTTCTAAAACCAGCTTGAACATCTGGAAGTTCACGGTTCACTTACTGCTGAAGCCTGGCTTGGAGAATTTTGAGCATTACTTTACTAGCGTGTAGATGAGTGCAATTGTGCGGTAGTTTGAGCATTCTTTGGCATTGCCTTTCTTTGGGATTGGAATGAAAACTGACCTTTTCCAGTCCTGTGGCCACTGCTGAGTTTCCCAAATTTGCTGGCATATTGAGTGCAGCACTTTCACAGCATCATCTTTCAGGATTTGAAATAGCTCAACTGGAATTCCAACACCTCCACTAGCTTTGTTCGTAGTGATGCTTTCTAATGCCCACTTGACTTCACATTCCAGGATGTCTGGCTCTAGGTGAGTGATCACACCATCGTGATTATCTTGGTCATGAAGATCTTTTTTGTTCAGTCCTTCTGTGTATTTTTGCCACCTCTTCTTAATATCTTCTGCTTCTGTAGGTCCATACCATTTCTGTCCTTTATCAAGCCCATCTTTTCATGAAATGTTCCCTTGGTATCTCTAATTTTCTTGAAGAGATCTCTAGTCTTTCCCATTCTGTTGTTTTCCTCTATTTCTTTGCATTGATCACTGAGGAGGGCTTTCTTATCTCTCCTTGCTATTCTTTGAAACTCTGCATTCAGATGCTTATATCTTTCCTTTTGTCTTTTGTTTTTCACTTCTCTTCTTTTCACAGCTATTTGTAAGGCCTCCCCAGACAGCCATTTTGCTTTTTTTCATTTCTTTTCCATGGGGATGGTCTTGATGGAGACAGGTCCTGTCTCCTGTACAGTGTCACAAACCTCCGTCCATACTTCATCAGGCATTCTATCATATCTAGTCCCTTAAATCTATTTCTCACTTCCACTGTATACTCATAAGGAATTTGATTTAGGTCATACTTGAATGGTCTAGTGGTTTTCTCTACTTTCTTCAATTTAAGTCTGAATTTGCCATTAAGGAGTTCATGATCTGAGCCACAGTCAGCTCCTGATCTTTTTTTTTTCTGACTGTATAGAACTTCTCCCTCTTCAACTGCAAAGAATATAATCAGTCTGATTTCAGTGTTGACCATCTGGGGATATCCATGTGTAGAGTCTTCTCTTGTGTTGTTGGAAGAAGGTGTTTGCTATAACCAGTGTGTTCTCTTGGCAAAACTCTATTAGCCTTTGCCCTGCTTCATTCCGTATTCCAAGGCCAAATTTGCCTGTTACTCCAGGTGTTTCTTGACTTCCTACTTTTGCATTCCAGTCCCCTATAATGAAAAGGA
Organism: Bubalus kerabau; assembly: GCF_029407905.1. NCBI lineage: Eukaryota > Metazoa > Chordata > Mammalia > Artiodactyla > Bovidae > Bubalus > Bubalus kerabau. Next base: position 72,845,280 of record NC_073635.1, read on the forward strand.
CATCTTTTGGGGGTGTTAGTTCTAAAAGGTCTTGTAGGTCTTCATAGAACTGTTTAACTTCAGCTTCTTCAGTGTTACTGGTTGGGGCATAGACTTGGATTACTGCGATATTGAATGGTTTGCCTTGGAAATGAACAGAGATCATTCTGTCGTTTTTGAGATTGCATCCAAGTGCTATAGATTGCACCCAAGGACTATACAGTCCATGGAATTCTCCAGGCCTGAATACTGAAATGGATAGCCATCCCCTTCTCCAGGGGATCTCCCCAACCCAGAGATGGAACAGTCCATAATCTAATCGATTCTTCAGTGCTCTATTGTCCAGCTCTTGCATCTGTAGATGACTATTGGAAAGACCATAGGTTTGATTATATGGACCTTTGTCAGCAAAGTGATATCTTTGCTTTTTAACACACTGTGTAGTTTTGTCATAGCTTTCCTGCCAAGAAGAAATCATCTTCTAATTTCAAGGCTACAGTTACCATCTGCACTGAATTTAGAGTCCAAGAAAAGGAAATCTGTCACTGCTTCTATCTTTTCCCCTTCTGTTTGCCATGAAATGATGGGACTGAATGCCATGATCTTAGTTTTATTAATGTTGAGTTTTAAGCCAACTTTTTCACTCTCCTCCTTCACCCTCATCAAGAGGTATCACTAAATCAATGAAGTCAGTTTTTAAGTGAACCAAAAACCCTAGTTATTAATTTGTGTATGATGCCTAACTGGATATATGAACCCAAACTCACAGAGTTAACCTGAGAATGAGTAGGAGAGAACCACTATGTTTCCCTCTTTATGAACTTCAGTTAAAAGGAAAATATGGCTTAAAATTTTTTTAATGTCCTCTAGTTCTCTTTCCTCCTTCTTCCTTGGCAGAGATGGGCATTCAGAAGGAAGACAGTCCTATGGATGCTGCCTGTCTCATTTTGTTTATTTTTCTAAATATGCTGAAAATACATTTTTCCTGTACTGAAAACTTGCCAACTTACTGTAAACTGATAAAAGTTCATCAGAAATTAGTGCTATTGGGGTGCTAAAAAGCAAAGGCAGCTCTAAAAATATAACATGAGTAGTACCTGAAGATGAAGAACTTTATCACTCAGAGGTTAAAACTTCATAGTAGATAAAACTCTGGGAATGAATCATTGATGTGTTGCTTCTGTTAAAAAGCAAAAACAAAACACCTTAGATACTGGGATTTGGAATTAAGGGTAGAGTATGTGGGCTTCCCCAGTTGCTCAGTGATAAAGAGTATGACTGTAATGGGGGAGAAGTGGGATTGATCCCTGAGTTGGGAGAATTACCTAGAAGAGGAAATGGTAACTGGCTGCAATATTATTGCCTGGGAAATCCCATGGACAAAGGAACCTGGTGGGCTATAGTCCATCAGCTTCACAACTTAGCAACTAAACAATAACAAAAATGTCCTGTCAAAACTGGGAAGAAATCATGTGGTTAAATGTCTGACATTGATAGTGCCTCTGTTAGGACACAAGTGTGTCACATCACACAGGAAACTGAGATAAAGAAATTTGGGCATCAGCAGTTGGTGCATCAGGAACCACGTGGTTCAGTCCTTGAGGTGGAGACAGGTCACATGTCCATTTCCTGGGGCCTTGTGTTAGGTGAACTTCCTCTACCACTGGCCTTGCTCTGATAACAGCTCTTCCCCATCTGTTGATTGCATTTCAGTGTCTCCTTCTGGCCCACACCAGATTTTCTCTTTCAAAAGTAATAAAGTTCCACAAAATTTGGAAAGCACCTGACATCTGTGTTCACCTCATGTGAGGGGCGTCAGCACCTACTACACAGAGTGCACATAGCAATGATGGAGACAGGGTGCCATATGAGTCCAGTTTATTTTTTTCAGTTTTGCTATATTCTATTATTTTCCCAAGTTCAAAAATAATCTGAAGTATTCTATACAGAGATGTATAGTTTGAATAGTTATTATTTGTTCTATTTTCCTTAAATTATAACTTTTTCAGTGCTTTCCTTTGTTTAAAGTGTGATATGATATCTTGGAGTCAGTTAATTGTTATAAGAATATATCCTTTTTACAATTACACTTACTAAGGAAACAGTGTTAGAATACTGGAGTGGATTGCAATTTCCTTAGCCAGGGGATCTCACCCAGGATCGAGCCCAAGTATCCTGTTTGGCAGGTGGATTCTTTACCACTGAGCCACCAGGGAAGCCCACCTTCATCCAGCCAACAAATATCTACTAAGAGCTTGTTAGGCAATGCTGCAGATTCTGAGGCTGTCACAATCATCAAGAGATAAAATGTCTGTCCTTCAGGAGCTGAAATTCTCCTGGAGAAGTTGAAAATCAAGCCAATCATATGTAACAAAATACACATATGTAACGAAATCTCAGTGCTGATACATGCAAAGGAGAAGAGTGAAGCAGAACTTGAGGAAGGGTGAGCTGATAGCATTATTAATAATCGGCAATATCTATTGATCTGTTACAAATTCTACATGCACTGACACATTTAATATTCTTAACAATCTTAAGAGGTATACATGTTTATAATTATGATATTATAGTCTTACATAGAGTTTAGGAAGATAAGATAGAGTAGGTTCAGGAACTTGCCCAATTGGCACAGCCAGGCAAGACTTATGCCCAGGCTGCCTGGCTTCAAGTCTCCAATTTATTTTTGTTTGGCTGGAAAAAAAATATTTAACAAAAGTCTAAAATGCGGTATTTTGGTGCAATCTCAAAAATGACAGAGTGATCTCAGTTCATTTCCAAGGGAAATTCGGTATCACAGTAATCCAAGTCTATGCCCCAACTACTAATGCTAAAAAAGCTGAAGTTGAACAGTTCAGTGAAGAACTAGAAGACTTTCTAGAACTAAAACCAAAAACAATGTCTTCTTAATCATAGGGAACTGAAATGTGAAAGTAGGAAATCAGGAGATACCTGGAGTAACAGGAAAGTTTGGCCTTGTAGTACAAAATGAAGCAGGACAAAGGCTAACAGAGTTTTGTCAAGAGAACGTTCTGGTCATAGCAAACACCCTTTTCCAACAACACAAGAGACAACTCTACACATGGACATCACCAGATGGTCAATACTGAAATCAGATTGATTATATTCATTGCAGCCAAAGACGGAAAAGCTCTATACTGTCAGCAAAAACAAGATGGCAGTTGACTATGGCTCAGATCATGAACTCCTTGTTACAAAACTCAGGCATAAATTGAAGAAAGTAGGGGAAACCACAAGGCAATTCCGACATGACCTAAAACAAATCCCTTACAAATTATACAGTGGAAGTGACAAGTAGATTCAAGGGATTAGTTCTGAAGTGCCTGAAGATCTATGGACAGAGGTTTGTAACACTACAGGAGGTGGTGAACAAAACCATCCCCAAGAAAAAGAAATGCAACAAGGCAAAATGGTTGTCTGAGAAGGCCTTACAAATAGCTGAGAAAAGAAGAGAAGCTAAAGGCAAAGGAGAAAAGGAAAGATATACCCATCTCAATATTGAGTTCCAAAGAATAGCACAGAGAGATAAGACAGCCTTTCTAAGTGATCAATGCAAAGAAATAGAGGAAAACAATAGAAAAGGAAAGACCAGAGATTCCTTCAATAAAATTAGCAATACCAAGAGAACATTTCCTGCAAGGATGGGCAAAATAAAGGACATAAACCGTATGGACCTAACAGAAGCAGAAGAGATTAAGAAGTGGTGGCAAGAATACATGGAAGAACTATTTTTAAAAAAGGTCTTAATGACCCAAATAGCTACAATGATGTGATCACTCACTTAAAGACAGACATCCTGGAACACAAAGTCAAGTGGGCTTTAGAAAGCATCATAATGAAGAAAGCTAGTGGTGACAGAATTCTAACTGATCTATTTCAAATCCTAAAAGATGATGCCATGAAAGTGTTGCACTCAATATGCCAGCAAATTTGGAAGACTCAGCAGTGGCCACAGGACTGGAAAAAAGTCAGTCTTCATTTCCATCCTAAAGAAGGGCAGTGCTAAAGAATGTTTAAATTACCACACAATTGCACGCATTTCACATGCTAGCAAAGCAATACTCAAAATCCTTCATGCTAGGCTTCAATAGTACATGAAGCAAGAACTTCCAAATGTACAAACTGTATTTAGAAAAGCCAGAGGAACCAGAGATCAAATTGCCAACATACATTGGGTCATCAAAAAAGCAACAGAATTCCATTAAAAAAAAAATCTACTTCATTGACTACACTAAAGCCTTTTACTGTGTGGATCACAACACATTGTGGAAAATTCTTAAAGAGATAGGAATACCAGACCATCTTACCTGCATCCTGTGAAACCTATATGCTGGTCAAGATGCAACAGTTACAACCGGACATGGAACAGCTGTTCCAAAGCAACAATTTGGACTGGTTCCAAATTGGGAAAGGAGTATGTCAAGGCTGTATGTTGTCACCTTGCTTATTTGACTTATATGCAGAGTACATCATGCAAAATGCCAGGCTGGATGAAGCACAAGCTGGCATCAAGATTTCTGGGAGAAATATCAATAAACTCAGATATGCATCTGATACCACCCAATCATAGAAAGTGAAGAGGACTAAAGAGCCCCTTGATAAAAGTGAAAGAAGAGTGTGAAAAAGCTGGCTTAAAACTCAACATTCAAGAAACTAAGATCATGCCATCCTGTCTCATCCTACATTGCAGTAGATGGGGAAACAGTGGAAACAATGACAGACTTTATTTCCAAAATCACTGCAGATGGTGACTGCAGCCATGAAATTAAAAGATGCTTGCTCCTGGGAAGAGGAGTTACAAGAAACCTAGACAGAATATTAAAAAGCAGAGACATCACTTTACCGACAAAGTCCATGTAATCAAACCTATGGTTTTCCCAGTAGTCATGTACCAATGTGAGGGTTGGATCATAAAGAAGGCTGAGTATTGAAGAACTGATGCTTTTGAACTGTGGTTCTGGAGAAAATTGTTGAGAGTCCCTTGGACAGCAAGGAGATCAAACCAGTCAATCCTAAAGGAAGTCAACCCTGAATTTTCCTTGGATGGACTGATGATGAAGCTGAAGCTCCAACACTTTGGCCACCTGATGTGAAGAGCCAACCCATTGAAAAAGACCCTAATGCTGGGAAAGATGGAAGGCAGGTGGATAAGGGTACAAAAGAAGACAAGATGGGTGGATGGCATCACCAATTTAATGGACCTGAGTTTGAACAAACTCCAAGCAATAGTGAAGGACTGGGAACACTGGTGTGCTGCTGTCCATGGGGTTGCAAAGTGTTGGGCACGACTCAGTGACTGGACGACAATAACCTGTATCCATATGCTTCGGGAAATAAGATGTTGTGTTTTATTTTTCATGTGTTTTCATTCACTACAATGCATTTATGACACTGAAGAAAATGCACTTGATTTGTCCACTATTTATAGGATTAAACTTGGGAAAGAACCATCATCAGAATGGGTTCCAGGATTACTAATGTATAAGGGGCAGTTTGTCATTGCTTGAACTTGCATATATTAAACTTCAGAAAATAATAAAGGGTCAATAAGCTTATATCTTCAGAGAACCAGTTTTTATGTAAAATTTTTGAAAGTTTTTCTCTAGTATACCAACTCCTATGCAAAATGTACTTTGGGAAACTTGACTCAACCATAAAGATCCTTTTAACTTTTCTGTTTAAGTCACATTGGGAGAAATAGCTTCACTTTTTGAGAGACTTCCATAACTAACCCCTAGGTGGGGTTTCTGGTGGATGTCCTGTGATGGGAATGGGGGACACTGAGATCTTTCTGTCCTGAGTTGACTCCACCCTCTTTCTCAGTGAACATTCACTAGAAGGAGCTCTCCCCATCACCTGGCTGTACAGGAAAGATGCATAAGAAGTCCTGAGAATGTCAAAGCTCTAATGTCTAAGAGGCTTGTCTACTTCAGGAACAGTTTGCTTAGAAAAATGTCATTCTTTCTGTATCCATAGGTACAACTTAAAGAATCCATCAAATGTCTTCCTGCTAAAATGAATACCGAATTAGCAGAATCTGGATTGAACTTGAGTGTTGGTCAGAAACAACTGGTGTGCCTTGCCAGGGCTCTTCTCAGGAAGAATCAGATATTGATTATTGACAAAGCCACATCAAACGTGGATCCAAGGTATGGAGCTGAGCCCCAGGAAATCTTGAATTGACTTGTAAATGTGGTAAATGGAAAACATTTAGTGAATCTTTGAAATGTTTCTAAGTGCTCTTTTGGCCTCATGGATATCTGTTGATAATATTAATTCCAGAAAACAAAAGAAAAAACCAAGACATGTTATATGGTGTTAATGTTTTGAGGCACAATAAGAGAGCTGAATTCCTAAATCCAACTCCTGATAGTTTCAAGCAATTTTGAGGGAAGACTAATTTTCCATCATTTTATAAAAAATATTAAATTTCTAAGTAGATTTTTATACTTAGTTTTTTAGGAACAAGACTATATGTTAAAGTATTGATCTTTAAAAACATTGTAAAAATATCATAGGTTATTTTTAAGTCTTAAGTCTGCTTTTCCTGTCTTTATTGAACTAAATAAACTTCTTTGTTTCTAGAACTGATGAGTTAATACAAGGAAAAATTCGTGAGAGATTTGCCCAGTGCACTGTGCTGACCATTGCACACAGATTGAGCAACATTATTGACTATGATTGGATACTGGTAAGACCCTCTCCATTTTAGTTGTTTCCATTTATGTTCAATTTTCAATGTATCCTTCCATGTAAAATTTGATAGGAACGTCCATTAATTTTTCTTTTAGTTTTTTCTCTCATTCCTGAAAATTACTCAAGTACTTAACTATACTTTTAGAATGCACTATTAAATAATATATCCAATAATCTTATATTTTCATATTAAAAGTTTATTTGAATTGTCATTTTTTTATGATCACCAACCATTAAAATATTTCAAACCCAAGTTATAGCTCCATATTTTAGTGGTGCAGAACGCCATCATCTTCACTGTATCATAGTAATTTCAGCATTTTTGGATTCTCTTATCAAAAAATTTGGCTCTAATTTAGATTGCCAGGAAGTTGATGGCTAAAGTTGTAGAATTTCTCAGGAGTCCATGAGAAGAAAAAGCCTAGTGAGAAAAACAGTACTTTAACTGAAAGGATTTCATATAAGAAATGTATTACATATGGATTAGAGGGCTAGAAAAATGAAACACTGGGGTAATGATTTTAGAAAGCAGCTACCATATCCTCAGACAGATCTCCAGACCTGAGAATTCAGAAGAGAGGCCCTAAAAAATTGATGCTCAGACCTCCAAGGAGAGGTCACTGCCTGGTTGCTGGTCATATTTGTGAGGGGGCAGGATGGGGCTGGTTCTCCAGGTGCTAATAGCTGGGAGCTGAGTCAGGTCCCAGTGCTGAGGTGATGCTAGTAGCAGAATCAGGTAGCACATTAGCTGTTTCCACCTTCAGTCTCCCTCTAGGGCCCCCTACTTGCAGGACCTAACAAAGGCCACCTGGAAAAAGAGTCTGAACTGCTGCAGTGACTTGCAGAGACCCAGCTTCTGCATCACAGATGAGAGTTTGGAAAGAAAGGCAAATCAGGGATGAGAGACTAACTAAACAACCAGCAAGTCTCTTACACAATATCTCTGTTCTGCACACATGGCAAGTTCCAGGCTTTGGTCTCTGGTTATCTGTCTCGTATATTCCTTCCAGGTTTGGTTGGCTCTTTCTTCCTTAGTAATTTAATATTTCCTTCCTTAACTTTATTCCCTTCCTCTAACTATTCCTTTTCTCTCTCTTTTTCATTTTATCTCTTTCCTTGTCCTTTCCCTCTGTTGTTTTCTCAGTTTCAATACATGTTAGGATGTGGCTTTATAAAACAAGAAAAGCATTCCTCAAAGGAAAAACTTTGGAAACAAATAGTCTCAGGGAATGCAAGATACTTTAAGGGATTTTGATGGTTCATACAAAACAAGTAATAATCACTAATGAGTGGTCAGTAATACCCACAGTTCCTTATGTCTAAGGATAATAGTGCCATCTCTTTTGACTTCTTGGGCAGCTTCTGGAATATCACCTCCTATCCTACTTCACATGCATCGTCAGATGGGATCATCAGTGGGACACTGAGAAGATACCAGGCTGTCAGCATTGAGGCAGTGCCTGTAGCCTCACACCCCAAGCTGGATGTGCTCAGGAGTGAGCTCTGGGGAGGCAGATGACAGGAGTAGGACATCCTGTCGTCTAGGCTCCAAGCAGTGTGTCTGGTCACGTGGACTAGATATCACAGTAGGAAGCAGGCTCTACCTGCAGACTTTCATGAAAGATGAGGTGACATTCAAGATTGCCCAACAGTGACTCTTAATTTCTAGAAATGTTTTGTGTCAGTCCTTCATTTTGTGTTCTTGAATGCTAATTGGAAAAGTAACCTTTTATTTCTAGTTTTTACCTGTCACTTTGTTGTTCTTACCTCTCAACATTGTATTTCAAAGACTGTCCCCCAAAGCACCATTTTTCCATAATAAATAAATGATGCTGTGAAATGTACCTGTTTCAAGCCCTTTGTCAGGCTTTAGACATAGCAGCAGAAAGATGGCTTGATCTCCAGCTCAGTTAAGGGTCTGTTCAATTAAATTCTTTGTTCCTAAATGTACCCTAAAGATTTATTTTTGGGTTTTCGGTATTATAGCATTAATGACATTCATGGTAACAGATTCTTTTTATTATCTAATTCTTGGAAATACTGTCACCTTGGAATGTGTGGTTGGTTAGGGAAACTGAAGAAGCACAGAAATGGAGGACATGTTGCCTGATCAGTCCTAAACTGTTATCACTAAGCACCTGATCTGCAGATGTGAACATCTATATCCTCTGAACCAGTCAGCTTTGTTGCTATTATCAAAATATGCTCATTTTTTTTAAATTCTTTACTTATTGGTTTGTTGTTCAGTCATTCAGTTGTGTCTGATTCTTTGTGACCCTATGGACTGCAGCATGCCAGGCTTCCCTGTCCTTCACTATCTCCCAGAGCTTACTCAGATCCATGTCCATTGAGTCGGTGATGCCATTCAACCATCTCATCCTCTGTCATCCCCTTCTCCTCCTGCCCTCAATCTTTCCCATCATCAGGGTCTTTTCCAGTGAGTTTGCTCTTCACATCAGGTGGCCAAAGTATTGGGGCTTCAGCTTCACCATCAGTCCTTCCAGTGAATATACAGGGTTGATTTCCTTTGGGATTGACTGTTTGATCTCCTTGCTGTCCAGGGAACTCTCAAAAGTCTTCTCCATCACCACAATTCAAAAGCATCAATTCATTGGCTCGCACTCAGCCTTCTTTATGGTCCAAATCTCATATCTATACATGACTTCTGGAAAAATCATAGCTTTGACTATATGGGCCTTTGTCAGCAAAGCAATGTCTCTCCTTTTTAATACACTCTCTAGGTTTGTCATAACTTTTTTTCCCAAGGAATAAGCATCTTGGAATATCTTATCAATATATCCTGGTAAATTTCTATAACCTCAGTTTTTTCTCTCTTGGTCATGTCTGTGAACAAATCTTTAAAGGACTTTTATGAAGCAATGTACAGCCAGTCCCTCCCCAACTTTCTAGTTTTGTCTCACTCTCTTCTCCCTCCTTCCTTTACAGCTAAAACCACACTGACGGTCTTTCAGTTCTCCAAATTCAATGTTCACTCTCTTACAGTGTGCTCTCTGTAGACTGTTGGCTTAGTCTAAGGTGCCTGCAGTGGATAATGGTGAGATGGTGGGACTTGGGGAAGATATGGAAGTGGAGCCAAGTGGACTGTGTGATGGATTGAACATGGGATCTGAGGGCAGAGAGAGAAGTTGATGCTGGTTTCTGGGTGCAGAGACTGAGCATTTGGGTGAATGGGGAAGATGGGGGGAGAAGGGAAAGGTAAGGGTTCTGTTTGGAGTCTGTCATCATTGTGATGAATGACCTTGTTTCCAGAAAGGATCTTACCCTTCACCGTGGAGCTGCTCTTCCCACTTCTGTGTTGGGAGACCTTCAGTTTAAGGTTCCCTGGTTGAGATCATCAGTGGTGTCACAAGGAGGTCCTACCAGGAGATGTAAGCTTGGACCTGTGTTTACTTCTCATTCTGAGCTAGTTTTTGTTGCTGACTCCTCTTGTAGGAATAACAGGATTAGACCTCAGGGCACCAAGAGACAGGCATCCCCCAGCTTCAGGGTTGGGGATTGTCCTCTGTGCTCCATTCACCCCAGGTGTAAAGCTTGTATGTTATTCTAGAGCTTCTAATTACCAGTTGACTTTCAATGTAGTGAAAACATCACAAATAATGTTCTCTCTCAAACCTTCAATTTTTGAGGCAATCTCATTTTTATTGCTTGCTTTAGAACTATAGACATACCTTGTTTTATTGTGCTTCCCAGATACTGCATTTTTTACAAATTGAGAGCTTATCATAAACCTGCATTGAGCAAGTCTATAGGCACCATTTTTCCATCAGTATCTGCTTATTCCATGTCTCTATGTCACCTTTTGGTAATTCTCACAATATATCAGACATTTTCACTATCAGTGCAGTTGCTTTGGTGATCTGTAACATCAACGATCTTTGATATTACTACTATGATTTACTGAAGTCTCTGATGATGGTTAATGTTTTTTAGCAATGCCTTATTTTTAAGTTAAGTTCTGTACTTTTTTTTTTCAGACATAATGCTATTGCACACATGCTTGGGTATAGTATAGTGTAAACATAACTTCTATATATCCTGGAAAACCAGAAAATTCACGTGACTCACTTTACTGCAGTATTCAGTGTATTCTGGTGTTCTGAAACTGAATCTGCAATAGCTCAGAGGGATGCCTATACCAGTTCCTTTCTGGAAAGCCCGTGATTGTTTGTTCTGAAAGCTTTAAGGATATAAAGACAAGTCAAAGTCAATCTGCTACAAAGCCTGATGCTTCACAGGGAGGGCTGCTAGCCTGGGGGAGGGGCTTGGGGAAGTGACAGATGCTGATGAAGGAAGGGCATAACCAACAGCGCTGTCACCATAGAGTCCTGTCACTGCAGGTGTTAAGGTGTAATAATTACATATTGTTGCACTGATGAACACTTTGGCACAAAAATAGATGGATATTTTCTTTTATTCTGTTTTTTAAAATGAAGAGCCTAACTCATAAAAACATATGTTTTGTTACAAAAAGGCAATAAATGTGCAAGGTACAAATAAGAAAATTTTTTTAAATCTCATAAAGGGAAGATTACAAAATACGCACCACCAGAAAGTAACAGTTGTATAGTGCTATAATATTATTTGGATAAAATTAGAACTATTAATAGTTTGATAATTAGTCTTATGCAAAACAGAGTATTTCACCAGCAGAATTTTTATAGCAACAATATATTCTTAAAATCCCCCATGTCATTAATTAATTTTCTATAGTACAATTTTAATAGCTGCCTAGAATTTCATCTTAGAGATTGAGTATAATTAATCTGAAACTTTGACATAATATGGGCTTCCCTGGAGGCTCAGACTGTTAAGAATCTGCCTGCAATGCGGGAGACCCAGGTTTGATCCCTGGATCAGGAAGATCCCCTGCAGAAGGGAAGGCTACCCACTCCAGTATTCTTGCCTGGAGAATTCCATGGACAGAGGAACCTAGCAGGCTACAGTCCATGGGGTCACAAAGAGTCGGACATGGCTGAGCAACTAACACTTTCACTTTAGAGATTATATATTTTTTAAATTGTCACTTTTATTCAAAAATCTTGAAGTGATTAGATGGATATGGTTTTGCTTAGTGTAAGTGAACAAGAGAAAAGGCTTGTTGGGAAACAACTGTGACCCAGTAATACCTTTGTGTATGTGTTGGCTCTCTGAAGGGATTTACCTAGTTTTGGTTCACTAAACCATTTCAGAATTTTATTTTCCAAAGAAATTCTCTGAATTTTAAGTATCTTAAAGATGTCATAACAGCATCTAAGTTATGATTAAGCATAAAAGTCAGAACAGCAACTAAATTAATCATCCTCATTTGCTCCAAAATAGTGGAGTGAGACAGACAAATTAGAAATCCTTTTTCTCCTTACACTCACTACTGTCTATATTAGAGGGTTCTTCCTATAGACTTTAGGATTAGCTGGGTGCTTGTGACCTGCTTTCTCTGCAGCCAGTAGCAGAGCTGTTGCCTCTAATTTCTGAACATTTCAGTCTTCATGTCACCTGAATTCTCCCTAGAACCATGAACAAAGAAGCATGTGACAATCTGCACTTGCATTAACAGTATTGTTGTCTGTGGTCAACATTTTCACTGTCTGCAGTTAGAGAATTCTTTGGAAATGAATGATGAAGAACCAAAACCAGGGACAGGAAACTCAGATTCCACCTCTTTTGTTTACAGTCAATCTTATGATTTTGTTTTTTGTTTCTTCCTCAACACAAACCTCTTCTCAGTAGAATTTTCCCCAGGGAAATCAAAACCAGAAACTGTTGTAACATCCCCACTTGGAAAGCACAAAACAGCTCATGTCTAACTAGACTTTTACTTAAATTCTGTGTTTCACCTTCATGGAACATTTCTTTCAGAAGCCTACATGGCTGTAATTAGAATATTTCAGAAGAGAAAACTCCTTCAAAAACTCCAAAAGATTTCACTCAAGTTTTCAAAGGAAAATAATATGGAGGTAGAAAGCACAGTTGGGAAGAAGAGATACTTTAAGAGGGGAGTGCTTCTGTGCAAAGGCAGCAGATTTGGGAAAGTGACTGTGGAGACGACTATAACCCAGCCTTCATCACCCCCCTGGTGAGAGACTAATTTATTATTTAAAGATCTAGGAAAGGATTTTCAGTTAATACTTGCCACCTTGCCCCGTCACTGAGAAAATCGCGGGCACCCATGTCACCAGTGAGGGACCCACGATGCAAGTTTGGACAGCTGTCCCTGTGTCATCACCTGGCGACCAGAAACAGATATGACACAGACCTTCCCCTTGCAGCTCTACTTGTCGATAAGTGGGGCTCTATCTCTATTGTTGTCCTCATTTCTTATCAGGCTTTAACTCCATCCTCTCCTGCCCTCCACCTCTCTGTGCACTCGCCCACATCTCCTTGCATTCCTCCTTTTCACTGATGACATCTTGCCAATGAAATGGATCGAGTTATTTTTGCAGTGGGTCCATTTAATTTTTATGTCTAGACAGCTACCAAGAATATATACACATAAACAGGTTTGATAAACATGTCTCATTGGGCTTATGTAACTCACTTGTCCAACATAATGTTTTTTTACATAACTGACTAGAGCTTGATAAGTAATTCAAGGTTGGGGTTCCTGGAGAGATCCTGGGGTTCTGGGATTATTATCACACCAATTTGAATGTGTGATTTAGTTTATAGTTTAACTTGTGTTACAGCAATGGTGGGGACATAATGGGAAATTATACGATGTTATTCTTATAAGGGATGTTAAAAATCTAAAACTATACCTATTTTTCTGTACACAAAGAAAATTTAGATTTGCTTTATGTTTATTTATTCTGAAATATCTAGAGTCTTTGATCAAGCCAGTAAATGTAAAGGCTAAGTTGGTAAAATTCTGTTTCTGGCCATTTTTCAATCTATGTCCCATCTTAGCTCTTGTAGCCCCTAATGTGAGTCTTGCCTTTTAAGTTTAATTAGATCCAGTTTATTTTTGCTTTTATTTCTTTGCTTTGGGAGATTGATCTAAGAAAATATTGCTGTATTTTATGTCAAAGAGTTTTCTGCCTGTGTTTTCCTTTTTGTTTATAGTACCCAGTCTTATCTTAGGTCTTTCAACTATTTTGAGTTTATTTTTATGTGTGGTATGAGGGAGTTTTCTAATTTCATTCATTTCCAGGTATGCAGCTTTCCCAGTACCACCTAGCAAAGAGACTGTCTTTTCTTCAATATATATTCTTACCTAATCTTTCATAGATTAATTAAACATAGATATTTTGAGACCTGTGATTTAAAACTGCAGTTTTTCTTCTTCAACTTCAGGAGGAGCAGTTATGTTCTATTATGCTATACTTAAGTAAAATTGCACATTCAGGGCATCTAAACTGGCATGCTAAATTGGCATATAGAAAATTAATTATGTAGATGAGACATTAAATTATTCTTGGACTCTTTTGAGAAAGCTGCTCTTAACAATGATTCACAGTATAAACAAAAGATTAATAGAAATATGCCCTTTGTGAGACTTAAAAAATGTTTCCAATTAAATAAAAAGGATGAAGTTAACTGCAATACCTATGTGTAGAAAAAATAACTTGTGTCTTGTTTAGAGTTCCAGCATATTCTCTTCTTTTTTTAAAAAAAATAATTTTATTAATTTATTTTTGGCTGTGCTGGGTCTTCATTGCTGTGTGGGCTTTTCTCTAGTTGCAGCAAATGTGCAGACTTCTCCTTGCAGAGGCTTCTGTTGTTGTGGAGCACAAGCTCTAGGCATTCAGGCTTCAGTAGTTGTGACATGTGGGCTCAGTAGTTGTGGTGCATGAACTCTTTTGCTCCACAGCATGTGGGGTCTTCCCAGACTAGGGGTCAGACCTCTGACTCCTGCTTTGGCAGGCAGATTCTTTTACTACTAAGCCACCAGGTAAGCCCATACCACATATTCTCTTTAGATACATTTACTCTAAATATGACCTAAATGAATAATTAAATTCCACTTAACATCAGAACTGGAGAAGGCAATGGCACCCCAATCCAGTACTCTTGCCTGAAAAATCCCATGGACGGAGGAGCCTGGTAGGCTGCAGTCCATGGGGTCACGAAGAGTTGGACACGACTGAGTGACTTCACTTTCACTTTTCACTTTCATGCATTGGAGAAGGAAATGGCAACCCACTCCAATGTTCTTGCCTGGAGAATCCCAGGGATGGCAGAGCCTGGTGGACTGTGGTCTGTGGGGTTGCAGAGAGTCAGACATGACTGAAGTGACTTAGCAGCAGCAGCAGTAACATCAGACCTGTTTTTGTAGTTCTATTATTTGGGTCAATTATTTCAGGTACTTTTTCCTCCTCCATAACCATTGATCAAGGTCACTCATAAGTAGAGAGGCAAAGTTAAGAGCCCCTTCCTCTCCCTTTCAATTTCCAATTAGCAGGTTTATTTATTTACTTTTTTTATAATTCTAGCATTTCTTTTTTTTTCCTTTTTTTTAAAATTTTATTTTATTTTTAAACTTTACATAATTGTATTAGCTTTTTTAAAAATTTTATTTTATTTTTAAACTTTACATAATTGCATTAGCTTTGCCAAATATCAAAATGAATCCGCCACAGGTATACATGTGTTCCCCATCCTGAACGCTCCTCCCTCCTCCCTCTCCATACCATCCCTCTGGGTTGTCCCAGTGCACTAGCCCCAAACATCCAGTATTGTGCATTGAACCTGGACTGGCAACTCGTTTCATACATGATATTTTACATGTTTCAATGCCATTCTCCCAAATCTTCCCACCCTCTCCCTCTCCCACAGAGTCCATAAGACTGTTCTATACATCAGTGTCTCTTTTGCTGTCTCGTACACAGGGTTATTGTTACCATCTTTCTAAATTCCATAGATATGCGTTAGTATACTGTATTGGTGTTTTTCTTTCTGGCTTACTTCACTCTGTATAATAGGCTCCAGTTTCATCTACCTCATTAGAACTGATTCAAATGTATTCTTTTTAATGGCTGAGTAATACTCCATTGTGTATATGTACCACAGCTTTCTTATCCATTCATCTGCTGATGGGCATCTAGGTTGCTTCCATGTCCTGGCTATTATAAACAGTGCTGCGATGAACATTGGGGTACACGTGTCTCGTTCCTTTCTGGTTTCCTCAGTGTGTATGCCAGGCAGTGGGATTGCTGGATCATAAGGCAGGTCTATTTCCAGTTTTTTAAGGAATCTCCACACTGTTCTCCAGAGTGGCTGTACTAGTTTGCATTCCCACCAATAGTGTAAGAGGGTTCCCTTTTCTCCACACCCTCTCCAGCATTTATTACTTGTAGAGTTTTGGATCGCAGCCATTCTGACTGGTGTGAAATGGTACCTCATAGTGGTTTTGATTTGCATTTCTCTGATAATGAGTGATGTTGAGCATCTTTTCATGTGTTTGTTATCCATCTGTATGTCTTCTTTGGAGAAATGTCTGTTTAGTTCTTTGGCCCATTTTTTGATTGGGTCATTTATTTTTCTGGAGTTGAGCTGTAGGAGTTGCTTGTATATTTTTGAGATTAGTTGTTTGTCAGTTGCTTCATTTGCTATTATCTTCTCCCATTCTGAAGGCTGTCTTTTCACCTTGCTAATAGTTTCCTTTGATGTGCAAAAGCTTTTAAGGTTAATTAGGTCCCATTTGTTTATTTTTGCTTTTATTTCCAATATTCTGGGAGGTGGGTCATAGAGGATCCTGCTGTGATGTATGTCAGAGAGTGTTTTGCCTATGTTCTCCTCTAGGAGTTTTATAGTTTCTGGTCTTACGTTTAGATCTTTAATCCATTTTGAGTTTATTTTTGTGTATGGTGTTAGAAAGTGTTCTAGTTTCATTCTTTTACAAGTGGTTGACCAGATTTCCCAGCACCACTTGTTAAAGAGATTGTCTTTAATAGTTGTATATTCTTGCCTCCTTTGTCAAAGATAAGGTGTCCATATGTGCATGGATTTATCTCTGGGCTTTCTATTTTGTTCCATTGATCCATATTTCTGTCTTTGTGCCAGTACCATACTGTCTTCAAAACTGTAGCTTTGTAGAAGAGCCTGAAGTCATGTAGATTGATTCCTCCAGTTCTATTCTTCTTTCTCAAGATTGCTTTGGCTATTCGAGGTTTTTTGTATTTCCATACAAATTGTGAAATTATTTGTTCTAGCTCTGTGAAGAATGCTGTTGGTAGCTTGATAGGGATTGCATTGAATCTATAGATTGCTTTGGGTAGTATACTCATTTTCACTATATTGATTCTTCCAATCCATGAACATGGTATATTTCTCCATCTGTTAGTGTCCTCTTTGATTTCTTTCACCAGTGTTTTATAGTTTTCTATATATAGGTCTTTAGTTTCTTTAGGTAGATATGTTCCTAAGTATTTTATTCTTTCCGTTGCAATGGTGAATGGAATTGTTTCCTTCATTTCTCTTTCTGTTTTCTCATTATTAGTGTATAGGAATGCAAGGGATTTCTGTGTGTTGATTTTATATCCTGCAACTTTACTATAGTCATTGATTAGTTCTAGTAATTTTCTGGTGGAGTCTTTAGGGTTTTCTATGTAGAGGATCATGTCATCTGCAAACAGTGAGAGCTTTAGTTCTTCTTTTCCAATTTGCATTCCTTTTATTTCTGTTTCTGCTCTGATTGCTGTGGCCAAAACTTCCAAAACTATGTTGAATAGTAATGGTGAGAGTGGGCACCCTTGTCTTGTTCCTGACTTTAGAGGAAATGCTTTCAAATTTTCACCATTGAGGATAATGTTTGCTGTGGGTTTGTCATATATAGCTTTTATTATGTTGAGGTATGTTCCTTCTATTCCTGCTTTCTGGAGAGTTTTTATCATAAATGGATGTTGACTTTTGTCAAAGGCTTTCTCTGCATCTATTGAGATAATCATATGGTTTTTATTTTTCAATTTGTTAATGTGGTGTATTACATTGATTGATTTGCAGATATTGAAGAATCCTTGCATCCCTGGGATAAAGCCCACTTGGTCATGGTGTATGATCTTTTTAATGTGTTGTTGGATTCTGATTGCTAGAATTTTGTTAAGGATTTTTGCATCTATGTTCAGCAGTGATATTGGCCTGTAGTTTTCTTTTTTTGTGGGATCTTTGTCAGGTTTTGGTATTAGGGTGATGGTGGCCTCATAGAATGAGTTTGGAAGTTTACCATCCTCTGCAATTTTCTGGAAGAGTTTGAGCAGGATAGGTGTTAGCTCTTCTCTAAATTTTTGGTAGAATTCAGCTTTGAAGCCGTCTGGACCTGGGCTTTTGTCTGCTGGAAGATTTTTGATTACAGTTTCAATTTCCGTGCTTGTGATGTGTCTGTTAAGATTTTCTATTTCTTCCTGGTCGAGTTTTGGAAAGTTGTACTTTTCTAAGAATTTGTCCATTTCTTCCACGTTGTCCATTTTATTGGCATATAATTGTTGATAGTACTCTCTTATGATCCTTTGTATTTCTGTGTTGTCTGTTGTGATCTCTCCATTTTCATTTCTAATTTTATGCATTTGATTTTTCTCCCTTGTTTCTTGATGAGTCTGGCTAATGGTTTGTCAATTTTATTTATCCTTTCAAAAAACCAGCTTTTGGTTTTGTTGATTTTTATGTTCTCTTTTGTTTCTTTTGCATTTATTTCTGCTCTAATTTTTAAGATTTCTTTCCTTCTACTAACCCTGGGGTTCTTCATTTCTTCCTTTTCTAGTTGCTTTAGGTGTAGAGTTAGGTTATTTATTTGTCTTTTTTCTTGTTTCTTGAGGTGTGCCTGTATTGTTATGAACTTTCCCCTTAGGACTGCTTTTAACGTGTCCCACAGGTTTTGGGTTGTTGTGTTTTCATTTTCATCCGTTACTATGCAAATTTTGATTTCTTTTTTGATTTCTTCTGTGATTTGTTGGTTATTCAGCAGTGTGTTGTTCAGCCTCCATATGTTGGAATTTTTAATAGTTTTTCTCCTGTAATTGAGATCTAATCTTACTGCATTGTGGTCAGAAAAGATGCTTGGAATGATTTCTATTTTTTTGAATTTACCAAGGCTAGCTTTATGGCCCAGGATGTGATCTATCCTGGAGAAGGTTCCATGTGCGCTTGAGAAAAAGGTGAAATTCATTGTTTTGGAATGAAATGTCGTATAGATATCAATTAGGTCTAACTGGTCTATTTTATCATTTAAAGTTTGTGTTTCCTTGTTAATTGTCTGTTTAGTTGATCTATCCATAGGTGTGAGTGGGGTATTAAAGTCTCCCACTATTATTGTTAATTTCTTCTTTCATACTTGTTAGCATTTGTCTTACATACTGCGGTGCTCCCGTGTTGGGTGCATATATATTTATAATTGTTATATCTTGCTAGACCCACCTCCCAGAATATTGGAAATAAAAGCAAAAATAAACAAATGGGACCTAATTAACCTTAAAAGCTTCTGCACAACAAAGGAAACTATTAGCAAGGTGAAAAGACAGCCTTCAGAATGGGAGAAGATAATAGCAAATGAAGCAACTGACAAACAACTAATCTCAAAAATATACAAGCAACTCCTACAGCTCAACTCCAGAAAAATAAATGACCCAATCAAAAAATGGGCCAAAGAACTAAATAGACATTTCTCCAAAGGAGACATACAGATGGCTAACAATCACATGAAAAGATGCTCAACATCACTCATTATCAGAGAAATGCAAATCAAAACCACTATGAGGTACCATTTCACACCAGTCAGAATGGCTGCGATCCAAAAGTCTACAAGTAATAAATGCTGGAGAGGGTGTGGAGAAAAGGGAACCCTCTTACACTATTGGTGGGAATGCAAACTAGTACAGACACTCTGGAGAACAGTGTGGAGATTCCTTAAAAAACTGGAACTAGATCTGCCTTACGATCCAGCAATCCCACTGCTGGACATACACACTGAGGAAACCAGAAGGGAACGAGACACGTGTACCCCAATGTTCATCGCAGCACTGTTTATAATAGCCAGGACATGGAAGCAACCTAGATGCCCATCAGCAGATGAATGGATAAGAAAGCTGTGGTACATATACACAATGGAGTATTACTCAGCCATTAAAAAGAATACATTTGAATCAGTTCTAATGAGGTGGATGAAACTGGAGCCTATTATACAGAGTGAAGTAAGCCAGAAAGAAAAACACCAATACAGTATACTAATGCATATATATGGAATTTAGAAAGATGGTAACAATAACCCTGTATACGAGACAGCAAAAGAGACACTGATGTATAGAACAGTCTTTTGGATTCTGTGGAAGAGGGAGAGGGTGGGATGATTTGGGAGAATGGCATTGAAATACATATAATATCATATATGAAACAAGTCGCCAGTCCAGGTTTGATGCACAATACTGGATGCTTGGGGCTGGTGCACTGGGACGACTCAGAGGGATGGTATGGGGAGGGAGGAGGGAGGAGGGTTCAGGATGGGGAACACATTTATACCTGTGGTGGATTCATTTTGATATTTGCCAAAGCTAATGCAATTATGTAAAGTTTAAAAATAAAATAAAATTAAAAAAAAAAAGAAATTAGTGAACTAAAATGAACTGGAATGGAAAAATTTAATTCAGATAACCAGGTGATAATCATTTGTAAAATGATGATGTGACTGAAAAAATAAATTGTGAAAAAACACAAACAAAAAAGAATCTTCTCCAGCACCACAGTTTGAAAGCATCAATTCTTTGGTATTCAGCCTTCTTTATAGTCCAACTCTTACATCTTACATCTACTGGAAAAACCATACAGCTTTGACTACATGGACCTTTTTTGGCAAAGTAATATCTCTGCTTTTCAATATGCTATCTAGGTTGATCATATATTTCCTTCCAAGGAATAAGCGTCTTTTAATTTCATGGCTGCAGTCACCATCTGCATTCATTTTGGAGCCCAAAAAATAAAGTCTGACACTGTTTCCACTGTTTCCCCATCTATTTCCCATGAAGAGATGGGACCAGATGCCATGATCTTCATTTTCTGAATGTTGAGCTTTAAGACAACTTTTTCACTCTCCACTTTCACTTTCATCAAGAGGCTTTTGAGTTCCTCTTCACTTTCTGCCATAAGGGTGGTATCATCTGCATATCTGAGGTTATTGATATTTCTCCCTGCAAGCTTGAATCCAGCTTGTGTTTCTTCCAGTCCAGCATTTCTCATGATGTACTCTGCATATAAGTTAAATAAGCAGGGTGACAATATACAGCCTTGATGTACTCCTTTTCCTATTTGGAACCAGTCTGTTGTTCCATGTCCAGTTCTAACTGTTGCTTCCTGACCTGCATACAGGTTTCTCAAGAGGCATGTCAGGTTCTCTGGTATTCCCATCTCTTTCAGAATTCTCCACAGTTTATTGTGATCCACACAGTCAAAGGCTTTGGCCTAGTCAATAAAGCAGAAATAGATGTTTTTCTGGAACTCTCTTGCTTTCTCCATGAACCAGCAGATGTTGGCAATTTGATCTCTGGTTCCTCTGCTTTTTCTAAAACCAGCTTGAACATCAGAAAGTTCACGGTTCACATATTGCTGAAGCCTGGCTTGGAGAATTTTGAGCATTACTTTACTAGCATGTGAGATGAGTGCAATTGTGCAGTAGTTTGAGCATTCTTTGGCATTGCTTTTCTTTGGAATTGGAATGAAAACTGACCTTTTCCAGTCCTGTGTCCACTGCTGAGTTTTCCAAATTTGCTGGCATATTGAGTGGAGCACTTTCATAGCATCATCTTTCAGGATTTGAAATAGCTCAACTGGAATTCCGTCACCTCCACTAGTTTTGTTCATAGTGATGCTTTCTAAGGCCCACTTGACTTCACATCCCAGGATGTCTGGCTCTAGGTCAATAATCACACCATCGTGATTATCTGGGTCATAAAGATCTTTTTTGTACAGTTCTGTGTATTCTTTCCACCTCTTCTTAATATTTTCTGCTTCTGTTAGGTCCATACCATTTCTGTCCTTTACCGAGCCCATCATTGCATGAAATGTTCCCGTGGTATCTCTAATTTTCTTGAAGAGATCTCTAGTCTTTCCCATTCTGTTGTTTGCCTCTATTTTTTTGCAGTGATTGTTGAGGAAGGCTTTCTTATCTCTTCTTGCTATTCTTTGGAACTCTGCACTCAGATGCTTATATCTTTCCTTTTCTCCTTTGCTTTTCGCTTCTCTTATTTTCACAGCTATTTGTAAGGCCACCCCAGACAGCCATTTTGATTTTTTGCATTTATTTTCCATGGGGATGGTCTTGATCCCTGTCTCCTGTACAATGTCATGAACCTCAGTCCATAGTCCATCAGGCACTCTATCTATCAGATCTACTCCCTTAAATCTATTTCTCACTTCCACTGTATAATCATAAGACATTTGATTTAAGTCATACCTGAATGGTCTAGTGGTTTTCCCTACTTTCTTCAATTTAAGTCTGAATTTGGCAATAAGGAGTTCATGATCTGAGCCACAGTCAGCTCCTGGTCTTGTTTTTGTTGACTGTATAGAGCTTCTCCATCTTTGGCTGCAAAGAATATAATCAATCTGATTTCAGTGTTGACCATCTGATGATGTCCACGTGTAGTCTTCTCTTGTGTTGTTGGAAGAGGGTGTTTGTTGTGACCAGTGCATTTTCTTGGCAAAACTCTATTAGTCTTTGCCCTGCTTCATTCCATATCCCAAGGCCAAATTTGCCTGTTACTCCAGGTGTTTCTTGACTTCCTACTTTTGCATTCCAGTCCCCTATAATGAAAAGGACATCTTTTTTGGGGGTGTTAGTTCTAAAAGCTCTTGTAGGTCTTCATAGAAGCGTTCAACTTCAGCTTCTTCAGCATTACTGCTTGGGACATAGACGTGAATAACTGTGATATTGAATGGTTTGCCTTGAAAATGAACAGAGATCATTCTGTCGTTTTTGAGATTGCATCCAAGTACTGCATTTTGGACTCTTTTGTTGACCATGATGGCTACTCCATTTCTTTTGAGGGATTCCTACCCGCAGTAGTAGATATAATGATCATCTGACTTAAATTCACCCATTCCAGTCCATTTGAGTTCGCTGATTTCTAGAATGTCGACATTCAGTCTTGCCATCTCTTGTTTGACCACTTCCAATTTGCCTTGATTCATGGAACTGACGTTCGAGGTTCCTATGCAATATTGCTCTTTACAGCATCGGACCTTGCTTCTATCACCAGTCACATCCACATATCTGAGGTTATTGATATTTCTCCTGACAATCTTGTTTCCAGCTTGAGCTTCATCCAGCCTGTCATTTCGCATGATGCAAATACATTAAATAAGCAGAGTGACAATATACAGCCTTGATGTATTTGTTTCCCAATTTGAACCTTATTTGTATTTCTTGCTTTAGAAATAGACATACCATGTTTTATTGCACTTCCCAGATACTGCCTTTTTACAAATTGAGAGCTTATCAGAACCCTTCATCAAACAAATCTATGGGCGCTATTTTTCAAACAGTATTTGATCATTCCATGTCTCTGTCTCACCTTTTGTTAATTCTCCCTATATGTCAAACTTTTTCACAATTGTTATTGTTGCTCTGGTGATCTGTAACATCGGTGTTACTGCTCTGACTTGTTGCAGTCTCCTCTATTGGTTAGTATTTTTTTTAGCAATGCATTGCTTTTAGGTTAAAGTCTGTACATTGTTTTTTCAGACATAATGCTATTACACCTTTGGTAGGCTAGTGTAGTTAAACATAACTTCTGTGTGCTCTGGGAAACCAGAACATCCATATGACTCACTTTACTGCCATGTTCACTTCATTCCAGTGTTCTGGAACTGCACCCACACTGAGGGATGACTGTACCTCATTCCTTTTAGGAAAACAGGTGATTGTCTGTTCTGGAAGCTTTAATGTGGACATAAAGATGAATGAATCTGTTGCAAAGACTGATGCTCCAGAGGGCGGGTGACCGGCCTCCAGAAGTAGCTGGGGAAGTGACAGATGCTGATGAAGGGCATAACCGACAGGGTTGTCAACATAAAGTCCTATTGCTTAAGGTGTAACTCAGGATTCAGAAAACTAAGATCATTGCATCTGGTCCCATCACTTCATGGCAAATAGATGGGGAAACATCGAAACAGTGACAGATTTTATTTTTGCGGGCTCCAAAATCACTGCAAATGGTGACTGCAGCCATGAAATTAAAAATGCTTGCTCCTTGGAAGAAAAGTTGTGACCAACCTAGATAGCTTATTAAAAAGCAGAGACATTACTTTGCCAACAAAGTTCCATCTAGTCAAGACTATGGTTTTTCCAGTAGGCATGTATGGATGTGAGAGCTGAACTATAAAGAAAGCTGAGCACCAAAGAATTGATGCTTTCGAACTATGGTGTTGGAAAAGACTCTTCAGAGTCCCTTGAACAGCAAGGAGATCCAACCAATCCATCCTAAAGGAGATTAGCCCTGAATATTCACTGGAAGGACTGATGTTGAAGGTGAACCTCCAATACTTTGGCCTCCTGATCTGAAAAACTGACTTATTTGAAAAGACCCTGATGTTGGGAAATATTGAAGGCAGGAGGAGAAGGGGATGACAGAGGATGAGATGGTTGAATGGCATCACCGACTCATAGGACATGAGTTTGAGTAAATTCTGGGAGTTGGTGATGGACAGGGAGGCCTGGTGTGCTGCAGTCCATGGGGTCACAAAGAGTCAGACACGACTGAGCAACTGAACTAAACTGAAGGTGTAATAATTACATTTTGTTGCCCAAGTGAATACTTCTGCACAAAGATAGATGGATTTTTTAAATTTTATTTTCTAATTGAATTTAATCCATAATAATATATATTTGTTATAAAAAAGCAATAAATGTGCAAAGTAGAATAGGGAAATAAAAGAAAATCTCATAAAGGGAAGATTACAAAATACTCACTACCGGAAAGTAACAGTTGTTTAATACTATAATATTATTTGGGTATCACTAGAGCAAGTTTAATAATTTTTTATGCAAAACAAATTATTTTATTAGCAGAATTTTTATTTATTCTTAAAATTCACCATGTCATTTATTAATTTTCCATAGCTTGGTTCTTAATAGCTGCCTAAAATTTCATCATAGAGCTAGAGTATAATTAATCTCAAACTTAGACATTTATATATTTTCCCAATTGTCACTTTTATCAAAAATTTTGAAATGGATTTCTAGATGGACATATCTAGATGGATATAGTTTTGTTCACTGTAAGTAAATCAGAGAAAGGACATGTTGGGAAATAAATATGACCTAATTAATAGCTTTGTTTATTTGTTGACTTTCCAAAGGGATTTACTGTGATTTGGTTCATTCAGTTCAGTTCAGTTCAGTTCAGTTCAGTCGCTCAGTTGTGTCCGACTCTTTGCGACCCCATGAATCGCAGCACGCCAGGCCTCCCTGTCCATCACCAACTCCCGGAGTTCACTCAAACTCACATCCATCGAGTCAGTGATGCCATCCAGCCATCTCATCCTCTGTCGTCCCCTTCTCCTCCTGACCCCTATCCCTCCCAGCATTAGAGTCTTTTCCAATGAGTCATTAAGCACCATTAATGTGTCAGGCTTGGAATTCTATTTCACAAAGAAATTTTCTCAATATTTATTAAACATGATGGAGTCATAGTGATAGTAATATAATCTTCCTTACTTTCTCTGTTGCCACAAAACAGTGGAGCAAGACAGACAAATTAGAAATGTTCTTTATCCTGACTCACCACTCTCTCTACACTAGAGGGTTCTTCCTGTAGTTTTCAGGATTAGCTGGGTGCTCATGACCTGCTTTTTCTGCAGCCAACAGCACAGCCCTTCCCTCCAGTCTCTGCTCACTGAAGTCTTCATATCACCCGGATTCTCCCTGGTAACGTGAGCAAAGGGAGCCTGTGACAAGCTGCACTTGCTCTAACAGTATTGTTGTCTGTGGTCAACATTTTCACTGTCTCTAGTTAGAGTATTCTTTGGCAATGAATGATGAAGAACCAAAAGCAGAACTAAGAAACTCAGATCCCACCTCTTCTGTTAGTAGTCAATTTATGGTTCTATATTTTTTATGTTTCTTCCTCAACACAAACCTCTTATTAGAATTTTCTCACAGAAGAGAAAACCAAAACTGTTTTAACATCCCCACCTGAAAAGCCCAAAACAGCTCATACCTAACTACAGTTTTACTTAAATTCTGTTTTTCACCTTCA
This sequence comes from Bubalus kerabau, assembly GCF_029407905.1. Classification (NCBI taxonomy): domain Eukaryota; kingdom Metazoa; phylum Chordata; class Mammalia; order Artiodactyla; family Bovidae; genus Bubalus; species Bubalus kerabau. The sequence goes on from NC_073635.1 coordinate 72,871,172, forward strand.
TGAAACTTTTCTTTCTTAAACCTGCATGGCTGCAATTAGAACATTTGAGAAGAGAAAAACTCCTTCAAAAACATGCCAAGAGATTTCATTCAAGTTTTCAGAGGAGAGATAACTAACACTGAGGTAGAAAGCATAGTCAGGGAGGAGAAATAGTTTATGAAGGGGTTGCTTATGTGCAAAAGCAACAGTTTTGAGAGAGCAGCTGTGGAGGTGACTATGACCCAGCATTCATTTTTCCCCCGGTGAGAGAATGATTTATTATTTCAAGACCTAAGAAATGATTTTGAGTTAATACTTACCACATTGTCCAGTCACTGAGAAAACTACAGGCACCATTTTAACAATGAGAGATCCACCTTCCAGGGTTGGACAACTGTCCTGTGTCATCACCTGGTGGCCAAAGACAGAGGTGTGACTCTTAGGTCTTTCCCCTCACAACTCTCCATATTGCTATGTGGGATCTATCTCTATTGTTGTCATCATTTCCCAGCATCTTTCTTATCAGGCTTTTCCTCCACCCTCTCCTGTCCCCCGCATTTCCATGTACTCATCTACATCACTGATAACATCCTGCCAGTGAAAATGGATGAAATTATCTTACAGTGGGTCCATTTCATTTTTATGTCTAGGACAGCTACTGGGAATATCTGCACACAAACAGCTTGATGAACACATCTTCATTGAGCTTATGTAACTGACTGACTCATACAACATAATGTTAGAACTTGATAAGCCATTCAAGTTTGGGGTTCCAGGAGAGGTCCTGGGGTTCAGGGATTGTTGTTGTAGCAACTTGAATGTGTGATTTAGTTTATAGGTTAACTTGGGTTACAGGAAGAGAGGGGACAGAGGAAAATTATAGGAACCTTTTCTTATAAAAGATGTTAAAAATTCAAAATTTTACCTATTTTTCTGTACAGAAAGAGAATTTGGATTTGCTTTGTGTTTATTTGTTCTGAAATATCTAGACTCTTTGATCAAACCAGTAAATATAAAGGCTAAGTTGATAAATTTCTATTTCTGGCCTTTTCTTAGTCTGTGTCCCATCTCAGCTCTTGTAGCCTCTGACGTGAGCCTTGGCTTTTAAGTTTGATTGGGTCCCATCTGTTTTTGCTGTTATTTCTTTTGCTTTGGGAGAGTGAACTAAGAAAATATTTGCTGCAATGTAGTCAAAGAGTCTTTTGCCTGTGCTTCCCTTTAGTTTTATAGTGCTCAGTTTTATAATAGGTCTTTAAACCATTTTGACTTTATTTTTGTGTATGGCATGAGTGAGTGTTCTAATTTCATTTATTTTCAGTGTCCAGCTTTCCCATTACTGTTTACCAAAGAAACTGTATTTTTCTCCATTCTTGTCTACTCTTTCATAGATTAATTGACCATAGATGTATGGAGACCAGTGTTTTAAAACTGCTGTTTTTCTTATTCAACATGGGGAAAAGAGTTATGTTCTATTATGCTATGCTTAAGTAAAATTGCACATTTGGGGCATCTAAATTGGTATGCCAAGTTACAGAACATTTAAATTATTATGTGGATAAGACAGTTTAAATTATTGTTGTATTTATTTGAGAACGCTGCTCTTAGCAATGATCCACAATAGTAAACAAATGATTAACAGGAAAATGGCCTTCATGAGACTTAATAAATGTCTCCAATTAAATACAAAGGATGAAATTAATTGAAATACCTAGATGTGGAAAAACAACCTGTATCTCGTTTAGAGTTCCAGAATATTCTCTTCTTTTTTAAAAAGTTAATTTTTTTAATTTATATATTTTAAGCTGTACTGGATCTTCCTTGCTGCACAAGCTTTTCTCTAGTTGCAGTGAGTGGAGCTCTTTTTGAGCAGTGTGAACACCTCTTATTGTGGTGGCTTCTCTTGTTGCAGAGCACAGGCTCTAGGCACGTGGGTTTCAGTAGTTGTGACACATGGGCTCAGGAGTTGTGGCTCCCAGACTCTAGAGCACATGCTGTATAGTTGTGGCCCACAGATTTAGTTGCTCTGCACCCTGTGGGATCTTACAGGAGAAGGGATTGAACATGTGATTCCTGCATTGTCATGCAGATTCTTTTACCACTGAGCCACCAGGAAGCCCATCCAGCATATTCTCTTAAGATACATGTACTCTAAACATGACCTAAATGAAGACTTGAGTACTTCTTAGCATCAGGACTGTTTTTATAATTATGTCATTTGGGCCATTTATTTCAGACACTTTTTTCTCTCCAGAACCATTAACCAAAGTAACTAATAAGTAGAAAGGCAGAGGTAAGAGCCCCTTCCTCTCCTTTTCAATTTCCATTTAGCAGACTTATTAATGAGCAATAAAAGGGGTGAAAGGCAGGTGGTTTAAGAGGGAGAAACAAATTAAAAATATATTAATAATTTGTGAAAACAGATTCAGATCCTACAGATTCAGGTCCTAGGCAGTTAGGCTGGGCTGCCCCATGTTCTCTGCAGGCTGAGATCACTGGAATTCGGAGCTCTAGTTCTTGCTTGCTTCTTTAGTCTTACCAAAGACAAAACAGGATTTCTAGAGAATTTTTCTGTGCAGAGCAATTCTGTAAAAGCTGCTTCTGTATCAGCTCTTTTTGCCAGCCTTCCACTCTCAGAAGAATAAACCACAACCACAGCCAACTTCTAGAATCATCTCAACCTCTCAGACAAGGGATTCTGTTCTTCTTAGCAGCTGACATAATCCAGGACCTGAAAGAAATTCTGAACGTGTTTTCTTTTTTCCCTAAATACTGCTCAGACTCTCAAATCAACTTGACATTTAATTTGTGGTCAGGGCTCTGCCCTCTGGTTTGTATAACATCACCCTACTTTTTAGATAAATGCAGCTTCATTTTCTGCAATCAAGATATTTCCCAACTCTGTGTATCTGTATAAATTGCCTCAAAGCTCAGAGCCTAAGAGCTAAATGCACTAACTAATGATAACAATCCCAAATACCCTGGACAGAATATAAGATGCTACAGAGTGCCAGTAATCCTAGTGTAACACTCATTTTCTTCCTTTCCTATAATATTGTAATATTAAAAGTCAGGTGAGGCCTTTGTCTGCCCAGTAAAACAGTAATCAGACCATTTAAACACCAGGCAGTCCTACCACCCACACAGAGTCTGTCTGTTCTCCCTGTCCTGCCCCTTTTTGAAATATTGTCTGGGCTATAATATGGTACTGAGAGATATTGTATGCTAATGGATTTCTTTCTGCTGTTAACAGGTTTTGGATTCAGGAATATATAGAGAAGGTGGAGAGCCACATAATTTGCTCCAGAATGAAAACAGCCTGTTTTACAAGATGGTGCAACAACTGGGTGAAGCTGAGGTCACTGCCCTCACTGAAAGGGTGAAATAGGTGAGCTCGCTGTGGGGAGTTGTAATTAAAGTTTGTCTCCAGGGTTCAATCTTCACAATCTCTGCTGGTGGTCTGATAACAAGCACTCTGTGCCCTTATAAGTCTCCACAGAGGAAGTCTCATGGCTGGGTCTTAACACATTGCAGGTTGAAGGCAGGTCTGCCGAGATTCTGCAGCAGATTTGGGGGTGGGGTGGATGTGTGTGCTCCTCTGTGTGTGCACAAATGCGCCTGAGAGAGAGATGTCAGATTGGACTTTCCACAGTTTGGACAGTGGGTTCAAATTCTCAGAGAGCACAGAAAAGTCATTTTGCAAACCCTTCACATTCATTCTGATTGGTGCTCAGCACATTTGTACTAAAAGTGCTATCAAGAATATCCAGGAAATTTGAGAGTTTAAGGGAAAACAGTTTAGAATATTTTGGCTCTAGGAGGATCTACCAGGGAAAGGTATAGCTCTCTTCTGTTTTCTAATTTGTAAGGAAAATGTCTACCTGATATTATCACTTTATCCCTAATTACTTGTTGTTTAGAATTAGGTCCAGTTGCCAGGCTGTGCTTCCTCTACCGTCTAGAAGGTGAAATTGTCATCAGGACAAATCAAGAACTCACAGTACTTTAACTCTATAGTCAGAATGGTGCTTGAAGTTTTACAAAGCACTTTCTCCGAAATGGGGAGTGTAATGCACTGTACATGGTGTGAAGAAGGTTCTCAATGGGTAATATTCAGGTCATGTGACACCTTCCTAACAAAGGTGAGATGGTAACTGAGGTCTGGTTTAAGAGACTTAGCCATTGTCATACAGCTGCCTGTAATTCTTTCTGAAACAAGGTGGGACTGGGTTGATTAGAAGATAGAGGGAGGAAAGAAAGGTTTGGTGTTCTTCAGATCAGATCAGATCAGATCAGTTGCTCAGTTGTGTCCGACTCTTTGCGACCCCATGAATCACAGCACGCCAGGCCTCCCTGTCCATCACCAACTCCCAGAGTTCACTCAGACTCGTGTCCATCGAGTCAGTGATGCCATCCAACCATCTCATCCTCTGCCGTCCCCTTCTCCTCTTGACCCCAATCCCTCCCAGCATGAGTCTTTTCCAATGAGTCAACTCTTCGCATGAGGTGGCCAAAGTACTGGAGTTTCAGTTTTAGCATCATTCCTTCCAAAGAAATCCCAGGGCTGATCTCCTTTAGAATGGACTGGTTGGATCTCCTTGCAGTCCAAGGGACTTGTGGTTCATGGTGGGATGAGACTTCTAGCTTCATGCTATGAGGCTTACCCATTGAAAATTTATTTCTGGGTATTAAATTAACTGTGTATTTTCCCTTCTTCATGCTTTTATGCATTTCCCAGATTTTCACTTTTGAGTAGAATAATTAGTAGTGTAGTATTTAAAATACATCTTAAAGAAAACATGTCCCAGTATCTTAAGTCCTTCTATATGAAAGATTTGTCTAAAATGTGGTCTAAGTTCCCTCTGTCACTGTCTCTTCTCAATCCTCCTTAGAAATAGAGGAAATGCAGAGCAGGACCTTCCACTGCTCATAGGATAGGAAATTGCCTGGGTCACAGAGCAGGCTGAAGAGCTGGTGGAGTTGGAATTCATACCTAGGTTTAGAAACAAGGAAGTCTGTGTTCTGAACTTTTCATGTAAGTACTATATTGTGTGCAAATCTTGAGAAGTTGAATAAAGAACTCTAATATTTATGCCTGAAAGTCACAGAGTGCTTTCATCTACTAGAATGTCTCTCAGTCAGACCTTCCCTCCTAAAACCTAGAGATTCCTAGAGACCTAGAGATTCCTAGATACCTGGGAATCTCCAAAACCCTTTTGTTCTTTTGACCTCAGGCATTTCATATCAAAAAGAGATGTACCCACCTATGTGCCACAGGCTTCATTTAAAGCCTATGCTATCATTATATTTTATGTAGACATTGAGTAATGAGAAATAGATTACAGAATTTTAGATCAGTCCAGATCATATAAAGTAATAGGATTCAACACCCTCATTTTACAGGTGAGGAAACTAAGGCCCCTTAGAAGGAACGTGGTCCTATGTATAAAACTGATGTTAAGCTAATTTGCAGCAGACTCAGAATTAGAAATCTGTTCTTTCAGTGAATGTCTTAAATCAAGTGTAACATACACCTGGAAGCAGACTTAGGTCATAGAATTAGAAATCTCGTGATTCCTGGCCTAATAATCCTGCATCTACTCTAACAATACTAATGATGTTACATTTGTGTACTTCTTTATAATTCATTTTATATTGTTCTCACATGTATGATTTCACGTAATCTCATGATGGTCCATTTTTATCCATGTCATGGATGAGGAGAGTGGGCCCAGGGCTCACCTAAGGTCACAGAGCTGGTCCAGGGAGCACAGAGGGGCGATTGCTGGGGGAGGCTGAGAGCTACCCTAGGTACTGTGTTCTGTGTCAGGTCTGAGAACACTGCTCCTTTCATGTGGTAGCCAAGGTGGGGACATCACCCAAGTTCACAGAGTGGCAGAACCTCAGTCTTGGATTCCAGTCCTGCTGCTGGGTCAGATCACCTCTAAGGAAAGAAATACATTTCTTGATTCTCATCCCAGTTGAATATCTTCATTATTTCTGCATCCTCTGCATCATCTTAGGTGAGCTGTCAGATTATAAGTTTTTTGAATGTGCAAGCATCAGATACCAATGCATTCTTTAGAGCTGTAACACTGGGAACATTAGCCTAAGTCAACAAGGTTTTCACTCTAATAGAGCAGAATTCATTCATCTGAAAAAAAAAAAAAAAAAAAAAAAACAACCAACATCTGGGGAAAGGTGCTTGAAGTCACATTTTTTTTAAATACAAAGTTCAGGTGAGCTGATCACAGTTTGATTAACCCCTTTGGATGATCCATGAAATAGCAGAGAAAGTACCTTTTAGATACATAAAGCTGAAGGGTACATTAGTTTGCTAGGACCGCCATGCAAAGTGCCACAGAATAGGTGACTTAACAGCAACTTATTTCCTCCCATCCCTGGAGACTGGAAGTCTCAGGTCAAGGTGTCAGCAGGGTTAGTTTCCTCTGAGCACGCTCTCCTTGGCTTGGGGATGCCGTCTTCTTTGTCCTCACATGGTCTACCCTCTGTGTGTGTCTGTGCCTGATATTCTCTTCTTATAACAACCCCAGTCTATTAGATTAGGACCCACCTGTATGACTTCATGTTAACTTTATTGCCTCTTTAAAGACCCTGTCTCCAAATACTCACATTCTGAGGTACTGAGGGGGTTTAGGACTTCAACCTGTAAAATTGGACAGGACAGTTCAGCCCATAACAAAGGTAGATGCCTTCCATTCATTCTGTTCTGTGATGAAGCAGACCTGGTTGAATTTGCTGAAGTTTCTTTGTTCCCAGTGTGTAACAGAGATGTCATGTTGTCTATTCATGAAATCACCTAATATGACCAGAAATTATAAAACCCTAAGGTGCTAGCTCTAGGCACCTGGACCAGTTTGAATAGATGGAGGAGGCACTTAGGATCCACGTGGTCTTGTGTCCCCAAGGTCCCTGAGCCTCAGGTCCTCACCTGTGTGTAGAGCAGGGATTAGAGCCCTGCCAGCTTCTTCACAGTTATTACAAGGATCAGATGAGAGAGATGATGATTAAGTGCTTTGAGAATATAGTGTTTTATGGTGTGAAAGTGGGATCATTTTTAAAAAGACTGTAGACAGAAGCCTTGTCTCCCAGTAATAAAACAAATATAGTTCTTCTAGATAGCTTTCAGTTCAGTTCAGTCACTGAGTTGTGTCCAATTCTTTGTGACCCCAGTGACTGCAACACACCAGGCCTCCCTGTCCATTACCAACTCCCAGAGTCCACCCACACCCATGTCCATTGAGTCAGTCATGCCATCCAACCATCTCATCCTCTGCCATCCCCTTCTCCTCCTACCCTCAATCTTTCCCAGCATCAGGGTTTTTTCAAATGAGTCAGCTCTTTGCATCAGGTGGCCAACGTATTGGAGATTCAGCTTCAACATCAGTCCTTCCAATGAACACCCAGGACTGATCTCCTTTAAGATGGACTGGTTGGATCTCCTTGCAGTCCAAGGGACTCTCAAGCATTTTCTCCAACACCATAGTTCTAAAGCATCAATTCTTCAGCACTCAGCTTTCTTTATAGTCCAACTCTCACATCCATACATGACTACTGGAAAAACCATAGCCTTGACTAGATGGACCTTTATTGACAAAGTAATCTCTCTGCTTTTCAATATGCTGTCTAGGTTGGTCATAACTTTCCTTCCAAGGAGTAAGCATCTTTTAATTTCAAGGCTGCAATCAATATTTGCAGTGATTTTGGAGCCCCCCAAAAATAAAGTATGTCACTGTTTCCCAATCTATTTGCCATAAAGTGATGGAACTGGATGGCATGGTCTTAGTTTTCTGAATGTTGAGCTTTAAGCTAACTTTTTCACTCTCCTCTTTCACTTTCATCAAGAGGCCCTTTAGCTCTTCTTCACTTTCTGCCATAAGGGTGGTATCATCTGCATATCTGAGGTTATTGATATATTTTCCGGCAATCTTGATTCCAGCTTGTGCTTCCTCTAGCCCAGCGTTTCTCATGATGTACTCTGCATATAAGTTAAATAAGCAAGGTGACAATATACAGCCTTGACATACTCCTTTTCCTATTTGGAAGCAGTCTGTTGTTCCATGTCCAGTTCTAACTGTTACTTCCTGACCTGCATACAAATTTCTCATGAGGCAGGTTAGGTGGTCTGGTATTCCCATCTCTTTCAGAATTTTCCACAGTTTATTGTGATCCACAGAGTCAAAGGCTTTGGCATAGTCAATAAAGCAGAAATAGATGTTTTTCTGGAACTCTCTTGCTTTTTTCATGATCCAGCGGATGTTGGCAATTTGATCTCTGGTTCCTCTGCCTTTTCTAAAACCAGCTTGAACATTTGGAAGTTCACCGTTCACATATTGCTGAAGCCTGGCTTGGAGAATTTTGAGCATTACTTTACTAGTGTGTGAGATAAGTGCAATTGTGCGGTAGTTTGAGCATTCTTTGGCATTGCCTTTCTTTGGGATTAGAATGAAAACTGACCTTTTCCAGTCCTGTGGCCACTGCTGAGTTTTCCAAATTTGCTGGCATATTGAATGCAGCACTTTCACAGCATCATCTTTCAGGAATTGAAATAGCTCAACTGGAATTCCATCATCTCCACTAGCTTTGTTCATAGTGATGCTTCCTAAGGCCCACTTGACTTCACATTCCAAGATGTCTGGCTCTAGGTGAGTGTGAGTGATCACACCATCGTGATTATCTGGGTCATGAAGATCTTTTTTTTATACAGTTCTTCTGTGTATTCTTGCCACCTCTTCTTAATATCTTCTGCTAGATAGCTTTAGAGACTCTAAATCAGGGATCCCCAACCACTGAAGTTCCTTTGCAGTATTCAGTTCAGGTATTTCAGACCATGAAGCAAAGTCCTTTTCAGTTAAAAGTTGCTAAAAATAGTATTTTTCTTTATAAGAATTATATTGAGAAGGGTTATAAAGAAAGGAGCCAGGTAATTTTAGAAAGAATATCAAGCAGTAGAAAATGAAATTAATTTTTTTTCCTTTTACTTTTCACCAAAAGAGTACATAAGGATATATTCAGAAAATATGGCTTGGTTAATAAAATGGAGGAGGGTGATGGTATGCAATTAACCTGCCCTCCCAACCCCCACCAGAAGCTTTATTTTTAAATGCTTCCATTACAATGGAAATAGCTTCAGATTTCAGCCAGTAAGGCTCAAGCATTCTTGGAGGGTTTATTTTTCTCCTTAACTTAAGTGACATTTAAGTATATAGCATTTCGTATGCAGAGCTGTTTGAGGGTAACAGGATATGTTAGCAACAAGAGAGTAAGAAAGTGCTCTTATTATGAAGGTGGATGTCCTAGTGCTTTTCTGTTCTGTGTGTGAAGTCCATTCTCTCTCATGATAACTTTGTTACAGCACCCACAATGCACTTGCGGTCAGGTTTTATAAAGGAGATCTGGGATCATATGAGTTGGACACGACTGAGCGACTGAACTGAACTGAACTGAAGCAACCCAGTTTGTGAAATGAGTCAGCCTCTGATAGATGATACATTTTCTGTTCTAAAGACTCAAATGAAACTTTCACATTCTTCTTTGAGGATAAAGAGTTACACTTGAAGTAGTTTTTTTGCCCAAACATGTTTATTTATTTTTTTTCTTTTTATATATCTTTCTTTATTTTTTAAATTATAAGTATGATAACACAGGAGACTTAGAAAATACAGAACAAAGTTCCAAATTAATGTGGAATTAATTTACTTAAAATTAATTGTATATATTACAATTAATTTTAAGTAAATTAAGATTTTTAGTTGGAGTTTCAATATTAAACTTTCAAAAATTAATAGCATGAATAGATAGAAAAGTAGAAGGGTACAGTAGACCTGAAAAGCACCGTGAATCAACTTAATATAATTAAGATTTATACAATTTTCACACAACAGTAGAATACAAATTCTGTTTAAGTTCTCATAGACTATCAACTAGGGACACTGGAATGCATCCAGGGACATAAAACAAAGTACAAAAGTTTCATGGTCGAGTAGTGGCCACAGGACTGCAAAAGGTCAATCCAAATCCCAATTCCCAAGAAGAGCAGTACTAAAGAATGTTCAAACCACCAGACAATTGCAATCATCTCCCATGCTAGTAAGGTTATGCTCAAACTCCTGCATGCTAGGCTTCAGCAGTACATGAACAGAGAACTTCCAGATGTTCAAGTTGGGTTTAGAAAAGGCAGAGAAATCAGAAATCAAATTGCCAATATTTGCTGGATCACAGAGAAAGCAAGGGAATTCCAGAAAAAAATCTCCCTGTTTCACTGACAATGCTAAAGCCTTTGATTGTGTGGATCATAACAGTGGAAAACTCTAAAGAGATGGGAATACCAGACCATCTTAACTGTCTGCTGAGAAACCTGTATACTGGTCAAGAAACAACAGTAAGAATCCTGTAGAGAACTAACCGGTTCAGGACTGACAAACTAGTACGACAAGGCTGTTTATTGTCACCCTGTTTATTAAACTTATACGCTGAGTGCATCATGAGAAATGCCAGGCTGGATGAGTTATAAGCTGGAATCAAGAATGCTGGGAGAAATACCAACAACCTCAGATATGTGGATGATATCACTCTAATGGCAGAAAGCAAAGAGGAACTAAACAGTATCTTGATGTGAAGGAGGAGAGTGAAAAGGCCGGCTTAAAACTCATTATTAAAAAAAACTAAGATCATGGCATCCAGCCCCATCACTTCAAGCCAAATAGAAGGGGGCAAGGTAGAAGCGGTGACTGATTTCCTCTTCTTGGGCTCTATAATCACTGTGGATGGTGACTGCAGCCATGGAATTAGTAGACGATTGCTTCTTGACAGGAACGCTATTGCAAACCTAGACAGTCAAAATCTGTTCTATGCACTGGAGATGCTCAATGCAACTAAATACAATGTGGAATTTTTAGGAACAGAGTGTCCCTTAGACTTCTGGTGAGTTGCCCAGAGCCTCTTCAGTTTCAATCCAAATGACAATGCTTCTCTGAGTCCTTCTCAAGAAATGTTTCCACCACTAAAAATTGGATCTATAAGAGCTCAGATGTATTGGTAAAAAATGTCAGGGGCCCCCAACGTGGGCCTCAAACCTCTTTTAAACTAGGCCCACTTCTCTGTCCTGGGCCAACTCCCCTGTGCACTATATTCCTTCTTCTTCCAGGTGCCAGGTATTTGGCCTGTTTCTTCTCTTCTGAGCTGCCACCACCTACTCTATTTCTCAGGGTTCCTCTAACCCCAAGATTGGCTGTGGAGTAGGACACCAGCTTCCCCATTGTATAGGAGACAGGGATCAAGACCATCCCCATGGAAAAGAAATGCAAAAAAGCAAAATGGCTGTCTGGGAAGTCTCTTGGTTAAGTCATTGTTAGCACTTTTGATTCTCTTTTCATTCTTGGGACCCACTATCCACAGATCACATTCCTTTAGGCCCTATAACTGCTTTGCCGCACAAATTAAACACCAGGATATTTCATACATATATGCCAGTGTTTCAGTGCCTGTCAATCTGAGTTTATAAAATATAAAGATAACAACCTGATACTAACATCCAAATTTGTTGTGCTCCTTTTATGTGTGAAAATGACAAACCCTGTTCAGATGCTAGATTTCCTATCCTCTTTGTTACTGTTTTTAATTTATTTCAGGGAATAAAATGATTTTGCTTATCAATTTATTGTAGTGATAAAGCATATCTGTGAATCAGAATGATCAGAAATCTAGATCTACAGGTTATTTGGCATTACGTTCAGACCCACTGGGGGTTTTAATGGGGCTGCTTCCTCCATAGAATAAATACAGCCCTGGTTTTCTAAAACTGTGTCTCCAATAGTAATGTGATTGCTTCACATGAAGAAGGAAACCTAGAAATGTGTTGCCTTAGGAGGAGGACTTTAAAACTTTTAAACATGTTGTTTTTGTCTTTTTCTCCCTCAGGTGAACTTCAAAAAGAGATAGCAAAATATTACTCACAGTGACCATGTGGTTATGAATGTTTCCAGTGGACAGCCCTCAGCCTTCACAAGTTTTGAGTCAACACTGTGATTCTACCATGAGTTCATGTCTATTCCAAAGGCTTTTTTCCAATAGGTTTTGCACTGCATAAACTATATTCTACTTGTTTTACACCAGCAACAAATATTTACACATTACAAAATGTGAGTTCTCCAACTTCACTCAATGATTTCAAGCTCTTGAAAAGGTTTTATTATGTTAACTTAAATGTTGTATTACTTTATTTCTTATCCAAATCAGCGGAGAAGGCAATCGCACCCCACTCCAGTACTCTTGCCTGGAAAATCCCATGGATAGAGGAGCCTGGAAGGCTGCAGTCCATGGGGTCGCTGAGGGTCGGACACGACTGAGTGGCTTCACTTTCACTTTCATGCATTGGAGAAGGAAATGGCAACCCACTCCGTGTTCTTGCCTGGAGAATCCCAGGGACGGGGGAGCCTGGTGGTCTGCCGTCTATGGGGTCACACAGAGTTGGACACGACTGAGGCGACTTAGAAAAAAAAAAAATCCAAATCAGAGGTGCAGACCACCAATAATAGCCATTTCCCAGGTTTTGTGTCTTGAGAGACTCCAGAGCCAAACTCATTTTCTAAGATTTGAGACGAAGTTGTCACAGGTGTGTGTGTGTGTGTGTGTGTGTGTGTTTTACTGTTTCCAGAATTACACATTACTTTCCAGTTTTATCAGGGATTCAGTTTACTTGAAGACTATGTGAAGTTGCTGTTTTGTGTCACCCCTTCCTTTAACATGACTAGGATCCATTTTTCCACCGAAAGACCTCTGGTTAAAATACTATAGAGAAAACTGATAGGAAAACATACAATATACTATAGTTTAAGTGAAAGAAAATGAAAGTGAAAGAAAGAAAGTGAAAGTGAAGTCCTCAGTCATTTCTGACTCTTTGCGACCCCGTGGACTGTAGCCCACCAGGCTCCTCTGTCCATGGGATTCTCCAGGCAAGAATACTGGAGTGGGTTGCCATGCCCTCCTCCAGGGGATCTTCTCAACCCAGGGATCCAACCCAGGTCTCCTGCATTGGAGGCAGATGCTTTACCCTCTGAGCCACCAGGGAAGCCCTGGTTTAAGCCTAGTTTAAGTAACAACAACAACAACAACAAAAAATAGATATATGGTTAAATACTGAAGGACAATATTATATGTTCTAAAAGAGAAGAGAGAAAATATGCTTTCTCAGAATAGGAGCCCTTCTAAGGGATTTGCTAATGAAGGACAGACATGTGCTAGACTGTCTTCTAGATAGAGGATTTTAGTTTTTTCTTTTTTTTTTACATTATAAATGGTGGTAAAGTATATATAACATAAAATTTACCATATAACCATTTTTAGTCACATAATCCAGTGGCATTAATCACATTCACAGTGTTGTGTAGCCACATTGTCTGGGTAACTTTTGGTAATTATGTTTTTTCCTATTCAGTGTGTTATTTCGCAGAGTCATTTTGATAAGTTATTTCCTGTGAGTTTTTCTTGATTGGCATACATTTATTCACAATATCTTATATGTTTAATATCTGCAGCACCTCTAACTGTGTTCTTTTGGCTTTCTAGTTTTCTTTTAGCCTTCTTTTTTATAAATAATCTTGCATAACTTTTTCCTGTTTTCAAAGAATCAACTTTCTGCTTGATTGATGCTCTCTTTTTTCCCCAGTTCATCATATCATTCTTTCCTTCAACTTTTCCTTAACTTTGAGGTTTTTCCTCTAAATTCTTAAATTGAAAAGAGATTATTAACATCATTATTTTTCTAATATAAATAAAGCTGACTTTTCCCCTAAGATCCACTTTAGCTGCAACCTGCAAGTTTTGGTACTCAACACCATTGATAGCCATAGTATTATGTATTTTCTAATTCCTAATTCAATTCATTAACTATATCTTTTACCCATGAGCTATTCATAAGTATAATGTTCTCTAAATTTCAAATTTGAATGGATTTTTTTTATTAGATTCAGCCATGTGGAACTGCTAACATTAAGTCTTTTTTATAAGTGATAAAGTGGCAGTTTTATATGGTTCGACATATAGTTTTCTTTTGTTATTAACATATAACTTAAATGCACTTGGTCAGACAACATTAGATTGTGAATTTTAAACCATAGGTAACCACATTCACACAAAAGGTCCTTGTTTCTACCATTTTGTGTTTTATTGGGGGATTTTAAAATGTTATAAATACATGTATAACCAGTAATTTTCAATAAAAATCCTCCCCAAATACTGGAATGTTTTCTGATACGTGTTGCAGGCTGGTTCTCTGGGATGCAGACTTGGATGGAGTTTAGTGCTGGGATGTGTTTCCGGGCTGCCCTTGGGGTCAACACTGTGGAATCAGGAGGGAAGAAACAGGGTAGGGCAGAGGGAAGGATCAAGCTGGATCACTGGCCAGACGACCTGAGCTGAGCCCATGGGGGTCTGGAATGAAGATGGCCCCTCAGGGTTGTCCTGACACATCCAATGACCAGGCCTTTATACCTCCACCTGGATGGATCATTGCACATAGGCTGCCCCCACAGGGGCTGGTGGTTTAAGGTTGCCCACTGGCAGCACTTACAGCTGCTGGACAATGAGTCCCTGAAGGGAGGTCAAGACAGCACATCTCCATGTCCCCCCGGGCATGTATCACCAGCTCTAGAGGTAGGTGATGAGGGTGTACTGTGGAGGAAACTCTTGATGACTGATGTTTAAGTCGAAATGATGACTCAGTGATTCTCCTGAATACCCTCTGGTCTAAAAAATAGAGGAGAAGGTCCATGTAGGGGAGATATCCTCATTCTCCAGGGTCAGCCCAGTTGTCACCTCTTCTAGGAAGTCACATTAACATCAGTCACCATCCTAGGTAACTCGGATTTGTGTGTTACCCTGAGCACCTCTTGTGTTAAACTGAACCATACTAGGTTAGTGTCCTGTGTCACCCTCTTGAGAGACCTTATTTTTAAACAAGGGACCTGTTCTTTCTGTTGTGCATGTAGCCTGCCCTGAGTGTGAGTGTTCACACGTGGTCTTTTTCTCACTTAGTGAACTGTGAACTGTGAACTGTGCCCTGTTCACTGATTATGGCTTCCAGCAGAGTGTCTGTGCACAGAGGGTGCTCAGTAAATCTTTGTGGAATGAACCAAATGATGACTGAGAGCAAGCTTTCCTTCTCAACTTTATAACTTTGAGATATTAAGAGGTAGCCTGGGATAACAGAAAGCCCTGGTTTTGGAGTCAGTCACACTGATCTGTCCTTTACTACTCACTAGCAGTGTGGGTGTGGGAAAGCAGTAACCAGCCAAGGTGCCAGGACATTAGAATGGCACCATCCTTGACAAAATAGGCTCTGGACAGCCTACAGCCACGCAGTCTTAGTTACATGCTCGGGTAAGCACCTCAACCTCTGAATCTCAGCTTCTTTGTCTGGAAAATGAATAGTTCCTGCTCTTGTACCATTGCTTCTGTTGGGATGATGGATGGACCAAGAGCATCCAAAGACACAGGGTGGAATCATTGACCTTGGAGATTCTTATCACCAGGAGAAAACAGGATGGGTGTTGATGAAGGAGGTTTGTGGAATGTAGAAGGTGTACTTGAGGAGGTCCTCATCTGATGGCCTAAACCAAACTGTTGGAAACACATGTATACTTGTGGCGGATTCATGTTGATATATGGCAAAACCAATACAATATTGTAAAGTTAAAAAATAAAATATAATTAAAAAAAAAAGAAAAAAAATTGACACAAGCACAAGGGGAGGAGCACAAACTGGAGTCAGGGACAAATACTGGCTCCTCTGGGCTGGGTTTGGATTCAAGTTCTGCTACCTGGTGAGTGTGGGCTGTTAAGGTTGGGAAGCCCACTGTGCTTCAGGGTCTTTGAAAGGTGAGGTGGGGATAGCCTTCTTGATTCTCAGAAGGCTGCTGCAAAGATTAACTATGACAGTGATACTCACAGTGAGGACTGTGCACTACTACCAGTCCATGACCTGTTTGTAGCCTGGTTAGAAGTAAATACAGGAATTTCAAGAAAGCTAGAAACTCAAAACCATCTGTATTGTTGTGACATCCACCCTCAGGACGGGTGGGATTCTGAACACCCCGGGGACCAGTGTGAGTGTTGCACTATGGGGGTAGGGGAGGGGCACCTGGCTGAACTGCACACTAGCCATGCACAGTGGATCATTGATTAGGTTGCAATGGGCCAAAAATATAAAATTAGATAAAACTGATATTTAATCTCAGACAGGTAAGAAACAATGCTGGATATGTTCAACACTTTTGAACAATGCTGTATATGTGATTAGCTGTCAATCAGTACTATCCTCTCTAGCACTATCCTCTATTAATTGTTACCATCATATTTAACTTAAAATTAGAGCACACAGGCTTTCAAAAGGCCCTACTATACATTATCAATATTTTCAGTTCAGTTCAGTTCAGTCGTGTCCAATTCTTTCTGACCCCATGATCTGCAGCACGCCAGGCCTCCGAGTCCACACAAACTCCCAGAGTTTACTCAAACCCATGTCCATTGAGTGGGTGATGCCATCCAACCATCTCATCCTCTGTCGTCCCCTTCTCCTCCTGCCCTCAATCTTTCCCAGCATCAGGGTCTTTTCAAATGAGTCGTCTCTTCGCATCAGGTGGCCAAAGTATTGGAGTTTCAGCATCAACATCAGTCGTTCCAATGAACACCCGGGACTAATCTCCTTTAGGATGGACTGGTTGGATCTTGTGGCAGTCCAAGGGACTCTCAAGAGTCTTCTCCAACACCACAGTTTAAAAGCATCAATTCTTCGGTGCTCAGCTTTCTTTACAGTCCAACTATCACATCCATAGGTCTTCCCTGGTGGCTCAAGTTAAAGCGTTTGCCTGCAATGCGGGAGACCAGAGTTCGATCCCTGGGTCAGAAAGATCTCCTGGAGAAGGAAATGGCAACCCACTCCAGTATTCTTGCCTGGAGAATCCCATGGATGAGGAGCCTGGTGGTCTACAGTCCATGGGGTCGCAAAGAGTCAGACACGACTGAGCGATTTCACTTTCATCACATCCATACATGACTACTGGAAAAACCATAGCTTTGACTAGATGGACCTTTGCTGACAAAGTAATGTCTCTGCTTTTTAATATGCTGTCTAGGTTGGTCATAACTTTTCTTCAAAGGAGTAAGCATCTTTTAATTTCATGGCTGCAATCATAATCTACAGTGATTTTGGAGCCCCCCAAAATAGTCAGCCACTGTTTCCACTGTTTGCCCATCTATTTGCCATGAAGTGATGGGACCAGATGCAATGATCTTAGTTTGCTGAATGTTGAGCTTTAAGCCAACTTTTTCACCCTCCTCTTTCACTTTCATCAAGAGGCTCTTTAGCTCTTCTTCACTTTCTGCCCTAAGGGTGGTGTCATCTGCATATCTGAAGTTATTGATATTTCTCCTGGCAATCTTGATTCCAGTTTGTGCTTCCTCCAGCCCAGCATTTCTCATGATGTACTTTGTATATAAGTTAAATAAGTAGGGTGACAATATACAGCCTTGATGTACTCCTTTTCCTTTTTGGAACCAGTCTGTTGTGCCAAGTCCAATTCTAACTGTTGTTTCCTGACCTGCATACAGGTTTCTCAAGAGGCAGGTCAGGTGGTCTGGTATTCCCATCTCTTTCAGAATTTTCCACAGTTTATTGTGATCCACACGGTCAAAGGCTTTGGCATAGTCAATAAAGCAGAAATCGATGTTTTTCTGGAACTCTCTTGCTTTTTCCATGATCAGTGGATGTTGGCAATTTGATCTCTGGTTCCTCTGCCTTTTCTAAAACCAGCTTGAACATCAGGAAGTTCACAGTTCACATATTGCTGAAGCCTGGCTTGGAGAATTTTGAGCATTACTTTACTAGTGTGTGAGATGAGTGCAATTGTGTGGTAGTTTGAGCATTCTTTGGCATTGCCTTCTCTGGGATTAGAATGAAAACTGACCTTTTCCAGTCCTGTGGCCACTGCTGAGTTTTCCAAATTTGCTGACATGTTGAATGCAGCACTTTTACAGCATCATCTTTAGGATTTGAAATAGCTCAGCTGGAATTCCATCATCTCCACTAGATTTGTTCATAGTGATGCTTCCTAAGGCCCACTTGACTTCACATTCCAAGATGTCTGGCTCTAGGTGAGTGTGAGTGATCACACCATCGTGATTATCTGGGTCATAAAGATCTTTTTTGTACAGTTCTTCTGTGTATTCTTGCCACCTCTTTTTATATCTTCTGTTTTTGTTAGGTCCATACCACTTCTGTCCTTTATTGAGCCCATCTTTGCATGAAAGATACCCTTGGTATCTCTAATTTTATTGAAGAGATCTCTAGTTTTTCCCAGTCTATTGTTTTCCTCTATTTCTTTGCATTGATCACTGAGGAAGGCTTTCTTATCTCTCCTTGCTTTTCTTTGGAATTCTGAATTCAAATGGGTATAACTTTCCTTTTCTCCTTTGCTTTTAACTTCACATCTTTTCACAGCTATTTGTAAGGCCTCCTCAGACAGCCATTTTGCTTCTTTGCATTTCTTTTTCTTGGGGATGGTCTTGATTTCTGTCTCCTGTACAATGTCATGAGCCTCCATCCATAGTTTATCAGGCACTCTGTCTATCAGATCTAGTCCCTTAAATATATTTCTCACTTCCACTCTATAGTCATAAGGGATTTGATTTAGGTCATACCTGAATGATCTAGTGGTTTCCCCCACTTTCTTCAGTTTAAGTCTGAATTTGGCAATAAGGAGTTCATGATCTGAGCCACAGTCAGCTCCCAGTCTTGATTTTGCTGACTGTATACAGCTTCTCCATCTTTGGCTGCAAAGAATATAATCAGTCTGTTTTCTGTGTTGACCATCTGGTGATGCCCATGTGTAGAGTCTTCTCGTGTTGTTGGAAGAGGGTGTTTGCTATGACCAGTGCGTTCTCTTGGCAAAACTCTATTAGCCTTTGCCCTGCTTCATTCTATACTCCAAGGCCAAATCTGCCTGTTACTCCAGGTGTTTCTTGGCTTCCTACTTTTGCATTCCAGTCCCTTGTAATTAAGAGGACATCTTTTTTGGGTGTTAGTTCTAAAAGGTCTTGTAGGTCTTCATAAAATCGATCAACTTCAGCTTCTTCAGTGTTACTAGTCGGGGCATAGACCTGGATTACTGTGATATTGAATGGTTTGCCTTGGAAATGAACAGAGATCATTCTGTTGTTTTTGCGATTGCATCCACATACTGCATTTCAGACTGTTTTGTTGACTATGGGGGATACTCCATTTCTTCTAGGGGATTCCTGCCCACAGTAGTAGATATAATGGTCATCTGAGTTAAATCCACCCATTGCAGTCCATCTTAGTTTGTTGATTCCTCGAATGTTGATGTTCACTCTTGCCATCTCCTGTTTGACCACTTCCAATTTGCCTTGATTCATGGACCTAACATTCCAGGTTCCTATGCAATATTACTTTTTACAGCATCAGACCTTGCTTCTATCACCAGTCCCATCCACAACTGGGTGTTTTTTTTTTGTTTTGTTTTGTTTTCCTTTGGCTTTAACTCCATACCTTCATTCTTTCTGGAGTTCTCTCTCCACTAATTTCTAGTAGCACATTGGGCACCTACTGGCCTGGGGAGTTCATCTTTCAGCGTCCTAATTTTTTCCCTTTTCATACTGTTCTGGAGTTCTCAAGGCAAGAATACTGAAGTTGTTTGCCATTCCCTTCTCCAGTGGACCACATTCTGTCAGACCTCTCCACCATTACCCATCCGTTGGGTGGCCCCACAAGGCATGGCTTCATTTCATTGAGTTAGACAAGACTGTGGTCCACGTGATCAGATTTTTAATAGCAGTAAAAAGTGAGAAATAAGTAAGCTTCTGTTTAAGTATAAAGGGTTTGTTTCAAGTCTAAATACTGTGCATGTATTTTTACCGATTCTATTCTTGAATTAACAGCATGGTGCTAAGGTTGAAGAAGGTCCCTGGAAGCAGAACAGACCACTTTTAAACCTTCAGAGATTTTTATAATGCAAGATTTTAAGTGTAAACTATTAATTTTCCTTTAAAAGCAGAAAGAATATGAATTAACTGAGTTTTTGTTTTTTAAACCTAATGTTCTAATAAAAGTGTTTCTTTTTTCCCCAAAAAACTAAAACAGCAATGTGTGTTGAAAACAGGCAGAAATATATATTTATTTGAATTTAGACCTAAAAAATAACACTACTAGTAGGAATAGCATGCCCCAGCCCTGTGAGACCTCCATCTGTACTCCAGGTCCATCTGACTTGCTGCTGCTGCTAAGTCGCTTCAGTCATGTCCGACTCTGTGCGACCCCAGAGACGGCAGCCCACCAGGCTCCCCTGTCCCTGGGATTCTCCAGGCAAGAACACTGGAGTGGGTTGCCATTTCTTTCTCTAATGCATGAAAGTGAAAAGTGAAAGTGAAGTTGCTCAGTCATGTCCGACTCTTAGAAACCCCATGGACTGCAGCACACCAAGCTACTTCATCCATAGGATTTTCCAGGCAAGAGTACTGGAGTGGGGTGCCATGGCCTTCTCTGCATCTGATTTGCCTTAGGAGTCAAACAGGGATTGCGTGATTTTTTTTTTTTTAAGAAGAACCAAGGTTAAGACTTAGACACACTAGGAATGTCCTATAAGAAGTTCACATTGGATGGTTCTGACTAAATTCACTCTTTTACTCAGCAACCATGCTCACAGGTATCCATCCCAATAGGTGGAAGCCTTGGGTATTCCAAAACATTGTTTGATCCAAAAGCTTATCATATTTAATTCTGGAGGACATTACATGAAAAACATTTTTAAAATTAAATTTTGCAGACTACCCAGACAAAAAATGAGTCTCTGAGGTGGAGTTTTTATCACATTAGAAATGCCATAAGTAAATAATGATAAACAGAGGACTGACAGCTTTTAAAACCCTACATTTTAAAACACTAAATTTTTAAAAATCCATGAGTTTATACTGACTTCTATAAGACATAAAATAGATATTAGGAAGGGAAAGCCCTTTTTTGCAGTAGAAGGTCAATTAACAAATGTAGACAGATAGACAGAAAAGTAGCAACCATCCTTGTCATAAATAATTCAGACAAAATTCATCATTGTCTGAATGTACAGTGAAATGTCGGGGGTTGGAGGAGACAGCATTTTCATGGACTCCAAGTATCTTCTCAGATTAATTCTTTAGGAAAGAATTATATTTTCAAAGTAGAAATATCTGGCAAACACCTGGCTAAGCAAGTAACTAGAGTAAATATTATTAATAGTGAACCTACTGATACCCTTGGCTTTTTTTCTTGTTTCTTTAAAAATTAAGTATCATTGATTTACAATGTTGTGTTAATTTCTGTTCTACAGCAGTGATTCAGTTATACATATACATACATTTTTTTTTCCAAATAAGTTAAATAAGCAGGGTGACAATATGCAGGTCATACTCCATTCCCAATTTTGACCCAGGCGGTTGTCCCATGTCCAGTTCTAACTGTTGCTTCTCCACCCACGTACAGGCTTCTCAGGAGACAGGTAAGGTGGTCTGGGATTCCTGTCTCTCTAAGTTTTCCAGTTTGTTGTGATCTGCAGAGTCAAAGGCTTTAGCGTAATCAATGAAGCAGAAGTAGATGCTTTTCTGAGCAGAAACCATAGGCCCTCAAAGCCTGGGAATGTACTTCCTGGTCCTTTACAGGAAAACTCTGCCCACCCTGCCCCAGAGCCCTGCTGTTCTAAATGTGGCCTGTGGACCAGCAGCATCGACTGGCCTGGGGGGCCGTTAGAACACGGAATCTTGTCTCTACCCCAGACCCACTGACTCAGAATCTCCAGATCTCAGGTGAGTCCTGGTCACAGTACAGTTAGAGAAGCACTGATTTAGAGGCCCTGCTCTGGTCATCCTGTGGTTGCACTCCACCCCCCCCCACCCCATCCCTGCCACCAGGTGCAGGCAGTCAGAGAGGACAAGGGGGTGTGGCCACCTGGAGCCCCGCGCCTCCAGACCATGCTGTGAGCACCTGGACCCTAGCATCCCTGCTCCCAGCGCCACTGCAAGCCTCCTTCCCAGTGCACATGTCCCAGCCCAACAGGTGGTCAAGATACAGCTGTTTATGGGTGGGAAGAGGGTGGCCTAAGCTTGAACTTGAAGGCTGGGGGCGCTCTTGCTTGAGCAGCAGATTCCTCAGGGCCCAGAGAGGGTCAGAGCCAGAGGTGCGAAGAGCAGGGGGAGGGCTGGGGGCTGGGATCGGCCTCTCCCTCTGCTGTCCTGCCTTCTGGCTTGGAGTTCAGTGTCCAAAATCCCAGTCTGCCAGGTTTTAATAGTTATGTAGGTGTACTTGACAGTTTTGTTTGATTGATTTATAACTTTTAAATATTTAAACATATAGTATGGACTTCATCTGCACTCTTGACCCAGGGCTCACAGATGTGAGCGACAGGTCTGTTAAATGTTTCCTAGCATGTGTTCAGAGGACCCCCTGGATCAAAACCGACTGGGTTGTTGGTTAAAAATTCAAATTCCCAAGCCCCACTTGTGTAACCCTCTGGATCAGATCTTTGGGGCTGGAGCCCAGTAACCTGCATTCTAATCCCTCCCCTGGTGACTGATCCACAGCAGAGCTACAGGAGCACTTGTAATGGGGGAGGAGGATGTAGAGGGGAGCTGCCACAAGTTATGGAGGTCCCAGGTCAGAGAAAGGTGCTGACCACCAGCTCACACCTTCCTGCTTCTCTCATGATTCTCCTCACAACCTGGCCTGACTCCAACCACAGGAGTTGGCTGCAGGGAGAAGCTGCTAGAACAGGGCAAGGGTGTTCTCCTGCCGGCCGTGGGGCTCTTGGGTGGGTGGATGGTGTTGCCCTGCAGAAGGAGGGATCCAAATCAGGGGAAATAGGAGCAAAGGGGCTGTGGGAGCCTGGAGGGATCACCCGGACCCACCCGGGGAGTCGGGCTGAAGGGCTGGGCAGATCTTTGGACAGGAGAGAACTCTGGGTCCTGCCAGGACACGGGAGGAGCGGGGACAGACTGTGTGGTCCCACCTGCCTGGACTCAGAGGCTGCATCTATCAGTTACGAGTCATATGACCTTGAGCAATTTCCTTAAGCTTGTTTCCTTGTCTGTGAGATGGGGATCCTAACATCCTCTAGGCTTGTGTTACAGGTAAACATGGTCATTAAGTAAAAACACACACCTTTGCTATATAGGAGGGTGAATATACAGCAGGGTGGTTGCTGTTTACTGTGAAGCTTGTCACCTTACACCTCTGTACTTCCTGATGCTTGATATCATAGGCACTTGTCACTGGCTGATAAGACCAATTTCCTCAGACCACAGGCACAGGAAGGCTCCAGTCATAGGCATGTGCCAGACCTGTGCTTGGCCAGTGATCTAGAGCTCCCTGAGCTTCCCTGTGCAGGAGCAACTCCTGAAGTTACTGCCAAGCTGCTCCTTGTGTATGGTTCCCAGGATTTCCCTCCCGGCAAACCACATCTTGGGAATCCTGCTCATAGGTTTGAGATGAACCAAGGCTGGGCTTGTATGAAACCTCCAGGGGCAACGGTACCATACTGAAAATCACCACCAGGGGGCAGCAGAATCCACGAGTCCAGGTGAGGAGAGTGGAAAGGCCAGGGAATGAAGGGCCAGGAAGGCCTCACAGCAGGCAGGAAGGGTGGGACCTATAGCATTGCCTCACCCTCATTTACCCCACCTTCCACACACAGAAACACACACTCCTGCTCCTGCAGAATCACCTGATCCCTGTATATTCAGTTATCTCCTCCAGGTACAGGCCTTTATATCCTCATTATGGCAAAGGCTGGTGGTTTGTAAACTTGGCTGCAAATTCGAATCACTAGGAGAACTCTATAAAATCCCAGTGCCAAGGCCTCATCTCAGCTAAATCAGAATCTCGGGGAGGGGAGGCAGGAGTCAACACTTTTTATTAATAAAACCCCACAGGTGATTCCACCCTGCAGCCAGCTGAGAACCACTGTTGGAGGCAAAAGATCTCATTTCTTCCCAAATGGCAAATGCTTTCATTCACATTTCTGACAAAACGGTGTCCATTGGAGAAAGGAATGGCAAACCACTTCAGTATTCTTGCCTAGAGAACCCCATGAACAGTATGAAAAGGCAAAAAGATAGGACACAGAAAGATGAATTCCCCAGGTTGGTAGGTGCCCAATATGCTACTGGAGAAGAGTTGAGAAATAACTCCAGAAAGAATGAAGAGACTGAGCCAAAGAGAAAACAATGCCCAGTTGTGCATGTGACTGGTGATGGAAGTAATCTCTGATGTTTTAAAGAACAATATTGCATAGGAACCTGGAATGTTAGGTCCGTGAATCAAAGTAAATGGGAAGTGATCAAACAGGAGATGGCAAGAGTGAACATCAACACTTTGGGATACCAGTGAACTAAAATAGACCGGAATGGGTGAATTTAATTCAGATAACCCTTACTTCTACTACTGTGGGCAAAAATCCCTTAGAAGAAATGTAGTAGCCTTCATAGTCAACAAAAGAGTCTGAAATGCAGGTACTTGGGCACAATCTCAAAAACAACAGGATGATCTCATTCATTTCCAAGGAAAACCATTCAATATCACAGTAATCCAAGTCTATGCCCCAACCACTAAAGCTGAAGTTAAATGGTTCTATGAAGATCTAGAAGACCTTCTAGATCTAACACCAAAAAAAGATGTCCTTTTCATCATAGGGGATTGGAATGCAAAAGTAGGAAGTCAAGAGATACCTGGAGTAACAGGCAAATTTGGCCTTGGAGTACAAAAAGAAGCAGGGCAAAGGATAACAGAGTTTTGCCCAGAGAACACACTGATTATAGCAAACACCCTTTCCAAAGCAATACAAGAGACAACTCTACACATGGACATCACCAGATGGTCAATACTGAAATCAGATTGATTATATTCTTCTCAGTCAAAGATAAGAAGCTCTATACAGTGAGTAAAAACAAGACCGGGAGCTGACTGTGGTTCAGATCATGGACTCCTTATTGCAAAATTCAGACTTAAATTCATAAAAGTAGGGAAAACCACTCTACCATTCAGGTATGACCTAAATCAAATTCCAATGACCTAATTCAAATACAGTAGAAGTAACAAACAGATTCACGTGATTAGATCTGATAAATAGAGTGCCTGAAGAACTATGGATGGAAGTTCGTAACATTGTACAGAAGGCCATGATCAAAGTCACCCCCAAGAAGAGGAAATGCAAACATACAAAATGGCTGTCTGAGGAGGCCTTACAAATAATTGTGAAACGAAGAGGAGCTAAAGGCAAAGGAGAAAAGGAAAGATATACCCATCTGAATGCAGTGTTCCAAAGAAGAGCAAGGAGTGAAAAGAAAGCCTTCCTCAGTGATCAATGCAAAGAAATAGAGGAAAACAATAGAATGGGGAAGACTAGAGATCTCTTCAAGAACACTAGAGATACCAAGGGAACATTTCAAGCAAAGAGGGACACAATAAAGGACAGAAGAGTTATGGACTTAACAGAAGCAGAAGATATTAAGAAAAGGGGGCAAGAATACACAGAACTATGCAAAAAAGATCTTAATGACCTAGATAACCACAGTGGTGTGATCGCTCAGTTAGAGTCACACAACCTGGAATGTGATGTCAAGTGGACCTTAGGAAGCATCACTATGAACAAAACTAGTGAAGGTGATGGAATTCTAGTTGCTGTATTTCAAAACCTAAGGATGATGCTGTGAAAGTGCTGCATTCAAATGCCAGCAAATTTGGAAAGCTCAGCAGTGGCCACAGGACTGGAAAAGGTCAGTTTTGTTTTGTTTTAATTTTATTTTATTTTTAAACTTTACATAATTGTATTAGTTTTGCCAAATATCAAAATGAATCCACCACAGGTATACATGTGTTCCCCATCTGAACCCTCCTCCTTCCTCCCTCCCCATACCATCCCTCTGGGTCGTCCCAGTGCACTAGCCCCAAGCATCCAGTATCGTGCATTGAACCTGGACTGGCAACTCGTTTCATAAGGTCGGTTTTCATTCCAATCCCTAAGAAAGGCAATGCCAAAGAATACTCAAACTACCACACAATTTGCACTCATCTCACACACTAGTAAAGTAATGCTCAAAATTCTCCAAGAGAGGTTTCATCAGTACATAAACTGAGAACTTCCAGATGTTCAAGCTGGCTTTAAAAAAGGCAGAGGAATGAGATATCAAATTGCTAACATCCATTGGATCATAGAAAAAGGAGGAGAGATCCAGAAAAAACATCTACTTTGGGTTTATTGACTATGCCAAAGCATTTGGCTGTGTGAATCACAACAAACTGCACAGAATTCTTCAAGAGATGGGAATACCAGACCACCTGACCTGCCTCTTGAGAAACCTGTATCAGAAGCAACAGTTAGAACTGGACATGGAACCACAGACTTGTATCAAATTGGGAAAGGAGTACATCAAGGTTGTATATTGTCACCCTGCTTATTTATTTTATATGCGGAGTACATCATGCTAAATCCCAGGCTGGAAGAAGCACAAACTAGAATTAAGATTGTTGGGAGAAATATTAGTAACCTCAGATATGTGGGTGGTACCACGCTTATTGCAGAAAGTGAAGAACCAAAGAGCCTTTTGATGAAAGTGAAAGGAGAGTGAAAAAACTGGCTTGAAAATCAGCATTAAAAAAATTAAGATTGTGTCTTCTGGTCCCATCATTTCATGGCAAATAGATAGGAAAACAATGGAAACAGTGGCAGTCTTTATTTTGGGGGGCTCCAAAATCACTGCAGATGGTGACTGCAGCCATGAAATTAAAAGACACTTGTTCCTTGGAAGAAAAGTTATGCCCTGCCTAGACAGTATATTAAAAATCAGAGACATTACTTTACCAACAAAGGTCCATCTAGTCAAAGCTATGGTTTTTCCAGTAGTCATGTGTGGATGTGAGAGTTGAACTATAAAGAAAGCTGAGCGCTGAAGGATTGATGCTTTTGAACTGTGGTGTTAGAGAAGACTCTTGAGAGTCCCTTGGACTGCAAGGAGGCCCACCCAGTCCATCCTAAAGGAAATCAGTCCTGAATATTCATTGGAAGGACTGATGTGGAAGATGAAACTCCAATACTTTGGCCACCTGATATGAAGCACCAACTCATTGAAAAGACCCTGATGCTGGGAAAGATTAAATGCAAGAGAAGGGGTCAACAGAGGATGAGATGGCTGGATGGCATCACCGACCCTGTGGACATGAGTTTCAGAAAGCTCTGGGAGTTGGGGATGGACTTGGAGGCCTGGTGTGCTGCAGTTCATGGGATCACAAAGAGTCGGACACGACTGAGTGACTAAACTGAAAGGAGTTGATTATGTGAGGGGTTTTATTTATTTATTGTAGTCTTTAATTTTATCTATGTCTTAGGTATATTCGTTGTGGTTAATATTTGGTGTTTCAAAAAGAACATAATTACATGACCCCCTTATTAGGAGGACTGAGTGTTATTACTTTTTCCTCCAGGTCTAGTCCCAGGCCTGCCCTAGTAGGTGCTGAGGAAGGTTGGATTTTAATTACTCAGTGAAAAACCCTAATGGGACATGTAAGGAGTTGGGGAAGGACTCCTTTAGGACAGAACAAAGGTCCGTCTAGTCAAAGCTATGGTTTTTCCAGTAGTCATGTGTGGATGTGAGAGTTGAACTATAAAGAAAGCTGAGCACTGAAGGATTGATGCTTTTGAACTGTGGTGTTAGAGAAGACTTTTGAGAGTCCCTTGGACTGCAAGGAGGTCCACCCAGTCCATGTGTACTCAGGAGGAAGTGGGAGTGACTCTAGTCTGTCCAGAGGGACAGGCCTCCACCAGCTGAGTCCTGCCTCTTCTCCTGCTTCATCTCCAGACTTTCTCTCACTCTAGCCTGAGCTCCAAAATGTCTTAACTGTTTTAGTTTCTTAAATCCACTAACCTCTCCTTTGCTCTGGACCTTTGGGTTCATCCTTTTCTGCCAAGGAACCCCCCACCCCCACCTCCACCCCCGCATCTTTTATTGACTGACTCTTACTCTCCTCTCAGGTCACAAGTGAGACATGGCTCTTCCCAGCAGGACTCTCTTCCTGAAATGAACCCCCCTCTTCCCCCCCTTCTCCTGACTCCCCTGTGTTGGCTCCTTTCTCCTCTCCTTCAGCCTGGAAGAGCGGCAGCTGTGTCTCCTCCAGGGACCCCAGCACCTGTCTGGGAGCCTGGGCACAGGAGGGCTCAGTATTCAGTGGCTGACTTTGAAAGCACCCAGGCGGTAGGTGAACAACTTTCCAAGTCTCAAATGTGTCCACTTGCTTCTCTTTTCCACTTGGACTTAGGACTTAGTGGCTAATAAACTTCAGGTGTTTGGGGGAGGGTAAGGACACATGCATTATTTAAATAGAAGACAGTTGGTGAGAGAAAGGAGAAAAGAACCGGGAAGTTCAGGAAGAGCATGGCCAACAGCCAGTTGCTGTGATTCCACAAAGCCTGTCCTGTGTACGTGAAAGAGGCTCCCAGGATGAACATGCCATGGAGGTGTTCCCTGAGGGCTCACTCTGGCTGGTTCTCTGATAGGCTGAGGCTCTGAGGTCAAGGCTGTGAATGGAAACTCAACTCTAGGGAAACACGTGTTGTGTCTCTTTGTATAAATGGTTACTACACTAGCACCCCCAAACAAGCTGCTTAAATAGGGATGTCACACATTTTACAGTGTCCAAATCTTTCATCCACTCCCAGGGAAGGAAGGACTGGTTATCCCTGAGTCCTACCCTTCAACCTCTGAGAATTCTTCACTCCCTTTCCCCAGAAGAGCAGGGCTGAGGGTAGGAGAAGGCTTGTCGTGTCTCCATCCCCAGCCCCCTGACTGTTGAGTCAGCCCGTGACTGAGAGGTGGGGAGGAGGTGAGATGACTGAGTGTCCTCTGGTCCCACAGCCAGTGCTCCCCCTGCCCTGCCCTCAGCACCTCCATTGTTCCATTCCCTCTGCCCTTGGACTTGCCCTTGGATTTCCTCTCATATTCAAGCAAGGTTTCCCAGAGTTCTATCTCAGAGCTGAAATCTTTCTTAAACCATCTTCTTTGTTGTTTAAAAGCTTATTCCTTGATAGTTGAGTGACTTTACTCAGGAGGACAAGGGGAGAACCAGGAGTATGGAAAAGGCAGGAGGGTCTGAGGTGTTGATTAGTTTCTTATCTCACTTTTAAACGAGGGTGTGGGGCACTTAACACACAGCAAAGGCAAACATCACAGCATTTCACCAGAACCAGATCCCCTACAACTGTGACAGGGAGGAAAATGTACCTTTGTTGGCCCCTGACCTTCCTGTCACCAGCAGCCCCTCCCAATATACTCCAGGTCTGTTCTTATCTCTCCTCAAAGTGAAAATAAAAGTATTAGTCACTCAGTCATGTCCTATTCTTTGTGACCCCATAGACTGTAGCCTGCCAGGCTTCTCTGTCCATGGATTCTCCAGGAAAGAATACTGGAGAGAGTAGTCATTACCTTTTCCAAGGGATCTTCCCAATCCCAGGGATGAAACCCAGGTCTCCCACATTGCAGGCAGATTCTTAACCATCTGAAACACAGGGAAACCCTCAAACTCATGTTTATTATCTGACTCCATTTGTTGGGTGGAAAATTATCTCATTAGCTTATTGCATAATAATGACAAAAGAAAAGCAGTGGTATCAAGATAAGACTTAAGCTCTTTATCCAGTGTTTCAAAGGGAAGAAATAAATCATTCCAGAAACTGCCCTCATGTAAAATTCCAAAGAAAAAGTGAAAGAAAGTGAAAGTGGCTCAGTCATGTCTGGCTCTTTGCGACTCTACGTATATAGTCCATTGAATTCTCTAGGCCAGAGGACTAGCCTTCTCCAGGGGATCTTCCCAACCCAGGATTGAACCCAGGTCTCCCGCATTGCAGGTGGATTCTTTACCAACTGAGCCACCAGGGAAGCCCAAGTGCAGTATTAAACCAATGGCTTGTGATGATTTAGAAAAGGAGGCAGTCATAATTGGAACAACCTCTTGGGTTCAGTAAATAAAGGATTGTAATGCTGAATTAAATGCATATGCTTATAAAGGCTGATGGAGCTGAAGAAAACTGTAGTGAAATCCTAGCACTAAGATTTTAGCAGGCAACGGTCAGTTTCTTAAGATGTTCTTGAGATATAGTAATGAGTATGAGTATATATATCCATCAGTTCAGTTCAGTTCAGTCACTCAGTTGTGTCCGACTTTTTGCGACCCTATGAATCGCAGCACGCCAGGGCTCCCTATCCATCATCAACTCCCGGAGTTTACTCAGACTCACCTCCATCGAGTCAGTGATGCCATCCAGCCATCTCATCCTCTGTCATCCCCTTCTCCTCTTGCTCCC
This sequence comes from Bubalus kerabau, assembly GCF_029407905.1. Lineage (NCBI taxonomy): Eukaryota > Metazoa > Chordata > Mammalia > Artiodactyla > Bovidae > Bubalus > Bubalus kerabau. The sequence goes on from NC_073635.1 coordinate 72,901,558, forward strand.
AATCCCTCCCAGCATCAGAGTCTTTTCCAATGAGTCATCTTCACATGAGGTGGCCAAAGTACTGGAGTTTCAGCTTTAGCATCATTCCTTTCAAAGAAATCCCAGGGATGATCTCCTTCAGAATGTACAGGTTGGATCTCCTTGCAGTCCAAAGAACTCTCAAGAGTCTTCTCCAACACCACAGTTCAAAAGCATCAATTCCTCGGCACTCAGCTTTCTTCACAGTCCACCACTTGCATCCATACATGACCACTGGAAAAACCATAGCCTTAACTAGATGGACCTTTGTTGGCAAAGTAATGTCTCTGCTTTTCAATATGCTATCTAGGTTGGTCATAACTTTTCTTGCAAGGAATAAGTGTCTTTTAATTTCATGGCTGAAGTCACCATCTACAGTGATTTTGGAGCCCCCTCCCCCCCAAAATAAAGTCTGATACTATTTCCACAGTTTCCCTATCTATTTCCCATGAAGTAATGGGACTAGATGCCATGATCTTCGTTTTCTGAATGTTGAGATTTAAGCCAACTTTTTCACTCTCCACTTTCACTTTCATCAAGAGGCTTTTTAGTTCCTCTTCACTTTCTGCCCGGAGAAGGTGATGGCACCCCACTCCAGTACTCTTGCCTGGAAAATCCCATGGACAGAGGAGCCTGGTGGGCTGCAGTCCATGGAGTTGCTAAGAGTTGGACACGACTGAGCGACTTGACTTTCACTTTTCACTTTCATGCATTGGAGAAGGAAATGGCAACCCACTCCAGTGTTCTTGCCTGGAGAATCCCAGGGATGGGGGAGCCTGGTGGGCTTCTGTCTATGGCATCGCACAGAGTCGGACAGCACTGAAGCGACTTAGCAGCAGTAGCAGCAGCACTTTCTGCCATAAGGGTGGTGTCATATGCATATCTGAGGTTATTGATGTTTCTCCTGGCAATCTTAATTCCAGCTTTTGCTTCTTCCAGCCCAGCGTTTCTCATGATATACCCTGCATGGAAGTTAAATAAGCAGGGTGACAATATACAGCCTTGACATACTCGTTTTCCTATTTAGAACCAGTCTGTTGTTCCATGTCCAGTTCTAACTGTTGCTTCCTGACCTGCATACAGGTTTCTCAAGAGGCAGGTCAGATGGTCTGGTATTCCCATCTCTTTCAGAATTTTCCACAGTTTATTGTGATCCACACAGTCAAAGGCTTTGGCATAGTCAATAAAGCAGAAATAGATGTTTTTCTGGAACTCTCTTGCTTTTTCCATGATCCAGTGGATGTTGGCAATTTGATCTCTGGTTCCTCTGCCTTTTCAAAAACCAGCTTGAACATCTGGAAATTCATGGTTCACATATTGCTGAAGCCTGGCTTGGAGACTTTTGAGCATTACTTTACTAGCATGTGAAATGAGTGCAATTGTGTGGTAGTTTGAGCATTCTTTGGCATTGCCTTTCTTTGGGATTGGAATGAAAACTGACCTTTTCCAGTCCTGTGGCCACTGCTGAGTTTTCCAAACTTGTTGGCATGTTGAGTGCAGCATTTTCACAGCATCATCTTTCAGTATTTGAAAGAGCTCAACTGAAATTCCATCACCTCCACTAGCTTTGTTCGTAGTGATGCTTCCTAAGACCCACTTGACTTCACATTCCAGGATGTCTGGCTCTAGGTGAGTGATCACACCATCGTGATTGTCTTGGTTGTGAAGATCTTTTTTGAACAGTTCTTCTGTGTATTCCTGTCACCTCTTCTGTTAGGTCCATACTATTTCTGTCCTTTATCAAGCCCATCTTTGCATGAAATGTTCCCTTGGTAGTTCTAATTTTCTTGAAGAGATCTCTAGTCTTTCCCATTCTGTTGTTTTCCTCTATTTCTTTGCATTGATTGCGGAGGAGTGCTTTTTTATCTCTTCTTGCTATTCTTTGAACTCTGCATTCAGATGCTTATATCTTTCCTTTACTCCTTTGCTTTTCACTTCTCTTCTTTTCACAGCTATTTGTAAGGCCTCCTTAGACAGCTATTTTGCTTTTTTGCATTTCTTTTCCATGGGGATGGTCTTGATCCCTGTCTCCTGTGCAATGTCACGAACCTCATTCCATAGTTCATCAGGCACTCTTATCTATCAGATCTAGGCCCTTAAATCTATTTCTCAGTTCCACTGTATAATCATAAGGGATTTGATTTAGGTCATACCTGAATGGTCTAGTGGTTTCCCTACTTTCTTCAATTTAAGTCTGAATTTGGCAATAAGGGGTTCATGATCTGAGCTACAGTCATCTCCTGGTCTTGTTTTTGTTAACTGTATAGAGCTTCTCCATCTTTTGTTGCAAAGAGTATAATCAATCTGATTTAAGTGTTGACCCTCTGGTGATGTCCATGTGTAGAGTATTTTCTTGTGTTGTTGGAAGAGGGTGTTTGCTATGACCAGTGCATTTTCTTGGCAAAACTCTATTAGTCTTTGCCCTGCTTCATTCCGTATTCCAAGGCCAAATTTGCCTGTTACTCCAGGTGTTTCTTGACTTCCTACTTTTGCATTCCAGTCCCCTATAATGAAAAGGACATCTTTTTTGGGTGTTAGTTCTAAAAGGTCTTGTAGGTCTTCATAGAACCGTTCAACTTCAGCTTCTTCAGCATTACTGGTTGGGGCATAGACTTGGATTACTGTGATATTCAATAGTTTGCCTTGGAAATGGACAGAGATCATTCTGTCGTTTTTGAGATTGCATCCATGTACTGCATTACAGACTCTTGTTGACCATGATGGCTACTCCATTTCTTCTAAGGGATTCCTGCCTGCAGTAATAGATATAATGGCCATCTGAGTTAAATTCACCCATTCCAGTCCATTTTTGTTTGCTGATTCCTAAAATGTCAACATTCACTCTTGCCATCTCCTGTTTGACCACTTCCAAGTTGCCTTGATTCATGGACCTGACATTCCAGGTTCCTCTTATTGCTCTTTACAGTGTTGGACCTTGCTTCTATCACCAGTCACATCCACAGCTGGGTATTGTCTTTGCTTTGGCTCCATCCCTTCATTATTTCTGGAGTTATTTCTCCACTGATCTCCAGTAGCATATTGGACACCTACTGACCTGGGGAGTTCCTCTTTCAGTATCCTATCATTTTGCCTTTTCATACTGTTCATGGGGTTCTCAAGGCAAGAATACTGAAGTGGTTTGCCATTCCCTTCTCCAGTGGACCACATTCTGTCAGCCCTCTCCACCATGACCTTCCTATCTTGGGTGGCCCCACGGGCATGGCTCAGTTTCATTGACTTAGACAAGGCTGTGGTCCTAGTGTCATTAGATTGACTAGTTTTCTGTGATTATGGTTTCAGTGTGTCTGCCCTCTGATGCCCTCTTGCAACACCTACTGTCTTACTTGGGTTTCTCTTACCTTGGACGAGAGGTATCTCCTCACCACCACCCCTCCTGACCTTGAACGTGGAATAGCTCCTCTAGGACCTCCTGTGCCCATGGAGCCACTGCTCCTTGGATGCGGGGTAGCTCCTCTCGGCCCCCGCCCCTGACCTCGGATGTGGGGTAGCTCTTCTCAGCTGCTCTATGTGCGCCTTTGTAGCTGCCCATGCTACACAAGTATATTGATGTTAAGGTGATTAGTAAAGGGATATGGTACTGTGTTTATCTTTCTCAAGTGTTTAGCTCTTAGAAATGTGTACTGGAGTATCAGTTGGTAAAATTATATGTATCTTGGAGTCGTGCTAAATACTGGTGACACTGTGGCAAAAGAGGAGAGTTTGCTGAAATGAGATGGACAACATGAATAATCGTTGAAGCTTGTTTCATGGAAGTTCATTGTGCTATTCTACTTTTGGATTTTTTTGAAATTTTCCATAATAAAAAGTTCAAACACCTACTTCCCATGATAGGATATGAACAAATAAGAACTAAGGACAGGGTCTTTGATCAGGTGAATTCCTAGTGTTTTAGGGTTGGGAACTCACCATTCCTCATGATACTTCCTTAACCGGTAGGCACAGTATAGAGAATTATTATTCATGATGTAAAAAGAAACCTGTAGGTAGGTCAAAAAGCAATAGTTAGAACCAGATGTGAAACTAATCAGTTCAAAGTTGGGAAAGGAGAACAGCAAGGCTGTATATTGTCACCCTGCTTATTTATCTTCTATGCAGAGTACATCATGTGAAATGCCTGGCTGGATGGATCACAAGTTGGAATCAAGATTTCCAACAGAAGTATCAACAACCTCAGGTATGTGGATGATACAACTCTAATGGCAGAAAGTGAAGAGGAAATAAAGCTGGCTTGAAACTCAACATGAAATAAAACTAAGATTATGGCATATGATCCCATCACTTCATGGCAAATAGAAAAGGAAAAAGTGAAAGCAGTAACAGATTTTCTTTTCTTGGGCTCCAAAATCAATGCAGACATTGACTGCAGTTATGAAATTAAAGGACACTTGCTCTTTGGTAGAAAAGGTGTCGCAAAGCTAGATAGTGTATTAAAAAGCAGACATTACATTGCCAACAAAGGTGCATATAGTCAAAGCTCTGGGTTTTCCCATAGTCATGTATCCATGTGAGAGTTGGAGCATAAAGAAGGCTGAGGGCCAAAGAACTGATGCTTTCAAATTATGGTCTGAAGAAGAGTCTTGAGAGTCACTTGGATAGCAAGGATATCAAGCCAGTCAATCCTAAAGGAAATCAATCCTGAATATTCATTGGAAGGTTTGTTCCTGGCCAATACTTTGGCCACCTGATGTGAAGAGCTATCTCATTGGAAAAGACCCTGATGCTGGGAAAGACTGAAGGCAAAAGGAGAAGGGGGTGGTAGGGATGAGATGGTTAAATAGCTTCACTGACTAAATGGATATGAATTTGATCAAACTCCAGGAGACAGTGGAGGACAGAGGAGTCTGGTGTGCTACAGTTCATGAGGTCGCAAAGAGTTGGACATGACTAATAGACTGAATAAGAACAAGAAAAACCAAGGGAATGAGGACACAACTATATTTAAAAAGAACACGGTTGCATCTGCAGACAGATGTCGTAAGGTTTGCTACCAGTTCCTCAGCATTCCAGAACACTCTCTCCATTGCCCTCACGTCTCAGTTTGCTCTCCAGACCCTTACACTACCCTCACTCAAAAATAAGCCTGGGACGAGTTCCCTGGTGGTACAGTGAATAAGAATTCACCTGCCAATGCAGGGGACACAGGTTCGATCCCTGGTCCGGGAACACTCCACATGCTGTGGAACATCCAACCCTGTGTGCCAGAACTATTGAGTGCCCATGCTGCAGCTACTGAAGCCTGCATGCCTAGAGCCTATGCTCCACAACAGGGGAAATCACCACAATGAGAAGCTCACACACCACTATGAAGAGTAGCCCCTGTTCTCTGCAACCAAAGAAAGACGCATGAAAGCAACAAAGACCAAAAGACCAGCACAGCCAAAAATAAGTAAACAAACAATCCTGGGAATAACCAACCTTATTTCTTTCTCTCTCTTTTTGGTTTTTAATGTCACACTATGTGCTAGATGGGACCTTAGTTTTCCAACCGGGGAAAATAAGATTAAACCTGTACCTCCTGCATTGGGAGCATATAGTCTTATTAACCACTGGGTCACCAGGGAAGTTCCTTTTGTTGTTTTTTAACTTTTGGGTTTTTTTTGCCCTGCCTTGCTGATTTTCAACTAGTTCCTTGATCAAACTTTGGCCCTACATGAGCAATCAATTCCTTGATCAGACTTCGACACTATATGAGTGTTTCATCAACAAACTACAACAGGGTGAAAGAGACCTTTACATTCAGCATACTACCCTTTTGCCACCCAACTATGAGTATCCCCAACACAAAACCAGACTCTTTCTTCAGAGCAGGTGGAATGTTGAAGGAGGGAAGCAGAGAGAGGATTGAGAACTGGATCATCATGATGCGTCTGTACCCCCCAAGTGCTGCTGAGTTCATCTCTTGGTCTCTGCAGTCCCATCTGCTCATCTCAAGTCCATCGCCACCACTCAAGCCCGGTGAGGAGTATTTCTCTCCCAGAAGACAGAGGAAACCCTGCATTCACTCCAGCCCAGTGGTTGTCAACCAGGAACTGGTTTCCCGGAGGATATCTTGCTAACAATGTCTGGGCACATTTTTGGTTGTCACAACTGAGGGATAGGTGACTACTGCATCCAGTGGATAGAGGTCGGAGATGCTGTGACACACCCTGCAATGTACAGGTCCCCTCACCAACAAAGACTTGTCTGGTCCAAATGTCAACGCTGCTAAGGTTGAGAAAGCCTGCTGCAGTCCCCTGTAAAACCTGAAATGCATAATCATGCTCTTTCTTTAAAGAGAATATCAGATGTCACCCCATTATTTAAAACTTTTCAACAGTTTCTCACTCTTGGTACAAAGATTAAAAACAAAGAAAAAAACTCCTTAGCTCCTTGAACTTGCATGACCTGACACTCACCTCCCCTCTTTTCTTATATTACTTGCACTAACCAACCTAACCTTATTCCTGTGTTTCTAGAAAGTGTCAAATTTCCTCCTACCTCATAGGCACATGTTATTCTCTCTTATAAGTCAATTTCCACCCTCTCACCACCCTCTCCCCCTTTTCCCTGCTCACTGCTGCTTTCTAATCATTTAGGAGACCTCAGCTTGGAGGTGACTCCATCACAGACTCCTTCCCTGACCACCGAACTGTCAGCAGCCTGAGATGAGAGGCCAGTGGTGAGAGAAACCAGGTCACCCCAGGTCCTCCGGCCATCCCAGCTCAGCCCACAGTGGAAGTGAGGCCCATCTGGACACTCAGGGCCAGCCTGGCCCCCGGATGTGGGCAGGCCTGTGAGTGAGCCCAGGAGGCCAGCAATAGTCTTGCCTCATCAGCCCTCACATCTGTACTGAGTAATGAATAAGGGACCACAGCTTTAGGCTACTGATGTCTGAGGTGGTTGATGTAGTGACAGACAGCAGATTCATTCTCCCTGGTGTTCCTGACTATGCAGTAAGGAGAACTCCCTGCTACTGTGGGGAATTCCCCCCTCACCTCCTGCTCTGTCCCCTTCCAAGGACTGCTGATACTGTGTGGAATTCTCCCCTTACCTCCTGCTCTGTCGTGTTCACTGGACTGTTCTCAGGACCTGAGTTTCTGAGTCACAGACCACTTGGCAGGATGACACTCTCTCTGCAGTAGGTCAGTGAGTGGAGGTGGGGAGACTATTCCCCTTTCCCATCTCACCATCCTGTCCCATCAGCCTCCCTGGAACTGCAGCCCCACACTGGGCAGGGATGGTCTCAGTTAACTCAAGAACCAGAATACATTTAAAATATCTACTTCAGGAAGCAAGGAAATAGCTTAAGTTTTTCCAATAGTCTTTCTCCATATTCTAAAGGGAAAACCAATACAATATTGTAAAGTTTAAAAATAAAATTAAAAAAAAAAAAAAAGAAGCACACCTTAAAAAAAAAAAAAAAAAAAAAAGAACTGAGCCTTTAGGCTTCCCTTGTGGCTCAGATGGTAAAGAATCTGCCTGCTATGTGGGAGACCCAGGTTTGATCCCTAAGATGGGAAGCTCCCCTGGAGAAAGAAATGGCAACCCATTCCAGTATTCTTGTCTGGAAAATCCCATGGACAGAGGAGCTTGGCAGGCTACATACATGGGGTCACAAAGAGTTGGACAAGACTGAACAACTACACATTCTTTCTTTTGGGGAAAGTCCCCAGGGCAACACCATCACTCTTGAACCTTTTTTTTTTTTTCTTTTAAATTGAGGTCCCCTTTCTGCTCTCTTCACATGAATCTGTACCTGCCTCCTGAAGGAGATACATCCTCATAGGAAAATCTCATCCTTATGAAGGTCTCATCACTTGAGTCAGGCTCCATTCCCTGGCTAGTCACCAAATCTCAAGTTTAAATCCTCAGATTAGCATGACAGGGTATTTCCTGGGGCTCAGGTCAGGAAGAGTGGGGAAGTCTGAAGGAGAAAACTGTCCGATGCTCTTGGCTTTTGGGTCTAGTGTGAGCCTGGGTCTCCCAGACAACGGATTTCCCTCAAGAATCCCACTCTGAGAGGTTCCCGCATTTCTGGTTCTTTATGTCTCTAACCTGATAGAACTGGAAGGTCTATAAGTCTCACCTGGCTTCTATCAGGAGGGGAAGCACGTTTCCAAGAGTAAACATCACTTTTAAAGGGAATGATGCAGACTACCTGGGTATTAAGTAATAGTTTTCTAAACTAGTCTGCTGCTTCTCCCTTATCTAGGTCTCTTGGAGAATCACATTCTGTTATTGGGCAGAAGAGGGTAGGATTTCTTCCTACTCTGTTACCCACCCTCCCAAGTCAGACCCCAAGAAGTGTCCTTTGCCAGGTGTGGCTTGTTCCAATAGAACTTGCTCTGGAGCACATGCTCTCCCCTAAAAGCCCTCCACGGGGCTGCTGCTTGTGTTCATGTGAGCAGAGAGGGTTGCGTGCAAGGTCCAGCCCCAGCTGATCCAGGGAGTTCGAAGCGGGGATGGCGTCAGCGAGGATCAGAATACAATAGCTTTAATTAGATATTAATTAGAGATATAAAGAGTAATAGAATGAGGATAGCTCGGTAGGAAAATTCAGTGGAGAAAAGAGGCTGAGTAGCTTGGTTTACGCGGGAGACCAATAAAACTTCAAAACAAGAAGTTTGCACCACTTACGTAGGCCGCAGGCGTCCTTCTGTTCTCCCGAAGGAGAGGAGACACTGAGGCCTCCCCGGTCGGATCTTAAGAAGCCCAGGCAAAATTAGTAGCTTGGTGGGTTCCATGTTCTAGATGGAGACTCAGCCAGAGTTTGAGAGAGAGAGACACATGGGGAGACCAGTCTTTTGAGGAATTGATCCCAATTCTTTATTTTCCATGGTCTACTTTTATACACTGAGATGTTATGCAAAATTCACGCGGTGTCAGCAGTCCTGACTTTTATCAAAGTCAGGTGCTTCATACAAATGTATACAGAGGTCTTAGGGGTGTTACATCATCTTCTGGCCAGGGGGCCTGCTGACAATTTATGACCCTCTCCTTGTGACAGCAGTCAGTCAACCAGGACACTTATTTCTCCAGGGGTGATTATTCTTAAAAAAGACTCCACCTTCTGAAGGTACCAGATAAAGTTACATTCCTATAGGGTGAGGGTGTAGTGGGTTTTAATTAAGGAAAGAATTTACTTAGCCTAAGGTCTAACATGATTAATATCAAAGGTTAATACTTATTTTTTCTATATATTCATTAATGTGTGTAAGGGCAGGGGATGTGGAAACTTAGCAACAAACATTGGCTCAACAAATGAAAAACCCTTCACCAATACAATTTCTAATCAGCCCACTATACTTATACTAATGGTTTTCTAACTTTTCTAAGGAACCTGTTTTTAGAAGGTTTAAAGCATCTTGTGCCTCTCATGGTTGGGAGGCTGTGAGCAATCACATGTGGCCGGACAAGCCTGTCAGGCAGGCTAGAGAAACTTCAGAGGAGTTTGTAGGTTAAAACACTCCTATCACACCCAGTTATTATTATTAACTGTAGCTCTAAGTTAACTCCTTCTCCGAAAGAGGTGGTAGAGGACAGCCCCCCGTAAAGTCAGAGGTGTAGGTGAGAGCACAAAGTAGTAAAGTAGGCAGGCTCTGGTTTGGGGGTAGATGCTCGAGGATTTCCAGGGGGACTCCTGAGGCTCCATCCTGCCTTTGCGTATGTCAAGCCTCCTTCCTCATGACCTTTGCCATGGGCGGAGTGCCTCACGCCGGCCCCCAACAGTTGCGGTTCTCGCTGGGTGGGCTCAACTGTGTAGCTGTGCGCCCAGATCACAGCGCCAGGTGCATCATTTCTGCACACGGCCCCCTGGCCGCCTTCTTGAATTACAGCACCCTGAGCCGCATCTTTCCACATGGCCCTCGGAGCTGAGGTGTCAGCGCAGCCAGTTCTTCCCAGGAACCTGGTCTAAAGGGCTGGGAATGTGAGGCCTCTGCAGGAGGTGACCTGTGAGCAAGTGAAAGTCAACTCAGCACAAAGGGAAAGAAAAAAGGTTAAATTTTATTTTGTGACCCAGATTCTGCTTTTCGTTGCTTAGCTGCTCAGTCGTGTTCAACTCTTTCGTGAGCCCATAAACTGTAGCCTACCATGCTCCTCTGTCCTTGGGATTTCCTGGGCAAGAATACTGGAGTGGTTTGTCATTTCCTTCTTCAGGGTATCTTCCTGAACAGGGATCAAACGTGTATATCCTGTGTCTCCTGCATTGGTAGGCAGGTACTTCACCACTGAGCCACCTGGGAAGACCCAGAGTCTACTTTTACACCAGGGAATTGATGGGCTTTTCTAGTGACTGCTTTATCAGTGCCCAGCCCCCTGGAATACTAAGGGAACCGCCTCACCTTTAATGACTGCTTACTTTGTTTCCTGTGGTGATCACCCTGATGAAAAGAAAGAAATCAAAAAAAAAAAAAAAAAAAAGAAAGAAAGAAATCAATTTGTTTCCTAAACCTGAAGAAATGTAGTCATATAATCAATTTTGTTTGTTTTGTAGCTTTCTTACCCATAAAGTAACTCCCTCTTGGCAGGGGCTTGATGGTGCTCCTGAAATGCGTGGAAGTCCTTGGTGCCCATCAATTGAGGAAGACAACTGAGTATTGTTTAAATAGGGAAGGGAAGGGCCTAGGCATCAGGGTGCAAGAGAACCAGGTCTGAGCTCCTGAGAAAGGGGCTAAGATGGCCTCTTCACTATGGAAACAGTGTATCTATGCTCACAGCCTTGTCTAGCTCAATGAAACTATCAGCCATGCAGTGTAGGGACACCCAAGACAGATGGGTCATGCTGAAGAGTTCTGACAAAATGTTGTCCACTGGAGAAGAGAATGGCAAACCACTTCAGTATTCTTGCCTTGAATGCATGAGCCCCATGTACAGTATGAAAAGGCAAAAAGATAAGACACTGAAAGTTGAAATCCCCAGGTCCGTAGGTGCCCAATATACTACTGGAGATCAGTGGAGAAATAACTCCAGAAAGAATGAAGAGATGGAGCCAAAGCAAAAACAACACCCAGTTGTGGATGTGACTGGTGATGGAAGCAAAGTCAGATGCTGTAAAGAGCAATATTGCATAGGATCCTGGAATGTTAAGTCTGTGAATCAAGGCAAATTGGAGGTGGTCAAACAGGAGATGGCAAGAATGAATGTCAACATTTTAGGAATGAGCAAACTAATATGGACTGCAATGGGTGAATTTAACTCAGATGACCATTATATCTACTACTGTGGGCAAGAATCCCGTAGAAGAAATGGAGTAGCCATCATAGTCAACAAAAGAGCCTGAGATGAAGTGCTTGGATGCAATCTCAAAAACAACAGAGTGATCTCTGTTCATTTCCAAGGCAAACCATTCAATATCACAGTAATCCAAGCCTATGCCCTGGCCAGTAATGCTGAAGAAGCTGAAGTTGAACAGTTCTAGGAAAATCTATGAGACTTTCTAGAACTAACACCAAAAAAAAGATGTCGTTTTCATTTTAGGGGACAGGAATGCAAAAGTAGGAAGTCAAGAAACATCTGGAGTTACAGGCAAATTTGGCCTTGGAGTACAGAATGAAGCAGGGCAAATGCTAATAGAGTTTCGCCAAGAAAACACACTGGCCATAGCAAACACCCTCTTCTAATAACACAGGAGAAGACTGTACACAAGGACATCACCAGATGGTCAACATCAAAATCAGATTGATTATATTCTTTGCAACCAAAGATGGACAAGCATTATACAGTGAGCAATAACAAGACCGGGAGCTGACTGTGGCATAGATCATGGTCTCCTTATTGGAAAATTCAGTCTTAAATTGAAGAAAGTAGGGAAAACCACTAGACCATTGAGGTATGACCTAAATCATATCCCTTATGATAATTCGGTGGAAGTGAGAAATAGATTTAAGGGGCTAGATCTGATAGACAGAGTGCTGGATGAACTATGGATAGAGGTTCGTGAAATTGTACAGGAGACAGGTTTCAAGACCATCGCCAAGAAAAAGAAGTGCAAAAATATAAAATGGCTGTCTGAGGAGGGTGTACAAATATCAGTGAAATGAAGAGAAGTGAAAAGCAAAGGTGAAAAGGAAAGATATACCCATTTGAATGCAGAGTCCCAAAGAATAGCAAAGAGATTAAGAAAGCCTTGTTAGTGATCAGTGCAAAAAATACAGGAAAACAGTAAAATGGGAAAGACTCGAGATATTTTCAAGAAAATTAGAGATACCAAGGGAACATTTCATACAAAGATGGGTACCATAAAGGACAGAAATGGAAGGACCTAACAGAAGCAGAGGACATTAAGAAGAGGTGGCAGGAATACACAGAGGAACTGTACAAAAAACATCTTCATGACCCAGATAATCACGATGGTGTGATCACTCACCTAGAGCCAGACATCCTGGAATGTGAAGTCAAGTGGGCCTTAGGAAGCATCACTACGAACAAAGCTAGTGGGGGTGATGGAATTCCAGTTGAGCTATTTCAAATCCTAAAAGATGATGCTGTGAAAATGCTGCACTCAACATGCCAGCAAGTTTGGAAAACTCAGCAGTAGCCACAGGACTGGAAGAGGTCAGTTTTCATTCCAATCCCAAAGAAAGGCAATGCCAAAGAATGCTCAAACTACTGCACAACTGCAATCATCTCACACGCTGGTAAATTAAGGCTCAATTCTCCAATCCAGGCTTCAGCAGTACGTGAACTGTGAACTTCCAGATGTTCAAGCTGGTTTTAGAAAAGGCAGAGGGTCAAGAGATCAAATTGCCAACATATGCTGGATCATCAAAAAAGCAAGAGAGTTTCAGAAAAACATCTATTTCTGCTTTGTTGACTATGCCAAAGCCTTTGACTGTGTGGATCACAATAAACTGTGGGAAACTCTGAAAGAGATGGGAATACCAGACCATTTGACCTGCCTCTTGAGAAACCTGTATGCAAGTCAGGAAGCAACAGTTAGAACTGGACATGGAACAACAGACTGGTTCCAAATAGGAAAAGAAGTATGTCAAGGCTGTATATTGTCACCCTGCTTATTTAACTTATATGCAGAGTGCATCATTAGAAATGATGGGCTGGAAGAAGCACAGGCTGGGATCAATATTTCCAGGAGAAATACCAATAACTTCAGATATGCAGATGACACCACTCTTATGGCAGAAAGTGAAGAAGAATTAAAGAGCCTCTTGATAAAGTGAAAGAAGAGAGTAAAAAAGTTGGCTTAAAACTCAACATTCAGAAAACTAATATCATGGCATCCAGTCCCATCACTTCAAGGCAAATAGATGGGGAAACAGTGTCAGACTTTATTTTTGGGGCTTAAAAATCACTGCAGATGGTGACTGTAGCTCTGAAATTAAAAGACGCTTACTCCTTGGGAAAAAAATTATCACCAACCTAGACAGTGTATTAAAAATTGGAGACATTACTTTGTCCACAAAGGTCCATCTAGTCAAGTCTATGGTTTTTCCAGTAGTCATGTATGGATGTGAGAATTGGACTATAATGCCAAAGAACTGACGCTTTTGAACTATGATCTTGAAGAAGACTCTAGAGTCCCTTGGATTGCAAGGAGATCCAACCAATCCATCCTAAAGGAAATCAGTCCTGAATATGCATTGAAAGGACTGATGTTGAAGCTGAAACTCCAATAATTTGGCCACCTGGTGTGAAGAGATGACTCAGTTGAAAATACCCTGATGCTGGGAAAGATTGAAGGCAGGAGGAGAAGGGGTCAACAGAGGACGGGATGCTTGTATGGTATAACCGACTCCATGGACATGAGTTTGAGTAAACTCCGGGATTTGGTGATGGACAAGGAGGTCTGGCGTTTAACAGTGCATTTTTTAACAAAGATTCAGACATGACTGAGCAACTGAACTGAATGCTTTTGAGATAGGAAGGAGGAGGCACAGTTGTTAACAGAATGAGGAGGGGGCACAGTTCAGTTCAGTTCAGTTCAGTTGCTCAGCCTTGTCCTACTCTTTGTAACCCCATGAATCGCAGCATGCCAGGCCTCCCTGTCCATCACCATCCCCCGGAGTTCACTCAAACTTTCGTCCATCGTGTCGGTGATGCCATCCAGCCATCTTACCCTCTGTTGTCTCCTTTTCCTCATGCCCCAAATCCTTCCCAGCATCAGAGTCTTTTCTAATGAGTCAACTCTTCGCATGAGGTGGCCAAAGTACTGGAGTTTCAGCTTTAGCATCATTCCTGCCAAAGAAATCCCAGGGCTGATCTCTTTTAGAATGGACTGGTTGGATCTCCTTGCAGTCCAAGGGACTCTCAAGAGTCTTCTCCAACACCACAGTTCAAAAGCATCGGCTTTCTTCACAGTCCAACTCTCACATCCATACATGACTACTGGAAAAACAATAGACTTGACTAGATGGACCTTTGTTGGCAAAGTAATGTCCCTGCTTTTGAATATGCTATCTAGGTTGGTCATAACTTTCCTTCCAAGGAGTAAGCGTCTTTTCATTTCATGGCTGCAATCACCATCAGTGATTTTGGAGCCCCACAAAATAAAGTCTGACACTGTTTGCACTGTTTCCCCATCTATTTCCCATGAAGTGATGGGACCAGATGCCATGATGTTCGTTTTCTGAATGTTGAGCTTACGCCAACTTTGTCACTCTCCACATTCACTTTCATCAAGAGGCTTTTGAGTTCCTCTTCACTTTCTGCCATAAGGGTGGTGTCATCTGCATATCTGAGGTTATTGATATTTCTCCTGGCAATCTTGATTCCAGATTGTGCTTCTTCCAGCCCAGCGTTTCTCATGATGTACTCTGCTGCTGCTAAGTCACTTCAGTCGTGTCCGACTCTGTGCAACCCCATAGACGGCAGCCCACCAGGCTCCCCTGTCCTGGGATTTTCCAGGCAAGAGTACTGGAGTGGGGTGCCATTGCCTTCTCCGGATGTACTCTGCATAGAAGTTAAATAAGCAGCGTGACAATATACAGCCTTGACGTACTCCTTTTCCTATTTGGAACCAGTCTGTAGTTCCATGTCCAGTTCTAACTGTTGCTTCCTGACCTGCATATAGGTTTCTCAAGAGGCAGGTCAGGTGGTCTAGTGTTCCCATCTCTTTCAGAGTTTCCCACAGTTTATTGTGATCCACACAGTCAAAGGCTTTGGCATAGTCAATAAAGCAGAAATACATGCTTTTCTGGAACTCTTTTGCTTTTTTGATGATCCAGCAGATTTGGCAATTTGATCTCTGGTTCCTCTGCCTTTTCTAAAACCAGCTTGAACATCTGGAAGTTCATGGTTCATGTATTGCTGAAGCCTGGCTTGGAGAATTTTGAGCATTACTTTACTCATGTGTGAGATGAATGCATTTGTGTGGTACTTTGAACATTCTTTATCATTTCCTTTCTTTGGGATTGGAATGAAAACTGACCTTTTACAGTCCTGTGGCTTCTGCTGAGTTTTCTAAATTTTCTGGCATGTTGAGTGCAGCATTTTCACAGCATCATCTTTTAGGATTTGAAATAGCTCAACTGGAATTCCATCACCTCCACTAGCTTTATTCGTAGTGATGCTTTCTAAGGCCCACTTGACTTCACGTTCCAGGATGTCTGCTTCTAGGTGAGTGATCACACCATCGTGATTATCTGGGTTGTGAAAATCTTTTTTGTACAGTTCTTCTGTGTATTCTTGCCATCTCTTCTTAATATCTTCTGCTTCTGTTAGGTCCATATCATTTCTGTCATTTATTTTACCCATCTTTGTGTGAAATATGCCCTTGGTATCTCTAATTTTCTTGAAAAGATCTCTAGTCTTTCCCATTCTATTGTTTTCCTCTATTTCCTTGCATTGATGGCTGAGGGAGGCTTTCTTATCTCTCCTTGCTATTCTTTGGAACTCGGCATTCAAATGGGTATATCTTTCCTTTTCTCCTTTGCTTTTCACTCATCTTCTTTTCACAGCTATTTGTAAGGCCTCCTGAGACAGCCATTTTGCCTTTCTTAAAAAAACTATATTTGGAGGCTAATTACTCTACAATATTGGAGTGTTTTCTAGGTGATGGTCTTGATCCCTGTCTCCTGTACAATGTCCTGAACCTCTGTTCTTAGGTCAGGCATCCTGTCTATCAGATCTAGTCTCTTAAATCTATTTATCACTTCCACTGTATAATCATAAGGGATTTGATCTAGGTCATACCTGAATGATCTATTGGTTTTCCCCACTTTCTTCAATTTACGTCTGAATTGGGCAATAAGGTGTTCATGATCTGAGCCACAGTCTGCTCCTGGTCCTGTTTTTGCTGAGTGTATAGAACTTCTCAATTTGAAGGAAGGGTGTAGCTTATTCTCACCTGCTCCCCAGTTGGAAGACACGTATTTCATCTCCCTCTATGGCATTCTCTCACCCTGGCTGTAGACTCCATAAGCCTGCTGTCTCCCTCTTTCTGAATTTTTCAGACTCCAAGTGGGAAATTGGGGGGGTTTACTTCACTCGTAACACAGGTTTATGGCATGGGAGTCTCCTCTACAAAGCTGATAACGCTGCTGGCTTCTAGCAGGAGGTAAGGCATGAGCCATACTTGAAGGGGTTTCTATCGTATCCTGTGTCCCTTCAACTTTGGGGATGGTGATCACCAGGGACAGGCCTCTCCAGCTCTCTGCCTCTCATTCCCAGACCTTTGTTCGCCTCTGACTTGGGTTTTGATCTCTCTTCTGTGGAGGAAATCTTGGTTGGCTGTTTTCTTGCCAACTGTGCTCTTCATACCAGCACCAGTGCTTCTTAGCTATAACCCCAAGAATTCCATTTTCATTCCTTTTACACATTTACACCATAGCAAGGGACAGTCAATTTAATACTCTGGTAAAATAGTTTGCTGTAATAGTTGCTACTTATTGATTTTCTCTTCTGTGCTATGAACTGCAGTAAGCACTTTCACATCTACAATAACTCCATGAAATTGATATTACTTTTCAGTTCCCAATTTACAGATGAGAAATTTCATTCAGAGAATATAATTATCAACTGGAGTTTGGAAGAGTGCCCCTGTTAGGAGGTGGCCTCCCTTATTTATCTGATAAATCTGCTGGGAACCTAAGAGTTTCCAGTTTTTGAATGAATCAGGTAGAAAGAAAAGACATGTTTTAATTATACTTACAAAGGTCTAATTTTCCAAATTGTTTTTTGTTGTTGTTGTTATTATTTTTTAAATAAATTTATTTATTTTAATTGGAGGTTAATTACTTTACAATATTGTATTGGTTTTGCCATACATCAACATGAATCCACCACAGGTATACACGTGTTCCCCATCCTTAACCCGCTTCCCTCCTCCCTCCCCATACCAACCCTCTGGGTCGTCTCAGTGCACCAGCTCCAAGCAACCAGTACCATGCATTGAACTTGGACTGGCGATTCATTTCATATATGATATTATACATGTTTCAATGCCTTTCTCCCAAATCATCCCACCCTCTCCCTCTCCCACAGAGTCCAAAAGACTGTTATATTCCTCTGTGTCTCTTGTACCACAGCTTTCTTATCCATTCATCTGCTGATGGACATCTAGGTTGCTTCCATGTCCTGGCTATTATAAACTGTGCTGCGATGAACATTGGGGTGCACATGTCTCTTTCAATTCTGGTTTCCCCGGTGTGTATGCCCAGAAGTGGGATTGCTGGGTCATAAGGCAGTTCTATTTCCAGTTTTTTAAGGAATCTCCACACTGTTCTCCATAGTGGCTGTACTAGTTTGCATTCCCACCAACAGTGTAAGAGGGTTCCCTTTAAGTTATCATTATCTTGAAAGGAAGGGTTTCCTTATATCTGGAAAATGCTAGCTAAAACCAGTAATATTTTAGACAAAAATCGCAAAAATTATAACCATATTCACAAGTTCACTCAGCAACTAGTCCTTTTTGTTAACAGTTTTATGAAACCATCAGACTTTCTGTTAGAATTATATAATTCCTTACAAAGTTTAGCAGCAAGATCTGAAATTTATCAGAAACCTGTATTTGTCAAAAGTCCTTCCTATGAATCTTCTTGAAGATGAAGCACTTTGTAATACTATCTGAGTACAAAAATAACAATCTGTAAATGATGGAAGATCTTTCCATAAGTGTGCATGCTATACAAGTTAATAAACTGTATTTCTCTTGTTCATCTGTCTTACATCATTTGAATCTCCAAGGCCCCAGCCAGAAAGCCTAGAAAAGTAAAAGAAATTTTCCTCTCCCCTACACCATAAAATATACATAATGTAAAATGAACCATTTCCACCATTTTTTTAAAATGTACTGCTCTATGGCATTAGTTATATTCACATTGTTGTGAATCCATCTCTAGAACATCTACATCTTCCCTTTAGATTTTATTAGGTTTGTCATAGCTTTCCTTCCAAAGAGCAAGCATCTTTTAATATCATGACTGCAGTCACTGTCTGCAGTGATTTTGGAGCCCAAGAAAATAAAATCTCACTGCTTCTACTTTTTCCCCACTATTTGCCATGAAATGATGGGACCAGACACCACGATCTTAGCTTTTTGATTGTTGAGCATTAAGCCAGCTTTTTCACTCTTGTCTTTCACCCACATCAAGAGACTCTTTAGTTACTCTTTGCTTTGTGCCTCTAGAATGGTATCATCATCAGTTCAGTTCAGTTGCTCAGTCATCTGCCACTCTTTGTGACCCCATGGACTGTAGCACACTAGGCTTCAACTGCATATCTGAAGTTATTGATATTTCTCCTGGCAATCTTGATTCCAGTTTGTGCTTTATCTAGTCTGGCACCTTGCATGATGCCCTGCATATAAGTTAAATAAGCAGGGTGACATTATACAGCCTTGTCATACTGCTTTCTCAATTTTTGTCTGAAGAAGTATTCATTTTTCCTTTACTTTTGAAAATCATTTCACAAACTATAGAATTCTAAACTGGTGTTTTTTTGTTTTCTCTTAACATTTAAACCTTTTTCACTCTACTCTCTCCTTGTTTTGGATGGTTTCTGAGTAGAATTGGATACAATTCTTATCTTTATTCCTTTATAGACAAAGTGTTTTTCTTTAATTTGAAAATAATAAGCATAGTTGTAGGGTTTTTTCTTCTTTTCTGTTACACTGCTGTTTATTTCTAGCATTTCTTCTTTCTTCCTTCTTAGAATATACATCTTTCTGATTCTATTGCCCATCTATTTTTGCATGCTGCATACTTTATTCTTTAGAGCCCTTGGTATATTAATCATGTTATTGTCATTGTTGTTTAGTCACTCAGTCGTGTTCAACTCATTTGTGACCCCATGGACTGTAGCCCACCAGGCTTCTCTGTCTATAGGATTTCCCAGAGAAGAATACTGGATTGGATTGCCAATTTCTTGTCCAGGGGATCTTCCTGACCCAGGGATTGAACCCAGGTCTCCTGCATTGGCAGGCAGATTCTTTACCACTGAGTCACTGGGGAAGCCAGAGTTGCTTTTATTTTTTTAAATTTTAATTGGAGGCTAATTACTTTACAATATTGTAGTTGTTTTGACATACATTGACATGAATCAGCCATGGGTGTACATGTGTTCCCCATCCTGAACCCCCCTCCCAACTCCCTCCCCATCCCATCCCTCTGGGTCGTCCCAGTGCACCAGCCCTGAGCATCCTATCTCATGCATTGAACCTGGACTGGCGATCTGTTTCACATATGATAATATACATGTTTCAGTGCTATTCTCTCAAATCATCCCACCCTCGCCTTCTCCCACTGAGTCCAAAAGACTGTTCTATACATCTGTGTCTCTTTTGCTGTCTTGCTTTTAGGATTATCGTTACCATCTTTCTAAATTCCATATATATATGTTAGTATGCTGTATTGGTGCTTTTCTTTCTGGCTTACTTCTGGTCTGATGTTTCCAACATCCCTGCTATGTCTGGTTCCGATGATGCTTTGTCTCTTCAAAATTTTTTTTTTTTTTCTTTTGCCTCTGCTGTGCCTTGTAACTTTTTCTTGAAATGTAGACATGATGTCCTGGCTTAAAGGCACTGCTATAAGTGGGTTTTAGTAATGAGGAGGTGAAGTGTGAGGGCAGGCAGATCCCATGATTAGGTCTCAGCCCCTCAGTGAGCCTTTTCCTCTGGACTGTAAACCTCACAGGTGTTTCTCATTTTTCTCTCCCCTACCCCTTCTCTTATATGGGACAGAATAGCTCAAGCCAGCTGGAGCTGGGTATTCCTTTCCTCAGGTCAGTTGGCTCAGTTATTACTCTAGAGGATTAGACTCTAGTACTAGTTTTCCCCTGGGAGAAGCCTTCTTCAGAAGACTGGGTGTTCTGATTATTTCAAATTGACTCCTCCCCATCCCCCTACTCCCAGCAGGAAGGCTGAGGAG
Source organism: Bubalus kerabau (assembly GCF_029407905.1). Lineage (NCBI taxonomy): Eukaryota > Metazoa > Chordata > Mammalia > Artiodactyla > Bovidae > Bubalus > Bubalus kerabau. Next base: position 72,921,897 of record NC_073635.1, read on the forward strand.
ACTTTCCCTGGTATTTCCTGTAGGATCCCAGTGAAACTCCTGGAGGTAAGGTTCACAGAATTATGAGTCCCTTCATTACCAGGTCCCCCTGGGGTTTTTTATTCTCAGATTGTTCACACTGAGCCTCCAGCAGTTTTTCGGTTATGGCTCTGGTTTCCTCTCCAAGCGCAGGCTCCCATGGTGGTTTCACCCTGAGAAGCCTCAACTTCCTCTGTTCACCTGTGGGCCTCCTCAGTCTTGGGGGTGGCAGTTTGCCTCCTCTGACAGATGCAAAAGGAAGTCTCCCTTTCCTTTTTTTTTATTTTATTTTTTCTTTTTTATCTTCTTCTATTTGGTAGGTTATCTTTCTCTCTTTTTTTTTTTCTGTTTTTTTTTTTTTTTTAATTTTATTTTATTTTTAAACTTTACAATATCACCTAAGTTATCTTATCCAATACCAAGGACTGTTTTTCATTTTTTTACTTTTTTTTTTTTTTTTTTCTTTTTGCTCCCAGGTTTATAGAAGACTGACTCCTTGGTTTTCATGTTTTGGCTGTTTCTCATCTGAGTAGCTTTCTTGACTACCCAATTAAAATCAGGGCTTGTCAGCCATCTCCAGCTACTCTCACTTCTTGTACTTCATCAGTTCAGTTTAGTCATTCAGTCGTGTCCGACTCTTTGTGACCCCGTGAATCGCAGCACACCAGGCCTCCCTGTCCATCACCAACTTCCGGAGTTTACCCAAACTCATGTCCATTAAGTCGGTGATGCCATTCAACCATCTCATCCTCTGTCGTCCCCTTCTCCCCCTGCCCTCAATCTTTCCCAGCATCAGGGTCTTTTCCAATGAGTCAGCACTTCAGATATTATCTTGTTCATTCATTAACTTGTTTACTGTCTATCTCCTACTAATTCAATTTAAACACTGTGAGAAGATAAACCTTACATGTTTTGTAAACCACTGATTCTTAGTTCTTTGAAGGGTATGTGATGTGTGATAGGTGTTCAAAAGCACTTGTTTAAAAATAATTCATAATTTATTTAATCATATTGCTGTTCCTAAACTTGGAAGTTAGGGTGTTTCTAAATTCTATTATAATTTAATAATAATCATTGCTCTGAGAAACATTTGTATATAAATAAAGTTGTGCATAAACAGTTTCCTGTAAGTGACTTTTTTGCCTTCATCATCTTGTAGGTAAAAATCCTATGGGATAAAAGAAGATGAACAATTTAAGGCTTTTAATAAATATTGTCAAATTATTATCTGAAAAGGCTATTCTAATTTATAGTTTACCAATAGTAGATTACAGTGCCTATCACACTTTTAATTAGCATGGGATGAGCTGGATAAAGCAAAAGCTGGAATCAAGGTTGCCGGGAGAAATAACAGTAACGTCAGATATGCAGATGACCTTATGACAGAAAGTGAAGAAGAACTAAAGAGCCTCTTGATGAAAGTGAAAGAGGAGAGTGAAAAAGTTGGCTTAAAGCTCAACATTCAGAAAACTAAGATCATGGCATCTAGTCCCATCACTTCATGGCAAATAGATGGGGAAACTGGAAACAGTGGCTGACTTTATTTTGGGGGGTTCTAAAATCACTTCAGATGGTGACTACAGCCTTGAAATTAAAAGACACTTACTCCTTGGAAGGAAAGTTATGACCAACCTAGACAGTATATTAAAAATCAGAGACATTACTTTACCAACAAATGTCCATCTATTAAAGGCTATGGTTTTTCCAGTAGTCATGTATGGATGTGAGAGTTGGACTATAAAGAAAGCTGAACACTGAAGAACTGATGCTTTTGAACTGTGCTATTTGAAAAGACTCTTGAAATTCCCTGTACCTCAAGGAGATCCAACCAGTCCATCCTAAAGGAGATCAGTCCTGAGTATTCATTGGAAGGATTGATGTTGAAGCTGAAACTCCAATACTTTGGCCACCTGATGTGAAGAACTGACTCATTTGAAAACACCCTGATCCTGGGAAAGATTGAAGGTGGGAGGAGAAGGGGACAACAGAAGATAAGATGGTTGGATGGCATCACCAACTCAATGGACATGAGTTTGGGTAAACTCTGGGAGTTGGTGAAGGACAGGGAGGCTTGGCCTGTTGCAGTCCATGGTGTCACAAAGAGTTGGACACGACTGAGCAACTGGACTGAACTGATCCTGTTTTTTAAAAAGTGTTGCTAATTTAATAGATGAGAATTAATATATTTGTAAGTTTAGATTATCTTATTGCAGATGGTGATTGCAGCCATGAAATTAAAAGACGCTTATTCCTTGGAAGGAAAGTTATGACCAACTTAGACAGCATATTATAAAGCAGAGACATTACACTGCCAACAAAGGTCCATCTAGTCAAGGCTATGGTTTTTCCAGTGGTCATGTGTGGATGTGAGAGTTGGATGGTAAAGAAAGCTGAGCACCGAAGAATTGATGCTTTTGAACTTTCGTATTGGAGAAGACTCTTGAGAGTCCCTTGGACTGCAAGAAGATCCAACCAGTCCATCCTAAAGGAGATCAGTCCTGGGTGTTCATTGGAAGTACTGATGCTGAAGCTGAAACTCCAATATTTTGGCCACTTCAAGTGAAGAGCTGACTCATTAGAAAAGACCCTAATGCTGGGAAGGATTGGGGGTGGGATGAGAAGGGGATGACAGAGGATGAGATGGCTGGTTGATATCACTGACTTGATGGACATGGGTTTGGATCAACTCCGGGAGTTGGTGATGGACAGGGAGGCCTGGCGTGCTGCGATTCATGGGGTTTCAAACAGTTGGACATGACTGAGCTACTGAACTTAACTGATTATCTTATTATTTGTATTACTTTGCTGTAATTTTCTTTTACTTAGTCTTTTTCTAGATTGTGAGCCTAATGAAAACAGGGATTTCATCTTTTTAGGTGTATTCTTTTCTGAGGACACCTTTAACAACTCTTAGCAGTTTTTGGACACTTATCTAAATAATGAACTAGTTTTCCAAAAGGCTTAAATCAAAATAACTGAAGATCCCATTTTTATTATGATATCTTCATGTGGTTTAGTCACTCAGTCGTGACCCTGTGGACTGTAGCCTGCCAGGTCTCTCGACCCATGGGTTTTCCCAGGCAAGAATACTGGAGTAAGTTGCTGTTTCCTTCTCCAGGGGATTTTCCTGACCCAGGGATCAAACCTGAGTCTCCTGCTTGGCAAGCAGATTCTTTACCACTGAGCCCCCAGAGAAGTCATTGGCTCACATTCAGCAGTTTTGCTTCAGTTTTTACATCAGGGCTCTATATGATAGTGTAATGATGCAGATGTGACTGAAGGCCAGTGGGAAGTAACACAGGTAACTCATTATTAATAACAAAGTTCTGAAATGTGAGTGTGACTTCTTTCCATGAATTAGATCACATTCAAGATTTGAATACTAACATGATCCTTATTTACTTTCTCTCTTAAGTGGGAGAGAAATTTGTGGTGTTAAATTCTGTCCATTGGTTGCAGCAGTGCTGTCCACAGAATATATAGTGACCCACATCTATAAATTTAAATTTGCAATAACCACGTGAAAAAGTTAAAAGGGACAAGTGAGAGTAATATTAGTAAGACCTTTTTGAAACTATGTGTCAAAAATATATCAGCATGTAATAAACAGGAAAAAAATCATTGAGATGAAAAAGAGTTTTATGCTATCTTTGAAATCTGTAGTGTATTGTACAGTTAACTGCTAAGTCACTTCAGTCGTGTCCAACTCTGTGCCACCCCATAGACGGCAGCCCACCAGGCTCCCCTGTCCCTGGGATTCTCCAAGTAAGATCACTGGACTGGGTTGCCATTTCCTTCTCCAAAGCATGAAAGTGAAAATTGAAAGTGAAGTCGCTCAGTCATGTCCGACCCCATGGAGTGCAGCCTACCAGGCTCGTCCGCCCATGGGATTTTCCAGGCAAGAGTACTGGAGTGGGGTGCCATTGCCTTCCCCGATTGTACAGTTAGGGCACACCTCAATTTGGACCAGATGCATTTAAAGTCCTCAAAATAATTATGTGAATAATGTTACTGTATTTGACAACCCAGGGTTTATAATATTAGTAAGGATTTTCATGGGTTCAAGGGAGTGAATGTAGTTTTCATAATTGGAAGGATGTTCGTCATAGGTGTCATAGTTTGGGTTCCCCCAGTAGCAGACCGTGAGGCAAACATTTGCATGAAAGTGGTTTATTTTAGAAGTGATCCTAGGAAAACACATGTATGGAGTGGGTGAGACAATAAAGGGAAGGAAACCAATAAAATGTGTGTTATCAAGAAAGTTACTGCTTTTGTAACTGGGTTCCTTCCGTCAGAGTCACCCTGGGAGACAGAATTATTCCAGCTGACAGGCAAGGGCACTGGGGCATTTATCTACCCACTCCCCATCCATCACTGGTTAAGGGCTGAATCCAAGGTTTTTTACTTGCTTTGCACATGGCCCCAGTGTGGTTCCATAGCTAGAAAGAGGCCCTAAGTTGAGAGTTGCTGATAAGCAGTGAGCTCCTTAGTCCTGGAGAAGAGTCAGAGGACACGAGCTAGAAAGTAACAGCTTCTGCTCCAGCAGGTCACACCATCCAAGGAGGGATCCTGTTAGCCTCAGGAGCCCTAGGGACTTGATGTCACTGAGACTCTGCTTTGTACCAATTGTCCTGTTCACTTATGTATCCCTAGTTCCTGGAATAGTAGGTGTTCAATAAATAGTTATTGACTGTATGGCTTTCCCTGAGTACCTGCTTTACTCTTTCAGGCTCTCCATGTACATAAATGGGGCACATGGTTACCAATCATGTGTCATGTCCTTAAAACTCCCTCATCAGAAAGGAAAGAGAGGTTTTCTCTTTCTAGCTCCAGCAAAAAAGAAAACAAAAATTACCCCCCGCTCAACATTCTCAAGAAAGAAATCCAGTTGGTCTGGTTAGCCATGAGGTTATCTGTGGGCTAATCCCTTTGCCTATTGACATGACTTATTATGATTGGCTAGATTTCAGTTGGATGCCCAGCCCTGAGTTTACAGAGGTAGATATATTACTAGAAGGAGGAGTGATACAGAGATTGTCACCATATTCAGAACTATGGATACCCATAGGATTATGTTTAAATTGTGAATCCTATTTGTCATGTATGTCTTGATAGAAAAATGCTTGAGGATCAGCCTTGTCCCACCCGAGCCATTTGAGTTCTGTTGTTAAACCTGCTGCAGATTTAACACAGCTTTGACCATATGTCAGAGATCCTATAGACCAGTGGTCTCCAACCTTTTTGGCACTAGGGACCAGTTTCATGAAAGACAGTTTTTCCATGGACCAGGGAGGGTGGGATGGTTTTGAGATGATTCAAGCTCATTACATTTACTGTGTACTTACTTCTTTTATTATTATGTTGTGACTATATAGTGAAATAATTATACAACTCACCATACTGCAGAAGCAGTGGGAGCCCTGAGCTTGTTTTTCTGCAACTAGATAGTCTCATTTTGGGGTGATGGGAGAGCCTGACACCTGAAGTGTGCTGTTTATGTCCAATATACTCTGCAATCACATTTTGGTTGCTGTCACTGCAGAAAAGCCTGCTTCCCAAAGATAGCTTGTTGAATATGGAAGCAGACTTTTCAGTGCTTTGTGGCAATCTCAGGATATTCTGTCTTTAATCTAGAACATATAGAGATTTGAAATTGTCTCAAACATACTTTTTAGATCATCATCATTTAGAATCTCAAGAAGGTGATCCTCTCTTACAGCAGATAAAGTCGATTCACCTGGCTTATTTGCAAATGGATCACAGATCCATTCCTTTCCAGTTCAAGACTGTTTCATGGTTGGGAAGTAATACTCAAACTCTTTCAAAAGCTGAAATAGGTGATCACACACCAGCCAGGATGAAGAAGGCCCTGGCTCAGTCTCTTTCAAAATCTGTTAATATTTGAAACATGTCAAAACCCCAGTGTTCACTTGTTACCTCCATAACTCCAGTTTGGCATTCAATGCAGCCACTTTATCTGCTGACTTAAACACAGTTGTCCTTCTCCCCCAAAGTGATAGACAGATTGAATTCATTGAGCAGGTTGAGTATGTCACACAGGTAAGCAAGGTTTGCAATCCCTTCTGTGTCACTGAACGGTGCTGCAAGAAATCTCTGGAGCATCTCTTGTACGTCAAAAACTCTGGCCAGTGATCTACCTTTGAAAGTCTTCTCACTTTTTTGTGCATAAGAAATGTGTGTGCTCTGCATCCATCTCCTTGCAGAACTGCATGAACAGACGTGAGCTAAGGGAATGCACTGTAATATAGTTGATCATTTAGTCACATCCTGCAAACATTGTTAAGTTCAGGTGACACATTTCAACTAGCCAGCATTTCTCTGTGGATAACAGTGTATATTGACTCACATTTAAAAGCGATCTCTTTGACTCAAGTAGTGAAACAAGAAAGCCATCCAGTCATGGCAACCCCTGTGTGCACAGACCAACACAAAATGACCAATTTAGTTTTCCTGATATGTAATTTCAAAGACTTAAATAGTTCTGTGGCTGTGGTATTGGTTGGCAACAAAAGTGCCCACAACATATCCTCATGCGCAACCTCCTGAAAATATAGCTCATAGAAACAAGCATTGTTGCCTTTTTGTCAACATCAGTAGACTTGTTAAGTTGGATTGCATACCACGGTGACTCATTAATCTTTCCTACAATTGTGTTTCAATATCCTCTGCTGTTTCACCAATTCATCTAGCTATGCTGCTGCTGCTGAGTCGCTTCAGTTGTGTCTGACTCTGTGCGACCCCGTAGATGGCAGCCCACCAGGCTCCCCCGTCCCTGGGATTCTCCAGGCAAGAACACTGGAGTGGGTTGCCATTTCCTTCTCTAATGCATGAAAGTGAAAAGTGAAAGTTAAGTCACACAGTCGTGACCGACTCTTAGCGACCCCATGGACTGCAGCCCACCAGGCTCCTCCGTCCATGGGATTTTCCAGGCAAGAGTACTGGAGTAGGGTGCCATTGCCTTCTCGGTCATCTAGCTATGGTACTAGCCAAAAGAGGGAAAGGTGCCACCTTTTGAACTGCAGCCTCTCCTAAAAGTTCATGAAAGCTGTCCTCAGCACCAGGCAGGATTGACTCTTCAGTAAGAGTGAAGGACTTTTTTTGCCAGGAGCCGGCATATTGCATATTGAGTGCATATTGCATATTGAGTGCATATTGCATATTGAGTGCAGCACTTTCCACAGCATCATCTTTCAGGATCTGGAATAGCTCAACTGGAATTCTATCACTGCCGGGAGACAGCGTGAGGAACTCCGCCCATGACAAAGGTCATGAGGAAGGAGGCTCGGCATAACGCAAAGGCGGGGTCGAGCCTCAGGAGTCCCCCTGGAAATTCTCGAGCATCTACCCCCCAAACCAGAGTCTTCCTACTTTCTGCTTTGTGCTTTCACCTACACCTCTGACTTTACAGGGGGCTGTCCCCCACTACCTCTCTCTGAAAAAAGAGTTAGCTTACAGCTCCAGTTAATACTTCCTGGGTGTGACAGTGTTTCAACCTAAAAACTCCTTTGGAAGTCCTCTAGCCTGCCTGAATAGGTTTTTCCGGCCACATGTGATTGTTCAGAGCCTCCCAACTGTGAGAGGCAGGAGATGTTCTAAACTGCCTAAACACAGATTCCTTTGAGTAGTTAAAAGATTGATTAGAAATTGTATTGGTGAAGGGTTTTTCACTTGTTGGGCCAATGTTTGCTGCTAAGTCTCCATACTCCTTACCTACTGTGTCTTTGGCAGTGTATTGATTGATATAATGGGTGTGTAGAAATGTAAAATGCAGCTTTGTCCAATGCTTTTTTGGAGGCTGGTGCCTGACTTTGGAATAATCACCTTTAGAGAAAAATAAGTTTCTTAAAATGTTAACAGGCCTCCTGGCCAGAAGATGATGTCAATCACCTGAACTTTTGCATATGGTAAGTTTGAAAGCCTGGCTTCGATTAGGACCAGGAACTGCCGTCCTTGCATGACTCCACCCCTTCCCCCATTATCCTCTATGCACAACTTAAGGTATAAAACTACTTTGGAAAATAAAGTGTGGGCCTTGTTCACCAAAACTTGGTCTCCCCATGTCGCTCTCTCTCCCAAATTCTGGCTGAGTCTCCATCTGGAGCGCGGAACCCATCATGCTTGCTAATTATGCCTGGGCTTCTAAGATCCGACCGGGGAGGCCTCAGTGTCTCCTCTCCTTCGGGAGAACGGAAGGACGCCTGCGGCCTACATAAGTGGTGCAAACTTCTTGTCTTGAAGTTTTATTGGTCTCCCGCGTAAACCAAGCTACTCAGCCTCTTTTCTCCAGTGAATTTTCCTACTGAGCTATCCTCATTCTATTACTCTTTGTATCCTTAAGTAACGTGTAATTAAGCAGTTGTTTCCTGACCCTCGCCTATGCCATCTCTCCTTCGAATACCCTGGATCAGCTGGGGCTGGACCCCGGCACTTTTTAACTTTAGCAATGATGTTCACCACTGAGAATGATACTCTCAGTGCAGACAGATCTGATGAAGTTGTGGCCATCTCTAATTGCTTCTGTTCTTCCTGTTCACATATTTCCTTTTGAAAAACTCCAAAGGCTTGTCTTTCAATGCAGGGTGCTTGTTTTCCATGTGAAATCAGTTGTGACGGTTTTGTGGCTTCATTGCATAACTGGTTGCAAATATATGTATTGCAATTAACTTGTAATTGAAGTAGAACTCTTGATATTTTATCTTAATTGAAGTTTTCTTTTGTTGGCAGTCTTAGACTCTTGCTGTCTCATCATTGGGTCTCTCCCCCTTATCAAAGAAGCTCTGATTCTGTTTTTTACTCATTTTGGCTAAAGTTAGCTTGTGGGCTTACCAAAACTGTGACAGAGACAAGTATGCAGTGCAGGAAAGAGGCACTGATGGAAGTAATGGGCAGGCCTTGTGCACAGTAAAATTAGTGTCGGATTCTGCCTTAAAGACTGTCACGAGATGCAGCTGTGCAATTGAAGTACACCAACTCATGTGCTCCTGTACGGCCTGCCAACAGATGCAGCTTGTCACTTGCCACTCATTGAAAGGGTCTTGATATGAGTCTGCAAGCAATTGGCTTATTACAGACTCTCTGCCGTCAACCTCTCTGCTAATGATAATGGTACTTGCAGGTGCTCCCCAGTGCTAGCGTCATCACTTCAGCTCCACCTCAGATCATAAGGTATTAGATTCTCATAAGGAGTGCTCAACCTAGATCCCTCACATGAGCAGTTCACAGTAGGGTTCATGCTTCTATGAGAATCTAATGCTGCTGCTAATCTCACAGGAGGTGGAGATCAGATGGCAATGGGAGTGATGAGAAATGGCTCTAAATACCCATCAAGCTTCTCTTCCTTGCCCATTGCTCACCTCTTGCTCTGTGGCCTGGTTCCTAACAGGCCATAGATCAGGGGTTGGGAACTCCTGCTTTAGACCATATAATAATTTATAGTTTGCACAGGTACAGATTTCCCCTATGATCCCTTAGATTTATTTGGAAATGAATCATCAAGTCCAACAAGATTTAATTTCTCCTTAGATGTTGTTTTGTCAATGGCTGGCTTCATTAACTCAGCATAATATATTCAATGTTCATCCATGTTGTGGCATACATACATGTATCTATCTTTACAAATAATATCCTATTGCATGTAATACTAGATTTTATTTATCCATTCATTAGGTGGTGTACACTTGCTTCCTCCCACCCCTAACACCCCTAATTATTACCTTTTTATGAATAATGGTGTTATACTATCAGTAACTAAGTTTTCATGTGGGCATATGTTTTCATTTATCCTGGATAGATAACTATGAGCAGAATTTCTGGGTTATGTGGTAACTTTGTGGTTGTACCATGTTACATTCCCACCAGCAGTATATGAGAATTCCAGTTTCTGTACATCCTTTCCATCACTTGTTATTGTTCTTTTAGTTGTAGTATTGAACAATTTCAGCTCAGTAAACAAGTGCAGATAGAGGTCTTATGACATCTCCCCCATGTTTGTAAGCTCTGTGTCTGGCCTAGTGGTCCTGCGCCTGAAAGTCATTCACTGAACACCTGTGCAAAACAAAAAGTTTTTTGTTGTTGTTTTTTAATTGAAAGGTAATTGCTTTATAGAATTTTGTAGTTTTCTGTCATACACCAACAAGAATCAGCCATAGGTATACCCATGTCCCCTCCCTCCTGGATCTCCCTCCCATCTTCCTCCCCACCTCACCCTTCAGCCTTTCGCAGAGTCCATGTTTGAGGTCCCTGAGTCATACAGCAAATTCTCATTGGGTATCTATTTTACATATGGTATTGTGAATTTCTATGTTACTTTCTCCATACATCTCCCCTTCTCCCTCCTCTCCTCCCATTCTATCCATAGGTCTGTTCTTTATGTGTGTTTCTCCATTGTTGCACTGAAAATAAATTCATCAGTGCCATCTCTTCAGATTCTTCCCATTCCATTCAGATATATGTGTCAGTATACAATATTTATATTCCTCTTTCTGACTTACTTCACCCTGCATAATAGGCTCTAGTTTCGTCCACATCATTAGAACAGATTCAAATCTGTTCCTTTTCATGGCTGAGTTTGGAGAAGGTAATGGCAACCCACTCCAGTATTCTTGCCTGGAGAATCCCAAGGACGGGGGAGCCTGGTGGGCTGTCATCTCTGGGGTCACACAGAGTCAGACATGACTGAAGCAATTTAGCAGAAGCAGCAGCAGCAGCAGCAGCACTAGTCCATTGTATATATGTGTGCCACAGCTTCTCTATCCATTTATATGTCGATGGACATCCAGGTTGCCTGCATGTTCTCGCTATTGTAAACAGTGCTGCAATGAACATTTGGGTACGTGTGTCTTTTTCAGTTTTTATTTCCTCCGGGTATATGCCTAGGGGTGTGATTGCTGGGTCATATGGTGATTTTACTGTCTTCCATAGTGACTGTATCAGTTTACATTACAAGAATCTTCCCCTCTCTCCATACCCTTTCCAGCATCCATTGTTTTTAGGCTTTTTCATGATGGGCACTCTGACTGGTGTGAGGTGGTAACTTCTTGTAGTTTTGATTTGCATTTATCCAATAATGGGTGATGTTGAGCATCTTTTCGTGTGCCTGTTACCCATCTGTATGTCTTCTTTGGAGAAATGTCTCTTCAGGTCCCTTTCCCACTTTTTGATTAGGTTGTTTGCTTCTCTGGTATTGAGTTGTATGAGCTGCTTGTATATTTTAGAAATGAATTCTTTATCAGTTGTTTCCTTTGCTATTATTTTCTCCCATTCTGAGGGTTGTCTTTTCACTTTGTTTTAGTTTCCTTTGCTGTGCAAAAGCTTTTAAGTTTAATTAGGCTGTGCTTGTTTACTTTTGTTTCTATTTCCATTATTCTAGGAGGTGGGTAGGAGATCTTGCTTTGATTTATGTCATCGAATGCTCTGCCTATGTTCTCCTGTAAGAGTTTAATAGTTTCTGGTCTTACATTTAGGTCTTTAATCCACTTTGAGTTTATCTTTGTGTATGGTTTTAGGTAGTGTTCTAATTTCATTCTTTTGCATGTAGCTGTCCAGTTTTTCCAGCACCACATATTGAAGTGGCTGTCTTTGCCCCATTGTATATTCTTGTTTCCTTTGTCAAAAATTAGGTACCCATAGGTGGGTGGGTTCATCTCTGGGTTCTCTATCTTGTTCCATTGTTCTATATTTCTGTTTTTGTGCCAGTACCATACTCTCTTGATTACTGTAGCTTTGTAGTTTAGTCTGAAGTCAGGAAGGTTGATTCCTCCAGCTCCATTCTTCTTTCTGAAGACTGTTTTGGATATTCAGGGTCTCTTATGTCTCCATATGAATTGCAAATTTTTTTGTTCTAGTTCTGTGAAAAGTGCCACTGGTAATTTGATAGGGATTGCATTGAATCTGTTGATGGCACTTAGTAGTATAGTCATTTCAAAACAGAGTTTTATTTGTATTTGTTTTAGTTTTTACAAAATACTTTCACAAATTCTGAGGCTGACAGTAACCCTGTTGGAAGCGGGATGAATGAGGCCTCTAGAGCTCTGGTCCCTTGGCTCCAGAGCCAGTCCTCTGAACAGTGTAACATTGGATTTGAACATTTCTCCTAAATATCATAGTAGTGTATGTTCAGAAAATATTCCTAAGAAGTCTCAAAAAATCTTATTAAAAAAAAATACAGCAGAAGCTGTAGGGACTGAGTGTATTTGACAGTTTGGAGACACTAATTATGGTCTTGAGACAGTTGTGGGGACCAGAGAGAACAGTCTGGGGAAGTGTGATGAGAGAAGTCACTAGACTTCCAACTTCAGCAAGCAATTTATTCATCTTTGAAGTAGAGCTAGTAGCTGAACATTTATAGGGATGGAGAAATGTAGAGAATTTCAAAGAGAACTAGAAATCAAGTGAGGAGTGATTATTTAGGTTGTTTGATTGCATTATCTGAGAAAGAGTTAACACCAGAAAGATGGGTAATTGGAAGTTGACAATTTTCAGCTTTGTCTTCCTTTTTTCAATAGAAAACTTCAAACATGCATGAAATATCAAGAAAATAGTATAATAAACCATCAGCATGCCCATCAATAGAAAATTATCAACAGTTTGCCATTCTTATATCTTTGAGTTATGAAAAATATTTGAATACATTAAGGGTTTCTTTAAAATTAATTTCTCCTTCAGCTTTATTGAGGTCTAATTGATGATCAAAAATTGTATATATTTAGATGTACAACTTGATGACTTGACATACATATACATTTTGAAATGCTCATCATACCAAGCCAATCAATATATCTATCACTTCACATCTTAATCATTTAATGTTTTCTCTCTTGTATGTTGAGAACTCCCAAACTCTACTCTCTCAGCAAATGAAAAGGGCACAGTACTGTACTGTCAACTGTAACCAAATTACTGTACACTAGTTCTGCAGGACATATTCATCTTGCATAACTGAAGCTAAAAGTCATTATTAATAACACCTTTTTAGCCAAGGTACATGGGAAATTATCAAAGAATAATGAGATGATCTTATTATAAGCACCACAAACTTTGATCTTTCTTCATTTAGAATGAAAAGGAAGAGAAGCTGCTGAGCTGGTAAGATGGCCACACAAATAACTTATCACTTATGAGTGGGAGCCCAAGATTTTATTCTCAGTCCTACAGCATTGATTCATTCAGATAGCATATTCCAGACACTTTTCACACACTGACCATCCAACAGTGAGACAGTCATGCTGGACTTGGACTTGAATCCAAATCAAAATTCATCATTTACTGATTCAAAAATCTTGGAGAATGCTGTCCTTGCACCTCATCTTTCTCATCTGTAAAATAGAGATAATACCTTCTTGAATAGGGCATTGTGGGAGTTAAAAGTGAATTAAGTTTCCCACAAATGCACATAACCTGTATTCTATAACATATTGCCACTATTTCTCCACTAGGCAGGCCCTGAGCTCATGATGAAAGAAATCACAAGGCAATCTCTCTGTCCCAAATTCCTCTTCAAAGAGGGCAGCAAAAAGCTCACAGAGGTTCCCCCACAATTTAACCTGTGAGATGCAAGACACCTCACATGTTGTGGCAATCTCCAATGAATTCATGTTTCAAAATCATTTGAAGTCTTCTAATCTTTTGTTACATTTGTTTAAGTCTTATAGCTCTACAAACATAATCTGTGCTAAACCCTGTTGTTGGCCATCATCAAATATTTGGTGCCTGGTTTGTATTGGCCAAACCAAGCCCTTGTGTCCAATGTATACTGAGGTGATATGAACTGAAATTTTGGCGTTCTGAGCAGAGAAAGATTTATTGCAAAGGCCAAACAAGGAGTAAGGATGCTCAGGCTCAGAAGGCTGGAACTCCCCAGTGGATTTCAGGGGAGGTTTTTTAAAGACAGACTAGGGGAGAGAGTGGAGAGTACTTGATTTAGCTCACGCACTATTCTCTGCTTGATGTTGAGGAGCACGGTAATGCAACAGGGGTTATCATCATAAATCCTTAGGTTCCAGTTTATCATGGTCAACATGTAGTTAACTTCTTCCACCTGGTGGACTTTTTAGCATCTGCAAAACAACTCGGAAATGTGCACCAAACATATTATCTGTAGCCTTCTGGGAGGAACTAAAGATTCTGTGACTGCAGTATGGCTAATCTATTGATAAAGTTTTATTTTTATTTATTTTTTTATTACATGTTCACATTTTTCCAGTCATTAATTCTTGAGCCAGCCTTATGTGATTCAGATGAGGCCTGGGAGACTGAAGATTTTCTATAAATAAGAGACAGGCACAGGGCATGGGGTTGGGGTAGGATCTATCCCAGGAAGGCCCCACTGGGTTCTGCTTCCTTACAGTTGGAGAACTTCCCACAGGGCCCTTGTTTGGTTTTGATGAGGGCAGAGGGCCCAGAGAGGAGGCTTCTATCTTCTTCTGCTAGCTTTCTCCAGGTTTCCTCTGCAGCCCATGGGGAGCCTCTGAGCAGCAGAGATGGGCAGGGCCTGAGCCTCTCGTCTCCACCTTCTGGGTGAGTGCCTGGGCTCAGAGCAGGAACTTCCGCAGAGTTTGCAGCCAGGTGTGTTCCTGGGAGCTGGGCTGGTTGTGCCCCGCAGTCAGCCTGCTGCCTTTATCAAAGAGCTGATTATTGACTCCCACCTGCGCAAGGCTTCTGGAAGCATCTACCTGGCTGTTTCTTGGTCCTGGAGTCCCACACGTGGCGCGCTGTCTCTATCCTATGCCTGTGGCAACACCTGCACAGAGCGGGTGCCTCAGAGGTGGACCCTGGAGGCTGCTCAGTCTTGGGAGGCGGACCTGGTGCACAAAGGGCGGTCCACTCTCAGAAGCAGGTGTTCTCAGGCTCCGACCCAGTGGACCTGTGAGGAGGCCAGTCTCCAGCATCCCCGCCGGCACCTCCAGGAGCAGCAGGAGCCCCACCGCCGCCTAAGCAGGGAGACCCTGGTCTGTGACCACCTTGGCCGGCAAGATGCTGCCTGTGTCCGCGGAGGTGAAGACCAGCCCGCTGCAGAAGGCGAACTTCTGCTCGCGCCTGTTTGTCTGGTGAGTGCCCTGTCTGAGCTGTGACATTCACTGTGGGGCAAGCCCGACACTGTCAGCTTCTGTTGGGGACCAAGGGACAAGGCGAGGGAGCGTGCCTGGGTGCCTGGGGCCGGTGGGGTTGGGACGTTGGGAGGGGTAGGGTTGGGAGGGGTACTAAGGAACCTGGTGTCAGGGGAACTGAGTCTCCCTGCCTTGCTGCTCTCCGCCCAGCCAGCCCCTGAGCCTGAGAGCTGATGCAGCAGGAGCAGAAGGCAAGGAGATTGCTCAGGGGGAGTCACTGCCCAGTAGGAGAAGGGACTGGGCTCCCTACTCTCCACCTTATCCAGTGGCCTCAGAACCATTCAGGAATTCCCTGTCAGTTCTGAAATAAGCTGCAACTCCCCCCTGCCCCCCCCCCAAGCAAGCAGCTTGTGAACAATTTTCTTTATCTATTTAGTGCCCTGCATCTTTGCCATCTTCCAATAACGTCCCCACCTTTTCCCATGTTCCTTAGGTGAACATCTGAGTTCCAACTGCCCTAGGCGCCCTCTTTTCCCCTGTCTATGACCATGTATTTCTTTCTGTCCCTCCTTCACTCCCTGTGTGGTTCTGTATGTCCTGGTACCTAGTTTTGGCCAATTTCATGTGTGTACAAAACACTATTGTTTTGTATGAAATGAATGGGGACATTATTCTGGAACATGTGTTGCTTTTGCCTGGGGCACACAGCCAGGAGTAGAGTGTGTATTTGACCACAGCCCCTGGCCCTATTGTGAATATCTCCACTTCTACCTTTGAGAACCAAACCCTGGGGATGGGGTCCCTGAAACCTGTGGCGTCTTATCCAGATCTCTGTCCTTCAGAGAAGCAGTGCATGGTCTTGATGCAGATGGTCCTGCCCAGGAGTCCTTTGGTCCTGAAACCACTGACAGGTCCATGAGCTGGGAGGAAACACAGAGATGAAAAGCACTGCACAGAGTTAAAGCTCTTAATTGAAGTCTTCATCTAACAGCTGGGACTACAGCTATGCAGGCCTGAACCTTTGGATTTTAATCCCACTTGGGTGATTATTAGGTCTTAAAGATAACCCATTTATCTTTTCCACAAATTCTGATACTTCTTTTATTGGACAGCCTAAGGGATCCCCAGGGGGATGGCAGCTCCTATGCTTGTTTTGATGGTGGTGTATTCAGTGCATGTAGCTACATCCCTTGGCTATTTGATCGCCCTTTAGGAAAGAGCGACCTAGAAGAAGGAATATGTGTGTGGTTACCATAAATAATAGCAAAGTAGACAAATGTCTCTTTAACATCAAGTAAGGCAAGAAACTCTCAAAGCACATTCTGTTTATTGAATTTGAAAATGTATGTGCATGGAAATGGAAGGTGAAGACTTCCATTTTCATTGGCACCCATTTCCAGTTTTCCTGCTGGGGAGGAAGGAGCTTTTACCTCTTATTTCATGCTTGAAGACTCTGAAGCATAGAGGTTGAGTAAGTTGCTTACCATCACACAGCTTGTAAGTGGTGGAGTGGGATCTCGAACCAGGAAGTCTGGTTCTGGGGTCTGTGTTTCTTGTGTATGTAACTGTTGTGCTTGTCCTGGAATTGGTTGCCTGGAATTGTGCCAGGGGCCTAGCCCAGGATGAGACCCCTTATCATGATGGGGAGGTTCTTTCTCACTCAGATTCCCACAACCAATAAGTAAACTGATGGTGAGACTGGTAGAGTGCAAGCTTTGCTCAGTGACCAAAGAATGGAAAAGCGGAGACTTAGTTTGCAAGTCAACCTCTCAGCCCAGCTGGGTATACAGGAGGGTTGAAGTAAAAAGAAGGGAATCAGGTTAAGAGAGGGAGGAATATTCATGGCTTACCCAATAATGCAGTGTGATTTGGACCTGAAATTAAGGTAGCACTCCTTTTTAGTCCTTGTATGAGCTCTTTGCTTTGTTGTCATAGCCATTGTCAACTTTAGTGGTCCTGGTTGGTGTGTAATTTATCATGCTTATATATTACAGTGGATGCATAATGAGGATCTGTGTCTACTAGATGTTAGAGCTTCTGCCATTTGGGTCCTACCTAGTTCTAATCAGTTCTTATTTTTTTCTTTCCTTTTATGATTGAGCCTGAAACTCAGATAAGAGCAGTTGGTTTCCATTCGAGGGAGGGACAGGGATATATTTCTGGGTTATCAGCCTTTCCTTTTTACTGCTCCTTATTACTGAAGGACTCTGAAGGGGCAAAGGTTCATCTTCTGATCTTGCTACCTGCTAAGCATAGGCATTGTCACATATTGGGTTCAGTTCAGTTCAGTCGCTCAAAGTGTCTAACTCTTTGCGATCCCATGTACTGCAGCACTCCAGGTTTCCTTGTCCATTGTGAACTCCTGGAGCTTGATCAAACTCATGTCCATTGAGAAGGTGATGCCATCCAAACATCTCATCCTCTGTTGTCCCCTTCTCCTCCTGCCTTCAATCTTTCCCAGCATCAGGGTCGTATCCAATGAATCAGTTCTTCACATCAGGTGGCCAAAGAATTGGTCCTTCCAATGAATATTCAGGAAAGATTTTCTTTAGGATTGACTGGTTGGATCTCCTTGCACTCCACGAGTCTTCTCCAAAACACAGTTCAAAAGCATCAATTCTTCGGTGCTCAGTTTTCTTTATAGTCCAAACCTCACATCCATTCATGACTACTGGAAAAGCCATAGCTTTGACTAGACAGACCTTTGTCAGCAGAGTAATGTCTCTGCTTTTTAATATGCTGTCTAGAATTGCCATAACTTTTCTTCCAAGGATCAAGCGTCTTTTAATTCATGGCTGCAGTCACCATCTGCAGTCATTTTGGAGCCTCCAAAATAAAGTCTGTCACTGTTTCCATGTTTCCCCATCTATTTGCCATGAAAAGGAGTATGTCAAGGCTGTATATTGTCACCCTGCTTATTTAACTTCTATGCAGAGTACATCATGAGAAATGCTGGACTGGAAGAAACACAAGCTGGAATCAAGATTGCCAGGAGAAATATCAATAACCTCAGATATGCAGATGACACCACCCTTATGGCAGAAAGTGAAGAGGAACTAAAAAGCCTCTTGATGAAAGTGAAAGTGGAGAGTGAAAAAGTTGGCTTAAAGCTCAACATTCAAAAAACGAAGATCATGGCATCCAGTCCCATCACTTCATGGGAAATAGATGGGGAAACAGTGGAAACAGTTTCAGACTTTATTTTTTGGGGCTCCAAAATCACTGCAGATGGAGACTGCAGCCATGAAATTAAAAGACGCTTACTCCTTGGAAGGAAAGTTATGTCCAACCTAGATAGCATATTCAAAAGCAGAGACATCACTTTGCCAACAAAGATCCATCTAGTCAAGGCTATGGTTTTTCCTATGGTCATGTATGGATGTGAGAGTTGGACTGTGAAGAAGGCTGAGCACCTAAGAATTGATGCTTTTGAACTGTGGTGTTGGAGAAGACTCTTGAGAGTCCCTTGGACTGCAAGGAGATCCAGCCCGTCCATTCTGAAGAAGATCAGGCCTGGGATTTCTTTGGAAGGAATGATGCTAAAGCTGAAATTCGAGTACTTTGGCCACCTCATGCAAAGAGTTGACTCATTGGAGAAGACTCTGATGCTGGGAGGGATTGGGGGCAAGAGAAGAAGGGGATGACAGAAGATGAGACGGCTGGATGGCATCACTGACTTGATGGACGTGAGTCTGAGTGAACTCCGGGAGTTTGTGATGGACAGGGAGGCCTGGCGTGCTGCGATTCATGGGGTCGCAAAGAGTCGGACACGACTGAGTAACTGAACTGAACTGTTGGGACCAGATGCATGATCTTCATCTTTGGAATGTTAAGTTTTATGCCAGCTTTTTTCACTCTCCTCTTTCACCATCATTGAGAGGCTCTTTAGCTCTTCTTTTCTTTCTGCCATCAGTTCAGTCAGTGAGTTCAGTTGCTCAGTCGTGTCCTACTCTTTGCGACCCCATGAACCACAGCACACCAGGCTGCCCTGTCCATCACCAACTCCCGGAGTTTATCCCAAACTCATGTCCATTGAGTTGGTAATGCCATCTAACCATCTCATCCTCTGTCATCCCCTTCTCCTCCTGCCTTTAATCTTTCCCAACATCTGGGTCTTTTCAGATGAGTCAGCTCTTTGTATCAGGTGACCAAAATATTGGAGTTTCAGCTTCAACATCGTCCTTCCAATGAACACCCAGGACTGATCTCCTTTAGGATGGACCTGTTGGATCTTCTTGCAGTCCAAGGGGCTCTCAAGACTCTTCTCCAACACCACAGTTCAAAATCATCAATTCTTCTGCACTCAGCTTTCTTTATAGTCCAACTCTCACATCCATACATAACTACAGGAAAAACCATAGCCTTGACGAGATCAACCTTTGTTGACAAAGTAATGTCTCTGCTTTTTAATATGCTGTCTAGGTTGGTCATAACTTCATGGCAGCAATTACCATCTGAAGTGATTTTGGAGCCAAAAAAAAATAAAGTCAGCCACTGTTTCCACTGTCTCCCCATCTATTTGTCATGAAGTGATGGGACCGGATGCCATGATCTTCGTTTTCTGAATGTTGAGCTTTAAGCCAACTCTTTCACTATCCTCTTTCACTTTAATCAAGACACTTTTTAGTTCTTCTTCACTTTCTGCCACAAGGGTGGTGTCATCTGCATATCTGAGGTTATTGAAATTTCTCCTGACAATCTTGATTCTAGTTTGTGCTTCATCCAGCCCAGGCTTTCTCATGATGTACTCTGCATATAAGTTAAATAAGCAGGATGACAACATACAGCCTTGACGTACTCCTTTTCCTATTTGGAACCAGTCTGTTGTTCCATGTCCAGTTCTAACTGTTGCTTCCTGAACTGCATACAGGTTTCTCAAGAGGCAGGTCAGGTGATCTGGTATTCACATCTCTTGAAGAATTTTCCACAATTTTTTGTGATTCACACAGTCAAAGGCTTTGGCATAGTCAATAAAGCAGAAATAGATGTTTTTCTGGAACTCTACGAACTTGCCATACTCCTCTCTCCAATCTCTTTTTCTGTGTCCAGTTTTAACTGTTGCTTCCTGACCTGCATACAGATTTCTCCGCAGGCAGGTCAAGTTGTCTGGTATTCCTGTCTCTTGAGGAATTTTCCACAGTTTGTTATGATCCACACAAAGACTTAGCAATAGTCCATAAATCAGAAGTCGATGTTTTTTGTAATTCTCTGGCTTTTTCTATGATCCAACAGATGTTGGTAATTTGATTCTGGTTCCTCTGCCTTTTCTAAATCCAGCTTTAACATCTGGAAGTTCATGGTTCATGTACTATTGGATAATTTTGAGTATTACTTTGCTAGCATGTGAGATGAATGCAATTGTGTGGTACTTTGAACCTTCTTTCGAATTGCCTTTCTTTGGGATTGATGAAAACTGAACTTTTCCAGTCCTGTGGCCACTGCTCAGTTTTCCAAATTTGCTGGCATATTTAATGTAGCAATTAAAAGTGTCATCATTTAGGATTTGAAATACCTCAGCTAGAATTCCATCAACTCCACTACTTTTGTTCATAGTGATGCTTCCCAAGGGCTAACTTGCCTTCATATTCCAGGATGTCTGGCTGTTGTCCAATGATCACACCACCATTTTTATCTGTGTCATGAAGATCTTTTTTGTATAGTTCTTCTGTGTATTCTTGCCACCTCTTCTTAGTATCTTCTGCTTCTGTTACATTCATAACATTTCTGTCCTTTATTGTGTCCATCTTTGCATGAAATTTTCCCTTGGTTTCACTAATTTTCTTGAAGAGATCTCTAGTCTTTCCCATTCTAATATTTTCCTCATTTCTTTGCCTTGATCCCTAGGAAGGCTTTCGTATCTCTCCTTGCTATTCTTTGGAAGTCTGCATTCACATGGGTATATCTTTACTTTTCTCCTTTGCCTTTTTCTTGTCTTCTTTTCTCAGCTATTTGGAAGGCCTCCTCAGACAACCATTTTGCCTTTTCGCATTTCTTTTTCTTGGGGATGGTCTTGATCACTGCCTCCTGTACAATGTCACTTCTCTCTGTCCATAGTCCTTCAGGCACTCTGTCTATCAGATATAATCCCTTGAATCTATTGTCACTTCCACTCTATAATCATAAGGGATTTGATTAGGTCATATCTGAATGGTCTAGTGGCTTTCCTTACTTTTTTCAATTTAAGACTGCATTTTTCACTAAGGAGTTCATGATCTGAACAGTCAGCTCCTGGTTTTGTTTTTGCTGACTGTATAGAGTGTCTCCATCTTCAGCTGCAAAGAATATAATCAATCTGATTTTGGTATTGACCATCTAATGATGTTCATGTGTAGTCTTTATTTGTTTTGTTGGAAGAGGGTGTTTGCTATGACCAGTACATTCTCTTGGCAAAACTTTGTTTGCCTTTGCCCTGCTTCATTTTGTACTTCAAGGTCAAATTTGCCTGTTATTCCAGGTATCTCTTGACTTCCTAGTTTTGCATTTCAGTCCCCATGATGAAAAGGATATCTTTTTTGGGGTGTTAGTTCTAGAAGGTCTTGTAGATTTTCATAGAACCATTCAACTTCAGCTTCTTTGGCATTACTGGTTGGGTCATAGACTTGGATTACCATGATATTGAATAGTTTGCCTTGGAAACGAACAGAGAGCATTTTGTCATTTTTGAGATTTCACCCAAGTACTGCATTTTGGATTCTTTTGTTGACTATGATGGCTACTCCATTTCTTCTAAGGGATTCTTGCCCACAGTGGTAGATATAATGGTCATCTGAGTTAAATTCGCCCATTTCACCCCATTTTAGTTCATTGATTCCTAAAATATCAATGTTGACTCTTGGCATCACCTGCTTGACCACTTCCAATTTACCTTGATTCACGGACGTAACATTCCATGTTCCTATACAATATTGTTCTTACAGCATCGAACTTTATTTCCATCGCCAGTCACATCCATAACTGGGTGTTGTTTTTGCTTTGGTTTAGAGGAGTGGATTTCTCCTGATTCCACCAAAATGAATCTGATTGTCACCAGGATAGAGTCCCAGTTGCTCATAGCCTTGGGTAAAGACCATCTGCCACTTGGTTGTCTCAGTTCTCTAAGAGATAAAACTAATGAGACAATTGAAGAATCATGGGCCCAAGAGCCAGAAAAGGAGAATAATTTAAGGGGTTCTAAGAATGGCCTTAGAAGCCCAGGGAAGCTGGGGAACATTCTTTTGTTCCTGTCACAAATTTGTTCAGCCAGGCCCTTCTTGTTTTGAGTATTTGGCCAAGTGACCTTCTCTCTATTAAAGAAGAATTTTTATTGGAGTATAGTTGATTTACAGTGTTGTGTTAGTTTCAGGAGTACAGCAAAGTAAATCAATAGACATATATCCACTATTTTTAAAAGGTTCTTTTCTTTAAAAAAGATAAAAGCTACTACAGAGAATTGAGTAGAGTTCCCTCTGCTACACAGTAGGTTCTATTAGTTATCTCTTTTATATATAGTTCCCTGATGGCTCAGACCATAAATAATCCGCCTGCAGTGCAGGAGACCTGGGTTAGATCCCTGGGTTGGGAAGATCCACTGAGGAGAGCATGGCAACCCACTCAGGTATTCTTGCCTGGAGAATCCCCATGGGCAGAGGAGCCTGGCGGGCTGCAGTTCATGGGGTTGCAAAGGGTTGGATACATATATAGTAGTTTATGTATGTCAGTCCCAGTCTCCCAATTTGTCCCTTCCTCCCTCCCTCGCTGGTAACCATAAGTTCATTTTCTACATCTGTAACTCTGTTTCTCTTTGGTAGATAAGTTCATTTATACTGCTTTTTAAGATTCCATGTGTAAGTGATACCGTATGATATTTGTCTTTGTCTGCAAGCAGTTTTCTCTGGCAATTGGGATGTGCTCTTTTCTATCTAACCACAAGTGTTAACATAAAAACAACAGGAAATGGTTGGGGGACAAATTCCCCCTTGATCAACCAGCAGGGATTCAAGAGCTTTGCAGTGGTCAAGTGTCATGTGGGCCAGAGGGTCTACTGAGGATTTTGTCATTCTAAGGTTAGAACTGGGTTCTCTACTTACCTAGGCCAATCTCTGACTTTTTTTTTTCATAGTATTTTTTTTTTTTTTTTTTTTGACTTTTTTAATTTCTTGTTTTTTTACACTTAGGTTATATAAATTCTTTCTCATGCTAGGCTCACCAGGGAGCCTACAAGAGTGACACCTGCTATTACCAGCCCAGCTCCCCTCCTGACTAGATGAATGGCCCCCTTTGATTCACAGGTTGTGCGAGTGTAATTAAAATCTGAATGTAACCTTGATCTGGGTGTGAACCATATATAGCCCACTGTCCCCTGGTAGTTTTCTTGGAGACAGCTGATGGCCCAACATGGGTGGCCCTTGCTACAAGGTCCTTGAGTAACAAACATCCCTCAGGGGCACACACACGGTCTTTGAATTTTATTGAGTCTTGTTTAGGCTCATGGTGGTGCCCTTCCATCCAGGGTACTTGCACATGGCCGGGGCCCTCCATGTTTGGTATGATCCAGTCCTCAGAGCCCTTAAGTATGGTAATTATCTAGAATCAGCCATGCCTGTAGGTGGAGGGCTCATAGTGAATGGTTGGTTGGACCCCCAGAAAACAGGGATTTGACTAATACATACATCTTTGCAGGGGTGTGGTGGCAGTGGGGGCAACCTTGATGTCCCTGGGCAGAAGCCTGGGCATGGTGGAATTAAACTGTAGTTTGGTGATATTGTCAGCTGAAGTTCCCTGAAAGTCTGGTGGGCAATATTTATTCCCCGACTGAGGCTGATGGTGACAGATCCAACAATCAGTAAAATTCCAGCTCTTTTGGATGTTTGAATGTTACTTTTAAAAATAAATGAATTTTCCCGAGAGTGATACCGAGGAGGACCATAAGAAGAATCAATTGCATTTAGTTGGGAAGCTATTACTTATCTTGAGGTTGTCTTCAGAAGGCTGGGTTCAGAAAGAGGCTCACATGAGTGTTCTGACAGGACTGTAAGTAGTTCAGGGTCCAGAGCCTGTTAGACTCAGGGTGTCGTGTCCATAACATAACTCCCTGTAAAAACTTCTCTGTGTTGACAACTGATCTAAGGAGATCTTGAGACCTCAAGTTTGCAACTGCTTTGAATATGACTGGTGCTAAGACACTTCAGTCATGTCCGACTGTGACCCCATGGACTGTAGCCCACCACATTCCCCTGTCCATGGGATTTTCTAGGTTTGAACACTGAAGTTGGTTGCCATTTCCTTCTCCAGGGAATCTTCCCAACCTGGGGATTGAACCAGCATCTCTTTCATCTCCTGCTTTAGCAGGCAGATTCTTTACCACTAGCACATGTAGGGGAGAAGGCAATGGCAACCCACTCCAGTACTCTTGCCTGGAAAATCCCATGGATGGAGGGGCCTGGTGGGCTGCAGTCCATGGGGTCGCTAGGAGTCGGACATGACTGAGCGACTTCACTTTCATTTTTAACTTTCATGCATTGGAGAAGGAAATGGCAACCCACTCCAGTGTTCTTGCCTGGAGAATCCCAGGGATGGGGGAGCCTGGTGGGCTGCCGTCTATGGGGTTGCACAGAGTCGGACACGACTGAAGTGACTTAGCAGCAGCAGCAGCAGCAGCACATGTAGGTATCCTTCAATCTGATACATTTCAGAAGATTTAAGTCCTCAGGAATACAGGAACATATCTGCAGCCTTACCCACAATGGCCATTCAGCTCTATTCTGCATGCCTGACCCACTGTTACTTTATTTGATTTCTAAACATATTTTTTTTTCTTAATACTTAAAGCAGATGTACAATGTATGTTCAGTAGGCCACAAAGAGGCTGCTTTAATTATGTAATATATAAGCCAGCATGACTTTCCTATACCTAGAATGTATGTGTGTTTTTAAGCATATATCTAATTTTCCCCATATCTTTATATATATAAAATGTAGACTTTTTAAAAATAATGTCCATGAATGTAGGTTTCTAATTAGAGACATGTAATTTGAATATATGTCACTGTCCTTTTAATTTTTAACAGGTGGCTAAACCCATTGTTTAAAATTGGTCACAAACGGAAATTAGAACAAGATGACATGTACTCGGTGCTTCCAGAAGATCGCTCCCAGCACCTTGGAGAAGAGCTGCAAGGGTGAGCACAGACATCAGTGAGAAGGGGAGAAAGAGTGAGAATTTCCATGTGGGGCTAAAGGTTTGGGGGAGTCTTTGCCTTCCTCTGGGTTCTTCTGAGACTCCTCTCCTGACACTGCACGCTCAGCCATTCAGGTTGACCCTGGGCTTAGCCCACTTTGGAGGCCCGTGTTCCCTGTACATCTGTGGGCGTGGAGGGAGCCCACAGCCACGGCCCTGGAGGCCAAGCTCTGTCCCCGGAATTGGGGTCCCTGGAGGAGGGAGTCTGCCCGCCTGAGCTGCTTGTGACCTGTGAGTCCAGCAAATCTTGGCAGGAACTTGTTTCCAGAATCTGGAACTTTTCCCTCAAGGCCTGTTTCTCTGGTGCTTCAGAGTCTGCACTGCTTATCTTTTAGGAGCCCTGTGAGCAGGTAGCCAGCATCTATGGGGCAGCCACAGAGTGCCCTGTAGTGAAGGCTTATCTTCCACTCTGTCCCTCTCCCATTTTCCCTTTGGTGGACACGCTGTTCTTTACTGTGCTTTGTTTTGTATCACAGGTACTGGGATCAAGAAGTTAAGAGAGCCCAGAAGGATGCACAGGAACCCTCTTTAGTGAAAGCAATCGTAAAGTGTTACTGGAAATCCTATTTAATTTGGGGAATGTTTACATTTCTGGAGGTAAAAGATTTTCATACTGTGCACTGCTTTTTGGTGTATGTATCTCTGTACTGAGGTGGACGGGGCCGGTGGGGAGAGAGGCCAGTGGTCTAAGGTCTGAGGATAAACCCTCATGGAAACATGATAGAGCTCAGAGGTTGTATTCATCTTTAGAATGGTGAGAACTGGACTCCAGGGGTTACTGTTCTTCTTTTAACTGGTTAAAGAGTGTTGTGGAAGGATAGCCTTGAAATAAAAGACATTTTATATTATGGTAGAAAGTTCCTGGTGTTCAGTATAAACGCTGACGATCTTTGACCAAAAGAAGATTCCAGCAACCTCAGGCAATATGTGCCCTGTGATTTAGAGGAAGGTAATTTGGACCCGAGCCCAGAATAAAGTACCTTTTATGGCACTTTGTTATAGTTTAACAAGGTAAAAATTGTTACCTTGACCAGGTCACATCTGATAAATGCTTTTCTGAGAAGATATCATCACCTGTCCTCTTCCAGTGGAACAGAACCCAGCATCTAGTCCATAGCTGCCCAGAACTCCTAAGAGCACACCTTTCCCCAGGCTGCCCCCTTCCCCGTGGGCTGGAACTGTGAGCAAAGCATCCGTGGGGAGGAGCTCCAGCTTCACCGTGAATTCTGTGCACCCTCCACGCTGCTTTCTTTCCCTGGTTGTGGGAGCTGATTCCTAGTTGAAGGAGGATCCTGGTATCCTGGCATTGGCAGAGGGTGTAGGAGGGAATGTGCAGGGCAAACCAGAGGCAGAAAGTTGTGAGGTCAGAGACCTCCATGACCCTGAAGATCCTGGGTCAAGATCCCTCAGAGGACAATCCACCTGGGGACACAGTGCTGTCAGCCCCCCTGTTCTGGCTGAGCCTGCTGGGGGTCTGCTGCAGACCCCCCTGGGGGGCTCGTGCTCTCTGTGGTCCCTTAGTGCTGCCTTAGGGACATGGGCGGCATGTGAGTGTGTGAGAGCAGGACGGGTGGAAGATGCAGGTGCTGTGAAAGGGGTGGAGAAGGTGGAGAAGGTGTGAGCTGTCCTCAGTCCATCGTGTTGTGGTGAGGTGGGTGGGCCAGGTGGTTTACAGGTGGACAGCGTGGCTCTTGTTTAAAGGCTGTGCTGGGTTGAAGGGCATTGTGGGCAGTGGGCAGCTGGGCAGGTGAAGTCCACCCCACACAACTGGAGAGACCAGAGAATCCATCAGCTCCCAGGTTACTGGATGGTCCTGGGGGATGGAGTTCTCACTGATTTCAGAAGAGGATTGGCCATTGTGCCAGAGGGTGGGACAGGTATGTGGGACAGGGTGCCGCCTTTGAGAGGGCACTGACCACCTAGCTACTGCAGTGCCTTGTGAAGGACAGGGGTGGGACAGGGACCAGGAGCCCGTCAGACTGCCCCAGCTCTTCTTTGTCCCATGTGCAGCTGTCCCAGTCATGGAATTTCCACATAGTCACAGTACGTCTGTTTGAAATACACAGGTGGCAAGCTGGTGTGGATTTGTTTGTGCAGGATTTCCTGACCTCACACAGCAGAGCTCTCATGAATTCTTATCAGGAAACCCTGGGGCCTCAGTGTCTGCCTGTGGCTCATGCCAGGTGCCTGGTTGGATGAGTGGCCTCCGGGTTTAATGCTGGATCATATCCTGGAGCAGGTCTCTCTCTGCTGTCCCTGGTTCTCTAGTTTCTCTTTGGTACCAGATGCGAAAGAGTCTTAAAGTCAGGTGGGTTCAAAGTAGAGCCCATGTGGCTGGATTTGAACTGAGCTACTGGTTTTTCTTGCTGTTCTGGGCTGTTAGCCCCTTGAGTGGGGTCACTAAAACTTGGATGGATCCCATTCTAATATGAATCCTGGGTCTTGGCTGTGGCAGCTCATGGGAGAAACAGACATAGAGGGAGAGGCCACAGGATCTGGGGTTCTTCCTGAGATGGAATCCTCCCCGCTGTGGTGCTGGGAGTGTTGATTTCAAAGTTGTCCAGCCCCAGTAATACTTCCTGCTGGGGGTCCAGGAAGGCCAGGCCTGGGGCTGCATAAGGTGCAACTGGTAGAGCCCTGGGCCCTTTCAGGAGGTTGGTCTCTGGGTGGTCATGGCAGAGAAGTGGGGAGTAGAGGACGTAAATTTAGGGGCTCATCTGTGTGGCAGTACTGCTAGCACTAGCAGCAGTGCTAGTTAGTTAATAACTGATTTTATGAAGCAACTTCCCATGTTGTGATCAATCTATACTGCTTGTTCTTCTTTATATTTTAGATGGTGGAAGATCTAAACTCAGCCCAGGATTTTCTAAAACACAAACATGCTTCCTTTTTGATCTCAGGCCCTCTTTTAATCCCTCAGGTGCACAGAATGCCCTGTGGCTCATCCATGATCCCAAGAAGTGTGGTCTTTCCACCCACAGCACGAGCAGGGCCTCCTAGGTACTCCCGGCAGCCCCAGTGGGAGAAAGCAGGGTGATGCCAGTCCAGAGTGAGGCTTTTAGGGTTTTAGGATTTTGAGATATGAAAACCTCTGTCCTATGAGAAGGGCTTCCCTTGTGGCTCAGCTGGTAAGAAATCTGCCTGAAATGAGGGAGACCTGGGTTTGATCCCGGGGTTGGGATCCTCTGGACAAGGGAAAGACTACCTACTCCAGTATTCTGGCCTGGAGAATTCCATGGGCTGTCCTGTGAGAACTGAGGAGTATCTCTACCTCTCAGAGAAATAAATACCAGGCTAAGGAGCACTTGCCTGTCACCCCTAATTAGAACAGAACAGCCAAAGAGCTCCCAGCACCTATGGTCACTGTGTGCACCTCCACGGGTACTGTGGGTGGGGAGGACAAGTCCCACCTGCCCAGGGCCCTCAGGGTGGAGAGGAGGAGCCTGAAGCCTCTGCCTGGGCCTGAGTCACAGAGACCACCTCCCCAGGTCATCAGTGCTTCTCTCTGAGAGGTGAGGTCTCCATTGCTGCTGTGTAAGTGGGGTGACCTCAGAGATCCAGAGTGGGTTCACCCAGTCCCTTCCCCTGAGAGGGGAGGTGTTGCCGGGAGGTGTGTCCTTTTCCCAGGACTCTTAGAAGTGGCCCAGACTTGTCTGGTCACTTGGCCTTTGTTTGAAGCCACTTTTGCTGATGGTCTGTGGTCCAGGTGGAGGCTGTGGGAAGCTCATGTGTGTGTGTAAATGTTCACTTTGGAGCTCAGCTGATGGGCAGGAAGTAAACAGAATCCTCTGCATCCCACAGTGTGCTTTGTGCCTCGACTCACGGCTGGTTCCCCTAGAGCTGAGTGGTCTTTGCATTTATTTCCCAATCCTTTCTTCCATGTGTCCCTCACTTTGCTCAACCCAGGAATCTGTGGAGTGTCTGTTGGTGGCAAAGACACTGTGGGCTGAGAGCAACCACTGAGGACCACACAGCAAGGGAGAGGAGGAGGGGGCCTTGAGCCAAGCAGAAGGGGACCTGCAGAGCAGACCTGCTGTGTGCACCCTGCTGGTTCCTGAGAGCATAACATTAGCCATTAGCCATTCAGTGCAGTTCAGTTCACTCGCTCAGTCGTGTCCAACTCTTTGCGAACCCGTGAATCGCAGCACACCAGGCCTCCCCGTCCATCACCAACTCCCAGAATTTTAGGTGTTAGTAATATCCACAGTGATGACCTTGAGTTATAAATTAGGGTTTTATATCCACCTTCTTTTCTTTTTCTAAGCATATGTAAATTTTTAATGTAAAATTAAAAGAATTTTTTAAAATTGAAATATGACTGGCTTACAATGTTATATTAGTTTCTGGTATACATCATTAGTGATTTAATATTCTATACAGTACATGATAAGTATAGTTACCAACTGTCACCATGCAAAATTATTCCAATATTATTGAATATATTTCCTATGTTATATAATTCCATGATTTATTTATTTTAAAAAGTTTATATATTTATTTTTTGTCCCCAATCCCCTTTTACTTATTTTATAATTTGGAGTTTGTACCTCTTAAGTTCCCTCACCTATTTCACTTGTTTCCTCCATCCCCTTCAATCCATTTTCTTTATGTAGTCAGGGAAGTAGGAGACTCTTTTTGCAAGATTGCATTCATAATGGTTAAAAATTGCAGCAATCTGGGTAGAAGTGAAACTTTATAGTCTAGACAATTTGGTTTTACACATGACTTTTCTCAAGAGTTCTTGTTCCACTGTGGTCGCCTGTGAGGAACAATGAGTTTTCCAAGCCTTGTGTGAATCCAGCCTCTGCCATTAAGAATAGAGTAAATCTCTTACCAGGACTTCTAATAATAAAAGTGATGAAAAACCCTTGTTTTTATGGTGGCTTCAGAGCACTCTGCGCTGTTGTAGCTCATTTAGTTGTCCCAGGATTCCTCCAAGGGAGGCAAGGCAGGTATTTTCACAGATAAAGACCTGGGGGCTGAGGAGGGCACACGATGAGCTTGGGGTCCTGTGGCTGGCAGGTGGCTGACCTGGTCTCTGAGGCATGGTGCTCTGACTGCTAGACCCCTGTTCTCTGTGTTCTGTCCTCTCCTCCCACAGCCTCCACTGAGGCTCAGAGCCAAGAGGAGCTGCTTTTCTAGAAACAGCTCTGGCCCCTCTATCACTGATTTCTATAGTGTTTTTTTTTTTTTCTTTTTAATTTCCTATAGATTTTTAAGAACATTTCAAAAATACAAAAATAGAATAGAATGAAAGGGTAACACAATGTGTCACTCCAGAATAGGGCATTCTGGCAGAAAGATTGTTGTGAGTTGATTGTGTTTTTCAGAATAGTCACAGGAGAAACTCTGAAGACAGAGTAGAAGTTATTCTTCTGAGGGACATTTACACAGATAAAGGAAATCTCCATTTGTAAAGGTGTCTCCCTCTCTGTACCAGAAAAAGAAGGATGGCTCTAAATCACAGCAGAATCCTGTTGGAGGACAGTCTTCAAGAAGGATGAAATCTGTATAACACACCCAACCCTGCTGTAGTTTAAGCTGCTTCTCCTGCTAACCTCTCATTGGTGCTCCATCACCTTTTCTTTTGTCTTTAGGGGGAGATGGCATTTAAGGTGGTGGCTTGGGCTATCTCAGGGAGTTACTCAGTTCTTCTTGCTATTTTGCATGTATATCAGAAATATACATATTAATAAACTTCTGTTTTATTTTCTCTTGATATTCTGTCATTTATTACAGGGATCCTCAGCTAAGAACTCAGAAGGGTAAAGGGAAATAAGCCCCTATGTCACCCTAAGTCAGCTTCAATAATTGCCATAATGAGCAGTCTTGATTCATCTGAAACTCACCCTCACTTCCCAAGATTCTTTTAAAGAAGTTCCAAGACATCAAATCATTTTTATCCATAAATATTTTAGTATGTATCTTTAAAAGATGTGGAATCTCCCCCCACTAAACATATTTAGCATAAAAATTATTTTTATAGACTTCCCTTGTGTCTCAGACGGTAAAGCATCTGCCTACAATGAATGAGACCCAGGTTCAATCCCTGGGTTGGGAAGATTTCCTGGAGAAGAAAATAGCAACTCACTCCGGTATTCTTGCCTGGAAAATCCCATGGTCGGAGGAAGATGGCAGGCTACAGTCCATGGGGTCGCAAAGAGTTGGACACGACTAAGCGCCTTCACTTTCACTTTATTGTTTTATGCATAAATATTAACTTTAATATCATTAGTATCTAGCCAGTGCTCACAGTGGTCTTTTCCCCTCTTCTGCTGGAAGCAGTATTAAATAAGGTACACTTGGCTGACACAGGTTATTCAGATTGCCTTTCTGTCCCCCTCCACCCCGAGCCTCTAGGTTGTTTGACCTGTAGAGATTCCCACAGCCTGGATTTGGCTGATCGCATCTCCCCCTGTGTCAATTAACTTGTTCCTCTGGCACCTTAGGTAGGTGTTTAGGTCTAGAAGTTTGATATAGCTCATTTGGATTTCTTTCACCCCTTTCATCTATGTAGGAGATAGGGTTGTATATCTCCCTTATAAGGTACATAACATCTTGTGTGTGTGTGTGTCTGATGTTGGAGCTATTCATGATCCTTGCTTAAGGTCCATTTATTTATTAAGGGTTGCAAAATGGGGATGTTCTAAGATCTTTGGTTAATGCTGAACTATAGTGTTTATAGGGAGAGTAGGGGAAAATAATTTTTTCCATTTTTAAAACCTGTTTTCAAAATGGGAAATTGGTTCTCCTCTAGTGAGGAGAGGGGCTAGTGAGTTTTCATGGTTGGTTGTTTGGTTTGGTTTTGTGAATGTCAGTTTGAGCTCATGGATTTAAGCATTTTTGATCTGCTTCAGTCCATTTTATTTGTTATGCTTATATCAACCTTGGGCCATCTTTGGGCAGTGGGAGTATATTCAGGTTGGGTCCTAAGTCTTTTGCACATACTCTAGAAGTCGGCTATTTTTTTTAATGTCTTTTTTTGTTTGTTTTGGTGTTTTTGGTTTCTGGTGCAACAGGATATTTCTAGTTCATTTTGTACAGCATTTGCTCAGCCCTGGAATCATCCATTTCTCCAAGCAGCCCTATCTTCTTTTAGTGTGAAATGGTATTTAAAGACTATAGTCTGGATGTTAGAGGGGCTTATTGCTCTCGCTTATTGTTTCTTGGCTTTTTTTCATTAGACTAAGTTAGAATACATTTTTTTAAATTTTATTTTATTTTTTAACTTTACAATATTGTATTGGTTTTGCCATATATCAAAATGAATCCGCCACAGGTATACATATGTTGCCCATCCTGAATACATTTTTAAGGTAAACAAATATGTTTATATGGGTGTTTCCAATCCAAATCAGATACAGGACACTAGTTTTTTTACTTCATCTTATTGTGCTTATATCTATATCTCTTTTCTCCCATCATCTATTCTCTTTGTCTCATGTCTAAGCCCAATTTCCAATGATATCAACATAATTATTCATTAGTTTTACCTTATAATGTGACTTCTGAAAACATAGTAAGATTTATCTTTTGGCAGTTCATACTGTCTTCACGTGGGTGTATCACTCAGAGAATGTGTTTTCAAATTGTTTTGTTTAAAACCACTTTTAATAGTTCTGTTTTGTATGGCTCTTTGAACCAACAGGATGGGTAGATATTTAGGTAGTTTTATTTAAATTTACTCTGAATTTTTAGGAATTGCCTTTTAAAAAATTAGTTCTTTTATAATTACAATTCTGTATAATGTTTTCCTGATTCCAAAATCAAGACAAGGCTACTTTTAAAGAAGGCTGAGATTCTTGTTAGCTCTATTCTAATTCTCCTTCTCCTTTTAGAGATAATATTCCAGGCTAATTTTGACTCATCTGTTTATTAATGTTTTTTAAATATAGTTTTATCTGAAATTTTAGTTTTCCTACTGTGCAGAATGAAAATGTTCAATTTCAATGCTGTAATCTATGGACTTGGGTTTATAAGGAATTTTCTGGAAGCATGAAATGTGTCACGGGACTCTGGTTAAAACTCTTTGTGATCACTGTAACTCCTTCATAGCAGGTCTTCATTCCAGGCTCAGATGCCAAGACAGTGCAAGGGTGGAGGTTAGCAGATGCTTACATGGGGTTAGTTTCTGCATCCAGACTCTTTCAGGGAGAGGAGTCTTCAGGCTCCACCCTAATCAGTTGAACCTAAGCCAGTTTCTGGAGGCTGGACCTCAGGCATCAGAGTGCCCTTATCCCCACCCAGGTGATGCTAAGGTACAGTCAGGATGAAGACCACTGTGTAAAAGAGGAGTGAAGGCTAGGATATCTAGAATGCTGGTGGGTATGATTTCACAGATTCACTGCTTTAACTCCTCATCTCTGGATTTTTCTCAACTCTACTTTAGAACTCCCCCAGTTCTAAAGATTAACTGCCTGTTCAATTTTTCCCTACAAGCTCACTCTTTTCTGCTTATATGTTTCACTCAAGTGTTTTTCTTTGTTACCTTGCTTCTATTTTTGTGTGTTTATTTCCATGAATGAGATGTGGGGAAATTGGGTGAGAAATGTTTCAAGTACCTTAACTTGGAGGAGGAATTCTATCCACTGCAGAATTTCTAGTTTCTAACCGAACCCTGCAAGAAATTATCCTAAGAAGCAAAAGGTGGGACCCAATATCAGGTGCTTTCAGGAGGCTGAATACCAAAGACTCTATCAAGAAATGGCTACCATGAGCTTCCCTCGCAGTCCAGTGGTTAAGACTCCATGCACCCAACGCAGATATGAGGGTTTTTGATCCCTGGACTGGGAACTAAGATTCTGCATGCCACAGGGTGTGGCCTAAATAAAAAGTCTGCCTCAGAGACTCAGACTGTCAGATAATCCTGAATAATGGATGTTGTGGTATTAAATTCAGCTCTTTTAAAGATCCTTTATGATTTAAGAGATGTGAAGAATTCTTATGAAAGAATAAGAACTATATTCTCAATCAGTTTGTGGAAAGATTATACGTGTGGTATAGATTGATGTCAGAGAGGAAAGGTTTAAGGGACAGTGTTTGACCTTGTTCCTGCTTATCAAGAAAGTTTTAATTCGATTAGCTTCGTGATTGATAATGAATATTTTCTCAGTTGTTTTATTTCTTATTAGTTGATGGTGAGAATCGGGAATGTACAGATGAGAGAATTCTTTGGTGGTGTCTGCCCACACCAGTGTACACGTGGTGGGGGCAGCTCCCGGGAATGGCTGCCACCAGTGTCTGTGTCCCCAGGGTGAGCCACAGCCACTCCTTGCCTCTCTGAGAGACTCTCCAAGGCAAGAAGAGTCTTCTGAAATTCGGCCTATCCTTGGGATTCACACCACTGTTTCATTTGGAGTTAATACTTGGACTAGAGCATTGAGCATATGCAGGAGTTAATCTTCTGGTAGCTGGACAAACTTTTGCCTGGTTTGCCTCAGGCAGTTGTACCAAATGTCAGAAATGGAAACACTCACAGATTACAAATGCTGCTGCCAGCTGTCCCGTTAAACGACTCTCCATCTCTAACCTTTCCTTGTGTGTGGAGGGGTTGCATTTACTCAGTCTACCTTGATGGTCTCAGTCATTTGTGCCCTGTGTGTTCTGAAGGCTTTGAAGAATCATATTTAATATGTGACTTCTTACTCTCTATATGTACTTGGGGTTTTGTTTTCACAATTTTGTGCTATTCATTATTTTGCTTTCTATTTTTTCTTTTTGAGAGAAATTATGGGAAAATTGTTTTTACTTGCTGCTATTTTTCATATGGAGCATAATATCAATTTTCTGTTTTCCATAGTTGCAACTTATGCCAGAATGGAAATTCCTTGTATGTTATACTTTTCATCACTTCTCTAAATTGCCGTGACGGCTCCTTGCTGGAGGCAAAGTTGTGTATGTGTGCTCAGTCACTCAGTTCTGTCTGACTCTTTGTGACCCCATGGACTGTAGCCCACCAGGCTTCTCTGTCCATAGGATTATCCTGGCAAGAATCCTGGAGTGGGTTGCCATTTCCTCCTCCAGAGGATCTTCTCAACTCAGGGATTCAACCTGCATTTCCTGTGACTCCTGCATTGAGAAGGATTCCTTACCATTGAGCCATTGAAGAAAGTCCCAAAATAATAAATGACTCTCCCTCCAAATTGCATCAGTAACATTTCATGTTTGAAATCCTTTGTTATCTTTTTGAAAGATAAGAAATTTTCTATCCCAATTAAATAATAATCATTATCAAGAATAAAAAGAATTCATAGATGAGTGGAAGATATGAGCCATGAAGTGGCATTATACCTTAATGAGGCTATTTCTCCAACTGTTTTTTGGTTGTTTTGTTAATATTGATTTATTTGGCTGTGCCGGGTCTTAGTTTCTGCATGTGGGATCTACTTCCCTGACCAGGGATCGAACCAAGTTTCCCTACATTGGGAGTGTGGAGTCTTAGCTAAAGGACCACCAAGGAAGTCCCTCAACTAGGTTATTAAATATTGTTTCTCAGTGAAAAACTCTAGATGTGCTTAGGCAGTAATGACCTGCCTTTATTTACATTCCTGTTTGCTAGATTTATTGAATTTATCAATATTATCTTTGGTGAGTGCTATTACTCTTATTTCTCCTGTAATTACAAGGATATTAGGCTCAAATGGAGAGCTGAGTAACAGGCAACAGTGTTTCCCAAATAGAATCATAAGTTTCAGAAAAGTTTTGGATGGCAGACTGCCAGGGTCCAGCCCCAGCAGAATCCAGGGGTACCCTCAGGATGACGACCTAGGTGAAAGGATAGCAGAGCAGAGAGCAGGGCTTGATCTTCCTTGATAAACACAGAAAGCCAATAAAGCTCCTGGCATGGAACTTGGTCTGTTCTTGGAGGCCGCAGGCACCCTCTCAGTGGGGTGAGGACACAGGACCCCCCCTCCCTGGTGAAGACGCAGGGAGCCTTCCCGATCGGGTCTTAGAATCCCAGGCAAAAAAGTGAACTCAGAGAGCCCCTGTGCCCCAAGGAGTCATGAAAGAAGTCCTGAAAGAAGAACAGGGAGAGAATAGGAGGGAAAAGGAAAAAAAAAAAAAAATGGCACGGGGAGACCAAGCTTCAGTGAGCGAGGCCCATAACTTTATTTTCAAAAGGAACTTACATACCTTGACTTGTACATAGAGGGAAGTGAAAGATGCAAAGTCATACAAAGTCAGCCCAAGCATTACATCTGTTTTGTCTTTATCAAAACCAGGATTTTTTCTGCATACCGTTCCCATAAACAATGTTGTGTATGATTTCTTCTGGCCTTGGAGGCCTGTGGACATTTTGTGATCCTTTTTTGATAAAGGCTGCTCACCCAGAAAACTTATTTTCCCTTGAAGTGTTTTTTCTTTCTATTTCTAGTCTATGTCAGCCTCAGAAAGTGCTAATCAGAGTTACATTCTCACAGAGCAAAGGTGCAGTAAGTTACAACAAAGAAAGAATCAATTAGCTCAAAGGTTTGATGTGGTTAATTCCTAGGCTGCTACTTGTTTTTCTTACATTCAAACTATGTTAACCAATGCACTTGCAGGTGCACAATGGATAAGGGATATGGGAACTTGGCAGCAAGCATTGGCTTAACAATGAAATCCTACACCAGCACTACCCTAATAGTTTTTAACTCTTTGAAAGGCTCTATATTTCTAGAATGTTTTAGGCTTCCTGTGTCTCTCATGGTTGGGAGACTGTGAACAGTCACATGCATAACTGCAAGAGTCTAGATAAGCCTGTCAGGCAAGCTAGAAAGCGATCAGAGGGGTTTGAATTGAAACACTCCTATCATGCCCAGGAGACTTATTAACTAAAGCCCTAGGTTGATTTTTTCCAGAGAAAGGTGGTCGGGAATAGCCCCCTGTTAATGACAGAAGAGTTGGTGAAAGACATAATATAATAAACAGTAGACAGATTTTGGTTTTG
This sequence comes from Bubalus kerabau, assembly GCF_029407905.1. Classification (NCBI taxonomy): domain Eukaryota; kingdom Metazoa; phylum Chordata; class Mammalia; order Artiodactyla; family Bovidae; genus Bubalus; species Bubalus kerabau. Next base: position 72,959,125 of record NC_073635.1, read on the forward strand.
AAGTAGATGCTTGAGCAGATTCAGGGGGTCCCTTGAGTTCTGATCAGCCTTGGTCGTCAGATCTCTTCCACATGACCTTGTCATGGGTGGGATCTCCCGTGGTGGCTCCTGGCAGGAGATATTACTGCTGGGCTTCTGGTGGTTTGTGGCTCCAGCACAGGACTGCCCTTGGTGGCACCCTGGCTGGGACTGCCTGTGTGTACAGTTTGATGTCCTTGCTTCTCTGTGTGAGCCTCCACATTTCCATCTCAGGAATCTGTAAACAGTGTGTTTGACACTCCACTGTGTGAAGGACTCTTCCAAGAGTCTCTGTGCCTCTTAGGATGGATGACAGGACATGGTGGAAATGTATCAGTTACATTTTACTCAATTCTGATCATCTACTTACACTTCTTCAACTAAATAGTGTTCCCTTTATCCTCTATAGTAGATGAAAATCTCCATGACTTCATGGAGGGAGAGGCAGTTGGTGCAACCTATTAACGTGTGTGTGTGCATGTGTCCATTTGTGTAGAACAAGACAGGAATGTTAAGGTTTAATGAGACCCCTAAGGGAAGGATGGGGACATCTTTTGATCAATATCCTGATCAAGCACTGGTTGGCTGAGCAGAAAAATGCTTGTTTTTTTTTTGTTTTTTTGTGGGGGGGGGGTGGGTTTGGTGTTATGGATTCTCCTTCCTTCCTCTTGTGTGTGAGTTCCTTAGCTTCAGACAGACAGAAGAGAGCTATCAAAGCATACCTGTCAGGTAAACAAAGCTTACCCTGTCTGTGTTAGTAAGGCGGGATTGCCAAAAAAGGAAAAGCCCTGTTTCTGAAAGACTTCCAAACTTTTAACATTTTGTCTTTTGAGAAGTCTGTGGAGGAAGTGATATTGCGGCCCAATGTGTTTAGTTTTGGTAACTTGGATTTTTGGAATGATTTTCCTTGATGGTGAAGAAGGGGACCTAGGAAGAAGGGGGCCTTCATGGGGTGACTAGAGAGAGGAAGTAGGTTGTGAGGTGGAGTGGCTGTTTGGCAGGGTGGGTAGGTGTTGCCGTTCCTTTGCCTTTTTCTTTGGGAAAGAAACTTGCTGTCCCTAAGTCTTACTCAGGGTGGAAGCCTCAGTGCACCCTGAGTCAATTGGTTTAGGCCTTGGGGAAGAGAGGATTGGTAACATTTCTTCCAAACCACCAACTTCAGTGGATGGTGGACCAAGAACTACGGAGACATGATTTTTTAGCTTGGCCTCCACCATGTTTAATTTTTTACTCCAAAGAACATTCCAACTTCTAGAGGGTAGAGGCATACTGAGGCAGTGCTCTCGGGAGCTGAGAGCCTGCAGAGCTGCCAAACCTGGTTTCTTTGTGGTACTCTAGCCAAAGCTGGTTTCCATTCCCTGGATCTACGTGTGGAGTTTGGGGTAGAAAAGGGTGGATGTGTTTGTGCCAGTGTGTCAGTTCATAAGGATTCATGAAATAGGTAATGAAAGCGTGTCTCCCATGTGTGAACCACATTGACTTTCTATTGGGCTGGGACATTGAGAATATGGGGGACAGGGGCATGCTGCCAGCAGGTTTGTTCCTGTGGAAGCAGATTTCTTCCTCTTCTTATGCCACCTTTTTCTTTATTCATCTTAAGGCTCAGTTGGTATTGTGCCTGTTTGTGATATTTGTTGAGCATCCACGCTTTGCTAAGCACAATGTACTAAGGCTTTACTATGAATGGAAAATTTTGCCTTAAGGTTAAACTGTTGGCTGCTTGTCTTATAGGAGATAATAAATCTACATATTTTTCTTTTAAATTAGTCACAAATATAGCATTCTGTCAAAATGTATTTTAAACATGCTAATGATAAAAGTGTACTGCAGCCATGAAATTAAAAGAAGCTTACTCCTTGGAAGAAAAGTTATGACCAACCTAGATAGCATATTCAAAAGCAGAGACATTACTTTGCCAACAAAGGTCCATCTAGTCAAAGCTATGGTTTCTCCAGTGATCATGTATGGATGTGAGAGTTGGACTGTGAAGAAAGCTGAGCACCAAAGAATTGATGCTTTTGAACTGTGGTGTTGGAGAAGACTCTTGAGAGTCCCTTGGACTGCAAGGAGATCCAACCAGTCCATTCTAAAGGAGATCAGCCCTGGGATTTCTTTGGAGGGAATGATGCTGAAGCTGAACCTCCAGTACTTTGGCCACCTCATGCGAAGAGTTGACTCATTGGAAAAGACTCTGATGCTGGGAGGGTTTGGGGACAAGAGGAGAAGGGGATGACAGAGGATGAGGTGGCTGGATGGCATAACTGACTCGATGGACATGAGTCTGAGTGAACTCCGGGAGTTGGTGATGGACAGGGAGGCCTGGCGAGCTGCGATTCATGGGGTCACAGAGTCGGACAGAACTGAGCAACTGAACTGAACTGAATGATAAAAGTAAATCTTGTATAAAGAAAAACTGACATTTCTAATTAAGACTTTTTTCTTTTCTTTTAGGAAGGCACCAGAGTAGTTCAACCCATATTTTTGGGGAAAATGATTAGTTATGTTGAAAACTATGATCCCAATGATTCTGCCGCTTTGCACGAAGCCTACAGCTACGCGGCGGGGCTGAGCGCCTCCGTGCTCGTGTGGGCCTTTCTGCACCACTTGTGCTTCTACCACATGCAGCGCGTGGGGATGAGGCTGAGAGTAGCCGTGTGCCATATGATCTACCGCAAGGTGAGTGTCACTAGGTACCACGGTGTGTTCCTCTCTTGAGGAATCAGGAACATTTGGGGAAAGTTCTCTGTAAATTACAAATTTTGTAACTGGGATTGTTTACACCTTCCTAGAGAAGCTTGCTTTTGCATCAAGCCATGTTTGTTGTTGTTGAAGCAAACTTTACCAATAAATAATGAAAAGTTTTCTTTTGAGATCAAGTGTGGACTGTCCTTGACAACTTTTAGCCATAGGCTGTCACATAATAACCACTAAATTTGTACTGTAAAATATTAAATTAATATTCAAGAATAAGTATTAAAAGTATCAAGTTGATTTTCAATGTCTTCATGCCCAAATCCCATAGTGTGGTTTATGGAATTTTTTTGTTGTCATGCATTAATGCCTTCAGTTACATCAAATTTGTATTTAAAAGTAAACTTCAGAGATTGGATCTATAAAACTATATCTAAGAGCAGAGAATGAGAAAGGCAATGATTCTAATTTTAAAAGACCTATCTAATTATATTCAATATAATTATGTTTGCTAGAGAAAAATATAAAGAGAATTCATGCTAAATATAGACTCACTCCTTATATTTTATAGATAGTTTTTGTTAATGGTATGAAAGAAAATAGGATATTTGAGATGAAACTTGAAGTTTTACATTGTTTTATGAATTCCAGAGATAATTTGTTGCTCTTCATTTAAATTATTTTAATACAATATTTCCTTTTATTTTTAGTATGCATTGTAGCAGTTTTAATAAGAACTGATTTAATGTGTTTAGTGATTTTGTATTGATAAATGCCATGAAATTATTCCATAGTTTACCCTTGTCTAAACTAGTGTAAAAAGAGTAAGGCTTTCAGGTATCTTTACAAAGGTATTGCCACAGGTATATCAGTGTCAAGAGCTGAAGGGCTCTGTATAAACTTGATCCTGGATATGTCTTTGCCTTAGACTGTTTCAAAAAAATCCTTATTTGACTGTATTGTATCCTTGAAATTTTCAAAGAGAGTAGATCTTAAATGTTCTCACCACACATGTTAAATAGGATGACTATATTAGGTAGAGGATACTTTAAGTGGTTTTACTACAGTAACCATTTCCCAGTGTGTATTTATACCAAAGTATCATGTTGTAACCTTAAACATATGCAATTTTTATTAATAAATAAAGTCCGCATTGAAAGACAAAACCAAGCAGCTTAAATTGAAAATATTGCTTCTTTTACCTGGTTGCTGCTTATCTAGAGCTTCTGCTTCTTCAGAATACTTTTTTCAGAAGTGAGATGTCTTCTCCTCATTTTTCCTTGAGCAGAGTCTTGTACTTTTCAGGATTGTGTGAAACTGGGGACCTGGCATCTCACTGTCTTGTCTGACAACAGCATCTGAGCTGCTTTCCTTCTGGGTGATCTGGAAGTTGCAGCTGTGCCCGCATACTGCAGTCAGAGGTCTTCACTGTCATTCATCATCATCTTTGTTATTCTGTTGCATCTTTAACCATTTAGGAGATGGATACTCAGATTTCCCCACAAATTGGCCACATGTTTGTCTTTCCAGATCATACTTAACTCTCATAATACTTGTGAAATTTTACCTGAACTGTGTTGTGAAACCTTAAGTTAGGTGTGAGGTGATGGTTTAGTGAAAGCTCACTCTTGGCTGCACAGGTGAGCCATTGTCTACCTGTGTTTCTTCCTCTTCCCACCACACTTTGGAATCTTGCCTTTGGGAAATGTGATCTGACCTGGCACATTGGCTTATGTGAATGTAAATATCTCCCAAGAAGTTCATTTACTGCCTTGATTTTGCCTAAATGTTGGCCCTATATGAAGTCAGGACTTATAAGGATTATAATAACATGGACATAACTTGAAATTCCATAAACCTGGAAAAGACAAATTTCCTCATGCACAGCCTTGCATGTAGAGTCTTGCTGGGGTGCAGAAACAAGACACTTCTTTTCAGGTTACAGGTGGGCTGATTTTTTAGGGCACAGCTGGTGCTGCCGAGCAGCTCTGAAAGGCCCCTCTGAACTTCTATGGCTCATGCTCAGGCCCCACCTCCTGATCCCTGGTCCTGGGGAGGAATCAGATTGGGCATTAGAAATGGAATGGCTGCTAAGCCTGTAGCCATAGTTTGTTCTGACCATGGATTCCAGGCTGGGGCAGATCTCCAGGAGGTCTCTAAGGCTGCACATATTCCACTCCTAAAATAGCCCATTCAGCATTTTGTGCTCTTTGCAGCTGAATTTTGAATGATTGTGAAGGAGGTATCGTATGTGAAAATGACTTGCCATTTATTGATTAATACATTTCCACAGCTTTGGTAAAATTACCTTTGGCTTTTGATCATTGTTTTTGTTGTGGTGGTGGTGGTGGTAAAATGCACCCAGTGTAAAGTTGACCGTTTTCACTCCCTTTAAGTACAGCATTTAGTGACATTAGGCACACTCACATTGCTGTGTAGCCATCACCATTATCATCTCTGGAACTTTTTCTTTTTCTCAAACTGAACCTCTGCATCCATTAAACACTAGCTCCTCAACCCCTCTCCTCGCACCCAGCACCATTCTACTTCTTATCTCTGTGAATTTGAGTACTTTAGTACTTCATGTAAGTGGAATCATACAGCATTTGTCATTTTTGTGTGAGGCTTATGCTCTGTAGCACGATGTCTTCACGGTTCATCCATGTTGTGGCAGGTGTCAGAACTTAATTCCTTTTTAAGGCTCGATAATCTTCCACTATAGGCCTATGCAACATTCTGTGTGTTTGCTCATCTGTCAGTGGACAGTTGTTTCCACCTTTTAGCTATTGTGAACATTGCTGCTGTGAATATGAATGTACAAATTGTCTGTTCAAGGTTGTGTTTTTAGTTTTCTTGAGTGTATCCTTGGTAGTGTAATTGCTGTATTCTATGCTAATGTCATGTTTAATTTTTGAGGAACTTCCGTATTCTCTTCCATTGTGATTATATCATTTTACCTTCCCACTTGATCATTGTTTTCTTCTTTAACTTGAGGAGTAGAGAAAAGGTTTCTTATGAAGTATGACATTTTTTTTGGATCAGTGGCTCTAGTTGGTCTGTTGAAGCAGCTCCTGGTGTCTTTTCAGCTTCCTCAGATCTCTAGGGCATTTTTCTGACTAAATAAAGGGATTGAGTAACACAGGTTGTGTATTTTGTAAAATCAGCAGACTGGCATCAAGACCACAGTTTCCTCACAGGAACAGTGTTTTGAACATCATACTTGCTCATTTCAGAATGAGGAAACTAAGCTCAAAGTGATTAAATATTGTCACCCAGAGGATGAATGATTGAATCCAAGTCTCCGAATTTCTTTCCTAAGGCAACCTCTCCAGTCTCATCCAATATGGCTAAAGATTGCTTAGTTGGCTCCTAAGTCTAAACCTACACACTTTAACCTTCAGACAGGTGCAAGTTCACTGAAACAGGGGGTGGATTTTGCTTTTACCTCCTGCTCCTCCCTTTGCTGTCCTTGTGGTTGGGGCTGCCGCCACACTGAGGAGTTAGAGGCTGAACAAGGGTCCCTAAAGCCCTGCTGTCAGGGTCATCCTGCTCCTGCTGACACCATTCAAGACCCTTGGAACACATGCTCCATTGTGTTATGTTCTAAGATGACTTGGTATCACCTTGGGAATCCGGATCTCTGTCTCCCTCTCTCATTTCAGGCCCTTCACCTGAGTAGCCCAGCCATGGGGAAGACCACCACAGGCCAGATAGTCAACCTGCTGTCCAACGATGTGAACAGGTTTGACCAGGTGAGCTGCCCCTGAGGGATCCTCTTCCATTTCCTATTTTTCTCACTGGGTTCAGCTTATTGGGATGCCAGGTGCCAGGGTTTGGTGTCAGCCAGGGTTCTGTTGAGGATGTAAGACAAAGGTTCTATTTATCCAACTTTCACTTCTCTGTGTGCAAATTCGATGTAATTATATGTATTGTTTCATAAGTGAGAGTTTTGTTTTTCTGATAGTAAATGGCAGCAGTGTTCTTGCCCAGCTTGGTTAGTGTCTTAAGGGGTCCTCCTGGAGGGGCCTTTCTTGGCACGTGGTGTAGGTGTTGCTGAATTGTCTTCCTCCTCCTCTAGGTGATGAAGGCCTGGTGGGCAGGGATTGTTTTTTCCCCTGCACCCTGTTCAGTGCCTGCTGCATAGGGAGCCTTCAAGTGGGTGGTCCCCAGACACAACCTCCTCTCTGCTGTCCCCTCACACTTTTTTCCACTGACCTTAAGCATAGATCACATGACCCAGAACATCGTAGCTGTTGGTCAGATCTGTGTTGTAGTAGACACTTTTCTATCCAGTATTCATTCATCAAACATGAAGTAAGGCCCCTACTCACTTTCAGGGATGAATAAAGCTTAGTTTCTGCCCTATAGAAGCCACAGCCTATCAAGGAGGTAAATACACAAGTAATTACTGGAGAGAGCAGTAGGTACCATAATACAGGCTTTCCTGGGATGCTGGGGAACCCAGGGGAGATGAGGGCTAAACTCTGGAATGCAGAGCATTTGGAGAAGCCTTGAGCTCATCTGTGTTGTGGTCAAAATCCACATCTTCCTTCATTGCTGCTTATCTGATTCTCCCGGGACATCCCTGAAGTCAGCCCTGTGCTGCCCTGAAACAGTATCATCTGGGGTGGACACTTGGATTTCTGCTTTAGCAGGTTTAACACAGTGAGATAATTTCTATTTAGGTTTCTGTCTGTTCCTTCAGAGCATATTGTTTCTATTCTCTGTCCTTAATGGCTTTTATACCATCACAAAGAGAGGCTATACCAAAGAATGCTCAAACTACCGCACAATTGCATTCATCTCACACGCTAGTAAAGTAATGCTCAAAATTCTCAAAGCCAGGCTTCAGCAATACATGAACTGTGAAATTCCAGATGTTCAAGCAGGTTTTAGAAAAGGCAGAGGAAACAGAGATCAAGTTGCCAACATCTGCTGGATCATTGAAAAAGCAAGAGAGTTCCAGAAAAACATCTATTTCTACTCTATTGACCATGCCAAAGACTTTGATTGTGTGGATCACAATAAACTGTGGAAAATTCTGAAAGAGATGGGAATACCAGACCACCTGACATGCCTCTTGAGAAATCTGTATGCAGGTCAGGAAGCAACAGTTAGAACTGGACATGGAACAACAGACTGGTTCCAAATAGGAAAAGGAGTACGTCAAGGCTGTATATTGTCACCCTGCTTATTTAAATTCTATGCAGAGTACCTCATGAGAAACTTTGGGCTGGAAGAAGCACAAGCTGGAATCAAGATTGCCGGGAGAAATACCAATAACCTCATATATGCAGATGACACCACCCTTATGGCAGAAAGTGAAGACGAACTAAAGAGCCTCTTAATGAAAGTAAAAGAGGAGAGTGAAAAAGTTGGCTTAGCTCAACATTCAGAAAACTAAGATCATGGTATGCAGTCCCATCACTTTATCGCAAATGCAATGGCTGATTTTATTTTTGGGGGGTCCAAAATCACTGCAGATGGTGACTGGAGCCATAAAATTAAAAGACACTTACTCCTTGGAAGGAAAGTTATGACCAACCTAAACAGCATATTCAAAAGCAGAGACATTACTTTGTCAACAAAGGTCCGTCTAGTCAAGGCTATGGTTTTTCCAGTGGTCATGTATGGATGTGAGAGTTGGACTACAAAGAAAGCTGAGTGCCAAAGAATTGATGCTTTTGAACTGTGGTGTTGGAGAAGACTCTTGAGAGTCCCTTGGACTGCAAGGAGGTCCAACCAGTCCATCCTAAAGGAGATCAGGCCTGGGTGTTCATTGGAAGGACTAATGTTGAAGCTGAAACTCCAATACTTCGGCCACCTGATGCGAAGAGCTTACTCATTTGAAAAGACCCTGATGCTGGGAATGATTGAAGGCAGGAGGAGAAGGGGATGACAGAGGATGAGATGGTTGGATGGCTTACCGACTTAATGGACATGAGTTTGGGTAAACTCCGAGAGTTAGTAATTTACAGGGAGGCCTGGTGTGGTGCGGTTCATGGGGTCACAAAGAGTCGGACTGAGCGACTGAACTGAACTGAACTGAACTGGAAGTGGCTTTGTCTTTCTCTTTTAAGGTAATGATGTTCTTGCACTATCTGTGGGTGGGGCCACTTCAGGCTGTCACAGTAACCGCCCTGCTCTGGATGGAAATAGGAATATCATGTCTTGCCGGGATGGCTGTTCTCATTATTCTTCTGCTTTTGCAAAGCTGCTTCGGGAAGTTGTTTTCATCATTCCGGTAAGAGAAACACTTCTTTTAAAAATTGATAATATATAATTGGTAATATCCACAGTCTGCTTGATGCTTTTGTTCAAAAACAAGACAAATACCTTCTCTAGTCTCTTCTTTGTGTGAGTTGTAGACCCTACAGGCTTAGCCAGTGGAGGCTCCAGCCTTAAAATGAAGGCTGATCCTGAAACAGGAACAGGGAAGGCATTCACTGGGTCCTCTTGGCACCGTGTCTGGAAAAAGTAGAGTGTCCTTCAGCAGAATTTAGCCATGTCCAAGTTATTTAAATATTGGTAAATAGTAATAATCTTGTAGCCCCATTTCTCACTGAATATATTTTTGTTATGCTTGTGTTGGGGCCTTTCAGGTATTTATTCATGTTTCCATTAAGTTATAAGCACCCCCAGGGCCAGGCTGATCTCCATTGTGTCTTCATGAAGCCCCACAGTCACAGCAGCACATGTGATGGAAAAGTGGCTGATGGTGAAGAGCCTTCTAGTTAGACTGAAGCAGGTCCCAGAGGGTTGGAGGTGGGTGGTTGTCAGGTGATGGAGATATTGTGCTGTTTGAAGGTCACTGAGTTGTGTTTGTTGTGTGTGTGTGCAGTTCTGTGCTTGGTGTCTTTCTTTATTTGGAATTTCCTTTCCTGTCTTTGCTGGAGAGATAGATGCTCTCTATCCTTTGAGGCCCTGTTCCAGTGCTACCAGGTCTCTGAAGCTCTTCTTGTTCTCCTTTCCTGGTGGAATTAACAGCCCCATCTTTTCTGCTCCCCAGAGCTTCTCTCCTATTTTATTACAGCACAGACTCTGTCTTCCTGGGTGTCTTTCTGTCTCCCTACCTGACTGTGACCTCTTTGAGCAGATGGTTTGTATCTGACACATTTCAGATTTTTCTTAGCCGATGCTGCACATTCTCCAAGTTACTTCTTGAAATGGACTGAATGGTTGACTTCCTAGTTGAAGCCTTTTTCTCCATTTGTACTTTGAGTAGGACCTGCCTGTGTTCTAAGTGCAAAAGGGCTGTAGAGAATAATTTTATTCCTAGCCCCGCCCCCATGCCCACTCCTGCTGCTGCTACTGAGGAAAGTTGAGCTGTGGTCACTGAGGCTCATCTCACGTCTGTCCCCTCAGGAGTAAGACTGCTGCTCTCACAGACAAGAGGATCAGGACCATGAGTGAAGTCATAACTGGCATCGGAACAATAAAAATGAATGCTTGGGAAAAGTCATTTATAGACCTTATTACCAGACTGAGAAGGTAAGTTTATATATATAGATATCACTCCATATTTTCATGCTTTATTTCCTATTCCATTGGATACTTTAGATGTCTTACCAAAGAAGTATTTAAGTTCATCTTCACATTAAGGTGAACATAAATACTAACTATTCACTGCATCCCCTACATGTTGCAGGAGGGTTAAGAATAGTGGAGATATCATTTACCCTGCTCTTTCATTTGCCATCTTTTCAAAGGAAAAAAATATATATATGCTTCTTACTTATATAGAAATTAAATTCTAAGTAGTTCTTAATACCTCAAATCCCAATAAGCAATGCTTTTAACATAGTATTTGAGACAATGACATTCAAACTAAAATTGTAATTTATGGTGATGGCTGATAACCAGGAAGATTATAGAGACTTGGTATACTTGTATTGAGCTGAACTGTATGAATCACTATTGTTCGTTGTTGCTGTGCTTAGTCACTCAGTTGGATCTGACTCCTTGTGACCCCATGGACTGTAGCTTCAGGCTTCTCTGGCCACGGGACTTCCTAGGCAAGAATACTGGAGTGGGTTGCCATTTCCTCCTCCAGAGGATCTTACAGACCCAGGGATTGAACCCGTGTCTCCTGCATTGGAAGTGGATTCTTTACCACCATGAAAGCTCATGAATCACTATTATTCAATTCAAATGGAGCTATGAAAATACTGTCCCTTTTGTTCTGCTTCATGTTTTTAGACTATTTTTCCATCGTTCATTTAAATATCTGATGAGCATTTCTCTGACCCCACCTTGTCACCTCTCACTTTTCACCTTTGCAGAGCCCATCTTCCTTCTACTCTGGCCTCCAAGCCTGACTCCAGCTCATCTTCAGGGTCCATGTGTGTGTGACTTGCCCTGACTCCACTGCTCCGAGTTACATATTCCAGCTCTGGGCTCCCTTGGGGGCTGTGATGACCATCTCTGTCTATTGTCTCCTAATTTTGTGGTTGCTAGGTCTCTTCGCCCATAAGTTCATGAGCGCCTGGAGGGGACAAGCTGTGTCTTTCTGTGAGGAGCCTGGCACAGGCTTGTGATTATGAAAGTTTGTTGAATGAATGTTGAGACTCCGTCAGATTGACCCAAAATTGTTTGAAATTGTGACAGAAAGCCTCTTACTTGAAAGAGTGAAGTGGGGATGAAGTGTGTGGTCCTGGTGTCGGCCAGACCCCTGAGTGTGCACTATGCTAATGTCTCCATGATGCGAAGGATGGTTTATCTTAATCTGTGTCCATTCTCTAGAAAGGGGCCACTTACACAGGGTACTGAATTCATGTCTTGTATTCTGATGCTTCTTATAAAACCTTTGTCCTACTTTATTTTTACAGTAAGGAAATTTCCAAGATTCTGAAAAGTTCCTACCTTAGAGGCATGAATTTGGCATCATTTTTCACTGTGAGCAAAATCATGATTTTTGTCACCTTCATCGCCAATGAGCTCCTTGACAACCTGATCTCAGCCAGCCAGGTGTTTGTGGTGGTGACGCTGTTCGAGGCTCTGCGGTTCTCGAGCACCCTCTACTTCCCCATGGCCATCGAGAAGGTGTCAGAAGCCGTCGTCAGCATCCAAAGAATCAAGGTTTAGTGAAAAATAATTTTTTAAACTTATAGGTGGATTTTACCTAAAATGCCTCTTTTATGTGGTGTCACTGTGTGCCAGTTAGGTGAGACTTAACTCTTTCAGTGCCAAGTTGGCAGTCTTTCCAAAATGTATGTATTTCCCTCTTTTCTTAGGTAAAGTGTGTTAAAAGTACTGTAAGATCCATGCTTGTTTAGGACTGGTAGTATAAATAGCAGCAGCACAGGCTGCATGCAGTGATGGCTGCAGGATGATTAAAATGTCTAAAGGCAGGAGAAGCAAACAGATGCATCTGCTGTGCTGACTGGAATGACTAGGCAGTGACTGTGCACAGTCCTGGGGTAACTACGATTCCTTTCTGGGCCGGGAGAGGAGGAACTTGCTGAGAAGTCCCTGTTCCCTGGGCAGGAAGAGTGGCCTCAGATTCACTTAGTTCTCTGTGTTTAAAAATGGAGTCTTTCCTCCAAAAGATATTTTCTTGTTGATTTCTGACTCTACATTTTTATTCCTGTCATTATATTACTTAGTGTCTAAGCCTGTCTCTAGCTGCCCTCTTCCTTTCAAACTTGTAACTCCGACCATACTTATTGTCTCCTCTTTTAAACTAAATGTCCCTAAGTATTCAGGGGTAAATAAACTAAATGTCCCTAAGTAGTCACACAATGGCCTGGCGCACAGTAGGTGCTCAAGTATTTCTGTTTAAAATGAAGATTAAATCAGCTCTGTAAAAATGAATGATTTATTATGACCTCATAAGCCAAAGAACTCTATTTTTCACTAAGTAAGGAAGGGGGACCCATGGTCCTGGCCTTGGATGATTCCAATAGGATTGCAAAGCACTCATTTAAAGTCTTCAATAACTTTAACATCTAGTAACAATCTGTCTCTGAGGTTGTTTTCCATTACCAGCTACAAGCAAATTAGTCTTTTTGGTAGTATCAACTTTCCTGCATAACCTGTTCTGGGTCTGCAATTCATGGCTCTACTGGCCATTTAACTTCAGCTTTTTCATCAGACTGAGTCTTGGAGAAAAATCCAGCCAGCACTTCTGGCGCCTTTACAAGCTGATCATATGTTGAATGGGGTCTCATTTAACCCTTGGAAGACTGTGACATCTGTTCACGTCAGAGGTATTGTTTGTGGACAGGTGCTCAATAAATTTAATTCTTCATATAAGGCATATTTTTCCTTTTCTTTATTTTTGTTTGAAATTGGGGTGTTTCTATTCTAATGTATACAGATTGAATATTGATGTCTTGGTTACATGCTTAAGCTGAAACTGGAATTTGATTCTGTCTAGACCAGATATATAACATATACGTTACTCTCCAGGGCCCTCAGTCTTTTTAATCAATAGAAGTTGATAATAGGCCTGAAGAGAAATTCAAGCAAGGCTTCACTGAGGCTTGTGCTGCAGCACAAAGTATGAAAACAAGAAACTGATGCCCCGTTGATGCTTTGAGAAGAGAGGGCTGGTTCCTTAAGTGGGATGAGGGTAGGGGAGGATTGGTGGTTTGAGCCACAGGGGTGACTTATGTGGTTTGCCCCCTGTCTGGTAGGTGTCATGTACCAAGATCGTGCACAGTTCCCTGCTTTGCTCCCAGCAGCTCAGAAATGCCAGTTAGCTTGTGATGTTTTTGTACCTTATTGTTCATGATTGCCTTTGCATATGTGCAGGTATGTTTAGTCCCTTAGGATTTCTTTGTATTTTGTTGCTCAAGGAGACGTTTGTCCAGATGCAAGCACTCCAGTAGAGGGTCCCAGGTCCCAGCCTGTCTCATCACCTTTTGCTTGTTGCTGTGTCAGCTTAGACTGTGTAAGTCTGTAGCCATGAAGTCAGTGGTTGGATGGTTTGAAGAGCCATGCAGTCTGTTCCTTCCTTAGCTGAGCCCTTGATGGGCTGACTGTGAAAGGCTAGGTCTTAGCTGGAGTTGGGACTGTAAAAGCACACGAATGATGTAGTGTCTCCCCTCTGTGTGACCTAGTATTCCTCAGGGGATTCAGAGGTAGGGAGGGCAGTGCCAGCTGGGGATGTGCTGAGCTGGTTTCAGAAGGGTTAATATTTGAGATGGACTAGAAGGGTGGGTGGGGTCAGTACTCAGGGCGTCCAGGCATAGGCCGCCTGGGGAGCATGGACTTAGGTGCAGGTGAGCCACTGGGGCGGTGGGTGGAGAGGGGGTGGGGTGGGGTGTTAAGCTTGTGGACACTCTCTGAGGGGCTGTAAGGAGATCGGGAGGGAGTGTCTTGGGGTGGAGTCAGTGAGGTTGGGGAGGACTGGGGAAAGAACCAGCAAAAGAAAAGTTGCATTATTGAAATAACTAATAGTGAGTGAGATTCTGAAATTATGTTGTTTCAAGAGGAAAATAGAGTTGGGAGAGAGATGAATTGTGTCAGAACAGGCGATGGTGGTGGGGAGAAAGAACTCAGGCTGTGGTGGTTGAAAGCCTGCAAATGTGTCCTCATACCACTCTCCGTCCATCCTGCCTCCTGGTGGACATGGGCTCCGGGCGGGTAGGAGTCACTGTGCTCAGTGTTAGGTTCTCAGTGAGCTAGGATGAGTGGAGGAAGGAATGAATGAAAGCATCTTCCACCAGATGATATTTGACAGAAATGCAAGGATCCTGTCTTTCTTTTCCTGCACAAGGGTTTTCACATTCAGTTTTGACCAGTTCTTCTTTTTAAGTAGAAGTTTGCAATCACATTTATGACTCTGAGGCACAATAGATAGGGTGTCAAGATGTTTAAGGTAGTAGATTACTATTTATGTGTCATTTTCTTTCTCAAACATCCTCACATGCTTGTTTAAGTTTTTCCCCATATGGGTTAGGATTTGGTTTACCTGTGGGTCCCAGAGGTACCCATGCTAAAGCTGCTTACAGGGGTCATTTGCTTTTCTCTCATGCAAGAAACCTGTGAGGCTCTGTATGGGTTTCCTGGGGCTGCGGATACAAAGTACCACAAAACATGTGGCTTAAAACCACAGGAATGTTTTGTTTCCCAGTCCTGGAGGCTAGAAGTCTGAAATCAAGTTATCAGCAGAGTCAGGATCCCTCTGAATCCGATAAGGGAGCATCCTTTCTTGCCTCTGCTAACTCTGAGTGATTGCAGGCAAATCTTGGTGTTTCTTGGCTTGAAAGCCATCACCCCAGCCTCTGTCTCCATCATCAGGTAGCTGTTTTTTGTGTGTCTGTCTGTCTCTGCATTTCTCATAAGGACTCCAGTCATATTGGATTCAGGGCCCACCCTACTCTACTGTGATCTTGCTTTAATTGATTACATTTCCAACAACCAAATTCCCAAATAAAGTCACATTTTGAGCTAACTGGAGTTAGGATGTACCTTTTATGTGGTGATACAACTCTCCCCATAACAAGTCCCATGGCTAGTGTGAACCTCCGTGGTGTCAGGACCCAGACTCTTTCTCTCTTCTCATGTTACTCCACTGCATGTGACCTTGACCCCGCTGGCAGCCCCCAAGGCCCAGGCTGAGGCAGAGGAAGGTCCTGGTCGCTGTCACTCTCCACGGACCTGGATTTAGTCACGTGACTGCTCCTGTCTGCTTGGGAGCCTCGAGACAGAGGGAGGGCATCCCTCCAGGCTGCCACATGCAGGTAAAATCTAGGTTTGTTACCTCAGAAGAACAAGAGCAGATTTCAAGGACAGCCAGCAGTCTCTGCCTCTTGTTCACAGTTTTGGGGACCTTGGGGAGTGGGAGTGGTCTAAGTTGTTTGTTCAGTTTCTCTATTGCTCTAGCTTTTCTCATTGAATTATATCTAGCATTTGCAAGGCAAGAGGGAATTTTCTTGTATGTGTTTGTCAGCTTTGTAGCAATTTGTAAGATTTTGTTGTATTCAACTACTGTGCATCAGTTAGTTGCAAAGTGGTGTAGAAGATACCAAGAAGTGAGAGATGCAGCCATTCCTGCTGTGGAGGAATGAGGGCATGGACTAAGAAGAGGCAGTGATTGTGAAAAGATGTTTGTGAAATATCTTTTAAGACATAGAAACTTACACAGTTTTCTTTTTAGAATGATGACTTAGTAATAGTTAATGACAAGCAGTGATGTGGTATTGACACCCACAAGGGGGAAAGCAGAGTGTACAGGGTTTGCACTCAGAGTCTCTGTCGTTGGTCTTGGGTTCCCAGCCTGTCCTGTGCCACCTGCTTCCTGACGGCCTGGGGAGGGCCTTCCTCTCTGTGTTCTAGCAGTGTTGCATGGCGCTTGGCACATGGTGGGATTCAGTTAGTATTTATGAAATAATTTCCTACCAGCTCACCTGTTTATTGTTGGTAACACAAAAGTAAAACAATAAAAATGTCCAGGTTCTAAATGTATTGGAGTTTGAAGCCATATTTATTGTCTTCTTAGAGAGGAACCAGTACACTTGTTGAGAAAGTAACAAAGATAGCCTCATGGCCAGGAATTTTTATTTATTTATTTTATATACACACACAGACACACAGACACACACACATACATACTCTATATATGTGTGTATATGCTATGCTATATATATATATATACACACACATATATATATATATGCTATACTGTATTATATACTTAGTTGTACATATAATAATGATATATTTAATGTTTCTCATGTGAACCAAGACCTAATAAAATACAGCTGTAAAATGATAGGTAGGTATAAATGATAGGTATAAAACTTTTTATTGCCAATTCCATAGAAGCAGTTGTTTTATTTGTAATTTGTTCTTGCAGTATAAATAATCTATGTTTTGCTTTTTTTCTGTAGAACTTTTTGTTACTTGATGAGATAACACAGTGCTACCCTCTGCTGCCATCAGATGGTAAAACAACCGTGGATGTGCAAGCTTTTACAGCTTCTTGGGAAAAGGTAAGAAACTTTGCTTTCCAAAATTATGACTGCTTAAAGATAACTGTGACATAGATTTATTGGAGAATTTTGAGATTTTACATATACTGTAAAATGTGACTTGCTCATTTACTTAGAATATATTATAAAAATTCTCAGAATCAGGGATGAGGTTTGCAATGAATGGAGATTAAGTGTAAAATCAGCCTGAGGCATTTGACATGTTACTCTTTTTCTCATTTTCAAGAGAGCTTTCAGTGTATTAGCACATGTTGAACTTAAAGTATATAAATTCTTCTTTTAGTTTTTAGTTTATTTTTCATCATGTTTTATTACAGAGTATTAAATATAATTCCCTGTGCTATACAATAGGATGACCTTAAACAAAAGATATAGAGCACAAATATTTTCAAGCTTTTCTTGAAAACCCAGATCTAATATTTTGAGCTGAAGTGTGAAGTGTCAGTTGCTTCACTTGTCTCTGAGTCTTTGTGATCACATGGACTGTAGCCCACCAGGCCCCTCTGTCCATGGGGATGGATACCCACTCCAGCATTTCTGTTGTTGTTATTGTTCAGTCGCTCAGTCATGTCCAAATCTGTGCGACTCCATAAACTGCAGCATGCAAGACTCCCTTGTGCATCACCAACTCCCGGAGCTTGCTCAAACTCATGTCCATCGAGTCAGTGATGCCATCCAACCATCTCATCTTCTGTTGTCCCCTTCTTCTGCCTTCAGTCTTTCCCAGCATCAGGGTCTTTTCTAATGAGTCTATTCTTCGCATCAGGTGGGCAAAGTATTAGAGTTTCAGCTTCAGCATCAGTCCTTCCAATGAATATGCAAGATTGATTTCCTTTAGGATTGACTTGTTTGATGTCCTTGCTGTTCAAGGGACTCTCAAGAGTCTTCTCTAACACCACAGTTCAAAAGCATCAATTCTTCAGTGCTCAGCCTTCTTTATGGTGAAAACTGTCACATCCAGACATGACTACGGGAAAAACCATAGCTTTGACTAGATGGGCCATTATCAGCAAAGTAATGTCTTTGCTTTTTAATACACAGTCTAGGTTTGTCACAGCTCTTGTGCCAAGGAGCAAGCATCTTTGAATTTCATGGCTGCAGTCACTGTCTGAAGTGATTTTGGAGCACAAGAAAATAAAATATGTCACTGTTTCTACTTTCTATTTGCCATGAAGTGATGGGACCAGATGCCATGATCTTAGTTGTTCGAATGTTGAGTTTTAAGCCAACATTCACTCTTTTTCACTCTCCTCTTTCACCTTCATCAAGAGGCTCTTTAGTTCTTCTTCATTCTCTGCCATTAAGTGGCATAATCTGCATGTTTGAGATTATTGATATTCTATCAGAATTCTAGATTCCATTTTGTGATCATCTAGTCATTTTGCATCATGTAATCTGTATAAAAGTTAAACAAGTAGGGTGACCATATACAGCTTTGACGTACTCCTTTCCTGATTTTGAACCAGTCAGTTGTTGCATGTCCAGTTCTAACTGTTGCTTCTTGACCTGCATTCAGGTTTCTCAGGAGGCAAGTAAGGTGGTCTGGTATTCCCATCTCTTTCAGAATTTTCCACAGTTTGTTGTGATCCACACAGTCAAAGGCTTTAGTCAGTGAAGCACAAGTAGATGTTTTTCTGGAATTACCTTGCTTTTCTGTGATTTAATAGATATCGGCAATTTGATCTCTGGTTCCTCTGCCTTTTCTAATTCCAGCTTATACATCAGAAAGTTCTCAGTTTACATACTGCTGAAGCCTAGCTTGAAGAATTTTGAGCAATACTTTGCTAGCACATGAAATGAGTGCAATTGTGTGGTAGTTGGAAAAAAGAAGGAAACTTCCTAAAGTGAGCTAAAGCTACCTCAAATCCCCAAAGAGATAAAATCTGATGAAGAGGTCTCCAGGACACAATATCTTAAAATAGGAAAGAGAAAAATGTGGGTTATATTTTGCATATCAATTATGTTGATTATTGTTATATTTTCCACTTTCTAAAAAACTGTGTTACGTTATTAAAATGGGTAAATTAAATTCAAAACTTTACTTTGTAGGCATCAGAGACCCCAACCCTACAAGGACTTTCCTTTACTGTCAGACCTGGTGAACTGTTAGTTGTGGTTGGACCTGTGGGAGCGGGAAAGGTAAGTTAATGATGTCTTTTGTCAGCTTGATGCAACACCACAGCTCCTGTTAAATTCTCAGAATTCAGCCCAGATCTGTGTGTGACTCAGTTTGAATTGAGTGTATCTAGAAGAGTGTCTCTCTATGTGTGTTCATGGAACACTCATTTTACAATAATGTTTCATGGCGAAATAAATCAGGATAAACACACACTATCTTTTCGTTCTTGGTGCTTCCCGTTTCCCAGTTGGGAACTGCCTGTGCGGAATTTGGATGTCTTAGTGAAGGAAAGTATTTATGTGACAGCTGTTCTGGAATAAATTAAATTAAATCAGACTTAAATTGAAGAAAGTAGGGGAAACCAGTAGACCGTTCAGTTATGACCTAAATCAAATCTCTTATGGAAGTGGAAATGAGAAATAGATTTAAGGGACTAGATCTGACAGACAGAGTGTCTGATGAACTATGGATGGAGGTTCGTGACTTTGTACAGGAGACAGGGATCAAGACCATAGTCAAGATAAAGAAATGCAAAACGGCAAAACGGCTGTCTGAGGAGGCCTTACAAATAGCTGTGAAAAGAAGAGAAGCAAACAGCAAAGGAGAAAAGGAACGATATACCCATTTGAATGCAGAGTTCCAAAGAATAGCAAGGAGAGATAAGAAAGCCTTCCTCAGCAATCAATGCAAACAAATAGAGGAAAACAATAGAATGGGAAAGAATAGAGATCTCTTCAAGAAAATTAGAGATACCAAGGGAACATTTCATTCAAAGATGGGCATAATAAAGGATAGAAATGGTAGGGATCTAACAGAAGCAGAAGATATTAAGAAGAGATGGCAAGAATACACAGAAGAACTGTACAAAAAAGATCTTCACAATCCAGATAATCACAATGGTGTGATCACTGACCTAGAGCCAGACATCCTGGAATGTGAAGTCGAGTGGGCCTTAGGAAGCATTATTACGAACAAAGCTAGTGACGGTTTTGGAATTCCAGTTGAGCTCTTTCAAATCCTAAAAGATGATGCTGTGAAAGTGCTGCACTCAATAGTCCAGCAAATTTGGAAAACTCAGCAGTGGCCAGAGGACTGGAAAAGTTCAGTTTTCATTCCAATCCCAAAGAAAGGCAATGCCAAAGAATGCTCAAACTACCACACAATTGCACTCATCTCACACGCTAGTAAAGTAATGCCCAAAATTCTCCAAGCCAGGCTTAAGCAATACGTGAACCGTGAACTTCCAGATGTTCAAGCTGGTTTTAGAAAAGGCAGAGGAAACAGAGATCAAATTGCCAACATCTGCTGGATCATCGAAAAAGCAAGAGAGTTCCAGAAAAATATCTACTTCTGATTTATTGACTATGCCAAAGTCTTTGACTGTGTGGATCACAATAAACTGTGGAAAATTCTGAAAGAGATGGGAATACCAGACCACCTGACATGCCTCCTGAGAAACCTATATGCAGGTCAGGAAGCAACAGTTAGAACTGGACATGGAACACCAGACTGGTTCCAAATCAGAAAAGGAGTATGTCAAGGCTGTATATTGTCACCATGCTTATTTAACTTCTATGCAGAGTACCTCATGAGAAACTTTGGGCTGGAAGAAGCACAAGCTGGAATCAAGATTGCTGGCAGAAATATCAATAACCTCAGATATGCAGATGAACCACCCTTATGGCAGAAAGTGAAGAAGAACTAAAGAGCCTCTTGATGAAAGTGAAAGAGGAAAGTGAAAATTTGGCTTAAAACTCAACATTCAGAAAACTAAGATCATGGCATCCTGTCCTATCACTTCATGGGAAATAGATGGGGAAACTGTGGCTGACTATTTTTTTGGGCTCCAAAATCACTGCAGATGGTGATTGCAGCCATGAAATTAAAAGATGCTTACTCCTTGGTAAGAAAATTATGACCAACCTAGACAGCAGATTAAAAAGCAGAGACATTACTTTGTCAACAAAAGTCCATCTAGTCAAGGCTATGGTTTTTCCAGTGGTCATGTATAGATGTGAGATTTGGACTATAAAGAAAGCTGAGCACCGAAGAATTGATGCTTTTGAACTGTGGTGTTGGAGAAGACTCTTGAGAGTCCCTTGGGCTGCAAGGAGGTCCAACCAGTCCATCCTAAAGGAGATCAGTCCTGGGTGTTCATTGGAAGGACTGATGTTGAAGCTGAAACTCCAATACTTTGGCCACCTGATGGGAAGAGCTGACTCATTGGAAAAGACCCTGATGCTGGGAAAGATTGAAGGCAGGAGGAGAAGTGGATGACAGAGGATGAGACGGTTGGATGGTATCATCGACTCAATGGACATCAGTTTGGGTAAACTCTGGGAGTTGGTGATGGACAGGCAGGCCTGATGTGCTGCGGTTCATGGGCTTACAAAGAGTCAGACATGACTGAGCAACTGAACTGATACTGTTCAGGATAGACAGAGACAATGGGGACTTCTTTTCATCTTAGTGGCCCTTCCAGGATATCTGGAGATCATAAAGGCTCTTCCTGGAAGCTTTGAGTATTTCCTCCTATGACTTGACATGATCCCATCAGTGCATGTGTAGTGAGTGTGCAGCTATGTGCTGGAGATAAAGGTACAGAAGTGAGCAAGACCCTGACTTTCTGCCTTTCAGAGGCAATCAGGTTGTTGGGTGAGACAGATATGCAGTCATATTATTTCAGCCCAGTGTCATGAGCACTCTGATGGTGTGGATACACACACGCCACATCTGTGTGATGTTGAAGATTGAAAGGAAAGGTGCACATACCCTTGGTCTGAAACAACAAAGTACAGAAACCTAATGTGGGGTGTGGGCTTCCCTGGTGGCTCAGTGGTAAAATAATCCCCTGCTAATACAGGAGACACAGGTTCGGTCCCTGGTCTGGGAAGTTC
This sequence comes from Bubalus kerabau, assembly GCF_029407905.1. NCBI lineage: Eukaryota > Metazoa > Chordata > Mammalia > Artiodactyla > Bovidae > Bubalus > Bubalus kerabau. The sequence goes on from NC_073635.1 coordinate 72,980,790, forward strand.
CCACCTCCCAGTTGTGGAGCAACTAATCCCATGCACCACAACTGTTGGGCCTCTGCTCTGGGGCCTGGAGGTGCAACAACTGAGCCCATGGGCCACAACTGCTGAAGCCTGCCTGCTAGAGTCTCAACAAGAAAACCCCCATGCACTGCAATGACAACCCAGTGCAAGCAAAAATAAATAAAATTAAGAATTGTGGTATGGCAGAAACCGAAACAACATTGTAAAAAAATAAATGAAAAAGATAAAAGAACTAAAAATAAATAAAATTATTTTTAAAAATGTGGGATGTGTACATGAAAGGGTGCTGATTTCCTCTGTCATGGACTTTTGCTCTGCAGACACAACTTACTTGAGAGTTCTTTCAGTTGGCTATATTCTTCACACATAGCTTTTTAAGAACAAGTGTTTGTCAAGTAAAGGATACCAGATGCAGGAACAATTGCACTGAACATCATATATATCAAATACACATCCTGCTGGGCTCTGTTAGAGAAGGATGTTGCTGCTGCTGCTACTGCTGCTAAGTTGCTTCAGTCGTGTCCAAATCTGTGCGACCTCATAGACGGCAGCCCACCAGTCTCCCCCTTCCCTGGGATTCTCCAGGCAAGAAAACTGGAGTGGGTTGCCATTTCCTTCTCCAATGCATGAAAGTGAAAAGTGAAAGTGAAGTCGCTCAGTCATGTCCAACTCTTAGTGACCCCATGGACTGCAGCCTACCAGGCTCCTCCGTCCATGGGGTTTTTCAGGCAAGAGTACTGGAGTGGGTTGCCATTGCCTTCTCTGAGAGAAGGATGTTAAACATTCTCAATTATTCTTTGCTGAGTAGAATTTCACCTGGGGGGATACTCGGGCAGAGTAGATTGTTTATACTATTAATATGTTCCTTATCAGTCATTTTCATTGACCGTTAGTGTTATTTTCACTTTTTTTGTTGTTGTTGTTTTGGTCTCAACTGGGAGGGCTGTACTTTATCCTGTTGAAGGAAAGGGTTCTATCACGTATCAAGAGCCAGGGTGGGGTCAGCTGTGCTGCGGGGCGTCTTCCATCCTGAGTGCACCCTGTTCACATGTGTGTGTTGCCATCTGTTTCAGTCGTCACTGCTAAACGCTCTGCTGGGGGAGCTGCCCCCGAGCCAGGGACAGGTCAGCGTGCACGGGAGGATCGCATATGTTTCTCAGCAGCCCTGGGTGTTTCCAGGGACTATAAAGAGTAACATTTTATTTGGGAAGAAATATAAAGAAGACAGATATGAAGAAGTAATAAGGGCTTGTGCTTTGAAAGCGGTGAGTAATGACTTCTGACTTGCATATACTTAAATTTCATTTTTTTAATATAAATTTATTTATTTTAATTGGAGGTAAATTACTTTACAATATTGTATTGGTTTTGCCATACATCAACATGAATCCGCCATGGGTATTCACATGTTCCCCATCCCGAAACCCCCTTCCGCCTCCCTCCCCATACCATCCCTCTGGGTCATCTCAGTGCACCAGCCCCAAGCAACCAGTATCATGCATCGAACCTGGACTGGTGATTTGTTTCATATATGATATTCTACATGTTTCAATGCCTTTCTCCCAAATCATCCCACCCTCTCCCTTTCCCACAGAGTCCAAAAGACTGTTATATACATCAGTGTCTCTTTTGTTGTCTCGCATACAGGGTATCATTACCATCTTTCTAAATTCCATATATATGCGTTAGTATACTGTATTGGTGTTTTTCTTTCTGGCTTACTTCACTCTGTATAATAGGCTCCAGTTTCATCCACCTTATTAGAACTGATTCAAATGTATTATTTTTAATGGCTGAGTAATACTCCATTGTGTATATGTACCACAGCTTTCTTATCCATTCATCTGCTGATGGACATCTAGGTTGCTTCCATGTCCTGGCTATTATAAACAGTGCTGCAATGAACATTGGGGTACATGGGTCTCTTTCAATTCTGGTTTTCTTGGTGTGTATGCCTAGCAGTGGGATTCCTGGGTCTTAAGGCAGTTCTATTTTGAGTTTTTTAAGGAATTTCCACACTGTTCTCCATAATGGCTGTACTAGTTTGCATTCCCACCAACAGTGTAAGAGAGTCCTCTATGATAGTGGTTTACACTACAAGGTTTGTTAAAAGTTCTTTTTAAAAAATAGATTTTTGAATGTTGCTTAACATTTAAGTTGGTCTTCTGGATAAATCAGCTGCTGCTGCTGCTGCTGCTGCTAAGTCGCTTCAGTCGTGTCCAACTCTGTGAAACCCCATGGACTGCAGCCTACCAGGCTTCTCCATCCATGGGATTCTCCAGGCAAGAACACTGGAGTGGGTTGCCATTTCCTTCTCCAATGCATGAAAGTGGAAAGTGAAAGTGAAGTCGCTCAGTCGTGTCTGACTCTTAGCGACCCCATGGACTTCAGCCTACCAGGCTCCTCCATCCATGAGATTTTCCAGGCAACAGTACTGGAGTGGGGTGCCATTGCCTTCTCTGGATGAATCAGCAGGCTTACATAAATAAGCATATGTATTTACATATGCTGTCATTTTAATTCTTATAGGTTAGTAACACAGAATACATTATCTGGAGGGGGGATTGTTTCATTCTGTGAAGTTTTCATTCACTTTCAACATTTTTTAATGGAAAGTTATAAATATTTACAAAAAGAGAGCATGGTATAATGAATCCTCATGTACCACCCCCAGCTTCAGCCAGAATCAGCTGGTGACCAGTCTTGCTGCATCTCTACCCCTGCCAGCCCCACCCCAACCCCAGAGTATTGTGGAGCTGATCCTAGACCTCAGATCAGTTCATCTGTAAACATTTCATTATTTTTCTCTAAAAGATAGGAAAGCTTTGGGGGAAAATCACTACTTTATTTCATCTGAAAAATACCTTGAATTCCTGAATATCACCCACCTGCTAGTCTGTGTTTACATGCTGCTGATCATCTCAGTAGTCAATCTTCACCACTGTTGGAACCCACACAAGGTCTGCCCCCTGCACTTGGCTGATGCCTCCTTGGTCCCATTTAGTCTGTGAGGTTCTCTCACCACTTCATTTTTGACTTGTAATGTATTATTTAAGAAAACCGGAATGGTTTAAAATTTCTTTTTAATACTGCGTCATTTCACTGAGGGAGATTGTTTTCAGAAATGGCATTGAGTTTCACAGAGAATGGTAAGATGAAAGGTTTCACTGTATTTTGGGCATTAAATAAGATTAGTGAGTAAACGATGAGACCTAAACTTAAGTGATAGGAGAATACAATTGACAAAAAGCAAGGAAAAAGAGTAAATAATGTTAAATACTATGTTACTCTCTTGGGTTGTAAAAAACCAGTGAATAATATCATTAAAGGTCTCCCTCTGGGGTCTCTTCAGTGCAGTCTGGACATCTGACTGCTCTTTTGTACTGTGAGGAAAAGACAGGGACAGATTTTTAAAGGTGTGGTATTGAAAGCTCCAGACCTGCTTTGTGAGGAAATCATGATTCTCCTGGAACAAGGGCTTGAACATCATAGGTTGCATCAGGTGTGTGTGTTCATGCTAAATCACTTCTGTTGTGTCCAGCGCTGTGGCCCTATGAACTGTAGCTTGCCAGACTCCTCTGTCCATGGGATTCTTCAGGCAAGAATAGTGGAGTGGGTTGCCATTTCCCTCCCCAGGGGATCATCCCAACCCAGGGATCAAACCCGAGTCTCTATCTCCTGCATTGGTGGGTGGGTTCTTTACCACCAGCGCCACCTGGGAAGCCCTGCATCAGGTGAGCAGCATTTCACAATGATGTGGACACACAGAATTGCTTGTTTAATGGGCTCGCTTCTTCAGGTTCTTGTTCATGGGTGACTGTACATTTGCAGAAATGATGTCAGGTTAGCAGGAATGAGCTAGATTTTTATTAAATGGTCTAGATACTATATATGGAGAAGGCAATGGCACCCCACTCCAGTACTCTTGCCTGGAAAATCCCATGCACGGAAGAGCCTGGTGGGCTGCAATCCATGGGGTTGCTACGGGTTGGGCACGACTGAGCGACTTCACTTTCACTTTTCAATTTCATGCATTGGAGAAGGAAATGGCAATCCAGTGTTCTTGCCTGGATAATCCCAGGGATGGGGGAGACTGATGGGCTACCGTCTATGGGGTCGCATAGAGTCAGACACGACTGAAGGGACTTAGAAGCAGATACCATATAAGAAGGGAAAGCAAATGCAGAACAGTGAGAACAGTAGCTCCCATTAATTCAGAGTCTACGTGCAAATCATTTTTCTGCCTTTCACACATGTGCATGCACACACCTAAAAAGGTTTATGAGTTATTCATTCTTTATGAGTATCTTCAATATTCCCATCTTCAACTTACAGTTAGTAAAACTGAGACTGGGACAGATGAGACACCTCATCTCTACATTTGTAGCTCAAGTTCAGATCCTCGGGACCAATGCTTTGCTGCAGGCTCGTGGGGTGACTGGACCACTAATGTAGGCAGTGTTCTGTGGCTTCACCCAATGGGGCATGTATGCAGCACAGACTTTGGTGGAACAGGCCCTGCAGGACTTGGATGCACAGCAGTTCTTCTGTACATGATTTGACTTCTATAAACATGGACTGCTCTCACGTTCTGCTGCATAGTTGGGACATGGAGTTGGGGTCCCTTGTGCCCATTCCCTCCTTGGAAGGAAGGGAGGCCCAGCATGGAGAAGTAGTGGAGAGGAGAGTTCTGGCCCCGGGTTCATCACTTGCCTGCTGTCACTCTGGACATGTCCTGTTACCTGCCTGGACCTCTGACATTTCTGCAGTAAAATGAGGACATTGGGTCAGAGGGTTTAGTTGCTGCTCTGAAATGTCATCTATGACTCTGATTAACAAGAGGTTAGCAAGGTCTTTATGACACCTGGGAATTAGTAAGTTATGAGAGCATCTGCTTATCTCCTTTTGGATTCCAGGTCTCAGTGGATGGACATAAGGCAGGCACAGGAAATACTGGCATCCGTAGACACAGAGACGGCATAGACAGTGCAGTAGAAAAGGCTTGGCCTTTGGAGAGAAACAGTCCTGGGTAATGACTCCAGGTGTTTGTCTCAATTTCCTTTCTTATTAAATGGGGGAGGGGGATAACTGTAAAAATTACAGAAAATGCCTGTGAAATGTAAACAAACCAGGGTTTCAGTAAGTGCTGGCCATTGTTGCTATTTCTAACCTTTTTCTCTCCATCCATCTATCCATGCATACAAATATAATAAAGATTTCTCCTTACTCTCATCTCCCCAAATCCTGGAGGAAAAGCCATAAAAAAGCAACATCTATTTATTTATTAAACTGTTATTTATTTTAATTGGAGGATTATTACAATATTGTGATGATTTTTACCATACATCAACATGAATTTGCCATGGGTATACATATCTCCCCCATCCTGAACCCACCTCCCACCTCTCTACCCACCCTATCCCTCTGGGTTGTCCCAGAGTACTGACTTTGGGTGCCCTACTTCATGCATCAAACTTGCACTGGTCATCTATTTTACATATGTTAATGTGTATGTTTCAAGCTATTCTCTCAAATCATCCCACTTTCACCTTCTTCCACTGAGTCCAAAAGTCTGTTCTTTACCTCAGTCACCTTTGCTGCCTTGCATGTAAGATTGTCATTACCGTCTTTCTAAAAGCAACATTTTTTGTATAACATATGTTAAAAACAACTAGATGTATTATACTAGATCTTATTGAAGTAATCATTTAAGTTCATTGAGCTGAAAACTTTCTGTAACAAAATAGGGAGACATGAAGTAGTCACACTGGCAGTATCAATTCAGGTTGATGACATCAACTCCACGATCTAGGAGTCAGAAGGTTCAGGAATTGAGTCCCAGTTTCTCTGTTGATCAGGTGTGTGGGTTTGACTGTTTGATCCTTACAAGACTGTTACTTCATCTGTAAAATGGAGATAATAAGACTATCAACCTCATGAGGTTGTTTTGGGGATGAAATGTGGTTGTGATTTTAAAGCACCTGCTTGCTAAGGACATAACAAGCACTCTGTAAGTATTAGAATGGTTTTGAAAATAAATTAGCTTTTAATTATAAGCTCAGTCAGTTTCTGGTAAAATTACATCCATAAAATGTGACATGTAAGAAAGAAGGTATTTGAGTATTAACTTCCATTGTTTGAGTTGGTAGTTCTGTAGGTGCTCTGCTGCTGCTGCTGCTGCTAAGTCACTTCAGTCATGTCCGACTCTGTGTGACCCCATGGATGGCAGCCCACCAGGCTCCCCCATCCCTGGGATTCTCCAGGCAAGAACACTGGAGTGGGTTGCCATTTCCTTCTCCAATGCATGAAAGTGAAAAGTGAAAGTGAAGTCGCTCAGTCATGTCTGACTCTCTGTGACCCCATGGACTGCAGCCTACCAGGCTTCTCCGTCCATGGGATTTTCCATGCAAGAGTACTGGAGTGCTCTACACACAGTGTATTATATACATCAACAATAATATTCTGTTACCATGATATAAGCAATATTGTGTGCAACATTTGTCTCCATGTTATCTTTAAGGCTTTTGAAAATGTTTAGTGAACACATATTTAAAGGTATCAAATTGATAAATTCTAGTTTAATATTTTTCCACATAGATCACTTACTTGGCCATAGGATAGTAAGTTTATTGACACTTACATGTCTAAGTGTAGAGGCCTTCAAGTCTTGAATTACTTAAGTGTTGTCTTCATTTCAAAAATATCTTCAGTCACCACCTGGGCAGCATGATGTGAAAGAGCAGAAGACTCTGAACTGACATGAACTCATTCAAATTCCAGCTCTTCTGTTTAAAAGCTGACCGCCCTCAGACCAGTGATGTGGTCAGAGTTTCTCAGTTTCTTCATCTGTGAAATGGGGCCAACACTTACTGTGAAGCTTGCTGTGAGGATTAGAGATAATCAGCATCAGGTTCCAGAACAGAGCTTGGTGCACAGATCTTACCCCCAAGAGCTGTGAGAAGCCATGTGCATGTGTACAAATGATGGAGCAGAATAAGACGGGTCCTTCATGAGAAATGAGAGATGTAAACAGAACCCAGCAGGAAGAGAGACGAGTCCAGGATGGTTCCATGGGAGAGTGTGCTTGGGATGAGCCTGGAAAGATGGGCAGGATATGACAGGCCATGAGAGGAGGGGCAATTCCACAAGGAAGAAAAGCTGTGAAGGAAGGAGGGCTCCTGCTGCTTGACTCTTATGTCCAGCCCTCTTCTGCAAGGGCCTCATGTCCAGCCCACGTTAACCATTTCAGCAGTCTGCTCCATGGTGCTTCTACTGTAAGTCTCCACCATCACTGAAGGGCCTTTGATGTGCTTCTGGATGGATGGCATCAAACCAGCATCACCATTTCCTAGTTTGCCTCTAGTGTGTGTGTGTGCTGTTCAATAAGAATTGGTTAAATTTTGGGGCTTCCCTGGTGGCTCAGACAGTAAAGAATCTGTCTGCAATACAGGAAGACCTAGGTTCACTCCCTGGCTTGGAAAGATCCCCTGAAGAAGAAAATGGGAACCCACTCCAGTATTCTTGCCTGGAGAATTCCATAGACAGAGGAGCCTGGTAGGCTATAGTCCATGGGATCACATAATTGGACTCGACTGACTAGCACTTACTTACTTACTTAAATTAGAGGTAACAAATATGAATAAGAACACTTTGCTGTCAGTGGAAGGAACTATAATATATGCCCAACTAAGGCTTTCCCCTTTGATCTAATTAGAACGTGGCAGCTGAGAAATCAACTGTACTTGCTTTTACTTCAAATCCTCCAAAATGTTTTCCCCCTTGGTGGCTTGTTCATATATAATTTGCAGAGTCAACAACACACTCAAAGTGTTACTACCAGACTCAGAGATAGTTTTTTATGTCCTGGAAAGAGAGGCTGTGAGTGCTTTTTTCTAGAATGTGGTTGCTGCTGCTGCTAAGTCGTGTCAGTCATGTCCAACTCTGTGCGACCCCACAGATGGCAGCACACCAGGCTTCGCCGTCCCTGGGATTCTTCAGGCAAGAACACTGGAGTGGGTTGCCATTTCCTTCTCCAATGCATGAAAGGGAAAAGTGAAAGTGAAGTCACTCAGTCGTGTCTGACTCTTCGCTGCTCCCCATGGACTGTAGCCCACCAGGCTCCTCCATCCATGGGATTTTCCAGGCAAGAGTACTGCAGTGGGGTGCTGTTGCCTTCTCTGGAATGTGGTTAAGATTGCTGTATTACAATGTGGTGCTTTTTAAAGAAGAAAACCATTTGAACAACATGAAATCAAAGCAGAAAAACTAAGCAGAACAGTTTGTAAGGACTGTGAACAGTGAAAGAGAGGCCAAGTAATTCTGTGTGTGTGCTTGAGGCTGAGAACTTAACACAAAGTTCATTTTTTTTTTTTTTCAATGAAAACACAAAGCAAGAGACGGTATTAATTTCTGAGCTCAAGAAAGAAAGAATGTGAGGTAATTATAAATTATCACATCAGAACATTTGTTGCCTTTCATCAGATGCCCCTCTATTAAGATTTGAGTGAGTATGTGTCTGTGTTTTTGTGGTTGTCAAGGAGGGTTACGATGCAGTCTCTTTCTTCCATGGTGGTCATGTGCTTTGTATGTTATGATTCACACTGTAAACAGGGTCCTACTGTTGGCTTGGTGAGAAAATAGGGATCAGTCACCAAGAGAAAGTTATAATCAACTCATGTCGTTTTTTCATTTGTGGAGGTGTTCACACACTTCCTGAGATTTTCACAGCATCCTTGAATTCAGGGGCTCTGGTTTCTGCAGCACATTCTATAGAAGAGGATAATGAGACTTAGGGAGGTCAAAGGACTTGTTCATCATGGTGGCATCAGTGTGCTACTTGCTTTCTCTCCAAATTTGCTGCAGTAGAGACAGAGAAGTGAGGGCTTCACCTACAGAAAGGTACTGCTGTGCATCCTAGGTTGATGCCTCAGCAGTTTAGTGATAAAAACTCCAAACTCTGTCTATGACAGAATGTGCCAATTGGCAATTATAGCAACCTAAGACTTCTAATATAATACCATGTAACTTAAGTCTAAGGCAGAGGAACCAGAGCTCAAATTCCCAACATCTGTTGGATCATATAAAAAGCAAGAGAATTCCAGAAAAGCATCTACTTCTGCCTCATTGATATGATAAAGCCTTTCACTGTGTGGATCACAACAAAGGGTGGAAAATTCCTAAAAGAAATGGGAATACCAGACCACCTTACCGGCCACCTACGAAACTTGCATGGAGGTCAAGAAGCAACAGCTAGAACTGGACATGGAACAACAGACTGATTCCAAATTAGGAAAGGAATACATCAAAGCTGTATATTGTCACCCTGCTTATTTAACTTACATGCACAGTACACCATGTGAAATGCCAGACTGGATGAAACACAAGCTGGAATAAAGATTGCTGGGAGAAATATCAATAACCTCAGATATGCAGATGATATCACCCTTATAACAGAAAGTGAAGGGGTACTAAAGAGCCTCTTGGTGAAGGTGAAAGAGGAGAATGATAAAGTTGGTTTAAAACTCAACATTCAAAAAACTAACATCATGGCATCTGGTTCCACCACTTCATGGCAATAGATGAGGAAACAATGGAAACAGTGACAGACTTTATTTTCTTGGGCTCCAACATCACTGCAGATGGTGACTGCAGTATGAAATTAAAGACATTTGCTCCTTGGAAGAAAAACTATGACAAACCTAGACAGCATATTAAAAGGCAAAGCCATTACTTTACTAACAAAGGTCCATATAGTCAAAGGTATGGTTTTTCTAGTAGTCATGTATGGATGTGAGAGTTGGACCATAAAGAAAGCTGAGTGCAGAAGAACAGATGCTTTTGAACTGTGGTGTTGGAGAAGACACTTGAGAGTCCCTTGGACTGCAAGGAGATCAAACCAGTCAATCATAAAGGAAATCAACCCTGTATATTGATTGAAAGGACTGATACTGAAGCTCCAGTGCTTTGACCACCTGATGGGAAGAACCAACTCATTACCTAATGATGATGCTGATGCTGAAAAGCTGACCCTGATGCTGAAAAAGATTGAATACAGGAGGAGAAGGGGATGACAAAGGACAAGATGGCTGGATGGTATCCATGATTCAGTGGGCATGAGTTTGAACAAACTCCAGGAGATGGTAAAGGACAAGGAAGCCTGGAGTGCTCCATTCCTTGGGATCACAAAGAGTCAGTTCAGTTCAGTCGCTCAGTCATGTCCGACTCTTTGAGACCCCATGAATCGCAGCATGCCAGGCCTCCCTGTCCATCACCAACTCCCGGAGTTCACTCAGACTCATGTCCATAGAGTCAGTGATGCCATCCAGCCATCTCATCCTCTGTCCTCCCCTTCTCCTACTGCCCCCAATCCCTCCCAGCATCAGAGTGTTTTCCAATGAGTCAACTCTTCGCATCAGGTGGCCAAAGTACTGGAGTTTCAGCTTTAGCATCATTCCTTCCAAAGAACACCCAGGGCTGATCTCCTTCAGAATGGACTGGTTGGATCTCCTTGCAGTCCAAGAGACTCTCAAGAGTCTTCTCCAACACCACAGTTCAAAAGCATCACAAAGAGTCAGACACAATTAAACGAGTGAACAACTACTTAAGCCTGATTTCTATCTTGTCAGTTTGGGAATGTTCTCGTCATCTATTCTTTTTTTTTTCCCCATGGTACTCTGGGGAAAATAGGCTGATTTGTCTATTAACTTTGTAAATGATATTCAAATGTAACTTTTGATTCATTCCCAGATCCTCAAGCTACAACTTTATTTCCTTCTTAGTTTTGAGTTTTTCCTGCTTTCACAGACAATCATCTACTTAATCCAGCTGATATGCTGGGTGTCCTTTGAGCACACCTTTTCTTTCCTTTTGATTGTCCTGCCCAGCTTGCTCTTTCTGCTCCCATTTATTGTACAGACCTTATATGTCACTCACTTTAAGTATTACTGTGAAGACTAGGGTCAGGTGTTATCCCTTCTTTGAAAGTGGGAAGCTGAGGCAGAGATCAGCAAAATGTCTTTTTAAGAGACACTCATTCCTTTATAAAAACAAGTCCTGTGCCTTCATCTCCTGGGCCACCAGCTCTCACACCTGTGTCTCTAGCACAGACCTTCACACCTGCATGTACAACTGCACCGTGACACCACTGGGAGGTCATGTCAGGTTGTCCATGAGCGAAGTTCCCTAAACCTACATCCACCACCTTCCCCAACTCAGTAAATGGAGACCCTGTCCTTCCCCTTCCTCATCCCAAACACCACAATCTCCTCTGCTCTTACAGCCACACCCATCCTGTCAGCAGGCCTTTCGGACTCCACCTTCAACATGTGCCTGGAGTGTGACCCCATCTCTCCATTCCCACTCTGGTCCTGACCACTGTCATCTCTCATCTTGATTATTCTGGTAGCCTCCTCACTTGTATCCACCCTCATCCTTCCCCACTTACTGTCTGTTTTCTGTAAAGCACAGGAGTGATTTCTTAAAACCTCAAACCAGGTCTGTCCCCCTCCTCCTCTTACTGGAGTGCCCCCAGGCTCCTCCTGCTCTGTCTCCACCCTCACCCTCTCATTCTCACTCCACTCTCCTGCCTCCTTGTCCTGAACCCCTTGGGCATCTCCCTGTGGCCCCTGCACCCGCCCCTCCCTCTGTGAGGAGCAGCCTCTACGGGTCTGCCTGAGCCCCCTCCTCCAGATATGCTCACACCCTCTCTGAGCAGAGCCCTCACACCTCAGTGTGAACTCACTTCCCTCCTTCACTCTCCATCCCCCTGAGCCGGCTTCCTTTTCCTTCCTCTCCTCAGTACTTGTGCTCAGGTTAATTTTCCATATCATCTGTCTTCCATCATGGAAAGAAACTCTAGGAGCTTTGTTTCTTCACAACTGAGTTCACTGTGCCCAGAGCAATGCCTGTCATACAGTAAGTCCTCAGTAATTATCTGTTAAAATGGTCAAACGCATAGATGCTGTGCAAAACGACAGAATGAAAACAAATAAAATACACTGATAGTTTTTTTTTTTTTTTTTTTAATATTCAAGGTCACAGTTTAGTTACTCTGACTTATACCCACTGCTCTAGCTTCCCAGGTAGCTTGGTGGGAAAGAATCTACCTGCAAGTGCAGGAGACACAGGAGATACTGATTCGATCCCTGGGTCAGGAAGATCTCCTGGAGGAGGAAACAGCAAACCACTCCAGTGTTGTTGCCTGGAGAATACCATGGACAGAAGAGCCCTACAAGCCCTAGTCCATGGGGTTACAAAGAGTTGAATATGACTTAGCAGCTGAGCATGTTAATCAAATTCTTGTATGAGGAACTAATGCTAAAAGTGTCAGATGGTAGTAGAGGACAATTTATATCTTTTTCTTTCCCCCCTTTTCTATCTGTATAGGATTTACAGCTTTTGGAGGAAGGAGATCTAACTGAGATAGGAGAAAGAGGAACCCCACTGAGTGAGGGACAGAAAACCCGGGTCAGCCTCGCCAGGTAAATGGGGTTTCAGTTGCTATCCGCCCCTCGTCTTCCGCGGCTCCTAGTGGACATGAGCACGCAGACCCCGCTCACCGAGTGGGGCTGTGTGAAGCAGGGTCTTGGTCCTTTCCCTGGGCTTATAGAAGGAACCTGGAGTTGTTAGACACCATTATGATTCAGCGATGAGACCCAGGGAATATGAAGTATCCTCTCCTGATGTCTCTCTATGTTTTCTAGAGCCATGTATCAGGATGCAGACATCTACCTCCTGGACGATCCGCTCAGCGCAGTGGATGCAATAGTCAGCAGACACTTATTCAAACAGTGAGTTTGCTCCTGTTTTCTATCGTTTCTTCTTTCCAAGAGCCCTGTAGAGATGAAGGAAGAGAGCTCAGGCAGGTCTTTGTGCTCCAGGAGACTCAGCTCCCTCTGCCCTGGTGTCCCTCCCTCCCCTCCTTTCCCTCCACAGAAGATCCACCTTAGAGAAATCTTGCATCATGATGAGGTCAGGACAGGAAAATACAGCAGGTGCTTCCAGTGTGTGGGGGCCAGTGGGGTCTGTGCTTTAAGGAGTGACAGATGGCAGTTTCCTTCCTGCTACTTGCAGTTGATTACCAGACACTCTGGGTGGATCCAGACATCAGGAATAAGATGATGTAGGGTTTTTAAATCAGAGAGTGAGACTCTTATAACCTGGTACTTGGCTGCCAGTTTTTTTCCTCTATCATTTGCTTAAGGCGTGTTAGAAGTGAAGTTTTCAGTACTGGCATAGGGCTTCCATGGAAAGACCCTGTTGGTTTATGCTTGTTATTCTATCACTTTGGAAATAAAGTCTTTATTAAGTATAGACTTAATAAAGTCTAGAATTTGAGAATTCCACATCTGAGTATGATTTCAATCATTTCATGTTATTTCCGGGATGCTTACTAGAATTAATACTTAGACACTACAATGTAGTGTCACCTATAATATGGCTTGAGTCTTGACTCTCATTCCTGTTTCTAAAATGTAGAACTTGTCAGTGGCTCCTGGTTGGCTACACAATGACTAAAGTGGGACAACTCTGATTCTTTTCTGTGTATAATGTGTCCTAACACACACTGACTGAGGCCTCTTATGGAGTCTAGACTGGCCTTTTTGAAAGCCTTGCAAACTTGTTTTTTTCCTAAAACAGCCTTCACATCTCCCCCATGGTCAGGTTGCTTGCTGTTGTTCACTTTGTTAAAGTCAATGAGCCTTCCAGCTGCACTTCTAAACACCCAGCTGTGTGCACTGAGATCAATGCCTTACTGCACAAAACCTCTTAGTTTACAAGGAGGACAGTGAGCCAGGAGAGGGGAAGGACCCACACTGGGCAGAATAAGGGAGACTAGGATGCCCAGCTCTCATTCCTGCCTCTGAGGAATGGAGCTTGTTAAAACAGATGCCTGGGGAAAGCTCAGTAAAGTCAGGGTTTAGAGTATTTTAATACAGGATAGTAGGTGCTGAATGTAAAGTGAAAGTGTCAGCTGGAGGCTTTCACTGAAGATGGAAAGCTCCCTGTGCCCAGGGCTGGGCAGGAAGTACCCTGCGGGCCTGCAGGCTGGGCAGGTGTATGGAGGCTGAGACGAGGACCCAGTCCTTTGCTGAAGCAAGAGTAGAAGCTCAGGTGTGGAGGGAGGAGAAAGTAAGGCTGTGAGGAGAATAGCAGGCACGTCCTCGCCTGGAGGAGGCGGGGTGTTCAGCAGAGAGAAGCTGTTTGGGAATTCTTGCTCTCAGGTCCTGTGTTAGTTTCTAGCACTGTGTCTGTCCAGGCTGCTCTCACAGGACACCAGAGCTGAGTGGCTTTAGAAATAACAAGTTTTTATCTCATGGTTTTGGACGCTGGGAAAGTCCAAGTCAGGGGGCTGAAAGATTCAGTCTGGTGAGGGTCTGATTCCTGCGGCCTCATGTGGTGGCAGAGGTGAGGGAGCCTTGTGGTTCCTTTTATCAGGACACTAATCCCTTTCATGGAGGCTCCACCCTCAGGACCTGGTCCCTCCTGATGGCCCCACCTCCTGATACCAACACAGTTGGGATTAGGTCTCAATAGATGACTTTTGAGGAGTAAAACATTCAGTCTATAGCAAGTTGTCACAGATGGGGATGCTCAAAGAATAGAAATTAAATTTCTCACAGTTCTTGAGGCTACAGGTTCAAGGTGTGGGTGGTTTGGTTTCTCCTGAGACCTCTCTCCTTGGCTTCTGACCATAACCCCTCGCTGTGTCCTCACACAGTTGGGGTTTTCTCTAGTTGCAGTGAGCAGGGGTTACTCTCTAGCTGTGGCACGTGGACTTCTCATTGTGGTGGCTTCTCTCATTGCAGAGCCCGGGCTCTATGGTGTGTGGGGTTAGTAGTTGCGGTTCCCCTCCAGAGCACAGGCTCAGTAGTTGTGGGCATGGGCTGAGATGCTTTGTGCATGTGGGAGCTTCCTGGACCAGGGAGGGATCCTATGTCTCCTGCACTGGCAGGTGAATTCTTTACCACTAAGCCACCAGGGAAGCCCCCATTTGTATGTTTTTGTTTATATTTCTATTGCCTTAGGAGACTGACCTAAGAAAATATTGGTATAATTTATGTCAGAGAATGTTTTGCTTATAATCTCTACTAGGAGTTTTATGGTGTCATGTCTTATGATTAAGATTTTAAGTCATTTTTAGTTTATTTTGTGCATGGTGGGAGGGTGTGTTCTAACTTCATTGATTTACATGCCTGTGTTTCTGTCCTTACGTCTTAATCTTCTCTTCATCTAAGCACACCAGTCACATTAGATTAGGTCCAGTATAACAAAGGGTGATCATTACTTCTTTAAGGTCCTTGTCACCAAATTCTAAGGTACTATTAACTAAGGTGTCAGCAGGTGAATCTGAGGGGACACGATTGATTTACAGAAAGTCCAGAATAGCAAAGTAGAGACTTCAGCAGAGTCCAGTGTTTGAAAGGGAGACATGTGAGGAAGTCTGAGCTCTGGATATTAGGAGCTGGAATTCCACGTCCACTAAGCAGTGGTCATTAGTCTTTGGTGGGATCTGCCCGAATGTAGGACGTCCTTAGTGTTGGGGTGATGAAAGATTTGTGGAGATGGATGGTGTTGATGGCTGCACAACAATGTGAATATACTTAATACCACTGAGCTCTATGCTTAAGATGACAGAAATGGTAAATTTCACATTAGGTGTATTTTACCACAATTAAAAGAAAACTGCATAGTATCACTGAATCTTTCAGAACATGAGTGAGCAGGGCAGCTGACACATGGCATGGCCCCCAGCTCCCTGATCTGACTCCCCTTTCCCACCTTCTCCTGATCATGACTTGATGAGTTTTCCCTTAGAGAAGTGCCTGTGTCTTGTCACGAGTTCAGTGACAGGAGCTAGTGCTGTGACAGGGATTCCCCACCCCCACCCTCCTGGCATCCTGAGTATAGCAGCCTTCTTGTTCCCAGCGCCCCACCCTGAATTCACAAATATCTGTCACCCATCTTGTGAGCATCTGCACAAGTTCCCCATCAGGGCAGGAACAGGATCTGCTAGTCATTGCATCCATGTCACAGGGAGGGGAGAGCAGGCATTTTAGTACCAAGTATTGCCAAATTCAGACTTAAATTGAAGAAAGTAGGAAAAACCACTAGACCATTCAGGTATGACCTAAAACAAATCCCTTATGATTATACAGTGGAAGTGAGAAATATATTTAAGGGACTAGACCTGATAGACAGGATGCCTGATGAACTATGGAATGAGGTTCGTGACATTGTACAGGAAACAGGGATCAAGACCATCCCCATGGGAAAGAAATGCAAAAAAGCAAAATGGCTGTCTGGGGAAGGCTTACAAATAGCTGTGAAAAGAAGAGAAGCAAAAAGCAAAGGAGCAAAGGAAAGATATAAACATCTGAATGCAGAGTTCCAAAGAAGAGCAAGAAGAGATAAGAAAGCCTTCTTCAGCGATCAATGCAAAGAAATAGAGGAAAACAACAGAATGGGAAAGACTAGGGATCTCTTCAAGAAAATCAGAGATACCAAAGGAACATTTCATGCAAAGATGGGCTTGATAAAGGACAGAAATGGTATGGACCTAATAGAAGCAGAAGATATTAAGAAGAGATGGCAAGAATACACAGAAAAACTGTACAAAAAAGATCCTCACGACCCAGATAATCACGATGGTGTGATCACTGACCTAGAGCCAGACATCCTGGAATGTGAAGTCAAGTGGGCCTTAGAGAGCATCACTATGAACAAAGCTAGTGGAGGTGATGGAATTCCAGTTGAGCTATTCCAAATCCTGAAAGATGATGCTGTGAAAGTGCTGCACTCAATATGCCAGCAAATTTGGAAAACTCAGCAGTGGCCACAGGACTGGAAAAGGTCAGTTTTCATTCCAATCCCGAAGAAAGACAATGCCAAAGAATGCTCAAACTACCACACAATTGCACTCATTTCACACGCTAGTAAAGTAATGCTCAAAATTCTCCAAGCCAGGCTTCAGCAATACGTGAACAGTGAACTTCCAGAGTTCAAGCTGGTTTTAGAAAAGGCAGAGGAACCAGAGATCAAATTGCCAACATCCGCTGGATCATCGAAAAAGCAAGAGAGTTCCAGAAAAACATCTATTTCTGCTTTATTGACTATTCCAAAGCCTTTGACTGTGTGGATCACAATAAACTGTGGACAATTCTGAAAGAGATGGGAATACCAGACCACCTGATCTGCCTCTTGAGAAACCTGTATGCAGGTCAGGAAGCAACAGTTAGAACAGGACATGGAACAACAGACTGGTTCCAAATAGGAAAAGGAGTACGTCAAGGCTGTATATTGTCACCCTGTTTATTTAACTTATATGCAGAGTACATCATGAGAAACGCTGGACTGGAAGAAACACAAGCTGGAATCAAGATTGCCGGGAGAAATATCAATAACCTCAGATATGCAGAGGACACCACCCTTATGGCAGAAAGTGAAGAGGAACTAAAAAGCCTCTTGATGAAAGTGAATGTGGAGAGTAACAAAGTTGGCTTAAAGCTCAACATTCAGAAAACGAAGATCATGGCATCTGGTCCCATCGCTTCATGGGAAATAGATGGGGAAACAGTGGAAAGTGTCAGACTTTATTTTGGGGGGCTCCAAAATCACTGATGGTGATTGCAGCCATGAAATTAAAAGACGCTTACTCCTTGGAAGGAAAGCTATGACCAACCTAGATAGCATATTCAAAAGCAGAGACATTGCTTTGCCAACAAAGGTTCGTCTAGTCAAGGCTATGGTTTTTCCGGTGGTCATGTATGGATGTGAGAGTTGGACTGTGAAGAAGGCTGAGCGCCGAAGAATTGATGCTTTTGAACTGTGGTGTTGGAGAAGACTCTTGAGAGTCCCTTGGCCTGCAAGGAGATCCAACCAGTCCATTCTGAAGGGGATCAGCCCTGGGTGTTCTTTGGAAGGAATGATGCTGAAGCTGAAACTCCAGTACTTTGGCCACCTCATGCAAAGAGCTGACTCATTGGAGAAGACTCTGCTGCTGGTAGGGATTGTGGGCAAGAGGAGAAGTGGATGACAGAGGATGAGATGGCTGGATGGCATCACTGACTCGATGGACGTGAGTCTGAGTGAACTCTGGGAGTTGGTGATGGACAGGGAGGCCTGGCATGCTGCGATTCATGGGGTCACAAAGAGTCGGACACGACTGAGTGACTGATCTGATCTGATCTGATCTGATAGTGTGCTGATCACAGAAGTTCTCCTGAGTTCTTTTTAAAACACAGGAGACATTTATAAAATCCTCTCCAATATTTTGGGTGTACCACTTTGGATACTTGAGAGAAGCAAGCTTAAGATTGTTTTTGCTGATCAGAACCACAAACTCTAGAGTGACTCAAAGCACAGCGCATGAAAGTAAATTAGGAAATCACTCAGCAGCAATCGGAGGGTGTTCTCAAGTTAAAGAATTGGATGGAACAATATTCTGTGAGAGATGTTGGTCATGTGGAGGCTTAGTCATGGGGAGGGCTTTGTATTAAAAGTGGATGAATCACACTGCTGCTTTCCATTAACAGTTTCCTACAGTCATGAATCTATATCCAAGGTCATTGATTTGTGAGTTTTACAACTTTATTCTGTGAGCGCTAAGTGGGTTCTGTCACCTATAGAAGGTGAGAGGCCTTGGATGAGCTGATGCAGTCTCATCATGCTGTGGATCCCGTCCTGGTTCAGCCCCACGTCCCAGACCCCCACCTCCTGCGTCACCAGCTCTTCAGGTGTGTCCTGATCAGACTCCCACGCTGCTGTCTACACAGCTCACCCTCCTGTCTACACAGCTCACCCACCTGCTTCAGCCCTTCATGGACTCCCCCAACCCCCACCCCTTCATGTTTGGGAAGCCGCTCGAGGTCCTCAGACAGAACAGGCTTCTTCTGCCCGCATCAGCCTTTCCAGCTCGTCCCCACACCCACTCGGTGTCCAGCTGTGCTGGCTCTGTGGGGGTCCTTTCTCACTCCCGTCTGCCTGTACATACTGGTCCCTCTGTCCCAGAGCCAGGGAGCTGTGCCCCAGGACACAGAGGGAAGGTGGAGGATGGGCCCTGCCATTCCCTCCTGCTCCTCTAGGGGGCGCCCGTGCCCTCTGTCTTCCCCCAGCCCTCAGTGGGTGCACTTGACAATTTGAGTCTCCCCACCTCTCCTTCAATCTTTCCCAGCATCAGGGTATTTTCCAATGAGGGAAAGATTGAAGGCGGGAGGAGAAGGGGACAACAGAGGATGAGATGGTTGGATGGCATCACTGAATCGATGGACATGAGTTTGAGCAAGCTCCCAGAGTTGGTGAGGAAAGGGAGGCCGGTTGCTGCAGTCCATGGGGTCCAAAGAGTCGGACACAACTGAGCAACTCTACTGAATTACCCCTCCTAAGCTGTGAATGCAGGAAGGCGCCTCAGCCCAGCTTGTTCTGTCCCAGAACCCCTGCACCTGCTGTGTCTTCTTCCAGGATATTTCCCCAGATAGTCTCAGGGCTCCTGTGTCTCCCCATCTAAGACCCCTTGCTTTCCCTTCAGAGCACAAGTCACAGTGCAATAGTGCATTTTCTACACTCACGCAGCGGGTCCCCCTGTACACAGTGCAGAGTACTGATTTCCATCTTGACGTGTGGGTGTGTCCTCTGCACTTAGGACAATGCCTGGCTCCTCAACAAACCTCTGCTGATTGAATGAATGGAGATGGGGATTCTGTCTGTCTTATTTGTATCCCCTTCACCATGGGATGTGTCCCCTCTCAACACAGCTCTTATATAGGATTATATGTAGGATTATAGGATTAACACATCCTTTATATAGGAGTAACAGGTAAACAACTAATGATTGCTGATTCAATTATTTGTATGACATGACCTGGAAATCTTTCCTTTAAAAACTTGGAAAATAGTTTATTTTTCGAGTGATTGAACAAAAGCGTTATTTAGGAAAAATTCAAAGCCATCAACTGATCACTTCATTGTATTTATTTATATTACCTCATCTGTGATGGAAAGTGAGGAAGAAAATATTTTAAAACTTTTGGGTTGGTCCATGTTGGACATAACAGCACATCACATTTGGTTAACACCCACCTTCAGGGACTATTGGCAGGTATTTATGAATTAAGGAGAAGAATGCCATTTAAATGCTTTAGTACTAAGTCTGAAAAGGTGACAGTCAAGAAACGTAGCTATGAACACTGAGCTAACACAGGTCAAAAGGTACTCCTTTTGGACTTAATGAGGTGATGGTGTATGTGTCTATATCCTGGAGTCTTGCTTCTGATCACAGACGCAGTGTCCAGAGTGTCCCCTTAGGACTTTTCTGTCCTGAGTCCAAAGCACAGGGCTACTTGTGGTTAGGGAGGAGCAGAGAAGGGGACTGATGCTTACTGAGCCTATTGGTGGTTGACTTCTCAGAACGTGTGGATGAAGTTTTCATTGACGCTGTTTGAGATGAAGAAACAGGTTTAGAATGTCATCAGGCTTGTGAGAAGGACTGAGCTGCAGTCTGCTGCCTCCAGACTCTCCATCTAAATCACTCACAGGCTGAGCTCTGGCTGTTCCTGAGATATGCTCTGCAAGGGCCACGGGCTCCCAGAGAACCTGCCTGGAATCCTGCCTGGGGTCACTGGGGCCCCAGACCCAGCTACTTGCTTCCCTGGAGGGGTTGTGGACCCTGTGGCTGAGCCTGGGGCTGAGTCCCTAGGGGTCTGCATTTAAAATGGAGGAACAGTTTTTTTGTTTTTTGTTTTTTGTTTTTAAACTGTGAATAAAATTTAAGGTTGAATACTGAGCAGGGGTCTTGTCTGTAGAGAACTGGTGGGTGTTCTGAGCTGGTGGGTGTTCTGAGCCACTGGGTGATTTCCACTGTGATTTGGGCCATTTGGATTCCGTTTTTTATTCTTACATTTGGAATGTGTTTGGTCCTAATGAAAGAAGACTTTCTTCCTCGTTGGAACTGGGAATATTGTAGAGACTGATAGAGGCCAAATTGGCCTTCATTTTCTGTCTAATATTCTTTGGGAACAAGTGTCTAGCAAATGTTCTCTGGCAAAGGTTACCAAGAATCTATTAATTTTTTGTTGCTAATATGTGCATCATTCATTATAAATAATAATCTAGAAAGCCGTTTAAGAATGTACACATTTTTATATGACATAGATACTGGTCCTCCCATTCCTGAATAGTGATAAAATAGTATTTTAGTTCAGTCAGTTTTGAAATCTCAGTATTACTCAGTTATTTCCCTTTATGAAGCATGCAAATAATTGTTAACCTGAGTTTTAGAGAAAAAAAGCTTAGCTGTTGGTGCCTTCTTCACTGGGCTGCTTTTTAGAATATTTTAGCAGTGCTAGATTCAAATTTCTTGCTGATAAATTTAAGAGCCTAGTCGGATGAATTGATTTATGTTTATTTAATTTTTATTATTGATTTGGTATTTAAACTACAGATCTTTGACTGCTGTGTGATCTTTGTCTCATTGTTTTCCACATATAATTTTTCAGTTTGAAGCACTGCCGTTAATGTGCTTTTTCATACTGTACCTCTTACATTTGTAGGTGTATTCGTCAGGCCTTGAAGGAGAAGATCACAATCTTAGTGACTCATCAGCTGCAGTACCTAAAAGATGCAAGTCAGATTCTGATACTGAAAGATGTAAGTAGTTTATAGAAGTCTGTGGAATTGCTGGCACTCAGGTGTGTTGAAAGCCAGACCTCCCAGCAGGCCACTATGCTTGGATTCATGGTAAGCGCCCTCTTCTCCCTCAGTTTTTCACCCCCTTCTTCTCAGAGCTGATGTTCACGCCTTGGAGGATGAATCCAAAGACCTGTAGAAATATCACTGTGATACTCTAAGTCACATAAACCCTAAAGTGTATGAAAGTACAACCACAGGGTTATTACATCGTCACTGTTCTAATGAAATTTTAAAAGGATAATGATGCTATTTTATTTAGTCAAAGTGTACTTTTTAGAAATTAGACTTAAGTCAAAGTGTATTATTTAGAAATCAGGGATACTAAGACCTGATTGTATCCAGGTGATTGTTATACATAGTTTGCCTAAAGAGCATCTTCCATTAACACCAGAAGTGAGGTTGGGTAACTGAGCACCCGGGTCAGAGATGCCCTCTCTGCTGGTGTCTCCAGTTGCTGGTCTCCCTGCCCAGGTCTCTATGTGCCCGATATGTGTGGGAGCCTGTGCAGCAGGAGGACAAGGCCCTGCCTTCACGGGTCTCCTGTTCTTATGGGGAGGATGTGACAGAGAGAGGTGGGCTGACATCCTGGCTGGCTCCCTGAGGAGCTGGTGCCTCATGGGGTCTGAGTGACATGAAGGTGGGCACCACACAGTCACCTGGGGGAGGGGGTCTAAGGCAGGGGGTCCTCAGGAAGGAGCTGACCTGGCAGATTGGAGGAACAGCAGGAAGACCAGCATGTCTGAGGAGAGTGAGCAGGGGGATGGGAGGGAGTTGGTCTCCGAGCTGTGGGCAGGGACCGGAAGTGGGATGGAAGCCTTGGATGGTCCAGAGCAGAGGAGGGATGTGTTCTGATGTGAGAGTTAAGAGAGTCCTCTGATGGTCTCTGGAGGGGGGACAGCAGAAGCAGTTACAAGTCTTAGTAAAGCTGAGGAGACAGAAGTGTGGGCTCAGGCTAGGGTATCAGTTTCTAGAGCTGCTGTAACAAAGCACTGAAAACTGGGTGACTTAAAAAAACAGGAGTTTATCGTCTCCCTGTTCTGGAGGCTACGGGTCCCAAATCCAGGTGCTGGCAGGACCATGCTCTCCCTGGAGGCTCCAGGGGAGAATCCTTCTTTCCAGCCTCTGGTGTTCACAGGCCTTCCTTGTGTTCCTTGGCTTCCAGCTGCAGCACTGTGCTCTCTGCCTCTGATGTCACGTGGCTGTAGTCCCTACGTCTGTCTGGGTTTCTTTGGTCTTATGGGATGTAGGGTCACCCTGGTCCAGCGTGATCTCATCTTGAGTACAACTGCAAAGACCTTGTTTCCAAATAAGGTGTTTATGGGTGTCATGTTTGAACCTATCTTTTTTTTTTTTTAATTTTATTTTATTTTTAAACTTTACATAACTGTATTAGTTTTGCCAAATATCAAAATGAATCCGCCACAGGTATACATGTGTTCCCCATCCTGAACCCTCTTCCCTCCTCCCTCCCCATTCCATTCCTCTGGGTCGTCCCAGTGCACCAGCCCCAAGCATCCAGTATCGTGCATCGAACCTGGACTGGCGAAGATTTGGGAGAATGGCATTGAAACATGTAAAATATCATGTATGAAACGAGTTGCCAGTCCAGGTTCGATGAACCTATCTTTTTGAGGAGGGGAGCACCATTCAACTCACAACTCCTAGCATGGTTGAGGGTGGAGTGGAGATTAGTGTGAAGTGTTCAGACTTAGTGATTGCTTGCTTCAATCCTTTGCTTATTTGCCTCTGGGCCTCAGGACCTCTATCGTTAACCCCTGACTGTTCCAAGGTCCTGGATCAAATCCCTGACTTAAGAAATGAATGTCTGCTCTAAGAAAGATTATTAAAACTCTTGCCTCTCTATATTATTATTAACCCCTGCCTCTCTAGAAACAGTTCTCTGTGTGGACTCCTCTCCACTCCTCTAGGAATGGGGTAGGGGAAGGGCTAAGGTTTCTCAAGCTTGAGAGCAGTTGGTTTCACGTGCAGAGGGGGCGACTCTAGTGTGTAAACCCCAGTGTTGACAGGGTTATGAGCACAGGATCAGTGGCAGGAGAATAACCTATCTTGCCAGTCCCTAGATGTTTTAGGGTCCTCTTATTGCTTCCTTTGAGGATGCTGCCTCCAGTTTTAGTACTAACAAAGTAATCATTTGTCCACTGGTGAGCACCCCTAGATGAATTGGGGACCATCCTCACTGTCTGGTCCCTCTCTCACAGCAGAAGGGGGATGGCTGCCCCCTTGTCCCCTCGGAATTGTCAGCACTTGGCTGCTGAGTGAAACTGCTGTCTTTGTACTGTCATCTCATTGTACATATTACAGATTTGATGTGGTAAGTGATGATTTCATTAAAGAGGTGTGTGAATTGTGCCTCCCAAGTGGAACAAGACACAGTATATCCTGCATAATTTTCTAGCTCTGCAGTATCACATGGTACCCAAAGGCTTCATTGGTTTCCTCCCAGTTGCTCACCTCAGGGGCTACAGTGAGAGGGGTCATCTCCCTCCACCTGACCTGCTGTAACCAGAGCTGCTCTCATTTGGTTAGTTTTCCATCCTGAGTTTTTTTTTTTTTTCCTAATGTTTTATTTGTCACGGAGTGAATCAGCCACATCTAGTTTCATGGGGTGAGAAAATAGTGAAACATCTGCACATTATTTTATATGACTTTGTAAGGAAGGGAAACTGTACAAGGATGTGTCTGTCACACGTGTTCAAAGAGCATGATTAGATTCAGTTCAGTTCAGTTCAGTCACTCAGTCATTGGAAAAATGATTAGATTGGCTGAGGCTTAAGCAGCTGCCTGATTGGGGAATCCTGGTTGGCTGCTTGTGGCTGGTAGTTCCTAAGTTTTTTCTCAGCTCTGAGTGCACTGATTCTGGCTTAGGTGTTGATTTGTGGGCACAGACTGCCAAGGCTTTAGAGCCACTCTGGCCTCATGGCCTCCTTGCTTAATTACTTTTGCAGGTGGAATATTGAATTCCATTGGGAACTTCCTGAGTTTATGGGGGCAATTGTAGAGACCAGGGAGATGCATCTCTCTCTCCAGGGCTGGTTCCCTAAATGTCCTGTCCCACCTGGGACACATGATACTATGACAGTTGGCAGCAAATATTTGATGAGTGACTCTTACCTATATGCAGGTGTGCTTGTGCCCACCTCTCTGTTAAGTTTAGCTTTCTTTCCCAGAATATTCTTCCTAATTGCTTTTTTACAATCCTACTTCTCATATGAGGCTTCTGTCAGTTTGCACGTTGTCTAAAAGACTGTGCTGATCCTCCCACCAACTTCTGTACTTCTTGCTTCCCTGAGTGCCCACAGCAGTTATGCCCATGTCCTCCATTTTTAACACATGAGCCCACATTTGTTTCACATCATCCGCACCTAACACAGGGTTTGGCAGGGAACAGAATGCTCAATTCTGTGTTTAGTTGACTGTACTAGATTTTTCAACAAGAATTCTAGACCCAGGGATCATTATTTTTTCCCCAAAATTATAATTTAAGACCAGATAACTTTTCCTGATTAATATTAGGTTGGTTTAATATTACTGACTGTAAATTAATTTCTCTCAAACTTTTTTATTTTAGGGCAAAATGGTGAAAAGAGGGACTTACACTGAGTTCCTGAAATCTGAGGTAGATATTTTTTCCCTTTTTGAGAAGGGGAATGAGCAGTCTGAACCATCTCCAGTTCCAGGAACTCCCACTCTGGTCTCTGAGTCTTTGGTTCAGTCTGTCCAGTCTCCCAGACCCTCACTGAAAGATGCGGCTCCAGAGGACCAAGATGTGAGTTTCTCACCCTGTAGTGTGCCGGGTCTGTCTGCTCTTGGTGGTCTCAGGGACCTTCAGTCTGCTCTGCTCATGTCTTCATTTGTCCCAAAGTAAACCATAAGGTTCCCAAAGTCTTGTTCCATGGAATTGGTAGAGTTAGAAGAGCATGAAGGGAGCAAGCCCTTAGGGTGTAGGATAGAGAATCTTATGGAGATCAGGAGTGGGTGCACTGCTGTGAATTTCTGGGTGAATGTGGCTCACACTGACTGAGAACTCTTCAGTTTACCTTAGTTACATCCTAGTCATGCTGGTGGCCCCCGGCTTCCCTTATGCATCCCGAGGCTTAATGTGAAGACCCTCTTAGACTGAGTCCTGCTGTGACCTCATTAAATCAGCTACTTTTCCTATATGTTGGAGTATTCTGGCACTGCAGCTGACTGGCTGTATTATTTTGCCTCGGTGTCAGATGGTTTGTGATTAGGCCAGGAGGCCTGGTGGGCTGCCGTCTATGGGGTCGCACAAGAGTTGGACACGACTGAAGCGACTTAGCAGCAGCAGCAGCAGTGTGTGTAAAGGACCTGACTCACAGCAAACACTTTGTAAATAGTTCCCATCTTCCTTTCTTACCCTTCAATGCTGAGACCTACATTTTGTCCACCTTGAATCCCAGTGGCCAGCATAGAGCCCTGGACATCCTTGGTCCATGAGACTGTATAATCCATTCTGAGTCCTCCAGACAGAAGTACAAAAATGGACTAGATCTCCCTTAAAAACATCCACAGGTATTCCTCGATGTCCAAAGCTTCACTATCCAGACCCAGAAGCCTGGATGTTTCTGACTTCTGTTCAAATTAATCCCTCACATTCCACACTCAGGAATCACTCTCTGAAATTTAGGAACCAAATAGATTTGGATCATATGCTTGTCCCTTGCTATCCAAACTCATATTAGTCCAACTCACTCTGTGAACTCAGTTTACTGTATTTGGCTAGTATTTTGAGCCCTTAGTATGTTGTATGTTCCTGTCATTGAGTGACACAGTCATCTGGAGGGATACACTAGCTCCATATCATTCTGTGTGTTATTTTGGAAGAAGCTTCTGCATTTATACTTGAATCATGTAGGCTGTGCTTATGCTCAGAGTCTTGATCTACTTTAAGCAAAGCTACCCAAACGTGAATGACCTCATGCAAATGATGTTTCCTTATTTGTAATAGATTCCTAGGAGTAGAATGGCTGGGTCCAAAGGTAAATGCACACATGGTTTCACTAGATATTCTCACATCCTTCTCCAGAGGAGATGGGCCATCCTGCTCTCCTGCCAGTGCATGAGATGTGTCATTTTCTCCACAGCTTTGCAGTGGAGGGCAGTGTTGAACTTTTGAAATTTGGGGGTTCTTTATTTAAAATTTCATCTCTAACTGCCATTTTTCCCTCTCAGACTGAGAATATACAGGTTACACTACCTCTAGAGAACCATTTGGAAGGAAGAGTTGGTTTTAAGACCTATGAGAATTACTTCACAGCCGGTGCTGGCTGGCTTGTCATCACCTTCCTTATTCTAGTAAACATCGCAGCTCAGGTACGTGAGGGTGTGTATTCTGGTTTGTGCACTCATCTTGATGTTTATGTACTATTTATACTGTATTTTGGAGAAGGCAATGGCACCCCACTCCAGTACTCTTGCCTGGAAAATCCCATGGATGGAGGACCCTGGAAGGCTGCAGTCCATGGGGTCGCTGAGGGTCGGACACGACTGATCGAATTCACTTTCACTTTTCACTTTAATGCATTGGAGAAGGAAATGGAAACCCACTCTGGTGTTCTTGCCTGGAGAATCCCAGGGACGGGGTATCCTGGTGGGCTGCTGTCTATGGGGTCGCACAGAGTCAGACATGACTGAAGTGACTCAGCAGCAGCAACAGCAGCAGCATACTGTATTTTATAAATATTTTAAAATATGCGTATTAAGAGATTTGTCTCAAAGAACTGGCCCCTGAAGTTGTGAGATCTAGCTGGGTGAATGTGACATTGCTCTAAGGGCCTTTGACTGACTGGACGAGGCCACAACAGTGTTGAGGGTGATCTCCTCTACTGAAGTTCTCATGATGGATGTGAACCACATCCACAAAATAGCTTCAAGGCAACATCTAGACAAGTGTTTGGTGAATCACTGGAGACTTGCCTGGCCATGCTGACACAGAAGACTGACCATCACAGTACCTGTCAAGCTTTTTCCTTTGAAAAACCTCAGCATCTATATTGTTATTATTGCATTTTGTAGTCCACTTGGATTTGCTGTGAACTATGTTTTTTGTGGGGACCAAAATAAGTGAGGCTTACTGTTGTGTGTACATGACAAGTTGTATGGGAAAAGGGGATATGTTTTAGAGATATTAAAATGCAGCATGCCCTTCCCTGACCTGTGGTCATCTGGGATGTTGGATTTGATGCAGGCCTGAGCCGGAAGGACCGCCTCAGTGTTCTAGAGCCTTTCCATCCCCAGCCTAGTGAGCGAGGTGTGAGGGCTCAGTAATGTTGGTGTCTGAGTGACTGTTGTTTCCTGCTCCAGGTTGCCTATGTCCTGCAGGATTGGTGGCTTGCAGACTGGTGAGTGATTCCGGGTCTGACCCAAAGTGCTGTGAAATGTTTATGAAGCCTCACTTTCGCACAGGCAGGGGGGAGGTGGCGCTTGCTCAGCCTCCTCTTCTGACCCTCACGTAATTTCCTGAAGAAAAAGTAAACTTGATGGTGAAACGTGACCCTCCCACGGTGTTTCCCCATGTCTGACCCTTAAAAGCTTCTTCACAGACAATTTTGAGAACTGAAAGTCGTGATTCAAATCTTTAAAAGGGAGACAAACACAGAGCCTCATGACCTGGGAAACGCTTTTCAACACAAAACATTTCTCTGGAATCAAAGTATGTTTTTTTCTTTAATTTTTGTGTAAATATTTATATCTATAATGTAATATTTTTTTCTTCCCTGTTCCATAGGGGGAATATACAAAGAGACCTGTATTTTAGGGTATATGGAAAAGAAGACACAATTTTTATCCTTGATCTGAACTGGTACTTTACAGTTTATTCAGGTAAAGTTGAATCTTCTAGTCCATTATATGAGAGTCTGAGGTGTTTACAATGAGGCTGTGTGAGCAACTAGGGCCTCCAGGAGTAATTCAGTAATATCTTATGTGACTAAGAGTCTGAGTTGCATTTACGCTGTGAATTAACTAGAATAATTATTTTTAAAATCTAGAAATCTAGAAGAAAGAGGTTGAGCGAAGACTCTTAATTTACTGTGCACTGGATTTTGGAAGTTAAACCAGGATTGCACATTATGCAAGTCAGCCACTGGAAATATGTGGCTATTGTCTATTCTAATAAGTCACTTTAGCTAAATCTTGTATCATCGTATGAATGGGCAAGGAGATTAGAAAGGGATCCCCATCCTGTGGTTCAGAGTGTTCTAATTCTGTCTGAATAAATCCTGGCTTTTATTGATCTTACATGAAATTCTCTGGCAGCAAGGGTCCTGAAATAAAAGTGTTATTGCCTTGAAGGTATGCAGACTTCCATACTGCTCCTCTCTTGGGCTTCACTAATTGCTTGAGAAGCTAAGCAGGAAGTAATCCCGTGTGTGGGATTAGAATTCCTTCTCTTTCTTACCTTGAGATCACAGTGTTATCTCATCCCCAACTGTGTGATTGATTTAACATTTGGCTTGCCAGACTAATAAAAATGACCCTCTCTATTCACAGGAGTGTTTAGAATTTATATAGCATTCATCTTCACTAAAATTTTAAATGTCTTCTTCCATTCATCTGTTGATGGACATCTAGATTGCTTCCATGTCCTAGCTTTTGTAAATACTGTTGCTGTGAACCTTGAGGGCCATGTGTCATTTGGATTATGGTTTCCTCAGGATATTGCCCAGTTGTGGGATTGCTGGGTCATATGGTAGTTTTATTCCTCGTTTTTTAAAGAATCTTCATACTGTTCTCCATGGTGAACAGTATGGCTGTATCAATGTACATTCCCACCAACAGTGTAAAAAAGGTTTCCTTTTCTCCACACTCTCTCTGGCATTTATTGCTTGTAGATTTTTTGATGATGGCCATTCTGACTGGTGTAAAGTCCTACCTTATTGTAGTTTTGATCTACATATGGATGTGAGAGTTGGACTATCAAGATAGCTGAATGCTGAAGACTTGATGCTTTTGAACTGTGCTGTTAGAGAAGACTCTTGAGAGTCCCTTGGACTGCAAGGAGATCCAACAGGTCCATCCTAAAGGAAATCAGTCCTAAATATTCATTGGAAGGACTCATGCTGAAGCTGAAGCTCCCATACTTTGGCCATCTGATGTGAAGAACTGACTTCTTGGAAAAGACCCTGATGCTGGGAAAGACTGATGGCAGGAGGAGAAGGGAACAACAGAGGATTAGATGGTTGGATGAAATCAGCCACTTGAGAGACTTGAGTTTGAGCAAGCTCCAAGATTTGGTGATGGACAGGGAAGCCTGGTGGCCTGCAGTCCATGGGGTCACAAAGAGTCAGACACGACTAAGTGACTGAACTGAATTGAACTGAAAAATTGAGTGATGTTGAACATTTTTTCATGTGCCTTTTGGCCATCTGTCTGTCTTCTTTGGAAAGTGTCTATTTAAGTCTTCTGCCCATTTTTTTGATTTTTTTTTTTTTTTGAGTTACATGAGCTGTTTGTATATTTTGGAAATTAATCCCTTGAAAATTGCTTACTGCTACTGCTAAGTCACTTCAGTCGTGTCTGACTCTGTGCGACCCCATAGATGGCAGCCCATCAGGCTCCACCATCCCTGGGATTCTCCAGGCAAGAACACTGGAGTGGGTTGCCATGTCCTTCTCCAATGCATGAAAGTGAAAATTGAAAGTGAAGTCACTCAGTTGTATCCGACTCTTAGCGACCCCATGGACTGCAGCCTACCAGGCTCCTCCGTCCATGGGATTTTCCAGGCAAGGGTACTGGAGTGGGATGCCATTGCCTTCTCCATGAAAATTGCTTAGTTTGCAGATATTTTTTCTCATTATCAAGGTAGTCTTTGCATCTCATTTATGGAACATATATACACTGGCATATTTTTGTTGTTCAGTTGCTAAATCATGTCTGACTCATTTTCATCAACCCCATGGACTGTAGCCTATCAGGTTCCTCTTCCATGTGGTTTCCTAGGCAAAAATACTAGAGTGAGTTGCCATTTCCTTCTCCAGGGGGTCTACCTGACCCAGCGATTGAACCTGCATCCTCCATTGGCAGGCAGGTTCTTATCACTGAGCCACCAGGGAAGCCCACACTGGAATATTACTCAACCATAAAAAGAAACAAAATTGAGTCATTTGTAGACATGGATGGACCTAGAGTCTGTCATACAGAGTGAAGTAAGTCAGAAAGAGAAAAACAAAAATGCATAATTAACACATATATGTGGAATCTAGAAAAATGGTACAATATAGATGCTATTTGCAACAGTAGGAATAGATACCAGTGAGTTATTTCTGGTCTGACCCAAAGTGCTATGAAATCTACACAAAGCCTCACTTTCCCACAGGCGGGGGGAGGTGGTGCTTGTTCAACCTCTTCTTATGACCCTCATGTAGTTTCTCTGAAGAAAAAGTAAACGATGGTGAATGTGACCCTCCCATGGTATTTCCCCATGTCTGGCACTTTAGCAGCTTCTTCACAGATGATTTTGAGAACTGAAAGTCATGATTCAAATCTTTAAGAGGGAGACAAACACAGGGCCTTGTGAGCTGGGAAACACTTTTCAGCATAAAATACATTTCTTGAATAAAAGTATTTTTTAAATATTTGTGTAAATTCTCTTTATATATATAAAATTTAATAATTTTTAGATATAAAAATGTAGAGGTAAAGAATAGATGGTTGACACTCGTTAAGGGGGTAAGTTAGAAAATTAGGATTGATATATCTATACTACCACATGTAAAACAAATAGCTAGTGGGAAGTTGTTTTTGTATAGCTCAAGGAGCTCAGCTTGGTGATCTGTGGTGACCTAGAGGGGTGGAAATGGTGGTGGGGAAGGAGGTACAAGACAGAGGGGATATTTGTATATATATAGCTGATTCACTTCCTTGTACAGCAGAAACTAACACAACATTGTAAGACAGTTATACCCCAATTAAATTTTTTTTTAATTTAAATATTCCCACAGGAAATGTTTGTACAATCTTTCTACAAAAAGTGTTTTATATGAAAATCCACTCATTGAAATTTGGTATTTATTTTATTGATCACTTGCTAAGAAACTTAAACCCATTAGCTGTTTACCTTCTGAATTGGTGGATTATGTGGACTTAAAAAGGAGGAAGGGATTCTGTTACATTTTCATATAGGATGGTAGGCAGCAAATGCCTGTTGATGGAATTCAGGAATTTGAACAGCTTTCAGAATTTAAATAATACTGATGTGTCATCTGAATGGAAAAAAAGTACTTGATGGACTATTTATTTATTTATTTTTTTAATCATTATTTTTTTATTTTTATTTTTTTTAATTTTATTTTTAAACTTTACATAACTGTATTAGTTTTGCCAAATATCAAAATGAATCCGCCACAGGTATACATGTGTTCCCCATCCCGAACCCCCCTCCCTCCTCCCTCCCCATTCCATCCCTCTGGGTCGTCCCAGTGCACCAGTATTTATTATATTTACTCTATTTACCCACTCTACCATTGTGAGCAGAAGAGATGTTTGGAGGGCTGTTTTGATTCATAGCTGTATGATGCATAGTAGTGATCGCTTATGTCATTGAAAAGACATACATTTAAATGTTGAGCATCTTTTCATGTGTTTGTTAGCCATCTGTATGTCTTCTTTGGAGAAATGTCTATTTAGTTCTTTGGCCCATTTTTTGATTGGGTCATTTATTTTTCTGGAGTTGAGCTGTAGGAGTTGCTTGTATATTTTAGAGATTAGTTGTTTGTCAGTTGCTTCATTTGCTATTATTTTCTCCCATTCTGAAGGCTGCCTTTTCACCTTGCTAATAGTTTCCTTTGATGTGCAGAAGCTGTTAAGTTTAATTAGGTCCCATTTGTTTATTTTTGCTTTTATTTCCAATATTCTGGGAGGTGGGTCATAGAGGATCCTGCTGTGATGTATGTCAGAGAGTGTTTTGCCTATGTTCTCCTCTAGGAGTTTTATAGTTTCTGGTCTTACGTTGAGATCTTTAATCCATTTTGAGTTTATTTTTGTGTATGGTGTTAGAAAGTGTTCTAGTTTCATTCTTTTACAAGTGGTTGACCAGATTTCCCAGCACCACTTGTTAAAAAGATTGTCTTTAATCCATTGTATATTCTTGCCTCCTTTGTCAAAGATAAGGTGTCCATATGTGCATGGATTTATCTCTGGGCTTTCTATTACTCATTATCAGAGAAATGTAAATCAAAACCACTATGAGGTACCATTTCACACCAGTCAGAATGGCTGCGATCCAAAAGTCTACAAGCAATAAATGCTGGAGAGGGTGTGGAGAAAAGGGAACCCTCTTACACTGTTGGTGGGAATGCAAACTAGTACAGCCACTATGCAGAACAGTGTGGAGATTCCTTAAAAAACTGGAAATAGAACTGCCTTATGATCCAGCAATCCCACTGCTGGGCATACACACTGAGGAAACCAGAAGGGAAAGAGACACGTGTACCCCAATGTTCATCGCAGCACTGTTTATAATAGCCAGGACATGGAAGCAACCTAGATGTCCATCAGCAGATGAATGGATAAGAAAGCTATGGAACATATACACAATGGAGTATTACTCAGCCATTAAAAAGAATACATTTGAATCAGTTCTAATGAGGTGGATGAAACTGGAGCGTATTATACAGAGTGAAGTAAGCCAGAAAGAAAAACACCAGTACAGTATACTAACGCATATATATGGAATTTAGAAAGATGGTAACAATAACCCTGTGTACGAGACAGCAAAAGAGATACTGATGTATAGAACAGTCTTATGGACTCTGTGGGAGAGGGAAAGGGTGGGAAGATTTGGGAGAATGGCATTGAAACATGTAAAATATCATGTATGAAATGAGTTGCCAGTCCAGGTTCGATGCACGATACTGGATGCTTGGGGCTAGTGCACTGGGACTACCCAGAGGGATGGTATGGGGAGGGAGGAGGGAGGAGGGTTCAGGATGGGGCACACATGTATACCCGTGGCGGATTCATTTTGATATTTGGCAAAATTAATACAATTTTGTAAAGTTTAAAAATAAAATAAAAAAAAGAAAAGACATACCTTTAAATGATGATATTTATTTACAAATGCTTTATGTTTCTATAAATCTCTTAGTGAGAGATTAGTTGTTAACTTAATTACCTCATGTCAAAATCTAATTTGTAGTTCCTTCCAATTCAGTTGTTTAAGGGATGGTCCACTTACAACTTAACATGATCTTTTCGTACTCTTTAAAGCTACTTGGGCATAGAAGTAACTACTTTATTATTTATTTTTAAAAGTTTTATTAATTTTTATTACAGTATAGTTGTAGCATAACCATGTTGTGTTACTTTCTGCTGTTCAGGAAAGTGAACCAGTTATATCCTCCCATTTTTTGATTTCTTTCCCACTTTGGTCACCACAGAGCACTGAATAGACTTCTCTGTGCTATACAGTAGGTTCTCAAGTAGCAACTTTACATGAAAGTACATAGACACTTACTTGTAATTAGATGTTTACAAGGAAATGCTAAGTCTTTTCTCTTGTTCCCTGTTAATTCGTGTGTTGGCTCCAAAGCATACCAGAGTTTTAGATTATGGGACATACTGTAAGTAGTGATATTTGAAATGAGGGGAAAGGAAGATCAACTACTTTTTATCAGTTTAGTTCAGTCTCTCAGTTGTGTCCAATTCTTTGGGACCCAATGGACTGTAGCATGTCAGGCCTTCCAACATCAGGCCCTTCAGCATCACCAACTCCTGGAGTTTACTCAAACTCATGTCCATTGAGTCGGTGATGGCATCTAACCATCTCATCCTCTCTCTTTTTTTTTTTTTTAATTTTATTTTATTTTTAAATTTTACATAATTGTATTAGTTTTGACAAACATCAAAATGAATCCTCATCCTCTCTTATACGCTTCTCCTTCCACCTTCAATCTTTCCCAATATCAGGGTCTTTTCAAATGAGTCAGCTCTTCACATCAGGTGGCCAAAGCATTGGAGCTTCAGCTTCAGCATCAGTCCTTCAAATGAATATTCAGGACCGATATCCTTCAGGATGGACTGGTTGGATCTCCTTGCAGTCCAAGGGACTCTCAAGAGTCTTCTCCAACATCAGAGTTCAAAAGCATTGAGTCTTTGGTGCTAGCTTTCCTATGGTCCAACTCTCACATCCATACATGACCACTGGGAAAACCATAGCCTTAATTAGACGGACCTTTGTTGGCCGAGTAATGTCTCTGCTTTTCAATATGCTGTCTGGATTTGTCATTACTTTTCTTTCAAGGAGTATGTGTCTTTTTATTTTGTGGCTGCAGTCACCATCTGCAGTGATTTTTGAGGCCCCCAATAAATAAAGTCTGCCACTATTTCCACTGTTTCCTCATCTATTTGCCATGAAGTGATGGGACCGGATGCCATGATTTTTGTTTTCTGAATGTTGAGCTTTAAGCCAACTTTTTCACTCTCCTCTTTCACTTTCATCAGAGAGGCTCTAGTTCTTCACTTTCTGCCATAAGGATGGTGTCATCTGCATATCTGAGGTTATTGCTATTTCTCCTGGCAATCTTGATTCCAGCTTATGCTTCATCCAGCCCAGCATTTCTCATGATGTACTCTGCATATATGTTAAATAAGCAAGGTGACAATATATAGCCTTGACGTACTCCTTTTCCTATTTGGAACCAGTCTGTTGTTCCATGCCCAGTTTTAACTGTTGCTTCCTGAGCTGCATACAGATTTCTCAGGAGGCAGGTCAGGTGGTCTTTTATTCCTATCTCTTTCAGAATTTTCCAGAGTTTATTGTGATCCATAAAGTCAAAGGCCTTGGCATAGTCAATAAAGCAGAAATAGATGTTTTTCTGGAACTCTCTTGCTTTTTCAATGATTCCGCGGGGTTGGCAATTTGATCTCTGGTTTCTCTGCCTTTTCCAAAACCAGTTTGAACATCTGGAAGTTTATGGTTCATGTATTGCTGAAGCCTGGCTTGGAGAATTTTGAGCATAACTTTACAAGCATGTGAGATGAGAGTGTGTGGTAGTTTGAGCATTCTTTGTCATTGCCTTTCTTAGGGATTAGAATGAAAACTGACCTTCTCCAGTCCTGTGGCCACCGCCGAGATTTCCAAATTTTCTGGCATATTGAGTGCAGCACTTTCACAGCATCATCTTTTAGGATTTGAAATAACTCAACTTGAATTAATTATCTTTTTTCTCCTGAGTTTTTATTAGAACTTTTAATTGAATTAGGAAAACCTAGAATGCGCCTGCAGTTTACACAATTTCCACCCTCCTCTGTGTTGTTTCTATTTCATGAGAAGAAAATGGTGTTTTTTATATTGTTCTTTATATTTTGTGAAAGCATTGAGCTCTTACACAATCCATTGTATATGTGTAGTTACATATATATATATAAATTTATTGATTCTATATTCTATATATGTAAATTTCTGTATAAATTTTACTTATAGAATAAAATACACGGTATCTTTATAAACTGCCTACCATGCTTTAGCATCATTGAGTATAAGGCAGAGATCTTGTGCTGAGTGATGTTTCTTTATTTCAGGGTTAATTGTATCTACCATCCTTTTTGGCATCACAAGATCTCTGTTGATATTCTATGTCCTTGTTAATTCTTCACAAACTTTGCACAACAAAATGTTGGAGTCCATTTTGAGAGCTCCGGTATTGTTCTTCAATAGAAATCCTATAGGTAAGTCAGACACCAAGTTTTTCTATGTCTTAACACTTTTAATGCCTAATTATGTTTGATAGTTGAAAATGGAAGAGATGCTAGGACAAAAATCACTGTGCATGTTGATTAGTTTTATATAAAAATTTCATAGCTATTTTTTCCTACCAGAGGAAATCTGAATATAGGAGTGTATGAGCTTTTCTTGCAATTTATGTGTATCTGTAACTGAATCAGAAATTTCCTCAGACTAACAGTGCTTTATTTTATAGGAAGCAGGCAAAGAAAAAGCTACTAGAAAGAATGAAACAAAGAATCAAGACTTTTCTCCAAAGCAACATTTTAAAAAGCTATAGTTATAATCATCCATTCCTTTTTAAAATAGAAAGACCTTTAAGTTCTTAAGCTAGGGATGTGATTTTCCATAAACTCTTAATATAACTTTAATTTGAAAACATTTTGATTTTGAGAAGTCTATAATGAAAGGAAAAACCATGATTCCCTTAGTTGTTCGTTAGTTATTTGTGAATCATTATTTTCTGTATCTTACATGGTGCACAATAGGACTTTTTTTTTTGTAATCCCTTACAATAAAGCCTTAATAGCCATTTGCTAAATTATATGCAAAATGAGATTAGCACAGTGCAGAATTTTATTTGTTAAAAAACAAATTAGAAGTTTTAATTCCTTCTGTGAATTCTAGAGTTCAGCAGATCAATTCATCCAATATCCAAATAATCTTATAATCTGTTTTACTAGTGGTTCATCTTGGGTTCTGTTGAAGAAGTATAATAGAAATGTTAGATGAGTCCTAAACTGCTAATTTGGAGAAGGAAATGGCAACCCACTCCAGTGTTCTTGCCTGGAGAATCCCAGGGACAGGGGAACCTGATGGGCTGCCATCTATGGGGTCGCACAGAGTCAGACACGACTGAAGTGACTTAGCAGTAGCAGCAGCAGTAAAGTTAAATGAATGTTTATTTTGCAGGATGGTTTAAGAGCCCATTTGTTGTGTGGCATATGAAACATCCAACAGATAATGAAAACATGTTGAAATGTTTTTGACAGGTTGTTGGAATGTTGGCTGTGTTACATGGTGTTAAGCTTACATGGTGTTAAGAAGGACCTTCTTCCAGGAACATCTGTAAAGGAGACAGGCTGTGTGTGTCTTTGTTTCATTGCCCATTCGTTTCTGGGACCACAGAGCTCTGACATGCGTTAATACCTTGAGGTTTACCTAAATGGTAATGGAAAATTAGTTAAAACACAAGATCAGTTAAATGTATACATCCTCCTCAATAAAATCTGCTCTCTAGTTTTGCAATGGACTTTTGGTTATATTTAAGCAGTCTTGTGGTATGTGGCAGGTGGATCTTCAGTGTTAAGGAAGAGTGTCCCTGAAGGTTTCCTAGTGGTTGCTTCCTCTACCATGAGGCCTTTGACCTGTCTTGCTTCAGAGAGTACCCTCCTGACCTGGGTTCCTCTGAAGGGTTAGTTCATCAGTGGACATGCCCACGCTGTTCAGGTGGTTAGACTTGTGCTGAGGCCCAAGGTGGCTTTGTTTTTTTGCAAGTGATGATTGACAGGACCTGTCAATCAGGGATTGTTTCTGGGACAGGCAGGAATGAGGGCTGGAGGGAGGATAGGAATAAGCTCAGCCTGGTCATCAACTAGCTGTGTGACCAAGGATAAAGCAAGTAGATACTACTGGGCAGGCAAATCTCCAGGCAGGATGGTGCCATGGTTATAATTATGGATTCTAGAACCAGCTGTCTCGGTTCAGTCCTGTTGCTAGTTACTAATAGTAGTAGCCAGTTATAGTTACTTTAATCTTTATGTATGTGCTAGTTATTTCATTTCTCTGTGTCTCAATTTTCTAACCTGTAAAATATGAGGATACTGTTAACACACTAGCAAAGACTAGAGGTTGCTTCAAGAAAATTAGAGATACCAAGGGAACATTTCAAGCAAAGATGGGCACAATAAAGGACAGAAATGGTATGGACCTAACAGAAGCAGAAGATATTAAGAAAAGGTGGCAAGAATACATAGAAGAACTATACAAAAAGACCTTCATGACCCAGATAACCATGATGGTGTGATCACTCACCTAGAGCCAGACTTCCTGGAGTCTGAAGTCAGATGGGTGTTAGGAAGCATCACTACAAAAAAGCTAGTGCAGTTGATGGAGTTAGCTGAATTACTTCAAATTCTAAAAGATGCTCCTGTTAAAGTGCTGCACTCAGTGTGCCAGCAAATTTGGAAAACTATGCAAGTGGCCACAGGACTGGAAAAAGTCAGTTTTCATTCCAATCCCAAAGAAAGGCAATGCTAAAGAATGTTCAAACTATTGCACAATTGCACTCATCTCTCATGCTAGCAAATAATGCTCAAAATTCTCCAAGTGATGCTTCAACAGTACCTGAATTGAGAACTTCCAGATATTCAAGCTAGTTTTAGAAAAGGCAGAGGAACCAGAGATCAAGCTGCCAACATCTGTTGGATCATCAAAAAGGCAAGAGAGTTCCAGAAAAATATCTACTTCTGCTTTATTGACTATGCCAAGGCCTTCGACTGTGTGGATCACAATAAACTCTGGAAAATTCTGAAAGAGATGGGATTACCAGGCCACATGACCTGCCTCCTAAGAAATCTGTATGCAGATCAAGAAGCAACATTTAGACCTGGACATGAAACAATGGACAGGTTCCAAGTTCAGAAAGGAGTACGTCAAGGCTGTATATTGTCACCCTGCTTATTTAACTTATATGCAGAGTACATCATGTGAAATCCTGGGCTGGATGAAGCTCAAGCCAGAATCAAGATTGCCAGGAGAAATATCAATAACCTTAGATATACAGATGACACCACCCTTATGGCAGAAAGCAAAGAGGAACTGAGGAGCCTCTTGATGAAAGTGAAAGAGGACAGTGAAACAGCTGGGTTAAAACTCAACATTCAGAAAACTAAGATTGTGACATCTGGTCCCATCACTTCTTGGCACATAAGTGGGGAAACAGTGGAAATAGTGAGAGACTTTGTTTTCTTGGGCTCCAAAATCACTGCAGATGGTGACTGTGGCCATGAAATTAAAAGACGCTTGCTCCTTTGAAGAAAAGCTATGACCAATCTAGACAGCATATTAAAAAGCATAGACATTACTTTGCTGACAAAAGTCCATCTGGTCAAAGCTATGGTTTTTCTAGTAGTCATGAATGGATGTGAGAGTTGGATCATAGGAAAGCTAGTGCTGAAGACTTGATGCTTTTGAACTGTGGTGTTGGAAAAGACTCTTGAGTGTCCCTTGGTCTGCAAGGAGATCCAACCAGTCCATCCTAAAGGAAATCAGTCCTGAATATTCATTGGAAGGACTGATGCTGAAGCCCCAATACTTTGGCCACCTGATGTGAAGAGCTGACTCATTTGAAAAGACCCTGATGTTGGTAAAGATTGAAGGCGGGAGGAGAGGGGGACGACAGAGGATGAGATGGTTGGATATTATCACCGACTCAATGGACATGAGTTTGAGCAAGCTCTGGGAGTTGGTGATGGACAGGGAGGCTGGCGTGCTGCAGTCCATAGAGTTGCAAAAAGCCAGCTACAACTGAGAGACTGAATTGAACTGACCGATTCACACACTTTTGAATATCTCAGTACTGTGGGCATTAAAAAGGTTAATACATTCGCAACACTTAGCACATGGGCAGTGCCTAAGGAACCTTAGTGAGGATGATGACATGGCGTCTGTGAACTTTGGCTCCTGTGAAATGGAAGTAACTGCTGCTCTTTCCTGTTCCACAAGACTCTTATGATAATTAAATAAGACTGTTGAGGTCAGCATGATGTGTAGATTTACTCAGCACATGTTGTTTGATCCAGGCAGAAGCAGAGCATAGGATAATAAACTGCGCAGGGCCACACAGATTTCATCTTATTATGAAGCTGTAATGAGGAAATGATTGGAGGAGTCTGTGCTTTTATGGTTGTGAAGTTGCTCCACTTTTGTCAGTTAATTTGAAAACTACAGTCATGAAGTTGGGAGTATCAAGTGGGACTGGATTTCTGTTCTCAAAGCCTTTGAGGGCTCATGACCACAGTTAACCAGAGTCTTCGGTATTCAAGACCTGTGGGTATCTCCAGATGCTGACTTATTTATTATTCAAGGATTTGGGATGAAGTTTAAATCTTCAAGGTTACTAATCCTAGAGCAGCTAGCACACTAGGGCATATCTTGTCTCCCCTCCTGTGTCTATTAACATGACTTCATTCCTTCAAGAAAATAGAAGCCCAAATGAGTACTGCAAAGATCGACCTAGTTTGTGCAAAAGGTTTAGGGGCCATAAATTAATTACTCTTTTAGTGGTGGGTATATTAAATTGAACCCTTTCCTGTGATTATTTTCAGAAGTGGAATTTGCAATAGATTATTTATGGTGGACTTTGTTTCTGGTGTGTTTTGTCATGAAGAGAAAACCACATATAGTAGTGTTACTTGTTACTGAGTTCAAGCTTGTTCTGCTTGGCTCATGACAGCCCATTAAGTTTTACAGACAAGGTGCAGAGGCAAGGAATAATAACTCTATTTGGAAAGCTGGCAGGCTGAGAAGATGGCAAACTAATGTCTCAAAATAACAATCTTATTGGGGTCTGGATGCCAGCTTCTTTTATAGAACAAAGAGGAGAGCAGGCAATGAAGTCAAGTCAAAAGGCCATTTATCTTGCAAAACTGGAGAGGGATGTGTTCATTTCTTCTTTTCTGCAGCCATTCACAAGTGGCCAAGGTCAGACTGTCTCTCTGTGAGCAGAAAAAAGCCACTTTAGTTTAACATTTAGGCAGAGAAGTAGGATTTCCCAATAAAAGCAACGAGTAGCAAAAGCTAAAGTCAAAGAGATCCAACATGCAGTCAAAACCGGCTCCTCCTGTTACAGTTCCTCTGATCTGCGTCTCCGTTATCTGGGGCCAGTGTCCTGAGCTTTCTCATCCTGAGTCTTCTCAGGGTGCACCAGCCTTGTAGGGGTGTCTGCAGAGTCCTGATGGCTGCAGCATCCTTTGTTTACTGATGTGACAGGTGGCATTTTTAGTTCACACCAAATATTTACTAGATATTAGTTATCATAGTCTAATTTTACTGCCTTTAGGATATACTGTTGTTGTGGATTCTGAGAAGGGAAATAAAATCAACGATTAAAAGTGATCCTTACTGGATGCTTGGGGCTAGTGCACTGGGACGACCCAGAGGGATGGTATGGGGAGGGAGGAGGGAGGAGGGAGGAGGGTTCAGGGTGGGGCACACATGTATACCTGTGGCGGATTCATTTTGATATTTGGCAAAACTAATACAATTATGTAAAGTTTAAAAATAAAATAAAATTAAAAAAAAAGTGATCCTTAGTCATTTAGTAATATTTCTGTTTTCCTGCCTACATCCCTCTGGTCTTCTTAGATGCTTATTCACAAATCTGTGTTTGTCACACCTGGTACACCTCTGAAAATAATGGCTTACTACCCCAGTATTAAACTCACACTTGGAAATGGCTGGAATCCACAATTTCCCAAAATGTGAGGGGATGTGAACCATCTGGAGGGAAAAAAAATTACAGAGAAGTTATGTTTATTTAAAAAGTATCATGCCAAAATTAATTTTGATAACTAAAGCAAAATTAGTATAACAATCAGGATTGACTTAAATATTTTGCAGGTGTTTATTACTGACTTAGCACTTGGAGTGAGTCTTAGATAAGAGATCTAAAATGAGGGAACATTCTAAAATCCACCAACCCTTTCCAGAACTGCCACAAGATTTCCCCATTCTTTTGAAAATCAGGGCTCAATTTCAACTCCCCACCCACTGACATTTGGTGATATTTTTGTTTCTCTTTAGGTGTCATCCTATTTTCTCTTTCTTTTTACCACTTACATCGCCTTATTTCATTTTATGTGAATTTGTAATATGTTAAATTTGCTGGTGTTGTTTAGTCGCTAAGTC
Source organism: Bubalus kerabau (assembly GCF_029407905.1). Lineage (NCBI taxonomy): Eukaryota > Metazoa > Chordata > Mammalia > Artiodactyla > Bovidae > Bubalus > Bubalus kerabau. The sequence continues at coordinate 73,023,166 of NC_073635.1, forward strand.
ATATCTGACCCTTTTGTGTCCCCATGGACTGTAGCTCACTAGGCTCCTCTGTCCATGGGATTTTGCAGGCAAGAATACTGGAGTGGGTAGTCATTTTAGTCTCCAGATGATCTTCCCAACCAGGGGATTAAACCTAGGAATCTCCCTGCATTGGCAGGCAGATTCTTATCCTCTGTACCACCAAGGGAAGCCCCTAAATACATATGTTTTAAAAAATATTGTTTTGATTATTTCATGAATTGTTTCTCTTAAAGCTCCTGCCTGAAGACATGAGTAATTTTTTATATCTTGTTCTTGCAGGAAGAATTTTAAATCGTTTTTCGAAAGATATAGGTCAAATGGATGACTTACTGCCCTTGACATTTCTTGATTTCATCCAGGTAATGTAGCAGTCCTGTCAGAGCTCTCACAGGGAAAAGCAGGTGCCTGTTTCTCAAGGCCTTTTCACAGGGGCTAAGGGTGGGCCTTTCAAACTGGTGATGTGTCCTGTTATCTTGAGTCAGAGGCTGTGTTTGTAAGCAAGAGGTGTGGCTGTGATGGGGAGGCTGAGTTAACATGAGTAACACCTGGGCAGGAGTGGCTACACAGTCACCTCAAGGTTGGTCTGAAGCAGCAACATGCTGGGTAAGTGGTTCTCCCTCTGCCTTCCAGGTGTCTGGTGTGGATTCCCTTTACTGTGAGCACATTTCATAACAGAGAGACAATCATCTCTCACAGAAAGATAGCCTTGATAAACTAAATTATGCATTGTATCAGCCTTCCCAGGGGGCTCAGTGGTAAAGAAGTTTCCTGCAGATACAGGAAACACAAGAGACAAGAGTTCAGTCCTTGGGTGAAGAAGATCCCCCTGGAGAAGGAAATGGCAACCCACTCCAGTATTCTTGCCTGGAAAATCTCATGGACAGAGGAGCCTGTCAGGCTGCAGTCTATGGTGTTTCAGGGACTCGGACATGACTGAGCACCAGCACGATGCATTGTATTACCACAGAGGGCACATGTTTACTGCACGGTTTTGTTTGGATAAAGCCATATGTGGTTACTTACAAAGAAAGGATTGGTAAAAATAAGTTGAAAATAATACTTTAGCAAGGACATTGTTGTTGTTTAGTCACTAAGTTGTGTCCAACTCTTTTGTGACCCCATGGACTACAGCCCTGCAGGCTCCTCTGTCCATGGGATTTCTAAGGCATGGGTACTCGAGTGGGTTGCCATTGCCTAGGGGATCTTCCTGACCCAGGGATCAAACCTGTATTTCCTTTATTGGCAGGTGAATTCTTTACCACTGAGCCACCTGGGAGGTCCAACAAGGAGGACAGAGACCAGTTATTGAGGATACGAAGCCTTTAAGCCAGTAATTTGATTCTGGGATCAAAGTTATCTCAGAAAATGTCCTTTGTTTTTGTAGGCTTTTTCTTCTTTTTACGGGTTGATTGCTCTGCCTTGAGATGTCTTAAAGAAAGGAGAGAGAGAGAGAGAGAGAGAGAGAGACCTGTGCAATACCTTCTATCCAGCCTCTCTTTTGTTTGTGAACTTGAGGTTCTAAAGAATGCTCTCATCTCATTCAGTATCATTGCTCACATGGGGTGTTTTTTTCTGTTATTTAATTCTGTCTACTTTTCAGTGATTAAGTTTGCGGGGAGTTTTCCTTTTCTTCCCACGTGTTAATTTTGGAAATGAAATGGATTATGAAAGACTGCACACAGAAATGCAGCAGTGAACTTCTCAGTGCAGATGGCATAGCCTGTGGGCAAGGCTTCCACTGTTACCAATGTGAACAAAGCTGAGAGGCAGAGGCAGAGGACTTGTACTGCAAAGATGTCTGATTGTTTTCTATTTTGCAAACTTATTTTATAAATGTGCCTTGCTGGGTTTAACTATGTAATTTATTCCCAGAAACAATTTTTTCCTAAAAACAGTGTCACATTTTAACAGTGATGGTGAATTACTTTGAAAAGATTTTGTGAAAGATTCTGTTTCTTTGCTATGGAAAGGTAGGCCAAGGTTGGGTTTCTGCCATGTACTTAGCTCATGGTTAGTTAGTGGTCATATCAGAATTGTTACATATTTTTGCATGACAGATAGAGACAAGGATAGATGTTACCTGATTTCAGTAGGAAACATTCTCATTAAAGAGGAAAGAAAAGTCTAGTCTTGCTGATTTGCAGTCCCAGCTCTGCCACTTGTAGTTCAATTATCTTGAAGTTGAAGGTGGAGGTGTCCTGCGGGTCACTGGAAGTAAGATTCTGGTGTTTGAGGGGAGATCTGGGATGAGCATGGAGCCTGTGTACCCTTCACTGAGCTGTAGTAGCTGAATCTGTGAGGATGACAGATAGCCCAGAGAGAGGGAAGCATTTTTAGGGGCCAAGGTAAGAAGACTTGATATCAGAGAGTAAGTAGAGAAAGAAAAGGGAGGAGAGGAGACTCACAGTGAACAGCAAAGGAAAAAGAAGGAAATAGGTTGGCAAATCAAGGAAGGACAGGTCTTCTCAATGCAAATGAGAAGGTGAGTCTGTGGAAAGTTGTTGGTTAATTTGGAATCAGGAGATGTCAGTGACCTGAGAAGCAGGTTTCAGATGTGAGGAAGCCAGAGTGCAAAGAGCTGAGAATCCAGGATGTGTGAAGGGAGTTGAGGTGAAGACAGGCTACTCCTGGAAGGAGTTTGATTGAAGCAGGAGAGAGGCCCATCTGGAATGTAGGGTCTGAGGAGGTGTTGCTGGTTTTGGGGGTGTTCAGATTGTTAGTTGGGGGTGTGTGTGAGGTGGTGGGTGGTATTTCCCTCTCTCCCTCCTTCCCTTCAACAAGCAGGGGTTAGAGTTGAGGCCCTGAAGTACAGGGGCGAGTCAGGCATGAAGCCCTCTCCTCATGGGTCTCCTCCAGCTCCCCCAGGAAATGAAGACATCCAGAAACTCACCCCTTGCTCCTTGGGAATCCTAATTGTGGGAGCCCTGTGGAGGAAGTCCTGGAAGGCAAACTGGATGTGGGGGCTGGAGGCAGTTAGGGAGCCTGGTCCAGGAGGTGGGCGGAGCTTCCAGGAGGTGACCTTTGATCCCAGATGAGAAGGAAAGGCTGCTGCTGTGGATGCTGGGGCTGGAGGTGCTGCTGGTTCCTGAGTGGGAGCCAGTCTTTCTATCACTGGTTGAGAAGGGGAAGGGAAGGGGCTGGAAGGGGGCTGTTGAGTTTTGTTTTAAAGGATACAGTTCATGCCAAGAGTTTCCAAACTCATTTTTGATGATTCTGTTTATCCGTGGTGTATTTGATAAACCTTGGAAGATTCTTGATCGTTTTAATTTTTATTAATTCTAAAGAGTCCAATTTCGATAAGCCTCTCTGAGCATCAGTTTCCTGCTTTGTAAATGGAGAGCATAATCCCTCCTCGTATTGATGTAAGAATGAGATTACATAAAGCCTGTGAAATACTTGAGGTTGGGACTCATGGCAAGTCTTATAAAGTGTCTATTGTAATTGATATTTGAGAGCATAGGGTAACCATCACTTCTTTGCTTGTTGGCTAGTTTTAGAGAACTGTGGAACTTCTGTGTTATGAGAAAACTTGTCATGGCCTCTAGCAATAAAGCAATGTCTTATTTTTCAATTTTTTTGTTTGTACAGGCTTTTAAACAAGACCTTTAACATTTTCACAAGCATTATTTTCTTTTCTTTGCTGCTTTTTTGTATATTTCATTTGCAATTCATTTAGATGCCATTGCTGCTTGTCATAAACAGCTGCTCACAGCACAGTATCCTTTTGGAGAATGAAAGGTGCGCAAGAGACTCCCTTCTATAGGTAGTGGTTCTCTGCCTTAGTCATCCTGACATCGTAACTAGGCTTCTTGCTTCCACCAAGAATGCCAAACTGGAGTGGACACAGTTAAATTTCCTGAGATTCATGAGTTTACAAAATCTAGATTTTGTCCTTCCATTGGTATCAATATACCAGTTCATGGTGCATGAAATAGAAAATGTCAAATTGTTCTCTTTGGACTATATTGAATAATCTGGTTTGGTTTTGTTGATTCAGAGGTCCATCATTTTGTCCCTTGGTCTCCCATAAATACTTAGGAGTGTCAAAATAGTAAGTCTTCACTAAGACAAAGGATAACTTGAAAGATAAAGAAGATATGGAATAAGAAAAGAAACATCTCTTTTAAAATATTAAAAAAGGAAAGAAACATCTCAAAAAATGTTATTTACTGCCATGTCCCTAAGTTTATCAATCTTTAGAAGGCCCCGAGTGGGGAGGATAATACAGAGAGGACAAAAATTGTAGTAGGCATGAAATTTATTGGTCGTATTATTGGTCATATAATTTTTAAAGTGCATCTTCAAATGAAATAGACATTTGAAATGATTTTCACTGTGACCAAAGAAAAGCCACAGTCACTTTGGTACCTGTGACATCATCACCACATCTAGGAAAAGTAGCACCTGCTCTGGTATGTCTCTAGATAATAGTAAGCTGTTCTAGTGGTTAGAATGAGTGGTCTGTTAGGGCTCAACTTCATGAGATTCTTAATGTTTTTTGGGCTGATAAATCTATGAATACCTCCTCCCCTGGCTGCTGGCATGTAGAGCACACTGGAGGGTGGTGATGATGGAGTTAGAGTTTCTGTTTGTTATGCTTGAACTGGTTAGCACTTTATGTACATTACATAAAGTGTAATGTACATCATTTAATTCTTACCACCATTCTTTTATGTTTTTGGTATATCCCAGTTTTTACTAAGATTGAGAGTAGGTGTAGAGTCTTACTCTCCCTGTTATAATATTCAGGAAGTTTAGCCCTAAGCCCTGTCTCAGCACAATACTGGGCTAGTGGAATTTCCCCTCCAGGTATAGGCTGTCAGTCTCTGCAAACAAAAGAATTTTTCTGAATTGTTAAAAATCACCATTTTCTCTTAAGTGAAAGAGTTCATCTAAGAATTTTTTTTTATGTGGATTCATAGACTTTGGTTAGAATTTCCGAAATGGTGTGCTCCAAATGAGAAATATATAAATAATTATTCTCCTTATTTGGGGGGCATCAGAACTTGAGTCACTTGCTTCTGGGTCAATATGCTTCTTTCTATATACCCATCATTGTCTCTGTGCCTGTGAGACAGAGGTACAGAAGCACGGGCTATGGTGATGTGGTCCATAAGATGGGCCTGAAGTCCAACCGGATCAGGAAATTATGTGTGTAGCTTGAATTGGGCTTTTTGGAATTCTTGTGAATGTAGGAGAAAGAAATGAGGTTAGCTTCAAGGAAGGGATGTGTATTGCACACCAGAATCATTTGTTTCCGTCTTCAAATGACTTTTTGCTTAGATACTATTTTCATCTTCTGCCAGCTTCTATAAAGGGTTTGCAATAGCTGGTAATAAAAGATTCACATGTGTATACATATAACTGTAAACCCCTATCCAAATATATATATATATAAAATATTCAGTCCACAATGTGGAGAAGGCAATGGCAACCCAATCCAGTACTCTTGCCTGGAAAATCCTATGGACGGAGGAGCCTTGGTAGGCTACAGTCCACGGGGTTGTGAAGAGTCGGGCATGACTAACTGACTTCACTTTCACTTTTCACTTTCATGCATTGGAGAAGGAAATGGCAACCCACTCCAGTGTTCTTGCCTGGAGAATCCCAGGGACAGGGGAGCCTGGTGGGCTGCTGTCTATGGGGTCACACAGAGTCGGACATGACTGATGTAACTTAGTAGCAGCAGCAGCATAGTATTACCTATAAGTAGATGTTAGAGACATCCTCTTTGAATTGCTTCAGAATTTGGGGGCATGGACTCTGAAGGATGTAACCAAACTTGGAGCTTCTGAGAGCATTAGTAACGGGTCATCAATGCATACCTAAGGCAAATGCATTGGCTCAGCTTCTATGGAGCCCTTCATTTTGATTTTCCTCTGCTTCCCAGGTTATATGACAGGCTGCTGCTGCTGCTGCTGCTAAGTCGCTTCAGTCGTGTCCGACTCTGTGCGACCCGATAGACAGCAGCCCACCAGGCTCTGCCGTCTCTGGGATTCTCCAGGCAAGAACACTGGAGTGGGTTGCCATTTCCTTCTCCATTGCGTGAAAGTGAAAAGTGAAAGTGAAGTCACTCAGTCGCCACCGACTCGTGGCGACCCCATGGACTGTAGCCCACCAGGCTCCTCCATCCATGGGATTTTCTAGGCAAGAGTACTGGAGTGGCTTGCCATTGCCTTCTCCATATGACAGGCTGGGTTAGTCTTAAAATGCCCTCACTTGGGGAGAGCCAGATTATTGCAACTGATGAATGTTACCCATCAAATGATGAGAGTCTGCTAAAAAAGCTGTAATTTGGATTTTTTATTGATATTTTAGTAGATTTTTTTTGAAAACCAACAATGGCAAGCCAGGTGACTTAAGACCAGACATAGAAGGAGTTGGCAGGATCCCTCCCCATGAGCATGAAAGCTGTAGCAGGTGGAATGCATATTTAATGCAGTGACTGTAAGCAGTTGTTCATCTGTGGGTCTAATCGGAGAGTGGTCAGTTAGGCCTATATTTCTCCACTTATGACTGTAATGTATTCCTTCAGAATCCCATCCTCTTCACTTTGAGTTTTATTTTGATACCGTGGCAGATATGGGAGAAACAGAAAAAGCACATGGGTCTCCATCCAGATAATACAATTTGGTTCCCAAGGGCTCCTGGACACAGAGTCACAGCTCTGGTCATTTCCTCCTCCTTCCAGGCTCCTCCTGCCTGCGGCTGTGGCTCTGGGCTTCCCTGAGTACAAACTGCTCCTGTCTTTCTCCTTGACCTGCAGTCCTTCCTGGGAAAACATAGGACAGACACTTGCCCTCTCATCTTTATGTCGTATCTGTAAATGAAAATGAAGTTCTTACTTTTCTCATTCACAAGATGGTTGTGAAGATCCTCTGAAAAAACTGATCAGGAAGAGCAGTGAAATGATAACCCAAGTCTCTGTGATACAGACATTACCCTCCTAACCCATCCCTCAAAGGCGCACCTGGGCCAGCTTCCCTGGGTGACGAGGTGGGGAGGCCCTGGGGTAGTGAGCATGGGATGCAGGTTCTGGTGCTGAGAGGACCCAGAACAACCAGTGTTAACTCAGACAGGCATCTTAACTTCTCATCTCAGCTCCTTTTTGGTCAAAATTTCCATCAATTCTAGTTACTGCCCACAGGTTATTCTTGCCACTCTTTCTATTTGTTAAACCAGCCTGTAAAATTCAGACGTAAGTTTCTTCTTAGAATTGTCTAAAAATGTTCCTGGATTCTTCCCTTTGTTTTCCCAGCACTCTGTGCCTTGTGCAGGTCACTATGGATTTGTATTCACCTGAGATCACAAACTTTGGCAGCCTTGGCCCAGACTAAATCTGCACATCCCCACCACCCCACCCCACTGTCATAGCAAACAGATAACTATTGATTGCATTCTTAAAAAGTAAGGGTATCATAATTTTCTTGATAAAGATGGATGCTTAAATCAGCATCCGCCAATGATTTTGTTTTCTATTCTACCTTCTGTCTTTTTTTGACTGAGATCATTTCTCAAGATAAAATCATCTCATGGGATAATGTGATGATTAAGAGAATGTTCATGGAACTCAGCACAGTGTCTTACATATAGTAGGCAACTTGTAAATGGGATCCGATGTTGTTATAATCATTAGCTTTTGGAAAAGGCATTTTAAATACTTACTATAATTATAGAAAGATGGCTGTATACTGGGGGCAAGCTTAAATATGTCATACAGGCTTATGACATGGGCTTCCCAGTTTTATGACTGAGGCTTTTCAGTCTCCATCAAGTTTATTTCCTCTCTCTGAGCCTCACTCTCTCCATCTGTAAAATGAGACAATACTGTTACTATATAGAGCTATTATGAGGATTAATGAGTTAATACATGTGAAAGTTTGAAGGTATAGCTCTGTACACAGTCAACATTTAGTATGTATTAACTATGGATAGAAAATTATAGAAAGAGGAATTCCTACTTCCAAAGGTCAGCATTTAAATTTTTTCCTACTTTTCTGGATACTGAATTTGTAATTAACCATTTCTTTATGCCTCCATGCATTGCTGAGGCTTCTGCATTCCTTACCTGTGATTGATACCTGCTCACTCATCTCTCTAGTACCACCTGCTGACTCCTGACAGTTTGGGATTCAGCTCCTACTCTCTGAGCCTCAAATATTCTCCTCTGTTAAAACTAGTAATGCCTGCCTCATAGGGCTACTGAGTGTATCACAAGAGCGGATACCTAGAAAGTTCTTATCATCCTGTTTGACTCATGCACTAAATATCATGCCAGTGAGTGAAGTTGCTCAGTCATGTCCAATTCTTTGCAATCCCATGGACTATAGCCTACCAGGCTCCTCCATCCATGGAATTTTCCAGGTAAGAGTACTGGAATGGTTTGCCATTCCTTCTCCAGGGGATCTTCCCGACCCAGGGATCGAACCCAGGTCTCCCGCATTGCAGGCAGACACTTTAGTGTCTGAGCTACCAGGGAAGCCCTAAATATCATAAGGACCACCTATAATTTTATTTATTTGGAAGGGAAAGCATTCCCTGCTGTCCCAACAAGTCTTTTTGAGGAAATGAGTTTAATCCCAACAGAACAAACCTATTACAATTTATCTTTGAAAGGACCCTTCATAAGGAGGCCTCTGTATCTATTTTTACTATTTCAGACATTTCTACTTGTGGTTGGTATGGTGGGCGTGATGGTGGCTGTGATTCCTTGGACTGCTATACCTGTGATTCCCCTTGGCATCATTTTCTTTGTCCTCCATTGGTATTTCTTAAGGACGTCACGAGAGGTGAAACGCCTGGAATGTACAAGTGAGTACCGGGGCTCTCAGGTTGGGATGGCAGTGCAGGCTGGCTTCCATTTATGCCATAATTAACACGACCCCTGAAATTCTGCAGACTCTGTCTTCTGGAATTTCTCACAAGTCAACATTAGGTGATTGAATGTTATGGCCACTGTGAGTCAATGTGGTCCTTAAGGCAAATAAACTGGTGTCAGGTCAGCTGCATCTTTGCATTTTAGCACAAGGGGGATGGATGTGAGCACCATGAGGATGGGGACCATTTCTGTCTTGTTCATGACATATTTCCTAACACAGAGTATCCACTCTGTAAATACTTTTCTTAAAAATATTTTTCATGTAGCAACTAATGTAGAAGGAAAATAGACAATTTTTCTCCTCCTGAAGTTAACAGAAATGACAAGGAAAGAAAGAAATTAGAAAAGGAAAGAAGACCTTAGGAAATTTATGTCAGGAGTGATATATTTGAAAAATACTTTTTTTTCCACATGTTTAAGTAAGTTGCAGTTGTTAAATGTATTGAAAAGACATATGTTAGTGACTCAGTTGTGTCTGATTCTTTGCAACCCCATGGACTATAGTCGACCAGGCTCCTCTGTCCATGGAATTATCCAGGCAAGAATACTGGAGTGGGTAGCCATTCCCTTCTCCAGAGGATCTTCCCAACCCAGGGATTGAAGCCAGTTCTCCTCCACTGCAGGTGGATTCTTTACTGTCTTATCCACCAGGGAAGCCCGATTGAAAAGATAATCCTGTTATTTGCAGGTTTGCTCTTTATCATTACTAGTATTTGGGGTGATACCTCACTGTTTGTGCCCCCCACCCCCCGCCTTTCTTAAAGCTATTCATATAAACGATGCTGAAAAGAATCCCTTAGGAGGACACAAGAGTGGGATCTGTTTAGTATGCATTTAGTTTATTACCCCATTCAAATTCCTAGTTTTAGAATAATGGGGAATAGGGATTTCGCTGGTGGTCCTGTGGTTAAGACTCTGCGCTTCTGCTATGCGGGGCACAGCTTCAATTCCTGGTCAGGGAACTAAGAACCTGAAAGTTGCAGCCAAAAAATAATAATAATAATAATGGGGATCACATTTTATGACTAATCATTCTATTATGCAGGCAATCACAGAGGATGAAATAATTGAATTTATCTTATTATTAATGCATATATTTCATCAATGTTAAAACTAATAAGGAAAGTAGAATTACTATATATTTTAAAAGTTATAAAACTATAGCCAAAAAGTAAGAAGGGAATATGTTTGTATCAGAGATGTCAACCATAAATGTGTGTGTGTGTTAGTCACTCAGTCGTGTCCAACTCTCTGTGACCCCATGGACTGCAGCCTGCCAGGCTCCTCTACCCATGGAATTCTCTAGGCAAGAACACTGGAGTGGGTTGCCATTTCCTTCTCCAATGCAAATTTCAGTAGTAGTAGTTTAGTCGCTAAGTTGTCTCTGACTCTCGTGACCCCACAGACTACAGCCTGCCAGGCTCCTCCATCCATGGGATTCTCCAGGCAAGAATACTAGAGTGGGTTGCCATTTCCCTCTCCCAGCCATAAATAATTATTGCAAATGAATACCAACTTAACTTCTAGAAACCAAACCAAGAAGAGAAGAATATTGAGCCCCAAGGTTCTTTATATATACCAAGTGGAAAAAAAAAAAACTAAACAGTTCATCCAGTCAAAGGAGTTTTTACACTGTGGAATTTGCATGTTTTGTTTTTATAATAACACTTAAGATGCTTCCTTGGTTACTCAGATGGTAAAGAATCTTCCTGTAATACAGGAGACCCAGGTTCGATACTTGGGTCAGGAAGTTACCATGGAGAAGGAACTGGCAACTCATTCCAGTATTCTTGCCTGGAGAATTCCATGGACAGAGGATCCTGGTGGGCTACAGTCCATGGGGTCACAAAGAGTTAGACATGACTGAGTGACTAACACTTTCACTTTTTAAAGAGATATTTATTCTAATTAATTGCAAAAAGGATAGTGATCATCCATTTCATAAAAGCAATAGAAAAAATTTTCAGTCATCAAGAGAACCAGCTCAGCTTTTGTTAAGGTCCAGTTTTGTGAGGTTTTTGGATAGATGTGGAGCAGTAGAGTCCAGGTGTATGTGACATTCTGCTGATGTGACTTGGTTGATGGAAGGACCTGGGGAGGCAGAAGAGGAAGTAATGAGCTTCATCCAATCTTCTGTGTAGACAAGGCTTTAGATGTTTTATGGTTTGAGCCTGCCCATGAAATGGGGTCATTCAAGAGTCTTGTTGAAAAGCATCTCTCTGGTGTATTCAATGAGGGGTTGTTCCAGAAGGAACACTTGACAGAGATTTTTGCCTGAGGAAGGGCCATTTCCCATCCTTATGGAAGTGGAGAGAAGGGCTCCTCCTGAGGCTTTTTTCAAAAAGCAGTACAGGATTTTCTCAGTATTTGAGCTGGAGAGTCTGAGAACTTTGGCATCATCTCTGTGGAATATTTGGATTTTCCTGCATCCTAGTAGGCTGCAATAAGTTAGACCCTAAATTAAATCCGTATACCCCTCCTCCACACCCCTGATAACCGCATGTGGTGTCCAGCTGATTAGAACTGCTTATGTTCTCTCTGGATGGTAGATCTGTGCCTAAATGATGACACCACTGTTTTCTCTAAATAGTAACTGATCATCTGTTTTAGGGTTTCCCAGGTGGCTCAGTGATAAAGAAATCTGCCTTCCAGTGCAGGAGATGCAGGAGAAATGGGTTCAGTCCCTAGGTTGGGAAGATTTCCTGGAAGAGGAAATGGCAACCCAGTCTGTATTCTTGCCTGGATAATCTCATGGACAGAGGAGCCTGGTGGGCTACAGTCCATGGGGTCAGAAAGAGTCAGACACAATTGAGCGACTGAGTGAGTGAAAGTATATCTTAAGGCCCCTGCTGGAGTCACCAGCCAAAAGAAGGACACCTGCCTTCTATGACCAGAAGGCATAAGCCTGCTTCATCTCTGTGCTCTGAAAGACCACTGAATCCTGAGGTTTAGCTTCATATCCTACTGCCTAACTGCCTCTGGAAGCTTCAGTTCAGTTCAGTTCAGTCACATAGTCCTGTCTGACTCTTTGCAACCCCATGGACCACAGCACGCCAGGCTTCCCTGTCCATCACCAACTCCCAGAGTTTACTCAAATTCATGTCCATTGAGTCGGTGATGCCATCCAACCATCTCATCCTCTCTTGTCCCCTTCTCCTGCCTTCAATCTTTCCCAGAATCAGGGTCTTTTCAAATGAGTCAGCTCTTTGCATCAGGTGGCCAAAGTATTAGAGCTTCAGCTTCAACATCAGTCCTTCCAATGAATATTCAGGACTGATTTCCTTTAGGATGGACTGGTTGCAGGTCCTTACAGTCCAAGGGACTCTCAAGAGTCCTCTTCAACACCACAGTTCAAAAGCATCAATTCTTCTGGAATCTTAGGTTGACATTTTCATCTTCATGGCATATTTGCAGCTAATTATAATAGGGTTTTGAGGGGCACATTTTTGCAAAAGTGAGCATAACAATGGTCAGTCATGGATGGACAAGTACATAAAACCAAGGTAGCATTTGATTGCATTTCTCTAACCAGCTTTTTGATTTGGCAGTGCCTGATTCCAAATTCTGTCTGAAAAAGCTTTTTGATTTGGCAGTGCCTGATTCCAAATTCTGCCTGAAAAATTCTGGAATCAACGAGCAATGTCTGCTACGAACATTGCTAGGGGAGGGTTAGCATGTGTGTCAGATGTATTAGGACCGTGGATCATCATCAAGTCTGCTCTTTTAAGGAGTTCTCGTACTAGATTCCCAGGAACTGTGTTCAACCTCAGGTGCTTCATAAGATGCGCAGTAGTGGTGAAGGCTGTTGGATGTTAGCTGAGTAAGATTTGAGGGTTTTCTGAACATAAATAACAAAATCTAGAGAAAAATGTTCATTGTGACACATGGGCATCCTTCACCCTGATTATTCTCCCTCTGAGACACTGCTGTTAGGATTAAAAGCATACCCTTGGATCAGAAAGTTGGGTCTCACACCCAGATCTATCACTTAGGTGGGTTAATATAGTTAATCTTGGCCACTGATTGCTCTTACTCCCTCAGTCTCTGGGGTTCTCATGAGGATTTCTTGAATTGATGCTTGTAAAGTACTTGCTGGCCATGACCAAAAGCACTGGAACCTTGAACATGGGGGAATCAAGAACTTACTCAACTAGCAGGTCTCACATAGCTTGAAATATAACCTGCAGCAATGCTGTCAGCCCAAGGTCCTCCTGCCCGGGAAGATCTGTAGTCCTGGTGGGGTGTGTCCCCAAGAGTCCTCATGGTTGTGGGAAACACAGGCATCAGTCCTGTGAACTGTAGGGTTGTGTGTGTGTCTATGACTGAGGACTGACACCATGACTGTAACATAGTCTGCTTCAGGACAGCGAGCTCAGTGCTTGTGGGAAAAATGATATCTTGGGCAACATACACCAGAACCTTACATCCCCTATCCCCTATTCTAGTTAATTTTATTTTCAGTCCCTCCATTTCACTCATCCTGGCATCCTGCTCAGACCTAAATGGGGTTTGAGAGAAGCAGGATGGCTTTTCATGGGTCCAGATTACCCCAGACCTCTTGGGCATGAGGTGAGGTCGGTGATGGGATGTTTGGTTCCCTGGTGTTCAGGGCTTAGATGACACCTGGTTTCTAAAGTCGACCCTACCCTCCATCCCTGCTGGAGAGAATCAGCTGCACTTTGATTTCCTGATGATGGAAGCAGGTGAGGGAGGCCAAGCTGAAGAGTTCACTCCAGGACTCTCCCTGGGGGAACAGCCACATCTGTTTCCTGCTCAGAAGCCTTGTCTATGATGAATAGTGTTGATATTACCTCATTTGCTCAGGAAGTGAGAGCCTGGTTCTAGTGACTTTTATGTGCTCTCTGAAGCTGGACTCTCGGCATCCTCCTGACAGGGTGATGGGCCCCGGAATTCACCTGTATCATCCCTGTGAGCACCCGGTGTCCAGACTGATGAGTTCTGGAGGTGGTTGGGACACCTGCTGGGCTGAAGAAAAGGCCTGAACAGAGTCCCTCGCCTTTATTATTTGGAGCATGAGCTCAATCTGAGTTTATGTTGCTCTTATAACTGCAAATTTATAGGAAGCTAAGAAGTTAGTCAGTAGAGTGAAGAGAGAGCAGCGTGGAAGCTGGAATGAGAACATAGGCACACAATTGGGTGATCAAAAGCACCATGAATCACTTTCAGCTCTTTGCCTCAACAGCGTACAAAGGGGAAGTGTTAGATGATGTCGTGGTTCAGAGATCCAGCAGGGCAGTTATAAAAACATCCATCAGGCTCCCAGAGTGGAAGTCAAAACTGTTCAAAGAATCCTTGGTTGTATGAGTCCTGTGGGCAAGGGCAGTGCAGAACCAGGTGTTCTGTGACCTGCGCAGAGACTCCTGGCGCAGGTGCACGGAGAGTCCCCGGATGGGGGAGACGGCAGACTGTCCGCTGTCCTTTCTCATCTCACCCCTGTCCTATGTCTGGCTCTGGTCCAGTGTGGGGGATGTACTGACTCTATCCAAACCTTTAGGTTACTCATCTAAGGTGGAAACAGCACACAGATAGCTCATCAAAATTCAGGGTGGTGAGGATGCTAATGAGAATTAAATTTTAGAATGCTACTGATTCAAAAATTAGTGAACAATAATTACTCACCGGTGGAAAAGAATGAAATATTGCCATTTGCAGCAACATGGATGGATTTAGAGAATATTATTCTTAGTAAAGTAAGTCAGAGAAAGAAAAAATGATATCACTTATAAATGAAATCTAAAAGTAATACAAATGAATTTGTATACAAAATATAGAGACATAGAAAACAAAGTTACAGTTACCAGAGGGGATTGGGAGGGAGGGAGGAACAAATTAGAAGTATGGGGTTAACAGACACACTACTATTGATATGTCAAATAAATAAGCAACAAGGATTTACTGTAAAGCACAGGGAATTTTATTCAGTATCTTGTAATAACCTGTAATAGAACATAATCAGGAAAAAATAACTAATGACTATAAAAAAATAACTGAATGACTATACTATATACCTGAAACTAACACATTATTGTAAATAAACTATACTTCAATATATTTTTTAAAAATTTGTGAGCAGTTTCTATCTGGAGAGATGCCAGAAGATTTTAGAGGGAGGTGTGTTTGAGAGGATTTTGATGAATGAGCTAGTTAAGATATTCTTTGTCTAAATCTAGCTGTGATATGAATTTGGTCAAAGATAGTTTCAAAGAGAATCTCTCATTCCCAAGTTGTTAAAGTAAAGCTTGGTGTAAACAGGAGTTTAGGGTCACATGGAGGATTCCCTTTGACAAGATATGTGACCACAGAGCCTAGGAGACAGTGGGTTTCCTCACATTCAGCCTCCCTGACTTTCTCTGTCATGTATCTGTCTCTGCTTCCCCAGCTCAGAGCCCGGTGTTTTCCCACTTAGCATCTTCTCTCCGAGGACTCTGGACCATCCGGGCATGCAAAACCGAACAGGGGTTTCAGAAGCTGTTTGATACATACCAGGATTTCCACTCAGGTCTGTAAATTTCTGGAAATGATTTCAAGATGGGATGTGCTGCCTTCTGAGGCCTGACCTCCCTCTCAGGTGGTCTTGCTGGCCAGCATCTCTCTCTATGCCGCCCCTCCTCCCCCTCTGCACACCTACCTCCCCTACCCCTTCCTCTCGGCATCCCCTCTGTGCTCCCCCCTTCCCCACTCACAGCCCTGCTTTTCTCCCCTGACTGGTTTGCATGGTCCTTCCATCACAGTGCTGTGTGGACTTCTGTCTCTTTAAGTTAGGAGTCAGCAAACTTTTCTTTTTTGCAAAGATCCAGATAGGAAATATTGTAGGCTTTGTGTGCTGTCTTTGTTGCAACTACTCACCTTTGCTGTTGTAGCAGAAAGACAGGCAAAGATAATACATCAGCCAATGGCTGTGTTCCAATAAAACTTTCTTTTCAGAACCAGGTGGTCCCTCTTCTTGGCCCCCAGACTGTGGTTTGCCAACTATTTTCAGAGCATGGAGGGTAGCAGACATGATTGACAAAAATAATTTCCTGATTTGCAACCCACTTGATTATACTTTGTATCGGTGAAGTTGTTTTTCCTAGGTAGAAAATTCAGATTTTCCTCTAAGTCTATGAAATCCTGGTCAAACTTTCCAATAATATTGTATTTTGAAGATAAAATGGCATTTTGAAAGTCACATGCAGATCCTGTTAGCTGATGGTCATGTCGACACCGGCCCTTAAGAATAAACACTGCAGTGCCCTGTAGTGAGGGCAGAAGGTGCTGGAAACAGTGTGAGCTGTGCTGTCTTCTGTCAGAGAGCTGGAAGCAGTCCACCCTGTGAGAGGATGATCTTCACGCTGAGGCCCAGCACTGCAGGGAGCACACCAATGAGATGATTTACTGCCTCCTCTCTTATGATCCTATTTCTGTTCATAACCTGTGTGTCGAAGTTCTCAATCCTTGCTTCCTGGACTGATCCTCTGTGTCCCATATGTTGTCCTGTGTTAGAACCTAGTTTTCTGGAATCTCCAGGATTCTTAGGTGTGTAACTTTGCTTTTCTACCTTGTGTAAAATCTTCTGTAGCTCAGCTGAGAAAATGCTCTCCCTCATGAGAAGCAGCTAACATGGTTTTTCTGTTTATGTATCATGCTTAACGATTCACAAATGCAGAGGCTTGGTTCCTGCTTTTGACGACGTCCCGATGGCTCGCTGTGTATCTGGATGTCACCTGTGCCATCTTTGTCACTGTTGTTGCCTTTGGGGCCCTGACTCTGGTAGAAAGTAAGTACACATGTGGATATTTGTGGTGTGTTTACAGTTTATAGCTTGTTTGTAGTTTTTAAACTCTTGCCATCTTGTCTAATATATACTCTTTGATTTTAGTGAATTGTATTAAAGTGTTTGCTGCATGTGACTCCTCAGTGTGTCCATGTGAAGTCATTTGTGTCTTGATCAGAACTTTTATCTTTTTTCCATTTATTTATTTATTTACAGTAGGTCCTTGTTGAGACCTCTTTTTTAAGAAAATTTGATTGATTTACAATGTGTTAACTTCAGGTGTATAGCCAAGTGAATCTATTATGCATATCTCCACTTTTTTAAAGATTCTTTTTCTGTACGCCATGAACATTGGGGTGCATGTATCATTTTTTTAGTAATTTGCATTTCAATAGATACTTCACATACATTGTGCTTTAGAAAAGAATGTCTGTCTTTGGCTTTCGGAATCTTTAGGAGCAAAGACCAGGTATGAATGTGCCTGCTCCAGCAGACCTGTGGTGCCCTGGGCCCCTGCTTTGACTCGTTTGATCCATTCTTTTCTTTTTAAGTTTTATTGGGGTATGGTTGATTTACACTGTTGTCTTGGTTTCAGATGTACAGCAAATGAATCTGCTGTACATAAAATAAAGCCACTCTTTTCTATATTCTTTCCCATATATGTCATTAAAGAATTCCCTGTACTTTACGTAGTTCCTTATTAGTTATCCATTTTAATATTTTACATATGGTAGTATGCATGTGTCAATCTCAGTCTTCCAATTTATCCCACCCCTCCCTTATCCCCTGGTAACCATAAGTTTATTTTCTACACCTGTAACTCTACTTCTGTTTTGTAGGTAGGTTAATTTGCAGCCTTTTTTTAAGATTCCTTATATAAGTGACATCATACTCTATCTTTCTCTGTCTGACTTACTTCACTCAGTACTAAAATCTCTAGGTCCAGCCATGTTGCTACAAGTGGCATTATTTTGCCCTTTTTATAGCTGGGTAATATTCCATTGTATGTATGGTATCGCTTCTTCCATATCCATTGCTTGTTGATGGACATTGAGGTTTGTTCCATGTCCTGGCTATTGTAAATAGTGCTTCAGTAAACATTAGGATGGATGTATCTTTTAGAATTATGGTTTTCTCTGGGTATATGCTCAGGAGTGGGATTGCTGGATCATATGGTAGCTCTATTTTTAGGTTTCTAAAGGAATCTCCATATTATTCTCCATGGTGTTTGTACCAGTTTACCTTCCCACCAACAGTGTTGAGGGGTTCCCTTTTCTCCACATCCTATCCAGTATTTATTGTTTGTAGACTTTTTGCTGATGGTCATACTGATTGGTGTAAGTTGAAACCTCACTGTAGTTTTGATATGCATTTCTCTAATAATTAGAGATTTGATTATCTTTCACGTGCTTTTTGGCCATCTGTATGTCTTCTTTGGAGACTGTCTGTTTTAACCTTCTGCCCATTTTTTTGATTGGGTTGTTTCTTTATTTATTTTTTATATTGAGCTGCATGAACTGTATTCTTTTGGAGAGTAATCCCTTGTCAGTCACTTTGTTGGCAAATATTTTCCCCCATTCTGCAGGTTGTCTTTTTGGCATTTTTATGGTTTTCTTTGCCATGAAAAAGCTTTTAAGCTTTATTAGGGATAAAGTTTAAAAGCTTTAAGCTTTTAAGCTTTATACCAAATTTTTATGTTTTATTTTATTTTCATTGACCTAAGTGGTGGGTCAGTAAAGAGTTTACTGCAGTTTATGTCAGAGAGAGTTCTCTCTTTGTTTTCATATAAGAGTTTTGT
Organism: Bubalus kerabau; assembly: GCF_029407905.1. Taxonomy (NCBI): domain Eukaryota; kingdom Metazoa; phylum Chordata; class Mammalia; order Artiodactyla; family Bovidae; genus Bubalus; species Bubalus kerabau. The sequence continues at coordinate 73,041,637 of NC_073635.1, forward strand.
AGTGTCTGTTCTTATATTTATGTATGCAATCTATTTTGAATTTATTTTTGTGTTTGTGTTAAGGAGTGTTCTAATTTTATTCTTTTACAAGTAGCTGTCCAGTTTTCCCAACAACACTTACTGATGAAACTGTCTTTTCTCCACCGGATATTCTTGCTTCCCTTGCCATAGGTGACCACAGGTGCATGGGTTTATCTCTGGGCTTTCTATCTGGTTCCATTGATCTGTATTTCTGGGTTTTGTGCCAGTAGCATACTGTTTGAATTACTGTAGCTGTGTAGTATAGTTTAAAGACAGGGAGCCTGATTCCTCCCAGCTTCATTTTTCTTCTTTGTTTCAAAACTGCATTGGCTATTCATGATATTTTGTGTTTCCATACAAAATATAAAATATTTTGTTCTAATTCTGTGAAAAATTCCATTGGTAATTTAATAGGGATTGCATTGAATCTGTAGATTGCTTTGAATAGTTTATTTGCAGTAGGTCTTTGTTGAGATCTTTTATCTTTTTATTTTTCTTGAATGGTTTGAGGGTCACTACAACTGTAGCAAACTGATCTTCTGAACATTCCAGGTAGTGTCCTATAGTTAGGAGTTGAGAATCAAGTTTACCATTAAGCTTTTTGTACAGCTTAGATTTTAGCTTTAAGTCTACTTGCATCTCTTGTTTGTAGGGGTCTGGTGTACTGGAATGAGAAAGATTCTCTGTTGCAAAAACAGTATCCTCACTGTTGTGTGGGTACCAGGTGAGCAGCTATTGGAATGTGGCATGAATTCACTGTCCTTAACTGCTCCATACTAATAACACTGAATCGTAGTCATTAATAATGGAACAGTGAGAGTCATATTTTAGATTTAAAAGCACTACCTCTTAGAACCCATTGCCTTGTTTTTGTGGTTTCAATTGCAACTACATTGGATATAGAAAGTGAAATTACATACTGATAATTGAAGCCATAGGGACAAAAATCTGAATAATGATATGATCTTCACCTATATAATGCTGTCAAGTGTATCTCAATCCAGGTGGGATTAATATGATAAAGGGCAGAAATGATAAGAGAAGCAGAAGAGATTAGGAAGAGATGACAAGAATACACAGAAGAACTGTACAAAAAAGATCTTAATGACCTGGATAACCATGATGGTGTGGTCATTCACCTAGAGCCAAACATCCTGGAGTGTGAAGTCAAGAGGGTATTAATTTCAAAGCATTACTATGAACAAAGCTAGTGAAGGTAATGGAATTCCAGTTGAGCTATTTAAAATCCTAAAAGAAGATGCTTTTGAAGTGCTACACTCAATATGCCAGCAAATTTGGAAAACTCAGCAGTGGCCATAGGACTGGAAAAGGTCAGTTTTCATTCCAGTCCCAATGAAGGGCAATGCCAAGGAATGTTCAAACTACCACACAATTGCATTCATTTTGCATGCTAGTAAGGTTGTGCAAAGAGTTGACTCATTGGAAAAGACCCTGATGCTGGGAGGGACTGGGGACTGGAGGAGAAGGGGCGACAGAGGATGAGATGTCTGGATGGCATCACCAACTCAATGGACATGAGTTTGAGTAAACTCTGGGAGTTGGTGATGGACAGGGAGGCCTGGCGTGCTGCTATTCATGGGGTCCCAAAGAGTTGGACACGGCTGAGCAACTGAACTGAACTGAAGGTTGTGGTCAAAATCTTTCAACAGTACGTGAACTGGGAACTTCCAGATGTACAAGCTGGGTTTAGAAAAGGCAGAGGAATTGGAGATCAAATTGCCAACATTCATATGATCATAGAGAAAGCAAGGAAATTCCAAAAGAGCATCGGTTTCATTGACTATGTGAAAGGCTTTGACTGTGTGGATCACAACAATCTGTGGAAATTCTGTAAGAGATAGGAATAACATACCACCTTACCTGTCTCCTGAGAAACCTGTATGGAGGTCAAGAAGAAGCAATTAGAACTGAACGTGGAACAGTAGACTGGTTCAATATTGGGAAAAGAGTATGAAAAGGCTGTATGTTGTCACTGTTTATTTAATTTATATGGAAAGTACATTATGCAAAATGCCAGGCTGGATGACTCACAAGCTAGAATCAAGATTGCCAGGAGAAATATCAACAGCTTCAAATAGGCAGATGAAATCACTTTAATGGCAGAAAGTGAAGAGGAAATAAAGAATCTTTTTATGAGGATGAAAGAGGAGAGTGAAAAAGCTGGCTTGAAATTCAACATTCAAAATACAATGCATGGCATCCTGTTCCATCACTTCATGGCATATATATGATAAAAAGTGGAAGCAGTGACAGATTTTATTTTCTTGGTTTCCAAAATCACTTTGAACAGGGGCTGCAGCTACCAAATTAAAAGATGTTTGCTTCTTGGAAGAAAGCTATGACAAACCTAGACAGAATATTAAAAAGCAGATACATCATGTTGCCAACAGAAGTCCATATAGTCAAAGCTATGTTTTTTCCAGTAGTCATGTAAGGACATAAGAGTTGGGCCATTAAGAAGGCTGTGAAGTGAAAGTTGCTCAGTCATGTCTGACTCTTGGTGACCCCATGAACTATACAGTTTATGGAATTCTCCAGACCAGAATACTGGAATGGGCAGCCATTCCCTTCTCCAGGGGATCTTCCCAACCCACGGGTCAAACTCAGGTCTCCCGCACTGCAGGTGAATTCTTTACCAGCTGAGCCACAATGAAAGCCCTTAAGAAGGCCGAGGGCTGAAGAATTGATGCTTTTGGATTGTGATGCTAGAGGAGACTCTTGAGAGTCCTTTTGACTGTAAGAAGATCAAAGCAATCAATCCTAAAGGAAGTCAGTCCTGAATATTCATTGGAAGGACTGATGCTGAAGCTGAAGCTGAACCTCCCATATTTTGTCCCCCTGATGCAAAATGCTGACTCATTAGAAAAGACCTGGATGCTGGGAAAGACTGAAGGTAAAAGGAGAAGAGGGCAGCAGAGGATGAGATGGTTAGATAGTATCACCAAATCAATGGACGTGAGTTTGAGCAAACTCGGGGAGATAATGAAGGACACGGAAGCCTGGTGTGCTGCAGTCCATGGTGTTGCAGAGAGTCAGACATGATTAGATACTGAACAGCAGCAACAACTTTGTTAATTCTTTATAAATGCATAATATTTTAAAAAATTATTTATTTTTTTGTCTGCACTGGATCTTAGTTGGGGCACAGGGGATCTTCAGTCTCAATTGAGACAGGCAGGACTTTAGTTGCAGCATGTGAAGTCTTAGTTGTGGAATGTGGAATCTAGTTTCCTGACCAGGGATTGAACCCAGGCTCCCTGCATTGGAAATGTGGAGTCTCAGCTATTGAACCGCCCAGGAAGTCCCTCATAGTGGGTTTTTCTTTTTTTTAAAACTGTTTTATGGTCTCAATCAACAGAAGTAATATTATGAGTAATACTGTCATTACATGCAAATGATTCAAATATTATAAAGGAGTCCTCTCACTACTATATAAAATAGATAACTAAAAAGTATCTACAGTATAGCACAGGGAACTCTAATTAATACTCTGTAAAATCACTGCAGATGGTGACTGCAGCCATGAAATTAAAAAACGTTTACTCCTTGGAAGAAAAGTTATGACCAACCTAGATAGCATAGTCAAAAGCAGAGACATCACTTTGCTAACAAAAGTCTGTTTAGTCAAAGCTGTGAAGAAAGCTGAGTGCTGAAGAACTGGTGCTTTTGAACTGTGGTGTTGGAGAAGACTCTTGGGAGTCCCTTGGACTGCAAGGAGATCCAACCAGTCCATTCTAAAGAAGATCAGCCCTGGGTGTTGTTTGGAAGGAATGATGCTAAAGCTGAAACTCCAGTACTTTGGCCACCTCATGTGAAGAGTTGACTCATTGGAAAAGACTGATGCTGGGAGGGATTGGGGGCAGGAGGAAAAGGGGATGGCAGAGGATGAGATGGCTGGATGGCATCACCGACTTGATGGACATGAGTTCGAGTGAACTCCGGGAGATGGTGATAGACAGGGAGGCCTGGCGTGCTGCGATTCATGGGGTTGCAAAGAGTCAGACACGACTGACACACTAAACTGAACTGAATGACATATATGGGAAAATAACTTTAAAAAGAATAGATTATATGTGTATATATCTAGCTAACTCACTTTATTGTACACCTGAAACTAACACAACTTTGTAAATCAACTATACTCCAATAAAAATCATAAAAATAAAGGAGTCTTCTTTGTAAAATGACAGAAGGACCTGTGTGAAGGGTTGAGAAGGAGACTGACTTTATTCCTTTTCTTCCTCATTTAGCTTTGACTCCCGGGCAGGTTGGCCTGGTCCTGTCTCTCACTCTCACACTAACGGGGATGTTCCAGTGGTGCGTCAGGCAAAGTGCTGAAGTTGAGAACATGGTGATGTTAATCTTTTTGTTCTTAGCATTTTCAGGTCACCTTGCTATTAAATGGCTTAAAAGCAATTCTTATGTAAAATAATAACTGTTATTTTTACATCATAGTTAACAAAGTTTTTTTTGCATTCTCCTCCATCTGCCTGTAGTTAATGTAAAATAAAATATATACATCTTTTCTCAGACTTATGTATACCATGTCAGAAAATTTTATATTCATCACAGACTGACTACAGATACAATAAATGTCTCATAGGAGAAAGGTTCTGAAATTCTTGAGAGAATACAGGCTAATTGTTTGTTAACTTAGCAACTTATTTACCTTTTTTTCTTAATGGGTAATTCCTCATTTTGGTAAAAGAGAAGAATCTGATATTTTGAGGTTTATTTAATTAATATGTTCCTCCACCCCTCCCCACATTTTAGCATTTATTCTTGTATGTTTTGAACACCTGAATTTGCTGGCAGCCCTCCTTTCTGGTAGGATGGGCTCCCTCTCAGAATGTGCTCTCAAAGGTGTGGAGTCATGGTTGTTTAGGAGGCCTTAGTCAGTATGTAAATTATACATTTTGAATATTTGTATCTTCTCCTAAAGGGAGAAAAACAAAGTCTTTCCATGTCAGCCTTCTAACAGAGAAGACAGGGATTAATTATTAAAATGAGTCTTGATGACCGTCCAATTCTGCTCATCTGTAACATGTGACCCTTCTGTAGCCACACATACTGATTGGTGTCCATAAGTATTCTTTTCTTTGAAAAAATTCTCTTGTGTTTTCTTCAAATATGAAAGGTGGATCAATAAAATTTTACCATTCATTTCTCTAATGCTTTTAGTTTTAATATAAAGTTGAAGGGAATAGTCGTAAGTAAAAGTGTTGAAGATGATAAACAAGTTTGTAAATCATCCAAGACCTTATCAGACTCCTACTTTTGTCCTTTGCGGATTCTGAGCCTGGGAGGTTCTGAACCATAGAAAAGCAGAAGGTTTTATTTATAGTCTCTGAACATCCATAAATAAGACCCTCTGACACTAACTCATATAATATCATATGCATTTCAGATGATTTCAGTAGAAAGAGGGATCGAATATATAGACCTTGAGAAAGAAGCACCCTGGGAACTTGAGTATCGCCCACCACCATCCTGGCCCCAGAGTGGAAAGATTTACTGTTTTAATATGAACTTCAGGTACAGCTTGGATGGGCCTCTGGTATTGAAGAACCTGGGAATGTCCATTGACCCAAGAGAAAAGGTTAGTTTAAGCCATTTGCCTCTTTAAAATCCAGCTAAAGGTTTAGCACCACTTCTGCTCTTGGCTTCCTTGTCCGTGTACAGGAGGACTCTTTGTTCCTAACGGATGCAGATTAGATCAGTGACACTGTCCCTGAATCTTTCTTGGAAACTGACCATGGAATGGGGATATCAGCATTATTTTTCTCTGTGTCCCCAGCTCCTTCATGGTGGTTGATGGGCCCTGAGATCCAGGGCTTGATCTTAACCTGACCCAGGACACTATATGTGACACTTAATTATTTGTACGAAGTCTGGGTAGTCTGCCCTGGCTCTCTGTTCCTAACTCTCAAATATTTCATTCCTTTCCACCTTTTATTTTTTAAAATATATATTTGTTTATTTATTTGGCTGTGCTGGCCTTAGTTGTGGCACACAGGGTCTTTGATCTTCATCGTGGCCTGTGAACTCTAAGTTGTAGTATGTGGGATCTATTAATAGTTCCCTGATCAGGACTCGAACCCAGGTGCCCTGCATTGGGAGCACAAGTTCTTAGCCACTGGGCTACCAGCAGAGTCCCCCATCTTTTCTTCTTTGTGTTTCTGAAATCTTCTTTTCCTCCCACGGTGCCCTCTGGTTGCAGCCTGCCCCTCTGTCCCTTGGTTTTTGCTGTGGACTTGTCCTCTACTCACCCACACTGAGCTGCCATCCCTCTGTCCTCCCCTAAAGACTGCTTCTTTCTTTAGCACAAATCTGATCCTTACTGGCCTGGGTTGAGCTACTGCTGGAACTGGACCACAGCCCTAAGCCCACTCCAGTGGGGGCCGTCGGTGAGCTTGTAGCCACTAGAGAAGAGCCTGAATCATGATCCAGTCAAGGGTGAGGAACCAGGGCCTCAGATGGAGGCAGGGCCTGGAGACTTGCTCAAAGTCAAAAGCACATTGAAGGGAGCAGGGAAGATCCACAAGGAGATGGCAGAGAGGCTGTGACCTGGACCTGCCAGTGTCCATGTCTGCTGGTGATGTTCCTTTCACATTCAGATTGAAGCTCTCAGCTGGGCCAGGATAGAGTTTTAAAGAGACTCAACCAGAGCAGGTAAGGTGGTAGGAAGCTCTTCCCCACCTCCCTCTGAAGCCAGTATGTCTCCTGACTTATGCACACCCCTGCAATCAGACTGTGTGTAGATTCTCCCAAAGCACCATGCCCTTCTGGTTTTCAGTGTGCACGCTGAGCCTCTACCTCAGAGACCTGTTCTCTCCATCATCTGGCTGGTGAACATCTCCTCATTTTCTGAGTTGATCTAATGCATCTTTGAGACCCTCAATTTTTCCTTAATGTCTTATATTTTCTTTTAAGATAGAAATTATGGTACACCTGTTTTCACAGTAGCCAAAAGTTGGAAGGAACTAAATCCTTACAATGAAATATTATTCAGTTTTAAAAAGGAAGAAAATTCTGACCTATGGATAAACCTTCATGATATCTTGCCAAATGATGTTAGCCTCACACAAAGGGAATGGATACTCTGATTCCACTTAAGTGAGATTCCTAGAGTAGTCAAATTTAGGAAGACAGGAAGTAGGATGGTGGTCTCCAGGGACTGGGAGATGGGAAATGGGGAGTTTGTTTGTTTAATGGGTAAGAATTTCAGTTTTAGCAGGCAAAAAAATTTCTCGAGCTTGGCTGCACAACAGTGTGAATATACTTAACACCAAACTGTCCACTTAAAAATTGTTATGTAGTTAAATTCTATGTTATGTGAATTTTTCTGTAATTAAAATAAAAGCTAGCACCTATAGCATGCTTTATAATTTGGAGTCTGTATTGCACAGTAAGTACCTTGAGGTTTTTTAAAATCAGGGAGCATCTTGTTTTCATCTTTGTTCCCCAGAAAGTGGCATTCTGCAGGGCACAGAGAGGGTGCTGAGGGACTGCTGCTTTCGAGGGTGAGTAGCACACAGGTGTGAGCAGGCAGCAACCAACACACACACATACACGACAGCTCTGAATAACCGAAAGAACTGATCTTTAAAACTCTCACCACTACAGACTCATCTAGTGGACTGTAGCTGTAATTAAATGAATGATATCCTTGTAACATGAAAATGAAAAAATAAATATTCAACTTAATCCCCAAATGCTACAAATGAAGTTGAGAGCAACTTCAGTTAGTCACAGGGCAAAAGCTGGTCCTAATTTCCAGTTCCCTTGTAGCTCAGGAAGAAGGTGAACTGCTGTGTCAGGAAAACATTAACCACAGCTCTTGATACAATCCTGTCCCCTAGAGCGCTGAAGGCAATGTTTGTTTACTCTCAGACAATGTGTCTGTCAGATTTTCCATTGTAAATGTAATTCTCTTAACTTGCATTTGTCTTAAATTTTCCTGAAAGGCATAGAATATGAATTATCTAAGACACTCTGTAGTACAACTTAGGAACATAAAAGATTCTTATTCTTTTTTCTTAAAGCCTGCAAATCATAGGATTATTGAGATTCTAAAATGTTTGAGGGCAAATTAAATTTGGAGACTGAATTAATGACTGCAGCAACTTGACACAGTATCGCCATTAGCTTCATTTTTGTGTTGGGTGATGAAACTCTTCATTAAGCCATTTCACTCCACCTGTGTACATCACAGATTTCCTCTCCTGCTCAACTGTCCCCACCCCCACCACTCCAGGACACCCTTTTGGTATTGGATTTGATTGAGAGAGGCTACTAGGGAAGGTAGGCAAGGGACATGGGAGTGAGCCAGCTCAGTTAAAGTGGGGCTTTATTCTCTTCCCCTTGTTTCCTCTTCTGTCCCAATTCCTGGAAGTTAGAGTCAATAGGAAAGTGTAGTAGGTACTATGCAGGACTTTAATCACAGAAGAAATGGCAAGTGAAAATAAAGAACCAGGACTTCCCTGGTGGTGCAGTGGAGAATAATTCACCTGCTGATGCAGGGGACACTGGTTCAATCCTTGGTCTGAGAAGATTCTACATGCCGCAGTGCAACCAAGTCTGTGTGCCACAACTGCTGAGCCTACATGCCACAGCTACTAAAGCTTGTGCTCAGCAACAAAAGAAGCTATCTCAGTGAGAAGCCCATGCACTGCAACAAAGAGTAGCCTGCCGGGGTCCAGCCCCGGCTGGTCCAGGGTATTCGAAGGAGAGACGGCGTAGGCGAGGGTCAGGAAACAACTGCTTAATTACACTTTAATTAAGGATACAAAGAGTAATAGAATGAGGATAGCTCAGTAGGAAAATTCAGTGGAGAAAAGAGGCTGAGTAGCTTGGTTTACGCAGGAGACCAATAAAACTTCAAGACAAGAAGTTTGCACCACTTACGCAGGCCGCAGGCATCCTTCCGTTCTCCCAAAGGAGAGGAGACACTGAGGCCTCCCCGGTGGGATCTTAGAAGCCCAGGCATAATTAGCAAGCATGGTGGGTTCTGCGCTCCAGATGGAGACTCAGCCAGAATTTGAAAGAGAGAGTGACATGGGGAGACCAAGTTTTGGTGAACAAGGCCCGCACTTTATTTTCCAAAGTAGTTTTTATACCTTAAGTTATGCATAGAGGATAATGGGGGAAGGGGTGGAGTCATGCAAGGACAGCAGTTCCTGGTTCTAATCTAAGCCAGGCTTTCAAACTTATCATATGCAAAAGTTCAGGTGATTGACATCATCTTCTGGCCCGGAGGCCTGTTAACATTTTAAGAAACTTATTTTTCTCTAAAGGTGATTATTCCAAAATCAGGCACCAGCCTCCAAAAAAGCATTGGACAAAGCTGCATTTTACATTTCTATACACCCTAATGGGTGTATATCAATCAATACACTGCCAAGGACACAGTAGGTAAGGAGTATGGAGACTTAGCAGCAAACATTGGCCCAACAAGTGAAAAACCCTTCACCAATACAATTTCTAATCAATCTTTTAACTACTCAAAGGAATCTGTGTTTAGGCAGTTTAGAACATCTCCTGCCTCTCACAGTTGAGAGGCTCTGAACAATCACATGTGGCCAGAAAAACCTATTCAGGCAGGCTAGAGGATTTCCAAAGGAGTTTTTAGGTTGAAACACTGTCACACCCAGGAATTATTAACTGGAGCTGTAAGCTAATTCTTTTTTCAGAGAGGTAGTTGGGGACAGCCCCCTGTAAAGTCAGAGGTGTAAGTGAAAGCACAAAGCAGAAAGTAGGCAGACTCAGGTTTGGGGGGTAGATGCTCGAGAATTTCCAGGGGGACTCCTGAGGCTCGATCCCGCCTTTGCGTATGCCTCCTTCCTCATGACCTTTGTCATGGGCAGAGTTCCTCACGCTGGCTCCCAGCAGTGATTGAATTCCTGTTGAGCTATTCCAGATCCTGAAAAATGATGCTGTGGAAAGTGCTGCACTCAATATGCAATATGCACTCAATATGCAATATGCCGGCTCCCGGCAGTAGCCCACACTCATCACAACTAGAGACAGCCTGCACACAGCAATCATGACCCAGTGCAACCAAAAATTAAAAAAGAAAAAAAAAAGCGTGAGGTAAATAGCACCTTAGAATTCCTGGTTTTCTCAACATGGGCTGCATTTTTTATTTAGATGATTTCGTGTTTGATTTGATCATTTTAGAGAGTCCTGGGCCATATTAAAGCATTTTTCAGCTCTTGAGGTACATTAATTTTGTTTGTTTTTTTCTCACAGCTATAACTTGGATAATAATTTTTACAGATGCTTACTAGACCTTGCTATAATGTGCAAAAATATTAGTTTTCTATATTTTCTCTTTTTTATGTAATGTTTTCTTGTAAACCCCTCCCTTCACTCTCAGCTTGTCCCCCTTCCCCTGCCGGCTTCCTCATTCCCTGTGACTCAGACTGTGGTGCCAGAGCAGCAGCACCTGCATCTCCTGGAGCTTCTTAGAAATGCAGGGTCTCAGGCCCATTCAGATCACTTTCTCAGCATTGCATTTAAACAGGACCGCCTAGTAAATTCCTTTCTCTCCCACAGGCAGTTTTTGATGACTGATAACCTGTAATTTCCAAAAAATGTCCTTTGATGGTTTGAAACTGAGCTCATGAATCACCTAAATCCCTGTTGTGACTGAGCAGGAGGCACAGAAAGATCTGTGCCACTTACCGTACATATACTTACTTTTATATTCTATAAATAGCATATTCAAAAGCAGAGACATTACCTTGCCAACAAAGGTCTGTCTAGTCAAGGCTATGGTTTTTCCTGTGGTCATGTATGGATGTGAGAGTTGGACTGTGAAGAAGGCTGAGTGCTGAAGAATTGATGCTTTTGAACTGTGGTGTTAGAGAAGACTCTTGAGAGTCTCTTGGACTGCAAGGAGATCCAACCAGTCCATTCTAAAGGAGATCAGCCCTGGGTGCTGTGTGGAAGGAATGATGCTAAAGCTGAAACTCCAGTACTTTGGCCACCTCATGCGAAAAGTTGACTCATTGGAAAAGACTCTGATGCTAGGAGGGATTGGTGGCAGGAGGAGAAGGGGATGACAGAGGATGAGATGGCTGGATGACATCACCAACTAGATGGAAATGAGTTTGGGTGAACTCCGGGAGTTGGTGATGGACAGGGAGGCCTGGCGTACTGTAATCCATGGGGTCGCAAAGAGTCGGACATGACTGAGTGACTAAACTGAACTGATATTCTATAAATCAGGTCTTTACAGTATAATCTAATTCTGTATGATTCCACTGCATTTCTTTGTGCCTTATCACAGGCAGTTTTCATCCTGTGTCCCACCTTTCCTCACATCAGCCTTCTCCAGGGATGGAGGAGTTTCCCACGGGCTCAGCCCTGCCTGGAACTGGAATCAGAGATAGCTGAGCGAGGTAGTCAGAGATTGCTAAGTGTACATGTGGCTCTTTCACCACCTGATGAGATGAAATATGAGTCTTGCTGCCCCAAGCAGGGCACGAGGTCTCTTTGACCTGTTCCCCAGGCACCATGTGCCCCACTCAGCTGCAGGTTTCTCTCAACCCAGCTGTGGGTGCCGGTTCCTCTTGCTGACAGCTGGCCCACCTGACCTCAGGCACACTCTTGCTCCCACTCACCAGGTACATGCCTGTATTCACATCATGCTTTATCTCTCTGGTTGTAGGATCTCTATGTTAGGCCTGTGCCTTTAACTGCAGCTACACTTCTCCCCACTTTCTCTGTTCTGGCTACACAGAGGGACATGATAAGGTGCCAGGCCATCTAGGGGATAAGGAGGCCATCAGCAGATGGATAAGAGCCCGAGGATATGCATTTGAGTCCCATCCTGTGACTTATGGGCTCTGACATTTCAGGCAGAATAATTCATCTCACTAAGCCTCAATCTTTTCTTTTGCAAAATGGGAGAAGTAGGATGTAACCTGTAAGGTTGTTGTACAACTTAAACAAGATAAGACATGTAAAGCACCCAGCATGGGGATCAGAATAATTGCTTGGATAAAGATGGCCATCATTTTCATCAGGTGTAAAATGACCATAACCACTTACACTGCAAAGGTTGTATATCCTTTGAAAAAAGAGATGTTAGCCATTTGAAATTATATTTACAGCTGTAGGATCCATCTACTGGGTCTGTCGTTGTCCACCTTATCATATACCTAAATAATATGGTAATAGATTTTCCATAAATTTCTCTGGCCTGAGTTAAAAATCTCAGCTCCCAATGGAAGCTTCTTTGTCTCAGTACACCACAGGTAATACAAATAAGACAGTCAAATCCCATACAGAGTCTGCTGTCAACATGTACAGTTCATCTGAAGAAACAAGAAAATGGCTATATTAGTCTTGTAAGCTAGAAAGTGGTCACAATTTTTATAGAAGTTTTAACAAAAATGGCATAACATCTGTTATGGTTGGGACAAGCCCAGATGAGGGGACAGGGAGAGTATTTCCAAGGATTTAGGTATGTGAGACAGACTTAGTGATGTGTGGTTAGGGTTTTAGCAGGTGGAGATGCGTTCAGTGGAAATGCATGTGAATGTGCCTTAGGAGCTGGGGTCAACATAAGCAAAAGCATGATGCCCTGATCCAGTTAATGAAGAACTAGGCACCTGCAGAGCATTCAGGAAAATCAGCTACCAGGTGTGCAGCAGATATTTTCATGTTCAACCCTGACAACTCCCGAGTCACCCCAAGGAAGCCGACTTGTGGATATGAAGGATGGAGAGGTCAATGGGAACAGTTTTGTAGAAGAGATGTCCTGGGGTGGAGTGATGGGCTCAGACCCGACCATTGGGAGTTTAATCTGAGAAGTGAGAGCAGGGGGACCAGAGTGGGCAGATGTGGGAGGCAGGGAGCCTGGAGCTGTTGTGCCTCCAGGAAAATGTCCCTGGAAAGTGATTGTACTTTTGGGACTCAAACTGATGTCGATTAAAACAAAGATATAACACCCATGTTTGTGAATGTACAGGGAAACAAGTTGGTATCTTATTTCTGGAGAGTAGGTTAGCAGCCTAACAGCTTCCTCTGAAAGTGTTCATATTGATTCTCAGCAGTTCCACATCTGAGAATTTATCTGAAGGGAATGATTGAGAGTATTTGCAATTAAAAAAAAAAAGATTTAGCTTCAAGGATATTTAATAGAGTTATTTATAATAGAAAAGTATTGGAGACTGCCTAAATATCCAGCAGTAGGGGATTTGTTAAATGATCACATATACTGTCGTATTTTGTAGCTATTAGAATAAATATTCTTATGAAATACTAAAAACACATAACAGTATGTTCATATTAATCTCATTTTGTTTATATATGTGAACTTGTGTCTTTAAGAACACGTACAGAAGTCTCAACAGTAAAAACATCATCTTGAAATGGTTTTTTCAGAGTGCTGAGTATAGCTAATATTTATTTATTTTTCAGATTAATTTGCACTGATTATGATTAAGGATCATAATCATAAGACATAGTTTTTTTTATAAATCGTAAAATAAATCATGAAACAAAGTTTGTTTCAACTTGTTTTTTAAAAGGTAGTGCAGCCTGGCACTCCGGTGCTGACTGTGGATCTTAATATGAGGAACTGAGTCATGAAACATTGCAAGAATAGAGTCTTCAGGGCTTGGCTCCATTCTGGACACAGGGAAGTAAGGTGGACAGTTCAGCCCCTGAGCCTGGGAAAGAAGTAGTGAGAGTAAAGTAGGGAAGATGGAGGAAGGGGTTGTTTTGTGTGGGGCATTGGGTGTTGAATATGTTGACCTTGATGTGTGAAGAGAGATCCAGGTGCAAGTGTCTAACAAGTTGGTGTCATCATCAGAGACCAACCTGTTTGGAAAAACAGAAAGGGGCCATTTCAAAGCAAATAAAATAATATTTTCTCCAAGTGTCTTTATAATTTTGTTTATTTATTTTTGTCTGAGCTGGGTCTCTGTTGCTGCTCGGGCTTTTCTCTAGTTGTGGTGAATGGGGACTCCTCTAGTTGTGTGCCCGAGCTTCTCATTGTGGTGGCCTCTCCTGTTACAAAGCACAGTCTATAGGGCTTCAGTTGTTGTGGCATGTGGCCCCAGTGCTTTTGGTTCTCGCATTGTAGAGCACAGGCTCAATAGTTGTGGTGCATGAGCTTAGTTGCTCTGTGGCATATGGGATTCTCCTGGACTAGGGATTGTCCCATGTTTCCTGTACTGGCATGTGGATTCTTTACCACTGAGCCACCAGGGAAGCCCTCCAAGTGTCTTTAGATTGAATAATGTGAGCTTACTGATACTGGTAACACTCTCCATAGGCAATTGGTAAAACCCCTTAGTTACTCAGAAAAGATATTCAGACTCTAGTTTTGATGACTGAACTGTAGGATAGCCAGAGCCAGATTTTCTTTGAGTTGCCTTCTTTTTGGGGGCCTGTGGCCATGGAGCATGTGGGATCTTAGTTCTCTAATGAGGGATTGAATTCACACCTCCTAAGATTCTGTGGAAACACAGAATCTTAACCACTGAACTGCCAGGGAATTTCCCACCATCCCCCTCCCCCTTTTTTTAATTCTTCTCACTGGAGTTTGGAACTCACAGTCCTGTGGTCATGAGCAGTCCCGTGTCCCTACATATCTCAGTTCATTTACCCAAAGTCTAAAAATGTTCCTGTTTGCACAGATGGATCAGTTTCAGGAAAGCTGATAACATGGGAACATCCATACATTCTCACAGATACAGTTCTCACCTGTATCCTGATGTGTGTTGATTTATGTATGAGAACACCCAGAAATACAGGCACACCTGTTTTATTGTGCTTCACAGATAATACATTCTTTTTTTTTAAACAAATGTACATTTGTGGCAATGCTGTGTCAAGCAAGTACATTGGCACCATTTTTCCTACAGCATTTGCTAACTTCATGTCTTTGTGTCACATTTTGGTAATTCTTGCAATATTTCAAAATGTTTCATTATTATTATGTTTGTTATTCTGATCTATGATCAGTGTATTTTAATGTTAAGGTCTCAGATGATGGTTAGCATTCTTTTAGCAATAAACTATTGAAAACTAAGGTATGTACATAATTTTTAATATATAATGCTACTGTACACTTAGTAGACTACAATATAGTTCAGTTCAGTTTAGGCACTCAGTTGTGTCCGACTCTTTGCAACCCCATGAATCGCAGTACGCCAGGCCTCCCTGTCCATCACCATCTCCCAGAGTTCACTCAAACTCACGTGCATCGAGTCAGTGATGCCATCCAGCCATCTCATCCTCTATCATCCCCTTTTCCTCCTGCCCCCAATCCCTCCCAGCATCAGAGTCTTTTCCAATGAGTCAACTCTTCGCATGAGGTGGCCAAAGTACTGGAGTTTCAGCTTTAGCATCATTCCTTCTAAACAACACCCAGGGCTGATCTCCTTTATTTTTTAATTTTTTTTCAATATGTATTTTTCTTTTTTTTTAAATTAATTTATTTTAATTGGAGGCTAATTACTTTACAATATTGTAGTGGTTTTTGCCAAATATCGACATGAATCAGCCACGGGCGCACATGTATTCCCCATCCAGAACACCCCTCCCACCTCCCACCCCATCCCATCCCCCAGGGTCATCCCAGTGCACCAGCCTTGAGCACTCTGTCTCTTGCTGGATCTCCTTGCAGTCCAAGGGACTCTCAAGAGTCTTCTCTAACATCACAGTTCAAAAGCATCAGTTCTTCAGCGCTCAGCCTTCTTCACAGTCCAATTGTCACATCCATACATGACCACAGGAAAAACCATAGTCTTGACTAGATGGACCTTTGTTGGCAAAGTAATGTCTCTGCTTTTCAATATGCTATCTAGGTTGGTCATAACTTTTCTTCCAAGGAGTAAGCGTCTTTTAATTTCATGGCTGCAGTCACCATCTGCAGTGATTTTGGAGCCCCCCAAAATAAAGTCTGACACTGTTTCCCCATCTATTTCCCATGAAGTGATGGGACCAGATGCCATGATCTTCATAAATTTATTTGAATGGAGAAACAAAAAATTCATATAACTTGCTTTATTTTGTGATATTCATATGATTGGGTCTGTCTGGAACCAAATGCAGGATATCATTTAGTTCTGCCTGTACACACACGTGAGCCACATATGTACACACTACGACCTGCTGGTGTGCAGAGAATGGTCCATCTGTATTATATGGATTAGGGTTTAAAATAAGGTACAAAATGTCCTGAGAAACCTGTATACAGGTCAAGAAGCAAGAGTTAGAACCAGACATGGAACAACAGACTGGTTAAAAATTGGGAAAGGAGTACCTCAAAGCTGTAAATCGTTACCCTGCTTATTCAACTTATATGCAAAGTACATCATGTGAAATGCTGGGCTGAATGAAGAAGCTCAAGCTGGAATCAAGATTGCCGCAAGAAATATCAATAACCTCAGTTGTGGAGATGACACCACCCTTGTGGCAGAAAGCGAAGAAGAACTAATGAGCCTATTGGTAGAAGTGAAAGAGGAGAATGAAAAAACTGGCTTAAAACTCAAAATTCAGAAAACTAAGATCATGGCATCGGGTCCCATCACTTCATGGTAAATAGATGGGGAAACAATGGAAACAGTGACAGACTTTATTTTCTTGGGATCCAAAATCACTGTGGTCAGTGACTGCAGCCATGAAATTAAAAGACACTTGCTCTTTGGAAGAAAAACTATGACAAACCTAGAAAGTGTATTAAAAAGCAGAGATATTACTTTGCCAACAAAAGTCTGTATATAATCAAAGCTATGGTTTTTCCAGTAGTCATGTATGGATGTGAGAGTTGAACCACAAAGAAGGCTGAGCACCAAAGAATTGATGCTTTCCATCTGTGGTGTTGGAAAAGACTCTTGAGAGTCCCTTGGACTGCAAGGAGATCAAACCAGTTGATCCTAAAGAAAATAAACCCTGAATATTCATTGGAAAAACTTATGTTGAAGCTCCAATACTTTGTCTACCTTTTAAGAAGAGCCAATTCATTGGTAAAGACCCTGATGCTGGGAAAGATTGAAGGCAGGAGGAGAAGGGGATGACAGAGGACGAGATGGTTGTATGGCATCACCAAATCAATGGACATGAGTTTGAGCAAGCTCTGGGAGATGATGAAGGACAGAGAAGCCTGGCATGCTGCATTCCATGGGTTCACAAAGAGTCAGACATGACTGAGCAATTAAACAACAACAACAAAATATCTAATAGACATTGTATTATCTTTGTAAGATAAATAGCTAAACCCAGTTTTTCTTATGTTTAATTTCTATACAGATAAATTCTTCTTTAAATTGCCATGTTTGATTTGACAGACTAAGGTGGGAAACTTTAGAGATTCAAATCAGAAAATATGATTCAAATATTAAAAATATGAAAAGTTCCAAGAATTCTGATTATATTGCTCAGAAAGATCTGCTATGAGTTTTAAAATTGTACTGATTTACAGATGATTGAAACCATGTCTTACACTCTCATCAATTCCAGATTCTAAATAGAGGTGAAATCATCTCTTGGAAAGCTTCCTTCAGTGAATTTGCAGTTAGGCTTCCCTGGTGGCTCAGACGGTAAAGAATCTGCCTGCAAGGCAGGAGATCTGGGTTTCGTCACTGGGTCAGGAAGATCCCCTGGTATAGTAAATGGCAACCCACTGCACTGTTCTTGCCTGGAGAATTCCATGGTCAGAGGAGCCTGGCGGGCTACATTCCCTGGGGTCGCAAAGAGTCAGACAAGACTGAGTGACTAATACTTTCTTTCACTTTCAAACTCATGGGTAAAAAAGGCCAGTTTCTGCATACGTCCATATGTGCAGTTTTTTTCCTTACCAGCATTTAACCTGCATTGTATAGATTCTTTAATCTTATTGTTAGTCACTTAATTTCTCTCTGCTTTGGTTTTAATAAATAGACTGACACTTGACATGTATTTTTCCAGGGTTCACTTGTAAGTATTAATTTGTTAATTAAATGCCTTTTGTACTGCTCCGATGAAAGGTCCCATGTAAATAGCAAATTTTGTTTATGTTGTTTTTATCTCATTATGTGCATTTTGTCTACTGGCCTCTGTCTTTTAAGATTATGCATTTTATATTTTAAGAAGTTTCAAGATAGAATATAATTAAGATATTTAATATCAGGAAGTGACTTCATTTTTCTTTTTTTAAATATAAATTTATTTATTTTAATTGGAGGTTAATTACTTTATAGTATTGTATTGGTTTTTCCATACATCAACATGAATCTGCCACAGGTATACACATGTTCTCCATCCTGAACCCCCCTCCCACCTCCCTCCCCGTACCATCCCTCTGGGTCATCCCAGTGCACCAGGCCCAAGCATCCAGTATCATGCACTGAACCTGGACTGGCGATTTGTTTCATATATGATATTATACATGTTTCAATGCCATTCTCCCAAATCACCCCACCCTCTCCCCCTGCCACAGAGTCCAAAAGACTGTTCTATACATCTGTGTCTCTTTTGCTGTCTCGCATACAAGGTTATCATTACCATCTTTCTAAATTCCATATATATGCATTAGTATACTGTATTGGTGTTTTTCTTTCTGGCTTACTTTACTCTGTATAATAGGCTCCAGTTTCATCCAAAGAATAATTCCTCTTAAAAGATCCCTGAGAAAGTGAGTACTTGTTTGTGTATAACACTTGTGACTTGTTGACATTGCTGTAAAATTACCCATTTAATTCTCAAGGTCAAATTACCCAGGCAGTAGGAATAAAGCTAATTTAAAAACTGACTTCTTATACACAACTTAGGCGACTGCTGTTTTTTCACTGCCAGCAGATTTTTTTTTTTTTGTCATCTTCTTGCTTTAGTTACGAATGTTAGTTACACACATCCATACACATTTATACACATACACCACACACGCATACATTTCTCTCCCTTTAACATACCACATAATTATGTGATAATCACAGAAAACAATTTTCAGCATATTAAGCATTCCTTCAGGGAAATCTGAATAAAATGCATGGCATCTTAAGAAAGCATAGAAATCACTCGAGTTTATATTATATATTCTTGGATTCATGGTGGTCTCAACCAGGAACATTTGTGAATATCTGCCATTTTTGGTTGCCACAATTTGGGGGTTGCATCTGGTGTCTACTGGGTAAAGTTCATGGCTACTATCAAACATCTTACAATATACATGAGAGTCTCCTGACCCCCCCCCCCAACAATGAATTATCTAGCCCAAAATGTCACCAAGACCATGCTTGAGAAACTATAGACTACACTTCATATATAATAGAACTTTGAAAATTCATCTTCAACAATCAGGGTTTCTCCTAGGTTTGTTGTATCCTGTTAATTCTTAATCCCATTTGGTCTCTTTACAGCGTGGCATTGTGGGAAGAACAGGAGCTGGAAAAAGTTCCTTCATCGCTGCTCTTTTTAGATTGTCAGAACCCGAAAGTGGCTTTCGGATTGATGGGATCTGGACAACCAACATTGGACTTCATGATTTAAGGAAGAAAATGTCAGTTGCACCTCAGGTATGCACACCAGAGCATCTCACATGTTCTTTTTATAAAGTATCTAAGTTTAGTTGATTTTAATTTGATTTTTTTTTTTTTCAAATTACATGGAAGGGTTGATCCTTTTTTTCCCAATAGAGCACATTTTTAGCATCAGGTATTTTCAACAGACATTTCATTGGATACCATGTTTTGTTTCTTTGTTCATTTGTTTAGTTTTGTGTGCATGTGATTTAATAACTTACTGAGATAGATTTCTAGACTCAGTCTTCCTCATTTGCCACAATTTTATCCACTGACAACCACATAATTCTGAGAACAAAAGGATAAATGGTTTGTCTAGTGCTGGAGAGGTTCCTATAGGGAAACATGACTTTTAAGTGTCTTATAGATGGAATTTTGCTGTGGGAAATGATGACATCTTTTCAAAGGTGATTATCTCCTTGGAAGACTTTCTGTGAAACTGTAGAGCTTTGAGAATTACAGGGTATATATATATCTTTAGGGAGACTTTGACAATTCATCCATTAGTGATAATTTTCACCAGGGAGGCAGTACAGAATAGTGAGGTAGAGCAGGAGACTCAGAATTCTGTCTCTATGTACCTCAGTTTTATCTGTCTTACAAAGTAACTAACACTACCAACCCCTTGAGCTGCTGTGAGGACAAAATAGGTGACAAAGTGTGAAGTGCGTCACATAGACCCAGGTGTGACTGCTGTGATGGTGGAGCATGGAATTGGCCATCTTTTCCTGGATTCTATTTTCTTTTTTCCTGTGTCTTAAAGAAGTATAACTTTCAGGGATCTTTTGGAGACTGGATCATATGCATAGTATCCTGTCATTCCTTGTGGTTAATTCACTCAACATATTTCCGTGAATATTTACTGAGAAATTACTATCCTCCAGGTATTTAGCCAAGGGCAGCCTAGATCCTATGTCTTCATCTTCCATCCTGCCCTCTGCTTTGACAGACTTACTGATTTTAAAAAGAAGAATTTGAATTTTTTAATATACTCGATAATCATCTGCCCATAAAAGGAAGCTCAGAAAAATACCCTCTTGAGAAAAACAGAGAGGAGATGTGACAAAATGAGCCAGGCAATTGTGCTTCCTGGAATGTGGGTGTAATATGCCCTGAAATGCCTGTTTATTAGGAAGCATAGAACATGGCACCCAAAGGGAGGGAGCACATGGGCTTGGGTACAGATGTTGCTACTTCCCTGTGGCCTCTAAAATACCTGGAATTACTCTTTTAGTACTTTGAAATCAAGATATTCTTTTTGGACTATAGTGAAATGCCACCTCACAACTCTTAACATGTCT
This sequence comes from Bubalus kerabau, assembly GCF_029407905.1. Classification (NCBI taxonomy): domain Eukaryota; kingdom Metazoa; phylum Chordata; class Mammalia; order Artiodactyla; family Bovidae; genus Bubalus; species Bubalus kerabau. Next base: position 73,062,500 of record NC_073635.1, read on the forward strand.
ACTATCAAAGAAAAGAAAGAGAGAAAGAGAATGACAAATGTTGGCAAGGATGTAGAGAAATTAGAATCCTTGTTTATTGCTAATAGGGATGTAAACTAGTGCAGCCACTATGGAAACCAAGTTGGTGTTTGCTCAGAAAAGTTAAAGATAGAATTATCATATGACCTAGCAATTGTACTTTAGAGTATAAACCCGAAAGAATTGGAAGAAAGGTCTTGAATAGATACCTCTACATGCATGTTATAACAGCACTGTTCTCAACAGCACAAAGGTGGAGGCACCCAAGCGTTCATTGACAGATGAATCAATAAAGTGTGGTGCTTACACATATGAGTTCAGTTCAGTCGCTCAGCCGTGTCCAACTCTTTGCGACCCCATGGACTGCAGCACACCAGGCCTCCCTGTCCCTCACTAACTCTCGGAGTTTACTCAAACTCATGTCCATTGAGTCGGTGATGTCATCCAACCATCTCATCCTGTGTTGTCCCCTTCTCCTTCTGCCTTCCATCCTTCCCAGCATCAGGGTCTTTTCAATGAGTCAGCTCTTCACATCAGGTGGCCAAAGTATTGGAGTTTCAACTTTAACATCAGTCCTTCTAGTGAATATTCAGGTCTGATCTCCTTTAGGATGGACTGGTTGGATCTCCTTGCAGACCAAGGGACTCTCAAGAATCTTCTCCAACACCACAGTTCAAAAGCATCAATTCTTCAGCCCTCAGCTTTGTTTACAGTCTAGCTCTCATATACATATAGTGGAATATTATTTCACGTTAAAAAAGAAGAAATTGTGACATATGCTACAACACAGATGAACCTTGAGGAAATTAAGTGGAATAAAACAGTCACAAAGGACAAATACTGTATGATTCTACTAAAAGGATGTACCTAGAGTACTAAGTTCATGGATACAGGATGTAGAATGGTGGATGCCAGGAGCTGCTGGGAAAGAGGAGCTGTTGTTTGATGGGTACAGATTTTCAGTTCTGCAAGAGGAAAGGAGATCTGTGGCTGGAAGGTGGTGATGGCTGTACAACAATGTGAAGGTATTTAATACAACTAAACTGTACACCTTAAGGTTGTTAAGCTAGTCAATTTTATGTGTATTTTGCTACAATTAAAAAAATTTTTATTTGAAGGCTTCCCATTCAGGAAAAATGGGAAGAAATTTTTAGCACATTCAGTCCCCATATTTAAAAATTTCCTCTGGCTTTTAGATTTATGACTTGTGGTTACAGTAGAAAATAAATGAGCTTAGATTCCCAAGTTTTATGTTTTGATGGTACTCATCGCTGAAAGGGCCAAGTGAGATTAGTTAACAGAAATAAAGGGCATGTCTATAAAGTCCTTGTATGCAAGGCTTTAGAAACATGCCCTACATTAGTTTTAATGCTTCTCAGTAGGAAAATGTTGTATACTTGTGTACATAAAATAATTATATAAATAAATAACATTAGATTATTCTTGGCTCTGCCAAGAATATTTGGAACCACATCTGACCAAAGATTAAACAAACCTTTGCATCAACATGCTTTGGTTCTGTCCTATTGGTTTCCACCCTTTCTTTGAGTATGATCTATGTGCACATTCCAGACAGCATGCTTACAAAATAGTACTAAGGCTTGTACCCATGTAGGTTCCACTTTATATGCCTTTGTCTCCAAGATTGCAATGTTGGTTGATCAAAGAGAGAGAATCTAGAGAGAAAGTGCAATGTGTAAAGGGTCCCAGGAAACCATTCAGGAGTCAGACAGGTGTAGAATGTTTAAGAGTGTAGACTGAGTGTCAACGTGACCCATAGTTTTATTCCTGCTCTGCCTCATATGACTGTGGGGCCTTGAGGATGTCACTCGGCTTCCAAACTTCAGCGCCCTTGTCCTTACACCGGGTCTTGTAATCATTGTCACAGGTTTTCTGTGAAGATGTAACTGGGTGAGGAAATGTTTTTGCCCATGTCTGGTTCTTAGGAAGGCTCAATCAATAAGAACTATTATTATTCTTAAGGATCAGGACACAGACCTTTGGGTATTATTTCTGCTTAAGTAAAAAGAGTAACACCTTCTGGAGTTACTTTACTCTTTAGTTTCTGCTTATATGTTTATATCCTTGGTGATTTTCTTTATATTTATTGTTACAATATAAACTAAGTTGTTTCTATAAATATAAATAGTAAAGCAAAGAAACAAAAAACAAAAACAAAAAATGCAATAGGAATTTTGGGGAAAAGTGTAACAGAGAAATGTGTCTGACGTTTTTCCACCAAGACCAAGAAAACAGACTAGCATTTTTTGTACTTTGATTTCTGGCTCCCCTCCCACCAGCTTCTTTCCTGACTGTCACCTTGTACACACTGGTACTTACTGACTTACTTATACACCAAGACCTCTGGCCTTCTCAGCCTGCCCCATACTCTTTCCTTTCCTTGATGACAGAGCCTATATTTCTCATGTCTGTCATTTTAGAGCTGGTTACAATCCCTGGCAAGTTACATGAGTATTGATAACTCCTAACATTTGTGGAATAACTAACACATCTTAGCCACTTATCCTACCATTCCTGCTTAATCCTCACGATTCTTTTGTTATCTTTACCCAACAGATTTAACAACGAGGCTTGGGGAGCTTATCCTACTTATCAAGTAAGGGACAGAATCAGGACTTAATTTCTATGTGTCTGTTTATTTTTTTTTTAAATTGAAGCATAGTTGATTCACAGTGTTTCAATTGTATAGCAAAGAGGTTCAGTTATACATATTTATATATATAAATGTTTACATAAATATATGTATATTTATATATACATTATATATGTGTTTATATACTTGTATATATATATATATTTTTTTTAGATCCTTTTATCATAGGTTATGGCAAGATATTACATGTAGTTTCCTGTTCTATGAATAGATCCTTTTTATCTCTTTTGTATATAGTAGTATGTATCTATTATTACCAGATTTCTAATTTATCCCTCCCTATCGACTTCACTTTCACTTTTCACTTTCATGCATTGGAGAAGGAAATGGCAACCCACTCCAGTGTTCTTGCCTGGAGAATCCCAGGGACAGGGGAGCCTGATGGGCTGCCGTCTATGGGGTTGCACAGAGTCAGACACGACTGAAGTGACTTAGCAGCAGCAGCAGCATCTCTTTTCTCTTTGGTAGCCATTATTTTTTTCTTTGTCTGTGAGTGTATTTCTGGGTTGTAAATAAGTTAATTTCTATCATTTTTTAAGATTCCATATATAAATGGTCTCATATGATATTTGTCTTTTTCTGTCTGACTTATTTCACTTAGTCTGACAACCTCTGGGTCCCAATCCTTGTTGCTGCCAGTGGCATTATTTCATTCTTTTTTGTGGCTGATAATATTCCATTGTGTGTGTGCATGTGTGTGCATACCCAACATCTTCTTTATCCATTCATCTGTCCATGGACATATCTTGGCTATTGTTAACTACTTCTGCTGTGAATATTCGGGTGCATGTATCATTTGAATAAGGGTGTCTTTTCTGGATATACGCTGAGGATTAAAGTTGCTGGATCACATGGGAACTCTTTTTCTGCTTTTTAAGTAACCTCTGCATTGTTTTCTGTAATAGCTGCACCAGTTTACATTCCCACCAACAGTGTAGGAAACTACCCTTTTCTTCACACACTCTCCAGTATTTATTATTTGTAGACTTTTTAATGATAGCCATTCTGATTAATGTAAAGTCATACCTCATTGTAGTTTTGATCTGCATTTCTCTAATAATTAGTGATGTTGAGTATCTTTTCATATGACTTTTGGCCATCTGTATTTTTCTTTGGAGGAATGTCTATTAAGGTCTTTGGATCATTTTTTGATTAGATTGCTTGTGTCTTTGATTTTGAGCTGTATAAGCTGTTGTATATACAGGTGTTTCTTGCATTTATATAGACTAAAAACAAAGTATCAGAAGGAGAAATTAGGGATGCAGTCTCATTGGCCATCATGAAAAACAATGCTAGGAATAACTAGGAATAAACCTACCTAAGAAGGCAAAAGACCTGTAGTCCAAAAAGTATAAGATGCTGATGAAAGAAATTGAAGACAACACAAACAGATGGAAAGATATACTGTGTTCTTAGATCAAAAGTATCAATATTGTTAAAAATGACCGTACTATCCAAGGAAATTTACAGATTCAGTGCAATCCCTATCAAATTACCAATGGCATTTTTCACAGGACTATAACAAAAAAGAATTTTGTAAAAATTTATTCAGAAACAGAAAAGACCTCAAGTAGCCAAAACCATCTTGAGAAAGAAGAACACAGTGGAGGAATCACAGTCCCTGACTTCAGACTATACTACAGAAACACAGTAATGAAAACGTATGTACTGTCACAGAAACCAGACACATGGATTATTGGAACAGGATAAAAAACCCAGATATAAACCCATGCAATTATGGTCAATTAATCAAAGACAAAAAAAGGTAAGAATATGTAATGGATAAAAGACAGTCTCTTCAATAGATAGTGCTGGGAAATCTGGACTGCTGCTACTGCTAAGTCACTTCATTCGTGTCCGACTCTGTGTGACCCCATGGACAGCAGCTCACCAGGCTCCACCGTCCCTGGGATTCTCCAGGCAAGAACACTGGTGTGGGTTGCCATTTCCGTCTCCAATGCATGAAAGTGAAAAGTGAAAGTGAAGTCGCTCAGTCGTGTCTGACTCTTTGCGACCCCATGGACTGCAGCCCACCAGGCTCCTCCACCCATGGGATTTTCCAGGCAAGAGTACTGGAGTGGGGTGCCATTGCCTTCTCAGGGGAAATCTGGACAACTATATGTAAAAGAATGAAATTAGAACATTCTCTAATACTATAGACAAAAATAAAGTAAAAATAAATGAAAGACCTAAAGAGTTGTAAGACAAGATCCTAGAGGGAAACAGAATACTTTTTGACATAAATCACAGCAGTATGTTCTTGGATCTGTCCCCTAAAGTCATGGAAACAAAAGCAAAAATGAAGGGGACCTAGTTAAACTTAAAAGAATTTGCAGCACAAAGGAAACCATAAATAAAACTGAAACGACAGCCTATGGAATGGAAGAAAATATTTGCAAATGTTGCAACCAACAAGGTATTAATTTCCAAAATATACTAATCTGATTCAAATTTAAAAAGATTCCCAGCTCCAGAGCCTGGGCAGTAAGTTACTCTGCTTGCGACTTCAAGTGGTGGTTGAGTGTGGTCCATATACAACTGATTTGTATCATGATTCATGTGACTGCGTGTGCATACACACACACAGAGGAACAAAAATTTCACAAATAACATTACTCTTGCTCTGTGCTCTGATATTTTCTGTGATACCAGTTCTATTCTAGTTCATATAAATGACAAAATTATGGTCATGAGGCACAAAGTTGATTTCCCGATCCATTGGTTGCACCTGCAGTTTTACAAACACCGCCCCTCAGTGTCTCCATGTTGGGCTGGGCTCCTGGTCCATGTTGGTATCACACCAGGAGCTTCACTGTTATTCCAGATTCTTAGAGCAGCCCTGCAAGGCTAAACCCAGTTTCCAGTAAATCTTGGGAAGGTTAATAATTTATCCCGAGTCTACTAACTAATGTGCAGAAAAATCAGAACTGAAAATTGTCTGACTCCAAATTTATTTTTATCAATAAATGTTAATTGAACTGAATGATGTTCTCATCAGATATTTTACTTAATTTTTCCTACCATCACACTTGAAAGGATTGCCCAAACCATAATGAAAGTGAAAAAGTATGGAGCAAAGCCAGAAGACACTAATCCTACTGCCCCGTTCCTTATTTGGACAGCATCAGTTTTGAAATGGGTTTATTTATTTATGTGTCTTGGCTAGTAAGTGTCAGGAGAACATACTCAAAATCTTACCCTCTCCAACCAAGAGCCCTTTGTCTTTACAATGTCTTTCTGGCTCAGAGGTGAAGAAAGTCTGTTGGTTTGGTTACTTGAAGTTAAGTTGTCTAAGTGCGAAAAACTTAAATCTCTTTCCACCAAATGAGAGGGAAGCAGTGATGCTTGTGTCTGAACACCCTGATTTAGGGAACCTGGGAAGCTGAGAGCAGACTCTGCACAAGGGGAGCTCAGTGCTGTTTCTTTGAGTTGTCCCACTCCGGTGAGCCACTCGGATAATGAACTTGCATCATCTTTCCTGGCTTCCTGCTTCCTGTGATCCTTGCAGCAGCAGCGAGCTGCTGGGGCCCTCTTTCTCTCTCTCCCAGGCTCATCCCAACATCCTGCTGAACCTGCAGAACAGATCAGAATTGGGGGATATGGGATAGCAGTAAGGACCTGGGTAGGAGCAGAGACAGGGGAGTGGAGACATAGACCATCTGTCTTGGGGGGGAACTTTCAAAGATGAATACTGTGTTTTTAAGAAGGTACTCCTCAATTTGTGTTAAAAATTTCAGGAATAAGCAAAGATGAAAGCTCTTCCTAAGTAATTTCCTTGAACAGGACAGGTAGCTGATGTATGTTCATCCTTTGTGCTGAGGATCTGAAGTAGTTAAGTATGTTTCCCAGAAAGAACAGCAACTGAGATTATATTCAGAGAGTAGCTGCTTATCTGAAAGGATCTGGAAAATGAAGTGAAGATGGAGAAAAGAGGAATATAGGGGAGCAGCCTCCCCTTGCCTGGCCATGTCATCTGTTTTAACCTCATGGAAACAGCTGAAGGATGAGAAATTACCTGCATGTTGGAATCTTAGGGTTGATAATTAAAGAGTAAAAGAGTTTTGTGAAAATCTGAAATAGAATGATTGTTATTCCCCTAACAAGGAACTCTTACCATTGCACAGATGGTTGTTTATTCTTTGATCCTAAATTCAAGAGTTTTAAGGGAGACCTTAAGTTTGGGTCTCGGGATTTTTCAGTTCAGTAATCATTTTGAAATGTATGACCAGTGATTTCACTGCTTTGGAGGCATATTGGCCAATTAATCAACTTTGTGCAAATAAAGTTCCTTTTATAATGTCTTTTTAATTTTGAATTTTATTTAGTGATACACATTTTTTGGTGGACCACCCTGAGTCTTCTGCATTCATTTGTTTCTCACCAGACTTAAAACAGAGACAATATTGAAAGAAGGTACAGGAGGCTGTCTCAGTGTCATTCTTCTTCATGACTGGGGAAAAGAAATGTCTGTCTTCTTGCTTTTGTGAAGTGAGGAGGAAAGTCCAGCCCCAAGGCCAGGTGGGATTTGAATGTGGGGATTCCGAGCAGTTCCGGACACTGTGGAAGAGTCAGGTCTCCTCTTGTTCCCACATGTGTGCCTCCCCTTGTTCTGCCCCCTTCACTGAAAGGATCCTGTTGGGCTCTTCTCTGCTGCTCATATTCTTGTGGCCTGGCTTACTAGAGCCTTCCAGAAGAAAATGTAAATAGTCTACCTGAGCTTATGTATAAGCTTCTCTCTTGAATCTTGGAAGGACACATATTTCTAGGGTAATTTACTTGTGGATCCTCCAAAAGTAGAATAGGAAAAGTTATTTAAATAATTTTATTATGACCCAGGTCATAATGGGTTTCAGATCATCCTGACCTTGGAGTTAATAATGAGGTTCTGTGAGGCAGGTCATCCTGACACACAGGTGAGAGAACATGGGGATCAGGTTGATGCAGAATCTGAGGAGATCTCTCCATGGACAGAGCTGCTGCAGACCCCAGGAGCTGACTTGTCTTTGCACATGTGAGGATGTTCCTTTCACACAAATGGAGAGATTCCATATTTTAGAAGACTGTTTGACCAGCGGAGAAAAAAGCCTAGTTTGTTCTTCAGTGCCAGTGTGTAAATATATAATGGTTTTCCTTTGAGGCACAGACTTCAACTAATCATGCTATTGATATTTCCCAGTCACACTAGGATTGACAACTAATTTATGTAGATCTTGATATAAAATTTCTCAAATGTTTCCTCAGTTTGCGTGTGTGTGCTTAAGCCGATATTCCCAGGAAGGCATTAAAAAATAAAAAATCAAATCTTCCTTTCTCTTCAGGTTTTTTCTTAAGATAAAAAGCTGCTTCAACACTTTCTTCTTCTGTTAATGTTCAGTAGCCTGGAGGATATTTTGTAGCATTCTGTACATGGAAAATTATTTTATAATGTTTTCTAAACATACATTTCCAACATTATTATTAATAATTGCAGTGAATTTTGATATTTTATATTTTGATTCTGTTCTCTAGGCATCGGGATATAATGAAAAGAGGTTAAGGTAATAACATTCACTATTTTGGGGTATTTAGGAACCTGTTTTATTCACTGGAACAATGAGGAACAACCTGGATCCTTTTAACGAACATACAGATGAGGAACTGTGGAATGCCTTAGAAGAGGTAATTTATTAATATCAAATGTAATTAACTTGTTAGCATCAGTATCCATGTGTGTAAAAGTGTACATTTAGAGCATTGCAGGTAATTAACAGGAGCTTAATAGTTTAACTGACTTTGTTTACCTCCTAGAAGAACATTGATGACATGTGTAGACTTAAAAAGTTTATTAATTGATGATGATGAAAACCAACAATATAATACAATGTTTCCATCTTAGCTTTTTCCTTAAACTCTGAATGAGAGTGTATTATCTTGTCCTTAGCAGAGCACTAAATTAGATGTTAAAGCTGTGGGATCAAGTTCTACTTGTGATCTAGTGATATAATTACCCTAATTACCCTCCAGTGTTCATTTTATTCCTCTGGTCTTAGGGAACATCTATTAAGTGGAGATAAGAATCATTTTTCATTATTAACTGAAAGATGTGAATGAGATCAGACCAATAAAATGAGGAAGTTTCATAGTAAAGTGTTTATAAAAGTATATTATATAGTTGGAATGTGAGAAGAAGACAGAAGCCAGAGATTTGAGCAGTCATGTCTGACTCTTTGTGATCCCACAGACTGTAATCTGCCAGGCTGCTCTGTCCATGAAAATTCTCCAGGCAAGAATACTGGAGTGGGTTGCCATTCCATCCTCCAAGGGATCTCCCCAACCCAGGGATCAAACTTGAGTCTCCCACATTGCAGGCAGATTCTTTACTGTCTGAGCCACCAGGAAAGCCCTGGAATGTGAGAAGGATTATTTATTGGTGATTATGTCATTTTAATGCCACAGCATGAATGCAGGTAACAGAACCCTGGAGAATGTGCTGAGCTTTTGTATGGAGAGGTTCATTTCTGGAGAATTTTCTGTCATTTGTGTCATGTTTCCCCTTGCCCCATTTCTTTGAATTCCCTCACCCTTGCATGAAACATTTTTGACTATTAACTTGCTGTTGGTTTGAATATCTAATGCAAATTATTTTGTGTATTTGCACTTATTTTACAAATTGATTCTACTGATGACAGAAACTCTAGACTTCTACATCATAGACAGTCTTTGAATTTCTCATATAAGACCTAGCTCAGTCTTTTGCTTTTAAAAAGTAAGCATGTACACAATGGAGTATTACTCAGCCATTAAAAAGAATACATTTGAATCAGTTCTAATGAGGTGGATGAAACTGGAGCCTATTATACAGAGTGAAGTAAGCCAGAAAGAAAAACACCAATACAGTGTACTAACGCATATATATGGAATTTAGAAAGATGGTAACAATAACCCTGTATACGAGATAGCAAAAGAGACACTGATGTACAGAACAGTCTTTTGGACTCTGTGGGAGAGGGAGAGGGTGGAATGATTTGGGAGAATGGCATTGAAACATGTATAATATCATATATAAAATGAATTGCCAGTCCAGGTTCAATGCACGATACTGGATGCTTGGGGCTGGTGCACTGGGATGACCCAGAGGGATGGTATGGGGAGGGATGAGGGAGGAAGGTTCAGGATGGGGAACACATGTATACCTGTGGCAGATTCATTTTGATATATGGCAAAGCCAATACAATATTGTAAAGTTAAATAAAATAAAATTTAAAAAAAGTAAAAATAAAATAAAATAAAAAGTAAGCATGTGCATTCCTATACACTAACAATGAAAGATCAGAAAGAGAAATTAGGAAATGATCCCATTACCATTGCAACAAAAAGAATAAAGTACCTAAGAATAAACCTATCGAAGGAGGCAAAAGACCAGTACTCAAAAAACTATAAGATACTAACAAATGAAACCAAAGACAACACAAACAGATTGAAGGATATGTCATGTTGTTGGATTTGAAGAATCAACATTGTGAAAATGACTATACTACCTAAGAATCTACAGATTCAATACAATTCCTGTCAAATTACTAATGGTATTTTTCATAGAATTAGGGCTTAAATTTTTACAATTTGTATGGAAACACAGAAGATCCCAAATAGCCAAAGCAATCTTAAGAAAGAAAAAAATGAAGCTGGGGAAATTAGATTCCTTGATTGCAGGCTACATTACTGAGTTGGCCAAAAAGCCCATTACATAAGATGTTACAGAAAAACCCAAATGAATTTTTTTACAAACTCAATGCAGAGCTACAGTAATCAAGATGGTATGGTATTTGGCACATAAAATAGAAATACAGATCAATGGAACAATATAGAAAGCCCAGAGATAAACTCACATACCTGTGGTCACGTAAACTATAACAAAGGAGGCAAGAATATAGAATGGAGAAAAGACATCTCTTCAGTGAGTGGTGCTGGGAAAAGTGGACGGCTACATGTAAAGAGTGAAATTAGGACACTCCCTAATACCATATACAAAAACAAAAATCCTTAATCTATAATTAGATTAAAGACCTAAATATAAGACTAGACACAATAAAACTTAGAGGAAACAAAAGTTCAGAGAAGTGTGTTATAGTTCTTTGAATATTTTTTTGTTACATAAATCTGAGTGATTGTTCATGTTGTTTTGAATTGCTGTGTTTGTCATTTAGTGTTACTGTTTCAGGAAACTCTGAAGTCTATAATGTGTAGATGAGCCTTGACTGTGAGCAGGCAGATTTGGAGGTCTTAAAATTTCCAGCCAGTAATTCTGGTTTCTGAAAGATATCAGCACTGAGTCTTTACACACCTACCTGGCTTTCCAGCAATATGGAGATTTTGTTTTCCTAAATTGGGTCAATTGCTTTACCTTCTCCTGCCCAAAAAGAAGTGCACCTCTGATTTCATTTAAGTTTGTGAGTCTATAATGAAATTTTAGAAGAGAAGAGGGGAGAGCAGCTAACCATCAAATGTAATAAAAAATAGGTTTGTCTGCTGATCTTGAATTCACAGAACAGATTTAATAATGAAATTATGACATCTTAAAAAAAACCTGAAAGTACTGGTAAATCATTTTTCTATTTGTTACCCAGCTGATATATTTTTCCACAGATTCTCAGATAGAAAAATTACTCTAGAATTTTAGAACACATTGTTCCATGGACAGAGACGCAACATTTATCTAAATTCTAAAAATGATGAAGTGGTAGAAAGGGTAGATAATACTAAGATCTACCTTTATTTAAACTACATTTGGAGCTTTCTATAAAAAAAATAGATGTGAGTTTATTTCAAAAGTGAAGTCTGTGGTTTCCATGTATTGCTTGTGGAATTGACCCTGTTAACTTTGGTAATATCACTTAGAAAAATCATTCCATCATTGTATTTCTCTAGGAACTGCTTCTTTATGACTCTTTTAAAGAAAGCTCACCAAATCTTTCATTGAAAAACATACAGATGTGATAAAGACAAATTCCTAAAGAAATAGAATAATGCAGTGATTTATCACTCCAAGTGTGTGGGTGTGCATGCTTAGTTGTGTCTGACTCTTTGCGACCCTCTGTGGAACTATAGCCCGCCAGACTCGTCTGTCCATGGAGTTTTTCAGGCAAGAAATACTGGAGTGGGTTGCTGTTTCCTCCTCCAGGGGATCGTCCCAAACCAGGAATCAAACCTGCATCTCTTGCATCTCCTGCATTTGACAGGAGGATTCATAACCACTGCACCACCTGGAAAGCTTGTCACTCTAAGAGGTGATCACTAAATCAATAAGATCATTTTTTGTGAATTAAAAACCCTAGTTTTTAGTTTGTAAATTATGCCGAAATGGACATGTGAACCCAAACTCACAGAGGTGGCCTGAGAGTGAGTAGGAGGGAACCACCATGTTTTCCTCTTTTAAAGTCCTCTAGTTCTGTTTCCTCCTCCTTCCTCGTTAGAGAAGAAATTAGTGTTGATTGGGGCACTAAAGAGCAGAAGCAGAACCACAAATATAATATGAATGTACCTGAAGAAGAAGCACTTTATCACTCAAAGGTTAAAAGAGCACAGTAGATAAAACTCTTGACATGAATCACCAATGTGTTGCTTCTGTTAAAAAATAAATAAATAAAAACAAAACACCTTAGATTCTGGGATGTGAAGTTAAGCATATGGTCTGTCCTGTCAAAACTGGGGAAGAAATCAGGGAGTCAAATGCTCAATATTGATAGTGTCTCTGTTTGGACAGAAGTGTGTCTCATCACGTAGGAAACCAAGACACAAAAATCTGGGCATCAGCAGCCTATGCATCAGGAACCATGTGGTTCAGTCCTTGTGGTGGAGACAGGTCACATGTCCATTTCCTGGGCCTTGTGTTAGGTGAGCGGGCTCTCCCTTTACTTATTTTTTTTACTGCCAGTCCTGCTCTAGTAAAAGTTCTTCCTCATCTGTTGATTGCATTTCAGCATCTCCTTCCAGCCCACACCAGCCTTTCTTTTTGAAAAGTAAGAAGGTTCCACAAAACATGGAAACCATCTGACATCTGTGTTGACCTCCTGTGAGGGGTGTTGTTGCCTGGTTGGTAGATTCAGTACATGTAGTAGGTTACATTGAAAATGTTTATGGTGAAATAAATAGGGTACCTTCAATTTCAGTGTATTATTTTTCAATTTTGCTATATTATTTTCCAAAACTCAAAAACAGTCTGAAGGATTCTGTACTGAGATGTCTAGTTTTGAATAGTATTATTTACTTCATTTTACTTAAATCATAACCTTTTCAGCGCTTTCCACTATTTAAAGTATGATATTGTGATATCTTGGAGCCAGTTAATTGTTATAAGAATATATTCCTTTTACATTTACACTTAATGAGAAAGTAGTATTATATGTAAATTATTTATCTATGTGGATTTATTTTCTAATTTATATGAACAGATATGCTACACGATGAGATCCACTTATGTCTTCATTCATACAGCCAACAAATATCTCCTGAGAGCTTGTTAGTGTTGCAGATTGGCAGTGTTGCAGATTCTGGGGCTATTGCAATCATCAAAAGACAAAGTCTTTGCCCTTTTGTACCTTAAATTGTCTTGGAGAAGATGGAAAACAAGCCAGTGCATATGTAACAAGTTCTCAGTGCTGATGCATGCACAGGAGGAAAATGGAGCGGAACATGAAGAGAGGCTAGCTGACAGCATTATTAATATTGGGCAATATCTATTGATCTGTCATAAATTCTACGTGTATTGATTCATTTTATACTCTATCAATGTTAGGAGGTACCCATCTCTATAATTATGATATTATAGTCTTAGAGTTTAGTCGAGTAAGTTTAGTAACTTGCCCAATTGGCAGAGCCAGGCAGGACTTATGCCCAAGCTCTCTGGCTTCAAGCCTTTTTTTTTTTTTTTCCTGTGCTGGTTCCTCATTGCTGCTTGCAGGCTTTCTCTAGTTGTGGCAAACGGGGGCTACTCTTCATTACAGTGCATGGCTTCTCACTGACATGGCTTCTCCTGTTGTGACACCTGGACTCTCGAGCGCACAGGCTTCAGTACTGTGGCCTGCAGGCTCAGGAGTTGCAGCCTGTGGGCTCTAGGGTGTGGGCTCAGTAGTTGTGGCACATGGGTTCACTTGCTCCTTGCCACATGGGATCTTCCTGGACTGGGGATGAAACCCATGTCCTCTATTGGCAGGTGGATTCTTAACCACTGGACCACCAGGGAAGTCCCAAGCCTCCAGTTTTTTGTTTTTAAATTTTCAAATCACAGGAACATGGAAGGAATAGTATGATGAACACATATACACATTCACCTGATTCATCAGCTGTTAGTGTCTCTCCATGTTTTCTCCATCTCTTCTATAATCTATATTTTGCAGAATTGTTTGTAAGTTGGAGAAATGTTTATTAAAAGTTGGATTTCACCTTTAAATACATAAATGTATACCTTGTAAGAACAAGGACATTCTCTTATATGTCCTAACACAGTTATCTCAATCAATAAATGTCATAGTAGTATTATTATCTAGTATGTTTTCAGATTCTCTAGTTGTAACTCCTAGATATTGTCTCTGCTTCTGTTGTCCTTTTTTTCCCATTTTAATACTTAAGTATAACTTGATTTTATCATTACACTATAGAAGACCTTTATATTCATATATTCTAATAACCATTCCAGAGTCTCAGAAAACAGAATTTTATGAAAAACATTTCCCCTCACAACCTGTTTTCCTCATGAAGCAGATATGGACAAACTCAAAGAAAAGTATAAAATGAAATTAGTGATGAGATGTCATCCAAGTCAGAGGCAAGTGTGAGTCAGAATGTCAGTCTTAAGCAAGTCCAACCACTTGCACCACAATCTGAATCTTACCCCTGAGATTTTGTGTACTTTTCATGTTAATGCTGCATGATAACACCATATTTAATCCTAACTCAGAATTCCCCTTTCATGGGATTGGACCCCATCAGGAGCACAATTAAGGTTCACATTTATAGATGTGCTCCATCATTTAGGATACCTGAAAAATGAAAAGACGAAAAATGCTCAGTCACCCTTGGTATGTTATATGCTTATGATATGCATATTATATGTGACATATATGTTATATGACATTATAATGTGTCAGATAACTTATCAGCCATCACTCATCAATCAGTCTCTTAAATTGAAGTGTATTTCTTCTTTTTTCTTCAGCTTCAAGTATAGCCTGTTTGGTTCTTTCTCTATAATATTTTTCTAAAACAAATATTTATTGAACTGATCCCTACCACCAAATTTACTTTCAGATTATCTTTAGCAGTTAAAATTTTGTTTTGTTCTAATCTTATGAGTATAATTTTATGAAGATAGGTTATATAAATATCACCTATATCCATATTCTGGGGGAAATAAGATGTTGTGTCTTACTTTTCATGAGCTTTATTTCACTGCAAGACATTTATGACACTGAGGAAAATGCACGTGATTGGTCCACTATTTATAGAATTAAACTTGGGAAAGAACCATCACCAGAGCAGGTTCCAGGATTACTGATGTATAAGGTGCAGTTTGCCATTGTTTGAATTTGTGTTTTTTAAACTTCACCAAATGTACTGGTAAGATTATATTTTCAGAGAAAAAGACTTACTGTAAAAATTTTTGAAGTTTGTCTTTAGTGTACCGACTCCTATGCAAAATGAACATTGGGAAACTTGACTCAACCATAAAGATTGTTTTAACTTTTCTGTTTAAACTACCCTGGGAGAAATAGCTTCATTTTTTGAGAGACTTCCTTAACTAATCCCTCGGTGGGGTTTCTGGAGGCTGTCCTGTGGCAGGGATGGGGGACATTGAGATCTTTCTGTCCTGACTTGACTCCACCATCTTTCGCAGTGTAGAAAGAGCTCATCCCATCACCTGGCTGTACATGAACGATGCATAAGAAGTCCTGAGCACATCAAAGTTCTAATGTGTAAGAGGCTTGTCTACTTCAGTAACAGTTTGCTTAGGAAAATGTCATACTTTTTCTTTTTATCCACAGGTGCACCTTAAAGACACCATCGAAAATCTTCCTGGTAAAATGAATACTGAATTAGCAGAATCCAGATTGAACTTGAGTGTTGGACAGAGACAACTGGTGTGCCTTGCCAGGGCTATTCTCAAGAAAAATCAGATATTGATTATTGACAAAGCCACATCAAACGTGGATCCAAGGTATAGAGCTGAGACCCAGGAAACCTTGAATCTGACTTCTAAATGTGGTAAATGGAAAACATTTAGTGATGCTTAGAAATGTTTCTAAGTGTTCTCTTGGCCCCATGGATATTTCTTGATAATATTAATTCCAGGAAACAAAGGAAAAACCAAGATATATTGTATGGGGTTAGTGTTGTTATGAGGCATCCTGAGAGCTAGATTCCTTAATCCAGCTCATTTTTAAGCAATTTTGAAGGAAGACTATTTTCCACCATTTTATGAAAAACAGTAAATTTCTAAATGAACTTTTATACTTAGTTTTTTAGGCACAAGATTATATGTTAAGGTATTGATGTTTAAAAACATTATAAAAGTACCATGATGTTTTTAAGTCTTAAGTCTTCTTTTCCTGTCTTTACTGAACTAAATCAATTTCTTTGATTCTAGAACTGATGAATTAATACAAAAAAAGATTCGTGAGAAATTTGCCCAGTGCACTGTGCTAACCATCACACACAGGTTGAGCAATGTCATTGATTGTCAACGGATATCGGTAAGACCCTCACCATTTTAGTTGTTTTCATTTATGTTCATTTTCTCAACATATCCTTCCTTGTAGAACTTGATAGAAACCTCCAGTAATTTAATTTTCTCCTAGTTTCTCCTCTCATTCCTGAAAATTGTTGTTGTTCGGTCACTCAGGCATGTCTGACTGCGACCTTATGGAGTTCGGCATACCAGGCCTCCCTGTCCTTCAGTATGTCCCAGTTTGTTTAAACTCATGTCTGTTGAGTCCATGATGCCATCCAACCACCTCATCCTCTGGCATCCCCTTCTCCTCCTGTCTTCAATCTTTCCCAGCATCAGAGTCATTTCCAGTGAATTGGCTCTTCGCATCAGGTGGCCAAAATATTGGAGCTTCAGCATCAGTCGTTCCAATGGATATTCAGGGTTGATTTCCTTTAGGATTGACCAATTTGATATCCTTTCAGCCCAAGGGACTCTCAAGAGTTTTCTCCAGCGCCACAGTTTGAAAGCATCAATTCTTTGGCACTTAGCCTTCTTTATGGTCCAGCTCTCACATCCATACATGACTACTGGAGAAACCATAGCTTTGACTAGACGAACCTTTGTTGGCAATGTTATGTCTCAGCTTTTTAATTTGCTGTCTAGGTTTGTCATAGCTTTTTTTCTAAGGAGCAAGTGCCTTTTTAATTTCATGACTGCGGTCAGTGTCCACAGTGATATTGGAGCCCAAGAAAATAAAATCTGTCACTGTTTCCATTGTTTCCCCATCTATTTGCCATGAAGTGACAGGACTGGATGCCATGATTTTCATCTTTTGAATGTTGAGTTTTAAACCAGCTCTTTTTCACTCTCCTCTTTCACCTTCATCAGGAGGCTCTTTAGTTCCTCTTTGATTTCTGCCATAAGGGTGGTATCATCTGTATATCTGAGGTTATTGATATTCTCTTGGCAATCTTGATTCCAGCTTGTGCTTCATCCAGCTCAGCATTTCACATGATGTACTCTGCATATACATTAAATAAGCAGAGTGACAATATACAGCCTTGACGTACTCCTTTCCCAATTTGAACCTTATTTGTATTTCTCGCTTTAGAAATAGACATACCTTGTTTTATTGTACTTCCCAGATACTGCATTTTTATGAATTGAGAGCTTACCATAACCTGCACCGAGCAAGTCTATGGGTGCCATTTTTCAAACAGTATTTCCTCATTCCAATTCTCGGCCTCACCTTTTGCTAATTCTCACTATATGTCAGACTTTTTCACAGTCATTGTAGTTTCTGGTGATCTGTTACATCAGTGGTACTGCTCTGACTTGCCGAAGTCTCCTCTGTTGGTTAGTATTTTTTATGGCAATGCATTGTTTTTAGGTTAAGGTCTCTACATTGTTTTCTCAGACATAATCCTATTGCATTTTGGTAGGCTAGTGTCATGTAAACATAACTTCTGTATGTTCTGGGAAACCAGAACATTCCTATGACTCACTTTACTGTCACGTTTGCTTCATTCTGGTATTCTGGAACTGTACCCACACTGAGGGATGACTGTACCTTGTTCCTTTCTGGAAAACAGGTGACTGTCTATTCTGAAAGCTTTAATGTGTTCATAAAGACGAGTCAATCTGTTTCAAAGCCTATGCTCCAGAGGGCGGGTGACTGGCCTCAAGGAGTAGCTGGGGAAGTGACAGATGCTGACGAAGGGCATAACAAACAGTGTTGTCACCATAAAGTCCTATCTTTGCAAGTGATTAAATTGTAATAATTACATTTTGTTGCACTGGTAAACACTTCTGCACGAAGATGGATGTGGTTTTTTAAATTCTATTTTTAATTGAAACTAATCCATAAAAATATATTTTTGTTATAAAAAAGCAATAAATGTGAAATATAGAAATAGGAAAGTAAAATTTCACAAAGGGAAGATTACAAAATATCCACTACCAGAAAGTAGCAGTTGTATAGTGCTATAATATTATTTGGGTAACATTAGAGCCAGTTTAATAGTTTTTTTTTTTCAAAACAGAATATTTCATTACTATAATTTTTATTTATTCTTAAAATTCTCCATGTTATTTATTAATTTTCCACAGCTCAGTTCTTAATAGCTGCCTAAAATTGCATCATAGGGATAGAGTATGGAGAAGGCAATGGCAGCCCACTCCAGTACTCTTGCCTGAAGAATCCCATGGACGGAGGAGCCTGGTAGGCTGCAGTCCATGGGGTCGCAAAGAGTCAGACATGACTGAGTGACTTCACTTTCACTTTTCACTTTCATGCATTGGAGAAGGAAATGGCAACCCACTCCAATGTTCTTGCCTGGAGAATCCCAGGGACGGGGGAGCCAGGTGGGCTGCCATGTATGGGGTCGCACAGCGTCGGACATGACTGAAGTGACTCAGCAGCAGCAGGGATAGAGTATAATTAATTTCAAACTTTGACATCTATATATTTTCCTAATTGTCACTTTTATCAAAAATCTTGAAATGATTAAATGGATGTGGTTTTGTTCACTGTATGTAAATAAGAGAAAAGGCTTGTTGGGAAACAACTGTGACTTAATTAATAGCTTTGTTTATCTGTTGTCTCTCCAAAGGGATTTACCCTGTTTTGGTTCCTTTTGCATCATTAATGTATCAGGCTTAGAATTCTATTTCACAAAGAAGTTCTCTCAATATAGTTTATTAAACATGATGCAGTCATAATGACGGCTAATATAATCTTCCCTACTTTCTGTGTTGCCACAAAACAGTGAAGCAAGACAGACAAATTAGAACTGCTCTTTCTCCCAAGACTCACCACTGTCTCTATGTTAGAGGGTTCTTCCAGTTTTCAGGATTAGCTGGGTGCTCGTGACCTGCATGCTCTGCAGCCAACATCACAGCTCTTCCCTCCAGTCCCTGCACACTGCCGTCTTCATATCATCCAGATTCTCCTGGTGGTGTGAACAAAAGAAGCATGTGGCAATCTGCAGTTGCTCTAACAGTGTGGTTGTCTGTGATCCATGCTTTCACTGTCCTCAGAGAATTCTCTGGAAATGAATGATGAGGAACCAAAAGCAGAGCTGAGAAACTCAGATCCCACCTCTTCTGTTTATAGTCCATCTTACGGTTTTATATTCTTTATTTCTTTGTCATCTCAAACCTTTTCTTAGAATTTTTCCCACAGAAGTGAAAACCAGAAACAGTTGTAACATCCCCACCTGAAAAGCATAAAACACCCCATATCTAATTAGAGTTTTACTTAGATTCTATTTTTCACCTTCATGGAACTTTTCTTTCATAAGCCTATATGGCTGCAATTAGAACATTTGAGGAGAGAAAAGCTCCTTCAAAAACACTCCAAGAGATTTCATTGAAGTTTTCAGAGGAAAGATAACTAACACTGAGGTAGGAAGTACAGTTGGGGAGAAGAAATACTTTATGAGGGGGGCGCTTGTGTGCAAAGGCAGGGGCTTTGGGAGAGCGACTGTGGAGGTCAGCCTGACCCAGCCTTCATCCCTCCCCAGTGAGAAGAATGACTTACTATTTCAAGACCCAAGATGGGATTTTGAGTTAATAGTCACCACATTGTCCAGTCACTGAGAAAATCACAGGTACACATTTTATCGATGAGGACCCACCTTCCAGGGTTGGTCAGCTGTCCCGTGTCATCACCTGGCAGCCAGAGACAGATCTGACACTCAGACCTTCCCCTACCCACTCTATTTGTTGCTCAGTGGGATCTCTCTGTTGTCATTTCCTGGCATCTTATCAGGCTTCTCCTCCATCCTTTCCTGGCACCCCCACCTCTCGGTGCACTCACCCACCTCTCCCTGCATTCTTCTTTATCGCAGATGACAACCTGCCAGTGAAAATGGATCAAATTGGATCTTGCAGTGGGTCCATTTCATTTTTATTTCTAGGACAGCTGTATGGAATATCTGCATATAAACAGGCTTCATAAACACATCTTCATTGAACTTATATAACTGACTTACTCATCCAACATAATGTATTTTTACTTAACCTACTAGAGCTTTATAAGCAATTCAGGGTTGGGGTTCCTGGAGAGATCCTGGGGTTCAGGGATTGTTATAGCAACTTGAATATGTGGTTTAGTTTATGGTTTAACTTGGGTTACGAGAAGAGTGAGGACATAACAGGAGATAGTGGGAGCTTTTCCTTATAAGGGATGTTAAAATTCAAAATTATATCTATTTTTCTACACATAATGAAAATTTTGATTTGCTTTATATTTATTTGTTCTGAAATATCTAGAATCTTTGACCAAATCAGTAAATGTAAAGGCTAAGTTGGTAAAATTCTATTCCTGGCTTTTTTTCAGTCTGTGTCCCATCTCAACTCTTGTAGCCCCTATGTGAGTGTTGGCTTTTAAGTTTGACTAGGTTCCATTTGTTTTTGCTTTTATTTCTTTTGCTTTGGGAGACTGATCTAAGAAAATATTGCTGCAATTTATGTCAATGAGTCTTTTGCCTGTGTTTCCATTTAGTTTTATAGTTCCCAGTCTTATATTAGATCTTTAAGCCATTTTGAGTTTATTTTTGTGTATGATGTGAAGGAGTGTTCTAATTTCATACATTTTCAGGAGTCCAGCTTTCCCAGTACTACTTATCATAGAAACTGTCTTTTCTCCAATTGTTGGTTGTTTCATAGATTAATTGACCATAGATGTGTGGAGACCAGTATTTTAAAACTGCAGATTTTCTTCTTCAACATCAGGAGGAACAGTAATGTTCTGTTATGCTATGCTTAAGTAGAATTGCACGTTTGAGACATCTAAATTGGCATGCCAAGTTACAGGGCTTCCCTGATGGCTCAGACGGTAAAGATTCTGCCTGCAATGCAGGAGACCTGAGTTTGATCCCTGGGTTGGGAAGATACCCTGAAGAAGGAGATGGCTACTCACTCCAGTATTCTTACATGGAGAATCTCATGGATAGAGGAGCCTGGTAGACTACAGTCCCATGGGGTCATAGAGTTGGAATTGGCTGAGCAATTTTCACCAAACATTTAAATTATTATACAGATGTGAAAGTGAAAGTCACTCAGTCGTGTCCGACTTTTTATGATCCCATGGACTGTAGTCCACCAAGCTCCCTGTCCCTAGGATTTTCCAGGCAAGAATACTGGAATGGGTTGCCATGCCCTTCTCCGGGGGATCTTCCAAACCCAGGGATAGAAACTTTGTCTCTTTTGTCTCTTGCAGTGTAGGCAGATTCTTTATCCACTGAGTTACCTTGGAAGCCCATTATGTGGATGAAACAGATTCGATTATTCCTGAACTCTTTTGAGAAAGCTGCCCTTAGCAGTGATTCACAGTAGTAGACAAATGATTAACAGGAAAGTGGCATTTATGAGACTTAATAAATGTTTCTAATTAAATGCAAAGAATACAATTAACTGTAGTACCTATATGTTGAAAAACAACCTGTGTGTTGTTTAGAGTCCAGCATATTCTGTTCTTTAGAAAAAAATAATTTTATTTATTTATTTATTTTAGGCTGTGCTGGGTCTTCCTTGGTGCACAGACTTTTCTCTAGTTGCAGAGGGTGGGGCTAGTCTTCATTGCTGTGTGCAGACTTCTCCTTGCATGGCTTCTCTTGCTGCAGAGCATGGGCTCTAGGCATATGGGCTCAATAGTTGAGTTTCCCGGGCTCTAGACCACAGGCTCTGTAGTTTCAAAACATGGGCTTAGTTGCTCTGTGGCATGTGAGATCTTTCTGGACCAGGGATGGAACACTGGACTCCTGCATTGGTAGGAAGATTCTTTTTACCACTGAGCCACCAGGGAAGCCCATCCATCATATTCTCTTAATATACATTTATTCCAAATATGACCTAAGTGAAGAATTAAATACCACTGAACTTCAGAAGAGTTTTTTATAATTATATCATTTAGGCCAATTGTTTCAGACACTTTTCCCCTCCAGAACCATTAACCAAAGTCACTAATAAACAGAAAGGCAGACTGAAGGATCCCTTTCTCTCCCTTTTAGTTTGCATTTAGCAGACTTATTAATGAGCACTAAAAGGGGTGAAAGGAAAGCAGCTGAAGAAAGAAAGAGAAACAAGGAAAGAAACATAATTTGTGGAGACAGATTCAGATCCTAGGCAGTTCAGGCTGGGCTGGCCCCATGTGCTCTGTAGCCCATGATCACTGGAATCTGGAGCTCAATTTCTTACTTGCTTCTTTAGTCTTATCCAAAGAGAAAACTGGATTTCTATATATTTCTTCTGTTCAGAGCAGTTTTGCAAAAGCTGCTTATGTACCAGCTCCTTTTGCCAACCTTTCTCTCTCAGAAGAATAAAGTACAAGCACATCCAACTTCAAGAAACATCTGAACCTCTCAGACAAGGGATTCTGCTCCTCTTAGCAGCTGATGTAATCCAGGACCCTAAAGTAATCCTGGAAGCCTTTGCTTTTTTCCCCAAATATTGCTCAGATTCTCAAATCAACTTGACCATTAATTTGTTGTCAGGGTACTGCCCTCTGGTTTGTATGACATCAACCTACATTTTAGGTAAATGGAGTTTGATTTTCTTGAATAAAGATATTTGCCAACTGTGCATGTCTGTATAAATTGCCTCAAAGCTCAGAGTCTGAGAGCTAAAACTGCTAACTAATGATGACAACCAAAATGCCCAAGTGCCCCAGATGCCCCAAACAGAAAATAAGATGATATAGAGTACCAGTAGTCATAGTCTGCTGCTGCTGCCGTTAAGTCACTTCAGTCATGTCCGACTCTGTGCGATCCCATAGACAGCAGCCCACCAAGCTCCCCTGTCCCTGGGATTCTCCAGGCAAGAACACTGGAGTGGGCTGCCATTTCCTTCTCCAATGCATGAAAGTGAAAAGTGAAAGTGAAGTCGCTCAGTCATGTCTGACTCTTAGTGACCCCATGGACTGCAGCCTACCAGGCTCCTCCGTCCATGGGATTTTCCAGGTAAGAGTACTAAAACTTATATTTTCTTCCTTTCCTATAACATTATGATATTAAAAGGTCAGGTTAGGGCTTTGTCTGCCTAGTAAAACAAATTTATCAAACTATTAAAACACCAGCTAGTGTTTAAACACCACCCAAATAGATTATCTCTGTTTTCCCTACCCTGCCATTTTTTAAAATATTGTCTGAATTATAATATATTACTGGGAGACATTGTGTGCTAATGGGTTTCTTTTTGCTGTTTATAGGTTTTGGATTCAGGGAGACGGGAAAAAACTGGTCGGCCAAATAACTTGATGAAGAATAAAAACAGTCTATTTTACAAAATGGCACAACAGCTGGGTGAGGCAGAAGTAGCTGTCCTTGCTGAAAGGGCAAAATAGGTGAGCCTGCTACAGGGAGTTGTCATTAAAGTTTGTCTCCAGGTTCACTCTTCACAAGATCTCCACCAGGGGTCTGATAAAAAGCACTCTGTACCCTTATAAACCTCCAGAGACTAAGCTTCATGAGTGGGTCTTAACAACACATGATGGATTAAGGGCAGGTCTGCTGAGAATCTGCAGCAGTGGTGGGGGTGGGGTCACCATATGTGAACCCTTCTGTGTGGGCACACCTGTGCCTGAGACAGAGATTTCAGATTGGACTTCCACACTTCTGGACTCTGGGTTCAGATTCTCATAGAGCACAGAATGCTCTCATTTTGCAGAACCTTTACATTCATCCTGATTGGTGCTCAGCATATTTGTGATACAAGTTCTGTCATCCACCACCCCACTACCCGACCCCAGGCTTCTTCTACCTTCTAGAAAACGAAATTGTCATCAGGACAAATCAAGAACTCACAATACCATCACACTGTAGTCTGAATGGTTCTTGAAGGTTTACAAAGCAGTTTCTCAGAGATGAGGTGTGTGAAGCACTAAGCTCTGTGCATGGTGTGAGGAAGGTGCTTGATGGATAACATTCAGGTCATGTGACATCTTCCTAACAAAGGTGAGATGGTAACTGAGGTCTGGTTTAGGAGACTTAGCCATTGTCATACAGCCATCTGTAAGTCTTTCTGGAACAAGGTGGGAGTGGGAATAGGGTTGATGGGAAGATGGAGGGAAGGAAGGTCTGGTGTTCTTGACCCTTGACATGTGTGGTTTGGGGTAGGATGAGGCTTCCAGCTGCCTTGTGGTGAGGCTTCCCAGTAGAAAATTAATCTCTGAGTATTAAATTATGGGTGTATTTTCTCTTCTTCATACTTTTGTGCATTTCCCAGATTTTCACTTGTAAATAGAATAAGATTACTAGTGTAATATTTTAAACATCCTAAAGAAAACATGTCTATCTTAAGTACTTCTATATGAAAAATTTATCTGAAATGTGGCCTTAGTTCATCACTGTCTCATCTCAACCCTCCTTAGAAATGAGGAAATGCAGAGCAATACCTTCCACTGCTCATAGTGTGGGAGACTTCCTGGGTTGCAGAGCTGGCTGAAGAGGTGGCAAAGTTAGAGTTTGTCCTTAGGTTTAGGGACAAGAAAGTCTGTGTTCTGAACTTTTCACAAGTACTTATATTGTATGCAGGTATAGACTGTATGTATTAGTCACTCAAGTCATGTTTGACTCTGCAACACCATGGACTATAGCCCACGAGGCTCTTCCGTCCATGGAATTTTCCAGGCAAGAATGCTGGAGTGGGTTGCCATTCCCTTCTCCAGGGGCTCTTCCCAACCCAGGGATCCAACTCTGGTCTCCCACATTGTGGACAGGTTCTTTACCATCTGAGCCATACATCACCCTATATTTTTTTAATGCCTGAAATTCACAGAGCACTTTCATTCACTTGAGTGTCTGCAGATTGAAGATTTGATAAGCATTTGTGATTTTCTGTGTGAAAAATCACAGAATAGCCAGGAATCTCCCAAACCCTTTTGGTCTTTCCACCTTAAGCATTTCACATCAGAAAGAGTTGCACCCACCTGTGTCAAACTCTTCATTTAAACACGATGTTATCATAGTGACTGCCATGCAAAGTACCACCACAACAGAAACTTATTTCCTCACAGCCCTGGGGCCTGGAAGTCTGAGGTCAAGGTGTCAGTAGGGTTGGTTTCCTCTGAGGTCTCCCTTGGCTCGGAGATGCCGTCCTCTCTCTGTGTCTTCACGTGGTCTTCCCTCTGTTTGTACTTGTGTCCCAATCTCTTCTTGTAAGAACTCAGGTCTATTAGATTAGGACCCACCTGTTTGACTTCATTAAGAGGGATGGTACGGGGAGGGAGGAGGGAGGAGGGTTCAGGATGGGGAACACGTGTATACGTGTGGCGGATTCATGTTGATATATGGCAAAACCAATACAATATTGTAAAGTTAAAAAATAAAATTAAAAAAAAAGTTAAAAAAAATTAAGAGCCTGTCTCCAAATGCAGTCACACTCTGAGGTACTGGCAGGTTTAGGGCTTCAACATGTAAAATTGGCGGGGACACAATTCAACTTAGAGAAGGCAATGGCACCCCACTCCAGTACTCTTGCCTGGGAAATCCCATGGACCGAGGAGCCTGGTGGGCTGCAGTCCATGGGGTCGCTAAAAGTTGGACACGACTGAGCGACTTCACTTTTCACTTTCATGCATCGGAGAAGGAAATGGCAACCCACTCCAGTGTTCTTGTCTGGAGAATCCCAGGGACGAGGGAGCCTGGTGGGCTGCCATCTATGGGGTCGCACAGAGTCAGACACGACTGACGTAACTTAGCAACAATTCAACTCAAACAAAGAATAAATGCTCGTCATTCATTCTGTTCTGTGATGAAGCAGACCTGGTTGAGTTTTTTGAAGTTTCTTTGCTTCAGGTGTGTAACAGAGGTCTAATTTTGTCTATTCATGAAATCAGTTAATACAGCCCACAAGTTATGAAATCCTAATATCCTAGTTCTAGGCACCTGGACCAGTTTGAATCAATGGAGGAGACATTTTGCAGCCATGTGGCCTTGTGTCCCCTGAGGCCTCTGAGCCTCAGGTTCTCACATGTGTGTAGAGCAGGGATTCCAGCCCTGGCAGCTTCTTCACAGTTATTACAGGGATCAGATTAGAGAGCAGATGCTTAAGTGCTTTGAGAATGTCGAGTGTTTTATAGTATAAAAGTGGGATCATTTTTCCAACCCGCAGAAGAAGAAAATAATATGAATAGAAAATAATAAAAATAGAAAATAATAAAAATGAATAATAAAAATGAAAAGAAAATAATAAAAATAATATTATGGGAGAAAATAATAGCAAATGAAACAACTGACAAAGGATTAATTTCCAAAATATACAAGCCACTCATGCAAGGCTTCCTTAGTGACTCAAACAGTAAAGAATCTGCCTGTAATGCAAGAGAACCTTGTAATGTGCAAGACCCTGGTTTGATCCCTGGGTCAGGAAGATCTCCTGGAGTAGGAAATGGCAACCCACTTCAGTATTCTTGCCTGGAGATTCCCATAGACAGAGGAGCCTGGTGAGCTACAGCCCATTGGGTTGCAAAGAGTCGGACACAACTGAGATGTTAACACTACCACACTTCCATGCAAGTCAGTTCCAGAAAAGCAAACAACCCAATCAAAAAGTGGGAAAAAGACATAAGCATACATTTATCCAAAGAAGACATACAGATGGCTAACAAACATGAAAAGATGCT
This sequence comes from Bubalus kerabau, assembly GCF_029407905.1. NCBI lineage: Eukaryota > Metazoa > Chordata > Mammalia > Artiodactyla > Bovidae > Bubalus > Bubalus kerabau. The sequence continues at coordinate 73,089,497 of NC_073635.1, forward strand.
CAACACTGCTCATTATTAGAGAAATGCAAATGAAAACCACAGTGAGATATCACCTCACACCAGTCAGAATGGCCATCATCAAAAAGTCTACAAACACTAAATGCTGGACAGGGTGTTGAGAAAAGGGAACCCTCTTTCACTATTGGTGGGAATGTAAGTTGATACAGCCACTATGGAAGACTGTATGGAGATTCATTAAAAAACTAGGAATGAAACAACCATATGACCTAGCAATCCCACTCCTAGGCATATATCCTGAGGAAACCAAAATTGAAAAATACACATGTACCCCAATGTTGTAGCAGCACCATTTACAATAGCTAGAACATGGAAGCAACCTAGATGTCCATCAGATGAATGAATAAAGTAGCTGTGGTACATATACACAATGGAATATTACTCAGCCATAAAAAGGAATGTATTTGAGTCAGTTCTAATGAGGTGGATAAACCTAGAGCCTATTATACAGAGTGAAGTCAGTCAGAACGAGAAAAACAAGTATCACATACTAATGTGTATATATGGAGTCTAGAAAGATGGTACTGATGAAATAATTTGCAGGGCAGCAGTGGAGACACAGACATAGAGAACAGACTTATGGAGCTGGTGGGATGGGGGGAGGAAGAAGAGGGTGGGATGTATGGAGAGAGTAACATGGAAACTTACATTATTGAATGTAAAATAGATAGTGGGAATTTGCTTTATGACTCTGGGAACTCAAATCTGGGCTCTGTAACAATCTTGAGGGGTGGAATGAGAAGGGAGGTGGGAGGGAGGTTCAAGAGGGAGGGGACATATGTATACCTAAGGCTGGCTCATGTTGGTGTTTGGCAGAAACCAATACTGTTCTATAAAGCAATTATCCTTCAGTTTTAAAAAGGGATGGAATGGGGAGGGAGGAGGGAGGAGGGTTCAGGATGGGGAACACATGTATACCTGTGGCGGATTCATTTTGATATTTGGCAAAACTAATCCAGTTATGTAAAGTTTAAAAATAAAATAAAATTTAAAAAAAAAGAAAAAAAAAGAGGGGAAAGCTCTAGGCTCTGTAAAAGCTGTAGTCAGAAGCCTTGGCTCCCAAAAATAAAATAAATATACCCATAGTTCTTCTAAGTAGCTTCAGAGACTCTAAATCAAGGATCCCCAACCACTGGACCACAGACTTGTACCGCTCCATGGGCTGTTAGGAACTGGGCCACACAACAGGAGGTGAATGGTGGGCGAGTGAGCAAAGCTTCATTCATATTACACCTGAGTGTAATCACTCATGTTACACCTCCCCCAACTCCCCTCCCACCCCGTCCTGTCTGTGGACAGCTTGTCTTCCATGCAACTGGGTTCCTGGTGCCAAGAAGGTTGGGGACTGCTGCTGTAAGTAATTAAAAGGTATTTTTAATAATAAGTTTTAAAACAAATGATACATCTATTGCTACAAAATTTAAAATCTTTAAAAAATACTTTTTAAGGGTTTATGAACAGAAAGTAAAAAACCCTCCACTCCTGTCATCACACAGCTCCTCCCTAGATGGAGCCCCAGCACCACTTTTGACTGTCTTGTTGACTTCTGTGCATCAGGAAGAACTTGTGAACATGTCTTCCTGTTTTTAAGCACAGATGATAGTTGTTCTTTCCTTTTTTCAGTTAATGTTATATCTCAGATTGTATAAATGCATATAGTTGTCTCATTCCTTTTAACGGCTACATAGTATTACCCTTTCTCCATTTTTTTAAAATTGTGCCTCCAGTAGTGATGTTATTTGCTTCATGTGAAGAAGTGGACCTAGAGATGTGTTGCCGTAGGAGAAGGACTTTAAAACTCTTAAACATGTTGGTTTTGTCTTTCCCCCTCCTCAGGTACACTTTGAAGGAAATAGCCAGATATTATTCATGTGGTTATGAATGTTTCCAGTGGACAGCCCTCAGCCTTAACAATTTTGAGTCAACTCCGTGATTCTACCATGAGTTCATGTCTACTCCAAAGGCATTTTTCCAACAGGTTTTTGCACTGCATAAATTATATTGTACTTTATTTTATACCAGCTACAAATATTTGCATATTACAAGATGTTTATTTTTTTCTATAATATTTTCTCCAACTTCACTTAGTGATTCCAAGCTCTTGCAAAAAGATTTACTATCTTTATTTATGTAATATTTTCCTTCTTATCCAAATCAAAGTCCAGGCCACCAATAAAAGTTGTCTCCCAGATTTTGTGTTTTGAGAGACTCCAGAGCCAAACTCATTTTCTAAGATTTGAGACAAAGTTATCACAGATATTTTTTTTTTTTTTACTATTTCCAGAATTACATATTACTTTCCAATTATATCAGGGATTCTGTTTACTTGAAGACTGTGTGAAGTTACTGTTTTGTGTCACTATTTCCTTTAACAGAACTACAATCCATTTTTCCACTCAAAGACCTCTGATTAAAATACTACAGAGAAAACTAATGGGAAAAACATACAGTACATGTAATTTAAATGACCATATAGGAAAGAGCGGTGTCACCCTCCATAAAAAAAAAAAAAAAAAAAGGTTAAAATATAGGACAATATTATATGTTCATCTCCTGTGTCCCCTGCATTGCAGGCAGATTCTTTAGCACTGAGCCATTGGGGAAGCACTCTAAAAGAGAAGGAAGAGAAAATACGCTTACTCAAAGTGGGGCCCTTCCGAGGATTTGCTAATGAAGGACAAACATGCGCTAGACTGTCTTCTAGATACAGGATTTAATATTTTTTACATTTAAAAATATGTGGTAAAATATATATAACATAAAATTTGTCATATAACCGTTTTTAATCATACAATTCAGTGGCATTAATCACATTTACAAGGTTGTGCAACCATCATTGTCTAGGTAACTTTTGGTAAAGTTTGTTATTTCTGCAGAGTCATTCTGGTACGTTTCATTTTTATAGAAAGTGGATCTGTTTCCTGTGAGTTTTGAGCTTGATTGGCATACATTTATTCACAGTATCTTATATGCTTAAACACTGCAGCATCTCTGTGTTCTTTTGACTTTTAATTTTCTTTAAGCTTTTGCTTTTTTATTAATAATCTTGCATGAATTTTTTCCTATTTTCAACAAATCAATTTTTTGCTTGATTGAAGCTGTTTTATTTTTTCTGGTTCATCATATCATTCTTCCCTTCCTTCAACTTTACTGAGATTTTTTTCTGTAAATTCTTAAATTGTAAACAGATTAATAATGTCATTATTTTTCTAATATAAGTATATGAAGCTGACATTTTTTTCCTGAGATCCACTTTAGCTGCAACCTACAAGTTTTGATACTTACTACCAATAAATAGTCCAAGTGAAGTCACTCAGTTGTGTCCGATTCTTTGCGACCCCAGGGACTGTAGCCTACAAGGCTCTGCTGTCCATGGGATTTTCCAGGCAAGAATACTGGAGTGGATTGCCATTTCCTTCTCTAGGAGATCTTCCTGACCCAGGGATTGAATCTCAGTCTCCTGTATTGTAGGCAGACGCTTTACAGTCTGAGCCACTAGGGAATTTCTAATTTAATTCATTAACTGTCTTTTACCCATGGGTTGGTCATAGGTATAATGTTTTATAAATTTCAAATGCTAATGGATTTTTTCTATTAGATTGAACCATGTGGAACTGCTAACATTCAGGCTTTTTATAAGCTATAAAATGGCACTTTCATATGGTTAAACATAATAAGCTTTCTTTTGTCATTAATATATAACTTAATTTCATTTTGGTCATTCAACAATAGATTGTAGATTTTAAACCAAAGGTAACCACATTCACATAAAAAGTTCTTGTTTCTACCATTTTGTATTTTATTTGGGGGTTTTATAGTGTTATAAATATGTATGTAACCAGTAATTTTCAAATAAATATCTTCCCTGAGTACTGGAATGTTTTCTGATATATACTGCAGGCTGGTTCTCTAGGATGCAGACTCGGATGGTGTTTAGTGTTGGGATGTGTATTAGGGGTACTCTTGGGGTCAGCACTGTGGAATCAGGAGGGACGAAATGGGATAGGGCAGAGGAACACTGGCCAGATGACCTTAGCTGACCACATGGCGGTCTGGAGTGATGATGGCCCTTCAGGGTTGTCCTGACATGTCCACTGGCCAGGCTGCCATACCTCTCCCTGGATGGGTAGTGCACATAGGCTGCTCCTGGAGGGGCTGGTGGTTTAAACTTGCCCACTGGCAGCACTTCCAGCAGCTGGACAGCGAGTCCTTGAAGGGAGGTCAGGACAGCACGTCTCCATGTTTCCCCCACAGCATGTATCACAGCTCCAGAGGTAGGTGATGAGGGTGTACTGTGGGGAAAACACTTGATGACTGATGTGTAAGTCAAAACAGTGATTTAGTGATTCTCGTCAACACCCTGTAGTCTAAAAAAATAGAGGAGAATGTCCATGTAAAGGGGGATATCCTCATTCTCCAGGGTCAGCCCAGTTGTCACCTCTTTTGGGAAGTCACCATCATCCTAGGTAACTTGTATTTCTGTAGGACCCTGAGCACGTCTCATTTGTTAAACTGAACCATACTTGGTTAGTGTCCTGTTGTCACCTGAGACACTTTATTTGTAAACAAGGGGTCTGTTCTTTCCATTGTGTGCTGCTTCTACATGATGTAGCCTGCCCTGACTGTGAGTGTTCACATGTGGTCTGTTTTCTCATTAAATCAAGTGAGAGAAAGACTTGGGATTATGCCCTATCCACTGAGGGGTTTGGATTTAAACACTCCTAATTGCCCAGGAACTTTATTAATTGGAGCTATAAGTTAACTCTTTGACAGAGAGAGTGAGATGGTGGTGGGGGACAGCCCCCAGTAAAGTCAGAGGTGAGAGCACAAAGCAATAAAGTAGGCAGACTCTGGTTTTTGGGGGGTAGATGCTCGAGAATATCCGGGGGCACTCCCGAGGCTCGATCCCGCCTTTGCGTATGCCGAGCCCCCTTCCTCATGACCTTTGTCACGAGTGGAATGTCTCTCGCCGGCTCCCAGCAATCCACTTTTTAATACACCTTCCAGCACAGTGTCCATTATGTAGGGGGTGCTCAGTAAATGTTTGCTGAATGAATAAATGATGACTGAGAACAAACCTTCCTTCCCAACTTTATAATTCTGAAATTTTAGAGGTAGCCTGGGATAACAGAGAGCCCTGGTTTTGGAGTCAGTCACAGTGGTCTGCCTGTCAGGTCTTTCTCTGCTCTCACCAGCAGTGTGGGTGTCCGAAGCAGTGTGTACTGTCCAGAGTGGGACACTTGCGAGTGACATGGAACCGATAACCGGCCAAGATTCCAGACCATATAAACTGGCACCATCCTTGATAAAATGGGCTCTGGACACCCTACAGCCATGTAGACTTAGTTTCATGCTTGGGAGAGTATCTTAACCTCTGCTTCTTTGTCTGGAAAGTGAATATAATTCCTGCTCTTGAAGCATTGCTTTGGTTGGGATGATGGATGGACCAAGAGCATCGAAAGACACAGGGTGGAATCACTGACCTTGGTGACTCTTAATCACCAAGAGAAAAGAGCAAAATGGGTGTGAATGAAGGAGGTTTGTGGACTGTAGAAGGTGTACTTGAGGAGGTCCTCATCTGATGGGCTAAACCAGACTATTCCTCCTTCACATGTAGTTAAAATGACGCCAGCACACGGGGAGGAGCACAAGCTCTGGAGTCAGCCTTCCAGGGGCAAATCCTGGCTCCTCTGGACACTAACTGGGTCTAGATATGAGTTCAGCTGCCTGCTAATCATGGGCTTTTAAGGTTGGGAAGCCCACTGTGCTTCAGTGTCTTTTTCTGAAAGTTGAAGTGGGGATAGTATGACTCTCAGAGGGCTGCTGCAAAGATGAATTATGACAGTGACACAGGGTGGTCTGTGCCCTAGTGTCAGTCCCTGACCTGTTTGTAACCCGGTTAGAAATAAGTACAGGAAATTCAAGAAGTCTCGAAACTCAAAACCCTCTGTATTGCTGTGACATCCACGCTCAGGATGGGTGGGATCCTGAACTTCCCGGGGACAGTGTGAGGGTTGCACTTGTGCGGTGGGGGAGGGGCCCGTGGCTGAGCTGCACACTAGCCGTGCACAGTGGATCATTGATTAGGTTGCAATGGGCTGAAAATGTAACGTTAAGTAAAACTCATATTTAATCCAAGAAAGGTGAGAAAGACTGCTTTTGAACAATGCTGGATATGTGATTATCTGTCAACCAGTACTATCCTCTCCAGCCCTATTCTCTTTATTAATTGTTACCATCATATTTATCTTAATATTAGAGCACACAGGCTTTCAAAAGGCCCTACTATACATTATCAATGCTTTTAATAGCATTAAAAAGTTAGAAATAATTAAATTCCTGTTCAAATTTAAAGGTTTTTTTTTTTTTTTCAAGTCTAAAAACAATACTGTGCATATATTTACCAATTCTATTATTGAATCAGCAGCATGGTCCTAATGTTGAAGAAGGTCCCTGGAAGCACAACAGGCCACTTTAAAACCTTCAGAATTTTTTTAAACACAAGGTTTTAAGTGTAAGCTGTTAATTTTCCTTTAAAAAGGAAAGAATGTAGATTAACCAAGCTTTTGTTTTTTAAACCTAATGTTCTAAGAAAAGTGTTTCTTTTTTCCAAAAACTAAAACAGCAATGTGTGTTGAAAACTGTGAGAAATATATATTTATTTGAATTTAGACCTAAAAAATAACATTATTAGAAGGAATTGCATGCTCCAGGTGTGTGAGACCTCCATCTATATTCCAGCCCCATCTGACTTGCCTTAGGAATCAAAATGGAATTGTGTGATTTTTTTAATAAGAACCAAGGTTAAGACTTAGATACACTAGGAATGTTCTATAAGACGTTTATATTGGACAGTCCTGACTAAAATTCACTCTTTCACTCAGCAAACATGGTCACAAGTATCCATCCTAATAGGTGGAAGCTTTGGGTATTCCAAACCAGTGTTTGATCCAAAAGCTTATCATATTTAATTCTGGAGGACATTACAGGAAAAGCATTTTTAAAATTAAATTTTTCCAATTATCTAGACAAAAAATGAATCTCTGAGATGGAGTTTTTATCACATTAGAAATGTCATAAGTAAATAACGATAAACAGAGGGCTGTGGCCTTTTAAAACTTACATTTTACAACACTAATTTTTTTTTTTAATCCATGAGTTTATACTGATTCCTATAAGACATAAAATAGATAGTAGGAAGGGAAAGCCCTTTTTTTTTTTTTTTTTCAGTAGAAGGTCAACTCACAAATGTAGACAGATGGACAGAAAATTACCATATAGCAGCCATCCTTGTCATAAATAATTCAGATAAAATTCATCATTGTCTGAATATATGGTGAATGTTCATGGGTTGGGGGAGACACAGCATTTTCATGGACTCAAAGCATCTTCTCAGATTAATTCTTTAGGGAAGAATTGTATTTTCAAAGTGGAAAAATCTGGCAAACACCTGGCTAAGCAAATAACCAGAGTCAATATTATTAATAGTGAACCTACTGACACCCTTGACTTTTTTTTCTTGTTTCTTTAAAAATTTATTTAAGTATTGTTGATTTACAATGTCTTAATTTCTTCTGTACAGCAGTGATTCAGTTATACGTATACATACATTCCTTTTCATATAGGTTAAATAAGCAAGGTGACAACATACAGCTCATACTCCTTTCCCAATTTTGACCCAGGCAGTTGTTCCATTTCTGGTTCTAACTGTTGTTTCTTGACCTGCATACAGGTTTCTCAGGAGACAGGTAAGGTGGTCTTTAAGTTTTCCAGTTTGTTGTGATCTACAGAGTCAAAGGCTTTAGCGTAGTCAATGAAGCAGAAGTAGATGTTTTCCTGAGCAGAAACCATAAGATCTACAAATTCTGGAAATGTACTTCCTGGTCCTTTACAGAAAAATTCTGCCCACCCTGCCCTAGAGCTCTGCTGTCCTAAGTGTGGCCTGTGGACCAGCAGCATCGACTGTCCTAGGAGGCAGTTAGGACATGGAATCTATCCCAGACCTACTGACTCAGAATCTCCAAATCCCAGATGAGTCCTGCTCACAGTACAGTTTGAGAAGTGCTGGTTTCGAGGCCCTGCTGGGTCATCCTGTGGATGCACCCTTCCCAGGTGCAGCCAGAGAGGACCAGGGGGTGTGGCCACCTGGAGCCCCACCCCCTCCAGGCCGTGCTCTGAGCACCTGGACCCCAGAATCCCTGTTCCCATCCCCAGTGCCAGCCTCCCTCCTGGGGCCCATGTCCTAGCCCGACACATGGTCAAGATACTGCTGTTCATGGGTGGGAAGAGTGTGGCCTGATTTTGAACTTGAAGGATAAGAGTGCTCTTGCTTGAGCAGCAGATTCCTCAGGGCACAGGGAAGGTCAGAGCCAGAGGTGGGAAGAGCAGGGGAAGGGGGCTGGGGGCTGGGTCGGCCCCGCCCTCTGCTGTCCTGCCTTCTGGCTTGGAGCTCAGTGTCCAAAACCCCAGTGTGCCAGGTGTTAATAGTTAGGAAGGTGTACTTGACAGTTTTGTTTGATTGATTTATAACTTCTAAATATTTAAAAATACACTATGGCCTTGATTTGTACTCTTGACCAAGGGCCCACAGACGTGTATTAAATGTTTCTCAGAGTGTTCACAGGATTCCCTGCATCCCAATTCCCCAATCCACTGGGATGCTTGATAAAAATTCAAATTCCCAGGCCCCACTGTGTGACCTCCTGGATCAGATCTTTGGGAATGGATCCTAGGACTCTGCATTCTGACCTCTCCCCTGGTGACTCTGATCCACAGCAGAGCTACAGGAGCACTTGTAATTGGGGGGCGGGGCGGGGGAGGGGCGGCCAGAGGGGAACGTAGAGGGAAGCTGCCATAAGTGGCCGGAAGTGAGAGGTAGAGAGAGGGAGGTCCCAGGTCACAGGAAGATGCTGACCACAAGCTCACTTCCTTCCTCCTTCTCTCATGAGCCCTCACAACCTGGGCTGACGCCATCCCTGGGAGTTGGCTGCAGGGAGAAGCGGCCAGAACGGGGCAAGTGTGTCCTCCTGCTGACTGTGGGGCTCTCAGGGCTGCCCTGCAGAAGGAAGGACCGGAGTCAGGGGACAATAGGCGCAAAGGGGCTGTGGGAACCTGGAGGGACCACCTGGACCCACCAGGAGAGTCGGGCTGAAGGGCTGGGCAGATCTTTGGACAGGAGAGATCTCCGGGTCTTGCCAGGACATGGGAGGAGCGGGGACAGACTGTGGGGTCCCATCTGCCTGGGCTCCGAGGCTGCATCTGTCAGTTAGGAGTCGGATGACCGTGAGCAATTTCCTTAAGCTCTGTAGGCTTGTTTCCATGTCTGTGAGATGGGGATCCTAACATCCTCTAGGCTTGTGTTCCAGGTAAACGTGGTAATTAAGTAAAAACATATCTTTGCTATACAGGAGGGCAGAATATACAGCAGGACTATTGCCGTTTGCTGTGAAGCTTGTCAAGTTACACCTCTGCACTTCCTGATGCTTGATATCACAGGCACTTGTCACTGGCTGTTAAGACCAATTTCATCAAACCCCAGGCACAGGAAGGCTCCAGTCACAGGCATGTGCCAGACCCTTGCTTGACCAGTGACCTAGAGCTCCCTGAGCTTCCCTGTGCAGGAACAACTCCTGAAGTTACTGCAAAGCTTCTCCTTGTGTATGGTTCCCAGGATTTCCTTCCCAGCAAACCACATCTATGGGATGTGAGGAAATCCTGCTCACAGATTTGTGACGAACTGAGGAGGGGCTTGTACAAAACCTCCAGGGACAACTGTTCAGTTCAGTTCAGTTGCTCAGTCGTGTCCGACTCTTTGCAACCCCATGAATCAGAGCACTCCAGGCCTTCCTGTCCATCACCAACTCCCGGAGTTCACTCAGACTCATGTCCATCGAGTCAGTGATGCCATCCAGCCTTCTCATCCTCTGTCGTCCCCTTTTCCTCCTGCCCCCAATCCCTCCAAGCATCAGAGTCTTTTCCAATGAGTCAACTCTTCACATGAGGTGGCCAAAGTACTGGAGTTTCAGCTTTAGCATCATTCCTTCCAAAGAAATCCCAGGGATGATCTCCTTCAGAATGGACTGGTTGGATCTCCTTGCAGTCCAAGGGACTCTCAAGAGTCTTCTCCAACACCACAGTTCAAAACCATCAATTCTTTGGCACTCAGCCTTCTTCACAGTCCAACTCTCACATCCATGCATGACCACAGGAAAAACCATAGCCTTGACTAGACAGACCTTTGTTGGCAAAGTAATGTCTCTGCTTTTGAATATGCTATCCAGGTTGGTCATAACTTTCCTTCCAAGGAGTAAGTGTCTTTTAATTTCATGGCAGCAGTCACCATCTGCAGTGATTTTGGAGTCCAAAAAGATAAAGTCTGACACTGTTTCCACTGTTTCCCCATCTATTCCCCATGAAGTGATGGGACCAGATGCCATGATCTTCGTTTTCTGAATGTTGAGCTTTAAGCCAACTTTTTCTCTCTCCACTTTCACTTTCATCAAGAGGCTAAAAACAACTCTACCATACTGAAAATCACCACCAGGGGGCAGCAAAATCCACGCGTCCAGGTGAGGCGCATGAAAAGTTCATGGAATGAGGGACCAGGAAGGCCTCACAGCAAGCAAGAGGGTTGGGGCCTCTAGCCTTGCCTCATCCTCATTCACCCCACCCTCCACACACAGAAATGCACACTCCTGCTCCTGAAGAATCACCTGATGCCTGTATATTCAGTTACCTTCTCCAGGTACAGTCCTTTATATCCTCAATATGACAAAGGCCAGTGTTTTGTAAACTTGGCTGCAAATTAGAATCACCAGAGGAGCTCTATAAAATCCCAGTGCTGAGTAGTCATCTCAGTTAAATCAGAGTCTCAGGGAGGGGAGGCAAGAGACAACACTTTTTATTACTAAAACCCCACAGGTGATTTTACCCTGTTGCCAACTGAGAACCACTGTTGGAGGCAAAAGATCTTTCTTCCCAAATGGCAGCTGCTTTAATTCACATTTCTGACAAAACGTGGTCTACTGGAGAAGGGAATGGCAAACCACTTCAGTATTCTTGCTTTGAGAACCCCATGAACAGTATGAAAAGGCAGAAAGATATGACACTGAAAGACAAACTCCCAAGGCTGGTAATTGCTCAATATGAAGAGTGGAGAAATAACTCCAGAAAGAATGAAGAGACAGAGCCAAAGAGAAAACAATGGCCCGTTATGGATGTGACTGATGATGGAAGTAAAGTCTGATGCTGTAAAGAACAATATTACATAGGATCTTGGAATGTTAGGCCCATGAATCAAGGTAAATTGGAAGTGATCAAACAGGAGATGGCAAGAGTGAACATCGACGTTTTAGGACTCAGCTAAAATAGACCAGAATGACTGAATTTAATTCAGATGACCATTTCTTCTATTACTGTGGGCAAGAATCCCTTAGAGGAAATGGAATACCCCTCATAGTCAACAAAAGAGTCTGAAGTGCAGGACTTGGGCGCAATTTCAAAAACAACAGAATGGTCTCTGTTTGTTTCCAAGGCAAACCATTCAATATCACACTAATCCAAGTCTATGCCCCAACCACTAATGACAAAGAAGCTAAAGTTGAATGGTTCTATGAAAACCTACAAGACCTTCTGGGACTAATAGCAAAAGAAGATGTCCTTTTCATCATAGAGGAGTGGAATGCAAAAGTAGGAAGTCAAGAGATACCTGGAATAACAGGCAAATTTGGTCTTGGAGTACAAAACAAAGCACGGCGAAGACTAACACAGTTTTGCCAAGAGAACACACTGGTCATAGCAAACACCCAATTCCCAAAACACAAGAGATGACTCTACACATGGACATCACCAGATGGTCAACCCCGAAATCATGTTCTTTTCAGCCAAAGATAGAGAAGTCCATACAGTCAGCAAAAACAAGACCGGAAGCTGACTGTGGTTCAGATCATGAACTCCTTATTGCCAATTTCAGAAAGTAGGGAAAACCACTAGACCATTCAGATATGACCTAATCAAATCCATTATGATTATACAGTAGAAGTAACAAATAGATTCAAGGGATTAGATCCAATAAATAGTGTCTGAAGAACTATAGATGGAGGTTCATAACATCATACAGAGGCTGTGATCAAAACCATCCCCAAGAAGAAGAAATGTAAAAAGACAAAATGGTTGTCTGAGGAGGCCTTACAATTAGCTGGAAAAGAAGAGAAGCTAAAGGCAGAGGAAAAAAGGAAGGATATACCCATCTGAATGCAGAATTTCAAAGAACAGCAAGGAAAGATAAGAAAGCCTTCTTAACTGATCAATGAAAAAAAAAATAGAGGAAAACAATAGAATGGGCAAGATAGAGATCTCTTCAAGAAAATTAAAATATCAAGGGAACATTTCATGCAAAAATGCACACAATAAAGGACACAAACAGAATGTACTTAACAGAAGCAGAAGATATTAAGAAAAAGTGGCAAGAAAACACCAAACTATGCAAAGAAAATATTAATGACCTGGGTAACCATGATGGTGTGATCACTCACCTAGAGCCAGACATCCTGAAATGTGAAGTGAGATGGACCTTAGGAAGCATCACTATGAACAAAGCTAGTAGAGATAATAGAATTCCAGTTGAACTGTTTCAAATCCTAAAAGATGATGCTGTGAAAGTGCTATACTCAGTATGCCAGCAAATTTGGAAAACTCAGCAGTGGCCATAGGACTGGAAAAGGTGAATTTTAATTACAATCACAAAGATGGGCAATGCCAGAGAATGTTCAAACTACTGCTCAATTGCACTCATCTCAGTTCAGTTCAGTTCAGTTCAGTCACTCAGTCGTGTCCTACTCTTTGCGACCCCATGAATCGCAGCATGCCAGGCCTCCCTGTCCATCACCAACTCCCGGAGTTCACTCAGACTCATGTCCATCGAGTCAGTGATGCCATCCAGCCATCTCATCCTCTGTCGTCCCCTTTTCCTCCTGCCCCCAATCCCTCCAAGCATCAGAGTCTTTTCCAATGAGTCAACTCTTCGCATGAGGTGGCCAAAGTACTGGAGTTTCAGCTTTAGCATCATTCCTTCCAAAGAAATCCCAGGGATGATCTCCTTCAGAATGGACTGGTTGGATCTCCTTGCAGTCCAAGGGACTCTCAAGAGTCTTCTCCAACACCACAGTTCAAAACCATCAATTCTTTGGCACTCAGCCTTCTTCACAGTCCAACTCTCACATCCATGCATGACCACAGGAAAAACCATAGCCTTGACTAGACAGACCTTTGTTGGCAAAGTAATGTCTCTGCTTTTGAATATGCTATCCAGGTTGGTCATAACTTTCCTTCCAAGGAGTAAGTGTCTTTTAATTTCATGGCAGCAGTCACCATCTGCAGTGATTTTGGAGTCCAAAAAGATAAAGTCTGACACTGTTTCCCCATCTATTCCCCATGAAGTGATGGGACCAGATGCCATGATCTTCGTTTTCTGAATGTTGAGCTTTAAGCCAACTTTTTCTCTCTCCACTTTCACTTTCATCAAGAGGCTTTTTAGTTCCTCTTCACTTTCTGCCATAAGGGTGGTGTCATCTGCATATCTGGGGTTATTGATATTTCTCCCGGCAATCTTGATTCCAGCTTGTGCTTCTTCCAGTCCAGCGTTTCTCATGATGTACTCTGCATAGAAGTTAAATAAGCAGGGTGACAATATACAGCTTTGACATGCTCCTTTTCCTCTTTGGAACCAGTCTGTTGTTCCATGTCCAGTTCTAACTGTTGCTTCCTGACCTGCATACAGGTTTCTCAAGAGGCAGGTCAGGTGGTCTGGTACTCCCATCTCTTGAAGAATTTTCCACAGTTTATTGTGATCCACACAGTCAAAGGCTTTGGCATAGTCAACAAAGCAGAAATAGATGTTTTTCTGGAACTCTCTTGCTTTTTCCAGGATCCAGTGGATGTTGGCAATTTGATCTCTGGTTCCTCTACCTTTTCTAAAACCAGCTTGAACATTAGGATATTCATGGTTCACATACTGCTGAAGCCTGGCTTGGAGAATTTTGAGTATTACTTTACTAGCATGTGGGATAAGTGCAATTGTGCAGTAGTTTGAGCATTCTTTTTCATTGCCTTTCTTTGGGATGGGAATGAAAACTGACCTTTTCCAGTCCTGTGGCCACTGCTGAGTTTTCCAAATTTGCTGGCATATTGAGTTCAGCACTTTCACAGCATCATCTTTCAGGATTTGAAATAGCTCAACTGGAATTCCATCACCTCCACTAGCTTTGTTCACAGTGATGCTTTCTAAGGCCCTCTTGACTTCACGTTCCAGGATGTCTGGCTCTAGGTGAGTGATCACACCATCGTGATTATCTGGGTCGTGAAGACCTTTTTTGTACAGTTCTTCTGTGTATTCTTGCCATCTCTTCTTAATATCTTCTGCTTCTGTTAGGTCCATACCATTTCTGTCCATTATCGAGCCCATCATTGCATGAAATGTTCCCTTGGTATCCCTAATTTTCTTGAAGAGATCTCTAGTCTTTCCCATTCTGTTGTTTTCCTCTATTTCTTTGCATTGATCGCTGAGGAAAGCTTTCTTATCTCTTCTTGCTATTCTTTGGAACTCTGCATTCAGATGCTTATATCTTTCCCTTTATACTTTGCTTTTCGCTTCTCTTCTTTTCACACATCTCACATGCTGGCAAATTAATGGTCAACATTCTCCAGGTGAGGATTCATCAGTACTAGAACTGAGAACTGCCAGATGTTCAAGACGGATTCAGAAATGGCAGAGGAACAAGAGATCAAAATGCCAACATCCACTGGATCATAGAAAAAGCAAGAGATTTCCAGAAAAAACATGTACTTCTGCTTTATTGGCTATGCCAAAGCCTTTGAATCTGTGGATCACAAAAAATTGTGGAAAATCCTTCAAGTGATGGGAATACCAAACCACCTGACCTGCCTCCTGAGAAATCTGTATGCAGGTCAAGAAGAAACAGAACCAGACATGGTGCTACCAAATTGGGAAAGAGTACATCAAGGCTGTATATTGTCACCCTGCTTATTTAACGTATATGCAGAATGCTGCTGCTGCTGTGTTGCTTCAGTCGTGTCCGACTCTGTGCGACCCTATAGACGGCAGCTCACCAGGCTCCCCCGTCCCTGGGATTCTCCAGGCAAGAATACTGGAGTGGGTTGCCATTTCCTTCTCCAATGCATGAAAGTGAAAATTGAAAGTGAAGTCGCTCAGTCGTGTCCAACTCCTAGCGACCCCATGGACTGCAGCCTACCAGGCTCCTCCATCCATGGGATTTTCCAGGCAAGAGTACTGGAGTGAGGTGCCATTCCCTTCTCCTATATGCAGAATCAGTTCAGTTCAGTTGCTCAGTCATGTCCGACTCTTTGCGACCCCATGAATCCCAGCACGCCAGGCCTCCCTGTCCATCACCAACTCCCGGAGTTCACTCAGACTCACGTCCATCGAGTCAGTGATGCCATCCAGCCATCTCATCCTCTGTCGTCCCCTTTTCCTCCTGCCCCCAATCCCTCTCAGCATCAGAGTCTTTTCCAATGAGTCAACTCTTCGCATGAGGTGGCCAAAGTACTGGAGTTTCAGCTTTAGCATCATTCCCTCCAAAGAAATTCCAGGGCTGATCTCCTTCAGAATGGACTGGTTGGATCTCCTTGCAGTCCAAGGGACTCTCAAGAGTCTTCTCCAACACCACAGTTCAAAAGCATCAATTCTTTGGTGCTCAGCCTTCTTCACCGTCCAACTCTCACATCCATACATGACCACAGGAAAAACCATAGCCTTGACTAGACGGACTTTTGTTGGCAAAGTAATGTCTCTGCTTTTGAATATGATATCTAGGTTGGACATAACTTTCCTTCCAAGGAGTAAGCGTCTTTTAATTCCATGGCAGCAATCACCATCTGCAGTGATTTTGGAGCCCCCCAAAAATAAAATCTGACACTTTTTCCACTGTTTCCCCATCTATTTCCCATGAAGTGATGGGATTGGATCTTGATACCAGCTTGTGCTTCTTTCCACCCAGCAACTAAATGCTGGGCGGGAAGAAGCACAAGCTGGAATCAAGATTGCAGGGAGAAATATCAATATGCAGATGACACCACCCTTTTAGCAGAAAGTGAAGAGGAACTAAAAGACTCTTGAAAGTAAATGAGGAGATTGAAAAAACTGTCTTAAAATTCGACATTCAAAATACAAAGATCATGGCCCAGTCCCATCACTTAACGGCAAGTAGATGGATAAACAATGGAAACAGTGAGAGACTTTATTTTTGGGGAGCTCCAAAGTCACTGCAGATGGTAACTGCGGCCATGAAATTAAAAGGTACTTGCTCCTTGGAAGGAAAATTATGACCTACCTAGACAGCATATTATAAAACAGAGACATTACTTTGCCAACAAAGGTCTGTCTAGTCAAAGCTATGTGTTTTCCAGTAGTCATGTATAGATGTGAGAGCTGGACCATAAATAAAGCTGAGCACCAAAGAATTGATGCTTTCGAACTGTAGTGTTTAGGAAGACTCTAGAGAGTCCGTTGGACTGCAAGGAGATCCAAGCAGTCCACCCTAAAGGAAATCAGTCCTAAATATTCGTTGGATGCTGAAGCTCCAACTTTGGCCTGATGGGAAGAACTGACTCATTGGAAAAGACCCTAATGCTGGGGAAGATTAAAGGTAGGAGCAGAAGGGGATGGCAGAGGATGAGATCGTGGGATGGCATCACTGACTCTATGGGCATGAGTTTGAATAAACTCCGGGAGTTGATGATGGACAGGGAACCCTGGCATGTTGCGGTCCATGGGGTTGCAAAGAGTCTGACACGACTGAGTGACTGAACTGAAAGGAGTTGATTATGTGGGGTTCTTAAATATTTTTTAGTCTTTAATTTTTTTCTCCTATGTCTTAGATAGACATTGTGTTTAATAGTTGGTGTTTCAAAAAGAACGTAATTACATAGCCCCCTTATTAGGAGGACTGAGTGTTATCACTATTTTCCTCCAGATCTAGTCCCAGGCCTGCCCTAGTAGGTGCTGAGGAAGGTTGGATTTTAATGACTCAGTGAAAAACCCTAATGGGGCCATGTAAGAAGTTGGGGAAGGACTCCTTTAGGATGGAAGACTGTGTCCACAGGAGGAAGTGGGATGACTCCTCCACCACCTGAGTCCTGCCTGTTCTCCTGCTTCATCTCCAGATTTTCTCTCACTCTAGCCTGAGCTCCAATGTGTCTTAACTGTTTTAGTTTCTCACATCCACTAACCTCTCCTTTGCTCTGGATATTTGGACCCATCTTTTTCTGCCAAGGAAACCTTCCCCCCACACACATATTTTATTGACAGACTTTTACTCTCCTCTCAGCTCACAAGTGAGACATGGCTCTACCCAGCAGGACTCCTTCTCCCTGAGATAAGCCCCCCTCCTTCCCTATCCCCCCCTCTCCTGATTCCCCTGTGTTGGCTCCTTTCTCCTCTCTTTCAGGCTGCAAGAGCAGCAGCTGTGTCTTCTCCAGGGACCCCAGCACCTGTCTGGGAGCCTGGGCACAGATGGGCTCAGTATTTGGTGGCTGACTTTGAAAACACCCAGGTGGTAGGTGAACAATTTTCCAAGTCTCAAATGTGTCCACTTGCTTTTCTTTTCCCCTTGGACTTAGGACTTAGTGGCTAATAAACTTCAGGTGTTTGAGGGGAGGATTAGGACACCTGCATGATTTAAATAGAAGACAGTTGGTGAGAGGAGGGAGAAAAGAATCGGGAAGTTCAGGAAGAGTATGGCCAACAGCCAGTTTCTGTGATTTGCACAAAGCCTGTCCTGTGTGTGTGTGAAAGAGGCTCCCAGGATGAATGTGCCATGCGGGTGTTCCCTGAGGGCGTCCTCTGTCTGGTTCTCTGATATGCTGAGTCTCTGAGGTCAAGGCTGTGAATGGAAACTCAACTTGAGGGAAACATGTGTTGTGTCTCTTTGTATAAATGGTTGCTACTCTGCACCCCAAAACAAGCTGCTTAAATAGGGACGTCATACATTTTAAAGTGTCCAAATCTCTCATCCACTCCCAGGGAAGGAAGGACTGGTTGCCCCTGAGTCCTACCCTTCAACCTCTGAGAACTCTTCATTCACTTTCCCCAGAAGAACAGGGCTGAGGTTAAGGGAAGGCTTGTCGTGTCTCCATCCCCAGACCCCAGACTGTTGAGTGAGCCTGTGACTGAGGGGTGGGGAGGAGGGTGAGATACATGAGTGTCCTCAGGTCCCACAGCCAGTCCTCCCCCGGCCCTGCCCCCAGCACCTCCACCCTTCCATTCCCTCTGTTCTTGTACTTGCCCTTGGATTTCCTCTAATATTCATTCAAGGCTTCCCAGAGTTCTATCTCAGAGCTGAAATCTTTCTTAAGCCATCTTTTCCTTTGTTTAAAATCTTATCTCTTGATAGTTGAGTGACTTCACTCAGGAGGACAAGGGGAGAACTGGGAGTATGGAAAAGGCAGGAGGGTCTGATGTGTTGCTTAGTTTATTATCTCACTTTTAAACTAGAGTGTGAGGCACTTAACACAAAGCAAAGGCAAACATCGCAGCATTTCACCAGAACCACATTCCCTACACCTGTGACAGGGAGGAAAATTAGCTTTGTTGGCTCCTGACCTCCGTGTCCATGAACTGTGAACTTCCAGATGTTCAAGCTGGTTTTAGAAAAGGCAGAGGAACCAGAGATCAAATTGCCAACATCTGCTTGATCATCAAAAAAGCAAGAGAGTTTCAGAAAAACATCTATTTCTGCTTTGTTGACTATGCCAAAGCCTTTGACTGTGTGGATCACAATAAACTGTGGAAAATTCTTCAAGAGATGGGAGTACCAGACCACCTGACCTGCCTCTTGAGAAACCTGTATGCAGGTCAGGAAGCAACAGTTAGAACTGGACATGGAACAACAGACTGGTTCCAAAGAGGAAAAGGAGCATGTCAAGGCTGTATATTGTCACCCTGCTTATTTAACTTCTATGCAGAGTACATCATGAGAAACGCTGGACTGGGAGAAGCACAAGCTGGAATCAAGATTGCCAGGAGAAATATCAATAACCCCAGATATGCAGATGACACCACCCTTATGGCAGAAAGTGAAGAGGAACTAAAAAGCCTCTTGATGAAAGTGAAAGAAGAGAGTGAAAAGTTGGCTTAAAGCTCAACATTCAGAAAACGAAGATCATGGCATCCGGTCCCATCACTTCATGTGAAATAGATGGGGAAACAGTGGAAACAGTGCCAGACTATCTTTTTGGGCTCCAAAATCACTGCAGATGGTGATTGCAGTCATGAAATTAAAAGACGCTTACTCCTTGGAAGGAAAGTTATGACCAACCTAGATAACATATTGAAAAGCAGAGATATTACCTTGCCGACAAAGGTCCATCTAGTCAAGACTATGGTTTTTCCGGTGGTCATGTATGGATGTGAGAGTTGGACTGTGAAGAAAGCTGAGTGTCAAAGAATTGATGCTTTTGAACTGTGGTGTTGGAGAAGACTCTTGAGAGTCCCTTGGACTGCAAGGAGGTCCAACCAATTCATCCTAAAGGATATCAGTCCTGAGTGTTCATTGGAAGGACTGATGTTGAAGCTGAAATTCCAATACTTTGGCCACCTCATGCAAAGAGTTGAGTCATTGGAAAAGACTCTGATGCTGGGAGGGATTGGGGGCAGGAGGAGAAGGGGACGATTGCCAGGGTCCAGCCCCGGTTGGATCCAGGGATTCCCTCAGGAGGACGGCGTTGGCGATTAAAAGGATAGATAAAAGGAGAAAGATCAGAGGCTCAGTATAACTGGTTTATGTGGAAAGCCAATAAAACCTGTGACAATAGGTTTGCACTGACCATGGAGGCTGCAGGCGCCCTCTCGAACAGCAGAAGGTGCCCCACCTTAGGCACCTTCTCGAGTGGGTCTTAGAAGCCCGGGCAAATAAGTGGTTTCAGAGGGCCCCGCGCTCAATTATTTGTCCTGAAGGAAGAACAGAGAAGAAAAGGAGAGAAAAGGAAACAAGAAAGAACGACATGGGGAGACCAAGCTTGATGAGCATGGCCCACACTTTATTTTACAAAGTAGTTTTTATACCTTAAGTTGTGCATAGAGGATAATGGGGGCAGGGGAGGGTAGAGTCATGCAAGGTCAGCAGTCCTTGATCCTTATCAATGCCAGGCTTTCTTTCTGAAAACTTATCATATGCAAAAGCTTTAGGTGATTTACATTGTCTTCTGGCCAGGAGGCCTGTTAACATTTTATGACCCTTTCTTCAGAAAACTTATTTTTCTCTAAAGGTGATTATTCTAAAGTCTTGCGCCACCCTCCAAAAGCATTAGATAAAGTTGCATTCCTATAGGGCCAAAATGTAGTGGTCTATAACAAGAAACAATTAACTCAAGCATCCAAGGTTACAAACATTAAAGCTACTACTTACATTTCTATATACCAACTATATTAATCAATACACTCCCAGGGACACAGTAGGTAAGGGATATGGAAACTTGGCAGCAAGCATTAGCTCAACAAAGAAATCCTCTACTAGTTCTATTCTAACAATTTTAACTCTCTGAGAAGCTCTGCATTGTTAGAATATCTTAAGCTTCCCGTGCCTCTTGTGGTTGGGAGGCTGTGAACAATCATGCGTAGCTGCAGGAGTCCGAACAAACCTGTCAGGCAAGCTAGAAAGTCATCAGAGGGCTTTGAATTGAAACACTCCTATTATGCCCAGGAAACTTATTAACTAGAGCTCTAAGTTGATTTTCTTCAGAGAAAGGTGGTCGGGGATAGCCCCCTGTTAATATCAGAAAAGTTGGTGAAAGTCATGAAATAGTAAAACAGACAGATTTTGGTTTTGGGGTAGATGCTTGGGCAGGTCCAGGGGGCCTCTCGAGTTCTGATTTGCCTTTGCATATCAGATCCTCTCTGCATGACCTTTGTCATGGGTGGGAACTCCCATACTGGCTCCTGCCAGATGGCAAAGGATGAGATGGCTGGATGGCATCACTGATTCAATGGACATTAGTTTGAGTGGACTCTGGGAGTTGGTGATGGACAGGGAGGCCTGGCGTGCTGCAACTCATGGGGTCGCAAAGAGTTGGACACGACTGAGCTACTGAACTGAGCTGACCTGACCTCTGTGTCACTGGCAGCTCCTCCCAAAACTCCAGGTCTTTGGTCTGTTCCTACCTCTCCTCAAAGTGAAAGTAAAAGTATTAGTAGCTCAGGCATGTCCTACTCTTTGTGGGCCCATGGACTCTAGCCTTCCAGGCTTCTCTGTCCATGGATTCTCCAGGAAAGAGTATGATAGTGGGTAGTCATTCCTTTTTCCAAGGGATCTTTCCAATCCCAGGGATCAAACCCAGGTCTCCCACATTTCAGGCAGATTCCTTACCATCTCAGCCACCAGGGAAGCCCTCAAACTCATGTTTATTATCTGGCTCCAGTTGCTGGGCAGAGAAGGCGATGGCACCCTACTCCAGTACTCTTGCCTGAAAAATCCCATGGATGGAGGAGCCCGGTAGCCTGAAGTCCATGAGGTCGCTCAGAGTTGGACAGGACTGAGCGACTTCACTTTCACTTTTCATCTTCATGCATTGGAGAAGGAAATGGCAACCCACTCCAGTATTCTTGCCTGGAGAATCCCAGGGACAGGGGAGCCTGGTGGGCTGCTGTCTATGGGGTGGCACAGAGTTGGACACGACTTAAGTGACTTAGCAGCAGCAGTTGTTGGGTGGAAAATTATCTCATTTGCTTATTGCATAATAATAACAAAAGAAAAGGAGTGGTATCAAGATAAGACTGAAGCTCATTATCCAATGTTTCAAAGGGAGGAAATAAATCATTCCAGAAACTGCCCTCATGTAAAATTCCAAATAAGTGTGAAAGAAAGTGAAAGTCACTCAGTAGTGTCAACCTCTTTGAAATTCTTTGGGCATAGTCCATGGAATTCACTAGGCCAGAATACTGGAGTGGGTAGCCTTTTCCTTCTCCAGGGGATTTTCCCAAGCCAGGGATCTAGCCCAGGTCTCCTGCATTGCAGGTGGATGTTTTACCAATTAAGCCACCAAGGAAGCCCAAGTGCAGTATTAAACCAATGGCTTGTGATAATTTAGAATGGCCCAGAGGGATGGGATGGGGAGGGAGGTGGGAGGGCGTTCAGGATGGGGAACACATGTACACCCATGGAGGATTCATGTCAATGTATGGCAAAACCAGTACAATGTTGTACTTAGCATCCAATTCAATAAATTTAATTAAAAAAATAGAAAAGGAAGCAGTGATCATTGGAACAATCTCTTGGTTCAATACATAAAGGATTGTAATGCCAAATTAAATGTATATGCTTATAAAGGCTGATGGATCTGAAGGAAACTGTAGTGAAATCCTAGCGTTAAGATTTTAGCAGGCATCTGTCACTTTCTTAAGATGTTCTTGAGGTACTGTACTGAGTATGAGTATATATATATCCATACACACACATATATATTCATGTTAAGGTGATTAGTAAAGGGATGATGGTATTGTGTTTATCTCTCTCAAGTGTTTAGCTCTTAGAAATGTGTACTGGAGTACCAGTGGGTGAAATATGTATCTGGGAGTTGTGCTAAATACTGGTGGCACTACTGCAAAAGAGGAGAGTTTAATTAAATGAGATGGACAACATGTGAATAACTGGTGAAGCTTGTTTCATGGAAGTTCATTGTGCTATTCTACTTTTGGATATGTTTGAAAATTTCTATTAAAAAAAAAAAAGTTTAAACACCTACTTGCCATGATAGGATATGAAAAAATAAGAACTAAGGACAGGGTCTTTGATCAGATGAATTCCCAGTGTTTTAGGGTTAGGAACTCACCATTCCTCATGATACTTCCTTAATAGGCAGGCACAGGAGAGAGAATTATTATTCATTATGTAAAAAGAAACTTGTATGTGAGTCAAGAAGCAACAGTTACAACCAGATGTGGAACAACTAATTGGTTCAAAATCTGGAAAGGAGTACATCAAGGCTGTATATTGTCACCCTGCTTATTTATCTTCTGTGCAGAGTACATCATGCAAAATGTCTGGCTGGATGAATTACAAGTTGGAATCAAGATTTCCAGCAGAAGTATCAACAGCCTCAGATATGTGGATGATACCACTGCAATGGCAGAAAGTGAAGAGAAAATAAAGAACCTCTTGATGAGGGTGAAAGAGGAGAGTGAAAAATCTGGCTTACAACTCAACATGAAAGAAAACTAAGATTATGGTATATGATTCCATGACTTCATGGCAAATAAAAAAGGAAAAAGTGAAACTAGTAATAGAGTTTATTTTCTTGGGCTCCAAAATCAATGCAGATGGTGACTGCAGTTATGAAATTAAATGACACTTGCTCCTTGGTAGAAAAGGTGCCACAAAGCTAGACTGGAAATAGAACCGCCTTATGATCCAGCAATCCCACTGCTGGGCATACACACTGAGGAAACCAGAAGGGAAAGAGACACGTGTACCCCAATGTTCATCGCAGCACTGTTTATAATAGCCAGGACATGGAAGCAACCTAGATGTCCATCAGCAGATGAATGGATAAAAAAGCTATGGTACATATACACAATGGAGTATTACTCAGCCATTAAAAAGAATACATTTGAATCAGTTCTAATGAGGTGGATGAAACTGGAGCCTATTATACAGAGTGAAGTAATCCAGAAAGAAAAACACCAATACAGTATACTAACGCATATATATGGAATTTAGAAAGATGGTAACAATAACCCTGTGTATGAGACAGCAAAAGAGACACAGATGTATAGAACAGTCTTATGGACTCTGTGGGAGAGAGAGAGGGTGGGAAGATTTGGGAGAATGGCATTGAAACATGTAAAATATCATGTATGAAACGAGTTGCCAGTCCAGGTTCGATGCACGATACTGGATGCTTGGGGCTAGTGCACTGGGACGACCCAGAGGGATGGTATGGGGAGGGAGGAGGGAGGAGGGTTCAGGGTGGGGAACACATGTATACCTGTGGCGGATTCATTTTGATATTTGGCAAAACTAATACAATTATGTAAAGTTTAAAAGTAAAATAAAATAAAAAAAAAAAGCAGACATTACATTGCCGACAAAGGCCCATATAGTCAAAGCTCTGGTTTTTCCCATAGTCGTGTATCCATGTGAGAGTTGGAGCATGAAGAAGGCTGAGGGCCAAAGAACTGATGATTTTGAATTGTGGTCTGGAGAAGACTCTTGAGAGTCCCTTGAATAGCAAGGATATCAAACCAGTCAATCCTAAAGGAAATCAACCCTGAATATTCACTGGAAGGATTGTGCTGAAACTTCAAAACTTTGGCCACCTAATGCAAAGAGCCATCTCATTGGAAAAGGCCCTGATGCTGGGAAAGAATGAAGACAAAAGAAGAAGGGGGTGGTAGAGGATGAGATGGTTAAATAGCTTCACTGACTAAATGGACATTTATTTGAGCAAACTTCAGGAGACAGTGGAGGACAGAGGCGTCTGGTGTGCTCTAGTTCATAAGGTCACCAAGACTTGGACATGACTAAGTGACTGAATAAGAACATGAAAAACCAAGGGGATGAGGGCACAATTATATTTAAAAGGAACATCATTGCCTCTGCAGAGATGTTCTAAGGTTTCCTGCCAGTGCCTCAGCAAGTTCATTCCAGAGTCCTCTCTCCATTGCCCTCACATCTCAGTTTGCTCTCCAGACCTCTAGACTTCCCTCATTCAAAAACAAGCCTGGGAGGAGTTCCCTGGTGGCACAGTGAATAAGAATCCACCTGCCAATGCAGGGGACACAGGTTCGATCCCTGGTCCGGGAAGATTCCACATGATGTGGAACATCCAAGCCTGTGTGCCACAACTGCTGAGTGCCCATGCTGCAACTCCTGAAGCCCACATACCTATAGCCTGTGCTCTGCAACAAACGAAGTCATCTCAACAAGAAGCCCACACACCACAATGCAGGGCAGCTCCTGCTCTCCTCAACTAGAGAAAGCCACATGAAAGCAACAAAGACCAAAAGACCAGCACAGCCAAAAATAAAACAAGTAAACAAACAATCCTGGGACTAACCTGCCTTCTTTCCTTTTTAATTTTTTTAATGTCACACTGTGTGGCAGGGGGCTCTCTGTCCCCCGACCAGGGAAAATAAGATTAAACCTGTACCTCCTGCATCCAGAGCATATAGTATTATTAGCCACTGGACTGCCACGGAAGTCCCTTTTGTTGTTGTTTTTTAACTTTGGGGGTTTTTTTGCCCTGTCTTGCTGATTTTCAATCACTTCTTTAATCAAACTTTGACCCCACGTGAGAAATCAATTCCTTTGTCAGACTTCGACACTATATGAGTGTTGCATCAACAAACTACGACAGAGTGAAAGAGAACTTTACATTCCACATACTATCCTTTTGCCACCCAACTACGAGTACCCCCAACACAAGACCAGATTCCTTCTTCAGAGCAGGTGGAATGTTGAAGGAGGGAAGCAGGGAGAGGGTTGAGAACTGGATCATTGTGACTGGTCTGTTCACGCAAGTACTGCTGAGTTCATCTCCTGGTCTCTGCAGTCCCATCTGCTCATCTCAGCTCCACCTCCACCACTCAATCCAGGTGAGGAGTATTTCTCTCCCGGAAGACAGAGGAAACTCTGCATTCACTCCAGCCCAGTGATTCTCAGCCAGGAACTGGCTTCCCCGAGGATACCTCACCAACAACGTCTGGACACATTTTTGGTTGTCACGACTGAGGGATAGGTGACTACTGCATCCAGTGGATAGAGGTCGGGGACGCTGTGACACACCCTGCAAAGTACAGGTCCCCTCACCAACAAAGACTTGTCTGGTCCAAATGTCAACCCTGCTAAGGTTGAGAAAGGCTGCTCTCATCCCCCTGTAAAACCTGAAATGCATAATCAGGCTCTTGCTTTAAAGAGAACATCAGATCATGTCACCCCATTGCTTAAAACTTTTCAACGGTTTCCCACTCTTAGTACGAAGATTAAAAACAAACAAACAAAAAAAAAAACCTCCTTAGCTCCTTGAACTTGCATGACCTGACACTCACCTCCCCTCTTTTCTTATATTACTTGCAGTAACAAAACTAACTTTATTCCTGTTTTTCTAGAAAGCGTCATACTTCCTCCTCCCTCACAGAGTCTTGCTATTGTCTCTTATAAGCCAATTTCTCCCCTCTTCCCAGCCCCTCCCCCTTTTCCCTGCTCACTGCTGCCTTCTAATCCTTTAGGAGACCTCAGCTTGAAGGTGACTCCATCACAGACTCCGGTGACTCCATCACAGACTCCCTCCCTGACCACCGAGTGGTCAGCAGTCTGAGGTGAGAGGCCACATGGGGAGAGAAACCAGGCCACCCCAGGTCCTCCAGCCATCCCAGCTCAGGCCAGAGTGGAAGTGAGGCCCATCTGGACACCCAGTGCCAGCGGGGCCCCTGGCTGTGGGCAGGCCTGTGAGTGAGCCCAGGAGGCCAGCAACAACTCTGCCTCATCAGCCTCACAACTGTACTGAGTAGTGAAAAAGTGACCACTGCCTTAGGGTGCTTATGTCTCAGGTGTTTGATGTAGTGACAGACAGAAGATTCATTCTCCCTGGTGTTCCTGACTGTGCAGTAAGGAGAGCTCCTTGCTACTGTGGGGAATTGCCCCCTAACCTTCTGCTCTGTCCCCTTCACAGGACTGCTCTCAGGACCTGAGTTTCTGAGTCACGGTCCACTTGACAGAATGAGGCTCTCTCCCCAGTAGGTCAGTGAGTGGAGGTGGGAAGACTGTTCCCCTTTCCATCTCACCTTCTTGTCCCATCAGCCTCCCTGGAACTGCAGTCCTGCGCTGGGCAGGGATGGTCTCACTTAGTTAACTCAAGAACCAGAATATGTTTCAAAGGTTCAGTATCTATTTCAGTAAGCGGGGAACGAGCTAAAGTTTTTCACAATTTGTCTTTTCCCATATTATAAAGGGGAAATCACTTAGAGAATCACTTAGGCTTCCCTTGTGGCTCAGATAGTAAAGAATCTGCCTGCAATGTGGAAGACCCAGGTTCAGTCCCTGAGTTTGGGAAGAGCCCCTGGGAAAGGAAATGGCAATCCACCCCAGTACTCCTGCCTAGAGATTTCCACAGACAGAGGAGCTTGGCGGGCTACAGTTTATGGGGTCTCAGAGAGTTGGAAATGACTGCACAACTACACTTTCTTTCTTTCTTTTCGGGGAACACCCCAGGGTAACACCATCCCTCTTGAACCTGGTTTTTTGTTGAGAACCCCCTTCCACTCTGTTCACATGAATCTCTACCTGCCTCCTGCAGGAGACCCATCCTCATGGGAAAACCCCATCCCCATGAAGGTCTCATCACTTGAGTCAGGCTCCATTCCCTGGCCAGTCACCAAATCTTGAGTGTAACCTCAGTTTAGCATGACAGGGCGTTTCTTGGGGCTCAGGTCAGGAAGGGTGGGGGCATCTGAAGTAGAAGATGCTGTTGGTTTCTAGGTCTAGTGTTAGCCTGGTCACCCAGACAACAGATTTCCCTCAAGAGTCCCACTCTGAGAGGCTCCTGAGAGTCTGGTTCTTTAACTCTTTGACCTGATAGAACAGGAAGGTATATCAGCCTCACCTGGCTTCTATCAGAAGGGGAGGTACAGGTTTTCAAGAGTGAACATAACTTTTAAAGGGAATGATGCAAACTACAATGATATTAAGTCTAATTTTCTTAACTAGTCTGCTGCTTCTCCCCTACCTAGGTCTCTAGGAGAATCACACTCTTATTGAGAAGAAGGGGGTTGGATTTGTTCCTGTTCTGGTGGGGTCCCACGTCAGACCCCAACAAGCGTCCTTTGCCAGCTGTGGCTAGTTCCAATAGAACTTGCTCTGGAGCACATGCTCCCCGCTAAAAGCCCTCCAGGGGCTGCTGCTAGTGGTTCATGTGAGTGGAGAGGGGCCAGGTTCTCGCGAGTTTGGGCTCAGCTGTGTAGCTACGCACCCAGATCCAGTGCCAGGTGCACCATCTCTGCCCACAGCCCTCTGGCCACCATCTTGAATCACAGCCCCGGGAGCAGCGTCTCTGCCCTCGGCCCTCAGAGCTGAGGTGTCAGTGGAGCCATTTCTCCCCGGGGAGTCTTGTCTGAAGGGCCTGGGATGCGAGGCCTCTGCAGGAGGTGACTTGTGAGCAAGTGAACGTCAACTCAGCACAAAGGGAAAGAAAAAAGGTTAGATTTTTATTTTATGACCCAGATTCTACTTTCTGTTGTTTAGTTGCTCAGTCGAATCCAACTCTTTTGTGACCCCGTAGACTGTAGCCCACCGTGCTCCTCTGTTCATTCGATTTCCTGGGCAAGAATATTGGAGTGGGTTGCTGTTTTTTTCTCCAGGGTATCTTTCCAACCAGGCATCAAAACTGCATCTCCTGTGTCTCCAGCATTGGTAGGCTGGTGCTTTACCACTGAGTCACCTGGGAAGCCCCAGATTCTACTTTTACTCCAGGGAATTGTTGGTGGCTTTGCTAGTGACTGCTTCATCAGCATCTGGCCTCCTGGAATACTAAGGGCACCACCTTACCTTTAATGACTGTTTCCTTTGTTACCTGTGGTGATAATCCAATGAAGAGAAAGAGACCAATTTCTTCCCTAAGCACAAAGAAATAATCAATTTTGTTTGTTTTGTTGGTTTTTTTTTTTTTCCCCACAAAGTAACTCCCACTTGGAAGGGGTTTAATGTTGCTCCTGAAATTAGTGGAAGTCCTTGGAGTCCTTCATTTGAGGAAGACAACTGGGTATTGTTTAAATAGGAAAGGGAAGGGTCTAGGCATCAGGGTGCAAGAAAACCATGTCTGGGCTCCTGGGTAGGGGGCTAAGATGGCCTCATCCCTATGGGAACTGTGTCTATGCTTGTGATACAGGAAGGAGGGGGCACAATGGTTAACAGAATGAGGACAGGAGCATAGATATTAAGAAAAACAGGATCCCACAAAAACTGGCTCAAACCAGCTATAATCAATATGGTGTTGAGCATGATCTGGTCACTGACCTCTAACTCATTACACCTTCATTAGAACACTAAAAATCATTCCCCTCGCACCATGACAGACATTGTGATAGTTCCAAGGCTGACCATGAAAGGCAAAAAATGTGCCATGACCCAGCTCCTGACACTCCCCGTCCCTTCCTCAGAATAGCAAGAATATTCTTCCCACTCGCTATCCTATGAAATTCCCCAACCCATAAAAACTCACAACCCCATACTTTGGGAACACTCTTGCCTTCTGAGTAAGTCCACATTCTGTCTGTGGACTGTGTATCTCCCTGAATCAGTCCATTTTCACTCTACTTCAGCTCACTCTTGTATTCTTTCCTGCAGAAGCCAAGGACCCTCACTGGACAGCTAGTCTCAGTGCTCCCAGGACATGATATTTCCTTCTCCTCCACCACTAGTAACCTGGAGAATGAAGGATAGAGATTATAGATCTAACCTGATTATAAAGTAGTTGACCTATATTTAAGAATTCTTCTTATTTATTGTCCTAGTGTCTCTTAAACTCTATCAAAGTCTGGTTTCTGCTTTCCCAGCAGATTTTGCTTTTTATACTTGTTTTGTTTTTAAAATCTACTTTGCTATGGGATTTTAGGGCTTCCCTAATAGCTCAGTTGGTAAAGAATCCACCTGCAATTCAGGAGACCCTGTTTTATTCCTAGGTTGGAAAGATCTGCTGGAGAAGGGATAGGCTATCCACTCCAGTATTCTTTGCTTCCCTGGTAAATTCTTCCCCAGTTAAGAATCCACCTGCAATGCGGGAGACCTTGGTTCAATCCCTGGGTTGGGAAGATCCCCCAGAAAATCTAAAGACTACCCACTCCAATATTCTGGCCTGGAGAATTCCATGGACAGTATATGGGGGTCACAAAGAGTTGGACACGACTGAGTGACTTTCATTTCTCTTCGCTTCATGGAATTTTAAAGGAAGGATGTAATTGGTTCTCATCTGCCCCCCAGTTGGACGGCACACACTCCATCTCCCTCTATGGCATTCTCTCATCCTGGCTCCAGGCTCCATAAGCCTGTTGCTTCCCACTTTCTGAATTTTCCAGGCCCCAGGTGGGAAATCTGGATTTTCTACTTCACTTGTAACACAGGTTTATGGCCTGGGAGTCTCCTCTACAAAGCTGATAACTCTGCTGGCTTCTAGGAGGAGGTAAGGCATGAGCCATACTTGAAGGGGTTTCTATCATATCCTGTATCCCCCCTATTTTGGGGATGGTGATCACTGGGGACAGATGTCTCCAGCTCTCTGCCTCTCATTCCCAGACCTTTGCTCTCCTCTGACTTGGGTTTTGATCTCTCTTCTGTGGAGGAAATCGTGGTTGGCTGTTTTCTTGCCAATTGTGCTCTTTATACCAGCACAAGTACCCTTTAAGCTATAACCTCAAGAATTCCATTTTCATTCCTTTTACACAAACATACACACCCTAGCAAGGGACAGTCAATTTAATATTCTGGTAAAATATCTTTCCATAATTGTTTCCACTTATTGAACATCTCTTCTGTGCTAGGATCTGCAGTAAGCTCTTTCACATCAACAATAACTCCATGAAATTGATACTGATTTTCAGTACCCCCTTTACAGATGAGAAACTTTGTTCACGGAATACAATTATCACCCAGAGGTGGAAGAGTTGTCCTTGATAGAAGGTGGCCTTCCTTATTTATCTGATACATCTGCTGGGAACCTAAGAGTTTCCAAGTTTTGGAGGGATCAAGTAGAAAGAAAAGACATGTTTTAGTTCTACTTACAAATGTCTAACTTTCCAAATTGTTGTAAGTCATAATTATCTTGAAGGGAACTGTTTCATTATATCTGGAAAATGCAAACTTAAACTGGTAATATTTTATTTTATTTTTTTTAATATAGATTTATTTATTTTAATTGGAGATTAATTACAATATTGCATTGGTTTTGCCATACATCAACATGAATCCAATATTTTAGACAATATATTTAGACATAAAATATAGTTAGACAATATATTTAGACATAAAAATAATAGCCATGTTCACCAGTTCACTCAGCAACTAATCCTTTTTGTTAACAGTTTTTTGAAGCCATTAGGCTTTCTGCTAGATCTATAAAATTTCTTACAAAGTTGACTAACATGGTCTGAAATTTATCAGATACCTGTTTTTATCAAAAGTCCTTTCTATGAATCTTGTTGAACATGAAACACTTTTGCAAAACTGTCCGAGTACAACAATAGCAATCTGTAAATGATAGAAGATCTTTCCATAAGTGTGTGTGCTGCACAGGTTAATAAACTGTATTTCTCTTGTTCATCTGTCTTACATCATTTGAATCTCCAAGGCTCCATTCAGAGAACCTAGAAGTGTAAAAGAAAGAGCAATTTTCCTCTCCCCTACACAGTAAAGTATACATAATGTAAAATGAAACTTTTTAGCCATTTCTTAAATGCACTGCTCTGTGGCAGTAATTATATTCACATTGTTGTGAACCCATTTCCAGAATTTCTACATCTTCTCTTTAGATTTTATTAGGTTTTTCATAGCTTTCCTTCCAAAGAGCAAGTGTCTTTTAATATTATGGCTGCAGTCACCATCTGCAGTGATTTTAGAGCCCAAGAAAATAAAATCTGTCACTGCTTCTACTTTTTCCCCATCTATTTGCCATGAAGTGATGGGACCAGATACCATGATCTTAGCTCTTTCAATGTTGAGTTTCAAGCCAACTTTTTCACTCTCGTCTTTCACCCTCAAGAGACTCTTTAGTTCCTCTTCGCTTTGTGCCACTAGAGTGATATCATCTGCATCAGTTCAGTTCAGTTGTTCAGTCGTGTCCGACTCTTTGTGACCCCGTGGACTGTAGCACACCAGGCTTCAACTGCGTATCTAAGGTTATTGATATTTCACCTGGCAACCTTGATTCCAGCTTGTGCTTTATCCAGTCTGGGATTTTGCATGATGTAGGGACGGGGGAGCCTGGTGGGCTGCCGTCTATGGGGTTGCACAGAGTCGGACATGACTGAAGTGACTTAGCAGCAGCAGCAGCAGTCTGCATATTAGTTAAATAAACAGTATGACAGTATACAGCCTTTTTGTACTCCTTTCCCAATTTTTGTTTGTCTGAAAAAGTATTCATTTTTCTTTCACTTTTGAACAATCATTTCACAAATTACAGAATTCTAAGTTGGTGGTTTTTTCTCTCAACACTTAAAACTTTTTCACTCTCTTCCATGTTTGTTTGGTTTCTGAGGAGAATTGGATATAATTCTTATCTTTATTCCTCTATAGCCAAAATGTTTTTTCTTTAATTTGAAAATAGTACACCTAGTTGTAGGTTCCCCCCCGCCCCATTTCTGTTACACTGCTTTTTATCTCTAGCATTTACTCTTGATTCTTTCTTAGAAACTCCATCTTTCTGCTTTTACCATCCATCTGTTTTTATATGCTATATACTCTATACATTAGAGCCCTTGGCATATTATTCATGTTATTGTTATTGTTATTTAGTTTCTTTTTAGCGTTTGACTCTTTTGTGGCCCCAAGGACTGCAGCCCACCAGGCTTCTCTGTCTGTAGGATTTCCCAGGGAAGAATACAGGAGTGGCTTGCCATTTTCTTCTCCAGGGGATCTTCCTGCCCCAGGGATCAAACCCAGGTCTCCGCATTGGCAGGCGGATTCTTTACCACTGAGCCACCAGGGAAGGCATAGTTGCCTTTCAATTCCTCATCTGATATTTCCAACATCCCTGCCATGTCTGGCTCTGATGATGCTTTGTCTCTTCAAAACTATTTTTCTTTTTTCTTTTGCCTTTTGGTGTGTCTTGTAAGGTGTTTTTGAAATGCAGACATGATGTGCTGGATTAAAGGCACTGCTATTAGAGGGCTTTAGTAATGAGGAGGTGAGGTGTGAGGGCAGGCAGATCCCATGATTAGGTCTCAGCCCCTCAGTGAGCCTCTTCCTCTGGACTCTGAACCTCACAAGGGTTTCTCATTTTTCTCTCCCCTACCCCATCTCTTGTGTGGGACAGAATGGCTTGAGCCAGCTGGAGCTGGATATTCCCTTCTCTGAGGTCAGTTGGGCTCAGTTAATACCCTAGAGGGTTAGACTCTAGTACTAGTTTTCCTCTAGGGCCTTCTTAAGAGGACTGAGTGTTCTGGTCTATTTCAAATTGGCTACCCCCTATCACCCAACTCCCAGCAGGAAGGCTGAGGGGATTTTCCCTGGTATTCCTGTAGGATCCTGGTGAAGCTCCTGGAGGTAAATCTCACAATATTGTGAGTGCCCCCATGACTGGGTCTCCTGGAGTTTTTACTCTCAGATTGTTGACACTGAGCCTCCAGCAGTTTGTCAGTTATGGCTCTGGTTTCTTCCCCAAGCACAGGTTCCCATGGTTGTTTCACTCTGAGGAAGCCTCAACTTCCTCTGTTTACCTGTGAGCCTCCCCAGTCTCAGGGGTGGCAGTTTGCCTCCTCTGACAGATGCAAGAGCAGGTCTCCCTTTCTTCTATTTTTTTTTTTTTTTTTTTTAATCTACACTCACCTAAGTTATCTTATGCAATACCATGGAATTTTTTTATCTTTTTTTTTTTTTGCTCCCAGGTTTGCAGAAGACTGACTCCCTGGTTTTGGCTAAGTTTCTCCTCTAAGAAGCCTTCCTGACCATCCAATTTAAAGCAGGGCTTGCCAGCCATCTCCAGCCACTATCATTTCCTGTTCTTCAGATTCCTCATCAAACCTAATGTTATCTTGTTCATCCATTTACTTTTTAACCATCTATCTCCCACTACTTCAATGTGAACACCATGAGAAGATAAAGCTTACATATCTTGTAGTCCATTGATTCCCAGTGCTTTGAAAGGTAGATGTATGGTAGATGTTCAAAAGCACTTGTTTAAAAATAATTCATAATTTGTTCAATCATGTTGCTATTGCTAAACTTAGAAGTTAGGATATTTATAAATCCTATTACAGTTTAATAATAACCACTGTTCTGAGAAACATTTGCATATAAATAAAATTATGTATAAATAGTTCTCTATAAATGACTTTTTTGCCTTCATCATCGTGTAAGTAAAAATCCTATTGAGTCAAAAAAGATGAATGGTTTTAAGGCTCTTAATAGATGTTGTCAGATTATGTTCTGAAAATGCTTTTCTAATTTATAGTTTACCAATAGACTACAGTGCCTATCACACTTTTCACTAGTGTGGGCTATTCTGGTTTTTAAAGACTGTTGCTTATTTAATAGGTGAGAATGAATATACTTATACATTTATATTTGTATCATTTTGCAGCAATTTTCTTTTTACCTATTCCTTTTCTAGATTGTGAGCCTAATGAAAGCAGGGTTTTCATCTTTTTAGGTATATTATTTTCTGAGAACACCCTTATCAACTCTTATCAGTTTCCAGACAACTTATCTCAGTAATGGACTAGTTTTCCAAAAGGCTTAAAACAAAATAACTGAAGCTCCAAGTATTATTATAATATCTTAATGTTGTTGTTTAGTCACTCAGTCATCTTCATTTGTCGGAGAAGGCAGTGGCACCCCACTCCAGTACTCTTGCCTGGAAAATCCCATGGATGGAGGAGCCTGGTGGGCTGCAGTCCATGGGGTCGCTAAGAGTCGGACACAACTGAGCGACTTCACTTTCACTTTTCATTTTCATGCATTGGAGAAGGAAATGGCAACCCACTCCAGTGTTCTTGCCTAGAGAATCCCAGGGACGGGGGAGCCTGGTGGGCTGCCTTCTATGGGGTCGCACAGAGTCGGACATGACTGAAGTGACTTAGCAGCAACAGCAGCAGCATCCTCTTTTGTACCGCATGGACTGTAACTGCCTGGCCCCTCTGTCCATGGGATTTCCCAGGCAAAAACACTGGAGTGTGTTGCCATTTCCTTCTCCAGGGGATCTTCTCGACCCAGGGATCGAACCCGGGCCTCCTGATTGCCAAGCAGATTCTTTACCACTGAGCCCCCAGGGAAGCCATTGGCCCAAATTGAGAAGTTTTGCTTAATTTTTTACATCAGGTCTCTATATGATAGTGAATGATGCAAATGGGACTGAGGGCCAGTGGGAAGTGACACGGGAACTCATCACTAACAACAAAGTTCTGAAATGTGAGTGTGACTTCTTTCCATGAATTAGATCACATTCAAAATTTGTATACTAACATTACCCTTACTTATTTGCTTTCTTGAGTGGGAAAGAAATTTTTGGTGCTAAAGCCTTTCCACTGGTTACAGCCGTGCTATCCATAGAAATATACAGTGAACCACATCTGTAAATTTAAATTTGTAGTAGCCATGTGAAAAAGTTAATAGGGACAAATAATATTAGTAAGATATTTTTAAGCCAATGTGTCAATAATACTATATTAATGTGTAATAAATATAAAAAATCATTGACGCATAAAGAGTTTTATGCTGTCTTTGAAATCTGTGTTCCATTGTACAGTTAAAGGACACTTCAGTTTGGACCAGATGCATTTCAAGACCTCAGAATCATCATGTGAATAGTGCTACTGTATTAATATTATAAACCCAAGCTTTATAATATTAAAAAGTATTTTCATGGGCTCAAAGAGTAAGTGAATATAGTTTTCAAAACTTGGAATGATGTTCCTCAGAGGTTTCATAGTTTGGGTTTTCCAGTCACAGACTTTGAGACAAACATTTGGGTGAAAGTGGTTTATTTTAGAAGTGATCCCAGGAAAACACATGTAGGAAGTGGACAAGTGAGAAAAAGCAGGAAGGAAACCAATAAAAAGTGTGTTAGCAAGAAAGTTACTGCTTTTGCAACTGGGCTCCTTCCCTTGTGGTCACCTTGGTAAACACAGTTATTCCAACTCATAGGCAAGGGCATTGGGGCATTTATCTACCCACTTCCCATCCATCACTGGTTAAGGGTTGAATCCAAGCTTTTTGGCTTGCTTTTCATATGGCCCCAGTGTGCTTCCATAGCTAGAAAGAGGCCCTAAGTGGAGAGTTGCAGATAAGCAGTGAGCTCCTTAGTCCTGGAGAAGAGTCAGAGGTCATGAGCTGGAAAGTGACAGCTTCTGCTCCAGCAGGTCACACTGTCCAAGGAGGGATCCTATTAGCCTCAGTATGTTACAAAGACTTGATGTTACAAAGACTCCGCTTTATACCACTCATCCTATTCACTTATATATCCCTAGCTCCTGGAATAGTAGGTGTTTAATAAATGTTGACTGTATGACTTTCCCTGAGTGCCTGCTTTATTCTTTAAGGCTCTCAATGTAAATGGGGCACATGGTTACCAATCATGGGTCATGTCCTTAAAACTCCCTCATCAGAAAGGAAAGAGAGGTTTTTTCCCTTTCTAGCTCCAGCAAAAGCAAAACAAAAATCACCCTCACTCCCTGCCCCCTTCACTGCTCAACATTCTCAAGGAAGAAATCCAGTTGGTCTGGTTAGCCATGAGGTTATCTCTCAACCAAGCCCTTTGGACAAGGTCATGGCATATGATGATTGGCTAGATTTCAGCTGGGTACTCACTCCTGAGTTTACAGAGGTGGATATATCACTAGGAGAAGTGATAGAGAAATTATCACTATATTCAGAACTATGCATACCCACAGGATTATGTTTAAATTGTAAATCTCATTTTCCTATATGTCTTGGTTGAAAATGCTTGAGGACCAGCATTATCTCAGCTGAATCATTTTAGTACTGCTCTTATACCTGCTGCAGGTTTAACACTTGAAGCTTTGACAATTTGACAGAGATCTTATAGACCAGTCATTTTCAATGTTTTTGGAACCAGGGACCGGTTTCATGGAAGACAATTTTTTTCACGGACCAGGGAGAGTGGGATGATTTCGAGATGATTCAATCACTTTATTTATTTTGCACTTTATTTCTATTATTATTATATTGTAATATATAATTAAATAATTATACAACTCACTATATTTCAGAATCAGGGAGCCCTGAGCTTATTTTTCTACAACTAAATGGTCTCATCCAAGCTTGATGGGAGAGAGCGACACCCGAAGTGTGTTCTTATGTCCAATCTACTTTGTGATTTTGCTTTGATTGCTGTCACTGCAGAAAACCCTGCTTTACAAAGATAGCTTGTTCAAAATGGAAACAGGCTTTTCAGTGCTTTGTGGCAATCTCTGCCACAGAGAATATCCTGTGGCAGGATATTCTGCCTGGACTTTAGAATGTATAGAAATTTGAAGTTGTCTCAAACATACTTTTAGGTCATCATCATTTGCAGTCTCACGAAGCTGATCCTCATTCTAGCATGAACAAAGTTGATTTACCTGGCTTATTCACAGACAGGTCACAGATCCATTCCTTCCCAGTTCAAGGGTCTTTTGCTGTTGGGATGTAATGCTCAAACTCTTTAGAAAGCTGAGATAGATGATCACAGACCAGCTGGGAGAAAGAAGTCCCTGGCTGTCTCTTTCAAAATATCTGCTAATATTTGAAACATGTCAAAAATCTCAATGTTCACTTGTCACCCCCTTTTGGCAAGGAATGCAGCCACTTTACTTTGTTGGATAACTGGTTGCCACATATATGTGTTGCAATGAACCCATAATTGAAGTAGAACTCTCGATATTTTATCTTAAATTGTTTCCTTTTTGTTGGTGGTCTTAGAGTCTTTTGCTGTCTCATCATTGGGTCTCTCCCCCTTATCAAAGAAGCTCTCCAGCTGTGTTTGTTTTTCACTCATTTTGGTAAAGTTAGCTGTGGGCTTACCAGACTGAGACGGAGACAAGTGTGCAGTGCAGGAAGAGCCGCTGATGGAAAATAATGGGCAGGCCTTGTGCACAGTGAAATGAGTGTTGGATTCTGACTTAAAGCCTATCACGAGATGCAGCTGTCCAGTTGAAGTACATCAACTCATGTTACTGTACAGCCTACCAGCAGATGCAGCTTGTCACTTGCCACTCACTGAAAGGATTTTGATATGAGTCTGCAAGCAATTGTCTTATTTTGGTCTCTGTGTTGTCAACCTCTCTGCTCGTGATAATCTGTGTTTGCAGGTGCTCCCCAGTGCTAGCATCATCACTTCAGCTCAACCTCAGATAATTAGGCATTGGATTTTTATAAGAAGTGTGCAAGCTAGATCCCTCACATGGGCAGTTCACAGTAAGGTTTGTGCCTCTATGAGAATCTAATGCTGCTGCTGGTCTGACAGGAGGTGGAGCTCAGGTGGTAATGCGAGTGATGAGTGGAATGGCTATAAATACTGATCAAGCTTCTCTCCCTTGCCCATCACTCACCTCTTACTATGTGGCCTGATTCCTAACAGGCCACAGACCAGTGGTTGAAGACCCCTGCTGTAGACCATACAATATTTTATAGTTTGCACAGATACAAATTTCCACCATCTATCCCTGAGGTTTGTTTGGAAATGAATCATCAAGTCCAACAAGATTGCACTTCTCCTTAGATATTGTTTTGCCCTCCTTATTAGAGTCAATGGCTGTCTTCATTAACTCGGCATAATATATTCAGTGTTCATCTGCTTTGTGGCATACATCAGTGTATCTATCTTGACGAATCATATCCTATTGCATGTAATTCCAGATTTCATTTGCCCATTCATAAGATGGTGTACACTTTCTTCCTCCCACCCCTCACACCTTTATCTTTTATGAATAATGGTGTTATAATATTTGTAACTAAGTTTTCAAGTGGACATATGTTTTCATTTATCTTGGATAGATAACTATGAGAAGAATTTCTGGGTTATGTGGTAACTTTGTGGTTGTACCATTTTACTTTCCCACCAGCAGTATATGAGGATTCTGGTTTCTCTGCATCCTCTCCATCACTTGTTATTGCTCCTTTAGTCATAGTATTGAGCCATTTCAGATCAATAAACAAGTGAAGATAGAGAGAGGTCTTATGACATCTCCCCCGTTTGTAAGCTCTGTGTCTGGCCTAGTGGTCCTGCACCTGAAAGGCATTCACTGAACGTCTGTTCAAAACAAAGTTTTATTTGTATGTTGTTTTAGGTTTTAGTTTTTAGAAAATGCTCTCACAAATCCTGAGGCTCACAGTAACCCTGTAGGAAGTAGGATGAGTGAAGGATCTGGTCCCCTGGCTCTAGAGCCACTCTTCTCTGAATAATTTAATACTGGATTTCAACATTTCTTCTAAACATCGTATTAGTTTATACTCAGAAAACAGTGCTAAAAATTTTCAAAAAACTCTTAGTTTTAAAACATACAGCAGAAGCTGAAGGGACTGAGTGATTTGACAGTTTAGAGATGACAGTTATGGTCCTGAGAGAGTTGGAACTGGAGAGAACAGTCTGGGGAATTGGGAAAAGGGAAGTCACCAGACTCCCAACTTCAGCAAGCAATTTCTTCATCTTTGAAGAAGAACTAGTAGCTGAACATTTATAGGGATGGAAAATGTAGAGAATTTCAAAGACAACTGGAAATTAGGTGAGGAGTGATTATTTAGATTGTAGATTGCATTATCTGAGAAAGAGTTAACACCAGAAAGATGGGTAATTGAAAACTGACGATTTTCAGCTCTGTCTTCCTTTTTGCAATAGAAAATTTCAAACCTGCATAAAAATTAAGAAAATAATATCAAGAAAATAGTATAATAAACCACCATCACGCCCATTAATAGAAAATAATCAACACATTGCCATTGTTAAATGTATGAGTTATAAAAAATATTTGACTACATTAAGGATTTCTTTAAAATTGATTTCTCCTCCAGCTTTATTGAGATCTAATTGACAATCAAAAATTGTATATATTTAGATGTATAACTTGATGACTTGACATACATATACACTGAAATGCTCATCATACTAAGCCAACTAATGTATCTATCACTTCACATCTTAATCATTTAGATTTTTTTTCTTTCTTTTATGTTGAGAACCCCTAAGCTCTACTCTCTCAGCAAATGAAAAGGACACAGTACAGAATTATCAACTGTAGCCACATTGCTATGCCTTAGTTCTGCAGGACATATTCATCTTGCAAACCTGAAGCTAAAAGTCATTGTTAATAACACCATTTTAGCCAAGGTTCATGGGAAATTATCAAAGAATAATGAGGTGATCTTGTTATAAGCCCCACAAACTTTGATCTTTCTTCATTTAGGATGAAAGGGAAGAAAAGCGTCTGAGCTGGTAAAGCAGCCACAGAAATAATTTATCACTTATGAGTGAAGGCCCAAGATTTTGTTCTCAGTCCTACAGTCATTGATTCATTCAGATAGCATATTCTTGGCACTTTTCACACAGACCATCCACCAGTGGGACAGTCATGCTGGACTTGGACTTGAATCCAAATCAGGATATATCATTTACTGATTCAAAGACCTTGGAGAAGTGCTGTCTTTGAGCCTCATTTTTCTCATCTGTAAAACAGATAACACCTCCTTGAATAGGGCATTATTTGAGTTAAAAGTGAAAACAAGTTCCCCACAAATGCACATAACCTGTGTTCTATAACATATGCCACTGATACATGTTTGAGTTATAAAAAATGTTTGAATACATTAAGGATTCCTTTAAAATAGATTTCTTCTCCAGCTTTATTGAGCTGAGCTCATGATGAAAGAAATCATAAGGCAATCTCTCTGTCCCAAATCCCCCTTGTAAGAGGGCAGCAAAAAGCTCACAAGAGTACCCCTACAATGTAACCTGTGAGACACAAGACATCTCACATGTTGTGGAGTTCTCTAATGACAGCAAATTCATCTTTTGAAATCATTTGGAGTTTTCTAATCTGTCACATTTCTCTAAATCTTGCAGCTCTATAAGCATAATATGTGCTAAACCCTGTTGTTCAGTTCAGTTCAGTCGCTCAGTCGTGTCCGACTCTTTGCGACCCCATGAATTGCAGCACGCCAGGCCTCCCTGTCCATCACAATCTCCCGGACTTCACTCAAACTCATGTCCATCAAGTCGGTGATGCCATCCAACCATCTCATCCTCTGTCATCCCCTTTTCCTCCTGACCACAATCCCTCCCAGCATCAGAGTCTTTTCCAATGAGTCAACTCTTCGCATGAGGTGGCCAAAGTCCTGGAGTTTCAGCTTTAGCATCATTCCTTCCAAAGAACACCCAGGGCTGATCTCCTTTAGAATGGACTGGTTGGATCTCCTTGCAGTCCAAGGGACTCTCAAGAGTCTTCTCCAACACCACAGTTCAAAAGCATCAATTCTTCAGCGCTCAGCTTTCTTCACAGTCCAACTCTAGCATCCATACATGACCACTGGAAAAACCATAGCCTTGATTAAATGGACCTTTGTTGGCAAAGTAATGTCTCTGCTTTTCAATATGCTATCTAGGTTGGTCATAATTTTTCTTCCAAGGAGTAAGCGTCTTTTTTAATTTCATGGCTGCAGTCACCATCTTGCAGTGATTTTGGAGCCCAAAAAGATAAAGTCGGACACTGTTTCCACTGTTTCTCCATCTATTTCCCAAGAAGTGATGGGACCAGATGCCATGATCTTCATTTTCTGAATGTTGAGCTTTAAGCCAACTTTTTTACTCTCCTCTTTCACTTCGTAGTTCTTCTTCACTTTCTGCCATAAGGATGGTGTCATCTGCATATCTGAGGTTATTGATATTTCTCCTGGCAGTCTTGATTCCAGCTTGATTCCAACTTCTTCCAGCCCAGCGTTTCTCATGATGTACTCTGCATATAAGTTAAATAAGCAAGGTGACAATATACAGCCTTGATGTACTCCTTTTCCTATTTGGAACCAGTCTGTGGTTCTATATCAGGTTCTAACTGTTGCTTCCTGACCTGCATACAGGTTTCTTAAGAGGCAGGACAGGTGGTCTGGTATTCCCATCTCTTTCAGAATTTTCCACAGTTTATTGTGATCCACACAGTCAAAGGCGTTGGCATAGTCAATAAAGCAGAAATAGATGTTTTTCTGGAACTCTCTTGCTTTTTCGATGATCAAGCAGATGTTGGCAATTTGATCTCTGGTTCCTCTGCCTTTTCTAAAACCAGCTTGAACATCTGGAATTTCACAGTTCACGTATTGCTGAAGCCTATCTTGGAGAATTTTGAGCATCACTTTACTAGCATGTGAGATGAGTGCAATTGTGTGATAGTTTGAGCATTCTCTGGCATTGTCTTTCTTTGTGATTGGAATGAAAACTGACCTTTTCCAGTCCTGTGGCCACTGCTGAGTTTTCCAAATTTGCTGGCATATTGAGTGCAGCACTTTCACAGCATCAGCTTTCAGGATTTGAAATAGCTCAACTGGAATTCCATCACCTCCACGAGCTTTGTTTGTAGTGATGCTTTCCAAGGCCCACTTGACTTCACATTCCAGGATGTCTGGCTCTAGGTGAGTGATCACACCATCGCGATTGTTGGCCATCGTCAAATGTTTGGTGCCTGGTTTGTATTGGCCAAACCAAGGTCTTGTGCCCAATGTACACTGAGGTGAAACAAACTGAAAAGTTGGAGTTCGGAGCAGAGAAAGGTTCCTTGCAAGGGTCAAGCAAGGAGTACATGATGTTCATGCTCAGAAGGCTGGAACTCCCCAGTGGATTTCAGGGGAGGGTTTTTAAAGGCAAGCTGAGGGAGAGAGTCCAGGGTACTTGATTAGCTCATGCACTACTCCGATTGATGCTGAGGAGCAGGGTAATGTAACAGGGGCTATCATCATAAATCCTTAGGTTCCAGTTTATCCTGGTCATCATGCAGTTAACTTCTTCCACCTGGTGGACATTTTAGCATTTGCAAAAAAACTCAGGAATATGCACCAGACCCTGTTGTAAAGATTCTGTGACTGCTGTATGGCTAATCTATCGATGAAGTTTTTTGTTATTACATCTTCACAGTCTTCCAATCATCCTTGAGCCAGCCTATTGTGACTCAGAGGAGGCCTGGGAGACTGAATCTTTTCTACAAACAAGAGCCAGGCAGAGGTCATGGGGTTGGGGTAGGGTCTATCCCAGGAAGGTCCCTCAGTGTTCTACTCCATTCCAGCTGGAGACCTTCCCACAGTGCCCTTGTTTGGTCCTGAGGAGGGCAGCATGTCCAGAGGGTGGGCTGCTGTCTCCTTCTGCCATCTTTCTCAGGGTTTCCTCTGCAGCGCATGGGCAGCCTCTGAGCAGCAGAGATGGGCGGGGCCTGAGACTCCAGCCTCCTGTGAGCTCCTGGACTCAGAGCAGGAACTTCCGCAGAATTTGCAGCCAGGTGCGCTCCAGGGAGCTGGGCTGGTTGTGCCCCACAGTCAGCCTGCCTGCCTGCCTTTATCAAAGAGCTGGTAGCTTTGCCTCCCACCTGCGTGGGGCTCCTAGCAGCATTTACCTGGGTGCTTCTTGGTCCTGCAGCCCCACACGTGGCACGCTGCATCTATCCTAGGCCTGTGGCAGCAGCTGCACAGAGTGGGTGCCTCAAAGGTGGACTCTGGAGGTTTCTCAGTCCTGGGAGGTGAGGTCTGGTGCACAAAGGGCACTCCACTCTCAGAAGCAGGTGTTCTCAGGCTCCAGCCCAGTGGACCTGTGGGGCAGCCAGTCTCCAGCATCCTCGACGGCACCTCCAGGAGCAGCAGGAGGCCCACCGCCTCCTGAGCAAGGTGACCCCGGTCTGCGTCCACCTTGGCCAGCAAGATGCTGGCCGTGTCCCCGGAGGTGAAGACCAACCCGCTGCAGAAGGCGAACTTCTGCTCGCGCCTGTTTGTCTGGTGAGTGCCCCATCTAAGCTGTGACAATTCCTGCGAGCACATGCCTGACACTGCTGGCTTCTTCTGTTGGGGACCAAGGGACAAGGAGAGGTGTGCTTGGGACTGGTGGCAGTAGGGGTGGGAGGAGGACCCAGGGACCTGGTGTCCACCTTATCCAGCTGCCTCAGAACTGCTCAGCAATTCACTGTCAGTTCTGAAAGAAGCTGCAACTTTCACCCCAAGGAAGCAGCTTATAAACAACTTTATTTATCTATCAGTGCCCTGCACCTTTGCCATCTTCCAATAATGTCCCCACATTTCCCCATGTTCCTTAGGTGAACATCTGAGTTCCAACTGCCCTGGAATACCTCTCTCACCCTGTCTATGGCCATGTCTTTCTTTCTTTCCCTGCCTCCCTCCCTGTGTTGTTGACTATTTGTCCTGGTACCTAGTTGAGGCCAATTTCATGTGCGTACAAAACACAATTGTTTTTATGAAATGAATGGGAACACCATTGTGGAACACCTTTTGCTTTTTCCTGGGACACACAGCCAGGAGCAGAGTGTCTATTTGACCACAGCCCCTTTCCCTATTGCAAATATCTCCACTTCCACCTTTGAGGACCAGATCCTGGGAATGGGGTCCATGAAACCTGTGGGGTCTTATCCAGATCTCTAGCTCAGAGAAGCAGTGCCTGGTCTTGATGTAGATGGTCCTGCCCAGGAGTCCTTTGGTCCTGAAACCACTGAAGGATCCCTGAG
Source organism: Bubalus kerabau (assembly GCF_029407905.1). Lineage (NCBI taxonomy): Eukaryota > Metazoa > Chordata > Mammalia > Artiodactyla > Bovidae > Bubalus > Bubalus kerabau. Next base: position 73,133,946 of record NC_073635.1, read on the forward strand.
CTGGGAGGAAACACACAGATGAAAAATGCTGCAGAGTGCTGAAGCTCTTAAATGAAGTCTTCATCTAATAGCTGGGACTACAGAAAGGCAGGTCTGAACCTTTGGACTTTAATCACACTTGGATGATTACTTGATCTTTTGTTTCTCAACTCTAACCCATTCATCTTTCCCACAGATTCTGATACCTCTTCTCTGGGACAGCCTAGGGGATCCCCAGGGCGATGGCAGCTCCTATTCTTGTTTTGATGGTGGTATATTCAGTGTATGTGGCTACATCTCATGGCTATTTGATGTCCCTTAAAGAAAGAGGGTCCTAAAAGAAGGAATATGTGTGTGGTTACCATAAATAATAGTAAAATAGATAAATGTCTCTTTAATTTCAGGTAGGGCAAGAAACTCTCAAAGCACATTCTGTTTGTTGATTTTGAAAATGCATATGCATAGAAATGGAAGGTGGAGACTTTGATTTTGGTTGGCACTCATTTCCAGTTTTCCTGCTGGAGAGGAAGGAGGGTAAAGATCATCTGCAGAGGTCTTTACCCTCATCTGGAGAGGAAGAATGGGTAAAAACCATCTGCAGCTTGATTATCTCAGGTCTCCAAGAGATAAAACTAATGAGACAATTGAGGAATCATGGACCAAAGAGCAAGAGAAGGAGAGTAACTGGAAAAGGCTCTAAGAATGGCCTTAGCAGCTCATGGAATCTGGGGATCTTTCTTTTGAAACTGTCACAAATTTGTTCAGTCAGGCCATTCTTGTTCTGAGCATTTAGCCAAGTGGCCTCTCTGGAAAAAAAAAAAAAAAGGAGTATAGTTGATTTACAATGTTTTGTTAATTTCAGGAGTACAGCAAAGTAAACCAATTATACATATATCCACTTTTTAAAAAAGATTATTTTCTTTAAAAAAGAAAAAAAAAGATAAAGGCTATTGCAGAGTATTGAATAGAGTTCCCTCTGTTATACAGTAGGTTCTTATTAGTTATCTATTTTATATATGCTTCCTTGGTGGCTCAGATGATAAAGAATCTGACTGCAATGCAGGAGACCTGGGTTAGATCCCTGGGTTGGGAAGAATCCCTGGAGGAGATGGCAATCCACTCCGATATTCTTGCCTAGAGAATCCCACGGACAGAGGAGCTTAGTGGGCAACAGCTCATGGGGTCACAGAGTCAGACATAAATATAGTAGTTTATATATGTCAATTCCAGTCTCCCAATTGTCCCTTCTTCCCTTATCCACTGGTAACCATAAGTTTGTTTCTTACATCTGTAACTTTATTTCTGTTTGGTAGGTAAGTTCATTTGTACCGTTTTTTAAAGATTATATGTATAAGTGATACCGTATGATATTTGTCTTAGTCTGCAAGAGGCTTTCTCTGGCAGTTGGGATGCCCTCTTTTTTATCAGACCACTTGTATTAACATAGAAACAACAGGAAATGGTTGCTGGGGCACAGATTCCCCCTTGATCAGCCGGCAGGTAATCAAGAGCTTTGTAGTGGTCAAGAGTCATATGGGCCAGAGGGTCTAGTGAAGATTTTGTCATTCTAAGGTTAGAACTGGGTTCTCTACTTACCCAAGCCGGTCTCTGACTTTATTTTTTATGGTTATGGGATTATAAATCGTTTCTAGTTCTAGGCTCATCAGGGATCCTACAAGAGAGACAACTGCTATTACCAGTCCAGCTCCCCTCCTGACTAGATGAGTGGCCTCCTTTGATTCACAGGTTGTGCGAGTATAATTAAAATCTGAATGTAACCTTGATCTGAGTGTGAACCACCTATAGCCCAGTGTCCCCTGGTAGAGTTTTCTTGGAGACAGTTGATGGTCCAACATGGGTGGCCCTTGCCACAGGGGCCTTGAGGAATAAACATCCCTCAGGGGTGCACACACTGTCTTTGGGTTTTCTTGAGTCAAATTTAGGCTCATGGTGGCACCCTTCCATCCAGGGTACTGGTTGCATAACCAGACCCCTCTATGTTTGGTATGATCCTGTTCCCACAGCTGTTAAGCATGATAACTACCTAGAGTTGGCCATGCCTGTAGATGGAGGGCTCATAGTGAACAGTTGGTTGAACTCCCAGAAAACAGGGATTTGACTAACACATATGCCTTTGCAGGGGTGTGGTGGCAGTGGGCAACCTTGATGTCCCCGGGCAGAAGCCTGGGCATGGAGGAATTAAACCATAGTTTGGTGATGTACTGGAGTGGGGTGCCATTGCCTTCTCCACAGTTGTTAGTGGAGTTCCCTGAAAGTCTGATGGGCTATATTCATTCCCTGACTGAGGCTGATGGTGACAGATCCAACAGTCAGTAAAACTTCAGCCCTTTTGGATGTTTGAATGTTACTTTTTAAAATAAATGAATCTGCCAGGGAGTGATACCAAGGAGGACCATAAGAAGAATCAACTGTGCACTTTAGCTGGGAAGGTGTTACTTATCTTGAGTTTGTCTACAGAAGATTGGGATCAGAAAGAGGCTCACGTGAGCATTCTGGCTGAGGGGAGTCTGACAGGGCTGTAACGAGTTCAGGGTCCAGAGCCTGTTAGACTCAGGGTTTTGTGTCCATAAGATAATTGCCTGTAAAAATTCCTCTCTGTTGAAGCTGATCTAAGGAGATCTTGACATCAAGGTTGAAACTGCTTTGAATATGACTGGTGCTCAAATACTTTAGTTGTATCTGACTCTTTGCAACCCCATGGACTGTAGCCCACCAGGCTCCCCTGTCCATGGGATTTTCCAGGCATGAATACTGGAGTTGGTTGCTGTTTCTTTCTCCAGGGGATCTTCCCAACCTAGGGATCCAACCAGCATCTCTTACATCTCCTGCGTTAACAGACAGGTTCTTTACCACTAGTGCCACGTAGGTATCCTTGAATCTGATACAGTTCAGAAGATTTAAGTCCTTAGTAATACAGGAACGTATCTGCAGCCTTACCCACAATGGCCATTCAGCTCTATTCTGCTTTCCTGAAATACTGTTACTTTATTTTCATTTCTAGATATATTTTTTCCTTAATAATTAAAGAACATGTACAGTGTATGTTCAGTAGGCCACAAACAGCCTGCTTTTAAGTTATACCATGTATAAGCCAGCATGATTTTCCTATACCTAGAATGTATGTGTGTAAGCACATGTCTAAATTCCCCCTGTATCTTTATATATTTAAAATGTAGACTTCTTTTTTTAACAATGTCCGTGAATGTAGCAGAGAAGGCAATGGCACCCCACTCCAATACTCTTGCCTGGAAAATCCCATGGATGGAGGAACCTGCAGGGTTGCTGAGTGTCAGACACAACTGAGCGACTTCACTTTCACTTTTCACTTTCATGCACTGGAGAAGGAAATGGCAACCCACTCCAGTGTTCTTGCCTGGAGAATCCCAGGGACGGGGGAGCCTGTTGGGCTGCCATCTATGGGGTCACACAGAGTTGGACACGACTGAAGTGACTTAGCATTAGCATGAATGTAGGTTTCTAATTAGAGATGTATAATTTGGATATATGTCACTCTCCTTTTAATGTTTAACAGGTGGCTAAACCCCTTGTTTAAAATCGGTCATAAAAGGAAATTAGAACCAGATGACATGTATTCGGTGCTTCCAGAAGATCGCTCCCAGCGCCTTGGAGAAGAGCTGCAAGGGTGAGCACAAACATCAGAGAGAGGGAGGAAGAGTGAGAGTTTCCATGTGGGCTTAAAGGTTTGGGGGAGGCTTTACCTTCCTCTGGGTTCTCCTGAGCCTCCTCCCCTGACACTGCACACTCACCCCCTCAGGCTGACCCCGGGCTTAGCCCACTTTGGAGGCTGGGGGAGCGCGTGTTCCCTGTGCATCTGTGGACATGGAGGGAGCCCTCAGCCACGGCCCTGGAGGCCAAGCTCTGTCTTGAAGGTGGGGTCCCTGGAGGAGGGTGTTTACACTCCTGAGCTCCTCATGACCTGTGAGTCCAGCAAAGCTTGGCAGGAACTTGTTTCCAGAATCTGGAACTTTTCCCTCAAGGCCTGTTTCTCTGGTGATTCAGAGTCTGCCCCACTCATCTTTCAGGAGCCCGGTGAGCAGGTAGCCAGCATCTATTGCAGCCGCAGAGTGTCCTGTAATGCGGGCTCGTCTCCCACTCCGCCCCGCGCCCTATCCCCTTTGGTGGACACGCTGTTCTTCACTATGTTCTGTTTCTCATCGCAGGCACTGGGATCAGGAAGTGAAGAGAGCCCAGAAGGATGCACAGGAGCCTTCCTTAATGAAAACAGTCATAAAGTGTTACTGGAAATCCTATTTAATTTGGGGAATGTTTACATTTCTTGAGGTAAAAGATTTTTATACTGTGCATCGCTTTTTGGTGTATGAATCTCAGTACTGAAGTGGACGGGACAGGTGGGGAGAGAGGCCAGTGGTCTAAGGTCTGAGGATAAACCCTCATGGAAACATGATAGAGCTCAGAGGTTGTATTCATCTTTAGAATGGCAAGAACTGGACTCCAGGGGTTACTGTTCTTCTTTTAACTGATTAAAGAGTGTTGTGGAAGGATGGCCTTGAAATAAAAGACATTTTATAATATGGTAGAAAGTTCCTGGTGCTCAGTATAAACTCTGATTGATCTTTGACCAAAAGAAGATTCCAGCAACCTCAGGCAATATGTGCCCTGTGATTTAGAGGAAGGTAATTTGGACCCGAGCCCAGAATAAAGTACCTTTTATGGCGCTTTGTTATAGTTTAACAAGGTAAAAATTGTTACCTTGACCAGGTCACATCTGATAAATGCTTTTCTAAGAAGATACCATCGCCGCTCCTCTTCCAGGGGAACAGAACCCAGGGCCCTGCATCTGGCCTGTAGCTGCCCAGAACTCCTAAGAGTACACCCTGCCCCAGGCTTCCCCCTTCCCTGTGAGCTGGCACTGTGAGCAAAGCCTCAGTGGGGAGGAGCTCCAGCTTCACCGTGAATTCTGTGCACCCTCCACGCTGCTTTCTTTCCCTGGTTGTGGGAGCAGATTCCTGGTTGAAGGGGGAGTCCTGATAGCCTGGCATTGGCAGAGGGTGTAGGAGGGAATGTGCAGGGCAAGCCAGAGGCAGAAAGCTGTGAAGTCAGTGACCTCCATGACCCTGAAGATCCTGGGTCAAGATCCCCTAGAGGACAGTTCACCTGGGGACACAGGGCTGTGAGCCCCCTGTTCTGGCTGAGCCTGCTGGGGGTCTGCTGCAGACCCCCCTGGGTGGCTCGTGCTCTCCGTGGCCCCTTAGCACTGCCTTTGGGACACAGGCGGGCTGTGAGTGTGTGAGAGCAGGAGGGAAGGAAGATGCTGTGGCTGTGAAAGGGGTGTTTTAGGTGCAGAAGGTGTGAGCTGTCCTCAGTCCATTGTGTTGGGGGTTTGGTGGGTGGGCCAGTTGGTTTACAGGTGGGCGGTGTGGCTCTGGTTTAAAGGCTGTGCTGTGTTGAAGGGCACTGCGGCCAATGGGCAGCTGGGGAAGGTGAAGTCCACCCCACACAACTGGAGAGACAGAGAATCTGTCAGCTCCCAGGTGACTGGATGGTCCTGAGGGATGGAGTTCTCACTGATGTCAGAGAAGGATTGGCCATTGTGCCGAGGGTGGGACAGGTGTGTAGGGCAGGGTGCCGCCTTTGAAAGGACACTGACCACCTAATTATTGTAGTGCCTTGTGAAGGGGAGGGGATGGGAGAGTGAGCAGGAGCCCAACAGGCTGCCCCAGCCCTTCTTTGTCTCGTGTGCAGCTGTCCCAGTCATGGAATTTCCACATAGTCACAGTAAGTCTGTTTAAAATAGACAGGTGGCAAGCTGGTGTGGCCTGTTTGTGCAGGATTTCCTGACCTCACACAGCAGAGCTCTCATGAATTCTGCTTATCAGGAAACCCTGGGGCCTCGGAGTCTGCCTGTGGCTCATGCCAGGTGCCTAGTTGGATGAGTGGCCTCCTGGTTTAATGTTGGATCATATCCTGGAGCAGGTCTTTCTCTGCTGCCCCTGGCTCTCTAGTTTCTCTTTGGTAGCAGATGCTAAAGAGTCTTAGAGTCAGGTGGGTTCAAAGCAGAGCCCATGTGGCTGGGTTTGAACTGAGCTGCTGGTTTTTCTTGCTGTTCTGGGCTGTTAGCCCCTTGAGTGGGGTCTCTAAGCCTTTGATGCTGCTGCTGCTGCTGCTAAGTCGCTTTAGTCGTGTCCGACTCTGTGCAACCCCATAGACGGCAGCCCACCAAGCTTCCCTGTCCCTGGGATTCTCCAGGCAAGAACACTGGAGTGGGTTGCCATTTCCTTCTCCAATGCATGAAAGTGAAAAGTGAAAGTGAAGTCAATCAGTCGTGTCCGACTCTAGCGACCCCATGGACTGCAGCCTACCAGGCTCCACCGTCCATGGGATTTTTTAGGCAAAAGTACTGGAGTGGGGTGCCATTGCCTTCTCCGAGCTTTTGATGGATCCCATCCTAATATGAGTCCTGGGTCTTGGCTGTGGCAGCTAATGGGAGAAGCAGACATAGAGGGAGAGGCCGCAGGATCTGGGGTTCTTCCTGAGAGGGAATCCTCCCCACTGTGGTGCTGGGAGTGTTGATTTCAAAGTTGTCCAGCCCCAGTAATACTTCCTGCTGGGGATCCAGGAAGGCCAGGCCTGGGGCTGCATAAGGTGCAACTGGTAGAGCCCTGGCCCTTTCAGGAGGTTGGTCACTGGGTGGTCATGGCAGAGAAGTGGGGAGTAGAGGACGTAAATTTAGGGGCTCATCTGTGTGGCAGTACTGCTAGCACTAGCAGCAGTGCTAGTTAGTTAATAATTGATTTTATGAAGCAACTTCCCGTGTTGTGATCAATCTATACTGCTTGTTATTCTTTATATTTTAGATGATGGAAATCTAAACTCAGCCCAGGATTTTCTAAAACACAAACATGTTTCCTTTTTGACCTCTGGCCCTCTTTTAATCCCTCAGATTCACAGAATGCCCCGTGGATCATCCATGATCCCAAACAGTGTGGCTTTCCACTCACAGCACGAGCAGGGCCTCCCAGGTACTCCTGGCGGCACCAGTGGGAGAAAGCAGGTGACGCCTGTCCAGAGTGAGGCTTTTAGGGTTTTAGGATTTTGAGATATGAAAACCTCTGTCCTATGAGAAGGGCTTCCCTGATAGCTCAGCTGGTAAGGGATCTGCCTGCAATGAGGGAGACCTGGGTTCAATCTTGGGGTTGGGAAGATCCCCTGGACAAGGGAAAGGCTACCCACTCACTCCAGTATTCTGGCATGGAGAATTCCATGGGCTGTCCTGTGAAAACTGAGGAGTATCTCTTCCTCTCAGAGAAACAAATAGCAGGCTATGGAGCACTTGCCAGTCACCCCTAATTAGAACAGAACAGCCTGAGAGCTCCCAGCACCCTTGGCCCCTGTGTGCACCTCCACGGGTACTGTGGGTGGAGAGGATAGATCCCCACCTGCCTGCGGCTTTCAGGGTGGAGAGGAGGAGCCTGAAGCCTCTGCCTGGGCCTGAGTCACAGAGACCACCTCCCCAGGTCATCAGTGCTTCTCTCTGAGAGGTGAGGTCTCCATTGCTGGTATGTAAGTGGGGTGATCTCAGAGAGCCAGAGTGGGTTCATCCAGTCCCTTCCCCTGAGAGGGGAGGTGTTGCCGGGAATTGTGTCCTTTTCCCAGGACTTTTAGAAGTGGCCCAGCCTTGTCCTGTCACTTGGCCTTTGTTTGAAGCCACTTTTGCTGATGGTCTCTGGTCCAGGTGGAGGCTGTGGGAAGCCCATGTGTGTGTAAACCTTCACTTTGGAGCTCAGTTGATGGACAGGAAGTAAACAGAATCCTCTGCATCCCACGGTGGGCTTTGTGCCTCAACTCACGGCTGGTTCCCCAAGAGCTGAGGGGTCTTTGCATTTATTTCCCAATACTTTCTTCCATGTGTCCCTCACTTTGCTCAACCCAGGAGGCTGAGAAGTGCTGCTGCTGGCAAAGATACTGTGGGCTGAGAGCAACCACTGAGGACCACACAGCAAGGGAGAGGAGGAGGGGGCCTTGAGCCAAGCATAAGGGGACCTGCCGAGCAGACCTGCTGTGTGAACCCTGCTGGTTCTTGAGAGCATAGCATTAGCGATTAGCCATTAGGTGTTACTAATATCCACAGTGATGATTTTGAGTTGTAAATTAGGGTTTTATATCCACCTTCTTTTCTTTTTCTAAGCATATGTAAGTTTTTAATGTAAAATTAAAAAAATTTTTTTAAGTTGAAGTATGATTGGCTTACAATGTTATATTAGTTTCTGATATACACCAGTCCATTCTGAAGGAGATCAGCCCTGGGATTTCTTTGGAAGGAATGATACTAAAGCTGAAACTCCAGTACTTTGGCCACCTCATGCGAAGAGTTGACTCATTGGAAAAAACTCCAATGCTGGGAGGGATTGGGGGCAGGAGGAGAAGGGGACGACAGAGGATGAGATGGCTGGATGGCATCACCGACTCAATGGACGTGAGTCTGAGTGAACTCCGGGAGTTGGTGATGGACAGGGAGGCCTGTCGTGCTGCAATTCATTGGGTCACAAAGAGTCGGACATGACTGAAGGATTGAATTGAACTGAACTGATGTATCAGATCAGATCAGTCACTCAGTCGTGTCCGACTCTTTGCGATCACATGAATCGCAGCATGCCAGGCCTCCCTGTCCATCACCAACTCCTGGAGTTCACTCAGACTCACGTCCATTGAGTCGGTGATGCCATCCAGCCATCTCATCCTCTGTCGTCCCCGTCTCCTCCTGCCCTCAATCCCTCCCAACATCAGAGTCTTTTCCAATGAGTTAACTCTTTGCATGAGGTGGCCAAAGTACTGGAGTTTCAGCTTTAGCATCATTCCTTCCAAAAAAAATCCCAGGGCTGATCTCCTTTAGAATGGTCTGGTTGGATCTCCTTGCAGTCCAAGGGACTCTCAAGAGTCTTCTCCAACACCACAGTTCAAAAGCATCAATTCTTCCGCACTCAGCTTTATCCATAGTCCAACTCTCACATCCATACATGACCACTGGAAAAACCATAGCCTTGACTAGACAGACATTTGTTGGCAAAGTAATGTCTCTGCTTTTGAATATGCTATCTAGGTTGGTCATAATTTTCCTTCCAAGGAGTAAGCGTCTTTTAATTTCATGGCTGCAGGCACCATCTGCAGTGATTTTGGAGCCCAAAAAAATAAAGTCTGACACTGTTTCCATTGTTTCCCCATGTATTACCCATGAAGTGATAGGACCAAATGCCATGATCTTAGTTTTCTGAATGTTGAGCTTTAAGCCAACTTTTTCACTCTCCTCTTTCACTTTCATCAAGAGGCTTTTAGTTCCTCTTCACTTTCTGCCATAATTAGTGATTTAATATTTTATACAGTACATGATAAGTTTAGTTGCCAACTGTCACCATGCAAAATTATTCCAATATTATTGAATATATTTCCTATGTTGTATAATTCCGTGATTTATTTATTTTTTAATTTTTTATATATTTATTTTTTGCCCCAAATCCCCTTTTACTTATTTTATAATTTGGAGTTTGTACCTCTTAAGTTCCCTCACTTATTTCACTTGTTTCCTCCACCCTCCTCGATCCATTTTCTTTAGTCAGGGAAGTAGGAGACTCTTTTTGAAAGATTGCATTCATAATGTTTAAAAATTTTGGCAATCTGGGTAGAAGTGAAATTTTAATTACAGTCTAGAAAATTTGGTTTTACACATGATTTTTCTCAAGAGTTCTTGTTCCACTGTGGTCGCCTGTGAGGAACAATAAGTTTTCCAAGCCTTTGTGAATCCAGCCTCTGCCATTAAGAATAGAGTAAATCTCTTACCAGGACTTCTAATAATAAAAGTGATGAAAAATCCTTGTTTTTATGGTGGTTTCAGAGCACTCTGTGCTGTTGTAGCTCATTTAGGTGTCCCAGGATTCCCGGAGGGAGGCACGGCGGGTATTTTCACAGATAAAGACCCGGAGGCCCAGGAGGGCACACAATGGGCTTGGGGTCCTGTGACTGGCAGGTGGCCGACCTGGTCTCTGAGGCGCAGTGCTCTGACTGCTAGACCTGTGTTCTCTGTGTTCTGTCCTCTCCTCCCACAGCCTCCACTGAGGCTCAGAGCCAAGAGGAGCTGCTTTTCTAGAAACAGCTCTGGCCCCTCTGTCACCTGATTTCTATAGTGGGTTTCTTTTTTTTTTTTTTTCCTTTTTAATTTCCTGTAGATTTTTAAGAACATTTCAAAAATACAAAAATAGAATAGAATGGAAAGGTAGCACAATGTGTCACTCCAGAATAGGGCTCTCTGGCAGAAAGACTGTTGTGAGTTGATTGTGTTTTTCAGAAATAGACACAGGAGAAACTCTGAAGACAGAGTAGAAGTTATTCTTCTGAGGGACATTTACACTGATAGAGGAAATCTCCATTTGTAAAGTGTTTCCCTCTCTGTACCAGAAAAAGGATAGCTCTAAATCACAGCAGAATCCTGTTGAAGGACAGTCTTCAAGAAGGATGAAATCTGTATAACAAACCCAACCCTGTTGTAGTTTAAGCTACTTCTCCTGCTAACCTCTCATTGGCACTCCATCACCTTTTCTTTTGTCTTTAGTGGGAGATGGCATTTAAGGTGCTGGCTTGGGCTATCTCAGGGAGTTATTCAGTTCTTCTTGATATTTCGCATGTGTATCAGAAATATACATGTTAATAAACTTCTGTTTTATTTTCTCTTGTTATTCTGTCATTTATTACAGGGATCCTCAGCTAAGAACTCAGAAGGGTAAAGGGGAATAAGCCCCTATGTCACCCTAAGTCAGCTTCAGTAATTGCCATAATGAGCAGTCTTGATTCATCTGAAACGCACCCTCACTTCCTAAGATTATTTTAAAGAAGTTCCAAGACATCAAATCATTTTTATCCATAAATATTTTAGTATGTATCTTTAAAAGATGTGGAATCTGCCCCCACTAAACATATTTAGCATAAACATTATTTTTATAGACTTCCCTGGTGTCTCAGATGGTAAAGCATCTGCCTACAATGTGTGAGACCCAGGTTCAATCCCTGGATTGCGAAGATTTCTTGGAGAAGAAAATGGCAACCCACTCTGGTATTCTTGCCAGGAAAATCCCATGGTCGGAGGAATACGGTAGGCTACAGTCCATGGGATCACAAAGAGTTGGACATGACTGAATAACTTCACTTTCAGTTTATTATTTTTATGCATAAATATTAACACTAATATCATTAGTATCTAGCCAGTGCTCACAGTTGTCTTTTCCTCCTCTTCTGCTGGAAGCAGTATTAAATAAGGTACACTTGGCTGACACAGGTTATTCAGATTGCATTTCTGTTCCCCTCCACCCCAAGCCTCTAGGTTGTTTGACGTGTAGAGGTTCCCACAGCCTGGATTTGGCTGATCACATCTCCCCCTGTGTCAATTAACTTGTTCCTCTGGCACCTTAGGTTGGTGTTTAGGTCTAGAAGTTTGATATAACTCGTTTGGATTTTCTTCACCCCTTTCATCTATGTAGGAGGTAGGGTTGTATATCTCCCTTACAAGGCACATAACATCTTGTGTGTGTGTGTGTGTGTGTGTGTGTGTGATATTGGAGCTATTCATGATCCTTGCTCAAGGTCCATTAATTTATTAAGGGTTGCAAAGTGGGGATGTTCTAAGCGCTTTGGTTAATGCTGAACTATAGTGTTTATAGGGAGAGTAGGGGAAAATAATTTTTTCCATTTTTAAAACCTGTTTTCAAAATGGGGAATTGGTTCTCCTCTAGTGAGGAGAGGGGCTAGTGAGTTTTCATGGTTGTTTATTTGGTTTGGTTTGGTGAATGTCAGTTTGAGCTCATGAATTTAAGCATTTCTGATCTGCTTCAGTCCATTTTATTTGTTATGCTCGTGTCAACCTTTGGCCATCTTTGGGCAGTGGGAGTATATTCAGGTTGGGTCCTAAGTCTTTTGCATGTACTCTAGAAGTCTTGGCTAGATTTTTTTTTTTTTTTTAACTGTCTTTTTTTGTTTGTTTTGTTTTTTTGGTTTCTGGTGTGACAGGATGTTTCTAGTTCATTTTGTACAGCATTTGCTCAGCCCTGGAATCATCCATTTCTCCAAGCAGCCCTGTCTTCTTTTAGTGTGAAATGGTATTTAAAGACTATAGTCCGGATGTTAGAGGGGCTTATTGCTCTTGGTTATTGTTTCTTGGCTTTTTTTTTTTTCATTAGACCAAGTTAGAATACATTTTTAAGGTAAACAAATATGTTTATATGGGTGTTTCCAATCCAAATCAGATATAGGACACTAGTTTTTTTACTTCATCTTGTTGTGCTTACATCTATATCTCTTTTCTCCCATCATCTATTCTCTTTGTCCCATGTTTAAGCCCAATTCTCAATGATATCAACATAACTATTCATTTGTTTTACCTTATAATGTGACTTCTGAAAACATAGTAAGATTTATTTTTTGGCAGTTCATACTGTCTTCACGTGGGTGTTTCATGCAGAGAATGTGTTTTCAAATTGTTTTGTTTAAAACCACTTTTGATAGTTCTTTTTTGTATGGTTCTTTGAACCAACAGGATGGGCAGATATTTAGGTACTTTTATTTAAATTTACTCTGAAATTTTAGGAATTTCTTTTTTAAAAATTAGTTCTTTCATAATTATAATTCTGTATAATGCTTTCATGATTCCAAAATCAAGACAAGGCTACTTTTAAAGAAGGCTAATATCCTTGTTAACTCTATTCTAATTCTCCTTCTCCTTTTAGAGGTAACTTTCCAGGCTAATTTTAACTCATCTTTTTATTAATGTTTTTTAAATATAGTTTTATCTGAAATTTTCATTTTCCTACTGTGCAGAATGAAAAATTTCAATTTCAATGCTGTAATCTCTGGACTTGGGTTTATAAGGATTTTTCTGGAAGCATGAAATGTGTTATGGGACTCTGGTTAAAACTCTTTATGATCATTGTAACTCCTTCATAGCAGGTGTGTAGCCATTTCAGGCTCAGATGCCAAGACAGTGCAAGAGTGGAGGTTAGCAGATGCTTATCAGGGGTTAGTTTCTGCATCCAGACTCTTCCAGGGAGAGGAATCTTCAGGCTCCACCCTAATCAGTTGAACCTAAGCCAGTTCTGGAGGCTGGACCTCGGGCATCAGAGTGCCCTTCTCCCCACCCAGGTGATGCTAAGGTGCAGTCAGGATGAAGACTACTGTGTAAAAGATGAGGGCAGGCTAGGATATCTAGAATGCTGGTTGTTATGATTTCACAGATTCACTGATTTTTCTCCTCATCTCTGGAATTTTCTCAACTGTACTTTAGAACTCCCCAGTTTTAAAGATTAAATGCTTGTTCAATTTTTCCCTACAAGCTCACTCTTTTCTGCTTATATGTTTCACTCAAGTGTTTTTCTTTGTTATCTTGCTTCTATTTTTGTGTGTTTATTTCCATGAATGAGATGTGGGGAAATTGGGTGAGAAATGTTTCAAGTACCTTAACTTGGAGGAGGAATTCTATCCACTGCAGAAGTTCTAGTTTCTAACCGAACCCTGCAAGAAGTTATCCTATGAAGCAAAAGGTGGGACCCAATATCCCGTGCTTTCAGGAGGCTAAATACCAAGGACTCTATCAAGAAATGGCTACCACCAGCTTCCCTCGCAGTCCGGTGGTTAAGACTCCATGCACCCAATGCAGATATGAGTGTTTTTTATCCCTGGACTGGGAACTAAGATTCTACATGCCACAGGGTGTGGCCAAAATAAAAAGTCTGCCTCAGAGACTCAGACTCTCAGATAATCATGAATAATGGATGTTGTGGTATTAAATTCAGCTCTTTTAAAGATCCTTTATGATTTCAGAGCTGTGAAGAATTCTTGTGAAAGAATAAGAACTATATTCTCAATTGGTTTGTGGAAAAAATGTACATGTGGTCATAGATTGATGTCAGAGAGGAAAGGTTGAAGGGACAGCGTTTGACCTTGTTCCTGCTTATCAAGAAAGTTTTAATTCGGTTAGCTTCATGATTGATAATAAATATTTTCTCAGTTGTTTTATTTCTTATTAGTTAACAGTGAGAATCAGGAATATACAGATGAGAGAATTCCTTGGTGGTGTCTGCCCACAGCAGTGTACATGTGGTGGGGGCAGCTCCCGGGAATGGCTGCCACCAGTGTCTGTGTCTCCAGGGTGATCCACAGCCACTCCTTGCCTCTCTGAGAGGCTCTCCAAGGCAAGCAGAGTCTTCTGAAATTCGGTCTACCCTTGGGATTCACACCACTGTTTCATTTAGAGTTAATACTTAGACTAGAGCATTGAGCATAGGTAAGAGTTAATCTTCTGGTAGCTGGACAAACTTTTGCCTGATTTGCCTTAGCCAGTTTTACCAAATGTCAGAAATGGAAACACCCACAGATTATAAATTCTTCTGCCAGCTGTCCTGCTAAACAACTCTCCATCTCTAATCTTTCCTTGTGTGTGGAGGCGTTGGATTTACTCAGTATGCCTTTGATGGCCTCAGTCACTTCTGCCCTGTGTGTTCTGGAGGCTTTGAAGAATCATATTTAATATGTGTCTTCTTACTCTCTATATGTACTTGGGGTTTTGTTTTCACAATTTTGTGCTGTTCATTATTTTGCTTTTTATTTTTTCTTTTTGAGAGAAATGACTGGAAAATTGTTTTTTGCTTGCTGCTATTTTTCATATGGAGCATAATATCAATTTTCTGTTTTCCATAGTTGCAACTTATGCCAGAATGGAAATTCCTTGTGCATTATACTTTCATCACTTCTCTGAATTGCTGTGACTGCTCCTTGCTGGAGGCAAAGTTGTGCATGTGTGCTCAGTCACTCAGTTGTGTCTGACTCTTTGTGACCCCATGGACTGTAGCCCACCAGGCTTCTCTGTTCATGGGATTATCCTGGCAAGAATCCTGGAGTGGGTTGCCATTTCCTCTTCAGAGGATCTTCTCAACTCAGAGATTAAACCTGCATTCCCTGTGACTCCTGCATTGAGATGGATTCCTTACCATTGAGCCATTGGAGAAAGTCCCAAAATAATAAATGACTCTCCCCTCAAATTGCATCAGTAACAGTTCATGTTTGAAATCCTTTGTTATCTTTTTGAAAGATAACAAATTTTCTATCCCAATTAAATAATAGTCATTATCAAGAATAAAACGATTTCACAGATGAGTGAAAGATATGAGCCATGAAGTGGCATTATACCTTAATGAGGCTATTTCTCCAACTGTTTTTTGGTTTTATTTTGTTTTTTTTTTTTAATATTGATTTATTTGGCTGTGCTGGGCCCTAATTTCTGCCTGTGGGATCTACTTCCCTGACCAGGGATCGAACCAAGTTTCCCTACACTGGGAGTGTGGAGTCTTAGCTAAAAGACCACTAAGGAAGTCCCTCAATTAGGTTATTAAATATTTTTTCTCAGTGAAAAACTCCAGATATGCTTAGGCAGTAATGACCTGCCTTTATTTACACTTCTTTTTGCTGGATTTATATTAAATTTATCCATATTATCTTTGGTGAGTGCTATTATTCTTATTTCTCCTATAATTACAAGGATGTTAGGCTCAAATGGAGAGCTGAGGAACAAGCAACAGTGTTTCCCAAATAGAATCATAAGTTTCAGGAAAGTTTTGAATGGCAGATATTACTGTTGGGCTTCTGGTGGTTTGTGGCTCCAGCACTGGACTGCCCTTGGCGGCACCTGGGCTGGGACTGCCTGTGTGTACAGTTTGATGTTCTTGCTTCTCTGTGTGGCCTCCATATTTCCATCTCAGGAAACTGTAAACAGTGTGGTTGACAGTCCACTGTGTGAGGGACTCTTCCATGAGCTCTCTGTGCCTCTTGGGATGGATGACAGGTTACGGTGGAAATGTATGAGAACTGATCATTGTACTCAGGTCTGATCATCTTACTCACACTTCTTCAACTAAATAGTGTTCCCTTTATCCTCTACAGTAGATGAAAATCTCCATGAGTTCATGGAGGGAGAGGCAGTTGGTGCAGTGTGTTAACGTGTGTGTGTGCATGTGTGCATTTGGTAGAACAAGACAGGAATGTTAAGGTTTAATGAGACCCCCATATGAAGGATGGGGACATCTTTGAATAAATATCCTGATCAAGCACTGGTTGGCTGAGCAGAAAATGCTTGGTTTTCTTTTTGGTGTTTGGTGTTATGGATTCTCCTTCCCTCCTCTTGTGTGTGTGTTCCTCAGCTTCAGACAGACAGAAGAGAGCTATCAAAGCATACCTGTCAGGTAGGCAAAGCTTACTCTGTCTGTGTTAGTAATGCGGGATTGCCAAAAAAGGAAAAGCCCTGTTCCTGAAAGACTTCCAAACTTTTAACATTTTGTCTTTTGAGAAATCTGTGAAGGAAATGACATTGCAGCCCAAGGTGTTTAGTTTTGTTAACTTGAATTTGTTGAATGATTTTCCTTGATGGTGAAAAAGGGGTCCTAGGAAGAAGGGGACCTTCAAGGGGTGACCAGAGAGAGGAAGTAGGTTGTGAGGTGGAGAGGCTGTTTGGCAGGGTGGGTAGGTGTTGCCGTTCCTTTGCCTTTTTCTTTGGGAAAGAAACTTGCTTTCCCTAAGTCTTACTCAGGGTGGAAGCCTCAGTGCACCCTGAGTCAATTGGTGTAGGCCTTGGGGAAGAGAGGATTGGTAACATTTCTTCCAAACCACCAACTTCAGTGGATGGTGGATCAAGAACTACAGAGACATGATTTTTTAGCTTGGCCTCCACCATGTTTAATTTTTTACTCCAAGGAACATTCCAACTTCTAGAGGGTAGAGGCATAGTGAGGCAGTGCTCTCGGGAGCTGAGAGGCTGCAGAGCTGCCAAGCCTGGTTTCTTTGTGGTACTCCAGCCAAAGCTGGTTTCCATTCCCTGGATCTACGTGTACAGTTTTGGGTAGAAAAGAGTGAATTTGTTTATGCCAGTGTTTCAGTTCATAAAGATTCATGAAGAAGGTGATAAAAACATGTCTCCCGTACATGAACCACATTGTCTTTCTATTGGGCTGGGACATTGAGAGTATGGGGGACAGGGGCAGGCTGCCAGCAGGCTTGTTCTTGTGGAAGCAGATTTCTTCCTCTTCTTCTGCCACCTTTTTCTTTATTCATCTTAAGGCTCAGTTGGTATTGAGCCTGTTTGTGATATTTGTTGAGCATCCACGGGGTGCTAAGCACAATGTACTAAGGCTTTACTATGTTTGAATGGAAAATTTTGCCTTCAGGTTAAACTGTTGCCTGCTTGTCTTATGGGAGGTAATAAATCTGCATATTTTTCTTTTAAATTAGTCACAAATGTAGCATTTTGTCAAAATGCATTTTAAACATGCTAATGATAAAAGTAAATCTTGTATAAAGAAAAACTGACATTTCTAATAAGACTTTCTTCTTTTCTTTTAGGAAGGCACCAGAGTACTTCAACCCATATTTTTGGGGAAAATGATTAGTTATGTTGAAAACTATGATCCCAATGATTCTGCCGCTTTGCAGGAAGCCTATGGCTACGCGGCAGCGCTGAGCGCCTGCGTGCTCCTGTGGGCCGTTCTGCACCACTTGTACCTCTACCACATGCAGCGTGTGGGGATGAGGCTGAGAGTAGCCCTGTGCCATATGATCTACCGCAAGGTGAGTGTCACTCGGTTCCACAGTGTCTACCTCCCCTGAAGGATCAGGAACATTTAGGGAAAGTTCTCTGTAAACTAAACATTTTGTAACTGGGATCATTTGTACTTTACTGGAGAAGCTTGGTATTTGCACCAAGTCAAGTTTTTTTTTTTTTTTTTTTTTTTGTTTTTTTTTTTTTTGCTTTTCCAATATATAATAAAAAGTTTTCTACTGAGATTGGATCAGGGCTACCTTTTATGAGTCTTAGCTACATAATATCCACTGTTGTGTAATATCCACTAAATCTGTAATAAAATCTAATTAAAAATTAAAGTATCAAAGTTATCCCATTGATTTTCAATGTTTTTATGCCCAGTTCTCATAGTAGTATTTCTGGAAATTTTGTTGTTGTTGTTCATTAAAACCTTCAAACTGTATTTAAAAGTGAACTTCAGGATTGGACCCATAAAATTAAATCTTGGAGAACAGAATGGATTTGAGAAAGGGAATGATTATATTTTCCAATGGCCCATTTAATCACATTCAGTACAATTGTGTTAACTAAAGAAAAATATAAATATAACTCAGGCTTAATACAGACTCACTATATGCTATATGCTATAGTTACAATTGTTTTATTGGCATTAAAGACAATAATTGGTTATATTGAATAAAACTTGAAAATTTCCATTGTCTTTAGTAATTTGGGAGAGAATTTGTTGCTGTTCTTTCAAGTTATCTTCATAATACTATGTGTCCTTTTTCTCTTTAGAATGCATTATAGAAGTTTTAATAAGACCTGATTTGATGTGTTCAGTGATTTTTATATTGAGAAATGCCACACAACTATTTCACAGCTTACCCTGATCTTAGCTACTGTAAAAGGAACTAGGATTTCAGATGTCTCTACAAAGAAATTGCCACAGATACACCATGTCAACTGTTGAAAGGCTCTGTGTAAACTTGTTTCTCAGGATCTTGTTGCCCTGGGTTATTTGCTTTAAAAAATCCTTATTTAATTGTATTATATACTTGAATTTTTCTGCTAGAGTGGATCTGAAGTGTTCTCAAGTGAAAGTGTGAAAGTGAAAGTCACTCAGTTGTGTCCGACTCTTTCCGACCCCATGGACTATGTAGTTCATGGAATTCTCCAGGCCAGAATACTGGAGTGGGTAGCCTTTCCTTCTCCAGGGGATCTTCCCAACCCAGGGATTAAACCTAGGTCTCCCTCATTGCAGGCATATCCTTTATCAGCTGAGCCAAAAGGAAGACTTAAGTGTTCTCAGGAGACACACAAAATTGTAACTACATAAACTGTGAATATGTTAATTGGTTTTACTACAGAAATCATTTCCCAATGTGTATTTTTAACAATAATCATGTTGTCCACCTTAATACATATAATTTTTATTAAAAGATAAAATCCTAATCAAAAGCTAAAACCAAACAATTTAAATTGAAATTATCGCTTCTTTTACCTAGTTGCTACTTATGCTGCTTATCTAGAGCTTCTGTTTCTTGGGAATGTTTTTCTTGACAAAATGTAAAGTGTCTCCTCATCTTTCCTTGAGCAGACTCTTGTTAATCTCAGCACTGTATGAACCCAGGTCCCTGGCATCTCACTGTGTGTATTTGGCACATGAGCTGGTTTCCTCCTGGGTGACATGGAAATGGCAGTGGTGACTGAACACTCTAGCCAGGGTTCTTCATTGTCCCCCATCATATATTTGTTATTCTCTTGCACCTTTCACTGTTTAGGAGAAGAGTACTCAGATTTCTCCACAAGTTAGCTAGATGTTTGTCTTTCTAGATCGTGCTTAGCTCCCATAAGTATGTGTGAAATTTCACCAGAACTGCACTGTGAAAACCTTCGGTTAGGTGTGAGGTCATGGTTCAGGCAAAGCTCACTGTTTGCTGCACAGGTGAGCCGTTGTTCACCTGTTTTTCTTCCTCTTCCCACTAACACTTTGGAATGTGACCTTTGGGAAATTTTTAGGCTCTTTTTAGCTGAACTTTGAATGATCTTGTGGGATGTGTCGTAAATAAAATGATTTATCATTTCTACAAATTTGGTAAAGTTACTTTTGACTTTTGGTCATTGATTTAAAAATTATTATAAAATATGCACAACATAGAATTTATAATTTTAACTAAATTGGGAAACATTGTTTAGTGACATTAGTGACATTAGTTGACTCATTGGAACAGACCCTGCTGTTGGGAAAGACTGAAGGCAAAAGAGACAGGGGTGGCAGAAGATGAGATGTTTAGATACCTTCACTGACTCAATGGACATGAATTTGAGCAAACTTCAGGAGACAGTGGAGGACTGAGGAGACTGGTGTGCTGTAGTCCATGTCATTGCAAAGAGTTGGGCATGACTTAGTGACTGAACAACAATTTAGTGACATTAGAAGCATTTACATTGTTGAGGAAACAACACTGCTCTTCATCTCCAGAATTTCATCTTCGCAAAGTGATCCTCTCCATCCAATAAACACTAATTCTCCAGCTACCCCACCCCTACCCCTACCGGCCATCACCATTCTACTTCAATATTTGAATTTGACTTGGTGTCCCATGTAAGTGGAATTGTAAAATATTTGTCATTTTGTGTCTTGTTTATGTCATATAGCACAATGTCTTAAGTGTTCATTGATGGTGGAGCAGGTGTCAAGTTTAATTCCATTTTACAATTGAATAATACTCCATTGTAGGTATATACAGCATTCTCTGTATCCATTCATCTGTTAGTGAACATTTGGGTTGTTTCTACCTTTTGGCTATTGTGATCATTGCTGCTCTGAACACAAGTGTATAAATATCTGTTGAAGTTCATACATTCAGTTCTGTTGAGTACATTCCCAGAAGTGGAATTGCTGTATTATATGCTAATTTTGTGTTTTTTGAGGAACTGCCATACTCTCTTCTATGGCAGCTACATGGTTTTACATTCCCACTTTATCATTGATTTTTCTGTTTAACCTGAGGACTAAATGAAACAGTTTTATGAACCGTGAGACTCTGTTTGGATCCGATTGGCGGTCTTTGAAGAAGCTCATGGTGTCTGTTCAGGTTCCTCAGATCTCTAGGGCATTTTTCTTAACAAATAAAGGAATTGTGCAGCAGAGGCTGTGTTTTTTGTAAAGTCAGTAGACTGGCATTAAGAACAGAGGTTTCTCACAGAAACAGTGTTTTGAACATTATAGTCACTCATTTCAAAATGAATAAACTAAGCCCAAAGGGTTTAAATGAGGTCACATATAGAATTGATAATCAGTTTCAGATTTTTTTTTTTTTTACATTTCATTAAAATATTTTATTTATTTATTTATTTTTATTTTTTTTCACATTTTAAAATAATCTTTTAATTTTAGAACAATTTTAGATTTACAAAATTATTAAAAAGGTAGTAATAATGATACAGAGAATTCCAGTGTATGCATGCCCAGTTTCCCCAGTTATTAATATATTAATATAGTACATTTGTCATAAGGGACTAATAGTACATTATTAACTAAAGTTTATACTTTATTCTTATTTCCACAGATTTCCACCTAATGTCCTTTTTCATCTGTTACGGAATCCCATTCAGGATATACATTGTAGTTACTTGTTATTTCTCAATAGGCTTATATCTCTATATTTTGTATATATTTTCTCCCAGTCTACCTCTTTTTTTTTTTTTTTTAAATTTTATTTTATTTTTAAACTTTACATAACTGTATTAGATTTGCCAAATATCAAAATGAATCTGCCACAGGTATACATGTGTTCCCCATCCTGAACCCTCCTCCCTCCTCCCTCCCCATACCATCCCTCTGGGTCGTCCCAGTGCACCAGCCCCAAGCATCCAGTATCGTGCATCGAACCTGGACTGGCAACTCATTTCATACATGATATTTTACATGTTTCAATGCCATTCTCCAAAATCTTCCCGCCCTCTCCCTCTCCCACAGAGTCCATAAGACTGTTCTATACATCAGTGTCTCTTTTGCTGTCTCGTACACAGGGTTATTGTTACCATCTTTCTAAATTCCATATATATGCGTTAGTATACTGTATTGGTGTTTTTCTTTCTGGCTTACTTCACTCTGTATAATAGGCTCCAGTTTCATCCACCTCATTAGAACTGATTCAAATGTATTCTTTTTAATGGCTGAATAATACTCCATTGTGCATATGTACCACGGCTTTCTTTTTTTTTTTTTATGGTAAGGGAGGAATTTGATTTATTTATTTATTTTTATTTTATTATTTTTTTTTAAATTTTATTTTATTTTTAAACTTTACATAACTGTATTAGATTTGCCAAATATCAAAATGAATCCGCCACAGGTATACATGTGTTCCCCATCCTGAACCCTCCTCCCTCCTCCCTCCCCATTCCATCCCTCTGGGTCGTCCCAGTGCACCAGCCCCAAGCATCCAGTATCGTGCATCGAACCTGGACTGGCAACTCATTTCATACCACAGCTTTCTTATCCATTCATCTGCTGATGGACATCTAGGTTGCTTCCATGTCCTGGCTATTATAAACAGTGCTGCGATGAACATTGGGGTACTCGTGTCTCTTTCCCTTCTGGTTTTCTCAGTGTGTATGCCCAGCAGTGGGATTGCTGGATCATAAGGCATGTCTATTTCCAGTTTTTTAAGGAATCTCCACACTGTTCTCCATAGTGGCTGTACTAGTTTGCATTCCCACCAACAGTGTAAGAGGGTTCCCTTTTCTCCACACCCTCTCCAGCATTTATTGCTTGTAGACTTTTGGATTGCAGCCATTCTGACTGGTGTGAAATGGTACCTCATAGTGGTTTTGATTTGCATTTCTCTGATAATGAGTGATGTTGAGCATCTTTTCATGTGTTTGTTAGCCATCTGTATGTCTTCTTTGGAGAAATGTCTATTTAGTTCTTTGGCCCATTTTTTGATTGGGTCATTTATTTTTCTGGAGTTGAGCTGTAGGAGTTGCTTGTATATTCTCGAGATTAGTTGTTTGTCAGTTGCTTCATTTGCTATTATCTTCTCCCATTCTGAAGGCTGTCTTTTCACCTTGCTAATAGTTTCCTTTGATGTGCAGAAGCTTTTAAGGTTAATTAGGTCCCATTTGTTTATTTTTGCTTTTATTTCCAATATTCTGGGAGGTGGGTCATAGAGGATCCTGCTGTGATGTATGTCAGAGAGTGTTTTGCCTATCTTCTCCTCTAGGAGTTTTATAGTTTCTGGTCTTACGTTTAGATCTTTAATCCATTTTGAGTTTATTTTTGTGTATGGTGTTAGAAAGTGTTCTAGTTTCATTCTTTTACAAGTGGTTGACCAGAGTTCCCAGCACCACTTGTTAAAGAGATTGTCTTTAATCCATTGTATATTCTTGCCTCCTTTGTCGAAGATAAGGTGTCCATATGTGCGTGGATTTATCTCTGGGCTTTCTATTTTGTTCCATTGATCTATATTTCTGTCTTTGTGCCAGTACCATACTGTCTTGATAACTGTGGCTTTGTAGTAGAGCCTGAAGTCAGGTAGGTTGATTCCTCCAGTTCCATTCTTCTTTCTCAAGATCGCTTTGGCTATTCGAGGTTTTTTGTTTTTCCATACAAATTGTGAAATTATTTGTTCTAGCTCTGTGAAGAATGCTGTTGGTAGCTTGATAGGGATTGCATTGAATCTATAGATTGCTTTGGGTAGTATACTCATTTTCACTACATTGATTCTTCCAATCCATGAACATGGTATATTTCTCCATCTGTTAGTGTCCTCTTTGATTTCTTTCACCAGTGTTTTATAGTTTTCTATATATAGGTCTTTAGATTCTTTAGGTAGATATATTCCTAAGTATTTTATTCTTTCCGTTGCAATGGTGAATGGAATTGTTTCCTTAATTTCTCTTTCTGTTTTCTCATTATTAGTGTATAGGAATGCAAGGGATTTCTGTGTGTTGATTTTATATCCTGCAACTTTACTATAGTCATTGATTAGTTCTAGTAATTTTCTGGTGGAGTCTTTAGGGTTTTCTATGTAGAGGATCATGTCATCTGCAAACAGTGAGAGCTTTACTTCTTCTTTTCCAATTTGGATTCCTTTTATTTCTTTTTCTGTTCTGATTGCTGTGGCCAAAACTTCCAAAACTATGTTGAATAGTAATGGTGAAAGTGGGCACCCTTGTCTTGTTCCTGACTTTAGTCCTCTAATTTCTTTCTTTAAGGCAGCCTTTCCAGTCACATCTAGTTTGGCTCAAATTTATTTTGGTTTGTTCTTAAGTCTAAATCAACATCCCTTTATCCTTCAGACAGGTTCAAGTTCATTGAGAAACAGGATGGGGGATTTTGCTTCTACCTCCTGCTCCTCCCTTTGCTGTTCTTGTGGGTAGGGCTGCCGCCACATTGAGGAGAAAAAGGATGAATGTAGGTCCCTAGAACCCTGCTCTTTGGGATCACTCTCTTTGTCCTAGCACTGTTCAAGACCTCACAAAAACACTCCATTTTGCTATGTTGTAAGATTGACTTGGTATCACCTTAGCAATCCAATTCTCTGTATCTTTCTCTCACTAGGTACTTCGTCTGAGTAGCTCGGCCATGGGGAAGACCACCACAGGCCAGATAGTCAACCTGCTGTCCAATGATATGAACAGGTTTGATCAGGTAAGCTGCCCCTGAAGGATCCTCTTCCATTTCCCATCCTTCTTACTGAGTGTAGCTTATTGGGAGGCCAGGTGCCAGGGTTTGGTGTCAGCCCAGGGTTATGTTGAGGACCTAAGACAAGGGTCCTTTTTATCCAACTCTCATTTCTTCTGTATGCAGCTTAGATGTAACAACGTGTATTGTCCTGTGGATGAGAATTTTGTTTTTCTAATAATAGGCAGCAGGATTCTTTCCCAGCTTGGTTAGTGTCCCTAGGGGTCCTCCTGGTGTGGCCCTTCTTGGCACATGGTGTTGGTGTTGCTGAGCTGTCTTCCTCCTCCTCTGGATGATGAAGGCCTGGTGGGCAGGAGTTGTTCTTTCCCTGTTCAGTGCCTGCTGTATAGGGAGCCTGTGAGGAATAATGCCAAGTGGGTGGTCCTCAGCCAGACACAACCTACTCTCTGCCGTCCCCTCACACTCTTTTTTCCCTACTTACTTTATGAATAGATTGCATTACCCAGGGCATTGTAGCTGTTGGTAAGATCTGTACTGCACTAGACCACTTCTCCTTCAATTATTCATTCATCAAACATGAAGTAAGACTTCTACTCAGTTTCAGGGATAAATTAGGCTTAGTTTTTGCACCCCCACACAAAGCCACAGCCTGTCAGGGAGGTAAATACTTAAGTAATTACTGAAGAGAGTAGTAGGTACCATAATATAGGCTCTCCTGGGGAGATGGTGGCTGAATTTTGGAACAAAGAGAGTTTGGGGAAATCCTGAGCTCATCTGTGTTGTGGATAAAATTCAGATCTTCCTCCCAGTGCTGCTGGTTGGGTTCTCCCTGGCTGGTCCTATGCTGCCCCAGAACAGTGCCATCTGGGGTGGATGTGTGGATTTCTGCTTTAGCAGGTTTAAAACCCACTGTGATTATTTCTGTTTTGGTTCCTGTATCTTCCTTACAAGCACGTTATTTCTATACTGTGTCCTTACTTGTGTTGTTTTTTTATAATATCCTAAGAAGGCTTATCTATTTCTTTAAGGTAATGATGTTCTTGCACTATCTGTGGGTGGGGCCACTGCAGGCAATTGCAGTGACTGCCCTGCTCTGGATGGAAACAGGAATATCATGTCTTGCTGGGATGGCGGTTCTCATTTTCCTTCTGTTGTTGCAAAGCTGCTTTGGGATGTGGTTTTCATCACTCCGGTAAGTGAAACACCGGTTTTAAAAATAGGTAACATATATTTAGTGACAACTACAATCTGTTGGATGCTTTTGTTTAAAAAATAAAGTGCCTTCTCTGATCTTTTCTTTGTGTGTGTTGTAGACCTTTCAGGCTTAGTTTAGCCAGTGGTGGCTCCAGCTTTAAGCTGAAGGATAATCTTGATGCAGGAAAAGTTATGGGATTTTCCAAACCCTCCCAGCACTGTACCTGAATATGTAGAGTATCCTTGAGCACAATGTACCTATATTGAAGCTATTTAAACATTATTAAATAGTAATAATCTTACAGGCTCAATCTTAGCTGCATGTATTTTTGTTATGCTTGGGTTAGAGTGATTTTTCCAGTATGTATATTCATGTCTTATTTTTAATTCAATGTTTCCATTATTTTATAAGTGTCCAAGGACAAAGTCAGTTTTGATTAATTTTTTAAATCAATCTGTTTATTTTAATTGGAGGCTAATTACAATATTGTGGTGATTTTTGCCATATATTGACATGAATCAGCCATGTGTATATATGTGCCCCTCTTCCTGAACACCCCTCCCACCTCCCTCCCTATCCCATCCCTCTGGGTTGTCCCAGTGCACCAGCTTTGAGTGCCCTGTTTCATGCATCGAACTTGAACTGGTCATCTATTTCACATATGACAATATACATGTTTCAATGCTGTTCTCTCAAATTATCCCACCCTCAGCTTCTCCCACAGTGTCAAAAAGTCTGTTCTTCATATCTGTGTCTGTTTTTCTGTGTCACATATGGAGTCATTGTTACCATCTTTCTAAATTCCATATATATGCATTAATAAACTGTATTGATGTTTTTATTTCTGACTAACTTCACTCTGTATAATAGGCTCCAGTTTCATCCACCTTATTAGAACTGATTTAAATGTGTTTTTTTTTTTAATAGGTGAGTGATATTCCATTGTGTATATGTACCACAACTTTCTTATCCATTCATCTGCTGAAGGATATCTAGGTTGCTTCCATGTCCTAGCTATTGTAAACAGTGCTGCGGTAAACACTGGGGTACACATGTCTCTTTCAATTCTGGTTTCCTCAGTGTATATGCCCAGCAGTGGGATTGGTGGGTCATATGGCAGTTCTATTTCCAGTTTTTTAAGGAATCACCACACTGTTCTCTAGAATGGTTGTACTAGTTTGCATTCCCACCAACAGTGTAAGAGGGTTCCCTTTTCTACACACCCTCTCCATCATTTATTGTTTGTAGACTTTTTGATAGCAGTCATTCTGACCATCATGAGATGGTACCTTGTTGTGGTTTTGATTTGCATTTCTCTGATAATGAGTGATGTTGAGAATCTTTTCATATGTTAGCCCTCTGTATGTCTTCTTTGGAAAAATGTCTGTTTAGTTCTTTGGCCCATTTTTTGATTGGGTCATTTATTTTTCCAGTATTGAGCTGCATGAGCAGGTTGTATATTTTTAAGCTTAATTCTTTGTCTGTTGCTTTGTTCGCTACTATTTCTCCCATTCTGAAGGCTGTCTTTTCATCTTGTTTATAGTTTCCTTCATTGTGAAAGAGCTTTTAAGTTTAACTAGTTCCCATTTGTTTATTTTTGCTTTTATTTCCATTACTCTGGGAGGTGGGTCATAGAGGATCTTTCTGTGATTTATGTCAGAGTGTTTTGCCTATGTTTTTGTCTAGGAGTTTTACATTTTCTGGTCTTACATTTAGATCTTTCCTCCATTTTGAGTTTATTTTTGTGTATGGTGTTAGAAAGTGTTCTAATTTCATTCTTTTACAGGCAGTTGACCAGTTTTCCCAGCAAAACTTGTTAAGGAGATTGTCTTTTCTCCATTGCATATTCTTGCCTTCTTTGTCAAAGATAAGGTATCCATAGGTGTGTGGATTTATCTCTGGACTTTCTGTTTTGTTCCATCAATATATATTTCTGTCTTTGTGCCAGTACCATACTGTCTTGATGACTGTAGCTTTGTAGTAGAGCCTGAAGTCAGGCAGGTTGAGTCCTCCAGTTCCATTCTTCTTTCTCAAGATTGCTTTGGCTAGTCGAGGTTTGTTATATTTCCATACAAATTGTGAAATTATTTGTTCTAGTTCTCTGAAAAATACTGATGGTAGCTTGATAGGGATTGCATTGAATCTATAGATTGCTTTGGTTAGTATACTCATTTTCACTTTATTGATTCTTCCAATCCATGAACATGGTATATTTCTCCATCTATTTATGTCATCTTTGATTTGTTTCATCAGTGTTTTATAGTTTTCTATATACAGGTCTTTTGTTTCTTTATGTAGATTTATTTTTAATTATTTTATTCTTTTCATTGCAGTGGTGAATGAAATTGTTTCCTTAATTTCTCTTTCTTTTATCTCATTGTTAGTGTATAGGAATGCAAGTGATTTCTGTGTATTAATTTTATATCCTGCAACTTTACTATACTCATTGATTAACTCTTGTAATTTTCTGGTGGAGTCTTTAGGGTTTTCTATGTAGAGGATCATGTCATCTGCAAAAAGTGAGAGTTTTACTTCTTTTCCAATCTGGATTCCTTGTATTTCTTTTTCTATTCTGATTGCTGTGGCCAAAACTTCCAAAACTAAATTGAATAGTAGTGGTGAGAGTGGGGACCCTTGTCTTATTCCTGACTTTAGGGGAAATGCTGTCAGTTTTTTACCATTGAGGATAATGTTTGCTGTGGGTTTATCATATATGGTTTTTATTATGTTGAGGTATGTTCCTTCTATGCCTGCTTTCTGAAGGGTTTTTTATCATAAATGGATGTTGAATTTTGTCAAGGCTTTCCCTGCATCTATTGAGATAATCATAAGGTTTTTATCTTTCAGTTTGTTAATGTGATACACCACATTGATCTGCAAATATCAATGAATCCTTGCATCCCTGGGATAAAGCCCACTTGGTCATGATGTATGATCTTTTTAATATGTTGTTGGATTATCTTTGCTAGAGTTTTGAGAATTTTTACATCTATGTTCATCAGTGATATTGGCCTGTAGTTTTCTTTTTTTGTGGCATCTTTGTTTGGTTTGGTATTAGGGTGATGGTGGCCTCATAGAATGAGTTTGGGAGTTTCCCTTCCTCTGCAATTTCCTGGAAGAGTTTGAGTAGGATAGGTGTTAAAGTTTTTGGTAGAATTCACCTGTGAAGCCATCAGGTTCTGGGCTTTTGTTTGTTGAAAGATTTTTGATTATAGTTCTTTTTTTTTTTTTTTTTATTATAGTTCTGATTTTCATGTTTGTGATTTGTCTGTTAAGATTTTCTATTTCTTCCTTGTTCAGTTTTGGAAGGTTGTACTTTCCTAAGAATTCATCCATTTCTTCCAAGTTGGCCATTTTATTTGCATGTAGTTGCTGATACTAGTCTCTTATGAGCCTTTGAATTTCTGTGTTGTCTGTTGTGATTTCTCCATTTTCATTTCTAATTTTGTTGATTTGATTCTTCTCCATTTTTGTCCTTGATGAGTCTGGCTAATGATTTGCCTATTTTATTTACCTTCTCAAGGAACCAGCTTTTAGTTTTGTTGATTTTTGCTATAGTCTCCTTTGTTTCTTTTTCATTAATTTCTGCTCTAATTTTTATGATTTCTTTCCTTCAACTAACTCTGGGGTTCTTCATTTGTTTCTTTTTCCTAGTTGGTTTAGGTGTAAAGACAGGTTATGTATTTGATTTTTCTCTTGTTTCTTGAGGTAAGCATGTATTACTATGAACCTTCGTCTTAGCACTGCTTTTTACTGAATCCCATAGGTTTTGGGTTGTTGGGTTTTCATTTTCATTTGTTTCTATGCATATTTTGATTTCCTTTTTGATTTCTTACATGATTTTCTGGTTATTCAGAAGCGTGTTGTTTAGCCTCCATATGTTTGTATTTTTAATAGTTTTTTTTTTTTTTTCTCTAGTTGACGTCTAATCTTACCATGTTGTGATCCAAAAAGATGCTTGACATGATTTAAATTTTTTTTTTTAATTTACTAAGGCTAGATTTATGGCCCAGGATGTGGTCTATCCTGGTGAATGTTCCATGTGCCCTTGAGAAAATGGTGAAATTCATTGTTTTGGTTGAAATGTCCTATAGATATCAATTAGGTCTAACTGGTTCATTGTATCATTTAAAGTTTGCGTTTCCTTGCTAATTTTCTGTTTGGTTGAGCTATCCATAGGTGTGAGTGGGGTACTAAATTTTCCCACTATTATTGTATTACTGTTAATTTCCCCTTTCAAACTTATTAGCATTTGCCTTATGTATTGAGGTGCTCCAATGTTGGGTATATGAAAGTGAAAGTGAAAGTCACTCAGAGGTGTCTGACTCTTTAGAACCCCATAGACTTTATAGTCCATGGAATTCTCCAGGCCAGAATACAGGAGTGGGTAACCTTTCCCTTCTCCAGGGGATTTTCCCATCCAAGGAATCGAACCGGGGTCTCCCATATTGCACTCAGATTCTTCACCAGCTGAACCGCAAGGAAAGGCCAAGAATACTGGAGTGGGTAGCCTGTCCCTTCTCTAGAGGATCTTCCTGACTCAGGAATCAAATCAGGGTCTCCTCCATTGCAGGAAGAAACTGAGCTATGAGGGAAGCCCTTGTTGGGTGCATATATATTTATAATTGTTATATCTTCTTCTTGGATTGTTCTTTTGACCGTTACATAGTGTTCTTCTTTGTCTCTTTTCACAGCCTTTCTTTCAAAGTCTATTTTATCTAATATGAGTATTGCTACTTCTCCTTTCTTTTGGTCTCCATTTGCATGAAATACCTTTTCCAGCCCTTCACTTTCAGTCTGTATGTGTCCCTTGGTTTGAGGTGGGTCTCTTGTAGACAGCATATATAGGGGTTTGTTTTTAATTCTTTTAGCCAGTCTTTGTCTTTTGATTGGGGCATTCAACCCATTTACATTTAAGGTAATTGATAATTATGAACCTGTTGCCATTTTTTTTGTTGTTTTGGGTTTGAGTTTATAAACCTTTTCTGTGTTTCCTGTCTAGAGAAGATCCTTTAGCGTTTGTTGAAGATCTGGTTTGGTGGTGCTGAATTCTCTCAGCTTTGGCTTGTCTGTAAAGCTTTTGATTTCTCCTTCATATTTGAATAAGATGCTTGCTGGGTACAGTAATCTGGGTTGTAGGTTTTTTTCTCTTTCATCACTTTAAGTATGTCCTGCCATTCCTTTCTGGCCTGAAGAGTTTCTATTGAAAGGTCAGCTGTTATCCTTATGGGGATCTCCTTGTGGGTTATTTGTTGCTTTTCCCTTGCTGCTTTAAATATTTTCTCTTTGTGTTTGATCTTTGTTAGTTTGATTAATATGTGTCTTGGGGTGTTTCACTTTGGATTTATCCTGTTTGGCAGTCTCTGGGTTTCTTGGACTTTGGTGGCTATTTCCTTCCCCACTTTAGGGAAGTTTTCAACTATTATCTCCTCAAATTTTCTCATGCTCTTTCTTTTCATCTTCTTCTGGGATTCCTATGATTTGAATGTTGGGACATTTTACATTGTCCCAGAGGTTTCTGAAGTTGTCCTCAGTTCTTTTAATTCTTTTTTATTTTTTCCTCTCTGCTTCATTTATTTTCACCATTCTATCTTCCATCTCACTTATCCTATCTTCTGCCTCAATTATTGTACTGTTCGTCTCCTCCAGAGGCCTTTTGATCTCAGTTATTGCATTATTCATTATTGATTGACTCTTCTTTATTTCTTCTAGGTCCTTGTTATACATTTGCTCATCTTCTCAATCCTTGTCTCTAGTCTATTTATCTGTAACTCCATTTTGTTTTCAAGATTTTGGATCATCTTGACTATCATTATTCTGAATTCTTTTTCAGGTAGACTCCCTATATCCTCCTGTTTGGTTTGATTTTGTGGGCATTTATCACATTGCTTTACCTGCTGAATATGTCTCTGCCTCTTCATTTTGTCTAGATTGCTGTGTTTGGGGTGCCCTTTCTGTTTGCTGGCAGTTCATGGTTCCTCTGTATTGTGGAACCTTCTTCCTGTGGGTGGGGTTGGACTAGTGGTTTGTCAAGGTTTCCTGGTTAGGGGAGCTTGTGTCTGTGTTCTGGTGGTGGAAATTGATCTCTTTTCTCTGAAGTGCCCGGTAGCGAGTTTTAGTGTGTCTATGGGTTTGGCATGGCTTTGATAAGCCTGTCTTTTAATGCTCAGGGCTGTGTTCCTGCTATGCTGGAGAATTAGCATGGTATAGCTTGCTCTGGAACTTGTTAACTCTTGGGTGGAGCTGGTTTCAGTGTAGGAATGTATCCTTTTGAGTGAGCTCTTGTCTATTAATATTCCATGGAATCAGGAGTTCCCTGATGTTCTCAAGTTTTGGAGTTAAACCTTCTCCCTCTGGCTTTCAGTCTTATTCTTACAGTAGCCTCAAGACTTTTCCATCCATATAACACAGATGATAAAACATCTAGGTTAATGGTGAAACAATTCTCCACAGTGAGGGGCACCCAGAGAGGTTCACAGACTTACATGGAGAAGAGAGAGAAGGGAGATAGAGGTGACCAGGAGCAAAAGAGGGACTCAAAAAGGGAAAGAGCAATCTAGCCAGTAATCAATTCCCTAAGTGTTCTCCACAGCCCAGAACACCCAGAGGCATTCACAAAGTAGAGAAGAGAAAGGGGAAGGAGGAGATATAGGTGACCTGGGGGAGAAAAACTAGAGTCAAAGAGGGAGACAGCAATAAAGCCAGCCAGCAATTTCACACACTTAAGTGAAAATGGATACTGAAGATTATATTCCTAAAGGTACAAAATTGAAAACAAATACCAAAAAGCAAAGATTAAAAATCTAGAGTAGAGGTTAGACTCTCAGAAATACAATATTAAAATTATAAAACAAAATCAATCACAAAATTATGAAAAATATATATGTGAAGTTGCTTTAAAAATGGGGTCTGTTTTGCAAGATAATAGGTTATAAAAATGAAAATGGAGTAATAAGGAACTTAAATTAAAAAATTAAAAAGTGATAATAGTAAAAATATATATAGTAATTTCTCTGAAGCTGTTGTGGGCAGTGTGGGGTCAGTTCCATTTCAGATAGTTCCTTGTTCCAGCTTGTACTTCTTCTCAAGGTCTATCGGCTCCCTCCAATGCTTAGTCAATGTTAACTACAGGGTTTTAATCTGTTGCACCTGTCAATTTCAGAGATTTTCCCTTTTCTTTGCTTATTTTGGCTTCCTCTGTTTGCAAGTCTCTTCAGTGTCTAATTTCCATCCTGACACAAGAGGGAAAAGGTGGTCACTTATTTAGGCTCACTTGTTCAGTTGTGTTGTGGAGAGGGAGGGACAATGCAAACAGATTTCTCTGGCACGTGTGGAGAATGTTCACAGTGTAAGGACCACACTGGGTTTGTCAAAGCTCAAGGTGGCATGTGCTTCCTGGGTCTACACTGCTCAGGCTCCAGGGTGCTCTGCAGGGGTACTGTCGAAAGTGGGCCTTCCTTTTTGGGCACTTCCCAGGTCTAAGCTGCTCAGGTTCTTGGGTACTCCACAAGGGCACAGAGTTGGTTGGGTGTGCATTTTGTGCCCTTCCCAGGTCCAAGCAGCTCAGGTGACCAGGTGCTTGGTGAGTGCACTGTCCCAGGTGGGCTGTGTGTCTTAATCACCTCTCTGGTCCTGGCCAGTTGGTGTCCCAGGTGCACCACAAGAGCACCATCTCAGGTGTGCCATGTGAGAGGTGTGTCTCATCTGGGGAGCTGATCTCAGGCTGCGACACTCCTGGCAGGTGTCAACTGTCCAGGATCCCAGGAGGACGTGATTAGCAACTGGGAGCCTGCTCACAGTTTGGTGGAGGATGCCAGTCCCTGGGGCGGATATTGCAGCAGACCCTTGCCCTGCAGCTCTGGTTGTCGCACACCTGCCTCTCTGCCTCTGGGGAGGTGGGGAGGGCTAGGGGGCTGGTTAGGTCTTCTTTGGTGTTAGCTCAATCCTTTGTTCTGTGCGTAGGCCAGGCTGTGTGTTAGAGCCTTCTAAGGGAAAGTTCTCTCTTTTTTTTTTGTTCTCTCTGGCAATCCCACAGTTTGGGTTTCTATCTCATATTAACTCCCTCAGATTGTCCTCAGGGCATTGAGGCCCAGTCCTTATCCTAAGCACTGATTATGCAGCCTGTGCCTCCCTGTCCAGTCCACACTTGTTGGTAGTGGATGCGAGTGTCTGGGCTACTTCTCCACTGGCAGATGCGGTTAGGTGCATATTGTGTGTGTGTGTGTGTGTGTGTGTGTGTGTGTGTGTGTGTGTTTCCTCCCGGTTATGTTGCCCTCTGAGATTCCAAAACTCCCCACAGACCTACCTGTGAGAGGATTTCCTACTGTGTGGAAACTTCTCCTCCTGCACAACTCCCTCCCCAGGACAGGTCTCTGTCCCTAACTCTTTTTGTCTCTCTTTTTGGCTTTTATATTTTGTCCTACCTCTTTTCAAAGAGAATAGGCTGCCTTTCTGGCTGCCTGGTGTCCTCCACTAGCATTTAGAAGTTGTTTTGTGGAAGTTGCTCGGCATGCAAATGATCTTTTGATGAATTTGTCAGGGGAAAGTGGTCTCCCCATCCTATTCCTCTGCCATCTTGGGACCGTCGCTGGTCTTGATTATTATGTCTTTATTTTTCTTTAATTAATTAATTTATTTTACATTACAATATTGTATTGGTTTTGCCATACATTTACTTGAATCCACCATGGGTGTACATGAGTTCCCCATCATGAACCCCCCTCCCACCTCCTTCGCCATCCCATCCCTCAGGGTCATCCCAGTGCACCAGCCCCGAGCACCCTGTATCATGCATTGAACCTGGACTGGCGATTTGTTTCACACATGATAATTTACATGTTTCAATGCCATTCTCCCATATAATCCCACCCTCGCCCTCTCCCACAGAGTCTAAAAGACTGTTCTATACATCAGTGTCTCTTTTGCTGTCTCGCATACAGGGTTATCATTACGTTCTTTCTAAATTCCATATATATGCGTTAGTATACTGTATTGGTGTTTTTCTTTCTGGCTTACTTCATTCTGTATAATAGGCTCCAGTTTCATCCACTTTATTAGAACTGATTCAAATGTATTCTTTTTAATGGCTGAGTAATATCCCATTGTGTATCTGTACCACAGCTTTCTTATCCATTCATCTGCTGATGGACATCTAGTTTGGTTCCATGTCCAGGCTATTATAAACAGTGCTGTGATGAACATTGGGGTACACGTGTCTCTTTCAATTCTGGTTTCCTCAGGGTGTATGCCCAGCAGTGGGATTTCTGGGTCATATGGCAGTTCTATTTCCAGGTTTTAAAGGAATCTCCACACCGTTCTCCACAGTGACTGTACTAGTTTGCATTCCCACCAACAGTGTAAGAGGGTTCCCTTTTCTCCACACCCTCTCCAGCATTTATTGCTTGTAGACTTTTGGATCGTAGCCCTTCTTACTGGTGTGAAATCGTACCTGATTGTGGTTTTGATTTGCATTTCTCTGATAATGAGTGATGTTGAGCATCTTTTCATGTGTTAGCCATCTGTATGTCTTCTTTGGAGAAATGTCTGTTTAGTTCTTTGGCCCACTTTTTGATTGGGTCTTCTATTTTTCTGGAATTGAGCTGCAGGAGTTGCTTGTATATTTTTGAGATTAATTCTTTAATTGCTTCATTTGCTATTATTTTCTCCCATTCTGAAGGCTGTCTTTTAACCTTGCTTATGGTTTCCTTTGTTGTGCAGAAGCTTTTAAGTTTAGTTAGGTCCCATTTGTTTATTTTTGCTTTTATTTCCAATATTCTGGGAAATGGGTCATAGAGGATCCTGCTGTGATTTATGTCAGGAAGTGTTTTGCCTATGTTTTCCTCTAGGAGTTTTATAGTTTCTGGTCTTACATTTAGATCTTTAATCCATTTTGAGTTTATTTTTGTGTATGGTGTTAGAAAGCGTTCTAGTTTCATTCTTTTACAAGTGGTTGGCCAGTTTTCCCAGCACCACTTGTTAAAGAGATTGTCTTTAATCCATTGTATATTCTTGCCTCCTTTGTCAAAGATAAGGTGTCCATAGGTGCATGGGTTTATCTCTGGGCTTTCTATTTTGTTCCATTAATTTATATTTCTGTCTTTGTACCAGTACCATATTGTCTTGATGACTGTGGCTTTGTAGTAGAGACAGAAGTCAGGCAGGTTGATTCCTCCAGTTCTATTCTTTCTCAAGACTGCTTTGGCTATTCAAGGTTTTTTGTATTTCCATACAAATTGTGAAATTATTAGTTCTAGTTCTCTGAAAAATACCATTGGTAGCTTGATAGGGATTGCATTGAATCTAGATTGTGTTGGGTAGTATACTCATTTTAAATATATTTATTTTTCTGATTCATGAACACAGTATATTTCTCCGTCTATTTGTGTCCTCTTTGATTTCTTTCACCAGTGTTTTATAGTTTTCTATATATAGGTCTTTTGTTTCTTTAGGTATATATATTCCTAAGTATTTTATTCTTTTCATTGCAATGGTGAATGGAATTGTTTCCTTAATTTCTGTTTTCTCATTGTTAGTATATAGGAATGCAAGGGATTTGTGTGTCAATTTTATATCCTTTGACTTTACTATATTCATTGATTAGCTCTAGTAATTTTCTGGTGGAGTCTTTAGAGTTTTCTATGTAGAGGATCATGTCATCTGCAAACAGTGAGAATTTTACTTCTTCTTTTCCAATCTGAATTCCTTTTATTTCTTTTTCTGCTCTGATTGTTGTGGCCAAAACTTCCAAAACTATGTTGAATAGTAGTGGTGAGAGTGGGCACCCTTGTCTTTTTCCTGACTTTAGGGGAAATGCTTTCAATTTTTCACCATTGAGGATAATGTTTGCTGAGGGTTTGCCATGTATAGCTTTTATTATGTTGAGGTATGTTTCTTCTATTCCTGCTTTTTGGAGGGTTTTTGTCTTAAATCAATGTTGAATTTTGCCAAATTATGTCTTTATTATGACTTCTCTGGTGGCTTAGATGGTAAAGCATCTGCCTACAATGCGGGAGACCCGGCTTCAATCCCTGGGTCGGAAGATCCTCTGAAGAAGGAAATAGCAACCCACTCCAATACTCTTGCCTCAAAAATCCCATGGACAGAGGAGTGTGATAGGCTACAGTCCATGGGGTGGCAAAGAGTTGGACATGACTGAGCGACTTCACTTTCACTTTCATAAAGTCTCACAGTCTCAGCAGCATATGTGATAGAAAAGTAACTGGTGATGAAGGGCCTAATGGTGATGAGTAAGAGCTGAGGCAGGTTCCAGAGGGTTGGAAGTGGGTCATTGTCCAGATTGTCAGGTGGTGAAGGTGTGTTGTTTGAAGCTAGGTGAGTTCTTTTGTGTCTGTGTGTACCTTTATGTGAGGTATTTTTCTTTACTTGAAATTCCCTTTCCTCTCTTTGCTGTGGAAAGATGTTCCTTATCCTTTGAGGCCTTGTTCCAGTGGTACAAGGTCTCTGAAGTTTTTCTTGTTCTCCTTTCCTAATGTTATTAGCAGCCTCATCTTTTCTGTTCCCCAGAATTTTACTCCTATTTTATTACAGCACAGAAACTGTTTTCCTGTTAGATTCCTTTCTGCCTTTCCTGTTCAACCACCATCTTCTTGGGCAGATGGTTTGTATCTGACTCACTTCAGGTCTTCCTTGGCTGTTACTGCAAGTTCTCTGAGTTAGTCTTGGAATTAGGCTGAGTTGTTGACTTCCTACAAGTCTTTTTCTCCATTTGTACTTTGAGTAGTACCTTCCTGTGATGTCAGCACAGAAGAGCTGTAGAGAATCATTTGATCTCTGGTCCCTCTCTGTGCCCCCTGCTGCTGCTGCCACAGAAAGTTAGTATGTGATCACTATGGCTCATCTCTCATGTCTGTCCCCTTAGGAGTAAGACTGCAACTCTCACAGACAACAGAATCAGGACCATGAGTGAATTTATAAGTGGCATCAAATCAGTAAAACTGTATGCTTGGGAAAAGTCACTTATAGACCTTATTACCAGATTGAGAAGGTAAGTTTTCATATATGTCACACCATACTTTTGTACTCTCCTCCATATTTTTAACTGAATTTACTTATTATTTTTGTAGGATAATTACTTTACAGTGTTGCGGTGGTCTCTGCTATACATCAAAGTGAATCAGTCATAATTATATGTATATCTATACCCACCTTCTTGAATCTCTGCTTTCCACCTCTATTCTACCTCTCTAGGTTATCACAAAGCACTAGGCTAGACTCCCTGTGTTATATAGAAGCTTCCTGCTAGTTATCTATTTTACACATGACAGCATATACATATCAATAATACTTTCTCAATTTGTCCTACCTTCTCCCTCCCACTTTGTGTCTCTGAGATTGTTCTCTGCATCTGTGCCTCCATTTATTCTCTGTGAATAGGTTCATCAGTTCTATTTTTCTAGATTCCATATATATGCATTAATATTTGCTTTTCTCTTTCTGACTTACCTCCCTCTGTATAACAGGTTCTAGGTTCACCTACATTACTACAATTGACTTTCTGAATTAATTTTGAAGTCTTACCAAGTTTTTCACATTATGATGAACTTAAATACTATGCACTCCACCCCCAACATGTAGCAGAAAGTTTAAGTAGAATGGAGAGACATCATTTTAACCTGCTCTTCCACTTACTGTCTTCTTAAAGGAAAAATTTATATAAACCTTCTTCAGTACAGTTCAGTCACTCAGTCGTGTCTGACTCTTTGTGACCTCATGAATTGCAGCACACCAGGCTTCCCTGTCCATCACCAACTCCAGGAGTTTACCCAAACTCATGTCCATAGAGTTGGTGATGCCATCCAGCCATCTCATCCTCTGTAATCCCCTTCTCCTCCTGTCCCCAATCCCTCCCAGCATCAGAGTCTTTTCCAGTGAGTCAACTCTTCCCATGAGGTAGCCAAAGTACTGGAGTTTCAGCTTTAGCATCAGTCCTTCCAATGAACACCCAGGACTGATCTCCTTTAGAATGGACTGGTTGGATCTCCTTGCAGTCCAAGGGTCTCTCAAGAATCTTCTCCAACACCACAGTTGAAAAACATCAATTCTTCGGTGCTCAGCCTTCTCCACAGTCCAACTCTCACATACATACATGACCACAGGAAAAATCATAGCCTTGACTAGATGGACCTTTGTTGGCAAAGTAATGTCTCTGCTTTTAAATATGCTATCTAAACTGGTCATAACTTTCCTTGCAAGGAGTAAGCATCTTTTAATTTAATGGCTGCAGTCACCATCTGCAGTGATTTTGCAGCCCCCCCAAAAAAAAGTCTGACACTGTTTCCACTGTTTCCCCATCTATTTCCCATGAAGTGATGGGACCAGATCTTAATTTTCTGAATGTTAAGCTTAAAGCCAACCTTTTCACTCTCCTCTTTCACTTTCATCAAGAGGCTCTTTAGCTCCTCTTCACTTTCTGCCATAAGGGTGGTGTCATCTGCATATCTGAGATTATTGATATTTCTCCCGGCAATTTTGATTCCAGCTTGTGCTTCTTCCAACCCAGCGTTTCTCATGATGTACTCTGCATATAAGTTAAATAAGCAGAGTGACAATATACAGCCTTGACCTACTCATTTTCCCATTTGGAACCAGTCTGTTGTTCCATGTCCAGTTCTAACTGTTGCTTCCTGACCTGCATACAGGTTTCTCAAGAGGCAGATCAGGTGGTCTGGTATTCCCATCGCTTTCAGAATTTTCCACAGTTTATTGTGATCCACACAGTCAAAGGCTTTTGCATAGACAATAAGCAGAAATAGATGTTTTTCTGGAACTCTCTTGCTTTTTCAATGATCCAGCAGATGTTGGGAATTTGATCTCTGGTTCCTCTGCCTTTTCTAAAACCAGCTTGAACATCTGGAAGTTCATGGTTCACGTATTCCTGAAGTCTGGCTTGGAGAATTTTGAGCATTACTTTACTAGCGTGTGAGATAAGTGCAAATGTGCAGTAGTTTGAGCATTCTTTGGCATTGTCTTTCTTTGGGATTGGAATGAAAACTGACTTTTTCCAGTCCTGTGGCCACTGCTGCATTTTCCAAATTTGCTGGCATATTGAGTGCAGCACTTTCACAGCATCATCTTTTAGGATTTGAGATAGCTCAGCTGGAATTCCTTCACCTCCACTAGCTTTGTTTGTAGTGATGCTTCCTAAGGCCCACTTGACTTCACATTCCAGGATGTCTGGCTCTAGGTCAGCGATCACACCATCGTGATTATCTTGTTCATGAAGATGTTTTTTGTACAGTTCTTCTGTGTATTCTTGCTACCTCTTCTTAATATCTTCTGTTTCTGTTATGTCCATACCATTTCTGTCCTTTATTGAGCCCATCTTTGCATGAAATATTCCCTCGGTATCTCTAATTTTCTTGAAGAGATCTCTAGTCTTTCCCATTCTGTTGTTTTCCTCTATTTCTTTGCATTGATCACTAAGGAAGGCTTTCTTATCTCTCCTTGCTATTCTTTGGAACTCTGCATTCAGATGCTTATATCTTTCTTTTTCTCCTTTGCTTATGTTTCTTATACAGAAATGAATTTCCAAGTATTTCTTAGTACCACAACCCCCCCAAAAGCAGTAATTTCAAGGTGTTAGTATTTTTTTCCTGTCTTTTATGTTTATTTTTACCTAATGATACTCCTTAGCTTTTTCACTGTCTGTAAAGGTCTTTCACATATGGAAATAAATTACAAAAGAACTCCACAAGGTAAGTTTTATTTTCATATCCAATATAGAAACATGAACATAGACATGGTGGTTAAATGTTTCAGATAGAAGAGTATGTAATTGCTGGAAATCAGTCTTTAGGTGAAAAGTCCAAAGCATTTTCTGATGATGATAGCAGGTGTATTTTCTGTCCCTCCCTGACATCTGTCCTATATTGGAGCTTGTGTGTGAGGCAGTTTCCTCTCTATGCCCCAGCTAACGTCCTCTGCTTTGTACAACTTCAGGATCCTGGGCAGAACCTGGTTTTCTGTCTCTTCTCTTCAAGCAGGTGGCTTTTGCCTATTGTCAATTCAGGGTACAGGATGGGCTTGTTGTCATTATTTAGTCTCTAAATCATGTCCGTCTCTTTATGACCCCATGCAGTATAGCCTGCCAGGCTCCTCTGTCCATGGGATTTTCCAGGCAAGAATACTGGAGTGGGTTGCCATTTCCATCTCTACAGAAGATGCTCGTATTTGAGATGATGACATTCAAACTAAAACTATAGTTTGCTGTAGCACAAATGGCGAGATTATAGAGATTGGATGCAACTGTATCAGGCAAAACTTTATGAATCATTATTATTTATTCCAAACAGAACCATGAAAACACTATGTTGTTTTCTTTGTAGAATACTTTTCTACATTTTCTTATCTACGATATTTTTCTACATCTTTCATTTAAATATCTGATGAGTGTTTTACTCCAGCACACGGTACTTAGAATTCTCTGGTATCTCCCTGTCACTTCTTTGCACCTTTGCGGGGGCTCTCCCTCTGATGGGAATACACTCTCATCTTCGTTATTCTCTGGCCTCTGCCAACCCTGACTTCAGCTTATCTTCTCAAGATCCACATTGATGC
The DNA here is from genome assembly GCF_029407905.1 of Bubalus kerabau. Lineage (NCBI taxonomy): Eukaryota > Metazoa > Chordata > Mammalia > Artiodactyla > Bovidae > Bubalus > Bubalus kerabau. The sequence continues at coordinate 73,174,956 of NC_073635.1, forward strand.
AACTTGTTCTCACTCCACTGCTCCGTGTTACACAACTCTGCTCTGAGCTCCTGTGGGGGCTGTGTGGCTGCCTCTGTCTAATGTCTTTGTGTGTCACAGTCTTGGGGTGTCTTATTCTGTTCCTCCACAAGTTCATGAGCTCCTGGAGGTGATGGGCTGTGTCTTTTTGTCATCTGTGAGGAGCCTGGCCCAGGACTTGTGGTTTTGAATGCTTGTTGAAAGAATGTTCAAACCCAGTCTTATTGGTCCAAAATGTTTTAAAAAGTGTGACTCTAAGTCTTCTTTTAGTTGGAAGAGTGAAGTCGTGCTGCAGAGTGTGGTCCTGGTTTGGGGGCAGACCTCCGCGTGTGCACTGTGTAGTGTCTCCATGATGTGAGGGATAGTTTAGCTGTGCCCACTCCCTCAAAAGGGGCCACTCACACAGGGCACTTGAATTCATGCCTTGGATGTCGATGATTGTTTTAAAATCTATTTTCTACTCTCTTTTCCAGGAAGGAAATTTCCAAGAGTCTGCAAAGTTCCTACCTTAGAGGAATGAATCTGGCATCATTTTTTGCTGTAACCAAAATCATGATTTTTGTCACCTTCATCACCAATGTGGTTCTCGAAAAGGTGATTACAGCCAGCCAAGTGTTTGTGGTGGTGATGCTGTATGAGGCTCTGCGGTTTACGAGCACCCTCTACTTCCCCATGGCCATCGAGAAGGTGTCAGAGGCCATCATCAGTATCCGAAGAATCAAGGTTTGGGAACAAATAACTTTTTTAAGTTGTAGGTGTATTTTACATAAAATGCCTTCTTTTATTTGGTGTGACTGTGTGCCATTTAGGTGAGGTTTAGCTCTGTGCCAAAGCTGGTAGTCATTCCAAACTCTCTTATGTACTCCCCTCTCTTCTTTGATAGAGTATATTATAAATATCATAAGTTCCCTGCTCATTTATTGGCAGCAGTAGCAACAACACAGGACTCTCTACATACAAGTGATGACATCAGGGTGATTAATATATCTAAAAACAAGAGAAACTAACAGGTTGCCTCTCCTGTGCTAACTTAAATGACTAGATAGTGAGTGTGCACAGTCCTGGAGTGAACAGGATTCCTCTCTGGGCTGGGAAGGAAAAAACTTGCTAAGAGCTCCTTGTTCCTTGGGCAGGAAGATTTACTTAGTTCTCTGTTGGAAACGGGTTCTTTCCTGCATAGGTGGTTTGCTTGTTAATTTCTGAGCTTGGCTTTTGGATCTGCCTTTTCCTCTCTGCCTCTTTTCACTGCTTAATTCTGTCTCTAGCTGGACTCTTCCCTTCAAATTTGTGATTCCCACCATATCCACTATGTTTTTTTTTTCCCTGCTGTCCCTAAATTGCCTGGGACAAATAATTTATATCACCAAGACAAGGGTCTGGCACACAGTAGGTGATCAGTTATTCATGTGTTTGTGAATAAATCTAAAATTAAAATAAACTGGTTTTGTGAGTCAGCCTGGGCATGAGCTTGAGTGTCTAGGCTTTTGAAAAATCTGACTTGTTTCTACTTCTCCACAGTGATGGGCAACTAGTAATAGATCTCTAGTGAAGTTAGATAGTTCTCCATGTGATTATATTTTATTTTGGGGCCTTGTCAAAAAAGCCAATCTTTTCTGTGATGAAGTTTCTATGCTATAAAAAACCATTTCGCATAAAACACATCAGTCATATGGGGTCAGTTCTGGTCCCCTGAGTTTGTCATTCTTTCTGATGGGGGCGTCTAGCAACACTTATAAGGCTTGGTCCATGCAACTTGTTAAAAAATTCCTTTTTCATGGCTTTCACATCTTCAAATAAGACATTTAGGAAAATCCCTGGACTGTAGTGACATTCTTAGTGACGCATTAACCTATCCAAATGGAAGCTTCATATGTGTGTTGTGCTATTGTGGTTTTGTTATTACTGCTGCCACAGCTGCTGTCTTTGATCGTGGCTACCAGTGATCTACTTGTGGTCTGGGCCCTCTTGAACTCTTTATGCATCATGCCATCTCATTTAATCTGGAAAGCAATTGAGTGGTAAACATTAGTGTCGCCGCTTTACAGATAAGGAAACAGGCTCCTGTATCAGTTGAAATAGCTCACCCATCCTCACATAGCTTGCAAATGACAGAAGTAGGATTCTGACCAAAGCCTGATTTCTTAACTACTGTTACATTGCTGTCTATGTACCTTCTGTCATGTGGAATATCTCATTAAGTATGTTTTTTTATCATCTTTTCTTACTCTGAAGACCTTTGAAGTCCCTGTTATTTGAAGAATCAAGTTTTAAACTCTGTGCTCCACTGGCCTCTCTGTCTGTTTCTCAGCACATGGGGACTGGGGTGGGGAGGAGGAAAGGGGCTTGCCTGTGACCTGCCATATGCATCCCTACTTTGAGGTCTTGGCTCACTCTGTTCAGCCTCTTGGATTGATTTCTCTTCTGTCGTTGATATAAGTAAATGCTTCTGAGCCTCCAGCAGCCCCATGACCCTCTCCCAGCACTTTTGTTGACATTGATCTGGGGTTTCCATCTATGTGCACAGCAGCGTCTTGTCAGGTGGGGTGATGCTGACTCCCTGGGAGTGTTCTGAGCCCTTGACAGTAGACTGTCTCTAGTGGTTCTTTAGTGTTGTGCCTGGTCCATGCTGGACACATCATGGGTATCAAGTAAATGCTGGATTGACTGAGACAACAGTTACAGGACACGACTGGGCCCCTACAAAGGCCCAAGGTGGGTCAGTCTGCACTAGAAGCTGGAGAAATACAGAGGAGGGAGCAGATTGGAGATAGGCATCCCTGGAACATTGGGTCTTGATGGGAGTGTCAAATCAGGGGAACTGAATCTTATCCAGAGTGGGGATAGGTCTGAATCTTCTGCTTGTTCTGTGCATCCATCTGTGTATCTGAACCCAGCCCAACTGGACTTGGTGGACCTGCTCTCTAAAGAGAGCAGCTAGCTGTACCCTGCACAGCCAGGTGTTCATGCAGCTCCTGCTGGCCTGGCTCCTGGGCCTTGTAGTAAACTATAAACACTCTTATTTGTTTAACAAAAATAGTCTGTCTTGATGGCCATCATAAAAGAAGATTTATACCATGAGGCTTTATGCTAAAATTCATCTCTAGTCCGAAGGTGCTCTTGAGACAGAATTCCCTCCTCTTTGGAGTTGGTCAGTCTAGTTTCTCTTAAGACCTTTGACTAATTGGATGAGGCCCACCCACATTATGGAGAATAATCTGGTTTACTCAGACTCTACTGATTTAAATGTCAATGTCATCTAAAAATGCTTTCACTGTAATATGTGTTTGAGCAAGTGTCTGGGGGCTGGCCTGCCAAGTGTCTGGTTAATAAAATTAACCATCACATCCTCTTGAATCCCCATATCTTCCTTTGAGCTCCCAGATATGACGTTGTGCTCACTAAGCCATGTGTTTATGGATTTCTTTCCTTCCCAGAAATCCAGACTTCTTACAGACAGTGCCTTGTTCATTTTTGTAGTGCTCAGAAATAGCAGATGATCAGAACATGTGCAACTGAAGGAACCTTCCAGCTCCATCATGTCTGGGAACCTGCAAATACCTAACCGTTAAGCATGGTTGAAGTGTAGACAGTGATAACTCTGATTCTCTGATGGATGATGTGATGCACCAGAGAGTGTAGTGGGAAAGGGGTCCTGTAGAAGGTTTTCAGAGAATTGTGCTCAAATACTTGGGTGGATTTTTTACTTCTTTTCTACTAAAATGAACTCAATGTCTAAGGCCTGAGACTTCTTCCTGTGTAGGTGTGTGCAGTAACATTAAAATTATGATCTGGGGAGAACTTTGAATTTTCCTTGTGCTGACTTTGTCAGGCTACTTTGTGTCCTGATGAAGGACACACCTTTGACTTGGGAAAAACACCTAAATTTTCTCTTTGTCGCTGGAAGGTGGTCTTGGAATTTAGAGATCTGTTGATGGTAGTTTGCAGTAAAGGCAGGGCAAATAGCTGAGAATAAGAGCGGTGAGATTGTTTGCATTGGAAACTGCTCCATGGTGTGTTGAAATAATCTTGGAAGTTTTTTTTTTGTTTTTGTTTTTTTTTTTTTTTTAGATCCTATTAATAGAAACTTCTTCAACCCATTTAGTTTTACAACCCTATAAAGAATGTAGGTCTCTAGTTCATGAGAATCACCTGGTGTGCTTATTAAAACTAAATCATCACATCTTGGAGTTTCTGATTCACTATTCCTTTGCTGGGGTCCAACTTACCTATGTCTTTAGTAAGTGTCCCTGTAACCCTGAAAATAAATCACATTTGGGAAACATCACCCTAGTTGTAGAAAGAAATCTAAAATGTACCTTAGCAAATGCAAAAGATAACAGGACCTTTTTAAAACTAAAATCAGTTGAGAGGAAAAAGCTGTCTTGATTTATGCTTGACTTTTGCGGGTCAAATTTGAATTTATTCATCCAATCATTCCACAGAATAACAACTCTGGTGCAGCAGTGAGTATGGTACAGATGAGTATATACAGTGGCAGGTAAGCAACTGCAGAGAAGTCCTTCCTACTTGCAATTTATGTTTCATCAAGTGGGAGGTTAATAAAGTATCAAACAGTGATACCTGATGTGCATTTCTGTGTCAATAGTCCTTGGAAGGAAAAGTCTAAGGGGCCATGAGGTGCTTTGTCAGTCACTGGTATAGTTTTGGAGGTTGTGTTGAGAAGTTTGAGCAGGGAAGGCTAAGCAAGTTATCTGGAGAATTCCATGTGTGGGGGTGTGGGAGATGGGAGGCTGATGCTTCACATTTCCCTGGGGATGGTCATGTTTCAAAGGCCTTTTGTGGATGAGAAGGGGGATCTGTGCATTTGAGTAACCAGAAATGTCTGAGGCTGCAGAGTAGAGAGCTAGAGGCCTGAGGAGGGGCCCATACAAGATACTACAGGAAACATTAAGGTTTTTATAATCTCAAAACTCAGCCTGGCTGCAGCCTGGAGAACAGGGCAATGAGATGTGTTAGGGACTCAGAGCAGAGTCAGGGAGATGAGTGTGTCAGCAGTGTGTGCAGTACATGGTCCAGGGATGAGATGATGTGGTTTGGTTTAGGGTGAAATAGAGAGACTTGGCCATATTTGAGAGCCACTCAGGGGCACATTTTGAGTTGGGTATTAGGGGCGGGGAGGGGAGAGGTGGATGTCAGGCTGCTTTGGTTTTTCAGGCTGTAAAATCACCTGGATTCACTATGATAAGGAATGTTAAGAGAGAACGAAATCTGAGGAGATGACTAGCCTGGACTTAGTTTTGGATTCTGAGAGCATTTTAAAAATACTCGGTGTTTGCTGTAAGACCCGCCTCACTGAGCAGCCATTGGCTGGATTCAACCTCCTGTCCTGTTCTCTAACAGGTAGCAGCAATTATCAGAAAATCATTTTCTTCCTTTCCCTGCCTCTCACTTAGATGTGATGATGCCCAACTAGAAGGTGAAAAGGGCTGCAGGAGTGAAAGAAAAGGTCAACTGAGTTTACTGACCAGGTGGTCAGAACTGGGCAAGATTTGACCACAGATGGGCTGAAGGTGTGGTGGGCATGCAGAGTTTAAAACACAGTGTGGCATTGAGCCCTGCTGCCCCACAGCCTCCTGAAGCCTGGGGCTCAGTAGACTAAGTGGTTCATCATCCAGCATTTCTGCTCAGGTCATGTCTGGCAGCCCCAGGAAGGAAACCCACTACCCCTGCCCATCTTGGATGGGGTACGGTGGTCCATCCCCATGGGCAGAACTACACATGGTCTTCATAGTGTTGTGTCTTCTTGTTTTCATGTGCTTTTCAATGTCATTTTTTCCATGTACAAAATATGAATGATTTACTGTGACTTTATAGGCCCCAGAAACCCCTCTATTTTATCTTAATAAGGAAAATAGACTGAAGATCTTATCTTTGAATGACTCCAATAGGATTATAAATATCTTGAAAGCACTATAAGTCTCCAGTTACTTTCATATCCAGTAAAATGTGTCTCTGAAGTTATATTATTCACAAAACTGCTTAGGTTTCCCCCCACCAGCCACTGGGAAGTCAATCTTTTTGGCTGAAGTTATGACTTTGGTATTTTCCCACACGATCTGTTCTGGGTCTGCACATCATCTGTATTTTATTTTCGGCCTTTTTTTTTTTTTTTTTTTTTTTTTTTAACCAGCCTGAGTCCTAGAAAAAAATCCAGCCAGCACTTCTGACACCTTTACAAGCTGGTTATGTGTTGGAATCTCATTTAACCCCTAGAAGATTGTGACATCTTTCGTCACTCAAACCTATTATTTGTGGAGCAGTGTTGGGAATTTCTGTCCTACTATGTACACACTGATGGTGTCTGGTATCACTGACTCGATGGACATGAGTTTGAGCGTGCTCCAGGAACTGGTGATGGACAGGGAAGCCTGGCGTGCTGTAGTCCATGGGGTCACAAAGAGTCGGACACGACTGAGTGACTGAACTGAACACATGCACACACTGAATATTGAGTTTTTGTCTTAGCAACACATTTAAGCTGAAATTGGTATTTGATTCTGTCTAGACAAGATGTACAATATATGCATACAACTTTTTGCTTGTTGCTGTGTTAGCTCAGTCTATGTAAAGCTGTAGCAATGCAGGTTGCATGGATTTGAAGAACCCTGTAATCTATTCCTTCCCTTACCCATGATTTGCTGACTCTGTACAAGGCTTGGTCTCTGTTGGAGTTGGAACTAGTGTCTGTAAGTGTGTGAGTTATGTAGTGTCTATATCTCCTGTGTGACATATAGGAGAATCCCTCATGGGATTCAGGGGTAGAGAGGACAGTGCCAGCTGGTGATGTCCTGACAGCTTCCCAGGAGGATTAGCTTTTGAGATGGACTGGAAGGGTGGGTGGGTTAGTACTCAGGGTGCAGAGGCCACCTGGGGAGTGTGGACTTAGGTGCTTATGGATCACTGGGGGATATTAAGTATGGTAGACTGCCGGGGTCCAGCCCCGGCTGATCCAGGGAGTTTGAAGTGTGGATGGCGTCAGCGAGGATCAGGATACAATAGCGTCAATTAGATATTAATTAGAGATGTAAAGAGTAATAGAATGAGGATAGCTCAGTAGGGAAATTCAGTGGAGAAAAGAGGCTGAGTAGCTTGGTTTATGCGGGAGACCAATAAAACTTCAAGCAAGAAGTTTGCACCACTTACGTAGGCTGCAGGCGTCCTTCCATTCTCCCAAAGGAGAGGAGACCCTGAGGCCTCCCCAGTCGGATCTTAGAAGCCCAGGCAAAATTAGTAAGCTTGGTGGGTTCCGCACTCCAGATGGAGACTCAGCCAGAGTTTGAGAAAGAGAGCGACATGGGGAGACCAGTATTTCGAGAAACTGATTCCAATTCTTTATTTTCCATGGTCTACTTTTATACACTGAGATGTTATGCAAAAGTCACGCAGGGTCAGCAGTCCTGACTTTTATCAAAGTCAGGTGCTTCATACAAATGTATACAGAGGTCTTAGGGATGTTACATCATCATCTGGCCAGGGGGCCTGCTGACAATTTATGATCCTCTCCTTGTGACAGCGGTCAGTCAACCAGGACACTTATTTCTCCAGGGGTGATTATTCTTAAAACAGACACCACCCAAATAAAGTTACATTCCTATAGGGTGAGGGTGTAGTGGGTTTTAGTTAAGGAAAGAATTTACTTGGCCTAAGGTCTAACGTGATTTATATCAAAGGTTAATACTTATTTCTTCTATATATTCATTAATGTGTGTAAGGGCAGGGGATATGGAGACTTAGCAACAAACATTGTCTCAACAAATGAAAAACCCTTCACCAATACAATTTCTAATCAGCCCACTGTACTTATACTAATGGTTTTCTAACTTTTCTAAGGAACCTGTTTTTAGAAGGTTTAAAGCATCTCATGCCTCTCATGGTTGGGAGGCTGTGAGCAATCACATGTGGCTGGACAAGCCTGTCAGGCAGGCTAGAGAACCTTCAGAGGAGTTTGTAGGTTAAAACACTCTTGTCATGCCCAGGAGTTTTTATTAACTGAAGCTTCTCTGAAAAAGGTGGTGGGGGACACCCCCCCGTAAAGTCAGAGGTGTAGGTGAGAGCACAAAGTAGTAAAGCAGGCAGGCTCTGGTTATGGGGGTAGATGCTCGAGGATTTCCAGGAGGCTCAATCCCGCCTTTGCGTATGTCGAGCCTCCTTCCTCATGACCTTTGCCATGGGCGGAGTGCCTCCCGCTGGCTCCCCGCATCATTCTCAGAGGTGTTGTAAAGAGATCAGGAAGGAGTGCTGTTGGGGAGGGCCAGGGAAGGAACCAGGAAAAAAACCAAGAATATTGTATCAGTATTTGAAATGATTAATAGTAAGTTAGACTCTGAAATTATGTTGCTTCAAGAGAAAAGGAAAATTGGGGGATGAATGAGCTGTGGCAGAACAGACAAGAGCTGCCACGTGACTGATGATGGGAGAGGTGATGTGGAGAGAGAACTCAGGCTGTGGTAATTGAGAGCCTGCAGAAGAGTCCTCAGACCACCGTCCATCCATCCTGCCCCCTGTTGGACATGGGCTCGGGGTGGGGAGGAGTAGTTGTGCCCCATGTTAGGTTCTCAGTGAGCCTGGATGAGAGGAGGAGGAAATGAGAAGATCTTATCTCCTGACTGCTGGTCTTTGAGAGAAATGCAAGGGTACTGCTTTCTTTTTCCTGCACAGAAGCAGGTTTTCATGATCAGTTTTTGCCAATTGTTTTTTTGGAGAGGAAGATTGCAATCACATTTGTAGCTCTGTGGTGTGATAGGTGAGAATGTCAAAGACTTGAAAGATGTTTATGATTTTAGGGGAGTAGGTTCCTATTTAAATTTTTTCTTTCTCAAACATCCCCAGAAGCTTTTATCAGTTGCCCCTGTGTTGGTAGGGATTTGGTTTGCATCTGGGTCCTAGAATTGCCCATATTAAAGCTGCTTACAAGGATAGTTTGCTTTTCTCTCATACAAGAGTCCTTGTAAGGGTCTATATTCTCTTCCTGGGGCTGCCTTTACAAAGTAACACAAACCACAAGACCTAAAATCACAGAAGTATATTATTTCACAGACCTGGAGGCTGAAAGTCTGAAATCAAGGTGTCAGCAGGGCCACGATCTCTCGAAATCCTGTAAGGGAGACTCCTTTGTCAGCTCTGTTAACTTAAATGGTTTCAGACAAACCTTGTTTTTCCTAGGCTTGTAATTGCCATCACTCCAGCCTCTGTCTCCATCATCATCTGCCTGTTTTCTGCCAGTGTGTCTGTCTCTGCATCTCTCTTCTTATAAGGGCACTAATCCTGTTGGATTCAGGGCCCACCCTACTCCACTGTGATCTCACCTTAATGGATTACACCTATAACAACCCTATGTCCAAATATAGTCACATTTTGAGCTAATTGGGTTTAGGACATATCTTTTTTGTGGTGATACAACTCTCCCCATAATAAGTGCCATGGCTAGTGTGAACCTCCATGGTGTTGGGACCCAGACTCTTTCTGTCTTATTATGTTACTCCACTGCATGTGACCTTGACCCCGCTGGCAGCCTCCAAGGCCCATGAGGTGGGGTGGAAGCTGGAAGGTCCTGGTTGCTGTCACTCTCCACTGACCTTGATTTAGCCACATGGCTGTGCCTATCTGCTTGTGAGGCTGGAGAGAGAGGCCCTCCTTCCAAACTGCCACATGCAGCCAAAATCCAGGGTTTGTTACCACAGAAGAATGAGAGCAGATTTTGAAGACAGTCAGCAGTCTCTGCCACACATTCATAGTTCTTAGGGGTGTGGGTAATGGAGGTGGTCTCAGTTGTTTACTCAATTTCTCTACCACTGTAGTTTCTTTCATTGAGTTATTAATACATCTAACATTTGCAGGGCAAGAGAGAGTTTTCTGGCATATGTTTATGTTAGCTTTGTAGTGGTTCACAGGACTTGGTTTTATTCAGCTAAATCACATTGAATGACTGCTAAGTGCTGTGAAAATAGCAAGAAGTGGAAGATGCAGTCATTCCTGTCGAGCTGGAGAGAAGGCACTGACTAAAGAGAAGAGATAAGTGACAGTGAAAAGATGCTTGTGAAGTATTTTTAAGAGGTAGAAATTTAATAAGAACATTTTCTTTTTAGAATGATAACAAGTGATAGCTAATGAAAAGCAGTGATATTGATTTAACACACATGAGGAAAACAGAGTGGTCTTAAGTGCTCACATGAGGGTTATGACCCACAGCAGGCAGAGCCAGAGTTTTCATTTAGCATTTCTTCTATAGGTCTTGTGTTCCCAGCCTGTCTTGTGCCACCTGATTGAAGAAGGCCTGGGAATGGCCTTCCTCTCTATGTTCCTAGCAGTGTCACATGGTGCTTGGTGCATAGTGGGATTCAGTAAATATGTGTGGAATAATTTCCTATCAGCTTCCATGTTTATTGTTGGTAACACAAGACTAAAGCAATATAAATGTCCAGGTTCTAAATGTGTTGGATTTTGGAGCTATATTTTCTCCTTAGGGAAAAACTTGTACACTGAGAAATACTGAGAAAGTTGCAGACAGACTCATGGCCAGGCCGTCTCTCTATTTATGTCATATATACACATGCATATACACACATTACACACACACACACACACACACACACACACACACTCCCTTATATAAAGAACTCTATGTATATTATATGTCTTATATTATGAATGTATATACTATATGCTGTAATAATAGTGTATATTATTCTATATATTAGTTTATTCTGATGTGAACCAACACTTCAAGTACAAATGGCAAGACAATTTGTAGGTTGTATAGATTTTTACTGCAAATTCCAGGGAAGCAATTATTTTTGTTTGTGTTTCATCCCACAGACTAAACTATCTATGTTTTTCCTTTTTCCGTAGAACTTTTTGTTACTTGATGAGATATCACAGCTCAACCCTCAACTGCCATCAGATGATAAAACAATTGTGCACATGAAAGATTTTACTGCTTTTTGGGATAAGGTAATAATTCCTCCATTCCTAGATCATGACTGCTAATAGATAACTGTGACATAGATTTATTGGAGAATTTTGAGATTTTACCCATGGTGTAAAAATGTGACTTGCACATTTACTGCAAGTATGTTATACAAATTATCAAAATCAGAGATATTTTTGCAACTAACAGAGATTATGTGTAAAATCAGCCTAAGATATTTGATGTGTTGTCTATTTCATTTTCAAGAGAGCTTTCAACACATTAGCTCATCTTGAACTTAAAGTAAATATGTTTGTAATGTTAGAATTTACAGGACTGGAGAGACAAAATGGCAGGGCAATGCCAGATTCTGAAGCCTGAACAGGGAGGGAGCTCAGTGTCTGGCCCTGGGAAACTGTGAGGTGTGGAGACAGGAAGCTGAATGTATGTGGCTCATTATTTTGTTGTCATAACTGAGTGAAAGTAGTAAAATATAACTCTCAGTATTAGACAAGAAAGGAGTGGAGAAGCTTAAAAACATCTCTCATGTTTAAAAATCTAGCTTCTTATTGATAGATTTGTATTCCTATAATATCCAAGTCTCCTTTTTAGTGATGAAAAATAATTGTCATTGTTTCAGTCTGTTAATGTTTTAGACATATTTTAGAATGTTTTTTAGTATGTTTATGTTCAAGACAACATAAACAGATGAAGAGATATTCCATGTTCCTGGGTAGGAAGAATCAATATTGTGAAAATGACTATACTACCAAAGATTCAATGTGATCCTTATCAAGTTACTAATGGCATTTTTCATGGAGCTAGAACAAAAATTTCACAGTTCTTATGGAAACACAAAAGACCCAAAATAGCCAAAGCAGTCCTGAGAAAGAATGGAGCTGAAGGAATCAACTTTCCTGATTTAAGATTATACTGCAAAGCTACAGTCATCAAGACAGTATGGTACTGGAACAAAAACAGAAATATAAACCAATGAAACAAGATAGAAAGCCCAGAAATAAACCCATGCACCTATGGGTACCTTATTTTTGACAAAGGAGGCAAGAATATATAATGGGGCAAAGACAGCCTCTTCAATAAGTGGTGCAGGGAAAACTTGACAGCTACATTGTAAAAGAATGAAATTAGAACACTTTTTAACACCATACACAAAGATAAACTCAAAATGGACTAAAGATCTAAATGTAAGACCAGAAACTATAAAACTCTTAGAGGAAAACTTAGGCAGAACACTCAATGAGATAAATCAAAGCAAGATCCTCTATGACCACCTCTTAGAGTAACAGAAATAAAAAAGAAAAAAAGAAAAAGAAAACAAGTGGGACCTGATTAAACTTAGAAGCTTTTGTACTTCAAAGGGAACTATAATCAAGATTTAAAGACAATCTTCAGAATTGGAGAAAATAATAGCAAATGAAATAACTGACAAGGGATTACTTTCCAAAATATATGAACAGCTCATACAACTCAATGCCAGAAAAACAAACAACCCAATCAAAGAGTTGGAAAAAGACCTAAACAGACATTTCTCTAAAGAAGACATACAGATGGCTCACAAACACTTGAAAAGATGCTCAACATAACTGATTATTAGAAAAATGCAAATCAAAATGACAATGAGATATCACCTCACACAGATCAGAATGGCCATCATCAAAAAGTCTACAAACAATAAATGCTGGAGAGGATGTGTAGAAAAAGGAATACTCTTACACTGTTGGTGATAATGTAAATTGATACAGCCACTATGGAAGATGGTATGGAGATTCCTTAAAAAGCTAGGAATAAAACCACCATGCTCCTGCTGCTAAGTCGCTGTAGTCGTGTCCTACTCTGTGTGACCCCATAGACAGCAACCCACCAAGCTCTGCCATCCCTGGGATTCTCCAGGCAAGAACAATGGAGTGGGTTGCCATTTCCTTCTCTAATGCATGAAAGTGAAAAGTGAAAGTGAAGTCACTCAGTCGTGTCCGACCCTTAGCGACCTCATGGACTGCAGTCAACCAGGCTCCTCCCTCCATGGGAGTTTCCAGGCAAAAGTACTGGCCATATGACCCAGAAATCCCACTCTGAGCAATCCCACCAAAATTGAAATTGATACATGTATCCCATTGTTCATTGCAGCACTGTTTACAATAGGTAGGACATGGAAGCAACCTAGTTATCCATTGACAGATGAAGGGATAAAGAAGTTGTGGTAAATATACACAATGGAATATTACTAAGCTATTAAAAAGAACATATTTGAATCAGTTCTAATGAGGTAGATGAAACTGAAGCCTATTATACAGAGTGAAGTAAGTCAGAAAGAAAAATATCAATACAGTATATTAACACATATACATGGAATTTAGAAAGATGGTAACGATGACCTTATATGCAAGACAGCAAAAGAGACACAGATATAAAGAACAGACTTTTGGACTCTGTGGGAGAAGGTGAGGGTGGGATGATTTGAGAGAATAGTATTGAAACATATATATTGCCATATGTGAAATAGATGACCAGTTAAAGTTCGATGCATGAAACAGGGCATTCAAAGCAGCTGTACTGGGACAATCCAGAAGGGGTTGGGGAGGCAGGTTGGAGGAGGGTTCAGGAAGGGGAACACATGTACACCTGTGGCAAAAAATTTCTAAAAAAAAAAGAAAAGGAAGAAGAAAGAAAAACAAGTTAATGTTTTTTTTTATTTTATTTTTAAACTTTACAATATTGTATTAGTTTTGCCAAACATCAAAATGAATCCGCCACAGGTATACCCGTGCTCCCCATCCTGAACCCTCCTCCCTCCTCCCTCCCCATACCCTCCTTCTGGGTCATCCCAGTGCGCCAGCCCCAAGCACAAACACATGAAAAGATGCTCAACATCACTCATTATCAGAGAAGTTAATGTTTTATAATTCAGTTCTTCCCAGAGGAATGTTTTCATTTTTAAGATTATCCCAATAGTTTATTCAGACGTTGTCTTTTAGTTTTTTGGGCATTTTACTGATTAACTGTAACCTCTCTTTAAAAACAAAAATTATCAGTTACTGGCAATTTTCTTAACACTAAGAACATGTAAAGACATACACACACCCTTAAGTCTCTCAGGAATATGACCTGTAATTGGCATGACTTCTCCCTCACATTGGATTGTGTGCTATTGCATGTACCTCCATGTTTTTTGTTTTCTTACAGCAGAAGTACTTTATGGCCCCTGTTTAGCCAGGACAGATAATGCATGTAACACATATTAAAACTGAGGTCTTATCACTCTGACCCACAAAGTCATAATTTCTTATTTCCCTATTTTTCTTGTTGTTGTTGTTGTCATTGTTGGTGTTAAATTAGAGCTCTTGTGAAGTTGGACTTTTGACGGGTATTTATAAGAGTTACTTTGCCAAGAAAGACTTCATCATACAAAGAGACCTGCTTCCTTAGCATTACTGAGATTCATTTTTTATCAAATGAAAATGGAGAGATAGTGGAGGTTTCAATTTATTAGTAGAGGGCCAGGCTCATCATGTACTTAAGCTGCCACATCATGGAGATTAATGAAATAGTTAAAACCAAGGGTCATAATGAAAACATAAATGTTAAAAACTTTCTATATTGACTATTCTATTAAGTATATTATTTTAATAAGTTAGTATACATCATAAAATTTGCATTTCAAATTTCAGCTTGTCATTTCAACTGCTAAATTCTGTGGCTATCTAATACTGTGTCCATATGGATAGCTGGTAAAAGGAGCCTTCTAAAGGCAACTGAAGTTGTTTCAGACCCTGGAAGAGAAAAGATTGGATAAAAATTCCTGTAGAATACATTATCTTAAAATAGGAAGGAGAAAAATGTGGGCTATATTTAGCATATCAATGACTATTTTGTTATTTTCTCCAATTTCTGAAGTAATGTGTGTTACTTTATTGAAAGGGGCACATCTTTATAAACTTTAATTTGCAGGAATCAGAAACCCCAGCCCTACAAGGCCTTTCATTTACTGTCAGACCTGGTGAACTGTTGGTTGTGGTTGGACCTGTGGGAGCAGGAAAGGTAAGCCATGATACCTTGTTCAGCTTGCTGCAACGCCACAGCCCCTGTTAAATTCTCAGGGTTGAGGGACTTCCCTGGTGGTCCAATGGTTAAGAATCTGCCCTCCAATGCAGGAGACATGGGTTGGATCCCTGGTCGGGGAACTAAGATCCCACATGCCTCAGGGCAACTAAGCCTGTGTGCTGCAATGAAAGATCTTAAGTATTGCAACTATGACCCAACACAGCCAAAAATAAATAAATAAATATTTTAAAAAATTCTTAAGGGTTGAGCCTAAAGCTGTGTATAACACAGTTTGAACTGGGCAAATCTAGAATCGCTTTCCTCTAGGTATGTTCCATGGGACATTCGTTTTGCAAGAAGGTTTCATGGCCACAGAAATCTGGGTAAATGCACACTGTGTTTTCCTTCTTGGTGCTTCATGTTGCACAGTTGGGAGCTGCTTGTCGGATGTTTGGACATCTCAGTGAAGGACATTATTTATGTGACATCTATTCAGGACAGAATGAGACAGTGGGGACTTCTTTTTGTGACCTTCAGGAAGTCTGGAGGTTGTGAAGGCTCTTCCAGGGAGCTTTGAGCATTTTCTCACATGACTTGACTTGATCCTGTCAGTGCACATGTAGTGAATGTGCAGCCATGTGCTGGAGCTAAAGAAACAGATGTGAGCGAGACCCTGACACCTCTGCCATCCAGAGACAACCAGGTTCTGGGGTGAGACAGATATGCAGGCAGATTATTTTAGCCCAGTGCGCTAGCACTGTGATGTAGGGACACAGACACACCACATCTGTGTGGTGTACAAGATTTGAAGGACATGTGTACATTCACTTAGTCTCTTGTGTTCTGTACAACAAAATACAGAAATCTAAACGTAAGTGTGTACATGAGAGGTTGATGATTTTTTCTGTGATGGACTTTTGCTCTCTGGACACAACTCAATTTAGAGTTCTTTTAATAATCATCTTTGGATATAGTTTTCACGTGTAGCTTTTTAAGAACAAGTATTTGTCAAGTGAAGGATATCCAGATGTAGGAACAGCTGTATAAGCATCAGATGCAAGAAATACACATCCTGCTGGGCTGCTCTGCTAGTTAAGAATGTTAAACATTCTTTTTTTTTTTTTTTTTTTTTTTATTTTTATTTTTTTTTAATTTTATTTTATTTTTAAACTTTACATAACTGTATTAGATTTGCCAAATATCAAAATGAATCCACCACAGGTATACATGTGTTCCCCATCCTGAACCCTCCTCCCTCCTCCCTCCCCATTCCATCCCTCTGGGTCATTATTTAGTTTTTCCTGAGTATAGTGCTTCATCTGGGGGAATTTTTTGGGCACAGTAGATTGTTATAGCATTTTATTAGTATTTCTTGTCAACTGTGGGTTTACATTGACCAACAGTGTTATTTTCACCTTTTTGGTTGCAACTGCCAGAACTATACTTTATCCTGTTCCAAACACAAGCGTTCTATCATGTATCAAGTGCCAGGGTGGGGTCGGCTGTGCTGCGGGGCATGTTCCGTCCCGAGTGCTGCCTGTTCACATGTGTGTGTTGCCGTCTGTTTCAGTCATCACTGTTACGTGCTCTGCTGGGGGAGCTGTCCCCGAGCCAGGGACAGGTCAGCATGCATGGAAGGATCGTGTATGTTTCTCAGCAGCCTTGGGTGTTCTCAGGAACTGTGAGGAGTAACATTTTATTTGGGAAGAAATATGAAGAAGGACGATATGAAAACGTAATAAAGGCTTGTGCTTTGGAAGAGGTGAGTAATGACTCCTAAGTTGGATATACTTGAATTTTACAAAATGATAGTATTGGTTTAACCTACAAGATTTGTTGAGAGTTTTTATTTATTTATTTATTTTAATTAGAAAAATCTTTGATTGTTGCTGATTATTTGAAGCTGTTATTCTGGATAAATATGTAGGTATATACATTGCCGTTTAAACACTCACAGAATTCCTTTTTTTTTTTTTCTTGAGGGGATCAGTCCATTCTATGAAGTTTAGTTCACTTTTAACAATTATAGAAATTTCTAAAATAGCAAGTACAGTGTAATGAATCCTCATGTACCACTCCCAGCTTCAGCCAAGATCAGCTGGTGGCCGGTCTTGCTGCATCTCTACCCCTGCGTTCTGCCTGCCCCACCCCCAACCTAGATTATTCTGGAGTAGATCCTAGATATCATATTAGTTTATCTGTCTACATTTCATTAGTTTCGTCTAAGAGAAAAAAACTTTCCTCTTTGGAAAAAAATCGCCACATTATTTCACCTGAAAAATAACCCAAATCCTGAATGTCATCAACCTTCCAATCAGAGTTTACATGTTGTTAGACATCTCACTGAGAAATCTTGTTCACTCTTGATGGAATCAGATTCCACATAAGGTCTGTCCATTGTGCTTAGTTGTTGCCTCCTCGATCCCTTTCAGTCTGTAGGTTTCCTGCTTTACTTCATTTTTTATTTATAATTTATTATTTAAAGAAAATAGAATACTTATGTCTCTTCTTAATACTGCATCATTTTATTGGAGAAGAGATTGTTTTCAGAAAGGGCATCAATTTTCACAGAAAATGGCAAAGTGAAACGTTTAACTCTATATTAGGATTTAGATGAAATTAGTGAATGAATGAGGAAAACTAAACTTATCTGATAGAATATAATTTGGCAGAAAGAAAAATGTAAATATCGATAAATAGTTTGTTATTCTCTTGGGTTATAAACATCAGTGAAAAACAGTTTTAAAGGGCTCACCCTGGTCTCTTCAGGGACGTTTAGACATCTGACTATTCTTTTATACTGTGAGGAAAAAGCTGGGGCAGACTTTCAAAGGTTTGGTGTTAAAGGCTGCAAACTCTCTTTGTGAGGAAATAGTAATTCTGCTTGAACAATGGCTTGAACACCATAGATAGTATCAGGTGAGCAGCATGTTATGATAATGTGAACAGAACAGAATTATTCATTTAATGGCTGCCATTTCTTTCTCTTGGGCTCGTGTTAATGGGAGATTGTGCTTTTGCAGAAATGATGTGAAGTTAGGAGGAATGAGCTAGATTTTTATTAAATGGTACATAGACTATATAAGAAAAGAGGAGGGGAAACAAATGTGAAACAGTGAGACAATAGCGGCTATTTATTCAGAGTCCATGTGCAAATCATTTTTGTATCTGTCTCTCACATGAGTGCATGCACACACATAAACAGGAAACAGTTCACTTCAGTTCAGTCACACAGCCATGTCCGACTCTTTGCGACCCCATGAATTGCAGCACGCCAGGCCTCCCTGTCCATCACCAACTCCCAGGATTTACTCAAACTCATGTCCATCCAGCCATCTCATCCTCTGTCATCCCCTTCTCCTCCTGTCCCCAATCCCTCCAAGCATCAGAGTCTTTTCCAACAAGTCAACTCTTTGCATGAGGTGGCCAAAGTATTAGAGTTTAAGCTTTAGCATCAGTCCTTCCAACGAACACCCAGGACTGATCTTCTTTAGAATGAACTGGTTGGATCTCCTTGCAGTCTAAGGGATTCTCAAGAGTCTTCTCCAACACCACAGTTCAAAAGCATACAATTCTTCGGTGCTCACCTTTCTTCACAGTCCAACTCTCACATCCATACATGACTACTTCAAAAACATTGCTTTCACCAGATGGACCTTTGTTGGCAAAGTAATGTCTCTGCTTTTGAATAAGCTGTATATTGTCACCCTGTTTATTTAACTTATATGCATAGTACATCATGAGAAACGCTGGACTGGAAGAAACACAAACGGGAATCAAGATTGCCGGGAGAAATATCAATAACCTCACATATGCAGATGACACCACCCTTATGGCAGAAAGTGAAGAGGAACTCAAAAGCCTCTTGATGAAAGTGAAAGTGGAGAGTGAAAAAGTTGGCTTAAAGCTCAACATTCAGAAAACGAAGATCATGGCATCCGGTCCCACCACTTCATGGGAAATAGATGGGGAAACAGGGGAAACAGTGTCAGACTTTATTTTTCTGGGCTCCAAAATCACTATAGATGGTGACTGCAGCCATGAAATTAAAAGACACTTACTCCTTGGAAGGAAAGTTATGACCAACCTAGATAGCATATTCAAAAGCAGAGACATTACTTTGCCAACAAAGGTTCATCTAGTCAAGGCTATGGTTTTTCCTGTGGTCATGTATGGATGTGACAGTTGGACTGTGAAGAAGGCTGAGCGCCAAAGAATTGATGCTTTTGCACTGTGGTGTTGGAGAAGACTCTTGAGAGTCCCTTGGACTGCAAGGAGATCCAACCAGTCCATTCTGAAGGAGATCATCCCTGGGATTTCTTTGGAAGGAATGATGCTAAAGCTGAAACTCCAGTAGTTTGGCCACCTCATACGAAGTGTTGACTCATTGGAAGAGACTCTGATGCTGGCAGGGATTGGGGGCAGGAGGAGAAGGGTACGACAGAGGATGAGAAGGCTGGATGGCATCACTGACTCGATGGATGTGGGTCTCAGTGAACTCTGGGAGTTGGTGATGGACAGGGAGGCCTGGCGTGCTGCGATTCATGGGGTCACAAAGAGTCAGATACGACTGAGCAACTGATCTGATCTAGTTTGATCATAACTTTCTTTCCAAGGAGTAAGCGTTCTTTAATTTCATGGTTGCAATCACCATCTGGAGTGATTTTGGAGCCCCTCCAAAAATAAAGTCTGACACTGTTTCCACTGTTTCCCCATCTATTTCCCATGACTGATGGGACCAGATGACATGATCTTAGTTTTCTGAATGTTGAGCTTTAGACCAACTTTTCACTCTCCTCTTTCAGTTTTATCAAGAGACTTTTTAATTCCTCTTCATGTTCTGCCATAAGGGTGGTGTCATCTGCATATCTGAGGTTATTGATATTTCTCCCAGCAATCTTGATTCCAGCTTGTGCTTCTTCCATCCCAGTGTTTCTCGTGATGTATTCTGCATATAAGTTAAATAAACAGGGTGACAATATACAGCCTTGATGTACTCCTTTTCCTATTTGGAACCAGTCTGTTGTTCCATGTCCAGTTCTAACTGTTGCTTCCTGACCTGCATATAGGTTTCTCAAGAGGTAGGTCAGGTGGTCTGGTATTCCCATTTCTTTCACAATTTTCCACAGTTTATTGTGATCCACACAGTCAAAGGCTTTTGCATAGACAATAAGCAGAAATAGATGTTTTTCTGAAACTCTCTTGCTTTTTCAATGATCCAGTAGATGTTGGGAATTTGATTTCTGGTTCCTCTGCCTTTTCTTAAACCAGCTTGAACATCTGGAAGTTCACGGTTCACATATTGCTGAAGTCTGGCTTGGAGAATTTTGAGCATTACTTTGCTAGCATGTGAGACGAGTGCAATTGTGTGATAGTTTGAGCATTCTTTGTCATTGCCTTTCTTTGGGATGGGAATGAAAACTGACCTTTTCCAGTCCTGTGGCCACTGCTGAGTTTTCCAAATTTGCTGGCATATTGAGTGCGGCACTTTCACAGCATCATCTTCCAGGATTTGAATTAGCTCAACTGGCTATTTCCACTAGCTTTGTTCATGTGATACTTTCTAAGGCCCACTGACTTCACATTCCAGGATGTCTGGCTCTAGTTGAGTGATCACACCATCGTGATTATCTGGGCCATGAAGATCTTTATTTTGTACAGTTCTTCTGTGTATTCTTGCCACCTCTTCTTAATATCTTCTGCTTCTGTTCAATCCATAACATTTCTGTCCTTTATTGAGCCCATGTTTGCATGAAATGTACCCTTGGTATCTCTAATTTTCTTGAAGAGATCTCTAGTCTTTCCTGTCTGTTGTTTTCCCTGATTTCTTTGCATTGATCACTGAAGAGGCTTTCTTATCTCTTCTTGCTATTCTTTGGAACTCTGGATTCAGATACTTATATCTTTCCTTTTCTCCTTTGCTTTTCACTTCACTTTTTTTTCAAAGCTATCTGTAAGTCCTCCCCAGACAGCCATTTTGCTTTTTTGCATTTCTTTTTCATGGGGATGGTCTTGATCCCTGTCTTCTGTACAATGTCATGAACCTCCATCCACAGTTCATCAGGAACTCTGTCTATCAGATCTAGTCCCTTAAATCTATTTCTCACTTCCACTGTATAATTGTAAAGGATTTGATTTAGGTCATACCTGAATGGTCTCATGGTATTCCCTACTTTCTTGAATTTAAGTCTGAATTTGGCAATAAGGAGTTCATGATCTGAGCCACAGTCAGCTCCTGGTCTTGTTTTGCTGATTGTATACAGCTTCTCCATCTTTGGCTGCAAAGAATACAATCAGTCTTATTTTGGTGTTGACCATCTGGTGATGTCCATGTGTAGAGTCTTCTCTTGTGTTCTTGGAAGAGGGTGTTTGCTAAGACCAGTGCGTTCTCTTGGCAAAACACTAATACTTCAAGCCCAAATTTGCCTGTTATTCCAGGTATTTCTTGAATTCTTACTTTTGCATTCCAGTCCCCTATAATGAAAAGGATGTCTTTTTTGGGTCTTAGTTCTAAAAGGCCTTGGAGGTCTTCATAGAACCATTCAACTTCAGCTTCTTCAGTGTTACTGGTTGGGGCATAGGCTTGGATTACCATGATATTGAATAGTTTGCCTTGGAAATGAACAGAGATCATTCTGTCATTTTTGAGATTGAATCCAAGTACTGCATTTCAGACACTTTTGTTGACCATGATGGCTACCGCATTTCTTTTAAGGGATTCCTGCTGGCAGTAGTAGATATAATGGTCATCTGAGTTAAATTCACCTATTCCAGTCCATTTTAGTTTGCTGATTCCTCAGATCATGAACTCCTTATTGCCAAATTCAGACTTAAATTGAAAAAAGTAGGGAATACCACGAGACCATTCAGGTAAGACCTAAATCAAATCCCTTAGATTATACAGTGGAAATGAGAAATAGATTTAAGGGCCTAGATCTGATAGATAGAGTGCCTGATGAACTATGGAATGAGGTTTGTGACATTGTACAGGAGACAGGGATCAAGACCATCCTCATGGAAAAGAAATGCAAAACAGCAAAATGGCTGTCCGGGGAGGACTTACAAATAGCTGTGAAAAGAAGAGAAGCGAAAAGCAAAGGAGAAAAGGAAAGATATAAGCATCCAAATGCAGAGTTCCAAAGAATAGCAAGAAGAGATAAGAAAGCCTTCTTCAGTGATCAATGCAAAGAAATAGAGGAAAACAACAGAATGGGAAAGATAGAGATCTCTTCAAGAAAATCAGAGATACCAAAGGAACATTTCATGCAAAGATGGGCTCGATAAAGGACAGACAGAAATGGTATGGACCTAACAGAAGCAGAAGATATGAAGAAGAGGTGGCAAGAATACACAGAAGAACTGTACAAAAAAGATCTTCATGACCCAGATAATCACGATGGTGTGAACACTCAACTAGAGCCAGACATCCTGGAATGTGAAGTCAGTGGGCCTTAGAAAGCATCACTACAAACAAAGCTAGTGGAGGTGATGGAATCCCAGTTGAGCTATTTTCACTCAATATGCCAACAAATTTGGAAAACTCAGCAATGGCCACAGGACTGGAAAATGTCAGTTTTCATTCCAATCCCAAAGAAAGGCAATGCCAAAGAATGCTCAAACTACCACACAATTGCACTCATCTCACATGCTAGTAAAGTAATGCTCAAAATTCTCCAAGCCAGGCTTCAGCAATATGTGAACCGTGAACTTCCAGATGTTCAAGCTGGTTTAAGAAAAGGCAGAGGAACCAGAGATCAAATTCCCAACATCTGCTGGATCATCGAAAAAGCGAGAGAGTTCCAGAAAAACATCTATTTCTGTTTTATTGACTATGCCAAAGCCTTTTACTGTGTGGACCACAATAAACTGTGGAAAATTGTGAAAGAAATGGGAATACCAGACCATCTGACCTGCCTCTTGAGAAACCTATATGCAGGTCAGGAAGCTACAGTTAGAACTGGACATGGAACAACAGACTGGTTCCAAATAGGAAAAGGAATACATCAAAGCTGTATATTGTCACCCTGCTTGTTTAACTTATATGCAGAGTACATCATGAGAAACGCTGGACTGGAAGAAACACAAGCTGGAATCAAGATTGCCGGGAGAAATATCAATAACCTCAGATATGCAGTTGACACCACCCTTATGGCAAAAAGGGAAGAGGAACTCAAAAGCCTTTTGATGAAAGTGAACATGGAGAGTGAAAAATTTTGCTTAAAGCTCAACATTCACAAAGTGAAGATCATGGCATCCGGTCCCATTACTTCATGGGAAATAGATGGGGAAACAGTATCAAACTTTATTTTTGGGGGCTCCAAAATCACTGCAGATGGTGACTGCAGCCATGAAATTAAAAGACACTTACTCCTTGGAAGGAAAGTTATGACCAACCTAGATAGCATATTCAAAAGCAGCTACATTACTTTGCCAACAACGGTCCGTCTAGTCAAGGCTGTGGTTTTTCCTGTGGTCATGTATGGATATGAGAGTTGGGTGTGGTTTTTCCTGTGGTCATGTATGGGCTATGAAGATGGCTGAGTGCAGAAGAATTGATGCTTTTGAACTGTGGTGTTGGAGAAGACTCTTGAGAGTCCCTTGGACTGCAAGGAGATCCAACCAGTCCATTCTGAAGGAGATCAGCCCTGGGATTTCTTTGGAAGGAATGATGCTAAAGCTGAAACTCCAGTACTTTGGCAACCTCATGCGAAGAGTTGACTCATTGGAAATGACTCTTATGCTGGGAGGGATTGGGGGCAGGAGGAAAATGGGACAACAGAAGATGAGATGGTTGGATGGCATCACTGACTCGATGGGCATGAGTCTGAGTGAACTCTAGGTCTTGGTGATGGACAGGGAGGCCTGGAGTGCTGCGATTCATGGGATCACAAAGTGTCTGATACGACTGAGTTACTGAACTGAACTGAACTGAATTTGCCTTGATTCATGGACCTAACATTCCAGGTTTCTATGCAATGTTGCTCTTACAGCATCGGACCTTGCTTCTATCACCAGTCACATCCACAACAGGGTATTGTCTTTGCTTTGGCTCCATCCCTTCATTCTTTCTGGAGTTATTTCGCCACTGATCTCCTGTAGCATATTGGGCACTTACCAACCTGGGGAGTTCCTCTTTCAGTATCCTATTATTTTGCCTTTTCATTACTGTTTATGGGGTTCTCAAGGCAAGAATACTGAAATGGTTTGCCATTCCCTTCTCCAGTGGACCACATTCTGTCAGACCTCTCCAACATGACCCATCCGTCTTCGGTGGTCCCATGTGGCATGGCTTAGTTTCATTGAGTTGGACAAGGCTGTGGTCTGTGTGATCAGATTGGCTAGTTCTCTGTGATTATGGTTTCAGTGTGTCTGCCCTCTGATGCGCTCTAACAACCCTACTGTCTTCCTTGGGTTTCTCTTATGTTGGACGTGGGGTATCTCTTCACGGCTGCTCCAGCAAAGCGCAGCTGCTGCTCCTTACCTTGGATGAGGGGTATCTCCTCACGGCCACCCCTCCTGACCTTGAATGTGGAATAGCTCCTCTTGGCCCTCCTGCACCTGTGCAGCCACCGTTCCTTGGATGTGGATTCGCTCCTCTCTGCTGCCACCCCTGACCTCAGGCATGTCGTAGCTCCTCTCTGCTGCTGCGCCTGACCTCGGACGTGGGGTAGCTCCTCTTGGTCGCTCCTGCACCGTCGCAGTCTGACACTCTTGGTTGTCGCCCCTTACCTTGAGTGAGGGGTAGCTCCTCTCGGCCACGCTTCTTTGGGGTCCTTCACAGCCAGCGCACTTATGCGCGGTCTGTCACAGCTGGTGGGCTTCTGAGTGGTCACATGATTTATTCTTTATAAGTATCCTTGATGTTCCTATGTTCATTTTATAGTAGGAGAAACTGATACTTGAGGGATCAAACAGCTCATCCCTGCCTTTACAGCTCAAGTTTAGATCTGTTTCTGCATAACCCTAGATTCCATGTAAGGTGGGGTGTGGAGTAAACAGATTTCAGGCATTTCCTCTTTATCTTAATCACATCCATTTCCTGACACCCAAATCAAATTCCAGAGACCCAGCCAGGGTGTGTCTGTTTCTTTTGTGACCTTACTTTTCTGGTGAAGAAAGAGACACACCCTGGTTATTTATTATTTTTTTAAATTTAATTTTATTTTTTAAACTTTACATAATTGTATTAGTTTTGCCAAATATCAAAATGAATCTGCCACAGGTATACATGTGTTCCCCATCCTGAACCCTCCTCCATCCTCCCTCCCCTTTCTATCCCTCTGGGTCGTCCCAGTGCACCAGCCCCAAGTATCCAGTATCGTGCATCGAATCTGGACTGGCAACTCGTTTCATACATGATATTTTACATGTTTCAATGCCATTCTCCCAAATCTTCCCACCCTCTCCCTCTCTCACAGAGTCCCTAAGACTGTTCTATACATCAGTGTCTCTTTTGCTGTCTCGTACACAGGGTTATTGTTACCATCACCCTGGTTAGAGTCTCTGTTTACATGTCCCCTTACACCTTCATCCATTGCTCACCTTTTAAGAAGTTTTTACTTCTAAACTTCCTCAATTGAGAGGCAGCACAATACCATGGATAAGCATGGAAACTAGAGGCAGTATGATGTGAAAGAGCAGAAGTCTCTGAACTGACATGAGCTAGGTCAGATTCTAGCTCTTCTGTTCAATAGCTGAAAAAGGAAGATATACCTATTTCAATGCAGAGTTCCAAAGAATAACAAGGAGAGATAAGAAAGCCTTCCTCAGTGATCAATGCAAAGAAATAGAGGGAAACAACAGAATGGGAAAGACTAGAGATCTCTTCAAGAAAATTAGAGATACCAAAGGAATATTTCATGCAAAGATGGACACAATAAAGGACAGAAATGGTATGAACCTAAGAGAAGCAGAAGATATTAAGAAGAGGTGGTAATAATACACAGAAGGACTATACAAAAAAAGATCTTCACCACCCAGATAATCACGATGGTGTGATCACTCACCTAGACCCAGACATCCTGGAATGGAAAGTCAAGTGGGCCTTAGGAAGTATCACTATGAACAAAGCTAGTGAATGTGATGGAATTCCATTTAAGCTATTTCAAATCCTAAAAGATGATGCTGTGAAAGTGCTGCACTCAATATGTCAGCAAATTTGGAAAACTCAGCAGTGGCCACAGGACTAGAAAAGGTCAGTTTCATTCCAATCCCAAAGAAAGGCAATGCCAGAGAATGCTCAAAACCACACAATTGCACTCATCTCACATGTTAGCAAACTAATGCTCAAAATTCTCCAAGCTTGGCTTCAACAGTACATGAACTGTGAACTTTCAGATGCTCAAGCTGGATTTAGAAAAGGCAGAGGAACCAGAGATCAAATTGCCAACATATGCTGGATCATCAAAAAAGAGAGTTCCAGAAAAACATCTATTTATGTTTTATTGACTATGCCAAAACTTTGACCGTGTGGACCACAGCAAACTCTGGAAAATTCTTGAAGAGGTGGGAATACCAGACCACCTGACCTGCCTCTTGAGAAATCTGTATGCAAGTCAGGAAGCAACAGTTAGAACTGGACATGGAACAACAGACTAGTTCTGAATCAGGAAAAGAGTACATCAAGGCTGTATATTGACACCATGCTTATTTAACTTTTATGAAGAATACATAATGAGAAATGCTGGGCTGGATGAAGCACAGGCTAGAATTAAGATTGCCGGGAGAAATATCAAAAACCTCAGATATGCAGATAACACCACCCTTATGGCAGAAAGTGAAGAAGAACTAAAGAGCCTCGA
This sequence comes from Bubalus kerabau, assembly GCF_029407905.1. Taxonomy (NCBI): domain Eukaryota; kingdom Metazoa; phylum Chordata; class Mammalia; order Artiodactyla; family Bovidae; genus Bubalus; species Bubalus kerabau. The sequence goes on from NC_073635.1 coordinate 73,201,761, forward strand.
TGAAAATGAAAGAGGAGAGTGAAAAATGTGGCTTAAAGCTCAACATTCAGAAAACTAAGCTCATGGTATCCAGTCCCATCACTTCATGGGAAATAGGTGGGGAAACAGTAGAAACAGTGACAGACTTTATTTTGGGGGGCTCCAAAATCACTGCAGTTGGTGATTGCAGCCATGAAATTTAAAGACACTTACACCTTGGAAGGAAAGTTATGACCAACCTAGACAGCATATTCAAAAGCAGAGACATTACTTGCCAACAAAGGTCCATCTAGTAAAAGCTATAGTTTTTTCAGTAGTCATCTTTGGATGTGAGAGTTGGACTATAAAGAAAGGTGAGCACTGAAGAACTGATGCTTTTGAACTGTGGGGTTGGAGAAGACTCTTGTGGGTGCCTTGAACTGCAAGGAGATCCAACCAGTCCATCCTAAATAAAACCAGTCCTGAATTTTCCTTGGATGGACTGATGCTGAAGCTGAAATTCCAATCCTTTGGCTACCTGATATGAAGAACTGACTCATTAGAGAAGACCCTGATGCTGGGAAAGATTGAAAACAGGAGGAAAAGGGGATGACAGAGGATGAGATGGTTGGATGGCATCACCGACTCAATGGACATGAGTTTGAGTAAACTCTGGGAATGGGCGATGGACAGGAAGGCCTGACCTGCTGCAGTTAATGGGGTCACAAAGAGTCAGACAAGGCTGAGCAACTGAACTGAACTGACCCTCAGAACAGTGATGTGACCTCACTTAGTCTCAGTTTCCTCATCTGGGAAATGGGGTCAGTACTTACCGTGTAGCTTGTTGCAAAGATTAGAGATAATCAGTATCAGGGTGCAGCACAGTGCTTGGTTCATAGATCTTACCCACCAGGAGCTGAGATAAGCTATGTGCATGCATACAAATTATTGAGCAGAATAGGACAGGTCCTTCAGAAGAAATATACACAAAGCCTTAGGAACCCAGCAGGAAGAGAGTGAGTCCAGGATGATTTCCTGGGAGAGTGTGTTTGGGCTGAGCCTGGAAGGATGGGCAGGATATTGACAGGCCATGAGAGGAGGGGCAATTCCAAATGGAAGACAAGCAGTAAAGGGAGGTATGGGCTTCCACTGTTTGACTCCAGAATCTAGCCCTCCTCTGCTAGGGCGCTCATCAACTGTTTCAACAGTCTGCTCCATAGCGTTTCTACTTACTTGGTATGTTTCTGGCAGACGGTATCAAACCAGCTTCTTCATTTCCTAGTTTACCTCTAGTTTGTGTATCTGCTGTTCAGTGAAAATTGGTTAAATTTAACTTAGAGGAAAATAACCTGAATAAGAACACTTTCCTGTCAGTGGGAAGTGTTGTAATATATGCTCAAGTCAGGCTTTTCCTTTTAACCTAATCAGAAAATCGTGGCTGGGAAATTAGCCTGACTTGGATTTTATCTCAAATCCTTTCAAATGTTCTTCCCATCTTGGACTTGTCCATTAATAATTTGCTAAGTCAACAACACACTCAAAGTCCTATCACCAGAGCTGAAGAGAGCCTGTTTCTTATGCTCGAACTGAGCTAAGTGAAAGAGTGAACTTTTCTAGAGCATGTTGCAATTGCTATACTATAATGCGATGCTATTTGGGGAAGGAAACCAGAAAAATACATTAATAAAATTAAAGGATAGAAACTAATAACAGTTTGCAAGGATTGTCGACAGTGAAATGGAGGTCCAGAAAACAGTGTGTGTGTATGTATGGCTGGAGCCTATCTTAAAATGGTATGAAAACCAGGAGGAAGAGATGGTATTAACTTCTGAGCTTGATGAAGAAATAAGATGAAATAATGAATTTTCATGACAGAACAATTGCTGCTTTTCATTTGATCCTCCCTTGTTAAGCTTTGAGTGAGCAGGGAACCTGTGTGTGTTTGTGTGTCTTTGTGGCTGTCAGGGAGGGTTATGATGGAGACACTCTCTTTCTTATCCTCATGGTCACAAGCTTTGCATGTTGTGATTCACATTGTGAATAGGGTCCCCTTGTTGGATTAATGAGAAAATAGGCATCAGTCATCAGTAGCAGAGCTTTCCTGATAGCTCAGTTGATAAAGAATCCACCTGCAGTGTGGGAGACCTGGGTTTGATTACTGGGTTGGGAAGGTCACCTGGATAAGGGAAAGGCTACCCACTCCAGTATTCTGGCCTGGAGAATTCCATGGAGTCACAAAGAGTCAGACATGACTAAGCGACTTTCACTTTGACTTTCATCAGTAACAACTCAGTAAACGGTGACCCTGTTCTTCCTCATGCTTCAAACACCATGGTGCTCTTCTTTCAACCCACACCCATCCCATCAGTAGGTCTTACAGACTCTACCTTCAGAATGTGTCTAGAGTGTGCTCCATCTCTCCATCCCTGCTGCTCCCACTGTGGTCCTGGCCACCATCATCTCTCACTTAGATTATTCCAGTAGCCTCCACACTTGTATCTATCCTCACTCATTCTCCCTTACTGCTTGTTTTCTGCAAAGCACAGGAGTGATTCTGTAGAAATCTCAGACCAGGTCAGTCCTCCCTTCTCCCACTCCTCCTGTTACTAGAGTGACCCCAGGCTCCTCCTGCTCTGTCTCTGCCCTCACTTCCCTCATTCTTACTCAGCTCCGCTCTCCTGCCTCCTTGCTTGTCCTGAACACCTTGGGCACCTCCCGGTGGCCCCTGCACTCGCCCATCCCTCTGTGTGGAGCAGCCTCTCCAGGTCTGCCTGAGCCCCTCCCCCTCCCCCGGATCTGCTCAGCAAACCGCGCCCCCCCCCCGCCCTGAGCAGAGCCCTCACACCCCAGTGTGGACTCACTTCCCTCCTTTACTCTCCAACCCCTGAGCCAGCTTCCTTTTCCTTCTCATCCTCAGTACTTGCACTCAGGTTAATTTTCTTTATTGTTCATCCCCCACTGTGGAGAGAAACTCTAGTGGCTTTGTTTCCTCGTGGCTGAATTAATTGTGCCCAGAACAATGCCTGGTGTATATTGATCCACAATAAATGTTAGAATGATCAGATGCATAAATGTGAAAAACTGCAGAATGAAAACAAACAAACAAACAAAAAACCTGAGGATTTTTTTAATTGTTCAGTGTTATGGTTTAGCAACTATGAAATATACTTGTTGTTGTTGATCAAACACTGATGCTAAAAAGTTAGGATGGCAGGAGCAGAACATATTTTAGATCTTTTTTTTTTTTTTTCCCCCTCCTTTTTTTTTCTCCTTTTCTATCTTCATGTAGGATTTACAGCTTTTGAAGGAAAATGATCTAACTGAGATAGGAGATGGGGGAACCCCGCTGAGTGAAGGACAGAAAGCCCGGGTCAGCCTCGCCAGGTAAATGGGGTTTCAGTTGCCATCCTGCCCCTCCTCCGCGACTCCTAGTGGATGTGAGCACACAGAACCCGCTCACAAGGTGGGCCTGTGTGAAGTAAGGTCTTGTTCCTTTCCCTGGGCTCTTGGAATGAACCTGGAGTTGTTGGAAGCCATCATGATTCAGAGATGAGACCCAGGGAGTGTGACGTGTCCTCTCCTGATGTCTCTCTCTGTTTTCTAGAGCTGTGTATCAGGATGCAGACATCTACCTCCTGGATGATCCACTCAGCACAGTGGATGCAGAAGTCAGCAGACACTTGTTTGAACAGTGAGTTTGCTCCTATTTTCTATCATGTCTGCTTTTCAGGAACCCTGTAGAGATCAGGGAAGAGAGCTCAGGAAACCCTTTGTGCTCCAGGAAACTCAGCTCGCTCTGCCCTGGTGTCACTCTCTCCTCTCCCTTCCCTCCACAGAAGATCCATCGTAGAGAAATTTTGCATCATGATGAGGTCATGAAAATACAGAAGGTATTTCCTGTCATGAAGACAGGAAAATACAGAAGGTGCTTCCAATGTGTGAAGGACAGTGGGGTCTGTGCTTTAGGGAGTGAGGAATAGGTGGGAGATTTCCCTGTGACCTGCAGTTGATAACCAGACACTGTGATGGATCCATATCCTTGAAATAAGAAAGATGATGAATGATTTTTAAATCATAGAGTTGGACCCAGTAATCAAGTACTTAGTGTCAGTCCTTTTCCTCCATCATGTGTTTAAGGCACATGAGAGGCAAAATTTTCGGTACTGACACAGGGCTTCTGTGGAAAGGCCCTGTTGGTTTATGCTTATTATTCTGTAGGTTTGGAAATTCTTAATAAGGCCTAGAATTAAGACTAACTTATTCCACATCTAAGTATGAATTTAATCATTTAGCATTGCTTCATGGATGCTTATTTGAATTAATACTTAGACCCATGATGTAGGGTTAACCTGAATGTGTAACTAGAGATCTAGAATCTGGTGGAAATCTTGACTCTCATTTTTGTGTTTCTGGAATACAAATTGCTTTTGCCTGGCCACAGAATGACTGAAGTAGAACAACTGTTATGCTTTTCTGTGAATAATGTGTCCTAATACACGCTGACTGAAGCCTCTGATGGAGTCTAGACTGGGCTTTTTGAAAGCCGCATGAGCTTGCTTTTGCTAAAACAGCATCCACATCTACCCCATGGTTGCTTACCTTGCTGTTGTCCACCTTGTTAAAGCCAACAAGCCTTCCAGCTGCACTTATTAATGCCCTGCTGTGTGCACTGGGATCAATGCCCTTACAGATGTCCCTGCACAAAACCTCTTAGTTTACAAGGAGGACGGAGAGCCAGGAGAGGGGAAGGACCACACTGGGCAGCATAAGGGAGACTAGGAAGCCCAGCTCTCATTTCAGCCTCTGAGGAACCTGTCTCATTGTGGAGCTTGTTAAGACAGATGCCTGGGTAAAGGTCAGCTGAGTCAGGGTTTAGAGGTTTCTATACAGGATAGTCGGAGAAGGTGATGGCACCCCACTCCAGTACTCTTGCTTGGAAAATCCCATGGACGGAGGAGCCTGGTAGGCTGCAGTCCATGGGGTCACAAAGAGTTGGACACGACTGAGTGACTTCACTTTCACTTTTCACTTTCATGCATTGGAGAAGGAAATGGCAACCCACTCCAGTGTTCTTGCCTGGAGAATCCCAGGGACGGGGGAGCCTGGTGGGCTGCCGTCTGTGGGGTCGCACAGAGTCAGACACGACTGAGGCGACTTAGCAGCATACAGGATAGTAAGTGCTGAATGGAAGTGGATGTTGGAAAGCTCCCTGTGCCCCGGGCTGAGCAGGAAGTGCCCTGGGGGCGTGCAGGCTGGGTATGTATGTAAAGGCTGAAAATAGGACCCAGTTCCCTTTGCTGGAGGAAGAGTAGAAGCACAGGAAACGAGGCTGTGAGAACAGAAGGCACATCCTCGCCTGGAGGAGGCAGGTTGTACAGCAGAGAGAAGTTTTTTGGGAATTCTCTCTGTCAGGTCCTGTGTTAGTTTGCTGGGGCTGTGTCTGTCCAGGCTGATCTCACAGACACCAGAGCCTGGGCAAGTCCAAGGTGAGGCTGTTGGCAGATTTGGTGTCTGGTGAGGACCTAATTCCTGTGTCCTCATGTGGTGGAAGGGGTGAGGGAGCCCTGTGGGTCCCTTTTATAAAGGCACTAGTCCCATTCAGGCAGACTCCACCCTCATGACCTCGCCTCCCAATGGCCCCATCTCCAGTACCTTCACAGTGGGGATTAGGTTTCAATGTATGTATTTTGAGGGCACCAACATTCAGTCATAGCAGGTTTTTAGAGATGACAGTGTTGGGGGAGCAGTGCGAAAATAATAGAAATTCATTCTCTCATAGTTCTAAAGGCTAGATTCTCATGATCAAGGTGTGGGCAGTTTGGTTTCTCCTTAGACCTTCTCCTTATCTTCCAATGACAGCTTCCTCGCTGTGTCTTCGGACATGGTCCTCCCTCTGTTCATGCACACCCCTGTGTTTCTGTCCTTATGTCTTAGTCTCCTCTTCTAAGAACACCAGTCATATTGGATTAGGCCCACTCTAATTGAGGGTAACAATTACCTCTTTAAAGGTTCTGTCACCAGATTCTAAGGTTCTGGTGGTCAATGTGCCATCATATGAATTTTGGGGGGAACAGAATTCATTCACAGCAAATCCTAAATAGCAAATAAAGAGACTTAAGCAGATTAGTGGAGTGACTGAGAGACATATGTGAGGAACTCTGGGCTCTGGATATGAGGAGCTGGGATTCCACATCCATTAAGCAGGGGTCATGAGGCAGGTACCACTGAAAGCTGTATGTGAAAGGTGCTTAGTGTTGGGGCAATGAAAGAGCTCTGGAGATGGATGGTGGTGATGGTTACACAATGATGTGAATGTACTTAATGCCATTGAGCTGTATGCATAAAAAATAGTTAAAATGGTAAATTTCATGTTATGTCTATTTTACCACGCACAAAATTACACATTAGCATTGAATCTTTCAGAACAAAAGAGAGCAGGGCAGCTGACATGTGGCATGGCCCACACTCCGATCTGACCGCCCCCTCCTTCCCCACCCTCTTTTGATTGTGATTTGATAAATTTTCTCTTATTTAAAGTACCTAGTGGCTCAGATGGTAAAGAATCTGCCTGTAATGCAGGATACCTGAGTTCAATCCCTGGGTCAAGAAGATCCCCTGGAGGAGGGCATGGCACTATTCTTGCCTGGAGAATCCTCATAGACAGAATGTCCTGGTGGGCTATAGGCCATGGGGTTGCAAAGAGTCAGAAATGACTGAGTGACCAACACTTTCACTGATGACTTTTCCCTTAGGAAGTGCCTTGTGGCTTGTTGTGAGTTCAGTGATGGGATACTAGTACCGAGACATGAATTTCCATCCCCCACTATCCTGGCATCATGAGAAGCTCAGCCTCCCTGTTCCCAGCACTCCACCTTGAACTTGCAAATGTCTACTACCCTGTCTTGTGTGCCTCTGCACAAGTTCCCCATCACTGCAATAGCAGTTTCTGCTGGCTTTTGTGTCTGTCACAGGGAGGGGAAGGGAAAGTTTACGGATTGCCATTATCAGTGTGCTGAACACAAAAACTCTCTCAGGTGTTTATAAAGGTGAGGTGTTTATCACATGTTTATAAAGTCCTCTCCAACCTTTTGGTTTAATGATCTTGGATGTACACTTAATAGAAGCAAGCTTGTTAAGACTTGTATGCTAATCAGAACCACATTCTCTGGGGAAACTTAGGGCAGGGATCACAAAGACAATTTAGTAAATCACTCAACAGTGACTGAGAATGTTCTCAATGAGTTAGGCAATTGGACGGAACAATATGCTATGAGAGATGGTGGTCGTGTTGAAGCTTAGTAGTGGTAAATATTTTCTATTAAAAGTGAATGAATCACACTCCTACTTGCCATTATCAGCTTCCTTTAGTCATGAGTATATTAATATATACCAGCTTACTAATGTTTGTGATTTTTATAACTATATTTTGTGATGATTAAGTGGGTTCTATTACCTATAGAAGGCAAGAGTCCTCAGATGAATTGATGCAGGCTCACTTGTGTCCAGCCATGGATCCTTTCCTGGTTCAGCCCCACATCACCAGACCCCTGCCTCCTGCGTCATCAGCTTTTCAGGTCTGTCCTGATCAGACTCCCATGCTGCTATCTTCACAGCTTACCCTCCTGCTCCAGCCCTTCATAGACCTCCCCCTGCCCTCCCCTCCCATTCCTCCCATGTTCAGGAAGCAGCTCCAGGTCCTCAGAGAACAGGCTTCTTTGCCATATGCCCCCATCAGCCTTTCTAGCTCTTCCCCAAACCTACTTAATAATCCACTGTGCTGGCTTTGTGGGGGTCCTTTCTCACCCCTGTCTGTATATACATACTAGCCCCTCTGTCCCAGAGCCAGGGAGCAGTGCGCCAGGACACAGAAGGAGATGGAAGACGGGATCTGCCATTCACTCCCACTCCTCCGGGCGGAGCCTGTGCCCTCTGTCTTCCCACAACCCTCAGTGGGTGCACTTGACCATTTATGAGTCTCCCCACCCCTAGAAGCTGTGAATGCAGGAAGGCGCCTCAGCCCAGCATGTTCTGTCCCAGACCCCTGCACCTGCTGTGTCTTCTTCCAGGGATGTTTCCCCAGAGAATCTCAGGTCTTCCATGTCTCCCCAACTACAGCAGCCCCCTTGCTTTTTCTTCAGAGCACACATCATGGCCTGATAGTACATGTCCTATACTCATTCAGTATATCCCCCTTTTACATGGTGCAAAGTAATGTCTGCTTTCTTGACCTGTGATGTACATCAAGAGAGTGGCACCTCAGTAAACCTCTGCTGATTGAATGGATGAAGGTGCAGATTCTGAATTATTTGTATCCCCTCTACCATGGAATGTGTCTCCTCTTAACACAGCCCCTATAGAGAATGATACTGGATTGGCCAAAAAGTTCAGTTGGGTTTTTCTGTAAGATGTTATGGAAAAACCCAAAGGAATTTTGTGGCCAGCCCAATAAATGGAATTAACACAGTCCTTATATAGATTTAACAGTTAACTTGTTTCTGAATCAATAATTTTTATGACATAACTTGGAAATCTTTACTCTGAAACTTGAAAAATAGGCTATCTTCTTAGAGATGGATAAAAAGCATTGTTTAGGAAAAGTTCAAAGTCATTAATTGGCCACTTTGTTGTAATTATTTATATTACTTCATCTCTGAGGGAATTTTAGGAAGCAAACATTTTACGAGTTTTGGGTTGCTCCATCTTGAACATAGAAACCCATCAGATTTGATTAACATCTGGCTTCAGGGACTGTTGGCAAGTAATTATGAATTAAGGAGAAACAGTTACATTAAAAGCTTTAGTACTAAGTCTGAAGAGGTTTACTCACTCAGGAATCTTAGACACAAACACTGAACTAAGATATGTCAAAGGGAAAAATGAATCCTTTTGGACTTAATGAAGCAATGGTGTATGTGTCTACATCCTGGGGTCTTGCTTCTGGTCACAGACCCAGTGTTCAGAGTGTCCCCTTAGGACTTTTCTGTCATGAGTCCAAAGCACATGACTGCTCATGGTTAGGGAGGAATGGAGAAGGGGGCTGACATTTACTGAGTGGATTGGTGGTTTGATTTCTCAGAACCTGTGGGTGAGTTATCCTTGGCCTTGTTTTGAGATGAAGAAACTGAGGTTTCATCACTCGTCTGACATCAGGCTCATGAGAGGGACTGAGCTGCAGTCTTCTGCCTTCACACTCTCCATCTAACTCACTAACAGGCTGAGTTCTGGCCCAGGTTCCTGAGATTTGCTCTGTGAGGGACTTGGGCACCCAGAGTACCTGCTTGCAGCCCTGACTGTGGTCACCAGGGCCCCAAATCCAGCCACTTGCTTCCCTGGAGAGGTTTGGACCTTGTGGGATGAGACTGGGGCTGAGTTCCTAGGGGTCTGCATTAAAAATGTGAAGCATTGGAGAAGTTACTGTAAAAACACACTTAAGGTTGGATATTGAGAGAGGTTGTTGGCCTTCCAAGCCTTCCAGGCCTGTTACTTGCCCAGGTTAGACTTAAGAAAGAGCCCAGAATCAGTGACAGACACACATATGGTTTAATGATTAGGGCCAGCTTACATGTGCAAAGGAAATCCTGGAAGGACATCCTGTCATTTGAGGCCCACGTTGGAACAGGACATGGTGGTAGTCTTTGCTCCCAGGGCAAGGTGGCAGGAGAGGGGGGACATGACCAGTTATAGGGGAAGTTGATGTCAGGGTGGGCCATTGATCACCATGAAAACCAGCAGAGGGTCATGTCCCTCTTGCCCCTTTGACAAGCATCATGGAAGATTCTGATCTGAAGCTAGAGCTGTCATTAGCTGGGCCCTGGGACAAGCATAGAGGAAGGTCAGTCATGTAAGTAGGTGTAGGTGAAGCAGACACTGGTCGAGAAAGGGTTGTATAGAGAGCAAGAGAATAGCCATTTTGAGTGGCCTGATCACACAAGGGTCTTGCCTACGAGAAATGGTGTGTCTTTTGGCCGTTGGATGATTCCCATTGTGATTTGGGCCATCTGATTTCTGTTCTTTAATTTTCATATTTGGAAGGTGTTCAGTCCTTATGAAAGAGGACTGGTTTCCTGGATGGGACTGGGACTGCTGTAGAGACTGATGGAGGCCACGTTGGCATTCATTTTCTGTTTAATATTATTTGGGAAGAAGTGTCTAGAAAAGGCACTCTAGCAAAGGTTACCAAGATTCTATTAATTTTTTGTTGTTAATGTATACATCATAAATCATAAATAATCCCCTAGAAAATTGTCTAAGGAAAATGCACACATTTTTATATAACATAGATGCCTCTTTTCCCCTTCCCACATAGTGATACAATATTAAGTTCAGTCAAGTTTTGGAATCTCAGTATTGCTCAATTATTTTTCATTATGAAATGTAAATTATTGTTAAGCTGAGTTTTTAGAAAAAATTTAGCAAGTGCCTCCTTCACTGGACTGTTTTTTAGATTTTTTTTTTTTTTTTAGCAGTGCTGGGTTCACATTTGCTGCTGATAAATTTGAGGACCTACTCAAGATCATTGACATATTTGTATTTAATTTGTATTATTTATTTTTTTTATTTAAACTATAGACCTTTGCTGTGTTGTTTTTGTCTCATTATGTTTTCAGAATATGTGTTTTCAGTTTGGAGCACCCTCACTAATGTGCATTTGCATTCTATACCTTTTACATTTGTAGGTGTATTTGTCAGGTCTTGAAGGAGAAGATCACAATCTTAGTGACTCATCAGCTGCAGTACCTAAAGGATGCAAGTCAGATTCTGATACTGAAAGACGTAAGTAGTTTCTAGAAGCCTGTGAAATTGCTAGCACTCAGGTGTGTTGAAGGCCAGACCTCCCAGCAGGTCACTCTCCTTGGATTCATGGTAAATGTCCTCTTCTCCCTCAATTTAACTCCCTCTTTTTCTCAGAGCTGATGCTATTCAGGTCTTTGAGGATCAATCCAAAGACCTGTAAAGTGTCACTATTAAACTTGAAGCCACATAAACACTAAAGCATATAGGAGTGCTACCACAGGACTACTGAAATATTACTGTTCTATTGAAATTTGTTAAGGATAATGATGCTATTTTATTTATAACTTGTGTTTTCCCCTTATACAACTTAAGTCAAAGTTTTTTATTTGGAACTTAGAGCTACTGAGACCTGTTTGTATCCACATGATTGTCAAGCACAATTTGCCTAAAGAACATCTTCCATTAACACTAGAAGCAAGGTTGGGTAGCCAAGCACCTGGGTGAGAGATGCCCACTCTGCGGGTCTCCCTGCCCAGGTCTCTATGTGCCCGATACGTGTGGGAGCCTGTGCAGCAGGAAGACAAGGCCCTGCCTTCACGGGACTCCTGTTCTTATGGGGATGGATGTGACAAGGAGGGTGACATCCTGGCTGTCTCCTTGAGGAGCTGGTGCCTCATGGGGTCTGAATGACATGAAAATGGGGGCCATGCAACACCTGGGGGAAGGGGCCTGAGGCAGGGGGTCCTAAGGAAGGAGCTGACCTGGAAGGTTGGAGGAACAGTGGGAAGACCAGTGTGTCTGAGGAGAGTGAGCAGGGGAACGTGGAGGGAGCTGGTCTCTGAGCAGTGGGCAGTGAGCCTGGAAATGGGATGGAAGCCTTGGATGGTCCAGAGCAGAAGAACAATGTGGTCTGATGCTGGAGTTAAGAGATTCCTCTGATGGTCACTGGAAGGGCAGCAGCAGAAGAAGTTAGAAGTCTTAGTAAAGCTGAGGAGACAGAAGTGTGGACTCAGGATAGGGTATCAGTTTCTAGAGCTGCTGTAACAAAGCACTGCGAACTGGGTGACTTAAAACAACAGAAGTTTATCATCTCCCTGTTCTGGAGGCTATAGATCCCAGATCCAGGTGCTGGCAGTGCCATGCTCTCTCTGAAGGCTCCAGGGGAGAATCCTTCCTTCCAGCTGGTGGTGTTCACAGATCTTCCTTGTGTTCCTTGGCTTCCAGCTGCAGCACTGTGGTCTCTGCCTCTGATGTCACATGGCTGTTGTCCCCGTGTCTGAGTCTCTTCTCATAAGGATATCAGTCACATAGGATTTAAGGTCACCCTGTTCCAGTGGGGCCTCATCTTAACTTCATTACATCTACAAAGACACTGAATGCAAATAAGATCATGTTCACAGGCATCATGTTTAGGGCTTGAACTTACTTTTTGAGGGGCTAACAATCAACCCCAACTCCTAGCATGGCTGGGGATGGGGTGGAGATTAGTGAGAATATTTCAGGCTTACTGGTTGTTTGATGCTTCAGACCTTGGCTTCTTTGCCTCTGGGCCTCAGCACCTCCGTCATTAACCCTTGTCTCTTCCACTGGCCCTTGGTCGGTCAGTTCAGTTGCTCAGTTGTGTCTGACTCTTTGCGACCCCATGGATTGCAGCACGCCAGGCCTCCCTGTCCATTGCCAACTCCCAGAGTCTACTCAAAGTCATTGAGTCGGTGATGCCATCCAACCATCTCATCCTCTGTCATTCCCTTCTCATCCTGCCTTCAATCTTTTCCAGCATCAGGGTCTTTTCAAATGAGTCAGCTCTGCACATCAGGTGGCCAAAGTATTGGAGTTTCTGCTTCAGCATCAGTCCTTTCAATGAATATTCAGGACTGATCTCCTGTAGGATTGACTGGTTTGATTTTCCTGCAGTCCAAGAGTGTTCTCCAACACCACAGTTCAAAAGCATCAATTTTTTGGTGCTCAGCTTTCTTTATGGTCCAACTCACACATCCATACATGACCACTGGAAAAACCATAGCTTTGACTAGTTGGACCTTTGTTGCCAAAGTAATGTCTCTGCTTTTTAATATGCTGTCTAGGTTGGTCAGATCCCTCATTTATCAAATGAACTTCTGTCCTAAGAAAGATTATTAAATGCAGAACCTCTGCCTCTCTAGAAGCAATATCTCATGTCAACTGTTAACTGCTCTTTCAGGAATGGGGAGTTCAGGTTTCTCAGATTTGATAGCAGTTAATTTCATGTTGGAAGAAGGTGATACTAGTGTGTAAAACCCCAACGATGACAATATTATGAGCACAGGATCAGTGGGAGACAGAGTAACCTATTTAGTTTGTCCCTAGATCTTTTAGGGTCCCTTATTGCTTCTTTTGAGGACACTACCCCCAATTTTAGTGCTATCAGAACAACTATTGTCCACTCATGAGCACCCCTGGATGAGTTGGGATCCATCCTTACTCTTTGTCTGGTTCATCTCTAACAGCAGAAATGGAATGGTTGCCCTCTCAACCTCTCAGAGTTGTCTGTGCTTGGCTGCTCAGTGAAATTGCTATCCTTGTACCAGTACTTGTTTCCTTGTGCGTCTTACAGGTACTATGTAGAAAATGGTAATTTCATTAAATAAAGTCTTTGAATTTTGCCTCCCAAGTGGAACAAGGCACAGTATACCCTGAATAATTTTCTAATTCTGTAGTATAGACAGTACCCAAATGCTTCATTGAGTTTCTCACAATGGACCACCTCAAGAAATAGGATGAGAGAGCTCCCAGCTATGGTCCTGGGGCACCTTCTTCCATCTGACCTGACTTAACCAGAGATACTCTCCTCTGTTTAGTTTTGCATCCTGTGATTTTTCCCTATATTTTGTTTGACACTGAGTGAATGAGCTGAGCCAAATTTTGTGGGGTCAGAATATAGTGAAGGTATCTGCATATTGTTTTATAGGACTTTGTAAGAGAGGGATGAGGATGAGATGGTTGGATGGCATCACTGACTCAATGGACATGAGTTTGAGCTAACTCAGGGAGATAGTGAAGAACAGGGAAGCCTGGTGTACTGCAGTCTGTGGGGTCTCAAAGAGTTGGACATGACTGAGCAATGGAACAACAACAAAATGAGGGAAACTGCAATGATGTGTCACATGTGTTCAAAGAAAATGATTAGATTGACTGTAGCCTAAACAGTTGCCTGAGTAGAGGATACCTGGTTGACTGGTTGTTCTTAAGTTTTTATTTTTTAATTTTTTTTTTTTTTTTTTTTTTTTTGGTTAGATCTGAGTGCATTGTTTCTTAGTTGTTGTTTGCTGGCATGGGAGGTCAAGGATTTAGAGACACCTCAGTCTCAATGCCTCTTTGTTTAAATACTATGGCAGGTAGAATATTGAATTTTCAGTTGGGAACTTCCTGCATTTGTGGGAAGTGGTAAAGACCATGAAGATAAAGCTCATGGGTACTCTGTCTAGGGCTGGTTCCTACATGTCTTTCTCCCAGTGGAGCACATGATACTATAACAATGGTCTGTGAAGATTTGATAAGAGACCATTACCTCTGGAGATATGCTTGTTGCCACGTCTGGGTCAGCCTTAAGTTTCTTTCCTGGAATATCTTCCCCAATTAACTATTTGCTTGCATTTTGACATGATGCTTCTCTCAATTTCCATATTGTCCAAAAATACTGTAATGATACTTCTACCTACATCTGTAGTTTTAGCAACCCTGAGTTCCCATGGTAGTTATGTCAATGGCCTCCATTTTTAAAACATGAACATACATTTCTTTCATATCCCCCAGCACCTAGCATAGGGTTTGACAGTGAATACCATGCTCATTTTGCTCTTTGGAAGAAAAGCTATGACCAACCTAGACAGCCTATTAAAAAGCAGAGACATTACTTTGCCAACAAAGGTCCAACTAGTCAAAGCTATGATTTTTCCAGTAGTCATGTATGGATATGAGAGTTGGACCATAAGGAAAGCTGAGCACTGAAGAATTGATGCTTTTGAACTGTGGTGTTGGAGAAGAACCTTGAGAGTCCCTTGGACTGCAATGAGGTCAAACCAGTCAATTCTGAAGGAAACCAGTCCTGAATATTCATTGGAAGGACTGATGCTGAAGCTGAAACCCCAATACTTTGGCCACCTGATGCGAAGAACTGACTCACTGGAAAAGACCTTGATGCTGGGAAAGATTGAAGGCAGAAGGGGATGACAGAGGATGAGATGGTTGGATGGCATCACTGACTTGACAGACATGAGTTTGAGCAAGCTCTGGGAGTTGGTGATGGACAGGGAGGCCCAGCGTGTTGTAGTCCATGAGGTCGCAAAGAGTCAGACGTGACTGAGTAACTGAACTGAACTAGATTTTTTCACCAGAATTCCAAATCTAGAGATAATTTTCTTAGGAAAATAATAATTTAAGACTAGTTAACTTTTCTTAATTAGTATGTAGATTGGATTAATATTATCAAATGTAAATTAATTCCTCTCATTCTTTATTTTAGGGCAAAGTTATGCAAAAGGGGACTTTTGCTGAGTTTTCAAAATCTGGGATAGATTTTGAAGATATTATTTTACGGGAGAAGATAGAGGAGGCTGAACCATCTCCAGGTCCAGGAACACTCACTCTGATCTCCAAGTCTTCAGTTCAGTCTCAACCGTCTTCCAGACCCTCTTTGAAAGATGCAGCTCCAGAGGACCAAGATGTGAGTTTCTCATCCTGCAACATGCCCTTGTCTGTCTGTTCTTGGTGGCCTCGTGGACCTTCAGTCTGCTTCTCTCCTGACATTTTTGTTTATCCCAAAGTAGATCCTAAGATTCCAAGTCTCATTCCATGGATTTGGTAGAATTAGAAAAGCATGAAGGAAGCAAGCCTGCTTGGTGTTCTCCTTTGGGTGTAGGATGAAGAATCTTATGGAGCTCAGTAGTGGGTACACTGCTATGAATTTCCAGCTGTTTGTGGCTCACGCTGATATGAGAACTCATCAGTTTACCATAGTTACATCCTACTAACTCTGGTGGCTCCCAGCTTCCCTTGTGCATCTAGAGGTTTAATGTGAAGACCCCCTTAGACTGAGTCTTTCTGTGACCACATTAAATCAGCTACTTTTCCTATATTTTGGAGTGTTCTGGCACTTCAGGTGATTGATGGTAATATTTTGCCCCTTTGTTAAATCATTTGTTGTAGGCCAGACACTTTAGAGTTAGTTCTTGTCTTCCTTTTTTATTACCCTTTGAGACCTAGAGCACATCTTATTCACCTTGAATGTCCAGTGGTCATCATAGAGTTGAGTACATCTTTGGCTCATGTGACTCTATAATGCATTCTAGGTCCTACAGACAGAAATGAAGAAAAGCATTAGCTCTCTCTTAAAAACATACACAGGTACTTCTTGATATCCAAGCCCACAATATCCAGACCTAGGAACCTGGATGATTCTGATAAATATTCAGATTAATTCCTCACATTCTACACTCAGCAATCACTCCCTGAAATTCAGGGATTAAATAGATTTGGGTCATATGCTGTCCTGTGCTGTCCAGACTCACATTATTTCAACTTCCTGTGTGAACTTATTTTGCTGTATTTGTCTAGGATTTTGAGCACCAAGTATGTTTTATGTTTCTATCATTGGAAGTGATACAAGTCATTTAGAGGGATATGTTAGTGCCATATCATTTTGTATATTATTTTGGAAGAAGCTTCTGCATTTGTACTTGAATCAGGTAGTTGTGCTTGTGCTGAGAGTCATGATTGACTTTAAGCAAAGCCACCCAACAAGTGAATAATTTCATGCAAATGATGTTCTTTTTCTAATAGATTTCTGAAAGTAGGATGGCTGAGTCCAAGGGTAAATGCATATATGGTTTGGCTAGACATTTGCATACCCTTTTCTGTAGGAAATGGACCATCCTGCACTCCTACAAGCATATGAGATGTATCTGTTTCCTCACAGCTTTGCAGTGGAGGGCATTGCAAACTTTTGAAATTTGAGGGTTCCTTACTTAAAATTTTGTTTTCATTGCCGTTCTCCCTCCCAGACTGAGACTATCCAGGTTGCATTACCACTAGAGGGCCGTTCGGTTGGAAGAGTTGGTTTTAAGACCTATGAGAATTACTTCACAGCCGGTGCACATTGGATTATCATCATTTTCCTTATTTTAGTGAACATCGCAGCTCAGGTAAATAAGAACATTTATTTCGGTTTTGTGCCCTCTTCTTGGTATCTACATATTGTTTATACTGTATTTATTTAATTATTAAATTAATATTTAATTTATTTAATTTATTAACATGTTTAATATATATATTAAGAGATTTATTTTAGAGAACTGGCTCATGAGGTTGTGCAGTCTAGCTGGTCAATGTGAAATCAGAAAGGCAGGCCTACAGGCTGGAACCTCAGGCAGGAACTGACCCTGCTGTCATGAAGCAAAATTTCTTCCTCCTCCAGGAAGCCTCAGGTTTTGTTCATCAGGCCTTTGACTGACTGGACAAGGCCACCACAGTGTTGAGGGTGATCTCCTCTACTTCAGTTCTGAGGATGATGTGAATCATATCCACTGAACACCTTCATAGTGACATCTAGATGAGAGTTTGGTTGAACCACTAGAGACTGGCCTGGCCAAGCTGACACATAAACTTGATCATCACAGTTTCTATCAAATTTTTTTTTCTTTGAAAAGTCCTGACTTTTATGCTGTTTTTATTATGCTTTGCAGTCAATTTTGGTTTGCACTGAATGAAATCTGTGAGGAAAATAAGTGAGGCTTACTTATTGAGGTGAGGTGTTGTTTGTATATAACAGAGAGATTCTAGGAAGAAAAAGAATGTCTTGTAAAGATATTAAAAAGTAGCATGCCCTCCCCTGACCTGTGGTCATCTGGGGTGTGGGGCTTGGAACAGACCTGAGCTGGAAGGACCATCTCCACGTTCTGGAGCCTTTCCATCTCCCAACCTAGTAAGCGGGGTGTGAGGCTCAGTGATGTCAGTGTGTGAGTAACTGTTGTTTCCTGCTCCAGGTTGCCTACGTCCTGCAGGATTGGTGGCTTGCATACTGGTGAGTGATTCCTGGTCTGACTCAAAGGGCTGTGAAGTCTACATGAAGCCTCACTTTCCCACAGCAGGGGGGATAGTTGGGGCTTGTTCAGCCTCTTCTTCTGACTCTCACATAGTTTCTCTGAAAAAGAAGTAAATTTCTGGCTGATGGAGTGACACTATCCCCGTATTTGACCCTCAGAAGCTTCCTCACATTCTTAGAGATGAAAGTTGTGATTCAAATGGACTTTTTATAAGGTAGACAGACACAGGGTCCAGTGAGCTGGGAACCATTTTCCACCGTAAAACACCGTAAAACACGTCTCCTAAATTGAGGTTAATTTTTCTGTTATTTACCTAAATTCTATCTAGAGTGTAATATTTTTTTCTTTGTCTTCCCTTTTCCCTAGGGCAAATGGACAGAGTACCCTATATGCCATGGCATATGGAAAAGGAAGGGTAATTGAGATACCTGATTCTAGCTGGTACTTAACAGTTCACTCAGGTAAATCATCTGGTCTGTTATACGAGAGTCTGAGGTGTTTACTAGGAGCCTGTGTGAACAACTAGAGCTCCCAGGAGTAATTCAATAATGTCTTAACAGATGAAGAGTCTGAGTTGCATTTACTCTGTGAATTAATTAGAATGAGTATTTTAAAAATCTACTAGAAGAAAGTGGGTGCATGAAGACTCTTAATTTGCTCTGTACTGGATTTTGGTAGTTAAACCAGCATTGCATATTGAGAAAATCAGCCACTGGAAATATGTTCTATTGTCTATTCTAATAGGTTGCTTTAGCTAAAGCTTACATCATTACATGAATGGGCAAGGGGATTAGAAACGGATCCCCACCCTGTTGTTTGGATTGTTTCAATTCTTTCTGAATAAACCATGACTTTTATTGATCCTGAATGAAATCCTTTGGCAGCAAGTGTCCCACTTAAAAGTGTTATTCCCTTGCAGGTATGCAAAGTCCCCTTCACCACACTCATCTCTTGGGCTTCACTACTTAAGAAAGAAGTTAAGCAGGGAGAAATCCAGTATCTAGAAATTAGAATTCCTTCCCTTTCTTTCCTTGAGATCACAATGTTATTGTGTCTTCAACTATGTGATTAGTATCTGGCTTGCCAGGCCAATATTAACACAGTTCTCTGTGTTTTCACAGGAGTGCTTAGAATATATGTAGCATTATATACTTTTTAAAGGAAATCCTCACCTAAAATATTGTATATTCCCACAGGAAACCCTCATACAAGCTTTCTACAAAGGTAGAGTGTGTTATCTTTGTTGATAACCACTCCAACCACTCATTGAAATTTGGTATTTATTATGTTGATCACTTGCTAAGAAATGTGAATCCATTAGTTGTTTACCTTCTGAATTGAGAAACTATGGTAACATAAAGAAAGAAAGATGGGCTTATATTATATATTCATATAGGATGGTGTGTTAGTCACTCAGTTGTGTCTAACTTTATGACCCCAATGCCTGTGGCCTGCCAGACTCCTCTGTCCATAGAATTTTTCAGGCAAAAATACTGGAGTGGGTTGTGATTTCCTACTCCAGGGGATCTTCCTGGCCCAGGGATCAAACCAGGGTCTCAATAAACTGCAGGCAGATTCTTTACCATTTGAACCACCAGCGAAGCCCAGTAGGCTAAGGCAAATGCTTATTGATGGAATTCAGGAATTTGAACAGCTTTTAAAGCTGAAATAACAATGACACATCAGCTAAAGAGGAAAACAAAATATTTGATGGAATGTATATTACAGAAGTTTCTCCACTCTCTTTAGCATTGTGAATTCAAGAGATGTTAGGAGGGCTATTTTCATTTTTGTATGCATAGCAGGTACTCATTTATGTCATTAATAAAGTTAAATTTAGGTTATTGTGTTCATTTCCAAATGCTTTGTGTTTCTTTTTTAATTAATTAATTTAATTGGAGGCTAATTACTTTACAATATTGTAGTGGTTTTTGCGATACGTTGACATAAATCAGCCATGGGTATACATGTGTTCCCCATCCTGAACCCCCCTCCACCTCCCTCCTGATCCCCTCCCTCAGGGTCATCCCAGTGCACGAGCACTGAGCACCCTGTCTCATGCATTGAACCTGGACTGGTGATATATTTTACATATGATAATATGCATGTTTCAATGCTATTCTCAAATCACCCCACCCTCACCTTCTCCCATAGAGTCCAAAACACTGTTCTATTCATCTGTGTCTCTTTTGCTGTCTCACATATAGGGTCATCATTACCATCTTTCTAAATTCCATATATATGTATTAATATTCTGTATTTGCTTTTCTTTCCAACTCACTTCACTCTGTATAACAGGCTCCAGTTTCATCCACCTCATTATAACTGATTCAAATGTATTCTTTTTAATAGCTGAGTAATATTCCATTGTGTATATGTGCGA
This sequence comes from Bubalus kerabau, assembly GCF_029407905.1. NCBI lineage: Eukaryota > Metazoa > Chordata > Mammalia > Artiodactyla > Bovidae > Bubalus > Bubalus kerabau. Next base: position 73,221,915 of record NC_073635.1, read on the forward strand.
CAGCTTTCTTATCCATTCATCTGCCAATGGACATCCAGGTTGCTTCCATGTCCTAGCTAATGTAAACATTGCTGCAATGAACATTGGGGTACACATGTCTCTTTCAATTCTGGTTTCTTCGGTGTGTATGCACAGCAGTGGGATTGCTGGGTCATATCTCAGTTCTATTTGAAGCTTTTTAAGGAATCTCCACACTATTTTCCATGGTGGCTGTACTAGTTTGCATTCCCACCAACAGTGTAAGAGGGTTCCTTTTCCTCCACACCCTCTACAGCATTTATTGTTTGTAGACTTTTGGATAGCAGCCATTCTGACTGGCATGAGATAGTACCTCATTGTGGTTTTGATTTGCATTTCCCTGATAAAGAGTGATGTTGAGCATCTTTTCATGTGTTTGTTAGCCATCTGTATGTCCTCTTTAGAGAAATGTCTGTTTAGTCTTTGGCCCATTTTTTGATTGGGTCATTTATTTTTCTGGAATTGAACTACAGGAACTGTTTCTATATATTTGAGATTAATTCTTTATCAGTTGCTTTATTTGCTATTATTTTCACCCATTATGAAGGCTGTCTTTTCACCTTGCTTATAGTTTCCTTCATTGTGCAAAAGCTTTTAAGTTTATTTAGGCCCCATTTGTTTATTTTTGCTTTTATTTCCAGTACTCTGGGAGGTGGGTCATAGAGGATCCTGCTGTGATTTATGTCAGAGAGTGTTTTGCCTATGTTTTCCTCTAGGAGATTTAAAGTTTCTGGTCTTACATTTAGATCTTTAAACCATTTTGAGTTTATTTTTGTGTATGGTGTTAGAACGTATTCTTTTTTTTAATTTTATTTTATTTTTAAACTTTACATAACTGTATTAGTTTTGCCAAATATCAAAATGAATCCGCCACAGGTATACATGTGTTCCCCATCCTGAACCCTCCTCCCTCCTCCCTCCCCATTCCATCCCTCTGGGTCGTCCCAGTGCACCATAGAACGTATTCTAATTCATTCTTTTACAAGTGGTTGACCAGTTTTCCCAGCACCACTTGTTAAAGAGATTGTCTTTTCTCCATTGTATATTCTTGCCTCCTTTGTCAAAGATAAGGTGTCCATAGGTCCATGGATTCATTTCTGGGCTTTCTATTTTGTTCCATTGATCAATATTTCTGTCTTTCTGACAGTATCATACTGTCTTGATGACTGTAGCTTTGTAGTATAGCCTGAAGTCAGGCAGGTTGATTCCTCCAGTCCCATTCTTCTTTGTCAAGATTGCTTTGGCTATTAGAGGTTTTTTTGTATTTCCATACAAATTGTAAAATTATTGGTTCTAGTTCTCTGAGAAATACCATTGGTAGCTTGATTGGGATTGCATTGAATCCATAGATTGCTTTGGGTAGTATACTCATTTTCACTACATTGATTCTTCCAATCCATTAACATGGTATATTTCTCCCTCTATTTATGTCATCTTTGATTTCTTTCATCAGTGTTTTGTAGTTTTCTGTATATAGGTCTTTTGTTTCTTTAGGTAGATTTATTCCTAAGTATTTTATTCTTTTCATTGCAACGGTGAATGGAATTGTTTCTTTAATTTCTCTTTCGGTTTTCTCATTGTTAGTGTATAGGAATGCAAGGTGTGTTAATTTTATATCCTTCAACTTTAATATATTCATTAATTAACTCTTGTAATTTTCTGGTGGTGTCTTTAGGGTTTTCTATGTAGAGGAACATGTCATCTGCAAATAGTGAGAGTTTTACTTCTTCTTTTCCAATCTGGATTCCTTTTATTTCTTTCTCTTCTCTGAGTGCTGTGGCCAAAACTTCCAAAACTGTGTTTAATAGTAGTGGTGAGAGTGGGAACCCCTGTCTTGTTTCTGACTTAAGGGGAAATGCTGTCAGGTTTTCACCATTGAAGATAACGTTTGCTGTGGGTTTATCATATATAGCTTTTATTATGTTGAGGTATGTTCCTTCTATGCCTGCCTTCCGGAGAGTTTTTATCATAAATGGGTGTTGAATTTTGTCAAAGGCTTTCTCTGCATCAATTGAGATAATCATATGGCTTTTATTTTTCAACTTGTTAATGTGGTGTATTACATTGATTGATTTGCAGATATTAAAGAATCCTTGTATCCCTGGGATAAAGCCCTCCTGGTCATGATGTATGATTTTTTTAATATGTTGTTGGATTTTGTTTGCTAGAATTTTGTTAAGGATTTTTGCTTCTATGTTTATCAGTGATATTAGCCTGTAGTTTTCTCTTTATGTGGCATCTTTGTCTGGTTTTGGTATTAGGGTGATGGTGACCTCATAGAATGAATTTGGGAGTTTACCTTCCTCTGAAATTTTCTGGAAGAGTTTGAGTAGGATAGGTGTTAGCTCTTCTCTAAATTTTGGTAGAATTCAGCTGTGAAGCCATCTGGTCCTGGGCTTTTGTTTGCTGGAAGATTTCTGATTACAATTTCGATTTCTATGCTTGTGATGTGTCTGTTAACATTTTCTATTTCTTTCTGGTTCAGATTTGGAAAGTTATACTTTTCTAAGAGTTTGTCCATTTCGTCCAAGTTGTCCATTTTGGGGGCATATAGTTGCTGATAGCAGTCTCTTATGATCCTTTTTATTTCTGTGTTGTCTGTTGTGATTTCTCCATTTTCATTTCAATTTAGTTGATTTGATTCTTCTCCCTTTGTTTCTTGATGGATCTGGCTAATGGTTTGTCTATTTTATTTATCTTCTCAAAGAACCAGCTTTTAGCTTTGTTGATTTTTGCCATAGTCTCCTTTGTTTCTTTTTCATTAATCTCTGCCCTAATTTTTATGATTCCTTTCCTTCTACTGAACCTAGGGTTCTTTATTTCTTCCTTTTCTAGTTGCTTTAGTTGTAGAGTTAGGTTATTTATTTCATTTTCCTCTTGTTTCTTGAGGTAAGCTTGTATTGCTATGAACCTTCCTTTTAGCACTGATTTTACTGAGTCCCAAAGGTTTTGGGTTGTCGTGCTTTCACTGTCATTTGTTTCTATGCATAGTTTGATTTCTTTTGTGATTTCTTCTGATTTGTTGGTTATTCAGAGTGTGTTGTTTAGCCTCGTTGTGTTTGTATTTTTAATAGTCTTTTTTTTTTCCTGTAGTTGATATCTAATCTTGTGATCAGAAAAGATAATTAGAATTTATTTCCTTTTTTTTTTTTTTCAAATTTACCAAGGCTAGATTTATGGCCCAGGATGTGATCTATCCTGGAGAAGGGTCCGTGTGCACTTGAGAAAAAGGTGAAAGTCATTGTTTTGGGGTGAAATGTCCGATAGAAATCAATTAAGTCTAACTGGTCCATTATATCATTTAAAGTTTGTGATTCCTTGCTAATTTTGTTTAGTTGATCTATCCATAGGTGTGTTAAAGTGAGTGGTGTAGTAAAGTCTCCCACTATTATTGTGTTGCTATTAATTTCCCCTTTCATACTTGTTAGGATTTGCAACACATATTGTGTTGCTTCTATGTTGGGTGCATATATATTTATAATTGTTATGTCTTCCTCTTGGATTGATCCTTTAATCATTATGTAGTGTCCTTCTTTGTCTCTTTTCACACTCTTTATTTCAAAATCTATTTTATCTGATGTGAGTATTGCTACTCCTGCTTTCTTGTGGTCTCCATTTGCATGAAATGTATTTTTCCAGCCCTTCATTTTCAGTCTGTATGTGTCCCTTGTTTTGAGGTGGGTCTCTTGTAGACAGCATATGTAGGGGTCTTGTTTTTGTATCCATTCAGCCAGTCTTTGTCTTTTGACTGGGGCATTCAACCCATTTACATTTAAGGTAATTATTGATAAGCATGATCCCATTGCCATTTACTTTGTTGTTTGGGGTTCGAATTTATACACCTTTTCTGTGTTTCCTGTCTAGAGAAGATCCTTTAGCATTTGTTGAAGAGCTGGTTTGGTGGTGCTGAATTCTCTCAGCTTTTGCTTGTCTGTAAAGATTTTGATTTCTCCTTCATATACGAATGAGATCCTTGATGGGTATAGTAATCTGGGTTGTAGGTTTTTCTCTTTCATTACTTTAAGTATGTCCTGCCATTCCCTTCTGGCCTGAAGAGTTTCTATTGAAAGATCAGCTGTTATCCTTATGGGAATCCCCTTGTGTGTTATTTGTTGTTTTCTCCTTGCTGCTTTTAATAATTGTTCTTTTTGTTAGATATTGGTTAATTTGATTAATATGTGTCTGGGGTAGTTCACCTTAGGTTTACCCTGTTTGGGACTCTCTGGGTTTCTTGGACTTTGGTGGCCATTTCCTTCTCCATTTTAGGGAAGTTTTCAACTATTATCTCCTCAAGTAGTTTCCCATGGCCTTTCTTTTTGTCTTCTTCTTCTGGGACTATGATTTGAATGTTGGGGCATGTGACATTGTCCCAGGGGTCTCTGAGGTTGTCCTCATTTCTTTTAATTCTTTTTTCTTTTTTCCTCTCTGCTTCATTTATTTCCACCATTCTATCTTCCACCTCACTTATCCTATCTTCTGCCTCAGTTATTCTACTGTTGGCTCCGTCCAGAGTGCTTTTTATCTCAGTTATTGCATTATTCATTATTGATTGACTCTTTTTTATTTCTTCTAGGTCCTTGTTATATATTTGCTCATTTTCTCAATCCTTGTCTTTAGACTATATATCTGTAACTCTATTTTGTTCACAAGATTTTGGATCATTTTTCCTATCATTATTCTGAATTCATTTTCAGGTAGACTCCCTATCTCCTCCTCTTTTGTTTGATTTGTTGGGCATTTATCATGTTCCGTTTTCTGCTGAATATTTCTCTGCCTTTTCATCTTGTTCAGATGGCTGTGTTTGGGGTGGCCTTTCTGTATGCTTGAACTTTGTGGTTCCTCTTTATTGTGGAGGTTCCTCCCTGTGGGTATGGTTGGACAAGTGGCTTGTCAAGGTTTCCTGGTTAGGGAAGCTTGTGTCAGTGTTCTGGTGGGTGGAGCTGGATCTCTTCTCTCTGGAGTGCAATGAAGTGTCCAGTAGTGAGTTTTGAGGTGTCTATGGGTTTGGTGTGACTTTGGGCAGCCTGTATTTTAATGCTCAGTGCTATGTTCCTGTGTTGCTGGAGAATTAGCTTGGTATGTCTTGCTCTGGAACTTGTTGGCTCTTGGGTGGAGCTTGGTTTCACTGTAGTTATGAAAGCTTTTGGATGAGCTCTTGTTCATTAATGTTCCCTGGAGTCAGGAGTTTTCTGGTGTTCTCAGGTTTTGGATTTAAGCCTCCTGTCTCTGGCTTTCAGTCTTATTCTACAGTAGCCTGAAGACTTCTCCATCCATACAGCACCAATGCTAAAACATGTAGGTTAAAAGAGAAAAGATTCTCCACAGTGAGGGACACCCAGAGAGGTTCACAAAGTTACATGGAGAAGAGAAGAGGGAAGAAGGAGATAGAGGTGACCAGGAGGAGAAGAGGATGAATCAAAAAGGGAGAGAGAAATCTAGCCAGTAATCAAATTCCTATGTGCTGTCCACAGCCTGGAACATCCAGAGAGTTTCACAGAGTTACATAGAGAAGAGAAGAGGGAGGAAGGAGATAGAGGTGACCAAGAAGAGAACATGGGGTGTCAAAAGGCGAGAGACAGATCTAGCCAGTGATCATTTCCCTAAGTGTTCTCCACATCTCAGAATACCCAAAGAGATTCACAGAGTTGGGTAGAGAAGAGGTGGGAGGGAGGAGATAGAGGTGACCCGGGGGAGAACAAGGAGAGTCAAAAGAGGGAGAGGGCAATCAAGCCAGTAATCACACTCCTAAGTAAAAATGGGTACTGAAGATTGGATTCTTAAAGGTACAAAATTGATAACAAATACCCAAAAGCAAAGATTGAAAATCAAGAGTAGAGGTTAAACTCCCAAAAATACAATATTAAAAAAAAAAAACAAAATCACAAAAATTATAGAAGGCATATATGAAATTTGCTTTAAAAATAGATTCTTTTTTTGTAAGATAATAGTAGGTTATAAAAATGAAAATTAATGGATTAATAAAGTAAAATTATAAAAGTAAATAGTGATAAAGTATTACTATTTACTTTTTTACTATATTTACTATATTTTTACTATATTTACTATAAAGTAAATAGTAATAAAGTAAAATTAAAAAATTAAAAAAATGATAATAGTAAAATATATCTAGGAATTTCTGGAGCTATTGCAGGCAGTGATGGGTCAGTTCAGTTTCAGATAATTCCTTGTTCCAGCTTATACTTCTTCTCAAGGTCTATAGGCCCCTTCCAATGTAGTCAGTGCTCACTACAGGGTTTTAATCTGTTGCACCTGTCACTTCCAAAGCGGTTCCGTCTGTTTATTTTGGCGGCTCTTGTTTTCGAGTTGCTTCAGTGTCTAATTTCCGCCCTGACACAAGGGGGTGAAGGTGGTCACTTATTTAGGCTCACTTGTTCAGTTGTGCTGTGGGGAGGGAGGAACACTGCAAACAAATATCACTGGCATTTGTGGGGAGTGCTCGCATTGTCTGGACCACACTGGGTTTGCCCTCACTCACGGCGCCTGTGCTTTCCCTGTCTACACTGCTCAGGCTCCAGGTTGCTCTGCAGGGGAACTGTCTAAAGCGGGCCCTGAGTTGCGTGCACTTCCCAGGTCTAAGCTGCTCAGGTTCAGGTTCTCGGGTACTCCACAAAGGCACATACTTGGTTGGGCCTGCGTTTTGTGCCCTTCCCAGGTCCGAGCAGCTCAGGTGACGAGGTGCTTGGTGAGTACACTCCCCAGGTGTGCAGTGCGTCTTATCGCCTCCCCGGTCCCAGCTGCTTGGTTTTCTGGGAGCATAGTGGGAGCACCGTCCCACGTGTGCCGTGTGTCTCCTCTGGGGAGCTGATCTCTGGCGGTGACCCTCCTGTTGGATGTCAACTGTCCAGGTTCCCAGGAACATTTGGTTAGTAACTGGGAGCCTACTCGCAATTTGGTGGAGGATGTCATCTCTGGGGCCGAGATTGCCCCTTTCCAGCTCTGGCTGTCACCTGCCTGCCTCTCTGCCTCTGGTGGGGGATGGGCCGGTCCGCAGCCGGCTAGCTCTCCTCAGGTATTCACTCAGTCCTTTGTTCTGTGAGTGGGCCTGGCAGTGCCTTGGGTTAGAGCTTTTCACGGGAAAGTTCTCTCTCTCTCTTTCTTTTTTTCTCTCTGGCTATCCCACAGTTTGGGTTGCTGTCTCATGTTAGCTCCCTCAGATTATCCTCAGGGCATTCAGGCCTGGTCCTTACCCTAAGCAATGCAGCCAGCGCCTCCCTGTTCAGTCCCCATTTGCTGGTGGCAGATGCGAGCATCTGGGCTACTTCTCTGCTGTGAGTTGTGGTTAGGCACATAATCTGTGGGTTTATTTATTTATTTATTTTCCTCCCAGTTATGTTGCCCTCTGAGATTTCAAAACTCCCCACCTACCCGCTGGTGAGAGGGTTTCCTGGTGTTTGGAAACTTCTCCTCTTTCACAACTCCCTCCCCGGGATGGGTCTCTGTTCCCTACCTCTTTGTCTCTCTTTTTGTCTTTTATATTTTGTCCTACCTCCTTTAGAAGACAATGGGCTGTCTTTCTGGGTAGCTGGTGTCCTCCGCCAGCATTCAGAAGTTGTTTTGTAGAATTTGCTCAGCATTCAAATGATCTTTTGATAAATTTGTGGGGGAGAAAGTGGTCTCCCTGTCCTATTCCTCTGCCATCTTAGGACCACCCCCATGCTTTGTGTTTCTATAAAACACTTAGTGAGAGATTACTTGCTCATTTTGATTAATTATCTCATGGTAAAATATAGTACTTGTTTTCTTGCAATTCAATTATTAAAGAGATTGTCTGCTTGCAACTTAATATGGTCTTTTTATACTCTAAAGCTGCTTGGGCATGGAAATAGTTACTTTACATGGAAGTAAATTTCCATATACATTTACCATTTATAAGGAAATGGTAAGTCATCTCTTTTATTCCCTTTTAATTCATGGTGGTATCAAAACATTTATCAATTTTAGATTATGGGACATGTTATAAATAATGAGATTTGAAATATGGCAAAAGGAAGATACTACTTTTTATCATTTTCTTTCTTCTGAGTTTTTATTATTACTTGTAATTGGATTAGGAAAATCTGAGTTTGTATTTTACACCTGATTTTTTTTCTCATGTTGTTTCTATTTAATAAGAGAACCATACTTAATATTCTTATTTGTAAATATACCTAGTGAATGTATTAAACTCTCATGGAATCCATTATATATTTATTCTATAGCCTATAGGTGAATTTATATAAATTTATGAATTTATATAAATTATATATACTTTATTCTGTAAATTATATTTCTAGAATAAAACACATAACATTTTTGTAAGCTGTCTGCCATGCTTTCACATAATTGAAGGAAAGGCAGAGATCTTTTGCTGAGTGATGTTACTTTATTTCAGTTCTAACCGTAGGTATCATCCTTTTTGGCATCACAAGATCTTTGTTGATATTCTACATCCTTGTTAATTCTTCACAAACTTTGCACAACAAAATGTTGGAGTCCATTTTCAGAGCGCCAATGCTGTTCTTCGATAGAAATCCAATAGGTAAGTCAGACACCAAGTTTCTCAGTAAGTATGTCTTATTAATGCATTTAGTTCCTGATTACATTTGATATTTGAAAATGGATGAGATACTTAGAAGATAATCACTGTGCATATTGGTCTATTTTCTACAAAAAAGTTTACTGATCTGAATATAGGGGCATATAAGGTTTTTGTTTTTTTTTTCCAATTTTAGTGTGTGTGTAAAGATAAATGTTCACTTTGCAGAATGACTTAGAAACCCATTTGTTATGTGGCATATAAAATATCCTATGTTAGCTGCAAAGATGTTTTAATGTTGTTGACCAGTTTCTAAAAGCTGGCTGTGTCATATAGTGTTAAGTTAGGCTGTTGTCTAGATAGAACCTTCTTACAGTGAATCTGCAAGACACAGGCTGTGTGTTTCTTTCTTTTCCCATCCAATTCTGGAATCACAGAACTCTGACATATGCCCATGCATTGAGGTTTACATAAAAATAGTAATAAAAATTCATTAAAATACCAAATTGGTAAAATGTAAGCATCTTTTTCAAAGAAACTAACTTTATAGTTTTACAGTGGACACTTGGTGACATGTAAGACCCTTTATAGTACATAGCACATGGATCTTCAGTAGTAAGTTTCTCAATATGAGTGTCCCTGGAGGTTTCTCAGTGGTTTTTTCTTCCACCTTGAGGCCTTTGATTTGTTTTGCTTCTGAAGGTAGCCTCCTGACCTGGGTTTCTATGAAGCGTTATTTCATCAGTGTACATGCCCCTTTGTTCAGTTGGTTGGACTTGTGCTGAGGTCCAGGGCAGCTTTATTTTTGTAGGCGATGATTGACAGGACTTGTTGAGGCAGGTATGTGGACTGGAGGGAGGACAGTAGTAGCCTTGGCCTGGCCGTCAACTCGCCATGTGACCAAGGCCAAAGCAGATGGATCCTATTGGGCAGGCAAATCTCAAGGCAGGATGTGGTCTGTCTTGGTTTAAAAGTGTGACTCTGCCTGAAGTCAGGTGCCTGGGTTCAGTCCTGGTGCTAGTTACAAATGGTAATAGTAGGTTATAGTTATATTAATATAATTCTTATGTGCTGGTTACTTAATTTCTTTGTGTCTGTTTTCTTATCTCTAAAGGGGGATTCTATTAATAAACTTTTTGACTGTGTTAGAAAGCTTATTAATATACTCACAACACTTAGCTCATTGTCAGTGACTAGTGAACCTTACTGATAATGAGAAAATGCTATCTGGGAACTTCCTTTCTTGTGAAATGGGAGTGATTTCACATGCCCTTCCTGTTTCACAAGACTCTTGTGAGGATTAATGCTAATTATTCAGGGAAGCATCTTGTGTATATGTATTCAAACATATTGTTTGGTCCAGACAGTGAGCCAAGCACAGAATGGTTAACTACAAAGGCCCATACAGACCTCATTTTATTATGAAGCTGTAGTGAGGAAGTATTTGGAGAAGTCCATACTATTATGGCTGTGAAGTTGCTCCACTTTGTCAGTTAACGTAAAAACTATGGGCATCAAGTTGGGAGCCTTAAGTGGGACTGGATTTCTGTTATTTCAGCCTCTGGGTGCTCATGACCACAGTTAACCAGGTTCTTCATGTTCAAGACCTGTAGGCTTCTCCAGATGCTGATTTATTTATTATTCAAGGATTTGGGATCAAGTTTAAATCTTCAAAGTCTCTAATCTTAGAGCAGTCAGCATACTGGTGCTTGTCTTCCTCCCCTTCCTCTATCTCTTAGCAGAATCTCATTCTTTCAGGAAAATAGAAGCCCAAATAAGTATTATACTGCAAAGATTATAGGCCTGCTTTGCCCAAAAGGCTTCAGGGCCATCAATTATTTACTCTTTCAGTGGTATATTCAGTTGAACTCTTTCCTATAGTTTATTGTCAAAGTAAAATTTACAATAGATTATTTATGGTGGACTTTATTGCTGGTTTGTGATCACATGAAGAGAAAACCACATGTATTGATACTTTGGAAGCTCTGATTCCTAGAACCAGGCTATCCAAGCTTCCAAATTCTGTGTCTGTCAATCAAGGAAGTGAAACCGTCAGACATGTAATACATTTCCCTGGGGTTTAGCTGAGGATTGAAGGCAAATCATGGTGCTTATGTGGGTTAAATATGTGGTGCCTACTAGTTTTGCCTTACAAACTAAAGACCATTAAGAAATAATGAGGAATTCAACCATTTTTAAACATACATAGACATTTAAAAACTATTATTGGACAGGGAGTTGGGATGTAGGTGGAGATGTTAGATGTTCTGGTTCTGCTGGGACAGAGCTTTGGAAGAGCTGTGCCAGCCACTTCTCTTGGTCTCAGGTTCTAACAGGTAAGAATCAGGGGCCTTTTCACTCATCAAGCATTTACTGATCATTTACTGGTTGTAAGTTGTGGTCCCCAGCATTGAGACAAACAGTCCCTGTCTTTCTTCTTATTCTTTTTTTGTAGTTTTCCAAGTTTATTTCAGTTTATAATATAAGGTATTTCAAATAAATCCTTAATTATACTGCATGCAAAAAAAGTGCCCCCAATTAAAGTCATCATGTGCAAAGGTTATTGTGATGTGGCCTATTGTTAAATAGATAGTTAGAAAGTTATTTTTTTCCCCAAATAAAGATAATGTGTCTAAATGAGAAGGAGAAAGAGAGATTCCATTATTAAACTTGGAAACAAGGAAGTAGTGATATCAACTTGCTGGGCTGAAAAAGAATTTGCAAAAGACCATCCAAGAGCATCTGAGAGCAAGTGATTGGGAAAAATCATGTAAGGTAATTTCCCAACACCTGACACCCACACAAGAGGGATGTCATTGTTAGTACTGTGGTATTAGACTGTTGGACCTCTTTCTTGTAAAGTGTTTATTTTTAACTTTTTTCTTTATATATATATATAAAAACATTGTTGACTTACAGTGTTTCAGGTGCCCAGCAAGGTGATTCAGTTATACATATACATTATTTTTGAAATTATTTTCCATTAAAGGTTATTGTAAGATATCAACTATAGTTCTCTGTGCTATACAGTAAACCTCTGTTACTTGTTGCATGTCTATTTTTTTTTTAAATTAGACATCTAGCATTCTATTCATACTAAGTCAAACAAGTGGAATCAAAATGTCATAATTTTTTTAGTTAGGCAAGAATTGTTCAGTTTTCTAAAATACATATATTATACATATTATTTATATATATGTATACACAAGTTTTTCTACTATGCTTGATAAGGGGTTGAGAAAAAACATCAATAAAAAAAGATGGAGAATTTGGAAAACAAATAAATGAAATGGGAGTACTGAATATGAAATAGAAAGAGTGAAACAAGTTAGGTCAAATTAAAAGATCCCCATATAGTCTAATTATTTTTAAACATGGCTGCTTATTAGAAACATCTGGAGTTCTGGAGAAAAAAAAAAGCAATACCTTGGTATTTATATTTTTCAAAAAATTCCAAGATAATTCTGATATGCATCTGGATTTTAAAAAGTGATTACAGGGTTTTGTATTAAATAACAGTTTTTAATGATGATGCAGATTTCTATTATTTTTCTGTTGACCAATCATGATACAATGGTATTATGTGAGTAATGGTTACATAATCACAATAGTAAAAGATGTTCATCAAATAAATCAATAGCCAAACCAAAAAAAAAATAATTAAAATTGCAAGTCATAAAGGGAACATGATTAACTTAATAATATACAATAATCACATACAATTTTGGAGGATCAAGCAGAGTAACATGGTAAGTGGAAATGCATCCATGCAACATGTTCTCATCTGCTCAGCCAGTCTCTGTCTTTTTTGGTGCATTTAATCCATTTATATTTAATGTAGTTATCAATATATATGATCCTATTACCATTTTCTTAATTGTTTTGGGTTTATTTTGTGTAAGTTTTTTCTTTCTCTTGAATTTCCTGCCTACAGAAGTTCCTTTAGCATTTATTATGAAGTCGGTTTGGTGGTGCTGAATTCTCTGAACTTTTGCTTGTCTGGATAGCTTTTGATTTCTCCATCAAATCTTAAGCAAGATTCTTGCTGGGTAGAGTATTCTTGGTTTTACTTTCTTTGCTTTCATTACTTTAAATATATCAGGCTATTTCCTTGTAGATTTTCTGTTGAGAAATCTGCTGATAGAATAATGGGAGTTCAGATCAGCTCAGTTCAGTTGCTCAGTCGTGTCTGACCATTAACGACCCCATGGACTGCAGAACATCAGGACTCCCGGTCCATCGCCAACTCCCAGAGCTTTCCAAAACTCATGTCTACTGAGTCGGTGTTGCCATCCAACCATCTCATCCTTTGTCGTCCCCTTCTCATCCACCTTCAATCTTTCTCTGCATTAGGGTCTTCATTTGAAAAGAGTCAGCTCTTTGCATCAGGTGGCCAAAATATTGTAGTTTCAGCTTCAACATCAGATCTTCCAATGAACACTCAAGACTGATCTCCTTTAGGATGCACTGGTTGGATCTTCTTGCAGTCCAAAGGACTCTCAAGAGTCTTTGCCAACACCACAATTCAAAAGAATCAATACTTTCGTGCTTAGCTTTCTTTATAGTCCAACTCTTACGCCCATATATGACTACTGAAAAAAAATCATAGCTTTGACTAGACAGACCTTTGTAGGCAAAGTAATGTCTCTGCTTTTTAATATGCTGTCTAGGTTGGTCATAGCTTTTCTTCCAAGGAGTAAGCATCTTTTAATTTCATGGCTGTGGTCACCAACTGCAGTGATTTTGGAGCCCAAAAAGATAAAGTCTGCCACTGTTTCCACTGTTTCTCCATCTATTTGCCATGAAGTGATGGGACCGGATGCCATGATCTTAGTTTCTGAATGCTGAGCTTTAAGCCAACTTTTTCACTCTCCTCTTTCACTTTCATCAAGAGGCTCTTTAGTTCCTCTTCACTTTCTGCCATAAGGGTGGTGTCATCTGCATATCTGAGGTCATTGATATTTCTCCCAGCAATCTTGATTCCAGCCTGTGCTTCATCCAGCCCAGTGTTTCTCATGAAGTACTCTGCATATAAATTAAATAATCAGGGTGATAATATACAGCCTTGATGTACTCCTTTTCCTATTTGGAATCAGTCTGTTGTTCCATGTCCAGTTCTAACTGTTGCTTCCTGACCTGCATATAGGTTTCTCAAGAGGCAGGTGAGGTGGTCTGGTATTCCCATCTCTTTCAGAATTTTCCACCGTTTATTGTGAACCATACAGTCAAAAGCTTTGGCATAGTCAATAAAGCAGAAATAGATGTTTTTTCTGGAACTCTCTTGCTTTTTTGATGATCCAGCAAATGTCGGCAATTTGATCTCTGGTTCCTCTGTCTTTTCTAAAACAAACTTGAACATCTGGAAGTTCACAGTTTACGTATTGTTTAAGCCTGGCTTGGAGAATTTTGAGTATTATTTTACTAGCATGTGAGATGAATGCAGTTGTGCAATAGTCTGAGCATTCTTTAACATTGCCTTTCTTTGGGATTGGAATGAAAACTGACCTTTTCCAGTCCTATGGCCACTGCCGAGCTTTCCAAATTTGCTGGCATATTGAGTGCAGCACTTTCATAGCATCATCTTTTAGGATTTGAAATAGCTCAACTGGAATTCCATCACTTCCACTAGCTTTATTCATATGCTTCCTACAGCCCACTTGACTTCGCATCCCAGGATGTCTGGCTCTAGGTGAATGATCACACCATTGTGATTATCTGGGTCATAAAGATCTTTTTTTTTTATACATTCTTCTGTGTATTCTTGCCACCTCTTCTTAATATATTCTGATGGGAGTTCACTTCTATATAATTTGTCATTTTTGCCTTATTGCTTTTAATATTTTATTTTTGTCTTTAGTTTTTGTCAGTTTGTTTATTCTGTGTCTCAGTGTGTTCCTCCTTGGGTTTATCCTGCCTGAGACTCTGTGTGCTTCCCAGATTTGGTTGACTATTTCATTTTCTATGTTAGAGGAGTTTTCAGCTATTATCTTTTCAAATATTATTTTCAGGTTCTTTCTCTCTCTCTTCTCATTCTGGGACCTCTATAATGTGAATGTTGGGGTGTTTAATGTTGTCTCAGAGGTCTCTTACGCTATCTTCATTTCTTTTCATTCTTTTTCTATATTCTGTTCTATGGCAGTGATTTCCACCATTCTGTCCTCTAGGTCATTTATCTGTTCTTCTGCATCAGTGATTCTGCTATTGATTCCTTCTAGTATATTTTCCATCTCTGATTGTTTTTTCTTTAGTTTTTCTAGGTCTTTGGTAAACATTTCTTGCATCTTTTTAATATTTGCCTCCACTCTTTTCCTTAGATCCTGAATCATCTTCCATATCATTATTTTGAATTCTTTTCCTGCAAGATTGCCTATCTCCACTTCATTTAGTTGTTTTTCTGGGGTTTGATCTTGTCCCTTCATCTGGGACATAACTTTTTGCTTTTTCATCCTGATTGACTTTATATAATGTGGTTTTTGTTTTAGCCACTGTGGAACTGTTATTCTTTTTGCTTCTTCTGTCTGCCCTCTGATGGATGAGGCTAAGAGACTTGTGTAAGCTTCCTGATGGGAGGGATTGGTGGTGGGAAAACCTAGGTCTTGCTCTGGTGGGCAGGACCTTGCTCAGTAAAGCTTTAATCCAGTTATCTGCTGATGGGTGGGGTTGTGCACCCTCCCTGTTAGTTGTTTGGTCTGAGGCAACCCAACCCTTGTGTCTTTGGTAGAGTTAATGGCCACTTCCAAGAGGGCTTATACCAAGGGAGACCTTCCCAGGCTGCTGCTGCCAGTGCCTCTGTCCCTGTGTTGAGCTCCTGCTGATTCACACCTCCTCAGGAAACCATCCAACAGTAGCAGGTAGTTTTGGTTCAGTCTCCTGTGGGATCACTGCTCTTTTCCTCTGAGTCTTGGTGTGCACAAAGGTTAGCTTGTGTCCTCCAAGACTGGAGTTTCTGGTTCTCCTAGTCCTGTGGATATAATAAAGTCCTGCTGGTCTTCAAGGTCAGATTTCCTGGGAATTACCAGTCCCTTTGTTGAATTCCCAGGCAGGGAAGCCTGATGTGGGGTTCAGAACCTTCACACAGTGGGAAAACTTCTTTGGTATTATTGTTCTCCAATTTGTAGGTCACCCACCCAACTGGTATGGGATTTGATTTTATTGTGATTGCACCCCTCCTACCATCTTGGTGCAGCTTCTTCTTTGTCTTTGAATGTGGGGTATCTTTTTTTGGTGGGTTCCAGCATCCTCTTGTCAGTGAGAGTTCAACAGCTAGTGGTAATTTTGGTGCTCTTGCAGGAGATGAGTGCACACCCTTCTATTCTGCCATCTTGACTGAAATTCTGTCAGTCCCTGTCTTTCAAGGCATTTACACACGTAAATAATTGCTGGTAGTGGATTGTTTGTTTAAATCAAATGGTGTCAATATTCTGTGATTCCATATAGAAAAGATACAGATTCACATTTTAATACAGCTGTCAATTGGAGATCTCAATTCATAGATACGCACCACATACACACTGACAAGCCTAGCCCTATGCTGCAGATCTTTTTCATAGTATGTTATGTAAAGGTTGCCCTCGGTTTCCGAAAATTTTACAACAACTGTTCTCTTGGAACTTTAAGATGAATTGTTTTCAAAATGAAATCATGTCTGTGGGAGTGAAAGGAATTTAGGAAATAAAGTAAATGATTCTATATTTAAGATCATCATCTCTAAGCTTACAGAAAATTCATCTCAATTTCTAAACAGACTCTTAGTGATACTGAAATGTTCTCCTGACCCATTGGAGACTGTCTAGATGCTAGAGCTCATCTCTGAAAATGTATTAGGAAAAGAAGAGGGAAGCTAGCACTTCTAATGTTGCTTTTTACAAATATCTACACACTCTTCAGGCTTTGTAGAAGTGTATTACAAATGTTTGACAGTAGGTGAAATGTAAGCAATGATGTTTTCTCCATAAGTACTGAAATCAATTATGATCTGTTGAGTGTTCTTTTCATTCTTGGTAACCAGGATTAATCTGTTAGAAATTTCCCTCTTATTTAGGCAAAACTCTAGTATCTAGAATAAAGATTATAAGTACACTTTGAGTGGAAGTTTATTAAAATAATGTAGTTATGTGGAAAGCTATCATGAAATCAAGTTTGCTGTTCTGGAAATATTTTCCTTTCATTTCTTTTTTGCATTTGCATATATTGTATCATATGGGGAACTAGTTCAACCACTTGGATACCTGGAAAGTCTATTTTAGACATGTTACATGTATAGGAATCTTTATCCAGGCATTATTCCAAATACAGTCATGCTCCTCACGATGGGAAAATCTTGCCTCTGGGTCTACTGTTGGGAGAAAGTAGTGCTACAGAGTGGCATATTGTTACTATATCAGTAGAAGGAGAAGAGGGCAACAGAGGATGAGACAGTTGGATGGCAACACTGATTCAATGGAAATGAACTTGGGAAAACCCTGAGAGATGGTAAGGGACAGGGAAGGCTGGCATGCTGCAGTCCTTGGGGTCATGAAGAGTCAGATACACGACTTGGCAGCAGAATAACCAGAGTGTCTGCCCTGGGTGATTTTCAGTCCAAGTCCCTAATTTTGGGCTAAGTCAATAATTAGTGATTTCTCTTTGAACTTCAAGTGGATGTTTCTAGAAGTGTTCTTTTGGTTCAGTGACTGATATTATCTTCACTCTGATTGAGACATGTAATGAAAATGTATATTTTTTGAGCATGTGGTAAGGAAAACAGGGTATCCATTTCTTTCTTTTCTACACAAAGATGTTTGAACAGATACCAGAGTACATCTGGATTTGCCTTATATGTATTTTCTCACAATAAAAAACCCCATAGATTTAGCTTTGAGAAGTTCTCAGGATGATGGATTAATCTTTTTATTACCTTTAAATATTTAGAAAGAAATTAAGGAGAAAGAGATATAGAGAACAGACCTATGGACATGGGGGGGGAGGGGAGAAGGGAGAAGGGAAAAAAGGAGATGTATGGAGAGAGTAACATGGGAATTTACAATACCATATGTAAAATAGATAGCTAACGGAAATTTGCTGTATGACTCAGGGAACTCAAACAGGGGCTCTGTGACATGCTGAAGGGTAGGATGGGAAGGCAGATGGGATGGAGGTTTGGGAGGGAGGGGACTTGGGTGTACCTATGACCTATGACTGATTCTTGTTAATGTATGACAGAAAACCACAAAATTCTGTAAAGCAATTATCCTTCAATAAAAAATTTAGAAAAAGAGAGAAATTAAGAAGGAAATTTCTTTCTTTCTTATAGGTAGCCATTATTTTCAGAATTGTGTTCTTTTTTCTCCTATTGGTGTCAACATGCCTGGGCTCATAAAATTTACTTCCCTTGGGAGAACTATAAATTTATTATTCCTTATTTTTGGAGAGTAAAATGATCCTATTAATAACATTTTAAAATTATGCCTCATCCTAGTATAAATCTTCCTTATATTCTCCATTTTATTTAGCATAAAAGTGAAAAGATTATCAACTAAGGCTAAATCCATTCCACCAATGGGTGATACTGTAGGCAGAAATATTCATTATTGGTATCAACTTTTAAATGTTATTCTTGACATAGCTCTATCAGTGGAAGAAAAATAAATGGTAATTTCAAGATAATGAATAATGTGTATTATTAGAAAATTGTTCTTCCTTGATTCAAAATTAAATAGAATTTTGTTGATAGAAATATCCATGCAAATAAAAGGTAACATCTGTGTAATCCAGCTAGTCACAGATTTATCAGATAAGCTACAATCAAATGAGCTCTTGTTTATTAAGCAATTGTTAAATCTTTAGACAGGGTGAGTAGATTTCACTCCTACATTAGGAAGTCCTAAAACTTAAATGAATAAAGTTTAATTTCACTTAGTGTCAAATGCTCTAACCACTCATATCTTTCACAAAGGAGACACTATAGGAGTTTCATGCCTAATTGACCTAGCCTTCAAGCTAGCCATCATCTCTTGGTTCCTGTTATATCCAAGCTGCTAAATTTTTTAAGGTGAGGTTAAGGTTTATAATATTAGGTAAAACAACGAATACCTTATATATTTTGGATAAACATTAAGTATTTAAAAAATATATAGCTTTATTTTCTCTCCCCTTAGTTTTATGTCCATTTTTTGTTTGTTTGTTTGTTTGATATAAGAGAGACAACTTTGGTTGTCACCAGTAAACAATTTTAAACTATTAATGGAGAGGGAGTTGGGATGTAGGTGGAGATGTTGTGATGTCTCAGTTCTGCTGGAACAGAAGTTCAGAATAAGTTTGCCAGTCACTTCACTGGTACAGTCACAATCTTCTTGATTGAAGCACAGTTATCTTAAGCAGCACTGATGTGGGATAGCTGTGTGTGTGTGTGTACAGACCTCTTTTGTGTTAGATCATCACACAAGTATAAGCTCCATATTATTAGATTCCATTAAAGAGCTGTGAAATTTAAAATTTGAAAATTGCCCAACCAAAAAAGTGATCATTGGCTTTACCCAGAGTAAACTGAATGGATTTCTTTTATTTTTCAATAGTGGTTTTGAACCACTGTGTAATTTGGGATCTGTGGTGCTCTGTGCTCAGAAAAATAGACTTTGGTGTCAGCTCTTCTGAATGTGAATCCCAGTCCAGATGCTGACAGATAGACCTTTGTCAAGCAATTTAACCACTATCTCCCTCAACTCTCTGTACAGTAGGGATGAAAGTACAATAATAATCTCAAATGTTTTTGCGTGTGAGAGGATCAAGAGAATTAATGTATGTAAAGCATTTAAAGCAATGTCTGGCAAATAGCTGACTTAAATTGTTTTTAGGACTAAGTGTCCTGATGAAATTTTAGAGATTTTTAAAATCTCTCTTTTTTCCTACAAAACTGAATTAATATGATAACTTGATAAAAAGGTTGAGAGTGGGGAAGGATATGTGTGTTTTCCCAGATGCAAGAGAAAAACAGATAAGTGAGTAAGACTAACAAGTCACAAAACGAAATCTGCAGACTTGCTTTCATTTGCTTGTTTTTGTTTTTGTGAGGGCTTGACTTCATTCCTGAGCTCATTTTAATTCGGTTTCACAGGGAGAGCTTAATTTTGCATATAAGCACCGAGCATCTGGTTTATTTTTTGTTCGAATATGATATGGCTGAAGTTTATTACAGAAGTATATTTTATAATTAAGGAAAGACAGTGGGAAATTTTATAAAGTTGGTTCTGTTTAAATGGAACATTGTAATTATTCCAGGGAAGTGGATGTAGTTATTAGGAGTAGTGGGAACTTAACTATTTTTTAGAAAATTCTTTAACTGGTAAAAATGGAGAGCTTCTATGTATTCACCTTTTTCAAATAGCATGGAAAATGGCAAATTTCACAAGTGAAAGTTGAAGCTGACCTAAGGTAAATGCTGGGCTGCATGAAGCACAAGCTGGAATCAAGATTGCCAGGAGAAATATCAATAACCTCAGATATGCAGATGACACCACCCTTATGGCAGAAAGTGAAGAAGAACTAAAGAGCCTCTTGATGAAAGTGAAAGAGGAGAGTGAAAAAGTTGGCTTAAAGCTCAACATTCAGGAAACTAAGATCATGGCATACGGTCCCATCACTTCATGGCAAATAGATGGTGAGACAGTGGAAACAGTGGCAGACTTTATTTTGGGGGGCTCCAAAATCACTGCAGATGGTGATTGCAGCCACGAAATTAAAAGATGCTTACTCGTTGGAAGGAAAGTTATGACCAACCTAGATAGCATATTAAAAAGCAGAGACATTACTTTGACAACAAAGGTCTGTCTAGTCAAGACTATGGTTTTTTCAGTAGTCATGTATGGATGTGAGAGTTGGACAATAAAGAAAGCTGAGTGCCGAAGAATTGATGCTTTTGAACTGTGGTGTTGGAGAAGACTCTTGAGAGTCCCTTGGACTTCAAGGAGATCTAACCAGTCCATCCTAAAAGACATTAGTCCTGGGTGTTCATTGGAAGGTCTGATGTTGAGGCTGAAACTCCAATAGTTTGGCCACCTGATGCGAAGAGCTGACTCGTTAGAAAAGACCCTGATGCTGGGAAAGATTGAGGGCGGAAGGAGAAGGGGACGTCAGAAGATGAGATGGCTGGATGGCATCACCAACTCAATGGACATAAGTTTGGGTAGGCTCCACGAGTTGGTGTTGGACAGGGAGGACTGGTGAGCTGCACCTCACAGGGTCACAAAGAGTTGGACATGACTGAGCAACTGAACTAAACTGAACTGAATTTTAGATTGTCAAGCCTTCAAACGTTATTTACAGAATGTTTTTAGAGACATTTCATGCTTGTTCACTCCGGTTAATTTCGGACAGCTCTTCTACATTTCTATTAGATGGGCATTCTGATATGGCAACCCACTCTGGTGTTCTTGCCTGGAGAATCCCAGGGACGGGGCATCCTGGTGGGCTGCCATCTATGGGGTTGCACAGAGTCGGACACAACTGAAGTGACTCAGCAGCAGCTGATACTTCAGAACTTCTCCTTCATTAAAATATGGTTAAAACAGCCTGGGACAAAAATAGGATTCTTGGTTAGTTCTTATAAACTGTAGATTATATTTTTAAAGCTGTTAAAGGCATAATGTACACAACAGAACAAATACAACTCTCCTATAAATACTGCCCAATTAGCATTAATAAATGAATCATTTAAAAGCAGTAAATTGCTGGCTGGGTTATATAGTGGTATTGAGGGAGATGAAGAAATATATAGTTCTTGGTTAAGAGTTCTGAGTGAAGATAGAGAGCACCTATGGGGTCACACAGAGTTGGACACGACTGAAGCGACTTAGCAGCAGCAGCAGCAGCAGCAGCAGCAGCTAGTAGCTGTGTTAGGCTGGCAGGAAGTGAGTCTTGCATTTGACCTCAGTCATATACGAGAGGCCTGAAGCTCTGAAATCCAGTGAATCTATCATCTTGCAGAACTTACTTGGAAATAATTTGGTGAAAAAGAAAGCCAAAATAGGTTGTAAGGACTTCAGAGAATTTTTGTGATAGTTTCTGTACACTGTCTAATGTTTCAGAGATCTGCTGCAGGAAAGAGGTTTCATCTGTTGGCAGTTAAAATTCTCCCAGATATATGAGATGGAGACTGTGTATTTTGCCTTGAAAGATAGTTGAGGTGCACTGGGCCAGGAAAAATACACTTCTTGGAGATAGTTGTGCATTCTTATGTCAGGAGGAGTCCCGTGAGAGGTGGTGTTCTGTTCCCTCAGAATCAGCAATTCTTACCTGACCCACATCTCTCTGAGGCCACCCCACTTCCTGTGGTTCATGGTTTAGGAATCCTCAGAAATCATGAAGCTGAGTCCATGAGCATTTTCCAGCAGACTTGCTCCATAGCTTTCATCAGATGTACAGTGTTTCAGAGTCACTGTCTTAGAGATTTTTCTGCCTGTTAATTTCTCCACTGTCCATTCCTGACAGTGAGTGAGCTGTTAGCCAAACCCTATACGATAGCATGTGTGACATATGTGTTATCCACGGGTAAAGGAACTAATCTGGTCTAGTTTCCCAGTACCCTACACCTGCCTCTGATACTTAGAAAAAGTAAAGTGTCAATTACACCCTGTTCCAAAGCATTTATGGTGGCTGTGGCAGAGGGGTTCCCTGGGGCCATGTGTGAGGTGTGTCTGCTCCTTCAAGGTCAGTGTCCGACCATATTTAGCAACAGGCAGTGTGACTTGCCCCAAGTTACAAGACAGAACAAGACCTGGGATGAGGGGGCTCTCAAGTCCTGGACTTTCCTAATCAATTATGCTTTTTTTAGACCATCTGTCCCAATTCATTCTTTCAGTCATTTGTTCATTTGTTAATCAATTAATTCAACCGTAAGTAATTTACATAATTTTGAGGTAGAGTTATTTTAAATGTTTTACTTTAATTATGGTTTGGTAAGAGAGAATTCCTGTAACTTTTAAAAACTCTTTTAATGTTTAAGGTATTCAGCATCCAGTGGAGCAGGTGGTACCCAATCAGAAGGGCCCAGGCTGTCAAAGGCTGGTTGGCCATCACTGTTCATATCAACTTAACACCAGCGCTGCCCATGATGTTACTGGCTTATCTTTAGTAGTAGATATTTAATAGAGGTTTCCAGCGTGTCCGGTAAAATGGCTGTGTATCATAGATGTGTTGATATGAATTTTCTGAGTCTCTATAACCTGGGTGAGTCAGTCTCCAACATGTGTCTTTCTACCTGGTGTTGCTTGTGCCAACAGAATGAGGCTGAGTTCAGTTCAGAAGTAAAGGAAATCTTTATTCCTCGATCAGAGAATGGAGAGGTATGAGCTTGCACTCTATAGTTCTTGCTTTCTCCCCTAAAGGCGGCCCTAAGCAAGGGTGTTTTACAGGTTTCTTGTCATTGCACCTGCCCCCCACCACCATCTTAAAGCCGTTTCCCACTAAGGACTCTGATCTGAAGAGTTAGGTGCAAAGCTTCTGCACGTAGTACTCTATGAGCACATGAAATTCGACTAAACCGAAAGGGCAAAAAGGAGTTAGACTTTATCTTGTTTCCCAGATTCTACCTTTATTTTATAAGAATCGTTAATGAGTTTTGTTGGTGACAATATGGTGGACCAGACGCTTCACTTTGAAACGAATTTCTCCAGGTTGGAAAACAACAGCTTAAAAAAAAAGAGAGCATTTGTTCAAAATATCAATAGAGACTGAAATTTGAGGACAAACCGCTTATTTATAGAAGAAGAGCTTGTTTTATTGATTCACTCAGAATATTCAAGTGCCTTCTATTTAAGGTGTTCCAGTGAGGCATTGGTCCAGGCACTGGGTTAACAGCAGTGAATAAAATAGACAAAATCTCTGTCCTAGCAATGTCTGTTGTTATTGTTAGTTGCTAAGTCATGTCCGACTCTTTGCAACCCCATAACTGCAGGATACCAGGGTTCACCATCTCCCCAAATTTGCTCAAACTCATGTCCGTTGAGTTGGTGACGCCATCCAATCATCTCATCCTCTGTTGTCCCCTTCTCCATATTATAATTTAATTTGTGTGAATAAAAAGACGACAAGTGGTTGTTAGCCCCTGAAAGTAAAGAATGGAATTTAAAAGGGCAATAGTTATACATGTAGATAAGACAAAATCAATTTAAATGTTCTTGAGACAGAAGGTATAGATGATTCCCACTGGGTCAGTGACTCCTGAATGGGTTCTTTGCCTGGAATCACAAATGCTACTTTTTAAGCCTGGTTGTGTATAGTAGAGCAGAAGCTTTATTCATTGATTAAGGAATAAAGGGAGAGCCCATGCTCAAAACACACCTTCTCCCCAAGGGGAGGTGGGAGTAGAGGAACTTTAAGGGATAGGAGGCAGCCATGTCACTGGGGCTCTAGGAAAGGGACAGAGATTTCTGGGAACAGCCAGGTTAGCTGGAACATGTGCAGTCTTCCACACTCCTTTGCACATGGCGGGAATTGTGCCTAGTCCAGTACAAATTCCCACCTTGGATAGAAATCTTAACATGGTAATGAAACAAAAAAAACTTTCAGACAGTTTCAGTCTCATCTGTGCACGGTCATTCCTGTAGTTAAGTTAGAGGTGGTTCAGGGCAGTTGGCCACAGCATCTCTCTCCAAGCACAGCTGCAAAACATCTCTGTCAAATACTAGATGTTTTAAAAACAAACAAAGAGGTAAATTAGGACAAAGATTATTTAGCTCTCAGGGGTGGGTATGGGTGACAAAGGAACATTATCAGAAATGTTCAGTTTCTTCCTTGCTACTCAAAGTATGGTCCCTGGACCCAGCAACATCAGCATCACCCTAGAGTTGTTAGCAATCCAGAATCTCAGACCTCACACATGCTGTTGAGAATTTACATTTAAGCAGATCACTGGGAGATCTAAGGAAGACATGTGCATTGGTAGACTCCGTAGTGATCAGAATTAATCTTTCCAACTTTTCCACATATTGACATGTACCAAGACGGTCACTAAGTGGGTTACATATCTTACAGTCTTACTTCAGTAAGAGCCACTTTTAAAATACTCATTTTACTAATATGTTTTCTATTTTTGTGTAAGAATCTAGAAGCACAGAAGGCTTCCCGTCTTAAACCAAAAATGGTTGGAAAGCCACTGGGTTTATGGTGTATTATTAGTAAATGCCAGTTGGCCACTAACACCTGGCAGTTTCCTTTTTGTTATAGATTGTGTGTGAAGTGTGGTTGATGTTTACAAAAGGTGTATAATCTGGACGTGAATTCAAGGCTAGTAGACATATACAGTAGTTAAACCACTAAATAGATTATATTATAATATGTTCCGAGGATAGACCCAGGTCTCTGGTGGAATCTGAAAGGACACTGAAACAGTTCTACATCAAACAAGGTATCAGAAAACTATGTTTTTAAATATGAGAGTTGCTTATGGCTTTGCTAAGAGCCTGTAGAGTCTTGTTCTGGACCCCACTTGTTTGTAGGGTCTCCTTGGTTCTCAGCTATAAACATAAAGATTGAGGGTGGAGTCAAATGCTGACAACAGCAAAATTTATCAGCTGAAAGGACAGTGTTATAAAATTTTAAAGAAAGTAGTGAATAGGTGGGGGTTTGAGTGCATTTTAGGCAACCAAGAGTAGCCCCAAAGGATATTGCCATGTTTCAATTCAGTTCAGTCACTCAGTCGTGTCCAACTCTTTGTGACCCCATGAATCACAGCACACCAGGCCTCCCTGTCCATCACCAACTCCCGGAGTTCACTCAGACTCATGTCCATCGAGTCAGTGATGCCATCCAGCCATTTCATCCTCTGTCGTCCCCTTCTCCTCCTGTCTCCAATCCCTCCCAGCATCAGGGTCTTTTTCAATGAGTCAACTCTTCCCATGAGGTGGCCAAAGTACTGGAGTTTCAGCTTTAGCATCATTCTTTCCAAAGAAATCCCAGGGCTGATCTCCTTCAGAATGGACTGGTTGGATCTCCTTGCAGTCCAAGGGACTCTCAAGAGTCTTCTCCAACACCACAGTTCAAAAGCATCAATTCTTTGGTGCTCAGCTTTCTTCAGAGTCCAACTGTCACATCCATACATGACCACTGGAAAACCATAGCCTTGACTAGATGGACCTTTGTTGGAAAAGTAATGTCTCTGCTTTTTAATATGCTATCTAGGTTGGTCATAACTTTTCTTCCAAGGAGTGTCTTTTAATTTCATGGCTGCAGTGACCATCTGCAGTGATTTTGGAGCCCCCAAAAATAAAGTCTGACACTGTTTCCACTGTTTCCGCATCTATTTCCCATTAAGTGATGGGACCAGATGCCATGATCTTCGTTTTCTGAATGTTGAGCTTTAAGCCAACTTTTTCACTCTCCACTTTCACTTTCATCAAAAGGCTTTTTTGTTCCTCTTCACTTTCTGCAATGAGGGTAGTGTCATCTGCATATCTGAGGTTATTGATATTTCTCCCGGAAATCTTGATTCCAGCTTGTGCTTCTTCCAGCCCAGTGTTTCTCATGATGTACTCTACATATACGTTAAATAAGCAGGGTGACAATATACAGCCTTGATGTACTCCTTTTCCTATTTGGAACCAGTCTGTTGTTCCATGTCCAGTTCTAACTGTTGCTTCCTGACATGCATATATGTTTCTCAAGAGGCAGGTGAGGTGGTCTGGTATTCCCATCTCTTTCAGAATTTTCCACAGTTTACTGTGATCCACACAGTCAAAGGCTTTGGCATAGTCAATGAAGCAGAAATATATGTTTTTCTGGAACTCTCTTGCTTTTCGATGATCCAGTGGATGTTGGCAATTTGATCTCTGGTTCCTCTGCCTTTTCTAAAACCAACTTGAACATCTGGAAGTTCACATGTTTCACGTATTGCTGAAGCCTGGCTTGGAGAATTTTGAGCATTACTTTACTAGCATATGAGATGAGTACCATTGTGTGGTAGCTTGAGCATTCTTTGTCATTGCCTTTCTTTGGGATGGGAATGAAAACTGACCTTTTTCAGGCCTGTGGCCACTGCTGCATTTTCCAAATTTGCTGGCATATTGAGTGCAGCACTTTCACAGCATCGTCTTTCAGGATTTGAAATAGTTCAACTGGAATTCCATCATCTCCACTAGCTTTTTTTGTAGTGATGCTTTTTAAGGCCCACTTGACTTCACATTCCAGAATGTCTGGCTCTAGGTGAGTGATCACACCAACGTGATTATCTTGGTCATGAAGATCTTTTTTGTATAGTTCTTCGTATTCTTGCCACCTCCATGTTTAAAAACAATTAAACCAGACCAAAGGGAAAGAAAAGAGAATACCGAATGAGACCATTGGTGCTCAAAATTTTAGATCTGAGTTTCAAGAAAAGATGTATTTCTGTCAGCTTTTAAGATGACAAAACTCTGTAGTCCTCATGAAAAAAGGTTCTCACTAATAGTTTCTTCCTAAATAGTAATTTGAAAATTTAACTTTACAAAAACGTCTCATTTCCCCAATTAATTTTAGTATGCAGTCTTTTGTTGTACCTGTGCTGACTGTTTTAGTCAAGGCTTTTTGGTTGCTAGTGGCAGAATCTACCCAGGTTAGTTCAAAGGAAGAGGGCTTGATGGAAAGGAAATGGGCGTCTTGCGCAGCTGGAGCAATGCTGACTTTCCTGGAGCTAGGAACTGGGGTCCTCATGGGTATTGGAGCCACTGCCACAGGATGCATGCATGTGCCCAAGCTTCCTGGTCTCTCACCTTTGATGGGTGCAGTGACTCTGCTGTACTTTTCTGTTTTTTTCTGGCCTTATAATTCTCAGGAGGGGAAATCAGAATGACTTGGTGGCTAGTCATGGGTTAGGACCCCCTGGTACTTTACTCCATTAGCTGTGGTCAAGGCTCTAAGCAGTTTCCTCGTAGAGGAGCACTTATTCCAAGCCCGTCCAATAAAGTTAAAGGAGTTTAAGTGAGTGGCAGATTCCTGGGAGCCATATTTGTCATCAAGAGTCTCAGGAAAATAAAGGGCTAGGTTGAGATCTGGACAGAGTGGGTGGGGACTGAGGACCTTCTTAGTAGGTGAACAGAGGAGAGAAAAGAGTCTTTCATCAGAATAAGGGTACACAACCAAGAGTGATGGGAGGTCAGGTGGATACTATCCCTAGTGAAAATAAGAGGCAGCAAAAGATATTGCAGGAAATTGCCCTGAAAAGTGAGTTTCCTTGTCTCCTCTCTCTGCTGGATGGAAATTTCAGAATGGCTTTGTAGTAGCACCCACCCCATGATGAAATATTGTATGCTTAATACTATTGCATCATCCTGAGCAAGGTGGGACCTTATCTCCTCCAACATCAGAAGCTTGGTCTACAAATGAATTTGAATATTTCTCTTTGCTTTAGAACCCCCTTCTTGAAATACCATCTCTAAGGTGAACATCCAGATGAATGAAAAGGGCTCTGTTTGCAAGGGATGGGCAGTAAGGGAGACAGATGGGGTGTCTTTTCCTCTATTTCTCCTTCATTCTCCAAGGCACCTGTGTTAAATCTCAGATACTTCCCAGGATAAACTTTGGGAAGACTAGGCCTGGTTATCTTTCATGCCCCTCAAAGCTCTAAAATCCACAAAGGATAATAAGAATAACACCTTTCACATGAGAGGTGGCAAGAGAACACAGAAGAACTATATAAAAAAGATCTTCATGACCAAGATAACCATGATGTGTGATCACTCACTTAGAGACATACATCCTGGAATGTGAAGTCAAGTGGGCCTTAAAAAGCATCACTACGAACAAAGCTCATGGAGGTGATGGAATTCCAGTTGAGCTATTTCAAGTCCTGAAAGATGATGCTGTGAAAGTGCTGCGCTCAATATGCCAGCAAATTTGGAAAACGCAGGAGTGGCCACAGGCCTGGAAAAGGTCAGTTTTCATTCCAATCCCAAAGAAAGGCAATGCCAAAGAATGCTCAAGCTACCACACAATTGCACTCATCTCACACGCTAGTAAAGTAATGCTCAAAATTCTCCAAGCCAGGCTTCAGCAATATGTGAACCATGAACTTCCTGATGTTCAAGCTGGTTTTAGAAAAGGCAGAGGAACCACAGATCAAATTGCCAACATCTACTGGATCATGGAAAAAGCAAGAGAGTTCCAGAAAAACATCTATTTCTGCTTTATTGACTATGCCAAAGCCTTTGACTGTGTGGATCACAATAAACTGTGGAAAATTCTGAAAGAGATGGGAATACCAGACCACCTGATCTGCTTCTTGAGAAATCTGTATGCATGTCAGGAAGCAACAGTTAGAACTGGACATGGAACAACAGACTGGTTCCAAATAGGAAAAGGAGTACATCAAGGCTGTATATTGTCACCCTGCTTATTTAACTTCTATGCAGAGTACATCATGAGAAATGCTGGGTTGGATGAAGCACAGCCTGGAATCAAGATTGTGGGGAGAAATATCACTAACCTCAGATATGCAGATGACACCACCCTTATGGCAGAAAGTGAAGAACTAAATAGCATCTTGATGAAAGTGAAAGGGGAGAGTGAAAAAGTTGGCTTAAAACTCAACATTCAGAAAACTAAGATCATTGCCTCTGGTCCTATCACTTCATGGCAAATATATGGGGAAACAGTGACAGACTTTAACTTTTGGGGCTCCAAAATCACTACAGATGGTGATTGCAGCCATGAAATTAAAAGACACTTGCTCCTTGGAAGGAAAGTTATAACGAACCTATACTGCATATTAAAAAGTAGAGACATTATTTTGCCAACAAGGTCCATCTAGTCAAAGCTATGGTTTTTCCAATGATCATGTATGGATGTGAGAATTGGACTATAAAGAAAGCTGAAAAACTGATCCTTTGACCTGAGGTGTTGGAGAAGACTCTTTCAAGTCCCTTGGACTGCAAGGAGATCCAACCAGTCTATCCTATAGGAGATCAGTCGTGGGTGTTCATTGGAAGGACTGATGTTGAAGCTGAAACTCCAATACTTTGGCCACCTGATGCGAAAAGCTGACTCATTTGAAAAGACCCTGGTGCTAGGAAAGATTGAAGGTTGGAGGAGATGGGGATGATAGAGGAAGGGATGTTTGGATGGCATCACTGACTCAATGGATATGTGTTTGAGTAAGCTCTGGTCCATGGGGTTGCAAAGAGTCAGACACGACTGAATGACTGAATTGAACTGAACTTCATAATTTAGATGGTATCTGCATACACATAATCTCTTTCATCTTCGTGATCTTTTATCCTGTGATTTTCATCATCTCCCTTTTACAGATAAAGGATTTTCCTCTCAGTGGAGGTTGAATGAGTTGCCTAAAGGCCTCTTGCTGCTGAAGGCCAGGGGACCATGATTTGGTGGTTTTCTACTGGTGGTTGCCTATTAATAATTCTGTTACTCTTTTTGTTTCATAACCTTCTTTGAGCAGCCACCATATTGATGACCTATTTTAACAGCAGTAAAGTTTTGTTAATTCTAACAACATCAAAGAAAATATGAAGCTCTCAGACTTTTATAGCTTGAGATCCTATTCTTACCTCACCCAAGCTGAATTAGTTTATGTAGAATGATGCAGGCAGTCCATGCTGGGCCACCTCCCTTAGTGGCTTGTTCATGCACACAGGGATCCTTTTCAGCCTGGTGATCATCTCCAAGCTCTACTCTTCTTTGGCCCAGTTTTGCTCCATGCCCCTGTATGGCATGTTTGCTATGTTGCATGGATGTAGATCCAACTTCCCAGCAGGACAGTGGGTCTTTTTTTATCCTCCCCACCCTGCCCCTCTCCATTCCACTGGACTCAAAGCCTGGCTTTGGCACTGCACTCCTGGTGTCAGACTTTCTTCAGGGCTCTCAAACCAATGGCTGATTATTTTCAAAAGAATTAGGTTCAGGAACCATTAATGAAGCTAACCATGGGCACATATAAAGAAGTTCACAATATTGAAGAGTCACAGAACACATCTGCTCTTACTCACAAGGTCAGGTGTGGTGTGACCTGATATAGAGTCTTTTTTGCTGATGACTAAAAGTTATGACCAACCTAGATAGCATATTCAAAAGCAGAGACATTACTGTGCCAACAAAGGTCCGTCTAGTCAAGGCTATGGTTTTTCCAGTGGTCATGTATGGATGTGAGAGTTGGACTGTGAAGAAATCTGAGCACCAAAGAATTGATGCTTTTGAACTGTGGTGTTGGAGAAGACTCTTGAGAGTCCCTTGGACTGCAAGGAGATCCAACCAGTCCATTCTAAAGGAGATCAGTCCTGAGTGTTCATTGGAAGGACTGATGCTGAAGCTGAAACTCCAATAAACTTTGGCCACCTGATGCGAAGAGTTGACTCATTGGAAAAAACCCTGATGCTGGGAGGGACTGGGGGCAGGAGGAGAAGGGGACAACAGAGGATGAGATGGCTGGATGGCATCATCTACTCAATGGACATGAGTTTGAGTAAACTCCAGGAGTTGGTGATGGACAGGGAGGTTTGGTGTACTGTGATTCATGGGGTCACAAAGAGTCGGACACGACTGAGAGACTTAACTATTACTATATAAGACTAGTTCTTTGGTTAAAAAAAAAATAGCACTCAAAAAGACAAATACTATGTCCTTGGTGAACCACAGAAACCTTAGGCACCTTAAGCTGAATGAAAGAAGCCAGACCCAGAGACCCCATATTGTACGATTCCATTTGGGTGTTATGTTCTGTAAAAGCAAACTTATAGAGAAAGAAAGAAGAGTAGTGGTTGTTAGGGTGAGAGGGGGAATAGGGAGTCACTGTAAACTGCAGAAGAGATCTTAATTGGAGCATAAAAATATCTTAAAACTGATTTTTGGTAGTGGTTGCATCACTCATTGAATTTTACACCTGAAATGGGTGAATTTTATGAGATGTAAAATATACCTCACTAAAAATGTACCTTGATATTTTATGATACATAAATATTTAATTTTGTTGCTTAAGAAAGATAGAGCAAAGACCAGATGTAGGAACTTCAGGGTTTTAAGAAACAATTTGGTTATAACTAACCTGAGGTTAGTTGTGGGCCAGGTGTCAGAATTCTAAAGGTGACTGAATCCAGCTTAGAGTATAGACTCAGTTCTTAAAATACAATCATTATGAATTTTTATTTTGACAAGTTCAATGGCATCTTCTGTGATATTCTCTCTTGTGGACAAGACAGAAAACTGTGAAGCAGAGCAGTTAGGAGGACACTGATTGGTTTTTGGATATCATGGTCTTTAAGGGGGGTTATCTCTCTACCCCTGTTACTCTCTGCCTTTCTCTCTTCCCTTCCCCTGATCCTCCCTATCACCCCTTTCTTTCTCCTCCTCCTTGTCCCCCCTCTACTTTACATTTTTACACAAGTAATACACAGTGTAGAGAAATAAGAATTGACAGAAAAAAATTAAAGTTGCGCATAATACATTACAGACTTGTTTCAGACTTGTTCAGGTTGTTTTCTACTAGTGACTTTATAAATATGCCACATTCAACAGATTGATGCACTTCCTGACTCCTGGGGATGTAATCCCAGACATGGATTTTCTGGGCCAGAAGGGATGCACTCTTTTTTTTTTTTTTTTTTTTTTTGGGATGCACTCTTATAATGGTTTACACATATTGTTCAATTGTTCCCAAAAAATCTACCTGTGTTTACAGATGGAAGTTATGTGTCCAAAACATGATCTAGCCTCTAGAATTTACTGTGGTTGTAGCTTTGTGACTGGCTATGCAGGATGAGGGAAGGTGATGATACCACTTTACCCTAAAGTAATCAAGACTTGGGCACAAGGCATTAACTGAGACTGGCTGGCTGAGTTTGGTCAAGAGACTGCAGACAATATAGGGCCATGCCTTATATTATGAGGGATCATTGAGGCACCAAGGAATAGTTGCTAGAAAGAATATGGTTCATTTCATTCAAGTATTTGAAAGGCTGTCATATCAAGAGAAATTAGATTCACCTTGTGCAGTTATAAGAGCAGAATAAGTAGGGATGTTCCAGAAGACAAGATTCACTTTAATGTGAGAAATCCTTGAACACAGAACAGTCTGAAAATGGATTGGGTTCCCCCTGTTCATCTTTAACCCTCTTCCCTCTATATCCCTGGAGATCTTCCATCAGGGGGCTCATGTTATTTGGATGAAGATTTACGGCATGTGTGTGAAAGGAATTCATGATAAGGATTTAATATTTCATTTGGAGACTTCTGAGAAAACTTTATTACTACAGGCTGTGGGCTTGAAATCACAGCTGTAGTTAAAATGTGCTCAGTCGCTCAGTTGTGTCCTCCTTTTTGTGACCCCTTTTTGGACTGTATAGCTCATCAAACTCCTCTGTCCACAGGATTTTTCAGGCAAGAATACTGGAGTGGGTTTCTATTTACTCCTCCAGGGGATCTTCCCAAACCAGAGATTGAACCCCTGTCTCCTGCTTCTCCCTATATTGGCAGGCAGATTCTTTACTACTGAGTCACTTAGGAAGCCCAGTCCATCCCAAAGCCAGAGGAAATATTCTGCAAACAACCATGTGTTCTCTTAATGTTTCTTAGAGCAAGGAAGAAACTGTTGAACTTTCTGATCTCACATTATTTTACACTCAGCTCACTGGTGAATAAGTGCTTAGTTTTTTGATGATCTTTGATATTAGGTTCAGTTTGTGTAGTCACTGTGTGGGGAGATGTTTTTTCTCATTGTTTCTGTTCTTCTTGTATTTTACACTCTTTGCCAACCCTTGGTCTCTCAGACCTTAAGGTTCACATATCCAGAGAAAGGTAAAGGGGTAGTTTTTACATACTGTTTACTTCATCTTAAAAAATTTTCAATACTGCCTTCAACACTTTCTAAGCCAAATCATACTTGTAGTGTTTCTGAATTTTGCCAGTGTTAAGAAGTTGCATTTTTCAAAGAAATTACAAGCATTTTAAACCACATTTTAAACATTTTTGACATATATTTTCTTTATTTCAAAATTGCCACTTTGAGAAGTATAAAATTGACCAGAGGGGTCACAACTTTTGTAAGAGTATCTTCAAAACTGCCCATCTGATTTTAATGTTCCTGAAGCACAACTGATTAAATAATAACCCAGTTTCTTGCCCCTCAAAACCACCTAGGCAATAGCAGAAAGGGCGTCACCTGCCAGCTTGGAGGGAATGCAGATTCTCTGGCTCCCCCAGCACTCCTGAGTCAGAATCTGCATTTTACCACGTGGACCCTCCTGCAGCTCCTGGTGGACTTTCCCAGGTGACATGATGCTGCAGAACCTGGGTCTCAGAGTCATCATCTCACATTGGTGGTTGAGTGCCTGGTAACTTACATGGCATCGTGACTGGGTTCTTTCACCTGCATGAGCCTGTTTAATCCTGAGATTTGCCCTCTAAAGCAGGCATTCCTAGAGGCTCAGAAAAGTTGTCACTGTGTCTGCAAAAGTGTCACTGAAAGACAGTTTCTGGAGTATGTATTTCCTAAACCTGAGAAAGGAAAATTGAGACATAGGCTGTGATGGCCTGACCAAGGGTAAAATATTCCAGTAGCTCTAGCTCCTGGCGTGGGCACACCCTGTGCTTCTGCTAGCCAGGTGCCCTGTGGAGGACAGCAGAGCCATATTCAGGCCACATAAACTCAGCCCTCAGCTGCTGCTCATTCACAGTCCAGCTGTGGCTTGCTGTGCAGGCCTCGGGAGGAAGTCATCTCTGACAGAGGTCAGGAAGAGCAGGTCAGGTTCCCATGTCTCACCTGCAGCCTGGCTTCCTGGAGTCTCAGTTATAAAAGAAATTCAGGGGTCTAGGTAACAGGAGTTGCTACACCAAAGTTATGTGTGTCTGCATGCATGTGTGTAGCTTCAATTTCTTTAAATTTGATCATGAAAGGATGAGATATTCGTTAGAAATTAATTCTAATCTTCCAGTCTTGCAGCCTTTAGGATATACTGTTTTTGTGGATTTTGAGAAGGGAAATAAAATCAGTAATGATAAGTGATCTTTAGTCATTACATAATATTGCCATTTTCCTGCCTACGTCCCTCTAGTCTTCTTGGATGCTTACGCATGAGTCTGTGTTTGTCACATCTGGTACACCTGTGAAAATAATGACATTACCATGATAGGAAACTCACAACATGAAGATGACAGGACTCTACAATGTCCTGAAATGTGAGTTGTTGTGAACCATTTTGTGGGGGAAAAAAAAATTACAGAGAGATTATAATAGTTTATTTTAAAAGCATCACATCAAAATTAATTTTGATAACTAAAGCAAATTTAGTATAATGATTGGGATTAATTGAAGTATTTTGCAAGTGTTTATTTACTGACTTAGCACTTGGAATGAGTCTTAGATAGGATGGATCTAAAAGGAGAGAAGATTCTCAAATCCACCAACTCTTCTGGATGCTGCCACAAGATTCCCCTCATTCTTTTAAAAATCAGGGCTCAATTTCAAAATCCCACCCACTGCTGTTTGGTAGAATTTTAGCTCTATTTAGATATCATCCTATTTTCTCTTTCTTTACCACTGACATCAGCTTATTTCATATGATGCTATACTAAATGCATATAGTTTAAAAATATTGTTTTGGTTTGTTCATGAATTATTTCTCTTAAAGGGCTTATCTGGGGAAGTAATTTCTTGTGTCCTGTTCTTGCAGGAAGAATTTTGAATCGTTTCTCTAAAGACATTGGCCATATGGATGACTTGCTGCCCCTGACATGTCTTGATTTCATCCAGGTAATGTGACAGTCCTGTCAGAGTTCTCACAGGAGGAGCACAGAGTCTGTTTCTCAAGGTCTTTTCACAGGGGCTGAGGGTGATCCGTTCAGCTTGGCAATGTGTCCTGTTGTCTTAAGTGAAAGGTCATGTTTGTAAGAGAAAGGTTCAGTTGTGATTGGGAGGCTGATTTAACATGAGGAACACCTGGGGCAGGAGTGTCTACACAGTCCCGTCAAGGTTAGTCTGAAGCAGCGACATGCTGGGTAAGTGGTTCTCCCTCTGCCTTCCAGGTGTCTGTGAGGGCATTTAATAACAGAATCACCTCTCATGGAAAGATAGCCTGCTGCTGCTGCTAAGTCACTTCAGTCGTGTCCAACTCTGTGCAACCCCATAAATGGAAGCCCACCAGGCTCCCCCGTCCCTGGGATTCTCCAGGCAAGAATACTGGAGTGGGTTGCCATTTCCTTCTCCAATGCATGAAAGTAAAAAGTGAAAGGGAAGTCGCTCAGTCATGTCCGACTCTTAGCGACCCCATGGACTACAGCCTACCAGGCTCCTCCATCCATGGGATTTTCCAGGCAAGAGTACTGGAGTGGGGTGCCAAGATAGCCTAGATGAACTAAGTTATGTGTCGTATGACCACAGAAAAGAGAAAGTGCTGGTTGCTCAGTCATTTCTGATTCTTTGTGACCCCATGAACTGGAGCCACTAGTCTCCTCTGTCCCTGGAATTCTTCAGGCAAGAATACTAGAGTGGGTTCAGTTCAGTTCAGTTCAGTCACTCAGCCATGTCTCTTTGCAACCCCATGGACTGCAGCAAGCCAGGCCTCCCTGTCCATCACCAACTCCCAGAGCTTGCTCAAACTCATGTCCATCGAGTTGGTGATGCCATCCCACTATCTCATCCCCTATCATCCCCTTCTCCTCCTGCCTTCAATCTTTCCCAGCATCAGGGTCTTTTCCAATGAGTTGGTTCTTTGCATCAGTTAGCCCAAGTATTGGAGCTTCAGCTTTAGCATCAGTCCTTCCAATGTATATTTAGGACTGTTTTCCTTCAGGATTAACTGGTTTGATCTCCTTGCAGTCCAAGGGACTCTCAAGAGTCTTCTCCAACACTGCAGTTCAAAAGCATCAGTTCTTCGGTGCTCAGCTTTCTTTTAGCCATGCCCTTCTCCAGGGGTTCTTCTTGTGAGCCCCCAGGGAAACCCATTACCACAAAAGACAAGTATTTGTTGCACCTTTTTTTTTTTTTTTTTTTTGATAAGGCCAACTGTGGTTACTTACAAAGAAAAGATTAATAAATGATAAGTTGAAAAGCAATAGCTGAACAAGGACAATAAAGAGCAGTTATTGAGGATACAAAGCCTTTAAGCCAATAATTAAAGTAAGGGATCAAAGTCATCTCAGAAAATGTCTTTTTTGTTTTTGTAAGCATTTCTTTTCAAGTGTCAGTTGCTCTGTTGTAAGGTGTCTTTAAAACAAAAAAGACAGAAATGCCACAGACATACCTCCTATCCAGACTTTGTTTTGTCTGTGAACTTGAGATTCTAAAGAATGGTGTTGAGTCATCTCAGCTCTCATCTCCTCATTTAGAATGTTCATTTGGAATGCTTTTTTTGTTGTGGTTTAGTTCTGTCTGCTTTTTAGTGGTTCAAGCTGTGGCAACTTTCCACATGTTCATTTTGGAAGTGAAATGCATTTATCAAAAGCTACACACAGAAATGCAGCAATGACTATCTACACAGTGCAACCTATGGGCAAAGGCTTCCACTGTTACCAGTGAGAAGTAAGCTGAGTCTCAGAGGCAGAGTACTTTTACTGCAAAGATATATCTGTTTATTTTTTCTTTTCTGCAAATTTATTTTATAAAGGTGTCCTGTTGGGTTCAGCTATGCTACTTATCTCCAGAAGCAGTCTTTCAGTAAAGCAGTGTCACATCTTGACAGTGATTGCTAATTACTTTAAAAAGATTTTGTGAAAGTTCTGTTCCTTAGCTACAACAAGCTAGGCCAAGGTTGGTTTTCCAAAGCTGGCTGGCCTGCTGTGTGCTTAGCACATGGTTCATTAGCCCTTATAATCAGAATCAATTGCATGTTTTTGTATGACGTGTAGAGGGACAGGGATAGGTGCTGCCTGATTTCAGGATAAAACATTCTCAGTAATGAGGAGAGAAAACTTCAGTTTCATTGATTTTGAATCCCAGCTCCTTTGTACTTCCATTGATATCAATATACCAGCTCATGGTACATGAAATAGAAAAGGTCAAATTGATCTTATCTTTGGAATATCTTATTTAATAATCTTGTTTGGTTTAGTTAATTCAAAGGGCCACCACTTTTTTCATCAGTCTCCCATAAATACTCAAGAGTGTCATCACAGTAAGTCTTCACCAAGAAGAAGCAGAGCTTGAAACAGAGAATATGGAATAAGAAAATAAACATCTCAAAAAGTGTTGACTTGCTGTCATGTTCCTAAGGTTATCAATCCTTGGAAGGCCTAGAGCTGAGAAGAAAATACAGAGAGGACAAAAACTGTAGTAGGCTTGAGGTTTATTGGTCATAGTATTTTTGAAAGTACATCTCCAAACAAAATAGACCTCAGATTCAATTCTCTTTGTGGCCAGAGAAAAGCAACAGTCACTTTAGTACATGTGACATCATCACCACATCTAGAAAAAAATAACACCACTCTGATACATCTTTGGATATACTAGGCTGTTCCAATGGTGAGCATGAATGGCCTCTAAGGGTCCAAATTAATGGGATTATTAAGCCTTTTGGGCCTTAAATCTATTAATACACCACTTTTCCTCTCCTGATTGATGGTACCCAGAGTACACTGAAGGGTGGTAACAATGGGCTTAGAGTTTCTATTCTATTTGTCATACATAGACTGGTAAGCACTTTATATACATAATTTCATTTAGTTCTCACCACCATCCTTTTAAAGTGTTGATATATCACAGATTTTCCTAAAATTAAGAATGGGTATATGGTCTTATCATCCCTGTCAATTTTTGAGAGAATAAGCCCTAAACCTTGTCTCAGACACCTCAATATTTGGCTAATGGGGATTTCTGCTCTAGGTGTAGGTTGTCATTCTCTGCAAACTAAAGAATTATTCTGACTGATGAAAATCACCATGTACTCTCAGTGACTTTATCTTTGAATTTTTGCACTTATTCATACGGAATCATAGACTTTGGCTAGAATTCTCAACTGGTATGCTCCAAATAGGTTATAAACATATTAAGTAATGATTCCCCTTATTTCTTGGAGCATCAGGACTAGGGTCACTTGCTTCTGGGTCAACATGTTTCTTGTGTACACATTATTGTCTCTGTGCTGTAGTGAGACAGATGTGCAGAAGCATTGGCCATGGTGAGGTGGGCCATCAGATAGGCCTGAAATCCAATCAGATTGGGAGAATTGTGTGTGTAGCTTGGATTAAGCTCCTTGGAATCGGAAGGAAGAAATAAAATGGGCTTCAAGGAAGGAGTGTTTATTGCACCCAAGAAATCTGTTTCTTTCTTCAAGAGTGTTGACATTTTGCTTAGATACTATTGTTGCCTTCTACCAACTTCTATAAAGATTTTGAGAGAGCTGGCAATAAATAAAAGATGAACAAATGTGTATGTGTGTGTGTATATATATATACACACAAATATAGATGTAAACCCATATATTGTATACATATGTTTGAATAATATAATACTTAATCCTCTGTGAGACTGGATATAGTATGATCTGCAAGTAGAAAAAAAAATCTTAGATAAAGTCTGTTTGAATTGCTTAAGAATTTAGGGGGATGAAATCTGAAGGACTTAACCTAAGCTAGGTAGCTTTTGAGAACAAGTTACCAGTCTATAATTGGTATTCAAGGAAAGATCATTGGCACAGCTTCCTTCATTTTGATCTTACCTCTGCTTCCCAGGTTATCTGCTAGGCTGGGTTAGTCATTAAAGGCTTTAAATTATATAGAAAAACAGATTACTTAAACTGGTGAATATTGTCCAATCAAATAATGTGAATCTGCTAAAAAAAAAAAAAAAAAAAAAAAAACACCTGTAATTGGGGTTTTTTTCCTAATTGAAATTTCAGCAGATTTTTTCCCTGACAACCACTGATAACACCCCCAGTGACTTTACTTAAGATCAGATGTGGAAGGAGCTGGAAGGACCCTTCCTCATGAATATGAAGGTTGTAGATGGATGGGATGCACAGTTAAACCAGTGGTTGTTAAGAAATTTTTCATCCATAGGTCTAATAGAAGAGAGAACAGACAGCCCCGTTTTTCCCCATTTATGATTAGAATTTATTCTTTCAGAATTCTATCCTCTTCACTTTTTTTTATATTGATACCATGACACAGATGAGAGAAACATGAAAAACACATGGGTTTCCAGATAATGCAGTTTGGTTCACAAGTGTTCTTGGCCACAGAGTCACAATTCTGGACATTTCCTCCTCCTTCCAGACTCTTCTACATGCAGTGGTGGGTCTGGAATTCCACGACTGCAAACCATTCCTGGATTTCTCCATGACCTATAATACCTTGGGAAAACTTAGGACACCACGTGCCCTTCCAACTTCATGTCCTATCTGTAAATAGAAACGATAGTATTTACTTTGCTCATTCACAAGGTAGTTGTGAGGATCCTCTGAGAAAGCTGATCAGGAAGAGCTGTAAAATGATAAAACACAAATCTCTGTGATACAGGCATTACCCACCAACCCATCCCTTAGAGATGCACCAGGGCCAGTGACCCTGGGTGACAAGTTGGGGAGGCCCTGGGCTGGTGAGCACAGGATTCAGGTGCTGGTGCTGAGGGGACCCAAAACAACCAGTGTTAACTCAGACAAGCATCTCAACCTTCTTATCCCAGTTTCATTTTGGTCAAAATTTCCATCAACTGTGGTTCTGGCAGAATGCAGTTCACTGGAGAAGAGAATGGCAAACCACTTCAGTATTCTTGCCTTGAGAACCCCATGAACAGTATGAAAAGGCAAAATGATAGGATACTGAAAGAGGACTTCCCCAGGACAGTAGGTGCCCAATAAGCTACTGGAGATCAGTGGAGAAATAACTCCAGATAGAATGAAGGGATGGAGCCAAAGAAAAAACAACACCCAGTTGAGGATGAGACTGGTGACAGAATCAAGGTTTGATGCTGTAAAGAGCAATATTGCAGAGGAACCTGGAATGTTATGTCCATGAATCAAGGCAAATTGGAAATGATCAAGCAGGAGATGATGAGTACACATACATTCTAGGAATCAGCGAACTAAGATGGACTGGAATGGGTGAATTTAACTCAAATGACCCTTGGATCTACTACTGTGGGCAGGAATCCCTTAGAAGAAATGGAATAGTCATCATGGTCAACAAAAGAGTCCAAAATACAGTACTTGGATGCAATCTCAGAAATCACAGAATGATCTCTTCTTGTTTCCAAGGCAAACCATTCAATATCACAGTAATCCAAGTCTATGCCCTAACCAGTAATGCTGAAGAAGCTGAAGTTGAACAGTTCTATGAAGACCTATAAGACCTATTAGAACTAACACCCCAAAAAGATGTCCTTTTCATTATAGGGGACTGGAATGCAAAAGTAGGAAGCCCAGAAACACCTGGAGTAACAGGTAAATTGGCCTTGGAGTACAGAATTAAGCAGGGCAAAGGCTAATAGAATTCTGCCAAGAGCACGGGTCATAGCAAACACCCTCTTCCAACAACACAAGAGAAGACTCTACACATGGACATCACCAGATGGTCGACACCAAAATTAGATTGATTATATTCTTTACAGCCAAAGATGGAGAAGCTCTATACAGTCAGCAAAAACAAGACCGGGAGATGACTGTGGCTCAGATCATGAACTCCTTATTGCCAAATTCAGACTTAAATTAAAGAAAGTGAGGAAAACCACTAGACCATTCAGGTATGACCTAAATCAAATCCTTTATGATGATATAGTGGAAGTGAGAAATATATTTAAGGGACTAGATCTGATAGAGTGCCTCATGAACTATGGGTGGAGGTTCATGACATTGTACAGGAGACAGGGATCAAAACCATCCCCATGAAAAAGAAATGCAAAAAAGCAAAATGGCTGTTTGAGGAGACCTTACAAATAGCTGTGAAAGGAAGAGAAGCGAAAAGCAAAGGAGAAAAAGAAAGATATACCCATTTGAATGTGGAGTTCCAAAGAATACCAAGGAGAGATAAGAAAGCCTTCCTCAGTGATCAATGTAAAGAAATAGAGAGAAAAAATAGAATGGGAAAGACTAGAGATCTCTTCAAGAAAATTAGAGATACCAAGGGAACATTTCATGCAAAGATGGGCTCGATAAAGCACAGAAATGATAGTGACCTAACAGAAGCAGAAGATATTAAGAAGGGGTGGCAAGAATACACAGAAGAACTGTACAAAAAAAATCTTCATGACCCAGATAATCATGATGGTGTGATCACTCATCTAGAGCCAGACATCCTGGAATGTGAAGTCAAGTGGGCCTTAGGAAGCATCATTATGAACAAAGGTAGTGGAGGTATTGGAATTCCAATTGAGCTATTTCAAATCCTGAAAGATGACACTGTGAAAGTGCTGCACTCAATATGCCAGCAAATTTGGAAAACTCAGCAGTGGCCACAGGACTGGAAAAGGTCAGTTTTCATTCCAGTCCCAAATAAAGGCAATGCCAAAGAATGCTCAAACTACCGCACAATTGCACTCATCTCACATGCAAGTAAAGTGAAGCTTAAAATTCTCCAAGCCAGGCTTCAGCAATGCATGAACCATGAACTTCCAGATATTCAAGCTGTTTTTAGAAAAGACAGAGGAACCAGAGCTCAAATGGCCAACATCCGCTGGATCATTGAAAAAGCAAGAGAGTTCCAGAAAAACATATATTTCTACTTCATTGACTATGCCAAAGCCTTTGACTGTGTGGATTACAATAAACTATGGAAAATTCTGAAAGAGATGGAAATACCAGACCACCTGACTTGCCTCTAGAGAAACCTGTATGCATGTCAGGAAGCAACAGTTAGAACTGGGCATGGAACAACAGACTGGTTCCAAATAGGAAAAGGAGTACATCAAGGCTGTATATTGTCACCCTGCTTATTTAACTTATATGCAGAGTACATCATGAGAAATGCTGGGCTGGAAGAAGCACAAGCTAGAATCAAGATTGCTGGGAGAAATATCACTAACCTCAGATATGCAGATGACACCACCCTTATGGCAGAGAGTGAATAAGAACTAAAGAGCTTCTTGAAGAAAGTGAAAGAGGAGAGTGAAAAAGTTGGCTTAAAGCTCAACATTCAGAAAATGAAGATCATGGCATCCAGTCCCATCACTTCATGGGAAATAGATGGGGAAACAGTGGAAACAGTGTCAGACTTTATTTTTCTGGTCTCCAAAATCACTGCAGATGGTGATTGCAGCCATGAAATTGAAAGAGGATAACTCCTTGGAAGGAAAGTCGTGACCAACCTAGACAGCATATTAAAAAGCAGAGACGTTACTTCACCAACAAAGATCTGTCCAGTCTTTACCAGTGGTCCTGTGTGGATGTGAGTGTTAGACTATAAAGAAATCTGAGTGCAGAAGAATTGATGCTTTTGAACTGTGGTGTTGGAGAAGACTCTTGAGAGTCCCTTGAACTGAAAGGAGATCCAACCAGTCAATCCTAAAGGAGATCAGTCCTGGGTGTTCATTAGAAGGACTGATGTCGGAAGCTGAAACTCCAATATTTTGACCACCTGATATGAAGAGCTGACTCATTTGAAAAGATTCTGATGCTGGGAAAGATTGAGGGAAGGAGGTAAAGTGGACTACAGAGGATGAGATGGTTAGATGGCATCACCAACTTGATGGACATGAGTTTGGGTAAACTCCAGGAGTTGGTGATGGACAGGGAGGCCTGGCATGCTGCCAGGGTTGTTAAGAGTCGGACACGACTGAGCGACTGAACTGAACTGAACTGTGATTACTACCTGCAAATCATTCATGCCACTCTTTCTATTTGTAAAGCAGCTTGCAAAATCAGTCATAAGTCTTAAAATTGCCTAAAAATATTCAGGTATTCCTCCCTGTGTTTCCCAGCACTCTGTGTCTTGTGCAGATCATCATGAATTTGTATCCACCTGAGACAAACTTCAGAGACCCTGGCCCAGACTGGGTGAATCTGCATGCCCCCACTACCCCACCTCACTTTTGTAGCAGGCAGATGCTAGATGTTGATTGTATTCTTATTGCCTGATACGGTCCACCAGGGTATCATACTTTTCCTGATTAAGATGGATGCTTAAGTAGCATTGACCAATTATTTTG
Source organism: Bubalus kerabau (assembly GCF_029407905.1). Taxonomy (NCBI): domain Eukaryota; kingdom Metazoa; phylum Chordata; class Mammalia; order Artiodactyla; family Bovidae; genus Bubalus; species Bubalus kerabau. Next base: position 73,265,495 of record NC_073635.1, read on the forward strand.
TTTTCTATTCTACCTGCTATCTTTTAAGACCATGATGATTTCCAAAGATAAAATCATCTCATGGGATAATGTGATGATTAACAGTGTTCATGGAACTCTTAGCACAGTGCCTTAAATACAACAAACACATTGTAAATGGCATCTGTTGTCATTATAATTGTTAGCCTTTGGAATTGACATTTTAAGTACTTAGTCTGAACTTTTCCAGTCTGGTGGCCACTGATGAGTTTTCCAAATTTGCTGGCAAATTGAGTGCACATGTTAATAGCATCATATTTTAGGATTTGAAATAGCTCAACTGGAATTCCATCACCCCCACTCAGCAGTGCCCACAGGACTGGAAAAGGTCAGTTTTCATTTAAACCCCAAAGAAAGGCGGTACCAAAGAATGTTCAAAGTACTGCACAATTGCACTCATCTCACATGCTAGCAAAGTAATGCTCAAAATTCTCCAAGCCAGGCTCCAACAGTATGTGAGCCATAAACTTCCAGATGTTCAACCTGGATTTAGAAAAGGCAGAGGAACCAGAGATCAAATTGCGAACATCTGTTGGATCATCGTAAAAGCAAGAGAGTTCCAGAAAAACTTCTTCTTTATTGACTATGCCAAAGCCTTTAACTGTGTGGATCACAATAAACTGGAACATCCTTTAAGAGATGGGAATACCTGATGACCTGACATGCCTCCTGAGAACTGTGTATGCAGGTCAAGAAGCAACAGTTAGAACTGGACATGGAACAACAGACTGGTTCCAAATCGGGAAAGGAGTATGTCAAGGCTGTATATTGTCACCCTGCTTATTTAACTTACATGCAGAGTACATATTGTGAAATGCTAGGCTGGATGAAGCACAGGCTGGAATCAAGATTGCCAGGAGCAATATCAAGAACCTGAGATATGCAGATGACCCCACCCTTATGGCAGAAAGCAAAGAAGAACTAAAGAGCTTCTTGATGACATTGAAAAAGAAGAGTGGTAATACACCACATTAACAAATTGAAAAATAAAAACCATATGATTATATCAATAGATGCAGAGAAAGCCTTTGACAAAATTCAACATCCATTTATGATCAAAACTCTCCAGAAAGCAGGAATAGAAGGAACATACCTCAACATAATCAAAGCTATATATGACAAACCCACAGCAAACATTATCCTCAATGGTGAAAAATTGAAAGCATTTCCTCTAAAGTCAGGAACAAGACAAGGGTGCCCACTTTCACCATTACTATTCAACATAGTTTTGGAAGTTTTGGCCACAGCAATCAGAGCAGAAAAAGAAATAAAAGGAATCCAAATTGGAAAAGAAGAAGTAAAGCTCTTACTGTTTGCAGATGACATGATCCTCTACATAGAAAACCCTAAAGACTCCACCAGAAAATTACTAGAACTAATCAATGATTATAGTAAAGTTGCAGGATATAAAATCAACACACAGAAATCCCTTGCATTCCTATACACTAATAATGAGAAAACAGAAAGAGAAATTAAGGAAACAATTCCATTCACCATTGCAACAGAAAGAATAAAATACTTAGGAATATATTTACCTAAAGAAACTAAAGACCTATATATAGAAAACTATAAGACACTGGTGAAAGAAATCAAAGAGGACACTAACAGATGGAGAAATATACCATGTTCATGGATTGGAAGAATCAATATACTGAAAATGAGTATACTACCCAAAGCAATCTATAGATTCAATGCAATCCCTATCAAGCTACCAACAGTATTCTTCACAAAGCTAGAACAAATAATTTCACAATTTGTATGGAAATACAAAAAACCTCGAATCGCCAAAGTGATCTTGAGAAAGAAGAATGGAACTGGAGGAATCAACCTACCTGACTTCAGGCTGTACTACAAAGCCACAGTTATCAAGACAGTATGGTACTGGCACAAAGACAGAAATATAGATCAATGGAACAAAATAGAAAGCCCAGAGATAAATCCACGCACATATGGACACCTTATCTTTGACAAAGGAGGCAAGAATATACAATGGATTAAAGACAATCTCTTTAACTAGTGGTGCTGGGAAATCTGGTCAACCACTTGTAAAAGAATGAAACTAGAACACTTTCTAACACCATACACAAAAATAAAGTCAAAATGGATTAGAGATCTCAACATAAGACCAGAAACTATAAAACTCCTAGAGGAGAACATAGGCAAAACACTCTCTGACATACATCACAGCAGGATCCTCTATGACCCACCTCCCAGAATATTGGAAATAAAAGCAAAAATAAACAAATGGGACCTAATTAACCTTAAAAGCTTCTGCACATCAAAGGAAACTATTAGCAAGGTGAAAAGACAGCCTTCAGAATGGGAGAAAAAAATAGCAAATGAAGCAACTGACAAACAACTAATCTCGAGAATATACAAGCAACTCCTACAGCTCAACTCCAGAAAAATAAATGACCCAATCAAAAAATGGGCCAAAGAACTAAATAGACATTTCTCCAAAGAAGACATACAGATGGCTAACAAACACATGAAAAGATGCTCAATATCACTCATTATCAGAGAAATGCAAATCAAAACCACTATGAGGTACCATTTCACACCAGTCAGAATGGCTGCAATCCAAAAGTCTACAAGCAATAAATGCTGGAGAGGGTGTGGAGAAAAGGGAACCCTCTTACACTGTTGGTGGGAATGCAAACTAGTACAGCCACTATGGAGAACAGTGTGGAGATTCCTTAAAAAATTGGAAATAGAACCACCTTATGATCTAGCAATCCCACTGCTGGGCATACATACACACTGAGGAAACCAGAAGGGAAAGAGACACGTGTACCCCAATGTTCATCACAGCACTGTTTATAATAGCCAGGACATGGAAGCAACCTAGATGTCCATCAGCAGATGAATGGATAAGAAAGCTAGGGTACATATACACAATGGAGTATTACTCAGCCATTAAAAAGAATACATTTGAATCAGTTCTAATGAGGTGGATGAAACTGGAGCCTATTATACAGAGTGAAGTAAGCCAGAAGGAAAAACACCAATACAGTAAGCTAACGCATATATATGGAATTTAGAAAGATGGTAACAATAACCCTGTGTACGAGACAGCAAAAGAGACACTGATGTATAGAACAGTCTTATGGACTATGTGGGAGAGGGAGAGGGTGGGAAGATTTGGGAGAATGGCATTGAAACATGTAAAATATCATGTATGAAACGAGTTGCCAGTCCAGGTTCAATGCACAATACTGGATGCTTGGGGCTGGTGCACTGGGACGACCCAGAGGGATGGTATGGGGAGGGGAGGGAGAGGGTTCAGGATGGGGAACACATGTATACCTGTGGCGGAATCATTTTGATATTTGGCAAAACTAATACAATTATGTAAAGTTTAAAAATAAAATAAAATTTAAAAAAAAGAAAAAGAAGCGTGAAAAAATTGGCTTAAAGCTCAACATTTAGAAAACTAAGATCATGGCATCCAGTCCCATCACTTCATGGCCGGTAGATGGGGAAACAATGGAAACAATGACAGGCTTTATTTTCTTGGGCTCCAAAGTCAATGCAGATGGTGACTGTGGCCATGAAATTAAAAGATGTTTGCTCCTTGGAAGAAAAGCTATGCCACACCTAGACAGCATATTAAAAAGCAGATACATTACTTTGCTGACCAAGGTCCATCTAGTCAAAGCTATTTTTTTTCCCAGTAGTCAGGTATGGATTTGAGAGTTGGACTCTAAAGAAAGCTGAGCTTGGAGAATACTCTTGAGAGTCCTTTGGAGTGCAAGGAGACCAAACCAGTCAATCCCAAATGAAATCAGTCCTGAATATGCATTGGAAGGACTGATGCTAAAGCTCCAATACTTTGGCCACCTGATGCAAAGAACTGATTCATTGGAAAAAGACCCTGATGCTGGGAAAGACTGAAGGCAGGAGGAGAAGGGGATGATAGGGGATGAGATAGTGGGATGGCATCACCGACTCGATGGACATGAGTTTGAGCAAGCACCAAGACTTGGTGAACGACAGGGGAGCCTGGCATGCTGTAGTCCATGGGGTCACAAAGAGTCAGACATGACTGAGTGACTGAACTGAACTGAATTGAACACTTAGTCTAATGATAGAAAGATGGCTGTATGTTGGGGGTTTAAATGTGTCGTAATGGCTCATGACATGGGCTTTCCAGCTCCATGACTTACTCTCCATCAAGTTGCTTCTTCTCATCCTGTGCCTCACTCCTCCATTTCTAAAATTAGATAATACTGTTACTGGATATTTTACACTGAATTTGTAATTAACCACTTCTTTATCCCTGCATGCATAGCTAAGGTGTCTGGATTCATCTGTGATACCTGCTCACTCATCTTTTTAGTAACACCTGATGACTCCTGATAGTTTGGGATTCAACTCCTACTCTTTGAACCTCAAATATTCTAATCTGTTAAAACTAGTCATGCCTGCCTCAAAGGACTACTGAGTGTATCAGAAGAACTGATACCTAGAAAGTTCTTATCAAAGTGTTGGTGCATGCAACAAATATCATGAGGGCCAGCTATAATTTTATTTCTTTGGAAGGGAAAGCATTCCCTGCTGTTCAAACAAGTTTTTCAAGGAAAGGAGTTTAATCTTAAGAACAAATCATTAAAGTTTATCTTTGAAAAGTATCCTTGACATGAAAACCTCTGTATTTTTGCTATTTCAGACATTTCTACTTGTGATTGGTGTGGTGGGTGTGATGGTGACTGCAATTCCTTGGATTGCTATACCTGTGATTCCCCTTGGCATCCTTTTCTTTGTTCTTTGGCGATATTTCTTAGAGACGTCACGAGATGTGAAACGCCTGGAATGTACAAGTGAGTACCTGGGCTCTCAGTTTGGGATGACAGTGCATGCTGGCTTCCATTTGTACGGCAATTAACCAGACCCCTGAAATTCCTTAGACTGTTCTGTGGAATTTCTCACTGTTAACATTAGGTGATTGAAAGTTATGGCCCCTGAGAGTGGGTTTGGCCCTTAAGGCAAATGGAGCTGATGGGGTCAGCCACACTTTGCATTTTAGCCTAAGGAGGACGGATATGAGCTCCATGAGAATAGGGACCATTTCTGTCTTGTTCACGACACACTTCCTTACACAGAGTATCCACTCTGTGAATACTATTCTTGAAAGTATTTCATCATGTTGGAACTAATGTAGAAGGAATTAATTAGAAGGAACTAATATAGAGAATTTTTCTTCTCCTGAAGTTACCAGACATGACAAGGAAAGGAAAAGATTAGGAAAAGGAAAGGAGACCTCAGGAAATACATGTCAGAAGTGATATATTAAAAAAAAAAAAATACATTGTTTTAACACATTCGAGTAAGTTGTAATTGTTAAATGTATTGAAAAGATGTGTGTTAGTCATCAGTTATGTCGACTCTTTGTGACCCCATGGACTGTAGCCCACCAGCTCCTCTGTTCATGGATTCTCCAGGCAAGAATACTGGAGTGGGTAGCCGTTCCCTTCTCCAGAGGATCTTCCTGACCCAGGTGCTGAACCCAGGTCTCCTGCGTTGCTGGTGGATTCTTTAATGTCTGAGCCACCAGGGAAGCTCTATTGAAAAGATAAGCCCTGTTATTTTCAGGTTTGTTATTTATCATTATCAGTATTTGGGTGATACCACACTTTTTGTATACCCCTTTCTCAAAACTATTTATATAAATGATGCTGAAAATAATCCCCTATGAGAACACAGGATGGGGATCTGTTCAGTATGCATTTAGTTGATTACTCCATACACCTTCCTAGTTTTAGAATAATGGGGGACAGGGACTTCCCTGGAGGTCCTGTGGTTAAGACTCTGTGCTTCCACTGTGGGAGCCACTACTTAAGTCCCTGGTTGTGGGACTAGATCCTGCAAGGTCTTGGTTTTGACTGCAAGATGCAGCTAAAAAACAAAATAATGGGGAACACATTTTATGATTAATTATTCTATTCTACAGGTAATCACAGATGATGAAAGAATCAAATTTATGTCATTCTTAATGCATACATTTCATCAATATTAATAAATAATGAAGAAAATACATTGTTACATTTTTTTAAGTTATAAAAACAAAAGCTAAAAAGTAAGGAGAGAATATGTTTGTAGCAGAGACCTCAAACATGAATAATTATTGCAAATTAATACCAACTTTACTTTCTAGGAACCAAGCCAAGAACAGCAGCACATTGAATCCTATGGTTCTCTGTACTTAGGAAATGGAAAAAAGTCTCAGTTAATCCAGTCAAAGGAGTTTGTGTGTGTGTGTGGCATTTGTGTGTTTTGTTTTAAATAGTAAACACTTGAGGTACTTTATTTGTGAAAAGGATAGTGATCATCAGTTTCATAAAATTTATAAAAGAAATTTTCATTCATCAAGCGAAGCAGGTGACCTCCTATGAGGTCTGGTCTTCTGAGGTGTTTGGATGGAGGGGGAGCAGTAGAGTCCAGGTGTGTGTGACATTCTGCTGATGACTTGGTAAGACGGAAGGACCTGGGGAGGCAGAAGAGGAAGCGATGAGCTCCATCCAATCTTCTGTGTAGTCAATGTTTCAGATGTTTTATACTTTGAGGCCACCCATGAAAGGGAGTCATTCAACAGTTTTGTTGCAAAGCAGGTCTATGGTATGTTCAAAGAGGGTTTATTCCAGAAAAAATGTTTGACAGAAATTTTTGCCTGGGGCAAGGGCCATCCCCCATTCATATGAAAGTGGAGAGCAGAGTTTCTCCTGAGGCTTTTGTCAAGAAGCAGTACAGAATTTTCTCAATATTTGATCTGGAGAGTCTGAGGACTTTGGTAACATCACTGTGGAATATTTGGATTTTTTTGCACTTAGTAGGCTGCAGTAAGTTAGACAATGAATTTAATCCAGGTACTCCTCCTGTACACCCCAGATAAGCACATGTGGTGGCCAGTTGATTAGAACTGTTTATGTTTTCTCTCTAGCTGCTGGTGTTGGTAGTGTTCAGTCCCTAATTCAAGTCCAACTTTTTGAGACCTCATGGTCTGCAGCACACCAAGCTTCTCCATCCTTCACTACCTCCCAGAGTTTGCTCAAACTCATGTTGGCTGAGTTGGTGATGCCATCCAACTATTTCATCCTCTGTCATCCACTTCTCCTCCTGCCTTCAATATTTCCCATCATCACGATTTTTTCCAATGAGTCAGTTCTTCACATCAGGTGGTCAAAGTAGTGGAGCTTAAGCTTGAGCATCAGTTCTTCCAATGACTATTTAGGGTTGATTTCCTTTAGGATTGACTGGCTTGATCTCCTTGCAGTCCAAGGGACTCTCAAGAGTATTCTCCAACACCACAGTTCAAAAATATCAGTTCTTCTGTGTTAAGTTTTCTTTATGGTCCAACTCTCACATCTATACATGACTACTAGAAAAACCATCAGTACAATTCAGTTCAGTTTAGTCGCTCAGTCCTGTCTGACTCTTTGCAACTCTATGGACAGCAGCACGCCAGGCCTTCCTGTCCATCACCAACTCCTGGAGTTTACTCAAACTCATGTCCACTGAGTCGGTGATGCCATCCAACCATCTCATCCTCTGTTATCCCCTTCTCCTCCCACCTTCAATCTTTCCCAGCATCAGGGTCTTTTCCAATGAGTCAGTTCTTGGCCTCAGGTGGCCAAATATTGGAGTTTCACCTTCAGCATCAGTCCTTCCAATGAATATTCAGGACTGATTTCCTTTAGGATGGACTGGTTGGATCTCTGTGCAGTCCAAGGGACTCTCAAGAGTCTCCTCCAACACCACAGTTCAAAAGCATCAATTCCTTGGTGCTCAGCTTTCTTTATGGTCCAATACTCACATCCATACATGACTACAGGAAAAAATATAGCTTTGACTAGATGGACCTTTGTTGGCAAAGTAATGTCTCTGCTTTTTAATATGCTGTCTGGGTTGGCCATAGCTTTTCTTCCAAAGAGAAAGCATCTTTTAATTTCCTGGCTGCAGTCACCATCTGCAGTGATTTTGGAGCCCAAGAAATTAAAGTCTCTCACTGTTTCCATGAAGTTATGGGACTGGATGCCATAATATTTGTTTTCTGAATGTTGAACTTTAAGCCAACTTTTTCTCTTTCCTCTTTCACTTTCATAAAGAGGATCTTTAGTTCTTCGCTTTCTGCCATAAGGGTGGTATCATCTGCATATCTCAGGTTCTTGATGTTTCTCTTGGCAATCTTGATTCCAGCTTGTGTTTCCTCTAGCCCAGCATTTCGCATGATGTACTCTGCATGTAAGTTAAATAAGGAGGGTGACAATATACAGCCTTGATGTACTCCTTTCCCGATTTGGAACCACTCTGTTGTTCCATGTCCTGTCCTAACTCTTGCTTCCTGACCTGCATACAGATTTCTCAGGAAGCAGGTAGGGTGCCTGCCTATTCATCTCTTGAAGAATTTTCCACAGTTTATTGTGATCCACACAGTCAAAGGCTTTGCCATAATCAATAAAGCATAAATAGATGTTTTTCTGGAACTCTGATGATCCAATGGATGTTGATGATCCAATGATGATCCACTGGACGTTGGCAGTTTGATCTCTGGTTCCTCTGCCTTTTCTAAATCCAGCTTGAACATCTGGAAGTTCATGGTTCATGTACTGTTGAAGCCTGTCTTGTAGAATTTTGAGCATTACTTTGCCAGCATGTGAGATGAGTCCAGTTTTGTGGTAGCAGTCTTTGGCATTGCCTTTCTTTGGGATGGGAATGAAAAGTAACCTCTTCGAGTCCTGTGGCCACTGCCGAGTTTTCCAAATTTGCTGGCATATTGAGTGCAGCACTTACACAGCATCATTTTTTAGGATTTGAAATAGGTCAGCTGGTATTCCATCAACTCCACTAACTTTATTGGTCGTGATGCTTCCTAAGGCCCACTTGACTTCACATTCCAGGGTGTCTGGCTTTAAGTGAGTATGATCACACTATCATCGTTATCTGGGTCATGAAGATCTTTTTTGTATAGTTCTTCTGTGTTTTCTTGCCACTGTATCTTAGTATCTTCTGCTTCTCTCAGGTCCATACCATTTCTGTCCTTTATTGTGTCCATCTTTGCATGAAATATTCCCTTGGTATTTCTAATTTTCTTGAAGAAATCTCTAGTCTTTCCCAGTCTATTGTTTTCATCTATTTCTTTGCATTGATCACTGAGGAAGGTTTTCTTATTTCTCCTTGCTATTCTTTGGTACTCTACATTCAAATGGGTATATCTTTCCTTTTCTCCTTTGCCTTTTGCTTAGCTTCTTTTCATAGCTGTTTGAAAGACCTCCTCAGACAACCATTTTGCCTTTTTGCACTTCTTTTTCCTGGGGGTGGTCTTGATCCCTGCCTCCTGTACAATGTCAGGAAACTCTGCCCATAGTTCTTCAGGCATTCTGTCTATCTTATCTAATCCCTTGAATCTATTTCTCACTTCCACTGTATAATCATAAGGGATTTGACTTGCATCATACCTGAATGGTCTAGTTTTCCCTACTTTCTTAAATTTAAGTCTGAATTTGGCAATAAGGAGTTCATGATCTGAGCCACAGTCTGCTCCTGGTCTTTTTTTCTGCTGATTCTATAGAGCTTCTCCAACTTTGGCTGCAAAGAATATAATCAATATGATTTCAGTGTTGTCCATCTGGTGATGTCTATGTGTAGAGTCTTCTCTTGTGGTGTTTGAAGAGGTTATTTGCTATCACCAGTGTGTTCTCTTGGCAAAACTCTATTAGGCTTTCCCCTGCTTCATTTTGTACTCCAAGGCCAAATTTGCCTGTTACTCCATGTGTTTCTTGACTTACTGCTTCTGTACTCCAGTCCCCTATAATGAAAAGGACATCTTTTTTGGATATTAGTTCTAGAAGGTCTTGTAGGTCTTCATATAACAATTGAACTTCAGCTCCTTCAGCATTACTGGCTGGGGTATGGACTTGGATTACTGTGATATTGAATGGTTTGCCTTGGAAATGAACAGAGATCATTCTGTCATTTTTGAGATTGCATCCAAATACTGCATTCAGACTCTTGAGTATGATGGCTACTCCATTTCTTCTAAGGGATTCTTGACCACAGTGGTAAATATAATGGTCATCTGAGTTAAATTTATCCATTCCAGTCTATTTTAGTTCACTGATTCATTTCAATGTTCACTCTTGCCATCTCCTGTTTGACCACTTCCAATTTGCCTTGATTCATGGACATAACATTCCAGATTCCTATGCAATATTGCTCTTTATAGCATCAGATTTTACTTGCATCAGCAGTCACATCCACAACTAGGTGTTGTTTTTGCTTTGGCTCTGTCTTTCATTCTTTCCGGAGTTATATCTCCAGTGATCTCTAGTAGCATATTGGGCACCAACTGACCTGGGAAGTTCATCTTGAAGTGTCCTATCTTTTTGCCTTTTCATACTGTTCATGGGGTTCTCAAGGCAAGAATACTCAGTGGTTTTCCATTCCCTTTTCCAGTGGACCATGTTTAGTCAGAACTCTCCACCATGACCCGTTTGTCTTGGGTGGCCCTACACAGCATGGCTCATAGTTTCATTGAGTTAGACAAGGCTGTGGTCCATGTGATCAGATTTGTTCATTTTCTGTGATTGTGGTTTTTGGTCTGCCTGCCTTCTGATGACAAAGGATAAGAGGCTTATGGAAGCTTCTTGATGGAAGAGACTGACTGAGAGGGAAACTGGGTCTTGTTCTGAAAAAAAACCTAGCTTTGACTAGACAGACATTTGTCTGCCAACTTTTCCACTCTTCTCTTTCACCTTCATCAAGAGGCTCTTTCGTTCCTCTTCACTTTCTGCCATAAGGGTGGTGGTATCTGCATATCTGAGTTTATTGATATTTCTCCAAGCAATCTTGATTCCAGTATGTGCTTCATTCAGTCTGACATTCTGCATGATGTACTCTGCATAGAAGTTAAATTAGTAGGGTGACAATATACAGCCTTGACATACTCTCTTCCCAGTTTGGAAGCAGTCTATTATTTCATGTCTGGTACTAACTGTTGCTTCTTGACCTGAGTACAGGTTTATTAGGAGGTAGGTAAGGTGGTGTGGTATTCCCATCTCTTGAATAATTTTCAGTTTATTGTGATCCACACAAAGGCTTGAGCATAGTCAGTGAAGCAGAAATAGGTATACTTCTGTAATTCTCTTGCTTTTACTATGATCTGATGAATGTTGGCAATTTGATCTCTGGTTCCTCTGCTGTTTCTAAATCAAGCTTGGATATCTGAAAGTTCTTGGTTCACATCGTGTTGAAACCTGGCTTGAAGGATTTTGAGCATTACCCTGCTAGCATGTGAAATGAGTGCTACTGTGTGGTAGTTGGAACATTCTTTGCCATTGCCCTTCTTTGGGATTGGAATGAAAACTGACCTTTTCCAGTCCTGTGGTCACTGCTGAGTTTTCCAAATTTGCTGGCATGTTGAGTGCAGCACTTTAACAGCATCATCTTTTAGGATTTTATATAGCTCAACTGGAATTCTATTACCTGCACAAGGTTTGCTTGTAGTGATGTTTCCTAAGGCCCACTTACTTGACTTCACATTCCAGGATGTCTGGCTCTAGGTTTTTGATCACACCATAGTGGTTATCCAAGTCATTAAGATCTTTTTGTATAGTTCTTCTTGTATTCTTGCCCCCTCTTCCTAATATCTTCTGCTTCTGTTAGGTTCATTCCATTTCTGTCCTTTACTGTGCCTATAATTACATGAACTGTTCCTTTGTTATACCGAATTTTCTTGAAGAAATCTCTAGTCTTTCTTATCTGTTGTTTTCCTCTATTTCTTTGCATTGATCACTGAGGAAGGCTTTCTTATCTCACCTTGATATTCTTTAGAACTCTGCATTGAAATGAGTATATCTTTTATTTTCTCCTTTTCCTTTAGAGTCTCTTCTTTTCTCAGATATTTGTAAGGCCTCCTCAGACAACCACTTTGCCTTTTCACATCTCCTTTTCTCAGGGATGGTTTTGACCACTGCCTCCTGTACAATGTAATGAACCTCTGTCCATAGTTCTTCAGGCATTCTGTCTACCAGATCTAATCCCTTGAATCTATTTGTTACTTCTACTGTATAATCATAAGGGATTTGACTTAGGTTGATTTAGGTTATACCTGAATGGTCTAGTGGTTTTCCATACTTTCTTCAATTTAAGTGTGATTTTTGCAATAAGGAGTTCATGATCTGAGCCACAGTCAACTCCCGGTCTTGTTTTTGCTTGCTGTATAGAGCTTATGCATCTTTGTCTGCCAAGAATATTATCAATCTCATTTCAGTATTGACTATCTGGTGATGTCCATGTGTAGTGTCTTCTCTTGTGTTGTTGGAAGAGGTTGTTTTCTATGACCAGTGTGTTCTCTTGGCAAAACTCTGTTAGCCTTTGCTCTGCTTCATTTTGTAATCCAAGGTCAAACTGTTACTCCAGGTATCTTTTGACTTCCTACTTTTGCATTCCAGTCCCCTATGATGAAAATAACTTGTGTGTGTGTGTGTGTGTGTGTTAATTCTAGAATGTCTTATAGGTCTTCATAGAGCCATTCAATTTCAGCTTCCTTAGCATTAGTGGTTGGGGCTTAGGTTTGGATTATTGTGATATTGTATGCTTTGCTTTGGAAATGAATGGAGATCATTCTCTCATTTTTGAGATTGCATCCAAGTACTTCATTTTGGACTCATGTTGACTGAGCGCTACTCCATTTCTTCTAATGGATTCTTTCCCACAGTAGTTGATATAATGGTCATCTGAATTAAATTCTCCCATTCCCATCCATTTTAGTTCATTGATTCCCAAAATGCCAATGTTCACTTTTGCCATCCAGCACCTATTTGACCACTTCCAATTTACCTTGATTAATGGACCCAACATTCCAGGTTCCTATGCAGTATTGTTCTTTACATGCTCAGACTTTTTTTCACCACCAGACACGTCTACAACTAGGCATTGTCTCTGCTTTTGCTTAGCCTCTTCATTCCTTCTGGAGATATTTCTCTGCTCTTCAATTGCATATTGGACACCTACCAACCTGGGGAGGTAGGTCTGTGCTGTAAATAATAACACTGCTGTTTCCTCTAAATAGTAACTGATAGTGTATTTTAGAGCTTCCCAGGTGTCTCATTGATAAAGAATCCACCTGTGAATGTAGGAGACACAGGAAACAGGTTCAATCCCTGGGTTGTGAAGATCCCCTGAAGGAGAACATGGCAATCCATTCCAGTGTTCTTGCCTGGATAATTCGAGGGTCAGAGGAGTGTGGCAGACTACAGTCCATGGGGTCTCAAAGAGTCAGACATGATTGAGCAACTGAGAAAGCGAGAATGCATCTTAAAGGTCACTGCTGTAGTCACCAACAAAAGGAAGGACACCTGACTGCTGTGCCTAGAAGGCAAAAGGAGTCCAAGGAGTCCTGATGTGCTCCAAGGACTACTGATGTCCTGACAGTTACTTTCAGGTCCTATGGCCCACCTGCCCCTGGAAGCTTATGCTGACATTTTTATCTGATGACATATTGGCATCTGATTATTATGGGACTTTGGGGCACAGTTTTGGAAAAGTGAGCATAGCAATGGTCAATCATGGACAAGTACATAAAACCAGGATGGCATTTGCTTGCCTTTCTCTAGTCAACTTTTTGCATTTGGCAATGCCTCGATGAAGAAGCCATACCCAAGTTCTATCTGAAAGATGCTGGGATCAACTAGCAGTGTTTGCCATGGCCATTGTTAGGGGAGAGTTAGCACATGTGTCAGGTGTATTAGGATCATGGATCCTAATACACCTGTTTTAGTGGGTTCTCATGCCAGATTCCCAGGGACTTTGTTCAACATAAGGTAATTAATGGGGCTTCCCAGATGGTGCTAGTTGTAAATGCAGGGGATGTCAGAGATGCGGGTTCAATCCCTGGGTTGGGAAGATCTAGGTATTCTTCCATGGAGAATTCCATGGACAGAGGAGCCTGGTGGGCTACAGTCCATGGGATTGAAAAGAGTTGGACATGACAGAAGCAACTGAGCACAAGGTGATTAATAAAATATGCAATAATGGCTAAGGCTGTTGGATATTAGCTGAGTAAGATTTGGTGGTTTTCTGAACACAAATCAAGTCTGGAGAAAAATGCACATCATCACACACAGGCATCCTTAACCCTGATTATTCTCCCTCTGAGACACTGCAGCTGTGATTAAAAGCACAACCTTGGGAATAAGATAGTCTGGGTCTCATGTGCAGGTCTATCACTTAGATGGGTTAATATAGTTAATACTGGGCAGTCAGTGCTCTTAATCCCTTAGTATCTGGGGATCTCAAGAGGATTTCTTGAGTAGATTCTTTTAAAGTACCTGCTGGCCACTACCAAAGGCATTTGAACCTTGAACAAGAGGCAATTGAGAACTTATTCACAACTAGCAGGTCTCACGTAGCTTGAATAATAACCTGCAGCAGGGCTATCAGCCAGGGAGGTCCCCCTGCCAAGGAATATCTACACCCCACACTTGTGAGGTGTGTTCCAAAATGTCCTCAGCATTATGGGAAACACAGCTGTGAGTCCTGTGAACTGTAGGTTTACACATCTCTGACTGTGGGCTGATGCTATGGCTGTGACATAGTCTTCTTCAAGACAGTGAGCTCAGTGCTTGTGGGAAAAAGATGCTACTTTGGGCAACATAACAGCAGAGCCTTGACATCCCCTTTCCCCATGTTCTGCTTAGCTTTTTGGCAGACCTTCCAGTTCACTCATCCTGGCATTCTGCTCAGCCCTAAGTGGGGTTTGAAAGAAAAAGGATAGATTTTCATGGCTCCAGATTCCCTGGCCTATAACTCTTGGGTTTGAGGTGAAGTAGGTGATGGGGTGTTTGGGTTCCCTGGTTTTCAAGGCTGAGATAATACCTGGTTTCTAAAGTTGAGACCCCATGAATCTCAGCACGCTAGGCCTCCCTGTCCATCACCAACTCCCAAAGTTCACTCAGACTCATATCCATCTAGTCAGTGATGCCATCCACCCATCTCATCCTCAGTCTTCCCCTTCTCCTCCTGCCCCTAATCCCTCCCAGCATCAGAGTCTTTTCCAATGAGTCAACTCTTCGCATGAGGTAGCCAAAGTACTGGAGTTTCAGCTTCAGCATTGTTCCTTCCAAAGAAATCCCAGGGCTGATCTCCTTTAGAATAGACTGGTTGGATCTCCTTGCAGTCCAAGGGACTCTCAAGAGTCTTCTCCAGCACCACAGTTCAAAAGCATCAATTCTTCAACACTCAACTTTCTTCACAGTCCAACTCTCACATCCATACATGACCACTGGTAAAACCATAGCCTTGACTAGATGGACCTTTGCTGGCAAAGTAATGTCTCTGCTTTTGAATATGCTACCTAGGTTGGTCATAACTTTTCTTCCAAGGAGTAAGCGTCTTTTAATTTCATGGCTGAAGTCATCATCCGCAGTGATTTTGGAGCCCAGAAAAATAAAGTCTGACACTGTTTCCACTGTTTCCCCATCTATTTCCCATGAAGTGATGGGACCAGTTGCCATGATCTTCATTTTCTGGATGTTGAGCTTTATTTTTTTTTTATTTTTTTTTAATTTTATTTTATTTTTTATTTTTTTTAGTTTTTTTAAAATTTTATTTTATTTTTAAATTTTACATAATTGTATTAGCTTTGCCAAATATCAAAATGAATCCGCCACAGGTATACATGTGTTCCCCATCCTGAACCCTCCTCCCTCCTCCCTCCCCATACCATCCCTCTGGGTCGTCCCAGTGCACTAGCCCCAAGCATCCAGTATCGTGCATCGAACCTGGACTGGCAACTCGTTTCATACATGATATTTTACATGTTTCAATGCCATTCTCCCAAATCTTCCCACCCTCTCCCTCTCCCACATAGTCCATAAGACTGTTCTATACATCAGTGTCTCTTTTGCTGTCTCGTACACAGGGTTATTGTTACCATCTTTCTAAATTCCATATATATGCGTTAGTATACTGTATTGGTATTTTTCCTTCTGGCTTACTTCACTCTGTATAATAGGCTCCAGTTTCATCCACCTCATTAGAACTGATTCAAATGTATTCTTTTTAATGGCTGAGTAATACTCCATTGTGTATATGTACCCTAGCTTTCTTATCCATTCATCTGCTGATGGACATCTAGGTTGCTTCCATGTCCTTGCTATTATAAACAGTGCTGCGATGAACATTGGGGTACACGTGTCTCGTTCCCTTCTGGTTTCCTCAGTGTGTATGCCCAGCAGTGGGATTGCTGGATCATAAGGCAGTTCTATTTCCAGTTTTTTAAGGAATCTCCACACTGTTCTCCATAGTGGCTGTACTAGTTTGCATTCCCACCAACAGTGTAAGAGGGTTCCCTTTTCTCCACACCCTCTCCAGCATTTATTATTTGTAGACTTTTGGATCGCAGCTATTCAGATGGTGTGAAATGGTACCTCATAGTGGTTTTGATTTGCATTTCTCTGATAATGAGTGATGTTGAGCATCCTTTCATGTGTTTGTTAGCCATATATATGTCTTCTTTGGAGAAATGTCTATTTAGTTCTTTGGCCCATTTTTTGATTGGGTCATATATTTTTCTGGAGATGAGCTGTAGGAGTTGCTTGTATATTTTTGAGATTAGTTGTTTGTCAGTTGCTTCATTTGCTATTTTTTTTCTCCCATTCTGAAGGCTGTCTTTTCACCTTGCTAATAGTTTCCTTTGATGTGCAGAAGCTTTTAAGGTTAATTAGGTCCCATTTGTTTATTTTTGCTTTTATTTCCAATATTCTGGGAGGTGGGTCATAGAGGATCCTGCTGTGATGTATGTCAGAGAGTGTTTTGCCTATGTTCTCCTCTAGGAGTTTTATAGTTTCTGGTCTTATGTTGAGATCTCTAATCCATTTTGAGTTTATTTTTGTGTATGGTGTTAGAAAGTGTTCTAGTAGCCAACTTTTTCACTTTCCTCTTTCACCTTCATCAACAGTCATTTCAGTTCTTCTTCACTTTCTTCCATAAGGGAGGTGTCAGCTGCATATCTGAGGTTATTGATGTTTCTCCCCATAATCTTGATTCCAGCTTGTGCTTCTTGCAACCCAGTGTTTCTCATGATGTACTCTGCATATAAGTTCAATAAGCAGGGTGACAGTATACAGCCTTGACGTACTCCTTTTCCAATTTGGAACCAGTCTGTTTTTCCATGTCCAGTTCTAACTGTTGCTTCTTTACCTGCATACAAATTTCTCAAGAGGCAGGTCAGGTGGTCTGGTATTCCTATCTCTTTCAGAATTTTCCACAGTTTATTGTGATCCACACAGTCAAAGGTTTTGGCTTAGTCAATAAAGCAGAAATAGATGTTTTTCTGGAACTCTCTTGCTTTTTCCATGATCCAGCAGATGTTGGCAATTTGATCTCTGGTCCCTCTGCCTTTTCTAAGTCCAGCTTGAACATCAGGAAGTTCATGGTTCACATATTGCTGAAGCCTGGCTTGGAGAATTTTGAGCATTACTTTACTAGCATGTGAGATGAGTGCCATTGTGTGGTAGTTTGAGCATTCTTTGGCATTGCCTTTATTTGGGACTGGAATGAAAACTGACCTCTTCCAGTCCTGTGGCCACTGCTGAATTTTCCAGATTTGCTGGCATATTGAGTGCAGCACTTTCACAGCATCATCTTTCAGGACTTGAAATAGCTCAACTGGAATTCCATCACCTTCACTAGCTTTGTTCGTAGTGATGCTTTCTAAGGCCCACTTGACTTCACATTCTAGGATGTCTGGCTCTCGGTCAGTGATCATACCATCATGATTACCTGGGTCATGAAGATCTTTTTTGTACAGTTCTTCAGTGTATTCTTCCCACCTCTTCTTAATATCTTCTGCTTCTGTTAGGTCCATACCATTTCTGTCCATTATTGAGCCCATCTTTACATGAAATGTTCCCTTGGTGTCTCTAATTTTCTTGAAGAGATCTCTAGTCTTTCCCGTTCTGTTGTTTTCTTCTATTTCTTTGCATTGATCGCTGAGGAAGGCTTTCTTATGTCTTTTTGCTATTCTTTGGAACTCTGCATTCAGATGCTTATATCTTTCCTTTTCTCCTTTGCTTTTTGCTTCTCTTCTTTTCACAGCTATTTGTAAGGCCTCCCTAGACAGCCATTTTGCTCTTTTGCATTTCTTTTCCATGGGGATGGTCTTGATCCCTGTCTCCTGTACAATGTCACGGACCTCATTCCATAGTTCATCAGGCACTCTATCAGATCTAGTCCCTTAAATTTATTTCTCACTTCCACTGTATAATCATAAGGGATTTGATTTAGGTCATACCTGAATGGTCTAATGGTTTTCCCTCCTTTCTTCAATTTAAGTCTGAATTTGGCAATAAGGAGTTCATGATCTGAGCTGGTTTGGTGGTGCTGAATTCTCTCAGCTTTTGAGTATCTGTAAAGCTTTTGATTTCTCCTTCATATTTGAATGAGATCCTTTCTGTGTATAGTAATATGGGTTGTAGGTTTTTCTCTTTCATCACTTTAAGTATGTCCTGCCATTCCCTTCTAGTCTGAGGAGTTTCTATTGAAAGATCAGCTGTTATCCTCATGGGAATCCCCTTGTGTGTTATGTGTTGCTTTTCCCTTGATGTTTTTAATATTTGTTCTTTGTGCTTGATGTTTGTTAATTTGATTAATATGTGGTCTTGGGGTGTTTTGTCTTGGGTTTATCCTGTTTGGGACTCTCTAGTTTTCTTGAACTTTGGTGGCTATTTCCTTCACCATTTTAGGGAAGTTTTCAGCTATTATCACCTAAAGTATTTACTCATGGCCTTTCTTTTTGCCTTCTTCTTTTGGGATTCCTATGATTCGAATGTTGGGGAGTTTAACATTGTCCCAGGGGTCTCTGAGGTTGTCCTCATTTCTTTTAATACTTTTTTTCTTTTTTCCTCTCTGCTTCATTTATTTCTACCATTCTATCTTCCACATCACTTATCCTATTTTATGCCTCAGTTATTCTACTGTTGGTTTGCTCCAGAGTGCTTTTGTCTCAGTTATTGCATTATTCATTATTTTTTTTTAATTTTATTTTTAAACTTTACATAACTGTATTAGTTTTGCCAAATATCAAAATGAATCCACCACAGGTATACATGTGTTCTCCATCCTGAACCCCCCTCCCTCCTCCCTCCCCATTCCATCCCTCTGGGTCGTCCCAGTGCACCAGCCCCAAGCATCCAGTATCGTGCATCGAACCTGGACTGGCAACTCGTTTCATACATGATATTTTACATGTTTCAATGCCATTCTCCCTTAAAAAACTGGAAATAGACCTGCCTTATGATCCAGCAATCCCACTGCTGGGCATACACACTGAGGAAACCAGAAGGGAAAGAGACACGTGTACCCCAATGTTCATCGCAACACTGTTTATAATAGCCAGGACATGGAAGCAACCTAGATGTCCATCAGCAGATGAATGGATAAGAAAGCTGTGGTACATATCCACAATGGAGTATTATTCAGCCATTAAAAAGAATACATTTGAATCAGTTCTAATGAGGTGGATGAAACTGGAACCTATTATACAGAGTGAAGTAAGCCAGAAAGAAAAACACCAATACAGTATACTAATGCATTATTCATTATCGATTGACTCTTTTTTATTTCTTCTAAGTCCTTGTTCAAATTTTCTTGCATCTTCTCAATCCTTGTCTCGAGACTATTTATCTGTAACTTGATTTTGTTTTCACGATTTTGCATCATTTTTATTGATCATTCAGATCATTTTTCTGAATTCATTTTTAGGTAGATTCCCTATTTCCTCCTCTTTTGTTTGGGTTGGTGGGCATTTATCATGTTGCTTTACCTGCTGAATATTTCTCTGCCTTTTCATTTTGTTTAGATTGCTGTGTTTGGGGTGGCCTTTCTGTATGCTGGAAGTTTGTGGTTCCTCTTTATTGTGAGGGTTCCTCCCTGTGAGTGTTGTTGGACGAGTGGCTTGTCAAGGTTTCCTGGTTAGGGAAGCTTGCATCGGTGTTCTGGTGGGTGGAGCTGGATCTCTTCTCTCTTGAGTGCAATGAAGTGTCCAGTAGTGAATTTTGAGGTGTCTATGGGTTTGGTGTGACTTTTGGCCACCTGTATTTTAATGCTTGGGGTTATGTTCCTATGTTGTTGGAGAATTAGCTTGATATGTATGTCTTGCTCTAAAATTTGTTGGCTCTTGGGTGGAGCTTGGTTTCAGTGTAGGTATGGAGGCTTTTGGATGAGCTCTTGTTGATTAATGTATGGAGGCTTTTGGATGAGCTCTTGTTGATTAGTGTTCCATGAGTTTTCTGGTGTTCTCAAGTTTTGGATTTAAGCCTCCTGCCTCTGGCTTTCAGTCTTATTCTTACAGTAGCCTCAAGACTTTCCCATCCATACAGCACCAATGATAAAACATCTAGGTTAATGGTGAAAAATTCTCCACAGTGAGGGACATCCAGAGAGGTTCACAGAGTTACATGGAGAAGAGAAGAAGGAGGAGGGAGATAGAGGTGACCAGGAGGAGAAGAGGGGGAGTCAAAAGGAGAGAGACCAATCTAACCAGTAATCAGTTCCCTAAGTGTTCTCCACAGCCCAGAACACCCAAAGAGATCCAACAGAGTTAGGCAGAGAAGAGAAGAGGCAGGGAGGAGATAGAGGTGACCACCTTTCAAAGAGAATGGGCTGCCTTTCTGGGTGGCTGGTGTCCTCTGCCAGCATTCAGAAGTTGTTTTGTGGAATTTGTACAGCATTCAAATGATTTTTTGATGAATTTGTGGGGGATAAAATGGTCTCCCTATCCTATTCCTCTGCCATCTTAGGACTGCCCCTGCTCCTTCCTTCTTTATATAACTGGGGACACTAAACACAAGAGGAGGTGCTGTGTCTTTACTTGTTTGTACCCCAACCCCTCCAAGTGTGCAGTGTCCAGGTGCACATCTATACTGACTGAACTGTCACCAGACAGGCATTCAGATACTGGAGTAAGGAGTGAGGACCTGAAAACAGTTTGGAGTTTCCCCCTGGATTCTTTCCCCATCATTTTATAAAATCTTTGTAGCCTCATGTAAGATGCATTACTAACTTCCCATAGCAACCTAGTTGTACTAACAGGTCTTCTCTAGGACCCGCACAGGTAACAAAGTGATGTCAGTATTTCCTGCTGATACAGCTCAAGTTATCACTCATCCCAGACAGAGGTCAGAGGCTCACTGTGTGCCCCTGGCAATAGCAAGTTGCATCCTCATTCATGGTGGGGAATGAGAAATGTAAGGGTCCTCCCTGCCTTGCAGCCTGCAGCCCAGCTGTTCCCTGACAGGCAAGAGCCTGACCCTGCTCTTAGAGAAGATGGCAGGAAATGAATGGGCAGTCATGTGACATCAGGCCCCCAACCACATGACGTCACTCAAAAGATGGACACTGAGGCTGCTGTCAGATTATAAAAGGGTGATGTGAGTGTCATGTGCCACAGTGCCTTCCAAACACCAGGACAGGTGTCCAGCAGGAAGATATAAAAACACCCATCAGGTTTCCAGAGCAGAAGTCAAGACCATTCAAAGGCTCCTCATCTGTCGGGTCCTGTGGGCACAAGGGCAGTGCAGTACCGGGTGCTCCATGACCACACAGAGGCTCCTGGCGCAGGTGCAGGGAGAGGCCCAGGACGGGGAAGGCGGCAGACTGTCTACTCCCTTACTCATCTCATTCCTGTCCTGTGTCTGGGTCTGGTCCAGGGTGGGGGATGTACTGACTCTATCCCAGCCCTTGGTTACTTATCTAAGGTGGAAACAATGCACAGGTAGCTCATCAAAATTCAGTGTGGTGAGGACTCTAATGAGGAATTAAATTTTAAAATGCTATTGGTTAAAAAATTAGTGAACGATAATTACTCACCTATGGGGAAAAATATGAAATATTGCCATTTGCAGCAACATGGATGGATCTAGAGAGTATTATTCTTAGTAAAGAAAGTCAGAGAAAGACGCATATGATATCACTTAAACATGGAATCTAAAAATAATACAAATGAATCTATACACAAACTAATAATAGACTCAGAGGCATAAAAAACAAACTTGTGGTTACCAAAGGGCATTGGGAAAGTGAGGAGCAAATTAGAAATATGGGATTAATAGATACACTACTATTAATATGTCAAATAGAGAACAAGGATTAAGTGTAAAGCACAGAAGAATTTTATTCAGTGTCTTGTAATAACCTATAATGGAATATAATCAGAGAAAAGAACTGAATGACTATACTACATACCTGAAACTAGCAGATTATTGTAAATCAACTATACTTCAATATACTTATAAAAAATTGTGAGCAATTTCCGCCTGGAAAGATGCCAGAAGAATATGGAGGGAGAAATGTTTGAGAGGACCTTGATGAAAGAACCAGTAAAGAATTTCTTTATCTAAATCTAATTGGGATTTTGAATTTGATCAAAGATAGTTTCAAAGAGAATCTCTCATTTCCAGGTCATTAAAGTGAAGCTTGGTGTGAGCAGGAGTTTGAGGGTCACATGGAGGATTCCCTTTGGCAGGACATGTGACTACAGAGCCCAGGAGGCAGTGGGTTCCTCGCATCCAACCTCCCCTGACTTTCCCTGTTATTTGTCTGTCTTTGCTCCCCCAGCTCAGAGCCTGGTGTTTTCCCACTTAGCATCTTCTCTCCGGGGACTCTGGACCATCCGGGCGTACAAAGCTGAACAGAAGTTTCAGGAGCTGTTTGATGCACACCAGGATTTTCATTCAGGTCTGTAAGTTTCTGGAGATGATTTCTAAGGATGGGATGAACTCCCTTCTGAGGCCTGACCTCTGTCTCAGGTGGCCTGGCTGGCCAGTGCCTCTCTGTGTGTCAGCCCACATCGCCCTCTGCACGCATGCCTCCCCCACCCCTTCCTCTCAGCATCTCCTCTGTGTTCCCCTGTTCTCCTCTTCCCCGCTCACAGCCCTGCTTTTCTCCCCTGACTGGCCTGTATTGTCCTTCCACCACTGTGCCCTGTGGATGTCTGTCTCTTTAAGGCAGGAGTCAGTAAACTTTTCTTTTTTCCAAAGGTCCAGATAGAAAATATTGTAGGCTTTGTGTGCTGTCTCTATTGTAACCACTCATCTTTGCCATTGTAGCACAAAGACAGGCAAAGATCATACATTAGTCAATGGCTGTATTCCAATAAAACTTTATTTTCAGAACCACGTGGTAGCTGTTCTTCCCCCTCAGGGTGTGCTTTGCCAAGTCTTTTGAGAGCAGACATTGAGGGTAGCAGAAGTATTGAGGAAAATAAGTTCCTGATTTGCTACCCACTTGATTATACTTTGTATCAGTGAAATTTGTTTGTTTGTTTTCCATCTAGGTATAAAATTCAGAATTTCTTCTAAGTCTATAAAATCCTGGCCAAACTTTCCAATCATTAATGTATTTTGAAGATAACATGGCATTTGAAAGTCACATACAGATCCTGTTAACTGATGGTCATGTGGACACTGGTTCCTAAGAATAACCACCTCAGGCCTTGTAGTGAGGGCATAAGGTGCTGGAAACGGTGTGAGCTGTGCTCTCTGCTATCAGAGCTGGGAACAGCTGACCCTTTGAGAGGAGGATCTTCATGTTGAGGCCCAGAACTGCAGGGAACACAGCAATGAGATGTTTTTCCATCTTCTTTCTTATGATGTTATTTCTCTTGATAACCTGTGGGTTGAACTTTTCAAAACATGCTTACTGGACTGATTCCTTTATGTCCCATATGTTGTTTTGTGTTGAACCTAGTTTTCTGAAATCTTCAGGTTCCTTTGAAGTTACAGGTGTGTAACTTTGCTGTCCTACCTTGTGTAAAATCTTCTGTAGCTCAACTGAGAAAATGCTCTCCCTCATGAGAAGCAGCTAACATGTTTTTTTCTGTTTATGTTACACTTATTATGGTTCACAAATGCAGAGGCTTGGTTCCTGCTTTTGACGACGTCCCGATGGCTCGCTGTGTATCTGGGTGTCATCTGTGCCATCTTTGTCACTGTTGTTGCCTTTGGGGCCCTGATTCTGGTAGAATGTAAGTACACATGTGAATATTTGGGGTATGTTTGCATTTGATAGCTTTGTTTGTAGTTATTAAACTGTTGTTATCTTGTCTAATATATACTCTTTGATTCTAATGAGTTGTATTAAAGTGTCTGCAGCATGTGACTCCACAGTGTGTCCATGTGAAGTCATTTGTGTCTTGATGAGAACTTTTATCTTTTTTTTTATTTTTACTTATTTATTTACAGTAAGTCCTTGTTGAGATAATTAAAAAAATTTTTTTTGATTGGCATATGGTTGATTTATGATGTTGTGTTGGCTTCGGGTGTATAGCCAAGTGAATCTGTTATACATATATTCACGTTTTAAAAAATTCTTTTTCCACACCCCATGAACATTGGGGTGCCTGTATTCTTTTTAGTAATTTGCATTTGATTAATACTTCAAATGAATAGTCCTTTAGAAAAGAATTTCTGGTTTTGACTTTTGGAATCTTTAGGAGCAAAGACCAGGTATGACATGCCTGCTGCAGCAGACCTGTGGTGCCCTGGGCCCCTGCTTTGGCTCGCTCAGGCCATTCTTTCATTTTTATTTTAAGTTTTATTGGGGTATAGTTCATTTACACTGTTGTCTTAGTTTCCGATGTACAGCAAAGTCAATCTTCTGTACACTTACATATATCCACTCTTTTTAGATTATTTTCCCATATAGATCATTACAGAGTTCTCTGTACTTTACAGTAGTTTCTTATTAGTTATCTTTTGAATATTTTATATATAGTAGTATGTATGTGTCAGTCCCATTCTTCCAATTTATCCCTCCCCTCCCTTATCCCCTGGTAAACATAAGTTTATTTTCTACACCTGTTACTCTACTTCTGTTTTGTAGATACGTTCATTTGTAGCCTTTTGTTATAATCTATATGTAAGCAATATCATATTCTAGTTTTCTCAGACTTATTTCGCTCAGTATGCAAATCTCTAGGTCCAGCCATGTTGCTGCAAATGGCATTATTTTGCCCTTTTTTATGGCTGAGGAACGTTCCATTGCATATATGGTACCGCATCTTCCTTGTCCATTGCTCCGTTGACAGGCATTTAGGTTGCTTCCATGTCCTGGCTGTTGTAAATAGTACTGCAGTGAAGACTAGTGCGCATGTATCCTTATAAATTATGATTTTCTCTGGATATATGCCCTGGAGTGAGATTGCTGGATCTTATGGTAGTGAGAGAGTCAATTCCTAGGCATATTGATAAGTCCAGGGGTCCCCAAGGAGAGAGGGGTCTGTAATTCTCAAGGAGGAAGAAAGGACAAACTTTTTTTTGTCCCTCTACATTCCTTAGGATTATATAACAATAATGTACCCTGCTTGAGGACAGTCTCTGGAAAAAACCTTCTGGCTAATCCTGTTATCTTAAGGTGCAAATTATGGGAGTAGGTCTATTGAGGTCTTTACAACCTCCAGACATTCTTTTGATTCACTGTAATAACTAATTAGAAAGTATATAACTCCATGGCTAACATTAGCAAGGGGGTACTCTTTCTGCCCCCTTCTGATGCCTATGTCAGAAGCTTTCTCTATCTCCTTTATACTTTAATAAAACTTTATTACACAAAAGCTCTGAGTGATCAAGCCTCATCTCTGGCCCTGGATTGAATTCTTCTCCTCCAGAGGCCAAGAATCCTGGCATCTTTTTGTGTGTCTATTTTTAGTTTTTAAAAAAACCTCCATATTGTTCTCCATAGTGGCTGTACCAGTTTACATGGAGGGTTCCCTTTTCTCCACATCCTCTTCAGTACTTATTGTTTGTAGACTTTTTGATGATGGTCATTCTGACTGGTGTGAGGTAAAACCTCACTGTAGTTTTTTGCTAAACAAAACAACAAAAAAAAATTACTGTAGTTTTAATATTCATTTCTCTAATAATGAGATGTTGACCATCTTTTCATGTGCTTTTTGGCCATCTGTATGTCTTATTTGGAGAATGTCTGTTTTAATCTTCTGCCCATTTTTTGATTGGGCTGTTTACTTATTTATTTTTGGTATTGAATTGCATGAACTGTTTGTATATTTTTGAGAGTAATCCCTTATCAGTCACTTCATTTGCAAATATTTCCCCCCATTCTGCAGGTTGTCTTTGTTTTTTTTTTTTTGTTTTTTTTTCCTGTGTAAAAGTTTTTAAGCTTAATTGAGTCCCATTTGTTTATGTTTTATTTATTTTCATTACTCTAGAAGGTGGGTTTAAAAGCTTGCTGCAATTTATGTCAGAGAGAGTTCTCCCTATGTTTTCATCTAAGAGTTTTCTAGTGTCTGGTCTTACATTTAGGTTTGTAATCTATTTGAGTTTACTTTTGTTTATGGTCTTAGCGAGTGTTCTGATTTTATTCTTTTAGATGTAGCTGTCCAGTTTTCCCAGCACCAATTATTAAAGAAACTGTCTTTCTCCATTGTATATCCTTGCTTCCTTTCTCATAGGTGACACAGGTGCATGGGTTTATCTCTGGACTTTTGTCCTGTTCCATTGATCTATATTTCTGTTTTTGGTGCCAGTAGCATATTGTTTCAATTACTGTAGCTTTGTGGTATAGTCTGAAGACAGGGGACATGATTCCTCCTAGCTTCATTTTTCTTCTTTGTTTTTCTCAAGATTACATTGGCTATTCATGGTATTTTGTATTTCCATACAAAATGTAGATATTTTTGTCCTAATTCTGTGAAGAATGCCATTGGTAATTTGATAGGGATTGCACTGAATCTGTAGATTGCTTTTGGGTAGTTTGTTTATTTGTTGACAGTAGGTTTTCATTGAGATCTTTTATCTTTTTATCTTTCTTTGAATGGGTTGAGATCTACATAACTGTAGCAAGATGGCCTCTGAACATCCTAGGTAGTGTCCTATAGCTGGATGGAGAGAACCAGGTTTACTATTAAGCTTTTTGTACAGATTAGGTTTTAGGTTTTAGCTTTTGGGCTACTTGGAATCCTTGGTTGTGGGGGTCTGAGAAAGATTCTCTATAGCAAAAACAGTATCCTCACTGCTGTGTGGGTCCCAGATGAGCAGTTGCTGGAATGTGTGGCATGAATTCACCATCCCTCACTATTCCATAGAAATAGCCCTGAATTACAGTCTTTAATAATGGAAAAATGAGAGTAATATTTTAGATTTAAAAGCACTGGCTCTTAGAATCCATTGCCTTGTTTTTGTGATTTCAACTGCAGTTACATTGGATGTAGAAAGTGAAATTACATAATGATAATTGTAGCATAAGGACAAAAATCTGAACAGTGGCATCCTCAACTATATTATGCTGTCAAGTGTATCTCACTCCAGGTGGGATTAAATGATAAAGGACAAAAATGGTAAGGACCTAAGAGAAGCAGAAGAGATTAGGAAGAGGTGGCAAGAATACACAGAAAAACTGTACCAGGAAGATCTTAATGACCTGGATAACCACGATGGTGTGGTCACTCATCTTGAGCCAGACATGCTGGATTGTGAAGTCAAGTGGAACTTAGGAAGCATCACTACGAACAAAGTTAGTGGAGGTAATGGAATTCCAGCTTAGGTATTTCAAATCCTAAAAGATGATGCTGTTTATATAATATGCCAGAAAATTTGCAAAACTCAGCAGTGGCCACAGGACTGAAAGTTGTTTTCATTCCAATCCCAAAGAAAGACAATGCTAAAGAATGTTCAAACTATCATACAATTGCACTCATTTTACATGCTAATAAAGTTATACTCAAAATCCTTCAAACAAGATTTCAACAGTATGTGAACTGGGAACTTCCAACTATAAAAGCTGGGTTTAGAAAAGGCAGAGGAACCAGAGATCAAATTGCCAACATTCATTGAATCATAGAGAAAGCAAGGGGATTCAAGAGAAAACATCTCCTTAATTGACTATGTTGAAAGGTTTTGACTCTGTGGATCACAATAAACTGTGGAAAATTCTGAAAGAGATAGGAATACCAGATCCTCTTACCTGTCTCCTGAGAACCTGAAAGCATGTAAAGAAGAAACATAACTGGACATAGAACAATGAACTGATTCAAAATTGGGAAAGGAGTATGACAAAGCTATATGTTGTCACTATGTTTATTTAACTTATGTGCAAAATACATCATGCAAAATGCCAGGCTGGATGAAGCATAAGCTGGAATCAAGATTGCTGGGAGAAATATCAGTAACCTCCGATATGCAGATGAAACCATTCTAATGGCAGAAAGTGAAGAGAAACTGAAGATCCTCTTGATGAAAGTGAAAGAGCAGAGTGAAAAAGCTGGCTTAAAACTCAGCATTCAAAGATCTAAGATCATGGCATCCAGTCCCATCGCTTCATGGCAAATAGATGGGAAAAAATTGAAAGCAGTGACAGATTTTATTTTCTTGGGTTCCAAAAATCACTGCAAACTGTGACTGCAACCATGAATGAAAAGACGTTTGCTTCTTGGAAGGAAAGCTATGACAAATCTATACAGCATATTAAAAAGCAGAGACATCACTTTGCCAACAAATGTCCATATAGTGAAAGCTATGTTTTTTCCAGTAGTCATGTAAGAGCTGTCAGTGGATGTAAAATTTGGGCCATTAAGAAGGCTGAGGGCTGAAGAATTGAATGCTTTCAAGTTGTAGTGTTGGAGAAGACTCTTGAGAGTCCCTTGGACAGCAAGGAGATCAAATCATTAAATCTTAAAGGAAATCAACCCTGAATATTCACTGGAAAGATTGATGCTGAAGCTGAAGCTCCAATACTTTTGCCACCTGACTCGAAGAGCTGATTCATTATAAAAGACCCTGGTATTGGGAAAGATTGAAGGCAGGAGGAGAAGGAAGTGACAGAGGATGAGATGGTTAGATAGCATCACAAACTCAATGGACATGAATTTGAGCAAACTCTGGGAGATAACAAAAGACAGGGAAGCCTGTAGTGCTACAGTCTATGGTGTCACCAGAGTCAGACATGACTTAGTGACTTAACAACAACAACAACTTTGTTAGTTCTTTCTAAATTCATATTTTTAAAAAAATAACTTAATTATTTGGCTGTATTGGGTCTTAGCTGGGGCATGTGGGACTTTCAGTCTTAGTTATAATAGGCAAGACTTTAGTTGCAGTATGTGAACTCTTAGTTGTGGCATGTGGAGTCTAGTTGCCTGACCAGGGATTGAACCCGAGCCCCCTGCATTGGAAGTTTGGAGTCTTAGCTATTGGACCACCAGGTAAGTCCCTCATAGTGGTTTTTTTTTTTTTTTTTTTTTTTTTACTGTATTATTGTCTCATACAACAGAAGTAATATTATGAATGATACTATCATTACATGAAAATGATTTAAATATTATAAAGGAGTCTTCTCACTACTATATAATAAAATAGATAACTAAAAAGGACCTACTGTATAGCACAGGGGATTCTATTTAATACTCTGTAATGTCTGGATGGCATCACTGACTCGATGGACGTGAGTCTCAGTGAACTCCGGGAGTTGGTGATGGACAGGGAGCCCTGGCGTGCTGCAATTCATAGGGTCGCAAAGAGTCGGACATGACTGAGCGACTGATCTGATCTGATCTGATTGACATATATGGGAAAATAGTTTAAAAAGAGCAGATTATATGTACATATCTGGCTAATTCACTTTACTGTACACCTGAAACTAACACAACTTTGTAAATCAACTATACTCCAGTAAAAATCGTAAAAATAAAGGAGTCGTTTTGTAAAGTGACAGAAGGAGCTGTGTGAGGGGTTGAGAAGTAGACTAATTTTATTCCTCCTCTTCCTCATTTAGCCTTGGATCTCGGGCAGGTTGGCCTGGTCCTGTCTCTCTCTCTCGTACTCACGGGGATGTTCCAGTGGTGCGTCAGACAAAGTGCTGAAGTTGAGAACATGGTGATGTTTATTTTTCTGTTCTTAGCCTTTTCAGGTCTCCTTGCTGTTATATGGAATAAAAGCAATTCTTACATAAAATAATAAAACTTTTTTTTTTTTTCACATTATCTTACAAAGTTTTTTTATGTTCTCCTCCATTTGCTTAAGGGCTTCCCTCATGGCTCAGATGGTGAAAAATCTGGCTGCAATGCAGGAGCCACAAGAGAGAAAGATTCTATCCCTGGGTTAGAAAGATCCCCTGGAGAAGGGAATGGCTACCCACTCCAGTATTCTTGCCTGGAGAATCCCCATGGACAGAGAAGTCTGGCAGGCTACAGTCCATAAGGTTGCAAAGAGCAGAAAACGACTGACTGACTTTCACTTTTACTTTCCATCTGCTTAAAGTTAATAAATATATATGTGTATTTTCCCACATATGTATGTCATGTCAGAGGGTTTTATATTCATCACAAACTGTCTTCAAATACAATAAATGTCTCTGTAGGAGAGAGGTTCTAAAATTCTGGACACAAGCTCATTTCTTAGCAGCTAGTTTATCTTTGCTTCTTAATGGGTAATTCCTTATTTTTGGTAAAAGAAAAGAATCCAGTATTTTAAAGTTTATTTAATTAATATCTTCCTCCACCCCTCCCCTCCATTTTGTCACTTATTCGTGTGTGTATCAAGCACTTGAATTTGTTGGCAGTCCTTCTCTCTGGTAGGATAGGCTCTCTCCCAAAATGTGCTCTCAAAGGTATGGAGTTATGGTTGTTTAAGTCTTTGACTGTGTGGATCACAATAAACTGGAAAATTCTGAAAGAGATGGGAATACCAGACCACCTGACCTGCCTCTTGAGAAACCTATATGCAGGTCAGGAAGCTACAGTTAGAACTGGACATGGAACAACAGACTGATTCCAAATAGGAAAGGAATACGTCAAGGCTGTATATTGTCACCCTGCTTGTTTAACTTATATGCAGAGTACATCATGAGAAACGCTGGGCTGGAAGAAGCGCAAGCTGGAATCAAGATTTCCGGGAGAAATATCAATAACCTCAGATATGCAGATGACACCACCCTTATGGCAGAAAGTGAAGAGGAACTAAAAAACCTCTTGGTGAAAGGAAAAGAGGATAGTGAAAAAGTTGGCTTAAAGCTCAACATTCAGAAAACGAAGATCATGGCATCTGGTCCCATCACTTCATGGGAAATAGATGGGGAAACAGTGGAAACTGTCCAACTTTATTTTTTTGGGCTCCAAAATCACTACAGATGGTGATTGCAGCCATGAAATTAAAAGACGCTTACTCCTTGGAAGAAAAGTTATGACCAACCTAGATAGCATATTAAAAAGCAGAGACATTACTTTGCCAACAAAAGTCCATCTAGTCAAGGCTATGGTTTCTCCAGTGGTCATGTATGGATGTGAGATTTGGACTGTGAAGAAAGCTGAGCGCTGAAGAATTGATGCTTTTGAAGTGTGGTGTTAGAGAAAAATCATCCAAGGCCTCATCAGACTCCTACTTCTGTCCTTTGCAGATGTTGAGACCTGATGCATGATACTGGATGCTTGGGGCTAGTGCACTGGGACAACCCAGAGGGATGGTATGGGGAGGGAGGAGGGAGGAGGGTTCAGGATGGGGAACACATGTATACCTGTGGTGGATTCATTTTGGTATTTGGCAAAAGTAATACAATTTTGTAAAGTTTAAAAATAAAAATAAATTAAAAAAAAAAAAGAAAGAGACCTGAGATACTCTGATCCATAGAAAAGCAAGAGGTTTCATTTACAATCTCTGAACACCCATAAACTGGATCCTCTGATACTAACTCATGTGATGTCATATGTCTTTCAGATGATGTCAGTAGAAAGAGTGATTGAATATACAGACCTTGAGAAAGAAGCACCCTGGGAACTTGAGTATCGTCCTCCACCATTCTGGCCCACCAACGGAAGGATTTCCTTTTTCAGTGTGAACTTCAGATATAACTTGGACAGTCCTCTGGTATTGAGGAACCTGGAAACATCCATTTACTCAAGAGAAAAGGTTAGTTTAAGCCATTCGCCTCTTTAAATCCAGCTAAAGATTTAGCACCACATCTGTTCTTGGCTTCCTTATCACTATGTCACAGGGATTGTTTGCTCCTAATGGATGCAGATTAGATCAGTGACATTGTAGGTGAATCTTTCTTGGAAACTGACCATGGGAAGGGTATACCAGCAATTTTCCCCCTGTGTTGTGAGCTCCCTCATGGTGGTTGATGGGCTGTGGGATCCGGGGCTCCATCTTAACCTGACTCAGGACACTATATGTGACACCCGATTATTCATACAAAGTCTGGGACGTCAGCCTTGTCTTCCTGACCTTAACTCCAATCTCATTCCTTTCCATCTTTTCTTGTTTGTATTTCTGAGATCTCCTCCTCCTCCCATGGTTCCCTCTGGTTGCAGCCTCCTTCCCTGTCCCTTAGCCCTTCCTGTAGCCTTGTCCTCCACTCACCCACACTGAGCTGCCGCCCCCACAGACTGCTTCTTTCTTAGCCCAGATCTGATCCTTACTGGGCTGTGTGAGCTGCTGCTGGAACCATATCATAGCCTCAAGTCCACTCCCGCAGGGGCCGTGAGGTGACCTTGTGTCCACCAGAGAAGAGCCTAAATAATGACCCAGTCAGGAGTGAGGAACCAGGGCCTCAGATAGAGGTAGGGTCTAGAGACTGGCTCAAAGTCAAAGGCAAGTTGAAGGGAGCAGAGAAGATCATGTGAAAGATGGCAGAGAGGCTTGTGACCTGGACCTGTCAGCATCCATGTCTGCTGGTGATGTTCCTTCCACACTCAGCTTGAGGCCCTCACCTGGGACTAGGACAGAGTCTTGAAGAAGACACTAAACCAGAACAGACAAGGTGTTAGGAGATTTTCCCCACCTCCCTCTGCAGCCAGTATGTCTGACATACACGCACCTGCACTTGGATTGTGTGTAGGTTCTCCCAAAGCTCCACATCCTCCCTGTTCCCAGTGCACACACTGGTCCTCTACCTCAGAGACCCAGGCCCTCCATCATCTGGATGGTGAAAACCTCATTTTCTGAGTCAACTCGAATGCATCTTCGAGACCCTCAGTTTAATGTACCCTTAATATACCCTTATATATACTAATATATATTATATATATTTAATATACATACTTAACATAATATATACTTAATGTACTAACATATATTTAATATACTAATATACATATTAGTGTGTGTGTGTGCATATATATATATATATATACTTTTAGTATTAGTGTATATATATACTTTTATACACACACACACTAATATACCCTTAGTGTCTTTTATATTCTTTTAAGGTAGCATTTATGGTACACCTATGTTCATAGCAGCCAAAAGTTGGAAGGAACTAAATCCTTACAATGAAGTATTATTCAGTCTTAAAAAGGAAGAAAATTCTGACCTATGGATAAACCTTGATGACATCTTGCTAAATGAAATAAGCCAGACACAAAAGAAATGAATACTCTGATCCCATTTATGTGAGATTCCTAGAGTAGTCAAATCCAAGAAGACAGGAAGAAGGATGGTGGTTTCCAGGGACTGGGGGAGGGGAAATGGGGAGTTGTTTTTAATGGGTAAGAATTTCAGTTTTACGAAGCAAAAAAAAAAAAAAAAATTCTCAAGCTTGGTTGCACAGCAATGTGAATGTACTGAACACCAAACTATCCACTTAAAAATGGTTAAATGATTAAATTTTATGTTATGTGAATTTCATCATAATTAAAAGACAGCACCTGTGGCATGCTTTGTAATTTGGGATCTGCATCTCATAGTACTTTGAGGCTTTTTATAATCAGGGAGCATCTTGTTTTCGTTTTTGTTCCCAGAAAGTAGCATTCTAAAGGGCACAGAGAGGGTGCTGAGGGACTGCTGGTTGTGAGAGTGAGTGAGTTACACAGGTGTGAGCAAGCAGGAACAAGCACACACACATGACAACTTCATAAATAACTGAAAGAACTGCTCTTTAAAACGCTTACCATGCCAGACCCATCTAATGGCTGTAGCTATAATTTAATGAATGAAACCCTTGTAACATGAAAGAATATTCAATGTAATGCCCGAATGCTACCCAGGGAGCAGCTTCAGTTAGTTACAGGGCAAAAGCTCCCTCCTAATTACTTCCAGTTTTAGTATAGGTCAGGAAAAATGTGAACTGCTGTGTCAGGAAAATATTAACCACAGCTCTTGATATAATCTTTTCCCTGAGAGCACTGTAGGTGGTGTTTACTTACTCTTAGACAATGTGTCTGTCAGATTTTCTGTTGTAAATGTAATTCTGTTAACCTGCACTTGTCTTAAAATTTCCCCAAAGCCATAAAATATGACTTATCTAAAATACTCTGTAGTACAACTTAGGAATATAACAGATTCTTATACTTCCTTCTAAACGCTGAAAATCATGGGATTGAGATTCTGAAATGTTTGAGGGAAAATTGAATTTGAAAACTGAATTAATAACTGCAGTAACTTGATTTTTGATCTGTGCCTTGGTCCACTCAGTATTACTGTTAGTTTCATTTCTGTGTTTGGAGATGATACCTGGGCAGTGTGTTCATGAATTGATTTCACTCTACCTGTCTACCTCCCAGGTTCCCTCTCCTGCTCACCTGTCCCAGCCCTCATCACTCCAGGACAGCCCTTTGGTGTTGGATTTGATTGAGAGAGGCTGTTGTGGAGTGGGGGAGAGGGGTGTGGTGGG
Organism: Bubalus kerabau; assembly: GCF_029407905.1. NCBI lineage: Eukaryota > Metazoa > Chordata > Mammalia > Artiodactyla > Bovidae > Bubalus > Bubalus kerabau. The sequence goes on from NC_073635.1 coordinate 73,300,130, forward strand.
CAGGGGACATGGGAGTGAGCCAGCCCAGCAGAAGTGGGGTTTTATTCTCTTTCCCGTATTTCCTCTTCTGTCCTGATTTCTGGAAGTTAGAGTCAATAGGAAAGTATAGTAGGTACTATTCAAGATTGCCGGGAGAAATATCAATAACCTCAGATATGCAGATGACACCACCCTTATGACAGAAAGTGAAGAGGAACTAAAAAACCTCTTGATGAAAGGGAAAGAGGAGAGTGAAAAAGTTGGCTTAAAGCTCAACATTCAGAAAATGAAGATCATGGCATCTGGTCCCATTACTTCATGGGAAATAGATGGGGAAACAGTGAAAAGGGTGTCAGACTTTATTTTTTGGGGTTCCAAACTCACTGCAGATGGTGACTGCAGCCATGAAATTAAAAGACGCTTACTCCTTGGAAGGAAAGTTATGACCAAACTAGATAGCATATTCAAAAGCAGAGATATTGTTACCATCTTTCTAAATTCCATATATATGCATTGGGGCTGGTGCCCTGGAATGACACAGAGGAATGGTACCGGGAGGGAGGAGGGAGAAGGGTTCAGGATGGGGAACACGTGTATACCTGTGGCAGATTCATGTTGATATATGGCAAAACCAATACAATATTGTAAAGTTAAAAAATAAAATAAAATTAAAAAAAAAAACAGAGATATTACTTTACCAACAAAGGTCTGTCTAGTCAAGGTTATGGTTTTTCCAGTGGTCATGTATGGATGCGAGAGTTGGACTGTGAAGAAAGCTGAGCGCTGAAGAATTGATGCTTTTGAACTGTGGTATTGGAGAAGACTCTGGAGAGTCCCTTGGACTGAAAGGAGATCCAACCAGTCCATCCTAAAGTAGATCAGTCCTGGGTGTTCTTTGGAAGGACTGATGCTAAAGCTGAAACTCCAGTATTTTAGCCACCTCATGTGAAGAGTTGACTCATTGGAAAAGACCCGAATGCTGGGAGGGATTGGGGGCAGGAGGTAAAGGAGACACCAGAGGATGAGATGGCTGGATGGCATCACCGACTCGATGGACATGAGTTTGAGTGAACTCTGGGAGTTGGTGATGGATGTCAGGGAAGCCTGACGTGCTGTGATTCACGGGGTCACAAAAAGTCAGACACGACTGAGCGACTGAACTGAACTGATGCAGGATTTTAATTCACAGAAGAAATATAAAGTAAAAATAAGGAACTAGGACTCCCCTGGTGGTGCAGTGGATAAGAATTTGCCTGCCAGTGCAGGGGACACTGGTTCAATCCCTGATCTGAGAAGATTCCACATGCTGCAAAGCAACTAAGCCCTGTACTACAACTACTGAGCCCATGTGCCACAACTTCTGAAGTCTTTGCTCAGCATCAATAGAAGCCCCCTCAGTGAGAATCCTGTGCACTGCAACAGGGAGTAGCCCCTACTCATCACAGCTAGAGACAGCTCTTCCAAGGCAATCAGGGCCCAGAACAGCCGAACATAAAAGCCAACATGAGGTAAATGGGACCCTAGACTTCCTGGTTAGAGTTTGAAAACAGGCTACATTTTTCATTTAGATGATTTTGTGGTTGATTTGATCATTTTAGAGAATCCTGGGCAATAAAGTATTTTCCAGCTCTCGAGGTAGATTGATTTTGCTTTGTTTTTGCTCACAGCTATTATTTGGATGATACATTTTTACAGACGCTTAGTAGACCGTGCTATAATGTGCAAAAGTATTAGTTTCTTACATTTTCTCCTTTTTTACATAATATTTCCTTAAAATGCACTCTCCTTACTCCCAGATTGTCCCCCCTCCCCTGCTGGCCTCCTAATTCCTTATGACTCAAACCGTGGTGCCAGAGCAGCAGCACCAGCATCTCCTGGAGCTTCTTAGAAATGCAGAGTCTCAGGCTCACCCAGACCTCTTGACTCAGCATTACAGCTGAACATAACCTCCTCCTTTCCCTCCCATGGGCAGTTTTTGATGAGTGATAACCTGTGATTCCCAAGAAGTGTGCTTTGACAGTTGGAAATTGAACTCAAGAATTCCCAAATCTCTGTTGTGACTGAGCAGGAGGCTCTAGAATATTCTGTGCCACTAGATGTCCTTACCTTTATGCTCTATAAATTGCACTTTTACATTACAATCTAATTCTGTGTGATTCCACTGCATTATTTGTGTTTTTCCAGTGGAGTCTGTCTTCCATCACAGGCATTTTTCATTCTGCTGTCCCTCCTTCCCCACACCAGCCTCCTGCAGGGACCAGCGGGATTTCCCACAGGCTCAGCCCTGTCTGGACCTGGAGTCAGAGACAGCCCAGTGCAGCAGTGTTTGTGTGGCTGTTTCACCACCTGATGGGATAAAAAAATGAGTCTTGCTGCCCCGAGCAGGGCATGAGGTCTGTTTGACCTGTTTTCCAGGCATCATGTGTCCCACTTAGCTGCAGGTTTCTCTCAATCTGGCTGTGGATGCCGGTTCTTTCTGCTGACAGCTGGTCCACCTGACTTCAGGTACCCTCTTTGCTCCTGTTCACCACATATACACTTGTGTCCAAGTCATGCTTTAAGTCTCTGACTGTAAGTTCTCTATGGTAGGCCTGTTTTTTTAACTGCAACTACACCTCTCCCCACTCTCTGTGTTCTAGCTACACAGAGGGACATGATAAGGTGTCAGGCTATCCAGGTGATAAAGAGTCCCATCAGCAGATGGAAAAGAGGCCAAAAGATGTGGAAATGAGTCCCACACTGCTATTTATGGGCTCTGATATTTCAGACAGACTAAGTCGTCTAAGCCTCAATCTTTTCTTGTGCAAAATGGAAGTGATAGGATGTAACCTGTAGGGTTGATGTACAACTTAAACAACATAAGACATGTAAAGCACCCAGAGTAAATGCTTGGACAAAATGGTCATCATTTTCATAGGGTGTAAAATGACCATAACCACCTACATTGCAGAAAGTGTTGTCTGTCCCATGAAAATGAGCTGTTGGCTATTTGAAATTGTATTTATGGCTATAGGATCCATCTGCTGTGTCTGTCTCTGTCTGATTTATCTTATACCTAAATAATATGGTAATAGATTTTCCATAAATTTCTCTGACCTGAGTTAAAAATCTCATCTCCCAGTGGAAGTTTCTTTGTCTCAGGACACCACAGGTAATACAAATAAGAAAAAATCAAATCCAATACAGATCCTGATGTCAATGTATACAGTCTAGTTGAAGAAACAAGAAAATGGCTATATTAACTTTGTAAGCTAGAAGGAGGTCACGATTTTTATAGACATTTATATAAAATGACATAACATCAGCTAGAGTTGGAACAAGCCCACATGAGAGGACAGGGAGATCATTTTCAAGGAATTAGACATGTGAGACAGACTTAGTGATGTGTGGTTAGGGTTTCAGCAGGTGGAAATTCATATGAAAGGCATTCTGGGAGGCGAGACCAAAATAAGCAAAAGCATGATGCTCTGATCCAGTGAATGAAGACCTAGACATCTGCAAAGCATTCAGGAAAATGAACTACCAAGTGTGTGACACACGTTTTTGCATTCAACCCTCACAATTACCTAGTGATGCCAAGGAAGCTGACTCATGTACATAAAGTATGAGAGGACAGTTTTGTAGAAGAGACATCCTAGAGTGTAGTGTTGGATGCTGAGCTGGCATTTGGGAGTTTAATCTGAGAAGTGAGAGCACATGGACCAGAGGGGGCTGGTGCAGGGGGCAGGGAGGCGGGAGCTGTTTTCCCTCCAGTAAGACATCGTGGGAAAGTGATGCCACTTTTTGGAATCAAATTGATGTCAATTAAAACAAATCTCTAACACCTGGATTTGTGAATGTGCAGGGCAATGGGTGGGAGCAAAAAATGGTATCATACTTCTGGAGGGTAGGTTAGCAGCTTAAAAGCTTCCTCTGAAAATGTTCATACTTTGTTGTTGCTGTTCAGTCACCTAGTTGTGTCCGACTCTTCACAACCCCATGGGCTGACACACACCAGGTTTCTCTGTCTCTCACCATCTCCTGGAGTTTGCCCAAGTTCTTGCTCATTGTATCAGTGATGCCATCCAGCCATCTTATCCTCTGTTGTCCCCTTCCCCTCCTGCCTTCAGTCTTTCCCGGCATCAGGTCTTTTCTAATGACTTGGTTCTTTGTGTCAGGTAGCCAAAGTATTGGAGCTTTAGCATCAGTTCTTCCAATGACTATTCAGGACTGATTTCCTTTATGATTGACTTGTTTGATCTCCTTGCTATCCAAGGGATTCATACTTGCTGTCCAAGGGGTTCATACTTGACTCTCAGCAGTTCCAAATCTGAGAATTTACGTGAAGGAAATGCTTAAGGTTGTTTGCAAAGATTTAGCTTCAGAGATATTTAACACAGAGTTATTTCTAGTAGGTAACCATTCCACACTGCCTAAATATCCAGCAATAGAGGATTTGTTAAATAAATGATCACATGTACTATAATATTATGAAAGCATTATGAAATACTAAATGAAAACACATATAATAGTATGTTCACATTAATCCCATTTTGCTTAAAAATGTGAACTGTGTCTTTAAGAACACATACAAAAAAATACAGAAACAACAAAAAGAATACATACAGCAGCCTAGAAAGTAAAAATATAATTTTAAGAATTTTTTTTCAGAGTGATGGGCTATAGCTAGTATTTATTTACTTTTTAAATTTATTTGCACTGATTATGATTAAGGAGTTTAATTTGTTTTTTAAGCACTGTGAGCCTGGGAGAGAAGTAATGAGAATAAAGTAGGGAAGACGGATGAAGGGATTGTTTTGTGTGGGGCATTGGGTGTTGAATATGTTGAGTTTGGTGTGTGAGGCGAGATCCAAAAGCAAGTGTGTAATAAGTTGTGTCATCATCAGAGACCAACCTGGTTGGAAAAACAGAAAGCGGCCATTGCAAAACCAATAACAGAAGATTTTCTTTAAACACTTTCTAACACCATACACAAAAATAAACTCAAAATGGATTAAAGATCTAAACGTAAGACCAGAAACTATAAAACTCCTAGAGGACAACATAGGCAAAACACTCTCTGACATACATCACAGCAGGATCCTCTATGACCCACCTCCCAGAATATTGGAAATAAAAGCAAAAATAAACAAATGGGACCTAATTAACCTTAAAAGCTTCTGCACATCAAAGGAAACTATTAGCAAGGTGAAAAGACAGCCTTCAGAATGGGAGAAGATAATAGCAAATGAAGCAACTGACAAACAACTAATCTCGAGAATATACAAGCAACTCCTACAGCTCAACTCCAGAAAAATAAATGACCCAATCAAAAAATGGGCCAAAGAACTAAATAGACATTTCTCCAAAGAAGACATAAAGATGGCTAACAAACACATGAAAAGATGCTCAACATCACTCATTATCAGAGAAATGCAAATCAAAACCACTATGAGGTACCATTTCACACCAGTCAGAATGGCTACAATCCAAAAGTCTACAAGTAATAAATGCTGGAGAGGGTGTGGAGAAAAGGGAACCCTCTTACACTGTTGGTGGGAATGCAAACTAGTGCAGCCACTATGGAGAACAGTGTGGAGATTCCTTAAAAAACTGGAAATAGACATGCCTTATGATCCAGCAATCCCACTGCTGGGCATACACACTGAGAAAACCAGAAGGGAAAGAGACACGAGTACCCCAGTGTTCATCGCAGCACTGTTTATAATAGCCAGGACATGGAAGCAACCTAGATGTCCATCAGCAGATGAATGGATAAGAAAGCTGTGGTACATATACACAATGGAGTATTATTCAGCCATTAAAAAGAATACATTTGATGCCATTGAAACATGTAAATATCATGTATGAAATGAGTTGCCAGTCCAGGTTCGATGCACGATACTGGATGCTTGGGGCTGGTGCACTGGGACGACCCAGAGGGATGGAATGGGGAGGGAGGAGGGAGGAGGGTTCAGGATGGGGAACACATGTATACCTGTGGCGGATTCATTCTGATATTTGGCAAATCTAATACAGTTATGTAAAGTTTAAAAATAAAATAAAATTAAAAAAAAAAAAAAAAAAAGAATACATTTGAATCAGTTCTAATGAGGTGGATGAAACTGGAGCCTATTATACAGAGTGAAGTAAGCCAGAAAGAAAAACACCAATACAGTATACTAACGCATATATATGGAATTTAGAAAGATGGTAACAATAACCCTGTGTACGAGACAGCAAAAGAGACACTGATGTATAGAACAGTCTTATGGACTCTGTGGGAGAGGGAGAGGGTGGGAAGATTTGGGAGAATGGCATTGAAACATGTAAATATCATGTATGAAATGAGTTGCCAGTCCAGGTTCGATGCACGATACTGGATGCTTGGGGCTGGTGCACTGGGACGACCCAGAGGGATGGAATGGGGAGGGAGGAGGGAGGAGGGTTCAGGATGGGGAACACATGTATACCTGTGGCGGATTCATTTTGATATTTGGCAAATCTAATACAGTTATGTAAAGTTTAAAAATAAAAAAAATAAAAAAAAAAAAAAAAAAAGCAGAGACATTACTTTGTCAACAAAGGTCCGTCTAGTCAAGGCTATGGTTTTTCCAGTAGTCATGTATGGATGTGAGAGTTGGACTGTGAAGAAAGCTGAGCACCGAAGAATTGATGCTTTTGAACTGTGGTGTTGGAGAAGACTCTTGAGAGTCCCTTGGACTGCAAGGGGATCCAACCAGTCCATTCCGAAGATCAGTCCTGGGTGTTCACTGGAAGGACTGATGCTGAAGCTGAAACTCCAATACTTTGGCCACTTGATGCAGAGAGCTGACTCATTTGAAAAGACCCTGATGCTGGGAAAGATTTACGGCAGGAGGAGAAGGGGATGACAGAGGAAGAGATGATTGGATGGTATCACAGACACAATGGACATGGGTTTAGGTGGACTCCAGGAGTTGGTGTTTGACAGGGAGGCCTGGCGTGCTGCGGTTCATGGGGTCACAAAGAGTTGGACATGACTAAGCGACTGAACTGGACTGAACTTCAATCATTTCATTTTCTTTAAAATAACCCTCAAAATAAATAGTTTTTATTCCTATAAAGGACATAAAAAAAAAAAAATAAGAGTCTTTATAATTTTATTTATTTATTTATTTTTGGCTGTGCTGGGTCTTTGTTGCTGCTTGGGCTTTTCTCTAGTTGCCACATGTGAGCCTCTCATTGTGGTGTCTTCTCTTGTTAAGAGCATGGGCTATAAGATGCAAGGTCTTCAATAGTTGTGGCACGTCGGCTCAACAGTTGTGGTTCCTGGGTTCTAGAACGCAGGCTCAATAGTTGTGGTGCACGGGCTTAGTTGTTTCACAGCATGTGTGATTCTCCTGGACTAAGGATTGAACCCATGTCTACTGCATTGGCAGGCAGATTCTTTATCACTGAGCCACCAGGGAAGTCCCCCAACTGTCTTTAGATTGAAGAATGTAAGGTTACTGATACTGGTGACAGTCTCCATGGGCAATTGGTAAAACCCTTTCAGTTCAGTTCAGTTCAGTTGCTCAGTCGTGTATGACTCTTTGCGACCCCATGAATCGCAGCACGCCAGGCCTCCCTGTCCATCACCAACTCCCGGAGTTCACCCAGACTCACGTCCATCGAGTCAGTGATGCCATCCAGCCATTTCATCCTCTGTCGTTCCCTTTTCCTCCTGCCCCCAATCCCTCCCAGCATCAGAGTCTTTTCCAATGAGTCAGCTCTTCACATGAGGTGGCCAAAGTACTGGAGTTTCAGCTTTAGCATCATGCCTTCCAAAGAAATCCCAGGGCTGATCTCCTTCAGAATGGACTGGGTGGATCTCCTTGCAGTCCAAGGGACTCTCAAGAGTCTTCTCCAACACCACAGTTCAAAAACATCAATTCTTCAGTGCTCAGCCTTCTTCACAGTCCAACTCTCACATCCATACATGACCACAGGAAAAACCATAACCTTGACTAGACGGACCTTTGTTGGCAAAGTAATGTCTCTGCTTTTGAATATGCTATCTAGGTTGGTCATAATTTTCCTTCCAAGGAGTAAGCATCTCTTAATTTCATGGCTGCAGTCACCATCTACAATGATTTTGGACCCCCAAAAAATAAAGTCTGACACTGTTTCCACTGTTTCCCCATCTATTTCCCATAAACCCTTTGGTTACTCAGAAAAGACATTCAGACTATAGCTTTGAAGACTGAACTCTGGAATAATCAGAGTCAGGTTTTCTTTGAGTTGCTTTTTTCTTTTTGGGGGGTCTGTGGCCATGCAGCATGTGTGATCTTAGTTCCCTGACCAGGGATCAAATCCATGCCTCCTGCAGTGGAAGCACAGAATCTTAACCACTGGAATGAATGCCAGGGAAGTCCCCTGGTTTTTTAGTTCTCTTCACTGGAGTTTGGAACTCACAGTCCTGTGGTCATGAGCACTCCTTGGTGCCCCAACATATCTCAGTCTATTTACCTAAAGTTTATAGATATTCCTGTTTGCACAGATGGGTCAGTTACAGTAGAGCTGGTAACATGGGAACATACACACATTCTCACAGATCAGTTCTCACCTGTGTCCTGATGTGTGTTGATTTATGTATGAGAACACACAGAAATATAGGCACACCTGTTTAACTGTGCTTCACAGATAATACTTAAAAAAAATGGACATTTATGGCAATGCTGTGTTAGGCAAGTACAATGGAATCATTTTTCCTATAGCATTTGCTCACTTCATGTCTCTGTCACATTTTGATAATTCTTGCAATATTTCAAACCATTTCGTTATTATTATATTTATTATTCTGTTCTGTGACCAGTGGTTTTTAATGTTACCCTATAAATGCTCAGATGGTTAGCATTCTTTTAGCAGTAAAGTATTGGAAATTAAAGTGTGTACTATTACCTTATATAATGCTATTGTACCTCATTAGACTACAATATCAGAGAAGGCAACAGCAAGTCACTCCAGTACTCTTGCCTAGAAAATCCCATGGATGGAGGAGCCTGGTAGGCTGCAGTCCATGGGGTTGCTACGAGTTGGACGAAACTGAGCAACTTCACTTTCACTTTTCACTTTCACACAATGGAGAAGGAAATGGCAACCCACTCCAGTGTTCTTGCCTGGAGAATCCCAGGGACGGCAGAGCCGGGTGGGCTGCTGTCTATGGGGTCGCACGGAGTCGGACATGACTGAAGTGACTTAGCAGCAGACTACAGTATAGTATAAACATAACTTTTATTTGCATAGAGAAACAAAAAAATTCATATAACTTGCTTTATTTTGATATTCACATTGTTGAGGTGGTCTGGAGCCAAATACAAAATATCTTTGAGGCCTGCTTGTACACAGAACAGATGAGCCACATATATACACACTACAACCTGCCTGCATGCAGAGAATGGCACATCTAATATTATATGAATTAGAGTTTAACATAAGGTACAAAATGTCCTGAGAAGCCTGTATGCAGATCAAGAAGCAACAGTTAGAACTAGACATGGAACAATGTACTGGTTCAAAATTGGGAAGGGAGTACTTCAAGGCTGTATATTGTTACCCTGCTTATTCAACTTACATGCAGAGTACAGCATGCAAAATGCTGGGCTGGATGAAGCTCAAGCTGGAATCAAGATTACTGGGAGAAATATCAGTAACCTCAGATATGCAGATGATATCACCCAAATGGCAGAAAGCAAAGAGGAACTAAAGAACCTCTTGATAAAGGTGAAAGAGGAGAGTGCAAAAAGCTGGCTTAAAGCTCAACATGCAAAAGGCTAAGATCATTGCCTCTGGTTTCATCGCTTCATGGCAAATAGATGGGAAAACAATGGAAACAGTGATAGACTTTATTTTCTTATGCTCCAAATCACTGTGGACTATGACTGCAACTGTGAAATTAGAAGATGCTTGTTCCTTGGAAGGAAAGCTATGACAAACCTAGACAACAAATTAAAAACAGAGACATTATTTTGCCAACAGAGGTCCATCTAGTCAAAGCTATGCTTTTTCCAGTAGTCATGTATGGATGTAAGAGTTGGGCCATAAACAAGGGTGGGCACTGAAGAACTGATGCTTTTGAACTATTGTGCTGGGGAAGGCTCTTGAGAGTCCCTCAGACAGCAAGAGGATCAAATCAGTCAATCCTAAAGGAAATCAACCCTGAATAATCATTGGAAGAACTGATGCTGAAGCTGAAGCTCCAATACTTTGGCCACCTGATGTGAAGAGCCATTTCATTGGAAAAGACCCTGATGCTGGGAAAGATTGAAGGCAGGAAGAGAAGGGGATGGCAGAGGATGAGATGATTGGGTGGCATCACCAATTCAATGGACATGAATTTGAGCAAGCTCCAGGAGATAGTGAAGGACAGGGAAACCTGGCATGCTGCAGTCCATGGGGTCACAAATAGTCAGACATGACTGAATGATTGAACAACAATAAAATGTCTTATAGTCATTGTATTACCTTTATAAGATAATAAAATTAGGTAAACCCACTTTTCTTATGTTTAATCTCTATAAAGATAAATTCATTTTGAAATGCCATGATTGATTTGACAGACTAAGATTTGAAACTTTAGAAGTATTCAAATCAGAAAACATGAAACATTCCAAGCATTCTGATTATATTGCTCAGAAAGATTTAGTAGTTCTTTTTTTAAAGCCATGAGTTTTAAAACTTTATTGATTTACAAATGATCCAAGCATATCTTACACTATCATCAATTCCAGATTTTAAATAGAGATGAAATAATCTCTTAGAAAGCTTCCTTCAGAGAATTTGCAGTTGGGCTTCCCCAGTGGCTCAGAAGGTAAAGAATCTGCCTGCAATGTAGGAGACCTGGGATCCATCCATGGGTCAGGAAGATCCCCTTGAGTAGGAAATGGCAACCCACTCCAAAACTCTTGCCTGGAGAATTCCATGGACAGAGGAGCCTGGTAGTCTACAGTCCAGGGGGTCGCAAAGAGTTGGACACAAGTGATTAATACTTTCTTTCACTTAAAAATTCATTGGTAAAAAAGGCCAGTTTCTGCATATATATTTGAATGAAGTTTTATTCCTCACCAGCATTTTACGTGGGAGAAGGAAATGGCAACCCACTCCAGTATTCTTGCCTGGAGAATCCCATGGACAGAGGAGCCTGGCAGGCGACAGTCCATGGGGTCGCAAGAGTTGGACACGAGTCAGCGACTAAACCACCAGCCACCAGCATTTTACCTACTCTGTACTGATTCTTTAATCTTACTGTTAGTGCGTTTAATTTCTCTCTGCTCTGGTTTTAGTAAATAGACTGACACCTGACATGTGTTTTTCCAAGGTTCAGTTGTAAATATTAATGTATTGATAAAATGCCTTTTGACCTGCTCTGATGAAAGGTCTCATGTAAATAGCAAAGGTTATTTGTATCAATGTTGATCTCATTATGGAAATTTTGTCTACTGGCCTCTTTCAAGACTGAGACCTGCATTTTATATTTGAAGATGTTTCCTTTTAAGATATAATATAATTAATATATTTAATATCAGGAAGTGATTTCATTTTTCTACCGAAGAATAATTCCTCTTAAATAAATAACACAGAAAGTGAGCACTTGTTTGTGTTAACACTCTGACTTGACTTGTCGACATCTCTGTAAAATTACCCATATAATACTCAAGGTCAAATTATCCAGGGAGTAGGAATAAAACTAATTTAAAAGCTGACTTCTTATGGGCCACTTAGGAGACTGCTAGTTTTTCAGTGCAGGCAGATTATTTTTCAGGTCTTCTTCCTTTACTTGTGAATGTTAGTTACACACACACACACACACACACACACACACACACACACTGCATACACATATATGTCTCCCCCTTTAACATACCACATAATGATCAGTTCAGTTCAGTCAGTCAGTCATGTCCGACTCTTTGCGACCCCATGGACTGCAGCACGCCAGGCCTCCCTGTCCATCACCAACTCCCAGAGTTTACTCAGACTCATGTCCATTGAGTCAGTGATGCCATCCAACCATCTCATCCTCTGTTATCCCCTTCTGCTCCTTATATGATAATTATAGAAATCAAACAATCTTCAGCATATTAAACATTTATTCAGGGAACTCTGAATAAAATTGCCTGACATTTTTAGAAGGCATGAAAATCACTATAGTTTATGTTGTGTATTCTTGGGATGATGGTGATCTCAATCAGGGACATTTGTGAATTTCTGTCATTTTTGGTTGCCACAATTTGGGGGTTGCATCTGGTGTCTAGTGGGTTCATAGCTACTGTTAATCATCATACAATTTACAGGACAGGCCCCTAACCGTCAACAATGAATTATCTGGTCCAAAATGTCAGCAGGGCCATGCTTGAGAAACTTAAGAAGTTGCTCGGTCATGTCTGACTCTTTGTGACCCCATGGACTGTAGCCCGCCAGTCTCCTCTGACCATGGGATTCACCAGGCAAGAATACTGAAGTGGGTTGCCATGTCCTTCTCCATGGGATCTTCCTGACCCAGGGATTGAACTTGGGTCTTCTGCACTGCAGCCAGACACTTTACTGTCTGAGCCACCAGGGAAGCCCTGGGAAACTTATAGACTACTCTTTATATATAATAGAACTTTAAAAATCCGTCTTCAACAATCAGGGTTCTCCTGGGTTTTAGGCATCCTGTTAATTCTTCATCCCTCCTGGGTTTCTTTACAGTATGGCATCGTGGGAAGAACAGGAGCTGGAAAAAGTTCCCTCATTGCTGCCCTTTTTCGACTGTCAGAACCTGAAGGTGGCATTTATATTGATGGAATCTTGACAACACATATTGGACTGCACGATTTAAGGAAGAAATTGTCAGTTGCACTTCAGGTACGCACAGCAGAGCGCTCTCACATGTTCTTTTTATAAGGCATCTAAGTTTAAGTGCTTTTAATTTGATTTTTTTTTTTTCAAATTAAGTGAATGAGTTGATCCTTTTTTTTTCCCCCCAGTAGAGCATATTTTTAGCAGCAGGTATTTTCAATATATACTTTCATCAGATACCAGGTTTTTTGTTGTTGTTGTTGTTCATTTGTTAGTTTTGTGTGCATGTGATTTAATAACTTACTTAGATAGATTTCTTGACTCAGACTTCCTTAGTTTCCACAATTTTATTCACTGATAATCACATAATTCTGAGAACAGAAGGATAAATGGTTTGTTTAGCACTGGAGAGGTTCCTATAGGGAAACATGAATTTTATTAATAAGTGTCTTACAGATGTAATTTTGTTGTGGGAAACCAGGACATCTTTTAAAAAGTGATTATCTCCTTGGAGAACTTTCTGTGAAATTGTGGGGTTTTGAGAATCATAGGATATTCAGATGCTTTGGAGAGATTTTGACAATTTAGCCATTAATTAATAATTTTCACCAGGGAGGCAATACAGAATAGTGAGGAAGAGAAAGGGACTCAGAATTCTGTCTCTATGTACTTGGTTTTCTCTGTCTTACAAGGCAGATAACAGTATCACCCCCTCAATCTGTTGTGAGGATAAAATAGGTCAATGAGTGTGAAGTGTTTCATGTAGACCCATATGTGCCTGCTGTGATGGTGGAGTGTTGAGTTGGCCAGCTCTTCCTGGGCTCTGATTCTGTTCTCTTTTCTTCTTCTTTGTAAAGTAGTATAACTTTCAGGGAGTGTTTTGGAGACTGGATTATATGCATGGTAGACACTCCTGTCATTCCTGTGGTTCATTCACTCAACATAATTCTGTGATATTTACTGAGAGATTACTATCCTCCAAGTATATAGCCAAGCACAACCTCGATCCTGTGTCCTCATCTATCATCCTGCCCTCTGCTTTGACAGACTTGCTGATTAAAAAAAAAAAAAAAAAAGTTTTTATTTATATACTTAGCAATCATCTGCCTATCAAAGGAAGCTCAGAAAAATACCCTCTTGAGATGAGAAACAGAGAGGAGATGAGACAGAATGAGCCAGGCAAATGTACTTCCTGGAATGCGGGTATAATGTGTCCTGAAAAACCTGTTATCAGGAAGCATGTACAACATGGCACCCAAAGGAAGGTGAATGTGGACTTGGGGACAGCTGTTGCTACCTGCCCGTGACCTTAAAAATACTTGGGATTACTCTAAGTAATTTTTAAATCAAGATAGTCTTTTCAGACTCTACTGAAATGCCACCTCACGCCCCTTAAGATGTCTGCTATCAAAGAAAAGAGAGAGAAAAAAAGAAAATTACTAGTGTTGGCAAGGATGTAGGGAAATTAGAACCCATGTTCATTGCTGATAGGAATGTAAAATAGTGCAACCACTATGGAAATCAACTTGTTGGTTGCTCAGAAAAGTTAATGATGGAATTATCATATGACCTAGCAATTCTACTTTAGAATATAAACCCAAAAGAATTGGAAGAAGGGTCTTGAAGAGATACTGGGACATGCATGCTATAGCAGCATAATTCTCAACAGCAAAAAGTGGAGGCGCCCAAGGGCCCATTGACAGATGAATCAACAAACAAAATGTGGTGTGCATACATACAGTAGAATATTACTCAGCCTTAATAAAGAAGAAAATTCCAACACATGCTACAGCACAGATGAACTTTGAAAAAATTAAGTGAAATAAGTCATTTACAAAGGACAAATACTGTATGATTCTACTAATAGGAGTTACCTAGACTAGTAAATTCATGGATACAGTATATAGAATGGTGGGTACCAGGAGTGGCCAGGAGAGGGGAGTTGTTGTTTAATGGGTACGGAGTTTCAGTTCTTCAAGATGAAAGGAGATCTACAACTGAATGGTGGTGATGGCTGTTCAACAATATGAATGTATTTAACACCACTGAAATGTGCACTTAAAGTGGCTAATCTAGCAAATTTATGTGTGCTGCTGCTGCTGCTGCTAAGTCATTTCAGTTGTGTCCAACTCTGTGCGACCCCATAGACGGCCTCCTACCAGACTTCTCTGTCCCTGGGATTCTCCAGGCAAAAACACTGGAGTGGGTTACCATTTCCTTCTCCAATGCAGGAAAGTGAAAAGTGAAAGTGAAGTCGCTCAGTCGTGTCCGACTCTTAGCAACCTCATGGACTGCAGCCTACCAGTCTCCTCCATCCATGGGATTTTCCAGGCAAGAGTACTGGAGTGGGGTGCCATTGCCTTCTCCGAAATTTATGTGTATTTTATTGCAATTGAAAAATTTTTTCCCAAAGGTATCCCTTTCAGAAAACCTGGATAGTCCCCATATTTAAAGATTTCCTCTGGCTATTAGATTTATGACTTATGGTTACAGTAGAAAATAAATGAGCTTCAATTCCCAAGTTGTATGCTTTGATGGTACTCATCTCTGAAATGGCCATGTGAAATTAGTTAGTAGAAATAAAGGGCATGTCTGTAAAGTCCTTTCATATCCTTGGATACAAAGCTTTAGAAACATTCCCTGCATTCTTTTTAATGTTTTGTAATAGGAAAAATTTGTATGCTTGTGTACATAAAATAACTCTGTAAATAAATAACATTAGATGAATCTTGGCTCTGCCAATAATATTTGGAAGCATATCTGAGCAAAGACTAAGCATGTCTTGACATCAGCATGTTTTGGTTCTGTTCTGTTGGTTTCCATCTTTCCTTTGAGCATGTTCTAGGTACACTCTTCAGAGAGCATGCTTACAGAATAGTGCTAAGCTTTGTATCCATGTAGATTCCACTTTATATGACTTTATCTCCAAGGTGCAGTGTTGGTTGATTAAAGAGAAAGAATCTGGAGAGAACTTGGAATGTGTAAAGATTCCCAGGAAGCCATTCAGGAGACAGAGAGGGCTAGAATGTGTAACAGTGTAGACCAGGTGTCAGTGTGACCCACAGTTTATTCCTGCTCTGCCTCGTCGACTGTGGGGCCTTGATGTCACTTGGCTGCCAAGCTTCAACATCCTCGTACTTAAACCCAGTCTGGAAATAATTGCCCCACAGATTTGTTATGAAGATGTAATTTAGTGAGATAATGTTTGTGCCCATGTCTCATTCTTAAGAATGCTCAGTCATCAGGAAATGTTATTATTCTTAAGAATCAGGGCACTGGCCTTATGGGTATTATTTCTACTTAAGTAAAAGAGTAACACCTTTTGAAATGACTTTACTTTTCAATTTCTGTTTACGCGTTCATGGTCTTTGGTGATTTTCTTTATATTTATTGTCTAATAATAAAAACTAAATTGTTTACATAAATATGAATAGTAAAGCCAAGAAACAGAAAATAAAAGCAAACTAACCAACACAATAGGAATTTTGGGGAAAAGTATAACAGAGAAATGTATCTAACATTTTCCACCAAGAGCAAAAAATCAGACTAAAATATTTTTGTATTTTGATTTCTGGCTTTCCTCCCACCAGCTTCTTTTCTGACTATCAGCTTGTACAAACTCTTTCTTTCCAATCCCCCACCAAGACCTCTGGCCTTTTTCTCAGCCCTCCACACACTCTTGACTATTTTCTTTCTCTCTTTGAGGACAGGGCCTGTATCTCTCATTTCTGTTCCTCTAGTGCTTGCTGCAGTCCCTGAAAAGTAACACAAGTATTAATAATAATTCCTAACATTTATGGAATCATTAACACATTTTAGTTTCTTATCCCACCATTTCCTGCTTAATCCTCACAATTTGTTGTTATCCTCATCTGACAAACTTAAAAACTGAGTCACTGGGAGCTTATCTTACTTTTCAAGTAAGAGGCAGAGCCAGGATTCAAAAAGTTATGACCAACCTGGATAGCATATTGAAAAGCAGAGACGTTACTTTGTCAACAAAGGTCCGTCTAGTTAAGGTTATGGTTTTTCCTGTGGTCATGTATGGATGTGAGAGTTGGACTGTGAAGAAAGCTGAGCACTGAAGAATTGATGCTTTTGAGCTGTGGTGTTGGAGAAGACTCTTGAGAGTCCCTTGGACTGCAAGGAAATCCAACCAGTCCATTCTGAAGATCAGCCCTGGGATTTCTTTGGAAGGAGTGATGCTAAAGCTGAAACTCCAGTACTTTGGCCACCTCATGCAAAGAGTTGACTCATTGGAAAAGACTCTGATGCTGGGAGGGATTGGGGGCAGGAGGAGAAGGGGATGACAGAGGATGAGATGGCTGGATGGCATCACTGACTCGATGGACGTGAGTCTCAGTGAACTCCAGGAATTGGTGATGGACACGGAGGCCTGGCGTGCTGTGATTCATGGGGTCGCAAAGAGTCGGACACGACTGAGCAACTGAACTGATTTTTTTTTTAATTGAAGTATAGTTGATTTACAGTCTTTCAATTGTATAGCGAAGAGTTTCAGCTTAATCTCCAAATACTCCCATCTCAGCAGAGTAAAATCCAAAGTACTAGTCATATGACAGAGACCTATGCTCTCCAGTCTCCACATTGTCTACTTCTCAGTCATGCCCGACTCTTTGTGAACCCATGGACTGCAGCACGCCAGCATTCCCTGTCCATCACCAACTCCTGGAGCTTGCTTAAACTCACGTCCATTGAGTCGGTGATGCCATCCAACCATCCCCTTCTCCTCCTGCCTTCAGTCTTTCCTAGCATCAGGGTCTTTTCCAGTGAGTCTGCTCTTCACATCAGATAGTCAAAGTATTGAAGCTAGAAACTAATCTCCAGTCCAGGTTCGATGCAGGATACAGGAAGCTTGGGACTGGTGCACTGGGATGACCCAGAGGGATGGTATGGGAGGAAGGTGGAAGGGGGGTTCAGGATGGAGAACACATGTACACCTGTGGTGGATGCATGTTGATGTATGCCAAAACCAATACAATATTGTAAAGTAAAAAAAAATAATAATAATAAAATTAAAAAAAAAAAAGAAGAAGAAGAAGCTTCAGCATCAGTCCTTCCAGTGAATATTCAGGGTTGATTTCCTTTAGGATTGGCCAGTTTTATCTCCTTGCAGTCCAAGGGACTCTCGAGAATCTTCTCCAACACCACAATTCAAAAGCATCAATTCTTCAGCTGTGTTGTACTCATTAGATATTTTCCCCCTTTTTCCTACCATCCCACTTGAAAGGACTCCCCAAACCATAGCAAGAGTGAATAAGCATAGAACACAGCCAGAAGATACTACTCCTATTGCTCTGTCCCTCATTTGGAAATATCAGTTTAGAAATGGGTTTATGCACTTGTATGTCATGGGCTGATATGTGTCAGGAGAAGATACTCAAAATCTTATCCCTCCCCAACCAAGAGCCCTTTGTCTTTACAGTGTCTTGCTAGCTGCAGAGGTGGAGAAAGTCTGTTAGTTTGGCTACTGTAATTTACTTGTCTAAGTGCAAAAGCTTACATTCCTCTCCCCCCCAAAATGAGTAGGAAGCATTGATGCTTGTGTCTCAACACCCCAATTTAGGGAATTTAGGAAGCTGAGAGCAGACTCTGCGGAGGGGGAGCCCAGTGCTGTTTCTTTGAGTTGCCTCTCTTAGCTCAGCCAGGCCCACATCATCTTCCTTGGATCCCTGGTCCCTGTGATCCTGGAAGCAGCAGAGAGCTTCCATGGTGGTCTCTCTTCCTCCCAGGCTCATCCCCGTCACTGCTGACCCCGCATGAACAGGTCAGAACTGGGGGAGATATGATGATAACAAGGACCTGGGTAGGAGCAGAGACAGGGGAGTGGGGACATAGACCATCAGTCCTGGGTGGAACTTTCAAAGATGAATACTGTGTTCTTAAGAAGGTACTCCTCAACTTCTGTTCAAAATTTCAGGAATAAGAAAAAATGAAAGTTCTTAAATAATTTCCTTAAACACAACAGGTAGCTGAAGTATGTATGTTCTTTATGCTTAGGATCTGAAGTAGTTAAATATGTCCCCCAGAAAGACCACAGGTTGAGATTATATGCAGGGAGTAGACTGCTTACTTGAAAGAACCTAGAAAATGGAGGGAAGGATGAAGAATGTTGGGGACCAGCCTCCCCTCGCCTGGCTATGTCGCTTGTGTAAACCTCATGGAGACATGCAGAAGATACCTGCATGTGGGAATCTTAAGGTTGATAATTACAAAAAGTAACAAGTTTTTATAAAAATCTGAAGTAGAATGATGGTTAGTCGCCTGACAAGGCATGCTTACCATTGTTTAGATGGTTGTTTAGTCTTTGATTCTAAATTCAAGTTTTAAGGGAGACCTTAAATTTATGTTTTGAGTTTTTTTAGTTCAGTTCAGTATTCATTCTGAAATATTGTAAGACTAGTGATTTTCAGTGCTTTGGAGGCATATTGGCTACTTAATCAACTTTGTGCAAATAAATCTCCCTTTATAATGTCTTTTTAATTGTGGATTTGCTCAGAGATATCTCTTTTTTGGTGGCACATCCTGAGTTTTCTGTATTCTTTCCTCTCTCCCCAGACTTAAAACTTAGACCATATTGAAAGAAGGTTTGGAAGGCTTCCTGAGTATCATTCTTCCTTATGATTAGGGGAAATAAATGTCTGTCTATCTTCATCTTTCCTCTCAGGCTTTTGTGAAGTGAGGAGGAAAGTCCAGCCCCAAGGCTGATTTGAACATGGTGATTCAGCGCAGTTCCAGGCACTTGTGGAAGAGTCAGTTCTCCTCTTGTTCCCACACGAGTGCATTCCCTTTTCTGCCCCCTTCACTTAAAGGAACTTATTGGGCTCTTCACTGCTATCCATATTCTTATAACCTGGCTTACTAGAGCCTTCCAGAATAAAATGTAAATGGCCTACATGAGCTTATGTACAGGATTCTCTCTTGAAGCCAAGAGGACACATATATTTCCATAGTAATTTACTTATGGCTCCTCCTGAAGCAGATGGATAGGAAGAACTATTTAAATTAAAGTATCATGACACAGGTCACGGTGGGTTTCAGGTCCTCCTGGCCTTGCAGTTAGTAACGAGGTTCTGTGAGGCAGGTTATCCTGACACACAGGTGAGAGAACGTGGGGACCAGCTGATGCCAAAATCAGAGATGATCTCTCCATGGACAGAGGTGCTGCAGACTCCAGGAGCTTATGTTCCCCTTACACATGTGGGAATGTTCATTTCACACATGTGGAGAGATTCCAGACCCTAGAAGACAGTCTGACCAATGGAGAAAATAGCCTAGTTTATTCTTCAGTGCTAATGTGTAAATATTTAGTGGTTTGCTTTGAGGCACAAACCTCTACTAATCATGCTGTTGGTATTTCCCAGTCACACCAGCATTGACAGTTAATTTATGTAGATCTTGATGTTAAGTTTCTCATGCTTGTGTGAGTGTTTAAGCAGATATTTATTAGCAGGGTAGTATTAAAAAAATAAAATCTTCCTTTGTCTTCAGTTTTTTCCTTAAGATGAAAAAACTTCTTCAACACTTTCTTCTGTTAGTGTTCAGTAGTCCAAAAGATATTTTGTAGCACACTTTATACAATGGAAAATTATTTTAGAGATGCTTTTTTATAATTATACATTTGCAACTATATTATTAATAATTAATTAATTTAGATGTTTTTACATTTGAATTTTGACATTTGTACACATTGGAATAAAATGAAAAGAGGTTAAGGTAATAACATTCACTATTTTGGGGTATTTAGGAACCTGTTTTATTCACTGGAACAATGAGGGAAAATCTGGATCCCTTTAATGAGCATACGGATAATGAACTGTGGAATGCCTTAGAAGAGGTAATTTATTAATAGTAACTGAAATTAACTTGTTAGCATCTGTATATGTGTGTTTACATTTAGAGCTTTGCAGATAATTAAGGGGAGCGTGTCAGTTTCACTGACTTCGGTAATAGGAAAACACTGATGACATGGACATGCTTAAAAATGTGTGTATTGATGATGAAAATCAACAATATAATGTGACATGTTTTCATTTTAGCTATTTTCCTAGAACCCTGAACAAATAGACACATTATCTTGTCCTTAGCAGAGTACTCAATTCGATGTTAAAACTGTGGGATCAAATTCTACTAGTGACCTAGTGAATTAATTACTCCATTAAATTCCAATATTCATTTTATTCCTCTGGTCTTAGGAAACATCTCCTAAGTGGAGACAATAGTAGTTTTTCCTTATTAACTAAAAGATATAAACAAGATCATACTAATAAAATGTAGAAGTTTCATAGGAAAGTGTTTATAAAGGTCAATTATATAGTCAGAATTAATGATGATTATTTATTGGCAATTATGTCATTTTAATGCTGTAGCTTGAATGCAGATAACAGAACCCTGGAACATCTGCTCAGCTTTTACATGGGAGGTTCATTTCTAGAGAATTTTCTGTTATTTGTGTCATGTTTTTGCTTGCTCTGCTTCTTTGAATTTCCTCACCCTTGCATGAAAAAAATTTTGACTACTAAGTTGCTATCAGTTTGTATTTTAATACAAACCATTTTGTGTATTTGTACTAGTTTTACAAATCAGTTCTACTGTTGGAAGAAACCATAGACTTCTAAGCCATAGACAGACTTCTAATTTCTCCTAGGACCTAGCTCAGTCTTTTGCTTTTAAAAAAGTAAGAATGAGTATTCCAATGCATTAACGATGAAAGATCAGAAAGAGAAATTGAGAAAGCCATCTCTTTACCATTGCAACAAAAACAATAAAATACCTAGGAATAAACCTAACTAAGGAGGCAAAAGACCTGTACTCATAAAACTTCAAGGTACTGACAAAAGAAATCAAAGATGATGTAAAACAGATGGAGGGATATACCATGTTCTTGGATTGGAAGAAACAATATTGTGAAAATGACTATACTACCCAAAGAATCTTCAGATTAAATACAATCCCTGTCAAATTACCAATGGCATTTTTCATAGAATTAGAGCCAAAAAATTTACAGTTTTAATGGAAACACAAAAGACCCCAAGTTGCCAAAGCAGTTTTAAGAAAGAAAAATGAAGCTGGAAAAATTAGGTTCCCTGACTTCAGAATATATCACTGAGTTGGCCAAAAATTTGTTACATAAGATTTTATGGAAAAATTTAAATGAACTTTTTGGCTAGTTCAATACAGATCTAGAGTAATCACAATGGTGTGGCACTGGCACAAAAACAGAAATATAGATCAATGGAACAGGCTAGAGAGAGCCCAGAGATGAACTCACACACCTGTGGTCAGCTAATCTGTGACAAACAAGGCAAGAATATACGATGGAGAAGAGGTGGTCTCTTCAGTAAGTGGTGCTGGGAAAACTGGACAGCTAAGTGTAAAATAAGAAAATTAGAATATTCCCTAATACTGCATACAAAAATAAACTCAAAGTGGATTGAAAACCTAAATGTAAGACCAGATACTATAAGACTCTTAGAGGAAAACACAGGGAAAACACTCTACATAAATAACTACTAAATGTTTGATTGATCTTTTCGTTTCAGAGCGGTGTGGCATATTTTTTAAAATCTTTTCTGTTTGTTTGTTTGTTGTTACACAAATCTGAGAGATTGATTGTTCATGTTGGCTTGAATTGGTGTGTTTGTCATTTAGTGTCACCCTTCCATGGAAGCTCTGAAATCTGTAATATACAGATGAGCCTTGACTGTGAGCAGGCAGATTTGGAGGTATAACCATTTCCAGTCAGTAATTCTGGTTTCTGAAGGATATTACTGCTGAGTCTTTATACACCCACCCTGCTTTTCAGCAACATGTGTATTTTATTTTCTTAAATTGGGTTGATTGCTTCACCTTCTCCTGCCTGAAAAGCAGTGCACCTCTGATTTCATTTAAGTTTGTGAGTCTTTTACAATCAAATTCTGCAAGAGAAGAGGTGTGTAGAGCATTTAACCATTAAATATAAAGAACAATAGGATGATCCACTACTCTTGAATTCATAGGACAAATTTCATCTTTAAAAAAATAACTGGAAGTACTGGTAAATTATTTTTTAATTTATCTCCCAGATTTAGACCTTTTTTCACAGATTCTCAGATAGCATTACTCTAGAATTTTAGAATATATTTTTCCATGGACAGAGAAACAATGTTAATCTAAATTATAAAAATGCTGAAGTGGTAGATAATACTAAAATCTACTTCTATTTAAACTACATTTGGAACTTTCTATAAAAAGAAAGAAATGTGAGTTTATTTCACAAAGTGAAGTATATCGTTTTCATGTATTGTTTTGGAATTAGCTCTGTTAACTTTGGTGATATCACTTAGAGAAATCATCCCATCATTGTGTTTCTCTAGGAATTGATTCCTTATGACTGTTTTAAAAGAAAACTTATGAAATCATTCATTGAAAAACATACAAATGTGATAAAGAAATAATTCCTAAAGAATCTGGGTAAAGGGGTGATTTATCACTCTAAGTTATTGTTGCTCAGTTGCTAAGTCACCTCTGACTCTTTGTGAGCCCATGGACTAAAGCACGCCAGGCTTCCCTGTCCCTCACCATCTCCTGGAGTTTGCCCAAGTTCATGTCCATTGAATCGATGATGTCATCCAGCCATCTCATCCTCCGTCTCCCTCTTCTCCTTCTGCCTTCAATCTTTCACAGCCATCAGGGTCTTTTCCAATGAGTTTACATCAGGTGGCCAAAATATTGGAGCTTCAGCTTCAACATCAGTCCTTCCAAGAATATTCAGGGTTGATTTCCTTTAAGATTGACTAGTTTGATCCCTTGTTTTCCAAGGGACTCTCAATAGTGTTCTCCAGTACCACAGTTCAAAAGCATCAATTCTTTAGCGCTCTTTTATTGTCCAGCTCTCACATCTGTACATGACTACTGGAAAGACCATAGCTTTGATTATACGGACCTTTGTCAGCAAAGTGATATCTTTGTTTTTTAACACACTGTCTAGTTTTGTCATAGCTTTCCTGCCAAAAAGCAATCATCTTCTAACTTCAAGGCTACAGTCACCATCTGTGCGGATTTTAGAGCCCGAGAAGAGGAAATCTGTCACTGCTTCTATCTTTTCCCCTTCTATTTACCATGAAATTATGGAACAAGATGCCATGATCTTAGTTTTCTTAATGCTGAGTTTTAAGCCAGCTTTTTCACTCTCCTCCTTCACCCTCATCAAGAGGTATCACTAACTCAATGAAGTCAATTTTTAAGTGCACCAGAAACCCTAGTTATTAATTTGTAAAGGATGCCTAACTGAATATGTGAACCCAAACTCACAGAGTTAATCTGAGAATGAGTAGGAGGAAACCACTGTTTTCCTCTTTATGAACTTCAATTAAAAGGAAAAGATGGCATTAAAAAAAAATTAAGGTCCTCTAGTTCTGTTTCCTCCTTCTTCCTTGGCAGAGATGGACACTCAGAAGGAAGACAGTCCTATGGATGCTGCCTGTCTCATTTTGGTTATTTTTCTAAATATGCCTAAAATACATTTTTCATGTACTGAAAACTTTCCAACTTACTGTAAACTGATAAAAGTTCACCAGAAATTAGTGCTATTGGGGTGCTAAAAAGCAAAGGCAGCTCCAAAAATATAACATGAGTAGTGCCTGAAGATGAAGCACTTTATCACTCAGAGGTTAAAAGGTTATAGTAGATAAAACTCTGGAAGTGAATCATTGATGTGTTGTATCCATTAAAAAGCAAAAACAAAACACCTTAGACACTTGGATTTGGAATTAAGAGTAGAGTATGGGGGCTTCCCCGGTTGCTGAGTGATGAAGAGTCTGCCTGCAATGGAGGAGAAATGGGATTGATCCCTGAGTTGGGAAGATTCCCTGGAGGAGGAAATGGTAACCCACTCCAATATTCTTGCATGGGAAATCCCATGGACAGAGGAACCTGGTAGGCTACAGTCCGTAAGGTCCATGACTTAGCAACTAAACAATAACAAAAATGTCCTGTCAAAACTGGGAAGAAATTGTACAGTTAAATGTCTGACATTGATAGTGTCTCTGTTAGGACACAAGCGTGTCTCATCACACAGGAAACCAAGATACAGAAACCTGGGCATCAGCAGCCTGTGCATCAGCAACCACGTGGTTCAGTCCTTGCTGTGGAGACAGGTCACATGTCCATTTCCCAGGGCCTTGTGTTAGGTGAACTTCCTTTACTGCTGGCCCTGTTCTGGTACAAGCTCTTCCCCATCTGTTGATTGCATTTCAGTGTCTCCTTCTGACCCACACCAGATTTTCTTCTTGAAAAGTAAGAAAGTTCCACAAAATGTGGAAACCACCTGACCTCTGTGTTCCCTTCCTGTGAGAGGTGTCAGCACCTACTACACAGAGTGCACACAGAGATGATGGTGAGACAGGGTGCCTTAAAGTCCAGTTTATTATTCTTCAGTTTCGCTATATTCTATTATTTTCCCAAGCTCAAAAACAATCTGAAGTATTCTATACTGATGTATAGTTTTGAATAGGAGTTATTTGTTATATTTTCCTTAAATTATAACTTTTTCAGTGCTTTCCTTTATTTAAAGTGTGATATGATATCTTGGAGCCAGTTAATTGTTATAAGAATATATCCTTTTTACAATTACACTTAAAAAGAAAACAGTGTTATATATAAATTAATTATCCATATGAATTTAGTTTCTATGGTATATTTTATTTTTTAAATATAAATTTATTTATTTTAATTGGAGGTTAATTGCTTTCTAATTTACAGAAACAGGTATGTCACGCAATTAGAGTCACTTATGTCTTCATTCGGAGAAGGCAATGGCACCCCACTCCAGTATTCTTGCCTGGAAAATCCCATGGGTGGAGGAACCTGGTAGGCTGCAGCCCATGGGGTCTCTAGGAGTCGGACACGACTGAGCGACTTCACATTTACTTTTCACTTTCATGCATTGGAGAAGGAAATGGCAACCCACTCCAGTGTTCTTGCCTGGAGAATCCCAGGGACATGGGAGCCTGGTGGGCTGCCATCTCTGGGGTCACACAGAGTCAGATACGACTGAAGTGACTTAGCAGCAGCAGCATGCCTTCATTCATGTTGTTGTTGTATATCGCATCTGACTCTTCTGCAACCCC
Organism: Bubalus kerabau; assembly: GCF_029407905.1. Taxonomy (NCBI): domain Eukaryota; kingdom Metazoa; phylum Chordata; class Mammalia; order Artiodactyla; family Bovidae; genus Bubalus; species Bubalus kerabau. Next base: position 73,326,016 of record NC_073635.1, read on the forward strand.
ATAGACTGTAGCCTGCCATGCTCCTCTGTCCATGGGATTTCTCAGTCAAGTATACTAGAGTGGTTTGCAATTTCCTTAGCCAGGGAATCTCACCCAAGATCGAACCCAAGTCTCCTGTTTGGCAGGTGGATTGTTTACCACTGAGTCACCAGGGAAGCCCACCTTCATCCAGCCAACAAATATCTACTGAGAGCTTGTTAGGCAATGCTGCAGGTTCTGGGGCTGTCACAGTCATCAAGAGACAAAATGTCTGTCCTTCTGGAGCTTAAGTTCTCCTGAAGAAGTTGAAAAGCAGGCCAATGCATATGTAATGAAATCTCAGTGCTGATACATGCAAAGTAGAAAGGTGGAGCAGAACTTGAGGAGGGGCTAGCCAATAGCATTATTAATAATGGACAATATATATTGATCTGATACAAATTCTGCATGTACTGACTCATTTAATATTCTTAACAATGTTAGGAGGCACACACCTTTATAATTATGGTATTATAGTCTTAGAGTTTAGGAAGCTAAGATAGAGTAGGTTCAGGAACTTGCCCAGTTGGTACAGCCAGGCAAGACTTAATCCCCAGGCTGCCTGGCTTCAAGTCTCCAATTTATTTTTGTTTGGCTGCAAAAAAAAGAAAAAAAGTCAACAAAAGAACCTAAAATGCTGTACTTTGGTGGAATCTCCAAAATGACAGAATGATCTCGGTTCATTTCCAAGGGAAACCATTCAGTATCACAGTAATCCAGGTCTATGCCCCACCCTCATCATAGAAAGTGAAGAAGAACTAAAGAACCTCTTGATTAAAGTGAAAGAGGGGTGTGAAAAAGCTGGCTTAAAACAACATTCAAGAAGCTAAGATCATGGCATCCTATCTCATCACTTCATTGCAATAGATGGGGAAATAGTGGAAACAATGACAGACTTTATTTCCAAAATCATTGTAGATGGTGACTGCAGCCATGAAATTAAAATATGCTTGCTCCTCGGAAGAGGAGCTATAACAAACCTGCTGCTGCTGCTAAGTCACTTCAGTCGTGTCCGACTCTGTGCGACCCCATAGACAGCAGCCCACCAGGCTCCGCCGTCCCTGGGATTCTCCAAGCAAGAACACTGGAGTATGTTGCCATTTCCTTTTCCAATGCATGAAAGAGAAAAGTGAAAGTGAAGTCACTCGGTCGTGTCCGACTCTTAGCGACCCCATGGACTGCAGCCTACCAGGCTCCTCCATCCATGGGATTTTCCAGGCAAGAGTACTGGAGTGGGGTGCCATTGCCTTCTCCTATAACAAACCTAGACAGAATATTAAAAAGCTGAGACATGACTTTGACTACAAAGTCCATGTAGTCAAACTTATTGTTTTTCCACTAATCATGTACCAATGTGGGAGTTGGACTACAAAGAAGGCTGAGCGCTGAAGAACTGATGCTTTAGAACTGTGGTTCTGGAGAAGATTGTTGAGAGTCCTTTGGACAGCAAGGAGACCAAACCAGTCAATCCTAAAGGAAATCAACCCAAATTTTCTTTGGAAGGACTGATGATGAAGCTGAAGCTCCAATACTTTGGCCACCTGATGTGAAGACATGACTCATTAGAAAAGACCCTGATGCTGGGAAAGATGGAAGGCAGGTGGAGAAGGGTATGAAAGAGGACAAGATGGTTGGATGGCATCACCAACTTAATGGACGTGAGTTTGAGCAAACTCCAAGCAATAGTTAAGGACTAGGAACACTGGTTTGCTGCTGTCCATGGGGTTGCAAAGTGTTGGGCATGACTCAGCAACTGGATGACAATAAGTATATGGACAATATCCATATACTGGGGGGAATAAGATGTTGTGTTTTATTTTTCATGTGTTTTCATTCACAAACAATGCATTTAGGACACTGAATAAAATGCACTTGATTGGTCCACTATTTGTAGGAATAAACTTGGGAAAGAACCATCATCAGAATGGGCTCCAGGATTACTAATGTATAAGTGGCAGTTTGCTATTGCTGGACTTGCATATATTAAAATTTAGAAAATAGTAAAGGGCCAATAAGCTTATATCTTCAGAGAACCAGATTTTCTGTAAAATTTTTGAAAACTTTTCTCTAGTGTACCAATTCCTATGCAAAATGTACTTTAGGAAACTTGACTCAACCATAAAGATCCTTTTAACTTTTCTGTTTCAATCATATTGGGAGAAATAGCTTCACTTGTTGAGAAACTTCCTTAACTAACCCCTGGGGTGGGGGGGGGCAGGGTTGGTTGATGTCCTGTGGTGGGAAAGGGGGACACTGAGATCTTTCTGTCCTGAGTTGACTCCACCATCTTTCTCAGTGAACACTCATTGGAAGGAGCTCTCCCCATCACCTGGCTGTACATGTAAGACACGTAAGAAGTCCTGAGGATGTCAAAGCTCTAATGTCTAAAAGGCATGTCTACTTCAGTAGCAGTTTGCTTAGAAAAATGTCATTCTTTCTGAATCCACAGGTACAACTCAAAGAATCTATCGAAGGTCTTCCTGCTAAAATGAATACTGAATTAGCAGAATCTGGCTTGAACTTGAGTGCTGGTCAGAAACAACTGCTGTGCCTTGCCAGGGCTCTTCTCAGGAAGAATCAGATATTGATTCTTGACAAAGCCACATCATACGTGGATCCAAGGTATGGAGCTGAGCCCCAGGAAATCTTGAATTGACTTGTAAATGTGGTAAATGGAAAACATTTAGTGAATCTTCGAAATGTTTCTAAGTGCTCACTTGGCCTCATGGATATCAGTTGATAAAATTAATTCCAGAAAACAAAGGAAAAAAACAAGACATGTTATATGGTGTTAATGTTGTTATGAGGCACCCTAAGAAAGCTGAATTCCTAAATCCAGCTCCTGATAGTTTCAAGAAATTTTGAGGGAAGACTAATTTTCCATCATTTTATGAAAAATAGTAAGTTTCTAAGTAGACATTTTATACTTAGTTTTTTAGGAACAAGACTATATGTTAAAGTATTGATTTTAAAAAACATTGTAAAAATATCATAGGATGTTTTTAAGTCTTAAGTCTGCTTTTCCTGTCTTTACTGAATTAAATCAACTTCTTTGTTTCTAGAACTGATGAGTTAATACAAAAAAGAATTCGTGAGAGATTTGCCCAGTGCACTGTGCTGACCATTGCACACAGGTTGAGCAACATTATTGACTGTGAATGGATAATGGTAAGACCCTCTCCATTTTAGTTGTTTCCATTTATGTTCAATTTTCAATGTATCCTTCTGTGTAAAATTTGCTAGGAAGCTCCATTAATTTTTCTCTTAGTTTCTTCTCTCATTCCTGAAAGTTATTCAAGTACTTAACTATACTTTTAGAATGCACTATTAAATAATATATCCAATAATCTTATATTTTTGTATTAAAAGTTTATTTAAATTGTCATTTTTTTTATGATGGCCAACCATTAAAATATTCCAAACCCAAGTTATAGCTCCATATTTTAGTGGGGTAGAACACAGTGATTTTCACTGTGTCATAGTTCTTTCAGCATTTTTGGATCCCCTTATAAAAAAAATTAGCCTCTAGTTTAGACTGCTGGGAGGTTTATGGCTAAAGTTGTAGATTTTCTCAGGAGTCCATGAGAAGAAAAGGCCTAGTGAGAAAAACAGTATTTATTACATAGGGATTTAAAGGGCTAGAAAAGTGAAACACTGGGGTAACAATTTTAGAAAGCAGCTACCATATCCTAGGACAGATCTCCAGACCTGAGAACTCACAAAAGAGGCCCTAAGGAATTGATACTCAGACCTCCAAGAAGAGGACACTGCCTGCTTGCTGGTCATATTTGTGAGGGGGCAGGCGCAGAAGGCAATGGCATCCCACTCCAGTACTCTTGCCTGGAAAATCCCATGGAGGCAGGAGCCTGGTGGGCTGCAGTCCATGGGGTCGCGAAGAGTCAGGACACAACTGAGCGACTTCACTTTCACTTTTCACTTTCCTGCATTGGAGAAGGAAATGGCAGCCCACTCCAGTGTTCTTGCCTGGAGAATCCCAGGGACGGGGGAGCCTGGTGGGCTGCCGTCTCTGGGGTCGCGCAGTCGGACACGACTGAAGCGAGTTAGCAGCAGCAGCAGCAGGATGGGGCTAGTTCTCCATGTGCTAATAGCTGGGAGCTGAGTCAGGTCCCAGTGCTGAGGGGACTCTAGTAGCAGAATCAGGTAGAACATTAGCTGTGTTTCCCTTCAGTCGCCCTCTAGTGCCACCTACTGGCAACCTAACGAAGGCCACCTGACAAAAGAGTGAACTGCTGCAGTGACTTGCAGAGACCCAGCTTCTGCATCACAGATGAGAGTTTGGAAAGAAAGGCAAATCAGGGATCAGAGACTAAATAAACAACCAGCGAATTTCTTACACAATAGTTCTGTTCTGCACACATGGCAAGCTCCAGGCTTTGGTCTCTGTATATCTGTCTAGTATATTCCTTCCAGGTTTGGTTGGCTCTTTCTTCCGTAGTAATTTAACATTTCCTTCCTTAGCTTTATTTCCTTCCTCCATCGATTCATTTTCTCTATCTTTTTCATTTTCTCTCTTTCTTTGTCCTTTTCCTCTGTTGCTTGCTCAGTTTCAATACATGTTAGGACGGGGCTTTATGAAACAAGAAAAGCATTCCTCAAAGGATAAACTTTGGCAGCAAATAATCTCAAGGAATGCAAGATACTTTAAGGTATTTTGATGGTCCATACAAAACAGACAATAATCACTAATGAGTGGTCAATAGTACCCACAGTTCTTTATGTCTGATGATAATGGAACTGTCTCTTTTGACTTGGGCAGTTCCTGGAATATCACCTCCCATCCTACCTCACATGCATTGTTAGATGGGACATCAGTGGGGCACTGAGTAGATCAGGCTGTCAGCATTGAGGCAGTGCCTGTAGCCTCACTCCTTGAGCTGGATGTGCAAAGGAGTGAGCTCTGGGGAGGCAGATGACAGGAGTGGGGCATCCCCAACCAAAGGTATGCTCTAGGCTCCAAACAGTGCATCTGGTCACCTGGACTAGACATCACAGTAGGAAGTGGGCTCTACATGCAGACTTTCATGAGGCATGGGGTGACATTCTAGATTGCCCAACAGTAACTCTTAATTTCCAGAAATATTTTGTGTCAGGCATCCTTAGTCGTTCATTTTGTGTTCTTGATGCTAATTGGAAAAGTAACCTTTTATTGCTAGATTTTACCTGTCACTTTGTTCTTACCTCTCAACATTGCATTTCAAAATTGTCCCCTAAAGCACCATTCTTCCATTATAAATAAATGATGCTGTGAAATTTACTTATTTCAAGCCCTTTTTTAGGCTTTAGAAACATGGCAGGCATCAGAAACATGGCTTGATCTCCAGCTCAATTAAGGGTCTGTTCAATTAAATTCTTTGCTCCTAAATGTGCCCTAAAGATTTATTTTTGGTTTTTGGTATTATAGCATTAATGACATTAATGGTAGCAGATTCTTTTTATTATCTAATTCTTAGAAATACTGCCACCTTGGAATGTGTGGTTGGTTAGGGAAACTGAGGAAGGACAGAATTTGGACATGTCACCTGGTCTCTAGTCTTTCCCATTCTATTGTTTTCCTTTGTTTCTTGGCATTGATCACTGAAAAAAGCTTTCTTATCTCTCCTTGCTTTTCTTTGGGACTCTGCATTCAGATGAGTATATCTTTACTTTTCTCCTTTAGCTTCTCTTCATTTATCAGCTATTTAAATAACCTCAGATATGCAGATGATACCACCCTTATGGCAGAAAGTGAAGAGGAACTGAAGAACTAATTTCTTCATGAATGTGAAAGAGGAGAGTGAAAAATCTGACTTAAAACTCAGCATTCAAAAAGCTAAGATCATGTCATCCAGTCCCATCACTTCGTGGCAATAGATGGGGATACAATGGAAACAGTGACAGACTTCATTTTCTTGAACTCCAAAATCACTGCTGATAGTGACTGCAGCCATGAAATTAAAAGACACTTGCTCCTTGAAAGAAAAACTATGACCAACCTAGACAGCATATTAAAAAGCAGAGACATTACTTTGCTGACAAAGGTCTGTTCAGTTAAAAGCTATGGTTTTTCCAGTAGTCATGTATGTATGTGAAAGTTGGACCAAAAAGAAAGCTGAGTATCAAATAATTGATGCTTTTAAACTGTAGTGTTGGAGAAGACTTTTGAGAGTCCCTTCAACTGCAAGGAGATCAAACCAGTCCATCCTAAAGGAAATCAGTCCTGAATATTCATTGGAAGGACTGATTCTGAAGCTGAAACTCCAATACTGTGGCTACCTGATGTGAAGACCTGACTCATTTGAAAAGGCCCTGATGCTGGGAAAGATTGAAGGCAGGAGGAGAAGGGGATGACAGAGGATGAGATGATTGGATAGCATCACTGACTCGATGGACATGAGTTTGAGTGAGCTCTGGGAGTTGGTGATGAACAGGGAGGCCTGGCATGCTGTGGTCCATGGGGTTGAAAAGACTCAGACACGACTGAGTGACTGAACTGAGCTGAACTGTCACCTTGTCAGTCCTAAAGTGTTATCACTCAGCACCTGATCTGCAGATGTGAACATCTGTATCCTCTGAACAAAGCAGCTTTGTTGCTATTAGCAAAATATGTTCATTTGTTTAATGCTTTACTTACAGATTTGTTGTTTAGTTGCTCAGTCGTGTCCACCTCTTTGTGACCCCATGGACTGCAGCATACCAGGCTTCCATGTCCTTCACTATCTATTAGAGCTTGCTCAAACTCATGTCCACTGAATCAGTGATGCCATTCAACCAGCTCATCCTCTGTTGTCCCCTTCTCCTCCTGCTTTCAATCTTTCCCAGAATCAAGGTCTTTTCTAGTGAGTCAGCTCTTCACATCAGGTGGCCAAAGTATTGGACTTCAGCTTCAGCATCAGTCCATTCAATGAATATTCAGGGTTGATTTCCTTTAGGATTTACTTGTTTGGTCTTCTTGCAGTCCAGGAACTCTCAAGAGTCTTCTCCAGCACCACAGTTCAAAAGTATCAATTCTTCAGTGCTCAGCCTTCTTTATGGTCCAACTCTCACATCTATACATGACTTCTGGAAAAATCATAGCTTTGGCTAAATGGACCTTTGTCAGCAAAGCAATGTCTCTGCTTTTTAGTACACTGTCTAGGTTTGTCATAGCTTTTCTTCCAAAAAGCAAGTGTCTTTTTACTTACCAATATCTCCTGGTAAATTTCTATAATCTCACATTTTTCTCTCTTGATCAATGCTTTTGAACAAATCTTTAAAGAACTTTTATTAAACAATGTCCAGCCAGTCTCTCCCCAACTTTCTAGTTCTGTCCCACTCTGCTTGCCCTCCTTCCTTTATAGCTAAAATCACACTGATGGTCTTTCAGTTCTCCAAATTCAGTATTCACTATCTTACAGTGTGCCCTCTCTAGACTTTTGGATTAGTCTAAGGTGCCTGTGGTGGCAATGGTGAGATGGTGGGACTTGGGGTAGATAAGGAAGTGAAGCCAAGTGGACTGCATGATGGATTGAACATGGGATCTGAGGGCAAAGAAAGAAGTTGATGTTGGTTTCTGGGTACAGAGACTGAGCATCTGGGTGAGTAGGGAAGACAGAGGGAGAAGGGAGATGCTAGAGTTCTCTTTGGAGCCTGTCACCTTTGTGATGAATGACCTTGTTTCTAGGAAAGGATCTTACCCTTCACTGTGGAGCTTCCCTTCTCACTCCTGTGTTGGGAGACCTTCAGTGTAGGGCTCCCTGGTTGCGTTCATCAATGATGTCACAGGGAGATCCCACCAGGAGATGTAAACTTGGCTACTTGTTTATATCTTGTTCTGAACTGGTTGTGGTTGCTGACTCCTCTGGTAGGAATGGCAGGATTAGACCTCAGAGGACCGCTGCACCCCCCAGTTACAGAGTTGGGGATTGTCCTCTGTGCTCCATTCACCCCAGATGTAAAGCTTGGATATTTTTCTAGAGCTTCTGGTTACCAGTTGGCTTTCACTTCAGCAAAAACATCACCAGTAATGTTCTTTCTCAAACCTTTAATTTTTGAGGCAATCTTATTTTTATTGCTTGCTTTAGAAATATAGACATACCTTGTTTTATTGTGTTTCCCAGATACTGCTTTTTTTTTTTTTTTTTTTTTTTTTTTTACAAATTGAGAGTTTGTCAAAAACCTACATTAAGCACATCTATGGGTGGCATTTTTCCAACAGCTTTTGCTCATTTTGTGTCTTTGTGTCACCTTTTGGTAATTCTCACAATATATCAAACATTTTCACTATCATTGAAGTTGCTCTGGTGATCTGTAACATCAATGATCTTTGATATTACTACTATGACTTATTGAAGTCTCTGATGATAGTTAATATTTTTTAGCAATACTTTATTTTTTAAGTTAAGGTATGTACATTGTTTTTTTCATTATTGTGCAATAATGATATTGCACACATGCTTGGGTACAGTATAATGTAAACGAAGCTTCTATGTGCCCTGGGAAACCAGAAAATTCATGTGACTCACTTTACTGTGATGTTCATTATATTCTGGAATTCTGAAACTGAACCCACAATAGCTCTGAGGGATGACTGTGCCTGTTTCCTTTCTGGAAAGCAAGTGATTGTCTGTACTGAAAGCTCTAAGGACATAAAGACAAGTCAATCTACTACAAAGTCTAATGTTCCAGAGGGCAAGTGGCCAGCCTGAAGGAGCGGCTGCAGAAGTGACAGATGTTTGATTTTCCTGAGTCAAGACATTTCCCAACGCTGTGTATCTTATAAATAGCCCTCAAAGCTCAGAGTCTGAGAGCTAAAAGCACTAACTAATGATAACAACCCCAAAGGCCCTGGGCAGAATATAAAACGCTACAGAGTGTTCAGTTCCAGTAATCATAATCATGATTAAAGCTTTCATTTTTCTGAAAATGAAAGAACTTTCATTTTCTTCCTTTCCTATAACCATGTAATAATGAAAGGCTGGGCTGGACTCTTGTTTCCCAGTGAAACAGGGGAATCAAACCATGTAAATACCACCAATCCTCCCACCCAAATTCTCCCTGTCCTGCCCCTTTTTGAGATATTGTCTGAGTTATGTTACTGGGAGATATTGTGTGCTAATGGGTTTCTTTCTGCTATTCACAGGTTTTGGATTCAGGGACACGGAAAGAACATAATCAGCCAAATAATTTGCTGCAAGATGAAAACAACCTATTTTACAAGATGGTGCAACAACTGGGTGAGGCGAAGGCTGCTGTCCTCAGTAAAATGGCAAAATAGGTGAGGCTGTTGTGGGAAGCTGTAATTAAAATTCGCCTCCAGGATTCACTCTTCACAGGATCTCCACCAAGGGTCTGGGAACAAGCACTCTGTGTTCTTTTCAATAGAAGCCTCCAGAGAGGAAGCTGCATGAATGGGTCTTTAACAACACATGGCAGGTGGAAGGCAGGTCTGCTGGGAATCTGCAGCAGTGCTGGGGGTGGGGTCGGGATGTGTGCACCCTTCTGTGTGCGTACACCTGTGCCTGAGAGAGAGATTTTGGATTTGGCTTTCCACATATTTGGACTCTGGGTTCAAATTCTCATGGAACATAGAACATTTTCATTTTGCAGACCCTTTCCATTCATTCTGATTGGTACTCAACACAATTGTGATACAAGTTCCATCAAATAATATCCAGGAAATTTGAGAGTTTAAGGGGAAAAAAATAGGAATATTTTGATTCTAGGAAGATCTTACAGAGAAAGGTGTAGGTCTCTTCTGTTTCCTAGTCTGTAAAGAAAATTCTTACCTGAAATTATCACTTTCTACCTAATTCTTTGTTGTTTAGAATTAGGTCCATTTACGTCCCCCTCTATGTTTCCTCTACCTTCTAGATGATGAACTTGTCATCAGTACAAATCAAGAACTCACAATAGCTTCACACTGTAGTCTGAATGGTACCTGAAGGTTACAGAGCACTTTCTCAGAGATGAGGTGTGTGAGGCACTAAGCACTGTGGGTGGTGTGAGGAAGGGGCTCAGTGAGTAACATTCAGGTCACGTGGTATCTTCCTAACAGAGGTGTAGTGGTAACCAAGGTCTGGTTTAAGAGACTTACCCACTGTCATGCAGCCATCTGCAAGTCTTTCTGGAACCAGGTGGGAGTGGGATTGGGGTTAATGGGAAGATAGAAGGAAGGAAGGAAGGTCTGGTGTTCTTGTTCCTTAACATGTGTGACTCAGGGTGGGATGTGGCTTCCCCACTGAAAATTTATCTCTGGGTGTTAAATTATGGATGTATTTTCCATTCTTCATACTTTTCTGTCTTTCCAAGATTTTCACTTGTAAACAGAATAAGATTATTTGTGTAATATTTGAAATGTCTTAAAGAAAACATGTCCCAGTGTCTTAAGTACTTGTATATGAAAGATTTATCTAAAATGCGGCCTGAGTTCATCACTCTCTCCTCTCAGTCCTCTCTAGAAATGAGGAAATGCAGAGCAGGACCTTCCACTGCTCATCAGGTAGGAGACTTCCTTGGTCCCAGAGCTGGCTGAAGAATTGACAGAGCTAGAGTTCATGCTTAGGTTTAGGGACAAGGAAGTCTGTGTTCTGAACTTTTCATGAGTACTTACATTGTGTGCAAATGTAGAGAAGCTGAACAAGAAGAAACTCTGTATTTTTTTATGCCTGAAATTCACAGAGTGCTTTTATCCACTAGAGTGTCTCCCAGTCAGACCATCCCTCCTGACGCCTCGAGAGCCAGGAATCTCCCAAACCCTTTTGCTCTATTGACCTTAGGCATTTCACATCAAAAAGTAGTGTTCCCACCTGTATGTCAAAGTCTTCATTTTAAAACTATATTATCATAACATTGAGTAATGAGAAAAGGAACACAGAATTTTAGATTGGCCCAGATAATAAGATAATAGGAGTCAACCCTCTCTTTGTACAGGTGAGGAAACTAAGGTACTTCAGAAGGAAAGTGGTCCTATGTATATAACTGGTGTTAAGCTAGTTTGAAGCAGACACAGAATTAGAAATTTGGTCTTTTAATAAATATTTTAAATCAAGTGTAATATACATACTGAAGCAGACATAGGTCATAGAATTAGAAAGCTTGTGATTTCAGGTCTAGTAATCCTGCACCTGCTTTAACATTATTAATGGTAAGTTACATTTGTGTAGTTCTTTATAATTTATACAGTTCTCACATGTATGATTTCATTTACTCTGCTGATGGTCCATTTTTATCCCATGTCATGGATGAGGAGAGCGTGTCCAGAGTTCACCCAAGGTCACAGAGCTGATCCAGGAAGCACAGAGGGGGAATTGCTGAGGGAGGCTGGGTGCTGTCCTAGGTACTACGTTCTGTGTCGAGCCTGAGAACACTGCTCCTGTCACCTGGTAGCCAAGGTAGGGCCAGTCACCGAAGTTCATGGTGACAGAACTTCACTCTTGGATTTCAGTCCTGCCACTGGCTCAGGTCCCTCTACAGAAAGAAATACATTTCTGAATTCTCATGCCATCTTGACATTTTTTCTGCATACTCTGTATCCTCTTAGGAGGAGAAGCTGTCAGATTATCAATTTTTTTTAATGTGCAAACATCAGATATCAATGCAATGTTCAGAGCTGTAACACGGGGCACGTTAGCCTAAGTCATGAGGTTTCACTCTATTAGAACAGAATTCATTCATCTGAAAAGAAAACCCAACATCTGGAAGAGGGTGCTTCCACATCACATTTTCTTGAACTTGTAGCTCAGGGGAGCTGATCACTGTCTGATTGACTCTTTTGGATGATCCATGAAATAGTAGAGAAAGTACATTTTAGATACAAAAAGCTAAAGGGGGCAGTAGTTCGCTAGGGCTGCCATACAAAAACCAAAGAGTAGGTGACTTATAAAACAGAAACTTATATCCTCACAACCCTGGAGGTTGGAAGTCTGAGGTCAAGGTGACAGCAGGGTTGATTTCCTCCGGGGTCTCGCTCCTTGCCTTGTAGACACCATCTTCCCTCTGTGTCTTGCATGTTCTTCCCTCTGTGTGAGCCTGTGTCTTGGTCTCTTCTTATGAGATCTCCAGTCTGTTAGATTAGGACCCACCTGTATGATTTCATTTTAACTTTATTACCTCTTTAAAGATGCCATCTCCAAATACAGTCACATTCTGAGGTACTGTGGGGTTTAGGGCTTCAACATGTAAAATTGGAGGTGAGAGGGTAACAGGCAAGAAGGCCAGGGGTCTCCAAAAGGAGGAAATAGTCTGCAAGTTTCAGACATTTTTTTTAATTTCTCTCTTAAGCTGCAGGAGGAAACAAACTACTAGTGTTATATTTTTTCCCCTTCTCTGTACAAATTTATATCCGCTGAAAAAGAAATGCAAATAGGCAAAATGATTGTCTGAGGAGGCCTTACAAATAGCTGAGAAAATAAGAGAAGCTAACGGCAAAGGAGAAATGGAAATATATACCCATTTGAATGCAGAGATCCAAAGAATAGCAAGGAGAGCTAAGAAAGCCTTCCTCAGTGATCAGTGCAAAGAAATAGAGGAAAGCAGTAGAATGGGAAAGAATAGAGATGTCTTCAAGAACACTAGAGCTATCAAGGGAAAATTTCATGCAAAGATGTGTACAATAAAGGACAGAAATGGTATGGATCTAACAGAAGCAGAAGATATCAAGAAGAGGTGGCAAGAATACACAGAAGAACTATACAAAAAAGATCTTCATGACCCAGATAATCATGATGGTGTGATCACTCACCTAGAGGCAGATATTCTGGAATGTGAAGTCGAGTGGGCCTTAGTGAACAAAGCTAGTGGAGGTGATGGAATTTCAGTTGACCTATTTGAAATCTTAAAAGATGATGCTGTGAAAGTGCTGCACTCAATATGCCAGAAAATTTGGAAAATTCAACAGTGGCCACAGGACAGGAAAAGGTCAGTTTTCATTCCAATCCCAAAGAAAGGCAATGCCAAAGAATGTCAAAACTACTGCACAGCTGCACTCATCTCACACACTAGCAAAGTAATGCTCAAAATTCTCCAAGCCAGGTTTCAACAGTATGTGAACTGTGAACTTCCAAATGTTCAAACTGGATTTACAGAAGGCAGAGGAACCAGAAATCAAATTGCCAACATCCGTTGGATCATCAAATAAGCGAGAGAGTTCCAGAAAAACATCTGCTTTATTGACTGTGCCAAAACCTTTGACTCTGTGGATCACAACAAACTGTGGAAAATTCTTCAAGTGATGGGAATACCAGACCACCTTACCTGCCTCCTGGGAAATCTGTATGTAGGTTAGAAAGCAACAGTTAAAACTTAACATGGAACAACAGAGTGGTTTCAAATCTGGAAAGAAGTACATCAAGGCTGTATATTGTCACCCTGCTTATTTAACTTATATGCAGAGTATATCATGAGAAATGTTGGGCTGGATGAAGCACAAGCTGAAATCAAGATTGCCGGGAGAAATTTCAATAACCTCAGGTATGCAGATGACACCACCCTTATGGCAGAGAGCAAAGAATTAAAGAGCTTCTTGATGAAAGAGGAGTGAAAAAGTTGGCTTAAAACTCAATGTTCAAAAAACGAGAATCATAGCATCTGGTCCCATCAACTCATGGCAAATAGATGGGGAAACAATGGAAACAGTGACAGACTTTATTTTCTTGGGCTCCAAAATTACTGCATATGGTGACTGCAGCCATGAAATTAAAAGACGCTTGCTCCTTGGAAGAAAAGCTATGACCCACATGCTGCTAAGTCACTTCAGTCGTGTCCGACTCTGTGCGACCACATAGAAGGCAGCCCACCAGGCTCCCCCGTCCCTGGGATTCTCCAGGCAAGAACACTGGAGTGGGTTGCCATTTCCTTCTACAATGCATGAAAGTGAAAAGTGAAAGTGAAGTCACTCAGTCGTGTCCGACTCTGTGTGACCTCATGGACTGCTGCCTACCAGGCTCCTCCGTCCATGGGATTTTCCAGGCAGGAGTACTGGAGTGGGGTGCCATTGGCATATTAAAAAGCAGAGTTGATATTACTTTGTCAACAAAGGTCCATCTAGTCAAAGCTATGGTTTTTCCAGCAGTAATGTATGGATATGAGAGTTGGACTATAAAGAAAGCTGAGCACTGCAGAATTGATGCTTTTGAACTGTGGTGTTGTAGAAGACTCTTGAGAGTCCCTTGGAGAGCAAGGAGATCCAACCAGTCCATTCTAAAGATCAGTTCTGAATATTCATTGGAAGGATTGATGCTGAAGCTGAAACTCCAATACTTTGGCCACCTGATGCGAAGAACTGACTCATTTGAAAAGGCCCTGATGCTGTGAATGATTGAAGATGGCAGGAGAAGGGGATGACAGAGGACGAGGTGGTTGGATGGCATCACCAACTCAATGGACATGAGTTTGAGTAAGCTCCGGGAGTTGGTGACAAGGAAACCTGGCGTGCTGCAGTCTGTGGGGTCGCAAAGAGTAGGACAGGACTGAGGGACTGAACTGAACTGATGCAAATTTAAAAAGAGGTTTCTTTTAAAATTTTGTTTTCCATGAAGATACCTGATTCCACCTGAAGTTAACTTTTCTCAAACTTTGAGCTAACCAATGTGTTTTTCCTATTGAAATGTTTGTCTTAAGCTATGTTAATGAACTATGCATTTACCCTAGACTCTGTATTCAAGTGGGCTCCCCCTAAGACTCAGAACAGACTTGACAAACCAGTATGTTTTACTCATGCAAATGTTCTCTTAAGCTATGTCAGTGAGACTATATTTGCTTGGAAACCTGAGTTTCCTCAAGATTCATGTCAATCATCTTATGGCCAGGGACAATTCACCTTGTGCCAATGTTATCTCAAAATACATGTTGTGTGTGAGGGGCCTGGTGCCAGTCTCTGAGTTTTGACACATTTCCTTTCTCTAATTAGCAGACTGCTAGCAGCTATATGGATCTTCCTTGTAACTCAGATGGTAAAGGATCTGCCTGCAACACAGGAGACCCAGGTTAGATCCCTGGGTCAGAAAGATCCTTTGGAGAAGGGAATGGCAATCCACTCCAGTATTCTTTCCTAGAGAATCCCATGGACAGAGGAGCCTGGCAGGCCGCAGTCCATGTGGTCGCAAAGAGTCAGACATGACTGAGCAAAACACTACTACTATTAGTAGCTATATACCATTTGCCTAAAGACTATCAGGGGACACTCTTTCTGCCCTCTTCTGATGTCTATCCCAGAAGCTTTCTCTATCTCTTTTATACTTTAATAAAACTTTATTACACAAAAGCTCTGAGTGATCAAGCTTCATCACTGGCCCCAAATTGAATTCTTCTCCTCTGGAGGCCAAGAATCATGGCGTCTTTCATGGTTCAGCAACAGCCTTTCAGAAGGGACATGGTTCAGCTCCAAGAATAAATGTCTGCCATCCATTCTGTGGAGAAAACAATGGCATCCCACTCCAGTACTCTTGCCTGGAAAATCCCATGGACAGAGGAGCCTGGTAGGCTGCAGTCCATGAGGTCGCTAGGAGTTGGACACGACTGAGCAACTTCACTTTCACTTTTCTCTTTCATGCATTGGAGAAGGAAATGGCAACCCACTCCAATATTCTTGCCTGGAGAATCCTAGGGACAGGGGAGCCTGGTGGGCTGCTGTCCGTGGGATCGCACAGAGTCGGACACGACTGAAGCAACTTAGCAGCAGCAGCATCCATTCTGTTCTGTGATGAAGCAGATGTGGTTGAGGATTTTTAAAGTTTCTTTGTTCCCAGTGTGTAACAGAGGTGTCATTTTGTCTATCCATGAAATCACCTAATACAGCCCAGAAATTATAAAATTCTCATATCCTAGCTCAAGGAGCCTGGTCCAGTTGGATAGATGGAGGAGACACTTAGCATCCATGTGGCCTTGTGTCCCCCAGGGCCTCTGAGCCTCAGGTCCTCACCTGTGTGTAGGGCAGGATTACAGCCCTGCTGGCTTCTTCACACTTATCACAGGGATCAGATGAGAGAGAAGATGCTTAAGGGCTTTGAGAATATAGAGGGGTTTATGGTATAAAAGTGGGATCATTTTGTAAAAGGCTGTAAATAGAAACCTTGCCTCCCAATAATAAAACAAATATACCCATAGTTCTTCTAGGTCGCTTTTGAGTCTCTAAATCAGGGGTCCCCAACTGCTGAAGATCTTTTGCAGTATTCAGTTCAGGTATTTCAGACCATGAAGCAAAGTCCTTTTCAGTTAAAAGTTGCTAAAAACAATATTTTCTTTATAAAAAAATTGTATGGAGAAGAGTTATAGAGAAAGGAACCAGATGATTTTGGAAAGAATGTTAAGCAGTAGAAAATGAATTTTCTTTTGTTCCTTTAACTCTTTTCAGTTTCACCAAAAGAGTACATACATATATAATCACAAAATATGTCTAGCTTAAGAAAATGGAAGAGGGTGATGATATGGATTTAACACACCCCCCCCCCCCCCCGCCCCGCCATTCCCACCAAAGGCTTTATTCTTAAATGCTTCCCTTAAATGGAAATAGTCTCAGATTTCAGCCAGTGCAGCCAGTGGCCCCAAGCATTCTTGGAGGGTTTACTTTTCTCCTTAAGTGACATTTAAATATATAGCATTTCATGTGCAGAGCAGGATATGTTAGCGACAAGAGAGTAAGAAAGTGCACTTACTATGAAGGTAGGTGTCCTAGTGCTTTTCTGTTTCACGCGTGAAGTTCATTCTCTCTCATGATACCTTTGTTTACAGCACCCACAATGCACTTGTAGTCAGGTTCTATAAAAGAGACCTGTAATCGTATGTCTAAGCAACTCATTTTGTGACATGAGTTAGCCTCTGACAGACGATACATTTTTTGTTTTAAAGACTCAAATGAAATTTTTCACATTCTTCTTTGAGGAAAAAGAGTTTCACTTGAAGTTGTTTTTTGCCCAAACATGTTCAGAGAAAGTTTCACAAGCCCTGACATTATTTTATTTTGTTATGTGCATCTGTAAGGAACTGAGATACAATACAGCTACTAAAACCTGATGATTGTGGAACTTGAGGGCACTTTCTTTCCTTTGTGTTCTGCTTATACACTGAGAAAACCTGTATCTCTTCCAGTTCAGCTAGAATTTGGTAGAATTCAAGAGCTCAAAGGTCTGGCAGACATATGTCCTATTATTGGGTATCATCTAACATTTTAGAGAAGTCTCTTGGTTGAGTCATTGTTAAAGCATTTGCTTTTCTTTTCATTCTTGGGACCCACTATCCACAGATCACATTTCTATAGGACTATAACTGCTTTGCCACACAAACTAAACACCAGGATATTTCATACATATATGCCAGTGTTTCAGTGCTTGTCAATCAGAGTTTATAAAATATAAAGATAATAACCCAATATTAATATCCAAATCTGTTATGCTGCTGTTATGTGTGAAAATGACAAACCCTGTTCAGATGCTAGATTTCCTATCCTCTTTGTTACCCTGTTTTTAATTTATTTCAGGGAATAAAATGATTTTGCATATCAATTTGCTGTAGTGATAAAGCATATCTGTGAATCAGAATGATCAGAAATCTAGTAGATCTACAGGTTTTTGGCATTACGTCCAGCCCCACTGGGGGTTTTAATGGGGCTACTTCCTCCATAGAATAAATACAGCCCTGGCTTTCTAAAACTGTATCTCCAATAGTAATATGATTGCTTCACATGAAGAAGGAAACCTAGAAATGTGTTGCCTTAGGAGGAGGACTTTAAAACTTTTAAACATGTTGTTTTTGTCTTTTTCTCCCTCAGGTGTACCTCAAAAGGAGAGAGCCAGATATCACTCACAGTGACCATGGGGTTATGAATGTTTCCAGTGGACAGCCCTCAGCCTTCACAATTTTTGAGTCAACACTGTGATTCTCCCATGGGTTTATGTCTATTCCAAAGGCTTTTTTCCAATAGGTTTTGCACTACATAAACTATATTCTACTTTTTTTTACACCAGCAACAAATATTTATACATTACAAAATGTGAGTTCTCCAACCTCAATGATTTCAATCTCTTGAAAAAGGATTTATGATGTTTATTTAAATGTTATATTACTTGCTTTCTTATCCAAATCAGAGGTGCAGGCCACCAATAAAAGCTGTCTCCCAGGTTTTGTGTCTTGAGAGACTCCAGAGCCAAACTCATTTTCTAAGATTTGAGACAAAGTTGTTACAGATGTTTTTTTTTTACTGTTCCCAGAATTACATATTACTTTCCAGTTATATCAGGGATTCTGTTTACTTGAAGACTGTGTGAAGTTACTGTTTTGTGTCCACTTCCTTTAACATGACTAGGATCCATTTTTCCACCAAAAGACCTCTGGTTAAAATACTATAAAGAAAACTGATAGGATAAACATACAATATACTATAGTTTAAGTAACCAAAAAAAAGAAAAAGGGGGGGGGAATATATGGTTAAATACAGAAGGACAATATCATATGTTCTGAAAGAGAAGGAAGAGAAAATATGTTTTCTCAAAATAGGAGCCCTTCTAGGGGATTTGCTAATGAAGGACAGACGTGTGCTAGACTGTCTTCTAGATAGAGGATTTTATTTTATTTTTTTTTACATTACAAATTGTGGTAAAGTATATATCACATAAGGCTTCCCTGGTGGCACAGAGGTTAAATAAATTTTGCCATATAACCATTTTCAGTCCCATAATCCAGTGGCATTAATCACATTCACAGTATTGTGAAGCCACACGGTCTGGGTAACTTTTGGTAATTAAGTGCTTCCTCTTCAGTGTGTTATTTCTGCAGAGTCATTTTGATAAGTTTCATTTTTCTAGGAGGAATCTGTTTCCTGTGAGTTCTGAGCTTGATTGGCATAAATTTATTCACAATGTCTTATATGTTTAATCTCCGCAGCATCTCTAACTGTGTTCTTTTGGCTTTTTAATTTTATTATCGCCTTCTTTTTTATGAATTATCTTGCATAACTTTTTCATGTTTTCAAGAATCACCTTTCTGCTTTATTGATGCTCTCTTTTTCCCCTAGTTCATCATATGATTCTTTCCTTCAACTTTTCCTTAACTTTGAGGTTTTTCCTCTAAATTCTTAAATTGAAAAGAGACTATTAACATCATTATTTTTCTAACATAAATATATAAAGCTGACTTTTTCCCCCTAAAATCCACTTTAGCTACAATCTGCAAGTTTTGGTACTCATCACCATCAATAGACATAGTATTATGTATTTTCTAATTCCTAATTTAATTCATTAACTATATCTTTTACCCATGAGTTATTCATATGTATAATGTTCTCTAAATTTCAAATGCTAATAGATTTTTTTTTTTAGATTCAGCCATGTGGAACTGCTAACATTCAATCTTTTTATAAGCTATAAAGTAGCAGTTTCATATGGTTCAACATATAGTTCTCTTTTGTTATTAATATATAACTTAATTTCATTTGGTCAGGCAAAAGAGACACTGATGTATAGAACAGTCTTATGGACTATGTGGGAGAGGGAGAGGGTGGGAAGATTTGGGAGAATGGCATTGAAACATGTAAAATATCATGTATGAAACGAGTTGCCAGTCCAGGTTCAATGCACGATACTGGATGCTTGGGGCTAGTGCACTGGGATGACCCAGGGGGATGGTATGGGGAGGGAGGAGGGAGGAGGGTTCAGGATGGGGAACACATGTATACCTGTGGCGGATTCATTTTGATATTTGGCAAAACTAATACAATTATGTAAAGTTTAAAAATAAAATAAAATTAAAAAATATAAATAAAGAAAAGATGTGTTTGACTATAGAAAAAAATAAATAAATAAACCAAAGGTAACCACATTCACACTAAAGGTCCTTGTTTCTACCATTTTGTATTTTATTGGGGGTTTTTAAAATGTTATAAGTACATGTGTAACCAGTAATTTTCAATAAAAGTCCTCCCCGAATACTGGAATATTTTCTGATACGTGTTGCAGGCTGGCTCTCTGGGATGCACACTCGGATGGAGTTTAGTGCTGGGATGTGTATCGGGGGTGCCCTTGGGGTCAACGCTGTGGAATCAGGAGGGAAGAAACAGGGTAAAGCAGAGGGAAGGATCAGGCTGGATCACTGGCCAGACGACCTGAGCTGACCCCATGAGAGTTTGGAGTGACGATGACCTTTCAGGGTTCTCCTGACACATTCAATGACCAGGCCTTTATACCTCCACCTGGATGGATCATTGCACTTAGGCTGCCCCCACAGGGGCTGGCGGTTTAAGGTTACCCACTGGCAGCACTTACAGCTGCTGGACAACAAGTCCTTGAAGGGAGGTCAGGACAATATGTCTCCATGTTCCCCCTGGGCATGTATCACAGCTCCAGAGGTAGGTGATGAGGGTGTACTGTGGGGGAAACTCTTGATGACTGATGTTCAAGGCAAAATGATGACTCAGAGATTCTCCTCAATACCCTCTGGTCTGAGAAGGTCCATGTAGTAGAGAAACCCTCATTCTCCAGGGTCAGCCCAGTTGTTGCCTCTTCTAGGAAGTCACATTAAGATCAGTCGTCATCCTAGGTAACTCGGATTTGTGTGTTACCCTGAGCGCCTCTCGTGTTAAACTGAACCATACTCGGTTAGTGTTCTGTTGTCACCATCTTGAGATACTTTATTTTTAAACAAGGGGCCTGTTCTTTCTGTTGTGCATGTAGCCTGCCCTGAGTGTGAATGGTCACATGTGGTCTTTTTCTCACCTAGTATAGGGCACTTGAAACTGTGCCCTGTCCACTATTTAATTATGTCTTCCAGCAGAGTATCTGTACATAGAGGGTGCTCAGCAAATGTTTGTTGAATGAATAACTGATAACCTAGAGCAAACCTTCCTTCTCAATTTTATAATTTTGAGATTTTAAGAGGTAGCCTGGGATAACAGAAAGCCCTGGTTTTGGAGTCAGTCACAGTGATCTGTCGGTTCTTTCTCTACTACTCACTAGCACTGTGGGTGTGGGAAAGCAGTAGCCACCCAAGGTACCAGGACACTAGAATGGCACCATCCTTTACAAAATAGGCTCTGGACACTTACAGTCATGTAGTCTTAGTTACATGCTCGGGTAAGCATCTCAACCTCTGAATCTCAGCTTCTTTGTCTGAAAAATGAATATAGTTTCTGCTCTTGAACCATCGCTTTGGTTGGGATGATGGATGGACTAAGAGCATCCAAAGACACAGGGTGGAATCACTGACCTTGGAGATTCTTATCACCAGGAGAGAACAGGATGGGTGTGGATGAAGGAGGTTTGTAGATTGAAGAAGGTGTACTTGAGGAGGGCCTCATCTGATGGCCTAAATCAGACTGTTCCTCCTGCACATGTAGTTAAAATGACACAAGCACACGGGGAGAAGCACAAGCTCTGGAGTCAGGGACAAATACTGGCTCCTCTGGGCATTGAATGGGTTTGGATTCAAGTTCTGCTACCTGGTTAGTGTGGGCTCTTAAGGTTGGGAAGCCCACTGTGGTTCAGTGTCTTTGAAAGTTGAGCTGGGGATAGTATGATTCACAGAGGGCTGCTGCCAAGATTAACTGTGACAGTGATACAGTGTGGACTGTGCACTAGTGCCAGTTCATGACCTGTTTGTAACCCGGTTAGAAGTACAGGAAATTCAAGAAAGCTAGAAACTCACATCCATCTGTATTGCTGTGACATCCACCCTCAGGATGAGTGGGATCCTGAACACCCTGGGGACCAGTGTGAGGGTTGCACTATGGGGGTGGGGGGGGGAGGGCCCATGGCTGAGCTGCACACTAGCTGTGCACAGTGGATCATTGATTAGGTAGCAATGGGCTGAAAATGAAAATTAGATAACCCAAGACAGATAAGAAACAATGTGGGATATGTTCAATGCTTTTGAACAATGCTGTATATGGGATTAGCTGTCAATCAGTACTACCTTTTCTAGAACTATTCACTTTATTAATTGTTACCATCATATTTAACTTAAAATTAGAGCACACAGGCTTTCAAAAGGCCGTATTGTGTATTATCAATATTTTCACTTCAGTTAAGTTCAGTCACACAGTCATGTCCGATTCTTTGTGACCCCATGATCCACAGCACACCAGGCCTCCTTGTCCATCACCAGCTCCTGGAGTTTACCCAAACCCATGTCCATTGAGTTGCTGATTCCATCCAACCATCTCATCCGCTGTCTTCCCCTTCTCCTCCTGCCCTGAATCTTTCCCAGCATCAGGGTCTTTTCGAATGAGTCAGCTCTTTGCATCAGATGGCCCAAACATTGGAGTTTCAGCTTCTACATCAGTCCTTCCAATGAACACCCAGGACTGATCTTTAGGATGGACTGGTTGGACCTCTTTGCAGTCCAAGGGACTCTCAAGAGTCTTATCTACTTCAAAAGCATCAATTCTTTGGCACTCAGCTTTCTTTATAGTCCAACAATCACATCCATACATGACCATTGTAAAAACCATAGCCTTGACTAGACAGACCTTTATGGCAAAGTAATATCTCTGCTTTTTAATATGCTGCCTAAGTTGGTCATAACTTTCCTTCCAAGGAGGAAGCGTCTTTTAATTTCATGGCTGCAATCACCATCTGCAGTGATTTTGGAGCCCAGAAAAATAAAGTCTGACACTGTTTCCACTGTTTCCCCATCTATTTCCCATGAAGTGATGGGACCGGATGCCATGATCTTCGTTTTCTGAATGTTGAGCTTTAAGCCAACTTTTTCACTATCCTCTTTCCCTTTCATCAAGAGTCTCTTTAGTTCTTCTTCATTTTCCGCCATAAGGGTGGTGTCATCTGCCTATATGAGGTTCTTGATATTTCTCCAGGCAATCTTGATTCCAGCTTGTGCTTCATCCAGCCCAGCATTTCTCATGATGTACTCTGCATATACGTTAAATAAGCAGGGTGACAATACACAGCCTTGATGTACTCTTTTTCCTATTTGGAACCAGTCTGTTGTTCCATGTCCAGTTCTAACTGTTGCTTCCTGACCTGTATACAGTTTTCTCAAAAGGCAGGTCAGGTGGTCTGGTATTCCCATGTCTTTCAGAATTTTCCACAGTTTATTGTGATCCACACAGTCAAAGGCTTTGCCATAGTCAATAAAGCAGAACTAGATGCTTTTCTGGAACTCTCTTGATTTTTCCATGATCCAGCGGATGTTGGCAATTTGATCTCTGGTTCCTCTACCTTTTCTAAAACCAGCTTGAACATCTGGAAGTTCATGGTTCATGTATTGCTGAAGCCTGGCTTGGAGAATTTTGAGCATTACTTTACTAGCATGTGAGATGAGTGCAATTTTGCAGTAGTTTGAGGATTCTTTGGCATTGCCTTTCTTTCGGGTTGGAGTGAAAACTGACATTTTTCCAGTCCTGTGGCCACTGCTGAGTTTTCCAAATTTGCTGACATATTGAGTGCAGCACTTTGACAGCATCATATTTTAGGACTTGATATACCTTAGCTGGAATTCCATCACCTCAACTAGCTTTGTTCATAGTGATGCTTCCTAAGGTCCACTTGACTTCACATTCTAGGATGTCTGGCTCTAGGTGAGTGTGAGTGATCACACCATTGTGACTATATGGGTCATGAAGATCTTTTTTGTACAGTTCTTCTGTGTATTCTTGCCACCTCTTCTTAATATCTTCTGTTTCTGTTATGTCCATATAATTTCTGTCCTTTATTGAGCCCATCTTTGCATGAAATATTCCCTTGGTATAGCTAATTTTCTTGAGATATGGCTAGTCTTTCCCATTCTATTGTTTTCCTCTATTTCTTTACATTGATCGCCGAGGAAGTCTTCCTTATCTCTCCTTGTTCTTCTTTGGAATTCTGCATTCAAATGTGTATATCTTTCCTTTTCTCCTTTGCTTTTTGCTTCGCTTCTTTTCACAGCTATTTGCAAGGCCTCCTCAGACAGCCATTTTTCTTTTTTGCATTTCTTTTTCTTGGGGATGGTCTCAATCACTGTCTCCTGTACAATGTCATGAACCTCTGTCCATAGTTCATCAGGCACTCTGTCTATCAGATCTAGTCCCTTAAATCTATTTCTCACTTCCACTATATAGTCATAAGTGATTTGATTTAGGTCATATCTGAATGGTCTAGTGGTTTTCCCCACTTTCTTCAATTTAAGTCTGAATTTGGCAATAAGGAGTTCATGATCTGAGCCACAGTCAGCTTCCAGTCTTGTTTTTACTGACTGTATAGAGCTTCTCCATCTTTGGCTGCAAAGAATACAATCAATCTGATTTTGGTGTTGACCATCTGGTGATGTGCATGTGTAGAGTCTTCTCTTGTGTGATTGGAAGAGGGTGTTTGTTATGACCAGTGTGTTCTCTTGGCAAAATTCTGTTAGCCTTTTCCTGCTTCATTCTGTACTCCAATGCCAAATTTGCCTGTTACTCCAGGTGTTTCTTGACTTCCTACTTTTGCATTCCAGTCCCCTATAATGAAAAGGACATCTTTTTGAGGTGTTAGTTCTAAAAGGTCTTGTAGGCCTTCATAAAACCATTCAACTTCAACCTCTTCAGTGTTACTGGTTGGGGCATAGACTTGGATTACCATGATATTAAATGGTTTGCCTTGGAAATGAACAGAGATCATTCTGTAGTTTTTGTGATTTCATCCAAGTACTGTATTGCAGATTCTTTTGTTGACTATGATGGCTACTCCATTTTTTTCTAAGGGATTCCTGCCCACAATAGTAGATATAATGGTCATCTGAGTTAAATTCACCCATTGCAGTCCATCTTAGTTTGCTGATTCCTAGAATGTCGATGTTCACTCTTGCCAACTCCTGTTTGACCACTTCCAATTTGCCTTGATTCATGGACCTAACATTCCAGGTTCCTCTGCAATATTGCTCTTTACAGCATCCAACCTTGCTTCTATCACAAGTCTCATCCTCAACTGGGTGTTGTTTTTGCTTTGGCTCCATCCCTTCATTCTTTCTGGAGTTAATTCCCCACTATTCACCAGTAGTATATTGGGCACCTACTGACCTGGGGAGTTAATTTTTAAGCTCCTATCTTTTTGCCTTTTTATACTGTTCATGGGGTTCTCAAGGCAAGGATACTGAAGTGGTTTGCCATTCCCTTCTCCAGTGGACCACATTCTGTTAGACCTCTCCACCATGACCCGACTGTCTTGGATGGCCCCAAATGGCATGGTTTCGTTTCATTGAGTTAGACAAGACTGTGGTCTGTGTGATCAGATTTTTAATAGTATTAAAAAGTTAGAGTTTTGGAAGTTTTGGCCACAGCAATCAGAGCAGAAAAGAAATAAAAGGAATCCAAATTGGAAAAGAAGAAGTAAAACTCTCACTATTTGCAGATGGCATGATCCTCTACATAGAAAACCCTAAAGACTCCACCAGAAAATTACTAGAACTAATCAATGACTATAGTAAAGTTGCAGGATATAAAATCAACACACAGAAATCCCTTGCATTCCTATACACTAATAATGAGAAAACAGAAAGAGAAATTAAGGAAACAATTCCATTAACCATTGCAACGGAAAGAATAAAATACTTAGGAATATATTTACCTAAAGAAACTAAAGACCTATATATAGAAAACTATAAAACACTGGTGAAAGAAATCAAAGAGGACACTAATAGATGGAGAAATATACCATGTTCATGGATTGGAAGAATCAATATAGTGAAAATGAGTATACTACCCAAAGCAATTTATAGATTCAATGCAATCCCTATCAAGCTACTAACGGTATTCTTCACAGAGCTAGAACAAATAATTTCACAATTTGTATGGAAATACAAAAAAACTCGAATAGCCAAAGCAATCTTGAGAAAGAAGAATGGAACTGGAGGAATCAACCTGCCTGACTTCAGGCTCTACTACAAAGCCACAGTTATCAAGACAGTATGGTACTAGCACAAAGACAGAAATATAGATCAATGGAACAAAATAGAAAGCCCAGAGATAAATCCATGCACATATGGACACCTTATCTTTGACAAAGGAAGCAAGAATATACAATGGATTAAAGACAATCTCTTTAACAAGTGGTGCTGGGAAAACTGGTCAACCACTTGTAAAAGAATGAAACTAGAACACTTTCTAACACCGTACACAAAAATAAACTCAAAATGGCTTAAAGATCTAAATGTAAAACCAGAAACTATAAAACTCCTAGAGGAGAACATAGGCAAAACACTCTCTGACATACATCACAGCAGGATCCTCTATGACCCACCTCCCAGAATATTGGAAATAAAAGCAAAAATAAACAAATGGGACCTAATTAAACTTAAAAGCTTCTGCACAACAAAGGAAACTATTAGCAAGGTGAAAAGGCAACCTTCATAATGGGAGAAAATAATAGCAAATGAAGCAACTGACAAACAACTAATCTCGAGAATATACAAGCAACTCCTACAGCTCAACTCCAGAAAAATAAATGACCCAATCAAAAAATGGGCCAAAGAACTAAATAGACATTTCTCCAAAGAAGACATACAGATGGCTAACAAACACATGAAAAGATGCTCAACATCACTCATTATCAGAGAAATGCAAATCAAAACCACTCTGAGGTACCATTTCACGCCAGTCAGATTGGCTGCGATCCAAAGGTCTACAAGCAATAAATGCTGGAGAGGGTGTGGAAGAAAAGGGAACCCTCTTACACTGTTGGTGGGAATGCAAACTAATACAGCCACTATGGAGAACAGTGTGGAGAGTCCTTAAAAAGTTGGAAATAGAACTGCCTTATGGTCCAGCAATCCCACTGCTGGGCATACACACTGAGGAAACCAGAAGGGAAAGAGACACGTGTACCCCAGTGTTCATCGCAGCACAGTTTATAATAGCCAGGACATGGAAGCAACCTAGATGCCCATCAGCAGATGAATGGATAAGAAAGCTGTGGTACATATACACAATGGAGTATTACTCAGCCATTAAAAAGAATACATTTGAATCCGTTCTAACGAGGTGGATGAAACTGGAGCCTATTATACAGAGTGAAGTAAGCCAGAAAGAAAAACACCAATACAGTATACTAACGCATATATATGGAATTTAGAAAGATGGTAACAATAACCCTGTGTACGAGACAGCAAAAGAGACACTGATGTATAGATCAGTCTTTTGGACTCGGCGGGAGAGGGAGAGGGTGGGGAGATTTGGGAGAATGGCATTTAAACATGTATAATATCATGTATGAAACGAGTCACCAGTCCAGGTTCGATGCACGATACTGGATGCTTGGGGCTGGTGCACTGGGACGACCCAGGGGAGGGTGTGGGGACGGGGGAGGGAGGGGGCTTCAGGATGGGGGGCACGGGTGTACCTATGGCAGATTCATTTCGATGTTTGGCGGAGCTAATACAATATTGTAAAGTTTAAAAATAAAATAAAATTTAAAAAAATAAAAATAAAATAAATAAAAAGTTAGAAATAAGTAAACTCCTGTTTAAGTTTAAGGGGTTTGTTTCAAGTCTAAAATCAATACTGTACATGAATTTTTACAGATTCTATTCTTGAATCAACAGCATCATCCTAAGGTTGAACAAGGTCTCTGGAAGCACAACAGACTACTTTTAAACCTTCAGAGATTTGTAAAATACAAGGTTTTAAGTGTAAGCTATTCATTTTCCTTTAAAAGCGGAAAGAATATGGATTAACAGAGTTTTTGTTTTTTAAACCTAATGTTCTAAGGAAAGTGTTTCTTTTTTTAAAAAAACTAAAACAGCAATATGTGTTGAAAACTGGGAGAAATATATACTTATTTGAATTTAGACATAAAAAATAACATTACTAATAGGAATCACATGCCCCAGCTCTATGAGACCTTCATCTGTACTTCAGGCCCATCTGATTCACCTTAGGAGTCAAACTGGGATTGTGTGATTTTTTTTTTTTTTTTTTTTTTTTTTTAAGAAGAACCAAGGTTAAGACTTAGACACACTAAGAATGTTCTACAAGAAGTTTACATTGGATGGTTCTGACTAAATTCACTCTTTCACTCAGCAACCATGCTCACAAGTATCCATCCCAATAGGTGGAAGCCTTGGGTATTCCAAAACAGTGTTTGATCCAAAAGCTTATCATATTTAATTCTGGAGGACATTACATGAAAAACTTTTTTTTTTTTTTTTTTTAGGTAATTTCCCCCTTTATTTTATTTATTTATTTATTTTATTGGAGGCTAATTACTTTGCAATATTGAATTGGTTTTGCCATACATCAACATGAATCTGCCACGGGTGTACAAGTGTTCCCCGTCTTGAACCCCCCTCCCACCTCCTTCCCCATCCCTTCCCTCTGGGTCGTCCCAGTGCACCAGCCCCGAGCACCCTGTAATGTGCATTGAACTTGGACTGGTGATTCGTTTCACATATGATATTATACATGTTTCAATGCCATTCTCCCAAATCATCCCACCCTCACCCTCTCCCACAGAGTCCAAAAGACTGTTCTATACATCTGTGTCTCTTTTGCTGTCTCGTATACAGGGTTATCATTACCATCTTTCTAAATTCCATATATATGCATTCAGTTCAGTTCAGTTCAGTTCAGTCAGTCAGTCGTGTCTGACTCTTTGCGATCCCATGAATCACAGCACGCGCCAGGCCTCCCCGTCCATCACCAACTCCCAGAGTTCACTGAGACTCACATCCATCAAGTCAGTGATGCCATCCAGCCATCTCATCCTCTGTCATCCCCTTCTCCTCCTGCCCCCAATCCCTCCCAGCATCAGAGTCTTTTCCATTGAGTCAACTCTTCGCCTGAGGTGGCCAAAGTACTGGAGTTTCAGCTTTAGCATCATTCCTTCCAAAGAAATCCCAGGGCTGATCTCCTTCAGAATGGACTGGTTGGATCTCCTTGCAGTTAGTAAACTGTATTGGTGTTTTTCTTTCTGGCTTATTTTGCTCTGTATAATAGGAGGCTCCAGTTTCATCCACCTCATTAGAACTGATTCAAATGTATTCTTTTTAATGGCTGAGTAATACTCCATTGTGTATATGTACCACAGCTTTCTTATCCATTCATCTGAATTTTGCAGACTGCCCAGACAAAAAATTAGTCTCTGAGATGGAGTTTATCTCACATTAGAAATGTCATAAGTAAATAATTATAGAGGACTAATGGCTTTTAAACCCTACATTTTAAAACACTAAAAATTTTAAAAATCCATGAGTTTATACTGATTTTTATAAGACATAAAATAGATAATAGGAAGGGAAAGCCCTTTTTTGAAGTAGAAGGTCAATTCACAAATGTAGACAGATTGACAGAAAAATAGCAGCCCTTGTTGTCATAAATAATTCAGACAAAATCCATCATTGTCTGAATGTACAGTGCAAGTTCTGGGGTTGGAGGAGACAGCATTTTCATGGACTCCAAGTATCTTCTCAGACTAATTCTTTAGGAAAGAATTATATTTTCAAAGTAGAACTATCTGGCAAGCATCTGGCTAAGCAAGTAACCAGAGTAAATATTATTAATAGCGAACCTACTGACACCCTTGGCTTTTTTTCTTGTTTCTTTAAAAATTTAAGTATCATTGATTTACAATGTTGTGTTAACTTCTGCTCTACAGCAGTGATTCAGTTACACATATACATACATTCTTTTAAGTTAAATAAGCAGGGTAACAATATGCAGGTCATACTCCTTTCCCAATTTTGACCCAGGCGGTTGTTCCATGTGCAGTTCTAACTGTTGCTTCTCCACCCACATACAGGTTTCTCAGGAGACAGGTAAGGTGGTCTGGGATTCCCATCTTTTTAAGTTTTCCAGTTTGTTGTGATCTACAGAGTCAAAGGCTTTAGCATAGTCAAGGAAGCATAAGTAGATGTTTTTCTGAGCAGAAACCGTATGGTCTGCAAAGCCTGGAAATGTACTTCCTGGTCCTTTACAGGAAAACTCTGCCCACCCTGCCCCAGAGCTCTGCTGTTCTAAGCGAGGTCTGTGGACCAGCAGCATCGGCTGGCCTGGGAGGCCATTAGAACATGGAATCTTGTCTTTACCCCAGACCTACTGACTCGGAATCTCCAGATCCCAGGTGAGTCCTGCTCACAGTACAGTTTGAGAAGCGCTGGTTTAGAGGCCCTGCTCTATCATCCTGTGGTTGCACCCTCCCCAGGTTCAGACAGCCAGAGAGGACCAAGGGGTGTGGCCACATGGAGCCCCGCCCCCTCCAGGCCATCCTCTCAGCACCTGGACCCTAGAACCCCTGCTCCCAGCCCCAGTGCAGGCCTCCCTCCTGGTGCCCATGTCCCAGCCCGACAGGTGGTCAAGATACAGCTGTTTATGGGTGGGAAGAGGGTGGCCTAAGCTTGGACTTGAAGGCCGGGGGCACTCTTGCTTGAGCAGCAGATTCCTCAGGGCAGAGAGTGTCAGAGCCAGAGGGGAAGAGCAGGGGGAAGGCTGGGGGCTGGGGCGGCCCCTCCCTCTGTTGTCCTGCCTTCTGGCTTGGAGCTCAGTGTCTAAAACCCCAGTCCACCAGGTTTTAATAGTTATGTAGGTGTACTTGACAGTTTTGTTTGATTGATTTATAACTTTTAAATATTTAAACATATAGTATGTACTTCATTTGCACTCTTGACCCAGGGCTCACAGATATGAGTGGCAGGTCTGCTAAATGTTTCTCAGCATGTGTTCAGAGGACCCCCGTGCATCAAAACCGACTGGATTTTTGGTTAAAAATTCAAATTCCTAGGCCCCACTTGTGTAACTCTCTGGATCAGATCTTTGGGGCTGGAGCCCAGTAACCTGCATTCTGACCCCTCCCCTCGTGACTCTGATCCACAGCAGAGTTGTAGGAACACTTGTAATGGGGGACAGGGGGATGTAGAGGGGAGCTGCCATGAGTGATGGAGGTCTCAGATCAGAGGAAGGTGCTGACCACAAGCTCACACCTTTCTGCTTCTCTCATGATTCTTCTCACAACCTGGCCTGACTCCACCCCTGGGGAGTTGGCTGCAGGGAGAAGCTGCCAGAACAGGGCAAGGGTGTCCTCCTGCAGACCTTGGGGCTTTCGGTGGGTGGGTGGGGTTGCCCTGCAGAAGAAGGGATCCAAATCAGGGGCAATAGGAGCAAAGGGGCTGTGGGAGCCTGGAGGGACCATCCGGACCCACCGAGGGAGTCGAGCTGAAGGGCTGGGAAGATCGTTGGACAGGAGAGAACTCCGGGTCCTGCCAGGACACGGGAGTAGCTAGGACAGACTGTGTGGTCTCACCTGCCTGGGCTCAGAGGCTGCATCTGTTAATTAGGAGTCATATGATCTTGAGCAATTTCCTTAAGCTCTGTAGGCTTGTTTCCTTGTCTGTGAGATGGGGATCCTAACACCCTCTAGGCTTGTGTTACAGGTAAACATGGTAATTACGTAAAAACACACCTTTGCTATACAGGGCAGAATAGACAGCAGGGCGGTTGCTGTTTACTGTGAAGCTTGTCACCTTACACCTCTGCACTTCTTGATACTTAATAGCATAGGCTCTTGTCATTGGCTGTTAAGACCAATTTCCTCAGACCACAGGCGCAGGAAGGCTCCAGTCACAGATATGTGTCAGACCCGCACTTGGCCACTGACCTAGAGCTCACTGAGCTTCCCTGTCCGGAGAGACTCCTGAAGTTTCTGCCGAGCTGCTCCCTGGCTTCGTTCCCAGAATTTCCCTCCCGGCAAACCACATCTTGGGAATCCTGCTCATATGTTTGTGATGAACCAAGGCTAGGCTTGTATGAAACCTCCAGGGGCAACTGTACCATACTGAAAATCACCACCAGAGGGCAGCAGAATCCACGAGTACAGGTGCGGAGCATGGAAAGGCCATGGAATGAGGGACCAGGAAGGCCTCACGAACTAATACAGTTATGTAAAGTCTAAAAATAAAATAAAATAAATAAAAATAAAAAAGAGGGGCCTCCAGCATTGCCTCACCCTCATTCACCCCACCTTCCACACACAGAAAGGCACACTTCTGCTCCTGCAGAATCACCTGATCCATGTATATCCAGCTATCTTCTCCAGGTACAGTCCTTTATATCCTCATTATGGCAAAGGACGGTGGTTTGTAAACTTGGCTGCAAATTCGAATCACCAGGAGAACTCTATAAAATCCCAGTGCTGAGGCCTCATCTCAACTAAATCAGAATCTCAAGGAGGGAAGGCAGGAGTCAACACTTTTTATTAATAAAACCCCACAGGTGATTCCACCCTGCAGCCAACTGGACCACTGTTGGAGGCAAAAGATCTCATTTCTTCCCAAATGAAAAATGCTTTCATTCATATTTCTGACAAAACATGATCCATTGAAGAAGGGAATGGCAAGCCACTTCAGTATTATTGCCTTGAGAACCCCATGAACAGTATGAAAAGGCAAAAAGATAGGACACTAAAAGATGAATTCCCGAGACTGGTAGGTGCCCAATATGCTACTGGAGAAGAGTTGAGAAATAACTACAGAAAGAGTGAAGAGACAGAGCCAAAGAGAAAACAATGCCCAGTTGTGGATGTGACTGGTGATGGAAGTAAAGTCTGACATTGTAAAGAACAATATTGCATAGGAACATGGAATGTTAGGTCCATGAATCAAGGTAAATTGGAAGTGATCAAACAGGAGACGGCAAGAGTGAACATCGACACTTTGGGATATCAGTGAACTAAAATAGACTGGAATGGGTGAATTTAATTCAGATGACCATTACTTCTACTACTGTGGGCAAGAATCCCTTATATGAAATGTAGTAGCCCTCATAGTCAACAAAAGAGTCCTAAATGCAGGTACCTGGGCACAATCTCAAAAACAACAGGATGATCTCGTTTGTTTCCAAGGAAAACCATTCAATATCACAGTAATCCAAGTCTATGCCCCAACCACTAAAGCTGAAGTTAAATGGTTCTATGAAGACCTAGAAGACCTTATAGATCTAACACCAAAAACAGATGTCCTTTTCATCATAGGGGATTGGGATGCAAAAGCAGGAAGTCAAGAGATACCTGGAATAACAGGCAAATTTGGACTTGGAGTAGGGCAAAGAAGCAGGGCAAAGGATAACAGAGTTTTGCCCAGAGAACACACTGGTTATAGCAAACACCCTCATCAAAGCAATACAAGAGACAACTCTACACATGGACATCACCAGATGGTCAATATTGAAATCAGATT
This sequence comes from Bubalus kerabau, assembly GCF_029407905.1. Lineage (NCBI taxonomy): Eukaryota > Metazoa > Chordata > Mammalia > Artiodactyla > Bovidae > Bubalus > Bubalus kerabau. The sequence continues at coordinate 73,359,127 of NC_073635.1, forward strand.
TATTATATTCTTTTCAGCCAAAGATGAGAAGCTCCATACAGTGGGAAAAAAACAAGACTGGGAGCTGACTGTGGTTCAGATAATGAACTCATTGCAAAATTCAGACTTAAATTTATAAAAGTAGGGAAAACCACTATACCATTCAGGTATGACCTAAATCAAATCCCTTATGATTATACAGTAGAAGTAACAAATATATTCACGTGATTAGATCTGATAGACAGAGTGCCTGAAAAACTATGGATGTAAGTTCATAACATTGTACAGAAGGCCATGATCAAAGTCACCCCCAAGAAGAAGAAATGCAAACAGACAAAATGGCTGTCTGAGGAGGCCTTACAAATAATTGAGAAAGAAGAGAAGCAAAGGAGAAAAGTAAAGATATAGCCCTCTGAATGCAGAGTTCGAAAGAAGAGCAAGGAGTGAAAAGAAAGCCTTCCTCAGTGATCAATGCAAAGAAATAGAGGAAAACAATAGAATGGGGAAGACTGGAGATCTCTTCAAGAACATTAGGGAGACCAAGGGAACATTTCAAGCCAAGAGGGACACAATAAAGGACAGAAGAGTTATGGACTTAATAGAAGCAGAAGATATTAAGAAAAGGGGGCAAGAATAACCAGAACTATGCAAAAAATATCTTAATGACCTAGATAACCACAATGGTGTGATCACTCAGTTAGAGTCACACAACCTGGAATGTGATGTAAAGTGGACCTTAGGAAGCATCACTATGAACAAAACTAGTGAAGGTGATGGAATTCTAGTTGCTCTATTTCAAATCCTAAAGATAATGCTGTGAAAGTGCAGCATTCAAATGCCAGCAAATTTGGAAAGCTCAGCAGTGGCCACAGGACTGGAAAAGGTCAGTTTTCATTCCAATCCCTAAGAAAGGCAACGCCAAAGAATACTCAAACTATCACAAAATTTGCACTCATCTCACACACTAGTAAAGTAATGCTCAAAATTCTCCAAGAGAGGTTTAATCAGTACATAAACTGAGAACTTCCAGATGTTCAAGCTGGCTTTAAAAAAGGCAGAGGAAAGAGATATCAAATTGCCAACATCCATTGGATCATAGAAAAAGGAGGAGAGATCCAGAAAAAAACATCTACTTTGGGTTTATTGACTATGCCAAAGCATTTGACTGTGTGAATCACAACAAACTGCACAGAATTCTTCAAGAGATGGGAATACCAGACCACCTGACCTGCCTCCTGAGAAACCTGTATACAGGTCAGAAGCAACAGTTATAACTGCACATGGAACCACAGACTTGTACCGAATTGGGAAAGGAGTACATCAAGGTTGTATATTGTCACCCTGCTTATTTATTTTATATGCAGAGTACATCATGCTAAATCCCAGGCTGGAGGAAGCACAAACTAGAATTAAGATTGCCGGGAGAAATATTAGTAACCTCAGATATGCAGGTGGTTCCACGCTTATGGCAGAAAGTGAAGAACTAAAGAGCTTTTTGATGAAAGTGAAAGGAGAGTGAAAAAAATGGCTTGAAAATCAGCATTCAAAAAATGAAGATTGTATCTTCTGGTCCCATCACTTCATGGCAAATAGATGGGGAAACAATGGAAACAGTGGCAGACTTTATTTTGGGGGGCTCCAAAATCACTGCAGATGGTGACTGCAGCCATGAAATTAAAAGACACTTGTTCCTTGGAAGAAAAGTTATGCCCTACCTAGACAGTATATTAAAAATCAGAGACATTACTTTACCAACAAAGGTCCATCTAGTCAAAGCTATGGTTTTTCCAGTAGTCATGTGTGGATGTGAGAGTTGGACTATAAAGAAAGCTGAGCGCTGAAGGACTGATGCTTTTGAACTGTGGTGTTAGAGAAAACTCTTGAGAGTCCCTTGGACTGCAAGGAGGTCCACCTAGTCCTTCCTAAAGGAAATCAGTCCTGAATATTCATTGGAAGGACTGATGTGGAAGCTGAAACTCCAATACTTTGGCCACCGGATGTGAAGAACCAACTCATTGAAAAGACCCTGATGCTGGGAAAGATCAAAGGCAGGAGAAGGGGTCAACAGAGGATGAGATGGCTGGATGGCATCACCGACTCTATGGACAAGAGTTTGAGTAAGCTCTGGGAGTTGGGGATGGACTTGGAGGCCTGGCGTGCTGCAGTTCATGGGGTTGCAAAGAGTCGGACACGACTGAGTGACTGAACTGAAAGGAGTTGATTATGTGAGGGGTTTTATTTATTTTTTGTAGTCTTTAATTTTATCTATGTCTTAGGTATATTCGTTGTGGTTAATATTTGGTGTTTCAAAAAGAACATAATTACATGGCCCCCTTATTAGGAGGGCTGAGTGTTAATACTTTTTCCTCCAGGTCTAGTCCCAGGCCTGCCCTAGTAGGTGCTGAGGAAGGCTGGATTTTAACTACTCAGTGAAAAATCCTAATGGTGCATGTAAGGAGTTAGGGAAGGACACCTTTAGGACAGAAGGCTGTGTCCACAGGAGGATGTGGGAGTGATTCTAGTCTGTCCAGAGGGACAGGCCTCCACCAGCTGAGTCCTGCCTCTTCTCCTGCTTCATCTCCAGACTTTGTCTCACTCTAGCCTGAGCTCCAACGTGTCTTACCTGTTTTAGTTTCTCAAATCCACTAACCTCTCCTTTGCTCTGGACCTTTGGGTTCATCCTTTTCTGCCAAGGAACGCCCCCACCCCCACCCCCGCATCTTTTATTGACTGACTCTTACTCTCCTCTCAGGTCACAAGTGAGACATGGCTCTACCCAGCAGGACTCTTTCTCCCTGAAATGAACCCCTGTCTTCCCTGTCCCCCGCCCCCCCACCCCCCGACTCCCCTGTGTTGTCTCCTTTCTCCTCTCCTTTAGCCTGGAAGAGCGGCAGCTGTGTCTCCTCCAGGGACCCCAGCACCTGTCTGGGAGCCTGAGCACAGGAGGGCTCAGTATTCAGTGGATGACTTTGAAAGCACCCAGGTGGTAGGCGAACAACTTTCCAAGTCTCAAATGTGTCCACTTGCTTCTCTTTTCCTCTTGGACTTAGGACTTAGTGGCTAATAAACTTCAGGTGTTTGGGGGAGGGTAAGGACACATGCATTATTTAAATAGAAGACAGTTGGTGAGAGAAGGGAGAAAAGAACCGGGAAGTTCAGGAAGAGCATGGCCAACAGCCAGTTGCTGTGATTCACACAAAGCCTGTCCTGTGTGTGTGAAAGAGGTTCCCAGGATGAACACACCATGGAGGTGTTCCCTGAGGGCTCACTCTGGCTGGTTCTCTGATAGGCTGAGGCTCTGAGGTCAAGGCTGTGAATGGAAACTCAACTCGAGGGAAACACGTGTTATGTCTCTTTGTATAAATGGTTGCTACTCTAGCACCCCCAAATAAGCTGCTTAAATAGGGATGGCACACATTTTAGTGTCCAAATCTCTCATCCACTCCCAGGGAAGGAAGGACTGGTTATCCCTGAGTCCTACCCTTCAACCTCTGAGAACTCTTCACTCTCTTTCCCCAGAAGAGCAGGGTTGAGGATAGGAGAAGGCTTGTCGTGTCTCCATCCCCATCTCCCTGACTGTTGAGTGAGCCCATGACTGAGAGGTGGGGAGGAGGTGAGGTGAATGAGTGTCCTCTGGTCCCACAGCCAGTCCTCCCCCGGCCCTGCCCCCAGCACCTCCACCCTTCCGTTCCCTCTGCCATTGGACTTGCCCTTGGATTTCTTCTCATATTCATGCAAGGTTTCCCAGAGTTCTATCTCAGAGCTGAAATCTTTCTTAAACTATCTTCTTTGTTGTTTAAAGGCTATTCCTTGATAGTTGAGTGATTTCGCTCAGGAGGAAGGGGAGAACCATGAGTATGGAAAAGCCAGGAGGGTCTGAGGTGTTGATTAGTTTCTTATCTCACTTTTAAACTAGGGTGCGGGGCACTTAACACACAGCAAAGGCAAACATCACAGCATTTTCACCAGAACCAGATCCCCTACAACTGTGACAGGGATGAAGAGTTACCTTTGTTGGCCCCTGACCTTCATGTCACCAGTAGCCCCTCCCAATATACTCCAGGTCTTTGATCTGTTCTTATCTCTCCTCAAAGTGAAAGTAAAAGTATTAGTCACTCAGTCATGTCCTATTCTTTGTGACCCCATGGACTGTAGCCTGCCAGGCTTCTCTGTCCATGGATTCTCCAGGAAAGAATACTGGAGTGGGTAGTCATTACCTTTTCCAAGGGATCTTCCCAATCCCAGGGATCAAACCCAGGTCTCCCACATTGCAGGCAGATTCTTAACCATCTGAACCACAGGGAAACCCTTGAACTCATGTTTATTATCTGACTCCATTTGTTGGGTGGAAAATTATCTCATTAGCTTAATTGCATAATAATGACAAAAGAAAAGGAGTGGTATCAAAATAAGACTTAAGCTCTTTATCCAGTGTTTCAAAGGGAAGAAATAAATCATTCCAGAAACTGCCCTAATGTAAAATTCCAAAGAAAAAGTGAAAGAAAGTGAAAGTGGCTCAGTCATGTCCCGCTCTTTGAGACTCCATGGATATAGTCCATTGAATTTTCTAGGCCAGAGGACTGGAGTGGGTAGCCTTTTCTTTCTCCAGGGGATCTTCCCAACCCAGGATTGAACCCAGGTCTCCCGCATTGCACGTGGATTCTTTATCAACTGAGCCACCAGGGGAGCCCAAGTGCAGTACTAAATCAATGGCTTGTGATGATTTAGAAAAGGAAGCGGTCATAATTGGAACAACCTTTTGGGTTCAATAAATAAAGGATTGTAATGCTGAATCAAATGCATATGCTTATAAAGGTTGATGGATCTGAAGAAAACTGTAGTGAAATCCTAGCATTAAGATTTTAGCAGGCAACTGTCAGTTTCTTAAGATGTTCTTGAGATATAGTAATGAGTATGAGTATATATATCCATCAGTTCAGTTCAGTTCAGTCACTCAGTCGTGTCCAACTTTTTGCGACCCTATGAATCGCAGCTCGCCAGGCCTCCCTATCCATCATCAACTCCCGGAGTTTACTCAGACTCACATCCATTGAGTCAGTGATGCCATCAGCCATCTAATCCTCTGTTGTCCCCTTATCCTTCTGCCCCCAATCCCTCCCAGCATCAGAGTCTTTTCCAATGAGTCATCTTCGCATGAGGTGGCCAAAGTACTGGAGTTTCAGCTTTAGCATCATTCCCTCCAAAGAAATCCCAGGGCTGATCTCCTTCAGAATGGACTGGTTGGATCTCCTTGTAGTCTAAGGGACTCTCAAGAGTCTTCTCCAACACCACAGTTCAAAAGTATCAATTCTTCGGCACTCAGCTTTCTTCACAGTCCACCTCTCTTATCCATACATGACCACAGGAAAAACCATAGCTTTAATTAGATGGACCTTTGTTGGCAAAGTATTGTCTCTGCTTTTCAATATGCTATCTAGGTTGGTCATAACTTTTCTTCCAAGGAGCAAGTGTTTTTTTAATTTCATGGCTGCAGTCACCATATACAGTGATTTTGGAGCCCACCAAAAAATAAACACTGATACTGTTTCCACTGTTTCCCCATCTATTTCCCATGAAGTGATGGGACCAGATGCCATGATCTTCGTTTTCTGAATGTTGAGCTTTAAGCCAATTTTTTCACTCTCCCCTTTCACTTTCATCAAGAGACTTTTGAGTTCCTCTTCACTTTCTGCCATAACGGTGGTGTCATCTGCATACATGAGGTTATTGATGTTTCTCATGGTAATCTTGATTCCAGCTTGTGCTTCTTCCAGCCCAGTGTTTCTCATGATGTGCTCTGCATATAAGTGAAATAAGAAGGGTGACAATATACAGCCTTGACATACTCCTTTTCCTATTTGGAACCAGTCTGTTGGTCCATGTCCAGTTCTAACTGTTGCTTTCTGACATGCATACAGGTTTCTCAAGAGGCAGGTCAGGTGGTCTGGTATTCCCATCTCTTTCAGAGTTTTCCACAGTTTATTGTGATCCACACAGTCAAAGGCTTTGGCATAGTCAATAAAGCAGAAATAGATGTTTTTCTGGAACTCTCTTGCTTTTTCCATGATCCAGAGGATGTTGGCAATTTGATCTCTGGTTCTTCTGCCTTTTCTAAAACGAGCTTGAACATCTGGAAATTCACGGTTCATGCATTGCTGAAGCCTGGCTTGGAGAATTTTGAGCATTACTTTACTAGTGTGTCAGATGAGTGCAATTGTGCGGTAGTTTGAGCATTCTTTGGCATTGCCTTTCTTTGGGATTGGAATGAAAACTGACCTTTTACAATCGTGTGTCCACTGCTGAGTTTTCCAAACTTCCTGGCATATTGACTGCAGCATTTTCACAGCATCATCTTTTAGGATTTGAAAGAGCTCAACTGGAATTCCATCACCTCCACTAGCTTTGTTTATAGTGATGCTTTCTAAGGCCCACTGGACTTCACATTCCAGGATATCTGGCTCTAGGTGAGTGATCACACCATCATGATTATCTTGGTCGTGAAGATCTTTTTTGTACAGTTCTTCTGTGTATTCCTCCCACCTCTTCTTAATATCTTCTGATTCTGTTAGGTGCATACTATTTCTGTCCTTTATTGAGCCCATCTTTGCATGAAATGTTCCCTTGGTATTTATAATTTTCTTGAAGAAATCTCTATTCTTATCTCTAGTTGTTTTCCTCTATTTCTTTGCATTGATCGCTGAGGAACACTTTCTTATCTCTTCTTGTTATTCTTTGGAACTCTGCATTCAGATCCTTATATCTTTCCTTTTCTCCTTTGCTTTTTGCTTCTCTTCTTTTCACAGCTATTTGTAAGGCCTCCTCAGACAGCTATTTTGCTTTTTTGTATTTCTTTTCCATGGGGATGTTCTTGATCCCTGTCTGCTGTACATGTCACGAACCTCATTCCATAGTTCATCAGGCACTCTATCTATCAGATCTAGTCCCTTAAATCTATTTCTCACTTCCACTGTATAATCATAAGGGATTTGATTTAGGTCATACCTGAATGGTCTAGTGGTTTTCCCTACTTTCTTCAATTTAAGTCTGAATTTGGCAATAAGGAGTTCATGATCTGAGCCACAGTCAGCTCCTGGTCTTGTTTTTGTTAACTGTATAGAGCTTCTCCATCTTTTGTTGCAAAGAATATAATCAATCTGATTTCAGTGTTGACCATCTGGTGATGTCCATGTGTAGAGTCTTCTCTTGTGTTGTTGGAAGAGGGTGTTTGCTATGACCAGTGCATTTTCTTGGCAAAACACTATTAGTCTTTGCCCTGCTTCATTTCGTACTCCAAGGCCAAATTTGCCTGTTACTGCAGGTGTTTCTTGGCTTCCTACTTTTGCATTCCATTCCCCTATGATTAAAAGGACATCTTTTTTGGGTGTTAGTTCTAAAAGGTCTTGTAGGTCTTCATAGAACTGTTCAACTTCAGCTTCTTCAGCATTACTGGTTGGGGCATAGACTTGGATTACTGTGATATTAAATGGTTTGCCTTGGAAATGAACAGAGGTCATTGTGTCATTTTTGAGATTGCATCCATGTACTGCATTATAGACTCTTTTGTTGACCATGATGGCTACTCCATTTCTTCTAAAGGATTCCTGCCCGCAGTAGTAGATATAATGATCATCTGAGTTAAATTCACCCATTCCCATCCATTTTAGTTCACTGATTCCAAAAATGTCAACATTCACTCTTGCCATCTCTTATTTGACCACTTCCAATTTGCCTTGATTCATGGACCTGACATTCCAGTTTCCTATTATTGTTCTTTAGAGCATCGGACCTTGCTTCTATCACCAGTCACATCCACAGCTGGGTATTGTTTTTGCTTTGTCTCCATCCCTTCATTCTTTCTGGAGTTATTTCTCCACTGATCTCCAGTAGCATATTGGGCACCTACTGATCTGGGGAGTTCCTCTTTCAGTATCCTATCATTTTGCCTTTTCATACTGTTCATGGGGTTCTCAAGGCAAGAATACTGAAGGCATTTGCAATTCCCTTCTCCAGTGGACCACATTCTGTCAGCCCTCTCCCTGACGACCTGCCTGTCTTCAGTGGCCCCAAGGGCATGGCTTAGTTTCATTGAGTTAGACAATGCTGTGGTGCTAGTGTTATTAGATTTCCTAGTTTTCTGTGATTATGCTTTCAGTGTATCTGCCCTCTGATGCCCTCTCGCCTACTGTCTTATTTGGGTTTCTCTTACCTTGGATGTGGGGTATCTCTTCACGGCTGCTCCTTATTTTGGACGAGGTGTATCTCCTCACCCCCGCCCCTCCTGACCTTGAACGTGGAATAGCTCCTCTAGGGCCTCCTGTGCCTGTGGAGCCACTGCTCCTTGGACATGGGGTAGCTCCTGTCCACCGCCACCCCTGACCTCGGACTTGGTAGCTCCTCTCGGCTGCTCCTGCACGTCGCAGCTTGGCACTCTCAGCCGCTGCCCCTGACCTCGGACATGAGGTAACTCCTCTTGGCCACCGCCCCTCGGGCATGGGGTCCTCCCGACTTCTGCCCCTGACCTCGGATGTGGGGTTGCTCCTCCCGGCCGCGGCCCCTGACACCAGACGCAGGGTAGCTCCTCCCGGCCGTTCTTGCGCTGTCGCAGCCTGGCACTCTTGGCCGCTGCCCCTGACTTTGGACGTGGGGTAGCTCTTCTCAGCTACACTATGTGTGCCTTCGCAGCCCCCCGCGCTACACACCCATATATATTGATGCTAAGGTGATTAGGAAAGGGATAATGGTACTGTGTTTATCTTTCTCAAGTGTTTAGTTCTTAGAAATGTGTACTGGAGTATCAGTTGGTGAAATTATATGTATCTTGGAGTCATGCTCAATACTGGTGGCACTGCGGCAAAAGAGGAGAGTTTGATGAAATGAGATGGACAACATGAATAATTGTTGAAGCTTGTTTCATGGAAGTTCATTGTGCTATTCTACTTTTGGACATTTTTGAAATTTTCCATAATAAAAAGTTCAAACACCTACTTCCCATGATAGGATATGAACAAATAAGAACTAAGGACAGGGTCTTTGATCAGGTGAATTCCTAGTGTTTTAGGGTTGGGAACTCACCATTCCTCATGATACTTCCTTAACAGGTGGGCACAGTATAGAGAATTATTATTCATTATGTAAAAAAGAAACCTGTAGGTGGATCAAAAAGCAATAGTTAGAACCAGATGTGGAACTAATTGGTTCAAAGTTGGGAAAGGAGTACAGCAAGGCTGTATATTGTCACCCTGCTTATTTATCTTCTATGCAGAGTACATCATGTGAAATGCCTGGCTGGTTGGATCACAAGTTGGAATCAAGATTTCCAACAGAAATGTCAACAACCTCAGGTATGTGGATGATACAACTCTAATGGCAGAAAGTGAGGAGGAAATAAAGAGCCTCTTGATTGAAAGAGGAGAGTGAAAAAGCTGGCTTGAAACTCAACATGAAATAAAACTAAGATTATGGTATATGATCCCATCACTTCATGGCAAATAGAAAAGGAAAAAGTGAAAGCAGTAACAGATTTTATTTTCTTGGGCTCCAAAATCAATGCAGACAGTGACTGCAGTTATGAAATTAAAAGACACTTGCTCCTTGGTAGAAAAGGTGTCACACAGCTAGATAGTGTATTAAAAAGCAGACATTACATTGCCAACAAAGGTGCATATAGTCAAAGCTCTGGGTTTTCCCATAGTCGTGTATCCATGTGAGAGTTGGAGCATAAAGAAGGCTGAGGGCCAAAGAACTGATGCTTTCAAATTATAGTCTGAAGAAGACTCTTGAGAGTCACTTGGATAGCAAGGATATCAAGCCAGTCAATCCTAAAGGAAATCAACCCTGAATATTCATTGGAAGGATTGTCCCTGGCCAATACTTTGGCCACCTGATGTGAAGAGCTGTCTCATTGGAAAAGACCCTGATGCTGGGAAAGACTGAAGGCAAAAGGAGAAGGGGGTGGTAGGGGATGAGATGGTTAAATAGCTTCACTGACTAAATGGATATGAATTTGAGCAAACTCTAGGAGACAGTGGAGGACAGAGGAGTCTGGTGTGCTACAGTTCATGAGGTCGCCAAGAGTTGGACATGACTAAGTGACTGAATAAGAACAAGAAAAACCAACGGAATGGGGACACAACTATATTTAAAAAGAACATGGCTGCATCTGCAGACAGATGTTCTAAGGTTTGCTACAAGTGCCTCAGGAAGTTCATTCCAGAGCCCTCTCTCCATTGCCCTCATGTCTCAGTTTGCTCTCCAGACCTTTACACTACCCTCACTCAAAAATAAGCCTGGGACAAGTTCCCTGGTGGTACAGTAAATAAGAATTCATCTGCCAATGCAGGGGACACAGGTTCGATCCCTGATCCGGGAACACTCCACATGCTGTGGAACATCCAAGCCTGTGTGCCACAACTATTGAGTGCCCATGCTGCAGCTACTGAAGCCTGCATGCCTGGAGCCTGTTCTCCACAACAGGGGAAGTCACCACAATGAGAATCTCACACACCACAATGAAGAGCAGCCCCTGCTCTCCTCACCAAAGAAATATGCATAAAAGCAACAAAGACCAAAAGACTAGCACAGCCAAAAATAAGTGAACAAACAAACCTGGGAATAACCGACCTTATTTCTTTCTCTCTCTTTTTGGTTTTTAATGTCATACTGTGTAGCAGATGGGACTTTAGTTCCCCCCCCCCCCCACCCAGGGAAAATAAGATTAAACCTGTACCTCCTGCACTGGGAGCATATAGTCTTATTAACCACTGGGTCACCAGGGAAGTCCCTTTTGTTGTTTAACTTTTGGGGGTTTTTGCCCTGCCTTGCTGATTTTCAATCAGTTCCTTGATCAACCTTTGACCCTACGTGAGCAATCAATTCCTTGATCAGACTTCGACACTATATGAGTGTTGCATCAACAATCTACAACAGGGTGAAAGAGAACTTTACATTCCACATACTATCCTTTTGCCACCCAACTATGAGTACCCCCAACACAAGACTAGACTCTTTCCTCAGAGCAGGTGGAATGTTGAAGGAGGGAAGCAGAGAGAGGATTGAGAACTGGATCATCGTGACGGGTCTGTCCCCCCCCCCCCCCACCCCTCCCACCCCCGCCGAGTACTGCTGAGTTCATCTCCTGGTCTCTGCAGTCCCATCTGCTCATCTCAGCTTGACCTCCACCACTCAATCCCGGTGAGGAGTATTTCTCTCCCAGAAGACAGAGGAAACACTGCATTCACTCCAGCCCAGTGGTTCTCAACCAGGAACTGGTTTCCCAGAGGATATCTCGCTAACAATGTCTGGACACATTTTTGGTTGTCACGACTGAGGGATAGGTGACTACTGAATCCAGTAGATAGAGGTCAGGGATGCTGTGACACACCCTGCAATGTACAGGTCCCCTCACCAACAAAGACTTGTCTGGTCCAAATGTCAACCCTGCTAAGGTTGAGAAAGCCTGAGCCAGTCCCCCTGTAAAACCTGAAATGCATAATACTGCTCTTTCTCTGCTCTTTCTTTAAAGAGAACATCAGATGTCACCCCATTATTTAAAACTTTTCAACAGTTTCCCACTCTTGGTACAAAGATTAAAAACAAAGAAAAAAAACTCCTTAGCTCCTTGAACTTGCATGACCTGATACTCACCTCCCCCCTTTTCTTATATTACTTGCACTAACCAACCTAACCTTATTCCTGTTTTTCAAGAAAGTGTCAAACTTCCTCCTACCTCATAGGCACATGTTATTCTCTCTTATAAGTCAATTTCCACCCTCTCACCAACCTCTCCCCCTTTTCCCTGCTCACTGCTGCCTTCTAATCATTTAGGAGACATCAGCTTGGAGGTGACTCCATCACAGACTCCCTCCCTGACCACCGAGCTGTCAGCAGCCTGAGATGAGAGACCAGTGGGGAGAGAAACCAGGCTACCCCAGGTCCTCCGGCTATCCCAGCTCAGCCCACAGTGGAAGTGAGGCCCATCTGGACACCCAGTGCCAGCGGGGCCCCCGGCTGTGGGCAGGCCTGTGAGTGAGCCCAGGAGGCCAGCAATAGCCTTGCCTCATCAGCCCTCACAACTGTACTGAGTAATGAAAAAGTGACCACAGCTTTAGGCTACTGATGTCTCAGGTGGTTGATGTAGTGACAGACAGTAGATTCATTCTCCCTGATGTTCCTAACTGTGCAGTAAGGAGAACTCCCTGCTACTGTGGGGAATTCCCCCCTCACCTCCTGCTCTGTCCCCTTCCAAGGACTGCTGATACTGTGTGGAATTCTCCCCTTACCTCCTGCTCTGTCCTGTTCACTGGACTGTTCTCAGGACCTGAGTTTCTGAGTCACAGTCCACTTGACAAGATGACACTCTCTCCGCAGTAGGTCAGTGAGTGGAGATGGGGAGACTGTTCCCCTTTCCCATCTCACCATACTGTCCCATCAGCCTCCCTGGAACTGCAGCCCCGCACTGGGCAGGAATGGTCTCAGTTAACTCAAGAACCAGAATACATTTAAAATATCTACTTCAGTAAGCAGGGAAGTAGCTTAAGTTTTTCCAATAGTCTTTCCCTATATTCTAAAGGGAAAACCAATACAATATTGTAAAGTTAAAAAATAAAATAAAATTAAAAAAAAAAAGGCACACCTTATAAAAAAAAAAAAAAAAGGGGAACTGAGCCTTTAGGCTTCCCTTGTGGCTCAGATGGTAAAGAATCTGCCTGCTATGTGGGAGACCCATGTTTGACCCCTGAGTTGGGAAGCTCCCCTGGAGAAGGAAATGGCAACCCACTCCAGTATTCTTATCTGGAAAATCCCATGGATAGAGGAGCTTGGCAGGCTATAGTAAGTGGGGTCACAAACAGTTGGACAAGACTGAACAACTACACGTTCTTTCTTTTGGGGAAAATCCCCAGGGCAACACCATCCCTCTTGAACCTGTTTGTTTTTGTTTTTGTTTTGTTTTGTTTTGTTTTGTTTTTAATTGAGGGCCCCTTTCTGCTCTCTTCACATGAATCTGTACCTGCCTCCTGAAGGAGATACATCCTCATAGGAAAATCTCATCCTTATGAAGGTCGCATCACTTGAGTCAGGCTCCATTCCCTGGTTAGTCACCAAATCTCGAGTTTAAATCCTCAGATTAGCATGACAGGGTATTTCCTGGGGCTCAGGTCAGGAAGGGTGGGGAAGTCTGAAGGAGAAAACACTCTGATGCTCTTGGCTTCTGGGTCTAGCATGAGCCTGGGTCTCCCAGACAACGGATTTCCCTCAAGAATGCCACTCTGAGAGGTTCCTGAGTTTCTGGTTCTTTATGTCTTTAACCTGATAGAACTGGAAGGTCTGTAAGTCTCACCTGGCTTCTATAAGGAGGGGAGGCACATTTCTAAGAGTAAACATCACTTTTAAAGGGAATGATGCAGACTACATGGGCATTAAGTAATAGTTTGCAAAACTAGTCTGCTGCTTCTCCCTTATCTAGGTCTCTTGAAGAATTGCATTCTGTTATTCGGCAGAAGAGGGTTGGATTTCTTCCTAGTCTGTTACCCACCCTCCCACATCAGACCTCAAGTGTCCTTTGCCAGGTGTGGCTTGTTCCAATAGAACTTGCTCTGGAGCACATGCTCTCCCCTAAAAACCCTCCAAGGGGCTGCTGCTTGTGTTCATGTGAGCGGAGAGGGTTTCAGTTCTCGCTGGGTGGGCTCAGCTGCATAGCTGTGCGCCCAGATCACAGGGCCAGGTGCATCATTTCTGCACACGGCCCCCTGGCCGCCATCTTGAATTACAGCACCTTAAGCAGCGTCTTTCCACATGGCCCTCGGAGCTGAGGTGTCGCACAGCCATTTCTCCCCAGGAACCTGGTCTAAAGGGCTGGGAATGTGGAGGTGACCTGTGAGAAGTGAAAGTCAACTCAGCACAAAGGGAAAGAAAAAAGGTTAAATTTTTATTTTGTGACCCAGATTCTACTTTTTGTTGTTTAGTTGCTCAGTCGTGTCCAACTCTTTTGTGAGCCCATAAACTGTAGCCTACCATGCTCCTCTGTCCTTGGGATTTCCTAGGCAAGAATATTGGAGTGGTTTGTCATTTCCTTCTTCAGGGTATCTTCCTGAAAAGGGATCAAACCCGTATATCCTGTGTCTCCTGCATTGGTAGGCCGGTACTTTACCACTGAGCCACCTGGGAAGACCCAGAGTCTACTTTTACACCAGGGAATTGATGGGCTTTTCTAGTGACTGCTTTATCAGTGCCCAGCCTCCTGGAATATTAAGGGCACTGCCTCACCTTTAATGACGGCTTCCTTTGTTTCCTGTCGTGATCACCCTGATGAAAAGAAAGAAATCAATTTGTTTCCTAAAACTGAAGGAAGGTAGTCATATAATCAATTTTGTTTGTTTTGTAGCTTTCTTACCCATAAAGTAAGTCTCTCTTGGCAGGGGCTTGATGTTGTTCCTGAAATGAGTGGAAGTCCTTGGTGCCCAGCAGTTGAGGAAGACAACTGAGTATTGTTTAAATAGGGAAGGGAAGGGCCTAGGCATCAGGGTGCAAGAGAACCAGGTCTGAGCTCCTGAGAAAGGGGCTAAGATGGCCTCTTCACTATGGAAACAGTGTATCTATGCTCACAGCTTTGTCTAACTCAATGAAACTATCAGCTGTGCAGTGTAGGGACACCCAAGACAGATGGGTCATGCTGGGGAGTTCTGACAAAATGTGGTCCACTGGAGAAGGGAATGGCAAACCACTTCAGTATTCTCGCCTTGAATACACAAGCCCCATGTACAGTATGAAAAGGCAAAAATATAAGACACTGAAAGTTGAACTCCCCAGGTCCATAGGTACCCAATATGCTATTGGAGATGAGTGGAGAAATAACTCCAGAAAGAGTGAAGAGATGGAGCCAAAGCAAAAACAACACCCAGTTGTGAATGTGACTGGTGATGGAAGCAAAGTCTGATGCTGTAAAGAGCAATATTGCATAGGATCCTGGAATGTTAAGTCTGTGAATCAAGGCAAATTGGAAGTGGTCAAACAGGAGATGGCAAGAATGAATGTCAACATTTTAGGAATGAGAAAACTAATATGGGCTGCAATGGGTGAATTTAACTCAGATGACCGTTATATCTACTATTCTGGGCAAGAATCCCTTAGAAGAAATGGAGTAGCCATCAGAGTCACCAAAAGAGTCTGAGATTAAGTGCTTGGATGCAATCTCAAAAACAACAGAGTGATCTCTGTTCATTTCCAAGGCAAACCATTCAATATCACAGTAATCCAAGCCTATGCCCTGGCCAGTAATGCTGAAGAAGCTGAAGTTGAACAGTTTTAGGAAAACCTAAAAGACTTTCTAGAACTAACATCAAAAAAAGATGTTTTCATTTTAGGGGACAGGAATGCAAAAGTAGGAAGTCAAGAAACACCTGGAGTTACAGGCAAATTTGGCCTTGGAGTACAGAATGAAGCAGGGCAAATGCTAATAGAGTTTTGCCAAGAAAACACACTGGCCATAGTGAACACCCTCTTCCAATAACACAGGAGAAGACTGTACACATGAACATCACCAGATGGTCAACATCAAAATCAGATTGATTATATTCTTTGCAACCAAAGATGGAGAAACATTATACAGTGAGCAAAAACAAGACTGGGAGCTGACTGGCTTAGATCATGGACTCCTTATTGGAAAATTCAGTCTTAAATTGAAGAAAGTAGGGAAAACCACTAGACCATTGAGGTATGACCTAAATCATATCCCTTATGAGTATTCGGTGGAAGTGAGAAATAGATTTAATGGACTAGATCTGATAAACAGACTGCTGGATAAACTATGGATGGAGGTTTGTGAAATTGTACAGGAGACAGGGTTCAAGACCATCGCCAAGAAAAAGAAATGTAAAAATGTAAAATGGCTGTCTGAGGAGGCTGTACAAATATCTGTGTAATGAAGAGAAGTGAAAAGCAAAGGTGAAAACGAAAGATATATCCATTTGAATGCAGAGTCCCAAAGAATAGCAAAGAGAGATAAGAAAGCCTTGTTAGTGATTAGTGCAAAGAAATACAGGAAAACAGTAAAATGGGAAAGAATACAGATCTTTTCAAGAAAATTAGAGATACCAAGGGAACATTTCCTACAAAGATGGGTACCATAAAGGACAGAAATGGAAGGACCTAACAGAAGCAGAGGACATTAAGAAGAGGTGGCAAGAATATACAGAGGAACTGTACAAAAAAGATATTCATGACCCAGATAATCACGATGATGTGATCACTTACCTACATCCCGGAATGTGAAGTCAAGTGGGCCTTAGGAAGCATCACTACGAACAAAGCTAGTGGAGGTGATGGAATTCCAGTTGAGCTGTTTCAAATCCTAAAAGATGATGCTGTGAAAATGCTGCACTCAACATGCCAGCAAATTTAGAAAACTCAGCAGTGACCACAGGACTGGAAAAGGTCAGTTTTCATTCCAATCCCAAAGAAAGGCAATGATAAAGAATGTTCAAACTACTGCACAAATGCATTCATCTCACACATGAGTAAAGTAATGCTCAAAATTCTCCAAGCCATGCTTCAGCAGTACGTGAACTGTGAACTTCCAGATGTTCAAGCTTGTTTTAGAAAAGGCAGAGGAACCAGAGATCAAATTGCCAACATCTGCTGGATCATCAAAAAAGCAAGAGTTCCAGAAAAACATCTATTTCTGCTTTATTGACTATGGCAAAGCCTTTGACTGTGTGGATCACAATGAACTGTGGGAAACTCTGAAAGAGATGGGAATACCAAACCACCTTACCTGCCTCTTGAGAAACCTGTATGCATGTCAGGAGGCAACAGTTAGAACTGGACAAGGAACAACAGACTGGCTCCAAATAGGAAAAGGTGTATGTCAAGGCTGTATATTGTCACCCTGCTTATTTAACTTACATGCAAAGTGCATCATTAGAAATGCTGGGCTGGAAGAAGCACAGGCTGGAATTAAGCTTTTCGGGAGAAATATCAATAACCTCCGATATGCAGATGACACCACTCTTATGGCAGAAAGTGAAAAAGAACTAAAGGGCCTTTTGATAAAGTGAAAGAAGAGAGTGAAAAAGTTGGCTTAAAACTCAACATTCAGAAAACTAAGATCATGGCATCCAGTCCCATCACTTCAAGGCAAATAGATGGGGAAACAGTGTATCAGACTTTATGTTTTTGGGCTTCAAAATCACTGCAGATGGTGACTGTAGCCTTGAAATTAAAAGACGCTTATTCCTTGGGAAAAAATTTATGACCAACCTAGACAGCATATTAAAAATTGGAAACATTACTTTGTCCACAAAGGTCCATCTAGTCAAGCCTATGATTTTTCCAGTAGTCATATATGGATGTGAGAGTTGGACTGTAATGCCAAAGAACTGACACTTTTGAACTATGATGTTGGAAAAGACTCTAGAGAGTCCCTTGGATTGCAAGGAGATCTAACCAATCCATCCTAAAGGAAATTAGTCCTGAATATGCATTGAAAGGACTGATGTTGAAGCTGAAACTCCAATAATTTGGCCACTTGATGTGAAGAGATGACTCAATTGAAAATATCCTGATGCTGGGAAAGATTGAAGGCAGGAGGAGACGGGGTCAACAGAGGATGAGATGGTTGTATGGCATTACCGACTCCATGGACATGAGTTTGAGTAAACTCTGGGATTTGGTGATGGACAAGGAGGTCTGGCGTTTAACAGTCCATCTTTTAACAAAGATTCAGACATGACTGAGCAACTGAACTGAATGCTTTTGAGATAGAAACGAGAGGGCACAGTTATTAACAGAATGAAGAGGGGGCACAGTTAAGTTCAGTTCAGTCACTCAGTCATGTCCAACTCTTTACGACCCCATGAATCGCAGCACACCAGTCCTCCCTGTCCATCACCAACTCCCGGAGTTCACTCAGACTCACGTCCATCGAGTCAGTGATGCCATCCAGCCATCTCATCCTCTGTTGTCTCCTTTTCCTCATGCCCACAATCCCTCCCAGCATCAGAGTCTTTTCCAATGAGTCAACTCTTCGCCTGAGGTGGCCAAAGTACTGGAGTTTCAGCTTTAGCATCATTCCTTCCAAAGAACACCCAGGGCTGATCTTCTTTAGAATGGACTGGTTGGATCTCCTTGCAGTCCAAGGGACTCTCAAGAGTCTTCTCCAGCACCACAGTTCAAAAGCATCAATTCTTCGGCACTCAGCTTTCTTCACAGTCCAACTCTCACATCCATACATGACCACTGGAAAAACCATAGCCTTGACTAAACGGACCTTTGCTGGCAAAGTAATGTCTCTGCTTTTGAATATGCTATCCAGGTTGGTCATAACTTTCCTTCCAAAGAGTAAGCGTCTTTTAATTTCATGGCTGCAATCACCATCTGAGGTGATTTTGGAGCCCCCAAAAATAAAGTCTGACACTGTTTCCACCGTTTCCCCATCTATTTCCCATGAAGTGATGGAACCAGGTGCCATGATCTTCGTTTTCTGAATGTTGAGTTTTAAGCCAACTTTTTCACTCTCCTCTTTCACTTACCTCAAGAGGCTTTTTAGTTCCTCTTCACTTTCTGCCATAAGGTTGGTGTCATCTGCATATCTGAGGTTATTGATATTTCTCCTGGCAATCTTAATTCCAGCTTGTGCTTCTTCCAGCCCAGCGTTTCTCATGATGTACTCTGCATAGAAGTTAAATAAGCAGGGTGACGATATACAGCTTTGACGTACTCCTTTTCCTATTTGGAACCAGTCTGTTGTTCCTTGTTCAGTTCTAACTGTTGCCTTCTGACCTGAATATAGGTTTCTCAAGAGGCAGGTCAGGTGGTCTGGTATTCCCATCTCTTTCAGAGTTTTCCACAGTTTATTGTGATCCACACAGTCAAAGGCTTTGGCATAGTCAATAAAGCAGAAATAGATGTTTTTCTGGAACTCTTGATTTTTTGATGATCCAGCAGATATTGGCAATTTGATCTCTGGTTCTTCTGCCTTTTCTAAAACCAGCTTGAACATCTGCAAGTTCATGGTTCACGTATTGCTGAAGCATGGCTTGGAGAATTTTGAGCATTACTTTACTCGTGTGTGAGATGAATGCATTTGTGCAGTAGTTTGAACATTCTTAATCATTGCCTTTCTTTGGGATTGGAATGAAAACTGACCTTTTCCAGTCCTGTGGTCACTGCTGAGTTTTCTAAATTTGCTGGCATGTTGAGTGCAGCACTTTCACAGCATCATTTTTCAGGATTTGAAACAGCTCAACTGGAATTCCATCACCTCCACTAGCTTTGTTTGTAGTGATGCTTCCTAAGGCCCACTTGACTTCACATTCCAGGATGTCTGGCTTTAGGTGAGTGATCACACCATCGTGATTATCTGGATTGTGAAGATCTTTTTTGTACAGTTCTTCTGTGTATTCTTGCCACCTCTTCTTAATATCTTCTGCTTCTTTTTGGTCCATACCATTTCTGTCCTTTATTGTACCCATATTTGTATGAAAAATTCCCTTGGTATCTCTAATTTTCTTTAAAAGATCTCTAGGCTTTCCCATTCTATTGTTTTCCTCTATTTCCTTGCATTGATGGCTGAGGGAGGCTTTCTTATCTCTCCTTGCTATTCTTTGGAACTCTGCATTCAAATGGGTATATCTTTCCTTTTCTCCTTTGCTTTTCACTTCTCTTCATTTCACAGCTATTTGTAAGGCCTCCTGAGACAGCTATTTTGCCTTTTTTAAAAAACTATATTTGGAGGCTAATTACTCTACAATATTGGAGTGTTTTTCTAGGTGATGGTCTTGATTCCTGTCTCCTGTACAATGTCATGAACCTCTGTTCTTTGGTCAGGCATCCTGTCTATCAGATCTTGTCCCTTAAATCTATTTCTCACTTCCACTGTATAATCATAAGGGATTTGATCTAGGTCATACCTGAATGATCTACTGGTTTTCCCCACTTTCTTTAATTTACATCTGAATTGGGCAATAAGGTGTTCATGATCTGAACCACAGTCTGCTCCTTGTCCTGTTTTTGCCGAGTGTATAGAACTTCTCAATTAGAAAGAAGGATGTAGCTGGTTCTCATCTGCTCTCCAGTTGGAAGACACACATTTCATCTCCCTCTATGGCATTCTCTCACCCTGGCTGTAGAGTCCATAAGCCTGCTGTCTCCCTCTTTCTGAATTTTTCAGACTCCAAGTGGGAAATTGGAGTTTTTTACTTCACTCATAACACAGGTTTATGGCATGGGAGTCTCCTCTACAAAGCTGATAACGCTGCTGGCTTCTAGCAGGAGGTAAGGCTTGAGCCATACTTGAAGGGGTTTCTATCATATCCTGTGTCCCCTCAACTTTGGGGATGGTGATCACCGGGGACAGGCCTCTCCAGCTCTCTGCCTCTCATTCCCAGACCTTTGTTCGCCTCTGACTTGGGTTTTGATCTCTCTTCTGTGGAGGAAGTCTTGGTTGGCTCTTTCCTTGCCAACTGTACTCTTTATACCAGCACCAGTGCTCCTTAGCTATAACCTCAAGAATTCCATTTTCATTCCTTTTACACAAACATTCACACCATAGCAAGGGACAATTTAATACTCTGGTAAAATAGTTTGCTGTAATAGTTTCTACTTATTGATTTTCTCTTCTGTGCTATGAACTGCAGTAAGCACTTTTACATCAACAATAACTCCATGAAATTGATATTACTTTTCAGTACCCAATTTACAGATGAAAAATTTCATTCAGAGAATATAATTATCAACTGGAGTTTGGAAGAATGCCCCTGTTAGGAGGTGGCCTCCCTTATTTATCTGATAAATCTGCTGGGAACCTAAGAGTTTCCAGTTTTTGGAGGAATCAGGTAGAAAGAAAAGACATGTTTTAATTATACTTACAAAGGTCTAATTTTACCAACTTGTTTTTGTTATTGTTGTTGTTGTTGTTATTTTTAAAATAAATTTATTTATTTTAATTGGAGGCTAATTACTTTACAATATTGTATTGGTTTTGCCATACATCAACATGAATCCACCACAGGTATACACGTGTTCCCCATCCTTAACCCCTCTCCCTCCTCCCTCCCGGTACCATCCCTCTGGGTTGTCTCAGTGCACCAGCCCCAAGCAACCAGTATCATACATTGAACTTGGACTGGCGATTCATTTCATATATGATATTATACATGTTTAAATGCCTTTCTCCCAAATCATCCCACCCTCTCCCTCTCCCACAGAGTCCAAAAGACTGTTCTATACATCTGTGTCTCTTTTGCTGTCTCACTTTTAGGGTTATTGTTATCATCTTTCTAAATTCCATATATATGCATTAGTAGACTGTATTGGTGTTTTTCTTTCTGGCTTACTTCACTCTGTATAATAGGCTCCAGTTTCATCCACCTCATTAGAACTGATTCAAATGTATTCTTTTTAATGGCTGAGTAATACTCCATTGTGTATATATACCACAGCTTTCTTATGCATTCATCTGCTGATGGACATCTAGGTTGCTTCCATGTCCTGGCTATTATAAACAGTGCTGTGATGAACATTGGGGTACATGTGTCTCTAGGCAGTTCTATTTCCAGTTTTTTAAGGAATCTCCACACTGTTCTCCATAGTGGCTGTGCTAGTTTGCATTCCCACCAACAGTGTAAGAGGGTTCCCTTTAAGTCATCATTATCTTGAAAAGAAGGGTTTCCTTATATCTATAAAATGCTAGCCAAAACCAGTAATATTTTAGACAAAAATCATAAAAATTATAACCATATTCACAAGTTCACTCAGCATCTAGTCCTTTTTTTTAACAGTTTTATGAACCCATCAGACTTTTTGTTAGAATTATATAATTCCTTACAAAGTTTAGCAGCAAGGTCTGAAAGTTATCAGAAACCTGTATTTATCAAAAGTCCTTCCTATGAATCTTCTTGAAGAAGAAGCACTTTGTAATACTATCTGAGTACAAAAATAACAATCTGTAAATGATAGAAGATTTTTCCATAATTGTGCATGCTATAAAAGTTAATAAACTGTATTTCTCTTGTTCATCTGTCTTACATCATTTGAATCTCCAAGGCCCCAGCCAGAGAGCCTAGAAGAGTAAAAGAAAGAGGAATTTTCCTCTCTCCTACACAGTAAAATATACATAATCTAAGACTAATCATTTCCACATTTTTTAAATGTACTGCTCTGTGACATTAATTATATTCACATTGTTGTGAATCCATCCCTAGAACGTCTACATCTTCCCTTTAGATTTTATTAGGTTTGTCATAGCTTTCCTTCCAAAGAGCAAGTGTCTTTTCATATCATGCTGCAGTCACTGTCTGCAGTGATTTTGGAGCCCAAATAAAATCTCACTGCTTCTACTTTTTCCCCATCTATTTGCCATGAAATGATGGGACCAGATACCACGATCTTAGCTTTTTGATTATTGAGCATTAAGCCAGCTTTTTCACTCTTGTCTTTCACCCTCATCAAGAGACTCTTTAGTTACTCTTTCTTTGTGCCTCTAGAGTGCTATCATCATCAGTTCAGTTCAGATGCTCAGTCGTGTGCAACTCTTTGTGACCCCATGGACTGCAGAACACTAGGCTTCAACTGCATATCTGAAGTTATTGATATTTCTCCTGGCAATTTTTATTCCAGTTTGTGCTTTATCTAGTCTGGCACCTTGCATGATGCTCTGCATATAAGTTAAATAAGCAGGGTGACATTATACAGCCTTGTCATACTCCTTTCCCATTTTTTGTTTGTCTGAAGAAGTATTCATTTTTCCTTTACTTTTGAAAATCATTTCACAAACTATAGAATTCTAAATTGGTGTTTTTTTTTTTTTCCTCTCAACATTTAAAGCTTTTTCACTCTACTCTCTCCTTGTTTGGATGGTTTCTGAGTAGAATTGGATACAATTCTTATCTTTATTCCTTTATAGACAAAGTGTTTTTCTTTAATTTGAAAATAATAAGCATAGTTGTAGGGTTTTTTTTTTCTTCTTCTCTGTTACACTGCTGTTTATTTCTAGCATTTCTTCTTTGTTCCTTCTTAGAATCTACATCTTTCTGATTCTATTGCCCATCTATTTTTGCATGCTGTATACTTTATCCTTTAGAGCCCTTGGTATACTAATTATGTTATTGTCATTGTTGTTTAGTCACTCAGTCGTGTTCAACTCATTTGTGACCCCATGGACTGTAGCCCACCAGGCTTCTCTGTCTATAGGATTTCCCAGGGAAGAATACTAGAGTGGATTGCCAATTTCTTCTCCAGGGGATCTTCCTGACCCAGGGATTGAACCCAGGTCTCCTGCATTGGCAGGCAGATTCTTTACCACTGAGTCACCAGGAAAGCCGGAGTTGCTTTTATTTTTTATTAAATTTTAATTGGAGGCTAATTACTTTACAATATTGTAGTTGTTTTGACATACATTGACATGAATCAGCCATGGGTGTACATGTGTTCCCCATCCTGAACCCCCCTCGCAACTCCCTCCCCATCCCATCCCTATGGGTCATCCCAGTGCACCAGCCCTGAGCATCCTATCTCATGCATTGAACCTGGATTGGCGATATATTTCACATATGATAATATACATTTTGTTGCTAAGTCACTTCAGTCGTGTCTGACTCTGTGTGACCCCATAGATGGCAGCCCACCAGGCTCATCCATCCCTGGGATTCTCCAGGCAAGAACACTGGAGTGGGTTACCATTTCCTTTTCCAATGCATGAAAGTGAAATGTGAAAGGGAAGTCGCTCAGTCGTGTCCAACTCTTCGCGGCCCCATGGACTGCAGCCTACCAGGCTCCTCCATCTGTGGGATTTTCCAGGCAAGAGTACTGGAGTGGGGTGCCATCGCCTTCTCCAGATAATATACATGTCTCAGTGCTATTCTCTCAAATCATCCCACCCTCGCCTTCTCCCACTGAGTCCAAAAGACTGTTCTATACATCTGTGTCTCTTTTGCTGTCTCGCTTTTAGGGTTATTGTTATCATCTTTCTAAATTCCATATATATATATATATATATATATATATATATATATATAAATTAGTATGCTGTATTGGTGTTTTTCTTTCTGGCTTATTTCTGGTCTGATGTTTCCAACATCCCTGCTATGTCTGGTTCTGATGATGCTTTGTCTCTTCAAAAAAAATTTTTTTTTCTTTTGCATTTTGCTGTGCCTTGTAACTTTTTCTTGAAATGTAGACATGATGTCCTGGATTAAAGGCACTGCTATTAGTGGATTTTAGTAATGAGGAGGTGAGATGTGAGGGCAGGCAGATCCCACGATTAGGTCTCAGCCCCTCAGTGAGCCTCTTCCTCTGGACTGTGAACCTCACAAGTGTTTCTCATTTTTTTCTCCCCCACCCCTTCTCTTATATGGGACAGAATAGCTCAAGCCAGCTAGAGCTGGGTATTCCCTTCCCTGGGTCAGTTGGCTCAGTTAATACTCTAGAGGATTAGACTCTAGTACTAGTTTTCCCCTGGGAAAGGCCTTCTTCAGAAGACTGAGTGTTCTGGTTATTTCAAATTGGCTCCTCCTCATCCCCCTACTCCCAGCAGGAAGGCTGAGGAGACTTTCCCTGGTATTTTCTGTAGGATCCCTGTGAAACTCCTGGAGGCAAGGTTCACAGTATTATGAGTCCCTTCATTACCAGGTCCCCCTGAGGTTTTTTTTACTCTCAGATTGTTCACACTGAGCCTCCAGCAGTTTTTCGGTTATGGCTCTGGTTTCCTCTCCAAGCGCAGGCTACCATGGTGGTTTCACCCTGAGAAGCCTCAACTTCCTCTGTTCACCTGTGGGCCTCCCCAGTCTTGGGGGTGGCAGTTTGCCTCCTCTGACAGATGCAAAAGGAAGTCTCCCTTTCCTTTTTTAAATCTACACTCACCTAAGTTATCTTATCCAATACCAAGGACTGTTTTTCATTTTTTTACATTTTTGGTTTTTTTATTTTTTCTTTTTGCTCCCAGGTTTATAGAAGACTGACTCCTTGGTTTTCATGTTTTGGCTGTTTCTCATCTGAGTAGGCTTCTTGACTACCTAATTAAAATCAGGGCTTGCCAGCCATCTCCAGCTATTCTCACTTCTTGTTCTTCATCAGTTCAGTTTAGTCACTCAGTCGTGTCCGACTCTTTGTGACCCCATTAACTGCAGCACACCAGGCCTCCCTGTCCATCACCAACTTTCAGAGTTTACCCAAACTCATGTCCATTGAGTCCGTGATGCCATCCAACCATCTCATCCTCTGTCATCCCCTTCTCCCCCTGCCCTCAATCTTTCCCAGCATCAGGGTCTTTTCCAATGAGTCAGCACTTCTGATATTATCTTGTTCATTCATTAACTTGTTTACTGTCTATCTCCTACTAATTCAATGTAAACACTGTGAGAAGATAAAACTTATACGTTTTGTAAGCCATTGATTCTTAGCACTTTGAAGGGTATGTGATGTGTGATAGGTGTTCAAAAGCACTTGTTTAAAAATAATTCATAATTTATTTAATCATGTTGCTGGTGCTAAACTTTGAAGTTAGGGTGTTTCTAAATTCTATTATAATTTAATAATAATCATTGCTCTGAGAAACATTTGTATATAGATAAAGTTGTGCATGAATAGTTTTCTGTAAATGACTTTTTTGCCTTCATTATCTTGTAGGTAAAAATCCTATTGGGTAAAAGAAAGTGAACAATTTAAGGCTTTTAATAAATATTGTCAAATTATTATCTGAAAAGGCTATTCTAATTTATAGTTTACCAATAGTAGATTACAGTGCATATCACACTTTTAATTAGTGTGGGATGGGCTGAATAAAGCACAAGCTGGAATCAAGATTGCCGGAAGAAATAACAGTAATGTCAGATATGTAAATGACCTTATGATAGAAAGTGAAGAAGAACTAAAGAGCCTCTTGATGAAAGTGAAAGAGGAGAGGGAAAAAGTTGGCTTAAAGCTCGACATTCAGAAAACTAAGATCATGGCATCCAGTCCCATCACTTCATGGCAAATAGATGGGGAAACTGGAAACAGTGGCTGACTTTATTTTGGGGGGTTCCAAAATCACTTCAGATGGTGACTACAGCCTTGAAATTAAAAGACACTTATTCCTTGGAGGGAAAGTTATGACCAACCTAGACAGTATATTAAAAATCAGAGACATTACTTTGCCAACAAATGTCCATCTACTAAAGGCTATGGTTTTTCCAGTAGTCATGTATGGATGTGAGAGTTGGACTATAAAGAAGGCTGAGCACTGAAGAAATGATGCTTTTGAACTGTGATATTTGAAAAGACTCTTGAAATTCCCTTGTACCTCAAGAAGATCCAACCAGTCCATCCTAAAGGAGATCAGTCCTGAGTGTTCATTGGAAGGACTGATGTTGAAGCTGCAACTCCAATACTTTGGCCACCTGATGTGAAGAACTGACTCATTTGAAAATACCCTGATCCTGAGAAAGATTGAAGGTGGGAGGAGAAGAGGACGACAGAGGATGAGATGGTTGGATGGCATTACCAACTCAATGGACATGAGTTTGGGTAAACTCTGGGAGTTGGCGAGGGACAGGGAGGCTTGGTGTGTTGCAGTCCATGGTGTTGCAAAGAGTTGGACACGACTGAGCAACTGAACTGAACTGATTCTGTTTTTTTAAAAGTGTTGCTAATTTAATAGATGAGATTGAATATATTTGTATGTTTATATTATCTTATTGCAGATGGTGATTGCAGCCATGAAATTAAAAGACGCTTACTCCTTGGAAGGAAAGTTATGACCAACCTAGACAGCATATTATAAAGCAGAGACATTACACTGCCAACAAAGGTCCATCTAGTCAAGGCTATGGTTTTTCCAGTGGTCATGTGTGGATGTGAGAGTTGGATGGTAAAGAAAGCTGAGGGCCGAAGAATTGATGCTTTTGAACTTTCATATTGGAGAAGACGCTTGAGAGTCCCTTGGACTTCAAGAAAATCCAAACAGTCCATCCTAAAGGAGATCAGTCCCGGGTGTTCATTGGAAGGACTGATGTTGAAGCTGAAACTCCAATACTTTGGCCACCTCACATGAAGAGTTGACTCATTAGAAAAGACACTAATGCTGGGAAGGATTGGGGGCAGGATGAGAAGGGGATGACATTGGATGAGATGGCTGGATGGCATCACTGACTTGATGGACATGGGTTTGGATAGACTCCGGGAGTTGGTGATGGACAGGGAGGCCTGGCGTGCTGTGATTCATGGGGTCTAAAAGAGTTGGACACGACTCAGCTACTGAACTTAACTGATTATCTTATTATTTGTATTACTTTGCTGTAATTTTCTTTTTGCTTACTCTTTTTCTAGATTGTGAGTGTAATGAAAACAGGGATTTCATCTTTTTAGGTATATTCTTTTCTGAGGACACCTTTATCAACTCTTAGCAGTTTTTGGACACTTATATAAATAATGAACTAGTTTTCCAAAAGGCTTAAATCAAAATAACTGAAGATCCTATTATTATTATGATATCTTAATGTGGTTTAGTCACTCAGTCGTGACCCCATGGACTGTAGCCTGCCAGTTCTCTCGACCCACGGGTTTTCCCAGGCAAGAATACTGGAGTGAGTTGCTGTTTCCTTCTCCAGGGGATTTTCCTGACCCAGGGATCAAACCTGAGTCTCCTGCTTGGCAAGCAGATTCTTTACCACTGAGCCTCCAGGGAAGTCATTGGCTCACATTGAGCACTTTTGCTTCAGTTTTTACATCAGGGCTCTATATGATAGTATAATGATTCAGAAATGACTGAGGGCCAGTGGGAAGTAACACAGGTAACTCATTACTAATAACAAAGTTCTGAAATGTGAGTGTGACTTCTTTCCATGAATTAGATCACATTCAAGATTTGAATACTAACATGATCCTTATTTACTTTCTTTCTTAAGTGGGAGAGAAATTTGTGGTGTTAAATTCTGTCCATTGGTTACAGCAGTGCTGTCCACAGAAATATATAGTGACCCACATCTATAAATTTAAGTTTGCAATAAACATGTGAAAAAGATAAAAGGGACAAGTGAAAGTAATATTAGTAAGACCTTTTTGAAACTATGTGTCAGAAATATATCAGCATGTAATAAACAGGAAAAAATCATTGAGATGAAAAAAGAGTTTTATGCTATCTTTGAAATGTGTAGTGTATTGTATAGTTAAGTGCTAAGTCACTTCAGTCATGTCCGACTCTGTGCGACCCCATAGACGGCAGCCCAACAGGCTCCCCTGTCCCTGGGATTCTCCAGGCAAGATCACTGGAGTGGGTTGCCATTTCCTTCTCCAACGCGTTAAAGTGAAAAGTGAAAGTGAAGTCACTCAGTCGTGTCCGACTTTTAGCGACCCCATGGACTGCAGCCTACCAGGCTCGTCCGCCCATGGGATTTTCCAGGCAAGAGTACTGGAGTGGGGTGCCATTGCCTTTTCCGATTGTACTGTTAAAGCACACCCCAATTTGGACCAGAAGCATTTAAAGTCCTCAAAATCATTATGAGAATAGTGTTACTGTATTTGACAACCCAGGGTTTATAATATTAATAAGGATTTTCATGGGTTCAAGAGAGTTAATGTAGTTTTCATAATTGGAAGGATGTTCCTCATAGGTGTCATAGTTTGGGTTCCCCCAGTAGCAGACCATGAGGCAAACATTTGCATGAAAGTGGTTTATTTTAGAAGTGATCCAAGGAAAACACATGTATGGAGTGGATAAGTGAGACAAAAAAGGAAAGGAAACCAATAAAATTGTGTGTTATCAAGAAAGTTACTGCTTTTGCAACTGTGTTCCTTCCTTCAGAGTCACCCTGGGAGACAGAATTATTCCAGCTGACAGGCAAGGGCACTGGGGCATTTATCTACCCACTCCCCATCCATCACTGGTTAAGGGCTGAATCCAAGGTTTTTTACTTGCTTTGCATATGGCCCCAGTGTGGTTCCATAGCTAGAAAGAGGCCCTAAGTGGAGAGTTTCAGATAAGCAATGAGCTCCTTAGTCCTGGAGAAGAGTCAGAGGACACGAGCTAGAAAGTAACAGCTTCTGCTCCAGCAGGTCACACCATCCAAGGAGGGATCCTGTTAGCTTCAGGAGCCCTAGGGACTTATGTCACTGAGACTCTGCTTTGTACCAATCGTCCTGTTCACTTATGTATCCCTAGTTCCTGGAATAGTAGGTGTTCAATAAATAGCTGTTGACTGTATGGCTTTCCCTGAGTACCTGCTTTACTCTTTTAGGCTCTCCATGTAAATAAATGGGGCACATGGTTACCAATCATGTGTCATGTCCTTAAAACTCCCTCATCAGAAAGGAAAAAAGAGGTTTTCTCTTTCTAGCTCCAGCAAAAAAGAAAACAGAAATTACCCTCCGCTCAACATTCTCAAGGAAGAAATCCAATTGGTCTGGTTAGCCATGAGGTTATATGTGGGCCAATCCCTTTGCATATTGACATGACATATTATGATTGGCTAGATTTCAGTTGGGTGCCCAGCCCTGAGTTTACAGAGGTAGATATATTACTAGAAGGAGGAGTGATACAGAGATTGTCACCATATTCAGAACTATGGATACCCACAGGATTATGTTTAAATTGTGAATCCCATTTGTCATGTATGTCTTGATAGAAAAATGCTTGAGGACTAGCCTTGTCCCACCTGAGCCATTTTAGTTCTGTTGTTAAACCTGCTGCAGATTTAACACAGCTTTGACCATATGTCAGATATCCTATAGACCAGTGGTCTCCAACCTTTTTGGCACTAGGGACCAGTTTCATGAAAGACAGTTTGTCCATGGACCAGGGAGGGTGGGATGGTTTTGAGATGATTCAAGCTCATTACATTTATTGTGTACTTACTTCTTTTATTATTATGTTGTGACTATATAATGAAATAATTATACAACTCACCATACTGCAGAATCAGTGGGAGCCCTGAGCTTGTTTTTCTGCAACTAGATAGTCTCATTTTGGGGTGATGGGAGAGACTGACATCTGAAGTGTACTGTTTATGTCCAATGTACTCTGCAATCAGATTTTGGTTGCTGTTAGCGCAGAAAAGCCTGCTTCCCAAAGATAGCTTGTTGAATATGGAAGCAGACTTTTCAGTGCTTTGTGGCAATCTCAGGATATTCTGTCTTTAATCTAGAACACATAGATATTTGAAATTGTTTCAAACATACTTTTTAGATCATCATCACTTACAATCTCAAGAAGGTGATCCTCTCTTACAGCAGATAAAGTTGATTCACCTGGCTTATTTGCAAATGGATCACAGATCTATTCCTTCCCAGTTCAAGAGTGTTTTGTGGTTGGGAAGTAATGCTCAAACTCTTTCAAAAGCTGAAATAGGTGATCACACACCAGCCAGGATGAAGAAGGCTCTGGCTCAGTCTCTTTCAAAATCTCCATTAATATTTGAAACATGTCAAAACCCCAGTGTTCACTTGTTACCTCCATAATTCCAGTTTGGCATTGAATGCAGCCACTTTATCTGCTGGCTTAAACAGAGTTGTCCTTCTCCCCCAAAGTGATAGACAGATTTAATTCATTGAGAAGGTTTAGTATGTCACACAGGTAAGCAAGATTTGCAATCACTTCTGTGTCACTGAAAGGTACTGCCAGAAATCTCTGGAGCATCTCTTGTACCTCAAAAACTCTGGCCAGTGATCTACCTTTAGAAAGTCTTCTCACTTTTTCGTGCATAAGAAATGTGTGTGCTCTGCATCCATCTCCTCACAGAACTGCATGAACAGACGTGAGCTAAGGGCACGCACTGTGATGTAGTTGATCATTTAGTCACATCCTGCAAACATTGTTACATTTAGGTGACACTTTTCAGCTAGCCAGCATTTCTCTATGGATAACAGTGTATATCGACTCATGTTTAAAAGTGAGCTCTTTGACCCAAAGTAGTGAAACAAGAAGGCCATCCAGTCATGGCAACCACTGTGTGCACAGACCAACACAAAATGACCAATTCAGTTTTCCTGATATGTAATTTCAAAGACTTAAATAGTTCTGTAGCTGTGGTATTGCTTGGCAATAAAAGCACACACAACATATCCTCATGCACATCCTCCTGAAAATATAGCTCATAGAAACAAGCATTGTTGCCTTTTTGTCAACATCAGTAGACTTGTTAGGTTGGATTGCATACCATGGTGACTCATTAATCTTTCCTACAATTGTGTCTCAGTATCCTCTGCTGTTTCACCAATTCATCTAGCTATGGTCTAGATGAATTCATCTAGCCAAAAGAGGGAAAGGTGCCACCTTTTGAACTGCAGCCTCTCCTAAAAATTCATGAAAGCTGTCCTCAGCAGCAGGTAGGATTGACTCTTCAGTAAGAGTGAAGGACTTTTTAACTTTAGCAATGATGTTCACCACTAAGAATGATGCTCTCAGTGCAGACACATTTGATGAGGTTGTGGCCATCACTAATTGCTTCTGTTCTTCGTGTTCACGTATTTCCTTTTGAAAAACTCCAAAGGCTTGTCTTTCAATGCAGGGTGCTTGTTTTCCATGTGAAAACAGTTGTGACGGTTTCATGGCTTCATTGCATAAACTGGTTGCAAATATATGTGTTGCACTTAACATGTAATTGAAGTAGAACTCTTGATACTTTATCTTAATTGAAGTTTTCTTTTGTTGGCAGTCTTAGACTGTTTTGCTGTCTCATCATTGGGTCTCTCCCCCTTATCAAAGAAGATGTGACTCTGTTTGTTTTTTTTACTCATTTTGGCTAAAGTTAGCTTGTGGGCTTACCAAAACTGTGACAGTATGCAGTGCAGGAAAGAGGCACTGATGGAAGTAATGGGCAGGCCTTGTGCACACTAAAATTAGTGTTGGATTCTGCCTTAAAGTCTGTCACAAGATGCAGCTGTGCAATTGAAGTACCAACTCATGTGCTACTGTACGGCCTGCCAACAGATGCAGCTTGTCACTTGCCACTCATTGAAAGGGTCTTGATATGAGTCTGCAAGCAACTGGCTTATTATGGACCCTCTGCTGTCAACCTCTCTGCTAATGATAATCATACTTGCAGGTGTTCCCCAGTGCTAGCATCATCACTTCAGCTCTACCTCAGATCATAAGGTATTAGAGTCTCACAAGGAGTGCTCAACCTAGATCCCTCACATGAGCAGTTCACAGTAGGGTTCATGCTTCTATGAGAATCTAATGCTGCTGCTAATCTCACAGAAGGTGGTGATCAGATGGCAATGTGAGTGATGAGAAGTGGCTCTAAATACCCATCAAGCTTCTCTTCCTCGCCCATTGCTCACCTCTTGCTCTGTGGCCTGGTTCCTAATAGGCCATAGATCAGGGGCTAGGGACTCCCGCTGTAGACCATATAATAATTTATAGTTTGCACAGATACAGATTTCCCCCATGATCCATGAGGTTTATTTGGAAATGAATCATCAAGTCCAACAAGGTTGAATTTCTCCTTAGATATTGTTTTGTCAATGGCTGGCTTCATTAACTCAACATAATATATTCAATGCTCATCCATGTTGTGGCATACATACATGTATCTATCATTACAAATAATATCCTATTGCATGTAATACCAGATTTTATTTATCCATTCATTAGGTGGTGTACACTTGCTTCCTCCCACCCGTAACACCCTTAATTATTACCTTTTCATGAATAATGGTGTTATACCATTAGTAACTAAGTTTTCATGTGTACATATGTTTTCATTTATTCTGGATAGATAACTATGAGCAGAATTTCTGGGTTATGTGGTAACTTTGTGGTTGTACCATTTTATATTCCCACCAGCAATACATGAGACTTCCAGTTTCTATACATCCTTTCCATCACTTGTTATTGTTCTTTTAGTTGTAGTATTGAACAATTTCAGATCAGTAAACAAGTGCAGATAGAGGTCTTATGACATCTCCCCCATATTCGTAAGCTCTGTATCTGGCCTAGTGGTCCTGCACCTGAAAGGCATTCACTGAACACCTATTCAAAACAAAAAGTTTTTGTCATTTTTTAATTGAAAGGTAATTGCTTTATAGAATTTTGTAGTTTTCTGTCATACATCAACAAGAATCAGCCATAGGCATACCCATGTCCCCACCCTCCTGGATCTCCCTCCCATCTTCCTCCCCACCTCACCCTTCAGCCTTTCGCAGAGTCCATGTTTGAGGTCCCTGAGTCATACAGCAAATTAATATTGGCTATCTATTTTACATATGGTATTGTGAATTTCTATGTTACTTTCTCCATACATCTCCCCTTCTCCCTCCTCTCCTCCAACTCTATCCATAGATCTGTACTCTAAGTGTGTTTCTCCATTGCTGCACTGAAAATAAATTCATCAGTGTCATTTCTTCAGATTCCACATATATGTGTCAGTATACAGTTTTTATATTCCTCTTTCTGACTTACTTCACTCTGAATAATAGGCTCTAGTTTCGTCCACCTTATTAGAATAGATTCAAGTCTGCTCCTTTTCATGGCTGAGTATTGGAGAAGAAAATGGCAACCCACTCCAGTGCTCTTGCCTGAAGAATCCCAGGGACGGGGGAGCCTGGTGGGCTGTCGTCTCTGGGGTAGCACAGAGTTGGACATGACTGAAGCAACTTAGCAGCAGCAGCAGCACTAGTCCATTGTATATATATGTGCCACAGCTTCTCTATCCATTTATATGTCGATGGACATCCAGGTTGCCTCCATGTTCTTGCTATTGTAAACAGTGCTGCAATGAACATTTGGGTACGTGTGTCTTTTTCTGTTTTTATTTCCTCTGGGTATATGCCTAGGAGTGGGATTGCTGGGTCATATGGTGGTTTTATGCCTAGCTTTTTAAGGAGTCTCCATACTGTCTTCCATAGTGACTGTATCAGTTTATATTACAAGAATGTTCCCCTCTCTCCATACCCTCTCCAGCATCCATTGTTTGTAGACTTTTTGATGATGGCCAGTCTGACTGGTGTGAGGTGGTAACTTCTTGTAGTTTCGACTTGCATTTGTCCAATAATGAGTGATGTTGAGCATCTTAGTGTGCCTGTTACCCATCTGTATGTCGTCTTTGGAGAAATGTCTCTTCAGGTCCCTTTCCCACTTTTTGATTAGGTTGTTTGCTTTTCTGGTATTGAGTTGTATGAGCTGCTTATATATTTTAGAAATGAATTCTTTATCAGTTGTTTCCTTTGCTATTATTTTCTCCCATTCTGAGGGTTGTCTTTTCACTTTGTAGTTTCCTTTGCTGTGCAAAAGCTTTTAAGTTTAATTAGGCTGCACTTGTTTACTTTTGTTATTATTTCCATTATTCTAGGAGGTGGGTAGGAGATCTTGCTTTGATTTATGTCATCGAATGCTGTGCCTATGTTTTCCTCTAAGAGTTTAATAGTTTCTGGTCTTACATTTAGGTCTTTAATCCACTTTGAGTGTATCTTTGTGTATTGTTTAAGGTAGTGTTCTAATTTCGTTCTTTTGCCTGTAGCTGTCCAGTTTTTCCAGCACCACTTATTGAAGTGGCTGTCTTTGCCCCATTGTATATTTTTGCTTCCTTTGTCAAAAATTAGGTACCCATAGGTGGGTGCATTTATCTCTGGGTTCTCTGTCTTGTTCCATTGTTCTATATTTCTGTTTTTGTGCCAGAACCATACTGTCTTGATTACTGTAGCTTTGTAGTTTAGTCTGAAGTCAGGAAGATTAATTCCTCCAGCTCCATTCTTCTTTCTGAAAACTGTTTTGGATATTCAGGATCCTCTATGCCTCCATATGAATTGTGAATTTTCTTGTTCTAGTTCTGTGAAAAGCACCATTGGTAATTTGATAGGGATTGCATTGAATCTGTTGATTGCACTTAGTAGTATAGTCATTTCAAAACAAACAGAGTTTTATTTGTATTTGTTTTAGTTTTTACAAAATACTTTCACAAATTCTGAGGTTGACAGTAACCCTGTTGGAAGTAGGATGAGTGAGGCATCTAGAGCTCTGGTTCCTTGGCTCCAGAGCCAGTCCTTTGAACAGTGTAACATTGGATTTGAACATTTCTTCTAAATATCATAGTAGTGTATGTTCAGAAAAGAATGCTAAGAAGTTTTTAAAAATATTAATTAAAAAAAATACAGCAGAAGCTGTAGGGACTGAGTGTATTTGACAGTTTGGAGACGCTAATTATGGTCTTGAGACAGTCATGGGGACCAGAGAGAAGAACAGTCTGGGGAAATGTGATGAGAGAAGTCACTAGACTTCCAACTTCAGCAAGCAATTTATTGATCTTTGAAGTAGAACTAGTAGCTGAACATTTATAGGGATGGAGAAATGTAGAGAATTTCAAAGAGAACTGGAAATCAAGTGAGGAGTGATTATTTAGATTGTTTGATTGCATTATCTGAGAAAGAGTTAACACCAGAAAGATAGGTAATTGGAAGTTGACAATTTTCAGCTTTGTCTTCCTTTTTTCAATAGAAAACTTCAAACGTGCATGAAATATCAAGAAAACAGTATAATAAACCACCAGCATGCCCATCAATAGAAAATTATCAACAGTTTGCCATTCTTATATGTTTGAGTTATAAAAAATATTTGAATACATTAAGGGTTTCTTTAAAATTAATTTCTCCTTCAGCTTTATTGAGGTATAATTGATGATCAAAAATTGTATATATTTACATGTACAACCTGATGACTTGACATACATATACATTGTGAAATGCTCATCATACCAAGCCAATCAATATATCTATCACTTTGCATCTTAATCATTTAATTTTTTCTCTCTTGTATGTTGAGAACTCCCAAACTCTACTCTCTCAGCAAATGAAAAGGGCACAGTACTGTACTGTCAACTGTAACCAATTTACTGTACACTAGTTCTGCAGGACATATTAATCTTGCATAACTGAAGCTAAAAGTCATTATTAATAACACCATTTTAGCCAAAGTACATGGGAAATTATCAAAGAATAATGAGAGGATCTTATTATAAGCACCACAAACTTTGATCTTTCTTCATTTAGAATGAAAGGGAAGAGAAGCTGCTGAGCTGGTAAGATGGCCACACAAATAACTTATCACTTATGAGTGGGAGCCCAAGATTTTATTCTCAGTCCTACAGCATTGATTCATTCAGATAGCATATTCCAGACACTTTTCACACACTGACCATCCAACAGTGAGACAGTCATGCTGGACTTGGACTTGAATCCAAATCAAAATTCATCATTTACTGATTCAAAGATCTTGGAGAATGCTGTCCTTGAGCCTCATCTTTCTCATCTGTAAAATAGAGATAATACCTTCTTGAATAGGGCATTGTGGGAGTTAAAAGTGAATTAAGTTTCCCACAAATGCACATAACCTGAATTCTATAACATATTGCCACTATTACTCCACTAGGCAGGCCCTGAGCTCATGATGAAAGAAATCATAAGGCAATCTCTCTGTCCCAAATTCCTCTTCAAAGAGGGCAGCAAAAATCTCACAGAGGTCCCCCCACAATGTAACCTGTGAGATGCAAGACACCTCACATATTGTGGCGATCTCCAATGAATTCATGTTTCAAAATCATTTGAAGTCTTCTATTCTTCTGTTACATTTGTTTAAGTTTTATAGCTCTACAAACAAAAGCTGTGCTAAACCCTCTTGTTGGCCATCATCAAATGTTTGGTGCCTGGTTTGTATTGGCCAAACCAAGGCCTTGTGCCCAATGTTCACTGAGGTGATATGAACTGAAATGTTGGCGTTTTGAGCAGAGAAAGGTTTATTGAAAGGGCCAAGCAAGGAGTAAGGATGCTCATGCTCAGAAGGCTGGAACTCCCCAGTGGATTTCAGGGGAGGTTTTTTAAAGGCAGACTAGGGGAGAGAGTGGAGAGTACTTGATTTAGCTTATGCATGATTCTCTGCTTGATGTTGAGGAGCACGGTAATGCAACAGGGGTTATCATCATAAATCCTTAGGTTCCAGTTTATCATGGTCATCATGCAGTTAACTTCTTCAACCTGGTGGACTTTTTAGCATCTGCAAAACAATTCGGGAATGTGCACCAAACATATTATCTGTAGCCTTCTAGGAGAAACTAAAGATTCTGTGACTGCAGTATGGCTAATCTATTGATAAAGTTTTTGTTTTTGTTGTTTGTTTTTTGTTTTTTTTATCACGTGTTCACATTTTTCCAGTCATTAATTCTTGAGCCAGCCTTTTGTGATTCAGATGAGGCCTGGGAGACTGAAGATTTTCTACAAACAAGAGACAGGCAGAGGGCATGGGGTGGGGGTAGGATCTATCCCAGGAAGGCCCCACTGGGTTCTGCTTCATTACAGTTGGAGAACTTCCCACAGCGCCCTTGTTTGGTTTTGATGAGGGCAGAGGGCCCAGCGAGGAGGCTGCTATCTCCTTCTGCTAGCTTTCTCCAGGTTTCCTCTGCAGCCCATGGGGAGCCTCTGAGCAGCAGAGATGGGCGGGGCCTGAGCCTCCTGTCTCCACCTTCCGGGTGAATGCCTGGGCTCCGAGCAGGAACTTCCACCGAGTTTGCAGCCAGGCGCATTCCTGGGAGCTGGGCTGGTTGTGCCCCGCAGTCACCCTGCTGCCTTTATCAAAGAGTTGATAACTTTGCCTCCCACCTGCGTGAGGCTTCTGGAAGAGTCTACCTGGCTGTCTCTTGGTCCTGCAGTCCCACACGTGGTGCCCTGTCTCTATCCTATGCCTGTGGCAGCACCTGCACAGAGCGGGTGCCTCAGAGGTGGACCTGGAGGCTGCTCAGTCTTGGGAGGTGGACCTGGTGCATAAAGGGCGGTCCACTCTCAGAAGCAGGTGTTCTCAGGCTCCGGCCCGGTGGACCTGTGAGGCGGCCAGTCTCCAGCATCCCCGCCAGCGCCTCCTGGAGCAGCAGGAGCCCCACCGCCTCCTGAGCAGGGAAACCCTGGTCTGTGTCCACCTTGGCTGGCAAGATGTTGCCTGTGTCCGCGAAGGTGAAGACCAGCCCGGTGCAGAAGGCCAACTTCTGCTCGCGCCTGTTTGTCTGGTGAGCGCCCTGTCTGAGTTGTGACATTCCACTGCGGGTCAAGCCTGACACTGTCGGCTTCTGTTGGGGACCAAGGGACAAGGCGAGGGAGCGTGCCTGGGTGCCTGGGGCCGGTGGGGTTGGGAGGTTGGGAGGGGTGGGGTTGGGAGGGGTACCAAGGAACCTGGTGTCAGGGGAACTGAGTCTCCCTGCCTTACTGCTCTCCGCCCAGCCAGCCCCGGAGCCTGAGAGCTGATGCAGCAGGAGTAGCAGGCAAGGAGGTTGCTCAGGGGGAGTCACTGCCCAGCGGGAGAAGGGACAGGGCTCCCTACTCTCCACCTTATCCAGTGGCCTCAGAACCATTCAGGAATTCACTGTCAGTTCTGAAATAAGCTGCAACTCCCCCCTGGCTCCCCCAAGCAAGCAGCTTGTGAACAATTTTCTTAATCTATTTAGTGCTCTGCATCTTTGCCATCTTCCAATAACGCCCCTACCTTTTCCCACCTTCCTTAGGTGAACATCTGAGTTCCAACAGCCCTGGGCTCCCTCTCTCCCCCTGTCTACCCAATGTCTTTCTTTCTGTCCCTCCTTCACTCCTTGTGTGGTCCTTTATGTCTTAGTACTTAGTTTTGGCCAATTTCATGTTTGTACAAAACACTATTGTATTTTTATGAAATGAATGGGGACACTATTCTGGAACATGTGTTGCTTTTGCCTGGGGCACACAGCCAGGAGTAGAGTATGTATTTGACCACAGCCCCTGGCCCTATTGTGAATATCTCCACTTCTACATTTGAGAACCAAACCCTGGGGATGGAGTCCCTGAAACCTGTGGGGTCTTATCCAGATCTCTGTCCTTCAGAGAAGCAGTACATGGTCTTGATGCAGGTGGTCCTGCCCAGGAGTCCTTTGGTCCTGAAGCCACTGACAGGTCCATGAGCTGGGAGGAAACACAGAGATGAAAAGCACTGCAGAGAGCTAAAGCTCTTAATTGAAGTCTTCATCTAATAGCTGGGACTACAGATGTACAGGCCTGAACCTTTGGATTTTAATCACACTTGGGTGATTATTAGGTCTTAAAGATAACCCATTTATCTTTTCCACAAATTCTGATACTTCTTTTATTGGACAGCCTAGGGGATCCCCAAGGGGATGGCAGCTTCTATGCTTGTTTTGATGGTGGTGTATTCAGTGCATGTAGCTACATCCCTTGGCTATTTGATCGCCCTTTAGGAAAGAGGGGCCTAGAAGAAGGAATTTGTGTGTGGTTACCATAAATAATAGCAAAGTAGACAAATGTCTCCTTAACGTCAAGTATGGCAAGAAACTCTCAAAGCACATTCTGTTTGTTGACTTTGAAAATGTATGTGCATAGAAATGGAAGGTGAAGACTTCCATTTTCGTTGGCACCCATTTCCAGTTTTCCTGCTGGGGAGGAAGGCGAGCTATTACCTCTTATTTCATGCTTGAAGACACTGAAGCATAGAGGTTGAGTAAGTTGCTTACCATTACACAGCTAGTAAGCGGTGGAGTGGGATCTCAAACCAGGAAGTCTGGTTCTGGAGTCTGTGTTTCTTGTGTATGAAACTGCTGTGCTTTTCATGGAATTGGTTGGCTGGACTTGTTCCAGGGTCCTGGCCCAGACTGAGACACCTTATGATGATGGGGAGGTTCTTTTTCCACTCAGATTCCCCCAACCAATAAGTAAGCTGATGGTGAGACTGGTAGAGCACAAGCTTTGCTCAGTGACCAAAGAATGAGAAATGGAGACTTAGTTTGCAAGTCAACCTCTCAGCCCAACTGGGTATATAGGAGGGTGGAAGTAAAAGGAAGGTAATCAGGTTAAAAGAGGGAAGAATATTCATGGCTTACCCAATAATGTGGTGTGATTTGGACCTGAAATTAAGGCAACACTCCTTTCAGTCCTTGTATGAGCTCTTTGCTTTGTTGTCATAGCCATTGTCAACTTTAGTGGTCCTGGTTGGTGTGTCATTTATCATGCTTATATATTACAGTGGATGCATAATGAGGCTCTGTGTCTACTAGATGTTAGGTCTTCTGCCATTTGGGTCCTACCTAGTTCTAATCAGTTCTTATTTTTTTCTTTCCTTTTATGATTGAGCCTGAAACTCAGATAAGAGCAGTTGGTTTCCATTCAAGGGAGGGGCAGGGATATATTTCTGGGGCATCAGCCTTTCCTTTTTCCTGCTCCTTATTACTGAAGGACTCTGAAGGGGCAAAGGTTCATCT
Organism: Bubalus kerabau; assembly: GCF_029407905.1. NCBI lineage: Eukaryota > Metazoa > Chordata > Mammalia > Artiodactyla > Bovidae > Bubalus > Bubalus kerabau. Next base: position 73,399,287 of record NC_073635.1, read on the forward strand.
TCTGATCTTGCTACCTGCTAAGCGTGGGCATTGTCACATATTGGGTTCGGTTCAATGCAGTCCCTCAGTGTCTGACTCTTTGTGATCCCATGGACTGCAGCACGCCAGGTTTCCTTGTCCATCATGAACTCCTGGAGTTTGCTCAAACTCATGTCCATTGAGTTGGTGAAGCCGTCCAACCATCTCATCCTCTGTCATCCCCTTCTCCTTCCACCTTCAATCTTTCCCAGCATCAGGGTGTTATCCAATGAGTCAGTTCTTTGCATCAGGTGGCCAAAGAATTGGAGTTTCAATCTCAGCATCAGTCCTTTCAATGAATATTCAGGAAAGATCTTCTTTAGGATTGACTGGTTGGATCTCCTTGCAGTCCAAGGGACTCTCAAGAGTCTTCTCCAAAACACAGTTCAAAAGCATCAGTTCTTTGGTGTTCAGTTTTCTTTATAGTCCAAACCTCACATCCATTCATGACTACTGGAAAAGCCATAGCTTTGACTAGACAGACTTTGTCAGCAGAGTAATGTCTCTGTTTTTAATATGCTGTCTAGGATGGCCATAACTTTTCTTCCAAGGATCAAGCATCTTTTAATTCATGGCTGCAGTCACCATCTGCAGTCATTTTCGAGCCTCCAAAATAAAGTCTGTCACTGTTTCCATGTTTCCCCATCTATTTGCCATGAAGTGATGGGAGCAGATGCATGATCTTCATCTTTTGAATGTTAAGTTTTATGCCAGCATTTTTCACTCTCCTCTTTCACCATCATCGAGAGGCTCTTTAGCTCTTTTCTTTCTGCCATCAGTTCAGTCAGTCAGTTCAGTCACTCAGTAATGTCCGACTCTTTGCGACCCCATGAACCACAGCACACCAGGCTGCCCTGTCCATCACCAACTCCCGGAGTTTACCCAAACTCATGTCCATTGAGTTGGTGATGCCATCTGACCATCTCATCCTCTGTCATCCCCTTCACCTCCTGCCTTCAATCTTTCCTAACATCAGGGTCTTTTCAGATGAGTCAGCTCTTTGTATCAGGTGACCAAAATATTGGAGTTCCAGCTTCAACATCAGTCCTTCCAATGAACACCCAGGATTGAGCTCCCTTAGGATGGACCTCTTGGATCTTCTTACAGTCCAAGGGACTCTCAAGAGTCTTCTCCAACACCACAGTTCAAAAGCATCAATTCTTCTGCACTCAGCTTTCCTTATAGCCCAACTCTCACATCCATACATAACTACTGGAAAAACCATAGTCTTGACTAGATGGACCTTTGTTGACAAAGTAATGTCTCTGCTTTTTAATATGCTGTCTAGGTTGGTCATAACTTCATGGCAGCAATTATTATCTGAAGTGATTTTGGAGCCAAAAAAAAATAAAGTCAGCCACTGTTTCCCCATCTATTTGTAATGAAGTGATTGGACTGGATGCCATGATCTTAGTTTTCTGAATGTTGAGCTTTAAGCCAACTTTTTCACTCTCCTCTTTCACTTTAATCAAGACGCTCTTTAGTTCTTCTTCACTTTCTGCCACAAGGGCAGTGTCATCTGCATATCTGAGGTTATTGAAATTTCTCCTGGCAATCTTGATTCTAGCTTGTGCTTCATCCAGCCCAGGCTTTCTCATAATGTACTCTGCATATAAGTTAAGTAAGCAGGATGACAACATACAGCCTTGAAGTACTCCTTTTCCTATTTGGAACCAGTCTGTTGTTCCATGTCCAGTTCTAACTGTTGCTTCCTGAACTGCATACAGGTTTCTCAAGAGGCAGGTCAAGTGGTCTGGTATTCCCATCTCTTGAAGAATTTTCCACAATTTATTGTCATTCACACAGTCAAAGGCTTTGCTATAGTCAATAAAGCAGAAATAGATGTTTTTCTGGAACTCTACAACCTTGCCGTACTCCTCTCCCAATTTAGAACTAGTCTCTTTTTCCATGTCCAGTTTTAACTGTTGCTTCTTGACCTGCATACAGATTTCTCAGCAGGCAGGTCAAGTTGTCTGGTATTCCTGTCTCTTGAGGAATTTTCCACAGTTTGTTGTGATCCACACAGTCAAAGGCTTAGCAATAATCAATAAATCAGATGTAGACGTTTTTCTATAATTCTCTAGCTTTTTCTGTGATCCAACAGATGTTGGCAATTTGATTCTGGATCCTCTGCCTTTTCTAAAATCATTTTGAACATCTGGAAGTTCATGGTTCATGTACTATTGGATAATTTTGAGTATTACTTGGCTAGCATGTGAGATGAATGCAATTTGTGCGGTACATTGAACATTCTTTGGCATTGCCTTTCTTTGGGATTGATGAAAACTGAACTTTTCCAGTCCTGTGGCCACTGCTGAGTTTTCCAAATTTGCTGGCATATTGAATGTAGCAATTTAAAAGCATCATCTTTTAGAATTTGAAATACCTCAACTAGAATTACATCACCTCGACTACCTCTGTTCATAGTGATGCTTCCCAAGGGCTTACTTGCCTTTGCATTCCAGGATGTCTGGCTATTGTCCAGTGATCACACCACCATTGTTATCTGGGTCATGAAGATCTTTTTTGTATAGTCCTTCTGTGTAATCTTGCCACCTCTTCTTAATATCTTCTGCTTCTGTTATGTTCATACCATTTCTGTCCTTTATTGTGTCCATCTTTGCATGAAATTTTCCCTTGTTTTCCCTAATTTTCTTGAAGAGATCTCTAGTGTTTCCCATTTTAATTTTTTCCTTATTTCTTTGCCTTGATCACTAGGAAGGCTTTCGTATCTCTCCTTGATATTCTTCAGAAGTCTGCATTCAGATGGGTATATCTTTGGTTTTCTCCTTTGCCTTTCTCTTGTCTTCTTTTCTCAGCTATTTGTAAGGCCTCCTCAGACAACCATTTTGCCTTTTTGCATTTCTTTTTCTTGGGATGGTCTTGATCACTGCCTCTTGTACAATGTCACTAATCTCTGTCCATAGTCCTTCAGGCACTCTGTCTATCAGATATAATCCGTTGAATCTATTGTCACTTCCACTCTATAATCATAAGGGATTTGATTTAGGTCATATCTGAATGGTCTAGTGGCTTTCCCTACTTTCTTTAATTTAAGACTGAATTTTTCACTAAGGAGTTCATGATCTGAACAGTCAGCTCCCAGTCTTGTTTTTGCTGACTGTATAAAGTGTCTCCATCTTCAGCTGCAAAGAATATAATCAATCTGATTTTGGTATTGACCATCTGATGATGTTCATGTGTAGTCTTTTCTTGTTTTGTTGGAAGAAGGTGTTTGCTATGACCAGTACGTTCTCTTGGCAAAACTCTGTTTGCCTTTGCCCTGCTTCATTTTGTATTCCAAGGTCAAATTTGCCCGTTATTCCAGTTATCTCTTGACTTCCTAGTTTTGCATTTCAGTTCCCATGATGAAAAGGATATCTTTTTGGGGGTGTTAGTTCTAGAAGGTCTTGTAGGTCTTAATAGAACCATTCAACTTCAGCTTCTTTGGCTTTACTGGTTGGGGCATTGGATTACCGTGATATTAAATAGTTTGCCTTGGAAACGAACAGAGAGCATTTTGTCGTTTTTGAGATTGCACCCAAGTACTGCATTTTGGACTCTTTTGTTGACTATGATGGCTACTCCATTTCTTCTAAGGGATTCTTGCCTACAGTGGTAGATATAATGGTCATCTGAGTTAAATTCGCCCATTTCACCCCATTTTAGTTCACTGATTCCTAAAATATCGATGTTCACTCTTGGCATCGCCTGTTTGACCAATTCCAATTTACCTTGATTCATGGACCTAACATTCCATGTTCCTATGCAATATTGCTCTTACAGCATCGAACTTTATTTCCATCACTAGTCACATCCACAACTGGGTGTTGTTTTCACTTTGGATTACAGGAGCGGATTTCTCCTGATTCCACCAAAATGAATCTGATTGTCACCAGGATAGAGTCCCAGTTGCTCATAGCTTTGGGTAAAGACCATCTGCCACTTGGTTGTCTCAGTTCTCTAAGAGATAAAACTAATGAGCCAATTGAAGAATCATGGGCCGAAGGGCCAGAAAAGGAGAATAACTGTAAGGGGTTCTAAGAATGGCCTTAGAAGCCCAGGGAATCTGGGGAACCTTCTTTTGTTCCTGTCACAAATTTGTTCAGCCAGGCCCTTCTTGTTTTGAGTATTTGGCCAAGTGACCTTCTCTCTATTAAAGAAAAAGTTTTACTGGAGTATAGTTGATTTACAGTGTGGTGTTAGTTTCAGGAGTACAGCAAAGTAAATCAATTGACATATATCCACTATTTTTAAAAGGTTATTTTCTTTAAAAAAGATAAAGGCTATTACAGAGTATTGAGTAGAGTTCCCTCTGCTATACAGTAGGTTCTTATTAGTTATCTATTTTATATATACTTCCCTGGTGGCTCGGACTGTAAAGAATCTGCCTGCAGTGAAGGAGACCTGGGTTAGATCCCTGGGTTGGGAAGATCCACTGGAGGAGGGCATGGCAACCCACTCAGGTATTCTTGCCTGGAGAATCCCAATGGGCAGAGGAGCCTGGTGGGCTACAGTTCATGGGGTTGCAAAGAGTTGGATACGTATATAGTAGTTTATGTATGTCAATCCCAGTATCCCAATTTGTCCCTTCCTCCCTCCCTCGCTGGTAACCATAAGTTGATTTTCTACATCTGTAACTCTGTTTCTCTTTGGTAGATAAGTTCATTTATACTGCTTTTTAAGATTCCATGTATAAGTGATACCGTATGATATTTGTCTTTGTCTGCAAGCAGTTTTCTCTGGCAATTGGGATGTGCTCTTTTCTATCTAACCACAAGTGTTAACATAAAAACAACAGGAAATGGTTGGGGCACAAATTCCCCCTTGATCAGCCAGCAGGGAGTCAAGAGCTTTGCAGTGGTCGTGTCATTTGGGCCAGAGGGTCTAGTGAGGATTTTGTCATTCTAAGGTTAGAACTGGGTTCTCTACTTACCTAGGCCAGTCTCTGACTTTTTTAATTTCTTCTTTTTTTTATACTTAGGTTACTATAAATTCTTTCTCATGCTAGGCTCACCGGGGATCCTACAAGTGTGACAACTGCTATTACCAGTCCAGCTCTCCTCCTGACTAGATGAATGGCCCCCTTTGATTCACAGGTTGTGCGAGTGTAATTAAAATCTGAATGTAACCTTGATCTGGGTGTGAACCACATATAGCCCAGTGTCCCCTGGTAGTTTTCTTGGAGACAGTTGATGGCCCAACATGGGTGGCCCTTGCTACACGGTCCTCGAGTAACAAACATCCCTCAGGGGCACACACACGGTCTTTGAATTTTATTGAGTCTTGTTTAGGCTCATGGTAGCGCCCTTCCATCCAGGGTACTTGCACATGGCCAGGCCCCTCCATGTTTGGTATGATCCTGTCCCCAGAGCCCTTAAGCATGGTAATTATCTAGAGTCGGCCATGCCTGTAGGTGGAGGGCTCATAGTAAATGGTTGGTTGGACCCCCAGAAAACAGGGATTTGACTAACACATATGTCTTTGCAGGGGTGTGGTGGCAGTGGGGGAAACTTTGATGTCCCTGAGCAGAAGCCTGGGCATGGTGGAATTAAACCGTAGTTTGGTGATATTGTCAGCTAAAGTTCCCTGAAAGTCTGGTGGGCAATATTTATTCCCTGACTGAGGCTGATGGTGAAAGATCCAACAATCAGTAAAATTCCAGCCCTTTTGGATGTTTGAATGTTATGTTATGTTAAAAAAAATGAATTTTCCCTAGAGTGATACCGAGGAGGACCATAAGAAGAATCGATTGCATTTTAGTTGGGAAGCTATTACTTATCTTGAGGTTGTCTTCAGTAGGTTGGGTTCATAAAGAGACTCACATGAGTGTTCTGGCTGAGGGGAGTCTGACAGGACTGTAAGTAGTTCAGGGTCCAGAACCTATTAGACTCAGGGTGTTGTGTCCATAAGATAACTCCCTGTAAAAACTTCTCTGTGTTGACAACTGATCTAAGGAGATCTTGAGACCTCAAGTTTGCAACTGCTTTGAATACGACTGGTGCTAAGACACTTCAGTCATGTCCGACTGTGACCCATTGGACTGTAGCCCACCACGCTCCCCTGTCCATGGGATTTTCTAGGTTTGAACACTGAAGTGGGTTGCCATTTCCTTCTCCAGGGAATATTCCCAACCTGGGGATTGAACCAGCATCTCTTACATCTCCTGCTTTAGCAGACGGATTCTTTACCACTAGCACATGTAGGGGAGAAGGCAATGGCAACCCACTCCAGTACTCTTGCCTGGAAAATCCCATGGATGGAGGGGCCTGGTGGGCTGCAGTCCATGGGGTCGCTAGGAGTCGGACATGACTGAGCGACTTCACTTTCACTTTTCACTTTCATGCATTGGAGAAGGAAATGGCAACCCACTCCAGTGTTCTTGCCTGGAGAATCCCAGGGATGGGGGAGCCTGGTGGGCTGCCGTCTATGGGGTCACACAGAGTCGGACACGACTGAAGCAACTTAGCAGCAGCAGCAGCAGCAGTGCATGTAGGTATCCTTCAATCTAATACATTTCAGAAGATTTAAGTCCTCAGTAATACAGGAACATATCTGCAGCCTTACCCACAATGGCCATTCAGCTCTATTCTGCATGCCTGACCCACTGTTACTTTATTTGATTTCTAAACATATTTTTTTTTCTTAATAATTAAAGCACATGTACAATGTATGTTCAGTAGGCCACAAAGAGGCTGCTTTAATTATGTAATATATAAGCCAACATGACTTTCCTATACCTAGAATGTATGTGTGTTTGTAAGCATATATCTAATTTTCCCCATATCTTTATATATTTAAAATGTAGACTTTTTTTTTTAACAATGTCCATAAATGTAGGCTTCTAGTTAGAGATGTGTAATTTGAATATATGTCACTCTCCTTTTAATTTTTAACAGGTGGCTAAACCCTTTGTTTAAAATTGGTCACAAACGGAAATTAGAACCAGATGACATGTACTCAGTGCTTCCAGAAGATCGCTCCCAGCACCTTGGAGAAGAGCTGCAAGGGTGAGCACAGACATCAGGGAGAAGGGGAGAAAGAGTGAGAATTTCCACGTGGGGCTAAAGATTTGTGGGAGTCTTTGCCTTCCTCTGGGTTCTTCTGAGACTCCTCTCCTGACACTGCACGCTCAGTCATTCAGGTTGACCCCGGTCTTAGCCCACTTTGGAGGCCCGCATTCCCTGTACATCTGTGGGCGTGGAGGGAGCCCACAGCCACGGCCCTGGAGGCCGAGCTCTGTCCCCGGAATTGGGGTCCCTGGAGGAGGGAGTCTGCCCGCCTGAGATGCTTGTTACCTGTAAGTCCAGCAAATCTTGGCAGGAACTTGTTTCCAGAATCTGGAACTTTTCCTCAAGGCCTGTTTCTCTGGTGCTTCAGAGTCTGCACTGCTTATCTTTTAGGAGCCCTGTGAGCAGGTAGCCAGCATCTATGGGGCAGCCACAGAGTGCCCTGTAGTGAAGGCTTATCTTCCACTCTGTCCCTCTCCCATTTTCCCTTTGGTGGACACGCTGTTCTTTACTGTGGTTTGTTTTGTATCACAGGTACTGGGATCAAGAAGTTAAGAGAGCCCAGAAGGATGCACAGGAACCCTCTTTAGTGAAAGCAATCGTAAAGTGTTACTGGAAATCCTATTTAATTTGGGGAATGTTTACATTTCTGGAGGTAAAAGATTTTCATACTGTGCGCTGCTTTTTGGTGTATGTATCTCTGTACTGAGGTGGACAGGGCCGGTGGGGAGAGAGGCCAGTGGTCTAAGGTCTGAGGATAAACCCTCATGGAAACATGATAGAGCTCAGAGGTTGTATTCATCTTTAGAATGGTGAGAACTGGACTCCAGGGGTTACTGTTCTTCTTTTAACTGGTTTAAGAGTGTTGTGGAAGGATGGCCTTGAAATAAAAGACATTTTATATTATGGTAGAAAGTTCCTGGTGTTCAGTATAAACGCTGACTGATCTTTGACCAAACGAAGATTCCAACAGCCTCAGGCAATATGTGCCCTGTGATTTAGAGGAAGGTAATTTGGACCCAAGCCCAGAATAAAGTACCTTTTATGGCATTTTGTTATAGTTTAACAAGGTAAAAATTGTTACCTTGACCAGGTCACATCTGATAAATGCTTTTCTAAGAAGATACCATCGCCGCTCCTCTTCCAGGGGAACAGAACCCAGGGCCCTGTATCTGGACCATAGCTGCCCAGAACTCCTAAGAGCACACCTTTCCCCAGGCTGCTCCCTTCCCCGTGGGCTGGAACTGTGAGCAAAGCCCCCGTGGGGAGGAGCTCCAGCTTCACCATGAATTCTGTGCACCCTCCACGCTGCTTTCTTTCCCTCATTGTGGGAGCAGATTCCTGGTTGAAGGGGGATCCTGGTATCCTGGCATTGGCAGAGGGTGTAGGAGGTAATGTGCAGGGCAAACCAGAGGCAGAAAGCTGTGAGGTCAGAGACCTTCATGACCCTGAAGATCCTGAGTCAAGATCCCCCGGAGGACAGTCCACCTGGGAACACAGTGCCGTCAGCCCCCTTGTTCTGGCTGAGCCTGCTGGGGGTCTGCTGCAGACCCTCTTGGGGGGCTTGTGCTCTCTGTGGTCCCTTAGTGCTACCTTAGGGACACGGGCAGCATGTGAGTGTGTGAGAGCAGGACAGGTGGAAGATGCAGGTGCTGTGAAAGGGGTGGAGAAGGTGGAGAAGATGTGAGCTGTCCTCAGTCCATCATGTTGGGGGTGAGGTGGGTGGGCCAGGTGGTTTACAGGTAGGCAGCGTGGCTCTTGTTTAAAGGCTCTGAAGGGCACTGTGGGCAGTGGGCAGCTGGGCAGGTGAAGTCCACCCCACACAACTGGAGAGACCAGAGAATCCGTCAGCTCCCAGGTGACTGGATGGTCCTGGGGGATGGAGTTCTCACTGATTTCAGAAGAGGATTGGCCATTGTGCCAGAGGGTGGGACAGGTATGTGGGACAGGGTGCCGCCTTTGAGAGGGCACTGACCACCTAGCTACTGCAGTGACTTGTGAAGGACAGGAGTGGGAGAGGGAGCAGGAGCCCGTCAGGCTGCCCCAGCCCTTCTTTGTCCCGTGTGCAGCTGTCCCAGTTATGGAATTTCCACATAGTCACAGTAAGTCTGTTTAAAATACACAGGTGGCAAGCTGGTGTGGCCTGTTTGTGCAGGATTTCCTGACCTCACACAGCAGAGCTCTCATGAATTCTTATCAGGAAACCCTGGGGCCTCGGTGTCTGCCTGTGGCTCATGCCAGGTGCCTGGTTGGATGAGTGGTCTCAGGGTTTAATGCTGGATCATATCCTGGAGCAGGTCTCTCTCTGCTGTCCCTGGTTCTCTAGTTTCTCTTTGGTACCAGATGCAAAAGAGTCTTAAAGTCAGGTGGGTTCAAAGCAGAGCCCATGTGGCTGGGTTTGAACTGAGCTACTGGTTTTTCTTGCTGTTCTGGGCTGTTAGCCCCTTGAGTGGGGTCACTAAGCCTTGAATGGATCCCATTCTAATATGAATCCTGGGTCTTGGCTGTGGCAGCTCATGGGAGAAACAGACATAGAGGGAGAGGCCACAGGATCTGGGGTTCTTCCTGAGATGGAATCCTCCCCACTGTGGTGCTGGGAGTGTTGATTTCAAAGTTGTCCAGCCCCAGTAATACTTCCTGCTGGGGGTCCAGGAAGGCCAGGCCTGGGGCTGCATAAGGTGCAACTGGAAGAGCCCTGGGCCCTTTCAGGAGGTTGGTCTCTGGGTGGTCATGGCGGAGAAGTGGGGAGTTTAAATTTAGGGGCTCATCTGTGTGGCAGTACTGCTAGCACTAGTAGCCGTGCTAGTTAGTTAATAATTGATTTTATGAAGCAACTTCCCGTGTTGTGATCAATCTATACTGCTTGTTATTCTTTATATTTTAGATGGTGGAAGATCTAAACTCAGCCCAGGATTTTCTAAAACACAAACATGTTTCCTTTTTGATCTCCGGGCTTCTTCTAATCCCTCACATGCACAGAATGCCCTGTGGATCATCCATGATCCCAAGAAGTGTGGTCTTTCCACCCACAGCACGAGCAGGGCCTCCCAGGTACTCCTGGCAGCCCCAGTGGGAGAAAGCAGGGTGACGCCAGTCCAGAGTGAGGCTTTTAGGGTTTTAGGATTTTGAGATATGAAAACCTCTGTCCTATGAGAAGGGCTTCCCTTGTGGCTCAGCTGGTAAGGAATCTGCCTGAAATGAGGGAGACCTGGGTTTGATCCCGGGGTTGGGAACATCCCCTGGACAATGGAAAGGCTACCTACTCCAGTATTCTGGCCCGGAGAATTCCATGGGCTGTCCTTTGAGAACTGAGAAGTATCTCTACCCCTCAGAGAAATAAGTACCAGGCTAAGGAGCACTTGCCTGTCACCCCTAATTAGAACAGAACAGCCTGAGAGCTCCCAGCACCCCTGGCCCCTGTGTGCACCTCCACGGGTACTGTGGGTGGAGAGGACAGGTCCCCACCTGCCCGGGGCCCACAGGGTGGAGAGGAAGAGCCTGAAGCCTCTGCCTGGGCCTGAGTCACAGAGACCACCTCCCCAGGTCATCAGTGCTTCTCTCTGAGAGGTGAGGTCTCCATTGCTGCTGTGTAAGTGGGGTAACCTCAGAGAGCCAGAGTGGGTTCACCCAGTCCCTTCCCCTGAGAGGGGAGGTGTTGCTGGGAGTTGTGTCCTTTTCCCAGGACTCTTAGAAGTGGCCCAGCCTTGTCTGGTCACTTGGCCTTTGTTTGAAGCCACTTTTGCTGATGGTCTCTGGTCCCGGTGGAGGCTGTGGGAAGCTCATGTGTTTGTGTAAATGTTCACTTTGGAGCTCAGCTGATGGGCAGGAAGTAAACAGGACCCTCTGCATCCCACAGTGGGCTTTGTGCCTCGACTCACGGCTGGTCCCCCAAGAGCTGAGTGGTCTTTGCATTTATTTCCCAATCCTTTCTTCCATGTGTCCCTCACTTTGCTCAACCCAGGAGGCTGGGGAGTGTCTGTTGGTGGCAAAGACACTGTGGGCTGAGAGCAACCACTGAGGACCACACAGCAAGGGAGAGAAGGAGGGGGCCTTGAGCCAAGCAGAAGGGACCTGCAGAGCAGACCTGCTGTGCGCCCCCTGCTGGTTCTTGAGAGCATAACATTAGCCATTCATTTCAGTTCAGTTCAGTTCAGTCGCTCAGTCGTGTCCAACTCTTTGTGACCCCATGAATCACAGCACGCCAGGACTCCCCGTCCATCACCAACTGCCAGAATTTTAGGTGTTAGTAATATCCACAGTGATGACCTTGAGTTATAAATTAAGGTTTTATATCCACCTTCTTTTCTTTTTCTAAGCACATGTAAATTTTTAATGTAAAATTAAAAGAATTTTTAAAATTGAAGTATGATTGGCTTACAATGTTATATTAGTTTCTGGTATACATCATTAGTGATTTAATATTTTATACAGTACATGATAAGTGTAGTCACCAACTGTCACCATGCAAAATTATTCCAATATTATTGAATATATTTCCTATGTTATATAATTCCATGATTTATTTATTTTTAAAAGTTTATATATTTGTTTTTTGCCCCCAATCCCCTTTTACTTATTTTATAATTTGGAGTATGTACCTCTTAAGTTCCCTCACCTATTTCACTTGTTTCCTCCACCCCCTTCAATCCATTTTCTTTATGTAGTCAGGGAAGTAGGAGACTCTTTTTGCAAGATTGCATTCATAATGGTTAAAAATTGCAGCAATCTGGATAGAAGTGAAACTTTATAGTCTAGAAAATTCGATTTTACACATGACTTTTCTCAAGAGTTCTTGTTCCACTGTGGTCGCCTGTAAGGAACAATGAGTTTTCCAAGCCTTTGTGAATCCAGCCTCTGCCATTAAGAATAAATCTCTTACCAGGACTTCTAATAATAAAAGTGATGAAAAACCCTTGCTTTTATGGTGGTTTTAGAGCACTCTGCGCTGTTGTAGCTCATTTAGTTGTCCCAGGATTCCTCTGAGGGAGGCAAGACAGGTATTTTCACAGATAAAGACCTGGGGGCCGAGGAGGGCACACGATGGGCTTGGGGTCCTGTGACTGGCAGGTGGCCGACCTGGTCTCTGAAGCGCAGTGCTCTGACTGCTAGACCCCTGTTCTCTGTGTTCTGTCCTCTCCTCCCAGAGCCTCCACTGAGGCTCAGAGCCAAGAGGAGCTGCTTTTCTAGAAACAGCTCTGGCCCCTCTGTCACCTGATTTCTATAGTGTTTTTTTTTTTGTTTGTTTGTTTCCTTTTTAATTTCCTGTAGATTTTTAAGAACATTTCAAAAATACAAAAATAGAATAGAATGAAAGGGTAACACAACGTGTCACTCCAGAATAGGGCATTCTGGCAGAAAGAGTGTTGTGAGTTGATTGTGTTTTTCAGAAATAGACACAGGAGAAACTCTGAAGACAGAGTAGAAGTTATTCTTCTGAGGGACATTTACACAGATAAAGGAAATCTCCATTTGTAAAGGTGTCTCCCTCTATGTACCAGAAAAAGAAGGATGGCTCTAAATCACAGCAGAATCCTGTTGAAGGACAGTCTTCAAAGATGAAATCTGTATAACACACCCAACACTGCTGTACTTTAAGCTGCTTCTCCTGCTAACCTCTCATTGGCACTCCATCAACCTTTTCTTTTGTCTTTATGGGGAGATGGCATTTAAGGTGGTGGCTTGGGCTATCTCAGGGAGTTACTCAGTTCTTCTTGATATTTCACATGTATATCAGAAATATACATGTTAATAAACTTCTGTTTTATTTTCTCTTGATATTCGGTCATTTATTACAGGGATCCTCAGCTAAGAACTCAGAAGGGTAAAGGGAAATAAGCCCCTATGTCACCCTAAGTCAGCTTCAATAATTGCCATAATGAGCAGTCTTGATTCATCTGAAACGCACCCTCACTTCCCAAGATTCTTTTAAAGAAGTTCCAAGACATCAAATCATTTTTATCCATAAATATTTTAGTATGTATCTTTAAAAGATGTGGAATCTCGCCCCACTAAACATATTTAGCATAAACATTATTTTTATAGACTTCCCTTGTGTCTCAGACGGTAAAGCATCTGCCTACAATGAGTGAGACCCAGGTTCAATCCCTGGGTTGGGAAGATTTCCTGGAGAAGAAAATAGCAACTCACTCCGGTATTCTTGCCTGGAAAACCCATGGTTGGAGGAAGATGGTAGGCTACAGTCCATGGGGTCGCAAAGAGTTGGACATGACTGAGTGCCTTCACTTTCACTTTATTGTTTTATGCATAAATATTAACTTTAATATCATTAGTATCTAGCCAGTGCTCACAGTTGTCTTTTTTCCCCTCTTCTGTTGGAAGCAGTATTAAATAAGGTACACTTGGCTGACACAGGTTATTCAGATTGCCTTTCTGTTCCCCTCCACCCTAAGCCTCTAGGCTGTTTGACCTATAGAGATTCCCACAGTCTGGATTTGGCTGATCGCATCTCCCCCTGTCTCAATTAACTTGTTCCCCTGGCACCTTAGGTAGGTGTTTAGGTCTGGAAGTTTGATATAGCTCATTTGGATTTTCTTCACCCCTTTCGTCTATGTAGGAGGTAGGGTTGTATATCCCCCTTATAAGGTACATAACATCTTTTGTGTGTGTGTGTGTGTGTGTGTGTGTGTGTGATGTTGGAGCTATTCATGATCCTTGCTCAAGGTCCATTAATTTATTAAGGGTTGCAAAGTGGGGATGCTCTAAGCTCTTTGGTTAATGCTGAACTATAGTGTTTATAGGGAAAGTAGGGGAAAATAATTTTTTCCATTTTTAAAACCTGTTTTCCAAATGGGGAATTGGTTCTCCTCTAGTGAGGAGAGGGGCTAGTGAGTTTTCATGGTTGGTTGTTTGGTTTGGTTTTGTGACTGTCAGTTTGAGCTCATGAATTTAAACATTTCTGATCTGCTTCAGTCCATTTTATTTGTTATGCTTGTGTCAACCTTTGGCCATCTTTGGGCAGTGGGAGTATATTCAGGTTGGGTCCTAAGTCTTTTGCACATACTCTAGAAGTCTTGGCTATTTTTTTTTTTTTAATGTCTTTTTTTGCTTGTTTTGGTTTTTTGGTTTTTGGTGTGACAGGATGTATCTAGTTCATTTTGTACAGCATTTGCTCAGCCCTGGAATCATCCATTTCTCCAAGCAGCCCTGTCTTCTTTTAGTGTGAAATGGTATTTAAAGACTATAATCTGGATGTTAGAGGGGATATTGCTCTTGCTTATTGTTTCTTGGCTTTTTTTCATTAGACCAAGTTAGAATACATTTTTAAGGTAAACAAATATGTTTATATGGGTGTTTCCAATCCAAATCAGATACAGGACACTAGTTTTTTACTTCATCTTATTTTGCTTACATCTGTATCTCTTTTCTCCCATCATCTATTCTCTTTGTCCCATGTCTAAGCCCAATTCTCAATGATATCAACATAATTATTTATTTTTTTTACCTTATAATGTGACTTCTGAAAACATAAAATTTATCTTTTTGCAGTTATTCTGTCTTCACATGGGTGTATCATGCAGAGAATGTGTTTTCAAATTGTTTTGTTTAAAACCACTTTTGATAGTTCTTTTTTGTATGGCTCTTTGAACCAACAGGATGTAGATATATAGGTAGTTTTATTTAAATTTACTCTGAAATTTTAGGAATTGCTTTTTAAAAAATTAGTTCTTTTATAATTATAATTCTGTATAATGCTTTCATGATTCCAAAATCAAGACAAGGCTACTTTTAAAGAAGGCTGATATCCTTGTTAGCTCTATTCTAATTCTCCTTCTCCTTTTAGAGATAACTTTCCAGGCTAATTTTGACTCATCTGTTTATTAATGTTTTTTAAATATAGTTTTATCTGAAATTTTCATTTTCCTACTGTGCAGAATGAAAATTTTCAATTTCAATGCTGTAATCTCTGGACTTGGGTTTATAAAGATTTTTCTGGAAGCATGAAATGTGTCATGGGACTCTGGTTAAAACTCTTTGTGATCATTGTAACTCCTTCATAGCAGGTCTGTAGCCATTCCAGGCTCAGATGCAAAGACAATGCAAGAGTGGAGGTTAGCAGATGCTTACATGGGGTTAGTTTCTGCATCCCGACTCTTCCAGGGAGAGGAATCTTCAGGTTCCACCCTAATCAGCTGAACCTAAACCAGTTTCTGGAGGCTGGACCTCAGGCATCAGAGTGCCCTTATCCCCACCCAGGTGATGCTAAGGTGCAGTCAGGATGAAGACCACTGTGTAAAAGAGGAGTGAAGGTTAGGATACCTAGAATGCTGGTGGGTATGATTTCGCAGATTCACTGCTTTTTCTCCTCATCTTTGGATTTTTCTCAACTCTACTTTAGAACTCCCCCAGTTCTTTTTTTTTTTTTTTTTAACTTTACAATATTGTATTGGTTTTGCCATACATCAATATGCATCTGCCACGGGTGTACACGTGTTCCCCATCCTGAACCCTCCTCCCACCTGCCTCCCCATACCATCCATCTGGGTCATCCCAGTGCAGCAGCCCCAAGCGTCCTGTATCCTGCATCGAGCCTGGACTGGCGATTCGTTTCTTATATGATATTATACGTGTTTTAATGCCATTCTCCCAAATCATCCCCCCATCCCTCTCCCACAGAGTCCAAAGACTGTTCTATACCTCTCTGTCTCTTTTGCCGTCTCACATACAGGGTTGTCATTACCATCTTTCTAAATTCCATATATATGCGTTAGTATACTGTATTGGTGTTTTTCTTTCTGGCTTACTTCACTCTGTATAATAGGCTCCAGTTTCATCCACCTCACTAGAACTCCCCCAGTTCTAAAGATAAACTGCCTGTTCAATTTTTCCCTACAAGCTCACTCTTTTCTGCTTATATGTTTCACTCAAGTGTTTTTCTTTGTTAGCTTGCTTCTATTTTTGTGTGTTTATTTCCATGAATGAAATGTGAGGAAATTGGGTGAGAAATATTTCAAGTACCTTAACTTGGAGGAGGAATTCTATCCACTGCAGAAGTTCTAGTTTCTAACTGAACCCTGCAAGAAGTTATCCTAAGAAGCAAAAGATGGGACCCAATATCAGGTGCTTTCAGGAGGCTGAATACCAAGGACTCTATCAAGAAATGGCTACCACCAGTTTCCCTCACAGTCCGGTGGTTAAGACTCCATGCACCCAATGCAGATATGAGGGTTTTTGATCCCTGGACTGGGAACTAAGATTCTGCATGCCACAGGGTGTGGCCAAAATAAAAAGTCTGCCTCAGAGACTCAGACTCTCAGATAATCCTGAATAATGGATGTTGTGGTATTAAATTCAGCTCTTTTAAAGATCCTTTATGATTTCAGAGCTGTGAAGAATTCTTGTGAAAGAATAAGAACTATATTCTCAATTGGTTTGTGGAAAGAATATACATGTGGTATAGATTGATGTCAGAGAGGAAAGGTTGAAGGGACAGTGTTTGACCTTGTTCCTGCTTATCAAGAAAGTTTTAATTCGGTTAGCTTCATGATTGGTAATGAATATTTTCTCAGTTGTTTTATTTCTTATTAGTTGATGGTGAGAATCAGGAATGTACAGATGAGAGAATTCCTTGGTGGTGTCTGCCCACAGCAGTGTACACGTGGTGGGGGCAGCTCCCAGCAATGGCTGCCACCAGTGTCTGTGTCCCCAGGGTGAGCCACAGACACTCCTTGCCTCTCTGAGAGACTCTCCAAGGCATGCAGAGTCTTCTGAAATTCAATCTACCCTTGGGATTCACACCACCGTTTCATTTGGAGTTAATACTTGGACTAGAGCATTGAGCTTATGTAGGAGTTAATCTTCTGGTAGCTGGACAAACTTTTGCCTGGTTTGCCTCAGACAGTTTTACCAAATGTCAGAAATGGAAACACTCACAGATTACAAATGCTGCTGCCAGCTGTCCGGCTCTCCATCTCTAACCTTTCCTTGTGTGTGGAGGGGATGGATTTACTCAGTCTACCTTTCATGGCCTCAGTCACGTCTGCCCTGTGTGTTCTGGAAGCTTTGAAGAATCATATTTAATATGTGTCTTCTTACTCTGTATATGTACTTGGGGTTTTATTTTCACAATTTTGTGCTATTCATTATTTTGCTTTATATTTTTTTCTTTTTGAGAGAAATTACTGGAAAATTGTTTTTACTTGCTGCTATTTTTCATATGGAGCATAATATCAATTTTCTGTTTTCCATAGTTGCAACTTATGCCAGAATGGAAATTCCTTGTATGTTATACTTTTCATCACTTCTCTGAATTGCCGTGACAGCTCCTTGCTGGAGGCAAAGTTGTGCCTGTGTGCTCAGTCACTCAGTTGTGTCTGACTCTTTGTGACCCCAGGGAATGTAGCCCGCAAGGCTTCTCTGTCCATAGGATTATCCTGGCAAGAATCCTGGAGTGGGTTGCCATTTCCTCCTCCAGAGGATCTTCTCAACTCAGGTATTCAACCTACATTTCCTGTGACTCCTGCATTGAGATGGATTCCTTACCATTGAGCCACTGGAGAAAGTCCCAAAATAATAAATGACTCTCCCCCCAAACTGCATCAGTAACAGTTCATGTTTGAAGTCCTTTGTTATCTTTTTGAAAGATAAGAAATTTTCTATCCCAATTAAATAATAATCATTATCAAGAATAAAAAGAATTCATAGATGAATGGAAGATATGAGCCATGAAGTGGCATTATACCTTAATGAGGCTATTTCTCCAACTGTTTTTTGGTTTTGTTTCATTAATATTTATTTATTTGGCTGTGCTGGGTCTTAGTTTCTGCATGTGGGCTCTACTTCCCTCACCAGGGATCGAACCAAGTTTCCCTACATTGGGAGTGTGGAGTCTTAGCTAAAGGACCACCAAGGAAGTCCATTAACTAGGTTATTAAATATTGTTTCTCAGTGAAAAACTCCAGATGTGCTTAGGCAGTAATGACCTGCCTTTATTTACACTCCTGTTTGCTGGATTTATTGAATTTATTCATATTATCTTTGGTGAGTGCTATTACTCTTATTTCTCCTGTAATTACAAGGATGTTAGGCTCAAATGGAGAGCTGAGTAACAGGCAACAGTGTTCCCCAAATAGAATCATAAGTTTCAGGAAAGTTTTGGATGGCAGATATTACTGCTGGGCTTCTGGTGGTTTGTGGCTCCAGCACTGGACTGCCCTTGGTGGCACCTGGGCTGCGACTGCCTGTATGTACAATTTGATGTTCTTGCTTCTCTGTGGCTTCCACATTTCCATCTCAGGAAACTGTAAGCAGTGTGTTTGACAATCCACTGTGTGAAGGACTCTTCCAAGAGCTCTCTGTGCCTCTTGCGATGGATGACAGGACATGGTGGAAATGTATCACTTACATTTGACTCAGTTCTGATCATCTTACTTACATATCTTCAACTGAATAGTGTTCCCTTTATTCTCTATTGTAGATGAAAATCTCCATGAGTTCATGGAGGGAGAGGCAGTTGGTGCAGCCTGTTAACGTGTGTGTGTGCATGTGTCCATTTGTGTAGAACAAGACAGTAATGTTAAGGTTTAATGAGACCCCCATATGAGGGATGGGGACATCTTTTGATAAAAATCCTGATCAAGCGCTGGTTGGCTGAGCAGCAAATACTTGGTTTTTTTTTTTTTTTTTTTTTTTTTTTGGTGTTTGGTGTTATGGATTCTCCTTCCCTCCTCTTGTGTGTGGGTTTCTTAGCTTCAGACAGACAGAAGAGAGCTATCAAAGCATACTGGTCAGGTAAGCAAAGCTTACCCTGTCTGTGTTAGTAAGGCGGGATTGCCAAAAAAGGAAAAGCCCTGTTCCTGAAAGACTTCCAAAGTTTTGACATTTTGTCTTTTGAGAAGTCTGTGGAGGAAATGATATTGCGGCCCGAGGTGTTTAGTTTTGGTAACTTGGATTTGTTGAGTGATTTTCCTTGATGGTGAAAAAGGGGACCTAGGAAGAAGGGGGCCTTCAAGGGGTGACTAGAGAGAGGAAGTAGGTTGTGAGGTGGAGCGGCTGTTTTGGCAGGGTGGGTAGGTGTTGCCGTTCCTTTGCCTTTTTCTTTGGGAAAGAAACTTGCTTTCCCTAAGTCTTACTCAGGGTGGAAGCCTCAGTGCACCCTGAGTCAATTGGTGTAGGCCTTGGGGAAGAGAGGATTGGTAACATTTCTTCCAAACCACCAACTTCAGTGGATGGTGGATCAAGAACTATGGAAAACATGATTTTTTAGCTTGGCCTCCACCATGTTTAATTTTTTACTCCAACTTACCATTCCAACTTCTGGAGGGTAGAGGCATAGTGAGGCAGTGTTCTTGGGAGCTGAGAGCCTGCAGAGCTGGCAAACCTGGTTTCTTTGTGGTACTCCTGCCAAAGCTGGTTTCCATTCCCTGGATCTACGTGTGGAGTTTTGGGTAGAAAAGGGTAGATGTGTTTGTGCCAGTGTCTCGGTTCATAAGGATTCATGAAGAAGGTGATGAAAGCGTGTCTCCCATATGTGAACCACATTGACTTTCTATTGGGCTGGGACATTGAGAATATGGGGGACAGGGGCAGGCTGCCAGCAGGTTTGTTCCTGTGGAAGCAGATTTCTTCCTCTTCTTCTGCCACCTTTTTCTTTATTCATCTTAAGGCTCAGTGGGTATTGAGCCTGTTTGTGATATTTGTTGAGCATCCACGGTGTGCTAAGCACAATGTACTAAGGCTTTACTATGTTTGAATGGAAAATGTTGCCTTCAGGTTAAACTGTTGCCTGCTTGTCTTATAGGAGAAAATAAATCTGCATAGTTTTCTTTTAAATTACTCACAAATGTAGCATTTTGTCAAAATGTATTTTAAACATGCTAATGATAAAAGTAAATCTTGTATAAAGAAAAACTGACATTTCTGATTAAGGCTTTTTTCTTTTCTTTTAGGAAGGCACCAGAGTAGTTCAACCCATATTTTTGGGGAAAATGATTAGTTATGTTGAAAACTATGATCCCAATGATTCTCCTGCTTTGCACGAAGCCTACGGCTACGCGGCAGGGCTGAGCACCTGCGTGCTCGTGTGGGCCGTTCTGCACCACTTGTACTTCTACCACATGCAGCGTGTGGGGATGAGGCTGAGAGTAGCCGTGTGCCATGTGATCTACCGCAAGGTGAGTGTCGCTCGGTACCACGGTGTGTACCTCCCTTGAGGGATCAGCAACATTTAGGGAAAGTTCTCTGTAAACTAAAAATTTCCTAACTGAGATTGTTTACACCTTCTTAGAGAAGCTTGCTTTTGCATCAAGCCAAGTTTGTTGAAGCAAACTTTACTAATAAATAATGAAAGGTTTTCTTTGAAATCAAGTGAGGGCTGCTGTTGATAACTTTTAGCCATAGGGTGTTGCATAATACCCACTAAATTTGTAATATTAAATAATATTAAATTATATTTTTAAAATGTTACATTAATATTTAAAAATAAGTATCAATATTATCAAGCATATTTTGAATGTCTTCATACCTAAATCTCATAGTGTTGTTTATGGAAATTTTTTGTTGTTGTTCATTAAAATCTTAATTTATATCAAATATTTATTTAAAAGTGAACTTCACAGATTGGATCTATAAAACTATATCTCGAAGCAGAGAATGTATTTGAGAAAGGGAATGATTATAATTTTAAAAGACCCATCTAATTATATTCAATATAATTGTGTTAGTTAGAGAAAAATATAAAGAATTCATGCCAAATATAGACTCACTCACTATATTATATAGATGTGATTGTTGTTAATTGTTTCAGAGAAAATAGTAGGGTATTTGAGATAAAACTTGAAATTTAACATTGTTTCATTCATTCTAGAGAGAATTTGTTGCTCTTCATTTAAGCTATTTATCTTTAGTATTCATCATAGCAGTTTTAATAAGAACTGATTTAATGTGTTCAGTGATTTTATATTGAGGAATGCCACGAAATTATTCCATAGTTTACCCTAAACTAGTATAACAGGAATAAGGATTTCAGATGTCTTTACAAAGGTATTGCCACAGATATATTGGTGTCAAGAGCTGAAGGGCTCTGTATAAACTTGATCCTGTATACCTCTTTGCCATAGTGTTGCTTGGAAAAAAAAAAAAAAATCCTTATTTGACTGTATTATAGTGTTGAAAATTTCTTAGAGAGTAGATCTTAAGTATTCTCACCACACATGTAAAATAGGACAATTATATTAGGTAGTAGATACTTGAAGTGGCTTTACTATAGTACTCATTTCCCAATGTATATTTCTATAAAAGCTACATGTGGTAACCTTAAACATATATAATTTTCATTAATATAGTCCTCATTGAAAGATAAAATTGAACAGCTTAAATTGAAAATATTGCTTCTTTTACCTGATTGCTGCTTATCTAGAACTTCCATTACTTTGGGATACTTCTATCAGCAGAAAGTGAGATGTCATCTCATCTCTCCTTTAGCAGAGTCTTGTACATCTCGGGACTGTATGAACCTGGAGACCTGGCATCTCACTGTCTTGTTTGGTAGCAGCATCTGAGTTGGTTTCCTTCTGGGTGATGAGGAAATTGCAGTGGTGCCTGCACATTCCAGTCAGGGGTCTTCACTGTCATTTATCATCATCTTTGTTATTCTGTTGCATCTTTAACCATTTAGGAGATGGATACTCAGATTTCCCCACCAATTGGCTAAATGTTTGTCTTTTCAGATCATGCTTAACTCTCATATGAATGATAGTTGCTCAGTTGTGTCCCACCCTTTGTTTTGTGACCCCACAGACCATAGCCTGCCAGGCTTCTCTGTCCATGGGTTTCTTCAGGCAAGAATACTGGATTGGGTTGCCATTTCCTTCTCTGTAACTCTCATAATAATTACAAAATTTTTTTACCAGAACTGCATTGTGAAAGCTTTAAGTTAGGTGTGAGGTGATGGTGTACTCAAAGCTCACTCTTTGCTGCACAGATGAGCCACTGTCCACTTGTTTTTCTTCCTCTTCCCTCTAACACTTTGAAATCTTGCTTTTTGGAAATGTGATCTGACCTGGCACATTGGCTTATGTGAATGTAAACATCTCCCAAGATGTCATTTGCTGGCTTAATTATACCCAAAAGATGGTTCCTATATGAAGTCAGAAATTGTGGGGATTACACCATTGACATAATCTGAAATTCCAAAATCATTGGAAAGACAAATTTCCTTGGCACAGCCTTGCATCTAGACTCCTCCTGTTACAGAAACAAGACACTTCTTTCAGTTTACAGGTGGACTGATTCCTTAGGACCCAAAAACTGGTACGACAGAGCAGCTCTGAAAAGCCCCTCTGAACATTTGTGGTTCGTCTTGGGCCCCATCTCCTAATCCCTGGTCCTGGGAAGAAATCAGGTCAAGTGTTAGAAATGGACCGGCTGCTAAGCTCGTAGCTGTAGTTTGTCTACACCGTGGATCCCAGGCTGGGGCAGGTCTCCAGGGGATCTCTATGGCTGCACATCTGCCACTCCTAACATGGCCCATTCAGCATTTTCGTGCTCTTTTCAGAGGAATTTTGAATGATTCTGTGGAAGGTATATATGAAAATGACCTGTCATTTATTTATTAATACATTGTCACAGATTTGGTAAAGTTACTTCTGGCTTTTGATTACTGATCTTTTCTTATTGTGGTGAAATATACACAGCATAAAGTTTACCATTTTCACTCCTTTTCAGTGCAGCATTTAGTGTCATTAGGTACATTCTCATTGTGTGGCCATCACCGTTATCCATCTCTGGAACTTTTTGTTTTTCCCAAGCTGAACCTCTGCTCCCATTAAACACTAACTCCCCGACTCCTCTCCCCTCACCCAGCGCCGTTCCACTTCTTCTCTATGTGAATTTGACTACCTTAGTACCTCGTGTAAGTGGAATCATACAGCGTTTGTCATTTTGTGTGAGGCTTATGTTCTGTAGCACGATGTCATCAAGGTTCATCCATGTTGTGGCAGGTGTCAGAATTTAATTCCTGTTTAAGGCTGAGTAATATTCCATTATAGGTCTATACAACATTCTGTGTATTTGCTCATCTGTCAATGGACAGTTGTTTCCACCTTTTAGGTATTGTGGACATAGCTGCTGTGAATATGAGTGTAAAAATTGTCTGTTCAAGTTTGTGTTTTTAGTTTTTTTGAGTATACCCTTAGTATAATTGTTGTATTTTATGATAATTTCATGTTTAATTTTTGAGCAACTTCCATATTCTCTTCCATTGTGGTTATATTATTTTACATTCTCACTTGATCTTTGGTTTTCTTCTTTAACTTGAGAAGTAAACGAAACATTTTTATAAAGTATGACATTGTGTTTGGATTGGTGGCTCCAGTTGGTGGTCTGTTGAAGCAGCTCCTGGTGTCTTTTCAGTTTTCTCAGATCTCTAGGGCCATTTTTCTTACTAAATAAAGGGATTTGGCAACACGGGTTGTAGTTTTCATAAAGTCAGCAGATTGGCATTAAGACCACAGTTTCCTCACAGGAACAGTGTTTTGAACATTATACTCATTCATTTCAGAATGAAAACACTAAGCCCAAAGTGTTTAAATATTATCACCTAGAGAATTAATGATTGAGTCCAGATTTAGAGTCCAAGTCTCCAAATTTCCTTCTTTAAATTACCCTCTCTGCTCTCATCTAATTTGGCTCAAAATTATTTAGTTGGCTCTTAAGTGTAAACCTACACCCTTTACCCTTCAGACAGGTCCACGTTCACTGAAACAGGGGGTGGATTTTGCTTCTACCTCCTCTTCCTCCCTTTGCCGTCCTTGCTGGCGGGGCTGCCACCACACTAAGTTAAAGGCTGAAGAAGGGTCCCTACAGCCCCGCTTTCAGGGGTCATTCTGCTTCTGCTGACACCACTCAAGACCCCAGGAACACATGCTCCATTGTGTTATGTTCTAAGATGACTTGGTATCACCTTAGGAATCCAGTTCTCTGTCTCCCTCTCTCATTTCAGGCACTTCGCCTAAGTAGCTCGGCCATGGGGAAGACCACCACAGGCCAGATAGTCAACTTGCTGTCCAACGATGTGAGCAGATTTGACCAGGTGAGCTGCCCCGAGGGATCCTCTTCCATGTCCTGTTCTCACTGGGTCCAGCTTATTGGGATGCTAGGTGCCAGGGTTTGGTGTTGGCCAGGATTCCATTGAGGATGTAAGATGAAGGTTCTATTTATCCAACTTTCATTTCTCTGTGTGCAACTTAGATGTAATTATATGTATTGTTATGTAAATGAGAATTTTGTTTTTCTAATAATAGATGGGCAGCAGTGTTCTTGCCCAGCTTTGGTAGTGTCCCTAGGGGTCCTCCTGGCATGGCCCTCCTTGGCACGTGGTGTGGGTGTCGCTGGACAGTCTTCCTCCTCCTCTAGTTGATGAAGGCCTGGTGGGAGGGATTGTTCTTTCCCCTGTGCCCTATTCAATGTCTGCTGCGTAGAAAGCCTGTGAGGAACAATGCCAAGTAAGTGGTTCCCAGCCAAAGACAACCTACCCTCTGCTGTCACCTTCACAGTCTTTCTTCCATTGACCTTATGCATAGATGACATGACCCAGGGCGTTGTAGCTATTGGTCAGATCTGTGTTGCACCAGATACTTCCCTTTCAAGTATTCATTCATCAAACATGAAGTAAGGCCCCTACTCACTTCCAGAGTTCAACAAAGCTTAGTTTCTTCCATGTATAAGCCACAGCCTATCAAGGAGGTAAATATACCAGTAATTACTGGAGAGAGTGGTAGGTACCATAAGATAGGCTTTCCTGGGATGCCACGGTTCCCCAGAGGAGTTGGGGGCTAAATTCTAGGACAGAGATCATTTGGGGAAGCCCTGGGATTTCTTTGGAAGGAATGATGCTAAAGCTGAAACTCCAGTACTTTGGCCACCTCATGTGAAGAGTTGACTCATTGGAAAAGACTCTGATGCTGGGAAAGATTGAAGGCAGGAGGAGAAGGGCACGACAGAGGATGAGATGGCTGGATGGCACCACTGACTCGATGGACGTGAGTCTGGGTGAACTCCGGGAATTGGTGATGGACATAGAGGCCTGGCGTGCTGTGATTCATGGGGTCGTAAAGAGTTGGACACGACTGAGTGATTGAACTGAACTGAACTGAACTGAGCTTATCTGTGTTGTGGACAAAATCCACATCTTCCTTCAGTGCTGCTGGTCTGATTCTCCTGGGACATCCCAGGAGATGTGCTGCCCCTGAAATATGTCATCTGGGGTAGACACTTTGATTTCTGCTTTAGCAGGTTTAAAGCCCACTGAGATAATTTCTGTTTAGTTTCCTTTTGTTCCTTCAGAGCATATTGTTTCCACACTGTATCCTTATTCGTTTTTATACCATTGTAAGAAGGCTTTGTCTTTCTCTCTTTAAGGTAATGATGTTCTTGCACTATCTGTGGGTGGGGCCACTGCAGGCTATGGCAGTGACTGCCCTGCTCTGGATGGAAATAGGAATATCATGTCTTGCTGGGATGGCAGTTCTCATTATTCTTCTGCTTTTGCAAAGCTGCTTTGGGACATTGTTTTCATCATTCTGGTAAGAGAAACACTGGTTTTAAAAATTGATAATATATAGGTTTTATTCCTAGTTTTTTTAAGGAATCTCCATACCATCTTCCATAGTGGCTATATCAATTTACATTCCCACCAACAGTACAAGAGCATTCCCTTTTCCCCACACCCTCTCCAGCATTTATTGTTTGTAGACTTCTTGATGATGGCCATTCTGACTGGTGTGAGGTGATATCTCATTGTAGTTTTGATTTACATTTCTCTAATAATGAGCACTGTTGAGCGTCTTCTCATGTGTTTGTTAGCCATCTGTATGTCTTCCTTGGAGAAATGTCTGTTTAGGTCTTTTCCCACTTTTTGACTGGGTTGTTTGTGTTTCTGGTATTGAGTTATATGAACTGCTTGTATATTTTGGAAATTAATCCTTTGTCTGCTGTTTCATTTGCTATTACTTTTTCCCATTTTGAGGGTTGTCTTTTCACCTTGCTTATAGTTTCCTTTGCTGTGCAAAAGCTTTTAAGTTTAATCAGGTCCCTCTTGTTTACTTTGTTTTTATTTCCATTACTCTAGGAGGTGAGTCAGAGAAGAACTTGCTTAGATTTATGTCATCGAGTGTTGGGCCTATGTTTTCCTCTAAGAGTTCTATAGTTTCTGATCTTACATTTAGGTCTTTAATCCATTTTGAGTTTATCTTTGTGTATGTTGTTCTGACCCAGCAATCCCACTACTAGACATATACCCTGAGGAAACCAAAATTGAAAAAGACACATGTATCCCATTGTTCATTGCAGCACTATTTACAAAAGTACAACATGGAAGTGACCTAGATGTCCATCAACAAATGAATGGAAAATGAAATTGTGGTACATATACACAATGGAATATTACTCAGCCATGAAAAGGAATGCCTTTGAGTCAGTTCTAATAGGGTAGATGAACGTAGAACCTGTTATACAGAGTAAAGTAAGTCAGAAAGAGAAAGATAAATATCATATTCTAATGCATATACATGGAATCTAGAAAAATGGTACTGAAAAATTTACCTACAGGGCAGCAGTGGAGAAATAGACATAGAGAATAGACTCGTGGTCATGGGGAGAGGGGAGAAGAGGGTGAGATATATGGAGAGAGTAACATGGAAACCTACAGTACCATGTGTAAAATAGATAGCCAACAGGAATTTGCTCTATAGCTAAGAAACTTAAACAGGGGCTCTAGATCAATCTAGAGGGGTAGGATGGGGAGGGAGATGAGAGGCAAGTTCAAAAGGGAGGGGATATATGTATACCTATGGCTGATTCATGTTGAGATTTGATAGAAAACAACAAAATTCTGTAAAGCAATTATCCTTCAATAAAAAGATTTAAAAAATTGATAATATGTAATTGGTAATCTGTGGTCATGTATGGATGTGAGAGTTGGGCTGTGAAGAAGGCTGAGCGCTGAAGAATTGATGCTTTTGAACTGTGGTGTTGGAGAAGACTCTTGAGAGTCCCTTGGACTGCAAGGAGATCCAATCAGTCCATTCTAAAGGAGATCAGCCCTGGGATTTCTTTGGAAGGAATGATGCTAAAGCTGAAACTCCAGTACTTTGGCTACCTCATGCGAAGAGTTGACTCATTGGAAAACACTCTGACGCTGGGAGGGATTGGGGGCAGGAGGAGAAGGGGACGACAGAGGATGAGATGGCTGGATGGCATCACTGACTCGATGGATGTGAGTCTGAGTGAACTCTGGGAGTTGGTGATGGACAGGGAGGCCTGGAGTGCTGCCATTCATAGGGTCGCAAAGAATCGGACACGACTGAGCGACTGATCTGATCTTATCTGATCTGAATTGGTAACATCACGGTTGCTTTTATTCAAAAACAAGACCAACACCTTCTCTAGTCTCTTCTTTGTGTGGGTTGTAGACCCTTCAGACTCAGCCAGTGGAGGCTCCAACCTTATGCTGAAGGCCCGTCTTGAAACAGGAACAGTGAAAGCATTCGCTAGCTCCTCTTGGCACCGTATCTGAATAAGTAGTGTCCTTCAGCAGAATTTGCCCATGTCCAAGTTATTTAAATATTGTTAAATAGTAATAATCTTGTAGGCCCATTTTTCACTGCATATATTTTTGTTATGCTTGTGTTGGAGCCTTTTCAGGTATTTATGTTCATGTTTCCATTAAGTTATAAGCACCCCAAGGGCTGATCTCCATTGTGTCTTTATGAAGCCCCACATTCACAGCAGCACATGTGATAGAAAAGTGGCTGGTGGTGAAGAGCCTTCTTCTGCTGAGTTAGACCTGAAGCAGGTCCCAGAGAGTTGGAGGTGGTTGGTTTTCAGGTGATGGAGATGTTGTGCTGCTTGAAGTTCACTGAGTTCTTGTGTGTGTGCAGGTCTGTGCTTGGTGTCTTTCTTTATTTGGAATTTCCTTTCCTGTCTTTGCTGTGGAGAGATGTTCCTTATCCTTCGAGGCCCTGTTCCAGTGCTACCAAGCCGCTGAAGCTCTTCTTGTTGGGAATTAACAAGTCCCATCTTTTCTGCTCCCCAGAACTTCTCTCCTTTTTCATTACACATTGTCTTCCTGCATGTCTTTCTGCCTTCCCTACCTGTGACCTCCTTGAGCAGATAGATGGTTTGTATCTGACTCATTTCAGGTCTTCCCTAGCCAAAGCTGCACATTCTCCAAGTTACTTCTCGAAATGAGATGAATGGTTGACTTCTTAATTGAAGCCTTCTTCTCCGTTTGTACTTTGAGTAGAATCTGCCTGTGTTCTAAGTGCAAAAAAGCTGTAGAGAACTATTTGCTTCCTGGCCACCACCTGCCACCCCCACCCCCATGCCCACTACTGCTGTTGCTAAGGAAAGTTGGGCTGTGGTCACTAAAGCTCATCTGTCACGTCTGTCTCCTCAGGAGTAAGACCTCAGCTCTCACAGATGACAGGATCAAGACCATGAGCGAAGTCATAACTGGCATCAGAACAATAAAAGTGAATGCTTGGGAAAAGTCATTTATAGACCTTATTACCAGACTGAGAAGGTAAGTTTATATATATAGATGTCACTCCATATTTTCATTCTTTATTTCCTATTTACTGGATGCTTTAGATGTCTTACCAAAGAAGTATTTAAGTTCACCAATACTTACTATTCACTGCATCATCCATGTGTTACAGGAAGGTTAAGGAGAATGGTGGAGACATCATTTAACCTGCTCTTCCATTTACCATATTCTCAAAGGAAAAAATACATATGCTTCTTAGTTGTATAGAAATGAAATTCTAAGTAGTTCTGAAAACCTCAAATCTCAATAATCAATGTCTTTAAGATAGTATTCGAGACAATGACATTCAAATTAAGATTGTAATTTATGTTGATGGCCCATAAATGAGGAGATTATAGAGATTGGTGTACCTATATTGAGCCAAACTATATGAATCACTATTTTTTTAAATTAATTTATTTTTTATTGAAGGATAATTGCCTTACAGAATTTTGCTGTTTTCTGTCAAACCTCAACATGAATCAGCCATAGGTATACAAATATCCCTTCCCTTTTGAACCTCCCTCCCATCTCTCTTTATTCTTCGTTGTTGTGATTAGTCAGTCATATCCCACTCTTTTGTGACCCCATGGACTGTAGCTCACCAGGCTCCTCTGTCCATGGAATTTCCCAGGCAGGAATACCGGAGAGGTTGCCATTTCCTTCTCCAGAGGATATTCCTGACTGAGGGATTGAACCTGTGTTTCTGCATTGCAGGTGGATTCTTTATCACTAACAAGTTCATGAATCACTATTATTCATTTCAAAAGGAGCTATGAAAACACTGTTCCTTTCGTTTTGCTTCATGTTTGTAGACTATTTTTCCATCTTTTATTTAAATATCTTATGAGCATTTCTCTGACCCCACCTTGTCACCTCTGACTTTGCACCTTTCTGGGGACCGCCCCCCTGCCCCGCTGCTGGGAATACACTCCCATGTTCCTTCTTCTTTGGCCTCCTCCAAGCCTGACCAACTCTAACTCATCTTCTCAGGGTCCACGTGTGTGTGACTTGCCCTGACTCCACTGCTCTGGGTTACATGCCTCTGCTCTGAGCTCCCATGGGAGCTGTGCTGACCGTCTCTGTCTATTGTCTCCCAATTTTGTGGTTGCTAATTCTCTTCCCCCACAGGTTCATGAGCCCCTGGAGGGGACAGGTTGTGTCTTTCTGTGGGGAGCCCAGCACAGGACTTGTGATTATGAAAGCTTGTTGAATGAATGTTGAATCCCGTCTGATTGACCCAGAATGTTTGAAAGTGTGATTTAATCCTCCCCTTACTTAAAAGAGTGAAGTGATGATGAAATCTGTGGTCCTGGTGTTGGGGCAGACTCCTGGGTGTGCACTATGCTAATGTCTCCATGATGTGAGGGATAGTTTATTTTAATCTGTGTCTACTCCCTAGAAAAGGGCCACTCATGTGGGGCACTGAATTCATGTCTTGTATGTTGATGCTTCTTTTAAATCCTATATCCTACTTTCTTTTCTAGGAAGGAAATTTCCAAGATTCTGAGATGTTCCTACCTTCGGGGCATGAATATGGCAATATTTTTCGCTGTGAGCAAAATCATGATTTTTGTCACCTTCATCACCAATGAGCTCCTTGACAACCTGATCACAGCCAGCCAGGTGTTTGTGGTGGTGACGCTGTTTGAGGCTCTGCGGTTCTCGAGCACCCTCTACTTCCCCATGGCCATCGAGAAGGTGTCAGAGGCTGTTGTCAGCATCCAAAGAATCAAGGTTTAGTGAAAAATAACTTTTTAAAGTTATAGCTGGATTTTACCTAAAATACCTCCTTTTATGTAGTGTCACTGTGTGCCAGTTAGGTGAGATGTAACTCTTTCAGTGCCAAGCTGGCAGTCTTTCAAAGTGTATGTACTTCCGTCTTTTCTTAGTGTGTTAAAAGTATCATAAGATCCATGAATGGGAAAGACTAGAGATTTGTTCAAGAAAATTAGAGATAACAAGGGAACATTTCATGCAAAGATGGACTCAATAAAGAACAGAAATGGTATGGACCTAACAGAAGCAGAAGATGTTAAGAAGAGGTGGCAAGAATACACAGAAGAACTCTACAAAAAAAGATCTTCATGACCCAGATAATCATGATGGGGTGATCACTCACCTAGAGCCAGACATTCTGGAATGTGAAGTCAACTGGTCCTTAGGAAGCATCACTATGAACAAAGCTAGTGGAGGTGATGGAATTCTAGTTGAGCTATTTCATATCCTAAAATATAATGCTGTGAAAGTGCTGAACTCAATATGTCAGCAAATTTGGAAAACTCAGCAGTGGCCAGAGGCCTGGAAAAGCTCAGGTTTCATTCCAATCCCAAAGAAAGGCAATGCCAAAAAATGATCAAACTACCGCAGAATTGCACTCATCTCACATGCTAGTAAAGTAATGCTCAAAATTCTCCAAGCCAGGATTCAGCAATACGTAAATCATGAAATTCCAGATGTTCATGCTGGTTTTAGAAAAGGCAGAGGAACCAGCGATCAAATTGCCAACATCCTCTGGATCATCGAAAAAGCAAGAGAGTTCCAGAAAAACATCTATTTCTGCTTTACTGACTATGCCAAAGCCTTTGACTGTGTGGATAACAATAAATTGTGGAAAATTCTGAATGAGATGGGAATACCAGACCATCTGATCTGCCTCTTGAGAAATTTGTATGCAGGTCAGGAAGCAACAGTTAGAACTGGACATGGAACAACAGACTGGTTCCAAATAGGAAAAGGAGTACATCAAGGCTGTATATCGTCACCCTGTTTATTTAACTTATATGCAGAGTACATCATGAGAAACCCTGGGCTGGAAGAAGCACAAACTGGAATCAAGATTGCCGGGAGAAATATCAATAACCTCAGATATGCAGATGACACTACCCTTATGGCAGAAAGTGAAGAGGAACTCAAAAGCCTCTTGATGAAAGTGAAAGTGGAGAGTGAAAAAGTTGGCTTAAAGCTCAACATTCAGAAAACGAAAATCATGGCATCTGGTCCCATCACTTCATGGGAAATAGATGGGGAAACAGTGGAAACAGTGTCAGACTTTATTTTTGGGGGCTCAAAAATCACTGCAGATGGTGACTGCAGCCATGAAATTAAAAGACGCTTACTCCTTGGAAGGAAAGTTATGACCAACCTAGATAGCATATTCAAAAGCAGACATTACTTTGCCAAAAAAGGTTCATCTAGTCAAGACTATGGTTTTTCCTGTGGTCATGTATGGATGTGAGAGTTGGACTGTGAAGAAGGCTGAGTGCGGAAGAATTGATGCTTTTGAACTGTGGTGTTGGAGAAGCCTCTTGAGAGTCCCTTGGACTGCAAGGAGATCCAACCAGTCCATTCTGAAGGAAATTGGCCCTGGGATTTCTTTGGAAGGGATGATGCTGAAGCTGAAACTCCAGTACTTTGGCCACCTCATGCGAAGAGTTGACTCATTGGAAAAGACTCTGATGCTGGGAGGGATTGGGGGCAGGAAGAGAAGGGGATGACAGAGGATGAGATGGCTGGATGGCATCACTGACTCGATGGACGTGAGTGTGAGTGAACTCCGGGAGTTAGTGATGGACAGGGAGGCCTGGCGTGCTGCGATTCGTGGGGTCTCAAAGAGTCAGACACGATTGAGCGACTGATCTGATCTGATCTGATGCAGGTTAGGAAGCAACAGTTAGAACTAATCATGGAACAACAGACTGGTTCCAAATAGGAAAAGGAGTACATCAAGGCTGTATATTGTCACCTTGCTTATTTAACTTACATGCAGAGTATCTCATGAGAAACGTTGGGCTGGATGAAACACAAGCTGAAATCAAGATTGCAGGGAGAAATATCAATAACCTCAGATATGCAGATGAAACCACCCTTATGGCAGAAAGTGAAGAGGAACTAAAGAGCCTCTTGATGAAAGTGAAAGAGGAGAGTGAGAAAGTTGACTTAAAGCTCAACATTCAGAAAACTAAAATCATGGCATCTGGTCCCATCACTTCATGGCAAATAGATAGAGATACACTGGAAACAGTGGCAGACTTTATTTTTTTTGGGGGGGGGGGCTACAAAATCACTGCAGAGGGTGACTGCAGTCATGAAATTAAAAGATGCTTACTTCTTGAAAGGAAAGGTTTGACCAACCTAGCAAAATATTAGAAAGCAGACATTACTTTGCCAACAAAGGTCCATCTAGTCAAGGCTATGGTTTTTCCAGTAGTCATGTATGCATGTGAGAGTTGGACTATAAAGAAAGTTGAGCACTGAAGAATAGATTCATTTGAACTGTAGTGTTGGAGAAGACTCTTGTAAGTCCCTTGTACAGCAAGTGGATCCAACCAGTCCATCCTAATGGAGATCAGTTCTGGGTGTTCATTGGAAGGACTGATGTTGAAGCTGAAACTCCAATACTTTGACAACCGGATGTGAAGAGATGACTCATTTGAAAAGACCCTGATGCTGGGAAAGACTGAAGACGGGAGGAGAAGGGAATGACAGAGGATGAGATGGTTGGATGGCATCACCGACTCAATGGACATGAGTTTAGCTAAACTCTGGGAATTGTTGATGGACAGGGAGACCTGGCATGTTGCAGTCCATGAGGCCGCAAAAAGTCGGACACAACTGAGTACCTGAACTGAACTGAAGATCCGTGCTCATTTAGCAGTAGTAGTATTAATAGCAGCAACACAGGCCTTTGCCATGCAGTGATAGCTGCAGGACGATTCAAATGTCTAAAAGCAGGAGATGCAAACAAATTGCATCTCCTGTGCTGACTGGAACGTCTAGGCAGTAATGGTTCACAGTCCTGGGGTGACTTGGATTCCTCTCTGGTCTGGGAGGGGAAGAATTTGCTGAGAAGTCCCTGTTCCCTGGACAGGAAGTGTGGCCTCAGATTCACTTAGTTCTCTGTGTTTAAAACTGGATTCTTTCCACCAAAGATGTCTTATTGTTGATTTCTGATCTCTGCATTTTTGTTCCTGTTCTTCTTTTACTTCGTGTCTAAGCCTCTCTCTAGCTGCCCTCATCCTTTCAAATGTGTGATTCCCACCATGCCTGTTGTCTCCTTTTTAAAACTAACTGTCCCTAAATAGTTAGGGGTAAATAATTTTTATCATGAAGACAAGGGCCTGGCACACAGTAGGTGCTCAAATATTTCTGTTTAAAATGAAGATTAAATCGTCTCTGTGAAAATGAATGATTTATTATGCGGGCTTCCCTGGTGGCTCAGCGGTTAAAGCGTCTGCCTGGAATGCGGGAGACCTGGGTTCGATCCCTGGGTCGGGAAGATCCCCTGGAGAAGGAAATGGCAACCCATTCTAGTATTCTTGCCTGGAGAATCCCATGGAGGGAGGAGCCTGGTAGGCTACAGTCCATGGGGTCGCAAAGAGTCGGACATGACTGAGCGATTTCACTTTCACTTCATAAGCCCAAGAAGTCTATTTTTCTCTAAACGATGAAGGGGGGCCCATGTTCTTGGCACTGAATGATTCCCATAGGATTGTGAAAGATTTTAACTTCAAAGCACTAAAACTTTTCAGTGACTTTTGCATCCGGTAAAATGTGTCTCTGAGGTTATCTTATTCACAGAGCAGCTTTAGGTTTTCCATTACCACCACTAGGAAGTCAGTCTTTTTGGCTGAAGTTCTGATGTGGATACTTTTCTGCATAACCTGTTCTGGGTCTGCACTTCATGGCTCTAATGGCCATTTAATTTCAGCTTTTCATCAGAGTGGGTCCTGGAGAAAAATCCAGCCATCACTTCAGGTGCTTTTTTTCTTTTATTTATTTATTTATTTATTATTTTAAATTTTATTTTATTTTTTAAACTTTACATAATTGTATTAGTTTTGCCAAATATCAAAATGAATCCGCCACAGGTATACATGTGTTCCCCATCCTGAACCCTCCTCCCTCCTCCCTCGCCACACCATCCCTCTGGGTTGTCCCAGTGCACCAGCCCCAAGCATCCAGTATCGTGCATCGAACCTGGACTGCTTTTTTTCTTTGAAAGTGGGAATTTCTGTTCTAATATACACACATTGAGTGTTGATGTCTTGGTTACACACTTATGCTGAAATTGTATCTGATTCTGTGTGGACCAGATATATAACATATACATTGCTCTCCATGGCCCTTGGTCTTTTTAATCAATAAAAATTGAT
The DNA here is from genome assembly GCF_029407905.1 of Bubalus kerabau. NCBI lineage: Eukaryota > Metazoa > Chordata > Mammalia > Artiodactyla > Bovidae > Bubalus > Bubalus kerabau. The sequence continues at coordinate 73,434,011 of NC_073635.1, forward strand.
ATATTCCAGATGAGAAATTCAAGCAAGGTGTTTTGAGGCTTATGCTGCATCACAAAGTATGAAACCAATACAATATTGTAAAGTAATTAACCTCCAATTAAAATAAATAAATTTATTTAAAAATAAATAAATAAAAAATAAAATAAAACAATATTTGTATAATTAAAAAAAAATAAAAAACTGATGCCCTGTTGACTCTTTGAGAACAGCAGGCTCGTTCCTTAAGTGCGGGTAGGGGAGGTTTGATGGTTTGAGCCAGAGGGGTGACTTATGTGGTCTGCCCACCATCTTGTAGGTGCCATGGGCCAAGATCATACACAGTTCCCTGCTTTTGATCCCAGCAGCTCAGAAATGGCAGTTGGCTTGTGGTGTTTTTGTATCTTACTGTTCGTAATTGCCTTTGCGTGTGTGCAGTTAGTCCCTTACGATTTCTTTGTATTTTGTTGCTCAAGGAGATGTTTGTCCAGATGCAAGTGCTCCCATACAGGGCCCTGGGTCCCAGCCTGCCTCATAACATTTCTCTTGTTGCTGTGTCAGCTTTAACTATGTAAGGCTGTAGCCATGCTACAGTGGTTGGACTGATTTGAACAACCATACAGTCTGATTATGCAAGACTCAGTCTTAGCTTGGGTTGGGACTGCATAAGTGCATAAATGACATAGTGTCTCTCCTCTATGTGACTTAATATTCCTCTGGGGATTCAGAGGTAGGGAGGGTAGTTCCAGCTGGGGAGGTACTGAGATGGTTCCCAGTAAGGTTAGTATTTGAGATGGGCCAGAAGGAAGGATGGGGTCAGAACTCAGAGTGTCCAAGTAGAGGTCACCTGGGGAGTGTGGACTTAGGTGCTGGTCTATCATTGGGAGGTGTTAATTGTGGTGGACATTCTTGGAGGTGCTGTAGAGAGATCAGGAAGGAGTGGTGTGTTTGGGGTCAGTTTGGTGGTTTGGAGGAGAACTCAGGAAGGAATCAGAAAAAGAAAAGTATCAGTATTTGAAATGATTAATTAGTGAGTGAGTTTCTGAAATTATGTTGTTTTCAGAGGAAAGAAGAATTGGGAAAGAGATGAGCTTTGGGAGAACAGATGAGAGCTGCTACATGGCTAATGATGGGAGAGGTGGTGTAGAGAGCGGACTCAGGCTGCAGTGGTTGAGAGCCTGCAGAGAAGTTCTCAGACCACTGTCTGTTCATCTTGCCTCCTGCTGGACACGGGTTTGGTGTGGGCAGAAGTAGCTTTGCCCAGTGTTAGATTCTCTATGAGCCTAGATGAAAGGAGGAGGAAATGAGAGGATCAAGTCTCCTGCCAGCTAGTGTTTGAGAGAAATGCAAGGATCCTGTCTTTCTTTTCCTGCACAAGCATTTTCATTCATGTCCATCGAGTCGGTGATGCCATCCAGCCATCTCATCTTCTGTTGTCCCCTTCTCCTCCTGCCCCCAATCCCTCCCAGCATCAGGGTCTTTTCCAATGGGGAGTTGACTTAGATGTATATGTACTATAATAATAGTATATTGCATACTATATACTATTTACTATTTCTCAAGTGAACCAGTGAAGTCGCTCAGTCGTGTGTGACTCTTTGCGACCCCGTGGACTGTAGCCTACCAAGCTCCCCCATCCATGGGATTCTCCAGGCAAGAATACTGGAGTGGGTTGCCATTTCCTTCTCCAGAGGATCTTCCCTACCTAGGGATCGAACCCGGGTTTCCCACACTGGAGGCAGACGCTTTAACTTCTGAGCTACCAGGGAAGCCCAAGACCTAATAAAATACAGCTATAAAATGATAGATAGGCTGTATAAAATTTGTATTGCAAATTTCAGAGAAACAGTTGTTTTGTTTGTGCTTTCTTCTTTCAGTATAAACAATCTATGTTTTGCCATTTTCTGTAGAAATTTCTGTTACTTGATGAGACGTCACAGTGCTACCCTCAGCTGCCATCAGATGGTAGAACAATTGTGGATGTGCAGGCATTTACAGCTTTTTGGGAAAAGGTAAGAAACCTTCCATTCCAAAATCGTGACTGCTAAAAGAAAACTGTGACATAGATTTACTGGAGAATTTTGAGATTTACACATACTGTAAAATGTGACTTTCTCATTTACTGAGAATATGTTATAAAAATTCTCGGAATCAGGAATAAGGTTTACAATGAATGGAGATTAAGTGTAATAGCCTGAGGCATTTGACATGTTGCTTTTTTTCTCATTTTCTTTTTTTTATTTTTTTGATTTCCTGTCAACTTCTCTTTTTTTTTTAATTTAATTTAATTTAATTTTAAACTTTACATAATTGTATTAGTTTTGCCAAATATCAAAATGAATCCGCCACAGGTATACATGTGCTCCCCATCTTGAACCCTCGTCCCTTCTCCCTCCCCATACCATCCCTCTGGGTCGTCCCAGTGCACTAGCTCCAAGCATCCAGTATCGTGTATCGAACTTGGACTGGCAACTCGTTTCATACATGATATTTTACATGTTTCAATGCCATTCTTTGGGTAATAACCTTTTTCTCATTTTCAAGAGAGCTTTCAATGTATTAGCATGTGTTGAGCTTAAAGTATGTAAATTCTTCTTTTAATTTTTAGTTTATTTTTCATTATGTTTTATTACAGAGTATTAAATATAATTTCCTGTGCTATACAATAGGATCACCGTAAAAAAAATATATAGAACATAAATACATTTTTTCATGAAAAGTGAAAGTTGCTCAGTCATGTCTGACTCTTTGTGACCCCACGGACTATACAGTTCATGATTATCTCTAGGGCAGAGTACTGGAGTGGGTAGCCTTTCCCTTCTCCAGGAGATCTTCCCAACCCATGGACTGAACCTAGGTCTCCCACATTGCAGGCAGATTCTTTACCAGCTGAGCCAGAAAAGCCAGATCTAATACTCTGGGCTGAAGGGTGAAGTGTTAATCACTTCAGCTGTGTCTGAGTCTTTGTGACCCCATGGACTATAGCCCACCAGGTGCCTCTATCCATGGGAATGGATACCCACTCCAGTATTTCTGTTCTTGTTCAGTAGCTCAGTAGTGTCCAGTTCTTTGCAACTCCAAGAACTGCAGCATGCCAGACTTCCCTGTCCTTCATCATTCTCCCAGAGCTTGTTCAAACTCATGTCCATCGAGTCAGTGATGCCATCCAACCATCTCATCCTCTGTCATCCCATTCTCCTCCTACCTTCAATCTTTCCCAGCACCAGGGTCTTTTCCAATGAGTCAGCTCTTTGCATCAGGTGGCCAAAGTATTGGAGCTTCAGCTTCAGCATCAGTCCTTCCAATGAATGCTCAAGATTGATTTCCTTTAGGATTGACTGGTTTGATCTTCTTGCTGGCCAAGGGACTCCCAAGAGTCTTCTCCAACACCACAGTTCAAAAGCATCAATTCTTCTGCACTCAGCCTTATTTATGGTCCAATTCTCACATCCATACATGACTACTGGAAAAACCATAGCTTTGACTATATGGACCTTTGTTGGCAAAGTAACGTCCCTACTTTTTAATACACAGTTTAGGTTTGTCATAGCTTTTCTTCCAAGGAGCAAGCATTTTTAATTTCATGGCTGCAGTCACTGTCTGAAGTGATTTGGGAGCACAAGAAAATAAAATCTGCCACTGTTTCCACTTCCCCCCTTTCTATTTGCCATGAGGTGATGAAACCAGATGCCATGATCTTAGATTTTAGAATGTTGAGTTTTAGGCCAGCTTTTTCACTCTCCCCTCTCACTTCCATCAGGAGGCTCTTTAGTTCCTCTTCACTTTCTGCCATTAGAGTGGTATCACTTGCATGTTTGAGATTGTTGATATTCTGCCAGAATTCTAGATTCCATTTTGTGTTTCATCTGGCCTGGCATTTTGCATCATGTAGTCTGCATAAAAGTTAAATTAGCAGGGTGACAATATACAGCCCTGACATACTCCTTTCCCAATTTGGAACCAGTCTGTTGTTCCATGTCTCATCCTAACTGTTTCCTCTTGACCTGTATACAGGTTTCTTAGGTGACAGGTAACATGATCTGGTATTCCCATCTGTTTATAAATTTTCCACAGTTTCTTGTGATCCACACAATTAAAGGCTTTAGCATAGTCAATGAAGCAGAAGTAGATGTTTCTCTGGAGTTCTCTTGCTTTTTCTGTGATCCAACAAATGTCAGCAATTTGATCCCTGGTTCCTTTGTCTTTTCTAAACCCAGCTTACACATCTAGAAGTTCTCTGTTCATGTACCGCTGAAGCCCAGGTTGAAGGATTTTGAACATTACTTTGCTAGCACGTGAAATGAGCACAACTGTGTGGTAGTTGGAACGTTCCTCTGTCCGTATGGGAATCTAATCAAAGAAGGAACCTTCCTAAAGTTAGCTAAAGCTGCCTCAAATCCCCAAAGAGATAAGATTTAATGAAGAGACCTCTAGGACACAGTATCTTAAAACAGGAAAGAGAAAAATGTGGGTTATATTTTGCATATCAGTTATGTTGACTATTGTTATCTTTTCCCCTTTGTAAAATAATTTGTTACTTTATTAAAATGGGTACATTTTTATAAACTTTAATTTGTAGGCATCAGAGACCCCAACCCTACAAGGCCTTTCCTTTACTGTCAGACCTGGTGAACTGTTAGCTGTGGTTGGACCTGTGGGCGCAGGAAAGGTAAGTTGTGATGCCTTTTGTCAGCTTGATGCAACTCCACAGCACCTGTTCAATCCTCAGAGTGGAGCCCAGAGCCGAGTGTGACTCAGTTTGAATTGAGTGTGTCTAGAACAGTGTTTCTCTAGGTGTGTTCCATGGAACACCCATTTTACAAGAAGGTTTCATGGCAAATAAATCAGGATAAATGCATATTGTCTTTTCCTTCTTGATGCTTCACATGGCCCAGTTGTGAATTGCTTGTGGGGAATTTGGATGTCTCAGTGAAGGAAATTATTTATGTGACAGCTGTTCAGGATGGACAGAGACAATGAGGACTCCTTTTCATCTGTGGCCCCTCCAGGAAGTCTGGAGGTCATAAAGCTCTTCCTGGAAACTTTGAGTATTTCCTCCTGTGACTTGATGTGATCCTGTCGGTGCATGTAGAGTGAATGTGCAGCCATGTGCTGGAGATAAAGATACAGACGTGGGCAAGACCCCAACTCTCTGCCTTTCAGAGGCAACCAGGTTCTGGGGCGAGACAGGCATGCAGACATATTATTTCAGCCCAGTGTCGTGAGTGCTCTGATGGTGTGGATGCATACCACGTCTCTGTGATGTTAAAGATCTGAAGGGAATGTGCACATGCACAACAAACAACAAAACAACAACAAACAGCAAACAAACAACAACATACAGAAATCTAAATGTGGGATGTGGGGTTCCCTGCTGGCTCAGTGGTATAAGAGTCCACCTGCCAATGCAGGAGACACAGGTTTGATCCCTGGTCTGGGAAGATCCCACATGTGGAGCAACTAAGCCCATGCACCATGACTATTGGGCCTGTGCTCTGGAGCCTGGGAGCTGCAGCTGCTGAAGCCTGCCCACTAGAGCCTGTGCTCCTTAACAAGAAAACCCCCATGCACTGCAATGAAGGCCCAGTGCAAACAAAAATAAATAAAATTAGAACTGTGGTACAGCAGAAACCAACACAATATTGTAAAAAATAAATAAAAAATAAATAAAAGAAATCAAGATAAATAAAATTATTTTTAAAAATGTGGGATGTGTGCACGAAAGGGTGCTGATTTCCTCGGTGATGGACTTTTGCTCTGCAGACACAGGTCATTTCAGAGTTCTTTCAGTTAATCATCTTTGATATATTCTTCACACATAGCTTTTTAAGAACAAGTGTTTGTCAAGTAAAAGATACCCAGATGCAAGAGAAACTAAATTAAACATCAGATACAAAATACACATCCTGCTGGGCTGCTCTGCTAGAGAAGGATGTTAACCTTCTTAATTACTCTTTCCTGAGTAGAACTTCATTTGAAGGATACCTGGGCAGAGTAGATTGTTTATACTGTTGTTATACTATATTCCCTGGTGGCTCAGATGGTAAAGTCTGCCTGCAGTGTGGGAGACCCAGGTTCGATCCCTGGGTTGGGGAGATCCCCTGGAGAAGGAAATGGCAGCCCATTCCAGTATTGTAACCTGGAAAATCCCATGGACAGAGTAGTCTGGCGGGCTACAATCCATGGGGTCGAAAGAGTTGGACACAACTAAGCGACTTCACTATACTATTAATATATTCCTTATCAGTCATTTTTTTCCTTGACTTTTTGTGTCATTTTCAATTGTTTTTTTTTGGAATCAACTGTGAGGGCTGTACTTTATCCTGTTGAAGGAAAAGGTTCTATCCTGTATCAAGCACCAGGGTGGGGTGGGGTGTGCTGCACGGAGTGTTCCGCCCTGTGTGCTGCCTGTTCACGTGTGTGTGCTGCCGTCTGTTGCAGTCATCACTGTTGAGCGCTGTGCTGGGAGAGCTGCCCCCGAGCCAGGGGAAGGTCAACGTCCACGGGAGGATCGCGTATGTCTCTCAGCAGCCCTGGTTGTTTCCAGGAACTGTGAAGAGTAACATTTTATTTGGGAAGAAATATGAAAAAGAACAATATGAAAAAGTAATAAAGGCTTGTGCTTTGAAAGAGGTGAGTAATGACTTGTGAGTTGCATTTATTTGAATTTCAAATAATGATAGTGTTGATTTAAACTACAAGGTTTGTCAAAAGTTCTTTTTTAAAAAATGGAAAGATTTTTTGAATGTTGCTTAAAGTTGGTCTTCTGGGATTTTATGCAGGCATATTTACATATGCTGTCCTTTTAATGCTTATGGGATAATGACACTCACAGAATACCTTTTCCGGCGGGGGGAGGGGTTGTTTCAATCTGTGAAGTTTCATTAGCTTTTAACTTTTTTAATGGAAAGCTATAAAAACTTACAAAAACAGAGAGCACAGTGTAATGAACCCTTCATGTACCCACCCCTAGTTTCAGCCAGGATCAGCTGGTAGCCAGTCTCCCTGTATCTCTACCCCTGCCCTCTGCCAGCCCCACCCCCACCCAGAGTATTGTGGAGCAGATCCTAGACCTCAGATTAGTTCATCTGTAAACACTTCATTAGTTTTCTCTAAAATATAGTAAAGCCTTTTGGGGAAAAAAATCACTATATTTCACCTGAAAAATACCTCAAGTTCCTGAATATTATCGACCTGCTAGTCTGTGTTGGCGTGTTTTTGATCATCTCACTGAGAAATCTCCTTCACCACTGTTTGAACCCACGTAAGGTCTGTCCCTGTACTTAGGTGATGCTTCCTTGTTCCCTTTCAGTCTGTGGGTGTCTCTCTCCACTTCATTTTTGACTAGTAATTTATTATTTAAGGAAACTGGAATGCTTTAATATTTCCTTTTAATACTGCATCATTTCACTGAGGGAGATTATTTTCAGAAATGGAGTTGGATTTCATAGAAATGGTGAGATGAAAGGTTTAACTGTATGTTGGGATTTAAATAAGATTAGTGAGTAAATGATGAGAACTAAACTTAACTGATAGGAGAATTCAATTTGGCGAAAAGAAAGGGAAAAAAGTAAATAACGTTAAATACTATGTTACTCTCTTGGGTTATAAAAATCAGTGAATAATAGTATTGAAGGGCTCCCCACCACCCCCACCCCTGGGTTTTGTTCAGTGCAGTCTGGAATCCCACTATTCTCTTTTACTGTAAGGAAAAGACAGGGACAGATCTTCAAAGGTGTGGTGTTGAAGACTCCAAATCTGCTTTGTGAGGAAACGGTAATTCTCCTCGAACAGCATAGGATATATCAGGTGATCGTGTGCATGCTAAGTCACTTCAGTTGTGTCTGACTCTGCGGCCCTATGGACTGTAGCCTGGCAGGCTTATCTATCCATGGGATTCTCCAGGTAAGAATACTGGGTTGGGTTGCCATGCCTTCCTGCAGGGGATTTTCCTGACCTAGGGGTCAAACCCTCGCCTCTTATGTCTCCGGCATTGCCAGGTGGATTCACATTATTTGAACAAACAGAATTGCTTGTTTAATGGGCTTGTTTCTTTATTCTGGGTTCTTGTTCATGGGTGATTGTATGTTTGCGGAAATGATGTCAAATTAGCAGGAATGAGCTAGATTTTTATTAAATGGTGTCGATACCATGTAAGAAAAGAAAGGATAGCAAATGTAAAACAGTGAGAACAGTAGCTCCCATTTATTCAGAGTCCATGTGCAAAGCCTTTTTCTGTCTTTCACACGTGCATGTGCACACACATAATTTAGATTTATGAGTTATTCATTCTTTATGAGTGTCTTCGATGTTCCCATCCTCACTTTATAGTTAGTATAACTGAGGCCTGGAGCAATGAGACACCTTATCTCTACATTTGCAGCTCAAGTTCAGATCCCAGGGAGATGATGCTTTGCCACAGCCTCGTGGGGTGATTGGACCAGTAACACGGGCAGTGTTCTGGGGCTTTACCCACCCTGGGGCATCCGTGCAGCACAGACTCTGGTGGGAAGGGGACCTGCAGGACTGGGCTGCACAGTGATTCTTCTGTATGTGATGTGACGTTTCTATAAACATGGACTGCTCTCCTGTTCGTGTGCGTAGTTGGGACATGGAGTTTGGGCCTCTCATGCCCAGCCCCTCCTTGGCAGAAAGGGAGGCCCAGCGTGGAGAAGTAGCGGAGAGGAGAGTTCTGGCCCCAGCTTCATCACTTGCCTGCTGTCACTCTGGACATGTCCAGTTACCTGCCTGGACCTCTGACGTTTCTGCAGCAAAATGAGAACATTGGGTCAGAGGGTTTCCAGGAGGTTTTGTTGCTGCTCTGAAATGTCATGTATGACTCCGATTAATAAGAGGTCAGCAAAGGCTTTATGACACCTGAGAACTAGTTAGTAAGTTAAAAGAGCCTCTGCCTGTCTCCTTTTGGATTCCAGGTATCAGAGGATGGTCATAAGGCAATCATAGGAAATAGCAGCATCCTGGAGTTAGTCTGGCCTGTAGACACAGAGATGGCATGTGTGGTAGGAAAGGCTTGGCCAAGCTTCCCTCATAGCTCAGTTGGTAAAGAATGTACCTGTAATGCAGGAGACCTGAGTTCGATTCTTGGGTTGGGAATATCTGCTGGAGAAGGGATAGGCTACCCATTCCAGTATTCTTGGGCTTCCCTTGTGACTCAGCTGGTAAAGAATCCACCTGCAATGTGGGAGACCTGGGTTCAGTCTCTGGTTTGGGAAGATGCCCTGGAGAAGGGAAAGGCTACCCACTTCAGTATTCTGACCTGGAAAATTCCATGGACTATATAGTCCATGGGGTCGAAAAGAGTCAGACAAGACTGAGCGACTTTCACTTTCACTTTGGAGAGAAACAGTCCTGGGTAGTAATTCCAGATATGTGTCTCAGTTTCCATTCTTATTAAATGGGGGAGGGTTGGGGTTACTGTAAAGGCTACAGAAAATGCCTGTGAAATGTAAAGAGACCAGAGTTTCAGTTAATGGTGGCTATTGTTACTATTCTAACCTTTTCCTCTCCATCCATTTATCCATCCATTGATCTTGCCTGGCAAATCCCATGGATGGAGGAGCCTGGTAGGCTGCAGTTCATGGGGTCTCTAGTGTCAGACAGGACTGAGCGACTTCACTTTCACTTTTCACTTTCATGTATTGGAGAAGGAAATGGCAACCCACTCCAGTGTTCTGGCCTGGAGAATCCCAGGGATAGGGGGAGCCTGGTGGGCTACCGTCTCTGGGGTCGCACAGAGTCGGACATAACTGAAGCGACTTAGCAGCAGCAGCAGCAGCATAAATGTAATAAAGATTTCTCTTTACCCCTACATCCCCCAAATCTTGAAGGAAAAGCCATAAAAAAAGCAACATTTATTGTTTAAAAAATATTTATTTAAATTGGAAGATAATTACAATATTGTGATGATTTTTTCCATAGAGCAACATGAATCGGCCATGGGTATACATGTGTCCCCCTATACTGAACCCCCCTCCCACCTCCCTACCCACCCTATCCCACTGAATTGCCCCAGATTACTAGCTTTGGGTGCCCTGCTTCATGCATCAAACTTGCGTTGGTCATCTATTTTACTTATGGTACTGTACATGTTTCAATGCTATTCTCTCAAATTATCCCACCTTCGCCTTCTCACCTGAGTCCAAAAGTCTGTCCTTTACATCTGTGTCTCCTTTGCTACTCTGCATGTAGGATCTTCATTATTGTCTTTCTAAAAGCAACATTTTAATATAAAACATATGTTAGTAGCAACTAGATGTATTATACTAAATCTTATTGAAGTAACTCTTTAAGTTCATTGAGCTGAAAATTTTTCTGTAACAAAACAGGGAGACATGAAGTAATCAGAGGGCAATGTTGATTCAGGTTGATGACATCAACTCCAAGGTCTAGGAGTCAGAAGGTTCAGGAATTGAGTCCCAGTCACTCTATTGACCAGATGTTTGGTTTTGGGTTTTTTGATCCTTACAAGCCTGTTTCTTCATCTGTAAAATGGAGATAGTAAAACTATCAACCTCATGAGGTTTTTTTGAGGATGAAATGTGGTAATGATTTTAAAGCACCTGATTGCTAGGGACAAAACAAGTACTCTGTAAATGAGTTTTAAAATAAATTAATTTTTAATTATAAACTCAGCCAGATTCTGGAAAATTATATCCATAAAATGTGACATGTAAGAAAGAAGTATTTAACTTCCATTGTTCAAGTTGATATTTCTATAGGTGCTCTACACATAGTACATTATGTAAATCAACAATAACAATATCCTGTTACCCAGTATAGTATGTAACATTTGTTACATGTTATCTTTAAGGCATTTGAAAATGTTTAGTGGACATGTATTTAAAGGTATCAAATTGATAAATTCTAGTTTAATATTTTTCCACATAGATCACTTACTTGGACATTTCTTTTCAGACTGCTTTGACAATCATCAGATAATAAGTTTATTGATATTTATATGTCTAGGTATAGAGGCCTTCAAGTTTTGAGTTACTTTATTGAGTTGTCTTCATTTCAAATATACCTCAGTCACCATCTGGGTGGCATGATGTGAAAGAGAAGAAGGCTCTGAACTGACATGAGCTGGTTCAGATTCCAGCTCTTCTGTTTAACATCTGGCCAGTAAGGTGACCTCACTCACTCTCAGTTTCCTTAGTTGTGAAATGGGGCCAGTACTTACTGTGCATCTTGCTGTGAGGATTAGAGATAATGAGCATCAGGGTCCAGCACAGAGCTTCATGCACAGATCTTACCCCGCAGAAGCTGAGAGAAGCCATGTGCACATGTACAAATGATGGAGCAGAATAAGATGGTCCTTCATGAGAGATGAGAGATGAGAGCCTTGGCAACCCAGCAGGAAGAGAGATGAGTGCAGGATGGTTTCATGGGAGAGTGTGTTTGGGGTGAGGCTAGAAAATGGGCAGGATATTGATAGGCTGTGAGAGAAAGAGCAATTCCAAATGGAAGAAAAGCTGTGAAGGAAAGCAAGGCCTCCTGCTGTTTGACTCTGGAACCCAGCCCTCCTCTGCCAGGGCCTCACATCTGGCCCTCATTAACTATTTGCTTCTACTGTAAGTCTCCACCATTGCTGAAGGGCCCTTGATGTGCCTCTGGATGGATGGCACCAAACCAGTACCGCCTTTTCCTAGTTTGCCTCTAGTTTGTGTGTCTGCTGTTCAGTGAGAATCAGTTACATTTTTGGGCTTCCCTGGTTGCTCAGACAGTAGAGAATCTGTCTGCAATGTAGGAAGACCTGGGTTCACTCCCTGGGTTGGAAAGATCCCTCGGAGAAGAAAATGACAACCCACTCCAGTATTCTTGCCTCGAGAATTCCATGGACAGAGGAGCCTGGTAGGCTACAGTCCATGGGATCACGGTATTGGACGTGACTGAGTGACTAACACTTACTTACTTAACTTAGAGGCAACAAATATGAATAAGAACATTTTCCTGTCAGTGGAAGGAACTGTAATATATACTCAGCTCAGGCTTTTCCCCTTTAATCGAATCAGAACACATTGGCTGAGAAATCAACTTGACTTGGTTTTACTTCAAATCCTCCAAAGTGTTTTTCCCCTTGGTGGCTTGTTCATATACAATGTGCAGAGTCAACAACACACTCAAAGTATTACTACCAGACTCAGAGATAATTTCTTGGGTCCTGGAAAGAGAGGCTGTGAGTGCTTTTTCTACAATGTGCTTAAGACTGCTGTATAACAATGGGGTGCTATTTTAAGAAGAAAACCATTTGAACAACATAAAATCAAAGCATAAAAACTAAGCATAACAGTTTGCAAGGACTGTGAACAGTGAAAGAGAGGCCAAGTAATTCTGTGTGGGAGCATGAGGCTGAGAACATAACACAGCTCATTTTTTCAATGAAAACCAAAAGCAAGATATGGTATTAATTTCTGAGCCCAAGAAAGAAAGAATGTGAGGTGATTATAAATTATTACAACAAAACATTTCCTGCCTTTCATCAGATGCACCTCCATTAAGATTTGAGTGAGTGGAGAACCTGTGTGTGCCTGTGTCTTTGTGGTGTCAGGGAGGGTTCGGATGGAGTCTCTTTCTTCTGTGGTGGTCATGTGCTTTTTATGTTACGATTCACACTGTAAACAGTGTCCTACTGTTGGCTTGGTGAGAAAATAGGGATCAGTCACCAACAGCAAGTTATAATCAACTCATGTCATTTTTTCATTTGTGGAGGTATTCACACACTTGTTTAGATTCTCACAGCATCCTTGAGTTTAGAGACTCTGGTTTCCGCAGCACATTCTATAGCAGAGGAAAATGAGACTCAGGGAGGTCAAAGAACTTGTTTGTCATGGTGGCACCAGTGAGCTACTTGCTTTCTCCCCAGATTTGCTGCAGTAGAGACAGAGAAGTGAGGCCTTCACCTGCAGAAAGGTACTGCTGTGCATCCTAGGTTGAGGCATGAGAGGTTTCAGTTCAGTTTAGTTCAGTCGCTCAGTTGTGTCCGACTCTTTGCGACCCCATGAATTGCAGCATGCCAGGCCTCCCTGTTCATCACCAACTACCAGAGTTCACTCAGACTCGCATCCATTGAGTCAGTGATGCCATCCAGCCATATCATTCTCTGACGCCATATCATCCTTCTGCCCCCAATCCCTCCCAGCATCAGAGTCTTTTCCAAAGAGTCAGCTCTTCACATGAAGTGGCCAAAGTACTGGAGCTTTGGCTTTAGCAGCGTTCCTTCCAAAGAACACCCAGGACTGATCTCTTTCAGAATGGACTGGTTGGATCTCCTTGCAGTCCAAGGGACTCTCAGAAGTCTTCCCCAACACCACAGTTCAAAAGCATCAACTCTTCATCGCTCAGCTTTCTTCACAGTCCAACTCTCACATCCATACATGACTACTGGAAAAACAATAGCCTTGACCAGATGGACCTTTGTTGACAAAGTAATGTCTCTGCTTTTGAATATGCTATCTAGGTTGGGCATAACTTTTCTTCCAAGGAGTAAGTGTCTTTTAATTTCATGGCTGCAGTCACCATCTGCAGTGATTTTGGAGCCCAAAAAAATAAAGTCTGCTACTGTTTCCACTGTTTTCCCATCTATTTCCCATGAAGTGATGGGACCAGATGCCATGATCTTCATTTTCTGAATGTTGAGCTTTAAGCCAACTTTTTCACTCTCCTCTTTCACTTTCATCAAGAGGCTTTTGAGTTCCTCTTCACTTTCTGCCATAAGGGTGGTGTCATCTGCATATCTGAGGTTATTGATATTTCTCCCAGCAATCTTGATTCCAGCTTGTGTTTCTTCCAGCCCAGCATTTCTCATGATGTACTCTGCATATAAGTTAAATAAGCAGAGTGACAATATACAGCCTTGATGTACTCCTTTTCCTATTTGGAACCAGTCTGCTGTTCCATGTCCAGTTCTAACTGTTGCTTCCTGATTTGCATATAGGTTTAGTAGATAAAAACTCCAAACAAACTCTGTCTATGACAGAATGTGCCAATTAATAATTACAGGCAACCTAAGACCTCTAATATAATACCATCGAAATTAAGTCTAAGGCAGAGGAACCAGAGATCAAATTCCCAACATCTGTTGAATTATAGAAAAAGCAAGAGAATTCCAGAAAAGCATCTACTTCTGCTTCATTGATATGATAAAGCCTTTCACTGTGCGGATCACAACAAAGGGTGGAAAATTTCTAAAAGAGATGGGAAACCAGACCACCTTACTGGCCTCCTGCAAAACCTGTATGCAGGTCAAGAAGAAACAGTTAGAACTGGACGTGGAACAACGGACTGATTCCAATTTGGGAAAGGAGTACAAGGCTGTATATTGTTACCCTGCTTATTTAACTTATATGCAGGGTACACCATGTGAAATGCCAGGCTGGATGAAGCATAAGCTGAAATAAAGATTGCTGAGAGAAATATCAATAATCTCAGATATGCAGATGACACCACCCTTATAGCAAAAAGTGAAGGGAAACTAAAGAGTCTCTTGATGAATGTGAAAGACGAGAGTGAAAAAGTTGGCTTAACACTCAACATTCAAATACTAAGATCATGGCACCCAGTTCCATCACTTCATGGCAATAGATGGGGAAACAATGGTAACAGTGACAGACTTTATTTTCTTCGGCTCCAAAATCACTGTAGATGGTAACTGCAGTCATGAAATTAAAAACGTTTACTCCTTGGGAGAAAAGCTATGACAAATCTAGACAGCAAGTTAAAAGGCAGAGGTATTACTTTGCCAACAAAGTTCCGCCTAGTCAGGGCTATGGTTTTTCCGATAGTCATGTATGGCTATGAGAGTTGGATCATAAAGAAAGCTGAGTGCAGAAGAATGGATGCTTTTGAACTGTGGTGTTGGAGAAGACTCTTGAGAGTCCCTTGGACTGCAAGGAGATCAAACATGTCAATTGTAAAGGAAATCAACCCTGACTATTCATTGGAAGGACTGATACTGAAGCTCCAATACTTTTACCACCTGATGGGAAGAACCAACTCATTAGAAAAGACCCTGATGCTGAAAAAGATTGAAGCCAGGAGGAGAAGTGGATGACAGAGGATGAGATGGTTGGATGGCATCCCGGACTCAGTGGACACAAGTTTGAACAAGCTCCACGAGATGGTAAATGAAAAGGAAGGCTGGAGTGCTGCATTCCATGGATCACAAAGAGTCAAACACAACTGAGTGACTGAACAACTTCTTAAGCCTGATTTCTATCACATCATTTTGGGAATGTACTTGTCAATTATTCTTTTTTCCCCATGGTACTCTGGGGAAAATAGGCTGCTTTGTCTATTTACTTCTTAAATAATATTCAAATATAACTTTTGATTAATTCCCAGATCCTCAAGTTACAACTTTATTTCCTTCTTAGCTTTGAGTTTTTCCTGCTTTCACAGACAAGCATCTGCTTAGTCCAGCTGATCTGCTGGGTGTCCTTTGAGCACACTGTTTCTTTCCTTTTGGTTTTCCTGCCCAGCTTGCTCTTTCTGCTCCCATTTCTTGTACAGACCTTGTCTGTCACTTACTTTAAGTATTACTGTGAAGACTTGGGTTGGGTGTTATCCCTTCTCTCAAAGTGGGAAGCTGAGGCAGAGATCAGCAAAATGTCTTTTTTTTTTTTTTTTTAAATTTTATTTTATTTTTAAACTTTACATAACTGTATTAGATTTGCCAAATATCAAAATTAATCCGCCACAGGTATACATGTGTTCCCCATCCTGAACCCTCCTCCCTCCTCCCTCCCCATTCCATCCCTCTGGGTCGTCCCAGTGCACCAGCCCCAAGCATCCAGTATCGTGCATCGAACCTGGACTGGCAACTCATTTCATACATGATATTTTACATGTTTCAATGCCATTCTCCCCAATCTTCCCACCCTCTCCCTCTCCCACAGAGTCCATAAGACTGTTCTATACATCAGTGTCTCTTTTGCTGTCTCGTACACAGGGTTATTGTTACCATCTTTCTAAATTCCATATATATGCGTTAGTATACTGTATTGGTGTTTTTCTTTCTGGCTTACTTCACTCTGTATAATAGGCTCCAGTTTCATCCACCTCATTAGAACTGATTCAAATGTATTCTTTTTAATGGCTGAATAATACTCCATTGTGTATATGTACCATAGCTTTCTTATCCATTCATCTGCTGATGGACATCTAGGTTGCTTCCATGTCCTGGCTATTATAAACAGTGCTGCGATGAACATTGGGGTACACATGTCTCTTTCCCTTCTGGTTTCCTCAGTGTGTATGCCCAGCAGTGGGATTGCTGGATCATAAGGCAGGTCTATTTCCAGTTTTTTAAGGAATCTCCACACTGTTCTCCATAGTGGCTGTACTAGTTTGCATTCCCACCAACAGTGGAAGAGGGTTCCCTTTTCTCCACACCCTCTCCAGCATTTATTACTTGTAGACTTTTGGATCGCAGCCATTCTGACTGGTGTGAAATGGTACCTCATAGTGGTTTTGATTTGCATTTCTCTGATAATGAGTGATGTTGAGCATCTTTTCATGTGTTTGTTAGCCATCTGGATGTCTTCTTTGGAGAAATGTCTATTTAGTTCTTTGGCCCATTTTTTGATTGGGTCATTTATTTTTCTGGAGTTGAGCTGTAGGAGTTGCTTGTATATTCTCGAGATTAGTTGTTTGTCAGTTGCTTCATTTGCTATTATCTTCTCCCATTCTGAAGGCTGTCTTTTCACCTTGCTAATAGTTTCCTTTGATGTGCAGAAGCTTTTAAGGTTAATTAGGTCACATTTGTTTATTTTTGCTTTTATTTCCAATATTCTGGGAGGTGGGTCATAGAGGATCCTGCTGTGATGTATGTCAGAGAGTGTTTTGCCTATGTTCTCCTCTAGGAGTTTTATAGTTTCTGGTCTTACGTTTAGATCTTTAATCCATTTTGAGTTTATTTTTGTGTATGGTGTTAGAAAGTGTTCTAGTTTCATTCTTTTACAAGTGGTTGACCAGAGTTCCCAGCACCACTTGTTAAAGAGATTGTCTTTAATCCATTGTATATTCTTGCCTCCTTTGTCAAAGATAAGGTGTCCATATGTGCGTGGATTTATCTCTGGGCTTTCTATTTTGTTCCATTGATCTATATTTCTGTCTTTGTGCCAGTACCATACTGTCTTGATAACTGTGGCTTTGTAGTAGAGCCTGAAGTCAGGTAGGTTGATTCCTCCAGTTCCATTCTTCTTTCTCAAGATCACTTTGGCTATTCGAGGTTTTTTGTTTTTCCATACAAATTGTGAAATTATTTGTTCTAGCTCTGTGAAGAATGCTGTTGGTAGCTTGATAGGGATTGCATTGAATCTATAGATTGCTTTGGGTAGTATACTCATTTTCACTACATTGATTCTTCCAATCCATGAACATGGTATATTTCTCCATCTGTTAGTGTCCTCTTTGATTTCTTTCACCAGTGTTTTATAGTTTTCTATATATAGGTCTTTAGATTCTTTAGGTAGATATATTCCTAAGTATTTTATTCTTTCCGTTGCAATGGTGAATGGAATTGTTTCCTTAATTTCTCTTTCTGTTTTCTCATTATTAGTGTATAGGAATGCAAGGGATTTCTGTGTGTTGATTTTATATCCTGCAACTTTACTATAGTCATTGATTAGTTCTAGTAATTTTCTGGTGGAGTCTTTAGGGTTTTCTATGTAGAGGATCATGTCATCTGCAAACAGTGAGAGCTTTACTTCTTCTTTTCCAATTTGGATTCCTTTTATTTCTTTTTCTGTTCTGATTGCTGTGGCCAAAACTTCCAAAACTATGTTGAATAGTAATGGTGAAAGTGGGCACCCTTGTCTTGTTCCTGATTTTAGAGGAAATGCTTTCAATTTTTCACCATTGAGGATAATGTTTGCTGTGGGTTTGTCATATATAGCTTTGATTATGTTGAGGTATGTTCCTTCTATTCCTGCTTTCTGGAGAGTTTTTATCATAAATGGATGTTGAATTTTGTCAAAGGCTTTCTCTGCATCTATTGAGATAATCATATGGTTTTTATTTTTCAATTTGTTAATGTGGTGTATTACATTGATTGATTTGCGGATATTGAAGAATCCTTGCATCCCTGGGATAAAGCCCACTTGGTCATGGTGTATGATCTTTTTAATGTGTTGTTGGATTCTGATTGCTAGAATTTTGTTAAGGATTTTTGCATCTATGTTCATCAGTGATATTGGCCTGTAGTTTTCTTTTTTTGTGGGATCTTTGTCAGGTTTTGGTATTAGGGTGATGGTGGCCTCATAGAATGAGTTTGGAAGTTTACCATCCTCTGCAATTTTCTGGAAGAGTTTGAGCAGGATAGGTGTTAGCTCTTCTCTAAATTTTTGGTAGAATTCAGCTGTGAAGCCGTCTGGACCTGGGCTTTTGTTTGTTGGAAGATTTTTTATTACAGTTTCAATTTCCGTGCTAGTGATGGGTCTGTTAAGATTTTCTATTTCTTCCTGATCGAGTTTTGGAAAGTTGTACTTTTCTAAGAATTTGTCCATTTCTTCCTCGTTGTCCATTTTATTGGCATATAATTGTTGATAGTAGTCTCTTATGATCCTTTGTATTTCTGTGTTGTCTGTTGTGATCTCTCCATTTTCATTTCTAATTTTATTGATTTGATTTTTCTCCCTTTGTTTCTTGATGAGTCTGGCTAATGGTTTGTCAATTTTATTTATCCTTTCAAAGAACCAGCTTTTGGTTTTGTTGATTTTTGCTATGGTCTCTTTTGTTTCTTTTGCATTTATTTCTGCTCTAATTTTTAAGATTTCTTTCCTTCTACTAACCCTGGGGTTCTTCATTTCTTCCTTTTCTAGTTGCTTCTCTAGACAGGAAACACAAAAATGGTGTATAAATTCGAACCCAAAACAATAAAGTAAATAGCAAAATGTCTTTTTAAGAGACACTCATTCCTTGATAAAAACAAGTCCTGTGCCTTCACCTCCTGGGCCACCAGCTCTCACACATGTGTCTCTAGCACAGACCTTCACACTTGCATGTACAACTGCAACATGACACCACTGGGAGGTCATCTCAGCTTGTCCATGAGTGGAGTTCCCTAAACCTGCATCCACCACCTTCCCCAACTCAGTAAATGGAGACCCTGTCCTTCCCCTTCCTCACCCCAAACACCACTATCTCCTCTTCTCTTACAGCCACACCCATCCTGTCAGCAGGTCTTTCAGACTCTGCCTTCAACATGTGCCTGGAGTGTGACCCCATCTCTCCATTCCCACTGCTCTCACTCTGGTCCTGACCACCGTCATCTCTCACCTCGATTACTCTGGTAGCCTCCTCACTTGTATCCACCCTCACCCTTCCCTACTTACTGTCTTTTTCTGTAAAACACAGGAGTGATTCCTTAAAACCTCAAATAGGTCCATCCTCCCCCCTCCTCTTCTTACTGGAGTGCCCCCAGGCTCCTCTTGCTGTGTCTCTGCCCTCACTCCCCTCATTCTTACTCAGCTCTGCTCTCCTCTCTCCTTGCTTGTCCTGAACACCTTGGGCATCTCCCCGTGGCCCCTGCACTTGCCCCTCCCTCTGTGTGGAGCAGCTTCTCCAGGTCTACCTGAGCCCCTCCCCCAGATCTGCTCACAGGGCTCTGAGCAGAGCCCTCCCCCCCAGTGTGGACTCACTTCCCTCCTTCACTCTCCATCCTCCTGAGCCAGCTTGCTTTTCCTTCTTGTCCTCAGTACTTGTGCTCAGGTTAATTTTCCATATCGTCCATCTTCCATCATGGAAAGAAACTCTAGGAGCTTTGTTTGTTTACAACAGAATTCATTGTGCCCAGAGCAATGCCTGTCATACAGTAGGTCCTCAGTAAATATCTGTTAAAATGGTCAAATGCATAGATGCTGTGCAAAACTACAGATTGAAAACAAATAAAAAACACTGAGACTTTTTTTTTTAATGTTCAAGGTCACAGTTTAGTTACTCTGACTTATACCCACTGCTTTAGCTTCCCAGGTAGTTTGGTGGGAAAGAATCCACCTGCCAGTGCAGGAGACACAGGAGACACTGATTCGATCCCTGGGTCAGGAAGATCTCCTAGAGGAGGAAACAGCAAACTGCTCCAGTGTTGTTGTCTGGAGAATCCTATGGACAGAGGAGCCTGACAAGCCCTAGTCCATGGGGTTACAAAGAGTTGAATACGACTTAGCATCTGAGCATGTATGCATGTTAATCAAATACTTGTATGAGGAACTAATGTGAAAAGTGTAAGATGGTAGTAGAACACATTTTATATCTTTTTCCCCTTTTCTATCTGTATAGGATTTACAGCTTTTGGAGAAAGGAGATCTAACTGAGATAGGAGACAGAGGAACCCCGCTGAGTGAAGGACAGAAAGCCCGGGTCAGCCTCGCCAGGTAAGTGGGGTTTCAGTTGCCATCATGCCCCTCTCCTCCACAGCTCCTAGTGGATGTGAGCACGCAGACCCCGCTCACCGGGTTGGGCTGTGTGAAGCAGGGTTTTGGCCCTTTCCCTGGGGTTCTGGAAGGAACCTGGAGTTGTTGGATGCCATCACGATTCAGAGATAAGACCCAGGGAGTGTGAAGTGTCCTCTCTTGACATCTCTCTGTGTTTTCTAGAGCCGTGTATCAGGACGCAGACATCTACCTCCTGGACGATCCGCTCAGCGCAGTGGATGCAGGAGTCAGCAGGCACTTGTTTGAACAGTGAGTTTGCTCCTGTTTTCTATTGTTTCTTCTCTCCAAGTGCCCTTCAAAGATGATGGAAGAGAGCTCAGAAAGGTCTTTATGCTCCAGGAGACTCAGCTCCCTCTGCCCTGGTGTCCCTCCCTTCCCTCCCTTCCCTCCACAGAAGATCTGTCGTAGAGAAATCTTGCCTTATGATGAGGTCAGGACAGGAACATACAGCAGGTGCTTCCAGTGTGTGGGGGCCAGTGGGGTCCGTGCTTTAGGGAGTGAGGGATAGATGGCAGTTTCCCTCCTGCTACTTGCAGTTGATTACCAGACACTTCGGGTGGATCCAGATGCCAGGAATAAGAAAGATGATGTAGGGTTTTTAAATCAGAGCATGAGACTCTATAACCTGGTACTTGGCTGCCAGTTTCTTTCCTCCATCATTTGCTTAAGGCACTTTAGAAGAGATGTTTTCGGTACTGACATAGGGCTTCAGTTGGAAAGACCCTGTTGGCTTATGCTTGTTATTCTATCGCTTTGGAAATAAAGTCTTTATTAAGTCTAGATTTAATAAAGACTAGAACTTGAGAATCATTTATTCCACATCTGAGTATGATTTCAATCATTTCATGTTATTTCATGGACACTTACTAGAATTAATACTTAGACCTACAATGTAGAGTCACCTATAATCTAGCTTAAGTCTTGACTCTCATTCCTGTTTCTAAAATGTAGAACTTGTCAGTGGCTCCTGGTTGGCTACACAATGACTAAAGTAGAACAACTCTGATTCTTTTCTGTGTATAATGTGTCCTAACACACACCGACTGAGGCCTCTTATGGAGTCTAGACTGGCCTTTTTGAAAGCCTTGCAAACTTGTTTTTTTCCTAAAACAGCCTCCACATCTCCCCCACGGTCAGGTCGCTTGCTGTTGTTCACTTTGTTAAAGCCAATGAGCCTTCCAGATGCGCTTATAAATACCCTGCACTTATAAACACCCTGCTGTGTGCACTGAGATCAATGCCTTACTGAATATAACCTCTTAGTTTACAAGGAGGACAGTTAGCCAGGAGAAGGGAAGGACCTCACTAAGCAGAATAAGGGAGAAGAGGATGCCCAGCTCTCATTCCTGCCTCTGAGGAACCTATCTCTATGTGGAGATTGTTAAGACAGATGCCTGAGAAAAGCTCAGCAGAGTCAGGGTTTAGAGGGTTTTAATACAGGATAGTAAGTGCTGACAGAGAAGGCAACGGCAACCCACTCCAGTACTCTTGCCTGGAAAATCCCATGGACGGAGGAGCCTGGTAGGCTGCAGTCCATGGGGTCGCTAAGAGTTGGACACGACTGAGGGACTTCACTTTCACTTTTCACTTTCATGCATTGGAGAATGAAATGGCAACCCACTCCAGTGTTCTTGCCTGGAGAACCCCAGGGATGGTGGAGCCTGGTGGGCTGCCGTCTGTGGGGTCGCACACATGACTGAAGTGACTTAGCAGCAGCAGCAGTAAGTGCTGAATGTAAAGTGGAAGTGGCAGCTGGAGACTTTCACTGAAGTTGGAAAGCTCCCTGTGCCCGGGGCTGGGCGGGCAGTGCCCTGGGGGCCTGCAGGCTGGCCAGGTGCATGGAGGCTGAGAAGAGGACCCAGTCCTTTGCTGAAGCAAGAGTAGAAAATCAGGTATGGAGGGAGGAGGAAGCAGGGCTGTGAGAACAGCAGGCACGTCCTCACCTGGAGGAGGTGGAGTGTGCAGCAGGGAGAAGCTGGAAATTCTTTCTGCCAGGTTCTGTGTTAGTTTCTAGGACTGTGTCTGTCCAGGCTGCTCTCACAGGAGACCAGTGCTTGGTGGCTTAGAAATAACAGAAGTTTTTCTCTCATGGTTTTGGAGGCTGGGAAAGTCCAAGTCAGGGTGCTGAAAGATTCAGTCTGCTGAGAGTCCGATTCCTGCGGCCTCACGTGGTGGCAGAGGTGAGGGAGCCATGTGGTTCCTTTTATCAGGGCACTAATCCCTTTCATTCAGGCTCCATCCTCATGACCTGGTCCCTCCCGATGGCCCCACCTCCTATTACCAACACAGTGGGGATTAGGTCTCAATGTATGACTTTTGAGGAGAAAAGCATTCAGTCTATAGCAAGTTGTCACAGATGGGGGTGATCAAAGAATAGAAATTAAATTTCTCACATTTCTTGAGGCTACAGGTTCAAGGTGTGGGTGATTTGGTTTCTCCTGAGACCTCTCTCCTTGGCTTCTGACCACATGCCCCTCGCTGTGTCCTCACACAGTCGGGGTTTTCTCTAGTAGCAGTGAGCAGGGGCTACTCTCTAGCTGTGATGCATGGACTTCTCATTGTGGTGGCTTCTCTCATTGCAGAGCCCAGGCTTTATCATGTGTGGGCTTAGTAGTTGCGGTTTCTGGGCCCCAGAGCACAGGCTCAGTAGTTGTGGTGCATGGGCTGAGGTGCTTTGCACATGTGGGAGCTTCCTGGACCAGGGAGGGATCCCGTGTCTCCTGCACTGGCAGGTGGATTCTTTGCCACTTAGCCAGCAGGGAAGCCCCCATTTGTATATTTTTGCTTATATGTCTGTTGCCTTAGGAGACTGACCTAAGAAAACATTGGTATAATTTATGTCACAGAATGTTTTGCCTATAATCTCTACTGGGAGTTTTATGGTGTCACATCTTATGATTAAGTATTTAAGCCATTTTGAGTTTATTTTTGTGCATGGTGGGGGGGTGTGTTCTAACTTTATTGATTTCATGCTTGTGTCTCTGTCCTTGTATCTTAGTCTCTTCATCTAAGCATACCAGTCAGATTAGATTAGATTCAGTATAATTAAGGGTAATGATTACCTTTTTAAAGTCCATGACACCAAATTCTAAGGTACTGACTACTAAGGTGACAACATATGAATCTGAGGGGATGTGATTGATTTACAGCAGGTCCAGAATAGCAAAGTAGAGACTTCAGCAGAGTCAGCAAATGAGAGAGGGAGGCCTGTGAGGAGCTCTGGGCTCTGGACACTAGGAGCTGGCTAGGAGCTGGGATTACACATCCACTAAGTGAGCGTTGTTAGACTTTGGTGGAACCTGCCCTTGTATAAAACATGCTTAGTGTTGGGGTGATAAAAGAGTGGTGGAGATGGATGGTGGTGATGGTTGCACATCAGTGTGAATGTACTTAATGCCACTGACTTGTATGCTTAAAACAGCAGAAACAGTAAATTTCATGTTAGGTATATTGTAACACACATACAAACCTGAATAGTGGCACAGAATCCTTGAGAACAAGAGGCAACAGGGCAGATGACACATGGCATGGTCTCCAGCTCTCTGATCTGACCCCCCTTTCCCAGCCTCTCCCGTTCATGCCTTGATGAATTTTCCCTTAGAGAAGTGCCTGTGTCTTGCCATGAGTTCAATGACAAGAGCTCGTGCTGTGACAGCGATTCCCCACCCCCACCCCCCTGGCATCATGAGTAGCTCAGCCTCCTTGTTCCTAGCACCCGACCCTGAGTTCACAAATGTGTGTCACCCCATCTTGTGTGCATCTGCACAAGTTCTCCATCAAGGCAGGAACAGATTCTGCTGGTCATTGCATCCATGTCACAGGGAAGGAGAGCAAGGCATTTTGGTGCTAAGGACAGTGTGCTGATCACAGAAGTTCTCCTGAGTTCTTTTTAAAACACTGGAGATAATTATAAAATCCTCTCAAATATTTTGAGTATACCGCTTTGGATATATACTTGATAGAAGCAAGCTTAAGACTTGTTTTTAAACCACATTCTCTCAGTTCAGTTCAGTTCAGTTTAGTCGTTCAATCGTGTCCAACTCTTTGCGACCCCATGAACTGCAGCACGCCAGGCCTCCCTGTCCATCACCAACTCCCAGAGTTCACTCAGACTCACATCCATCGAGTCAGTGATGCCATCCAGCCATCTCATCCTCTGTTGTCCCCTTCTCCTGCCCCCAATCCCTCCCAGCATCAGAGTCTTTTCCAATGAGTCAACTCTTCGCATGAGGTGGCCAAAGTACTGGAGTTTCAGCTTTAGCATCATTCCTTCCAAAGAACACCCAGGACCACGCTCCTTTAGAATGGACTGGTTGGATCTCCTTGCAGTCCAAGGGACTCTCAAGAGTCTTCTCCAACACCACAGTTCAAAAGCATCAATTCTTTGGCGCTCAGCTTTCTTCACAGTCCAACTCTCGCATCCATACATGACCACTGGAAAAACCATAGCCTTGATTAGACGAACCTTTGTTGGCAAAGTAATGTCTCTGCTTTTCAATATGCTATCTAGGTTGGTCATAACTTTCCTTCCAAGGAGAAACTGTCTTTTAAATCATGACTGCCGTCACCATCTGCAGTGATTTTTGAGCCCCCCAAAATAAATTCTGACACTGTTTCCACTGTTTCCCCATCTATTTCCCATGAAATGATGGGACCAAATGCCATGATCTTAGTTTTCTGAATGTTGAGCTTTAAGCCAACTTTTTCACTCTCCTCTTTCACTTTCATCAAGAGGCTTTTGAGTTCCTCTTCACTTTCTGCCATAAGGGTGGTGTCATCTGCATATCTGAGGTTATTAATATTTCTCCCTGCAATCTTGATTCCAGCTTGTGCTTCTTCCAGCCCAGTGTGTCTCATGATGTACTCTGCATATAAGTTAAATAAGCAGGGTGACAATATACAGCCTTGACGTACTCCTTTTCCTATTTGGAACCAGTCTGTTGTTCCATGTCCAGTTCTAACTGTTGCTTCTTGACCTGCATATAGCTTTCTCAAGAGGCAGGTCAGGTGGTCTGGTATTCCCATCTCCTTCAGAATTTTCCACAGTTTATTGTGATCCACACAGTCAAAGGCTTTGGCATAGTCAATAAAGCAGAAATAATGTTTTTCTGGAACTCTCTTGCTTTTCCATGATCCAGCAGATGTTGGCAATTTGATCTCATTCTCTAGGGAAACTTAAAGCAGGGAGCGTGAAAGCAATTTAGGAAACCACTCAGCAGCAACTGGAGAGTGTTTTCAAGTCAGAGAATTGGATGGAACAATATGCTGTGAGATATGGTGGTTGTGTGGAAGCTTTGTCATGGGGAGGGTTTTGTATTACAAATGAATGACTCACATGTCTGCTTGCCATTAACAGTTTCCTTCAGTCATGAATTTATATCCAAGGTCATTGAGGCTCATGACTTTTATAGCTTTATGCTGTGAACACAGTGGATTCTATCAGCTACAGAAGGTGAGGGCCTTATGTGAAGTGATGCAGTCTCATCTGTGTCCAGTCATGGATCCCATCCTGGTTCAGCCCCACATCACTAGACCCCTGCCTCCTGCATCATCAGATCTTGGGGTCTGTCCTGATAAGACTCCCACGCTGCTGTCTACACAGCTCACCCTCTTGTCTACACAGCTCACCCACCTGCTCCAGCCCTTCATGGATACACCTCCCCCCCCACCACCTCCACCCACCACCACTCTGCCACCACCACATTCATAAAGCAGCTCCAGGTCCTTAAACAAACAGGCTTCCTTGCTGTCTGCTCCCATCAGCCTTTCCAGTTCGTCCCCACACCCACTCGGTGTCCAGCTGGGCTGGCTCTGTGGGGGTCCTTTCTCACCCCTGTCTGTCTGTACACACCGGTCCCTCTGTCCCAGAGCCAGGGAGCAGTGCGCCAGGACACAGAAGGAAGGTGGAGGATGGGACCTGCCATTCCCTCCTGCTCCTCCAGGGGGCGCCCGTGCCCTCTGTCTGCCCACAGCCCTCAGTGGGTGCACTTGACCATTTATGAGTCCCCCTGCCACCCGCTGTAGCTCAGTTTGGAAAGAATCTGCCTGCAGTGCAGGAGACCCGGGTTCAACTCCTGGGTCGGGAAGATCCCCTGGAGAAGGAAATGGCAACCCGCTCTAGTATTCTTGCCTGGAAAATCTCATGGACAGAGGAGCCTGTCAGGCTACAGTCCATGGGATTGCAAGAGTCAGACACGACTTAGCCACTAAACCACCACCACCACCTGCCACCCATAAACTATGAATGCAGGAAGACACCTCAGCCCAGCCTGTTCTTTCCAAGGAACTCTGCACCTGCTGTGCCTTCTTCCAGGATGTTTCCCCACTTAGTCTCAGGGCTCCCGTGTCTCCACATCTAAGACAGCAGCTGCCCTTCTTTTTCCTTCAGAGCACAGGTCACAGCCCAATAGTGGGTTTTTTATGCTTGCTCACTGTGTCCTCTACACGGTGCAGAGTATTGTCTTCCATCTTGACCTATATGGGTGGATCCTCAGCACTTAGGACAGTGCCTGGCTCCTCAGCAAACCTCTGCCAATTGAATGAACGGAGGTGGGGCCTCTGTCTTACTTGTATCACCTCCAGCGCAAGATGCGTCCCCTTTTAATAGAGTCCTTATATAGGATTATATGTGGGATTATAGGATTAACACAGACTATATTGGAATAACTGTTATACAACTGGTTGCTGACTCAGTCATTTCTATGGCATGACTTGGAAATCTTTAAAAACTTGGAAAATAGTGTATTCTTCTAGTGATTTGGATAAAAGCATCATTTAGGAAAAATTCAAAGCCATTAACTGATCTCTTCATTGTAATTATTTGTATTACCTCATCTGTGATGGGATGTTAGGAAGAAAACATCTTAAAACTTTTGGGTTGGTTCATCTTGGACACAATACCCTGTCAGATTTGATTAACATCCACCTTTAGAGATTATTGGCAGGTAATTATGAATTAAGGAGAAACAATTCTGATTCAGTATTAAGTTTTTAGTACTAAGTTTGAACAAGTTTTAGTCAAGAAACTTAGGTATGAACGCTGAACTAACACATGTCAAAGTGTAAAAATGAATCCCTTTAGACTTAGCGAAGGGATGGTGTGTGTGTTTACATCCCAGGGTCTTGTTTCTGATCATAGACTCAGTGCCCACAGTGTCCCCTTAAGAGTTTTCTGACCTGAGTCCAAAGCACATGACCGCTCGTGGCTAGGGAAGAGTGGAAAAGAAAGCTGACATTTGCTGAGTAGATTGATGGTTTGATTTCTCAGAACACATGGGTGAGTTGTAATTGATGTTCTAAGGTGAAGAAACTGAGGTTTAGTCACTTGTCTGATGTCGTCCGTCTCATGAGAGGGACTGAGCTGCAGTCTGCTGCCTCCAGACTCTATCTGACTCACTCACAGGCTGAGCTCTGGCCCAGGTTCCTGAGATTTGTTCTGCAAGGGCCTTGGGCTCCCAGAGTACCTGCCTGGAGCCCTGCCTGTGGTCACTGGGGCCCCAGGCTCACCCACTTGCTTCCCTGGAGGGGTTGTGGACCCTGTGGAATGACACTGGACCTGAGTCCCTTGGGGTCTACATTTGAAATGTAGGAGTAGTTTTTTTTTTTTTTTTTTTTAAACTGTGAAAACAATTTAAGGTTGAATAGTGAGGGGTGTTGGAGAAGGCAATGGCAACCCACTCCAGTACTCTTGCCTGGAGAATCCCATGGACAGAGGAGCCTGGTAGGCTGTGGTCCATGGGGTCGCTAGGAGTCAGACACCACTGAGTGACTTCACTTTCACTTTTCACTTCCAAGCATTGGAGAAGGAAATGGCAACCCACTCCAGTGTTCTTGCCTGGAGAATCCCAGGGACGGGGGAGCCTGGTGGGCTGCCGTCTATGGGGTCGCACAGAATTGGACACAACTGAAGCAACTTAGCAGCAGCAGCAGTGAGGGGTGTCTTGACTAAGAGAACTGGTGGGTGCTCTGAGCCATTGGGTGATTTCCACTGTGATTTGGGCCATTTGGATTCTGTTCTTTTACTTTCATAGGTGGAAGGTGTTCACTCCAAATGAAAGAAGACTTGCTTCCTGAATGGAATTGGGAATATTGTAGTGACTGATAGAGGCCACTCTGGCATTCATTTTCTATCTAACATTCTTTGGGAACAAGTGTCTAGCAAATGCACTCTGGCAAAGATGACCAAGAATCTATTAATTTTTTGTTGTGAATATTTGCCTCATTAATTATAAATAATCACCTAGAAAGCTGTCTAAGAATGTACACATTTTTAAATGACATGGATCCCTTTTCTCGCATTCCCAGATAGAAATAAAATAGTGTTTTAGTTTAGTCAAGTTTTGAAATCTCAGTATTACTCAGTTGTTTTCCTTAATGAAACATGTAAATAATTGTTAAACTGAGTTTTAGAGGAAAAAACTTAGCTGTTTTTGTCTCCTTCAGTAGACTGGTTTTAAGAATTTTTTTATAGCACTAGATTCAAATTTGCTGCTGATAAATTTAAGAACCTAGTTGGATGAATTGATTTGTGTTTACTTAATTTGTATTATTGATTTGGTATTTAAACTAAAGATCTTTCACTGCTGCGTGGTCTTTGTCTCACTGTTTTCAAAATATAGGGTTTCATTGAGGCACCCCATTAATGTGCTTTTGCTTACTGTGCCTTTTACATTTACAGGTGTGTCCATCAGGCCTTGAAGGAGAAGATCACAATCTTAGTCACGCATCAGTTGCAGTACCTAAAAAATTCAAGTCAGATTCTGATATTGAAAGATGTAAGTAATTTCTAGTAATCCGTGGAATTGCTAGCACTCAGGTGTGTTGAAAGACAGACCTCCCTGCGGGTTACTCTCCTGGGTTTATGGTAAATGCCCTCTTCTCCCTCAGTTTTTTGCCTCCTTCTTCTCAGAGCTGGTGTTCATGCCTTGGAGGATGAACCTAAAGCCCTATAGAAATGTCACTGTTACACTCTAAGCCACATAAACCCTAAAGTGTATAAAAGTTCAACCACAGGGTTATTGAATCATCACTATTCTAATGAAATTTGTTAAGGGAAATGTTACAGTTTTATTTAGAACATTTTACTTTCTTCTTCCATGACTTAAGTCAAAGTGTATCACTTAGAAATTAGAGATTCTACGATCTGTTGGTATCCAGGTGATTGTCATACATAATTTGTCTAAAGAGCATCTTCCATTAGCTCTAGAAGCGAGGTTGGGTATCCGAGCATCCAGGTCAGAGACATCCTCTCTGCTGGTGTCTCCAGTTGCTGGTCTCCCTGCCCAGGTCTCTATGTGCCCAATACGTGTGGGAGCCTGTGCAACAGGAGGACAAGGCCCTGCCTTCATGGGGACCCTGTTCTTATGGGGAGGATGTGACAAAGAAGGTGACATCCTGGCTGCCTCACAGGGTTTGAGTGACATGAAGGTGGGGGCCACACAGTCACCTGGGGGAGGGAGTCTGAGGCAGGGGGTCCTAAGGAAGGAGTTGACCTGGCAGGTTGGAGGAACAGCAGGAAGACCAGAGTGTCTAAGGAGTGACCAGGGCAATGGGAGGGAGCTGGTCTCCGAGCAGTGGGCAGCGAACCCGGAAGTGGGATGGAAGTCTTGGATATTCCAGATCAAAGGAGGGATGTGATCTGATGTGGGAGTTAAGAGATTCCTCTGATGGTCACTGGAGGGGTGACAGAAGAAGCAGTTAGGAGCCTTAGTAAAGCTGAGGAGACAGAAGTGTGGGCTCAGGTTAGAGATTCAGTTTCTAGAGCTGCCGTATCACAGCACCGCAAGCTGGGTGACCGCAGGAGTTTATTGTCTCCTTGTTCTGGAGGCTACAAGTCCCAAATCCAGGTGATGGCAGGGCCGTGTTCCCACCAGAGGCTCCAGGGAGAATCCTTCCTTCCAGCCTCTGGTGTTCACGGGCCTTCTTTGGTGTTCCTTGGCTTCCAGCTGCAGCACTGTGGTGTCTGCCTCTGATGTCACATGGCCTTTGTCCCCGTGTCAGTCTGGGTCTCTTCTATTCTCATAATGACATCGGTCTTACTGACTTTAGGTCACCCTGCTCCAGTGTGACCTCATCTTAACTCGATTACATCTGCGAAGACCCTGTATCCAAATAAGGTCACGTCCACAGGTGTCATGTTTGAGCACATCTTTTTAAGGAGGGAGCACCATCCAACCCACAACTCCTAGCATGGCTGGGTGTGGGGTGGAGACTAGTGAGAACTGTTCAGACTTGGTGGTCGTCCGATGCTTCACTCCTTGGCTTGTTTGCCTCTGGGTCTCAGCGCCTTTGTTGTTAACCCCTGACTGTTCCACAGGCCCTTGGTCAGATCCCTGACTTCTGAAACGAATCTCTACTCTAAGAAAGATTATTAAAGTACAGAACCCCTGCCTATCTAGGAGCGGTTCCATGTGTCAGCCCTTCTCCACTCTAGGGGTAGGCTAAGGGTTCTCAAGTTTGAGAGCAGTTGATTTCATGTGCAGAGAGGGCAATTCTAGTGTGTAAACCCCAATGTTGATAGTGTTATGAGCACAGGATCAGTGGGCAGGAGTATAACCTATTTCGCCCATCTCTAGATGTTTTGGGGTCCCCCTAGTGTTTCCTTTGAGGATACTACCCCCAATTTTAGTATTAATAAAACAACTATTTGTCCACTGGTGAGCACCCCTGCATGAGTTGGGGTCCATCCTCACTGTCGGGTCCCTCTCTTCACAGCAGATGGGGGATGGCTGTCCCTTCATCCCCCCAGAATTGTCAGTGCTTGACTGTTGAGTGAAATTGCTGTCTTTGTACCACCAATCATTTAAATTTCCATATTACAGATTTGATGTGGTGAGTGGTAATTTCACTAAAGAAGTGTGTGAATTTCCCCTCCCAAGTGGAACATGACATAATATATCCTGTATCTTTTTCTGGTTCTGCAGTATCAGATGGTACCCAGATGCTTCCCTGCATTTCTCCCAGTGGACCCCCTCAGGGGAGAGTGTGAGAGGGGTCCCAGTGAGGGTCCTGGTCATCTCCCTCCACCTGAGCTGCCTCAACCAGAGCTGCTTCTCATTTGATGAGTTTTGCATCCTGAGATTTTTTTCCCCTAATGTTTTATTTGCTACTGAGGGAATCAGCTGAGTCTGGTTTCACGGGGTCAGAAAATAGTAAAACATCTGCAGACATTATCTTATATGAATTTGAAAGGGAGAGAAACTATGCAAGGATATGTCACATGTGTTCAAAGAAAATTATTTGATTGGTTATATTTTAAGCAGTTGCCTGATTTGGGGAGGCCTAGTTGGCTGCTTATGGTTGGTCATTCCTAAGTTTTTTCTCAGATCTGAGTGCATTGATTCTAGCTTAGGTTTTGGTTTGTGGGCACAGACTGCCAAGGCTTTAGAGCCACTCCAGTCCTATGGCTTCCTTGTTTAATTACTTTATCAGGTGGAATATTGAATTTTCAGTTGGGAACTTGCTGAGTGTGTGGGGGCAGTTGTAGAGACCAGAGAGAGGCCTCTCATGGGTTTGCTGTCCGGGGCTGGTTCCTATTATCCCAGCCGGGCACATGATAGTGCAACAGTGACAGTGGTCAGTGGAGATTTAATGAGAGACTCTTACCCATATGCAGATGTGCTTGTGCCCACCTCTGGGTTAAGTTTAAATTCCTTTCCTGGAATTGTCACATGAGGCTTCTCTCAATTCCCATGTTGTCTAAAAAGACTGTGGTGGTCCTCCCACCAACCTCTGTACTTCTTGCTTCCCTAAGTGCCCAGGGTAGTCGTGTCAGTGGCCTCCATTTTAACACATGAGAACATGTTTCTTTCACATCCCCCAGCACCTGACACAGGGACAGGGTTTGGCAGAGAACACAATGCTCAGTTCTGTACTGAGTTGACTGAACTAGATTTCTCAACAAGAATTCTAGACCCAGGCATCATTTTTTTTTCCTTCAAAAATCATAATTTAAGACCAGATAACTTTTTTGATTAGTATTTAGGTTGGTTTAATATTATCAAATATAAGTTAATTCCTCTCAATTTTTTTTTTTTAATTTTAGGGCAAAATGGTGGAAAGAGGAACTTACTCTGAGTTCCTGAAATCCGGGGTAGATATTTTTTCCCTTTTTGAGAAGGGGAATGAGCAGTCTGAATCATCTCCAGTTCCAGGAGCTCCCACTGTGATCTCTGAGTCTTTGGTTCAGTCTCTCCAGTCTCCCAGACCCTCATTGAAAGATGCAGCTCCAGAGGACCAAGAAGTGAGTTTCTCATCCTGCAGTGTGCCCGGGTCTGTGTGCTCTTGGTGGCCTCGTGGACCTTCAGTCTTCTTGTGACATCTTCATTTGTCCCAAAGTAGACCCTAAGTTCCCAAAGTCTTGTTCCATGGAATTAGTAGAGTTAGAAGAGCATGCGGGGAGCAAGCCTGCTTGGGGTTCCCCTTTGGGTGTAGGATGGAGAATCTTATGGAGAGTAGTAGCAGGTGCCATGCTATGAATTTCGGAGTGCATGTGGCTCACACTGATTGTGAGCCACATCAGTTTACCTTAGTTACATCCTAGTCATGCTGGTGGCCCCTGGCTTCCCTTATGCATCCAGAGGCTTAATGTGAAGACCCCCTGAGACTGAGTCCTGCTGTTGCCACGTTAAATTAGCTACTTTTCCTATATGTTGGAATGTTCTGGCACTGCAGGTGACTGATGGTAGTGTTTTGCCTCAGTGTCAGATGGTTTGTGATAGGTCAGAGGTAATGTGGGCAAAGGACCTGACACATGGTAAACACTTTGGTGTTAGTTCCCGTCCTCCTTTCTTACCCTTCATGACCAAGAACCACGTCTTATCAACCTTGAACCCCAGTGGCCAAGGCAGAGCCTAGGACACACTAGGCTCCTGTGATGTTGTAATGCATTCTAAGTCCTCCAGACAGAGATGAGGAAATGCACTAGATCTCCCATAAAAACATACACAGATATTCCCTTGATAGCCAAACCCTCAACATCCAAACCCAAGAGCCTGGAATGGTTCTATAAGTATTCAGATTAGCTGTTCACTTTCTAAACTCAGGAATCACTCTCTGAAACTTAGGAACCAAATAGATTCAGACCATATGCTTGCAGTGTGCTATCCAAATTCATATTACTCCAGCTCTCTCTGTGAACTCAGTTTACTGTACTTGGCTAGTATTTTGAGCCCCAATTATGTTTTATGTTTCTATCATTGAATGACACAAGTCATCTAGAGGGATACATTAGCTCCATATCATTTTATGTGTTATCTTAGATCAAACTTCTGCATTTATATGTTAATTGATTTTGTTGTGTGTTAGTTGAGAGTCATGATGTATTTTAAGCAAAACTACCCAACGCTGAATGAATGAACTCATGCGAATGACATTTCCTTATTTCTAACAGATTCCTAGAAGTAGGATGGCTGAGTCCAAGTGTAAACACATATGTAGTTTGGCCAGATATGCCCACACCTTTCTCTGTAGGAGGTGGACCATCCTGCACTCCTACCAGTGTATGAGATGTGTGTTTCCCACAGCTTTGCAGTGGAGGACATTGCTGAGCTTTTGAAATTTGGGATTCATTTTTTAAAATTTCATCTCTTACTGCCATTTTTCCATTCTAGACTGAGAATATACAGGTTATACTACCTCTGGAGGACCATTTGGAAGGAAAAGTTGGTTTTAAGACATATGTGAATTACTTCACAGCTGGTGCTGACTGGCCTGTCATCATCTTCCTTATGCTAGTCAACATCACAGCTCAGGTACGTAAGGGCGTTTATTTTGGTTTGTGCACTCAGCTTGATATTTATATACTATTTATACTGTGTTTTATAATTATTTATTTATATACGATGGGGAACACGTGTACACCCATGGCAGATGCATGTTGATGTATGGCAAAACCAATACAATATCGTAAAGTAAAAAAAAAAAAAAAATAATAATAATAAATTAAAAAAAAACAAAAACAAACAAAAAAAATAAAATATAATATAATTATTTTTAAATATATATATTAAGAAATTTATCTCAAAGACTTTGCTCATGCAGCTGTGGGCCTATCTGGGCGAATGTGAAATCTGAAAGGCAGACCTGCAGACTGAAACCTTAGACAGGAGCTGACCCTGATGTCTTGAGACATAATTTCTTCCTCCTCTAGGAAGCCTCAGGGTTTGCTCTTCAAGCCTTCATCTGACTGGACGAAGCCACCACAGTGTTGAGGGTGGTCTCCTCTCCTGAAGTTCTGATGATGGATGTGAACCACATCCACAAAATACCTTCACAGCAACATCTAGATGGGTGTTTGGTTGAATCACTGGAGACTGACCTAGCCAAGCTGACACCCAGAACTGACCATCACTGTACCTGTCAAGCTTTTTCTTTGAAAAAAATCCAAACATATGTACTGTTATTACTGCCTTTTGCAGTCCACTTGGATTTGCATTGAAGTACATTATATTTGGGGAGCAAAGTCTTCTAGGGAAAAGGGGATTTCTTTTAAAGATATTAACATGCAAGATGCCCTCCCTTGACCTGTGGTCATCTAGGGTATGGGGTTTGGTGCAGACCTGAGGCGGAAGGACCGTCTCCATGTTCTGGAGCCTTTCCATCCCCCATCCTAGTAAGTGGGGTGCGAGGTTCAGTGATGTCAGTGTGTGAGTGACTGCTGTTTCCTGCTCCAGGTTGTCTACGTCCTGCAGGACTGGTGGCTTGCATTCTGGTGAGTGATTCCTGGTCTGACCCAAAGTGCTGTGAAATCTACACAAAGCCCCCTTTCCCACAGAGTCAGGGGGAGAGATGGGGCAAGTTCAGCCTCCTCTTCTGACCCTCATGTAGTTTCCCTGAAGAAAGATGAAAGTTCCTGTGGATGGTGTGTGATCCCCTCATGGTCTCTCCACATGTCCCTCCCTTTAGCAGCTTCTTCACAGACAATTCTTTTTCTTTTTTTGAACTTTTAATATTGTATTGGGATATGGCCGATCAACAATGTTATGATAGGTTCATATGAACAGTCAAGGGATGCAGCCACACATATATACGTACCCATTTTCCCCCAAACTTCCCTCCCATACAGGCTGCCACATAACATTGGGCAGAGTTCCATGTGCTATACAATAAGCCCTCGTTGGTTACCTGTTTTAAACAGCAGTGTGTGCATGAGCATCCAAACATTCTATCTATCCTTCCCCTTGGCAACCATAAGTTCATTTTCTAAGTCTGTCTTCACAGATAATTTTGAAAACTGAAAGTCATGATTCAGATTTTTAAAAGGGAGACACACAGAGGGCCTTGTGAGCTGGGAAACACTTTCTAGCATAAAATACATTTCTTGAATTGAGGTAATTTTTTGTGATATTTGTATAAATTCTATGTATATCTATAGTGTAATATTTTTTATTTCCTCTTCCATAGGGCGAATCTACAAAGTGAGCTGTATTCTAGGTTATTAGTAAAAGAAGATGAAGATGTAATGTTTGTTCTGAACTGGTACTTAAGAGTTTATTCAGGTAAAGTTGGGTCATCTGCTCTATAATACCAGAGTTTAAGGTGCTTACAATGACTCTGCATGAGCAAGAGGACTTGCAGAGTAATTCAGTAATGTCTTAATAGATTAAGTATATGAATCATGTTTACTCTGTGAATTAATTAGAATAGTTATTTTAAAGATCTACTAGAAGAAAAGAGGTTGAATGGAGACTCTTAAGTTGGTCCATACTGGATTGTGGTAGTTAAACCAGGATTGAATATTGAGAAAATCAGCTACTGGAAATATGTAGCTACTGTGTATTCTAAAAGGTGCTTTAACTAAATCTTATATCGCTGTATGGATGGGTAAGGGGATTAGAAATGGATCCCCATCCCGTTGTTCTGATTCTGTATGAATAAACCTTGGCTTTTATTGATGTTGGATGAAATCCTCTGGCAGCATGGACCCCAGATAAAAGCATTATTCCCTCCCAGGTATGCAAAGCTCCCATTTCCACACTGCTCATCTCCTGGGCTTCACTAATAACTTGAGAAGCTAAGCAGGGGAAGTCCAGTGTCTGGAATTAGGATTCCTTCTCTTTCTTACCCTGAGATCACAGTGTTATCTCCTCCCCAACTGTGTGATTAATTGAAAATTTGGCTTGCCAGACTAATATTATCATGACTATCTCTATTCACAAGAGTATTTAGAATATATATTGCATAGCATTCAGTTCTGTTCAGTTGCTCAGTCATGTCCGACTCCTTATGACCCCATGAATCGCAGCACGCCAAGCCTCCCTGTCCATCACCAACTCCCGGAGTTCACTCAGACTCACGTCCATCAAGTCAGTGATGCCATCCAGCCATCTCATCCTCTGTCATCCCCTTCTCCTCCTGCCCCCAATCCCTCCCAGCATCAGAGTCTTTTACAATGAGTCAACTCTTCGCATGAGGTGGCCAAAGTACTGGAGTTTCAGCTTTAGCATCATTCCTTCCAAAGAACACCCAGGGCTGATCTCCTTTAGAATGGACTAGTTGGATCTCCTTGCAGTCCAAGGGATTCTCAAGAGTCTTCTCCAACACCACAGTTCAAAAGCATCAATTCTTCAGTGCTCAGCTTTCTTCACAGTCCAACTCTCACATCCATACATGACCACTGGAAAAACCATAGCCTTGATTAGATGGACCTTTGTTGGCAAAGTAATGTCTCTGCTTTTGAATATGCTATCTAGATTGGTCATAACTTTCCTTCCAAGGAGTAAGCCTCTATTAATTTCATGGCTGCAGTCACCATCTGCAGTGATTTTGGAGCCCCAAAAAATACAGTTTGACACTGTTTCCACTGTTTCCCCATCTATTTCCCATGAAGTGATGGGACCAGATGCCATGATCTTCATTTTCTGAATGTTGAGCTTTGAGCCAACTTTTTCACTCTCCTCTTTCACTTTCATCAAGAGGCTTTTTAGTTCCTCTTAACTTTCTGCCATAAGGGTGGTGTCATCTGCATACCTGAGGGTATTGATATTTCTCCCAGCAATCTTGATTCCAGCTTGTGCTTCTTCCAGCCCAGCATTTCTCATGATGTACTCTGCATATAAGTTAAATAAGCAAGGTGACAATATACAGCCTTGACGCACTCCTTTTCCTATTTGGAACCAGTCTGTTGTTCCATGTCCAGTTCTAACTGTTGCTTCCTGACCTGCATATAGGTTTCTCAAGAGGCAGGTCAGGTGGCCTGGTATTCCCATCTCTTTCAGAATTTTCCACAGTTTATTGTGATCCACACAGTCAAAGGCTTTGGCATAGTCAATAAAGCAGAAATAGATGTTTTTCTGGAATTCTTGTGCTTTTTCAGTGATCCATCGGATGTTGGCAATTTGATCTCTGGTTCCTCTGCCTTTTATACAACCAGCTTGAACATCTGGAGTTCACGGTTCACATATTGCTGAATCTGGCTTGGAGAATTTTCAGCATTACTTAAATTAGCTACTTGTATAATTATCTGTCTTATATGTTTTATTAGGACTTGTAATTGAATTAGGCAAGCCTAGAATGAAACTGTAGTTTACACTTATTTTTTTCCCCTGTGTTATTTCTATTTAGTGAGAGGAAAACAGTGATTTTTACACTTTTCTTTAGAAATGTATTTTTTGAAAGCATTAAACTCTTAGAGAATATACTTTATGCATACATATATATATGTATGTTTTCTATTCTGTATTTTATATATGTAACCCTCTATACAAATTTGATTTATAGAATAAAATACACAGTATCTTTTTAAACTGCCTGCCATGCTTTAGCATGGTTTGGGATCAGACAGAGATCTTGTGCTGAGTGATGTTTCTTTATTTCAGGGTTAACTGTGTCTACTGTCCTTTTTGGCATCACACGGTCTCTGTTGATATTCTACATCCTTGTTTATTCTTCACAAACTTTGCACAACAAAATGTTGGAGACCATTTTAAGATCTCCGGTATTGTTCTTCAATAGAAATCCAATAGGTAAGTCAGACACCATATTTTTTAGTGAATATATCTTGTTAACACATTAAGTGCCTGGTTACATTTTCATATTTGAAAATGGAAGAGATGCTTTCAAGAAAATCACTGTGTGTGTTTATTCATTTTCTAAAAAAAGCTTCACTGATAATTTTTCCTGCCAGAGAAAATCTGAATATAGGAGCATATAAGCTTTTATTCCAATTTATACATGTCTGTAAAACTACATGACTGTTTACTTTGCAGGATGATTTAGGAGTCCATTTTTTATGTGGCATATGAAACACCTAACGGATGATGCAAATGTGTTGAAATGTTTTTGACTAGTTGTTGAAACGTTGGCTGTGTTACATAGTGTTAAGCTAACTAGGAAGGACTTTCTTCCAGGAAAATCTCTACTGACGACAGGCTGTGTGTTTCTTTCTTTCATTGTCCATCCATTTCTGGGACCACAGAACTCTGACATGTGCCCTTATTTTGAGTTTTACCTAAATGGTAATGTAAGATTAATTAAAATACAAGATCAGTGAAATATAAACATCCTCTTCAATAAAATCAACACTCTAGTTTTACAATGGACTTTTGGTTACATTTAGGAGGTCTTGTGGTTTATAGCAGGTGGATCCTCAGTGTTAAGAGTGTCCCTGAAGGTTTCACAGTGATTGCTTCCTCCTCCCTGAGGCCTTCGACCTGTCTTGCTAGTGAAGGTAGTCTCGTGACCTAGGTTCCTATGAAGAGTTAGTTCATTGGCCTACATGCCCACTCTGTTCATTTGGTTAGACTTGTGCTGAGGCACAGGGTGGCTTTGTTTTTGCAGGTGATGATTGACAGGGCCTGTTAATGCAGGGATGTGACTGGAGAGAGGACAGCAGTAGCCTTGGCCTGGCCATCAACTAGGTGTGTGA
The DNA here is from genome assembly GCF_029407905.1 of Bubalus kerabau. NCBI lineage: Eukaryota > Metazoa > Chordata > Mammalia > Artiodactyla > Bovidae > Bubalus > Bubalus kerabau. The sequence continues at coordinate 73,473,302 of NC_073635.1, forward strand.
TCAAGGCCAGAGTAGGTGGATACTACTGGGCAGGCAAATCTCCAGGCAGGATGTTGTCATGGTTATAAGTATGGACCCTGGAGCCAACTTCCTGGGTTCAGTCCTAGTGCTAGTTATTAATAGTGGTAGCCAGTTATAGTTATGTTAATACTTATATGCTAGTTATTTAATTTTTCTGTGTTTCAATTTTCTTACCTATAAAATGAGGATACTATTCACACACTTACCAATATCTTGACGTTGTGGGCATTAAGCAGGTTCATACATTCACAGCACTTAGCACAGGGTCAGTGCCTAATGAACCTTAGTGAGGATGATGGCATGGTGTCTGGGAACTTCTCTCCTGTGAAATGGGAATAACCTGTGCCCTTCCTGTTTCACAAGACTGTTGTGAGGATTAAATAAGAGTGTTTAGTGCAGCATCTTGTGTAGATTTATTCAACACATGTTCTTTAGTCCAGGCACTGTGAGGAGCACAGGATGCTAAACTGCAGAGGCCCACAGAATCTCATCTTATAATGAAGCTGGAGTGAGGAAGTGATTGGAAGAGTCTTTGCTATTACAGCTGTGAGGTCTCTCTACTTTGCCTGTTAATGTGAAAACTACAGTCATAAATTTGGGAGCATGAAGTGAGGCTGAATTTCTGTTATCACAGCCTCTGAGTGGTTGTGACCACTGTTAACCAGGCTCTTGATGACCTGTAGACTTCTCCAGATGCTGATTTATTATTCAAGGATTTGGAACCAAGTTTAAATCTTTAAGATCACTCATCCTAGAGCAGCAGGCATAACAGTGTGTATCTTGTTTCCCCCTCCTGTGTCTATTATCAGAAATTCATTCCTTCAAGAAAATAGAAACCCAAATAAGTACTGCAAAGATAGGACCAAAGATTTAGGGGCATCAGTTATTTACTCTTTTAGCAGTATATTAAATTGAACTCTTCTCTGTGTTTATTTTCAAAACTAGAATTTTTAATAAATGATTTATTGTGGTCTTTGTTTCTGGTATGTGATGGCATGAAGAGAAAAACCACATCTAGTGGTATTACTTGTTACCAACTTCAAGCTTTCTCTGCTTGTCTCACAATGCCAGTAAGTCTTTTTTTTTTAATTTTATTTTATTTTTAAACTGTACATAACTGTATTAGTTTTGCCAAATATCAAAATGAATCCACCACAGGTATACATGTGTTCCCCATCCTGAACCCTCCTCCCTCCTCCCTCCCCATTCCATCCCTCTGGGTCATCCCAGTGCACCAGCCCCAAGCATCCAGTATCGTGCATCGAACCTGGACTGGCAACTCATTTCATACATGATATTTTACAGGTTTCAATGCCATTCTCCCAAATCTTCCCACCCTCTCCCTCTCCCACAGAGTCCATAAGACTGTTCTATACATCAGTGTCTCTTTTGCTGTCTCGTACACAGGGTTATTGTTACCATCTTTCTAAATTCCATAGATATGCGTTAGTATACTGTATTGGTGTTTTTCTTTCTGGCTTACTTCACTCTGTATAATAGGCTCCAGTTTCATCCACCTCATTAGAACTGATTCAAATGTATTCTTTTTAATGGCTGAATAATACTCCATTGTGTATATGTACCACAGCTTTCTTATCCATTCATCTGCTGATGGACATCTAGGTTGCTTCCATGTCCTGGCTATTATAAACAGTGCTGTGATGAACATTGGGGTACTCATGTCTCTTTCCCTTCTGGTTTCCTCAGTGTGTATGCCCAGCAGTGGGATTGCTGGATCGTAAGGCAGGTCTATTTCCAGTTTTTTAAGGAATCTCCACACTGTTCTCCATAGTGGCTGTACTAGTTTGCATTCCCAACAGTGTAAGAGGGTTCCCTTTTCTCCACACCCTCTCCAGCATTTATTACTTGTAGACTTTTGGATCGCAGCCATTCTGACTGGTGTGAAATGGTACCTCATAGTGGTTTTGATTTGCATTTCTCTGATAATGAGTGATGTTGAGCATCTTTTCATGTGTTTGTTATCCATCTGTATGTCTTCTTTGGAGAAATGTCTATTTAGTTCTTTTGCCCATTTTTTGATTGGGTCATTTATTTTTCTGGAGTTGAGCTGTAGGAGTTGCTTGTATATTCTCGAGATTAGTTGTTTGTCAGTTGCTTCATTTGCTATTATCTTCTCCCATTCTGAAGGCTGTCTTTTCACCTTGCTAATAGTTTCCTTTGATGTGCAGAAGCTTTTAAGGTTAATTAGGTCACATTTGTTTATTTTTGCTTTTATTTCCAATATTCTGGGAGGTGGGTCATAGAGGATCCTGCTGTGATGTATGTCAGAGAGTGTTTTGCCTATGTTCTCCTCTAGGAGTTTTATAGTTTCTGGTCTTACGTTTAGATCTTTAATCCATTTTGAGTTTATTTTTGTGTATGGTGTTAGAAAGTGTTCTAGTTTCATTCTTTTACAAGTAGTTGACCAGAGTTCCCAGCACCACTTGTTAAAGAGATTGTCTTTAATCCATTGTATATTCTTGCCTCCTTTGTCAAAGATAAGGTGTCCATATGTGCGTGGATTTATCTCTGGGCTTTCTATTTTGTTCCATTGATCTATATTTCTGTCTTTTTGCCAGTACCATACTGTCTTGATAACTGTGGCTTTGTAGTAGAGCCTGAACTCACAATGCCAGTAAGTCTTACAGACAACATGTTAAGGCAAAGAATAATGACTTTATTTGGAAACCTGGCAGACTGAGAAGATGACAGACTGATATCTCAAAATAACCATCTTACTGGGGTCTGGATGCCTGGTTCTTTTACAGAACATAGGGGAGAGGAAGTGAGGAAGTGAAGTCAAAAGGCCAGTTATCTTGCACAATAAGAGGGCATTTTTTCTGCAGCCATTCACAGGTGGTGAGAGTCAGATTGTCTCCCTGTGAGCTGATGAAGACCACTTTAGTTTAACATTCAGGCAGGAGGGCAGGGTTCCCTGACAAAAACAATGCATAGCAATGGTCAAAGAAACAGATCCAGCGTGGAGTCAAAATTGGCTCCTCCCTGCTACAGTTCCTTTGGTGTGCCCCTCCCCTGTCTGGGGCCAGCGTCTTGTTCTTTCTCATCCTGAGTCTCCTCAGGGTGCATCACCCTTGCAGGGGTGGCTGCAGAGTCCTGATGGCTGCAGCATCCTTTGTTTACTGATGTGACAGGTGACATTTTTAGTTCACACCAGATATTTACCAGAAATTCTCATATTCTATCCTGCAGCCTTAAGGATATACTATTATTGTGGATTTTGAGAAGGGAAGTAAAATCAATGATAAGTTATTCTTGGTCATTTAGTAATATTTCACTTTTCCTGCCTACATCCCTCTGGTCTTCTTAGAAGCTTATTCATAAGTCTGTGCTTGTCACATCTGGTATACCTCTGAAAATAACAGCTTATTACCCAAGTAGTAAACTTACAACTCGTAAATGGCCACAAGCCATAATTTCCCAAAATGTGAGCTGCTGTGAGCCATCTGGAGGGAAAAAAAAAATTGCAGAGAGGTTATAATTATGTTTATTTAAAAAGTATCACTTGGCAAAATTAATCTTGATAATTAAAGCAAAATTGGTGTAACAATTAGGATTAACTTAGGTATTTTGCAACTATTTATTTACCAATTTAGCACTTGGAGTAAGTCTTAGATGGGATGGATCTAAAGGGAGGGAACATTCTCAAATCCACCAACCCTTCCTGTTACTGCCACAAGATTCCCCCATTATTGTAGAAATCAGGACTCAATTTCAATTTCCCACCCACTGCCATTTGGTGGTATTTTTGTTTCTCTTTAGGTATCATCCTATTTTGTCTTTCTTTTTACCATTGGCATTGGTTTATTTCATATGAATTTGTAATATATTTAATTTGTTGTTGTGTTACCACTAAGTCATCTCTGACTCTTTTGTAGTCCCATGGACTGTAGCCTGCCAGGCTCCTCTGTCCATGGGATTTCCCAGGTAAGAATACTGGATGGGGTTGCCATTTCCAACTCCAGGGGATCTTCCTGACCCAGAAATTGAACCTCTGTCTCTTATGTCTTCTGCACTGGCAGGTGGACTTTTAAAAAAAGAATTATTTATTTGTTTTTAGTTGCATGGGTCTTTGTTGCTGCACATTGTGGTCGCTTTTTCTGTTGCAGAGCTCAGGCTCTAGGCACATGGACTTCAGTAGTTGTGGTGCACAGGCTTAGTTGCTCTATAGCATGTGGAATCTTCCTGCACCAGGGGTCAAACCCATGTCCCCTGCACTGGGGACACTGTATTACCAGGAAAGTAAATACGTATACTTCAAAAATATTGTTTTGATTTGTGCATGAATGATTTCTCTTAAAGCTCCTATCTGAAGAAATGAGTAATTTTTGTATCCTATTCTTGCAGGAAGAATTTTAAATCGTTTCTTCAAAGACATTGGGCATATGGATGATTTGCTGCCCCTGATATTTCAAGATTTCATCCAGGTAGTGTACCAGTCCTGCCAGAGTTCTCACAGGGAAGAGCAGAGTGCCTGTTTCTTAAGGATTTTCCACAGGGACTGGAGGTGGGCCTTTCACCCTGGTGATGTGTCCTGTTATCTTCTGTAAGAGGCTGTGGTCTTTTTTTTTTTTAATTTTTATTTTATTTTTAAACTTTACATAATTGAGAGAGAGGTGTGGCTGCGATTCGGAGGCTGAGTTAACATGAGTAACCCCTGGGGCAGGAGTGGCTACACAACTATGTCAATGTTCCTCTGAAGCAGCAACATGCTGGGTAAATGGTTCTCCCTCTGCCTTCCAGGTGTCTGGTGTGGATTCCCTTTACTGTGAGCACATTTCATAACAGAGAGACAGTCACTTCTCATGGAAAGATAACCTAGATTAACTAAATTATGCACTGTATTGGGCTTCCCAAGTAGCTCAGTGGTAAAGGATTTAACTGCAAAGGCAGGAGATGCAAGAGACATGGGTTCAATCCTGGGTTGGGAAGATGCCCTGGAGAATGGAATGGCAACCCACTTCAGTATTATTGCCCCAAAAATTCCACAGACAGAGGAGCCTGGCAGGCTATAGTCCATGGGGCTGCAAAGAGTTGGACACAATTGAGCACGAGCATGATGCATTATAGTCCCACAGGGGACAAATATCTGCTGCACCATTTTATTTGGATAAAGCCAAATAAAAGATTGGTTAAAAATAAGGTGAAAATAATACTTTAACAAGGACAATGTTGTTTAGTTGCTAAATTGTGTCCGACTCTTCTGGGACACCATGGACTGCAGCACACCAGGCTTCTCCATCCATGGGATTACTCAGGGAAGAATCCTGGAGTGGGTTGCCATTTCCTTATCCAGGGAATATTCCTGACCCAGAGATCAGACTTGTGTCTCCTGCAGTGTAGGCAGATTCTTACCACTGAGCCACCTGAGAAGTCCAACAAGTTTAATAGAGACAAGCTTTGAAGATATGAAGGCTTTTAAGCAAGTAATTTGATTATGGGATCAAAGTCATCTCAGAAAATGTCTTTTGTTTTTGTAGACAGTTTTTCTTATCACAGGCTGATTGCTCTGTCCTAAGGTGTCTTATTGCCAAATTCAGACTTAAATTGAAGAAAGTAGGGAAAACCACTAGACCATTCAGGTATGACCTAAATCAAATCCCTTATGATTATACAGTAGAAGTGAGAAATAGATTTAAGGGACTAGATCTGATGGACAGAGTGCCTGATGAACTATGGATGGAGGTCTGTGACATTGTACAGGAGACAGGGATAAAACCATCCCCAAGAAAAAGAAAAATGACTGTCTGAGGAGGCCTTAAGAAAAAGAAAAATGACTGTCTGAGGAGGCCTTACAAATAGCTGTGAAAAGAAGAGAAGCGGAAAGCAAAGGAGAAAAGGAAAGATATACCCTTTTGAATGCAGAGTTCCAAAGAATAGCAAGGAGACATAAGATAGCCTTCCCCAGTGATCAGTGCAAAGAAATAGAGGAAAAACAATAGAATGGGAAAGACTAGAGATCACTTCAAGAAAATTAGAGATCCCAAGGGAACATTTCATGCAAAGATGGGCTCAATAAAGCACAGAAATGGTATGGACCTAAAGAAGCGGAAGATATTAAGAAGAGGTGGCAAGAATAAACATAACTGTACAAAAAAGATCTTCACGACCCAGATAATTATGATGGTGTGATCACTCACCTAGAGCTAGCCATCCTGGAATGTGAAATCAAGTGGGCCTTAGAAAGCATCACTACAAACAAAACTAGTGGAGTTGATGGAATTCCAGGTAAACTATTTCAAATCCTAAAAGATGATGCTGTGAAAGTGCTCAACTGAATATGCCAGCACTGGCCACAGGACTAGAAAAGGTCAGTTTTTATTCCAATACCTAAGAAAGGCAATGCCAAAGAATGCTCAAAGTGAAGTGAGTGAAGTCGCTCAGTCGTGTCCGACTCTTCGTGACCCCATGGACTGCAGCCTACCAGGCTCCTCCGTCCATGGGATTTTCCAGGCAAGAGTACTGGAGTGGGGTGCCATTGCCTTCTCCAAAGAATGCTCAAATTACCACACAATTGCACTCATCTCACATGCTAGTAAAATAATGCTCAAAATTTTCCAAGCTAGGCTTCAACATACATGAACCGTGAACTTCCTGATGTTCAAGCTGGTTTTAGAAAAGGCAGACGAACCAGAGATCAAATTGCCAACATCTGATGGATCACTGAAAAAGCAAAAGAGTTCCAGAAAAACATCTATTTCTGCTTTATTAACTATGTCAAAGCCTTTGACTGTGTGGATCACAATAAACTGTGGAAAATTCTGAAAGAGATGGGAATACCAGACCACCTGACCTGCCTCTTGAGAAATCTGTATGCAGGTCAGGAAGCAATAGTTGGAACTGGACATGGAACAACAGACTGGTTCCAAATATAAAAGGGACTACATCCAGGCTGTATATTTTCACCCTTCTTATTTAACTTATATGAAGAGTACATCATGAAAAATGCTGGGCTAGATGAAGCACAAGCTGGAATCAAGATTGCCAGGAGAAATATCAATAACCTCAGATATGCAGATAACACCACCCTTATGGCAGAAAGTGAAGAAGAACTAAAGAGCCTGTTGAAGAAAGTGAAAGAGAATGAAAAAGTTGGCTTAAAGCTCAACATTCAGAAAACGAAGATCATGGCATCTGGTCCCATCACATCATGGGAAATAGATGGGGAAACAGTGGAAATGGTGTCAGACTTTGTTTTTTGGAGCTCCAAAATCACTGCAGATGGTGATTGCAGCCATGAAATTAAAAGACGCTTACTCCTTGGAAGGAAAGTTGTGACCAACCTAGACATCATATTAAAAAGCAGAGACATTACTTTGCCAACAAAGGTCCATCTAGTCAAGGCTTTGATTTTTCCAGTAGTCATGTGTAGATGTGAGAGTTGAAGTATAAAGAAAGCTGAGTGCCAAAGAATTGATGTGTTTGAACTGTGATGTTGGAGAAGACTCTTGAGAGTCCCTTGGACTGCAAGGAGATCCAACCAGTCCATCCTAAAGGAAATCAGTCCTGAATGTTCATTGGAGGGACTGGTGTTGATGCTGAAACTCCAATATTTTGGCCTCCTGATGCAAAGAGCTGACTCCTGGTCCAGGAGGTAGGAGAATCTTCTAGGAGGTGACCTTTGATCCCGGATGAGAGGGAAAGGCCACTGTGAATGGTGGGGCAAAAGGTGCTGGTGGAAACCAAATTCCTGTGTGGGACCCAGTCTTTCTCTCTATCACCAGCTGAGGGGAAGGGGCTGGAAGGTCGTTTTTCAGTAATGTTAGCATACCTGTGTTCAAACTCATTTTTGATGATTTTGCTTATCCCTGTTGTATTTGATAAACCTTAGAAGATTCTTGATCATTTTTATTTTTATGAGATGGCTGGATGGCATCACTGACTCGTTGGATGTGAGTTTGAGTGAATTCTGGGAGTTGGGATGGACACGGAGGCCTGGCATGCTGCAATTTATGGGGTTGCAAAGAGTCGGACATGACTGAGTGACTGAACTGAACTGAACTGAAAGTGTTTACTCCATATACTTTCCCTCATCTAATTCCTTCTCATTCCCTTATATGAAATTTCAGATAATTTATTTAATATTTTGTGATAGTGATGCCAAATGTGGCTAAGGAAAACCCTGGACTCTGAGTAGTGGTCTACACTGCAGGACAGTCCACCCCCTCAGGTGATTTCACTCAGAGACCACGTTCCAACAGAGAGATGATCATGAGTTTGTGCACCATCCTGTACACTGACTCTTACAGCCACCAGCCTGTTCAGTCACATTATATAAGTGGTTGGGCAAATTGGATCTGTCCATCATTTCAAAGGATGAAGGAGAGCAGCATAAAAAAGTCAATTTATGTGGTGTAATTGCACCTGATAATTATTCATGATGTCAACAGCCTTAAAGTGTGGCAGTGCAGAGCCCCACAGTCTCCCTTTCCAAGCCTCCATCCGAGCTCTCCTTCTTACCATCTCTGCCCCACAAAGCCACACTGTCCTTTCTGTAAAATGGAGAAAATAACATCCACTTCCTAAGTTTGTTGGAAAGATAAAATGAAATTCATTTTAATATTATTTTTTACATAACATCTAAATGAATGTTGAGCACTAAGTATCTATTTTTAAAATACCACATGTGTGTTTTAGGTAAGAGAAATAGTCTGATGACAGTGGTATTTGTTGTAGTTCAGTTGCTAAGTCATGTTCAACTCTTTGTGATCCCATGAACTGCAGCACACCAGGTCTTCCTGTCCCTCACTATCTCTTGGAGTTTGCCTAAGTTCAGTGTCATTGAATCAGTGATGTTATCCAACCATCTCATTCTCTGCTACCTTCTTCTCCTTTTGCCTTTGGCAAAGTGGCATTATTTTGCATTAAAGTTATTATCAGAGACAGTTTCAAGGCCCATAAATATTATCTTATGAATTTGTATCACAGAGATTCCAGGTTTGTAATCCTTGAAGATTTTGATGGATACTTTCTTATATAGACTCACAAAATAAAAATAAGTTGTTTTCAAGATAGACCATTGAGCATTAACTATTTCAGAGTAATGTAATTTTCAAACAATTTGCCAAAGTCCCAAATAACACTGAGTAAGAAGTCTAAATTATCTACAATTCTTGTCATTGAAATCATCATCTCCAAGGAGTCTTCCTACTGCTAAAACAAGTGAAAATGAAGGTGAGATGTGGAAGTTAGGTTTAGGCATTGTAATTTTCCAAAGAAAAGGTTTAGGACTGGTCTGAGCATGTGAACTTGCACACAGCTGCTCTCAGCAAAATACTGTCATTTATTGAGGAAAACTAAGTTGCAAAACGCTTATTCCCCACACATCCCTCATTCGGGAAAAAAAAAAAAAAAATCAGCAGCTTGACAGAGCTGAACTAGTCTTCATGTCCTTTCATGGACACAAAGGGCTAATCCTGAGGGCACTTGGGTGACCAATGGCGGCCATGGTGGGACCACCACGGACAGTGTCACTCCCTCCTCAGCACACACAGAATGCGCTGACTGCAGTTTTATAAAGCGAAAATGCCCAAGAAAAATAAAATGTGAAGGAGGTGTCCTCAGTCATTTCTTTCCAGAGAGGGGAGTTCAAAACAACAGGCCACTGCATCTGGATATTGAGAACGAAGCCTGAGACTCAGTGTAATAGGTTATTATGGGCCACTTGATTTTGCAGCCTTTACTTGTCTCAGCACCACTGACCCTTGCATTTCATTGTGTGGAGATGTCAGGGAAAGTGTGTACAGAGTATTCCAGCCTCTCCCACTGAACAATGACTTTGTCATTTAGGATCTCTGTGGGTGTTGATCCCTTTCCCAACCCCTTTCTCAAATTCCCCTTGGGGATGTTTATTTTTAATATATATTTAATGCTAGTCCTTTGTGGATATTTTATTCCTGTCAGTGGCTTGCCATTTATATCCTTAGTGGAGATCAAGGTTTAATTTTGATGAAGTCTAATGTTTACCTTTTTTTTTTTCTTTTGTAGTTGGTGTTTTTGTATCCTAAGAAATCTTTGCATATCCTTAGGAGTGTGAAGATAATTTTCTGTGTTCTAACTTTTTAGATATTGATGCATCTTGCACTAATTTTTATATGTGAAAGAGTAATTAGTGGTTGAGTTTTATTTTTTCCAATTATTCTGGACATGTTTGCTAAAGACTTTTATGCATTGGATTAAGGAAATCTGCATCTGTAGTTGCAGGTTATGCCAATATTTTGATCCTTATACCAATACTGCATTCTTAGTTACTGTACATTTTAATAAGAGATGAAACCCATAGTTTAAATTGTCTAACTATGTGCTTCTTTGTCAAGTTTGCTTTGATCATTCTGGATTCTTTACTTTTATGTGTCAGTTTTAGAAATCTTTCAATTTGTTTTTAAATAAAAGCCTGAAAATTTTATTAATGTTTCCTTTTAGCTATAGAATATTCAAGAAGTCTGAGTCTTAACAATGTTGGATCTGCAATTACTAATATTTGTCTCTCTCTGCTTATTTAGGTCTTCTTTAATTTTAGAAATATTTTGTAATTTTTAGTATAGACATATTACACTTCTCTGGTTAAATTTATTCATGCATATTTGTTTTTCATAGTATTATTGGATTTTTTTTTAAGTATTTATTCATTTATTTTGGATGCACTGGGCCTTCTTTGCTATGTATGGGCTTTCTCTAGCTGTGGTGAGTGGGGGTGACTAGTTGCTGTGGTGAGCTTCTCATTTAGCTTTTCCTATTGCAGAGCATGGGCTTTAGGGCACATGGGTTTCAGTAGTTGTGGCACATGGGCTCAGTAGGTGCAGCTGTCTGGTTCTAGAGCCTGGGCTCAGTGACTGTGGCACATGGGCTTAGCTGCTCTGCACATGTGGTTCCCAAACCAGGGATCAATCCCATGTTCCCTGCATTGGCAGGTGGATTCTTAACCAGTTGGACCACTAGGGAAGTCTTATTTCTGATACCATTATTCACTTGCTTGTTGCTAGTCTATAGAAATATAGTTGATTTATTTGTGAATTAACTTTGCATTGCCTGGAGTCAATAGTGGTATGTTTTTTATATTTTTAAATTCTATAGGATTTTGTCCATATGCAAACATGTCAGCTGTAAATAATGGCAGTTTTGTATCTTCATTTCCAATATCTATGACCTTTATTTCCTTTTCTTGACTTGTTGTGCCTAGAGTTTCCAGTTAGTGTTAAAGAGAATTGGTTAGATAAGATAATCTTGTATTCTTAGGGCAAAATCTTTCAGTAATTTTTCATTACAAATAATATTAATTGCAATTTTTAAAGTAGGTATCTGTTATCAGATTGAAAATGTTTCTTTTAATTTCTCAATTGTCAGGAATTTTACTTTAAAAAAAATGAAGAATAGGTATTGAATTTTAACAAATATTTCTTCTACATCTCTTCAGCTGGTCATACAATTATTTATCTTTACTCTTTTAATGTGAATTATAGTGATTGGTATTTGAAAGTTTAACTTAACATTCCTGGAAAAGAGTTTACTTGGTCATAATGTAGCATCTTTTTTCTGTATTGCTGTAGTTTGTCAAGAATTTCTGGACCTGTTGTTCATGAAGGATATTGGTCTATAATTTGCTTTACTTAAAATATTTTGTCACCTTTTGTTATCAGAAGTATGTCAGTCAGTTCAGTTGCTCAGTCATGTCCGACTCTTTATGACCCCATGTACTGCAGCATGCCAGACTTCCCTGTCCATCACCAACTCCCGGAGCTTACTCAAACTCATGTCAATTGAGTCAGTGATGCTATCCAACCATCTCATCCTCTGTCATCCCCTTCTCCTCCTGCCTTCAATCTTTCCCAGTATCAGGGTCTTCTCTAATGAGTTAGCGCTTTGCATCAGGTGGCCAAAGTATTGGAGTTTCAGCTTCAACATCAGTCCTTCCAATGAATATTTAGGACTGATTTCCTTTAGGATGGACTGGTTGGATCTCCTTGCAGTCCAAGGGACTCTTAAGAGTCTTCTCCAACACCACAGTTCAAAAGCATCAATTCTTATGTATCTTCATGAAAATACATGGGAAATATTTCCATTTTTAATGGTAAGTTTAATGTCAGCTTGACCAGACTACATTCCTCAGTTATTCAGTCAAAAGGTGATCTGTGTGTTGCTCTGTAGGTATTTTGTAGATGTGATTGAAGTCCATAATCAGTTGATTTTAAGTAGGGACAAAGCCTCCCTGAACTAAAAAGAAATTCTGCTTGTAGAGAACAGTATCAGCTCCTGCCCAAGGGTTCCACCCTGTCCTTTGTAACAGGCGACCCTGAGTATTTTGGACTTGGCCAGTCAAGTTAGATTGTGGAATATTACCTTTTTATATTGCTAGATTCAGTTCATTGGTATGTCATTTACTATTCCAAGACAGTTTGGTTTACAATTTTTCTTTCTTTTAATGTCTTTATCTGGTTTTTATATCATGATAATGCTGGACCCTGGAAAAGTACTGGGAAAAGTTCGGTAAAACTTTTCTGCACAGTGTTTTTGTGAAGCCCTCTGGACTTACAGTCTTTTCTTTGAGAAATTTAAAAATTATGTATTCAGGGAATTCCGTGGTAGTCCAGTGGTCACGACTTGGTGCTTTCACTGCTGCGGGCCTGAGTTCGATTGCTGGTAGGAAAACTAAGATCCCACCAGCTGCATGGAATGGCCAAAACAATAAAATAAAGTAAAATTAAAAAAAAGAATTCTAATTCTTAGATCAATATGCATTTATTATGATTTTCTATATCATTATGTTAGTTTTATATGTCATTTTTTAAGACATTTGTCCTTTACATTAAAATTTAAAAGTTTATCTGCACAATGTTTATTATAGTCTCTTTGTAATGCTTATGGTATCTTTTGTATTAAAATGAAAGCTGAAGTTTTAGTTCCTCAGTCATGTCCGACTCTTTGTAACCCCATGGACTGTAACCTGTCAGGCTCCTCTGTCCATGGGATTCTCCAGGCAAGAATACTGCTATAGGTTGCTATTCCTTTTCCAGGAGATCTTCCCAACCCAGGGATCAAATGTGGATCTCCCCTATTGCAAGCAGATTCTTTACCATCTGAGCCACCAGGGAAGCCCAATCTTTTGTGTTATCCTCTTTTAATTCATGTGAATTGTAAATTTTCTCTCTCTCTCTCTTTTTTTTTTCCTTTTGCATTTTGTGGTGATTTCAAAGAACCATGCTTTGTGTTTGTTGATTTTTCTGCTTAGAAGTTAGTTTTCTTTTTCATTCAGGTCTTTTGTCATTTAGTTGCTTAGTTGTGTCTGATTTTTTGTGACCTCATGGACTGCAGCACGCAAGGCTTGCCTGTCCTTCACTATCTCCCAGAGTTTGTTCAAACTCATGTCCATTGAGTTGATGATGCCATCCAACCATCTCATCCTCAGTCGCTCCCTTCTCTTCCTGCCCTCAGTCTTTCCCAGCATCAGGGTCTTTTCCAGTGAGTCAGTGCTTCACATCAGGTGGCCAAAGTATTGGAGCTTCAGCATCCAATCTTTCCAGTGAATAATCACCATTGATTTCCTTTGAGATTGACTGGTTTGATCTCTTTGCTGTACGAGGGACTCTCTAGAGTCTATTTTTTTTGTTTTTCTATTTTCATTCTTCAACATACTTTAATATGCTGTTTTCTTTCTTTTATTTATAAGATGGATTTCAAAACCCTTGATTTTAGCTTTTTTTAAAGACTTTTTTCTTTTTAAAAAATTATTTTAATTTTATTGGAATATGGTTGATTTACAATGTTGTATTTGTTTCAGATGTACAGCAAAGTGATTTAGTTATACATGTACCTATATTCATTTTTTTAGGTTCTTTTCTCATATAGGTTATCACAGAATGTTAAATAGATTTCCCTGTGATATACTTTTATAGTGCTCTTCTTTTTAAGGTGTACCATGATAAATTATAAAATAAGAGGACTCCAGTCTTAAATTTTGTAATATCGTTGAACCCTGACAAAAGTGGAAAGGAAACTATTGATCAGTGAGATACACTAAACATGAAGGAAGAGATACACCATGTTTCCCTAAAGCTTCCTTTGTGCTGGTTAGCAAACTGTGAATCAAACCCCACTATTCACTCTTCAGTGGAGTTAGCTATGACTCTATGTTGGGAGTGAGTTGAAGGATATCCAGGTCCCAGAGCTTATGTGGTTGTGAAAAGACCCAAGGCAGTCAAATGAGGGATGAAGAATATGATTAATATATCCCAAGCAAAGGGCGGGTTTAGAAAAGCTTAGTCTTAGGGTTTGTACATGGGTGTGTACGCTTGTTAGTCACTCAGTTGTGACCGATTCTTTGCAGTCTCATGGACTAAACTGCCAGCCTCCTCTGTCCATGGAATTCTCCAGGCAAGAATTATGAAGTGGTGTGCCATTCTTTTTTCTAGGGGATCTTCCCAACCCAGGGATTTTCTGTGAATTTTTCTGAATTATGAAAAATCACTATTTTCTCTCAAGTGAAAGATTTCATCTAAGAATTTTTTATTTGATTATGTGGATTCATAGACTTTGGATAGAATTTCCCAAATGGTGTAGTCCAAATGGGAAATATATAAAAATAATGATTCTCCTTATCTGGGGAATACCAGGACTTGTGTCACTTGCTTCTGGGTCAATATGCTTCTTTCTATATATCCATCACTGTCTCTGTTCCATAGTCTGACAGAGGTGCAGAAGCACAGGCCATGGTGATGTGGTCCATCAGATGGGCCTGGAATCCAACCAGGTGGGGGTAACTGTGTGTGTAGCTTGAATTGGGCTTTTTGACATTCCTGAGAATGTAGGAGAAAGAAATGAGGTTGGCTACAAGGAAGGGATTTATTGTGTGTTTATTGTACACTAGGACCTTTTGTTTCCTCCTTCAGATGTTAACTTCTTGCTTAGATATTATTTTCATCTTCTACAAACTTCTATAAAGTGTTTGAGATGGCTGACAATAAAAGATTCACAAATGTACATAAATATAAAAGTAAAAGTTCTCAGACATGTCCAACTCTTTGGGACCCCATGGACTGTAGCCTGCCAGGCTCCTCTGTCCATGGGATTTTCCAGGCAGGAATGCTGGAGTGGGTTGCCCATCCCTTCTCCAGGGGATCTTCCAAACCCAGGGATCAAACCTGGGTCTCCTGCATTACAGGCAGATTCTTTACCATCTGAGCCACTTGGGAAACCAATATGTTGTGTGTATGTGTGTGTGTGTGTGTGTATGTATAATAAAGCTGTTAGAGGCACCCTCTTTGAATTGCTTTAGAATTTAGGGCCATGAAATCTGAACCTAACTCCAGAGTTTCTGAGAGCATTAGTAATGGGTCTTCAGTGGGTACCTAAGGAAAAAGCATTGGCACAGCTTCCATGGCACCCTTCATTTTGATCTTACCTCTGCTTCCCAGGCTACATGCCAGGCTGGGTTAGTCATAAAAGGCCCTCACCTGGAGTGGTTTAGTCACTCAGTTTTGTCTGACTCTTTTTGACCTCATGGACTCTAGCATGCCAGGTTCCTCTGTCCATGGGATGTTCCAGGCAAGAATACTGGAGACAGTTGCCATTTCCTTCTCCAGGGGAACTTCCTGACCCAGGGACCAAACCTGGGTCTCCTGCATAGCAGTCAGATTCTTTAATGACTGATCCACCAGGGAAGCCACCTGGGGAGAGCCAGATTATTGAAACGGATGAATGTTGTTCATCAAATGATGCAAGTCTGCTAAAAACCAGTAATTTGGGTTTTTTTCTTTTAATAATTAACACTTTAGGTGTAGTTTTTTGTTTTTGACAAAAAACAATGGCAAGCCAAGTGACCTAAAGGCTAGACATAGAAGGAGCTGGAAGGACCCCTCCCTATGAACATGAAGGTTGTAGCCTGGTAGGATGCACAGTTAAGCCAGTGGCTGAAAGAAATTGTTTTCTGTAGGTCTAATAGGAGGGCGGTCAGACAGCCCTATTTTTCTCCACTTATGATTAGCATTTATTCCTTCAGAACTCCATGCTCTTCACTCTGAGTTTTCTTTTGATACCACAGCAGAGACAGGGAGAAACAGGAAAAGCACATGTGTCTCTATCCAGATCATGCAGTTTGGTTCCCAAGGGCTCCTGGCCACAGAGTCACAGTTCCGGTTGTTTGTTCCTCCCGCCTGCAGCTGTGGCTCTGGGATTCTCTGAGTACAAACGGTTCCTCTCTTTCTCCAGGATAAGCAATACCTTACTGGGAAACTTTAGGACAACCACTTACCCTCCCAACTTCATCATTTCTTATCTTAAAGAATAGCCAGTGTTAACTCAGACAAGCATCTCAGCCTTCTCATCCCAGCTCCTTTTTTGTCAAAATTTCCATCAACTGTGATTACTGCCTGCAAGTCATTCATGCCATTCTTTCTATTTGTTAAAGAAGCCTATAAAATCAGTCATGAGTCTTAAATTTGTCTAAAAATATTCATGTATTCTTCCCTGTGTTTCCCCATCCCCCTGTGCAGATCACCATGGATTTGTATCCACCTGATATCATAAACTTCAGAGGCCTTGG
This sequence comes from Bubalus kerabau, assembly GCF_029407905.1. Lineage (NCBI taxonomy): Eukaryota > Metazoa > Chordata > Mammalia > Artiodactyla > Bovidae > Bubalus > Bubalus kerabau. The sequence goes on from NC_073635.1 coordinate 73,489,875, forward strand.
CCGAGACTGGGTGAATCTGCTAGTCCCTAGTACCTCACCCGACTTTCATAGCAGGCAGACACTAAGTGTTGATTGTATTCTTATTGCCTGATACTGTCCTCCAGAGTATCATCATACTTTTCCTGATAAAGATGTATACTTAAATCAGCATCAACCAATGATTTCATTTTCTGTTCTACCTGCTGTCTTTTTTAGACCTAGATCATTTCCTAAGAGAAAATCATCTCAGGGGATAATGTGATGATTAAGAGAATGTTCATGGAACTCAGCACAGGGCCTTACACACAGTACACACACTGTAAATGGAATCTGGTGGTGTTATAATAGTTAACCTTTGGAATGGGCATTTTAAATACTTAGTATAATGACAGAAAGATGGTTGTATGTTGGGGGCAAGCTTAAATATGTCATAATGGCTCATGAAATGGGGTTCCCAGCTCCATGACTTAGGCTTTGCAGTTTCCATCAAGTTACTTTTCCTCTCCCTGTGCCTCACTGTCTCCATTTGTAAAATTAGATAATACTGTTACTAGATATGTTACACTGAATTTGTAATTGCTGCTGCTGCTGCTAAGTCGCTTCAGTCGTGTCTGACTCTGTGCAACCCCATAGACGGCAGCCCACCAGGCTCCCCCGTCCCTGGGATTTTCCAGGCAAGAACACTGGAGTGGGTTGCCATTTCCTTCTCCAATGCATGAAAGTGAAAAGTGAAAGTGATTAACCACTTCTTTATCCCTACATGGATAGCTGAAGCATCTGGATTCCTCATCTGTAATGCTTGCTCACTCCTCTCTCTAGTAGCACCTGCTGACTCCTGATAGTTTGAGATGCAGCTCCTACTCTCTGAGCCTCAAATAGTCTCATCTGTTTAAAATAATAATTCCTGCCTCAAAGGGCTACTGAGTGTATCACAAGAGCTGATACCTAGAAAGTTCTTATCAGAGTGTTTGGTGCATGCAATAAACATCATGAGGACCACCTATACTTCTATTTCTTTGGAAGGGAAAGCATTCCCTGCTGTTTCAACAAGTTTCAAGGAAAGGAGTTTAATCCTAACAAATCAATAAAATTTATCTTTGAAAAGTATCCTTGACATGAAGGCCTCTGTATTTTTGCTATTTCAGACATTTCTACTTGTGATTGGTGTGGTGGGCGTGATGGTGGCTGCAATTCCTTGGACTGCTATACCTGTGATTCCTCTTGGCATCATTTTCTTTTTTCTTCAGCGATATTTCTTAGAGACATCACGAGATGTGAAACGCCTGGAATGTACAAGTGAGTACCAGGGCTCTCAGGTTGGGATGGCAGTGCAGTCTATCTTCCATTTATGCTTCAATTAACCAGACCTCTGAAACTCTGCAGACTGTTCTATGGTATTTCTCACTGTTAACATTAGGTGATTGAAAGTTATGGCCCCTGAGAGTAGGTTTGGCCCTTAAGGCAAATGGAGCTGGCAGCAGGTCAGCTGCCCTTTGCATTTTATCCCAAGGAGGATGGATGTGAGCACCATGAGGACAGGAACCATTTCTGTCTTGTTCATGACCTATGTCCTAACACAGAGTATCCACTCTGTTAATACTATTCTTGAAAGTATTTCATCATGTTGGAACTAATGTAGAAGGAAAATAGAGAATTGTTCTTCAAAAGAAAGCTGAGCGCTGAAGAATTGATGCTTTTGAACCGTGGTGTTGGAGAGAAGACTCTTGAGAGTCCCTTGGACTGCAAAGAAATCTAACCAGGCCATCCTAAAGGAGATCAGTCCTGAGTGTTCATTGGAAGGACTGATGTTGAAGCTGAAACTCCAATACTTTGGCCACCTGATATGAATAGCTGACTCATTTGAAAAGACCCTGATGCTGGGAAAGATTGAAGGCAGGAGGAGAAGGGGACGACAGAGGATGAGATGGTTGGATGGCATCACTGACTCAATGGACATGAGTTTGGGTAAACTCTGGGAATTGGTGATGGGCAGGGAGGCCTGGTGTGCTGCAGTTCATGGAGTCACAAAGAGTCGGACACTACTGAGTGACTGAACTGAACTGAACTGAAAGTTACCAGAAATGACAAGAAAAGGAAAAGATTAGGGAAAGGAAAGGAGACCTCAGGAAATATATGTCAAAAGTGATATATTTGAAAAAAATATTCTTTCACATGTTCTAGTTAAGTTGCAGTTGTTAAAAGTATTGGAAAGATGTGTGTTAGTCACTTAATCATGTCTGACTCTTTGAGACTGCATGGTTTGTAGCCCACCAGGCTCTTCTGTCCATGGAATTCCCCAGGCAAGAATACTGGAGTGGATAGCCATTCCCTTCTCCAGAGGATCTTCCTGACCCAGGGGTTGAACCCAGCTCTCCTGCATTGCTGGTGGACTCTGATATCTAAGTCACCAGGGAAGCCCTATTGAAAAGATAAGCCCTTTTATTTTCATGTCTGCTCTTTGTCATTTTCAGTATTTGGGGTGATAACCACACTGTTTGAAAGCTGAGTGGTGAAAAATTGATGCTTTTGAACTATGGTGTTGGAGAAGACTCTTGAGAGTTCCTTGGACTACATGCAGATCCAACCAGTCCATCCTAAAGGAGATCAGTCCCGGGTGTTCATTGGTAGGACTGATTTTGAAGCATTTGAAACTCCAATACTTTGGCCACCTGATGCAGAGAGCTGACTCATTTGAAAAGACCTTGATGCTGGGAAAGATTGAGGGCAGGAGGAGAAGGGGACAACAGAGGATGAGATGGTTGGATGGCATCACCGACTCAATGGACATGGGTTTTGGTGGACTCCTGGAGTTGGTGATGGACAGGGAGGGCTGGCATGCTGTGGTTCATGGGGTCACAAAGAGTCTGACACAACTGAGCGACTGAACTGAATTGAACCACACTGTTTGTGTTCCCCTTTCTCAAAGCTATTCATATAAATGATGCTGAAAATAATCCCCTAGGAGAACACAGGAGGGGAATGGTTCAGTATGTATTTAGTTGATAACTCCATTCACTTTCCTAGTTTTAGAATAGTGGGGAACAGAGGCGTCCCTGGTGGTCCTGTGATTAAGACTCTGTGCTTCCACTGTGGGGGCCACCACTTTAGTCCTGGTTGGGAAACCAGATCCTGCAAGATACAGCAAAAAAAAAAAAAAACCACAACAACAAAAAAAAAAACAGAATAATGGGGAACACATTTTATGATTCATTAGTCTATTCTACAGATAATCACAGATGATGAAATAATCAAATTTTTCTCTTATTATTGCACACATTTCATCAGTATTGAAACAAAAATAAGGAAAATAGATTGTTATGTGTTTTTAAAAGTTCTAAAAATAACCAAAAAGTAAGGAGAGAATATGTTTGCATCAGAGACCTCAACCTTGAATAATTATTGGAGATTAATACCAACTTAACCTTCTAGAAATCAAGCCAAGAACAGATGCATGTTGAGTCTCATGCTTCTCTGTATCTACTAAGTGGAAAAAAATCTCAGTTCATCCAGTCAGAGGAGTTGTTTTATTGTGGAATTTGTATGTTTTGTTTTTAATAATAACACTTGAGGTACTTACCTTTATTTGCAAAAAGAATAGTGATCATCAGTTTCATAAAATCTGTAGAAGACATTTTCACTCATCAAGAGAAGCAGCTAACCTCCTGTGAGGTCAAGTTTGGCGAGGTGTTTGGATGGATGGGGAGCAGTAGAGTCCAGGTGTGTGTGCAGTTCTACCTATATGACTCAGTGGGATGGTAGGACCTGGGTAGGCAGAAGAGGAAGTGATGAGCTCCATCCAGTCTTCTGTGTAGACAGGGTTCAGACGTTTTATGGTTTGAGGCCACTCATGAAATGGAGTCATTCAATAGTCTTGTTGCAAAGCAGGTCTCTGGCACATTGAGAGAGAGGTTGTTCCAGAAAGAATATTTGACAGAATTTTTGCGTGGGGCAAGGGCTATTTCCCATTCACATGGAAGTGGAGAAATGAGCTCCTTCTGAGGCTTTTGTCAAGAAGCAGTACAGGATTTTCTCAGAATTTGATTTGGAGAGTCTGAGAACTTTGGCACCATCACTGTGGATTATTTGGATTTTTTGCACAGAGTAGGCTGAAACAAGTTAAGTTCAGTTCATTTCAGTGGCTCAGACGTGTCTGACTCTTTGCGACCCCATAAATTGCAGCACGACAGGCGTCCCTGTCCATCACCAACTCCCGGAGTTCACTCAAACTCACGTCCGTCGAGTTGGTGATGCCATCCAGCCATCTCATCCTCTGTCGTCCCCTTCTCCTTCTGCCCCCAATCCCTCCCAGCATCAGAGTCTTTTACAATGAGTCAACTCTTCACATGAGGTGGCCTAAGTACTGGAGTTTCAGCTTTAGCATTATTCCTTCCAAAGAACACCCAGGACTGATCTCCTTTAGAATGGACTGGCTGGATTTCCTTGCAGTCCAAGGGACTCTCAAGAGTCTTCACCAACACAACAGTTCAAACACATCAATACTTCGGCGCTCAGACTTCTTCACAGTCCAACTCTCACATCCATACATGACCACTGGAAAAACCATAGCCTTGACTAGATGGACCTTTGTTGGCAAAGTAATGTCTCTGCTTTTTAATATGATATCTAAATTGGTCATAGCTTTCCTTCCAGGGAGTAAGCATCTTTTAATTTCATGTCTGCAGTCACCATCTGCAGTGATTTTGGAGCCCAGAAAAATAAAGTCTGACACTGTTTCCACTGTTTCCCCATCTATTTCCCATAAAATGATGGGATCAGATGCCATGATCTTCGTTTTCTGAATGTTGAGCTTTAAGCCAACTTTTTAACTCTCCTCTTTCACTTTCATCAAGAGGCTTTTGAGTTCCTCTTCACTTTCTGCCATAAAGGTGGTGTCATCTGCATATCTGAGGTTATTGATATTTCTCCCAGCAATCTTGATTCCAGCTTGTGCTTCTTCCAGCCCAGCATTTTTCATGGTGTACTCTGCATATAAGTTAAATAAGCAGGGTGACAGTATACAGCCTTGACGTACTCCTTTTCATATTTGGAACCAGTCTGTTGTTCCATGTCCAGTTCTATCTGTTGCTTCCTGACCTGTATACAGGTTTCTCAAGAGGCAGGTCAGGTGGTCTGGTATTCCCATCTCTTTCAGAATTTTCCACAGTTTATTGTGATCCACATAGTCAAAGGCTTTGGCATAGTCAATAAAACAAGTTAGACAATACATTTAATCCAGGTACCCCATCCTGCACACCTCAGATAACCATATTCAGTAGCCAGTTGATTAGAATGTTTATGTTCTCTATCTAGGTGGTGGTGGTGGTTGTGTTCAGTCCCTCAGTGGTGTCTGACTCTTTGACCCCAGGGACTACATGCAGCACGCCAGGCTTCCCTGTCCTTCACCATCTCCCAGAGTTTGCTCAAACTCATGTCCATTGAGTTGGTGATGCCATCCAACCATCTCATCCTAGGGCTGAGTGGATGGTCACCTGGCCCCTAGCCCAGGCTGTCCTCCCCCAGCCGAGGGCTTCCCATTCTCTCTGAGCCCCAGTGTCTCACAGAAGGAAGCCTGCTCCTTCCTTCCTTATAGAATTGGGAACACTAAACACAAGAGGAGGTTCTGTGTCTTTACCTATTTGTACCTCAATCCCTCTAAATGTGCAGTGCTCAGATGCATGTTGGTACTGACTGAACTGTCATTAGACAGGCATTCAGATACTGGACTAAAGAGTGAGGACCTGAAAACAGTTTGGAGTTTCCCCCTTGATTATTTCCCCATCATTTTATAAAATCTCTGTAGCCTCCTGTAAGATGCATTACTAACTTCCCATAAACAACCTAATTGTACTAACAGGTCTTCTCGAGGAGACACACAGGTAACAAAGTGATGTCAGTATTTCCTGCTGATACAGCACAAGTTATCACTCACCCCAGACAGAGGTCACAGGCTCACTATGTGCCCCTGACAACAGCAAGTTACAGTCTCATTCATGGGAGGAATGAAAACCCCACCAGAAGTGTCCTCCCTGCTTGGCAGCATGCAGCCCACCTGTTCCCTGATAGGCAGGAGCCTGACCTTGGTGCTTGTGGTCAGTGTGCTCTTAGAGAAGAAGGCAGGAAATGAATGGTCAGTCATGTGACACCAGGTCCACACCCACATGAAGTCACTCAAAAGAGAATGGCCACTAAGGCCACTGTCAGATTCTAAAAGACTGATGTGAGTGTCACATGCCACAGTGACCTCAGAACACCAGGACAGGTATCTAGCAGACAGCTAATAAAATGTCCATCAGGTTCCTGGAATGGAAGTCAAGACTGTTCAAAGGCTCTTCGTCTGCCGGATCCTGTGGGCACAAGGGCGGGGCAGTACCAGGTGCTCTGTGACCCACACAGAGGCTCCTGGCGCAGGTGCAGAGAGAGGCCCACGACGCGGGAGGCAGCAGACTGTCCACTCCCCTTATTTATCTCACCCTGTCCTGTGTCTGGCTCTGGTGCAGGATGGGGGATGTACTGACTCTATCCCAGCCCTTAGGTTACTCATCTAAGGAGGAGATGGCCCACAGGTTGCTCAACAAAATTCAGTGTGGTGAGGACTCTAATTAGGAATTAAATTTTAAAAGGCTACTGATTCAAAAATTAGTGAACAGTAATTACTCACCCATGACAAATAATGAAATATTACCATTTTAAGCAACATTGATGGACTTAGGGAATATTAGTAAAGTAAGTCAGAGAAAGATAAATATGATATCACTTATATATGGAATCTAAAAATAATACAAATGAATCTGTACACAAAATAGAAATAGACTCAGAGACATTAGAAGTATGGGATTAATAGACATACTGCTATTAATGTGTCAGATAGACAACAACAAGGAATTACTGCAAAGCACAGGGAATTTTATTCAGTATCTTGTATTAACCTGTAATGAAATAAAATCCGAAAAAAATAACTGAATGACTATACTATATACCTTAAACTAGAACATTATTGTAAATCAACTGTACTTCAATATATTTTTAAAAAATTGTCAACAATTTCCACCTGATGAGATGCCAGAAAAATTTGGAGGGAGGCATGTGTGAGAGGATCTTGATGAAAGAACAATAATTTCTTTATCTAAATCTAGCTGTGATTTGAACTTGATCAAAGATAGTTTCAAGGAGAATCTTTCATTCCCAGGTCATTAAAGTGAAGCTTGGTGTGAGCAGGACTTTGAGGGTCATATGGAGTATTCTCTTTGTCGGGATATGTGACCACAGAGCCCGGGAGGCAGTGGGTTTCCTTGCATCCAGCCTTCTTGACCTTCTCTGTCTCTGCTTCCCCAGCACGGAGCCCGGTATTTTCCCACTTAGCATCTTCTCTCAGGGGACTCTGGACCATCCGGGTGTTCAAAGCTGAACAGAAGTTTCAGGAACTGTTTGATGCACACCAGGATTTGCACTCAGGTCTGTAAGTTTCTGGAGATGATTTCAAAGGATGGGATGTGCTCCCTTCTGAGGCTGACCTCCCTCTCAGGTGGCCTAGTAGGCCAGCACCTCTTTCTGTGTCACTCCTCATCCCCCTCTACACACCTGCCTCCCCCACCCCTTCCTCTCAGCATCTCCTCAGTGCTCCCTTCTTCCCTGTCATCCCCTGCTTTTCTCCCCTGACTGGCTCGCATTGTCCTTGCATCACTGTGCCCTGTAGACTTCTGTCTCTTTAGGGTAAGAGTGTCAGCTAGCTTCTTTTTTTGTGAAGATCCAGATAGAAAATATTGTAGGCTTGTGTGCTATACTGTGCCTGTTGCAACTACTCACCTTTGCTGTTGTAGCACAAAGAGGGGCAAAGATAATACATCAGAAAATGGCGGTTTCTGTGTTCCAATAAAAGTTTATTTACAGAATCAGGTGGTGGCTGTTCTCACCCTCCATACTGCGGTTTGCTGACTCTTTTCAGAGCATGGAGGGTGGCAGATGTGATTGAGGAAATAATTTCCTGATTTGCCACCCACTTCATTATGTTTTTATCAGTGAAATTTTTCCCTAGGTAGAAAATTCAGAATTTCCTCTAAGTCTATAAAATCCAAGCCAAACTTTCCAATAATTATTGTATTTTGAAGATAAAAATGGCATTTTGAAAGTCACATGCAGATCCTATTAGCTGATGGTCATATAGACACTGGATCCTAAGAATAAACACTGCAGGGTCCTATAGTGAGGGCAGAAGGTGCTGGAAACAGTGTGAGCTGTGCTCTCTGCTGTGTGAGAGCTGGGAGCAGTCGACCCTGTGAGAGGATGATCTTCACGCTGAGGCCCAGCACTGCAGGAAATGCACAGATGAGACAATTTTCCATCTTCCTTCTTCTGATCTTATTTCTGTTGATAACCTGTGGGTTGAAGTTTTCAATGCATGCTTCCTGGACTGATTTCTGTGTGTCTCATACATTGTCTTGTGTTAGAACCTAGTTTTCTAGAATCTTCAGGTTCCTTGGGTATGTAACTTTGCTGTCCTACCTGTGTAAAATCTTCTGTAGCTCAACTGAGAAAATATTCTCCCTCATGAGAAGCAGCTAACATGGTTTTTATATTACACTTATTATGGTTCACAAATGCAGAGGCTTGGTTCCTGCTTTTGACGACGTCCCGATGGCTCGCTGTGTATCTGGATGTCATCTGTGCCATCTTTGTCACTGTTGTTGCCTTTGGGGCCCTGATTCTGGTAGAAAGTAAGTACACATGTGAATATTTGTGGTATGTTTACACTTTTTAGCTTTTTTTTGTAGTTATTAAACTCTTGTCATCATGTCTAATATATACTCTTTGGTTCTAATGAATTGTATTTAAGTGTCTGCAGTATGTGACTCCACAGTGTGGTCCATGAGAAGTTGTTTGTGTCTTAATGAGAACTTTTATCTTTTTTTTAATTTACTTATTTATTTACAGTAGGTCTTTTTGAGGCCATTAAAAAAATGATTGGTATATGGTTGATTTACAATGTGTTAGCTTCAGGTGTACGGCCAAGTGACTCTGTTATACATATATCCAGTTTTTAAAGATTATTTTTCCATACCCCATGAACATTGGGGTGAATGTATATTTTTTTTTAGTAATTTGCATTTTGATTAATACTTCAAATGAACTGTCTTTTAGAAAAGAATTTCTATTTTTCACTTTCAGAGTCCTTAGGAGCAAAGACCAGGTATGACATGCCTGCTCCAGCAGACCTGTGGTGCCCTGGGCCCCTGCTTTGGCTCGCTCAGGCCATTCTTTCATTTTTATTTTAAGTTTTATTGGGGTATAGTTCACTTACACTGTTGTCTTAGTTTCTGGTGTACAGCAAAGTCAATCTGCTATGCATATACATATATCCACTCTTTTTTAGGTTCTTTCTTATGTAGGCCATTACCGAGTTCTCTGTACTGAACAGTAGTTTCTTATTAGTTATCTATTTTAATATTTTATATATAGTTGTATGTGTCAATCCCAGTCTTCCAATTTATCCCTCCCCTCACTTATCCCCTGGTAACCATAAGTTTATTTTCTACATCTATTACACTACTTCTATTTTGTAGATAAGTTCATTTGTAGCCTTTTGCTGTATTCCATATATAAGCAATATCATACTCGCTGTCTGACTTACTTCACTCAGTATGAAAATCTCTAGGTCCAGCCATGTTGCTGCAAATGGTATTATTTCACTCTTTTTTATGGCTGAGTAATATTACACTATACGTATAATAGCGCATCTTCCTTATCCATTGCTCTGTTGATGGACATTTAGGTTGCTTCTATGTTCTGGCTATTGTAAATAGTGCTACAGTGAACATAAGGGTGGATGTATCTTTTAGAAGTATGGTTTTCGCTGGATATATGCTCAGGGGTGGGATTGCTGGATCATATGGTAGCTCTCTTTTTAGTTTTTAAAGGAACCTCCATATTTTTCTCCATAGTGGCTTTACCAGTTTACATTCCCACCAACAGTGATGGAGGGTTCCCTTTTCTCCACATCCTCTCCAGTATTTATTGTTTTGATGATGGTCATTCTGACTGTGGTGAGGTGAAACCTCACTGTAGTTTTTTTGCATTTTTTTTTCATTTTTTTTCACTGTAGTTTTGATATACATTTTTCTAATGATTAGAGATGTTGACCATCTTTTCATGCTTTTTTTTTTTTTGGCCATCTGTGTTTCTTCTTTGGAGACCATCTCTTTTAATCTTCTGCCCATTTTTTGGATTTTTTTGTTTATTTATTTATTTATTTTTTTATATTGAACTGCATGAGCTGTGTGTGTATTTTGGAGAGTCATCCCTTGTAAGTCACTTTGTTTGCAAATATTTCTCCCCATTCTGAAGACTGTCTTTGGTATTTTTTATGGTTTTCTTTGCTGTGCAAAAGCTTTTAAGATTAATTGGGTCCCATTTGTTTATGTTTTATTTTATTTTCATTACTCTAGGAGGTGCTGCAATTTATGTCAGAGAGAGTTCTCCCTATGTTTTCATCTAAAAGTTTTGTAGTGTCTGGTCTCACATTTACGTCTGTAATCCATTTTGAGTTTATTTTTGTGTATGATGTTAGGGAAAGTTCTAATTTTATTCTTTTACATGTAGCTGTCCAGTTTTCCCAGCACCAATTATTGAAGAAACAGTCTTTTCTCCATTGTATATTGTTGCTTACTTTGTCATAAGTGATCATAGGTGCCTGGGGGTTATCTCTGGACTTTCTGTACTGTTCTGTTGATCTGTATTTCTGATTTTGGTGCCTCTTAGTATTTGGTGCCACTTTCTGTTGCTGTAGCCTTGTAATATAGTCTAAAGACAGGGGGCATGATTCTTCCTAGCTTCATTTTTCTTCTTTCTCAAGATTACATTGGCTATTTATGGTATTTTGTGTTTCCATTGAAAATGTAAACTTTTTTGTTCTAATTCTGTGAAAAATGCCATTGGTAATTGAATAGGAATTGCATTGAAGCTGTAGATTGCTTAAGTAGGTTGTTTGTTTACAGGAGGTCATCATGGAGATCTTTTATCTTTTTATCTTTCTTTGAATGGGTGGAGGTCTACATAAATGTAGCAGGATGACCTTCTGAACATCCCAGGTAGTGTCCTGTAGTTGGATACAGAGAACCAAGTTTACTATTAAGCTTTCTGTACAGCTTAGAAAAGGCTGAGGAACCAGAGATCAAATTGCCAACATCCGCTGGATCATGGAAAAAGGAAGAGAGTTTCAGAAAAACATCTATTTCTGCTGTATTGACTATGCCAAAGCCTTTGACTATGTGGATCACAATAAACTGTGGAAAATTCTTCAAGAGATGGGAATACCAGACCACCTGACCTGCCTCTTGAGAAACCTATATGCAGGTCAGGAAGCAACAATTAGAACTGGACATGGAACAACAGACTGGCTCCAAATAGGAAAAGGAATACATCAAGGCTGTATATTGTCGCCCTGCTTATTTAAGTTATATGCAGAGTACATCATGAGAAACGCTGGGCTGGAAGAAGCAGAAGCTGGAATCAAGATTGCCAGGAGAAATATCAATAACCTCAGATATGCAGATGACACCACCCTTATGGCAGAAAGTGAAGAGGAACTAAAAACCTCTTGATGAAAGTGAAAGTAGAGAGTGAAAAAGTTGACTTAAAGCTCAACATTCAGAAAACAAAGATCATGACATCTGGTCCCATCACTTCATGGGAAATAGATGGGGAAAGAGTGGAAACAGTGTCAGACTTTATTTTTTTGGGCTCCAAAGTCACTGCAGAGGTGACTGCAGACATGAAATTAAAAGATGCTTACTCCCTGGAAGGAAAGCTATGACTAACCTAGATAGCATATTCAAAAGCAGAGACATTACTTTGCCAACAAAGGTCTGCTAGTCAAGGCTATGGTTTTTCCAGTGGTCATGTATGGATGTGAAAGTTGGACTGTAAAGAAAGCTGAGCACTGAAGAATTGATGTGTTTGAACTGTGGTGTTGGAGAAGACTCTTGAGAGTCCCTTGGACTGCAAGGAGATCCAACCAGTCTATTCTAAAGGAGATCAGTCCTGGGTGTTCTTTGGAAGGACTGATGCTAAAGCTGAAACTCCAGGACTTTGGCCACCTCATGCGAAGAACTGACTCATTGGAATAGACTCTGATGCTGGGAGGGATTGAGAGCAGGAGGAGAAGGGGACGACAGAGGATGAGATCGCTGGATGGCATGACCGACTCGATGGACGTGAGTTTGAGTGAACTCCGGAAGTTGGTGATGGACAGGGAGGCCTAGCGAGCTGCAATTCATGGGGTCAGAAAGAGTTGGACAGGACTGAGCAACTGAACTGAACTGACAGTTTAGTTTATAGGTTTTAGCTTTAGGACTACTTGGATCTCTTGGTTGTAGGGGTCTGGTGTGCTGGTGTTAGAAAGAGTCTCTGTAGCAAAAACAATATCCTCACTGCTGTGTGGGTCACAGATGAGCAATTGTTGGAATGTGTGTCATGAATTCACCATCCCTCTCTATTCCATAGCAATAACCCTGGATCACAGTCTTTAATGCAAAAATGAGAGTAATTTTTTAGATTTAAAAGCATTGCCTTGTTTTGCAAAACCCATTGCCTTGTTTTTGTGATTTCAATTGCAGCTACATTGGACATAGAAAGTGAAATTACATAATGATAATTGAAGTATAAGGATAAAAATCTGAGCAATGACATCCTCACCTATATTATTCTGTCAAGTGTATCTCAATCCACATGGGATTAATATGATAAAGAATGAAAATGGTAAGGATCTAAGAGAAGCAAAAGAGATTAGGAAGAGATGGCATAAATACACAGAAGAACTGTACAGAAAATATCTTAATGACCTGGATAACCATGATGATGTGGTCACTCACCTAAGCCAGACATCCTGGACTGTGAAGTCAAGTGGACCTTAACTTCAAAGCATTACTACAAACAAAGCTAATGAAGGTAATGGAATTCCAGCTGAGCAATTTAAACTCCTAAAAGATGATTCTGTTGAAGTGGGGCACTTAATATACCAGTGAATTCGGAAAATTCAACAGTGGCCACAGGATTGGAAAAGGTCAGTTTTCATTCCAATCCCAAAGAAAGGCAATCCCAGAGAATATTCAAACTATCATACAATTGCACTCATTTTGCATGCTAGTAAGGTTATCACTGACTCAGTGGACATGAGTCTGAGTGAACTCCAGGAGTTGGTATGGACAGGGAGGCCTGGCATGCTGCGATTCATGGGGTCGCAAAGAGTTGGACGCGACTGAGTCACTGAACTGAACTGAACTGAAGGTTATATTCAAATCCCTTCAAACAAGACTTCAGCAGTACATGAACCCGGAACTTCCAGCTATACATGCTGGATTTACAAAAGGCAGAGGAACCAGAGATCAAATTGCCAGTATTCACTGGATCATAGAGAAAGCAAGGGAATTCCAGGAAAACATCGGCTTCATTGACTATGTGAAAGGCTTTGACTGTGTAGATCCCAACAAACTGTGAAAAATTCTGAAAGAGATAGGAATACCAGACCATCTTATATGTCTCCTGAGAAACCTGTATGAAAGTCAAGAAGAAACAGTTAGAACTGGACGAGGAACAATGGACTGCTTCAAAACTGGAGAAGGAGAATGACAAAGCTGTATATTGTCACTATGTTTATTTAACTTATATGCAGAATACATTATGCAAAATGCTGGGCTGGATGAAGCACAAGCTGGAATCAAGATTTCTGGGAGAAATATCAATAACCACAGATATGCAGATGATACCACTCTAATAACAGAAAGTGAGGAGCTTCTTGATGAAAGTAACAGAGCAGAGTGAAAAAGCTGGCTTAAAACTCAGCATTCAAAAAACTAAGATCATGATATCCGGTCCCATCTGGGGAAAAATTAAAAACAGTGACATATTTTATTTTCTTGGATTCCAAAAATCTCTTCAAACTGTGACTGCAGCCATGAATGAAAAGATGTTTGCTTCTTGGAAGGAAAGCTATGACAAATCTAGACAGAATATTACAAAGCAGAGATGTCACTTTGAGAACAAAGATCCACATATTGAAGGTATATTTTTTCCAGTAGTCATGTAAGAGTTGTCAACAGATATAAGAGTTGGACCATTAAAAAAGGCTGAGGGCCAAAGAATTGATGCTTTCAAGCTGTGGTTTTGGAGAAGACTCATGAGAGTCCTTTGGACTGTAAGGAGATCAAACCAGTCAATCCTAAAGGAAATCAACCCTGAATATTCACAGGAAGGACTGATGCTGAAGCTGAAGCTCTGATACTTTGACCCCCTGATGAGAAGCGCTGACTCATTAGAGAAGACCCTGATACTGGGAAAGATTGAAGGCAGGAGAAGAAGGGAGTGGCAGAGGATGAGATGGTTGGATGGCATCACTGACTTGATGGACATGAGTTTGAGCAAACTCCAGGAGATAACGAAGGACAGGAAGCCTGGTGTGCTGCAGTCCATGGAGACACAGAATCAGACATGACTTAGTGACTGAACAACTTTGTTCAGTTCAGTTGCTCAGTCGTGTCTGACTCTTTGTGACCCCATGGACTGCAGCACGCCAGGCCTCCCTGTCCATCGCCAACTCCCTGAGTTTTCTCAAACTCATGTCCATTGAGTTGGTGATGCCATCCAACAGTTTCATCCTCTGTCATCTAACAACTTTGTTAGTTCTTTCTAAATTCATATTTTTTTAAAAATTACTTATTTATTTGGCTGTACTGGGTCTTAGTTGGGGCACGCAGGATCTTCAGTCTTCGTTGTAACAGGCAGGACTTTAGTTGCAGCATGTGAACTCTTAGTTGTGGCATATGTAGTCCATCTAGTTCCCTGACCAGGGATTGAACCTGGACCCCCTGCATTGGGAGCTCGGAGTCTTAGCTATTGGACCACCAGGAAAGTCCCTCATAGTGTTTTTTTTTTTTTAAACTTTATTATTGTCTCATACAACAGAAGTAATATTATGAGTAATACTATCATTACATACAAATGATTTAAATATTATAAAGGAGTCTTTTCACTACTATATATAAAATAGCTAACTTAAAAAGACCTACTGTATAGCACAGGGAACTCTATTTAATACTCTGTAATGATGTATGTAGAAAAATAATTTTAGAAGAGCAGATTACATATATGTCTGGCTAATTCACTTTACTGTACACCTGAAGCTAACACAACTTTATAAATCAACTACACTCCAATAAAAATCATAAAAATAAAGGAGTCTTCTTTGTAGAGTGACAGAAGGACCTATGTGAGGGGTTGAGAAGCAGACTGACTTTCTTCTTCTTCCTCATTTAGCTTTGGATGCTGGGCATGTTGGTCTCGTCCTGTCACTAACCATCACACTTACCAGTATCTTCCAGTGGTGCGTCAGGCAAAGTGTGGAAGTTGAGAACATGGTGATGTTTATTTTTCTGTTCTTAGCCTTTTCAGGTCTCCTTGCTGTTATATGACATAAAAGCAATTCTTATGTAAAATAATGAAACTGTTATTTTTACATCATTTTACAAAGTTTTTTACATTCTCCTCCATCTTCTTAAGGGCTTCCCTGGTGGCTCAGACGGTAAAGAATCCTCCTGCAATGCAGGAGACACAGGAGACTCAGATTCGATCCCTCAGTTGGGAAGATCCCATGGAAAAGGGAACAGCTACTCCAGTATTCTTGCCTGGAGAATCCCCATGGACAGAGGAGCCTGGCAGGCTACAGTTCATGGGGTTGCAAAGAGTTGGGCATGACTGAACAAGTTTCACTTTAACTTTCCATGTGCTTAAAGTTAATGTAAAATAAAATATACACATATTTTTCTCAGTCATGTGTATGCCATGTCAGAAGGTTTTGTATTCATCACAAACTGTCTTCAAATACAATAAATGTCTCTGTAGGAGGGAGGTTCTGAAATTCTGGAGACAATGTAAGCTAATTTCTTAGCAGCTTTTTTGCATTTGTTTCTTATTGGGTAATTCCTCATTTTTGGTAAAAGAAAATAATCCAATATTTTGAGGTTTATTTAATTACTATGTTCCTCCACCCATCCCCAATTTTATCGTTTGTTTTTGTGTGTGTTGAACACTGAATTTGCTGGTGGCCCTTCTTCCTGGTAGGATAGGCTCCCTCTCAGAATATGTTCTCTAAGATGTGGAGTCATGGTTGTTTAGAAGAAACATTATACGCTTTTGAATATTTGTACCTTTTCCTAAAGGGAGAAAAATAATAAAAATGAAAATTTTCCATATCTTTCTTCTAACAGAGTAGAAGTAGTGAAAGTCACTCAGTCGTGTCCGACTCTTTGCGACCCCATGGACTATACAGTCCATGGAATTCTCCAGGCCAGAATACTGGAGTGGGTAGCCTTTCCCTTGTCTAGGGGATCTTCCCAACCCAGGGATCAAACCCAGGTCACCTGCGTTGCAGGAGGATTCTTAACCAGCTGAGCCACAAGGCAAGGCCAAGAATACTGCAGTGGTTAGCTTATCTCTTCTTCAGGGGGAACTTCCCAACCCAGGAATTGAACCAGGGTCTCCTGTATTGCAGGCAAATTCTTTATGAACTGAGCTATCAGGAAAGCTCATAACAGAGTAGAAAATGACTGATTATTAAAATGAGGTTTGATGATAATCCAGTTCTGTTCATCTGTAACACGTGGCCCTTCTGTGGCCACACATTACTAATTGGTGTCCAAAAGTATTCTTTTCTTTGAAAATATTCTTTTTTTTTTTTTAAATTCAGATGTGAAAGGAGGATCAATAAAATTTTACCATGCATTTCTTTAATTTTTTAACTTTAATATAAAATTGAAGGAAATAGTCATATGTAAAAGTGTTGAAGATGATGAATAAGTTTTTAAATCATTCAAGGCCTTATCAGACTCCTACTTCTGTCCTTCGTGGATGCTGAGATCTAGATCTAGATCTTTGTGGATGTTGTTCTGAACTGTATAAAAGCAGAAGGTTTCATTTACAATGTCTGAACATCTATAAACAAGACTCTCTGATACTAACTCATGAGATGTCATACGTGTTTCAGATGATTTCAGTAGAAAGGGTGATTGAATACACAGACCTTGTGAAAGAAGCATCCTGGGAACTTGAGTATCGTCCACCACCATCCTGGCCCAACAAAGGAATGATTTTCTTTTACAATGTGTGCTTCAGGCATACATCGGACGGGCGTCTGGTATTGCGGAACATGTATCCAAAATTTAACCCAGGACAAAAGGTTAGTTTAAGCCATTTGCCTTTTTAAAATCTGGCTAAAGATTTAGCACCACATCTGCTCTTGACTTCTTTGTCAGTGTGTCAGGGGGACTCTATTCCTAATGGATGCAGGTTAGATCAGTGACACTGTAGGCTAATCTTTCTTGGAAACTGACCATGGAATGGGGATACCAAGAAATTTCTTCCCTGTGTCATGAGTTCCCTCATGATGGTTGATGGGCCCTGGAATCCAGGGCTCCATCTTAACCTGACTCAGGACACTATATATGACATCTGATTATTCATACAAAGTCTGGGACGTCAGCCTTGTCTTCCTGGCCCTAACTCTCCAGTATTTCATTCCTTGCCATATTTACTTGTTTGTATTTCTGAAATCTTCTTTTCCTCCCATGGTGCCCTCTGGTTGCAGCCTCCCTCTCTGTCTCTTAGCCCTTCCTGTAGCCTTGTCTTCCACTCACCCACACTGAGCTGCCATCCCCCTGCCCTCCCACCACAGACTGCTGCTTTCTTTAGCACAGATCTGATCCTTACTGGCCTGGTGAGCTGCTGCTGGAACCATAGCATAGCTTCAAGTCCACTCCAGCAGGGGCCATGGAGTGAGCTGTGTCCACCAGAGAAGAGCCTCAATAATAACCCAGTCAGCAGTGAGGAATCATGGTATCAGATGGAGGCAAGGTCTAGAGATTGGCTCAAAGTCAAAAGCAAATTGATGGGATCAGAGAAGATCTGTGTGGGAGACGGCAGAGAGGCTTGTGACCTGGACCTGTCAGCATCCATGTCTGCTTGTGATGTTCCTTCTGCACTCAGTTTGAGGCCCTCAGCTGGGATCAGGACAGAATCTTGAAGAAGAGACTGAACTGGACAAGGTGATAGGAGCTCTTCCCCACTTCCCTCTGCAGCCAGTTTGTCTGACACACACACACACCCCTGAACTCGGATTGTGTGTAGTTTCTCCCAAAGTACCACGTCCTCCCTGTTCCCAGTGCACATGCTGCCCCTCAGCCTCATAGACCCAGGCCCTCTGTCATCTGGATGGTGAAAATCTCCTCATTTTCTGAGTCAATCCTAGTGCATCTTTGAGACCCTCAGTTCTTCCTTAGTGTCTTATATATTCTTTCAAGATAGCATTTATGGTACAGCTATATTTATAGCAGCCCAAAGTTGGAAGGAACTAAATCCTTATGTGAAGCATTATTCAGCCTTAAAAAGGAAGAAAATTCTGACCTGTGGATAAACCTTGATGACATCTTACTAAATGAAATAAGCCAGACAAAAAAGGAATGAATACTCCGATTCCATTTGTGTGAGACTCCTAGAGAGTAAAATCCAAGAAGTAGGATGGTGGTCTCCAAGGACTGGGGGAGGGTAAATGGGGAGCTCTTTATTTAATGGGTATGAATTTCAGTTTTACAAGGCAGAAAAAAATTCTCAAGCTTGGTTGCACAGCAATGTGAACGTACTGAACACCAAACTAACCACTTAAAAATGGTAAAATAGTTAAATTTTATGTTATGTGAATTTTATCATAAATAAAAGAAAAGATAGCACCTGTGGCGTGCTTTGTAATTTGGGATCTATATCTCATAGTACCTTGAGGCTTTGTAAAATCAGGGAGCATCTTGTTTTCATATTTGTTCCAGAAAGTAGCATTCTGCAGGGCACAGAGAGAGTACTGAGGGACTGCTGGTTGTGAGGCTGAGTGAGTTACACAGGTGTGAGCAAGCAGAAACCAGCACACACACACACACACACACACACACGTGCGCACGCGACAACTCCGTAAATAACTGAAAAACTGCTCTTTAAAACTCCTACCACCCCACAGACCCATCTAGTGGAAATTAGCTATAATTTAATGCATTATTGATTAAGGCAAAGCCTTTGACTGTATGGATCACAATAAACTGTGGAAAATTCTGAAGGAGATGGGAATACCAGACCACCTGACCTGCCTTTTGAGAAACCTATATGCAGGTCAGGAAGCAACAGTTAGAACTGGACATGGAACAACAGACTGGTTCCAAATAGGAAAAGGAGTACATCAAGCCTGTATATTGTCACCCTGCTTATTTAAGTTATATGCAGAGTACATCATGAGAAACACTGGGCTGGAAGAAGCACACGCTGGAATCAAGATTGCCAGGAGAAATGTCAATAACCTCAGATATGCAGATGACGCCACCCTTATGGCAGAAAGTGAAAAGGAACTAAAAAGCCTCTTGATGAAAGTGAAAGAGGAGAGTGAAAAAGTTGGCTTAAAGCTCAACATTTAGAAAACAAAGATCATGGCATCTGATCCCATCACTTCATGGCAAATAGATGGGGAAACAGCAGACACAGTGTCAGACTTTATTTTTGGGGACTCCAAAATCACTGCAGATTGTGATTGTAGCCATGAAATTAAAAGACAATTACTCCTTGGAAGGAAAGTTATGACCAACCTCAGTTCAGTTCAGTTCAGTTGCTCAGTTGTGTCCAACTCTTTGCGACCCCATGAATTGCAGCACGCCAGGCCTCCCTGTCCGACCAACCTAGACAGCATATTAAAAAGCAGAGACATTACTTTGTCAACAAAGATCTGTCTAGTCAAGGCTATGATTTTTCCAGTGGTCATGTATGGATGTGAGATTAGGACTGTGAATAAAGCTGAGCACTGAAGAACTGATGCTTTTGAACTGTGGTGTTGGAGAAGACTCTTGAGATTCCCTTAGACTGCAAGGAGATCCAACCAGTCCATTCTAAAGGAGATCAGTCCTGGGTGTTCATTGGAAGGACTGATGTTGAAGCTGAAACTCCAGTACTTTGGCCACCTCATGTGAAGAGTTGACTCATTGGAAAAGACCCTGATGCTGGGAAGGATTGGGGGCAGGAGGAGAAGGGGATGACAGAGGATAAGATGGCTGGATGGCATCACCAACTCGATGGACATGAGTTTGGGTAGACTCCAGGAGTTGGTGATGGACAGGGAGGCCTGGCGTGCTGCAATTCATGGGGTTGCAAGGAGTCGGACACAACTGAGTGACTGAACTGAACTGAACTGAATGAATGAAACCCTTGTAACATAAAAGAATATTCAATTTAATGCCTAAATGTTACCCAGGGAGCAGCTTCAGTTAGTCACAGGGCAAAAGCTGGTCCTAATTATTTCCAGTTCCATTGTAGGTCAGGAAAAATGTGAACTACTGTGTCAGGAAAACATTAATCACAGCTCTTGATACAATCTTTCCCTCAGAGCATTGTGTGTGATGTTTACTTACACTCAGACAATGTGTCTGTCAGGTTTTCTGTTGTAAATGTAATTCTGTTAACCTGTACTTGTCTTAAAATTTCCCCAAAGCCATAAAATATGAATTATCTAAGAAACTCTGTAGTACAACTTAGAAACATAACAGATTCTTCTTCTTCCTTCTTAAAACCTGTAAATCATAGGATAATTGAGATTCTAAAATGTTTGAGGGAGAAATGAATTTGGACACTGAATTAATAAATTCAGTAACTTGACTTTTGATCTGTGCCTTGGTCCACTCTCAGTATCACTGTTAGCTTCATTTCTGTGTTTGGAAATTATACCCTGGCAGTGTGTTCATGAATTGATTTCGCTCCACCTGTGTACATCCCAGGCTCGGTCTCCTGTTCACCTGTCCCAGCCCTAGTCACTCCAGGACACCTCTTTGGTGTTGGATTTGATTGAGAGAGGCTGTTGTCAGAGGGTGGGGGATGGGGACATGGGAGTGAGCCAGCCCAGCAGAAGGGGGGCTTTATTTTCTTTCCCTCATTTCTTCTTCTATCCCAATTCCTAGAAGTTACAGTCAATAGGAGAGTATAGTAGGTACTATGCAGAATTTTAATTCACAGAAGAAATAGCAAGTGAAAATAAAGAACTAGGACTTTCCTGGTGGTGCAGCAGATAAAAATTTGCCTGCCAAGGCAGGAGACACTGGTTTAATCCCTGGTCTGGGAAGATTACACATGCCACTGAACAACTAAGCCCTGCACCACAATTACTGAGCCTACATGCCACAACTACTAAAGTCTTTGCTCAGCAACAACAGAAGCCCCCTCAGTGAGGGGCCTGTGCACTGCAGGAGTAGCCCTCACTTGTCACAACTAGAGACAGCTCGTGCAAAGCAATCAGGACCCAGCACAGCCAAACAAAAAATAAATAAATAAATAAATAAACATGAGGCAAATAGCACCCTAGACTTCTTGGTTAGAGTCTGAACATGGGCTTCATTTTTCATTTAGATGATTTTGTGGTTGATTTGATCATTTTAGAGAGTCCTGAACAATAAAGTATTGTCCAGTTCTTGAGGTAGATTGATTTTGCTTTGTTTTTGCTCACAGCTATTATTCGGATGATACAGTTTTACAGATGCTTAGTAGACCATGCTATAATGTACAAAAATATTAGTTTACTACTTTTTCCCTTTTTTACATAATATTTTCTTAAAAACTGCTCCCTTCACTCCCAGGTCATCCCCTTTCCTTGCTGGCTTCCTAATTCCCTGTGTCTCAGACTGTGGTGTCAGGGCCAGCAGAACCTGCCTCTCCTGGAGCTTCTTAGAAATGCAGAGTCTCAGGCTCACCCAGACCTCTTGACTCAGATTCGTTTCTGAACATGACCTCTTCCTTTCTCTCCCATGGACAGTTTTTGATGAGTGATAACCTGTGATTCTCAAGAAAAGTTCTTTGACAGTTTGAAATTGAACTCATGAATTCCCAAATCTCTGTTGTGGTTGAGCAAGAGGCTCTAGAATGTTCTGTGGCTCTAGATTTACTTACTTTTATGCTCTATAAATTTCACTTTTACATTATAATCTAATTCTGTGTGATTCCATCACATTATTTGTGTCTTTCCAGTGGAGTCTGTCTGCATTACAGGCGGTTTTCATCCTGCTGTCTGTCGTTCCCCACACCAGTCTCCTTCAGGGACTGGAGGGATTTCCCACAGACTCAGCCCTGCCTGGACCTGGAGTCAGAGACAGCCCCAAGTAGCAGTGTATATTTGGCTGTTTCACAACCTGATGGGATCAAAAATGAGTCTTTCTGCCCCAAGCAGGGCATGAAGTCTGTTTGGCCTATTCCCCAGGCACCATGTGTCCCACTTATGCAGATTTCTCTCTCAGTCTGGCTGTGGGTGCCGGTTCTTCCTGCTGATGGCTGGTACACCTGCCTGCAGGTACCCTCTTCACTCTCACTCGCCACATATATGCCTGTGTCCCCGTCATGCTTTAACTCTCTGACCATAAGATCTCTATGGTAGGCCTGTTCCTTTAACTACAACTACACCTCTCCCCACTTTCTCTGTTCTGTCTACACAGAGGGGCATGATAAGTTGTCAGGCCATCCAGGGGATAAGAAGGCCCATCAGCAGATGGAAAAGAGGCCAACATATGTGGATTTAAGTTGCATCCTGCTACTTATTAGCTCTGATATTCAGACAGACTAATTTATCTAAGCCTAAATATTTTCTTATGCAAAATGGAAGTGAAAGGATGTAACCTGTAGGCCTGATGTACAATTTAAGATAAGACATGTAAAGCACCAAGAGTAAATACTTGGACAAAAATGGTCATCATTTTCATAGGGTGTAAAATGACCATAACCACTTACACTGTGGAAGGTGGTTTCTGTCCCATAAGAATGAGGTGTTAGCCATTTGAAGTTGTATTTATGGCTATAGGATCCATCTGCTGTGTCTGTCTCTGTCTGATTTATCTTATACATAAATAATATGGTAATAGATTTCCCATAAATTTCTCTGGCTTGAGTTAAAAATCTCAGCTCCCAGTGGAAGTTTCTTTGTCTCAGGGCACCACAGGTAATACAAATAAGAAAAAGTCAAATCCAATACAGATCCTGATGTCAACATATACAGTCTAGTTGAAGAAACAAGAAAATGGCTATATTAACTTTGTAAGCTAGAACGAGGTCACAATTTTTATGGATGTATATAAAAAATGACATAACATCTCTTAGAGTTGGAACAAACCCACATGAGGAGACACGGAGAGTATTTCCAAGGAATTAGACATATGAGACAGACTTAGAGATGTGTCGTTAGGGTTTCAGCAGGTGGGAATGCATGTGAAAGGCATTCCAGGAGGTGGGACCAGCATAAGCAAAAGTATGATGTCCTGATACAGTGAATGAAGACCTAGACACACACATTTTTACATTCAACCCTCACCACTACTTAGTGGTGCCAAGGAAGCTGACTCGTGTACATGAAGAATGGAGAGGTTAGAGAGGACAGTTTTGTAGAAGAGACATCCTGGGGTGGAGTGTTGAGTGCTGAGCTGGAATTCAGAAGTTTAATCTGAGAAGTGAGAGCACATGGACCAGAGTAGGCAGGGGCAGGGGACAGGGAGCCAGGAGCTGTTATGCCTCCAGCAAGACATCCTGGGAAAGTGATTCCACTTCTTGGAATCAAATTGATGTCGATTAAAACAAAGCTATATCACCTGGATTTGTGAACATGCAGGGAAATGGGTGGGAGCAGAAAATGGTATTATACTTCTGGGGGTAGGTTAGCAGTTTAACAGCTTCCTCCTGAAAATGTTCATACCTTGTTGTTGTTCAGTCACCTAGTCATGCCTGACTCTTCATGACCCCATGGACTGATACACACCAGGCTTCTCTATCCCTCACCATCTTGTAGTTCACCCAAGTTCATGTTCATTGTATCAGTGATGCCATCCAGCCATTTCATCCTTCATCCCCTTCTCCTCCTGCTTTCAATCTTTCCCAGAATCAGGGTCTTTTCCAATGAGTTGACTCTCTGTGTCAGGTGGCCAAAGTATTGGAGCTTCAGCATCAGTCCTTCCAATGAATATTCAGGATTGAGTTCCTTTAGGATTGACTGGTTTGATCTCCTTGCTGTCCAGCGAATTCATACTTGCTGTCAAGGGGTTCATATTTGACTCTCAGCAATTCCACATCTGAGAATTTATGTGAAAAAAATGATTCAGATTGTTTGCAAAGATTTAGCTTCAGGGATATTTAAGACAGTTATTTATAATAGCTAACTGTTTGATGCTGCCTAAATATCAAGCAGTAGCTGCTGCTGCTGCTGCTGCTGCTGCTAAGTCGCTTCAGTCATGTCCGACTCTGTGCGACCCCATAGATGGCAGCCCACCAGGCTCCTCCGTCCCTGGGATTCTCCAGGCAAGAATTTCCTTCTCCAGTTCATGAAGGTGAAAAGTGAAAGTGAAGTCGCTCAGTCCTGTCCGGCTCTGAGCAACCCTATGGACTGCAGCCTACCGGGCTCCTTTGTCCATGGGATTTTCCAGGCAAGAGTACTGGAGTGGGGTGCCATTGCCTTCTCCGATCAAGCAGTAGAGGATCTGTTAAATAAATGATCACATGTACTATAATATTATGCAACAATTAATGTAATTTTTTATGAAATATGAAATGAAAGCACATATAACAGTATGTTCACATTAATCCCATTTTGTTTAAATATGTGAACTTGTATCTTTAAGAATACATCCAAAAAAATAACAACAGCAACAACAAAAAGAACATATATAGAAGCCTAGAAAGTTAAAAACATCATTTTAAGAATGTTTTTTTCAGAGTGCTGGGGCATAGCTAGTATTTATTTACTTTTCAAATTCATTTGTACTGATTATGATCAAGGAAAGAGTTTATTTTGTTTTTTAAACACTGTGTGCCTGGGAAAGATGTAATGAGAGTAAGTGGGGGAGATGGATGAAGGGGTGGTTTTGTGTGGAGCATTGGGTGTTGATTATGTTGAATTTGATGTGTGAAGAGAGATCCAGGAGTAAGTGTCTAACAAGTTGTGTTATCATCAGAGAGCAACCTGGTTGGAAAAACAGAAAGGCGCCACTGAAGAAAATAACAGAAGATTTTCTTTAAGAGTCTTTATAATTGTATCTATTTCTTTATTTTTGGCTGGGCTGGGTCTCTGTTGCTGCTAGGGCTCCTCTCTAGTTACTGTGTGTGGGCTTCTCACTGTGGTGTCTTCTCTTGTTAAGAGCATGGGCTATAGGGTGAGAGGGCTTCAACAGTTGTGGCACATAGGCTCAATGGTTGTGGTTCATGGATTCTTGAGTGCAGGCTTAATAGTTGTGGCTCGCAGGCTTAGTTGCTTTGCAGCATGTGGGATTCTCCTGGACTGGGGATTGAACCCACATCTCCTGCACTGGCAGGCAGTTTCTTTACCACTGAGCCATCAGGGAAGACCCCAGGTGTCTTTAGATTGAAGAATGTAAGCTTACTGACACTGGTGACACTCTCCATGGGCAATTGGTAAAACCCTATGGTTACCCAGAAAAGACATTTGGACTATAGCTTTGATGACTGAACTCTAGGAATGATCAGAATCAGGTTTTATTTGAGTTGCCTTTTTCTTTTTGGGGGGTCTGAGGCCATGCAGCATGTGGAATCTTACTTCCCTGACCAGGGATCGAATCCATGCCTCCAGCAGTAGAAGCACAGACTCTTAACCCCTGGAATGCCAGGGAAGTCCCTTGGTTTTTTAGTCCTCTTCACTGGAGTTTGGAACTCACAGTCCTGTGGTAATGAACAGTCCTCGGTGCCCCTACATATCTCAATCCATTTATGCAAAGTTTACAGATGTTCCCATTTGCACAGATGAATCAGTTTTGGTGGAGCTGATAACATGGGAACATACACACATTCTCACAGATCAGTTCTCACCTGTGTCCTGATGTGTGTTGATTTGTGTCTAAGAATACTCAGAAATATAGGCCCACCTGTTTTACTGTGCTTCACAGATAATGCTTTTAAAAAAATGGACATTTATGGCAACGCTGTGTCAGGCAAGTACACTGGCACCATTTTTCCAATAGCATTTGCTCACTTCATGTCTCTGTCAGATTTTGATAATTCTTGCAGTATTTCAAACCATTTTATTATTATTATATTTATTATCCTGATCTGTGATCAGTGGCTTTTAATGTTACTACCCTATAAATGCTTAGATGGTTAGCATTCTTTTAACAATAAAGTATTTGAGGTATGTACATTTTTTATATATAATGCTATTGTACATCACTAGACTACAGTATAGTATAAACCTAACTTTTATTTGCATAGAGAAATAAAACATTCATATAACTTGGTTTATTTTGATATTCAAAATATCTTTGAGGCCTGCCTGTACACAGAATGCATGAGCCACATAAATACATACTATGACCTGCCTATATGCAGAGAATGGCCCATCTATATTATATGAATTAGGGTTTAACATAAGGTACAAAATGTCCTGAGAAGCCTGTATGCAGATCAAGAAGCAACAGTTAGAACCGGACATGGAGCAATGGACTGGTTCAAAATTAGGAAAGGAGTACCTCAAGGGTGTATATCATCACTCTGCTTATTCAACTTAATGCAGAGTACAGCATGCGAAATGCTGGGCTGGATGAAGCACAAGCTGGAATCAAGACTGCTGGGAGAAATATCAGTAACCTCAGATAAGCAGATGATATCACCTGAATGGCAGAAAGCAAAGAGGAACTAAAGAGCCTTTTGATGAAGGTGAAAGAGGAGAGTGAAAAATCTGGCTTAAAACTCAACATACAAAAAACTAAGATCACAGCATCTGGTTCCATCACTTCATGTCAAATAGATGGAGAAACAATGAAAAGAGTGATAGACTTTATTTTCTTAGGCTCAGAAACTCACTGTGGATGGTGACTGCAGCCATGAAATTAGAAGACACTTGCTCCTTAGAAGAAAAGCTATGACAAACCTAGACAGAATATTAAAAAGCAGAGACATTACTTTGCTGACAAACGTGCGTATAGTTAAAGCGATGGTATTTCCAGTAGTCATGTACGGATATAAGGGTTGGGTCATAAAGAAGGCTGGGCACTGAAGAATTGATATTTTTGAACTGGGGTGCTGGAGAAGACTCTTCAGAATCCCTTGAACAGCAAGGAGATCAAACCATTCAATCCTAAAGGCAATCAGTCCTGAATATTCATTGGAAGAACTGATGCTGAAGCTCCAATACTTTGGCCACCTGACACAAAGAGCCAACTCATTGGAAAAGACCCTGATGCTGGGAAAGACTGAAGGCAGGAGGAGAAGGGGACAACAAAGGATGAAATGGTTGTGTGGCATCACGATTCAATGGGCATGAGTTTGAGCAAACTCCAGGAGATAGGGAAGGACAGGGAAACCTGGAGTGCTGCAGTCCATGGGGTTGCAAAGAGTCAGACACTACTGAACAATATCAAAATATCTTATAGTCATTGCATTATCTTTATAAGATAATAAAATTAGCTGAACCCACTTTTCTTACGTTTAATCTCTATAAAGATAAATTCTTTTTTGAAGTGCCATGATTGATTTTACAGACTAAGATGTGAAACTTCAGAGGTTTTCAAATCAGGAAACATGAAAAGTTCTAAGCATTCCGATTATATTACTCAGAAAGATTTATTTCTTCTTTTTTTTTTTTTTTAACACTAGCTTCTTTTTTTTTTCTTTTTTTTTAATTTTATTTTATTTTTAAACTTTACATAACTGTATAGATTTATTTCTTCTTTATTTAAAGCCAGGAGTTTTAAAACTTTACTGATTTACAAATGATTCAAGCATATCTTACACTCTCATCAATTCCAGATTTTACATAGAGATGAAATCATCTCTTGGAAAACTTCCTTCAGAAAATTTGCACTTAGGCTTCCTGGGTGGCTCAGACGGTAGAGAATCTGCCTGCAAAGTAGGAGACACGGGTTCCATCCCTGGGTCAGAAAGATCCCCTGAAGTAGGAAATGGCAACCCACTCTAGTATTCTTTCCTGGAGAATTCCATGGACAGAGGAGCCTGGCAGGCCACAGTCCATGGAGTCGCAAAGAGTTGGACATGACTGATCGTCTAATGCTTTCTTTCATTTTAAAATTCATTGGTAAAAAAGGCCAGTTTCTGCATATATATTTGCATATACTATCCCCTACCAGCATTTTACCTAGGAAAAGGAAATGGCAACCCACTCCAGTATTCTTGCCCGGAGAATCCCATGGACAGAGGAGTCTGGCAGGTGACAGTCCATGGGTCGCAAGAGTCAGACACAACTTAGCAACTAAACTACCAACCACCAGCATTTTACCTACATTGTATTGATTCTTTAACCTTACTGTTAGTGCATTTAGTTTCTCTCTGCTTTGCTTTTAATAAATAGACTGACGCTTGACATGTGTTTTTCCAAGGTTCAATTTTAAGTATTAATAAAATGTCTTTTGAACTGCTCCAATGAAAGGTCCAATGTAAATATCAAATATTGTCTGTGTTGTTGTTGGTCTCAATATGTACATTTTGTCTACTGGCCTCTGTCTTTCAAGACTGAGACCTGCATTTTATATGTGAAGATGTTTCCTTTCAAGATAAAATGTAATTAAGGTATTTAATATCAGGAAGTGATTTCATTTTTCTGCCGAAGAATAATTCCTCTTAAATAAATAACATACCCCTGAGAAAGTGAATATTGTTTGTGTATAATCCTTCTGACTTGACTTGTTGATATCTCTGTAAAATTACCCATGTAATTCTCAAGGTCAAATTACACAGGGAGTAGGAATAAAACTAATTCAAAATTGACTTCTTATGGACCACTTAGGAGACTGCTGGATTTTCACTACAGTCAGGTTATTTAAGTCATCTTCTTCCTTTATTTATGGATGTTAGTTACATACATACACACAAACAAACACACATATATAACACATACATATACATGTCTCCCCCTCTAACATACCACATAACAGATACTATGTGATAATTATAGAAAACAAACAATTTTCTGCATATTAAGCATTTACTCAGGGAAATATGAATAGAAGGCATAAAAGTCGTTATACTTTATATTGTGTATTCTAGAGATGATGGTGGTCTCATTTAGGGACATTTGTGAATTTCTGTCATTTTTGGTTGCCACAGTTTTGGGCGTTGCATCTGGTATCTAGTGGGTTCATGGCTACTGTTAATCATCCTACAATATACAGGACAGGCCCCCAACCCTCAACAATGAATTATCTGGTCCAAAATGTCAGCAGGACCTTGCTTGAGAAACTTATAGACTATTCTTTACATATAATAGAACTTATAAAATTCATCTTCAACAATCAGGGTTCTCCTGGGTTTTGTGCATCCTGTTAATTCTTCATCCCCCTGGGTCTCTTTACAGGTTGGCATTGTGGGAAGAACAGGAGCTGGAAAAAGTTCCCTCATTGCTGCCCTTTTTAGATTGTCAGAACCTGAAGGTAGCATTTGTATTGATGACATCTTGACAACCAGGATTGGACTGCACGATTTAAGGAAGAAAATGTCAGTTGCACTTCAGGTATGCATAGCAGAGCACTCTCACATGTTCTTTTCATAAGGTGTCTAAAGTTTAAGTGCTTTTAATTTGATTGGTCTTTTCAAGTTAAGTGAATGAGTTGATCCTTTTCTACCCAATAGAGCATATTTTTAGCAGGAGGTATTTTCAACAAACACTTTCATTGGATACCAGGTTTTGTTTTGTTTTGTTTCATCTGTTAGTTTTGTGTGCATGTGATTTAATAACTTACTGAGATAGATTTCTGGACTCAGACTTCCTCAGTTTCCACAATGTTATCCACTGATAATCACATAATTCTGAGAACAGAAGGATAAATGGTTTGCTTAGCACTGCAGAGTTTCCTATAGGGAAACATGGATTTTATTAATAAGTGTCTTATAGATATAATTTTGCTGTGGGAAATGAGGACATCTTTTCAAAAGTGATATCTCCTTGGAGAACTTTCTGTGAAACTGGGGCTTTGAGAATTATAGGATATATAGAAGCTTTGGGGAGACTGATAATTTAGCCATTAATGAATAATTTTCACCAGGGAGGCAGTACAGAATAATAAGGAAGAGCAGTGGACTCAGAATTCTGTCTCTGTGTACCTTGGTTTTCTCTGTCTAACAAAGCTGATAATGATATCACCCCCTCAGTCTGTTGTGAGGACAAAATAGGTCAGTGAGTGTGAAGTGGTTCATGTAGACCCATATGTGCCTGCTGTGATGGTGGAGTGCTGAGTTGGCCATCTCTTCCTGGGCTCTGATTCTGTTTTCTTTTCTTCTTCTTCGTAAAGTAGTATAACTTTCAGGGAGAGTTTTGGAGACTGGATTATATAGACGGGTAGACACTCCTGTCTTTCCTTGTGGTTCATTCACTGAACATAATTCCATGATATTTACTGAGAATTACTATCCTCCAAGTATATAGCCAAGGGCAACCTAGTTCCTGTGTCCTCATCTATCATCCTGCCCAGTGCTTTGACAGACATGCTTATTTAAAAAAAAAAATTGAGTTTTTTATTTATATACTTAATAATCATTTTCCCATCAAAGAAAGCTCAGAAAAATACCTGCTTGAGATGAGAAACAGAGAGGAGAGGAGAGAGAATGAGCCAGGCAAATGTGCTTCCTGGAATGTGGGTGCAATATGTCCTGAAATACCTGTTTATCAGGAAGCATGTACAACATGGCTCCCAAAGGAAGGCGGATGTGGACTTGGGTACAAGTGTTGCTACCTACCCATGACCTCAAAAATACCTGGAATTACTCTAAATAATTTTAAAACCAAGATATTCTTTTCAGACTCTAGTGAAATGCCACCTCACACCCCTTAAGATGTCTGTTATCAAAGAAAAGAGAGAGAAAAATGAAAATGATAAGCATTGGCAAGGATGTAGAGAAATTAGAATCCTTGTTCATTGCTGATAGTAATGTAAAATAGTCCAGCTACTATGGAAATCAACTTGGTGGTTGCTCTGAAAAGTTAATGATGGAATTGTCATCAGTTCAGTTCAGTTCAGTTCAGTCTCTCAGTCACGTCCGACTCTTTGCGACCCCATGAATCACAGCAGGCTAGGCCTCCCTGTCCATCACCGACTCCCAGAGTTTACTCAAACTCTTGTCCATCGAGTCGATGATGCCATCCAGCCATCTCATCCTCTGTCGTCCCCTTCTCCTCCTTCCCCCAATCCCTCCCAGCATCAGGGCCTTTTCCAATGAGTCAACTCTTTGCATGATGTGGCCAAAGTATTGGAGTTTCAGCTTCAGCATCAGTCCTTCCAATGAACACCCAGGACTGATCTCCTTTAGAATGGACTGGTTGGATCTCCTTGCAGTCCAAGGGACTCTCAAGAGTCTTCTCCAACACCACAGTTCAAAAGTATCAATTTTTCGGTGCTCAGCTTTCTTCACAGTCCAACTTTCACATCCATACATGACCACTGGAAAAACCATAGTCTATTACCTACCTAGCAATTCTACTTTAGAGTATAAACCCCAAAGAATTGGAAGAAAGGTCTTGAAGAAATGCTGAAACGTGTTTGTTATAGCAACATTATTCTCAACAGCAAAAAAGTGGAGGCACTCAAATGTCCATTGACAGATGAGTCAACAAACAAAATGTGGTGCATACCCATACAGTAGAATATTACTCAGCCTTAATAAAGAAGAAAATTCTGACACATGCTATAGCACAGATGAACCTTGAAAAAATTAAGCTAAGTGAAATAAGTCATTTACAAAGGATAAATACTGTATGATTCTACTATAGGAGTTACCTAGAATAGCAAATTCATGGATACAGGATGTAGAATGGTGGGTGCCAGGAGTGGCCAGGAGAGGGGAGATGTTGTTTAATGGGTACAGAGTTTCAGTTCCTTAAGATGAAAGGAAATCTGTGGCTGGGTGGTGGTGATGGCTGTACAACAGTATGAATGTATTTAGCGTCACTGGACTGCGCACTTAACGTGGTTAATCCAGCAAATTTTATGTATATTTTATCACAATTGAAAAAAAATTTTTTTCAAAGGTATCCCTTTCAGGAAAAATGGGAAGAATGTTTCAGCACATTCAGTCCCCATATTTAAAGATTTCCTCTGGTTATTAAATTTATGACTTATGGTTACAGTATAAAATAAATGAGCTTAGATTCCCAAGTTTTATGTTTTGATGGTACTCATCACTAAAATGGTCATGTGAGATTAGTTAGTAGAAATAAAGGGCATGTCTGTAAATTCCTTTCATATTATTGGATGCAAAGCTTTAGAAACATGCCCTGCGTTATTTTTAATGCTTCTTAATAGGAAAAAGTTGCATGTTTGTATACATAAAATAACTCTGTAAATAAATAACATTGGATGATTTTTTGGCTCTGCCAATAATATTTGGAAGCACATCTGAGCAAGGACTAAACAGGCCTTGACCTCAGCATGTTTTGGTTCTGTTCTGTTGGTTTCCATCCTTCCTTGGAGCATGTTCTAGGTACACACTCCAGAGAGTGTGTTTACAGAATAGTGCTGAGCTTTGTATCCATGTAGATTCCACTTTTTATGCCTTTGTCTCCAAGGTGCAGTGTTGGTTGATTAAAGAAAAAGAATCTGGAGAGAACTTTCAATGTGTAAAGATTCCCAGGAAGCCATTCAGGAGGCAGACGGGGATAGAATGGTAGTGTAGACCCAGTGCCAGTGTGACCCACAGTTTATTCCTGCTCTGCCTCGTCGACTGTGGGGCCTTGATGATGTAACTTGGCTGCCAAGCATCAACATCCTCGTCCTTAAACCCGGTCTGGAAATCATGGACCCACAGATTTGTGAAGATGTAGCTTAGTGAGATAATGTTTGTGCCCATGTCTCATTCTTAGGAGTGCTCAGTCATCAGGAACTGTTAATATTCTTAAGAATCAGGGCACTGGCCTTTTGGGTATTGTTTCTACTTAAGTAAAAAGAGTAACACCTTCTGAAATGACTTTTCTCTTTAATTTTTGTTTATGTGTTCATGGTCTTTGGTGATTATATTTATTGCTTAATAATAAAAACTAAATTGTTACATAAATATTAATAGTAAAGCAAAGAAACAAAAACAAACAAAAAACACAATAGGAATTTTGGGGAAAAGCATAACAGAGAAATGTGTCTAACATTTTCCACCAAGAGCAAGAACTCAGACTAAAATTTTTTTGTATTTTGATTTCTGGCTTTCCTCGCACCAGATTCTTTCCTGACTATCACCTTGTACATGATCTTACTTTCCAATCCCCCACCAAAACCTCCAGCCTTTTTCTCAGCCCTCTGCACACTCTTGACTATTTTCTTTCTCTCTTTGAGGACAGGGCCTATATCTCTCATTTCTGTTCCTCTAGTGCTTGTTACAGTCCCTGACAAGTTACAAGAATATTAATAATAATTCCTAAAGTTTATGGAATTGTTAATACATTTTAGTTTCGTATCCCACCATTTCCTGCTTAATCCTCACAATTTGTTGTTATCTTTATCTGACAGATTTAAACACTGAGTTACTGGGAGCTTATCCTATTTTTCAAGTAAGGGGCAGAACCAGGATTCAAATTTTATGTGTGCCTATTTTTTTAAATTGAAGTATAGTTGATTCTGGAGAAGGCAATGGCACTCCACTCCAGTACTTTTGCCTGGAAAATCCCATGGGCAAAGGAGCCTGGTAGGCTGCAGTCCATGGGGTCGCTAAGATGTCAGGCACGACTGAGCAACTTCACTTTCACTTTTCACTTTCATGCATTGGAGAAGGAAATGGCAACCCACTCCAGTGTTCTTGCCTGGAGAATCCCAGGGACGGCGGAGCCTGGTG
This sequence comes from Bubalus kerabau, assembly GCF_029407905.1. Lineage (NCBI taxonomy): Eukaryota > Metazoa > Chordata > Mammalia > Artiodactyla > Bovidae > Bubalus > Bubalus kerabau. The sequence goes on from NC_073635.1 coordinate 73,523,715, forward strand.
GGCTGCTGTCTATGGGGTCGCACAGAGTCGGACACGACTGAAGCGACTTAGTAGTAGCAGCATAGTTGATTCACAGTGTTTCAGTTGTATAGCGAAGAGTTTCAGTTTTATCTTCAAAGACTCCCATCGCAGCAGAGTAAAATCCAAAGTACTAGTAAGTACTAGTCATATAACAGAGACCTACGCTCTCCAGTCTCCACCTTGTCCACTTCTTAGTCATGTCCAACTCTTTGTGACCCCATGGACTGCAGCACACCAGGATTCCCTGTCCATCACCAACTCCTGGAACTTGCTCGAACTCATGTCCATTGAGTTGGTGATGCCATCCAACCATCCCCCTCTCCTCCTGTCTTCAATCTTTCCCAGCATCAGGGTCTTTCCAGTGAGTCAGCTCTTCATATCAGATGGCCAAAGTATTGAAGCTTTAGCTTCAGTATCAGTACTTCCAGTGAATATTCAAGGTTGATTTCCTTTAGGAGTGACTGGTTTGATCTCCTTGCAGTCCAAGGGCCTCTCAAGAATCTTCTCCAACACCACAATTAAAAGCATCAATTCTTCAGCTGTGTTGTACTCATCAGATATTTTTACCATTTTTCCTACCATCCCACTTGGAAGGACTCCCCAAACCATAGCAAGAATGAATAACTATAGAACAAAGCCAGAAGATACTACTCCTATTGCTCTGTCCCTCATTTGGACAATATCAATTTAGAAATGGGTTTATGCACTTGTATGTTATGGGCTGATATGTGTCAGTTGAAGATACTCAAAATGTTATCCCTCCCAATCAAGAGCCCTTTGTCTTTACAGCATCTTGCTAGCTGCAGAGGTGGAGAAAGTCTGTTAGTTTGGTTGCCTGAATTTACTTGTCTAAGTGCAAAAACTTACATTCCTCTTCCCCCAAATGAGTAGGAAGCAGTGATGCTTGTGTCTCAACACCCCAATATAGGGAACTTAGGAAGCTGAGAGCAGACTCTGAAGATGGGGAGCCCAGTGCTGTTTCTTTGAGTTGTCTCTCTTAGCTGAGCCAGGCCCATACCATCTTCCCTAGATCCTGGGTCCTTGTGATCCAGGAAGCATCAGGAGCTTCCATGGTGTTCTCTCTTCCTCCCAGGCTCATCCCCATCACTGCTTACCCTGCATGAACAGGTCAGAACTGGGGAGATGTGATGGTAACAAGGACCTGGGCAGGAGCAGAGACAGGGTAGTAGGGACATAGACCATCAGTCCTGGGGGGAACTTTCAAAGATAAATTCTGTGTTTTTAAGAAGATACTCCTCAACTTCTGTTCAAAATTTTAGGAATAATCTAAAATGAAAGTTCTTCTTAACAAATTTCCAGAAACACAACAGGTAGCTGAAGTATGTGTGTTCTTTGTGCTCAGGATCTGAAGTAGTTAAATTGAGATTGAGATTATATGCAGGGAGTAGCCTGCTTACTTGAAAGAAACTGGAAAATGAAGGGAAGATGGAGAGGGGAAGGAGGAAGAATATTGGGGACCAGCCTCCCCTCGCCTGGCTATGTCGCTTGTGTAAAACTCATGGAGACAGCTGAAGGATGAGAAATCACCTGGATGTGGGAATCTTAAGGTTGATAATTACAAAGAGTAACAAGTTTTATAAAAATCTGAAGTAGAATTATGGTTATTCCCCTGAAAAGGAACATATTTATTTCAAGCTTCAAGCTCCAGGTTCTCTTTTATACTTTGACAAAAGCATTAGGTTATAGGTTTGACATTTTCAGTTCCCCTTCACCCAGATTAATTGTCTCATTGTTGCCCTTCAAACAGAGTTCCTGCCTCAGTGATTCTCTCAGAATGGTGTTTACTTGTGATTACATTGTAACTCATGCTTATGTCTGGGCTGCATACCACATTCCTCAGTTTATTTCTTATCTTTCTAAATCCTGCTTGCCCCTAATTTCCTAAGATCACTATCTCCTATAAAAGCTTCTAGTTATTAATATCTCTAAAATTCCTAATCCCTACAAGCTATAGTAAAATATGCTAACACTACAACATTCCTAAACTTTTAGCTTCTAACTATTCTTAACTATTCTTAAACCCTAAACTCAGCAAACTTCCTTTGCCATAAACATTTCCCTCACAAACAGATCTCAGATTATAATCCTTCCCATGGCCTCAAGCTGCAGCCTACGTGCTCATTCTGGAATGCTCTTTGTAAAGGTCCTTGAACAAATGTCAGTGGTTAACTTTATGGATTATTCTCTGGGCACAACTGCAGAAGGCTTTGTGCCTTCTCACACTCCTCTCAAGAACAAGAACCACTTTAACATTCTTTCCAGCCAAGTCAACCGAAGAAAGGAAAAAACAAGTCAGAATCACAGGACCTAACTCCTTCATCCCAGGACCATGCCTGAAGGATGAGGAGAGGGGGTTGGGGCCGTGCCTCCATTTTGTTAGCAATGCCTAATGCAGCTCCCAACAAGTACTCATTCTGAAATATTGTATGAGTAGTGATTTTCAGTGCTTTGGAAGCATATTGGCCACTTAATCAACTTTGTGCAATTAAATCTCCCTTTATAATGTCTTTTTAATTGTGGATTTTGCTCAGGAGTATGTCTTTTTTTTTGGTGGCATACCCTGAGTTTTCTGTATTCATTTCTCTCTCACTAGACTTAAAACTGAGACCATATTGAAGGAAGGATTGGAAGGCTTCCTGAGTATCATTCTTCCTCATGATTAGGGAAAAGAAATGTCTGTCTTCTTCATCTTTCCTCTTGGGCTTTTGTGAAGTGAGGAAAAAAATCCAGCCCCAAGGCCAGGTGGGATTTGAATGTGGGGATTCTGAGCAGTTCTGGGCACTTGTGGAAGACTCAGGTCTCCTCTTGTTCCCACACATGTGCCTCCCCTTGTCCTGCCCCCTTCACTGAAAGGAGCCAATTGGGCTCTTCTCTTCTGCGCATATTCTTATGACCTGGCTTACTGAGCCTTCCAGAAGAAAATGTAAATGGCCTACATTAGTTTATGTATGGGATTCTCTATTGAGGCAAGAAGAGACATATATTCCCAGATTAATTTACTTGTGGCTCCTCCTGAAGCAGAGGAATAGGAAGAACTATTTAAATTAAAATATCATGACACAGCAGAGAAGGCAATGGCACCCCACTCCGGTACTCTTGCCTGGAAAATCCCATGGATGGAGGAGCCTGGTAGGCTGCAGTCCATGGGGTCGTGAAGAGTCCGACACGACTGAGCGACTTCACTTTCATTTTTCACTTTCATGCATTGGAGAAGGAAATGGCAACCCACTCCAGTGTTCTTGCCTGGAGAATCCCAGGGATGGGGGAGCCTGGTGGGCTGCCCTCTATGGGGTCGCACAGAGTCGGACACAACTGAAGTGACTTAGCATAGCATAGCATAGCATCATGACACAGGTCACAGTGGGTTTCAGGTCCTCCTGTCCTTGCAGTTAATAATGAAGTTCTGTGAGGCAGGCCAGCCTAACACACATGTGAGAGAACATGGGGGCCAACTGATGCCAAAATCAGAGCTGATCTCTCCATGGACATTGGTGCTGCAGACCCCAGGAGCTGACGTTCCCCTTGCACATGTGGGGATGTTCATTTCACACATGTGGAGAGATTCCAGATCCTAGAAGACAGTCTGACCAATGGAGAAAATAGCCTAGTTTAGTCTTTGGTGCTAATGTGTAAATATTTAATGGTTTGCTTTGAGGCACAAACCTCTACTAATCATGCTGTTGGTATTTCCCAGTCACACCAGGATTGACAGTTAATTTATGTAGATCTTGATGTTAAGTTTCTTGTGTAATTATTTCCTCAGTTTGTGTGAGTGTTTAAACAGATATTTATTACCAGGGTGTGTGTGTGTGTGTTTTTTTTTTTTTTTTTATCAAGTCTTCCTTTGTCTTCAGTTTTTTCCTTAAGATGAAAAAAACTTCTTCAACACTTTATTCTGTTAGTGTTCAGTAGTTCAGAAGATATTTTGTAGCATACTTGGTACAATGGAAAATTATTTTAGAGATACTGTTTTGCAAACATACATTTGCAACTTTATTATTAATAGTTAATGAATTTAGATGTTTTTGTATTTTAATTTTGACAGTCTGTACACATTAGAATAAAATAAAAAGAGGTTAAGGTAATAACACTCACTGTTTTGGCATATTTAGGAACCTGTTTTATTCACTGGAACAATGAGGGAAAATCTGGATCCCTTTAATGAGCATACAGATAACGAACTGTGGAATGCCTTGGAAGAGGTAATTTATTAATAGTAACTGTAATTAACTTGTTAGCATCTGTATATGTGTGTTTACATTTAGAGCATTGCAGATAATTAAGGGGAGCGTGTCAGTTTCACTGACTTCGGTAATAGAAAACACTGATGACATGGGTGCACTTAAAAATGTGTGTATTGATGATGAAAATCAACAATATAATGTGACATGTTTTCATTTTAGCTATTTTCCTAGAACCCTGAACAAATAGACACATTATCTTGTCCTTAGCAGAGTACTCAATTAGATGTTAAAACTGTGGGATCAAATTCTACTAGTGACATAGTGAATTAATTACTCCATTACACTCCAATATTCGTTTTATTCCTCTGGTCTTAGGAAACATCTCCTAAGTGGAGACAATAGTAGTTTTTCCTTATTAAAACTAAAAGATATAAACAAGATCATACTAATGAAATGTAGGAGTTTCATAGGAAAGTGTTTATAAAGGTAAATTATATAGTCGGAATTAATGATGATTATTTATTGGAAATTATGTCATTTTAATGCTGTAGCTTGAATGCAGATAACAGAGCCCTGGAACATCTGCTCAGCTTTCACATGGGAGCTTCATTTCCAGAGAATTTTCTGTTATTTGTGTCATGTTTTCCCTTGCTCCGTTTCTTTGAATTTCTTAACCCTTGCATGAAAAGAAAATTTGACTGTTGCTGTCAGTTTGTATTTTAATACAGACTATTTTGTGATTTTGCATTCCTTTTACAAATCAGTTCTACTGATGGCAGAAACCCTAGACTTCTTTTTTGTAATTTATTTAATTGGAGGCTAATTACTTTACTATATTGCAGTGGTTTTTCCATACATAGTCTTTTGCTTTTAAAAAGTAAGAATGAGCATTCCTATACATTAACAATAAAAGATCAGAAAGAGGAATTAAGAAAACAATCTCATTTACCATTGCAACAAAAAGAATAAAATACCTAGGAATAAACCTATCTAAGGAGACAAAAGACTTGTGCTCATAAAACTACAAGATACTAACAAAAGAAATCAAAGATGACACAAAACAGATGGAGGGATATACCATGTTCTTGGATTGGAAGAAACAATATTGTGAAGATGACTATACACCCAAAGAATCTACAGATTCAATACAATCCCTGTCAAACTACCAGTGGCATTTATCATAGAATTAGAGCCAAAAATTTTTACAGTTTTAATGGAAACACAAAAGATCCCAAGTAGCCAAAGCAGTCTTAAGAAATAAAAATGAAGCTGGAGAAATTAGGTTCCCTGACTTCAGAATATATTATTGAGTTGACCAAAACGTTTGTTACATAAGATTTGATGGAAAAACTTAAATGAACTTTTTCACTAGTTTAATACAGAGCTAGAGTAATCAAGGTGGTATGGCACTGGCACAAAAACAGAAATATAGATCAATGGAACAAGATGGAAAGCTCAGAGATGAACTCACATACCTGTGGTCACCTAACCTATGACAAAGGAAGTAAGCATATACAATGGAGAAAAGGCAGTCTCTTCAGTAAGTGGTGTAGGAAAACTGGACAGCTCTGTGTAAAAGAATAAAATTAGAACACTCCCTGATACCATATACAAAATTAAACTCAAAGTAGATTGAAAATCTAAGTGGAAGGCCAGATACTATGACACTCTTAGAGGACAACACAGGGAAAACACTACCTAAATAACTACTAAGTGTTTGATTGATCTTTTCATTTCAGAGAAGTGTGGCATATATATTTTTTAATCTTTGTTGTTGTTGTTGTTACACAAATCTGAGAGATTTATTGTTCATGTTGGTTTGAATTGGTGTGTTTGTCATTTAGTGTCACCCTTCCAGGGAAGCTCTGAAATCTGTAATATGCAGATAAGCCTTGACTGTAAGCAGGCAGATTTGGAGGTATGACCATTTCCAGGCAGTAATTCTGGTTTCTGAAGGATGTCACCACTGAGTCTTTATACACCCACCCTGCTTTTCAGCAGCATATGGATTTTGTTTTCTTAAATTGGGTCGATTGCTTCACCTTCTGCCTGAAAAACAGTGCACCTCTGATTTCATTTATGTTTGTGAGTCTTTTATGCTTGAGTCCAGCTCCAGCAACCAGGGATTCAACCTGAAGGGGTGAGCGGTGTCAGCAAGAAATGATGCAGCCTCTCAATTTTCTTGGACTGTGTATTTATTTCAAGCTTATAATTCTCTTTTGTACTTTTACAAAAGCATTAGGTTGGAGGTTTGACATTTTCTATTTCCCCTCACCCAGATTTGTTATCTCCATAAATCATTGTTGCCCTTCAAACACAGTTCCTGCTTCAGCGATTCTCTCAGAATAAGCTTTACCATCTATTATCTACTTCCTCTTATGTGTCCTATAGTTAACTTGTGATTACATTGTAACTCATGCTACATTCCTCAGTTTATTTCTTATCTTTCTAAATCCTGTTTGCTCCTAACATCCTGAGCTCACTATCTCTTAAAAAGACTTCTATCAGTATCTCTAAAATTCCTAACCTCTATAAGCTATAATAAAATATGCTAACATTACAACATTTCTTAAATCTTTAACTTCTATTTAATTATTACTAAGCCCTAAATTGAGTAAACTCCTTTGCCATAAACATTTTCCTCACAAATAGGCTACAGATAGCAATCGCTCCCATGGCCTCAGGCTGTGGCCTATGTGCTCATCCTGGAATACTCTTTTGTACAAGTCCTTGAACAAATTTCAGTGATTAACTTTATGAATTATTCTCTGAGCACAACTGCAGAAGGCTTTGTGCCTTCTCATGCTCCTCTCAAGAACAATAAGAAGCTTAATATTCCTTTTCAGTCAACTCAGCCAAGGAGAGGAAAAGACAAGTCAGAATCACAAGGCCCAACTCCTTCATGCCAGGTCCGTGCCTACAGGACAAGGATAGGGGGTTGGGGCCATGCCTCCATTTTGTCAGTAATGCTGAACGCGGCTCCCAACACTTTTGCAGTAAAATTCTACAAGAGAAGAGGTGTGTAGAGCATTTAACAATAAAACACAAAGAACAAAAGGATGATCCATTATTCTTTAATTCATAGGACAAATTTAATAGTGAAATTGGGACACATCTTAAAAAAGAAAAAACAGGAAGTACTGGTAAATTATTTTTCTATTTGTTTCCTAGATTGAGACCTTTTTTCACAGATTCACAGGTAGCATTACTCTAGAATTTTAGAACACATTGTTCCATGGACAGAGAGGCAATCTAAATTATAAAAATGCTGAAGTAGTAGATAATACTAAGATCTACTTCTATTTAAACTACATTTGGAACTTTCTATAAAAAAAAATGTGAGTTTATTTCACGAAGTGAAGTGTGTGGTTTCTATGTATTGCTTCTGGAATTAACCCTGTTAATTTTGGTGATATCACTTAAAGAAATCATCCCATTATTATGCTTCTCTAGGAATTGATTCCTTATGACTATTTTAAAAGAAACCTTACCAAATCATTCATTGAAAAACATACAAATGTAATAAAGAAATAATTCCTAGAGGATCTGGATAAAGGGGTGATTTATCATTCTAAGTTATTGTTGTTCAGTTGCTAAGTCAACTTTAACTCTTTGTGACCTCATGGACTACAGCATGCCAGGCTTTCCTGTCCCTCACCACCTCCTGGAATTTGCCCAAGTTCATGTCCATTGAGTCGATGATGCCATCCAGGCATTTGATCGTCTGATCCCTCTTCTCCTTCTGCCTTCAATGTTTCCCAGCATCAGAGTCTTTTCCAAAGAGTCAACTGTTTGCATCAGGTGGCCAAAATATTGGAACTTCAGCTTCAGCATCAGTCTTTCCAGAGAATATTCAGGGTTGATTTCCTTTAAGACTGACTAGTTTGATCTCCTTGTTTTCCAAGGGACTATGAATAGTGTTCTCCAGTACCACAGTTCAAAAGCATAAATTCTTCAGCTCAGTTCAGTTCAGTCATTCAGTCATGTCTGACTCTTTGCAACCCCATGAATTGCAACACTGAATTTCAGCACGCCAGGCCTCCCTGTCCATCACCAACTCCCGGAGTTCACCCAAACTCATGTCCATAGAGTCAGTGATGCTGTCCAGGCATCACATCCTCTGTTGTCCCTTTCTCCTCCTGCCCCCAATCCCTCCCAGCATCAGAGTCTTTTCCAATGAGTCTGTTCACATGAGGTGGCAAAAGTACTGGAGTTTCAGCTTTAGCATCATTCCTTCCAAAGAACACCCAGGACTGATATTCTTTAGAATGGACTGGTTAGTTCTCCTTGCAGTACAAGGGACTCACAAGAGTCTTCTCCAACACCACAGTTCAAAACCATCAATTCTTCTGCACTCAGCCTTCTGCACAGTCCAACTCTCACATCCATACATGACCACAGGAAAAACCATAGCCTTGATTAGACAGACCTTTGTTGGCAAAGTAATGTCTCTGCTTTTGAATATGCTATCTAGGTTGGTCATAACTTTCCTTCCAAGGAGTAAGCGTCTTTTAATTTCATGGCTGCAGTCACCATCTGCAGTGATTTTGGAGCCCCAAAAAATAAAGTCTGACACTGTTTCCACTGTTTCCCCATCTATTTCCCAAGAAGTGATGGGACCAGATGCCATGATCTTCGTTTTCTGAATGTTGAGCTTTAAGCCAACTTTTTCACTCTCCTCTTTCACTTTCATCAAGAGGCTTTTTAGTTCCTCTTCACTTTCTGCCATAAGGGTGGTGTCATCTGCATATCCGAGGTTATTGATATTTCTCACAGCAATCGTGATTTCAGCTTGTGCTTCTTCCAGCCCAGCATTTCACATGATGTACTCTGCATGTAAGTTAATTAAGTGGGCTGACAATATACACTCTTGATGTACTCCTTTCCCTGTATGGAATCAGTCTATTTTTCCATGTCCAGTTCTAACTCTTCCTTCCTGACCTGCATATATGTTTCTCAAAAGGCAGGTCAGGTGGTCTGGTATTCCCATCTCTTTCAGAATTTTCCACAGTTTATTAATGTGATCCACACAGTCAAAGGCTTTGGCATAGTCAATAAACAGAAATAGATGTTTTTCTGGAACACTCTTGCTTTTTCCATGATCCAGCAGATGTTCGGAATTTGATCTCTGGTTCCTCTGACCTTTCTAAAACCAGCTTGAACATCTGGAAGTTCACGGTTCACTTACTGCTGAAGCCTGGCTTGGAGAATTTTGAGCATTACTTTACTAGCGTGTAGATGAGTGCAATTGTGCGGTAGTTTGAGCATTCTCTGGCATTGCCTTTCTTTGGGATTGGAATGAAAACTGACCTTTTCCAGTCCTGTGGCCACTGCTGAGTTTCCCAAATTTGCTGGCATATTGAGTGCAGCACTTTCACAGCATCATCTTTCAGGATTTGAAATAGCTCAACTGGAATTCCAACACCTCCACTAGCTTTGTTCGTAGTGATGCTTTCTAATGCCCACTTGACTTCACATTCCAGGATGTCTGGCTCTAGGTGAGTGATCACACCATCGTGATTATCTTGGTCATGAAGATCTTTTTTGTTCAGTCCTTCTGTGTATTTTTGCCACCTCTTCTTAATATCTTCTGCTTCTGTAGGTCCATACCATTTCTGTCCTTTATCAAGCCCATCTTTGCATGAAATGTTCCCTTGGTATCTCTAATTTTCTTGAAGAGATCTCTAGTCTTTCCCATTCTGTTGTTTTCCTCTATTTCTTTGCATTGATCACTGAGGAGGGCTTTCTTATCTCTCCTTGCTATTCTTTGAAACTCTGCATTCAGATGCTTATATCTTTCCTTTTGTCTTTTGTTTTTCACTTCTCTTCTTTTCACAGCTATTTGTAAGGCCTCCCCAGACAGCCATTTTGCTTTTTTTCATTTCTTTTCCATGGGGATGGTCTTGATGGAGACAGGTCCTGTCTCCTGTACAGTGTCACAAACCTCCGTCCATACTTCATCAGGCATTCTATCATATCTAGTCCCTTAAATCTATTTCTCACTTCCACTGTATACTCATAAGGAATTTGATTTAGGTCATACTTGAATGGTCTAGTGGTTTTCTCTACTTTCTTCAATTTAAGTCTGAATTTGCCATTAAGGAGTTCATGATCTGAGCCACAGTCAGCTCCTGATCTTTTTTTTTTCTGACTGTATAGAACTTCTCCCTCTTCAACTGCAAAGAATATAATCAGTCTGATTTCAGTGTTGACCATCTGGGGATATCCATGTGTAGAGTCTTCTCTTGTGTTGTTGGAAGAAGGTGTTTGCTATAACCAGTGTGTTCTCTTGGCAAAACTCTATTAGCCTTTGCCCTGCTTCATTCCGTATTCCAAGGCCAAATTTGCCTGTTACTCCAGGTGTTTCTTGACTTCCTACTTTTGCATTCCAGTCCCCTATAATGAAAAGGACATCTTTTGGGGGTGTTAGTTCTAAAAGGTCTTGTAGGTCTTCATAGAACTGTTTAACTTCAGCTTCTTCAGTGTTACTGGTTGGGGCATAGACTTGGATTACTGCGATATTGAATGGTTTGCCTTGGAAATGAACAGAGATCATTCTGTCGTTTTTGAGATTGCATCCAAGTGCTATAGATTGCACCCAAGGACTATACAGTCCATGGAATTCTCCAGGCCTGAATACTGAAATGGATAGCCATCCCCTTCTCCAGGGGATCTCCCCAACCCAGAGATGGAACAGTCCATAATCTAATCGATTCTTCAGTGCTCTGTTGTCCAGCTCTTGCATCTGTAGATGACTATTGGAAAGACCATAGGTTTGATTATACGGACCTTTGTCAGCAAAGTGATATCTTTGCTTTTTAACACACTGTGTAGTTTTGTCATAGCTTTCCTGCCAAGAAGAAATCATCTTCTAATTTCAAGGCTACAGTTACCATCTGCACTGAATTTAGAGTCCAAGAAAAGGAAATCTGTCACTGCTTCTATCTTTTCCCCTTCTGTTTGCCATGAAATGATGGGACTGAATGCCATGATCTTAGTTTTATTAATGTTGAGTTTTAAGCCAACTTTTTCACTCTCCTCCTTCACCCTCATCAAGAGGTATCACTAAATCAATGAAGTCAGTTTTTAAGTGAACCAAAAACCCTAGTTATTAATTTGTGTATGATGCCTAACTGGATATATGAACCCAAACTCACAGAGTTAACCTGAGAATGAGTAGGAGAGAACCACTATGTTTTCCTCTTTATGAACTTCAGTTAAAAGGAAAATATGGCTTAAAATTTTTTTAATGTCCTCTAGTTCTCTTTCCTCCTTCTTCCTTGGCAGAGATGGGCATTCAGAAGGAAGACAGTCCTATGGATGCTGCCTGTCTCATTTTGTTTATTTTTCTAAATATGCTGAAAATACATTTTTCCTGTACTGAAAACTTGCCAACTTACTGTAAACTGATAAAAGTTCATCAGAAATTAGTGCTATTGGGGTGCTAAAAAGCAAAGGCAGCTCTAAAAATATAACATGAGTAGTACCTGAAGATGAAGCACTTTATCACTCAGAGGTTAAAACTTCATAGTAGATAAAACTCTGGGAATGAATCATTGATGTGTTGCTTCTGTTAAAAAGCAAAAACAAAACACCTTAGATACTGGGATTTGGAATTAAGGGTAGAGTATGTGGGCTTCCCCAGTTGCTCAGTGATAAAGAGTATGACTGTAATGGGGGAGAAGTGGGATTGATCCCTGAGTTGGGAGAATTACCTAGAAGAGGAAATGGTAACTGGCTGCAATATTATTGCCTGGGAAATCCCATGGACAAAGGAACCTGGTGGGCTATAGTCCATCAGCTTCACAACTTAGCAACTAAACAATAACAAAAATGTCCTGTCAAAACTGGGAAGAAATCATGTGGTTAAATGTCTGACATTGATAGTGCCTCTGTTAGGACACAAGTGTGTCACATCACACAGGAAACTGAGATAAAGAAATTTGGGCATCAGCAGCTGGTGCATCAGGAACCACGTGGTTCAGTCCTTGAGGTGGAGACAGGTCACATGTCCATTTCCTGGGGCCTTGTGTTAGGTGAACTTCCTCTACCGCTGGCCTTGCTCTGATAACAGCTCTTCCCCATCTGTTGATTGCATTTCAGTGTCTCCTTCTGGCCCACACCAGATTTTCTCTTTCAAAAGTAATAAAGTTCCACAAAATTTGGAAAGCACCTGACATCTGTGTTCACCTCATGTGAGGGGCGTCAGCACCTACTACACAGAGTGCACATAGCAATGATGGAGACAGGGTGCCTTATGAGTCCAGTTTATTTTTTTCAGTTTTGCTATATTCTATTATTTTCCCAAGTTCAAAAATAATCTGAAGTATTCTATACAGAGATGTATAGTTTGAATATTTATTATTTGTTCTATTTTCCTTAAATTATAACTTTTTCAGTGCTTTCCTTTGTTTAAAGTGTGATATGATATCTTGGAGTCAGTTAATTGTTATAAGAATATATCCTTTTTACAATTACACTTACTAAGGAAACAGTGTTAGAATACTGGAGTGGATTGCGATTTCCTTAGCCAGGGGATCTCACCCAGGATCGAGCCCAAGTATCCTGTTTGGCAGGTGGATTCTTTACCACTGAGCCACCAGGGAAGCCCACCTTCATCCAGCCAACAAATATCTACTGAGAGCTTGTTAGGCAATGCTGTAGATTCTGAGGCTGTCACAATCATCAAGAGATAAAATGTCTGTCCTTCAGGAGCTGAAATTCTCCTGGAGAAGTTGAAAATCAAGCCAATCATATGTAACAAAATGCACATATGTAACGAAATCTCAGTGCTGATACATGCAAAGGAGAAGAGTGAAGCAGAACTTGAGGAAGGGTGAGCTGATAGCATTATTAATAATCGGCAATATCTATTGATCTGTTACAAATTCTACATGCACTGACACATTTAATATTCTTAACAATCTTAAGAGGTATACATGTTTATAATTATGATATTATAGTCTTACATAGAGTTTAGGAAGATAAGATAGAGTAGGTTCAGGAACTTGCCCAATTGGCACAGCCAGGCAAGACTTATGCCAGGCTGCCTGGCTTCAAGTCTCCAATTTATTTTTGTTTGGCTGGAAAAAAAAATATTTAACAAAAGTCTAAAATGCGGTATTTTGGTGCAATCTCAAAAATGACAGAGTGATCTCAGTTCATTTCCAAGGGAAACCATTCGGTATCACAGTAATCCAAGTCTATGCCCCAACTACTAATGCTAAAAAAGCTGAAGTTGAACAGTTCAATGAAGAGCTAGAAGACTTTCTAGAACTAAAACCAAAAACAATGTCTTCTTAATCATAGGGAACTGAAATGTGAAAGTAGGAAGTCAGGAGATACCTGGAGTAACAGGCAAGTTTGGCCTTGTAGTACAAAATGAAGCAGGACAAAGGCTAACAGAGTTTTGTCAAGAGAACGTTCTGGTCATAGCAAACACCCTTTTCCAACAACACAAGAGACAACTCTACACATGGACATCACCAGATGGTCAATACTGAAATCAGATTGATTATATTCATTGCAGCCAAAGACGGAAAAGCTCTATACAGTCAGCAAAAACAAGATGGCAGTTGACTATGGCTCAGATCATGAACTCCTTGTTACAAAACTCAGGCATAAATTGAAGAAAGTAGGGGAAACCACAAGGCAATTCCGACATGACCTAAAACAAATCCCTTACAAATTATACAGTGGAAGTGACAAGTAGATTCAAGGGATTAGTTCTGAAGTGCCTGAAGATCTATGGACAGAGGTTTGTAACACTCTACAGGAGGTGGTGAACAAAACCATCCCCAAGAAAAAGAAATGCAACAAGGCAAAATGGTTGTCTGAGAAGGCCTTACAAATAGCTGAGAAAAGAAGAGAAGCTAAAGGCAAAGGAGAAAAGGAAAGATATACCCATCTCAATATTGAGTTCCAAAGAATAGCACAGAGAGATAAGACAGCCTTTCTAAGTGATCAATGCAAAGAAATAGAGGAAAACAATAGAAAAGGAAAGACCAGAGATTCCTTCAATAAAATTAGCAATACCAAGAGAACATTTCCTGCAAGGATGGGCAAAATAAAGGACATAAACCGTATGGACCTAACAGAAGCAGAAGAGATTAAGAAGTGGTGGCAAGAATACATGGAAGAACTATTTTTAAAAAAGGTCTTAATGACCCAAATAGCTACAATGATGTGATCACTCACTTAAAGACAGACATCCTGGAACACAAAGTCAAGTGGGCTTTAGAAAGCATCATAATGAAGAAAGCTAGTGGTGACAGAATTCTAACTGATCTATTTCAAATCCTAAAAGATGATGCCATGAAAGTGTTGCACTCAATATGCCAGCAAATTTGGAAGACTCAGCAGTGGCCACAGGACTGGAAAAAAGTCAGTCTTCCTTTCCATCCTAAAGAAGGGCAGTGCTAAAGAATGTTTAAATTACCACACAATTGCACGCATTTCACATGCTAGCAAAGCAATACTCAAAATCCTTCATGCTAGGCTTCAATAGTACATGAAGCAAGAACTTCCAAATGTACAAACTGTATTTAGAAAAGCCAGAGGAACCAGAGATCAAATTGCCAACATCCATTGGGTCATCAAAAAAGCAACAGAATTCCATAAAAAAAAAAAAAATCTACTTCATTGACTACACTAAAGCCTTTTACTGTGTGGATCACAACAAATTGTGGAAAATTCTTAAAGAGATAGGAATACCAGACCATCTTACCTGCATCCTGTGAAACCTATATGCTGGTCAAGATGCAACAGTTAGAACCGGACATGGAACAGCTGTTCCAAAGCAACAATTTGGACTGGTTCCAAATTGGGAAAGGAGTACGTCAAGGCTGTATGTTGTCACCTTGCTTATTTGACTTATATGCAGAGTACATCATGCAAAATGCCGGGCTGGATGAAGCACAAGCTGGCATCAAGATTTCTGGGAGAAATATCAATAAACTCAGATATGCATCTGATACCACCCTAATCATAGAAAGTGAAGAGGACTAAAGAGCCCCTTGATAAAAGTGAAAGAAGAGTGTGAAAAAGCTGGCTTAAAACTCAACATTCAAGAAACTAAGATCATGCCATCCTGTCTCATCCTACATTGCAGTAGATGGGGAAACAGTGGAAACAATGACAGACTTTATTTCCAAAATCACTGCAGATGGTGACTGCAGCCATGAAATTAAAAGATGCTTGCTCCTGGGAAGAGGAGTTACAAGAAACCTAGACAGAATATTAAAAAGCAGAGACATCACTTTACCGACAAAGTCCATGTAATCAAACCTATGGTTTTCCCAGTAGTCATGTACCAATGTGAGGGTTGGATCATAAAGAAGGCTGAGTATTGAAGAACTGATGCTTTTGAACTGTGGTTCTGGAGAAAATTGTTGACAGTCCCTTGGACAGCAAGGAGATCAAACCAGTCAATCCTAAAGGAAGTCAACCCTGAATTTTCCTTGGATGGACTGATGATGAAGCTGAAGCTCCAACACTTTGGCCACCTGATGTGAAGAGCCAACTCATTGAAAAAGACCCTGATGCTGGGAAAGATGGAAGGCAGGTGGATAAGGGTACAAAAGAAGACAAGATGGGTGGATGGCATCACCAATTTAATGGACCTGAGTTTGAACAAACTCCAAGCAATAGTGAAGGACTGGGAATACTGGTGTGCTGCTGTCCATGGGGTTGCAAAGTGTTGGGCACGACTCAGCAACTGGACGACAATAACCTGTATCCATATGCTTTGGGAAATAAGATGTTGTGTTTTATTTTTCATGTGTTTTCATTCACTACAATGCATTTATGACACTGAAGAAAATGCACTTGATTTGTCCACTATTTATAGGATTAAACTTGGGAAAGAACCATCATCAGAATGGGTTCCAGGATTACTAATGTATAAGGGGCAGTTTGTCATTGCTTGAACTTGCATATATTAAACTTCAGAAAATAATAAAGGCTCAATAAGCTTATATCTTCAGAGAACCAGTTTTTATGTAAAATTTTTGAAAGTTTTTCTCTAGTATACCAACTCCTATGCAAAATGTACTTTGGGAAACTTGACTCAACCATAAAGATCCTTTTAACTTTTCTGTTTAAGTCACATTGGGAGAAATAGCTTCACTTTTTGAGAGACTTCCTTAACTAACCCCTAGGTGGGGTTTCTGGTGGATGTCCTGTGATGGGAATGGGGGACACTGAGATCTTTCTGTCCTGAGTTGACTCCACCCTCTTTCTCAGTGAACATTCACTGGAAGGAGCTCTCCCCATCACCTGGCTGTACATGAAAGATACATAAGAAGTCCTGAGAATGTCAAAGCTCTAATGTCTAAGAGGCTTGTCTACTTCAGGAACAGTTTGCTTAGAAAAATGTCATTCTTTCTGTATCCATAGGTACAACTTAAAGAATCCATCGAATGTCTTCCTGCTAAAATGAATACCAAACTAGCAGAATCTGGACTGAACTTGAGTGTTGGTCAGAAACAACTGGTGTGCCTTGCCAGGGCTCTTCTCAGGAAGAATCAGATATTGATTATTGACAAAGCCACATCAAACGTGGATCCAAGGTATGGAGCTGAGCCCCAGGAAATCTTGAACTGACTTGTAAATGTGGTAAATGGAAAACATTTAGTGAATCTTTGAAATGTTTCTAAGTGCTCTTTTGGCCTCATGGATATCTGTTGATAATATTAATTCCAGAAAACAAAGGAAAAAACCAAGACATGTTATATGGTGTTAATGTTTTGAGGCACAATAAGAGAGCTGAATTCCTAAATCCAACTCCTGATAGTTTCAAGCAATTTTGAGGGAAGACTAATTTTCCATCATTTTATAAAAAATATTAAATTTCTAAGTAGATTTTTATACTTAGTTTTTTAGGAACAAGACTATATGTTAAAGTATTGATCTTTAAAAACATTGTAAAAATATCATAGGATATTTTTAAGTCTTAAGTCTGCTTTTCCTGTCTTTATTGAACTAAATAAACTTCTTTGTTTCTAGAACTGATGAGTTAATACAAGGAAAAATTCGTGAGAGATTTGCCCAGTGCACTGTGCTGACCATTGCACACAGATTGAGCAACATTATTGACTCTGATTGGATACTGGTAAGACCCTCTCCATTTTAGTTGTTTCCATTTATGTTCAATTTTCAATGTATCCTTCCATGTAAAATTTGATAGGAACGTCCATTAATTTTTCTTTTAGTTTTTTCTCTCATTCCTGAAAATTACTCAAGTACTTAACTATACTTTTAGAATGCACTATTAAATAATATATCCAATAATCTTATATTTTCATATTAAAAGTTTATTTGAATTGTCATTTTTTTATGATCACCAACCATTAAAATATTTCAAACCCAAGTTATAGCTCCATATTTTAGTGCTGCAGAACTCCATCATCTTCACTGTATCATAGTAATTTCAGCATTTTTGGATTCTCTTATCAAAAAATTTGGCTCTAATTTAGATTGCCAGGAGGTTGATGGCTAAAGTTGTAGAATTTCTCAGGAGTCCATGAGAAGAAAAAGCCTAGTGAGAAAAACAGTACTTTAACTGAAAGGATTTCATATAAGAAATGTATTACATATGGATTAGAGGGCTAGAAAAATGAAACACTGGGGTAATGATTTTAGAAAGCAGCTACCATATCCTCAGACAGATCTCCAGACCTGAGAATTCAGAAGAGAGGCCCTAAAAAATTGATGCTCAGACCTCCAAGGAGAGGTCACTGCCCGGTTGCTGGTCATATTTGTGAGGGGGCAGGATGGGGCTGGTTCTCCAGGTGCTAATAGCTGGGAGCTGAGTCAGGTCCCAGTGCCGAGGTGATGCTAGTAGCAGAATCAGGTAGCACATTAGCTGTTTCCACCTTCAGTCTCGCTCTAGGGCCCCCTACTTGCAGGACCTAACAAAGGCCACCTGGAAAAAGAGTCTGAAGTCTTGCAGTGACTTGCAGAGACCCAGCTTCTGCATCACAGATGAGAGTTTGGAAAGAAAGGCAAATCAGGGATGAGAGACTAACTAAACAACCAGCAAGTCTCTTACACAATATCTCTGTTCTGCACACATGGCAAGTTCCAGGCTTTGGTCTCTGGTTATCTGTCTAGTATATTCCTTCCAGGTTTGGTTGGCTCTTTCTTCCTTAGTAATTTAATATTTCCATCCTTAGCTTTATTTCCTTCCTCTAACTATTCCTTTTCTCTCTTTTTCATTTTATCTCTTTCCTTGTCCTTTCCCTCTGTTGTTTGCTCAGTTTCAATAAATATTAGGATGTGGCTTTATAAAACAAAAAAAGCATTCCTCAAAGGAAAAACTTTGGCAGCAAATAATCTCAGGGAATGCAAGATACTTTAAGGTATGTTGATGGTTCATACAAAACAAGTAATAATCACTAATGAGTGGTCAGTAATACCCACAGTTCCTTATGTTTAAGGATAATAGTACCATCTCTTTTGACTTCTTGGGCAGCTTCTGGAATATCACCTCCTATCCTACTTCACATGCATTGTCAGATGGGATCATCAGTGGGACACTGAGAAGATACCAGGCTGTCAGCATTGAGGCAGTGCCTGTAGCCTCACACCCCAAGCTGGAAGTGCTCAGGAGTGAGCTCTGGGGAGGCAGACGACAGGAGTGGGACATCCTGTCGTCTAGGCTCCAAGCAGTGTGTCTGGTCACGTGGACTAGATATCACAGTAGGAAGCAGGCTCTACCTGCAGACTTTCATGAAAGATGAGGTGACATTCAAGATTGCCCAACAGTGACTCTTAATTTCTAGAAATGTTTTGTGTCAGTCCTTCATTTTGTGTTCTTGAATGCTAATTGGAAAAGTAACCTTTTATTTCTAGTTTTTACCTGTCACTTTGTTGTTCTTACCTCTCAACATTGTATTTCAAAGACTGTCCCCCAAAGCATCATTTTTCCATAATAAATAAATGATGCTGTGAAATGTACCTGTTTCAAGCCCTTTGTCAGGCTTTAAACATAGCGGCAGAAAGATGGCTTGATATCCAGCTCAGTTAAGGGTCTGTTCAATTAAATTTTTTGTTCCTAAATGTACCCTAAAGATTTATTTTTGGTTTTTCGGTATTATAGCATTAATAACATTCATGGTAACAGATTATTTTTATTATCTAATTCTTGGAAATACTGTCACCTTGGAATGTGTGGTTGGTTAGGGAAACTGAAGAAGCACAGAAATGGAGGACATGTTGCCTGATCAGTCCTAAACTGTTATCACTCAGCACCTGATCTGCAGATGTGAACATCTATATCCTCTGAACCAGTCAGCTTTGTTGCTATTATCAAAATATGCTCATTTTTTTTAATTCTTTACTTATTGGTCTGTTGTTCAGTCATTCAGTTGTGTCTGACTCTTTGTGACCCTATGGACTGCAGCATGCCAGGCTTCCCTGTCCTTCACTATCTCCCAGAGCTTACTCAAACCCATGTCCATTGAGTCGGTGATGCCATTCAACCATCTCATCCTCTGTCATCCCCTTCTCCTCCTGCCCTCAATCTTTCCCATCATCAGGGTCTTTTCCAGTGAGTTTGCTCTTCACATCAGGTGGCCAAAGTACTGGGGCTTCAGCTTCACCATCAGTCCTTCCAGTGAATATACAGGGTTGATTTCCTTTGGGATTGACTGTTTGATCTCCTTGCTGTCCAGGGAACTCTCAAAAGTCTTCTCCATCACCACAATTCAAAAGCATCAACTCATTGGCTGGCACTCAGCCTTCTTTATGGTCCAAATCTCATATCTATATATGACTTCTGGAAAAATCATAGCTTTGACTATATGGGCCTTTGTTAGCAAAGCAATGTCTCTCCTTTTTAATACACTCTCTAGGTTTGTCATAACTTTTTTTTCCAAGGAATAAGCATCTTGCAATATCTTATCAATATATCCTGGTAAATTTCTATAACCTCAAATTTTTCTCTCTTGGTCAATGTCTGTGAACAAATCTTTAAAGGACTTTTATGAAGCAATGTACAGCCAGTCCCTCCCCAACTTTCTAGTTTTGTCTCACTCTCTTCTCCCTCCTTCCTTTACAGCTAAAACCACACTGATGGTCTTTCAGTTCTCCAAATTCAATGTTCACCCTCTTACAATGTGCTCTCTGTAGACTGTTGGCTTAGTCTAAGGTGCCTGCAGTGGATAATGGTGAGATGGTGGGACTTGGGGTAGATATGGAAGTGGAGCCAAGTGGACTGTGTGATGGATTGAACATGGGATCTGAGGGCAGAGAGAGAAGTTGATGCTGGTTTCTGGGTGCAGAGACTGAGCATTTGGGTGAATGGGGAAGATGGAGGGAGAAGGGAAAGGCAAGGGTTCTGTTTGGAGTCTGTCAGCATGGTGATGAATGACCTTGTTTCCAGAAAGGATCTTACCCTTCACCGTGGAGCTGCTCTTCCCACTTCTGTGTTGGGAGACCTTCAGTTTAAGGTTCCCTGGTTGAGATCATCAGTGGTGTCACAAGGAGGTCCTACCAGGAGATGTAAGCTTTGCCCTGTGTTTACTTCTCATTCTGAGCTAGTTTTTGTTGCTGACTCCTCTTGTAGGAATAACAGGATTAGACCTCAGGGCACCAAGAGACAGGCATCCCCCAGCTTCAGGGTTGGGGATTGTCCTCTGTGCTCCATTCATCCCAGGTGTAAAGCTTGTATGTTATTCTAGAGCTTCTAATTACCAGTTGGCTTTCAATGTAGTGAAAACATCACAAATAATGTTCTCTTTCAAACCTTCAATTTTTGAGGCAATCTCATTTTTATTGCTTGCTTTAGAACTATAGACATACCTTGTTTTATTGTGCTTCCCAGATACTGCATTTTTTACAAATTGAGAGCTTATCATAAACCTGCATTGAGCAAGTCTACAGGCACCATTTTTCCATCAGTATCTGCTTATTCCATGTCTCTATGTCACCTTTTGGTAATTCTCACAATATATCAGACATTTTCACTATCAGTGCAGTTGCTTTGGTGAGCTGTAACATCAACGATCTTTGATATTACTACTATGATTTACTGAAGTCTCTGATGATGGTTAATGTTTTTTAGCAATGCCTTATTTTTAAGTTAAGTTCTGTACTTTTTTTTTTTTCAGACATAATGCTATTGCACACATGCTTGGGTATAGTATAGTGTAAACATAACTTCTATATGCCCTGGAAGACCAGAAAATTCACGTGACTCACTTTACTGCAGTATTCAGTGTATTCTGGTGTTCTGAAACTGAATCTGCAATAGCTCAGAGGGATGCCTATACCAGTTCCTTTCTGGAAAGCAAGTGATTGTTTGTTCTGAAAGCTTTAAGGATATAAAGACAAGTCAAAGTCAATCTGCTACAAAGCCTGATGCTTCACAGGGAGGGCTGCCAGCCTGGGGGAGGGGCTTGGGGAAGTGACAGATGCTGACGAAGGAAGGGCATAACCAACAGCGCTGTCACCATAGAGTCCTGTCACTGCAGGTGTTAAGGTGTAATAATTACATATTGTTGCACTGATGAACACTTTGGCACAAAAATAGATGGATATTTTCTTTTATTCTGTTTTTTAAAATGAAGAGTCTAACTCATAAAAACATATATTTTGTTACAAAAAGGCAATAAATGTGCAAGGTACAAATAAGAAAATTTTTTTAAATCTCATAAAGGGAAGATTACAAAATATGCACCACCAGAAAGTAACAGTTGTATAGTGCTATAATATTATTTGGATAAAATTAGAACTATTAATAGTTTGATAATTAGTCTTATGCAAAACAGAGTATTTCACCAGCAGAATTTTTATAGCAACAATATATTCTTAAAATCCCCCATGTCATTAATTAATTTTCTATAGTACAATTTTAATAGCTGCCTAGAATTTCATCTTAGAGATTGAGTATAATTAATCTGAAACTTTGACATAATATGGGCTTCCCTGGAGGCTCAGACTGTTAAGAATCTGCCTGCAATGCAGGAGACCCAGGTTTGATCCCTGGATCAGGAAGATCCCCTGCAGAAGGGAAGGCTACCCACTCTAGTATTCTTGCCTGGAGAATTCCATGGACAGAGGAACCTAGCAGGCTACAGTCCATGGGGTCACAAAGAGTCGGACATGACTGAGCAACTAACACTTTCACTTTAGAGATTATATATTTTTTAAATTGTCACTTTTATTCAAAAATCTTGAAGTGATTAGATGGATATGGTTTTGCTTAGTGTAAGTGAACAAGAGAAAAGGCTTGTTGGGAAACAACTGTGACCCAGTTAATACCTTTGTGTATGTGTTGGCTCTCTGAAGGGATTTACCTAGTTTTGGTTCACTAAACCATTTCAGAATTTTATTTTCCAAAGAAATTCTCTGAATTTTAAGTATCTTAAAGATGTCATAACAGCATCTAAGTTATGATTAAGCATAAAAGTCAGAACAGCAACTAAATTAATCATCCTCATTTGCTCCAAAATAGTGGAGTGAGACAGACAAATTAGAAATCCTTTTTCTCCTTACACTCACTACTGTCTATATTAGAGGGTTCTTCCTATAGATTTTAGGATTAGCTGGGTGCTTGTGACCTGCTTTCTCTGCAGCCAGTAGCAGAGCTGTTGCCTCTAATTTCTGAACATTTCAGTCTTCATGTCACCTGAATTCTCCCTAGAACCATGAACAAAGAAGCATGTGACAATCTGCACTTGCATTAACAGTATTGTTGTCTGTGGTCAACATTTTCACTGTCTGCAGTTAGAGAATTCTTTGGAAATGAATGATGAAGAACCAAAACCAGGGACAGGAAACTCAGATTCCACCTCTTTTGTTTACAGTCAATCTTATGATTTTGTTTTTTGTTTCTTCCTCAACACAAACCTCTTCTCAGTAGAATTTTCCCCAGGGAAATCAAAACCAGAAACTGTTGTAACATCCCCACCTGGAAAGCACAAAACAGCTCATGTCTAACTAGACTGTTACTTAAATTCTGTGTTTCACCTTCATGGAACATTTCTTTCAGAAGCCTACATGGCTGTAATTAGAATATTTCAGAAGAGAAAACTCCTTCAAAAACTCCAAAAGATTTCACTCAAGTTTTCAAAGGAAAATAATATGGAGGTAGAAAGCACAGTTGGGAAGAAGAGATACTTTAAGAGGGGAGTGCTTCTGTGCAAAGGCAGCAGATTTGGGAAAGTGACTGTGGAGGCGACTATAACCCAGCCTACATCACCCCCCTGGTGAGAGACTAATTTATTATTTAAAGATCTAGGAAAGGATTTTCAGTTAATACTTGCCACCTTGCCCCGTCACTGAGAAAATCGCGGGCACCCATGTCACCAGTGAGGGACCCACGATGCAAGTTTGGACAGCTGTCCCTGTGTCATCACCTGGCGACAAGAAACAGATATGACACAGACCTTCCCCTTGCAGCTCTACTTGTCGATAAGTGGGGCTCTATCTCTATTGTTGTTATCATTTCTTATCAGGCTTTAACTCCATCCTCTCCTGCCCTCGACCTCTCTGTGCACTCGCCCACATCTCCTTGCATTCCTCCTTTTCACTGATGACATCTTGCCAACGAAATGGATCGAGTTATTTTTGCAGTGGGTCCATTTAATTTTTATGTCTAGACAGCTACCAAGAATATATACACATAAACAGGTTTGATAAACATGTCTCATTGGGCTTATGTAACTCACTTGTCCAACATAATGTTTTTTTACATAACTGACTAGAGCTTGATAAGTAATTCAAGGTTGGGGTTCCTGGAGAGATCCTGGGGTTCTGGGATTATTATCACACCAATTTGAATGTGTGA
Organism: Bubalus kerabau; assembly: GCF_029407905.1. Taxonomy (NCBI): domain Eukaryota; kingdom Metazoa; phylum Chordata; class Mammalia; order Artiodactyla; family Bovidae; genus Bubalus; species Bubalus kerabau. The sequence goes on from NC_073635.1 coordinate 73,547,733, forward strand.
TTTAGTTTATAGTTTAACTTGTGTTACAGCAAGGGTGGAGACATAATGGGAAATTATACGATGTTATTCTTATAAGGGATGTTAAAAATCTAAAACTATACCTATTTTTCTGTACACAAAGAAAATTTAGATTTGCTTTATGTTTATTTATTCTGAAATATCTAGAGTCTTTGATCAAGCCAGTAAATGTAAAGGCTAAGGTGGTAAAATTCTGTTTCTGGCCATTTTTCAATCTATGTCCCATCTTAGCTCTTGTAGCCCCTAATGTGAGTCTTGCCTTTTAAGTTTAATTAGATCCAGTTTATTTTTGCGTTTATTTCTTTGCTTTGGGAGACTGATCTAAGAAAATATTGCTGTATTTTATGTCAAAGAGTTTTCTGCCTGTGTTTTCCTTTTTGTTTATAGTACCCAGTCTTATCTTAGGTCTTTAAACTATTTTGAGTTTATTTTTATGTGTGGTATGAGGGAGTTTTCTAATTTCATTCATTTCCAGGTATGCAGCTTTCCCAGTACCACCTAGCAAAGATACTGTCTTTTCTTCAATATATATTCTTACCTAATCTTTCATAGATTAATTGAACATAGATATTTTGAGACCTGTGATTTAAAACTGCAGTTTTTCTTCTTCAACTTCAGGAGGAGCAGTTATGTTCTATTATGCTATACTTAAGTAAAATTGCACATTCAGGGCATCTAAACTGGCATGCTAAATTGGCATATAGAAAATTAATTATGTAGATGAGACATTAAATTATTCTTGGAGTCTTTTGAGAAAGCTGCTGTTAACAATGATTCACAGTATAAACAAAAGATTAATAGAAATATGCCCTTTGTGAGACTTAAAAAATGTTTCCAATTAAATAAAAAGGATGAAGTTAGCTGCAATACCTATGTGTAGAAAAAATAACTTATGTCTTGTTTAGAGTTCCAGCATATTCTGTTCTTTTTTTAAAAAAAATAATTTTATTAATATATTTTTGACTGTGCTGGGTCTTCATTGCTGTATGGGCTTTTCTCTAGTTGCGGCAAATGTGCAGACTTCTCCTTGCAGAGGCTTCTGTTGTTGTGGAGCACAGGCTCTAGGCGCTCAGGCTTCAGTAGTTGTGACATGTGGGCTCAGTAGTTGTGGTGCATGAACTTATTTGCTCCACAGTATGTGGGGTCTTCCCGGACTAGGGATCAAACCTGACTCCTGCATTGGCGGGCAGATTCTTTTACACTGAGCCACCAGGTAAGCCCATACCACATATTCTCTTTAGATACATTTACTCTAAATATGACCTAAATGAATAATTAAATTCCGCTTAACATCAGAACTGGAGAAGGCAATGGCACCCCACTCCAGTACTCTTGCCTGGAAAATCCCATGGACGGAGGAGCCTGGTAGGCTGCAGTCCATGGGGTCACAAAGAGTTGGACACGACTGAGTGACTTCACTTTCACTTTTCACTTTCATGCATTGGAGAAGGAAATGGCAACTCACTCCAATGTTCTTGCCTGGAGAATCCCAGGGATGGTGGAGCCTGGTGGACTGCGGTCTATGGGGTCGCACAGAGTCAGACATGACTGAAGTGACTTAGCAGCAGCAGCAGTAACATCAGAACTGTTTTTGTAGTTCTATTATTTGGGTCAATTATTTCAGGTACTTTTTCCTCTTCCATAACCATTAACCAAGGTCACTCATAAGTAGAGAGGCAAAGTTAAGAGCCCCTTCCTCTCCCTTTCAATTTCCAATTAGCAGGTTTATTAATGAGTAATAAAAGGGGTGAAACGTAGGTAGCTTAAGAAAGAAAGAGAAAGAAGCAAATAAAAGTAATTTGTGAAAACAGATTCATATCCTAGGCAGTTCAGGTTGGGCTGCCCCATGTGCTGTGCAGGCTGTGATCACTTCAGTTTGGAGCTCAATTTCTTATTTGCTTTTATAGTCTTATCCAAAAAGAAAACTGTATTTCTAGAAATTCCTTCTGTTCAGAGCAGTTCTGCAAAAGCTGCTTATATAGCAGCTCTTTTTGCCAGCCTTCCACTCTCATAATAATAAATTACAGCTACAACCAATGTCAAGAAGCATCTTAACCTCTTGGACAAGGGATTCTGCCCCTCTTATTCAGTCGCTCAGTCTCTCAGTTTCAGAGTCTTTGCAACCCCATGGACTGCAGCACTCCAGACTTCCCTGTCCTTCACTACTTACTGGAATTTGCTCAAACTCATGTTCATTAAATTGGTGATGCCATCCAACCATCTCATCTTCTGTCGTATCCTTCTCCTCCTGCCTTCAATCTTTCCCAGCATCAGGGATTTTTGCAGGGAGTCAGCTCTTCCCATTAGGTGGCCAAAGTAATGGAGTTTCATCTTCAGCATTAGTTCTTCCAGTAGGGGCTGACATAATCCAGGATCCTAAAGAAATTCTGGAAGTATTTACTTTTTTCCCCCAAAATATTGCTCAGATTGTCAAATCAACTTGACAATTAATTTGTTGTCAGGAAACTGCCATGTGGTTTGTATGATGTCAACCTACTTTTTAGATAAAAGCAGTCTGATTTTCTTGAATCAAGACATTTCCCAACTTTGTGTATCTGTATAAATAGCCCTCGAAGGTCAGAGTCTGAGAGCCAAAAGCACTAACTAATGATAACAACCCCAAATGCCCTGGGCAGTATATAAAATGCTATAGACTGTTCAGTTCCAGTAATCATATTCTAAACTTTTTATTTTCTTCCTTTCCTATAACCATATAATGATGAAAGGTTGGGCTGGGCCTTTGTCTCCCTAGTAAAACATAGTAATCAAACTATTTAAATATCAGTCCTACCACCCAAATTCTCCCTGACCTGCCCCGTTTTGAAATATTATCTGAGTTATGTTACTGGGGGATATTGTGTGCTAATGGGTTTCTTTCTGCTGTTAACAGGTTTTGGATTCAGGGACACGGAAAGAATATAGTCGGCCATATAATTTGCTGCAAAATAGAAACAGCCTGTTTTACAAGATGGTGCAACAACTGGGCGAGGCAGAGGCTGCTGTCCTCACCAAAAGGGCAAAATAGGTGAGCCTGCTGCGGGAAGCTGTAATTAAAATTCACCTCCAGGGTTCACTCTTCACAGGATCTCCACCAAGGGTCTGGGAGCAAGCACTCTGTGCTGTTTTCAGTTAGAAGCCTCCAGAGAGGAAGCTTCATGACTGGGTCTTAACAACATGTAGCAGGTGGAAGGCAGGTCTGCTGAGAATCTGCAGCAGTGCTGGGGGTGGGGTCGGGATGTGTGAACCCTTCTGTGTGCACACACCTGTGCCTGAGACAGATTTTGGATTCGACTTTCCACATGTTCGGACTCTGAGTTGAGATTCTCATGGAGCACTGAACACTCTCATTTTTTGGACCCTTTACATTCATTCTGACTTGTGCTCAACACATTTGTGAATCAGGTTCTGTCAAGGAATATCCAGGAAATTTGAGAGTTTAAGGGGAAAAAAACTTGGAATATTTTGATTCTAGGAAGCTCTTCTAGAGAAAGGTGTAGGTCTCTTCTGTTTCCTAACCTGTAAAGAAAACTCTCACCTGATATTATCACTTTCTCCCTAATTCTTTGTTGTTTAGAATTAGGTCCATTTTCGCCCCCCCCCCCCATGTTTCCTCTGCCTTCTAGAAGGTGAAATTGTCATCAGTACAAATCAGGAACTCACAATACCCTTAAAACTGTAGTCTGAATGGTGCTTGAAGGTTACAGAGCACTTTCTCAGAGATGAGGTGTGTGAAGCACTAAGCACTGTGTGTGGTGTGAGGAAGGGGCTCAGTGAGTAACATTCAGGTCATGTGGTATCTTCCTAAGAGAGGTGTAGTGGTAACCAAGGTCTGGTTTAAGAGACTTAGCCATTGTCAAGCAGCCATCTGTAATTCTTTCTGGAACCAAGTGGGAGTGGGATTGGAGTTGATGAGAAGATAGAGGGAGGGAAGGAAGGTCTGGTGTTCTTACCTCTTAACATGTGTGGTTCAGGGTGGGATGTGGTTTCCCCATCAAAACTTTATCTCTGGATGTTTTAAATTATGGATATATTTTCCATTTTTCATACTTTTCTGCCATTCCCAGATTTTCACTTGTAAATAGAATAAGAGTATTTGTGTAATATTTAAAATGTCTTAAAGAAAACATGTCCCAGTATCTTAGGTACTTGTATAAGAAAGATTTATCTAAAATGTGGCCTGATTTCATCACTGTCTTCTCTCAATCCTCTGTAGAAATGAGCAAATGCAGAGCAAGACCTTCTGCTGCTCATCAGGTAGGAGACTTCCTGGGTCCCAGAGCTGGCTGAAGAGTTGGTAGAGTTAGAGTTTGTGCTTAGGTTTAGGGACAAGGAAGTCTGTGTTCTGAACTTTTCATAAGTACTTACATTGTATGCAAATGTAGAGAAGCTGAACAAGGGTATTTTTTTTTTTTTTATGGCTGAAATTCACAGAGTGCTTTTATCCACTAGAGTGTCTCCCAGTCAGACTATCCATCCTGAGACCTAGAGAGCCAGGAATCTCCCAAACCCTTTGCTCTTTTGACCTTAGGCATTTCACATCAAAAAGAGGTGTTCCCACCTGTATGTCAAAGTATCCATTTTAAAACTATATCATCATGACATTGAATAATGAGAAATAGAACACAGGATTTTAGATTGGTCCAGATAATAAGATAATAGCATTCAACACTCTCTTTGTACAGATGAGGAAACTAAGGTGCTTTAGAAGGAGGGTGGCCCTATGTATATAACTGGTGTTAAGCTAGTCTGCAGCAGACACAGAATTATAAATTTGGTCTTTTAGTAAATATTTTAAATCAAGTGTAACATACATACTGAAGCAGACATAGGTCATAGAATTAGAAATCTTGTGATTCCAGGTCTGGTAATCCTGCACCTACTGTAACAATATTAATGGTAAGTTACATTTGTGTAGTTCTTTGTTTTATACAGTTCTCACATGTATGATTTCACATAATCTCATGATGGTCCATTTTTATCCCATGTCTTGGATGAGGAGAGTGTGTACAGGGCTCACCAAAGGTGACAGAGCTGGTCCAAGGAGCACAGAGGGGGGAACTGCTGGCAGAGTCGAAGTGCCGTCCTAGGTATTGTGTTCTGTGTCGAGCCTGAGAACACTGCTCCTGTCACATGTTAGCCAAAGTCGGGCCAGTCACCGAAGTTCACAGGGAGGCAGAACCTCACTCATGGATTTCAGTCCTGCCACTGGCTCAAGTCCCTCTACAGAAAGAAATACATTTCTTAATTCTCATCCCATCTTGACATTACTTCTGCATACTCTGCATCCTTTTAGGAGGATAAACTGTCAGATTATCGGTTTTTTTGAATGTGCAAGCATTAGATATCAGTGCATTGTTCAGAGCTGTAACACGGGGAGCACTAGCCTAAGTCACAAGGTTCTCACTCTAATAGAACAGAATTCATTCATCTGAAAAGAAAACCCAATATCTGGGAGAAGGTGCTTCCACATCACATTTTCTTGAACTTGCAGCTCAGGTGAGCTGACACTGTCTGATTGACCCTTTTGGATGATCCTTGAAATAGTAGAGAAAGTCCCTTTTAGGTACATAAAGCTAAAGGGGGCAGTAGTGTGCTAGGGCTGCCATACAAAAACCAAAGAGTAGGCGACTTAAAGAGCAGAAACTTATATCCTCACAGCCCTGGAGGTTGGAAATCTGAGGTCAAGGTGTCAGCAGGGTTGTTTTCCTCTGAGGTCTCGCTCCTTGCCTTGTAGACACCATCTTCCCTCTGTGTCCTCACATGCTCTTCCTTTTATTTGAGCCTGTGTCCTGGTCTCTTTATATGAGAACTCCAATCTGTTAGATTAAGATCCACCTGTATGATTTCATTTTAACTTTATTGCCTCTTTAAAGACACTGTCTCCAAATACAGTCACATTCTGTGGTACTGGAAGGTTTAGGACTTCAACATGTAAAATTGGAGGAAGGAAGGCCAGGGGTCTCCAAATGGAGGGAGTGGGCTGCAAGTGTCAGACATTTTTTCTCTCTCTCATAAGCTGCAGGAAGAATCAAACTACTAGTGTTATATGTTTTCCCCTTCTCTATACAATTTATATCTGCCAAAAAAGAAATACAAAAAGATAAAATGGTTGTCTGAGGAGGCCTTACAAATAGCTGAGAAAAGAAGAGAAGCTAAAGGCAAAGGAGAAAAGGAAAGGTATACCCATTTGAATGCAGAGTTTCAAAGAAGAGCAAGGAGAGATAAGAAAGCCTTCCTCAGTGATCAGTGCAAAGAAATAGAGGAAAACAATAGAATGGGAAAGACTAGAGATCTCTTCGAGAAAATTAGAAATACCAAGGGAACATTACATGCAAAGATGGGTACAATAAAGGACAGAAATGGTATGGACCTAACAGAAGCAGAAGATATTAAGAACAGGTGGCAAGAATACACAGAAGAACTATACAAAAAAGATATTCATGATGCAGACAATCACGATGGTGTGATCACTCACCTAGAACCAGGTATCCTGGAATGCAAAGTCAAGTGGGGCTTAGGAAGCATCACTAAGAACTAAGCTAGTGGAGGTGATGAAATTCCAGTTGAGCTAGTTAAAATCCTAAAGGATGATCCTGTGAAAGTGCTACACTCAGTATGCCAGCAAATTTGGAAAACTCAGCAGTGGCCACAGGACTGGAAAAGGTCAGATTTCATTCCAATCCCAAAGAAAGGCAATAGCAAAGAATGCTTGAATTACTGCACAATTGCACTCATCTCACATGCTAGCAAAGTAATGCTCAAAATTCTCCAAGCCAGGTTTCAACAGGATGTGAACCGTAAATTCCCAGATGTTTAAGTAGCTGGATTTAAAAAAGGCAGAGGAACCTGAGATCAAATTACCAACAGCTACTGAATCATCAAAAAAGCAAGAGAGTTCCACGAAAACATCTACTTCTGTTTTATAGACTATGCCAAAGCCTTTGACTCTGTGGATCACGACAAACTGTGCAAAATCCTTCAAGTGATGGGAATACCAGACCACCTGATCAGCTCCCTGAGAAATCTATATGCAGGTCAGGAAGCAATAGTAAAAACTGGACATGGAACAACAGGCTGGTTCCAAATTGGGAAAGGAGTACATCAAGGCTATATATTGTCACCCTGCTTATTTAACTTATATGCAGAGTACATCATGAGAAATGCTGGACTGGATGAAGTACAAGCTGGAATCAAGATTGCTGGGAGAAATATCAATAACTTCAGATATGTAGATGACACCACCCTTATGGCAGAAAGTGAGGAAGAATTAAAGAGCCTCCTGATGAGGAGAGAGGAGACCCAAAAAGTTGACTTAAAGCTCAACATTGAGAAAACTAAGATCATTGCATCTGGTCTCATCACTTCATGGCAAATAGATGGGGAAACAATGGAACCAATGACAAGCTTTGTTTTTTTGGGCTCCAAAATCACTGCAGATGGTGACTGCAGCCATGAAATTAAAAGACGCTTGCTCCTTGGAGCTTCCCTGGTGGCTCAGAGGTTAAAGCATCTGCCTGCAATGTGGGAGACCTGGGTTCAATCCCTGGGTTGGGAAGATCCCATGGAGAAGGAAATGGCAACCCACTCCAGTATTCTTGCCATGGATGAAGGAGCCTGGTGGGCTAGAGTCCACAGGTCGCAAAGAGTCAGACACAACTGAGCGACTTCACATTCACTTTCTTTGCTCCTTGGAAGAAAAACTTTGACCAACCTAGATAGCATATTAAAAAGCAGAGCATTGCTTTAACTACAAAGGTCCATCTAGTCAAAGCTATGGTTTTTCCAGTAGTCATGTATGGATGTGAGAAATGGACAATAAAGAAAGCGGAGCACAGAAGAATTGATGCCTTTGAACTGTGGTGTTGGAGAAGACTCTTGCGAGTCCCTTGGACTGCAAGGAGATCCAACCAGTGCATCCTAAAGGAAATCAGTCCTGAATATTCATTAGAAGGACTGATGCTGAAGGTGAAACTCCAATATTTTGGCCTCCTAATGTGAAGAACTGACCCATTTGAAAAGGCCCTGATGCTGGGAATAATTGAAGGCTGGAGAAGGGGATGGCAGAGGATGAGATGGTTGGATAGCATCAGCAACTCAATGGGCATGAGTTTGAGTAAGCTCTAGGAGTTGGTGATGGACAGGGAAGGCTGGCATGCTGCAGTCCATGGGACACAAAGAGTAGGATAGGACTCAGTGACTGAACTGAAATGATACAAATTTGAAAAGGAGATTTCTTTTAAAATTATGTGTTGCCATAGGATACCTGGTTCCACCTGAACTTTTCTCAAACCTTGAGCTAACCAATGCATTTTTCTTATGGAAATGTTTTTCTTAAACTATGTTAATGAACTATGTATTTATCCTAGATTCTGTCTTCAAGTCAGTTCCCCTAAGACTCAGAATGGACTTGAGAAACCAGAATGTTTACTCATTCAAATGTTCTCTTAAGCTATGTCAATGAGAATATAATTGCTTAGAAATGTGCCTTTCTTCAAGATTCATGTCAATCGTTTTATGGCCAGGGACAGTTCATCTTGTGCCAATGTTGTCTCAAAATGCAAGTTGTTTGTGAGGGGCCTGGTACCATTCTCTGAGTTTTAAGACATTTCCTTTCTCTAATTAGCAGACTGCTAGTAGCTATATTGATCTTCCCTGTAACTCAGATGGTAAAGAATCTGCCTATGATGCAGGAGACCTGGGTTAGATACCTGGGTCAGAAAGATCCTCTGGAGAAGGGATTGACCATCCAGTCCAGTATTCTTGCCTGGAGAATCCCATGGAAAGAAGAGCCTGGCAGGCCACAGTCCATGTGGTCGCAAAGAGTCAGACACGACTGAGTGACTAACACTACTACTACTAGTAGCTATATAACATCCGCCTAAAAACTAGCAGGGGGCACTCTTTCTGCCCCTTCTGATGTCTATGTCAGAAGCTTTCTCTGTCTCTTTTATACTGTATTAGAACTTTATTACACAGAAGCTCTGAGTGATCAGGCTTCATCACTGGCCCCAAATTGAATTCTTCTCTGGAGGCCAAGAATCGTGGCATCTTTTGTGTTCAGCAACAGCCTTTCAGAGGGGACACAGTTCAGCTCCAAGAATAAATGCCTGCCATCCATTCTCTTCTGTGACGAAGCAGATCAGGTTGAGATTTTTTGAAGTTTCTTTGTTCTCAGTATGTAACAGAGGTGTCATTTTCCCTATTCATGAAATCACCTAATACAGCCCAGTAGTTGTAAAAGTCTCATATCCTAGCTCTAGGAGCCTGGTCCAGTTGGATAGATGGAGCAGGCACTTAGCATCCACATGGTCTTGTGTCCCCCAGGTCTCTGAGCCTCAGGTCCTCACCTGTGTGTAGAGCAGGATTACAGCCCTGCTGGCTTCTTCACACTTATCACAGGGATCAGTTGAGAGAGAAGATGCTTAAGTGCTTTGAGGATATAGAGCATTTAACGGTATAAAAGTGGGATCATTTTATAAAAGGCTGTAGGTAGAAACCTTGCCTCCCAATAATAAAACAAATATACCCATAGTTCTTCTAGGTCACTTTAGAGACCCTAATCAGGTGTCTCCAGTTGCTGAAGATCCTTTGCAGTATTCAGTTCAGGTATTTCAGACCATGAAGCAAAGTCCTTTTTAATTAAAAGTTGCTAGAAATAATATGGGAGAAGGTAATGGCACCCCACTCCAGTACTCTTGCCTGGAAAATCCCATGGACGGAGGAGCCTGGTGCGCTGCAGTCCATGGGGCTGCTAGGAGTTGGACACGACTAAGTGACTTCACTTTCGCTTTTCACTTTCATGCATTGGAGAAGGAAATGGCAACCCATTCCAGTGTTCTTGCCTGGAGAGTCCCAGGGACGGGAGAGCCTGTGGGCTGCCATCTATGGGGTAGCACAGAGTCGGACACGACTGATGTGACTTAGCAGCAGCAGAAATAATATTTTCTTTATAAAAATTGTATTGAGAAGGGTTATGGAGAAAGGAACCAGATAATTTTGGAAAGAATATTAAGGAATAGAAAATGAAATGAATTTTCTTTGGTTCCTTTAACTGTTTTTAGTTTCACCAAAAAAGTACATAAGCATATAATCACCAAATATGTCTAGCTTAATAAAATGGAGGAGGGTGATGATATGCAATTAATCATCCCCCCCACTCCCACCAAAGACTTTATTTTTAAGTGCTTCCATTACAACGGAAATAGCCTCAGATTTCAGGCAGTGGGCCCAAGCATTCTTGGAGGGTTTATTTTTCTCCTTAAGTGACATTTATTTATTTTTTTTTAATTTTATTTTATTTTTAAACTTTACAAAATTGTATTAGTTTTGCCAAATATCAAAATGAATTCGCCACAGGTATACATGTGTTCCCCATCTTGAACTCTCCTCCCTCCTCCCTCCCCATACCATCCCTCTGGGTCGTCCCAGTGCACTAGCCCCAAGCATCCAGTATTGTGCATCGAACCTGGACTGGCAACTGACATTTAAATGTATAGCATTTCATATGCAGAGCAGGTTATGTTAGCAACAAGAGAGTAAGAAAGTGCACTTACTATGAAGGTAGCTGTCCTAGTGCTTTTCTGTTTTGTGTGTGAAGTTCATTCTCTCTCATGATAACTCTGTTTACAGCACCCACCTGACCTGCAGTCAGGTTTTATAAAGGAGATCTGGGATCATGTGTCTAAGTAAACCAGTTTGTGACAGGAGTCAGCCTCTGATAGCTGATACATTTTCTGTTTTAAAGACTCAAATGAAACTTTTCACATTCTTCTTTGAGGATAAAGAGTTACACTTGAAGTCCTTTTTTTTGTCCAAACACATTTAGAGATAAGGCTTCACAAGCCCTGACATTATTTTATCTTGTTATGTGCATCTGTAAGGAACTGAGATACGACTCAGCTACTAAAAACTGATGATTGTGGAACTTGACAGCACTTCGTTTCCTCTGTGTTCTGATTATACACTGAGAAAACCTGTATCTCTTCCAGTTCAGCTAGAATTTGGTAGAATTCAAGAGCTCAAAGGTCTGGTAGAGATCTGTCCTATTATTGGGTATCATCTTACATTTTAGAGAAGTCTCTTGGTTGAGTCATTGTTAAAGCATTTGATTTTCTTTTCATTCTTGGGACCCACTATCCACAGGTCACATTTCTATAGGCCCTATAACTGCTTTGCTGCACAAATTAAACACCAGGATATTTCATACGTATATGCCAGTCCAATGGAGGAGGCAATGGCAACCCACTCTAGCACTCTTTCCTGGAAAAGCCCATGGACGGAGGAGCCTGGTAGGCTGCAGTCCATGGGGTCACGAAGAATTGGACACAACTGAGGGACTTGCCTTTCACTTTTCACTTTCATGCATTGGAGAAGAAAATGGCAACCCACTCCAGTGTTCTTGCCTGGAGAATCCCAGGGACAGAGGAGCCTGGTATCTATGGGGTTGCACAGAGTCGGACAGGACTGAAGCAAATTAGCAGCAGCAGCATTAACATCCAAATCTGTTGTGCTCCTTTTATGTGTAAAAATGACAAACCTTGTTCAGATGCTAGTTTTCCTGTCCTCTTTGTTACACTGTTTTAAATTTATTTCAGGGAATAAAATGATTTTGCTTATCAATTTACTGTAGTTATAAAGCATATGTGATTCTGAATGACCAGAAATCTAGGAGATCTACAGGTTATTTGGCATTACATCCAGCCCCACTGAGGGTTTTAATGGGGTTGCTTCCTCCATAGAATAAATACAGCCCTGGTTTTTTAAAAACCATGCCTCCAGTAGTGATATGGTTGCTTTACATGAAGAAGGAAACCTAGAAATGGTTGCATCAGGAGGAGGACTTTAAAACTTTTAAACATGTTGTTTTTGTCTTTTTCTCCCTCAGGTGTACTTCAAAAAGAGATAGCCAGATATTATTCACAGTGACCTTGTGGTTATAAATGTTTCCAGAGGACAGCCCTCAGCCTGAACAATTTTTGCGTCAACACTTTGATTCTACCAGGAGTTCGTGTCTATTCCAAAGGCTTTTTTCCAATAGGTTTTGCACTGCATAAACTATATTCTACTTTTTTTATGCCAGCAACAAATATTTACACATTACAAGATGTTTGTTCTCCAACTTCACTCAATGATTTCAAGCTCTTGAAAATGGATTTATTATGTTTATTTAAATGTTATATTACTCGCTTTCTTATCCAAATCAGAGGTGCAGGCCACCAATAAAAGCTGTCTCCCAGGTTTTGTGTCTTCAGAGACTCCAGAGCTAAACTCATTTTCTAAGATTTGAGACAAAGTTGTGACAGATGTATTTTTACTGTTCCCAGAATTACATATTACTTTCCAATTATATCAGGGATTCTGTTTACTTGAAGACTGTGTGAAGTTGCTGTTTTGTGTCACCACTTCCTTTAACATGACTAGGATCCATTTTTCTACCAAAAAACCTCTGGTTAAAATGCTACAGAGAAAACTGATAGGGAAAACATAATAATATACTATAGTTTAAATAACAACAACAAAAAAATAGATATATGGTTAAATACCGAAGGACAATATTATATGTTCTAAAAGAGAAGGAAGGGAAAATAATGCTGTCTCAAAATAGGAGCCCTTGTAGGGGATTTGCTAATGAAGGACAGATGTGTGCTAGACTGTCTTCTAGATAGATAATTTTATTTTTTTTAATATTACAAATTGTGGTAAAATATATATAACATAAAATTTACCATATAACCATTTTTAGTCACACAGTACAGTGGCATTAATTGCATTCACAGTGTTGTGTAGCCACACTGTCTGGGTAACTTTTGGTAATTATGTTTTTCCTATTCAGTGTGTTATTTCTGCAGAGTCATTTTGATAAGTTTCATTTTTCTAGGAGGAATCTGTTTCCTGTGAGTTTTGAGCTTGGTTGACATAAATTTATTCACAATATCTTATATGGTTAATCTCTGCAGCATCTCTAACTGTGTTCTTTTGGCTTTTTAATTTTCTTTTAGACTTCTTTTTTATGAATAATCTTGCATAACTTTTTCCTGTTTTCAAAGAATCAACTTTTTGCTTGATTGATGCTCTTTTTTTCCCCCTAGTTCATCATATCATTCTTTCTTTCCTTCAACTTTTCCTTAACGTTGAGGTTTTTCCTCTAAATTCTTAAATTGAAAAAAGATTAGTAATGTCATCATTTTTCTAATGTAAATATATAAAGCTGACATCTTCCCTAAGGTCCACTTTAGCTGCAACCTGCAAGTTTTGGTACTCACCACTGTCAATAGCCATAGTATTATGTATTTTCTAATTCCTAATTGAATTCATTAACTATATCTTTTACCCATGGGTTATTCATAAGTATAATGTTCTCTAAATTTCAAATGCTAATGGATTTTTTCTTTTAGATTGAACCATGTGGAACTGCTAATATTCAGTCTTTTTACAAGCTATAAAATGGCACTTTTATATGGTTCAACATATAGTTGTCTTTTGTTATTAATATATAACTTAATTTCATTTGGTCAGACAACATTAGATTGTGAATTTTAAACCAAAGGTAACTACATTCACACTAAAAGTCCTTATTTCTACCATTTTGTATTTTATTGGGAGTTTTAAAAATGTTAACATTTAATGTTAAAATGTTAACTGGTACATGTGTAATCAGTAATTTTCAGTAAAAATCCTCCCCAAATACTGGAATGTTTTCTGATACATGTTGCAGGCTGGCTCTCTGGGATGCAGACTCAGATGGAGTTTAGTGCTGGGATGTGTACAGGGATGCCCTTGGGGTCAACACTGTGGAATCAGGAGGGAAGAAACAGGGTAAGGCAGAGGGAAGGATCAAGCTGGATCACTGGCCAGATGACCTGAGCTGACCGCATGGGAGTCTGGAATGATGATGGCCCCTCAGGGTTGTCCTGACACATCCAATGACCAGTCCTTTATACCTCCACCCAGATGGGTCATTGCACTCAGGCTGCCCCCAGAGGGGCTGGTGGTTTAAGGTTGCCCACTGGCAGCACTTACAGCTGCTGGACAATGAGTCCCTGAAGGGAGGTCAGGACAGCACGTCTCCATGTCCCCCCTCAGTATGTATCAAAGCTCCAGAGGTAGGTGGTGAGGGTGTACTGTGGGGGACCTCTTGATGACTGATGTTTAAGTGAAAATTATGACTCAGTGATTCTCCTGAATACCATCTGGTCTAAAAAACAGAGAAGGTCCATGTAGTAGAGAAATCCTCATTCTCCAGGGTCAGCCCAGTTGTCACCTCTTCTAGGAAGTCGCATTAAGATCAGTCATCATCCTAGGTAACTCAGATTTGTGTGTTACCCTGAGCACCACTTGTGTTAAACTGAACCATACTTGGTTAGTGTCCTGTGTCACCATCTTGAGAGACTTTATTTTTAAACAAAGCCCTGTTCTTTCTGTTGTGCATGTAGCCTGCCCTGACTGTGAGTGTTCACACGTGGTCTTTTTCTCCCTTAGTTTAGGGCACTTGAAGCTGTGCCCTGTTCACTTTTTAATTATGTCTTCCAGCAGAGTGTTTGTGCACAGAGGGTGCTTAGTAAGTGTTTGTGGAATGAAGAAATGATGACTGAGAGCAAACCTTCCTTCTCAACTTTATAACTTTGAGATTTTAAGAGGTAGCCTGGGATAACAGAAAGCCGTGGCTTTGGAGTCAGTCACACTGATCTGTCCTTTCTCTACTACTCACTAGCACTGTGGGTGTGGGAAAGCAGTAACCAGTCAAAGTGCCAGGACATTAGAATTGCACCATCCTTGACAAAATAGGCTCTGGGCACCTTACAGCCACGTAGTCTTAGTTACATGCTTGGGTAAGCATCTCAACCACTGAATCTCAGCTTCTTTGTCTGGAAAATGAATATAGTTCCTGCTGTTGAACCATTGCTTTGGTTGGAATGATGACCTAAGAGCATCCAAAGACACAGGGTGGAATCACTGACCTTGGAGATTCTTATCACCAGGAGAGGAGAACAGGATGGGTGTGGATGAAGGAGGTTTGTAGGCTGTAGGTGTACTTGAGGAGGTCCTCATCTGATGGCCTAAACCAGACTGTTCCTCCTCCACATGTAGTTAAAATGACACAAGCACACGGGGAGGAGCACAAGCTCTGGAGTCAGGGACAAATACTGGCTCCTCTGGGCACTGACTGGGCTTGGATTCAAGTTCTGCTCCCTGGCAAGTGTGGGCTCTTAAGGTTGGGAAGCCCACTGTGCTTCAGGGTCTTTGTCTGAAAGGTGAGGTGGGGATAGCCTTCTTGATTCTCAGAGGGCTGCTGCAAAGATTAACTATGACAGTGATACTCACAGTGTGGTCTGTGCACTAGTGCCAGTCCCTGACCTGTTTGTAACCTGGTTAGAAATAAGTACAGGAAATTCAAGAAGTCTAGAAACTCACAACCCTCTGTATTGCTGTGACATCCGCCCTCAGGATGGGTGGGATCCTGAACTCCCCGGGACAGTGTGAGGGTTGCACTTGTGGGGTGGGGGAGGGGCCCGTGGCTGAGCGGCACACTAGCCGTGCACAGTGGATCACTGATTAGGTTGCAATGGGCTGGAAATGTAAAGTTAAGTAAACCTCATATTTAATCCAAGACAGGTGAGAAAGACTGCTTTTGAACAATGCTGGATGTGTGATAATCTGTCAATCGGTTCTATCCTCTCCAGCCCTATCCTCTTTATTAATTGTTACCATCATATTTATCTTAAAATTAGAGCACACAGGCTTTCAAAAGGCCCTACTATACATTATCGATACTTTTAATAGCATTAAAAAGTTAGAAATAATTAAATTCCTGTTCAAGTTTAAAGGTTTTTTTTTTTTTTCAAGTCTAAAAACAGTACTGTTGCATATATTTTACCAATTCTATTATTGAATCAGCAGCATGGTCCTAATGTTGAAGAATGTCCCTGGAAGCACAACAGGCCACTTTAAAACCTTCAGAATTTTTTTAGACACAAGGTTTTGAGTGTAAGCTGTTACTTTTCCTTTAAAAACAGAAAGAATGTAGATTAACTGAGCTTTTGTTTTTTAAACCTAATGTTCTAAGAAAAGTATTTCTTTTTTCCAAAAACTAAAACAGCAATGTGTGTTGAAAACTGAGAAATATATATTTATTTGAATTTAGACCTAAAAAATAACATTATTAGAAGGAATTGCATGCCCCAGCTGTGTGAGACCTCCATCTGTACTCCAGGCCCATCTGACTTGCCTTAGGAGTCAAACTGGGATTGTGTGATTTTTTAATAAGAACCAAGGTTAAGACTTAGATACACTAGGAATGTTCTACAAGAAGATTACATTGGACAGTCCTGACTAAAATTCATTCTTTCACTCAGCAAACATGCTCACAAGTATCCATCCCAACAGGTGGAAGCTTTGGGTATTCCAAACCAGTGTTTGATCCAAAAGCTTATCATATTTAATTCTGGAGGACGTTACAGGAAAAGCATTTTTTAAATTAAATTTTTCAGATTATCTAGACAAAAAATGAGTCTCTGAGATGGAGTTTTATCACATTAGAAATGTCATAAGTAAATAATGATAAACAGAGGGCTGTGGGCTTTTAAACCCTACTTTTTACAACACTAAATTTTTTTTTTAAATCCATGAGTTTATACTGATTCCTATAAGACATAAAGTAGATAGTAGGAAGGGAAAACCCTTTTTTTTTTTAGTAGAAGGTCAACTCACAAATGTAGACAGATGTACAGAAAAGTACCATTTAACAGCCATCCTTGTCATAAACAATTCAGACAAAATTCATCATTGTCTGAATATACGGTGAATGTTCATGGCTTGGGGGAGACACAGATTTTCATGGACTCAAAGTATCTTCTCAGATTAATTCTTTAGGGAAGAATTGTATTTTCAAAGTGGAAAAATCTGGCAAACACCTGGCTAAGCAAATAACCAGAGTGAATATTATTAATAGTGAACCTACTGACACCCTTGACATTTTTTTCTTGTTTCTTTAAAAATTTATTTAAGTATTGTTGATTTACAATGTCTTAATTTCTGCTGTACAGCAGCGATTCAGTTATACATATACATACATTCTTTTTCATGTAAGTTAAATAAGCAAGGTGAAAACATACAGGTCATACTCCTTTCCCAGTTTTGACCCAGGCAGTTGTTCCATTTCTGGTTCTAACTGTTGCTTCTTGACCTGCATACAGGTTTCTCAGGAGACAGGTAAGGTGGTCTTTAAGTTTTCCAGTTTGTTGTGATCTGCAGACTCAAGGCTTTAGCATAGTCAATGAAGCAGAAGTAGATGTTTTCCTAAGCAGAAACTATAAGACCTACAAATTCTGGAAATGTACTTCCTGGTCCTTTACAGAAAAATTCTGCCCACCCTGCCCTAGAGCTCTGCTGTCCTAAGTGTGGCCTGTGGACCAGCGGCATCGACTGTCCTAGGAGGCAGTTAGGACACGGAATCTTGTCTCTATCCCAGACCTACTGACTCAGAATCTCCAGATCCCAGATGAGTCCTGCTCAAAGTACAGTTTGAGAAGCACTGGTTTCAAGGCCCTGCTCGGTCATCCTGCGGATGCACCCTCCCCAGGTGCAGCCAGAGAGGACCAGGGAGTGTGGCCACCTGGAGCCCCGCCCCCTCCAGGCCGTGCTCTGAGCACCTGGACCCCAGAATCCCTGTTCCCATCCCCAGTGCCAGCCTCCCTCCTGGGGCCCATGTCCTAGCTTGACAGGTGGTCAAGATACTGCTGTTCATGGGTGGGAAGAGTGTGGCCTAAGTTTAAACTTGAAGGATAGGAGTGCTCTTGCTTGACCAGCAGATTCCTCAGGGCACAGAGAAGGTCAGAGCCAGAGGTGGAAAGAGCAGGGGGAGGGGGC
Source organism: Bubalus kerabau (assembly GCF_029407905.1). Taxonomy (NCBI): domain Eukaryota; kingdom Metazoa; phylum Chordata; class Mammalia; order Artiodactyla; family Bovidae; genus Bubalus; species Bubalus kerabau. The sequence goes on from NC_073635.1 coordinate 73,565,616, forward strand.
TGGGGGCTGGGTTGGCCCCGCCCTCTGCTGTCCGGCCTTCTGGCTTGGAGCTCAGTGTCCAAAACCCCATTCTGCCAGGTGTTAATAGGAAGGTGTACTTGACAGTTTTGTTTGATTGATTTATAACTTCTAACTATTTAAAAATACTCTATGGCCTTCATTTGTACTCTTGACCCAGGGCCCACAGATGTGAGTGGCAGGTCTATTAAATGTTTCTCCGAGTGTTCACAGGATCCCCTGCATCCCAATCCCCCAATCCACTGGGATGCTTGATAAAAATTCAAATTCCCAGGCCCCACTGTGTGACCTCCTGGATCAGATCTTTGGGAATGGAGCCTAGGACTCTGCATTCTGACCTCTCCCCTGGTAACTCTGATCCACAGCAGAGCTACAGGAGCACTTGTAATTGGGGGGTGGGGTGGGGGGGGGTGCGGCGGGAGAGGAACTTAGAGGGAAGCTGCCATAAGTGGTCGGAAGTGAGAGGTAGAGAAAGGGAGGTCCCAGGTCACAGGAAGGTACTGACCACAAGCTCACTCCCTTCCTCCTTCTCTCATGAGCCCTTACAACCTGGGCTGACCCCACCCTCGGGAGTTGGCTGCAGGGAGAAGCTGCCAGAACAGGGCAAGTGTGTCCTCCTGCTGACTGTGGGGCTCTTGGGGCTGCCCTGCAGAAGGAAGGATCGGAGTCAGGGAAAATAGGAGCAAAGAGGCTGTAGGAGCCTGGACGGACCACCCGGACCCACCGGGAGAGTCGGGCTGAAGGGCTGGGCAGATCTTGGGACAGGAGAGAACTCCGGGTCCTGCCAGGACACGGGAGGAGCGGGGACAGACTGTGGGGTCCCACCTGCCTGGGCTCAGAGGCTGCATCTGCCAGTTAGGAGTCGGATGACCTTGAGCAATTTCCTTAAGCTCTGTAGGCTTGTTTCCATGTCTGTGAAATGGGAATCCTAACACCTCTAGGCTTGTGTTACAGGTAAACGTGGTAATTAAGTAAAAACATAGCTTTGCTATACAGGAGAACGGAATATACAGCAGGACTGTTGTCGTTTACTGTGAAGCTTGTCAAGTTACACCTCTGAACTTCCTGATGCTTGATATCACAGGCACTTGTCACTGGCTGTTAAGACCAATTTCCTCAAACCCCAGGCACAGGAAGGCTCCAGTCACAGGCATGTGCCAGACCCATGCTTGGCCAGTGACCTAGAGCTCCCTGAGCTTCCCTGTGCAGGAGCAACTCCTGAAGTTACTGCCAAGCTGCTCCTTGTGTACGGTTCCCAGGATTTCCCTCCCGGCAAACCACATCTTTGGGATGTGAAGGAATCCTGCTCACAGATTTGTGATGAACTGAGGAGGGGCTTGTATAAAACCTCCAGGAACAACCGCTCAGTTTGGGTCAGTCGCTCAGTCGTGTCCAACTCTTTGCGACCCCATGAATTGCAGCACGCCAGGCCTCCCTGTTCATCACCAACTCCTGGAGTTCACTCAGACTCACGTCCATCGAGTCAGTGTTGCCATCCAGCCATCTCATCCTCTGTCGTCCCCTTCTCCTCCTGCCCCCAATCCCTCCCAGCATCAGAGTCTTTTCCAATGAGTCAGCTCTTCACAAGGGTGGCCAAAGTACTGGAGTTTCAGCTTTAGCATCATTCCTTCCAAAGAAATCCCAGGGCTGATCTCCTTCAGAATGGACTGGTTAGATCTCCTTGCAGTCCAAGGGACTCTCAAGAGTCTTCTCCAACACCAGTTCAAAAGCATCAATTCTTTGGTGCTCAGCCTTCTTCACAGTCCAACTCTCACATCCATGCATGACCACAGGAAAAACCATAGCCTTGACTAGACAGACCTTTGTTGGCAAAGTAATGTCTCTACTTTTGAATATGCTATCTAGGTTGGTCATAACTTTCCTTTCAAGGAGTAAGCGTCTTTTAATTTCATGGCTGCAGTCACCATCTGCAGTGATTTTGGATCCCAAAAAGATAAAGTCTGACACTGTTTCCACTGTTTCCCCATCTATTTCCCATGAAGTGATGGGACTGGATGCCATGATCTTCGTTTTCTGAATGTTGAACTTTAAGCCAAGTTTTTCACTCTCAACTTTCACTTTCATCAAGTGGCTAAAAACAACTGTACCATACTGAAAATCACTACCAGGGGGCAGAAGAATCCACAAGTCCAGGTGAGGCACATGGAAAGTTCATGGAATGAGGGACCAGGAAGGCCTCATGGCAGGCAAGAAGGTTGGGGCCTCTAGCTTTGCCTCATCCTCATTCATCCCCACCTCCACACACAGAAATGCACACTCCTGCTCCTGAAGAATCACTTGATCCCTGTATATTCAGTTACCTTCTCCAGGTACAGTCCTTTATATCCTCAATATGACAAAGGCCGGTGGTTTGTAAACTTGGCTGCAAATTCGAATCACCAGAGGAGCTCTATAAAATCCCAGTGCTGAGTAGTCCTCTCAGTTAAATCAGAATCTTGGGGATGGGAGGCAGGAGTCGACACTTTTTATTACTAAAACCCCACAGGTGATTCTACCCTGTTGCCAACTGAGAACCACTGTTGGAGGCAAAAGATCTTTCTTCCCAAATGGCAGCTGCTTTAATTCACATTTATGACAAAACGTGGTCTACTGGAGAAGGGTATGGCAAACCACTTCAGTATTCTTGTCTTGAGAACCCCATGAACAGTATGAAAAGGCATAAAGATATGACACTGAAAGATGAACTCCCAAGGCTTGTAATTGCTCAATATGAAGAGTGGAGAAATAACTCCAGAAAGAATGAAGAGACAGAGCCAAAGAGAAAACAATGGCCCATTGTGGATGTGACTGACCATGGAAGTAAAGTCTGATGCTGTAAAGAACAGTATTACATAGGATCTTGGAATGTTAGGCCCATGAATCAAGGTAAATTGGAAGTGATCAAACAGGAGATGGCAAGAGTGAACATCGACATTTTAGGACTCAGCTAAAATAGACTGGAATGACTGAATTTAATTCAGATGACCATTTCTTCTATTACTGTGGGCAAGAATCCCTTAGAGGAAATGGAGTACCCCTCATAGTCAACAAAAGAGTCTGAAGTGCAGGACTTGGGTGCAATTTCAAAAACAACAGAATGGTCTCTGTTTCCAAGGCAAACCATTCAATATCACACTAATCCAAGTCTATGCCCCAACCACTAATGCCAAAGAAGCTAAAGTTGAATGTTATATGTAAATCTACAAGACCTTCTAGGACTAATACCAAAAGAAGGTGTGCTTTTCATCATAGAAGAGTGGAATACAAAAGTAGGAAGTCAAGAGATACCTGGAGTAACAGGCAAATTTGGTCTTGGAGTACAAAACAAAGCATGGCAAAGGCTAACATAGTTTTGCCAAGAGTAGGCACTGGTCAGAGCAAACACCCAATTCCCAAAACACAGGAGATGACTCTACACATGGATGTCACCAGATGGTCAACACTGAAATCATATTGATTATATTCTTTTCAGCCAAAGATAGAGAAGTCCATACAGTCAGCAAAAACAAGACTGGAAGCTGACTGTGGTTCAGATCATGAACTCCTTATTGCCAAATTCAGACTTAAATTGAAGAAAGTAGGGAAAACTACTAGACCATTCAGATATGACCTAATCAAATCCCTTATGAGTAGAAATAACAAATAGATTAAAGGAATCAGATCCAATAAATAGAGTGTCTGAAGAACTATAGATGGAGGTTCATAACATCATACAGAAGGCTGTGATCAAAACCATCCCCAAGAAGAAGAAATGTAAAAAGACAAAATGGTTGTCTGAGGAGGCCTTACAATTAGCTGAGGAAAGAAGAGAAGCTAAAGGCAAAGGAAGGATATACCCATCTGAATGCAGAATTTCAAAGAACAGCAAGGAGAGATAAGAAAGCCTTCTTAAGTGATCAATGCAAAAAAATAGAGGAAAACAATAGAATTGGCAAGACTAGAGATCTCTTCAAGAAAATTAAAATACCAAGGGAACATTTCATGCAAAGATGGATACAATAAAGGACACAAAGAGAATGTACTTAACAGAAGCAGAAGATATTTTTAAAAAGTGGCAAGAAAACACCAAACTATGCAAAAAAAAAAAAACAAAAAAAAAACTTAATGACCTGGATAACCATGATGGTGTGATCACTGACCTAGAGCCAGACATCCTGAAATGTGAAGTCAGATGGACCTTAGGAAGTATCACTATGAATAAAGCTAGTAGAGGTAATAGAATTCCGGTTGAACTATTTCAAATCCTAAAAGATAATGCTGTAAAAGTGCTGTACTCAGTATGCCAGCAAATTTGGAAAACTCAGCAGTGGCCACAGGACTGGAAAAGGTGAATTTTAATTCCAATCCCAAAGAAGGGCAATGCCAAAGAATATTCAAACTACTGCTCAATTACACTCATCTCACCTGCTGGCAAATTAATGGTCAACAATCTCCAGGTGAGGATTCATCAGTATGAGAACTGAGAACCGCCAGATGTTCAAGCTGGATTTAGAAAAGGCAGAGGAACCAGAGATCAAAATGCCAACATCCATTGGATCATAGAAAAAGCAAGAGATTTCCAGAAAAAAACATCTACTTCTGCTTTATTGACTACGCCAAAGCCTTTGACTGTGTGGATCCCAAAAAACTGTGGAAAATCCTTCAAGTGATGGGAATACCAGACCACGTGACCTGCCTCCTGAGAAATCTGTATGCAGGTCAAGAAGGAAGAGTTAGAACCGGACATGGTGCAACCTAATTGGGAAAGAGTACATCAAGGCTGTATATTGTCACCCTGCTTATTTAACTTAAATGCAGACTGCTGCTGCTGCTAAGTCACTTCAGTCGTGTCCGACTCTGTGTGACCCCATAGATGGCAGCCCAACAGGCTCCCCCGTCCCTGGGATTCTCCAGGCAAGAACACTGGAGTGGGTTGCCATTTCCTTCTCCAATGCATGAAAGTGAAAAGTGAAAGTGAAGTCGCTCAGTCGTGTCCGACTCTTTGCGACCCCATGGACTGCAGCCTACCAGGCTCCTCTGCCCATGGGATTTTCCAGGCAAGAGTGCTGGAGTGGGGTGCCATTGCCTAGATCATACTAAATGCTGGGCGGGAAGAAGCACAAGCTGGAATCAAGATTGCCGGGATAAATATCAGTATGCAGATGACACCAACCTTTTAGCAGAAAGTGAAGAGGAACTAAAAGACTTTTGAAATTAAACGAGGAGATTGAAAAAAGCTGCCTTAAAACTCAACATTCAAAATACAAAGATCATGGCATCCAATCCCATCACTTAATGGCAAATAGATGGATAAAGAATGGAAACAGTGACAGACTTTATTTTGGGGGGCTCCAAAATCACTGCAGATGGTAACTGCAGCCATGAAATTAAAAGATACTTGCTCCTTGGAAGGAAAGTTATAACCTACCTAGACAGCATATTATAAAGCAGAGACATTACTTTGCCAACCAAGGTCTGTCTAGTCAAAGCTATGTTTTTTCCAGTAGTCATATATAGATGTGAGAGCCGGACCATAAAGAAAGCTGAGCACCGAAGAATTGATGCTTTTGAACTGTAGTGTTGGAGAAGACTCTAGAGAGTCCCGTGGACTGCAAGGAGATCCAACCAGTCCACCCTAAAGGAAATCAGTCCTAAATATTCATTGGATGCTGAAGCTCCAGACTTTGGCCACCTGATGGGAAGAACTGATTCATTAGAAAAGACCCTGATGCTGGGGAAGATTAAAGGTAGGAGAGGGGGACGTCAGAGGATGAGATGGTTGGATGGCATCACTGATTCAATGGGCATGAGTTTGAGTAAACTCTGGGAGTTGGTGATGGACAGGGAAGCCTGGCATGTTGCAGTCCATGGGGTTGCAAAGAGTCAGACACGACTGAGTGACTTAACTGAAAGGAGTTGATTATGTGGGATTTTTAAATTTTTTTTTAGTCTTTAATTTTTTTCTCCTGTGTCTTAGATAGAGTCATTGTGTTTGATAGTTGGTGTTTCAAAAAGAACATAATTACATGGCCCACTTACTAGGAGGACTGAGTGTTATCACTATTTTCCTCCAGATCTAGTCCCAGGCCTGCCCTAGAAGGTGCTGAGGAAGGTTGGATTTTAACTACTCAGTGAAAAACCCTAATGGGGCATGTAAGGAGTTGGGGAAGGACTCTTTTAGGACAGAAGACTGTGTCCACAGGAGGAAGTGGGATGACTCCTCCATCACTTGAGTCCTGCCTGCTCTCCTGCTTCATCTCCAGACTTTCTCTCACTCTAGCCTGAGCTCCAATGTGTCTTAACTGTTTTAGTTTCTCACATCCACCAACCTCTCCTTTGCTCTGGACCTTTGGACCCATCTTTTTCTGCCAAGGAAACCTTCTCCCTGCACACATATTTTATTGACAGACTTTTACTCTCCTCTCAGGTCACAAGTGAGACATGGCTCTACCCAGCAGGACTCTTTCTCCCTGAGATGAACCCCCGTCCCTGCCCCTCTCCCCTCCTTTCTTGGCTCCTTTCTCCTCTCCTTCCTTCAGCCGGGAAGAGTGGCAGTTGTGTCTCCTCCAGGGACCCCAGCACCTGTCTAGGAGCCCGGGCACAGGTGGGCTCAGTATTTAGTGACTGACTTTGAAAACATCCAGGTGGTAGGTGAACAATTTTCCAAGTCTCAAATGTGTCCACTTGGTTTTCTTTTCCCCTTGGACTTAGGACATAGTGGCTAATAAACTTCAGGTGTTTGAGGGCAGGGTTAGGACACCTGCATGATTTAAATAGAAGACAGTTGGAGAGAGAAGGGAGAAAAGAACTGGGAAGTTCAGGAAGAGTATGGCCGACAGCTAGTTGCTGTGATTCGCACAAAGCTTGTCCTGTGTGTGTGAAAGAGGCTCCCAGGATGAATGTGCCATGGAGATGTTCCCTGAGGGCTTCCTATGGCTGGTTCTATGATATGCTGAGGCTCTGAGGTCAAGGCTGTGAATGGAAACTCAACCTGAGGGAAACACGTGTTGTGTCTCTTTGTATAAATGGCTGCTACTCTGTACCCCCAAACAAGCTGCTTAAATAGGGATGTCACACATTTTACAGTGTCCAAATCTCTCATCCACTCCCAGGGAAGGAAGGACTGATTATCCCTGAGTCCTATCCTTCAACCTCTGAGAACTCTTCATTCACTTTCCCCAGAACAGCAGGCCTGAGGGTAGGAGAAGGCTTGTCATGTCTCCATCCCCAGCACCCTGACTGTTGAGTGAGCCCGTGACTTAGAGGTAGGGAGGAGGGTGAGATGAATGAGTGTCCTCTGGTCCCACAGCCAGTCCTTCCCCGGCCCTACCCCCAGCACCTCCACCCTTCCATTCCCTCTGCCCTTGTACTTGCCCTTGGATTTCCTCTCATATTCATTCAAGGCTTCCCAGAGTTCTATCTCAGAGCTGAAATCTCTCTTAAACCATCTTTTCCTTTGTGTAAAATCTTATCCCTTGATAGTTGAGTGACTTCACTCAGGACAAGGGGAGAACTGGGAGTATGGCAAAGACAGGAGGGTCTGAGGTGTTGCTTAGTTTCTTATCTCACTTTTAAACTAGGGTGTGGAGCACGTAACACACAGCAAAGGCATACATCACAGCATTTCACCAGAACCAGATCCCCTACACCTGTGACAGGGAGGGAAATTAGCTTTGTTGGCCCCTGACCTCTGTGTCCATGAACTGTGAACTTCCAGATGTTCAAGCTGGTTTTATAAAAGGCAGAGGAACCAGAGATCAAATTGCCAACATCTGCTGGATCATCAAAAAAGCAAGAGAGTTCCAGAAAAACATCTATTTCTGCTTTATTGACTACGCCAAAGCCTTTGACTGTGTGGATCACAATAAACTGTGGAAAATTCTGAAGGACATGGGAATACCAGACCACCTGACCTGCCTCTTGAGAAACCTATATGCAGGTCAGGAAGCAACAGTTAGAACTGGACATGGAACAATGAACTGGTTCCAAATAGGAAAAGGAGTATGTCAAGGCTGTATATTGCCACCCTGCCTATTTAACTTATGTGCAGAGTACATCATGAGAAACGCTGGGCTGGAAGAAGCACAAGCTAGAATCAAGATTGCTGGGAGAAATATCAATAACCTAAGATATGCCGATGATACCACCCTTATGGCAGAAAGTGAAGAGGAACTAAAAAGCCTCTTGATGAAAGTAAAAGAGGAGAATGAAAAGTTGGCTTAAAGCTCAACATTCAGAAAACTAAAATCATAGCATCTGATCCCATCACTTCATGGGAAATAGATGGGGAAACAGTGGAAACAGTGTAAGACTTTATTTTTGGGGGCTCCAAAATCACTGCAGATGGTGATTGTAGCCCTGACATTAAAAGGCGCTTACTCCTTGGAAGGAAAGTTATGGCCAACCTAGATGGCACATTGAAAAGCAGAGATATTATCTTGCCAATAAAGGTCCATCTAGTCAAGGCTATGGTTTTTCCAGTGGTCATGTACGGATGTGAGAGTTGGACTGTGAAGAAAGCTGAGCACGGAAGAATTGATGCTTTTGAACTGTGGTGTTGGAGAAGACTCTTGAGAGTCCCTTGGACTGCAAGGAGATCCAACCAGTCCATTCTAAAGGAGATCAGTCCTACGTGTTCATTGGAAGGACTGATGCTGAGGCTGAAATTCCAATACTTTGGCCGCCTCATGCAAAGAGTTGACTCGTTGGAAAAGACCCTGATGCTGGGAGGGATTAGGGACAGGAGGAAAAGGGGATGACAGAAGATGAGATGGCTGGATGGCATCACCGACTCGATGGACATGAGTTTGAGTGAACTCCGGATGTTGGTGATGGACAGGGAGGCCTGGCGTGCTACAATTCATGGGGTCACAAAGAGTCGGACACGACTGAGCAACTGAACTGACCTCCGTGTCACTGGCAGCCCTTCCCAACACTCCAGGTCTTTGGCCTGTTCCTACCTCTTCTCAAAGTGAAAATAAAAGTATTAGTCGCTCAGTCATGTCCTAGTCTTTGTGACCCCATGGACTGTAGCCTGCCAGGCTTCTCTGTCCATGGATTCTCCAGGAAAGAATATGAGAGTGGGTAGTCATTCCCTTTTCCAGGGGATCATCCCAATCCCAGGGATCAAACCCAGGCCTCCCACATTGCAGGCAGATTCTTTACCATCTCAGCCACCAGGAAAGCCCTCAAACTCATGTTTATTATCTGGCTCCAGTTGTTGGGTGGAAAATTATCTCATTTGCTTATTGCATAATAATAACAAAAGAAAAAGAGTGGTATCAAGATAAGACTGAAGCTCACTATCCAATGTTTCAAAGGGAAGAAATAAATCATTCCAGAAACTGCCCTCATGTAAAATTCCAAATAAGTGTGAAAGAAAGTGAAAGTCACTCAGAATACTGGAGTGGTAGCCTTTCCCTTCTCCAGGGGATCTTCCCAAGCCAGGGATCAAGCCCAGGTCTCCTGCATTGCAGATGGATGTTTTACCAACTAAGCCACCAAGGAAGCCCAAGTGCAGTACTAAACCAATGGCTTGTGATGATTTAGAATGACCCAGAGGGATGGGATGGAGAAGGCAATGGCACCCCACTCCAGTACTCTTGCCTGGAAAATCCCAGGGATGGGGGAGCCTGGTGGGCTGTCGTCTATGGGATCACACAGAGTTGGACACGACTGAAGCGACTTAGCAGCAGCAGCAGCAGAGGGATGGGATGGGGAGGGAGGTGGGAAGGCATTCAGGATGGGGAACACATGTACACCCATGGTGGATTCATGTCAAAATATTGTACTTGGCATCCAATTAAAATAAATAAATTTAATTAAAAAATAGAAAAGGAAGCAGTGATCATTGGAACAACCTCTTGGGTTCAATACATAAAGGATTGTAATGCTGAATTAAATGTGCATGCTTATAAAGGCTGATGGATCTGATGAAAACTGTAGTGAAATACTAGCATTAAGATTTTAGCAGGCAACTGTCTGTTTCTTAAGATGCTCTTGAGATACTGTACTGAGTGTGAGTATATATATTCATACACACACATATATATTAATGTTCATGTGATTAGTAAAGGGATGATGGTACTGTGTTTATCTTTCTCAAGTGTTTAGCTCTTAGAAATGTGTACTCGAATATCAGTGGGTGAAATATGTATCTGGAAGTTGTGCTAAACATTGGTGGCACTACTGTAAAAGAGGAGAGCTTAATGAAATGAGATGGAAAACATGTGAATAACTGGTGAAGCTTGTTTCGTGGAAGTTCATTGTGCTATTCTACTTTTGGATATGTTTGAAAATTTCTATAATAAAAAGTTTAAACACCTACTTGCCATGATAGGATATGAACAAATAAGAACTAAGGACAGGGTTTTTGATCAGATGAATTCCCAGTGTTTTAGGGTTGGGAACTCAGCATTCCTCATGATACTTCCTTAATAGGCAGGCACAGAAGAGAGAATTATTATTCATTATGCAGAAAGAAATGTGTATGTGAGTCAAGAAGCAACAGTTACAACCAGATGTGGAACAACTAATTGGTTCAAAATTGGGAAAGGAGTACATCAAGGCTGTATTTTGTCACCCTGCTTATTTATCTTCTATGCAGAGTACATCATGCAAAATGTCTGGCTGGATGAATTACAAGTTTGAATCAAGATTTCCAGCAGAAGTATCAACAGCCTCAGATATGTGGATGATACCACTGTAATGGCAGAAAGTGAAGAGAAAATTAAGAACCTCTTGATGAGGGTGAAAGAGGAGAGTGAAAAAGCTGGCTTGCAACTCAACATGAAAGAAAACTAAGATTATGGTATATGATTCCATCACTTCATGGCAAATAAAAAAGGAAAAAGTGAAAGCAGTAACAGATTTCATTTTCTTGAGCTCCAAAATCAATGCAGATGGTGACTGCAGTTATGAAATTAAATGACACTTGCTCCTTGGTAGAAAAGGTATCACAAAGCTAGAGAGTGTATTAAAAAGCAGATGTTACATTGCCGACAAAGGTCCATATAGTCAAAGCTCTGGTTTTTCCCATAGTTATGTATCCATGTGAGAGTTGGAGCATAAAGAAGGCTGAGGGCCAAAGAACTGATGCTTTTGAATTGTGGTCTGGAGAAGACTCTTGAGAGTCCCTTGAATAGCAAGGATATCAAACCAGTCAATCCTAAAGGAAATCAACCTTGAATATTCACTGGAAGGATTGTTGCTGAAACGTCAATACTTTGGCCACCTAATGCAAAGAGCCATCTCATTGGAAAAGACCCTGATTCTGGGAAAGAATGAAGGCAAAAGGAGATGGGGGTGGCAGAGGATGAGATGGTTAAATAGCTTCACTGACTAAATGGACATGAATTTGAGCAAACTCCAGGAGACAGTGGAGGACAGAGGAGTCTGGTGTGCTCTAGTTCATAAGGTCTCAAAGACTTGGACATGACTAAGTGACTGAATAAGAACATGAAAAACCAAGGGAATGAGGGCACAGTTATATTTAAAAACATGGTTGTCTCTGCAGACAAATGTTCTAAGGTTTGCTGCTAGTACCTCAGCAAGTTCATTCCAGAGCCCTCTCTCCATTGCCCTCACATCTCAGTTTGCTGTCCAGACCTCTAGACTTCCTTCATTTAAAAATAAGCCTGGGAGGAGTTCCCTGGTGGCACAGTGAATAAGAATCCACCTGCCAATGCAGGGGACACAGCTTCGATCCCTGGTCTGGGAAGATTCCACATGCTGTGGAACATCCAAGCCTGTGTGCCACAACTGCTGAGTGCCCATGCTGCAACTCCTGAAGCCCACATACCTAGAGCCTGTGGTCCACAACAAGGGAAGTCACTGCAACCAGAATCTCACACATCACAATGCAGAGCAGCCCCTGCTCTCCTCAACTAGAGAAAGCTGCATGAAAGCAACAAAGACTGAAAGACTAGCACAGCCAAAAATAAAACAAGTAAACAAACAATCATGGGACTAACCTGCCTTCTTTCCTTTTTTTTTTTTTTTTTTTTTTAATGTCACACTGTGTGGCAGGGGGGGTCTTTGTTCCCCAACCAGGGAAAATAAGATTAAACCTGTACCTCCTGTATCGGGAGCACATAGTCGTATTAACCACTCGACCGCCAGGGAAGTCCCTTTTGTTGTTTTTTTTAACTTTTGGGTTTTTTGGCCCTACCTTACTGATTTTCAATCAGTTCCTTGATCAAACTTTCACCCCACGTGAGAAATAAATTCCTTTATCAGACTTCAACACTATATGAGTGTTGGATCAACTAACTACAACAGGGTGAAAGAGAACTTTACATTCCACATACTATCCTTTTGCCACCCAACTATGAGTATCCCCAACACAAGACCAGATTCCTTCTTCAGAGCAGGTGGAATGTTGAAGGAGGGAAGCAGAGAGAGGATTGAGAACTGGATCATAGTGATGGGTCTGTCCCCCCAAGTACTGCTGAGTTCATCTCCCGGTCTCTGCAGTCCCATCTGCTCATCTCAGCTCCACCTCCACCACTCAAGCCAGGTGAGGAGTATTTCTCTCCCGGAAGACAGAGGAAACTCTGCATTCACTCTAGCCCAGTGGTTCTCAACCAGGAACTGGCTTCCCTGAGGATACCTCACCAACAACGTCTGGACACATTTTTGGTTGTCACGACTGAGGGAGGAGGTGACTACTACATCCAGTGGATAGAGGTCGGGGACGCTGTGACACACCCTGCAATGTACAGGTCCCCTCACCAACAAAGACTTGTCTGGTCCAAATGTCAACAGTGCTAAGTTTGAGAAAGCCTGCTCCATTCCCCCTGTAAAACCTGAAATGCATAATCATGCTGTTTCTTTAAAGAGAACATCAGGTCATGTCACCCCATTGCTTAAAACTTTTCAACGGTTTCCCACTCTTAGTAGGAAGATTAAAAACAAACAAAACCTCCTTAGCTCCTTGAATTTGCATGACTGGACACTCACCTCCCCTCTTTTCTTATATTACTTGCAGTAACCAACCTAACCTTATTCCTGTTTTTCTAGAAAGTGTCATACTTCCTCTTCCCTCACAGGGTCTTGCTATTCTCTTTTATAAGTCAATTTCTCCCCTCTCACCAGCCTCTGCCCCTTTTCCCTGCTCACTGCTGCCTTCTAATCCTTTAGGAGACCTCACCTTGAAGGTGACTCCATCACAGACTCCCTCCCTGACCACCAAGCTGTACTAAAGCCTAAGATGAGAGGCCACATGGGGAGAGAAACCAGGCCACCCCAGGTCCTCCAGCCATCCCAGCTCAGGCTGGAGTGGAAGTGAGTCCCATCTGGACACCCAGTGCCAGCGGGGTCCCTGGCTGTGGGCAGGCCTGTGAGTGAGCCCAGGAGGCCAGCAACAACTCTGCCTCATCAGCCTCACAACTGTACTGAGTAATGAAAAAGTGACCACTGCCTCAGGGTGCTTATGTCTCAGGTGGTTGATGTAGTGACAGACAGCAGATTCATTCTCCCTGGTGTTCCTGACTGTGCAGTAAGGAGAGCTCCCTGCTACTGTGGGGAATTTCCCCCTAACCTCCTGCTCTGTCCCCTTCACAGGACTGCTCTCAGGACCTGAGTTTTTGAGTCACGGTCCACTTGACAGGCTGACGCTCTCTCCCCATTAGGTCAGTGAGTGGATGTGGGGAGACTGTTCCCCTTTCTATCTCACCTTCTTGTCCCATCAGGCTCCCTGGAACTGCAGCCCTGCACTGGGCAGGGATGGTCTCAGTTAACTCAAGAACCAGAATAGGTTTCAAAGGGTCAGTATCTATTTCAGTAAGCAGGGAAAGAGCTAAAGTTTTTCACAATTTGTCTTTTCCTATATTATAAAGGGGAAATCACTTAGAGAATTGAGACTAGGCTTCCCTTGTGGCTGAGATAGTAAAGAATTTGCCTGCAATATGGAAGACCCAGGTTCAATCCCTGAGTTGGGAAGAGCCCCTGGAAAAGGGAATGGCAATCCACCCCAGTACTCCTGCCTAGAGATTTCCACAGACAGAGTAGCTTGGCAGGCTATGGTTTATGGGGTCGCAGAGAGTCGGAAACAACTGAGTGACTACAATTTCTTTCTTTGGAGGGAACTCCCCATGGCAACATAATCCCTCTTGAACCTGGGTTTTTACTGAGGGTCCCCTTCCACTCTGTTCACATGAATCTCTACCTGCCTCCTGCAGGAGACCCATCCTCATGGGAAAATCCCATCCCCATGAAGGTCTCATCACTTGAGTCAGGCTCCATTCCCTGGCCACCCAGTAAATCTTGAGTTTAAATCCTCAGTTTAGCATGACAGGGTGTTTCTTGGGGCTCATGTCAGGAAAACTGGGGGCATCTGAAGGAGAAGATGCTCTTGGTTTCTGGGTCTAGTGTGAACCTGGTCACCCAGACAACAGATTTCCCTCAAGAGTCCCACTCTGAGAGGCTCCTGAGAATCTGGTTCTTTAAGTCTTTGACCTGATAGAACAGGAAGGTATGTCAGCCTCACCTGGCTTCTATCAGGAGGGGAGGCATAGATTTTCAAGAGTAAATATAACTTTTAAAGGGAATGATGCAAACTACAATGGTATTAAGTAATAATTTTCTTAACTAGTCTGCTGCTTCTCCCTTACCTACGTCTCTAGGAGAATCATACTCTTATTGAGCAGAAGGGGGTTGGATTTCTTCCTGTTCTGTTACCCACCATCCCACGTTAGACCCCAACAAGCATCCTTTACCAGGTGTGGCTAGTTCCAACAGAACTTGCTCTGGAGCACATGCTCCCCACTAAAAGCCCTCCAGGGGCTGCTGCCAGTGGTTCATGTGAATGGAGAGGGGCGGGGTTCTCGGGAGTCCGGGCTCAGCTGTGTAGCTACGCACCCAGATCCAGTGCCAGGTGCATCGTCTCTGCCCACCGCCCCCTGGCCACCATCTTGATCACAGCCCCGGGAGCAACGTCTCTGCCCTCGGCCCTCTGCACTGAGGTGTCCATGGAGCCATTTCTCCCCAGGGAGTCTTGTCTGTAGGGCCAGGGATGCGAGCCCTCTGCAGGAGGTGACTCGTGAGCAAGTGAAAGTCAACTCAGCACAAAGGGAAAGAAAAAAGGTTAGATTTTTATTTTATGACCCAGATTCTACTTTCTGTTGTTTAGTTGCTCAGTCGAATCCAACTGTTTTGTGACCCCGTAGACTGTAGCCCACCGTCCTCCTCTGTCCATTCGATTTCCTGGGCAAGAATATTGGAGTGCGTTGCTGTTTTTTTCTCCAGGGGATCTTCCCAACCAGGCATCAAACCTGCGTCTCTTGTGTCTCCGGCATTGGTAGGCGGGTGCTTTACCACTGAGTCATCTGGGAAGCCCCGGATTCTACTTTTACTCCAGGGAATTGTTGGTGGCTTTGCTAGTTACTGCTTCATCAGCACCTGGCCTCCTGGAATATTAAGGGCACCACCTTACCTTTAATGACTGTTTCCTTTGTTACCTGTGGTGACAATCCAATGAAGAGAAAGAGACCAATTTCTTCCCTAAGCACAAAGAAATAATCAACTTTGTTTGTTTTGTTGTTGTTGTTTTTTACTCACAAAGTAACTCCCTCTTGGCAGGGGTTTGATGTTGCTCCTGAAATTAGTGGAATTCCTTGGAGTCCCTCATTTGAGGAAGACAACTAGGTACTGTTTAAATAGGAAAGGGAAGAGACTAGGCATCAGGGTGCAAGAGAACCATGTCTGGGCTCCTGGGTAGGGGGCTAAGATGGCCTCATCCCTATGGGAACTGTGTCTATGCTTGTGAGACAGGAAGGAGGGGGCACAATGGTTAACAAAATGAGGACAGGAGCATAGATATTAAGAAAAACAGGATCCCACAAAAACTGGCTCAAACTAGCTACAATCAAGATGGTGTTGAGTATGATCTGGTCACTGACCTCTAACTCATTACACCTTCATTAGAACACTAAAAATCATTCCCCTTGCACCATGACAGGCATTGTGATAGTTCCAAGGCTGACCATGAAAGGCAAAAAATGTTCCGTGACCCAGCTCCTGACACTCCCCGTCCCTTCCTCAGAATAGCAAGAATATTCTTCCCACTTGCTATCCTATGAAATTCCCCAACCCATTAAAACTCACAACCCCATACTTTGGGGGCACTCTTGCCTTCTGAGAAAGTCCACATTCTGTCTGTGGAGTGTGTACCTCTCTGAATCAGTCCATTTTCACTCTATTTCAGCTCGCTCTTGTATTCTTTCCTGCAGAAGCCAAAGACCCTCATTGGACAGCTAGTCTCAGGGCTCCCAGGACACGATATTTCCTTCTCCTGCACCACTAGTAACCTGGAGAATGAAGGATAGAGATTATAGATCTAACCTGATTATAAGTAGTTGACCTGTATTTAAGAAGAATTCTCATTTATTGTCCTAGTGTCTCTTAAACTCTAGCAAAGTCTGGTTTCTGCTTTCCCAGCAGATTTTTTTTTTTTTTTTTAACTTGTTTTGTTTTTAAAATCTACTTTGGTGCCAGTGCCAGCTGGCAAAGTCAACCAGGTCCCAAGAACATGCATGGCAGGGCTGAGAAAGGAAACTAAAGCAAGAGAAATCTACAACAAAGATGGGGTCAAAAGGTTCAGACATGTCTCCACAAAGGGACGCAGTCTGACACCAACTTTATTCAGCATCTCATATTTATACAGAAGAGCGTGAGAAAGACAAGACAGTTAGCATTTTTCTTGGTTGACCTATACATCTTACAAAAAGTCACAAGAAATCTTGAGAGCATGGGAATGGCACCCTGTTATTATTTCTTACACCAGATAACATTTCTCTGTGTGTGAGAAGTTTGCACAGAATCCAGGTGCCTGTAGTAAATAAGCGCCTAATCTCTGGGGTGGCGGGACAGAGAGCTATGTTTGCAAGCAAACCCTCAAGGACTGAGGCAGCTCCAAGAGCTGTGTCCTTCGGACAAAAGACCCCGTTCTCAGGGGCAGCTCCCTGCATCTCCTTTCTTTTTTTTTTTTTTTTTCCCTATTCTAACTACCTAGCATAACCATATACAAAACTTTTCCTCAGGGTTGACTTTTCACAAACCTTATCCCTTTCTGTACCCATTACTGTCATCGTCCATCTAAAAAGCCACCTGTAAGTTAGGCTTACTTCCTTTTCCCTTCACAAAATGCAATTTCATTCCTCATACCCTTTTTTTTTTTTTTCACATTCATTTTATTTATTTTTTTTTTCAGTTGTATGTTTTTGTTTTTTTTTAATTTTATTTTATTTTTAAACTTTACACAACTGTATTAGATTTGCCAAATATCAAAATTAATCCGCCACAGGTATACATGTGTTCCCCATCCCGAACCCTCCTCCCTCCTCCCTCCTCCCTCCTCCCTCCCCATTCCATCCCTCTGGGTCGTCCCAGTGCACCAGCCCCAACCATCCAGTATCGTGCATCGAACCTGGACTGGCAACTCATTTCATACATGATATTTTACATGTTTCAATGCCATTCTCCCCAATCTTCCCACCCTCTCCCTCTCCCACAGAGTCCATAAGACTGTTCTATACATCAGTGTCTCTTTTGCTGTCTCGTACACAGGGTTATTGTTACCATCTTTCTAAATTCCATATATATGCGTTAGTATACTGTATTGGTGTTTTTCTTTCTGGCTTACTTCACTCTGTATAATAGGCTCCAGTTTCATCCACCTCATTAGAACTGATTCAAATGTATTACTTATGTTCCTTTAACTGCAGACCATTTCCATAGATGGAAGCCTTTATCATCCATAGATCATCAATCAGTTTTTTAATTAAACAAGGTGCAAGAACTAAAACAGTTAAAATGGGGATGGACTGACCCTCCCAGCCCACTGGTTGGAGAAGGGGAGGATCGGGAAAATAAGCCCAGTAAGCATTTGAATATTCTTTAGAATGTGCAGTATTAATCTGATTTAAGATAATTAATAAGGTTATCAGGAAGCTTAAAGGCGATATCAGATCACCCTGCACAGCAACACGATTCTGTGCCTCTCGCATCAATGTCTGAAGTTGTTGCCGAGATGGTAATTCATCATGCTCTTGAATCGCCAATCTCTTCATCTGGTTTACTAGAGATCGTCTGCTCCGTGAGTACCAACCTTTCCGGCAGCCAGCGCGGCGCTTTGGCATCCTGTGGGAAAACACAAACATGCCCTTGTCCCCAGATTAGTACAGGATCTGGTCCATACCATTTTCCTACAAGTGGGTCTTTCCAAAAGACTTTAGGTCTTATTGTTTGTGCATCAAAATTCCAAAATCGCTGTGCTGCTGAATGGCCACTTATATCCAATTGTAAAAAATTTAGAACAAATAAAGCATGGTTTAGAGAGTTGGAGGGGGTGTTGGGATACAATTCCCCCTTCTTTAGTTTTTGCAATTGATGTTTGAGAGTTTGATGTGCCCGTTCAATAATTTCTTGACCTTGAGGATTATAAGGGATACCTGTTTTATGTGAGATAGACAATTGTGTACAAAATAGTTGAAAATTTTTTCCAGTGTATCCTGGACCATTGTCTGTTTTTATGGTCTTAGGGGTTCCCATAACAGCAAAACATTTAATGCAATGAGCTATACGTTGTTTGTTAGCTTCTCTGGATTGTAGAGAGGCATGTAAAAAGCCAGAGAAGGTGTCAATAGTAACATGAACAAATTTTTGTTTACCAAATTCAGGAATATGAGTAACATCCATTTGCCATATATCGTTTGGCAACAATCTTCGGGGATTAACTCCATAATGGGGGACACTAAAAACTTGAGGACGTGTTTGACATTGCTTAACAATCTGTCTGGCAGCTTCTCGAGTAATGTCAAATTGAAGTCTTAAGCTATTACTGTTTTGATGGTGTAAGCTGTGAGAAGTTTTTGCCATTTGTTCCAATGAAGGAAATATCATACGTGTAGCTTCATCAGCCAAAGCATTGCCTCATGCTAAGGGTCCAGGAAGTCCAGAGTGAGCACGAATATGACCAAAATAGCACTTATTAACTCTGGAGCAAATTAAATGTTGTATATCACGAAAAAGAGTTTGGATAGTAGAATTCAGAGTACCAATAAATGGAACAGTCTCAATAGCGTTTAAGGCTCTTATGATATATTGACTGTCTTTCCCTGTAATGCCGCGGCCAAAGTTATGCCTTGAACGTACGAAGGGCCGATATCGGCACAAATCCGTACATAATCGGATAAGCATCCCTTTTTGTCTGTAAGGTCTCAAGGCAGCTTGACAAGGCGAATTGGCATTCTCATAAGCAAGCTGTTTAGCCAACACCATCCCCGCCTGCTCATCCCCTATCACTTTACCAATTGCCTCAAGCAGGCGGGCAACAAAATCCTGATATGGTTCATCTGGCCCCTGGCGAATTTTAGATAAATCTTCAGTCTTTTTATCAGAATTTGGAAGTTTTTTCCATGCTCGTAGAGCCACAGCACTAATCTGAGGGTAGGCTCCAGGCAAATAATTGACTATTAGTGTCTCAATAATCTCCCTCTCCCACCATCATTTCATAAGTGGTGTTCAGTCCCTGTCACCGATTGATATCACCTGTGATCCCACACTGTTCAACAAACTCAGATTTCCATAGTAAATAATCTCCTCCAGATAGACAAGCTCGAGCAACCAGTTTCCAATCATTAGGTGGCAGATTTTGATTTCCTAAAGCCTCTATAATAGCCTGAGTAAACGGCGCAGTCGGGCCATATTGTGCACAAGCCATTTTTAACTCTTTAAGTTGTTTAAAGGGCAGCAGTTCATAATACCTCTGTTGTTGAGAATTTTCAAATACTGGATAGATTCCTGAAAACCCAGGAATATGTTCTCCTTCATTAGCTCGCTTAATCGCTTGTTGAAGAGGAGATAATAATATCTCACTTCTAATTTTTATGTTTTCACCAGGCAAAGAAGCAGGGATAGATATAAGCTCTCTCGGTTCTACAAAAGGTGGAGGTGGATCAAGTTCAGCAAGAACCGAGGGAGGACATGCTGGAGGCACAGGCTGACTGGAGTGGGAGTCTCCCTGTGCATCCCTTTTTACTGCTATAACAATCTTCTGAATTAAATTTTCCAGTTGTTCTTCAGAAAGCCCTGAATGCTTTAATTCCCCTTTTCCCGGGGGGGATTGCATGTTAACCATTATTTCCCAAGGCATATCCTCTATATGGTACTGAGCTGTTTGTTCATTTAACTCTTCTTGTTCATCAGAGCTTAACACATCATCACTCCCTCCAGCCTTACAAGCTGTTCCCTCAGGCACAGCATAAAGCGGCTCAGGCGGAGGGGCAGAAGGCTCTGCAACTCTGGGTTCTGTGGAATCTCTGAGAGCCGTTTGAATTTTATGTCCCTCATGTTCAGGATACAGACAGTCTCTTATGAGAGTCCACAAAGAAAAAGCATCCACAGGTACACGATTGGGACCATGTAAGGAGTAATATGTCTGCAATTGTTTTCCTACTTTTTTCCAAGTTTCCAGACTAACTGTTCCTTCCTCTGGAAACCAGGGACAAACTTCCACTATAAAAAGTAAAAACTTCTCTAGCTGTAACTTATTTACATGAATTTCCCTACCTTTTAACATAGTTTTCAACATATGTACAAATAACTGGCGGCTATTGCCTTGTCCCATGATTTATTACTCTCGACAGTAACACCCCCTGCCCTTTTACTTCATATAATTAGGAATTCCTTGTTACTTACTTCAATCCTGGCGGGCAGTGGCCGTCGTCGCGCTCCGATTCCCGAGTCCCTTTTTCGGGCGCCACCTGCCGGTGCCAGCCGGCAAAGTCGATCAGGTCCCGAGAACATGCACGGCGGGGCTTAGAAAGGAAACTAAAGCAAGAGAAATCTACAACAAAGATGGGGTCGAGAGGTTCAGACATGTCTCCACGAAGGGACGCAGTCTGACACCAACTTTATTCAACATCTCATATTTATACAGAAGAGCGTGAGAAAGACAAGACAGCATTTTTCTTGGTTGACCTATACATTTTACAAAGTCACAAGAAATCTTGAGAGCATGGGAATGGCACCCTGTTATTATTTCTTACACCAGATAACATTTCTCTGTGCGTGAGAAGTTTGCACAGAACTCCAGGTGCCTGCAGTAAATAAGCGCCTAATCTCTGGGGTGGCGGGACAGAGAGCTGTGTTTGCAAGCAAACCCTCAAGGACTGAGGCAGCTCCCAGAGCTGTGTCCTTCGGACAAAAGACCCCGTTCTCACGGACAGCTCCCCGCACTTTGGTATGGGATTTTAGGGCTTTCCTGATAGCTCAGTTGGTAAAGAATCCTCCTGCAATTCAGGAGACCCTGGTTTGATTCCTAGGTTGGAAAGATCTGCTGGAGAAGGGATAGGCTACCCACTCCAGTATTCTTGGGTTTCCCTGGTGGCTCATCTGGTAAAGAATCCGCCTGCAATGCAGGAGACCTTGGTTCAATGCCTGTGTTGGGAAGATCCCCTAGAAAATCGAAAGACTACCCACGCCAATGTTATGGCCTGGAGAATTCCATGGACAGTGCATGGGGTCACAAAGAGTTGGACACGACTGAGTGACTTTCACTTCTCTTAGCTTCATGGGATTTTAAAGAAGGGTGTAATTCGGTCTCATCTGCTCCCCAGCTGGACGGCACATACTTCATCTCCCTCTATGGCATTCTCTCATCCTGTCTCTAGATTCCATAAGCCTGTTGCTTTCTGCTTTCTGAATTTTCCAGACCCCAAGTGGGCAATCAGGATTTTCTACTTCACTCGTAATACAGGTTTATGGCATGGGAGTCTCCTCTACAAAGCTGATAACTCTGCTGGCTTCTAGAAGGAGGTAAGGCATGAGCCATACTTGAAGGGGTTTCTATCATATCCTCTATCCCTCCCTTCTTTGGGGATGGTGATCACTGGGGACAGATGTCTCCAGCTCTCTGCCTCTCATTCCCAGACCTTTGCTCTCCTCTGACTTGGGTTTTGATCTCTGTTCTGTGGAGGAAATCGTGGTTGGCTGTTTTCTTGCCAATTGTGCTCTTTATACCAGCACCAGTACCCTTTAAGCTATAACCTCAAGAATTCCATTTTCATTCCTTTTACACAAACATTCACACCATAGCAAGGGACAGTCAATTTAATATTCTGGTAAAATATCTTTCTGTAATTGTTTCCACTTATTGAACATCTCTTCTGTGCTAGGATCTGCAGTAAGCTCTTTCACATCAACAATAACTCCATGAAATTTATACTGATTTTCAGTACCCCCTTTACAGATGAGAAACTATGTTCAGGGAGTATGATTATCACCCAGAGGTAGAAGAGTTGTCCCTGTTAGGAGGTGCCCTTCCTTATTTATCTGATACATCTGCTGGGAACCTAAGAGTTTCCAAGTTTTGGAGGGATCAGGTAGAAAGAAAAGACTTGTTTTAGTTCTACTTACAAAGGTCTAATTTTCCAAATTGTTGTTAAGTCATAATTATCTTGAAGGGAACTGTTTCATTATATCTGGAAAATGCAAACTTAAACTGGTAATATTTTAGACAAAAACCATAAAAATCATAGCTGCATTCACCAGTTCACTCAGAAACAAATCCTTTTTGTTAACAGTTTTATGAAGCCATTAGGCTTTCTGCTAGATCTATAAAATTTCTTACAAAGTTGAGTAGCATCTGAATTTTATCAGAAACCTGTATTTATCAAAAGCCCTTTCTATGAATCTTCTTGAACATGAAACACTTTTGCAAAACTATCCGAGTACAACAATACCAATCTGTAAATGATAGAAGATCTTTCCATAAGTGTGCATGCTGCACAGGTTAATAAACTGTATTTCTCTTGTTTATCTGTCTTACATCATTTGAATTTCCAAGGCTCCATCCAGAGAACCTAGAAGTATAAAATAAAGAGGAATTTCCCTCTCCCCTACACAGTAAAGTATACATAATGTAAAACTAACCCTTTTAACCATTTCTTAAATGCACTGCTCTGTGGCAGTAATTATATTCACATTGTTGTGACTCCATCTTCAGAATTTCTACATCTTCCCTTTAGATTTTATTAGGTTTGTCATAGCTTTCCTTCCAAAGAGCAAGTGTCTTTTAACATTATGGCTGCAGTCACCATCCACAGTGATTTTAGAGCCCAAGAAAATAAAATCTATCACTGCTTCTTCCACTTTTTCCCCATGTATTTGCCATGAAGTGATGGGTCCAGATACCATGATCGTAGCTCTTTGAATGTTGAGTTTCAAGCCAACTTTTTCACTCTCGTCTTTCACCCTCAAGAGACTCTTTAGTTCCTCTTTGCTTTGTGCCACTAGAGTGATATCATCTGCCTCAGTTCAGTTCAGTCATTCAGTTGTGTCTGACCCTTTGCGACCCTGTGGACCGTAGCACACTAGGCTTCAACTGCGTATCTGAGGTTATTGATATTTCACCTGGCAACTGTGACTCCAGCTTGTGCTTTATCGGGCTGGGATTTTGCATGATGTAGGGATGGGGGAGCCTGGAGGGCTGCCGTCTATGGGGTCACACAGAGTTGGACACGACTGATGAGACTTAGCAGCAACAGCAGTCTGGATATAAGGTAAATAAACAGTATGACAGTATATAGCCTTGTTGTACTCCTTTCCCAATTTTTGTCTGTCTGAAAAAGTATTCATTTTTCCTTCACTTTTGAACAATCATTTCACAAATTACAGAATTCTAAGTTGGTGTTTTTTTCTCTCAACACTTAAAACTTTTTCACCCTACTCTCTTCCATGTTTGCTTGGTTTCTGAGGAGAATTGAATATAATTTTTATCTTTATTTATCTATAGCCAAAATGTTTTTTATTTAATTTGAAAATAATAAGCCTAGTTAGGGCCCCCCCCCCCATTTCTGTTACACTGCCTTTTATCGCTAGCATTTACTCTTGGTTCTTTCTTAGAATCTCCGTCTTTCTGCTTTTATCACCCATCTGTTTTTATATATTGTATACTTTATCCATTAGAGTCCTTGGCATATTATTCATGTTATTGTTATTGTTTAGTTTCTCTGTAGCAGTTGACTCTTTTGTGACCCCAAGGACTGTAGCCCACCAGGCTCCTCTGTCTGTAGGATTTCCCAGGGAAGAATACAGGAGTGGCTTGCCATTTTCTTCTCCAGGAGATCTTCCTGCCCCAGGGATCAAACCCAGGTCTCCTGCATTGGCAGGCAGATTCTTTACCACTGAGCCACCAGGGAAGGCATAGTTGCCTTTCAATTCCTCATCTGATATTTCCAACATCCCTGCCATGTCTGGTTCTGATGATGCTTTGTCTCTTCAAAAATATTTTTCTTTTTTCTTTTGCCTTTTGGTGTGTCTTGTAAGTTTTTCTTGAAATGCGGACATGATATCCTGGATTAAAGGCACTGCTAAATGAGGAGGTGAGGTGTGAGGGCAGGCAGATCCCATGATTAGGTCTCAGCCCCTCAGTGAGCCTCTTCCTCTGGACTGTGAACCTCACAAGTGTTTCTCATTTTTCTTTCCCCTACCCCATCCTTTATGTGGGACAGAATGGCCTGAGCCAGCTGTAGCTGGGTAGTCCCTTCTGAGGGTCAGCTGGGCTCAGTTAATACCCCAGAGGGTTAGACTCTAGTACTAGTTTTCATCTAGGGGCTTCTTAAGAGGACTGAGTGTTCTGGTCTATTTCAAATTGGCTACTATCACCCCACTCCTAGCAGGAAGGCTGAGGGGATTTTCCCTGGTATTCCTGTAGGATCCTGGTGAAGCTCCTGGAGGTAAATCTCACAATATTGTGAGTCCCCCCATGACTGGGTCCCGTGGAGTTTTTACTCTCAGATTGTTGACACTGAGCCTCCAGCAGTTTGTCAGTTATGGCTCTGGTTTCCTCCCCAAGCACAGGTTCCCATGGTTGTTTCACCCTGAGGAAGCCTCAACTTCCTCTGTTCACCTGTGAGCCTCCCTACTCTCGGGGGTGGCAGTTTGCCTCCTTTGACAGATGCAAGAGCAGGTCTCCCTTTCCTCTTTTTTTTTTTTTTTTTTAATCTACACTCATGTAAGTTATCTTATCCAATACCATGGAATTTTTTTACCTTTTTTTTTTTTTTTTTTTGCTACCAGGTTTGCAGAAGACTGACTCTCTGGTTTTGGCTAAGTTTCTCTTCTAAGAAGCCTTCTTGACCACCTAATTTAAAGCAGGGCTTGCCAGCCATCTCTAGCCACTATCACTTCCTGTTCTTCATATTCCTCATCAAACCTAATGTTATCTTGTTCATCCATTTACTTTTTAACCATCTATCTCCCACTACTTCAATGTGAACACCATGAGAAGATAAACCTTACATATCTTGTAGTCCATTGATTCCCAGTGCTTTGAAAGATAGATGTATGGTAGATGTTAAAAAGCACTTGTTTAAAAATAATTCATAATTTGTTCAATCATGTTGCTGTTGCTAAAGTTAGAAGTTAGGACATTTCTAAATCCTATTACAATTTAATAATAACCACTGTTCTGAGAAACATTTGCATATAAATAAAATTGTGCATAAATACTTCTCTATAAATGACTTTTTTGCCTTCATCATCGTGTAAGTAAAAATCCTATTGAGTCAAATAAGATGAATGTTTTTAAGGCTTTTAATAGATATTGTCAGATTATGTTCTGAAAATGCTTTTCTAATTTATAGTTAACCAATAGACTACAGTGCCTATCACACTTTTCATTAGTGTGGGCTAGTCTGGTTTTTAAAGAGTGTTGCTGATTTAATAGGTGAGAATGAATATACTTCTACGTTTATATTATTTGTATCATTTTGCTGCAATTTTTTTTTTTTTTTACCTATTCCTTTTCTAGATTGTGAGCCCAATGAAAGCAGGGTTTTCATCTTTTTAGGTATATTATTCTCTGAGGACACACTTATCAACTCTTAGCAGTTTCCAGATAACTTATCTCAGTAATGGACTAGTTTTCCAAAAGGCTGAAAACAAAATAACTGAAGCTCCCATTATTATTATAATGTCTTAATATTGTTGTTTAGTCACTCAGTCATCCTCTTTAGTACCACATGGACTGTAACTGCCAGGCCCCTCTGTCCATGGGATTTCCCAGGCAAGAACACTGGAGTGGGTTGCCATTTCCTTCTCCAGGGGATCTTCCTAACCCAGGGATCAAACCCGGGCCTCCTGATTGGAAAGCAGATTCTTTATCACTGAGCCCCCAGGGAAGCCATTGGCCCAAATTGAGAAGTTTTGCTTAATTTTTTACATCAGGTCTCTATATGATAGTGAAATGATGCAAATGGGATTGAGGGCCAGTGGGAAGTGACACAGGAACTCATCACTAACAACAAAGTTCTGAAATGTGAGTGTGACTTCTTTCCATGAATTAGATCACATTCGAAATTCGTATACTAACATGACCTTACTTATTTGCTTTCTTGAATGGGAGAGAAATTTTTGGTGCTAAAGCCTTTCCACTGGTTACAGCCGTGCTATCCATAGAAATTTACAGTGAACCACATCTGTAAATTTAAATTTGTAGTAGCCCTGTGAAAAAGTTAATAGGGACAAATAATATTAGTAATCATGAGAAACGCTGGACTGAAAGAAACACAAGCTGGAATCAAGATTGCCAGGAGAAATATCAGTAACCTCAGATATGCAGATGACACCACCCTTATTGCAGAAAGTGAAGAGGCACTAAAAACCCTCTTGATGAAAGTGAAAGTGGAGAGTGAAAAAGTTGGCTTAAAGCTCATCATTCAGAAAACTGAGATCATGGCATCTGGTCTCATCACCTCATGGGAAATAGATGGGGAAACAGTAGAAACAGTGTCAGACTTTTTATCTTTTTTGGGCTCCAAAATCACTGCAGATGGTGACTGCAGCCATGAAATTAAAAGACGCTTACTCCTTGGAAGGAAAGTTATGACCAACCTTCGCATATTGCAAAGCAGAGACATTACTTTGCCAACAAAGGTCCATCTAGTCAAGGCTATGGTTTTTCCAGCGGTCATGTATTGATGTGAGAGTTGGACTGTGAAGAAGGCTGAGCGCCGAAGAATGGATGCTTTTGAACTGTGGTGTTGGAGAAGACTCTTGAGAGTCCCTTGGACTGCAAGGAAATCCAACCAGTCCATTCTGAAGGAGATTAGCCCTGGGTGTCCTTTGGAAGGAATGATGCTAAAGCTGAAACTCCAGTACTTTGGCTACCTCATGAGAAGAGTTGACTCATTGGAAAAGACTCTGATGCTGGGAGGGATTGGGGCAGGAGGAGAAGGGGACGACAGAAGATGAGATGGCTGGATGGCATCACTGACTCGATGGATGTGAGTTTGAGTGAACTCTGGGAGTTGGTGATGGACAGGGAGGCCTGGCGTGCTGCGATTCATGGGGTCGCAAAGAGTTGGACACGACTGAGTGACTGAACTGAACTGAACTGAAGATATTTTTAAGCCAATGTGTCAAAAATACTATATCAATGTGTAATAAATGTAAAAAACCATTGAGGCATAAAAAGTTTTATGCTGTCTTTGAAATCCATGTTGTATTGTGCAGTTAAAGGACACTTCAGTTTGGACCTGATGCATTTCAAGACCTCAAAATCATCATGTGAATATTGCTGCTGTATTAATATTATAAACCCAAGGTTTATAATATTAAAAAGGATTTTCATGGGTTCAAAGAGAAAGTGAATATAGTTTTCAATACTTGGAATGATGTTCCTCAGAGGTTTCATTGTTTGGGTTTTCCAGTCACAGACTTTGAGGCAAACATTTGAGTGAAAGTGGTTTATTTTGGAAGTGATCCCAGGAAAACACATGTAGGGAGTGGAGAAGTGAGACAAAGTGGGAAGGAAACCAACAAAAAGTGTGTTAGCAAGAAAGTTACTGCTTTTACAACTGGGCTCCTTCCCTTGTGTTCACCTTGGTAGACACAGTTATTCCAACTCATAGGCAAGGGCATTGGGGCATTTATCTACCCACTCCCCATCCATCACTGGTTAAGGGTTGAATCCAAGGTTTTTGGCTTGCTTTTCATATGGCCCCAGTGTGATTCCATAGCTAGAAAGAGGCCCTAAGTGGAGAGTTGCAGATAAGCAGTGGATTCCTTAGTCCTGGAGAAGAGTCAGAGGACATGAGCTAGAAAGTGACAGCTTCTGCTCCAGCAGGTCACACTGTCCAAGGAGGGATCCTGTTAGCCTCAGTATATTACAAAGACTTGATGTTACAAAGACTCTGCTTTATACCACTCATTCTATTCATTTATATATCCCTAGCTCCTGGAATAGTAGGTGTTTAATAAATGTTGACTGTATGACTTTCCCTGAGTGCCTGCTTTATTCTTTAAGGCTCTCAATGTAAATGGGACATATTGCTACCAATCATGGGTCATGTCCTTAAAACTCCCTCATCAGAAAGGAAAGAGAGGTTTTCTCTTTCTAGCTCCAGCAAAAAACAAAACAAAAATCACCCTCACCTCCCCAGCCCCTCACTGCTCAACATTCTCAAGGAAGAAATCCAGTTGGTCTGGTTAGCCATGAGGTTATCTCTCAACCAAGCCCTCTGGACAAGGTCATGGCATATGAAGATTGGCTAGATTTCAGCTGGGTACTCACTCCTGAGTTTACAGAGGTGGATATATCACTAGGAGAAGTGATAGAGAAATTATCACTATATTCAGAACTATGCATACCCACAGGATTATGTTTAAATTGTGAATCTCATTTTCCTATATGTCTTGGTTGAAAATGCTTAAGGACCTGCATTATCTCAGCTGAATCATTTTAGTACTGCTCTTATACCTGCTGCAGGTTTAACACTTGAAGTTTTGACGATTTGACAGAGATCCTATAGACCAGTCATTTTCAACCTTTTTGGAACCAGAGACTGGTTTCATGGAAGACAATTTTTTTCACGGATCAGGGATAGTGGGATGATTTCAAGATCATTCAATCAATTTATTTATTTTGAACTTTATTTCTATTATTATTACATTGTAATATATAATTAATTATACAACTCACTATATTTCAGAATCAGGGAGCCCTGAGCTTGTTTTTCTACAACTAGATGGTCTCATCCAAGGGTGATGGGAGAGAGCGACACCCGAAGTGTGTTCTTATGTCCAATCTACTTTGTGACCTTGCTTTGATTGCTGTCACTGCAGAAAACTCTGTTTTACAAAGATAGATTGTTTGAAATGGAAGCAGGCTTTTCAGGGCTTTGTGGCAATCTCTGCCACAGAGAATATCCTGTGGCAGGATATTCTGCCTTGACTTTAGAATGTATAGAAATTTGAAGTTGTCTCAAACATACTTTTAGGTCATCATCATTTGCAGTCTCACGAAGCTGATCCTCTTTCTAGCATGAACAAAGTCGATTCACCTGGCTTATTCACAGATGGGTCACAGATCCATTCCTTCCCAGTTCAAGAGTCTTTTGCTGTTGGGATGTAATGCTCAAACTCTTTAGAAAGCTGAGATAGGTGATCACCCACCAGCTGGGAGAAAGAAGTCCCTGGCTCAGTCTCTTTCAAAATCTCTGCTAATATTTGAAACATGTCAAAAATCTCAATGTTCACTTGTCACCCCCATAGATCCAGTTTGGCACGGAATGCAGCCACTTTACTTTGTTGGATAACTGATTGCCACATATATGTGTTGCAATGAACCCATAATTGAAGTAGAACTCTCAATATTTTATCTTAAATTAAGTTTTCTTTTTGTTGGCGGTCTTAGAGTCTTTTGCTGTCTCATCATTGGGTCTCTCCCCATTATCAAAGAAGCTCTCCAGCTGTGTTTGTTTTTCACTCATTTTGGTAAAGTTAGCTGTGGACTTACCAGACTGAGACAGAGACAAGTGTGCAGTGCAGGAATAGCCACTGATGGAAAATAATGGGCAGGCCTTGTGCACAATGAAATGAGTGTCAAATTCTGACTTGAAGCCTATCACGAGATCTGGCTGTCTAGTTGAAGTACATCAACTCATGCTACTGTACAGCCTGCCAGCAGATGCAGCTTTTCACTTGCCTCTCACTGAAAGGGTTTTGATATGAGTCTGCAAGCAATTGTCTTATTTTGGCCTCTGTGTCGTCAATCTCTCTGCTCGTGATAATCTGTGTTTGCAGGTGCTCCCCAGTGCTAGCATCATCACTTAAGCTCCACCTCACATCATTAGGCATTGGATTCTCATAAGGAGTGTAAAACCTAGATCCCTCATGTGGGCAGCTCACAATTAGATTTGTGCCTCTATGAGAATCTAATGCTGCTGCTGGTCTGACAGGAGGTGGAGCTCATGTGGTAATGCGAGTGATGAGTGGAGTGGCTGTAAATACTGATCAAGCTTCTCTCCCTTGCCCATCACTCACCTCTTACTATGTGGCCTGATTCATAACAGGCCACAGACCAGTGGTTGAGGACCCCTGCTGTAGACCATATAATATTTTATAGTTTGCACAGATACAAATTTTCACCATGTATCCCTGAGGTTTGTTTGGAAATGAATCATCAAGTCCAACAAGATTGAATTTCTCCTTAGATATTGTTTTGTCCTCCTCACTAGAGTCAATGGCTGGCTTCATTAACTCGGCATAATATATTCAATGTTCATCTGCTTTGTGGCATACATCAGTGTATTTATCTTGACAAGTCATATCCTATTGCATGTAATTCCAGATTTCATTTACCCATTCATAAGGTAGTGTACACTTTCTTCTTCCCACCCCTCACACCTTTATCTTCTATGAATAATGGTGTTATAACATTTGTATCTAAGTTTTCAAGTGGGCATATGTTTTCAATTATCTTGGATAGATAACTATGAGAAAAATTGCTGGGTTATGTGGTAACTTTGTGGTTGTACCATTTTACTTTCCCACCAGCAGTATATGAGGATTCCGGTTTCTCTGCATCCTCTCCATCACTTGTTATTGCTCCTTTAGTCATAGTATTGAGCCATTTCAGATCAATAAACAAGTGAAGATAGAGGTCTTATGACATCTCCCCCATTTGTAAGCTCTGTGTCTGGCCTAGTGGTCCTGCACCTGAAAGGCATTCACTGAACATCTGTGCAAAACAAAGTTTTATTTGTATGTTGTTTTAGGTTTTAGTTTTTAGAAAATGCTCTCACAAATCCTGAGGCTCACAGTAACCCTGTAGGAAGTAGGATGAGTGAAGGATCTGGTCCCCTGGTTCTAGAGCCACTCTTCTCTGAACAATTTAACACTGGATTTCAACATTTCTTCTAAACATCATATTAGTTTATGCTCATAAAAGAATGCTAAAATTTTCAAAAAACTCTTAGTTTTAAAAAATACAGCAGAAGCTGAGGGGACTGAATGATTTGACAGTTTAGAGATGACAATTATGGTCCTGAGATAGTTGGAACTGGAGAGAACAGTCTGGGGAATTGGGAAAAGGGAAGTCACCAGACTCCCAACTTCAGCAAGCAATTTCTTCATCTTTGAAGAAGAACTAGTAGCTGAACATTTATAGGGATGGAAAATGTAGAGAATTTCAAAGACAACTGGAAATTAGGTGAGGAGTGATTATTTAGATTGTAGATTGCATTATCTGAGAAAGAGTTAACACCAGAAAGATGGGTAATTGAAAACTGACGATTTTCAGCTCTGTCTTCCTTTTTGCAATAGAAAATTTCAAACCTGCATGCAAATTAAGAAAATAATATCAAGAAAATAGTATAATAAGCCACCATCATGCCCATTAATAGAAAATAATCAACACATTGCCATTGTTACATGTATGAGTTGTAAAAAATGTTTGAATACATTAAGGATTTCTTTAAAATTGATTTCTCCTTCAGCTTTATTGAGATCTAATTGACAATCAAAATTGTATATATTTAGATGTACAACTTGATGACTTGACATACATATACACTGAAATGCTCATCATACTAAGCCAATTAATGTATCTATCACTTCACATCTTAATCATTTAGATTTTTTTCTCTCTTTTATGTTGAGAACCCCTAAGCTGTACTCTCTCAGCAAATGAAAAGGACACAGTACAGAATTGTCCATTGTAGCCACATTGCCATGCCCTAGTTCTGCAGGACATATTCATCTTGCATAACTGAAACTAAAACTCATTGTTAATAACACCATTTTAGCCAAGGTGCATGGGAAATTATAAAAGAATAATGAGGTGATCTTGTTATAAGCCCCATAAACTTGGATCTTTCTTCATTTAGGATGAAAGGGAAGTAAAGCTTCTGAGCTGATAAGGCAGCCACAGAAATAATTTATCACTTATGAGTGAGGGCCCAAGATTTTGTTCTCAGTCCTACGGTCATTGATTCATTCAGATAGCATATTCTTGGCACTTTTCACACACTGACCATCCACTAGTGGGACAGTCATGCTGGACTTGGACTTGAATCCAAATCAAGATTATCATTTACTGATTCAAAGACCTTGGAGAAGTTCTGTCTTTGAGCCTTATTTTTCTCATCTGTAAAACAGAAAACACCTCCCTGAATAGGGCATTGTTTGAGTTAAAAGTGAAGCAAGTTCCCCACAAATGCACATAACCTGTGTTCTATAACATATGCCACTGTTACATGTTTGAGTTATAAAAAATGTTTGAATACATTAAGGATTTCTTTAAAATAGATTTGTCCTCCAGCTTTATTGAGCTGAGCTCATGATGAAAGAAATCATAAGGCAATCTCTCTGCCCCAAATTCCCCTTGTAAGAAGGCAGCACAAAGCTCACAAGAGTACCCCCACAATGTAACCTGTGAGATGTAAGACATCTCACATGTGGAGTTTTCTGATGACAGCAAATTCATGTTTTTAAATCATTGTGAGTTCTCTAATCTGTCACATTTCTCTAAATCTTGCAGCTGTATAAGCATAATATGTGCTAAACCCTGTTGTTCAGTTCAGTTCAGTCACTCAGTCGTGTCCAACTCTTTGCGACCCCATGAATTGCAGCACGCCAGGCCTCCCTGTCCATCACCAACTCCTGGAGTTCACTGAAATTCACGTCCATCAAGTTGGTGATGCCATCCAGCCATCTCATCCTCTGTCGTCCCCTTCTCCTCCTGCCCCCAATCCCTCCCAGCATCAGAGTCTTTTCCAGTGAGTCAACACTTTGCATGAGGTGGCCAAAGTACTGGAGTTTCAGCTTTAGCATCATTCCTTCCAAAGGACATCTAGGGCTGATCTCCTTTAGAATGGACTGGTTGGATCTCCTTGCAGTCCAAGGGACTCTCAAGAGTCTTCTCCAACACCACAGTTCAAAGCACCAATTCTTTGGTGCTCAGCTTTCTTCTCAGTCCAACTCTCACATCCATACATGACCACTGGAAGAACCATAGCCTTGACTAGATGGGCCTTTGTTGGCAAAATAATGTCTCTGCTTTGCAATATGCTATCTAGGTTGGTCATAACTTTCCTTCCAAGGAGTAAGCGTCTTTTAATTTCATGGCTGCAGTCACCATCTGCAGTGATTTTGGATCCCAAAAAGATAAAGCCTGACACTGTTTCTACTGTTTCCCCATCTATTTCCCATGAAGTGATGGGACCGGATGCCATGATCTTCATGTTCTGAATATTGAGCTTTAAGCCAACTTTTTCACTCTCCTCTTTCACTTTCATCAAGAGGGTTTTTAATTCCTCTTCACTTTTTGCCATAAAGGTGGTGTCATCTGCATATCTGAGGTTATTGATATTTCTCCTGGCAATCTTGATTCCAGCTTGTACTTCTTCCAGCCCAGCGTTTCTCATGATGTACTCTGCATAGAAGTTAAATAGCAGGGTGACAATATACAGCCTTGACATACTCCTTTTCCTATTTGGAAGCAGTTCATTGTTCCATGTCCAGTTCTAACTGTCGCTTCCTGACCTGCATACAGATTTCTCAAGAGACAGGTCAGGTGGTCTGGTATTCCCATCTCTTTCAGAATTTTCCACAGTTTATTGTGATCCACTCAGTCAAAAGCGTTTGCATAGTCAATAAAGCAGAAATAGATGTTTTTCAGGAACTCTCTTGCTTTATCGATGATCAAGCAGATGTTGGCAATTTGATCTCTTGTTCCTCTGCCTTTTCTAAAACCAGCTTGAACATCTGGAAGTTCACGGTTCACATATTGCTGAAGCCTGAGTTGGAGAATTTTGAGCATTACTTAACTAGCTTGTGAGATGAGTGCAAATGTCTGGTAGTTTTAGCATTCTCTGGCATTGTCTTTCTTTGGGATTGGAATGAAAACTGACCTTTTCCAGTCCTGTGGCCACTGCTGAGTTTTCCCAATTTGCTGGCATATTGAGTGCAGCACTTTCACAGCATCATCTTTCAGAATTTGAAATAGATCAACTGGAATGCCATCAATTCCACTAGCTTTGTTCGTAGTGATGCTTTCTAAGGCCCACTTGACTTCACATTCCAGGATGTCTGGCTCTAGGTGAGTGATCACACCATCATGATTGTTGGCCATCATCAAATGTTTGGTGTCTGGTTTGTATTGGCCAAACCAAGGTCTTGTGCCCAATGTACATTGAGGTGAAACAAACTGAAAAGTTGGAGTTCTGAGCAGAGAAAGGTTCATTGCAAGGGTCAAGCAAGGAGTACAGGATGTTCATACTCAGAAGGCTGGAACTCCCCAGTGGATTTCAGGGGAGGATTTTTAAAGGCAAGCTGAGGGAGAGAGTCCAGGGTACTTGATTAGCTCACGCACTATTCCGATTGATGTTGAGCAGCAGGGTAATGTAACAGGGGTTCTCATCATAAATCCTTAGGTTCCAGTTGATCCTGGTCATCATGCAGTTAACTTCTTCCACCTGTTGGACATTTTAGCATCTGCAATACGACTCAGGAATATACACCAGACCCTTTTATAAAGATTCTGTGACTGCTGTATGGCTAATCTATCGATGAAGTTTTTTGTTATTACATCTTCACATTCTTCCAATTATCCTTGAGCCAGCCTTTTGTGACTCAGAGGAGGTCTGGGAGACTGAAGCTTTTCTACAAACAAGAGCCAGGCAGAGGGCATGGGGTGGGGGTAGGGTCTATCCCAGGAAGGTCTCTCAGTGTCCTGCTCCATTCCAGTTGGAGAGCTTCCCACAGTGCCCTTGTTTGGTCCTGAGGAGGGCAGCATGTCCAGAGGGTGGGCTGCTGTCTCCTTCTGCCATCTTTCTCAGAGTTTCCTCTGCAGGGCATGGGCAGCCTCTGAGCAGCAGAGATGGGCGGGGCTTGAGACTCCAGCCTCCTATGAGTTCCTGGACTCAGAGCAGGAACTTCTGTAGAGTTGCAGCCAGGTGTGCTCCAGGAAGCTGGGCTGGATGTGCCCCGCAGTCAGTCT
This sequence comes from Bubalus kerabau, assembly GCF_029407905.1. Taxonomy (NCBI): domain Eukaryota; kingdom Metazoa; phylum Chordata; class Mammalia; order Artiodactyla; family Bovidae; genus Bubalus; species Bubalus kerabau. The sequence goes on from NC_073635.1 coordinate 73,600,897, forward strand.
GCCTGCCTGCCTTTATCAAAGAGCTGGTAGCTTTGCCTCCCACCTGCGTGGGGCTCCTAGAAGCGTTTACCTGGGTATCTCATGGTCCTGCAGCCCCACATGTGGCACGCTGTATCCATCCTAGGCCTGTGGCAGCAGCTGCACAGAGCGGGTGCCTCAAAGGTGGACTCTGGCGGTTTCTCAGTCCTGGGAGGTGAGACCTGGCGTACAAAGGCACTCCACTCTCAGAAGCAGGTGTTCTCAGGCTCCGGCCCAGTGGACCTGCGGGGCTGCCAGTCTCCAGCATCCGCGCCTGCACCTCCAGGAGCAGCAGGAGCCCCAGCACCTCCTGAGCAGGGTGACCCCGGTCTGTGTCCGCCTTGGCCAGCAAGATGCTGGCTGTGTCCCCGGAGATGAAGACCAACCCGCTGCAGAAGGCGAACTTCTGCTCGCGCCTGTTTGTCTGGTGAGCGCCCCATCTAAGCTGTGACAATTCCTGCGAGCACGTGCCTGACACTGCTGGCTTCTGTTGGGGACCAAGGGACAAGGAGAGGGTGCGCTCGGGACTGGTAGCACTAGGGGTGGGAGGAGGACCCAAGGACCTGGTGTCCACCTTATCCAGCTGCCGCAGAACCACTCAGCAATTCACTGTCAGTTCTGAAAGAAGCTGCGACTTTCACCCCAAGGAAGCAGCTTATGAACAACTTTATTTATCTAATCAGTGCCCTGAACTTTTGCCATCTTCCAATAATGTCCCCACCTTTCCCCATGTTCCTTAGGTGAACATCTGAGTTCCAACTGCCCTGGGCTCCCTCTCTCACCCTGTCTATGGCCATGGCATTCTTTCTCTCCCTGCCTCCCTCCCTGTGTGGTTGACTGTTTGTCCTGGTACCTAGTTGAGGCCAATTTCATGTGTGTACAAAACACAATTGTTTTTTATGAAATGAATGGGAACACCATTCTGGAACAGCTTTTGCTTTTTCCTGGGACACACAGCCAGGAGCAGAGTGTCTATTTGACCATAGCCCCTTTCCCTACTGTAAATATCTCCACTTCCACCTTTGAGGACCAGATCCTGGGAATGGGGTCCATGAAACCTGTGGGGTCTTATCCAGATCTCTAGCTGAGAGAAGCAGTGCATGGTCTTGATGTAGATGGTCCTGCCCAGGAGTCCTATGGTCCTGAAACCACTGAAGGATCCCTGAGCTGGGAGGAAACACACAGGTGAAAAATGCTGCAGAGTGCTGAAGCTCTTAAATGAAGTTTTCATCTAATAGCTGGGACTACAGGTGGCTCAGAGGGTAAAAGTATCTGCCTGCAATGTGGGAGACCCAGGTTCAATTCCTGGGTCAGGAAGATCCCCTGGAGAAGGAAATGGCAATCCACTCCAGCACTCTTGCCTGGAAAATCCCATGGATGGAGGAACCTGATAGGCTACAGTCCATAGGGTCGCTGAGGGTCGGACACGACTGAGCAACCTCACTTCACTTCACAGAAAGGCAGGCCTGAACCTTTGGACTTTAATTACACTTGGGTGATTACTAGATCTTTTGTTTCTCGACTCTAACCCATTCATCTTTCCCACAAATTCTGATACTTCTTTTCTGGGACAGCCTAGGGGATCCCCAGGGCGATGGCAGCTGCTATGCTTGTTTTGATGGTGGTATAGTCAGTGTATGTGGCTACATCTCATGGCTATTTGATGTTCCTTAAGGAAAGAGGGCCCTAAAAGAAGGAATATGTGTGTGGTTACCATAAATAATAGCAAAACAGATAAATGTCTCTTTAATTTCAGGTAGGGCAAGAAACTCTCAAAGCACATTCTGTTTGTTGATTTTGAAAATGTATGTGCATAGAAATGGAAGGTGGAGACTTTGATTTTGGTTGGCATCCATTTCTAGTTTTCCTGCTGGAGAGGAAGGAGGGTAAAGATCATCTGCAGAGGTCTTTACACTCATCTGGAGAGGAAGGATGGGTAAAGACCATCTGCAGCTTGATTATCTCAGTTCTCCAAGAGATGAAACTAATGAGACAATTGAGGAATCATGGACCAAAGAGCAAGAGAAGGAGAGTAACTGGAAAAGGCTCTAAGAATGGCCTTAGAAGCTCAGGGAGTCTGTGGATCTTTCTTTTGAAACTGTCACAAATTTGTTCAGTCAGGCCATTCTTGTTCTAAGCATTTAGCCAAGTGGCCTCTCTAAAAAAAAAAAAAAATTATTGGAGTATAGTTGATTTACAATGTTGTGTTAGTTTCAGGAGTACAGCAAAGTAAATCAATTATACATATATCCACTTTTTAAAAAAGATTATTTTCTTTAAAAAAGAAAAAATGATAAAGTCTATTGCAGAGTATTGAATAGCGTTCCCTCCATTATACAGTAGGTTCTTATTAGTTATCTATTTTATATATGCTTCCTTGGTGGCTCAGATGATAAAGAATCTGGCTGCAATGCAGGAGACCTGGGTTAGATCCCTGGGTTGGGAAGAATCCCTGGAGAAGGAGATGGCAACCCACTCCGATATTCTTGCCTAGAGAATCCCATGGACAGAGGAGCTTAGTGGGCAACAGTTCATGGGGTCACAAAGAGTCAGACACAAATATAGTAGTTTATATATGTCAATTCCAGTCTCCCAATTGTCCCTTCTTCCGTTATCTGCTGGTAACCATAAGTTCGTCTTCTACATCTGTAACTGTATTTCTGTTTGGTAGGTAAGTTCATTTGTACCGTTTTTTAAAGATTCTATGTATAAGTGATACCATATGTTTATCTTAGTCTGCAAGCAGCTTTCTCTGGCAGTTGGGATGTACTCTCTTTTATCAGACCACTTGTATTAACATAGAAACAACAGGAAATGGTTGCTGGAGCACAGATTCCCCCTTGATCAGCCGGCAGGTAATCAAGAGCTTTATAGTGGTCAAGTGTCATGTGGGCCAGAGGGTCTAGTGAAGATTTTGTCATTCTAAGGTTAGAACTGGGTCCTCTACTTACCCAAGCCAGTCTCTGACTTTTTTTTTTATGGTTATGGGATTATAAATCATTTCTAGTTCTAGGCTCATCAGGGATCCCACAAGAGAGACAACTGCTATTACCAGTCCAGCTCCCCCACTGACTAGATGAATGGCCCCCTTTGATTCACAGGTTGTGAGAGTGTAATTAAAATCTGAATGTAACCTTGATCTGGGTGTGAACTACCTATAGCCCAGTGTCCCCTGGTAGAGTTTTCTTGGAGACAGTTGATGGCCCAACATGGGTGGCCCTTGCCACAGGGGCCTTGAGGAATAAACATCCCTCAGGGGTGCATACACTGTCTTTGAGTTTTCTTGAGTCAAGTTTAGGCTCATGGTGGCGCCCTTCCATCCAGGGTACTGGTTGCATAACCAGACCCCTCTATGTTTGGTATGATCCTGTTCCCACAGCCATTAAGCATGATAACTACTTAGAGTTGGCCATGCCTGTAGGTGGAGGGCTTATAGTGAACAGTTGGTTGAACTCTTAGAAAACAGGGATTTGACTAACACATATGCCTTTGCAGGGGTGTGGTGGCAGTGGGCAACCTTGATGTCCCTGGGCAGAAGCCTGGGCATGGAGGAATTAAACCGTAGTTTGGTGATGTTGTCAGTTGTTAGTGGAGTTCCCTGACTGAGGCTGATTGTGAAGATTCCAACAGTCAGTAAAACTTCAGCCCTTTTGGATGCTTGAATGTTACTTTTTAAAATAAATGAATCTGCCAGGGAGTTTTACCAAGGAGGACCATAAGAAGAATCAACTGTGCACTTTAGCTGGGAAGGTGTTACTTATCTTGAGTTTGTCTTCAGAAGATTGGGGTCAGAAAGAGGCTCACGTGAGCATTCTGGCTGAGGGGAGTCTGATAGGAGTGTAAGGAGTTCAGGGTCCAGAGCCTGTTAGACTCAGGGTTTTGTGTCCATAAGATAATTGCCTGTAAAAATTCCTCTCTGTTGACAGCTGATCTAAGAAGATCTTGACATAAGGGTTGAAACTGCTTTGAATATGACTGGTGCTCAAACACTTTAGTCGTATCCGACTCTTTGCAACCGCATGGACTGTAGCCCACCAGGTTCCCCTGTCCATGGGATTTTCCAGGCATGAATACTGGAGTGGGTTGCTGTTTCCTTCTCCAGGGGATCTTCCCAACCTAGGGATCGAACCAGCATGTCTTACATCTCCTGCATTAACAGACAGGTTATTTACCACTAGTGCCATGTAGGTATCCTTGAATCTGATACAGTTCAGAACATTTAAGTCCTCAGTAATACAGGAACGTATCTGCAGCCTTACCCACAATGGCTATTCAGCTCTATTCTGCTTTCCTGAAACACCGTTACTTTATTTTCATTTCTAGATATATTTTTTCCTTAATAATTAAAGCAGATGTACAGTGTATGTTCAGTAGGCCACAAACAGCCTGCTTTTAAATTATACCATGTATAAGCCAGCATGACTTTCCTATACCTAGAATGTATGTGTGTAAGCACATGTCTAAATTCCTCCTGTATCTTTATATATTTAAAATGTAGACTTCTTTTTTAACAATGTCCATGAGTGTAGGTTTCTAATTAGAGATGTGTAAATTGGATATATGTCACTCTCCTTTTCATGTTTAACAGGTAGCTAAACCCCTTGTTTAAAATCGGTCACAAACGGAAATTAGAACCGATGACATGTATTCAGTGCTTCCAGAAGATCGCTCTCAGCGCCTTGGAGAAGAGCTGCAAGGGTGAGCACAGACATCAGAGAGAAGGGAGGAAGAGTGAGAATTTCCATGTGGGGCTAAAGGTTTGGGGAAGGCTTTACCTTCCTCTGGGTTCTCCTGAGCCTCCTCGCCTGACACTGCACACTCACCCCCTCAGGCTGACCCCGGGCTTAGCCCACTTTGGAGTCTGGGGGAGCCCGTGTTCCCTGTGCATCTGTGGACGTGGAGGGAGCCCTCAGCCACGGCCCTGGAGGCTGAGCTCTGTCTCCGAGGTGGGGCCCCTGGAGGAGGGTGTTTACCCTCCTGAGCTCCTCATGACCTGTGAGTCCAGCAAAGCTTGGCAGGAACTTGTTTCCAGAATCTGGAACTTTTCCCTCAAGGCCTGTTTCTCTGGTGCTTCAGAGTCTGCACCGCTTGTCTTTCAGGAGCCCTCTGAGCAGGTAACCAGCATCTATTGCACAGCCGCAGAGCGCCCTGTAGTGCAGGCTCGACTCCCACTCTGCCCCGCCCCCTTTCCCCTTTGGTGGACAGGCTGTGCTTCCCTGTGCTTTGTTTCTCATCGCAGGCACTGGGATCAGGAAGTGAAGAGAGCCCAGAAAGAGTCACATGAAACTTCGTTAATGAAAATAATCGTAAAGTGTTACTGGAAATCCTATTTAATTCAGGGAATGTTTACATTTCTTGAGGTAAAAGATTTTTATACTGTGCATTGGTTTTTGGTGTATGTGTTTCAGTACTGAGGTGGACGAGACGGGTGGGGAGAGAGGCCAGTGGTCTAAAGTCTGAATATAAACCCTCATGGAAACATGATAGAGCTCAGACATTGTATTCATCTTTAGAATGACAAGAACTGGACTCCAGGGGTTACTATTCTTCTTTTAACTGATTCAAGACTGTTGTGGAAGGATGGCCTTGAAATAAAAGGCATTTTATAGTATGGTAGAAAGTTCCTGGTGCTCAGTATAAACGCTGATTGATCTTTGACCAAAAGAAGATTCCAGCAACCTCAGGCAATATGCGCCCTGTGATTTAGAGGAAGGTAATTTGGAGAAGGCGATGGCATCCCACTCCAGTACTCTTGCCTGGAAAATCCCATGGACGGAGGAGCCTGGCAGGCTGCAGTCCATGGGGTCGCTAAGAGTTGGACATGACTGAGCGACTTCACGTTCCCTTTTCACTTTCATGCATTGGAGAAGGAAATGGCAACCCACTCCAGTGTTCTTGCCTGGAGAATCCCAGGGATGGGGGAGCCTGGTGGGCTGCCGTCTATGGGGTCGCACAGAGTCGGACACGACTGAAGCGACTTAGCAGCAGCAGCAGCAGCAGCAACTTGGACCCGAGCCCAGAATAAAATACCTTTTATGGTGCTTTGTTATAGTTTAACAAGTTAAAAATTGTTACCTTGATCAGGTCACATCTGATAAATGCTTTTCTAAGAAGATACCATCGTCTTTCCTCTTCCAGGGGATCAGAACCCAGGGCCCTGCATCTGGACCACCTGCCCAGAACTCCTAAGAGCACACCTTTCCCCAGGCTTCCCCCTTCCCCGTGGGCTGGCACTGTGAGCAAAGCCCCTGTGGGGAGGAGCTCCAGCTTCACTGTGAATTCTGTGCACCCTCCACGCTGCTTTCTTTCCCTGGTTGAAGGGGGATCCTGGTATCCTGGCATTGGCAGAGGGTGTAGGAGGGAATGTGCAGGGCAAACCAGAGGCAGAAAGCTGTGAGGTCAGTGACCTCTGTGACCCTGAAGATCCTGGGTCAACATCCCCCAGAGGACAGTTCACCTGGGGACACAGTGCCGTCAGCCCCCCTGTTCTGGCTGAGCCTGCTGGGGGTCTGCTGCTGAACCCCTTGGGTGGCTCGTGCTCTCTGTGGTCCTTAGCGCTGCCTTAGGGACATGGGTGGGCTGTGAGTGTGTGAGGATGGGAGGGATGGAAGATGCAGTTGCTGTGAAAGGGGTGTTTTAGGTGCAGAAGGTGTGAGCTGTCCTCAGTCCATTGTGTTGGGGGTGTCGTGGGTGGGCCAGGTGGTTTACAGGTGGGCGGCGTGGCTCTGGTTTAAAGGCTGTGCTGTGCTGAAGGGCACTGCGGGCAAAGGGCAGCTGGGGAGGTGAAGTCTGCCCCACAAAACTGGAGAGACAGAGAATCTGTCAGCTCCCAGGTGACTGGATGGTCCTGGGGGATGGAGTTCTCACTGATGTCAGAAGAGGATTGGCCATTGTGCCAGAGGGTGGGACAGGTATGTGGGGCAGAGTGCCGCCTTTGAGAGGGCACTGACCACCTAGGTACTGCAGTGTCTTGTGAAGGACAGGGGTGGGAGAGGGAGCAGGAGCCCATCAGGCTGCCCCAGCCCTTCTTTGTCCCGTGTGCAGCTGTCCCAGTCATGGAATTTCCACTTAGTCACAGTAAGTCTGTTTGAAAGACACAAGTGGCAAGTTGGTGTGGCCTGTTTGTGCAGGATTTCCCGACCTCACACAGCAGAGGTCTCATGAATCCTGCTTATCAGGAAACCCTGGGGCCTCGGTGTGTGCCTGTGGCTCATGCCAGGTGCCTGGTTGGATGAGTGGCCTCCGGGTTTAATGTTGGATCGTATCCTGGGGCAGGTCTTTCTCTGCTGTCCCTGGTTCTCTGGTTTCTCTTTAGTAGCAGATGCTAAAGAGTCTTAAAGTCAGGTGGGTTCAAAGCATAGCCCATGTGGCTGGGTTTGAACTGAGCTAGTTTTTCTTGCTGTCCTGGGCTGTTAGTCCCTTGAGTGGAGTTGCTAAGCCTTGGATGGATCCCATCCTAATATGAGCTTTGGGTCTTGGCTGTGTCAGCTCATGGGAAAAGCAGACATAGAGGGACAGGCCACAGGATCTGGGGTTCTTCCTGAGATGGAATCCTCCCCACTGTGGTGCTGGGAGTGTTGATTTCCAAGTTGTCCAGCCCCAGTAATACTTCCTGCTGGGGGTCCAGGAAGGCCAGGCCTGGGGCTGCATAAGGTGCAACTGGTAGAGCCCTGGGCCCTTTCAGGAGGTTGGTCGCTGGGTGGTCATGGCAGAGAAGTGGGGAGTAGAGGACGTAAATTTAGGGGCTCATCTGTGTGGCAGTACTGCTAGCACTAGCAGCAGTGCTAGTTAGTTAATAATTGATTTTATGAAGCAACTTCCCGTGTTGTGATCAATCTATACTTGTTATTCTTTATATTTTAGATGGTGGAAGATCTAAACTCAGCCCAGGATTTTCTAAAACACAAACATGTTTCCTTTTTGACCTCTAGCCCTCTTTTAATCCCTCAGGTGCACAGAACGCCCCATGGATCATCCATGATCCCAAGCAGTGTGGTCTTTCCACCCACAGCACAAGCAGGGCCTCCCAGGTGCTCCTGGCGGCACCAGTGGGAGAAAGCAGGGTGACGCCAGTCCAGAGTGAGTGTTTTAGGATTTTGAGATATGAAACCTCTGTCCTATGAGAAGGGCGTCCCTGATAGCTCACCTGGTAAGGAATCTTCCTGCAATGAGGGAGACCTGGGTTCAATCCCAGGGTTGGGAAGATCCCCTGGACAAGGGAAAGGCTACCCACTCACTCCAGTATTCTGGCCTGGAGAATTCCATGGGCTGTCCTGTGAAAACTGAGGAGTATCTCTTCCTCTCAGAGAAACAAGTAGCAGGCTGTGGAGCACTTGCCTGTCACCCCTAATTAGAATAGAACAGCCTGAGAGCTCCCAGCACCCCTGGCCCCTGTGTGCACCTCCACGGGTACTGTGGGTGGAGAGGACAGGTCCCCACCTGCCCGCAGCCCTCAGGGTAGAGAGGAGGAGCCTGAAGCCTCTGCCTGGGCCTGAGTCACAGAGACCACCTCCCCACGTCATCAGTGCTTCTCTCTAAGAGATGAGGTCTCCATTGCTGGTGTGTAAGTGGGGTGATCTCAGAGAGCCAGAGTGGGTTCACCCAGTCCCTTCCCCTGAGATGGGAGGTGTTTCTGGGAGTTGTGTCCTTTTCCCAGGACTCTTAGAAGTGGCCCAGCCTTGTCCAGTCACTTGGCCTTTGTTTGAAGCCACTTTTGCTGATGGTCTCTGGTCCAGTTGGAGGCTGTGGGAAGCCCATGTGTGTGTAAACCTTCACTTTGGAGCTCAGCTGATGGACAGGAAGTAAACAGAATCCTCTGCATTCCACAGTGGGCTTTGTGCCTCAGCTCACAGCTGGTTCCCCAAGAGCTGAGTGGTCTTTGCATTTATTTCCCAATACTTTCTTCCATGTGTCCCTCACTTTGCTTAACCCAGGAGCAAAGGAGTGGCTGCTGGTGGCAAAGATACTGTGGGCTGAGAGCAACCACTGAGGACCACACAGCAAGGGAGAAGAGGAGGGGGCCTTAAGCCAAGCAGAAGGGGACCTGTGGAGCAGACCTGCTGTGTGCACCCTGCTGGTTCTTGAGAGCATAGCATTAGCGATTAGCCATTAGGTGTTAGTAATATCCACAGTGATGACCTTGAATTATAAATTAGGGTTTTATATCCACCTTATTTTCTTTTTCTAAGCATATGTAAGTTTTTAATGTAAAATTAAAAGAATTTTTTAAAATTGAAGTATGATTGGCTTACAATGTTATATTAGTTTCTGGTACATCAGTTCAGTTCAGTTCAGTCACTCAGTTATGTCTGACTCTTTGTGACCCCATGAATTGCAGCACTCCTGTCCATCACCAACTCCAGGAGTTCACTCAAACTCACGTCCATTGAGTCGGTGATGCCATCCAGCCATCTCATCCTCTGTTGTCCCCTTCTCCTCCTGCCCCCAATCCCTCCCAGCATCAGTGTCTTTTCCAATGAGTCAGCTCCTCACATCAGGTGGCCAAAGTACTGGAGTCTCAGCTTTAGCATCATTCCTTCCAAAGAACACCCAGGACTTATCTCCTTCAGAATGAACTGGTTGGATCTCCTTGGAGTCCAAGGGACTCTCAAGAATCTTCTCCAACACCACAGTTCAAAAGCATCAATTCTTCAGTGCTCAGCTTTCTGCATAGTCCAACTGTCATATCCATACATGACCACTGGAAAACCATAGCCTTGACTAGACAGACCTTTGTTGGCAAAGTAATGTCTCTACTTTTGAATACGTTATCTAGGTTGGTCATAACTTTCCTTCCAAGGAGTAAGCGTCTTTTAATTTCATGGCTGCAATCACCATCTGCAGTGATTTTGGAGCCCCAAAAAATAAAGTCTGACACTGTTTCCATTGTTTCCCCATCTATTTCCCAGGATGTGATGGGACCGGATATCATGATCTTCGTTTTCTGAATGTTGAGCTTTAAGCCAACTTTTTCACTCTTCTCTTTCACTTTCATCAAGCGGCTTTTTAGTTCCTCTTCACTTTCTGCCATAATTAGTGATTTAATATTTTATACAGTACATGATAATTTTAGTTACCAACTGTCACCATGCAAAATTATTCCAATATTATTGAATATATTTCCTATGTTGTTTAATTCCATGATTTTTTTATTTTTTAAATTTTTATATATTTATTTTTGCCACCCATCCCCTTTTACTTATTTTATAATTTGGAGTTTGTACCTCTTAAGTTCCTTCATCTATTTCACTTGTTTCCTCCACCCTCCTCGATCCATTTTCTTTATGTAGTCAGGGAAGTAGGAGACTCTTTTTGAAAGGTTGCATTCATAATGGTTAAAAATGTTGGCAGTCTGGGTAGAAGTGAAACTTTAATTACAGTCTAGAAAATTTGGTTTTACACATGACTTTTCTCAAGAGTTCTTGTTCCACTGTGGTTGCCTGTGAGGAATAATGAGTTTTCCAAGCCTTTGTGAATCCAGCCTCTGCCATTAAGAATAGAGTAAGTCTCTTATCAGGACTTCTAATAAAAGTGATGAAAAATCCTTGTTTTTATGGTGGTTTCAGAGCACTCTGCACTGTTGTAGCTCATTTAGGTGTCCCAGGATTCCTTGAGGGAGGCATGGTGGGTATTTTCACATGTAAAGACCCGGAGGCCCAGGAGGGCACACGATGGGCTCAGGGTCCTGTGACTGGCAGGTGGCCGACCTGGTTTCTGAGGCGTGGTGTTCTGACTGCTAGACCCATGTTCTCTGTGTTCTGTCCTCTCCTCCCACAGCCTCCACTGAGGCTCAGAGCCAAGAGGAGCTGCTTTTCTAGCAACAGCTCTGGCCCCTCTGTCAACTGCTTTCTATAGTGGTTTTTTTTTTTTTTTTCTTTTTAATTTCCTGTAGATTTTTAAGAACATTTCAAAAATACAAAAATAGAATAGAATGGAAAGGTAACACAATGTGTCACTCCAGAGTAGGGCTCTCTGGCAGAACGATTGTTGTGAGTTGATTGTGTTTTTCAGAAATAGACACAGGAGAAACTCTGAAGACAGAGTAGAAGTTATTCTTCTGAGGGACATTTACACTGATAAAGGAAATCTCCACTTGTAAAGGTGTCTCCCTCTCTGTACCAGAAAAAGAAGGATGGCTCTAAATCACAGCAGAATCCTGTTGAAGGACAGTCTTCAAGAAGGATGAAATCTGCTTAACAAATCCAACCCTGCTGTAGTTTAAGCTGCTTCTCCTGCTAACCTCTCATTGGGGCTCCATCGCCTTTTCTTTTGTCTTTAGGGGGAGATGGCATTTAAGGTGGTGACTTGGGCCATCTCAGGGAGTTACTCAGTTTTTCTTGATATTTCACATGTGTATCAGAAATATACATGTTAATAAACTTCTGTTTCATTTTCTCTTGTTATTCTGTCATTTATTACAGGGAACTCAGAAGGGTAAAGGGAAATAAGCCCCTATGTCACCCTAAGTCAGCTTCAATAATTGCCATAATGAGCAGTCTTGATTCTTCTGAAACTCACCCTCACTTCCCAAGATTCTTTTTAAAAAGTTACAAGACATCAAATCATTTTTATCCATAAATATTTTAGTATGTATCTTTAAAAGATGTGTAATCTCCCCCCACTAAACATATTTAGCATAAACATTATTTTTATAGACTTCCCTGGTGTCTCAGATGGTAAAGCATCTGCCTACAATGCATGAGACCCAGGTTCAATCCCTGGGTTGGGAGGATTTCTTGGAGAAGAAAATGGCAACCCACTCCGGTATTCTTGCCTGGAAAATCCCATGGTTGGAGGAACATGGTAGGCTACAGTCCATGGGGTCACAGAGTTGGACACGACTGAGCGACTTCACTTTCACTTTATTGTTTTTATGCATAAATATTAACTTTAATATCATTAGTATCTAGCCAGTGCTTACAGTTGTCTTTTTCCCCTCTTCTGCTGGAAGCAGTATTAAATAAGGTACACTTGGCTGACACAGGTTATTCAGATTGCCTTTCTGTTCCCCTCCACCCCGAGCTTCTAGGTTGTTTGACCTGTAGAGATTCCCACAGCCTGGATTTGGCTGATCGCATCTCCCCCTGTGTCAATTAACTTGTTTCCCTGGCACCTTAGGTTGGTGTTTAGGTCTAGAAGTTTGATATAGCTCATTCGGATTTTCTTCGCCCCTTTCGTCTATGTAGGAGGTAGGGTTGTATATCTCCCTTATAAGGTACATAACATCTTGTGTGTGTGTGTGTGTGTGTGTGTGTGTGTGTGTGTGTGATGTTGGAGCTATTCATGATCCTTGCTCAAGGTCCATTAATTTATTAAGGGTTGCAAAGTGGGGATGTTCTAAGCTCTTTGGTTAATGCTGAACTATAGTGTTTATAGGGAGAGTAGGGGAAAATAGTTTTTTTCCATTTTTAAAACCTCTTTTCCAAATGGGGAATTGGTTCTCCTCTAGTAAGGAGAGGGGCTAGTGAGTTTTCATGGTTGGTTGTTTGGTTTGGTTTGGTGAATGTCACTTTGAGCTCATGGATTTAAGCATTTCTGATCTGCTTCAGTCCATTTTATTTGTTATGCTTGTGTCAACCTTTGGCCATCTTTGGGAAGTGGGAGTATATTCAGGTTGGGTCCTAAGTCTTTTGCACATACTCTAGAAGTCTTGGCTATTTTTTTTTTAATGTCTTTTTTTGTTTGTTTTGGTTTTTTGGTTTCTGGTGTGAAAGAATGTTTCTAGTTCATTTTGTACAGCATTTGCTCAGCCCTGGAATCATCCATTTCTCCAAGCAGCCCTGTCTTCTTTTAGTGTGAAATGGTATTTAAAGACTATAGTCTGGATGCTAGAGGGGCTTATTGCTCTTGGTTATTGTTTCTTGGCTTTTTTTCATTAGACCAAGTTAGAATACATTTTTAAGGTAAACAACTATGTTTATATGGGTGCTTCCAATCCAAATCAGATACAGGACACTAGTTTTTTACTTCATCTTGTTGTGCTTACATCTGTATCTCTTTTCTCCCATCATCTATTCTCTTTGTCCCATGTCTAAGCCCAATTCTCAATGATATCAATGTAACTATTCATTTGTTTTACCTTATAATGTGACTTCTGAAAACATAATAAGATTTATCTTTTGGCAGTTCATACTGTCTTCACTGTGGGTGTATCACGCAGAGAATGTGTTTTCAAATTGTTTTGTTTAAAACCACTTTTGATAGTTCTTTTTTGTATGGCTCTTTGAACCAACAGGAGGGGCAGATATTTAGGTACTTTTATTTAAGTTTACTCTGAAAGTTTAGGAATTGCTTTCTAAAACATTAGTTCTTTTATAATTATAATTCTGTATATGTTTTCATGATTCCAAAATCAAGACAAGGCTACTTTTAAATAAGGCTAATATCCTTGTTAGCTCTATTCTAATTCTCCTTCTCCTTTTAGAGATAACTTTCCAGGCTAATTTTGACTCATCTTTTTATTAATGTTTTTTAAATATAGTTTTTTCTGAAATTTTCATTTTCCTACTGTGCAGAAAGAAAATTTTCAATTTCAGTGCTGTAATCTCTGGACTTGGGTTTATAAGGATTTTTCTGGAAGCATGAAATGTGTCATGGGACTCTGGTTAAAACTCTTTGTGATCATTGTAACTCCTTCGTAGCAGGTCTGTAGCCATTCCAGGCTCAGATGCCAAGACAGTGCAAGAGTGGAGGTTAGCAGATGCTTACATGGGGTTAGTTTCTGCATCCAGACTCTTCCAGGGAGAGGAAACTTCAGGCTCCACCCCAATCAGTTGAACCTAAGCCAGTTTCTGGAGGCTGGACCTCGGGCATCAGAGTGCCCTTATCCCCACCCAGGTGATGCTAAGGTGCAGTCAGGATGAATACTACTGTGTAAAGATGAGTGAAGGCTAGGATATCTAGAATGCTGGGTGTTATGATTTTGCAGATTCACTGCTTTTTCTCCTCATCTCTGGATTTTTCTCAACTCTACTTTAGAACTCCCCCAGTTCTAAAGATTAACTGCCTGTTCAATTTTTCCCTACAAGCTCACTGTTTTCTGCTTATATGTTTCACTCAAGTGTTTTTCTTTGTTACCTTGCTTCTATTTTTGTGTTTTTATTTCCATGAATGAGATGTGGGGAAATTGCGTGAGAAATGTTTCAAGTACCTTAACTTGGAGGAGGAATTCTATCCACTGCAGATATTCTAGTTTCTAACTGAACCCTGAAAGAAGTTATCCTAAGAAGCAAAAGGTGGAACCCAATATCAGGTGCTTTCAGGAGGCTGAATACCAAGGACTCTATCAAGAAATGGCTACCACGAGCTTCCCTCGCAGTCCAGTGGTTAAGACTCCATGCACCCAATGCAGATATGAGGGTTTTTGATCCCTGGACTGGGAACTAAGATTCTACATGCCACAGGGTGTGGCCAAAATAAAAAGTCTGCCTCAGAGACTCAGACTCTCAGATAATCCTGAATAATGGATGTTGTGGTATTAAATTCAACTCTTTTAAAGATCCTTTATGATTTCAGAGCTGTGAAGAATTCTTGTGAAAGAATAAGAACTATATTCTCAACTGGTTTGTGGAAAGAATATACATGTGGTCATAGATTGATGTCAGAGAGGAAAGGTTTAAGGGACAGTGTTTGACCTTGTTTCTGCTTATCAAGAATGTTTCAATTTGGTTAGCTTCATGATTGATCATGAATATTTTCTCAGTTGTTTTATTTCTTATTAGTTGATGGTGAGAATTGGGAATGTCTAGATGAGAGAATTCCTTGGTGGTGTCTGCCCACAGCAGTGTACACGTGGTGGGGGCAGCTCCCGGGAATGGCTGCCACCAGTGTCTGTGTCCCCAGGGTGAGCCACAGCCACTCCTTGCCTCTCTGAGAGACTCTCCAAAGCAAGCAGAGTCTTCTGAAATTCGGTCTACCCTTGGGATTCACACCACTGTTTCATTTGGAGTTAATACTTGGACTAGAGCGTTGAGCATATGCAGGAGTTAATCTTCTGGTAGCTGGACAAACTTTTGCCTGGTTTGCCTCAGCCAGTTTTACCGAATGTCAGAAATGGAAACACTCACAGATTATAAATGCTGCTGCCAGCTGTCCTGCTAAATGACTCTCCATCTCTAACCTTTCCTTGTGTGTGGAGGGGATGGATTTACTCAGTCTACCTTTGATGGCCTCAGTCACTTCTGCCCTGTGTATTCTGGAAGCTTTGAAGAATCATATTTAATATGTTTCTTCTTACTCTCTGTATGTACTTGGGGTTTTGTTTTCACAATTTTGTGCTATTCATTATTTTGCTTTCTATTTTTTCTTTTTGAGAGAAATTACTGGAAAATTGTTTTTTACTTGCTGCTATTTTTCATATGGAGCATAATATCAATTTTCTGTTTTCCATAGTTGCAACTTATGCCAGAATGGAAATTTCTTGTATGTTATACTTTTCATCAGTGCTCTAAATTGCTGTGACAGCTCCTTGCTGGAGGCAAAGTTGTGCATGTGTGCTCGGTCACTCAGTTCTGTCTGACTCTTTGTGACCCCAGGGACTGTAGCCCACCAGGCTTCTCTGTCCATAGGATTATCCTGGCAAGAATCCTGGAGTGGGTTGCCATTTCCTCTTGAGAGGATCTTCTCAACTCAGAGATTAAACCTGCATTCCCTGTAACTCCTGCATTGAGATGAATTCCTTACCATTGAGCCATTGGAGAAAGTCCCCAAATAATAAATGACTCTCCCCTCAAATTGCATCAATAAGAGTTCATGTTTGAAATCCTTTGTTATCTTTTTGAAAGATAACAAATTTTCTATCCCAATTAAATAATAGTCATTATTAAGAATAAAAATAATTCACAGATGAGTGGAAGATATGAGCCATGAAGTGGCATTATACCTTAATGAGGCTATTTCTCCAACTGTTTTTTGGTTTTGCTTTTTTAATATTGATTTATTTGGCTGTGCCAGGTCTTAATTTCTGCATGTGGGATCTACTCCCCTGACTAGGGATCGAACCAAGTTTCCCTACATTGGGAGTGTGGAGTCTTGGCTAAAAGACCACCAAGGAAGTCCCTCAATTAGGTTATTAAATATTGTTTCTCAGTGAAAAACTCCAGATATGCTTAGACAGTAATGACCTGCCTTTATTTACACTTCTTTTTGCTGGATTTATTGAATTTATCCATATTATCTTTGGTGAGTGCTATTACTCTTATTTCTCCTGTAATTACAAGGAGTTTAGGCTCAAATGGAGAGCTGAGGAACAGGCAACAAACAGTGTTTCCCAAATAGAATCATAAGTTTCAGGAAAGTTTGGGATGGCAGATATTACTGCTGGGCTTCTGGTGGTTTGTGGCTCCAGCACTGGACTGCCCTTGGCGGCACCTGGGCTGGGACTGCCTGTGTGTACAGTTTGATGTTCTTGCTTCTCTGTGTGGCCTCCACATTTCCATCTCAGGAAACTGTAAACAGTGTGGTTGACTGTTCACTGTGTGAGGGACTCTTCCATGAGCTCTCTGTGCCTCTTGGGATGGATGACAGGTTACGGTGGAAATGTATGAGAACTGATCATTGTACTCAGGTCTGATCACCTTACTCACACTTCTTCAACTAAATAGTATTCCCTTTATCCTCTATCATAGATTAAAATCTCCATGAGTTCATGGAGGGAGAGGCAGTTGGTGCAGCCTGTTAACGTGTGTGTGTGCATGTGTCCATTTGTTAGAACAAGACAGGAATGTTAAGGTTTAATGAGACCCCAATATGAAGGATGGGTACATCTTTGAATAAATATCCTGATCAAGCCCTGGTTGGCTGAGCAGAAAATGCTTGGTTTTCTTTTTGGTGTTATGTGTTATGGATTCTCCTTCCCTCTTGTATGTGTATTCCTCAGCTTCAGATAGACAGAAGAGAGCTATCAAAGCATACCTGTCAGGTAAGCAAAGCTTACCCTGTCTGTGTTAGTAATGCGGGATTGCCAAAAAAGGAAAAGCCCTGTTCCTGAAAGACTTCCAAACTTTTAACATTTTGTCTTTTGAGAAGTCTGTGCAGGAAATGATATTTCGGCCCCAGGTATTTAGTTTTGGTAACTTGGATTTGTTGAATGATTTTCCTTGATGGTGAAGAAGGGGACCTAGGAAGAAGGGGACCTTCAAGGGGTGACTAGAGAGAGGAAGCAGGTTGTGAGGTGGAGTGGATGTTTGGCAGGGTGGGTAGGTGTTGCCGTTCCTTTGCCTTTTTCTTTGGGAAAGAAACTTGCTTTCCCTAAGTCGTACTCAGGGTGGAAGCCTCAGTGCACCCTGAGTCAATTGGTTTAGGCCTTGGGGAAGAGAGGATTGGTAAAATTTCTTCCAAATCACCAACTTCAGTAGATGGTGGATCAAGAACTATGGAGACTTTTAGCTTGGCCTCCACCATGTTTAATTTTTTACTCCAAGGAACATTCCAACTTCTAGAGGGTAGAGACATAATGAGGCAGTGCTCTCAGGAGCTGAGAGCCTGCAGAGCTGCCAAACCTGGTTTCTTTGTGGTACTCCAGCCAAAGCTGGTTTCTATTCCCTGGATCTATGTGTGGAGTTTGGGGTAGAAAAGAGTGAATGTGTTTGTGCCAGTGTCTCGGTTCATAAGGATTCATGAAGAAGGTGATGAAAGCGTGTCTCCCATATGTGAACCACATTGACTTTCTATTGGGCTGGGACACTGAGAGTATGGAGGACAGGGGCAGGCTGTCAGCAGGCTTATTCCTGTGGAAGCAGATTTCTTCCTCTTCTTCTGCCACCTTTTTCTTTATTCATCTTAAGGCTCAGTGGGTATTGAGCCTGTTTGTGACATTTGTTGAGCATCCAAGGTGTGCTAAGCACAATGTGCTAAGGCTTTACTATGTTTGAATGGAAAATTTTGCCTTAAGGTTAAACTGTTGCCTGCTTGTCTTATAGGAGATAATAAATCTGCATATTTTTCTTTTAAATTAGTCACGAATATAGCGTTTTGTCAAAATGTATTTTAAACATGTTAATGATAAAAGTAAATCTTGTGTAAAGAAAAACTGACATTTCTAATTAAGACTTGTTTCTTTTCTTTTAGGAAGGCAGAGTAGTTCAACCCATATTTTTGGGGAAAATGATTAGCTATGTTGAAAAGTACCATCTTTCCGATTCTGCCGCTTTGCCTGAAGCCTACGCCTACGCGGCAGCGCTGAGCGCCTGCGTGCTCTTGTGGGCCGTTCTGCACCACTTGTGCTTCTACCACATGCAGCGCGTGGGGATGAGGCTGAGAGTAGCCGTGTGCCGTATGACCTACCGCAAGGTGAGTGTCGCTCGGTACCACGGTGTGTTCCTCTCTTGAGGGATCATGAACATTTGGGGAAAGTTCTCTGTAAATTGCAAATTTTGTAACTGGGATTGTTTACACCTTCCTAGAGAAGTTTGCTTTTGCATCAAGCCAACTTTGTTGTTGTTGAAGCAAACTTTACCAATAAATAATGAAAAGTTTTCTTTTGAGATCAAGTGTGGGCTGTCCTTAGCAACTTTTAGCCATAGGCTGTCACATAATAACCACTAAATTTTTACTGTAAAATATTAAATTAATATTCAAGAATAAGTATGAAAAGTATCAAGTTGATTTTCAATGTCTTCATGCCCAAATCCCATAGTGATGTTTATGGAAATTTTTTGTTGTCGTTCATTAATACCTTCAAGTACATCAAATTTGCATTTAAAAGTGAGCTTCAGAGATTGGATCTATAAAACTATATCTAAGAGCAGAGAATGTATTTGATAAACAGACTGATTCTAATTTTAAAAGACCCATCTAATTATATTCAATATAATTATGTTTGCTACGGAAAAATATAAAGAGAATTCATGCTACATATAGACTCACTCCTTATATTTTATAGATAATTTTTGTTAATAGTATGAAAGAAAATAGGATATTTGAGATGAAATTTGAAATTTTACATTGTTTTATGAATTCTAGAGATAATTTATTGCTCTTCATTTAAATCATTTTAATACAATATTTCCTTTTATTTTTAGTATGCATTGTAGCAGTTTTAATAAGAACTGATTTAATGTGTTTAGTGATTTTGTATTGAGGAATGCCATGAAATTATTCCATAGTTTACCCTTGTCTAAACTAGTGTAAAAAGAGTAAGGCTTTCAGGTATCTTTACAAAGGTATTGCCACAGATATATCAGTGTCAAGAGCTGAAGGGCTGTGTATAAACTTGATCCTGGATATGTCTTTGCCTTAGACTGTTTAAAAACAAAATCCTTATTTGACTGTATTGTATCCTTGAAATTTTCAAAGAGAGTAGATCTTAAATGTTCTCACCACACATGTTAAATAGGATAACTATATTAGATAGTGGATACTTTAAGTGGTTTTACTACAGTAATCATTTCCCAGTGTGTATTTATACCAAAGTATCATGTTGTAACCTTAAATGTATGCAATTCTTATTAAGAAATAAAGTCCTCATTGAAAGATAAAACCAAGCAGCTTAAATTGAAAATATTGCTTCTTTTACCTGGCTGCTGCTTATCTAGAGCTTCTGCTTCTTCAGAATACTTTTTTCAGCAGAAAGTGAGATGTCTTCTCCTCATCTTTCCTTGAGCAGAATCTTGTACTTTTCTGGATTGCGTGAAACTGGGGACCTGGCATCTCACTGTCTTGTCTGACAACAGCATCTAGCTGCTTAGCTTCTGGGTGATGTGGAAATTGCAACTGTGCCTGCAAACCGCAGTCAGAGGTCTTTACTGTCATTTATCATCATCTTTGTTATTCTGTTGCATCTTTAACCATTTAGGAGATGGATACTCAGATTTCCTCACAAATTGGCTACATGTTTGTCTTTACAGATCATACTTAACTCTCATAATAGTTGTGAAATTTTACCCAAACCGTGTTGTGAAACCTTAAGTTAGGTGTGAGGTGATGGTTTAGTGAAAGCTGACTTTTTGCTGCACAGGTGAGCCATTGTCTACCTGTGTTTCTTCCTCTTCCCACCACACTTTGGAATCTTGCCTTTGGGAATTGTGATCTGACCTGGCACATTGGCTTATGTGAATGTAACTATCTCCCAAGAAGTTCATTCACTGCCTTGATTTTACCTAAATGTTGGCCCTATATGAAGTCAGGAATTATGGGGATTATAACATAGACATAACTTGAAATTCCAGAAACCTGGAAAAGACAAATTTCCTCATGCACAGCCTTGCATCTAGAGTCCTGCTGGGGTGCAGAAACAAGACACTTCTTTTCAGGTTACAGGTGGGCTGATTCTTTAGGGCACAACTGGTGCTGCTGAACAGCTCTGAAAGGCCCCTCTGAACTGTGGTTCATGCTCAGGCCCCACCTCCTGATCCCTGGTCCTGGGGAGGAATCAGATTGGGCATTAGAAATGGAGTGGCTGCTAAGCCCGTAGCCATAGTTTGTTCTGACCATGGGTTCCAGGCTGGGGCAGATCTCCAGGTGGTCTCTAAGGCTGCACATATTCCACTCCTAAAATGGCCCATTCAGCATTTCGTGCTCTTTGCAGCTGAATTTTGAATGATTGCGAAGGAGTTATCATATATAAAAATGACTTGCCATTTATTGATTAATACATTTCCACAGCTTTGGTAAAATTACCTTTGACTTTTGATCATTGTTTTTGTTGTGGTGGTGGTGGTGGTAAAATACTCCCAGTGTAAAGTTGACCGTTTTCACTCCCTTTAAGTACAGCATCTAGTGGCATTAGGCACACTCACATTGTTGTGCAGCCATCACCATTATCATCTCTGGAACTTTTTCTTTTTCCCAAACTAAACCTCCGCATCCATTAAACACTAACTCCCCAACCCCTCTCACCGCACCCAGCACCATTCTACTTCTTATCTCTGTGAATTTGAGTACTTCAGTACTTCATGTAAGTGGAATCATACAGTGTTTGTCATTTTGTGTGAGGCTTATGTTCTGTAGCACGATGCCTTCAAGATTCATCCATGTTGTGGCAGGTGTCAGAATTTAATTCCTTTTTAAGGCTCAATAATCTTCCACTATAGGCCTATGCAACATTCTGTGTGTTTGCTCATCTGTCAATGGACAGTTGTTTCCACCTTTTAGCTATTGTGAACATTGCTGCTGTGAATATGAGTGTACAAATTGTCTGTTCAAGGCTGTGTTTTTAGTTTTCTTGAATGTATCCTTGGTAGTGTAATTGCTGTATTGTATGCTAATGTCATGTTTAATTTTTGAGGAACTTCCGTATTCTCTTCCATTGTGTTTATATCATTTTACCTTCTCACTTGATCATTGTTTTCTTCTTTAACTTGAGTAAAGAAAACGTTTCTTATGAAGTATGACATTTTGTTTGGATCAGTGGCTGTAGTTGGTCTGTTGAAGCAACTCCTGGTGTCTTTTCAGCTTCCTCAGATCTCTAGGGCATTTTTCTTACTAAATAAAGGGATTGAGCAACACGGGTTGTGTACTTTGTAAAATCAGCAGACTGGCATCAAGACCACAGTTTCCTCACAGGAACAGTGTTTTGAACCTCATACTTGCTCATTTCAGAATGAGGAAACTAAGCCCAAAGTGTTTAAATATTGTCACCCACAGGATGAATGATTGAATCCAAGTCTCCGAATTTCTTTCCTAAGGCAACTGTTCCAGTCTCATCCAATTTGGCTAAAAATTACTTAGTTGGCTCCTAAGTCTAAACCTACACACTTTAACCTTCAGTCAAGTCCAAGTTCACTGAAACGGGGGGTGGATTTTGCTTCTACCTCCTGCTCCTCCCTTTGCTGTCCTGTGGTTGGGGCTGCTGCCACACTCAGGAGTTAGAAGCTGAACAAGGGTCCCTAGAGCCCTGCTGTCAGGGGTCATCCTGCTCCTGCTGAGACCACTTAGGACCCCAGAACACATGCTCCATTGTGTTATATTCTAAGATGACTTGGTATCACCTTAGGAATCTGGATCTCTGTCTCCCTCTCTCATTTCAGGGCCTTTGCCTGAGTAGCTCAGCCATGGGGAAGACCACCACAGGCCAGATAGTCAACCTGCTGTCCAACGATGTGAACAGGTTTGACCAGGTGCGCTGCCCCTGAGGGATCCTCTTCCATTTCCTGTTCTTCTCACGGAGTTCAGCTTATTGGGATGCCAGGTGCCAGGGTTTGGTGTTAGCCAGGGTTCTGTTGAGGATGTAAGACAACGGTTCTATTTATCCAACTTTCACTTCTCTGTGTGCAAATTAGATGTAATTATACGTATTGTTTCATAAGTGAAAGTTTTGTTTTTCTGATAATAAATGGAAGCACTGTTCTTGCCCAGCTTGGTTAGTGTCCCAAGGGGTCCTCCTGGAGTGGCCCTTCTTGGCACGTGGTGTAGGTGTTGATGAACTGTCTTCCTCCTCCTCTAGGTGATGAAGGCCTGGTGGTCATGGATTGTTTTTTCCCATGCACCCTGTTCAGTGCCTGCTGCACAGGGAGATTTCAAGTGGGGGGTCCACAGACACAACCTCCTCTCTGCTGTCCCCGCACACTGTTTTTTCCACTGAACTTAAGCATAGATCACATGACCCAGAACATCGTAGCTGTTGATCAGATCTATGTTGTAGTAGACACTTCTCTTTCAAGTATTCATTCATCAAACATGAAGTAAGGCCCCTACTCACTTTCAGGGATGAATACAGCTTAGTTTCTGCCCTGTAGAAGCCCCAGTCTATCAAGGAGGTAAATACACAAGTAATTACTGGAGAGAGCAGTGAGTACCATGATACAGGCTTTCCTGGGATGCTGGGGAGCCCAGGAGAGATGGGGGCTAAACTCTGGGATGGAGAGCATTTGGAGAAGCCCTGAGCTCATCTGTGTTGTGGTCAAAATCCACATCTTCCTTCTTTGCTGCTGGTCTGATTCTCCAGGGACATCCCTGAAGTCAGCCCTGTGCTGCCCTGGAACAGTGTCATCTGGGGTGGACACTTGGCTTTCTGCTTTAGCAGGTTTAACACCCAGTGAGATCATTTCTATTTAGGTTTCTGTCAGTTCCTTCAGAGCATATTGTTTCTATACTCTATCCTTAATGGTCTTTATACCATCCCAAAGAGAGGCTATGCTAAAGAATGCTCAAACTACCTCACAATTGCACTTATCCCATATGATAGTAAAGTAATGTTCAAAATTCTCCAAGCCAGGCTTCAGCAATACATCAACTGTGAACTTCTAGATGTTCAAGCTGGTTTTAGAAAAGGCAGAGGAAACAGAGCTCAAATTGCCAACATCTGCCGGATCATCAAAAAAGCAAGAGAGTTCCAGGAAAACATCTATTTCTACTTTATTGATTACTCCAAAGCCTTTGACTGTGTGGATCACAATAATCTGTGGAAAATTCTTCAAGAGATGGGAATACCAGACCACCTGACATGGCTCTTGAGAAACCTGTATGCAGGTCAGGAAGCAACAGTTAGAATTGGACATGGAACAACAGACTGGTTCCAAATAGGAAAAGGAGCATGTCAAAGCTATATATTGTCACCCTACTTATTTAACTTCTATGCAGAGTACATCATGAAAAATGCTGGGCTGGAAGAAGCACAAGCTGGAATCAAGATTGCCAGGAGAAATATCAATAACCTCAGATATGCAGATGACACCACCCTTATGGCAGAAAGTGAAGAACTAAAGAGCCTCTTGATGAAAGTGAAAAAGGAGAGTGAAAATGTTGGCTTAAAGCTCAACATTCAGAAAACTAAGATCATGGTATCCAGTGCCATCACTTCATGGCAAATACAGTGGCTGATTTCGTTTTGGGGGGCTCCAAAATCACTGCAGATGGTGACTGCAGCCATAAAATTAAAAGACATTTACTCCTTGGAAGGAAAGTTATGACCAATCTAGATAGCAGATTAAAAAGCAGAGACATTACTTTGTCAACAAAGGTCTGTATAGTCAAGGCTATGGTTTTTCCAGTGGTCATGTATGGATGTGAAAGTTGGACTATAAAGACAGCTGAGTGCCGAAGAATTGATGCTTTTGAACTGTGGTGTTGGAGAAGACTCTTGAGAGTCCCTTGGATGGCAAGGAGGTCCAACCAGTCCATCCTAAAGGAGATCAAAAAGAAAAATAAATAAATAAAAAAAAATAAAGGAGATCAGTCCTGGGTGTTCATTGGAAGGACTGATGTTGAAGCTGAAACTCCAATACTTTGGCCACCTGATGCACAGAGTTTATTCATTGGAAAAG
This sequence comes from Bubalus kerabau, assembly GCF_029407905.1. Lineage (NCBI taxonomy): Eukaryota > Metazoa > Chordata > Mammalia > Artiodactyla > Bovidae > Bubalus > Bubalus kerabau. Next base: position 73,625,115 of record NC_073635.1, read on the forward strand.
ACCCTGATGCTGGGAATGATTGAAGGCAGGAGGAGAAGGGGATGACAGAGGATGAGATGGTGGGATGGCATCACCAACTCAATGGACATGAGTTTGGGTAAACTCCGGGAGTTAATAATTTACAGGGAGGCCTGGCGTGGTGCGCTTCATGGGGTCGCAAAATTCGGACAGGACTGAGAGACTGAACTGAACTGAAGAAGGCTTTTGTCTTTCTCTTTTAAGGTAAGGATCTTCTTGCACTATCTGTGGGTAGGGGCACTGCAGGCTGTCGCAGTGACCACCCTGCTCTGGTTGGAAATAGGAATATCATGTCTTGCCGGGATGGCGGTTCTCATTATTCTTCTGCTTTTGCAAAGCTGCTTCGGAAAGTTGTTTTCATCACTCTGGTAAGAGAAATACTTCTTTTAAAAATTGATAATACTTAATTGGTAACATCCACAGTCTGCTTGATGGTTTTGTTCAAAAACAGACAAATGCCTTCTCTAGTCTCTTCTTTGTGTGAGTTGTAGACCCTACAGGCTTAGCCAGTGGAGGCTCCAGCCTTAAACTGAAGGCTGATCCCGAAACAGGAACAGGAAAGGCAGTCACTGGGTCCTCTTGGCCCCATGTCTGAAAAAGTAGAGTATCCTTCAGCAGAATTTACCCTGTCCAATTTATTTAAATATTGGTAAATAGTAATAATCTTGTAGTCCCTTTTCTCACTGCATATATTTTTGTTATGCTTGTGTTGGAGCCTTTCAGGTATTTATTCATGTTTCCATTAAGTTATCAGCACCCCCCGAGCCCGGCTGATCTTCACTGTGTCTTTATGAAGCCCCACAGTCACAGCAGCACATGTGACAGAAAAGTGGCTGGTGGTGAAGAGCCTTCTAGTGCTGAGTTAGATTGAAGCAGGTCCCAGAGGGTTGGAGGTGGATGGTTGTCCGGTGATGAGATGTTGTGCTATTTGAAGCTCATGGAGTTTTTTTTTTTTTTTTTTTTCTTTTCACCATTTTTTTCTTTTTCTTTTTTTTTTTTAATTTTATTTTATTTTTAAACTTTACAATATTGTATTAGTTTTGCCAAATATCGAAATGAATCCGCCACAGGTATACATGTGTTCCCCATCCTGAACCCTCCTCCCTCCTCCCTCCCCATACCCTCCCTCTGGGTCGTCCCAGTGCACCAGCCCCAAGCATCCAGTATCGTGCATTGAACCTGGACTGGCGACTCATTTCATACATGATATTATACATGTTTCAATGACATTCTCCCAAATCTCCCCACTCTCTCCCTCTCCCACAGAGTCCATAAGACTGATCTATACATCTGTGTCTCTTTTGCTGTCTCGTACACAGGGTTATTGTTACCATCTTTCTAAATTCCATATATATGGGTTAGTATACTGTATTGGTGTTTTTCTTTCTGGCTTACTTCACTCTGTATAATATGCTCCAGTTTCATCCACCTCATTAGAACTGATTCAAATGTATTCTTTTTAATGGCTGAGTAAATACTCCATTGCGTATATGTACCACAGCTTTCTTATCCATTCATCTGCTAATGGGCATCTAGGTTGCTTCCATGTCCTGGCTATTATAAACAGTGCTGCGATGAACATTGGGGTACACGTGTCTCTTTCCCTTCTGGTTTCCTCAGTGTGTATGCCCAGCAGTGGGATTGCTGGATCATAAGGCAGTTCTATTTCCAGTTTTTTAAGGAATCGCCACACTGTTCTCCACAGTGGCTGTACTAGTTTGCATTCCCACCAATTCTTGTGTTTATTGTGTGTGTGCAGTTCTGGGCTTGGTGTCTTTCTTTATTTGGAATTTCCTTTCCTGTCTTTGCTGGAGAGATAGATACTCCCTATCCTTCGAGGCCCTGTTCCAGTGCTACCAGGTCTCTGAAGCTCTTGTTCTCTTTCCCTGGTGGAATTAACAGCCCCATCTTTTCTGCTCCCCAGAACTTCTCTCCTATTTTATTACAGCACAGATTTTGTCTTCCTGGGTGTCTTTGTATTTCCCTACTTGACAGTGACCTCTTTGAGCAGATGGTTTGTATCTGACACATTTCAGGTCTTTCTTAGCCAATGCTGCACATTCTCCAAGTTACTTCTTGAAATGGACTGAATGGTTGACTTCCTATTTGAAGCCGTTTTCTCCATTTGTACTTTGAGTAGGACCTGCCTGAGTTCTAAGTGCAAAAGGGCTGTAGAGAATAATTTTATTTTTAGCCCCACCCCCATGCCCACTCCTGCTGCTGCTGAGGAAAGTTGGGCTTTGGTCACTAAGGCTCATCTCATGTCTGTCCCCTCAGGAGTGAGACCGCTGCTCTCACAGACAAGAGGATCAGGACCATGAGTGAAGTCATAACTGGCATCGGAACAATAAAAGTGAATGCTTGGGGAAAATCATTTATAGATCTTATTACCAGACTGAGAAGGTAAGTTTATATATATAGATATCACTCCATATTTTCATACTTTATTTCCTATTCTATTAGATACTTTAGATGTCTTACCAAAGAAGTATTTAAGTTCATCTTCACATTAAGGTGAACTTAAATACTAACTATTCACTGCATCCCCTACATGTTGCAGGGAGGGTTAAGAATAGTGGAGATATCATTTAACCTGCTCTTTCATTTGCCATCTTCTCAAAGGAAAAATATATATGCTTCTTACTTATATAGAAATGAAATTCTAAGTAGTTCTTAATACCTCAAATCCCAATAAGCAATGCTTTTAACATAGTATTTGAGACAATGACATTCAAACTAAATTGTAATTTATGGTGATGGCTGATAACCAGGAAGATTATAGAGACTTGGTATACTTGTATTGAGCCGAACTGTATGAATCACTATTGTTCGTTGTTGCTATGCTTAGTTGCTTAGTCGGATCTGACTCCTTGTGACCCCATGGACTGTAGCTCGCCAGGCTTCTCTGGCCATGGGACTTCCCAGGCAGGAATACTGGAGTGGGTTGCCATTTCCTCATCCAGAGAATCTTACAGACCCAGGGATTGAACCCGTGTCTCCTGCATTGGAGGTGGATTCTTTACCATCATGAAAGCTCATGAATCCCTATTATTCAATTCAAATGGAGCTATGAAAATACTGTCCCTTTTGTTCTGCTTCATGTTTTTATACTGTTTTTCCATCTTTCATTTAAATATCTGGTGAGCATTTCTCTGACCCCACCTTGTCACGTCTCACTTTGCACCTTTGCAGAGCCCATCTTCCTTCTACTCTGGCCTCCAAGCCTGACTCCAGCTCATCTTCAGGGTCCACAGGTGTGTGACTTACCTTGACTCCACTGCTCTGAGTTACATATCCCAGCTCTGGGCTCCCTTGGGGGCTGTGATGACCATCTCTGTCTATTGTCTCCCAATTTTGTGGTTGCTAATTCTCTTCGCCCATAAGTTCATGAGTGCATGGAGGAGTCAGGCTGTGTCTTTCTGTGAGGAGCCTGGCACAGACTTGTGATTATGAAAGTTTGTTGAATGAATGTTCAGACCCTGTCGGATTGACCCAAAAATGTTTGAAATTGTGACAGAAAGCCCCTTACTTGAAAGAGTGAAGTGGGGATGAAGTGTGTTGTCCTGGTGTCGGCCAGACCCCTGAGTGTGCACTATACTAATGTCTCCATGATGTGAGGGATGGTTTATCTTAATCTGTGTCAATTCCCTAGAAAGGGGCCACTTACACAGGGTACTGAATTCATGTCTTGTATGCTGATGCTTCTTATAAAACCTTTGTCCTACTTTCTTTTTACAGTAAGTAAATTTCCAAGATTCTGAAAAGTTCCTACCTTAGAGGCATGAATTTGGCATCATTTTTCACTGTGAGCAAAATCATGATTTTTGTCACCTTCATCACCAATGAGCTCCTTGACAACGTGATCACAGCCAGCCAAGTGTTTGTGGTGGTGATGCTGTTCAAGACTCTGTGGTTCTCGAGCACCCTCTACTTCCCCATGGCCATTGAGAAGGTGTCAGAGGCTGTCATCAGCATCCAAAGAATCAAGGTTTAGTGAAAAATAACTTTTTAAAGTTACAGGCAGATTTTACCTAAAACTCCTCCTTTTATGTGGTGTCACTGTGTACCAGTTAGGTGAGATTTAACTCTTTCAGTTCCAAGCTGGTAGTCTTTCCAAAATGTATGTATTCCCCTCTTTTTTTTAGGTAAAAAGTGTGTTAAAAATACTGTAAGATCCATGCTTGTTTAGGACTGGTAGTATAAATAGGCAGCACAGACTCTTGATGTGCAGTGATGGCTGCAGGATGATTAAAATGTCTAAAAGCAGGAGAAGCGAACAGATGAATCTCCTGTGCTGACTGGAATGACTAGGCAGTGACTGTGCACAGTCCTGGGGTGACTAGGATTCCTCTCTGGGCTGGGAGGGGAGGAACTTGCTGAGAAGTCCCTGTTCCCTGGGCAAGAAGAGTGGCCTCAGATTCACTTAGTTCTCTGTGTTTAAAAATGGAGTCTTTCCTCCAAAAGATGTTTTCTTGTTGATTTCTGATCTCTACATTTTTATTCCTGTCATTATTTTACTAAGTGTCTAAGCTTGTCTCTAGCTGCCCTCTTCCTTTCAAACTTGTAATTCTGACCATACTTACTGTCTCCTGTTTTAAACTGTTGCTGCTGCTTCTGCTAAGTCGCTTCAATCATGTCCGACTCTGTGCGACCCCATAGGCGGCAGTCCACCAGGCTTCCCCATCCCTAGGATTCTCCAGGCAAGAACACTGGAGTGGGTTGCCATTTCCTTCTCCAATGCATGAAAGTGGAAAGTGAAAGTGAAATTGCTCAGTCATGTCCGACTCTAGCGAGCCCATGGACTGTAGCCTACCAGGCTCCTCCATCCATGGGATTTTATAGGAAAAAGTACTAAATGTCCCTAAGTAGTCAGGGGTAAATAAACTAAATGTCCCTAAGTAGTCACACAAGGGGCTGGCACACAGTAGGTGCTCAAGTATTTCTGTTTAAAATGAAGATTAAATCAGCTTTGTAAAAATGAATGATTTATTATGACCTCATAAGCCCAAGAACTCTCTATTTTTCTCTAAGTGAGGAAGGGGGACCCATGGTCCTGGCCTTGGATGACTCCAACAGAATTGTAAAAGATCTCAACTTCAAAATACTCACTAAAAGTCTTCAGTAACTATAACATGTAGTAACAATCTGTCTCTGAGGTTGTTTTCCATTACCAGCTACAAGCAAGTCAGTCTTTTTGGTAGTATCAACTTTCCTGCATAACCTGTTCTGGGTCTGCAATTCATGGCTCTACTGGCCCTTTAATTTCAGCTTTTTCATCAGACTCAGTCTTGGAGAAAAATACAGCCAGCACTTCTGGTGCCTTTACATGCTGATCATGTGTTGAATGGGGTCTCATTTAACCCTTGGGAGACTGTGACATCTGTTTGCCTCAGAGGTATTGTTTGTGGACAGATGCTCAATAAATTTAATTATTCACATAGGGTATACTTTTCTTTTTCTTTATTTCTTGTTTGAAAGTGAGGTGTTTCTATTCTAATGTATACAGATTGAGTATCAATGTCTTGGTTACATGCTTAAGCTGAAATTGGAATTTGATTCTGTCTAGACCAGAAGGCAATGGCAACCCACTCTAGTACTCTTGCCTGGGAAATCCCATGGACAGAGGAGCCTGATAGGCTGCAGTCCATGGGGTCGCAAAGAGTCAGACACGACTGAACGACTTCACTTTCACTTTTCACTTTCATGCATTGGAGAAGGAAATGGCAACCCACTCCAGTGTTCTTGCCTGGAGAATCCCAGGGACAGGGGAGCCTGATGGACCACCGTCTGTGGGGTCGCACAGAGTCGGACATGACTGATGTGACTTAATCAATAGACGTTGATAATACGTCAGATGAGAAATTCAAGCAAGGCTTCACTGAGGCTTGTGCTTCAGCACAAAGTATGAAAACAAGAAACTGATGTCCCATTGATGTTTGAGAAGAGTGGGCTGGTTCCTTAAGTGGGGTGAGGGTAGGCGAGGATTGGTGGTTTGAGCCACAGGGGTGACTTACGTGGTCTGCTCACCGTCTTGTAGGTGCCATGTGCCAAGATCATGCACAGTTCCCTGCTTTGCTCCCAGCAGCTCAGAAATGCCAGTTGGCTTGTAGTGTTTTTGTATCTTATTGTTCATGACTGCCTTTGCATGTGTGCAGGTATGTTTAGTCCCTTATGTTTTTTTTTTGTTTGTTTTTTTTTTTTCTATTTTGTTGCTCAAGAGACATTTGTCCAGGTGCAAGCACTCCCGTAGAGGGTCCCAGGTCCCAGCCTGTCCCATCACCTTTTGCATGTTGCTGTGTCAGCTTAGACTGTGTAAGCCTGTAGCCATGTAGTCAGTAGTTGGTTGGTTTGAGCAGACGTGCAGTCTGTTCCTTCCTTTACCTGAACCCTCGATGGGTTGACTGTGCAAGGCTTGGTCTTAGTTGGAGTTGGGACAGTAAAAGTGCACAAATGATGAGGTGTCTCCCCTCTGTGTGACTCAGTATTCCTCAGGGGATTCAGAAGTAGGGAGGGCAGTGCCAGCTGGGGATGTGCTGAGCTGGTTTCAGTAGGGTTAGTATTTGAGATGGACCAGAAGGGTGGGTGGGGTCAGTACTCAGGGTGTCCAGGCAGAGGCCGCCTGGGGACCGTGTACTTAGCTGCAGGGGAGCCACTGGGGCCAGGGCGGGGGGGTGGGTGGGTGTTAAGCTTATGGACACTCTGAAGGGCTGTAAGGAGATCAGGAGGGAGTGGTCTTGGGGTGGGGTCAGTGATGTTGGGGAGGACTGGGGAAGGAACCAGCAAAAGGAAAGTTGCATTATTGAAATAACTAATAGTGAGTGAGATTCTGAAATTATTTTGTTTCAAGAGGAAAAGAGAGTTGGGAGAGGGATTAATTGTGTCAGAACAGGCGAGAGCTGGTACCTGGCTGAAGATGGTGGTGGGGAGAGAGAACTCAGGCTGCGGTGGTTGAAAATCTGCAAACGTGTCCTCAGACCACTCTCCGTCCATCCTGCCTCCTGGTGGACATGGGCTCCGGGCAGGTAGGAGTCACTGTGCTCAGTGTTAGGTTCTCAGTGAGCTTGGATGAGCGGAGGAAGGAATGAAAGCATCTTCCACCAGCTGATATTTCTCAGAGATGCAAGGATCCTGGCTTTCTTTACCTGCACAAGGGTTTTCACATTCAGTTTTGACCAGTTCTTCTTTTTAAGTAGAACTTTGCAATCACATTCATGACTCTGAGGCACGATAGATAGGGTGTCAAGATGTTTAAGGTAGTAGATTACTGTTTATGTGTCATTTTCTTTCTCAAACATTCTCACATACTTGTTTCAGTTTTTGCCCATATGGGTTAGGATTTGGTTTACCTGTGGGTCCAAGAGGTACCCATGCTAAACCTGCACAGGGGTCATTTGTTTTTCTCTCATGCAAGAATCCTTGTGAGGCTCTGTATGGGTTTCCTGGGGCTGCGGATACAAAGTACCACAAAACATGTGGCTTAAAACCACAGGAATGTTTTGTTTCCCAGTCCTGGAGGCTAGAAGTCTGAAATCAAGCTGTCAGCAGAGTTAGGATCCCTCTGAATCCGATAAGGGGGCATCCTTTCTTGCCTCTGCTAGCTCTGAGTGGTTGCAGGCAAACCTTGGTGTTCCTTGACTTGAAAGCCATCACCCCAGCCTCTGTCTCCATCATCAGGTAGCTGTTTTTTGTGTGTCTGTCTGTCTGTGCATTTCTCCTAAGGACTCCAGTCATATTGGATTCAGGGCCCACCCTACTCCACTGTGATCTCCCTCTAATTGATTACATTTCCAACAACCAAATTTCCAAATAAAGTCACATTTTGAGCTAAGTGGAGTTAGAATGTATCTTTTATATGGTGATACAACTCTCCCCATAACAAGTCCCATGGCTAGTGTGAACCTCCATGGTGTTGGGACCCAGATTCTTTCTCTCTTCTTATCTTATTCCACTGCATGTGACCTTAACCCTGCTGGGAGCCCCCAAGGCCCAGGCTGGTATGGAGGAAGGTCCTGGTTGCTGTCACTCTCCACTGCCCTGGATTTAGTCACGTGGCTCCCCTTGTTTGCTCCGGAGCCTGGAGACAGAGGGAGGGCCTCCTTCCAGGCTGCCACATGCAGCTAAAATCCAGGGTTTGTTACCTCAGAAGAACAAGAGCAGATTGAAAGGACAGCCAGCAGTCTCTGCCTCTTGTTCACAGTTTTGGGGACCTTGGGGAGTGGGAGTGGTCTAAATTGTTTGTCCAATTCTCTATTGCTCTAGCTTTTCTCATTGAATTATATCTAGCATTTGCAAGGCAAGAGGGAGTTTTCTTGTATGTGTTTGTCAGCTTTGTAGCAACTTATAAGACTTTGTTTTCTTCAGTTACTGTGCATCAGATCAGATCAGATCAGTTACTCAGTCGTGTCCGACTCTTTGCGACCCCATGAATCACAGCACGCCAGGCCTCCCTGTTATTCACCAACTCCTGGAGTTCACTCAGACTCACGTCCATCCAGTCAGTGATGCCATCCAGCCATCTCATCCTCTGTCGTCCCCTTCTCCTCTTGCCCCCAATCGCTCCCAGAATCAGAGTTTTTTCCAATGAGTCAACCCTTTGCATGAGGTAGCCAAAGTACTGGAGTTTCAGCTTTAGCATTATTCCTTCCAAAGAAATCCCAGGGCTGATCTCCTTCAGAATGGACTGGTTGGATCTCCTTGCAGTTCAACGGACGCTCAAGAGTCTTCTCCAACACCACAGTTCAAAAGCATCAATCCTTCGGTGTTCAGCCTTCTTCACAGTCCAGCTCTCACATCCATACATGACCACTGGAAAAACCATAGCCTTGACTAGACGAACCTTTGTTGGCAATGTAATGTCTCTGCTTTTGAATATGCTATCTAGGTTGGTCATCACTTTCCTTCCAAGGAGTAAGCGTCTTTTCATTTCATGGCTGCAGTCATCATCTGCAGTGATTTTGGAGCCCCCCAAAATAAAGTCTGACACTGTTTCCACTGTTTCCCCATCTATTTCCCATGAAGTGATGGGACCGAATGTCATGATCTACATTTTCTGAATGTTGAGCTTTAAGCCCATTTTTTCACTCTCCACTTTCACTTCATCAAGAGGCTTTTTAGTTCCTCTTCACTTTCTGCCATAAGGGTGGTGTCATCTGCATATCTGAGGTTATTGATATTTCTCCTGGAAATCTTGATTCCAGCTTGTGTTTCTTCCAGTTCAAGATTTCTCATGATGTACTCTGCATATAAGTTAAATAAACAGGGTGATAGTATACAGCCTTGACGTACTTATTTTCCTATTTGGAACCAGTCTGTTGTTCCATGTCCAATTCTAACTGTTGCTTCCTGACCTGCATACAGATTTCTTAAGAGGCAGGTCAGGCGGTCTGGTATTCCCATCTCTTTCAGAATTTTCCACAGTTTATTGTGATCCACACAGTCAAAGGCTTTGGCATAGTCAATAAAGCAGAAATAGATGTTTTTCTGGAACTCTCTTGCTTTTTCCATGATCCAGAAGATGTTGGCAATTTGATCTGTGGTTCCTCTGCCTTTTCTAAAACCAGCTTGACCATCAGGAAGTTCACGGTTCACGTATTGCTGAAGCCTGGTTGGAGAATTTTTGAGCATTACTTTACTATTGTGTGAGATGAGTGCAATTGTGCAGCAGTTTGAGCATTCTTTGGCATTGCCTTTCTTTGGGATTGGAATGAAAACTGACCTTTTCCAGTCCTGTGGCCACTGCTGAGTTGTCCAAATTTGCTGGCATATTGAGTGCATCACTTTCACAGCATCATCTTTCAGTATTTGGAGTAGCTCAACTGGAATTCTATCACCTCCACTAGCTTTGTTCATAGTAATGCTTTCTAAGGCCCACTTGACTTCACATTCCAGGCTGTCTGGCTCTAGGACAGTGATCACACCATCATGATTATCTGGGTCGTGAAGATCTTTTTTGTACAGTTCTTCTGTGTATTCTTGCCATCTCTTCTTAATATCTTCTGCTTCTGTTAGGTCCATACCATTTCTGTCCTTTATCGAGCCCATCTTTGCATGAAATGTTTCTTTGGTATCTCTGATTTTCTTGAAGAAATCTCTAGTCTTTCCCATTCTGTTGTTTTCCTCTATTACTTTGCATTGATCGCTGAAGAAGGCTTTCTTATCTCTTCTTGTTATTCTTTGGAACTCTGCATTCATATGTTTATATCTTTCCTTTTCTCCTTTGCTTTTCACTTCTCTTCTTTTCACAGCTATTTGTAAGGCCTCCCCAGACAGCCATTTTGCTTTTTTGCATTTCTTTTCCATGGGGATGCTCTTGATCCCTGTCTCCTGTAGAATGTCACGAACCTCATTCCATAGTTCATCAGGCACTCTATCAATCAGATCTAGGCCCTTAAATCTATTTCTCACTTCCACTGTATAATCATAAGGCATTTGATTTAAGTCATACCTAAATGGTCTATTGGTTTTCCCTACTTTCTTCAATTTAAGTCTGAATTTGGCAATAAGGAGTTCATGATCTGAGCCACAGTCAACTCCTGATCTTTTTTTTTCCAACTGTATAGAGCTTCTCCATCTTTGGCTGCAAAGAATATAATCAATCTGATTTCAGTGTTGACCATCTGGTGATGTCCATGTGTAGAGTCTTCTCTTGAGTTGTTTTAAGAGGGTGTTTGTTATGACCAGTGCATTTTCTTGGCAAAACTCTATTAGTCTTTGCCCTGCTTCATTCTGTATTCCAAGGCCAAACTTGCCTGTTACACCAGGTGTTTCTTGACTTCCTATTTTTGCATTTCAGTCCCCTATAATGAAAAGGACATCTTTTTTGGGTGTTAGTTCTAAAAGGTCTTGTAGGTCTTCATAGAACCGTTCAACTTCAGCTTCTTCAGCATTACTGGTTGGGTATAGACTTGGATTACTGTGATATTGAATGGTTTGCCTTGGAAACGAACAGAGATCATTCTGTCATTTTTGAGATTGCATCCAAGTAGTGCATTTCAGACTCTTTTGTTGACCATGATGGCTACTCCATTTCTTCTGAGGGATTCCTCCCTGCAGTAGTAGATATAATGGTCATCTGAGTTAAATTCACCCATTCCAGTCCATTTCAGTTCGCTGATTCCTAGAATGTTGACATTCACTCTTGCAGTCTCTTGTTTGACCACTTCCAATTTGCCTTGATTCATGGACCTGACATTCCAGGTTCCTATAGAATATCGCTCTTTACATCATCAGACCTTGCTTCTATCACCAGTCACATCCACATATCTGAGGTTATTGATATTTCTCCTGGCAATCTTGTTTCCAGCTTGAGCTTCATCCAGTCTGTCATTTCACATGATTCAAATGCATTAAATAAGCAGAATGACAATATACAGCCTTGATGTATTTGTTTCCCAATTTTAACCTTATTTGTATTTCTTGCTTTAGAAATAGACATACCATGTTTTATTGCCCTTCCCAGATACTGCCTTTTTACAATTTGAGAGCTTATCAGAACCCTGCGTCAAACAAATCTATGGGCTCCATTTTTCAAACAGTATTTGATCATTCCATTTCTCTGTCTCACCTTTTGGTAACTCTCCCTATATGTCAAACTTTTTCACCAACGTTGTTGCTCTGGTGATCTGTAACATCAGTGTTACTGCTCTGACTTGCTGCAGTCTCCTCTATCGGTTAGTATTTTTTTAGCAATGCATTGCTTTTAGGTTAAAGTCTGTACATTGTTTTTTCAGACATAATGCTTTTACACCCTTGGTAGGCTAGTGTAGTTAAACATAACTTCTGTGTGCTCTGGGAAACCAGAACATCCCTATGACTCACTTTACTGCCATGTTCACTTCATTCCAGTGTTCTGGAACTGCACCCACACTGAGGGATGACTGTACCTCATTCCTTTTGGGAAAACAGGTGATTGTCTGTTCTGGAAGCTTTAACGTGGACATAAAGATTAATGAATCTGTTGCAAAGACTGATGCTCCAGAGGGTGGGTGACCGGCCTCAAGGAGTAGCTGGGGAAGTGACAGATGCTGACGAAGGGCATAACCGACAGGGTTGTCACCATAAAGTCCTATTGCTTAAGGTGTAACTCAGGATTCAGAAAACTAAGATCATTGCATCTGGTCCCTTCACTTCATGGCAAATAGATGGGGAAACAGTCGAAACAGTGACAGACTTTATTTTTGCGGGCTCCAAAATCACTGCAGATGGTGACGGCAGCCATGAAATTAAAAATGCTTGCTCCTTGGAAGAAAAGTTGTGACCAACCTAGATAGCTTATTAAAAAGCAGAGACATTACTTTGCCAACAAAGTTCCATCTAGTCAAGACTATGGTTTTTCCAGTAGGCATGTATGGATGTGAGAGCTGAACTATAAAGAAAGCTGAGCACCAAAGAATTGATGCTTTCAAACTATGGTGTTGGAAAAGACTCTTCAGAGTCCCTTGAACAGCAAGGAGATCCAACCAATCCATCCTAAAGGAGATTAGTCCTGAATATTCACTGGAAGGACTGATGTTGAAGGTGAACTTCCAATACTTTGGCCTCCTGATCTGAAGAACTGACTTATTTGAAAAGACCCTGATGTTGGGAAATATTGAAGGCAGGAGGAGAAGGGGATGACAGAGGATGAGATGGTCGGATGGCATCACCGACTCATAGGACATGAGTTTGAGTAAATTCCGGGAGTTGGTGATGGACAGGGAGGCCTGGTGTGGTGCAGTTCATGGGGTCGCAAAGAGTCAACACGACTGAGCAACTGAACTAAACTGAAGGTGTAATAATTACATTTTGTTGCCCAAGTGAATACTTCTGCACAAAGATAGATGGGTTTTTTAAATTTTATTTTCTAATTGAATTTAATCCATAATAATATATTTTTGTTATAAAAAAGCAATAAATGTGCAAAGTAGAATAGGGAAATAAAAGAAAATCTCATAAAGGGAAGATTACAAAATACTCACTACCAGAAAGTAACAGTTGTTTAATACTATAATAATATTATTTGGGTATCACTAGAGCCAGTTTAATATTTTTTTATGCAAAACAAATTATTTTATTAGCAGAATTTTTATTTATTCTTAAAATTCCCCATGTCATTTATTAATTTTCCATAGCTTGGTTCTTAATAGCTGCCTAAAATTTCATCATAGAGCTAGAGTATAATTAATCTCAAACTTAGACATTTATATATTTTCCCAATTGTCACTTTTATCAAAAATTTTGAAATGGATTTCTAGATGGACATATCTAGATGGATATAGTTTTGTTCACTGTAAGTAAATCAGAGAAAGGACATGTTGGGAAACAAATGTGACCTAATTAATAGCTTTGTTTATTTGTTGACTTTCCAAAGGGATTTACTGTGATTTGATTCATTCAGTTCAGTTCAGTTCAGTCGCTCAATTGTGTCCGACTCTTTGTGACCCCATGAATCGCAGCACACCAGGCCTCCCTGTCCATCACCAACTCCCAGAGTTCACTCAAACTTACGTCCATCGAGTCGGTGATGCCATCCAGCCATCTCATCCTCTGTTGTCCCCTTCTCCTCCTGCCCCCTATCCCTCCCAGCATCAGAGTCTTTTCCAATGAGTCATTAAGCACCATTAATGTGTCAGGCTTGGAATTCTATTTCACAAAGAAGTTTTCTCAATATTTATTAAACATGATGGAGTCATAGTGATAGTAATATAATCTTCCTTACTTTCTCTGTTGCCACAAAACAGTGGAGCAAGACAGACAAATTAGAAATGCTCTTTATCCTGACTCACCACTCTCTCTACACTAGAGGGTTCTTCCTGTAGTTTTCAGGATTAGCTGGGTGCTCCAGACTTGCTTTTTCTGCAGCCAGCAGCACAGCCCTTCCCTCTAGTCTCTGCTCACTGCAGTCTTCATATTACCCGGATTCTCCCTGGTAACGTGAGCAAAGGGAGCCTGTGACAAGCTGCACTTGCTCTAACAGTATTGTTGTCTGTGGTCAACATTTTCACTGTCTCTAGTTAGAGTATTCTTTGGCAATGAATGATGAAGAACCAAAAGCAGAGCTAAGAAACTCAGATCCCACCTCTTCTGTTAGTAGTCAATTTATGGTTCTATATTTTTTATGTTTCTTCCTCAACACAAACCTCTTATTAGAATTTTCTCACAGAAGAGAAAACCAAAAATGTTTTAACATCCCCACCTGAAAAGCCCAAAACAGCTCATACCTAACTACAGTTTTACTTAAATTCTGTTTTTCACCTTCATGAAACTTTTCTTTCATAAACCTGCATGGCTGCAATTAGAACATTTGAGAAGAGAAAAACTCCTTCAAAAACACGCCAAGAGATTTCATTCAAGTTTTCAGAGGAGAGATAACTAACACTGAGGTAGAAAGCATAGTCAGGGAGGAGAAATACTTTATAAAGGGGTCGCTTATATGCAAAAGCAACAGTTTTGAGAGAGCAGCTGTGGAAGTGACTATGACCCAGCATTCATTTTTCCCATGGTGAGAGAATGATTTATTATTTCAAGACCTAAGAAATGATTTTGAGTTAATACTTACCACATTGTCCAGTCACTGAGAAAACTACAGGCACCATTTTAACAATGAGGGATCCACCTTCCAAGGTTGGACAACTGTCCTGTGTCATCACCTGGTGGCCAAAGACAGAGGTCTGACTCTCCGGTCTTTCCCCTCACAACTCTCCATATTGCTAAGTGGGATCTATCTCTATTGTTGTCATCATTTCCCAGCATCTTTCTTATCAGGCTTTTCCTCCACCCTCTCCTGTCCTCCACCTTTCCATGTACTCATCTACATCATTGATAACATCCTGCCAGTGAAAATGGATGAAATTATCTTACAGTGGGTCCATTTCATTTTTATGTCTAGAACAGCTACTGGGAATATTTGCACACAAACAGCTTGATGAACACATCTTCATTGAGCTTATGTAACTGACTGACTCATACAACATAATGTTAGAACTTGATAAGCCATTCAAGTTTGGGGCTCCAGGAGAGGTCCTGGGGTTGTTGTTGTAGCAACTTTAATGTGTGATTTAGTTTATAGTTTAACTTGGGTTACAGGAAGAGAGGGGACAGAGGAAAAATATAGGAACCTTTTCTTATAAAAGATGTTAAAAATTCAAAATTATACCTATTTTTCTGTACAGAAAGAGAATTTGGATTTGCTTTGTGTTTATTTGTTCTGAAATATCTAGACTCTTTGATCAAACCAGTAAATATAAAGGCTAAGTTGATAAATTTCTATTTCTGGCCTTTTCTTAGTCTGTGTCCCATCTCAGCTCTTGTGGCCTCTGACATGAGCCTTGGCTTTTAAGTTTGATTGGGTCCCATCTGTTTTTGCTGTTATTTCTTTTGCTTTGGGAGAGTGAACTAAGAAAATATTTGCTGCAATGTAGTCAAAGAGTCTTTTGCCTGTGCTTTCCTTTAGTTTTATAGTGCTCAGTCTTATAATAGGTCTTTAAACCATTTTGACTTTATTTTTGTGTATGGCATGAGTGGGTGTTCTAATTTCATTCATTGTCAGTGTCCAGCTTTCCCAGTACTGTTTACCAAAGAAACTGTATTTTTCTCTATTCTTGTCTACTCCTTCATAGATTAATTGACCATAGATGTATGGAGACCAGTGTTTTAAAACTGCAGTTTTTCTTATTCAACATGGGGAAGAACAGTTATGTTCTATTATGCTATGCTTAAATAAAATTGCACATTTGAGGCATTTAAATTGGTATGCCAAGTTACAGAACATTTAAATTATTATGTGGATAAGACAGTTTGAATTATTGTTGTACTTATTTGAGAATGCTGCCCTTAGCAATGATCCACAATAGTAAACAAATGATTAACAGAAAAATGGCCTTCATGAGACTTAATAAATGTCTCCAATTAAATACAAAGGATGAAATTAATTGAAATACCTAGATGTGGAAAAACAACCTGTATCTCGTTTAGAGTTCCAGAATATTCTCTTCTTTTTCAAAAAGTTAATTTTTTAAATTTATTTATTTTAAGTTGTGCTGGATCTTCCTTGCTGCACAAGCTTTTATCTAGTTGCAGTGAGTGGAGCTCTTTTTGAACAGTGTGAACACCTCTTATTGTGGTGGCTTCTCTTGCTGCAGAGCACAGGCTCTAGGCACGTGGGTTTCAGTAGTTGTGACATATGGGCTCAGGAGTTGTGGCTCCCAGACTCTACAGCACATGCTATATAGTTGTGGCCCACAGACTTAGTTGCTCTGCACCCTGTGGGGTCTTCCAGGAGAAGGGATTGAACACGTGATTCCTGCATCATCATGCAGATTCTTTTACCACTGAGCCACCAGGAAGCCCATCCAGCATATTCTCTTAAGATACATGTACTCTAAACATGACCTAAATGAAGGCTTGAGTGCTTCTTAGCATCAGGACTGTTTTTATAATTATGTCATTTGGGCCATTTATTTCAGACACTTTTTTCTCTCCAGAACCATTAACCAAAGTCACTAATAAGTAGAAAGGCAGAGTTAAGAGCCCCTTCCTCTCCTTTTCAATTTCCATTTAGCAGACTTATTAATGAGCAATAAAAGGGGTGAAAGGCAGGTGGTTTAAGAGAGAGAAACAAAGTAAAAAATATATTAGTAATTTGTGAAAACAGATTCAGATCCTACAGATTCAGATCCTAGGCAGTTAGACTGGGCTGCCCCATGTTCTCTGCAGGCTGAGATCACTGGAATTCGGAGCTCTATTTCTTACTTGCTTCTTTAGTCTTACCAAAGACAAAACTGGATTTCTAGAGAATTTTTCTGTGCAGAGCAATTCGGTAAAAGCTGCTTCTGTACCAGCTCTTTTTGCCAGCCTTCCACTCTCAGAAGAATAAACCACAACCACAGCCAACTTCTAGAAGTATCTCAACCTCTCAGACAAGGGATTCTGTTCTTCTTAGCAGCTGACATAATCCAGGACCTGAAAGAAATTCGGAACGTGTTTTCTTTTTTCCCTAAATACTGCTCAGATTCTCAAATCAACTTGACATTTAATTTGTGGTCAGGGCTCTGCCTGCTGGTTTGTATGTCATCACCCTACTTTTTAGATAAATGCAGTTTCATTTTCTGCAATCAAGATATTTCCCAACTCTGTGTATCTGTATAAATTGCCGCAAAGCTCAGAGCCTGAGAGATAAAAGCACTAACTAATGATAACAACCCCAAATACCCTGGGCAGAATATAAGATGCTACAGAGTGCCAGTAATCCTAGTGTAAAACTCATTTTCTTCCTTTCTGATAACATTGTAATATTAAAAGGTCAGGCGAGGCCTTTGTCTGCCCAGTAAAACAGTAATCAGACCATTTAAACACCAGCCAGTCCTACCACCCACACAGAGTCTGTCTGTTCTCCCTGTCCTGCCCCTTTTTGAAATATTGTCTGGGCTATAATATGGTACTGAGAGATACTGTGTGCTAATGGATTTCTTTATGATGTTAACAGGTTTTGGATTCAGGGATATATAGAGAAGCTGGAGAGCCACATAATTTGCGGCGGAATAAAAACAGCCTATTTTACAAGATGGCGCGACAACTGGGTGAGGCTGAGGTCACTGCCCTCACTGAAAGGGCGAAATAGGTGAGCTCGCTGCGGGGAGTTGTAATTAAAGTTTGTCTCCAGGGTTCAATCTTCACAATCTCTACTGGGTGTCTGATAACAAGCACTCTGTGCCCTTATAAGCCTCCACAGAGGAAGTCTCATGGCTGGGTCTTAACAACACATTGCAGGTTGAAGGCAGATCTGCAGGGATTCTGCAGCAGATTTGGGGGTGGGGTGGATATGTGTGCTTCTCTGTGTGTGCAAAAATGTGCCTGAGAGAGAGATGTCAGATTGGACTTTCCACAGTTTGGACTGTGGGTTCAGAATCTCATAGAGAACAGAAAACTCATTTTGTAAACCCTTCACATTCATTCTGATTGGTGCTCAGCACATTTGTACTAAAAGTGCTATCAAGGAATATCCAGGAAATTTGAGAGTTTAAGGGAAAACAGTTTAGAATATTTTGGCTTTAGCAAGATTTACCAGGGAAAGGTGTGGGTTTTTTCTGTTTTCTAATCTGTAAGGAAAACATCTACCTGATATTATCACTTTATCCCTAATTACTGTTGTTTAGAATTAGGTCCAATACTTTGGCCACCTCATGCGAAGAGTTGGCTCATTGGAAAAGACCCTGATACTGGGAGGGATTGAGGGCAGGAGGAGAAGGGGACGACAGAGGATGAGATGGCTGGATGGCATCACCGACTCAATGGACATGAGTTTGAGTGAACTCCAGGAGTAGGTGATGGACAGGGAGGCCTGGTGTGCTGTGATTCATGGGGTCACAAAGAGTCGGACATGACTGAGCGACTGAACTGAACTGAACTGAACTGAAAGTTAGGTCCAGTTGCCCCGCTATGCTTCCTCTACCTCCTAGAAGGTGAAATTGTCATCAGGACAAATCAAGAACCCACAATGCCTTAACTCTATAGTCAGAATGGTGCTTGAAGTTTTACAAAGCACTTTCTCTGAGATGGGGTGTGTAATGCACTGTACATGGTTTGAGGAAGTTTCTCGATGGGTAACATTCAGGTCACGTGACACCTTCCTAACAAAGGTGAGATGGTAACTGAGGTCTGGTTTAAGAGACTTAGCCATTGTCATACAGCTGCCTGTAATTCTTTCTGGAACAAGGTGGGAGTGGGTTGATGAGAAGATAGAGGGAGGAAAGAAAGGTTTGGTGTTCTTACCCCTTGACATTTGTGGTTCATGGTGGGATGAGGCTTCCAGCTGCATGCTATGAGGCTTACCCATCGAAAATTTATTTCTGGGTATTAAATTAAGGGTGTATTTTCCCTTCTTCAGGCTTTTCTGCATGTCCCAGATTTTCATTTGTGAGTAGAATAATTACTAGTGTAGTATTTAAAATATATCATAAAGAAAACATGTCCCAGTATCTTAAGTACTTTTATACGAAAGATTTATCTAAAATGTGGCCTAAGTTCCTTCTGTCACTGTCTCTTCTCAATCCTCCTTAGAAATAGAGGAAATGCAGAGCAGGACCTTCCACTGCTCATAGGATAGGAAATTGCCTGGGTCACAGAGCAGGCTGAAGAGCTGGTGGAGTTGGAATTCATACCTAGGTTTAGAAACAAGGAAGTCTGTGTTCTAAACTTTTCATATAAGTACTATATTGTGTGCAAATCTTGAGAAGTTGAACAAAGAACTCTAATTTTTATGCCTGAAATTCACAGAGTGCTTTCATCTACTAGAATATCTCCCAGTCAGACCTTCCTTCCTAAGACCTAGAGACCCAGGAATCTCCAAAACCCTTTTGCTCTTTTGACCTCAGGCATTTCATATAAAAAAGAGATGTATCCACCTATATGCCACAGTCTTCATTTAAAACCTATGTTTTCATTATATTTTATCAAGACATTGAGTAATGAGAAATCACAAAATTTTAGATCAGTCTAGATCATATAAGATAATAAGATTCAACAGCCTCATTTTACAGGTGAGGAAACTAAGGCCCCTTAGAAGGAACGTGGCCCTATGTATAAAACTGATGTTAAGCTAATTTGCAGCAGACTCAGAATTAGAAATCTGTTCTTTCAGTGAATGTCTTAAATCAAGTGTAACATACACATGGAAGCAGACTTAGGTCATAGAATTAGAAATCTTGTGATTCCTGGCCTAATAACCCTGCACCTACTCTGACAATACTAATGATAATTTACATTTGTGTAGTTCTTTATAATTCTTTTTATATTGTTCTCACATGTATGATTTCACTTAATCTCATGATGGTCCTTTTTTATCCCATGTCATGGATGAGGAGAGTGGGTCCAGGCTCACCTAAGGTCATAGAGCTGGTCCAGGAAGCACAGAGGGGCAATTACTGGTGGAGCCTGCGTGCTGTCCTATATACTGTGTTGTGCATCGAGTCTGAGAACACTGCTTCTGTCACCTGGTAGCCACAATGGGGCCATCACCCAAGTTCACAGAGTGGCAGAACCTCAGTCTTGGATTCCAGTCCTGCCGCTGGGTCAGGTCACCTCTAAGGAAAGAAGTACATTTCTTGATTCTCATTCCAGTTGAATGTCTTCTTGGCATTATTTCTGCATCCTCTTAGGTGAGCCGTCAGATTATCAGTTTTTTTTGAATGTGCAAGCATCAGATGGCAATCCATTGTTGAGAGCTGTAACACTGGGAGCATTAGCCTAAGTCAACAAGGTTTTCATTCTAATAGAGCAGAATTCATTCATCTGAAAAACAACAAAAAAAACAAAAAACAAAACAACATCTGGGGAAATGTGCTTCCAAGTCAGATTTTTTTAAACACACAGTTCAGGTGAGCTGATCACTGTTTGATTAAGCCCTTTAGATGATCCATGAAATAGCAGAGAAAGTATCTTTAGATACATAAAGCTGAAGGGTACATTAGTTTGCTAGGACCTCCACGCAAAGTACCACAGAGTAGGTGACTTAACAGAAACTCATTTTCTCACATCCCTGGAGGCTGGAAGTCTCAGGTCAAGGTGTCAGCATGGTTGGTTTCCTCTGAGGATGCTCTCCTTGGCTTGGTGATGCCATCTTTTTTGTCCTCACATGGTCTTCTCTCTGTATATGTCTGTGCCTGATTTTCTCTTCTTATAAGAACCCCAGTCTATTAGATTAGGACCCACCTGTATGACTTCATGTTAACTTTATTGCCTCTTTAAAGACCCTGTTTCCAAATAGTCACATTCTGAGGTACTGCCAGGTTTAGGACTTCAACATGTAAAATTGGATGGGACAGTTCAGCCCATAATAAAGTATAGATGCCTTCCATTCATTCTGTTCTATGATGAAGCAGACCTGGTTGAATTTTCTGAAGTTTCTCTGCTCCCAGTGTGTCACAGAGCTGTCATGTTGTCTATTTGTCAAATCACCTAATACAACCAGAAGTTATAAAATCCTAATATGCTAGCTCTAGGAGCCTGGACCAGTTTGAATACATGGAGGAGGCACTTACCATCCACTGGCCTTGTGTCCCCAAGGTCCCTGAGCCTCAGGTCCTCGCCTGTGTGTAGAGCAGGGATTACAGCCCTGCCAGCTTCTTCACAGTTATTACGGGGATCAGATAAGAGAGCAGATGCTTAAGTTCTTTGAGAATATAGTGTTTTACAGTGTAAAGGTGGGATCATTTTTAAAAAGACTGTAGGCAGAAGCCTTGTATCCCAGTAATAAAACAAAATACTTAGCTTTCTAGCTATCTATATTTAGCTATATAGATATAGCTATCTAGAAAGCTAGATAGCTTTCAGTTCAGTTCAGTTCAGTTGCTCAGTGATGTCCAATTCTTTGCAACCCCAAAGATTGCAACATGCCAGGCCTCACTGTCCATTACATACTCCCAGAGTCTACCCAAACCCACTTCCATTGAGTCGGTGATGCCATACAGCCATCTCATCCTCTGTTGTCCCCTTCTCCTCCTACCCTCAATCTTTCTCAGCATCAAGGTCTTTTCAAATGAGTCAGTTATTTGCATCAGGTGGCCAAAGTATTAGAGTTTCAGCTTCAGCATCAGTCCTTCCAATGAACACCCAGGTCTGATCTCCTTTAGGATGGACTGGTTGGATCTCCTTGCAGTCCAAGGGACTCTCAAGAGTCTTCTCCAACACCATAGTTCAAAAGCATCAATTCTTCTGTGCTCAGCTTTCTTTATAGTCCAACTCTCACATCCATACATGACCACTGGAAAAACCATAGCCTTGACTAGATGGACCTTTGTTGGCAAAGTAATCTCTCTGCTTTTTAATATGCTGTCCAGGTTGGTCATAACTTTCCTTCCAAGGAGTAAGCCTCTTTTAATTTCATGGCTGCAATCACTATCTGCAGTGATTTTGGAGCCCTCAAAAATAAAGTCAGCCACTGTTTCCCCATCTGTTTCCCATGAAGTGATGGGACCAGATGCCATGATCTTCTTTTCTGAATGTTGAGCTTTAAGCCAACTTTTTCACTCTCCTCTTTCACTTTCATCAAGAGGCTTCTTAGTTTCTTTTCACTTTCTGCCATAAGGGTGGTGTCATCTGCATATCTGAGGTTATTGATATTTCTCCCTGCAATCTGATTCCAGCTTGTGCTTCTTCCAGCCCAGCATTTCTCATTATGTAGTCTGAATAGAAGTTAAATAAGCAGGGTGACAATATACAGCCTTGATGTACTCCTTTTCCTATTTGGAACCAGTCTGTTTTTCCATGTCCAGTTCTAACTGTTGCTTCCTGACCTGCATACAGGTTTCTCAAGAGGCATGTCAGGTGGTCTGGTATTCCCATCTCTTTCAGAATTTTCCACAGTTTATTGTGATCCACACAGTCAAAGGCTTTGGCATAGTCAATAAAGCAGAAGTCGATGTTTTTCTGGAACTCTCTTGCTTTTTTGATGATCCAGCAGATGTTGGCAATTTGATCTCTGGTTCCTCTGCCTTTTCTAAAACCAGCTTGAACATCTGGAAGTTCATGGTTCACATATTGCTGAAGCCTGGCTTGGAGAATTTTGAGCATTACTTTACTAGCATGTGAGATGAGTGCAACTGTGTGGTAATTTGAGCATTCTTTGACATTGCCTTTCTTTGGAATTGAAATGAAAACTGACCTTTTCCAGTCCTGTGGCCACTGCTGAGTTTTCCAAATTTGCTGGCATATTGAGTGCAGCACTTTCACAGCATCATCTTTCAGGATTTGAAATAGCTCAACTGGAATTCCATCACCTCCACTAGCTTTGTTCATAGTGATGCTTTCTAAAGCCCACTTGACTTCACATGCCAGGATATCTGGCTGTAGATGACTGTCACACCATCATGATTATCAGGGTCGTGAAGATCTTTTTTGTACAGCTCTTCTGTGAATTCTTGACACCTCTTCTTTATATCTTCTTCTAGATAACTTTAGAGACTCTGAGTCAGGGATCCCCAACTGCTGAAGTTCCTTCGCAGTATTCACTTCAGGTATTTCAGACCACGAAGCAAAGTCCTTTTCAGTTACATGTTGCTAAAAATAATATTTTTCTTTATGAAAATTATATTGAGAAGGGTTATGAAGAAAGGAACCAGGTAATTTTAGAAAGAATATCAAGCAGTAGAAAATGAAATTAATTTTCTTTTTTCGTTTTACTTTTCACCAAAAGAGTACATAAGGATAGAATCAGAAAATATGGCTAGGTTAATAAAATGGAGGAGGGTGATGGTATGCAGTTAACCCCCCCTCCCAACCCCCACCAGAAGCTTTATTTTTAAATGCTTCCATTACAATGGAAATAGCTTCAGATTTCAGCCAGTGAGGCTGAAGCATTCTTGGAGGGTTTATTTTTCTCCTTAAGTGACATTTAAATATATAGCATTTCGTATGCAGAGCTGTTTGGGGGTAGTAGGTTATGCTGGCAACAAGAGAGTAAGAAAGTGCACTTACTATGAAGGTGGGTGTCCTAGTGCTTTTCTGTTTCGTGTCTGAAGTTCATTCTCTCTCATGATAACTTTGCTTACAGCACCCACAATGCACTTCTGGTCAAGTTTTATAAAAGAGATCTGGAATCATATGTCTAAGCAACCCAGTTTCTGACACAAGTCAGCCTCTGGTAGATGATATATTTTCTGTTTGAAAGACTCAAACAAAACTTTTCACATTCTTTTTTAAGGATAAAGAGTTACACTTGAAGTCGTTTTTTGCCCAAACACATTCAGAGATAAGGCTTCACAAGCCCTGACATTATTTTGTTATGTGCATCTGTTAAGGAACCGAGATACAACACAGCTACTGAAAATTGACAATTGTGCACTTTGACAGCACTTCACTTCCTCTGTGTTCTGATTATACACTGAGAAAACCGGTATTTCTTCCAGTTCAGTTAGAATTTGGTAGAATTCAAGAACCCCAAGGCCTGGCAGAGAGCTGTCCTATTATTGGGTATCATCTTCCATTTTAGAGAAGTCACTTGGTTGAGTCCTTGTTAAAGCTTTTGATTCCCTTTCATTCTTGGGAACCACTATCCACAGGTCACATTTCTACAGGACCTATAACTGCTTTGCTGCACAAATTAAACACCAGGATATTTCGTACATATATGCCAGTGTTTCAGTCCTTGTCAGTCAGAGTTTTTAAAATATAAAAGCAACAACCTGATATTAACATCCAAATCTGTTGTGTTCCTTTTATGTGTGAAAATGAGAAACCCTGTTGAGGTGCAAGATTTCCTATCCTCTTTGTTACCCTGTTTTTAATTTATTCCAGGGAGTAAACTGATTTTGCTTATCAATTTAAGATAGTGATAAAGCATATCTGTGAATCAGAATGATCAGAAATCTAGGAGATCTACAGGTTGTTTGGCATTTAACCCAGCCCCACTGAATGTTTTAGTGGGGCTATTTCCTCCATAGAATAAATACAACCCTGATTTTTAAAAACTGTGCCTCCTCCAATAGTGATATGATTGCTTCACATGAAGAAGGAAACCTAGAAATGTGTTGCCTTAGGAGAAGTACGTTAAAAATTTTAAACATGTTGATTTTGTCTTTTTCTCCCTCAGGTGTACTTCAAAAGGAGATAGCCAGATGTTACTCACAGAGACCTTGTGGTTGTGAATGTTTCCAGTGGACAGCCCTCAGCCTTAATAATATTTGAGTCAACACTGTGATTCTACCATGAGTTCATGTCTACTCCAAGGCTTTTTTCCAATAGGTTTTGCACTGCATAAACTATATTCTGCTTTTTTAATACCAGCAACAAATATTTACACATTACAAGATGTTCTCCAACTTCACTCAACATTTCAAGCTCTTGAAAAAGGATTTATTATATTTATTTATATAATGTTTTCTTTCTTATGCAAATGAAAGGCACAGGCCACCAATAAAAGCTGTGTCCCAGATTTTGTGCCTTGAGAGACTCCAGAGCCAAACTCATTTTCTAAGATTTGAGACAAAGTTGTCACAGATGGTTTTTTACTGTTCCCAGAATTACATATTACTTTCTGATTTTATCAGGGAGTATGTTTACTTGATGACTGTGTGAAGTTGCTGTTTTGTGTCAGCACTTCGTTTAACATGACTAGGATCCATTTTTCCACCAAAAGACCTCTGGTTAAAATACTACAGAGAAACCTGATAGGAAAAACATACAATATACTATAGTTTCAGTTCAGTTCAGTCGCTCAGTCTTGACCGACTGTTTGCGACCCCATGAATTGCAGCACACCAGGCCTCTCTGTCCATCACCAACTCCCGGAATTCACTCAGACTCACGGCCATCGAGTCATCATGCCATCTCATCCTCTGTCGTCCCCTTCTCCTCCTGCCCCCAATCCCTCCAGCATCAGAGTCTTTTCCAATGAGTCAACTCTTCGCATGAGGTGGCCAAAGTACTGGAGTCTCAGCTTTAGCATCATTCCTTCCAAAGAAATGCCAGGGCTGATCTCCTTCAGAATGGACTGGTTGCATCTCCTTGCAGTCCAAGGGACTCTCAAGAGTCTTCTCCAACACCACAGTTCAAAAGCATCAATTCTTCAGCGCTCAGCTTTCTTCACAGTCCAACTCTCAGATCCATACATGACCACTGGAAAAACCATAGCCTTGACTAGACGGACTTTTGTAATGTCTCTGCTTTTAAATATGCTTTTAAATATATCTTTTAAATATGCTGCCTAGATTGGTCATAACTTTCCTTCCAAGGAGTAAGTGTCTTTTAATTTCATGGCTGCAGTCACCATCTGCAGTGATTTTGGAGTCAAAAAAATAAAGTCTGACACTGTTTCCACTGTTTCCCCATCTGTTTCCCATGAAGTGATGAGACCAGATGCCATGATCTTTGGTTTCTGAATGTTGAGCTTTAAGCCAACTTTTTCACTCTCCTCTTTCACTTTCATCAAGAGGCTTTTTAGTTCCTCTTCACTTTCTGCCATAAGGGTGGTGTCATCTGCATATCTGAGGTTATTGATATTTCTCCCGGCAATCTTGATCCTAGCTTGTGCTTCTTCCAGCCCAGCATTTCTCATGATGTACTCTGCATAGTTTAAGTAACCAAAAAAAAAAAAGGATATATGGTTAAATACAGAAGGACAATATTATATGTTCTAAGAGAAGGAAAAGAAAATATGCTTTCTCAAAATAGGAGCCCTTCTAGGGGATTTGCTAATGAAGGACAGATATGTGCTAGACTGTCTTCTAGATAAAGGTTTTTATATTTTTACATTAAAAATTTTGGTAAAGTATATAGAACATAAAATTGGCCATATAACCATTTTTAATCCCACAATCCAGTGGCATTACTCACATTCACCATGTTGTGCAACTATCATTGTCTGGGTCAGTTCAGTTCATTTCACTCACTCAGTCATGTCCTACGCTTTGTGACCCCATGAACTGCAGCACGCCAGGATTCCCTGTCTATCACCAACTCCCGGAGTCTACCCAAACCCATGTCCATCAAGTCGGTGATGCCATCCAACCATCTCATCCTCTGTCGTCCCCTTCTCTTCCTGCCCTCAATCTTTCCTAGCATCAGGGTCTTTTCAAATGAGTCAGCTCTTTGCATCAGGTGGCCAAAGTATTGGAGTTTCAGCTTCAGCATCAGTCCTTCCAATGAACACCCAGGACCGATCTCCTTAAGGATGGACTGGTTGGATCGACTTGCAGTCCAAGGGACTCTCAAGAGTCCTCCAACACCACAGTTCAAAAGCATCAATTCTTTCACACTCAGCTTTCTTTATAGTCTAACTCTCACATCCATACATGACCACTGGAAAAACCATAGCCTTGACTAGATGGACCTTTGTTGGCAAAGTAATGTCTCTGCTTTTTCATATGCTGTCTAGTAACTTTTGGTAATTATGTGCTTCCTATTCAGTGTGTTATTTCTGCAGAGTCATTTTGATAAGTTTCATTTTTCTAGGAGTAGCTCTGTTTCCTGTGAATTTTTGAGCTTGATTGGCATAAATTTATTCACAATATCTTATATGTTTAGTCTTTGCAGCATCTCTAACTGTGTTCTTTTGGCTTTTTAATTTTCTTTGAGCCTTCTTTTTTTATGAATAATCTTGCATATATTTTTCCTGTTTTCAAAGAATCAACTTTTTGTTTGATTGCTGCTCTTCCTTTTTTTTCTCTTAGTTCATTGTATCATTCTTTCTTTCAACTTTTCCTTTACTTTGAGGTTTTTTTCTATAAATTATTAAATTGGAAACAGTTTAATAATGTCATTATTTTTGTAATATAAGTATATAAAGCCTTTCCACCCTCCAAGACCACTTTAGCTGCAACCTGCAAGTTTTGATACTCACCACCAATCAATAGCCATAATATTATATATTTTCTAATTCCTAATTTAATTCATTAACTATATGTTTTACCCATGAGTTATTCATAAATATAATGTTCTCTAAATTTCAAATGCTAATTGATTTTTTCTATTAGATTGCCCCATATGGAACAGCTAACTTTCAGCCTTTTTATAAGCCATACAGTGGCACTTTCATGTGGTTCAACCTAATAGTTTTCTTTTGTTATTAATAACATAATGTCATTTTGGTCAGACAACATTAGATTGTGGATTTTAAATCAAAGGTAACCACGTTCACACAAAAAGCCCTTGTTACCCCTGTTTTGTATTTTATTTGGGGGGCTTAAAATGTTGTAAGTATGTTTGTAATCAGTAATTTTCAAATAAAAGCCCCCCTGAGTACTGGAATATTTTCTGACATGTGTTGCTGGTTGGTTCTCTGGGATGCAGACTGGGATGGAGTTTAGTGCTGGGATGAGTATCAGGGGTGCCCTTGGGATCAACACTTGTGGCATCAGGAGGGAATTAACAGGATAGGGCAGAGGGAAAGATCAAGACGCATCACTGGCCAGATGACCTTAACTGACCCCATGGAGAGCTGGAGTGAAGGTAGCCCTTCAGGGTTATCCTGATATGTCCAGTGGCCAGGTATTTATACCTCCACACAGATGGGACATAGCATAGAAGCTGCCCCCAGAAGACCTGGTGGCTGAAGACTGCCCACCTACAGCACTTCCAGCAACTGGAGAACGAGTCCTTGAAGGGAGGTCTGGGCAGCCCATCTCCATGTTATGCAACAGCATGTGTCACAGTTCCAGACATGGGTGATTAGGCTGTGCTGTGGGGAGAACTCTTGGTGACGACACGTAAGTCAAAACGATGATTTTGTGATTCTTCTCAGTGCCCTTTGGTCTAAAAAAAGTAGAGAAGGTCCATGTAGAGGAGACAGCCTCATCTCTAGGCTCAGCCCAGTTGTCACCCCTGCTAGGAAGTCACCTTAAGATTAATCCTTGCCCTAGGTAACCTGGATTTCTGTAATACCCTGACCACCTCTCATTTGTTAATCTGAACCATCTTTGGTTAGTGTCTTGCTGTCACCATCTTGAGATACTTCATTTTTAAACAAGGGTCCCTGTTCTTTCCATTTTGCACTGGATCCTATAAATTATGCAACCTGTCCTAACAATGAATATCCATAAGCATTCTATTTTCTTATAAAACTAAGTGAGAAAAAGACTTTAAACTATGCCCTATTCACTTTTTAATTCCATCTCCCAGCACGGTATGTGTCACATAGCTGGTGCTCCATAAATGTTTGCTGAATGCATGGATGAATGAATGGTATCTGAGAACAAACCTTCCTTCACAACTTCATAAATTTGAAGTTTTAAGAGGTAGCCTGGGATAACAGAAAGCCCTGGTTTTGGAGTCAGTCACAGGTCTGCATGCCAGTTCTTTCTCTACTACTCACTATCAGTGTAAGTGCCCAAAGAATGTACTGTTCAGAGTGGGACACTTGAGAGTGAAAGGAAAACAATAACCAGCCAAGGTGCCAGGAAAATAAACTGGCACCATCCTTGACAAAATGGGCTCTGGTCACCCTATAGCCATGTAGCCATAGTTACATGCTTGGGTAAGTGTCTCAACCTCTGAATCTCAGCTTCATCTGGAAAATGAATATAGTTTATGCACTTGAACAGTTCTTTGGTTGGGATGACGGATGGACCAAGAGACATAGACTGGCTACTGCCAGTCTGTGACCATCCATCCTTGTGTCCAAAGACACAGGTGGAATCATTGACCTTGGCGATTCCTAATTACCAGGAGAGGAGAGCAAGATGGATGTGGATGAAGGTAGGTTTGTAGACTGTAGAAGATGTATTTGAGGAGGTCCTCATCTAATGGCCTAAACCAAACTGTTCCTCCTTCACATATAAAATGAAACATGCACACAAAGAGCACATGTTCTGGAATCAGGCTTTCAGGGACAATTACTGGTTCTTCTGGGCACTGACTGGGATTGGTTATGATTCTGCTACCTGCTAACTGTGGGCTTTTAAGATTAGCAAACCCACTGTGTCTTGGTCTCTTTGATAGTGGAAGTGAGGTTAGTACAATTCTCAGAGGGTTGTTGCAAAGGTAACTGTTACAGTGATACTCACAGCATGGTCTGTGGGCTAGCGCCAGTCTATGACCAGTTTGTAACTATGTTAGAAATAAGTACAGGAAATTCGACAAAACTAGACACGTGCAGCCGTCTGTTATTGCTGTGACATCTACACTCAGGAGGGGTGGGATCCTGAACAGCCCAGAGACCAGTGTGACTGTTTCACTTGCAGAGGGAAGGTGCACACGACTGAGCTGAGCACTAGCTGTGCTCAGTGGATCACTGATTAGGTTGCAATGGGCTGAAAATGTAAAATTAAATAAAACTGATTCTTAACCCCAGACAGGTGGGAAACACTGCTTTTGAACTATGCTGGATTTGTGATTAGCGCCCCATCAGTACTACCCTCTCCAGCACTGCCTTCTTTCTTAATTGTTCCCATCATATTTATGTTTAAAATTAGACCATACAGGTTTTCAAAAGGCCCTATTATATATTATCAATATTTTTAATAGCATTATAAAGTTAGAAATAATTAAATTTCTGTTCAAGTTTGGAGGGTTTTTTTTTTTTTCAAGTCTAAAAACAATATTATGCTTATATTCATACTGATACTATTTTTGAATCAGCAGCATGGTCCTAATGTTGAAGAAGGTCCCAGGAAACACAACAGACCATTTTAAAGCCTTCAGAGGTTTTTAAACACAGGTTTTATGTGTAACCTGTTAATTTTCCTTTAAAAACAGCAAGAATGTGGATTAACTCAGCTTTTGCTTTTTAAACCTAATGTAGTAAGGAAAAAAAAATTTTTTTCCCAAAAACTAAAACAGCAATGTTTGCTGAAAAGCTGGGAGAAATACATAGTTTTTTTTTTAATTTAGAACTAAAAAATAACATTACTAGAAGGAATACATGCCTGAGTTTAGTGAGACCTCTATCTATACTCCAGGCCCAAATGATTTGTCTTAGGATTGAAAATTGGGATTGTGTGATTTTTTAAGAACAAAGATTAAGACTTAGATACACTGAGCATGTTTTACATGAAGTTTACTTTGGATGGTTCTGACTAAATTCACTCTTCACTCAGCAAACATGCTCACAATTATCCATTCTAATTGCTGGAAGCTTTGGGTATTCCAAAACAGTGTTTAATTCAAAAGCTAATCATATTTAATTATGGAGGACATTAGGTAAAAAATATTTTTAAAATTAAATTTTGCAGACTACCTAGACAAAAATTGAATCTCTGAGATGGAGTTCATATTACATTAGAAATACTGTAAGTAAGTAGTGATAAACAGAGGACTGAAGGTTTTTAAACCCTACATTTTACAACAATAAAATTTTTAAAAATCCAGGAGTTTATACTCATTCTGATAAGACATAAAATAGACGGGAGGAAGGGTGAGTTCTTTTTTGCAATAGAATACCAACTTACAAATGTAGACAGGTCAACAGAAAAGTATCATATGGCAGCCATCATCATAAATAATTCAGACAAAGTTCATCATTGACTGAATATACAGTGAATGTTTATGGGGTTGGGGGAGGCATGGCATTTTCATAGACTCAAAGTATCTTCCTTGATTAATTCTTTAGGGAAGAGTTGTATTTTTAAAGTGGAAAAATCTGGCAAACACCAGGCTAAGCAAGTGACCAGAGTAAACATTACTAATAATGAAACTACTGACACCCTTGGCATTTTTTCTTGCTTCTTTAAAAATGTATTTTATTTAAGCATAGCTGATTTACAATGTTGTGTTAATTTCTGCTATTCAGTAGTGATTGTTATTCATATACATACATTCTTTTTCATATAAGTTAAATAAACAGGGTGACAAAGTACAGCCTTTTCGTTCTTCTTTCCCAGTTTTGGCCCAGGCAGTGGTTCCATGTCTGGTTCTAACTGTTGCTTCTTAATCTGCATACAGGTTTCTCAGAGGACAGGTAAGCTGGTCTGGTACTCCCATCTCTTTAAGAACTGTCCACAGTTTGTTGTGATCCACAGTCAAAGGCATTAGTGTGGTCAATAAAGCAGAAGTAGATGTTTTTCTGAGCAGAGATCATATGGCCATCAAAGCCTGGAAATGTTTTGACTTCCTGACTGTTTACAGGGAAAGTCTGCCCACCCTGCCCTAGGGCTCTGCTGTTCTAAGCGTGGCATGCGGGCCACCAGTGTCAGATTGCCCTGCGAGGCTGTTAGAACACGGAATCTTTTCTCTACCCAGACCCACTGACTCAGAATCTCCAGATCCCAGGTGAGTCCTGCTCACAGTGCAGTCAGAGAAGCGCTGGTTTAGAGGCCCTGATCAGTCCGCCTGCCTGCGGTTGCACCCTCTCCAGGGGCAGGCCGCCAGGGAGGACCAGGGGGTGTGGCCACCTGGAGCCCCGCCCCCTCCAGGCTGTCCTCTGAGCACCTGTACCCAAGAACCCCTGCTCCCAGCGCCGGTGCCCGCCTCCCTCCCAGGGCCCATGTCCCAGCCCGAAAGGAGGTCACTATACAGCTGTTTATGGGCATGAAGAGTGTGGCCTGAGCTTGGACTTGAAGGCTGGGGGTGCTCTTGCTTGAGCAGCAGATTCCTCAGGGCACAGAGAGGGTCAGAGCCAGAGGTGGGAAGAGCAGGGGGAGGGCTGGGGGGCTGGGTCGGCCCCTCCCTCTGCTGTCCTGCCTTCTGGCTTGGAGCTCAGTGTCCAAAACCCCGGTCTGCCAGGTATTAATAGTTAGGAAGGTGTACTTGACTGTTTTGTTTGATTGATTTATAACTTTTAAATATTTAAATATATAGTATGGACTTCATTTATACTCTTGACCTGGGGCCACCTGGGAATGTGAGTGACAGGTCTGTTAAATGCGTCTCAAAGTGTGTTCAGAGGACCCCCTGCATAAAAAAATTCAAATTTTCAGGCCCAACTTGTGTAACCCCCTGGATCACATCTTTGGCGCTGGGGCCTAGGAACCTACATTCTGACCCCTCCCCTGGTGACTCTGATCCACAGCAGAGCTACAGGAGCACGTGTAATGGTGTGGGGTGTGTGTGGGGGGAGGAGCTGCCCTGAGGAGCTGGAAGCATCAGGAGAAGAGAGGGAGGTCCCAGGTCAGAGGAAGGTGGTGACCATGATCTCACTCCCTTCCTGCTTCTCTCCTGCTTCTCCTCACAACCTGGCCTGACCCCACCCCCGGGAGCTGGCTGCAGGGAGAAGCTGCCAGAATGGGGCAGGGTGTCCTCCTACCGACCGTGGAGCTCTCGGGGGGTGCCCTGAAGAAGGAAGGAGCTGAGTCAGGGGAAGTAAGAGCAAAGGGGCTGTAGGCACCTGGAGGGACCTCAACGGACCCACGTGGGAGTCAGGCTGAAGCCACTGAGCAGGTCTTTGGGCAGGGAGACCTCCTGGTCCCTCGGGACACAGGAGGAGCGGGGACAGACTGTGTGGTCCCAGCTGCCTGGGCTCAGAGGCTGCATCTGTCAGTTACGAGTCTATGACATTGATCAAGATCCGAAAGTGCTGTAAGATGGGGCTTCTAATACCCTCCGAGCTTGTGTTAAAATTAAACATGATAGTCTTTTGTTCAGGCCCGTGACACTGGCAGAATGAGCAAGTGTCGCGGTCTTCATACTGCCAGGAATTTCTGTAGCCACCGACAAGCCCAGAAGCGGCTGATAAGTAGTACAAGAAACCCCATTTGGGCACAGCCCTGAAGGCCAACCCTTTTGGAGGCACTTCTCAAGCCAAGAGAATTGTGTTCAAAAAGTAGAGGTTGAAGCCAACCAACCAAATTCTGCCGTCAGGAAATTGTCAGGGTTCAGCTTATCAAGAATTGCAAAATACCACAGCCTTTGTACCCAGTGATGGTTGTATGAATTCTATTGAGGAAAATTATGACATTCTGGTTGCTGGATTTGGTTGCAAGGGTCATGCCATTGGTGACATTCCTGGATTCTGCTTTAAGGTTGTCAAAGTAGCCAGTGTCTCTCTTTTGGCCTTATACAAAGGCAAGAAGGAAATACCAAGATCATAAATTTGGATGATGAAAGCATGATAGTAATAAAATTTTATATACCAAAAAATATTAAATGTGATAGTTAAGAAAAAACACATCCTGGCACACAGAGCAGAATAAGGGGCGGCTGCTGTTTATTGGGCGCTTATCACCTTACACCTCTGCACTTCTTGATGCTCGATATCATAGGCACTTGTTACTGGCTGTGCTCAGTCACGTCTGACTCTTTGCAACCCTATGACTGTAGCCTGCCAGACTCCTCTGTTCATGGGATTCTCTAGGCAAGAATACTGGAGTGGGTTGCCATTTCCTCCTCCAGGCATCTTCCCAACCCAGACAAGGAACTTGCCTCTCCTGTGTCTTCTGCAGTGGCAGCCAGATTCTTTACCACTGAGGCTGGGAAGCACCTGTCACTGGCTGATAAGATCAATTTCCTCAACCCCCCAGGGGGCGCTTGTGGTAAGGAATCTGCCTGCAACTGTAGGATACCCAAGAGGTGATGGTTTCATTCCTGGGTCAGGAAGATCCCCTGGAAGAGGAAATGGCAACCCACTCCAGTATTCCTTCCTGGGAAATCCCATCCTCTGTCCATGGGGTCCCAAAGAGTTGTCATGACTGAACACACACAAACCCCTCAGACCCCAGGCACAGGAAGACTCCATTCACAGCCCTGTTATAGACTTGTGCTTGGCCAGTGGCCTGGAGCTCCTTGAGCTTCCCTGTGCAGGAGCGACTCCTGAAGTTACTGCTGAGCTGCTCATCCTGTACGGTTCCCAGGATTTCCCTCCCAGCAAGCCACACCTTGGGACTCAGGCTCAGGTTTGTGATGAACTAAGGCTGTGGTGGTTTAGTCACTAAGTCATGTCTGACTCTTGTGAATCCATGGACTGTAGCCTGCTAGGCTCGTTTGTCCATATGGGATTCTCCAGGAAAGAATACTGGAATGGGTTGCCGTTTCCTGCTCTAGGGAATCTTCCCAAACCAGGGATTGAACCTTGTAGCTTCTGTATTGGCAGGGAGATTCTTTACCCCCAGAGCCACCAGGGAAGCCCAACTAGGGTGGGCTGGTATGAAACCTTCAAGGACAACTGTGCTATACTGAACATCACCACCAGGGGGCAGAAGAATCCATGTATCCAGGTGAACAGCATGGAAAGGCTATGGAATGAGGGGACAGGAAGACCTCTCAGCAGACAAGAGGTATCACAGGCCCCCAACTTACCCACCTCATCTACACCCTAGACACAGAAGAACACACTCCTGCTCCTATAGAATCACCTGATTTGCTTACTCTGTTCCTCGTCCAGATAGAGTCCTTATAGCTTAAACATGACAAAGGATTGTGGTTTGTAAAATTACCAGGGGAGCTCTGTAAATCCCAGTGCTGAAGCCTCATCTCAGATAAATCAGAATCTCGGGAGAGGGAAGGCAGGAGGCAACGCTTTTTAAAACCCTAGAGGTAATTCCACCCTGCAGCCAAGAGAGGACCTCTGTTGGAAGCAAAAGATCTCATTTCTTCCCAAATGGCAGCTGCTTTCATTGCTAGAAAATGTTTGTCACTCAGTCTTGTCTGACTCTTTGCAACTCCACAGAATAGGCCACCAGAATTCCCTGGAATTCTCCACATAAGAATACTGGAGTGGATTGCCTATTCCCTTCTACAGGGGCTCTTTCTAACCCAGGGATCAAACCCGGGTCTCCTCCATTGCAGGCAGATTCTTTACTGTGTGAGCCACCAGGAAAGCCAAAGATGGTTTGATTTCTTCCTAATTTGTTACTGACCCTCCCCAGTCAGACCCAAATGGGGGGCTGAGAGTCCTTTAACCAGGTTTGTGTGTGTGCTTAGTCACTCAGTCATGTTTGACTCTGCAACTCCATGGACTGCTGCCCTCCAGGCTCCTCTGTCAGTGGGATTTTCCAGGCAAGAATACTGGAGTGGGTTGCCATTTTCAGCTCCAAGGGATCTTCCTGACTCAGGGATCAACACAAATCTCCTGCACTGGCAGGTAAGTTCTTTACTGCTGAGCCACCTGGGAAGCCCCTCTGCCAGGTGTGGCTTGTACCAATAGAATGTGCTCTAGAGGACACACTCTCTCCTAAAAGTACCCCTGGGACTGCTGTGTGAAATTCCTGTCAGCTGGGGAATGGGTGGGTTCTCACAGGACAGGCTCAGCTGCTGTGCTGCTCGTGGCTCCAGGTCATAGTGCTGGGCTCAGGGTCTCTGCACACGGCCCCCTTGCCGCCATCTTGAATTACAGTGCCGGGTACAGAGACTCTGCACACGGCCCTCAGAGCAGAGGTGTCAGTACAGGCATTTCACACCAGGGAGTCTCGTCTGAAGGGCCAGGTGTGAGGCTTCTGCATGAGGTGCCCTGTGAGCAAGTGAAACAAGACTCAGCACAAAGGGAGGGCAAATAGGTGACACTTTATTTCTTATCCAGATTCTACTTTTACTCCCAGGGAATTGTTGATGGGCTTTGTCAGTGACGGTTCCATCACAGCCCAGCCTCCCTGAATATTAAGGGCCCCAGCTTAACTTTAATGACTGTTTCCTTTGTTACCTGTGGAGATAATCTTGATGAAGAGAAAGAAACCAATTTCTCCTCTATGCCTGAAAGTCCAAAAGGAAAGGTATTGATATAATCAGTTTTGTTTGTTTTGTTTTCTTTAATGCATAAGGTAACTCCCTCTTGGCTGGGGCTTGATGTTGCTCCTGAATTAAGTACGAGTCCGTGGTGCCCTTCATTTAAGGAAGACAACCTGGTATGGTTTAAATGGGCAAGGGAAGAACCTAGGCATCAGGGTACACAGAGAACCAGGTCTGGACTCCAAGATGACAGGCTAAGATGGCCTCATCACCATGGAAACAGTGCTTTTGAGACAGGCAGGAAGAGGGGCATAGATATTGAGAAAAACAGGATCCCACAAAAACTGGCTTGAACCAGCTAATCAAGATGGTGTTGAGCAAGGTCTGGTCTCTGATCCTGCATTATAACACTAAAAGTCACTCCCCTCTCACCATGACTGGTGTGGTGATAGTTCAAAGGCTGACCATAGAAGTCCAAAAAGTGATACCAAAGAGGGGGTCTGGCTGCTCGCTGCTCAAAGTCAATAAAGAGGCCAGGTTGGTGGAAAGGAAATTTATTTTGGATGCCAGTATGTGTGTGTGGTGGGGGGAGGGTGGGCACCTGTCCAAAGGCTGACTGTCCCCACCATTGACAATTAGTGGACAAGAGCTTTTATAGACAGAGGGAGAGGGCTACGTGTATAAACAGCAGAGTCAACGCTGACAGTCGTCTTGAAATTGGTCATTGGTCGTCTGACCAGCGTCACCTTGATTGTTTTAAGTACAGCTAATCTTCAGTTTTCTGTGAATGAGGGTTTCAGTCTGTCAGGATTGCAGGGAGAAATATCAATAACCTCAGATATGCAGATGACACCACCTTTATGGCAGAAAGTGAAGAACTAAAGAGCCTCTTGATGAAAGTGAAAGAGGAGAGTGAAAGAGTTGGCTTAAAGCTCAACATTCAGAAAACTAAGATCATGGCATCTGGTCCCATCACTTCATGGCAAATAGATGGGGAAACAGTGGAAACAGTGACAGACTTTATTTTTAAGGGCTCCAAAATCATTGCAGATGGTGACTGCAGCCATTAATTAAAAGACGCTTGCTACTTGGAAGAAAAGTATGACCAACCTAGACAGCTCATTATAAAGGAGAGATGTTAATTTGCCAATAAAGGTCCATCTAGTCAAAGCTGTGGTTTTTCCAGTAATTATGTATGGATGTGAGAGTTGGATTATAAAGAAAACTGAGTGCTGAAGAATTTAAGGTTTTGAACTGTGGTATTGGGGAAGACTCTTGAGAGTCCCTTGGACAGCAAGTAGATCCAACCAGTCCATCCTAAAGGAAATAAGTCCTGAATATTGGTTAGAAGAATTGATGTTGAAGCTGAAACTCCAATACTTTGGCCACCTGATGCAAAGAACTGACTCATTTGAAAAGACCATGATGCTGGGAAAGATTGAAGGTGGGAGGAGAAGGGAACGACAGAGGATGAGGTGGTGGGATAGCATCACCGACTCAATGGACATGAGTTTGATTAAACTCTGGGAGTTGGTGATGGACAGGAAGGCCTGATGTGTTGCAGCCCATGGGGTCACAAAGAGTCGGACATGACTGAGTGACTGAACTGAACCAGTTCTCAGACTATACAGACACAACTGTGTCCCACAATTAAGTCAATTCTGACACTGTCTGCCTGGAGTTTTTGTTAGATCTTGTATAGGTCAAGGACCCAGTCCCACAATACTACCCCTTCTTCTCAACTTCAGAAGCCAGTGGTGAGTATAGGTGGTTACCTGTTTTTCTTATGGACTGATCATAAATCAGGGTTCCCATAACCCCCTCCTTGGTTTGGTAATTTTCTGGAGTGGCTTAGAGCTCAGGAAAACAGTTTACCCAACTAGATCACTAGTTTATTATAAAAGGATTCAACTCCAGAACAGCCAGATGGAAGAGATGCAGAGAGCAAAGTATGGAGAGGGGCAGGGGTTTCCAGGCCTCTCCAAATGAGTCGCCCTCCCTGCACCTGCACAGGTTCACAAGCAGGGAAGCTCTGTGGACCCCATCATATTGGTTTTTTATTGAGGCTTCATAGAAGCATACTTTAGGCAAGACTGGTTAATGCATTGGCCATTGGTAGTTCAACTGTTTCCAGTCCCTCTTCTCCCTAGACATGGCAGGGTGAGGCTGAAAATGCCAACCCTTTAATCAGGTGTTTGGTTTTTCTGACAAACAGATGAATTCACTAAAACTCAGGTGTAGTAGAAAGGGGCCTGTTATAATTATCAAAAGATACTTCTTCACTCTTACCTTAGAGCACCTAAGGGTTTTAGGAGTTCTGTACCAGCAACATCATGAAGACTAAATACATATTCTAATTATAAGTCACAACATCACAGTCTTCAATGTTCATCCACGCTGTGGCGTGTGTCAGAATTTCCTTCCTTT
Organism: Bubalus kerabau; assembly: GCF_029407905.1. NCBI lineage: Eukaryota > Metazoa > Chordata > Mammalia > Artiodactyla > Bovidae > Bubalus > Bubalus kerabau. The sequence continues at coordinate 73,663,560 of NC_073635.1, forward strand.
TTAAGGCTGAGTGATATTTCATTGTATGTTTATACCACACTTTGTTTATTCATTCCGGAAATATTTCTTTGAATGCATTTATTTTCTTCATATATATTCTTATGAGGTTCATGTATGGGAAAAATGTCTGAAGTTATTTATTTCCCTCTTGAACTGATACCTGCTTATTGGCTGATTCAAAATTTATTTATTTGAGGGATAAACAAAGTAAATGTTGACTTCTTGCTTATGTACTTTTCTCTGTGCATCAGTTCACTGCTGAGTAACTGTCCTTCATGCCAAGAGAAGGATGTGCTATGGTCTTTCCTTTTCTCTCCTCAGGGCCAGCCTAGCAGTAGAACAGACACTGGGGAGCCAGTGGCTGTCATCTCAGTAGCCTGGCAGCTTTGTGCCTGTCATCTGTGCTCACCTCCACTGACCAGTACTGGCCACTAGCTCAGGGTATCGGCGGTGAGGTGGGGTCTCTCCCAGGAAGGCCGCTCAGGGTCCTGCACCATTCCAGTTGGAGACCTTCCCACAGCGCCCTTGTTTGGTCCTGATGAGGGCAGCGTGCCGGGAGGGCGGGCTGCTATCTCCTTCTGCCAGCTTTTTCTGGTCTTCACCACAGCTGAGGGGCGTTTCTGTTGCAGCCTGCCCTTCCTTCTCCATCTTCTGGGTGGGGACCCGAGCTCAGAGCGCGCCCTCTGGTAGACTTTGCAGCCCAGGGCGGGAACGAGGGCGCCTAGGTTCCTGCTCCCCGCGCCCTGCGGTTCCCCCACCGCCTCCATCAGCGGCGCCTGTGGCCTCGCCTCTCACCTGCGTGTGGCCCCCGGTTTCCCCCACCCCACGCCCCCGGCCTGCGCGGATCCAAGCTGGCAAGATGCGGCCGGTGTCCCCGGAGGAGAAGCCAAACCCATTGCAGGACGCGAACTTCTGCTCCCGGCTGTTCTCCTGGTGAGAGCCCGCCTGGGCTGAGACACCGCGCCGCCTCAGGGCCAGTGCCTGACGCTGCTGCGCCTTGCAGGGGCTGAGGGTCGAGGGTCAGGGCGAGGGAGAGCTTTCCGATGGCTGTTTGTAGCGGGTGGGGTCTCCCAACGCCGGCCGCGGGGGTCCCTGTCTGCGCCCTCTGGGTGAGGCGGCGGGAAGGGATAGCAGGAATGGGAAGAGGGACCTGGTGGCGGGGCGCAGGGTCTCCCTGCCTTGCAGCTCACTGCCCAGTCAGCATCTTTAGTCCCTGGGAGCAGGAGGGGCAGCGGGAGCAGGAGGCAGGAAGGCTGAGAACCCAGGGTGCCCAGGGGGTCACCGCCAGGGGGAGAAGGACCCCGCATGCCATCCTTAGCCGACTTCCCCAGTACAGCTCTGGATTCATAGTTCTGAACTAATTCTTACTTTCCCCGCTAAGCAAACAGCCCTGAACAGCTTCCTTTATGTAATTAGTGCTCTGCTCCTGTTGCCATCTTCCAATAATGCCCCCTCCTTTCCCCACATTCCTTAGGTGACAGCTGAGTCCAACTGCACTGGGTTCCCTTGTCCCTGTGTCTGTGACCATGTCTCCCTGCCTCCTTCTTTCTCTCCGTGTGCATCTCTCACTGTACATCCTGGTATCTAGTTGTGACACATTTCATGTGTGTAAGAACACTATTGTTTTTTATTTAATGAACGGGGATATGATTCTTGAACCCATTTTGCTTTTGCCTGGGATACATTGAGAAGACTGGAGGATGTATTTGACCAGCCCCTTACCTAACTGTGAATGTCTGTGCTTCCACCTTTGAGAGTCACCCTGGGAATGGGGTCCCTGAAGCCTATGGGGTCTTATCTGCATCTCTAGCCTTTCCAGAAGCAGTGCATGGTCTTGATGCAGGTGGTCCTGCCCAGGAGTCCTCTGGTCCTGAAACCACTGAAGGGTGCCTGAGCTGGGAGGAAACTCACAGATGAGAAGGGACTCAGAGAGAGGAAGCTCTTAACTGAACTTTTCCATCTGGTAGCTGCTGCTGCTTGTGCTGCTACTGCTGCCAAGTCACTTCAGTCATGTCCAACTCTATGCGACCCTATAGACGGCAGCCCACCAGGCTCCCCTGTCCCAGGGATTCTCCAGGCAAGAACACTGGAGTGGGTTGCCATTTCTTTCTCCGATGCATGAAAGTGAAAAGTGAAAGTGAAGTTGCTCAGTCGTGTCCAACTCTTAGCGACCCCATGGACTGCAGCCTACCAGGCTCCTCCATCCATGGGATTTTCCAAGAGTACTGGTGTGGGGTGCCATTGCCTTCTCCACCATCTGGTAGCTGGGACCACTAACTAGGTGGGGTGGAACCTTTGGGTTTAATCACACTTGAGTGATTATTATATCTTTTGTTCCTAGACCCTAAACCTTCATCTTTCCCACACATTCTGGTATTTCCTTTGTTGTTATGTGGGAGGGACTTGGGGATCCCCAGGAAACAGAAACTCCTGTGCATGTTTTGATGGTGGTGTATTCAGTGTGTGTGGCTACATCTCTTGGCCGTTTGATAGCCCTTAAGGAAAGAGGGTCAAGAAGGAAAAATATGGGTGTGGGATTCCCTGTTGACTCAGTGCTAAAGAATTTGCCTGCCATAGCAGGAGCCCAGGAGACATGGGTTTGATCTCTGGGTGAGGAAGATCCCCTGGAGGAGGAAATGGCAGTCCACTTTAGTATTCTTGCCTGAGAAATCCCATGGACAGAGGAGCCTGGAGCCTATAGTCCATGGGGTTGCAAAAGAGTTGGATATGACTGAGTGACTAAATAGCAACAACTGTAAATGATACCAAAGTAGAGACACCTCTCCTAACTTCAGGCAGGGCAAGGAACTCTCCAGGGATGTTCTATTTGTGGATGTTCAAAAGGTGTGTGTATGGAAATGGGAAGATGAGGATTCTCATTGATTTGGGTAGACCCCCATTTCCAATTTTCCTGCTGAATTGGAAGAAGCTATTACCTCTTATTTTATATGTGAAGTCACTTAAGCAGGGTGTTTGAGTAATTTTTTTAAACTTTATTTTATATTGGAGTATAGCAAATTTACACTCTTATGATTGCCTCATGTGGACAGGAAACGGACTCTGTCATAGTTGCTCAGTTGTGTCCAACTCTTCACGACCCCGTGGACTGCAGCCTACCAGGCTCTTCCATCCATGGGATTTTCCAGGCAGGAGTACTGGAGTGGGGTGGCATCGCCTTCTCCGATACATGTATCCATTCTCCCCCAAATTCTAAGAGTTTGAGAAACTTGCCTGCATCACACAGCTTAATAGCGAAAGTTGGAACCCAAATCAGGAGTCTGGCTCCCGAGTTTGTATTGCCCTTTATGTAACTGCTATTCTGAGCCTCTTCTCTTTGCAAACTTGTTCTTAAATGCAGGGAGAAAGCAAATGCAAACACACCTTTGATCTTGTAGGCAGGAGTTTCTCAAGGGAAGTTCTTAAAGTTCTTGCTGTTGGAGATGATGCTCATGAAACATCTCTATAATCAAGCTTTAGGGCAGCTGTTCTCAGAGTATGGCTCTCAGACCTGTGGCATCCTTGTCACCTGGGAGCTTGTTAGAAATGCAAATCTCCCTATCAAGTCCTTTTAGACCAATTCTGTAAATTTAGAAATGGTGGGGGTGGGGTTAAGCAAGCTCCAGGTGATTCTGATGGAAGGTGGAGGCTGGCTTCTGCTTTAAGCCTCTCCTAGCACTGGCATTGTTCCTTCAGTGCTAACTTTTAAAAGGGGTCCAGACTTTGTTGGACTAACTAACCCCAAGTTAGTTGGTGACCACAATTGCCATCCTGTTTGTAAAGTCTGAGGTACCCTTGTGATTTCATTGTGTCCCCCACTCACTGTCCTGGCAAAGTTGAAATGAGCCTAGGCAGGAAGTGCTGACCAGAGACAAGGCCCACCTTGTAGAGAAACTGAGTTTTCATCTTCTTATTGGGTGCTTGCTTTTCTTCTCACATTTCATCTGCTTTCTCAACTTGTAAATGATGGCAGTAACTAGCTTACTGACTTTATACAAATGACCACACTGAGATTTTAGTGTTTTCACAGCACATGTAGGACTGAGAGTCTAAGAGAAAGAAGACATTTTGACTATGGGTAATTGTAGATCATGGAAAAAGCAAGAGAGTTCCAGAAAAACATCTATATCTGCTTTATTGACTATGCCAAAGCTTTTGACTGTGTGGATAACAATAAACTGTGGGAACTTCTGAAAGAGATGGGAAAACCAGACCACCTGACCTGCCTCTTGAGAAATCTGTATGCAGGTCAGGAAGCAACAGTTAGAACTGAACATGGAACAACAGACTGGTTCCAAATAGGAAAAGGAGTATGTCAAGGCTGTATATTGTCACCCTGCTTATTTAATGTATATGCAGAGTACATCATGAGAAATGCTGGGCTGGAAGAAACACAAGCTGGAATCAAGATTGCTGGGAGAAATATCAATAACCTCAGCTATGCAGATGACACCACCCTTATGGCAGAAAGTGAAGAGAAACTAAAAAGCCTCTTGATGAAAGTGAAAGTGGAGAGTGAAAAAGTTGGCTTAAAGCTCAACACTCAGAAAACGAAGATCATGGCATCCAGTCCCATCACTTCATGGGAAATAGATGGGGAAACAGTGGAAAGAGTGGCAGACTTTATTTTTCTGGGCTCCAAAATCACTGCAGATGGTGACTGCAGCCATGAAATTAAAAGACGCTTACTCCTTGGAAGGAAAGTTATGACCAACCTAGATAGCATATTCAAAAGCAGAGACATTACTTTGCCAACAAAGGTCCGTCTAGTCAAGGCTATTGTTTTTCCAGTGGTCATGTATGGATATGAGAGTTGGACTGTGAAGAAAGCTGAGTGCCGTAGAATTGGTGCTTTTGAACTGTGTTGTTGGAGCAGACTCTTGCGAGTCCCTTGGACTGCAGGGAGATCCAACCAGTCCATCCTGCAGGAGATCAGCCCTGGGATTTCTTTGGAAGGAATGATGCTAAAGCTGAAACTCCAGTGCTTTGGCCACCTCATGCGAAGAGTTGACTCATTGGAAAAGACTCTGATGCTGGGGGGGATTGGGGGCAGGAGAAGAAGGGGACGACAGAGGATGAGATGGCTGGATGGCATCACTGACTCAATGGACGTGAGTCTGGGTGAACTCGGATTTGGTGATGGACAGGGAGGCCTGGCGTGCTGCGATTCATGTGGTTGCAAAGAGTCGGCCATGACTGAGTGACTGAACTGAACTGAATTGTGAATTTTAGAAAAGAATATATATATTTTCTATTTCTATAAAAAACTTAAAACTATAGAAGAAGAAGGGCCTCCCAGATAGGTGGCACAGAGGTAAAGAATCTACCTGCCAGTGCAGGAGACACAAGAGACGCAGGTTTGATTCTTGGGTTAGAAAGATCCCCCTGTATAAGAAACAGCAACCCACACCATTATTGTTGCATAGAGAATCCCATGCACAGAGGAGCCTGGTGGGCTACAGTCCATAGGGTCGCAAAGAGTTGGACGTGGCTGAGCTCATACAAGAAAAAAGGAGTAAGGATTTGTTTTATTAGCCAGGTCTACCTGCTAATATTTTGGTTATTTCTCAGCCTTTCCCCTAGAAACCTTTGCATATCTGCACATGCACAGTTTTTTTTTTTTTTCATTAAAATTATAGCTCACGTTTTTTTAGACTTGATTTTTATTGGAGTAAGTTGCTTAACCATGTTGTGTTCGTTATGCACCACAATGAGACACCAGCTCACACATGGGGAAAAAAAGGAAGAAACAATAGTGTTGGCAAGGATGTGGAGAAACCGGAACCCTGCACAGTGACGGCAGGGTTGTAAAATGTGTATCACAAAGAACAAATATTTTATGATTTGATTTACGTGAAGTCCTCAGAGCAGTCAAATTCAAAGAGAAACAACGTGACCTCGTGGTTGCCAAGGGCTGGGGGTAAGGGAAGTAGAGAGTTAGTGTTTGATGGCACACCGGTACAGGATGAAGAGATTTCTGGAAACTTGTTGCATGGTAATGTGAAGATAGTTACCAATAATGAACTGTGTGCTTGAAAAATTGTCAAGATGGTAAGTTTTATATTGTGTGCATTTTCCACAGTTTTAAAAAACTTAATGCAAAACAAAAATGGCACCTGATGTGCCTCATTTAGAAGTGTTCCTGTGTTAGAGTCTAGATTTTTCCATTTCTTGGTTATATGACCGTGAATCAGCCACATAACCTCTCAGTATGGCCTCAGGAAAGTGGGGAGAAGACCTGGAGAGAACACCTCCCTGGGATGCTGAGAGGGTCAGTGATGCTCTGAACAGGGCAAAGTCCCCCAGACAAAGAGCAGTCATCACCACCACAGAGTGCAAATCCCATGTGGTCCCCAGTAGAAAGCCTCTGATAACTTTGATAGATGAGGTTACAACAACAGCAGCCCCCAACAGGAAGAAGAGAGACTCCTCTCCGTTCCTGGCAAGGACACAGGCATTGAAAAGCCATGGACTCTGTAGGAGCCCTCCCTACCTCCTCTTCCCCTCTATAAAAGTGCTCTCCAGCCCTGGCACTCTGGGGACTTACACTTGGCTCTGCACAAATGCAGACCTCAAACTGCCATCCTCTGCTGATTCTGAATAAGCCCATCTTTGCTGAAGAAATATCTGACAGTCTATTTGTTTCAGGTCAACAGACGGTAAGGAATCAACACACTGGGGGACCTATGGAAGACTCTGGGCAGAAAATTATCCACTTGATACCTCTGAAAGGATACTAGTCTCAGGCTGATCAGGTGCAGAACTACAAAGACCAAAAAAATTAAGAGTAAACTACAGAAGATAAATTTAAATTTGTTAGGCAGTTTGTTTTGTTGTAAGGACATACCAGTAAATTTGACTATACCTTTGGGATGTTCTATTTCTTGCTTGAGGCTCTGGTTATTGTATAAAATTACCAAAACTCATCAAGCTAAACATTCACTGGGAACAGGTCAAGGTCAGAGAAAGAGCCCTGGAGAGCTCACCCAGCCTCCATCTACAGCATGTGGATTTGTGACTGTTAATGAAGAATAACAGATGGTATTCTGAAAATGGTGCAAAGAATCATAGTTTGAAATTCAACATTTCTATCCATTCACAATCGATAGTTACTGAGGGCCTAGCAGGACCAACCTCCCTAAATCATCTCAGCACTCGGCCAGTTCACATCCCTCCTCATGTCATCAGCTTCTCTGAAAAGTGTCTCCAGGGAATCTGTCTTGATACCAGACAGTTTCCACATCCACACTCCCTTTGCAAGGGGACAGTTCACTGAGATGTGGCCAGTGTCAGGGGAGCAAGGATTTAACAGCTTCCTGATGGGCCAAGCGCATCTAGTCCAAGATCCTGCCCCAGCCTCATCCCTGGGGACAGGTCCTGCACTCACCCCCAACCTGCTGGCCTCTGGGATGAGGGTGGAGAGAAATGCAGAGCTCACCCCAGAGGCTGCAGTGAGGACAGAGTCTCAAGGGACTGGACAATCCAGTCCCCAGCTGGACACGCTTCATTAACTGTGCTTCTTATTTCCAATAGTGAGGAATAAGAAAAATTCAGTAAACCATAATGGGAGAATGGACTGTTTTAGGAAAAAATGGGGCCTATCCTATATCGTAAACTAAAAAAAAAAAAGAAAAATTCTAGCTGCCTTTACTGTTAGAAATAAGAAAAAAGCTATAATAAAGCACAGAGATTTAGATGACGTTAGGATATATTACAGAAGACATACTACAAAAGCAGCAGGAGAAATGAAAAAGAAAAGCTTGATTTTATTTAATGATATATAATTTTAAACCTCTAAAGAACAAATGAAAATCTGAAAAAGTATTATATGCACTATTACAAGTTATTTCAAAAATATAAATACTCTATAGAAAATATATTAATAAACATTTGAAGAAAGACAAATGATCAAGAGACATAAAAAGTGTTCCATCTTTACGAATCAAATGGCAACCCACTCTAGTATTTTTTCCTGGAAAATCCCATGGACAGAGGAGTCTGACAAGCTACAGTCCATGGGTTTGCAAAGAGTGGAACAGGACTGAATGACTAAGTACACATAAGTCAAATAAATTCAAATTAAAACTCTTTGAATTATTTTTAACTTTAGGCCCAGAAAAACTGTAATTCAGGTACTCAAAGGTGACAATGAAATAAGCTCACAAACAGCTGTTAAGAGGGCAGATTGGTTTGAACCTAATGGAAAAGAATTCAGCCCTTCACTAATTATTCTACATCTGGGAATTTGGAAAAAGGAAAGATGCACATTTTGGTCATAGATATATGATGGTCATAGATGTGCATCACATCCTAATTATACATTTCAATTAAATACCACATTTTGACAGAAACAGACTCTCAGACTTTAGAGAATGAACTTATGGTTGCCAGGGAGAGTGAAGGGGGAAAGGGATAGTTAGGGAGTTTGGTAGGGACATGTATATACCACTGTATTTAGGATGGATAGCCAACAAGGATCTACTGTATAGCACAGGGAACTGCTCAGTGTTATGTGGCAGCCTGAATGGGAGTGGGGTTTGAGGGAGAATGATACATGTGTATGTACGGCTCAGTCCCTTTGCTGTCCTCCTGAAACTATCATGTTGGCCATTGGATATACTCCTATACAAAATAAAAAGTTTAATTAAAAAATAAATGCCATGTTTTGCACATTAGATAATGCTCTAAATAAATGTTAAGCTTTCCCATTGAAAGTTAGGAAGGAATCTGGATCCAAAGATATTTTGATGTTGAGTATCTTTTCCTCTTCAAGCAGAATTTTAAAGAGGGTCTTTTGTGGGCTTCCCTTGTGGCTCAGATAAAGGTAAAGTAATCTGCCTGTAATGCAGGAGAACTTGGTTTAATCCCTGGGTCAGAAAGATCCCCTGGAGAAGGGAATGGCTACCCACTCCAGTATTCTTGCCTAGAATACTAGAGAATTCTGTGGACAGACCATGGGGTCCCAAAGAGTCAGACACAACTGAGTGACTAACGCTTTCACTTTGGGTGCAGGGTGTCATCATCTGGGTAAGTCCCAGTGCTGATTCCCTGAGCATTTTCTGTAGGGGACAAGTGTGGAATAAATCACCCAACATGTTTCAAACCTGCTTAGTGGTAAAGCTCCTAGATGTGCACTGTTGTTTTGGAAGGAAACTGAGACCTAGAGATGTTAAAGGTCGTGGAGCTGCTGAACTGGAGTGGAGACGTGAAGCAGAGGACAGCTGAGGCCCTGGGTGCTCAGCACCACTGCTGAGACTAGAGTCCAGTCTTCTGACCCCTGGACTGGGGTTCTTTAGGGGTGCCAAGTTACCCGGATTAGCAAAATCTGAAATTAAGTCTATCTTATCGCTTCTTTAATGATTCATGGATATTCATACATTCAACAAATAGTTCTTGAGCATCTGTACCTATGTTGTCCTGGGAATAACAGGAGAGAAGAAATGTAATCTCTGTTGTTGCTATTATTCAGTCATTCAGCCGTGTCTGACTCAGCAACCCCATGGATCAGCACACCGGGTTTCCTTGTCCTTTACTCTCTCCCATAGTTTGCTCAAGTTCATGTCCATTGAGTCGGTGGTGTCATCTAACCATCTCATCTTCTGCTCTCCTCTTCTCCTTTTGCCTTCAATATTTCCCAGAATCTGGGTCTTTTCCAATCAGTCAGCTGTTTGCATCAGGTTGACCAAAGTATTGGAACTTCAGATCAGGCCTTCCAATGAATGTTCAGGGTTGATTTCCTTTAGGACTGACTGGTTTGATCTCTATCCATGGGTTATTATGGTCTGGCCTTGGAATTTTCCTTTCCCTGGCAAAATCAGTAAAATGGTATTTACCCATGGGCTGTCTCTGCATTCTAACTATTATCATTTAAATAATGCATAATCAATCTGAATATGTTTTCTTGGTGGGATCATCTGTACAGTTAGTTTTTTTCCCTTTATAATAAATAATTGCAGAGTGGTAAGTTGAGATTATGTAAATATCATCTTTTGCTTCAAACTTTCAGCCAGTTTTTAATTTCCATTGATGACTTTCTTGATCCTTTTTTATTTTTAATTTTTGAATTGTTAAACATTTTTATTGTGCAGACATAACTTTACAGGACATGCAGGATAAAAAAGTGTAAAATATCAATAAGCATATAAAATTTCAGCAGTCTTTTGGGCCAGCACTTGATTTGCACACGGGACTAAGCATCTGTCTAGAATAGACATGTCTTGGGACACATAGTTTACAGATTGACTCACAAAACAATTTCCCAAGGGCTTTTCCTCATATAAAGATAAAAAATATCTTACACTTGAAAATTATTCAGTACAGTACATTTTCAGTTATGTACATAGCTTAAAATAACTGATTACTCTTTTATGTTTGTTTGGATTTGTTTGCAAGAGCTTTCCTTTCTCTCCTGTTTACGTAGCACTACGGATTCATGGATTCTTTCATTATTTACTGGGTTAAGGTTCATTGCCATTTGTTTGTCTTGATGCTCTAAGTATCTCAGATTTGTCTAGCAAGAGCCATTCAAGCTTCTCTGTCCTTCCACACATCCTCATGATTCCTTGAGCACTTCCTTATTTTATGGCACAGGATGTCCCAGACCCATCTTGGACTTTCTCTGCCTGTTGGTCTTGGCCTGTAGACAGTGAGGCTTTTGCCGGGATTGCCTGGGGCTCTGCTCACCAGGGCTCATACTAGTTATGAGCAGCCCCCACAGAAATTCTCCTTTTACAGTCAGTGTCAGTGTTGTGGCTGGACCGGCCCTTGTGGTTCTTAGGATTGTGAGACTCATCTCAGCAACAACCAACCATCAGGGAACTTTGAAATGCCAAGGTGTATCACTCACATGCCCTGGAGGGTACAAGGCATCCCTGGGGTGACACAGCGAGGTCCTGGGTGGAAAGAGAGGGAGAGCTCATGAGCAAGCTTGGACTTGGGATTCTGCCTTTTTGAGGTTGAGAATGGGGTGTCTAGGATTTTACAGGTTCAGTCTTTATTAATGAATTTAAAAAATAAGAGCGGGAATTAAAGTGCGGGAAGGGAGAAGCAAGCAGTCAGTGAGATGGTCTGTTATCAGGTCAACCAGAGCTTTCTGAAAGAGGGAACTTCACGGGTGGGGTGGCCTGGCTCTTTATCTCATTGTGTAGCTGTCAAGTGTTCACAGGAGATGGATGTCTTTGACATGGATGTCTCCAAAGCTTCATGACAGGCACTTATATTGCTGTAAAAAACAAAACAAAACAAAACAAAAACAACAAAAAAACAGAATTTTCAGTGCTGACACACACAGCCAACCTTGAAATCCATCATTTCTTCATTTGGTTCCTTTTTGGGAAAAAGGATATTAAAAAGCCAAGACCTGGGTGAAGGGGGCCAAAAGACACAAACTTCCATTGTAAAATAAGTTATACAGTAGGATTAACTATAGTCAACAGACTGCACGTTACATCCTCGTGAAAGTGAAAGTCCCTCTGTCGTGTCTGACTCTTTGCGACCCCATGGACTATACAGTTCATGGAATTCCCGCCTGCAATGCGAGAGACCCGAGTTTGATCCCTGGGTTGGGAAGATCCCCTGGAGAAGGGGAAGGCTACCCACTCCAGTATTCTGGCCTAGAGAATTCCATGAACTCCATAGTCGACTGGGTCGCAAAGAGTTGGACATGACTGAGCAACTTTCACTTTCATGAAGGTGTAATATCCAGTCTGGTGACTATAGTTAATCCTACTGTATTGAATACTTGAAAGGTGATAAGAGAGTAGACCTTAAAAGTCCTTCCCACAAGAAAAAAATCATAATTGTGTATGTTAAACAAAACCCCAAGAAACTGGGGCTGGAATGCTCTTTGCTACCAGTGTGTCATTGCTTCTGGGGCCTCTCAGCCTACAGAATTAGGGAGTGTGCATGTGTCTGTGTGTGGGTGTGTAAACACATGTCTAATTATCAACAAAGCCCATCACTGTAGGATTCTAATTAGAGCTGTGTAATTTAGATATTTGTCATTGTCCTCTTAATTTTTAACAGGTGGCTAAACCCCTTGTTTAAAATTGGTTACGAACGGAAATTAAAACAAGATGACTTGTACTCAGTGCTTCCAGAAGATCGCTCCCAGCGCCTTGGAGAAGAGCTGCAAGGGTGAGCACAGGCAGCAGGGAGAAGGGGAGGGAGAGTGAGAATTTCCATGTGGGGCTAAAGGTGTGTGTTTGGGGGGGTGCGCTTTGCCTTCCACTGTGTTCTCTGGAGGCTTCTCCCCTGACACTGCACACACACCCCCTCAGGCTGACCCCAGGCTTAGCCCACTTTAGAGGCTGGGGGTAGCCTGTGTTCCCTGTGCATCTCTGGACGTGGAGGGAGCCCGAAGCTATGGCCCTGGAGGTCAAGCTCTGTCCCTGGAGGTGGGGCCCCTGGAGGAGGGTGTCTGCCCCCATGAGCTGCTCATGATCTGTGAGTCCAGCAAAGCTTGGCAGGAACTTGTTTTCTGAGACTGGGACTTTTCCCTCAAAACCTGGTCTGGTGCTTTTACTGGTGCTTCAGTCTACACTGCTCATCCTTCAGGTGCCCTGTGACCCATTAGCCAGCATCTATGGGGCAGCTGCAGAGCGCCCTGTAGTGAAGGCTCATCTTCTGCTCTGCCCTCTCCCCCGTTTTACCTGTAGCAGGGCTCTTCTTCACTGTGCTCTGTTTCTCATCGCAGATACTGGGATCGAGAAATTTTGAGAGCCCAGAAAGATGTACGGGAGCCTTCTTTAATGAAAACAATCGTCAGGTGTTACTGGAAATTCTATTTTGCTTTGGGACTACTTATATTTCTTGAGGTAAAAGTTTTTACTTAACTGTGCATTAACTTCTCAGTGTATGCAGATCAGTACTGAGATGGATGAGATGGGGACGAGAGAGGACAGAGCTTTCATGTCTGAAGTTAAAACTTCTCTGTGAATCATGATGTAGTTCAGCGGTTGTATTTACTTTTAGAATGGACAGGTGCTTAAAGACAAATTCTCCAGGGGATTACTATTGGGTTGGCAGAAAAATTCTTTCAGATTTCCCATAACAGCTTTTGGCAAAACTTGAATGAACTTTTTGCTAAGGCAATACTTTTCTTTTAACCAGTTAAAACATAGTATTGTGAAAGGATGGCACTGACATTTTATACCATACTAGGACATTGTTAGTGCTCAGTAAATGATATAAATGCTAAAAGTGATCCTTGAGAAAAAGAAGATCCTACAACCTCAAGGAATATTTGCCTCCTGGTTTGGAGGAAGTAAACTTGGACCTGAGCTGAAAACCTAAAACATTTTATAGTCACTCAGCAAGCAATTGTTAACTTGCCCAGGACACATCTGATAAATGCTCTCCCAAGAAGGGATCATCACCTCTCCCATTCCAGAGGAACAGGATCCAGGGTCCTGCATCTGGGCAGGAGCTGCCAGAGCTCCAAGAGCACACAATTCCCTGGGCTGCTCCCTCTCCGTGGGCCAAGTCATCCAGGTCAGAGACCCCCGTGGGGAGGAGCTCCAGCTTCACCATGAATCGTGGAAAATCCATGCACCATCTGTGCTGGTTTCAGTCCTGACTGTTGAGGTGGTTTGCTGTTTGAAAGGAGTATCTTGGTATCCTGGCATTGGCAGAGGGTCTAGGAGGGGATGTGCAGGAGAAAACCAAAGGCTGAAAGCTGTGAGGTCAGTGACCTCCATGACCCTGAAGATCCTGGGTCAAGATCCCCCAGTGAGACAGTCCACCTGGGGACACAGTGCCGTCAGCCCCCCTGTTCTGGCTGAGCCTGCTGGGGGTCTGCTGCAGACCCCCCTGGGTGGCTCGTGCTTTCTGTGGTCCCTTAGCGCTGCCTTAGGGACACAGGCGGCATGTGAGTATGTGAGGGCAGGAGGGGTGGAAGATGCATTTGCTGTGAAAGGGGTGTTTTAGGTGGAGAAGGTGTGAGCTGTCCTCAGCTCATTGTGTTGGGGGTGAGGTGGGGGAGCCAGGTGGTTTAAAGGTGGGTGGCATGGCTCTTATTTAAAGGCTGTGTTGTACTGAAGGGCACTGTGGGCAGTGGACAGGTGGGCAAGTGAAGTCTGACGCACACAACTGGAGAGACAGAATCTGTCAGCTCCCAGGTGACTGGGTGGTCCTGGGAGATGGAGTTCTTGTTGATGACAAAGGTGGGTTGACCATTGTGCCAGAGGGTGGGGCAGGTGTGTGGGGCAGAGTGCCACCTTAGACAGGGCTCTGACCTCCGAGATGCTGCAGTGCCTTATGAAGGGCGGGGTGGAGTGGTTATGTCAAAGTTGTCCAGCTCCAGGAACACTTCCTGCTGGGGATCCAGGAAGGCCAGGCCTGGGGGCTGTGTCAGGTGTCAGTTGGTAGAGCCCCAGCCCCTCCTTCAGGAGGCTGGTTGTGGGGTGGTCATGGCAGAGAAGTGGGGAGTTGAGGACCTTGAAAACAAGGGAGCTCATGCTCTGTAGTACTAGAGGTTCCAGTAGCGGTAACAGGGGCTCCTACTCAGTAGTCATGGTGGTGGCAGCAGCAGTACTATTGGTAGTGCAGTAGGAACAATGGTAAGTCTCAAAACACGTTATGTATCAGTAACTGCTGTGGGCACGGTATGTGTAATATCACTCTTATTCCTTGGGCTAACTCAATGAAGTTGTAGGTTTCATTTTACCCCCATTTTAGAAGAGAGGACTCGAAGTCCAAGTAGTTACATAGGATGCCCGTGGTCACACGGAGCATAAAGAACAAATTGAGGTTCCACTTCAGGTACTCTGACTTACGAGCCTGTTCACCTTAATGCCTGAGAGCTCGTCCAGAGTCAGAAAGGCTTGTCTTTAGAGCTTTGTATTCATAGTGTCAGACACATGCATCCTGAATATTGTCTAAAGATAATAAATAGGATGCTATTACGATTTGGGATCTTAAATGAGGGTAGAGTTCAGGTGACCATGTCGCGTGGGTGCCAGATTTGACTAGAATGTTGATGCTAGAAGCAACATCATGCTGTGTTCAGATAGACCAGGAGCTCTTTAACCTTGCCCTCATTACCATCCCTAAGTGGTGATAATTTTAGATAGCAGAATATCTAAACTCAGCTCAGGACTCTCTAAAACATGAAAACATTACTTTTGACCTCCTGCCCTCTTTTAATTCCTCTGGTGTACAGAACGACTCATGGGTTACCTATGGTTCCCAGACAGTGCTGTGACCCACCACAGCGCAGGCACTCCTGGCAGCGCCAGTGGGAAGAGGCAGGGTGAAACCATTCTAGGATGAGGCTTTAAGGGTTAGGATTTCAAAGTGTGAAACCTCTGTCCTGTGAGAATTGAGGAGTGCCCATAATGCTTGGAGAAGCAAGTACCAGGCTAATGTTCAACCTGGAGCATGTGCAGGTCACCCCTAATTAGAACAGAACAGCCAGCGAGTTCCTAGCATGCCTGGCCCCTGTGTGCACTTTCATGGGGATCTTGGGTGAGGAGAAGGAGAACAGGTCTCTGCCTGCCTGGGGCCCTCAGGGTGGAGAGGAGGATCTTAAAGACTCTTCCTGGACCAGAGACACAGAGACCACCTCCCCAGGTCATCAGGGCTTCTCTCTGAGAAATGAGGTCTCCACTTGCTGGTGTGTAAATGGGGTGACCTTGAAGTGCCAACAAAGGTCCATCTAGTCAAGGCTATGGTTTTTCCAGTAGTCATGTATGGATGTGGGATTTGGACGGTGAAGAAAGTTGAGTGTCGAAGAATTGATGCTTTTGAACTGTGGTGTTGGAGAAGACTCTTGAGAGTCCCTTGGACTGCAAGAAGATCCAACCAGTTCATCCTAAAGGAGATCAGTCTTAGGTATTCATTGGAAGGACTGATGTTGAAGCTGAAACTCCAATACTTTGGCCACCTCATGTGAAGAGTTGACTCATTGGAAAAGACCCTAATGCTGGGAAGGATTGGGGGCCAGAGGAGAAGGGGATGACAGAGGATGAGATGGCTTGATGGCATCTCTGACTCAATGGACATGGGTTTGGGTAAACTCCGGGAGTTGGTGATGAACAGGGAGGCCTGGCATGCTGCGGTCCATGGGGTTGCAAAGAGTCAGACAGGACTGAGCGACTGAACTGAACTGAAGAGCCTCAGTGGTTTCACTCACTGCCTACCCTGAGTGGGGAGGAGTGACCAGGGTTTTATGTCCTCTTTGTGGGAACCTTAGAAATGGCTGTCCTTGTCTAATCACTGACCTTTGTCCAAGGCCACTTTTGCTGGTTGTGTCGGTTTTAGGTAGAGGCTATAGGAAGGCACATATTTGTGTAAATCTTCACTTGGGAGCTCAATTAATGGGCAGGGATTAAGCAGAATCCTCTGCGTCCCAAAGTGAGCTTTGTGCCTGGACTCAGGGCTGGTGCTGCAAGAGCTGGGTGGTCTTTGCATTTATTTCCCAACCTTTTCTTCCATGTGTCCCTCACTTCTGCTTAACCCGGGAGGCTGACAAGTGGCTGCTAGTGGCAGAGATACTGTGGGCTCAAAGCAACCACTGAGGATCACACAGCAAGGGAGAGGAGGAGGGGACATTGAGCCAAGTGGACAGAGACCTGCAGAGCAGACCTGCTGTGTGCACCCTTCTGGTTCCGGAGAGCTTAGCATTAGCCATTAGGTGTCAGTAATATCCACAGTGATGACCTTGAGACATATATGAGGGTGATGCTTTTCAATTCATTAAAAAAAAAACAAAACTGTATTTTTACTGTCTCATTGAAAACTTTTTTTAAAAAATTGAACAATGATTGACTTAAAATATTATATTAGTTTCTAGTGTATAGCATAGCAATTCTATATTTTTTTTACATTATAAAATGATCACCCTGATCAGTCTAGTTACCCTCTGTCACCATACAAAGTTATTTCAGTGTTATTGACTGTATTTCCTATGTTGTAAATTACATTCCCATAACTGGAAATTTGTGCCTCTTTATCTCCCTCACCTATTTCACTCATTCTCCAATCCCCCTCAATCCATTATCTTTAATAAGTCAAGGAAATAGGTGACTCCATTAAAAAGATTACTTTCATAATGGTGACAAATTCAAAATTCTGCTTAGAAGTGAAACTTTTAATTACTGTCCAGGAAAGTTGGCTTCTAGAAGTGACTTTTCTTAAGAGTTCTTGTTCTGCCATGATGGCCTGTAAACAGCAGTGAGTTTTCTAAGCCCTTTGGGAAACAGCCTCTGCCATTAAGAATAGAATAGGTCTCTTCCCAGGACTCCTGTCTTTTGTGCAAACTGTAGAAATCATTACTAATTTTTCACTTTCTGGTGTGATGAGAAGGTTCTGATTTATGGTTACACAAAAGAAGCTGTGCATCTTTAAGTACAAATTTGGCCCAGCCCTGGAATCTCCATTTCTCCAAGCAGCCATGGCTCCTTCTCATGGGAAATGGTATTTAGAGACTATGTTGTGGGCACTAGGGGTGTTCACTGCCATTGAGTTGGCTATTGTTTCTCAGCTTTTTCACTGGACAAAGATATTATACATTTTTTGTAGTAAACAGACCTTGAGTTTATATGGATATTTCCAGTCGAAATCGGATTCAGGGCAGTAGTGCTTGTACTTGATCTTTTTACTCTTAGATTGCTATCTCTTTTCCTCTCATAATCCTTTCTCTTTTCTGCTATGCCTAATGGTGGCTCAGATGGTAAAGAGTCTCCATGCAGTGTGGGAGACCTGGGTTCTATCCTTGGGTTGGGAAGGTGCCCTTGAGGAAGGCATGGCAACCCACTCCAGTATTCTTGCCTGGAAAATTCCATGGATAGAGGAGTCTGGCAGGCTATAGTTCCTGGGGTCACAAAGAGTCAGACACGACTGAGCAACTTCAGTAAATCCCAGTTCTCAAGGATACCGACATAATTATTCATTTAAAAATCTTATAATATCAACACTATTAACCATAATGTGACTTTTGAAAGCATATTGTTGTTGTTGTTGCTGTTCATATTGTTCTTAGATAGGCATATCACACAGGGAATGTGTTTTCAATTTTTTTTTAACCACTTTTAACAGTTGTTTATTGTATAACTGCCGGAGAAGGCAATGGCACCCCACTCTAGTATTCTTGCCTGGAAAATCCCATGGACAGAGGAGCCTGATGGGCTGCAGTCCATAGGGTCGCTAAGAGTCATACGTGACTGAGCGAATTCACTTTCACTTTTCACTTTCATGCATTGGAGAAGGAAATGGCAACCCACTCCAGTGTTCTTGCCTGGAGAATCCCAGGGATGGCAGAGCCTGGTGGGCTGCCATCTCTGGGGTCGCACAGAGTTGGACATGACTGAAGGGACTTAGCAGCAGCAGCAGCATTGTATAACTGCCAACCTACTGGATGGATATAGTTTTTGTTTTATTTTACTCTGAAATTTTATGAATTGATTTTGAAAACTTCATTGTTTTATAATTATAATTCTGTATAATGTTTTCACAATTCCAAAGTCAAATCAACAGAAGAGGCTATTTTTAAAGAAGACTGGTATCCTTGTTCCATTCTAATTCTTCTCCCTCTTTAGATATAATATTACAAATTTGATTCATATTTTAATTTTGTAAATACTGTATTTTATGAACATTTATTTTTTTCCTGTGTTTCGAATGAAAGGTCTGAATTTCATATTTGGAGTCTCAAGAGTTTGGGTTCATAAGGAATTTTCTTAGAAGTATGATATGTAACACGGAACTCAGGTTTAAACCTTCTGTGGTACTTGTAAGTCCTTCAAAGCAGGTCCATGGCCCCTTGAGGCCCAGATGCCCTGATGATGCAGGAGAATAGCAGCTGTTTCCATGGGATTAGATTCTACATCCAGAATCTTCCAGGCAGAGGGAACTTCAGGGTCCATCCTTAATAAGTTGAACCTAACCCAGTTTCTGGAGGCTTGGCTTCAGGCCTCAGAGTGCTCTTAACCCCTCCTAGGTGATGCTAAGGTGCAGTCAGGATGAAGACCACTGTGTCAGGAGGAGTGAGGTTATATTTAGCATCCTAATGTTATTATTTTCCCAGATTCACTGATTTTCCTCCTTAGCTCTGGATCTGTCTCAGCTCTGCTGTTTGTCACCTGTTCTCCCATTTCTGAAGGTAAATTGCCCCTTCATTTTTCCCACAAGCTCATTTTTCCTGCTTATATATTTCACTCAAGCATTTTTTCTTTGTTTGATATAGCTTGTTTCTGTTTTCTGTGTGTGTGTGTGTGTGTGTGTTTTTTTTTTTTTTTCCTTGGGAAGCAGAGTTGGTGGAGTTGGGTAAGAAACCTTTTAAGTATGTGTGGAAATGTAATGGAGAAACTATAATGAGTAGGGAAATTTTAGCACTTAATCCTGTGAAAAGTTCCCCTAAGAAGCAGGAAATGGGGCCCAAAGTCAAGTGCTTTCAGGAGGCTGAATACCAAGGACTCTACCAAGAAATGTCTGCCCCAGAGACTCTCAGATTCTTGTAGAAACTTGATCAAATGTTGTTGTATTATAATAGACTCTTTTAAAAAATCTTTCATGATTTCATAGTTGTGAAGAATTCCTATGAAGATGTAATAACTCTATTCTGAATTGGTTTGTGGAAAGAATATTCACAAATCAAACTTAGACTGACGTTAAAGATGAAGAGTTTGAGGGAACACCTTTTGATCTTGTGCCTGCTTATCCAGAATGTTTTAATTTGGTTAGTTTCAAGTTTGATAGGGAATATTTTCTCAGCTGTTTTATTCCTCACTAGTTGAGGATTAGTATCCAGAATAGACAGAAGAGTAGAAGCTATAGGCCATGTACTGGCATTACTCCCTAGTGAGGCTGCTCACCTGGGTTATTAAAGACTGTCTCTCAGCAGATAAACCCAGACACTTAGGCAGTAATGACCTGCCTTTATTTTGCATTCTTTTTTGCTGAATTTCTTGCATTTATTAGTATTCTTTTAGATGGGTGATATTACTCTTACTCCTCCTGTAATTGGAACGATATTAGGATCAAATAGATGAGTAACAGACAGCTGAGTAACACCCAACAAAGGTCCATCTAGTCAAAGCTGTGGTTTTCCAGTAGTTATGTATGGATGTGAGAGTTGGACTCTAAAGAAAGCTGAGCACTGAAGAATTGATGCTTTTGAACTGTGGTGTTGGAGAAGACTCTTGAGAGTCCCTTGGACTGCAAGGAGATCCAACCAGTTTATCCTAAAGGAAATCCATCCTGAATATTCATTGGAAGGACTGATGCTGAAGCTGAAACTCTAATATTTTGGCCACCTGTTATGAAGAACTGACTCATTTGAAAAGACCCTGATGCTGGGAAAGATTGAAGGCAAGAGA
This sequence comes from Bubalus kerabau, assembly GCF_029407905.1. Classification (NCBI taxonomy): domain Eukaryota; kingdom Metazoa; phylum Chordata; class Mammalia; order Artiodactyla; family Bovidae; genus Bubalus; species Bubalus kerabau. The sequence continues at coordinate 73,683,872 of NC_073635.1, forward strand.
AGGGGATGACAGAGGATGAGATAGTTGGATGACATCACTGACATCAGTTTGAGCAGGCTCAAAGAGTTGGTGATAGAAAGGGAAGCCTGGCAAGCTGTAGTCCATGGGGTCACAAAGAGTTGGACATGACTGAGAGACTGAACTGAACAGACAGCAGTGATTTCCAAAGAGAATCACAGTTTTAGGGCATTTTGGGATGGCAGGTGTTACCACTGAGCTTCTGGTGGAGAGCCCCAGGTTTGTAGCCTGCAGCACTGGGCTTCCCTTGATCATATCTGGGCTGGGACTGCCATGTGTTGTTTGATTTTTGCTTCTCTGTATAAGTCTCCAGACTTCTATCTCAGTAAACTGTATCAACTGTGTGTTTTACAATCTCTGAGGGGCTCTTCTTAAGCTCTTAGTGCCTCCAGGGGTGAATGAGAAGGCTTCCTAGAAATGTAACAGTGAGCCTTTGTGTTCTTGAGAACTGGTAATCTTCCTCTGATATGGTCATCTTACTCATAATTCTTCCAATAAACAGTCTTCTCTTCTCTGGAGAAGAGAAAGCTCCTATGACCTTGTGGGAGGTAAGGCAGGTGTTAAGGCCTGTGAACATGTGTGTGTAGAACAAGACAGACGTTTAGGACTTCAGTATCACATCCTTTTGAGAGATGGGGTGAGCTTTCTGTAAATAATCTGATCAGGCACTAGTTAGTTGAGCAGAAAATGCTTTTTAGTTATGCTTTGTGATTTGAGTTTGGGATTCTTCTCCTTCTCTTCCTCTTGTGGGTTCCTCAACATTTTACAGACAGAAGAGAGCTATCAAAAACAACCCTGTCAGGGGACTTCCCCCGTGGTTCAGTGGTTAAGAGTCTGCCTTCCAATGCAGGGGTCACGGGTTTGATCCCTGGTCGCGGAACTAAGATATCATATGCCTCAGGGCAACTATGCCGGCGCTTTCCAACTAGAGAAGCCTGCACACTGCAATGAAGACCCAACACAGCAAAAAAAGAAAAAAAAAGAAAAAAAATAGGTTTGTGTTGGAGATTTCTTGGTGGATGATGTTTTACAGTCGAGTAGACCAGTTAAAGTTGATAGAGATCAAATCTAGACATTAATTGAGAACAATCAATGTTATATCCTGTGGGAGATAGCCAACATACTCAAAATATCCAAAAAAAATCCCTTGAAAGTCATTTCACCATCTTGGTTATGTTAATCACTTTGATGCTTGGTTTCCACCTAAGTTAAGTGAGGGAAAAAAAAAGAAAAATCTTCTTGACCGTTATTTCTGCATGCAATTCTCTACTGAAATGTAACTATTAATAAAATGCTCCTTTGAGGCAATGAAAAGTGGATACTGTACACTAATGTGGAATGAAAGAAATCACTGGGTAAGTGAAATGAACCACCACCAACCACACCAAAGTACAGTCTTCATCAAGAGAAGATGGTGTTGTGTATATGGTGGGACTGGAAGGGAATCCTCTATTATGACCTTCTTCCGGAAAACCAAACAGTTAATTTCAACGAGTACTTCTCCCAGTTAGGCCACCTTAAAGCAGCACTTGATGAAATGTGTTGGAATTATTCAACAGAAAATGAATTATCTTCCATCAGGATAATGTAAGACCACATATTTCTTTGATGACCGAGCAAAAACTGTTACAGCTTGGCTTGGAAGTTCTGACGCAACTGCCATATTCACCAGACACTGCTCCTTTGGGTTTCTGTTTATTTTGTTTTTTACAAAATTCTCTTAATGGAAAAAGATTTAATTCCCAGGAAGACTGTAAAAGGCACCTGAAATCGTTCTTTGCTCAAAAAGATATAACGTTTTAGGAAGATGGAATTATCGGTTTCCTGAAAAATGGCAGGAGATAGTGGAACAGAATTTTGAATACGTTGTTCAACAAAGTTCTTGGTGAAAATGAAAAATGTGTCTTTTACTTAAAAACTGAAAGAACTTTTTGGTTGGGCAACCCAGTACTAAGGCTTTATTGTCTTTGAACGTAAGATTTTGGCTTATGTTAAAACTGTTGTCTGCTTGTCTTACTGGAGAGAGTAGATCTGTGTATTTTTCTTTTAGGTTAGCCATAAATGTAGCATTTTGTCAAGATGGCTTTTTAACATGCTAACAATAAAAGTAAAGCTTGTGTTAAGAAAAACTGGCATGACTTGTATTTCTAATTAAGGCTTTTTTTCTTTCAGGAAGGCACCAAAGTAGTTCTGCCCATATTTTTGGGGAAAATGATTAGTTATATTGAAAACTACGATCCCACCGATTCTGCCGCTTTGCACGAAGCCTATGGCTACGCGGCGGGGCTGAGCGCCTGCGTGCTCCTGTGGGCCGTTCTGCACCCCTTGTGCTTCTACCACATGCAGCGTGTGGGGATGAGGCTGAGAGTAGCCGTGTGCCATATGATCTACCGCAAGGTGAGTGTCACTCGGTACCACGGTGTGTACCTCCCCTGAATCCTCAGGGACATTTAGTTATCTGTAAATTAAACATCTTGTAACTGGGATCATTTACACCTTCCTAAAGAAGCTTGCTATTTGCATCAGGCCAATTTTGTTGCTGTCATTTAAGCAAACGTTACCAGTAAATGATGAAAAGTTTTGTATTGAGATCGGGTCAGGGCTGCCTTTGATATATTTTATCCACAGGTTTTTATGTAATATCCACGCAGCTTGTAATGAAATCTAATTAAAAAATAAGTATAAAAAGTGTCAAATTGGTTTTCAGTGTTTTCATGCCTTAATCTTGTAGCTGTATTTGTGGCAATTTGTTGTTCATTAAGACCATCTTTTACATCAAATTTGTATTTAAAAGTAAACTTCATTAATCAGATTTATAAAATTAAATCTAGGAGCACAAAATGTATTTGAGAAAGGGAATGATTATATGTTTAAATGACCCATCTAGTCATATTGAATGTAATTGTGTGAACTAAAGAAAAATATAAATGGAATCCATGCCAAACATAGATTCTCTTGCTATATTCTATAGCTATGATTGTTTATAATGGTTTTAAAGAATAGAGCTGAATGTTGGGATGAAACTTGAAATCTTATGCAGCTTTTAGTAATTTTGGTGGGAATTTGTTGCTATTCATTCAAGTTGTTTTCTTAATTCAATATTTCCTTTTTATTTAGTATGCATTTTTTTTATTTTATTTTTAAACTTAACATAACTGTATTAGATTTGCCAAATATCAAAATGAATCCACCACAGGTATACATGTGTTCCCCATCCTGAACCCTCCTCCCTCCTCCCTCCCCATTCCATCCCTCTGGATTGTCCCAGTGCACCAGCCCCAAGCATCCAGTATAGTGCATCGAACCTGGACTGGCAACTCATTTCATACATGATATTTTACATGTTTCAATGCCATTCTCCCAAATCTTCCCACCCTCTCCCTCTCCCACAGAGTCCATAAGACTGTTCTATACATCAGTGTCTCTTTTGCTGTCTCGTACACAGGGTTATTGTTACCATCTTTCTAAATTCCATATATATGCGTTAGTATACTGTATTGGTGTTTTTCTTTCTGGCTTACTTCACTCTGTATAATAGGCTCCAGTTTCATCCACCTCATTAGAACTGATTCAAATGTATTCTTTTTAATGGCTGAGTAATACTCCATTGTGTATATGTACCACAGCTTTCTTATCCATTCATCTGCTGATGGACATCTAGGTTGCTTCCATGTCCTGGCTATTATAAACAGTGCTGCGATGAACATTGGGGTACTCGTGTCTCTTTCCCTTCTGGTTTTCTCAGTGTGTATGCCCAGCAGTGGGATTGCTGGATCATAAGGCATGTCTATTTCCAGTTTTTTAAGGAATCTCCACACTGTTCTCCATAGTGGCTGTACTAGTTTGCATTCCCACCAACAGTGTAAGAGGGTTCCCTTTTCTCCACACCCTCTCCAGCATTTATTACTTGTAGACTTTTGGATCGCAGCCATTCTGACTGGTGTGAAATGGTACCTCATAGTGGTTTTGATTTGCATTTCTCTGATAATGAGTGATGTTGAGCATCTTTTCATGTGTTTGTTAGCCATCTGTATGTCTTCTTTGGAGAAATGTCTATTTAGTTCTTTGGCCCATTTTTTGATTGGGTCATTTATTTTTCTGGAGTTGAGCTGTAGGAGTTGCTTGTATATCCTCGAGATTAGTTGTTTGTCAGTTGCTTCATTTGCTATTATCTTCTCCCATTCTGAAGGCTGTCTTTTCACCTTGCTAATAGTTTCCTTTGATGTGCAGAAGCTTTTAAGGTTAATTAGGTCCCATTTGTTTATTTTTGCTTTTATTTCCAATATTCTGGGAGGTGGGTCATAGAGGATCCTGCTGTGATGTATGTCAGAGAGTGTTTTGCCTATGTTCTCCTCTAGGAGTTTTATAGTTTCTGGTCTTACATTTAGATCTTTAATCCATTTTGAGTTTATTTCTGTGTATGGTGTTAGAAAGTGTTCTAGTTTCATTCTTTTACAAGTGGTTGACCAGAGTTCCCAGCACCACTTGTTAAAGAGATTGTCTTTAATCCATTGTATATTCTTGCCTCCTTTGTCGAAGATAAGGTGTCCATATGTGCGTGGATTTATCTCTGGGCTTTCTATTTTGTTCCATTGATCTATATTTCTGTCTTTGTGCCAGTACCATACTGTCTTGATAACTGTGGCTTTGTAGTAGAGCCTGAAGTCAGGTAGGTTGATTCCTCCAGTTCCATTCTTCTTTCTCAAGATCGCTTTGGCTATTCGAGGTTTTTTGTTTGATGGTCACTACATAATGATCAAAGGATCAATCCAAGAAGAAGATATAACAATTATAAATATATATGCACCCAACACGGGAGCACCGCAGTATGTAAGACAAATGCTAACAAGTATGAAAGAAGAAATTAACAATAACACAATAATAGTGGGAGACTTTAATACCCCACTCACACCTATGGATAGATCAACTAAACAGAAAATTAACAAGGAAACACAAACTTTAAACGATACAATAGACCAGTTAGACCTAATTGATATCTATAGGGCATTTCATCCCAAAACAATGAATTTCACCTTCTTCTCAAGCGCACATGGAACCTTCTCCAGGATAGATCACATCCTGGGCCATAAAGCTAGCCTTGGTAAATTCAAAAAAATAGAAATCATTCCAAGCATCTTTTCTGACCACAATGCAGTAAGATTAGATCTCAATTACAGGAGAAAAACTATTAAAAAATCCAACATATGGAGGCTGAACAACACGCTGCTGAATAACCAACAAATCACAGAAGAAATCAAAAAAGAAATCAAAATTTGCATAGAAACGAATGAAAATGAAAACACAACAACCCAAAACCTGTGGGACACGGTAAAAGCAGTCCTAAGAGGAAAGTTCATAGCAATACAGGCAACCTCAAGAAACAAGAAAAAAGTCAAATAAATAACCTAACTCTACACCTAAAGCAACTAGAAAAGGAAGAAATGAAGAACCCCAGGGTTAGTAGAAGGAAAGAAATATTTAGTATGCATTTTAGCACTTTTAATAAGACCTGACTTGGTGTGTTCAGTGATTTTGTGTTGAGAATTGCCACGGAATTATTCTATAGTTTAACCTAGTCTTAAGTAGTTTAAAAGAATTAAGGATTTAGCTGTTTTCACAAGGGTATTGCCACAGTGTTAAGAACTGAAGGGCTCTGTATAAACTTGACCCTGCATATCTCTTTGCCCTGGGCTGTTCATTTTTTTCTAGGAAAAAAAAATTATTTAGCTGTATTTTATTCTTGAAATTTGCTGAGAGAATAGATCTTAAGTGTTCTCACCACACACACGGAAGAATAACTATGTGCGATGATGGGTTTGTTTTTGTTTTCCTACTGTAACCATTTCCCAATGTTTATTTACATCAAAACATCAAATTGCACATAGTAAATATATTTAATTTTATTACAAATGAATAAAATTCTCAGTGAAAGCTGAAACCAAGCGATTTAAATGAAAATTATTGCTTCTTTTCCTATTTGTTACTTATCTAGAGCTCCTATTTCTTGGGAATACCTTACTGGGGAAAATGTAAAATGTCTTCTCCCATCTTTGCTTGAGCAGACTCTTGTTAAATCTCGGGACTGTGTGGACTCAGAGGCCTGGCATCTCACTGTCTGTGTTTGGCACATGAGCCCAGTTTCTCCTTGGATAACATATCTTCCAGTTAAGGGTCTTCATTGTCAGCCTTCGTTATTTTTGTTATTCTCTTGCACCTTCTGCCATTTAATAGACAAATACTCAAATTTCCCCACAAATTAGCTAGATGTTCATCTTTCCAGATCATACCTAGCTCCCATAAGTATGCAGGAAATTTCACCAGAACTGCAGTGTGAAAACCTTAAGTTAGATTTGAGATGATGGTTTAGTCAAACAAAGCTCTTTCTTTGCTACACAAGTGAGCCACTGTCCACCTGGTTTTTTTTCCTCTTCCCACTAACACTTTGGAATGTCTCCTTTGGGGAATCTGATCTGACCTTGTATGTTGCTTATGGGAATGTAAACATCTCCCAAAGCGTTCATTTACTGGCTTAATTAGCCTAAAACAATTGTTTCTTTACAAAGTCAGAAACTGTATACATAACCTGAAATTCCAGAAACATGGGAATTTCCTCGTGCACAGCCTTACATGTAGATTTCTACTGAGATGCAGAAATAAGACATTTCTTGCAGGTCACAGCTGGACCAATTCCTTAGGGTAAACCTGGTGCTGCCGAGCAGCTCTGAAAGGCCCCTGTGAACGTCTGTGGTTCATGCAGAGGCCCTGCCTCCTGATGCCTGGTCCTGAGAAGAAATCAGGTCGGGTGTTGGAAATGGAATGGCTGCTAAGTTCAAAGTCATAGTTTGTAATTTTGAACAGGTATCATGTATAGTGGAGAAGGAAATGGCAACCCACTCTAGTATTCTTGCTTGGAGAATTCCATGGACAGAGGAGCCTGGAGGGCTATAATCCATAGGGTCACAAAGAATCAAACGTGACTGAGTGACTAGTACACACATCATATATAAGATGACTTGTCATTTATTTACCTTTCTGCAGCTTTGATAAAATTGCTTTTGGCTTTGGTTCATTCATTTAAAAAAATTGTGGTAAAATATACACAACATAAAATTTACCATTTTAACTATTTTTTTGTTTTGTTTTTTAATTTAATTTTTTAACTTTACAATATTGTATTGGTTTTGCCATATATCAAAATGAATCCGCCACAGGTATAAATGTGTTCCCCATCCTAAACCCGCCTCCCACCTCCCGTTTGGTGACATTAAGTACATTCACATTTTTTGCAGCCATCACCACTGTGCATCTCCAGAATTTTTTCTTCTTCCCATACTGAACCTCTGCACTCATTAAACACTAACTCCCCAGTCCCCTCCTCTTAGTCATCACCCTTCTACTGCTTCTTTCTATGAATTTGACTCCTCTAGGTCCCTCATATAAGTGAAATCATACAATGTTTGTCATTTTGTTTATGCCATGTAAGTAGAATGTCTTTAAGATTCATCTGTCTTGGAGCAGATGTCAGAATTTAAGTCCTTTTTAAAGATCGAATCATATTCCTTTACATGTATATACAACTTTGTGTGTATCCATTCATCTGTTAGTGGACATTTGAGTTATTTCTACCTTTTGACTATTGTACATAGTGCTGCTATGAACATGGTGCACAAATAATCAGTTCAAGTTTATGCTTTAATTTGAGTACATTCTCAGAAGTGAAATTGCTATACTATATGTTAATTTCATGTTTGGTCTTTTGAGGAACTGCCATGGTCTCTTCTATTGTGGCTATATCAATTTTAACTTGAGGACTAAATGGAACATTTTTATGAACCATGACATTTTGTTTGGATCGATGGCTACAGCTGGTGGTCTGTTGAAACAGCTCAAGGTGGTCTGTTCTGGTTCCTCAGATCTCTAGGGAATTTTTGAGAGCCTTTTATCAAATGAAGGAATCATACAGCATAGGCTGTGCTTTTTGTCAAGTCAGCAGACTGGCATTAAGAACACAGGTTCCTCACAGGATTAGTGTTTTGAATATTATACTGGTTAGTTTTAGAATGAGGAAATTAAAACCAAAGTGTTTAAATGATGTCACACCTCATATTAATGACTGACCAGATTTATAGTTCAAGTCCCCTAATTGCTTTCCTTGAGGCAGCCTCTCCACTCTCATCTTGTTGTTGTTCAGGCAGTCAGTCCTGTCCAGCTCTTTATGACCCGGTGGACTGCAGCACACCACCCTTCCCTGTCCTTCAGTATCTCCTGGAGTTTGCTCAAACTCATGTCCATTGAGTCAGGGATGCCATTCAACCGTCTCATCCTCTGTTGTTCCCTCTTCTTCCTGCCCTCAATCTTTCCCAGCATCAGGGTCTTTTCCAGTTTGTCAACTCTTGGCATCAGTTGGCCAAAGTATTAGAGCTTCAGCTTCAGTATCTGTCCTTCCAGTGAATATTCAGGGTTGATTTTCTTTAGGATTGAGTGGTTGGATCTCCTAGCTATCCAAGGGACTCTCAAGAGTCTTCTCCAACACTACATTTCAAAAGCATTAATTCTTCGGTGCTCAGCCTTCTTTATGGTCCAACTGTCACATCTGTACAGGCCACTGAAAAGACCATAGCTTTGACTATATGGACCATTGTTGGCATAGTGATGTCTCCGCTTTTTAATATGTTGTCTAGTTTTTGGCTCAAAATTGCTTTGGTTGACCCCAAAGTCTATATCTATATTTCTTTATCCTTCAGGCAGGTCCAGGTTCACTGAGAAACAGGGTGGAGGGTTTTGCTTCTGTCTCCTGCTCCTCCCTTTGCTGTCCTTGTGGGCAGGGCTGGCGCCACATTGAATCATCAAAGGATGAACAAGGATCCCTAGAGCCCTGCTTTCAGGCATCATCCTGCTCGTCCTGACACCACACAAGACCCCATGAAAATACAGTCCATTTTGCTATGTTCTCAGACTGACTTGGTATCACTGTAGGAATCCGATTCTCTGTATCTTTCTCTCATTTCAGTCACTTCGCCTGAGTAGCTTGGCCATGGGGAAGACCACCACAGGCCAGATAGTCAACCTGCTGTCCAACGATGTGAACAGGTTTGATCAGGTAAGCTGCCCGAGAGATCCTCTTCCATTCCCTATCGTTCTCACTGAATTTAGCTTATTGGGATGCCAGGTGCCAGGATTTGGTGTCAGCCAGGGTTCTGTTGAGGACATAAGACAAGGGTTCTCTTTATCCAATGCTCATTTCCTCTGTGTGCAGCTTAGATGTGATAATATGTGTTGTCCTGTAGATGAGGGTTGTATTTTTCTGACATTGTCTGTAACATACCTTAGTAATAGACAGGCAACAGTGTTCTTGCCCAGCTTGATAAGTGTTCCTAGGGGTCCTCCTGGAGTGGCCCTTCTTGGTACGTGGTGTGGGTGTTGCGGGATTGTCTTCCTCCTCCTCTGGATGATGAAGGCCTGGTGGGCAGGGATTCTTCTTTCTCCTGTGCCCTGTTCAGTGCCTGCTACATAGTCAGCCTGGGAGGAAGATGCCAAGTGGGTGGTCCACAGCCAGACATAACCTCCTCTCTGCTGTCCCATCATACCCATTTCACACTTACCTTATGAATAGATCACGTTACCCAGAGTGTTGTAGCTGTTGGCCAGATTTGTATAGACTGTTTCTCTTTCCTGAATGATCCTGGCCTTTAAGTTTGGGGGCTTCCCTTGTGGTTCAGACGGTGAAGAGTTCAACTGCAATGCAGGAGGCCTGGTTTCTATCTCTGCATCAGTAAGATTCCCTGAAGAAGGAAATGGCACCCCACTCCAGCATCCTTGCCTGAGGAATTCCATGGACAGCGAAGCCTGGTGGGCTACAATCTATGGGGCCACAAAGAGTTGGACATGACTAAGCAACTAACACTTTAACAATCTTTCAATTATTCATTCATCAAACATGATGTAAGGCCTCTACTTAATTTGAATGTGAATACATCTTAATTTCTGCCCTGGAAAGGCCACAGCCTGTCTGGAAGGTAAATACACAAGTAGATATAGGAGAGTGTGGTAGGTACCATACTATAGGCTCTTCTGGGGAGATTGGGGCTCAATTTTGGGACAGAGAGAGTTTGGGGAAGCCCTGAGCTCATCTGTGTTGTGGACAAAAATCCATTTCTTCCATCAGTGCGGCTGGTTGGGTTCTCCCTGGCTATACCTGAGGCCAGCCCTTTGCTGCCCCAGAACAGTGTCATCTGGGGCGAATGCTTAGATTTCTGCTTCAGCAGGTTTAATATACACTGAGATCATTTCTGTTTAGGTTCCTTCCATTCCTTCAGAGCAGATTGTTTCTACACTGTCTCCTTACTGGTTTTATTGTATACAGTCCTAAGAAGGCTTTGTCTTTTTCTTTTAAGGTAACGATGTTCTTGCACTATCTGTGGGTGGGGCCACTGCAGGTTATTGCAGTGACTGCCCTGCTCTGGATGGAAATTGGAATATCATGTCTTGCTGGGATGGCGGTTCTCATTATTCTTCTGCTTCTACAAAGCTGCGTTGGAAATTCATTTTCATCACTCAGGTAAGAGAAGCACTGACTTAAAAAACAGGTGATATGGGCTTGGTAGCATTCACCATTTGCTTAATGCTTCTGTTCAAAAACAAAACCAGTGCCTTTTCTAGTCTCTTCTTTGCATGTGTTTTAGACTCTTCAGTCTTAGCCAGTGGAGGCTACAGCCCTAAGCTGCAGGCTGATTTTGAAGAGAGAAAGGTGATGACACTCATTGGCTCCTCCCTGCACCATACCTGAATAAGTGGAGTGTCTTTGAGCAGAAGATATATATATTGAAATTATTTAAGCATTATTAAATAGTAATAATCCTATAGGCTCAATTTTAGCTGCATGTGTTTTTGTTATGATTGTGGTAGAGCAATTTTCAGGTATCTATGTTCATGTCTTGTTTTTAATTCAGTGTTTCCATTAACTTATAAGAACCTCAAGGACAAGGTCAATCTTAATTAACTATGCTTTTATACAGCCCCACAGTCCCAGCACAGAGAAGGCAATGGCACCCCACTCCAGTACTCTTGCCTGGAAAATCCCATGGATGCAGGAGCCTGGTAGGCTGCAGTCCATGGGGTCACTAAGAGTCGGATACGACTGAGCTACTTCACTTTCACTTTTCACTTTCACACATTGGAGAAGGAAATGGCAACCCACTCCAGTGTTCTTGCCTGGAGAATCCCAGGGATGGGGCAGCCTGGTGGGCTGCCATCTATGGGGTTGCACAGAGTCAGACACGACTGAAGCAACTTAGCAGCAGCAGCAGCAGCAGCACAGTCCCAGCAGCGTATGTGATAGAACAGTGGCTGATGATGAAGGGCCTAATGGCGATGAGATAGACCTGAAGCAGGTCCCAGAAGGTTGGAGGTGGGTCATTGTCCTGGAGTCAGGTCATGGAGGTATTATGCTGTTTGAAGTTTTTTTTCCTTGAGTTTTTCTTCTTCTTCTTCTTCTTCTTCTTCTTTTTTTTTCTGTGTGTGTGATTTTACATGTGATGTTTTTGTCTATTTGAAATTTCCTTTCCTGTCTTGCTATGGAGAGATGTTTCTTACCCTTCAAGGCCCTGTTGCAGTGCTTCCAAGGTCTCTGAAGCTCTTGCTCTCCTTTCCCAGTGAAATTAACAGCCCGAACTTTTCTGCTCCCCAGCAGTTCACTCCTGTTTTATCACAGCACAGACACTGTCTTCCTGTTAGATTCAATGTCTTTTTGCCTTCCCTGCCCAACTGCGACCTCCTTGGGTGGAGAGTTTGTACCTGACTTACTTCAGGTCTTCCTCAGCCAGTACTGAGAGTTCTCCAAGTTACTCCTTGAATTGGGCTGAATGGTTGACTTCCTAGTTTCTTTGTCTCCATTTGCACTTTGAGAAGGACCTTCCTGTGATGTCAGCACAGAAGAGCTGTAGGGAGTCACCTGATTCCTGGTCCCTCCCTGTGCCCCCTGCTGCTGCTATGGAAAGTTGGGCTGTGGTCACTGAGGCTCATCTCACCTCTGTCCCCTCAGGAGTAAGACTGCAGCTCTCACAGACGACAGGATCAGGACCATGACTGAAGTCGTAACTGGCATCAGAACAGTAAAAATGAATGCTTGGGAAAAGTCATTTATAGACCTTATTACCAGACTGAGAAGGTAAGTTTTTGTACATATCACACCATATTTTTGTACTTTCCTCCCTATTTTTACTGACAGAAATCAGAAGTCTTAACAAGTTTTCACATGAAGATGAACTTGAATACTGTGAACTCCATACCTCATATGTGGCAGGAGGGTTAAGTGGAAGAGGGGGGTTATCATTTTAACCTGCTGTTCCATTTATGATCTTCTTAAAGGAAAAATTATATATGCTTCTGAAGATAGATAGTGAATAAACACATGAAAAATGTTCAACATCACTCTTTATTAGAGAAATGCAGATCAAAACTACAATGAAGTATCACTTCACACTGGTAGGAATGGCCATCAAGAAAACATCTACAAACAATACCCTTCTGCTCTGTTTGTTGGAGCGTAAATTGGCATAGCTATTATGGAAAATAGGCTGGAGATTCCTTAGAATGCTAGGAATAAATCTACCATATGACCCAGCCATCCCTCTACTGGGCATATGCCCTGAGAAAGCCAGAATTCAAAAAGACACATGTACCTCAATGCTCATTGCAGCACTATTTACAATAGCCAGGACATGTGCTTTCAGAGGGGCCATTACAATAGGCAGGCCATGGTGCCTGCCTCTGTCTGATGTCTCAGTGCCTCACAATTTTGTGATGTCTTATTCTCTTCCCCTACAAGTTCATGAGCTCCTGGAGGGGACAGACTGTGTCTTTCTGTCATCAGTGGGGAGCCTGGCCCAAGACTTGTGGTTATGAATGCTTGTTGAAAGAATGTTCAAACCCAGTCCAGTTGACCCACAGTGTTTATTTATTTATTTGTTTTATTTTGTTTTTATTTATTTATTTACTTTTTTATTTTTTAACTTTACAATATTGTATTGGTTTTGCCATATATCAAAATGAATCCACCACAGGTATACATGTGTTCCCCATCCTGAACCCTCCTCCCTCCTCCCTCCCCATACCATCCCTCTGGGTCATCCTAGTGCACCAGCCCCAAGCATCCAGTATCGTGCATTGAACCTGGGCTGGCGACTCATTTCATATATGATATTATACATGTTTCAATGCCATTCTCCCAAATCATCCCACCCTCTCCATCTCCCAGAGTCCAAAAGACTGTTCTATACATCAGTGTCTCTTTTGCTATCTTGTATACAGGGTTATTGTTACCATCTTTCTAAATTCCATATATATGCTTTAGTATACTATATTGGTGTTTTTCTTTCTGGCTTACTTCATGTTGGTGGGAATGCAAACTAGTACAGCCTCTATGGAGAACAGTGTGGAGATTCCTTAAAAAACTGGAAATAGAACTGCCTTATGATCCAGCAATCCCACTGCTGGGCATACACACTGAGGAAACCAGAATTGAAAGAGACACGTGTACCCCAGTCTTCATCGCAGCACTGTTTATAATAGCCAGGACATGGAAGCAACCCGCAGTGTTTAAAAGGGTGACGCTAAGCCTCTGCTTAGTTGGAAGAGTGAAGTGGTGATGAAGTGTGTGGTCCTGGTTTTGGGATGAAGCCCTGGATATGCACTGTGTAGTACCTTAATGTGAAGACTTGAATATCCATGCTTCTTTTAAAACCTCTTTCTTACTCTCCTTTCAGGGAGGAAATTTCCAAGATTCTGAAAAGTTCCTACCTTAGGGGCATGAATTTGACAACATTTTTCACTGTCAGCAAAATTATGATTTTTGTCACCTTCATCACCAATGAATTCCTTGACAACCTGATCACAGCCAGCCAAGTGTTTGTGGTCGTGATGCTATTCGAGGCTCTGAGGTTCTCGAGCACCCTCTACTTCCCCATGGCGATCGAGAAGGTGTCAGAGGCTGTTGTCAGCATCCGAAGAATCAAGGTTTTGTGATAAATAATTTTTTTTTTCAATTGTAGGTGGATTTTTTAATAAAATAGCTCCTTTTTTTGTTATCACTGTGTTCCAATTAGGTGATATTTAACTCTCTCGGTGTGAATGCTGGCAGTCTTCCCAGAATGTTGTAGGTATTTTTTTCTCTTATTAGGTAGAGTGTATTTAGTTCAGTTCAGTTCAGTCGCTCAGTAGTGTCCGACGCTTTGTGACCCCATGAACTGCAGCACGCCAGGCCTCCCTGTCCTTCACCAACTCCAAGAGTCCCCCAAACCCATGTCCATTGAGTCGCTGATGCCATCCAACCATCTCATCCTCTGTCTTCCCCTTCTGCTCCTGCCCTCAATCTTTCCCAGCATCAGGGACTTTTCAAATGAGTCAGCTCTTTGTATCGGGTGGCCAAAGTATTGGAGTTTCAGCTTCAACATCAGTGCTTCCAATGAACACCCAGGACTGATCTCCTTTAGGATGGACTGGTTGGATCTCCTTGCAGTCCAAGGGACTCTCAAGAGTCTTCTCCAACACCACAGTTCAAAAGCATCAATTCTCTGTGCTCAGCTTTCTTTGTAGTCCAACACTCTCATCTGTACATGACTACTGGAAAAACCAGAGCCTTGACTAGACAGACCTTTGTTGGCAAAGTAATGTCTCTGCTTCTAAATATGCTATCTAGGTTGGTCATAACTTTCCTTCCAAGGAGCAAGTGTCTTAATTTTATGGCTGCAATCACCATCTGCAGTGATTTTGGAGCACAGAAAAATAAAGTCAGCTTCAGTTTCCACTGTTTCCCCATCTATTTGCCATGAATTGATTGAGCCGAATGCCATGATCTTAGTTTTCTGAATGTTGAGCTTTAAGCCAACTTTTTCACTCTCCTCTTTCACTTTCATCAAGTAGCTCTTTAGTTCTTCTTCACCTTCTGCCATAAGGGTGGTATCATCTGCATATCTGAGGTTATTGATATTTCTCCCAGCAATCTTGATTCCAGCATGTGCTTCCTCCAGCCCAGAGTTTCTCATGATGTACTCTGCATATAAGTTAAGTAAGCAGGGTGACAATATACAGCCTTGATGTACTCCTTTTCCTATTTGGAACCAGTCTGTTGTTCCATGTCCAGTTCTAACTATTGCTTCCTGACCTGCATATAGGTTTCTCAAGAGGCAGGTCAGGTGGTCTGGTATTCCCATCTCTTTCAGAATTTTCCACAGTTTATTGTGATCCACACTGTCAAAGGCTTTGGCATATTCAATAGCAGAAATAGATGTTTTTCTGGAACTCTCTTGCTTTTTTGATGATCCAGCGGATATTGGCAATTTGATCTCTCATTCCTCTGCCTTTTCTAAAACCAGCTTGAACATCTGGAAGTTCACATATTGCTGAAGCCTGGCTTGGAGAATTTTGAGCATTACTTTACTAGCGTGTGAGATGAGTGCAATTGTGCAGTAGTTTGAGCATTCTTTGGCATTGCCTTTCTTTGGGATTGGAATGAAATCTGTCTTTATCCAGTCCTGTAGCCACTGCTGAGTTCTCCAAATTTGCTGACATACTGAGTGCAGCACTTTCCCAGCATCATCTTTCAGGATTTGAAATAGCTCAACTGGAATTCCATCACCTCCACTAGCTTTGTTCATAGTGATGCTTCCTAAGGCCTACCTGACTACACATTCCAGAATGTCTGGGTCTATGTGAGTGTGAGTGATTACACCTTCATGATTATCTGGGTCGTAAAGATCTTTTTTGTATAGTTTTTTGGTGTATTCTTGCCACCTCTTTTTAATATTGTCTGCTTCTGTTAGGTCCATACCATTTCTGTCCTTTATTGAGCCCATCTTTGCATGAAATGTTCCTTTGGCATCTCTAATTTTCTTGAATAGAGCTCCAGTCTTTCTCATTCTGTTGTTTTCCTCTATTTCTTTGCATTCATCGCTGAGAAAGGCTTTCTTATCTCTCCTTGCTATTGTTTGGAACTCTGCATTCAGATACTTGTATCTTTGCTTTTCTCCTTTGCATTTTGCCTCTCTTCTTTTCATAGATATTTGTAAGGCCTCCTCAGATAGCCATTTTGCTTTTTTGCATTTCTTTTTCTTGGGGATGGTTTTGCTCCCTGTCTCCTCTACAATGTCATGAACCTCCATCCATAGTTCATCAGGCACTCTGTCTATCAGATCTAGTCCCTTAAATCTATTTCTCACTTCCACTGTATAGTCATAAGGGACTTGATTTAGGTCATACCTAAATGGTCTAGTGGTTTTCCCCACTTTCTTCAATTTAAGTCTGAATTTGGCAATAAGGAGTTCAAAGTCTGAGCTACAGTCAGCTCCCGGTCTTGTTTTTGCTTGTATAGAGCTTCTCTGTCTTTGGCTGCAAAGGACATAATCAGTCTGATCTCGGTGTTGACCATCTGGTGATGTCCATGTGTAGATGTGCATTTCAGAAATCATAAGATTGGTTCTCATGTAGAGGCAGTAGTATATATAAGTAGCAGTAGCACAGGGCTCTAGTGTAGTGATGCCTGCAGAGTGATTAAAATGTCTAAAAGCAGGAGAAGCAAACAGATTGCATCTCCTGTGCTAACTCCAGTGACTAGGCAATGACTGTGCACAGTCCTGGGGTATAAGATTCCTCTCTGGACCGGGAGAGGAGGAATTTGCTGAAAGCTCCCTGCTCCTTGAACAGGAAGAGTGGCCTCAAATTCACTTCTCTGTGTTCGAAATTACTTCTTTCCTCCACAGTTGTTTTGCTTGTTGGTGTCTGAGCCTGGCTTTTGGATCTGCCTTTTTGACACAGTCCCTTTTTCATTTACTGCTTAATCCTCTCTCTCTAGTTGTCCCTCTTCTTTTCAGATTTGTAATTCCCACCATTATGTGAACTAAGAACTTCCACATAAACAATCTGGATTTAGAAAAGGCATAGGAACCAGAGATCAAATTGCCAGCATCCACTAGATCATCGAAAAAGCAAGAGAATTCCAGAAAAAGCAGCATATACTTCTGCTTCATTGAATCTGCTGAAGCCTTTGACTCTATTGGATCACAAAAAACTGTGGAAAATTCTTCAAGAGATGGGACTATCAAGCCACCTTACCTGCCTCCTGAGAAACCTCTATACAGGTCAAGAAGCATACATAGTTAGAACTGGACATGGAGCAGTGGACTTTTTCCAAATTGGGAAAGGAGTATGTCAAGGCTGTATATTGTCACCCTGATTATTTAATTTATATGCAGAGTACATCATGAGAAACTCTAGGTTGGAGAAAGCACATGCTGGAATCAAGATTGCTAGGAGAAATATCAATAACCTCAGACATGCAGATGACACCACCCTTATGGCAGAAAGTGAAGAGGAACTAAAGAGCTTCTTGATGAAGGTGAAAGAGGAGAGTGAAAAAGCTGGCTTAAAACTCAACATTCAGAAAATGAAGATCATGGCATCCAGTCCCATCACTTCATGGGAAATAGATGGGGAAACAATGGAAACAGTGACAGACTTCATATTTTTGGGGGCTCCAAAATCACTGCAGATGGTGATTGCAGGCATGAAATTAAAAGACGCTTTCTCCTTGGAAGAAAAGCAAAGACCAATCTAGACAGTATATGAAAAAGCAGAGACATTACTTTGCCAGCAAAGTTCCATGTAGTCAAATCTATGCTTTTTCCAGTAGTCATGTATGGATGTCAGAGTTGGACCATAAAGAGGGCTGAGCACTGAAGAATTGATACTTTTGAACTGTGGTGTTGGAGAAGACCCTTGAGAGTCCCTTCAACAGCAAGGAGATCAAACCAGTCAATCCTAAAGGAAATCAACCTTGAATTTTCATTGGAAGGTATGATGCTGAAGTTCTAATACTTTGGCCACCTAATGCCAAGAGCTGACTCATTGGGAAAAACCCTGATGCTGGGAAAGATTGAAGGCAGGAGGAGAACGGGATTACAGAGGATAAGATTGTTAGATGGCATCACTGACTCAATCAACATGAATTTGAGCAAACTCTTGGAGATGATGAAGGACAGGAGAGCCTGGAGTGCTGCAGTCCATGGGATTGCAAAGTGTTGGACACGACTTAGAGACTGAACAACAACAAGTACACTATATTATATGATTATATTGATACATACCATGAGGCGTAATAGTAGTATATATTATTCCATATGTTATTAATATGTTCTGATGTGAACTAATACTTTAAATACAGTTAACAAGACAGTATTTAAACTGTTCAAATTTTACAAACCCCAGGAAAGCAGTTTTTTTGTTTTTGCTTCCTGCAGTTTAAGAATCTGTTTTTTCCCTCTTTTCTATAGAATTTTTTATTGCTTGATGAAATAACACAGCTCAACCCTCAGCTGCCATCAGATGGTGAAAGGATAGTGGACGTGAAAGATTTCACTGCTTCTTGGGATGAGGTAACAAATCCTCCATTCCAAGATCCTGACTGCTAACAGACAACTGTTAAAGATTTATTGGAGAATTTTTAGATTTTACCCATGGTGTAAAATGTGTCTTACTCATTTACTGAAAGTATGTTATAATAATTCTCAAAATTGGGATTAAGATTTGTATCTAATGGAGATTAAGTATAAAATCAACCTCAGATGTTTGACATGTTGCTCTCTATCTCATTTTCAAGAGAGTTTTCAAAGTATTAGTACACTTTGAATTTAAAGTATATACATTTGTAGTGTTAGCATTTATAGAATTGGAGAGACAAAATGTTACAGTGTGATATGGGTTATCTAACAAATACACAACCAGTTGTTAAACAGGCTTTGGGAAATCAGCGTACATTTTTTGCCTTGATTATCAGACCACTGTATTATTCATAGAGTGAGGCCATGATCTGGATCTTGGCTGTGTAGTAGGGTGGGGTCTCCTGCTTCCTGAGCTTCTGGATGGTTCTGGATACTTTGGTGGCAGCCAGGGGCTGGGAGGAGATAGTAGGTGGGCACATGAGCACCAGTGATTCCCAGTTAAAGGATTATACTGTGTGGAAGCAGACAGGAAGAACTGTGATTTCCAACACTTGGTTTATTTGTTAGGTTCAGGCAAACAGAAAAACAAACAAACAAACAAACAAACAAACAAAAAAAAAAAACAGGGTCTGGTCTCAAGAAATTGTCAGTATCACACACACAGTGCAGCCCCTTTACCAACTGCAATGTTCCCCCAGCCCCTGGTTCCTTGATCTTCTGTGCACATCCTCCTGTATCAGTGTGGATTAGTCAGGAAAACAGAACCCTACCACGAGAGAGGGAGTTCCATGCAGGGAATTAGTTATGTAGATGATAAAAGAGGGAGGAAAAAGCAGAAAGGGAAAAAGAGTGATTCGTGAGACAACCCAGGGGTTATCAAAGGCAGGAAGCTGCTCCCATACCCAGGGCTGGAGGGACTCTTGGAGGAGGCACCTACACCAGAGGGTCCACTCTCCGGAGCTGAGCATAGGAGCCTGGCTGCTGTCAGAGTGGGGACCACAGAGCACATGTCCTGACTGTAGACTCACCCTGTATTTTGTGCCTGTGACTCTGTGGTGCCACCTGCAACATGTTCACCTGCTTCTGACTCAGCACCTGCTGTTCCCACCAACAACTAGTGGTTTGTTCCCATATACATGAAACCATGTCCCTGCGCATTCCGGACCTGGAAACTCCCACAAGGTGTCTGATCTAACCTGAGAGCTTCTCCTACCTTAATACAGTGGATTTACCTCCTGCTTGGTGTTTCTCGTCATAATGCTCTTGAAACATTTGTAGAAAGCACTTGATACAATTCCATTATAAAGGCCACTCTATGTGATTGCTAACACTTACTTTGTATGACCCATTAGCAGATTTTTTTTGTTCCAAGTAAACATGTAGATTTATTTTAAATCAATTCGGTATATGATACAGATTGGCCCTGCAGTTTTTAATGAACTGAAATAAAAATATCTGTATACAGCAGTATCTGCTTGTACAACAAATATATGTAAGGTAAAATAAGGAATTTCAGTTGTACTAAAGTCTGTGTGAATAAATCAGATGAAAAATCTGAATCTACTTTTTCTATAGTAAAAAAAAAAACAAATTATTAAAAACTCAAGATACTAAACTGCTAAAGGAAGAGGGGAAAAAGCTGTGAGTTCTCCTGTAAGTCTTTTCTGGAAAAATCTAATTCCATATTATGATTCTGTTAGAGCAGAATTCAAAATTATAGAGATGAGAGGCTTCATAAGCTACATTTTCACAGAAATAGCTACAGTGTTAACATTGTGCGGCAAGGTTTCCTTGGAGAAGGAAATGGCAGCCACCTCAGTATTCATGCCTGCAGAATCCCATGGACAGAGCCTGGTGGGCTACAGCCTATAGGGTTGCAGAGTCGGACACGCCTGAAGTGACTTAGCTAAGCAACGCAAAGGTATTCCTATCTAGGTAAATGATAATTATGCTATTGTAGCTAATTTTTACCACTTTGGGAGAATGGGAATTCTAAATATTTTCAACTGAATGTTATCTCTTATGCTGCTGCTGCTGCTAAGTCGCCTCAGTCATGTACGACTCTTAGTGACCCCATGGACTGTAGCCCCCCAGGCTCCTCCATCCATGGGATTTTCCAGGCAAGAATACTGGAGTGGGGTGCCATTGCCTTCTCCAGTTATCTCTTATAGCACTCACCAAATACTAACAGCCATGGCACCATAATAACATTTTTTTGTGAGGTACCTAGACTGTTACTACTGAGGGAGACACAAAAATGTGAGGTAAGCGTACCTTTTCCCAGAAACTTTTAATGCCAGAGATATTAAACAATTAAGGCACTTGAAAACATTAGGCATATGTATAAACTTGCAAGTAAAAGAAACCATAGCTGTACCAGCAGGCAGTGAAGAAATAATAAATCTTCATTTTGTGAATCTTTAATTATCTAAAAGTAAGGAATTTTGGCTTAAGAAATGGTCAGAAGCAGCTTGTCATTTCTTATTATAAAATATTGAAAACCAAGTGCTGAATTCAGCCACTGTAGGCTAAAGAAACCAAAACAAAAAAGCCTTAATTACCTGGAGACTTAGTGAGCAAAAGCTCAGTAAAGCCCCTGAACTAATCCTGTGTGTCAAAGGCAGGGAAGAAGGATTTCTCTAAAGCTGAAAAAACTAGTGCTTCATAAGGAAACTAAAGAAATGAAAGTATGCATGCTTATACCACAGGGATTTAAACGGAGAAAGGATAGAGAGGAAAGAAAATGTATGATCTGCTTACCCAGGGCAATCATCATTAAAAATCTACAATAATCTGATCAACTAAAATTTTTTTCTGAAATTGCACTGCTCCCATTTACTGTGTTAAAACTTAAAATGATTGTCTCATTAAAGAGTTAGTAAATGATTCTAAAATAACTTTTTTCTTATCTCATGGAAGTTGCTTTTTAAGATAGCTTGGTGGAAATCTTTTTAAGGTAGAACAGTGTTAGGATACTTTTTTGAAATACAAAGTAAAATATAATTAAATCAACTTTATACTTTTTAACAGTCATAAGAAAAATTCAGCATGGTTCTATAGATGAAGGTTTTTGACTTTGTATAAATCCTATAAGTTACTCAGACTTGAAATAAAGTAGGTAAGTTTTCAGTTAAATACTAACAGTATGGTATTTTAAAGCAGATTTTTTTATGGCCCACATCACAGTTACATCCTCAGACCAACTTTTCCCTTCTTTAATGTGAGATAGCAAATCACCAACATTTTATGTTAAGCCTAGTCTTTAAGGCATTGTTTTTAATTTCTAAATGATTCAAGGTGCTTTACAAGTATGAAAAATAATCTGTTATACTTTGCTATTTTTGTATCCTTTCCATTCATTTCTTTAAATCTGGAACATGGCATCTTTTTCTCCATGTAGAAAAAATAACTGTTATAATTATAGTACAAAATTTTACTCTAAGGATACTAAATTTTTAAATTTATTCCACTTTTGAAATGATAGCCTGCTGAGCTATCATTTACCTGGGGGCTGCTGAGCAACTTTCACTGCAACTGCAAAAGGATCATGAGGTTGTCTGCACTGGACAGTGTTTTCCATCACTTACAGAGTTACATTTGGCATGTTAAGGAGGGAGAATCTAATCCCACAGCAGCAGCCATTTGAGGTAATAGAAAATAGCCCAGAAGGATTCATGCAGAATATTTTAAATATTCCCTTTGAGCAAAATGATTTAACTGATTTTTTTTCAAAGGTGATGCTCCTATATGCATCTTTTAAAAAATTAAAGATTCTGGAATAGCATCTTCCATATGGGACATATTGAAAAATAATGTTTTGGTTTCAGTGAATTACACTTCAGTCCTTGTTAATTTTACAGGTCTATTTTCAGAGGATGGGGTTAGTGTTAGTCACTCAGTCATGTCCAACTCTGTGCAACCCCATGCACTGTAGCCCACCAGGCTCCTCTGTCCATGGAATTCTCCAGACAAGAATACTGGAATGGGTATCCATTCCCTTCTCTAGAGGATCATCCCCACCCAGGGATCAAACCTGAGTCTTGCACATTGCAGGCAGATTCTTTACCATCTGAGCCACCAGGGAAGCCCACAGAGTGTGGTAGTTTTGTGTTTTAGATTCGCAGAATTTACAGAGAAAAAAAAATTATAGCATGCACACCCAAGACAAGGAGAATTCCTCCAAAGAACCTGGCTGCCTCAGAGGCAGACTTTGGCACAGGTTGTGAGGTCAGAGTTAGAGGGGTAGCTTTTACCTTTTGTTAAGTCCAAAAAGCAGTAGTATTAGCAACTTTAGCATCAAAACAGGAAACATAGCTTTTATGGTTTCCCAGATTTCTGGTGCTGCAGAGGTGCCCCTGAGGAGTGGCGGCACTGGGGCTCTCCTGGTGGTGCTCAGTAAAGCTGGGTTGTGGTCACGTCAGGGCCAGGCTGGTGCCCTGAGCTGGTCATCACACAGAGCATGGCCAGGCAGCCCGCGGCCCAGAGCAGCAGGTGGGGGAAAACAACGCGTCTTCCGTGCAGGTGTTCAAGTGGACCTGGGGCGCCCAATGCTGCATCTATCCCTCTGTCCCCTGTGTCCCCCCTACCCCCAGTGTGTGCAGGTGTCCATTGAATTGCTTTTGTGCCAGCTATGCAGCATTTTAGAATGAACTATCTTGTTCTTTCGAGAGCTTAAAAACATGGTCACAGACTTCTGTGCAAATTGCATTATAGTACAGAACACCCTTTTCTGTTCTCCAGGCCTTGCTTGTAGAAGGACTGTGCCGCTTGCTGGGGTCATTAGTAATTAAGGCTGTCTGGGTTAGGTCATGGGTGAGAGAGCCTTGGAGGGAGAGGCAAAATGAGGACTTCAGCCTGGGAGGCAGCATCTCAGATAGCTCTGAGAGACTGCTCCAAAGTGGCAGTGGGGGAAGGTTAATATATAAGGTTTTGGTGAAGGGGGAGTTCAATACCATGAAGCACTCATTTTACAAAAGGGTTTTTCCTTAGTCATGAGGCTCTGATGTCACCATGCAGGGATTTAGTGCTTCTCTAGAT
Source organism: Bubalus kerabau (assembly GCF_029407905.1). Lineage (NCBI taxonomy): Eukaryota > Metazoa > Chordata > Mammalia > Artiodactyla > Bovidae > Bubalus > Bubalus kerabau. The sequence goes on from NC_073635.1 coordinate 73,707,418, forward strand.
ATGAGGAGGTGCAAGGATTGAGATCATAAAATCTGTTCCTAAAAACATCCAATTATCTAAAGGTCTGTCCTACCAGATTCCCTGCAGTAGAGTGCTTCACTCCACCATGAACTCCCTCAGGGGTTGTTGAAGGTCAGCAGCTATAGCAGCATGGGGTTCAATCTCCATAGGGTCAGATGGCAAATGCCTTTGTTGTTCACTCATTGGCCACGCCCTTGGTAAGTGCCACTTTGTAGTTAACACTACCCACTCCAGTATTCTTGGGCTTCCCTTGTGGATCAGCTGGTATAGAATCTGTCTGTAATGCGGGAGACCTGGGTTCGATTCCTGGGTTGGGATGATCCCCTGGAGAAGGGAAAGGCTACCCACTCCAGTATTCTGGCCTGGAGAATTCCATGGACTGTATATTCCATGGGGTTGCAAAGAGTTGGACAGGACTGAGTGACTTTCACTTTCAGTTTATTTGATAAAGGACCAGGCATGCTAGGTACTTATGCTGTCATCTTGTGGAGATTAATGAGACAGTTATAAACCAAGGGTCCTGATGAAAACTTACAAATGATTAAAAACTTCCCATACTGAATATTCTATTAAGTACATTATTTAATAAACTAGTGTGCATCATTCAGTTTGCATTTCAGGCAGTTGTCTTATTTTCTCTCCTACTTAAATTCTATTGGTGTCTAGAGCTCTGTCCGTATGTAAATCTGATAAAAGAAGGAGGCTTCCTAAAGGCAACTAAAACTATTTCAAACCCCCTAAGAGACAGGATTGGATGAAAAGGCCTTCAGGACACAGTATCTTAAAATAGAAAGGAGAAAAATATGAGTTAGTATCAATGACTATTATGTAATTTTCTCTACTTTCTAAAGTAATGTGGGTACATTTCTATAAATTTTAATTTTCAGGCATCAGAGACCCCAACCCTACAAGGCCTTTCCTTTACTGTCAGAGCTGGTGAACTGTTAGCTGTTGTTGGACCTGTGGGAGCAGGAAAGGTAAGTTGTGATGCCTTTTGTCAGCCTGATGCAGCACCACAGCCCCTGTTAAATCCTCAGAGTGGAGCCCAGAGCTGAGTGTACCTAGAACAGCATTTCTCTAGGTGTGTTCCATGGAACATTCGTTTTGCAAGATTTAGTGGCAAATAAACCTGGATAAATGCACACTGTGTTTTCCTTCTTGGTGCTTCATAGTGCATATTTAGGAACTGCTTGTAGGGAGTTTGGACGTCTCAGAGAAGGAGATTATTTATGTGGCAGCTGTTCAGGATGGACAGACAGTGGGGACTTCTTTTTGTCACAGAGACCCCTCCAGGAAGTCTGGAGGTTGATAAGGCTCTTCCAGGAAGCTCTAAGCATTTCCTCACATGATGACTCAATCCTGTTAGTGCACATATAGTGAATGTGCAGCCACATGCTGGAGATAAAGGTACAGATGTGAGCAAGACCCCTACGCCTCTGCCCTCCAGAGGCAACCAGGTTCTGGGGTGAGACAGATATGCAGGCAGGTTATTTCAGCCCAATGTGGTGAGTGCTCTGATGGCATGGACATAGGCGTGTCATTTCTCTGTGTTACAAGAGATTTGAAGGACATGTATGTGTGCACTTAGTGTCCTGTGTTTTGTACATCAAAATACAGAAACCTAAATGTGGGATGTGCACACGAGAGGGTGATGATTTCCTCCATGAAGGACTTTTTAAAAAATTTATTTCTAATTGGATGATAATTGCTTTACAATATTGAAAGGTTGTTGTTGAACGAAAAGACGCTGGGATTCTTGGCCTCTAGAGGAGAACAATTCAATCCGGGGCCGGAGACGAGGCTTGATCGTTCAGAGCTTTTGTATAATAAAGTTTTATTAAAGTATAAAAGAGATAGAGAAAGCTTCTGACATAGGCATCAGAAGGGGACAGAAAGAGTACCCCCCTGCTAGTCTTCAGCTGGATGTTATATAGTCACTAGCAGTCTGTTAATGAAAGAAAGGAATGTCTTAAAACTCAGAATGGCACCAGGCCCCTCACCCATAAGATGCATTTTGGGATAATCTTGGCACCAAATGGTTCAACCTGGGCCATAAAATAATTAACTTGAGTCTTGTAGAAGGGCAGATTACCATACAAATAGTTTCATGTACATAGATTAGGGTAACAATATCTGAGTATAACATATTGGTTTGTCAAGTAGGTTCTGAGCCATGAAGCGGAACCGACTTGAAGACAGAGTTTGGGGTAAATGCATAGCATATTAGCATAGCGTAAGACAAACATTTCCATAAGAAAAATGCATTGCTTATCTCAAGGTTTGAGAATGGTTAACTTCAGGTGAAACCAGGTGTCATTATGGCAACACAGTATTTTAAGAGAAACCTCCTTTTAAAATTGTATAGAGAAGGAAAAAAAATATTGCTAGTTTGTTTCCTCCTGCTGCTTAAGAGAGATAAAAATGTCTGACACTTGCAGTCTATTTCCTCCCTTTGGAGACCCCTGGCCTTACTGCCTATTACCCTCTCAATATTGTATTGGTTTCTGCCATACATCAACATGAATCAGCCATAGATATACATATGTTTTCTCTCTCTTGAACCTCTTTCCATCTTTCATCCCATCCTACCCCACTAGGTTGTCACAGAGCCCAGGATTTGAGTTCCCTGGGCATGATGGACTTCTGTTCTTCAAATACAACAACCTCAGAGTTCTTTTAAATAATAATCTTTGGATATACTCTTCACACATAGCTTTAAAAAAGTTTTTAAAAATATATTTATTTATTTACTTGGTTGCATTGACGCCATAGAGTGCATGGCATCTCTAACTGTGGCATGTGGGCTGAGTTGCCCTGGGGCATGTAGGGTCTTAGTTCCCTGACCAGGGGATCAGGGATCTAACCAGATCCTCTGGCACTGGAAGGTAGATTCTTCTTTTTTTTTAGTGTTTATTATCTGGATATAATTATTGTTTTTTTAGCATTTTCTTTTGTACTGGGGTGTAGCCAGTTAACTGTGTTGTGAGAGTTTCAGGTGAACAGTGAAGGGTATATGCCAGCCATTCTCCCCCAAACTCTCTTTCCCTCCAGGCTGCCATGTAACAGTGAATGGAGTTCAATGTGCTGTGCAGTAGGTCTTTGCTGGTGATCCATTTTAAATACATCAGTGTGTACCTACCTGTCCATCCTGAACTCCCAAACTGTCCCTTCTGCCCATCCTGGAAGGTGGATTCTTAACCACTGACCCAACAGGGAAGTCCCCACATAGCTTTTTAAGAACAAGTATTTGTCAAGTAAAAGATACCCAGATGCAGTAACAACTGCATTAAACATCAGATACACAAAATACACATCCTGCTGGTCTGCTCTGCTAGTGAAGGATGTTAGACATTCTTAGTCTTTGCTGAGTAGAGCATTTAATCTGGAGCAGACTGAGTAGATTGTTATCATGTTAATATTCCTTATCAATCTTTAGTTTATATTGACCAATAGTGCTCTTTTCCATTTTTTCTTGCATCTTCCAGAGCTGTACTTTATCCTGTTCTGATATCCTTGGTCAAGCACCAGGGTTGGGTTCGCTGTGCTGTGGGGCATGTTCCGTCCTAAGTGCTGCCTGTTCACCTGTGTGTGTTGCCATCTGTTGCAGTCCTCACTGTTAAGCGCTTTGCTGGGGGAGCTGACCCCGAGCCAGGGGAAGGTCAGCGTGCACGGGACGATCGCGTATGTTTCTCAGCAGCCCTGGGTGTTTCCAGGAACTGTGAGGAGTAACATTTTATTTGGGAAGAAATATGAAAAGGAACGATATGAAAAAGTGATAAAGGCTTGTGCTTTGGAAAAGGTGAGTAATGGCTTTTGAGTTGCATGTACTGGTATTTCAAATAATAATAATATTGGTTTAGATCTAAGGTTTGTTGAAAGTTCTTTTTATATTTTTTAATTCGAAAGGTCTTTTATTTGTTGCTTTAAGCTGGACTTCTGGGTAAGTATGCAGTCATATACATTGCTGTTTTAATTCTGATGTGATAATGATGGTCACAGAATGCTTTTGTTTCATTTGGTAAAGTTTCATTTACTTTTAGATTACTTTTTCAATGGACAATTAACAAAAATTTGTAAGAATAGAGAGCACCATGTAATGAACCCTCATGTTCCCACCCCCAGGGTCAGCAGGGGTCAGCTGGTGGCCAGTCTTGCTGAGTCTTTATCCCTGCCCTGTGCCCCCCTCCACCCAACACCCCACCCCATCCCCTGGGACTCTAAAGCAGATCCTAGACCACAGATTAGTTCATCTGTAAACATTTCATTATTGTTGTTCAGTCACTAAGTCCTGTCCAACTCTTTTCATCTCCACGGACTGCAGCATGCCAGGCTTCCCTGTCCTTCACTATCACTTGGAGTTTACTCAAACCCATGTCCATTGAGTCGGTGATGCCATCCAATCATCTCATCCTCTGTCGTCCCCTTCTCCTCTTGCCCTCAGTCTTTCCCAGTGTCAGGGTCTTTTCTAATGGGTTGGCACTTTGTATCAGGTGGCCAAATTATTGGAATTTCAGCTTTAGCCACCATCCTTCCAATGAATATTTAGGATTGATTTCCTTTAGGATTGACTGGTTTGATCTCCTTGCAGTCCAAGGGACTCTCAAGAGTCTTCTCTAGCACCACAATTTAAAAATACCATTTATTTGACACTCAGCCTTGGTCACTCTCATATCGGTACATGACTACTGGAAAAATCATAGATTAGTCTATAAGGACCTTTGTTAAAGTGATGTCTCTGCTTTTTAATATGCTGTCTAGGTTTATCATAGCTTTTCTTCCAAAGAACTAGGGGCTTTTAATTTCATGGCTGCAGTCACCGTCTGCGGTGATTTTTGAGCATAAGAAATTAAAATCTGTCACTGTTTTCACCTTTTTCCCATCTCTTTCCACCTTTTCCCCATCTATTTGCCATGAAGTGATGGGACCAGACGCCACATAAATCCACAATAAACATATTCTGTTACCATAGGCAATATAGTATATAACATTTGTCTGTATATTATCTTTAACCAGTTTATAAAACTTTTTTAAAACAAGTTTTTATAAAAAGCTTTTAAGGCTTTTAAAAACTTTTAGGCATTACATAGTTAAAGGTATCATGTTGATAAATTCTAATTTGATATTTTCCCACATAAATTATTTGACCTTACAAACCCCTCTTGGATGCCTATAAGTTTGTAATTTCATGTTTCTAAGTTTGTAATGTGTAAAAAAACACATTCCTGCCAACTTGGACATCTTCTTTTCAGATTGCCTTGACAATCATAGGATAATAAGTGTGTTGATTCTTCTGTGCCTAGGTATAGAGGCCTTCAAGACTTGAATTAGTTTAGTGTTACCTTCATTTCAAATATGCTCTTCAGTCACCACCTGGGCAGCCTGATATGAAAGAGCAGAAGACTCTGAACTGACATGAGCTGGTTCGGATTCTAGCTCTTCTGTTTAACAGCTGACTGCCCTCAGAACAGTGATGTGACCTCACTTAGTCTCAGTTTCCTCATCTGTTAAATGGGCCCAGTGCTTCCTGTGAGCTTATTGTGAGGATTAGAAATAATCAGTGTCAGGGTCCAGCACAGTGCTTAGTGCACACATCTTACCCCCCAGGAACTGAGAGAAGCTGTGTGTATGTGTTCAAATGATGGAGCAGAATAAGATGGGTCCTTCATGAGAGATGAGAGTTGTAAACAGAGCCTTAGGAGCCCAGCAGGAAGCGATGAGTCCAGGATGGTTTCATAGAAGAATGTGTTTGGGCTGAGCCTGGAAAGATGGGTGGGATATTGACAGGCTGTGAGAGGAGGGGCGATTCCAAGTGGAAGAAAAGCTGTGAAGGAAGGTGTGTTCTTCCCACTACTTGACTCCTCTGCCAGGGCCTCATGCCCGGCCCACATTAACCATTTCAGCACTAAATGGTGGTGTCTCTACTGTAAGTCTCCTCCATCCCTGAAGGGCCTTTGACGTACTTCTGGATGGATGGCATCAAACCCGCATCACCATTTCCTAGTTTGCTTCTAGTGTGTGTGTCTGCTGTTCAGTGAGAATTGGTGAAATTTAACTTAAAGGAAAATAATGTGAGTAAAAACACCTTCCTGTCAGTGGGAGGAATTGTAATATATGCTCAAGTCAGGCTTTTCCCTTTAACCTAATCAGAAAATGGTGGCTGGGAAATTAGCCTGACTTGGATTTTACATCAAATCCTTGGAAACATTTTTCCCATTTGGGGCTGGTCCATAAATAATTGCCAGAGTCAACAACACACTCTCAGTCCTGCTACCAGATTTGGAGAGCCTGTTTCTTGTGCCCTAACTGTGCTGAGTGAATGAGTGGATTTCAGTGCCTTTTCTAGAACATGGTGAAAATTTCTGTGCCATGACATGTTACTGTTTTGAGAAACAAAATGAAATAACGTAGAATTAAAGCACAAAAGCTAAGTAGAACAGTTTGCAAGGACTTCAACAGTGAAACAGAGGCCAACAACTCTGTGCACCCGTGTGTGTGTGTGTAGAACTGGGAACCTATCTTAAAATGGCTCATTGTTCATGAAAACCAAAGCAAGGGATAGTAATAACTTCTGAACTTGTCAAAGAAAGAAAGTGAAATAATGATAAATTTTCATGACAGTGCAATTGCTGCCTTTCATTTTATGTACCCCACTTCAGCTTTGAGTGAGCAGGGAACCTGTGTTTGTCTGTGTGTCTTTGTGGCTATCAGTGTGGGTTATGATGGACACACTTTCTTTCTTCTCCTTATGGTCATTTCTTTGCATGTTATGATCCACGGGGTCCCATTGTTGGTTTGATGAGAAAATAGGCATCAACCACCAGTAGCAAGTTACAATCAATTCCTGTCCTTTTTCCATTTATGGAGGGTGTTCATACGTAGAGTCTCACATTATCCTTGAGTTTGCTGCTGCTGCTGCTAAGTCACTTCAGTCGTGTCCAACTCTGTGCGACCCCAGAGACGGCAGCCCACCAGGCTCCCCCATCCCTGGGATTCTCCAGGCAAAAGTACTGGAGTGGGTTGCCATTTCCTTCTCCAATGCATGAAAGTGAAAAGTGAAAGTGAAGTCGCTTAGTCGTGTCTGACTCTTAGCGACCCCATGGACTGCAGCCCACCAATCTTCTCCATCCATGGGATTTTCCAAGAGTACTGGAGTGGGGTGCCATTGCCTTCTCTGATCCTTGAGTTTAGTGACTCTTATTTCTGCAGCACATTCTGTAGAAGAGGGACGCAAGACTTAGGGAGATTAAAGGACTTGTTTATCATGGAGACACCAGTGTGCCACCTGCTTTCTCCCCAGATTTGCTCAAGTAGAGACAGACAGTGAGGGCGTCATCTGCAGAAAGGAGTGCTGTGTATCTTAGATTGATGCCTGAGGGGTTTAGTAGATAATTCAAAGATTTCTAATATAATAATTGTGTAACTTTAACCTGATTGCTATCTTGTCATTTGGGGATATTCTTGTCTTTTTTTTTTTTTTAATTTCCTCAGATACTCAAGGGAAAAGAGAATGATTTGTCTATTTACTTTTTAAACAATATTCAAATATAACTTATGGTAGATTCCCAGATCCTGAAGTCAAAACATCATATCCTTTTTAACTTTGAATTTTTACTGGTTCTACAGACAAGCAACTACTTAGTTCAGCTGATCTGCTGGTGCCTGTTGAGCACATTGTCTCTTTCCTTTTGGTTTTCCTGCCCAGCCTGCTCTTTCTGTTCCTATTTCTTGTACAGACCTTGTCTGTCACTGTGTCACTTGCCTTATGTATCACTGTGAAGACATTGGTCAGGTGTTATGCCTTCTCTGAAAGTGGGAATCAGAGACCAAGATCAGCAAAACTGATAACTTGAAATAAAACAAATCCTGAGCCTTCACCTCCTGGGCCACCAGCCCTCGCACCTGTGTCTCTTGCACAGACCTTCACACCTGCATGTCCAGCTGCACAGTGATATCACTGAGAGGTCATCTCAGCTTGTCCACAAGAGAAGTCTCCTAAACCTGCCTCCACCATCTCCAACATCGAGACCCTGTCCTTCCCCTTCCTCAGCCCAACACCACAGTCTCCTCTTCTCTTACAGCCCACACCCATCCCGTCAGCAGGTCTTACAGACTCCACCCTCCAAGTGCGTCTGGAGTGTAACCCCATCTCTCCATTTTTCACTGCTCCCTAGATTATTCTAGTAGCCTCCTCACTTGTATCTGCCCTCACCCTTCCCCTCCCTTACTTCCTATTTTCCACAAAGCATAGAAGTGATTCTTTAAAAAACCTCAGACCATGTCAGTTCTCCCTTCTTCCCCTCCCCCTGTTACTGGGAGTGACCCCAGGCTCCTCCTGCTCCATCTCTGCCCTCACTCCCCTCATTCCTACTCTGCTCCCACTTTCATGACCTCCTTGCTTGTCCTGAACCCCTTGGGCATCTCCCCGTGGCCCCTGTACTCGCCCCTCCCTCTGTGAGGAGCAGCCTCTCCAGGTCTGCCTGAGCTGCCCCTGCCTGCCAGATCTGCTCACACACCCTCTGAGCAGAGCCCTCCCCGTCCAGTGTGGACTCATTTCCCCGCTTTAGTCTCCATCCCCCTGAGCAGCTTCCTTTTCCTTCTTGTCCTCAGTACTTTCACTGAGGTTAATTTTCCATATTGTCCATCTCCACCATGGAGAGAAGCTCTAGGGGCTTTGTTTCCTCATGGCTGAATTCATTGTGCCCAGAAGAATGCCTGGAGTATTATCAGTCCTCAGTAAATATTTGTTAAAATGGTCAAATGCATAAATGCTTTGAAAAAATGCAGAATAAAAACCAGCGAAAAGCCCTGAGAGGTTTTTTGTTTTTGTTTTTTAATTTTCCAGGTTATGGTTATAGTCACTGTGAAATAAGCCCATTGCTGTTGATTAAACAATTGTATGAAAAACAGATACTAAAAGGTTAAATGGCAGGAGGAGAACACATTTTAAATCTTTTTCTCTTTTCCATTTTTCATCTCCATACAGGATTTGCAAAATTTGAAGGAAGATCTAACTGTGATAGGAGATGGAGGAACCCCACTGAGTTCAGGACAGAAAGCCCGGGTCAGCCTCGGCAGGTAAATGGGGTTTCAGTTGCCATCCTGTCCCTCCTCCTCTGTGGCTCCTAGTGGACGTGAGCAGACAGACCCCACTCACTGGGTGGGCCTGTGTGAAGCAGGGTCTTGCTCCTTTCTCTAGGCTCTTGGAAATGAACATGGAGTTGGTGGATGCCGCCATGATTCAGAGATGAGACGCAGGCAGTGTGAAGTATCCTCTCCTGACATATCTCTATGTTTTCTAGAGCCATGTATCAGGATGCAGACATTTACCTCCTGGACGATCCGCTCAGTGCAGTGGATGCAGGAGTCAGCAGACACTTGTTTGAACAGTAAGTTTGTTTCTATTTTCTATGATCTCTGCCTTCCAGGTACCTGTAGAGAGAGATCAGGGAAGAGAGCTCAGGAAAGCCTTTGTGCTTCAGGAAACTCAGCTTACTCAGCCTTGGTGTCCCTCCTCCCCCTCCCTTCCCTCCACAGAAGATCCATTCTAGAGAAATTTTGCCTCATGATGAGGTCAGGAGAGGAACATACAGAAGGTGCTTCCAGTGTGTGGAGGACAGTGGGGTCTGTGCTTTAGGGAGTGAGGGATAGATGGCAGATTTCCCCCTGCAACTTGCAGTTGATGGATCCACACCCCAGGGATAAGAAGGCTGATGTAACATTTTTAAATCAGAGAGTAGGACTTGGTAACCCAGTAATTGGCTGCCAGTGCTTTTCCTCCATCATGTGTTGAAGGCACATTATAAGAAGTTTATCTCTCTCGTTTCTAGAGGCTGGGAAAGTCTAAGATCAGGGTGCCAAATGATTTGGTGTCTGGTGAGGGTCCAATTCCTGTGTCCTCATGTCGTGGCAGGGATGAGGGAGCCGTGTGGGTCCCTTTTATAAGGACACCCACTAATCCCTTTAATGCAGGCTCCATCCTCATGACCTGATCACCTCCCAATAGCTATATTCCAGTACCTTGAAGGCGGGGATTAGGTTTCAATGTGTGTATTTTGAGGACAAAAACATTCAGTCTATACAAGTTGTCATAGTTGGGGGTACATAAAGAATAGAAATTAATTTTCTCACAGTTCTCAGGGCTGAAAGTTAAGGGTGTGGGCAGGTTTGATTTCTGCTGAGACCGCTCTCCTTGCCTACTGGTGGCATCCACCCCACGATGTCCTCACATGGTCTTCCCTCTGTCCACGTGCACTCCTGTGTCTCTGTCCTTTTTTATTTTTTTGAAGTTTTAATTGAAATATAATTGATTTACAATATTGTCTTAATTTTTTGTATGGCAGAGTTACTCAGTTATATACATACATGTGTGTGTGTGCTCAGTTGCTTCAGTTGTATCCAACTCTTTGCCACCCTATAGACTACAGCCCGCCAGGCTCCTCTGTCCATAGGATTCTCCAGGCAAGAATACTGGAGTGGGTTGCCATGCTCTTCTCCAGGGTGTCTTCCCGACACAGGGATTGAACCTGCATCTCCTGCATTGCAGGCAGCTTCTTTACCCACTGAGCCACCTGGGAAGCCCATATACGTACATACATACATTCTTTTTAATATTCTTTTCCATTATGGTTTCTCTCACAATATTGAATATAGTTTGTTGTGTTATACTATAGGACCTTGTTGTTTATTCATTCTATACATAATAATGTGTGTCTGCTAACCCTAAATTCTCAGTCCATCCCTCTCCCACACCCCATCCACCCATGCAACCCCAAGTCTGTTAACAATTTTTGTGAGTCTGTTTCTATTTCATAGATAGGTTCATTTTTTGCCATATTTTGGATTCCACATATAAGCGATACGTGATATTTGTCTTTCTCTTTCTGAGTTACTTTATTTAGTATGATATTCTCCAGGTCTATCCATGTTTTTGCAAATGGCATTATTTTTTTCTTTGTTTTTTGGCTGAGTACTATTGCATTGTTTATATATACCACATCCGTTTATTTGTGAATGCGTATTTAGGTTGTTTCCGTGTTTTGGCTATTGTGAATAGTGTTGCTATGAATATAGGGGTACCTGTGATTTATAATTTCATCCAGATATATGTCAAGGAGTGGAATTACTAGATTATAAGGTAATTCTATTTTCAGTTTTCTGAGGAACCTCCATACTGTTTTCCATAGTGCCTGCAGCAATTTATATCTCAGCAGTACAGGAGGGTTTTCTTTACTCCACACCCTCTCAGCCATTGTTATTTTAATGATGGCCGTTTCAACTGGTGTGAGCAGATACATCATTGTAGTTTTGATTTGCATATCTCTAATAATTCACAATGGTGTGCTTCTTTTCATGTGTCTGTCGGCCATCTGTTCGTGCCCTTTGGAGAAATGTCTATTTAGTTCTTCTGCCCATTTTTTGATTGGATTATTTGTGTTATTGTTGTTGAGTTGTATGAGCTGTTTGTATATTTTGGAAATTAAGCCCTTGTTGGTCACATTCTTTGTAGTATTTTCTTCCATTCTGTAGGTTTTCTCTTTATTTTATTTATGGTTTCCTTTGCTATGCAAAAGCTTGTAAGTTTCATTAGGTCCCATATATTCATTTCTTATTTTTTTATTTTAAAATTATTTATTTATGACTGTCCTGGGTCTTTGTTGCTGTGGGTGTTTTTCTCTAGTTGGGATGAACAGGGGCTACTCTCTAGCTGTGATGCATGGGCTTCTCGTGGTGGCTTCTCTCATTGCAGAGCGCGGGCTCTGTGGTATGTAGGAATAGTAGTTGTGGTTCCTGGGCTCCAGAGCACAGGCTCAGCAGTTGTGCTGCATGGGCTGAGGTGCTTTGTGCATGTGGGATCTTCCTGGACCAGGGAGGGAACCTGTGTCTCCTGCAATGGCAGGTGAATTCTTTACCACCAAGCCACCAGGGAAGCCCCCATTTGTATATTTTTGTTTATATTTCTATTGCCTTAGGAGACTGACCTAAGAAAACATTGGTATAATTTATGTCAGAGAATGTTTTGTTTTGTTTTTTTAAATCATTCAGATTATGTTATTTGATCATAAAAAATTATATTAGGGGTCAATAACAGAAAGATAGACACAAATGGCTTCCATATCTTGGCTATTGTAAACAATGCTGCTATAAACATTGGGCTGCATGTATCTTTTCAAATTAGTGTTTTCATTTTTCCTGAATATATTCCCAGGAGGAATGGCCGGATTATATGATAGTTCTATTTTTAGTTTTTTAAGAAACCTCCACACTATTTTCCATAGTGGTTGCATTAAGTTGCATTCCCACCAACAATGTACAAGTTTCTCCCTTCGCCAAAACCTTGTCGGCAGTTGCTATTTGTAGACTTTTTGATGATAGCCATTCTGAAAGATGTGATATCTCACTGCAGTTTTGATTTGCATTTCTCTAATAATTAGTGATATTGAGCATCTTTTCTGGAGAAGGCAATGGCAACCCACTCCAGTGTTCTTGCCTGGAGAATCCCAGGTACGAGGAGCCTGGTAGGCTGCTGTCTATGGGGTCACACAGAGTCAGACATGACCGAAGTGACTTAGCAGCAGCAGCAGCAGCAGAGCATCTTTTCATGGGCATGTTAGCTACCTATATGTCTTCTATGGAAAAATGTCCATTCAGGTCTTCTGTTCATTTTTTGATTGGATTATTTTTAAGATATTGAGTTGTATGAGCTGTATGCAAAGTTTGGATATTGACACCTTATTGGTCTTATCATTTGCAAATATTTTCTACCATTCAGTAGGCTATCTTTTCATTTTATTAATGCTTTGCTTTGCTGTGAGAAAGCTTTAAAATTTAGTTAGTCCATTTGTTTATTTTTGCTTTTAGTTATTTTGCTTTAGGAGATGTATCCAAAAAATATTGCTATGATTTATGTTGGAAGGTGTTCTGTATATATTCTCTTCTAGGAATCCTATGGTTTCATGCTTACATTTAGTTCTTTAAACAATTTAGAGTTTATTTTTGTATATGGTGTGAGGAAATGTTCTAATCTCTATTCTTTTACATGTTGCTGTCCAGTTTTTCTAGAGCCACTTGTTGAAGAGACTATCTTTTCTCCACTGTATATTCTGGTATCCTTTGTTATAGATTAATTAACCATAGGTGTGTGGGTTTCTCTCTGGGCTTTCTGTTCTGTTACCTTGATCTACATGTCCTTTTTGGTGCCAGTACAGCGCTGTTTTGATTACTGTAGTTTTGTAGTACAGTCGGAAATCTGAGAGGGCTCTATATCAGCTTTGTTCCTTTTTCCCTCAAGCCTGCTTTGGCAATTTGGGGTCCTTTGTGTTTACTTGTGGATTTTTTTTGCCTATAATCTCTACTAGGAGTTTTATGGTGTCGTGTCTTATGATTAAGATTTTAAGTCATTTTTAGTTTATTTTGTACATGGTGGGAGGGTGTGTTCTAACTTCATTGATTTACATGCCTGTGTTTCTGTCCTTACATCTTAGTCTTCTCTTCATCTAAGCACACCAGTCAAATTAGATTAGGTCCAGTATAACTAAGGGTGATCATTACTTCTTTAAGGTCCTTGTCAACAAATTCTAAGGTACTAATAACTAAGGTGTCAGCAGGTGAATCTGAGGGGACACGATTGATTTACAGAAAGTCCAGAATAGCAAAGTAGAGACTTCAGCAGAGACCAGTGTTTGAGAGGGAGATGTGTGAGGAACTCTGAGCTCTGGATATGAGGAGCTGGAATTCCACATCCACTAAGCAGTGGTCATCAGTCTTTGGTGGGATCTGCCCGAATGTAGGACGTCTTTAGTGTTGGGGTGATGAGAGATTTGTGGAGATGGATGGTGGTGATGGCTGCACAACAATGTGAATATACTTAATACCACTGAGCTCTATGCTTAAGATGACAGAAATGGTAAATTTCACATTAGGTGTATTTTACCACAATTAAAAGAAAACTGCATAGTATCACTGAATCTTTCAGAACATGAGTGAGCAGGGCAGCTGACACATGGCATGGCCCTCAGCTCCCTGATCTGACTCCCCTTTCCCACCTTCTCCTGATCATGACTTGATGAGTTTTCCCTTAGAGAAGTGCCTGTGTCTTGTCATGAGTTCAGTGACAGGAGCTAGTACTGTGACAGGGATTCCCCACCCCACCCTCCTGGCATTCTGAGTATAGCAGCCTTCTTGTTCCCAGCGCCCCACCCTGATCTCACAAATATCTGTCATCCATCTTGTGAGCATCTGCACAAGTTCCGCATCAGAGCAGGAACAGGATCTTCTAGTCATTGCATCCACATCACAGGGAGGGGATAACAGGCATTTTAGTACCAAGTATAGTGTACTGATCACAGAAGTTCTCCTGAGTTCTTTTTCAAACACAGGAAACATTTATAAAATCCACTCCAATATTTTGGGTGTACCACTTTGGATACTTGAGAGAAGCAAGCTTAAGATTGTTGTTTGCTGATCAGAACCACAACCTCTAGAGTGACTTAAAGCATAGAGCATGAAAGCAAATTAGGAAATCACTCAGCAGCAACTGGAGGGTGTTCTCAAGTTAGAGAATTGGATGGAACAATATGCTGTGAGAGATGGTGGTCACGTGCAAGCTTAGTCATGGGGAAGGCTTTGTATTAAAAGTGGATGAATCACACTGCTGCTGCCATTAACAGTTTCCTACAGTCATGAATCTATATCCAAGGTCATTGAGGTTTGTGAGTTTTACAACTTTATTCTGTGAGCACTAAGTGGGTTCTGTCACCTACAGAAGATGAGAGGCCTTGGATGAGCTGATGCAGTCTCATCATGCTGTGGATCCCATTCTGGTTCAGCCCCACGTCCCAGACCCCCACCTCCTGGGTCATCAGCTCTTCAGGTGTGTCCTGATCAGACTCCTATGCTGCTGTCTACACAGCTCACCCTCCTGTCTACATAGCTCACCCACCTGCTTCAGTCCTTCATGGACACCCCCTGCCCCTACCCCTTCATGTTCGGGAAGTAGCTCCAGGTCCTCAGACAGAACAGACTTCTTCTGCCCCCATCAGCCTTTCCAGCTCGTCCCCACACCCACTCGGTGTCCAGCTGTACTGGCTCTGTGGGGCTCCTTTCTCACCCCCGTCTGTCTGTACATACTGGTCTCTCTGTCCCAGAGCTAGGGAGCAAGCAGTGCCCCAGGACACAGAAGAAAGGTGTAGGATGGGCCCTGCCATTCCCTCCTGCTCCTCTAGGGGGCGCCCGTGCCCTCTGTCTTCCCCTAGCCCTCAGTGGGTTCACTTGACAATTTATGAGTCTCCCCACCCCAATGGCACCCCACTCCAGTACTCTTGCCTGGAAAATCCCATGGACGGAGGAGCCTGGTGGGCTGCAGTCCATGAGGTCGCTAAGAGTCGGACACGGCTGAGCGACTTCAGTTTCACTTTTCACTTTCATGCATTGGAGAAGGAAATGGCAAGCCACTCCAATGTTCTTGCCTGGAGAATCCCAGGGATGGGGGAGCCTGGTAGGCTGCCGTCTATGGGGTCGCACAGGGTCGGACACGACTGAAGCGACTTAGCAGCAGCAGCAGCAGCCACCTCTCCTTCAGTCTTTCCCAGCATCAGGGTCTTTTCCAATGAGGGAAAGATTGAAGGTGGGAGGAGAAGGGGACAACAGAGGATGAGATGGTTGGATGGCATCACTGACTCGATGGACATGAGTTTGAGCAAGCTCCCGGAGTTGGTGAGGAAAGGGAAGCCTGGTGTGCTGCAGTCCATGGGGTCCAAAGATTCGGACACAACTGAGCAACTCAACTGAACTACCCCTCCTAAGCTGTGAGTGCAGGAATGTGATTTAGCCCAGCTTGTTCTGTCCCAGGACCTCTGCACCTGCTATGTCTTCTTCCAGGATATTTCCCCAGATAGTCTCAGGGCTCCCGTGTCTCCTCATCTAGGACCCCTTGCTTTTCCTTCAGAGCACAAGTCATAGTGCAATAGTGCATTTTCTACACTCACTCAGAGGATCCCCCTGTGCACAGTGCAGAGTACTGATTTCCATCTTGACGTGTGGGTGTATCCTCTGCACTTAGGACAGTGCCTGGCTCCTCAACAAACCTCTGCTGATTGAATGAATGGAGGTGGGGATTCTGTCTGTCTTATTTGTATCCCCTTCAACATGGGATGTGTCCCCTCTTAACACAGCCCTTATATAGGATTATATGTAGGATTATAGGATTAACACATCCTTTATATAGGAGTAACAGATAAACAACTAATGATTGCTGATTCAATCATTTGTATGACATGACCTAGAAATCTTTCCTTTAAAAACTTGGAAAATAGTGTATTTTTCTAGTGATTAAACAAAAGCATTATTTAGGAAAAATTCAAAGCCATCAACTTATCACTTCATTGTATTTATTTATATTACCTCATCTGTGATGGAAAGTGAGGAAGAAAATATTTTAAAACTTTTGGGTTGGTCCATCTTGGACATAACAGCACATTGCATTTGGTTAACACCCGCCTTCAGGGACTATTGGCAGGTATTTATGAACTAAGGAGAAGAATGCCATTTAAATGCTTTGGTACTAAGTCTGAAAAGGTGACAGTCAAGAAACTTAGGTATGAACACTGAGCTAACACAGGTCAAAAGGTACTGCTTTTGGACTTAATGAAGTGATGGTGTATGTGTCTATATCCTGGAGTCTTGCTTCTGATCACAGACCCAGTGTCCAGGGTGTCCCCTTAGGACTTTTCTGTCCTGAGTCCAAAGCACAGTGCTACTTGTGGTTAGAGAGGAGCAGAGAAGGGGACTGATGCTTACTGAGCATATTGGTGGTTGACTTCTCAGAACGTGTGGATGAAGTTGTCATTGATGCTGTTTGAGAAGAAGAAACTGAGGTTTAGTCTCTTTTCTAATGTCATCAGGCTTGTGAGAAGGACTGAGCTGCAGTCTGCTGCCTCCAGACTCTCCATCTGAATCACTCACAAGCTGAGCTCTGGCCCAGGTTCCTGAGATTTGCTCTGCGAGGGCCACGGGCTCCCAGAGAACCTGCCTGGAATCCTGCCTGGGGTCACTGGGGCCCCGGACCCAGCTACTTGCTTCCCTGGAGGGGTTGTGGACCCTGTGGTTGAGCCTGGGGCTGAGTCCCTAGGGGTCTGCATTTAAAATGGAGGAACCGTTTTTTTTGTTTTTTATTTTTTTAACTGTGAATAAGATTTAAGGTTGAATAGTGAGGGGGAGTCTTGTCTGTAGAGAACAGGTGGGTGTTCTGAGCCACTGGGTGATTTCCACTGTGATTTGGGCTGTTTGGATTCTGTTTTCTATTCTTACATTTGGAATGGGTTTGGTCCTAGTGAAAGAAGACTTTCTTCCTGGTTGGAACTGGGCATGTTGTAGAGACTGATGGAGGCCAAATTGGCCTTCATTTTCTGTCTAATATTCTTTGGGAACAAGTGTCTAGCAAATGCTCTATGGCAAAGGTTACCAGGAATCTATTAATTTTTTGTTGCTAACATGTGCATC
The DNA here is from genome assembly GCF_029407905.1 of Bubalus kerabau. NCBI lineage: Eukaryota > Metazoa > Chordata > Mammalia > Artiodactyla > Bovidae > Bubalus > Bubalus kerabau. Next base: position 73,724,935 of record NC_073635.1, read on the forward strand.
ATTCATTATAAATAATCATCTAGAAAGCTGTTTAAGAATGTACACATTTTTATATGACATAGATACTTGTCCTCCCATTCCTGAATAGTGATAAAATAGTATTTTAGTTCAGTCAAGTTTTGGAATCTCAGTATTACTCAGTTATTTCCCTTTATGAAGCATGCAAATAATTGTTAACCTGAGTTTTAGGGAAAAAAAGCTTAGCTGTTGGTGCCTTCTTCACTGGACTGCTTTTTAGAATATTTTAGCAGTGCTAGATTCAAATTTCTTGCTGATAAATTTAAGAGCCTAGTCAGATGAATTGATTTATGTTTAATTTTTATTGATTTGGTATTTAAACTACAGATCTTTGACTGCTGTGTGATCTTTGTCTCATTGTTTTCAACATATAATTTTTCAGTTTGAAGCACTCCCGTTAATGTGCTTTTGCATACTGTACCTCTTACATTTGTAGGTGTATTCGTCAGGCCTTGAAGGAGAAGATCACAATCTTAGTGACTCATCAGCTGCAGTACCTAAAAGATGCAAGTCAGATTCTGATACTGGAAGATGTAAGTAGTTTATAGAAGTCTGTGGAATTGCTAGCGCTCAGATGTGTTGAAAGCCAGACCTCTCAGCAGGTCACTATGCTTGGATTCATGGTAAGCGCCCTCTTCTCCCTCAGTTTTTCACCCCCTTCTTCTCAGAGCTGATGTTCACGCCTTGGAGGATGACTCCAAAGACCTGGAGAAATGTCACTGTGATACTCTAAGTCACATAAACCTTAAAGTGTATGAAAGTACAACCACAGGGTTATTACATCGTCACTGTTCTAATGAAATTTTAAAAGGATAATGATGCTATTTTATTTAGTCAAAGTGTACTTTTTAGAAATTAGATTTAAGTCAAAGTGTATTATTTAGAAATTAGGGACACTAAGACCTGATTGTATCCAGGTGATTGTTATATATAGTTTGCCTAAAGAGCATCTTCCATTAACACCAGAAGTGAGGTTGGGTAACTGAGCACCCGGGTCAGAGATGCCCTCTCTGCTGGTGTCTCCAGTTGCTGGTCTCCCTGCCCAGGTCTCTATGTGCCTGATACATGTGGGAGCCTGTGCAGCAGGAGGACAAGGCCCTGTCCTCATGGGGCTCCAGTTCTTATGGGGAGGATGTGACAGAGAGAGGTGGGCTGACATCCTGGCTGCCTCCCTGAGGAGCTGGTGCCTCATGGGGTCTGAGTGACATGAAGGTGGGGGTCACCTAGTCACCTGGGCAAGGGGGTCTGAGACAAGGGGTCCTCAGGAAGGAGCTGACCTGTCAGGTTGGAGGAACAGCAGGAAGACCAGCGTGTCTGAGGAGAGTGAGCAGGGGGATGGGAGGGAGCTGGTCTCCGAGCTGTGGGCAGGGACCAGAAGTGGGATGGAAGCCTTGGATGGTCCAGAGCAGAGGAGGGATGTGGTCTGATGTGGGAGTTAAGAGAGTCCTCTGATGGTCACTGGAGAGGGGACAGCAGAAGCAGTTACAAGTCTTAGTAAAGCTGAGGAGACAGAAGTGTGGGCTCAGGCTAGGGTATCAGTTTCTAGAGCTGCTGTAACAAAGCACTGAAAACTGGGTGACTTAAAATATCAGGAGTTTATCGTCTCCCTGTTCTGGAGGCTACGGGTCCCAAATCCAGGTGCTGGCAGGACCGTGCTCTCCCTTGAGACTCCAGGGGAGAATCCTTCCTTCCAGCCTCTGGTGTTCACCAGCCTTCCTTGTGTTCCTTGGCTTCCAGCTGCAATGCTGTGCCCTCTGCCTCTGATGTCACATGGCTGTAGTCCCTGTGTCTGTCTGGGTTTCTTTGGTCTTATTGGATGTAGGGTCACCCTGCTCCAGCGTGATCTCACCTTGAGTACATCTGCAAAGACCTTGTTTCCAAATAAGGTTGTGTGTATGGGTGTCATGTTTGAGCCTATCTTTTTGAGGAGGGCAGCACCATTCAACCCACAACTCCTAGCATGGTTGAGGGTGGGGTGGAGACTAATACAAAGTGTTCAGACTTAGTGATTGCTTGCTTCGATCCTTTGCTTGTTTGCCTCTGGGCCTCAGGACCTCTGTCGTTAACCCCTGACTGTTCCAAAGTCCTGGATCAAATCCCCAACTTAAGAAATGAATGTCTTCTCTAAGAAAGATCATTAAAACTCCTGCCTCTCTATATTATTATTAACCCCTGCCTCTCTAGAAACAGTTCCCTGTATGGGCTCCTCTCCACTCCTCTAGGAATGGGGTGGGGGAAGGGCTAAGGTTTCTCAAGCTTGAGAACAGTTGGTTTCACGTGCAGAGAGGGCGACTCTAGTGTGTAAACCCGTGTTGACAGGGTTATGAGCACAGGATCAGTGGCAGGAGAATAACCTATCTTGCCAGTCCCTAGATGTTTTAGGGTCCTCTTATTGCTTCCTTTGAGGACACTGCCTCCAGTTTTAGTACTAACAAAGTAACCATTTGTCCACTGGTGAGCACCCCTGGATGGGTTGGAGTCCATCATCACTGTCTGGTCCCTCTCTCGCAGCAGAGGGGGGATGGCTACCCCCTTGTCCCCTCCAAATTGTCAGCACTTGGCTGCGGAGTGAAACTGCTGTCTTTGTACTGTCATCTCATTGTGCGTATTATAGATATGACGTGGTGAGTGGTGATTTCATTAAAGAGGTGTGTTACACTTGCCTCCCAAGTGTAACAAGACACAGTATATCCTGCATAATTTTCTAGCTCTGCAGTATCACATGGTACCCAAAGGCTTCATTGGTTTCCTCCCAGTTGCTCACCTCAGGGGCTACAGTGAGTGGGGTCATCTCCCTCCACCTGACCTGCTGTAACCAGGGCTGCTCTCATTTGGTTAGTTTTGCATCTTGAGTTTTTTTTTCCCCCTAATGTTTTATTTGTCACGGAGTGAATCAGCCACATCTAGTTTCATGGGGTGAGAAAATAGTGAAACATCTGCACATTATTTTATATGACTTTGTAAGGAAGGGAAACTGTACAAGGATGTGTCACACATGTTCAAAGAGCATGATTAGATTCAGTTCAGTTCAGTCACTCAGTCACTGGAAAAATGATTAGATTGGTTGAGGCTTAAGCAGCTGCCTGATTGGGGAATCCTGGTTGGCTGCTTGTGGCTGGTAGTTCCTAAGTTTTTTCTTGAATCTGAGGGCACTGATCCTGGCTTAGGTGTTGGTTTGTGGGCACAGACTGCCAAGGCTTTAGAGCCACTCTGGCCTCATGGCCTCCTTGCTTAATTACTTTTGCAGGTGGAATATTGAATTCCATTGGGAACTTCCTGAGTTTATGGGGGCAATTGTAGAGACCAGGGAGATGCATCTCTCTCTCCAGGGCTGGTTCCCTATATGTCTTGTCCCACCTGGGACACATGATACTATGACAGTTGGCAGCAAATATTTGATGAGTGACTCTTACCTATATGCAGGTGTGCTTGTGCCCACCTCTCTGTCAAGTTTAGCTTTCTTTCCCAGAATATTCTCCCCAGTTGACTGCTTTTTAACAATCCTACTTCTCACATGAGGCTTCTGTCAGTTTGCACGTTGTCTAAAAGACTGTGCTGATCCTCCCACCAACTTCTGTACTTCTCACTTCCCTGAGTGCCCACAGCAGTTATGCCAATGTCCTCCATTTTTAACACATGAGCCCACATTTCTTTCACATCCTCCAGCACCTAACACAGGGTTTGGCAGGGAATAGAATGCTCAGTTCTGTGTTGAGTTGAATGTACTAGATTTCTCAACAAGAATTCTAGACCCAGGGATCATTTTTCCCCCAAAATTATAATTTAAGACCAGATAACTTTTCCTGATTAATATTAGGTTGGTTTAATATTATTGAATGTAAATTAATTCCTCTCAAACTTTTTTATTTTAGGGCAAAATGGTGAAAAGAGGGACTTACACTGAGTTCCTGAAATCCAAGGTAGATATTTTTTCCCTTTTTGAGAAGGGGAATGAGCAGTTGGAACCATCTCCAGTTCTAAAAACTCCCACTCTGATCTCCGAGTCTTCAGTTCCATCTCAAACATCTCCCAGACCTTTGTTGAAAGATGCGGCTCTAGGGGACCAAGATGTGAGTTTCTCACCCTGCAGTGTGCCCGGGTCTGTCTGCTCTTGGTGGTCTCAGGGACCTTCAGTCTGCTCTGCTCACGTCTTCATTTGTCCCAAAGTAGACAATAACATTCCCAAAGCCTTGTTGCATGGAATTGGTAGAGTTAGAAGAGCATGAAGGGAGCAAGCCCTTAGGATGTAGGATAGAGAATCTTATGGAGATCAGGAGTGGGTGCACTGCTGTGAATTTCTGGGTGAATGTGACTCACATTGACCGAGAACTCTTCAGTTTACCTTATTTACATCCTAGTCATGCTGGTAGCCCCCAGTTTCCTTTATGCATCCAGAGGCTTAGTGTGAAGACCCTCTTAGACTGAGTCCTGCTGTGACCACATTAAATCAGCTACTTTTCCTATATGTTGGAATATTCTGGCACTGCAGCTGACTGGCTATATTATTTTGCCTCGGTGTCAGATGGTTTGTGATTAGGCCAGAGGCAGTGTGTGTAAAGGACCTGACTCACAGCAGAGACTTTGTAATTAGTTCCCATCTTCCTTTCTTACTCTTCAACACTGAGACCTACATTTTATCCACCTTGTATCCCAGTGGCCAGCAAAGAGCCCTGGACATCCTTGGTCCATGAGACTGTATAATCCATTCTGAGTCCTCCAGACAGAAGTACAGAAATGGACTAGATCTCCCTTAAAAACATCCACAGGTATTCCTTGATGTCCAAAGCTTCACTATCCAGACCCAGGAGCCTGGATGATTCTGACAACTGTTCAGATTAGTCCCTCACATTCCACACTTGGGAATTACTCTCTGAAATTTAGGAACCAAATAGATTTGGATCATATGCTTGTCCCTTGCTATCCAAACTCATATTTGTCCAACTCACTCTGTGAACTCAGTTTACTGTATTTGGCTAGTATTTTGAGCCCTAAGTATGTTGTATGTTCCTGTCATTGAGTGACACAGTCATCTGGAGGGATACACTAGCTCCATATCATTCTGTGTGTTATTTTGGAAGAAGCTTTTGCATTTATACTTGAATCATGTAGGCTGCACTTGTGCTTAGAGTCTTGATCTACTTTAAGCAAAGCTACCCAAATGTGAATGACCTCATGCAAATGATGTTTCCTTATTTGTAATAGATTCCTAGGAGTAGAATGGCTGGGTCCAAAGGTAAATGCACACATGGTTTCACTAGATATTCTCACATCCTTCTCCAGAGGAGATGGACCATCCTGCTCTCCTGCCAGTGCATGAGATGTGTCATTTTCTCCACAGCTTTGCAGTGAAGGGCAGTGTTGAACTTTTGAAATTTGGGGGTTCTTTATTTAAAATTTCATCTCTAACTGCCATTTTTACCTCCCAGACTGAGAATATACAGGTTACACTACCTCTAGAGGACCATTTGGAAGGAAAAGTTAGTTTTAAGACCTATGAGAATTACTTCACAGCCGGTGCTGGCTGGCCTGTCATCATCTTCCTTATTCTAGTAAACATTGCAGCTCAGGTACGTAAGGGTGTGTATTTTGGTTTGTGCACTCAGCTTGATGTTTATGTACTATTTATACTGTATTTTATAAATATTTTAAAATAGGTGTATTAAGAGATTTGTCTCAAAGAACTGGCCCCTGAAGTTGTGAGATCTAGCTGGGTGAATGTAAAATTGCTCTAAGGGCCTTTGACTGACTGGACGAGGCCACAGCAGTGTTGAGGGTGATCTCCTCTACTGAAGTTCTCATGATGGATGTGAACCACATCCACAAAATAGCTTCACGGCAACATCTAGATGAGTGTTTGGTGAATCACTAGAGACTGGCCTGGCCATGCTGACACAGAAGACTGACCATCACAGTACTTGTCAAGCCTTTTGCTTTGAAAAACCTCAGCATCTATATTGTTATCATTGCATTTTGTAGTCCACTTGGATTTGCTGTGACCTACATTATTTGTGGGAACCAAAATAAGTGAGGCTTACTGATGTGTGAGCATGACAGGTTGTATGGGAAAAGGGGATATGTTTTAGAGATATTAAAATGTAGCATGCCCTTCCCTGACCTGTGATCATCTGGGGTGTGGGGCTTGGCACAGACCTGAGCTGGAAGGACTGCCTCTGTGTTCTGGAGCCTTTCCATCCCCATCCTAGTGAGCGGGGTGTGAGGCTCAGTGATGTCAGTGTCTGAGTGACTGTTGTTTCCTGTTCCAGGTCGTCTATGTCCTGCAGGATTGGTGGCTTGCATATTGGTGAGTGGTTCCTGGTCTGACCCAAAGTGCTGTGAAATGTATATGAAGCCTCACTTTCCCACAGACAGGGGAGAGGTGTGTCTTGTTCAGCCTCCTCTTCAACCCTCACGTAATTTCCTGAAGAAAAAGTAAACTTGATGGTGAAATGTGACCCTCCCATGGTGTTTCCCCATGTCTGACCCTTTAGCAGCTTCTTCACAGACAATTTTGAGAACTGAAAGTCGTGATTCAAATCTTTAAAAGGGAGACAAATGCAGAGCCTCATGACCTGGGAAACACTTATCAACATAAACCATGTCTCTGGAATCAAAGTATTTTTTTTCTTTAATTTTTGTGTAAATTCTTTTTATATCTATAATGTAATATTTTTTCTTCCCTGTTCCATAGGGGGAATATACAAAGAGACCTGTATTTTAAGGTATATGGAAAAGAAGATGTAATTTTTATCCTTGATCTGAACTGGTACTTTACAGTTTATTCAGGTAAAGTTGAATCTTCTAGTCCATTATATGAGAGTCTGAGGTGTTTACAGTGAGGCTGTGCGAGCAACTAGGGCCTCCAGGAGTAATTCAATAATGTCTTATGAGACTAAGAGTCTGAGTTGCATTTACGCTGTGAATTAACTAGAATAATTATTTTTAAAATCTAGAAATCTAGAAGAAAGAGATTGAATGAAGACTCTTAATTTACTGTGCACTGGGTTTTGGAAGTTAAACCAGGATTGCACATTATGAAAATCAGCCACTGGAAATATGTGGCTATTGTCTATTCTAATAAGTCACTTTAGCTGAATCTTGTATCATCGTATGAATGGACAAGGAGATTAGAAAGGGATCCCCATCCTGTGGTTCAGAGTGTTCTAATTCCATCTGAATAAATCCTGCCTTTTATTGATCTTACATGAAGTTCTCTGGCAGCAAGGTCTTGAAATAAAAGTGTTATTGCCTTGTTGGTATGCAGACTTCCACACTGCTCCTCTCTAGGGCTTCACTAATTACTTGAGAAGCTAAGCAGAAAGTAATCCAGTGTGTGGGATTATTTTATTTAATTTCATTAATATAAATTTATTTATTTTAATTGGAGGTTAATTACTTTACAATATTGTATTGGTTTTGCCATACATCAACATGAATCCACCACGGGTGTACATGTGTTCCCCATCCTGAATCCCCCTCCCACCTCCCTCTCCATACCATCCCTCTGGGTCATCCCAGTGCCCAGCCCCAAGCATCCTGTATCCTGCATCAAACCTGGACTGGCGACTGGTTTCATATGTGATATTATACATGTTTCAATGCCATTCTCCCAAATCATCCCACCCTCTCCCTCTCCCACAGAGTCCAAAAGACTGTTTTATACATCTGTGTCTCTTTTGCTGTCTCGCATATAGGGTTATTGTTACTATCTTTCTAAATTCCATATATATGTGTTAGTATACTTTATTGGTGTTTTTCTTTCTGGCTTACTTCACTCTGTATAATCGGCTCAAGTTTCATCTACCTCATTAGAACTCATTCAAATCGAGGAAACCAGAATTGAAAGAGACTCGTGTACCCCAGTGTTCATCGCAGCACTGTTTATAATAGCCAGGACATGGAAGCAACCTAGATACCCATCAGCAGACGAATAGATAAGAAAGCTGTGGTACATATACACAATGGAGTATTATTCACCTAAAATTTTAAATATCTTCTTCCATTCATCTGTTGATGGACATCTAGATTGCTTCCATGTCCTAGCTTTTGTAAATAGTGCCGCTGTGAAACTTGAGGGTCATACATCCTTTGGATTATGGTGTCCTCAGGATATTGCCCAGTTGTGGGATTGCTGGGTCATATGGTAGTTTTATTCCTAGTTTTTTGAAGAATCTTCATACTGTTCTCCATAGTGGCTGTATCAATGTACATTCCCACCAACAGTGTAAAAAGGTTTCCTTTTCTCCACACTCTTTCTGGCATTTATTGCTTGTAGATTTTTTGATGATGGCCATTCTGACTGGTGTGAAGTCCTACCTTATTGTAGTTTTGGTCTACATATGGATGTGAGAGTTGGACCATAGGAAAGCTAGTGCCGAAGACTTGATGCTTTTGAACTGTGCTGTTGGAGAAGACTCTTGAAAGTCCCTTGGACTTCAAGGAAGTCCAACCAGTCCATCCTAAAGGAAATCAGTCCTGAATATTCATTGAAATGACTGATGCTGAAGCTAAAGCTCCAATACTTTGGCCACCTGATGCAAAGAACTGACTCCTTGGAAAAGACCCTGATGCTGGGAAAGACTGATGGCAGGAGAAGGGGACGACAGAGGATGAGATGGTTGGATGGCATCACCCACTTGAGAGAGTTGAGTTTGAGCAAGCTCTAGGAGTTGGTGATGGACAGGGAAGCCTGGCGGCCTGCAGTCCATGGGGTCGCAAAGAGTCAGAACTGAATTGTGACTGAACTGAATTGACCTGGAAAATTAGTGATGTGAACATTTTTTCATGTGCCTTTTGGCCATCTGTCTGTCTTCTTTGGAAAGTGTCTATTTAAGTCTTCTGCCCATTTTTTTTTTTTTTGAGTTACATGAGCTGTTTGTATATTTTGGAAATTAATCCCTTGAAAATTGCTTAGTTTGCAGATGTTTTTTCCCATTATCAAGGTTGTCTTTTCATCTCATTTATGGTACATATATACACTGGCATATTGTTGTTGTTCAGTTGCTAAATCATGTCTGACTTATTTTCAACCGCATGGACTATAGCCTATCAGGCTCCTCTTCCATGTGGTTTCCTAGGCAAAAATACTAGAGTGGTTGCCATTTCCTTCTCCAGGGGGTCTACCTGACCCAGGGATTGAACCTGCATCCTCCATTGGCAGGCAGGTTCTTATCACTGAGCCAGCAGGGAAGCCCACACTAGAATATTACTCAACCATAAAAAGGAACAAAATTGGGTCATTTGTAGACATGGATGGACCTAGAGTCTGTCATACAGAGTGAAGTAAGTCAGAAAGAGAAAAACAAAAATGCATAATTAACACATATATGTGGAATCTAGAAAAAATGGTACAATATAGATGCTATTTGCAACAGTAGGAATAGAGACTAGTGAGTTATTTCTGGTCTGACCCAGAGTGCTATGAAATCTACATGAAGCCTCACTTTCCCACAGGCAGGGGGGAGGTGGCGCCTGTTCAGCCTCCCCTTTTGACCCTCATGTAGTTTCTCTGAAGGAAAAGTAAACTTGATGGTGACTGTGACCCTCCCACGGTGTTTCCCCACGTCGGGCCCTTTAGCAGCTTCTTCACAGATGATTTTGAGAGCTGAAAGTCATGATTCAAATCTTTAAGAGGGAGACAAACACAGGGCCTTGTGAGCTGGGAAACACTTTTCAGCATAAAATTCATTTCTTGAATCAAAATATTTTTTAAATATTTGTGTAAATTCTCTTTATATATATGCTGCAGCTGCTGCTGCTAAGTCACTTCAGTCGTGTCCAACTCTGTGCGACCCCATAGACGGCAGCCCACCAGGCTTCCCCGTCCCTGGGATTCTCCAGGCAAGAACACTGGAGTGGGTTGCCATTTCCTTCTCCAATCTTTGTATATATATAATGTAATAATTTTTAGATGTAAAAATGTAAAGAATAGATGGTTGACTCTGGTTAAGGGGATAAGTTGGAAAATTAGGATTGACATATCTACACTACCATGTGTAAAACAAATAGCTAGTGGGAAGTTGTTTTTGTATAGCACAGGGAGCTCAGCTTGGTGCTCTGTGGTGACCTAGAGGGTTGGAAATGGTGGTGGGGAGGGAGGTCCAAGAGAGAGGGGATATTTGTATACATGTAGCTGATTCACTTCCTTGTACAGCAGAAATTAACACAACATTGTAAGACAGCTATACCCCAATTAAATTTTTTTTTAATTTAAATATTCCCACAGGAAATGTTTGTACAAGCTTTCTACAAAAATGATTTATATGAAAATCCACTTGTTGAAATTTGGTATTTGTTTTATTGATCACTTGCTAAGAAACTTAAACCCATTAGCTGTTTACCTTCTGAATTGGTGGACTATGCAGACTTAAAAAGGAGGAAGGGATTCTGTTACACATTCATATAGGATGCTGCTGCTGCTGCTGCTAAGTTGCTTCAGTTGTGTTCGACTCTGTGTGACCCCATAGATGGCAGCCCACCAGGTTCCCCCGTCCCTGGGCGGCAAATGCCTGTTGATGGAATTCAGGAATTTGAACAGCTTTCAGAATTTAAATAACGCTGATGTGTCATCTGAATGGGAGAAAAGTGCTTGATGGAATATTTATTACAGGAGCTATCCCCACTCCATTTACCATTGTGAGCTGAAGAGAAGTTGGGAGGGCTGTTTTGATTCATAGCTGTTTGATGCATAGTAGTGATCATTTATGTCATTGAAAATACATACATTTAAATGATGATATTTATTTACAAATGCTGTATGTTTCTATAAATCACTTAGTGAGAGATTAGTTGCTAATTTAGATTAATTACCTCATGTCAAAATCTAATTTGTAGTCTCTTCCAATTCAGTTGTTTAAGAGATGGTCCACTTAAAATTTAACATGATCTTTTTGTACTCTTTAAAGCTACTTGGGCATAGAAGTAGTTACTTTATTATTTATTTTTAAAAGTTTTACTAATTTTTATTACAGTATAGTTGTAGCATAACCATGTTGTGTTACTTTCTTCTGTTCAGAAAAGTGAACCAGTTATACATATATATATATATATATATATCTCCTCTCATTTTTTGATTTCTTTCCCATTTAGGTCACCACAGAGCACTGAATAGAGTTCTCTGTGCTATACAGTAGGTTTTCAAGTAGCAACTTTACATGAAAGTAAATAGACACTTACTTGTAATTAGCTGTTTACAAGGAAATGCTAAGTCTTTTCTCTTGTTCCCTGTTAATTCATGTGTTGGCTGTAAAGCATACCAGAGTTTTAGATTATGGGACATACTGTAAGTAGTGATATTTGAAATGAGGGGAAATGAAGATCAACTACTTTTTATCAGTTTAGTTCAGTCACTCAGTTGTGTCTGACTCTGCGACCCAACGGACTGTAGCATGCCAGGCCTTCCAACATCAGGCCTTCCAGAATCAGCAACTCCCGGAGTTTACTCAAACTCATGTCCATTGAGTCGGTGATGCCATCCAACCATTTCATCTTCTGTCATTCCCTTCTCCTCCCACCTTCAATCTTTCCAACATCCGGGTCTTTTCAAATGAGTCAGCTTTTAACATCAGGTGGCCAAAATATTGGAACTTCAGCTTCAGCATCAGTCCTTCCAATGAATATTCAGGACTGATTTCCTTTAGGATGGACTGGTTGGATCTCCTTGAAGTCCAAGGGACTTCCAAGAGTCTTTTCCAACACCACAGTTCAAAAGCATCAAGTCTTTGGCACTAGCTTTCCTATGGTCCAACTCTCACATCCATACATGACTGCTGGAAAAACCATAGCCTTAACTAGATGGACCTTGTTGGCAAAATAATATCTCTGCTTTTTTGCCGGGGTCCAGCCCCGGCTGATCCAGGGTATTCGAAGGAGAGACGGCTAGGCGACCTATTCAAATGTTAATTAGAGATAATAAAGAGGAATAGAATGAGGATAGCTCAGTAGGAAAATTCAGTGGAGAAAAGAAGCTGAGTGGCTTGGTTTACGCGGAAAATCAATATAACCCGTGACACCAGGTTAGCTCTGACCACGGAGGCCGCAGGCGCCCTCTCGAATAGCGGAAGGTGCCCCACCTTAGACACCTTCTCGAGTGGGTCTTAGAAGCCCAGGCAAATAAATGGTCGCAGAGGATATCCACGCTCCAGATGGACACTCAGCTGGAAGTTAAAGGGAAGAATGACATGGGGAGACCAAGCGTTGGTGAGCAAGGCCCATAGCTTTATTTTCAACAGGGGCTTTTATACCCTAAGTTACACATAGAGGATAATAGGGGATGCAAAATCAGCAGTCTTTGATGCTTATCAAAAACCAGGGTTTCTTTCCTGCAGATTTATCGTATACAAATGGTTTAGGTGATTTACATCATCTTCTGGCCAGAGGCCTATTAACATTTTATGACTCTTGACAAGGACTTATCAACAAAGACTTATTTTCTCTAAGAGTAATTATTTTAAGGTTTGGCGCCATCTTCCGAAGATAAGATTACGTTCCTATAGGGTGGATGTGTAATGGGTTTACAAAGGAAAGAATTTACTACCTTAAGGGTCTAAAGTTACTAACACCAGGCCACTACTTATTTTTTCTACATACCAACTATATTAATTAATGCACATTCAAGGATGCAATTCAGGGGATGTGAAAACTTGGCAACAAACATTGGCTCATCAATGAAATCTTTTACTAGTTTTATTCTGACAGTTTCTAATTCTCTGAGAGGCTCTAAGCTATTTGAATATCTTAAGCTTCCCGTGCCTCTGGAGGCTGGGAGACTGTAAACAATCGTATGCATAGCTGTAGGTGTCCGGGTAAACTTGTCAGGCGAGTTAGAGAGCCATCTGAGGGGTTTGGATTTAAACACTCCTAATTGCCCAGGAACTTTATTAATTGGAGCTGTAAGTTAACTCTTTGACAGAGAGAGCGAGATGGTGGTGGGGGACAGCCCCCAGTAAAGTCAGAGGTGAGAGCACAAAGCAATAAAGTAGGCAGACTCTGGTTTTTTGGGGGGTAGATGCTCGAGAATATCCGGGGGCACTCCCGAGGCTCGATCCCGCCTTTGCGTATGCCGAGCCCCCTTCCTCATGACCTTTGTCATGAGTGGAATGTCTCTCGCCGGCTCCCAGCACTTTTTAATATGTGTTTAGATTGGTCATTACTTTTCTTTCAAGGAGTAACTGTCTTTTTATTTCGTGGCTTCAGTCACCATCTGCAGTGATTTTTGAGCCCCGCCAAAAATAAAGTATGCAACTATTTCCATTGTTTCCCCATCTATTTGCCATGAAGTGAAGGGCCTAGATGCCATGATCTTAGTTTTCTGAAAGTTGAGCTTTAAGCCAACTTTTTAACTATCCTCTTTCACTTTCATCAAGAGTCTCTAGTTCTTCACTTTCTGCCTTAAGGGTGGTGTCATCTGCATATCTGGGGTCATTGCTATTTCTCTCCACAATCTTGATTTCAGCTTATGCTTCATCCAGCCCAGCGTTTCTCATGATGTACTCTGCATATACGTTAAATAAGCCAGGTGACAATATAGAGCCTTGATGTACTCCCTTCCAAATTTTGAACCAGTCTGTTGTTCCATGTCCAGTTTTAACTGTTGCTTCCTGAGCTGCATACAGATTTCTCAGGAGGCAAGTCAGGTGGTCTGGTATTCCCATCTCTTTCAGAATTTTCCACAGTTTATTGTGATCCATACAGGCAAAGGCCTTGGCATAGTCAATAAAGCAGAAATAGATGTTTTTCTGGAGCTCTTTTACTTTTTCGATGATCCAGAGGATGTTGGCAATTTGATCTGTGGTTTGTATGCCTTTTCCAAAACCAGCTTGAACATCTGGAAGTTAATGGTTCATGTATTGTTGAAGCCTGGCTTGGAGAATTTTGAGCATTACTTTATAAGTGTGTGAGATGAGCATAATTGTGTGGTAGTTTGAGCATTCTTTGGCATTGCCTTTCTTAGGGATTGGAATAAAAACTGACTTTTCCAGGCCTGTGGCCACTGCTGAGTTTTCCAAATTTGCTGGCATATTGAGTGCAGCACTTGCACAGCGTCATCTTTTAGGATTTGAAATAGCTCAACTGGAACTAATTATCTTTGTTCTCCTGAGTTTTTATTAGGACTTTTGATTGAATTAGGAAAACCTAGAATGCACCTGCAGTTTATACATGATTTCCATCCTCCTCTGTGTTGTTTCTAGAGGAAAATAGTGATTTTTATATTCTTTAAATATATTTTGTGAAAGCGTTGAGCTCTTACACAATCCATTGTATATGTGCAGTTACATATATATATAAATTTATTGATTCTATATATGTAAATTCCTGTATAAATTTTACTTATAGAATAAAATACACAGTATCTTTATAAACTGCTTACCATACTTCCCTGGTAGCTCAGAGGTTAAAGCATCTGCCTGCAATGCGGGAGACCTGGGTTTGATCCCTGGGTCGGGAAGATCCCCTGGAGAAGGAAATGGCAACCCACTCCAGTATTCTTGCCTGAAGAATCCCATGGACGGAGGAGCTTGGTGGGCTACAGCCCATGGGGTCGCAAAGAGTCAGACACGACTTCACTTTCACTTTCACCATGCTTTAGCATCACTGAGTATAAGGCAGAGATCTTGTGCTGAGTCATGTTTCTTTATTTCAGGGTTAACTGTGTCTACCGTCCTTTTTGGCATCACAAGATCTCTGTTGATATTCTATGTCCTTGTTAATTCTTCACAAACTTTGCACGACAAAATGTTGGAGTCCATTTTGAGAGCTCCGGTATTGTTCTTCAATAGAAATCCGATAGGTAAGTCAGACACCAAGTTTTTCTATGTCTTGTTAACACTTTTAATGCCTAATTATATTTGATATTTGAAAATGGAAGAGATGCTAGGACAAAAATCACTGTGCATGTTGATTAGTTTTATATAAAAATTTTCACAGCTATTTTTTCCTACCAGAGGAAATCTGAATATAGGAGTGTATGAGCTTTTGTTGCAATTTATGTGTGTCTGTAAAGATAAATTAATGATTATTTTGCAGGATGGTTTAGGAGTCCATTTGTTGTGTGGCATATGAAACATCCATAGATAATGAAAACGTGTTGAAATGTTTTTGACAAGTTGTTTTAATGTTGGCTGTGTTACATGGTGTTAAGCTAACTAGGAAGAACCTTCTTCCAGGAACATCTCTATAGGAGACAGGCTGTGTGTGTCTTTGTTTCATTGCCCATTTGTTTCTGGGACCACAGAGCTCTGACATACGTTAATACTTTGAGGTTTACCTAAATGGTAATGGAAAATTAGTTAAAACACAAGATCAGTTAAATGTATACATCCTCCTCAATAATATCAGCTCTCTAGTTTTGCAATGGACTTTTGGTTACATTTAAGCGTCCTTGTGGTGTGTGGCAGGTGCATCTTCAGTGTTAAAGAATTGAGTGTCCTGAAGGTTTCCTAGTGGTTGCTTCCTATACCTTGAGGCCTTTGACCTGTCTTGCTTCAGAAAGTAGCCTCCTGACCTGGGTTCCTATGAAGGGTTAGTTCATCAGTGTACATGCCCATGCTGTTCAGTTGGTTAGACTTGTGCTGAGGCCCAAGGTGGCTTTGTTTTTGCAGGTGATGATTGACAGGACATGTCGAGGCAGGGATGAGGGCTGGAGGGAAGATAGGAATAAGCTCAGCCTGGTTGGTCATTAACTAGCTGTCTGACCAACAATAAAGCAGGTAGATACTACTGGGCAGGCAAATCTCCAGGCAGGATGGTGCCATGGTTATAATTATAGATTCTAGAATCAGCTGTCTGGGTTCAGTTCTGTTTCCAGTTACTAATAGCAATAGCCAGTTATAGTTATGTTAATATTTATGTATGTGCTAGTTATTTCATTTCTCTGTGTCTCAAATTTCTAACCCGTAAAATATGAGGATACTATTAACACACTGGCAAAGACTAGAGGTAGCTTCAAGAAAATTAGAGATACCAAGGGAACATTTCAAGCAAAGATAGGCACAATAAAGGACAGAAATGATACAGACCTAATAGAAGCAGAAGATATTAAGAAAAGGTGGCAACAGTACACAGAAGAACTATACAAAAAAGACCTTCATGACCCATATAACCACAATGGTGTGATAACTCACCTAGATCCAGACTTCCTGGAGTCTGAAGTTAGATGGGTGTTAGGAAGCTTCACTACAAAAAAGCTAGTACAGATGACGGAATTCCAGCTGAATTATTTCAAGTTCTAAAAGATGCTCCTGTTAAAGTGCTGCACTCAGTATGCCAGCAAATTAGGAAAACTCAGCAGTGGCCAAAGGACTGGGAAAATTCAGTTTTCATTCCAATTCCAAAGAAAGGCAATGCCAAAGAATGTTCAAACTACTGCACAATTGCACTCATCTCTCACGCTAGCAAAGTAATGCTCAAAATTCTCCAAGTGAGGCTTCAACAGTACCTGAATCGAGAACTTCTAGATATTCAAGCTGGTTTTAGAAAAGGCAGAGGAACCAGAGAACAAGCTGCCAACATCTGTTGGATCATCAAAAAGGCAAGAGAGTTCCAGAAAAACATCTACTTCTGCTTTATTGACTATGCCAAAGCCTTTGACTGTGGACCACAATAAACTGTGGAAAATTATGAAAGAGATGGGAATACCAGACCACGTGACCTGCCTCCTAAGAAATCTGTATGCAGATCAAGAAGCAACAGTTAGACCTGCACATGAAACAATGGACTGGTTCCAAGTTTGGAAAGGAGTACGTCAAGGCTGTATATTGTCACCCTGCTTATTTAACTTATATGCAGAGTACATCATGTGAAATCCTGGGCTGGATGAAGCTCAAGCCAGAATAAAGATTGCCAGGAGAAATATCAATAACCTCAGATATGCAGATGACACCACACTTATGGCAGAAAGCAAAGAGGAACTGAGGAGCCTCTTGATGAAACTGAAAGAGGAAAGTGAAACAGCTGGCTTAAAACTCAATGTTCAGAAAACTAAGATCGCAAAAAAAAAAAAAAAAAAAAAAGGAAAGAAAACTAAGATCATGACATCTGGTTCCATCACT
This sequence comes from Bubalus kerabau, assembly GCF_029407905.1. Taxonomy (NCBI): domain Eukaryota; kingdom Metazoa; phylum Chordata; class Mammalia; order Artiodactyla; family Bovidae; genus Bubalus; species Bubalus kerabau. Next base: position 73,741,998 of record NC_073635.1, read on the forward strand.
TCATGGCAGATAGGTGGGGAAACAGTGGAAACAGTGAGAGACTTTGTTTTCTTGGGCTCCAAAATCACTGCAGATGGTGAGTGCAGCCATGAAATTAAAAGATGCTTGCTCCTTGGAAGAAAAGCTATGACCAACCTAGACAGCATATTAAAAAGCAGAGACATTACTTTGCTGACAAAAGTCCACCTGGTCAAAGCTATGGTTTTTCCAGTAGTCATGTATGGAAGTGAGAGTTGGACCATAGGAAAACTAGTGCCAAAGACTTGATGCTTTTGAACTGTGGTGTTGGAAAAGACTCTTGAAAGTCCCTTGGACCTCAAGGAGATCCAACCAGTCCATCCTAAAGGAAATCAGTCCTGAATATTCATTGGAAGGACTGATGCTGAAGCTGAAGCTCCAATACTTTGGCCACCTGATGTGAAGAGCTGACTCATTTGAAAAGACCCTGATGTTGGGAAAGATTGAAGGCAGGAGGAGAGGGGGATGACGGAGGATGAGATGGTTGGATGGCATCACCGACTCGATGGACATGAGTTAGAGCAAACTCTGGAAGTTGGTGACAGACAGGGAGGCCTGGCATGCTGCAGTCCATAGAGTTGCAAAGAGTCAGATATGACTAAGAGACTGAATTGAACTGACTGATTCACACACTTGTGAATATCTCAGTATTGTGGGCATTAAAGAGATTAATACATTCACAACACTTAGCATATGGGCAGTGCCTAAGGAACCTTAGTGAGGATGATGACATGGTGTCTGGGAACTTCGTCTCCTTTGAAATGAAAGTAACTGCCGCTCTTTCCTGTTCCACAAGACTCTTATGATAATTAAAAAAGATTGTTGATGTCAGCATCATGTGTAGATTTACTCAGCACATGTTGTTTGGTCCAGGAAGGAGTAGAGCATAGGATAATAAACTGTGGAGGGCCACACAGATCTCATCTTATTATGAAGCTAAAAGAGGAAGTCAAGAAACACCTGGAGTAACAGGCAAATTTGGCCTTGGAATATGGAATGAAGCAGGGCAAAGACTAATAGAGTTTTCCCAAGAAAAACTGGTCATAACAAACACCTTCTTCCAACAACACAAGAGAAGACTCTATACATGGATATCACCAGATGGTCAACACCGAAATTAGATTGATTATATTCTTTGCAGCCAAAGATGGAGAAGCTCTACATAGTCAGCAAACACAAGACCAGGAGCTGACTGTGGCTCAGATCATGAACTCCTTATTGCCAAATTCAGAATGAAATTGAAGAAAGTAGGGAAAACCACTAGACCATTCAGGTATGACCTAAATCAAATCCCTTATGATTATACAGTGGAAGTGAGAAATAGATTTAAGGGCCTAGATCTGATAGATAGAGTGCCTGATGAACTATGGAATGAGGTTCGTGACATTGTACAGGAGACAGGGATCAAGACCATCCCCATGGAAAGAAATGAAAAAAGCAAAATGGCTGTCTGGGGAGGCCTTACAAATAGCTGTGAAAAGAAGAGAAGCAAAAAGCAAAGCAGAAAAGGAAAGATATAAGCATCTGAATGCAGAGTTCCAAAGAATAGCAAGAAGAGATAAGAAAGCCTTCCTCAGCAATATTTGGCAAAACTAATACAGTTTTGTAAAGTTTAAAAATAAAATAAAATTAAAAAAAAAAACAATAGGAAAAAAAAAGGTAAATGATCTTCAAATAAAAGTATGTTAATTACAATTACAAAAAAAAAAAAAAAAAAGAAAGAAAACAACAGAATGGGAAAGACTAGAGATCTCTTTAAGAAAATTAGAGATACCAAGGGAATATTTCATGCAAAGATGAGCTCGATAAAGGACAGAAATGGTATGGACCTAACAGAAGCAGAAGATATTAAGAAGAGATGGCAAGAATGCACAGAAGAACTGTACAAAAAAGATCTTCATGACCCAGATAATCACCATGGTGTGATCACTGACCTAGAGCCAGACATCCTGGAATGTGAAGTCAAGTGGGCCTTAGAAAGCATCACTACGAACAAAGCTAGTGTAGGTGATGGAATTCCAGTTGAGCTATTCCAAATCCTGAAAGATGATGCTGTGAAAGTGCTGCACTCAATACACCAGCAAATTTGGAAAACTCAGCAGTGGCCGCAGGACTGGAAAAGGTCAGTTTTCATTCCAATCCCAAAGAAAGGCAATGCCAAAGAATGCTCAAACTACCGCACAATTGCACTCATCTCACACGCTAGTAAAGTAATGCTCAAAATTCTCCAAGCCAGGCTTCGGCAATATGTGAACCGTGAACTTCCTGATGTTCAAGCTGGTTTTAGAAAAGGAAGAGGAATCAGAGATTAAATTGCCACCATCCACTGGATCATGGAAAAAGCAAGAGAGTTCCAGAAAAACATCTATTTCTGCTTTATTGACTATGGTGAAGCCTTTGACTGTGTGGATCACAATAAACTGTGGAAAATTCTGAAAGAGATGGGAATACCAGACCATCTGACCTGCCTCTTGAGAAACCTGTATGCAGGTCAGGAAGCAACAATTAGAACTGGACATGGAACAACAGACTGGTTCCAAAATGGAAAAGGAGTACATCAAGGCTGTATATTGTCACCTTATTTAGCTTATTTAGCTTATATGCAGAGTACATCATGAGAAACGCTGGACTGGAAGAAACACAAGCTGGAATCAAGACTGCTGGGAGAAATATCAATAACCTCAGATATGCAGATGACACCACCCTTATGGCGGAAAGTGAAGAGGAACTCAAAAGCCTCTTGATGAAAGTGAAAGTGGAGAGTGAAAAAGTTGGCTTAAAGCTCAACATTCAGAAAACGAAGATCATGGCATCTGGTCCCATCACTTCATGGGGAATAGATGGGGAAACAGTGTCAGACTTTGTTTTGGGTCTCCAAAATCACTGCAGATGGTGATTGCAGCCATGAAATTAAAAGACGCTTACTCCTTGGAAGGAAAGTTATGACCAACCTAGATAGCGTATTCAAAAGCAGAGACATTACTTTGCCAACAAAGGTCCGTCTAGTCAAGGCTATGGTTTTTCCTGTGGTCATGTATGGATGTGAGAGTTGGACTGTGAAGAAGCCTGAGCACCGAAGAATTGATGCTTTTGAACTGTGGTGTTGGAGAAGACTCTTGAGAGTCCCTTGGACTGCAAGGAGATCCAACCAGTCCATTCTGAAGGAGATCAGCCCTGGGATTTCTTTGGAAGGAATGATGCTAAAGCTGAAACTCCAGTATTTTGGCCACTCCATGTGAAGAGTTGACTCATTGGAAAAGACTCTGATGCTGGGAAGGATTGGTGGCAGGAGGAGAAGGGGATGACAGAGGATGAGATGGCTGGATGGCATCACTGACTCGATGGACATGAGTCTGAGTGAATTCCGGGAGTTGATAATGGACAGGGAGGCCTGGCGTGCTGTGATTCATGGGGTTGCAAAGAGTCGGACACAACTTAGTAACTGAACTGAACTGACCTGAATGAGGAAATGATTGGAGGAGTCTGTGCTTTTATGGTTGTAAAGTTGCTCCACTTTTGTCAGTTAATTTGAAAACTACATTCATAAATTTGGGAGTATCAAATGGGACTGGATTTCTGTTCTCAAAGCCTTTGAGTGCTCATGACCACAGTTAACCAGACTCTTTGTATTCAAGACCTGTGGGTATCTCCAGATGCTGACTTATTTATTATTCAAGGATTTGGGATGAAGTTTAAATCTTCAAGGTTACTAATCCTAGAGCAGCTAGCACACTCGGGTATATCTTGTCTCCCCTCCTGTGTCTATTAACATGACTTCATTCCTTCAAGCAAATAGAAGCTCAAATGAGTACTGCAAAGATAGACCTAGTTTGTGCAAAAGGTTTAAGGGCCATAAATTATTTACTCTTTTAGTGGTAGGTATATTAAATTGAACTCTTTCCTGTGATTATTTTCAGAAGTGCATTTGTAATAGATTATTTATGATGGATTTTATTTCTAGTATGTTTTGTCATGAAGAGAAAACCACATATAGTAGTTACTTGTTACCGAGTTCAAGCTTGTTCTGCTTGCCTCATGACAGCCCAGTAAGTCTTACAGATGAGGTGTGGAGGCAAGGAATAACAACTTTATTTGGAAAGCTGGAAGACTGAGAAGATGGCAAACTAATGTCTCAAAATAACAATCTTATTGGGGTCTGGATGCCAGGGAAGGAAGTCAACTCAAAAGGCCATTTATCTTGAAAATTGGAGAGGGATGTGTTCATTTCTTCTTTTCTGTAGCCATTCACAAGTGGCCAAGGTCAGACTGTCTCTCTGTGAGCAGAAAAAAGCCACTTTAGTTTAACATTTAGGCAGAGAAGTAGGATTCCCCAACAAAAGCAATGGGTAGCAAAAGCTAAAGTCAACGAGATCCAACAGGCAGTCAAAACCGGTTCCTCCTGTTACAGTTCCTCTGATCTGCATCTCCACTGTCTGGGGCCAGTGTCCTGTGCTTTCTCATCCTGAGTCTCCACAGGGTGCACCACCCTTGTAGGAGTATCTGCAGAGTCCTGATGGCTGCAGCATCCTTTGTTTACTGATGTGACAGGTGGCATTTTTAGTTCACACCAAATATCTACTAGAAATTAGTTATCATCGTCTAATCTTACAGCCTTTAGTATATACTGTTGTTGTGGATTCTGAGAAGGGAAATAAAATCAAGGATTGTAAGTGATCCTTAGTCATATTTCTGTTTTCCTGCCTACATCCTTCTGGTCTTCTTAGATGCTTATTCACAAATCTGTGTTTGTCACACGTGGAACACCTCTGAAAATAATGGCTTACTGTCCCAGTATTAAACTCACACTTGGAAATGGCTGGAATCCACAATTTCCCAAAATGTGAGGGGATGTGAACCATCTGGAGGGAAAAAAATTACAGAGAAGTTATGTTTAATTAAGAAGTATCATGGCAAAATTAATCTTGATAACTAAAGCAAAATTTGTGTAACAATTAGGATTGACTTAAGTATTTTGCAGGTGTTTATTACTGACTTAGCCCTTGGACTGAGTCTTAGATAAGAGATCTAAAAGGAGGGAACATTCTAAAATCCACCAACCCTTCCCAGTAGTGCCACAAGATTTCCCCCATTCTTTTGAAAATCAGGGCTCAATTTCAATTCCCCACCCACTGACATTTGGTGATATTTTTGTTTCTCTTTAGGTGTCATCCTATTTTCTCTTTCTTTGTACCACTTACATCACCTTATTTCATTTTATGTGAATTTGTAATATGTTAAATTTGCTGGTGTTGTTTAGTCGCTAAGTCATATCTGACTCTTTTTTGTCCCCATGGACTGTAGCTCACTAGGCTCCTCTCTCCATGGGATTTTGCAGCCAAGAATACTGGAGTGGGTAGTCATTTTATTCTCCAGATGATCTTCCTAACCTAGGGATTAAACCCATGTCCCCTGCATTGGCAGGCAGATTCTTATCTACTGTACCACCAGGGAAGCCCCTAAATACATATGTTTTAAAAAATATTGTTTTGATTATTTCATGAATTATTTCTCTTAAAGCTCCTACCTGAAGAAATGAGTAATTTTTTATATCTTGTTCTTGCAGGAAGAATTTTAAATCGTTTTTCAAAAGACATAGGTCAAATGGATGACTTACTGCCCTTGACATTTCTTGATTTCATCCAGGTAACGTAGCAGTCCTGTCAGAGCTCTCAAAGGGAGAAGCAGCTGCCTGTTTCTCAAGGCCTTTTCACAGGGGCTGAGGGTGGTGGGCCTTTCAAACTGGTGACATGTCCTGTTATCTTGAGTCAGAGGCTGTGTTTGTAAGAGAGAGGTGTGGCTGTGATTTGGAGGCTGAGTTAACATGAGTAACACCTAGGGCAGGAGTGGCTACACAGTCACCTCAAGGTTGGTCTAAAGCAGCGACATGCAGGGTAAGTGGTTCTCCCTCTGCCTTCCAGGTGTCTGGTGTGGATTCCCTTTACTGTGAGCACATTTCATAACAGAGAGACAATCATCTCTCACAGAAAGATAGCCTTGATAAACTAAATTATGCATTGTATCAGCCTTCCCAGGGGGCTCAGTGGTAAAGAAGTTTCCTGCGAATACAGGAAACACAAGAGACAAGAATTCAGTCCTTGGGTGAAGAAGATCCCCTGGAGAAGGAAATGGCAACCCACTCCAGTATTCTTGCCTGGAAAATTCCATGGACAGAGGAGCCTGGCAGGCTGCAGTCTATGGTGTTTCAGGGACTCAGACATGACTGAGCACCAGCATGATGCATTATATTACCACAGAGGGCACATGTTTACTGCATGGTTTTGTTTGGATAAAGCCGTATGTGTTTACTTACAAAGAAAAGATTGGTAAAAATAAGTTGAAAATAATACTTTAGCAAGGACATTGTTGTTGTTTAGTCACTAAGTTGTGTCCAACTCTTTTGTTACCCCATGGACTACAGTCCTGCAGGTTCCCCTGTCCATGGGATTTCTAAGGCCAGCGTACTCGAGTGGGTTGCCATTGCCTAGGGGATCTTCTTGACCCAGGGATCAAACCTGTATTTCCTTTATTGGCAGGTGAATTCTTTACCACTGAGCCTCCTGGGAGGTCCAACAAGGACGACAGAGACCAGTTATTGAGGATACAAAGCCTTTAAGCCAGTAATTTGATTCTGGGATCAAAGTTATCTCAGAAAATGTCCTTTGTTTTTGTAGGCTTTTTTTCTTTTCATGGGTTGATTGCTCTGCCTTGAGATGTCGTAAAGAAAGGAGAGAGAGAGAGAGAGAGAGAGGGAGGGAGGGAGGGAGGAAGGGAGGGAGGGGGAGGGAGGGAGACCTATGCAATACCTTCTATCCAGCCTCTCTTTTGTCTGTGAACTTGAGGTTCTAAAGAATGCTTTCATCTCATTTAGTATCATTGCTCACATGGGGTGTTTTTTTCTGTTATTTAATTCTGTCTACTTTTCAGTGATTAAGTTTGCGGGGAGTTTTCCTTTTCTTCCCAAGTGTTAATTTTGGAAATGAAATGGATTATGAAAGACTGCACACAGAAATGCAGCAGTGAACTCAGTGCAGACAGCATAGTCTGTAGGCAAGGCTTCCACTGTTACCAATGTGAACAAAGCTGAGAGGCAGAGGCAGAGGACTTGTACTGCAGAGATGTCTGATTTTTTTTCTATTTTGCAAACTTATTTTATAAATGTGCCCTGCTGGGTTTAACTATATAATTTATTCACAGAAACAATTTTTTCCTAAAAACAGTGTCACATTTTAACAGTGATGGTGAATTACTTTGAAAAGATTTTGTGAAAGGTTCTGTTTCTTTGCTATGGCAAGGTAGGCCAAGGTTGGGTTTCTGCCATGTACTTAGCTCATGGTTAGTTAGTGGTCATATCAGAATTGTTACATATTTTTGCATGACAGATAGAGACAAGGATAGATGCTACCTGATTTCAGTTGGAAACATTCTCATTAAAGAGGAGAAAAGTCTAGTCTTGCTGATTTGCAACCCCAGCTCTGCCACGTGTAGTTCAATTATCTTGAATTTGAAGGTGGAGGTGTCCTGCAGGTCATTGGAAGTAAGATTCTGGTGTTTGAGGGGGAGATCTGGGATGAGCATGGAGTTTGTGTACCCTTCACTGAGCTGTAGTAGCTGAATCTGTGAGGATGACAAGATAGCCCAGAGAGAGGGAAGCATTTTTAGGGGCAAAGATAAGAAGACTTGATATCAGAGAGTAAATAGAGAAAGAAAGGGGAGGAGAGGAGACTCACAGTGAACAGCAAAGGAAAAAGAAGGAAATAGGTTGGCAAATCAAGGAAGGACAGGTCTTCTCAATGCAAATGAGAAGGTGAGTCCGTGGAAAGTTGTTGGTTGATTTGGAATCAAGAGATGTCAGTGACCCGAGAAGCAGGTTTCAGATGTGAGGAGGCCAGGGTGCAAAGGGCTGAGAATCCAGGAGGTGTGAAGGGAGTTGAGGTGAAGACAGGCTACTCCTGGAAGGAGTTTGATTGAAGCAGGAGAGAGGCCCATCTGGAATGTAGGGTCTGAGGAGGTGTTGCTGGTTGTTGGGGTGTATAGATTGTTAGTTGGGGGTGTGTGTGAGGTGGTGGGTGGTATTTCCCTCTCTCCCTCCTTCCCTTCAACAAGCAGGGGTTAGAGTTGAGGCCCTGAGGTACAGGGGCGAGTCAGGCATGAAGCCCTCTCCTCATGGGTCTCCTCCAGCTCCCCCAGGGAAGGAAGACATCCAGAAACTCACCCCTTGCTCCTTGGGAATCCTAATTGTGGGAGCCCTGTGGAGGAAGTCTTGGAAGGCAAACTGGATGTGGGGGCTGGAGGCAGTTAGGGAGCCTGGTCCAGGAGGTGGGCGGAGCTTCCAGGAGGTGACCTTTGATCCCAGATGAGAAGGAAGGCTGCTGCTGTGGATGCTGGGGCTGGAGGTGCTGCTGGTTCCTGAGTGGGAGTCAGTCTTTCTATCACCAGTTGAGAAGGGAAAGGGAAGGGGCTAGAAGGGGACTGTTGAGTTTTGTTTTAAAGGATACAGTTCATGCCAAGAGTTTCCAAACTCATTTTTGATGATTCTGCTTATCCTTGGTGTATTTGATAAACCTTTGGCGATTCTTGATCATTTTAATTTTTATTACTTCTCAAGAGTCCAATTTCGATAAGCCTCTCTGAGCATCAATTTCCTGCTTTGTAAATGGAGAGCATAATCCCTCCTCGTATTGATGTAAGAATGAGATTACATAAAGCCTGTGAAATACTTGAGGTTGGGACCCATGGCAAGTCTTATAAAGTGTCTTTTGTAATTGATATTTGAGAGCATGGGGTGACTATCACTTCTTTGCTTGTTGGCTAGTTTTAGAAAACTGTGGAACTTCTGTGTTATGAGAAAACTTGTTATGGCCTCTAGCAATAAAGCAATGTCTTATTTTTCAATTTTTTTGTTTGCACAGGCTTTTAAACAAGACCTTTAACATTTCACAAGCATTATTTTCTTTTCTTTTCTGCTTTTTTGTATATTTCATTTACAATTCATTTAGATGCCATTGCAGCTTGTCATAAACAGCTGCTCACAGCACAGTATCCTTTTGGAGAATGAAAGGTGCTCATGAGACTCCCTTCTATAGGTAGTGGTCCTCTGCCTTAGTCATCCTAACATCCTAACCAGGCTTCTTGCTTCCACCAAGAATGCCAAACTGGAGTGGACACAGTTGAATTTCCTGAGATTCATGAGTTTTCAAAATCTAGATTTTGTCCTTCCATTGGTATCAATATACCAGTTCATGGTGCATGAAATAGAAAATGTCAAATTGTTCTCTTTGGACTATATTGAATAATCTGGTTTAGTTTTGTTGATTCAGAGGTCTATCATTTTGTCCCTTAGTCTCCCATAAATACTTAGGAGTGTCAAAATAGTAAGTCTTCACTAAGACAAAGGATAACTTGAAAGATAAAGAAGATATGGAATAAGAAAAGAAACATCTCTTTTAAAATATTAAAAAAGGAAAGAAACATCTCAAAGAATGTTATTTACTGCCATGTCCCTAAGTTTATCAATCTTTGGAAGGCCTAGAGTGGGGAGGATAATACAGAGAGGACAAAAATTGTAGTAGGCATGAAATTTATTGGTCATATTATTTTAAAAGTGCATCTTCAAACGAAATAGACCTTTGATATGATTTTCACTGTGACCAAAGAAAAGCCACAGTCACTTTGGTACCTGTGACATTATCACCACATCTAGCAAAAGTAGCACCTGCTCTGATATGTCTCTAGATAATAGTAAGCTGTTCTAGTGGTTAGAATGAGTGGTCTGTTAGGGCTCAACTTCATGAGATTCTTAATGTTTTTTGGGCCCATAAATCTGTGAATACCTCCTCCCCTGGCTGCTGGCATGCAGAGCACAATGGAGGGTGGTGATGATGGAGTTAGAGTTTCTGTTTGTTATGCTTGAACTGGTTAGCACTTTACGTACATTACATAAAGTGTAATGTACATCATTTAATTCTTACCACCATTCTTTTATGTTTTTGGTATATCCCAGTTTTTACTAAGATTGAGAGTAGGTGTAGAGTCTTACTCTACCTGTTAATAATATTCAGGAAGTTTAGCCCTAAGCCCTGTCTCAGCACAATACTGGGCTAGTGGAATTTCCCCTCCAGGTATAGGCTGTCAGTCTCTGCAAACTAAAGCATTTTTCTGAATTGTTAAAAAAGACCATTTTCTCTCAAGTGAAAGATTTCATCTAAGATTTTTTTTTTTAATGTGGATTCATAGACTTTGGTTAGAATTTCCAAAATGGTGTGCTCCAAATGAGAAATATATAAAATAATTATTCTCCTTATTTGGGGGGCATCAGAACTTGAGTCACTTGCTTCTGGGTCAATATGCTTCTTTCTATATACCCATCATTGTCTCTGTGCCTGTGAGACAGAGGTACAGAAGCACGGGCTATGGTGATGTGGTCCATCAGATGGGCCTGAAGTCCAACCAGATCAGGAAATTATGTGTGTAGCTTGAATTAGGCTTTTTGGAATTCTTGTGAATGTAGGAGAAATAAATGAGGTTAGCTTCAAGGAAGGGATGTGTATTGCACACCAGAATCATTTGTTTCCTTCTTCAAATGACTTTTTGCTTAGATACTATTTTCATCTTCTGCCAGCTTCTACAAAGGGTTTGCAATAGCTGGCAATAAAAGATTCACATGTGTATACATATAACTGTAAACCCATACATATATATACATATATATATATATATATATATGTATATATAATATTCAGTCCACAATGTGGAGAAGGCAATGGCAACCCAATCCAGTACTCTTGCCTGGAAAATCCTATGGACGGAGGAGCCTGGTAGGCTGCAGTCCATGGGGTTGTGAAGAGTCAGCCATGACTGAACGACTTCACTTTCACTTTTCACTTTCATACATTGGAGAAGGAAATGGCAACCCACTCCAGTGTTCTTGCCTGGAGAATCCCAGGGGCAGGGGAGCCTGGTGGGCTGCTTTCTATGGGGTCGCACAGAGTCGGACATGACTGATGCAACTTAGCAGCAGCAGCAGCAGCATAGTATTACCTATAAGTAGATGTTAGAGACATCCTCTTTGAATTGCTTCAGAATTTGGGGGCATGGACTCTGAAGGATGTAACCTAACCTTGGAGCTTCTGAGAGCATTAGTAATGGGTCTTCAATGCATACCTAAGGCAAATGCATTGGCTCAGCTTCTGTGGAGCCCTTCATTTTAATTTTCCTCTACTTCCCAGGTTATGTGACAGGCTGCTGCTGCTGCTGCTGCTAAGTCGCTTCAGTCGTGTCCGACTCTGTGCGACCTGATAGACAGCAGCCCACCAGGCTCTGCCGTCCTTGGGATTCTCCAGGCAAGAACACTGGAGTGGGTTGCAATTTCCTTCTCCATTGCGTGAAAGTGAAAAGTGAAAGTGAAGTCGCTCAGTCGCGACCAACTCGTGGTGACCCCATGGACTGTAACCCACCAGGCTCCTCCATCCATGGGGTTTTCTAGGCAAGAGTACTGGAGTGGCTTGCCATTGCCTTCTCCATATGACAGGCTGGGTTAGTCTTAAAAGGCCCTCACTTGGGGAGAGCCAGATTATTGGAACTGATGAATGTTACCCATCAAATGATGAGAGTCTGCTAAAAAAGCTGTAATTTGGATTTTTTTTTATTGATATTTTAGTAGATTTTTTTGAAAACCAACAATGGCAAGCCAGGTGACTTAAGACCAGACATAGAAGGAGTTGGACCCCTCCGCATGAGCATGGAAGTTGTAGCAGGTGGAATGAATATTTAATGCAGTGACTGTAAGCAGTTGTTCATCTGTAGGTCTAATCAGAGAGCGGTCAGTTAGGCCTATCTTTCTCCACTTGTGACTGTAATATATTCTTTCAGAATCCCATCCTCTTCACTTTGAGTTTTATTTTGATACTGTGGCAGATATGGGAGAAACAGGAAAAGCACATGGGTCTCCATCGAGATAATACAGTTTGGTTCCCAAGGGCTCCTGAACACAGAGTCACAGCTCTGAACGTTTCCTCCTCCTTCCAGGCTCCTCCTGCCTGTGGCTGTGGCTCTGGGATTCCCTGAGTACAAACCGCTCCTGTCTTTCTCCTTGACCTGCAGTCCTTCCTGGGAAAACGTAGGACAGACACTTGCCCTCCCATCTTTATGTCGTATCTGTAAATGAAAATGAAGTTCTTACTTTTCTCATTCACAAGATGGTTGTGAAGATCCTCTGAAAAAACTGATCAGTAAGAGCAGTGAAATGATAACCCGAGTCTCTGATACAGACATTACCCTCCTAACCCATCCCTCAAAGACGCACCTGGGCCAGCTTCCCCGGGTGACGAGGTGGGGAGGACCTGGGGTAGTGACCATGGGATGCAGGTGCTGGTGCTGAAAGGACCAAGAACAACCAGTGTTAACTCAGACAGGCATCTTAACTTCTCATCTCAGCTCCTTTTTGGTCAAAATTTCCATCAATTCTAGTTACTGCCCGCAAGTTATTCTTGCCACTCTTTCTATTTGTTAAACCAGCCTGTAAAATTCAGACGTAAGTTTCTTCTTAGAATTATCTAAAAATGTTCCTGGATTCTTCCCTTTGTTTTCCCAGCACTCTGTGCCTTGTGCAAGTTGCTATGGATTTGTATCCACCTGAGATCACAAACTTTGGAAGCCTTGGCCCAGACTGAATGTGTACATCCCCACCACCACACCCCACTGTCATAGCAAGCAGATAACTGTTCATTGCATTCTTAAAATGTAATTGTATCATAATTTTCTTGATAAAGATGGATGCTTAAATCAGCATCAGCCAATGATTTTGTTTTCTATTCTACCTTCTGTCTTTTTTTGACTGAGATCATTTCCCAAGATAAAATCATCTCATGGGATAATGTGATGATTAAGAGAATGTTCATGGAACTCAGCACAGTGTCTTACATACAGTAGACAACTTGTAAATGGGATCTGATGTTGTTATAATCATTAGCTTTTGGAACAGGCATTTTAAATGCTTACTATAATGATAGAAAGATGGCTGTATACTGGGGGCAAGCTTAAATATGTCATAAAGGCTTATGACATGGGCTTCCCAGCTTTATGACTGAGGCTTTGCAGTCTCCATCAAGTTGATTTCCTCTCTCTGAGCCTCACTCTCTCCATCTGTAAAATGAGACAGTACTGTTACTAGATAGAACTATTATGAGGATTAATGAGTTAATACACGTGAAAGTTTGAAGGTATAGCTCTGTACACAGTCAACATTTAGTATATATCAACTATGGATAGAAAATTCTAGAAAGAAGAATTCCTACTTCCAAAGGTCGGCATTTAAATTTTTTCCTACTTTTCTGGATACTGAATTTGTAATTAACCACTTCTTTATGCCTCCATGCATTGCTGAGACTTCTGCATTCCTCACCTATGATTGATACCTGCTCACTCATCTCTCTAGTACCACCTGCTGACTCCTGACAGTTTGCAATTCAGCTCCTACTCTCTGAGGCTCACATATTCTCCTCTGTTAAAACTAGTAATGCCTGCCTCATAGGGCTACTAAGTGTATCACAAGAGCTGATACCTAGAAAGTTCTTATCATCGTGTTTGACTCATGCACTAAATATCATGCCAGTGAGTGAAGTTGCTCAGTCATGTCCGATTCTTTGCGATCCCATGGACTATAGCCTACCAGGCTCCTCCATCCATGGAATTTTCCAGGTAAGAGTACTGGAATGGGTTGCCATTCCTTCTCCAGGGGATCTTCCCGACCCAGAGATCGAACCCGGGTCTCCCGCATTGCAGGCAGGCACTTTACTGTCTGAGCTACCAGGGAAGCCCTAAATATCATGAGGACCACCTATAATTTTATTTCTTTGGAAGGGAAAGCATTCCCTGCTGTCCCAACAAGTTTTTCTGAGGAAATGAGTTTAATCCCAACAGAACAAACCCATTACAATTTATCTTTGAAAGGACCCTTCATAAGGAGGCCTCTGTATCTATTTTTGCTATTTCAGACATTTCTACTTGTGGTTGGTATGGTGGGCGTGATGGTGGCTGCGATTCCTTGGACTGCTATACCTGTGATTCCCCTTGGCATCATTTTCTTTATCCTCCGTTGGTATTTCTTAAGGACGTCACAAGAGGTGAAACGCCTGGAATGTACAAGTGAGTACCGGTGCTCTCAGGTTGGGATGGCAGTGCAGGCTGGCTTCCATTTATGCCATAATTAACAAGACCCCTGAAATTCTGCAGACTCTGTCTTCTGGAATTTCTCACAAGTTAACATTAGATGATTGAATGTTATGGCCACTGTGAGTCAGTGTGGTCCTTAAGGCAAATAAACTGATGGCAGGTCAGCTGCATCTTTTCATTTTAGCACAAAGGGGATGGATGTGAGCACCATGAGGACAGGGACCATTTCTGTCTTGTTCATGACATATTTCCTAACACAGAGTATCCACTCTGTAAATACTTTTCTTAAAAATATTTTTTCATGTTGCAACTAATGTAGAAGGAAAATAGACAATTTTTCTCCTCCTGAAGTTAACAGAAATGACAAGGAAAGGAAGAGATTAGAAAAGGAAAGAAGACCTTAGGAAATTTATGTCAGGACTGATATATTTGAAAAATACTTTTTTTTTTTTCACATGTTCAAGTAAGTTGCAGTTGTTAAGTGTATTGAAAAGACATATGTTAGTGATTCAGTTGTGTCTGACTCTTTGCAACCCCATGGACTGTAGTCAACCAGGCTCCTCTGTCCATGGAATTATCCAGGCAAGAATACTGGAGTGGGTAGCCATTCCCTTCTCCAGAGGATCTTCCCAACCCAGGGATTGAAGCCAGTTCTCCTCCACTGCAGGTGGATTCTTTACTGTCTTATCCACCAGGGAAGCCCGATTGAAAAGATAATCCTGTTTTTTGCAGGTTTGCTCTTTATCATTACTAGTATTTGGGGTGATACCTCACTCTTTGTGCCCCCACCCCCCGCCTTTCTTAAGGCTATTCATATAAACGATGCTGAAAAGAATCCCTTAGGAGGACACAAGAGTGGGATCTGTTTAATATACATTTAGTTTATAACCCCATCCAACTTCCTAGTTTTAGAATAATGGGGAATAGGGATTTCCCTGGTGGTCCTGTGGTTAAGACTCTGTGCTTCTGCTATGGAGGGCACAGCTTCAATTCCTGGTCAGGGAACTAAGAACCTGAAAGTTGCAGCCAAAAATAATAATAATAATAATAATAATAATAATAATGGGGATCACATTTTATGACTAATCATTCTATTAGGCAGGTAATCACAGAGGATGAAATAATTGAATTTATCTTATTATTAATGCATATATTTCATCAATGTTAAAACTAATAAGGAAAGTAGAATTACTATATATTTTTAAAAGTTATAAAACTATAGCCAAAAAGTAAGAAGGGAATATGTTTGTATCAGAGACATCAACCATAAATGTGTGTGTGTGTTAGTCACTCAGTCGTGTCCAACTCTCTGCAACCCCATGGACTGCAGCCTGCTAGGCTCCTCCACCCATGGAATTCTCCAGGCAAGAACACTGGAGTGGGTTGCCATTTCCTTCTCCAATGCAAATTTCAGTAGTAGTAGTTTAGTCGCTAAGTTGTTTTTGACTCTCGCGACCACACAGACTACAGCCTGCTAGACTCCTCCGTCCATGGGATTCTCCAGGCAAGAATACTCGAGTGGGCTGCCATTTCCCTCTCCCAACCATAAATAATTATTGCAAATGAATACCAACTTAACTTCTAGAAACCAAACCAAGAAGAGAAGAATATTGAGCCCCAAGGTTCTTTGTATATACCAAGTGGAAAAAAATAAAAAACAGTTCATCCAGTCAAAGGAGTTTTTACACTGTGGAATTTGCATGTTTTGTTTTTATAATAACACTTAAGATGCTTCCTTGGTTACTCAGATGGTAAAGAATCTTCGTGTAATACAGGAGACCCGAGTTCGATACCTGGGTCAGGAAGTTACCCTGGAGAAGGAAATGGCAACTCACTCCAGTATTCTTGCCTGGAGAATTCCATGGACAGAGGGTCCTGGTGGGCTACAGTCCATGGGGTCACAAAGAGTTGGACATGACTGAGCAACTAACACTTTGACTTTTTAAAGAGATATTTATTCTAATTAATTGCAAAAAGGATAGTGATCATCCATTTCATAAAAGCTATAGAAAAAATTTTCAGTCATCAAGAGAACCAGCTCAACTTTTGTTAAGGTCCAGTTTTGTGAGGTTTTTGGATAGATGGGGAGCAGTAGAGTCCAGGTATATGTGACATTTTGCTGATGTGACTTGGTTGATGGAAGGACCTGGGGAGGCAGAAGAGGAAGTAATGAACTTCATCCAATCTTCTGTGTAAACAAAGCTTTAGATGTTTTATGGTTTGAGGCTGCCCATGAAATGGGGTCATTCAAGAGTCTTGCTGAAAAGCATCTCTCTGGTATATTCAATGAGGGATTGTTCCAGAAAGAACACTTGACAGAGATTTTTGCCTGAGGAAGGGCCATTTCCCATCCTTATGGAAGTGGAGAGAAGGGCTCCTCCTGAGGCTTTTTTCAAAAAGCAATACAGGATTTTCTCAGTATTTGAGCTGGAGAGTCTGAGAACTTTGGCATCATCTCTGTGGAATATTTGGATTTTCCTGCATCCTAGTAGGCTGCAATAAGTTAGACTCTAAATTCAATCCATATACCCCTCCTCCACACCCCTGATAACCACATGTGGTGTCCAGCTGATTAGAACTGCTTATGTTCTCTCTGGATGGTAGGTCTGTGCCTAAATGATGACACCACTGTTTTCTCTAAATAGTAACTGATCATCTGTTTTAGGGTTTCCCAGGTGGCTCAGTGATAAAGGAATCTGCCTGCCAATGCAGGAGACACAGGAGAAATGGGTTCAGTCCCTAGGTTGGGAAGATTTCCTGGAAGAGGAAATGACAACCCAGTCCAGTATTCTTGCCTGGATAATCCCATGGACAGAGGAGCCTGGTGGGCTACAGTCCATGGGGTCAGAAAGAGTCAGACACAATTGAGCGACTGAGTGAGTGAGAGTATATCTTAAGGCTCCTGCTGGAGTCACCAGCCAAAAGAAGGACACCTGACTGCTATGACCAGAAGGCATAAGCCTGCTTCATCCTTATGCTCTGAAGGACCACTGAATCCTGAGGTTTAGTTTCATATCCTACTGCCTAACTGCCTCTGGAAACTTCAGTTCAGTTCAGTTCAGTCATACAGTCCTGTCTGACTCCTTGCGACCCCATGGACTGCAGCACACCAGGCTTCCCTGTCCATCACCAATTCCCGGAGTTTACTCAAATTCATGTCCATTGAGTCAGTGATGCCATCCAACATCTCATCCTCTGTTGTCCCCTTCTCCTGCCTTCAATCTTTCCCAGACTCAGGGTCTTTTCAAATGAGTCAGCTCTTCGCATCAGGTGGCCAAAGTATTGGAGTGTTAGCTTCAACATCAGTCCTTCCAATGAATATTCAGGACTGATTTCCGTTAGGATGGACTGGTTGCATCTCCTTACAGTCCAAGGGACTCTCAAGAGTCCTCTTCAACACCACAGTTCAAAAGCATCAATTTTTCTGGAATCTTAGGTTGACATTTTCATCTTCATGGCATATTGGCAGCTAATTATAATAGGGTTTTGAGGGGCACATTTTTACAAAAGTGAGCATAACAATGGACAGTCATGGATGGGCAAGTACATAAAACCAAGGTAGCATTTGACTGCATTTCTCTAGCCAGCTTTTTGATTTGGCAGTGCCTGAATGATGAAGCCCTATCCAAATTCTGTCTGAAAAAGTGCTGGAATCAACGAGCAATGTCTGCTACGAGCATTGCTAGGGGAGGGTTAGGATGTGTGTCAGATGTATTAGGACCATGAATCATCATCAAGTCTGCTATTTTAAGGAGTTCTCATACTAGATTCCCAGGAACTGTGTTCAACCTCAGGTGCTTAATAAGATGTGCAGTAGTGGTGAAGGCTGTTGGATGTTAGCTGAGTAAGATTTGAGGGTTTTCTGAACATAAATAACAAAATCTGGAGAAAAATGCTCATTATGATACATGGGCATCCTTCACCCTGATTATTCTCCCTCTGAGACACTGCTGTTAGGATTAAAAGCATACCCTTGGGTCAGAAAGTTGGGTCTCACACCCAGATCTATCACTTAGGTGTTTAAATATAGTTAATCTTGGCCACTGATTGCTCTTACTCCCTCAGTCTCTGGGGTTCTCATGAGGATTTCTTGAATCGATGCTTGTAAAGTACTTGCTGGCCATGACCAAAAGCACTGGAACCTTGAACATGGGGGAATCAAGAACTTAGTCACAACTAGCAGGTCTCACATAGCTTGAAATATAACCTGCAGCAATGCTGTCAGCCCAAGGTCCTCCTGCCTGGGAAGATCTGTAGTCCTGGTGGGGTGTGTCCCCAAGAGTCCTCATGGTTGTGGGAAACACAGGCATCAGTCCTGTGAACTGTAGGGTTGTGTGTGTGTCTATGACTGAGGACTGACACCATGACTGTAACATAGTCTGCTTCAGGACAGCGAGCTCAGTGCTTGTGGGAAAAATGATATCTTGGGCAACATACACCAGGACCTTACATCCCCTAACCCCTATTCTAGTTAATTTTATTTTCAGTCCCTCCATTTCACTCATCCTGGCATCCTGCTCAGACCTAAATGGGGTTTGAGAGAAGCAGGATGGCTTTTCATGGGTCCAGATTACCCCAGCCCTCTTGGGCATGAGGTGAGGTCGGTGATGGGATGTTTGGTTCCCTGGTGTTCAGGGCTGAGATGACACCTGGTTTCTAAAGTCGACCCTACCCTCCATCCCTGCTGGAGAGAATCAGCTGCACTTTGATTTCCTGATGATGGAAGCAGGTGAGGGAGGCCAAGCTGAAGAGTTCACTCCAGGACTCTCCCTGGGGGAACAGCCACATCTGTTTCCTGCTCAGAAGCCTTGTCTATGATGAATAGTGTTGATGTTACCTCATTTGCTCAGGAAGTGAGAGCCTGGTTCTAGTGACTTTTATGTGCTCTCTGGAGCTGGACTCTCCGCATCCTCCTGACAGGGTGATGGGCCCCGGAATTCACCTGTATCATCCCTGTGAGCACCCGGTGTCCAGACTGATGAGTTCTGGAGGTGGTTGGGACACCTGCTGGGCTGAAGAAAAGGCCTGAACAGAGTCCCTCGCCTTTATTATTTGGAGCATGAGCTCAATCTGAGTTTATGTTGCTCTTATAACTGCAAATTTATAGGAAGCTAAGAAGTTAGTCAGTAGAGTGAAGAGAGAGCAGCGTGGAAGCTGGAATGAGAACATAGGCACACAATTGGGTGATCAAAAGCACCATGAATCACTTTCAGCTCTTTGCCTCAACAGCGTACAAAGGGGAAGTGTTAGATGATGTCGTGGTTCAGAGATCCAGCAGGGCAGTTCTAAAAACATCCATCAGGCTCCCAGAGTGGAAGTCAAGACTGTTCAAAGAATCCTTGGTTGTATGAGTCCTGTGGGCAAGGGCAGTGCAGAACCAGGTGTTCTGTGACCTGCGCAGAGACTCCTGGCGCAGGTGCAGGGAGAGTCCCCGGATGGGGGAGACGGCAGACTGTCCGCTGTCCTTTCTCATCTCACCCCTGTCCTATGTCTGGCTCTGGTCCAGTGTGGGGGATGTACTGACTCTATCCAAACCTTTAGGTTACTCATCTAAGGTGGAAACAGCACACAGATAGCTCATCAAAATTCAGGGTGGTAAGGATGCTAATGAGAATTAAATTTTAGAATGCTACTGATTCAAAAATTAGTGAACAATAATTACTCACCCGTGGAAAAGAATGAAATATTGCCATTTGCAGCAACATGGATGGATTTAGAGAATATTATTCTTAGTAAAGTAAGTCAGAGAAAGAAAAATATGATATCACTTATAAATGAAATCTAAAAGTAATACAAATGAATTTGTATACAAAATATAGAGACATAGAAAACAAACAAAGTTACAGTTACCAGAGGGGATTGGGAGGGAGGGAGGAACAAATTAGAAGTATGGGGTTAACAGACACACTACTATTGATATGTCAAATAAATAAGCAACAAGGATTTACTGTAAAGCACAGGGAATTTTATTCAGTATCTTGTAATAACCTGTAATAGAACATAATCAGGAAAAAATAACTAATGACTATAAAAAAATAACTGAATGACTATACTATATACCTGAAACTAACACATTATTGTAAATAAACTATACTTCAATATATTTTTAAAAAATTTGTGAGCAGTTTCTATCTGGAGAGATGCCAGAAGATTTTAGAGGGAGGTGTGTTTGAGAGGATTTTGATGAATGAGCTAGTTAAGATATTCTTTGTCTATATCTAGCTGTGATATGAATTTGGCCAAAGATAGTTTCAAAGAGAATCTCTCATTCCCAAGTTGTTAAAGTAAAGCTTGGTGTGAACAGGAGTTTAGGGTCACATGGAGGATTCCCTTTGACAAGATATGTGACCACAGAGCCTAGGAGACCGTGGGTTTCCTCACATTCAGCCTCCCTGACTTTCTCTGTCATGTATCTGTCTCTGTTTCCCCAGCTCAGAGCCCGGTGTTTTCCCACTTAGCATCTTCTCTCCGAGGACTCTGGACCATCCGGGCATGCAAAACCGAACAGGGGTTTCAGAAGCTGTTTGATACATACCAGGATTTCCACTCAGGTCTGTAAATTTCTGGAAATGATTTCAAGATGGGATGTGCTGCCTTCTGAGGCCTGACCTCCCTCTCAGGTGGTCTTGCTGGCCAGCATCTCTCTCTATGCCGCCCCTCCTCCCCCTCTGCACACCTACCTCCCCTACCCCTTCCTCTCAGCATCCCCTCTGTGCTCCCCCCTTCCCCACTCACAGCCCTGCTTTTCTCCCCTGACTGGCTTGCATGGTCCTTCCATCACAGTGCTGTGTGGACTTCTGTCTCTTTAAGTTAGGAGTCAGCAAACTTTTCTTTTTTGCAAAGATCCAGATAGGAAATATTGTAGGCTTTGTGTCCTGTCTTTGTTGCAACTACTCACCTTTGCTGTTGTAGCAGAAAGACAGGCAAAGATAATACATCAGCCAATGGCTGTGTTCCAATAAAACTTTCTTTTCAGAACCAGGTGGTCCCTCTTCTTGGCCCCCAGACGGTGGTTTGCCAACTACTTTCAGAGCATGGAGAGTAGCAGACATGATTGACAAAAATAATTTCCTGATTTGCAACCCACTTGATTATACTTTTGTATCAGTGAAGTTGTTTTTCCTAGGTAGAAAATTCAGATTTTCCTCTAAGTCTATGAAATCCTGGTCAAACTTTCCAATAATATTGTATTTTGAAGATAAAATGGCATTTTGAAAGTCACATGCAGATCCTTTTAGCTGATGGTCATGTAGATACCGGCCCTTAAGAATAAACACTGCAGTGCCCTGTAGTGAGGGCAGAAGGTGCTGGAAACAGTGTGAGCTGTGCTGTCTTCTGTCAGAGAGCTGGAAGCAGTCCACCCTGTGAGAGGATGATCTTCACGCTGAGGCCCAGCACTGCAGGGAGCACACCAATGAGATGATTTACTGCCTCCTCTCTTATGATCCTATTTCTGTTCATAACCTGTGTGTCGAAGTTCTCAATCCTTGCTTCCTGGACTGATCCTCTGTGTCCCATATGTTGTCCTGTGTTAGAACCTAGTTTTCTGGAATCTCCAGGATTCTTGGGTGTGTAACTTTGCTTTTCTACCTTGTGTAAAATCTTCTGTAGCTCAGCTGAGAAAATGCTCTCCCTCATGAGAAGCAGCTAACATGGTTTTTCTGTTTATGTATCATGCTTAACGATTCACAAATGCAGAGGCTTGGTTCCTGCTTTTGACGATGTCCCGATGGCTCGCTGTGTATCTGGATGTCACCTGTGCCATCTTTGTCACTGTTGTTGCCTTTGGGGCCCTGATTCTGGTAGAAAGTAAGTACACATGTGGATATTTGTGGTGTGTTTACAGTTTATAGCTTGTTTGTAGTTTTTAAACTCTTGCCATCTTGTCTAATATATACTCTTTGGTTTTAGTGAATTGTATTAAAGTGTTTGCTGCATGTGACTCCTCAGTGTGTCCATGTGAAGTCATTTGTGTCTTGATCAGAACTTTTATCTTTTTTCCATTTATTTATTTATTTACAGTAGGTCCTTGTTGAGACCTCTTTTTTAAGAAAATTTGATTGATTTACAATGTGTTAACTTCAGGTGTATAGCCAAGTGAATCTATTATGCATATCTCCACTTTTTTAAAGATTCTTTTTCTGTACACCATGAACATTGGGGTGCATGTATCATTTTTTTAGTAATTTGCATTTCAATAGATACTTCACATACATTGTGTTTTAGAAAAGAATGTCTGTCTTTGGCTTTCGGAATCTTTAGGAGCAAAGACCAGGTATGAATGTGCCTGCTCCAGCAGACCTGTGGTGCCCTGGGCCCCTGCTTTGGCTCGTTTGATCCATTCTTTTCTTTTTAAGTTTTATTGGGGTATGGTTGATTTACACTGTTGTCTTGGTTTCAGATGTACAGCAAATGAATCTGCTGTACATAAAATAAAGCCACTCTTTTCTATATTCTTTCCCCATATATGTCATTAAAGAATTCCCTGTACTTTACGTAGTTCCTTATTAGTTATCCATTTTAATATTTTACATATGGTAGTATGCATGTGTCAATCTCAGTCTTCCAATTTATCCCACCCCTCCCTTATCCCCTGGTAACCATAAGTTTATTTTCTACACCTGTAACTCTACTTCTGTTTTGTAGGTAGGTTAATTTGCAGCCTTTTTTTAGATTCCTTATATAAGTGACATCATACTCTATCTTTCTCTGTCTGACTTACTTCACTCAGTACTAAAATCTCTAGGTCCAGCCATGTTGCTACAAGTGGCATTATTTTGCCCTTTTTATAGCTGGGTAATATTCCATTGTATGTATGGTACCACATCTTCCATATCCATTGCTTGTTGATGGACATTGAGGTTTGTTCCATGTCCTGGCTATTGTAAATAGTGCTTCAGCAAACATTAGGATGGATGTATCTTTTAGAATTATGGTTTTCTCTGGGTATATGCTCAGGAGTGGGATTGCTGGATCATATGGTAGCTCTATTTTTAGGTTTCTAAAGGAATCTCCATATTATTCTCCATGGTGTTTGTACCAGTTTACCTTCCCACCAACAGTGTTGAGGGGTTCCCTTTTCTCCACATCCTATCCAGTATCTATTGTTTGTAGACTTTTTGCTGATGGTCATACTGATTGGTGTAAGTTGAAACCTCACTGTAGTTTTGATATGCATTTCTCTAATAATTAGAGATTTGATTATCTTTTATGTGCTTTTTGGCCATCTGTATGTCTTCTTTGGAGACTGTCTGTTTTAACCTTCTGCCCATTTTTTTGATTGGGTTGTTTCTTTATTTATTTTTTATATTGAGCTGCATGAACTGTATTCTTTTGGAGAGTAATCCCTTGTCAGTCACTTTGTTGGCAAATATTTTCCCCCATTCTGCAGGTTGTCTTTTTGGCATTTTTATGGTTTTCTTTGCCATGAAAAAGCTTTTAAGTTTTATTAGGGATAAAGTTTAAAAGCTTTAAGCTTTTAAGCTTTATCCCAAATTTTTATGTTTTATTTTATTTTCATTGACCTAAGTGGTGGGTCAGTAAAGAGTTTACTGCAGTTTATGTCAGAGAGAGTTCTCTCTTTGTTTTCATATAAGAGTTTTGTAGTGTCTGTTCTTATATTTATGTATGCAATCTATTTTGAATTTATTTTTGTGTATGTGTTAAGGAGTGTTCTAATTTTATTCTTTTACAAGTAGCTGTCCAGTTTTCCCAACAACACTTACTGATGAAACTGTCTTTTCTCCACCGGATATTCTTGCTTCCCTTGCCATAGGTGACCACAGGTGCATGGGTTTATCTCTGGGCTTTCTATCTGATTCCATTGATCTGTATTTCTGGGTTTTGTGCCAGTAGCATACTGTTTGAATTACTGTAGCTGTGTAGTATAGTTTAAAGACAGGGAGCCTGATTCCTCCCAGCTTCATTTTTCTTCTTTGTTTCAAAACTGCATTGGCTATTCATGATATTTTGTGTTTCCATACAAAATATAAAATATTTTGTTCTAATTCTGTGAAAAATTCCATTGGTAATTTAATAGGGATTGCATTGAATCTGTAGATTGCTTTGAATAGTTTATTTGCAGTAGGTCTTTGTTGAGATCTTTTATCTTTTTATTTTTCTTGAATGGTTTGAGGGTCAATACAACTGTAGCAAACTGATCTTCTGAACATTCCAGGTAGTGTCCTATAGTTAGGAGTTGAGAATCAAGTTTACCATTAAGCTTTTTGTACAGCTTAGATTTTAGCTTTAAGTCTACTTGCATCTCTTGTTTGTAGGGGTCTGGTGTACTGGAATGAGAAAGATTCTCTGTTGCAAAAACAGTATTCTCACTGTTGTGTGGGTACCAGGTGAGCAGCTATTGGAATGTGGCATGAATTCACTGTCCTTAACTGCTCTATACTAATAACACTGAATTGTAGTCATTAATAATGGAACAGTGAGAGTCATATTTTAGATTTAAAAGCACTACCTCTTAGAACCCATTGCCTTGTTTTTGTGGTTTCAATTGCAACTACATTGGATATAGAAAGTGAAGTTACATACTGATAATTGAAGCCATAGGGACAAAAATCTGAATAATGACATGATCTTCACCTATATAATGCTGTCAAGTGTATCTCAATCCAGGTGGGATTAATATGATAAAGGGCAGAAATGATAAGAGAAGCAGAAGAGATTAGGAAGAGATGACAAGAATACACAGAAGAACTGTACAAAAAAGATCTTAATGACCTGGATAACCATGTTGGTGTGGTCATTCACCTAGAGCCAAACATCCTGGAGTGTGAAGTCAAGAGGGTATTAATTTCAAAGCATTACTATGAACAAAGCTAGTGAAGGTAATGGAATTCCAGTTGAGCTATTTAAAATCCTAAAAGAAGATGCTGTTGAAGTGCTACACTCAATATGCCAGCAAATTTGGAAAACTCAGCAGTGGCCATAGGACTGGAAAAGGTCAGTTTTCATTGCAGTCCCAATGAAGGGCAATGCCAAGGAATTTCAAACTACCACACAATTGCATTCATTTTGCATGCTAGTAAGGTTGTGCAAAGAGTTGACTCATTGGAAAAGACCCTGATGCTGGGAGGGACGGGGGACTGGAGGAGAAGGGGCGACAGAGGATGAGATGTCTGGATGGCATCACCAACTCAATGGACATGAGTTTGAGTAAACTCTGGGAGTTGGTGATGGACAGGGAGGCCTGGCGTGCTGCTATTCATGGGGTCCCAAAGAGTTGGACACGGCTGAGCAACTGAACTGAACTGAAGGTTGTGGTCAAAATCTTTCAACAGTACGTGAACTGGGAACTTCCAGATGTACAAGCTGGGTTTAGAAAAGGCAGAGGAATTGGAGATCAAATTGCCAACATTCATATGATCATAGAGAAAGCAAGGAAATTCCAAAAGAGCATCGGTTTCATTGACTATGTGAAAGGCTTTGACTGTGTGGATCACAACAATCTGTGGAAATTCTGTAAGAGATAGGAATAACATACCACCTTACCTGTCTCCTGAGAAACCTGTATGGAGGTCAAGAAGAAGCAATTAGAACTGAACGTGGAACAGTAGACTGGTTCAATATTGGGAAAAGAGTATGAAAAGGCTGTATGTTGTCACTGTTTATTTAATTTATATGGAAAGTACATTATGCAAAATGCCAGGCTGGATGACTCACAAGCTAGAATCAAGATTGCCAGGAGAAATATCAACAGCTTCAAATAGGCAGATGATATCACTTTAATGGCAGAAAGTGAAGAGGAAATAAAGAATCTTTTTATGAGGATGAAAGAGGAGAGTGAAAAAGCTGGCTTGAAATTCAACATTCAAAATACAATGCATGGCATCCTGTTCCATCACTTCATGGCATATATATGATAAAAAGTGGAAGCAGTGACAGATTTTATTTTCTTGGTTTCCAAAATCACTTTGAACAGTGGCTGCAGCTACCAAATTAAAAGATGTTTGCTTCTTGGAAGAAAGCTATGACAAACCTAGACAGAATATTAAAAAGCAGATACATCATGTTGCCAACAGAAGTCCATATAGTCAAAGCTATGTTTTTTCCAGTAGTCATGTAAGGACATAAGAGTTGGGCCATTAAGAAGGCTGTGAAGTGAAAGTTGCTCAGTCATGTCTGACTCTTGGTGACCCCATGAACTATACAGTTTATGGAATTCTCCAGACCAGAATACTGGAATGGGCAGCCATTCTCTTCTCCAGGGGATCTTCCCAACCCACGGGTCAAACCCAGGTCTCCCGCACTGCAGGTGAATTCTTTACCAGCTGAGCCACAATGAAAGCCCTTAAGAAGGCTGAGGGCTGAAGAATTGATGCTTTTGGATTGTGATGCTAGAGGAGACTCTTGAGAGTCCTTTTGACTGTAAGAAGATCAAAGCAATCAATCCTAAAGGAAGTCAGTCCTGAATATTCATTGGAAGGACTGATGCTGAAGCTGAAGCTGAACCTCCCATATTTTGTCCCCCTGATGCAAAATGCTGACTCATTAGAAAAGACCTGGATGCTGGGAAAGACTGAAGGTAAAAGGAGAAGAGGGCAGCAGAGGATGAGATGGTTAGATAGTATCACCAAATCAATGCACGTGAGTTTGAGCAAACTCGGGGAGATAATGAAGGACACGGAAGCCTGGTGTGCTGCAGTCCATGGTGTTGCAAAGAGTCAGACATGATTAGATACTGAACAGCAGCAACAACTTTGTTAATTCTTTATAAATGCATAATATTTTAAAAAATTATTTATTTTTTTGTCTGCACTGGGTCTTAGTTGGGGCACAGGGGATCTTCAGTCTCAATTGAGACAGGCAGGACTTTAGTTGCAGCATGTGAAGTCTTATTTGTGGAATGTGGAATCTAGTTTCCTGACCAGGGATTGAACCCAGGCTCCCTGCATTGGAAATGTGGAGTCTCAGCTATTGAACCACCCAGGAAGTCCCTCATAGTGGGTTTTTCTTTTTTTTAAAACTGTTTTATGGTCTCAATCAACAGAAGTAATATTATGAGTAATACTGTCATTACATGCAAATGATTCAAATATTATAAAGGAGTCCTCTCACTACTATATAAAATAGATAACTAAAAAGTATCTACAGTATAGCACAGGGAACTCTAATTAATACTCTGTAAAATCACTGCAGATGGTGACTGCAGCCATGAAATTAAAAAACGTTTACTCCTTGGAAGAAAAGTTATGACCAACCTAGATAGCATATTCAAAAGCAGAGACATCACTTTGCTAACAAAGGTCTGTTTAGCCAAGGCTGTGAAGAAAGCTGAGTGCTGAAGAATTGGTGCTTTTGAACTGTGGTGTTGGAGAAGACTCTTGGGAGTCCCTTGGACTGCAAGGAGATCCAACCAGTCCATTCTAAAGAAGATCAGCCCTGGGTGTTGTTTGGAAGGAATGATGCTAAAGCTGAAACTCCAGTACTTTGGCCACCTCATGTGAAGAGTTGACTCATTGGAAAAGACTGATGCTGGGAGGGATTGGGGGCAGGAGGAAAAGGGGATGGCAGAGGATGAGATGGCTGGATGGCATCACCGACTTGATGGACATGAGTTCGAGTGAACTCCGGGAGATGGTGATAGACAGGGAGGCCTGGCATGCTGCGATTCATGGGGTTGCAAAGAGTCAGACACGACTGACACACTAAACTGAACTGAATGACATATATGGGAAAATAACTTTAAAAAGAATAGATTATATGTGTATATATCTAGCTAACTCACTTTATTGTACACCTGAAACTAACACAACTTTGTAAATCAACTATACTCCAATAAAAATCATAAAAATAAAGGAGTCTTCTTTGTAAAATGACAGAAGGACCTGTGTGAAGGGTTGAGAAGGAGACTGACTTTATTCCTTTTCTTCCTCATTTAGCTTTGACTCCCGGGCAGGTTGGCCTGGTCCTGTCTCTCACTCTCACACTAACGGGGATGTTCCAGTGGTGCGTCAGGCAAAGTGCTGAAGTTGAGAACATGGTGATGTTAATCTTTTTGTTCTTAGCATTTTCAGGTCACCTTGCTATTAAATGGCTTAAAAGCAATTCTTATGTAAAATAATAACTGTTATTTTTACATCATAGTTAACAAAGTTTTTTTTGCATTCTCCTCCATCTGCCTGTAGTTAATGTAAAATAAAATATATACATCTTTTCTCAGACTTATGTATACCATGTCAGAAAATTTTATATTCATCACAGACTGACTACAGATACAATAAATGTCTCATAGGAGAAAGGTTCTGAAATTCTTGAGAGAATACAGGCTAATTGTTTGTTAACTTAGCAACTTATTTACCTTTTTTTCTTAATGGGTAATTCCTCATTTTGGTAAAAGAGAAGAATCTGATATTTTGAGGTTTATTTAATTAA
The DNA here is from genome assembly GCF_029407905.1 of Bubalus kerabau. Classification (NCBI taxonomy): domain Eukaryota; kingdom Metazoa; phylum Chordata; class Mammalia; order Artiodactyla; family Bovidae; genus Bubalus; species Bubalus kerabau. The sequence continues at coordinate 73,770,573 of NC_073635.1, forward strand.
TATGTTCCTCCACCCCTCCCCACATTTTAGCATTTATTCTTGTATGTTTTGAACACCTGAATTTGCTGGCAGCCCTCCTTTCTGGTAGGATGGGCTCCCTCTCAGAATGTGCTCTCAAAGGTGTGGAGTCATGGTTGTTTAGGAGGCCTTAGTCAGTATGTAAATTATACATTTTGAATATTTGTATCTTCTCCTAAAGGGAGAAAAACAAAGTCTTTCCATGTCAGCCTTCTAACAGAGAAGACAGGGATTAATTATTAAAATGAGTCTTGATGACCATCCAATTCTGCTCATCTGTAACATGTGACCCTTCTGTAGCCACACATACTGATTGGTGTCCATAAGTATTCTTTTCTTTGAAAAAATCCTCTTGTGTTTTCTTCAAATATGAAAGGTGGATCAATAAAATTTTACCATTCATTTCTCTAATGCTTTTAGTTTTAATATAAAGTTGAAGGGAATAGTCGTAAGTAAAAGTGTTGAAGATGATAAACAAGTTTGTAAATCATCCAAGACCTTATCAGACTCCTACTTTTGTCCTTTGCGGATTCTGAGCCTGGGAGGTTCTGAACCATAGAAAAGCAGAAGGTTTTATTTATAGTCTCTGAACATCCATAAATAAGACCCTCTGACACTAACTCATATAATATCATATGCATTTCAGATGATTTCAGTAGAAAGAGGGATCGAATATATAGACCTTGAGAAAGAAGCACCCTGGGAACTTGAGTATCGCCCACCACCATCCTGGCCCCATGAAGGAGAGATTAACTTTCAAAATATGAACTTCAGGTACAGTTTGGACGGGCCTCTGGTATTGAAGAACCTGGGAATGTCCATTGACCCAAGACAAAAGGTTAGTTTAAGCCATTTGCCTCTTTAAAATCCAGCTAAAGGTTTAGCACCACTTCTGCTCTTGGCTTCCTTGTCCGTGTACAGGAGGACTCTTTGTTCCTAACGGATGCAGATTAGATCAGTGACACTGTCCCTGAATCTTTCTTGGAAACTGACCATGGAATGGGGATATCAGCATTATTTTTCTCTGTGTCCCCAGCTCCTTCATGGTGGTTGATGGGCCCTGGGATCCAGGGCTTGATCTTAACCTGACCCAGGACACTATATGTGACACTTAATTATTTGTACGAAGTCTGGGTAGTCTGCCCTGGCTCTCTGTTCCTAACTCTCAAATATTTCATTCCTTTCCACCTTTTATTTATTTTTTTTTTTGTTTTGTTTTTTTTTTTTTTTTTTAGGTTCTTAATTTTATTTTATTTTTAAACTTTACATAACTGTATTAGTTTTGTCAAATATCAAAATGAATCCACCACAGGTATACATGTGTTCCCCATCCTGAACCCTCCTCCCTCCTCCCTCCCCATTCCATCCCTCTGGGTCGTCCCAGTGCACCAGCCCCAAGCATCCAGTATCGTGCATCGAACCTGGACTGGCAACTCGTTTCATACATGATATTTTACATGTTTCAATGCCATTCTCCCAAATCTTCCCACCCTCTCCCTCTCCCACAGATTATTTTTTAAAATATATATTTGTTTATTTATTTGGCTGTGCTGGCCTTAGTTGTGGCACACAGGGTCTTTGATCTTCATCGTGGCCTGTGAACTCTTAGTTGTAGTATGTGGGATCTATTAATAGTTCCCTGATAAGGAATCGAACCCAGGTGCCCTGCATTGGGAGCACAAGTTCTTAGCCACTGGGCTACCAGCAGAGTCCCCCATCTTTTCTTCTTTGTGTTTCTGAAATCTTCTTTTCCTCCCACGGTGCCCTCTGGTTGCAGCCTGCCCCTCTGTCCCTTGGTTTTTGCTGTGGACTTGTCCTCTACTCACCCACACTGAGCTGCCATCCCTCTGTCCTCCCCTAAAGACTGCTTCTTTCTTTAGCACAAATCTGATCCTTACTGGCCTGGGTTGAGCTACTGCTGGAACTGGACCACAGCCCTAAGCCCACTCCAGTGGGGGCCGTCGGTGAGCTTGTAGCCACTAGAGAAGAGCCTGAATCATGATCCAGTCAAGGGTGAGGAACCAGGGCCTCAGATGGAGGCAGGGCCTGGAGACTTGCTCAAAGTCAAAAGCACATTGAAGGGAGCAGGGAAGATCCACATGGAGATGGCAGAGAGGCTGTGACCTGGACCTGCCAGTGTCCATGTCTGCTGGTGATGTTCCTTTCACATTCAGATTGAAGCTCTCAGCTGGGCCAGGATAGAGTTTTAAAGAGACTCAACCAGAGCAGGTAAGGTGGTAGGAAGCTCTTCCCCACCTCCCTCTGAAGCCAGTATGTCTCCTGACTTATGCACACCCCTGCAATCAGACCGTGTGTAGATTCTCCCAAAGCACCATGCCCTTCTGGTTTTCAGTGTGCACGCTGAGCCTCTACCTCAGAGACCTGTTCTCTCCATCATCTGGCTGGTGAACATCTCCTCATTTTCTGAGTTGATCTAATGCATCTTTGAGACCCTCAATTTTTCCTTAATGTCTTATATTTTCTTTTAAGATAGAAATTATGGTACACCTGTTTTCACAGTAGCCAAAAGTTGGAAGGAACTAAATCCTTACAATGAAATATTATTCAGTTTTAAAAAGGAAGAAAATTCTGACCTATGGATAAACCTTCATGATATCTTGCCAAATGATGTTAGCCTCACACAAAGGGAATGGATACTCTGATTCCACTTAAGTGAGATTCCTAGAGTAGTCAAATTTAGGAAGACAGGAAGTAGGATGGTGGTCTCCGGGGACTGGGAGATGGGAAATGGGGAGTTTGTTTGTTTAATGGGTAAGAATTTCAGTTTTAGCAGGCAAAAAAATTTCTCGAGCTTGGCTGCACAACAGTGTGAATATACTTAACACCAAACTGTCCACTTAAAAATTGTTATGTAGTTAAATTCTATGTTATGTGAATTTTTCTGTAATTAAAATAAAAGCTAGCACCTATAGCATGCTTTATAATTTGGAGTCTGTATTGCACAGTAAGTACCTTGAGGTTTTTTAAAATCAGGGAGCATCTTGTTTTCATCTTTGTTCCCCAGAAAGTGGCATTCTGCAGGGCACAGAGAGGGTGCTGAGGGACTGCTGCTTTCGAGGGTGAGTAGCACACAGGTGTGAGCAGGCAGCAACCAACACACACACATACACAAGACAGCTCTGAATAACCGAAAGAACTGATCTTTAAAACTCTCACCACTACAGACTCATCTAGTGGACTGTAGCTGTAATTAAATGAATGATATCCTTGTAACATGAAAATGAAAAAATAAATATTCAACTTAATCCCCAAATGCTACAAATGAAGTTGAGAGCAACTTCAGTTAGTCACAGGGCAAAAGCTGGTCCTAATTTCCAGTTCCCTTGTAGCTCAGGAAGAAGGTGAACTGCTGTGTCAGGAAAACATTAACCACAGCTCTTGATACAATCCTGTCCCCTAGAGCACTGAAGGCAATGTTTGTTTACTCTCAGACAATGTGTCTGTCAGATTTTCCATTGTAAATGTAATTCTCTTAACTTGCATTTGTCTTAAATTTTCCTGAAAGGCATAGAATATGAATTATCTAAGACACTCTGTAGTACAACTTAGGAACATAAAAGATTCTTATTCTTTTTTCTTAAAGCCTGCAAATCATAGGATTATTGAGATTCTAAAATGTTTGAGGGCAAATTAAATTTGGAGACTGAATTAATTACTGCAGCAACTTGACACAGTATCGCCATTAGCTTCATTTTTGTGTTGGGTGATGAAACTCTTCATTAAGCCATTTCACTCCACCTGTGTACATCACAGGTTTCCTCTCCTGCCCAACTGTCCCCACCCCCACCACTCCAGGACACCCTTTTGGTATTGGATTTGATTGAGAGAGGCTACTAGGGAAGGTAGGCAAGGGACATGGGAGTGAGCCAGCTCAGTTAAAGTGGGGCTTTATTCTCTTCCCCTTGTTTCCTCTTCTGTCCCAATTCCTGGATGTTAGAGTCAATAGGAAAGTGTAGTAGGTACTATGCAGGACTTTAATCACAGAAGAAATGGCAAGTGAAAATAAAGAACCAGGACTTCCCTGGTGGTGCAGTGGAGAATAATTCACCTGCTGATGCAGGGGACACTGGTTCAATCCTTGGTCTGAGAAGATTCTACATGCCGCAGTGCAACCAAGTCTGTGTGCCACAACTGCTGAGCCTACATGCCACAGCTACTAAAGCTTGTGCTCAGCAACAAAAGAAGCTATCTCAGTGAGAAGCCCATGCACTGCAACAAAGAGTAGCCTGCCGGGGTCCAGCCCCGGCTGGTCCAGGGTATTCAAAGGAGAGACGGCGTAGGCGAGGGTCAGGAAACAACTGCTTAATTACACTTTAATTAAGGATACAAAGAGTAATAGAATGAGGATAGCTCAGTAGGAAAATTCAGTGGAGAAAAGAGGCTGAGTAGCTTGGTTTACGCAGGAGACCAATAAAACTTCAAGACAAGAAGTTTGCACCACTTACGCAGGCCGCAGGCATCCTTCCGTTCTCCCAAAGGAGAGGAGACACTGAGGCCTCCCCGGTCGGATCTTAGAAGCCCAGGCATAATTAGCAAGCATGGTGGGTTCTGCGCTCCAGATGGAGACTCAGCCAGAATTTGAAAGAGAGAGTGACATGGGGAGACCAAGTTTTGGTGAACAAGGCCCGCACTTTATTTTCCAAAGTAGTTTTTATACCTTAAGTTATGCATAGAGGATAATGGGGGAAGGGGTGGAGTCATGCAAGGACAGCAGTTCCTGGTTCTAATCGAAGCCAGGCTTTCAAACTTATCATATGCAAAAGTTCAGGTGATTGACATCATCTTCTGGCCCGGAGGCCTGTTAACATTTTAAGAAACTTATTTTTCTCTAAAGGTGATTATTCCAAAATCAGGCACCAGCCTCCAAAAAAGCATTGGACAAAGCTGCATTTTACATTTCTATACACCCATTATATCAATCAATACACTGCCAAGGACACAGTAGGTAAGGAGTATGGAGACTTAGCAGCAAACATTGGCCCAACAAGTGAAAAACCCTTCACCAATACAATTTCTAATCAATCTTTTAACTACTCAAAGGAATCTGTGTTTAGGCAGTTTAGAACATCTCCTGCCTCTCACAGTTGGGAGGCTCTGAACAATCACATGTGGCCAGAAAAACCTATTCAGGCAGGCTAGAGGATTTCCAAAGGAGTTTTTAGGTTGAAACACTGTCACACCCAGGAATTATTAACTGGAGCTGTAAGCTAATTCTTTTTTCAGAGAGGTAGTTGGGGACAGCCCCCGGTAAAGTCAGAGGTATAAGTGAAAGCACAAAGCAGAAAGTAGGCAGACTCAGGTTTGGGGGGTAGATGCTCGAGAATTTCCAGGGGGACTCCTGAGGCTTGATCCCACCTTTGCGTATGCCTCCTTCCTCATGACCTTTGTCATGGGCGGAGTTCCTCACGCTGGCTCCCAGCAGTGATTGAATTCCTGTTGAGCTATTCCAGATCCTGAAAAATGATGCTGTGGAAAGTGCTGCACTCAATATGCAATATGCACTCAATATGCAATATGCCGGCTCCCGGCAGTCGCCCACACTCATCACAACTAGAGACAGTCTGCACACAGCAATCATGACCCAGTGCAACCAAAAATTAAAAAAGAAAAAAAAAAGCGTGAGGTAAATAGCACCTTAGAATTCCTGGTTTTCTCAACATGGGCTGCATTTTTTATTTAGATGATTTCGTGTTTGATTTGATCATTTTAGAGAGTCCTGGGCCATATTAAAGCATTTTTCAGCTCTTGAGGTACATTGATTTTGTTTGTTTTTTTCTCACAGCTATAACTTGGATAATAATTTTTACAGATGCTTACTAGACCTTGCTATAATGTGCAAAAATATTAGTTTTCTATATGTTCTCTTTTTTATGTAATGTTTTCTTGTAAACCCCTCCCTTCACTCTCAGCTTGCCCCCCTTCCCCTGCTGGCTTCCTCATTCCTTGTGACTCAGACTGTGGTGCCGGAGCAGCAGCACCTGCCTCTCCTGGAGCTTCTTAGAAATGCAGGGTCTCAGGCCCATTCAGATCACTTTCTCAGCATTGCATTTAAACAGGACCGCCTAGTAAATTCCTTTCTCTCCCACAGGCAGTTTTTGATGACTGATAACCTGTAATTTCCAAAAAATGTCCTTTGACGGTTTGAAACTGAGCTCATGAATCACCTAAATCCCTGTTGTGACTGAGCAGGAGGCACAGAAAGATCTGTGCCACTTACCGTACATATACTTACTTTTATATTCTATAAATAGCATATTCAAAAGCAGAGACATTACCTTGCCAACAAAGGTCTGTCTAGTCAAGGCTATGGTTTTTCCAGTGGTCATGTATGGATGTGAGAGTTGGACTGTGAAGAAGGCTGAGTGCTGAAGAATTGATGCTTTTGAACTGTGGTGTTAGAGAAGACTCTTGAGAGTCTCTTGGACTGCAAGGAGATCCAACCAGTCCATTCTAAAGGAGATCAGCCCTGGGTGCTGTGTGTAAGGAATGATGCTAAAGCTGAAACTCCAGTACTTTGGCCACCTCATGCGAAAAGTTGACTCATTGGAAAAGACTCTGATGCTAGGAGGGATTGGTGGCAGGAGGAGAAGGGGATGACAGAGGATGAGATGGCTGGATGGCATCACCAACTAGATGGAAATGAGTTTGGGTGAACTCCGGGAGTTGGTGATGGACAGGGAGGCCTGGTGTACTGTAATTCATGGGGTCGCAAAGAGTCGGACATGACTCAGTGACTAAACTGAACTGATATTCTATAAATCAGGCCTTTACAGTATAATCTAATTCTGTATGATTCCACTGCATTTCTTTGTGCCTTATCACAGGCAGTTTTCATCCTGTGTCCCACCTTTCCTCACACCAGCCTTCTCCAGGGATGGAGGAGTTTCCCACGGGCTCAGCCCTGCCTGGAACTGGAATCAGAGATAGCTGAGCGAGGTAGTCAGAGATTGCTAAGCGTACATGTGGCTCTTTCACCACCTGATGAGATGAAATATGAGTCTTGCTGCCCCAAGCAGGGCACGAGGTCTCTTTGACCTGTTCCCCAGGCACCATGTGCCCCACTCAGCTGCAGGTTTCTCTCAACCCAGCTGTGGGTGCCGGTTCCTCTTGCTGACAGCTGGCCCACCTGACCTCAGGCACACTCTTGCTCCCACTCACCAGGTACATGCCTGTATTCACATCATGCTTTAACTCTTTGGTTGTAGGATCTCTATGTTAGGCCTGTGCCTTTAACTGCAGCTACACTTCTCCCCACTTTCTCTGTTCTGGCTACACAGAGGGACATGATAAGGTGCCAGGCCATCTAGGGGATAAGGAGGCCATCAGCAGATGGATAAGAGCCCGAGGATATGCATTTGAGTCCCATCCTGTGACTTATGGGCTCTGACATTTCAGGCAGAATAATTCATCTCACTAAGCCTCAATCTTTTCTTTTGCAAAATGGGAGAAGTAGGATGTAACCTGTAAGGTTGTTGTACAACTTAAACAAGATAAGACATGTAAAGCACCCAGCATGGGGATCAGAATAATTGCTTGGATAAAGATGGCCATCATTTTCATCAGGTGTAAAATGACCATAACCACTTACACTGCAAAGGTTGTATATCCTTTGAAAAAAGAGATGTTAGCCATTTGAAATTATATTTACAGCTGTAGGATCCATCTACTGGGTCTGTCGTTGTCCACCTTATCATATACCTAAATAATATGGTAATAGATTTTCCATAAATTTCTCTGGCCTGAGTTAAAAATCTCAGCTCCCAATGGAAGCTTCTTTGTCTCAGTACACCACAGGTAATACAAATAAGACAGTCAAATCCCATACAGAGTCTGCTGTCAACATGTACAGTTCATCTGAAGAAACAAGAAAATGGCTATATTAGTCTTGTAAGCTAGAAAGTGGTCACAATTTTTATAGAAGTTTTAACAAAAACGGCATAACATCTGTTATGGTTGGGACAAGCCCAGATGAGGGGACAGGGAGAGTATTTCCAAGGATTTAGGTATGTGAGACAGACTTAGTGATGTGTGGTTAGGGTTTTAGCAGGTGGAGATGCATTCAGTGGAAATGCATGTGAATGTGCTTTAGGAGGTGGGGTCAACATAAGCAAAAGCATGATGCCCTGATCCAGTTAATGAAGAACTAGGCACCTGCAGAGCATTCAGGAAAATCAGCTACCAGGTGTGCAGCAGATATTTTCATGTTCAACCCTGACAACTCCCGAGTCACCCCAAGGAAGCCGACTTGTGGATATGAAGGATGGAGAGGTCAATGGGAACAGTTTTGTAGAAGAGATGTCCTGGGGTGGAGTGATGGGCTCAGACCCGACCATTGGGAGTTTAATCTGAGAAGTGAGAGCAGGGGGACCAGAGTGGGCAGATGTGGGAGGCAGGGAGCCTGGAGCTGTTGTGCCTCCAGGAAAATGTCCCTGGAAAGTGATTGTACTTTTGGGACTCAAACTGATGTCGATTAAAACAAAGATATAACACCCATGTTTGTGAATGTACAGGGAAACGAGTTGGTATCTTATTTCTGGAGAGTAGGTTAGCAGCCTAACAGCTTCCTCTGAAAGTGTTCATATTGATTCTCAGCAGTTCCACATCTGAGAATTTATCTGAAGGGAATGATTGAGAGTATTTGCAATAAAAAAAAAAAGATTTAGCTTCAAGGATATTTAATAGAGTTATTTATAATAGAAAAGTATTGGAGACTGCCTAAATATCCAGCAGTAGGGGATTTGTTAAATGATCACATATACTGTCGTATTTTGTAGCTATTAGAATAAATATTCTTATGAAATACTAAAAACACATAACAGTATGTTCATATTAATCTCATTTTGTTTATATATGTGAACTTGTGTCTTTAAGAACACGTACAGAAGTCTCAACAGTAAAAACATCATCTTGAAATGGTTTTTTCAGAGTGCTGAGTATAGCTAATATTTATTTATTTTTCAGATTAATTTGCACTGATTATGATTAAGGATCATAATCATAAGACATAGTTTTTTTTTTATAAATCGTAAAATAAATCATGAAACAAAGTTTGTTTCAACTTGTTTTTTAAAAGGTAGTGCAGCCTGGCACTCCAGTGCTGACTGTGGATCTTAAAATGAGGAACTGAGTCATGAAACATTGCAAGAATAGAGTCTTCAGGGCTTGGCTCCATGCTGGACACAGGGAAGTAAGGTGGACAGTTCAGCCCCTGAGCCTGGGAAAGAAGTAGTGAGAGTAAAGTAGGGAAGATGGAGGAAGGGGTTGTTTTGTGTGGGGCATTGGGTGTTGAATATGTTGACCTTGATGTGTGAAGAGAGATCCAGGTGCAAGTGTCTAACAAGTTGGTGTCATCATCAGAGACCAACCTGGTTGGAAAAACAGAAAGGGGCCATTTCAAAGCAAATAAAATAATATTTTCTCCAAGTGTCTTTATAATTTTGTTTATTTATTTTTGTCTGAGCTGGGTCTCTGTTGCTGCTCGGGCTTTTCTCTAGTTGTGGTGAATGGGGACTCCTCTAGTTGTGTGCCGGAGCTTCTCATTGTGGTGGCCTCTCCTGTTACAGAGCACAGTCTATAGGGCTTCAGTTGTTGTGGCATGTGGCCCCAGTGCTTTTGGTTCTCGCATTGTAGAGCACAGGCTCAATAGTTGTGGTGCATGAGCTTAGTTGCTCTGTGGCATATGGGATTCTCCTGGACTAGGGATTGTCCCATGTTTCCTGTACTGGCATGTGGATTCTTTACCACTGAGCCACCAGGGAAGCCCTCCAAGTGTCTTTAGATTGAATAATGTGAGCTTACTGATACTGGTGACACTCTCCATAGGCAATTGGTAAAACCCCTTAGTTACCCAGAAAAGATATTCAGACTCTAGTTTTGATGACTGAACTGTAGGATAGCCAGAGCCAGATTTTCTTTGAGTTGCCTTCTTTTTGGGGGCCTGTGGCCATGGAGCATGTGGGATCTTAGTTCTCTGATGAGGGATTGAATTCACACCTCCTAAGATTCTGTGGAAACACAGAATCTTAACCACTGAACTGCCAGGGAATTTCCCACCATCCCCCTCCCCCTTTTTTTTTATTCTTCTCACTGGAGTTTGGAACTCACAGTCCTGTGGTCATGAGCAGTCCCGTGTCCCTACATATCTCAGTTCATTTACCCAAAGTCTAAAAATGTTCCTGTTTGCACAGATGGATCAGTTTCAGGAGAGCTGATAACATGGGAACATCCATACATTCTCACAGATACAGTTCTCACCTGTGTCCTGATGTGTGTTGATTTATGTATGAGAACACCCAGAAATACAGGCACACCTGTTTTATTGTGCTTCAGAGATAATACATTCTTTTTTTTTAAACAAATGTACATTTGTGGCAATGCTGTGTCAAGCAAGTACATTGGCACCATTTTTCCTACAGCATTTGCTAACTTCATGTCTTTGTGTCACATTTTGGTAATTCTTGCAATATTTCAAAATGTTTCATTATTATTATGTTTGTTATTCTGATCTATGATCAGTGTATTTTAATGTTAAGGTCTCAGATGATGGTTAGCATTCTTTTAGCAATAAACTATTGAAAACTAAGGTATGTACATAATTTTTAATATATAATGCTACTGTACACTTAGTAGACTACAATATAGTTCAGTTCAGTTTAGGCACTCAGTCGTGTCCGACTCTTTGCAACCCCATGAATCGCAGTACGCCAGGCCTCCCTGTCCATCACCATCTCCCAGAGTTCACTCAAACTCACGTGCATCGAGTCAGTGATGCCATCCAGCCATCTCATCCTCTATCATCCCCTTTTCCTCCTGCCCCCAATCACTCCCAGCATCAGAGTCTTTTCCAATGAGTCAACTCTTCGCATGAGGTGGCCAAAGTACTGAAGTTTCAGCTTTAGCATCATTCCTTCTAAACAACACCCAGGGCTGATCTCCTTTATTTTTTAATTTTTTTTCAATATGTATTTTTCTTTTTTTTTAAATTAATTTATTTTAATTGGAGGCTAATTACTTTACAATATTGTAGTGGTTTTTGCCAAACATCGACATGAATCAGCCACGGGCGCACATGTATTCCCCATCCAGAACACCCCTCCCACCTCCCACCCCATCCCATCCCCCAGGGTCATCCCAGTGCACCAGCCTTGAGCACTCTGTCTCTTGCTGGATCTCCTTGCAGTCCAAGGGACTCTCAAGAGTCTTCTCTAACATCACAGTTCAAAAGCATCAATTCTTCAGCGCTCAGCCTTCTTCACAGTCCAATTGTCACATCCATACATGACCACAGGAAAAACCATAGTCTTGACTACATGGACCTTTGTTGGCAAAGTAATGTCTCTGCTTTTCAATATGCTATCTAGGTTGGTCATAACTTTTCTTCCAAGGAGTAAGCGTCTTTTAATTTCATGGCTGCAGTCACCATCTGCAGTGATTTTGGAGCCCCCCAAAATAAAGTCTGACACTGTTTCCCCATCTATTTCCCATGAAGTGATGGGACCAGATGCCATGATCTTCATTAATTTATTTGAATGGAGAAACAAAAAATTCATATAACTTGCTTTATTTTGTGATATTCATATGATTGGGTCTGTCTGGAACCAAATGCAGGATATCATTTAGTTCTGCCTGTACACACACATGAGCCACATATGTACACACTACAACCTGCTGGTGTGCAGAGAATGGTCCATCTGTATTATATGGATTAGGGTTTAAAATAAGGTACAAAATGTCCTGAGAAACCTGTATACAGGTCAAGAAGCAAGAGTTAGAACCAGACATGGAACAACAGACTGGTTAAAAATTGGGAAAGGAGTACCTCAAGGCTGTAAATCGTTACCCTGCTTATTCAACTTATATGCAAAGTACATCATGTGAAATGCTGGGCTGAATGAAGAAGCTCAAGCTGGAAGGAAGATTGCCGCAAGAAATATCAATAACCTCAGTTGTGGAGATGACACCACCCTTGTGGCAGAAAGCGAAGAAGAACTAATGAGCCTCTTGGTAGAAGTGAAAGAGGAGAATGAAAAAACTGGCTTAAAACTCAAAATTCAGAAAACTAAGATCATGGCATCGGGTCCCATCACTTCATGGTAAATAGATGGGGAAACAATGGAAACAGTGACAGACTTTATTTTCTTGGGATCCAAAATCACTGTGGTCAGTGACTGCAGCCATGAAATTAAAAGACACTTGCTCTTTGGAAGAAAAACTATGACAAACCTAGAAAGTGTATTAAAAAGCAGAGATATTACTTTGCCAACAAAAGTCTGTATATAATCAAAGCTATGGTTTTTCCAGTAGTCATGTATGGATGTGAGAGTTGAACCACAAAGAAGGCTGAGCACCAAAGAATTGATGCTTTCCATCTGTGGTGTTGGAAAAGACTCTTGAGAGTCCCTTGGACTGCAAGGAGATCAAACCAGTTGATCCTAAAGAAAATAAACCCTGAATATTCATTGGAAAAACTTATGTTGAAGCTCCAATACTTTGTCTACCTTTTAAGAAGAGCCAATTCATTGGTAAAGACCCTGATGCTGGGAAAGATTGAAGGCAGGAGGAGAAGGGGATGACAGAGGACGAGATGGTTGTATGGCATCACCAAATCAATGGACATGAGTTTGAGCAAGCTCTGGGAGATGATGAAGGACAGAGAAGCCTGGCATGCTGCATTCCATGGGTTCACAAAGAGTCAGACATGACTGAGCAATTAAACAACAACAACAAAATATCTAATAGACATTGTATTATCTTTGTAAGATAAATAGCTAAACCCAGTTTTTCTTATATTTAATTTCTATAAAGATAAATTCTTCTTTAAATTGCCATGTTTGATTTGACAGACTAAGGTGGGAAACTTTAGAGATTCAAATCAGAAAATATGATTCAAATATTAAAAATATGAAAAGTTCCAAGAATTCTGATTATATTGCTCAGAAAGATCTGGTTGTTTTCTTTAAAGCTATGAGTTTTAAAATTGTACTGATTTACAGATGATTGAAACCATGTCTTACACTCTCATCAATTCCAGATTCTAAATAGAGGTGAAATCATCTCTTGGAAAGCTTCCTTCAGGGAATTTGCAGTTAGGCTTCCCTGGTGGCTCAGACGGTAAAGAATCTGCCTGCAAGGCAGGAGATCTGGGTTTCGTCACTGGGTCAGGAAGATCCCCTGGTATAGTAAATGGCAACCCACTGCACTGTTCTTGCCTGGAGAATTCCATGGTCAGAGGAGCCTGGCGGGCTACATTCCCTGGGGTCGCAAAGAGTCAGACAAGACTGAGTGACTAATACTTTCTTTCACTTTCAAACTCATGGGTAAAAAAGGCCAGTTTCTGCATATGTCCATATGTGCAGTTTTTTTCCTTACCAGCATTTAACCTGCATTGTATAGATTCTTTAATCTTATTGTTAGTCACTTAATTTCTCTCTGCTTTGGTTTTAATAAATAGACTGACACTTGACATGTATTTTTCCAGGGTTCACTTGTAAGTATTAATTTGTTAATTAAATGCCTTTTGTACTGCTCCGATGAAAGGTCCCATGTAAATAGCAAATTTTGTTTATGTTGTTTTTATCTCATTATGTGCATTTTGTCTACTGGCCTCTGTCTTTTAAGATTATGCATTTTATATTTTAAGAAGTTTCAAGATAGAATATAATTAAGATATTTAATATCAGGAAGTGACTTCATTTTTCTTTTTTTAAATATAAATTTATTTATTTTAATTGGAGGTTAATTACTTTATAGTATTGTATTGGTTTTTCCATACATCAACATGAATCTGCCACAGGTATACACATGTTCCCCATCCTGAACCCCCCTCCCACCTCCCTCCCCGTACCATCCCTCTGGGTCATCCCAGTGCACCAGGCCCAAGCATCCAGTATCATGCACTGAACCTGGACTGGCGATTTGTTTCATATATGATATTATACATGTTTCAATGCCATTCTCCCAAATCACCCCACCCTCTCCCTCTGCCACAGAGTCCAAAAGACTGTTCTATACATCTGTGTCTCTTTTGCTGTCTCGCATACAAGGTTATCATTACCATCTTTCTAAATTCCATATATATGCATTAGTATACTGTATTGGTGTTTTTCTTTCTGGCTTACTTTACTCTGTATAATAGGCTCCAGTTTCATCCAAAGAATAATTCCTCTTAAAAGATCCCTGAGAAAGTGAGTACTTGTTTGTGTATAACACTTGTGACTTGTTGACATTGCTGTAAAATTACCCATTTAATTCTCAAGGTCAAATTACCCAGGCAGTAGGAATAAAGCTAATTTAAAAACTGACTTCTTATACACAACTTAGGCGACTGCTGTTTTTTCACTGCCAGCAGATTTTTTTTTTTTTTTGTCATCTTCTTGCTTTAGTTACGAATGTTAGTTACACACATCCATACACATTTATACACATACACCACACACGCATACATTTCTCTCCCTTTAACATACCACATAATTATGTGATAATCACAGAAAACAATTTTCAGCATATTAAGCATTCCTTCAGGGAAATCTGAATAAAATGCATGGCATCTTAAGAAAGCATAGAAATCACTCGAGTTTATATTATATATTCTTGGATTCATGGTGGCCTCAACCAGGAACATTTGTGAATATCTGCCATTTTTGGTTGCCACAATTTGGGGGTTGCATCTGGTGTCTACTGGGTAAAGTTCATGGCTACTATCAAACATCTTACAATATACATGAGAGTCTCCTGACCCCCCAACAATGAATTATCTAGCCCAAAATGTCACCAAGACCATGCTTGAGAAACTATAGACTACACTTCATATATAATAGAACTTTGAAAATTCATCTTCAACAATCAGGGTTTCTCCTAGGTTTGTTGTATCCTGTTAATTCTTAATCCCACTTGGTCTCTTTACAGCGTGGCATTGTGGGAAGAACAGGAGCTGGAAAAAGTTCCTTCATCGCTGCTCTTTTTAGATTGTCAGAACCCGAAGGTGGCTTTCGGATTGATGGGATCTGGACAACCAACATTGGACTTCATGATTTAAGGAAGAAAATGTCAGTTGCACCTCAGGTATACACATCAGAGCATCTCACATGTTCTTTTTATAAAGTATCTAAGTTTAGTTGGTTTTAATTTGATTTTTTTTTTTCAAATTACATGGAAGGGTTGATCCTTTTTTTCCCAAAAAAACACATTTTTAGCATCAGGTATTTTCAACAGACATTTTCATTGGATACCATGTTTTGTTTCTTTGTTCATTTGTTTAGTTTTGTGTGCATGTGATTTAATAACTTACTGAGATACATTTCTAGACTCAGTCTTCCTCAGTTGCCACAATTTTATCCACTGACAACCACATAATTCTGAGAACAAAAGGATAAATGGTTTGTTTAGTGCTAGAGAGGTTCCTATAGTGAAACATGACTTTTAAGTGTCTTATAGATGGAATTTTGCTGTGGGAAATGATGACATCTTTTCAAGATGATTATCTCCTTAGGGGACTTTCTGTGAAACTGTAGAGCTTTGAGAATTACAGGGTATATAGATCTTCGGGGAGACGTTGACAATTCATCCATTAGTGATAATTTTCACCAGGGAGGCAGTACAGAATAGTGAGGTAGAGCAGGGGACAAAGAATTCTGTCTCTATGTACCTCAGTTTTATCTGTCTTACAAGGTAACTAACAGTACCAACCCCTTGAGCTGTTGTGAGGACAAAATAGGTCACTAAGTGTGCAGTGCTTCACATAGACCCAGATGTGATTGCTGTGATGGTGGAGCATTGAATTGGCCATCTTTTCCTGGATTCTATTTTCTTTTTTCCTGTGTCTTAAAGAAGTATAACTTTCAGGGAATGTTTTGGAGACTGGATTATATGCATAGTATCCTGTCATTCCTTATGGTTAATTCACTCAACATATTTTCGTGAATAGTTACTGAGAAATTACTATCCTCCAGGTATATAGCCAAGGGCAGCCTAGATTCTGTGTCCTCATCTTCCATCCTGCCCTCTGCTTTGATAGACTTACTGATTTTTAAAAAAAAGAATTTGAATTTTTTAATATACTCGATAATCATCTACCCATAAAAGGAAGCTCAGAAAAATACCCTCTTGGGAAAAACCGAGATGAAATGTGACAAAATGAGCCAGGCAATTGTGCTTCCTAGAATGTGGGTGTAATATGCCCTGAAATGCCTGTTTATTAGGAAGCATATAGAACATGGCACCCAAAGGGAGGGAGCACGTGGGCTTGGGTACAGATGTTGCTACTTCCTTGTGGCCTCTAAAATACCTGAAATTACTCTTTAAGTACTTTGAAACCAAGATATTCTTTTTGGACTATAGTGAAATGCCACCTCACAACTCTTAACATGTCTACTATCAAAGAAAAGAAAGAGAATGACAAGTGTTGGCAAGGATATAGAGAAATTAGAATCCTTGTTCATTGCTAATAGGGATGTAAAATAGTGCAGTATGGAAATCAAGTTGGTGTTTGCTCAGAAAAGTTAAAGATAGAATTATTGTATGACCTAGCAATTCTACTTTAGAGTATAAACCCAAAAGAATTGGAAGAAAGGTCTTGAAGAGATACCTCTGCATGCATGCTATAATAGCACTATTCTCAACAGCAAAAAGGTGGAGGCACCCAAGTGTTCATTGACAGATGAATCAATAAAGTGTGGTGCTTACACGCATGAGTTCAGTTCAGTCGCTCAGCTGTGTCCGACTCTTTGCGACCCCATGGACTACAGCTCACCAGGCCTCCCTGTCTATCACTAACTCTCGGAGTTTACTCAAACTCATGTCCATTGAGTTGGTGATGCCATCCAACCATCTCATCCTCTGTTGTCCACTTCTCCTCCTGCCTTCAATCCTTCCCAGCATCAGGGTCTTTTCAATGAATCAGCTCTTCACATCAGGTGGCCAAAGTATTGGAGTTTCAGCTTCAACATCAGTCCTTCCAGTGAATATTCAGGGCTGATTTCCTTTAGAATGGACTGGTTGGATCTCCTTGCAGACCAAGGGACTCTCAAGAATCTTCTCCAACACCAAAAGCATCAATTCTTCAGCCCTCAGCTTTGTTTACAGTCCAGCCCTCATATACATACAGTGGAATATTATTTCACCTTAAAAAAGAAGAAATTCTGACATATGCTACAACACAGATGAACCTTGAGGAAATTAAGTGGAATAAACCAGTCACAAAGGACAAATACTGTATGATTCTACTAAAAGGATGTACCTAGAGTACTAAGTTCATGGATATAGGACTCAGAATGGTGGATGCCAGGAGCTGCTGGGAAAGAGGAGCTGTTGTTTAATGGGTACAGATTTTCAGTTCTTTAACAGGAAAGGAGATCTGTGGCTGGAAGGTGGTGATGGCTGTACAACAATGTGAAGGTATTTAATACGACTGAACTGTGTACCTAACAGAGAAGGCAATGGCACCCCACTCCAGTACTCTTGCCTGGAAAATCCCATGGACGGAGGAGCCTGGTGGGCTGCAGTCGATGGGGTCGCTAAGAGTCGGACACGACTGAGCGACTTCACTTTCACTTTTCACTTTCATGCATTGGAGAAGGAAATGGCAACCCACTGCAGTGTTCTTGCCTGGAGAATCCCAGGGACGGGGGAGCCTGGTAGGAGGCCGTCTACGGGGTCGCACAGAGTTGGACATGACTGAAGCGACTTAGCAGCAGCAGCAGTGCACCTAAAGGTTGTTAAGCTAGTAAATTTTATGTGTATTTTGCTACAGTTAAAACAATTTTTATTCGAAGGTTTCCCATTCAGGAAAAATGGGAAGAAATTTTTAGCACATTCAGTCTCCATATTTAAAAATTTACTCTGGCTATTAGATTTATGACTTGTGGTTACAGTAGAAAATAAATGAATTTAGATTCCCAAGTTTTATGTTTTGATGGTACTCATCTCTGAAAGGGCCAAGTGAAATTAGTTAACAGAAATAAAGGGCATGTCTATAAAGTCCTTGTATGAAAGGCTTTAGAAACATGCCCTACATTAGTTTTAATGCTTCTCAATAGGAAAATGTTGTATACTTGTGTACATAAAATAATTCGATAAACAAATAACATTAGATTATTCTTGGCTCTGCCAAGAATATTTGGAACGACATCTGACCAAAGACTAAACAAACCTTTGTATCAACATGCTTTGGTTCTGTCCTGTTGGTTTCCACCCTTCCTTTGAGTATGATCTATGTGCACACTCCAGATAACATGCTTACAAAATAGTACTAAGGCTTGTACCCATGTAGTTTCCACTTTATATGCCTTTGTTTCCAAGATTGCAATGTTGGTTGATCAAAGAGAGAGAATCTATAGAGAAAGTGCAATGTGTAAAGGGTCCCAGAAAACCATTCAGGAGGCAGACAGGGGTAGAATGTTTGAGTGTAGACCAAGTGTCCACATGACCCATAGTTTTATGTCCTCTCTGCCTCATATGGCTGTGGGGCCTTGAGGATGTCACTCAGCTTCCAAACTTCAGTGTCCTTGTCCTTGAACTGCATCTGGTAATCATTGTCACAGATTTTCTGTGAAGATGTAACTGGTTGAGGAATGTTTGTGCCCATGTCTGGTTCTTAGGAAGGCTCAGTCAATAAGGACTATTATTATTCTTAAGGATCAGGGCACAGACCTTTGGGTATTATTTCTGCTTAAGTATAAAGAGTAACACCTTCTGGAGTTACTATACTCTTTAGTTTCTGCTAATGTGTTCATAGTCCTTGGTGATTTTCTTTATATTTATTGTTACAATATAAACTAAGTTGTTTCTATAAATATAAATAGTAAAGCAAAGAAACCAAAAACAAAAAATGCAATAGGAATTTTGGGGAAAAGTATAACAGAGAAATGTGTCTGATGTTTTTCCACCAAGACCAAGAAGACAGACTAGCATTTTTTGTACTTTGATTTCTGGTTCCCCTCCCACCAGCTTCTTTCCTGACTGTCACCTTGTACACACTGGTACTTACTGACTGACTTATACACCAAGACCTCTGGCCTTCTCAGCCTGCCCCTCACTCTTTCCTTTCCTTGAGGACAGAGCCTATATTTCTCATGTCTGTCATTTTAGAGCTTGTTACAATCCCTGGCAAGTTACATGAGTATTGATAACTCCTAACATTTGTGGAATAACTAACACATCTTAGCCACTTTTCCTACCATTCCTGCCGGGGTCCAGCCCCAGCTGATCCAGGGTATTCGAAGGAGAGACGGCATAGGCGAGGGTCAGGGAACAACTGCTTAATTAAACGTTAATTAAGGATATAAAGAGTAATAGAATGAGGATAGCTCAGTAGGAAAATTCAGTGGAGAAAAGAGGCTGAGTAGCTTGGTTTACGCGGGGGACCAATAAAACTTCAAGACAAGAAGCTTGCACCACTTATGTAGGCCGCAGGCGTCCTTCCGTTCTCCCGAAGGAGAGGAGACACTGAGTCCTCCCCGGTCGGATCTTAGAAGCCCAGGCATAATTAGTAAGCATGGTGGGTTCCATGCTCCAGATGGAGACTCAACCAGAGTGAGAGAGAGAGAGACATGGGGAGACTTTTGAGGAACTGATCCCAATTCTTTATTTTCCATGGTCTACTTTTATACACTGAGATGTTATGCAAAAGTCACGCGGGGTCAGCAGTCCTGACTTTTATCAAAGTCAGGTGCTTCATACAAATGTATACAGAGGTCTTAGGGGTGTTACATCATCTTCTGGCCAGGGGGCCTGCTGACAATTTACGACCCTCTCCTTGTGACAGCGGTCAGTCAACCAGGACACTTATTTCTCCAGGGGTGATTATTCTTAAAACAGACGCCACCCAAATAAAGTTACATTCCTATAGGGTGAGGGTGTAGTGGGTTTTAGTTAAGGAAAGAATTTACTTAGCCTAAGGTCTAACGTGATTGATATCAAAGGTTAATACTTATTTCTTTTATATATTCATTAATGTGTGTAAGGGCAGGGGATATGGAGACTTAGCAACAAACATTGGCTCAACAAATGAAAAAACCCTTCACCAATACAATTTCTAATCAGCCCATTATACTTATACTAATAATTTTCTAACTTTTCTAAGGAACCTGTTTTTAGAAGGTTTAAAGCATCTCGTGCCTCTCACGGTTGGGAGGCTGTGAGCAATCACATGTGGCCGGACAAGCCTGTCAGGCAGGCTAGAGAACCTTCAGAGGAGTTTGTAGGTTAAAACACTCCTATCACGCCCAGGAATTATTATTAACTGGAGCTCTAAGTTAACTCCTTCTCCGAAAGAGGTGGTGGGGGACAGCCCCCCGTAAAGTCAGAGGTGTAGGTGAGAGCACAAAGTAGTAAAGTAGGCAGGCTCTGGTTATGGGGGTAGATACTTGAGGATTTCCAGGGGGACTCCTGAGGCTCGATCCCGCCTTTGCAAATGTCGAGCCTCCTTCCTCATGACCTTTGCCATGGGCGGAGTGCCTCATGCCGGCCCCCAACACATTCCTGCTTAATCCTCACAATTCTTTTGTTATCCTTACCTAACAGATTTAAAAACGAGGCATGGGGAGCTTATCCCACTTATCAAGTAAGGGACAGAATTAGAACTTAATTTCTATGTGTCTTTTTTTTTTTTAAATTGAAGCATAGTTGATTCACAGTGTTTCAATTGTATAGCAAAGAGGTTCAGTTGTATACATTTATATATATAAAAGTTTATATAAATATAGGTATATATATTATATATGTGTGTATATATGTGTATATATATATATTTTTTTCAGATCCTTTTATCATAGGTTATGGCAAGATATTACATATAGTTTCCTGTTCTATGAATAGATCCTTTTAATCTATTTTGTATATAGTAGTGTGTATCTATTATTACCAGATTTCTAATTTATCCCTCCCTATCTCTTTTCTCTTTGGTAGCCATTATTTGTTTTCTATGTCTGTGAGTCTATTTCTGAGTTGTAAATAAGTTCATTTCTACCATTTTTTAAGATTACATATATAAATGACCTAATATGATATTTGTCTGTTTCTGTCTGACTTTATTTCACTTAGTCTGACAACCTCTGGGCCCCAATCTTTATTGCTGCCAGTGGCATTATTTTATTCTTTTTTATGGCTGATAATATTCCATTGTGTGTGTGCATGTGTGTGCATATCTAACATTTTCTTTATCCATTCCTCTGTCCATGGACATATCTTGGCTATTGTTAACTAGTTCTGCTGTGAACATTCGGGTGCATGTATCATTTGAATAAGAGTGTCTTTTCCGGATATACGCTGAGGATTAGAGTTGCTGGATCACATGGGAACTCTTTTTCTGATTTTTAAGGAACCTCCACATTGTTTTCTGTAATAGCTGCACCAGTTTACATTACCACCAATAGTGTAGGAAGCTACTCTTTTCTTCACACACTCTCCAGCATTTATTATTTGTAGACTTTTTAATGATAGCCATTCTGATTAGTGTAAAGTCATACCTCATTGTACTTTTGATCTGCATTTCTCTAATAATTAGTGATGTTGAGTATCTTTCCATATGACTTTTGGCCATCTGTATTTTTCTTTGGAGGAATGTCTATTTAGGTCTTTGGCCCATTTTTGGATTGGGTTTTTTGTATTTTTGATTTTGAGCTGTATAAGCTATTGTATATACAGGTGTTTCTAGCATTTATATAGACTAAAAACAAAGTATCAGAAAGAGAAATTAGGGAAGCAGTCTCATTGGACATCATGAAAAAACAATGCTAGGAAAAACTAGGAATAAACCTACCTAAGAAGGCAAAAGACCTGTAGTCCAAAAAGTATAAGATGCTGATGAAAGAAATTGAAGACAACACAAACAGATGGGAAGACATACTGTGTTCTTAGATTGAAAGAATCAATATTGTTAAAAATGACCATACTATCCAAGGAAATTTACAGATTCAGTGCAATCCCTATCAAATTACCAATGGCATTTTTCACAGGACTAGAACAAAAAAGAATTTTTAAAAAATTTACTCAGAAACAGAAAAGACCTCAAATAGCCAAACAATGCTGGAGGAATCACAGTCCCTGACTTCAGACTATACTACAGAGACACAGTAATGAAAAAGTATGTTACTGTCTCAGAAACCAGACACATGGATTAATGAAACAGAATAAAAAAACCCAGATATAAACCCATGCAATTATGGTCAATTAATCAAAGACAAAAAAGGTAAGAATATGTAATGGATAAAAGACAGTCTCTTCAATAGATAGTGCTGGGAAATCTGGAGAACTATATGTAAAAGAATGAAATTAGAACATTCTCTAATACTATAGACAAAAATAAAGTAAAAATAAATGAAAGACCTAAAGAGTTGTAAGACAAGATCCTAGAGGAAAACATAAAATTCTTTTTGACATAAATCACAGCAATATGTTCTTGGATCTGTCCCCTAAAGTCATGGAAACAAAAGCAAAAATAAAGGGGACCTAGTTAAACTTAAAATAATTTGCAGCACAAAGGAAACCATAAATAAAACTGAAACGACAGCCTATGGAATGGAAGAAAATATTTGCAAATGTTGCAACCAACAAGGTATTAATTTTGAAAATATACTAACAGGATTCAAATTTAAAGAGATTGCCAGCTCCAGAGCCTGGGCAGTAAGTTACTCTGCTTGCAACTTCAAGTGGTTGTTGAGTGTGGTCCATGTACAACTGATTTGTATCATGATTCATATGCCTGCGTGTGCATACACACACACAGAGGAACAAAAATTTCACAAATAACATTACTCTTGCTCTGTGCTCTGATATTTTCTGTGATACCAGTTCTATTTTAGTTCATATAAATGACAAAATGATGGTCATGAGGCACAAAGTTGATTTCATGATCAACTTTGAAATGGCTGCACCAGCCACTTTCATTGGCTGCACCTGCAGTTTGACAAACACTGCCCCTTGGTGTCCCCCTGTTGGGCTGGGCTCCTGTTCCATGTTAGTATCACACCAGGAGCTTCACTGTTATTCCAGATTCTCAGAGCAGCCCTGCAAGGCTAACCCCAGTTTCCAGTAAGTCTTGGGAAGGTTAATAATTTATCCCGAGTCTACTAACTAAAGTGCAGAAAAATCAGAACTGAAAATTGTCTGACTCCAAACTTATTTTTTTCAATAAATGTTAGTTGAACTGAATGATGTTCTCATCAGATATTTTACTGAATTTTTCCTACCATCACACTCGAAAGGGTTGCCCATACCATAACAAACATAAGTATGGGGCAAAGCCAGAAGATACTAATCCTACTGCCCTGTTCCTTATTTGGACAGCATCCATTTTGAAATGGGTTTATTTATTTATGTGTCTTGGGCTAGTAAGTGTCAGGAGAACATACTCAAAATCTTACCCTCTCCAATCAAGAGCCCTTTACAATATCTTTCTGGCTCAGAGGTGAAGAAAGTCTGTTGGTTTGGTTACTTGAAGTTAAGTTGTCTAAGTGTGAAAACTTAAATCTCTCTTCCCCCAAATGAGAGGGAAGCAGTGATGCTTGTGTCTGAACACCCTGATTTAGGGAACCTGGGAAGCTGAGAGCAGACTCTGCAGAAGGGGATCCCAGTGCTGTTTCTTTGAGTTGCCCAACTCAGGTAACCCACTCAGATAATGAACTGGCATCCTCTTCCCTGGCTTCCTGCTTCCTGTGATCCTTGGAGCAGCAGCGAGCTGCCGGAGTCCTCTTTCTCTCTCTCCCAGGCTCATCCCAACATTCTGCTGACCCCACAGAACAGATCAGATTGGGGGATATGGGATAGCAGTAAGGACCTGGGTAGGAGCAGAGACAGGGGAGTGAAGACATAGACCATCCGTCTCGGTGTGTGTTGGGGGGGGCAGCTTTCAAAGATGAATACTGTGTTTTTAAGAAGGTACTCCTCAATTTGTGTTCAAAATTTAAGGAATAAGCAAAAATGAAAGCTCTTCCTAAGTAATTTCCTTGAACAGGACAGGTAGCTGATGTATGTTCATCCTTTGTG
Source organism: Bubalus kerabau (assembly GCF_029407905.1). Classification (NCBI taxonomy): domain Eukaryota; kingdom Metazoa; phylum Chordata; class Mammalia; order Artiodactyla; family Bovidae; genus Bubalus; species Bubalus kerabau. The sequence goes on from NC_073635.1 coordinate 73,794,591, forward strand.
CTGAGGATCTGAAGTAGTTAAGTATGTTTCCCAGAAAGAACACTGATTGAGATTATGTTCAGGGAGTAGCTGCTTATCTGAAGGGATCTGGAAAATGAAGCGAAGATAGAAAAAAGAGGAATATAGGGGAGCAGCCTCCCCTTGCCTGGCCGTGTCATTTGTTTTAACCTCATGGAAACAGCTGAAGGATGAGAAATTGCCTGCATGTTGGAATCGTAGGTTTGATAATTAAAAAGAGTAAAAGAGTTTTGTGAAAATCTGAAATAGAATGATGGTTATTCCCCTAACAAGGAACTCTTACCATTGCACAGATGGTTGTTTATTCTTTGATCCTAAATTCAAGAGTTTTAAGGGAGACCTTAAATTTGGGTCTCAGGATTTTTCAGTTCAGTAATCATTTTGAAATGTATGGCCAGTGATTTCACTGCTTTGGAGGCATATTGGCCACTTAATCAACTTTGTGCAAATAAAGTTCCTTTTATAATGTCTTTTTAATTTTGTATTTTATTTAGTGATACACATTTTTTGGTGGCACACCCTGAGTCTTCTGCATTCATTTGTCTCTCACCAGACTTAAAACAGAGACAATATTGAAAGAAGATACAGGAGGCTGTCTGAGTGTCATTCTTCTTCATGACTGGGGAAAAGAAATGTCTGTCTTCTTCATCTTTCTTTTCAGGTTTTCTTGAAGTGAGGAGGAAAGTCCAACCCCCAGGCCAGGCAGGGTTTTGAGACTGGTGATTCCGAGCAGTTCTGGGCACATGTGGAAACGTCAGGTCTCCTCTTGTTCCCACATGTGTGCCTCCCCTTGTTCTGCCCCCTTTACTGGAAGGAGCCAGTTGGGCTCCTCTCCTGCTCATATTCTTGTGACCTGGCTTACTAGAGCCTTCCAGAAGAAACTTAAATGGCCTACCTGAGCTTATAGACAGGATTCTCTCTTGAAACTTGGAAGGACCCTTATATTTTTAGAGTAATTTACTTGTGGCTTCTCCAAAAGTAGAACAAGAAAAGTTGTTTAAATAATTTTATTATGACCCAGGTCATAATGGGTTTCAGGTCATCCTAACCTTGCAGTTAGTCGTAAGGAGGCTTTGTGTGGCAGGTCATCCTGACGCACAGGTGAAAAAATGTGGGGATCAGGTTGATGCAGAATCCGAGGAGATCTCTCCATGGACAGAAATGCTACAGACCCCAGGAGCTGACTTCTCTTTGCACGTGTGGGGATGTTCCTTTCACACAAATGGAGAGATTCCATATCCTAGAAGACTGTTTGACCAGTGGAGATAAGAGCCTAGTTTATTCTTCAGTGAGTGAAATTGCTCAGTCGTGTCCAACTCTTTGTGACCCCATGGGCTGTAGCTCACCAGGCTCTTCTGTCCTTGGTATTTTCCAGGCAAGGATACTGGAGTGGGTTGCCATTTCCTTCTTCATGAGATCTTCCCTGACCCAGGGATTGAACCCAGGTTTCCCACATTGTAGGCAGACGCTTTACCATCTGAGCCACCAGGGAAGTCTGGTCTTCAGTCCCAGTGTGTAAATATTTAATGGTTTAGCTTTGAGGCAAAAACTTCAACTAATCATGCTATTGATATTTCCCAGTCACACTAGGATTGACAACTAATTTATGTAGATCTTGATGTAAAGTTTCTCAAGTAATTTTATCCTCAGTTTGCGTGTGTGTTCTTAAGCCGATATTCCCAGAAAGGCATTTAAAAAAAATCAAATCCTCCTTTCTCTTCTTCAGTTTTTTTCTTAAGATAAAAAGCTTCTTCAACACTTCCTTCTTCCATTGATGTTCAGTAGTCTGGAGGATATTTTGTAGCACAATTTGTACATGGAAAATTATTTTATAGATAATGTTTTCTAAACATACATTTGCAACTTTATTATTAATAATTACAGTGAGTTTTGATATTTTATATTGTTAATTTTTACAGAACAGATTTTTAATTCTGTCCTGTAAGCATTGGAATGTAATGAAAAGAGGTTAAGGTAATAACATTCACTATTTTGGGATATTTAGGAACCTGTTTTATTCACTGGAACAATGAGGAACAATCTGGATCCTTTTAATGAACATACAGATGAGGAACTGTGGAATGCCTTAGAAGAGGTAATTTATTAATATAAATGTAATTAACTTGTTAGCATCAGTATCCATGTGTGTACATTTAAAGCATTGCAGGCAATTAAGAGGAGCTTAATACTTTAACTGACTTTATTTACCTCCTAGAAGAGTATTGATGACATATGTGCACTTAAAATGTTTGTTAATTGATAATGATGAAAACCAACAATATAATGTGATGTTTCCATTTTAGCTTTTCCCTTAAAATCCCAAATGACAGCACATTATCTTGTCCTTAGCAGAGCACTAAATTAGATGATAAAGCTGTGGGATCAAATTCTACTAGTGATCTAGTGATATGATTACCCTAACTACCCTCCAGTGTTCATTTTATTCTTCTGGTCTTAGGGAACATCTACTAAGTGGAGACAAGAGTAGTTTTTCATTATTAACTGAAAGATGTGAATGAGATAAGACCAATAAAATGAGGAAGTTTCATAGAAAAGTATCTATTAAAGTATATTATAGAGTTGGAATGTGAGAAGAAGACAGAAGACAGAGATTCGTGCGGTCGTGTCTGACTCTGCAACCCCACAGACTGTAGCCAGCCAGGCTCCTCTGTCCATGGAATTCTCCAGGCAAGAATACTGGAGTGGGTTGCCATTCCCCTTTTCAGGGGATCTTCCCAGCCCTGTGGATCAAACTTAAGTCTCCCACATTGCAGGCAGATTCTTTACTGTCTGAGCCACCAGGGAAACCCTGGAATGTGAGAATGATTATTTATTGGTGATTATGTCATTTTAATGCTGCAGCATGAATGTAGGTAACAGAACCCTGGAGAATTTGCCAAGTTTTTATATGGACAGATTCATTTCTAGAGAATTTTCTGTCGTTTGTGTCCTGTTTCCCCTTGCCCCACTACTTTGAATTTCCTTACCCTTGCATGAAACATTTTTGCCTATTAACTTGCTGTTGGTTTGAATATTTAATGCAAATTATTTTGTGTATTTGCAGTTATTTTGCAAATCAGTTCTACTGATGGCAGAAACTCTAGACTTCTAAACCATAGACTGTCTTTGAATTTCTCATAAGACCTATCTCAGTCTTTTGGTTTTAAATAGTAAGCAGGTGCATTCCTATAAACTAACAACAAAAGATCAGAAAGAGAAATTAGGAAACAATCCTAATTTGCATTACCGTTGCAACAAAAAGAATAAAATACCTAAGAATAAACCTGCCTAAGGAGGCAAAAGACCAGTACTCAGAAAACTGTAAGATACTGACAAAGGAAGGATATATCATGTTCTTGCATTTGAAGAATCAATATTGTGAAAATGACTGTACTACCCAAGAATCTACAAATTCAGTACAATCCCTGTCAAATTACCAATGATATTTTTCATAGAATTAGGGCTTAAATTTTTACAATTTGCATGGAAACACAAAAGATCCCAAATAGTCAAAGCAATCTTAAGAAATAAAAAATGAAGCTGGGGAAATTAGGTTCCTTGATTTCAGACTACATTTTTAAGTTGGCCAAAAAGTTCATTACATAACCCAAATGAACTTTTTGACAAACTCAATGCAGAGCTACAGTAATCAAGATGATATGGTATTGGCACAAAAAACAGAAATATGGATCAATGGAACAGTATAGCGAGCCCAGAGATGAACTCACACACCTGTGGTCACCTAGTCTGTGACAAAGGAGACAAGAATACAGGATGGAGAAAAGACATGGCTTCAGTAAGTGGTGCTGGGAAAAGTGGACGGCTGCATGTAAAAGAATGAAACTAGGACACTACCTAATACCATATACAAAACTAAAGTCAAAATGGATTAAAGACATAAATGTAAGACCAGACACAATAAAACTCTTAGAGGAAACAAAGGAAAAACACTGTTTGAAATAAATAATTAATAACTTTTTGATTGCTCTCTTCATTTCAGGGAAGTGTGGCATAGTTCTTTAATTTTTTGTTGTTACACAAATCTGAGTGATTGTTCGTGTTGTTTTGAATTGCTGTGTTTGTCATTTAGTGTTACCATTTCGGGAAACTCTGAAGTCTATAATATGTAGATGAGCCTTGACTGTGAGCAGGCCGATTTGGAGGTCATGCAATTTCTAGCCAGTAATTCTAGTTTCTGAAGGATGTCAGCACTGAGTTTTTACACACCCACCTGGCTTTCCAGCAATGTGGGGATTTTGTTTTCCTAAATTGGGTCAATTGCTTTACCTTCTCCTGCCCAAAAAGAAGCGCACCTCTGATTTCATTTAAGTTTGTGAGTCTATAGTGAAATTATAGACGAGAAGAGGGGAGAGCAGTAAACCATCAATGTAATGAAAGATAGGATGATCCACGGATCTTGAATTTACAAGACAGATTTAATGATGAAGTCATGACATCTTAAAAAAAAAACAAAACTAAATACTGGTAAATTATTTTTCTATTTGTTTCCCAGCTGATATATTTTTTCACAGATTCTCAGGTAGAAAAATTAGTCTAGAATTTTAGAACACATTGTTCAATGGACAGAGAGGCAACGTTAATATAAATTCTAAAAATGATGAATTGGTAGAAGGGGTAGATAATATTAAGATATACCTTTATTTAAACTATATTTGAAACTTTCTATAAAAGACAATAGATGTGAGTTTATTTCAAAAGTGAAGTATGTGGTTTCTGTGTATTGCTTGTGGAATTGACCCTCGTAATTTTGGTAATATCACTTAGAAAAATCATCCCATCATTGTATTTCTCTAGGAACTTCTTCTTTATGACTGTTTTAAAGAAAACCTACCAAACCTTTCATGAAAAACATGCAGATGTGATAAAGAAAAATTCCTAAAGAAATAGAATAATGGGGTGATTTATCACTCTAAGTGTGTGTGTGTACATGCTGTCGTGTCTGACTCTTTGTGACCCTCTGTGGAACTGTAGCCCGCCAGACTTGTCTGTCCATGGAGTTTTTCAGGCAAGAAATACTGGAGTGGGTTGCTGTTCCCTACTCCAGCGGATCTTCCCAAACCAGGAATCGAACCTGCATCTCTTGCATCTCCTGCATTTGGCAGGATTCATAACCACTGTACCACCTGGAAAGCCTGTCACTCTAAGAGGTGATCACTAAATCAATAAGGTCATTTTTTAAGTTAATTCAAAACCCTAGTTACTAGTTTGTATGTGGTACCAAACTGGATTTGTGAACCCAAACTCACAGAGCTGGCCTGAGAGCAAGAGGGAGGGAATAACTATGTTCTCCTCTTTTAAACTCTTCTAATTCTGTTTCCTCCTCCTTCCTTGGCAGAGATAGATGTTCAGAAGGGAGACAGTTCTATGGATGCTGCCCATCTCATCTTAGTTATTTTTCAAAATATGCTGAAAATACATTTTTCATGTACTGAAAACTAGCCACCTTACTATAAATTGACAAAAGTTCATCAGAAATTAGTGTTGATTGGGGCACTAAAGAGCAGAGGCAGAACCACAAATAAAACATAAATGTACCTGAAGATGAAGCATTTTATCACTCAAAGGTTAAAAGAGCACAGTAGATAAAACTCTTGAAATGAATCACCAATGTTTTGCTTCTGTTAAAAAAAAGTAAAAACAAAACACATAGATTCTGGGATGTGAAATTAAGCAAATGGTCTGTCCTGTCAAAACTGGGGAAGAAATCATGCAGTCAAATGTTCGATATTGATCGTATCTCTGTTCAGGCAGAAGTGTGTCTCATCACAGAGGAAACTAAGATAAGGAAACCTGGGCATCAGCAGCCTGTGCATCAGGAACCATGTGATTCAGTCCTTGCAGTGGAGACAGGTCACATGTCCATTTTCTGGACCTTGTATTAAGGTTAATGGGCTGTCCCTTTACTTCATTTACTGCCAGTCCTCCCTTTACTTCATTTACTGCCAGATAGGGAAGTAAAACCTCTTCCCTATCTGTTGATTGCATTTCAGCATCTCCTTCCAGCCCACACCAGCCTTTCTTTTTGAAAAGTAAGAAGGTTCCACAAAATATAGAAACCATCTGACATCTGTGTTGACCTCGTGATGGATATTGGTGCCTGGTTAGTAGATAGAGTACATATAGTAGGTTACATTGAAAATCTTTATGGTGACAGAAATAGGGTGCCTTCAATTTCAGTGTATTATTTTTCAATTTTTCTATATTCTTTTATTTTCCCCAAACTCAAAAACAGTCTGAAGGATTCTGTACTGAGATGTATAGTTTTGAATAGTATTATTTACATCATTTTCCTTAAATCATAACTTTTTCAGTGCTTTCCACTGTTTAAAGTGTGATGCTGTGATATCTTGGATCCAGTTAATTGTTATAAGAATACATTCCTTTTACACTTACACTTAATGAGAAAATAGTGTTATATGTAAGTTATTTATCTATGTGGATTTATTTTCTAATTTATAGGGATAGATATGTCACACAATGGGTTTCACTCATGCCTTCATTCGTATAGCCAACAAATATCTCCTGAGAGCTTGTTAGGCAGAGTTGCAGATTCTGGGGCTATCACAGCAATCAAAAGACAAAGTCTCTACCCTTTTGGAGCTTAAATTCTCTTGGAGAAGGTAGAAAACAAACCAGTGCATATGTAACAAGGTCTCAGTGCTGATACATGCAGAGGAGGAAAATGGAGCAGAATATGAAGAGGGGCTAGCTGAAAGCATTATTAATATGGGCAATATCTATTGATCTGTCATAAATTCTACATGTACTGATTCATTTTATACTGTATCAATCTTAGGAGGTACCCATCTTTATAATTATGATATTAGTCTTAGAGTTTAGGAAGCTAAGGTAGAGTAAGTTTAGTAACTTTCCATGTAGGCAGAGCCAGGAAGGACTTAATCCAAGCTGTCTGGCTTCAAGTCTCCATTTTTTCTTTTTTTCTGTGCTTTTCTTCTTTGCTGCTTGCAGGCTTTCTCTAGTTGCGGCAGACAGAGGCTACTCTTCGTTGCAGTGCACAGCTTCTCACTGACATGGCTTCTCCTGTTGTGACACCTGGACTCTGGAGCACACAGGCTTCAGTACTGTGGCCTGCAGGCTCAGGAGTTGCAGCCTGTGGGCTCTAGAGTTGGGCTCAGTCGTTGTGGCACGTGGGTTTTCTTGCTCCATGCCATGTGTGGGATCTTCCTGAACCGGGGATGAAACCCATGTCCTCTGCATTGGCAGGTGGATTCTATTTTTTATTTTTTAACTTTACAATATTGTATTGGTTTTGACATATATCAACATGAATCCACCACAGGTATACACTTGTTCCCCATCCTGAACCCTCCTCCCTCCTCCCTGCCTGTACCATCCCTCTTTGTCGTCCCAGTGCACCAGCCCCAAGCATCCAGTATCGTGCATCGAACCTGGACTGGCAACTCGCTTCATATATGATATTATACATGTTTCAATGCCATTATCCCAAATCATCCCACCCTCTCCCTCCCCCACAGAGTCCAAAAGACTGTTCTATACATCAGTGTCTCTTTTGCTGTCTTGTATACAGGGTTATTGTTACCATCTTTCTAAATTCCATATATATGCGTTCTTAACCACTGGACCACCAGGGAGTCCCAAGCCTCCAATTTTTTGTTTTTAAATTTTCAAGTCACAGGAACATGGAAGGAATAGTATGATGAACACATATACACCTTCACCTGATTCATCAGCTGTTAGTATGTTCCCATGTTTTCTCCATCTCTTCTATAATCTATATTTTGCTGAATTGTTTGTAAGTTGTAGAAATGTTTATTAAAAGTTGGATTTCACCTTGAAATACATAAATGTACACCTTGTAAGAACAAGAACATTCTTTTATATGCCCTAACACAGTTATCTCAATCAATAAATTTCATAGTAATATTATACTATTATCTAATATGTTTTCAGATTCTCTAGTTGTAACTCCTACTTATTATTGTCTCTGCTTCTATTGTCCTTCTTAATACTTGAGTATAAATTGATTTTGTCATTACACTATGGACAGCTTTTATATTCATATATTCTCATAACCATCCCTGACTTATAAATGAAGACAGTCTCAAAAAACAGAATTTTATGAAAAACATTTCCCCTCACAACCCTTTTTCCTCATGAAGTAGATATGGACAAACTTGAAGAAAAGTATAAAATGAAATTAGTGATTAGATGTCATCCAAGTCAGAGGCAAGTGTGAGTCAGGATGTCAGTCTTAAGCAAATCCAACCACTTGCACCACACTCCAAATCTTACCCTTTAGATTTTGTGTACTTTTCATGTTAATGCTACATAACAATACTATATTTAATCTTAATTCAGAATTCCCCTTTCGTGGGATTGGACTCCATCAGGAGCACAATTCAGGTTCACATTTATAGACGTGCTTCAGCATTTTGGATACCTGAAAAATGAAAACTGCTCACTCACCCTTGGTATGTTGTTATCTGACATTGTAATGTGTCAGATAACTTATCAGCCATCGCTCATCAATCTGTTGGTCTCTTAATTTGAAGTGTATGCCTTCTTTGTTCTTCAAGTATAGGCTGAGTTTGGTTCTTGCTCTATATTTTTCCAAAGCAAATATTCATTGAACTGACCCCTACCACCAAATGTACTTTCAGATTATCTTTGGCAGTTAAAGTTTGTTTTTTCTAATCTTATGAGTACAATTTTATGAAGATAGATTAATATAAACATCACCTATATCCATACTCTGGGGGAAATAAGATGTTGTGTCTTTGTTTTTCATGAGTTTTCATTCACTCACTGCAAGACATTTATGACACTAAAAAATGCACTTGATTGGCCCACTATTTATAGAATTAAACTTGGGAAAGAACCATCACCAGAGCAGGTTCCAGTATTACTGATGTATAAGGTGCAGTTTGCCATTGTTTGAATTTGTGTATTTTAAACTTCATCACATGGTAAAGTGCTGGTAAGATTATATCTTCAGAGAAAAAGAATTATTGTAAAAATTTTTTGAAGTTTTTCTTTAGTGTACCAACTCCTATGCAAAATGAACTTTGGGAAACTTGACGCAAACATAAAGATTGTTTTAACTTTCCTGTTTAAACCACATTGGGAGAAATAGCTTCATTTTTTGAGAGGCTTCCTTAACTAATCCCTAGGTTGGGTTTCTTGAGGCTGTCCTGTGGCAGGGATGAGGGACATTGAGATCTTTCTGTCCTGACTTGACCCCACCATCTTTCTCAGTGAATGCTCTTTAGAAAGAGCTCTCCCTATCACCTGGCTGTACATGTGTGATAAATAAAGAAGTCCTGACGACATCAGAGTTCTAATGTGTAAGAGGCTTGTCTGTTTCAGTAGCAGTTTGCTTAGGAAATGTCATTCTTTCTGTATCCACAGGTGCAACTTAAAGACACCATTGAACATCTTCCTGGTAAAATGAATACTGAATTAGCAGAATCCGGATTGAACTTCAGTGTTGGACAGAGACAACTGGTGTGCCTTGCCAGGGCTATTCTCAAGAAAAATCAGATATTGATTATTGACAAAGCCACATCAAATGTGGATCCAAGGTATGGAGCTGGGGCCCAGGAAACCTTAAATCTGATTTCTAAATGTGGTAAATGGAAAACATTTAGTGATTCTTAGAAATGTTTCTAAGTGTTCTCTTGGCCCCATGGTATCTCTTGGTAATATTAATTCCAGAAAACAAAGGAAAAACTAAGACTTGTTATAAGGGGTTAATGTTGTTTTGAGGCATCCTGAGAGCTAGATTCCTAAATCCAACTCCTTATAGTTTAAGCAGTTTTAAGGGAAGACTATTTTCTGTCATTTTATGAAAAACAGTTAATTTTTAAATAGACTTTTTATACTTAGTTTTTTAGGAACAAGATTACATGTTAACATATTGATTAAAAAAAAACCATAAAAGTATCATGATATTTTTAAGTCTTAATTCTGCTTTTCCTGTCTTTATTGAACTAAATCAATTTCTTTGATTCTAGAACTGATGAGTTAATACAAAAAAAAATTCATGAGAAATTTGCCCAGTGCACTGTGCTAACCATCGCACACAGGTTGAGCAACGTCATTGACTGTCAATGGATATCGGTAAAACCCACACCGTTTTTGTTGTATTCATTTATGTTCAATTTCTCAATGTATCCTTCCTTGTAAAACTTGATAGGAACCTCCAATAATGTAATTTTCTCTTAGATTCTCCTCACTTTCCTGAAAATTGTTGTTGTTTAGTAGCTCGGTCATGTCTGATTCTTCGCGACCCCATGGAGTGCAGCATACCAGGCCTCCCTGTTCTTCACTATGTCCCGGTTTTTTCAAACTCATGTCCATTGAGTCTGTGATGCCATCCAGCCATTTCATCCTCTGTCATCCCCTTCTCCTCCTGCCTTCAATCTTTCCCAGCATCAGGGTCTTTTCCAATGAGTCGGCTCTTCACATCAGGTGGCCAAAATATTGGAGCTTCAGCTTCAGCATTAGTCCATCCAGTGGATATTCAGGGTTGATTTCCTTTACGATTGACTGGTTTGATATTCTTTCAGTCCAAGGGACTCTCAAGAATCTTCTCCAGCACCACAGTTTGAAAGTATCAATTCTTTGGCACTCAGCTTTCTTTATGGTCCAACTCTTACATCTTACATCTACTGGAAAAACCATACAGCTTTGACTAGATGGACCTTTGTTGGCAAAGTAATGTCTCTGCTTTTCAATATGCTATCTAGGTTGGTCATAAATTTCCTTCCAAGGAGTAAGCGTCTTTTAATTTCATGGCTGCAGTCACCATCTGCAGTGATTTTGGAGCCCCCAAAAATAAAGTCTGACACTGTTTCCACTGTTTCCCCATCTATTTCCCATGAAGTGATGGGACCAGATGCCATGATCTTCGTTTTCTGAATGTTGAGCTTTAAGCCAACTTTTTCACTCTCCACTTTCACTTTCATCAAGAGGCTCTTTAGTTCCTCTTCACTTTCTGCCATAAGGGTGGTGTCATCTGCATATCTGAGGTTATTGATATTTCTCCCTGCAATCTGATTCCAGCTTGTGTTTCTTCCAGTCCAGTGTTTCTCATGATGTACACTGCATATAAGTTAAATAAGCAGGGTGACAATATATGGTCTTGACATACTCCTTTTCCTATTTGGAACCAGTCTGTTGTTCCATGTCCAGTTCTAACTGTTGCTTCCTGACCTGCATACAAATTTCTCAAGAGGCAGGTCAGGTGGTCTGGTATTCCCATCTCTTTCAGAATTTCCCACAGTTTATTGTGATCCACACAGTCAAAGGCTTTGGCATAGTCAATAAAGCAGAAATAATGTTTTTCTGGAACTCTCTTGCTTTTTCCATGATCCAGTAGATGTTGGCAATTTGATCCCTGGTTCCTCTGCCTTCTCTAAAACCAGCTTGAACATCAGAAAATTCATGGTTCACTTATTGCTGAAGCCTGGCTTGGAGAATTTTGAGCATTTACTAGCATGTGAGATGAGTGCAATTGTGCAGTAGTTTGAGCATTCTCTGGCATTGGCTTTCTTTGGGATTGGAATGAAAACTGACCTTTTCCAGTCTTGTGGCCACTGCTGAGTTTTCCAACTTTGCTGGCATATTGAGTGCAGCACTTTCACAGCATCATCTTTCAGGATTTGAAATAGCTCAACTGGAATTCCATCACCTCCACTAGTTTTGTTCATAGTGATGTTTTCTAAGGCCCACTTGACTTCACATCCCAGGATGTCTGGCTCTAGGTCAGTAATCACACCATCGTGATTATCTGGGTCATAAAGATCTTTTTTGTACAGTTCTGTGTATTCTTGCCACCTCTTCTTAATATCTTCTACTTCTGTTAGGTCCATACCGTTTCTGTCCTTTACCGAGCCCATCTTTGCATGAAATGTTCCCTTGGTATCTCTAATTTTCTTGAAGAGATCTCTAGTTTTTCCCATTCTGTTGTTTGCCTCTATTTTTTTGCATTGATCTCTGAGGAAGGCTTTCTTATCTCTTCTTGCTATTCTTTGGAACTCTGCATTAAGATACTTATATCTTTCCTTTTCTCCTTTGCTTTTCGCTTCTCTTCTTTTCACAGCTGTTTGTAAGGCCTCCCCAGACAGCCATTTTGCTTTTTTGCATTTATTTTCCATGAGGATGGTCTTGATCCCTGTCTCCTGTACAATGTCATGAACCTCATTCCATAGTTCATCAGGCACTCTATCTATCAGATCTAGGCCCTTAAATCTATTTCTCACTTCCACTGTATAATCATAAGGGATTTGATTTAGGTCATACCTGAATGGTCTAGTGGTTTTCCCTACTTTCTTCAATTTAAGTCTGTATTTGGCAATAAGGAGTTCATGATCTGAGCCACAGTCAGCTCCTGGTCTTGTTTTTGTTGACTGTATAGAGCTTCTCCATCTTTGGCTGCAAAGAATATAATCAATCTGATTACAGTGTTGACCATCTGGTGATGTCCATGTGTAGAGTCTTCTCTTGCGTTGTTGGAAGAGGGTGTTTGTTATGACCAGTGCATTTTCTTGGCAAAACTCTATTAGTCTTTGCCCTGCTTCATTCCATATTCCAAGGCCAAATTTGCCTGTTACTCCAGGTGTTTCTTGACTTCCTACTTGTGTATTCCAGTTTCCTATAATGAAAAGGACATCTTTTTTGGGGTGTTAGTTCTAAAAGGTCTTGTAGGTCTTCATAGAACTGTTCAACTTCAGCTTCTTCAGCCTTACTGGTTGGGGCATAGACTTGGATTGCTGTGATATTGAATGGTTTGCCTTGGAAAGGAATAGAGATCATTCTGTCATTTTTGAGATTGCATCCAAGTACTGCATTTCGGACTCTTTTGTTGACCATGATGGCTACTCCATTTCTTTTGAGGGATTCCTGCCTGCAGTAGTAGATATAATGATCATCTGAGTTAAATTCACCCATTCCAGTCCATTTGAGTTCGCTGATTTCTAGAATGTCAACATTCACTCTTGCCATCTCTTGTTTGACCACTTCCAATTTGCCTTGATTCATGGAACTGACGTTCGAGTTTCCTATGCAATATTGCTCTTTACAGTATCGGACCTTGCTTCTATCACCAGTCACATCCACATATCTGAGGTTATTGATATTTCTCCTGGCAATCTTGTTTCCAGCTTGAGCTTCATCCAGCCTGTCATTTCGCATGATGCAAATACATTAAATAAGCAGAGTGACAGTATACAGCCTTGATGTATTTGTTTCCCAGTTTGAACTTTATTTGTATTTCTTTCTTTAGAAATAGATGTACCATGTTTTATTGCACTTCCCAGATACTGCCTTTTTACAAATTGAGAGCTTATCAGAACCCTGTGTCAAACAAATCTATGGGTGCCATTTTTCAAACAGTATTTGATCATTCCATGTCTCTGTCTCACCTTTTGGTAATTCTCCCTATATGTCAAACTTTTTCACAATCGTTATTTTTGCTCTGGTGATCTGTAACATCAATGTTACTGCTCTGACTTGTTGCAGTCTCCTCTATTGGTTAGTATTTTTTTAGCAATGCATTGCTTTTAGGTTAAAGTCTGTACATTGTTTTTTCAGACATAATGCTATTACACCCTTGGTAGGCTAGTGTAGTTAAACATAACTTCTGTGTGCTCTGGGAAACCAGAACATCCATATGACTCACTTTACTGCCATGTTCACTTCATTCCAGTGTTCTGGAACTGCACCCACACTGAGGGATGACTGTAACTCATTCCTTTTGGGAAAACAGGTGATTGTCTGTTCTGGAAGCTCTAACGTAGACATAAAGATGAATGAATCTGTTGCAAAGACTGATGCTCCAGAGGGCGGGTGACCGGCCTCAAGGAATAGCTCGGGAAGTGACAGATGTTGACGAAGGGCATAACCGACAGGGTTGTCACCATAAAGTCCTATTGCTTAAGGTGTAACTCAGGATTCAGAAAACTAAGATCATTGCATCTGGTCCCATCACTTCATGGCAAATAGATGGGGAAACAGTCGAAACAGTGACAGATTTTATTTTTGCGGGCTCCAAAATCACTGCAGATGGTGACTGCAGCCATGAAATTAAAAATGCTTGCTCCTTGGAAGAAAAGTTGTGACCAACCTAAATAGCTTATTAAAAAGCAGAGACATTACTTTGCCAACAAAGTTCCATCTAGTCAAGACTATGGTTTTTCCAGTAGGCATGTTATGGATGTGAGAGCTGAACTATAAACAAAGCTGAGCACCAAAGAATTGATGCTTTCGAACTATGGTGTTGGAAAAGACTCTTCAGAGTCCCTTGAACAGCAAGGAGATCCAACCAATCCATCCTAAAGGAGATTAGTCCTGAATATTCACTGGAAGGACTGATGTTGAAGCTGAACCTCCAATACTTAGGCCTCCTAATCTGAAGAACTGACTTATTTGAAAAGACCCTGATGTTGGGAAATATTGAAGGCAGGAGGAGAAGGGGACGACAGAGGATGAGATGGCTGGATGGCATCACTGACTTGATGGACGTGAGTCTGAGTGAACTCCGGGAGTTGGTGATGGACAGGGAGGCCTGGTGTGCTGCAGTTCATGGGGTCGCAAAGAGTCAGACATGACTGAGCAACTGAACTAAACTGAAGGTGTAATAATTACATTTTGTTGCCCAAGTGAATACTTCTGCACAAAGATAGATGGATTTTTTAAATTTTATTTTCTAATTGAATTTAATCCATAATAATATATTTTTGTTATAAAAAAGCAATAAATGTGCAAAGTAGAATAGGGAAATAAAAGAAAATCTCATAAAGGGAAGATTACAAAATACTCACTACCAGAAAGTAACAGTTGTTTAATACTATAATATTATTTGGGTATCACTAGAGCCAGCTTAATAAATTTTTATGCAAAACAAATTATTTTATTAGTAGAATTTTTATTTATTCTTAAAATTCCTCATGTCATTTATTAATTTTCCATAGCTTGGTTCTTAATAGCTGCCTAAAATTTCATCATAGAGATAGAATATAATTAATCTCAAACTTAGACATTTATATATTTTCCCAATTGTCACTTTTATCAAAAATTTTGAAATGGATTTCTAGATGGACATATCTAGATGGATATAGTTTTGTTCACTATAAGTAAATCAGAGAAAGGACATGTTGGGAAACAAATGTGACCTAATTAATAGCTTTGTTTATTTGTTGACTTTCCAAAGGGATTTACTGTGATTTGGTTCATTCAGTTCAGTTCAGTTCAGTTCAGTCACTCAGTCATGTCTGACTCTTTGCAACCCCATGAATTGCGGCACACCAGGCCTCCCTGTCCATCACCAACTCCCGGAGTTCACTCAGACTCACGTCCATCGAGTCAGTGATGCCATCCAGCCATCTCATCCTCTGTCGTCCCCTTCTCCTCCTGCCCCCAATCCCTCCCAGCATCAGAGTCTTTTCCAATGAGTCATTAAGCACCTTTAATATGTCAGGCTTGGAATTCTATTTCACAAAGAAGTTTTCTCAATATTTATTAAACATGATGGAGTCATAGTGATAGTAATATAATCTTCCTTACTTTCTCTGTTGCCACAAAACAGTGGAGCAAGACAGACAAATTAGAAATGCTCTTTATCCTGACTCACCACTCTCTCTACACTAGAGGGTTCTTCCTGTAGTTTTCAGGATTAGCTGGGTGCTCATGACCTGCTTTTTCTGCAGCCAGCAGCACAGCCCTTCCCTCTAGTCTCTGCTCACTGCAGTCTTCATATCACCCGGATTCTCCCTGGTAACATGAGCAAAGGGAGCCTGTGACAAGCTGCACTTGCTCTAACAGTATTGTTGTCTGTGGTCAACATTTTCACTGTCTCTAGTTAAAGTATCCTTTGGCAATGAATAATGAAGAACCAAAAGCAGAACTAAGAAACTCAGATCCCACCTCTTCTGTTTGTAGTCAATTTATGGTTCTATATTTTTTATGTTTCTTCCTCAACACAAACCTCTTATTAGAATTTTCTCACAGAAGAGAAAACCAAAACTGTTTTAACATCCCCACCTGAAAAGCCCAAAATAGCTCATACCTAACTACAGTTTTACTTAAATTCTGTTTTTCACCTTCATGAAACTTTTCTTTCATAAACCTGCATGGCTGCAATTAGAACATTTGAGAAGACAAAAACTCCTTCAAAAACATGCCAAGAGATTTCATTCAAGTTTTCAGAGGAGAGATAATTAACACTGAGGTAGAAAGCATAGTCAGGGAGGAGAAATACTTTATGAAGGGGTCGCTTATGTGCAAAAGCAACAGTTTTGAGAGAGCAGCTGTGGAGGTGACTATGACCCAGCATTCATTTTTCCCCCAGTGAGAGAATGATTTATTATTTCAAGACCTAAGAAATGATTTTGAGTTAATACTTACCACATTGTCCAGTCACTGAGAAAACTACAGGCACCATTTTAACAATGAGGGATCCACCTTCCAGGGTTGGACAACTGTCCTGTATCGTCACCTGGTGGCCAAAGACAGAGGTCTGACTCTCCGGTCTTTCCCCTCACAACTCTCCGTATTGCTATGTGGGATCTATCTCTATTGTTGTCATCATTTCCCAGCATCTTTCTTATCAGGCTTTTCCTCCACCCTCTCCTGTCCCCCGCATTTCCATGTACTCATCTACATCACTGATAACATCCTGCTAGTGAAAATGGATGAAATTATCTTACAGTGGGTCCATTTCATTTTTATGTCTAGGACAGCTACTGGGAATATCTGCACACAAACAGCTTGATGAACACATCTTCATTGAGCTTATGTAACTGACTGACTCATACAACATAATGTTAGAACTTGATAAGCCATTCAAGTTTGGGGTTCCAGGAGAGGTCCTGGGGTTCAGGGATTGTTGTTGTAGCAACTTGAATGTGTGATTTAGTTTATAGGTTAACTTGGGTTACAGGAAGAGAGGGGACAGAGGAAAATTATAGGAACCTTTTCTTATAAAAGATGTTAAAAATTCAAAATTTTACCTATTTTTCTGTACAGAAAGAGAATTTGGATTTGCTTTGTGTTTATTTGTTCTGAAATATCTAGACTCTTTGATCAAACCAGTAAATATAAAGGCTAAGTTGATAAATTTCTATTTCTGGCCTTTTCTTAGTCTGTGTCCCATCTCAGCTCTTGTAGCCTCTGACGTGAACCTTGGCTTTTAAGTTTGATTGGGTCCCATCTGTTTTTGCTGTTATTTCTTTTGCTTTGGGAGAGTGAACTAAGAAAATATTTGCTGCAATGTAGTCAAAGAGTCTTTTGCCTGTGCTTCCCTTTAGTTTTATAGTGCTCAGTTTTATAATAGGTCTTTAAACCATTTTGACTTTATTTTTGTGTATGGCATGAGTGAGTGTTCTAATTTCATTTATTTTCAGTGTCCAGCTTTCCCATTACTGTTTACCAAAGAAACTGTATTTTTCTCCATTCTTGTCTACTCTTTCATAGATTAATTGACCATAGATGTATGGAGACCAGTGTTTTAAAACTGCTGTTTTTCTTATTCAACATGGGGAAAAGAGTTATGTTCTATTATGCTATGCTTAAGTAAAATTGCACATTTGGGGCATCTAAATTGGTATGCCAAGTTACAGAACATTTAAATTATTATGTGGATAAGACAGTTTAAATTATTGTTGTATTTATTTGAGAACGCTGCTCTTAGCAATGATCCACAATAGTAAACAAATGATTAACAGGAAAATGGCCTTCATGAGACTTAATAAATGTCTCCAATTAAATACAAAGGATGAAATTAATTGAAATACCTAGATGTGGAAAAACAACCTGTATCTCGTTTAGAGTTCCAGAATATTCTCTTCTTTTTTAAAAAGTTAATTTTTTTAATTTATATATTTTAAGCTGTACTGGATCTTCCTTGCTGCACAAGCTTTTCTCTAGTTGCAGTGAGTGGAGCTCTTTTTGAGCAGTGTGAACACCTCT
Source organism: Bubalus kerabau (assembly GCF_029407905.1). Lineage (NCBI taxonomy): Eukaryota > Metazoa > Chordata > Mammalia > Artiodactyla > Bovidae > Bubalus > Bubalus kerabau. The sequence goes on from NC_073635.1 coordinate 73,812,579, forward strand.
TATTGTGGTGGCTTCTCTTGTTGCAGAGCACAGGCTCTAGGCACGTGGGTTTCAGTAGTTGTGACACATGGGCTCAGGAGTTGTGGCTCCCAGACTCTAGAGCACATGCTGTATAGTTGTGGCCCACAGATTTAGTTGCTCTGCACCCTGTGGGATCTTACAGGAGAAGGGATTGAACATGTGATTCCTGCATTGTCATGCAGATTCTTTTACCACTGAGCCACCAGGAAGCCCATCCAGCATATTCTCTTAAGATACATGTACTCTAAACATGACCTAAATGAAGACTTGAGTACTTCTTAGCATCAGGACTGTTTTTATAATTATGTCATTTGGGCCATTTATTTCAGACACTTTTTTCTCTCCAGAACCATTAACCAAAGTAACTAATAAGTAGAAAGGCAGAGGTAAGAGCCCCTTCCTCTCCTTTTCAATTTCCATTTAGCAGACTTATTAATGAGCAATAAAAGGGGTGAAAGGCAGGTGGTTTAAGAGGGAGAAACAAATTAAAAATATATTAATAATTTGTGAAAACAGATTCAGATCCTACAGATTCAGGTCCTAGGCAGTTAGGCTGGGCTGCCCCATGTTCTCTGCAGGCTGAGATCACTGGAATTCGGAGCTCTAGTTCTTGCTTGCTTCTTTAGTCTTACCAAAGACAAAACTGGATTTCTAGAGAATTTTTCTGTGCAGAGCAATTCTGTAAAAGCTGCTTCTGTATCAGCTCTTTTTGCCAGCCTTCCACTCTCAGAAGAATAAACCACAACCACAGCCAACTTCTAGAATCATCTCAACCTCACAGACAAGGGATTCTGTTCTTCTTAGCAGCTGACATAATCCAGGACCTGAAAGAAATTCTAAACGTGTTTTCTTTTTTCCCTAAATACTGCTCAGACTCTCAAATCAACTTGACATTTAATTTGTGGTCAGGGCTCTGCCCTCTGGTTTGTATAACATCACCCTACTTTTTAGATAAATGCAGCTTCATTTTCTGCAATCAAGATATTTCCCAACTCTGTGTATCTGTATAAATTGCCTCAAAGCTCAGAGCCTAAGAGCTAAATGCACTAACTAATGATAACAATCCCAAATACCCTGGACAGAATATAAGATGCTACAGAGTGCCAGTAATCCTAGTGTAACACTCATTTTCTTCCTTTCCTATAATATTGTAATATTAAAAGTCAGGTGAGGCCTTTGTCTGCCCAGTAAAACAGTAATCAGACCATTTAAACACCAGGCAGTCCTACCACCCACACAGAGTCTGTCTGTTCTCCCTGTCCTGCCCCTTTTTGAAATATTGTCTGGGCTATAATATGGTACTGAGAGATATTGTATGCTAATGGATTTCTTTCTGCTGTTAACAGGTTTTGGATTCAGGAATATATAGAGAAGGTGGAGAGCCACATAATTTGCTCCAGAATGAAAACAGCCTGTTTTACAAGATGGTGCAACAACTGGGTGAAGCTGAGGTCACTGCCCTCACTGAAAGGGTGAAATAGGTGAGCTCGCTGTGGGGAGTTGTAATTAAAGTTTGTCTCCAGGGTTCAATCTTCACAATCTCTGCTGGTGGTCTGATAACAAGCACTCTGTGCCCTTATAAGTCTCCACAGAGGAAGTCTCATGGCTGGGTCTTAACACATTGCAGGTTGAAGGCAGGTCTGCCGAGATTCTGCAGCAGATTTGGGGGTGGGGTGGATGTGTGTGCTCCTCTGTGTGTGCACAAATGCGCCTGAGAGAGAGATGTCAGATTGGACTTTCCACAGTTTGGACAGTGGGTTCAAATTCTCAGAGAGCACAGAAAAGTCATTTTGCAAACCCTTCACATTCATTCTGATTGGTGCTCAGCACATTTGTACTAAAAGTGCTATCAAGAATATCCAGGAAATTTGAGAGTTTAAGGGAAAACAGTTTAGAATATTTTGGCTCTAGGAGGATCTACCAGGGAAAGGTATAGCTCTCTTCTGTTTTCTAATCTGTAAGGAAAATGTCTACCTGATATTATCACTTTATCCCTAATTACTTGTTGTTTAGAATTAGGTCCAGTTGCCAGGCTGTGCTTCCTCTACCGTCTAGAAGGTGAAATTGTCATCAGGACAAATCAAGAACTCACAGTACTTTAACTCTATAGTCAGAATGGTGCTTGAAGTTTTACAAAGCACTTTCTCCGAAATGGGGAGTGTAATGCACTGTACATGGTGTGAAGAAGGTTCTCAATGGGTAATATTCAGGTCATGTGACACCTTCCTAACAAAGGTGAGATGGTAACTGAGGTCTGGTTTAAGAGACTTAGCCATTGTCATACAGCTGCCTGTAATTCTTTCTGAAACAAGGTGGGACTGGGTTGATTAGAAGATAGAGGGAGGAAAGAAAGGTTTGGTGTTCTTCAGATCAGATCAGATCAGATCAGTTGCTCAGTTGTGTCCGACTCTTTGCGACCCCATGAATCACAGCATGCCAGGCCTCCCTGTCCATCACCAACTCCCAGAGTTCACTCAGACTCGTGTCCATCGAGTCAGTGATGCCATCCAACCATCTCATCCTCTGCCGTCCCCTTCTCCTCTTGACCCCAATCCCTCCCAGCATGAGTCTTTTCCAATGAGTCAACTCTTCGCATGAGGTGGCCAAAGTACTGGAGTTTCAGTTTTAGCATCATTCCTTCCAAAGAAATCCCAGGGCTGATCTCCTTTAGAATGGACTGGTTGGATCTCCTTGCAGTCCAAGGGACTTGTGGTTCATGGTGGGATGAGACTTCTAGCTTCATGCTATGAGGCTTACCCATTGAAAATTTATTTCTGGGTATTAAATTAACTGTGTATTTTCCCTTCTTCATGCTTTTATGCATTTCCCAGATTTTCACTTTTGAGTAGAATAATTAGTAGTGTAGTATTTAAAATACATCTTAAAGAAAACATGTCCCAGTATCTTAAGTCCTTCTATATGAAAGATTTGTCTAAAATGTGGTCTAAGTTCCCTCTGTCACTGTCTCTTCTCAATCCTCCTTAGAAATAGAGGAAATGCAGAGCAGGACCTTCCACTGCTCATAGGATAGGAAATTGCCTGGGTCACAGAGCAGGCTGAAGAGCTGGTGGAGTTGGAATTCATACCTAGGTTTAGAAACAAGGAAGTCTGTGTTCTGAACTTTTCATGTAAGTACTATATTGTGTGCAAATCTTGAGAAGTTGAATAAAGAACTCTAATATTTATGCCTGAAAGTCACAGAGTGCTTTCATCTACTAGAATGTCTCTCAGTCAGACCTTCCCTCCTAAAACCTAGAGATTCCTAGAGACCTAGAGATTCCTAGATACCTGGGAATCTCCAAAACCCTTTTGTTCTTTTGACCTCAGGCATTTCATATCAAAAAGAGATGTACCCACCTATGTGCCACAGGCTTCATTTAAAGCCTATGCTATCATTATATTTTATGTAGACATTGAGTAATGAGAAATAGATTACAGAATTTTAGATCAGTCCAGATCATATAAAGTAATAGGATTCAACACCCTCATTTTACAGGTGAGGAAACTAAGGCCCCTTAGAAGGAACGTGGTCCTATGTATAAAACTGATGTTAAGCTAATTTGCAGCAGACTCAGAATTAGAAATCTGTTCTTTCAGTGAATGTCTTAAATCAAGTGTAACATACACCTGGAAGCAGACTTAGGTCATAGAATTAGAAATCTCGTGATTCCTGGCCTAATAATCCTGCATCTACTCTAACAATACTAATGATGTTACATTTGTGTACTTCTTTATAATTCATTTTATATTGTTCTCACATGTATGATTTCACGTAATCTCATGATGGTACATTTTTATCCATGTCATGGATGAGGAGAGTGGGCCCAGGGCTCACCTAAGGTCACAGAGCTGGTCCAGGGAGCACAGAGGGGCGATTGCTGGGGGAGGCTGAGAGCTACCCTAGGTACTGTGTTCTGTGTCAGGTCTGAGAACACTGCTCCTTTCATGTGGTAGCCAAGGTGGGGACATCACCCAAGTTCACAGAGTGGCAGAACCTCAGTCTTGGATTCCAGTCCTGCTGCTGGGTCAGATCACCTCTAAGGAAAGAAATACATTTCTTGATTCTCATCCCAGTTGAATATCTTCATTATTTCTGCATCCTCTGCATCATCTTAGGTGAGCTGTCAGATTATAAGTTTTTTGAATGTGCAAGCATCAGATACCAATGCATTCTTTAGAGCTGTAACACTGGGAACATTAGCCTAAGTCAACAAGGTTTTCACTCTAATAGAGCAGAATTCATTCATCTGAAAAAAAAAAAAAAAAAAAAAAACCAACATCTGGGGAAAGGTGCTTGAAGTCACATTTTTTTTAAATACAAAGTTCAGGTGAGCTGATCACTGTTTGATTAACCCCTTTGGATGATCCATGAAATAGCAGAGAAAGTACCTTTTAGATACATAAAGCTGAAGGGTACATTAGTTTGCTAGGACCGCCATGCAAAGTGCCACAGAATAGGTGACTTAACAGCAACTTATTTCCTCCCATCCCTGGAGACCGGAAGTCTCAGGTCAAGGTGTCAGCAGGGTTAGTTTCCTCTGAGCACGCTCTCCTTGGCTTGGGGATGCCGTCTTCTTTGTCCTCACATGGTCTACCCTCTGTGTGTGTCTGTGCCTGATATTCTCTTCTTATAACAACCCCAGTCTATTAGATTAGGACCCACCTGTATGACTTCATGTTAACTTTATTGCCTCTTTAAAGACCCTGTCTCCAAATACTCACATTCTGAGGTACTGAGGGGGTTTAGGACTTCAACCTGTAAAATTGGACAGGACAGTTCAGCCCATAACAAAGGTAGATGCCTTCCATTCATTCTGTTCTGTGATGAAGCAGACCTGGTTGAATTTGCTGAAGTTTCTTTGTTCCCAGTGTGTAACAGAGATGTCATGTTGTCTATTCATGAAATCACCTAATATGACCAGAAATTATAAAACCCTAAGGTGCTAGCTCTAGGCACCTGGACCAGTTTGAATAGATGGAGGAGGCACTTAGGATCCACGTGGTCTTGTGTCCCCAAGGTCCCTGAGCCTCAGGTCCTCACCTGTGTGTAGAGCAGGGATTAGAGCCCTGCCAGCTTCTTCACAGTTATTACAAGGATCAGATGAGAGAGATGATGATTAAGTGCTTTGAGAATATAGTGTTTTATGGTGTGAAAGTGGGATCATTTTTAAAAAGACTGTAGACAGAAGCCTTGTCTCCCAGTAATAAAACAAATATAGTTCTTCTAGATAGCTTTCAGTTCAGTTCAGTCACTGAGTTGTGTCCAATTCTTTGTGACCCCAGTGACTGCAACACACCAGGCCTCCCTGTCCATTACCAACTCCCAGAGTCCACCCAAACCCATGTCCATTGAGTCAGTCATGCCATCCAACCATCTCATCCTCTGCCGTCCCCTTCTCCTCCTACCCTCAATCTTTCCCAGCATCAGGGTTTTTTCAAATGAGTCAGCTCTTTGCATCAGGTGGCCAACGTATTGGAGATTCAGCTTCAACATCAGTCCTTCCAATGAACACCCAGGACTGATCTCCTTTAAGATGGACTGGTTGGATCTCCTTGCAGTCCAAGGGACTCTCAAGCATTTTCTCCAACACCATAGTTCTAAAGCATCAATTCTTCAGCACTCAGCTTTCTTTATAGTCCAACTCTCACATGCATACATGACTACTGGAAAAACCATAGCCTTGACTAGATGGACCTTTATTGACAAAGTAATCTCTCTGCTTTTCAATATGCTGTCTAGGTTGGTCATAACTTTCCTTCCAAGGAGTAAGCATCTTTTAATTTCAAGGCTGCAATCAATATTTGCAGTGATTTTGGAGCCCCCCAAAAATAAAGTATGTCACTGTTTCCCAATCTATTTGCCATAAAGTGATGGAACTGGATGGCATGGTCTTAGTTTTCTGAATGTTGAGCTTTAAGCCAACTTTTTCACTCTCCTCTTTCACTTTCATCAAGAGGCTCTTTAGCTCTTCTTCACTTTCTGCCATAAGGGTGGTATCATCTGCATATCTGAGGTTATTGATATATCTTCCGGCAATCTTGATTCCAGCTTGTGCTTCCTCTAGCCCAGCGTTTCTCATGATGTACTCTGCATATAAGTTAAATAAGCAAGGTGACAATATACAGCCTTGACATACTCCTTTTCCTATTTGGAAGCAGTCTGTTGTTCCATGTCCAGTTCTAACTGTTACTTCCTGACCTGCATACAAATTTCTCATGAGGCAGGTTAGGTGGTCTGGTATTCCCATCTCTTTCAGAATTTTCCACAGTTTATTGTGATCCACAGAGTCAAAGGCTTTGGCATAGTCAATAAAGCAGAAATAGATGTTTTTCTGGAACTCTCTTGCTTTTTTCATGATCCAGCGGATGTTGGCAATTTGATCTCTGGTTCCTCTGCCTTTTCTAAAACCAGCTTGAACATTTGGAAGTTCACCGTTCACATATTGCTGAAGCCTGGCTTGGAGAATTTTGAGCATTACTTTACTAGTGTGTGAGATGAGTGCAATTGTGCGGTAGTTTGAGCATTCTTTGGCATTGCCTTTCTTTGGGATTAGAATGAAAACTGACCTTTTCCAGTCCTGTGGCCACTGCTGAGTTTTCCAAATTTGCTGGCATATTGAATGCAGCACTTTCACAGCATCATCTTTCAGGAATTGAAATAGCTCAACTGGAATTCCATCATCTCCACTAGCTTTGTTCATAGTGATGCTTCCTAAGGCCCACTTGACTTCACATTCCAAGATGTCTGGCTCTAGGTGAGTGTGAGTGATCACACCATCATGATTATCTGGGTCATGAAGATCTTTTTTTTATACAGTTCTTCTGTGTATTCTTGCCACCTCTTCTTAATATCTTCTGCTAGATAGCTTTAGAGACTCTAAATCAAGGATCCCCAACCACTGAAGTTCCTTTGCAGTATTCAGTTCAGGTATTTCAGACCATGAAGCAAAGTCCTTTTCAGTTAAAAGTTGCTAAAAATAGTATTTTTCTTTATAAGAATTATATTGAGAAGGGTTATAAAGAAAGGAGCCAGGTAATTTTAGAAAGAATATCAAGCAGTAGAAAATGAAATTAATTTTTTTTTCCTTTTACTTTTCACCAAAAGAGTACATAAGGATATATTCAGAAAATATGGCTTGGTTAATAAAATGGAGGAGGGTGATGGTATGCAATTAACCTGCCCTCCCAACCCCCACCAGAAGCTTTATTTTTAAATGCTTCCATTACAATGGAAATAGCTTCAGATTTCAGCCAGTAAGGCTCAAGCATTCTTGGAGGGTTTATTTTTCTCCTTAACTTAAGTGACATTTAAGTATATAGCATTTCGTATGCAGAGCTGTTTGAGGGTAGCAGGATATGTTAGCAACAAGAGAGTAAGAAAGTGCTCTTATTATGAAGGTGGATGTCCTAGTGCTTTTCTGTTCTGTGTGTGAAGTCCATTCTCTCTCATGATAACTTTGTTACAGCACCCACAATGCACTTGCGGTCAGGTTTTATAAAGGAGATCTGGGATCATATGAGTTGGACACGACTGAGCGACTGAACTGAACTGAACTGAAGCAACCCAGTTTGTGAAATGAGTCAGCCTCTGATAGATGATACATTTTCTGTTTTAAAGACTCAAATGAAACTTTCACATTCTTCTTTGAGGATAAAGAGTTACACTTGAAGTAGTTTTTTTGCCCAAACATGTTTATTTATTTTTTTTCTTTTTATATATCTTTCTTTATTTTTTAAATTATAAGTATGATAACACAGGAGACTTAGAAAATACAGAACAAAGTTCCAAATTAATGTGGAATTAATTTACTTAAAATTAATTGTATATATTACAATTAATTTTAAGTAAATTAAGATTTTTAGTTGGAGTTTCAATATTAAACTTTCAAAAATTAATAGCATGAATAGATAGAAAAGTAGAAGGGTACAGTAGACCTGAAAAGCACCGTGAATCAACTTAATATAATTAAGATTTATACAATTTTCACACAACAGTAGAATACAAATTCTGTTTAAGTTCTCATAGACTATCAACTAGGGACACTGGAACGCATCCAGGGACATAAAACAAAGTACAAAAGTTTCATGGTCGAGTAGTGGCCACAGGACTGCAAAAGGTCAATCCAAATCCCAATTCCCAAGAAGAGCAGTACTAAAGAATGTTCAAACCACCAGGCAATTGCAATCATCTCCCATACTAGTAAAGTTATGCTCAAACTCCTGCATGCTAGGCTTCAGCAGTACATGAACAGAGAACTTCCAGATGTTCAAGTTGGGTTTAGAAAAGGCAGAGAAATCAGAAATCAAATTGCCAATATTTGCTGGATCACAGAGAAAGCAAGGGAATTCCAGAAAAAAATCTCCCTGTTTCACTGACAATGCTAAAGCCTTTGATTGTGTGGATCATAACAGTGGAAAACTCTAAAGAGATGGGAATACCAGACCATCTTAACTGTCTGCTGAGAAACCTGTATACTGGTCAAGAAACAACAGTAAGAATCCTGTAGAGAGCTAACCGGTTCAGGACTGACAAACTAGTACGACAAGGCTGTTTATTGTCACCCTGTTTATTAAACTTATACGCTGAGTGCATCATGAGAAATGCCAGGCTGGATGAGTTATAAGCTGGAATCAAGAATGCTGGGAGAAATACCAACAACCTCAGATATGTGGATGATATCACTCTAATGGCAGAAAGCAAAGAGGAACTAAACAGTATCTTGAAGTGAAGGAGGAGAGTGAAAAGGCCGGCTTAAAACTCATTATTAAAAAAAACTAAGATCATGGCATCCAGCCCCATCACTTCAAGCCAAATAGAAGGGGGCAAGGTAGAAGCGGTGACTGATTTCCTCTTCTTGGGCTCTATAATCACTGTGGATGGTGACTGCAGCCATGGAATTAGTAGACGATTGCTTCTTGACAGGAACGCTATTGCAAACCTAGACAGTCAAAATCTGTTCTATGCACTGGAGATGCTCAATGCAACTAAATACAATGTGGAATTTTTAGGAACAGAGTGTCCCTTAGACTTCTGGTGAGTTGCCCAGAGCCTCTTCAGTTTCAATCCAAATGACAATGCTTCTCTGAGTCCTTCTCAAGAAATGTTTCCACCACTAAAAATTGGATCTATAAGAGCTCAGATGTATTGGTAAAAAATGTCAGGGGCCCCCAACGTGGGCCTCAAACCTCTTTTAAACTAGGCCCACTTCTCTGTCCTGGGCCAACTCCCCTGTGCACTATATTCCTTCTTCTTCCAGGTGCCAGGTATTCGGCCTGTTTCTTCTCTTCTGAGCTGCCACCACCTACTCTATTTCTCAGGGTTCCTCTAACCCCAAGATTGGCTGTGGAGTAGGACACCAGCTTCCCCATTGTATAGGAGACAGGGATCAAGACCATCCCCATGGAAAAGAAATGCAAAAGAGCAAAATGGCTGTCTGGGAAGTCTCTTGGTTGAGTCATTGTTAGCACTTTTGATTCTCTCTTCATTCTTGGGACCCACTATCCACAGATCACATTCCTTTAGGCCCTATAACTGCTTTGCCGCACAAATTAAACACCAGGATATTTCATACATATATGTCAGTGTTTCAGTGCCTGTCAATCTGAGTTTATAAAATATAAAGATAGCAACCTGATACTAACATCCAAATTTGTCGTGCTCCTTTTATGTGTGAAAATGACAAACCCTGTTCAGATGCTAGATTTCTTATCCTCTTTGTTACTGTTTTTAATTTATTTCAGGGAATAAAATGATTTTGCTTATCAATTTATTGTAGTGATAAAGCATATCTGTGAATCAGAATGATCAGAAATCTAGGAGATCTACAGGTTATTTGGCATTACGTTCAGACCCACTGGGGGTTTTAATGGGGCTGCTTCCTCCATAGAATAAATACAGCCCTGGTTTTCTAAAACTGTGTCTCCAATAGTAATGTGATTGCTTCACATGAAGAAGGAAACCTAGAAATGTGTTGCCTTAGGAGGAGGACTTTAAAACTTTTAAACATGTTGTTTTTGTCTTTTTCTCCCTCAGGTGAACTTCAAAAAGAGATAGCAAAATATTACTCACAGTGACCATGTGGTTATGAATGTTTCCAGTGGACAGCCCTCAGCCTTCACAATTTTTGAGTCAACACTGTGATTCTACCATGAGTTCATGTCTATTCCAAAGGCTTTTTTCCAATAGGTGTTGCACTGCATAAACTATATTCTACTTGTTTTACACCAGCAACAAATATTTACACATTACAAAATGTGAGTTCTCCAACTTCACTCAATGATTTCAAGCTCTTGAAAAGGATTTATTATGTTAACTTAAATGTTGTATTACTTTATTTCTTATCCAAATCAGCGGAGAAGGCAATCGCACCCCACTCCAGTACTCTTGCCTGGAAAATCCCATGGATAGAGGAGCCTGGAAGGCTGCAGTCCATGGGGTCGCTAAGGGTCGGACACGACTGAGTGGCTTCACTTTCACTTTCATGCATTGGAGAAGGAAATGGCAACCCACTCCGTGTTCTTGCCTGGAGAATCCCAGGGACGGGGGAGCCTGGTGGTCTGCCGTCTATGGGGTCACACAGAGTTGGACACGACTGAGGCGACTTAGAAAAAAAAAAAAAATCCAAATCAGAGGTGCAGACCACCAATAATAGCCATTTCCCAGGTTTTGTGTCTTGAGAGACTCCAGAGCCAAACTCATTTTCTAAGATTTGAGACGAAGTTGTCACAGGTGTGTGTGTGTGTGTGTGTGTGTGTGTGTTTTACTGTTTCCAGAATTACACATTACTTTCCAGTTTTATCAGGGATTCAGTTTACTTGAAGACTATGTGAAGTTGCTATTTTGTGTCAACCCTTCCTTTAACATGACTAGGATCCATTTTTCCACCGAAAGACCTCTGGTTAAAATACTATAGAGAAAACTGATAGGAAAACATACAATATACTATAGTTTAAGTGAAAGAAAATGAAAGTGAAAGAAAGAAAGTGAAAGTGAAGTCCTCAGTCATTTCTGACTCTTTGCAACCCCGTGGACTGTAGCCCACCAGGCTCCTCTGTCCATGGGATTCTCCAGGCAAGAATACTGGAGTGGGTTGCCATGCCCTCCTCCAGGGGATCTTCTCAACCCAGGGATCCAACCCAGGTCTCCTGCATTGGAGGCAGATGCTTTACCCTCTGAGCCACCAGGGAAGCCCTGGTTTAAGCCTAGTTTAAGTAACAACAACAACAACAAAAAATAGATATATGGTTAAATACTGAAGGACAATATTATATGTTCTAAAAGAGAAGAGAGAAAATATGCTTTCTCAGAATAGGAGCCCTTCTAAGGGATTTGCTAATGAAGGACAGACATGTGCTAGACTGTCTTCTAGATAGAGGATTTTAGTTTTTTCTTTTTTTTTACATTATAAATGGTGGTAAAGTATATATAACATAAAATTTACCATATAACCATTTTTAGTCACATAATCCAGTGGCATTAATCACATTCACAGTGTTGTGTAGCCACATTGTCTGGGTAACTTTTGGTAATTATGTTTTTTCCTATTCAGTGTGTTATTTCGCAGAGTCATTTTGATAAGTTATTTCCTGTGAGTTTTTCTTGATTGGCATAAATTTATTCACAATATCTTATATGTTTAATATCTGCAGCACCTCTAACTGTGTTCTTTTGGCTTTCTAGTTTTCTTTTAGCCTTCTTTTTTATAAATAATCTTGCATAACTTTTTCCTGTTTTCAAAGAATCAACTTTCTGCTTGATTGATGCTCTCTTTTTTCCCCAGTTCATCATATCATTCTTTCCTTCAACTTTTCCTTAACTTTGAGGTTTTTCCTCTAAATTCTTAAATTGAAAAGAGATTATTAACATCATTATTTTTCTAATATAAATAAAGCTGACTTTTCCCCTAAGATCCACTTTAGCTGCAACCTGCAAGTTTTGGTACTCAACACCATTGATAGCCATAGTATTATGTATTTTCTAATTCCTAATTCAATTCATTAACTATATCTTTTACCCATGAGCTATTCATAAGTATAATGTTCTCTAAATTTCAAATTTGAATGGATTTTTTTATTAGATTCAGCCATGTGGAACTGCTAACATTAAGTCTTTTTTATAAGTGATAAAGTGGCAGTTTTATATGGTTCGACATATAGTTTTCTTTTGTTATTAACATATAACTTAAATGCACTTGGTCAGACAACATTAGATTGTGAATTTTAAACCATAGGTAACCACATTCACACAAAAGGTCCTTGTTTCTACCATTTTGTGTTTTATTGGGGGATTTTAAAATGTTATAAATACATGTATAACCAGTAATTTTCAATAAAAATCCTCCCCCAATACTGGAATGTTTTCTGATATGTGTTGCAGGCTGGTTCTCTGGGATGCAGACTTGGATGGAGTTTAGTGCTGGGATGTGTATCAGGGGTGCCCTTGGGGTCAACACTGTGGAATCAGGAGGGAATAAACAGGGTAAGGCAGAGGGAAGGATCAAGCTGGATCACTGGCCAGACGACCTGAGCTGAGCCCATGGGGGTCTGGAATGAAGATGGCCCCTCAGGGTTGTCCTGACACATCCAATGACCAGGCCTTTATACCTCCACCTGGATGGATCATTGCACATAGGCTGCCCCCACAGGGGCTGGTGGTTTAAGGTTGCCCACTGGCAGCACTTACAGCTGCTGGACAATGAATCCCTGAAGGGAGGTCAAGACAGCACATCTCCATGTCCCCCCTGGGCATGTATCACCAGCTCTAGAGGTAGGTGATGAGGGTGTACTGTGGAGGAAACTCTTGATGACTGATGTTTAAGTCGAAATGATGACTCAGTGATTCTCCTGAATACCCTCTGGTCTAAAAAATAGAGGAGAAGGTCCATGTAGGGGAGATATCCTCATTCTCCCGGGTCAGCCCAGTTGTCACCTCTTCTAGGAAGTCACATTAACATCAGTCACCATCCTAGGTAACTCGGATTTGTGTGTTACCCTGAGCACCTCTTGTGTTAAACTGAACCATACTAGGTTAGTGTCCTGTGTCACCCTCTTGAGAGACCTTATTTTTAAACAAGGGACCTGTTCTTTCTGTTGTGCATGTAGCCTGCCCTGAGTGTGAGTGTTCACACGTGGTCTTTTTCTCACTTAGTGAACTGTGAACTGTGCCCTGTTCACTGATTATGGCTTCCAGCAGAGTGTCTGTGCACAGAGGGTGCTCAGTAAATCTTTGTGGAATGAACCAAATGATGACTGAGAGCAAGCTTTCCTTCTCAACTTTATAACTTTGAGATATTAAGAGGTAGCCTGGGATAACAGAAAGCCCTGGTTTTGGAGTCAGTCACACTGATCTGTCCTTTACTACTCACTAGCAGTGTGGGTGTGGGAAAGCAGTAACCAGCCAAGGTGCCAGGACATTAGAATGGCACCATCCTTGACAAAATAGGCTCTGGACAGCCTACAGCCACGCAGTCTTAGTTACATGCTCGGGTAAGCACCTCAACCTCTGAATCTCAGCTTCTTTGTCTGGAAAATGAATAGTTCCTGCTCTTGTACCATTGCTTCTGTTGGGATGATGGATGGACCAAGAGCATCCAAAGACACAGGGTGGAATCATTGACCTTGGAGATTCTTATCACCAGGAGAAAACAGGATGGGTGTTGATGAAGGAGGTTTGTGGAATGTAGAAGGTGTACTTGAGGAGGTCCTCATCTGATGGCCTAAACCAAACTGTTGGAAACACATGTATACCTGTGGCGGATTCATGTTGATATATGGCAAAACCAATACAATATTGTAAAGTTAAAAAATAAAATATAATTAAAAAAAAAAGAAAAAAAAATGACACAAGCACAAGGGGAGGAGCACAAACTGGAGTCAGGGACAAATACTGGCTCCTCTGGGCTGGGTTTGGATTCAAGTTCTGCTACCTGGTGAGTGTGGGCTGTTAAGGTTGGGAAGCCCACTGTGCTTCAGGGTCTTTGTTGGAAAGGTGAGGTGGGGATAGCCTTCTTGATTCTCAGAGGGCTGCTGCAAAAGATGAACTATGACAGTGATACTCACAGTGAGGACTGTGCACTAGTGCCAGTCCATGACCTGTTTGTGGCCTGGTTAGAAGTAAGTACGGGAATTTCAAGAAACCTAGAAACTCAAAACCATCTGTATTGCTGTGACATCCACCCTCAGGACGGGTGGGATTCTGAACACTCCGGGGACTAGTGTGAGTGTTGCACTATGGGGGTAGGGGAGGGGCACGTGGCTGAACTGCACACTAACCATGCACAGTGGATCATTGATTAGGTTGCAATGGGCCAAAAATATAAAATTAGATAAAACTGATATTTAATCTCAGACAGGTAAGAAACAATGCTGGATATGTTCAACACTTTTGAACAATGCTGTATATGTGATTAGCTGTCAATCAGTACTATCCTCTCTAGCACTATCCTCTATTAATTGTTACCATCATATTTAACTTAAAATTAGAGCACACAGGCTTTCAAAAGGCCCTACTATACATTATCAATATTTTCATTTCAGTTCAGTTCAGTCGTGTCCAATTCTTTCTGACCCCATGATCTGCAGCACGCCAGGCCTCCGAGTCCACACAAACTCCCAGAGTTTACTCAAACCCATGTCCATTGAGTGGGTGATGCCATCCAACCATCTCATCCTCTGTCATCCCCTTCTCCTCCTGCCCTCAATCTTTCCCAGCATCAGGGTCTTTTCAAATGAGTCGTCTCTTCGCATCAGGTGGCCAAAGTATTGGAGTTTCAGCATCAACATCAGTCCTTCCAATGAACACCCGGGACTAATCTCCTTTAGGATGGACTGGTTGGGTCTTGTGGCAGTCCAAGGGACTCTCAAGAGTCTTCTCCAACACCACAGTTTAAAAGCATCAATTCTTCGGTGCTCAGCTTTCTTTACAGTCCAACTATCACATCCATAGGTCTTCCCTGGTGGCTCAAGTTAAAGCGTTTGCCTGCAATGCGGGAGACCAGAGTTTGATCCCTGGGTCAGAAAGATCTCCTGGAGAAGGAAATGGCAACCCACTCCAGTATTCTTGCCTGGAGAATCCCATGGATGAGGAGCCTGGTGGTCTACAGTCCATGGGGTCGCAAAGAGTCAGACACGACTGAGCGATTTCACTTTCATCACATCCATACATGACTACTGGAAAAACCATAGCTTTGACTAGATGGACCTTTGCTGACAAAGTAATGTCTCTGCTTTTTAATATGCTGTCTAGGTTGGTCATAACTTTTCTTCAAAGGAGTAAGCATCTTTTAATTTCATGGCTGCAATCATAATCTACAGTGATTTTGGAGCCCCCCAAAATAAAGTCAGCCACTGTTTCCACTGTTTGCCCATCTATTTGCCATGAAGTGATGGGACCAGATGCAATGATCTTAGTTTGCTGAATGTTGAGCTTTAAGCCAACTTTTTCACCCTCCTCTTTCACTTTCATCAAGAGGCTGTTTAGCTCTTCTTCACTTTCTGCCCTAAGGGTGGTGTCATCTGCATATCTGAAGTTATTGATATTTCTCCTGGCAATCTTGATTCCAGTTTGTGCTTCCTCCAGCCCAGCATTTCTCATGATGTACTTTGTATATAAGTTAAATAAGTAGGGTGACAATATACAGCCTTGATGTACTCCTTTTCCTTTTTGGAACCAGTCTGTTGTGCCAAGTCCAATTCTAACTGTTGTTTCCTGACCTGCATACAGGTTTCTCAAGAGGCAGGTCAGGTGGTCTGGTATTCCCATCTCTTTCAGAATTTTCCACAGTTTATTGTGATCCACACGGTCAAAGGCTTTGGCATAGTCAATAAAGCAGAAATCGATGTTTTTCTGGAACTCTCTTGCTTTTTCCATGATCAGCGGATGTTGGCAATTTGATCTCTGGTTCCTCTGCCTTTTCTAAAACCAGCTTGAACATCAGGAAGTTCACAGTTCACATATTGCTGAAGCCTGGCTTGGAGAATTTTGAGCATTACTTTACTAGTGTGTGAGATGAGTGCAATTGTGTGGTAGTTTGAGCATTCTTTGGCATTGCCTTCTCTGGGATTAGAATGAAAACTGACCTTTTCCAGTCCTGTGGCCACTGCTGAGTTTTCCAAATTTGCTGACATGTTGAATGCAGCACTTTTACAGCATCATCTTTAGGATTTGAAATAGCTCAGCTGGAATTCCATCATCTCCACTAGATTTGTTCATAGTGATGCTTCCTAAGGCCCACTTGACTTCACATTCCAAGATGTCTGGCTCTAGGTGAGTGTGAGTGATCACACCATCGTGATTATCTGGGTCATAAAGATCTTTTTTGTACAGTTCTTCTGTGTATTCTTGCCACCTCTTTTTATATCTTCTGTTTTTGTTAGGTCCATACCACTTCTGTCCTTTATTGAGCCCATCTTTGCATGAAAGATACCCTTGGTATCTCTAATTTTATTGAAGAGATCTCTAGTTTTTCCCAGTCTATTGTTTTCCTCTATTTCTTTGCATTGATCACTGAGGAAGGCTTTCTTATCTCTCCTTGCTTTTCTTTGGAATTCTGAATTCAAATGGGTATAACTTTCCTTTTCTCCTTTGCTTTTAACTTCACATCTTTTCACAGCTATTTGTAAGGCCTCCTCAGACAGCCATTTTGCTTCTTCGCATTTCTTTTTCTTGGGGATGGTCTTGATTTCTGTCTCCTGTACAATGTCATGAGCCTCCATCCATAGTTTATCAGGCACTCTGTCTATCAGATCTAGTCCCTTAAATATATTTCTCACTTCCACTCTATAGTCATAAGGGATTTGATTTAGGTCATACCTGAATGATCTAGTGGTTTCCCCCACTTTCTTCAGTTTAAGTCTGAATTTGGCAATAAGGAGTTCATGATCTGAGCCACAGTCAGCTCCCAGTCTTGATTTTGCTGACTGTATACAGCTTCTCCATCTTTGGCTGCAAAGAATATAATCAGTCTGTTTTCTGTGTTGACCATCTGGTGATGCCCATGTGTAGAGTCTTCTCGTGTTGTTGGAAGAGGGTGTTTGCTATGACCAGTGCGTTCTCTTGGCAAAACTCTATTAGCCTTTGCCCTGCTTCATTCTATACTCCAAGGCCAAATCTGCCTGTTACTCCAGGTGTTTCTTGGCTTCCTACTTTTGCATTCCAGTCCCTTGTAATTAAGAGGACATCTTTTTTGGGTGTTAGTTCTAAAAGGTCTTGTAGGTCTTCATAAAATCGATCAACTTCAGCTTCTTCAGTGTTACTAGTCGGGGCATAGACCTGGATTACTGTGATATTGAATGGTTTGCCTTGGAAATGAACAGAGATCATTCTGTTGTTTTTGCGATTGCATCCACATACTGCATTTCAGACTGTTTTGTTGACTATGGGGGATACTCCATTTCTTCTAGGGGATTCCTGCCCACAGTAGTAGATATAATGGTCATTTGAGTTAAATCCACCCATTGCAGTCCATCTTAGTTTGTTGATTCCTCGAATGTTAATGTTCACTCTTGCCATCTCCTGTTTGACCACTTCCAATTTGCCTTGATTCATGGACCTAACATTCCAGGTTCCTATGCAATATTACTTTTTACAGCATCAGACCTTGCTTCTATCACCAGTCCCATCCACAACTGGGTTTTTTTTTTTTTTTTTTTTTTTCCTTTGGCTTTAACTCCATACCTTCATTCTTTCTGGAGTTCTCTCTCCACTAATTTCTAGTAGCACATTGGGCACCTACTGGCCTGGGGAGTTCATCTTTCAGCGTCCTAATTTTTTCCCTTTTCATACTGTTCTGGAGTTCTCAAGGCAAGAATACTGAAGTTGTTTGCCATTCCCTTCTCCAGTGGACCACATTCTGTCAGACCTCTCCACCATTACCCATCCGTTGGGTGGCCCCACAAGGCATGGCTTCATTTCATTGAGTTAGACAAGACTGTGGTCCACGTGATCAGATTTTTAATAGCAGTAAAAAGTGAGAAATAAGTAAGCTTCTGTTTAAGTATAAAGGGTTTGTTTCAAGTCTAAATACTGTGCATGTATTTTTACCGATTCTATTCTTGAATTAACAGCATGGTGCTAAGGTTGAAGAAGGTCCCTGGAAGCAGAACAGACCAGTTTTAAACCTTCAGAGATTTTTATAATGCAAGATTTTAAGTGTAAACTATTAATTTTCCTTTAAAAGCAGAAAGAATATGAATTAACTGAGTTTTTGTTTTTTAAACCTAATGTTCTAATAAAAGTGTTTCTTTTTTCCCCAAAAAACTAAAACAGCAATGTGTGTTGAAAACATGCAGAAATATATATTTATTTGAATTTAGACCTAAAAAATAACACTACTAGTAGGAATAGCATGCCCCAGCCCTGTGAGACCTCCATCTGTACTCCAGGTCCATCTGACTTGCTGCTGCTGCTAAGTCGCTTCAGTCATGTCCGACTCTGTGCGACCCCAGAGACGGCAGCCCACCAGGCTCCCCTGTCCCTGGGATTCTCCAGGCAAGAACACTGGAGTGGGTTGCCATTTCTTTCTCTAATGCATGAAAGTGAAAAGTGAAAGTGAAGTTGCTCAGTCATGTCCGACTCTTAGAAACCCCATGGACTGCAGCACACCAAGCTACTTCATCCATAGGATTTTCCAGGCAAGAGTACTGGAGTGGGGTGCCATGGCCTTCTCTGCATCTGATTTGCCTTAGGAGTCAAACAGGGATTGTGTGATTTTTTTTTTTTTAAGAAGAACCAAGGTTAAGACTTAGAAACACTAGGAATGTCCTATAAGAAGTTCACATTGGATGGTTCTGACTAAATTCACTCTTTTACTCAGCAACCATGCTCACAGGTATCCATCCCAATAGGTGGAAGCCTTGGGTATTCCAAAACATTGTTTGATCCAAAAGCTTATCATATTTAATTCTGGAGGACATTACATGAAAAACATTTTTAAAATTAAATTTTGCAGACTACCCAGACAAAAAATGAGTCTCTGAGGTGGAGTTTTTATCACATTAGAAATGCCATAAGTAAATAATGATAAACAGAGGACTGACAGCTTTTAAAACCCTACATTTTAAAACACTAAATTTTTAAAAATCCATGAGTTTATACTGACTTCTATAAGACATAAAATAGATTAGGAAGGGAAAGCCCTTTTTTGCAGTAGAAGGTCAATTAACAAATGTAGACAGATAGACAGAAAAGTAGCAACCATCCTTGTCATAAATAATTCAGACAAAATTCATCATTGTCTGAATGTACAGTGAAATGTCGGGGGTTGGAGGAGACAGCATTTTCATGGACTCCAAGTATCTTCTCAGATTAATTCTTTAGGAAAGAATTATATTTTCAAAGTAGAAATATCTGGCAAACACCTGGCTAAGCAAGTAACTAGAGTAAATATTATTAATAGTGAACCTACTGATACCCTTGGCTTTTTTTCTTGTTTCTTTAAAAATTAAGTATCATTGATTTACAATGTTGTGTTAATTTCTGTTCTACAGCAGTGATTCAGTTATACATATACATACATTTTTTTTTCCAAATAAGTTAAATAAGCAGGGTGACAATATGCAGGTCATACTCCATGCCCAATTTTGACCCAGGCGGTTGTCCCATGTCCAGTTCTAACTGTTGCTTCTCCACCCACGTACAGGCTTCTCAGGAGACAGGTAAGGTGGTCTGGGATTCCTGTCTCTCTAAGTTTTCCAGTTTGTTGTGATCTGCAGAGTCAAAGGCTTTAGCGTAATCAATGAAGCAGAAGTAGATGCTTTTCTGAGCAGAAACCATAGGCCCTCAAAGCCTGGGAATGTACTTCCTGGTCCTTTACAGGAAAACTCTGCCCACCCTGCCCCAGAGCCCTGCTGTTCTAAATGTGGCCTGTGGACCAGCAGCATCGACTGGCCTGGGGGGCCGTTAGAACACGGAATCTTGTCTCTACCCCAGACCCACTGACTCAGAATCTCCAGATCTCAGGTGAGTCCTGGTCACAGTACAGTTAGAGAAGCACTGATTTAGAGGCCCTGCTCTGGTCATCCTGTGGTTGCACTCCACCCCCCCCACCCCACCCCTGCCACCAGGTGCAGGCAGTCAGAGAGGACAAGGGGGTGTGGCCACCTGGAGCCCCACGCCTCCAGACCATGCTGTGAGCACCTGGACCCTAGCATCCCTGCTCCCAGCGCCACTGCAAGCCTCCTTCCCAGTGCACATGTCCCAGCCCAACAGGTGGTCAAGATACAGCTGTTTATGGGTGGGAAGAGGGTGGCCTAAGCTTGAACTTGAAGGCTGGGGGCGCTCTTGCTTGAGCAGCAGATTCCTCAGGGCCCAGAGAGGGTCAGAGCCAGAGGTGCGAAGAGCAGGGGGAGGGCTGGGGGCTGGGATCGGCCTCTCCCTCTGCTGTCCTGCCTTCTGGCTTGGAGTTCAGTGTCCAAAATCCCAGTCTGCCAGGTTTTAATAGTTATGTAGGTGTACTTGACAGTTTTGTTTGATTGATTTATAACTTTTAAATATTTAAACATATAGTATGGACTTCATCTGCACTCTTGACCCAGGGCTCACAGATGTGAGCGACAGGTCTGTTAAATGTTTCCTAGCATGTGTTCAGAGGACCCCCTGGATCAAAACCGACTGGGTTGTTGGTTAAAAATTCAAATTCCCAAGCCCCACTTGTGTAACCCTCTGGATCAGATCTTTGGGGCTGGAGCCCAGTAACCTGCATTCTAATCCCTCCCCTGGTGACTGATCCACAGCAGAGCTACAGGAGCACTTGTAATGGGGGAGGAGGATGTAGAGGGGAGCTGCCACAAGTTATGGAGGTCCCAGGTCAGAGAAAGGTGCTGACCACCAGCTCACACCTTCCTGCTTCTCTCATGATTCTCCTCACAACCTGGCCTGACTCCAACCACAGGAGTTGGCTGCAGGGAGAAGCTGCTAGAACAGGGCAAGGGTGTTCTCCTGCCGGCCGTGGGGCTCTTGGGTGGGTGGGTGGGGTTGCCCTGCAGAAGGAGGGATCCAAATCAGGGGAAATAGGAGCAAAGGGGCTGTGGGAGCCTGGAGGGATCACCCGGACCCACCCGGGGAGTCGGGCTGAAGGGCTGGGCAGATCTTTGGACAGGAGAGAACTCTGGGTCCTGCCAGGACACGGGAGGAGCGGGGACAGACTGTGTGGTCCCACCTGCCTGGACTCAGAGGCTGCATCTATCAGTTACGAGTCATATGACCTTGAGCAATTTCCTTAAGCTTGTTTCCTTGTCTGTGAGATGGGGATCCTAACATCCTCTAGGCTTGTGTTACAGGTAAACATGGTCATTAAGTAAAAACACACACCTTTGCTATATAGGAGGGTGAATATACAGCAGGGTGGTTGCTGTTTACTGTGAAGCTTGTCACCTTACACCTCTGTACTTCCTGATGCTTGATATCATAGGCACTTGTCACTGGCTGATAAGACCAATTTCCTCAGACCACAGGCACAGGAAGGCTCCAGTCATAGGCATGTGCCAGACCTGTGCTTGGCCAGTGATCTAGAGCTCCCTGAGCTTCCCTGTGCAGGAGCAACTCCTGAAGTTACTGCCAAGCTGCTCCTTGTGTATGGTTCCCAGGATTTCCCTCCCGGCAAACCACATCTTGGGAATCCTGCTCATAGGTTTGAGATGAACCAAGGCTGGGCTTGTATGAAACCTCCAGGGGCAACGGTACCATACTGAAAATCACCACCAGGGGGCAGCAGAATCCACGAGTCCAGGTGAGGAGAGTGGAAAGGCCAGGGAATGAAGGGCCAGGAAGGCCTCACAGCAGGCAGGAAGGGTGGGACCTCTAGCATTGCCTCACCCTCATTTACCCCACCTTCCACACACAGAAACACACACTCCTGCTCCTGCAGAATCACCTGATCCCTGTATATTCAGTTATCTCCTCCAGGTACAGGCCTTTATATCCTCATTATGGCAAAGGCTGGTGGTTTGTAAACTTGGCTGCAAATTCGAATCACTAGGAGAACTCTATAAAATCCCAGTGCTAAGGCCTCATCTCAGCTAAATCAGAATCTCGGGGAGGGGAGGCAGGAGTCAACACTTTTTATTAATAAAACCCCACAGGTGATTCCACCCTGCAGCCAACTGAGAACCACTGTTGGAGGCAAAAGATCTCATTTCTTCCCAAATGGCAAATGCTTTCATTCACATTTCTGACAAAACGGTGTCCATTGGAGAAAGGAATGGCAAACCACTTCAGTATTCTTGCCTAGAGAACCCCATGAACAGTATGAAAAGGCAAAAAGATAGGACACAGAAAGATGAATTCCCCAGGTTGGTAGGTGCCCAATATGCTACTGGAGAAGAGTTGAGAAATAACTCCAGAAAGAAAGAAGAGACTGAGCCAAAGAGAAAACAATGCCCAGTTGTGCATGTGACTGGTGATGGAAGTAATCTCTGATGTTTTAAAGAACAATATTGCATAGGAACCTGGAATGTTAGGTCCGTGAATCAAAGTAAATGGGAAGTGATCAAACAGGAGATGGCAAGAGTGAACATCAACACTTTGGGATACCAGTGAACTAAAATAGACCGGAATGGGTGAATTTAATTCAGATAACTCTTACTTCTACTACTGTGGGCAAAAATCCCTTAGAAGAAATGTAGTAGCCTTCATAGTCAACAAAAGAGTCTGAAATGCAGGTACTTGGGCACAATCTCAAAAACAACAGGATGATCTCATTCATTTCCAAGGAAAACCATTCAATATCACAGTAATCCAAGTCTATGCCCCAACCACTAATGCTGAAGTTAAATGGTTCTATGAAGACCTAGAAGACCTTCTAGATCTAACACCAAAAAAAGATGTCCTTTTCATCATAGGGGATTGGAATGCAAAAGTAGGAAGTCAAGAGATACCTGGAGTAACAGGCAAATTTGGCCTTGGAGTACAAAAAGAAGCAGGGCAAAGGATAACAGAGTTTTGCCCAGAGAACACACTGATTATAGCAAACACCCTTTCCAAAGCAATACAAGAGACAACTCTACACATGGACATCACCAGATGGGCAATACTGAAATCAGATTGATTATATTCTTCTCAGTCAAAGATAAGAAGCTCTATACAATGAGTAAAAACAAGACCGGGAGCTGACTGTGGTTCAGATCATGGACTCCTTATTGCAAAATTCAGACTTAAATTCATAAAAGTAGGGAAAACCACTATACCATTCAGGTATGACCTAAATCAAATTCCAATGACCTAATTCAAATACAGTAGAAGTAACAAACAGATTCACGTGATTAGATCTGATAAATAGAGTGCCTGAAGAACTATGGATGGAAGTTCGTAACATTGTACAGAAGGCCATGATCAAAGTCACCCCCAAGAAGAGGAAATGCAAACATACAAAATGGCTGTCTGAGGAGGCCTTACAAATAATTGTGAAAAGAAGAGGAGCTAAAGGCAAAGGAGAAAAGGAAAGATATACCCATCTGAATGCAGTGTTCCAAAGAAGAGCAAGGAGTGAAAAGAAAGCCTTCCTCAGTGATCAATGCAAAGAAATAGAGGAAAACAATAGAATGGGGAAGACTAGAGATCTCTTCAAGAACACTAGAGATACCAAGGGAACATTTCAAGCAAAGAGGGACACAATAAAGGACAGAAGAGTTATGGACTTAACAGAAGCAGAAGATATTAAGAAAAGGGGGCAAGAATACACAGAACTATGCAAAAAAGATCTTAATGACCTAGATAACCACAGTGGTGTGATCGCTCAGTTAGAGTCACACAACCTGGAATGTGATGTCAAGTGGACCTTAGGAAGCATCACTATGAACAAAACTAGTGAAGGTGATGGAATTCTAGTTGCTGTATTTCAAAACCTAAGGATGATGCTGTGAAAGTGCTGCATTCAAATGCCAGCAAATTTGGAAAGCTCAGCAGTGGCCACAGGACTGGAAAAGGTCAGTTTTGTTTTGTTTTAATTTTATTTTATTTTTAAACTTTACATAATTGTATTAGTTTTGCCAAATATCAAAATGAATCCACCACAGGTATACATGTGTTCCCCATCTGAACCCTCCTCCTTCCTCCCTCCCCATACCATCCCTCTGGGTCTTCCCAGTGCACTAGCCCCAAGCATCCAGTATCGTGCATTGAACCTGGACTGGCAACTCGTTTCATAAGGTCGGTTTTCATTCCAATCCCTAAGAAAGGCAATGCCAAAGAATACTCAAACTACCACACAATTTGCACTCATCTCACACACTAGTAAAGTAATGCTCAAAATTCTCCAAGAGAGGTTTCATCAGTACATAAACTGAGAACTTCCAGATGTTCAAGCTGGCTTTAAAAAAGGCAGAGGAATGAGATCTCAAATTGCTAACATCCATTGGATCATAGAAAAAGGAGGAGAGATCCAGAAAAAACATCTACTTTGGGTTTATTGACTATGCCAAAGCATTTGGCTGTGTGAATCACAACAAACTGCACAGAATTCTTCAAGAGATGGGAATACCAGACCACCTGACCTGCCTCTTGAGAAACCTGTATCAGAAGCAACAGTTAGAACTGGACATGGAACCACAGACTTGTATCAAATTGGGAAAGGAGTACATCAAGGTTGTATATTGTCACCCTGCTTATTTATTTTATATGCGGAGTACATCATGCTAAATCCCAGGCTGGAAGAAGCACAAACTAGAATTAAGATTGTTGGGAGAAATATTAGTAACCTCAGATATGTGGGTGGTACCACGCTTATTGCAGAAAGTGAAGAACCAAAGAGCCTTTTGATGAAAGTGAAAGGAGAGTGAAAAAACTGGCTTGAAAATCAGCATTAAAAAAATTAAGATTGTGTCTTCTGGTCCCATCATTTCATGGCAAATAGATAGGAAAACAATGGAAACAGTGGCAGTCTTTATTTTGGGGGGCTCCAAAATCACTGCAGATGGTGACTGCAGCCATGAAATTAAAAGACACTTGTTCCTTGGAAGAAAAGTTATGCCCTGCCTAGACAGTATATTAAAAATCAGAGACATTACTTTACCAACAAAGGTCCATCTAGTCAAAGCTATGGTTTTTCCAGTAGTCATGTGTGGATGTGAGAGTTGAACTATAAAGAAAGCTGAGCGCTGAAGGATTGATGCTTTTGAACTGTGGTGTTAGAGAAGACTCTTGAGAGTCCCTTGGACTGCAAGGAGGCCCACCCAGTCCATCCTAAAGGAAATCAGTCCTGAATATTCATTGGAAGGACTGATGTGGAAGATGAAACTCCAATACTTTGGCCACCTGATATGAAGCACCAACTCATTGAAAAGACCCTGATGCTGGGAAAGATTAAATGCAAGAGAAGGGGTCAACAGAGGATGAGATGGCTGGATGGCATCACCGACCCTATGGACATGAGTTTCAGAAAGCTCTGGGAGTTGGGGATGGACTTGGAGGCCTGGTGTGCTGCAGTTCATGGGATCACAAAGAGTCGGACACGACTGAGTGACTAAACTGAAAGGAGTTGATTATGTGAGGGGTTTTATTTATTTATTGTAGTCTTTAATTTTATCTATGTCTTAGGTATATTCGTTGTGGTTAATATTTGGTGTTTCAAAAAGAACATAATTACATGACCGCCTTATTAGGAGGACTGAGTGTTATTACTTTTTCCTCCAGGTCTAGTCCCAGGCCTGCCCTAGTAGGTGCTGAGGAAGGTTGGATTTTAATTACTCAGTGAAAAACCCTAATGGGACATGTAAGGAGTTGGGGAAGGACTCCTTTAGGACAGAACAAAGGTCCGTCTAGTCAAAGCTATGGTTTTTCCAGTAGTCATGTGTGGATGTGAGAGTTGAACTATAAAGAAAGCTGAGCACTGAAGGATTGATGCTTTTGAACTGTGGTGTTAGAGAAGACTTTTGAGAGTCCCTTGGACTGCAAGGAGGTCCACCCAGTCCATGTGTACTCAGGAGGAAGTGGGAGTGACTCTAGTCTGTCCAGAGGGACAGGCCTCCACCAGCTGAGTCCTGCCTCTTCTCCTGCTTCATCTCCAGACTTTCTCTCACTCTAGCCTGAGCTCCAACATGTCTTAACTGTTTTAGTTTCTTAAATCCACTAACCTCTCCTTTGCTCTGGACCTTTGGGTTCATCCTTTTCTGCCAAGGAACCCCCCACCCCCACCTCCACCCCCGCATCTTTTATTGACTGACTCTTACTCTCCTCTCAGGTCACAAGTGAGACATGGCTCTTCCCAGCAGGACTCTCTTCCTGAAATGAACCCCCCTCTTCCCCCCCTTCTCCTGACTCCCCTGTGTTGGCTCCTTTCTCCTCTCCTTCAGCCTGGAAGAGCGGCAGCTGTGTCTCCTCCAGGGACCTCAGCACCTGTCTGGGAGCCTGAGCACAGGAGGGCTCAGTATTCAGTGGCTGACTTTGAAAGCACCCAGGCGGTAGGTGAACAACTTTCCAAGTCTCAAATGTGTCCACTTGCTTCTCTTTTCCACTTGGACTTAGGACTTAGTGGCTAATAAACTTCAGGTGTTTGGGGGAGGGTAAGGACACATGCATTATTTAAATAGAAGACAGTTGGTGAGAGAAAGGAGAAAAGAACCGGGAAGTTCAGGAAGAGCATGGCCAACAGCCAGTTGCTGTGATTCCACAAAGCCTGTCCTGTGTACGTGAAAGAGGCTCCCAGGATGAACATGCCATGGAGGTGTTCCCTGAGGGCTCACTCTGGCTGGTTCTCTGATAGGCTGAGGCTCTGAGGTCAAGGCTGTGAATGGAAACTCAACTCGAGGGAAACACGTGTTGTGTCTCTTTGTATAAATGGTTACTACACTAGCACCCCCAAACAAGCTGCTTAAATAGGGATGGCACACATTTTACAGTGTCCAAATCTTTCATCCACTCCCAGGGAAGGAAGGACTGGTTATCCCTGAGTCCTACCCTTCAACCTCTGAGAATTCTTCACTCCCTTTCCCCAGAAGAGCAGGGCTGAGGGTAGGAGAAGGCTTGTCGTGTCTCCATCCCCAGCCCCCTGACTGTTGAGTCAGCCGTGACTGAGAGGTGGGGAGAAGGTGAGATGACTGAGTGTCCTCTGGTCCCACAGCCAGTGCTCCCCCTGCCCTGCCCTCAGCACCTCCATCGTTCCATTCCCTCTGCCCTTGGACTTGCCCTTGGATTTCCTCTCATATTCAAGCAAGGTTTCCCAGAGTTCTATCTCAGAGCTGAAATCTTTCTTAAACCATCTTCTTTGTTGTTTAAAAGCTTATTCCTTGATAGTTGAGTGACTTTACTCAGGAGGACAAGGGGAGAACCAGGAGTATGGAAAAGGCAGGAGGGTCTGAGGTGTTGATTAGTTTCTTATCTCACTTTTAAACGAGGGTGTGGGGCACTTAACACACAGCAAAGGCAAACATCACAGCATTTTCACCAGAACCAGATCCCCTACAACTGTGACAGGGAGGAAAATGTACCTTTGTTGGCCCCTGACCTTCCTGTCACCAGCAGCCCCTCCCAATATACTCCAGGTCTGTTTTTATCTCTCCTCAAAGTGAAAGTAAAAGTATTAGTCACTCAGTCATGTCCTATTCTTTGTGGACCTCATGGACTGTAGCCTGCCAGGCTTCTCTGTCCATGGATTCTCCAGGAAAGAATACTGGAGTGAGTAGTCATTACCTCTTCCAAGGGATCTTCCCAAGCCCAGGGATGAAACCCAGGTCTCCCACATTGCAGGCAGATTCTTAACCATCTGAAACACAGGGAAACCCTCAAACTCATGTTTATTATCTGACTCCATTTGTTGGGTGGAAAATTATCTCATTAGCTTATTGCATAATAATGACAAAAGAAAAGCAGTGGTATCAAGATAAGACTTAAGCTCTTTATCCAGTGTTTCAAAGGGAAGAAATAAATCATTCCAGAAACTGCCCTCATGTAAAATTCCAAAGAAAAAGTGAAAGAAAGTGAAAGTGGCTCAGTCATGTCCGGCTCTTTGCGACTCCATGGATATAGTCCATTGAATTCTCTAGGCCAGAGGACTGGAGTGGATAGCCTTTCCCTTCTCCAGGGGATCTTCCCAACCCAGGATTGAACCCAGGTCTCCCGCATTGCAGGTGGATTCTTTACCAACTGAGCCACCAGGGAAGCCCAAGTGCAGTGTTAAACCAATGGCTTGTGATGATTTAGAAAAGGAGGCAGTCATAATTGGAACAATTGTAATGCTGAATTAAATGCATATGCTTATAAAGGCTGATGGAGCCAAAGAAAACTGTAGTGAAATCCTAGCACTAAGATTTTAGCAGGCAACGGTCAGTTTCTTAAGATGTTCTTGAGATATAGTAATGAGTATGAGTATATATATCCATCAGTTCAGTTCAGTTCAGTCACTCAGTCGTGTCCGACTTTTTGCGACCCTATGAATCGCAGCACGCCAGGACTCCCTATCCATCATCAACTCCCGGAGTTTACTCAGATTCACATCCATCGGGTCAGTGATGCCATCCAGCCATCTCATCCTCTGTCGCCCCCTTCTCCTCTTGCTCCCAATCCCTCCCAGCGTCAGAGTCTTTTCCAATGAGTCATCTTCACATGAGGTGGCCAAAGTACTGGAGTTTCAGCTTTAGCATCATTCCTTCCAAAGAAATCCCAGGGATGATCTCCTTCAGAATGTACTGGTTGGATCTCCTTGCAGTCCAAGGAACTCTCAAGAGTCTTCTCCAACACCACAGTTCAAAAGCACCAATTCCTTGGCACTCAGCTTTCTTCACAGTCCACCGCTCGCATCCATACATGACCACTGGAAAAACCATAGCCTTAACTAGATGGACCTTTGTTGGCAAAGTAATGTCTCTGCTTTTCAATATGCTATCTAGGTTGGTCATAACTTTTCTTGCAAGGAGTAAGTGTCTTTTAATTTCATGGCTGAAGTCACCATCTACAGTGATTTTGGAGCCCCCCCCCCCAAAAAAAAATAAAGTCTGATACTATTTCCACAGTTTCCCTATCTATTTCCCATGAAGTAATGGGACCAGATGCCATGATCTTCGTTTTCTGAATGTTGAGCTTTAAGCCAACTTTTTCATTCTCCACTTTCACTTTCATCAAGAGGCTTTTTAGTTCCTCTTCACTTTCTGCCCGGAGAAGGTGATTGCACCCCACTCCAGTACTCTTGCCTGGAAAATGCCTGGAAAAAAGGAGCCTGGTGGGCTGCAGTCCATGGGGTAGCTAAGAGTTGGACATGACTGAGCGACTTGACTTTCACTTTTCACTTTCATGCATTGGAGAAGGAAATGGCAACCCACTCCAGTGTTCTTGCCTGGAGAATCCCAGGGATAGGGGAGCCTGGCAGGCTTCTGTCTATGGGGTCGCAGAGTCGGACAACACTGAAGCGACTTAGCAGCAGTAACAGCAGCACTTTCTGCCATAAGGGTGGTGTCATATGCATATCTGAGGTTATTGATGTTTCTCCTGGCAATCTTAATTCCAGCTTTTGCTTCTTCCAGCCCAGCGTTTCTCATGATATACCCTGCATGGAAGTTAAATAAGCAGGGTGACAATATACAGCCTTGACATACTCCTTTTCCTATTTGGAACCAGTCTGTTGTTCCATGTCCAGTTCTAACTGTTGCTTCCTGACCTGCATACATGTTTCTCAAGAGGCAGGTCAGATGGTCTGGTATTCCCATCTCTTTCAGAATTTTCCACAGTTTCTTGTGATCCACACAGTCAAAGGCTTTGGCATAGTCAATAAAGCAGAAATAAATGTTTTTCTGGAACTTTCTTGCTTTTTCCATGATCCAGTGGATGTTGGCAATTTGATCTCTGGTTCCTCTGCCTTTTCTAAAACCAGCTTGAACATCAGGAAGTTCATGGTTCACATATTGCTGAAGCCTGGCTTGGAGACTTTTGAGCATTACTTTACTAGCATGTGAGATGAGTGCAATTGTGTGGTAGTTTGAGCATTCTTTGACATTGCCTTTCTTCAGGATTGGAATGAAAACTGACATTTTCCAGTCCTGAGGCCACTGCTGAGTTTTCCAAACTTGCTGGCATGTTGAGTGCAGCATTTTCACAGCATCATCTTTCAGTATTTGAAAGAGTTCAACTGAAATTGCATCATCTCCACTAGCTTTGTTCGTAGTGATGCTTCCTAAAACCCACTTGACTTCACATTCCAGGATGTCTGGCTTTAGGTGAGTGATCACACCATCGTGATTGTCTTGGTTGTGAAGATCTTTTTTGTACAGTTCTTCTGTGTATCCCTGCCTCCTCTTCTGTTAGGTCCATACTATTTCTGTCCTTTATCAAGCCCATCTTTGCATGAAATGTTCCCTTGGTATTTCTAATTTTCTTGAAGAGATCTCTAGTCTTTCCCATTCTGTTGTTTTCCTCTATTTCTTTGCATTGATTGCTGAGGAATGCTTTTTTATCTCTTCTTGCTATTCTTTGAACTCTGCACTCGGATGCTTATATCTTTCCTTTACTCCTTTGCTTTTCACTTCTCTTCTTTTCACAGCTATTTGTAAGGCCTTTTCAGACAGCTATTTTGCTTTTCTGCATTTCTTTTCCATGGGGATGGTCTTGATCCCTGTCTCCTGTGCAATGTCACGAACCTCATTCCATATTTCATCAGGCACTCTATCTATCAGATCTAGGCCCTTAAATCTATCTCTCAGTTCCACTGTATAATCATAAGGGATTTGATTTAGGTCATACCTGAATGGTCTAGTGGTTTCCCTATTTTCTTCAATTTAAGTCTGAATTTGGCAATAAGGGGTTCATGATCTGAGCCACAGTCAGCTCCTGGTCTTGTTTTTGTTAACTGTATAGAGCGTCTCCATCTTTTGTTGCAAAGAATATAATCAATCTGATTTCAGTGTTGACTCTCTGGTGATGTCCATGTGTAGTTTCTTCTCTTGTGTTGTTGGAAGAGGGTGTTTGCTATGACCAGTGCATTTTCTTGGCAAAACTCTATTAGTCTTTGCCCTGCTTCATTCCGTATTCCAAGGCCAAATTTGCCTGTTACTCCAGGTGTTTCTTGACTTCCTACTTTTGCTTTCCAGTCCCCTATAATGAAAAGGACATCTTTTTTGGGTGTTAGTTCTAAAAGGTCTTGTAGGTCTTCATAGAATTGTTCAACTTCAGCTTCTTCAGAGTTACTGGTTGGGGCATAGACTTGGATTACTGTGATATTGAATAGTTTGCCTTGGAAATAGACAGAGATCATTCTGTCATTTTTGAGATTGCATCCATGTACTGCATTACGGACTCTTGTTGACCATGATGGCTACTCCATTTCTTCTAAGGGATTCCTGCCTGCAGTAATAGATATAATGGCCATCTGAGTTAAATTCACCCATTCCAGTCCATTTTAGTTCGCTGATTCCTAAAATGTCAACATTCACTCTTGCCATCTCCTGTTTGACCACTTCCAAGTTGCCTTGATTCATGGACCTGACATTCCAGTTTCCTATTATTGCTCTTTACAGTGTTGGACCTTGCTTCTATCACCAGTCATATCCACAGCTGGGTATTGTCTTTGCTTTGGCTCCATCCCTTCATTCTTTCTGGAGTTATTTCTCCACTGATCTCCAGTAGCATATTGGACACCTACTGACCTGGGGAGTTCCTCTTTCAGTATCCTATCATTTTGCCTTTTCATATTGTTCATGGGGTTCTCAAGGCAAGAATACTGAAGCGGTTTGCCATTCCCTTCTCCAGTGGACCACATTCTGTCAGCCCTCTCCACCACGACCTGCCTGTCTTGGGTGGCCCCACGGGCATGGCTCAGTTTCATTCACTTAGACAAGGCTGTGGTCCTAGTGTCATTAGATTGACTAGTTTTCTGTGATTATGGTTTCAGTGTGTCTGCCCTCTGATGCCCTCCTTCAATACCTACTGTCTTACTTGGGTTTCTCTTACTTTGGACGAGAGGTATCTCCTCACCACCACCCCTCCTGACCTTGAACGTGGAATAGCTCCTCTAGGACCTCCTGTGCCCACGGAGCCACTGCTCCTTGGATGCGGGGTAGCTCCTCTCGGCCCCCGCCCCTGACCTCGGATGCGGGGTAGCTCTTCTCAGCTGCGCTATGTGCGCCTTTGCAGCTGCCCACGCTACACACGTATATTGATGCTAAGGTGATTAGTAAAGGGATATGGTACTGTATTTATCTTTCTCAAGTGTTTAGCTCTTAGAAATGTGTACTGAAGTATCAGTTGGTAAAATTATATGTATCTTGGAGTCGTGCTAAATACTGGTGGCAGTGCGGCAAAAGAGGAGAGTTTGATGAAATGAGATAGACATCATGAATAATTGTTGAAGCTTGTTTCATGGAATTTCATTGTGCTATTCTACTTTTGGGCATTTTTGAAATTTTCCATAATAAAAAATCCAAACACCTACTTCCCATGATAGGATATGAACAAATAAGAACTAAGGACAGCGTCTTTGATCAGGTGAATTCCTAGTGTTTTATGGTTGGGAACTCACCATTCCTCATGATACTTCCTTAACAGGTAGGCACAGTATAGAGAATTATTATTCATGATGTAAAAAGAAACCTGTAGGTGGGTCAAAAAGCAATAGTTAGAACCACATTTGAAACTAATCGGTTCAAAGTTGGGAAAGGAGAACAGCAAGGCTGTATATTGTCACTCTGCTTATTTATCTTCTATGCAGAGTACATCATGTAAAATGCCTGGCTGGATGGATCACAAGTTGGAATCAAGATTTCCAACAGAAGTATCAACAACCTCAGGTATGTGGATGATACAACTCTAATGGCAGAAAGTGAAGAGGAAATAAAGAGCCTCTTGATTGAAAGAGGAGAGTGAAAAAGCTGGCTTGAAACTCAACATGAAATAAAACTAAGATTATGGCATATGATCCCATCACTTCATGGCAAATAGAAAAGGAAAAAGTGAAAGCAGTAACAGATTTTCTTTTCTTGGGCTCCAAAATCAATGCAGACATTGACTGCAGTTATGAAATTAAAGGACAATTGCTCCTTGGTAGAAAAGGTGTCACAAAGCTAGATAGTGTATTAAAAAGCAGACATTACATTGCCAACAAAGGTGCATATAGTCAAAGCTCTGGGTTTTCCCATAGTCATGTATCCCTGTGAGAGTTGGAGCATAAAGAAGGCTGAGAGCCAAAGAACTGATGCTTTCCAATTATGGTCTGAAGAAGAGTCTTGAGAGTCACTTGGATAGCAAGGATATCAAGCCAGTCAATCCTAAAGGAAATCAACCCTGAATATTCATTGGAAGGATTGTTCCTGGCCAATACTTTGGCCACCTGATGTGAAGAGCTATCTCATTGGAAAAGACCCTGATGCTGGGAAAGACTGAAGGCAAAAGGAGAAGGGGGTGGTAGGGATGAGATGGTTAAATAGCTTCACTGACTAAATGGATATGAATTTGATCAAACTCCAGGAGACAGTGGAGGACAGAGGAGTCTGGTGTGCTACAGTTCATGAGGTCGCAAAGAGTTGGACATGACTAATAGACTGAATAAGAACAAGAAAAATCAAGGGAATGAGGACACAACTATATTTAAAAAGAACACGATTGCATCTGCAGACAGATGTTGTAAGGTTTGCTACCAGTTCCTAAGCATTCCAGAACACTCTCTCCATTGCCCTCACGTCTCAGTTTGCTCTCCAGACCCTTACACTACCCTCACTCAAAAATAAGCCTGGGACGAGTTCCCTGGTGGTACAGTGAATAAGAATTCACCTGCCAATGCAGGGGACACAGGTTCGATCCCTGGTCCGGGAACACTCCACATGCTGTGGAACATCCAAGCCTGTGTGCCAGAACTATTGAGTGCCCATGCTGCAGCTACTGAAGCCTGCATGCCTAGAGCCTATGCTCCACAACAGGGGAAATCACCACAATGAGAAGCTCACACACCACAATGAAGAGTAGCCCCTGCTCTCTGCAACCAAAGAAAGACGCATAAAAGCAACAAAGACCAAAAGACCAGCACAGCCAAAAATAAGTAAACAAACAATCCTGGGAATAACCAACCTTTTTTCTTTCTCTCTCTTTTTGGTTTTTAATGTCACACTATGTGGTAGATGGGACCTTAGTTTTCCGACCGGGGAAAATAAGATTAAACCTGTACCTCCTGCATTGGGAGCATATAGTCTTATTAACCACTGGGTCACCAGGGAAGTTCCTTTTGTTGTTTTTTAACTTTTGGGATTTTTTTGCCCTGCTTTGCTGATTTTCAACTAGTTCCTTGATCAAACTTTGGCCCTACGTGAGCAATCAATTCCTTGATCAGACTTCGACACTATATGAGTGTTGCATCAACAAACTACAACAGGGTGAAAGAGAACTTTACATTCCGCATACTACCCTTTTGCCACCCAACTATGAGTATCCCCAACAAAAGACCAGACTCTTTCTTCTGAGCAGGTGGAATGTTGAAGGAGGGAAGCAGAGAGAGGATTGAGAACTGGATCATCATGATGCGTCTGTACCCCCCAAGTACTGCTGAGTTCATCTCCTGGTCTCTGCAGTCCCATCTGCTCATCTCAAGTCCATCTCCACCACTCAAGCCCGGTGAGGAGTATTTCTCTCCCAGAAGACAAAGGAAACCCTGCATTCACTCCAGCCCAGTGGTTGTCAACCAGGAACTGGTTTCCCGGAGGATATCTCACTAACAATGTCTGGGCACATTTTTGGTTGTCATGACTGAGGGATAGGTGACTACTGCATCCAGTGGATAGAGGTCGGGGACGCTGTGACACACCCTGCAATGTACAGGTCCCCTCACCAACAAAGACTTGTCTGGTCCAAATGTCAACCCTGCTAAGGTTGAGAAAGCCTGCTCCAGTCCCCTGTAAAACCTGAAATGCATAATCATGCTCTTTCTTTAAAGAGAATATCAGATGTCACCCCATTATTTAAAACTTTTCAACAGTTTCTCACTCTTGGTACAAAGATTAAAAACAAAGAAAAAAACTCCTTAGCTCCTTGAACTTGCATGACCTGACACTCACCTCCCCTCTTTTCTTGTATTACTTGCACTAACCAACCTAACCTTATTCCTGTGTTTCTAGAAAGTGTCAAACTTCCTCCTACCTCATAGGCACATGTTATTTTCTCTTATAAGTCAATTTCCACCCTCTCACCAGCCTCTTCCCCTTTTCCCTGCTCACTGCTGCTTTCTAATCATTTAGGAGACATCAGCTTGGAGGTGACTCCATCACAGACTCCTTCCCTGACCACCGAACTGTTAGCAGCCTGAGATGAGAGGCCAGTGGTGAGAGAAACTTGGACACTCAGGGCCAGCGGGGCCCCCGGCTGTGGGCAGGCCTGTGAGTGACCCCAGGAGGCCAGCAATAGCCTTGCCTCATCAGCCCTCACAACTGTACTGAGTAATGAATAAGGGATCACAGCTTTAGGCTACTAATGTCTGAGGTGGTTGATGTAGTGACAGACAGCAGATTCATTCTCCCTGGTGTTCCTGACTGTGCAGTAAGAACTCCCTGCTACTGTGGTTAATTCCCCCCTCACCTCCTGCTCTGCCCCCTTCCAAGGACTGCTGATACTGTGTGGAATTCTCCCCTTACCTCCTGCTCTGTCGTGTTCACTGGACTGCTCTCAGGACCTGAGTTTCTGAGTCACAGACCACTTGACAGGATGACACTCTCTCCGCAGTAGGTCAGTGAGTGGAGGTGGGGAGACTATTCCCCTTTCCCATCTCATCATCCTGTCCCATCAGCCTCCCTGGAACTGCAGCCCCGCACTGGGCAGGGATGGTCTCAGTTAACTCAAGAACCAGAATACATTTAAAATATCTACTTCAGTAAGCAGGGAAATAGCTTAAGTTTTTCCAATAGTCTTTCTCCATATTCTAAAGGGAAAACCAATACAATATTGTAAAGTTTAAAAATAAAATAAAATTTAAAAAAAAAAAAAGAAGAAGCACACCTTAAAAAAAAAAAAAAAAAGAACTGAGCCTTTAGGCTTCCCTTGTGGCTCAGATGGTAAAGAATCTGCCTGCTATGTGGGAGACCCAGGTTTGATCCCTGAGTTGGGAAGCTCTCCTGGAGAAGGAAATGGCAACCCATTTCAGTATTCTTGTCTGGAAAATCCCATGGACAGAGGAGCTTGGCAGGCTACAGTACATAGGATCACAAAGAGTTGGACAAGACTGAACAACTACACGTTCTTTCTTTTGGGGAAAGTCTCCAGGGCAACACCATCCCTCTTGAACCTTTTTTTTTTTTTTTTTTAATTGAGGTCCCCTTTCTGCTATCTTCACATGAATCTGTACCTGCCTCCTGAAGGAGATACATCCTCATAGGAAAATCTCATCCTTATGAAGGTCTCATCACTTGAGTCAGGCTCCATTCCCTGGCTAGTCACCAAATCTCGAGTTTAAATCCTCAGATTAGCATGACAGGGTATTTCCTGGGGCTCAGGTCAGGAAGAGTGGGGAAGTCTGAAGGAGAAAACTGTCTGATGCTCTTGGCTTTTGGGTCTAGTGTGAGCCTGGGTCTCCCAGGCAACGGATTTCGCTCAAGAATCCCATTCTGAGATGTTCCTGCATTTCTGGTTCTTTATGTCTCTAACCTGATAGAACTGGAAGGTCTATAAGTCTCACCTGGCTTCTATCAGGAGGGGAGGCACGTTTCCAAGAGTAAACATCACTTTTAAAGGGAATGATGCAGACTACCTGGGTATTAAGTAATAGTTTTCTAAACTAGTCTGCTGCTTCTCCCTTATCTAGGTCTCTTGGAGAATCACATTCTGTTATTGGGCAGAAGAGGGTTGGATTTCTTCCTACTCTGTTACCCACCCTCCCAAGTCAGACCCCAAGAAGTGTCCTTTTCCAGGTGTGGCTTGTTCCAATAGAACTTGCTCTGGAGCACATGCTCTCCCCTAAAAGCCCTCCACGGGGCTGCTGCTTGTGTTCATGTGAGCAGAGAGGGTTGCGTGCAAGGTCCAGCCCCAGCTGATCCAGGGAGTTCGAAGCGGGGATGGCATCGGCGAGGATCAGAATACAATAGCTTTAATTAGATATTAATTAGAGATATAAAAAGTAATAGAATGAGGATAGCTCAGTAGGAAAATTCAGTGGAGAAAAGAGGCTGAGTAGCTTGGTTTACGTGGGAGACCAATAAAACTTAAAGACAAGAAGTTTGCACCACTTACGTAGGCCGCAGGCATCCTTCCATTCTCCCTAAGGAGAGGAGACACTGAGGCCTCCCTGGTCGGATCTTAAGAAGCCCAGGCAAAATTAGTAAGCTTGGTGGGTTCCACGCTCCAGATGGAGACTCAGCCAGAGTTTGAGAGAGAGAGAGACATAGGGAGACCAGTCTTTTGAGGAATTGATCCCAATTCTTTATTTTCCATGGTCTACTTTTATACACTGAGATGTTATGAAAATTCATGTGGGGTCAGCAGTCCTGACTTTTATCAAAGTCAGGTGCTTCATACAAATGTATACAGAGGTCTTAGGGGTGTTACATCATCTTCTGGCCAGGGGGCCTGCTGACAATTTATGACCCTCTCCTTGTGACAGTGGTCAGTCAACCAGGACACTTATTTCTCCAGGGGTGATTATTCTTAAAAAAGACTCCACCTTCTGAAGGTACCAGATAAAGTTACATTCCTATAGGGTGAGGGTGTAGCGGGTTTTAATTAAGGAAAGAATTTACTTAGCCTAAGGTCTAACGTGATTAATATCAAAGGTTAATACTTATTTTTTCTATATATTAATTAATGTAAGGGCAGGGGATGTGGAAACTTAGCAACAAACATTGGCTCAACAAATGAAAAACCCTTCACCAATAAAATTTCTAATCAGCCCACTATACTTATACTAATGGTTTTCTAACTTTTCTAAGGAACCTGTTTTTAGAAGGTTTAAACATCTCGTGCCTCTCATGGTTGGGAGGCTGTGAGCAATCACATGTGGCCGGACAAGCCTGTCAGGCAGGCTAGAGAACCTTCAGAGGAGTTTGTAGGTTAAAACACTCCTATCACACCCAGTTATTATTAACTGTAGCTCTAAGTTAACTCCTTCTCCGAAAGACGTGGTGGGGGACAGCCCCCCGTAAAGTCAGAGGTGTAGGTGAGAGCACAAAGTAGTAAAGTAGGCAGGCTCTGGTTATGGGGGTAGATGCTCAAGGATTTCCAGGGGGACTCCTGAGGCTCGATCCTGCCTTTGCAAATGTCGAGCCTCCTTCCTCATGACCTTTGCCATGGGCGGAGTGCCTCATGCCGGCCCCCAATAGTTGCGGTTCTTGCTGGGTGGGCTCAGCTGTGTAGCTGTGCACCCAGATCACGGGGCCAGGTGCATCATTTCTGCACACGGCCCCCTGGCCGCCTTCTTGAATTACAGCACCCTGAGCTGCATCTTTCCACATGGCCCTCAGAGCTGAGGTGTCAGCGCAGCCATTTCTTCCTAGGAACCTGGTCTAAAGGGCTGGGAATGTGAGGCCTCTGCAGGAGGTGACCTGTGAGCAAGTGAAAGTCAACTCAGCACAAAGGGAAAGAAAAAAGGTTAAATTTTTATTTTGTGATCCAGATTCTACTTTTCGTTGCTTAGCTGCTCAGTCGTGTTCAACTCTTTCGTGAGCCCATAAACTGTAGCCTACCATGCTCCTCTGTCCTTGGGATTTCCTGGGCAAGAATACTGGAGTGGTTTGTCATTTCCTTCTTCAGGGTATCTTCCTGAACAGGGATCAAACGCATATGCCCTGTCTCTCCTGCATTTGTAGGCAGGTACTTTACCACTGAGCCACCTGGGAAGACCCAGAGTCTACTTTTACACCAGGGAATTGATGGGCTTTTCTAGTGACTGCTTTATCAGCGCCCAGCCCCCTGGAATATTAAGGGCACCACCTCACCTTTAATGACTGCTTCCTTTGTTTCCTGTGGTGATCACCCTGATGAAAAGAAAGAAATCAATTTGTTTCCTAAGCCTCAAGAAAGGTAGTCATATAATCAATTCTGTTTGTTTTGTAGCTTTCTTACCCATAAAGTGACTCCCTCTTGGCAGGGGCTTGATGCTGCTCCTGAAATGCGTGGAAGTCCTTGGTGCCCATCAGTTGAGGAAGACAACTGATTATTGTTTAAATAGGGAAGGGAAGGGCCTAGGCATCAGGGTGCAAGAGAACCAGGTCTGAGCTCCTGAGAAAGGGGCTAAGATGACCTCTTCACTATGGAAGCAGTGTATCTATGCTCACAGCTTTGTCTAACTCAATGAAACTATCAGCCATGTAGTGTAGGGACACCCAAGACAGATGGGTCATGCTGAAGGGTTCTGGCAAAATGTTGTCCACTGGAGAAGAGAATGGCAAACCACTTCAGTATTCTTGCCTTGAATGCATGAGCCCCATGTACAGTATGAAAAAGCAAAAAGATAAGACACTGAAAGTTGAAATCCCCAGGTCCATAGGTGCCCAATATACTACTGGAGATCAGTGGAGAAATAACTCCAGAAAGAATGAAGAGATGGAGCCGAAGGAAAAACAACACCCAGTTGTGGATGTGACTGGTGATGGAAGCAAAGTCAGATGCTGTAAAGAGCAATATTGCATAGAATCCTGGAATGTTAAGTCTGTGAATCAAGGCAAATTGGAGGTGGTCAAACAGGAGATGGCAAGAATGAATGTCAACATTTTAGGAATGAGCAAACTAATATGGACTGCAATGGGTGAATTTAACTCAGATGACCATTATATCTACTACTGTGGGCAAGAATCCCTTAGAAGAAATGGAGTAGCCATCATAGTCAACAAAAGAGCCTGAGATGAAGTGCTTGGATGCAATCTCAAAAACAACAGAGTGATCTCTGTTCATTTCCAAGGCAAACCATTCAATATCACAGTAATCCAAGCCTATGCCCTGGCCAGTAATGCTGAAGAAGCTGAAGTTGAACAGTTCTAGGAAAATCTATGAGACTTTCTAGAACTAACACAAAAAAAAGATGTCGTTTTCATTTTAGGGGACAGGAATGCAAAAGTAGGAAGTCAAGAAACACCTGGAGTTACAGGCAAATTTGGCCTTGGAGTACAGAATGAAGCAGGGCAAATGCTAATAGAGTTTTGCAAAGAAAACACACTGGCCATAGCAAACACCCTCTTCCAATAACACAGGAGAAGACTGTACACAAGGACATCACCAGATGGTCAACATCAAAATCAGATTGATTATATTCTTTGCAACCAAAGATGGAGAAGCATTATACAGTGAGCAATAACAAGACCAGGAGCTGACTGTAGCATAGATCATGGTCTCCTTATTGGAAAATTCAGTCTTAAATTGAAGAAAGTAGGGAAAACCACTAGACCATTGAGGTATGACCTAAATCATATCCCTTATGATTATTTGGTGGAAGTGAGAAATAGATTTAAGGGACTAGATCTGATAGACAGAGTGCTGGATGAACTATGGATGGAGGTTCGGGAAATTGTACAGGAGACAGGGTTCAAGACCATCGCCAAGAAAAAGAAGTGCAAAAATGTAAAATGGCTGTCTGAGGAGGCTGTACAAATATCTGTGAAATGAAGAGAAGTGAAAAGCAAAGGTGAAAAGGAAAGATATACCCATTTGAATGCAGAGTCCCAAAGAATAGCAAAGAGGTTAAGAAAGCCTTGTTAGTGATCAGTGCAAAAAATACAGGAAAACAGTAAAATGGGAAAGACTCGAGATATTTTCAAGAAAATTAGAGATACCAAGGGAATATTTCATACAAAGATGGTTACCATAAAGGACAGAAATGGAAGGACCTAACAGAAGCAGAGGACATTAAGAAGAGGTGGCAGGAATACACAGAGGAACTGTACAAAAAACATCTTCATGACCCAGATAATCATGATGGCGTGATCACTCACCTAGAGCCACACATCCTGGAATGTGAAGTCAACTGGGCCTTAGGAAGCATCACTACGAACAAAGCTAGTGGAGGTGATGGAATTCCAGTGGAGCTATTTCAAATCCTAAAAGATGATGCTGTGAAAATGCTGCACTCAACATGCCAGCAAGTTTGGAAAACTCAGCAGTGGCCACAGGACTGGAAGAGGTCAGTTTTCATTCCAATCCCAAAGAAAGGCAATGCCAAAAAATGCTCAAACTACTGCACAACTGCAATCATCTCACACACTGGTAAATTAAGGCTCAAAATTCTCCAATCCAGGCTTCAGCAGTACGTGAACTGTGAACTTCCTGATGTTCAAGCTGGTTTTAGAAAAGGCAGAGGAACCAGAGATCGAATTGCCAACATATGCTGGATCATCAAAAAAGCAAGAGAGTTCCAGAAAAACATCTATTTCTGCTTTATGGACTATGCCACAGCCTTTGACTGTGTGGATCACAATAAACTGTGGGAAACTCTGAAAGAGATGGGAATACCAGACCATTTGACCTGCCTCTTGAGAAACCTGTATGCAAGTCAGGAAGCAACAGTTAGAACTGGACATGGAACAACAGACTGGTTCCAAATAGGAAAAGAAGTATGTCAAGGCTGTATATTGTCACCCTGCTTATTTAACTTATATGCAGAGTGCATCATTAGAAATGATGGGCTGGAAGAAGCACAGGCTGGGATCAAGATCTCCAGGAGAAATATCAATAACCTCAGATATGCAGATGACACCACTCTTATTGCAGAAAGTGAAGAAGAATTAAAGAGCCTCTTGATAAAGTGAAAGAAGAGAGTGAAAAAGTTGGCTTAAAACTCAACATTCAGAAAACTAAGATCATGGCATCCAGTCCCATCACTTCAAGGCAAATAGATGGGGAAACAGTGTCAGACTTTATTTTGGGGGCTTAAAAATCACTGCAGATGGTGACTGTAGCTCTGAAATTAAAAGACGCTTACTCCTTGGGAAAAAAAATATGACCAACCTAGACAGTGTATTAAAAATTGGAGACATTACTTTGTCCACAAAGGTCCATCTAGTCAAGTCTATGGTTTTTCCAGTAGTCATGTATGGATGTGAGAATTGGACTATAATGCCAAAGAACTGACACTTTTGAACTATGATGTTGAAGAAGACTCTAGAGAGTCCCTTGGATTGCAAGGAGAGCCAACCAATCCATCCTAAAGGAAATCAGTCCTGAATATGCATTGAAGGGACTGATGTTGAAGCTGAAACTCCAATAATTTGGCCACCTGATGCGAAGAGATGACTCAATTGAAAGTACCCTGATGCTGGGAAAGATTGAAGGCAGGAGGAGAAGGGGTCAACAGAGGACGGGATGGTTGTATGGTATAACCGACTCCATGGACATGAGTTTGAGTAAACTCCGGGATTTGGTGATGGACAAGGAGGTCTGGCGTTTAACAGTGCATCTTTTAACAAAGATTCAGACATGACTGAGCAACTGAACTGAATGCTTTTGAGATAGGAAGGAGGAGGCACAGTTGTTAACAGAATGAGGAGGGGGCATAGTTCAGTTCAGTTCAGTTCAGTTGCTCAGCCGTGTCCTACTCTTTGTAACCCCATGAATCGCAGCATGCCAGGCCTCCCTGTCCATCACCATCTCCCGGAGTTCACTCAGACTCTCGTCCATCGTGTCGGTGATGCCATCCAGCCATCTTATCCTCTGTTGTCTCCTTTTCCTCATGCCCCAAATCATTCCCAGCATCAGAGTCTTTTCTAATGAGTCAACACTTCGCATCAGGTGGCCAAAGTACTGGAGTTTCAGCTTTAGCATCATTCCTGCCAAAGAAATCCCAGGGCTGATCTCTTTTAGAATGGACTGGTTGGATCTCCTTGCAGTCCAAGGGACTCTCAAGAGTCTTCTCCAACACCACAGTTCAAAAGCATCAAAGAAAGCATAAGCTTTCTTCACAGTCCAACTCTCACATCCATACATGACTACTGGAAAAACAATAGCCTTGACTAGACGGACCTTTGTTGGCAAAGTAATGTCTCTGCTTTTGAATATGCTATCTAGCTTGGTCATAACTTTCCTTCCAAGGAGTAAGCGTCTTTTCATTTCATGGCTGCAATCACCATCAGTGATTTTGGAGCCCCACAAAATAAAGTCTGACACTGTTTCCACTGTTTCCCCATCTATTTCCCATGAAGTGATGGGACCAGATGCCATGATCTTCGTTTTCTGAATGTTGAGCTTACGCCAACTTTGTCACTCTCCACATTCACTTTCATAAAGAGGCTTTTGAGTTCCTCTTCACTTTCTGCCATAAGGGTGGTGTCATCTGCATATCTGAGGTTATTGATATTTCTCCTGGCAAACTTGATTCCAGCTTGTGCTTCTTCCAGCCCAGCGTTTCTCATGATGTACTCTGCTGCTGCTAAGTCACTTCAGTCGTGTCCAACTCTGTGCGACCCCATAGACGGCAGCCCACCAGGCTCCCCTGTCCTGGGATTTTCCAGGCAAGAGTACTGGAGTGGGGTGCCACTGCCTTCTCCGGATGTACTCTGCATAGAAGTTAAATAAGCAGGGTGACAATATACAGCCTTGACGTACTCCTTTTCCTGTTTGGAACCAGTCTGTTGTTCCATGTCCAGTTCTAACTGTTGCTTCCTGACCTGCATATAGGTTTCTCAAGAGGCAGGTCAGGTTGTCTAATGTTCCCATCTCTTTCAGAGTTTCCCACAGTTTATTGTGATCCACACAGTCAAAGGCTTTGGCATAGTCAATAAAGCAGAAATACATGCTTTTTTGGAACTCTTTTGCTTTTTTGATGATCCAGCAGATTTGGCAATTTGGTCTCTGGTTCCTCTGCCTTTTCTAAAACCAGCTTGAACATCTGGAAGTTCACAGTTCACGT
Organism: Bubalus kerabau; assembly: GCF_029407905.1. Classification (NCBI taxonomy): domain Eukaryota; kingdom Metazoa; phylum Chordata; class Mammalia; order Artiodactyla; family Bovidae; genus Bubalus; species Bubalus kerabau. Next base: position 73,856,312 of record NC_073635.1, read on the forward strand.
ATTGCTGAAGCCTGGCTTGGAGAATTTTGAGCATTACTTTACTCGTGTGTGAGATGAATGCATTTGTGTGGTAGTTTGAACATTCTTTATCATTTCCTTTCTTTGGGATTGGAATGAAAACTGACCTTTTACAGTCCTGTGGCTACTGCTGAGTTTTCTAAATTTGCTGGCATGTTGAGTGCAGCATTTTCACAGCATCATCTTTTAGGATTTGAAATAGCTCCACTGGAATTCCATCACCTCCACTAGCTTTATTCGTAGTGATGCTTCCTAAGGCCCACTTGACTTCACGTTCCAGGATGTCTGCTTCTAGGTGAGTGATCACACCATCATGATTATCTGAATTGTGAAGATCTTTTTTGTACAGTTCTTCTGTGTATTCTTGCCATCTCTTCTTAATATCTTCTGTTTCTGTTATGTCCATATCATTTCTGTCCTTTATTGTACCCATCTTTGTGTGAAATATGCCCTTGGTATCTCTAATTTTCTTGAAAAGATCTCTAGTCTTTCCCATTCTATTGTTTTCCTCTATTTCCTTGCATTGATGGCTGAGGGAGGCTTTCTTGTCTCTCCTTGCTATTCTTTGGAACTCGGCATTCAAATGGGTATATCTTTCCTTTTCTCCTTTGCTTTTCACTTCTCTTCTTTTCACAGCTATTTGTAAGGCCTCCTGAGACAGCCATTTTGCCTTTTTTTAAAAAAACTATATTTGGAGGCTAATTACTCTACAATATTGGAGTGTTTTCTAGGTGATGGTCTTGATCCCTGTCTCCTGTATAATGTCATGAACCTCTGTTCTTAGGTCAGGCATCCTGTCTATCAGATCTAGTCCATTAAATCTATTTCTCACTTCCACTGTATAATCATAAGGGATTTGATCTAGGTCATACCTGAATGATCTAGTGGTTTTCCCCACTTTCTTCAACTTACGTCTGAATTGGGCAATAAGGTGTTCATGATCTGAGCCACAGTCTGCTCCTGGTCCTGTTTTTGCTGAGTGTATAGAACTTCTCAATTTGAAGGAAGGATGTAGCTTATTCTCATCTGCTCCCCAGTTGGAAGACACATATTTCATCTCCCTCTAGGGCATTCTCTCACCCTGGCTGTAGACTCCATAAGCCTGCTATCTCCCTCTTTCTGAATTTTTCAGACTCCAAGTGGGAAATTGGGGGGAGGTTTACTTCACTCAACACAGGTTTATGGCATGGGAGTCTCCTCTACAAAGCTGATAATGCTGCTGGCTTCTAGCAGGAGGTAAGGCATGAGCCATACTTGAAGGGGTTTCTATCGTATCCTGTGTCCCTTCAACTTTGGGGATGGTGATCACCAGGGACAGGCCTCTCCAGCTCTCTGCCTCTCATTCCCAGACCTTTGTTCGCCTCTGACTTGGGTTTTGATCTCTCTTCTGTGGAGGAAATCTTGGTTGGCTGTTTTCTTGCCAACTGTGCTCTTTATACCAGCACCAGTGCTCCTTAGCTATAACCTCAAGAATTCCATGTTCATTCCTTTTACACAAACATTCACACTGCAGCAAGGGACAGTCAATTTAATACTCTGGTAAAACAGTTTGCTGTCATTCTTTCTACTTATTGGTTTTCTCTTCTGTGCTATGACCTGCAGTAAGCACTTTCACATCTACAATAACTCCATGAAATTGATATTACTTTTCAGTTCCCAATTTACAGATGAGAAATTTCATTCAGAGAATAGAATTATCAACTGGAGTTTGGAAGAGTGCCCCTGTTAGGAGGTGGCCTCCCTTATTTATCTGATAAATCTGCTGGGAACCTAAGAGTTTCCAGTTTTTGGAGGAATCAGGTAGAAAGAAAAGACATGTTTTAATTATACTTACAAAGCTCTAATTTTCCAAATTGTTTTTTTTTGTTGTTGTTATTATTTTTTAAAATAAATTTATTTATTTTAATTGGAGGTTAATTACTTTACAATATTGTATTGGTTTTGCCATACATCAACATGAATCTGCCACAGGTATACACGTGTTCCCCATCCTTAACCCCCCTCTCTCCTCCCTCCCCGTACCATCCCTCTGGGTCATCTCAGTGCACCAGCCCCAAGCAACCAGTACCATGCATTGAACTTGGACTGGCAATTCATTTCATATATGATATTATACATGTTTCAATGCCTTTCTCCCAAATCATCCCACCCTCTCCCTCTCCCACAGAGTCCAAAAGACTTTTATATACATCTGTGTCTCTTTTGCTGTCTCGCATACAGGGTTATCGTTACCATCTTTCTAAATTCCATTTATATGTGTTAGTATACTGTATTGGTGTTTTTCTTTCTGTCTTACTTCACTCAGTATAATAGGCTCCAGTTTCATCCACCTCATTAGAACTGATTCAAAAGTATTCTTTTTAATGGCCGAGTAATAGTCCATTGTGTATATGTACCACAGCTTTCTTATCCATTCATCTGCTGATGGACATCTAGGTTGCTTCCATGTCCTGGCTATTATGAACTGTGCTGCGATGAACATTGGGGTACACGGGTCTCTTTCAATTCTGGTTTCCTCGGTGTGTATGCCCAGAAGTGGGATTGCTGGGTCATAAGGCAGTTCTATTTCCAGTTTTTTAAGGAATCTCCACACTGTTCTCCATAGTGGCTGTACTAGTTTGCATTCCCACCAACAGTGTAAGAGGGTTCCCTTTAAGTCATCATTATCTTGAAAGGAAGGGTTTCCTTATATCTGGAAAATGCTAGCTAAAACCAGTAGTATTTTAGACAAAAATCGTAAAAATTATAACCATATTCACAAGTTCACTCAGCAACTAGTCCTTTTTGTTAACAGTTTTATGAATCCATCAGACTTTCTGTTAGAATTATATAATTCCTTACAAAGTTTAGCAGCAAGATCTGAAATTTATCAGAAACCTGTATTTGTCAAAAGTCCTTCCTATGAATCTTCTTGAAGATGAAGCACTTTGTAATACTATCTGAGTACAAAAATAACAATCTGTAAATGATGGAAGATCTTTCCATAAGTGTGCATGCTATACAAGTTAATAAACTGTATTACTCTTGTTCATCTGTCTTACATCATTTGAATCTCCAAGGCCCCAGCCAGAGAGCCTAGAAAAGTAAAAGAAATTTTCCTCTCCCCTACACCGTAAAATATACATATTTTATATACATAAAAAATACATACATTTTATATTATGAACCATTTCCACCATTTTTTTAAAATGTACTGCTCTATGGCATTAGTTATATTCACATTGTTGTGAATCCATCTCTAGAACATCTACATCTTCCCTTTAGATTTTATTAGGTTTGTCATAGCTTTCCTTCCAAAGAGCAAGTGTCTTTTAATATCATGACTGCAGTCACTGTCTGCAGTGATTTTGGAGCCCAAGAAAATAAAATCTCACTGCTTCTACTTTTTCTCCATCTATTTGCCATGAAATGATGGGACCAGACACCACGATCTTAGCTTTTTGATTGTTGAGCATTAAGCCAGCTTTTTCACTCTTGTCTTTCACCCATATCAAAAGACTCTTTAGTTACTCTTTGCTTTGTGCCTCTAGAATGGTATCATCATGAGTTCAGTTCAGTTGCTCAGTCATGTGCCACTCTTTGTAACCCCATGGACTGCAGCACACTAGGCTTCAACTGCATATCTGAAGTTATTGATATTTCTCCCGGCAATCTTGATTCCAGTTTGTGCTTTATCTAGTCTGGCACCTTGCACGATGCTCTGCATATAAGTTAAATAAGCAGGGTGACATTATACAGCCTTGTCATACTCCTTTCCCAATTTTTGTTTGTCTGAAGAAGTATTCATTTTTCCTTTACTTTCTAAAATCATTTCACAAACTATAGAATTCTAAATTGGTGTTTTTTTGTTTTCTCTCAACATTTAAAACTTTTTCACTCTACTCTCTCCTTGTTTTGGATGGTTTCTGAGTAGAATTGGATATAATTCTTATCTTTATTCCTTTATAGACAAAGTGTTTTTCTTTAATTTGAAAATAATAAGCATAGTTTTAGGGTTTTTTTCTTCTTTTCTGTTACACTGCTGTTTATTTCTAGCATTTCTTCTTTGTTCCTTCTTAGAATCTACATCTTTCTGATTCTATTGCCCATCTATTTTTGCATGCTGCATACTTTATCCTTTAGAGCCCTTGGTATATTAATCATGTTATTGTCATTGTTGTTTAGTCACTCAGTCGTGTTCAACTTATTTGTGACCCCATGGACTGTAGCCCACCAGGCTTCTCTGTCTATAGGATTTCCCAGGGAAGAATACTGGATTGGATTGCCAATTTCTTGTCCAGGGGATCTTCCTGACCCAGGGATTGAACCCAGGTCTCCTGCATTGGCAGGCAGATTCTTTACCACTGAGTCACTGGGGAAGCTGGAGTTGCTTTTATTTTTTTAAATTTTAATTGGAGGCTAATTACTTTACAATATTGTAGTTGTTTTGACATACATTGACATGAATCAGCCATGGGTGTACATGTGTTCCCCATCCTGAACCCCCCTCCCTACTCCCTCCCCATCCCATCCCTCTGGGTCGTCCCAGTGCACCAGCCCTGAGCATCCTATCTCATGCATTGAACCTGGACTGGCGATCTGTTTCACATATGATAATATACATGTTTCAGTGCTATTCTCTCAAATCATCCCACCCTCGCCTTCTCCCACTGAGTCCAAAAGACTGTTCTATACATCTGTGTCTCTTTTGCTGTCTTGCTTTTAGGATTATCGTTACCATCTTTCTAAATTCCATATATATATGTTAGTATGCTGTATTGGTGCTTTTCTTTCTGGCTTACTTCTGGTCTGATGTTTCCAACATCCCTGCTATGTCTGGTTCCGATGATGCTTTGTCTCTTCAATTTTTTTTTTTTTTTCTTTTGCCTTTGCTGTGCCTTGTAACTTTTTCTTGAAATGTAGACATGATGTCCTGGATTAAAGGCACTGCTATAAGTGGGTTTTAGTAATGAGGAGGTGAAGTGTGAGGGCAGGCAGATCCCATGATTAGGTCTCAGCCCCTCAGTGAGCCTTTTCCTCTGGACTGTAAACCTCACAGGTGTTTCTCATTTTTCTCTCCCCCGCCCCTTCTCTTATATGGGACAGAATAGCTCAAGCCAGCTGGAGCTGGGTATTCCTTTCCTCAGGTCAGTTGGCTCAGTTATTACTCTAGAGGATTAGACTCTAGTACTAGTTTTCCCCTGGGAGAAGCCTTCTTCAGAAGACTGGGTGTTCTGATTATTTCAAATTGACTCCTCCCCATCCCCCTACTCCCAGCAGGAAGGCTGAGGAGACTTTCCCTGGTATTTCCTGTAGGATCCCAGTGAAACTCCTGGAGGTAAGGTTCACAGTATTATGAGTCCCTTCATTACCAGGTCCCCCTGGGGTTTTTTATTCTCAGATTGTTCACACTGAGCCTCCAGCAGTTTTTCAGTTATGGCTCTGGTTTCCTCTCCAAGCTCAGGCTCCCATGGTGGTTTCACCCTGAGAAGCCTCAACTTCCTCTGTTCACCTGTGGGCCTCCCCAGTTTTGGGGGTGGCAGTTTGCCTCCTCTGACAGATGCAAAAGGAAGTCTCCCTTTCCTTTTTTATTTTATTTTTTCTTTTTTATCTTCTTCTATTTGGTAGGTTATCTTTCTCTCTCTCTTTTTTTTTTCTGTTTTTTTTTTTTTAATTTTATTTTATTTTTAAACTTTACAATATCACCTAAGTTATCTTATCCAATACCAAGGACTGTTTTTCATTTTTTTACATTTTTTTTTTTTCTTTTTGCTCCCAGGTTTATAGAAGACTGACTCCTTGGTTTTCATGTTTTGGCTGTTTCCCACCTGAGTAGCCTTCTTGACTACCTAATTAAAATCAGGGCTTGTCAGCCATCTCCAGCTACTCTCACTTCTTGTACTTCATCAGTTCAGTTTAGTCACTCAGTCCTGTCCGACTCTTTGTGACCCCGTGAATCGCAGCACACCAGGCCTCCCTGTCCATCACCAACTTCCGGAGTTTACCCAAACTCATGTCCATTAAGTTGGTGATGCCATTCAACCATCTCATCCTCTGTCGTCCCCTTCTCCCCCTGCCCTCAATCTTTCCCAGCATCAGGGTCTTTTCCAATGAGTCAGCACCTCAGATATTATCTTGTTCATTCATTAACTTGTTTACTGTCTATCTCCTACTAATTCAATGTAAACACTGTGAGAAGATAAACCTTACATGTTTTGTAAACCACTGATTCTTAGTTCTTTGAAGGGTATGTGATGTGTGATAGGTGTTCAAAAGCACTTGTTTAAAAATAATTCATAATTTATTTAATCATGTTGCTGTTCCTAAACTTGGAAGTTAGGGTGTTTCTAAATTCTATTATAATTTAATAATAATCATTGCTCTGAGAAACATTTGTATATAAATAAAGTTGTGCATAAACAGTTTTCTGTAAGTGACTTTTTTGCCTTCATCATCTTGTAGGTAAAAATCCTATGGGATAAAAGAAGGTGAACAATTTAAGGCTTTTAATAAATATTGTCAAATTATTATCTGAAAAGGCTATTCTAATTTATAGTTTACCAATAGTAGATTACAGTGCCTATCACACTTTTAATTAGCGTGGGATGGGCTGGATAAAGCACAAGCTGGAATCAAGGTTGCCGGGAGAAATAACAGTAATGTCAGATATGCAGATGACCTTATGACAGAAAGTGAAGAAGAACTAAAGAGCCTCTTGATGAAAGTGAAAGAGGAGAGTGAAAAAGTTGGCTTAAAGCTCAACATTCAGAAAACTAAGATCATGGCATCCAGTCCCATCACTTCATGGCAAATAGATGGGGAAACTGGAAACAGTGGCTGACTTTATTTTGGGGGGTTCTAAAATCACTTCAGATGGTGACTACAGCCTTGAAATTAAAAGACACTTACTCCTTGGAAGGAAAGTTATGACAACCTAGACAGTATATTAAAAATCAGGGACATTACTTTACCAACAAATGTCCATCTATTAAAGGCTATGGTTTTTCCAGTAGTCATGTATGGATGTGAGAGTTGGACTATAAAGAAAGCTGAGCACTGAAGAACTGATGCTTTTGAACTGTGATATTTGAAAAGACTCTTGAAATTCCCTGTACCTCAAGGAGATCCAACCAGTCCATCCTAAAGGAGATCAGTCCTGAGTATTCATTGGAAGGATTGTTGTTGAAGCTGAAACTCCAATACTTTGGCCACCTGATGTGAAGAACTGACTCATTTGAAAACACCCTGATCCTGGGAAAGATTGAAGGTGGGAGGAGAAGGGGACAACAGAAGATAAGATGGTTGGATGGCATCACCAACTCAATGGACATGAGTTTGGGTAAACTCTGGGAGTTGGTGAAGGACAGGGAGGCTTGGCCTGTTGCAGTCCATGGTGTCACAAAGAGTTGGACACGACTGAGCAACTGGACTGAACTGATCCTGTTTTTTAAAAAGTGTTGCTAATTTAATAGATGAGAATTAATATATTTGTATGTTTATATTATCTTATTGCAGATGGTGATTGCAGCCATGAAATTAAAAGACGCTTATTCCTTGGAAAGGAAGTTATGACCAACTTAGACAGCATATTATAAAGCAGAGACATTACACTGCCAACAAAGGTCCATCTAGTCAAGGCTATGGTTTTTCCAGTGGTCATGTGTGGATGTGAGAGTTGGATGGTAAAGAAAGCTGAGCACCGAAGAATTGATGCTTTTGAACTTTCGTATTGGAGAAGACTCTTGAGAGTCCCTTGGACTGCAAGAAGATCCAACCAGTCCATCCTAAAGGAGATCAGTCCTGGGTGTTCATTGGAAGTACTGATGCTGAAGCTGAAACTCCAATATTTTGGCCACTTCAAGTGAAGAGCTGACTCATTATAAAAGACCCTAATGCTGGGAAGGATTGGGGGTGGGATGAGAACGGGATGACAGAGGATGAGATGGCTGGTTGACATCACTGACTTGATGGACATGGGTTTGGATCAACTCCGGGAGTTGGTGATGGACAGGGAGGCCTGGCGTGCTGTGATTCATGGGGTTTCAAACAGTTGGACATTAATGAGCTACTGAACTTAACTGATTATCTTATTATTTGTGTTACTTTGCTGTAATTTTCTTTCTACTTAGTCTTTTTCTAGATTGTGAGCCTAATGAAAACAGGGATTTCATCTTTTTAGGTATATTCTTTTCTGAGGACACCTTTAACAACTCTTAGCAGTTTTTGGACACTTATCTAAATAATGAACTAGTTTTCCAAAAGGCTTAAATCAAAATAACTGAAGATCCCATTTTTATTACGATATCTTCATGTGGTTTAGTCACTTAGTCGTGACCCTGTGGACTGTAGCCTGCCAGGTCTCTCGACCCATGGGTTTTCCCAGGCAAGAATACTGGAGTAAGTTGCTGTTTCCTTCTCCAGGGGATTTTCCTGACCCAGGGATCAAACCTGAGTCTCCTGCTTGGCAAGCAGATTCTTTACCACTGAGCCCCCAGAGAAGTCATTGGCTCACATTCAGCAGTTTTGCTTCAGTTTTTACATCAGGGCTCTATATGATAGTGTAATGATGCAGATGTGACTGAAGGCCAGTGGGAAGTAACACAGGTAACTCATTATTAATAACAAAATTCTAAAATGTGAGTGTGACTTCCTTCCATGAACTAGATCACATTCAAGATTTGAATACTAACATGATACTTATTTACTTTCTCTCTTAAGTGGGAGAGAAATTTGTGGTGTTAAATTCTGTCCATTGGTTACAGCAGTGCTGTCCACAGAATATATAGTGACCCACATTCATAAATTTAAATTTGCAATAACCACGTGAAAAAGTTAAAAGGGACAAGTGAGAGTAATATTAGTAAGACCTTTTTGAAACTATGTGTCAAAAATATATCAGCATGTAATAAACAGGAAAAAAATCATTGAGATGAAAAAGAGTTTTATGCTATCTTTGAAATCTGTAGTGTATTGTACAGTTAACTGCTAAGTCACTTCAGTCGTGTCCGACTCTGTGCCACCCCATAGACGGCAGCCCACCAGGCTCCCCTGTCCCTGGGATTCTCCAAGCAAGATCACTGGACTGGGTTGCCATTTCCTTCTCCAAAGCATGAAAGTGAAAATTGAAAGTGAAGTCGCTCAGTCATGTCCGACCCCATGGACTGCAGCCTACCAGGCTCGTCCGCCCATGGGATTTTCCAGGCAAGAGTACTGGAGTGGGGTGCCATTGCCTTCCCCGATTGTACAGTTAGGGCACACCTCAATTTGGACCAGATGCATTTAAAGTCCTCAAAATAATTATGTGAATAATGTTACTGTATTTGACAACCCAGGGTTTATAATATTAGTAAGGATTTTCATGGGTTCAAGGGAGTGAATGTAGTTTTCATAATTGGAAGGATGTTCGTCATAGGTGTCATAGTTTGGGTTCCCCCAGTAGCAGACCGTGAGGCAAACATTTGCATGAAAGTGGTTTATTTTAGAAGTGATCCTAGGAAAACACATGTATGGAGTGGGTGAGACAATAAAGGGAAGGAAACCAATAAAATGTGTGTTATCAAGAAAGTTACTGCTTTTGTAACTGGGTTCCTTCCCTCAGAGTCACCCTGGGAGACAGAATTATTCCAGCTGACAGGCAAGGGCACTGGGGCATTTATCTACCCACTCCCCATCCATCACTGGTTAAGGGCTGAATCCAAGGTTTTTTACTTGCTTTGCACATGGCCCCAGTGTGGTTCCATAGCTAGAAAGAGGCCCTAAGTTGAGAGTTGCTGATAAGCAGTGAGCTCTTTAGTCCTGGAGAAGAGTCAGAGGACACGAGCTAGAAAGTAACAGCTTCTGCTCCAGCAGGTCACACCATCCAAGGAGGGATCCTGTTAGCCTCAGGAGCCCTAGGGACTTGATGTCACTGAGACTCTGCTTTGTACCAATTGTCCTGTTCACTTATGTATCCCTAGTTCCTGGAATAGTAGGTGTTCAATAAATAGCTGTTGACTGTATGGCTTTCCCTGAGTACCTGCTTTACTCTTTCAGGCTCTCCATGTACATAAATGGGGCACATGGTTACCAATCATGTGTCATGTCCTTAAAACTCCCTCATCAGAAAGGAAAGAGAGGTTTTCTCTTTCTAGCTCCAGCAAAAAAGAAAACAAAAATTACCCCCCGCTCAACATTCTCAAGAAAGAAATCCAGTTGGTCTGGTTAGCCATGAGGTTATCTGTGGGCTAATCCCTTTGCCTATTGACATGACATATTATGATTGGCTAGATTTCAGTTGGATGCCCAGCCCTGAGTTTACAGAGGTAGATATATTACTAGAAGGAGGAGTGATACAGAGATTGTCACCATATTCAGAACTATGGATACCCATAGGATTATGTTTAAATTGTGAATCCTATTTGTCATGTATGTCTTGATAGAAAAATGCTTGAGGACCAGCCTTGTCCCACCCGAGCCATTTGAGTTCTGTTGTTAAACCTGCTGCAGATTTAACACAGCTTTGACCATATGTCAGAGATCCTATAGACCAGTGGTCTCCAACCTTTTTGGCACTAGGGACCAGTTTCATGAAAGACAGTTTTTCCATGGACCAGGGAGGGTGGAATGGTTTTGAGATGATTCAAGCTCATTACATTTACTGTGTACTTACTTCTTTTATTATTATGTTGTGACTATATAGTGAAATAATTATACAACTCACCATACTGCAGAATCAGTGGGAGCCCTGAGCTTGTTTTTCTGCAACTAGATAGTCTCATTTTGGGGTGATGGGAGAGACTGACACCTGAAGTGTGCTGTTTATGTCCAATCTACTCTGCAATCACATTTTGGTTGCTGTCACTGCAGAAAAGCCTGCTTCCCAAAGATAGCTTGTTGAATATGGAAGCAGACTTTTCAGTGCTTTGTGGCAATCTCAGGATATTCTGTCTTTAATCTAGAGCATATAGAGTTTTGAAATTGTCTCAAACATACTTTTTAGATCATCATCATTTAGAATCTCAAGAAGGTGATCCTCTCTTACAACAGATAAAGTCGATTCACCTGGCTTATTTGCAAATGGATCACAGATCCATTCCTTTCCAGTTCAAGACTGTTTCATGGTTGGGAAGTAATACTCAGACTCTTTCGAAAGCTGAAATAGGTGATCACACACCAGCCAGGATGAAGAAGGCCCTGGCTCAGTCTCTTTCAAAATCTGTTAATATTTGAAACATGTCAAAACCCCAGTGTTCACTTGTTACCTCCATAACTCCAGTTTGGCATTCAATGCAGCCACTTTATCTGCTGACTTAAACACAGTTGTCCTTCTCCCCCAAAGTGATAGACAGATTGAATTCATTGAGCAGGTTGAGTATGTCACACAGGTAAGCAAGGTTTGCAATCCCTTCTGTGTCAATGAACGGTGCTGCAAGAAATCTCTGGAGCATCTCTTGTACGTCAAAAACTCTGGCCAGTGATCTACCTTTGAAAGTCTTCTCACTTTTTTGTGCATAAGAAATGTGTGTGCTCTGCATCCATCTCCTCACAGAACTGCATGAACAGACGTGAGCTAAGGGAATGCACTGTAATATAGTTGATCGTTTAGTCACATCCTGCAAACATTGTTAAGTTCAGGTGACACATTTCAACTAGCCAGCATTTCTCTATGGATAACAGTGTATATTGACTCACATTTAAAAGCGATCTCTTTGACTCAAGTAGTGAAACAAGAAAGCCATCCAGTCATGGCAACCCCTGTGTGCACAGACCAACACAAAATGACCAATTTAGTTTTCCTGATATGTAATTTCAAAGACTTAAATAGTTCTGTGGCTGTGGTATTGGTTGGCAACAAAAGTGCCCACAACATATCCTCATGCACAACCTCCTGAAAATATAGCTCATAGAAACAAGCATTGTTGCCTTTTTGTCAACATCAGTAGACTTGTTAAGTTGGATTGCATACCACGGTGACTCATTAATCTTTCCTACAATTGTGTTTCAATATCCTCTGCTGTTTCACCAATTCATCTAGCTATGCTGCTACTGGTAAGTCGCTTCAGTTGTGTCTGACTCTGTGCGACCCCGTAGATGGCAGCCCACCAGGCTCCCCCGTCCCTGGGATTCTCCAGGCAAGAACACTGGAGTGGGTTGCCATTTCCTTCTCTAATGCATGAAAGTGAAAAGTGAAAGTGAAGTCACACAGTCATGACCGACTCTTAGCGACCCCATGGACTGCAGCCCACCAGGCTCCTCCGTCCATGGGATTTTCCAGGCAAGAGTACTGGAGTAGGGTGCCATTGCCTTCTCCGTCATCTAGCTATGGTACTAGACAAAAGAGGGAAAGGTGCCACCTTTTGAACTGCAGCCTCTCCTAAAAGTTCATGAAAGCTGTCCTCAGCACCAGGCAGGATTGACTCTTCAGTAAGAGTGAAGGACTTTTTTGCCGGGAGCCGGCATATTGCATATTGAGTGCATATTGCATATTGAGTGCATATTGCATATTGAGTGCATATTGAATATTGAGTGCAGCACTTTCCACAGCATCATCTTTCAGGATCTGGAATAGCTCAACTGGAATTCTATCACTGCCGGGAGACAGCGTGAGGAACTCCGCCCATGACAAAGGTCATGAGGAAGGAGGCTCGGCATACGCAAAGGCGGGATCGAGCCTCAGGAGTCCCCCTGGAAATTCTCGAGCATCTACCCCCCAAACCAGAGTCTTCCTACTTTCTGCTTTGTGCTTTCACCTACACCTCTGACTTTACAGGGGGCTGTCCCCCACTACCTCTCTCTGAAAAAAGAGTTAGCTTACAGCTCCAGTTAATAATTCTGGGTGTGACAGTGTTTCAACCTAAAAACTCCTTTGGAAATCCTCTAGCCTGCCTGAATAGGTTTTTCCGGTCACATGTGATTGTTCAGAGCCTCCCAACTGTGAGAGGCAGGAGATGTTCTAAACTGCCTAAACACAGATTCCTTTGAGTAGTTAAAAGATTGATTAGAAATTGTATTGGTGAAGGGTTTTTCACTTGTTGGGCCAATGTTTGCTGCTAAGTCTCCATACTCCTTACCTACTGTGTCCTTGGCAGTGTATTGATTGATATAATGGGTGTATAGAAATGTAAAATGCAGCTTTGTCCAATGCTTTTTTGGAGGCTGGTGCCTGACTTTGGAATAATCACCTTTAGAGAAAAAAAAGTTTCTTAAAATGTTAACAGGCCTCCTGGCCAGAAGATGATGTCAATCACCTGAACTTTTGCATATGATAAGTTTGAAAGCCTGGCTTCGATTAGAACCAGGAACTGCTGTCCTTGCATGACTCCACCCCTTCCCCCATTATCCTCTATGCACAACTTAAGGTATAAAAACTACTTTGGAAAATAAAGTGTGGGCCTTGTTCACCAAAACTTGGTCTCCCCATGTCGCTCTCTCTCCCAAATTCTGGCTGAGTCTCCATCTGGAGCGCGGAACCCGCCATGCTTGCTAATTATGCCTGGGCTTCTAAGATCCGACCGGGGAGGCCTCAGTGTCTCCTCTCCTTCGGGAGAACGGAAGGACGCCTGCGGCCTACGTAAGTGGTGCAAACTTCTTGTCTTGAAGTTTTATTGGTCTCCCGCATAAACCAAGCTACTCAGCCTCTTTTCTCCACTGAATTTTCCTACTGAGCTATCCTCATTCTATTACTCTTTGTATCCTTAATTAACGTGTAATTAAGCAGTTGTTTCCTGACCCTCGCCTATGCCGTCTCTCCTTCGAATACCCTGGATCAGCTGGGGCTGGACCCCGGCACTTTTTAACTTTAGCAATGATGTTCACCACTAAGAATGATACTCTCAGTGCAGACAGATTTGATGAAGTTGTGGCCATCACTAATTGCTTCTGTTCTTCCTGTTCACATATTTCCTTTTGAAAAACTCCAAAGGCTTGTCTTTCAATGCAGGGTGCTTGTTTTCCATGTGACAACAGTTGTGACGGTTTTGTGGCTTCATTGCATAACTGGTTGCAAATATATGTATTGCAATTAACTTGTAATTGAAGTAGAACTCTTGATATTTTATCTTAATTGAAGTTTTCTTTTGTTGGCAGTCTTAGACTCTTGCTGTCTCATCATTGGGTCTCTCCCCCTTATCAAAGAAGCTCTGATTCTGTTTTTTACTCATTTTGGCTAAAGTTAGCTTGTGGGCTTACCAAAACTGTGACAGAGACAAGTATGCAGTGCAGGAAAGAGGCACTGATGGAAGTAATGGACAGGCTTGTGCACAGTAAAATTAGTGTCGGATTCTGCCTTAAAGACTGTCACGAGATGCAGCTGTGCAATTGAAGTACACCAACTCATGTGCTCCTGTACGGCCTGCCAACAGATGCAGCTTGTCACTTGCCACTCATTGAAAGGGTCTTGATATGAGTGGGCAAGCAATTGGCTTATTGCAGACCCTCTGCTGTCAACCTCTCTGCTAATGATAATCGTACTTGCAGGTGCTCCTCAGTGCTAGCATCATCACTTCAGCTCCACCTCAGATCATAAGGTATTAGATTCTCATAAGGAGTGCTCAACCTAGATCCCTCACATGAGCAGTTCACAGTAGGGTTCATGCTTCTATGAGAATCTAATGCTGCTGCTAATCTGACAGGAGGTGGAGATCAGATGGCAATGGGAGTGATGAGAAATGGCTCTAAATACCCATCAAGCTTCTCTTCCTCGCCCATTGCTCACCTCTTGCTCTGTGGCCTGGTTCCTAACAGGCCATAGATCAGGGGTTGGGAACTCCTGCTGTAGACCATATAATAATTTATAGTTTGCACAGGTACAGATTTCCCCTACGATCCCTTAGATTTATTTGGAAATGAATCATCAAGTCCAACAAGATTTAATTTCTCCTTAGATGTTGTTTTGTCAATGGCTGGCTTCATTAACTCAGCATAATATATTCAATGTTCATCCATGTTGTGGCATACATACATGTATCTATCTTTACAAATAATATCCTATTGCATGTAATACTAGATTTTATTTATCCATTCATTAGGTGGTGTACACTTGCTTCCTCCCACCCCTAACACCCCTAATTATTACCTTTTTATGAATAATGGTGTTATACTATTAGTAACTAAGTTTTCATGTGGGCATATGTTTTCATTTATCCTGGATAGATAACTATGAGCAGAATTTCTGGGTTATGTGGTAACTTTGTGGTTGTACCATGTTACATTCCCACCAGCAATATATGAGAATTCCAGTTTCTGTACATCCTTTCCATCACTTGTTATTGTTCTTCTAGTTGTAGTATTGAACAATTTCAGCTCAGTAAACAAGTGCAGATAGAGGTCTTATGACATCTCCCCCATGTTTGTAAGCTCTGTGTCTGGCCTAGTGGTCCTGCGCCTGAAAGTCATTCACTGAACACCTGTGCAAAACAAAAAGTTTTTTGTTGTTGTTTTTTAATTGAAAGGTAATTGCTTTATAGAATTTTGTAGTTTTCTGTCATACACCAACAAGAATCAGCCATAGGTATACCCATGTCCCCTCCCTCCTGGATCTCCCTCCCATCTTCCTCCCCACCTCACCCTTCAGCCTTTCGCAGAGTCCATGTTTGAGGTCCCTGAGTCATACAGCAAATTCTCATTGGCTATCTATTTTACATATGGTATTGTGAATTTCTATGTTACTTTCTCCATACATCTCCCCTTCTCCCTCCTCTCCTCCCATTCTATCCATAGGTCTGTTCTTTATGTGTGTTTCTCCATTGTTGCACTGAAAATAAATTCATCAGTGCCATCTCTTCAGATTCTTCCCATTCCATTCAGATATATGTGTCAGTATACAATATTTATATTCCTCTTTCTGACTTACTTCATTCTGCATAATAGGCTCTAATTTCGTCCACGTCATTAGAACAGATTCAAATCTGTTCCTTTTCATGGCTGAGTTTGGAGAAGGTAATGGCAACCCACTCCAGTATTCTTGCCTGGAGAATCCCAAGGACGGGGGAGCCTGGTGGGCTGTCATCTCTGGGGTCACACAGAGTCAGACATGACTGAAGCAATTTAGCAGCAGCAGCAGCAGCAGCAGCAGCACTAGTCCATTGTATATATGTGTGCCACAGCTTCTCTATCCATTTATATGTCGATGGACATCCAGGTTGCCTGCATGTTCTCGCTATTGTAAACAGTGCTACAGTGAACATTTGGGTACGTGTGTCTTTTTCAGTTTTTATTTCCTCCGGGTATATGCCTAAGGGTGTGATTGCTGGGTCGTACGGTGATTTTACTGTCTTCCATAGTGACTGTAGCAGTTTACATTACAAGAATGTTCCCCTCTCTCCATACCCTCTCCAGCATCCATTGTTTTTAGGCTTTTTGATGATGGGCACTCTGACTGGTGTGAGGTGGTAACTTCTTGTAGTTTTGATTTGCATTTATCCAATAATGAGCGATGTTGAGCATCTTTTCGTGTGCCTGTTACCCATCTGTATGTCTTCTTTGGAGAAATGTCTCTTCAGGTCCCTTTCCCACTT
Source organism: Bubalus kerabau (assembly GCF_029407905.1). Classification (NCBI taxonomy): domain Eukaryota; kingdom Metazoa; phylum Chordata; class Mammalia; order Artiodactyla; family Bovidae; genus Bubalus; species Bubalus kerabau. Next base: position 73,872,802 of record NC_073635.1, read on the forward strand.
TTTGATTAGGTTGTTTGCTTTTCTGGTATTGAGTTGTATGAGCTGCTTGTATATTTTAGAAATGAATTCTTTATCAGTTGTTTCCTTTGCTATTATTTTCTCCCATTCTGAGGGTTGTCTTTTCACTTTGTTTGTAGTTTCCTTTGCTGTGCAAAAGATTTTAAGTTTAATTAGGCTGTGCTTGTTTACTTTTGTTTCTATTTCCATTATTCTAGGAGGTGGGTAGGAGATCTTGCTTTGATTTATGTCATCAAGTGCTCTGCCTATGTTCTCCTCTAAGAGTTTAATAGTTTCTGGTCTTACATTTAGGTCTTTAATCCACTTTGAGTTTATCTTTGTGTATGGTTTTAGGTAATGTTCTAATTTCATTCTTTTGCATGTAGCTGTCCAGTTTTTCCAGCACCACTTATTGAAGTGGCTGTCTTTGCCCCATTGTATATTCTTGCTTCCTTTGTCAAAAATTAGGTACCCTTAGGTGGGTGGGTTCATCTTTGAGTTCTCTATCTTGTTACATTTTTCTATATTTCTGTTTTTGTGCCAGTACCATACTCTCTTGATTACTGTAGCTTTGTAGTTTAGTCTGAAGTCAGGAAGCTTGATTCCTCCAGCTCCATTCTTCTTTCTGAAGACTGTTTTGGATATTCAGGGTCTCTTATGTCTCCATATGAATTGCAAATTTTTTTGTTCTAGTTCTGTGAAAAGTGCCACTGGTAATTTCATAGGGATTGTATTGAATCTGTTGATGGCACTTAGTAGTATAGTCATTTCAAAACAGAGTTTTATTTGTATTTGTTTTAGTTTTTACAAAATACTTTCACAAATTCTGAGGCTGACAGTAACTCTGTTGGAGGCAGGATGAATGAGGCCTCTAGAGCTCTGGTCCCTTGGCTCCAGAGCCAGTCCTCTGAACAGTGTAACATTGGATTTGAACATTTCTCCTAAATATCATAGTAGTGTATGTTCAGAAAAGATTCCTAAGAAGTCTCAAAAAATCTTATTAAAAAAAAAATACAGCAGAAGCTGTAGGGACTGAGTGTATTTGACAGTTTGGAGACACTAATTATGGTCTTGAGACAGTTGTGGGGACCAGAGAGAACAGTCTGGGGAAGTGTGACAAGAGAAGTCACTAGACTTCCAACTTCAGCAAGCAATTTATTCATCTTTGAAGTAGAGCTAGTAGCTGAACATTTATAGGGATGGAGAAATGTAGAGAATTTCAAAGAGAACTGGAAATCAAGTGAGGAGTGATTATTTAGGTTGTTTGATTGCATTATCTGAGAAAGAGTTAACACCAGAAAGATGGGTAATTGGAAGTTGACAATTTTCAGCTTTGTCTTCCTTTTTTCAATAGAAAACTTCAAACATGCATGAAATATCAAGAAAATAGTATAATAAACCACCAGCATGCCCATCAATAGAAAATTATCAACAGTTTGCCATTCTTATATCTTTGAGTTATAAAAAATATTTGAATACATTAAGGGTTTCTTTAAAATTAATTTCTCCTTCAGCTTTATTGAGGTCTAATTGATGATCAAAAATTGTATATATTTAGATGTACAACTTGATGACTTGACATACATATACATTTTGAAATGCTCATCATACCAAGCCAATCAATATATCTATCACTTCACATCTTAATCATTTAATTTTTTCTCTCTTGTATGTTGAGAACTCCCAAACTCTACTCTCTCAGCAAATGAAAAGGGCACAGTACTGTAATTTCAACTGTAACCAAATTACTGTACACTAGTTCTGCAGGACATATTCAGCTTGCATAACTGAAGCTAAAAGTTGTTATTAATAACACCATTTTAGCCAAGGTACATGGGAAATTATCAAAGAATAATGAGATGATCTTATTATAAGCACCACAGACTTTGATCTTTCTTCATTTAGAATGAAAGGGAAGAGAAGCTGCTGAGCTGGTAAGATGGCCACACAAATAACTTATCACTTATGAGTGGGAGCCCAAGATTTTATTCTCAGTCCTACGGCATTGATTCATTCAGATAGCATATTCCAGACACTTTTCACACACTGACCATCCAACAGTGAGACAGTCATGCTGGACTTGGACTTGAATCCAAATCAAAATTCATCATTTACTGATTCAAAAATCTTGGAGAATGCTGTCCTTGAGCCTCATCTTTCTCATCTGTAAAATAGAGATAATACCTTCTTGAATAGGGCATTGTGGGAGTTAAAAGTGAATTAAGTTTCCCACAAATGCACATAACCTGTATTCTATAACATATTGCCACTATTTCTCCACTAGGCAGGCCCTGAGCTCATGATGAAAGAAATCACAAGGCAATCTCTCTGTCCCAAATTCCTCTTCAAAGAGGGCAGCAAAAAGCTCACAGAGGTCCCCCCACAATTTAACCTGTGAGATGCAAGACACCTCACATGTTGTGGCAATCTCCAATGAATTCATGTTTTGAAATCATTTGAAGTCTTCTAATCTTTTGTTACATTTGTTTAAGTCTTATAGCTCTACAAACATAATCTGTGCTAAACCCTGTTGTTGGCCATCATCAAATATTTGGTGCCTGGTTTGTATTGGCCAAACCAAGCCCTTGTGTCCAATGTATACTGAGGTGATATGAACTGAAATGTTGGCGTTCTGAGCAGAGAAAGGTTTATTGCAAAGGCCAAACAAGGAGTAAGGATGCTCATGCTCAGAAGGCTGGGACTCCCCAGTGGATTTCAGGGGAGGTTTTTTAAAGACAGACTAGGGGAGAGAGTGGAGAGTACTTGATTTAGCTCATGCACTATTCTCTGCTTGATGTTGAGGAGCACGGTAATGCAACAGGGGTTATCATCATAAATCCTTAGGTTCCAGTTTATCATGGTCATCATGTAGTTAACTTCTTCCACCTGGTGGACTTTTTAGCATCTGCAAAACAACTCGGAAATGTGCACCAAACATATTATCTGTAGCCTTCTGGGAGGAACTAAAGATTCTGTGACTGCAGTATGGCTAATCTATTGATAAAGGTTTTTTTTTATTTTTTATTTTTTTTTATTACGTGTTCACATTTTTCCAGCCATTAATTCTTGAGCCAGCCTTATGTGATTCAGATGAGGCCTGGGAGACTGAAGATTTTCTATAAATAAGAGACAGGCACAGGGCATGGGGTTGGGGTAGGATCTATCCCAGGAAGGCCCCACTGGGTTCTGCTTCATTACAGTTGGAGAACTTCCCACAGGGCCCTTGTTTGGTTTTGATGAGGGCAGAGGGCCCAGAGAGGAGGCTTCTATCTTCTTCTGCTAGCTTTCTCCAGGTTTCCTCTGCAGCCCATGGGGAGCCTCTGAGCAGCAGAGATGGGCAGGGCCTGAGCCTCTCGTCTCCACCTTCTGGGTGAGTGCCTGGGCTCAGAGCAGGAACTTCCGCAGAGTTTGCAGCCAGGTGTGTTCCTGGGAGCTGGGCTGGTTGTGCCCCGCAGTCAGCCTGCTGCCTTTATCAAAGAGCTGATAACTGCCTCCCACCTGCGCGAGGCTTCTGGAAGCATCTACCTGGCTGTTTCTTGGTCCTGCAGTCCCACACGTGGCACGTTGCATCCATCCTATGCCTGTGGCAACACCTGCACAGAGCGGGTGCCTCAGAGGTGGACCCTGGAGGCTGCTCAGTCTTGGGAGGCGGACCTGGTGCACAAAGGGCGGTCCACTCTCAGAAGCAGGTGTTCTCAGGCTCCGACCCAGTGGACCTGTGAGGCGGCCAGTCTCCAGCATCCCCGCCGGCGCCTCCAGGAGCAGCAGGAGCCCCACCGCCGCCTGAGCAGGGAGACCCTGGTCTGTGACCACCTTGGCCGGCAAGATGCTGCCTGTGTCCGCGGAGGTGAAGACCAGCCCGCTGCAGAAGGCGAACTTCTGCTCGCGCCTGTTTGTCTGGTGAGCGCCCTGTCTGAGCGTGACATTCCACTGCAGGGCAAGCCTGACACTGTCGGCTTCTGTTGGGGACCAAGGGACAAGGCGAGGGAGCGTGCCTGGGTGCCTGGGGCCGGTGGGGTTGGGACGTTGGGAGCGGTAGGGTTGGGAGGGGTACTAAGGAACCTGGTGTCAGGGGAACTGAGTCTCCCTGCCTTGCTGCTCTCTGCCCAGCCAGCCCCAGAGCCTGAGAGCTGATGCAGCAGGAGAAGAAGGCAAGGAGATTGCTCAGGGGGAGTCACTGCCCAGTGGGAGAAGGGACTGGGCTCCCTACTCTCCACCTTATCCAGTGGCCTCAGAACCATTCAGGAATTCGCTGTCAGTTCTGAAATAAGCTGCAACTCCCCCATGGCCCCCCCCAAGCAAGCAGCTTGTGAACAATTTTCTTTATCTATTTAGTGCCCTGCATCTTTGCCATCTTCCAATAACATCCCCACCTTTTCCCATGTTCCTTAGGTGAACATCTGAGTTCCAACTGCCCTAGGTTCCTTCCCTCCCCCTGTCTATGACCATGTATTTCTTTCTGTCCCTCCTTCACTCCCTGTGTGGTTCTGTATGTCCTGGTACCTAGTTTTGGCCAATTTCATGTGTGTACAAAACACTATTGTTTTGTATGAAATGAATGGGGACATTATTCTGGAACATGTGTTGCTTTTGCCTGGGGCACACAGCCAGGAGTAGAGTATGTATTTGACCACAGCCCCTGGCCCTATTGTGAATATCTCCACTTCTACCTTTGAGAACCAAACCCTGGGGATGGGATCCCTGAAACCTGTGGCATCTTATCCAGATCTCTGTCCTTCAGAGAAGCAGTGCGTGGTCTTGATGCAGATGGTCCTGCCCAGGAGTCCTTTGGTCCTGAAACCACTGACAGGTCCATGAGCTGGGAGGAAACACAGAGATGAAAAGCACTGCAGAGAGCTAAAGCTCTTAATTGAAGTCTTCATCTAACAGCTGGGACTACAGATATGCAGGCCTGAACCTTTGGATTTTAATCCCACTTGGGTGATTATTAGGTCTTAAAGATAACCCATTTATCTTTTCCACAAATTCTGATACTTCTTTTATTGGACAGCCTAGGGGATCCCCAGGGGGATGGCAGCTCCTATGCTTGTTTTGACGGTGGTGTATTCAGTGCATGTAGCTACATCCCTTGGCTATTTGATCGCCCTTTAGGAAAGAGAGACCTAGAAGAAGGAATATGTGCGTGGTTACCATAAATATAGCAAAGTAGACAAATGTCTCTTTAACGTCAAGTAAGGCAAGAAACTCTCAAAGCACATTCTGTTTGTTGACTTTGAAAATGTATGTGCATAGAAATGGAAGGTGAAGACTTCCATTTTCATTGGCACCCATTTCCAGTGATCCTGCTGGGGAGGAAGGAGCTATTACCTCTTATTTCATGCTTGAAGACTCTGAAGCATAGAGGTTGAGTAAGTTGCTTACCATCACACAGCTTGTAAGTGGTGGAGTGGGATCTCGAACCAGGAAGTCTGGTTCTGGGGTCTGTGTTTCTTGTGTATGTAACTGTTGTGCTTGTCATGGAATTGGTTGCCTGGAATTGTGCCAGGGGCCTAGCCCAGGATGAGACCCCTTATCATGATGGGGAGGTTCTTTCTCCCTCAGATTCCCACAACCAATAATTAAACTGATGGTGAGACTGGTAGAGCACAAGCTTTGCTCAGTGACCAAAGAATGGAAAAGCGGAGACTTAGTTTGCAAGTCAACCTCTCAGCCCAGCTGGGTATATAGGAGGGTTGAAGTAAAAAGAAGAGAATCAGGTTAAGAGAGGGAGGAATATTCATGGCTTACCCAATAATGCAGTGTGATTTGGACCTGAAATTAAGGTAGCACTCCTTTTTAGTCCTTGTATGAGCTCTTTGCTTTGTTGTCATAGCCATTGTCAACTTTAGTGGTCCTGGTTGGTGTGTAATTTATCATACTTCTATATTACAGTGGATGCATAATGAGGATCTGTGTCTACTAGATGTTAGAGCTTCTGCCATTTTGGTCCTACCTAGTTCTAATCAGTTCTTATTTTTTTCTTTCCTTTTATGATTGAGCCTGAAACTCAGATAAGAGCAGTTGGTTTACATTCGAGGGAGGGACAGGGATATATTTCTGGGTTATCAGCCTTTCCTTTTTACTGCTCCTTATTACTGAAGGACTCTGAAGGGGCAAAGGTTCATCTTCTGATCTTGCTACCTGCTAAGCATAGGCATTGTCACATATTGGGTTCAGTTCAGTTCAGTCGCTGAAAGTGTCTAACTCTTTGTGATCCCATGTACTGCAGCACGCCAGGTTTCCTTGTCCATTGTGAACTCCTGGAGCTTGCTCAAACTCATGTCCATTGAGATGGTGATGCCATCCAAATATCTCATCCTCTGTCATCCCCTTCTCCTCCTGCCTTCAATTTTTCCCTGCATCAGGGTCGTATCCAATGAATCAATTCTTCGCATCAGGTGGCCAAAGAATTGGTCCTTCCAAAGAATATTCAGGAAAGATTTTCTTTAGGATTGACTGGTTGGATCTCCTTGCACTCCACGAGTCTTCTCCAAAACACAGTTCAAAAGCATCAATTCTTCGGTGCTCAGTTTTCTTTATAGTCCAAACCTCACATCCATTCATGACTACTGGAAAAGCCATAGCTTTGACTAGACAGACCTTTGTCAGCAGAGTAATGTCTCTGCTTTTTAATATGCTGTCTAGGATTGCCATAACTTTTCTTCCAAGGATCTTTTAATTCATGTCTTTTAATTCATGGCTGCAGTCACCATCTGCAGTCATTTTGGAGCCTCCAAAATAAAGTCTGTCACTGTTTCCATGTTTCCCCATCTATTTGCCATGAAAAGGAGTATGTGAAGGCTGTATATTGTCACCCTGCTTATTTAACTTCTATGCAGAGTACATCATGAGAAATGCTGGACTGGAAGAAACACAAGCTGGAATCAAGATTGCCAGGAGAAATATCAATAACCTCAGATATGCAGATGACATCACCCTTATGGCAGAAAGTGAAGAGGAACTCAAAAGCCTCTTGATGAAAATGAAAGTGGAGAGTGAAAAAGTTGGCTTAAAGCTCAACATTCAAAAAACGAAGATCATGGCATCCGGTCCCATCACTGCATGGGAAATAGATGGGGAAACAGTGGAAACAGTTTCAGACTTTATTTTTTGGGGCTCCAAAATCACTGCAGATGGTGACTGCAGCCATGAAATTAAAAGACGCTTACTCCTTGGAAGGAAAGTTATGACCAACCTAGATAGCATATTCAAAAGCAGAGACATCACTTTGCCAACAAAGGTCCATCTAGTCAAGGCTATGGTTTTTCCTATGGTCATGTATGGATGTGAGAGTTGGACTGTGAAGAAGGCTGAGCACCTAAGAACTGATGCTTTTGAACTGTGGTGTTGGAGAAGACTCTTGAGAGTCCCTTGGACTGCAAGGAGATCCAGCCAGTACATTCTGAAGAAGATCAGCCCTGGGATTTCTTTGGAAGGAATGATGCTAAAGCTGAAACTCGAGTACTTTGGCCACCTCATGCAAAGAGTTGACTCATTGGAGAAGACTCTGATGCTGGGAGGGATTGGGGGCAGGAGGAGAAGGGGACGACAGAAGATGAGATGGCTAGATGGCATCACTGACTTGATGGACGTGAGTGTGAGTGAACTCCGGGAGTTAGTGATGGACAGGGAGGCCTGGCGTGCTGCGATTCATGGGGTTGCAAAGAGTCGGACACGACTGAGTAACTGAACTGAACTGAACTGAACTGTTGGGACCAGATGCATGATCTTCATCTTTGGAATGTTAAGTTTTATGCCAGCTTTTTTCACTCTCCTCTTTCACCATCATTGAGAGGCTCTTTAGCTCTTCTTTTCTTTCTGCCGTCAGTTCAGTCAGTGAGTTCAGCTGCTCAGTTGTGTCCTACTCTTGGCGACCCCATGAACCGCAGCACACCAGGCTGCCCTGTCCATCACCAACTCCCAGAGTTTATCCCAAACTCATGTCCATTGAGTTGGTAATGCCATCTAACCATCTCATCCTCTGTCATCCCCTTCTCTTCCTGCCTTTAATCTTTCCCAACATCTGGGTCTTTTCAGATGAGTCAGCTCTTTGTATCAGGTGACCAAAATATTGGAGTTTCAGCTTCAACATCGTCCTTCCAATGAACACCCAGGACTGATCTCCTTTAGGATGGACCTGTTGGATCTTCTTACAGTCCAAGGGGCTCTCAAGAGTCTTCTCCAACACCACAGTTCAAAAGCATCAATTCTTCTGCACTCAGCTTTCTTTATAGTCCAACTCTCACATCCATACATAACTACAGGAAAAACCATAGCCTTGACGAGATTAACCTTTGTTGACAAAGTAATGTCTCTGCTTTTTAATATGCTGTCTAGGTTGGCCATAACTTCGTGGCAGCAATTACCATCTGAAGTGATTTTGGAGCCAAAAAAAAATAAAGTCAGCCACTGTTTCCACTGTCTCCCCATCTATTTGTCATGAAGTGATGGGACCGGATGCCATGATCTTCGTTTTCTGAATGTTGAGCTTTAAGCCAACTCTTTCACTATCCTCTTTCACTTTAATCAAGACACTTTTTAGTTCTTCTTCACTTTCTGCCACAAGGGTGGTGTCATCTGCATATCTGAGGTTATTGAAATTTCTCCTGACAATCTTGATTCTAGTTTGTGCTTCATCCAGCCCAGGCTTTCTCATGATGTACTCTGCATATAAGTTAAATAAGCAGGATGACAACATACAGCCTTGACGTACTCCTTTTCCTATTTGGAACCAGTCTGTTGTTCCATGTCCAGTTCTAACTGTTGCTTCCTGAACTGCATACAGGTTTCACAAGAGGCAGGTCAGGTGATCTGGTATTCACATCTCTTGAAGAATTTTCCACAATATTTTGTGATTCACACAGTCAAAGGCTTTGGCATAGTCAATAAAGCAGAAATAGATGTTTTTCTGGAACTCTACGAACTTGCCATACTCCTCTCTCCAATCTCTTTTTCCGTGTCCAGTTTTAACTGTTGCTTCCTGACCTGCATACAGATTTCTCAGCAGGCAGGTCAAGTTGTCCGGTATTCCTGTCTCTTGAGGAATTTTCCACAGTTTGTTGTGATCCACACAGTCAAAGACTTAGCAATAGTCCATAAATCAGAAATCGATGTTTTTTGTAATTCTCTGGCTTTTTCTATGATCCAACAGATGTTGGTATTTTGATTCTGGTTCCTCTGCCTTTTCCAAATCCAGCTTTAACATCTGGAAGTTCATGGTTCATGTAATATTGGATAATTTTGAGTATTACTTTGCTAGCGTGTGAGATGAATGCAATTGTGTGGTACTTTGAACATTCTTTCGAATTGCCTTTCTTTGGGATTGATGAAAACTGAACTTTTCCAGTCCTGTGGCCACTGCTCAGTTTTCCAAATTTGCTGGCATATTTAATGTAGCAATTAAAAGCGTCATCTTTTAGGATTTGAAATACCTCAGCTAGAATTCCATCAACTCCACTACTTTTGTTTATAGTGATGCTTCCCAAGGGCTAACTTGCCTTCATGTTCCAGGATGTCTGGCTGTTGTCCAGTGATCACACCACCGTTTTTATCTGTGTCATGAAGATCTTTTTTGTATAGTTCTTCTGTGTATTCTTGCCACCTCTTCTTAGTATCTTCTGCTTCTGTTACATTCATAACATTTCTGTCCTTTATTGTGTCCATCTTTGCAAGAAATTTTCCCTTGGTTTCACTAATTTTCTTGAAGAGATCTCTAGTCTTTCCCATTCTAATATTTTCCTCATTTCTTTGCCTTGATCCCTAGGAAGGCTTTCGTATCTCTCCTTGCTATTCTTTGGAAGTCTGCATTCACATGGGTATATCTTTGCTTTTCTCCTTTGCCTTTTTCTTGTCTTCTTTTCTCAGCTATTTGGAAGGCCTCCTCAGACAACCATTTTGCCTTTTTGCATTTCTTTTTCTTGGGGATGGTCTTGATCACTGCCTCCTGTACAATGTCACTTATCTCTGTCCATAGCCCTTCAGGCACTCTGTCTATCAGATATAATCCCTTGAATCTATTGTCACTTCCACTCTATAACCATAAGGGATTTGATCTAGGTCATATCTGAATGGTCTAGTGGCTTTCCTTACTTTTTTCAATTTAAGACTGAATTTTTCACTAAGGAGTTCATGATCTGAACAGTCAGCTCCTGGTCTTGTTTCTGCTGACTGTGTAGAGTGTCTCCATCTTCAGCTGCAAAGAATATAATCAATCTGATTTTGGTATTGACCATCCAATGATGTTCATGTGTAGTCTTTACTTGTTTTGTTGGAAGAGGGTGTTTGCTATGACCAGTACATTCTCTTGGCAAAACTTTGTTTGCCTTTGCCCTGCTTCATTTTGTAATTCAAGGTCAAATTTGCCTGTTATACCAGGTATCTCTTGACTTCCTAGTTATGCATTTCAGTCCCCATGATGAAAAGAATATCTTTTTGGGGGTGTTAGTCCTAGAAGGTCTTGTAGATTTTCAAAGAACCATTCAACTTCAGCTTCTTTGGCATTACTGGTTGGGGCATAGACTTGGATTACCATGATATTGAATAGTTTACCTTGGAAACGAACAGAGAGCATTTTGTCATTTTTGAGATTGCACCCAAGTACTGCATTTTGGACTCTTGTTGACTATAATGGCTACTCCATTTCTTCTAAGGGATTCTTGCCTACAGTGGTAGATATAATGGTCATCTGAGTTAAATTCACCCATTTCACCCCATTTTAGTTCATTGATTCCTAAAATATCGATGTTGACTCTTGGTATCACCTGCTTGACCACTTCCAATTTACCTTGATTCACGGATGTAACATTCCATGTTCCTATACAATATTGTTCTTACAGCATCGAACTTTATTTCCATCACCAGTCACATCCATAACTGGGTGTTGTTTTTGCTTTGGGTTAGAGGAGTGGATTTCTCCTGATTCCACCAAAATGAATCTGATTGTCACCAGGCTAGAGTCCCAATTGCTCATAGCCTTGGGTAAAGACCATCTGCCACTTGGTTGTCTCAGTTCTCGAAGAGATAAAACTAATGAGACAATTGAAGAATCATGGGCCAAAGAGCCAGAAAAGGAGAATAATTTTAAGGGGTTCTAAGAATGGCCTTAGTAGCCCAGGGAAGCTGGGGAACATTCTTTTGTTCCTGTCACAAATTTGTTCAGCCAGGCCCTTCTTGTTTTGAGTATTTGGCCAAGTGACCTTCTCTCTATTAAAGAAGAATTTTTATTGGAGTATAGTTGATTTACAGTGTTGTGTTAGTTTCAGGAGTACAGCAAAGTAAATCAATATACATATATCCACTATTTTTAAAAGGTTCTTTTCTTTAAAAAAGATAAAAGCTACTACAGAGTATTAAGTAGAGTTCCCTCTGCTACACAGTAGGTTCTTATTAGTTATCTCTTTTATATATAGTTCCCTGATGGCTCAGACCATAAAGAATCCGCCTGCAGTGCAGGAGACCTGGGTTAGATCACTGGGTTGGGAAGATCCACTGAGGATAGCATGGCAACCCACTCAGGTATTCTTGCCTGGAGAATCCCCATGGGCAGAGGAGCCTGGCGGGCTGCAGTTCATGGGGTTGCAAAGGGTTGGATATATATATATAGTAGTTTATGTATGTCAGTCCCAGTCTCCCAATTTGTCCCTTCCTCCCTCCCTCGCTGGTAACCATAAGTTCATTTTCTACATCTGTAACTCTGTTTCTCTTTGGTAGATAAGTTCATTTATACTGCTTTTTAAGATTCCATGTATGAGTGATACTGTATGATATTTGTCTTTGTCTGCAAGCAGTTTTCTCTGGCAGTTGGGATGTGCTCTTTTCTATCTAACCACAAGTGTTAACATAAAAACAACAGGAAATGGTTGGGGGACAAATTCCCCCTTGATCAGCCAGCAGGTAGTCAAGAGCTTTGCAGTGGTCAAGTGTCATGTGGGCCAGAGGGTCTAGTAAGGATTTTGTCATTCTAAGGTTAGAACTGGGTTCTCTACTTACCTAGGCCAGTCTCTGACTTTTTTAATTTCTTTTTTTTTTATACTTAGGTTACTATAAATTCTTTCTCATGCTAGGCTCACCAGGGAGCCTACAAGATGACAACTGCTATTACCAGTCCAGCTCCCCTCCTGACTAGATGAATGGCCCCCTTTGATTCACAGGTTGTGCAAGTGTAATTAAAATCTGAATGTAACCTTGATCTGGGTGTGAACCATATATAGCCCACTGTCCCCTGGTACTTTTCTTGGAGACAGTTGATGGCCCAACATGGGTGGCCCTTGCTACACGGTCCTTGAGTAACAAACATCCCTCAGGGGCACACACACGGTCTTTCAATTTTATTGAGTCTTGTTTAGGCTCATGGTGGTGCCCTTCCATCCAGGGTACTTGTGCATGGCCAGGGCCCTCCATGTTTGGTATGATCCAGTCCCCAGAGCCCTTAAGCATGGTAATTATCTAGAGTCGGCCATGCCTGTAGGTGGAGGGCTCATAGTAAATGGTTGGTTGGACCCCCAGAAAACAGGGATTTGACTAATACATACATCTTTGCAGGGGTGTGGTGGCAGTGGGGGCAACCTTGATGTCCCTGGGCAGAAGCCTGGGCATGGTGGAATTAAACCGTAGTTTGGTGATATTGTCAGCTAAAGTTCCCTGAAAGTCTGGTGGGCAATATTTATTCCCCGACTGAGGCTGATGGTGACAGATCCAACAATCAGTAAAATTCCAGCCCCTTTGGATGTTTGAATGTTACTTTTAAAAATAAATGAATTTTCCCGAGAGTGATACCGAGGAGGACCATAAGAAGAATCAATTGCATTTAGTTGGGAAGCTATTACTTACCTTGAGGTGGTCTTCAGAAGGTTGGGTTCAGAAAGAGGCTCACATGAGTGTTCTGACAGGACTGTAAGTAGTTCAGGGTCCAGAGCCTGTTAGACTCAGGGTGTTGTGTCCATAAGATACTCCCTGTAAAAACTTCTCTGTGCTGACAACTGATCTAAGGAGATCTTGAGACCTCAAGTTTGCAACTGCTTTGAATATGACTGGTGCTAAGACACTTCAGTCATGTCCGACTGTGACCCCATGGACTGTAGCCCACCACGTTCCCCTGTCCATGGGATTTTCTAGGTTTGAACACTGAAGTTGGTTGCCATTTCCTTCTCCAGGGAATCTTCCCAACCTGGGGATTGAACCAGCATCTCTTACATCTCCTGCTTTAGCAGACAGATTCTTTACCACTAGCGCATGTAGGGGAGAAGGCAATGGCAACCCACTCCAGTACTCTTGCCTGGAAAATCCCATGGATGGAGGGGCCTGGTAGGCTGTAGTCCATGGGGTCGCTAGGAGTTGGACATGACTGAGCGACTTCACTTTCACTTTTCACTTTCATGCATTGGAGAAGGAAATGGCAACCCACTCCAGTGTTCTTGCCTGGAGAATCCCAGGGATGGGGGAGCCTGGTGGGCTGCCGTCTATGGGGTCGCACAGAGTCAGACACGACTGAAGCGACTTAGCAGCAGCAGCAGCAGCGCATGTAGGTATCCTTCAATCTGATACATTTCAGAAGATTTAAGTCCTCAGGAATACAGGAACGTATCTGCAGCCTTACCCACAATGGCCATTCAGCTCTATTCTGCATGCCTGACCCACTGTTACTTTATTTGATTTCTAAACATATTTTTTTTCCTTAATACTTAAAGCAGATGTACAATGTATGTTCAGTAGGCCACAAAGAGGCTGCTTTAATTATGTAATATATAAGCCAGCATGACTTTCCTATACCTAGAATGTATGTGTGTTTGTAAGCATATATCTAATTTTCCCCATATCTTTATATATTTAAAATGTAGACTTTTTTAAAATAATGTCCATGAATGTAGGTTTATAATTAGAGATGTGTAATTTGCATATATGTCACTGTCCTTTTAATTTTTAACAGGTGGCTAAACCCCTTGTTTAAAATTGGTCACAAACGGAAATTAGAACAAGATGACATGTACTCGGTGCTTCCAGAAGATCGCTCCCAGCACCTTGGAGAAGAGCTGCAAGGGTGAGCACAGACATCAGGGAGAAGGGGAGAAAGAGTGAGAATTTCCATGTGGGGCTAAAGGTTTGGGGGAGTCTTTGCCTTCCTCTGGGTTCTTCTGAGACTCCTCTCCTGACACTGCATGCTCAGCCATTCAGGTTGACCCCGGGCTTAGCCCACTTTGGAGGCCCGTGTTCCCTGTACATCTGTGGGCGTGGAGGGAGCCCACAGCCATGGCCCTGGAGGCCGAGCTCTGTCCCTGGAATTGGAGTCCCTGGAGGAGGGAGTCTGCCCGCCTGAGCTGCTTGTGACCTGTGGGTCCAGCAAATCTTGGCAGGAACTTGTTTCCAGAATCTGGAACTTTTCCCTCAAGGCCTGTTTCTCTGGTGCTTCAGAGTCTGCACTGCTTATCTTTTAGGAGCCCTGTGAGCAGGTAGCCAGCATCTATGGGGCAGCCACAGAGTGCCCTGTACTGAAGGCTTATCTTCCACTCTGTCCCTCTCCCATTTTCCCTTTGGTGGACATGCTGTTCTTTACTGTGCTTTGTTTTGTATCACAGGTACTGGGATCAAGAAGTTAAGAGAGCCCAGAAGGATGCACAGGAACCCTCTTTAGTGAAAGCAATCGTAAAGTGTTACTGGAAATCCTATTTAATTTGGGGAATGTTTACATTTCTGGAGGTAAAAGATTTTCATACTGTGCACTGCTTTTTGGTGTATGTATCTCTGTACTGAGGTGGACGGGGCCAGTGGGGAGAGAGGCCAGTGGTCTAAGGTCTGAGGATAAACCCTCATGGAAACATGGTAGAGCTCAGAGGTTGTATTCATCTTTAGAATGGTGAGAACTGGACTCCAGGGGTTACTGTTCTTCTTTTAACTGGTTAAAGAGTGTTGTGGAACGATAACCTTGAAATAAAAGACATTTTATATTATGGTAGAAAGTTCCTGGTGTTCAGTATAAACGCTGATGATCTTTGACCAAAAGAAGATTCCAGCAACTTCAGGCAATATGTGCCCTGTGATTTAGAGGAAGGTAATTTGGACCTGAGCCCAGAATAAAGTACCTTTTATGGCACTTTGTTATAGTTTAACAAGGTAAAAATTGTTACCTTGACCAGGTCACATCTGATAAATGCTTTTCTAAGAAGATATCATCACCTGTCCTCTTCCAGCGGAACAGAACCCAGCATCTGGACCATAGCTGCACAGAACCCCTAAGGGCACACCTTTCCCCAGGCTGCCCCCTTCCCCGTGGGCTGTAACTGTGAGCAAAGCGTCCTTGGGGAGGAGCTCCAGCTTCACCGTGAATTCTGTGCACCCTCCACACTGCTTTCTTTCCCTGGTTGTGGGAGCAGATTCCTGGTTGAAGGAGGATCCTGGTATCCTGGCATTGGCAGAGGGTGTAGGAGGGAATGTGCAGGGCAAACCAGAGGCAGAAAGTTGTGAGGTCAGAGACCTCCATGACCCTGAAGATCCTGGGTCAAGATCCCCCAGAGGACAATCCACCTGGGGACACAGTGCCGTCAGTCCCCCTGTTCTGGCTGAGCCTGCTGGGGATCTGCTGCAGACCCCCCTGGGGGGCTTGTGCTCTCCGTGGTCCCTTAGTGCTGCCTTAGGGACATGGGCAGCATGTGAGTGTGTGAGAGCAGGACGGGTGGAAGATGCAGGTGCTGTGAAAGGGGTGGAGAAGGTGGAGAAGGTGTGAGCTGTCCTCAGTCCATCGTGTTGTTGTGAGGTGGGTGGGCCAGGTGGTTTACAGGTGGGCAGCATGGCTCTTGTTTAAAGGCTGTGCTGGACTGAAGGGCACTGTGGGCAGTGGGCAGCTGGGCAGGTGAAGTCCAGCCCACACAACTGGAGAGACCAGAGAATCAGTCAGTTCCCAGGTGACTGGATGGTCCTGGGGGATGGAGTTCTCACTGATTTCAGAAGAGGATTGGCCATTGTGCCAGAGGGTGGGACAGGTGTGTGGGGCAGGGTGCCGCCTTTGAGAGGGCACTGACCACCTAGCTACTGCAGTGCCTTGTGAAGGACAGGGGTGGGACAGGGACCAGGAGCCAGTCAGGCTGACCCAGCCCTTCTTTGTCCCGTGTGCAGCTGTCCCAGTCATGGAATTTCCGCATAGTCACAGTAAGTCTGTTTGAAATACACAGGTGGCGAGCTGGTGTGGCCTGTTTGTGCAGGATTTCCTGACCTCACACAGCAGAGCTTTCATGAATTCTTATCAGGAAACCCTGGGGCCTCGGTGTCTGCCTGTGGCTCCTGCCAGGTGCCTGGTTGGGTGAGTGGCCTCAGGGTTTAATGCTGGATCATATCCTGGAGCAGGTCTCTCTCTGCTGTCCCTGGGGTTCTCTAGTTTCTCTTTGGTACCAGATGCAAAAGAGTCTTAAAGTCAGGTGGGTTCAAAGCAGAGCTCATGTGGCTGGGTTTGAACTGAGCTACTGGTTTTTCTTGCTGTTCTGGGCTGTTAGCCCCTTGAGTGGGGTCACTAAGCCTTGAATGGATCCCATTCTAATATGAGTCCTGGGTCTTGGCTGTGGCAGCTCATGGGAGAAACAGACATAGAGGGAGAGGCCGCAGGATCTGGGGTTCTTCCTGAGATGGAATCCTCCCCACTGTGGTGCTGGGAGTGTTGATTTCAAAGTTGTCCAGCCCTAGTAATACTTCCTGCTGGGGATCCAGGAAGGCCAGGCCTGGGGCTGCATAAGGTGCAACTGGAAGAGCCCTGGGCCCTTTCAGGAGGTTGGTCTCTGGATGGTCATGGTGGAGAAGTGGGGAGTTTAAATTTAGGGGCTCATCTGTGTGGCAGTACTGCTAGTACTAGCAGCCGTGCTAGTTAGTTAATAATTGATTTTATGAAGCAACTTCCCGTGTTGTGATCAATCTATACTGCTTGTTATTCTTTATATTTTAGATGGTGGAAGATCTAAACTCAGCCCAGGATTTTCTAAAACACAAACATGTTTCCTTTTTGATCTCCGGCCCTCTTCTAATCCCTCACGTGCACAGAATGCCCTGTGGATCATCCATGATCCCAAGAAGTGTGGTCTTTCCACCCACAGCACGAGCAGGGCCTCCCAGGTACTCCTGGCAGCCCCAGTGGGAGAAAGCAGGGTGACGCCAGTCCAGAGTGAGGCTTTTAGGGTTTTAGGATTTTGAGATATGAAAACCTCTGTCCTATGAGAAGGGCTTCCCTTGTGGCTCAGCTGGTAAGGAATCTGCCTGAAATGAGGGAGACCTGGGTTTGATCCCGGGGTTGGGAACATCCCCTGGACAATGGAAAGGCTATCTACTCCAGTATTCTGGCCCGGAGAATTCCATGGGCTGTCCTTTGAGAACTGAGAAGTATCTCTACCCCTCAGAGAAATAAGTACCAGGCTAAGGAGCACTTGCCTGTCACCCCTAATTAGAACAGAACAGCCTGAGAGCTCCCAGCACCCCTGGCCCCTGTGTGCACCTCCACGGGTACTGTGGGTGGAGAGGACAGGTCCCCACCTGCCCGGGGCCCACAGGGTGGAGAGGAAGAGCCTGAAGCCTCTGCCTGGGCCTGAGTCACAGAGACCACCTCCCCAGGTCATCAGTGCTTCTCTCTGAGAGGTGAGGTCTCCATTGCTGCTGTGTAAGTGGGGTAACCTCAGAGAGCCAGAGTGGGTTCACCCAGTCCCTTCCCCTGAGAGGGGAGGTGTTGCCGGGAGTTGTGTCCTTTTCCCAGGACTCTTAGAAGTGGCCCAGCCTTGTCTGGTCACTTGGCCTTTGTTTGAAGCCACTTTTGCTGATGGTCTCTGGTCCAGGTGGAGGCTGTGGGAAGCTCATGTGTTTGTGTAAATGTTCACTTTGGAGCTCAGCTGATGGGCAGGAAGTAAACAGGACCCTCTGCATCCCACAGTGGGCTTTGTGCCTCGACTCACGGCTGGTCCCCCAAGAGCTGAGTGGTCTTTGCATTTATTTCCCAATCCTTTCTTCCATGTGTCCCTCACTTTGCTCAACCCAGGAGGCTGGGGAGTGTCTGTTGGTGGCAAAGACACTGTGGGCTGAGAGCAACCACTGAGGACCACACAGCAAGGGAGAGAAGGAGGGGGCCTTGAGCCAAGCAGAAGGGACCTGCAGAGCAGACCTGCTGTGCGCCCCCTGCTGGTTCTTGAGAGCATAACATTAGCCATTCAGTTCAGTTCAGTTCAGTTCAGTCGCTCAGTCGTGTCCAACTCTTTGTGACCCCATGAATCACAGCACGCCAGGCCTCCCCGTCCATCACCAACTGCCAGAATTTTAGGTGTTAGTAATATCCACAGTGATGACCTTGAGTTATAAATTAAGGTTTTATATCCACCTTCTTTTCTTTTTCTAAGCATATGTAAATTTTTAATGTAAAATTAAAAGAATTTTTAAAATTGAAGTATGATTGGCTTACAATGTTATATTAGTTTCTGGTATACATCATTAGTGATTTAATATTTTATACAGTACATGATAAGTGTAGTCACCAACTGTCACCGTGCAAAATTATTCCAATATTATTGAATATATTTCCTATGTTATATAATTCCATGATTTATTTATTTTTAAAAGTTTATATATTTGTTTTTTGCCCCCAATCCCCTTTTACTTATTTTATAATTTGGAGTATGTACCTCTTAAGTTCCCTCACCTATTTCACTTGTTTCCTCCACCCCCTTCAATCCATTTTCTTTATGTAGTCAGGGAAGTAGGAGACTCTTTTTGCAAGATTGCATTCATAATGGTTAAAAATTGCAGCAATCTGGATAGAAGTGAAACTTTATAGTCTAGAAAATTCGATTTTACACATGACTTTTCTCAAGAGTTCTTGTTCCACTGTGGTCGCCTGTAAGGAACAATGAGTTTTCCAAGCCTTTGTGAATCCAGCCTCTGCCATTAAGAATAAATCTCTTACCAGGACTTCTAATAATAAAAGTGATGAAAAACCCTTGCTTTTATGGTGGTTTTAGAGCACTCTGCGCTGTTGTAGCTCATTTAGTTGTCCCAGGATTCCTCTGAGGGAGGCAAGACAGGTATTTTCACAGATAAAGACCTGGGGGCCGAGGAGGGCACACGATGGGCTTGGGGTCCTGTGACTGGCAGGTGGCCGACCTGGTCTCTGAAGCGCAGTGCTCTGACTGCTAGACCCCTGTTCTCTGTGTTCTGTCCTCTCCTCCCAGAGCCTCCACTGAGGCTCAGAGCCAAGAGGAGCTGCTTTTCTAGAAACAGCTCTGGCCCCTCTGTCACCTGATTTCTATAGTGGTTTTTTTTTTTGTTTGTTTCCTTTTTAATTTCCTGTAGATTTTTAAGAACATTTCAAAAATACAAAAATAGAATAGAATGAAAGGGTAACACAACGTGTCACTCCAGAATAGGGCATTCTGGCAGAAAGAGTGTTGTGAGTTGATTGTGTTTTTCAGAAATAGACACAGGAGAAACTCTGAAGACAGAGTAGAAGTTATTCTTCTGAGGGACATTTACACAGATAAAGGAAATCTCCATTTGTAAAGTTGTCTCCCTCTATGTACCAGAAAAAGAAGGATGGCTCTAAATCACAGCAGAATCCTGTTGGAGGACAGTCTTCAAAGATGAAATCTGTATAACACACCCAACACTGCTGTACTTTAAGCTGCTTCTCCTGCTAACCTCTCATTGGCACTCCATCAACCTTTTCTTTTGTCTTTATGGGGAGATGGCATTTAAGGTGGTGGCTTGGGCTATCTCAGGGAGTTACTCAGTTCTTCTTGATATTTCACATGTATATCAGAAATATACATGTTAATAAACTTCTGTTTTATTTTCTCTTGATATTCTGTCATTTATTACAGGGATCCTCAGCTAAGAACTCAGAAGGGTAAAGGGAAATAAGCCCCTATGTCACCCTAAGTCAGCTTCAATAATTGCCATAATGAGCAGTCTTGATTCATCTGAAACTCACCCTCACTTCCCAAGATTCTTTTAAAGAAGTTCCAAGACATCAAATCATTTTTATCCATAAATATTTTAGTATGTATCTTTAAAAGATGTGGAATCTCCCCCCACTAAACATATTTAGCATAAACATTATTTTTATAGACTTCCCTTGTGTCTCAGACGGTAAAGCATCTGCCTACAATGAGTGAGACCCAGGTTCAATCCCTGGGTTGGGAAGATTTCCTGGAGAAGAAAATAGCAACTCACTCCGGTATTCTTGCCTGGAAAACCCATGGTTGCAGGAAGATGGTAGGCTACAGTCCATGGGGTCGCAAAGAGTTGGACATGACTGAGTGCCTTCACTTTCACTTTATTGTTTTATGCATAAATATTAACTTTAATATCATTAGTATCTAGCCAGTGCTCACAGTTGTCTTTTTCCCCTCTTCTGTTGGAAGCAGTATTAAATAAGGTACACTTGGCTGACACAGGTTATTCAGATTGCCTTTCTGTTCCCCTCCACCCTAAGCCTCTAGGCTGTTTGACCTATAGAGATTCCCACAGTCTGGATTTGGCTGATCGCATCTCCCCCTGTCTCAATTAACTTGTTCCCCTGGCACCTTAGGTAGGTGTTTAGGTCTGGAAGTTTGATATAGCTCATTTGGATTTTCTTCACCCCTTTCGTCTATGTAGGAGGTAGGGTTGTATATCCCCCTTATAAGGTACATAACATCTTTTGTGTGTGTGTGTGTGTGTGTGATGTTGGAGCTATTCATGATCCTTGCTCAAGGTCCATTAATTTATTAAGGGTTGCAAAGTGGGGATGCTCTAAGCTCTTTGGTTAATGCTGAACTATAGTGTTTATAGGGAAAGTAGGGGAAAATAATTTTTTCCATTTTTAAAACCTGTTTTCCAAATGGGGAATTGGTTCTCCTCTAGTGAGGAGAGGGGCTAGTGAGTTTTCATGGTTGGTTGTTTGGTTTGGTTTTGTGACTGTCAGTTTGAGCTCATGAATTTAAACATTTCTGATCTGCTTCAGTCCATTTTATTTGTTATGCTTGTGTCAACCTTTGGCCATCTTTGGGCAGTGGGAGTATATTCAGGTTGGGTCCTAAGTCTTTTGCACATACTCTAGAAGTCTTGGCTATTTTTTTTTTTTAATGTCTTTTTTTGCTGGTTTTGGTTTTTTGGTTTTTGGTGTGACAGGATGTATCTAGTTCATTTTGTACAGCATTTGCTCAGCCCTGGAATCATCCATTTCTCCAAGCAGCCCTGTCTTCTTTTAGTGTGAAATGGTATTTAAAGACTATAATCTGGATGTTAGAGGGGATATTGCTCTTGCTTATTGTTTCTTGGCTTTTTTTCATTAGACCAAGTTAGAATACATTTTTAAGGTAAACAAATATGTTTATATGGGTGTTTCCAATCCAAATCAGATACAGGACACTAGTTTTTTACTTCATCTTATTTTGCTTACATCTGTATCTCTTTTCTCCCATCATCTATTCTCTTTGTCCCATGTCTAAGCCCAATTCTCAATGATATCAACATAATTATTTATTTTTTTTACCTTATAATGTGACTTCTGAAAACATAAAATTTATCTTTTTGCAGTTATACTGTCTTCACATGGGTGTATCATGCAGAGAATGTGTTTTCAAATTGTTTTGTTTAAAACCACTTTTGATAGTTCTTTTTTGTATGGCTCTTTGAACCAACAGGACGGGTAGATATATAGGTAGTTTTATTTAAATTTATTCTGAAATTTTAGGAATTGCTTTTTAAAAAATTAGTTCTTTTATAATTATAATTCTGTATAATGCTTTCATGATTCCAAAATCAAGACAAGGCTACTTTTAAAGAAGGCTGATATCCTTGTTAGCTCTATTCTAATTCTCCTTCTCCTTTTAGAGATAACTTTCCAGGCTAATTTTGACTCATCTGTTTATTAATGTTTTTTAAATATAGTTTTATCTGAAATTTTCATTTTCCTACTGTGCAGAATGAAAATTTTCAATTTCAATGCTGTAATCTCTGGACTTGGGTTTATAAAGATTTTTCTGGAAGCATGAAATGTGTCATGGGACTCTGGTTAAAACTCTTTGTGATCATTGTAACTCCTTCATAGCAGGTCTGTAGCCATTCCAGGCTCAGATGCAAAGACAATGCAAGAGTGGAGGTTAGCAGATGCTTACATGGGGTTAGTTTCTGCATCCCGACTCTTCCAGGGAGAGGAATCTTCAGGTTCCACCCTAATCAGCTGAACCTAAACCAGTTTCTGGAGGCTGGACCTCAGGCATCAGAGTGCCCTTATCCCCACCTAGGTGATGCTAAGGTGCAGTCAGGATGAAGACCACTGTGTAAAAGAGGAGTGAAGGTTAGGATACCTAGAATGCTGGTGGGTATGATTTCGCAGATTCACTGCTTTTTCTCCTCATCTTTGGATTTTTCTCAACTCTACTTTAGAACTCCCCCAGTTCTTTTTTTTTTTTTTTAACTTTACAATATTGTATTGGTTTTGCCATACATCAATATGCATCTGCCATGGGTGTACACGTGTTCCCCATCCTGAACCCTCCTCCCACCTGCCTCCCCATACCATCCATCTGGGTCATCCCAGTGCAGCAGCCCCAAGTGTCCTGTATCCTGCATCGAGCCTGGACTGGCGATTCGTTTCTTATATGATATTATACGTGTTTTAATGCCATTCTCCCAAATCATCCCCCCATCCCTCTCCCACAGAGTCCAAAGACTGTTCTATACCTCTGTGTCTCTTTTGCCGTCTCACATACAGGGTTGTCATTACCATCTTTCTAAATTCCATATATATGCGTTAGTATACTGTATTGGTGTTTTTCTTTCTGGCTTACTTCACTCTGTATAATAGGCTCCAGTTTCATCCACCTCACTAGAACTCCCCCAGTTCTAAAGATAAACTGCCTGTTCAATTTTTCCCTACAAGCTCACTCTTTTCTGCTTATATGTTTCACTCAAGTGTTTTTCTTTGTTAGCTTGCTTCTATTTTTGTGTGTTTATTTCCATGAATGAAATGTGAGGAAATTGGGTGAGAAATATTTCAAGTACCTTAACTTGGAGGAGGAATTCTATCCACTGCAGAAGTTCTAGTTTCTAACTGAACCCTGCAAGAAGTTATCCTAAGAAGCAAAAGATGGGACCCAATATCAGGTGCTTTCAGGAGGCTGAATACCAAGGACTCTATCAAGAAATGGCTACCACCAGTTTCCCTCACAGTCCGGTGGTTAAGACTCCATGCACCCAATCCAGATATGAGGGTTTTTGATCCCTGGACTGGGAACTAAGATTCTGCATGCCACAGGGTGTGGCCAAAATAAAAAGTCTGCCTCAGAGACTCAGACTCTCAGATAATCCTGAATAATGGATGTTGTGGTATTAAATTCAGCTCTTTTAAAGATCCTTTATGATTTCAGAGCTGTGAAGAATTCTTGTGAAAGAATAAGAACTATATTCTCAATTGGTTTGTGGAAAGAATATACATGTGGTATAGATTGATGTCAGAGAGGAAAGTTTGAAGGGACAGTGTTTGACCTTGTTCCTGCTTATCAAGAAAGTTTTAATTCGGTTAGCTTCATGATTGGTAATGAATATTTTCTCAGTTGTTTTATTTCTTATTAGTTGATGGTGAGAATCAGGAATGTACAGATGAGAGAATTCCTTGGTGGTGTCTGCCCACACCAGTGTACACGTGGTGGGGGCAGCTCCCAGGAATGGCTGCCACCAGTGTCTGTGTCCCCAGGGTGAGCCACAGCCACTCCTTGCCTCTCTGAGAGACTCTCCAAGGCATGCAGAGTCTTCTGAAATTCAATCTACCCTTGGGATTCACACCACCGTTTCATTTGGAGTTAATACTTGGACTAGAGCATTGAGCTTATGTAGGAGTTAATCTTCTGGTAGCTGGACAAACTTTTGCCTGGTTTGCCTCAGACAGTTTTACCAAATGTCAGAAATGGAAACACTCACAGATTACAAATGCTGCTGCCACCTGTCCGGCTCTCCATCTCTAACCTTTCCTTGTGTGTGGAGGGGATGGATTTACTCAGTCTACCTTTCATGGCCTCAGTCACGTCTGCCCTGTGTGTTCTGGAAGCTTTGAAGAATCATATTTAATATGTGTCTTCTTACTCTGTATATGTACTTGGGGTTTTATTTTCACAATTTTGTGCTATTCATTATTTTGCTTTATATTTTTTTCTTTTTGAGAGAAATTACTGGAAAATTGTTTTTACTTGCTGCTATTTTTCATATGGAGCATAATATCAATTTTCTGTTTTCCATAGTTGCAACTTATGCCAGAATGGAAATTCCTTGTATGTTATACTTTTCATCACTTCTCTGAATTGCCGTGACAGCTCCTTGCTGGAGGCAAAGTTGTGCCTGTGTGCTCAGTCACTCAGTTGTGTCTGACTCTTTGTGACCCCAGGGAATGTAGCCCGCAAGGCTTCTCTGTCCATAGGATTATCCTGGCAAGAATCCTGGAGTGGGTTGCCATTTCCTCCTCCAGAGGATCTTCTCAACTCAGGTATTCAACCTACATTTCCTGTGACTCCTGCATTGAGATGGATTCCTTACCATTGAGCCACTGGAGAAAGTCCCAAAATAATAAATGACTCTCCCCCCAAATTGCATCAGTAACAGTTCATGTTTGAAGTCCTTTGTTATCTTTTTGAAAGATAAGAAATTTTCTATCCCAATTAAATAATAATCATTATCAAGAATAAAAAGAATTCATAGATGAATGGAAGATATGAGCCATGAAGTGGCATTATACCTTAATGAGGCTATTTCTCCAACTGTTTTTTGGTTTTGTTTCATTAATATTTATTTATTTGGCTGTGCTGGGTCTTAGTTTCTGCATGTGGGCTCTACTTCCCTCACCAGGGATTGAACCAAGTTTCCCTACATTGGGAGTGTGGAGTCTTAGCTAAAGGACCACCAAGGAAGTCCATTAACTAGGTTATTAAATATTGTTTCTCAGTGAAAAACTCCAGATGTGCTTAGGCAGTAATGACCTGCATTTATTTACACTCATGTTTGCTGGATTTATTGAATTTATTCATATTATCTTTGGTGAGTGCTATTACTCTTATTTCTCCTGTAATTACAAGGATGTTAGGCTCAAATGGAGAGCTGAGTAACAGGCAACAGTGTTCCCCAAATAGAATCATAAGTTTCAGGAAAGTTTTGGATGGCAGATATTACTGCTGGGCTTCTGGTGGTTTGTGGCTCCAGCACTGGACTGCCCTTGGTGGCACCTGGGCTGCCACTGCCTGTATGTACAATTTGATGTTCTTGCTTCTCTGTGGCTTCCACATTTCCATCTCAGGAAACTGTAAGCAGTGTGTTTGACAATCCACTGTGTGAAGGACTCTTCCAAGAGCTCTCTGTGCCTCTTGGGATGGATGACAGGACATGGTGGAAATGTATCACTTACATTTGACTCAGTTCTGATCATCTTACTTACATATCTTCAACTGAATAGTGTTCCCTTTATTCTCTATTGTAGATGAAAATCTCCATGAGTTCATGGAGGGAGAGGCAGTTGGTGCAGCCTGTTAACGTGTGTGTGTGCATGTGTCCATTTGTGTAGAACAAGACAGTAATGTTAAGGTTTAATGAGACCCCCATATGAGGGATGGGGACATCTTTTGATAAAAATCCTGATCAAGCGCTGGTTGGCTGAGCAGCAAATACTTGTTTGTTTTTTGTTTTTTTTTTTTTTTTTTTGGTGTTTGGTGTTATGGATTCTCCTTCCCTCCTGTTGTGTGTGGGTTTCTTAGCTTCAGACAGACAGAAGAGAGCTATCAAAGCATACTGGTCAGGTAAGCAAAGCTTACCCTGTCTGTGTTAGTAAGGCGGGATTGCCAAAAAAGGAAAAGCCCTGTTCCTGAAAGACTTCCAAAGTTTTGACATTTTGTCTTTTGAGAAGTCTGTGGAGGAAATGATATTGCGGCCCGAGGTGTTTAGTTTTGGTAACTTGGATTTGTTGAGTGATTTTCCTTGATGGTGAAAAAGGGGACCTAGGAAGAAGGGGGCCTTCAAGGGGTGACTAGAGAGAGGAAGTAGGTTGTGAGGTGGAGCGGCTGTTTTGGCAGGGTGGGTAGGTGTTGCCGTTCCTTTGCCTTTTTCTTTGGGAAAGAAACTTGCTTTCCCTAAGTCTTACTCAGGGTGGAAGCCTCAGTGCACCCTGAGTCAATTGGTGTAGGCCTTGGGGAAGAGAGGATTGGTAACATTTCTTCCAAACCACCAACTTCAGTGGATGGTGGATCAAGAACTATGGAAAACATGATTTTTTAGCTTGGCCTCCACCATGTTTAATTTTTTACTCCAACTTACCATTCCAACTTCTGGAGGGTAGAGGCATAGTGAGGCAGTGTTCTTGGGAGCTGAGAGCCTGCAGAGCTGGCAAACCTGGTTTCTTTGTGGTACTCCTGCCAAAGCTGGTTTCCATTCCCTGGATCTACGTGTGGAGTTTTGGGTAGAAAAGGGTAGATGTGTTTGTGCCAGTGTCTCGGTTCATAAGGATTCATGAAGAAGGTGATGAAAGCGTGTCTCCCATATGTGAACCACATTGACTTTCTATTGGGCTGGGACATTGAGAATATGGGGGACAGGGGCAGGCTGCCAGCAGGTTTGTTCCTGTGGAAGCAGATTTCTTCCTCTTCTTCTGCCACCTTTTTCTTTATTCATCTTAAGGCTCAGTGGGTATTGAGCCTGTTTGTGATATTTGTTGAGCATCCACGGTGTGCTAAGCACAATGTACTAAGGCTTTACTATGTTTGAATGGAAAATGTTGCCTTCAGGTTAAACTGTTGCCTGCTTGTCTTATAGGAGAAAATAAATCTGCATAGTTTTCTTTTAAATTACTCACAAATGTAGCATTTTGTCAAAATGTATTTTAAACATGCTAATGATAAAAGTAAATCTTGTATAAAGAAAAACTGACATTTCTAATTAAGACTTTTTTCTTTTCTTTTAGGAAGGCACCAGAGTAGTTCAACCCATATTTTTGGGGAAAATGATTAGTTATGTTGAAAACTATGATCCCAATGATTCTGCCGCTTTGCACGAAGCCTACGCCTACGCGGCAGCACTGAGCGCCTGCGTGCTCGTGTGGGCCGTTCTGCACCACTTGTGCTTCTACCGCATGCAGCGCGTGGGGATGAGGCTGAGAGTAGCCGTGTGCCATATGATCTACCGCAAGGTGAGTGTCGCTCGGTACCACGGTGTGTACCTCCCTTGAGGGATCAGCAACATTTAGGGAAAGTTCTCTGTAAACTAAAAATTTCCTAACTGAGATTGTTTACACCTTCTTAGAGAAGCTTGCTTTTGCATCAAGCCAAGTTTGTTGAAGCAAACTTTACTAATAAATAATGAAAGGTTTTCTTTGAAATCAAGTGAGGGCTGCTGTTGATAACTTTTAGCCATAGGGTGTTGCATAATACCCACTAAATTTGTAATATTAAATAATATTAAATTATATTTTTAAAATGTTACATTAATATTTAAAAATAAGTATCAATATTATCAAGCATATTTTGAATGTCTTCATACCTAAATCTCATAGTGTTGTTTATGGAAATTTTTTGTTGTTGTTCATTAAAATCTTAATTTATATCAAATATTTATTTAAAAGTGAACTTCACAGATTGGATCTATAAAACTATATCTCGAAGCAGAGAATGTATTTGAGAAAGGGAATGATTATAATTTTAAAAGACCCATCTAATTATATTCAATATAATTGTGTTAGTTAGAGAAAAATATAAAGAATTCATGCCAAATATAGACTCACTCACTATATTATATAGATGTGATTGTTGTTAATTGTTTCAGAGAAAATAGTAGGGTATTTGAGATAAAACTTGAAATTTAACATTGTTTCATTCATTCTAGAGAGAATTTGTTGCTCTTCATTTAAGCTATTTATCTTTAGTATTCATCATAGCACTTTTAATAAGAACTGATTTAATGTGTTCAGTGATTTTATATTGAGGAATGCCATGAAATTATTCCATAGTTTACCCTAAACTAGTATAACAGGAATAAGGATTTCAGATGTCTTTACAAAGGTATTGCCACAGATATATTGGTGTCAAGAGCTGAAGGGCTCTGTATAAACTTGATCCTGTATACCTCTTTGCCATAGTGTTGCTTGGAAAAAAAAAAAAAATCCTTATTTGACTGTATTATAGTGTTGAAAATTTCTTAGAGAGTAGATCTTAAGTATTCTCACCACACATGTAAAATAGGACAATTATATTAGGTAGTAGATACTTGAAGTGGCTTTACTATAGTACTCATTTCCCAATGTATATTTCTATAAAAGCTACATGTGGTAACCTTAAACATATATAATTTTCATTAATATAGTCCTCATTGAAAGATAAAATTGAACAGCTTAAATTGAAAATATTGCTTCTTTTACCTGATTGCTGCTTATCTAGAACTTCCATTACTTTGGGATACTTCTATCAGCAGAAAGTGAGATGTCATCTCATCTCTCCTTTAGCAGAGTCTTGTACATCTCGGGACTGTATGAACCTGGAGACCTGGCATCTCACTGTCTTGTTTGGTAGCAGCATCTGAGTTGGTTTCCTTCTGGGTGATGAGGAAATTGCAGTGGTGCCTGCACATTCCAGTCAGGGGTCTTCACTGTCATTTATCATCATCTTTGTTATTCTGTTGCATCTTTAACCATTTAGGAGATGGATACTCAGATTTCCCCACCAATTGGCTAAATGTTTGTCTTTTCAGATCATGCTTAACTCTCATATGAATGATAGTTGCTCAGTTGTGTCCCACCCTTTGTTTTGTGACCCCACAGACCATAGCCTGCCAGGCTTCTCTGTCCATGGGTTTCTTCAGGCAAGAATACTGGATTGGGTTGCCATTTCCTTCTCTGTAACTCTCATAATAATTACAAAATTTTTACCAGAACTGCATTGTGAAAGCTTTAAGTTAGGTGTGAGGTGATGGTGTACTCAAAGCTCACTCTTTGCTGCACAGATGAGCCATTGTCCACTTGTTTTTCTTCCTCTTCCCTCTAACACTTTGAAATCTTGCTTTTTGGAAATGTGATCTGACCTGGCACATTGGCTTATGTGAATGTAAACATCTCCCAAGATGTCATTTGCTGGCTTAATTATACCCAAAAGATGGTTCCTATATGAAGTCAGAAATTGTGGGGATTACACCATTGACATAATCTGAAATTCCAAAATCATTGGAAAGACAAATTTCCTTGGCACAGCCTTGCATCTAGACTCCTCCTGTTACAGAAACAAGACACTTCTTTCAGTTTACAGGTGGACTGATTCCTTAGGACCCAAAAACTGGTACGACAGAGCAGCTCTGAAAAGCCCCTCTGAACATTTGTGGTTCGTCTTGGGCCCCATCTCCTAATCCCTGGTCCTGGGAAGAAATCAGGTCAAGTGTTAGAAATGGAGCGGCTGCTAAGCTCGTAGCTGTAGTTTGTCTACACCGTGGATCCCAGGCTGGGGCAGGTCTCCAGGGGATCTCTATGGCTGCACATCTGCCTCTCCTAACATGGCCCATTCAGCATTTTCGTGCTCTTTTCAGAGGAATTTTGAATGATTCTGTGGAAGGTATATATGAAAATGACCTGTCATTTATTTATTAATACATTGTCACAGATTTGGTAAAGTTACTTCTGGCTTTTGATTACTGATCTTTTCTTATTGTGGTGAAATATACACACATAAAGTTTACCATTTTCACTCCTTTTCAGTGCAGCATTTAGTGTCATTAGGTACATTCTCATTGTGTGGCCATCACCGTTATTCATCTCTGGAACTTTTTGTTTTTCCCAAGCTGAACCTCTGCTCCCATTAAACACTAACTCCCCGACTCCTCTCCCCTCACCCAGCGCCGTTCCACTTCTTCTCTATGTGAATTTGACTACCTTAGTACCTCGTGTAAGTGGAATCATACAGCGTTTGTCATTTTGTGTGAGGCTTATGTTCTGTAGCACGATGTCATCAAGGTTCATCCATGTTGTGGCAGGTGTCAGAATTTAATTCCTTTTTAAGGCTGAGTAATATTCCATTATAGGTCTATACAACATTCTGTGTATTTGCTCATCTGTCAATGGACAGTTGTTTCCACCTTTTAGGTATTGTGGACATAGCTGCTGTGAATATGAGTGTAAAAATTGTCTGTTCAAGTTTGTGTTTTTAGTTTTTTTGAGTATACCCTTAGTATAATTGTTGTATTTTATGATAATTTCATGTTTAATTTTTGAGCAACTTCCATATTCTCTTCCATTGTGGTTATATTATTTTACATTCTCACTTGATCTTTGGTTTTCTTCTTTAACTTGAGAAGTAAACGAAACATTTTTATAAAGTATGACATTGTGTTTGGATTGGTGGCTCCAGTTGGTGGTCTGTTGAAGCAGCTCCTGGTGTCTTTTCAGTTTTCTCAGATCTCTAGGGCCATTTTTCTTACTAAATAAAGGGATTTGGCAACACGGGTTGTAGTTTTCATAAAGTCAGCAGATTGGCATTAAGACCACAGTTTCCTCACAGGAACAGTGTTTTGAACATTATACTCATTCATTTCAGAATGAAAACACTAAGCCCAAAGTGTTTAAATATTATCACCTAGAGAATTAATGATTGAGTCCAGATTTAGAGTCCAAGTCTCCAAATTTCCTTCTTTAAATTACCCTCTCTGCTCTCATCTAATTTGGCTCAAAATTATTTAGTTGGCTCTTAAGTGTAAACCTACACCCTTTACCCTTTAGACAGGTCCACGTTCACTGAAACAGGGGGTGGATTTTGCTTCTACCTCCTCTTCCTCCCTTTGCCGTCCTTGCTGGCGGGGCTGCCACCACACTAAGTTAAAGGCTGAAGAAGGGTCCCTACAGCCCCGCTTTCAGGGGTCATTCTGCTTCTGCTGACACCACTCAAGACCCCAGGAACACATGCTCCATTGTGTTATGTTCTAAGATGACTTGGTATCACCTTAGGAATCCAGTTCTCTGTCTCCCTCTCTCATTTCAGGCACTTCGCCTAAGTAGCTCGGCCATGGGGAAGACCACCACAGGCCAGATAGTCAACTTGCTGTCCAACGATGTGAGCAGATTTGACCAGGTGAGCTGCCCCTGAGGGATCCTCTTCCATGTCCTGTTCTCACTGGGTTCAGCTTATTGGGATGCCAGGTGCCAGGGTTTGGTGTTGGCCAGGATTCCATTGAGGATGTAAGATGAAGGTTCTATTTATCCAACTTTCATTTCTCTGTGTGCAACTTAGATGTAATTATATGTATTGTTATGTAAATGAGAATTTTGTTTTTCTAATAATAGATGGGCAGCAGTGTTCTTGCCCAGCTTTGGTAGTGTCCCTAGGGGTCCTCCTGGCATGGCCCTCCTTGGCACGTGGTGTGGGTGTCGCTGGACAGTCTTCCTCCTCCTCTAGTTGATGAAGGCCTGGTGGGAGGGATTGTTCTTTCCCCTGTGCCCTATTCAATGTCTGCTGCGTAGAAAGCCTGTGAGGAACAATGCCAAGTAAGTGGTTCCCAGCCAAAGACAACCTACCCTCTGCTGTCACCTTCACAGTCTTTCTTCCATTGACCTTATGCATAGATGACATGACCCAGGGCATTGTAGCTATTGGTCAGATCTGTGTTGCACCAGATACTTCCCTTTCAAGTATTCATTCATCAAACATGAAGTAAGGCCCCTACTCACTTCCAGAGTTCAACAAAGCTTAGTTTCTTCCATGTATAAGCCACAGCCTATCAAGGAGGTAAATATACCAGTAATTACTGGAGAGAGTGGTAGGTACCATAAGATAGGCTTTCCTGGGATGCCACGGTTCCCCAGAGGAGTTGGGGGCTAAATTCTAGGACAGAGATCATTTGGGGAAGCCCTGGGATTTCTTTAGAAGGAATGATGCTAAAGCTGAAACTCCAGTACTTTGGCCACCTCATGTGAAGAGTTGACTCATTGGAAAAGACTCTGATGCTGGGAAAGATTGAAGGCAGGAGGAGAAGGGCACGACAGAGGATGAGATGGCTGGATGGCATCACTGACTCGATGGACGTGAGTCTGGGTGAACTCCGGGAATTGGTGATGGACATAGAGGCCTGGCGTGCTATGATTCATGGGGTCGCAAAGAGTTGGACACGACTGAGTGATTGAACTGAACTGAACTGAACTGAACTGAGCTTATCTGTGTTGTGGACAAAATCCACATCTTCCTTCAGTGCTGCTGGTCTGATTCTCCTGGGACGTCCCAGGAGATGTGCTGCCCCTGAAATATGTCATCTGGGGTAGACACTTTGATTTCTGCTTTAGCAGGTTTAAAGCCCACTGAGATAATTTCTGTTTAGTTTCCTTTTGTTCCTTCAGAGCATATTGTTTCCACACTGTATCCTTATTGGTTTTTATACCATTGTAAGAAGGCTTTGTCTTTCTCTCTTTAAGGTAATGATGTTCTTGCACTATCTGTGGGTGGGGCCACTGCAGGCTATGGCAGTGACTGCCCTGCTCTGGATGGAAATAGGAATATCATGTCTTGCTGGGATGGCAGTTCTCATTATTCTTCTGCTTTTGCAAAGCTGCTTTGGGACATTGTTTTCATCATTCTGGTAAGAGAAACACTGGTTTTAAAAATTGATAATATATAGGTTTTATTCCTAGTTTTTTTAAGGAATCTCCATACCATCTTCCATAGTGGCTATATCAATTTACATTCCCACCAACAGTACAAGAGCATTCCCTTTTCCCCACACCCTCTCCAGCATTTATTGTTTGTAGACTTCTTGATGATGGCCATTCTGACTGGTGTGAGGTGATATCTCATTGTAGTTTTGATTTACATTTCTCTAATAATGAGCGCTGTTGAGCATCTTCTCATGTGTTTGTTAGCCATCTGTATGTCTTCCTTGGAGAAATGTCTGTTTAGGTCTTTTCCCACTTTTTGACTGGGTTGTTTGTGTTTCTGGTATTGAGTTATATGAACTGCTTGTATATTTTGGAAATTAATCCTTTGTCTGCAGTTTCATTTGCTATTACTTTCTCCCATTTTGAGGGTTGTCTTTTCACCTTGCTTATAGTTTCCTTTGCTGTGCAAAAGCTTTTAAGTTTAATCAGGTCCCTCTTGTTTACTTTTGTTTTTATTTCCATTACTCTAGGAGGTGAGTCAGAGAAGAACTTGCTTAGATTTATGTCATCGAGTGTTGGGCCTATGTTTTCCTCTAAGAGTTCTATAGTTTCTGATCTTACATTTAGGTCTTTAATCCATTTTGAGTTTATCTTTGTGTATGTTGTTCTGACCCAGCAATCCCACTACTAGACATATACCCTGAGGAAACCAAAATTGAAAAAGACACATGTATCCCATTGTTCATTGCAGCACTATTTACAAAAGTACAACATGGAAGTGACCTAGATGTCCATCAACAAATGAATGGAAAATGAAATTGTGGTACATATACACAATGGAATATTACTCAGCCATGAAAAGGAATGCCTTTGAGTCAGTTCTAATAAGGTAGATGAATGTAGAACCTGTTATACAGAGTAAAGTAAGTCAGAAAGAGAAAGATAAATATCATATTCTAATGCATATACATGGAATCTAGAAAAATGGTACTGAAAAATTTACCTACAGGGCAGCAGTGGAGAAATAGACATAGAGAATAGACTCGTGGTCATGGGGAGAGGGGAGAAGAGGGTGAGATATATGGAGAGAGTAACATGGAAACCTACAGTACCATGTGTAAAATAGATAGCCAACAGGAATTTGCTCTATAGCTAAGAAACTTAAACAGGGGCTCTAGATCAATCTAGAGGGGTAGGATGGGGAGGGAGATGAGAGGCAAGTTCAAAAGGGAGGGGATATATGTATACCTATGGCTGATTCATGTTGAGATTTGATAGAAAACAACAAAATTCTGTAAGGCAATTATCCTTCAATAAAAAGATTTAAAAAATTGATAATATGTAATTGGTACTCTGTGGTCATGTATGGATGTGAGAGTTGGGCTGTGAAGAAGGCTGAGCGCTGAAGAATTGATGCTTTTGAACTGTGGTGTTGGAGAAGATTCTTGAGAGTCCCTTGGACTGCAAGGAGATCCAACCAGTCCATTCTAAAGGAGATCAGCCCTGGGATTTCTTTGGAAGGAATGATGCTAAAGCTGAAACTCCAGTACTTTGGCTACCTCATGCGAAGAGTTGACTCATTGGAAAACACTCTGACGCTGGGAGGGATTGGGGGCAGGAGGAGAAGGGGACGACAGGATGAGATGGCTGGATGGCATCACTGACTCGAAGGATGTGAGTCTGAGTGAACTCTGGGAGTTGGTGATGGACAGGGAGGCCTGGAGTGCTGCAATTCATAGGGTCGCAAAGAATCGGACATGACTGAGCGACTGATCTGATCTTATCTGATCTGAATTGGTAACATCACGGTTGCTTTTATTCAAAAACAAGACCAACACCTTCTCTAGTCTCTTCTTTGTGTGGGTTGTAGACCCTTCAGACTCAGCCAGTGGAGCCTCCAACCTTATGCTGAAGGCCCGTCTTGAAACAGGAACAGTGAAAGCATTCGCTAGCTCCTCTTGGCACCGTATCTGAATAAGTAGTGTCCTTCAGCAGAATTTGCCCATGTCCAAGTTATTTAAATACTGTTAAATAGTAATAATCTTGTAGGCCCATTTTTCACTGCATATATTTTTGTTATGCTTGTGTTGGAGCCTTTTCAGGTATTTATGTTCATGTTTCCATTAAGTTATAAGCACCCCAAGGGCTGATCTCCATTGTGTCTTTATGAAGCCCCACATTCACAGCAGCACATGTGATAGAAAAGTGGCTGGTGGTGAAGAGCCTTCTTCTGCTGAGTTAGACCTGAAGCAGGTCCCAGAGAGTTGGAGGTGGTTGGTTTTCAGGTGATGGAGATGTTGTGCTGCTTGAAGTTCACTGAGTTCTTGTGTGTGTGCAGGTCTGTGCTTGGTGTCTTTCTTTATTTGGAATTTCCTTTCCTGTCTTTGCTGTGGAGAGATGTTCCTTATCCTTCGAGGCCCTGTTCCAGTGCTACCAAGCCGCTGAAGCTCTTCTTGTTGGGAATTAACAAGTCCCATCTTTTCTGCTCCCCAGAACTTCTCTCCTTTTTCATTACACATTGTCTTCCTGCATGTCTTTCTGCCTTCCCTACCTGTGACCTCCTTGAGCAGATAGATGGTTTGTATCTGACTCATTTCAGGTCTTCCCTAGCCAAAGCTGCACATTCTCCAAGTTACTTCTCGAAATGAGATGAATGGTTGACTTCTTAATTGAAGCCTTCTTCTCCGTTTGTACTTTGAGTAGAATCTGCCTGTGTTCTAAGTGCAAAAAAGCTGTAGAGAACTATTTGCTTCCTGGCCACCACCTGCCACCCCCGCCCCCATGCCCACTACTGCTGTTGCTAAGGAAAGTCGGGCTGTGGTCACTAAAGCTCATCTGTCACGTCTGTCTCCTCAGGAGTAAGACCTCAGCTCTCACAGACGACAGGATCAAGACCATGAGCGAAGTCATAACTGGCATCAGAACAATAAAAGTGAATGCTTGGGAAAAGTCATTTATAGACCTTATTACCAGACTGAGAAGGTAAGTTTATATATATAGATGTCACTCCATATTTTCATTCTTTATTTCCTATTTACTGGATGCTTTAGATGTCTTACCAAAGAAGTATTTAAGTTCACCAATACTTACTATTCACTGCATCATCCATGTGTTACAGGAAGGTTAAGGAGAATGGTGGAGACATCATTTAACCTGCTCTTCCATTTACCATATTCTCAAAGGAAAAAATACATATGCTTCTTAGTTGTATAGAAATGAAATTCTAAGTAGTTCTGAAAACCTCAAATCTCAATAATCAATGTCTTTAAGATAGTATTCGAGACAATGACATTCAAATTAAGATTGTAATTTATGTTGATGGCCCATAAATGAGGAGATTATAGAGATTGGTGTACCTATATTGAGCCAAACTATATGAATCACTATTTTTTTAATTAATTTATTTTTTATTGAAGGATAATTGCCTTACAGAATTTTGCTGTTTTCTGTCAAACCTCAACATGAATCAGCCATAGGTATACAAATATCCCTTCCCTTTTGAACCTCCCTCCCATCTCTCTTTATTCTTCGTTGTTGTGATTAGTCAGTCATATCCCACTCTTTTGTGACCCCATGGACTGTAGCTCACCAGGCTCCTCTGTCCATGGAATTTCCCAGGCAGGAATACCGGAGAGGTTGCCATTTCCTTCTCCAGAGGATATTCCTGACCGAGGGACTGAACCTGTGTTTCTGCATTGCAGGTGGATTCTTTATCACTAACAAGTTCATGAATCACTATTATTCATTTCAAAAGGAGCTATGAAAACACTGTTCCTTTCGTTTTGCTTCATGTTTGTAGACTATTTTTCCATCTTTTATTTAAATATCTTATGAGCATTTCTCTGACCCCACCTTGTCACCTCTGACTTTGCACCTTTCTGGGGACCGCCCCCCTGCCCCGCTGCTGGGAATACACTCCCATGTTCCTTCTTCTTTGGCCTCCTCCAAGCCTGACCAACTCTAACTCATCTTCTCAGGGTCCACGTGTGTGTGACTTGCCCTGACTCCACTGCTCTGGGTTACATGCCTCTGCTCTGAGCTCCCATGGGAGCTGTGCTGACCATCTCTGTCTATTGTCTCCCAATTTTGTGGTTGCTAATTCTCTTCCCCCACAGGTTCATGAGCCCCTGGAGGGGACAGGTTGTGTCTTTCTGTGGGGAGCCCAGCACAGGACTTGTGATTATGAATGCTTGTTGAATGAATGTTGAATCCCGTCTGATTGACCCAGAATGTTTGAAAGTGTGATTTAATCCTCCCCTTTCTTAAAAGAGTGAAGTGATGATGAAATCTGTGGTCCTGGTGTTGGGGCAGACTCCTGGGTGTGCACTATGCTAATGTCTCCATGATGTGAGGGATAGTTTATTTTAATCTGTGTCTACTCCCTAGAAAAGGGCCACTCATGTGGGGCACTGAATTCATGTCTTGTATGTTGATGCTTCTTTTAAATCCTATATCCTACTTTCTTTTCTAGGAAGGAAATTTCCAAGATTCTGAGACGTTCCTACCTTCGGGGCATGAATATGGCAATATTTTTCGCTGTGAGCAAAATCATGATTTTTGTCACCTTCATCACCAATGAGCTCCTTGACAACCTGATCACAGCCAGCCAGGTGTTTGTGGTGGTGACGCTGTTTGAGGCTCTGCGGTTCTCAAGCACCCTCTACTTCCCCATGGCCATCGAGAAGGTGTCAGAGGCCGTTGTCAGCATCCAAAGAATCAAGGTTTAGTGAAAAATAACTTTTTAAAGTTATAGCTGGATTTTACCTAAAATACCTCCTTTTATGTAGTGTCACTGTGTGCCAGTTAGGTGAGATGTAACTCTTTCAGTGCCAAGCTGGCAGTCTTTCAAAGTGTATGTACTTCCATCTTTTCTTAGTGTGTTAAAAGTATCATAAGATCCATGAATGGGAAAGACTAGAGATTTGTTCAAGAAAATTAGAGATAACAAGGGAACATTTCATGCAAAGATGGACTCAATAAAGAACAGAAATGGTATGGACCTAACAGAAGCAGAAGATGCTAAGAAGAGGTGGCAAGAATACACAGAAGAACTCTACAAAAAAAGATCTTCATGACCCAGATAATCACGATGGGGTGATCACTCACCTAGAGCCAGACATTCTGGAATGTGAAGTCAACTGGTCCTTAGGAAGCATCACTATGAACAAAGCTAGTGGAGGTGATGGAATTCTAGTTGAGCTATTTCATATCCTAAAATATAATGCTGTGAAAGTGCTGAACTCAATATGTCAGCAAATTTGGAAAACTCAGCAGTGGCCAGAGGCCTGGAAAAGCTCAGGTTTCATTCCAATCCCAAAGAAAGGAAATGCCAAAAAATGCTCAAACTACCGCACAATTGCACTCATCTCACATGCTAGTAAAGTAATGCTCAAAATTCTCCAAGCCAGGCTTCAGCAATACGTAAACCATGAAATTCCAGATGTTCATGCTGGTTTTAGAAAAGGCAGAGGAACCAGCAATCAAATTGCCAACATCCTCTGGATCATTGAAAAAGCAAGAGAGTTCCAGAAAAACATCTATTTCTGCTTTACTGACTATGCCAAAGCCTTTGACTGTGTGGATAACAATAAATTGTGGAAAATTCTGAATGAGATGGGAATACCAGACCATCTGACCTACCTCTTGAGAAATTTGTATGCAGGTCAGGAAGCAACAGTTAGAACGGGACATGGAACAACAGACTGGTTCCAAATAGGAAAAGGAGTACATCAAGGCTGTATATCGTCACCCTGTTTATTTAACTTATATGCAGAGTACATCATGAGAAACGCTGGACTGGAAGAAACACAAGCTGGAATCAAGATTGCCGAGAGAAATATCAATAACCTCAGATATGCAGATGACACCACCCTTATGGCAGAAAGTGAAGAGGAACTAAAAAGCCTCTTGATGAAAGTGAAAGTGGAGAGTGAAAAAGTTGGCTTAAAGCTCAACATTCAGAAAACGAAGATCATGGCATCTGGTCCCATCACTTCATGGGAAATAGATGGGGAAACAGTGGAAACAGTGTCAGACTTTATTTTTTTGGGCTCCAAAATCACTGCAGATGGTGACTGCAGCCATGAAATTAAAAGACGCTTACTCCTTGGAAGGAAAGTTATGACCAACCTAGATAGCATATTCAAAAGCAGAGACATCACTTTGCCAACAAAGGTTCATCTAGTCAAGACTATGGTTTTTCCTGTGGTCATGTATGGATGTGAGAGTTGGACTGTGAAGAAGGCTGAGTGCGGAAGAATTGATGCTTTTGAACTGTGGTGTTGGAGAAGCCTCTTGAGAGTCCCTTGGACTGCAAGGAGATCCAACCAGTCCATTCTGAAGGAGATCGGCCCTGGGATTTCTTTGGAAGGGATGATGCTGAAGCTGAAACTCCAGTACTTTGGCCACCTCATGCGAAGAGTTGACTCATTGGAAAAGACTCTGATGCTGGGAGGGATTGGGGGCAGGAAGAGAAGGGGACGACAGAGGATGAGATGGCTGGATGGCATCACTGACTCGATGGACGTGAGTGTGAGTGAACTCCGGGAGTTAGTGATGGACAGGGAGGCCTGGCGTGCTGCGATTCGTGGGGTCTCAAAGAGTCAGACACGATTGAGCGACTGATCTGATCTGATCTGATGCAGGTTAGGAAGCAACAGTTAGAACTAATTATGGAACAACAGACTGGTTCCAAATAGGAAAAGGAGTACATCAAGGCTGTATATTGTCACCTTGCTTATTTAACTTACATGCAGAGTATCTCATGAGAAACGTTGGGCTGGATGAAACACAAGCTGAAATCAAGATTGCAGGGAGAAATATCAATAACCTCAGATATGCAGATGAAACCACCCTTATGGCAGAAAGTGAAGAGGAACTAAAGAGCCTCTTGATGAAAGTGAAAGAGGAGAGTGAGAAAGTTGACTTATAGCTCAACATTCAGAAAACTAAGATCATGGCATCTGGTCCCATCACTTCATGGCAAATAGATAGAGATACACTGGAAACAGTGGCAGACTTTATTTTTTTTTTGGGGGGGGGGCTACAAAATCACTGCAGAGGGTGACTGCAGTCATGAAATTAAAAGATGCTTACTTCTTGAAAGGAAAGGTTTGACCAACCTAGCAAAATATTAGAAAGCAGACATTACTTTGCCAACAAAGGTCCATCTAGTCAAGGCTATGGTTTTTCCAGTAGTCATGTATGCATGTGAGAGTTGGACTATAAAGAAAGTTGAGCACTGAAGAATAGATTCATTTGAACTGTAGTGTTGGAGAAGACTCTTGTAAGTCCCTTGTACAGCAAGTGGATCCAACCAGTCCATCCTAATGGAGATCAGTTCTGGGTGTTCATTGGAAGGACTGATGTTGAAGCTGAAACTCCAATACTTTGACAACCGGATGTGAAGAGATGACTCATTTGAAAAGACCCTGATGCTGGGAAAGACTGAAGACGGGAGGAGAAGGGAATGACAGAGGATGAGATGGTTGGATGGCATCACCGACTCAATGGACATGAGTTTAGCTAAACTCTGGGAGTTGTTGGACAGGGAGACCTGGCATGTTGCAGTCCATGAGTTCGCAAAAAGTCGGACACAACTGAGTACCTGAACTGAACTGAAGATCCGTGCTCATTTAGCAGTAGTAATATTAATAGCAGCAACACAGGCCTTTGCCATGCAGTGATAGCTGCAGGACGATTCAAATGTCTAAAAGCAGGAGATGCAAACAAATTGCATCTCCTGTGCTGACTGGAACGTCTAGGCAGTAATGGTGCACAGTCCTGGGGTGACTTGGATTCCTCTCTGGTCTGGGAGGGGAAGAATTTGCTGAGAAGTCCCTGTTCCCTGCACAGGAAGTGTGGCCTCAGATTCACTTAGTTCTCTGTGTTTAAAACTGGATTCTTTCCACCAAAGATGTCTTATTGTTGATTTCTGATCTCTGCATTTTTGTTCCTGTTCTTCTTTTACTTCGTGTCTAAGCCTCTCTCTAGCTGCCCTCATCCTTTCAAATGTGTGATTCCCACCATGCCTGTCTATTTTTCTCTAAACGATGAAGGGGGACCCATGTTCTTGGCACTGAATGATTCCCATAGGATTGTGAAAGATTTTAACTTCAAAGCACTAAAACTTTTCAGTGACTTTTGCATCCGGTAAAATGTGTCTCTGAGGTTATCTTATTCACAGAGCAGCTTTAGGTTTTCCATTACCACCACTAGGAAGTCAGTCTTTTTGGCTGAAGTTCTGATGTGGATACTTTTCTGCATAACCTGTTCTGGGTCTGCACTTCATGGCTCTAATGGCCATTTAATTTCAGCTTTTCATCAGAGTGGGTCCTGGAGAAAAATCCAGCCATCACTTCAGGTGCTTTTTTTCTTTTATTTATTTATTATTTTAAATTTTATTTTTTAAACTTTACATAATTGTATTAGTTTTGCCAAATATCAAAATGAATCCGCCACAGGTATACATGTGTTCCCCATCCTGAACCCTCCTCCCTCCTCCCTCCCCACACCATCCCTCTGGGTTGTCCCAGTGCACCAGCCCCAAGCATCCAGTATCGTGCATCGAACCTGGACTGCTTTTTTTCTTTGAAAGTGGGAATTTCTGTTCTAAAATACACACATTGAGTGTTGATGTCTTGGTTACACACTTACGCTGAAATTGTATCTGATTCTGTGTGGACCAGATATATAACATATACATTGCTCTCCATGGCCCTTGGTCTTTTTAATCAATAAAAATTGATATATTCCAGATGAGAAATTCAAGCAAGGTGTTTTGAGGCTTATGCTGCATCACAAAGTATGAAACCAATACAATATTGTAAAGTAATTAACCTCCAATTAAAATAAATAAATTTATTTAAAAATAAATAAATAAAAAATAAAATAAAACAATATTTGTATAATTAAAAAAAATAAAAAACTGATGCCCTGTTGACTCTTTGAGAACAGCAGGCTCGTTCCTTAAGTGTGGGTAGGGGAGGTTTGATGGTTTGAGCCAGAGGGGTGACTTATGTGGTCTGCCCACCATCTTGTAGGTGCCATGTGCCAAGATCATACACAGTTCCCTGCTTTTGATCCCAGCAGCTCAGAAATGGCAGTTGGCTTGTGGTGTTTTTGTATCTTACTGTTCGTAATTGCCTTTGCATGTGTGCAGTTAGTCCCTTACGATTTCTTTGTATTTTGTTGCTCAAGGAGATGTTTGTCCAGGTGCAAGTGCTCCCATACAGGGCCCTGGGTCCCAGCCTGCCTCATAACATTTCTCTTGTTGCTGTGTCAGCTTTAACTATGTAAGGCTGTAGCCATGCTACAGTGGTTGGACTGATTTGAACAACCATACAGTCTGATTATGCAAGACTCAGTCTTAGCTTGGGTTGGGACTGCATAAGTGCATAAATGACATAGTGTCTCTCCTCTATGTGACTTAATATTCCTCTGGGGATTCAGAGGTAGGGAGGGTAGTGCCAGCTGGGGAGGTACTGAGATGGTTCCCAGTAAGGTTAGTATTTGAGATGGGCCAGAAGGAAGGATGGGGTCAGAACTCAGAGTGTCCAAGTAGAGGTCACCTGGGGAGTGTGGACTTAGGTGCTGGTCTATCATTGGGAGGTGTTAATTGTGGTGGACATTCTTGGAGGTGCTGTAGAGAGATCAGGAAGGAGTGGTGTGTTTGGGGTCAGTTTGGTGGTTTGGAGGAGAACTCAGGAAGGAATCAGAAAAAGAAAAGTATCAGTATTTGAAATGATTAATTAGTGAGTGAGTTTCTGAAATTATGTTGTTTTCAGAGGAAAGAAGAATTGGGAAAGAGATGAGCTTTGGGAGAACAGATGAGAGCTGCTACGTGGCTAATGATGGGAGAGGTGGTGTAGAGAGAGGACTCAGGCTGCAGTGGTTGAGAGCCTGCAGAGAAGTTCTCAGACCACTGTCTGTTCATCTTGCCTCCTGCTGGACAGGGGTTTGGTGTGGGCAGAAGTAGCTTTGCCCAGTGTTAGATTCTCTGTGAGCCTAGATGAAAGGAGGAGGAAATGAGAGGATCAAGTCTCCTGCCAGCTAGTGTTTGAGAGAAATGCAAGGATCCTGTCTTTCTTTTCCTGCACAAGCATTTTCATTCATGTCCATCGAGTCGGTGATGCCATCCAGCCATCTCATCTTCTGTTGTCCCCTTCTCCTCCTGCCCCCAATCCCTCCCAGAATCAGGGTCTTTTCCAATGGGGAGTTGACTTAGATGTATATGTACTATAATAATAGTATATTGCATACTATATACTATTTACTATTTCTCAAGTGAACCAGTGAAGTCGCTCAGTCGTGTGTGACTCTTTACGACCCCGTGGACTGTAGCCTACCAAGCTCCCCCATCAATGGGATTCTCCAGGCAAGAATACTGGAGTGGGTTGCCATTTCCTTCTCCAGAGGATCTTCCCTACCTAGGGATCGAACCCGGGTTTCCCACACTGGAGGCAGACGCTTTAACTTCTGAGCTACCAGGGAAGCCCAAGACCTAATAAAATACAGCTATAAAATGATAGATAGGCTGTATAAAATTTGTATTGCAAATTTCAGAGAAACAGTTGTTTTGTTTGTGCTTTCTTCTTTCAGTATAAACAATCTATGTTTTGCCATTTTCTGTAGAAATTTCTGTTACTTGATGAGATGTCACAGTGCTACCCTCAGCTGCCATCAGATGGTAGAACAATTGTGGATGTGCAGGCATTTACAGCTTTTTGGGAAAAGGTAAGAAACCTTCCATTCCAAAATCGTGACTGCTAAAAGAAAACTGTGACATAGATTTACTGGAGAATTTTGAGATTTACACATACTGTAAAATGTGACTTTCTCATTTACTGAGAATATGTTATAAAAATTCTCGGAATCAGGAATAAGGTTTACAATGAATGGAGATTAAGTGTAATAGCCTGAGGCATTTGACATGTTGCTTTTTTTCTCATTTTCTTTTTTTTATTTTTTTGATTTCCTGTCAACTTCTCTTTCTTTTTTTTTAATTTAATTTAATTTAATTTTAAACTTTACATAATTGTATTAGTTTTGCCAAATATCAAAATGAATCCGCCACAGGTATACATGTGTTCCCCATCCTGAACCCTCGTCCCTTCTCCCTCCCCATACCATCCCTCTGGGTCGTCCCAGTGCACTAGCTCCAAGCATCCAGTATCGTGTATCGAACTTGGACTGGCAACTCGTTTCATACATGATATTTTACATGTTTCAATGCCATTCTTTGGGTAATAACCTTTTTCTCATTTTCAAGAGAGCTTTCAATGTATTAGCATGTGTTGAGCTTAAAGTATGTAAATTCTTCTTTTAATTTTTAGTTTATTTTTCATTATGTTTTATTACAGAGTATTAAATATAATTTCCTGTGCTATACAATAGGATCACCGTAAAAAAAATATATAGA
Source organism: Bubalus kerabau (assembly GCF_029407905.1). Taxonomy (NCBI): domain Eukaryota; kingdom Metazoa; phylum Chordata; class Mammalia; order Artiodactyla; family Bovidae; genus Bubalus; species Bubalus kerabau. Next base: position 73,916,799 of record NC_073635.1, read on the forward strand.
ACATAAATACATTTTTTCATGAAAAGTGAAAGTTGCTCAGTCATGTCTGACTCTTTGTGACCCCACGGACTATACAGTTCATGATTATCTCTAGGGCAGAGTACTGGAGTGGGTAGCCTTTCCCTTCTCCAGGAGATCTTCCCAACCCATGGACTGAACCTAGGTCTCCCACATTGCAGGCAGATTCTTTACCAGCTGAGCCAGAAAAGCCAGATCTAATACTCTGGGCTGAAGGGTGAAGTGTTAATCACTTCAGCTGTGTCTGAGTCTTTGTGACCCCATGGACTATAGCCCACCAGGTGCCTCTATCCATGGGAATGGATACCCACTCCAGTATTTCTGTTCTTGTTCAGTAGCTCAGTAGTGTCCAGTTCTTTGCAACTCCAAGAACTGCAGCATGCCAGACTTCCCTGTCCTTCACCATTCTCCCAGAGCTTGTTCAAACTCATGTCCATCGAGTCAGTGATGCCATCCAACCATCTCATCCTCTGTCATCCCATTCTCCTCCTACCTTCAATCTTTCCCAGCACCAGGGTCTTTTCCAATGAGTCAGCTCTTTGCATCAGGTGGCCAAAGTATTGGAGCTTCAGCTTCAGCATCAGTCCTTCCAATGAATGCTCAAGATTGATTTCCTTTAGGATTGACTGGTTTGATCTTCTTGCTGGCCAAGGGACTCCCAAGAGTCTTCTCCAACACCACAGTTCAAAAGCATCAATTCTTCTGCACTCAGCCTTATTTATGGTCCAATTCTCACATCCATACATGACTACTGGAAAAACCATAGCTTTGACTATATGGACCTTTGTTGGCAAAGTAACGTCCCTACTTTTTAATACACAGTTTAGGTTTGTCATAGCTTTTCTTCCAAGGAGCAAGCATTTTTAATTTCATGGCTGCAGTCACTGTCTGAAGTGATTTTGGAGCACAAGAAAATAAAATCTGCCACTGTTTCCACTTCCCCCCTTTCTATTTGCCATGAGGTGATGAAACCAGATGCCATGATCTTAGATTTTAGAATGTTGAGTTTTAGGCCAGCTTTTTCACTCTCCCCTCTCACTTCCATCAGGAGGCTCTTTAGTTCCTCTTCACTTTCTGCCATTAGAGTGGTATCACTTGCATGTTTGAGATTGTTGATATTCTGCCAGAATTCTAGATTCCATTTTGTGTTTCATCTGGCCTGGCATTTTGCATCATGTAGTCTGCATAAAAGTTAAATTAGCAGGGTGACAATATACAGCCCTGACGTACTCCTTTCCCAATTTGGAACCAGTCTGTTGTTCCATGTCTCATCCTAACTGTTTCCTCTTGACCTGTATACAGGTTTCTTAGGTGACAGGTAACATGATCTGGTATTCCCATCTGTTTATAAATTTTCCACAGTTTCTTGTGATCCACACAATTAAAGGCTTTAGCATAGTCAATGAAGCAGAAGTAGATGTTTCTCTGGAGTTCTCTTGCTTTTTCTGTGATCCAACAAATGTCAGCAATTTGATCCCTGGTTCCTTTGTCTTTTCTAAACCCAGCTTACACATTTAGAAGTTCTCTGTTCATGTACCGCTGAAGCCCAGGTTGAAGGATTTTGAACATTACTTTGCTAGCACGTGAAATGAGCACAACTGTGTGGTAGTTGGAACGTTCCTCTGTCCGTATGGGAATCTAATCAAAGAAGGAACCTTCCTAAAGTTAGCTAAAGCTGCCTCAAATCCCCAAAGAGATAAGATTTAATGAAGAGACCTCTAGGACACAGTATCTTAAAACAGGAAAGAGAAAAATGTGGGTTATATTTTGCATATCAGTTATGTTGACTATTGTTATCTTTTCCCCTTTGTAAAATAATTTGTTACTTTATTAAAATGGGTACATTTTTATAAACTTTAATTTGTAGGCATCAGAGACCCCAACCCTACAAGGCCTTTCCTTTACTGTCAGACCTGGTGAACTGTTAGCTGTGGTTGGACCTGTGGGTGCAGGAAAGGTAAGTTGTGATGCCTTTTGTCAGCTTGATGCAACTCCACAGCACCTGTTCAATCCTCAGAGTGGAGCCCAGAGCCGAGTGTGACTCAGTTTGAATTGAGTGTGTCTAGAACAGTGTTTCTCTAGGTGTGTTCCATGGAACACCCATTTTACAAGAAGGTTTCATGGCAAATAAATCAGGATAAATGCATATTGTCTTTTCCTTCTTGATGCTTCACATGGCCCAGTTGTGAATTGCTTGTGGGGAATTTGGATGTCTCAGTGAAGGAAATTATTTATGTGACAGCTGTTCAGGATGGACAGAGACAATGAGGACTCCTTTTCATCTGTGGCCCCGCCAGGAAGTCTGGAGGTCATAAAGCTCTTCCCGGAAACTTTGAGTATTTCCTCCTGTGACTTGATGTGATCCTGTCGGTGCATGTAGAGTGAATGTGCAGCCATGTGCTGGAGATAAAGATACAGACGTGGGCAAGACCCCAACTCTCTGCCTTTCAGAGGCAACCAGGTTCTGGGGCGAGACAGGCATGCAGACATATTATTTCAGCCCAGTGTCGTGAGTGCTCTGATGGTGTGGATGCATACCACGTCTCTATGATGTTAAAGATCTGAAGGGAATGTGTACATGCACAACAAACAACAAAACAACAACAAACAGCAAACAAACAACAACATACAGAAATCTAAATGTGGGATGTGGGGTTCCCTGCTGGCTCAGTGGTATAAGAGTCCACCTGCCAATGTAGGAGACACAGGTTTGATCCCTGGTCTGGGAAGATCCCACATGTGGAGCAACTAAGCCCATGCACCATGACTATTGGGCCTGTGCTCTGGAGCCTGGGAGCTGCAGCTGCTGAAGCCTGTGCACTAGAGCCTGTGCTCCTTAACAAGAAAACCCCCATGCACTGCAATGAAGGCCCAGTGAAAACAAAAATAAATAAAATTAGAACTGTGGTACAGCAGAAACCAACACAATATTGTAAAAAATAAATAAAATATAAATAAAATAAATCAAGATAAATAAAATTATTTTTAAAAATGTGGGATGTGTGCACGAAAGGGTGCTGATTTCCTTGGTGATGGACTTTTGCTCTGCAGACACAGGTCATTTCAGAGTTCTTTCAGTTAATCATCTTTGATATATTCTTCACACATAGCTTTTTAAGAACAAGTGTTTGTCAGGTAAAAGATACCCAGATGCAAGAGCAACTAAATTAAACATCAGATACAAAATACACATCCTGCTGGGCTGCTCTGCTAGAGAAGGATGTTAACCTTCTTAATTACTCTTTCCTGAGTAGAACTTCATTTGAAGGATACCTGGGCAGAGTAGATTGTTTATACTGTTGTTATACTATATTCCCTGGTGGCTCAGATGGTAAAGTCTGCCTGCAGTGTGGGAGACCCAGGTTCGATCCCTGGGTTGGGGAGATCCCCTGGAGAAGGAAATGGCAGCCCATTCCAGTATTGTAACCTGGAAAATCCCATGGACAGAGTAGTCTGGCGGGCTACAATCCATGGGGTCGAAAGAGTTGGACACAACTAAGCGACTTCACTATACTATTAATATATTCCTTATCAGTCATTTTTTTCCTTGACTTTTTGTGTCATTTTCAATTGTTTTTTTTGGAATCAACTGTGAGGGCTGTACTTTATCCTGTTGAAGGAAAAGGTTCTATCCTGTATCAAGCACCAGGGTGGGGTTGGGTGTGCTGCACGGAGTGTTCCGCCCTGTGTGCTGCCTGTTCACGTGTGTGTGCTGCCGTCTGTTGCAGTCATCACTGTTGAGCGCTGTGCTGGGAGAGCTGCCCCCGAGCCAGGGGAAGGTCAACGTCCACGGGAGGATCGCGTATGTCTCTCAGCAGCCCTGGTTGTTTCCAGGAACTGTGAAGAGTAACATTTTATTTGGGAAGAAATATGAAAAAGAACAATATGAAAAAGTAATAAAGGCTTGTGCTTTGAAAGAGGTGAGTAATGACTTGTGAGTTGCATTTATTTGAATTTCAAATAATGATAGTGTTGATTTAAACTACAAGGTTTGTCAAAAGTTCTTTTTTAAAAAATGGAAAGATTTTTTGAATGTTGCTTAATTTTTAAAGTTGGTCTTCTGGGATTTTATGCAGGCATATTTACATATGCTGTCCTTTTAATGCTTATGGGATAATGACACTCACAGAATACCTTTTCCGGCGGGGGGAGGGGTTGTTTCAATCTGTGAAGTTTCATTAGCTTTTAACTTTTTTAATGGAAAGCTATAAAAACTTACAAAAACAGAGAGCACAGTGTAATGAACCCTTCATGTACCCACCCCTAGTTTCAGCCAGGATCAGCTGGTGGCCAGTCTCCCTGTATCTCTACCCCTGCCCTCTGCCAGCCCCACCCCCACCCAGAGTATTGTGGAGCAGATCCTAGACCTCAGATTAGTTCATCTGTAAACACTTCATTAGTTTTCTCTAAAATATAGTAAAGCCTTTTGGGGAAAAAATCACTATATTTCACCTGAAAAATACCTCAAGTTCCTGAATATTATCGATCTGCTAGTCTGTGTTGGCGTGTTTTTGATCATCTCACTGAGAAATCTCCTTCACCACTGTTTGAACCCACGTAAGGTCTGTCCCTGTACTTAGGTGATGCTTCCTTGTTCCCTTTCAGTCTGTGGGTGTCTCTCTCCACTTCATTTTTGACTAGTAATTTATTATTTAAGGAAACTGGAATGCTTTAATATTTCCTTTTAATACTGCATCATTTCACTGAGGGAGATTATTTTCAGAAATGGAGTTGGATTTCATAGAAATGGTGAGATGAAAGGTTTAACTGTATGTTGGGATTTAAATAAGATTAGTGAGTAAATGATGAGAACTAAACTTAACTGATAGGAGAATTCAATTTGGCGAAAAGAAAGGGAAAAAAGTAAATAACGTTAAATACTATGTTACTCTCTTGGATTATAAAAATCAGTGAATAATAGTATTGAAGGGCTCCCCACCACCCCCACCCCTGGGTTTTGTTCAGTGCAGTCTGGAATCCCACTATTCTCTTTTACTGTAAGGAAAAGACAGGGACAGATCTTCAAAGGTGTGGTGTTGAAGACTCCAAACCTGCTTTGTGAGGAAACGGTAATTCTCCTCGAACAGCATAGGATATATCAGGTGATCGTGTGCATGCTAAGTCACTTCAGTTGTGTCTGACTCTGCGGCCCTATGGACTGTAGCCTGGCAGGCTTATCTATCCATGGGATTCTCCAGGTAAGAATACTGGGTTGGGTTGCCATGCCTTCCTGCAGGGGATTTTCCTGACCTAGGGGTCAAACCCTCATCTCTTATGTCTCCGGCATTGCCAGGTGGATTCACATCATTTGAACAAACAGAATTGCTTGTTTAATGGGCTTGTTTCTTTATTCTGGGTTCTTGTTCATGGGTGATTGTATGTTTGCGGAAATGATGTCAAATTAGCAGGAATGAGCTAGATTTTTATTAAATGGTGTCGATACCATGTAAGAAAAGAAGGGATAGCAAATGTAGAACAGTGAGAACAGTAGCTCCCATTTATTCAGAGTCCATGTGCAAAGCCTTTTTCTGTCTTTCACACGTGCATGTGCACACACATAATTTAGATTTATGAGTTATTCATTCTTTATGAGTGTCTTCGATGTTCCCATCCTCACTTTATAGTTAGTATAACTGAGGCCTGGAGCAATGAGACACCTTATCTCTACATTTGCAGCTCAAGTTCAGATCCCAGGGAGATGATGCTTTGCCACAGCCTCGTGGGGTGATTGGACCAGTAACACAGGCAGTGTTCTGGGGCTTTACCCTCCCTGGGGCATCCGTGCAGTACAGACTCTGGTGGGAAGGGGACCTGCAGGACTGGGCTGCACAGTGATTCTTCTGTATGTGATGTGATGTTTCTATAAACATGGACTGCTCTCCTGTTCGTGTGCGTAGTTGGGACATGGAGTTTGGGCCTCTCATGCCCAGCCCCTCCTTGGCAGAAAGGGAGGCCCAGAGTGGAGAAGTAGCGGAGAGGAGAGTTCTGGCCCCAGCTTCATCACTTGCCTGCTGTCACTCTGGACATGTCCAGTTAGCTGCCTGGACCTCTGACGTTTCTGCAGCAAAATGAGAACATTGGGTCAGAGGGTTTCCAGGAGGTTTTGTTGCTGCTCTGAAATGTCATGTATGACTCCGATTAATAAGAGGTCAGCAAAGGCTTTATGACACCTGAGAACTAGTTAGTAAGTTAAAAGAGCCTCTGCCTGTCTCCTTTTGGATTCCAGGTATCAGAGGATGGTCATAAGGCAATCATAGGAAATAGCAGCATCCTGGAGTTAGTCTGGCCTGTAGACACAGAGATGGCATGTGTGGTAGGAAAGGCTTGGCCAAGCTTCCCTCATAGCTCAGTTGGTAAAGAATGTACCTGTAATGCAGGAGACCTGAGTTCGATTCTTGGGTTGGGAATATCTGCTGGAGAAGGGATAGGCTACCCATTCCAGTATTCTTGGGCTTCCCTTGTGACTCAGCTGGTAAAGAATCCACCTGCAATGTGGGAGACCTGGGTTCAATCTCTGGTTTGGGAAGATGCCCTGGAGAAGGGAAAGGCTACCCACTTCAGTATTCTGACCTGGAAAATTCCATGGACTATATAGTCCATGGGGTCGAAAAGAGTCAGACAAGACTGAGCGACTTTCACTTTCACTATGGAGAGAAACAGTCCTGGGTAGTAATTCCAGATATGTGTCTCAGTTTCCATTCTTATTAAATGGGGGAGGGTTGGGGTTACTGTAAAGGCTACAGAAAATGCCTGTGAAATGTAAAGAGACCAGAGTTTCAGTTAATGGTGGCTATTGTTACTATTCTAACCTTTTCCTCTCCATCCATTTATCCATCCATTGATCTTGCCTGGCAAATCCCATGGATGGAGGAGCCTGATAGGCTGCAGTTCATGGGGTCTCTAGTGTCAGAGAGGACTGAGCGACTTCACTTTCACTTTTCACTTTCATGTATTGGAGAAGGAAATGGCAACCCACTCCAGTGTTCTGGCCTGGAGAATCCCAGGGATGGGGGAGCCTGGTGGGCTACCGTCTCTGGGGTCGCACAGAGTCGGACACAACTGAAGCGACTTAGCAGCAGCAGCAGCAGCATAAATGTAATAAAGATTTCTCTTTACCCCTACATCCCCCAAATCTTGAAGGAAAAGCCATAAAAAAAGCAACATTTATTGTTTAAAAAATATTTATTTAAATTGGAAGATAATTACAATATTGTGATGATTTTTTCCATAGAGCAACATGAATCGGCCATGGGTATACATGTGTCCCCCTATACTGAACCCCCCTCCCACCTCCCTACCCACCCTATCCCACTGAATTGCCCCAGATTACTAGCTTTGGGTGCCCTGCTTCATGCATCAAACTTGCGTTGGTCATCTGTTTTACTTATGGTACTGTACATGTTTCAATGCTATTCTCTCAAATTATCCCACCTTCGCCTTCTCACCTGAGTCCAAAAGTCTGTCCTTTACATCTGTGTCTCCTTTGCTACTCTGCATGTAGGATCTTCATTACTGTCTTTCTAAAAGCAACATTTTAATATAAAACATATGTTAGTAGCAACTAGATGTATTATACTAAATCTTATTGAAGTAACTCTTTAAGTTCATTGAGCTGAAAATTTTTCTGTAACAAAACAGGGAGACATGAAGTAATCAGAGGGCAATGTTGATTCAGGTTGATGACATCAACTCCAAGGTCTAGGAGTCAGAAGGTTCAGGAATTGAGTCCCAGTCACTCTATTGACCAGATGTTTGGTTTTGGGTTTTTTGATCCTTACAAGCCTGTTTCTTCATCTGTAAAATGGAGATAGTAAAACTATCAACCTCATGAGGTTTTTTTGAGGATGAAATGTGGTAATGATTTTAAAGCACCTGATTGCTAGGGACAAAACAAGTACTCTGTAAATGAGTTTTAAAATAAATTAATTTTTAATTATAAACTCAGCCAGATTCTGGAAAATTATATCCATAAAATGTGACATGTAAGAAAGAAGTATTTAACTTCCATTGTTCAAGTTGATATTTCTATAGGTGCTCTACACATAGTACATTATGTAAATCAACAATAACAATATCCTGTTACTCAGTATAGTATGTAACATTTGTTACATGTTATCTTTAAGGCATTTGAAAATGTTTAGTGAACATGTATTTAAAGGTATCAAATTGATAAATTCTAGTTTAATATTTTTTCACATAGATCACTTACTTGGACATTTCTTTTCAGACTGCTTTGACAATCATCAGATAATAAGTTTATTGATATTTATATGTCTAGGTATAGAGGCCTTCAAGTTTTGAGTTACTTTATTGAGTTGTCTTCATTTCAAATATACCTCAGTCACCATCTGGGTGGCATGATGTGAAAGAGAAGAAGGCTCTGAACTGACATGAGCTGGTTCAGATTCCAGCTCTTCTGTTTAACATCTGGCCAGTGATGTGACCTCACTCACTCTCAGTTTCCTTAGTTGTGAAATGGGGCCAGTACTTACTGTGCATCTTGCTGTGAGGATTAGAGATAATGAGCATCAGGGTCCAGCACAGAGCTTCATGCACAGATCTTACCCCGCAAAAGCTGAGAGAAGCCATGTGCACATGTACAAATGATGGAGCAGAATAAGATGGTCCTTCATGAGAGATGAGAGATGAGAGCCCTGGCAACCCAGCAGGAAGAGAGATGAGTGCAGGATGGTTTCATGGGAGAGTGTGTTTGGGGTGAGGCTAGAAAATGGGCAGGATATTGATAGGCTGTGAGAGAAAGAGCAATTCCAAATGGAAGAAAAGCTGTGAAGGAAAGCAAGGCCTCCTGCTGTTTGACTCTGGAACCCAGCCCTCCTCTGCCAGGGCCTCACATCTGGCCCTCATTAACCATTTGCTTCTACTGTAAGTCTCCACCATTGCTGAAGGGCCCTTGATGTGCCTCTGGATGGATGGCACCAAACCAGTACCGCCTTTTCCTAGTTTGCCTCTAGTTTGTGTGTCTGCTGTTCAGTGAGAATCAGTTACATTTTTGGGCTTCCCTGGTTGCTCAGACAGTAGAGAATCTGTCTGCAATGTAGGAAGACCTGGGTTCACTCCCTGGGTTGGAAAGATCCCTCGGAGAAGAAAATGACAACCCACTCCAGTATTCTTGCCTCGAGAATTCCATGGACAGAGGAGCCTGGTAGGCTACAGTCCATGGGATCACGGTATTGGACGTGACTGAGTGACTAACACTTACTTACTTAACTTAGAGGCAACAAATATGAATAAGAACATTTTCCTGTCGGTGGAAGGAACTGTAATATATACTCAGCTCAGGCTTTTCCCCTTTAATCGAATCAGAACACATTGGCTGAGAAATCAACTCTACTTGGTTTTACTTCAAATCCTCCAAAGTGTTTTTCCCCTTGGTGGCTTGTTCATATACAATGTGCAGAGTCAACAACACACTCAAAGTATTACTACCAGACTCAGAGATAATTTCTTGGGTCCTGGAAAGAGAGGCTGTGAGTGCTTTTTCTACAATGTGCTTAAGACTGCTGTATAACAATGTGGTGCTATTTTAAGAAGAAAACCATTTGAACAACATAAAATCAAAGCATAAAAACTAAGCATAACAGTTTGCAAGGACTGTGAACAGTGAAAGAGAGGCCAAGTAATTCTGTGTGGGGGCATGAGGCTGATAACATAACACAGCTCATTTTTTCAATGAAAACCAAAAGCAAGATATGGTATTAATTTCTGAGCCCAAGAAAGAAAGAATGTGAAGTGATTATAAATTATTACAACAAAACATTTCCTGCCTTTCATCAGATGCACCTCCATTAAGATTTGAGTGAGTGGAGAACCTGTGTGTGCCTGTGTCTTTGTGGTGTCAGGGAGGGTTCGGATGGAGTCTCTTTCTTCTGTGGTGGTCATGTGCTTTTTATGTTACGATTCACGCTGTAAACAGTGTCCTACTGTTGGCTTGGTGAGAAAATAGGGATCAGTCACCAACAGCAAGTTATAATCAACTCATGTCATTTTTTCATTTGTGGAGGTGTTCACACACTTGTTTAGATTCTCACAGCATCCTTGAGTTTAGAGACTCTGGTTTCTGCAGCACATTCTATAGCAGAGGAAAATGAGACTCAGGGAGGTCAAAGAACTTGTTTGTCATGGTGGCACCAGTGAGCTACTTGCTTTCTCCCCAGATTTGCTGCAGTAGAGACAGAGAAGTGAGGCCTTCACCTGCAGAAAGGTACTGCTGTGCATCCTAGGTTGAGGCATGAGAGGTTTCAGTTCAGTTTAGTTCAGTTGCTCAGTTGTGTCCGACTCTTTATGACCCCATGAATTGCAGCATGCCAGGCCTCCCTGTTCATCACCAACTACCAGAGTTCACTCAGACTCGCATCCATTGAGTCAGTGATGCCATCCAGCCATATCATTCTCTGACGTCCCCTTTTCCTCCTGCCCCCAATCCCTCCCAGCATCAGAGTCTTTTCCAATGAGTCAGCTCTTCACATGAAGTGGCCAAAGTACTGGAGCTTTGGCTTTAGCAGCGTTCCTTCCAAAGAACACCCAGGACTGATCTCTTTCAGAATGGACTGGTTGGATCTCCTTGCAGTCCAAGGGACTCTCAGAAGTCTTCCCCAACACCACAGTTCAAAAGCATCAACTCTTCATCGCTCAGCTTTCTTCACAGTCCAACTCTCACATCCATACATGACTACTGGAAAAACAATAGCCTTGACTAGATGGACCTTTGTTGACAAAGTAATGTCTCTGCTTTTGAGTATGCTATCTAGGTTGGGCATAACTTTTCTTCCAAGGAGTAAGTGTCTTTTAATTTCATGGCTGCAGTCACCATCTGCAGTGATTTTGGAGCCCCAAAAAATAAAGTCTGCTACTGTTTCCACTGTTTCCCCATCTATTTCCCATGAAGTGATGGGACCAGATGCCATGATCTTCATTTTCTGAATGTTGAGCTTTAAGCCAACTTTTTCACTCTCCTCTTTCACTTTCATCAAGAGGCTTTTGAGTTCCTCTTCACTTTCTGCCATAAGGGTGGTGTCATCTGCATATCTGAGGTTATTGATATTTCTCCCAGCAATCTTGATTCCAGCGTGTGTTTCTTCCAGCCCAGCGTTTCTCATGATGTACTCTGCATATAAGTTAAATAAGCAGAGTGACAATGTACAGCCTTGATGTACTCCTTTTCCTGTTTGGAACCAGTCTGTTGTTCCATGTCCAGTTCTAACTGTTGCTTCCTGATTTGCATATAGGTTTAGTAGATAAAAACTCCGAACAAACTCTGTCTATGACAGAATGTGCCAATTAATAATTACAGGCAACCTAAGACTTCTAATATAATACCATCAAAATTAAGTCTAAGGCAGCGGAACCAGGGATCAAATTCCCAACATCTGTTGAATTATAGAAAAAGCAAGAGAATTCCAGAAAAGCATCTACTTCTGCTTCATTGATATGATAAAGCCTTTCACTGTGCGGATCACAACAAAGGGTGGAAAATTTCTAAAAGAGATGGGAAACCAGACCACCTTACTGGCCTCCTGCAAAACCTGTATGCAGGTCAAGAAGAAACAGTTAGAACTGGACGTGGAACAATGGACTGATTCCAATTTGGGAAAGGAGTACAAGGCTGTATATTGTTACCCTGCTTATTTAACTTATATGCAGGGTACACCATGTGAAATGCCAGGCTGGATGAAGCATAAGCTGAAATAAAGATTGCTGAGAGAAATATCAATAATCTCAGATATGCAGATGACACCACCCTTATAGCAAAAAGTGAAGGGAAACTAAAGAGTCTCTTGATGAATGTGAAAGAGGAGAGTGAAAAAGTTGGCTTAACACTCAACATTCAAATACTAAGATCATGGCACCCAGTTCCATCACTTCATGGCAATAGATGGGGAAACAACGGTAACAGTGACAGACTTTATTTTCTTCGGCTCCAAAATCACTGTAGATGGTAACTGCAGTCATGAAATTAAAAACGTTTACTCCTTGGGAGAAAAGCTATGACAAATCTAGACAGCAAGTTAAAAGGCAGAGGTATTACTTTGCCAACAAAGTTCCGCCTAGTCAGGGCTATGGTTTTTCGATAGTCATGTATGGATATGAGAGTTGGATCATAAAGAAAGCTGAGTGCAGAAGAATGGATGCTTTTGAACTGTGGTGTTGGAGAAGACTCTTGAGAGTCCCTTGGACTGCAAGGAGATCAAACATGTCAATTGTAAAGGAAATCAACCCTGACTATTCATTGGAAGGACTGATACTGAAGCTCCAATACTTTTACCACCTGATGGGAAGAACCAACTCATTAGAAAAGACCCTGATGCTGAAAAAGATTGAAGCCAGGAGGAGAAGTGGATGACAGAGGATGAGATGGTTGGATGGCATCCCGGACTCAGTGGACACGAGTTTGAACAAGCTCCACGAGATGGTAAATGAAAAGGAAGGCTGGAGTGCTGCATTCCATGGATCACAAAGAGTCAAACACAACTGAGTGACTGAACAACTTCTTAAGCCTGATTTCTATCACATCATTTTGGGAATGTACTTGTCAATTATTCTTTTTTCCCCATGGTACTCTGGGGAAAATAGGCTGCTTTGTCTATTTACTTCTTAAATAATATTCAAATATAACTTTTGATTAATTCCCAGATCCTCAAGTTACAACTTTATTTCCTTCTTAGCTTTGAGTTTTTCCTGCTTTCACAGACAAGCATCTGCTTAGTCCAGCTGATCTGCTGGGTGTCCTTTGAGCACACTGTTTCTTTCCTTTTGGTTTTCCTGCCCAGCTTGCTCTTTCTGCTCCCATTTCTTGTACAGACCTTGTCTGTCACTTACTTTAAGTATTACTGTGAAGACTTGGGTCGGGTGTTATCCCTTCTCTCAAAGTGGGAAGCTGAGGCAGAGATCAGCAAAATGTCTTTTTAAGAGACACTCATTCCTTGATAAAAACAAGTCCTGTGCCTTCACCTCCTGGGCCACCAGCTCTCACACATGTGTCTCTAGCACAGACCTTCACACCTGCATGTACAACTGCAACATGACACCACTGGGAGGTCATCTCAGCTTGTCCATGAGCGGAGTTCCCTAAACCTGCATCCACCACCTTCCCTAACTCAGTAAATGGAGACCCTGTCCTTCCCCTTCCTCACCCAAAACACCACAATCTCCTCTTCTCTTACAGCCACACCCATCCTGTCAGCAGGTCTTTCAGACTCTGCCTTCAACATGTGCCTGGAGTGTGACCCCATCTCTCCATTCCCACTGCTCTCACTCTGGTCCTGACCACCGTCATCTCTCACCTCGATTACTCTGGTAGCCTCCTCACTTGTATCCACCCTCACCCTTCCCTACTTACTGTCTTTTTCTGTAAAACACAGGAGTGATTCCTTAAAACCTCAAATAGGTCCGTCCTCCCCCCTCCTCTTCTTACTGGAGTGCCCCCAGGCTCCTCTTGCTGTGTCTCTGCCCTCACTCCCCTCATTCTTACTCAGCTCTGCTCTCCTCTCTCCTTGCTTGTCCTGAACACCTTGGGCATCTCCCCGTGGCCCCTGCACTTGCCCCTCCCTCTGTGTGGAGCAGCTTCTCCAGGTCTACCTGAGCCCCTCCCCCAGATCTGCTCACAGGGCTTTGAGCAGAGCCCTCCCCCCCCAGTGTGGACTCACTTCCCTCCTTCACTCTCCATCCTCCTGAGCCAGCTTGCTTTTCCTTCTTGTCCTCAGTACTTGTGCTCAGGTTAATTTTCCATATCGTCCATCTTCCATCATGGAAAGAAACTCTAGGAGCTTTGTTTGTTCACAACAGAATTCATTGTGCCCAGAGCAATGCCTGTCATACAGTAGGTCCTCAGTAAATATCTGTTAAAATGGTCAAATGCATAGATGCTGTGCAAAACTACAGATTGAAAACAAATAAAAAACACTGAGACTTTTTTTTTTAATGTTCAAGGTCACAGTTTAGTTACTCTGACTTATACCCACTGCTTTAGCTTCCCAGGTAGTTTGGTGAGAAAGAATCCACCTGCCAGTGCAGGAGACACAGGAGACACTGATTCGATCCCTGGGTCAGGAAGATCTCCTAGAGGAGGAAACAGCAAACTGCTCCAGTGTTGTTGTCTGGAGAATCCCATGGATAGAGGAGCCTGACAAGCCCTAGTCCATGGGGTTACAAAGAGTTGAATACGACTTAGCAGCTGAGCATGTATGCATGTTAATCAAATACTTGTATGAGGAACTAATGTGAAAAGTGTAAGATGGTAGTAGAACACATTTTATATTTTTTCCCCTTTTCTATCTGTATAGGATTTACAGCTTTTGGAGAAAGGAGATCTAACTGAGATAGGAGACAGAGGAACCCCGCTGAGTGAAGGACAGAAAGCCCGGGTCAGCCTCGCCAGGTAAGTGGGGTTTCAGTTGCCATCCTGCCCCTCTCCTCCACGGCTCCTAGTGGATGTGAGCACGCAGACCCCGCTCACCGGGTTGGGCTGTGTGAAGCAGGGTTTTGGCCCTTTCCCTGGGGTTCTGGAAGGAACCTGGAGTTGTTGGATGCCATCACGATTCAGAGATAAGACCCAGGGAGTGTGAAGTGTCCTCTCCTGACATCTCTCTGTGTTTTCTAGAGCCGTGTATCAGGACGCAGACATCTACCTCCTGGACGATCCGCTCAGCGCAGTGGATGCAGGAGTCAGCAGGCACTTGTTTGAACAGTGAGTTTGCTCCTATTTTCTATTGTTTCTTCTTTCCAAGTGCCCTTCAAAGATGATGGAAGAGAGCTCAGAAAGGTCTTTATGCTCCAGGAGACTTAGCTTCCTCTGCCCTGGTGTCCCTCCCTTCCCTCCCTTCCCTCCACAGAAGATCTGTCGTAGAGAAATCTTGCCTTATGATGAGGTCAGGACAGGAACATACAGCAGGTGCTTCCAGTGTGTGGGGGCCAGTGGGGTCCGTGCTTTAGGGAGTGAGGGATAGATGGCAGTTTCCCTCCTGCTACTTGCAGTTGATTACCAGACACTTCGGGTGGATCCAGATGCCAGGAATAAGAAAGATGATGTAGGGTTTTTAAATCAGAGCATGAGACTGTATAACCTGGTACTTGGCTGCCAGTTTCTTTCCTCCATCATTTGCTTAAGGCACTTTAGAAGAGATGTTTTCGGTACTGACATAGGGCTTCAGTTGGAAAGACCTTGTTGGTTTATGCTTGTTATTCTATCACTTTGGAAATAAAGTCTTTATTAAGTCTAGATTTAATAAAGACTAGAACTTGAGAATCATTTATTCCACATCTGAGTATGATTTCAATCATTTCATGTTATTTCATGGACACTTACTAGAATTAATACTTAGACCTACAATGTAGAGTCACATATAATCTAGCTTAAGTCTTGACTCTCATTCCTGTTTCTAAAATGTAGAACTTGTCAGTGGCTCCTGGTTGGCTACACAATGACTAAAGTAGAACAACTCTGATTCTTTTCTGTGTATAATGTGTCCTAACACACACCAACTGAGGCCTCTTATGGAGTCTAGACTGGCCTTTTTGAAAGCCTTGCAAACTTGTTTTTTTCCTAAAACAGCCTCCACATCTCCCCCACGGTCAGGTCGCTTGCTGTTGTTCACTTTGTTAAAGCCAATGAGCCTTCCAGATGCGCTTATAAATACCCTGCACTTATAAACACCCTCCTGTGTGCACTGAGATCAATGCCTTACTGAATATAACCTCTTAGTTTACAAGGAGGACAGTTAGCCAGGAGAAGGGAAGGACCTCACTAAGCAGAATAAGGGAGAAGAGGATGCCCAGCTCTCATTCCTGCCTCTGAGGAACCTATCTCTATGTGGAGATTGTTAAGACAGATGCCTGAGAAAAGCTCAGCAGAGTCAGGGTTTAGAGGGTTTTAATACAGGACAGTAAGTGCTGACAGAGAAGGCAACGGCAACCCACTCCAGTACTCTTGCCTGGAAAATCCCATGGACGGAGGAGCCTGGTAGGCTGCAGTCCATGGGGTCGCTAAGAGTTGGACACGACTGAGGGACTTCACTTTCACTTTTCACTTTCATGCATTGGAGAATGAAATGGCAACCCACTCCAGTGTTCTTGCCTGGAGAACCCCAGGGATGGTGGAGCCTGGTGGGCTGCCGTCTGTGGGGTCGCACACATGACTGAAGTGACTTAGCAGCAGCAGCAGTAAGTGCTGAATGTAAAGTGGAAGTGGCAGCTGGAGACTTTCACTGAAGTTGGAAAGCTCCCTGTGCCCGGGGCTGGGCGGGCAGTGCCCTGGGGGCCTGCAGGCTGGCCAGGTGCATGGAGGCTGAGAAGAGGACCCAGTCCTTTGCTGAAGCAAGAGTAGAAAATCAGGTATGGAGGGAGGAGGAAGCAGGGCTGTGAGAACAGCAGGCACGTCCTCACCTGGAGGAGGCGGAGTGTGCAGCAAGGAGAACCTGGAAATTCTTTCTGCCAGGTTCTGTGTTAGTTTCTAGGACTGTGTCTGTCCAGGCTGCTCTCACAGGAGACCAGTGCTTGGTGGCTTAGAAATAACAGAAGTTTTTCTCTTATGGTTTTGGAGGCTGGGAAAGTCCAAGTCAGGGTGCTGAAAGATTCAGTCTGCTGAGAGTCTGATTCCTGCAGCCTCACGTGGTGGCAGAGGTGAGGGAGCCATGTAGTTCCTTTTATCAGGGCACTAATCCCTTTCATTCAGGCTCCATCCTCATGACCTGGTCCCTCCCGATGGCCCCACCTCCTATTACCAACACAGTGGGGATTAGGTCTCAATGTATGACTTTTGAGGAGAAAAGCATTCAGTCTATAGCAAGTTGTCACAGATGGGGGTGCTCAAAGAATAGAAATTAAATTTCTCACATTTCTTGAGGCTACAGGTTCAAGGTGTGGGTGATTTGGTTTCTCCTGAGACCTCTCTCCTTGGCTTCTGACCACATGCCCCTCGCTGTGTCCTCACACAGTCGGGGTTTTCTCTATTAGCAGTGAGCAGGGGCTACTCTCTAGCTGTGATGCATGGACTTCTCATTGTGGTGGCTTCTCTCATTGCAGAGCCCAGGCTTTATCATGTGTGGGCTTAGTAGTTGCGGTTCCTGGGCCCCAGAGCACAGGCTCAGTAGTTGTGGTGCATGGGCTGAGGTGCTTTGCACATGTGGGAGCTTCCTGGACCAGGGAGGGATCCCGTGTCTCCTGCACTGGCAGGTGGATTCTTTGCCACTTAGCCAGCAGGGAAGCCCCCATTTGTATATTTTTGCTTATATGTCTGTTGCCTTAGGAGACTGACCTAAGAAAACATTGGTATAATTTATGTCACAGAATGTTTTGCCTATAATCTCTACTGGGAGTTTTATGGTGTCACATCTTATGATTAAGTATTTAAGCCATTTTGAGTTTATTTTTGTGCATGGTGGGGGGGTGTGTTCTAACTTTATTGATTTCATGCTTGTGTCTCTGTCCTTGTATCTTAGTCTCTTCATCTAAGCATACCAGTCAGATTAGATTAGATTCAGTATAATTAAGGGTAATGATTACCTTTTTAAAGTCCATGACACCAAATTCTAAGATACTGACTACTAAGGTGACAACATATGAATCTGAGGGGATGTGATTGATTTACAGCAGGTCCAGAATAGCAAAGTAGAGACTTCAGCAGAGTCAGCAAATGAGAGAGGGAGGCCTGTGAGGAGCTCTGGGCTCTGGACACTAGGAGCTGGCTAGGAGCTGGGATTCCACATCCACTAAGTGAGCGTTGTTAGACTTTGGTGGAACCTGCCCTTGTATAAAACATGCTTAATGTTGGGGTGATAAAAGAGTTGTGGAGATGGATGGTGGTGATGGTTGCACATCAATGTGAATGTACTTAATGCCACTGACTTGTATGCTTAAAACAGCAGAAACAGTAAATTTCATGTTAGGTATATTGTAACACACATACAAACCTGAATAGTGGCACAGAATCCTTGAGAACAAGAGGCAACAGGGCAGATGACACATGGCATGGTCTCCAGCTCTCTGATCTGACCCCCCTTTCCCAGCCTCTCCCGTTCATGCCTTGATGAATTTTCCCTTAGAGAAGTGCCTGTGTCTTGCCATGAGTTCAATGACAGGCGCTTGTGCTGTGACAGTGATTCCCCACCCCCACCCTCCTGGCATCATGAGTAGCTCAGCCTCCTTGTTCCCAGCACCCGACCCTGAGTTCACAAATGTGTGTCACCCCGTCTTGTGTGCATCTGCACAAGTTCTCCATCAAGGCAGGAACAGATTCTGCTGGTCATTGCATCCATGTCACAGGGAAGGAGAGCAAGGCATTTTGGTGCTAAGGACAGTGTGCTGATCACAGAAGTTCTCCTGAGTTCTTTTTAAAACACTGGAGATAATTATAAAATCCTCTCAAATATTTTGAGTATACCGCTTTGGATATATACTTGATAGAAGCAAGCTTAAGACTTGTTTTTAAACCACATTCTCTCAGTTCAGTTCAGTTCAGTTCAGTCTTTCAATCGTGTCCAACTCTTTGCGACCCCATGAACTGCAGCACGCCAGGCCTCCCTGTCCATCACCAACTCCCAGAGTTCACTCAGACTCACATCCATCGAGTCAGTGATGCCATCCAGCCATCTCATCCTCTGTTGTCCCCTTCTCCTGCCCCCAATCCCTCCCAGCATCAGAGTCTTTTCCAATGAGTCAACTCTTCGCATGAGGTGGCCAAAGTACTGGAGTTTCAGCTTTAGCATCATTCCTTCCAAAGAACACCCAGGACCACGCTCCTTTAGAATGGACTGGTTGGATCTCCTTGCAGTCCAAGGGACTCTCAAGAGTCTTCTCCAACACCACAGTTCAAAAGCATCAATTCTTCGGCGCTCAGCTTTCTTCACAGTCCAACTCTCGCATCCATACATGACCACTGGAAAAACCATAGCCTTGATTAGACGAACCTTTGTTGGCAAAGTAATGTCTCTGCTTTTCAATATGCTATCTAGGTTGGTCATAACTTTCCTTCCAAGGAGAAAGTGTCTTTTAAATCATGACTGCCGTCACCATCTGCAGTGATTTTGGAGCCCCCCAAAATAAATTCTGACACTGTTTCCACTGTTTCCCCATCTATTTCCCATGAAATGATGGGACCAGATGCCATGATCTTCGTTTTCTGAATGTTGAGCTTTAAGCCAACTTTTTCACTCTCCTCTTTCACTTTCATCAAGAGGCTTTTGAGTTCCTCTTCACTTTCTGCCATAAGGGTGGTGTCGTCTGCATATCTGAGGTTATTAATATTTCTCCCGGCAATCTTGATTCCAGCTTGTGCTTCTTCCAGCCCAGCGTGTCTCATGATGTACTCTGCATATAAGTTAAATAAGCAGGGTGACAATATACAGCCTTGACGTACTCCTTTTCCTATTTGGAACCAGTCTGTTGTTCCATGTCCAGTTCTAACTGTTGCTTCTTGACCTGCATATAGGTTTCTCAAGAGGCAGGTCATGTGGTCTGGTATTCCCATCTCTCAGAATTTTCCACAGTTTATTGTGATCCACACAGTCAAAGGCTTTGGCATAGTCAATAAAGCAGAAATAATGTTTTTCTGGAACTCTCTTGCTTTTTCCATGATCCAGCAGATGTTGGCAATTTGATCTCATTCTCTAGGGAAACTTAAAGCAGAGAGCGTGAAAGCAATTTAGGAAACCACTCAGCAGCAACTGGAGAGTGTTTTCAAGTCAGAGAATTGGATGGAACAATATGCTGTGAGATATGGTGGTTGTGTGGAAGCTTAGTCATGGGGAGGGTTTTGTATTACAAATGAATGACTCACATGTCTGCTTGCCATTAACAGTTTCCTTCAGTCATGAATTTATATCCAAGGTCATTGAGGCTCATGACTTTTACAGCTTTATGCTGTGAACACAGTGAATTCTATCAGCTACAGAAGGTGAGGGCCTTATGTGAAGTGATGCAGTCTCATCTGTGTCCAGTCATGGATCCCATCCTGGTTCAGCCCCACATCACTAGACCCCTGCCTCCTGCATCATCAGATCTTGGGGTCTGTTCTGATAAGACTCCCACGCTGCTGTCTACACAGCTCACCCTCTTGTCTACACAGCTCACCCACCTGCTCCAGCCCTTCATGGACACACCTCCCCCCCCACCACCACTCTGCCACCACCACATTCATAAAGCAGCTCCAGGTCCTCAAACAAACAGGCTTCCTTGCTGTCTGCTCCCATCAGCCTTTCCAGTTCGTCCCCACACCCACTCGGTGTCCAGCTGGGCTGGCTCTGTGGGGGTCCTTTCTCACCCCTGTCTGTCTGTACACACCGGTCCCTCTGTCCCAGAGCCAGGGAGCAGTGCGCCAGGACACAGAAGGAAGGTGGAGGATGGGACCTGCCATTCCCTCCTGCTCCTCCAGGGGGCGCCCGTGCCCTCTGTCTGCCCACAGCCCTCAGTGGGTGCACTTGACCATTTATGAGTCCCCCTGCCACCCGCTGTAGCTCAGTTTGGAAAGAATCTGCCTGCAGTGCAGGAGACCCAGGTTCGACTTCTGGGTCGGGAAGATCCCCTGGAGAAGGAAATGGCAACCCGCTCTCGTATTCTTGCCTGGAAAATCTCATGGACAGAGGAGCCTGTCGGGCTACAGTCCATGGGATTGCAAGAGTCAGACACGACTTAGCCACTAAACCACCGCCACCACCTGCCACCCATAAACTATGAATGCAGGAAGACACCTCAGCCCAGCCTGTTCTTTCCAAGGAACTCTGCACCTGCTGTGCCTTCTTCCAGGATGTTTCCCCACTTAGTCTCAGGGCTCCCGTGTCTCCACATCTAAGACAGCAGCTGCCCTTCTTTTTCCTTCAGAGCACAGGTCACAGCCCAATAGTGGGTTTTTTATGCTTGCTCACTGTGTCCTCTACACGGTGCAGAGTATTGTCTTCCATCTTGACCTATATGGGTGGATCCTCAGCACTTAGGACAGTGCCTGGCTCCTCAGCAAACCTCTGCCGATTGAATGAACGGAGGTGGGG
The DNA here is from genome assembly GCF_029407905.1 of Bubalus kerabau. Taxonomy (NCBI): domain Eukaryota; kingdom Metazoa; phylum Chordata; class Mammalia; order Artiodactyla; family Bovidae; genus Bubalus; species Bubalus kerabau. Next base: position 73,937,813 of record NC_073635.1, read on the forward strand.
CCTCTGTCTTACTTGTATCACCTCCAGCGCAAGATGCGTCCCCTTTTAATAGAGTCCTTATATAGGATTATATGTGGGATTATAGGATTAACACAGACTATATTGGAATAACTGTTATACAACTGGTTGCTGACTCAGTCATTTCTATGGCATGACTTGGAAATCTTTAAAAACTTGGAAAATAGTGTATTCTTCTAGTGATTTGGATAAAAGCATCATTTAGGAAAAATTCAAAGCCATTAACTGATCTCTTCATTGTAATTATTTGTATTACCTCATCTGTGATGGGATGTTAGGAAGAAAACATCTTAAAACTTTTGGGTTGGTTCATCTTGGACACAATACCCTGTCAGATTTGATTAACATCCACCTTTAGAGATTATTGGCAGGTAATTATGAATTAAGGAGAAACAATTCTGATTCAGTATTAAGTTTTTAGTACTAAGTTTGAACAAGTTTTAGTCAAGAAACTTAGGTATGAACGCTGAACTAACACATGTCAAAGTGTAAAAATGAATCCTTTTAGACTTAGCAAAGGGATGGTGTGTGTGTTTACATCCCAGGGTCTTGTTTCTGATCATAGACTCAGTGCCCACAGTGTCCCCTTAAGAGTTTTCTGACCTGAGTCCAAAGCACATGACCACTCGTGGCTAGGGAAGAGTGGAAAAGAAAGCTGACATTTGCTGAGTAGATTGGTGGTTTGATTTCTCAGAACACATGGGTGAGTTGTAATTGATGTTCTAAGGTGAAGAAACTGAGGTTTAGTCACTTGTCTGATGTCGTCCGTCTCATGAGAGGGACTGAGCTGCAGTCTGCTGCCTCCAGACTCTATCTGACTCACTCACAGGCTGAGCTCTGGCCCAGGTTCCTGAGATTTGTTCTGCAAGGGCCTTGGGCTCCCAGAGTACCTGCCTGGAGCCCCAGGCTCACCCACTTGCTTCCCTGGAGGGGTTGTGGACCCTGTGGAATGACACTGGGCCTGAGTCCCTTGGGGTCTACATTTGAAATGTAGGAGTAGTTTTTTTTTTTTTTTTTTTTTTTTAACTGTGAAAACAATTTAAGGTTGAATAGTGAGGGGTGTTGGAGAAGGCAATGGCAACCCACTCCAGTACTCTTGCCTGGAGAATCCCATGGATGGAGGAGCCTGGTAGGCTGCGGTCCATGGGGTCGCTAGGAGTCAGACACCACTGAGTGACTTCACTTTCACTTTTCACTTCCAAGCATTGGAGAAGGAAATGGCAACCCACTCCAGTGTTCTTGCCTGGAGAATCCCAGGGACGGGGGAGCCTGGTGGGCTGCCGTCTATGGGGTCGCACAGAATTGGACACAACTGAAGCGACTTAGCAGCAGCAGCAGTGAGGGGTGTCTTGACTAAGAGAACTGGTGGGTGCTCTGAGCCATTGGGTGATTTCCACTGTGATTTGGGCCGTTTGGATTCTGTTCTTTTACTTTCATAGGTGGAAGGTGTTCACTCCAAATGAAAGAAGACTTGCTTCCTGAATGGAATTGGGAATATTGTAGTGACTGATAGAGGCCACTCTGGCATTCATTTTCTATCTAACATTCTTTGGGAACAAGTGTCTAGCAAATGCACTCTGGCAAAGATTACCAAGAATCTATTAATTTTTTGTTGTGAATATTTGCCTCATTAATTATAAATAATCACCTAGAAAGCTGTCTAAGAATGTACACATTTTTAAATGACATGGATCCCTTTTCTCGCATTCCCAGATAGAAATAAAATAGTGTTTTAGTTTAGTCAAGTTTTGAAATCTCACTATTACTCAGTTGTTTTCCTTAATGAAACATGTAAATAATTGTTAAACTGAGTTTTAGAGGAAAAAACTTAGCTGTTTTTGTCTCCTTCAGTAGACTGGTTTTAAGAATTTTTTTATAGCACTAGATTCAAATTTTCTGCTGATAAATTTAAGAACCTAGTTGGATGAATTGATTTGTGTTCACTTAATTTGTATTATTGATTTGGTATTTAAACTAAAGATCTTTCACTGCTGCGTGGTCTTTGTCTCACTGTTTTCAAAATATAGGGTTTCATTGAGGCACCCCATTAATGTGCTTTTGCTTACTGTGCCTTTTACATTTGTAGGTGTGTCCATCAGGCCTTGAAGGAGAAGATCACAATCTTAGTCACGCATCAGTTGCAGTACCTAAAAGATTCAAGTCAGATTCTGATATTGAAAGATGTAAGTAATTTCTAGAAATCCGTGGAATTGCTAGCACTCAGGTGTGTTGAAAGACAGACCTCCCTGTGGGTTACTCTCCTGGGTTTATGGTAAATGCCCTCTTCTCCCTCAGTTTTTTGCCTCCTTCTTCTCAGAGCTGGTGTTCATACCTTGGAGGATGAACCTAAAGCCCTATAGAAATGTCACTATTACACTCTAAGCCACATAAACCCTAAAGTGTATAAATGTGCAACCACAGGGTTATTGAATCATCACTATTCTAATGAAATTTGTTAAGGGAAATGTTACAGTTTTATTTAGAACATTTTACTTTCTTCTTCCATGACTTAAGTCAAAGTGTATCACTTAGAAATTAGAGATTCTACGATCTGTTGGTATCCAGGTGATTGTCATACATAATTTGTCTAAAGAGCATCTTCCATTAGCTCCAGAAGCAAGGTTGGGTATCCGAGCATCCAGGTCAGAGACATCCTCTCTGCTGGTGTCTCCAGTTGCTGGTCTCCCTGCCCAGGTCTCTATGTGCCCAATACGTGTGGGAGCCTGTGCAACAGGAGGACAAGGCCCTGCCTTCACGGGGACCCTGTTCTTATGGGGAGGATGTGACAAAGAAGGTGACATCCTGGCTGCCTCACAGGGTTTGCGTGACATGAAGGTGGGGGCCACACAGTCACCTGGGGGAGGGAGTCTGAGGCAGGGGGTCCTAAGGAAGGAGTTGACCTGGCAGGTTGGAGGAACAGCAGGAAGACCAGAGTGTCTAAGGAGTGACCAGGGCAATGGGAGGGAGCTGGTCTCCGAGCAGTGGGCAGCGAACCCGGAAGTGGGATGGAAGTCTTGGATATTCCAGATCAGAGGAGGGATGTGATCTGATGTGGGAGTTAAGAGATTCCTCTGATGGTCACTGGAGGGGTGACAGAAGAAGCAGTTAGGAGCCTTAGTAAAGCTGAGGAGACAGAAGTGTGGGCTCAGGTTAGAGATTCAGTTTCTAGAGCTGCCGTATCACAGCACCGCAAGCTGGGTGACCGCAGGAGTTTATTGTCTCCTTGTTCTGGAGGCTACAAGTCCCAAATCCAGGTGATGGCAGGGCCATGTTCCCACCAGAGGCTCCAGGGAGAATCCTTCCTTCCAGCCTCTGGTGTTCACGGGCCTTCCTTGGTGTTCCTTGGCTTCCAGCTGCAGCACTGTGGTGTCTGCCTCTGATGTCACATGGCCTTTGTCCCCGTGTCAGTCTGGGTCTCTTCTATTCTCATAATGACATCGGTCTTACTGACTTTAGGTCACCCTGCTCCAGTGTGACCTCATCTTAACTCGATTACATCTGCGAAGACCCTGTATCCAAATAAGGTCACGTCCACAGGTGTCATGTTTGAGCACATCCTTTTAAGGAGGGAGCACCATCCAACCCACAACTCCTAGCATGGCTGGGTGTGGGGTGGAGACTAGTGAGAAGTGTTCAGACTTGGTGGTCGTCCGATGCTTCACTCCTTGGCTTGTTTGCCTCTGGGTCTCAGCGCCTTTGTTGTTAACCCCTGACTGTTCCACAGGCCCTTGGTCAGATCCCTGACTTCTGAAACGAATCTCTACTCTAAAGAAAGATTATTAAAGTACAGAACCCCTGCCTATCTAGGAGCGGTTCCATGTGTCAGCCCTTCTCCACTCTAGGGGTAGGCTAAGGGTTCTCAAGTTTGAGAGCAGTTGATTTCATGTGCAGAGAGGGCAATTCTAGTGTGTAAACCCCAATGTTGATAGTGTTATGAGCACAGGATCAGTGGGCAGGAGTATAACCTATTTCGCCCATCTCTAGATGTTTTGGGGTCCCCCTAGTGTTTCCTTTGAGGATACTACCCCCAATTTTAGTATTAATAAAACAACTATTTGTCCACTGGTGAGCACCCCTGCATGAGTTGGGGTCCATCCTCACTGTCGGGTCCCTCTCTTCACAGCAGATGGGGGATGGCTGTCCCTTCATCCCCCCAGAATTGTCAGTGCTTGACTGTTGAGTGAAATTGCTGTCTTTGTACCACCAATCATTTAAATTTCCATATTACAGATTTGATGTGGTGAGTGGTAATTTCACTAAAGAAGTGTGTGAATTTCCCCTCCCAAGTGGAACATGACATAATATATCCTGTATCTTTTTCTGGTTCTGCAGTATCAGATGGTACCCAGATGCTTCCCTGCATTTCTCCCAGTGGACCCCCTCAGGGGAGAGTGTGAGAGGGGTCCCAGTGAGGGTCCTGGTCATCTCCCTCCACCTGAGCTGCCTCAACCAGAGCTGCTTCTCATTTGATGAGTTTTGCATCCTGAGATTTTTTTCCCCTAATGTTTTATTTGCTACTGAGGGAATCAGCTGAGTCTGGTTTCACGGGGTCAGAAAATAGTAAAACATCTGCAGACATTATCTTATATGAATTTGAAAGGGAGAGAAACTATGCAAGGATATGTCACATGTGTTCAAAGAAAATTATTTGATTGGTTATATTTTAAGCAGTTGCCTGATTTAGGGAAGCCTAGTTGGCTGCTTATGGTTGGTCATTCCTAAGTTTTTTCTCAGATCTGAGTGCATTGATTCTGGCTTAGGTTTTGGTTTGTGGGCACAGACTGCCAAGGCTTTAGAGCCACTCCAGTCCCATGGCCTCCTTGTTTAATTACTTTATCAGGTGGAATATTGAATTTTCAGTTGGGAACTTGCTGAGTGTGTGGGACCGTTGTAGAGGCCATGGAGAGGCCTCTCATGGGTTTGCTGTCCGGGGCTGGTTCCTATTATCCCAGCTGGGCACATGATAGTGCGACAGTGACAGTGGTCAGTGGAGATTTCATGAGAGACTCTTACCCATATGCAGATGTGCTTGTGCCCACCTCTGGGTTAAGTATACATTTCTTTCCTATAATTGTCATATGAGGCTTCTCTCAGTTCCCATGTTGTCTAAAAAGACTGTGCTGATCCTCCCTAAGTGCCCACGGTCATCATGTCAATGGCCTCCATCTTTAACATGTGAACACACGTTTCTTTCACATCCCCCAGCACCTGACACGGGGACAGGGTTTGGCAGAGAACACAATGCTCAGTTCTGTACTGAGCTGACTGAACTAGATTTCTCAAGAATTCTAGACCCAGGCATCACTTTTTTTCAAAAAGCATAATTTAAGACAAGATAACTTTTCTTCATTAGTATTTATGTTGGTTTAATATTATCAAATATAAATTAATTTCTCTCAAATTTTTTATTTTAGGGGATAACGGTGGAAAGAGGAACTTACTCTGAGTTCCTGAAATCCAGGGTAGATATTTTTTCCTTTTTTGAGAAGGGAAATGAGCAGTCTGAACCATCTCCAGTTCCAGGAACTCCTACTGTGATCACTGAGTCTTTGGTTCAGTCTTTCCAGTCTCCCAAGCCCTCGTTAAAAGATGCAGCTCCAGAGGACCAAGAAGTGAGTTTCTCATCCTGCGGTGTACCTGGGTCTGTCTGCCCTTGGTGGTCTCACGGACCTTCAGTCTGCTCTGCTCATGACATCTTCATTTGTTCCAAAGTAGACCCTAAGGTTCCCAAAGTCTTATTCCATGGAATTGGTAGAGTTAGAAGAGCATGAGGGGAGCAAGCCTTCTTGGGGTTCCCCTTTGGTTAGGATGGAGACTCTTATGGAGATCAGTAGTGGATGTCCTGCTATGAATTTCTGAGTGAATGTGGCTCATACTGATTGAGAACTCTTTAGTTTACCATGGTTACATCCTACTCATGCTTGTGGCCCCTGGTTTCCCTTATGCATCCAGAGGCTTAATGTGAAGACCCCCTTAGACTGAGTCCTGCTGTTGCCATGTTAAATCAGCTCCTTTTCCTCTATGTTGGAATATTCTGGCACTGCAGGTGACTGATGGTATTATCTTGCCTCGGTGTCAGGTGGTTTGTGATGGGCCAGAGGTAAGGTGGGCAAAGGACCTGACACATGGTAGACACTTTGCTGTTGGTTCCCGTCCTCCTTTCTTACCCTTCAAGACTGAGAACCACATCTTATCGACCTTGAATCCCAGTGGCCGGGATAGAGCCGAGGACACACTAGGCTCCTGTGACTCCATAATGCATTCTAAGTCCTCCAGACAGAATTGCAGAAATGCACTAGATCTCCCTTAAAAACATACGCAGATATTCCCTTGATAGCCAAACCCTCAATATCCAAACCCAGGAGCCTGGATGATTCTGATAAGTATTTGGATTAGTTGTTCACTTTCTTTTTTTTTTTTAATTTTTTTATTTTTTAACTTTACAATATTGTATTGGTTTTGCCGTATATCAACATGAATCCGCCTCTAAACTCAGGAATCACTCTCTGAAATTAGGAACCAAATAGATTCAGATCATATGCTTGCAATGTGCTGTCCAACCTCCTCTTTAACGCTCTCTGTGAACTCAGTTTACTGTATTTGGCTAGAGTTTTGAGCCCCCCAAGTATGTTTTACGTTTCTATCATTGAATGACACAGTCATCTCGAGGGATACATTAGCTCCATATCATTTTGTGTGTTATTTTAGAGGAAATTTCTACATTTATACATTAATTGATTTTGTTGTGTGTGTGTTGAGAGTCATGTGCTATTTTAAGCAAAGCTCCCCAACAGTGAATAACCTCATGTGAATGAGTTTGATTATTTCTCATAGATTCCTATGAGTGGGATGGCTGAGTCCAGGGGTAAACATATATGTGATTTGGCCAGATATTCCTACACCCATATGGAGATGGACTATCCTGCACTCCTACCAGTGTGTGGGATATGTCTGATTCCCACAGCTTTGCAGTGGAGGGCATTGTTGAACTCTTGAAATTTGGGGTTCATTTTTTAAAATTTCATCTCTCATTGCCATTTTCCCCTTCTAGACTGAGAATATACAGGTTACACTACCTCTAGAGGACCATTTGGAAGGAAAAGTTGGTTTTAAGACCTATAAGAATTACTTCACAGCTGGTGCTGACTGGCCTGTCATCATCTTCCTTATTCTAGTAAACATCGCAGCTCAGGTACGTAAGGGTGTGTATTTTGGTTTATGCACTTGGCTTGATATTTACATACTATTTATACTCTATTTTAAATTATTTTTAAAATATTCATATTAAGAGATTTATCTCAAAAACTTGGCTCATGCAGTTGTGGGCCTAGCTTGGTGAATGTGAGATCAGAAATGCAGGCCTGCAGGCTGGAACCTCAGGCAGGAGCTGACCCTGCTGTCTTGAGGCAGAATTTCTTCCTCCTCAAGGAAGCCTCAGGTTTTGCTCTTAGCACCTTTGACTGACTGGATGAGGCAGCCACAGTGTTGAGAGTGATCTCCTCTACTTAAGTTCTGATGATGGATATGAGCCACATCCACAAAATACCTTCACAACAACATCTGGACAAGTATTTACATGAATCACTGGAGACTGGCCCAGCCAAGATGACACCCAGAACTGACCATCACTGTATCTGTCAAGCTTTTTGCTTTGCAAAATCCCAACATTTGTTCTGTTATTACTGACTTTTGCAGTCCACTTGTATTTGCATTGAAGTACATTGTATCTGGGGAGCAAAGTCTTCTAGGGAAAAGGGGATTTCTTTTAAAGATATTAACTTGCAAGATGCCCTCCTCTGACCTGTGGTCATGTGGGGTGTGGACTTGGTGAGCCAGAAGAACCGTCTCTGTTTTCTGGAGCCTTTCTATCCCCATCCTAGTGAGCGGGGTGTGAGGGCTCGGTAATGTCAGTGTCTGAGTGACTGTTGTGTCTGCTCCAGGTTGCCTACATCCTGCAAGATTGGTGGCTTGCATTCTGGTGAGTGATTCCTGCTCTGATCCAAAGTGCTGTGAAATCTACACAAAGACCCCTTTCCCACAGAATCAGGGGGAGAGATGGGGCTCGTTCAGCCTCCTCTTCTGACCCTCACGTAGTTTCCCTGAAGAAAGATGAAAGTTCCTGCGGGTGGTGTGTGATCCCCAAGTGGTCTCACCCCATGTCCCTCCCTTTAGCAGCTTCTTCACAGACAATTCTTTTTCTTTTTTTGAACTTTTAATATTGTATTGGGATATGGCCAATCAACAATGTTGTGATAGTTTCATATGAACAGTGAAGGGATGCAGCCATACATATACATGTACCCATTCTCCCCCAAACTTCACTCCCATCCAGGCTGCCACATAACACTGGGCAGAGTTCCATGTGCTATACAATAAACCCTCGTTGGTTACCTGTTTTAAATATAGCAGTTTGTGCATGAACATCAAAACTTCTCTAACTATCCTTCCCCTTGGCAACCATAAGTTCATTTTCTAAGTCTGTCTTCACAGATAATTTTGAAAACTGAAAGTCATGATTCAGATTTTTAAAAGGGAGACACACAGAGGGCCTTGTGAGCTGGGAAACACTTTCCAGCATAAAATACATTTCTTGAATTGAAGTAATTTTTTCATCATATTTGTATAAATTCTATGTATATCTATAGTGTAATATTTTTTACTTCCTGTTCCATAGGGCGAATGTACAAAATGACCTGTATTTGGGGGGATATGTAAAAGAAGATGAAGATGTAGTATTCGTTCTGAACTGGTACTTAAGAGTTTATTCAGGTAAAGTTGAGTCATCTGCTCTATAATACCAGAGTTTAACGTGCTTACAATGAGTCTGCGTGAGCAAGAAGGCTTCCAGAGTAATTCAGTAATGTCTTAATAGATTAAGTATCTGAATCACATTTACTCTGTGAATTACTTAGAATAAATATTTTAAAGATCTACTAGAAGAAAAAAGGTTGAACGAAGACTCTTAACTTGTTCCATAATGGATTTTGGTAGTTAAACCAGGATTGCATATTCAGCATAATCAGCCACTGGAAATATGTAGCTATTGTGTATTTTAGTAGGTGCTTTAGCTAAATCTTATATCATTATATGGATGGGCAAGGGGGATAGAAATGAATCCCCACCCTGTGGTTCACGTGTTCCAATTCTGTCTGAATAAACCCTGGCTTTTATTGATCTTGGATGAAATCCTCTGGCAGCATGGGCTGCAAATAAAAGCATTATTACCTCTGTGGTATGCAAAGCTCCCCTTTCCACACTGGTCATCTCCAGGGCTTCACTAATAACTTGAGAAGCTAACCAAGGGAAGTCCAGTGTCTGGAATTAGGATTTCTTCTCTTTCTTACCCTGAGATTACAATGTTACCTCCTCCCCATGTGTGATTAATTCAAAATTTGGCTTGCCAGACTAATATTCACTATTAAGATGACTCTCTATTCACAAGAGTATTTAGGATATATATATATATATATATAGCATAGCATTACATACTATTTAAATGATATCTTTAATAAAAAATTTAAATGCTTTCTTTATCCATTCATCTGTTGATGGACATTTAGGTTGCTTCTACATCCTAGTTTTTGTAAATAGTGTTGCTATGAACACTGGGGTGTGTGTGTCTTTTTGAATTATGGTTTTCTCAGGGTATATGCCCAGTAGTGGGATTGCTGAGTCGTATGGTACTTCTATTTTCAATTTTTTAAGGAACCTCCATTCTGTTCTCCAAAGTGACTGTAACAATTTACATTCCTACGAACAGTGCAAGAAGGTTCTCTTTTTCCATACCTTCTCTAGCATTTATTGTTTGTATATTTTTTGATGATGGCCATTCTGACTGGTGTGAGGTAGTACTTTATTATAGTTTTGATCTGCATTTCTCAAATAATGATATTGAGCATCTTGTGCCTCTTGACAATCTGTAGGTCTTCTTTGGAGAAAGGTCTATATAGGTCTTCTTCCCATTTTTTGATTGGGTTTTTTTTTTTTTATATTAAGCTGCATTAACTGTTTGTATATTGTGGAGATTAATCCTTGGTCAGTTACTTATTTTGTAACTACTTTCTCCCATTCTCAGGGCTGTTTTTTCATCTCATTTGTGATACATATATACAGTGGATCGGGGGAGGAGGGCTCCCCGGGTAGCTCAAATGGTAAAGAATTTGCCTGCAGTGCTGAAGACCTGAGTTTCGTCCCTGGGTCAGGAAGAACCCCTGGAAAAGGGAGTGACAACCCACTCCAGTATTCATGCTTGGAGAATTCCATGGACAGAGGAGCCTGGCGGGCTACAGTCCATGGGGTTGCAAAGAGTTGGACATGACTGAGCGACTAACACACATGTACACTGGAATATTACTTATCCATAGAAAGGAATGAGATTGGGTCATTTGTTGAGGGGTGGATGGACCTAGAGTCTGTAATACAAAGTAAAGTAAGTTAGGTAGAAAAAAAAAAAAGAAAAAATACTTATATTAATGCATATATAATGGAATCTAGCCTCTTCATGGATCACTGCCTTATCATGGCAAAGGGGCTTGCATAACTCAATGAAGCTATGAGCTATGCCATGTAGGGCCACCTAAGACAGACGGGTCATAGTGGAGAGTTCTGACAAAATGTAATCCACTAGAGGAGAGAATGGCAAGCCACTCCAGTGTACTAGCCATGAGAAAGCCATGAACTGTGTACAAAGGCAAAAAGATATGACACCAAAAGATTTGGCCCCCAGGTCAGAAGGTGTCCAATAAGCTACTGGGGAAGAGCGGAAGATAATTACTATTAGCTCCAGACAGGATGAAGTGGCTAGGCCACAGTGGAAATGACGCTCAGTTGTGGATGTGTCTGTTGGGGGATGTAAAATCTGATGCTGCAAATAACAGTATTGCATAGGACCTTTGAATGTTAGGTCCATGAATCAAGGTAAAATGGGCATGGTCAAGCAGGAAATGGTAAGAGTAAACATAGACATCTTAATCAGTTAACTAAAATGGACAGGAATGGGTGAATTTAATTCAGATGACTATTATATCTACTAATGTGCAAGAATTGCTTAGAAGAAATGGAATAGCCCTCATAATCAACAAGAGTCCAAAATGCAGTTCTTGGGTGCAACCTTAAAAGTTCTGTCATTCATCATGACAGAATGATCTTGGTTCATTTCCAAGGCAAACCATTCAAAATCTCAGTAATCCAAGTCTATGCTCCAACCGCTGATGCCAAAGAAGCTGAAGTTGATCAGTTCTATGAAGACCTAGAAGACCTACTAGAACTAAATGCAGAGTTCTAGAGAATAACAAGGAGAGACCGGAAGGCTTTCTTTGTAGCCTTTCTTTCTATAAAGAAAGAGGAAAACCAACAGAAAGGGCAAGGCTAGAGATCTCTTCAAGAAACTTGGAAATATAAAAGGAACATTTCTTCCAAAGATCGGCACAATAAAGGACAGAAATGGTAAATACCTAACTGAAGCAGAAGATATCAAGAAGAGATGGAAAGAAAACACAGAAGAACTATACAATAAAAATCTTAATGACCTGGATAACCACCATGATGTAGTTTCTCACTCAGAGCCAGATATTCTGGAGTGTGAAGTCAAGTGAGCCTTAGGAAGCATGGCTGCCTATAAAGCTGCTAGAGGTGATGGAATTCCAGCAGAGCTATTTAAAATCCAAAATGATTTAAATTGCTGCACTCAATATGTCAGCAAATTTGGAAAATCCAGCAGTGGCCACAGGACTGGAAAAGGTCAATCTTCTTCCCAATTCCCAAGAAAGGCAGCACTAAGGAATGTTCAATCCATCAGACAATTGCACTCATCTCCCATGCTACTAAGATTATGCTCAAAATCCTTCAAGCTATGTTTCAGCATCATGTGAACTGAGAACTTCCAGATGTTTAAGCTGTGTTTAGAAAAGGAAGAGGAACCAGAGATCAAATTGTCAACATTGGCTGGATCATAGAGAAAGCAAGGGAATTCCAGAAAAGCATCTACCTGTTTCACTAACTAAGCTAAAGCCTTTGACTGTGTTTGTCATAACAAACTATGGAAAATTCTTAAAGAGATGAGAATACCAGACCTTCTTACCTGTCTCCTGAGAAACCTGTATGCAGATCAAGAAGCAACAGTTAGAACCCTGTATGGAAGAACTGATTGTTTCAGGATTGAGAAAGGAGTACAACAAGGCTGCTTATTGTCACCCCGTTTATTTAAATTATACACAGAGCACATCATGTGAAATGCCAGGCTGGATGGGTTACACTGGAATCAAGATTGCTGGAGAATATCAACCTTAGATACCTGGGTGATACCACTCTAATGGCAGAAAGCAAAAAGGAACTAAAGTGCCTCTAAAACTGACTATTTAAAAAAACTAAGATCATGGGATCCAGTCCCATCACATCATGGCAAACAGAAGGGGGAAATGTGGAAGCTGTGACAGATTTCCTCTTCTTGGGCTCTAAAATCACTGTGGATGGTGACACAAGCCATGAAATTAGAAGACAATTTCTTTTTGGCAGGAAAGCTATGACAAACCTAGACAGTGTGTTAAAAAGCAGTGATATCACTTTGCCGACAAAGGACCATATACTGAAGACCATGGTCTTTCAAGTAGTCATGTACAGATGTGAGAGATGGACTATAAAGAAGGCTCAGCACTGAAGAATTGATGTTTTAGAACTGTGGTGCTAGAGAAGACTTGAGATCGAGAGTCCCTTGGACAGCAGGGAGATCAAAACAGTCAGTCTAAGAGGAAGTCAACTCTGAATACTCATTGGAAGTACTGATGCTGAAGCTGAAGCTCCAATACTTTGGCCTCCTGATGGAAGCAGCTGACTCACTGGAAAAGACCCTGATGCTGGGAAAGGTTGAAGGCAAAAGGATAAGAGAGTGACAGAGGATGAGCTGGTTGGATGGCATCACCAACTCATGAACTTGGGTAAATTCTGGGAGATGGTGAGGGACAGGGAAGCCTGGTATGCTGCAGTCAATGGGGTTATGAAGTGTTGGACACTACTTGGTGACTGAACAACAACAACATGGAATAAAAAAAAATGGTACAGATGAACCTATTTACAGGGGATGAATAGAGTTGTAGATGTAGAGAAGAGATATTTAGACACAGAGCGGGAGTGGAGTGTTGTGGTCCTTTAATGGACTGGAACCTGGTGGTCCGGAGTCAATGATAAGAAAATGAGAGAGAGAGAGCTGGAGGGAAGGAGAGAGAGAGAGAGAAAGAAAGAAAGACACGGGGACCCAAGCTCTGATGGAGCAAAGGTGCTTTAATGATCTTTCTGTGAGTATATATATAGGCTGTTGTACAATGAATTTCTTTAAACAATGATAAAGATCAGAAAACCAAATGTACAGCAACTGTTACCAAGGGAACAAGGGATTAACGATGGTCATAAGGTCAGGAGACAATCCATATCTCAAGACAGAAGATCAAGACTAAGCAGTTTTGTCATAAGGAGAATGTTTACTGGAAGGAGATCCACGAATATCTCATCCTATGACCTCAGTCCTGGGAGCAGTGTGCCGTTCCACTCAGTATCTGTTGCCAGAAACTGATAAGGAACAGAGAATTTATGAGAAAGAGCACATAGGAATGCTTCTGTTAAACATTCCCTGACAGTGGGGAGGTGAGGGAGATGAACTGGAAGATTAGGATTGACATATATACACTACCATGTGTAAAACAGATAGCTAAGTGGGGAGCTGCTGTATAGAACAGGGTGCTCAGCTCAGTGCTCTGTGATGACTTAGAGGGGAGGGATGGGGGGAAGGGAGGCCCAAGAGGGAGGGGATATATGCATACATATAGCTGAATTACTGTGTTGAACAGCAGAAACTAACATAACATCGTAAAGCAACTATACCCCAATAAATTTTTTAATACGTAAAAATTTAAATGTCTTCATAGGAAATGCTTGGAAAAACTTTCTGAAAACAGTGAGTTATGTAAAAATCCACTCTTTGAAATTTTGTATTTATTTTATTGATCACTTGATAAGAAACTTGAATATACCAGCTCTTTACATTCTGAATTGATGGACAATAAGGGCTTAAATTCTCCATGCCAGGCTTCAGCAGTACATGAACCGTGAACTTCCAGATGTTCAAACTGATTTTAGAAAAGGCAGAGGAACCAGAGATCAAATTGCCAACATCCACTGGATCGTGGAAAAAGCAAGAGAGTTCTAGGAAAAGATCTATTTCTGCTTTATTGACTATGCCAAAGCCTTTGACTGTGTGGATCACAAGAAACTGTGGAAAATTCTGAAAGAGATGGGAATACCAGACCAACTGACCTGCCTCTTGAGAAACCTATATGCAGGTCAGGAAGCAACAGTTAGAACTGGACATGGAACAACAGACTGGTTCCAAATAGGAAAAGGAGTACATCAAGGCTTCATATTGTCACCCTGCTTATTTAACTTATATGCAGAGTACATCATGAGAAATGCTGGGCTGGAAGAAGCACAAGCTGGAATCAAGATTGCCGAGAGAAATATCAATAACCTCAGATATGCAGATGACACCACCCTTATGGCAGAAAGTGAAGAGGAACTAAAGAGCCTCTTGATAAAGGTGAAAGAGAAGAGTGAAAAAGTTGGCTTAAAACTCAACATTCAAAAAACTAAGATCATGGCATCCAGTCCCATCACTTCATGGGAAATAAATGGGGAAACAGTGGAAACAGTGTCAGACTTTATTTTTTTGGGCTCCAAAATCACTGCAGATGGTGATTGCAGCCATGAAATTAAAAGACGCTTACTCCTTGGAAGGAAAGTTATGACCAACTTTAGATAGCATATTAAAAAGCAGAGACATTACTTTGCCAACAAAGGTTCGTCTAGTCAAGGCTATTGTTTTTCCTGTGGTCATGTATGGATGTGAGAGTTGGACTGTGAAGAAAGCTAAGCACTGAAGAATTGATGCTTTTGAACTGTGGTGTTGGAGAAGACTCTTGAGAGTCCCTTTGACTGCAAGGAGATCCAACCAGTCCATCCTAAAGGAGATCAGTCCTGGGTGTTCATTGGAAGGACTGATGCTAAAGCTGAAACTCCAGTACTTTGCCACCTCATGTGAAGAGTTGACTCATTGGAAAAGACCCTGATGCTGGGAGGGATTGGGAGCAGGAGGAGAAGGGGATGACAGAGGATGAGATGGCTGGATGGCATCACCGACTTGATGGACATGATTTTGGGTGAACTCCAGGAGTTGGTGATGGACAGGGAGTCCTGGCATGCTGTGATTCACGGGGTCGCAAAGAGTTGGACACAACTGAGTGACTGAACTGGACTGAACTGAGCACTTAAAGAAGAAGGAAGGGATTCTGTTACACATTCATATAGTATTGTGGGCTAAGGCAAATACCTGTTGATAGAATTCAAGAATTTAACCAGCTTTCAGAATTTAAATAACACTGATGTGGCAGCTGAATGGAAAAAAGTACTTGATGGAATATATGTTGCCGAATTTATCCCCACTCTATATAGCATTGTGAGTTGAAGAGATGTTTGGAGGGCTATTTTAATTTTTATGTGTGTAGTAGTGCTCCTTTATGTAATTGATAAGACATAAATTTAAATGATTATATTTTCTTTTGGGGTTCTATAAAATAGAGATTAGATTATCTTGTTTAGATTATCTCATGTCAAAAGATAATTTGTAGTTTCTTGCAGTTCAATTATGAAAGAGTTTGTCCACCTCTAACTTTACATGGTGTTTTCATGCTCTTTATAGTGACTTGGGCATGAAAGTAGCTACTTTATTTTGAATATTTTAAAGTTTTATTAATTTTTATTATAGTTGCTTTCCAGTGTCATGTTAATTTCACTTGGTTGTACAGCCAAGTGAAGCAATTAAACATATATCCTCTCTTTGGATTTCCTTCCCAACTAGGTCACCACAGAACATTAAGTAGAGTGCCCTGTGTTATACAATAGATTCTTAAAAAGCTACTTCACATGGAAGTATACTTCCTTGTAAATTACAAGGAAATGGTAGTTCATTTCTCCTTTTCCCTGTTAATTCATGTGCTGGTAGCAAAGCATTGGAGAAGGGAATAGCAACCCACTCCAGTATTCTTGCCTGGAGAATTCCATGGATAGGGGAGCCTGGGGGATACAGTCCATGGGGTTGCAAAGAGTATGATTTGACTGAGCAACTAACACTTTCACCAAAGCATACCTTACTTTTAGATTATGGGACATGTTGTAGATAATGAGATTTGAAATGTGGAGAAAGGAAGATCAGCTACTTGTATAATTATCTTTCTTATAAGTTTTATTAGAATTTGTAAGTGAATTAGGCAAGCATAGAATGAAGCTGTAGTTTACACATGATTTCCCCCCCCCCCCCATGTTGTTTCTATTTAGTGGGAGGAAAACAGTGATTTTTACACTTTTCTTTATAAATGTATTTTTGAAAGCATTAAACTCTTAGATAACCTACTTTGCTGCTGCTACTGCTGCTAAGTCGCTTCAGTCATGTCCAACCCTGTGCGACCCCATAGACGGCAGCCCATCAGGCTCCCCCGTCCCTGGGATTCTCCAGGCAAGAACACTGGAGTGGGTTGCCATTTCCTTCTCCAATGCATGGAAGTGAAAGTGAAGACGCTCAGTCGTGTCCGACTCTTAGCGACCTCATGGACTGCAGCCTGCCAGGCTCCTCTGTCCATGGGATTTGCCAAGCAAGAGTACTGGAGTGGGTTGCCATTGCCTTCTCAGAACCTACTTTATATATATATATATATAATTCTGTATATATATAAATCTCTATACAAACATTATTTATAGAATAAAATGCACAGTATCTTTTTAAACTGCCTGCCATGCTTTAGCATGGTTGAGGATAAGACAAAGATCTTGTGCTGAGTGATGCTTCTTTATTTCAGGGTTAACTGTGTCTACTGTCCTTTTTGGTATCACAAGATCTCTGTTGATATTCTACATCCTTGTTAATTCTTCACGAGCTTTGCATGACAAAATGTTGGAGTCTATTTTAAGAGCTCCGGTATTGTTCTTCCATAGAAATCCAATAGGTAAGTCAGACATGAAATTTCTTAATGAATATGTCTTGTTAACACATTAAGTGCCTATTTGCATTTTCATATTTGAAAGTGGAAGAGATGCTTGGAAGAAAATCACTGTGTATGTTTATTCATTTTCTACAAAAAGCTTCACTGGTAATTTTTCCTACCAGAGAAAATCTGAATATAGGAGCATATAAGCTTTTATTCCCATGTATGCATGTCTGTAAAAATACATGAATGTTTACTTTGCAGGATGATTTAGGAATCCATTTGTTATGTGGCATATGAAACACCCAACAGATGATGAAAATGTGTTGAAATGTTTTTGACTAGTTGTTAAAATGTTGGCTGTGTTACATGGTGTTAAGCTAACTAGGAAGGACCTTCTTCCAGAAACATCTCTACAGGAGACAGGCTGTGTGTTTGTTTCTTTCACTGCTCATCCATTTCTGGAACCACAGAACTCTTTATGTGCTCATATTTTGAGTTTTACCTAAATGGTAATGTAAGATTAATTAAAATACAAGATCAGTGAAATGTAAACATCATCTTCGATAAAATCAACTCTCTAGTTTTAGAATGGACTTTTGGTTACATTAAAGATGTCTTGTGGTACCTAGCAGGTGTATCTTCATTATTAAGTAAGAGTGTCCCTGAAGGGTTCCCAGTGGTTGCTTCCTATACCCTGAGGCTTTCAACCTGTCTTGCTTTGGAAGGTAGCCTCCTGACCTGGGTTCCTATGAAAAGGTGGATCATCAGCACACATGCCCACTCTGTTCAGTTGGTTAGACTTGTGCTGGGGCCCAGGGTGGCTTTGTTTTTGTAGGTCATGATTGACAGGGCCTGTTGAGGCAGGGATGTTACTGGAGGGAGGACAACAGTAGCCTTGGCCTGGCCATCAATTAGCTGTGTGATCAAGACCAAAGTAGATAGATACTTCTGGGCAGGCAAATCTCCAGGCAGGATGTTGTCATGGTTATAAGTATGGACCCTGGAGTCAAATTTCTTGGTTCAGTCCTGGAGATAGTTACTAATGGTAATAGCCAGTTATAGTTATGTTAATACTTCAGTTCAGTTCAGTTCAGTTGCTCAGTCATGTCCGACTCTTTATGACCCCATGAATTGCAGCACGCCAGGCCTCCCTGTCCATCACCAACTCCCGGAGTTCACCCAGACTCAGGTCTATCAAGTCAGTGATGCCATCCAGCCATCTCATCCTCTGTCGTCCCCTTCTGCTTCTGCCCCCAATCCCTCCTAGCCTCAGAGTCTTTTCCAATGAGTCAGCTCTTTGCATGAGGTGGCCAAAGTACTGGAGTTTCATCTTTAGCATCATTCCTTCCAAAGAAATCCCAGGGCTGATCTCCTTCAGAATGGACTTGTTGGATCTCCTTGCAGTCTTACGTATTAGTTATTTAACTTCTCTGTGTCTCAATTTTCTTACCTATAAAATGAGGATACTGTTCACACACTTACTGATATCTTGATGTTGTGGGCATTAAGCAGGTTAATACATTCACAGCACTTAACGCAGGGACAGTGCCTAATGAACCTCAGTGAGGATGTCAACATGGTGTCGGAACTTCTCTATGGTGAAATGGGATTAACCACTGCCCTTCCTGGTTCACAAGACAGTTGTGAGGATTAAATAAGACTGTTTAGGGCAGAATTTTGTACAGATTTATTCAACACATGTTCTTTAGTCCAGGCACTATGAGGAGCACAGCATGGTAAACTGCAGAGGCCCTCACAATCTCATCGTATTACAAATGGAGTGAGGAAGTTATTGGAAGACTCTTCTCTATTATGGTTGTGAAGTTGCTCTACTTTTCCTGTTAATGTGGAAACTAAATTGTAAATTGTATCAAGTGGGACTGAATTTCTGTTATCACAGCTTGTGGCCACTGTTAACCAAGTTCTTGATGACCTGTAGGCTTCTCCAAATCCTGATTTATTATTCAAGGATTTGGAACCAAGTTTAAATCTTTAAGTCACTAATCCTAGAGCAACAGGCATACCAGTGTGTCTCTTGTCTCCCCCTCCTGTGTCTATTATCAGAACTTCATTCCTTCAAGAAAATAGGAGCCCAAATAAGGACTGCAAAGATAGGCCCAAAGGTTTAGGGCACAGTTTCTGAAAGAGATGGGAATACCAAACCACCTGATCTGCCTCTTGAGAAATTTGTATGCAGGTGAGGAAGCAACAGTTAGAACTGGACATGGAACAACAGACTGATTCCAAATAGGAAAAGGAGTACGTCAAGTCTGTATATTGTCACCCTGCTTATTTAACTTATATGCAAAGTACATCATGAGAAACACTGGGCTGGAAGAAGCACAAGCTGAAATCAAGATTGCCAGGAGAAATATCAATAACCTCAGATATGCAGATGACACCACCCTTATGGCAGAAAGTGAAGAGGAACTAAAAAGCCTCTTGATGGAGGTGTAAGAGGAGGGTGAAAAAGTTGGCTTAAAGCTCAACATTCAGAAAATGAAGATCATGGCATCTGGTCCCATCACTTCATGGGAGATAGATGGGGAAACAGTGGAAACAGTGTCAGACTTTATTTTTTTGGGCTCCAAAATCACTGCAGATGGTGACTGCAGCCATGAAATTAAAAGATGCTTACTCCTTGGAAGGAAAGTTATGACCAACCTAGATAGCATATTGAAAAGCAGAGACATTACTTTGCCAACAAAGGTTTGTCTAGGCAAGGCTATGGTTTTTCCTGTGGTCATGTATGGATGTGAGAGTTGGACTGTGAAGAAAGCTAAGCACTGAAGAATTGATGCTTCTGAACTGTGGTGTTGGAGAAGACTCTGAGAGTCCCTTGGACTGCAAGGAGATCCAACCAGTCCATTCTGAAGGAGATCAGCCCTGGGATTTCTTTGGAAGGAATGATGCTAAAAGCTGAAACTCCAGGACTTTGGCCACCTCATGGGAAGAGTTGACTCATTGGAAAAGACTCTGATGCTGGGAGGGATTGGGGGCAGGAGGAGAAGGGGACGACAGGATGAGATGGCTGGATGGCGTCACTGACTCGATGGACGTGAGTCTGGGTGAACTCCGGGAGTTGGAGATGGACAGGGAGGCCTGGTGTGCTGCCATACATGGGGTCGCAAAGAGTCGGACATGACTGAGTGGCTGATCTGATCTATAAATACATATTCTTCAAAAATATTGTTTTGATATGTTCATATATTATTTCTCTTAAGGCTCCTGAAGGAATGAGTAATTTCTCATATCCTGTTCTTGCAGGAAGAATTTTGAATCGTTTCTCCAAAGCCATTGGGCATATGGATGACTTGCTGCCCCTGATATTTCTTGATTTCATCCAGGTAATGTATCAGTCCTGTCAGAGTTCTCACAGGGAAGAGCAGAGTGCCTGTTTCTCAAGGATTTTTCACAGGGGCTGAGGGTGGGCCTATCAGCCTGGCAGTGTGTCCTGTTATCCTCAGTAAATGCTGTGTTTGTGAGAGAAAGGTGCAGTTCTGATTGGGATCCTGAGTTAACATGAGTAACCCCTGGGGCAGGCATGTCTACACAGTCATGTCATTGTTGGTCTGAAGCATGGACATGCTGGTAAGTGGTTCTCCGTCTGCCTCCAAGGTGTCTGGTGTGGATTCCCTTTACTATGAGCACATTTCATAATATAAAAATAATCACCTCTCATGGAAAGATAGCCTAGATTAACTAAATTATGCATTGTATTGGGCTTCCCAGGTGGCTCAGTTCAGTTCAGTTCAGTTCAGTCACTCAGTCGTGTCTGGCTGTTTGCCACCACATGAAATGAAGCATGCCAGGCCTCCCTGTCCATCACCAACTCCCGGAGTTTACCAAAACTCATGTTCATTGAGCCGATGATGCCATCCAACCATCTCATCCTCTGTCGTCCCCTTCTCCTCCTGCCCTCAATCTTTCCCAGTATCAGCTTTTCCAATGAGTCAGCTCTTCACATGAGGTGGCCACAGTATTGGAGTTTCAGCTTCAACATCAGTCCTTCCAAAGAACACCCAGGACTGATCTCCTTTAGGATGGACTAGTTGGATCTCCTTGCAGTCCAAGGGACTCTCAAGAGTCTTCTCCAACACCACAGTTCAAAAGCATCAATTCTGCCAATGCAGGAGATACAAGAGATGTGGAATCGATCCCTGGGTTGGGAAGATGCCCTGGAGAAGGGAATGACAACCCACTTCAGTATTCTTGCCTAGAAAATTCCACAGACAGAGGAGCCTGGAGGGCTATAGTCCATGGGGCTGCAAGGATTCTGACACAACTGAGCACGAGCATGATGTGTTGTATTCCCTCAAGGGACAAATATCTGCTGCACCATTTTATTTGGATAAAGCCAAGTGTGGATACCTACAAAGAAAAGATTGGCTAAAAATAGGGTGAAAATAATTCTTTAACAAGGGCAACATTGTCTGGTTACTAAGTTGTGTTTGACTCTTTTGTGACCCCATGGATTGCAGCCCGCCAGGCCCCTCAATCCTGGGATATCTCAGGCAAGAATACTGGAGTGGGTTGCCATTTCTTTGTCTAGGAGATATTCCTAACCCTGAGACCAAACTCGTGTCTCCTGCATCTGCTGCAGTGCAGGCAGATTCTTACCACTGAGCCACCTGAGAACTCCAAGAAGGACCACAGAGTGCAACTTTGACGACACAAAAGCTTTTAGGCCAGTAATTCGATTCTGGGATCAAAGTCATCTCAGAAAATGTCTTTTGTTTATGTAGGCAGTTTTTCTTTTCACAAGCATATTGCTGTGTCTTCAGTTCAGCTCAGTTCAGTCACTCAGTCGTGTCCGACTCTTTGCGACCCCATGAATCACAGCACACCAGGCCTCACTGTCCATCACCAACTCCCAGAGTTCATCCAGACTCATGTCCATGGATTCAGTGACACCATCCAGCCATCTCATCTTCTGTCGTCCCCTTCTCCTCCTGCCCCTAATCCCTCCCAGCATCAGAGTCTTTTCCAATGAGTCAACTCTTCCCATGAGGTGGCCAAAGTCCTGGAGTTTCAGCTTTAGCATCATTCTTTCCAAAGAAATCCCAGGGCTGATCTCCTTCAGAATGGACTGGTTGGATCTCCTTGAAGTCCAAGGGACTCTCAAGAGTCTTCTCCAACACCACAGTTCAAAAGCATCAATTCTTCGGTGTTCAGCCTTCTTCATAGTCCAACTCTCACATCCATACATGACCACAGGAAAAACCATAGCCTTGACTAGACAGAACTTTGTTGGCAAAGTAATGTCTCTGTTTTGAATATGCTATCTAGGTTGGTCATAATTTTCCTTCCAAGGAGTAAGTGTCTTTTAATTTCATGGCTGCAGTCACCATCTGCAGTGATTTTGGAGCCCAAAAAAGTAAAGTCTGACACTGTTTCCACTGTTTCCCCATCTATTTCCCATGAAGTGATGGGACCGGATGCCATGATCTTCGTTTTCTGAATGTTGAGCTTTAAGCCAACTTTTTCACTCTCCACTTTCACTTTCATCAAGAGGCTTTTGAGTTCCTCTTCACTTTCTGCCATAAGGGTGGTGTCATCTGCATATCTGAGGTTATTGATATTTCTCCTGGCAATCTTGATTCCAGCTTGTGTTTCTTCCAGTCCAGCATTTCTCATGATGTACTCTGCATATAAGTTGAATAAGCAGGGTGACAAGATGCAGCCTTGACGTACTCCTTTTCCTATTTGGAACCAGTCTGTTGTTCCATGTCCAGTTCTAACTTTTGCTTCCTCACCTGCATACAGATTTCTCAAGAGGCAGATCAGGTGGTCTGGTATTCCCATCTCATACAGAATTTTCCACAGTTTCTTGTGATCCACACAGTCAAAGGCTTTGGCATAGTCAATAAAGCAGAAATAGATGTTTTTCTGGAACTCCCTTGCTTTTTCCATGATCCAGCAGATGTTGGCAATTTGATCTCTGGTTCCTCTGCCTTTTCTAAAACCAGCTTGAATATCAGGAAGTTTATGGTTCACATATTGCTGAAACCTGGCTTGGAGAATTTTGAGCATTGCTTTACTAGCGTGTGAGATGAGTGCAATCGCAGGGTAGTTTGAGCTATCTTTAGCGTTGCCTTTCTTTGGGACTGGAATGAAAACTGACCTTTTCCAGTCCTGTGGCCACTGCTGAGTTTTCCAAATTTGCTGGAGTATTGAGTGCAGCACTTTCACAGTATCATCTTTCAGGATTTGAAATAGCTCCACTGGAATTCCATCACCTCCACTAGCTTTGTTCGTAGTGATGCTTTCTAAGGCACACTTGATTTCACATTCCAGTATGTCTGGCTCTAGGTGAGTGATCACACCATCGTGATTATCTGTGTCATGAAGATCTTTTTTGTACAGTTCTTCTGTGTATTCTTGCCATTTCTTCTTAATATCTTCTGCTTCTGTTAGGTCCATACCATTTCTGTCCTTTATTGAGCCCATCTTTGCATGAAATATCCCCTGGTATCTATAATTTTCTTGAAGAGATCTCTAGTCTTTCCCATTCTGTTGTTTTCCTCTATTTCTTTGCATTGATTGCTGAACAAGGCTTTCTTATCTTTTCTTGCTGTTCTTTGGAACTCAGTATTCAGATGCCTATATCTTTCCTTTTCTCCTTTGCTTTTCACTTCTCTTCTTTTCACAGCTATTTGTAAGGCCTCCCCAGACAGCCCTTTTGCTTAAGGTGTCTTAAAAAAGAGAGAGACCTACGGGAATACCTTCTATCTTGCCTCAGTTTGTCTGTGAACTTGAGGTTCGAAGAAATAATGTTAGGTCATCTCAGCTCTCATCCTCACATTCAGTATTGTTGCTCCTATGGAATGTTCTTTTTTTTTTTTTTCCCTCTGATATTCTGTCTGCTTATCAGCGATTAAGCCTGTGGGGAATATACTTTTTCTTTCCAAGTGTTAATTTTGGAAATGAAATGTATTTATCAAAAGCTGAACACAGAAATGCAGCAATGAACAGTGCAACAGTGTCCTACAGACAGTGCAGCCTGAGGGTAAGGCTTCCACTGTTGCCAATGAGAACTAAGCTGAGACCCAAAGACAGAGGACTTTTACTGTCAAGATGTCTGATTGTTTTTTTCTTCTGCAAACTTATTTTATAAGTATGCCCTGTTGGATTTAGCTACATAATTTATCCCCAGAAACAATTTTTTCCCTAAAAACAGTGTCACATTTTGACAGTGATTGTAAATTACTTTGAAAGGATTTTGTGAAAGGTTCTGTTTCTTTGCTACAGCAAGCTAGGCCAAGGTTGGGTTTCCACCTTGTGCTTAGCATATGGTTAGTTAGTCATCATAATCAGAATTTGTCACATACTTTTGGATGGCATATAGAGGGACAGGGGTAGATGCTACCTGATTTAAGCAGGAAATACTCTCATTAAAGAGAAGAGAAAATTCTAGTCTAGCTGATTTCCAGTCCCTTCTCTACCACTTGTAGTTCATTTATCTTGAAGTTTGGTGGAGGTGTCCTGTAGTTCATTTGAAGTAAGAGCCTGCTCTTTGAGCAAGAGAACTGGGATGAGCACGGAGCCTGCGTATTCTTCACTGAGCAAGTAGCTAAATCTGTGAGGATGGATAAGATTGTACAGAGAGAGGAAAGCAGTTTAGGGGCCCAGATCAGAAGCTTAGGAAGCCCTGATATTCAGGGAGAAAGCAGAGACAGAAGGGAAGTACAGAAGACACATAATGAACAGCAAGGAAGAGAGGAGGATATACAGTGGAGATCAGAGGAAGGACAGGTCTGTTCAGTGCAAACAAGATGTGAGTCCATGGAAACTTGTTGGTTGATTTGGATTCAGGAGATGTCTGGTGACCTGAGGAGTTAGAGAGCAAAGGACTATAAATCCTGGAGGCTTGGAGGGAGTTGAGGTGAAGACAGGCTGGAAGAAATTTGAATGAATCAGGAGAGAGGCCCATCTGGAATGCAGGGTCTGAGAAGCCCTTGCCTGTTGTTTGAGATTTTAGTTTCTGGGAGGGGAGTATGGTTGGTGATTTTTCCCTCTCTTCCATCCTTTCCTTCAACAAACAAGGTGAGGCCCTGAGGTACAGGGGTGAACCAGGCATGAAGCCCTTCCCTCATGGGTCTCCTCCCTCCTGAGGGAAGGAAGGCATCCAGAGATTCACCCTGTGATAGCTTTGGAATCCTAATTGTGGGAGCTCTGTGGAGGAAGTCCTGGAAGGCAAACTGGATGTGGAGGTTGGAAGCAGTTAGGGAGCCTGGTCCAGGAGATGGTGGAGCTTCTAGGAGGTGACCTTTGATCCCAAATGAGAGGAAAAGGCCACGTTGATTGTGGGGCAGAAGGTGCTGGTGGAATCCGAGTTCCTGTGTGGGACCCATTCTTTCTATCATCAGCTGAGAGCGGGGAAGGAAAGGGTCTGGAAGGGGATTTTTCAGCTGTGTTAGCACACCTGTGTCAAACTCATTTTTGATGATTTTGTTTATCCTTGGTGTATTTGATAACCCTTAGAAGATTCTTGATCATTTTTATTTTTATTACTTCTAAAGTGTTTATTCCATATACTTTCCCTCATCTAATTCTTTCTCATTCACTTAAATGGAATTTCAGGTAATTTATTTAATATTTTGTGATAGTGATGCCAAGTGTGGCTAAGGCAAACCCTGGATTCTGAGTAGTGGTCTGCACTGAAGGACAGTCCACCCCCTCAGGTGATGTCACTCAGAGACCACATCCCAACAGAGAGATGATCATGAGTTTGTGCACCATCGTGTATGCTGACTCTCACAACTACCAGCTAGTTCAGTCACATTATATGAGTGATTGGGCAAATTGGAGTTGTTCACCATTTCAAAGGATGAAGGAAAGCATCATAAAAAAGTCAATTTATGTGGTGCTATTGCACCTGATAATAATTCATGATGCCAACAGCTTTGAAGTGTGGCACAGTGCAGAGCCCCACAGTTTCCCTTTCCAAGCCCCCATCCACGCTCTCCGTCTTACCATCTCTGCCCCACAAAGCCACACTCTCCTTTCTGTAAAATGGAGAAAATAATACCCACTTCCTAAGGTTTGTTGGGAAGAGAAAATGAAATTCATTTTAATTAAATTTTTTAATAATATCTAAATGCATGTTGAGCACTAAGTATTGGGTAACTATTTTTAAAATACCACATATGTGTTTAGGTAAGAGAAAGAGTCTGATGACAGTGGCATTTGTTGTTGCTCAGTTGCTAAGTCATGTTCGACTCTGTGAGTCCACGAACTGCAGCACGCCAGGTCTTCCTGTTCCTCACTATCTCCCGGAGTTTGCCCAAGTTCATTTCCATTGAGTCGGTGATGCCATCCAGCCATCTCATTCTCTGCCACCCTCTTCTTTTGCCTTTGGCAAAGTGGCATTATGTTGCATTAAAGTTATTGTCAGAGACAGTTTTCAGGCCCATAAATATCATCTCATGAGTTTATATCACAGAGATTATAGGTTTGTAGTCCTTGAAGATTTTGATGGACACTTCCTTATGTAGACTCACAGAATAAAAATCAGTTGTTTTCCACATACACCACTGAGCATTAAATATTTCAGAGTAATGTAATTTTCATACAATTTGCCAAAGTCCCAAATAACACTGAGTAAGAAGTCTCAATTATCTACAATTCCTGTCATTGAAATCATCACCTCCAAGGAGTCTTCCTACTGCTAAAACAAGTGAAACTGAAGGTGAGATGTGGAAGTTAGATTTAGGCATTTTCATTTTCCAAAAAAGTCTGGGACTGCTCTGAGCTTGTGAACTTGCACACAGCTGCTCTCAGAAAAATGCTGTGATTTATTGAGGAAAACTAAGTTGCAAAATGCTTATTCACCACACACCCCTCATTCAGGCGGAAAAAAAAGAAAGAAAGAAAGAAAATCAGCAGCTTGTCAGAGCTGAACTGAGTCTTCAGGTCCTTTCATGGACACAAAGGGCAGATGCACTTGAGCCACCAATGCCGGCCGTGGTGGGACCACCAGGGACCGTGTCATTCCCTCCTCAGCACACACAGAACACACTGACTGCAGCTTTATGAAGTGAAAATGCCCAAGAAAAAGAAAATGTGAAGGAGGTGTCCTTAGTCATTTCTTTCCAGAGAGGGGAGCACAGACGAACAGGCTACTGCATGTGGATATTGAGAACAAAGCCTGAGACTCAGTGTAATAGGTAATTATGGGTCCCTTGCTTTTATAGCCTTTACTTGTCTGAGCACCACTGACCCTTGCATTTCATTGTGTGGAGATGTCAGGGAAAGTGTGTACAGAGTATCCCAGCCTGTCCCACTGAACACTGACTTTGTCATTTTGAGATTTCTGTGGGTGTTGATCCCTTCCCCAACTCCTTCCTCAAATCCCCCTTGGGGATGTTTAGTTTTAATATTCTAGTATTTAATAATACTAGTGCTTTGTGGATATTCCTATCAGTGGCTTGCCATTTATATCCTTAGTGGAGATCAAGGTTTAATTTTGATGAAGTCTAATGTTTACCTTTTTAATTCTTTTATAGTTGATGTTTCGTATCCTAAGAAATCTGCATATCCTTAAAGAGTGTGAAGATACCTTTCTATGTTCTACCTTTTTAGATATTGGATTTTGTCCATATACAATCATGTCAGCTGTAAATAATGACAATTTTATATCTTCATTTCCAATATTTATGACTTTTATTTCCTTTTCTTGACTTGCGGCTAGAGTTTCCAGTTAGTGTTGAAGAGAATTGGTTAGATAAGATAATCTTGCACTCTTAGGGCAAAATTTTTCAACATTTTTTCATTACAAATAATATTAATTGCAATTTTTAAGGTAAGTATCTGTTATCAGATTGATTATGTTTCTTTTAATTCCTCAATTACCAATTATTTTACCTTTTAAAATAAATGAAGAATAGGTGTTGAATTTTAACAAATATTTCTTCTGCGTCTCTTCAGATAGTCGTATGATTATTTATCTTTACTGTTTTAATGTGAATTATTAAATGTGATTAGTATTTGAAAGTTAAACTTAACATTCCTGGAAACAACTTCACTTGGTCATAATATAGCATCTTTTTTATGTATTGCTGTGTGTAGTTTCTCAAGAATTTTTGTACTTATTGTTCATGAAGGATATTCATGTATAACGTGCTTTTCTTAAAATATTTTATCAGCTTTTGGTATCAGAATTATCTCAGTCAGTTCAGTCGTTCAGTCATGTCTGGCTTTTTGTGACCCCGTGGACTGCAGCACACTAGGCTTCCCTGTCCATAACCGACTCCTGGAACTTACTCAAAATCATGTCCATCGACTCAGTGATGCCATCCAACTATCACATCCTCTGTCGTCCCCTTGTTCTCTGCCTTTAATCTTTCCCAGCATCAAGGTCTTTTCCAATGAGTCAATTCTTCCCATCAGGTGGCCAGAGTATTGGAGTTTCAGCTTCAGCATCAGTCCTTCCTGAATATTCAGGACTGATTTTCTTTAGGATTGACTGATTGGTTCTCCTTGTAGTCCAAGGGACTCTCAAGAGTATTCTCCAACACCACAGTTCAAAAGCATCAATTCTTTTGTAGCTTATGAAAATACATGGGAAATATTTCCATTTTTAATGGTCAGTATAATGTGTCAACTTGACCAGACTATATTCCTCAGTTATTCAATAAAATGTGATCTGTGTGTTGCTCTGTAGGTATTTTGTAGATGTGATTGAAGTCCATAATCAATTGATGTTAAGTAGGGACACTCCAGTGCTCTTGCCTGGAAAATCCCATGGACGGAGGAGCCTGGTAGGCTGCAGTCCATGGGGTCGCTAAGAGTCGGACACGACTGAGCAACTTCACTTTCACTTTTCACTTTCATGCATTGGAGAAGGAAATGGCAACCCACTCCAGTGTTCTTGCCTGGAGAATCCCAGGGATGGGGGAACCTGGTGGGCTGCCGTCTATGGGGTTGCACAGAGTCGGACACGACTGAAGTGGCTTAGCATAGCATAGGGACAATTATTCTACATATTCCAGTGGGCACAGTTCAGTCAGCTGTAAAGTTTTAAGAGCTAAGCCTTCCCTGAAGTAAAAAGAAATTCTGCTTGTGGATAACATCATCAGCTTCTGCCCAAGGGTTCCAGCCTGTCCTATGTAACAGGCGACCCTGAGAATTTGGGACTTGCCCAGTCGAGTTAGATTTGCAGTATTATCTTTTTTATATTGCTAGATTCAGTTCACTAATATGTTGTTTAATATCCCAAGACAGTTTGGTTTATAATTTTTCCTTCCTTCAATGTCTTTATCTGGTTTTTATATCATGATATTGCTGGACTCATGTACCCTGGAAAACCTTGGTAAAACTTTTCTGCACAATGTTTTTGTGAAGCCCTCTAGACTTAAAGTCTTTTCTTTTTTTTTTTTTTGGTGCTCAGCTTTCTTTTTTTTTTTTTTTAAATTTTATTTTATTTTTAAACTTCACAATATTGTATTGGTTTTGCCAAATATAGAAATGAATCCGCCACAGGTATACATGTGTTCCCCATTCTGAACCCTCCTCCCTCCTCCCTCCCCATACCATCCCTCTGGGTCATCCCAGTGCACCAGCCCCAAGCATCCAGTATCGTGCCTCGAACCTAGACTGGTGATTCGTTTCATACATGATATTATACATGTTTCAATGTCATTCTCCCAAATCTTCCCACCCTCTCCCTCTCCCACAGAGTCCATAAGACTGTTGTATACATCAGTGTCTCTTTTGCTGTCTCGTACACAGGGTTATTGTTACCATCTTTCTAAATTCCATATATATGCGTTAGTATACTGTATTGGTGTTTTTCTTTCTGGCTTACTTCACTCTGTATAATAGGCTCCAGTTTCATCCACCTCATTAGAACTGATTCAAATGTATTCTTTTTAATGGCTGAGTAATACTCCATTGTGTATATGTACCATAGCTTTCTTATCCATTCATCTGCTGATGGACATCTAGGTTGCTTCCATGTCCTGGCTATTATAAACAGTGCTGCGATGAACATTGGGGGTACACGTGTCTCTTTCCCTTCTGGTTTCCTCAGTGTGTATGCCCAGCAGTGGGATTGCTGGATCATAAGGCAGTTCTATTTCTAGTTTTTTTAAGGAATCTCCACACTGTTCTCCATACCTGACTTCAGGCTCTACTACAAAGCCACAGTCATCAAGACAGTATGGTACTGGCACAAAGACAGAAATATAGATCAATGGAACAAAATAGAAAGCCCAGAGATAAATCCATGCACATATGGACACCTTGTCTTTGACAAAGGAGGCAAGAATATACAATGGATTAAAGACAATCTCTTTAACAAGTGGTGCTGGGAAAACTGGTCAACCACTTGTAAAAGAATGAAACTAGAACACTTTCTAACACCATACACAAAAATAAACTCAAAATGGATTAAAGATCTAAATGTAAGACCAGAAACTATAAAACTCCTAGAGGAGAACATAGGCAAAACACTCTCTGACATAAAGTCTTTTCTGTGGGAATTTTAAAAATTATGTATTCAGGGAATTCCCTGGTGGTCCAGTGGTCACGAATTGGTACTTGCATTGCTGTGGGCCTGGTTTCGATTGCTAGTAGGAAAGCTAAGATCCCACAAGCTGCATGTATGTCCAAAACAATAAAATAAAGTAAAAATAAAATAAAGGATTCAAATTCTTAAGTCAATATGCAATTGTCCAGATTTTCTATGTCATTATATTATTCTTGTATGTCATTTTTAAAGATATTTGTCCTTTACATTAAAATTTAAAAATTAATCTGCATGATGTTTATTGTATTCTCTTTGTAATGCTCATGGTATTTTTTGTATTAAAGTGAAAGCTGAAGTGTTAGTTCCTCAGTCATGTCTGACTCTTTGCAACCCCATGGATTGTAGCCTGTCAGGCTCCTCTGTCCATGGGATTCTCCATGTAAGAATACTGGAGTAGGTTACCTTTTCCTTTTCCAGGAAATCTTCCCAACCCAGGGCTCAAACCTGGGTCTCCCATATTGCAAGCAGATTCTTTACCATCTGAGCCACCAGGGAAGCCCAATCTTTTCCATTATCCTCTTTTAATTCATGTGAATGGTAAATTCCCTCCCCCTTCTCCCTTTTCTTTCTTTTCCATTTTGTGGTGATTTCGAAGAACCATGGTTTGTGTTTGTTGATTTTTCTGCTTGGAAGTTAGCTTTCTTTTTCATTCGGGTCTTTTGTCATTTAGTTGCTTAGTTGTGTCTGGCTTTTTGCGGCCTCATGGACTGCAGCACAACAGGCTTGCCTGTCCTTCACTATCTCCCAGAGTTTGCTCAAACTCATGTCCTTTGAGTTGATGATGCCATCCAACCATCTCATCCTCAGTCACTCCCTTCTCCTCCTGCCTTCAATCTTTCCCAGCATCAGGATCTTTTCCAATGAGTCAGCCCTTCTCATCGGGCAGCCAAAGTATCAGAGTTTCAGCATCCAGTCTTTCCAATGAGTAATCAGCATTGATTTCCTTTGGATTTGACTTGTTTGATCTCCTTGCTGTCCCAGGGACTCTCAAGAGTTTTTTGTTTTTTTTTCTTATTTTCATTCTTCTACATAATTTAATATGCTAGGTTGTTTTATTTATAAGATGGATCTCAAAACCCTTGACTTTTAGTTTTTTTAAGACTTTTTTAATTTAAAAAATTTATAATTTTATTGAAATATAGTTGTTTTACAACTTGTGTTTGTTTCAGATGTACAACAATGTGACTCAGTTATACATATACATATATTCATTCTTTTTTAGATTCTTTTCTCATATAGGTTATCATTGAATGTTGAGTGGTTTCCCTTTGATATACTTTTATACTGTTCTTCTTTTAAAGGTGTACTTTGTTAAATTAGAAAATAAGTGGACTCCAGACTTAAAGTTTGTAATAAGGTTGAACACTGACAAATGTGGAAAGGAAGCTATTGATCAATGAGATATACTAAACAAGAAGGAAGAAATAAACCATGTTTCCCTAAAGCTTCCTGTTGTGCTGGCTAACAAACTGTGAACCAAACCCCACCATTCACTCTACAGTGGAGTTACCTATGACTCTCAGTTGGGAGCGAATTGAAGGATACCCAGGTCCCAGAGCTGACATAGTTGTGAAAATATCCAAGGCAGCCAAATGAGGGATGAAGAATGTTATTAGTGTATCCCAAGCAAAGGACAGGTGTAGAAAAGCTTAGTCTTAGGCTTTGTATGTGGGTGTGCAAGTTGTTAGTCACTCAGTTGTGTCTGATGCTTTGCAATGTCATGGACTATAGACTGCCAGCCTCCTCTGCCCATGGGATTCTCCAGGCAAAAATAATGGAGCGGGGTTCCATTCTCTTTTCCAGGGGATCTTCCTGACCCAGGGATTGAACCCGGGTCTCCTGCATTGCAGATTCCTTAACATCTGAGTCAAAAGGAAATCATGGGTTTGTATAGATCTCATCATATAGATAAGACTCACTATTGTTTTATAATGTTGTGATTTAACAGAGTTAAGTGAGTTGAATTCTTTACCAGCTGAGCCACATGGGAAGTCCAGGCAAAAAGATAGGACACTGAAAGATGAACTCCCCAGGTCGGTAGGTGTGCAATATGCTACTGGAGATCAGTGGAGAAATAACTCCAGAAATAATGAAGAGGTGGAGCCAAAGCATAAACAACACACAGTTGTGGATGGGACTGGTGATAGAAGCAAGGTCCAATGCTGTAAAGAGCAATGTTGCGTAGGAACCTGAAGTGTTAGGTCCATGAATCAAGGGAAATTGGAAGTGGTCAAACAGAAAATGGCAAGAGTGAACATCGACATTTTAGGAATCAGTGAACCAAAATGGACTGGAACAGGTGAATTTAACTCAGATGACCATTACATCTACTACTGTGGGCAAAAATCGCTTAGAAGAAATGGAGTAGCCATCATAGTCAACAAAAGAGTCCAAAATGCAGTACTTGAGTGCAGTCTCAAAAACGACAGAATGATCTCTGTTCATTTCAAAGGCAAACCATTCAATATCACGGTAATCCAAATCTATGCCCCGACCAGTAATGCTGAAGAAGCTGAAGTTGAACAGTTCTATGAAGACCTACAAGACCTTCTAGAACTAACACCAAAAAAAGATGTCCTTTTCATTATAGGGGACTGGAATGCAAAAGTAGAAAGTCAAGAAACACCTGGAGTAACAGGCAAATTTGGCCTTGGAATATGGAATGAAGCAGGGCAAAGACTAATAGAGTTTTGGCAAGAGAACACATGGTCATAGCAAACACCCACTATCAACAACACAATAGAAGACTCTACACATGGACATCACCAGATAGTGATCACTGAAATCAGATTGATTATATTGCTTGCAGCCAAAGATGGAGAAGCTCTATACAGTCATCAAAAAAAAAAAAAAAAAAAGACCAGGAGCTGACTTTGGCTCGGATCATGAACTCCTTATTGCCAAATTCAGACTTAAATTGAAGAAAGTAGGGAAAACCACTAGACCATTCAGGTATGACCTAGATCAAATCCCTTATGATTATACAGTGGAAGTGAGAAGTAGATTTAAGGGCCTAGATCTGATAGACAGAGTGCCTGATGAACTATGGACAGAGGTTTGTGACATTGTACAGGAGACAGGAATCAAGACCATCCCCAAGAAAAAGAAATGCAATAAAGCAAAATGGCTGTCTGAAGAGGCCTTACAAATATCTGTAAAAAGAAGAGAAGCAAAAAGCAAAGGAGAAAAGGAAAGATATACCCATCTAAATGGAGAGTTCCAAAGAAGAGCAAGGAGAGATAAAAAAGCCTTCCTTGGTCTTCCCTGATCAGTGCAAAGAAATAGAGGAAAACAATAGAATGGAAAGACTGGAGATCTCTTCAAGAAAATTCAAGATACCAAGGGAATATTTCATGCAAAGATGGGCATTAAATGGTGTGGATCTAACAAAAGCAGAAGATATTAAGAAGAGGTGGTAAGACTCTACAGAAGAAATGTAGAAAAAAGATCTTCATGACCTAGATAATCACGATGGTGTGATCACTGACCTAGAGTCAGACATCCTGGAATGTGAAGTCAAGTGGGACTTAGAAAGCATCACTATGAACAAAGCTAGTGGAGGTGATGGAATTCCAGTTGAGCTATTTCAAATCCTAAAAGATGATGCTGTGAAAGTGCTGCACTCAGTAACCCAGCAAATTTAGAAAACTCAGCAATGGCCACAGGACTGGAAAAGGTCAGTTTTCATACTAGTCCCAAAGAAAGGCAATGTCAAAGAATGCTCAAACTAATGCACAATTGCACTCATCTCACAGGGTAGTAAAGTAATGCTCAAAATTCTCCAAGCCAGGC
Source organism: Bubalus kerabau (assembly GCF_029407905.1). NCBI lineage: Eukaryota > Metazoa > Chordata > Mammalia > Artiodactyla > Bovidae > Bubalus > Bubalus kerabau. The sequence continues at coordinate 73,972,178 of NC_073635.1, forward strand.
TTCAGCAATACGTGAATCATGAACTTCCAGATGTTGAAGCTGGTTTTAGAAAAGGCAGAGGAACCAGAGATCAAATTCCCAACATCTTCTGGATCATCGAAAAAGCAAGAGAGTTCCAGAAAAACATCTATTTCTGCTTTATTGACTATGCCAAAGCCTTTGACTGTGTAGATCACAATAAACTGTGGAGAATCCTGAAAGAGATGGGAATACCAGACCACCTGATCTGCCTCTTGAGAAATCTGCATGCAGGTCAGGAAGCAACAGTTAGAACTGGACATGGAACAACAGACTGGTTCCAAATAGGAAAAGGAGTATGTCAAAGCTGTATATTGTCACCCTGCTTATTTAACTTATATGTGGAGTACATCATTGGAGAAGGCAATGGCACCCCACTCCAGTACTCTTGCCTGGAAAATCCCATGGACGGAGGAGCCTGGAAGGCTGCAGTCCATGTGGTTGCTGAGGGTCGGACATGACTGAATGACTTCACTTTCACTTTTCACTTTCATGCATTGGAGAAGGGAATGGCAACCCACTCCAGTGTTCTTGTCTGGAGAATCCCAGGGATGAGGGAGCTTGGTGGGCTGCCGTCTCTGGGGTCGCACAGAGTCGGACACCACTGAAGCGACTTAGCAGCAGCAGCAGCAGCAGCAGCAGAGTACATCATGAGAAATGCTGGAATGGATGAAGCACAAACTGGAATCAAGATTTCCAGGACATATATCAATAACCTCGGATATGCAGATGATACCACCATTATGGCAGAAAGTGAAGAGGAACTAAAAAGCCTCTTGATGAAAGTCAAAGAGGAGAGTGGAAAAGTTGGCTTAAAGCTCAAGATTCAGAAAACTAAGATCATGACATCCAGTTTCATCACTTCATGGCAAATAGATGGGGAAATAGAGGAAACAGTGACTGACTATATTTTTTTGGGCTCCACAATCACTGCAGATGGTGACCACAGCCATGAAATTAAAAGACGCTTGCTCCTTGAAAGAAAACTTATGCCCAACCTAGACAGCATATTGAAAAACAGGTACATTTCTTTGCCAACAAAGGTCCATCTAGTCAAGGCTGTGGTTTTTCCATTGGTCATGTATGGATGTGAGAGTGCAGTATAAAGAAAACTGGGTGCTGATGAATTGATGCTGTTGAACTGTGGTATTGGAAAAGACACTTGAGAGTCCCTTGGACTGCAAGGATATCCAACCAGTCCATCCTAAAGGAGGTCAGTCCTGAGTGTTTGTTGGAAGGACTGATGCTGAAGCTGAAACTCCAATACTTTGGCCACATGATACGAAGAACTGACTCATTTGAAAAGACCCTGATGCTGGGAATGATTGAAGGCAGGAGGAGAAGGGGACGACACAGGATGAGATGGTTGGATGGCATCACTGACTCAATGGACATGAGTTTGAGTAAACTCCGGGTGTTGGTGATGGACAGGGAGGCCTAGCGTGCTGTGATCCATGGGGTCGCAGAGAGCCTGACATGACTGAGCGACTGAACTGAAGTGAAATGATTTGGGTGATATCAAAGGAGAAACAGAGGTGATGAAGGAGGGATCTGAGAACCAGAGCTAACCTCTAAATTTCCTGAGACGTGCGAGCTACTCTATCTGCTTACATGAAGACTTCACTGACCCTTTCTTTGTGTTAAGTTTGTGTGCCTAGTCACTCAGTCACGTCTGACTCATTAAAACCTCATGGACTGTAGCCAGCCAGGCTTCTCTGTCCATGGGGATTCTCCAGGCAAGAATACTGGAGAGGGTTGCCATGCCCTCCTCCAGGGGATCTTCCCAACCCAGGGATCGAACCCAGGACCCCTATGTTGCAGGTGGATTATTTACCATCTGAGTCACCAGGGAAGCCCCATCTCACCACAATATTGGGCTAATGGAATTTCTCCTCCAGGTATAGATTGTCATTCTCTGCAAATTAAAGAATTTTTTTTGAATTGCGAAAAAATCACCATTTTCTCTCAAGAGAAAGATTTCATCTAAGAATTCTTTTATTTGTTCATATGGACTTTGGATAGAATTTCCCAAGTGATGTGGTCCAAATGGGAAATATATAAAAATAATGATTCTCCTTATTTGAGGGATATCAGGACTTGGGTCACTTGCTTCTGGGTCAGTATGCCTCTTTCTATATACCCATCATTATCTCTGTGCCATAGTGTGACAGAGGTGCAGAAGCACTGGCCATGGTGATATGGTCCATCAGATGGGCCTGGAATCCAACCAGATGAGGGGGAATTGTGTGTGTAGCTTGAATTGGGCTTTTTGGAATTCCTGGGAATGTAGGAGAAAGAAATGAAGTTGGCTTCAAGGAAGGGATTTATTGTGTGTTTAATGTACACTAGAATCTTTTGTTTCCTTCTTCAGATGTTGACTTTTTCTTAGATATTATTTTTATCTTCTACAAACTTCTGTAAAGGGTTTGAAATGGCTGGCAATAAAAGATTCACTAATGTATATACATATGAAAGGAAAAGTGCTCAGTCATGTCCAACTCTTTGGGACCCCATGAACTGTAGCCTGCCAGGCTCCTCTGTCCATGGAATTCTCCAGGCAAGAATACTGGAGTGGGTTGCCAGTCCCTTCTCCACGGGATCTTCCAAACCCAGGGATCAAACCTGGGTCTTCTGCATTATAGACAGATTCTTAACATCTGAGTCACTAGGGAAACCAGTTTGCTCTGTGTGTGTGTGTGTGTGTGTGTGTGTGTGTGTAACAAAACTGTGAGATACATCCTCTTTAAATTGCTTTAGAATTTAGGGCCATGAAATCTGAACCTAACTCCAGAGCTTCTGAGAGCATTAGTAATGGGTCTTCAGTGGGTACCTAAGGAAAAAGCATTGGCACAGCTTCCATGGAGCTCTTCATTTTGATCTTACCTCTGCTTTCCAGGTTACCTGCAAGGCTGGGCTAGTCATAAAAGGCCCTCATCTGGAGTGGTTTAGTCGCTCAGTCCTTTTCATTCTTTTTGACCCCATGGACCCTAGCCTGCCAGGTTCCTCTGTCCATGGGATTTTCCAGGCAAGAATACTGAAGTGGGTTGCCATTTCCTTCTCCAGGGGAACTTCCTGACCCAGGGATCAAACCTGGGTCTCCTGCATAGCAGTCAGATTCTTTAATGACTGATCCACCAGGGAAGCCACCTGGGGAGAGCCAGATTATTGAAATGGATGAATGTTGTTCATCAAATGATGCAAGCCTGCTAAAAACCAGTAATTTGGATTTTGTATAATTGACATTATAGTGTTTTTTTTTTTTTTTTTTTTTTTTTTTTTTTTTTTTTTTATTGACAAACAACAATGGCAAGCCAAGTGACCTAAAGGCTAGACATAGAAGGAGCTGGAAGGACCCCTCCCCATGAACATGAAGTTTGTAGCGTGGTAGAATGCATAGTCAAGTCAGTGACTGTAAGAAATTGTTTTCTGTAGATCTAATTGGAGGGAGGTCAGACAGCCCTATTTTTTTCCACTTATGATTAGAATTTATTCCTTCAGAACTCCATCCTCTTCACTCTGAGTTTTCTTTTGATACCACGGCAGAGACGGGGAGAAAAAGGAAAAGCACATGGGTCTCCATCCAGATCATGCAGTTTGGTTCCCAAGGGCTCCTGGCTACAGAGTCACAGTTCCGGTTGTTTGTTCCTCCTGCCTGCAGCTGTGGCTCTGGGATTCCCTGAGCACAAACTGCGTCTCTCTTTCTCCAGGATAAGCAAAACCTTCCTGGGAAACTTTAGGCCAATCACTTACCCTCCCAACTTCATATTTCTTATCTGTAAAGAGCAGCCAGTGTTAACTCAAACAAGTATCTCAACCTTCTCATCCCAGCTCCATTTTGGTCAACATTTCGATCAACTGTGATTACTGCCTGCAAATCATTCATGCTATTCTTTCTATTTGTTAAACAAGCCTATAAAATCAGTCATAAGTCTTAGAATTGTCTAAAAATATTCAGGTATTCTTCCCTGTGTTTCCCCAGCACCCTGTGCAGATCACCATGGATTTGTATCCACCTGAGATTGTAAACCTCAGAGGCATTGGCCCAGACTGGATGAATCTGCAAGTCCCTAGCACCCCACCCAATTTTCATAGCAGGCAGACACTAAATGTTGATTTCATTCTTATTGCCTGATACTGTCCTCCAGGGTATCATACTTTTCCTGATAAAGATGGATGCTTAAATCAGCATCAACCAATAATTTCATTTTCTGTTCTACCTGTTGTCTTTTTAGACTAAGGTCATTTCTCAAGAGAAAATCATCTCAGGGGATAATGTGATAATTAAGAGAATGTTCATGGAATTCAGCACAGGGCCTTACACACAGTACACAAATTGTAAATGGAATCTGGTGTTATTATAATAGTTAACCTTTGGAATGGGCATTTTAAATACTTAGTATAATGATAGAAAGATGGCTGTAAGTTGGGAGCAAGCTTAAGCATGTCATAATGGCTCATGACATGGGCTTGCCAGCTTTTTGATTTAGGCTTTGCAGTGTCCAACAAATTGCTTTTTCTGTCCCTGTGTCTTACTGTCTTCATTTATAAAATTATATAATACTGTTACTAGATATGTTACACTGAATTTGTAATTAACCACTTCTTTATCCCTACATGGATAGCTGAAGCATCTGGATTCCTCATCTGTGATGCCTACTCACTCATCTCTCTAGTAACACCTGCTGACTCCTGAAAGTTTGAGATGCAGCTCCTACTCTCTGAGCCTTAAATAGTCTCATCTGCTAAAAATAGTAATGCCTGCCTCAAAGGGCTACTAAGTGTATCACAAGAGCTGATACCTAGAAAGTTCTTATCAGAGTGTTTGGTGCATGCAATAAATATCATGAGGACCACCTATAATTGTATTTCTTTGGAAGGGAAAACATTCCCTACTGTTTCAACAAGTTTCAAGGAAAGGAGTTTATTCCTAACAAATAAATAAACTTTATCTTTGAAAAGTATCCTTGACACGAAAGGCCTTTGTATTTTTGCTATTTCAGACATTTCTACTTGTGATTGGTGTGGTGGGCGTGATGGTGGCTACAGTTCCTTGGACTGCTATACCTGTGATTCCCCTTGGCATCGCTTTCTTTTTTCTTCGGTGGTATTTCTTAGAGACGTCACGAGATGTGAAACGCCTGGAATGTACAAGTGAGTTCCGGGGCTCTCAGGTTGGGAGGGCAGTGCAGTCTATCTTCCATTTATGCCGCAATTAACCAGACCGCTGAAACTCTGCAGACTGTTCTATGGAATTTCTCACTGTTAACATTAGGTGATTGAAAGTTATGGCCCCTGAGAGCAGGTTTGGCCCTTAAGGCAGATGGAGCTGGTGGTGGGTCAGCTGCACTTTGCATTTTAGCCCAAGGAGGACGGATGTGAGCACCATGAGGACAGGGTCCATTTCTGTCTTGTTCATGATATACTTCCTGACACTGAGTATCCACTCTATTAATATTATTCTTGAAAGTATTTCATCGTGTTGAAACTAATGTAGAAGGAAAATAGAGAATTTTTCTTCTCCTAAGGTTACCAGAAAAGACAAGGAAAGGAAAAAAGACCTCAGGAAATATATGTCAGAAGTAATATATTTGAAAAATACATTCCTTCACATGTTTTAGTAAGTTGAAGTTGTTAAATGTATTGAAAAGATGTGTGTTGGTCACACAGTCATGTCCGACTCTTTGCAACCGCATGGACTGTAGCCCACCAGACTCTTCTGTCCATGTGTCCATGGAATTCTCCAGGCAAGAATACTGGAGTGGGTAGCCGTTCCCTTCTCCAGAGGATCTTCCTGACCCAGGGATTGAACCCAGGTCTCCTGCATTGCTGGTGGTTTCTTTAATGTCTAAGCCTCCAGGGAAGCCCTGTTGAAAAGATAAGCCCTGTTATTTTCAGGTTTGCTGTTTGTCATTGTTAGTATTTGGTGTGACACCACACTATTTGTGTACTCATTTTTCAAAGCTATTCATATAAATGAGGCTGAAAATAATACCCTAGGAGAACTCAGGAAGGGGATCTATTCAATATGCATTTAGTAGATTACTCCATTCACCTTCCTAGTTTTAGAATAATGGGGAACAGAGATGTCCCTAGTAGTCCAGTGGTTAAGACTTTGTGTTTCCACTGCAGGGGCCGCCACTTCAGTCCTTGGTTGGGAAACTAGATCCAGCAAGGTGCAGCAAAAAATACAGAACAATGGGGAACACATTTTATGATTAGTTAGTCTATTCTACAGGTAATCACAGATGATGAAATAATCGAATTTCTCTTACTAATGCACACATTTCTTCAATATTAAAACAAAAATAAGGAAAATAGATTGTTACATATTTTTTAAAAGTTATAAAACAATAGCCAAAAAGTAAGAAGAGAATATGTTTGCATCAGAGACCTCAATGATAAATAATTATTGCAAATTAATACCAACTTAACAACTGGAATGCAAAAGTAGGAAGTCAAGAAACACCTGGAGTAACAGGCAAATTTGTCCTTGGAATACGGAATGAAGCAGGGCAAAGACTAATAGAGTTTTGCCAAGAAAATACAATGGTCATAACAAACACCCTCTTCCAACAACACAAGAGAAGACTCTATACATGAACATCACCAGATGGTCAACACCAAAATCAGATTGATTATATTCTTTGCAGCCAAAGATGGAGAAGCTCTATACAGTCAGCAAAAACAAGACCAGGAGCTTACTGTGGCTCAGATCATGAACTCCTTATTGCCAAATTCAGACTGAAACTGAAGAAAGTAGGGAAAACCACTAGACCATTCAGGTATGACCTAAATCAGATCCCTTATGATTATACATTGGAAGTGAGAAATAGATTTAAGGGACTACATCTGATAGAGTACCTGATGAACTATGGAATGAGGTTCGTGACATTGTAGAGGAGACAGGGATCAAGACCATCCCCATGGAAAAGAAATGCAATAAAGCAAAATGGCTGTCTGGGGAGGCCTTACAAATAGCTGTGAAAAGAAGAGAAGCAAAAAGCAAAGGAGAAAAGGAAAGATATAAGCATCTGAAAGCAGAGTTCCAAAGAATAGCAAGAAGAGATAAGAAAGCCTTCCTCAGTGATCAATGCAAAGAAATAGAGGAAAACAACAGAATGGGAAAGACTAGAGATCTCTTCAAGAAAATTAGAGCTACCAAGGGAACATTTCATGCAAAGATGGGCTCTATAAGGACAGAAATGGTATGGACCTAACAGAAGCAGAAGATATTAAGAAGAGATAGCAAGAATACACAGAACTGTACAAAAAAATCTTCACAACCCAGATAATCATGATGGTGTGATCACTCACCTAGAGCCAGACATCCTGGAATGTGAAGTCAAGTTGGCCTTAGAAAGCATCACTATGAACAAAGCTAGTGGAGGTGATGGAATTCCAGTTGAGCTATTTCAAATCGTGAAAGATGATGCTGTGAAAGTGCTGCACTCAATATGCCAGCAAATTGGGAAAACTCAGCAGTGGCCACAGGCCTGGAAAAGGTCAGTTTTCATTCCAATCCCAAAGCAAGGCAATGCCAAAGAATGCTCAAACTACCGCGCAGTTGCACTCATCTCACGCTAGTAAAGTAATGCTCAAAATTCTCCAAGCCAGGCTTCAGCAATATGTGAACCATGAAATTGCTGATGTTCAAGCTGGTTTTAGAAAAGGCAGAGGAACCAGAGATCAAATTGCCAACATCCGCTGGTTCATGGAAAAAGCAAGAGAGTTCCAGAAAAACATCTATTTCTGCTTTATTGACTATGCCAAAGCCTTTGACTGTGTGGATCACAAGAAACTGTGGAAAATTCTGAAAGAGATGAGAATACCAGACCACCTGATCTGCCTCTTGAGAAATTTGTATGCAGGTGAGGAAGCAAAAGTTAGAACTGGACATGGAACAACAGACTGGCTCCAAATAGGAAAAGGAGTACATCAAGGCTGCATATTGTCACTCTGCTAATTTAACTTATATACAGAGTACATTATGAGAAATGCTGGGCTGGAAGAAGCACAAGCTGGAATCAAGATTGCCGGGAGAAATATCAATAACCTCAGATATGCAGATGACACCACCCTTATGGCAGAAAGTGAAGAGGAACTCAAAAGCCTCTTGATGAAAGTGAAAGAGGAGAGTTAAAAAGTTGGCTTAAAGCTCAACTTTCAGAAAACGAAGATCATGGCATCTGGTCCCATCACTTCATAAGAAATAGATGGGGAAACAGTGGAAACAGTGTCAGACTTTATTTTTTGGGGCTCCAAAATCACTGCAGATGGTGATTTCAGCCATGAAATTAAAAGATGCTTACTCCTTGGAAGGAAAGTTATGACCAACCTAGATAGCATATTCAAAAGCAGAGACATTACTTTGCCAACAAAGTTCCGTCTAGTCAAGGCTATGGTTTTTCCAGTAGTCATGTATGGATGTGAGAGTTGGAGTGTGAAGAAGGCTGAGCGCCGAAGAATTCATGCTTCTGAACTGTGGTGTTATAGAAGACTCTTGAGAGTACCTTGGACTGCAAAGAGATCCAATCAGTCCATTCTGAAGGAGATCAGCCCTGGGATTTCTTTGGAGGGAATGATGCTAAAGCTGAAACTCCAGTACTTTGGCCACCTCATGGGAAGAGTTGACTCATTGGAAAAGACTCTGATGCTGGGAGGGATTGGGGGCAGGAGGAGAAGGGGATGACAGAGGATGAGATGGCTGGATGGCATCGCTGACTCGATGGACGTGAGTCTGGGTGAACTCCAGGAGTTGGTGATGGACATGGACACCTGGCGTGCTTCGATTCATGGGGTCGCAAAGAGTCGGACATGACTGAGCCACTGAACTGAACTGAACTAACCTAAAAACCAAGCCAAGAACAGATATATATTGAATCTCATGCTTCTCTGTATCTACTAAGTGGGAAAAAATCTCAGTTCATCCAAAGGAGGTTTTATATTGTGGCATTTGTATGTTTTGTTTTTAATAATTAACACTTGAGGTACTTATCTTTATTTGCAAAAAGGATAGTGACCATCAGTTTCATAAAATCTGTAGAAGACATTTTCACTCATCAAGAGAAGCAGGTAACCTCCTGTTAGCTCGAGTTTGGTGAGGTGTTAGTATGGATGGGGAGCAGTAGAGTCCAGGTGTGTCTGTGATGTTCTACCTGTATGAATGAGTAGGATGGTAGGACATGGGGAGGCAGAAGAGGAAGTGATGAGTTTCCTAGACAAGGCTTCAGACGTTTTATGGTTTGAGGCCACTCATGAAATGAAGTCATTCAACAGTCTTGTTGCGAAGCTGGTCTCCGGTATATTGATAATTGAATAACTATACTATATACCTGAAACTAGCTCATAATTTTAAATCAACTATACTTCAATATGTTTTTTTAGAAATTGTGGATAATTTCCACCTGATGAGATGCCAGAAAAATTTGGAGGGAGGTGTGTTTGAAAGGATCTTGATGAAAGAACAAGAATTTCTTTATCTAAATCTAGCTGTGATTTGAATTTGATCAAAGATAGTTTCAAAGAGAATCTCTCATTCCCAGGTCATTAAAGTGAAGCGTGGTGTGAGCAGGAGTTTAGGGTCACATGGAGGATTCCCTTTGCCAGGATGTGTGACCACAGAGCCCAGGAGGCAGTAGTTTCCTTGCATCCAGCCTCCCCTTACTTTCTCTGCCATGTGTCTGTCTCTGCTTCCCCAGCATGGAGCCCGGTATTTTCCCACTTAGCATTTTCTCTCCGGGGACTCTGGACCATCCGGGCGTGCAAAGCTGAACAGAAGTTTCAGGAGCTGTTTGATGCACACCAGGATTTGCACTCAGGTCTGTAAGTTCCTGGAGATGATTTCTAAAGATGGCATGTTCTGCCTTCTGAGGCTGACCTCCCTTTCAGGTGGCCTGGCTGGCCAGTCCCTGTCTCTGTGCTTCCCCTCATCTCCCTCTGCACACCTGCCTCCCCCACCCCTTCCTCTCAGCATCCCCTCAGTGCTTCCTTCTTCCCTGTCATCCCCTGCTTTTCTCCTCTGACTGGCGTGCATTGTTCTTGTGTCACTGTGCCCTGTGGACTTCTGTTTCTTTAGGGCAAGAGTCAGCAAACTTTTATTTTTTGTGAAGATCCAGACAGAAAATATTGTAGGGTTTGTGTGCTATACTGTGTCTGTTGCAACTACTCACCTTTGCTGTTGTAGCACAAAGACAGGCTAAAATAATACATCAGCAAATGGCGGTTTCTGTATTCCAATAAAACTTTATTTTCAGAACCATGTGGTGGCTGTTTTTGTCCTCCAGGCTGTGGTTTGCTGACTCTTTTCAGAGCATGGAGGGTAATAGATGTGACTGAGGAAATAATTTCCTGATTTGCCACCCACTTGATTGTTTTTAATCAGTGAAGTTTTTTTCCTAGGTAGAAAGTTCAGAATTTCCTCTTAGTCTATAAAATCCGAGCCAAACTTTCCAATAATTCTTGTATTTTGAAGATAAAAATGTCATTTTAAAGGTAATTAGCCTCCAATTAAAATAAATAAATTTATATTAAAAAAAAAAGTCACATCCAGATCCTATTAGCTGATGGTCAAATAGACACTGGCTCCTAAGAATAAACACTGCAGGGCCCTGTAGTGAGGGCAGAAGGTGCTGGAAACAGTGTGAGCTGTGCTCTGCTGTGTGAGAGCTAGGAACAGTCAGCTCTATGAGAGAATAATCTTCACGCTGAGGCCCAGCACTGCAGGAAATGCACTGATGAGGTGATTTGCCATCTTCCTTCTTGTGGTCCTGTTTCTGTTGATAACCTGTGGGTTGAAGTTTTCAGTGCATGCTTCCTGGTCTGATTCATCTGTGTCCCATATGTTGTCGTGTGTTAGAACCTAGTTTTCTAGAATCTTCAGGTTCCTTGGGTGTGTAACTTTGCTGTCTTACCTGTGTAAAATCTTCTGTAGCTCAACTGAGAAAATGCATTCCCTCATGAGAAGCAGCTAACATGTTTTTTCTGTTTATGTATTACACTTAATATGGTTCACAAATGCAGAGGCTTGGTTCCTGCTTTTGATGACGTCCCGATGGCTCGCTGTGTATCTGGATGTCATCTGTGCCATCTTTGTCACCCTTGTTGCCTTTGGAGCCCTGATTCTGGCAGAAAGTAAGTACAGATGTGAATATTTGTGGTATGTTTACAGTTTATAGCTTTGTTTATAGTTATTAAACTCTTGTCATCTTGTCTAATATATACTCGTTGGTTCTAATGAGTTGTATTAAAGTGTCTGCAGCGTGTGACTCCACAATGTCCATGTGAAGTCATTTGTGTCTTGATGAGAACTTTTATCTTTTTTTTCCATTTACTTATTTATTTACAGTAGGTCCTTGTTCAGACCATTTAAATTTTTTTTTGATTGCATATGGTTGATTTATGATGTTGTGTTAATTTCAGGTATATAGCCAAGTGAATCTGTTATACATATATCCACTTTTTAAAAGATTATTTTTTCATATCCCATGAACATTGGGGTGCATGTATACCTTTTTTTAGTAATTTGCATTTTGATTAATACTTGAAATGAATTGTCCTTTAGAAAAGAATTTCTGTTTTTCACTTTGGGAATCTTTAGGAGCAAAGACCAGGTATGACGTGCCTGCTCCAGCAGACCTGTGGTGCCTTGGGCCCCTGCCTTGGCTCACCCAGGCCATTCTTTCATTTTTATGTTAAGCTTTATTTGGGTATAGTTCATCTACAGTGTTGTCTTAGTTTCTGATGTACAGCAAAGTCAATCTGCTATACATATACATATATCCACTCTTTTTTAAATTCTTTTCCCATATAGATCATTACAGAGTTCTCTGTACTTTACAGTAGTTTCTTATTAGTTATCTTTTTAATATTTTAAATATAGTAGTATGTATGTGTCAGTCCCAGTCTTCCAATGTATCCCTTCCCTCCCTTATCCCCTGGTAATCATGTTTATTTTCTATATCTGTTACTCTACTTCTGTTTTGTAGATAAGTTCATTTGTAGCCTTTTGTTATATTCCATATGTAAACAATATCATATTCTATTTTTCTCTTACTTCACTCAGTCTGAAAATCTCTAGGTCCAGCCATGTTGCTGCAAATGGCATTATTTTGCCCTTTTTAATGGCTGGGTAACATTCCATTGTATGTATGGCACCACATCTTCCTTGTCCATTGCTCTGTTGACAGGCCTTTAGGTTGCTTCCATGTCCTGGCTGTTGTAAATAGTGCTGCAGTAAATATTAGGGTGCATGTATCCTTAGGAATTATGGTTTTCTCTGGATATATGTCCTGGAGTGAGATTGCTGGATCATATAGTAGCTCTATTTTTAGTTTTTAAAGGAACCTCCATATTGTTCTCCATAGTGGCTGTGCCAGTTTACATTCCCACCATCAGTGTAGGAGGGTTCCCTTTTCTCCACATCCTCTTCAGTACTTATTGTTTGTATACTTTTTGATGATGGTCATTCTGACTGGTGTGAGGGGAAACCTCACTGTAGTTTTTTGCTTTTTTCATTTTTTCCCACTGTAGTTTTGATATGCATTTCTCTAATAATTAGAGATGTTGACCATCTTTTCACATGCTTTATGGCCATCTGTATGTTTACAGGATAATGTCTGTTTTAATTTTCTGCCCATTTTTTGATTGGGTTGTTTATTTATTTTTTATATTGAACTGCATGAACTGCTTGTATATTTTGGAGAGTAATCCCTTGTCAGTCACTTCATTTGCAAATACTTCCCCCATTCTGCAGGTTGTCTTGGTATTTTTTTATGTTTTTTTTTTTTTTTCCTGTGCAAAAGTTTTTAAGCTTAATTGGGTCCCGTTTATTTGTGTTTCATTTATTTTCATTGCTCTAGGAGGTGGGTAAAAAAGTTTGCTGCAATTCATGTCAGAGTTTCCCCTATGTTTTCATCTAAGAGTTTTCTAGTGTCTGGTCTTACATTTATGCCTGTAATCTATTTTGAGTATATTTTTGTTATGGTCTTAGGGAGTGTTCTGATTTTATTCTTTTACATGTAGCTGTCCAGTTTTCCCAGCACCAATTATTAAAGAAACTCTCTTTTCTCCATTGTGTATTCTTGCTTCCTTTGTCATAGGTGACACAGGTGCATGGGTTTATCGCTGGGCTTTCTGTCCTGTTCCATTGATCTACATTTCTGGGTTTGGTGCTAGTAGTCTACTGTTTCAATTACTATAGCTTTGTAGTATAGTCTGAAGACAGGGACCATGATTCCTTCTAGCTTCATTTTTCTTCTTTTTCTCATGATTACATTGGCTATTCATGGTATTTTGTGTTTCCATACAAAATGTAAACTTTCTTGTTCTAATTCTGTGAAAAATGCCATTGGCAATTTGATAGGGATTGCACTGAATCTGTCGGAGAAGGCAATGGCAACCCACTCCAGTACTCTTGCCTGGAAAATCCCATGGACAGAGGAGCCTGGTAGGCTGCAGCCCATGGAGTCGCTAGGAGTCGGACACAACTGAGCGACTTTCACTTTTCACTTTCATGCATTGGAGAAGGAAATGGCAACCCACTCCAGTGTTCTTGCATGGAGAATCCCAGGGACGGGGGAGCGTGGTGGGCTGCCGTCTCTGGGGTCGCACAGAGTCGAACATGACTGAAGCGACTTAGCAGCAGCAGCAGCAGCAATGAATCTGTAGATTGCTCTTGAGTAGTTTGCTTGTTTGTTTGTTTGTTTGTTTACAGTAGGTCTTCATTGAGATCTTTTATCTTTTTATCTTTCTTTGAATGGGCTGGGGTCTACATAACTGTAGCAAGATGATCTTCTGAAAATCCCAGGTAGTGTCTTATAGCTGGATAGAGAGAACCAGCTTTACTGTTAAGCTTTTTGTACAGATTAGGTTTTAGGTTTTAGCTTTAGGGCTACTTGGATCCCTTCATTGTAGGGGTCTGAGAAAGATTCTCTATAGCAAAAACAGTATACTCACTGCTATGTGGGTCCCAGATGAGCAGCTGTTGGAAAGTGTGGCATGAATTCACCATCCCTCACTATTCCATAGAAATAGCCCAGAATCACAGTCTTTGATAGTGGAAAAATGAGAGTAATATTTTAGATTTAAAAGCACTGGCTCTTAGAACCCACTGCCTTGATTTTGTGATTTCAACTGCAGCTACCTTGGTTGTAGAGAGTGAAATTACATAATGATAATCAAAGCATAAGGACAAAAATCTGAACAATGGCATCCTCAACTATATTATACTGTCAAGTGTATCTCTATCCAGGTGGGATTAATATGGATAAAGGACAAAGAGAAGGTCCTGTGGTAAGGACCTAAGAGAAGCAGAAGAGATTAGGATGAGGTGGCAAGAATATACAGAAAAACTGTACCAAAAAGATCTTAATGACCTGGATAATCACAATGGTGTGGTCACTCATCTTGAGCCAGACATCCTGGCGGGTGAAGCTAAGTGGACCTTAGGAAGCATCACTACGAACAATGTTAGTGGAGGTAATGGAATTCCAGCCTAGCTATTTCAAATCCTAAAAGATGATGCTGTTCATGTAATATGCCAGCAAATTTGGAAAAGTTAGTAGTGGCCATGGACTGAAAAAGATCAGTTTTCATTCCAATCCCAAAGAAATGCAATACCAAAGAATGTTCAAACTATCATACAATTGTACTAATTTTACATGTTGGTAAGGATATACTCAACATCCTTCAAACAAGATTTCAACAATATGTGAACTGGGAACTTCCAACGGTACAAGCTGGGTTTAGAAAAGGCAGAGGAACCAGAGATCAAATTGCCAACATTTATTGGATCATAGAGAAAGCAAGACTATGTGAAAGGCTTTGACTCTGGATCACAATAAACTGTGGAAAATTCTGAAAAAGATAGGAATACCAGACCATCTTACCTGTCTCCTGAGAAACCTGTAAGCAGGTCAAGAAAAAACAGAACTGTACATGGAACAATGGACTGGTTCAAAACTGGGAAAGCAGTATGACAAGGTTATATGTTGTCACTATGTTTATTTAACTTATGTGCAGAATACCTCATGCAAACTGCCAAGCTGGATGAAGCTCAAGCTGATATCAAGATTGCTGGGAGAAATATCAATAACTTCAGATATGCAGATGATACCACTCTAATGGCAGAAAGTGAAGAGAAACTGAAGAGCCTCTTGATGAAAGTGAAAGAGCAGAGTGAAAAAGCTGGCTTAAAACTCAGCATTCAAAGATCTAAGATCATGGCATCCGGTCTCATCACTTCATGGCAAATAGATGGGGAAACGTTGAACCTAGTGACAGATTTTGTTTACTTGGGTTCCAAAAATCACTATGAACTGTGACTACAGCCATGAATGAAAATACGTTTGCTTCTTGGAAGAAAAGCTATGACAAATATATACAGAATATTAAAAAGCAGAGACATCACTTTGCCAACAAAGGTCCATATAGTGAAAGCTATGTTTTTTCCAGTAATCATGTAAGAGTTGTCAATGGATGTAAAAGTTGGGCCATTGAGAAGGCGGAGGGCCAAAGAATTGATGCTTTCAAGTTGTAATGTTGGCAAAGACTCTTGAGAGTCTCTTGGACAGCAAGGAGATCAAATTAGGAAATCCTAAAGGAAATCAACCCTGAATATTCAAAAAAAGGACTCATGCTGAAGCTCCAATACTTTTACCACCTGATGCAAAGAGCTGATTCATTAGAAAAGACCTTGATACTGGGAAAGATTTAAGGCAGGAGGAGAATGAGGTGGTAGAGCATGAGATGGTTAGATAGCATAACAAACTCAATGGACATGAATTTGAGAAAACTCTGGGAGAAAACAAAGGACAGGGAAGCCTGGCATGCTACAGTCCATGGTGTCACAGAGTCAGACATGACTTAGTGATTGAACAATAACTTTGTTAGCTCTTTCTAAATTCACAATAACTTTTAAAAAATTTATTTATTTATTTGGCTGTACTGGGTCTTAGTTGGGGCACGCAGGATCTTTAGTCTTAGTTATAACAGGCAGGAATTTAGTTGCAGGATGTGAACTCTTAGTTGTGGCATGTGGAGTCTCTTTGCCTGACCAGGGATCGAACCTGGGCCCCCTGCATTGGTCATTCAGAGTCTTAGCTATTGGACCACCAGGGAAGTCCCTCATAGTGTGTGTGTGTATGTGTGTGTGTGTGTTTACTATATTATTGTCTCATACAACAGAACTAATATTATGAGTGATAATATCATTACATGCCAATGATTTAAATATTATAAAGGAGTCTTCTCACTACTATATAATAAAATAGATAACTAAAAAGGACCTACTGTATAGCACAGGGAATTCTATTTAATACTCTGTAATAACATATATATTAAAATAATTTTAAAAGGCAGATTTTATATATATATATATATATATCTGACTAATTCACTTTACTATACACCTGAAACTAACACAGCTTTGTAAATCAACTATACTTCAATAAAAATCATAACAATAAAGGAGTCTTCTTTGTAAAATGACAGAAGGACCTGTGTGAGGGGTTGAGAAGTAGACTCACTTTATTCCTCTTCTTCCTCATTTAGCTTTGGATCTCGGGCAGGTTGGCCTGGTCCTGTCTCTCTCTCTCGTACTCACGGGGATGTTCCAGTGGTGTGTCAGGCAAAGTGCCGAAGTTGAGAACATGGTGATGTTTATCTTTCTGTTCTTAGCCTTTTCAGTTCTCCTTGCTGTTATACGGCATAAAAGCAATTCTTACGTAAAATAATAAAACCTTTCTTCTTTTTTTTTTTTTTAACATAATCTTACAAAGTTTTTTTATGTTCTCCTCCATCTGCTTAAGGGCTTCCCTGGGTCTCAGATGGTAAAGAATCCGCCAGTAATACAGAGCCACAAGAGACAAAGTTTCTATTGCTGCATTGGAAAGATCCCCTGGAGAAGGGAATGGCTACCCACTCCAGTATTCTTGCCTGGAGAATCCCCATGAACAGAGAAGCCTGGCAGGCTATAGTCCATGGGGTTGCAAAGAGTTGGACATGACTGACTAACTTTCACTTTCACTTTCCATCTGCTTAAAGTTAATAAAAATATATACATATTTTCTCACATATGTATGCCATGTCAGAAGATTTTACATTCATCACAAACTGTCTTCAAATAAAATAAATGTCTCTGTAGGAGAGAGGTTCTGAAATTTTGGAGACAATGTAAACTAATTTCTTAGCAGCTTATTTATCTTTGCTTCTTATTTTTGGTAAAAGAAAAGAATCCAGTATTTTAAGGTTTATTTAATTAATATTTCTCTCCACCCCCCCCCCATTTTATCACTTATTCTTGTGTGTGTTGAACACCTGAATTTGCTGGTGGCCCTTCTTCCTGGTAGGTAGGCTTCCTCTCAGAATGTGCTCTCAAAGGTGTGGAATTATGGTTGTTTATGGCATCACTGACTCGATGGACGTGAGTCTCAGTGAACTCCGGGAGTTGGTGATGGACAGGGAGGCCTGGCATGCTCCAATTCATGGGGTCACAAAGAGTCGGACACGACTGAGCGACTGATCTGATCTGATCTGATCTGAAGAGACCTTAGTCAATAAGTAAATTATATACTTTTGAATATTTTTACCTCTCCTACAGGGAGAAAAATAATAAAAAAGAAGTTTTTCCATTCATTTCTGCTAACAGAGTTAAAAGTGACTATTACAATGATGTTTGATGACTGTCCAGTTCTGGACATCTGTAACACGTGACCCTTCTGTAGCCACACATACTGATTGATGTCCATAAGTGTTTTTTTCTTTCAAAAAAAACTTTTGCTTTTTTTTATTCAGATATGAAAGGTGGATCAATAAAATCTTACCATTCATTTCTCTTAATTTTTTTAGCTTTTATATAAAATTGAAGAAAGTAGTCGTGTGTAAAAGTGTTGAAGATGATGAACAAGTTTACAGATCATCCAAGGCCTCATCAGACTCCTACTTCTGTCCTTTATGGATTTTGAGACCTGAGATATTCTGAACCATAGAAAAGCAGGAGGTTTCATTTACAGTCTCTGAACACCCATAAGCTAGATCCTCTGATACTAACTCATGTGGTGTCATATGTCTTTCAGATGATTTCAGTAGAAAGGGGGATTGAATATACAGACCTTGAGAAAGAAGCACCCTGGGAACTTGAGTATCGTCCACCACCATTCTGGCCCACCAATGGAAGGATTTTATTTTCCAGTGTGAACTTCAGATATAACTCGGACAGTCCTCTGGTATTGAGGAACCTGAAAGAATTCCTTTACTCAGGAAAAAAGGTTAGTTTAAGCCATTTGCCTCTTTAAATCCAGCTAAAGATTTAGCACCACCTCTGTTCTTGGCTTCCTTATCACTATGTCAGGGGGACTGTTTGCTCCTAATGGATGCAAATCAGTGACATTGTAGGTGAATCTTTCTTGGAAACTCATCATGGAATGGGGACTCCAGCAAATTTTCCCCTGTGTTGTGAGCTCCCTCATGGTGGTTGATGGGCCCTGGGATCCGGGGCTCCGTTTTAACCTGACCCAGGACACTACATGTGACACCTGATTATTCATACAAAGTCTGGGATGTCAGCCTTGTCTTCCTGGCCCTAACTCTCCAATATCTCATTCCTTTCCATCTTTTCTTGTTTGTATTTCTGAAATCTCCTCCTCCTCCCATGTTGCCCTCTGGTTGCAGCCTCCTTCCCTGTCCCTTAGCCCTTCCTGTAGCCTTGTCCTGCTCTCACCCACACTGAGCTGCCAGCCCCCTGCCCTCCCCCCACAGACTGCTTCCTTCTTAACCCAGATCTGATCCTTACTGGCCTGGGTGAGCTGCTGCTGGAACCTAGCATAGCCTCAAGTCCACTCCAGCAGGGGCCATGGGGTGACCTTGTGTCCACCAGAGAAGAGCCTGAATAATGACCCAGTCAGGAGTGAGGAACCAGGGCCTCAAATGGAGACAGGGTCTAGGGACTGGCTCAAAGTCAAAAGCAAATTGAAGGGAGCAGAGAAGATCCATGTGAAAGATGGCAGAGAGGCTTGTGACCTGGACCTGCCAGCATCCATGTCTGCTGGTGATGTCCCTTCCACACTCAACCTGAGGCCCTCAGCTGGGACCAGGACAGAGTCTTGAAGAAGAGACTAAACAAGAACTGGCAAGGTGGTTGGAAGCTCTTCCCCACCTCCCTCTGCTGCAAGTATGTCTCTGACATACACACCCTCCCCTGCACTGGGATTGTGTGTAGTTTCTCCCAAAGCACCATGTCCTCCCTGTTCCCAGCATGCACGCTGCCCCTCTACCTCAGAGACCCAGGCCCTCTGTCATCTGGATGGTGAAAATCCCCTCATTTTCTGAGTCAAGTCTAGTGCATCTTTGAGACCCTTGGTTTAATATACGCTTATATATACTAATATGCTAATATATACTATATATTTTTAATATGCATACTTAATATCAGTTCAGTTCAGTTCAGTCACTCAGTTGTGTCCGACTCTTTGTGACTCCATGAATCGCAGCACACCAGGCCTCCCTGTCCATCACCAACTCCCGGAGTTCACTCAGACTCATGTCCATCGAGTCAGTGATGCCATCCAGCCATCTCATCCTCTGTCGTCCCCTTCTCCTCCTGCCCCCAATCCTTCCCAGCATCAGAGTCTTTTCCAATGAGTCAACTCTTCGCATGAGGTGGCCAAAGTATTGGAGTTTCAGCTTTAGCATCATTCCTTCCAAAGAAATCCCAGGGCTGATCTCCTTCAGAATGGAATGGTTGGACTTCCTTGCAGTCCAAGGGACTCTCAAGAGTCTTCTCCAACACCACAGTTCAAAAGCATCAATTCTTTGGCGCTTAGCTTTCTTCACAGTCCAACTCCCACATCCATGCATGACCACTAGAAAAACCATAGCCCTGACTAGATGGACCTTTGTTGGCAAAGTAATGTCTCTGCTTTTCAATATGCTATCTAGGTTGGTCATGACTTTTCTTCCAAAGAGCAAGCGTCTTTTAATTTCATGGTTGCAGTCACCATCTGCAGTGATTTTGGTGCCCCCAAAAATAAAGTCTGACACAGTTTCCACTGTTTCCCCATCTATTTCCCATGAAGTGATGGGACCAGATGCCATGATCTTCTTTTTCTGAATGTTGAGCTTTAAGCCAACTTTTTCACTCTCCACTTTCATAGTATATACTTAATGTACTAACATATACTTAATATACTAATATATGTTATATATATAAAACATATATACACACACTAATATATCCTTAGTGTCTTATATATTCTTTTAAGAGCATTTATGGTACACATATGTTTATGGCAGCCAAAAGTTGGAAGGAACTAAATTCTTACAATGAAGTATTATTCAGCCTTAAAAAGGAAGACAATTCTGACCTGTGGATAAACCTTGATGACATCTTGCTAAAAGAAATAAGCCAGACACAAAAGTAATAAATACTCTGATTCAATTTATGTGAGATTCCTAGAGTAGTCAAATCCAAGAAGACAGGAAGTAGGAAGGTGGTCTCCAGGGACTCAGGGAGGGGAAATGGGGAGTTGTTTGTTTAATGGGTAAGAATTTCAGTTTTACGAGGAAAAAAAAAAAATTCTCAAGCTTGGTGGCACAGAAATGTGAATGTCCTGAACAACAAACTATACACTTAAAATGGTTAAATTTTATGTGAATTTCATCATAATTAAAATAAAAGATAACACCGGTGGCATGCTTTGTAATTTGGGATCTGTATCTCATAGTACTTGAGGGTTTGTTTTTTTTTTTTAATCAGGGAGCATCTTGTTTTCATCTTTGTTCCCAGAATGTGGCATTCTGCAGGGCACAGAGAGGGTGCTGAGGGGCTGCTCAGGTGTAAGCAAGCAGAAACCAACCCACACCCACACACACACACACACATGACAACACAGTTTATAACTGAAAGAACTGCTCTTTAAAACTCTTACCACCCCAGACCCATCTAATGGCTGTAGCTGTGATTTAATGAATGAAACCGTTGTAACATGAAAGAATATTCAACTTAATGCCCAAATGCTACCCAGGGAGCAGTTTCAGTTAGTCACAGGGCAAAAGCTCCCTCCTAAGTATTTCCAGTTTCAGTGTAGGTCAGGAAAACCATGAACTGCTGTGTCAGGAAAACATTAACCACAGCTCTTGATACAATCTTGTCCCCGAGAGCACTGTATGTGATGTTTACTCACTCTCAGACAACGTGTCTGTCAGATTTTCTGTTGTAAATGTAATTCTGTTAACCTGCACTTGTCTTACATTTCCCCCAAAGCCATAAAATATGAATTATCTAAGAAACTTTGCAGGACAACTTAGGAACATAACAGATTCTTATTCTTCCTTCTTAAAACCTGCAAATCATAGGATTATTGAGATTATAAAATGTTTGAGGGAAAAGAGAATTTGGAGACTAAATTAATAACTGAAGTAACTTGTCTTTTGATCTGTGCCTTGGTCCACTCTCAGCGTCACTGTTAGCTTCATTTCTGTGTTTGAAGATGACACCCAGGCAGCGTGTTCATGAAGTGATTTCAGTCCACTTGTGTATATGTCAGGTTCCCTCTCCTGCTCACCTGTCCCAGCCTCCATCACTCCAGGACACCCCTTTGGTGTTGGATTTGACTGAGAGAGGCTGTTGGCGGGGATGGGGGTGGGTGCAGGCAGGGGACATGGGAGTGAGCCAGCCCAGCAGAAGTGAGGCTTGATTCTCTTTCCCTCATTTCCTCTTCTGTTCCGATTCCTGGAAGTTAGAGCCAATAGGAAAGTATACTAGGTACTAGTCAGGATTTTAAATCACAGAAGAAATTTCAAGTGAAAATAAGGAACAAGGACTTCCCTGCTGCTGCAGTGGATAAGAATTTGCCTGCCAATGCAGGGACACTGGTTCAAGCCCTGGTCTGGGAAGATTCCACATGCCACAGAGCAACTGAGCCCTGTACCACAACAGTTGAGCCCATGTGCCACAACTACTGAAATCTTTGCTCAACAACAATAAAAGCCACCTCAGTGAGAGGCTCGTGCACTGTAACAAGGAGTAGCCCCAACTTGTCACAACTAGAGACAGCTCGTGCAAAGCAATCAGGACCCAGCACAGCCAAACAGAAAAAAAAAAAAAAATCAACATGAGTTAAATAGCACCCTAGACTTCCTGGTTAGAGTCTGAACATGGGCTTCATTTTTCATTTGATGATTTTGTGGTTGATTTGATCATTTTAGAGAGTCCTGGGCAATAAAATATTTTCCGCCTCTCGAGGTAGATTGATTTTGCTTTCTTTTTGCTCACAGGTGTTATTTGGATGCTACATTTTTACAGATGCTTAGTAGACCATGCTATAATGTACAAAAATATTAGTTTCCTACTTTTTTCCCCTTTTTATGTAATATTTTCTTAAAAACTGCTCCCTTCACTCCCAGATTATCCCCTTCCCCTGCCGGCTTCCTAATTCCCTGTGACTCAGACTGTGGTGCCAGAGTCAGCAGCACCTGCCTCTCCTGGAGCTTCTTAGAAATGCGGAGTCTCAGGCTCACCCAGACCTCCTGACTCAGATTCGTATCTGAACATGACCTCCACCTTTCTCTCCCATGGGCAGTTTTTGATGAGTGATAACCTGTGATTCCCAAGAAATGTCCTTTGACAGTTTGAAATTGAACTCAAGAATTCCCAAATCTCTGCTGCTAACTGAGCAAGAGGCTCTAGAATATTCTGTGCCACTAGATTTACTTACTTTTATGCTTTTATGAGATGGTTGAATGGCATTACTGACTGGATGGACATGAATTTGAGTAAGCTCCAGGAGTTGATGATGGACAAGGAAGCGTGACATGCTTCAGTCCATGGGGTTGCAAAGAGCTGGATATGACTGAGCAACTGAGCTGAACTGATGCTTTATAAATTGCACCTTTGCATTATAATCGAATTATGTGTGATTCCACTGCATTTCTTTGCATCTTTCCAGTGGAGTCTGTCTTCATTACAGGTAGTTTTCATCCTGCTGTCTGTCCTTTCCCACATCAGCCTCCTGCAGGGACTGGAGGGATTTCCCACAGGCTCAGCCATGCCTGGACTTGGAGTCAGAGACAGCCCAGTGCAGCAGTGTATGTGTGGCTGTTTCACCACCTGATGGGATCAAAAATGAGTCCTGCTGCCCCAAGCAGGGCATGAGGTCTGTTTGGCCTGTTCCCCAGGCACCATGTGTCTCACTTAGCTGCAGGTTTCTCTCTCAATCCAGCTGTGGGTGCCGGGTCTTCCTGCTGATTATGGTCCACCTGCCCTCAGGTACCCTCTTTGCTCTCACTCACCACATGTATGCCTGACCATTAGATCTCTATGGTAGGCCTGTTTCTTTAACTGCAGCTACACCTCTCCCCACTTTCTCTGTTCTAGCTACTCAGAGACCTGATAAGATGTCAGGCCATCCAGGGGATAAGGAGGCCCATCAGCAGGTGGAAAAGAGGCCCACAGATGTGGATTTGAGTCCCATCCTGCTACTTATGGGCTCTGATATTCAGACAGACTAATTCATCTAAACTTCAATCTTTTCTTATGCAAAATGGAAGCGATAGATTGTAACCTGTAGGGTTTATGTACAACTTAATACAGATAAGGCATGTAAAACACCCAGAGTAAATGCTTGGACAAAAATGGTCATCATTTTCATAGGGTATAAAATGACCATAACCGCTTATGCTGTGGAAGGGGTTGTCTGTCCCAGGAGAATTAAGGTGTTGGCCATTTGAAGTTGTATTTATGGTTGTAGGATCCATCTGCTGTGTCTGTCTCTGTCTGATTTATCTTGTTCTTAAATAATATGATAATGAAGTGAAGAAGTGAAGTTTCTCAGTTGTGTCCGACTCTTTGCAACCCCATAGACTGTAGCCTACCAGGCTCCTCCATCCATGGGATTCTCCAGGCAAGAGTACTTGAGTGGGTTGCCGTTTACTTCTCCAGGATATTCCCAACCCAGGGATC
Source organism: Bubalus kerabau (assembly GCF_029407905.1). Lineage (NCBI taxonomy): Eukaryota > Metazoa > Chordata > Mammalia > Artiodactyla > Bovidae > Bubalus > Bubalus kerabau. The sequence continues at coordinate 73,996,149 of NC_073635.1, forward strand.
GAACCTGGGTCTTCCACATTGCAGGCAGATGCTTTACCATCTGAGCCACCAGGGAAGCTCAATATGGTAATAGATATTCCATAAATTTCTCTGGACTAAGTTAAAAATCTCAGCTCCCATGGGAGTTTCTTTCTCTCAGGACACCACAGGTAATACAATTAATAAAAAGTCAAGTCCAATACAGATCCTGATGTCAATATATGCAGTCTGGTTGAAGAAACAAGAAAATGGCTATATCAGCTTTGTAAGCTAGAAGGAGATCACAATTTTTGTAGATGCTTATAAAAATGACATAACTTCTGTTAGAGTTGCAACAAGTCCATATTAGGGGACAGGAAGAGCATTTCCAAGGAATTAGACATGTGAGACAGACTTAGTGGTATGTGGTTAGGGTTGCAGCAGGTGGAAATGCGTGTGAAAGGCATTCTGAGAGGTGAGACCAGCATAAGCAAAAGCGTGATGCCCTGATCCAGTGAATGAAGACCTAGACACCTGCAAAGCATCCGGGAAAATGAACTACCAAGTGTATAACACGCAGTTTTACATCCAACCCTCACAACTAGCTAGTGATGCCAAGGAAGCTGACTCGTGTACATGAAGGATGGAGAGGTTAGAGAGGACAGTTTTGTAGAAGAGGTGTCCTGGGGTGGATTGTTGGGTGCTGAGCTGGCATTTAGGAGTTTAATCTGAGAAATGAGAGCACATGGACCAGAGGGGGCAGGTGCAGGGGGCAGGGAGCCAGGAGCTGTTATGCCTCCAGCAAGACATCCTGGGAAAGTGATTCCACTTTTTGTGATCAAGTTGATGTTGATTAAAACAGAGCTCAGTTCAGTTCAGTCCCTCAGTCATGTCTGACTCGTTGCGACCCCATGAATCGCAGCACACCAGGCCTCCCTGTCCATCACCAGCTCCCGGAGTTCACTCAGACTCACGTCCATCAAGTCAGTGACGCCATCCAGCCATCTCATCCTCTGTCGTCCCCTTTTCCTCCTGCCCCCAATCCTTCCTAGCATCAGAGTCTTTTCCAGTGAGTCAACTCTTCGCATGAGGTGGCCAAAGTACTGGAGTTTCAGCGTTAGCATCATTCCTTCCAAAGAATACCCAGGACTGATCTCCTTTAGGATGGACTGGTTGGATCTCCTTGCAGTCCAAGGGACTCTCAAGAGTCTTCTCCAACACCACAGTTCAAAAGCATCAATTCTTCGGCGCTCAGCTTTCTTCACAGTCCAACTCTCATACCCATACATGACTACTGGAAAAACCATAGCCCTGACTAGACGGACCTTTGTTGGCAAAGTAATGTCTCTCCTTTTCAATATGCTATCTAGGTTGGTCATAACTTTCCTTCCAAGGAGTAAGCGTTTTTTAATTTCATGGCTGCAGTCACCATCTACAGTGATTTTAGAGCCCCCAAAAATAAAGTCTGACACAGTTTCCACTGTTTCCCCATCTATTTCCCATGAAGTGGTGGGGCCAGATGCCATGATCTTCTTTTTCTGAATGTTGAGCTTTAAGTCAACTTTTTCACTCTCTACTTTCACTTTCATCAAGAGGCTTTTTATTTCCTCTTCACTTTCTGCCATAAAGGTGGTGTCATCTCTGCTGGATCATCGAAAAAACAAGAGAGTTCCAGAAAAACATCTATTTCTTTTTTAATGACTATGCCAAAGCCTTTGACTGTGTGGATCACAATAAACTGTGGAAAATTCTGAAAGAGATGGGAATGCCAGACCACCTGACCTGCCTCTTGAGAAACCTATATGCAGGTCAGGAAGCAACAGTTAGAACTGGATGTGGAACAACACACTGGTTCCAAATAGGAAAAGGAGTACATCAAGGCTGTATATTGTCACCCTGCTTATTTAACTTATATGCAGAGTACAGCATGAGAAATGCTGGCCTTGAAGAACCACAAGCTGGAATCAAGATGGCTGAGAGAAATATCAAAAACCTCAGATATGCAGATGACACCACCCTTATGGCAGAAAACAGAGCTATAACACCTGGATTTGTGAACATGCAGGGAAATGGGTGGTTGTAGAAAATGGTATCATACTTCTGGAGGGTAGGTTAGCAGCTTAACAGCTTCCTCTGAAAGTGTTCATACTTTGTTGTTGTTGTTTAGTCACCTAGTCGTGTCTGACTCTTTGTGACCCCTTGGACTGACACACACCAGGCGGCTTCTCTGTCCCTCACTGTCTCCTGCAGTTTTCCCAAGTTCATGCTCATTGTGTCAATGATACCATCCAGTCATCTCATCCTCTGTCATCCCCTTCTCCTCCTGCCTTCAGTCTTTCCCAGCATCAGGGTCTTTTCCAATAAGTTGGCTCTTTGTGTAAGGTGGCCAAAGTATTGGAGCTTCAGCATCAGTCCTTCCAGTGAATATTCAGGACTGATTTCATTTAGGGTTGACTAGTTTGATCACCTTGCTTTCCAAGGGGTTCATACATGACTCTCAGAAATTCCACATCTGAGATTTTTTGTTAAGGAAATGATTAAAGTTGTTTTCAAAGATTTAGCTTCAGGGATATTTAACACAGAGTTATTTATAATAGCTAACTATTTGACACTGCCTAAATATCCAGCAACAGAGGATTTGTTAAATAAATGATCACATGTACTATAATATTATGCAACTATTAAATAAATATTTTAGAAATACAAAATTAAAACACATATAACAGTATGTTCACATTAATCATCTTTTCTTTAAATATGTGAACTTGTATCTTTAAGCACACATAGAAAAAAAATACAAGAACACACACAGAAGCCTAGAAAGTAAAAACATTTTAAGAAATTTTTTTTCAAAGTGCTAGGCTATAGCTACTATTTATTTACTTTTCAAATTCATTTGCACCAATTATGATTAAGGACAGAGTTTATTTTGTTTTTAAACACTGTGAGCCTGGGAAAGATGTAATGAGAGTAAAGTGGGGAAGACGGATGAAGGGGTGGTTTTGTGTGGAGCATTGGGTGTTGATTATGCTGAGTTTGATGTGTGAAGAGAGATCCAGGAGCAAGTGTCTAAGCAGTGCATCATCAGAGAGCAACCTGGTTGGAAAAACAGAAAGGGGCCACTGCAAGCAAGTAACAGAAGATTTTCTCCAAGTGTCTTTATAATTGTATCTGTTCTTTATTTTTGACTGGGCTGGGTCTCTGTTGCTTCTTGGGCTTTTCTCTAGTTGCCGTGTGTGGGCTTCTCACTGTGGTGTCTTCTCTTGTTAACAGCATGGGCTATAGAGTGCGAGGGCTTCAACAGTTGAAGCAAGTAGGCTCATAGTTGTGGTTCCCGGGTTCTAGAGCACAGGCTCGGTAGTTGTGGCACACAGACTTAGTTGCTTCACAGCATGTGGCATTCTCCTGGACTAGGAATTAAACCCATGTCTCCTGCATTGGCAGGCAGTTTCTTTACCACTGAGCCACCAGAAAAGCCCCCAAGTGTCTTTAGATTGAAGAATCTGAGCTTACTGATACTGGTGACACTCTCCATGGGCAATTGGTAAAACCCTTTGTTTACCCAGCAAAGACATTTAGACTATAGCTTTGATGACTGAACTCTAGGAATAATCAGAGTCAGGTTTTCTTTGAGTTGCATTTTTCTTTTGGGGGGTCTGAGGCCATGCAGCATGTGGGATCTTAGTTACCTGACCAGGGATTGAATCCATGCCTCCAGCAGTGGAAGCACAGAATCTTAACTGCTGAACTGCCAGGGAAGTCCCCTGGTTTTTAGTTTTCTTAGCTGGAGTTTGGAACTCGCATTCCTGTGGTCATGAGCAGTCCTTGTAGCCCCTACATATCTCAGTCCATTTGCCCAAAGTTTACAAATGTTCCCATTTGCACAGATGGATCAGTTTCGGTGGAGCTGATAACATGGGAACATACACACATTCTCACAGATCAGTTCTCACCTGTGTCCTGATGTGCGTTGATTTATGTATAAGAACACTCTGAAATATAGGCCCACTTGTTTTACTGTGCTTCACAGATAATGCTTAAAAAAAAAAAAAAGGACATTTATGGCAACACTGTGTCAGGCAAGTACATTGGCACCATTTTTCCTACAGCATTTGGTCACTTCATGTCTCTGTCACATTTTGATAATTCTTGCAATATTTCAAACCATTTAGTTATTATTATATTTATTATCCTGATATGTGACCAGTGGTTTTTAATTTTACTACATTATAAATGCTTAGATGGTTAGCATTCTTTTAACAATAACGTATTGGAAATTAAGGTATGTACATGTTTTTATATATAATGCTATTGTACATCATTAGACTACACTATAGTATAAATGTAACTTTTATTTGCACAGAGAAGCAAAACGTCGATATAACTTGCTTTATTTTGATATCCATGTGTTATGGTGGTATGGAACCAAATCCAACATATCTTTGAGGCCTGTCTGTACACAGAACACATGAGCCACATATATACACACTACAGCCTGCCTGTATGCAGAGAATGGCCCATCTATATTATATGAATTAGGGTTTAACCTAAGGTACAAAATGTCCTGAGAAGCCTCTATGCAGATCAAAAAGCAACAGTTAGAACCAGACATGGAGCAATAGATTGGTTCAAAATTGGGAAAGGAGCACCTCAAGGCTGTATATCGTCACCCTGCTTATTCAACTTACATGCAGAGTACAGCATGCGAAATGCTGGGCTGGATGAAGCACAAGCTGGAATCAAGACTGCCAGGAGAAATACCAGTAACCTCAGATAAGCAGATGATACCACCCAAATGGCAGAAAGCAAAGAGGAACTAAAGAGCCTTTTGACGAAGGTGAGAGGGGAGAGTAAAAAAAGTCAGCTTAAAACTCAACATGAAGAAAACTAAGATCATGGCTTCTGGTTCTATCATTTCATGTCAAATAGATGGGCAAACAATGGAAACAGTGATAGACTTTATTTTCTTAGGCTCTGAAAGTGACTGTGGATGGTGACTGCAGCCATGAAATTAGAAGATGCTTCTTCCTTGGAAGAAAAGCTATGACAAACCTAGACAGCATATTAAAAAGCAGAGACATTGCTTTGCCGACAAAGGTGCATATAGTCAAAGCTATGGTTTTTCCAGTAGTCATGTACGGATGTAAGTGATGGGTCATAAAGAAGGCTGGGCACTGAAGACTGGATACTTTTGACCTGGTGCTGGAGGAGACTCTTGAGAGTCCCTTGAACAGCAAGGCGATCAAACCAGTCAGTCCCAAAGGAAATCAGTCCTGAATATTCATTGGAAGAACTGATGCTGAAGCTCCAATACTTTGGCCACCTGACACGAAGAGCCAACTCATTGGAAAAGACCCTGATGCTGGGAAAGACGGAAGGCAGGAGGAGAAGGAGATGACAGGGGATGAGATGGTTGGGTGGCATCACTGATTCAATGGACATGAGTTTGAGCAAACTCCAGGAGATAGTGAAGGACAGGGAAACCTGGCATGCTGCAGTCCATGGTGTTGCAAAGAGTTGGACACTACTGAACAATAACAAGATGTCTTATAGTCTTTGTATTATCTTTTTAAGATAATAAAACTAGCTGAACCCACTTTTCTTATGTTTAATCTCTATAAACATAAATTCTTTTTTGAAATGCCATGATTGATTTGATAGACTAAGATGTGAAACTTCAGAGGTTTTCAAATCAGAAAACCTGAAAAGTTCTAAACATTCTGATTATATAACTCAGAAAGATTTAGTTGTTCTTTTTTTAAAGCCATGAGTTTTAAACCTTTACTGAATTACAAATGATCCAAGCATATATTACACTCTCATCAATTCCAGATTTTCAGTACAGATGAAATAATCTCTTGGAGAGCTTCCTTCAGAAAATTTGCAGTTGGGGTTCCCTGGTGGCTCAGACGGTAGAGAATCTGCCTGCAAGGCAGGAGACCCAGGTTCTATCTCTGGGTCAGGAAGATCCACTGGAGTAGGAAATGGCAACCCACTGTAGCATTCTTGCCTGAAGAATTCCATGGGCAGAGGAGCCTGGCAGTCTACAGTCCTTGGAGTCACAAAGAGTTGGACACGACTGATTGTCTAATGCTTTCTTTCACTTAAAAATTCATTGGTAAAAAAGGCCAGTTTCTGCATATATATTTGTATGTGGTTTATTACCCACTGGCATTTTACCTAGGAAAAGGAAACGGTAACCCACTCCAGTATTCTTGCCCGAAGAATCCCATGGACAGAGGAGCCTGGCAGGCTACAGTCCATGTCGCAAGAGTTCAACAAAACTTAGTGACTAAACCACCAACCACCAGCATTTTACCTACATTGTATCGAATCTTTAATCTTACTGTTAGTGCATTTAATTTCTCTCTGCTTTGGTTTTAGTAAATAGACTGACACTTGACATGTGTTTTTCCAAGGTTCAATTTTAAGTATTAATGTATTGATAAAATGCCTTTTGAACTACTCCGATGAAAGGTCCCGTGTAAATAGCAAATATTGTTTGTGTTGTTGTTCTCATTATGTATGTTTTCTCTACTGGCCTCTGTCTTTCAAGACTGAGACCTGCATTTTATATTTGAAGATGTTTCCTTTCAAGATAAAATATAATTAAGATATTTAATATCAGGAAATTATTTCATTTTTCTACCAAAGAATAATTCCTCTTAAATAAATAACATATCCCTGAGAAAGTGAGTACTTCTTTGTGTATAATACTTCTGACTTGACTTGTTGCTATCTCTGTAAAATTACCCATGTAATTCTCAAGGTCAAATTACCAGGGAGTAGGAATAAAACTAATTTAAAAGCTGACTTTTTATGGACCACTTAGTAGACTGCTGGCTTTTCACTGCAGTCAGGTTTATTTATTTATTTTGTTATTTTGTTCCTTTATTTACGAATGTTAGTTACAAACATACACTCACATACATATATACACCACATACACATATGTGTCTCCCCCTTTAACATACCACATAATGGATACTATGTGATAATTATAGAAAACAATTTTCTGCATATTAAGCATTTAATCAGGGAAATCTGAATAGAAGGCATGAAAGTCACTATAGTTTATATTGTGTATTCTTGGGGTGATGGTGGTCTCAATCAGGGACATTTGTGAATTTCTGTCATTTTTGGTTGCCACAATTTTGTGGGTTGCGTCTGGTATCTAGTGGATTCATGGCTACTGTTAATCATCCTACAATATACAGGACAGGCCCCAACCCTCAATAATTAACTATTGGTTCAAAATGTCAGTAGGGCCTTGCTTGAGAAACTTATATTCTTTACATATAATAGAACTTTAAAAATTCATCTTCAACAATCAGGGTTCTCCTGGATTTTGTGCATCCTGTTAATTCTTCATCCCCCTGGGTCTCTTTTCAGTATGGCATCGTGGGAAGAACAGGAGCTGGAAAAAGTTCCCTCATTGCTGCCCTTTTTAGATTGTCAGAAGCTGAAGGTGGCATTTACATTGATGACATCTTGACAACCAGTATTGGACTGCACGATTTAAGGAAGAAAATGTCAGTTGCACTTCAGGTATGCCTAGCAGAGCACTCTCACATGTTCTTTTCATAAGATGTCTAAAGCTTAAGTGCTTTTAATTTTATTGGTCTTTTCAAGGTAAGTGAATGAGTTGATCCTTTTTTTCCCAATAGAGCATATATTTAGCAGCAGGTATTTTCAACAGACACTTTCATCGGATACCAGGTTTTGGTTTTTTTGTTGTTGTAGTTGTTCATTTGTTAGTTTTGTGTGCATGTGATTTAATAACTTACTGAGATAGATTTCTGGACTCAGACTTCATCAGTTTCCACAGTGTTTCCACTGATAATCACGTAATTCTGAGAACAGAAGGATAAATGATTTGCTTAGCGCTGGAGAAGTTCCTATAGGGAAACATGAATTTTATTAATAAGTGTCTTACAGATGTAATTTTGCTGTGGGAAATGAGGACATCTTTTAAAGTGATTATCTCCTTGGGGAACTTTCTGTGAAATTGTGGGGCTTTGAGAATCATAGAATATATAGATGCTTTGGGGAGACTTTGACAATTTAGTCATTAATGAATAATTTTCACCACGGAGGCAGTACAGAATAATAAGGAAGAGCAGTGGACTCAGAATTGTGTCTCTATGTACCTTGGTTTTCTCTGTCTTACAAGGCAGATAATGGTATCACCCCCTCAATCTGTTGTGAGGACAAAATAGGTCAGTAAGTGTGAAGTGTTCCATGTAGACCCATATGTGCCTGCTGTGATGGTGGAGTGCTGAGTTGGCCATCTCTTCCTGGGCTCTCATTCTGTTCTCTTTTCTTCTTCTTCGTAAAGTAGTAAAACTTTCAAGGAGAGTTTAGAGACTGGATTATATGCACAGTAGACACTCCTGTCATTCCTTGTGGTTCATTCACTCAACGTAATTCTGTGACATTTACTGAGAAATTTCTATCCTCCAGGTATATAGCCAAGGGCAACTTAGGCCATGTGTCCTCATCTATCATCCTGCCCTCTGCTTTGACAGACTTGCTGGTTTAAAAAAAAAAATGAGTTTTTATTTATATACTTAGTAATCATCTGCCCATCAAGGCAAGCTCAGAAAAATACCCCCTTGAGATGAGAAACAGAGAGGAGGTGAGACAGAATGAGCCAGGCACATGTGCTTCCTGGAATGTGGGTGTAATGTGTCCTGAAATGCCTGTTTATCAGGAAGCATGTACAACATGGCACCCAAAGGAAGGCGAATGCGGACTTGGGTATGGCTGGTGCTACCTGCCCATGACCTCAAAAATACCTGGAATTAATCTAAGTAATTTTAAAACCAAGATATTCTTTTCAGACTCTAGTGAAATGCCATCTTACACCCTTTAAGATGCCTGCTGTCAAAGAAAAGAGAGAGAAAAAATGAAAATGATAAGTACTGTCAAGGATGTAGAGAAATTAGAATCCTTGTTCATTGCTGATAGGAATGTGAAATAGTGCAGCTACTATTTCACCATGGAAATCAACTTGGTGGTTGCTCTGAAGAGTTAATGATGGAATTATCATATGACCTAGCAATTCTCCTTAAGAGTGTAAACCCAAAATAATTGGAAGAAAGGTCTTGAAGAGATACTGGAACATGCTTGTTATAGCAGCATTATTCTCAACAGCAAAAAGGTGGAGGCACCTAAGGGTCCATTGACAGATGAATCAACAAACAAAATGTGGTGTGTATACATACAGTAGAATATTACTCAGCCTTAATAAAGAATAAAATTCTAACACGTGCTACAGCACAGATGACCTTGAAAAAATTAAGCTAAGTGAAATAAGTCATTTACAAAGGAAAAATACTGTATGATTCTACTAAAAGGAGTTATCTAGGATAGCAAATTCATGGATACAATATGTAGAATGGTGGGTGCCAGCAGTGGGCAGGATAGGGGAGTTGTTGTTTAATGGGTACAGAGTTTCAGTTCTTCAAGATGAAAGGAGATCTGAGGGGGGATGGTGGTGATGGCTATACAAAAATGTGAATGTATTTAACACCACTGAACTGTGCACTTAAAGTGGTTAATCTAGCAAATTTTATGTATATTTTATCACAATTGAAAAAAATTGTTTTCAAAGGTATCCCTTTCAGGAAAAATGGGAAGAACTTTTAAGCACATTCAGCCCCCATATTTAAAGATTTCCTCTGGCTGTTAGATTTATGACTTATGGATACAGTAGAAAATAAATGAGCTTAGATTCCCAAGTTTTATGTTTTGATGGTACTCATCTCTGAAATGGCCATGTGAGATTAGTTAGTAGAAATAAAGGGCATGTCTGTAAAGTCCTTTCACATCCTTGAATGCAAAGCTGTAGAAATATCCCTGCCTTATTTTTAATGCTTCTTAAAAGAAAAAAGTTGTATGCTTGTGTACATAAAATAAATCTGTAAAGAAATAACATTAGATGATTCTTGGCTCTGCCAATAATATTTGGAAGCACATCTGAGCAAAGACTAAAAGACTAAACATGCCTTGACATCAGTATGTTTTGGTTCTATTCTGTTGGTTTCCATCCTTCCTTGGAACATGTTCTAGGTATACACTCCAGAGAGCATGTTTGCAAAATAGTGCCAAGCTTTGTATCCATGTAGATTCCACTTTATATGCCTTTGTCTCAAGGTGCAGTGTTGGTTGATTAAAAAGGGAAAATCTGGAGAGAACTTGCAATGTGTAAAGATTCCAAGGAAGCCATTCAGGAGGAGTACACTCCTGTAAGAGTGTAGTCCCAGTGTCATTGTGACCCACAGTTTATTCCTGCTCTGCCTTGTCGACTGTGGGGCCTTGATGATGTCACTTGGCTGCCAAGTGTCAACATACTCATCTTTAAACCTGGTCTGGAAATCATTGACCCACAGATTTGTGGTGAAGATGTAACTTAGTGAGATAATGTTTGTGCCCTTGTCTCATTCTTAGGAATGTTCAGTCATCAGGAACTGTTATTATTCTTAAGAATCAGGACACTGGCCTTTTGGGTATTATTTCTGCTTAAGTAAAAAGAGTAACACCTTGTGAAATGACTTTTCTCTTTAATTTCTATTTATGTGTTCATGGTCTTTGGTGATTTTCTTTATATTTATTGTTTAATAATAAAAACTGAATTGTTACATAAATATGAATAGTAAAGCAAAGAAACAGAAAATAAAAACAAAGAGACAAACAAGAAACACAACAGGAATTTTGGGGAAAAGCACCACAGAGAAATGTATCTAATATTTTCCACCAAGAACAAGAAATCAGACTAAAATTTTTTTGTATTTTGATTTCTGGCTTTCCTCCCACCAGCTTCTTTCCTGACCATCACCTTATACACACTCTTACCCCACCAAGACCTCCAGCCTTTTTCTCAGCCCTCCCCACACTCTTGACTATTTTCTTTCTCTCTTTGAGGACAGGGCCTATATCTCTCATTTCTGTTCCTCTAATGCTTGTTACAGTCCCTGACAAGTTACACGAGTATTAATAATAATTCCTAACGTTTATGAAATTTTTAACACATTTTAGTTTCTTAACCCACCATTTCCTGCTTAATTCTCACAATTTGTTGTTATCCTTATCTGATAGATTTAAAATCTGAGTCACTGGGAGCTTATCCTACTTTTCAAGTAAGGGGTAGAGCCAGGATTCAAATTTTATGTATGTCGTAGGCTGCAGTCCATGGGGTCGCGAAGAGTCGGACACGACTGAGCAACTTCACTTTCACTTTTCACTTTCATGCATTGGAGAAGGAAATGACAACCCACTCCAGTGTTCTTGCCTGGAAAATCCCAGGGACGGGGGAGCCTGGTGGGCTGCTGTCTCTAGGGTCGCACAGAGTTGGACACGACTGAAACGACTTAGCAGCAGCAGCCTCTTTTTAAAAATTGAAGTATAGCTGATTCACAGTGTTTCAGTTGTATAGTGAAGAGTTTCAGTTTTATCTCCAAAGACTCCCATGGCATCAGAGTAAAATCCAAAGTACTAGTCATATGACAGAGATCTACACTCTCCAGTCTCCACCTTGTCCACTTCTCAATTGTGTCTGACTCTTTGTGACCCCATGGACTGCAGCACGCCAGGATTCTCTGTCCATCACCAACTCCCAGAGCTTGCTGAAACTCATGTTCATTGAGTTGGTGATGCTGTCCAATCATCCCTTTCTCCTCCTGCCTTCAGTCTTTCCCAGCATCAGGGTCTTTTCCAATGAGTCAGCTCTTCACATCAGATGGCCAAAGTATTGAAGTTTCAGCTTCAGTATCAGTCCTTCCAGTGAATATTCAGGGTTGATTTCTTTTAGGATTGACTGGTTTGATCTCCTTGCAGTCCAAAGAACTCTAAAGAATCTTCTGCAACACCACAGTTTAAAAGCAGCAATTCTTCAACTGTGTTGTACTCATCAGATATTTTCACCATTTTTCCCTACCATCCCACTTGAAAGGACTCCCCAAACCATAGCAAGAATAAGTAAGTATAGAGCAAAGCCAGAAGATACTACTCCTATTGCTCTGTCCTTCATTTGGATAATATCAGTTAAGAAATGGTTTTATGCACTTGTATGTCATGGACTGATATGTGTCAGGAGAAGATACTCAAAATGTTATCCCTCCCCAACCAAGAGCCCTTTGTCTTTACAGCATCTTTCTAGCTGCAGAGGTGGAGAACGTCTGTTAGTTTGGTTGCTTGAATTTACTTGTCTAAGTGCAAAAACTTACATTCGTCTTCCCCCCAAATGAGTAGGAAGCAGTGATGCTTGTGTCTCAACACCCCATTGTAGAGAACTTAGAAAGCTGAGAGCAGACTCTGCAGAGGGAAAGCCCAGTGCTGTTTCTTTGAGTTGCCCCTCTTAGGTGAGCCAGGCCCACACTGTCTTCCCTGGATCCCTGGTCCCTGTGATCCTGTAAGCAGCAGGGAGCTTCCATGTTGGTCTCTCTTCCTCCCAGGCTCATCCCCGTCACTGCTGACCCCCCATGAACAGGTCAGAACTGGGGGAGGTGTGATGGTAACAAGGACCTGGGTAGGAGCAGAGACAGGGAAGTGGGGACATAGACCATCAGTCATGGGAGGAACATTCAAAGATGAATACTATGTTCTTAAGAAGGTACTCCTCAACTTCTGTTCAAAATTTTAGGAATAATCTAAAATGAAAGTTCTTCTTAAATAATTTCCTTAAACACAACAGGTAGCTGAAGTATGTGTGTTCTTTGTGCTCAGGATCTGAAGTAGTTAAATATATCCCCCAGAAAGACCACCAGTTGAGATTATATGCAGGGAGTAGCCTGCTTACTTGAAAGGACCTGGAAAATGGAGGGAAGATGGAGAAAGGAAGGAGGAAGAATATTGGGGACCAGCCTCCCCTCACCTGGCTACATCACTTGTGTAAACCTCATGGAGACAGCTGAAGGATGAGACATCACCAGCGTGTGGGAATCTTAAGGTTGATAATTACAAACAGTAACAAGTTTTTATAAAAATCTGAAGTAGAATGATGGTTAGTCCCCTGACAAGGAGCACTTACCATTGTTTAGATGGTTGTTTAGTCTTTGATCCTAAATTCAAGTTTTAAGGGAAACCTTAAATTTGGTCTCGAGATTTTTTTAGTTCAGTTCAATACTCATTCTGAAATATTATATGACTAGTGATTTTCAGTGTTTTGGAAGCATATTGGCCACTTAATCAACTCTGTGCGACTAAATCTCCCTTTATAATGTTTTTTTTAATTATGGATTTTACTCAGGGGTATGTCTTTTTTTGGTGGCACACCCTGAGTTTTCTGTATTCATTTCTCTCTCACCAGAAACTGAGACCATATTGAAGGAAGGTTTGGAAGGCTTCCTGAGTATCGTTCTTCCTCATGATCAGGGAAAAGAAATGTCTGCCTATCTTCATCTTTCCTCTCAGGCTTTTGTGAAGTGAGGAGGAAAGTCCAGCCCCAAGGCCAGGCAGGATTTGAACGTGGGGATTCCGAGCAGTTCCGGGCACTTGTGGAGGAGTCAGGTCTCTTCTTGTTCCCACACGTGTGCCTCCCCTTGTCCTGCCCTCTTCACTGAAAGGAGCCAATTGTGCTCTTCTCTTCTGCCCATATTCTTATGACCTGGCTTACTGAGCCTTCCAGAAGAAAATGTAAATGGGCTACATGAGCTTATGTACAGGATTCTCTCTTGAGGCCAAGAGGAGACATTTGTTTCCAGAGTAATTTACTTGTGGCTCCTCCTGAAGCAGATGAATAGGAAGAATTATTTAAATTAAAGCATCATGACACAGGTCACAGTGGGTTTCAGGTCCTCCTGGCCTTGCAGTTAATAACGAATTTGAAGCAGGCCATCCTGACACACATGTGAGAGAACGTGGGGGCCAGCTGATGCCAAAATCAGAGGTGATCTCTCCATGGACAGAGGTGCTGCAGACCCCAGGAGCTGACGTTCCCCTTGCACATGTGGGGATGTTCGTTTCACACATGTGGAGAAATTCCAGATCCTAGAAGACAGTCTGGCCAATGGAGAAAATAGCCTAGTTTATTCTTCAGTGCTAATGTGAAAATATTTAGTGGTTTGCTTTGAGGCACAAACCTCTACTAATCATGCTGTTGGTATTTCCCAGTCACACCAGGATTGACAGTTAATTTATGTAGATCTTGATGTTAAGTTTCTCATGTAATTCTTTTCTCAATTTGTGTGAGTGTTTAAACAGATATTTATTACCAGGGTGGTATTTTTTTTTTTTTAATCAAATCTTCCTTTGTCTTCAGTTTTTTCCTTAAGATGAAAAAAACTTCTTCAACACTTTCTTCTGTTAGTGTTCAGTAGTTCAGAAGATATTTTGTTGCACACTTTGTACAATGGAAAATTATTTTACAGATACTGTTTTGTAAACATACATTTGCAACTTTATTATTAATAATTAATGAATTTAGATGTTTTTGTATTTTAATTTTGACAGTCTGTACACATTAGAATAAAATAAAAAGAGGTTAAGATAATAACACTCACTGTTTTGGCATATTTAGGAACCTGTTTTATTCACTGGAACAATGAGGGAAAATCTGGATCCCTTTAATGAACATATGGATAACGAACTGTGGAATGCCTTAGAAGAGGTAATTTATTAATAGTAACTGTAATTAACTTGTTAGCATCTGTATGGAGAAGGAAATGGCACCCCACTTCAGTACTCTTGCCTGGAAAATCCCATGGACGGAGGAGCCTTGTAGGCTGCAGTCATGGGGTCGCTAGGAGTCGAACACGACTAAGCAACTTCGCTTTCACTTTTCACTTTCATGCATTGGAGAAGGAAATGGCAACCTACTCCAGCGTTCTTGCCTGGAGAATTCCAGGGATGGGGGAGCCTGGTGGGCTGCCGTCTCTGGGGTCGCACAGAGTCGGACACGACTGAAGCAACTTAGCAGCAGCAGCAGCAGCAGCATCTGTATGTGTTGGTTTACATTTAGAGCATTGCAGATAATTAAGGGGAGTGTGTCAGTTTCACTGACTTCAGTAATAGGAAAACACTGATGACATGGGTATGCTTAAAAATGTGTGTATTGATGATGATGAAAATCAACAATATAATGTGATGTTTTTATTTTAGCTATTTTCCTAAAACCCTGAACAAATAGACACATTATCTTGTCCTTAGCAGAGTACTCAATTAGATGTTAAAACTGTGAGATCAAATTCTACTAGTGATCTAGTGAATTACTCCATTACACTCCAATATTCATTTTATTCCTCTGGTCTTAGGAAACATCTCCTAAGTGGAGACAATAGTAGTTTTTCCTTATTAACTAAAAGATAGAAACAAGATCATACTAATAAACTGTAGAAGTTTCATAGGAAAGTGTTTATAAAGGTAAATTATATAGTCAGAATTAATGATGATTATTTATTGGCAAGCATGTCATTTTAATGCTGTAGCATGAATGCAGATAAGAGAACATGGGAACATCTGCTCAGCTTTATATGGGAGGTTCATTTCTAGAGAATTTTCTGTTATTTGTGTCATGTTTTCCCTTGCTCCACTTCTTTGAATTTCCTCACCCTTGCATGAAAAGAAAATTTGACTATTAAGTTGCTGTCAGTTTGTATTTTAATACAGACTATTTTGTGTATTTACACTCCTTTTACAAATAAGTTCTACAGATGCCAGAAACCCTAGACTTCTTTTTTTTTAATTAATTTATTTTAATTGAAGGCTAATTACTTTACAATATTGTAGTGGTTTTGCCAAACACAGTCTTTGCTTTTAAAAAGTAAGAATGAGCATTCCTATACATTAACGATGAAAGATCAGAAAGAGAAGTTAAGAAAAACATCCCATTTACCATTGCAACAAAAAGAATAAAATAGCTAGGAATAAACCTACCTAAGGAGACAAAAGACCTGTACTCAGAAAACTACAAGGTACTGACAAAAGAGATCAATGATGATGCAAACCAGATGGAGGGATATACCATGTTCTTGGATTGGAAGAAACAATATTGTGAAAATGGCTATACTACCCAGAGATTCTACAGATTCAATACAATCCCTGTCAAATTACCAATGGCATTTTTTCATAGAATTAGAGCCAAGATTTTTGCAGTTTTAATGGAAACACAAAAGATTCCAAGTAGCCAAAGCAGTCTTAAGGAACAAAAACAAAGCTGGAGAAATTAGGTTCCCTGACTTCAGAATATATTATTGAGTTGGCAAAAAAGTTTATTACATAAGATTTTATGAAAAAAAAAAAAAAGGAACTTTTTCTCCAGTTCAATACAGAGCTTGAGTAATTAAGTTGGTATGGCACTGGCACAAAAACAGAAATACAGATCAATGGAGCAGGCTAGAGAGCCCAGAGATAAACTCACAAACCCGTGGCCAACTAATCTACGACAAAGGAGGCAAGAATATACAATGGATAAAAGGCGGTCTCTTCAGTAAGTGATGATGGGAAAACTGGACAGCTATGTGTAAAAGAGTAAAATTAGAACACTCCCTGATACCATATACAAAAATAAACTCAAAGTGGATTGAAAACCTAAATGTAAGACCAGCTACTAAAAGACTCTTAGAGGAGAACACAGGAAAAACACTACCTAAATAACTACTAAATGTTTGATGGATCTTTTCATTTTAGAGAAGTGTGGCATAATTTTTTAATCTTTTGTTGTTGTTGTTGTTGTTGTTACACAAATCTGAGAGATTGATTATTTACTTTGGTTTGAATTGGTGTGTTTGTCATTTAGTGTCACCCTTCTAGGGAAGCTCTGAAATCTGTAATATACAGATGAACCTTGACTATGAACAGGCAGATTTGGAGGTATGACTGTTTCCAGCCAGTAATTCTGGTTTCTGAAGGATGTCACGACTGAGTCTTTATACACCCACCTTGCTTTTCAGCAGCATGTGGATTTTGTTTTCTTAAATTGAGTTGACTGCTTCAGTTTCTCCTGCCTGAAAAACAGTGCATCTCTGATTTCGTTTAAGTCTGTGAGTCTTTTACAGTAAAATTCTACAAGAGAAGAGGTGTGTAGAGCATTTAACCACTAAACGCAAATAACGATAGGATGATCCACTACTCTTGAATTCATAGGACAAATTTAATGGTGAAATTGGGACGTATCTTAAAAAAAAAAATAACTGGAAGTACTGGTAAATTATTTTTCTATTTGTTTCTCAGATTGAGACCATTTTTCACAGATTCTCAGGTAGCATTACTCTAGAATTTTAGAACATATTGTTCCATGGACAGAGAGGCAATCTAAATTATAAAAATGCTAAAGTAGTAGATAATCCTAAGATCTACGTCTATTTAAACTACATCCGGAACTTTCTATAAAAAGAAGGAAATGTGAGTTTATTTCACAGAGTCAAGTGTGTGGTTTCCATATATTGCTTCTGGAATTAACCCTGTTAACTTTGGTGATATCACTTAGAGAAATCACCCCACTATTATGTTTCCCTAGAAATTGATTCCTTCAGTTCAATTCAGTTCAGTCGCTCAGTCGTGTCTGACTCTTTGCGACCCCATGAATCGCAGCACGCCAGGCCTCCCTGTCCATCACCAACTCCCGGAGTTCACTCAGACTCAAGTCCATCGAGTCAGTGATGCCATCCAGCCATCTCATCCTCTGGCGTCCCCTTCTCCTCCTGCCCCCAATCCCTCCCAGCATCAGACTCTTTTCCAATGAGTCAGTTCTTCGTATGAGGTGGCCAAAGTACTGGAGTTTCAGCTTTAGCATCATTCCCTCCAAAGAAATCCCAGGGCTGATCTCCTTCAGAATGGACTGGTTGGATCTCCTTGCAGTCCAGGGGACTCTCAAGAGTCTTCTCCAACACCACAGTTCAAAAGCATCAATTCTTTGGCACTCAGCTTTCTTCACAGTCCAACTCTCACATCCATACATGACCACAGGAAAAACCATAGCCTTGACTAGACGAACCTTTGTTGGCAAAGTAATGTCTCTGCTTTTGAATATGCTATCTAGGTTGGTCATAACTTTCCTTCCAAGGAGTAAGCGTCTTTTAATTACATGGCTGCAGTCACTATCTGCAGTGATTTTGGAGCCCAAAAAAATAAAGTCTGACACTGTTTCCACTGTTTCCCCATCTATTTCCCATGAAGTGATGGGACCGGATGCCATGATCTTAGTTTTCTGAATGTTGAGCTTTAAGCCAACTTTTTCACTCTCCACTTTCACCTTCATCAAGAGGCTTTTTAGTTCCTCTTCACTTTCTGCCATAAGGGTGGTGTCATCTGCATATCTGAGGTTATTGATATTTCTCCCGGTAATCTTGATTCCAGCTTATGTTTCTTCCAGTCCAGCGTTTCTCATGATGTGCTCTGCATATAAGTTAAATAAGCAAGGTGACAATATACAGCCTTAACATACTCCTTTTCCTATTTTGAACCAGTCTGTTGTTCCATGTCCAGTTCTAACTGTTGCTTCCTGACCTGTATACAAATTTCTCAAGAGGCAGATCAGGTGGTCTGGTATTCCCATCTCTTTCAGAATTTTCCACAGTTTATTGTGATCCACACAGTCAAAGGCTTTGGCATAGTCAATAAAGCAGAAATAGATGTTTTTCTGGAACTCTCTTGCTTTTTCCATGATCCAGAGGATGTTGGCAATTTGATCTCTGGTTCCTCTGCCTTTTCTAAAACCAGCTTGAACATCAGGAAGTTCATGGTTCACTTATTGCTGAAGCCTGGCTTGGAGAATTTTGAGCATTACTTTACTAGCATTGATTCCTTATGACTATTTTAAAAGAAAACTTACCAAATCATTGATTGAAAAACATACAAATGTGATAAAGAAATAATTCCTCAAGGATCTGGATAAAGGGGTGATTTATCAGTCTAAGCTATTGTTGTTCAGTTGCTAAGTCACTTCTGACTCTTTGTGACCCCATGGGCTACAGCATGCCAGGCTTCCCTGTCCCTCACCATCTCCTGGAGTTTGCCCAAGTTCATGTCCATTGACTAGATGATGCCATCCAACCATCTCATCCTCTGTCTCCCTCTTCTGTTTCTGCCTTCAATGTTTCCCAGCATCAGGGTCTTTTCCAATGAGTTAACTGTTTGCATCAGGTGGCCAAAACATTGGAGCTTCAGCTTCAGCATCAGTCTTTCCAGAGAATATTCAGGGTTGATTTCCTTTAAGATTGACTAGTTTGATCTCCTTGTTTTCCAAGGGACTCTCAATAGTGTTCTCCAGTACCACAGTTCAAAAAGCATCAATTCTTCAGCATTCTTTTATTGTCCGGGTCTCGCATCTGTACATGACTACTGGAAAGACCATAGGTTTGATTATACAGACCTTTGTCAACAAAGTGATATATTTGCTTTTTAACATACTGTCTAGTTTTGTCATAGCTTTCCTGCCAAGAAGCAACCATCTTCTAATTTCAAGGCTACAGTTACCATCTGCAGTGATTTTTAAGTCCAAGAAGAAGAAATCTGTCACTGCTTCTATCTTTTCCCCTTCTATTTGCCATGAAATGATGGGACTGGATGCCATGATCTTAGTTTTCTTAATGTTGAGTTTTAAGCCACTTTTTTCACTCTCTTCCTTCACCCCATCAAGAGATATCACTAAATCAATGAAGTCAGTTTTTAAGCGAACCAGAAACCCTAGTTATTAATTTGTAAATGATGCCTAACTGGATATGTGAACCCAAACTCACAAAGTTAACTTGAGAATGAATAGCAGGGAACCAATATGTTTTCCTCTTTATGAACTTCAATTAAAAGTAAAAGATGGCTTAGAAAAAATTTTAAGGTCCTCTAGTTCTGTTTAGTCCTTCTTCTTTGGCAGAGATGGACACTCAGAAGGAAGACAGTCCTATGGATGCTGCCTGTCTCATTTTGGTTATTTTTCTAAATATGTTGAAAGTAATGTAATAAAAATTTGCCAACTTACTGTAAACTGATAAAAGTTCATCAGAAATTGGTGCTATTGGGGTGCTAAAAAGCAAAGGCAGCTCCAAAAATATAACATGAGTAGTGCCTGAAGATGAAGCACTTTATCACTCAGAGGTTAAAAGGTCATAGTAGATAAAACTCTGGAAATGAATCATTGCTGTGTTGCTTCTGTTAAAAAGCAAAAACAAGGAGGAGGAGCCAAGATGGCGGAGGAGTAGGACGGGGAGAACACTTTCTCCCCCACAAATTCATCAAAAGAGCATTTAAACGTCGAGTAAATTCCACAAAACAACTTCTGAATGCCGGCAGAGGACATCAGGCACCCAGAAAAGCAGCCCAACTCTTCGAAAGGAGGTAGGAAAAAATATAAAAGACAAAAAAAGAGACAAAAGAGGGAGGGACGGAGTTCCATCCCGGGAAGGGAGTCTTAAAAAGAGAGAAGTTTCCAAACACCAGGAAACCCTCTCACTGCCGAATCTGTGCCGAGCTTTGGAAGCACAGAGGGCAACATAAAAGGGAGGGGAAAAAAAAAAAAAAAATAAATAAATAAATAAACAATTAAAAATCGCGGATTGTGAGCCCTACGGGAACTCCCCCAGCGGAGAAGCAGCGCAGACGCCTGCACACGGCATTAGCAAGCGGGGGCTGGGCAGGGAAGTGCGGCACAGGCTGTGTCCCTTAGAGTAAGAATCGGGCCGAATGTCCTGAGCGCTATCTGAGCGAAATAATTTGGGCTAGCAAACCAGACTGTGGGATATCTACCACGCGAAAAGCCAGCCCTAACCTAAGACACCGCCAGGCCCGCGCACAGAACAAAGGACTGAACAGAGATAGCCGGCTGCAGACCTTCCCCCTCCGGTGACAGGCAGCCAGAGCCGGAAGGGGGCAATCGCAGCCCCAGAGAGACACTATCTATAAAACTGTAAGCAGGCTTCTTTGCTAACTAAAACTTCTTGGGGGTCTGGACGGTCAACATCTGCCTGAGAAGGTGCGCCGGTTTTACACCCAGATAACCGAGTGGCGGGGAGGCGATAAGTAGCGGCATTGGCGCCCGCCAAACACCTCATCACCTGAGCTGCTCGACCTGGGAAGAACACAAAACGCAGGCCCAACCGAGTCTGCGCCTCTGAGGACTACCCGAGTGCCTGAACCTGAGCGGCTTGGACCTGGGAGCTCAGTCCAGGGCCGGCCTCTGATTGTTCCCGGCGGAACAACCTAGAGCCCAAGCAGTGTGGGCAGGGAGGTTACACGCGCCGTGAGCGGGGGCAGACCCAGTGTGGCCGAGGCACTTCGAGCGCACGCCAGTGTTATCTGTTTGCAGCATCCCTCCCTCCCTCCCCACAGCGCGGCTGAACAAGTGAGCCTAAATTAAAAAAAAAAAAAAAAAAATAGGGTCCTCCACCGTCCCCTTTGTGTCGGCGGGAACCAGACACTGAAGAGACCAGCAAACAGAAGAAGCTATAACAGAGGGAAACGCCTTGGAAGCTACAGGCCATAGATTAAAACCCTGTGGTTACTACGGATTACATAGGAAGGGGCCTATAGATCTTGAGAAATATAAGTCGGACTAAGGAACTGCCAAAAATGAACTGAACCCACAATACTCACAACAAAACCAGAGAAAGACCTAGATATATTTTTACTATTTTTACGATCAATCTTTCTTTCTTTCTTTTTTTTTTTTTTTTTAATTAAAAAAAAAAAAAATTTTTTTTAAGTCCTCTATTGTCCTTTAATTTTCACTTTTATAACTATTACTTTGCAAAAAAAAAAAAAAAAAAGACCCTATTTTTTTTTTTTTCTTCTTCTTCAGCAAACTTCATATATATATTTTATAATTTTTTGACCGTGGTTTTTTTTTTTTTTCTTCTTTTTCTTCTTTTCTTTAACATTGCATTTTTGAAATTCCAAACTCTACTCTAGATTTTTAATTTTAGCCTTTTGATATATGTTATCAATTTTGTACCTATAGTTTTTTTCATAATTGCTGTGACTTTTTTTTTTTTCCTCTGTTTCTTTCTCTTCTTCTTTTATATAACATCGTATATCTGCAATTCCAAACTCTACTCAAGATTTTTAATTTATGCTTTTTGGTATTTGATATCAATTTTGTACCTGTATTTTCTTTATAATTTTTGCGACATTGTTTTTGTTGGTTTGTTTGTTTTCTCTCTTTATTTTTCTTCTTCTTCTTCTTCTTTTTTTTTTTTTTTTTTTTAACGTTGTATTTTTGAAATTCCAAACTCTACTCTAGATTTTTAATTTTTGCTGTTTGGTATTAGTTATCAATTTTGTACCTGTAGTTTCTTTATTACTTTCACGACCTTGTTTGTTTTTCTTTGTTCGTTTTTTCTCTCTTTCTTTTCCTTCTCCTTTTCATTAACATCGCTTTTTTGAAATTCCAAACTCTACTCTAGATTTCTAATTTTTGTTTTTATGTATTTGTTACCAATTTTGTACCTTTAAGAACCCAATCTTCAGGACCCATTTTTCACTAGTGTACGAGATTACTGGCTTGACTGCTCTCTCTCCCTTTGGACTCTCCATTTTCTCCACCAGGTCACCTGTATCTCCTCCCTAACCCCTCTCTACTCTACCCAACTCTGTGAATTTCTGTGTGTTCCAGACGGTGGAGAACACTTAAGGAACTGATTACTGGCTGGATCTGTCTCCCGCCTTTTCATTTCCCCCTTTTATCCTTCTGGCCACCTCTGTCTCCTGCCTCCTTCTTCTCTTCCCTGTATAACTCCGTGAACATCTCTGAGTGGTCCAGTTGTGGAGTGCACATAAGGAAGTGACTACTGGCTAGCCCACTCTCTCCACTATTAATTCCACCTCATCTCATTTGGGTCACCTCTAACTCCCTCCTCCCTCTTCTCTTCTCCATGTAACGCTGTGAACCTCTCTGAGTGACCCTCACAGTAGAGAAACTTTTCATCTTTAACGTAGATGTTTTATCAGTGGTGCTGTATAGAAGGAGAAGTTTTGAAACTACTGTAAAATTAAGACCGATAACTGGAAGTAGGAGGCTTAAGTCCAATCCCTGACTCCAGGGAACTCCTGACTCCAAGGAACATTAATTGACAGGAGCTCATCAAACGCCTCCATACCGACACTGAAACCAAGCACCACACAAGGGCCAACAAGTTCCAGGGAAAGACATAACAAGCAAATTCTCCAGCAACAAAGGAACACAGCCCTGAGCTTCAAGATACAGGCTGCCCAAAGTCACCCCAAAACCATAGACATCTCATAACTCATTACTGGACATTTCATTACACTCCAGAGAGAAGAAATACAGCTCCATCCACCAGAACATCAACACAAGCTTCCCTAACCAGGAAACCTTGACAAGCCACCTGTACAAACCCACACACAGCAAGGAAACGCCACAATAAAGAGAACTCCACAAACTGCCAGAATACAGAAAGGACACCCCAAACTCAGCAATTCAAACAAGATGAAGAGACAGAGGAATAGCCAGCAGATAAAGGAACAGGATAAATGCCCACCAAACCAAACAAAAGAGGAAGAGATAGGGAATCTACCTGATAAAGAATTCCGAATAATGATAGTGAAATTGATCCAAAATCTTGAAATTAAAATGGAATCACAGATAAATAGCCTGGAGGCAAGGATTGAGAAGATGCAAGAAAGGTTTAACAAGGACTTAGAAGAAATAAGAAAGAGTCAATATATAATGAATAATGCAATAAGTGAAATTAAAAACACTCTGGAGGCAACAAATAGTAGAATAACAGAGGCAGAAGATAGGATTAGTGAATTAGAAGATAGAATGGTAGAAATAAATGAATCAGAGAGGATAAAAGAAAAACGAATTAAAAGAAATGAGGACAATCTCAGAGACCTCCAGGACAATATTAAACGCTACAACATTCGAATCATAGGGGTCCCAGAAGAAGAAGACAAAAAGAAAGACCATGAGAAAATACTTGAGGAGATAATAGTTGAAAACTTCCCTAAAATAGGGAAGGAAATAATCACCCAAGTCCAAGAAACCCAGAGAGTCCCAAACAGGATAAACCCAAGGCGAAACACCCCAAGACACATAGTAATCAAATTAACAAAGATCAAACACAAAGAACAAATATTAAAAGCAGCAAGGGAAAAACAACAAATAACACACAAGGGAATTCCCATAAGGATAACAGCTGATCTTTCAATAGAAACTCTTCAAGCCAGGAGGGAATGGCAAGACATACTTAAAATGATGAAAGAAAATAACCTACAGCCCAGATTATTGTACCCAGCAAGGATCTCATTCAAGTATGAAGGAGAAATCAAAAGCTTTTCAGACAAGCAAAAGCTGAGAGAATTCTGCACCACCAAACCAGCTCTCCAACAAATACTAAAGGATATTCTCTAGACAGGAAACACAAAAATGGTGTATAAATTCGAACCCAAAACAATAAAGTAAATGGCAACGGGGTCATACTTATCAGTAATTACCTTAAACGTAAATGGGTTGAATGCCCCAACCAAAAGACAAAGACTGGCTGAATGGATACAAAAACAAGACCCCTGCATATGTTGTCTACAAGAGACCCACCTCAAAACAGGGGACACATACAGACTGAAAGTGAAGGGCTGGAAAAAGATTTTCCATGCGAATAGGGACCAAAAGAAAGCAGGAGTAGCAATACTCATATCAGATAAAATAGACTTTAAAACAAAGACTGTGAAAAGAGACAAAGATGGTCACTACATAATGATCAAAGGATCAATCCAAGAAGAAGATATAACAATTATAAATATATATGCACCCAACACGGGAGCACCGCAGTATGTAAGACAAATGCTAACAAGTATGAAAGAAGAAATTAACAATAACACAATAATAGTGGGAGACTTTAATACCCCACTCACACCTATGGATAGATCAACTAAACAGAAAATTAACAAGGAAACACAAACTTTAAACGATACAATAGACCAGTTAGACCTAATTGATATCTATAGGACATTTCATCCCAAAACAATGAATTTCACCTTCTTCTCAAGCGCACATGGAACCTTCTCCAGGATAGATCACATCCTGGGCCATAAAGCTAGCCTTGGTAAATTCAAAAAAATAGAAATCATTCCAAGCATCTTTTCTGACCACAATGCAGTAAGATTAGATCTCAATTACAGGAGAAAAACTATTAAAAAATCCAACATATGGAGGCTGAACAACACGCTGCTGAATAACCAACAAATCACAGAAGAAATCAAAAAAGAAATCAAAATTTGCATAGAAACGAATGAAAATGAAAACACAACAACCCAAAACCTGTGGGACACGGTAAAAGCAGTCCTAAGGGGAAAGTTCATAGCAATACAGGCACACCTCAAGAAACAAGAAAAAAGTCAAATAAATAACCTAACTCTACACCTAAAGCAACTAGAAAAGGAAGAAATGAAGAACCCCAGGGTTAGTAGAAGGAAAGAAATCTTAAAAATTAGAGCAGAAATAAATGCAAAAGAAACAAAAGAGACCATAGCAAAAATCAACAAAACCAAAAGCTGGTTCTTTGAAAAGATAAATAAAATTGACAAACCATTAGCCAGACTCATCAAGAAACAAAGGGAGAAAAATCAAATCAATAAAATTAGAAATGAAAATGGAGAGATCACAACAGACAACACAGAAATACAAAGGATCATAAGAGACTACTATCAACAATTATATGCCAATAAAATGGACAACGAGGAAGAAATGGACAAATTCTTAGAAAAGTACAACTTTCCAAAACTCGATCAGGAAGAAATAGAAAATCTTAACAGACCCATCACAAGCACGGAAATTGAAACTGTAATCAAAAATCTTCCAGCAAACAAAAGCCCAGGTCCAGACGGCTTCACAGCTGAATTCTACCAAAAATTTAGAGAAGAGCTAACACCTATCCTGCTCAAACTCTTCCAGAAAATTGCAGAGGATGGTAAACTTCCAAACTCATTCTATGAGGCCACCATCACCCTAATACCAAAACCTGACAAAGATCCCACAAAAAAAGAAAACTACAGGCCAATATCACTGATGAACATAGATGCAAAAATCCTTAACAAAATTCTAGCAATCAGAATCCAACAACACATTAAAAAGATCATACACCATGACCAAGTGGGCTTTATCCCAGGGATGCAAGGATTCTTCAATATCCGCAAATCAATCAATGTAATACACCACATTAACAAATTGAAAAATAAAAACCATATGATTATCTCAATAGATGCAGAGAAAGCCTTTGACAAAATTCAACATCCATTTATGATAAAAACTCTCCAGAAAGCAGGAATAGAAGGAACATACCTCAACATAATCAAAGCTATATATGACAAACCCACAGCAAACATTATCCTCAATGGTGAAAAATTGAAAGCATTTCCTCTAAAGTCAGGAACAAGACAAGGGTGCCCACTTTCACCATTACTATTCAACATAGTTTTGGAAGTTTTGGCCACAGCAATCAGAGCAGAAAAAGAAATAAAAGGAATCCAAATTGGAAAAGAAGAAGTAAAGCTCTCACTCTTTGCAGATGACATGATCCTCTACATAGAAAACCCTAAAGACTCCACCAGAAAATTACTAGAACTAATCAATGACTATAGTAAAGTTGCAGGATATAAAATCAACACACAGAAATCCCTTGCATTCCTATACACTAATAATGAGAAAACAGAAAGAGAAATTAAGGAAACAATTCCATTCACCATTGCAACGGAAAGAATAAAATACTTAGGAATATATCTACCTAAAGAAACTAAAGACCTATATATAGAAAACTATAAAACACTGGTGAAAGAAATCAAAGAGGACACTAACAGATGGAGAAATATACCATGTTCATGGATTGGAAGAATCAATGTAGTGAAAATGAGTATACTACCCAAAGCAATCTATAGATTCAATGCAATCCCTATCAAGCTACCAACAGCATTCTTCACAGAGCTAGAACAAATAATTTCACAATTTGTATGGAAAAACAAAAAACCTCGAATAGCCAAAGCGATCTTGAGAAAGAAGAATGGAACGGGAGGAATCAACCTACCTGACTTCAGGCTCTACTACAAAGCCACAGTTATCAAGACAGTATGGTACTGGCACAAAGACAGAAATATAGATCAATGGAACAAAATAGAAAGCCCAGAGATAAATCCACGCACATATGGACACCTTATCTTTGACAAAGGAGGCAAGAATACACAATGGATTAAAGACAATCTCTTTAACAAGTGGTGCTGGGAACTCTGGTCAACCACTTGCAAAAGAATGAAACTAGAACACTTTCTAACACCATACACAAAAATAAACTCAAAATGGATTAAAGATCTAAACGTAAGACCAGAAACTATAAAACTCCTAGAGGAGAACATAGGCAAAACACTCTCTGACATACATCACAGCAGGATCCTCTATGACCCACCTCCCAGAATATTGGAAATAAAAGCAAAAATAAACAAATGGGACCTAATTAACCTTAAAAGCTTCTGCACATCAAAGGAAACTATTAGCAAGGTGAAAAGACAGCCTTCAGAATGGGAGAAGATAATAGCAAATGAAGCAACTGACAAACAACTAATCTCGAGAATATACAAGCAACTCCTACAGCTCAACTCCAGAAAAATAAATGACCCAATCAAAAAATGGGCCAAAGAACTAAATAGACATTTCTCCAAAGAAGACATACAGATGGCTAACAAACACATGAAAAGATGCTCAACATCACTCATTATCAGAGAAATGCAAATCAAAACCACTATGAGGTACCATTTCACACCAGTCAGAATGGCTGCAATCCAAAAGTCTACAAGTAATAAATGCTGGAGAGGGTGTGGAGAAAAGGGAACCCTCTTACACTGTTGGTGGGAATGCAAACTAGTACAGCCACTATGGAGAACAGTGTGGAGATTCCTTAAAAAACTGGAAATAGACATGCCTTATGATCCAGCAATCCCACTGCTGGGCATACACACTGAGAAAACCAGAAGGGAAAGAGACACGTGTACCCCAATGTTCATTGCAGCACTGTTTATAATAGCCAGGACATGGAAGCAACCTAGATGTCCATCAGCAGATGAATGGATAAGAAAGCTGTGGTACATATACACAATGGAGTATTATTCAGCCATTAAAAAGAATACATTTGAATCAGTTCTAATGAGGTGGATGAAACTGGAGCCTATTATACAGAGTGAAGTAAGCCAGAAAGAAAAACACCAATACAGTATACTAACGCATATATATGGAATTTAGAAAGATGGTAACAATAACCCTATGTACGAGACAGCAAAAGAGACACCGATGTATAGAACAGTCTTATGGACTCTGTGGGAGAGGGAGAGGGTGGGAAGATTTGGGAGAATGGCATTGAAACATGTAAAATATCATGTATGAAATGAGTTGCCAGTCCAGGTTCGATGCACGATACTGGATGCTTGGGGCTGGTGCACTGGGACGACCCAGAGGGATGGAATGGGGAGGGAGGAGGGAGGAGGGTTCAGGATGGGGAACACATGTAAACCTGTGGCGGATTCATTTTGATATTTGGCAAATCTAATACAGTTATGTAAAGTTTAAAAATAAAATAAAATAAAAAAAAAAAAAGAAAAAAAAAAAAAAAAAAAAAGCAAAAACAAAACACCTTAGATACTGGGATTTGGAATTAAGAGTATAGTATGGGGGCTTCTGCAGTTGCTCAGTGATAAAGAGTCTGCCTGCAGTGGAGAAGTGGGGTTGATCCCTGAGTTTGTAAGATTCCCTGGAGGAGGAAATGGTAACCCACCCCAATATTCTTGCCTGGGAAATCCCATGGGCAGAGGAACCTGGTGGGCTGCAGTCTATAAGGTCTATGACTTAGCAACATAACAATAACAAAAATGTCCTGTCAAACTGGGAAGAAATCATGTGGTTAAATGTCTGGCATTGATAGTGTCTCTGTTAGGACACAAGTGTGTCTCATCACACAGGAAAGCAAGATACAGAAACCTGGGCATCAGCAACCTGTGCATCAGGAACCATGTTGTTCGGTCCTTGCAGTGGCAACAGGTCTCATGTCCATTTCCCCAGGCTTTGTATTAGGTGAACTTCCTTAACTGCTGGCCCTGCTCTAGTGAAAGCTCTTCCCCATTTGTTGATTGCATTTCAGTGTCTCCTTCTGACCCACACCAGATTTTCTTTTTGAAAAGTAAGAAATTTCCACAAAATGTGGAAACCATCTGACCTCTGTGTTCCCCTCCTGTGAGGGGCATCAGCACCAACTACACAGAGTGCACACAGTGATGATGGAGATAGGGTGCCTTATAAGTCCAGATCTCTTCAAGTAAATCAGAGATAACAAAGGAACATTTCATGCAAAAATGGGCTTAATAAAGGACATAAATGGTATGGACCTAACAGAAGCAGAAGATATTAAAAAGAGATGGCAAGAATACACAGAAGAACTGTACAAAAAAGATCTTCACGACCCAGATAATCACGATGGTGTGATCACTGACCTAGAGCCAGACATCCTGGAATGTGAAGTCAAGTGGGCCTTAGAAAGCATCACTACAAACAAAGCTAGTGGAGGTGATGGAATTCCGGTTGAGCTATTTCAAACCCTGAAAGATGATGCTGTGAAAGTGCTGCTCTCAAAATGCCAGCAAATTTGGAAAACTCAGCAGTGGCCACAGGACTGGAAAAGGTCCGTTTTCATCCCAATCCCAAAGAAAGGCAATGCCAAAGAATGCTCAAATTACCTCACAATTGCACTCATCTCACACGCTAGTAAAATAATGCTTAAAATTCTCCAAGCCAGGCTTCAGCAATATGTGAACCGTGAACTTCCTGATGTTCAAGCTGGTTTTAGAAACGGCAGAGGAAACAGAGATCAAATTGCCAACATCCGCTGGATCATGGAAAAAGCAAGAGAGTTCCAGAAAAACATCTATTTCTGCTTTATTGACTATGCCAAAGCCTTTGACTGTGTGAATCACAATAAACTGTGGAAAATTCTGAAAGAGATGGGAATACCAGACCACCTTATCTGCCTCTTGAGAAATTCGTATACAGGTCAGGAAGCAACAGTTAGAACTGGACATGGAACAACAGACTGGTTCAAAATAGGAAAAGGAGTATGTTAAGGCTGTATATTGTCACCCTGCTTATTTAACTTATATGCAGAGCACATCATGAGAAACGCTGGACTGGAAGAAACATAAGCTGGAATCAAGATTACCAGGAGAAATATCAATAACCTCAGATATGCAGATGACACCACCCTTATGGCAGAAAGTGAAGAGGAACTAAAAAGCCTCTTGATGAAGGTGAAAGTGGAGAGTGAAAAAGTTGGCTTAAAGCTCAACATTCAGAAAACTAAGATCATGGCATCCGGTCCCATCACTTCATGGGAAATAGATGGGGAAACAGTGGAAACAGTGTCAGACTTTATTTTTTTGGGCTCCAAAATCACTGCAGATGGTGACTGCAGCCATGAAATTAAAAGACGCTTACTCCTTGGAAGGAAAGTTATGACCAACCTAGATAGCATATTCAAAAGCAGAGGCATTACTTTGCCAACAAAGGTTCGTCTAGTCAAGGCTATGGTTTTTCCTGTGGTCATGTATGGATGTGAGAGTTGGACTGTGAAGAAGGCTGAGTGCCAAAGAATTGATGCTTTTGAACTGTGGTGTTGGAGAAGACTCTTGAGAGTCCCTTGGACTGCAAGGAGATCCAACCAGTCCATTCTGAAGGAGATCAGCCCTGGGATTTCTTTGGAAGGAATGATGCCAAAGCTGGAACTCCAGTACTTTGGCCACCTCATGCGAAGAGTTGACTCATTGGAAAAGACTCTGATGCTGGGAGGGATTGGGGGCAGGAGGAGAAGGGGATGACAGAGGATGAGATGGCTGGATGGCATCACTGACTCGATGGACGTGAGTCTGGGTGAACTCCGGGAGTTGTTGATGGACAGGGAGGCCTGGCGTGCTGCGATTCATGGGATTGTAAAGAGTCAGACACGACTGAGCGACTGATCTGCTCTGATCTGATTATTTTCCCAAGCTCAAAAATAATCTGGAGTATTCTATACAGAGATGTATGGTTTTGAATAGTAATTATTTGTTCTATTTTCCTTTAATTATAACTTTTTCAGTGCTTTCCTTTGTTTAAAATGTGATATGAATTCTTGGAGGCAGTTAATTTTATAAGAATATATCCTTTATACAATTACACTTAATAAGATAACAGTTTTATATATAAATTATTTATCCATATGAATTTAGTTTCCAATTTATAGGAACAGATATGTCACACAATTAGAGTCACTTATGCCTTCATTCATGTTGTTGCTGTTTGTCACGTCTGACTCTTCTGCAACCCCATGAACTACAGCCCGCCATGCTCCTCTGTCCATGGGATTTCTCAGTCAAGACCACTGGAGTGGTTGCAATTTCCTTAGCCAGGGGGTCTCACCCAGGATCGAACCCAAGTCTCCTGCTTGGCAGAAGGATCCTTTACCACTGAGCCACCAGGGAATCCCACCTTCATCCAGCCAGCAAATATCTACTGAGAGCTTGTCAGGCAATGTTGCAGATTCTGGGGCTGTCATAGTCATCAAGAGACAAAATGTCTGTCCTTTTGGAGCTTAAATTCTCCTGGAGAAATTGAAAAACAAGCCAATGCATATGTAAAAAAATCTCAGTGCGAATACATGCAAAGGAGAAAAGTGAAGCAGAGCATGAAGAGGGGTGAGCTGATAGCATTATTAATAATGGGCAATATCTATTAATCTGTTACAAATTCTGCATGAACTGACTCATTTACTATTCTTCACAATGTTAGGAGGTACACACCTTTATAATTATGATATTATAGTCTTACTTAGAGTTTAGGAAGCTAAGATAGAGTAGGTTCAGGAATTTGCCCAGTTGGCACAGCCAGGCAAGACTTACCCCCAGGCTGCGTGGCTTCAAGTCTTCTCCAATTTGTTTTTGTTTGGCTGCAAAAAAAAAAAAAAAGTCAACAAAGAGTCCAAAAGCAGTATTTGGGTGCAGTCTCAAAAATGAAAGAATGATCTTGGCTCATTTCCAAGGGAAACCATTTAGTATCACAGTAATCCAAGTCTATGCCCCAAACACTAATGCCAAAAAAGCTGTAGTTGAACAGTTCGATGAAGACCTACAAGACCTTCTAGAACTAAAACCAGAAAACATGTCTTCTTCATCATAGGGGACTGAATACAAAAGTAGGAAGTCAAGAGATACATGGAGTAACAGGCAAGTGTGGCCTTGGAGTACAAAATGAAGCAGGCCAAAGGCTAACAGGGTTTTTCCAAGAGAACATGCTGGTCATAGCCAACATCCTCTTCTAACAACATGAGACAACTCTACACATGGACGTCACCAGATAGTCAATACCAAAATCAGATTGATTATATTCTTTGCAGCCAAAGATGGAGAAGCTCTGTACAGTCAGCAAAAACAAGACCAGTAGCTGGCTGTGGCTCAGATCATGAACTCCTTAGTGCAAAACTCAGGCTTAAATGGAAGAAAGTAGGGACAATCACAAGGAATTCCAATGTGACCTAAAACTAATCCCTTACAAATTATACAGTGGAAGTGACAACTAGATTCAAGGGATTAGTTCTGATAGACAGAAGTGCCTGAAGATCTATGGACACAGGTTTGTAACACTCTACAGGAGGTGGTGAAAAAAACCATCCCCAAGAAAAAGAAATGCAACAAGGCAAAATGGTTGTCTGAGAAGGCCTTACAACTAGCTGAGAAAAGAAGAGAAGCAAAAGGCAAAGGAGTACAGGAAAGATATACGCATCTCACTGAAGAGTTCCAAAGAATAGCACAGAGAGATAAGAAAGCCTTCCTAAGTGATCAGTGCAAAGAAATAGAGGAAAGCAATAGAAAAGGAAAGACTTGAGATCTCGTCACCAAAATTAGCAATACTAAGGGAACATTTCCTGCGAGGATGGGCACAATAAAAGATAGAAACAGTATGGATATAAAAGAAGCAGAAGATATTAAGAAGAGGTGGCAAGAATACGTGGAAGAACTATTTTTATAAAAGGTCTTAATGACACAAATAGCCACAATGGTGTGATCACTCAGTTAGAGACAAGACGTCCTGGAGTGTGAAGTCAAGTGGGCCTTAGGAGGCATCATGATGAAGAAAGCTAGTGGAGATGATGGAATTCCAGCTGATCTATTTCAAATGGGTGAACATATCTCCACTCATCAACAGAAAAATGGATTAAAGATTTACTGAGCATGGCCCTGCCCTTCAGAACAAGACCCAGTTTCCCCCTGTCAGTCTCTCCCATCAAGAAGCTTCCAAAAGCCTCTTATCCTTCTCCATGCAGACAGAATGAAAACCACAATCACAGAAAACTAACCAATCTAATCACATAGACCTTGTCTAACTATGAAACTATGAGTCATGCCCTTTAGGGCCACCCAAGACGGATGGGTCATGGTGGAGAGTTCTATAAAATGTGGTCCACTGGAGAAGGGAATGGCAAACCGCTTCAGTATTCTTGCCTAGATAACCCCATGAACAATATGAAAAGGCAAAAAGATAGGACACTGAAAGATGAGCTCCCCAGGTTGGTAGGTGCTCAATAATCTACTGGAGATCAGTGGAGAAATAACTCCAGAAAGAATGAAGAGACAGAGCCAAAGCAAAAGAAGTACCCAGATGTGGATGTGACTGGTGATAGAAGCAAGGTCCAATGCTGTAAAGAGCAATATTGCATAGGAAACTGAAATGTTAGGTCCATGAATCAAGGCAAGTTGGAAGTGGTCAAACATGAGATGGCAAGAGTGAACATCGGCATTTAGGGAATTGGGGAACTAAAATGGACTGGAGTGGGTGAATTTAACTCAGATGACCATTATATCTACTACTGTGGGCAAGAATCACTTCAAAAAAATGGAGTAGCCATCATAATCTACAAAAGAGACTGAAATGCAGTACTAGGATGTAATCTCAAAAATGACAGAATGATCTCTGTTCGTTTCCAAGGCAAACCATTCAATATCATGATAATCCAAGTCTATGCCCTCAACAGTAATGCTGAAGAAGCTGAAGTTGAATGGTTCTATGGAGACCTACAAGAACTTTTAGAACTAACACCCAAAAAGATGTCCTTTTCATTATAGGGGACTGGAATGAAAAAGTAGGAAGTCAAGAAACACCTGGAGTAACAGGCAAATTTGGCCTTGGAGTACAGAATGAAGCCGGGCAAAGGCAAATAGAGTTTTGCCAAGAGAAGACACTGATCATAGGAAACGCCCTCTTCCAACAAGACAAGAGAAGACTCTACACAGGGACATCACCAGATGGTCAACACCAAAATCGGATTGATTATATTCTTTGCAGCCAAAGATGGAGAAGCTCTAAACAGTTAGGAAAAATAAGACTGGGACGTGGCTGTGGCTCAAATCATAAACTCCTTATTGCCGAATTCAGATTAAATTCAAGAAAGCAGGGAAAACCACTAGAGCATTCAGGTATGACCTAAATCAAATCCCTTACAATTATACAGTAGAAGTGAGAAATAGATTTAAGGGACTAGATCTGATAGGGTACCTGATAAACTATTGACAGAGGTTCATGACATCGTACAGGAGACATGGATCAGGGCCATCCCCAAGAAAAAGACATGCAAAAAAGCAAAATGGCTGTCTGAGGAGGCCTTACACATAGCTGTGAAAAGAAAAGTGGAAAGCAAAGGAGGAAAGGAAATATATAAATATCTGAATGCAGAGTTCCAAGGAATGGCAAGGAGAGATATGAAAGCCTTCCTCAGTGTTCAATTCAAAGAAATAGAGGAAAACAATAGAATGGGAAAGATTAGAGATCTCTTCAAGAAAATTAAAGATACCAAGGGAACATTTCATGCAAAGATGGGCTCGATAAAGGACAGAAATGGTATGGACCTAACAGAAGCAAAAGATATTAAGAAGAGGTGGCAAGAATACAAAGAAGAACTGTACAAAAAAGATCTTCATGACCCAGATAATCACAATTGTGTCATCACTCATGTAGATCCAGACATCCTGGAATGTGAAATCAAGTGGGCCTTAGGAAGCATCACTAAGAACAAAGCTAATGGAGGTGATGGAATTCCAGTTGAGCTATTTCAAATCGTAAAAGATGATTCTGTGAAAGTGCTACACTGAATATGCCAGCAAATTTGGAAAACTCAGCAGTGGCCACAGGACTGAACAAGGTCAGTTTTCATTTCAGTCTCAAAGAAAGGTCATGCCAAAGAATGCTCAAACTCTGCACAATTGCACTCATCTCACACACTAGTAATGTAATGCTTATAATTATCCAAGCCAGGCTTTAACAATATGTGACTGTAAACTTCCAGATGTTCAAGCTGGTTTTAGAAAAGGCAGAGGAACCAGAGTTCAAATGGCCAACATCTGCTGGTTCATCAAAAAAGCTAGAGTTCCAGAAAAACATCAATTTCTACTTTGTGACTCTGCCAAAGCCTTTGACTGTGTGGATCACAATAAACTATGGAAAATTCTGAAGGAGATGGAAATACCAGTCCACCTGACCTGCCTCTTGAGAAATCTGTATGCAGGTCAGGAGGCAACAGTTAGAATTGGACATCGAACCAGAGACTGGTTCCAAATAGGAAAAGTAGTACATCAAGGCTGCATATTGTCACCCTGCTTATTTAACTTATATGCAGAATATATCATGAGAAATGCTGGGCTGGAAGAAGCACAAGCTGGAATCAAGATTTCCAGGAGAAATATGAATAAATTCAGATATGCAGGTGACACCACCCTTATGGCAGAAAGTGAACAAGAACTAAAGAGCCTCTTGATGAAAGTGAAAGAGGAGAGCAAAAAACTTGGCTTAAAGCTCAACATTCAGAAAACGAAGATCATGGCATCCGGTCCCATCACTTCATGGGAAATAGATGGGGAAACAGTGGTAGACTTTATTTTTGGGGGCTCCAAAATGACTGCAGATGGTGACTGCAGCCATGAAATTAAAAGACGCTTACTCCTTGGAAGGAAAGTTCTGACCAACTTAGCATATTAAAAAGCAGAGACGTTACTTTGCCAACAATGGTCCATGTAGTCAATGCTATGGTTTTTCCTGTTGTCACGTATGGATGTGAGAGTTGGACTATAAAGAAAGCTGAGCACTGAAGAATTGATGCTTTTGAACTGTGGTGTTGGAGAAGACTCTTGTGAGTCACTTGTACTGCAAGGAAATCCAACCAGTCCATCCTATAGGAAATCAGTCCTGAATATTCATTGGAAGGACTGATCTTGAAGCTGAAACTCCAGTACTTTGGCCACCTGATGCAAATAACTGACTCATTTGAAAAAAGCCTGATGCTGGAAAAGATAGAAGGCAGGAGGATAAGGCGTCAACAAAGGATGACATGGTTGGATGGCCTCACTGACTCAATGAACATGAGTTTGAGTAAACTCTGGGAGTTGGTGATGGACAGGGAGGCCTTCTGTGCTGCAGTCCATGGGGTTGCAAAGAGTTGGACATGACAGAGCGACTGAACTGAACTGAACTGATTTCAAATCCTAAAAGATGATGCTGTTCAAGTGCTGCACTCAATATGCCAGCAAATTTGGAAGACTCAACAGTGGCCACAGGACTGGTAAGATCAGTCTTCATTCCATTCCCATAGAAGGGCAGTGCCAAAAAAATATTCAAATTACCACACAGTTGCACTCATTTCCCATGCTAGCAAGGTAATGCTCAAAATCCTTCACGCTAAGCTTCAACTGTATATGAACCAAGAACTTCCAAATGTCCAAACTGGATTTAGAAAATCCAGAGAAACTGGATATCAAATTGCCAACATCCACTGGATCATCGAAAAAGCAAAAGAATTCCAGAAAAACATCTGCTTCATTGACTACACTATAGCCTTTGACTGTGTGGATCACAACAAACTGTGGAAAATTCTTAAAGAGATAAGAATACTGGATCACCTTACTTGCCTCCTGCGAAACCTGTATGCAGGTCAAGAAGCAACAGTTAGAACCAGACAGGGAACAACTGGTTCCAAAGCAACAATTTGGACTGGTTCCAAATTGGGAAAGGAGTACATCAAGGCTATATATTATCACCTTGCTTATTTGACTTATATGCAGAGTACATCATGCGACATGCCAGGCTGGAGGAAGCTGGCATCAAGATTGCTGAGAGAAATGTCAATGACATCAGATATGCACCTGACACCACCCTAGTGGTAGAAAGTGAAGAGGAACTAAAGAGCTTCTTGATAAAAGTGAAAGAGGAGTGTGAAAAAGCTGGCTTAAAGCTCAACATTCAAGAAACTAAGATCATGGCATTCTATCTCATCACTTCATTGCAATATATGGGGAAATAGTGGAAAAAATGACAGACATTATTTCCAAAATCACTGCAGATGGTGACTGCAGCCATGAAATTAAAAGATGTTTGCTCCTGGGAAAAGGAGTTATTACAAACCTAGACAGAATATTAAAAAGCAGAGACATCACTTTGCCAACAAATTCTATGTAGTCAAACATATGGTTTTCCCAGTAGTCATATACCAGTGTGAGAGCTGGACCATAAAGAAGGCTGAGCGGTGAAGAACTGATGCTTTTGAACTACGGTTCTGGAGAAGATTGTTGTGAGTCCCTTGGACCACAAGCAGATAAGGAAAGTCAGTCCTAAAGGAAATCAACCCTGAATTTTCCTTTGAAGGACTGATGATGAAGCTGAAGCTCCAGTACTTTGGCCACCTGATGTGAAGAGATGACTCATTGGAAAAGACCCTGATGCTGGAAAAGATGGAATCAAGTTAAGAAGGGTACGAAAGAGGACAAGATGGTTGGATGGCATTGCTGACTTAATGGACATGAGTTTGAGCAAACTCCAAGCAATAGTGAAGGGCAAGGAACCCTGGTGTGCTGCTGTCCATGTGGTTGCAAAGTGTTGGACACGACTCAGTGACAACAACAGCAACCTGTATCCGTATGCTGGGGGAATAAGATGTTGTGTGTTATTTTTCATGTGTTATTATTCACTACATTGCATTTATGACACTGAAGAGAATGCACTGGATTGGTCCACTATTTATAGGATTAAACTTGGAAAAAAAACATCATTAGAATGGGCTCCAGGATTACTAATGTATAAGGGGCAGTTTGCCATTGTTTGAAACTTGCATACATTAAACTTCAGAAAATAGTAAAGGGCCAATAAGACTATATCTCCAGAGAACCAGATTTTCTGTAAAATTTTGGAAAGTTTTTCTCTAGTGTACCAATTCCTATGCAAAATGTACTTTGGGAAACTTGACTCAATCATAAAGATCCTTTTAACTTTTCTGTTTAAATCACATTGGGAGAAATAGCTTCACTTTTTGAGAGACTTCCCTAAGTAACCCCTAGGTGGGGTTTCTGGTGGATATCCTGTGATGGGAATGGGGGACACTGAGATCTTTCTGTCCTGACTTGACTCCACCATCTTTCTCAGTGAACATTCACTGGAAGGAGCTCTCCCCATCACCTGGGTGTACATTTAAGATACTTAAGGATGTCAAAGCTCTAGTGTCTAAGAGGTTTGTCTACTTCAGTAGCAATTTGCTTGGAAAAATGTCATTCTTTCTGTATCCACAGGTACAACTTAAAGAATCCATTGAAAGTCTTCCTGCTAAAATGAATACTGAATTAGCAGAATCTGGCTTGAACTTGAGTGTCGGTCAGAAACAACTGGTGTGCCTTGCCAGGGCTCTTCTCAGGAAGAATCAGATATTGATTCTAGACAAAGCCACATCATATGTGGATCCAAGGTATGAAGCTGAGCCCCAGTAAATCTTGAATCTGACTTGTAAATGTGGTAAATGGAAAACATTTAGTGAATCTTCTAAATGTTTCTAAGTGCTCGCTTGGCCTCATGGATATCTGTTGATAATATTAATTCCAGAAAACAAAGGATAAAACCAAGACATGCTATATGGTGTCAATGTTGTTATGAGGCATCATAAGAGAGCTGAATTCCTAAATCCAGCTCCTGATAGTTTCAAGCAATTTGGAGGGAAGACTAATTTTCCATCATTTTATGAAAAATAGTAAATTTCTAAGTAGACTGTTTATACTTAGTTTTTTAGGAACAAGACTATATGTTAAAGTATTGATTTTTAAAAACATTGTAAAAATATCATAGGATATTTTTAAGTCTTAAGTCTGCTTTTCCTGTCTTTACTGAATTAAATCAACTTCTTTGTTTCTAGAACTGATGAGTTAATACAAAAAAGAATTCATGAGAGATTTGCCCAGTGCACTGTGCTGACCATTGCACACAG
This sequence comes from Bubalus kerabau, assembly GCF_029407905.1. NCBI lineage: Eukaryota > Metazoa > Chordata > Mammalia > Artiodactyla > Bovidae > Bubalus > Bubalus kerabau. The sequence goes on from NC_073635.1 coordinate 74,035,343, forward strand.
GTTGAGCACCATTATTGACTGTGATTGGATAATGGTAAGACCCTCTCCATTTTAGCTGTTTCCATTTATGTTCAATTTTCAATGTATCCTTCCTTGTAAAATTTGATAGGAACCTCCATTAATGTTTCTCTTAGTTTCTTCTCTCATTCCTGAAAATTACTCAAGTACTTAACTATACTTTTAGAATGTACTATTAAATAATATATCCAATAATCTTATATTTTCATAATAAAAGTTTATTTGAGTTGTCATTTCTTTATGATGGCCAACTGTTAAAATATTCCAAACCCAAGTTACAGCTCCATATTTTAGTGGGGAGGAACTCAGTCATTTTCACTGTGTCATAGTTGTTTCAGCATTTTTGGAGTCCCTTATCAAAAAAAATAGCTCGAACTTAGACTGCCAGGAAGCTGATGGCTAAAGTTGTAGAATTTCTCAGGAGTCCGTGAGAAGAAACGGCCTAATGAGAAAAACAGTATTTTTTAACTGAAAGGATTTAATATAAGAAATGTGTTACATAGGGATTAGAGGGCTAGAAAAGTGAAACACTGGGGTAATGATTTTAGAAAACAGCTACCATATCCTCGGACAGATCTCCAGACCTGAGAACTCGGAAGAGAGGCCCTAAAGAATTGATGCTCGGACCTCTGAGGAGAGGTCACTGCCCGGTTGCTGGTCATATTTGTGAGGGGGCAGGATGGGGCTGGTTCTCCATGTGCTAATAGCTGGGAGCTGAAGTCAGGTCCCAGTGCTGAGGTGATGCTAGGAGCAGAATCAGGTAGCACATTAGCTGTGTTTCCCACTTTCAGTCTTCCTCTAGTGACCCCTACTGGCAGAACCTAACAAAGGCCACCGGGCAAAAGAGTGTGAACTGTTGCAGTGACTTGCAGAGACCCAGCTTCTGCATCACAGATGAGAGTTTGGAAAGAAAGGCAAATCAGGGATGAGAGACTAACTAAACAACCAGCAAGTCTCTTAACAATAGCTCTGTTCTTTACACACAGCAAGCTCCAAGCTTTGGTCTCTGGATTTCTGTCTAGTATCTTCCTTTCAGGTTTCGTTGGCTCTTTCTTCCTTAGTAATTTAATATTTCCTTCCTTAGCTTTATTTCCTTCCTCCATCTATTCCTTTTCTCTCTCTTTACCATTTTATCTCTTTCCTTGTCCTTTCCCTCTGTTGCTTGCTCAGTTTCAATAAAGGAGAAATGGGATGTGGCTTTATAACATAAGAAAAGCATTCCTCAAAGGAAAAACTTTGGCAGCAAATAATCTCAGGGAATGCAAAGTACTTTAAGACATTTTGATGGTCCATACAAAACAGGTAATAATCACTAATGGCTGATCAGTAATACCCACAGTTCCTTGTGTCTAAGGATAATAGTACCATCTCTTTTGACTTCTTCAGCAGCTTCTGGAATATCACCTCCTGTCCTTACGCCACATGCATTGTCAGATGGGATTATCAGTGGGGCACTGACTAGATATCAGGCTGTCAGCATTGAGACAGTGCTTGTAGTCTCACTCCCCAAGCTGGACGTGCCTCCCTCTGGGAAGGCAGACGACAGGAGTGGGGCGTCCCCAGCCAAAAGGATGCTCTAGGCTCCAAGCAGTGTGTCTGGCTACCTGGACTAGACATCACGGTAGGAAGCAGGCTCTACCTGCAGACTTTCATGAGAGATGGGGTGGCATTCAAGACTGACCAACAGTGACTCTTAGTTTCTAGAAATGTTTTGCGTCAGGCATCCTTAGTCCTTCATTTTGTGTTCTTGAATGCTAATTGGAAAAGTAACCTTTCATTTTTAGTTTTTACCTGTCACTTTGTTGGTCTTACCTCTCAACATTGTATTTCAAAGACTGTCCCCCAATGCACCATTTTTCCATAAAAAATAAATGATGCTGTGAAATGTACCTGTTTCAAGCCCTTTGTCAGGTTTTAGACATAGCAGCAGAAAGATGGCTTGATCTGCAGCTCAGTTAAGTGTCTGTTCAATTAAATTCTTTGTTCCCAAATGTACCCTGAATATTTATTTTTGGTTTTGGTATTACAGAATTAATGGCATTCATGGTAATAGATTCTTTTTATTGTCTAATTCTTAGAAGTACTGTCAGCTTGAAATGTGTGGTTGGTTAGGGAAACTGAAGAAGGCAGAATTTGGAGGACATGTCGCCTGGTCAATCCTAAAGTGTTATCACTCAGCACCTGATCTGCAGATGTGAACATCTATACCCTCTCAACCAGTCAGCATTCTTAATATTATCAAATACATTCATTTTTTAAATGCTTTACTTACTGGTTTGTTGTTCAGTCACTCAGTCATGTCCGACTCTTTGCAACCCCATGGACTGCAGCATGCCAGGCTTCACTGTCTTTTGCTATCTCCCAGAACTCACTCAAACTCGTGTTCATTGAGTTGGTGATCCCATCCAACCATCTCACATTCTGTTGTCCCCTTCTCCTCCTTCTCCCAATCTTTCCCATCATCAGGGTCTTTGCCAGTGAGTTGGCTTATTGCATCAGGTGGCCAAAGTATTGGGGCTTCAGCTGCAGCATCAGTCCTTCCAGTGAATATTCAGGGTTGATTTCCTTTGGGATTGACTGGTTTGATCTCTTGCAGTCCGGGAAACTCTTAAGAGTCTTCTCCAGCACCACAGTTCAAAAGCATCAATTCTTAGACTGGCACCCAGCCTTGTTTATGGTCCAACTCTTACATCCATACATGACTTCTGGAAAAACCATAGCTTTGACTAAATGGGCCTTTGTCAGCAAAGCAATGTCTCTACTGTTTAATACACTGTCTAGGTTTGTCATAACTTTTCTTCCAAGGAGCAAGTGTCTTTTACTTACCAATATCTCCTGGTAAGGAGGTTATAAATTTCTATAATCTCAAATTTTTTCTCTCTTGGTCAATGTCTATGAACAAATATTTAAAGTAGTTTCATGAAGCAGTGCACTGCCCGTCCCTCCCCAACTTTCTAGTTTTGTCTTACTCTGTTCTCCCTCCTTCCTTTACAGCTAAAACCACACTGATGGTCTTTCAGTTCTCCAAATTCAATATTCACTCTCTTATAATGTGCCCTCTCTAGACTGTTGGCTTAGTCTAAGGTGCCTGCAATGGAAATGGTGAGATAGTGGGGCCTGAGCTGGATAAGGAAGTGGAGCCAAGTGGACTGTGTGATGGATTGAACATGGGATCTAAGAGCAGAGAGAGAGGTTGACACTGGTTTATGGGTGCAGAGACTGAGCATCTGGGCGAATGGGGAAGATGGAGGGAGAAGGGAAAGGCAAGGGTTCTCTTTGGAGCCTGTCACCTTTGTGATGAATGACCTTGTTTCCAGGAAAGGATCTTACCCCTCACTGTGGAGCTGCTCTTCCCACTTCTGTGTTGGGAGACCTTCAGTTTAAGGTTCGCTGGTTGAGGTCATCAGTGATGTCATGGGAAGGTCCCACCAGGAGATGTAAGCTTGGCCCTGTGTTTACATCTCAGTCTGAGCTGGTTGTGGTTGCTGACTCCTCTGGTAGGAATAACAGGATTAGACCTCAGAGCACCAAGAGACAGGCATCCCCCAGCTTCAGGGTTGGGGACTGTCCTCTGTGCTCCATTCACCCCAGGTGTAAAGCTTGTATGTTATTCTAGAGCTTCTAATTACCAGTTGGCTTTCAATGCAGCAAAAACATCACAAATAATGTTCTCTCTCAAACCTTCCATTTTTGAGGCAAACTTATTTTTATTCCTTGCTTTAGAACTATAGACATACCTTGTTTTATTGTGCTTCCCAGATACTGCATTTTTACAAATTGAAAGCTTGTCATAAACCTGCATTGAGCAAGTCTATAGGCACCATTTTTCCATCAGCATCTGCTTATTCCACGTCTCTGTGTCACCTTTTGGTAATTATCACAATATATCAGACATTTTCACTATCAATGCAGTTGCTTTGGTGATCCGTAACATCAATGATCTTTGATATTACTACTATGACTTACTGAAGTCTCTGATGATAGTTAATATTTTTTAGCAATGCCTTATTTTTAAGTTAAGGTCTGTAAATTATTTTTTTTTCAGACATAATGCTATTGCACACATGCTTGGTTATAGTATAGTGTAAACATAACTACTATATGCCCTGGAAAACCAGAGAATTCACGCGACTCACTTTACTGCAGTATTCAGTGTATTCTGGTGTTCTGAAACTGAACCTGGAATAGCTCTGAGGGATGCCTATACCAGTTCCTTTCTGGAAAGCAAGTGATTGTTTGTTCTGAAAGCTTTAAGGATATAAAGAGAAGCCAATCTGCTGCAAAGCCTGATGCTTCACAGGGAGGGCTGCTAGCCTGGGGGAGGGGCTTGGGGAAGTGACAGATGCTGACGACGGAGGGGCATAACCAACAGCGCTGTCACCATAGAGTCCTGTCACTGCAGGTGTTAAGGTGTAATAATTACATATTGTTGCACCGATGAATACTTAGGCACAAAAATAGATGGATATTTTCTTTTATTCTGTTTTTTAAAATGAAGAGCCTAACTCATAAAAATATATTTTTGTTACGAAAAGGCAATAAATGTGCAAGGTAAAAATAGGAAAAAATTTTTTAAATCTCATAAAGGGAAGATTACAAAATATGCACCACCAGAAAGTAACAGTTGTATAGTGGTATAATATTATTTGGATAAAATTAGAACTATTAATAGTTTGATAATTAGTCTTATGCAAAACAGAGAGAAAATCAGCAGAATTTTTATAGCAACAATATATTCTTAAAATCCCCCATGTCATGAATTAATTTTCTATAGCATGGTTTTAATAGCTGCCTAAAATTTCATCTTAGAGATCGAGTATAATTAATCTGAAATCTTGACATAATATGGGCTTCCCTGGTAGCTCAGACTGTTAAGAATCTGCCTGCAATGCAGGAGACCCAGGTTTGATCCCTGGATCAGGAAGATCCCCTGCAGAAGGGAAGGGCTATCAACAGAGGAACCTAGCAGGCTACAGTCCATGGGGTCGCAAAGAGTCAGACATGACTGAGCAACTAACACTTTCACTTTAGAGATTATATATTTTTTAAATTGTCACTTTTATTCAAAAATCTTGAAATGATTAGATGGATATGGTTTTGCTTAGTGTAAGTGAACAAGAGAAAAGGCTTGTTGGGAAACAACTGTGACCCAGTTAATAGCTTTGTGTATGTGTTCCCTCTCTGGATGGATTTACCCAGTTTTAGTTTGTTAAACCATTTCAGAATTTTATTTTCCAAAGAAATTCTCTTAATTTTAAGTATCTTAAAGATGTCATAACAGCATCTAAGTTATGATTAAGCATAAAAGTCATAACAGCAACTAAGTCAATTGTCCTCATTTGCTCCAAAATAGTGGAGCAAGACAGACAAATTAGAAATCCTTTTTCTCCTAAGACTCACTACTGTCTCTACATTAGAGAGTTCTTACTACAGACTTTAGGATTAGCTGGGTGCTTGTGACCTGTTTTCTCTGCATCCAATAGCACAGCTGTTGCCTCCAATTCCTGCACACTGCAGTCTTCATGTCACCTGAATTCTCCCTAGAACCATGAACAAAGAAGCACGTGAATATCTGCACTTGCGTTAACAGTATTGTTGTCTGTGGTCAACATTTTCATTGTCTGCAGCTAGAGAATTCTTTGGAAATGAATGATGAAGAACCAAAACCAGGGACAGGAAACTCAGATTCTACCTCTTTTGTTTATAGTCAGTCTTATGATGTTATGTTCTTTATGTTTCTTCCTCAACACAAACCTCTTCTCAGTAGAATTTTTCCCAGAGAAATCAAAACCAGAAACTGTTGTAATATCCCCACTTGGAAAGCACAAAACAGCTCATACCTAACTAGAGTTTTACGTAAGTCTGTTTTTCACCTTCATGGAACATTTCTTTCAGAAGCCTACATGGCTGCAATTAGAATATTTCAGAAGTGGAAACTCCTTCAAAAACTCCAAAAGATTTCACTCACGTTTTCAAAGGAAAATAACTAATATGGATGTAGAAAGCACACTTGGGGAGAAGAGATTACTTTAAGAGGGGAGTGCTTATGAGCAAAGGCAGCAGATTGGGGAAAGTGACTATGGAGGTGACCGTGAGCCAGCCTTCATCATCCCCCTGGTGAGAGACTAACTTATTATTTAAAGATCTAGGAAAGGATTTTGAGTTAATACTTGCCATGTTGCCCCGTCACTGAGAAAATCGCGGGCACCCATGTCACCAGTGAGGGACCCACGGTGCAAGTTTGGACAGCTGTCCCTGTGTCATCACCTGGCGACCAGAAACAGATATGACACAGACCTTCCCCTTGCAGCTCTACTTGTCGATAAGTGGGGCTCTCTCTCTACTGTTGTCATCATTTCTTATGGGGCCTTAACTCCATCCTCTCCCGCCCCTCACCTCTCCATGCACTCACCCACCTCTCCTTGCATTCCTCTTTTTCACTGATGGCATCTTGCCAATGAATGGATCAAGTTATCTTGCAGTTGCTGCTGCTGCTGCTAAGTCGCTTCAGTCGTGTCCAACTCTGTGCAACCCCATAGACGGCAGCCCACCAGGCTCCCCCGTCCCTGGGATTCTCCAGGCAAGAACACTGGAGTGGGTTGCCATTATCTTGCAGTGGGTCCATTTAATTTTTCTGTCTAGACAGCTACCAGGAATATCTGCACATAAACAGGTTTGATAAACACATCTTCACTGAACTTATGTAACTCACTTACTTGTCCAACATAATGTGTTTTTACTTAACCTACTAGAGCTTGATAAGTAATTCAAGATTGGATTTCCTGGAGAGATCCTGGGGTTCAGGGATTATTATCACACCAATTTTAATGTGTGATTTAGTTTATAGTTTAACTTGTGTTACAGAAAGGGTGGGGACATATGGGAAATTATACGAGATTTTTCTTATAAGGGATGAAAAAAATCCAAAACTATACCTATTTTTCTGTACACGAAGAGAATTTAGATTTGCTTTATGTTTATTTGTTCTGAAATATCTGGAATCTTTGATCAAGCTTCTGCTGCTAAGTCACGTCAGTCGTATCCTACTCTGTTGGACCCCATAGATGGCAGCCCATCAGGCTCCCCCATCCCTGGGATTCTCCAGGCAAGAATCCTGGAGCGGGTTGCCATTTCCTCCTCCAGTGCATGAAAGTGAAGCCTTTCATTCGTGTCCAACTCTTTGCGACCATGGACTGCAGCCTACCAGGCTCTTCCATCCATAAGATTTCCCAGGCAAGAGTACTGGAGTGGGTTACCATTGCCTTCTCCTTTGATCAAGCTAGTAAATGTAAAAGTTAAGTTGTTAAAATTCTGTTTCCAGCTATTTTTCAGTCTATGTCTCATCTTAGCTCTTATAGCCCCTAACGTCTTGCCTTTTAAGTTTAATTACATCCAATTTATTTTTGCTTTTATTTCTTTTGCTTTGGGAGACTGATCAAAGAAAATATTGCTGTGATTTATGTCAAAGTGTTCTCTACCTGTGTTTTCCTTTTGTTTTATAGTACCCAGTCTAATCTTAGGTCTTTAAACTATTTTGAGCTTATTTTTATGTGTAGTATGAGGGAGTATTCTAATTTCTTTCATTTCCAGGTATGCAGCTTTCCCAGAACTATCTAGCAAAGAGACTGTCTTTTCTTCAATATATATTCTTACCTAATCTTTCATAGATTAATTGAACACAGATATTTGGAGACTTGTATTTTAAAACTGCAGTTTTTCTTCTTCAACATCAGGAGGAACAGTTATATTCTATCTATGCTATGCTTAAGTAAAATTGCACATTCAGGGCATCTAAATTGACATGCCTAATTGACATTTAGAAAATTCATTATGTGGATGAGACATTCAGTTATTCTTGGACTCTTTTGAGAAAGGTGCTCTTAACAATGATTCACAGTATAAGCAAAAGATTAATAGGAATATGACCTTTGTGAGACTTAAAAAATGGTTCCAATTAAATACAATGGATGAAGTTAACTGCAATACCTACGTGTAGAAAAAATAACTTGTGTCTTGTTTAGAGTTCCAGCATATTCTCTTCCTTTTTAAAAAAAATAATATTATGAATTTATTTTTGGCTGTGCTGGGTCTTCTTTGCTGTTTGGGCTTTTCTCTAGTTCTGGTAAATTGTGGTGCATGAACTTATTTGCTCCACAGCATGTGGGGTCTTCCTGGACTAGGGATCAAACCTGGGACTCCTGCATTGGCAGGCAGATTCTTTTACCACTAAGCCACCAGGTAAGCCCATACCACATATTCTCTTTAGATATATTTATTCTAAATATGACCTAAATGAAGAATTAAATTCCACTTAACATCAGAACTATGTTTGTAATTCTATTATTTGGGTCAATTGTTTCAGGTACTTTTCCCCCCTCCATAACCATTAACCAAGGTCACTCAAAAGTAGAAAGGCAGAGTTAAGAGCCCCTTCCTCTCCCTTTCAATTTCCAATTAGCAGGTTTGTTAATGAGCAATAAAAGGGGTGAAAGGCAAGCAGCTTAAGAAAGAAAGAGAAAGAAGCAAAAAAAGGTAATTTGTGAAAACAGATTCAGATCCTAGGCAGTTCAGGTTGGACTGCCCCATGTGTTGTTCAGGCTGTGATCACTTCAATTTAGAGCTCAATTTCTTATTTGCTTTTATAGACTTATCCAAAAAGAAAACTGGATTTCTAGAAATTCCTTCTGTGCAGAGCAGTTCTGCAAAAGCTGCTTATATATCAGCTACTGTTGCCAGCCTTCCACTCTCATAATAATAAACTACAGCCACAGCCAACTTCAAGAAGCATCTTAACCGCTTGGACAAGGGATTCTGCCCCTCTTGTTGTTGTTCAGTCACTCAGTCTCTCGGTTTCTAATCCTTTGTGACCCCACGGACTGCAGGACTCCAGACGTCCCTGTCCTTCGATACTTACTGGAGTTTGCTCAAACTCATGTCCATTGAATTGGTGATGCCATCCAGCCATCTCATACTCTGCCATCCCCTTCTCCTCCTGCCTTCAAACTTTCCCAGCATCAGGGTCTTTTGCAGTGAGTCAGCTCTTCCCATCAGGTGGCGAAAGTAATGGTGCTTCACCTTCAGCATTAGTCCTTCCAGTAGGGGCTGACATAATCCAGGACCCTAAAGAAGTTCCGGAAGCATTTACTTTTTTCCCCACAATATTGCTCAGATTGTCAAATCAACTTGACAATTAATTTGTTGTCAGGACACTGCCATGTGGTTTGTATGATGTCAACCTACTTTTTAGATAAATGCAGTCTGATTTTCTTGAACCAAGACCTTTCCCAACTCTGTGTATCTGTATAAATAGCCCTCAAAGCTCAGAGTTTGGGAGCTAAAAGCACTAACTAATGATAATAACCCCAAATGCCCTGGGCAGAATATAAAATGCTACAGACTGTCCTGTTCTAGTAATCATATTCTAAACTTTTCATTTTCTTCCTTTGCTATAACCATATAATGATCAAAGGTTGGGCTGGGCCTTTGTCTACCTAGTAAAACAGGGGAATCAAACCATTTAAATATCAGTCCTACCACCCAGATTCTTCCCGACCTGCCCCTTTTTGAAATATTGTCTGAGTTATGTTACTGGGAGATGTTGTGTGCTCATGGGTTTCTTTCTGCTGTTAACAGGTTTTGGATTCAGGGACATGGAAAGAATATAGTCTGCCATATAATTTGCTGCGAGATAGAAACAGCCTATTTTACAAGATGGTGCAACAACTGGGCGAGGCAGAGGCTGCTGTCCTCACCAAAAGGGCAACATAGGTGAGCCTGCTGCGGGAAGCTGTAATTAAAATTCACCTCCAGGGTGCACTCTTCACAAGATGTCCACCAAGGGTCTGGGAACAAGCACTCTGTGCTCTTTTCAATTAGAAGTCACCAGAGAGGAAGCTTCATGACTGTGTCTTCACAACATGTGGCAGGTGGAAGGGAGGTCTGCTGAGAATCTGCAGCAGTGCTGGGGGTGGGGTTGGGATGTGTGAACCCTTCTGTGTGCACACACCTGTGCCTGAGACAGAGATTTTGGATTCGACTTTCCACAAGTTCGGACTCTGAGTTGAGATTCTCATGGAGCACTGAACACCCTCATTTTGCAGACCCTTTACATTCATTCTGATTGGTGCTCAGTATATTAGTGATACAAGTTCTGTTGAGAAATATCCAGGAAATTTGAGGGTTTAAGGGGGAAAATCTTGAAATATTTTGATTCTAGAAAGATATTCCAGAGAAAGGTGTAGGTCTCTTCTGTTTTGTAATCTATAAAGAAAACTCTTACCTGAAATTATCACTTTGTCCCTAATTATTGTTGTTTAGAATTAGGTCCATTTGTCCCCCATGCTTCCTCTATATTCTAGAAGGTGAAATTGTCATCAGGACAAATCAAGAACTCACAACACCTTCACACTGTAGTCTTAATGGTGCCTGAAGGTTTACAGAGCACTTTCACAGAGATGAGGTGTGTGAAGCACTAACCACTGTGTGTGGTGTGAGGAAGGGGCTCAGTGAGTAACATTCAGGTCACGTGGTATCTTCCTAACAGAGGTGAAGTGGTAACCAAGGTCTGGTTTAAGAGGCTTAGCCACTGTCATGCAGCCATCTGTAAGTCTTTCTGGAACCAGGTGGGAGTAGGATTGGGGTTGATGGAAAGATAGATGGAAGGAAGGAAGGTCTGGTGTTCTTGCCCCTTAAAATGCATGGCTCAGGGTGGGATTTGGCTTCACCATTGAAAATTTCTCTCTGGATATTAAATTATGGGTGTATTTTCCATTCTTCATTCTTTACTGCCTCTCCCAGATTTTCACTTGTAATTAGAATAAGATTATTTGTGTAATATTTAAAATGTCTTAAAGGAAATATGTCCCAGTGTCTTAAATACTTCTATATGAAAGATTTATCTAAAATGTGGCCTAAGTTCCTCACTGTCTCTTCTCAATCCTCTCTAGAAATGAGGAAATGCAGAGCAGGACCTTCCGCCACTCATCATGTAGGAGGCTTCCTGGGTCTCAGAGTTGGCTGAAGAGTTGGCAGAGTTAGAGTTTGTGCTTAGGTTTAAGGAAAAGGAAGTCTGTGTTCTGAACTTTTCATAAGTACTTACATTGTGTGCAAATGTTTAGAAGCTGAACAAGGAACTCTGTATTTTTTTTTATGCCTGAAATTCACAGAGTGCTTTTATCTACTAGAGTGTCTCCCAGTCAGACCATCCTTCCTGAGACCTCTAGAGCCAGGAATCTCCCAAACCCTTTTGCTCTTTTGACCTTAGGCATTTCACATCAAAAAGAGGTGTTCCCACCTGTATGTCTAGGTCTTCATTTTAAAACTATATTATCATGACACTGAGTAATAAGAAATAAAACACAGAATTTTAGATTGGTCCAGATAATAAGATAATAGGATTCAACCCTCTCTTTGTACAGGTGAGGAAACTAAGGTGCTTTAGAAGGAAGGTGGCCTTATGTACATAACTTGTGTTAAGCTAGTCTGCAGCAGATACAGAATTATAAATTTGTTCTTTCAGTAAATATTTTAAATCAAGTGTAACATACATACTGAAGCAGACATAGGTCATAGAATTAGAAATCTTGAGATTCCTGGTCTAGTAATCCTGCACCTACTCTAACAATATAAATGGTAAGTTATATTTGTGTAGTTTTTTATAATTTATTTTCTACAGTTCTCATATGTATGATTTCACATACTCTCCTGATGGTTCATTTTTATCCCATGTAATGGATGAGTAGAGTGGGTCCAGGGCTCACCCAAGGTCACAGAGCTGGTCCAGGGAGCACAGAGGGGGAATTATTGAGGGAGGCTGGGTGCTGTCCTAAGTGCTGGGTGCTGTCCTAAGTACTGTGTTCTGCATTGAGCCTGAGAACACTGCTCCTGTCACATGTTAGCCAAGGTAGGGCCAGTCACCGAAGTTCACAGGGTGGCAGAATCTCACTCATGGATTTCAGTCCTGCCACTGGCTCAGCTCACCTCTACATAAAGAAATGCATTTCTTAATTCTCATCCCATCTTGACATTACTTCTGCATACTCTGCATCCTCTTAGAAGGAGAAGCTGTCAGATTATCAGCTTTTTGAATGTGCAAGCATCAGATATCAGTGCATTGTTCAGAGCTATAACATGGGGAGCACTAGCCTAAGTCACAAGCTTTCACTCTAATAGAACAGAATTCATTCATCTGAAAAGAAAACCCAACATCTGGGAGAAGGTGCTTCCACATCACATTTTCTTGAACTTGTAGCTCAGATGAGCTGATTACTGTCTGATTGACCCTTTTGGATGATCCATGAAATAGTAGAGAAAGTACATTTTAGATACATAAAGCTAACAGGGGCTGCAGTTTGCTAGGGATGCCATACAAAGAACAAAGAGTAGGAGACTTAAACAGCAGAAACTCATATCCTCACAGCCCTGGAGATTGGAAGTCTGAGGTCAAGATGTCAGCAGTGTTGGTTTCCTCTGAGGTCTCTCTCCTTGTCTTGTAGACACCATCTTCTATCAGTGTCCTCACATGCTCTTCCCTCTGTGTGAGCCTGTGTCCTGGTCTCTTCTTATGAAATCTCCAGTCTGTTAGATTAGGACCCAGTTGTATGATTTCATTTTAACTTTATTGCCTCTTTAAAGATGCTGTCTCCAAATACAGTCACATTATGAAATACTGTGCTCTGTGCTACTGGGGAGTTCAGAACTTCAACAGGCAAAATTGGAAGTGAGAGGGTAACAGGCAGGAAGACCAGGGGTCTCCAGAGAGAGTAGGCTGAAAGTGTCAGACATTTTTTATCTCTCTCTTAAGCTGCAGGAGGAAACAAACTACTAGTGATATATTTTTTACCCTTCTCTATACAAAGATCATGGCATCCGGTCCCACCACTTCATGGGAAATAGATGGGGAAACAGTGTCAGACTTTATTTTTCTGGGCTCCAAAATCACTACAGATGGTGACTGCAGCCATGAAATTAAAAGACGCTTACTCCCTGGAAGGAAAGTTATGACCAACCTAGATAGCATATTCAAAAGCAGAGACATTACTTTGCCAACAAAGGTTCGTCTAGTCAAGGCTATGGTTTTTCCTGTGGTCGTGTATGGATGTGAAAGTTTGACTGTGAAGAAGGCTGAGCACCGAAGAATTGATGCTTTTGAACTGTGGTGTTGGAGAAGACTCTTGAGAGTCCCTTGGACTGCAAGGAAATCCAGCCAGTCCATTTTGAAGGAGATCAGCCCTGGGATTTCTTTGGAAGGAAGGATGCTAAAGCTGAAACTCCAGTACTTTGGCCACCTCATGCGAAGAGTTGACTCATTGGAAAAGACTCTGATGCTGGGAGGGATTGGGGGCAGGAGGAGAAGGAGATGACAGAGGATCAGATGACTGGACGGCATCATTGACTCGATGGACGTGAGTCTGAGTGAACTCCAGGAGTTGGTGATGGACAGGGAGGCCTGGCGTGCTGCGATTCATGGGGTCTCAAAGAGTCGGACATGACTGAGCGACTGATCTGATCTGATCTGATACAAATTTATATGCTCCAAAAAAAGAAATGCAGAAAGGTAAAATGGTTGTCTGGTGAGGCCTTATAAATAGCTGAGAAAAGAAGAGAAGCTAAAGGCAAAGGAGAAAAGGAAAGATATACCCATTTGAATGCAGAGTTCCAAAGAATAGCAAGGAGAGATATGAAAGCCTTCCTCAGAGATCAATGCAAAGAAATAGAGGGAAAAAATAGAATGGGAAAGACTAGAAATCTCTTCAAGAAAATTAGAAATACTAAGGGAACATTTCATGCAAAGATGGGTACAATAAAGGACAGAAATGGTATGGACCTAACAGAAGCAGAAGATGTTAATAAGAAGTTGCAAGAATACACAGAAGAACTATACAAAAAAGATATTCATGACCCAGATCATCACAATGGTGTGATTACTCACCTAGAGCCAGATATCCTGGAATGCAAAGTCAAGTGGGCCTTAGGAAGCATCACTACGAACAAAGCTAATGGAGGTGAATGAATTATAGTTGAGCTATTTCAAATCCTAAAAGATGATTCTCTGAAAGTGCTGCACTCAATAGTCCAGCAAATTTGGAAAACTCAACAGTGGCCACAGGACTGGTAAAGGTCAGTTTTCATTCTAATCCCAAAGAAAGGCAATGCCAAAGAATGTTCAAACTACTGCACAATTGCACTCATCTCACAGGCTAACAAAGTAATGCTCAAAATTCTCCAAACCAGCTTCAACAGTATGTGAACAGTGAACTCCCAGATGTTTAAGCAGCTGGATTTAGAAAAGGCATAGGAACCATCAAATTGCCAACATCCGCTGGATCATCGAAAAAGCAAGAGTGTTCCAGGAAAACATCTGCTTCTGCTTTATTGACTATGCCAAAGCCTTTGACTCTGTGGATCACAATGAACTGTGGAAAATCTTTCAAGTGATGGGAATACCAGACTGCCTGACCTGCCCCTTGAGAAACCTGTATGCAAGTCAGGAAGCAACAGTAAAAACTGGTCATGGAAAAATAGGCTGGTTCCAAATCAGGAAAGGAGTACATCATGGCTGTATATTGTCACCCTGTTTATTTAATTTATATGCAGAGTACATCATGAGAAACGCTGGGCTGGATGAAGCACAAGCTGGAATCAAAATTGCTCGGAGAAATATCAATACCCTCAGATATGCAGATGACACCACCCTTATAGGAGAAAGTGAAGAAGAACTAAAGAGCCTCTTGATGAAAGTGAAAGAGGAGAACTAAAAATTTGGCTTAAAGGTCAACATTCAGAAAATTAAGATCATGGCATCTGGTCCCATCACTTCAGGGCAAATAGATGGGGAAACAACAGAAACAATGACAGGCTTTATTTTGGGGGGCTCCAAAATCACTGCAGATGGTGACTGCAGCCATGAAATTAAAAGAAGCTTACTCCTTGGAAGAAAAGTTATGACCAACATACACAGCATATTAAAAAGCAGAGACATTGCTTTCACAACAAAGGTCCATCTAGTAAAAGCTATGGTTTTTCCAGTAGTCATGTATGGATGTGAGAGATGGACAATAAAGAAAGCTGAGCACCAAAGAATTGATGCTTTTGAACTGTGGTATTGGAGAAGATTCTTGAGAGTCCCTTGGACAGCAAGGAGACCCAACCAGTCAATCCTAAAGGAAATCAGTCCTGAATATTCATTGGAAGGTCTGATGCTGAAGGTGAAACTCCAATATTTTTGCCTCCTGTTGTGAAGAACTGACCCATTTAAAAATGCCCTGATGCTGGGAATTATTGAAGCCAGGAGGAGAAAAGAATGGCAGAGGATGAGATGGTTGGATGGCATCACCGACTCAATGGGCATGAGTTTGAGTAAGCGCTGGGAGTTGGTGACAGGGAAGCCTGGTGTACAGCAGTCCATGGGGACACAAAGAGTAGGATAGGACTGAGGGACTGAACGGAACTGATATAAATTTAAAAAGAGGTTTCTATTAAAATTCTGTGTTGCCATAAGGATACCTGGTTCCACCTGAACTTAACTTTTCTCAAACCTTGAGCTAACCAAAGCATTTTTCTTATGGAAATGTTTGTCTTCAGCTCAGCTCAGTTCAGTCGCTCAGTCGTGCCCAACTCTTTGTGAGACCATGAATCACAGCACACCAGGCCTCCCTGTCCATCACCCTCTCCCGGAGTTTACTCAAACTCACGTCCATCGAGTTGGTGATGCCATCCAGCTATCTCATCCTCTGTTGTCCCCTTTTCCTCCTGCCCCCAATCCCTCCCAGCATTAGAGTCTTTTCCAATGAGGCAACTCTTCATATGAGGTGGCCAAAGTACTGGAGTTTCAGCTTTAGCATCATTCCTTCCAAAGAAATCCCAGGGCTGATCTCCTTCAGAATGGACTGGTTGGATCTCCTTGTAGTCCAAGGAACTCTCAAGAGTCTTCTCCAATACCACAGTTCAAAAGCATCAATTCTTAAGCGTTCAGCTTTCTTCACAGTCCAATTCTCACATCCATACATGACCACTGGAAAAACCATGGCCTTGACTAGACGGACCTTTGTTGGCAAAGTAATGTCTCTGCTTTTCAATATGCTATCTATGTTGGTCATAACTTTCCTTCCAAGGAGTAAGCGTCTTTTAATTTCATGGCTGCAGTGATTTTGGGATTCCAAAAAAAAATAAAGTCTGACACTGTTTCCACTGTTTCCCCATCTATTTCCCATGAAGTGATGAGGCCAGATGCCGTGATCTTTGTCTTCTGAATGTTGAGCTTTAAGCCAACTTTTTCACTCTCCACTTTCACTTTCCTCAAGAGGCTTTTTAGTTCCTCTTTACTTTCTGCCTTAAGGGTGGTGTCATCTACATTTCTGAGGTTACTGATATTTCTCCCAGCAATCTTGATTCCATCCTGTGCTGCTTCCAGTCCAGCATTTCTCATGATGTACTCTGCATAGAAGTTAAATAAGCAGGATTACAATATACAGCCTTGACGTACTCCTTTTTCTATTTGGGACCAGTCTGTTGTTCCATGTCCAGCTCTGTTGCTTCCTGACCTGCACCTAGGTTTCTCAAGAGGCAGGATTGTCTTAAACTATGTAAATGAACTATGCATTTACCCTAGACTCAGTCTTCAAGTGGTTTCCCCCTAAGACTCAGAATTGATGTAACAAACCAGTATGTTTTACTCATGCAAATGTTATCTAAGCTATGTCAATGAGACTGTATTTGCTTTGAAAGCTGCATTTCTTCAAGATTCATGTCAATTATTTTATGGCCAGGGACAGTTCACCTTGTGCCAATGTTATCTCAAAATGCATGTTGCGTTAGGGGCCTGGTGCCAATCTCTGAGTTTTGAGACATGTCCTTTCTCTAATTAGCATGCTGCTAGTAGCTATATGGATCTTCCCTGTAGTTCAGATGGTAAAGAATCTGCCTGAAATACAGGATACCTGGTTAGATCCCCGGGTTGGAAAGATCCTCTGGAGAAGGGAATGACCATCCACTCCAGTATTCTTGTCTGGAGAATCCCATGGACAGAGAAGCCTGGTGGGCCACAGTCCATGTGGTTACAACGAGTTGGACATGACTGAGCGACTAACTACTATTACTAGTAGCTATATAACATCTACCTAAAGACTAGCAGGGTGCACTCTTTCTGCCCCCTTCTGATATCTATGTCAGAAGCTTTCTCTATCTCTTTTATACTTTAATAAAAGTTTATTACACAAAAGCTCTGAGTGATCAAGCCTCATCACTCGCCCCAAATTGAATTCTTCTCTTCTGGATGTCAAGAATCTTGGTGTCTTTCATGGTTCAGCAACATGAACCTTTCAGAGGGGACATGGTTTAGCTTCAAGAATAAATGCTTGTAATCCATTCTGTTCTGTTATGAAGCACATCAGGTTGAGGTTTTTTGAAGTTTCTTTGTTCCCAGTGTATAGCAGAGTTGTCATTTTGTCTATTCATGAAATCACCTAATACAGCCCAGAAGTTATAACATTCTCATATCCTAGCTCTAGGAGCCTGGTCCAGTTGGATAGATGGAGGAGGCACTTAGCATCCACGTGGCCTTGTGTCCCACAGGGCCTCTGAGCCTCAGGTCCTCACCTGTGTGTAGGGCAGGATTACAGCCCTGCTGTCTTCTTCACACTTATCACAGGGATCAGATGAGAGAGCAGATGCTTAAGGGCTTTGAGAATATAAAGTGTTTTACAGTATAAAAGTGGGATCATTTTTTAAAAGGCTGTAGATAGAAGACTTGCCTTCCAGTAATAAAAAATACACCCATAGATCTGTGGGTGTATTTTTTATTACTGGAAGGCAAGTCTTCTGTCTACAGCCTTTTAGTACTGGTACAAGGGACCTGGGTCTAGGGAATGATTTTCATCTTCTCCATTTCCCAAAATTTCTTTAGTATTTTTTTTCTTTCAAAATAAAAACCAAAACAACAGTAAAAAGGAATTGTTTAGTAGATTCAAATATATTGCCATAGAAATAAGCTTATATAATTTTGCATTAACTCAAGTTATATAAAAAATACAGTCCGATTTATGTAACAATAAAAAAAAAATACACCCATAGTTCTAAGTAGCTTTAGAGACTCTAAATCAGGGGTCCCTAACTCCCGGGCCAGACTGGTATGGTCCGTGGGCTGTTGGGGACTGGGACACATGGCAGGAGGTAAGTGGTGTGCAAAGGAGCAAACTTCAGCTACTGCTGCCCATCGCTCACTTTACACCTGACCCTCTTCTTTCTCGCCCTGTCTGTGGAAAAATTGTTTTCCATAAACTGGGTCCCTGGTGCCAAAAAGGTTGGGGACCACTGCTCTAAACAATTAAAACATATTTATAATAATATATTTTAAAACACATGGCTTTTCTAATGCTACAAAATTCAAAAACTTTTTTTAAATACTTTTTTTTTTAATTTATGAACTAAAGATAAATCACTCTCCACTCCTGTCATCACACAGCTCCCCCCCCAACCCCCCAAGGTGGAGCCCCAGCACCACTGTTGACTGTTCTGTTGAGATGTTCTGTGTATCAGGAAGAAAATTCCTGTTTCTAAGCACAAATGATAGCTATTCTTTCTCTTTTTTTCACTCAATGTTGTATCTCAGATTATATCAACGCATATGGTTATCTCATTCTTTTTAATGACTACATATGTGTGTGTGTTAGTCGCTCAGTTGTGTCTGACTCTTTGTGACCCCATGGACTGTAGCCCACCAGGCTCCTTTGTCCATGGGATTCTCCAGGCAAGAACATAGTATTATGCTTTCTCCATTTTGTACTCCTTATTTTCAGTGCTTGTCAATCAGAGTTTATAAACTACAGGGAATACAACCTGATACTAACATCCAAATTTGTTGTGCTCATTTTATGTGTGAAAATGAGAAACCCTTGGGCAGAGAGTATTAATAGATTTCCCAGCCTCTCTGTCACCTGGTTTTCAATTTCTCTCCAGGCTTTGAGTTAGTAAAATGATTTTACTTATCAATTTACTCTAGTGATAAAGCATATCTGTGAATCAGAATGATCAGAACTCAAGTGTATCTACGGGTTGTTTGGCATTAAGTCCAGCCCCAATGAAGGTTTTGATGGGGCTACTTCCTCCATTGAATAAATACACCCCTGGTTTTTCCTATTGTGCCTCTAGTAGTGATATGATTTGCTTCACGTGAAGCAGTGGACCTAAGAATGTGTTGCCTTAGAAGAAGGAGTTCAAAACTCATAAATATGTGTTTTTTGTCCTTTTTCCCCCTCAGGTGCACTCTGAAAGAAAATAACCAGATATCACTCACAGTGACCATGTGGTAATGAACATTATGAATGACAAGTGGACAACCCTCAGCCTTCACAATTTTTGAGTTGACTCTATGATTCTACGATGAGTTCATGTCTATTCCAAAGGCATTTTTCCAATAGTTTTCTGCACTGCATAAATTATATTATACTTTTTTACACCAGCAACAGATATTTACATATTACAAATATTAATCTATAATTTTTTCTCCAGCTTCACTCAGTGAGTTCAAGCTCTTGCAAAAGGATTTGTTATGCTTACTTATATGTAATACTATTTTCTTTTTTATGCAAATCAGAGGTGCATGCCACCAATAAGAGCTGGTTTTGTGTCTTGAGAGATTCTGGAGCCAAACTCATTTTCTAAGATTTGAGACAAAGTTCTCACAAATTTTTTTTTTTTAAACTGTTCCCAGAATTACATATTACTTTCTAATTATATTAGGGATTCTTGAAGACTGTGTGATGATGCCGTTTTGTATCACCACTTCCTTTAACAGAACTACTATCCATTTTCCACTCAAAGACCTCTGGTTAAAATACTACAGAGAAAAGTACTAGGAAAAACATACAGTAATGTAGTTTGAAAGTGAAGTGAAAGTGAAGTCGCTCAGTCGTGTCCGACCCTCAGCGACCCCATGGATTCAGCCTACCAGGCTCCTCCATCCATGGGATTTTCCAGGCAAGAGTACTGCAGTGGGGTGCCATTGCCTTCTCCAAATGTAGTTTAAGTAACATTATAGGAGAGAGAGGTGTCACCCTCCAAAAATATATGGTTAAAATACAGAAGGACAATATTGTACGTCCGTCCCCTGTGTTGCAGGCAGATTCTTTACCACTGAACCATTGGGGAAGCCCTCTAAAAAAGAAGGAAGAGAAAATATTATTTATCAAAATAGGAAAGCTTCCAGGGGATTTGCTAATTAAGGACAGACATGTTCTAGACTGTCTTCTAGATAGAGGATTTTATGTTTTACATTAAAAAAATTGTGGTAAAATATATATAACATAAAATTTACCATATAACCATTTTTAATCACACAATTCGGTGGCATTAATCACACTCACAGTGCTGTGCAGCCATCACTGTCTGGGTAACTTTCGGTAATTATGTGCTCCGATTCAGTGTGTTATTTCTGCAGAGTCATTTTGGTAAGTTTCACTTTTCTAGAAGTGGATCTGTTTCCTATGAGTTTTGAGCTTGATTGGCATAAATTTATTCACAATATCTTACATGTTTAATCTCTGCAGCATCTCCGTGTACTTTTGGCTTTTTAATTTTCTTTGAACCTTCTCTTTTTTATGAGTAATCTTGTATAACTTTTTCCTATTTTCAAAGAATCAACCTTTTGCTGGATTGATGCTCTGTTTTTCTTTCTAATTCATCATATTATTTTTTTCTTTCAACTTTTCCTTTTTGAGATTTTTTTCCTCTAAATTCTTAAATTGCAAACAGATTAATAACATCATTATTTTTCTAACCTAAGTATGTAAAACTGACATTTTTTCTGAGATCCACTTTAGCTACAGCCTACAAGTTTTGGTACTTACACCAATCAATAGCCAAAGTATTATGTATTTTCTAATTCCTAATTTAATTCATTAACTATATCTTTTACCCATGAGTTATTTTTAAGTATAATGTTCTCTAAATTTCAAATGCTAATGGATTTTTTTCTATTAGATTGAACATGTGGAACTGCTAACATTCAGCCTTTTGTATAAAATGGCACTTTCATGTGTTTCAACACAATAGTTTTCTTTTGTTATTAATATATAACTTAATTTCATTTTGGCCAGACAACATTAGGTTATGGGTTTGATATTCACACAAAAAGTCCTTGTTTCCACCATTCTGTATTTTATTTAGGGGTTTTAAAATGTTATAAGTACATGTGTAACCAGTAATTTTCAAATAAAAGTACTCCCTAAGTACTGGAATGTTTTCTGATACATGTTTTCTGATACAGGCTGGTTCTCTGGAATGCAGACTCAGTTTGAGTTTAGTGCTGGGATGTTTATCAGGGCTGCCCTTGGAATCAACACTGTGGAATCAGGAGGGAAGAAACGGGATAGGGCAGAAGGAAAGATCAAGCTGGATCACTGGCTGGATGACTTTAGCTGATCCCATGGGGCATCTGGAATGAAGATGGCCCTTCAGGGTTGTCCTAACACATCCAATGGCCAGTCTTTATACCTCCACCTGGAAGGGTCATTGCATGCAGCCTGGTGGTTTAAGGTTGCCCACTGGCAGCACCCCCAGCAGCTGGACAACGAGTCCTTGAAGGGAGGTCTGAACAACATGTCTCCATGTCCCCCCACATCCTGTGTCACAGCTCTAAGGTAGGTGATGAAGATGTCCTGTGGGGGAAACTCTTGACGACTGATGTGTAAGTCAAAATGATGACTTAGTGATTCTCCTCAATACCCTCTGCTTTAAACAATAGAGGAGAAGGTCCATGAAGGGGAGAAATCTCATTTCCTAGGGTCAGCCCAGTTGTCACCTCTTCTAGGAAGTCACCTTAAGACCAGTCATCATCCTAGGTAACTCGTCTTTCTGTAGGACCCTGAGCACCTCTCATTTGTTAAACTGAACCGTACTTGGTTAGTGTCCTATTGTCATCAGTGTGGTGATTCTTAAACAAGGGGCCTGTTCTTTCCATTTTACACAGGTTATGTAAACTATGTAGCCTGGTCTGACTATGAGTATTCATATGGTTTGTTTTCTCACTAAACCAAGTGAGAAAAAGACTTGGAACTGTGCCCTATTCGCTTTTTAATTACATCTTTCAGCACAGTACCTGTTACAT
The DNA here is from genome assembly GCF_029407905.1 of Bubalus kerabau. Lineage (NCBI taxonomy): Eukaryota > Metazoa > Chordata > Mammalia > Artiodactyla > Bovidae > Bubalus > Bubalus kerabau. The sequence continues at coordinate 74,057,463 of NC_073635.1, forward strand.
AGGGGGCACTCAGTAAATGTTTTCTGAATGAGGAAATGATGAATGAGAACAAACCTTCATTGTCAACTTTATAATTTTGGAATTCTAAGAAGTAGCCTAGGATAACAGAAAGTCCTGGTTTTGTAGTCAGTCACACTGATCTGCCTGTCAGGTCTTTCTCTGCTCTCACCAGCAGTGTGGGTGTCTGAAGAATGTACTGTCCAGAGTGGAACACTTGAGGCTGAAAGGAAAGCAGTAACCAGCCAGAGTGCCAGGGAGATAAACTGGCACCATCCTTGACAAAATGGACTATGGACACCCTTCAGCCATGTAGCTTTAGTCTAAAAACAATTCAGTGCATGTATTTATATAGATTCTATTCTTGAATCAGCATCATGGTCCTAGTGTTGAAGAGTGTACCTAGAAACACCACAGGTTTTTTTAAATCAAGGTTTCATGTATACATTATTAATTTTAATTTTAAAACAGAATATGGATTAACTGAGTTTTTGTTTTTTAAGCCTAATGTTCTAAGGAAATTTTTTTTTCAAAGACTAAACCAGCAGTGTGTGTTGAAAACTGGGAGAAATACATATTTATTTGAATTTAGACCTAAAAAATAACATTACTAGAAGGAATAACATGCCTCAGCCATAGGAGACCTTTGTCTATACCCCAGAACCATGTGACCTGCCACAATCAAATTGGGATTGTGTGATATTTTTAAGAAGAACAAGGTTAAGACTTAGACACACTAAGAATGTTCTACACAGAGTTTACATTGGAGGGTTCTGACTAACTTCACTCTTTCACTCAGCAACTATCCTCATAATTATCCACCTAATAGGTGAAGGCTTTGTGTATTCTAAACCAGTGTTTGATCCAATAGTTAATCACATTTAATTCTGCACATTATGTGAAAAACATTTTTTAAATTACATTTTGCAGACTACCTAGAAAAAAAAAATGAGTCTCTGAGATGGAGTTTATATCACATTAGACCTTTTGTAAGTAAATAACAATAAAGAGTAGATTGAGGATTTTTAAACCCTACATTTTGCAACAATAAAAGTTTTTAAAAATCCATGAGTTTATACTTATTCCAATAAGACATAAAATATATTAGGAGTAAGGGAAAGATTTTTTTTACAGCAGAAAGGCACCTCACAAATGTAGACAGATTGACAGAAAAGTACCACATGGGAGCCATTGCCATAAATAATTCAGACAAAATTCATCATTGACTGAACATATGTTGAATGTTTGGGGGTTGGAAGAGAGACAGCATTTTCATGGACTCAAAATATATTTTCAGATTAATTCTTTAGGGAAGAATTATATTTTTTAAGTGGAAAAATCAGACAAACACCTAGCTAAGCAAGTAACTAGAGTAAATTTTAATAGTGAACCTACTGGACACCCTTGGCTTTTTTTCTTGCTTCTTTAAAAATGTATATAAGAATGTTTGACTTACACTGTTGTGTTAATTTCTGCTGTACAGCAGTGATTCAGTTATACATATACATGCATTCTTTCTCATGTAGGTTTAATAAGCAGGGTGACAATATGCAGCCTTGTCATACTCCTTTACCAATTTTGACCCAGGCAGTTGTTCCATGCCCAGTCAAACTGTTGCTTCTTGACCTGCATACAGGTTTCTCAGGAGACAGGTAAGGTGATCTGGTACTCCCATCTCTTTAAGTTTTCCAGTTTGTTGTGATCTACACAGTCAAAGGCTTTAGCGTAGTCAACAAAGCAGAAGTAGACATTTTTCTGAGCAGAAACCATAAGGCCCCCAAATCCTGGAAATGTACTTCCTGGTCCTTTACAGGAAAACTCTTCCCACCCTGGCCTGGGGCTCTGCTGTTCTAAGTGGATCCTGTGGGCCAGCAGCATCGGCTGGCCTGTGAGGCTGTTAGAACACAAAATCTTGTCTCTACCCCAGACCTACTGACTCAGAATCTCTAGAACCCAGGTGAGTCCTGCTCACATTACAGTTTGAGAAGCACTGGTTTAGAGGCCCTGCTCAGTCATCCTGGGGTTGCACCCTCCCCAGGTGCAGGCAGCCAGAGAGGGCCAGGGGATGTGGCCACCTGGAGCCCCGCCCCCTCCAGGTAGTACTCTGAGTACCCTAGAATCCCTGTTCCCAGTGCCAGTGCAGGCCTCCATCCTGGGTCCCATCTCCCAGCCTGAAAGATGGTCAAGATTCAGCTGTTTATGGGGCAGAAGAGGGTGGACTGAGCTTGGACTTGAAGGCTGAAGGTACTCTTGCTTTAGCCGCAGATTCCTCAGGGCACAGAGAGGGTCAGAGCCAGAGGTGGGAAGAGCAGTGGGAGGGCTGGGGGCTGGGTTGGCCCCTCGCTCTGCTGTTCTGCCTTCTGGTTCCTAACTCCAGGGTCCAGGAACCCCAGCCTGCCAGGTGGTTATGAGTGTGTACTTGACAGTGTGTTAGCTTGATTTATAACTTTTAAATATCTAAACATAAAGGATGGGCTTCATTATACTCTTGACCCATGGCCCACAGATGTGAGTGGCAGGTCTGTTAAATGCTTCTCAGAATGTTCTCAGAGGACCCCCTGCATCCCAATCCACTGGGATGTTGGATCAGACCTGTGGGGCTGGAGCCTAGAACTCTGCATTCTGACCCCTCCCCTGGTGACTCTGATCCACAGCAGAGCTAGAGGAGCACTTATAATGGAGGGAGGTGGGGCATGGAGTGGAGTTGCCCTGAGTGGTGGGAAGTGTCAGAAGAGAGGGAGGTCCCAGATCAGAGGAAGGTGCCCACCATGAGCTCACACCTTCCTGCTTCTCTCATGATTCTCCTCACAACCTGGCCTGACCCCACCCATGGCAGTTGGCTGTGGGGAGAAGCTGCTAGGATGGGGCAAGGGTGTCCTCCTGCCGACCGTGAGGCTCTCGGGGGCTGCCCTGCAGAAGGAAGGACCTGAGTCAGGGGCAATAGGAGCAAAGGGGCTGCAGGGGCCTGGAGGGACCACACGGACCCACCCAGGGAGTCAGGCTGAAGCCACTGAGCAGGTCTTTGGGCAGGGAGACCTCCTGGTCCTGCGGGACACAGGTGGAGTGGGGACAGACTGTGCGGTTCCACTGGGGCTCAGAAGCTGCATCTGTCAGTTAGGAGTCTTATGACCTCTAGCAAGATCCTTAAGCTCTGCAAGATGGGGGTCCTAACATCCTAGTACCCTCTGAGCTTGTGTTAAAATTAAACATGATGGTCTTTCGTTCAGGCCCACAATGCTGGTACGATGAGCAAGTGTTGTGGTTTTTGCCAGGAAGCTCTGTAGCCACCGATGAGCCCAGAGGCAGCATGGTAACAGTATAATAAAGCCCATTTGGGCACAGCCCTGAAGGCCAACCCTTTTGGACGCACTTCTCATGCCAAGAGAAGTGTGCTCGAAAAAATAGGGGTTGAAGCCAAACATCCAAATTCTGCCATCAGGAAATGTGTCAGGGTTCAGTTCACCAAGAATGGCAAAAATCACAGCCTTTTGTACCCAGTGATGGTTGCAACCATCACTGGGTACAAAATTTTATTGAGGAAAATGATGAAGTTCTGGTTGCTGGATTTGGTTCCAAAGGTCATGCTGTTGGTGACATTCCTGGAGTCTGTTTTAAGGTTGTCAAAGTAGCCAGTGTCTTTTTTGGTCTTCTACAAAGACAAGAAGGAAAGACCAAGATCATAAATTTTGACGATGAAAGAATTGTAGTAATAAATTTTCATATACCAAAAAAATTAAATGTGATATGATAGTTAAGTAAAACTACATCCTTGTCACACAGAGCAAAACAAGGGGCAGCTGCTGTTTATTGGGACGCTTATTACATCACACCTCTGCACTTCTTGATGCTCAATATTATAGGCACTTATCACTGCCTGTGTTCAATCATGTCCGACTCTTTGTCCCCCTATGACTGTAGCCCACCAGGCTCCTCTGTTCATGAGATTTTCCAGGCAAGATTACAATACCGGAGAGGATTGCTGTTTCCTCCCCCAGGGCTTCTTCCCGACCCAGGTATTGATCTTGTGGCTCCCGTGGCTCCTGCATTGGCAGGCAGATTCTTTATCCCTGAGCCTGGGAATTACCTGTCACTGACTTTAAGATCAGAGAAGGCAATGGCACCCCACTCCAGTACTCTTGCCTGGAAAATCCCATGGGCGGAGGAGCCTGGAAGGCTGCAGTCCATGGGGTCGCTGAGGGTCGGACACGACTGAGGGACTTCACTTTCACTTTTCACTTTCATGCACTGGAGAAGGAAATGGCAACCCACTCCAGTGTTCTTGCCTGGAGAATCCCAGGGACGGGGGAGCCTAGTGGGCTGCCGTCTGTGGGGTCGCACAGAGTCGGACACGACTGAAGTGACGCAGCAGCGGCAGCCGACTTTAAGATCAGGTCCCTCAAGCCCCCAGGGGGCGCTAGTGGTAAGGAATCCACCTGCCCGTGCAGGAGACCCACGAGAATCAGGTTCCATCCCTGGGTTGGGAAGATCCCCTGGAGGAGGAAATGGCAACCCACTCCAGTATTCCTGCCTGGGAAATCCCATCCTCTGGCCATGGGATCCCAAAGAGTCGTCATGACTGAGCACACACACACACCTCATATCCCAGGCACAGGAAGGTTCCAGTTACAGCTGTGTGCCACACCCATGCTGGGCCAGTCGCCTGGAGCTCCCTGAACTTCCCTGCGCAGGAGAAACTCCTGAAGTTACTGCTGAGCTGCTCATCCTATATAGTTCCCAGGATTTCCCTCCCAGCAAGCCACACCTTGGGAATCCTGCTCATAGGTTTGTGATAAACTAAGGCGGGGCTTGTATGAAATCTCCTGAGACAACTGTATCATACTGAAAATCACCACCAGGGTGCAGGAGAATCCAGACATCCAGGTGAGAAACGTGGAAAGGCTGTGCAATGAGAGGCCAGGAAGGCCTCAGAGTGGGCAAAAGGGGTCACAGGCCCCCACCCCAACTACACCCTGTACACAGAAACATACACGCCTGCTCCTGCAGAATCATTCTGTCTGTTTACTCTGCTTCCTCGTCCAGGTAGAGTTCTTTATATCCTCAGTATGGCAAAGGCCAGTGGTTTGTAAACTTGGCTACAAATTCAAATCAACAGAGGAGCTCTGTAAAATCCCAGTGCTGAAGCCTCATCTCAGTTAAATCACAATCTCAGGGGAGGGGACGCAGAAATCAGCACTTTTTAAAACCTCACGGGTGATTCCACCCTGCAGCCAAGTGAGAACCACTATTGGAGGCAGAGGATCTCATTTCTTCCCAAATGGCAGCTGCTGTCTTTGCTAGAAAGTGTGAAAAAGCGTTAGGTCGCTCAGTTGTGTCTGACTGTTTGTGACTTCATGAACTATAGCCCACTAGAATTCCATGGACTTCTCCAGGCAAGAATACTGGAGTGGGTAGCCATTCCCATCTCCAAGGAATCTTACCAACCCAGGGATCAAACCCGGGTCTCCTGCACTGCAGGCAGATTCTTTACCATTTGAGCCACCAGGAAAACAGAGTTTGATTTCTTATTTTATTACTGATTCTCCCAAGTGAGATCCCCCACCCTCGACAGGAGGTGGAACTCCTTCTGATAGAGGGGGGTGTGTGTGTGTGTGTGTGTGTGTGCACATGCTCAGTCAGTCTTATCCAACTCTTTGTGGCCCCATGGACTGCAGCTTGCCAGGACCCTCTGTCAATGGGATTTCCCAGGCAGGAATATTGGTGTGGGTTGCCATGTCCTGCTCCAGGGGGTCTTACTGACCCAGGGATCAACACGAATGTCCTGCATTGGCAGGTGGGATATTTACTGCTGAGCCACCTGGGAAGTCCCTCTTCCAGGTGTGGCTCGTGCCAGCAGAATGTGCTCTAGAGGACACTGTTTCCTCTGAAAACCCTCCACAGTGCTGCTGAATGTGATTCCTGTCAACTGGGGGCCAGGGGTGGTCTCATAGGACCGGCTCAGCTGTGCTGCCAGTGGCTCCAGATTGTAGCGCCGCCGGGCTCAGCATCTCTGCATTCGACACCTCAATGCCATCTTGAATCACAGTGCTGGGGGCAATGATCCTGCACTTGGCCCTCTGAGCTGAGGTGTCAACGCAGCCGTTTCACACCAGGGAGTCTTGTTTGCTGGGCCAGGTGTGAGGCCTCTTCATTAAGCACCCTGTAAGCAAGTGAAACTCAACTCAGCACAAAAGGCATGACAAAAAGTTAGACTTCATTTTATTACCAAGGTCCTACTTTTACTCCCAGGGAATTGTTGATGGGCTTTGTTGGTGACTGTTTCATCACAGCCCAGCCTCATGGAATATTAAGGGCCCCGACTTACCTATAATGACTGTTTCCTTTGTTAGCTGTGGAGATAATCCTGATGAAGAAAAAAGAGACCAATTTCTCTTCTATTCCTGAAGATCCGAAAGGGAAGGTATTGATATAATCAGTTTTATTTTGTTGTTGTTGTTGTTTTTTAACCCATAAGGTAGCTCCCTCTTGTCTGGGGCTTGATGTTGCTCCTGAAATAATGGGAGCCCCTGGCATCCTTCATTTAAGGAAGACAACTGGGTATTATTTAAATAGGAAAGGAAAGGACCTAGGCATCAGGGTGCACAGAGAACCAGGTCTGGGCTCTCAGGTGACAGGCTAAGATGGCCTCGTCACTATGGAAACAGTGTCTACGCTTGTGAGACAGGAAGGAAGTGGGTGGGCACAGATATTGAGATAAACAGGATCCCACAAAAACTGGCTTGAACCAGCTAAAATCAAGATGGTTTTGAGTATGGTCTGGTCTCTGACTTCTAGCTCACTCCGCCTTCATTGTAACACTAAAATTCACTCCCCTCTCAGCATGACAGGTGCTGTGATAGTTCCAAGGCTGACCATAGACGGCCAAAAAGTGAAGGGGGTGGGGTTCCATCTGCTCACCACTCAAAAGCCAATAAAGAGGCCAGGTTGATGGAAAGGAACATTTGCTTTATTTTGGATGCTGGTCTGTGTGTTGGGGGGAGGGTAGACTCCTGTCCAAAGGCTGACTCCCCCTCCCTTAACAATAAGTGGACAAGAGCTTTTTATAGACAGAGAGGGCTACAGTCAGCATTATAAACTATAGACAGAAACAGTACAGTCAGCATTGAGTGCATTTATTTTTTATATATTTTATTTATATTTTATTATTTATATTTTTAAAAAAATTTCTATTTCTTTATTCAGATGGTTTTCATATATGGGAAAAAATCTGAAGTTGCTTATTTTTCTCTTATACTGATGTGCACTTATTAGTTCACTTAAATTTATTTATGTATTTGAGAGATAAAGAAACCAGAATTTTACTTCTTGCTTATGTACTTTTCTCTATGCATCAGTTGCTGCGTAACTGCCTTCATGCCCCTAGAAGAATGTGCTTTGGTCTTTCCTCTTTCCCTCTCTTATCAAAATAGGATTCCTCCAGGAGCAACCTAGGAGTAGAACAGACACTAGGGAGTTTGGGGCTGTCATCTAAGTAGTCTGGCTGTCTTTGTCCCTGTCATCTATGTTCACCTCCACTGATCAGTATTGGCCATTATCCCTGTGTATCTCAGGCAGTGGGGGAAGCATAGTTCTCCCTTTGGTCCTGAGAGACAGAGAAACTTTTTGAGTCGCAGTAAATGTTTTTAGAGGTTGCAGTGCCCTCCTCCTTCTGTGGGATGTGGGTATCCTCATCATTCACTGGGCATGTGCTTTCTAAAACTTCCTGTGGACAGGGCATTGAGTGGGCACTCGAGTCCGAGGGAGCTGACCTTCTCCTGCTTTAAGAAGCCTATAGTCCAGGCATTGTGAACCAGTGCAGATCCAGCAATTATAACTCTTAGCTCATTTTTAATAAGCTAAAAATAGAAATAACAGGCTTATTTCTCCATTGTCTCTTAAAGATTAATCTGCATTTTACCTTGTAAATAAAGTAGTGAGTGATTGGCATCTAGTAACTGTCAAGCAAATACAGTTGAGAGATAAGTAAGAGATATTCTTGTGTAAAGTGTGACCAAAGAACCTGTGACCAAAAATTTATTCTACAGTATGTTATTATGTACTCTGTGCCATTTTTGGTCCTTTAAGCTCAGATATACTTTAGGGTCGTGCTTTCTTGGCCTCATAGTTTAAAAAAATCCATCTATCTGCGGTACAGTTTGATTTTTCCACCATTGTGATGTACTGATCTTGCTTCCAGGGTTTGACAGCTCAGCGTTCTAATTGTTCTATCCAACATGACTCTGGTGATCACACTTCAGCTTCTTCTGAAGAAGCCATTTGCCCCAGCAAAGTGTCTTTATATACATCTATCCTCCAAGTTCTAAATTGCATCAAGCACATCAGAAATGTTGATGTAGTGATTACTCTTTGACTTTCTGTTGGTGATAAAATAATACCTGAAGGTACAAAGAGAAGCAGCCCAAAGTGGCAGGAAGTTCATGGGCTTTGGGACCAATATCTGGGTTCAAATCTTCCCCCATTTTGGAGAATTCACTGTTGTCTAAACTATATTTTATGTAAAAAGATAAGAATAATATGTACCTTACAGTAGTATTGCAAGGATTTGAGAGATGATAAAAGGGTATTGTTACACATTTGATAAGTGGTAACTATAACAATAGCCATTGGTGTGTTTTTCATATGAATATTGGTACTTTATTTGCTATATGCTTCTGGGAAAGTTAGCAGCAGCCATATTTTCTTTAGCAATACTTTGTATTGTTTTAGGGTTCCCTGGTGACTCAGATGGTAATGCGTCTGCCTGCAATGCAGGAGACCTGGGTTTGTTTGATCCCTGGGTTGGAAATATCCCCTGGATAAGGAAATGGCAACCCACTCCAGTACACTTGCCTGCGAAATCCCCTGGACAGAGGAGCCTGGTGGGCTACAGTCCATGGGGTCACAAAGAGTTGTACATGACTGAGCAACTTCCCTTTCTTTCTTTCCCTTTATTTGTTCTTTTTTTTTAAATTTTATTTTATTTTTAAACTTTACATAACTGTATTAGTTTTGCCAAATATCAAAATGAATCCGCCACAGGTATACATGTGTTCCCCATCCTGAACCCTTCTCCCTCCTCCCTCCCCATACCATCCCTCTGGGTCGTCCCAGTGCACCAGCTCCAAGCATCCAGTATCGTGCATCGAACCTGGACTGGCAACTCGTTTCATACATGATATTTTACATGTTTCAATGCCATTCTCCCAAATCTTCCCACCCTCTCCCTCTCTCACAGAGTCCAAAAGACCATTCTATACATCAGTGTCTCTTTTGCTGTCTCGTACACAGGGTTATTGTTACCATCTTTCTAAATTCCATATATATGTGTTAGTATATTGTATTGGTGTTTTTCTTTCTGGCTTACTTCACTTTGTATAATAGGCTCCAGTTTCATCCACCTCATTAGAACTGATTCAAGTATTCTTTTTAATGGCCAAGTAATACTCCATTGTGTATTCTTATCCATTCATCTGCTGATGGACATCTAGGTTGCCTCCATGTCCTGGCTATTATAAACAGTGCTGCGATGAACATTGGGGTACACGTGTCTCTTTCCTTATGAAATTCACAAAATCTCTATTAATCTGTATGTTGTAATTACAGTACTTCTTTACCAAAAGAAAACCACTTTCTTTTCTTGAGGAAAAACGAGTTTTTTTTTGTTTTGTTTTGTTTTGTTTTATCACCCATAATCCCACAATAAAGAAATAATCATTGTTATCATTTTGAAATATTTTCTTTTAATGTTTCTTGTTTCATGAATTCTTGTGCAAAATTGGTATAATGGTTTCAAGTCTTTTTTTTTTTAATTTTATTTTATTTTTAAACCTGAAACACTGCATTAGTTTTGCCAAACATCAAAACGAATCCGCCACAGGTATACATACGCTCCCCATCCTGAACCCCCCTCCCTCCTCCCTCCCCACACCATCCCTCTGGGTCGTCCCAGTGCACCAGCCTCAAGCATCCAGTATCGTGCATCGAACCTCAAGTCATTGCATGAATATTTTTGGTTGTCTTAGTTTGGGTGTGCTGAAGCTAAAGTCTAGGATGAGAATTTGAATGCAATAGATTATTTGGGAAGGTGTCCCAGGAAACACTGGTAATGGAGTGGGGAAGTGAGACAAGAAAGGGGGAGAGGGCCACACAGGATGTGTTATCAGGTATGGTCCAGGCTGGGTACTGGAACACAATCCTTCTGGGAAACCTTAGGAGACAGTGTGGAGCACAAGCCTCAGGGTTAACGTCCCTGCGTGAGGGAGTAGGGGTATTTACACACCAGCTCCTGTCTGGTGACTGAAGGCTGCCTGGGGAGAGCAGAGGAAGATGTTAAATTCCCCAGCACTCCTGGCTGCCTGTGCTTTAGCAGATCTGACTCAGGTGGCAGACAAAGCCCTCAGGCAGTGTTGCAGAAAGTCAGGCTAGGGTGACATGGAAGGCACCAGGGCACATACATCGGCTCACCCATGTTACTCAAACAGTCTATTTTAGACTGGCTATTGAACAGTTCACAGTGTGGATGAGTGCTTCCTCAAGGGTTATAGTCCTGCAGTTACTTCTTTTTCTATTTTCTGTTCCTCCCCAGAGCAAAATTTCTCACAGGAGTTGTGTACAACCACTTTTCCACACCTTCAGACACAGTTATCTGCTCAACACGTCTTTAAAAGGCTTCAATCTCTTTCTCTTTAAAATAATGCTTTTCCTAAATCACCAAAACCCCTGTCTTTGCCAAATCCAACTGGTACTCTTCTGTCTTCAACTTACCAGCCTCTCAGAGGCATGGGCTCTAGCTTCTCCTGCACTCCAGTGACTGCACATTCTCTCCCTCCTCAGTCTCCTTGGATGAGTCTCTAATTGTGAATGCTGGACAGTTTCAGGTCTCAGCCTTGGGCTTCTCTCTCCCTCTTTCTCTTTGTTTCTGTATATCTTAATTTTTAATGAAAAGCCTTAAATAACTATAGAAAAGTGTGAATACTTTATATGTAATCCATTTAGGAATTATTTACATTTAAAAAATAAAATTGGGAAATATTTTTAGCATTCTTAAACTATTTCATGTCAAAAGAAGAGAGGAAATTTACTAATCATTTAGGAACACTTATAAAGCTATGGGCTTCCCTGGTGGCTCAGCTAGTAAAGAATCTGCCTGAAGTGCTGGAGACCTAGGTTTAGTCCTTGGGTTGGAAGATTTCCTGGAGAAGGGAAAGGCCACCCACTCCATTATTCTGGCCTGGAGAATTCCATGGACTGTATAGTCCATGGGGTTGCAAAGAGTCCAACACGACTGAGCAACTTTCACTTTCACCTTCACTTTCATAAAGCCACTGGTAAACCAAAGCACCTGCTGATAACATTCACTTTTCCAGCTGTCATCTTTGGGTAATTTTAGTCTCACAGAAGACATCTGACACCAAGAGGCATCTAAGTTGCCAAAATTAGATCTGCAAACTCATAATTATTCCTAGCAGAGGTCCTCAGGTCCTTATTTTAAAGCCTATTAAATCTTACTTTACAAGCTAGTTTAAAAGTAGTAAAAAGTAAAGTATTATTATACAAGATAAGAAATTAAAATATAGAAAAAATAGATGTGAAATTTTTAAAAGTTAATTTGCTGTTAGTAAGTGTATATGAATGAATCTGTAAACCCCTGTACCTATGTTTGTTAGACCTTAAGTGTATTGCACCAAATGGCATAATACTACTGCTGGTAATGATATCAAACAGTTAATAATGTTTGTCATTATGTTCTGCATACTGCGAGGGAGGGACATCAGCAAAACATGTTAGAAAAAAATCCATAAAAAGTCAATACTTTTGTTTTAATATTGACACATGATGGACTTCATTTCTGTTGTCCACATATAATGAAAGCCTTCATGCAAAGGTGTGACTCTTAAGAATGGGAATTGTACACACATTATAAGTTGTATGCTTGGTGAGGGTAGGAAATACATTTCATTCAAATGCAATTTGGTACTTTTCTACCCACAGCTTCCCTGAGAGTGCAATTGAAAGTAGACTGGATGAAAGGAAGCAAGGGAAGTCTCTTCTCAGAAAACAAAGAAAGAATTCTAAAGTTCTTTATGTTTAGACAGAATATTTCAGGTTTTTAACCTCAAATTTTATGAGTATCTAAAATATAGATTAAATAATAATATGCAATACATATTAATTTTATAGATGTATTTCTTATCTCAAACTCAATTTCTCTTAATTTCACTGAAGTTATATTTAATAAATGTAAAATTTAATGAAGCAAAATGGACTTGGCTTGCAAGGGGTGGGAAGGAGATTATAACTCTGGTAGTGTTTTGTAAGTTATTTTAAAAATTGACAAGCAAAAAGGTAAATTGTTCTTATTTTCTTGATTAAATTGAAGAAAGTTATCATGTGATGTATAAGTCTAAGAAATACTATAAGGGATCAATGGGGAATTTTATTAATATGAATCTCAATCTATAAGTTTAAAAATCTCATATCCTCTATTATAACACTTCATTTTTTAAAATTGTTATTTATTTGCTTATTTTAATTTTTACCATGCTGTGTCTTTGTTGCTATGCATGGGCTTTCTCTACCTGCGGTGGGCAGGGGCTACTCTTCATTGTGGTGTATGGGTTTCTCATTGCAGTGGCTTCTCCTGCTGTGGAGCACAGGCCCTAGGGCACACATGCTTCAGGAGTTATGGTTTGTGAGCTCAGTAGTTGCAGAGCGCAGGCTCTAGAGTACGGGTTACACAGCCTGTGGGATCTTCCAAGGGCAGGGATAGAACCCACGTCTCCTGCGTTGGCAGGCAGATTCTTAACCACTGGATAACCAGGGAAGTTCGAATGTATAATCATCAGTGTCTCACAAGCATTTCATAGATTTTTCTTTCTGGGGGAGGTGGGGTGGGGAAGGTACAGAGATTTCCTTCTCTCCCCTGCCTCCACACCCTATAGCCTCCCACTATCAACATAGAGTGAAAGATTTGCTACATCTGATGAATCTATAGAGACACATCAGTCACCCCAAATCCATAGTTTACATCAGGGTTCACTCTTGGTGTCGTGCATTCCATGGGTTTAGACAAATGTATGATAACATTTCCATCATTGTGGTATATTACAGAGTATTTCCATTGCCCTAAAAATCCCCTGTGCTCCATCTACTCATCTCTCATCCCACCTCCACCCTCTGGCAACACTGATCCCTTACTGTCTCCATAGTTTGCCTTGTTGTCATATAGTTAGAATCATACAGCATGTAGTCTTTTCAGACTGACTCCTTTCACTTAGTAATGAGCATTTACGTTTCCTCTTTGTTGTTTCATGTGTTGGTAGCTCATTTGTTTTTAGTGCTGAGTAGTACCTCATTGCCTGGATAAACCAGTTTGTCCATTCACTTGTTGAGGGATATCGTGATTGCTTCCAAATTTTGGTAGTTTGAATAAAGCCGCCCTAGATACTTCATAGGTTCAAAAAAAATGGTTTCTCTTCCTTAAAAATTAAATACATAATGAACCAGCTTACTTGAAATATGCATCCATTCCAGACTGAAGTGTCACCTCCTTTCTTTCATTTCATGCTCTCTCCATATTTACATTCAGTTCAGTTCAGTCGCACAGTTGTGTCCGACTCTTTGGGACCCCATGAATCGCAGCACACCAGCCTCCCTGTCCATCACCAACTCCTGGAGTTCACTCAGACTCACGTCCATTGAGTCAGTGATGCCATCCAGCCATCTCATCCTCTGTTGTCCCCTTCTCCTGCCCCCAATCCCTCCAGCATCAGAGTCTTTTCCAATGAGTCAACTCTTCGCATGAGGTGGCCAAAGTACTGGAGTTTCAGCTTTAGCATCATTCCTTCCAAAGAAATCCCAGGGCTGATCTCCTTCAGAATGGACTGGTTGGATCTCCTTGCAGTCCAAGGGACTCTCAAGAGTCTTCTCCAACACCACAGTTCAAAAGCATCAATTCTTCAGCGCTCAGGCTTCTTCACAGTCCAACTCTCACAACCATACATGACCACAGGAAAAACCATAGCCTTGACTAGACAGACCTTTGTTTGCAAAGTAATGTCTCTGCTTTTGAATATGCTATCTAGGTTGGTCATAACTTTCCTTCCAAGGAGTAAGCGTCTTTTAATTTCATGCAGTCACCATCTGCAGTGATTTTGGAGCCTAAAAAAATAAACTCTGACACTGTTTCCACTGTTTCCCCATCTATTTCCCATGAAGTGATGGGACCAGATGCCAGGATCTTCGTTTTCTGAATGCTTTAAGCCAACTTTTTCACTCTCCAGTTTCACTTTCATCAAGAGGCTTTTTAGTTCCTCTTCACTTTCTGCTATAAGGGTGGTGTCATCTGCATATCTGAGGTTATTGATATTTCTCCCAGCAATTTTGATTCCAGCTTGTGCTTCTTCCAGCCCAGCGTTTCTCATGATGTATTCTGCATATAAGTTACATACGCAGGGTGACAATATACAGCCTTGACATACTCCTTTTCCTATTTGGAAATAGTCTGTTCCATGTCCAGTTCTAACTGTTCCTTCCTGACCTGTGTACAGATTTCTCAAGAGGCAGATCAGGTGGTCTGGTATTCTCATCCCTTTCAGAATTTTCCACAGTTTATTGTGATCCACACAGTCAAAGGCTTTGGCATAGTCAATAAAGCAGAAGTAGATGTTTTTCTGGAACTCTCTTCCTTTTTCCATGATCCAGAGGATGTTGGCAATTTGATCTCTGGTTCCTCTGCCTTTTCTAAAACCAGCTTGAACATCTGTAAGTTCACAGTTCACGTATTGCTGAAGCCTGGCTTGGTGAATTTTGAGCATTACGTTACTATGTGAGATGAGTGCAATTGTGTGGTAGTTTGAGCATTCTTTGGCATTGCCTTTCTTTGGAATTGGAATGAAAACTCACCTTTTGCAGTCCTGTGGCCACTGCTGAGTTTTCCAAATTTGTTGGCATATTGAGTACAGTACTTTCACAGCATCATCTTTCAGGATTTAAAATAGCTCAACTGGAATTCCATCACCTCCACTAGCTTTGTTCGTAGTGATGCTTTCTAAGGCCCACTTGACTTCACATTCCAGGATGTCTGGCTCTAGGTGAGTGATCACACCATCGTGCTTATATTGGTCATGAAGATCTTTTTTGTATAGTTCTTCTGTGTATTCTTGCCACCTCTTCTTAACATCTTCTGCTTCTGTTAGGTCCATACCATTTCTGTCCTTTATTGAGCCCATCTTTGCATGAAATATTCCCTTGGTATCTCTAATTTTCTTGAAGAGATCTCTAGTCTTTCCCATTCTGTTGTTTTCCTCTATTTCTTTGCATTGATCGCTGAAGAAGGATTTCTTATCTCTCTTGCTAGTCTTTGGAACTCTGCATTCAGATGCTTATATCTTTCCTTTTCTCTTTTGCTTTTCACTTCTCTTCTTTTCACAGCTATTTGTAAGGCTTTCCCAGACAGCCATTTTGCTTTTTTGCATTTCTTTTCCATGGGGATGGTCTTGATCCCTGTCTCCTGTACAATGTCATGAACCTCATTCCATAGTTCATCAGGCATTCTGTCTATCAGATCTAGGCCCTTAAATCTATGTCTCACTTCCACTGTATAATCATAAGGGATTTGATTTACATCATACCTGAATGGTCTAGTGGTTTTCCGTACTTTCTTCAAATTAAGTCTGAATTTGGCAATAAGGTTTTCATGATCTGAGCCACAGTCAGCTCCTGGTCTTGTTTTTGTTGACTGTATAGAGCTTTTCCATCTTTGGCTGCAAAGAATATAATCAATCTGATTTCAGTGTTGCCCATCTGGTGATGTCCATGTGTAGTCTTCTCTTTTGTTGGAAGAGGGTGTTTGCTATGACCAGTGCATTTTCTTGGCAAAACTCTATTCGTCTTTGCCCTGCTTCATTCCGTATACCAAGGCCAAATTTGCCTGTTACTCCAGGTGTTTCTTGACTTCCTACTTTTGCATTCCAGTCCCATATAATGACAAGGACATCTTTTTTGGGTGTTAGTTCTAAAAGGTTTTTTAGGTCTTCATAGAACCATTCAACTTCAGCTTCTTCAGCGTTACTGGTTGGGGCATAGACTTGGATTACTCTGATATTGAATGGTTTGCCTTGGAAACGAACAGAGATCATTCTGTCATTTATGAGATTGCATCCAAGTACTGCATTACGGACTCTTTTGTTGACTATGATGGCTACTCCATTTCTTCTGAGCGATTTTGTCCACAGTAGTAGATATAATGGTCATCTGAATTAAATTCACCCATTCCAGTCCATTTGAGTTCGCTGATTCCTAGAATGTCGACATTCACTCTTTTCATCTCTTGTTTGACCACTTCCAATTTGCCTTGATTCATGGACCTGACATTCCAGGTTCCTATGCAATATTGCTCTTTACAGCATCGGACCATATTTACATTAATTGTTGTTAATATTAGCATATCGATTCTTTCCGTCTTCTATTTTTTTAAACAGTGGAGGAAAATGTAATAAAACACCTAAATGGATCTACAAAGAAAGGCCATTATGGTACAGAGGTGATTGTTTTATGGAAACTGAACAAGTTGACTGATAGAAATGGATGGCAATACTTAGTTATCAGTTGCTGGGTGAAATTCTAAGTTTTGAAGTAAGAAAAGTCGTTTGAAGTTAGCAGAGTAAAGGTGATGACCCAACAGAACATCTAGATGTGTGCTAGAAATAGCCTCCAGGCTGTTTTGATTAATGAGTAGAAACTTAAATCTCTTGGCTGTTGCAGAACAATAAGTGACATACACATAAAGGTATCAAAACTTTTAGTCCAGAATTTGGTCTCAGTTTAGACAGAGTGGCGTCTCTCATGGGATACAAGCAAGCTATACCACATAATTTGATTCTGAACTTTGTGTGGCTACATGACATGGAGTTAAAGTATCCTTACAGATCAGCTCATTTGAAGAGGTAGCACCTCAGGCTCTTGGACCAAAACTACCAGCTTTGAAGCAAAAGCCAGTTGCTTTTTCCCAGTTGCTTCTTTTCTAAAGCTATCACCTTACCATGGACCCTTCATCTGGTTGTCAATAGTAAAATAAAATATTGTCATCACACAGAATCCAGAGAAACCCACTGCAGAGAGCAAAACAAACAAACTCCTCCCCTACCCCACTCCAAAAAAAAAACACAAAAACACAAAAACCCCTATCACTTTGATCTCGATTCCTCTATGTGGTAGACTCTGGTCAATAGTAAAATAGCATCACCAGGCAGAATCCAGCAAAACCTACTACAAAGTAAGAATCCAGAAAGAACCTACAGTTGAGTCAGAAAAAGGTATTAGCTGTCAGTGCAGTAGAGATAAGTCAATACACAGTGGGCTGATTCTGAGTTAACAGGTGATACACAACACGTTTTGCCATGAAAGAGAAATGAAGGAATGGGAATGGCAGGCAGAGCCTAATAGCTTCTTTGCCAGAATAACTCACAACTTCCTTGTTGCTTTCATCACTCTTAGCATCCAGCATTTTTTAAGATCTTCTCCCATTTTGGTCATTGTTCAAAGCTTTCAGTACCATTTTTGCTGTTGCTGCCTGGGTTTTCTCTAGTTGTGGTGCGTGGGGGCTACTGTTTGTTGTGGAACATGAGCTATTCATACTGTTCATGGGGTTCCCAAGGCAAGAATACTGAAGTGGTTTGCCATTTGCTTCTCCAGTGGACCATGTTTTGTCAGAACTCTCCACCATGACCCATCCATCTTGGGTGGCCCTACATGGCATGGCTCATAGTTTCATTGAGTTAGACAAGGCTGTGATCCATGTGATCAGTGTGGTTAGTAGTCTGTGATTGTGGTTTTCCTTCTGTCTGGCCTCTGATGGATACGGATAAGAGGCTTATGGAAGATTTCTGATGAGAGAAATTGATTGCGTGGGAAACTGAGTATTATTCTGATGGGTGGCAATGCTCAGTAAATCTTTAATATAATTTTCTGTTTATGGGTGTTCTCTCTCTGTTGTTTGGCCTAATGCCAAACTATGGTGGGGGTAATGAAGATAATGGAGACCTCCTTCAAAAGGATTTGTGGACACAATGTTGCATTCAGTGCCCCTAACTCAGCAGCAGGCCACTGCCGACTCACACCTCTGTGGAGACTCCTGGATACTCCAAATCCTGCAGAATTTCTGAGGGTCAGTAATCCGGGAGCAACTTGGCTGGGTGACCTGGCTCAGGGTCCCTCATGGGGCTGCAGTCAGATGCACGCTGGAGCTGCAGTCATCAGAAGGCTTCTCTGGGGCCTCACTCAGCAAAGTAATTCTCAAAATTCTCCAAGCTAGGCTTCAACAGTACATGAACTGAGAACTTACAGAGGTTCAAGCTGGATTTTAAAAAGGCAGAGGAACCAGTGACCAAATTGCCAACATCTGTTGGATCAAAGAAAAATCAAGAGAATACCAGGAAAACATCTACTTCTGCTTTCTTGACTATGCCAAAGCCTTTGACTTTGTGGATTACAAGATACTATTTACAATTCTTTAAGAGATGGGAATGCCAGACCACCTGACCTGCCTCTTGTCTGTATGCAGGTCAAGAAGCAAGAGTTAGAACCGGACATGCAACAATGGACTAGCTCCAAATTGGGAAAGGAGTCTGTCAAGGCTGTATATTGTCACACTGCTTATTTAACTTATATGCAGAGTACATCATGTGAAATGCTGGGCTGGATGAAGCACAAGCTGGAGTTAAGATTGCCAGGAGAAATATCAATAACCTCAAATATGCAGATGATATCACCCTTTTGGCATAAAGTGAAGAGGAACTAAGGAGCATTTTGATGAAAGTGAAAGGGGAGAGTGAAAAAGCTGGCTTAAAGTTCAACATTATAAAAAAGAAGATCATGGCATTCTGTCCCATCACTTCATGGCAAATAGATGGGGAAACAAAGGAAACACTGACAGATTTTATTTTCTTAAGCTACAAAATCACTGCAGATGGTGACTGCAGCCATGAAATTAAGAGATGCTTGCTCCTTGGTAGAAAAGCTCTGACCAACCTAGAAGTGAAGTGAAGTGAGGTTGCTCAGTCGTGTCCGACTCTTTGCGATCCCATGGACTGTAGCCTACCAGGCTCCTCTGTCCATGGAATTCTCCAGGCAAGAATACTAGTGGATTGCCATTTCCTTCTCCAGGGGATCTTCCCAACCCAGGGATCGAACCCAGGTCTCCTGCATTGCAGGCAGACGTTTAACGACTGAGCTACCAGGGAAGCCAAGACCAACCTAGACAGCATATTAAAAAGCAGAGACATTACTCTGCCAACAAAGGTCTGTCTAGCCAAAGCTGTGGTTTTTCCAGTAGTCATGTATGGATGTGAGAATTGGACCATAAAGAAAGCTGAGCCCCAAAGAACTGATGCTTTTAAACTGTCATGTTGGAGAAGACTCTTCAGAATCCCCAGGACTGCAAGGAGATCAAACCAGTAAATCGTAAAGAAAATCAGTCCTGAATATTCATTGTAAGGACTGATGCTGAAGCTGCAACTGCAATACTTTGGCCACCTGATGTGACGAACTGACTCATTGGAAAAGACCCTGATGCTGGGAAAGATTGAAGGTGGGAGGAGAAGGGGAACAGTGGATGAGATGGTTGGATGGCATCACCGAGTCAATGGTTGTGAGTTTGAGCAAGCTCTGGGAATTGTTGATAGACAGGGAAGCCTGGCATGTTGCAGTCCATAAAGTCACAAAAAGTCGGATACGACTGAGTCACTGAACTGAACTGAACAGGCTTTTCATTGCAGTGACTTCTCTTGTTGCAGAGCATGGGCTGTAAGCACACAGGCTTCAGTAGTTGTGGTGCTTGGGCTTAGTTGCCCCTTGGAGGCATGTGGGATCTTCCTGGACCAGAGATTGAACCTGTGTCCCCTGCATTGGCATGTGGATTCTTATCCACTCTACCACCAGGGAAATCTAAAGCACTTCTCTAAAAATGATTCATGATTTATTCAATCATTTTGCTATTGCTGAACTTAGGATGTTTCTAAATTCTAATATTATAATAAGCACTGCTCTGAGAAACATGAAAGTGAGAGTTAGTCGCTCAGTCATGTCTGACTGTGTGATCCCATGAACTATACCCTGCCAGGTTCCTCTGTCCATGGAATTCTCCAGGCAAGAGTACTTCCTGGAGTTGGTTGCCATTTCCTTTTCCACGAGACCTTCCTGATCCTGGTATTGAATCCTGGTCTCCTGCATTGCAGGAAGATTATTTACTGTTTGCGTATTTGTACATAAATAGCTGCCTATAGTTGACTTTTTATCTTCTTCATCTTCAAAGTGGAAATCTTATTGAGTTGCACAGAATGAACATTTTTAAGGCTCTTAAAAATAAATATTGTTAGATTATTTTGTGAAAAAAGTATTCTAATTTATATGTTGCCAATAATATACTACGGTGCCTATCAGACTTTGCCTTCATTAGGATGGGGTATTCTGGTTTTTCTGTGTTTTTTTTTTTTTTTTTTTTTTTTTTTTAATGACTATTAGGCCTCTTTATTTCGCTGAAAAACATTTCAAGGGTGAAAATGTGTGACACAATCAGCGACAGCAGCATCACAAAACATCCTTAATTTATCAGGGTAAGAATGAATGTGTTTGTGTTATTTTATTATTTTTTATTCTTTTGCTGAAATTTCCTTTTTACCTATTCTTTTTCTAGATTGTGATCCTAATGAAAATAGGAATTTCAATTTTTTAGGTATATTCTTTTCCCAGGACATCTTTATCAACTTTTAACAGTTTCTGGACAACTCATCTCAGTAATGGACTAGTGTTTCTGATGAACTGAAAACAAAATAACTCAAGGTTCCATTATTATTATAACATCTTAAAGGGAGATCAAATAGAATATATTGGCAGAGAATAAGGAGTTTTGTTTAAGTTTTTATACCAGAACTCTCTGTAAAAGTGTCATAATGCAAGTATGTCTGAGAGCCAGTGGGAAGTGACAGAAGTAATTCATTACTAGTAACAAAGTTCTGAAATGTGAGGATGATTTCTCTTCATGAATTAGATCACATTCAAGGATTTTATGTCCAGAAAAGGATACTAAGAAGTTTCAAAAGATCTTAGTTAAAAATAAAAACAAATAAAAAGACAGCAGAAGCTAAAGGAACTGAATGTATTTGTCAGTTTGGAGATGGCTAGTTATGGTCCTGAGATAGTTGTGGGGACCAGATGAAACAGTCTGGGGCAGTCTGACAGACTTCCAACTGCAGCAACCAATTCCTTTATTTTTGAAGTAGAACTAGTTGCTGAGTGTTTACAACACTGGAAAATGTAGGGAATGTAAAAGAGGACTGTAAATCAGGACAAGTCTGGTACCATACATTGTGGATTGCATTATCTGAGAGAAAGCTAACACAAGAAAGGTAGGTAATTGAAAAATTAAAATTTTCAGCTCTAATCATTCTTTTTTGCAACAGAAAATTTCAAACATGCATGAAATATCAAGAAAATAGTGTAATAAATTCTCATCATGCCCATCAATACAAAATTATCAACACCTTGCCATTCTTATATGTTTGACTCATAAAAAAAAAGTTTGAATACATTAAAGGTTTCTTTAAAATCAATCTCCCCTCAGGCATTAAGGTATAATTGACAAATAGTATATATATGTAGATGTTGAACATGTTGACTTGATTTACATATACATTGTGAAATATTCATCACAACTGAGAGAGTCAATTCCTAGGTAGGTTGCTAAGAAGTCCAGGGTCCCCGAGGAGGAGAAAGGGGTCTGGAGCCCTCAAGAAGAAGAAAGGGGTCTGGGGCTCTCAAGGAGAAAAAGACAAACTTTTTTTTCCTACATCACTTTGTGGTAGTCAATATAACAATGTAGCTTGCTCCAGAACATGTTTCTCCTTCTTGAGAACTTTCTGACTAATCCTGTCATCTTCAAATGTGTGTTGTGGGAGTGGGTCTAGTAAAATATATAAGACCTTGATAAGACTACTTAGTGGTGGCACTCTCCATCCCCCGCCCCCATCCCCCTTCTGATGTCTATATCAGAAGATTTCTCTGTCCTTTTTCACAGTTTAATAAAAGTCTGCTACCCAAAAGCTCTTGAGTGATCAAGCCTGGTCCCTGGCCCGAAGCTAAATCTTCTGCTTTGGAGATCACAAATTTGACGCCATTCACCATAAGCTATCACAACCAAGCCAATCAACATGTCCATTACTTCACACTTTTTCCATTTTTCTGTCTTTTTTTTTTCTTTTTTATGTTGAGAACTACTACTCTTTAAGCAAATTAAAGGTACACAGCAATATTATCACATTGCTGTACACCAGTTTTCTAGAACTTACCTTTTCATCTTGCATAACTGAAGCTAAAAGCCGTCATTAATAACACCAATCTTAGCCAAGGTATATGAGAAATTATTAAAGAATAATATGGTAATCTTGTTGAAGGTACATAAATTTTGATATTTCTTCATTTAGAGCAGAAGGGAAGAGAACCTGTTGATCTGGTAACTAAACACTTCTGAGTAGGAGCCCAAGATTTTGTTCATTCAGTCCTGCAGTCATTCATTCATTCACACAGCATATTCTAGGCACTTTTCACACACACTGTCCATGTACCAGTGAGACAACCATGCTGAACCCCAAACTTGGGTCCAAGACCTTGGACAAGGGCTGTCCTTGAGCCTCATCTTTCTCATCTGTAGGATAGGGATAATACCTTCCTGACCAGGACATTGTTAGAGCTGAAACTGAGGTAAGGTCCCCAGAAATGTATTTTGTGACATATGTCACTGTTACTTATCTAAGTTTTGAAAGCATAATGAAAGAAATTAGGAGGCAGTTTCTCTCCCCCCAGACTCCCCTTTCCCAATCTAAGAGGGCAGCAAAAAGCTCACAGAGGTTCCCTCACAATGCAACGTGTGAGATGCCACAGGACATCTCACATGGGCTGATCATGCCTTCTGCCAGCTTTCTCCGGGCCTTCCCCACAGCCCATGGGGAGCTTCGGAGCAGCAGAGGAGGGCAGAGCCTGAGCCTCCCCTCTTCGCCTTCTGGGTAAGCCCCGGGCTCAGAACAGGAGTTTCAGCAGAGTTTGCAGCCAGGTGGGATCCTTGGAGTTCGTTGGTTTGTGCTGTCAGGTCTGCCTACCCTCCTCCATCAAAGAGCCGGGGCCCTTGCCTCCCACGTGCTTGTGGCTCCTGGAAGCTTTGGTCTGACGGCCTCTTCGTCCTGCAGCCCCCCACACACGGCCCTACTTCTCCCAGAGCCGTGACAGCAGCGCAGAGCCGCTGACCCGGAGGCGACGCGGGAGGTTGCGCAGTCCCGGGAGGCGGAGACCTGGCAGGCGGTGGGTGCTCCACCCCCAGAAGCCTGTTGTTCTCAGGGCCCGCCCAGCAGACCCGGTAAGCGGACTGGTCTCTAACATCCCCGCGGTCGCCTCCAGGAGCAGCGGGAGCCTCACCGCCGGCAGAGCAGCGCAGCGCCGCTCCATGCCCGCCCGGGCAGGCATGATGCCGCCGCTGTACCAGAAGTTCAACCCGCTGCAGAAAGCGAACCTCTGCTCGCGCCTGTTCTTCTGGTGAGAGCCCCCCGGGCCATGATACAGGGCAGTCATAGGGCCCTCCCCTGCCGCGCCTTTCGGAAACAAGTGTGGACCCTCCCAATGCCGTCCTGCTCCCCCCTGCACCCTGGGAAGGTGGGGCAAGACTGGGCAAGGAAGTGGGGAGCAGGGGTGGGGAGGGGACCCGGTGACCTGGTGGCGGAGGAGATACAGGGTCTCCGTGCCTTGCCCCTGGCAGCCCCTCCAGAGCCAGAAAACAGGAAGCTGGAAGGCTGCCTAGGGGGAATCACAGCCCAGAGGGAAAATGCACTGAACACCGGCCTCTACTCTTACAGGCTTCCCCTGAACTGCTCAGGAATTCCCAGTTCTAAACTGAAGCGTCATACCTCCACCCCCTACCCCGTCCCCAGCCCCAAGCAAGCAGCTTATAAACAGCTTCCTTTATCGAATAGTGCCCTGGACCGTTGTTGTTGTTCAGTCCTTCAGTCCTGTCCAACTCTTTGCAACCCGTGATGGCAGCACTGCCGGTCTCTGTCCCTCACCGTCTCCAGAGTTTGCCCAAGTTCATGTCCATTGCATCTGTGATGTCATCTATATATCTCACTCTCTGACAGCCTGTTCTCTTGCCCTTAATCTTTCCCAGCATCAGACCCTTTTCCAGCGAGTCGTCTGTTTGCATCAGATGACCAAAATACTGGAGTTTCAGCTTCAGCATCTGTCCTTCCAAAGAACATTCAGGGTTGATTTCCTTTAAGATTGACTGGTTTGATCTCCTTGCTGTCCAAGGGACTCTCAGAAATCTTCTCCAGCACCACAGTTCTTCAGTGCTCCACCTTCTTTGCCATCTTTCAGTAATGTCCCCACCTTTTCCCACATGTCCTGTGCGACAGGGTGTTCCAGCTCCACTGGGTTCCCTCTGCCCCCATGTCTGTGACCATGTATTTCTTTCCCTCTCCCTTTCTCCCTGTGTGGCTCTCACTGTATAACCTGGTTCCTAGTTGTGGCAAATTTCACGTGGGTAAAACAATGAAAGGTTTTTTATTTAATGATTAGGAACACTATTCTTGAACACATTTTGCTTTTGCCTGGGACAAACAGTCAGGACTGGAGGATTTATTTGACCAGCCCCTTTCCTTATTGTGGATATCTCCACTTCCACCTTTGAGGATCACTCTGGGGATAGGGTCCCTGAAGCCTGTGAGGTCTTTCCCAATCTCTAGCCTTCAGAGAAGCAGGGCATGGTCTTGATGCAGGTGGTCCTGCCCAGGAATCATTTGGTCCTGAAACCACAGAAGGGTCCCTGAGCCCAGAGGAAACACACAGATGAAAAAGAGCTCCGAGAGTTGCAGCTCTTAACTGAAGTGTTCCATGTGGTAGCTGGGGCCACTAACTATGTGGTCCTTAACCTTTGGGCTTTAATCACACTTGGATGATTACTAGTTGTTTTATTTCTGGACCCTAACCCATTTATATTTCCCAAATTTCTAGTATTTCCTTCTTTTATGGGACACCCAGAGGGATCTCCAGAGATTGGGAGCTCCTATGCTTGTTTTGATGGTGGTGTATTTAATGTGTGTAGCTTCATCTCTTGGCCATTTGGTGGCCCTTAAGGAAAGAGGGGCCTAGAAGAAGGTATATGGGTGTGGTTATTGTAAATAATAAAGTAGAAAAAAATTGTCCTTAACTTCACGCAGGGCAAGGAACTTTCCAAACGCCTTCTGTTTGTGAATTTTCAAAGTGTATGTGCCTGGAAATGGGAAGGTGAGGACTTTTCATTGATTTGGGTAGGCACCCATTTCCAGTTTTCCTGCTGGAGGGAAAGGTACTATTGCCACTTATTTTATACCTGAAGGCACTGAAGCAGAGAGGTTGAGTAAGTTGCTTACTGCCACACAGCCGGTAAGTAATGGAGCAGGATCCCAAGTCAAGCAGTCTGGCTCTGAGGATGGTGTTCCTTGTATATGTAACTGATGTCACCAAATTGGTCTCCTGCCTTGTGCTGGGCTCCTAGCCTAGGCTAAGACCCCTTTTCTTGGCTGAAGAGGTTGTTTTTCCACTCAGATTCCTACAGCCAATAACTAAATTGATGGTTAGACTGGAACAGCACAAGTTTTATTCAATGACCAAATAATGGAGAAGCAAGAGCTTAGTTCACAAATCAACTCCTCAACCCAGTCCGGGTCAAGGTAAAAGCAAGGAAATTGAATCAAGAGAGGGAGGAATATTCATGACTTATCTGAGAATAAGGGTGTGGTTTGGACCTAAAATTGAGGCAACACTCATTTTTAGTCCTTGTGTGGGTTGTGTCATGACCATGGTCAGCTGTCACGGCACTGGTGAGTATGCCATTTAGCATACTAATATATTACAGTGAATGCATAAATGAGGCTCAGGGTCTAGGGGAGGTTAGGTTTTTCACCATTTTGGACCTGAAAGTGAAAGTTAGTTGCACAGTCGTGTCCAGATCTTTGCGATCCCGTGGAATGTAGCCCTCCAGGTCTTCTGTCCGTGGAAATCCCCAGGCAAGAGTACTGGAGTGGGTTGCCATGTCCTTCTTCAATTTTGGGCCTAGCTAGTTCTAACCAGTTTTTATTTTTCTCTGTAACTTCCTCATTTGAGCCTGAGACTCAGACAAAAACAGGAAGTGAAAGTGAAAGAGTTAGTCAATCAGTCATATCCAACTTTTCGTGACCCCACGGACTGTAGCATGCCAGGCTCTTCTCTCCATGGGATTCTCCAGGCAAGAATACTGGAGTGGGTAGCTAAAATAAATATGATTGTCACCTGGCTGAAGTCCCAATTCTCACACCCAGATAAAGACCAGATAAAACTAACGAGGCAGTTGGGGATACACAGACCAAAAAGCAGGAGGAGAATAATTGTAAGGGGTCCTAAGAATGGCAGAAGCCCAGGAAGCTGAGATTACCCTTTTGATACTGTCCCAGATTTGTTCAGTCAGGGCCCTTCTTGTTCTGAGTATTGGATCAAGTGACTTTCTCTTTGAATTTTTATTGGAGTATAGTTGATTAACAGTGTTGTGTTAGTTTCTGCTCTACAGCAAAGTGAATCTGTTATACATGTACATATACACACTCTTTTTTAGATTCTTTTCCTATGTAGGCCATTACAAAGTATAGAATAGAGTTCTCTGTGCTATACAGTAGGTCCTTCTTAGTTATCTGTTTTATGTATTATAGTGTGTGTATGTCAATCCCAGTGCCCCAATTTGTCCCTCCTCTCATCCCCTGGTAACCATAGCTTTTTTTTTTTCCCCCTACATCTGTGATTATCAGTCTATTTTTTAAAGAATTCATTTATAGCCTTTATGTACATTCCACATATAAGCAATATCATATGATATTCATCCTTCTCTGTCTGCAAACAGTCTTCTCTAACAGTCAGGTTACACTGTCTTCTATTTGACTGCTCACATTAACATAGAAACAACAGGAAACAGCTGCAAGGGCATGAATTCCTCCGTGATCAGCCAGCAGGTACTCAGGAACTATGCAGTGGTTGAGTGTCACGTGGATCAGAGGCCCAGTGAAGATTTCATATTTCTAAAGTTACAGCTGGGTTCTTTAGTTGCCCAGGCCAATGTTCCAGTGCCGTTTTTTGTTTGTTTGTTTGTTTGTTTTTTAGTAGCTTTGGCTTTATAAATTGCTTCTCGTGCTAGGCTCACCAAGGATGCTACAGGGGTGACAACTCCTTCCATTACCAGTCTAGTCCAGCTCCCTCCTGACTAGATGAATGTCTCCATTTAGATGGGAGGTGGGGTTAGTGTAATTAAAATCTGAATGTGACCTAGATTGGGGTGTGTGCCTCTTATAGCCCAGTAGCCACTAGTAGAGTTTTCTTGGAGACAGTTAATGACCCAATGTGGGTACTCCTTGCCCCAGGGGCCTCGAGGACCCTCAGGGGCTCAACTGTGTTTGGGTTTTCTTGAGTCATGTTTAGACTAATGGTGGCGCCCTTCCATCCAGCATATTGCCTCCACAGACCAGACCCCCTCAGGTCTGGTATGATCCTGTTCCCAGAGCCCTTGTGCATGGCCTGTATCTAGAGTCAGTCATGTCTGGAGGTGGAGGACTCATTGGAAATATTGGTTGGGTCCCAAGCAAATAGGGACTTGACTAACACATACCCCTTTGCGGGGGTGGGGTGGCAATGAGGGTAATTGATGTCCCTGGGCAGAAGCCTGGGCATGAAGGGATTGAACTGTAGTTTGGTGATGTTCTCTGCTGTTAGTGGAGTTCCTGAAAGTATCAGTTCAGTTCAGCCGCTCAGTCGTGTCCGACTCTTTGCAGCCCCATGAATTGCAGCACACCAGTATTTATTCCCTGACTGAGGCTGAAGGTGGCAGACCCCATGGTCAGTAAAATTTCAGCCCTTATGAAAGTCTTGTGTTACATTTGAAAAGAAATTAATTGGCCAGGAAGTGATAATGAAACATGAAACCTGAGTTCTGTTCACGGAGCCTAAGAATGAATTCCCGGGAACTCTCAAACACAGAGGCAAAGTTTATTTTAGAAGATAGAGATACCAAGTCCTCAGCGTAGTCTCTGAGAGGGGGTAAAAGGACCCCAAAAGGTGAGGATAATAGCAGTTTTATATCTTTTCTAGATTGATTTGTACATTTTTGGTTGATTCATGACTTAATGTAACTATCACAATGTCCAGTTTGTCGATTTTATGGCTTTCTTGGAACCCCAGTTTCTCAGTTTCTCTAGACATTGCAACGCCATCCCTTCACCCTTTTCAAGACCCCAGACCATTATTTAGGGACGAAATGTATGTTTTAAGTATTAATGGGCTTCTTAGAGGTTTCTCTTGATAAACTGGACAGCAGTTAATAATTGTCTTGTCCTGGGTCTGAATGTTTCATGACCTTCCAGACCAGGAAGGGATTCCTCTGAATGCCTGGGAATTGGAGCAAAGAGTGAGATGCTTACTTGAGAAGAGAAAAATTGATATTAAAAAAGATTAAAAATTAAAAATTAAAAAATCTTACACTGTCTAGCAATTTCTGCTTCAATTATAGGGAGGACTATAGGAAAAATCAATGTATTCATTTTAGTTGGAAAGATGTTACTTATCTTTAGGACATCTTCAGATGGTCGGGGTCAGAAAGAGGCTCATGTGAGGGGAGTCTGACAGGGATGTAAGGAGGTCAGGGTCCAGAGCCAGTTGGACTCAGGGTGGTGTATTGTAACGTGATTCCCTGTAAAATTTTCTTTGTGTTATTAGCTGAACTAAGGAGGTCTTGAGACCGCAAGGTTGCATCTTATGTGAATGTGACTGAGGCATTCTTGAGTCTGGTGGGCTTCCCTGGTGGCTCAGTGGTAAAGAATCCATCTGCCAGTACAGGAGACTCGGGTTCGATCCCTGAGCCAAGAAGATCCCCTGGAGAATGAAATGGCAACGCATTCCAGTATCCTTGACTGGGAAATCCCATGGACAGGGGAGCCTGGAGGGCTGTGGTCCATGGGGTCACAAAACCAGTCAAACACGACTTAGCCACTAAAAAACAATAGCAACATCCTTGAGTCTGATACAGGTCAGAAAATTTAAGTGCTTGGTAGTACAGGAACCTATCTACAGCCTTATCCACAAAGGCCATTGCTCCTGAACCAAGGTAACATTATTTTGATTTCTAAATGTATTTTTCTTAATAATTAAAGTAGATGTACAATGTATGTTCAGTAGACCACAAACAGGGTATTTTAGTTCAGTTATATTCTGTGTAAGCCAGAGTGACTTATCGACACCCTGATATATGTGTTTGTAAGCATATGTCTAATTTTCTCCCAACATCTTTGTATAGTTAAAATGTAGACTTTTTTTAAACAATGTCCATGAATATAGGATTCTAATTAAAGATACGTAATTTGAATATATGTCACTCTCCTTTTAACGCTTAACAGGTGGCTAAACCCCTTGTTTAAAATTGGTCATAAACGGAAATTAGAAAAAGATGACATGTACCCAGTGCTTCCGGAAGATCGCTCCCAGCGCCTTGGAGAAGAGCTGCAAGGGTGAGCACAGGCAGCAGGGAGTACGGTTAGAAGAGTGAGAATTTCTCCATGGGGCTAAAGGCTTGTGGGGAGGGGCCTTTGCCTTCCTCCAGGGTCTTCTGAGCCTCCTTCCCTGACACTGAAGCCTCAGCCCTTCATGCTGACCCTGGCCTTAGCCCACTTTGGAGGTTGGGGGAGCCTGTGTTCCCTGTGTGAGTGGATGTGGAGGGAGCCCACAGCCATGGCCCTGGAGACCTAGCTCTGTCCCCAGAGGTGGGGTCCCTTGGGGACAGTGTCTGTCCTTCTGAGCTGCTCATGACCTGTGAGTTCAGCAAAGCTTAGCAGGAACTTGTTTGTAGAATCTGGGACGTTTCTCTGAAGACCTGGTCTGGTGCTTTTCCTGGTGCTTCAGTGTCTGCACCGCTTATCTTTCGGGAGCCCTGCGAGCAGTTAGCCAGCATCCAAGGGGAGCCACGGAGTGCCCTGTAGTGAAGACTTGTCCTCTGCTCTGTCCCTCTCCTGTTTTCCTGCGGCAGGGCTGTTCCTCACTGTGCTTTGTCTCTCTTCACAGGTACTGGGATCAAGAAGTGTTGAGAGCCCAGAAAGATGCACGGGAGCCTTCTTTAATGAGAGCGATCATAAAGTGTTACGGGAAATCCTACTTAGTTTTGGGAATGTTAACATGTCTTGAGGTAAAAGCTTTTCCATACAGTGCATTGATTTTGAGTATATGTGGGTCAGTCCTGAGATGGATGGACTGAGGTGGGGAGAGGACAGGGATTTAAGGTCTGAGGGTAAATCTCATCTAGGAATCATGATGTAGATCAGCAGTTGTATTTATCTTTAGAATAGACAGATTCTTAAAGGGCTTGACCTCTGGAGATTACTATTTTTCTCTTAACTGATTAAAACATAGTGTAATGGAAGGATAGCAGAACTGGAAAGACATTTTATGCCATGTCAGGATGTTTTTGGTGCTCAGTATAAATATTGAGTGACCCTTGACCAAAAGAAGACCTTACAACCTCATGGAATATGTGTCCTGTGGTTTGGAGGAAGTAAACTTCAGAGAGGGCTTCCCTGGTGGCTCAGAGGGTAAAGCATCTGCCTGCAATGCAAGATCCCCTGGAGAAGGAAATGGCAACCCACTCCAGTACTGTTGCCTGGAAAAATCCATGGACAGAAGAAGCCTGGTAGACTACAGTCCATGGGATCGCAAAGAGTCGGACAGGACTGAGCAACTTCACTTCACTTCACTTCACTTCAAACTTCAGAGAACAGAGATCAGGAGATGGCAACAAACGTAACAGATTCCAAAACAAAGGCCAGAAGCAGAGTTTTAACAGAGCATTCGGACAGTAATTTGAAGTAGAGGATTTATGTGGCAACGACAGACCTATGTTCAACAACATGGAACTGAACATTATTTTTCATACAAAATTAAAAGCACATTGTATTTCCTTCCTGACCACTTGCCCAGTCCCCATCTCTTCGAGAGAGACAAGCTTCATCTAAATTATTTCATCTGATTGATGACTGTCATTTATAACTTTATTGCTACTTCTGTCTTGGGTATTCCTTTGGAAAAGGTGTATGGATTCATTACATATTCTAATGTATTGTCTATAGATTGTAAGATAAAGTGAAACATGTACTGAGAATACTTTTAAGTTGACTTGTCTTTATACTTAGAAATGTCTCTTAATAGTAGGCTTCCCTAGAGGAGAGTTCTGACAAAATATGGTCCACTGGAGAAGGGAATGGCAAACCACTTCAGTATTCTTGTATTGAGAACCCCATGAAAAATATGAAAAGGGAAAAAGATAGGACACTGAAAGATGAACTCCTCAGGTCAGTAGGTGCCCAATATGCTACTGGAGATCAGTGGAGAAATAACTCCAGAAAGAATGAAGAGACGGAGCCAAAGCAAAAACAGCACCCAGTAGTGGATGTGACTCGTGATGGAAGTAAAGTGCGATGCTATAAAGAGCAATATTGCATAGGAACTTGGAATGTTAGGTCCATGAATCAAGGCAAATTGGAAGTGGTCAAACAGGAGATGGCAAGAGTGAACATTGATATTTTAGGAATCAGCAAACTAAAATGGACTGGAATGGGTGAATTTAACTCAGATGACCATTATATCTACTACTGTAGGTAAGAATCCTTTAGAAGAAATGGAGTAACCATCACAGTCGACAAAAGATCCCAAAATGCAGTACTTGGGTGCAATCTCAAAAATGACAGAATGATCTCTGTTTGTTTCCAAGGCAAACCATTGAATATCACAGTAATCCAAGCCTATGCCCTGACCAGTAATGCCAAAGAAGCTGAAGTTAAATGGTTCTATGAAGACCTACAAGACCTTCTAGAACTAACACCCAAAAAGGATGTCCTTTTCATTATAGGGGACTGGAATGCAAAAGTAGGAAGTCAAGACTACCTGGGGTTACAGGAAAATTTGGCCTTGGAATACAGAATGAAACAGGGCAAAGGCTAATAGAGTTTTGCCAAGAGAACACACTGATCATAGCAGACACCCTCTTCCAACAACACAAGAGAAGACTCTACACATGGACATCATCAGATGGTCCACATGAAATCAGATTGATTATATTCTCTGCCACCAAAGATGGAGAAGTTGTATACCGTCAACAAAAGAAGACCAGGAGCTGACTGTGGCTCAGATCATGAACTCCTTATTGCCAAATTCAGACTTAAATTGAAGAAAGTAGGGAAAACCACTAAATCATTCAGGTATGACTTAAATCAGATCCCTTACGATTATACAGTAGACATGAGAAATAGATTCAAGGGACTAGATCTGATAGACAGAATGCCTGAGGAACTATGGATGGGGGTTCATGACACTGTAAAAGAGGCAGGGACCAAGACCATCCTCAAGAAAAAGAAATGCAAGAAGGCAAAATGGTTGTCTGAGGAGGCTTTACAAATAGCTGTGAAGAGAAGAGAAGAGAAGAGAAGCTAAAGGCAAAGGAGAAAAGGAAAGATATACCCATTTGAATGCAGAGTTCCAAAGAATAGCAAGGAAAGATAAGAAAGTGTTCCTCAGTGATCAATGCAAAGAAAGAGATGAAAGCAATAGAATGGGAAAGACAAGAGATCTCATCAAAAAAATCAGAGATACCAGCAGAACATTTCATACAAAGATGGGCACAATAAAGGAAAGAAATGGTATGGACCTAACAGAGGCAGAAGATACTAAGAAGAGGTTGCAAGAATACATAGAAGAACTATGCAAAACAGATTTTTATGACCCAGATAATCACAGTGGTGTGATCACTCGCCTAGAGCCAGACATCCTGGAAGGTGAAGTCAAGTGAGCCTTAGGAAGCATCACTAAGAACAAAGCTAGTGGAAGTGGTGGAATTCCAGTTGAGCTATTTCAAATCCCCAAAGATGATGCTATGAAAGTGCTGCACTCAATATGCAAGCAAATTTGGAAAAATCAGCAGTGGCCACAGGACTGGAAAAGGTCAGTTTTCATTCCAATCCCAAAGAGAGACAAGGCCAAAGAATGCTCAAACTGCCGCACAATTGCACTCATCTCACATGCTAGTAAAGTAATGCTCAAAATTCTCCAAGCCATGATTCAACAGTACATGAGCCCAAATCACTGCAGATGGTGACTGCAGCCATGAAATTAAAAGATGCTTGCTCCTTGGAAAAACAGTTATGACCAACCTAGACAGCATGTAAAAAAGCAGAGACATTACTTTGGCAACAAAGGTCCGTCTAGTCAAAGCTATGGTTTTTCCAGTAGTCATGTATGGATGTGAGAGTTGGACTAGTAAGAAAGCTGAGCACCAAAGAATTGATACTTTTGAACTGTGGTGTTGGAGAAGACTCTTGAGAGTCCTTTGGACTGCAAGGAGATGCAACCAGTCCACCCTAAAGGAAATCAGTCCTGAATATTCATTGGAACTGATGCTAAAACTGAAATTCCAATACTTTGTGCACCTGATTCGAAGAACTGAGTCATTGGAAAAGTCCTTGATGCTGGGAAAGATTGAAGGTGGGAAGAGATGGGGATGACAGCATACGAGATGGCTGGATGGCATTACTGACTCAATGAACATTAGTTTGAGTAAACTCCGGGAGTTGGTGATGGAAAGGGAGGCCCAGAATGGTGCAGTCCATGGGACCTCAAAGAATCGGACACGACTGAGTGACTGAACTGAACTGAACTTCCTGGTGCTCAGAAGAATCTGCCTGCAGTGCAGGAGACCCTTGTTTGATCCCTGCATCAGGAAGATACCCTGGATAAGAAAATGGCAACCCACTCCAGTATTCTTTCCTGAAGAATTCCATGAACAGAGTAGCCTGGCAGTGTCCAGTCCATGGGGTCGCAAAGAGTCAAACACAACTGAGCGACTATTATTCACTCAAATTTGGACTGGAGCCCAGAATAACATAAGACATTTGACAGTTGTTCAGCAAGTAATTGTTGACTTTCCCAGGTCACATATGATAAATGCTTTCCTAGGAAAGGATCATCCCCTTCCTGTGGAACAGAACCTGGGGTCATGTGTCTGGGCTGGAGCTGCCAGAGCTCCCAAGATCACTCCCTTCCCTGGGCTGCCCCCTCCCCATGGGCCAGGTCAGCCAGGCCAGAACCCCCGTGGGGAGGAGCTCCAGCCTCACCTTGAATTGTGGAGAACTCATGCACCCTCCATGCAGGTTTCCATCCTGGGTGAGTTCTCATGAATTCTGCTTGTCTGGAAACCCTGGGGCCTTGGTGTGTACTTGTGACTAATGCCAGGTGCCTGGTTGGATGAGTGGCCTCCGGGTTTAATGTTGGATCATATCCTGGAGCAGATCTCTCTCTGCTGTTGCTGGTTCTCTAGTTTCTCTTTGGTACCAGATGATAAAGAGGCTTGAAGGCAAGTGGGTCTCAAAGCATAGCCCATGTGGATTTTCTTGTTGTCCTGGGCTGTCAGCTCCTAAAGTGCAGTCGCTAAGCCTCGAATGGATCCCATCCTAATATGAGTCCTGGGTCTTGGCTATGGCAGTTCATGGGAGAAGCAGACATAGAGGGAGAGGCTGCAGAATCTGCTGTTCTTACTTAGAGGGTATCCGCCCCACTGTGGTGCTGGGAGTGTTGATTTCAAAGTTTTCCAGACCCAGTAATACTTCCTGCTGGGGATACAGGAAGGCCAGGCCTGGGGCTGCAAAAGGGGCAGCTGGTAGAGCCCTGGGCCCTCTTTTAGGAGATTGGTTGTTGGGTGGTCATGGCAGAGAAGTGGGGAGTAGAGGACCTTGAATGTAGGGGCTCACCTGTGTGGTAGTACTACTAGTACTAGTAGCAGTAGCAGTACTAGTTACTTAAGTTGATTTTATGAAGCAAATTTCCATGTTGTGATCTATCTGTACTGCTTATTGATCTTTATATTTTTGTTAATGAAAGATCTAAACTCAGCCCAGGATTTTCTAAAACACAAATGTGTTTCCTTGGTGACCTCCAGCCCTCTTTCAATTCCTTGGCTGCACGGAACAACCCGTGGATCATCCATGATCCCAAAAAGTGTGCTCTTTCCACCCACAGCACAAGCAGGGCCTCCCAGGTACTCCTGGCAGCACCAGTGGGAAAAAGCAGGGTGACACCTGTCCAGGGTGAGGCTCTTAGGATTCTGAAATATGAAAACCTCTGTCCTATGAGAACTGAGGAGTATCTCTACCACTTGGAGAAACAGTTACCAGGCTGTGGAGCCCTCGCAGGTCAATGCTAATTAGAACAGAACAGGCAGAGAGTTCCCAGCACCCTGGCCCCTGTGTGCACCTCCATGGGGACTGCAGGTGGGGAGGACAGGTTTCCGCATGCCCAGGGCTCTTAGGGTGGAGAGGAGGAACCTGAAGTTTCTGCCTGGGCCAGAGACACAGAGACCACCTCCCCAGGTCATCAGGGCTTCTCTCTGAGAGGTGAGGTCTCTACTTGCTTGTGTATAAGTGGGGTGACCTCAGAGAGCTGGAGTGTGTTCACCCAGTCTGTTCTCCTGAGAGGGGAGGAGTGGCTGGGAGTTATGTCCTCTTCCCAGGACCCTTAGATGTGGCCTGGCCTTATCTGGACACTTGGCCTTTGTCTGAGACCACTTTTGCTGGTGGTTTCTGGTCCAGGTGGAGGCTGTGGGGAAGCCCGTGTGTGTAAATCTTCTCTTTGGAGCTCAGCTGATGGGCAGGAAGTAAACAGAATCCTCTGCATCCCAAAGTGGGCTTTGTGCCTCAACTCAAGGCTGGTTCCCCGAGAGCTGAGTGGTCTTTGCATTTATTCCCCAACCCTTTGTTCTATGTGTCTCTCACTTTGCTCAACCAGGAGGCTGAGGAGTGTCTGCTAGTGGCAGAGATACTGCGGGCTGAGAGCAACCACTGAGGACCACACAGCAGGAGAGGAGGAGGGCGCCTAGAGCAGAGTGGATGGGGACCTGCAGAGTAGACCTGCTGTGTGTGCCCTGCTGGTTCCTGAGAGCATTACATTAGCCATTCACTTCAGTTCAGTTCAGTTGCTCAGGCATGTCCAACTCTTTGTGACCCCATGAATCACACCATGCCAGGCCTCCCTGTCCATCACCAACTCCCAGAGTTCACTCAAACTCACATCCATCGAGTCAGTGATGCCATCCAACCATCTCATCCTCTGTCGTCCCCTTATCCTCCTGCCCCCAATCCCTCCCAGCATCAGAGTGTTTTCCAATGAGTCAACCCTTCGCATGAAGTGGCCAAAGTACTGGAGTTTAAGCTTTAGCAGCAGTCCTTCCTAAGAACACCCAGGACTGATCTCCTTTAGAATGAACTGGTTGGATCTCCTTGCAGTCCAAGGGACTCTCAAGAGTCTTCTCCAACACCATAGTTCAAAAGCATCAATTCTTTGGCATTAAGCTTTCTTTACAGTCCAACTCTCACATCCATACATGACTATTGGAAAAACCATAGCCTTGACTAGATGGACCTTTGTTGGCAAAGTAATGTCTCTGCTTTTGAATATGCTATCTAGGTTGGTCATAACTTTCCTTCCAAGGAGTAAGTGTCTTTTAATTTCATGGCTGCAGTCACCATCTGCAGTGATTTGGGAGCTCCCCAAAATAAAGTCTGCCACTGTTTCCCCATCTATTTCCCATGAAGTGATGGGACCAGATGCCATGATCTTCGTTTTCTGAATGTTGAGCTTTAAGCCAACTTTTTCACTCTCCTCTTTCACTTTCATCAAGAGGCTTTTGAGTTCCTCTTCACTTTCTGCCATAAGGGTGGTGTCATCTGCATATCTGAAGTTATCGATATTTCTCTCAGCAATCTTGATTCCAGCTTGTGCTTCTTCCAGCCCAGGGTTTCTCATGATGTACTCTGCATATAAGTTAAATAAGCAGAATGACAATATACAGCCTTGATGTACTCCTTTTCCTATTTGGAACCAGTCTGTCATTCCATGTCCAGTTCTAGGTGTTGGTAATACCCACAGTGATGACCTTGAGTTATGAATTAGGGTTTTATATCTACCTTCTTTTCTTTTTCTAAGCATATGTAAGTTTTTAATATAAATTTATAAAATTTTTTAAATTGAAGTATGATTGGCTTACAATGTTATGTTCGTTTCTGGTATATATCATTAGTGATTTAATATTTTATACAGTACATGATGAGTTTAGTTACCAACTGTCAGCATGCAAAGTTATTCCAATATTACTGAATATATTACCTATGTTGTATATTATAATCCTGTGATTTATATATTTTTAAAAATTTTATAGATTTATTTTTTTGCCCTGATCCCCTTTTACTTATTTTATAATTTGGAGTTTGTACCTCTTAAGTTCCCTCACCTGTTTCATTTGTTTCCTCCACCCCCCTCAATCCATTTTCTTTATGGAGTCAGGGAGGTAGGAGACTCTTTTTAAAAGATTGTATTCATAATGGCTAAAAATTTTAGCAATTTGCTTAGAAGTGAAACTTTAATTGCAGTCTAGAAAATTTGGCTTTACACATGGCTTTTCTCAAGCGTTCTTGTTTCACTGTGACCACCTGTGAGTAAGAATGAGTTCTCCAAGCCCTTTGTGAAACCAGCCTCTGCCATTTAAGAATAGAGTAAGTCTCTTACCAGGACTTCTAATAATAAAAGTGATGAAAAACCCTTGTTTTTATGGTGGTTTCAGAGCTCTCAGAAATGTTGTAGCTCGTTTAGTTGTCCCAGGATTCCTCTGAGGAAGGCAAGGCAGGTATTTTCAGAGATAAAGACCCAGAGGCCCAGGAGGGCACATGATGGGCTCAGGGTCATGTGACTCGCAGGTGGCCGACCTGGTTTCTAAAGTCCAGTGCTCTGACTGCTAGA
The DNA here is from genome assembly GCF_029407905.1 of Bubalus kerabau. Lineage (NCBI taxonomy): Eukaryota > Metazoa > Chordata > Mammalia > Artiodactyla > Bovidae > Bubalus > Bubalus kerabau. The sequence goes on from NC_073635.1 coordinate 74,095,371, forward strand.
CCCGTGTTCTCTGTTCTGTGCTCTCCTCCCACAGCCTCCACTGAGGCTCAGAGCCAAGAGGAGCTGCTTTTCTAGCAATAGCTCTGGCCTCTCTGTCAACTGCTTTCTATAGTGTCCCCCCCACACCCCGTGCTGTAGATTTTTAAGAAAATTTCAAAAATAGAATAGACTGAAAGGGTAACACAATGTATCACTCCAGAATAGGGCTCTCTGGCAGAAAGACTGTTGTGAGTTGATTCTGCTTTTTAGAAATAGACACAGGAGAAACCCTGAAGACAGAGTAGAAGTTACTCTTTTGTGAGGGACATTTACACTTATAAAGGAAACATCCCTTTGTAAAGGTGTCTGCCTCTCTGTACCAGAAAAAGAAGGATGGCTCTAAATCACAGTAGAATCCTGTTGAAGGACAGTCTTCAAGAAGAATGACATCTGCATAACAAACCCAACCCTAGTGTAGTTTAAGCTGCTTTTCCTGCTAACCTCTCATTGGCGCTCCATCATCTTTTCTTTTGTCTTTAGCTGGAGATGGCATTTAAGGTGGGGCTTGGGCCATCTCAGGGAGTTACTCAGCTCTTCTTGATATTTCACATGTGTATCAGAAATATACATGTTAATAAACTTCTGGTTGATTTTTTCTTGTTATTCTGTCACTTATTACAGGGATCCTCAGCTAGGAACTTAGAAGAGTAAAGGGAAATAAGCCCCTATGTCACCCTAGTGAATGTCGCTCAGTCATGTCCAACTCTTTGCAACCCCATGGTCCTCCAGGCCAGAATACTGGAGTGGGTAGCCTTTCTTTTCTCCAGGGGATCTTGCCAATCCAGGGATCAAACCCAGGTCTTCCTCATTGCAGGCAGACTTTTCCAGCTAAGACACCAGGGAAGCCCATGTCACCCTAAGCCAGCTTCAATAATTGCCATAATGAGCAGTCTTGATTCATCTGAAACTCACTCTCACTTCCCAAGATTATTTTAAAGCAGTTCCAAGACATCATATCATTTTTATCCATAAATATTTTAGTATGTATCTTTAAAAGATGTAGAATCTTCCCCAATAAACATATTTAGCATATTATTGTGCATAAATATTAACTTTAATGTCATCAGTATCTAGCCAGTGCTCACAGTTGTCTTTTTCCCCTCTTGCTGTTGGCAGCAGTATTAAATAGGGTACATTTGGCTGCCATAGGTTATACAATTGCTTTTCTGTTCCCTGCCCTCAACCCCGCACCTCTAGGTTGTTTCTCCTGTAGAGATTCCCACAGCCTGGATTTGGCTCATCCCTTTTCCCTCTGCATCAGTTAACATGTTCCTCTGGCACCTTAGTTGGTGTTTAGATCTAGAGGTTTGATGTAACTCATTTGGATTGTCTTCACCCCTTTCATCTATGTAGGGGGTAGGATTATATACTTCCTTTATGAGGTACATAACATCTTTTGTGTGTATGTGTGTGTGTGTGTGTGATGTTAGGAGCTATCCATGATCCTTGCTCAAGGTCCATTAAGTCATTAAGGGTTGCAAAATGGATATGCTCTAAGCTGTTTGGTTCACCCTGAACTATAATATTTATAGGAAGAGTAGGGGAAAATAATGGTTTTCACTTTTTAAAACCTGTTTTCAAAATGATTACTTGGTTCTCCTCTGGGGCTAGTGAGTTTTTATTGTTATTTGTTTGGTTTTGTGAATGTCAGTTTGAGCTCGTGGATTTAAGCATTTCTGATCTGCTTCAGCCCATTTCATTTGTTATGCTTATGCCAACCTTTGACCATCTTTGGGCATTGAGGGTCTATTTGGGTTGGGTCCTAAGTATTTTGCACTTGCTCTAGGAGTCTTTGCTAGATTTTTTGTTTTGTTTTGTTTTGTTTTGTATTTTGGTTCCTGGTGTGAGAGGATGTTTCTAGCTCATTTTGTGCAGCATTTGCTCCAACCCTGGAATCATCCATTTCTTCAAGCAGTCCTGGCTTCCTTTAGTATGAAATGGTATTTAAAGACTATAGTCTAAATGCTAGAGGTGCTTATTGCTCTTGGTTTTTGTTTTTTGGCTTTTTCATTAAACAACGTTAGAATACATTTTTTAAGGCAAAGAAATAAGCTTATATGGGTGTTTCCAGTCCAAGTCAGATGCAATAAGGTTTTGCTTCATCTTATTGTGCTTACATGTGTATCTCTTTCCTCCCATCATCTATTCTTTGTCCCATGTCTAAGCCCAATTCTCAATGATATCAGCATAGTTATTCATTTATTTTACCTTATAATGTGAAAGCAATCTGAAAGCAATTTAAGATTTTTATTTAATTTTTTGCAGTTCATACTGTCTTAAGGTAGGTGTATCACACAGAGAATGTGTTTTCAAATTATTTTCTTTAAAACTGCCTATTCAAAAGATTTATTTATTTTTTACTGAAGGATAATTGCTTTACAGAATTTTGCTGTTTTCTGTCAAACCTCCACATGAATCAGCCATAGGTATACATATATCCCCTCCCTTTTGAATCTCCCTCCCATCCCACCCCTCTAGTTTGATACAGAGCCCCTGTTTGAGTTTCCTGAGCCAGACAGCAAATCCCCCATTGGCTATCTATTTTTACATATGGTAATGTAAGTTTCCATGTTACTCTTTCCATACAGCTCGCCCTCTCCAGAAAAGTACCTAAATATATACCCATCCTGTTGGTTGGCAGAGCCATATAAAAAAGAACTATTGGGTATATATTTAGGTACTTTTGTTTAATTTTACTCTGAAGTTTTAGGAATTGCATTAAAAAAAAATAGATGTTTTATAATTACAATTCTGTATAAGTTTTCATGATTCCAAAATCAAGAAAAGGCTATTTTTAAAGAAGGCCAATATCCTTGTTAGATCTATTCCAATTCTCCTTCTCCTTTTAAAGATAACTTTTCAGGCTAATTTTAATTCATGTTTTATTCATAATTTTAAAATGTCTTTTCTGAACATTTTATTTTTCCTACTGTGCAAAATGAAAAATTTTAATTTCATCTCTATAATCTCTGGACATGAGTTTAGAAGGATTTTTTTTTTTTAGTTTTTTTTTTAATTTAATTTAATTTTATTTTTTAACTTTACAATATTGTATTGGTTTTGCCAGATAACAAAATGAATCCGCCACAGGTATACATGTGTTCCCCATCCTGAACCCTCCTCCCGCCTCCCTCCCCATACCATCTCTCTGGCTCTACTACAAAGCCACAGTCATCAAGATAGTATGGTACTGGCACAAAGACAGAAATATAGATCAATGGAACAAAATAGAAAGCCCAGAGATAAATCCACGCACATACAGAAGGATTTTTCTAGAAGCATGAAATGTGCCATGGGACTCTGGTTAAAACTCTTTGTGACCCTTGTAACTCCTTCAGGGCAGGTCCATAGCCATTCCAGGCTCAGATGACATGACAGTGCAAGTGTGGAGGTTAGCAGATGCTTACCTGGGGTTAGTTTCTGCATCCAGAATCCACAGGGAGAGGAATCTTCAAGCTCTACCCTAATCAGTTGAATCTAAACCAGTTTCTGGAGACTGGACCTCGGGCATCAGAGTGCACTTATCCCCTCTCAGGTATGCTAAGGTGCAGTCAGGATGAAGACCACTGTGTAAAAGATGAGCGAAGGCTAGGATATCTAGAATCCTAATGGCTATGACTCCCCCAGATTCACTGCTTTTCCTCCTTATCTCTGGATTTTTCTCAACTCTACATTTTGTCACCTTTCCCCCAGTTCTAAAGATTAACTGCCTATTCATTTTTCCTACAAGCTCGCTCTTTTCTGCTTGAATGTTTTACTGAAGCATTTTTCTTGGATAGCTTGTTTCTATTTTCATGTGTTTTTTTTTTTTTTTTTTTTTTTCCCCCATGAATGAGATATGGGGAAATTGGGTAAGAAACATTAACATGGAGGAGGAATTCTATCCACCGTGAAAGTTCTAGCATCTAACCTAGCCATGCAAGAAGTTACCCTAAGAAGCAAGAGGTGGAACCCAATGTTAGGTGCTGTCAGAAGGGTGAATACCAAGGACTCTATCAAGAAATGTCTAACTCGAGCTTCCCTGGAAGTCCAGTGGTTAAGACTCTACGCCACCAATGCAGATGCCTCAGGATTTGATCCCTGGTCAGGGAACTAAGATTCTGCATGCCACATGACATGGCCAAAAAAGGAAAAAAAATCTGCCTCAGAGACTCAGACTCTCTGAGAACCTTGATTGATGAACGCTGTAGTATTAAATTAAGTTCTTTTAAAGATCCTTCATGATTTCAGAGTTGTGAAGAATTCTTGTGGAAGAGGAAAAACTATACTCAGTTGGTTTGTGGAAAGAATAATCATGGGGTGGTCATAGATTGATGTCAAAGAGGAAGGGTTTAAGGGGGCAGTGTTTGACCCTGTTCCTGCTGATCAAGAAAATTTCAGTTTCATTAGATTCATGGTTGATAATGAATATTTTCTCAGTTGCTTTATTTCTTATTAATTGAAGGTGAGAATCAGGAATGTACAGATGAGAGAATTCCTTGGTGGTGTCTGCCCCACGTGTGGTGGGGGCAGCTCCTGGGAATGGTTACCACCAGTGTCTGTGTCCCAGGCACTCCTTGCCTCTCTGAGAGACCTTAAAGATAAATAGAGTGTTCTGAAATTGGACTTTTCCTTGGAATTAACACCACTGTTTCATTTGGAGTTAAAACTTGGAACAGAACATTGAGCATATGCAGGAGCTAATCTTCTGGTAGCTGGAAAATCTTTCACCTGGTTTGCCTCAGCCAGTTTTACCAAATGCCAGAAATGGAAACACTCACAGATTACAAATGCTGCTGCCAGCTCTCCTGTTAAATGACTCTTTATCTTTAACCTTTCCTTGTGTGTGGAGGTGATGGATTTCCTCAGTCTACCCTTGACGGCCTCAGTAACTCTTGTCCTGTGTATTCTGGAAACTTTGAAGAATCATATTTAATATCTGTATTCTTATTCTCTATATGTACTTTGGGGTTTTGTTTTCACAGTTTTGTGCTAGTCACTATTTTGTTTTCTATTTTTTTGAGAGAAATTACTGGAAATTCTTCTCTACTTGCTGTTATTTTTCATATAGACTATAATATCAGTTTTCTATTTTCAATAGTTGTGACTTATGCCAGAATGGAAATTCCTTGTATGTTACACTTTTTGTCACTTCTCTGAATTGCCGTGGCTGCTCTTTGCGGAGGCAAAGTTGTGCATGTGTGCTCAGTCACTCAGTTGTGTCTGATTCTTTGTGATCCCATGGACTGTAGCCCACTAGCTTCCTCTGTCCAGAGGATTATCCCGGCAAACTACTAGAGTGGGTTGCCATTTCCTACTCCAGAGCATCTCCCCATCTCTGGAATCAAACCTGCATCTCCTGTGTCTCATGTATTGAGATGGATTCCTTTCCATTGGGCCATTGGAGGAAGTCCCAAAATAGTGCTTAAGGATAGCAAATGACTCTTCCCTCAAATTCCATCAGATCAAAGTAACAGTTCATGTTTGAAAACCTTTATCTTTTTGAAAATTTCTGTCCCAAATAAAGAATAATGATTATCAAGAAAAAGAGAAAAACAAAAAAAGAATTGGCAGATGAGTGAAAGATACCAGCCATTAACTGGCATTATACCTTATCGAGGCTGTTAGTTCAACTGTTTTTTTTTTTTTTTTTTTTTTTAAGTATTTATTTATTTAGCTGTGCTAGGTCTTAGTTGCAGCATGTGGGATCTAGTTCCCTGACCAGGGTTTGGACCCAGGTCCCCTACATTGGGAGTGTGGAGGTATGGAGTCTTAGCCACTGGGCCACCAAGGAAGTCCCTCAACTGGATTATCAAATACTGTTTGTCAGTGAAAAAAATCCAGCTATGTTTAGGCAGTAGTAACCTGCCTTTATTTCCACTCTTTTTTTTTTGCTGTATTTGTTGCATTTATTCATATTCTCTTTGGTGAGTGCTATTACTCTTATTTCTCCTATAATTACAAGGATGTTAACCTCAAATGGAGTGCTGAGTAGCAGGAAACAGTGATTCCCAAAGAGAATCACAAGTTTCGGGAAAGTCTGGAATGTCAGGTATTACTGCTGGGCTTCTGATGGTTTGTGGCTGCAGCACTGGACTGCCCTTGGCCATGCCTGGGCTGGGACTGCCTGTGTGTACAGTTTGATGTTCTTGCTTCTCTGTGTGGGCCTCCACATTTCCATCTCAGGAAACTATAAACAGTGTGTTTGGCAATCCATTGTATGAGGGCCTCTTCCACGAGCTCTCTATGCCTCTTGGGATGGATGACACTGGAAATGGATGATAACTGATCATTTTAGCTAGGTTCTGATCATCTTACTTATATTTCAGCTAAATAGTATTCCCTTTATCCTCTATAGCAGAGGGAGGTGGGAGGGGGGTTCAGAATGGGGAGCATGTGTACACCCGTGGCGGATTCATGTTGATGTATGGCAAAAGCAATAAATTATTGTAAAGTAATTAGCATCCAATTAAATAAATTTAAATTAAAAAAAGAAAAGAAAATTTCCATGACTTCATGGAAGGAGAACCAGTTGGTGTAGCCTTTGAACGTGTGTGTGTGCATGTGTATAGATCAAGACAGGAATATTGAGGCTTAATGAGGCACCCATATGAGGGACTGAGCCATCTTTTGGTAAATATCCTGATCAGACACTAGCTGGCCGAGGAGAAAATGCTTAATTATTTTGGTGTTTGGTGTTATGCATTCTCCTTCCCTTCCTCTTGTGTGTGGGTTCCTCAGGTTCAGAGAGATGGAAGAGAGCTATCAAAGCAAACCTGTCAGTTGCTTCCCTTGTCTGTGTTAGTAAGGCAGGATTGCCAAAAAGGAAAAGCCCTTCCTGAAAGATTTCCAAAAGTTTGGCATTTGGTCTTTTGAGGAGTCTGTGGAGGAAATGATGTTGAGGGCCAAGGTGTTTACTTTTGGTGACTTGGATTCTTTGAGTGTTTGGTTTTCCTTCATGGTGGAGAAGGAAGGGGACCTGGGGAGAAGGGGACCTTCAAGGGGTGACTAGAGAAAGAAAGCAGGTTGTGGGATGAAGTGGCTGTTTGGCAGGGTGGGTAAGAGTTGCTCTTTCTTTGCCTTTTTCTTTGGGAAAGCAGCTTGCTTTCCCTAAGTCTTATTCAGGGTGGAAGCCTCAGTGCACCCTGAATCAATTGGCTTAGGCCTTGGGGAAGAGAGGAGTGGTAACATTTCTTCCAAACCACTAACTGCAGTGGATGGTGGATGGAGAACCACGGAAGACATGATTTTTTAGCTTGGCCTCCACCGTGTTTAATTTTTAACTCCAAGGAACATTCTAACTTCTAGAGGGTAGAGGCATAGTGAGGCAGTGCTCTCGGGAGCTGAGAGCCTACAGACCTGCCAAGCCTGGTTTCTTTGTGGTACTCCAGCCAAAGCTGGTTTCCTTTCTCATGGTCTGCAGACATGTGGAGTTTGGGATGGAAAAGAGTGGATGTGTTTGTGCCAGTGTCTCAGTTCATAAAGATTCATGAAGAAGGTGATGAAAGTGTGTCTCCCATATGTGAGCTATGTTGACTTTCTATTGGGCTGGGACTTTGAGAGGACAGGGGACAGGGGCAGGCTGCCAGCAGGCTTGTTCCTGTGGAAGCAGATTTCTTCCTCTTCTTCTGCCACATTTTTCCTTATTCATCTTAAGCTCACTTGGTATTGTGACAAATGACTTCTAAAGCACTGGTTGTGATATTTATGCTGAGCATCCACCGAGTACTAAGCATAAGGTACTAAGGCTTTACTATCTTTGAATATAAAATTTTGACTTAAGGCTAAAACTGTTACCTGCTTGTCTTATAGGAGATAGTGAATCTGTATATTTTCTTTTAAATTAGCCACGAATATAGCATTTTGTCTGGACTGGAAGAAACACAAGCTGGAATCAAGATTTCTGGGAGAAATATCAATAACCTCAGATATGCAGATGACACCACCCTTATGGCAGAAAGTGAAGAGGAACTAAAAAGCCTCTTGATGAAAGTGAAAGTGGAGAGTGAAAAAGTTGACTTAAAGCTCAACATTCAGAAAACAAAGATCATGGCATCTGGTCCCATCACTTCATGGGAAATAGATGGGGAAACAGTGGAAACAGTGGCAGACTTTATTTTTTGGGGCTCCAAAATCACTGCAGATGGTGGCTGCAGCTATGAAATTAAAAGACGCTTACTCCTTGGAAGGAAAGTTATGACCAACCTAGATAGCATATTCAAAAGCAGAGACATTACTTTGCCAACAAAGGTCCGTCTAATCAAGGCTATGGTTTTTCCTGTAGTCATGTATGGATGTGGGAGTTGGACTGTGAAGAAGGCTGAGCACCGAAGAATTGATGCTTTTGAACTGTGGTGTTGGAGAAGACTCTTGAGAGTCCCTTGGACTGCAAGGAGATCCAACCAGTCCATTCTGAAGGAGATCAGCCCTGGGATTTCTTTGGAAGGGATGATGCTGAAGCTGAAACTCCAGTACTTTGGCCACCTCATGTGAAGAGTTGACTCATTGGAAAAGACTCTGATGCTGGGAGGGATTGGGGGCAGGAGGAGAAAGGGACGCCAGAGGATGAGATGGCTGGATGGCATCACTGACTCGATGGACGTGAGTCTGGGTGAACTCCAGGAGTTGGTGATGGACAGGGAGGCCTGGTGTGCTGCGATTCATGGGGTCGCAAAGAGTCGGACAGAACTGAACAACTGAACTGAGCTGAACTGATAGCATTTTGTCAAAATGTATTTCTAACATGCTATGCTAAAAGTAAATCTTGTGTTAAGAAAAACTGACATTTCTAATTAAGGCTTTTTTCTTTTCTTTTAGGAAGGCACCAGAGTAGTTCAACCCATATTTTTGGGGAAAATGATTAGTTATGTTGAAAACTATGATCCCAATGATTCTCCTGCTTTGCACGAAGCCTACGGCTACGCGGCAGGGCTGAGCACCTGCGTGCTCGTGTGGGCCGTTCTGCACCACTTGTACTTCTACCACATGCAGCGTGTGGGGATGAGGCTGAGAGTAGCCGTGTGCCACATGATCTACCGCAAGGTGAGTGTCGCTCGGTACCACGGTGTGTACCTCCGTTGAGGGATCAGCAACATTTAGGGAAAGTTCTCTGTAAACTAAAAATTTCCTAACTGAGATTGTTTACACCTTCTTAGAGAAGCTTGCTTTTGCATCAAGCCAAGTTTGTTGAAGCAAACTTTACTAATAATGAAAGGTTTTCTTTGAAATCAAGTGAGGGCTGCTGTTGATAACTTTTAGCCATAGGGTGTTGCATAATACCCACTAAATTTGTAATATTAAATAATATTAAATTATATTTTTAAAATGTTACATTAATATTTAAAAATAAGTATCAATATTATCAAGCATATTTTGAATGTCTTCATACCTAAATCTCATAGTGTTGTTTATGGAAATTTTTTGTTGTTGTTCATTAAAATCTTAATTTATATCAAATATTTATTTAAAAGTGAACTTCACAGATTGGATCTATAAAACTATATCTCGAAGCAGAGAATGTATTTGAGAAAGGGAATGATTATAATTTTAAAAGACCCATCTAATTATATTCAATATAATTGTGTTAGAGAAAAATATAAAGAATTCATGCCAAATATAGACTCACTCACTATATTATATAGATGTGATTGTTGTTAATTGTTTCAGAGAAAATAGTAGGGTATTTGAGATAAAACTTGAAATTTAACATTGTTTCATTCATTCTAGAGAGAATTTGTTGCTCTTCATTTAAGCTATTTATCTTTAGTATTCATCATAGCACTTTTAATAAGAACTGATTTAATGTGTTCAGTGATTTTATATTGAGGAATGCCACGAAATTATTCCATAGTTTACCCTAAACTAGTATAACAGGAATAAGGATTTCAGATGTCTTTACAAAGGTATTGCCACAGATATATTGGTGTCAAGAGCTGAAGGGCTCTGTATAAACTTGATCCTGTATAACTCTTTGCCATACTGTTGCTTGAAAAAAAAAAAAAATCCTTATTTGACTGTATTATAGTGTTGAAAATTTCTTAGAGAGTAGATCTTAAGTATTCTCACCACACATGTAAAATAAGACAATTATATTAGGTAGTAGATACTTGAAGTGGCTTTACTATAGTACTCATTTCCCAATGTATATTTCTATAAAAGCTACATGTGGTAACCTTAAACATATATAATTTTCATTAATATAGTCCTCATTGAAAGATAAAATTGAACAGCTTAAATTGAAAATATTGCTTCTTTTACCTGATTGCTGCTTATCTAGAACTTCCATTACTTTGGGATACTTCTATCAGCAGAAAGTGAGATGTCATCTCATCTCTCCTTTAGCAGAGTCTTGTACATCTCGGGACTGTATGAACCTGGAGACCTGGCATCTCACTGTCTTGTTTGGTAGCAGCATCTGAGTTGGTTTCCTTCTGGGTGATGAGGAAATTGCAGTGGTGCCTGCACATTCCAGTCAGGGGTCTTCATTGTCATTTATCATCATCTTTGTTATTCTGTTGCATCTTTAACCATTTAGGAGATGGATACTCAGATTTCCCCACCAATTGGCTAAATGTTTGTCTTTTCAGATCATGCTTAACTCTCATATGAATGATAGTTGCTCAGTTGTGTCCCACCCTTTGTTTTGTGACCCCACAGACCATAGCCTGCCAGGCTTCTCTGTCCATGGGTTTCTTCAGGCAAGAATACTGGATTGAGTTGCCATTTCCTTCTCTGTAACTCTCATAATAATTACAAAATTTTTACCAGAACTGCATTGTGAAAGCTTTAAGTTAGGTGTGAGGTGATGGTGTATTCAAAGCTCACTCTTTGCTGCACAGATGAGCCATTGTCCACTTGTTTTTCTTCCTCTTCCCTCTAACACTTTGAAATCTTGCTTTTTGGAAATGTGATCTGACCTGGCACATTGGCTTATGTGAATGTAAACATCTCCCAAGATGTCATTTGCTGGCTTAATTATACCCAAAAGATGGTTCCTATATGAAGTCAGAAATTGTGGGGATTACACCATTGACATAATCTAAAATTCCAAAATCATTGGAAAGACAAATTTCCTTGGCACAGCCTTGCATCTAGACTCCTCCTGTTACAGAAACAAGACACTTCTTTCAGTTTACAGGTGGACTGATTCCTTAGGACCCAAAAACTGGTACGACAGAGCAGCTCTGAAAAGCCCCTCTGAACATTCGTGGTTCGTCTTGGGCCCCATCTTCTAATCCCTGGTCCTGGGAAGAAATCAGGTCAAGTGTTAGAAATGGAGCGGCTGCTAAGCTCGTAGCTGTAGTTTGTCTACACCGTGGATCCCAGGTTGGGGCAGGTCTCCAGGGGATCTCTATGGCTGCACATCTGCCTCTCCTAACATGGCCCATTCAGCATTTTCGTGCTCTTTTCAGAGGAATTTTGAATGATTCTGTGGAAGGTATATATGAAAATGACCTGTCATTTATTTATTAATACATTGTCACAGATTTGGTAAAGTTACTTCTGGCTTTTGATTACTGATCTTTTCTTATTGTGGTGAAATATACACACATAAAGTTTACCATTTTCACTCCTTTTCAGTGCAGCATTTAGTGTCATTAGGTACATTCTCATTGTGTGGCCATCACCGTTATTCATCTCTGGAACGTTTTGTTTTTCCCAAGCTGAACCTCTGCTCCCATTAAACACTAACTCCCCGACTCCTCTCCCCTCACCCAGCGCCGTTCCACTTCTTCTCTATGTGAATTTGACTACCTTAGTACCTCGTGTAAGTGGAATCATACGGCGTTTGTCATTTTGTGTGAGGCTTATGTTCTGTAGCACGATGTCATCAAGGTTCATCCATGTTGTGGCAGGTGTCAGAATTTAATTCCTTTTTAAGGCTGAGTAATATTCCATTATAGGTCTATACAACATTCTGTGTATTTGCTCATCTGTCAATGGACAGTTGTTTCCACCTTTTAGGTATTGTGGACATAGCTGCTGTGAATATGAGTGTAAAAATTGTCTGTTCAAGTTTGTGTTTTTAGTTTTTTTGAGTATACCCTTAGTATAATTGTTGTATTTTATGATAATTTCATGTTTAATTTTTGAGCAACTTCCATATTCTCTTCCATTGTGGTTATATTATTTTACATTCTCACTTGATCTTTGGTTTTCTTCTTTAACTTGAGAAGTAAACGAAACATTTTTATAAAGTATGACATTGTGTTTGGATTGGTGGCTCCAGTTGGTGGTCTGTTGAAGCAGCTCCTGGTGTCTTTTCAGTTTTCTCAGATCTCTAGGGCCATTTTTCTTACTAAATAAAGGGATTTGGCAACACGGGTTGTAGTTTTCATAAAGTCAGCAGATTGGCATTAAGACCACAGTTTCCTCACAAGAACAGTGTTTTGAACATTATACTCATTCATTTCAGAATGAAAACACTAAGCCCAAAGTGTTTAAATATTATCACCTAGAGAATTAATGATTGAGTCCAGATTTAGAGTCCAAGTCTCCAAATTTCCTTCTTTAAATTACCCTCTCTGCTCTCATCTAATTTGGCTCAAAATTATTTAGTTGGCTCTTAAGTGTAAACCTACACCCTTTACCCTTCAGACAGGTCCACGTTCACTGAAACAGGGGGTGGATTTTGCTTCTACCTCCTCTTCCTCCCTTTGCCGTCCTTGCTGGCGGGGCTGCCACCACACTAAGTTAAAGGCTGAAGAAGGGTCCCTACAGCCCCGCTTTCAGGGGTCATTCTGCTTCTGCTGACACCACTCAAGACCCCAGGAACACATGCTCCATTGTGTTATGTTCTAAGATGACTTGGTATCACCTTAGGAATCCAGTTCTCTGTCTCCCTCTCTCATTTCAGGCACTTCGCCTAAGTAGCTCGGCCATGGGGAAGACCACCACAGGCCAGATAGTCAACTTGCTGTCCAACGATGTGAGCAGATTTGACCAGGTGAGCTGCCCCTGAGGGATCCTCTTCCATGTCCTGTTCTCACTGGGTCCAGCTTATTGGGATGCCAGGTGCCAGGGTTTGGTGTTGGCCAGGATTCCATTGAGGATGTAAGATGAAGGTTCTATTTATCCAACTTTCATTTCTCTGTGTGCAACTTAGATGTAATTATATGTATTGTTATGTAAATGAGAATTTTGTTTTTCTAATAATAGATGGGCAGCAGTGTTCTTGCCCAGCTTTGGTAGTGTCCCTAGGGGTCCTCCTGGCATGGCCCTCCTTGGCACGTGGTGTGGGTGTCGCTGGACAGTCTTCCTCCTCCTCTAGTTGATGAAGGCCTGGTGGGAGGGATTGTTCTTTCCCCTGTGCCCTATTCAATGTCTGCTGCGTAGAAAGCCTGTGAGGAACAATGCCAAGTAAGTGGTTCCCAGCCAAAGACAACCTACCCTCTGCTGTCACCTTCACAGTCTTTCTTCCATTGACCTTATGCATAGATGACATGACCCAGGGCATTGTAGCTATTGGTCAGATCTGTGTTGCACCAGATACTTCCCTTTCAAGTATTCATTCATCAAACATGAAGTAAGGCCCCTACTCACTTCCAGAGTTCAACAAAGCTTAGTTTCTTCCATGTATAAGCCACAGCCTATCAAGGAGGTAAATATACCAGTAATTACTGGAGAGAGTGGTAGGTACCATAAGATAGGCTTTCCTGGGATGCCACGGTTCCCCAGAGGAGTTGGGGGCTAAATTCTAGGACAGAGATCATTTGGGGAAGCCCTGGGATTTCTTTAGAAGGAATGATGCTAAAGCTGAAACTCCAGTACTTTGGCCACCTCATGTGAAGAGTTGACTCATTGGAAAAGACTCTGATGCTGGGAAAGATTGAAGGCAGGAGGAGAAGGGCACGACAGAGGATGAGATGGCTGGATGGCATCACTGACTCGATGGACGTGAGTCTGGGTGAACTCCGGGAATTGGTGATGGACATAGAGGCCTGGCGTGCTGTGATTCATGGGGTCGCAAAGAGTTGGACACGACTGAGTGATTGAACTGAACTGAACTGAACTGAACTGAGCTTATCTGTGTTGTGGACAAAATCCACATCTTCCTTCAGTGCTGCTGGTCTGATTCTCCTGGGACGTCCCAGGAGATGTGCTGCCCCTGAAATATGTCATCTGGGGTAGACACTTTGATTTCTGCTTTAGCAGGTTTAAAGCCCACTGAGATAATTTCTGTTTAGTTTCCTTTTGTTCCTTCAGAGCATATTGTTTCCACACTGTATCCTTATTGGTTTTTATACCATTGTAAGAAGGCTTTGTCTTTCTCTCTTTAAGGTAATGATGTTCTTGCACTATCTGTGGGTGGGGCCACTGCAGGCTATGGCAGTGACTGCCCTGCTCTGGATGGAAATAGGAATATCATGTCTTGCTGGGATGGCAGTTCTCATTATTCTTCTGCTTTTGCAAAGCTGCTTTGGGACATTGTTTTCATCATTCTGGTAAGAGAAACACTGGTTTTAAAAATTGATAATATATAGGTTTTATTCCTAGTTTTTTTAAGGAATCTCCATACCATCTTCCATAGTGGCTATATCAATTTACATTCCCACCAACAGTACAAGAGCATTCCCTTTTCCCCACACCCTCTCCAGCATTTATTGTTTGTAGACTTCTTGATGATGGCCATTCTGACTGGTGTGAGGTGATATCTCATTGTAGTTTTGATTTACATTTCTCTAATAATGAGCGCTATTGAGCATCTTCTCATGTGTTTGTTAGCCATCTGTATGTCTTCCTTGGAGAAATGTCTGTTTAGGTCTTTTCCCACTTTTTGACTGGGTTGTTTGTGTTTCTGGTATTGAGTTATATGAACTGCTTGTATATTTTGGAAATTAATCCTTTGTCTGCTGTTTCATTTGCTATTACTTTCTCCCATTTTGAGGGTTGTCTTTTCACCTTGCTTATAGTTTCCTTTGCTGTGCAAAAGCTTTTAAGTTTAATCAGGTCCCTCTTGTTTACTTTTGTTTTTATTTCCATTACTCTAGGAGGTGAGTCAGAGAAGAACTTGCTTAGATTTATGTCATCGAGTGTTGGGCCTATGTTTTCCTCTAAGAGTTCTATAGTTTCTGATCTTACATTTAGGTCTTTAATCCATTTTGAGTTTATCTTTGTGTATGTTGTTCTGACCCAGCAATCCCACTACTAGACATATACCCTGAGGAAACCAAAATTGAAAAAGACACATGTATCCCATTGTTCATTGCAGCACTATTTACAAAAGTACAACATGGAAGTGACCTAGATGTCCATCAACAAATGAATGGAAAATGAAATTGTGGTACATATACACAATGGAATATTACTCAGCCATGAAAAGGAATGCCTTTGAGTCAGTTCTAATAAGGTAGATGAATGTAGAACCTGTTATACAGAGTAAAGTAAGTCAGAAAGAGAAAGATAAATATCATATTCTAATGCATATACATGGAATCTAGAAAAATGGTACTGAAAAATTTACCTACAGGGCAGCAGTGGAGAAATAGACATAGAGAATAGACTCGTGGTCATGGGGAGAGGGGAGAAGAGGGTGAGATATATGGAGAGAGTAACATGGAAACCTACAGTACCATGTGTAAAATAGATAGCCAACAGGAATTTGCTCTATAGCTAAGAAACTTAAACAGGGGCTCTAGATCAATCTAGAGGGGTAGGATGGGGAGGGAGATGAGAGGCAAGTTCAAAAGGGAGGGGATATATGTATACCTATGGCTGATTCATGTTGAGATTTGATAGAAAACAACAAAATTCTGTAAGGCAATTATCCTTCAATAAAAAGATTTAAAAAATTGATAATATGTAATTGGTACTCTGTGGTCATGTATGGATGTGAGAGTTGGGCTGTGAAGAAGGCTGAGTGCTGAAGAATTGATGCTTTTGAACTGTGGTGTTGGAGAAGATTCTTGAGAGTCCCTTGGACTGCAAGGAGATCCAACCAGTCCATTCTAAAGGAGATCAGCCCTGGGATTTCTTTGGAAGGAATGATGCTAAAGCTGAAACTCCAGTACTTTGGCTACCTCATGCGAAGAGTTGACTCATTGGAAAACACTCTGACGCTGGGAGGGATTGGGGGCAGGAGGAGAAGGGGACGACAGGATGAGATGGCTGGATGGCATCACTGACTCGATGGATGTGAGTCTGAGTGAACTCTGGGAGTTGGTGATGGACAGGGAGGCCTGGAGTGCTGCAATTCATAGGGTCGCAAAGAATCGGACATGACTGAGCGACTGATCTGATCTTATCTGATCTGAATTGGTAACATCACGGTTGCTTTTATTCAAAAACAAGACCAACACCTTCTCTAGTCTCTTCTTTGTGTGGGTTGTAGACCCTTCAGACTCAGCCAGTGGAGCCTCCAACCTTATGCTGAAGGCCCGTCTTGAAACAGGAACAGTGAAAGCATTCGCTAGCTCCTCTTGGCACCGTATCTGAATAAGTAGTGTCCTTCAGCAGAATTTGCCCATGTCCAAGTTATTTAAATATTGTTAAATAGTAATAATCTTGTAGGCCCATTTTTCACTGCATATATTTTTGTTATGCTTGTGTTGGAGCCTTTTCAGGTATTTATGTTCATGTTTCCATTAAGTTATAAGCACCCCAAGGGCTGATCTCCATTGTGTCTTTATGAAGCCCCACATTCACAGCAGCACATGTGATAGAAAAGTGGCTGGTGGTGAAGAGCCTTCTTCTGCTGAGTTAGACCTGAAGCAGGTCCCAGAGAGTTGGAGGTGGTTGGTTTTCAGGTGATGGAGATGTTGTGCTGCTTGAAGTTCACTGAGTTCTTGTGTGTGTGCAGGTCTGTGCTTGGTGTCTTTCTTTATTTGGAATTTCCTTTCCTGTCTTTGCTGTGGAGAGATGTTCCTTATCCTTCGAGGCCCTGTTCCAGTGCTACCAAGCCGCTGAAGCTCTTCTTGTTGGGAATTAACAAGTCCCATCTTTTCTGCTCCCCAGAACTTCTCTCCTTTTTCATTACACATTGTCTTCCTGCATGTTTTTCTGCCTTCCCTACCTGTGACCTCCTTGAGCAGATAGATGGTTTGTATCTGACTCATTTCAGGTCTTCCCTAGCCAAAGCTGCACATTCTCCAAGTTACTTCTCGAAATGAGATGAATGGTTGACTTCTTAATTGAAGCCTTCTTCTCCGTTTGTACTTTGAGTAGAATCTGCCTGTGTTCTAAGTGCAAAAAAGCTGTAGAGAACTATTTGCTTCCTGGCCACCACCTGCCACCCCCGCCCCCATGCCCACTACTGCTGTTGCTAAGGAAAGTCGGGCTGTGGTCACTAAAGCTCATCTGTCACATCTGTCTCCTCAGGAGTAAGACCTCAGCTCTCACAGACGACAGGATCAAGACCATGAGCGAAGTCATAACTGGCATCAGAACAATAAAAGTGAATGCTTGGGAAAAGTCATTTATAGACCTTATTACCAGACTGAGAAGGTAAGTTTATATATATAGATGTCACTCCATATTTTCATTCTTTATTTCCTATTTACTGGATGCTTTAGATGTCTTACCAAAGAAGTATTTAAGTTCACCAATACTTACTATTCACTGCATCATCCATGTGTTACAGGAAGGTTAAGGAGAATGGTGGAGACATCATTTAACCTGCTCTTCCATTTACCATATTCTCAAAGGAAAAAATACATATGCTTCTTAGTTGTATAGAAATGAAATTCTAAGTAGTTCTGAAAACCTCAAATCTCAATAATCAATGTCTTTAAGATAGTATTCGAGACAATGACATTCAAATTAAGATTGTAATTTATGTTGATGGCCCATAAATGAGGAGATTATAGAGATTGGTGTACCTATATTGAGCCAAACTATATGAATCACTATTTTTTTAATTAATTTATTTTTTATTGAAGGATAATTGCCTTACAGAATTTTGCTGTTTTCTGTCAAACCTCAACATGAATCAGCCATAGGTATACAAATATCCCTTCCCTTTTGAACCTCCCTCCCATCTCTCTTTATTCTTCGTTGTTGTGATTAGTCAGTCATATCCCACTCTTTTGTGACCCCATGGACTGTAGCTCACCAGGCTCCTCTGTCCATGGAATTTCCCAGGCAGGAATACCGGAGAGGTTGCCATTTCCTTCTCCAGAGGATATTCCTGACCGAGGGACTGAACCTGTGTTTCTGCATTGCAGGTGGATTCTTTATCACTAACAAGTTCATGAATCACTATTATTCATTTCAAAAGGAGCTATGAAAACACTGTTCCTTTCGTTTTGCTTCATGTTTGTAGACTATTTTTCCATCTTTTATTTAAATATCTTATGAGCATTTCTCTGACCCCACCTTGTCACCTCTGACTTTGCACCTTTCTGGGGACCGCCCCCCTGCCCCGCTGCTGGGAATACACTCCCATGTTCCTTCTTCTTTGGCCTCCTCCAAGCCTGACCAACTCTAACTCATCTTCTCAGGGTCCACGTGTGTGTGACTTGCCCTGACTCCACTGCTCTGGGTTACATGCCTCTGCTCTGAGCTCCCATGGGAGCTGTGCTGACCATCTCTGTCTATTGTCTCCCAATTTTGTGGTTGCTAATTCTCTTCCCCCACAGGTTCATGAGCCCCTGGAGGGGACAGGTTGTGTCTTTCTGTGGGGAGCCCAGCACAGGACTTGTGATTATGAATGCTTGTTGAATGAATGTTGAATCCCGTCTGATTGACCCAGAATGTTTGAAAGTGTGATTTAATCCTCCCCTTTCTTAAAAGAGTGAAGTGATGATGAAATCTGTGGTCCTGGTGTTGGGGCAGACTCCTGGGTGTGCACTATGCTAATGTCTCCATGATGTGAGGGATAGTTTATTTTAATCTGTGTCTACTCCCTAGAAAAGGGCCACTCATGTGGGGCACTGAATTCATGTCTTGTATGTTGATGCTTCTTTTAAATCCTATATCCTACTTTCTTTTCTAGGAAGGAAATTTCCAAGATTCTGAGACGTTCCTACCTTCGGGGCATGAATATGGCAATATTTTTCGCTGTGAGCAAAATCATGATTTTTGTCACCTTCATCACCAATGAGCTCCTTGACAACCTGATCACAGCCAGCCAGGTGTTTGTGGTGGTGACGCTGTTTGAGGCTCTGCGGTTCTCGAGCACCCTCTACTTCCCCATGGCCATCGAGAAGGTGTCAGAGGCCGTTGTCAGCATCCAAAGAATCAAGGTTTAGTGAAAAATAACTTTTTAAAGTTATAGCTGGATTTTACCTAAAATACCTCCTTTTATGTAGTGTCACTGTGTGCCAGTTAGGTGAGATGTAACTCTTTCAGTGCCAAGCTGGCAGTCTTTCAAAGTGTATGTACTTCCGTCTTTTCTTAGTGTGTTAAAAGTATCATAAGATCCATGAATGGGAAAGACTAGAGATTTGTTCAAGAAAATTAGAGATAACAAGGGAACATTTCATGCAAAGATGGACTCAATAAAGAACAGAAATGGTATGGACCTAACAGAAGCAGAAGATGCTAAGAAGAGGTGGCAAGAATACACAGAAGAACTCTACAAAAAAAGATCTTCATGACCCAGATAATCACGATGGGGTGATCACTCACCTAGAGCCAGACATTCTGGAATGTGAAGTCAACTGGTCCTTAGGAAGCATCACTATGAACAAAGCTAGTGGAGGTGATGGAATTCTAGTTGAGCTATTTCATATCCTAAAATATAATGCTGTGAAAGTGCTGAATTCAATATGTCAGCAAATTTGGAAAACTCAGCAGTGGCCAGAGGCCTGGAAAAGCTCAGGTTTCATTCCAATCCCAAAGAAAGGAAATGCCAAAAAATGCTCAAACTACCGCACAATTGCACTCATCTCACATGCTAGTAAAGTAATGCTCAAAATTCTCCAAGCCAGGCTTCAGCAATACGTAAACCATGAAATTCCAGATGTTCATGCTGGTTTTAGAAAAGGCAGAGGAACCAGCAATCAAATTGCCAACATCCTCTGGATCATTGAAAAAGCAAGAGAGTTCCAGAAAAACATCTATTTCTGCTTTACTGACTATGCCAAAGCCTTTGACTGTGTGGATAACAATAAATTGTGGAAAATTCTGAATGAGATGGGAATACCAGACCATCTGACCTACCTCTTGAGAAATTTGTATGCAGGTCAGGAAGCAACAGTTAGAACGGGACATGGAACAACAGACTGGTTCCAAATAGGAAAAGGAGTACATCAAGGCTGTATATCGTCACCCTGTTTATTTAACTTATATGCAGAGTACATCATGAGAAACGCTGGACTGGAAGAAACACAAGCTGGAATCAAGATTGCCGAGAGAAATATCAATAACCTCAGATATGCAGATGACACCACCCTTATGGCAGAAAGTGAAGAGGAACTAAAAAGCCTCTTGATGAAAGTGAAAGAGGAGAGTGAAAAAGTTGGCTTAAAGCTCAACATTCAGAAAACGAAGATCATGGCATCTGGTCCCATCACTTCATGGGAAATAGATGGGGAAACAGTGGAAACAGTGTCAGACTTTATTTTTGGGGGCTCCAAAATCACTGCAGATGGTGACTGCAGCCATGAAATTAAAAGACGCTTACTCCTTGGAAGGAAAGTTATGACCAACCTAGATAGCATATTCAAAAGCAGAGACATCACTTTGCCAACAAAGGTTCATCTAGTCAAGACTATGGTTTTTCCTGTGGTCATGTATGGATGTGAGAGTTGGACTGTGAAGAAGGCTGAGTGCGGAAGAATTGATGCTTTTGAACTGTGGTGTTGGAGAAGCCTCTTGAGAGTCCCTTGGACTGCAAGGAGATCCAACCAGTCCATTCTGAAGGAGATCGGCCCTGGGATTTCTTTGGAAGGGATGATGCTGAAGCTGAAACTCCAGTACTTTGGCCACCTCATGCGAAGAGTTGACTCATTGGAAAAGACTCTGATGCTGGGAGGGATTGGGGGCAGGAAGAGAAGGGGACGACAGAGGATGAGATGGCTGGATGGCATCACTGACTCGATGGACGTGAGTGTGAGTGAACTCCGGGAGTTAGTGATGGACAGGGAGGCCTGGCGTGCTGCGATTCGTGGGGTCTCAAAGAGTCAGACACGATTGAGCGACTGATCTGATCTGATCTGATGCAGGTTAGGAAGCAACAGTTAGAACTAATTATGGAACAACAGACTGGTTCCAAATAGGAAAAGGAGTACATCAAGGCTGTATATTGTCACCTTGCTTATTTAACTTACATGCAGAGTATCTCATGAGAAACGTTGGGCTGGATGAAACACAAGCTGAAATCAAGATTGCAGGGAGAAATATCAATAACCTCAGATATGCAGATGAAACCACCCTTATGGCAGAAAGTGAAGAGGAACTAAAGAGCCTCTTGATGAAAGTGAAAGAGGAGAGTGAGAAAGTTGACTTATAGCTCAACATTCAGAAAACTAAGATCATGGCATCTGGTCCCATCACTTCATGGCAAATAGATAGAGATACACTGGAAACAGTGGCAGACTTTATTTTTTTTTTTGGGGGGGGGCTACAAAATCACTGCAGAGGGTGACTGCAGTCATGAAATTAAAAGATGCTTACTTCTTGAAAGGAAAGGTTTGACCAACCTAGCAAAATATTAGAAAGCAGACATTACTTTGCCAACAAAGGTCCATCTAGTCAAGGCTATGGTTTTTCCAGTAGTCATGTATGCATGTGAGAGTTGGACTATAAAGAAAGTTGAGCACTGAAGAATAGATTCATTTGAACTGTAGTGTTGGAGAAGACTCTTGTAAGTCCCTTGTACAGCAAGTGGATCCAACCAGTCCATCCTAATGGAGATCAGTTCTGGGTGTTCATTGGAAGGACTGATGTTGAAGCTGAAACTCCAATACTTTGACAACCGGATGTGAAGAGATGACTCATTTGAAAAGACCCTGATGCTGGGAAAGACTGAAGACGGGAGGAGAAGGGAATGACAGAGGATGAGATGGTTGGATGGCATCACCGACTCAATGGACATGAGTTTAGCTAAACTCTGGGAGTTGTTGATGGACAGGGAGACCTGGCATGTTGCAGTCCATGAGTTCGCAAAAAGTCGGACACAACTGAGTACCTGAACTGAACTGAAGATCCGTGCTCATTTAGCAGTAGTAATATTAATAGCAGCAACACAGGCCTTTGCCATGCAGTGATAGCTGCAGGACGATTCAAATGTCTAAAAGCAGGAGATGCAAACAAATTGCATCTCCTGTGCTGACTGGAACGTCTAGGCAGTAATGGTGCACAGTCCTGGGGTGACTTGGATTCCTCTCTGGTCTGGGAGGGGAAGAATTTGCTGAGAAGTCCCTGTTCCCTGCACAGGAAGTGTGGCCTCAGATTCACTTAGTTCTCTGTGTTTAAAACTGGATTCTTTCCACCAAAGATGTCTTATTGTTGATTTCTGATCTCTGCATTTTTGTTCCTGTTCTTCTTTTACTTCGTGTCTAAGCCTCTCTCTAGCTGCCCTCATCCTTTCAAATGTGTGATTCCCACCATGCCTGTCTATTTTTCTCTAAACGATGAAGGGGGACCCATGTTCTTGGCACTGAATGATTCCCATAGGATTGTGAAAGATTTTAACTTCAAAGCACTAAAACTTTTCAGTGACTTTTGCATCCGGTAAAATGTGTCTCTGAGGTTATCTTATTCACAGAGCAGCTTTAGGTTTTCCATTACCACCACTAGGAAGTCAGTCTTTTTGGCTGAAGTTCTGATGTGGATACTTTTCTGCATAACCTGTTCTGGGTCTGCACTTCATGGCTCTAATGGCCATTTAATTTCAGCTTTTCATCAGAGTGGGTCCTGGAGAAAAATCCAGCCATCACTTCAGGTGCTTTTTTTCTTTTATTTATTTATTATTTTAAATTTTATTTTTTAAACTTTACATAATTGTATTAGTTTTGCCAAATATCAAAATGAATCCGCCACAGGTATACATGTGTTCCCCATCCTGAACCCTCCTCCCTCCTCCCTCCCCACACCATCCCTCTGGGTTGTCCCAGTGCACCAGCCCCAAGCATCCAGTATCGTGCATCGAACCTGGACTGCTTTTTTTCTTTGAAAGTGGGAATTTCTGTTCTAAAATACACACATTGAGTGTTGATGTCTTGGTTACACACTTACGCTGAAATTGTATCTGATTCTGTGTGGACCAGATATATAACATATACATTGCTCTCCATGGCCCTTGGTCTTTTTAATCAATAAAAATTGATATATTCCAGATGAGAAATTCAAGCAAGGTGTTTTGAGGCTTATGCTGCATCACAAAGTATGAAACCAATACAATATTGTAAAGTAATTAACCTCCAATTAAAATAAATAAATTTATTTAAAAATAAATAAATAAAAAATAAAATAAAACAATATTTGTATAATTAAAAAAAAATAAAAAACTGATGCCCTGTTGACTCTTTGAGAACAGCAGGCTCGTTCCTTAAGTGTGGGTAGGGGAGGTTTGATGGTTTGAGCCAGAGGGGTGACTTATGTGGTCTGCCCACCATCTTGTAGGTGCCATGTGCCAAGATCATACACAGTTCCCTGCTTTTGATCCCAGCAGCTCAGAAATGGCAGTTGGCTTGTGGTGTTTTTGTATCTTACTGTTCGTAATTGCCTTTGCATGTGTGCAGTTAGTCCCTTACGATTTCTTTGTATTTTGTTGCTCAAGGAGATGTTTGTCCAGGTGCAAGTGCTCCCATACAGGGCCCTGGGTCCCAGCCTGCCTCATAACATTTCTCTTGTTGCTGTGTCAGCTTTAACTATGTAAGGCTGTAGCCATGCTACAGTGGTTGGACTGATTTGAACAACCATACAGTCTGATTATGCAAGACTCAGTCTTAGCTTGGGTTGGGACTGCATAAGTGCATAAATGACATAGTGTCTCTCCTCTATGTGACTTAATATTCCTCTGGGGATTCAGAGGTAGGGAGGGTAGTGCCAGCTGGGGAGGTACTGAGATGGTTCCCAGTAAGGTTAGTATTTGAGATGGGCCAGAAGGAAGGATGGGGTCAGAACTCAGAGTGTCCAAGTAGAGGTCACCTGGGGAGTGTGGACTTAGGTGCTGGTCTATCATTGGGAGGTGTTAATTGTGGTGGACATTCTTGGAGGTGCTGTAGAGAGATCAGGAAGGAGTGGTGTGTTTGGGGTCAGTTTGGTGGTTTGGAGGAGAACTCAGGAAGGAATCAGAAAAAGAAAAGTATCAGTATTTGAAATGATTAATTAGTGAGTGAGTTTCTGAAATTATGTTGTTTTCAGAGGAAAGAAGAATTGGGAAAGAGATGAGCTTTGGGAGAACAGATGAGAGCTGCTACGTGGCTAATGATGGGAGAGGTGGTGTAGAGAGAGGACTCAGGCTGCAGTGGTTGAGAGCCTGCAGAGAAGTTCTCAGACCACTGTCTGTTCATCTTGCCTCCTGCTGGACAGGGGTTTGGTGTGGGCAGAAGTAGCTTTGCCCAGTGTTAGATTCTCTGTGAGCCTAGATGAAAGGAGGAGGAAATGAGAGGATCAAGTCTCCTGCCAGCTAGTGTTTGAGAGAAATGCAAGGATCCTGTCTTTCTTTTCCTGCACAAGCATTTTCATTCATGTCCATCGAGTCGGTGATGCCATCCAGCCATCTCATCTTCTGTTGTCCCCTTCTCCTCCTGCCCCCAATCCCTCCCAGAATCAGGGTCTTTTCCAATGGGGAGTTGACTTAGATGTATATGTACTATAATAATAGTATATTGCATACTATATACTATTTACTATTTCTCAAGTGAACCAGTGAAGTCGCTCAGTCGTGTGTGACTCTTTACGACCCCGTGGACTGTAGCCTACCAAGCTCCCCCATCAATGGGATTCTCCAGGCAAGAATACTGGAGTGGGTTGCCATTTCCTTCTCCAGAGGATCTTCCCTACCTAGGGATCGAACCCGGGTTTCCCACACTGGAGGCAGACGCTTTAACTTCTGAGCTACCAGGGAAGCCCAAGACCTAATAAAATACAGCTATAAAATGATAGATAGGCTGTATAAAATTTGTATTGCAAATTTCAGAGAAACAGTTGTTTTGTTTGTGCTTTCTTCTTTCAGTATAAACAATCTATGTTTTGCCATTTTCTGTAGAAATTTCTGTTACTTGATGAGATGTCACAGTGCTACCCTCAGCTGCCATCAGATGGTAGAACAATTGTGGATGTGCAGGCATTTACAGCTTTTTGGGAAAAGGTAAGAAACCTTCCATTCCAAAATCGTGACTGCTAAAAGAAAACTGTGACATAGATTTACTGGAGAATTTTGAGATTTACACATACTGTAAAATGTGACTTTCTCATTTACTGAGAATATGTTATAAAAATTCTCGGAATCAGGAATAAGGTTTACAATGAATGGAGATTAAGTGTAATAGCCTGAGGCATTTGACATGTTGCTTTTTTTCTCATTTTCTTTTTTTTATTTTTTTGATTTCCTGTCAACTTCTCTTTCTTTTTTTTTAATTTAATTTAATTTAATTTTAAACTTTACATAATTGTATTAGTTTTGCCAAATATCAAAATGAATCCGCCACAGGTATACATGTGTTCCCCATCCTGAACCCTCGTCCCTTCTCCCTCCCCATACCATCCCTCTGGGTCGTCCCAGTGCACTAGCTCCAAGCATCCAGTATCGTGTATCGAACTTGGACTGGCAACTCGTTTCATACATGATATTTTACATGTTTCAATGCCATTCTTTGGGTAATAACCTTTTTCTCATTTTCAAGAGAGCTTTCAATGTATTAGCATGTGTTGAGCTTAAAGTATGTAAATTCTTCTTTTAATTTTTAGTTTATTTTTCATTATGTTTTATTACAGAGTATTAAATATAATTTCCTGTGCTATACAATAGGATCACCGTAAAAAAAATATATAGAACATAAATACATTTTTTCATGAAAAGTGAAAGTTGCTCAGTCATGTCTGACTCTTTGTGACCCCACGGACTATACAGTTCATGATTATCTCTAGGGCAGAGTACTGGAGTGGGTAGCCTTTCCCTTCTCCAGGAGATCTTCCCAACCCATGGACTGAACCTAGGTCTCCCACATTGCAGGCAGATTCTTTACCAGCTGAGCCAGAAAAGCCAGATCTAATACTCTGGGCTGAAGGGTGAAGTGTTAATCACTTCAGCTGTGTCTGAGTCTTTGTGACCCCATGGACTATAGCCCACCAGGTGCCTCTATCCATGGGAATGGATACCCACTCCAGTATTTCTGTTCTTGTTCAGTAGCTCAGTAGTGTCCAGTTCTTTGCAACTCCAAGAACTGCAGCATGCCAGACTTCCCTGTCCTTCACCATTCTCCCAGAGCTTGTTCAAACTCATGTCCATCGAGTCAGTGATGCCATCCAACCATCTCATCCTCTGTCATCCCATTCTCCTCCTACCTTCAATCTTTCCCAGCACCAGGGTCTTTTCCAATGAGTCAGCTCTTTGCATCAGGTGGCCAAAGTATTGGAGCTTCAGCTTCAGCATCAGTCCTTCCAATGAATGCTCAAGATTGATTTCCTTTAGGATTGACTGGTTTGATCTTCTTGCTGGCCAAGGGACTCCCAAGAGTCTTCTCCAACACCACAGTTCAAAAGCATCAATTCTTCTGCACTCAGCCTTATTTATGGTCCAATTCTCACATCCATACATGACTACTGGAAAAACCATAGCTTTGACTATATGGACCTTTGTTGGCAAAGTAACGTCCCTACTTTTTAATACACAGTTTAGGTTTGTCATAGCTTTTCTTCCAAGGAGCAAGCATTTTTAATTTCATGGCTGCAGTCACTGTCTGAAGTGATTTTGGAGCACAAGAAAATAAAATCTGCCACTGTTTCCACTTCCCCCCTTTCTATTTGCCATGAGGTGATGAAACCAGATGCCATGATCTTAGATTTTAGAATGTTGAGTTTTAGGCCAGCTTTTTCACTCTCCCCTCTCACTTCCATCAGGAGGCTCTTTAGTTCCTCTTCACTTTCTGCCATTAGAGTGGTATCACTTGCATGTTTGAGATTGTTGATATTCTGCCAGAATTCTAGATTCCATTTTGTGTTTCATCTGGCCTGGCATTTTGCATCATGTAGTCTGCATAAAAGTTAAATTAGCAGGGTGACAATATACAGCCCTGACGTACTCCTTTCCCAATTTGGAACCAGTCTGTTGTTCCATGTCTCATCCTAACTGTTTCCTCTTGACCTGTATACAGGTTTCTTAGGTGACAGGTAACATGATCTGGTATTCCCATCTGTTTATAAATTTTCCACAGTTTCTTGTGATCCACACAATTAAAGGCTTTAGCATAGTCAATGAAGCAGAAGTAGATGTTTCTCTGGAGTTCTCTTGCTTTTTCTGTGATCCAACAAATGTCAGCAATTTGATCCCTGGTTCCTTTGTCTTTTCTAAACCCAGCTTACACATTTAGAAGTTCTCTGTTCATGTACCGCTGAAGCCCAGGTTGAAGGATTTTGAACATTACTTTGCTAGCACGTGAAATGAGCACAACTGTGTGGTAGTTGGAACGTTCCTCTGTCCGTATGGGAATCTAATCAAAGAAGGAACCTTCCTAAAGTTAGCTAAAGCTGCCTCAAATCCCCAAAGAGATAAGATTTAATGAAGAGACCTCTAGGACACAGTATCTTAAAACAGGAAAGAGAAAAATGTGGGTTATATTTTGCATATCAGTTATGTTGACTATTGTTATCTTTTCCCCTTTGTAAAATAATTTGTTACTTTATTAAAATGGGTACATTTTTATAAACTTTAATTTGTAGGCATCAGAGACCCCAACCCTACAAGGCCTTTCCTTTACTGTCAGACCTGGTGAACTGTTAGCTGTGGTTGGACCTGTGGGTGCAGGAAAGGTAAGTTGTGATGCCTTTTGTCAGCTTGATGCAACTCCACAGCACCTGTTCAATCCTCAGAGTGGAGCCCAGAGCCGAGTGTGACTCAGTTTGAATTGAGTGTGTCTAGAACAGTGTTTCTCTAGGTGTGTTCCATGGAACACCCATTTTACAAGAAGGTTTCATGGCAAATAAATCAGGATAAATGCATATTGTCTTTTCCTTCTTGATGCTTCACATGGCCCAGTTGTGAATTGCTTGTGGGGAATTTGGATGTCTCAGTGAAGGAAATTATTTATGTGACAGCTGTTCAGGATGGACAGAGACAATGAGGACTCCTTTTCATCTGTGGCCCCGCCAGGAAGTCTGGAGGTCATAAAGCTCTTCCCGGAAACTTTGAGTATTTCCTCCTGTGACTTGATGTGATCCTGTCGGTGCATGTAGAGTGAATGTGCAGCCATGTGCTGGAGATAAAGATACAGACGTGGGCAAGACCCCAACTCTCTGCCTTTCAGAGGCAACCAGGTTCTGGGGCGAGACAGGCATGCAGACATATTATTTCAGCCCAGTGTCGTGAGTGCTCTGATGGTGTGGATGCATACCACGTCTCTATGATGTTAAAGATCTGAAGGGAATGTGTACATGCACAACAAACAACAAAACAACAACAAACAGCAAACAAACAACAACATACAGAAATCTAAATGTGGGATGTGGGGTTCCCTGCTGGCTCAGTGGTATAAGAGTCCACCTGCCAATGTAGGAGACACAGGTTTGATCCCTGGTCTGGGAAGATCCCACATGTGGAGCAACTAAGCCCATGCACCATGACTATTGGGCCTGTGCTCTGGAGCCTGGGAGCTGCAGCTGCTGAAGCCTGTGCACTAGAGCCTGTGCTCCTTAACAAGAAAACCCCCATGCACTGCAATGAAGGCCCAGTGAAAACAAAAATAAATAAAATTAGAACTGTGGTACAGCAGAAACCAACACAATATTGTAAAAAATAAATAAAATATAAATAAAATAAATCAAGATAAATAAAATTATTTTTAAAAATGTGGGATGTGTGCACGAAAGGGTGCTGATTTCCTTGGTGATGGACTTTTGCTCTGCAGACACAGGTCATTTCAGAGTTCTTTCAGTTAATCATCTTTGATATATTCTTCACACATAGCTTTTTAAGAACAAGTGTTTGTCAGGTAAAAGATACCCAGATGCAAGAGCAACTAAATTAAACATCAGATACAAAATACACATCCTGCTGGGCTGCTCTGCTAGAGAAGGATGTTAACCTTCTTAATTACTCTTTCCTGAGTAGAACTTCATTTGAAGGATACCTGGGCAGAGTAGATTGTTTATACTGTTGTTATACTATATTCCCTGGTGGCTCAGATGGTAAAGTCTGCCTGCAGTGTGGGAGACCCAGGTTCGATCCCTGGGTTGGGGAGATCCCCTGGAGAAGGAAATGGCAGCCCATTCCAGTATTGTAACCTGGAAAATCCCATGGACAGAGTAGTCTGGCGGGCTACAATCCATGGGGTCGAAAGAGTTGGACACAACTAAGCGACTTCACTATACTATTAATATATTCCTTATCAGTCATTTTTTTCCTTGACTTTTTGTGTCATTTTCAATTGTTTTTTTTGGAATCAACTGTGAGGGCTGTACTTTATCCTGTTGAAGGAAAAGGTTCTATCCTGTATCAAGCACCAGGGTGGGGTTGGGTGTGCTGCACGGAGTGTTCCGCCCTGTGTGCTGCCTGTTCACGTGTGTGTGCTGCCGTCTGTTGCAGTCATCACTGTTGAGCGCTGTGCTGGGAGAGCTGCCCCCGAGCCAGGGGAAGGTCAACGTCCACGGGAGGATCGCGTATGTCTCTCAGCAGCCCTGGTTGTTTCCAGGAACTGTGAAGAGTAACATTTTATTTGGGAAGAAATATGAAAAAGAACAATATGAAAAAGTAATAAAGGCTTGTGCTTTGAAAGAGGTGAGTAATGACTTGTGAGTTGCATTTATTTGAATTTCAAATAATGATAGTGTTGATTTAAACTACAAGGTTTGTCAAAAGTTCTTTTTTAAAAAATGGAAAGATTTTTTGAATGTTGCTTAATTTTTAAAGTTGGTCTTCTGGGATTTTATGCAGGCATATTTACATATGCTGTCCTTTTAATGCTTATGGGATAATGACACTCACAGAATACCTTTTCCGGCGGGGGGAGGGGTTGTTTCAATCTGTGAAGTTTCATTAGCTTTTAACTTTTTTAATGGAAAGCTATAAAAACTTACAAAAACAGAGAGCACAGTGTAATGAACCCTTCATGTACCCACCCCTAGTTTCAGCCAGGATCAGCTGGTGGCCAGTCTCCCTGTATCTCTACCCCTGCCCTCTGCCAGCCCCACCCCCACCCAGAGTATTGTGGAGCAGATCCTAGACCTCAGATTAGTTCATCTGTAAACACTTCATTAGTTTTCTCTAAAATATAGTAAAGCCTTTTGGGGAAAAAATCACTATATTTCACCTGAAAAATACCTCAAGTTCCTGAATATTATCGATCTGCTAGTCTGTGTTGGCGTGTTTTTGATCATCTCACTGAGAAATCTCCTTCACCACTGTTTGAACCCACGTAAGGTCTGTCCCTGTACTTAGGTGATGCTTCCTTGTTCCCTTTCAGTCTGTGGGTGTCTCTCTCCACTTCATTTTTGACTAGTAATTTATTATTTAAGGAAACTGGAATGCTTTAATATTTCCTTTTAATACTGCATCATTTCACTGAGGGAGATTATTTTCAGAAATGGAGTTGGATTTCATAGAAATGGTGAGATGAAAGGTTTAACTGTATGTTGGGATTTAAATAAGATTAGTGAGTAAATGATGAGAACTAAACTTAACTGATAGGAGAATTCAATTTGGCGAAAAGAAAGGGAAAAAAGTAAATAACGTTAAATACTATGTTACTCTCTTGGATTATAAAAATCAGTGAATAATAGTATTGAAGGGCTCCCCACCACCCCCACCCCTGGGTTTTGTTCAGTGCAGTCTGGAATCCCACTATTCTCTTTTACTGTAAGGAAAAGACAGGGACAGATCTTCAAAGGTGTGGTGTTGAAGACTCCAAACCTGCTTTGTGAGGAAACGGTAATTCTCCTCGAACAGCATAGGATATATCAGGTGATCGTGTGCATGCTAAGTCACTTCAGTTGTGTCTGACTCTGCGGCCCTATGGACTGTAGCCTGGCAGGCTTATCTATCCATGGGATTCTCCAGGTAAGAATACTGGGTTGGGTTGCCATGCCTTCCTGCAGGGGATTTTCCTGACCTAGGGGTCAAACCCTCATCTCTTATGTCTCCGGCATTGCCAGGTGGATTCACATCATTTGAACAAACAGAATTGCTTGTTTAATGGGCTTGTTTCTTTATTCTGGGTTCTTGTTCATGGGTGATTGTATGTTTGCGGAAATGATGTCAAATTAGCAGGAATGAGCTAGATTTTTATTAAATGGTGTCGATACCATGTAAGAAAAGAAGGGATAGCAAATGTAGAACAGTGAGAACAGTAGCTCCCATTTATTCAGAGTCCATGTGCAAAGCCTTTTTCTGTCTTTCACACGTGCATGTGCACACACATAATTTAGATTTATGAGTTATTCATTCTTTATGAGTGTCTTCGATGTTCCCATCCTCACTTTATAGTTAGTATAACTGAGGCCTGGAGCAATGAGACACCTTATCTCTACATTTGCAGCTCAAGTTCAGATCCCAGGGAGATGATGCTTTGCCACAGCCTCGTGGGGTGATTGGACCAGTAACACGGGCAGTGTTCTGGGGCTTTACCCTCCCTGGGGCATCCGTGCAGTACAGACTCTGGTGGGAAGGGGACCTGCAGGACTGGGCTGCACAGTGATTCTTCTGTATGTGATGTGATGTTTCTATAAACATGGACTGCTCTCCTGTTCGTGTGCGTAGTTGGGACATGGAGTTTGGGCCTCTCATGCCCAGCCCCTCCTTGGCAGAAAGGGAGGCCCAGAGTGGAGAAGTAGCGGAGAGGAGAGTTCTGGCCCCAGCTTCATCACTTGCCTGCTGTCACTCTGGACATGTCCAGTTAGCTGCCTGGACCTCTGACGTTTCTGCAGCAAAATGAGAACATTGGGTCAGAGGGTTTCCAGGAGGTTTTGTTGCTGCTCTGAAATGTCATGTATGACTCCGATTAATAAGAGGTCAGCAAAGGCTTTATGACACCTGAGAACTAGTTAGTAAGTTAAAAGAGCCTCTGCCTGTCTCCTTTTGGATTCCAGGTATCAGAGGATGGTCATAAGGCAATCATAGGAAATAGCAGCATCCTGGAGTTAGTCTGGCCTGTAGACACAGAGATGGCATGTGTGGTAGGAAAGGCTTGGCCAAGCTTCCCTCATAGCTCAGTTGGTAAAGAATGTACCTGTAATGCAGGAGACCTGAGTTCGATTCTTGGGTTGGGAATATCTGCTGGAGAAGGGATAGGCTACCCATTCCAGTATTCTTGGGCTTCCCTTGTGACTCAGCTGGTAAAGAATCCACCTGCAATGTGGGAGACCTGGGTTCAATCTCTGGTTTGGGAAGATGCCCTGGAGAAGGGAAAGGCTACCCACTTCAGTATTCTGACCTGGAAAATTCCATGGACTATATAGTCCATGGGGTCGAAAAGAGTCAGACAAGACTGAGCGACTTTCACTTTCACTATGGAGAGAAACAGTCCTGGGTAGTAATTCCAGATATGTGTCTCAGTTTCCATTCTTATTAAATGGGGGAGGGTTGGGGTTACTGTAAAGGCTACAGAAAATGCCTGTGAAATGTAAAGAGACCAGAGTTTCAGTTAATGGTGGCTATTGTTACTATTCTAACCTTTTCCTCTCCATCCATTTATCCATCCATTGATCTTGCCTGGCAAATCCCATGGATGGAGGAGCCTGATAGGCTGCAGTTCATGGGGTCTCTAGTGTCAGAGAGGACTGAGCGACTTCACTTTCACTTTTCACTTTCATGTATTGGAGAAGGAAATGGCAACCCACTCCAGTGTTCTGGCCTGGAGAATCCCAGGGATGGGGGAGCCTGGTGGGCTACCGTCTCTGGGGTCGCACAGAGTCGGACACAACTGAAGCGACTTAGCAGCAGCAGCAGCAGCATAAATGTAATAAAGATTTCTCTTTACCCCTACATCCCCCAAATCTTGAAGGAAAAGCCATAAAAAAAGCAACATTTATTGTTTAAAAAATATTTATTTAAATTGGAAGATAATTACAATATTGTGATGATTTTTTCCATAGAGCAACATGAATCGGCCATGGGTATACATGTGTCCCCCTATACTGAACCCCCCTCCCACCTCCCTACCCACCCTATCCCACTGAATTGCCCCAGATTACTAGCTTTGGGTGCCCTGCTTCATGCATCAAACTTGCGTTGGTCATCTGTTTTACTTATGGTACTGTACATGTTTCAATGCTATTCTCTCAAATTATCCCACCTTCGCCTTCTCACCTGAGTCCAAAAGTCTGTCCTTTACATCTGTGTCTCCTTTGCTACTCTGCATGTAGGATCTTCATTACTGTCTTTCTAAAAGCAACATTTTAATATAAAACATATGTTAGTAGCAACTAGATGTATTATACTAAATCTTATTGAAGTAACTCTTTAAGTTCATTGAGCTGAAAATTTTTCTGTAACAAAACAGGGAGACATGAAGTAATCAGAGGGCAATGTTGATTCAGGTTGATGACATCAACTCCAAGGTCTAGGAGTCAGAAGGTTCAGGAATTGAGTCCCAGTCACTCTATTGACCAGATGTTTGGTTTTGGGTTTTTTGATCCTTACAAGCCTGTTTCTTCATCTGTAAAATGGAGATAGTAAAACTATCAACCTCATGAGGTTTTTTTGAGGATGAAATGTGGTAATGATTTTAAAGCACCTGATTGCTAGGGACAAAACAAGTACTCTGTAAATGAGTTTTAAAATAAATTAATTTTTAATTATAAACTCAGCCAGATTCTGGAAAATTATATCCATAAAATGTGACATGTAAGAAAGAAGTATTTAACTTCCATTGTTCAAGTTGATATTTCTATAGGTGCTCTACACATAGTACATTATGTAAATCAACAATAACAATATCCTGTTACTCAGTATAGTATGTAACATTTGTTACATGTTATCTTTAAGGCATTTGAAAATGTTTAGTGAACATGTATTTAAAGGTATCAAATTGATAAATTCTAGTTTAATATTTTTTCACATAGATCACTTACTTGGACATTTCTTTTCAGACTGCTTTGACAATCATCAGATAATAAGTTTATTGATATTTATATGTCTAGGTATAGAGGCCTTCAAGTTTTGAGTTACTTTATTGAGTTGTCTTCATTTCAAATATACCTCAGTCACCATCTGGGTGGCATGATGTGAAAGAGAAGAAGGCTCTGAACTGACATGAGCTGGTTCAGATTCCAGCTCTTCTGTTTAACATCTGGCCAGTGATGTGACCTCACTCACTCTCAGTTTCCTTAGTTGTGAAATGGGGCCAGTACTTACTGTGCATCTTGCTGTGAGGATTAGAGATAATGAGCATCAGGGTCCAGCACAGAGCTTCATGCACAGATCTTACCCCGCAAAAGCTGAGAGAAGCCATGTGCACATGTACAAATGATGGAGCAGAATAAGATGGTCCTTCATGAGAGATGAGAGATGAGAGCCCTGGCAACCCAGCAGGAAGAGAGATGAGTGCAGGATGGTTTCATGGGAGAGTGTGTTTGGGGTGAGGCTAGAAAATGGGCAGGATATTGATAGGCTGTGAGAGAAAGAGCAATTCCAAATGGAAGAAAAGCTGTGAAGGAAAGCAAGGCCTCCTGCTGTTTGACTCTGGAACCCAGCCCTCCTCTGCCAGGGCCTCACATCTGGCCCTCATTAACCATTTGCTTCTACTGTAAGTCTCCACCATTGCTGAAGGGCCCTTGATGTGCCTCTGGATGGATGGCACCAAACCAGTACCGCCTTTTCCTAGTTTGCCTCTAGTTTGTGTGTCTGCTGTTCAGTGAGAATCAGTTACATTTTTGGGCTTCCCTGGTTGCTCAGACAGTAGAGAATCTGTCTGCAATGTAGGAAGACCTGGGTTCACTCCCTGGGTTGGAAAGATCCCTCGGAGAAGAAAATGACAACCCACTCCAGTATTCTTGCCTCGAGAATTCCATGGACAGAGGAGCCTGGTAGGCTACAGTCCATGGGATCACGGTATTGGACGTGACTGAGTGACTAACACTTACTTACTTAACTTAGAGGCAACAAATATGAATAAGAACATTTTCCTGTCGGTGGAAGGAACTGTAATATATACTCAGCTCAGGCTTTTCCCCTTTAATCGAATCAGAACACATTGGCTGAGAAATCAACTCTACTTGGTTTTACTTCAAATCCTCCAAAGTGTTTTTCCCCTTGGTGGCTTGTTCATATACAATGTGCAGAGTCAACAACACACTCAAAGTATTACTACCAGACTCAGAGATAATTTCTTGGGTCCTGGAAAGAGAGGCTGTGAGTGCTTTTTCTACAATGTGCTTAAGACTGCTGTATAACAATGTGGTGCTATTTTAAGAAGAAAACCATTTGAACAACATAAAATCAAAGCATAAAAACTAAGCATAACAGTTTGCAAGGACTGTGAACAGTGAAAGAGAGGCCAAGTAATTCTGTGTGGGGGCATGAGGCTGATAACATAACACAGCTCATTTTTTCAATGAAAACCAAAAGCAAGATATGGTATTAATTTCTGAGCCCAAGAAAGAAAGAATGTGAAGTGATTATAAATTATTACAACAAAACATTTCCTGCCTTTCATCAGATGCACCTCCATTAAGATTTGAGTGAGTGGAGAACCTGTGTGTGCCTGTGTCTTTGTGGTGTCAGGGAGGGTTCGGATGGAGTCTCTTTCTTCTGTGGTGGTCATGTGCTTTTTATGTTACGATTCACGCTGTAAACAGTGTCCTACTGTTGGCTTGGTGAGAAAATAGGGATCAGTCACCAACAGCAAGTTATAATCAACTCATGTCATTTTTTCATTTGTGGAGGTGTTCACACACTTGTTTAGATTCTCACAGCATCCTTGAGTTTAGAGACTCTGGTTTCTGCAGCACATTCTATAGCAGAGGAAAATGAGACTCAGGGAGGTCAAAGAACTTGTTTGTCATGGTGGCACCAGTGAGCTACTTGCTTTCTCCCCAGATTTGCTGCAGTAGAGACAGAGAAGTGAGGCCTTCACCTGCAGAAAGGTACTGCTGTGCATCCTAGGTTGAGGCATGAGAGGTTTCAGTTCAGTTTAGTTCAGTTGCTCAGTTGTGTCCGACTCTTTATGACCCCATGAATTGCAGCATGCCAGGCCTCCCTGTTCATCACCAACTACCAGAGTTCACTCAGACTCGCATCCATTGAGTCAGTGATGCCATCCAGCCATATCATTCTCTGACGTCCCCTTTTCCTCCTGCCCCCAATCCCTCCCAGCATCAGAGTCTTTTCCAATGAGTCAGCTCTTCACATGAAGTGGCCAAAGTACTGGAGCTTTGGCTTTAGCAGCGTTCCTTCCAAAGAACACCCAGGACTGATCTCTTTCAGAATGGACTGGTTGGATCTCCTTGCAGTCCAAGGGACTCTCAGAAGTCTTCCCCAACACCACAGTTCAAAAGCATCAACTCTTCATCGCTCAGCTTTCTTCACAGTCCAACTCTCACATCCATACATGACTACTGGAAAAACAATAGCCTTGACTAGATGGACCTTTGTTGACAAAGTAATGTCTCTGCTTTTGAGTATGCTATCTAGGTTGGGCATAACTTTTCTTCCAAGGAGTAAGTGTCTTTTAATTTCATGGCTGCAGTCACCATCTGCAGTGATTTTGGAGCCCCAAAAAATAAAGTCTGCTACTGTTTCCACTGTTTCCCCATCTATTTCCCATGAAGTGATGGGACCAGATGCCATGATCTTCATTTTCTGAATGTTGAGCTTTAAGCCAACTTTTTCACTCTCCTCTTTCACTTTCATCAAGAGGCTTTTGAGTTCCTCTTCACTTTCTGCCATAAGGGTGGTGTCATCTGCATATCTGAGGTTATTGATATTTCTCCCAGCAATCTTGATTCCAGCGTGTGTTTCTTCCAGCCCAGCGTTTCTCATGATGTACTCTGCATATAAGTTAAATAAGCAGAGTGACAATGTACAGCCTTGATGTACTCCTTTTCCTGTTTGGAACCAGTCTGTTGTTCCATGTCCAGTTCTAACTGTTGCTTCCTGATTTGCATATAGGTTTAGTAGATAAAAACTCCGAACAAACTCTGTCTATGACAGAATGTGCCAATTAATAATTACAGGCAACCTAAGACTTCTAATATAATACCATCAAAATTAAGTCTAAGGCAGCGGAACCAGGGATCAAATTCCCAACATCTGTTGAATTATAGAAAAAGCAAGAGAATTCCAGAAAAGCATCTACTTCTGCTTCATTGATATGATAAAGCCTTTCACTGTGCGGATCACAACAAAGGGTGGAAAATTTCTAAAAGAGATGGGAAACCAGACCACCTTACTGGCCTCCTGCAAAACCTGTATGCAGGTCAAGAAGAAACAGTTAGAACTGGACGTGGAACAATGGACTGATTCCAATTTGGGAAAGGAGTACAAGGCTGTATATTGTTACCCTGCTTATTTAACTTATATGCAGGGTACACCATGTGAAATGCCAGGCTGGATGAAGCATAAGCTGAAATAAAGATTGCTGAGAGAAATATCAATAATCTCAGATATGCAGATGACACCACCCTTATAGCAAAAAGTGAAGGGAAACTAAAGAGTCTCTTGATGAATGTGAAAGAGGAGAGTGAAAAAGTTGGCTTAACACTCAACATTCAAATACTAAGATCATGGCACCCAGTTCCATCACTTCATGGCAATAGATGGGGAAACAACGGTAACAGTGACAGACTTTATTTTCTTCGGCTCCAAAATCACTGTAGATGGTAACTGCAGTCATGAAATTAAAAACGTTTACTCCTTGGGAGAAAAGCTATGACAAATCTAGACAGCAAGTTAAAAGGCAGAGGTATTACTTTGCCAACAAAGTTCCGCCTAGTCAGGGCTATGGTTTTTCGATAGTCATGTATGGATATGAGAGTTGGATCATAAAGAAAGCTGAGTGCAGAAGAATGGATGCTTTTGAACTGTGGTGTTGGAGAAGACTCTTGAGAGTCCCTTGGACTGCAAGGAGATCAAACATGTCAATTGTAAAGGAAATCAACCCTGACTATTCATTGGAAGGACTGATACTGAAGCTCCAATACTTTTACCACCTGATGGGAAGAACCAACTCATTAGAAAAGACCCTGATGCTGAAAAAGATTGAAGCCAGGAGGAGAAGTGGATGACAGAGGATGAGATGGTTGGATGGCATCCCGGACTCAGTGGACACGAGTTTGAACAAGCTCCACGAGATGGTAAATGAAAAGGAAGGCTGGAGTGCTGCATTCCATGGATCACAAAGAGTCAAACACAACTGAGTGACTGAACAACTTCTTAAGCCTGATTTCTATCACATCATTTTGGGAATGTACTTGTCAATTATTCTTTTTTCCCCATGGTACTCTGGGGAAAATAGGCTGCTTTGTCTATTTACTTCTTAAATAATATTCAAATATAACTTTTGATTAATTCCCAGATCCTCAAGTTACAACTTTATTTCCTTCTTAGCTTTGAGTTTTTCCTGCTTTCACAGACAAGCATCTGCTTAGTCCAGCTGATCTGCTGGGTGTCCTTTGAGCACACTGTTTCTTTCCTTTTGGTTTTCCTGCCCAGCTTGCTCTTTCTGCTCCCATTTCTTGTACAGACCTTGTCTGTCACTTACTTTAAGTATTACTGTGAAGACTTGGGTCGGGTGTTATCCCTTCTCTCAAAGTGGGAAGCTGAGGCAGAGATCAGCAAAATGTCTTTTTAAGAGACACTCATTCCTTGATAAAAACAAGTCCTGTGCCTTCACCTCCTGGGCCACCAGCTCTCACACATGTGTCTCTAGCACAGACCTTCACACCTGCATGTACAACTGCAACATGACACCACTGGGAGGTCATCTCAGCTTGTCCATGAGCGGAGTTCCCTAAACCTGCATCCACCACCTTCCCTAACTCAGTAAATGGAGACCCTGTCCTTCCCCTTCCTCACCCAAAACACCACAATCTCCTCTTCTCTTACAGCCACACCCATCCTGTCAGCAGGTCTTTCAGACTCTGCCTTCAACATGTGCCTGGAGTGTGACCCCATCTCTCCATTCCCACTGCTCTCACTCTGGTCCTGACCACCGTCATCTCTCACCTCGATTACTCTGGTAGCCTCCTCACTTGTATCCACCCTCACCCTTCCCTACTTACTGTCTTTTTCTGTAAAACACAGGAGTGATTCCTTAAAACCTCAAATAGGTCCGTCCTCCCCCCTCCTCTTCTTACTGGAGTGCCCCCAGGCTCCTCTTGCTGTGTCTCTGCCCTCACTCCCCTCATTCTTACTCAGCTCTGCTCTCCTCTCTCCTTGCTTGTCCTGAACACCTTGGGCATCTCCCCGTGGCCCCTGCACTTGCCCCTCCCTCTGTGTGGAGCAGCTTCTCCAGGTCTACCTGAGCCCCTCCCCCAGATCTGCTCACAGGGCTCTGAGCAGAGCCCTCCCCCCCCAGTGTGGACTCACTTCCCTCCTTCACTCTCCATCCTCCTGAGCCAGCTTGCTTTTCCTTCTTGTCCTCAGTACTTGTGCTCAGGTTAATTTTCCATATCGTCCATCTTCCATCATGGAAAGAAACTCTAGGAGCTTTGTTTGTTCACAACAGAATTCATTGTGCCCAGAGCAATGCCTGTCATACAGTAGGTCCTCAGTAAATATCTGTTAAAATGGTCAAATGCATAGATGCTGTGCAAAACTACAGATTGAAAACAAATAAAAAACACTGAGACTTTTTTTTTTAATGTTCAAGGTCACAGTTTAGTTACTCTGACTTATACCCACTGCTTTAGCTTCCCAGGTAGTTTGGTGAGAAAGAATCCACCTGCCAGTGCAGGAGACACAGGAGACACTGATTCGATCCCTGGGTCAGGAAGATCTCCTAGAGGAGGAAACAGCAAACTGCTCCAGTGTTGTTGTCTGGAGAATCCCATGGATAGAGGAGCCTGACAAGCCCTAGTCCATGGGGTTACAAAGAGTTGAATACGACTTAGCAGCTGAGCATGTATGCATGTTAATCAAATACTTGTATGAGGAACTAATGTGAAAAGTGTAAGATGGTAGTAGAACACATTTTATATTTTTTTCCCCTTTTCTATCTGTATAGGATTTACAGCTTTTGGAGAAAGGAGATCTAACTGAGATAGGAGACAGAGGAACCCCGCTGAGTGAAGGACAGAAAGCCCGGGTCAGCCTCGCCAGGTAAGTGGGGTTTCAGTTGCCATCCTGCCCCTCTCCTCCACGGCTCCTAGTGGATGTGAGCACGCAGACCCCGCTCACCGGGTTGGGCTGTGTGAAGCAGGGTTTTGGCCCTTTCCCTGGGGTTCTGGAAGGAACCTGGAGTTGTTGGATGCCATCACGATTCAGAGATAAGACCCAGGGAGTGTGAAGTGTCCTCTCCTGACATCTCTCTGTGTTTTCTAGAGCCGTGTATCAGGACGCAGACATCTACCTCCTGGACGATCCGCTCAGCGCAGTGGATGCAGGAGTCAGCAGGCACTTGTTTGAACAGTGAGTTTGCTCCTATTTTCTATTGTTTCTTCTTTCCAAGTGCCCTTCAAAGATGATGGAAGAGAGCTCAGAAAGGTCTTTATGCTCCAGGAGACTTAGCTTCCTCTGCCCTGGTGTCCCTCCCTTCCCTCCCTTCCCTCCACAGAAGATCTGTCGTAGAGAAATCTTGCCTTATGATGAGGTCAGGACAGGAACATACAGCAGGTGCTTCCAGTGTGTGGGGGCCAGTGGGGTCCGTGCTTTAGGGAGTGAGGGATAGATGGCAGTTTCCCTCCTGCTACTTGCAGTTGATTACCAGACACTTCGGGTGGATCCAGATGCCAGGAATAAGAAAGATGATGTAGGGTTTTTAAATCAGAGCATGAGACTGTATAACCTGGTACTTGGCTGCCAGTTTCTTTCCTCCATCATTTGCTTAAGGCACTTTAGAAGAGATGTTTTCGGTACTGACATAGGGCTTCAGTTGGAAAGACCTTGTTGGTTTATGCTTGTTATTCTATCACTTTGGAAATAAAGTCTTTATTAAGTCTAGATTTAATAAAGACTAGAACTTGAGAATCATTTATTCCACATCTGAGTATGATTTCAATCATTTCATGTTATTTCATGGACACTTACTAGAATTAATACTTAGACCTACAATGTAGAGTCACATATAATCTAGCTTAAGTCTTGACTCTCATTCCTGTTTCTAAAATGTAGAACTTGTCAGTGGCTCCTGGTTGGCTACACAATGACTAAAGTAGAACAACTCTGATTCTTTTCTGTGTATAATGTGTCCTAACACACACCAACTGAGGCCTCTTATGGAGTCTAGACTGGCCTTTTTGAAAGCCTTGCAAACTTGTTTTTTTCCTAAAACAGCCTCCACATCTCCCCCACGGTCAGGTCGCTTGCTGTTGTTCACTTTGTTAAAGCCAATGAGCCTTCCAGATGCGCTTATAAATACCCTGCACTTATAAACACCCTCCTGTGTGCACTGAGATCAATGCCTTACTGAATATAACCTCTTAGTTTACAAGGAGGACAGTTAGCCAGGAGAAGGGAAGGACCTCACTAAGCAGAATAAGGGAGAAGAGGATGCCCAGCTCTCATTCCTGCCTCTGAGGAACCTATCTCTATGTGGAGATTGTTAAGACAGATGCCTGAGAAAAGCTCAGCAGAGTCAGGGTTTAGAGGGTTTTAATACAGGACAGTAAGTGCTGACAGAGAAGGCAACGGCAACCCACTCCAGTACTCTTGCCTGGAAAATCCCATGGACGGAGGAGCCTGGTAGGCTGCAGTCCATGGGGTCGCTAAGAGTTGGACACGACTGAGTGACTTCACTTTCACTTTTCACTTTCATGCATTGGAGAATGAAATGGCAACCCACTCCAGTGTTCTTGCCTGGAGAACCCCAGGGATGGTGGAGCCTGGTGGGCTGCCGTCTGTGGGGTCGCACACATGACTGAAGTGACTTAGCAGCAGCAGCAGTAAGTGCTGAATGTAAAGTGGAAGTGGCAGCTGGAGACTTTCACTGAAGTTGGAAAGCTCCCTGTGCCCGGGGCTAGGCGGGCAGTGCCCTGGGGGCCTGCAGGCTGGCCAGGTGCATGGAGGCTGAGAAGAGGACCCAGTCCTTTGCTGAAGCAAGAGTAGAAAATCAGGTATGGAGGGAGGAGGAAGCAGGGCTGTGAGAACAGCAGGCACGTCCTCACCTGGAGGAGGCGGAGTGTGCAGCAAGGAGAACCTGGAAATTCTTTCTGCCAGGTTCTGTGTTAGTTTCTAGGACTGTGTCTGTCCAGGCTGCTCTCACAGGAGACCAGTGCTTGGTGGCTTAGAAATAACAGAAGTTTTTCTCTTATGGTTTTGGAGGCTGGGAAAGTCCAAGTCAGGGTGCTGAAAGATTCAGTCTGCTGAGAGTCCGATTCCTGCAGCCTCACGTGGTGGCAGAGGTGAGGGAGCCATGTAGTTCCTTTTATCAGGGCACTAATCCCTTTCATTCAGGCTCCATCCTCATGACCTGGTCCCTCCCGATGGCCCCACCTCCTATTACCAACACAGTGGGGATTAGGTCTCAATGTATGACTTTTGAGGAGAAAAGCATTCAGTCTATAGCAAGTTGTCACAGATGGGGGTGCTCAAAGAATAGAAATTAAATTTCTCACATTTCTTGAGGCTACAGGTTCAAGGTGTGGGTGATTTGGTTTCTCCTGAGACCTCTCTCCTTGGCTTCTGACCACATGCCCCTTGCTGTGTCCTCACACAGTCGGGGTTTTCTCTATTAGCAGTGAGCAGGGGCTACTCTCTAGCTGTGATGCATGGACTTCTCATTGTGGTGGCTTCTCTCATTGCAGAGCCCAGGCTTTATCATGTGTGGGCTTAGTAGTTGCGGTTCCTGGGCCCCAGAGCACAGGCTCAGTAGTTGTGGTGCATGGGCTGAGGTGCTTTGCACATGTGGGAGCTTCCTGGACCAGGGAG
The DNA here is from genome assembly GCF_029407905.1 of Bubalus kerabau. Lineage (NCBI taxonomy): Eukaryota > Metazoa > Chordata > Mammalia > Artiodactyla > Bovidae > Bubalus > Bubalus kerabau. The sequence continues at coordinate 74,138,452 of NC_073635.1, forward strand.
GGATCCCGTGTCTCCTGCACTGGCAGGTGGATTCTTTGCCACTTAGCCAGCAGGGAAGCCCCCATTTGTATATTTTTGCTTATATGTCTGTTGCCTTAGGAGACTGACCTAAGAAAACATTGGTATAATTTATGTCACAGAATGTTTTGCCTATAATCTCTACTGGGAGTTTTATGGTGTCACATCTTATGATTAAGTATTTAAGCCATTTTGAGTTTATTTTTGTGCATGGTGGGGGGGTGTGTTCTAACTTTATTGATTTCATGCTTGTGTCTCTGTCCTTGTATCTTAGTCTCTTCATCTAAGCATACCAGTCAGATTAGATTAGATTCAGTATAATTAAGGGTAATGATTACCTTTTTAAAGTCCATGACACCAAATTCTAAGGTACTGACTACTAAGGTGACAACATATGAATCTGAGGGGATGTGATTGATTTACAGCAGGTCCAGAATAGCAAAGTAGAGACTTCAGCAGAGTCAGCAAATGAGAGAGGGAGGCCTGTGAGGAGCTCTGGGCTCTGGACACTAGGAGCTGGCTAGGAGCTGGGATTCCACATCCACTAAGTGAGCGTTGTTAGACTTTGGTGGAACCTGCCCTTGTATAAAACATGCTTAATGTTGGGGTGATAAAAGAGTTGTGGAGATGGATGGTGGTGATGGTTGCACATCAATGTGAATGTACTTAATGCCACTGACTTGTATGCTTAAAACAGCAGAAACAGTAAATTTCATGTTAGGTATATTGTAACACACATACAAACCTGAATAGTGGCACAGAATCCTTGAGAACAAGAGGCAACAGGGCAGATGACACATGGCATGGTCTCCAGCTCTCTGATCTGACCCCCCTTTCCCAGCCTCTCCCGTTCATGCCTTGATGAATTTTCCCTTAGAGAAGTGCCTGTGTCTTGCCATGAGTTCAATGACAGGCGCTTGTGCTGTGACAGTGATTCCCCACCCCCACCCTCCTGGCATCATGAGTAGCTCAGCCTCCTTGTTCCCAGCACCCGACCCTGAGTTCACAAATGTGTGTCACCCCGTCTTGTGTGCATCTGCACAAGTTCTCCATCAAGGCAGGAACAGATTCTGCTGGTCATTGCATCCATGTCACAGGGAAGGAGAGCAAGGCATTTTGGTGCTAAGGACAGTGTGCTGATCACAGAAGTTCTCCTGAGTTCTTTTTAAAACACTGGAGATAATTATAAAATCCTCTCAAATATTTTGAGTATACCGCTTTGGATATATACTTGATAGAAGCAAGCTTAAGACTTGTTTTTAAACCACATTCTCTCAGTTCAGTTCAGTTCAGTTTAGTCTTTCAATCGTGTCCAACTCTTTGCGACCCCATGAACTGCAGCACGCCAGGCCTCCCTGTCCATCACCAACTCCCAGAGTTCACTCAGACTCACATCCATCGAGTCAGTGATGCCATCCAGCCATCTCATCTTCTGTTGTCCCCTTCTCCTGCCCCCAATCCCTCCCAGCATCAGAGTCTTTTCCAATGAGTCAACTCTTCGCATGAGGTGGCCAAAGTACTGGAGTTTCAGCTTTAGCATCATTCCTTCCAAAGAACACCCAGGACCACGCTCCTTTAGAATGGACTGGTTGGATCTCCTTGCAGTCCAAGGGACTCTCAAGAGTCTTCTCCAACACCACAGTTCAAAAGCATCAATTCTTCGGCGCTCAGCTTTCTTCACAGTCCAACTCTCGCATCCATACATGACCACTGGAAAAACCATAGCCTTGATTAGACGAACCTTTGTTGGCAAAGTAATGTCTCTGCTTTTCAATATGCTATCTAGGTTGGTCATAACTTTCCTTCCAAGGAGAAAGTGTCTTTTAAATCATGACTGCCGTCACCATCTGCAGTGATTTTGGAGCCCCCCAAAATAAATTCTGACACTGTTTCCACTGTTTCCCCATCTATTTCCCATGAAATGATGGGACCAGATGCCATGATCTTCGTTTTCTGAATGTTGAGCTTTAAGCCAACTTTTTCACTCTCCTCTTTCACTTTCATCAAGAGGCTTTTGAGTTCCTCTTCACTTTCTGCCATAAGGGTGGTGTCATCTGCATATCTGAGGTTATTAATATTTCTCCCGGCAATTTTGATTCCAGCTTGTGCTTCTTCCAGCCCAGCGTGTCTCATGATGTACTCTGCATATAAGTTAAATAAGCAGGGTGACAATATACAGCCTTGACGTACTCCTTTTCCTATTTGGAACCAGTCTGTTGTTCCATGTCCAGTTCTAACTGTTGCTTCTTGACCTGCATATAGGTTTCTCAAGAGGCAGGTCATGTGGTCTGGTATTCCCATCTCTCAGAATTTTCCACAGTTTATTGTGATCCACACAGTCAAAGGCTTTGGCATAGTCAATAAAGCAGAAATAATGTTTTTCTGGAACTCTCTTGCTTTTTCCATGATCCAGCAGATGTTGGCAATTTGATCTCATTCTCTAGGGAAACTTAAAGCAGAGAGCGTGAAAGCAATTTAGGAAACCACTCAGCAGCAACTGGAGAGTGTTTTCAAGTCAGAGAATTGGATGGAACAATATGCTGTGAGATATGGTGGTTGTGTGGAAGCTTAGTCATGGGGAGGGTTTTGTATTACAAATGAATGACTCACATGTCTGCTTGCCATTAACAGTTTCCTTCAGTCATGAATTTATATCCAAGGTCATTGAGGCTCATGACTTTTACAGCTTTATGCTGTGAACACAGTGAATTCTATCAGCTACAGAAGGTGAGGGCCTTATGTGAAGTGATGCAGTCTCATCTGTGTCCAGTCATGGATCCCATCCTGGTTCAGCCCCACATCACTAGACCCCTGCCTCCTGCATCATCAGATCTTGGGGTCTGTTCTGATAAGACTCCCACGCTGCTGTCTACACAGCTCACCCTCTTGTCTACACAGCTCACCCACCTGCTCCAGCCCTTCATGGACACACCTCCCCCCCCACCACCACTCTGCCACCACCACATTCATAAAGCAGCTCCAGGTCCTCAAACAAACAGGCTTCCTTGCTGTCTGCTCCCATCAGCCTTTCCAGTTCGTCCCCACACCCACTCGGTGTCCAGCTGGGCTGGCTCTGTGGGGGTCCTTTCTCACCCCTGTCTGTCTGTACACACCGGTCCCTCTGTCCCAGAGCCAGGGAGCAGTGCGCCAGGACACAGAAGGAAGGTGGAGGATGGGAACTGCCATTCCCTCCTGCTCCTCCAGGGGGCGCCCGTGCCCTCTGTCTGCCCACAGCCCTCAGTGGGTGCACTTGACCATTTATGAGTCCCCCTGCCACCCGCTGTAGCTCAGTTTGGAAAGAATCTGCCTGCAGTGCAGGAGACCCAGGTTCGACTTCTGGGTCGGGAAGATCCCCTGGAGAAGGAAATGGCAACCCGCTCTCGTATTCTTGCCTGGAAAATCTCATGGACAGAGGAGCCTGTCGGGCTACAGTCCATGGGATTGCAAGAGTCAGACACGACTTAGCCACTAAACCACCGCCACCACCTGCCACCCATAAACTATGAATGCAGGAAGACACCTCAGCCCAGCCTGTTCTTTCCAAGGAACTCTGCACCTGCTGTGCCTTCTTCCAGGATGTTTCCCCACTTAGTCTCAGGGCTCCCGTGTCTCCACATCTAAGACAGCAGCTGCCCTTCTTTTTCCTTCAGAGCACAGGTCACAGCCCAATAGTGGGTTTTTTATGCTTGCTCACTGTGTCCTCTACACGGTGCAGAGTATTGTCTTCCATCTTGACCTATATGGGTGGATCCTCAGCACTTAGGACAGTGCCTGGCTCCTCAGCAAACCTCTGCCGATTGAATGAACGGAGGTGGGGCCTCTGTCTTACTTGTATCACCTCCAGCGCAAGATGCGTCCCCTTTTAATAGAGCCCTTATATAGGATTATATGTGGGATTATAGGATTAACACAGACTATATTGGAATAACTGTTATACAACTGGTTGCTGACTCAGTCATTTCTATGGCATGACTTGGAAATCTTTAAAAACTTGGAAAATAGTGTATTCTTCTAGTGATTTGGATAAAAGCATCATTTAGGAAAAATTCAAAGCCATTAACTGATCTCTTCATTGTAATTATTTGTATTACCTCATCTGTGATGGGATGTTAGGAAGAAAACATCTTAAAACTTTTGGGTTGGTTCATCTTGGACACAATACCCTGTCAGATTTGATTAACATCCACCTTTAGAGATTATTGGCAGGTAATTATGAATTAAGGAGAAACAATTCTGATTCAGTATTAAGTTTTTAGTACTAAGTTTGAACAAGTTTTAGTCAAGAAACTTAGGTATGAACGCTGAACTAACACATGTCAAAGTGTAAAAATGAATCCTTTTAGACTTAGCAAAGGGATGGTGTGTGTGTTTACATCCCAGGGTCTTGTTTCTGATCATAGACTCAGTGCCCACAGTGTCCCCTTAAGAGTTTTCTGACCTGAGTCCAAAGCACATGACCACTCGTGGCTAGGGAAGAGTGGAAAAGAAAGCTGACATTTGCTGAGTAGATTGGTGGTTTGATTTCTCAGAACACATGGGTGAGTTGTAATTGATGTTCTAAGGTGAAGAAACTGAGGTTTAGTCACTTGTCTGATGTCGTCCGTCTCATGAGAGGGACTGAGCTGCAGTCTGCTGCCTCCAGACTCTATCTGACTCACTCACAGGCTGAGCTCTGGCCCAGGTTCCTGAGATTTGTTCTGCAAGGGCCTTGGGCTCCCAGAGTACCTGCCTGGAGCCCCAGGCTCACCCACTTGCTTCCCTGGAGGGGTTGTGGACCCTGTGGAATGACACTGGGCCTGAGTCCCTTGGGGTCTACATTTGAAATGTAGGAGTAGTTTTTTTTTTTTTTTTTTTTTTTTAACTGTGAAAACAATTTAAGGTTGAATAGTGAGGGGTGTTGGAGAAGGCAATGGCAACCCACTCCAGTACTCTTGCCTGGAGAATCCCATGGATGGAGGAGCCTGGTAGGCTGCGGTCCATGGGGTCGCTAGGAGTCAGACACCACTGAGTGACTTCACTTTCACTTTTCACTTCCAAGCATTGGAGAAGGAAATGGCAACCCACTCCAGTGTTCTTGCCTGGAGAATCCCAGGGACGGGGGAGCCTGGTGGGCTGCCGTCTATGGGGTCGCACAGAATTGGACACAACTGAAGCGACTTAGCAGCAGCAGCAGTGAGGGGTGTCTTGACTAAGAGAACTGGTGGGTGCTCTGAGCCATTGGGTGATTTCCACTGTGATTTGGGCCGTTTGGATTCTGTTCTTTTACTTTCATAGGTGGAAGGTGTTCACTCCAAATGAAAGAAGACTTGCTTCCTGAATGGAATTGGGAATATTGTAGTGACTGATAGAGGCCACTCTGGCATTCATTTTCTATCTAACATTCTTTGGGAACAAGTGTCTAGCAAATGCACTCTGGCAAAGATTACCAAGAATCTATTAATTTTTTGTTGTGAATATTTGCCTCATTAATTATAAATAATCACCTAGAAAGCTGTCTAAGAATGTACACATTTTTAAATGACATGGATCCCTTTTCTCGCATTCCCAGATAGAAATAAAATAGTGTTTTAGTTTAGTCAAGTTTTGAAATCTCACTATTACTCAGTTGTTTTCCTTAATGAAACATGTAAATAATTGTTAAACTGAGTTTTAGAGGAAAAAACTTAGCTGTTTTTGTCTCCTTCAGTAGACTGGTTTTAAGAATTTTTTTATAGCACTAGATTCAAATTTTCTGCTGATAAATTTAAGAACCTAGTTGGATGAATTGATTTGTGTTTACTTAATTTGTATTATTGATTTGGTATTTAAACTAAAGATCTTTCACTGCTGCGTGGTCTTTGTCTCACTGTTTTCAAAATATAGGGTTTCATTGAGGCACCCCATTAATGTGCTTTTGCTTACTGTGCCTTTTACATTTGTAGGTGTGTCCATCAGGCCTTGAAGGAGAAGATCACAATCTTAGTCACGCATCAGTTGCAGTACCTAAAAGATTCAAGTCAGATTCTGATATTGAAAGATGTAAGTAATTTCTAGAAATCCGTGGAATTGCTAGCACTCAGGTGTGTTGAAAGACAGACCTCCCTGTGGGTTACTCTCCTGGGTTTATGGTAAATGCCCTCTTCTCCCTCAGTTTTTTGCCTCCTTCTTCTCAGAGCTGGTGTTCATACCTTGGAGGATGAACCTAAAGCCCTATAGAAATGTCACTATTACACTCTAAGCCACATAAACCCTAAAGTGTATAAATGTGCAACCACAGGGTTATTGAATCATCACTATTCTAATGAAATTTGTTAAGGGAAATGTTACAGTTTTATTTAGAACATTTTACTTTCTTCTTCCATGACTTAAGTCAAAGTGTATCACTTAGAAATTAGAGATTCTACGATCTGTTGGTATCCAGGTGATTGTCATACATAATTTGTCTAAAGAGCATCTTCCATTAGCTCCAGAAGCAAGGTTGGGTATCCGAGCATCCAGGTCAGAGACATCCTCTCTGCTGGTGTCTCCAGTTGCTGGTCTCCCTGCCCAGGTCTCTATGTGCCCAATACGTGTGGGAGCCTGTGCAACAGGAGGACAAGGCCCTGCCTTCACGGGGACCCTGTTCTTATGGGGAGGATGTGACAAAGAAGGTGACATCCTGGCTGCCTCACAGGGTTTGCGTGACATGAAGGTGGGGGCCACACAGTCACCTGGGGGAGGGAGTCTGAGGCAGGGGGTCCTAAGGAAGGAGTTGACCTGGCAGGTTGGAGGAACAGCAGGAAGACCAGAGTGTCTAAGGAGTGACCAGGGCAATGGGAGGGAGCTGGTCTCCGAGCAGTGGGCAGCGAACCTGGAAGTGGGATGGAAGTCTTGGATATTCCAGATCAGAGGAGGGATGTGATCTGATGTGGGAGTTAAGAGATTCCTCTGATGGTCACTGGAGGGGTGACAGAAGAAGCAGTTAGGAGCCTTAGTAAAGCTGAGGAGACAGAAGTGTGGGCTCAGGTTAGAGATTCAGTTTCTAGAGCTGCCGTATCACAGCACCGCAAGCTGGGTGACCGCAGGAGTTTATTGTCTCCTTGTTCTGGAGGCTACAAGTCCCAAATCCAGGTGATGGCAGGGCCGTGTTCCCACCAGAGGCTCCAGGGAGAATCCTTCCTTCCAGCCTCTGGTGTTCACGGGCCTTCCTTGGTGTTCCTTGGCTTCCAGCTGCAGCACTGTGGTGTCTGCCTCTGATGTCACATGGCCTTTGTCCCCGTGTCAGTCTGGGTCTCTTCTATTCTCATAATGACATCGGTCTTACTGACTTTAGGTCACCCTGCTCCAGTGTGACCTCATCTTAACTCGATTACATCTGCGAAGACCCTGTATCCAAATAAGGTCACGTCCACAGGTGTCATGTTTGAGCACATCCTTTTAAGGAGGGAGCACCATCCAACCCACAACTCCTAGCATGGCTGGGTGTGGGGTGGAGACTAGTGAGAAGTGTTCAGACTTGGTGGTCGTCCGATGCTTCACTCCTTGGCTTGTTTGCCTCTGGGTCTCAGCGCCTTTGTTGTTAACCCCTGACTGTTCCACAGGCCCTTGGTCAGATCCCTGACTTCTGAAACGAATCTCTACTCTAAAGAAAGATTATTAAAGTACAGAACCCCTGCCTATCTAGGAGCGGTTCCATGTGTCAGCCCTTCTCCACTCTAGGGGTAGGCTAAGGGTTCTCAAGTTTGAGAGCAGTTGATTTCATGTGCAGAGAGGGCAATTCTAGTGTGTAAACCCCAATGTTGATAGTGTTATGAGCACAGGATCAGTGGGCAGGAGTATAACCTATTTCGCCCATCTCTAGATGTTTTGGGGTCCCCCTAGTGTTTCCTTTGAGGATACTACCCCCAATTTTAGTATTAATAAAACAACTATTTGTCCACTGGTGAGCACCCCTGCATGAGTTGGGGTCCATCCTCACTGTCGGGTCCCTCTCTTCACAGCAGATGGGGGATGGCTGTCCCTTCATCCCCCCAGAATTGTCAGTGCTTGACTGTTGAGTGAAATTGCTGTCTTTGTACCACCAATCATTTAAATTTCCATATTACAGATTTGATGTGGTGAGTGGTAATTTCACTAAAGAAGTGTGTGAATTTCCCCTCCCAAGTGGAACATGACATAATATATCCTGTATCTTTTTCTGGTTCTGCAGTATCAGATGGTACCCAGATGCTTCCCTGCATTTCTCCCAGTGGACCCCCTCAGGGGAGAGTGTGAGAGGGGTCCCAGTGAGGGTCCTGGTCATCTCCCTCCACCTGAGCTGCCTCAACCAGAGCTGCTTCTCATTTGATGAGTTTTGCATCCTGAGATTTTTTTCCCCTAATGTTTTATTTGCTACTGAGGGAATCAGCTGAGTCTGGTTTCACGGGGTCAGAAAATAGTAAAACATCTGCAGACATTATCTTATATGAATTTGAAAGGGAGAGAAACTATGCAAGGATATGTCACATGTGTTCAAAGAAAATTATTTGATTGGTTATATTTTAAGCAGTTGCCTGATTTAGGGAAGCCTAGTTGGCTGCTTATGGTTGGTCATTCCTAAGTTTTTTCTCAGATCTGAGTGCATTGATTCTGGCTTAGGTTTTGGTTTGTGGGCACAGACTGCCAAGGCTTTAGAGCCACTCCAGTCCCATGGCCTCCTTGTTTAATTACTTTATCAGGTGGAATATTGAATTTTCAGTTGGGAACTTGCTGAGTGTGTGGGACCGTTGTAGAGGCCATGGAGAGGCCTCTCATGGGTTTGCTGTCCGGGGCTGGTTCCTATTATCCCAGCTGGGCACATGATAGTGCGACAGTGACAGTGGTCAGTGGAGATTTCATGAGAGACTCTTACCCATATGCAGATGTGCTTGTGCCCACCTCTGGGTTAAGTATACATTTCTTTCCTATAATTGTCATATGAGGCTTCTCTCAGTTCCCATGTTGTCTAAAAAGACTGTGCTGATCCTCCCTAAGTGCCCACGGTCATCATGTCAATGGCCTCCATCTTTAACATGTGAACACACGTTTCTTTCACATCCCCCAGCACCTGACACGGGGACAGGGTTTGGCAGAGAACACAATGCTCAGTTCTGTACTGAGCTGACTGAACTAGATTTCTCAAGAATTCTAGACCCAGGCATCACTTTTTTTCAAAAAGCATAATTTAAGACAAGATAACTTTTCTTCATTAGTATTTATGTTGGTTTAATATTATCAAATATAAATTAATTTCTCTCAAATTTTTTATTTTAGGGGATAACAGTGGAAAGAGGAACTTACTCTGAGTTCCTGAAATCCAGGGTAGATATTTTTTCCTTTTTTGAGAAGGGAAATGAGCAGTCTGAACCATCTCCAGTTCCAGGAACTCCTACTGTGATCACTGAGTCTTTGGTTCAGTCTTTCCAGTCTCCCAAGCCCTCGTTAAAAGATGCAGCTCCAGAGGACCAAGAAGTGAGTTTCTCATCCTGCGGTGTACCTGGGTCTGTCTGCCCTTGGTGGTCTCACGGACCTTCAGTCTGCTCTGCTCATGACATCTTCATTTGTTCCAAAGTAGACCCTAAGGTTCCCAAAGTCTTATTCCATGGAATTGGTAGAGTTAGAAGAGCATGAGGGGAGCAAGCCTTCTTGGGGTTCCCCTTTGGTTAGGATGGAGACTCTTATGGAGATCAGTAGTGGATGTCCTGCTATGAATTTCTGAGTGAATGTGGCTCATACTGATTGAGAACTCTTTAGTTTACCATGGTTACATCCTACTCATGCTTGTGGCCCCTGGTTTCCCTTATGCATCCAGAGGCTTAATGTGAAGACCCCCTTAGACTGAGTCCTGCTGTTGCCATGTTAAATCAGCTCCTTTTCCTCTATGTTGGAATATTCTGGCACTGCAGGTGACTGATGGTATTATCTTGCCTCGGTGTCAGGTGGTTTGTGATGGGCCAGAGGTAAGGTGGGCAAAGGACCTGACACATGGTAGACACTTTGCTGTTGGTTCCCGTCCTCCTTTCTTACCCTTCAAGACTGAGAACCACATCTTATCGACCTTGAATCCCAGTGGCCGGGATAGAGCCGAGGACACACTAGGCTCCTGTGACTCCATAATGCATTCTAAGTCCTCCAGACAGAATTGCAGAAATGCACTAGATCTCCCTTAAAAACATACGCAGATATTCCCTTGATAGCCAAACCCTCAATATCCAAACCCAGGAGCCTGGATGATTCTGATAAGTATTTGGATTAGTTGTTCACTTTCTTTTTTTTTTTTAATTTTTTTATTTTTTAACTTTACAATATTGTATTGGTTTTGCCGTATATCAACATGAATCCGCCTCTAAACTCAGGAATCACTCTCTGAAATTAGGAACCAAATAGATTCAGATCATATGCTTGCAATGTGCTGTCCAACCTCCTCTTTAACGCTCTCTGTGAACTCAGTTTACTGTATTTGGCTAGAGTTTTGAGCCCCCCAAGTATGTTTTACGTTTCTATCATTGAATGACACAGTCATCTCGAGGGATACATTAGCTCCATATCATTTTGTGTGTTATTTTAGAGGAAATTTCTACATTTATACATTAATTGATTTTGTTGTGTGTGTGTTGAGAGTCATGTGCTATTTTAAGCAAAGCTCCCCAACAGTGAATAACCTCATGTGAATGAGTTTGATTATTTCTCATAGATTCCTATGAGTGGGATGGCTGAGTCCAGGGGTAAACATATATGTGATTTGGCCAGATATTCCTACACCCATATGGAGATGGACTATCCTGCACTCCTACCAGTGTGTGGGATATGTCTGATTCCCACAGCTTTGCAGTGGAGGGCATTGTTGAACTCTTGAAATTTGGGGTTCATTTTTTAAAATTTCATCTCTCATTGCCATTTTCCCCTTCTAGACTGAGAATATACAGGTTACACTACCTCTAGAGGACCATTTGGAAGGAAAAGTTGGTTTTAAGACCTATAAGAATTACTTCACAGCTGGTGCTGACTGGCCTGTCATCATCTTCCTTATTCTAGTAAACATCGCAGCTCAGGTACGTAAGGGTGTGTATTTTGGTTTATGCACTTGGCTTGATATTTACATACTATTTATACTCTATTTTAAATTATTTTTAAAATATTCATATTAAGAGATTTATCTCAAAGACTTGGCTCATGCAGTTGTGGGCCTAGCTTGGTGAATGTGAGATCAGAAATGCAGGCCTGCAGGCTGGAACCTCAGGCAGGAGCTGACCCTGCTGTCTTGAGGCAGAATTTCTTCCTCCTCAAGGAAGCCTCAGGTTTTGCTCTTAGCACCTTTGACTGACTGGATGAGGCAGCCACAGTGTTGAGAGTGATCTCCTCTACTTAAGTTCTGATGATGGATATGAGCCACATCCACAAAATACCTTCACAACAACATCTGGACAAGTATTTACATGAATCACTGGAGACTGGCCCAGCCAAGATGACACCCAGAACTGACCATCACTGTATCTGTCAAGCTTTTTGCTTTGCAAAATCCCAACATTTGTTCTGTTATTACTGACTTTTGCAGTCCACTTGTATTTGCATTGAAGTACATTGTATCTGGGGAGCAAAGTCTTCTAGGGAAAAGGGGATTTCTTTTAAAGATATTAACTTGCAAGATGCCCTCCTCTGACCTGTGGTCATGTGGGGTGTGGACTTGGTGAGCCAGAAGAACCGTCTCTGTTTTCTGGAGCCTTTCTATCCCCATCCTAGTGAGCGGGGTGTGAGGGCTCGGTAATGTCAGTGTCTGAGTGACTGTTGTGTCTGCTCCAGGTTGCCTACATCCTGCAAGATTGGTGGCTTGCATTCTGGTGAGTGATTCCTGCTCTGATCCAAAGTGCTGTGAAATCTACACAAAGACCCCTTTCCCACAGAATCAGGGGGAGAGATGGGGCTCGTTCAGCCTCCTCTTCTGACCCTCACGTAGTTTCCCTGAAGAAAGATGAAAGTTCCTGCGGGTGGTGTGTGATCCCCAAGTGGTCTCACCCCATGTCCCTCCCTTTAGCAGCTTCTTCACAGACAATTCTTTTTCTTTTTTTGAACTTTTAATATTGTATTGGGATATGGCCAATCAACAATGTTGTGATAGTTTCATATGAACAGTGAAGGGATGCAGCCATACATATACATGTACCCATTCTCCCCCAAACTTCACTCCCATCCAGGCTGCCACATAACACTGGGCAGAGTTCCATGTGCTATACAATAAACCCTCGTTGGTTACCTGTTTTAAATATAGCAGTTTGTGCATGAACATCAAAACTTCTCTAACTATCCTTCCCCTTGGCAACCATAAGTTCATTTTCTAAGTCTGTCTTCACAGATAATTTTGAAAACTGAAAGTCATGATTCAGATTTTTAAAAGGGAGACACACAGAGGGCCTTGTGAGCTGGGAAACACTTTCCAGCATAAAATACATTTCTTGAATTGAAGTAATTTTTTCATCATATTTGTATAAATTCTATGTATATCTATAGTGTAATATTTTTTACTTCCTGTTCCATAGGGCGAATGTACAAAATGACCTGTATTTGGGGGGATATGTAAAAGAAGATGAAGATGTAGTATTCGTTCTGAACTGGTACTTAAGAGTTTATTCAGGTAAAGTTGAGTCATCTGCTCTATAATACCAGAGTTTAACGTGCTTACAATGAGTCTGCGTGAGCAAGAAGGCTTCCAGAGTAATTCAGTAATGTCTTAATAGATTAAGTATCTGAATCACATTTACTCTGTGAATTACTTAGAATAAATATTTTAAAGATCTACTAGAAGAAAAAAGGTTGAACGAAGACTCTTAACTTGTTCCATAATGGATTTTGGTAGTTAAACCAGGATTGCATATTCAGCATAATCAGCCACTGGAAATATGTAGCTATTGTGTATTTTAGTAGGTGCTTTAGCTAAATCTTATATCATTATATGGATGGGCAAGGGGGATAGAAATGAATCCCCACCCTGTGGTTCACGTGTTCCAATTCTGTCTGAATAAACCCTGGCTTTTATTGATCTTGGATGAAATCCTCTGGCAGCATGGGCTGCAAATAAAAGCATTATTACCTCTGTGGTATGCAAAGCTCCCCTTTCCACACTGGTCATCTCCAGGGCTTCACTAATAACTTGAGAAGCTAACCAAGGGAAGTCCAGTGTCTGGAATTAGGATTTCTTCTCTTTCTTACCCTGAGATTACAATGTTACCTCCTCCCCATGTGTGATTAATTCAAAATTTGGCTTGCCAGACTAATATTCACTATTAAGATGACTCTCTATTCACAAGAGTATTTAGGATATATATATATATATATATATATATATATATATATATATATATATATATATAGCATAGCATTACATACTATTTAAATGATATCTTTAATAAAAAATTTAAATGCTTTCTTTATCCATTCATCTGTTGATGGACATTTAGGTTGCTTCTACATCCTAGTTTTTGTAAATAGTGTTGCTATGAACACTGGGGTGTGTGTGTCTTTTTGAATTATGGTTTTCTCAGGGTATATGCCCAGTAGTGGGATTGCTGAGTCGTATGGTACTTCTATTTTCAATTTTTTAAGGAACCTCCATTCTGTTCTCCAAAGTGACTGTAACAATTTACATTCCTACGAACAGTGCAAGAAGGTTCTCTTTTTCCATACCTTCTCTAGCATTTATTGTTTGTATATTTTTTGATGATGGCCATTCTGACTGGTGTGAGGTAGTACTTTATTATAGTTTTGATCTGCATTTCTCAAATAATGATATTGAGCATCTTGTGCCTCTTGACAATCTGTAGGTCTTCTTTGGAGAAAGGTCTATATAGGTCTTCTTCCCATTTTTTGATTGGGTTTTTTTTTTTTTATATTAAGCTGCATTAACTGTTTGTATATTGTGGAGATTAATCCTTGGTCAGTTACTTATTTTGTAACTACTTTCTCCCATTCTCAGGGCTGTTTTTTCATCTCATTTGTGATACATATATACAGTGGATCGGGGGAGGAGGGCTCCCCGGGTAGCTCAAATGGTAAAGAATTTGCCTGCAGTGCTGAAGACCTGAGTTTCGTCCCTGGGTCAGGAAGAACCCCTGGAAAAGGGAGTGACAACCCACTCCAGTATTCATGCTTGGAGAATTCCATGGACAGAGGAGCCTGGCGGGCTACAGTCCATGGGGTTGCAAAGAGTTGGACATGACTGAGCGACTAACACACATGTACACTGGAATATTACTTATCCATAGAAAGGAATGAGATTGGGTCATTTGTTGAGGGGTGGATGGACCTAGAGTCTGTAATACAAAGTAAAGTAAGTTAGGTAGAAAAAAAAAAAAGAAAAAATACTTATATTAATGCATATATAATGGAATCTAGCCTCTTCATGGATCACTGCCTTATCATGGCAAAGGGGCTTGCATAACTCAATGAAGCTATGAGCTATGCCATGTAGGGCCACCTAAGACAGACGGGTCATAGTGGAGAGTTCTGACAAAATGTAATCCACTAGAGGAGAGAATGGCAAGCCACTCCAGTGTACTAGCCATGAGAAAGCCATGAACTGTGTACAAAGGCAAAAAGATATGACACCAAAAGATTTGGCCCCCAGGTCAGAAGGTGTCCAATAAGCTACTGGGGAAGAGCGGAAGATAATTACTATTAGCTCCAGACAGGATGAAGTGGCTAGGCCACAGTGGAAATGACGCTCAGTTGTGGATGTGTCTGTTGGGGGATGTAAAATCTGATGCTGCAAATAACAGTATTGCATAGGACCTTTGAATGTTAGGTCCATGAATCAAGGTAAAATGGGCATGGTCAAGCAGGAAATGGTAAGAGTAAACATAGACATCTTAATCAGTTAACTAAAATGGACAGGAATGGGTGAATTTAATTCAGATGACTATTATATCTACTAATGTGCAAGAATTGCTTAGAAGAAATGGAATAGCCCTCATAATCAACAAGAGTCCAAAATGCAGTTCTTGGGTGCAACCTTAAAAGTTCTGTCATTCATCATGACAGAATGATCTTGGTTCATTTCCAAGGCAAACCATTCAAAATCTCAGTAATCCAAGTCTATGCTCCAACCGCTGATGCCAAAGAAGCTGAAGTTGATCAGTTCTATGAAGACCTAGAAGACCTACTAGAACTAAATGCAGAGTTCTAGAGAATAACAAGGAGAGACCGGAAGGCTTTCTTTGTAGCCTTTCTTTCTATAAAGAAAGAGGAAAACCAACAGAAAGGGCAAGGCTAGAGATCTCTTCAAGAAACTTGGAAATATAAAAGGAACATTTCTTCCAAAGATCGGCACAATAAAGGACAGAAATGGTAAATACCTAACTGAAGCAGAAGATATCAAGAAGAGATGGAAAGAAAACACAGAAGAACTATACAATAAAAATCTTAATGACCTGGATAACCACCATGATGTAGTTTCTCACTCAGAGCCAGATATTCTGGAGTGTGAAGTCAAGTGAGCCTTAGGAAGCATGGCTGCCTATAAAGCTGCTAGAGGTGATGGAATTCCAGCAGAGCTATTTAAAATCCAAAATGATTTAAATTGCTGCACTCAATATGTCAGCAAATTTGGAAAATCCAGCAGTGGCCACAGGACTGGAAAAGGTCAATCTTCTTCCCAATTCCAAGAAAGGCAGCACTAAGGAATGTTCAATCCATCAGACAATTGCACTCATCTCCCATGCTACTAAGATTATGCTCAAAATCCTTCAAGCTATGTTTCAGCATCATGTGAACTGAGAACTTCCAGATGTTTAAGCTGCGTTTAGAAAAGGAAGAGGAACCAGAGATCAAATTGTCAACATTGGCTGGATCATAGAGAAAGCAAGGGAATTCCAGAAAAGCATCTACCTGTTTCACTAACTAAGCTAAAGCCTTTGACTGTGTTTGTCATAACAAACTATGGAAAATTCTTAAAGAGATGAGAATACCAGACCTTCTTACCTGTCTCCTGAGAAACCTGTATGCAGATCAAGAAGCAACAGTTAGAACCCTGTATGGAAGAACTGATTGTTTCAGGATTGAGAAAGGAGCACAACAAGGCTGCTTATTGTCACCCCGTTTATTTAAATTATACACAGAGCACATCATGTGAAATGCCAGGCTGGATGGGTTACACTGGAATCAAGATTGCTGGAGAATATCAACCTTAGATACCTGGGTGATACCACTCTAATGGCAGAAAGCAAAAAGGAACTAAAGTGCCTCTAAAACTGACTATTTAAAAAAACTAAGATCATGGGATCCAGTCCCATCACATCATGGCAAACAGAAGGGGGAAATGTGGAAGCTGTGACAGATTTCCTCTTCTTGGGCTCTAAAATCACTGTGGATGGTGACTCAAGCCATGAAATTAGAAGACAATTTCTTTTTGGCAGGAAAGCTATGACAAACCTAGACAGTGTGTTAAAAAGCAGTGATATCACTTTGCCGACAAAGGACCATATACTGAAGACCATGGTCTTTCAAGTAGTCATGTACAGATGTGAGAGATGGACTATAAAGAAGGCTCAGCACTGAAGAATTGATGTTTTAGAACTGTGGTGCTAGAGAAGACTTGAGATCGAGAGTCCCTTGGACAGCAGGGAGATCAAAACAGTCAGTCTAAGAGGAAGTCAACTCTGAATACTCATTGGAAGTACTGATGCTGAAGCTGAAGCTCCAATACTTTGGCCTCCTGATGGAAGCAGCTGACTCACTGGAAAAGACCCTGATGCTGGGAAAGGTTGAAGGCAAAAGGATAAGAGAGTGACAGAGGATGAGCTGGTTGGATGGCATCACCAACTCATGAACTTGGGTAAATTCTGGGAGATGGTGAGGGACAGGGAAGCCTGGTATGCTGCAGTCAATGGGGTTATGAAGTGTTGGACACTACTTGGTGACTGAACAACAACAACATGGAATAAAAAAAAATGGTACAGATGAACCTATTTACAGGGGATGAATAGAGTTGTAGATGTAGAGAAGAGATATTTAGACACAGAGCGGGAGTGGAGTGTTGTGGTCCTTTAATGGACTGGAACCTGGTGGTCCGGAGTCAATGATAAGAAAATGAGAGAGAGAGAGCTGGAGGGAAGGAGAGAGAGAGAGAGAAAGAAAGAAAGACACGGGGACCCAAGCTCTGATGGAGCAAAGGTGCTTTAATGATCTTTCTGTGAGTATATATATAGGCTGTTGTACAATGAATTTCTTTAAACAATGATAAAGATCAGAAAACCAAATGTACAGCAACTGTTACCAAGGGAACAAGGGATTAACGATGGTCATAAGGTCAGGAGACAATCCATATCTCAAGACAGAAGATCAAGACTAAGCAGTTTTGTCATAAGGAGAATGTTTACTGGAAGGAGATCCACGAATATCTCATCCTATGACCTCAGTCCTGGGAGCAGTGTGCCGTTCCACTCAGTATCTGTTGCCAGAAACTGATAAGGAACAGAGAATTTATGAGAAAGAGCACATAGGAATGCTTCTGTTAAACATTCCCTGACAGTGGGGAGGTGAGGGAGATGAACTGGAAGATTAGGATTGACATATATACACTACCATGTGTAAAACAGATAGCTAAGTGGGGAGCTGCTGTATAGAACAGGGTGCTCAGCTCAGTGCTCTGTGATGACTTAGAGGGGAGGGATGGGGGGAAGGGAGGCCCAAGAGGGAGGGGATATATGCATACATATAGCTGAATTACTGTGTTGAACAGCAGAAACTAACATAACATCGTAAAGCAACTATACCCCAATAAATTTTTTAATACGTAAAAATTTAAATGTCTTCATAGGAAATGCTTGGAAAAACTTTCTGAAAACAGTGAGTTATGTAAAAATCCACTCTTTGAAATTTTGTATTTATTTTATTGATCACTTGATAAGAAACTTGAATATACCAGCTCTTTACATTCTGAATTGATGGACAATAAGGGCTTAAATTCTCCATGCCAGGCTTCAGCAGTACATGAACCGTGAACTTCCAGATGTTCAAACTGATTTTAGAAAAGGCAGAGGAACCAGAGATCAAATTGCCAACATCCACTGGATCGTGGAAAAAGCAAGAGAGTTCTAGGAAAAGATCTATTTCTGCTTTATTGACTATGCCAAAGCCTTTGACTGTGTGGATCACAAGAAACTGTGGAAAATTCTGAAAGAGATGGGAATACCAGACCAACTGACCTGCCTCTTGAGAAACCTATATGCAGGTCAGGAAGCAACAGTTAGAACTGGACATGGAACAACAGACTGGTTCCAAATAGGAAAAGGAGTACATCAAGGCTTCATATTGTCACCCTGCTTATTTAACTTATATGCAGAGTACATCATGAGAAATGCTGGGCTGGAAGAAGCACAAGCTGGAATCAAGATTGCCGAGAGAAATATCAATAACCTCAGATATGCAGATGACACCACCCTTATGGCAGAAAGTGAAGAGGAACTAAAGAGCCTCTTGATGAAGGTGAAAGAGAAGAGTGAAAAAGTTGGCTTAAAACTCAACATTCAAAAAACTAAGATCATGGCATCCAGTCCCATCACTTCATGGGAAATAAATGGGGAAACAGTGGAAACAGTGTCAGACTTTATTTTTTTGGGCTCCAAAATCACTGCAGATGGTGATTGCAGCCATGAAATTAAAAGACGCTTACTCCTTGGAAGGAAAGTTATGACCAACTTTAGATAGCATATTAAAAAGCAGAGACATTACTTTGCCAACAAAGGTTCGTCTAGTCAAGGCTATTGTTTTTCCTGTGGTCATGTATGGATGTGAGAGTTGGACTGTGAAGAAAGCTAAGCACTGAAGAATTGATGCTTTTGAACTGTGGTGTTGGAGAAGACTCTTGAGAGTCCCTTGGACTGCAAGGAGATCCAACCAGTCCATCCTAAAGGAGATCAGTCCTGGGTGTTCATTGGAAGGACTGATGCTAAAGCTGAAACTCCAGTACTTTGCCACCTCATGTGAAGAGTTGACTCATTGGAAAAGACCCTGATGCTGGGAGGGATTGGGAGCAGGAGGAGAAGGGGATGACAGAGGATGAGATGGCTGGATGGCATCACCGACTTGATGGACATGATTTTGGGTGAACTCCAGGAGTTGGTGATGGACAGGGAGTCCTGGCATGCTGTGATTCACGGGGTCGCAAAGAGTTGGACACAACTGAGTGACTGAACTGGACTGAACTGAGCACTTAAAGAAGAAGGAAGGGATTCTGTTACACATTCATATAGTATTGTGGGCTAAGGCAAATACCTGTTGATAGAATTCAAGAATTTAACCAGCTTTCAGAATTTAAATAACACTGATGTGGCAGCTGAATGGAAAAAAGTACTTGATGGAATATATGTTGCCGAATTTATCCCCACTCTATATAGCATTGTGAGTTGAAGAGATGTTTGGAGGGCTATTTTAATTTTTATGTGTGTAGTAGTGCTCCTTTATGTAATTGATAAGACATAAATTTAAATGATTATATTTTCTTTTGGGGTTCTATAAAATAGAGATTAGATTATCTTGTTTAGATTATCTCATGTCAAAAGATAATTTGTAGTTTCTTGCAGTTCAATTATGAAAGAGTTTGTCCACCTCTAACTTTACATGGTGTTTTCATGCTCTTTATAGTGACTTGGGCATGAAAGTAGCTACTTTATTTTGAATATTTTAAAGTTTTATTAATTTTTATTATAGTTGCTTTCCAGTGTCATGTTAATTTCACTTGGTTGTACAGCCAAGTGAAGCAATTAAACATATATCCTCTCTTTGGATTTCCTTCCCAACTAGGTCACCACAGAACATTAAGTAGAGTGCCCTGTGTTATACAATAGATTCTTAAAAAGCTACTTCACATGGAAGTATACTTCCTTGTAAATTACAAGGAAATGGTAGTTCATTTCTCCTTTTCCCTGTTAATTCATGTGCTGGTAGCAAAGCATTGGAGAAGGGAATAGCAACCCACTCCAGTATTCTTGCCTGGAGAATTCCATGGATAGGGGAGCCTGGGGGATACAGTCCATGGGGTTGCAAAGAGTATGATTTGACTGAGCAACTAACACTTTCACCAAAGCATACCTTACTTTTAGATTATGGGACATGTTGTAGATAATGAGATTTGAAATGTGGAGAAAGGAAGATCAGCTACTTGTATAATTATCTTTCTTATAAGTTTTATTAGAATTTGTAAGTGAATTAGGCAAGCATAGAATGAAGCTGTAGTTTACACATGATTTCCCCCCCCCCGCCATGTTGTTTCTATTTAGTGGGAGGAAAACAGTGATTTTTACACTTTTCTTTATAAATGTATTTTTGAAAGCATTAAACTCTTAGATAACCTACTTTGCTGCTGCTACTGCTGCTAAGTCGCTTCAGTCATGTCCAACCCTGTGCGACCCCATAGACGGCAGCCCATCAGGCTCCCCCGTCCCTGGGATTCTCCAGGCAAGAACACTGGAGTGGGTTGCCATTTCCTTCTCCAATGCATGGAAGTGAAAGTGAAGACGCTCAGTCGTGTCCGACTCTTAGCGACCTCATGGACTGCAGCCTGCCAGGCTCCTCTGTCCATGGGATTTGCCAAGCAAGAGTACTGGAGTGGGTTGCCATTGCCTTCTCAGAACCTACTTTATATATATATATATATAATTCTGTATATATATAAATCTCTATACAAACATTATTTATAGAATAAAATGCACAGTATCTTTTTAAACTGCCTGCCATGCTTTAGCATGGTTGAGGATAAGACAAAGATCTTGTGCTGAGTGATGCTTCTTTATTTCAGGGTTAACTGTGTCTACTGTCCTTTTTGGTATCACAAGATCTCTGTTGATATTCTACATCCTTGTTAATTCTTCACGAGCTTTGCATGACAAAATGTTGGAGTCTATTTTAAGAGCTCCGGTATTGTTCTTCCATAGAAATCCAATAGGTAAGTCAGACATGAAATTTCTTAATGAATATGTCTTGTTAACACATTAAGTGCCTATTTGCATTTTCATATTTGAAAGTGGAAGAGATGCTTGGAAGAAAATCACTGTGTATGTTTATTCATTTTCTACAAAAAGCTTCACTGGTAATTTTTCCTACCAGAGAAAATCTGAATATAGGAGCATATAAGCTTTTATTCCCATGTATGCATGTCTGTAAAAATACATGAATGTTTACTTTGCAGGATGATTTAGGAATCCATTTGTTATGTGGCATATGAAACACCCAACAGATGATGAAAATGTGTTGAAATGTTTTTGACTAGTTGTTAAAATGTTGGCTGTGTTACATGGTGTTAAGCTAACTAGGAAGGACCTTCTTCCAGAAACATCTCTACAGGAGACAGGCTGTGTGTTTGTTTCTTTCACTGCTCATCCATTTCTGGAACCACAGAACTCTTTATGTGCTCATATTTTGAGTTTTACCTAAATGGTAATGTAAGATTAATTAAAATACAAGATCAGTGAAATGTAAACATCATCTTCGATAAAATCAACTCTCTAGTTTTAGAATGGACTTTTGGTTACATTAAAGATGTCTTGTGGTACCTAGCAGGTGTATCTTCATTATTAAGTAAGAGTGTCCCTGAAGGGTTCCCAGTGGTTGCTTCCTATACCCTGAGGCTTTCAACCTGTCTTGCTTTGGAAGGTAGCCTCCTGACCTGGGTTCCTATGAAAAGGTGGATCATCAGCACACATGCCCACTCTGTTCAGTTGGTTAGACTTGTGCTGGGGCCCAGGGTGGCTTTGTTTTTGTAGGTCATGATTGACAGGGCCTGTTGAGGCAGGGATGTTACTGGAGGGAGGACAACAGTAGCCTTGGCCTGGCCATCAATTAGCTGTGTGATCAAGACCAAAGTAGATAGATACTTCTGGGCAGGCAAATCTCCAGGCAGGATGTTGTCATGGTTATAAGTATGGACCCTGGAGTCAAATTTCTTGGTTCAGTCCTGGAGATAGTTACTAATGGTAATAGCCAGTTATAGTTATGTTAATACTTCAGTTCAGTTCAGTTCAGTTGCTCAGTCATGTCCGACTCTTTATGACCCCATGAATTGCAGCACGCCAGGCCTCCCTGTCCATCACCAACTCCCGGAGTTCACCCAGACTCAGGTCTATCAAGTCAGTGATGCCATCCAGCCATCTCATCCTCTGTCGTCCCCTTCTGCTTCTGCCCCCAATCCCTCCTAGCCTCAGAGTCTTTTCCAATGAGTCAGCTCTTTGCATGAGGTGGCCAAAGTACTGGAGTTTCATCTTTAGCATCATTCCTTCCAAAGAAATCCCAGGGCTGATCTCCTTCAGAATGGACTTGTTGGATCTCCTTGCAGTCTTACGTATTAGTTATTTAACTTCTCTGTGTCTCAATTTTCTTACCTATAAAATGAGGATACTGTTCACACACTTACTGATATCTTGATGTTGTGGGCATTAAGCAGGTTAATACATTCACAGCACTTAACGCAGGGACAGTGCCTAATGAACCTCAGTGAGGATGTCAACATGGTGTCGGAACTTCTCTATGGTGAAATGGGATTAACCACTGCCCTTCCTGGTTCACAAGACAGTTGTGAGGATTAAATAAGACTGTTTAGGGCAGAATTTTGTACAGATTTATTCAACACATGTTCTTTAGTCCAGGCACTATGAGGAGCACAGCATGGTAAACTGCAGAGGCCCTCACAATCTCATCGTATTACAAATGGAGTGAGGAAGTTATTGGAAGACTCTTCTCTATTATGGTTGTGAAGTTGCTCTACTTTTCCTGTTAATGTGGAAACTAAATTGTAAATTGTATCAAGTGGGACTGAATTTCTGTTATCACAGCTTGTGGCCACTGTTAACCAAGTTCTTGATGACCTGTAGGCTTCTCCAAATCCTGATTTATTATTCAAGGATTTGGAACCAAGTTTAAATCTTTAAGTCACTAATCCTAGAGCAACAGGCATACCAGTGTGTCTCTTGTCTCCCCCTCCTGTGTCTATTATCAGAACTTCATTCCTTCAAGAAAATAGGAGCCCAAATAAGGACTGCAAAGATAGGCCCAAAGGTTTAGGGCACAGTTTCTGAAAGAGATGGGAATACCAAACCACCTGATCTGCCTCTTGAGAAATTTGTATGCAGGTGAGGAAGCAACAGTTAGAACTGGACATGGAACAACAGACTGATTCCAAATAGGAAAAGGAGTACGTCAAGTCTGTATATTGTCACCCTGCTTATTTAACTTATATGCAAAGTACATCATGAGAAACACTGGGCTGGAAGAAGCACAAGCTGAAATCAAGATTGCCAGGAGAAATATCAATAACCTCAGATATGCAGATGACACCACCCTTATGGCAGAAAGTGAAGAGGAACTAAAAAGCCTCTTGATGGAGGTGTAAGAGGAGGGTGAAAAAGTTGGCTTAAAGCTCAACATTCAGAAAATGAAGATCATGGCATCTGGTCCCATCACTTCATGGGAGATAGATGGGGAAACAGTGGAAACAGTGTCAGACTTTATTTTTTTGGGCTCCAAAATCACTGCAGATGGTGACTGCAGCCATGAAATTAAAAGATGCTTACTCCTTGGAAGGAAAGTTATGACCAACCTAGATAGCATATTGAAAAGCAGAGACATTACTTTGCCAACAAAGGTTTGTCTAGGCAAGGCTATGGTTTTTCCTGTGGTCATGTATGGATGTGAGAGTTGGACTGTGAAGAAAGCTAAGCACTGAAGAATTGATGCTTCTGAACTGTGGTGTTGGAGAAGACTCTGAGAGTCCCTTGGACTGCAAGGAGATCCAACCAGTCCATTCTGAAGGAGATCAGCCCTGGGATTTCTTTGGAAGGAATGATGCTAAAAGCTGAAACTCCAGGACTTTGGCCACCTCATGGGAAGAGTTGACTCATTGGAAAAGACTCTGATGCTGGGAGGGATTGGGGGCAGGAGGAGAAGGGGACGACAGGATGAGATGGCTGGATGGCGTCACTGACTCGATGGACGTGAGTCTGGGTGAACTCCGGGAGTTGGAGATGGACAGGGAGGCCTGGTGTGCTGCGATACATGGGGTCGCAAAGAGTCGGACATGACTGAGTGGCTGATCTGATCTATAAATACATATTCTTCAAAAATATTGTTTTGATATGTTCATATATTATTTCTCTTAAGGCTCCTGAAGGAATGAGTAATTTCTCATATCCTGTTCTTGCAGGAAGAATTTTGAATCGTTTCTCCAAAGCCATTGGGCATATGGATGACTTGCTGCCCCTGATATTTCTTGATTTCATCCAGGTAATGTATCAGTCCTGTCAGAGTTCTCACAGGGAAGAGCAGAGTGCCTGTTTCTCAAGGATTTTTCACAGGGGCTGAGGGTGGGCCTATCAGCCTGGCAGTGTGTCCTGTTATCCTCAGTAAATGCTGTGTTTGTGAGAGAAAGGTGCAGTTCTGATTGGGATCCTGAGTTAACATGAGTAACCCCTGGGGCAGGCATGTCTACACAGTCATGTCATTGTTGGTCTGAAGCATGGACATGCTGGTAAGTGGTTCTCCGTCTGCCTCCAAGGTGTCTGGTGTGGATTCCCTTTACTATGAGCACATTTCATAATATAAAAATAATCACCTCTCATGGAAAGATAGCCTAGATTAACTAAATTATGCATTGTATTGGGCTTCCCAGGTGGCTCAGTTCAGTTCAGTTCAGTTCAGTCACTCAGTCGTGTCTGGCTGTTTGCCACCACATGAAATGAAGCATGCCAGGCCTCCCTGTCCATCACCAACTCCCGGAGTTTACCAAAACTCATGTTCATTGAGCCGATGATGCCATCCAACCATCTCATCCTCTGTCGTCCCCTTCTCCTCCTGCCCTCAATCTTTCCCAGTATCAGCTTTTCCAATGAGTCAGCTCTTCACATGAGGTGGCCACAGTATTGGAGTTTCAGCTTCAACATCAGTCCTTCCAAAGAACACCCAGGACTGATCTCCTTTAGGATGGACTAGTTGGATCTCCTTGCAGTCCAAGGGACTCTCAAGAGTCTTCTCCAACACCACAGTTCAAAAGCATCAATTCTGCCAATGCAGGAGATACAAGAGATGTGGAATCGATCCCTGGGTTGGGAAGATGCCCTGGAGAAGGGAATGACAACCCACTTCAGTATTCTTGCCTAGAAAATTCCACAGACAGAGGAGCCTGGAGGGCTATAGTCCATGGGGCTGCAAGGATTCTGACACAACTGAGCACGAGCATGATGTGTTGTATTCCCTCAAGGGACAAATATCTGCTGCACCATTTTATTTGGATAAAGCCAAGTGTGGATACCTACAAAGAAAAGATTGGCTAAAAATAGGGTGAAAATAATTCTTTAACAAGGGCAACATTGTCTGGTTACTAAGTTGTGTTTGACTCTTTTGTGACCCCATGGATTGCAGCCCGCCAGGCCCCTCAATCCTGGGATATCTCAGGCAAGAATACTGGAGTGGGTTGCCATTTCTTTGTCTAGGAGATATTCCTAACCCTGAGACCAAACTCGTGTCTCCTGCATCTGCTGCAGTGCAGGCAGATTCTTACCACTGAGCCACCTGAGAACTCCAAGAAGGACCACAGAGTGCAACTTTGACGACACAAAAGCTTTTAGGCCAGTAATTCGATTCTGGGATCAAAGTCATCTCAGAAAATGTCTTTTGTTTATGTAGGCAGTTTTTCTTTTCACAAGCATATTGCTGTGTCTTCAGTTCAGCTCAGTTCAGTCACTCAGTCGTGTCCGACTCTTTGCGACCCCATGAATCACAGCACACCAGGCCTCACTGTCCATCACCAACTCCCAGAGTTCATCCAGACTCATGTCCATGGATTCAGTGACACCATCCAGCCATCTCATCTTCTGTCGTCCCCTTCTCCTCCTGCCCCTAATCCCTCCCAGCATCAGAGTCTTTTCCAATGAGTCAACTCTTCCCATGAGGTGGCCAAAGTCCTGGAGTTTCAGCTTTAGCATCATTCTTTCCAAAGAAATCCCAGGGCTGATCTCCTTCAGAATGGACTGGTTGGATCTCCTTGAAGTCCAAGGGACTCTCAAGAGTCTTCTCCAACACCACAGTTCAAAAGCATCAATTCTTCGGTGTTCAGCCTTCTTCATAGTCCAACTCTCACATCCATACATGACCACAGGAAAAACCATAGCCTTGACTAGACAGAACTTTGTTGGCAAAGTAATGTCTCTGTTTTGAATATGCTATCTAGGTTGGTCATAATTTTCCTTCCAAGGAGTAAGTGTCTTTTAATTTCATGGCTGCAGTCACCATCTGCAGTGATTTTGGAGCCCAAAAAAGTAAAGTCTGACACTGTTTCCACTGTTTCCCCATCTATTTCCCATGAAGTGATGGGACCGGATGCCATGATCTTCGTTTTCTGAATGTTGAGCTTTAAGCCAACTTTTTCACTCTCCACTTTCACTTTCATCAAGAGGCTTTTGAGTTCCTCTTCACTTTCTGCCATAAGGGTGGTGTCATCTGCATATCTGAGGTTATTGATATTTCTCCTGGCAATCTTGATTCCAGCTTGTGTTTCTTCCAGTCCAGCATTTCTCATGATGTACTCTGCATATAAGTTGAATAAGCAGGGTGACAAGATGCAGCCTTGACGTACTCCTTTTCCTATTTGGAACCAGTCTGTTGTTCCATGTCCAGTTCTAACTTTTGCTTCCTCACCTGCATACAGATTTCTCAAGAGGCAGATCAGGTGGTCTGGTATTCCCATCTCATACAGAATTTTCCACAGTTTCTTGTGATCCACACAGTCAAAGGCTTTGGCATAGTCAATAAAGCAGAAATAGATGTTTTTCTGGAACTCCCTTGCTTTTTCCATGATCCAGCAGATGTTGGCAATTTGATCTCTGGTTCCTCTGCCTTTTCTAAAACCAGCTTGAATATCAGGAAGTTTATGGTTCACATATTGCTGAAACCTGGCTTGGAGAATTTTGAGCATTGCTTTACTAGCGTGTGAGATGAGTGCAATCGCAGGGTAGTTTGAGCTATCTTTAGCGTTGCCTTTCTTTGGGACTGGAATGAAAACTGACCTTTTCCAGTCCTGTGGCCACTGCTGAGTTTTCCAAATTTGCTGGAGTATTGAGTGCAGCACTTTCACAGTATCATCTTTCAGGATTTGAAATAGCTCCACTGGAATTCCATCACCTCCACTAGCTTTGTTCGTAGTGATGCTTTCTAAGGCACACTTGATTTCACATTCCAGTATGTCTGGCTCTAGGTGAGTGATCACACCATCGTGATTATCTGTGTCATGAAGATCTTTTTTGTACAGTTCTTCTGTGTATTCTTGCCATTTCTTCTTAATATCTTCTGCTTCTGTTAGGTCCATACCATTTCTGTCCTTTATTGAGCCCATCTTTGCATGAAATATCCCCTGGTATCTATAATTTTCTTGAAGAGATCTCTAGTCTTTCCCATTCTGTTGTTTTCCTCTATTTCTTTGCATTGATTGCTGAACAAGGCTTTCTTATCTTTTCTTGCTGTTCTTTGGAACTCAGTATTCAGATGCCTATATCTTTCCTTTTCTCCTTTGCTTTTCACTTCTCTTCTTTTCACAGCTATTTGTAAGGCCTCCCCAGACAGCCCTTTTGCTTAAGGTGTCTTAAAAAAGAGAGAGACCTACGGGAATACCTTCTATCTTGCCTCAGTTTGTCTGTGAACTTGAGGTTCGAAGAAATAATGTTAGGTCATCTCAGCTCTCATCCTCACATTCAGTATTGTTGCTCCTATGGAATGTTCTTTTTTTTTTTTTTCCCTCTGATATTCTGTCTGCTTATCAGCGATTAAGCCTGTGGGGAATATACTTTTTCTTTCCAAGTGTTAATTTTGGAAATGAAATGTATTTATCAAAAGCTGAACACAGAAATGCAGCAATGAACAGTGCAACAGTGTCCTACAGACAGTGCAGCCTGAGGGTAAGGCTTCCACTGTTGCCAATGAGAACTAAGCTGAGACCCAAAGACAGAGGACTTTTACTGTCAAGATGTCTGATTGTTTTTTTCTTCTGCAAACTTATTTTATAAGTATGCCCTGTTGGATTTAGCTACATAATTTATCCCCAGAAACAATTTTTTCCCTAAAAACAGTGTCACATTTTGACAGTGATTGTAAATTACTTTGAAAGGATTTTGTGAAAGGTTCTGTTTCTTTGCTACAGCAAGCTAGGCCAAGGTTGGGTTTCCACCTTGTGCTTAGCATATGGTTAGTTAGTCATCATAATCAGAATTTGTCACATACTTTTGGATGGCATATAGAGGGACAGGGGTAGATGCTACCTGATTTAAGCAGGAAATACTCTCATTAAAGAGAAGAGAAAATTCTAGTCTAGCTGATTTCCAGTCCCTTCTCTACCACTTGTAGTTCATTTATCTTGAAGTTTGGTGGAGGTGTCCTGTAGTTCATTTGAAGTAAGAGCCTGCTCTTTGAGCAAGAGAACTGGGATGAGCACGGAGCCTGCGTATTCTTCACTGAGCAAGTAGCTAAATCTGTGAGGATGGATAAGATTGTACAGAGAGAGGAAAGCAGTTTAGGGGCCCAGATCAGAAGCTTAGGAAGCCCTGATATTCAGGGAGAAAGCAGAGACAGAAGGGAAGTACAGAAGACACATAATGAACAGCAAGGAAGAGAGGAGGATATACAGTGGAGATCAGAGGAAGGACAGGTCTGTTCAGTGCAAACAAGATGTGAGTCCATGGAAACTTGTTGGTTGATTTGGATTCAGGAGATGTCTGGTGACCTGAGGAGTTAGAGAGCAAAGGACTATAAATCCTGGAGGCTTGGAGGGAGTTGAGGTGAAGACAGGCTGGAAGAAATTTGAATGAATCAGGAGAGAGGCCCATCTGGAATGCAGGGTCTGAGAAGCCCTTGCCTGTTGTTTGAGATTTTAGTTTCTGGGAGGGGAGTATGGTTGGTGATTTTTCCCTCTCTTCCATCCTTTCCTTCAACAAACAAGGTGAGGCCCTGAGGTACAGGGGTGAACCAGGCATGAAGCCCTTCCCTCATGGGTCTCCTCCCTCCTGAGGGAAGGAAGGCATCCAGAGATTCACCCTGTGATAGCTTTGGAATCCTAATTGTGGGAGCTCTGTGGAGGAAGTCCTGGAAGGCAAACTGGATGTGGAGGTTGGAAGCAGTTAGGGAGCCTGGTCCAGGAGATGGTGGAGCTTCTAGGAGGTGACCTTTGATCCCAAATGAGAGGAAAAGGCCACGTTGATTGTGGGGCAGAAGGTGCTGGTGGAATCCGAGTTCCTGTGTGGGACCCATTCTTTCTATCATCAGCTGAGAGCGGGGAAGGAAAGGGTCTGGAAGGGGATTTTTCAGCTGTGTTAGCACACCTGTGTCAAACTCATTTTTGATGATTTTGTTTATCCTTGGTGTATTTGATAACCCTTAGAAGATTCTTGATCATTTTTATTTTTATTACTTCTAAAGTGTTTATTCCATATACTTTCCCTCATCTAATTCTTTCTCATTCACTTAAATGGAATTTCAGGTAATTTATTTAATATTTTGTGATAGTGATGCCAAGTGTGGCTAAGGCAAACCCTGGATTCTGAGTAGTGGTCTGCACTGAAGGACAGTCCACCCCCTCAGGTGATGTCACTCAGAGACCACATCCCAACAGAGAGATGATCATGAGTTTGTGCACCATCGTGTATGCTGACTCTCACAACTACCAGCTAGTTCAGTCACATTATATGAGTGATTGGGCAAATTGGAGTTGTTCACCATTTCAAAGGATGAAGGAAAGCATCATAAAAAAGTCAATTTATGTGGTGCTATTGCACCTGATAATAATTCATGATGCCAACAGCTTTGAAGTGTGGCACAGTGCAGAGCCCCACAGTTTCCCTTTCCAAGCCCCCATCCACGCTCTCCGTCTTACCATCTCTGCCCCACAAAGCCACACTCTCCTTTCTGTAAAATGGAGAAAATAATACCCACTTCCTAAGGTTTGTTGGGAAGAGAAAATGAAATTCATTTTAATTAAATTTTTTAATAATATCTAAATGCATGTTGAGCACTAAGTATTGGGTAACTATTTTTAAAATACCACATATGTGTTTAGGTAAGAGAAAGAGTCTGATGACAGTGGCATTTGTTGTTGCTCAGTTGCTAAGTCATGTTCGACTCTGTGAGTCCACGAACTGCAGCACGCCAGGTCTTCCTGTTCCTCACTATCTCCCGGAGTTTGCCCAAGTTCATTTCCATTGAGTCGGTGATGCCATCCAGCCATCTCATTCTCTGCCACCCTCTTCTTTTGCCTTTGGCAAAGTGGCATTATGTTGCATTAAAGTTATTGTCAGAGACAGTTTTCAGGCCCATAAATATCATCTCATGAGTTTATATCACAGAGATTATAGGTTTGTAGTCCTTGAAGATTTTGATGGACACTTCCTTATGTAGACTCACAGAATAAAAATCAGTTGTTTTCCACATACACCACTGAGCATTAAATATTTCAGAGTAATGTAATTTTCATACAATTTGCCAAAGTCCCAAATAACACTGAGTAAGAAGTCTCAATTATCTACAATTCCTGTCATTGAAATCATCACCTCCAAGGAGTCTTCCTACTGCTAAAACAAGTGAAACTGAAGGTGAGATGTGGAAGTTAGATTTAGGCATTTTCATTTTCCAAAAAAGTCTGGGACTGCTCTGAGCTTGTGAACTTGCACACAGCTGCTCTCAGAAAAATGCTGTGATTTATTGAGGAAAACTAAGTTGCAAAATGCTTATTCACCACACACCCCTCATTCAGGCGGAAAAAAAAGAAAGAAAGAAAGAAAATCAGCAGCTTGTCAGAGCTGAACTGAGTCTTCAGGTCCTTTCATGGACACAAAGGGCAGATGCACTTGAGCCACCAATGCCGGCCGTGGTGGGACCACCAGGGACCGTGTCATTCCCTCCTCAGCACACACAGAACACACTGACTGCAGCTTTATGAAGTGAAAATGCCCAAGAAAAAGAAAATGTGAAGGAGGTGTCCTTAGTCATTTCTTTCCAGAGAGGGGAGCACAGACGAACAGGCTACTGCATGTGGATATTGAGAACAAAGCCTGAGACTCAGTGTAATAGGTAATTATGGGTCCCTTGCTTTTATAGCCTTTACTTGTCTGAGCACCACTGACCCTTGCATTTCATTGTGTGGAGATGTCAGGGAAAGTGTGTACAGAGTATCCCAGCCTGTCCCACTGAACACTGACTTTGTCATTTTGAGATTTCTGTGGGTGTTGATCCCTTCCCCAACTCCTTCCTCAAATCCCCCTTGGGGATGTTTAGTTTTAATATTCTAGTATTTAATAATACTAGTGCTTTGTGGATATTCCTATCAGTGGCTTGCCATTTATATCCTTAGTGGAGATCAAGGTTTAATTTTGATGAAGTCTAATGTTTACCTTTTTAATTCTTTTATAGTTGATGTTTCGTATCCTAAGAAATCTGCATATCCTTAAAGAGTGTGAAGATACCTTTCTATGTTCTACCTTTTTAGATATTGGATTTTGTCCATATACAATCATGTCAGCTGTAAATAATGACAATTTTATATCTTCATTTCCAATATTTATGACTTTTATTTCCTTTTCTTGACTTGCGGCTAGAGTTTCCAGTTAGTGTTGAAGAGAATTGGTTAGATAAGATAATCTTGCACTCTTAGGGCAAAATTTTTCAACATTTTTTCATTACAAATAATATTAATTGCAATTTTTAAGGTAAGTATCTGTTATCAGATTGATTATGTTTCTTTTAATTCCTCAATTACCAATTATTTTACCTTTTAAAATAAATGAAGAATAGGTGTTGAATTTTAACAAATATTTCTTCTGCGTCTCTTCAGATAGTCGTATGATTATTTATCTTTACTGTTTTAATGTGAATTATTAAATGTGATTAGTATTTGAAAGTTAAACTTAACATTCCTGGAAACAACTTCACTTGGTCATAATATAGCATCTTTTTTATGTATTGCTGTGTGTAGTTTCTCAAGAATTTTTGTACTTATTGTTCATGAAGGATATTCATGTATAACGTGCTTTTCTTAAAATATTTTATCAGCTTTTGGTATCAGAATTATCTCAGTCAGTTCAGTCGTTCAGTCATGTCTGGCTTTTTGTGACCCCGTGGACTGCAGCACACTAGGCTTCCCTGTCCATAACCGACTCCTGGAACTTACTCAAAATCATGTCCATCGACTCAGTGATGCCATCCAACTATCACATCCTCTGTCGTCCCCTTGTTCTCTGCCTTTAATCTTTCCCAGCATCAAGGTCTTTTCCAATGAGTCAATTCTTCCCATCAGGTGGCCAGAGTATTGGAGTTTCAGCTTCAGCATCAGTCCTTCCTGAATATTCAGGACTGATTTTCTTTAGGATTGACTGATTGGTTCTCCTTGTAGTCCAAGGGACTCTCAAGAGTATTCTCCAACACCACAGTTCAAAAGCATCAATTCTTTTGTAGCTTATGAAAATACATGGGAAATATTTCCATTTTTAATGGTCAGTATAATGTGTCAACTTGACCAGACTGTATTCCTCAGTTATTCAATAAAATGTGATCTGTGTGTTGCTCTGTAGGTATTTTGTAGATGTGATTGAAGTCCATAATCAATTGATGTTAAGTAGGGACACTCCAGTGCTCTTGCCTGGAAAATCCCATGGACGGAGGAGCCTGGTAGGCTGCAGTCCATGGGGTCGCTAAGAGTCGGACACGACTGAGCAACTTCACTTTCACTTTTCACTTTCATGCATTGGAGAAGGAAATGGCAACCCACTCCAGTGTTCTTGCCTGGAGAATCCCAGGGATGGGGGAACCTGGTGGGCTGCCGTCTATGGGGTTGCACAGAGTCGGACACGACTGAAGTGGCTTAGCATAGCATAGGGACAATTATTCTACATATTCCAGTGGGCACAGTTCAGTCAGCTGTAAAGTTTTAAGAGCTAAGCCTTCCCTGAAGTAAAAAGAAATTCTGCTTGTGGATAACATCATCAGCTTCTGCCCAAGGGTTCCAGCCTGTCCTATGTAACAGGCAACCCTGAGAATTTGGGACTTGCCCAGTCGAGTTAGATTTGCAGTATTATCTTTTTTATATTGCTAGATTCAGTTCACTAATATGTTGTTTAATATCCCAAGACAGTTTGGTTTATAATTTTTCCTTCCTTCAATGTCTTTATCTGGTTTTTATATCATGATATTGCTGGACTCATGTACCCTGGAAAACCTTGGTAAAACTTTTCTGCACAATGTTTTTGTGAAGCCCTCTAGACTTAAAGTCTTTTCTTTTTTTTTTTTTTTTTTTGGTGCTCAGCTTTCTTTTTTTTTTTTTTAAATTTTATTTTATTTTTAAACTTCACAATATTGTATTGGTTTTGCCAAATATAGAAATGAATCCGCCACAGGTATACATGTGTTCCCCATTCTGAACCCTCCTCCCTCCTCCCTCCCCATACCATCCCTCTGGGTCATCCCAGTGCACCAGCCCCAAGCATCCAGTATCGTGCCTCGAACCTAGACTGGTGATTCGTTTCATACATGATATTATACATGTTTCAATGTCATTCTCCCAAATCTTCCCACCCTCTCCCTCTCCCACAGAGTCCATAAGACTGTTGTATACATCAGTGTCTCTTTTGCTGTCTCGTACACAGGGTTATTGTTACCATCTTTCTAAATTCCATATATATGCGTTAGTATACTGTATTGGTGTTTTTCTTTCTGGCTTACTTCACTCTGTATAATAGGCTCCAGTTTCATCCACCTCATTAGAACTGATTCAAATGTATTCTTTTTAATGGCTGAGTAATACTCCATTGTGTATATGTACCATAGCTTTCTTATCCATTCATCTGCTGATGGACATCTAGGTTGCTTCCATGTCCTGGCTATTATAAACAGTGCTGCGATGAACATTGGGGGTACACGTGTCTCTTTCCCTTCTGGTTTCCTCAGTGTGTATGCCCAGCAGTGGGATTGCTGGATCATAAGGCAGTTCTATTTCTAGTTTTTTTAAGGAATCTCCACACTGTTCTCCATACCTGACTTCAGGCTCTACTACAAAGCCACAGTCATCAAGACAGTATGGTACTGGCACAAAGACAGAAATATAGATCAATGGAACAAAATAGAAAGCCCAGAGATAAATCCATGCACATATGGACACCTTGTCTTTGACAAAGGAGGCAAGAATATACAATGGATTAAAGACAATCTCTTTAACAAGTGGTGCTGGGAAAACTGGTCAACCACTTGTAAAAGAATGAAACTAGAACACTTTCTAACACCATACACAAAAATAAACTCAAAATGGATTAAAGATCTAAATGTAAGACCAGAAACTATAAAACTCCTAGAGGAGAACATAGGCAAAACACTCTCTGACATAAAGTCTTTTCTGTGGGAATTTTAAAAATTATGTATTCAGGGAATTCCCTGGTGGTCCAGTGGTCACGAATTGGTACTTGCATTGCTGTGGGCCTGGTTTCGATTGCTAGTAGGAAAGCTAAGATCCCACAAGCTGCATGTATGTCCAAAACAATAAAATAAAGTAAAAATAAAATAAAGGATTCAAATTCTTAAGTCAATATGCAATTGTCCAGATTTTCTATGTCATTATATTATTCTTGTATGTCATTTTTAAAGATATTTGTCCTTTACATTAAAATTTAAAAATTAATCTGCATGATGTTTATTGTATTCTCTTTGTAATGCTCATGGTATTTTTTGTATTAAAGTGAAAGCTGAAGTGTTAGTTCCTCAGTCATGTCTGACTCTTTGCAACCCCATGGATTGTAGCCTGTCAGGCTCCTCTGTCCATGGGATTCTCCATGTAAGAATACTGGAGTAGGTTACCTTTTCCTTTTCCAGGAAATCTTCCCAACCCAGGGCTCAAACCTGGGTCTCCCATATTGCAAGCAGATTCTTTACCATCTGAGCCACCAGGGAAGCCCAATCTTTTCCATTATCCTCTTTTAATTCATGTGAATGGTAAATTCCCTCCCCCTTCTCCCTTTTCTTTCTTTTCCATTTTGTGGTGATTTCGAAAAACCACGGTTTGTGTTTGTTGATTTTTCTGCTTGGAAGTTAGCTTTCTTTTTCATTCGGGTCTTTTGTCATTTAGTTGCTTAGTTGTGTCTGGCTTTTTGCGGCCTCATGGACTGCAGCACAACAGGCTTGCCTGTCCTTCACTATCTCCCAGAGTTTGCTCAAACTCATGTCCTTTGAGTTGATGATGCCATCCAACCATCTCATCCTCAGTCACTCCCTTCTCCTCCTGCCTTCAATCTTTCCCAGCATCAGGATC
The DNA here is from genome assembly GCF_029407905.1 of Bubalus kerabau. Classification (NCBI taxonomy): domain Eukaryota; kingdom Metazoa; phylum Chordata; class Mammalia; order Artiodactyla; family Bovidae; genus Bubalus; species Bubalus kerabau. The sequence continues at coordinate 74,173,748 of NC_073635.1, forward strand.
TTTTCCAATGAGTCAGCCCTTCTCATCGGGCAGCCAAAGTATCAGAGTTTCAGCATCCAGTCTTTCCAATGAGTAATCAGCATTGATTTCCTTTGGATTTGACTTGTTTGATCTCCTTGCTGTCCCAGGGACTCTCAAGAGTTTTTTGTTTTTTTTTCTTATTTTCATTCTTCTACATAATTTAATATGCTAGGTTGTTTTATTTATAAGATGGATCTCAAAACCCTTGACTTTTAGTTTTTTTAAGACTTTTTTAATTTAAAAAATTTATAATTTTATTGAAATATAGTTGTTTTACAACTTGTGTTTGTTTCAGATGTACAACAATGTGACTCAGTTATACATATACATATACATATATTCATTCTTTTTTAGATTCTTTTCTCATATAGGTTATCATTGAATGTTGAGTGGTTTCCCTTTGATGTACTTTTATACTGTTCTTCTTTTAAAGGTGTACTTTGTTAAATTAGAAAATAAGTGGACTCCAGACTTAAAGTTTGTAATAAGGTTGAACACTGACAAATGTGGAAAGGAAGCTATTGATCAATGAGATATACTAAACAAGAAGGAAGAAATAAACCATGTTTCCCTAAAGCTTCCTGTTGTGCTGGCTAACAAACTGTGAACCAAACCCCACCATTCACTCTACAGTGGAGTTACCTATGACTCTCAGTTGGGAGCGAATTGAAGGATACCCAGGTCCCAGAGCTGACATAGTTGTGAAAATATCCAAGGCAGCCAAATGAGGGATGAAGAATGTTATTAGTGTATCCCAAGCAAAGGACAGGTGTAGAAAAGCTTAGTCTTAGGCTTTGTATGTGGGTGTGCAAGTTGTTAGTCACTCAGTTGTGTCTGATGCTTTGCAATGTCATGGACTATAGACTGCCAGCCTCCTCTGCCCATGGGATTCTCCAGGCAAAAATAATGGAGCGGGGTTCCATTCTCTTTTCCAGGGGATCTTCCTGACCCAGGGATTGAACCCGGGTCTCCTGCATTGCAGATTCCTTAACATCTGAGTCAAAAGGAAATCATGGGTTTGTATAGATCTCATCATATAGATAAGACTCACTATTGTTTTATAATGTTGTGATTTAACAGAGTTAAGTGAGTTGAATTCTTTACCAGCTGAGCCACATGGGAAGTCCAGGCAAAAAGATAGGACACTGAAAGATGAACTCCCCAGGTCGGTAGGTGTGCAATATGCTACTGGAGATCAGTGGAGAAATAACTCCAGAAATAATGAAGAGGTGGAGCCAAAGCATAAACAACACACAGTTGTGGATGGGACTGGTGATAGAAGCAAGGTCCAATGCTGTAAAGAGCAATGTTGCGTAGGAACCTGAAGTGTTAGGTCCATGAATCAAGGGAAATTGGAAGTGGTCAAACAGAAAATGGCAAGAGTGAACATCGACATTTTAGGAATCAGTGAACCAAAATGGACTGGAACAGGTGAATTTAACTCAGATGACCATTACATCTACTACTGTGGGCAAAAATCGCTTAGAAGAAATGGAGTAGCCATCATAGTCAACAAAAGAGTCCAAAATGCAGTACTTGAGTGCAGTCTCAAAAACGACAGAATGATCTCTGTTCATTTCAAAGGCAAACCATTCAATATCACGGTAATCCAAATCTATGCCCCGACCAGTAATGCTGAAGAAGCTGAAGTTGAACGGTTCTATGAAGACCTACAAGACCTTCTAGAACTAACACCAAAAAAAGATGTCCTTTTCATTATAGGGGACTGGAATGCAAAAGTAGAAAGTCAAGAAACACCTGGAGTAACAGGCAAATTTGGCCTTGGAATATGGAATGAAGCAGGGCAAAGACTAATAGAGTTTTGGCAAGAGAACACATGGTCATAGCAAACACCCACTATCAACAACACAATAGAAGACTCTACACATGGACATCACCAGATAGTGATCACTGAAATCAGATTGATTATATTGCTTGCAGCCAAAGATGGAGAAGCTCTATACAGTCATCAAAAAAAAAAAAAAAAAAAGACCAGGAGCTGACTTTGGCTCGGATCATGAACTCCTTATTGCCAAATTCAGACTTAAATTGAAGAAAGTAGGGAAAACCACTAGACCATTCAGGTATGACCTAGATCAAATCCCTTATGATTATACAGTGGAAGTGAGAAGTAGATTTAAGGGCCTAGATCTGATAGACAGAGTGCCTGATGAACTATGGACAGAGGTTTGTGACATTGTACAGGAGACAGGAATCAAGACCATCCCCAAGAAAAAGAAATGCAATAAAGCAAAATGGCTGTCTGAAGAGGCCTTACAAATATCTGTAAAAAGAAGAGAAGCAAAAAGCAAAGGAGAAAAGGAAAGATATACCCATCTAAATGGAGAGTTCCAAAGAAGAGCAAGGAGAGATAAAAAAGCCTTCCTTGGTCTTCCCTGATCAGTGCAAAGAAATAGAGGAAAACAATAGAATGGAAAGACTGGAGATCTCTTCAAGAAAATTCAAGATACCAAGGGAATATTTCATGCAAAGATGGGCATTAAATGGTGTGGATCTAACAAAAGCAGAAGATATTAAGAAGAGGTGGTAAGACTCTACAGAAGAAATGTAGAAAAAAGATCTTCATGACCTAGATAATCACGATGGTGTGATCACTGACCTAGAGTCAGACATCCTGGAATGTGAAGTCAAGTGGGACTTAGAAAGCATCACTATGAACAAAGCTAGTGGAGGTGATGGAATTCCAGTTGAGCTATTTCAAATCCTAAAAGATGATGCTGTGAAAGTGCTGCACTCAGTAACCCAGCAAATTTAGAAAACTCAGCAATGGCCACAGGACTGGAAAAGGTCAGTTTTCATACTAGTCCCAAAGAAAGGCAATGTCAAAGAATGCTCAAACTAATGCACAATTGCACTCATCTCACAGGGTAGTAAAGTAATGCTCAAAATTCTCCAAGCCAGGCTTCAGCAATACGTGAATCATGAACTTCCAGATGTTGAAGCTGGTTTTAGAAAAGGCAGAGGAACCAGAGATCAAATTCCCAACATCTTCTGGATCATCGAAAAAGCAAGAGAGTTCCAGAAAAACATCTATTTCTGCTTTATTGACTATGCCAAAGCCTTTGACTGTGTAGATCACAATAAACTGTGGAGAATCCTGAAAGAGATGGGAATACCAGACCACCTGATCTGCCTCTTGAGAAATCTGCATGCAGGTCAGGAAGCAACAGTTAGAACTGGACATGGAACAACAGACTGGTTCCAAATAGGAAAAGGAGTATGTCAAAGCTGTATATTGTCACCCTGCTTATTTAACTTATATGTGGAGTACATCATTGGAGAAGGCAATGGCACCCCACTCCAGTACTCTTGCCTGGAAAATCCCATGGACGGAGGAGCCTGGAAGGCTGCAGTCCATGTGGTTGCTGAGGGTCGGACATGACTGAATGACTTCACTTTCACTTTTCACTTTCATGCATTGGAGAAGGGAATGGCAACCCACTCCAGTGTTCTTGTCTGGAGAATCCCAGGGATGAGGGAGCTTGGTGGGCTGCCGTCTCTGGGGTCGCACAGAGTCGGACACCACTGAAGCGACTTAGCAGCAGCAGCAGCAGCAGCAGCAGAGTACATCATGAGAAATGCTGGAATGGATGAAGCACAAACTGGAATCAAGATTTCCAGGACATATATCAATAACCTCGGATATGCAGATGATACCACCATTATGGCAGAAAGTGAAGAGGAACTAAAAAGCCTCTTGATGAAAGTCAAAGAGGAGAGTGGAAAAGTTGGCTTAAAGCTCAAGATTCAGAAAACTAAGATCATGACATCCAGTTTCATCACTTCATGGCAAATAGATGGGGAAATAGAGGAAACAGTGACTGACTATATTTTTTTGGGCTCCACAATCACTGCAGATGGTGACCACAGCCATGAAATTAAAAGACGCTTGCTCCTTGAAAGAAAACTTATGCCCAACCTAGACAGCATATTGAAAAACAGGTACATTTCTTTGCCAACAAAGGTCCATCTAGTCAAGGCTGTGGTTTTTCCATTGGTCATGTATGGATGTGAGAGTGCAGTATAAAGAAAACTGGGTGCTGATGAATTGATGCTGTTGAACTGTGGTATTGGAAAAGACACTTGAGAGTCCCTTGGACTGCAAGGATATCCAACCAGTCCATCCTAAAGGAGGTCAGTCCTGAGTGTTTGTTGGAAGGACTGATGCTGAAGCTGAAACTCCAATACTTTGGCCACATGATACGAAGAACTGACTCATTTGAAAAGACCCTGATGCTGGGAATGATTGAAGGCAGGAGGAGAAGGGGACGACACAGGATGAGATGGTTGGATGGCATCACTGACTCAATGGACATAAGTTTGAGTAAACTCCGGGTGTTGGTGATGGACAGGGAGGCCTAGCGTGCTGTGATCCATGGGGTCGCAGAGAGCCTGACATGACTGAGCGACTGAACTGAAGTGAAATGAATTGGGTGATATCAAAGGAGAAACAGAGGTGATGAAGGAGGGATCTGAGAACCAGAGCTAACCTCTAAATTTCCTGAGACGTGCGAGCTACTCTATCTGCTTACATGAAGACTTCACTGACCCTTTCTTTGTGTTAAGTTTGTGTGCCTAGTCACTCAGTCACGTCTGACTCATTAAAACCTCATGGACTGTAGCCAGCCAGGCTTCTCTGTCCATGGGGATTCTCCAGGCAAGAATACTGGAGAGGGTTGCCATGCCCTCCTCCAGGGGATCTTCCCAACCCAGGGATCGAACCCAGGACCCCTATGTTGCAGGTGGATTATTTACCATCTGAGTCACCAGGGAAGCCCCATCTCACCACAATATTGGGCTAATGGAATTTCTCCTCCAGGTATAGATTGTCATTCTCTGCAAATTAAAGAATTTTTTTTGAATTGCGAAAAAATCACCATTTTCTCTCAAGAGAAAGATTTCATCTAAGAATTCTTTTATTTGTTCATATGGACTTTGGATAGAATTTCCCAAGTGATGTGGTCCAAATGGGAAATATATAAAAATAATGATTCTCCTTATTTGAGGGATATCAGGACTTGGGTCACTTGCTTCTGGGTCAGTATGCCTCTTTCTATATACCCATCATTATCTCTGTGCCATAGTGTGACAGAGGTGCAGAAGCACTGGCCATGGTGATATGGTCCATCAGATGGGCCTGGAATCCAACCAGATGAGGGGGAATTGTGTGTGTAGCTTGAATTGGGCTTTTTGGAATTCCTGGGAATGTAGGAGAAAGAAATGAAGTTGGCTTCAAGGAAGGGATTTATTGTGTGTTTAATGTACACTAGAATCTTTTGTTTCCTTCTTCAGATGTTGACTTTTTCTTAGATATTATTTTTATCTTCTACAAACTTCTGTAAAGGGTTTGAAATGGCTGGCAATAAAAGATTCACTAATGCATATACATATGAAAGGAAAAGTGCTCAGTCATGTCCAACTCTTTGGGACCCCATGAACTGTAGCCTGCCAGGCTCCTCTGTCCATGGAATTCTCCAGGCAAGAATACTGGAGTGGGTTGCCAGTCCCTTCTCCACGGGATCTTCCAAACCCAGGGATCAAACCTGGGTCTTCTGCATTATAGACAGATTCTTAACATCTGAGTCACTAGGGAAACCAGTTTGCTCTGTGTGTGTGTGTGTGTGTGTGTGTGTGTGTGTGTGTGTGTAACAAAACTGTGAGATACATCCTCTTTAAATTGCTTTAGAATTTAGGGCCATGAAATCTGAACCTAACTCCAGAGCTTCTGAGAGCATTAGTAATGGGTCTTCAGTGGGTACCTAAGGAAAAAGCATTGGCACAGCTTCCATGGAGCTCTTCATTTTGATCTTACCTCTGCTTTCCAGGTTACCTGCAAGGCTGGGCTAGTCATAAAAGGCCCTCATCTGGAGTGGTTTAGTCGCTCAGTCCTTTTCATTCTTTTTGACCCCATGGACCCTAGCCTGCCAGGTTCCTCTGTCCATGGGATTTTCCAGGCAAGAATACTGAAGTGGGTTGCCATTTCCTTCTCCAGGGGAACTTCCTGACCCAGGGATCAAACCTGGGTCTCCTGCATAGCAGTCAGATTCTTTAATGACTGATCCACCAGGGAAGCCACCTGGGGAGAGCCAGATTATTGAAATGGATGAATGTTGTTCATCAAATGATGCAAGCCTGCTAAAAACCAGTAATTTGGATTTTTTATAATTGACATTATAGTGTTTTTTTTTTTTTTTTTTTTTTTTTTATTGACAAACAACAATGGCAAGCCAAGTGACCTAAAGGCTAGACATAGAAGGAGCTGGAAGGACCCCTCCCCATGAACATGAAGTTTGTAGCGTGGTAGAATGCATAGTCAAGTCAGTGACTGTAAGAAATTGTTTTCTGTAGATCTAATTGGAGGGAGGTCAGATAGCCCTATTTTTTTCCACTTATGATTAGAATTTATTCCTTCAGAACTCCATCCTCTTCACTCTGAGTTTTCTTTTGATACCACGGCAGAGACGGGGAGAAAAAGGAAAAGCACATGGGTCTCCATCCAGATCATGCAGTTTGGTTCCCAAGGGCTCCTGGCTACAGAGTCACAGTTCCGGTTGTTTGTTCCTCCTGCCTGCAGCTGTGGCTCTGGGATTCCCTGAGCACAAACTGCGTCTCTCTTTCTCCAGGATAAGCAAAACCTTCCTGGGAAACTTTAGGCCAATCACTTACCCTCCCAACTTCATATTTCTTATCTGTAAAGAGCAGCCAGTGTTAACTCAAACAAGTATCTCAACCTTCTCATCCCAGCTCCATTTTGGTCAACATTTCAATCAACTGTGATTACTGCCTGCAAATCATTCATGCTATTCTTTCTATTTGTTAAACAAGCCTATAAAATCAGTCATAAGTCTTAGAATTGTCTAAAAATATTCAGGTATTCTTCCCTGTGTTTCCCCAGCACCCTGTGCAGATCACCATGGATTTGTATCCACCTGAGATTGTAAACCTCAGAGGCATTGGCCCAGACTGGATGAATCTGCAAGTCCCTAGCACCCCACCCAATTTTCATAGCAGGCAGACACTAAATGTTGATTTCATTCTTATTGCCTGATACTGTCCTCCAGGGTATCATACTTTTCCTGATAAAGATGGATGCTTAAATCAGCATCAACCAATAATTTCATTTTCTGTTCTACCTGTTGTCTTTTTAGACTAAGGTCATTTCTCAAGAGAAAATCATCTCAGGGGATAATGTGATAATTAAGAGAATGTTCATGGAATTCAGCACAGGGCCTTACACACAGTACACAAATTGTAAATGGAATCTGGTGTTATTATAATAGTTAACCTTTGGAATAGGCATTTTAAATACTTAGTATAATGATAGAAAGATGGCTGTAAGTTGGGAGCAAGCTTAAACATGTCATAATGGCTCATGACATGGGCTTGCCAGCTTTTTGATTTAGGCTTTGCAGTGTCCAACAAATTGCTTTTTCTGTCCCTGTGTCTTACTGTCTTCATTTATAAAATTATATAATACTGTTACTAGATATGTTACACTGAATTTGTAATTAACCACTTCTTTATCCCTACATGGATAGCTGAAGCATCTGGATTCCTCATCTGTGATGCCTACTCACTCATCTCTCTAGTAACACCTGCTGACTCCTGAAAGTTTGAGATGCAGCTCCTACTCTCTGAGCCTTAAATAGTCTCATCTGCTAAAAATAGTAATGCCTGCCTCAAAGGGCTACTAAGTGTATCACAAGAGCTGATACCTAGAAAGTTCTTATCAGAGTGTTTGGTGCATGCAATAAATATCATGAGGACCACCTATAATTGTATTTCTTTGGAAGGGAAAACATTCCCTACTGTTTCAACAAGTTTCAAGGAAAGGAGTTTATTCCTAACAAATAAATAAACTTTATCTTTGAAAAGTATCCTTGACATGAAAGGCCTTTGTATTTTTGCTATTTCAGACATTTCTACTTGTGATTGGTGTGGTGGGCGTGATGGTGGCTACAGTTCCTTGGACTGCTATACCTGTGATTCCCCTTGGCATCGCTTTCTTTTTTCTTCGGTGGTATTTCTTAGAGACGTCACGAGATGTGAAACGCCTGGAATGTACAAGTGAGTTCCGGGGCTCTCAGGTTGGGAGGGCAGTGCAGTCTATCTTCCATTTATGCCGCAATTAACCAGACCGCTGAAACTCTGCAGACTGTTCTATGGAATTTCTCACTGTTAACATTAGGTGATTGAAAGTTATGGCCCCTGAGAGCAGGTTTGGCCCTTAAGGCAGATGGAGCTGGTGGTGGGTCAGCTGCACTTTGCATTTTAGCCCAAGGAGGACGGATGTGAGCACCATGAGGACAGGGTCCATTTCTGTCTTGTTCATGATATACTTCCTGACACTGAGTATCCACTCTATTAATATTATTCTTGAAAGTATTTCATCGTGTTGAAACTAATGTAGAAGGAAAATAGAGAATTTTTCTTCTCCTAAGGTTACCAGAAAAGACAAGGAAAGGAAAAAAGACCTCAGGAAATATATGTCAGAAGTAATATATTTGAAAAATACATTCCTTCACATGTTTTAGTAAGTTGAAGTTGTTAAATGTATTGAAAAGATGTGTGTTGGTCACACAGTCATGTCCGACTCTTTGCAACCGCATGGACTGTAGCCCACCAGACTCTTCTGTCCATGTGTCCATGGAATTCTCCAGGCAAGAATACTGGAGTGGGTAGCCGTTCCCTTCTCCAGAGGATCTTCCTGACCCAGGGATTGAACCCAGGTCTCCTGCATTGCTGGTGGTTTCTTTAATGTCTAAGCCTCCAGGGAAGCCCTGTTGAAAAGATAAGCCCTGTTATTTTCAGGTTTGCTGTTTGTCATTGTTAGTATTTGGTGTGACACCACACTATTTGTGTACTCATTTTTCAAAGCTATTCATATAAATGAGGCTGAAAATAATACCCTAGGAGAACTCAGGAAGGGGATCTATTCAATATGCATTTAGTAGATTACTCCATTCACCTTCCTAGTTTTAGAATAATGGGGAACAGAGATGTCCCTAGTAGTCCAGTGGTTAAGACTTTGTGTTTCCACTGCAGGGGCCGCCACTTCAGTCCTTGGTTGGGAAACTAGATCCAGCAAGGTGCAGCAAAAAATACAGAACAATGGGGAACACATTTTATGATTAGTTAGTCTATTCTACAGGTAATCACAGATGATGAAATAATCGAATTTCTCTTACTAATGCACACATTTCTTCAATATTAAAACAAAAATAAGGAAAATAGATTGTTACATATTTTTTAAAAGTTATAAAACAATAGCCAAAAAGTAAGAAGAGAATATGTTTGCATCAGAGACCTCAATGATAAATAATTATTGCAAATTAATACCAACTTAACAACTGGAATGCAAAAGTAGGAAGTCAAGAAACACCTGGAGTAACAGGCAAATTTGTCCTTGGAATACGGAATGAAGCAGGGCAAAGACTAATAGAGTTTTGCCAAGAAAATACAATGGTCATAACAAACACCCTCTTCCAACAACACAAGAGAAGACTCTATACATGAACATCACCAGATGGTCAACACCAAAATCAGATTGATTATATTCTTTGCAGCCAAAGATGGAGAAGCTCTATACAGTCAGCAAAAACAAGACCAGGAGCTTACTGTGGCTCAGATCATGAACTCCTTATTGCCAAATTCAGACTGAAACTGAAGAAAGTAGGGAAAACCACTAGACCATTCAGGTATGACCTAAATCAGATCCCTTATGATTATACATTGGAAGTGAGAAATAGATTTAAGGGACTACATCTGATAGAGTACCTGATGAACTATGGAATGAGGTTCGTGACATTGTAGAGGAGACAGGGATCAAGACCATCCCCATGGAAAAGAAATGCAATAAAGCAAAATGGCTGTCTGGGGAGGCCTTACAAATAGCTGTGAAAAGAAGAGAAGCAAAAAGCAAAGGAGAAAAGGAAAGATATAAGCATCTGAAAGCAGAGTTCCAAAGAATAGCAAGAAGAGATAAGAAAGCCTTCCTCAGTGATCAATGCAAAGAAATAGAGGAAAACAACAGAATGGGAAAGACTAGAGATCTCTTCAAGAAAATTAGAGCTACCAAGGGAACATTTCATGCAAAGATGGGCTCTATAAGGACAGAAATGGTATGGACCTAACAGAAGCAGAAGATATTAAGAAGAGATAGCAAGAATACACAGAACTGTACAAAAAAATCTTCACAACCCAGATAATCATGATGGTGTGATCACTCACCTAGAGCCAGACATCCTGGAATGTGAAGTCAAGTTGGCCTTAGAAAGCATCACTATGAACAAAGCTAGTGGAGGTGATGGAATTCCAGTTGAGCTATTTCAAATCGTGAAAGATGATGCTGTGAAAGTGCTGCACTCAATATGCCAGCAAATTGGGAAAACTCAGCAGTGGCCACAGGCCTGGAAAAGGTCAGTTTTCATTCCAATCCCAAAGCAAGGCAATGCCAAAGAATGCTCAAACTACCGCGCAGTTGCACTCATCTCACGCTAGTAAAGTAATGCTCAAAATTCTCCAAGCCAGGCTTCAGCAATATGTGAACCATGAAATTGCTGATGTTCAAGCTGGTTTTAGAAAAGGCAGAGGAACCAGAGATCAAATTGCCAACATCCGCTGGTTCATGGAAAAAGCAAGAGAGTTCCAGAAAAACATCTATTTCTGCTTTATTGACTATGCCAAAGCCTTTGACTGTGTGGATCACAAGAAACTGTGGAAAATTCTGAAAGAGATGAGAATACCAGACCACCTGATCTGCCTCTTGAGAAATTTGTATGCAGGTGAGGAAGCAAAAGTTAGAACTGGACATGGAACAACAGACTGGCTCCAAATAGGAAAAGGAGTACATCAAGGCTGCATATTGTCACTCTGCTAATTTAACTTATATACAGAGTACATTATGAGAAATGCTGGGCTGGAAGAAGCACAAGCTGGAATCAAGATTGCCGGGAGAAATATCAATAACCTCAGATATGCAGATGACACCACCCTTATGGCAGAAAGTGAAGAGGAACTCAAAAGCCTCTTGATGAAAGTGAAAGAGGAGAGTTAAAAAGTTGGCTTAAAGCTCAACTTTCAGAAAACGAAGATCATGGCATCTGGTCCCATCACTTCATAAGAAATAGATGGGGAAACAGTGGAAACAGTGTCAGACTTTATTTTTTGGGGCTCCAAAATCACTGCAGATGGTGATTTCAGCCATGAAATTAAAAGATGCTTACTCCTTGGAAGGAAAGTTATGACCAACCTAGATAGCATATTCAAAAGCAGAGACATTACTTTGCCAACAAAGTTCCGTCTAGTCAAGGCTATGGTTTTTCCAGTAGTCATGTATGGATGTGAGAGTTGGAGTGTGAAGAAGGCTGAGCGCCGAAGAATTCATGCTTCTGAACTGTGGTGTTATAGAAGACTCTTGAGAGTACCTTGGACTGCAAAGAGATCCAATCAGTCCATTCTGAAGGAGATCAGCCCTGGGATTTCTTTGGAGGGAATGATGCTAAAGCTGAAACTCCAGTACTTTGGCCACCTCATGGGAAGAGTTGACTCATTGGAAAAGACTCTGATGCTGGGAGGGATTGGGGGCAGGAGGAGAAGGGGATGACAGAGGATGAGATGGCTGGATGGCATCGCTGACTCGATGGACGTGAGTCTGGGTGAACTCCAGGAGTTGGTGATGGACATGGACACCTGGCGTGCTTCGATTCATGGGGTCGCAAAGAGTCGGACATGACTGAGCCACTGAACTGAACTGAACTAACCTAAAAACCAAGCCAAGAACAGATATATATTGAATCTCATGCTTCTCTGTATCTACTAAGTGGGAAAAAATCTCAGTTCATCCAAAGGAGGTTTTATATTGTGGCATTTGTATGTTTTGTTTTTAATAATTAACACTTGAGGTACTTATCTTTATTTGCAAAAAGGATAGTGACCATCAGTTTCATAAAATCTGTAGAAGACATTTTCACTCATCAAGAGAAGCAGGTAACCTCCTGTTAGCTCGAGTTTGGTGAGGTGTTAGTATGGATGGGGAGCAGTAGAGTCCAGGTGTGTCTGTGATGTTCTACCTGTATGAATGAGTAGGATGGTAGGACATGGGGAGGCAGAAGAGGAAGTGATGAGTTTCCTAGACAAGGCTTCAGACGTTTTATGGTTTGAGGCCACTCATGAAATGAAGTCATTCAACAGTCTTGTTGCGAAGCTGGTCTCCGGTATATTGATAATTGAATAACTATACTATATACCTGAAACTAGCTCATAATTTTAAATCAACTATACTTCAATATGTTTTTTTAGAAATTGTGGATAATTTCCACCTGATGAGATGCCAGAAAAATTTGGAGGGAGGTGTGTTTGAAAGGATCTTGATGAAAGAACAAGAATTTCTTTATCTAAATCTAGCTGTGATTTGAATTTGATCAAAGATAGTTTCAAAGAGAATCTCTCATTCCCAGGTCATTAAAGTGAAGCGTGGTGTGAGCAGGAGTTTAGGGTCACATGGAGGATTCCCTTTGCTAGGATGTGTGACCACAGAGCCCAGGAGGCAGTAGTTTCCTTGCATCCAGCCTCCCCTTACTTTCTCTGCCATGTGTCTGTCTCTGCTTCCCCAGCATGGAGCCCGGTATTTTCCCACTTAGCATTTTCTCTCCGGGGACTCTGGACCATCCGGGCGTGCAAAGCTGAACAGAAGTTTCAGGAGCTGTTTGATGCACACCAGGATTTGCACTCAGGTCTGTAAGTTCCTGGAGATGATTTCTAAAGATGGCATGTTCTGCCTTCTGAGGCTGACCTCCCTTTCAGGTGGCCTGGCTGGCCAGTCCCTGTCTCTGTGCTTCCCCTCATCTCCCTCTGCACACCTGCCTCCCCCACCCCTTCCTCTCAGCATCCCCTCAGTGCTTCCTTCTTCCCTGTCATCCCCTGCTTTTCTCCTCTGACTGGCGTGCATTGTTCTTGTGTCACTGTGCCCTGTGGACTTCTGTTTCTTTAGGGCAAGAGTCAGCAAACTTTTATTTTTTGTGAAGATCCAGACAGAAAATATTGTAGGGTTTGTGTGCTATACTGTGTCTGTTGCAACTACTCACCTTTGCTGTTGTAGCACAAAGACAGGCTAAAATAATACATCAGCAAATGGCGGTTTCTGTATTCCAATAAAACTTTATTTTCAGAACCATGTGGTGGCTGTTTTTGTCCTCCAGGCTGTGGTTTGCTGACTCTTTTCAGAGCATGGAGGGTAATAGATGTGACTGAGGAAATAATTTCCTGATTTGCCACCCACTTGATTGTTTTTAATCAGTGAAGTTTTTTCCCTAGGTAGAAAGTTCAGAATTTCCTCTTAGTCTATAAAATCCGAGCCAAACTTTCCAATAATTCTTGTATTTTGAAGATAAAAATGTCATTTTAAAGGTAATTAGCCTCCAATTAAAATAAATAAATTTATATTAAAAAAAAAAGTCACATCCAGATCCTATTAGCTGATGGTCAAATAGACACTGGCTCCTAAGAATAAACACTGCAGGGCCCTGTAGTGAGGGCAGAAGGTGCTGGAAACAGTGTGAGCTGTGCTCTGCTGTGTGAGAGCTAGGAACAGTCAGCTCTATGAGAGAATAATCTTCACGCTGAGGCCCAGCACTGCAGGAAATGCACTGATGAGGTGATTTGCCATCTTCCTTCTTGTGGTCCTGTTTCTGTTGATAACCTGTGGGTTGAAGTTTTCAGTGCATGCTTCCTGGTCTGATTCATCTGTGTCCCATATGTTGTCGTGTGTTAGAACCTAGTTTTCTAGAATCTTCAGGTTCCTTGGGTGTGTAACTTTGCTGTCTTACCTGTGTAAAATCTTCTGTAGCTCAACTGAGAAAATGCATTCCCTCATGAGAAGCAGCTAACATGTTTTTTCTGTTTATGTATTACACTTAATATGGTTCACAAATGCAGAGGCTTGGTTCCTGCTTTTGATGACGTCCCGATGGCTCGCTGTGTATCTGGATGTCATCTGTGCCATCTTTGTCACCCTTGTTGCCTTTGGAGCCCTGATTCTGGCAGAAAGTAAGTACAGATGTGAATATTTGTGGTATGTTTACAGTTTATAGCTTTGTTTATAGTTATTAAACTCTTGTCATCTTGTCTAATATATACTCGTTGGTTCTAATGAGTTGTATTAAAGTGTCTGCAGCGTGTGACTCCACAATGTCCATGTGAAGTCATTTGTGTCTTGATGAGAACTTTTATCTTTTTTTTCCATTTACTTATTTATTTACAGTAGGTCCTTGTTCAGACCATTTAAATTTTTTTTTGATTGCATATGGTTGATTTATGATGTTGTGTTAATTTCAGGTATATAGCCAAGTGAATCTGTTATACATATATCCACTTTTTAAAAGATTATTTTTTCATATCCCATGAACATTGGGGTGCATGTATACCTTTTTTTAGTAATTTGCATTTTGATTAATACTTGAAATGAATTGTCCTTTAGAAAAGAATTTCTGTTTTTCACTTTGGGAATCTTTAGGAGCAAAGACCAGGTATGACGTGCCTGCTCCAGCAGACCTGTGGTGCCTTGGGCCCCTGCCTTGGCTCACCCAGGCCATTCTTTCATTTTTATGTTAAGCTTTATTTGGGTATAGTTCATCTACAGTGTTGTCTTAGTTTCTGATGTACAGCAAAGTCAATCTGCTATACATATACATATATCCACTCTTTTTTAAATTCTTTTCCCATATAGATCATTACAGAGTTCTCTGTACTTTACAGTAGTTTCTTATTAGTTATCTTTTTAATATTTTAAATATAGTAGTATGTATGTGTCAGTCCCAGTCTTCCAATGTATCCCTTCCCTCCCTTATCCCCTGGTAATCATGTTTATTTTCTATATCTGTTACTCTACTTCTGTTTTGTAGATAAGTTCATTTGTAGCCTTTTGTTATATTCCATATGTAAACAATATCATATTCTATTTTTCTCTTACTTCACTCAGTCTGAAAATCTCTAGGTCCAGCCATGTTGCTGCAAATGGCATTATTTTGCCCTTTTTAATGGCTGGGTAACATTCCATTGTATGTATGGCACCACATCTTCCTTGTCCATTGCTCTGTTGACAGGCCTTTAGGTTGCTTCCGTGTCCTGGCTGTTGTAAATAGTGCTGCAGTAAATATTAGGGTGCATGTATCCTTAGGAATTATGGTTTTCTCTGGATATATGTCCTGGAGTGAGATTGCTGGATCATATAGTAGCTCTATTTTTAGTTTTTAAAGGAACCTCCATATTGTTCTCCATAGTGGCTGTGCCAGTTTACATTCCCACCATCAGTGTAGGAGGGTTCCCTTTTCTCCACATCCTCTTCAGTACTTATTGTTTGTAGACTTTTTGATGATGGTCATTCTGACTGGTGTGAGGGGAAACCTCACTGTAGTTTTTTGCTTTTTTCATTTTTTCCCACTGTAGTTTTGATATGCATTTCTCTAATAATTAGAGATGTTGACCATCTTTTCACATGCTTTATGGCCATCTGTATGTTTACAGGATAATGTCTGTTTTAATTTTCTGCCCATTTTTTGATTGGGTTGTTTATTTATTTTTTATATTGAACTGCATGAACTGCTTGTATATTTTGGAGAGTAATCCCTTGTCAGTCACTTCATTTGCAAATACTTCCCCCATTCTGCAGGTTGTCTTGGTATTTTTTTATGTTTTTTTTTTTTTTCCTGTGCAAAAGTTTTTAAGCTTAATTGGGTCCCGTTTATTTGTGTTTCATTTATTTTCATTGCTCTAGGAGGTGGGTAAAAAAGTTTGCTGCAATTCATGTCAGAGTTTCCCCTATGTTTTCATCTAAGAGTTTTCTAGTGTCTGGTCTTACATTTATGCCTGTAATCTATTTTGAGTATATTTTTGTTATGGTCTTAGGGAGTGTTCTGATTTTATTCTTTTACATGTAGCTGTCCAGTTTTCCCAGCACCAATTATTAAAGAAACTCTCTTTTCTCCATTGTGTATTCTTGCTTCCTTTGTCATAGGTGACACAGGTGCATGGGTTTATCGCTGGGCTTTCTGTCCTGTTCCATTGATCTACATTTCTGGGTTTGGTGCTAGTAGTCTACTGTTTCAATTACTATAGCTTTGTAGTATAGTCTGAAGACAGGGACCATGATTCCTTCTAGCTTCATTTTTCTTCTTTTTCTCATGATTACATTGGCTATTCATGGTATTTTGTGTTTCCATACAAAATGTAAACTTTCTTGTTCTAATTCTGTGAAAAATGCCATTGGCAATTTGATAGGGATTGCACTGAATCTGTCGGAGAAGGCAATGGCAACCCACTCCAGTACTCTTGCCTGGAAAATCCCATGGACAGAGGAGCCTGGTAGGCTGCAGCCCATGGGGTCGCTAGGAGTCGGACACAACTGAGCGACTTTCACTTTTCACTTTCATGCATTGGAGAAGGAAATGGCAACCCACTCCAGTGTTCTTGCATGGAGAATCCCAGGGACGGGGGAGCGTGGTGGGCTGCCGTCTCTGGGGTCGCACAGAGTCGAACATGACTGAAGCGACTTAGCAGCAGCAGCAGCAGCAATGAATCTGTAGATTGCTCTTGAGTAGTTTGCTTGTTTGTTTGTTTGTTTGTTTACAGTAGGTCTTCATTGAGATCTTTTATCTTTTTATCTTTCTTTGAATGGGCTGGGGTCTACATAACTGTAGCAAGATGATCTTCTGAAAATCCCAGGTAGTGTCTTATAGCTGGATAGAGAGAACCAGCTTTACTGTTAAGCTTTTTGTACAGATTAGGTTTTAGGTTTTAGCTTTAGGGCTACTTGGATCCCTTCATTGTAGGGGTCTGAGAAAGATTCTCTATAGCAAAAACAGTATACTCACTGCTATGTGGGTCCCAGATGAGCAGCTGTTGGAAAGTGTGGCATGAATTCACCATCCCTCACTATTCCATAGAAATAGCCCAGAATCACAGTCTTTGATAGTGGAAAAATGAGAGTAATATTTTAGATTTAAAAGCACTGGCTCTTAGAACCCACTGCCTTGATTTTGTGATTTCAACTGCAGCTACCTTGGTTGTAGAGAGTGAAATTACATAATGATAATCAAAGCATAAGGACAAAAATCTGAACAATGGCATCCTCAACTATATTATACTGTCAAGTGTATCTCTATCCAGGTGGGATTAATATGGATAAAGGACAAAGAGAAGGTCCTGTGGTAAGGACCTAAGAGAAGCAGAAGAGATTAGGATGAGGTGGCAAGAATATACAGAAAAACTGTACCAAAAAGATCTTAATGACCTGGATAATCACAATGGTGTGGTCACTCATCTTGAGCCAGACATCCTGGCGGGTGAAGCTAAGTGGACCTTAGGAAGCATCACTACGAACAATGTTAGTGGAGGTAATGGAATTCCAGCCTAGCTATTTCAAATCCTAAAAGATGATGCTGTTCATGTAATATGCCAGCAAATTTGGAAAAGTTAGTAGTGGCCATGGACTGAAAAAGATCAGTTTTCATTCCAATCCCAAAGAAATGCAATACCAAAGAATGTTCAAACTATCATACAATTGTACTAATTTTACATGTTAGTAAGGATATACTCAACATCCTTCAAACAAGATTTCAACAATATGTGAACTGAGAACTTCCAACGGTACAAGCTGGGTTTAGAAAAGGCAGAGGAACCAGAGATCAAATTGCCAACATTTATTGGATCATAGAGAAAGCAAGACTATGTGAAAGGCTTTGACTCTGTGGATCACAATAAACTGTGGAAAATTCTGAAAAAGATAGGAATACCAGACCATCTTACCTGTCTCCTGTAAGCAGGTCAAGAAAAAACAGAACTGTACATGGAACAATGGACTGGTTCAAAACTGGGAAAGCAGTATGACAAGGTTATATGTTGTCACTATGTTTATTTAACTTATGTGCAGAATACCTCATGCAAACTGCCAAGCTGGATGAAGCTCAAGCTGATATCAAGATTGCTGGGAGAAATATCAATAACTTCAGATATGCAGATGATACCACTCTAATGGCAGAAAGTGAAGAGAAACTGAAGAGCCTCTTGATGAAAGTGAAAGAGCAGAGTGAAAAAGCTGGCTTAAAACTCAGCATTCAAAGATCTAAGATCATGGCATCCGGTCTCATCACTTCATGGCAAATAGATGGGGAAACGTTGAACCTAGTGACAGATTTTGTTTACTTGGGTTCCAAAAATCACTATGAACTGTGACTACAGCCATGAATGAAAATACGTTTGCTTCTTGGAAGAAAAGCTATGACAAATATATACAGAATATTAAAAAGCAGAGACATCACTTTGCCAACAAAGGTCCATATAGTGAAAGCTATGTTTTTTCCAGTAGTCATGTAAGAGTTGTCAATGGATGTAAAAGTTGGGCCATTGAGAAGGCGGAGGGCCAAAGAATTGATGCTTTCAAGTTGTAATGTTGGCAAAGACTCTTGAGAGTCTCTTGGACAGCAAGGAGATCAAATTAGGAAATCCTAAAGGAAATCAACCCTGAATATTCAAAAAAAGGACTCATGCTGAAGCTCCAATACTTTTACCACCTGATGCAAAGAGCTGATTCATTAGAAAAGACCTTGATACTGGGAAAGATTTAAGGCAGGAGGAGAATGAGGTGGTAGAGCATGAGATGGTTAGATAGCATAACAAACTCAATGGACATGAATTTGAGAAAACTCTGGGAGAAAACAAAGGACAGGGAAGCCTGGCATGCTACAGTCCATGGTGTCACAGAGTCAGACATGACTTAGTGATTGAACAATAACTTTGTTAGCTCTTTCTAAATTCACAATAACTTTTAAAAAATTTATTTATTTATTTGGCTGTACTGGGTCTTAGTTGGGGCACGCAGGATCTTTAGTCTTAGTTATAACAGGCAGGAATTTAGTTGCAGGATGTGAACTCTTAGTTGTGGCATGTGGAGTCTCTTTGCCTGACCAGGGATCGAACCTGGGCCCCCTGCATTGGTCATTCAGAGTCTTAGCTATTGGACCACCAGGGAAGTCCCTCATAGTGTGTGTGTGTATGTGTGTGTGTGTGTGTTTACTATATTATTGTCTCATACAACAGAACTAATATTATGAGTGATAATATCATTACATGCCAATGATTTAAATATTATAAAGGAGTCTTCTCACTACTATATAATAAAATAGATAACTAAAAAGGACCTACTGTATAGCACAGGGAATTCTATTTAATACTCTGTAATAACATATATATTAAAATAATTTTAAAAGGCAGATTTTATATATATATATATATATATATCTGACTAATTCACTTTACTATACACCTGAAACTAACACAGCTTTGTAAATCAACTATACTTCAATAAAAATCATAACAATAAAGGAGTCTTCTTTGTAAAATGACAGAAGGACCTGTGTGAGGGGTTGAGAAGTAGACTCACTTTATTCCTCTTCTTCCTCATTTAGCTTTGGATCTCGGGCAGGTTGGCCTGGTCCTGTCTCTCTCTCTCGTACTCACGGGGATGTTCCAGTGGTGTGTCAGGCAAAGTGCCGAAGTTGAGAACATGGTGATGTTTATCTTTCTGTTCTTAGCCTTTTCAGTTCTCCTTGCTGTTATACGGCATAAAAGCAATTCTTACGTAAAATAATAAAACCTTTCTTCTTTTTTTTTTTTTTTAACATAATCTTACAAAGTTTTTTTATGTTCTCCTCCATCTGCTTAAGGGCTTCCCTGGGTCTCAGATGGTAAAGAATCCGCCAGTAATACAGAGCCACAAGAGACAAAGTTTCTATTGCTGCATTGGAAAGATCCCCTGGAGAAGGGAATGGCTACCCACTCCAGTATTCTTGCCTGGAGAATCCCCATGAACAGAGAAGCCTGGCAGGCTATAGTCCATGGGGTTGCAAAGAGTTGGACATGACTGACTAACTTTCACTTTCACTTTCCATCTGCTTAAAGTTAATAAAAATATATACATATTTTCTCACATATGTATGCCATGTCAGAAGATTTTACATTCATCACAAACTGTCTTCAAATAAAATAAATGTCTCTGTAGGAGAGAGGTTCTGAAATTCTGGAGACAATGTAAACTAATTTCTTAGCAGCTTATTTATCTTTGCTTCTTATTTTTGGTAAAAGAAAAGAATCCAGTATTTTAAGGTTTATTTAATTAATATTTCTCTCCACCCCCCCCCCCATTTTATCACTTATTCTTGTGTGTGTTGAACACCTGAATTTGCTGGTGGCCCTTCTTCCTGGTAGGTAGGCTTCCTCTCAGAATGTGCTCTCAAAGGTGTGGAATTACGGTTGTTTATGGCATCACTGACTCGATGGACGTGAGTCTCAGTGAACTCCGGGAGTTGGTGATGGACAGGGAGGCCTGGCATGCTCCAATTCATGGAGTCACAAAGAGTCGGACACGACTGAGCGACTGATCTGATCTGATCTGATCTGAAGAGACCTTAGTCAATAAGTAAATTATATACTTTTGAATATTTTTACCTCTCCTACAGGGAGAAAAATAATAAAAAAGAAGTTTTTCCATTCATTTCTGCTAACAGAGTTAAAAGTGACTATTACAATGATGTTTGATGACTGTCCAGTTCTGGACATCTGTAACACGTGACCCTTCTGTAGCCACACATACTGATTGATGTCCATAAGTGTTTTTTTCTTTCAAAAAAAACTTTTGCTTTTTTTTATTCAGATATGAAAGGTGGATCAATAAAATCTTACCATTCATTTCTCTTAATTTTTTTAGCTTTTATATAAAATTGAAGAAAGTAGTCGTGTGTAAAAGTGTTGAAGATGATGAACAAGTTTACAGATCATCCAAGGCCTCATCAGACTCCTACTTCTGTCCTTTATGGATTTTGAGACCTGAGATATTCTGAACCATAGAAAAGCAGGAGGTTTCATTTACAGTCTCTGAACACCCATAAGCTAGATCCTCTGATACTAACTCATGTGGTGTCATATGTCTTTCAGATGATTTCAGTAGAAAGGGGGATTGAATATACAGACCTCGAGAAAGAAGCACCCTGGGAACTTGAGTATCGTCCACCACCATTCTGGCCCACCAATGGAAGGATTTTATTTTCCAGTGTGAACTTCAGATATAACTCGGACAGTCCTCTGGTATTGAGGAACCTGAAAGAATTCCTTTACTCAGGAAAAAAGGTTAGTTTAAGCCATTTGCCTCTTTAAATACAGCTAAAGATTTAGCACCACCTCTGTTCTTGGCTTCCTTATCACTATGTCAGGGGGACTGTTTGCTCCTAATGGATGCAAATCAGTGACATTGTAGGTGAATCTTTCTTGGAAACTCATCATGGAATGGGGACTCCAGCAAATTTTCCCCTGTGTTGTGAGCTCCCTCATGGTGGTTGATGGGCCCTGGGATCCGGGGCTCCGTTTTAACCTGACCCAGGACACTACATGTGACACCTGATTATTCATACAAAGTCTGGGATGTCAGCCTTGTCTTCCTGGCCCTAACTCTCCAATATCTCATTCCTTTCCATCTTTTCTTGTTTGTATTTCTGAAATCTCCTCCTCCTCCCATGTTGCCCTCTGGTTGCAGCCTCCTTCCCTGTCCCTTAGCCCTTCCTGTAGCCTTGTCCTGCTCTCACCCACACTGAGCTGCCAGCCCCCTGCCCTCCCCCCACAGACTGCTTCCTTCTTAACCCAGATCTGATCCTTACTGGCCTGGGTGAGCTGCTGCTGGAACCTAGCATAGCCTCAAGTCCACTCCAGCAGGGGCCATGGGGTGACCTTGTGTCCACCAGAGAAGAGCCTGAATAATGACCCAGTCAGGAGTGAGGAACCAGGGCCTCAAATGGAGACAGGGTCTAGGGACTGGCTCAAAGTCAAAAGCAAATTGAAGGGAGCAGAGAAGATCCATGTGAAAGATGGCAGAGAGGCTTGTGACCTGGACCTGCCAGCATCCATGTCTGCTGGTGATGTCCCTTCCACACTCAACCTGAGGCCCTCAGCTGGGACCAGGACAGAGTCTTGAAGAAGAGACTAAACAAGAACTGGCAAGGTGGTTGGAAGCTCTTCCCCACCTCCCTCTGCTGCAAGTATGTCTCTGACATACACACCCTCCCCTGCACTGGGATTGTGTGTAGTTTCTCCCAAAGCACCACGTCCTCCCTGTTCCCAGCATGCACGCTGCCCCTCTACCTCAGAGACCCAGGCCCTCTGTCATCTGGATGGTGAAAATCCCCTCATTTTCTGAGTCAAGTCTAGTCCATCTTTGAGACCCTTGGTTTAATATACGCTTATATATACTAATATGCTAATATATACTATATATTTTTAATATGCATACTTAATATCAGTTCAGTTCAGTTCAGTCACTCAGTTGTGTCCGACTCTTTGTGACTCCATGAATCGCAGCACACCAGGCCTCCCTGTCCATCACCAACTCCCGGAGTTCACTCAGACTCATGTCCATCGAGTCAGTGATGCCATCCAGCCATCTCATCCTCTGTCGTCCCCTTCTCCTCCTGCCCCCAATCCTTCCCAGCATCAGAGTCTTTTCCAATGAGTCAACTCTTCGCATGAGGTGGCCAAAGTATTGGAGTTTCAGCTTTAGCATCATTCCTTCCAAAGAAATCCCAGGGCTGATCTCCTTCAGAATGGAATGGTTGGACTTCCTTGCAGTCCAAGGGACTCTCAAGAGTCTTCTCCAACACCACAGTTCAAAAGCATCAATTCTTTGGTGCTTAGCTTTCTTCACAGTCCAACTCCCACATCCATGCATGACCACTAGAAAAACCATAGCCCTGACTAGATGGACCTTTGTTGGCAAAGTAATGTCTCTGCTTTTCAATATGCTATCTAGGTTGGTCATGACTTTTCTTCCAAAGAGCAAGCGTCTTTTAATTTCATGGTTGCAGTCACCATCTGCAGTGATTTTGGTGCCCCCAAAAATAAAGTCTGACACAGTTTCCACTGTTTCCCCATCTATTTCCCATGAAGTGATGGGACCAGATGCCATGATCTTCGTTTTCTGAATGTTGAGCTTTAAGCCAACTTTTTCACTCTCCACTTTCATAGTATATACTTAATGTACTAACATATACTTAATATACTAATATATGTTATATATATAAAACATATATACACACACTAATATATCCTTAGTGTCTTATATATTCTTTTAAGAGCATTTATGGTACACATATGTTTATGGCAGCCAAAAGTTGGAAGGAACTAAATTCTTACAATGAAGTATTATTCAGCCTTAAAAAGGAAGACAATTCTGACCTGTGGATAAACCTTGATGACATCTTGCTAAAAGAAATAAGCCAGACACAAAAGTAATAAATACTCTGATTCAATTTATGTGAGATTCCTAGAGTAGTCAAATCCAAGAAGACAGGAAGTAGGAAGGTGGTCTCCAGGGACTCAGGGAGGGGAAATGGGGAGTTGTTTGTTTAATGGGTAAGAATTTCAGTTTTACGAGGAAAAAAAAAAAATTCTCAAGCTTGGTGGCACAGAAATGTGAATGTCCTGAACAACAAACTATACACTTAAAATGGTTAAATTTTATGTGAATTTCATCATAATTAAAATAAAAGATAACACCGGTGGCATGCTTTGTAATTTGGGATCTGTATCTCATAGTACTTGAGGGTTTGTTTTTTTTTTTTAATCAGGGAGCATCTTGTTTTCATCTTTGTTCCCAGAATGTGGCATTCTGCAGGGCACAGAGAGGGTGCTGAGGGGCTGCTCAGGTGTAAGCAAGCAGAAACCAACCCACACCCACACACACACACACACATGACAACACAGTTTATAACTGAAAGAACTGCTCTTTAAAACTCTTACCACCCCAGACCCATCTAATGGCTGTAGCTGTGATTTAATGAATGAAACCGTTGTAACATGAAAGAATATTCAACTTAATGCCCAAATGCTACCCAGGGAGCAGTTTCAGTTAGTCACAGGGCAAAAGCTCCCTCCTAAGTATTTCCAGTTTCAGTGTAGGTCAGGAAAACCATGAACTGCTGTGTCAGGAAAACATTAACCACAGCTCTTGATACAATCTTGTCCCCGAGAGCACTGTATGTGATGTTTACTCACTCTCAGACAACGTGTCTGTCAGATTTTCTGTTGTAAATGTAATTCTGTTAACCTGCACTTGTCTTACATTTCCCCCAAAGCCATAAAATATGAATTATCTAAGAAACTTTGCAGGACAACTTAGGAACATAACAGATTCTTATTCTTCCTTCTTAAAACCTGCAAATCATAGGATTATTGAGATTATAAAATGTTTGAGGGAAAAGAGAATTTGGAGACTAAATTAATAACTGAAGTAACTTGTCTTTTGATCTGTGCCTTGGTCCACTCTCAGCGTCACTGTTAGCTTCATTTCTGTGTTTGAAGATGACACCCAGGCAGCGTGTTCATGAAGTGATTTCAGTCCACTTGTGTATATGTCAGGTTCCCTCTCCTGCTCACCTGTCCCAGCCTCCATCACTCCAGGACACCCCTTTGGTGTTGGATTTGACTGAGAGAGGCTGTTGGCGGGGATGGGGGTGGGTGCAGGCAGGGGACATGGGAGTGAGCCAGCCCAGCAGAAGTGAGGCTTGATTCTCTTTCCCTCATTTCCTCTTCTGTTCCGATTCCTGGAAGTTAGAGCCAATAGGAAAGTATACTAGGTACTAGTCAGGATTTTAAATCACAGAAGAAATTTCAAGTGAAAATAAGGAACAAGGACTTCCCTGCTGCTGCAGTGGATAAGAATTTGCCTGCCAATGCAGGGACACTGGTTCAAGCCCTGGTCTGGGAAGATTCCACATGCCACAGAGCAACTGAGCCCTGTACCACAACAGTTGAGCCCATGTGCCACAACTACTGAAATCTTTGCTCAACAACAATAAAAGCCACCTCAGTGAGAGGCTCGTGCACTGTAACAAGGAGTAGCCCCAACTTGTCACAACTAGAGACAGCTCGTGCAAAGCAATCAGGACCCAGCACAGCCAAACAGAAAAAAAAAAAAAAATCAACATGAGTTAAATAGCACCCTAGACTTCCTGGTTAGAGTCTGAACATGGGCTTCATTTTTCATTTGATGATTTTGTGGTTGATTTGATCATTTTAGAGAGTCCTGGGCAATAAAATATTTTCCGCCTCTCGAGGTAGATTGATTTTGCTTTCTTTTTGCTCACAGGTGTTATTTGGATGCTACATTTTTACAGATGCTTAGTAGACCATGCTATAATGTACAAAAATATTAGTTTCCTACTTTTTTCCCCTTTTTATGTAATATTTTCTTAAAAACTGCTCCCTTCACTCCCAGATTATCCCCTTCCCCTGCCGGCTTCCTAATTCCCTGTGACTCAGACTGTGGTGCCAGAGTCAGCAGCACCTGCCTCTCCTGGAGCTTCTTAGAAATGCGGAGTCTCAGGCTCACCCAGACCTCCTGACTCAGATTCGTATCTGAACATGACCTCCACCTTTCTCTCCCATGGGCAGTTTTTGATGAGTGATAACCTGTGATTCCCAAGAAATGTCCTTTGACAGTTTGAAATTGAACTCAAGAATTCCCAAATCTCTGCTGCTAACTGAGCAAGAGGCTCTAGAATATTCTGTGCCACTAGATTTACTTACTTTTATGCTTTTATGAGATGGTTGAATGGCATTACTGACTGGATGGACATGAATTTGAGTAAGCTCCAGGAGTTGATGATGGACAAGGAAGCGTGACATGCTTCAGTCCATGGGGTTGCAAAGAGCTGGATATGACTGAGCAACTGAGCTGAACTGATGCTTTATAAATTGCACCTTTGCATTATAATCGAATTATGTGTGATTCCACTGCATTTCTTTGCATCTTTCCAGTGGAGTCTGTCTTCATTACAGGTAGTTTTCATCCTGCTGTCTGTCCTTTCCCACATCAGCCTCCTGCAGGGACTGGAGGGATTTCCCACAGGCTCAGCCATGCCTGGACTTGGAGTCAGAGACAGCCCAGTGCAGCAGTGTATGTGTGGCTGTTTCACCACCTGATGGGATCAAAAATGAGTCCTGCTGCCCCAAGCAGGGCATGAGGTCTGTTTGGCCTGTTCCCCAGGCACCATGTGTCTCACTTAGCTGCAGGTTTCTCTCTCAATCCAGCTGTGGGTGCCGGGTCTTCCTGCTGATTATGGTCCACCTGCCCTCAGGTACCCTCTTTGCTCTCACTCACCACATGTATGCCTGACCATTAGATCTCTATGGTAGGCCTGTTTCTTTAACTGCAGCTACACCTCTCCCCACTTTCTCTGTTCTAGCTACTCAGAGACCTGATAAGATGTCAGGCCATCCAGGGGATAAGGAGGCCCATCAGCAGGTGGAAAAGAGGCCCACAGATGTGGATTTGAGTCCCATCCTGCTACTTATGGGCTCTGATATTCAGACAGACTAATTCATCTAAACTTCAATCTTTTCTTATGCAAAATGGAAGCGATAGATTGTAACCTGTAGGGTTTATGTACAACTTAATACAGATAAGGCATGTAAAACACCCAGAGTAAATGCTTGGACAAAAATGGTCATCATTTTCATAGGGTATAAAATGACCATAACCGCTTATGCTGTGGAAGGGGTTGTCTGTCCCAGGAGAATTAAGGTGTTGGCCATTTGAAGTTGTATTTATGGTTGTAGGATCCATCTGCTGTGTCTGTCTCTGTCTGATTTATCTTGTTCTTAAATAATATGATAATGAAGTGAAGAAGTGAAGTTTCTCAGTTGTGTCCGACTCTTTGCAACCCCATAGACTGTAGCCTACCAGGCTCCTCCATCCATGGGATTCTCCAGGCAAGAGTACTTGAGTGGGTTGCCGTTTACTTCTCCAGGATATTCCCAACCCAGGGATCGAACCTGGGTCTTCCACATTGCAGGCAGATGCTTTACCATCTGAGCCACCAGGGAAGCTCAATATGGTAATAGATATTCCATAAATTTCTCTGGACTAAGTTAAAAATCTCAGCTCCCATGGGAGTTTCTTTCTCTCAGGACACCACAGGTAATACAATTAATAAAAAGTCAAGTCCAATACAGATCCTGATGTCAATATATGCAGTCTGGTTGAAGAAACAAGAAAATGGCTATATCAGCTTTGTAAGCTAGAAGGAGATCACAATTTTTGTAGATGCTTATAAAAATGACATAACTTCTGTTAGAGTTGCAACAAGTCCATATTAGGGGACAGGAAGAGCATTTCCAAGGAATTAGACATGTGAGACAGACTTAGTGGTATGTGGTTAGGGTTGCAGCAGGTGGAAATGCGTGTGAAAGGCATTCTGAGAGGTGAGACCAGCATAAGCAAAAGCGTGATGCCCTGATCCAGTGAATGAAGACCTAGACACCTGCAAAGCATCCGGGAAAATGAACTACCAAGTGTATAACACGCAGTTTTACATCCAACCCTCACAACTAGCTAGTGATGCCAAGGAAGCTGACTCGTGTACATGAAGGATGGAGAGGTTAGAGAGGACAGTTTTGTAGAAGAGGTGTCCTGGGGTGGATTGTTGGGTGCTGAGCTGGCATTTAGGAGTTTAATCTGAGAAATGAGAGCACATGGACCAGAGGGGGCAGGTGCAGGGGGCAGGGAGCCAGGAGCTGTTATGCCTCCAGCAAGACATCCTGGGAAAGTGATTCCACTTTTTGTGATCAAGTTGATGTTGATTAAAACAGAGCTCAGTTCAGTTCAGTCCCTCAGTCATGTCTGACTCGTTGCGACCCCATGAATCGCAGCACACCAGGCCTCCCTGTCCATCACCAGCTCCCGGAGTTCACTCAGACTCACGTCCATCAAGTCAGTGACGCCATCCAGCCATCTCATCCTCTGTCGTCCCCTTTTCCTCCTGCCCCCAATCCTTCCTAGCATCAGAGTCTTTTCCAGTGAGTCAACTCTTCGCATGAGGTGGCCAAAGTACTGGAGTTTCAGCGTTAGCATCATTCCTTCCAAAGAATACCCAGGACTGATCTCCTTTAGGATGGACTGGTTGGATCTCCTTGCAGTCCAAGGGACTCTCAAGAGTCTTCTCCAACACCACAGTTCAAAAGCATCAATTCTTCGGCGCTCAGCTTTCTTCACAGTCCAACTCTCATACCCATACATGACTACTGGAAAAACCATAGCCCTGACTAGACGGACCTTTGTTGGCAAAGTAATGTCTCTCCTTTTCAATATGCTATCTAGGTTGGTCATAACTTTCCTTCCAAGGAGTAAGCGTTTTTTAATTTCATGGCTGCAGTCACCATCTACAGTGATTTTAGAGCCCCCAAAAATAAAGTCTGACACAGTTTCCACTGTTTCCCCATCTATTTCCCATGAAGTGGTGGGGCCAGATGCCATGATCTTCTTTTTCTGAATGTTGAGCTTTAAGTCAACTTTTTCACTCTCTACTTTCACTTTCATCAAGAGGCTTTTTATTTCCTCTTCACTTTCTGCCATAAAGGTGGTGTCATCTCTGCTGGATCATCGAAAAAACAAGAGAGTTCCAGAAAAACATCTATTTCTTTTTTAATGACTATGCCAAAGCCTTTGACTGTGTGGATCACAATAAACTGTGGAAAATTCTGAAAGAGATGGGAATACCAGACCACCTGACCTGCCTCTTGAGAAACCTATATGCAGGTCAGGAAGCAACAGTTAGAACTGGATGTGGAACAACACACTGGTTCCAAATAGGAAAAGGAGTACATCAAGGCTGTATATTGTCACCCTGCTTATTTAACTTATATGCAGAGTACAGCATGAGAAATGCTGGCCTTGAAGAACCACAAGCTGGAATCAAGATGGCTGAGAGAAATATCAAAAACCTCAGATATGCAGATGACACCACCCTTATGGCAGAAAACAGAGCTATAACACCTGGATTTGTGAACATGCAGGGAAATGGGTGGTAGTAGAAAATGGTATCATACTTCTGGAGGGTAGGTTAGCAGCTTAACAGCTTCCTCTGAAAGTGTTCATACTTTGTTGTTGTTGTTTAGTCACCTAGTCGTGTCTGACTCTTTGTGACCCCTTGGACTGACACACACCAGGCGGCTTCTCTGTCCCTCACTGTCTCCTGCAGTTTTCCCAAGTTCATGCTCATTGTGTCAATGATACCATCCAGTCATCTCATCCTCTGTCATCCCCTTCTCCTCCTGCCTTCAGTCTTTCCCAGCATCAGGGTCTTTTCCAATAAGTTGGCTCTTTGTGTAAGGTGGCCAAAGTATTGGAGCTTCAGCATCAGTCCTTCCAGTGAATATTCAGGACTGGTTTCATTTAGGGTTGACTAGTTTGATCACCTTGCTTTCCAAGGGGTTCATACATGACTCTCAGAAATTCCACATCTGAGATTTTTTGTTAAGGAAATGATTAAAGTTGTTTTCAAAGATTTAGCTTCAGGGATATTTAACACAGAGTTATTTATAATAGCTAACTATTTGACACTGCCTAAATATCCAGCAACAGAGGATTTGTTAAATAAATGATCACATGTACTATAATATTATGCAACTATTAAATAAATATTTTAGAAATACAAAATTAAAACACATATAACAGTATGTTCACATTAATCATCTTTTCTTTAAATATGTGAACTTGTATCTTTAAGCACACATAGAAAAAAAATACAAGAACACACACAGAAGCCTAGAAAGTAAAAACATTTTAAGAAATTTTTTTTCAAAGTGCTAGGCTATAGCTACTATTTATTTACTTTTCAAATTCATTTGCACCAATTATGATTAAGGACAGAGTTTATTTTGTTTTTAAACACTGTGAGCCTGGGAAAGATGTAATGAGAGTAAAGTGGGGAAGACGGATGAAGGGGTGGTTTTGTGTGGAGCATTGGGTGTTGATTATGCTGAGTTTGATGTGTGAAGAGAGATCCAGGAGCAAGTGTCTAAGCAGTGCATCATCAGAGAGCAACCTGGTTGGAAAAACAGAAAGGGGCCACTGCAAGCAAGTAACAGAAGATTTTCTCCAAGTGTCTTTATAATTGTATCTGTTCTTTATTTTTGACTGGGCTGGGTCTCTGTTGCTTCTTGGGCTTTTCTCTAGTTGCCGTGTGTGGGCTTCTCACTGTGGTGTCTTCTCTTGTTAACAGCATGGGCTATAGAGTGCGAGGGCTTCAACAGTTGAAGCAAGTAGGCTCATAGTTGTGGTTCCCGGGTTCTAGAGCACAGGCTCGGTAGTTGTGGCACACAGACTTAGTTGCTTCACAGCATGTGGCATTCTCCTGGACTAGGAATTAAACCCATGTCTCCTGCATTGGCAGGCAGTTTCTTTACCACTGAGCCACCAGAAAAGCCCCCAAGTGTCTTTAGATTGAAGAATCTGAGCTTACTGATACTGGTGACACTCTCCATGGGCAATTGGTAAAACCCTTTGTTTACCCAGCAAAGACATTTAGACTATAGCTTTGATGACTGAACTCTAGGAATAATCAGAGTCAGGTTTTCTTTGAGTTGCATTTTTCTTTTGGGGGGTCTGAGGCCATGCAGCATGTGGGATCTTAGTTACCTTACCAGGGATCGAATCCATGCCTCCAGCAGTGGAAGCACAGAATCTTAACTGCTGAACTGCCAGGGAAGTCCCCTGGTTTTTAGTTTTTTTTAGCTGGAGTTTGGAACTCGCATTCCTGTGGTCATGAGCAGTCCTTGGTGCCCCTACATATCTCAGTCCATTTGCCCAAAGTTTACAAATGTTCCCGTTTGCACAGATGGATCAGTTTCAGTGGAGCTGATAACATGGGAACATACACACATTCTCACAGATCAGTTCTCACCTGTGTCCTGATGTGCGTTGATTTATGTATAAGAACACTCTGAAATATAGGCCCACTTGTTTTACTGTGCTTCACAGATAATGCTTAAAAAAAAAAAATAGGACATTTATGGCAACACTGTGTCAGGCAAGTACATTGGCACCATTTTTCCTACAGCATTTGGTCACTTCATGTCTCTGTCACATTTTGATAATTCTTGCAATATTTCAAACCATTTCGTTATTATTATATTTATTATCCTGATATGTGATCAGTGGTTTTTAATGTTACTACCCTATAAATGCTTAGATGGTTAGCATTCTTTTAACAATAAAGTATTGGAAATTAAGGTATGTACATGTTTTTATATATAATGCTATTGTACATCATTAGACTACAATATAGTATAAATGTAACTTTTATTTGCACAGAGAAGTAAAACATTGATATAACTTGCTTTATTTTGATATTCATGAGTTATGGTGGTCTGGAGCCAAATCCAAAATATCTTTGAGACCCGCCTGTACACAGAACACATGAGCCACATATATACACGCTACAGCCTGCCTGTATGCAGAGAATGGCCCATCTATATTATATGAATTAGGGTTTAACTTAAGGTACAAAATGTCCTGAGAAGCCTGTATGCAGATCAAAAAGCAAAAGTTAGAACTGGACATGGAGCAATAGACTGGTTCAAAATTGGGAAAGGAGTATCTCAAGGCTGTATATTGTCACCCTGCTTATTCAACTTACATGCAGAGTACAGCATGCGAAATGCTGGGCTGGATGAAGCACAAGCTGGAATCAAGACTGCCAGGAGAAATACCAGTAACTTCAGATAAGCAGATGATACCACCCAAATCGCAAAAAGCAAAGAGGAGCTAAAGAGCCTCTTGATGGTGAAAGGGGATAGTAAAAAAAGCTGGCTTAAAACTCAACATGCAGAAAACTAAGATCATGGCTTCTGGTTCTATCATTTCACTTCAAATAGATGGGCAAACAATGGAAACAGTGATAGACTTTATTTTCTTAGGCTCCAACAGTGACTGTGGATGGTGACTGCAGCCATGAAATTAGAAGATGCTTCTTCCTTGGAAGAAAAGTTATGACAAACCTAGACAGCATGTTAAAAAGCAGAGACGTTGCTTTGCCGACAAAGGTGCCTATAGTCAAAGCTATGGTTTTTCCAGTAGTCATGTACAGATGTAAGTATTGGGTCATAAAGAAGGCTGGGCACTGAAGAATGGATACTTTTGAACTGTTGTGCTGGAGAAGACTTTTGAGAGTCCCTTGAACAGCAAGGAGATCAAACCAGTCAGTCCTAAAGGAAATCAGTCCTAAATATCCATTGGAAGAACTGATGCTGAAGCTCCAATACTTTCGCCACCTGACACGAAGAGCCAACTCATTGGAAAAGACCCTGATGCTGGGAAAGACGGAAGGCAGGAGGAGAAGGAGATGACAGGGGATGAGATGGTTGGGTGGCATTACTGATTCAATGGACATGATTTTGAGCCAACCCCAGGATATAGTGAAGGACAGGGAAACTTGGCATGCTGCAGTCCATGGGGTCGCAAAGATTTGGACACTACTGAACAATAACAAAATATCTTATAGTCTTTGTATTATCTTTATAAGATAATAAAACTAGCTGAACCCACTTTTCTTATGTTTAATCCCTATAAAGATAAATTCTTTTTTGAAATGCCATGTTTGATTTGATAGACTAAGATGTGAAACTTCAGAGGTTTTCAAATCAGAAAACCTGAAAAGTTCTAAACATTTTGATTATATTACTCAGAAAGATTTAGTTGTTATTTTTTTAAAGCCATGAATTTTAAACCTTTACTGAATTACAAATGATCCAAGCATATGTTACACTCTCATCAATTCCAGATTTTCAATACAGATGAAATCATCTCTTGGAGAGCTTCCTTCAGAAAATTTGCAGTTGGGGTTCCCTGGTGGCTCAGACGGTAGAGAATCTGCCTGCAAGGCAGGAGACCCGGGTTCTATCCCTGGGTCAGGAAGATCCACTGGAGTAGGAAATGGCAACCCACTCTAGCATTCTTGCCTGGAGAAGTCCATGGACAGAGGAGCCTGGCAGGCTGCAGTCCATGGTCGCAAGAGTTGAACAAAACTTAGTGACTAAACCACCAACTGCCAGCATTTTACCTACATTGTATCGAATCTTTAATCTTGCTGTTAGTGCATTTAATTTCTCTCTGCTTTGGTTTTAGTAAATAGACTGACACCTGACATGTGTTTTTCCAAGGTTCAGTTTTAAGTATTGATGTATTGATAAAGTGCCTTTTGAACTACTCTGATGAAAGGTCCCATGTAAATAGCAAATATTGTTTGTGTTGTTGTTGTTCTCATTATGTACATTTTCTCTACTGTCCTCTGTCTTTCAAGACTGAGACCTGCATTTTATATTTGAAGATGTTTCCTTTCAAGATAAAATATAATTAAGATATTTAATATCAGGAAATGCTTTCATTTTTCTACCAAAGAATAATCCCTCTTAAATAAATAACATATCCCTGAGAAAGTGAGTACTTCTTTGTGTGTAATACTTCTGACTTGACTTGTTGATATCTCTGTAAAATTACCCATGTAATTTTCAAGGTCAAATTACCCAGGGAGTAGGAATAAAACCAATTTAAAATCTGACTTCTTATGGACCACTTAGGAGACTGCTGGTTTTTCACTGCAGTCAGGTTATTCTTTGTTGTTGTTGTTATCTTCTTCATTTACAAATGTTAGTTACAAACATACACTCACATTCATATATAGACCACATACATATATGTGTCTCCCCCTTTAACATACCACATAATGGATATTATGTGATAATTATAGAAAACAATTTTCTGCATATTAAGCATTTAATCAGGGAAATCTGAATAGAAGGCATGAAAGTCACTATACTTTATATTGTGTATTCTTGGGATGATGGTGGTCTCAATCAAGGACATTTGTGAATTTCTGTCATTTTTGGTTGCCACAATTTTGGGGGTTGCCTCTGGTATCTAGTGGATTCATGGCTACTGTTAATCATCCTACAATATACAGGACAGGCCTCAACCCTCAATAATTAATTATTGGTTCAAAATGTCAGTAGGGCCTTGCTTGAGAAACTTATAGACTATTCTTTACATATAATAGAACTTGTAAAATTCATCTTCAGCAATCAGGGTTCTCCTGGATTTTGTGCATCTTGTTAATTCTTCATCCCCCTGGGTCTCTTTTCAGTATGGCATTGTGGGAAGAACAGGAGCTGGAAAAAGTTCCCTCATTGCTGCCCTTTTTAGATTGTCAGAACCTGAAGGTGGCATTTCCATTGATGACATCTTGACAACCAGTATTGGACTGCACGATTTAAGGAAAAAAATGTCAGTTGCACTTCAGGTATGCATAGCAGAACACTCTCACATGTTCTTTTTATAAGGTGTCTAAAGTTTAAGGGCTTTTAATTTGATTGGTCTTTTGAAGATAAGTGAATGAGTTGATCCTTTTTTTCCCAATAGAGCATATATTTAGCAGCAGGTATTTTCAACAGACACTTTCATCGGATACCAAGTTTTGGTTTTGTTGTTGTTGTTGTTGTTGTTGTTCATTTGTTAGTTTTGTGTGCATGTGATTTAATAACTTACTTAGATAGATTTCTGGACTCAGACTTCTTAAGTTTCCACAGTGTTTCCACTGATAATCACATAATTCTGAGAACAGAAGGATAAATGATTTGCTTAGCACCAGAGAGGTTCCTATAGGGAAACATGAATTTTATTAATAAGTGTCTTACAGATGTAATTTTGCTGTGGGAAATGAGGACATCTTTTAAAGTGATTATCTCCTTGGAGAACTTTCTGTGAAATTGTGGGGCTTTGAGAATCATAGGATATTTAGATGCTTTGGGGAGACTTTGACAATTTAGTCATTAATGAATAATTTTCACCAGGGAGGCAGAATAATAAGGAAGAGCAGTGAACTCAGAATTGTGTCTCTATGTACCTTGGTTTTCTCTGTCTTACAAGGCAGATAATGGTATCACCCCCTCAATCTGTTGTGAGGACAAAATAGGTCAACGAGTGTGAAGTGTTCCATGTAGACCCATATGTGCCTGCTGTGATGGTGGAGTGCTGAGTTGGCCAGCTCTTCCTGGGCTCTCATTCTGTTCTCTTTTCTTCTTCTTTGTAAAGTAGTAAAACTTTCAAGGAGAGTTTAGAGACTGGATTATATGCACAGTAGACACTCCTGTCATTCCTTGTGGTTCATCCACTCAACATAATTCTGTGACATTTACTGAGAAATTTCTATCCTCCAGGTATATAGCCAAGGGCAACTTAGGCCATGTGTCCTCATCTATCATCCTGCCCTCTGCTTTGACAGACTTACTGATTTTAAAAAAAAATGAGTTTTTATTTATATACTTAGTAATCATCTGCCCATCAAGGCACGCTCAGAAAAATACCTCCTTGAGATGAGAAACAGAGAGGAGGTGAGACAGAATGAGCCAGGCACATGTGCTTCCTGGAATGTGGGTGTAATGTGTCCTGAAATGCCTGTTTATCAGGAAGCATGTACAACATGGCACCCAAAGGAAGGCGAATGCGGACTTCAGTATGGCTGGTGCTACCTGCCCATGACCTCAAAAATACCTGGAATTAATCTAAGTAATTTTAAAACCAAGATATTCTTTTCAGACTCTAGTGAAATGCCATCTCACACCCTTTAAGATGCCTGCTGTCAAAGAAAAGAGAAAAAATGAAAATGATAAGTATTGTCAAGGATGTAGAGAAATTAGAATCCTTGTTCATTGCTGATAGGAATGTGAAATAGTGCAGCTACTATTTCACCATGGAAATCAACTTGGTGGTTGCTCTGAAGAGTTAATGATGGAATTATCATATGACCTAGCAATTCTCCTTAAGAGTATAAACCCAAAATAATTGGAAGAAAGGTCTTGAAGAGATACTGGAACATGCTTGTTATAGCAGCATTATTCTCAACAGCAAAAAGGTGGACGCACCTAAGGGTCCATTGACAGATGAATCAACAAACAAAATGTGGTGTGTATACATACAGTAGAATATTACTCAGCCTTAATAAAGAATAAAATTCTAACACGTGCTACAGCACAGATGACCTTGAAAAAATTAAGCTAAGTGAAATAAGTCATTTACAAAGGAAAAATACTGTATGATTCTACTAAAAGGAGTTACCTAGGATAGCAAATTCATGGATACAATATGTAGAATGGTGGGTGCCAGCAGTGGGCAGGAGAGGGGAGTTGTTGTTTAATGGGTACAGAGTTTCAGTTCTTCAAGATGAAAGGAGATCTGAGGGGGGATGGTGGTGATGGCTATACAAAAACGTGAATGTATTTAACACCACTGAACTGTGCACTTAAAGTGGTTAATCTAGCAAATTTTATGTATATTTTATCACAATTGAAAAAAATTGTTTTCAAAGGTATCCCTTTCAGGAAAAATGGGAAGAACTTTTAAGCACATTCAGCCCCCATATTTAAAGATTTCCTCTGGCTGTTAGATTTATGACTTATGGATACAGTAGAAAATAAATGAGCTTAGATTCCCAAGTTTTATGTTTTGATGGTACTCATCTCTGAAATGGCCATGTGAGATTAGTTAGTAGAAATAAAGGGCATGTCTGTAAAGTCCTTTCACATCCTTGAATGCAAAGCTGTAGAAATATCCCTGCCTTATTTTTAATGCTTCTTAAAAGAAAAAAGTTGTATGCTTGTGTACATAAAATAAATCTGTAAAGAAATAACATTAGATGATTCTTGGCTCTGCCAATAATATTTGGAAGCACATCTGAGCAAAGACTAAAAGACTAAACATGCCTTGACATCAGTATGTTTTGGTTCTATTCTGTTGGTTTCCATCCTTCCTTGGAGCATGTTCTAGGTACACACTCCAGAGAGCATGTTTGCAAAATAGTGCCAAGCTTTGTATCCATGTAGATTCCACTTTATATGCCTTTGTCTCCAAGGTGCAGTGTTGGTTGATTAAAAAGGGAAAATCTGGAGAGAACTTGCAATGTGTAAAGATTCCAAGGAAGCCATTCAGGAGGAGTACACTCCTGTAAGAGTGTAGTCCCAGTGTCAGTGTGACCCACAGTTTATTCCTGCTCTGCCTTGTCGACTGTGGGGCCTTGATGATGTCACTTGGCTGCCAAGTGTCAACATACTCATCTTTAAACCTGGTCTGGAAATCATTGACCCACAGATTTGTGGTGAAGATGTAACTTAGTGAGATAATGTTTGTGCCCTTGTCTCATTCTTAGGAATGTTCAGTCATCAGGAACTGTTATTATTCTTAAGAATCAGGACACTGGCCTTTTGGGTATTATTTCTGCTTAAGTAAAAAGAGTAACACCTTGTGAAATGACTTTTCTCTTTAATTTCTATTTATGTGTTCATGGTCTTTGGTGATTTTCTTTATATTTATTGTTTAATAATAAAAACTGAATTGTTACATAAATATGAATAGTAAAGCAAAGAAACAGAAAATAAAAACAAAGAGACAAACAAGAAACACAACAGGAATTTTGGGGAAAAGCACCACAGAGAAATGTATCTAATATTTTCCACCAAGAACAAGAAATCAGACTAAAATTTTTTTGTATTTTGATTTCTGGCTTTCCTCCCACCAGCTTCTTTCCTGACCATCACCTTATACACACTCTTACCCCACCAAGACCTCCAGCCTTTTTCTCAGCCCTCCCCACACTCTTGACTATTTTCTTTCTCTCTTTGAGGACAGGGCCTATATCTCTCATTTCTGTTCCTCTAATGCTTGTTACAGTCCCTGACAAGTTACACGAGTATTAATAATAATTCCTAACGTTTATGAAATTTTTAACACATTTTAGTTTCTTAACCCACCATTTCCTGCTTAATTCTCACAATTTGTTGTTATCCTTATCTGATAGATTTAAAATCTGAGTCACTGGGAGCTTATCCTACTTTTCAAGTAAGGGGTAGAGCCAGGATTCAAATTTTATGTATGTCGTAGGCTGCAGTCCATGGGGTCGCGAAGAGTCGGACACGACTGAGCGACTTCACTTTCACTTTTCACTTTCATGCATTGGAGAAGGAAATGACAACCCACTCCAGTGTTCTTGCCTGGAAAATCCCAGGGACGGGGGAGCCTGGTGGGCTGCTGTCTCTAGGGTCGCACAGGGTTGGACACGACTGAAACGACTTAGCAGCAGCAGCCTCTTTTTAAAAATTGAAGTATAGCTGATTCACAGTGTTTCAGTTGTATAGTGAAGAGTTTCAGTTTTATCTCCAAAGACTCCCATGGCAGCAGAGTAAAATCCAAAGTACTAGTCATATGACAGAGATCTACACTCTCCAGTCTCCACCTTGTCCACTTCTCAATTGTGTCTGACTCTTTGTGACCCCATGGACTGCAGCACGCCAGGATTCTCTGTCCATCACCAACTCCCAGAGCTTGCTGAAACTCATGTTCATTGAGTTGGTGATGCTGTCCAATCATCCCTTTCTCCTCCTGCCTTCAGTCTTTCCCAGCATCAGGGTCTTTTCCAATGAGTCAGCTCTTCACATCAGATGGCCAAAGTATTGAAGTTTCAGCTTCAGTATCAGTCCTTCCAGTGAATATTCAGGGTTGATTTCTTTTAGGATTGACTGGTTTGATCTCCTTGCAGTCCAAAGAACTCTAAAGAATCTTCTGCAACACCACAGTTTAAAAGCAGCAATTCTTCAACTGTGTTGTACTCATCAGATATTTTCACCATTTTTCCCTACCATCCCACTTGAAAGGACTCCCCAAACCATAGCAAGAATAAGTAAGTATAGAGCAAAGCCAGAAGATACTACTCCTATTGCTCTGTCCTTCATTTGGATAATATCAGTTAAGAAATGGTTTTATGCACTTGTATGTCATGGACTGATATGTGTCAGGAGAAGATACTCAAAATGTTATCCCTCCCCAACCAAGAGCCCTTTGTCTTTACAGCATCTTTCTAGCTGCAGAGGTGGAGAACGTCTGTTAGTTTGGTTGCTTGAATTTACTTGTCTAAGTGCAAAAACTTACATTCATCTTCCCCCCAAATGAGTAGGAAGCAGTGATGCTTGTGTCTCAACACCCCATTGTAGAGAACTTAGAAAGCTGAGAGCAGACTCTGCAGAGGGAAAGCCCAGTGCTGTTTCTTTGAGTTGCCCCTCTTAGGTGAGCCAGGCCCACACTGTCTTCCCTGGATCCCTGGTCCCTGTGATCCTGTAAGCAGCAGGGAGCTTCCATGTTGGTCTCTCTTCCTCCCAGGCTCATCCCCGTCACTGCTGACCCCCCATGAACAGGTCAGAACTGGGGGAGGTGTGATGGTAACAAGGACCTGGGTAGGAGCAGAGACAGGGAAGTGGGGACATAGACCATCAGTCATGGGAGGAACATTCAAAGATGAATACTATGTTCTTAAGAAGGTACTCCTCAACTTCTGTTCAAAATTTTAGGAATAATCTAAAATGAAAGTTCTTCTTAAATAATTTCCTTAAACACAACAGGTAGCTGAAGTATGTGTGTTCTTTGTGCTCAGGATCTGAAGTAGTTAAATATATCCCCCAGAAAGACCACCAGTTGAGATTATATGCAGGGAGTAGCCTTACTTGAAAGGACCTGGAAAATGGAGGGAAGATGGAGAAAGGAAGGAGGAAGAATATTGGGGACCAGCCTCCCCTCACCTGGCTACATCACTTGTGTAAACCTCATGGAGACAGCTGAAGGATGAGACATCACCAGCGTGTGGGAATCTTAAGGTTGATAATTACAAACAGTAACAAGTTTTTATAAAAATCTGAAGTAGAATGATGGTTAGTCCCCTGACAAGGAGCACTTACCATTGTTTAGATGGTTGTTTAGTCTTTGATCCTAAATTCAAGTTTTAAGGGAAACCTTAAATTTGGTCTCGAGATTTTTTTAGTTCAGTTCAATACTCATTCTGAAATATTATATGACTAGTGATTTTCAGTGTTTTGGAAGCATATTGGCCACTTAATCAACTCTGTGCGACTAAATCTCCCTTTATAATGTTTTTTTTAATTATGGATTTTACTCAGGGGTATGTCTTTTTTTGGTGGCACACCCTGAGTTTTCTGTATTCATTTCTCTCTCACCAGAAACTGAGACCATATTGAAGGAAGGTTTGGAAGGCTTCCTGAGTATCGTTCTTCCTCATGATCAGGGAAAAGAAATGTCTGCCTATCTTCATCTTTCCTCTCAGGCTTTTGTGAAGTGAGGAGGAAAGTCCAGCCCCAAGGCCAGGCAGGATTTGAAAGTGGGGATTCCGAGCAGTTCCGGGCACTTGTGGAGGAGTCAGGTCTCTTCTTGTTCCCACACGTGTGCCTCCCCTTGTCCTGCCCTCTTCACTGAAAGGAGCCAATTGTGCTCTTCTCTTCTGCCCATATTCTTATGACCTGGCTTACTGAGCCTTCCAGAAGAAAATGTAAATGGGCTACATGAGCTTATGTACAGGATTCTCTCTTGAGGCCAAGAGGAGACATTTGTTTCCAGAGTAATTTACTTGTGGCTCCTCCTGAAGCAGATGAATAGGAAGAATTATTTAAATTAAAGCATCATGACACAGGTCACAGTGGGTTTCAGGTCCTCCTGGCCTTGCAGTTAATAACGAATTTGAGGCAGGCCATCCTGACACACATGTGAGAGAACGTGGGGGCCAGCTGATGCCAAAATCAGAGGTGATCTCTCCATGGACAGAGGTGCTGCAGACCCCAGGAGCTGACGTTCCCCTTGCACATGTGGGGATGTTCGTTTCACACATGTGGAGAAATTCCAGATCCTAGAAGACAGTCTGGCCAATGGAGAAAATAGCCTAGTTTATTCTTCAGTGCTAATGTGTAAATATTTAATGGTTTGCTTTGAGGCACAAACCTCTACTAATCATGCTGTTGGTATTTCCCAGTCACACCAGGATTGACAGTTAATTTATGTAGATCTTGATGTTAAGTTTCTCATGTAATTCTTTTCTCAATTTGTGTGGGTGTTTAAACAGATATTTATTACCAGGGTGGTATTTTTTTTTTTTAATCAAATCTTCCTTTGTCTTCAGTTTTTTCCTTAAGATGAAAAAAACTTCTTCAACACTTTCTTCTGTTAGTGTTCAGTAGTTCAGAAGATATTTTGTTGCACACTTTGTACAATGGAAAATTATTTTACAGATACTGTTTTGTAAACATACATTTGCAACTTTATTATTAATAATTAATGAATTTAGATGTTTTTGTATTTTAATTTTGACAGTCTGTACACATTAGAATAAAATAAAAAGAGGTTAAGATAATAACACTCACTGTTTTGGCATATTTAGGAACCTGTTTTATTCACTGGAACAATGAGGGAAAATCTGGATCCCTTTAATGAACATATGGATAACGAACTGTGGAATGCCTTAGAAGAGGTAATTTATTAATAGTAACTGTAATTAACTTGTTAGCATCTGTATGGAGAAGGAAATGGCACCCCACTTCAGTACTCTTGCCTGGAAAATCCCATGGACGGAGGAGCCTTGTAGGCTGCAGTCATGGGGTCGCTAGGAGTCCAACACGACTAAGCAACTTCGCTTTCACTTTTCACTTTCGTGCATTGGAGAAGGAAATGGCAACCTACTCCAGCGTTCTTGCCTGGAGAATCCCAGGGATGGGGGAGCCTGGTGGGCTGCCGTCTCTGGGGTCGCACAGAGTCGGACACGACTGAAGCAACTTAGCAGCAGCAGCAGCAGCAGCATCTGTATGTGTTGGTTTACATTTAGAGCATTGCAGATAATTAAGGGGAGTGTGTCAGTTTCACTGACTTCAGTAATAGGAAAACACTGATGACATGGGTATGCTTAAAAATGTGTGTATTGATGATGATGAAAATCAACAATATAATGTGATGTTTTTATTTTAGCTATTTTCCTAAAACCCTGAACAAATAGACACATTATCTTGTCCTTAGCAGAGTACTCAATTAGATGTTAAAACTGTGAGATCAAATTCTACTAGTGATCTAGTGAATTACTCCATTACACTCCAATATTCATTTTATTCCTCTGGTCTTAGGAAACATCTCCTAAGTGGAGACAATAGTAGTTTTTCCTTATTAACTAAAAGATAGAAACAAGATCATACTAATAAACTGTAGAAGTTTCATAGGAAAGTGTTTATAAAGGTAAATTATGTAGTCAGAATTAATGATGATTATTTATTGGCAAGCATGTCATTTTAATGCTGTAGCATGAATGCAGATAAGAGAACATGGGAACATCTGCTCAGCTTTATATGGGTAGGTTCATTTCTAGAGAATTTTCTGTTATTTGTGTCATGTTTTCCCTTGCTCCACTTCTTTGAATTTCCTCACCCTTGCATGAAAAGAAAATTTGACTATTAAGTTGCTGTCAGTTTGTGTTTTAATACAGACTATTTTGTGTATTTGCACTCCTTTTACAAATAAGTTCTACAGATGCCAGAAACCCTAGACTTCTTTTTTTTTAATTAATTTATTTTAATTGAAGGCTAATTACTTTACAATATTGTAGTGGTTTTGCCATACACAGTCTTTGCTTTTAAAAAGTAAGAATGATCATTCCTATACATTAACGATGAAAGATCAGAAAGAGAAGTTAAGAAAAACATCCCATTTACCATTGCAACAAAAAGAATAAAATAGCTAGGAATAAACCTACCTAAGGAGACAAAAGACCTGTACTCAGAAAACTACAAGGTACTGACAAAAGAGATCAATGATGATGCAAACCAGATGGAGGGATATACCATGTTCTTGGATTGGAAGAAACAATATTGTGAAAATGGCTATACTACCCAGAGATTCTACAGATTCAATACAATCCCTGTCAAATTACCAATGGCATTTTTTCATAGAATTAGAGCCAAGATTTTTGCAGTTTTAATGGAAACACAAAAGATTCCAAGTAGCCAAAGCAGTCTTAAGGAACAAAAACAAAGCTGGAGAAATTAGGTTCCCTGACTTCAGAATATATTATTGAGTTGGCAAAAAAGTTTATTACATAAGATTTTATGAAAAAAAAAAAAAAAAGGAACTTTTTCTCCAGTTCAATACAGAGCTTGAGTAATCAAGTTGGTATGGCACTGGCACAAAAACAGAAATACAGATCAATGGAGCAGGCTAGAGAGCCCAGAGATAAACTCACAAACCCGTGGTCAACTAATCTACGACAAAGGAGGCAAGAATATACAATGGATAAAAGGCGGTCTCTTCAGTAAGTGATGATGGGAAAACTGGACAGCTATGTGTAAAAGAGTAAAATTAGAACACTCCCTGATACCATATACAAAAATAAACTCAAAGTGGATTGAAAACCTAAATGTAAGACCAGCTACTAAAAGACTCTTAGAGGAGAACACAGGAAAAACACTACCTAAATAACTACTAAATGTTTGATGGATCTTTTCATTTTAGAGAAGTGTGGCATAATTTTTTAATCTTTTGTTGTTGTTGTTGTTGTTGTTACACAAATCTGAGAGATTGATTGTTTACTTTGGTTTGAATTGGTGTGTTTGTCATTTAGTGTCACCCTTCTAGGGAAGCTCTGAAATCTGTAATATACAGATGAACCTTGACTATGAACAGGCAGATTTGGAGGTATGACTGTTTCCAGCCAGTAATTCTGGTTTCTGAAGGATGTCACGACTGAGTCTTTATACACCCACCTTGCTTTTCAGCAGCATGTGGATTTTGTTTTCTTAAATTGAGTTGACTGCTTCAGTTTCTCCTGCCTGAAAAACAGTGCATCTCTGATTTCGTTTAAGTCTGTGAGTCTTTTACAGTAAAATTCTACAAGAGAAGAGGTGTGTAGAGCATTTAACCACTAAACGCAAATAACGATAGGATGATCCACTACTCTTGAATTCATAGGACAAATTTAATGGTGAAATTGGGACGTATCTTAAAAAAAAATAACTGGAAGTACTGGTAAATTATTTTTCTATTTGTTTCTCAGATTGAGACCATTTTTCACAGATTCTCAGGTAGCATTACTCTAGAATTTTAGAACATATTGTTCCATGGACAGAGAGGCAATCTAAATTATAAAAATGCTAAAGTAGTAGATAATCCTAAGATCTACGTCTTTTTAAACTACATCCGGAACTTTCTATAAAAAGAAGGAAATGTGAGTTTATTTCACAGAGTCAAGTGTGTGGTTTCCATATATTGCTTCTGGAATTAACCCTGTTAACTTTGGTGATATCACTTACAGAAATCATCCCACTATTATGTTTCTCTAGAAATTGATTCCTTCAGTTCAATTCAGTTCAGTCACTCAGTCATGTCTGACTCTTTGCGGCCCCATGAATCGCAGCACGCCAGGCCTCCCTGTCCATCACA
Organism: Bubalus kerabau; assembly: GCF_029407905.1. NCBI lineage: Eukaryota > Metazoa > Chordata > Mammalia > Artiodactyla > Bovidae > Bubalus > Bubalus kerabau. The sequence goes on from NC_073635.1 coordinate 74,217,963, forward strand.
AACTCCTGGAGTTCACTCAAACTCAAGTCCATCGAGTCAGTGATGCCATCCAGCCATCTCATCCTATGGTGTCCCCTTCTCCTCCTGCCCTCAATCCCTCCCAGCATCAGAGTCTTTTCCAATGAGTCAGTTCTTCATATGAGGTGGCCAAAGTACTGGAGTTTCAGCTTTAGCATCATTTCCTCCAAAGAAATCCCAGGGCTGATCTCCTTTAGAATGGACTGGCTGGATCTCCTTGCAGTCCAAGGGACTCTCAAGAGTCTTCTCCAACACCACAGTTCAAAAGCATCAATTCTTTGGTGCTCAGCCTTCTTCACAGTCCAACTCTCACATCCATACATGACCACAGGAAAAACCATAGCCTTGACTAGACGGACTTTTGTTGGCAAAGTAACGTCTCTGCTTTTGAATATGCTATCTAGGTTGGTCATAACTTTCCTTCCAAGGAGTAAGCATCTTTTAATTACATGGCTGCAATCACTATCTGCAGTGATTTGGAGCCCAAAAAAATAAAGTCTGACACTGTTTCCACTGTTTCCCCATCTATTTCCCATGAAGTGATGGGACCAGATGCCATGATCGTGGTCTTCTGAATGTTGAGCTTTAAGCCAACTTTTTCACTCTCCACTTTCACTTTCATCAAGAGGCTTTTTAGTTCCTCTTCACGTTCTGCCATAAGGGTGGTGTCATCTGCATATCTGAGGTTATTGATATTTCTCCTGGTAATCTTGATTCCAGCTTATGTTTCTTCCAGTCCAGCGTTTCTCATGATGTATTCTGCATATAAAGTTAAATAAGCAGGGTGACAATATACAGCCTTGACATACTCCTTTTCCTATTTGGAACCAGTCTATTGTTTCATGTCCAGTTCTAACTGTTGCTTCCTGACCTGCATACAGATTTCTCAAGAGGCAGGTCAGGTGGTCTGGTATTCCCATCTCTTTCAGAATTTTTCACAGTTTATTGTGGTCCACAGAGTCAAAGGCTTTGGCTTAGTCAATAAAGCAGAAATAGATGTTTTTCTGGAACTCTCTTGCTTTTTCCATGATCCAGAGGATGTTGGCAATTTGATCTCTGGTTCCTCTGCCTTTTCTAAAACCAGCTTGAACATCAGGAAGTTCATGGTTCCCTTATTGCTGAAGCCTGGCTTGGAGACTTTTGAGCATTACTTTACTAGCATTGATTCCTTATGACTATTTTAAAAGAAAACTTACCAAATCATTGATTGAAAAACATACAAATGTGATAAAGAAATAATTCCTCAAGGATCTGGATAAAGGGGTGATTTATCAGTCTAAGCTATTGTTGTTCAGTTGCTAAGTCACTTCTGACTCTTTGTGACCCCATGGGCTACAGCATGCCAGGCTTCCCTGTCCCTCACCATCTCCTGGAGTTTGCCCAAGTTCATGTCCATTGACTAGATGATGCCATCCAACCATCTCATCCTCTGTCTCCCTCTTCTGTTTCTGCCTTCAATGTTTCCCAGCATCAGGGTCTTTTCCAATGAGTCAACTCTTTGCATCAGGTGGCCAAAACATTGGAGCTTCAGCTTCAGCATCAGTCTTTCCAGAGAATATTCAGGGTTGATTTCCTTTAAGATTGACTAGTTTGATCTCCTTGTTTTCCAAGGGACTCTCAATAGTGTTCTCCAGTACCACAGTACAAAAGCATCGATTCTTCAGCATTCTTTTATTGTCCAGGTCTTGCATCTGTACATGACTACTGGAAAGACCATAGGTTTGATTATACAGACCTTTGTCAACAAAGTGATATATTTGCTTTTTAACATACTGTCTAGTTTTGTCATAGCTTTCCTTCCAAGAAGCAACCATCTTCTAATTTCAAGGCTACAGTTACCATCTGCAGTGATTTTTAAGTCCAAGAAGAAGAAATCTGTCACTGCTTCTATCTTTTCCCCTTCTATTTGCCATGAAATGATGGAACTGGATGCCATGATCTTAGTTTTCTTAATGTTGAGATTTAAGCCACTTTTTTCACTCTCTTCCTTCACCCCATCAAGAGATATCACTAAATCAATGAAATCAGTTTTTAAGCGAACCAGAAACCCTAGTTATTAATTTGCAAATGACGCCTAACTGGATATGTGAACCCAAACTCACAAAGTTAACTTGAGAATGAATAGCAGGGAACCAATATGTTTTCCTCTTTATGAACTTCAATTAAAAGTAAAAGATGGCTTAGAAAAATTTTTAAGGTCCTCTAGTCCTGTTTAGTCCTTCTTCTTTGGCAGAGATGGACACTCAGAAGGAAGACAGCCCTATGGATGCTGCCTGTCTCATTTTGGTTATTTTTCTAAATATGTTGAAAGTAATGTAATAAAAATTTGCCAACTTACTGTAAACTGATAAAAGTCCATCAGAAATTGATGCTATTGGGGTGCTAAAAAGCAAAGGCAGCTCCAAAAATATAACATGAGTAGTGCCTGAAGATGAAGCACTTTATCACTCAGAGGTTAAAAGATCATAGTAGATAAAACTCTGGAAATGAATCATTGATGTGTTGCTTCTGTTAAAAAGCAAAAACAAAACACGTTAGATACTGGGATTTGGAATTAAGAGTATAGTATGGGGGCTTCTGCAGTTGCTCAGTGATAAAGAGTCTGCCTGCAGTGGAGAAGTGGGATTGATCCCTGAGTTTGTAAGATTCCCTGGAGGAGGAAATGGTAACCCACCCCAATATGCTTGCCTGGGAAATCCCATGGACAGAGGAACCTGGCGGGCTGCAATCTATAAGCTCTATGACTTAGCAACTAAACAATAACAAAAATGTCCTGTCAAACTGGGAAGAAATCATGTGGTTAAATGTCTGGCATTGATAGTGTCTCTGTTAGGACACAAGTGTGTCTCATCACACAGGAAAGCAAGATACAGAAACCTGGGCATCAGCAACCTGTGCATCAGGAACCATGTTATTCGGTCCTTGCAGTGGCAACAGGTCTCATGTCCATTTCCCCAGGCTTTGTATTAGGTGAACTTCCTTAACTGCTGGCCCTGCTCTAGTGAAAGCTTTTCCCCATTTGTTGATTGCATTTCAGTGTCTCCTTCTGACCCACACCAGATTTTCTTTTTGAAAAGTAAGAAATTTCCACAAAATGTGGAAACCATCTGACCTCTGTGTTCCCCTCCTGTGAGGGGCATCAGCACCAACTACACAGAGTGCACACAGTGATGATGGAGACAGGGTGCCTTATAAGTCCAGATCTCTTCAAGAAAATCAGAGATAACAAAGGAACATTTCATGCAAAGATGGGCTTGATAAAGGACATAAATGGTATGGACCTAACAGACGCAGAAGATATTAAAAAGAGATGGCAAGAATACACAGAAGAACTGTACAAAAAAGATCTTCATGACCCAGATAATCACGATGGTGTGATCACTGACCTAGAGCCAGACATCCTGGAATGTGAAGTCAAGTTGGCCTTAGAAAGCATCATTACAAACAAAGCTAGTGGAGGTGATGGAATTCCGGTTGAGCTATTCCAAACCCTGAAAGATGATGCTGTGAAAGTGCTGCTCTCAAAATGCCAGCAAATTTGGAAAACTCAGCAGTGGCCACAGGACTGGAAAAGGTCAGTTTTCATCCCAATCCCAAAGAAAGGCAATGCCAAAGAATGCTCAAATTACCTCACAATCTCACACGCTAGTCAAATAATGCTTAAAATTCTCCAAGCCAGGCTTCAGCAATATGTGAACCGTGAACTTCCTGATGTTCAAGCTGGTTTTAGAAAAGGCAGAGGAACCAGAGTCAAATTGCCAACATCCGCTGGATCATGGAAAAAGCAAGAGAGTTCCAGAAAAACATCTATTTCTGCTTTATTGACTATGCCAAAGCCTTTGACTGTGTGGATCACAATAAACTGTGGAAAATTCTGAAAGAGATGGGAATACCAGACCACCTGACCTGCCTCTTGAGAAATCTGTATACAGGTCAGGAAGCAACAGTTAGAACTGGATATAGAACAACAGTCTGGTTCCAAATAGGAAAAGGAGTATGTCAAGGCTGTATATTGTCACCCTGCTTATTTAACTTATATGCAGAACACATCATGAGAAACGCTGGACTGGAAGAAACACACGCTGGAATCAAGATTACCGGGAGAAATATCAATAACCTCAGATATGCAGATGACACCACCCTTATGGCAGAAAGTGAAGAGGAACTCAAAAGCCTCTTGATGAAAGTGAAAGTGGAGAGTGAAAAAGTTGGCTTAAAGCTCAACATTCAGAAAACTACAATCATGGCATCCAGTCCCATCACTTCATGGGAAATAGATGGGGAAACAGTGGAAACAGTGTCAGACTTTATTTTTTTGGGCTCCAAAATCACTGCAGATGGTGACTGCAGCCATGAAATTAAAAGATGCTTACTCCTTGGAAGGAAAGTTATGACCAACCTAGATAGCATATTCAAAAGCAGAGACGTTACTTTGCCAACAAAAGTCCGTCTAGTCAAGGCTATGGTTTTTCCTGTGGTCATGTACGGATGTGAGAGTTGGACTGTGAAGAAGGCTGAGTGCCAAAGAATTGATGCTTTTGAACTGTGGTGTTGGAGAAGACTCTTGAGAGTCCCTTGGACTGCAAGGAGATCCAGCCAGTCCATTTTAAAGGAGATCAGCCCTGGGATTTCTTTGGAAGGAATGATGCTGAAGCTGAAACCCCAGTACTTTGGCCACATCATGCAAAGAGTTGACTCATTGGAAAAGACTCTGATGCTGGGAGGGATTGGGGGCAGGAGGAGAAGGGGAGGACAGAGGATGAGATGGCTGGATGGCATCACTGACTCGATGGACGTGAGTCTGGGTGAACTCCGGGAGTTGGTGATGGATAGGCAGGCCTGGCGTGCTGCGATTCATGGAATCACAAAGAGTTGGACACGACTGAGTGACTGATCTGATCTGATCTGATTATTTTCCCAAGCTCAAAAATAATCTGGAGTATTCTATACAGAGATGTATGGTTTTGAATAGTAATTATTTGTTCTCTTTTCCTTTAATTATAACTTTTTCAGTGCTTTCCTTTGTTTAAAATGTGATATGAATTCTTGGAGCCAGTTAATTTTATAAGAATATATCCTTTATACAATTACACTTAATAAGAAAACAGTTTTATATGTAAATTATTTATCCATATGAATTTAGTTTCCAATTTATAGGAACAGATATGTCACACAATTAGAGTCACTTATGCCTTCATTCATGTTGTTGCTGTTTGTCACGTCTGACTCTTCTGCAACCCAATGAACTACAGCCCGCCATGCTCCTCTGTCCATGGGATTTCTCAGTCAAGACCACTGGAGTGGTTGCAATTTCCTTAGCCAGGGGGTCTCACCCAGGATCGAACCCAAGTCTCCTGCTTGGCAGAAGGATCCTTTACCACTGAGCCACCAGGGAATCCCACCTTCATCCAGCCAGCAAATATCTACTGAGAGCTTGTCAGGCAATGTTGCAGATTCTGGGGCTGTCATAGTCATCAAGAGACAAAATGTCTGTCCTTTTGGAGCTTAAATTCTCCTGGAGAAGTTGAAAAACAAGCCAATGCATATGTTAAAAAATCTCAGTGCGAATACATGCAAAGGAGAAAAGTGAAGCAGAGCATGAAGAGGGGTGAGCTGATAGCATTATTAATAATGGGCAATATCTATTAATCTGTTACAAATTCTGCATGAACTGACTCATTTACTATTCTTCACAATGTTAGGAGGTACACACCTTTATAATTATGATATTATAGTCTTACTTAGAGTTTAGGAAGCTAAGATAGAGTAGGTTCAGGAATTTGCCCAGTTGGCACAGCCAGGCAAGACTTACCCCCAGGCTGCGTGGCTTCAAGTCTTCTCCAATTTGTTTTTGTTTGGCTGCAAAAAAAAAAAAAAAAAAGTCAACAAAGAGTCCAAAAGCAGTATTTGGGTGCAGTCTCAAAAATGAAAGAATGATCTTGGCTCATTTCCAAGGGAAACCATTTAGTATCACAGTAATCCAAGTCTATGCCCCAAACACTAATGCCAAAAAAGCTGTAGTTGAACAGTTCGATGAAGACCTACAAGACCTTCTAGAACTAAAACCAGAAAACATGTCTTCTTCATCATAGGGGACTGAATACAAAAGTAGGAAGTCAAGAGATACGTGGAGTAACAGGCAAGTGTGGCCTTGGAGTACAAAATGAAGCAGGCCAAAGGCTAACAGGGTTTTTCCAAGAGAACATGCTGGTCATAGCCAACATCCTCTTCTAACAACATGAGACAGCTCTACACATGGACGTCACCAGATAGTCAATACCAAAATCAGATTGATTATATTCTTTGCAGCCAAAGATGGAGAAGCTCTATACAGTCAGCAAAAACAAGACCAGTAGCTGGCTGTGGCTCAGATCATGAACTCCTTAGTGCAAAACTCAGGCTTAAATGGAAGAAAGTAGGGACAATCACAAGGAATTCCAATGTGACCTAAAACTAATCCCTTACAAATTATACAGTGGAAGTGACAACTAGATTCAAGGGATTAGTTCTGATAGACAGAAGTGCCTGAAGATCTATGGACACAGGTTTGTAACACTCTACAGGAGGTGGTGAAAAAAACCATCCCCAAGAAAAAGAAATGCAACAAGGCAAAATGGTTGTCTGAGAAGGCCTTACAACTAGCTGAGAAAAGAAGAGAAGCAAAAGGCAAAGGAGTACAGGAAAGATATACGCATCTCACTGAAGAGTTCCAAAGAATAGCACAGAGAGATAAGAAAGCCTTCCTAAGTGATCAGTGCAAAGAAATAGAGGAAAGCAATAGAAAAGGAAAGACTTGAGATCTCGTCACCAAAATTAGCAATACTAAGGGAACATTTCCTGCGAGGATGGGCACAATAAAAGATAGAAACAGTATGGATATAAAAGAAGCAGAAGATATTAAGAAGAGGTGGCAAGAATACGTGGAAGAACTATTTTTATAAAAGGTCTTAATGACACAAATAGCCACAATGGTGTGATCACTCAGTTAGAGACAAGACGTCCTGGAGTGTGAAGTCAAGTGGGCCTTAGGAGGCATCATGATGAAGAAAGCTAGTGGAGATGATGGAATTCCAGCTGATCTATTTCAAATGGGTGAACATATCTCCACTCATCAACAGAAAAATGGATTAAAGATTTACTGAGCATGGCCCTGCCCTTCAGAACAAGACCCAGTTTCCCCCTGTCAGTCTCTCCCATCAAGAAGCTTCCAAAAGCCTCTTATCCTTCTCCATGCAGACAGAATGAAAACCACAATCACAGAAAACTAACCAATCTAATCACATAGACCTTGTCTAACTATGAAACTATGAGTCATGCCCTTTAGGGCCACCCAAGACGGATGGGTCATGGTGGAGAGTTCTATAAAATGTGGTCCACTGGAGAAGGGAATGGCAAACCGCTTCAGTATTCTTGCCTAGATAACCCCATGAACAATATGAAAAGGCAAAAAGATAGGACACTGAAAGATGAGCTCCCCAGGTTGGTAGGTGCTCAATAATCTACTGGAGATCAGTGGAGAAATAACTCCAGAAAGAATGAAGAGACAGAGCCAAAGCAAAAGAAGTACCCAGATGTGGATGTGACTGGTGATAGAAGCAAGGTCCAATGCTGTAAAGAGCAATATTGCATAGGAAACTGAAATGTTAGGTCCATGAATCAAGGCAAGTTGGAAGTGGTCAAACATGAGATGGCAAGAGTGAACATCGGCATTTAGGGAATTGGGGAACTAAAATGGACTGGAGTGGGTGAATTTAACTCAGATGACCATTATATCTACTACTGTGGGCAAGAATCACTTCAAAAAAATGGAGTAGCCATCATAATCTACAAAAGAGACTGAAATGCAGTACTAGGATGTAATCTCAAAAATGACAGAATGATCTCTGTTCGTTTCCAAGGCAAACCATTCAATATCATGATAATCCAACTCTATGCCCTCAACAGTAATGCTGAAGAAGCTGAAGTTGAATGGTTCTATGGAGACCTACAAGAACTTTTAGAACTAACACCCCAAAAGATGTCCTTTTCATTATAGGGGACTGGAATGAAAAAGTAGGAAGTCAAGAAACACCTGGAGTAACAGGCAAATTTGGCCTTGGAGTACAGAATGAAGCCGGGCAAAGGCAAATAGAGTTTTGCCAAGAGAAGACACTGATCATAGGAAACACCCTCTTCCAACAAGACAAGAGAAGACTCTACACAGGGACATCACCAGATGGTCAACACCAAAATCAGATTGATTATATTCTTTGCAGCCAAAGATGGAGAAGCTCTAAACAGTTAGGAAAAATAAGACTGGGACGTGGCTGTGGCTCAAATCATAAACTCCTTATTGCCGAATTCAGATTAAATTCAAGAAAGCAGGGAAAACCACTAGAGCATTCAGGTATGACCTAAATCAAATCCCTTACAATTATACAGTAGAAGTGAGAAATAGATTTAAGGGACTAGATCTGATAGGGTACCTGATAAACTATTGACAGAGGTTCATGACATCGTACAGGAGACATGGATCAGGACCATCCCCAAGAAAAAGACATGCAAAAAAGCAAAATGGCTGTCTGAGGAGGCCTTACACATAGCTGTGAAAAGAAAAGTGGAAAGCAAAGGAGGAAAGGAAATATATAAATATCTGAATGCAGAGTTCCAAGGAATGGCAAGGAGAGATATGAAAGCCTTTCTCAGTGTTCAATTCAAAGAAATAGAGGAAAACAATAGAATGGGAAAGATTAGAGATCTCTTCAAGAAAATTAAAGATACCAAGGGAACATTTCATGCAAAGATGGGCTCGATAAAGGACAGAAATGGTATGGACCTAACAGAAGCAAAAGATATTAAGAAGAGGTGGCAAGAATACAAAGAAGAACTGTACAAAAAAGATCTTCATGACCCAGATAATCACAATTGTGTCATCACTCATGTAGATCCAGACATCCTGGAATGTGAAATCAAGTGGGCCTTAGGAAGCATCACTAAGAACAAAGCTAATGGAGGTGATGGAATTCCAGTTGAGCTATTTCAAATCGTAAAAGATGATTCTGTGAAAGTGCTGCACTGAATATGCCAGCAAATTTGGAAAACTCAGCAGTGGCCACAGGACTGAACAAGGTCAGTTTTCATTTCAGTCTTAAAGAAAGGTCATGCCAAAGAATGCTCAAACTCTGCACAATTGCACTCATCTCACACACTAGTAATGTAATGCTTATAATTATCCAAGCCAGGCTTTAACAATATGTGACTGTAAACTTCCAGATGTTCAAGCTGGTTTTAGAAAAGGCAGAGGAACCAGAGTTCAAATGGCCAACATCTGCTGGTTCATCAAAAAAGCTAGAGTTCCAGAAAAACATCAATTTCTACTTTGTGACTCTGCCAAAGCCTTTGACTGTGTGGATCACAATAAACTATGGAAAATTCTGAAGGAGATGGAAATACCAGTCCACCTGACCTGCCTCTTGAGAAATCTGTATGCAGGTCAGGAAGCAACAGTTAGAATTGGACATCGAACCAGAGACTGGTTCCAAATAGGAAAAGTAGTACATCAAGGCTGCATATTGTCACCCTGCTTATTTAACTTATATGCAGAGTATATCATGAGAAATGCTGGGCTGGAAGAAGCACAAGCTGGAATCAAGATTTCCAGGAGAAATATGAATAAATTCAGATATGCAGGTGACACCACCCTTATGGCAGAAAGTGAACAAGAACTAAAGAGCCTCTTGATGAAAGTGAAAGAGGAGAGCAAAAAACTTGGCTTAAAGCTCAACATTCAGAAAACGAAGATCATGGCATCCGGTTCCATCACTTCATGGGAAATAGATGGGGAAACAGTGGTAGACTTTATTTTTGGGGGCTCCAAAATCACTGCAGATGGTGACTGCAGCCATGAAATTAAAAGACGCTTACTCCTTGGAAGGAAAGTTCTGACCAACTTAGCATATTAAAAAGCAGAGACGTTACTTTGCCAACAATGGTCCATGTAGTCAATGCTATGGTTTTTCCTGTTGTCACGTATGGATGTGAGAGTTGGACTATAAAGAAAGCTGAGCACTGAAGAATTGATGCTTTTGAACTGTGGTGTTGGAGAAGACTCTTGTGAGTCACTTGTACTGCAAGGAAATCCAACCAGTCCATCCTATAGGAAATCAGTCCTGAATATTCATTGGAAGGACTGATCTTGAAGCTGAAACTCCAGTACTTTGGCCACCTGATGCAAATAACTGACTCATTTGAAAAAAGCCTGATGCTGGAAAAGATAGAAGGCAGGAGGATAAGGCGTCAACAAAGGATGACATGGTTGGATGGCCTCACTGACTCAATGAACATGAGTTTGAATAAACTCTGGGAGTTGGTGATGGACAGGGAGGCCTTCTGTGCTGCGGTCCATGGGGTTGCAAAGAGTTAGACATGACAGAGCGACTGAACTGAACTGAACTGATTTCAAATCCTAAAAGATGATGCTGTTCAAGTGCTGCACTCAATATGCCAGCAAATTTGGAAGACTCAACAGTGGCCACAGGACTGGTAAGATCAGTCTTCATTCCATTCCCATAGAAGGGCAGTGCCAAAAAAATATTCAAATTACCACACAGTTGCACTCATTTCCCATGCTAGCAAGGTAATGCTCAAAATCCTTCACGCTAAGCTTCAACTGTATATGAACCAAGAACTTCCAAATTTCCAAACTGGATTTAGAAAATCCAGAGAAACTGGATATCAAATTGCCAACATCCACTGGATCATTGAAAAAGCAAAAGAATTCCAGAAAAACATCTGCTTCATTGACTACACTATAGCCTTTGACTGTGTGGATCACAACAAACTGTGGAAAATTCTTAAAGAGATAAGAATACTGGATCACCTTACTTGCCTCCTGCGAAACCTGTATGCAGGTCAAGAAGCAACAGTTAGAACCAGACAGGGAACAACTGGTTCCAAAGCAACAATTTGGACTGGTTCCAAATTGGGAAAGGAGTACATCAAGGCTATATATTATCACCTTGCTTATTTGACTTATATGCAGAGTACATCATGCGACATGCCAGGCTGGAGGAAGCTGGCATCAAGATTGCTGAGAGAAATGTCAATGACATCAGATATGCACCTGACACCACCCTAGTGGTAGAAAGTGAAGAGGAACTAAAGAGCTTCTTGATAAAAGTGAAAGAGGAGTGTGAAAAAGCTGGCTTAAAGCTCAACATTCAAGAAACTAAGATCATGGCATTCTATCTCATCACTTCATTGCAATATATGGGGAAATAGTGGAAAAAATGACAGACATTATTTCCAAAATCACTGCAGATGGTGACTGCAGCCATGAAATTAAAAGATGTTTGCTCCTGGGAAAAGGAGTTATTACAAACCTAGACAGAATATTAAAAAGCAGAGACATCACTTTGCCAACAAATTCTATGTAGTCAAACATATGGTTTTCCCAGTAGTCATGTACCAGTGTGAGAGCTGGACCATAAAGAAGGCTGAGTGCTGAAGAACTGATGCTTTTGAACTACGGTTCTGGAGAAGATTGTTGTGAGTCCCTTGGACCACAAGCAGATAAGGAAAGTCAGTCCTAAAGGAAATCAACCCTGAATTTTCCTTTGAAGGACTGATGATGAAGCTGAAGCTCCAGTACTTTGGCCACCTGATGTGAAGAGATGACTCATTGGAAAAGACCCTGATGCTGGAAAAGATGGAATCAAGTTAAGAAGGGTACGAAAGAGGACAAGATGGTTGGATGGCATCGCTGACTTAATGGACATGAGTTTGAGCAAACTCCAAGCAATAGTGAAGGGCAAGGAACCCTGGTGTGCTGCTGTCCATGCGGTTGCAAAGTGTTGGACACGACTCAGTGACAACAACAGCAACCTGTATCCATATGCTGGGGGAATAAGATGTTGTGTTTTATTTTTCATGTGTTATTATTCACTACAATGCATTTATGACACTGAAGAGAATGCACTGGATTGGTCCACTATTTATAGGATTAAACTTGGAAAAGAACCATCATTAGAATGGGCTCCAGGATTACTAATGTATAAGGGGCAGTTTGCCATTGTTTGAAACTTGCATACATTAAACTTCAGAAAATAGTAAAGGGCCAATAAGACTATATCTCCAGAGAACCAGATTTTCTGTAAAATTTTGGAAAGTTTTTCTCTAGTGTACCAATTCCTATGCAAAATGTACTTTGGGAAACTTGACTCAATCATAAAGATCCTTTTAACTTTTCTGTTTAAATCACATTGGGAGAAATAGCTTCACTTTTTGAGAGACTTCCCTAAGTAACCCCTAGGTGGGGTTTCTGGTGGATATCCTGTGATGGGAATGGGGGACACTGAGATCTTTCTGTCCTGACTTGACTCCACCATCTTTCTCAGTGAACATTCACTGGAAGGAGCTCTCCCCATCACCTGGGTGTACATTTAAGATACTTAAAGATGTCAAAGCTCTAGTGTCTAAGAGGTTTGTCTACTTCAGTAGCAATTTGCTTGGAAAAATGTCATTCTTTCTGTATCCACAGGTACAACTTAAAGAATCCATTGAAAGTCTTCCTGCTAAAATGAATACTGAATTAGCAGAATCTGGCTTGAACTTGAGTGTCGGTCAGAAACAACTGGTGTGCCTTGCCAGGGTTCTTCTCAGGAAGAATCAGATATTGATTCTAGACAAAGCCACATCATATGTGGATCCAAGGTATGAAGCTGAACCCCAGTAAATCTTGAATCTGACTTGTAAATGTGGTAAATGGAAAACATTTAGTGAATCTTCTAAATGTTTCTAAGTGCTCGCTTGGCCTCATGGATATCTGTTGATAATATTAATTCCAGAAAACAAAGGATAAAACCAAGACATGCTATATGGTGTCAATGTTGTTATGAGGCATCATAAGAGAGCTGAATTCCTAAATCCAGCTCCTGATAGTTTCAAGCAATTTGGAGGGAAGACTAATTTTCCATCATTTTATGAAAAATAGTAAATTTCTAAGTAGACTGTTTATACTTAGTTTTTTAGGAACAAGACTATATGTTAAAGTATTGATTTTTAAAAACATTGTAAAAATATCATAGGATATTTTTAAGTCTTAAGTCTGCTTTTCCTGTCTTTACTGAATTAAATCAACTTCTTTGTTTCTAGAACTGATGAGTTAATACAAAAAAGAATTCGTGAGAGATTTGCCCAGTGCACTGTGCTGACCATTGCACACAGGTTGAGCACCGTTATTGACTGTGATTGGATAATGGTAAGACCCTCTCCATTTTAGCTGTTTCCATTTATGTTCAATTTTCAATGTATCCTTCCTTGTAAAATTTGATAGGAACCTCCATTAATGTTTCTCTTAGTTTCTTCTCTCATTCCTGAAAATTACTCAAGTACTTAACTATACTTTTAGAATGTACTATTAAATAATATATCCAATAATCTTATATTTTCATAATAAAAGTTTATTTGAGTTGTCATTTCTTTATGATGGCCAACTGTTAAAATATTCCAAACCCAAGTTACAGCTCCATATTTTAGTGGGGAGGAACTCAGTCATTTTCACTGTGTCATAGTTGTTTCAGCATTTTTGGAGTCCCTTATCAAAAAAAATAGCTCGAACTTAGACTGCCAGGAAGCTGATGGCTAAAGTTGTAGAATTTCTCAGGAGTCCGTGAGAAGAAACGGCCTAATGAGAAAAACAGTATTTTTTAACTGAAAGGATTTAATATAAGAAATGTGTTACATAGGGATTAGAGGGCTAGAAAAGTGAAACACTGGGGTAATGATTTTAGAAAACAGCTACCATATCCTCGGACAGATCTCCAGACCTGAGAACTCGGAAGAGAGGCCCTAAAGAATTGATGCTTGGACCTCTGAGGAGAGGTCACTGCCCTGTTGCTGGTCACATTTGTGAGGGGGCAGGATGGGGCTGGTTCTCCAGGTGCTAATAGCCGGGAGCTGGAGTCAGGTCCCAGTGCTGAGGTGATGCTAGGAGCAGAATCAGGTAGCATATTAGCTGTTTCCCACTTTCAGTCTTCCTCTAGTGCCCCCTACTGGCAACCTAACAAAGGCCACCGGGCAAAAGAGTCTGAACTGTTGCAGTGACTTGCAGAGACCCAGCTTCTGCATCACAGATGAGAGTTTGGAAAGAAAGGCAAATCAGGGATGAGAGACTAACCAAACAACCAGCAAGTCTCTTAACAATAGCTCTGTTCTTTACACACAGCAAGCTCCAAGCTTTGGTCTCTGGATTTCTGTCTAGTATCTTCCTTTCAGGTTTCGTTGGCTCTTTCTTCCTTAGTAATTTAATATTTCCTTCCTTAGCTTTATTTCCTTCCTCCATCTCTTCCTTTTCTCTCTCTTTTCCGTTTTATCTCTTTCCTTGTCCTTTCCCTCTGTTGCTTGCTCAGTTTCAATAAATGAGAAATGGGATGTGGCTTTATAACATAAGAAAAGCATTCCTCAAAGGAAAAACTCTGGCAGCAAATAATCTCAGGGAATGCAAAATACTTTAAGACATTTTGATGGTCCATACAAAACAGGTAATAATCACTAATGGCTGATCAGTAATACCCACAGTTCCTTGTGTCTAAGGATAATAGTACCATCTCTTTTGACTTCTTCAGCAGCTTCTGGAATATCACCTCCTGTCCTTACGCCACATGCATTGTCAGATGGGATCATCAGTGGGGCACTGACTAGATATCAGGCTGTCAGCATTGAGGCAGTGCTTGTAGTCTCACTCCCCAAGCTGGACGTGCCTCCCTCTGGGAAGGCAGATGACAGGAGTGGGGCGTCCCCAGCCAAAAGGATGCTCTAGGCTCCAAGCAGTGTGTCTGGCTACCCGGACTAGACATCACGGTAGGAAGCAGGCTCTACCTGCAGACTTTCATGAGAGATGGGGTGGCATTCAAGACTGACCAACAGTGACTCTTAATTTCTAGAAATGTTTTGCGTCAGGCATCCTTAGTCCTTCATTTTGTGTTCTTGAATGCTAATTGGAAAAGTAACCTTTCATTTTTAGTTTTTACCTGTCACTTTGTTGGTCTTACCTCTCAACATTGTATTTCAAAGACTGTCCCCCAATGCACCATTTTTCCACAACAAATAAATGATGCTGTGAAATGTACCTGTTTCAAGCCCTTTGTCAGGTTTTAGACATAGCAGCAGAAAGATGGCTTGATCTGCAGCTCAGTTAAGTGTCTGTTCAATTAAATTCTTTGTTCCCAAATGTACCCTGAATATTTATTTTTGGTTTTGGTATTACAGAATTAATGGCATTCATGGTAATAGATTCTTTTTATTGTCTAATTCTTAGAAGTACTGTCAGCTTGAAATGTGTGGTTGGTTAGAGAAACTGAAGAAGGCAGAATTTGGAGGACATGTCGCCTGGTCAATCCTAAAGTGTTATCACTCAGCACCTGATCTGCAGATGTGAACATCTATACCCTCTCAACCAGTCAGCATTCTTAATATTATCAAATACATTCATTTTTTAAATGCTTTACTTACTGGTTTGTTGTTCAGTCACTCAGTCATGTCCGACTCTTTGCAACCCCATGGACTGCAGCATGCCAGGCTTCACTGTCTTTTGCTATCTCCCAGAACTCACTCAAACTCATGTTCATTGAGTTGGTGATCCCATCCAACCATCTTACATTCTGTTGTCCCCTTCTCCTCCTTCTCCCAATCTTTCCCATCATCAGGGTCTTTGCCAGTGAGTTGGCTTATTGCATCAGGTGGCCAAAGTATTGGGGCTTCAGCTGCAGCATCAGTCCTTCCAGTGAATATTCAGGGTTGATTTCCTTTGGGATTGACTGGTTTGATCTCTTGCAGTCCAGGAGACTCTTAAGAGTCTTCTCCAGCACCACAGTTCAAAAGCATCAATTCTTAGACTGGCACCCAGCCTTGTTTATGGTCCAACTCTTACATCCATACATGACTTCTGGAAAAACCATAGCTTTGACTAAATGGGCCTTTGTCAGCAAAGCAATGTCTCTACTGTTTAATACACTGTCTAGGTTTGTCATAACTTTTCTTCCAAGGAGCAAGTGTCTTTTACTTACCAATATCTCCTGGTAAGGAGGTTATAAATTTCTATAATCTCAAATTTTTTCTCTCTTGGTCAATGTCTATGAACAAATATTTAAAGTAGTTTCATGAAGCAGTGCACTGCCCGTCCCTCCCCAACTTTCTAGTTTTGTCTTACTCTGTTCTCCCTCCTTCCTTTACAGCTAAAACCACACTGATGGTCTTTCAGTTCTCCAAATTCAATATTCACTCTCTTATAATGTGCCCTCTCTAGACTGTTGGCTTAGTCTAAGGTGCCTGCAGTGGAAATGGTGAGATAGTGGGGCCTGAGCTAGATAAGGAAGTGGAGCCAAGTGGACTGTGTGATGGATTGAACATGGGATCTAAGAGCAGAGAGAGAGGTTGACACTGGTTTATGGGTGCAGAGACTGAGCATCTGGGCGAATGGGGAAGATGGAGGGAGAAGGGAAAGGCAAGGGTTCTCTTTGGAGCCTGTCACCTTTGTGATGAATGACCTTGTTTCCAGGAAAGGATCTTACCCTTCACTGTGGAGCTGCTCTTCCCACTCCTGTGTTGGGAGACCTTCAGTTTAAGGTTCGCTGGTTGAGGTCATCAGTGATGTCATGGGAAGGTCCCACCAGGAGATGTAAGCTTGGCCCTGTGTTTACATCTCAGTCTGAGCTGGTTGTGGTTGCTGACTCCTCTGGTAGGAATAACAGGATTAGACCTCAGAGCACCAAGAGACAGGCATCCCCCAGCTTCAGGGTTGGGGACTGTCCTCTGTGCTCCATTCACCCCAGGTGTAAAGCTTGTATGTTATTCTAGAGCTTCTAATTACCAGTTGGCTTTCAATGCAGCAAAAACATCACAAATAATGTTCTCTCTCAAACCTTCAATTTTTGAGGCAAACTTATTTTTATTGCTTGCTTTAGAACTATAGACATACCTTGTTTTATTGTGCTTCCCAGATACTGCATTTTTTACAAATTGAAAGCTTGTCATAAACCTGCATTGAGCAAGTCTATAGGCACCATTTTTCCATCAGCATTTGCTTATTCCATGTCTTTGTGTCACCTTTTGGTAATTATCACAATATATCAGACATTTTCACTATCAATGCAGTTGCTTTGGTGATCCGTAACATCAATGATCTTTGATATTACTACTATGACTTACTGAAGTCTCTGATGATGGTTAATATGTTTTAGCAATGCCTTATTTTTAAGTTAAGGTCTGTAAATTATTTTTTTTTCAGACATAATGCTATTGCACACATGCTTGGTTATAGTATAGTGTAAACATAACTACTATATGCCCTGGAAAACCAGAGAATTCACGTGACTCACTTTACGGCAATATTCAGTGTATTCTGGTGTTCTGAAACTGAACCTGGAATAGCTCTGAGGGATGCCTATACCAGTTCCTTTCTGGAAAGCAAGTGATTGTTTGTTCTGAAAGCTTTAAGGATATAAAGAGAAGCCAATCTGCTGCAAAGCCTGATGCTTCACAGGGAGGGCTGCTAGCCTGGGGGAGGGGCTTGGGGAAGTGACAGATGCTGACGAAGGAGGGGCATAACCAACAGCGCTGTCACCATAGAGTCCTGTCACTGCAGGTGTTAAGGTGTAATAATTACATATTGTTGCACCGATGAATACTTAGGCACAAAAATAGATGGATATTTTCTTTTATTCTGTTTTTTAAAATGAAGAGCCTAACTCGTAAAAATATATTTTTGTTACAAAAAGGCAATAAATGTGCAAGGTAAAAATAGGAAAAAATTTTTTAAATCTCATAAAGGGAAGATTACAAAATATGCACCACCAGAAAGTAACAGTTGTATAGTGGTATAATATTATTTGGATAAAATTATAACTATTAATAGTTTGATAATTAGTCTTATGCAAAACAGAGAGAAAATCAGCAGAATTTTTATAGCAACAATATATTCTTAAAATCCCCCATGTCATGAATTAATTTTCTATAGCACGGTTTTAATAGCTGCCTAAAATTTCATCTTAGAGATCGAGTATAATTAATCTGAAATCTTGACATAATATGGGCTTCCCTGGTAGCTCAAACTGTTAAGAATCTGCCTGCAATGCAGGAGACCCAGGTTTGATCCCTGGATCAGGAAGATCCCCTGCAGAAGGGAAGGGCTATCAACAGAGGAACCTAGCAGGCTACAGTCCATGGGGTCGCAAAGAGTCAGACATGACTGAGCAACTAACACTTTCACTTTAGAGATTATATATTTTTTAAATTGTCACTTTTATTCAAAAATCTTGAAATGATTAGATGGATATGGTTTTGCTTAGTGTAAGTGAACAAGAGAAAAGGCTTGTTGGGAAACAACTGTGACCCAGTTAATAGCTTTGTGTATGTGTTCCCTCTCTGGATGGATTTACCCAGTTTTAGTTTGTTAAACCATTTCAGAATTTTATTTTCCAAAGAAATTCTCTTAATTTTAAGTATCTTAAAGATGTCATAACAGCATCTAAGTTATGATTAAGCATAAAAGTCATAACAGCAACTAAGTCAATTGTCCTCATTTGCTCCAAAATAGCGGAGAAAGACAGACAAATTAGAAATCCTTTTTCTCCTAAGACTCACTACTGTCTCTACATTAGAGAGTTCTTACTGCAGACTTTAGGATTAGCTGGGTGCTTGTGACCTGTTTTCTCTGCATCCAATAGCACAGCTGTTGCCTCCAATTCCTGCACACTGCAGTCTTCATGTCACCTGAATTCTCCCTAGAACCATGAACAAAGAAGCACGTGAATATCTGCACTTGCGTTAACAGTATTGTTGTCTGTGGTCAACATTTTCATTGTCTGCAGCTAGACAATTCTTTGGAAATGAATGATGAAGAACCAAAACCAGGGACAGGAAACTCAGATTCCACCTCTTTTGTTTATAGTCAGTCTTATGATGTTATGTTCTTTATGTTTCTTCCTCAACACAAACCTCTTCTCAGTAGAATTTTTCCCAGAGAAATCAAAACCAGAAACTGTTGTAATATCCCCACTTGGAAAGCACAAAACAGCTCATACCTAACTAGAGTTTTACTTAAGTCTGTTTTTCACCTTCATGGAACATTTCTTTCAGAAGCCTACATGGCTGCAATTAGAATATTTCAGAAGTGGAAACTCCTTCAAAAACTCCAAAAGATTTCACTCACGTTTTCAAAGGAAAATAACTAATATGGATGTAGAAAGCACACTTGGGGAGAAGAGATTACTTTAAGAGGGGAGTGCTTATGAGCAAAGGCAGCAGATTGAGGAAAGTGACTGTGGAGGTGACCGTGAGCCAGCCTTCATCATCCGCCTGGTGAGAGACTAACTTATTATTTAAAGATCTAGGAAAGGATTTTGAGTTAATACTTGCCATGTTGCCCCGTCACTGAGAAAATCGCGGGCACCCATGTCACCAGTGAGGGACCCACGATGCAAGTTTGGACAGCTGTCCCTGTGTCATCACCTGGCGACCAGAAACAGATATGACACAGACCTTCCCCTTGCAGCTCTACTTGTCGATAAGTGGGGCTCCCTCTCTACTGTTGTCATCATTTCTTATGGGGCTTTAACTCCATCCTCTCCCGCCCCTCACCTCTCCATGCACTCACCCACCTCTCCTTGCATTCCTCTTTTTCACTGATGGCATCTTGCCAATGAATGGATCAAGTTATCTTGCAGTTGCTGCTGCTGCTGCTAAGTCGCTTCAGTCATGTCCAACTCTGTGCAACCCCATAGACGGCAGCCCACCAGGCTCCCCCGTCCCTGGGATTCTCCAGGCAAGAACACTGGAGTGGGTTGCCATTATCTTACAGTGGGTCCATTTAATTTTTCTGTCTAGACAGCTACCAGGAATATCTGCACATAAACAGGTTTGATAAACACATCTTCACTGAACTTATGTAACTCACTTACTTGTCCAACATAATGTGTTTTTACTTAACCTACTAGAGCTTGATAAGTAATTCAAGATTGGATTTCCTGGAGAGATCCTGGGGTTCAGGGATTATTATCACACCAATTTTAATGTGTGATTTAGTTTATAGTTTAACTTGTGTTACAGAAACGGTGGGGGCATATGGGAAAGTATATGAGATTTTTCTTATAAGGGATGAAAAAAATCCAAAACCATACCTATTTTTCTGTACACGAAGAGAATTTAGATTTGCTTTATGTTTATTTGTTCTGAAATATCTGGAATCTTTGATCAAGCTTCTGCTGCTAAGTCACGTCAGTTGTATCCTACTCTGTGCGACCCCATAGATGGCAGCCCATCAGGCTCCCCCATCCCTGGGATTCTCCAGGCAAGAATCCTGGAGCGGGTTGCCATTTCCTTCTCCAGTGCATGAAAGTGAAGCCTTTCAGTCGTGTCCAACTCTTTGCGACCCATGGACTGCAGCCTACCAGGCTCTTCCATCCATAAGATTTCCCAGGCAAGAGTACTGGAGTGGGTTACCATTGCCTTCTCCTTTGATCAAGCTAGTAAATGTAAAAGTTAAGTTGGTAAAATTCTGTTTCCAGCTATTTTTCAGTCTATGTCTCATCTTAGCTCTTATAGCCCCTAACGTCTTGCCTTTTAAGTTTAATTACATCCAATTTATTTTTGCTTTTATTTCTTTTGCTTTGGGAGACTGATCAAAGAAAATATTGCTGTGATTTATGTCAAAGTGTTCTCTACCTGTGTTTTCCTTTTGTTTTATAGTACCCAGTCTAATCTTAGGTCTTAAAACTATTTTGAGTTTATTTTTATGTGTAGTATGAGGGAGTATTCTAATTTCTTTCATTTCCAGGTATGCAGCTTTCCCAGAACTATCTAGCAAAGAGACTGTCTTTTCTTCAATATATATTCTTACCTAATCTTTCATAGATTAATTGAACACAGATATTTGGAGACTTGTATTTTAAAACTGCAGTTTTTCTTCTGCAACATCAGGAGGAACAGTTATATTCTATCTATGCTATGCTTAAGTAAAATTGCACATTCAGGGCATCTAAATTGACATGCCTAATTGACATATAGAAAATTCATCATGTGGATGAGACATTCAATTATTCTTGGACTCTTTTGAGAAAGGTGCTCTTAACAATGATTCACAGTATAAGCAAAAGATTAATAGGAATATGACCTTTGTGAGACTTAAAAAATGGTTCCAATTAAATACAAAGGATGAAGTTAACTGCAATACCTACGTGTAGAAAAAATAACTTGTGTCTTGTTTAGAGTTCCAGCATATTCTCTTCCTTTTTTAAAAAAATAATATTATGAATTTATTTTTGGCTGTGCTGGGTCTTCTTTGCTGTTTGGGCTTTTCTCTAGTTGTGGCAAATTGTGGTGCATGAACTTATTTGCTCCACAGCATGTGGGGTCTTCCTGGACTAGGGATCAAACCTGGGACTCCTGCATTGGCAGGCAGATTCTTTTACCACTAAGCCACCAGGTAAGCCCATACCACATATTCTCTTTAGATATATTTATTCTAAGTATGACCTAAATGAAGAATTAAATTCCACTTCACATCAGAACTATGTTTGTAGTTCTATTATTTGGGTCAATTGTTTCAGGTACTTTTCCCCCCTCCATAACCATTAACCAAGGTCACTCAAAAGTAGAAAGGCAGAGTTAAGAGCCCCTTCCTCTCCCTTTCAATTTCCAATTAGCAGGTTTGTTAATTAGCAATAAAAGGGGTGAAAGGCAAGCAGCTTAAGAAAGAAAGAGAAAGAAGCAAAAAAAGGTAATTTGTGAAAACAGATTCAGATCCTAGGCAGTTCAGGTTGGACTGCCCCATGTGTTGTTCAGGCTGTGATCACTTCAATTTGGAGCTCAATTTCTTATTTGCTTTTATAGACTTATCCAAAAAGAAAACTGGATTTCTAGAAATTCCTTCTGTGCAGAGTAGTTCTGCAAAAGCTGCTTATATATCAGCTACTGTTGCCAGCCTTCCACTCTCATAATAATAAACTACAGCCACAGCCAACTTCAAGAAGCATCTTAACCGCTTGGACAAGGGATTCTGCCCCTCTTGTTGTTGTTCAGTCACTCAGTCTCTAGGTTTCTAATCCTTTGTGACCCCATGGACTGCAGGACTCCAGACTTCCCTGTCCTTCGATACTTACTGGAGTTTGCTCAAACTCATGTCCATTGAATTGGTGATGCCATCCAGCCATCTCATACTCTGCCATCCCCTTCTCCTCCTGCCTTCAAACTTTCCCAGCATCAGAGTCTTTTGCAGTGAGTCAGCTCTTCCCATCAGGTGGCGAAAGTAATGGTGCTTCAGCTTCAGCATTAGTCCTTCCAGTAGGGGCTGACATAATCCAGGACCCTAAAGAAGTTCCGGAAGCATTTACTTTTTTCCCCACAATATTGCTCAGATTGTCAAATCAACTTGACAATTAATTTGTTGTCGGGACACTGCCATGTGGTTTGTATGATGTCAACCTACTTTTTAGATAAATGCAGTCTGATTTTCTTGAACCAAGACCTTTCCCAACTCTGTGTATCTGTATAAATAGCCCTCAAAGCTCAGAGTCTGGGAGCTAAAAGCACTAACTAATGATAACAACCCCAAATGCCCTGGGCAGAATATAAAATGCTACAGACTGTCCTGTTCTAGTAATCATATTCTAAACTTTTCATTTTCTTCCATTGCTATAACCATATAATGATGAAAGGTTGGGCTGGGCCTTTGTCTACCTAGTAAAACAGGGGAATCAAACCATTTAAATATCAGTCCTACCACCCAGATTCTTCCCGACCTGCCCCTTTTTGAAATATTGTCTGAGTTATGTTACTGGGAGATGTTGTGTGCTCATGGGTTTCTTTCTACTGTTAACAGGTTTTGGATTCAGGGACATGGAAAGAATATCGTCTGCCATATAATTTGCTGCGAGATAGAAACAGCCTATTTTACAAGATGGTGCAACAACTGGGAGAGGCAGAGGCTGCTGTCCTCACCAAAAGGGCAACATAGGTGAGCCTGCTGCAGGAAGCTGTAATTAAAATTCACCTCCAGGGTGCACTCTTCACAAGATGTCCACCAAGGGTCTGGGAACAAGCACTCTGTGCTCTTTTCAATTAGAAGTCACCAGAGAGGAAGCTTCATGACTGGGTCTTAACAACATGTGGCAGGTGGAAGGGAGGTCTGCTGAGAATCTGCAGCAGTGCTGGGGGTGGGGTTGGGATGTGTGAACCCTTCTGTGTGCACACACCTGTGCCTGAGACAGAGATTTTGGATTCGACTTTCCACATGTTTGGACTCTGAGTTGAGATTCTCATGGAGCACTGAACACCCTCATTTTGCAGACCCTTTACATTCATTCTGATTGGTGCTCAGTATATTAGTGATACAAGTTCTGTTGAGAAATATCCAGGAAATTTGAGAGTTTAAGGGGGAAAATCTTGAAATATTTTGATTCTAGAAAGATATTCCAGAGAAAGGTGTAGGTCTCTTCTATTTTGTAATCTATAAAGAAAACTCTTACCTGAAATTATCACTTTGTCCCTAATTATTGTTGTTTAGAATTAGGTCCATTTGTCCCCCATGCTTCCTCTATATTCTAGAAGGTGAAATTGTCATCAGGACAAATCAAGAACTCACAACACCTTCACACTGTAGTCTTAATGGTGCCTGAAGGTTTACAGAGCACTTTCACAGAGATGAGGTGTGTGAAGCACTAACCACTGTGTGTGGTGTGAGGAAGGGGCTCAGTGAGTAACATTCAGGTCACGTGGTATCTTCCTAACAGAGGTGAAGTGGTAACCAAGGTCTGGTTTAAGAGGCTTAGCCACTGTCATGCAGCCATCTGTAAGTCTTTCTGGAACCAGGTGGGAGTAGGATTGGGGTTGATGGAAAGATAGATGGAAGGAAGGAAGGTCTGGTGTTCTTGCCCCTTAAAATGCATGGCTCAGGGTGGGATTTGGCTTCACCATTGAAAATTTCTCTCTGGATATTAAATTATGGGTGTATTTTCCATTCTTCATTCTTTACTGCCTCTCCCAGATTTTCACTTGTAATTAGAATAAGATTATTTGTGTAATATTTAAAATGTCTTAAAGGAAATATGTCCCAGTGTCTTAAATACTTCTATATGAAAGATTTATCTAAAATGTGGCCTAAGTTCCTCACTGTCTCTTCTCAATCCTCTCTAGAAATGAGGAAATGCAGAGCAGGACCTTCCGCCACTCATCATGTAGGAGACTTCCTGGGCCTCAGAGTTGGCTGAAGAGTTGGCAGAGTTAGAGTTTGTGCTTAGGTTTAAGGAAAAGGAAGTCTGTGTTCTGAACTTTTCATAAGTACTTACATTGTGTGCAAATGTTTAGAAGCTGAACAAGGAACTCTGTATTTTTTTTTATGCCTGAAATTCACAGAGTGCTTTTATCTACTAGAGTGTCTCCCAGTCAGACCATCCTTCCTGAGACCTCGAAAGCCAGGAATCTCCCAAACCCTTTTGCTCTTTTGACCTTAGGCATTTCACATCAAAAAGAGGTGTTCCCACCTGTATGTCTAGGTCTTCATTTTAAAACTATATTATCATGACACTGAGTAATAAGAAATAAAACACAGAATTTTAGATTGGTCCAGATAATAAGATAATAGGATTCAACCCTCTCTTTGTACAGGTGAGGAAACTAAGGTGCTTTGGAAGGAAGGTGGCCTTATGTACATAACTTGTGTTAAGCTAGTCTGCAGCAGGTACAGAATTATAAATTTGTTATTTCAGTAAATATTTTAAATCAAGTGTAACATACATACTGAAGCAGACATAGGTCATAGAATTAGAAATCTTGAGATTCCTGGTCTAGTAATCCTGCACCTACTCTAACAATATAAATGGTAAGTTATATTTGTGTAGTTTTTTATAATTTATTTTCTACAGTTCTCATATGTATGATTTCACATACTCTCCTGATGGTTCATTTTTATCCCATGTAATGGATGAGTAGAGTGGGTCCAGGGCTCACCCAAGGTCACAGAGCTGGTCCAGGGAGCACAGAGGGGGAATTATTGAGGGAGGCTGGGTGCTGTCCTAAGTGCTGGGTGCTGTCCTAAGTACTGTGTTCTGCATTGAGCCTGAGAACACTGCTCCTGTCACATGTTAGCCAAGGTAGGGCCAGTCACCGAAGTTCACAGGGTGGCAGAATCTCACTCATGGATTTCAGTCCTGCCACTGGCTCAGCTCACCTCTACATAAAGAAATGCATTTCTTAATTCTCATCCCATCTTGACATTACTTCTGCATACTCTGCATCCTCTTAGAAGGAGAAGCTGTCAGATTATCAGCTTTTTGAATGTGCAAGCATCAGATATCAGTGCATTGTTCAGAGCTATAACATGGGGAGCACTAGCCTAAGTCACAAGCTTTCACTCTAATAGAACAGAATTCATTCATCTGAAAAGAAAACCCAACATCTGGGAGAAGGTGCTTCCACATCACATTTTCTTGAACTTGTAGCTCAGATGAGCTGATTACTGTCTGATTGACCCTTTTGGATGATCCATGAAATAGTAGAGAAAGTACATTTTAGATACATAAAGCTAACAGGGGCTGCAGTTTGCTAGGGATGCCATACAAAGAACAAAGAGTAGGAGATTTAAACAGCAGAAACTCATATCCTCACAGCCCTGGAGATTGGAAGTCTGAGGTCAAGATGTCAGCAGTGTTGGTTTCCTCTGAGGTCTCTCTCCTTGTCCTGCAGACACCATCTTCTATCAGTGTCCTCACATGCTCTTCCCTCTGTGTGAGCCTGTGTCCTGGTCTCTTCTTATGAAATCTCCAGTCTGTTAGATTAGGACCCAGTTGTATGATTTCATTTTAACTTTATTGCCTCTTTAAAGATGCTGTCTCCAAATACAGTCACATTATGAGATACTGTGCTCTGTGCTACTGGGGAGTTTAGAACTTCAACAGGCAAAATTGGAAGTGAGAGGGTAACAGGCAGGAAGACCAGGGGTCTCCAGAGAGAGTAGGCTGAAAGTGTCAGACATTTTTTATCTCTCTCTTAAGCTGCAGGAGGAAACAAACTACTAGTGATATATTTTTTACCCTTCTCTATACAAAGATCATGGCATCCGGTCCCACCACTTCATGGGAAATAGATGGGGAAACAGTGTCAGACTTTATTTTTCTGGGCTCCAAAATCACTACAGATGGTGACTGCAGCCATGAAATTAAAAGACGCTTACTCCTTGGAAGGAAAGTTATGACCAACCTAGATAGCATATTCAAAAGCAGAGACATTACTTTGCCAACAAAGGTTTGTCTAGTCAAGGCTATGGTTTTTCCTGTGGTCATGTATGGATGTGAGAGTTGGACTGTGAAGAAGGCTGAGCACCGAAGAATTGATGCTTTTGAACTGTGGTGTTGGAGAAGACTCTTGAGAGTCCCTTGGACTGCAAGGAGATCCAGCCAGTCCATTTTGAAGATCAGCCCTGGGATTTCTTTGGAAGGAATGATGCTAAAGCTGAAACTCCAGTACTTTGGCCGCCTCATGCGAAGAGTTGACTCATTGGAAAAGACTCTGATGCTGGGAGGGATTGGGGGCAGGAGGAGAAGGAGATGACAGAGGATCAGATGACTGGACGGCATCACTGACTCGATGGACGTGAGTCTGAGTGAACTCCAGGAGTTGGTGATGGACAGGGAGGCCTGGCGTGCTGTGATTCATGGGGTCTCAAAGAGTTGGACATGACTGAGCGACTGATCTGATCTGATCTGATACAAAATTATATGCTCCAAAAAAAGAAATGCAAAAAGGTAAAATGGTTGTCTGGTGAGGCCTTATAAATAGCTGAGAAAAGAAGAGAAGCTAAAGGCAAAGGAGAAAAGGAAAGATATACCCATTTGAATGCAGAGTTCCAAAGAATAGCAAGGAGAGATATGAAAGCCTTCCTCAGAGATCAATGCAAAGAAATAGAGGGAAAAAATAGAATGGGAAAGACTAGAAATCTCTTCAAGAAAATTAGAAATACCAAGGGAACATTTCATGCAAAGATGGGTACAATAAAGGACAGAAATGGTATGGACCTAACAGAAGCAGAAGATGTTAATAAGAAGTTGCAAGAATACACAGAAGAACTATACAAAAAAGATATTCATGACCCAGATAATCACAATGGTGTGATTACTCACCTAGAGCCAGATATCCTGGAATGCAAAGTCAAGTGGGCCTTAGGAAGCATCACTACGAACAAAGCTAATGGAGGTGAATGAATTATAGTTGAGCTATTTCAAATCCTAAAAGATGATTCTCTGAAAGTGCTGCACTCAATAGTCCAGCAAATTTGGAAAACTCAACAGTGGCCACAGGACTGGTAAAGGTCAGTTTTCATTCTAATCCCAAAGAAAGGCAATGCCAAAGAATGTTCAAACTACTGCACAATTGCACTCATCTCACAGGCTAACAAAGTAATGCTCAAAATTCTCCAAACCAGCTTCAACAGTATGTGAACAGCGAACTCCCAGATGTTTAAGCAGCTGGATTTAGAAAAGGCATAGGAACCATCAAATTGCCAACATCCACTGGATCATCGAAAAAGCAAGAGTGTTCCAGGAAAACATCTGCTTCTGCTTTATTGACTATGCCAAAGCCTTTGACTCTGTGGATCACAATGAACTGTGGAAAATCTTTCAAGTGATGGGAATACCAGACTGCCTGACCTGCCGCTTGAGAAACCTGTATGCAAGTCAGGAAGCAACAGTAAAAACTGGTCATGGAACAATAGGCTGGTTCCAAATCAGGAAAGGAGTACATCATGGCTGTATACTGTCACCCTGTTTATTTAATTTATATGCAAAGTACATCATGAGAAATGCTGGGCTGGATGAAGCACAAGCTGGAATCAAAATTGCTCGGAGAAATATCAATACCCTCAGATATGCAAATGACACCACCCTTATGGGAGAAAGTGAAGAAGAACTAAAGAGCCTCTTGATGAAAGTGAAAGAGGAGAACTAAAAATTTGGCTTAAAGGTCAACATTCAGAAAATTAAGATCATGGCATCTGGTCCCATCACTTCAGGGCAAATAGATGGGGAAACAACAGAAACAATGACAGGCTTTATTTTGGGGGGCTCCAAAATCACTGCAGATGGTGACTACAGCCATGAAATTAAAAGAAGCTTACTCCTTGGAAGAAAAGTTATGACCAACCTAGACAGCATATTAAAAAGCAGAGACATTGCTTTCACAACAAAGGTCCATCTAGTAAAAGCTATGGTTTTTCCAGTAGTCATGTATGGATGTGAGAGATGGACAATAAAGAAAGCTGAGCACCAAAGAATTGATGCTTTTGAACTGTGGTATTGGAGAAGATTCTTGAGAGTCCCTTGGACAGCAAGGAGATCCAACCAGTCAATCCTAAAGGAAATCAGTCCTGAATATTCATTGGAAGGTCTGATGCTGAAGGTGAAACTCCAATATTTTTGCCTCCTGTTGCGAAGAACTGACCCATTTGAAAAGGCCCTGATGCTGGGAATTATTGAAGCCAGGAGGAGAAAAGAATGGCAGAGGATGAGATGGTTGGATGGCATCACCGACTCAATGGGCATGAGTTTGAGTAAGCGCTGGGAGTTGGTGACAGGGAAGCCTGGTGTACAGCAGTCCATGTGGACACAAAGAGTAGGATAGGACTGAGGGACTGAACGGAACTGATACAAATTTAAAAAGAGGTTTCTATTAAAATTCTGTGTTGCCATAAGGATACCTGGTTCCACCTGAACTTAACTTTTCTCAAACCTTGAGCTAACCAAAGCATTTTTCTTATGGAAATGTTTGTCTTCAGTTCAGCTCAGTTCAGTCGCTCAGTCGTTTCCAACTCTTTGTGAGACCATGAATCACAGCACACCAGGCCTCCCTGTCCATCACCCTCTCCCGGAGTTTACTCAAACTCACGTCCATCGAGTCGGTGATGCCATCCAGCTATCTCATCCTCTGTTGTCCCCTTTTCCTCCTGCCCCCAATCCCTCCCAGCATAAGAATCTTTTCCAAAGAGGCAACTCTTCACATGAGGTGGCCAAAGTACTGGAGTTTCAGCTTCAGCATCATTCCTTCCAAAGAAATCCCAGGGCTGATCTCCTTCAGAATGGACTGGTTGGATCTCCTTGTAGTCCAAGGAACTCTCAAGAGTCTTCTCCAATACCACAGTTCAAAAGCATCAATTCTTAAGCGTTCAGCTTTCTTCACAGTCCAATTCTCACATCCATACATGACCACTGGAAAAACCATGGCCTTGACTAGACGGACCTTTGTTGGCAAAGTAATGTCTCTGCTTTTCAATATGCTATTTAGGTTGGTCATAACTTTCCTTCCAAGGAGTAAGCGTCTTTTAATTTCATGGCTGCAGTGATTTTGGGATTCCAAAAAAAATAAAGTCTGACACTGTTTCCCCATCTATTTCCCATGAAGTGATGAGTCCAGATGCCGTGACCTTTGTCTTCTGAATGTTGAGCTTTAAGCCAACTTTTTCACTCTCCACTTTCACTTTCCTCAAGAGGCTTTTTAGTTCCTCTTTACTTTCTGCCATAAGGGTGGTATCATCTACATTTCTGAGGTTATTGATATTTCTCCCAGCAATCTTGATTCCATCCTGTGCTGCTTCCAGTCCAGCATTTCTCATGATGTACTCTGCATAGAAGTTAAATAAGCAGGATTACAATATACAGCCTTGACGTACTCCTTTTTCTATTTGGGACCAGTCTGTTGTTCCATGTCCAGCTCTGTTGCTTCCTGACCTGCATATAGGTTTCTCAAGAGGCAGGATTGTCTTAAACTATGTAAATGAACTATGCATTTACCCTAGACTCAGTCTTCAAGTGGTTTCCCCCTAAGACTCAGAATTGATGTAACAAACCAGTATGTTTTACTCATGCAAATGTTATCTAAGCTATGTCAATGAGACTGTATTTGCTTTGAAAGCTGCATTTCTTCAAGATTCATGTCAATTATTTTATGGCCAGGGACAATTCACCTTGTGCCAATGTTATCTCAAAATGCATGTTGCGTTAGGGGCCTGGTGCCAATCTCTGAGTTTTGAGACATGTCCTTTCTCTAATTAGCATGCTGCTAGTAGCTATATGGATCTTCCATGTAGTTCAGATGGTAAAGAATCTGCCTGAAATACAGGATACCTGGTTAGATCCCCGGGTCGGAAAGATCCTCTGGAGAAGGGAATGACCATCCACTCCAGTATTCTTGTCTGGAGAATCCCATGGACAGAGAAGCCTGGTGGGCCACAGTCCATGTGGTTACAACGAGTTGGACATGACTGAGCGACTAACTACTATTACTAGTAGCTATATAACATCTACCTAAAGACTAGCAGTGTGCACTCTTTCTGCCCCCTTCTGATGTCTATGTCAGAAGCTTTCTCTATCTCTTTTATACTTTAATAAAAGTTTATTACACAAAAGCTCTGAGTGATCAAGCCTCATCACTCGCCCCAAATTGAATTCTTCTCTTCTGGATGTCAAGAATCTTGGTGTCTTTCATGGTTCAGCAACATGAACCTTTCAGAGGGGACATGGTTTAGCTTCAAGAATAAATGCTTGTAATCCATTCTGTTCTGTTATGAAGCACATCAGGTTGAGGTTTTTTGAAGTTTCTTTGTTCCCAGTGTATAGCAGAGTTGTCATTTTGTCTATTCATGAAATCACCTAATACAGCCCAGAAGTTATAACATTCTCATATCCTAGCCTAGGAGCCTGGTCCAGTTGGATAGATGGAGGAGGCACTTAGCATCCACGTGGCCTTGTGTCCCGCAGGGCCTCTGAGCCTCAGGTCCTCACCTGTGTGTAGGGCAGGATTACAGCCCTGCTGTCTTCTTCATACTTATCACAGGGATCAGATGAGATAGCAGATGCTTAAGGGCTTTGAGAATATAAAGTGTTTTACAGTATAAAAGTGAGATCATTTTTTAAAAGGCTGTAGATAGAAAACTTGCCTTCCAGTAATAAAAAATACACCCATAGATCTGTGGGTGTATTTTTTATTACTGGAAGGCAAGTCTTCTGTCTACAGCCTTTTAGTACTGGTACAAGGGACCTGGGTCTAGGGAATGATTTTCATCTTCTCCATTTCCTAAAATTTCTTTAGTATTTTTTTTCTTTCAAAATAAAAACCAAAACAACAGTAAAAAGGAATTGTTTAGTAGATTCAAATATATTGCCATAGAAATAAGCTTATATAATTTTGCATTAACTCAAGTTATGTAAAAAATACAGTCCGATTTATGTAACAATAAAAAAAAAAAAAAACACCCATAGTTCTAAGTAGCTTTAGAGACTCTAAATCAGGGGTCCCTAACTCCCGGGCCAGACTGGTATGGTCCGTGGGCTGTTGGGGACTGGGACACATGGCAGGAGGTAAGTGGTGTGCAAAGGAGCAAACTTCAGCTACTGCTGCCCATCGCTCACTTTACACCTGACCCTCTTCTTTCTTGCCCTGTCTGTGGAAAAAGTGTTTTCCATAAACTGGGTCCCTGGTGCCAAAAAGGTTGGGGACCACTGCTTAAACAATTAAAATGTATTTATAATAATATATTTTAAAACACATGGCTTATCTAATACTACAAAATTCAAAAACTTTTTTTAAATACTTTTTTTTAAATTTATGAACTAAAGATAAATCACTCTCCACTCCTGTCATCACACAGCTCCCCCCCCAACCCCCCAAGGTGGAGCCCCAGCACCACTGTTGACTGTTCTGTTGAGATGTTCTGTGTATCAGGAAGAAAATTCCTGTTTCTAAGCACAAATGATAGCTATTCTTTCTCTTTTTTCCACTCAATGTTGTATCTCAGATTATATCAACGCATATGGTTATCTCATTCTTTTTAATGACTACATGTGTGTGTGTGTTAGTCGCTCAGTTGTGTCTGACTCTTTGTGACCCCATGGACTGTAGCCCACCAGGCTCCTTTGTCCATGGGATTCTCCAGGCAAGAACATAGTATTAAGCTTTCTCCATTTTGTACTCCTTATTTTCAATGCTTGTCAATCAGAGTTTATAAAATACAGGGAATACAACCTGATACTAACATCCAAATTTGTTGTGCTCATTTTATGTGTGAAAATGAGAAACCCTTGGGCAGAGAGTATTAATAGATTTCCCAGCCTCTCTGTCACCTGGTTTTCAATTTCTCTCTAGGCTTTGAGTTAGTAAAATGATTTTACTTATCAATTTACTCTAGTGATAAAGCATATCTGTGAATCAGAATGATCAGAACTCAAGTGTATCTACGGGTTGTTTGGCATTAAGTCCAGCCCCAATGAAGGTTTTGATGGGGCTACTTCCTCCATTGAATAAATACACCCCTGGTTTTTCCTATTGTGCCTCTAGTAGTGATATGATTTGCTTCGCGTGAAGCAGTGGACCTAAGAATGTGTTGCCTTAGAAGAAGGAGTTCAAAACTCATAAATATGTGTTTTTTGTCTTTTTTCCCCCTCAGGTGCACTCTGAAAGAAAATAACCAGATATCACTCACAGTGACCATGTGGTAATGAATATTATGAATGACAAGTGGACAACCCTCAGCCTTCACAATTTTTGAGTTGACTCTATGATTCTATGATGAGTTCATGTCTATTCCAAAGGCATTTTTCCAATAGTTTTCTGCACTGCATAAATTATATTATACTTTTTTTACACCAGCAACAGATATTTACATATTACAAATATTAATCTATAATTTTTTCTCCAGCTTCACTCAGTGAGTTCAAGCTCTTGCAAAAGGATTTGTTATGCTTATTTATATGTAATACTATTTTCTTTTTTATGCAAATCAGAGGTGCAGGCCACCAATAAGAGCTGGTTTTGTGTCTTGAGAGATTCTGGAGCCAAACTCATTTTCTAAGATTTGAGACAAAGTTCTCACAAATTTTTTTTTTTTTAAACTGTTCCCAGAATTACATATTACTTTCTAATTATATTAGGGATTCTTGAAGACTGTGTGATGATGCCGTTTTGTATCACCACTTCCTTTAACAGAACTACTATCCATTTTCCACTCAAAGACCTCTGGTTAAAATACTACAGAGAAAAGTACTAGGAAAAACATACAGTAATGTAGTTTGAAAGTGAAGTGAAAGTGAAGTCGCTCAGTTGTGTCCGACCCTCAGCGACCCCATGGATTCAGCCTACCAGGCTCCTCCATCCATGGGATTTTCCAGGCAAGAGTACTGCAGTGGGGTGCCATTGCCTTCTCCAAATGTAGTTTAAGTAACATTATAGGAGAGAGAGGTGTCACCCTCCAAAAATATATGGTTAAAATACAGAAGGACAATATTGTACATCCGTCCCCTGTGTTGCAGGCAGATTCTTTACCACTGAAGCATTGGGGAAGCCCTCTAAAAGAGAAGGAAGAGAAAATATTATTTATCAAAATAGGAAACCTTCCAGGGGATTTGCTAATTAAGGACAGACATGTTCTAGACTGTCTTCTAGATAGAGGATTTTATTTTTTACATTAAAAAAATTGTGGTAAAATATATATAACATAAAATTTACCGTATAACCATTTTTAATCACACAGTTCGGTGGTATTAATCACACTCACAGTGTTGTGCAGCCATCATTGTCTGGGTAACTTTTGGTAATTATGTGCTCCGATTCAGTGTGTTATTTCTGCAGAGTCATTTTGGTAAGTTTCACTTTTCTAGAAGTGGATCTGTTTCCTATGAGTTTTGAGCTTGATTGGCATAAATTTATTCACAATATCTTACATGTTTAATCTCTGCAGCATCTCCGTGTTCTTTTGGCTTTTTAATTTTCTTTGAACCTTCTCTTTTTTATGAATAATCTTGTATAACTTTTTCCTATTTTCAAAGAATCAACCTTTTGCTGGATTGATGCTCTGTTTTTCTTTCTAATTCATCATATTATTTTTTTCTTTCAACTTTTCCTTTTTGAGATTTTTTTCCTCTAAATTCTTAAATTGCAAACAGATTAATAACATCATTATTTTTCTAACCTAAGTATGTAAAACTTACATTTTTTCTGAGATCCACTTTAGCTACAGCCTACAAGTTTTGGTACTTACACCAATCAATAGCCAAAGTATTATGTATTTTCTAATTCCTAATTTAATTCATTAACTATATCTTTTACCCATGAGTTATTTTTAAGTATAATGTTCTCTAAATTTCAAATGCTAATGGATTTTTTTCTATTAGATTGAACATGTGGAACTGCTAACATTCAGCCTTTTGTATAAAATGGCACTTTCATGTGTTTCAACACAATAGTTTTCTTTTGTTATTAATATATAACTTAATTTCATTTTGGCCAGACAACATTAGGTTATGGGTTTGATATTCACACAAAAAGTCCTTGTTTCCACCATTCTGTATTTTATTTAGGGGTTTTAAAATGTTATAAGTACATGTGTAACCAGTAATTTTCAAATAAAAGTACTCCCTAAATACTGGAATGTTTTCTGATACAGGCTGGTTCTCTGGAATGCAGACTCAGTTTGAGTTTAGTGCTGGGATGTTTATCAGGGCTGCCCTTGGAATCAACACTGTGGAATCAGGAGGGAAGAAACGGGATAGGGCAGAAGGAAAGATCAAGCTGGATCACTGGCTGGATGACTTTAGCTGATCCCATGGGGCATCTGGAATGAAGATGGCCCTTCAGGGTTGTCCTAACACATCCAATGGCCAGTCTTTATACCTCCACCTGGAAGAGTCATTGCATGCAGCCTGGTGGTTTAAGGTTGCCCACTGGCAGCACCCCCAGCAGCTGGACAACGAGTCCTTGAAGGGAGGTCTGAACAACATGTCTCCATGTCCCCCCACATCCTGTGTCACAGCTCTAAGGTAGGTGATGAAGATGTCCTGTGGGGGAAACTCTTGATGACTGATGTGTAAGTCAAAATGATGACTTAGTGATTCTCCTCAATACCCTCTGCTTTAAACAATAGAGGAGAAGGTCCATGAAGGGGAGAAATCTCATTTCCTAGGGTCAGCCCAGTTGTCACCTCTTCTAGGAAGTCACCTTAAGACCAGTCATCATCCTAGGTAACTCGTCTTTCTGTAGGACCCTGAGCACCTCTCGTTTGTTAAACTGAACCATACTTGGTTAGTGTCCTATTGTCATCAGTGTGGTGATTCTTAAACAAGGGGCCTGTTCTTTCCATTTTACACAGGTTATGTAAACTATGTAGCCTGGTCTGACTATGAGTGTTCATATGGTTTGTTTTCTCACTAAACCAAGTGAGAAAAAGACTTGGAACTGTGCCCTATTCGCTTTTTAATTACATCTTTCAGCACAGTACCTGTTACATAGGGGGCACTCAGTAAATGTTTTCTGAATGAGGAAATGATGAATGAGAACAAACCTTCATTGTCAACTTTATAATTTTGGAATTCTAAGAAGTAGCCTAGGATAACAGAAAGTCCTGGTTTTGTAGTCAGTCACACTGATCTGCCTGTCAGGTCTTTCTCGGCTCTCACCAGCAGTGTGGGTGTCTGAAAAATGTACTGTCCAGAGTGGGACACTTGAGACTGAAAGGAAAGCAGTAACCAGCCAGAGTGCCAGGGAGATAAACTGGCACCATCCTTGACAAAATGGACTATGGACACCCTTCAGCCATGTAGCTTTAGTCTAAAAACAATTCTGTGCATGTATTTATATAGATTCTATTCTTGAATCAGCATCATGGTCCTAGTGTTGAAGAGTGTACCTAGAATCACCACAGGTTTTTTTTAAATCAAGGTTTCATGTATACATTATTAATTTTAATTTTAAAACAGAATATGGATTAACTGATTTTTGTTTTGTTTTGTTTTGTTTTAATTTTATTTTATTTTTAAACTTTACATAACTGTATTAGATTTGCCAAATATCAAAATGAATCTGCCACAGGTATACATGTGTTCCCCATCCTGAACCCTCTTCCCTCCTCCCTCCCCATTCCATCCCTCTGGGTCGTCCCAGTGCATAAGCCTAATGTTCTAAGGAAATTTTTTTTTCAAAGACTAAACCAGCAATGTGTGTTGAAAACTGGGAGAAATACATATTTATTTGAATGTAGACCTAAAAAATAACATTACTAGAAGGAATAACATGCCTCAGCCATAGGAGACCTTTGTCTATACACCAGAACCATGTGACCTGCCACAATCAAATTGGGATTGTGTGATATTTTTAAGAAGAACAAGGTTAAGACTTAGACACACTAAGAATGTTCTACACAGAGTTTACATTGGAGGGTTCTGACTAACTTCACTCTTTCATTCAGCAACTATCCTCATAATTATCCACCTAATAGGTGAAGGCTTTGTGTATTCTAAACCAGTGTTTGATCCAATAGTTAATCACATTTAATTCTGCAGGACATTATGGGAAAAACATTTTTTAAATTACATTTTGCAGACTACCTAGAAAAAAAAAAATGAGTCTCTGAGATGGAGTTTATATCACATTAGACCTTTTGTAAGTAAATAACAATAAAGAGTAGATTGAGGATTTTTAAACCCTACATTTTACAACAATAAAAGTTTTTAAAAATCCATGAGTTTATACTTATTCCAATAAGACATAAAATATATTAGGAGTAAGGGAAAGATTTTTTTTACAGCAGAAAGGCACCTCACAAATGTAGACAGATTGACAGAAAAGTACCACATGGGAGCCATTGCCATAAATAATTCAGACAAAATTCATCATTGACTGAACATATGTTGAATGTTTGGGGGTTGGAAGAGAGACAGAATTTTCATGGACTCAAAATATATTTTCAGATTAATTCTTTAGGGAAGAATTATATTTTTTTTAAGTGGAAAAATCAGACAAACACCTAGCTAAGCAAGTAACTAGAGTAAATTTTAATAGTGAACCTACTGGACACCCTTGGCTTTTTTTCTTGCTTCTTTAAAAATGTATATAAGAATGTTTGACTTACACTGTTGTGTTAATTTCTGCTGTACAGCAGTGATTCAGTTATACATATACCTGCATTCTTTCTCATGTAGGTTTAATAAGCAGGGTGACAATATGCAGCCTTGTCATACTCCTTTACCAATTTTGACCCAGGCAGTTGTTCCATGCCCAGTCAAACTGTTGCTTCTTGACCTGCATACAGGTTTCTCAGGAGACAGGTAAGGTGATCTGGTACTCCCATCTCTTTAAGTTTTCCAGTTTGTTGTGATCTACACAGTCAAAGGCTTTAGCGTAGTCAACAAAGCAGAAGTAGATATTTTTCTGAGCAGAAACCATAAGGCCCAAAAATCCTGGAAATGTACTTCCTGGTCCTTTACAGGAAAACTCTTCCCACCCTGGCCTGGGGCTCTGCTGTTCTAAGTGGATCCTGTGGGCCAGCAGCATCGGCTGGTCTGTGAGGCTGTTAGAACACAAAATCTTGTCTCTACCCCAGACCTACTGACTCAGAATCTCTAGAACCCAGGTGAGTCCTGCTCACATTACAGTTTGAGAAGCACTGGTTTAGAGGCCCTGCTCAGTCATCCTGGGGTTGCACCCTACCCAGGTGCAGGCAGCCAGAGAGGGCCAGGGGGTGTGGCCACCTGGAGCCCCGCCCCCTCCAGGTAGTACTCTGAGTACCCTAGAATCCCTGTTCCCAGTGCCGGTGCAGGCCTCCATCCTGGGTCCCATCTCCCAGCCTGAAAGATGGTCAAGATTCAGCTGTTTATGGGGCAGAAGAGGGTGGACTGAGCTTGGACTTGAAGGCTGAAGGTACTCTTGCTTTAGCCGCAGATTCCTCAGGGCACAGAGAGGGTCAGAGCCAGAGGTGGGAAGAGCAGCGGGAGGGCTGGGGGCTGGATTGGCCCCTCGCTCTGCTGTTCTGCCTTCTGGTTCCTAACTCCAGGGTCCAGGAACCCCAGCCTGCCAGGTGGTTATGAGTGTGTACTTGACAGTGTGTTAGCTTGATTTATAACTTTTAAATATCTAAACATAAAGGATGGGCTTCATTATACTCTTGACCCATGGCCCACAGAGGTGAGTGGCAGGTCTGTTAAATGCTTCTCAGAATGTTCTCAGAGGACCCCCTGCATCCCAATCCACTGGGATGTTGGATCAGACCTGTGGGGCTGGAGCCTAGAACTCTGCATTCTGACCCCTCCCCTGGTGACTCTGATCCACAGCAGAGCTACAGGAGCACTTGTAATGGAGAGGGGTGGGGCATGGAGTGGAGCTGCCCTGAGTGGTGGGAAGTGTCAGAAGAGAGGGAGGTCCCAGATCAGAGGAAGGTGCCCACAATGAGCTCACACCTTCCTGCTTCTCTCATGATTCTCCTCACAACCTGGCCTGACCCCACCCATGGCAGTTGGCTGTGGGGAGAAGCTGCTAGGATGGGGCAAGGGTGTCCTCCTGCCGACCGTGAGGCTCTCAGGGGCTGCTCTGCAGAAGGAAGGACCTGAGTCAGGGGCAATAGGAGCAAAGGGGCTGCAGGGGTCTGGAGGGACCACACGGACCCACCCAGGGAGTCAGGCTGAAGCCACTGAGCAGGTCTTTGGGCAGGGAGACCTCCTGGTCCTGCGGGACACAAGTGGAGTGGGGACAGACTGTGCGGTTCCACTGGGGTTCAGAAGCTGCATCTGTCAGTTAGGAGTCTTATGACCTCTAGCAAGATCCTTAAGCTCTGCAAGATGGGGGTCCTAACATCCTAGTACCCTCTGAGCTTGTGTTAAAATTAAACATGATGGTCTTTCATTCAGGCCCACAATGCTGGTAGGATGAGCAAGTGTTGTGGTTTTTGCCAGGAAGCTCTGTAGCCACCGATGAGCCCAGAGGCAGCATGGTAACAGTATAATAAAGCCCATTTGGGCACAGCCCTGAAGGCCAACCCTTTTGGACACACTTCTCATGCCAAGAGAAGTGTGCTCGAAAAAATAGGGGTTGAAGC
The DNA here is from genome assembly GCF_029407905.1 of Bubalus kerabau. Classification (NCBI taxonomy): domain Eukaryota; kingdom Metazoa; phylum Chordata; class Mammalia; order Artiodactyla; family Bovidae; genus Bubalus; species Bubalus kerabau. The sequence goes on from NC_073635.1 coordinate 74,256,856, forward strand.
CAAACATCCAAATTCTGCCATCAGGAAATGTGTCAGGGTTCAGTTCACCAAGAATGGCAAAAATCACAGCCTTTTGTACCCAGTGATGGTTGCAACCATCACTGGGTACAAAATTTTATTGAGGAATTTTATTGAGGAAAATGATGAAGTTCTGGTTGCTGGATTTGGTTCCAAAGGTCATGCTGTTGGTGACATTCCTGGAGTCTGTTTTAAGGTTGTCAAAGTAGCCAGTGTCTTTTTTGGTCTTCTACAAAGACAAGAAGGAAAGACCAAGATCATAAATTTTGACGATGAAAGAATTGTAGTAATAAATTTTCATATGCCAAAAAAATTAAATGTGATATGATAGTTAAGTAAAACTACATCCTTGTCACACAGAGCAAAACAAGGGGCAGCTGCTGTTTATTGGGACGCTTATTACATCACACCTCTGCACTTCTTGATGCTCGATATTATAGGCACTTATCACTGCCTGTGTTCAATCATGTCCGACTCTTTGTCCCCCTATGACTGTAGCCCACCAGGCTCCTCTGTTCATGAGATTTTCCAGGCAAGATTACAATACCGGAGAGGATTGCTGTTTCCTCCCTGGGGCTTCTTCCCGACCCAGGTATCGATCTTGTGGCTCCCGTGGCTCCTGCATTGGCAGGCAGATTCTTTATCCCTGAGCCTGGGAATTACCTGTCACTGACTTTAAGATCAGAGAAGGCAATGGCACCCCACTCCACTACTCTTGCCTGGAAAATCCCATGGGCGGAGGAGCCTGGAAGGCTGCAGTCCATGGGGTCGCTGAGGGTCGGACACGACTGAGCGACTTCACTTTCACTTTTCACTTTCATGCATTGGAGAAGGAAATGGCAACCCACTCCAGTGTTCTTGCCTGGCGAATCCCAGGGACGGGGGAGCCTAGTGGGCTGCTGTCTGTGGGGTCGCACAGAGTCGGACACGACTGAAGTGACGCAGCAGCGGCAGCCGACTTTAAGATCAGGTCCCTCAAGCCCCCAGGGGGCGCTAGTGGTAAGGAATCCACCTGCCCGTGCAGGAGACCCACGAGAATCAGGTACAATACCTGGGTTGGGAAGATCCCCTGGAGGAGGAAATGGCAACCCACTCCAGTATTCCTGCCTGGGAAATCCCATCCTCTGGCCATGGGATCCCAAAGAGTCGTCATGACTGAGCACACACACACACCTCATATCCCAGGCACAGGAAGGTTCCAGTTACAGCTGTGTGCCACACCCATGCTTGGCCAGTCGCCTGGAGCTCCCTGAACTTCCCTGCGCAGGAGAAACTCCTGAAGTTACTGCTGAGCTGCTCATCCTATATAGTTCCCAGGATTTCCCTCCCAGCAAGCCACACCTTGGGAATCCTGCTCATAGGTTTGTGATGAACTAAGGCGGGGCTTGTATGAAATCTCCTGAGACAACTGTATCATACTGAAAATCACCACCAGGGTGCAGGAGAATCCAGACATCCAGGTGAGAAGCATGGAAAGGCTGTGCAATGAGAGGCCAGAAAGGCCTCAGAGTGGGCAAAAGGGGTCACAGGCCCCCACCCCAACTACACCCTGTACACAGAAACATACATGCCTGCTCCTGCAGAATCATTCTGTCTGTTTATTCTGCTTCCTCGTCCAGGTAGAGTTCTTTATATCCTCAGTATGGCAAAGGCCAGTGGTTTGTAAACTTGGCTACAAATTCAAATCAACAGAGGAGCTCTGTAAAATCCCAGTGCTGAAGCCTCATCTCAGTTAAATCACAATCTCAGGGGAGGGGACGCAGAAATCAGCACTTTTTAAAACCTCACAGGTGATTCCACCCTGCAGCCAAGTGAGAACCACTATTGGAGGCAGAGGATCTCATTTCTTCCCAAATGGCAGCTGCTGTCTTTGCTAGAAAGTGTGAAAAAGCGTTAAGTCGCTCAGTTGTGTCTGACTGTTTGTGACTTCATGAACTATAGCCCACGAGAATTCCATGGAATTCTCCAGGCAAGAATACTGGAGTGGGTAGCCATTCCCATCTCCAAGGAATCTTACCAACCCAGGGATCAAACCCGGGTCTCCTGCACTGCAGGCAGATTCTTTACCATTTGAGCCACCAGGAAAACAGTTTGATTTCTTATTTTATTACTGATTCTCCCAAGTGAGACCCCCCACCCTCGACAGGAGGTGGAACTCCTTCTGATAGAGGGGTGTGTGTGTGTGTGTGTGTGTGTGCACATGCTCAGTCAGTCATATCCAACTCTTTGTGGCCCCATGGACTGCAGCTTGCCAGGACCCTCTGTCAATGGGATTTCCCAGGCAGGAATATTGGAGTGGGTTGCCATGTCCTGCTCCAGAGGGTCTTACTGACCCAGGGATCAACACGAATGTCCTGCATTGGCAGGCGGGATATTTACTGCTGAGCCACCTGGGAAGTCCCTCTTCCAGGTGTGGCTCGTGCCAGCAGAATGTGCTCTAGAGGACACTGTTTCCTCTGAAAACCCTCCACAGTGCTGCTGAATGTGATTCCTGTCAACTGGGGGCCAGGGGTGGTCTCATAGGACCGGCTCAGCTGTGCTGCCAGTGGCTCCAGATTGTAGCGCCGGGCTCAGCATCTCTGCATTCGACACCTCAATGCCATCTTGAATCACAGTGCTGGGGGCAATGATCCTGCACTTGGCCCTCTGAGCTGAGGTGTCAACGCAGCCGTTTCACACTAGGGAGTCTTGTCTGATGGGCCGGGTGTGAGGCCTCTTCATGAAGCACCCTGTGAGCAATGAAACTCGACTCAGCACAAACGGAGTAACAAAAGGTTAGACTTTATTCTATTACCAAGGTTTTACTTTTACTCCCAGGGAATTGTTGATGGGCTTTGTTGGTGACTGTTTCATCACAGCCCAGCCTCATGGAATATTAAGGGCCCTGACTTACCTATAATGACTGTTTCCTTTGTTAGCTGAGGAGATAATCCTGATGAAGAAAAAAGAGACCAATTTCTCTTCTATTCCTGAAGATCCGAAAGGGAAGGTATTGATATAATCAGTTTTATTTTGTTGTTGTTGTTGTTTTTTAACCCATAAGGTAGCTCCCTCTTGTCTGGGGCTTGATGTTGCTCCTGAAATAAATGGGAGCCCCTGGCACCCTTCATTTAAGGAAGACAACTGGGTATTATTTAAATAGGAAAGGAAAGGACCTAGGCATCAGGGTGCACAGAGAACCAGGTCTGGGCTCTCAGGTGACAGGCTAAGATGGCCTTGTCACTATGGAAACAGTGTGTCTATGCTTGTGAGACAGGAAGGAAGTGGGTGGGCACAGATATTGAGATAAACAGGATCCCACAAAAACTGGCTTGAACCAGCTAAAATCAAGATGGTTTTGAGTATGGTCTGGTCTCTGACTTCTAACTCACTACGCCTTCATTGTAACACTAAAATTCACTCCCCTCTCACCATGACAGGTGCTGTAATAGTTCCAAGGCTGACCATAGACAGTCAAAAAGTGAAGGGGGTGGGGTTCCATCTGCTCACCACTCAAAAGCCAATAAAGAGGCCAGGTTGATGGAAAGGAACATTTGCTTTATTTTGGATGCTGGAGTGTGTGTTGGGGGGTGGGTAGACTCCTGTCCAAAGGCTGACTCCCCCTCCCTTGACAATCAGTGGACAAGAGCTTTTTATAGACAGAGAGGGCTACAGTCAGCATTGTAAACTATAGACAGAAACAGTACAGTCAGCATTGAGTGCATTTATTTTTTATATATTTTATTTATATTTTTTTATTTATATTTTTTTAAAATTTTCTATTTCTTTATTCAGATGGTTTTCATATATGGGAAAAAATCTGAAGTTGCTTATTTTTCTCTTATACTGATGTGCACTTATTAGTTCACTTAAATTTATTTATGTATTTGAGAGATAAAGAAACCAGAATTTTACTTAATGCTTATGTACTTTTCTCTATGCATCAGTTGCTGCGTAACTGCCTTCATGCCCCTAGAAGAATGTGCTTTGGTCTTTCCTCTTTCCCTCTCTTATCAAAACAGGATTCCTCCAGGAGCAACCTAGGAGTAGAACAGACACTAGGGAGTTTGGGGATGTCATCTAAGTAGTCTAGCTATCTTTGTCCCTGTCATTTATGTTCACCTCCACTGATCAGTATTGGCCATTATCCCTGTATATCTCAGGCAGTGGGGGAAGCATAGTTCTCCCTTTGGTCCTGAGAGACAGAGAAACTTTTTGAGTCACAGTAAATGTTTTTAGAGGTTGCAGTGCCCTCCTCTTTCTGGTGGGGTGTGGGTATCCTTGTCATTCACCAGGCATGTGCTTTCTAAGACTTCCTGTGGGCAAGGCATTGAATGGGCACTCGAGTCCGAGGGAGCAGACCTTCTCCTGTTCTAAGAAGCCTATGGTCCAGGGATTGTGAACCAGTGCAGATCCAGCAATTATAACTCTTAGCTCATTTTTAATAAGCTAAAAATAGAAATAACAGGCTTATTTCTCCATTGTCTCTTAAAGCGTAATCTGCATTTTACCTTGTAAATAAAGTAGTGAGTGACTGGCATCTAGTAGATAGTCAAGCAAATACAGTTGAGAGATAAATAAGAGATGTTCTTGTGTAAAGTGTGACCAAAGAACCTCTGACCAAAAATTTATTCTACAGTATGTTATTATGTACTCTGTGCCATTTTTGGTCCTTTAAGCTCAGATATACTTTAGGATTGTGCTTTCTTGGCCTCGTAGTTTAAAAAAATCCATCTCTCTGTGGTACAGTTTGATTTTTCCACCATTGTGATGTACTGTTCTTGCCTCCAGGGTTTGACAGCACAGCATTCTAATTGTTCTATCCAAAATGAACATGGTGACCACACTTCAGCTTGCTCTGAAGAAGCCATTTGCCCCAACAAAGTGTCTTTATACACATCTATACTAGTAGTTCTAAATTGCATCAAGCACATTAGAAATGTTGATGCAGTGATTACTCTTTGACTTTCTGTTGGTGACTCTAAAATAATACCTGAAGGTACAGAGAGAGGCAGCCCAAAGTGGCAGGAAGTTCATGGGCTTTGGGACCAATATCTGGGTTCAAATCTTTCCCCATTTTGGAGAATTCACTGTTGTCTGAACTATATTTTATGTAAAAAGATAAGAATAATACATACCTTACAGTAGTATTGCAAAGATTTGTGAGATGATAAAAGGGTATTGTTACACATTCGATAAATGGTAACTATAACAAAAGCCATTGGTCTGTTTTTCATATGAATATTGGTACTTCATTTGCTATGTGCTGCTGAGAAAGTTAGCAGCAGCCATATTTTCTTTGGTAATACTTTTTGTTCTTTTAGGGCTTCCCTGGTGGCTCAGATGGTGAAGCGTCTGCCTGCAATGCGGGAGACCCGGGTTTGATCCCTGGGTCAGGAAGATCCCCTGGAGAAGGAAACGGCAATCCACTCCAGTTTTCTTGCCTGGGAAATCCCATGGACGGAGGAACCTGGCGGGCTACAGTCCATGGGGTCACAAAGAGTTGGACATGACTGAGCGGCTTCCCTTTCTTTCTTTCCCTTTCTTGGTTCTTTTAAGATCACCTTCTAAAATTCACAAAATCTCTATTAATCTGTATGTTGTAATCACAGTACTTCTTTACCAAAAGAAAACCACTTTATTTTCTTGAGGAAAAATGAGATTTTTTTTAATCACCCATATTTCCACAATAAAGAAATGATCATTGTTATCATTTTGAAATATTTTCTTTTAATGTTTCTTGTTTCGTGCATTCTTGTGCAAAATTGGTATAATGGTTTCAAGTCATTACATGAATATTTTCGGTTGTCTTAGGTTCGCTGAAGCTAAAGTCTAGGACAAGAATTTGAAGGCAATAGGTTATTTGGCAGGGGGTCCCAGGAAACACTGGTAATGGAGTGGGAAAGTATGTTCCAGGCTGGGTACTGGAACACAATCCTGTTGGGAAACCGTAGGAGACAGTGTGGAGTACAAGCCTCAGGGTTAGCTTCCCTGAATGAGGGATTAGGGGTATTTACACACCAGCTCCTGTCTGTCTGTTGACTGAAGGCTGCCAGGGGAGAGCAGAGGAAGACGTTAAATTCCCCAGCACTCCTGGCTGCCTTGTGCTGTAGCAGAGCTGACTCAGGTGGCAGACAAACCCCTCAGGCAGTGTTGCAGGAAGTCAGGCTAGGGTGACATGGAAAGCATTAGGGCAGATACTGACAACATCGGCTCACCCATGTTACTTAAACAGTGTATTTTAGACTGGCTATTGAACAGTTCACAGTGTGGACGAGTGCCTCCTCAAGGGTTATAGTCCTGCAGTTACTTCTTTTTCTATTTTCTGTTCCTCCTCATAGCAAAATTTCTCATAGGAGTTGTGTATAACCACTTTTCCACACCTTCAGACACAGTTCTCTGCTCAACACATCCTTAAAAGGCTTCAATCTCTTTCTCTTTAAAATAATGCTTTTCCTAAATCACCAAAACCCCTATCTTTGCCAAATCCAACTGGTACTCTTCTGCCTTCAATCTACCAGCCTCTCAGAGGCATGGGCTCTAGCTTCTCTGCACTCCAGTGATTGCCCATTCTCTCCCTCCTCAGTCTCCTTGGTTGAGTCTCTACCTGTGAATGCTGGACGGTCTCAGGTCTCAGCCTTGGGCTTCTCTCTCCCTCTTTCTCTTTGGTTCTGTATATCTTATTTTTTAATGAAAAGCCTTAAATAACTATAGAAAAGTGTGAATACTTTATATGTAATCTATTTGGGAATTATTTACATTTAAAAAATAAAATTGGGGAATATTTTTAGCATTCTTAAACTATTTCATGTCAAAAGAAGAGAGGAAATTTACTAATCATTTAGGAACACTTATAAAGCCATGGGCTTCCCTGGTGGCTCAGCTAGTAAAGAATCTGCCTGCAATGCTGGAGACCTAGGTTCAGTCCTTGGGTTGGAAGATTTCCTGGAGAAGGGAAAGGCTGCCCACTCCATTATTCTGGCCTGGAGAATTCCATGGACTGTATAGTCCATGGGGTTGCAAAGAGTCCGACACGACTGAGCAACTTTCACTTTCACCTTCACTTTCATAAAGCCACTGGTAAACCAAAGCACCTGCTGATAACATTCACTTTTCCAGCTGTCATCTTTGGGCAATTTTAGTCTCACAGAAGACATCTGACACCAAGAGACATCTAAGTTGCCAAAATTAGATCTACAAACTCATAATTATTCCTAGCAGAGGTCCTCAGGTCCTTATTTTAAAGCCTATTAAATCTTACTTTACAAGCTAGTTTAAAAGTATTAAAAAGTAAAGTATTATTATACAAGATAAGAAATAAAAATATAGAAAAAATAGATGTGAAATTTTTAAAAGTTAATTTGCTGTTAGTAAGTGTATATGAATGAATCTGTAAACCCCTGTACCTATGTTTGTTAGACCTTAAATGTATTGCACCAAATGGCATAATACTACTGCTGGTAATGATATCAAACAGTTAATAATGTTTGTCATTATGTTCTGCAAACTGCGAGGGAGGGACATCAGCAAAACATGTTAGAAAAAAATCCATAAAAAGTCAATAGTTTTGTTTTAATATTGACACATGATGGACTTCATTTCTGTTGTCCACATATAATGAAAGCCTTCATGCAAAGGTGTGACTCTTAAGAATGGGAATTGTACACACATTATAAGTTGTATGCTTGGTGAGGGTAGGAAATACATTTCATTCAAATGCAATTTGGTACTTTTCTACCCACAGCTTCCCTGAGAGTGCAATTGAAAGTAGACTGGATGAAAGGAAGCAAGGGAAGTCTCTTCTCAGAAAACAAAGAAAGAATTCTAAAGTTCTTTATGTTTAGAAAGAATATTTCAGGTTTTTAACCTCAAATTTTATGAGTATCTAAAATATAGATTAAATAATAATATGCAATACATATTAATTTTATAGATGTATTTCTTATCTCAAACTCAATTTCTCTTAATTTCACTGAAGTTATATTTAATAAACGTAAAATTTAATGAAGCAAAATGGACTTGGCTTGCAAGGGGTGGGAAGGGGATTATAACTCTGGTAGTGTTTTATAAGTTATTTTAAAAATTGACAAGCAAAAAGGTAAATTGTTCTTATTTTCTTGATTAAATTGAAGAAAGTTATCATGTGATGTATAAGTCTAAGAAATACTATAAGGGATCAATGGGGAATTTTATTAATATGAATCTCAATCTATAAGTTTAAAAATCTCATATCCTCTATTATAACACTTCATTTTTTAAAATTGTTATTTATTTGCTTATTTTAATTTTAGCCGTGCTGGGTCTTTGTTGCTATGCATGGGCTTTCTCTACCTGCGGTGGGCAGGGGCTGCTCTTCATTGTGGTGCATGGGCTTCTCACTGCAGTGGCTTCTCCTGTTGTGGAGCACAGGCCCTAGGGCGCACATGCTTCAGGAGTTATGGTTGGTGAGCTCAGTAGTTGCAGAGCACAGGCTCTAGAGTGCGGGTTACACAGCCTGTGGGATCTTCCAAGGGCAGGGATAGAACCCACGTCTCCTGCGTTGGCAGGCAGATTCTTAACCACTGGACGACCAGGGAAGTTCGAATGTATAATCATCAGTGTCTCACAAGCATTTCATAGATTTTTCTTTCTGGGGGAGGTGGGGTGGGGAAGGTACAGAGATTTCCTTCTCTCCCCTGCCTCCACACCCCATAGCCTCCCACTATCAACATAGAGTGAAAGATTTGCTACATCTGATGAATCTATAGAGACACATCAGTCACCCCAAATCCATAGTTTACATCAGGGTTCACTCTTGGTGTCATGCATTCCATGGGTTTAGACAAATGTATGATAACGTTTCCATCATTGTGGTATATTACAGAGTATTTCCATTGCCCTAAAAATCCCCTGTGCTCCATCTACTCATCTCTCATCCCACCTCCACCCTCTGGCAACACTGATCCCTTACTGTCTCCATAGTTAGCCTTGTTGTCATATAGTTAGAATCATACAGCATGTAGTCTTTTCAGACTGACTCCTTTCACTTAGTAATGAGCATTTACGTTTCCTCTTTGTTGTTTCATGTGTTGGTAGCTCATTTGTTTTTAGTGCTGAGTAGTACCTCATTGCCTGGATAAACCAGTTTGTCCATTCACTTGTTGAGGGATATCATGATTGCTTCCAAATTTTGGTAGTTTGAATAAAGCCGCCCTAGATACTTCATAGGTTCAAAAAAAATGGTTTCTCTTCCTTAAAAATTAAATACATAATGAACTAGCTTACTTGAAATATGCATCCATTCCAGACTGAAGTGTCACCTCCTTTCTTTCATTTCATGCTCTCTCCATATTTACATTCAGTTCAGTTCAGTCGCTCAGTTGTGTCCGACTCTTTGGGACCCCATGAATCGCAGCACGCCAGCCTCCCTGTCCATCACCAACTCCTGGAGTTCACTCAGACTCACATCCATCGAGTCAGTGATGCCATCGAGTCAGTGATGCCATCCAGCCATCTCATCCTCTGTTGTCCCCTTCTCCTGCCCCCAATCCCTCCAGCATCAGAGTCTTTTCCAATGAGTCAACTCTTCGCATGAGGTGGCCAAAGTACTGGAGTTTCAGCTTTAGCATCATTCCTTCCAAAGAAATCCCAGGGCTGATCTCCTTCAGAATGGACTGGTTGGATCTCCTTGCAGTCCAAGGGACTCTCAAGAGTCTTCTCCAACACCACAGTTCAAAAGCATCAATTCTTCAGCGCTCAGGCTTCTTCACAGTCCAACTCTCACAACCATACATGACCACAGGAAAAACCATAGCCTTGACTAGACAGACCTTTGCTTGCAAAGTAATGTCTCTGCTTTTGAATATGCTATCTAGGTTGGTCATAACTTTCCTTCCAAGGAGTAAGCGTCTTTTAATTTCATGCAGTCACCATCTGCAGTGATTTTGGAGCCTAAAAAAATAAACTCTGACACTGTTTCCACTGTTTCCCCATCTATTTCCCATGAAGTGATGGGACCAGATGCCATGATCTTTATTTTCTGAATGCTTTAAGCCAACTTTTTCACTCTCCAGTTTCACTTTCATCAAGAGGCTTTTTAGTTCCTCTTCACTTTCTGCTATAAGGGTGGTGTCATCTGCATATCTGAGGTTATTGATATTTCTCCCAGCAATTTTGATTCCAGCTTGTGCTTCTTCCAGCCCAGCGTTTCTCATGCTGTATTCTGCATATAAGTTACATAAGCAGGGTGACAATATACAGCCTTGACATACTCCTTTTCCTATTTGGAAACAGTCTGTTCCATGTCCAGTTCTAACTGTTCCTTCCTGACCTGTGTACAGATTTCTCAAGAGGCAGATCAGGTGGTCTGGTATTCCCATCTCTTTCAGAATTTTCCACAGTTTATTGTGATCCACACAGTCAAAGGCTTTGGCATAGTCAATAAAGCAAAAGTAGATGTTTTTCTGGAACTCTCTTCCTTTTTCCATGATCCAGAGGATGTTGGCAATTTGATCTCTGGTTCCTCTGCCTTTTCTAAAACCAGCTTGAACATCTGTAAGTTCACAGTTCATGTATTGCTGAAGCCTGGCTTGGTGAATTTTGAGCATTACGTTACTAGCATGTGAGATGAGTGCAATTGTGTGGTAGTTTGAGCATTCTTTGGCATTGCCTTTCTTTGGAATTGGAATGAAAACTCACCTTTTGCAGTCCTGTGGCCACTGCTGAGTTTTCCAAATTTGTTGGCATATTGAGTACAGTACTTTCACAGCATCATCTTTCAGGATTTAAAATAGCTCAACTGGAATTCCATCACCTCCACTAGCTTTGCTCGTAGTGATGCTTTCTAAGGCCCACTTGACTTCACATTCCAGGATGTCTGGCTCTAGGTGAGTGATCACACCATCCTGCTTATATTGGTCATGAAGATGTTTTTTGTATAGTTCTTCTGTGTATTCTTGCCACCTCTTCTTAACATCTTCTGCTTCTGTTAGGTCCATACCATTTCTGTCCTTTATTGAGCCCATCTTTGCATGAAATATTCCCTTGGTATCTCTAATTTTCTTGAAGAGATCTCTAGTCTTTCCCATTCTGTTGTTTTCCTCTATTTCTTTGCATTGATCGCTGAAGAAGGATTTCTTATCTCTCTTGCTAGTCTTTGGAACTCTGCATTCAGATGCTTATATCTTTCCTTTTCTCTTTTGCTTTTCACTTCTCTTCTTTTCACAGCTATTTGTAAGGCTTTCCCAGACAGCCATTTTGCTTTTTCGCATTTCTTTTCCATGGGGATGGTCTTGATCCCTGTCTCCTGTACAATGTCATGAACCTCATTCCATAGTTCATCAGGCATTCTGTCTATCAGATCTAGGCCCTTAAATCTATGTCTCACTTCCACTGTATAATCATAAGGGATTTGATTTACGTCATACCTGAATGGTCTAGTGGTTTTCCGTACTTTCTTCAAATTAAGTCTGAATTTGGCAATAAGGTTTTCATGATCTGAGCCACAGTCAGCTCCTGGTCTTGTTTTTGTTGACTGTATAGAGCTTTTCCATCTTTGGCTGCAAAGAATATAATCAATCTGATTTCAGTGTTGCCCATCTGGTGATGTCCATGTGTAGTCTTCTCTTGTGTTGGAAGAGGGTGTTTGCTATGACCAGTGCATTTTCTTGGCAAAACTCTATTCGTCTTTGCCCTGCTTCATTCCGTATACCAAGGCCAAATTTGCCTGTTACTCCAGGTGTTTCTTGACTTCCTACTTTTGCATTCCAGTCCCATATAATGACAAGGACATCTTTTTTGGGTGTTAGTTCTAAAAGGTTTTGTAGGTCTTCATAGAACCATTCCACTTCAGCTTCTTCAGCGTTACTGGTTGGGGCATAGACTCGGATTACTCTGATATTGAATGGTTTGCCTTGGAAAGGAACAGAGATCATTCTGTCATTTATGAGATTGCATCCAAGTACTGCATTACGGACTCTTTTGTTGACTATGATGGCTACTCCATTTCTTCTGAGCGATTTTGTCCACAGTAGTAGATATAATGGTCATCTGAATTAAATTCACCCATTCCAGTCCATTTGAGTTCGCTGATTCCTAGAATGTCGACATTCACTCTTTTCATCTCTTGTTTGACCACTTCCAATTTGCCTTGATTCATGGACCTGACATTCCAGGTTCCTATGCAATATTGCTCTTTACAGCATCGGACCATATTTACATTAATTGTTGTTAATATTAGCATATCGATTCTTTCCGTCTTCTGTTTTTTTAAACAGTGGAGGAAAATGTAATAAAACACCTAAATGGATCTACAAAGAAAGGCCATTATGGTACAGAGGTGATTGTTTTATGGAAACTGAACAAGTTGACTGATAGAAATGGATGGCAATACTTGGTTATCAGTTGCTGGGTGAAATTCTAAGTTTTGAAGTAAGAAAAGTGGTCTGAAGTTAGCAGAGTAAAGGTGATGACCCAACAGAACATCTAGATGTGTGCTAGAAATAGCCTCCAGGCTGTTTTGATTAATGAGTAGAAACTTAAGTCTCTTGGCTGTTGCAGAACAATAAGTGACATACACATAAAGGTATCAAAACTTTTAGTCCAGAATTTGGTCTCAATTTAGACAGAGTGGCGTCTCTCATGGGATACAAGCAAGCTATACCACATAATTTGATTCTGAACTTTGTGTGGCTACATGACATGGAGTTAAAGTATCCTTACAGATCAGCTCATTTGAAGAGGTAGCACCTCAGGCTCTTGAACCAAAACTACCAGCTTTGAAGCAAAAGCCAGTTGCTCTTTTCCAGTTGCTTCTTTTCTAAAGCTATCACCTTACCATGGACCCTTCATCTGGTTGTCAATAGTAAAATAAAATATTGTCATCACACAGAATCCAGAGAAACCCACTGCAGAGAGCAAAACAAACAAACTCCTCCCCTACCCCCCTCCAAAAAAAAAAAAAACAAAAAACAAAAAAAAAACACAAAAACCCCTATCACTTTGATCTCGATTCCTCTATGTGGTAGACTCTGGTCAATAGTAAAATAGCATCACCAGGCAGAATCCAGCAAAACCTACTACAAAGTAAGAATCCAGAAAGAACCTACATTTGAGTCAGAAAAAGGTATTAGCTGTCAGTGCAGTAGAGATAAGTCAATACACAGTGGGCTGATTCTGAGTTAACAGGTGATACACAACACGTTTTGCCATGAAAGACAAATGAAGGAATGGGAATGGCAGGCAGAGCCTAATAGCTTCTGTGCCAGAATAACTCACAACTTCCTTGTTGCTTTCATCACTCTTAGCATCCAGCATTTTTTAAGATCTTCTCCCATTTTGGTCATTGTTCAAAGCTTTCAATACCATTTTTGCTGTTGCTGCCTGGGTTTTCTCTAGTTGTGGTGCGTGGGGGCTACTGTTTGTTGTGGAACATGAGCTATTCATACTGTTCATGGGGTTCCCAAGGCAAGAATACTGAAGTGGTATGCCATTTGCTTCTCCAGTGGACCATGTTTTGTCAGAACTCTCCACCATGACCCGTCCATCTTGGGTGGCCCTACATGGCATGGCTCATAGTTTCATTGAGTTAGACAAGGCTGTGATCCATGTGATCAGTGTGGTTAGTAGTCTGTGATTGTGGTTTTCCTTCTGTCTGGCCTCTGATGGATACGGATAAGAGGCTTATGGAAGATTTCTGATGAGAGAAATTGATTGTGTGGGAAACTGAGTATTATTCTGATGGGTGGCAATGCTCAGTAAATCTTTAATATAATTTTCTGTTTATGGGTGTTCTCTCTCTGTTGTTTGGCCTAATGCCAAACTATGGTGGGGGTAATGAAGATAATGGAGACCTCCTTCAAAAGGATTTGTGGACACAATGTTGCATTCAGTGCCCCTAACTCAGCAGCAGGCCACTGCCGACTCACACCTCTGTGGAGACTCCTGGATACTCCAAATCTTGCAGAATTTCTGAGGGTCAGTAATCCGGGAGCAACTTGGCTGGGTGACCTGGCTCAGGGTCCCTCATGGGGCTGCAGTCAGATGCACGCTGGAGCTGCAGCCATCAGAAGGCTTCTCTGGGGCCTCACTCAGCAAAGTAATTCTCAAAATTCTCCAAGCTAGGCTTCAACAGTACATGAACTGAGAACTTACAGAGGTTCAAGCTGGATTTTCAAAAGGCAGAGGAACCAGTGACCAAATTGCCAACATCTGTTGGATCAAAGAAAAATCAAGAGAATACCAGGAAAACATCTACTTCTGCTTTCTTGACTATGCCAAAGCCTTTCACTTTGTGGATTACAAGATACTATTTACAATTCTTTAAGAGATGGGAATGCCAGACCACCTGACCTGCCTCTTGTCTGTATGCAGGTCAAGAAGCAAGAGTTAGAACCGGACATGGAACAATGGACTAGCTCCAAATTGGGAAAGGAGTCTGTCAAGGCTGTATATTGTCACACTGCTTATTTAACTTATATGCAGAGTACATCATGTGAAATGCTGGGCTGGATGAAGCACAAGCTGGAATTAAGATTGCCAGGAGAAATATCAATAACCTCAAATATGCAGATGATATCCCCCTTTTGGCATAAAGTGAAGAGGAACTAAGGAGCATTTTGATGAAAGTGAAAGGGGAGAGTGAAAAAGCTGGCTTAAAGCTCAACATTATAAAAAAGAAGATCATGGCATTCCGTCCCATCACTTCATGGCAAATAGATGGGGAAACGAAACACTGACAGACTTTATTTTCTTAGGCTACAAAATCACTGCAGATGGTGACTGCACCCATGAAATTAAGAGATGCTTGCTCCTTGGTAGAAAAGCTCTGACCAACCTAGAAGTGAAGTGAAGTGAGGTCGCTCAGTCGTGTCCGACTCTTTGCGATCCCATGGACTGTAGCCTACCAGGCTCCTCTGTCCATGGAATTCTCCAGGCAAGAATACTAGAGTGGATTGCCATTTCCTTCTCCAGAGGATCTTCCCAACCCAGGGATCGAACCCAGGTCTCCTGCATTGCAGGCAGACGTTTAACGACTGAGCTACCAGGGAAGCCAAGACCAACCTAGACAGCATATTAAAAAGCAGAGACATTACTCTGCCAACAAAGGTCTGTCTAGTCAAAGCTGTGGTTTTTCCAGTAGTCATGTATGGATGTGAGAATTGGACCATAAAGAAAGCTGAGCCCCAAAGAACTGATGCTTTTAAACTGTCATGTTGGAGAAGACTCTTCAGAATCCCCAGGACTGCAAGGAGATCAAACCAGTAAATCGTAAAGAAAATCAGTCCTGAATATTCATTGTAAGGACTGATGCCGAAGCTGCAACTCCAATACTTTGGCCACCTGATGTGAAGAACTGACTCATTGGAAAAGACCCTGATGCTGGGAAAGATTGAAGGTGGGAGGAGAAGGGGAACAGTGGATGAGATGGTTGGATGGCATCACCGAGTCAATGGTTGTGAGTTTGAGCAAGCTCTGGGAATTGTTGATAGACAGGGAAGCCTGGCATGTTGCAGTCCATGAAGTCACAAAAAGTCGGATACGACTGAGTCACTGAACTGAACTGAACAGGCTTTTCATTGCAGTGACTTCTCTTGTTGCAGAGCATGGGCTGTAAGCACACAGGCTTCAGTAGTTGTGGTGCTTGGGCTTAGTTGCCCCTTGGAGGCATGTGGGATCTTCCTGGACCAGAGATTGAACCTGTGTCCCCTGCATTGGCATGTGGATTCTTATCCACTCTACCACCAGGGAAATCTAAAGCACTTCTCTAAAAATGATTCATGATTTATTCAATCATTTTGCTATTGCTGAACTTAGGATGTTTCTAAATTCTAATATTATAATAAGCACTGCTCTGAGAAACATGAAAGTGAGAGTTAGTCGCTCAGTCATGTCCGACTCTGTGATCCCATGAACTATACCCTGCCAGGTTCCTCTGTCCATGGAATTCTCCAGGCAAGAGTACTTCCTGGAGTTGGTTGCCATTTCCTTTTCCATGAGACCTTCCTGATCCTGGTATTGAATCCTGGTCTCCTGCATTGCAGGAAGATTATTTACTGTTTGCATATTTGTACATAAATAGCTGCCTATAGCTGACTTTTTATCTTCTTCATCTTCAAAGTGGAAATCTTATTGAGTTGCACAGAATGAACATTTTTAAGGCTCTTAAAAATAAATATTGTTAGATTATTTTGTGAAAAAAGTATTCTAATTTATATGTTGCCAATAATATACTACGGTGCCTATCAGACTTTGCCTTCATTAGGATGGGGTCTTCTGGTTTTTCTGTGTTTTGTTTTTTTTTTTAATGACTATTAGGCCTCTTTATTTCGCTGAAAAACATTTGAAGGGTGAAAATGTGTGACACAATCAGTGATAGCAGCATCACAAAACATCCTTAATTTATCAGGGTAAGAATGAATGTGTTTGTGTTATTTTATTATTTTTTATTCTTTTGCTGAAATTTCCTTTTTACCTATTCTTTTTCTAGATTGTGATCGTAATGAAAATAGGAATTTCAATTTTTTAGGTATATTCTTTTCCCAGGACATCTTTATCAACTTTTAACAGTTTCTGGACAACTCATCTCAGTAATGGACTAGTGTTTCTGATGAACTGAAAACAAAATAACTCAAGGTTCCATTATTATTATAACATCTTAAAGGGAGATCAAATAGAATATATTGGCAGAGAATAAGGAGTTTTGTTTAAGTTTTTATACCAGAACTCTCTGTAAAAGTGTCATAATGCAAGTATGTCTGAGAGCCAGTGGGAAGTGACAGAAGTAATTCATTACTAGTAACAAAGTTCTGAAATGTGAGGATGATTTCTTTTCATGAATTAGATCACATTCAAGGATTTTATGTCAGAAAAGGATACTAAGAAGTTTCAAAAGATCTTAGTTAAAAATAAAAACAAATAAAAAGACAGCAGAAGCTAAAGGGACTGAATGTATTTGTCAGTTTGGAGATGGCTAATTATGGTCCTGAGATAGTTGTGGGGACCAGATGAAACAGTCTGGGGCAGTCTGACAGACTTCCAACTGCAGCAACCAATTCCTTTATTTTTGAAGTAGAACTAGTTGCTGAGTGTTTACAGCACTGGAAAATGTAGGGAATGTAAAAGAGGACTGTAAATCAGGACAAGTCTGGTACCATACATTGTGGATTGCATTATCTGAGAGAAAGCTAACACAAGAAAGGTAGGTAATTGAAAAATTAAAATTTTCAGCTCTAATCATTCTTTTTTGCAACAGAAAATTTCAAACATGCATGAAATATCAAGAAAATAGTGTAATAAATTCTCATCATGCCCATCAATACAAAATTATCAACACCTTGCCATTCTTATATGTTTGACTCATAAAAAAAAAGTTTGAATACATTAAAGGTTTCTTTAAAATCAATCTCCCCTCAGGCATTAAGGTATAATTGACAAATAGTATATATATGTAGATGTTGAACATGTTGACTTGATTTACATATACATTGTGAAATATTCATCACAACTGAGAGAGTCAATTCCTAGGTAGGTTGCTAAGAAGTCCAGGGTCCCCGAGGAGGAGAAAGGGGTCTGGAGCCCTCAAGAAGAAGAAAGGGGTCTGGGGCTCTCAAGGAGAAAAAGACAAACTTTTTTTTCCTACATCACTTTGTGGTGGTCAATATAACAATGTAGCTTGCTCCAGAACATGTTTCTCCTTCTTGAGAACTTTCTGACTAATCCTGTCATCTTCAAATGTGTGTTGTGGGAGTGGGTCTAGTAAAATATATAAGACCTTGATAAGACTACTTAGTGGTGGCACTCTCCATCCCCCGCCCCCATCCCCCTTCTGATGTCTATGTCAGAAGATTTCTCTGTCCTTTTTCACAGTTTAATAAAAGTCTGCTACCCAAAAGCTCTTGAGTGATCAAGCCTGGTCCCTGGCCTGAAGCTAAATCTTCTGCTTTGGAGATCACAAATTTGACGCCATTCACCATAAGCTATCACAACCAAGCCAATCAACATGTCCATTACTTCACACTTTTTCCATTTTTCTGTCTTTTTTTTTTTTCTTTTTTATGTTGAGAACTACTACTCTTTAAGCAAATTAAAGGTACACAGCAATATTATCACATTGCTGTACACCAGTTTTCTAGAACTTACCTTTTCATCTTGCATAACTGAAGCTAAAAGCCGTCATTAATAACACCAATCTTAGCCAAGGTATATGAGAAATTATTAAAGAATAAAATGGTGATCTTGTTGAAGGTACATAAATTTTGATATTTCTTCATTTAGAGCAGAAGGGAAGAGAACCTGTTGAGCTGGTAACTAAACACTTCTGAGTAGGAGCCCAAGATTTTGTTCATTCAGTCCTGCAGTCATTCATTCATTCACACAGCATATTCTAGGCACTTTTCACACACACTGTCCATGTACCGGTGAGACAACCATGCTGAACCCCAAACTTGGGTCCAAGACCTTGGACAAGGGCTGTCCTTGAGCCTCATCTTTCTCATCTGTAGGATAGGGATAATACCTTCCTGACCAGGACATTGTTAGAATTGAAACTGAGGTAAGGTCCCCAGAAATGTATTTTGTGACATATGTCACTGTTACTTATCTAAGTTTTGAAAGCATAATGAAAGAAATTAGGAGGCAGTTTCTCTCCCCCTAGACTCCCCTTTCCCAATCTAAGAGGGCAGCAAAAAGCTCACAGAGGTTCCCTCACAATGCAACGTGTGAGATGCCACAGGACATCTCACATGGGCTGATCATGCCTTCTGCCAGCTTTCTCCGGGCCTTCCCCACAGCCCATGGGGAGCTTCGGAGCAGCAGAGGAGGGCAGAGCCTGAGCCTCCCCTCTTCGCCTTCTGGGTAAGCCCCGGGCTCAGAACAGGAGTTTCAGCAGAGTTTGCAGCCAGGTGGGATCCTTGGAGTTCGTTGGTTTGTGCTGTCAGGTCTGCCTACCCTCCTCCATCAAAGAGCCGGGGCCCTTGCCTCCCACGTGCTTGTGGCTCCTGGAAGCTTTGGTCTGACGGCCTCTTCGTCCTGCAGCCCCACACACACGGCCCTACTTCTCCCAGAGCCGTGACAGCAGCGCAGAGCCGCTGACCCGGAGGCGACGCGGGAGGTTGCGCAGTCCCGGGAGGCGGAGACCTGGCAGGCGGTGGGTGCTCCACCCCCAGAAGCCTGTTGTTCTCAGGGCCCGCCCAGCAGACCCGGTAAGCGGACTGGTTTCCAACATCCCCGCGGTCGCCTCCAGGAGCAGCGGGAGCCTCACCGCCGGCAGAGCAGCGCAGCGCCGCTCCATGCCAGCCCGGGCAGGCACGATGCCGCCGCTGTACCAGAAGCTCAACCCGCTGCAGAAAGCGAACCTCTGCTCGCGCCTGTTCTTCTGGTGAGAGCCCCCCGGGCCATGATACAGGGCAGTCATAGGGCCCTCCCCTGCCGCGCCTTTCGGAAACAAGTGTGGACCCTCCCAATGCCGTCCTGCTCCCCCCTGCACCCTGGGAAGGTGGGGCAAGACTGGGCAAGGAAGTGGGGAGCAGGGGTGGGGAGGGGACCCGGTGACCTGGTGGCGGAGGAGATACAGGGTCTCCGTGCCTTGCCCCTGGCAGCCCCTCCAGAGCCAGAAAACAGGAAGCTGGAAGGCTGCCTAGGGGGAATCACAGCCCAGAGGGAAAATGCACTGAACACCGGCCTCTACTCTTACAGGCTTCCCCTGAACTGCTCAGGAATTCCCAGTTCTAAACTGAAGCGTCATACCTCCACCCCCTACCCCGTCCCCAGCCCCAAGCAAGCAGCTTATGAACAGCTTCCTTTATGGAATAGTGCCCTGGACCGTTGTTGTTGTTCAGTCGTTCAGTCCTGTCCAACTCTTTGCAACCCGTGATGGCAGCACTGCCGGTCTCTGTCCCTCACCGTCTCCAGAGTTTGCCCAAGTTCATGTCCATTGCATCTGTGATGTCATCTATATATCTCATTCTCTGACACCCTGTTCTCTTGCCCTTAATCTTTCCCAGCATCAGACCCTTTTCCAGTGAGTCGTCTATTTGCATCAGATGACCAAAATACTGGAGTTTCAGCTTCAGCATCAGTCCTTCCAAAGAACATTCAGGGTTGATTTCCTTTCAGATTGACTGGTTTGATCTCCTTGCTGTCCAAGGGACTCTCAGAAATCTTCTCCAGCACCACAGTTCTTCAGTGCTCCACCTTCTTTGCTATCTTTCAGTAATGTCCCCACCTTTTCCCACATGCCCTGTGCGACAGGGTGTTCCAGCTCCACTGGGTTCCCTCTGCCCCCATGTCTATGACCATGTATTTCTTTCCCTCTCCCTTTCTCCCTGTGTGGCTCTCACTGTATAACCTGGTTCCTAGTTGTGGCAAATTTCATGTGGGTAAAACAATGAAAGGTTTTTTACTTAATGATTGGCAACACTGTCCTTGAACACGTTTTGCTTTTGCCTGGGACACACAGTCAGGACTGAAGGATTTATTTGATCAGTCCCTTTCCTTAGTGTGGATATCTCCACTTCCACCTTTGAGGATCACTCTGGGGATAGGGTCCCTGAAGCCTGTGAGGTCTTTCCCAATCTCTAGCCTTCAGAGAAGCAGTGCATGGTCTTGATGCAGGTGGTCCTGCCCAGGAATCATTTGGTCCTGAAACCACTGAAGGGTCCCTGAGCCCAGAGGAAACACTTGGGATCCTGGAACAGGATCCCAAGTCAAGCAGTCTGGCTCTGAGGATGGTGTTCCTTGTATATGTAACTGATGTCACCAAATTGGTCTCCTGCCTTGTGCTGGGCTCCTAGCCTAGGCTAAGACCCCTTTTCTTGGCTGAAGAGGTTGTTTTTCCACTCAGATTCCCACAGCCATAACTAAATTGATGGTTAGACTGGAACAGCACAAGTTTTATTCAGTGACCAAAGAATGGAGAAGCAAGAGCTTAGTTCACAAATCAACTCCTCAACCCAGTCCGGGTCAAGGTAAAAGCAAGGAAATTGAATCAAGAGAGGGAGGAATATTCATGACTTATCTGAGAATAAGGGTGTGGTTTGGACCTAAAAGTGAGGCAACACTCATTTTTAGTCCTTGTGTGGGTTGTGTCATGACCATGGTCAGCTGTCACGGCACTGGTGAGTATGCCATTTAGCATACTAATATATTACAGCGAATGCATAAATGAGGCTCAGGGTCTAGGGGAGGTTAGGTTTTTCACCATTTTGGACCTGAAAGTGAAAGTTAGTCGCACAGTCGTGTCCAACTCTTTGCGATCCCGTGGAATGTAGCCCTCCAGGTCTTCTCTCCGTGGAAATCCCCAGGCAAGAGTACTGGAGTGGGTTGCCATGTCCTTCTCCAATTTTGGGCCTAGCTAGTTCTAACAGTTTTTATTTTTGTCTGTAACTTCCTCATTTGCGCCTGAGACTCAGACAAAAACAGGAAGTGAAAGTGAAAGAGTTAGTCAATCAGTCATATCCAACTTTTCGTGACCCCACGGACTGTAGCCTGCCAGGCTCTTCTCTCCATGGGATTCTCCAGCCAAGAATACTGGAGTGGATAGCTAAAATAAATATGATTGTCACCTGGCTAAAGTCCCAATTCTCACACCCAGATAAAGACCAGATAAAACTAATGAGGCAGTTGGGGATACACAGACCAAAAAGCAGGAGGAGAATAATTGTAAGGGGTCCTAAGAATGGCAGAAGCCCAGCAAGCTGAGATTACCCTTTTGATACTGTCCCAGATTTGTTCAGTCAGGGCCCTTCTTGTTCTGAGTATTGGATCAAGCGACTTTCTCTTTGAATTTTTATTGGAGTGTAGTTGATTAACAATGTTGTGTTAGTTTCTGCTCTACAGCAAAGTGAATCTCTTATACATGTACATATACACACTCTTTTTTAGATTCTTTTCCTATGTAGGCCATTACAAAGTATAGAATAGAGTTCTCTGTGCTATACAGTAGGTCCTTCTTAGTTATCTGTTTTATGTATTATAGTGTGTGTATGTCAATCCCAGTGCCCCAATTTGTCCCTCCTCTCACCTCCTGGTACCCATAGCTTTTTTTTTTTTTCCTACATCTGTGACTCTAAGTCTATTTTTTAAAGAGTTCATTTATAGCCTTTACTTACATTCCACATAAAAGCGATATCATATGATATTCGTCCTTCTCTGTCTGCAAGCAGCCTTCTCTAACAGTCAGGTTACACCGTCTTCTACTTGACCACTCATGTTAACATAGAAACAACAGGAACTAGTTGCAAGGGCACGAACTCCTGCTTGATCAGCCAGAAGGTAATCAGGAGCTATGCAGTGGTCGGTGTCATGTGGACCAGAGGCCCAGTGAAAATTTCATCTTTCTAAAGTTAGAGCTGGGTTCTTTAGTTGCCCAGGCCAATGTTCGAGTGCACTTTTTTGTTATTTTTGTTTTTTTTTTAGTAGCTTTGGCTTTATAAATTGTTCCTCGTTGCTAGGCTTACCAAGGATGCTACAGGGGCGACAACTCCTTGCATTACCAGTCCAGTCCAGCTCCCTCCTGACTAGATGAATGGCTCCATTTAGATGGGAGGTGGGGTGAGTGTAATTGAAATCTGAATGTGACCTGGATTGGGATGTGCACCTCTTATAGCCCAGTATCCACTAGTAGAGTTTTCTTGGAGACAGTTGTTGGCCCAGTGTGGGTGGTCCTTGCCCCAGGGGCCTCGAGGACCCTCAGGGGCGCACTGTGTTTGGGTTTCCTTGTGTCATGTTTAGACTAATGGTAGCGCCCTTCCATCCAGGATACTACCGCCACAGACCAGACCCCCACAGGCTTGGTATGAACTTGTTCCCAGAGCCCTTGGGCATGGTCTGTATCTAGAGTCAGTCATGTCTGGAGGTGGAGGGCTTATCGGAAATATTGGTTGGGTTCCAAGAAAATAGGGATTTGACTAACACATACGCTTGGGTGGGGTGGCAATGGGGGTAATCTTGATGTCCCTGGGCAGAAGCCTGGTGTGAAGGGATTGAACAGTAGTTTGGTGATGTTCTCAGATGTTAGTGGAGTTTCCTGAAAATATGGGGGCTATATTTATTCCCTGATTGAGGCTGAAGATGGCAGACCCCACAGTCAGTAAAATTTCAGCCCTTATGAAAGTCTTGTGTTACATTTGAAAAGAAATTAATCATCCAGGAAGTGATAATGAGACGTGAAAGCTGAGTTCTGTTCACGAAGCCTGAGAATGAATTCCGGGGAACTCGCAAACACAGAGACGAAGTTTATTTTAGAAGATAGAAATATAAAATCCTCAGCATAGACTCTGAGATGGGGTGAAGGGCTCCCAAAAGGCAAGGATTATAGCAGTTTTATATCTTTTTTAGTATTGATCTATACATTTAGGGTTGATTCATGACTTTAATATATGTCATTTTTGACCAATTAATGTAAACATCACAATGTCCAGTTTGTCGATTTTATGGCTTTCTTGGATCCCCCAGTTTCTCAGTTTCTCTAGACATTGCAACACCATCCCTCGACCCTTTCTCAAGACCCCAGACCATTATTTAGGAGCCGAATGTATTTTTTAAGTGCTAATCGTCTTCTTGGAGGTTTCTCTTGATAAACTGGACAGCAGTTAATAATTATCTTGTCCTCAGTCTGAATGTTTTATGACCTTTCAGATCAGGAAGGGATTCCTCTGAATGCCTGGAAATTGGAGCACAGAGTAAGATGCTTACTTGAGAAGAGAAAAATTGAAATTAAAAAAGGAATTAAAAATTGAAATTAAAAAAAGTCTTACACTGTCTAGCAATTTCTGCTTCAATTATAGGGAGGACTATAAGAAAAATCAATGTATTCATTTTAGTTGGAAAGATGTTACTTATCTTTAGGACATCTTCAGAGGGTCAGGGTCAGAAAGAGGCTCATGTGAGGGGAGTCTGACAGGGCTGTAAGGAGGTCAGGGTCCAGAGCCTGTTGGACTCAGGGTGGTGTATTGTAACGTGATTCCCTGTAAAATTTCCTTTGTGTTATTCGCTGAAGTAAGGAGGTCATGAGACTGCAAGGTTGCGTCTTATGTGAATGTGACTGAGGCATTCTTGAGTTTGGTGGGCTTCCCTGGTGGCTCAGTGGTAAAGAATCCATCTGCCAGAGCAGGAAACATGGGTTCGATCCCTGAGCCAAGAAGATCCCCTGGAGAAGGAAATGGCAACCCACTCCAGTATCCTTGACTGGAAAATCCCATGGACAGAGGAGCCTGGAGGGCCACAGTCCATGGGGTCACAAAACCAGTCAGGCATGACTTAGCCACTACAAAACAACAGCAAAATCCTTGAGTCTGATACAGGTCAGAAAATGTAAGTGCTTGGTAATACAGGAATGTATCTACAGCCTTATCCACAGTGGCCATTCAGCTCTATTATGTGCTCCTGAACCAAGATAACATTATTTTGATTTCTAAATGTGTTTTTCTTAATAATTAAAGTAGATGTACAATGTATGTTCCCTGATGGCTCAGAGGGTAGGGCGTCTGCCTGCAATGTGGGAGACCCGGGTTTGACCCCTGGGTCGGGAAGATCCCCTGGAGAAGGAAATGGCAACCCACTCCAGTATCCTTGCCTGGAGAATCCCATGGACAGAGGAGCCTGGTGGGCTACAGTCCACTGGGTTGCAAAGAGTCAGACATGACTGAGCGACTTCACTTCACTTACAATGTATGCTCAGTGGACCATAAACAGGGTATTTTAGTTAAGTTATATTCTGTGTAAGCCAGAGTGACTTATCGACACCCTAATATATGTGTTTGTAAGCATATGTCTAATTTTCTCCCTACATCTTTGTATAGTTAAAACGTAGACTTCTTTTTAAACAATGTCCTCGAATGTAGGATTCTAATTAAAGATATATAATTTCAATATATGTCACTCTCCTTTTAATGTTTAACAGGTGGCTAAACCCCTTGCTTAAAATTGGTTATAAGCGGAAATTAGAAAACGATGACATGTACCCGGTGCTTCCGGAAGATCGCTCCCAGCACCTTGGAGAAGAGCTGCAAGGGTGAGCACAGGCAGCAGGGAGTATGGTTAGAAGAGTGAGAATTTCTCCATGGGGCTAAAGGCTTGTGGGGAGGAGCCTTTGCCTTCCTCTGGGGTCTTCTGAGCCTCCTTCCCTGACACTGAAGCCTCAGCCCTTCATGCTGACCCTGGGCTCAGCCCACTTTGGAGGCTGGGGGAGCCTGTGTTCCCTGTGTGAGTGGATGTGGAGGGAGCCCACAGCCAGGGCCCTGGAGACCTAGCTCTGTCCCCAGAGGTGGGGTCCCTGGAGGACAGTGTCTGTCCTTCTGAGCTGCTCATGACCTGTGAGTTCAGCAAAGCTTAGCAGGAATTTGTTTCTAGAATCTGGGACTTTTCTCTTAAGACCTGGTCTGGTGCTTTTCCTGGTGCTTCAGTGTCTGCACTGCTCATCTTTCGGGAGCCCTGCGAGCAGTTAGCCAGCATCTGTGGGCAGTCACGGAGCGCCCTGTAGTGAAGGCTTGTCCTCTGCTCTGCCCCTCCCCTGTTTTCCTACCGCAGGGCTGTTCCTCACTGTGCTTTGTCTCTCTTCACAGGTACTGGGATCAAGAAGTGTTGAGAGCCCAGGAGGATGCGCGGGAGCCTTCTTTAATGAAAGTGATCATAAAGTGCTACGGGAAATCCTACTTAGTTTTGGGAATGTTAACATGTCTTGAGGTAAAAGCTTCTCCATACAGTGCATTGATTTTGAGTATATGTGGGTCAGTCCTGAGATGGATGGACTGAGGCGGGGAGAGGACAGTGGTTTAAGGTCTAAGGGTAAATCTCATCTAGGAATCATGATGTAGATCAGCA
The DNA here is from genome assembly GCF_029407905.1 of Bubalus kerabau. Taxonomy (NCBI): domain Eukaryota; kingdom Metazoa; phylum Chordata; class Mammalia; order Artiodactyla; family Bovidae; genus Bubalus; species Bubalus kerabau. Next base: position 74,282,650 of record NC_073635.1, read on the forward strand.
GTTGTATTTATCTTTAGAATAGACAGATTCTTAAAGGGCTTGACCTCTGGAGATTACTATTTTTCTTTTAACTGATTAAAACATAGTGTAATGGAAGGATAGCAGCACTGGAAAGGTATTTTATGCCACGTTAGGATGTTTTTGGTGCTCAATATAAATATTGAGTGATCCTTGACCAAAAGAAGATCTTACAACCTCAGGGAATATGTGTCCTGTGGTTTGGAGGAAGTAAACTTCAGAAAAGAGCGATGAAGAGATGGCAACAAAGGTAACGGATTCCAAAACAAAGGCCAGAAGCAGAGTTTTGATAAAGCATTTGGACAGTAATTTGAAGTAGAGGATTTATGTGGCAACAACAGACCTATGTTCAACAACATGGAACTGAACACTATTTTTCATACAAAGTTAAAAGCACATTGTATTTCCTTCCTGACCACTTGCCCAGTCCCCATCTCTTCTAGAGAGACAAGCTTCATCTAAATAATTTCATCTGATTGATGACTGTCATTTATAACTTTATTGCTGCTTCTGTCTCGGGTATTCCTTTGAAAAAGGTGTATGGATTCATTACATATTCTAATGTATTGCCTATAGATTGTAAGATAAAGTCAAATACGTATCTGCTGATACTTTTTAAATTGACCTGTCCTTATGCTTAGAAATGTCTCTTAATAGTAGCCTTCCCTGGTGCTCAGAAAAATCTGCCTGCAATGCAGGAGACCCATGTTCCAACCCTGGGTCAGGAAGATCCCCTGGAGAAGGAAATGGCAATCCACTCCAGTATTCTTTCCTGGAGAATTCCATGGACAGAGGAGCCTGGCATGCTCCAGTCCAGGGGGTCGCAAAGAGTTGGACACGATTGAGCAACTATTACTCACTCAAACTTGAAGTCGAGTCCAGAATAATGTAAGACATTTTACAGGTGCTCAGCAAGTAATTGTTGACTTTTCCAGGTCACATCTGATAAATGCTTTCTAAGAAAGGATCATCCCCTTCCTGTGGAACAGAACCTGGGGCCTTGCATCTGGGCTGGAGCTGCCAGAGTGCCCAAGAGCTCTTCCCTGGGGTGTCCCTGGCACACCCTTCCCTAGGGTGCCCCCTCCACATAGGCCAGGTCATCCAGGCCAGACCCCAACGTGGGAGGAGCTTCAACTTCACCATGAATTCTGTGCACGCTTCATGCTGGTTTCCGTCCTGGCTGTGGGGGTGGTTTGCTGGTTGAAGGGGGATCTTGGTAGCCTGGCATTGGCAGAGGGTGGAGGAGGGGATGTGCAGGGAAAACTAAAGGCAGAAAGTTGTGAGGTCAGTGACAAACATGACCCTGAAGATCCTGGGTCAAGGCCCCCCAATGAGACAGTCCATCTGGGGACACAGTGCTGTCAGCCCCCCTGTTCTGGCTGAACCTGCTGGAGATCTGCTGCAGAACCTGCTGGGTGGCTCATGCTCTCCGTGGTCCCTTAGCGCTGCCTTAGGGACATGGGTGGCCTGTGAGTGTGTGAGGGCAAGAGGGATGGAAGATGCAGTTGCTGAGAAAGGGGTGTTTTAGGTGGAGAAGGTGTGAGCTGTTGTCAGTCCACTGTGTTGGGGTGAGGTAAGTGGGTCAGGTGGTTTACAGATGGGCATCGTGGCTCTTGTTTAAAGGCTGTGCTAGACTGAAGGGCACTGTGGGCAGTGGGCAGCTGGAAAGGTGAAGTCCACCCCACACAACTGGAGAGACAGAGAATCTGTCAGCTCACAGGTGACTGGATGGTTCTGGGAGACAGAATTCTCGTTGATGATAGAAGTGGATTGGTCATTGTGTCAGAGCATGGGACAGGTGTGTAGGGCAGAGTGCCATGCTTGAGGGGGCACTGACCACCTCGGTACTGCAGTGCCTTGTGAAGAACAGGGGTGGGAGAGGGGACAGGAACCCTTCAGGCCGCCCCAGCCCTTCTTTGTCCCATATGCAGCTGTCCCAGTGATGGTATTTCCACATAGTCACAGTAAGTCTGTTTGAAATACACAGGTGGCGAGCTGGTGGGGCCTGTTTGTGCAGGATTTCCTGACCTCACACAGCAGAGCTCTCATGAATTCTGCTTGTCTGAAAATCCTGGGGCCTCGGTGTTTGCCTGTGGCTCATGCCAGGTGCTGGGTTGGATGAGTGGCCTCTGGGTTTAATGTTGGATCATATCCTGGAGCAGGTCTTTCTCTGCTGTCCCTGGCTCTAGTTTCTCTTTGGTACTAGATGCTAAAGAAGCTTAAAGTCAAGTGGGTCTCAAAGCATAGCCCATGTGGCTGGGTTTGAACTGAGCTGCTGGTTTTTCTTGCTGTCCTGGGCTGTTGGCTCCTTGGGTAGGGTCACTAAGCCTTGGATGGATCCCATTCTAATATGAGTCCTGGCTCTTGGCTGTGGCAGCTCATGGGAGAAGCAGACATAGAGGGAGAGGCTGCAGGATCTGGGGTTCTTCCTGAGAGAGAATCTGCCCCACTGTGGTGCTGGGAATGTTGGTTTCAAAGTTGTCCAGCCCCTGGAATACATCCTGCCGAAAGTGAAAGTGTTAGTCGCTCAGTTGTGCCCGACTCTTTACTACCCCATGGACTGTAGCCCACCAGGCTCCTCTGCCCATGGAATTCTCCAGCCAAGAATACTGGAGTGAATTGCTGTTTCCTTCTCCGGGGGATCTTCCTGACCCTGGGATCAAACCCGGGTTTCCTGCCCTAGAGGCAAACTGTTTACCATCTGAGCCACCTGAGGGTCCAGAAAGTTCCCTGGGGGCTGCACAAGGTGCAACTGGTAAAGCCCTGACCCCCTTTTTAGGAGACTGGTCGTTGGGTGGTCATGGTGGAGAAGTGGGGAGTAGAGGACCGTAAATATAGGGGCTCATCTGTGTGGTAGTACTGCTAGATCTATTAGCAGTGTTAGTTAGTTAAATAATTGATTTTATGAAGCAACTTCTCATGTTGTGATCTATCTGTACTCCTTGTTGGTCTTTGTATTTTAGACAGTGGAAGATGTAAACTCAATCCAGAAGTCTCTAAAACACAAACATGTTTCCTTGGTGAACTCCAGCTGTCTTTCAATTCCTTGGGTGCACAGAATGCCCCATGGATCATCCATGATCCCAAGCAGTGTGCTCTTTCCACCCACAGCATGAGCAGAGCCTCCCAGGTACTCCTGGCACCAGTGGGAAAAAGCAGGGTGATGCCAGTCCAGAGTGAGGCTTTTAGGTTTTAGGATTTTGAGATATGAAAACCTCTGTCCTATGAGAAGTGAGGAATATCTCTGCTGCTCAGAGAAACAAGTACCAGGCTGTGGAGCCTGCGCAGGTCACCCCTAATTAGAACAGAACAGCCAGCAAGTTCCCAGCACCCCTGGCCCCTGTGTGCACCTCCACGGGTATTGTGGGTGGGGAGGACAGGTCCCCACCTGCCCAGGCCCCTCAGCATGGAGAGGAGGAGCCTGAAGACTCTGCCTGGGCCTGAGTCACAGAGATTACCTCCCCAGGTCATCAGGGCTTCTCTCTGAGAGGTGAGGTCTCTACCTGCTGGTGTGTAAGTGGGGTGACCTCAGAGAGCCAGAGTGGGTTCACCCAGTCCCTCTGAGAGGGGAGGAGTGGCTGGGAATTATGTCCTCTTCCCAGAACCCTAAGAAGTGTCCTGGTCTTGTCTGGTCACTTGTCCTTTGTCTGAGGCCATTTTTACTGATGGTCTCTGGTCCACGTGGAGGTTGGGAAGCACATGTTTGTGTAAATCTTCATTTTGGAGCTCAGCTGATGGACAGGGAGTCAACAGAATCCTCTGAGAGTCCCACAATGGGCTTTAGAGCTGCAGTGGACTTTTGCCTTTATTTCCCAACCCTTTCTTCCATATGTCCCTCACTTCTGCTCAACCCAGGAGGCTGAGGAGTGGCTGCTGGTGGCAAAGATACTGTGGGCTGAGAGCAACCACTGAGGACCACACAGCAAGGGAGAGGAGGAGGGGGCACTGAGCCAAGTGGACGGGGACCTACAGAGCAGACCTGCTGTGTGCACCCTGCTGGTTCCTGAGAGCATCATGTTAGCCATTAGGTGTTAGTAATGCCCACCATGATGACCTTGAGTTATAAATGAGGGTGATGCTTTTCAATCCATTTTCTTTTCTTTTTCTAACTATATGTAAGTTTTTTATTGCAAAATTAAAATAACTTTTTAAATTGAAGTCTGATTGGCTTATAATGTTTTATTAGTTTCTGGTATACATCATTAGTGATTTAATATTTGATACAGTACATAGTAATTTTAGTTACCAACTGTCACCATAAAAAGTTATTCCAGTATTATTGAGTATATTTTCTCTGTTATATATTACAATCTTGTGATTTATTTTTAAAGATTTTATTTATTTATCTTTTCTCCCAGTCCCCTTTTATTTATTTGATAAATTGGTGTTTGTACCTCTTAAGTTTCCTCACCTATTTCACTTGTTCACTTCACTCCCCTCAGTGCATTTTCTTTAAGTAGTCAGGGTGGTAGGTGTCTCTCTTTAAAAAAATGCATTCATAATGGTTAAAAATTTTAGCAATCTGCTTAGAAGTGAAACTTTAATTACAGGCTAGAAAATTTGGCTTTTACACATGATTTGTCTCAAGAGTTCTTGTTCTACTACGATCACCTATAAGCAGCAATGAGTTTTCCAAGCCCTTTTTGAAACCAGCCTCTGCCATTATGAATAGAGTAAGTCTCTGCCCTGAACTTCTGTTAATAAAGATGTTGAAATGATTTCAGAGCACTTTGAGTGTTGCAGCCCATTTATTTGTCCCAGGATTCCTCTGAGGGAGGCAAGGCAGGAGTTTCCATAGATAAGGACATGGAGATGCAGGAGGATACCTCATGGGCTTAGAATCTTGTGACTTGCAGATGGCCGACCTGGTTTCTGAAGTACAGCTTTCTGATTCCTAGACCAGTGCTCTCTACATCATGTCCTGAGGCTTCCTCTCCTCCCACAGCCTCAATTCTTCTTGCTATTTCGCATGTGTATCAGAAATATACATGTTAATAAACTTGTTTGATTTTCTCCTGTTATTCTGTCATTTATTATAAAGATTCTCAGCTAGGAATTCAGAAGGGTAAAGGGAAATAAGCCCCTATGTCACCCTAAGTCAGCTTCAATAATTGCTATAATGAGCAGTCTTGATTCATCTGAAACTCACTTTCACTTCCCAAGATTATTTTAAAGCAATTCCAAGACATCATATCATTTTTATCCATAAATATTTTAGTATATATCTTTAAAAGATGTGGAATCTCCCCCCACTAAACATATTTAGCATAAACATTATTATTATGCATAAATATTAACTTCAATGTCATCAATAACTAGCCAGTGCTCACAGTTGTCTTTTTTCCCTCTTCTGTTGGAAGCAGTATTAAATAAGGTACACTTGGCTGACACAGGTTATACAATTGCTTTTCTGTTCCCCTCCACCCCGAGCCTCTAGGTTGTCCTGTTGAGATTCCCACAGCCTGGATTTGGCTGATCGCTTCTCCGCCTGTGTCAATTAACATGTTCCCCTGGCACCTTAGGTAGGTGTTTAGGTCTAGAAGTTTGATATAGCTCATTTGGATTTTATTCACCCCTTTTGTCTATGTAGGAGGTAGGGTTGTATATCTCCCTTATGAGGTACATAATATCTTTTGTGTGTAGGAGGGGTGGTGGTATGGGTGTGTGTGTAATGTTAGGAGCTATTCATGATCCTTTATCAAAGTCCATTAATTCATTAAGGGTTGCAAAATGGGGATGTTGTAAGCTCTTTGATTAACCCTGAAATATAGTATTCATAGGGAGAGTAGGAGAAAATGATTTTTTCACTTTTTAAAACCTGTTTTCAAAATGATAAATTGGTTCTCCTCTGGGACTAGTGAGTTTTTGTTGTTTTTTGGTTTGGTTTTGTATATGTCAGTTTGAGCTCATGGATTTCAGCATTTCTGACCTGCTTCAGTCCATTTCATTTGTTATGCTTGTGCAAACATTTGGCCATCTTTGGGCAATGGAGTCTATTCAGGTTGGGTCCTAAGTATTTTGCACATACTGTAGAAGCCTTTGCTAGTTTTTTTTTTTTTTTTAAATCTCTTCTTTTGTTTTGGTTTTTTTTTTTTTTTTTTTTTTTTTGGTTTCTGGTGTGACAGGATGTTTTTATCTCATTTTGTACAGCATTTGCTCAGCCCTGGAATCATCCATTTCTCCAAGCAGCTCTGTCATCTTTTAGTGTGAAATGGTATTTATAGACTATAGTCTGGTTGCTAGAGGACCTTACTGCTCTTGATTGTTTTTCTTGGCTTTTTCATTAGACAAAGTTAGAATACATTTTTTTAAGGTAAATAAATATGTTTATATGGGTGTTTCCAGTCCAATTCAGATACAGGACTTAGTGTTTTTACTTGATCTTATTGTGCTTCAGTTCAGTTCAGTCACTCAGCCATGTCCGACTCTTTCTGACCCCATGAACTGCAGCATGCCAGGCCTCCCTGTCCATCACCAACTCCAGGAGTTTACTCAAACTCATGTCCATTGAGTCAGTGATGCCATTCAACCATCTCATCCTCTGTCATCCCCTTCTCCTCCTGCCCTCAATCTTTCCCAGCATCAGGGTTTTTTCCAAGGAGTCAGTTCTTCACATCAGGTGGCCAAAATATTGGAGTTTCAACTTCAACATCAGTCCTTCCATTGAACAGTCAGGACTGATCTCCTTTAGGATGGACTGGATGGATCTCCTCGCAGTCCAAGGGACTCTCAAGAGTCTTCTGTAACACCACAGTTCAAAAGCATCATTTCTTCAGCGCTCAGCTTTCTTTATAGTACAATTCTCACATCCATACATGACCACTGGAAAAACCATAGCCTTGACTAGATGGACCTTTGTTGACAAAGTAATGTCTCTGCTTTTTAATATGCTGTCTAGGTTGGTTATAACTTTCCTTCTAAGTAAGCATCTTTTAATTTCATGACTGCAATCACCATCTGCAGTGATTTTGGAGCCCCCCAAAATAAAGTCAGCCACTGTTTCCCCATCTATTTGCCATGAAGTGATGGGACCACATGCCATGATCTTAGTTTTCTGAATGTTGAGCTTTAAGCCAACTTTTTCACTCTCCTCTTTCACTTTCATCAAGAGGCTCTTTAGTTGTTCTTCACTTTCTGCCATAAGGGTGGTGTCATCTGCATATCTGAGGTTATTGATATTTCTCCTGGCAATCTTGATTCCAGCTTGTGTTTCTTCCAGTTCAGCATTTCTCATGATGTACTCTGTATAGAAGTTAAATATACAGCCTTGACGTACTCCTTTTCCTATTTGGAACCAGTCTGTTGTTCCATGTCCAGTTCTAACTGTTGCTTCCTGACCTGCATATGGGTTTCTCAAGAGGCAAGTCAGGTGGTCTGGTATTCCTGTCTATTTCAGAATTTTCCACAGCTTGTTGTTATTGTGCTTGCATGTCTCTTTTCCCCCATCATCTATTCTCTTTGTCCAATGTCTAAGTCCAATTCTCAATGACATCAACATAATTATTCATTTGTTGTACCTTATAAAGTGACTTCTGAAAGCAATTTAATATTTTTATTTTCTTTTGGAGTTCATACTATGTTCATTTGGGTGTATCACTCAGAGACTGTGTTTTCAAATTATTTTGTTTCAAATCACTTTTGATAGTTCTTTTTTTGTATGGCTTTGCAAAACAAAACAGAATGGGTATGTATATTTAGGTACTTTTATGTAATTTTACTCTAAAATTTTAGGAATTGCTTTTTTAAAATTATTTTATAATTATAATTCTGTGTAATGTTTTCATGATTCCAAAATCAAGAAAAAGGCTAAAAGACCTAAAGAAGTCTAATATCATTGTTAGCTCTATTCTAATTCTCCTCCTTTTATAGATAACTTTGCAGGCTAATTTTGACTCATCTTTTTATTAATGTTTCTTAAATATCTGGACTTTTCTGGAAGCATGAAATGTGCAATGGAACTCTGGTAAAAAGTCTTTGTGATCATTGTAATTCCTTGTAATTCCTGCAGATCAGGTCTGCAGCCATTCCAGGTTCAGATGCCATGACAGTCCGAGAGTGGAGGTTAGCAGATACTTACATGGGGTTAGTTTCCACATCCAGAATCTACAGGGAGAGGAATCTTCTCTACCCTAATCAGTTGAACCTTAACCAGTTTCTGGAGGCTGGGTCTTGGGTGACAGAATGCATTTATCCCCTCCCAGGTGATGCTAAGGTGTGCTCAAGATGAAGACCAGTGTGTAAGAGACGAGTGAAGGCTATTATGTCTGGAATCCTGATGGTTATGATTTCTGCAGGTTCACTGCTTTTCCTCCTTATCTTTGGATTTTTCTCAACTCTACATTTTGTCACCTTTCACCCAGTTCTAAAGATTCTGTCTATTCGTTTTTTCCTACAAGCCCATTCTTTTCTGCTTATATGTCTCTCTCAAGAGTTTGGTAAAACTTTGATAGCTTGTTTCTATTTTTGTGTTTTTCCCCCCATGAATGAGATATGGGCAAGTTGTGTGAGAAATTTTTCAAGTGCATTAACACGGAGAAGGAATTCTATCCACTCAGAAGTTCTAGCATCTAAGCTAACCATGCAAGAAGTTACCCTAAGAAGCAAAAGGTGGGACCCACTGTCAGGTGCTTTCATGAGGCTGAATACCAAGGGACTCTACCAATAAATGTCTACCTCAAGCTTCCCTGGCAGTCTACTGGTTAAGATTCCATGTCCCCGGTGCAGATGCCAGGGCTTTTTTAAAAAAACTAATTTATTTATTTTAATTGGAGACTAATTGCTTTACAATATTGTGGTGGTTTTGCCAAACATCGACATGAATCAGCCATGGGTGTACATGTGTTCTCCCATCCAGAATCCCCCTCCTACATCTCCTACCTTCCTCCCTACCCCATCACTCTGGCTTGTCCCAGAGCACCAGCTTTGAGTGCTCTGCTTCATGCATCAAACTTGCACTGGTCATCTGTTTTACATATGGTAATATATATGTTTCAATTCTATGCTCTCATATCGTCCTGCCCTCTCCTTCTCCCACATAGTCCAACAGTCTCTTCTTTACATCTGTATATATTTTGCTGTCTTGCATATAGGGTTGTCGTTACTGTCTTTCTAAATTCCATATATATGCATTAATATATTGTACTGGTATTTCTCTTTCTGACTTACTTCATTCTGTATAATAGGCTCCAGTTTCATCCACCTCATTAGAACTGACACAAACACTTTCTTTTTTATAGCTGAGTAATATTCCATTGTGTATATATACCACAACTTCCTTATCCATTCATCTGCCAATGGACATCTAGGTTGCTTCCATGTCTACTACTACTATTACTACTACTACTAAGTTGCTTCAGTCGTGTCCGACTCCGTGCGACCCCATGGACTGCAGCCTACCAGGCTTATCCATCCATGGGATTCTCCAGGCAAGAACACTGGAGTGGGTTGCCATTTCCTTCTCCATGTCTAGCTATTGTAAACAGTGCTGTAATGAACATTGGGGTACATGTGTCTCTTTCAATTCTGGCTTCCTCAGTGTATATATGCAGCAGTGGTATTGGTGGGTCATACAGCAATTCTATTTCTAGGTTTTTTAAGGAATCTCCACACTGTTCTCCATAGTAGATGCCAAGATTTTTGATCCCTGGTCAGGGAACTAAGATTCTGCATGCCACACTGTATGCCCAAAATAAGAAGTCTGCCTCAGACTCTCAGATAATCCTGAATAATGGAGGTGGTGGTATTCAATTATTTTAAAGATCCTTTATGATTTCAGATTTGTGAAGAATTCTTGTGAAATAATAAAACTATATGCTCAATTGGTTTGTGGAAAGAAAATACATGTGGTCATAGATTGATGTCGAAGAGGAAGGGTTTAAGGGGGCAGTGTTTGACCTTGTTCCTGCTTATCAAGCGGACGCGAGCCTGCGTCCAAGGTCAGGGGCGGCAGCCGAGAGTGCCAGGCTGTGACAGGGAAGGAGCAGCTGAAAAGAGCTACCCCATGCATGAGGCCAGGGCGGCAGCTGGGAGGAGCAACCCGATGTCCAAGGAGCAGTGGCTGCACAGGCGCAGGAGTGCCTAGAGGAGCTATTACACGTTCAAGGTCAGGAGGGGTGGAGGTGAGGAGATACCCCTTGTCCAAGGTAAAGAGCAGCAGCTGCACTTTGCTGGAGCAGCCGTAAAGAGATACCCCACGTCCAAGGTAAGAGAAACCCAAGTTAGATGGTAGGTGTTGCAAGAGGGCATCAGAGGGCAGACACACTGAAACCATACTCACAGAAAACTAGTCAGTCTAATCACACTAGGACTACAGCCTTGTCTAACTCAATGAAACTAAGCCATGCCCATGGGGCCATCCAAGATGGGCGGGTCATGGTGGAGAGATCTGACAGAATATGGTCCACTGAAGAAGAGAAAGGCAAACCACTTCAGTATTCTTGCCTTGAGAACCCTATGAACAGTATGAAAAGGCAAAATGATAGGATACTGAAAGAGGAACTCCCCAGATTGGTAGGTGACCAACATACTACTGGAGATCAGTGGAAAATTACTCCAGAAAGAATGAAGGGATGGAGCCAAAGCAAAAACAATACCCAGTTGTGGATGTGACTGGTAATATAAGCAAGGTCCGATGCTGTAAAGAGCAATATTGCATAGGAACCTGGAATGTCAGGTCTGTGAATCAAGGCACATTGAAAGTGGTCAAACAGGAGATGGAAAGAGTCAACATCGACATTCTAGGAATCAGCGAACTAAAATGGACGGCAGTGGGTTAATTTAACTCAGATGACCATTATATCTGCTACTGCTGGCAGGAATCCCTTAGACGAAATGGAGTAGCCATCATGGTCAACAAAAGAGTCCGAAATGCAGTTTTTGGATTCAATCTCAAAAACGACAGAATGATCTCTGTTCGTTTCCAAGGCAAACCATTCAGTATCACAGTAATCCAAGTCTATGCCCCAACCAGTAATGCTGAAGAAGCTGAAGTTGAATGGTTCTATGAAGACCTACAAGACCTTTTAGAACTAACACCCAAAAAAGATGTCCTTTTCATTATAGGGGACTGGAATGCAAAAGTAAGAAGTCAAGAAACACCTGGAGTAACAGGCAGATTTGGCCTTGGACTACAGAATGAAGCAGGGCAAAGACTAATAGAGTTTTACCAAGAAAATGCACTGGTTATAGCAAATACCCTCTTCCAAAAACACAAGAGAAGACTCTGCACATGGACAGCACCAGATGGTCAACACTGAAATCAGATTGATTATATTCTTTGCAGCCAAACATAGAGAAGCTCTATACAGTCAACAAAAACAAGACCAGGAACTAACTGTGGCTCAGATCATGAACTCCTTATTGCCAAATTCAGACTTAAAAAGAAGAAAGTACAGAAAACCACTAGACCATTCAGGTATGACCTAAATCAAATCCCTTATGATTATACAGTGGAAGTGAGAAATAGATTTAAGGGCCTAGATCTGATAGACAGAGTGCCTGATGAAATATGGGCAGAGGTTCGTGACATTGTACAGGAGACAGGGATCAAGACCATCCCCATGGAAAAAAAATGCAAAAAAGCAAAATGGCTGTCTGGGGAGGCCTTACAAATAGCTGTGAAAAGAAGAGAAGCGAAAAACAAAGGAGAAAAGGAAAGATATAACCATCTGAATGCAGAGTTCCAAAGGATAGCAAGGAGAGATAAGAAAGCCTTCCTCAGCTATTAATGCAAAGAAATAGAGGAAAACAAAAGCATGGCAAAAACTCGAGATAACTTCAAGAAAATTAGAGATACCAAGGGAACATGTCATGCAAAGATGGGATTGATAAAGGACAGAAATGGTATGGACCTAATAGAAATCGAAGGTATTAAGAAGAGGTGGCAGGAATACACAAAAGAACTGTACAAAAAAGATTTTCATGAACAAGATAATCACAATGGTGTGATCACTGACCTAGAGCCAGACATCCTGGAATGTGAAGTTAAGTGGGCCTTAGAAAGCATCACTATGAACAAAGCTAGTGGAGGTGATGGAATTCCAGTGGAGCTATTTCAAATCCTGGAAGATAATGCTGTGAAAGTGCTGCACTCAGTATGCCAGCACATTTGGAAAACTCAGCAGTGACCACAGGACTGGAAAAGGTCAGTTTTCATTCCAATCCCAGAGAAAGGCAATGCCAAAGAATGCTCAAACTACCTCACAATTTCACTAGTCTCACACGCCAGTAAAGTAATGCTCAAAATTCTCCAAGCCAGGCTTCAGCAATATGTGAACCATGAACTTCCAGATGTTCAAGCTGGTTTTTGAAAGGCAGAGGAACCAGAGATCAAATTGCCAATATCCGCTGGATCATGGAAAAAGCAAGAGAGTTCCAGAAAAACATCTATTTCTGCTTTATTGATTATGCCAAAGCCTTTGACTAAGCAGATCACAATAAACTGTGGAAAATTCTGAAAGAGATGGGAATGCCAGACCACTTGACCTGTCTCTTGAAAAACCTATATGCAGGTCAGGAAGCAACAGTTAGAACTGGACATGGAACAACAGACTGGTTCTAAATAGGAAAAGGAATACATCAAGGCTATATATTGTCACCCTGCTTATTTAACTTATATGCAGAGTACATCATAAGAAACACTGGGCTGGAAGAAGCACAAGCTGGAATCAAGATTGCCAGGAGAAACATCAATAGCCTCAGATATGCAGATGACACCACTCTTAAGGCAGAATGTGAAGAGGAACTAAAAAGCCTCTTGATGAAAGCCTCTGGTCCTATCACTTCATGGGAAATAGATGGGGAAACAGTGGAAACAGTGTCAGACTATTTTTGGGGGCTCCAAAATCACTGCAGATGGTGACTGCACCCATGAAATTAAAAGACGCTTACTCCTTGGACGGAAAGTTATGACCTAGGTCCTAGAGAGCATATTGAAAAGCAGAGACATTACTTTGCTAACAAAGGTCCATCTAGTCAAGCCTATGGTTTTTCCTGTGGTCATGTATGGATGTGAGAGTTGAACTGTGAAGAAGGCTGAGTGCTGAAGAATTGATGCTTTTGAACTGTGGTGTTGGAGAAGACTCTTGAGAGTCCATTGGACTGCAAGGAGATCCAACCAGTCCATTCTGAAGGAGATCAGCCCTGGGATTTCTTTGGAAGGACTGATTCTAAAGCTGAAATTCCAGTACTTTGGCCACCTCATGCAAAGAGTTAACTCATTGGAAAAGACTGATGCTGGGAGAGATTGGTGGCAGGAGAAGGGGACGACAGAGGATGAGATGGCTGCATGGCATCACTGACTTGATGGATGTGAGTCTGAGTGAACTCCGGGAGTTGGTGATGGACAGGGAGTCCTGGCGTGCTGCGGTTCATGGGGTCACAAAGAGTCGGACACGATTGAGCAACTGAACTGAACTGAACTGCTTATCAAGAATTTTTTAATTTGGTTAGTTTCATGGTTGATAAGAGAAGTCAATGGCACCCCACTCCAGTACTCTTGCCTGGAAAATCCCATGGACAGAGGAGCCTGGTAGGCTGCGGTCTTTGGGGTCGCTAAGAATCAGACATGACTGTGCGACTTCACTTTCTCTTTTCACTTTCATGCATTGGAGAAGGAAATGGCAACCCACTCCATTGTTCTTGCCTGGAGAATCCCAGGTACGGGGGAGCCTGGTGGGCTGCCGTCTATGGGGTCACACAGAGTTGAGCACAACTGAAGCGACTTAGCAACAGCAGCAGCATGGTTAATAATGAATATTTTCTTAGTTGTTTTCTCTCTCATTAGTTGAAGGTGAGAATCGGGAATGTGCAGATGAGAGGTGGTGTGTGCTCACACCTGTGTACACGTGGTGGGGTTAAGTCCTGGGAATGCTGCCACCAGTGTCTGTGTCCCCAGCCACAGCCACTCCTTGCCTCTCTGAGAGACTCTCCAAGACAAACAGAGTCTTCTGAAATTGGGCCTTTCCTTGGAATTCACACCACTATTTGATTTGGAGATAATACTTGGAATGGAGCATTGAGCATATGTAGGAGCTAATCTTCTGGTAGTTGGAAAAACTTTTGCCTGGTTTGCCTCAGCCAGTTTTACCAAATGCCAGAAATGGAAATATTCACATATTACAAATGCTGCTGATAGCTGTCCTGTTAAATTACTCTTCATCTCTAACCTTTCCTTGTGTGTGGAGGGGACGGATTTACTCAGTCTACCTTTGAGGGCCATAATCACTTCTGCCCTATGTGTTCTGGAAGCTTGCAAGGATCATATTTAATGTGTGTATTCTTATTCTCTATATGTACTTTGGGGGTTTGTTTTCACAATTTTGTGCTATTCACTATTTTGCTTTCTATTTTTTTTTTTTTGAGAGATAAATTACTGGAAAATTGTTCTTTGTTTGCTGTTATTTTTCATATGGAGTATAATATCAATTTTCTGTTTTCAATAGTTGCAACTTATGCCAGAATGGAAGTTCCTTGTATGTTATACTTTTCATCACCTTTCTGAATTACCATGACTGCTCCTTGTTAGAGGAAAACTTGTGCACTTGTACTCAGTTACTCAGTTGTGTCTGATTCTTTGTGACCCCAAGGACTGTAGCCCGCCAGGCTCCTCTTTCCATGGGATTCTCCAGGCAAGAATACTGGAGTGGGTTGCCATTTCCTCCTCTAGAGGATCTTCCCAACTTAGGGATCAAACCTGCATCTCCTGTGTCTCCTGCATTGAGATGAATTCCTTATCATTGAGCCATTGGAGGAAGTCCCAAAATAGTGCTTAAGAATAACAAATGACTTTCCTCCCAAATTACATCAGATCAAAGTAACAGGTCATGACTGAAAACCTTTATTATCTTTTGAAAATTTCTATTCCAAAGAAATAAAAATCATTATCAAGAAAAAAAAAAAGAATTGACAGATGAGTGGAAGGTATGGGCCCTAAACTGGCATTATACCTTAATCAGGCTTTTTGATAAACTGTTCTTTTTTTTTTAATATTTATTTATTTATCTGCTGGGTCTTAGTTGCCACATGTGGGATCTAGTTCCCCGACCAGGGATCTAACCCAGGTCCATTGCATTGGGAGTGTGGAATCTTAGCCACCGGAGCACCAGGGAAGTCCCACAACTTGGTTATTAAATATTGTTTCTCAGTGAAAAAAAAAAAAAAGAACAAAAAAACAAACAAAAAAAAAACCCAGATATATTTAGGTGGTAGTGATCTGCCTTTATTTACTTTTTTTTTGCTGGATTTGTTGCACTTAATCATATTCTCTTTGGTGAGTGATGTTACTCTTTTTTCTCCTGTAATTACAAGGATGTTAGGCTCAAATGGAGAACTGAGTAAAAGGCAATGGTGATTCCCAAAAAGAATCACAAATTTCAGGAAATTTGGGGATGGCAGATATTCCTGCTGGGCTTCTGGTGGTCTGTGGCTGCAGCCCTGGACTGCCCTTGGTGACACCTGGGCTGGGACTGCCCAGGTGTACAGTTTGACATTTTTGCTTCTCTGTGTGGCCTCCACATTTCCATCTTAGGAAACTCTATAAACAGTGTGCTTGACAATCTGCTGTATGAGGGACTCTTCCAAGAGGTCTCTATGCCTCTTGGGATGGATGACAGGACATGGTGGAAATGTATCAGAACTGACCGTTTTGCTGCTGTCTGATCATCTTACTTACACTTCTTCAGCTAAATAGTGTTCTCTTTTTTCTGTATAGTAGATGAAAATGTCCCTGACTTCATGGAAGGAGAGGCAGTTAGTGTAGCCTGTGAATGTGTGTGTGTGCATGCGTGTGTGCATGTGTGTAGAACAAGACGAGAATGCTGAGGTTTAATGAGACACCCATATGAGGCATGGGGACACCTTTTGATAAATATCCTGATCAGGTATTAGTTGGCTAAGAAAATGCTTAGTTTTTTTGTTGTTTGGTGTTATGGATTCTCCTTCCCTTCCTCTTGTATGTGGCTTCCTCAGCTTCAGACAGATAGAAGAGAGCTATCAAAGCAAACCTGTCAGTTGCTTATCCTGTCTGTGTTAGTTAAGGTGGGATTGCCAAAAAGAAAAGGCCCTGTTCTTGAAAGACTTTCAAACTTTTAACATTTTGTCTTTTATGAAGTCTGTGTAGGAAATGATGTTGAGGGTGGAGATGTTTACTTTAGGTGTGTGGTTTTCATTCATTGAGTGGTTTTACTTGATGATGAAGGAAGGGAACCTGGGGAAAAGGAGACCTTCAAGAGGGGACTAGACAGAGGAAGTAAGTTGTGGGATGAAGTGGCTGTTTGGTAGGGTAGGTAGGTGTTGCTGTTTCTTTGCCTTTTTCTTTGAGAAATAAACTTGCTTCCCTAAGTCTTACTCAGGGTGGAAGCCTCAGTGCACCTTGTGTCAATTGGTTTAGCCTTGGGGAAGGGAGGATTGGGAACATTTCTTCTAAACCACCAACTGCAGTGGATGGTGGATGGAGAACCATGGAAGACATCATTTTTTAGCAATGGCACCCCACTCCAGTACTCTTGCCTGGAAAATCCCATGGGCGGAGGAGCCTGGTAGGCTGCAGTCCATGGGGTCGCTAAGAGTCGGATATGACTGAGTGACTTCACTTTCTCTTTTCACCTTCATACATTGGAGAAGGAAATGGCAACCCACTCCAGTGTTCTTGCCTGGAGAATCCCAGGGGCGGGGGAGCCTGGTGGGCTGCTGTCTATGGGGTTGCACAGAGTCGGACACAACTGAAGCGACTTAGCAGCAGCGGCAGCAGCCACCATGTTTAATTTTTTACTCCAAGGAACATTCCAACTTCTAGAGGGTAGAGGCATATTGAGGCAGTACTCTCGGGGGCTGAGAGCCTGCAGAGCTGCCAAGCCTGATTTCTTTGTGGTGTTCCAACTGAAGCTGGTTTCCTTTCTCTTGATCTACAGACATGTGGAGTTTGGGATGGAAAGGAGTGGGTGTTTGTGCCAGGGTATCAGTTCATAAAGATTCCTGAAGAAGGTGATGAAAGCATGTCTCCCATATGTAAACCAGGTTGACTTTCTATTGGGCTGGGACATTGAGAGGACAGGGGACAGGGGAGGCTGCCAGCAGGCTAATTCATATGGAAGCAGATTTCTTCCTCTTCGGCCACTTTTTTCTTTATTCGTCTTAAGGCTCACTTGTATTGTGCCAAATGACTTCTAAAGCACTGGTTGTGATATTTATACTGAGTATCCACAGTGTATTAGGCATAAGGTACTAAGGCTTTACTATCTTTGAATGTAAAATTTTGCAGTAAGGTTAAACTGTTGCCTGCTTGTCTTATAGGAGATAGTAGATCTGCATATTTTTCTTTTAAATTAGCCATGAATGTAGCATTTTGCCAAAATGTATTTTTAACCTGCTAATGCTAACAGTAAATCTTGTATTAAGAAAAACTGACATTTCTAATCAAGGCTTTTCTTTTCTTTTAGGAAGGCACCAAAGTAGTCCAACCTATATTTTTGGGGAAAATGATTAGTTATGTTGAAAACTACGATCCCAATGATTCTTCCGCTTTGCACGAAGCCTACGCCTACGCGGCAGGGCTGAGCGCCTGCGTGCTCGTGTGGGCCATTCTGCACCACTTGTACTTCTACCACATGCAGCGTGTGGGGATGAGGCTGAGAGTAGCCGTGTGCCATATGATCTACGGCAAGGTGAGTGTCGCTGGGTACCACGGTGTGTACCTCTCCTGAAGCATCAGGGACTTTTAGGGAAGGATCTCTATAAACTAAAAATTACATAACTGGGATCATTTACACCTTCCTAGAGAAGCTTGCTCGGAGAAGGCAATGGCACCCCACTCCAGTACTCTTGCCTGGAAAATCCCATGGACGGAAGGGCCTTGTGGGCTGCAGTCCATGGGGTCGCGAAGAGTCGGACATGACTGAGCGACTTCACTTTCACTTTTCACTTTCATGCATTGGAGAAGGAAATGGCAACCCACTCCAGTGTTCTTGCCTGGAGAATCCCTGGGACGGGGGAGCCTGGTGGGCTGCCGTCTATGGGGTCGCACAGAGTCGGACACGACTGAAGCGACTTGGCAGCAGCAGCAGCAGCAGAGAAGCTTGCTATTTGCATTAAGCCAAGTTTGTTGTTGTTGAAGTAAACTTTACCAATAAATAATGAAAATTTTTCTTTTGAGATCACATGAGGGCTGCCCTTGATAACTTTTAGCCATAGGCTGTGGCATAATACCCACGAAATTTGTGGTATTAAATTAATATTAAATTATATTTTTAAAATATTAAATTAATATTTAAAAACAAGCATCAAAAGTATCAAGCTGATTTTTAGTGTCTTCATGCTTAGATCCCATAGTGCTGTTTATAGAAAATTTTTTTTGTTGTTCATTAAAACCTTAATTTACATCAGATATTTATTTAAAAGGGAACTAAGGAGATTGGATCTATAAAACTATATCTAGAAGCAGATAATGTATTTGAGAAAGGGAATGATTATAATTTTAAAAGACCCATCTAATTATATTCAATATAGTTATGTTAATTAGAGAAAATATAAAGAGAATTCATGCCAAATATAGATTCACTCACTATATTCTATGGATGTGATTGTTGTTAATGATATTAAATAAAATAGTAGGGTTTTTGAGATAAAACTTGAAATTTTTGAAATACAGTGTTTCATTCATTCTAGAGAGAATTTGATGCTCTTCATTTAAGCTACTTTAATACAATATTTCCTTTTATCTTCAGTATGCATTATAGCACTTTTAATTAGAACTGATTTAATGTGTTCACCAATTTTGTATTGAGCAATGCCAGGAAATTATTTCACAGTTTACCCTGGTCTAAACTAGTATAAAAGGAATAAGGATTTCAGGTATCTTTACAAAAGTATTGCCACAGATATATAAGTGTCAAGAGCTGAAGGGTTCTGTTTAAATTTGACCTTGGATACCTCTTTGCCTCAGACTGTTTGCTTTAAAAAAAAAAAAATCCTTATTTGACTGTATTGTAGCCTTGAAATTTTCCAAGAGAGTAGATCTTAAATGTTCTCACCACACATGTAAAATAGGATAACTGTATTAGGTAGTGGATATTTTAAATGGTTTTACTATAGTAATCATTTCCCAATGTGTATTTACATAAAAGCATCATGTGGTAACCTTAAACATATGCAATTTTTAAAATAAATATAGCCCTCATTGAAAGATAAACCCAAACAGCTTAAATTTAAAATATTGCTTCTTTTACCTGGTTGCTACTTATCTAGAACTTCCATTTCTTCGAAATACTTCTGTCAGCAGAAAGTGAGATGTCGTCTCATCTTTCCTTGAGCAGAGTCTTGTACATCTCAGGACTGTGTGAACCTGGAGACCTGGCATCACACTGTCTTGTTTGGCAGCAGCATCTGAGTTGGTTTCCTTCTGGAAACGGCAGAAACCCATGGACAGAGGGTGATGTGGAAATCTCAGCAGTGCCCACACATTCTAGTCAGGGTCTTCATTGCTGTTCAATATCATCTTTGTTATTCTGTTTCATCTTTAACCATTTAGGAGGTGGATACTCAAGATTTTCCCACCAATTGGCTAAATGTTTGTCTTTTTAGATCATGCTTAACTCTCATGTGAGTGATAGTCGCTCAGTTGTGTCTGACACTTTGTGACTCCACGGACCATAGCCTGCCAGGCTCCTCTGTCCATGGGTTTCTCCAGGCAAGAATACTAGAGCAGGTTGCCATTTCCTTCTCCATAACTCTCATAATAAATATGAAATTTTACCAGAACTGCATTGTGAAAGCTTTAAGTTAGGTGTGAGGTGATGGTTTAGTCAAAGCTCACTCTTTGCTGCACAGGGGAGCCATTGTCCACTTGTTTTTCTTCCTCTTCCCTCTAACACTTTGAAATCTTGCCTTTTGGAAATGTGACCTGACCTGGCACATTGGCTTATGTGAATGTAACCATCTCCTGAGATGTTCATTTGCTGCCTTAATTATACCCAAAAGATGGTTCCTATATGAAGTCAGAAATTGTGAGGATTACACCATTGACATAATCTGAAATTCCAGAAACATGGGAAAGACAGATTTCCTTGTGCACAGCCTTGCATCTAGACTCCTCCTGTTGTAGAAACAAGACACTCCTTTTCAGGTTACAGGTGGACTGATTCCCTAGGACCCAAAAACTGGTGCGACAAAGCAGCTCTGAAAGGCCTCTCTGAACGTTTGTGTTTCATCTTGGGTCCCACCTCCTGATCCCTGGTCCTGGGAAGAAACCAGGTCAAGTGTTAGAAATGGAGTGGCTGCTAAGCTCGTCGCTGTAGTTTGTCTACACCATGGATCCCAGGCTGGGGCAGGTCTCCAGGGGATCTCTAAGGCTGCACATCTGCCACTCCTAATATGCCAGCATTTTCATGCTCTTTTCAGCTGAATTTTGAATGATCCTATGGGAGGTTCCATAAATAAAAATGACTTACCATTTATTTATTAATACATTTTCACAAATTTGGTAAAGTTACTTTTGGCTTTTGATCACTGATCTTTTTTTTATTATTATTGTGGGGAAATATACACTGCATAAAGTGTCCTATTTTCACTCCTTTTCAATGCAGCATTTAGTGACATTAGGTACATTCACATTGTTGGTGGCCATCACCATAATTCATCTCTGAAACTTTTTGCTTTTCCCAAACTGAGCCTCTGCACCCATTAAACGCTAACTCCCCAACCCCTGTCCCCTTACCCAGCACTGTTCTTCTTCTCTCTGTGAATTTGACTATTGTAGGTACCTCTGTTAAGTGGAATCATACAGTGTTTGTCATTTTGTGTGTGTGGCTTATGTCCTGTAGCACAATATCTGCAAGGTTCATCCAATGTTATAGCAGGTGTCAGAATTTAATTCCTTTTTAAGACAGAATAATATTACATTATAGGTCTATACAACATTCTGTGTATTCTCTCATCTGTCAATGGACAGTTGTTTCCACCTTTTAGCTATTGTAAACATAGATGCTCTGAATATAAGTTAAATTGTCTGTTCAAGTTTGCGTTTTTAGCTTTTCTTGAGTATATCATTAGTACTATAATTTCTGTATTGTATGATAATTTCATGTTTAATTTTTTAGGAACTTCCATATTCTCTTCCATTGTGGTTGTATCATTTTACATTCTCACTTGATCACTGGTTTTCTTTAACTTGAGGAGTAAACAGAGCATTTTTATAAAGTGTGACATTGTGTTTGGATCAGTGGCTCCAGTTGGTGGTCTGTTGAAACAGCTCCTGGTGTGTTTTCAGTTTCCTCAGATCTCTAGGGCATTTTTCTTACTAAATAAAGGGATTGTGTAACACAGGTTGTGGTTTTTGTAAGTCAGCAGACTGGTGTTAAGAACACAGTTTCCTCACAGGAACAGTGTTTTGAATATTATACTTGCTCATTTCAGAACGAACAATCTAAGCCTGAAGTGTTTAAATATTGTCACCCACAGAATTAATGATTGAGTCCAGATTTATAGTCCAAGTTTCCAAATTTCCTTCCTTAAATTAGCCTTTCTTCTCTCATCTAATTTGGCTCCAAATTACTTAGTTGTCTCTTAAGTGTAAACCTACACCCTTTACCCTTCAGACAGGTCCAAGTTCACTGAAATAGGATGGGGATTTTGCTTCTACCTCCTGCTCCTCCCTTTGCCGTCCTTGCTGGAGGGGCTGCTGCCACACTCAGGAGTTAGAGGCTGAACAAGGGTCCCTAGAGCCCTGCTGTCAGGGGTCATCCTGCTTCTGCTGACACCACTCAAGACCCTAGGAACACATGCTCCATTGTGTTATGTTCTAAGATGACTTGGTATCACCTTGGGAATCCAGTTCTCTGTCTCTCTCTCTCATTTCAGGCACTTCGCCTGAGTAGCTCGGCCATGGGGAAGACCACCACAGGCCAGATAGTCAACCTGCTGTCCAACGATGTGAACAGGTTTGACCAGGTGAGCTGCCCCTGAGGGATCCTCTTCCATTTCCCATCTTTCTCATTGGGTTCAGCTTATTGGGATGCAAGGTGCCAGGGTTTGGTGTCAGCCAGGATTCCATTGAGGATGCAAGACAAAGGTTGTATTTATCCAACTTTCATTTCTCTGTGTGCAACTTTGATGTAATTATATGTATTGTTCTGTAAATGAGAGTTTTGTTTTTCTAATAATAAATAAGCAGCAGTGTTCTTGCCCAGGTTTGGTAGTTTCCCTAGGGGTTCTCCTGGAGCCTCCCTTCTTGGCACGTGGTGTGGGTATTGCTGAACTGTCTTCCTCCTCTTCTCGATGATGAAGGCCTGGTGGGAGGGATTGTTCTTTCCCCTGCACCCTGTTCAGTGCCTGCTGCATAGGGAACCTGCAAAGAATAATGCCAAGTGTGTGGTCCCCAGCAAGACACAACCTCTTCTCTACTGTCCCCTCCACAGTCTTTTTTCCACTGACCTTATGCATAGATCACATAACCCAGGGCCTTGTAGCTGTTGGTCAGATCTGTGTTGCACTAGATACTTCTGTTTCAAGTATTCATTCATCAAACATGAAGTAAGGCCTCTGCTCACTTTCAGGGATGAGCCAAGCTTAGTTTTTGCCCTATAGAAGCCACAGCCTATCAGGGAGCTAAATACACAAGTAATTATTGGAGAAAGTGGTAGGTACCATAATATAGGTTTTCCTGGGATGCCATGGTTCACCAGAGGAGATGGGGTCTAAATTCTAGGACAGAGAGCATTTGGGGAAGCCCTGAGCTCATCTGTGTTGTGGACAAAATCAACATCTTCCTTCAGTGCTGCTGGTCTGATTCTCCCAGGACATCCCTGAAGCCAGCCCTGTGCTGCCCCTGAAAGGCATCATCTGGGGTGGACACTTGAATTTCTGCTTCAGCATGTTTAAAACCCAGTGAGGTCATTGCTGTTTAGGTTTCTGTCTGTTCCTTCAGAGAAGATTGTTTCTACACTGTGTCCTCACTCATTTTATTGTATGCAGTCCTAAGAAGGCTTTGTCTCTCTCTTTTAAGGTAACGATGTTCTTGCACTATCTGTGGGTGGGGCCACTGCAGGCTATTGCAGTGACTGCCCTGCTCTGGATGGAAATAGGAATGTCGTGTCTTGCTGGGATGGCAGTTCTCATTATTCTTCTGCTTTTGCAAAGCTGCTGTGGGATGTCATTTTCATCACTCCGGTAAGAGAAACACTTCTTTTAAAAATTGACACTATGTAATTGGTAACATCCACAGTCAGCTTGATGCTTTTGTTGAAAACAAGACAAATGCCTTTTCTGGTCTCTTCTTTGTGTAGGTTGTAGACCCTTCAGGCTTAGCCATTGAAGGCTCCAGCCTTAAACTGAAGGCTGATCCTGAAGCAGGAACAGTGAAGGCATTCACTGGGTCCTCTTGGAACCATATCTAAATAAGTAGAGTGTTCTTCAGCAGAATTTACCCATGTCTAAGTTATTTAAATCTTTTTAAATAGTAATAATCTTGTAGGCCCTTTTCTCACCTCATATATTTTTGTTATGCTTCTGTTGGAACCTTTTCAGGTATTCTGTTCATGTTTCCAATAAGTTATAAGCACCCCAAGGGCCAGGCTGATCTTCATTGTGTCTTTATGAAGCCCCACATTCACAGCAGTACATGTGACAGAAAAGTGGCTGGTGGTGAAGAGCCTTCTGCTGCTGAGTTAGACCTGAAGCAGTGCCAGAGGGTTGGAAGTGGGTGGTTGTCAGGTGATGGAGATGTGCTATTTGAAACTCATTGAGTCTTGTGTGTGTTGTCTGTGTTTCGTTCCATGCTTGGTGTCTTTCTCTATTTGGAATTCCCTTTCCTGCCATTGATATGGAGAGAGGTTCCCTATCCTCCGAGGCCCTGTTCCAGTGCTACCAGGTCCCTGAAGCTCTTCTTGTTCTCCTTTCCTGCTGGAATTAACAGCCCCATCTTTTCTGCTCCCCAGAACTTTACTCCTATTTTATTACAGCACAGCCACTGTCTTCCTCGTAGATTTGGGTGCCTTTCTGCCTTCCCTACCTGACTGTGACCTCTTTGAGCAGGTGATTTGTATCTGACTCATTTCAGGTTTTCCTTAGCCGATGCTGCACATTCTCCAAGCTACTTCTTGAAAGGGGCTGAGTGTTTGACTTCCTAACTGAAACCCTTTTCTCCATTTGTACTTTGAGTAAGACCTGGCTGTGTTCTAAGTGCAAAAAGGCTGTAAAGAATCTTTTGATTCCTAGCCCCGCCCCCATGCCCACTCCTGCTGCTGCTGCTAAGGAAAGTTGGGCTGTGGTCACTAAGGCTCGTCTCACATCTGTCCCCTCAGGAGTAAGACTGCAGCTCTCACAGACGACAGGATCAGGACCATGAGTGAAGTCATAACTGGCATCAGAACAGTAAAAATGAATGTTTGGGAACAGTCATTTATAGACCTTATTACCAGATTGAGAAGGTAAGTGTGTGATTGATATATATATATATATATATATATATATATATATATATATATACACTACTGCTAAGTCACTTCATATCACTCCATATTTTCATGGTTTATTTCCTAGTCTACTAAATGCTTTCGATGTCTTACCAAATACATTTTTAAGTTCACCTTCACATTAAGGTGAGCTTAAATACTTACCATTCACTGCATCCCCCACATGTTGCAGGAGGGTTCCGTAGAATAGTGGAGACATCATTTAACCTTCTCTTCCATTTACCATCTTCTCAAAGGAAAAAATATATATGCTTCTTACTTGTATAGAAATGAAATTCTAAGTAGTTCTTAATACCTCAAATCCTAATGAGCAATGCTTTTAAGATATTTAGCATTTGAGACAATGACATTCAAACTAAAATTGTAATTTATGTTGATGGAGTACAAACAGGGAGATTATAGAGACTGGGTGTACTTGTATCGAGCCGAACTATGTGAATCACTGTTCTTTGTCATTGTCACACGTAGTTGTTTATTCGTGTCCAACTCTTTGTGACCCCATGTACTGTAGCCCACCAGGCTCCTCTGTCCATGAAATTTCCCAGGCAGGAATACTTGAATGAGTTGCCATTTCCTCCTCCAGGGGATCTGCTCGACACAGGGATTGAACTCATGTCTCCTGCTTTGCAGGCGGATTCTTTACCACCAGGAAAGCTCATGAATCACTATTATTAATTTCAAATGGAGCTATGAAAATACTGTTCCTTTTGTTTTGCTTCATGTTTGTAGGATGTTTCTCCATCTTTTTTTTTTTTTTGTAGTTTTTATTTATTTATTTTTATTTATTTTTTTAAATTTTATTTTATTTTTAAACTTTACAAAATTGTATTAGTTTTGCCAAATATCAAAATGAATCCGCCACAGGTATACATGTGTTCCCCATCCTGAACCCTCCTCCCTCCTCCCTCCCCATACCATCCCTCTGGGTCGTCCCAGTGCACCAGCCCCAAGCATCCAGTATCGTGCATCGAACCTGGACTGGCAACTCGTTTCATACATGATATTTTACATGTTTCAATGCCATTCTCCCAAATCTTCCCACCCTCTCCCTCTCACACAGAGTCCATAAGACTGTTCTATACATCAGTGTCTCTTTTGCTGTCTCATACACAGGGTTATTGTTACCATCTTTCTAAATTCCATATATATGCGTTAGTATACTGTATTGGTGTTTTTCTTTCTGGCTTACTTCACTCTGTATAATAGGCTCCAGTTTCATCCACCTCATTAGAACTGATTCAAATGTATTCTGATGAGCATTTCTCTGACTCTACCTTGTCACCTCTAACTTTGCACCTTTGTGGGGGCCCCTCCCTCTGCTGGGAATACACTTCCTTCTTCCTTCTACTCTGGCCTCCACCAAGCCTGATTGACTCCAGTTCATCTTCTCAGGGTCCACGTGTGAGTATGACTTGCCCTGACTCCACTGCTCAGAGTTGCACACCTCTGCTCTGGGCTCCCTTGGGGGCTGTGCTGACTGTCTCTGTCCATTGTCTCCCAAGTTTTTTGGTTGCTAATTCTCTTCTCCAACACGTTCATGAGCCCCTGGAGGGGACAGGCTGTGTCTTTCTGTGAGGAGCCTGGCCCAGGACTTGTGATTATGAATGTTTGTTGAATGAATGTTCAAACCCAGTCTGACTGATGCAGAATGTTTGAAAGTGTGACATTAAGCCTCCTTTCACTTGAAAGATTGAAGTGGTGATGCAGTGTATGATACAGATGTTGGGGAACCCCGAGTGTGCACAGTGTAGTATCTCCATGAGGTGAGGGATGGTTTATCTATGTGTCCACTCCCTAGAAAGGGGCCACTCACACATGGCACTGAATCCATGTCTTGTATGTTGATGCTTCTTATAAAACCTATATCCTACTCTCTTTTACAGGAAGGAAATTTCCAAGATTCTGAGAAGTTCCTACCTTAGGGGCATGAATTTGACATCATTTTTTGCTGTGAGCAAAATCATGATTTTCGTTACCTTCATCGCCAATGAGCTCCTTGACAACCTGATCGCAGCCAGCCAAGTGTTTGTGGTGGTGACGCTGTTCGAGGCTCTGCGGTTCTCGAGCACCCTCTACTTCCCCATGGCCATTGAGAAGGTGTCAGAGGCTGTCGTCAGCATCCGAAGAATCAAGGTTTAGTGAAAAATAACTTTTTAAAGTTATAGGTGGATTTTACTTAAAATGCCTCCTTTTATGTAGTGTCACTGTGTGCCAGTTAGGTGAGATTTAACTCTTTCATACATTTTGGAAAGCTGGCAGTCTTTCCAAAATGTATGTATTTCCCTCTTTTCTTAGGTAAAGTGTGTTAAAAGTATCATAAGACCCATGCTCCTTTATGGACAGTAGCATAAATAAAGCCTCACAGGCTCTTGACATTCAGTGATGGCTGCTGCTGCTGCTGCTAAGTCGCTTCAGTGGTGTCCGACTCTGTGCAAGCCCATAGACGGCAGCCCACCAGGCTCCTCCATCTCTGGGATGACTGCTGGACAATTAAAATATCTGAAAGCAGGAGACACAAACAGATTGCATCTCCTGTGCCACCTGGAATGACTAGGCAGCAACTGTGCACAGTACCAGGGTGAACAGGATTCCTCTCTGGGCTAGGAGGGGAGGAACTTGCTGAGAAGTCCTATTCCCAGGGCAGGAAGAGTGGCCTCAGCTTCACTTAGTTCTCTGTGTTTAAAACTAGATTCTTTGCTCCATAGATGTTTTCCTCCTGATGTCTGATCTCTGCATTTTTGTTCCTGTCCTTATTTTGCTTAGTGTCTAAGCCTGTCTCTAGCTGCCCCCTTCCTTTCAAACCTGTGATTCCCACCATACCTCCTGTCTCCTTTATAAACTCTCTGTGCTGCTGCTGCTAAGTCACTTCAGTCATGTCCAACTCTTAGTGACCCCATGGATAGCAGCCCACCAGGCTCCCCCGTCCCTGGGATTCTCCAGGCAAGAACACTGGAGTGGGTTGCCATTTCCTTCTCCAATGAAAGTGAAAGTGAAGTCGTGTCCGACTCTTAGCGACCCCATGGACTGCAGCCCACCAGGTTCCTCCGTCCATGGGATTTTCTAGGCAAGAGTACTAGAGTGGGGTGCCATTGCCTTCTCCAAAAACTGTTTCTAGTCAGGGGGTAAATAATTTTTATCATGAAGACTAGGGCCTTGCACACAGTAGGTGCTCAAGTATTTCTGTTTAAAATGAAGATTAAATGGGCTCTGTGAAAATGAATGATTTATTATGACCTCAAAGGCCCAAGAAGGCTCTGTTTTTATCGAAGAGAGGAAGGGGGACCCATGGTCTTGGCACTGAATGACTCCAATAGGATTGCAAAAGATCTCAACTTCAAAGCACTAAAAGTCTTCAGTGACTTTTGTATGCAGTCAAATGTGCCTCTGAGGTTATATTGTTCACAAAGCAGCTTTAGGTTTTCCATTACCAGCCACTGGGAAGTCAGTCTTTGTGGCTGCAGTTCTGATGTTTATACTTTCCTGCATAACCTGTTCTGGGTCTGCACTTCCTGGCTAATGGCCATTTAATTTCAGCTCTTTCATCAGACTGAGTCCTGGAAAAAAATCCAGCCAGCACTTCTGATGCTTTTAGGAGCTGATCATGTATAGAATGGGGTCTCATTTTAACCCTTGAAAGACTGACACCTGTTCCCCTCAGGACTATTATTTGTGGACAAGTGCTCAATAAATTGAATTCACTTAGGGCATAATTTTCCTTTTCTTTCTTTTTTGTTTGAAAGTGAGGGATTTCTATTCTAATATACACACACTCAATATTGGTTACATGTTCAAGTTGAAACTGTATTTGATTCTGTCTAGACTGAATATCAGAGAAGGCGATGGCACCCCACTCCAGTACTCTTGCCTGGAAAATCCCATGGACGGAGGAGCCTGGTAGGCTGCAGTCCATGTGGTCACGAAGAGTCGGACACGACTGAGCGACTTCACTTTCACTTTTCACTTTCATGCATTGGAGAAGGAAATGGCAACCCACTCCAGTGTTCTTGCCTAGAGAATCCCAGGGACGGGGGAGCCTGGTGGGCTGCCGTCTATGGGATCGCACAGAGTCGGACCACAACTGAAGCGACTTAGCAGCAGCAGCAGACTGAATATATAACATATACATTACTCTCCAGGGCCCTTGGTCTTTTTAATCAATAGAAATTGATAATAGGCCAGACGATAAACTCAGACAAGGCTTTTTGAGGCTTGTGCTACAGCACAAAATATGAAAACAAGAAACTGATGCCCTGTTGATTCTTTGAGATGGGCGGGCTGGTTCCTTAAGTGGGGTTAGGGTAGGGGAGACTTGGTCATTTGAGCCACAGGGGTTACTTATGTGGTCTGCCTACCGTCTTGTAGGTGCCGTGTGTCAAGATCATACACAGTTCCCTGCTTTGCTCCCAGCAGCTCAGAAATGGCAGTTGGCTTGTGGTGTTTTTATGTCTTACTGTTTGAAATTGCCTTTGCATGTGTGCAGTTATATTTAGTCTCTTATGGTTTCTTTGTAGTTTGTTGCTCAAAGAAATGTTTGTTCAGGTGCAAACGCTCCCATAAAGGGTCCCGGGTCCCAGCCTGTCCCATCACCTTTTGCTTGTTGCTCTGTCAGCTTAGACTGTGTAAGGCTGTAGCCATGCAGTCAGTGGTTGGATGGTTTGAACAGCCGTGCAGTCTGTTCCTTCTTTTAGCTGATGCCCTCAATGGGCTGACTGTGCAGGGCTCAGTCTTTGTTGGAGTTGGGACTGTTTAAGTGCACAAATGATGTAGTGTCTCCTCTGTATGTGATTTACTATCCTTCTGCGGATTCAGAAGTAGGAAGGGCAGTGCCAGCTGGGGATGTGCTGAGCTAATTTCAATATGGCTAGTATTTAAGAAGGGCTGGAAGGATGGGTTGAGTCAGAACTCAGGGTGTCCAGGCAGAGGCCACCTGTGGAGTGTGGACTTAGGTGCTTTGGGTCACTGGGGGGTGTTAAGCTTGTGGACACTCTCAGAGGGGCTTTAAGGAGATCAGGAGGGAGTTGTCTTGGGGTACAGTCAGTGATGTTGCAGAAGGAATCAGAAAAAGAAAAGCTGCATTATTGAGATGACTAATGGTGAATGAGATTCTAAACTATGTTGTTTCAAGGGGAAAAGAGAATTGGGAGAGAGATGAACTGTTTCAGAACAGATGAGAGCTGGTACCTGGCTGACAATGTGGGAGATGGTATGGAGTGAGAACTCAGGCTGTGGTGGTTGAAAGCCTGCCAATGTGTCCTCAGACCACCATCTGCCCATCCTGCCTCCTTCTGGACTCAGGCTCGGGGAGGGTAGGAGTCACCATGCCCGGTGCTAGGTTCTCAGTGAGCCTGGATGAGAGTAGGAGGGCATGAATGAATCACATCTCCCACCAGCTGGGCTTTGAGAGAAATGCAAGGATCACATCTTTCTTTTCCTGCAGAACGTTTTTCACATTCAGTTTTGACCAGTTCGATGTTGAAGCTGAAACTCCAATACTTTGGCCACCTGATGCAGAGTGCTGACTCATTTGAAAAGCCCCTAATGCTGGGAAAGATTGAGGGCAGGAGGAGAAGGGGATGACAGAGGATTAGATGGTTGGATGGCATCACTGACACAATGGACATGGGTTTGGGTGGACTCGGTGATGGACAGGGAGGCCTGGCATGCTTCGGTTCATGGGGTCGCAAAGAGTCGGACACGACTGAGCAAATGAACTGAACTGCCTTTGACCGGTTCTTCATTTTAAGTAGAAGGTTGCAATCACATTCATGACTCTGAGGCATTATAGATGGGGGTCAAGATGTTTAAGGTAGATTACTGTTTATGTGTTGTTTTCTTTCTCAAACATCCTCATGTTTGTTTCAGTTTTTCCCCATATGAGTTAGAATTTGGTTTGCCTGTGGGTCCCAGTGTTACCCATGGTAAAGCTGCTTACAGGGGTCATTTGTTTTTCTCTCATTCAAGAATCCTTGTGAGGCTCTGTATGGGTTTCCTGGGGTTGTTGATATGAAGTACCACAAACCACGTGGCGTAAAACCACAGGAATGTGTTGTTTCACAGTCCTGAAGGACAGAAGTCTAAAATCAAGGTGTCAGCAGGGTCAGGATCCCTCTGAATCCAATAAGGGAGCATCCTTTATTGCCTCTGTTAGCTTTGAGTGGTTGCAGGCCAAACTTGGCATTCCTTGGCTTGTAACTGCGGTCACTCCAGCCTTTCTTTCCATCAGGTAAGCTGTTTTCTGTGTGTAAATCTGTCTCTGCATTTCTCATGAGACTCCAGTCTTACTGGATTCAGGGCCCACCCTACTGCACTGTGATATCACTTTAATTGATTACATTTACAGCAACCATTAAAAAGCAGAGACATTACTTTACCAGCAAAGGTCCGTCTAGTCAAAGCTATGGTTTTTCCAATAGTCATGTATGAATGTGACAGTTGGACTATGAAGAAAGCTGAGCGCTAAAGAATTGATGCTTTTGAACTGTGGTGTTGGAGAAGACTCTTGAGAGCCCCTTGGACTGCAAGGAGATCCAACCAGTCCATCTCTGTGGTGTTAGAGACCCAGACTCTTTCTCTCTTGTTACCCCATCACATGTGACCTTGACCCAGCTGGCAGCCCCCAAGTCCCAGGCCTTGGGGTGGAGGAAGGTCCTGGTTGCTGTCACTCTCCACTGACCTGGATTTAGTCACATGGCTGCTCCTATCTGCTCGTGAATCTAGAAGCAGAGGGCCTCCTTCCAGGCTGCCATGTGCAGCTAAAATCCAGGATCTGTTACCTCAGAAGAATGAGAGCAGATTTCGAGGTCAGCCAGCCGTCTCTGCCCCATGTTCACAGTTCCGGGACTTTGGGGAGTGGAAGTGGTCTAAGTTGTGTGTTCAGTATCTCTACCTCTCTAGCTTTTCTCATTGAATTATGTCTAGCATTTGCAAGGCAAGAGGGAGTTTTCTTGTATGTGTTTGTCAGCTTTGTAGCAGTTTATAAGACCTTGTCTTATTCAGCTACTTTGCATTGATTGACTGCCAAGTGGTGTAGAAGATAACAAGTGGTAGGTGCAGCCATTCCTGCTGTGGAGGAGAGGGGGCACCAAGTAAGGAGAAGAGACAGCAGTTGTGAAAAAATGCTTGTGAAATATTTTTTAAGGCATAGAAACTTAAGAGCGTTTTCTTTTTAGAATGATGACAAGCAGTGATATAGATTTGACACACACGAGCAGAAAAGCGTTGAGTACAGGGTTTGCACTCAGAGTCTGTCATTGGTCTTGTGTTCCCAGCCTGTCCTGTGCCACCTGATTCCTGACGGCCTGGGAAGGGCCTTCCTGTCTGTGTTCCTAGCAGTGTCGCATGGTGCTTGGCACATGGTGGGATTCAGTTAATATTTATGAAATAATTTCCTACCAGCTCACCTGTTTATTGTTGCTAACACAAGTAAAGCAATAAAAATGTCCAGCTTCTAAATGTATTGGAGTTTAAATCCATATTTTATTCTTAGAGAAGAACCAGTGCACTTGTTAAGAAAGTACAAAGATAGCCTCATGGCTAGGAACCATTTGTTTTATACATGAACCCACACATGCACATGCAGACATGCTATATATATGTATGTATATGCAATATTATATATATGCTATAATATATTATGTATTTAGATGTACATATACTATAATAATAATATGCTACACACTATATACTATTTAATATTTCTTCTATGAACCAAGACCTAATAAAATACAGTTGTAAAATGATAGGTAGGTATAAATGATAAGTATCAAACTTTTTATTGCAAATTCCAGGGAAGCAATTGTTTTGTTTGTGCTTTGTTTTTGCAGTAAAAAAAAATCTGTGTTTTGCCTTTTTTCTGTAGAACTTTCTGTTACTTGATGAGGTATCACAGTGCTACCCTCAGCTGCCATTGGACGGTAAAACAATCGTGGATGTGCAAGCTTTTACAGCTTCTTGGGAAAAGGTGAGAAACTTTGCTTTACAAAATTGTGCCTGCTAAAAGACAACTGTGACATAGATTTATTAGAAAATTTTGAGATTTTACACATACTGTAAAATGTGACTTTCTCATTTACTGAGAATATGTTATAAAAATTCTCAGAATAGGAATAAGGTTTGCAGTCAATGGAGATTAAGTGTAAAATCAGCCTGAGGCATTTGACATGTTGCTCTTTTTTTCATTTTCAAGAGAGCTTTCAGTGTATTAGCACACGTTGAACTTAAAGTATGTAAATTATTTTTAATTTTCATTTTTTATTGTTTTATTATAGACTATATAAATATAATTATAAAAATAAGTATAAAATAATTATAAAATTGTTGTAAATTTTATATTAAATTATAAAATTATAAAAATAATTACAAAAATATAATTTCCTGTGCTATACAATAGGATCACCTTAAACAAAAGGTATAGAGCACAAATACATCTTTTCTTGAAAACCCAGATCTAATATTTTGGGCTGAATTGTGAAGTGTCAGTTGCTTCAGTTGTGTCTGAGTCTTTGTGATCCCATGAATTGTAGCTCAACAGGCCCCTCTGTCCATGGGAATGGATACCCACCCCAGTATTTCTGTTGTTTTTGTTCAGTTGCTCAGTCGTGTCCATCTCTTTGCGACTCTATAGACTGCAGCACACCAGACTTCCCTGTCCTTCCACCATTTCCTGAACTTTGTCAAACTCATGTCCATCCAGTCAGTGATGCCATCCAACCGTCTCATCCTCTGTCATCCTCTTCTCCTGCCTTCAATCTTTCCCAGCATCAGGGTCTTTTCCAATGAGTTCGCTCTTCGCATCAGATGGCTAAAGTATTGGAGCTTCAGCTTCAGCATCAGTCCTTCCAATGACTATGCAAGATTGATTTCTTTTAGGATTTATTTGTTTGATCTCCTTGCTGTCCAAGGGACTCTCAAGACTCTTCTCCAACACCACAGTTCAAAAGCATCAATTCTTTAGCATTCAGTCTTCTTTATGGTCCAACTCTCACATCCATATATGACTACTGGAAAAACCATAGCTTTGACTATGTGGACCTTTATAGGCAAAGTAATATCTCTGCTTTTTAATACACAGTATAGTTTTGTCATAGCTATTCTTCCAAGGAGTAAGCATCTTTAAATTTCATGGCTGCAATCGCTGTCTGAAGTGATTTTGGAGCACAAGAAAATAAAATCTGCCACTGTTTCCACTTTCTCCCTTTCTATTTGCCATGAAGTGATGGGACCAGATGCCATGATTTTAGATTTTCGAAAGTTGAGTTTTAAGCCACCTTTTTCACTCTCCTCTTTCAGCCTTCATTAAGAGGCTCTTTAGTTCCTCTTCATTTTCTGCCATTAAAGTGGTATCATCTGCATGTTTGAGATTGTTGATATTCTGTCAGAATTCTAGATTCCATTTTGTGATTTATCTAGCTGGGTATTTTGCATCATGTAGTCTGCATAAAAGTTAAGTAAGCAGGGTGACCGCATACAGCTTTGACATACTCCTTCCCTGATTTTGAACCAGTCCACTGTTACATGTCCAGTTCTAGCTATTGCTTCTTGACCTACAAACAGGTTTCTTAGGTATCAGGTAACGTGGTCTGGTCTTCCCATCTCTTTAAGTTAAATTTTCTACAGTTTGTTGTGATCCACACAGTCAAAGGCTTTAGTCAATGAAGCAAAAGTAGATGTTTTTCTGGAATTACCTTGCTTTTTCTGTGATCCAACAGGTGCCAGCAATTTGACCTCTGGTTCCTCTGCCTTTTCTAATTTTAGCTTGTACATCTGGAATTTCTCAGTTCATGTACTGATGAAGCCTAGTTTGAAGAATTTTGAGCATTACTTTGCTAGCATGTGAAATGAGCCCAGTTGTGCAGTAGATGAAACATTCCTCTGTCCATATGGGAATCTAGTAAAAAGAAGGAACCTTTTTAAATTTTATTTTTAAACTTTACATAACTGTATTAGTTTTGCCAAATATCAAAATGCATCCGCCACAGGTATACATGTGTTCCCCATCCTGAACCCTCCTCCCTCCTCCCTCCCCATTCCATCCCTCTGGGTCGTCCCAGTGCACCAGCCCCAAGCATCCAGTATCGTGCATCGAACCTGGACTGGCAACTCGTTTCATACATGATATTTTACATGTTTCAATGCCATTCTCCCAAATCTTCCCACCCTCTCCCTCTCACACAGAGTCCATAAGACTGTTCTATACATCAGTGTCTCTTTTGCTGTCTCATACACAGGGTTATTGTTACCATCTTTCTAAATTCCATATATATGCGTTAGTATACTGTATTGGTGTTTTTCTTTCTGGCTTACTTCACTCTGTATAATAGGCTCCAGTTTCATCCACCTCATTAGAACTGATTCAATAGTATTCTTTTTAATGACTGAAAAATACTCCATTGTGTATATGTACCACAGCTTTCTTATCCATTCATCTGCTGATGGACATCTAGGTTGCTTCCATGTCCTGGCTATTATAAACAGTGCTGCGATGAACATTGGGGTACACGTGTCTCTTTCCCTTCTGGTTTCCTCAGTGTGTATGCCCAGCAGTGGGATTGCTGGATCATAAGGCAGGTCTATTTCCAGTTGTTTAAGGAATCTCCACACTGTTCTCCATAGTGGCTGTACTAGTTTGCATTCCCACCAACAGTGTAAGAGGGTTCCCTTTTCTCCACACCCTCTCCAGCATTTATTACTTGTAGACTTTTGGATCGCAGCCATTCTGACTGGTGTGAAATGGTACCTCATAGTGATTTTGATTTGCATTTCTCTGATAATGAGTGATGTTGAGCATCTTTTCATGTGTTTGTTAGCCATCTGTATGTCTTCTTTGGAGAAATGTCTATTTAGTTCTTTGGCCCATTTTTTGATTGGGTCTTTTATTTTTCTGGAGTTGAGCTGTAGGAGTTGCTTGTATATTCTCGAGATTAGTTGTTTGTCAGTTGCTTCATTTGCTATTATCTTCTCCCATTCTGAAGGCTGTCTTTTCACCTTGCTAATAGTTTCCTTTGATGTGCATAAGCTTTTAAGGTTAATTAGGTCCCATTTGTTTATTTTTGCTTTTATTTCCAATATTCTGGGAGGTGGGTCATAGAGGATCCTGCTGTGATGTATGTCAGAGAGTGTTTTGTCTATGTTCTCCTCTAGGAGTTTTATAGTTTCTGGTCTTACGTTTAGATCTTTAATCCATTTTGAGTTTATTTTTGTGTATGGTGTTAGAAAGTGTTCTAGTTTCATTCTTTTACAGGTGGTTGACCAGATTTCCCAGCACCACTTGTTAAAGAGACTGTCTTTAATCCATTGTATACTCTTGCCTCCTTTGTCAAAGATAAGATGTCCATATGTGTGTGAATTTATCTCTGGGCTTTCTATTTTGTTCCATTGATCTATATTTCTGTCTTTGTGCCAGTACCATACTGTCTTGATAACTGTGGCTTTGTAGTAGAGCCTGAAGTCAGGTAGGTTGATTCCTCCAGTTCCATTCTTCTTTCTCAAGATTGCTTTGGCTATTCGAGGTTTTTTGTATTTCCATACAAATTGTGAAATTATTTGTTCTAGCTCTGTGAAGAATGCTGTTGGTAGCTTGATAGGGATTGCATTGAATCTATAGATTGCTTTCGGTAGTATACTCATTTTCACTATATTGATTCTTCCAATCCATGAACATGGTATATTTCTCCATCTGTTAGTGTCCTCTTTGATTTCTTTCACCAGTGTTTTATAGTTTTCTATATATAGGTCTTTAGTTTCTTTAGGTAGATATATTCCTAAGTATTTTTTTCTTTCCGTTGCAATGGTGAATGGAATTGTTTCCTTAATTTCTCTTTCCGTTTTCTCATTATTAGTGTATAGGAATGCAAGGGATTTCTGTGTGTTGATTTTATATCCTGCAACTTTACTATAGTCATTGATTAGTTCTAGTAATTTTCTGGTGGAGTCTTTAGGGTTTTCTATGTACAGGATCATGTCATCTGCAAACAGTGAGAGCTTTACTTCTTCTTTTCCAGTTTGGATTCCTTTTATTTCTTTTTCTGCTCTGATTGCTGTGGCCAAAACTTCCAAAACTATGTTCAATAGTAATGGTGAAAGTGGGCACCCTTGTCTTGTTCCTGACTTTAGAGGAAATGCTTTCACTTTTTCACCATTGAGGATAATGTTTGCTGTGGGTTTGTCATATATAGCTTTTATTATGTTGAGGTATGTTCCTTCTATTCCTGCTTTCTGGAGAGTTTTGATCATAAATGGATGTTGAATTTTGTCAAAGGCTTTCTCTGCATCTATTGAGATAATCATATGGTTTTTATTTTTCAATTTGTTAATGTGGTGTATTACATTGATTGATTTGCAGATATTGAAGAATCCTTGCATCCCTGGGATAAAGCCCACTTGGTCATGGTGTATGATCTTTTTAATGTGTTGTTGGATTCTGATTGTTAGAATTTTGTTAAGGATTTTTGCATCTATGTTCATCAGTGATATTGGCCTGTAGTTTTCTTTTTCTGTGGGATCTTTGTCAGGTTTTGGTATTAGGGTGATGGTGGCCTCATAGAATGAGTTTGGAAGTTTACCTTCCTCTGCAATTTTCTGGAAGAGGTTGAGCAGGATAGGTGTTAGCTCTTCTTTAAATTTTTGGTAGAATTCAGCTGTGAAGCCGTCTGGACCTGGGCTTTTGTTTGCTGGAAGATTTTTGATTACAGTTTCAATTTCCGTGCTTGTGATGGGTCTGTTAAGATTTTCTATTTCTTCCTGGTCAAGTTTTGGAAAGTTGTACTTTTCTAAGAATTTGTCCATTTCTTCCTCGTTGTCCATCTTATTGGCATATAATTGTTGATAGTAATCTCTTATGATCCTTTGTATTTCTGTGTTGTCTGTTGTGATCTCTCCATTTTCATTTCTAATTTTATTGATTTGATTTTTCTCCCTTTGTTTCTTGATGAGTCTGGCTGATGGTTTGTCAATTTTATTTATCCTTTCAAAGAACCAGCTTTTGGTTTTGTTGATTTTTGCTATGGTCTCTTTTGTATTTATTTCTGCTCTAAGTTTTAAGATTTCTTTCCTTCTACTAAACCTGGGGTTCTTCATTTCTTCCTTTTCTAGTTGCTTTAGGTGTAGAGTTAGGTTATTTATTTGACTTTTTTCTTGTTTCTTGAGGTGTGCCTCTATTGCTATGAACTTTCCCCTTAGGACTGCTTTTACCGTGTCCCACAGGTTTTGGGTTGTTGTGTTTTCATTTTCATTCGTTTCTATGCAAATTTTGATTTCTTTTTTGATTTCTTCTGTGATTTGTTGGTTATTCAGCAGCATGTTGTTCAGCCTCCATATGTTGAATTTTTTAATAGTTTTTCTCCTGTAATTGAAATCTAATCTTACTGCATTGTGGTCAGAAAAGATGCTTGGAATGATCTATTTTTTTGAATTTACCAAGGCTAGGTTTATGGCCCAGGATTTGATCTATCCTGGAGAAGGTTCCATGTGTGCTTGAGAAGAAGGTGAAATTCATTGTTTTGGGATGAAATGTCCTATAGATATCAATTAGGTCTAACTGGTCTATTGTATGGTTTAAAGTTTGTGTTTCCTTGTTAATTTTCTGTTTAGTTGATCTATCCATAGGTGTGAGTGGGGTATTAAAGTCTCCCACTATTATTGTGTTATTGTTAATTTCTCCTTTCATACTTGTTAGCATTTGTCTTACATACTGCGGTGCTCCCATGTTGGCTGCATATATATTTATAATTGTTATATCTTCTTCTTGGATTGATCCTTTGATCATTATGTAGTGACCATCTTTGTCTCTTTTCACAGTCTTTGTTTTAAAGTCTATTTTATTTGATATGAGTATTGCTACTCCTGCTTTCTTTTGGTCTCTATTTGCATGTAAAATCTTTTTCCAGCCCTTCACTTTCAGTCTGTATGTGTCCCCTGTTTTGAGGTGGGTCTCTTGTAGACAACATATGTAGGGGTCTTGTTTTTGTATCCATTCAGCCAGTCTTTGCCTTTTGGTTGGGGCATTCAACCCATTTACGTTTAAGGTAATTACTGATAAGTATGACTCCGTTGCCATTTCCTTTATTGTTTTGGGTTTGAATTTATACACCATTTTTGTGTTTCCTGTCTAGAGAATATCCTTTAGTATTTGTTGGATAGCTGGTTTGGTGGTGCAGAATTCTCTCAGCTTTTGCTTGTCTGAAAAGCTTTTGATTTCTCCTTCATACTTGAATGAGATCCTTGCTAGGTACAATAATCTGGGCTGTAGGTTATTTTCTTTCATCATTTTAAGTATGTCTTGCCATTCCCTCCTGGCTTGAAGAGTTTCTATTGAAAGATCAGCTGTTATCCTTATGGGTATTCCCTTGTGTGTTATTTGTTGTTTTTCCCTTTCTGCATTTAATATTTGTTCTTTGTGTTTGATCTTTGTTAATTTGATTAATATGTGTCTTGGGGTGTTTCGCCTTGGGTTTATCCTGTTTGGGACTCTCTGGGTTTCTTGGACTTGGGTGATTATTTCCTTCCCCATTTTAGGGAAGTTTTCAACTATTATCTCCTCAAGTATTTTCTCATGGTCTTTCTTTTAGTCTTCTTCTTCTGGGACCCCTATGATTCGAATGTTGTAGCGTTTAATATTGTCCTGGAGGTCTCTGAGATTGTCCTCATTTCTTTTAATTCGTTTTTCTTTTGTCCTCTCTGATTCATTTATTTCTACCATTCTATCTTCTAATTCACTAATCCTATCTTTTGCCTCTGTTATTCTACTATTTGTTGCCTCCAGAGTGTTTTTAATTTCACTTATTGCATTATTCATTATATATTGACTCTTTTTTATTTCTTCTAAGTCCTTGTTAAACCTTTCTTGCATCTTCTCAATCCTTGCCTCCAGGCTATTTATCTGTGATTCCATTTTAATTTCAAGATTTTGGATCAATTTCACTATCATTATTTGGAATTCTTTATCAGGTAGATTCCATATCTCTTCCTCTTTTGTTTGGCTTGGTGGGCATTTATCCTGTTCCTTTATCTGCTGGGTATTCCTGTATCTCTTCATCTTGTTTAAATTGCTGAGTTTGGGGTGTCCTTTCTGTATTCTGGCACTTTGTGGAGTTCTCTTTATTGTGGCGTTTCCTCGCTATGTGTGGGTTTGTACAGGTGGCTTGTCAAGGTTTCCTGGTTAGGGAAGCTTGTGTCGGTGTTCTGGTGGATGGAGCTGTATTTCTTCTCTCTGGAGTGTAATGAAATGTCCAGTAATGAGTTATGAGATGTCTATGGTTTTGGGGTGACTTTGGGCAGCCTGTATCTTGAAGCTCAGGGCTGTGTTCCTTTGTTGCTGGAGAATTTGTTTGGTATGTCTTTCCCTGGAACTTGTTGGCCCTTGTGTGGTGCTTGGTTTCAGTGTCGGTATGGAGGCGTTTGATGAGCTCCTGTCAATTAATGTTCCTTGGATTCAGGAGTTCCCTGGAGTCAGGGTTTGGACTTAAGCCTCCTACTTCCAGTTATCGGTCTTATTTTTACAGTAGTTTCAAAACTTCTCCTTCTATACAGCACCATTGATAAAACATCTACGTTAAAGATGAAAAGTTTCTTTACTGTGAGGGTCACTCAGAGAGGTTCACAGTGTTACATGGAGAAGAGAAGAGGGAGGAGGGAGTTAGAGGTGACCCAAATGAGATGAGGTGGAATCAATAGTGGAGAGAGTGGGCTAGCCAGTAGTCACTTCCTTATGTGCACTCCACAACTGGACCACTCAGAGATGTTCGCAGAGTTATACAGAGAAGAGAAGAAGGAGGCAGGAGACAGAGGTGGCCAGAAGGATAAAAGGGGGAAATGAAAAGGAGGGAGACAGATCCAGCCAGTAATCAGTTCCCTAAGTGTTCTCCACCGTCTGGAACACTCAGAGATGTTTGCAGAGTTATACAGAGAAGAGAAGAAGGAGGCAGGAGACAGAGGTGGCCAGAAGGATAAAAGGGGGAAATGAAAAGGAGGGAGACAGATCCAGCCAGTAATCAGTTCCCTAAGTGTTCTCCACCGTCTGGAGCACACAGAAATTCACAGAGTTGGGTAGAGTAGAGAGGGGTTAGGGAGGAGATACAGGTGACCTGGTAGAGAAAATGGAGAGTCCAAAGGGAGAGAGAGCACTCAAGCCAGTAATCTCATACCCTAGTGAAAAATGGGTCCTGAAGATTGGATTCTTAAAGGTACAAAATTGGTAACAAATACATAAAAGCAAAAATTAAAAACCTAGAGTAGAGTTTGGAATTTCAAAAATGTGATGTTAATGAAAAGAAGAAGGAAAAGAAAGAGAGAAAAAACAAATAAAAACAAACAAGGTCGCGAAAATTATAAAGAAACTACAAGTACAAAATTGATAACTAATACCAAAAAGCAAAAATTAAAAATCTAGAGTAGAGTTTGGAATTTCAAAAATACAACGTTAAAAAAAAAGAAGAAAAATAAAGAGAGAAAAGAAACAAACCAACAAAAACAATGTCGCAAAAATTATAAAGAAAATACAGGTACAAAATTGATATCAAATACCAAAAAGCATAAATTAAAAATCTTGAGTAGAGTTTGGAATTGCAAATATACAATGTTATATAAAAGAAGAAGAGAAAGAAACAGAGGGAAAAAAAAGTCACAGAAATTATAAAAAAAAAAAACTATAGGTACAACATTGATAACATATACCAAAAGGCTAAAATTAAAAATGTAGAGTAGAGTTTGGAATTTCAAAAAATACAATGTTAAAAAAGAAGAAGAAGAAGAAAAATAAAGAGAGAAAACAAACAAACCAACAAAAACAATGTCGCAAAAATTATAAAGAAAATACAGGTACAAAATTGATATCAAATACCAAAAAGCATAAATTAAAAATCTTGAGTAGAGTTTGGAATTGCAGATATACGATGTTATATAAAAGAAGAAGAGAAAGAAACAGAGGGAAAAAAAAGTCACAGAAATTATGAAAAAAACTATAGGTACAAAATTGATAACATATACCAAAAGGCTAAAATTAAAAATCTAGAGTAGAGTTTGGAATTTCAAAAATACAATGTTAAAGAAAAGAAGAAAAAGAAAGAAAAAAAAAAAAACAAAACACGGTCAAAAAGTTATAAAATATATATATGAAGTTTGCTGAAGAAGAAAAAAAAAGGGTCTTTTTTTTTTTTTTTGGAAAGTAATAGTTATAAAAGTGAAAATTAAAGGACAATAGAGGACTTAAAATTTAAAAAAAAAATTAAAAAAAAAAGAAAGAAAGATTGATCTTAAAAATAGTAAAACTATATCTAGGTCTTTCTCTGGTTTTGTTGTGAGTATTGTGGGTTCAGTTCATTTTTGGCTAGTTCCTTAGTCCGACTTACATTTCTCAAGATCTAT
This sequence comes from Bubalus kerabau, assembly GCF_029407905.1. NCBI lineage: Eukaryota > Metazoa > Chordata > Mammalia > Artiodactyla > Bovidae > Bubalus > Bubalus kerabau. Next base: position 74,324,487 of record NC_073635.1, read on the forward strand.
AGGCCCCTTCCTATGTAATCCGTAGTAACCACAGGGTTTTAATCTATGGCCTGTAGCTTCCAAGGCGTTTCCCTCTGTTATAGCTTCTTCTGTTTGCTGGTCTCTTCAGTGTCTGGTTCCCGCCCTGGCACAAAGGGGACGGTGGAGGACACTATTTTTTTTATTTTATTTAGGCTCACTTGTTCAGCCGCGCTGTGGGGAGGAAGGGAGGGATGCTGCAAACAGATAACACTGGCGTGCGCTCGCAGTGCCTCAGCCACACTGGGTCTGCCCCCGCTCACGGCGCGTGTAGCCTCCCTGCCCACACTGCTCGGGCTCTAGGTTGTTCCGCCGGGAACAATCCGAGGCCGGCCCTGGGCTGAGCTCCCAGGTCCAAGCCGCTCAGGTTCAGGCACTCGGGTAGTCCTCAGAGGCGCAGACTCGGTTGGGCCTGCATTTTGTGCTCTTCCCAGATCCCAGATCCGAGCAGCTCAGGTGATGAGGTGTTTGGCGGGCACCAATGCTGCGACTTATCGCCTCCCCGCCACTCGGTTATCTGGGTGTAAAACCAGCGCACCTTCTCAGGCAGATGTTGACCGTCCAGACCCCCAAGAAGTTTTAGTTAGCAAAGAAGCCTGTTTACAGTTTTATAGATAGTGTCTCTCTGGGGCTGCGATTGCCCGCTTCCGGCTCTGGCTGCCTGTCACCGGAGGGGGAAGGTCTGCAGCCGGCTATCTCTGTTCAGTCCTTTGTTCTGTGCGCAGGCCTGGCGGTGTCTTAGGTTAGGGCTGGCTTTTTGCGTGGTAGATATCCCACAGTCTGGTTTGCTAGCCCAAATTATTTCGCTCAGATAGCGCTCAGGACATTTGGCCCGCTTCTTACTCTAAGGGACACAGCCCGCGCCGCACTTCCCTGCCCAGCCCCCGCTTGCTAATGCAGTGTGCAGGCGTCTGCGCTGCTTCTCCGCTGGGGGAGTTACCGTAGGGCTCACAATCTGCGATTTTTAATTGTTTATTTTTTTTTTCCTCCCTTTTATGTTGCCCTCTGTGCTTCCAAAGCTCGGCACAGATTCGGCAGTGAAAAGGTTTCCTGGTGTTTGGAAACTTCTCTCTTTTTAAGACTCCCTTCCTGGGACGGAACTCCGTCCCTCCCTCTTTTGTCTCTTTTTTTTGCTTTTTATATTTTTTCCTACCTCCTTTCGAAGAGTTGGGCTGCTTTTCTGGGTGCCTGATGTCCTCTGCCGGCATTCAGAAGTTGTTTTGTGGAATTTACTCGACGTTTAAATGCTCTTTTGATGAATTTGTGGGGGAGAAAGTGTTCTCCCCGTCCTACTCCTCCGCCATCTTGGCTCCTCCCAGAAGGAACCTTTTTAAAGTCAGCTAAAGCTGCCTCAAATTCCCAAAGAGATGAGATTAGATGAAGAATCTCCAGGACTCAGTGTCTTAAAATAGGAAAGAGAAAAATGTGGGTTATATTTTACATATCAATTATGTTTATTATTGCTATCTTTTCCACTTTGTAAAATAATTTGTGTTACTTTATTGAAATGGGTACATTTTCATGAACTTTAATTTGTAGGCGTCAGAGACTCCAACCCTACAAGGCCTTTGCTTTTCTGTCAGGCCCGGTGAACTGTTAGCTGTGGTCGGACCTGTGGGCGCAGGAAAGGTAAGTTGCAATGCCTTTTGTCAGCTTTAATGCAACACCACAGCCCTTGTTAAATCCTCAGAGTGGAACCCAGAGCTGAGTGTGACTCAGTTTGAATCAAGTGTGTCTAGAACAGTGTTCCTCTAGGTGTGTTCCACGGAACATTCATTTTACAAGAATGTTTCATGGCCAAATAAATCTGGATAAATGTACACTGTCTTTTTCTTCTTGCTTCACTTTGCCAAATTAGGAACTGCTTGTGGGGAATTTAGATATCTCAGTGAAGGAAATTATTTAAGTGACAACTGTTCAGGATAGACAGAGGCAATGGGGACTTCTTTTCATCTTAGTGGCCTTTCCAAGAAGTCTGGAGGTAGTAAAGGCTCTTCCCAGAAGCTTTGAGCATTTCCTCCTGTGACTTGACTTGATCTTGTCAGTGCACGTGTAGTGAATGTTCTCCACGTGCTGGAGCTAAAGGTAGAGATGTGAGCAAGACTCCGACTCTCTGCCTTTCAGAGGCAACCAGGTTCTGGAGTGAGACAGGTATGCAGGCAGGTTATTTTAGCCCAGTGTGATGAGAGCTCTGGTGGCATGGAGACACACCACATCTGTGTGATGTTGAAGATTGAAAGGAAAGGTGCACATGTGCTTGGTCTGAAACAACAAAATACAGAAATTTAATGTGGGATGTGGGCTTCCCTGGTGGCTCAGTGGTAACAGAATCCACCTGCCAATGCAGGAGACACAGGTTCGGTCCTTGGTCCAGGAAGATCCCATATGTGGAGCAACTAAGCCTGTGCACCACGACTGTTGGGCCTGTGCTCTAGAGCCTGGGAGCTGCAACTACTGAGCCCATGGGCTGCAACCGCTGAAGCCTGCGCATTAGAGCCTGTGCTCCTCAACAGGAAAATCCATGCACTGCAATGAAGACCAAGCGCAAGCAAAAATAAATAAAATTAGAATTGTGGTATGGCAGAAACCAACACAACATTGTAAAAAAATAAATGAAAAAAAAATAAAAGAACTAAAAATAAATAAATAAATAAAATTATTTTTTTTAATGTGGGATGTGTATATGAAAGGGTGCTGATTTCCTCTATGATGGACTTTGCTCTGCAGACACAACTCACTTCACAGTTCTTTCAGTTAATCATCTTTGGATATATTCTTCACACATAGTTTTTAAACAAGTGTTTGTTAAGTAAAGGATACCAGATTCAGGATGCACTAAACATCATATACAGAAAATACAGAGCCTGCCAGGCTCTGCTAGAGATGGATGTTAAACATTCTTAATTATTCTTTGCTGAGTAGAATTTCATTTGGCGGCTATTCGGGCAGAGTAGATTGTTTATACTATTAATATATTCCTTGTCAGTCATTGTTTTCATTGACCATTAGTGTTATTTTCAATTTTTTTGTGTGTCAACTTCGAGGGCTGTACTTTATCCTGTTCTAAATGAAAGTGTTTATGCTGTATCAAGCACCAGGATGGGGTCAGCTGTGCTGTGGGTCGTGTTCCGTCCTGCATGCACCCTGTTCACATGTGTGGGTTCCCTTCTGTTTCAGTCGTCACTGTTATGCGCTCTGCTGGGGGAGCTGCCCCCAGGCCAGGGGAAGATCAGCGTGCATGGGAGGATCGCATATGTTTCTCAGCAGCCCTGGGTGTTTCCAGGAACTGTGAGGAGTAACATTTTATTTGGGAAGAAATATGAAGAAGACCGATATGAAGAAGTAATAAAAGCTTGTGCTTTGGAAGAGGTGAGTAATGACTTCTGAGTTGCATATACTTGAATTTCAAAAGATGATAGTGTTGATTTTAATCTACAAGTTTTGTTAAAAGTTCTTTTTAAAAAGGATTTTTCAATATTGCTTAATATTTAAGCAGGTCTTCTTGGTAAATAATGCAGGCATATTTACATATGCGGCCGTTTTAATGCTTATGGGATAATGACACTCTCAAAATACATTATCTGCAGGGCGGATTGTTTCATTCTGTGAAGTTTCATTCACTTTCAACTATTTTTAATGGAAAGTTACAAACATTTACAAAAATAGAGAGCATGGTATAATGAACCCTCATGTACCACCCTCAGCTTCAGCCAGATTCAACTGGTGGCCAGTCTTGCTGCATCTCTACCCCTGGCCTCTGCCAGCCCCATCCCCACCCCAGAGTATTGTGGAGCAAATCCTAGACCTCAAGTTAATTCATCTGTAAACATTTCATTAGTTTTCTCTAAAAGACCGGAAAGCTTTGGGGGGAAAAATCACTATTTCACCTGAAAAATACTTCTAATTCCTTAATATCACCCACCTGCTAGTCTGTGTTTACATGTTGTTAATCATCTCACTGAGAAATCTCCTGCACCATTGTTGGAATCCACATAAGGTCTGCTCTCTGCACTTGTTTAATGTGAGTTTCTCCACTTCATTTTTGACTGGGGCTGGCAGAGGGCAAGGGTAGAGATGCAGCAAGACTGGCCACCAGTTGAATCTGGCTGAAGCTGAGGGTGGTACATGAGGGTTCATTATACCATGCTCTCTATTTTTGTAAATGTTTGTAACTTTCCATTAAAAATAGTTGAAAGTGAATGAAACTTCACAGAATGAAACAATCTGCCCTGCAGATAATGTATTTTGAGAGTGCCATTAGCCCATAAGCATTAAAACGGCAGCCTATTTTTTAAGGAAACCAGAATACTAACCCATGGCAGATTCATGCTGATGTATGGCAAAGCCAATACAATATTGTAAAGTAATTAGCCTCCAATTAAAATAAATAAATTTATATTAAAAAACAACAAAAGAACAAAAATAAAAATAAAGTAAAATAAAAGATAAAAAGAATCTTACACATACACACACACACACATTTTAATACTGTGTCATTTCACTGAGGGATATTATTTTCAGAAACAGAATTGAATTTCACAGAAAATGGTAAGATGAAAGGTTTACCTATACCTTGGGATTTAAATAAGATTAGTGAGTAAATAATGAGAACTAAACTGATCAGATCAGATCAGATCAGTCGCTTAGTCGTGTCCGACTCTTTGCGACCCCATGAATTGCAGCACGCCAGGCCTCCCTGTCCAACACCAACTCCCGGAGTTCACTGAGACTCACGTCCATCGAGTCAGTGATGCCATCCAGCCATCTCATCCTCTGTCGTCCCCTTCTCCTCCTGCCCCCGATCCCTCCCAGCATCAGAGTCTTTTCCAAAGAGTCAACTCTTCGCATGAGGTGGCCAAAGTACTGGAGTTTCAGCTTTAGCATCAGTCCTTCCAAAGAAATCCCAGGGCTGATCTCCTTCAGAATGGACTGGTTGGATCTCCTTGCAGTCCAAGGGACTCTCAAGAGTCTTCTCCAACACCACAGTTCAAAAGCATCAATTCTTCGGCACTCAGCCTCCTTCACAGTTCAACTCTCACATCCATACATGACCACTGGAAAAACCACAGCCTTGACTAGACGGACCTTTGTTGGCAAAGTAATGTCTCTGCTTTTGAATGTGCTATCTAGGTTGGTCATAACTTTCCTTCCAAGGAGTAAGTGTCTTTTAATTTCATGGCTGCAGTCACCATCTGCAGTGATTTTGGAGCCCAGCTAAACTGATAGGAGAATACAGTTTGGCAAAAAGAAAAGAAAAAGGGTAAATAATGTTAAATACTATGTTACTCTTTCAGGTTGTAAAAGTTAGTGAATAATAGCATTAAAGGTCTTCCCCTGGGGTCTGTTCAGTGCAGTCTGGACGTCTGACTGTTCTGTTGTACTGAGAGGGAAAGACAGAGACAGATTTTCAAAGGCTCCAGACCTGCTTTGTGAGGAAATAGTAATTCTCCTGGAACAATGGCTTGAACATCATAGGTTGTATCAGGCGTGCCACGTGTGTGTGCTAAGTCACTTCAGTCGTGTCCAGCTCTGTGGCCTCATGGTCTATAGCCCACCAGGCTCATCTGTGCATTGAATTCTACTGGTAAGAATGCTGGAGTGGGTTGCCCTGCCCTTCTCCAGGGGACCTTCCCAACCCAGGGATTAAACCTACATCTCTTATGTCTCCTGCATTGGCAGGTGGGTTCTTTACCACTAGTGCCACCTGGGAAGCCCTGTATCAGGTGAGCAGCATTTTACAATGATATGGACAAACAATTACTTGTTTAATGGGCTTGTTTCTTCTGAGTTATTGTTCATGGGTGACTGTATGTTTGTGGAAATGATGTCAAATTAGCAGGAATGAGATAGATTTTTGTTAAATGGTGTAGATACCATGTAAGAAAATAAGGGAAAGCAAATGAGAACAGTAGCTCCCATTTATTCAGAGTCCATGTGCAAAGCATTTTTCTGTCTCTCACATGTGCACATGCACACACAAAAATTAGATTTATGAGTTATTCATTCTTTATGAGTGTCTTTGATGGTCCCATCCTCATTTAATAGTTAGTAAAACTGAGGCCTGGAGCGATGAGACACCTCATCTCTACATTTACAGCTCAAGATCAGATCTGGGGGGCTGATACTTTGCTGGAGCCTTACAGGGTGACTGGACCAATAACGTGGGCAGTGTCCTGGGGCTTCACCCACCCTAGGCTTGTGTGCAACATAGACTCTGTGGAAAGGGGCTCTGCAGGACTGAGCTGCACAGCACTTCTTCTGAACATGATGTGATGTTTATAAACATGGACTGTGTACTTGGGACATGGAGTTGGGGTCCATTCCTTCCTTGGCAGGAAGGAAGGCCCAGCATGGAGAAGTAGCACGGAGGAGAGTTCTGGCCCCAGCTTCATCACTTGCCTGCTGTCACTCTGGACATGTCCTGTTACCTGCCTGGACCTCTGATGTTTCTGCAGCAAAATGAGGACATTGGATCAGAGGGTTTCCAGGAGGTTTTGTTGTTGCTCTGGAATGTCATCTATGACTCTGATTAGCAAGAGGTCAGCATGGTCTTTACGGCACCTGGGAACTACTTAGTTAAGAGAGCCTCTGCTTATCTCCTTTTGGATTCCAGATATCAGTGGATGGACATAAAACAATCACAGGAAATAGTGGCGTCCTGGAGTTAGTCTGACTTGTAGACACAGAGACGGCATGTCTGGTAGAAAAGGCTTGGCCTTTGGAGAGAACAGTCCTGGGTAGTGACTCCAGGTGTTTGTCTCAGTTTCCTTTCTTATTAAATGGGGGAGGGGTGGAATTTCTGTAAAGGCTACAGAAAATACCTGTGAAATGTAAACAAACCAGGGTTTCAGTAAGTGGTGGCTATTGTTACTATTCTTTTTTTCTCTCCATCCACCCAGCCATCCATATAAATATAATAAAGATTTCTCCTTACTATTCTCCCTACTCCCACCTCCCCCAAATCCTGAAGGAAAAAACCATTAAAAAGCAACAAATATTTTAATTAATTTATTTTTAAAATTGGAAGATAATTACAATATTGTGATGGTTTTGCCATACATCAACATGAATTGACCATGGGTATGCATATGTCCCCCCATCCTGAACTCCCCCTCCCACCTCTCTACCCACCCTATCCCTATGGGTTGTCCCAAAGTACTGGCTTTGGGTGCCCTGCTTCATGCATCAAACTTGCACTGGTCATCTATTTTACATATGGTAATGTACATGTTTCCCTGCTGTTCTCTCAAATCATCCCACCTGCACCTTCTCCCACTGAGCCCAAAAGTCTGTTCTTTACATCTGTGTCTCCTCTGCTGCCCTGCATGTAGGATCATCATCACCATCTTTCTAAAAACAATATTTTTATATAACATATGTTAGTAACTACTAGATGTATTACACAAGATCTGATTGAAGTAATTGTTTAAGTTCATTGAGCTGAAAGCTTTTCTGTAACAAAACAGGGAGACACGAACTAATCACACTGACAGTGTTGATTCAGGCTGATGACGTCAACTCCAAGGTGTAGGAGTCAGAAGGCTCTGGAATTGAGTCCCAGTGACTCCATTGACCAGGTGTTTGGTTTTGGCTGATTGATCTTTACAAGCCTGTTACTTCAACTGTAAAATGGAGATAATAAGACCATCAACCTCATGAGGTTGTTCTGAGGATGAAATGTGGTCGTGATTTTAAAGCAGCTGATTGCTAGGGACGTAGCAAGTACTCTGTAAATATTATTAGAATGATTTTGAAAATAAATTAATTCTTATTTATAAGCTCAGCCAGCTTCTGGTAAAACTATGTCCATAAAATGTGACATCTAAGAAAGAAGGTATCTGAGCATTTAGCTTCCATTGTTTGAGTTAATATTTCTATATTTTTATAGGTGCTCTACACATAGGACATTATATAAATGTACAATGACAATATTCTATTACCATAATATAAGCAATATAGTATGTAACATTTGTCTACATGTTATCTTTAAGGCTTTTGAAAATGTTTAGTAAACACATATTTAAAGGTATCAAATTGATAAATTCTAGTTTAATATTTTTCCACATAGATCACTTACTTGGTCATTGTTTTCAGATTGCCTTGACAATCAAAGGATAATAAGTTTATTGATACTTACATGAATAGGTATAGAGGCCTTCAAGTCTTGAGTTACTTTAATATTATCTTCATTTCAAATATACTCTTCTTTCACTATCTGGCCAGCATGATGTGAAAGGGCAGAATGCTCTGAACTGAGATGAGTTTGGTTCAGATTCCATCTCTTCTGTTTAACAGCTGACAGTCCTCAGACCAGTGATGTGACCCCACTTAGTTTCAGTTTCATCACCTGTGAAATGGGGCCAGTGTTTGCTGAGCAGTTTGTTGTGAGGTTTAGAGATAATCAGCGTCAGGGTCCAGCACAAATCTTACCTGCCAGGAACTGAGAGAAGCCATGGGCATGTGAACAAATTATGGAGCATAATAAGACGGATCCTTCATGAGAGATAAGAGATGTAAACAGAGCCTTAGGAACCCCGCAGGTAGAGATGAGTCCAGGATGGTTCCATGGGAGAGTGTGTGTGGGCTGAGCCTAGAAGGATGATGGGCAGGATATTGCCAGGCTGTGAGAGGAGGGGCAATTCCACATGGAAGAAAAGCTGTGAAGGAAGGCAGACCTCCTGCTGCTTGACTCTGGGATCCAGCCCTCCTCTGGCAGGGCCTTATGTCCAGCCCACATTAACCATTTCAGCAGTCTGCTCCGTGGTGTTTCTAGTGTTGTCTACACCATTCTTGAAGAGCCCTTGATGTGCTTCTGGATGGATGGCACCAAACCAGCAGCGCCATTTCCTAGTTTACCTCAAGGTTGGGTGCCTTCTATTCAGTGAGAATTGGTTAAATTTAACTTAAAGATAGCAAACATGAATAAGAACACCTTCCTGTTAGTGAAAGGAACTGTAATATATGCTCAGCTCAGGCTTTTCCCCTTTAAATCTGATCAGAAAATGGTGGCTGAGAAATCAACTTGAATTGGTTTTAGTTCAAATCCTCCAAAATGGTTTCCCCATTGGTGGCTTGTTCTTAAATAATTTGCAAAGTCAACAACACACCCAAAGTATTACTAACAGACTCCGAGATAGTATCTTATGTCCTGGAAAGAGAGGATGTAAGTGCCTTTTCTAGAATGTGGTTAAGATTGCTGTGTTACATCATTGTGCTATTTTAAGAAGAAAACCATTTGAACAACATCAAATCAAAGCATAAAAACTAAGCAGAACAGTTTGCAAGAACTGCCAACAGTGAAAGAGAGGCCAAGTAATTCTGTGTGTGTGTGATGCTGAGAACTTAACACAGCTCATTTTTTGAATGACAACCAAAAGCAAGAGATGGTATTAATTTCTGAGCTCAAGAAAGAAAGAATGTGAAGTAATTATAAATTATCACAACAGAGCAATTGCTGCCTTTTATCTGACGCACCTCCATTAAGCTTTGAGTGAGCAGAGAACCTGTGTGTCTACGTGTCTTTGTGGCTGTCAGGGAGGGTTATGATGGAGTCTCTTCTAATGTGGTCACGTACTTTGCATGTTATGATTCACACTGTGAATGGGGTCCCACTGTTGGCTTGATGAGAAAATAGAGATCAATCACCAACAGCAAGTTTCAATCAATTCATATACAGCAAATCCTCAATAAATATCTGTTAAAATGGTCAAATGCATAGATGCTGTCAAAAACTACAGAAAGAAAACAAATTAAAAAACACTGAGAGGTTTTTTTTTTTTTAATGTTCAGATTTACAGTTTAGTAAATCTGACATTTATCCATTGCTGTGGCTTCCCAGATGGCTCGTGGTAAAGAATCCACCGGCCAATGCAGGAGGCACGGATTCAATCCCTGGTTAGGGAAGATCTCCTGCAGGAGGAAATGGCATCCCATTCCAGTATTCTTGCCTGGAGAATCCCATGAACAGAGGAGCCTGATGGGCTGCAGTCCATGGGATTGCAAAGAGTTAAACATGACTTAGCAGCTGAACATGCATTCATGTTGATTAAATACTTGTATGAGGAACTAATGCTAGGAGTGTAAGATGGTAGTAGAACACATTTTATATCTTTTTCTCTTTCCCCTTTCCTATTTGTGTATAGGATTTACAGCTTTTGGAGGATGGAAATCTAACTGAGATAGGAGATGGAGGAACCCCGCTGAGTGAAGGGCAGAAAGCTCGGATATGCCTTGCAAGGTAAATGGGGTTTCAGTTGCCATCCTTCCCCTCCTCCTCCATGGCTCCTAGTGGATATGGGCACACAGACCCCGCTCACCAGGTGGGCCTGTGTGAAGCAGGAACTTGGCTCTTTCCATGGACTCTTGGAATGAACATGGAGTTGTTTCACATTGTTGTGATTCAGGGCTGAGACCCAGGGAATGTGAAGTGTCTTCTCCTGACGTCTCTCTACATTTTCTAGAGCCGTGTATCAGGACGCAGACATCTACCTCCTGGATGATCCGCTCAGCGCAGTGGATGCAGGAGTCAGCAGGCACTTGTTTGAACAGTGAGTTTGCTCCTGTTTTATATCATCTCTGCTTTCCAGGAACCCTGTAGAGAAGAGGGAAAAGAGTTCAGGAAAGCCTTTGTGCTTCAGGAGACTCAGCTCGCTGTGCTCTGGTGTCCCTCTCTCCCCTCCCTTCCCTCCACAGAAGATCCATCCTAGAGAAATCTTGCATCATGATGAGGTCAGGACAGGAAAATACAGCAGGTGTTTCCAGTGAGTGGAGGACAGTGGGGTCAGTGCTTTAGGGAGTGAGGGATCGATGGTAAATTTCCCCCTGCTACTTGCAGTTGATGGATCCAGGCACTGCGGACGGATCCAGACCTCAGGGATAAGAAAGATGATGTACGGTTTTTAAATCAGAGAGTGAGACTCCATAACCTGTTACTTGGCTGCCAACTCTTTTCCTCCATCATTTGTTTAAGACGCATTAGAGGTGAAGTTTTTGGTGCTGTCATAGGGCTTCCATGGAAAGGCCTTGTTGGTTTATGCTTGTTATTCTTATCAGTTTCCAAATAAAGTCTTTAAGTCTGTGTGTGTGTGTGTTAGTTGCTCAGTCATTTCCAATTCTTTGCAACCCCATAGACTGTAGCCTACCAGCCTCCTCTGTCCATGGAATTCTCCAGGTAAGAGTACTGGAATAGGTTGACATTCCTTTCTCCAGGGGATCTTCCCGACCCAGGGTTCGAACCTTGGTCTCTTGCATTGCAGGCAGATTCTTTACCATCTGAGTTACCAGGGAAACCCATAAAGTCTAGAGTTTGAGACTCATTTATTCCATATCTGAGTATGATTTCAGTCATTTCACATTGCTTCATGGATGCTTAGTGGAATTAATACTTAGACTTACAATGTAGGGTCAACTATAATCTGGCTTAAGTCTTGAGTCACATTCCTGCTTCTAGAATTTATAACCTGTGAGTGGTTCTTGTTTGGCTACACAGTGACTAAACTAGAACAACTCTGATGCTTTTCTATGTATAGTGTGTCCTAACATACACTGACTGAGGCCTCTTATGGAGTCTAGACTGACCTTTTTGAAAGTCTCACGGACTTGTTTTTTTCCTAAAACAGCCTCCACATCTCCCCCATGCTTAGTTATCTTGCTGTTGTTCACCTTGTTAAAGGCAACAATCCCTTCCAGCTGCACTTATTAACACCCTGCTGTGTGCACTGAGATCAATGCCCTTACAGATGTCACTGCACAAAACCTCTTAGTTTACAAGGAGGATGGTGAGCTGGGAGAGGGGAAGGACCCACACTGGGCAGAATAAGGGAGACTAGGATGGTCTGATCACTCACCTAGAGCCAGACATTCTGGAATGTGAAGTCAAGTGGGCCTTAGGAAGCTAGAGGAACAGCAAAGCTAGTGGAGGTGATGGGATTCCAGCTGAGCTATTTCAAATCCTGAAAGATGATGCTGTGAAAGTGCTGCATTCAATATGCCAGCAAATTTGGAAAACTCAGCACTGGCCACAGGACTGGAAAAGGTCAGTTTTCATTCTAATCCCAGAGAAAGGCAATGTCAAAGAATGCTCAAACTACCACACAATTGCACTCATCTCACATGCTAGTAAAGTAATGCTGAAAATTCTCCAAGCCAAACTTCAACAGTATATGATCCGTGAACTTCAGGATGTTTAAGTTGATTTTAGAAAAGGCAGAGGAACCAGAGATCAAATTGCCAACATCCACTGGATCATCAAAAAAAGCAAGAGAGTTCCAGAAAAACATCTATTTCTGCTTCATTAACTATGCCAAAGCCTTTGACTGTGTGGATCACCACAAACTGTGGAAAATTCTTAAAGAGATGGGAATACCAGACCACCTGACCTGCCTCTTGAAAAATCTGTATGCAGGTCAGGAAGCAATAGTTATAGCTGAACATGGAACAGACTGGTTCCAAATAGAAAAAGGAGTACGTCAAGGCTGTATATTGTCACCCTGCTTATTTAACTTATATGTAAAGTACATCATGAGAAACGCTGGGCTGGATGAAGCACAAGGTGGAATCCAGATTGCTGGGAGAAATATCAATAACTTCATATATGCAGATGATACCACCCTTATGGCAGAAAGTGAAGAACTAAAGAGCCTCTTGATGAAAGTGAGAGAAGAGAGTGAAAAAGTTGGCTTGAAGCTCAACACTCAGAAAACTAAGATCATGGCATCTGGTCCTACCACTTCTTGGCAAATAGATGGGGAAACAGTGGAAACAGTGATAAACTTACAGTGATAAACTTTTATTTATTTATTTTGGCCTCCTAAATCACTGCACATGGTGACTGAGGTCATGAAATTTAAAGACGCTTACTCCTTGGAAGAAAAATTTTGACCAACCTAGACAGTATATTAAAAAGCAGAGATATTACTTTGCCAACAAAGGTCCATCCAGTCAAGGCTATGATTTTTCCAGTAGTCATGTATGGATGTGAGAGTTGGACTATAAAGAAAGCTGAGTACTGAAGAATTGATGCTTTTGAACTGTGGTGTTGGAGAAAACTCTTGAGAGTCCCTTGGACTGCAAGGAGATCCAACCAGTCCATCCTAAAGGAAATCAGTCCTAAATATTCATTGGAAAGACTGATGCTGAAGCTGAAACTCCAGTACTTTGGCCACCTGATGCAAAGAGCCGACTCATTTGAAAAGACCCTGATGCTGGGAAAGATTGAAGGTGGAAGAAGGGAATGACAGAGGATGAGATGGTTGGATGGCACCACTGACTCAATGGACATGAATTTGAGTAAACTCCAGGAGTTGGTGATGGATAGAGTGGCCTGGGCTGCTGCAGTCCATGGGGTCACAAAGAGTCAGACATGACTGAGTGACTGAAATGAACTACACTGATGATGTTCATCTCTCATTCCTGCCTCTGAGGAACCTGTTTCAACGTGGAGCTTATTAACACAGATGCCTGGGAAAAGATCACCAGGGTCAAAGTTTAGAGGTTTTGATACAGGATAGGAAGTGCTAAATGAAATTGGAAGTGACATCTAGAGGCTTTCACTGAAGTTGGAAATCTCCCTGTGCCCGGGGTTGGATGGAAAATACCCTGGGGCCTGCAGGCTGGGTGGGTGTGTTGAGGCTGAAAAGAGGACTCAGTCCTTTGCTGAGTAGAAGCACAGGTGTGGAGGGAGGAGGAAGCAGGGCTGTGAGGTGAATAGCAGGAACGTCCTCACCTGGAGGAGGCGGGGTGTTCAGCAGAGAGAAGCTGTTTGAAAATTCTCTCTGTCACATCCTGTGTTAGTTTCTAGGGTGGTGTCCATTCCGGTTGCTCTCACAGGAGACCAGAGCCTGGATGGCTTATAAATAGCACAAATTTGTCTCTCATGGTTCTGGAGGCTAGGAAGTCCAAAGTGAATGTGCTGGCAGATTCAGTGTCTGGTAAGGGCTGGATTCCTGTGTCCTCATGTGGGGAAGCGGTGAGGGAGCCGTGTGGGTCCTTTCATAAGGGCACTAATCTCTTTCATGCAGGCTCCACTCTCATGACCTGATCAACTCCCAACGGCCCCACCTCCTAATACCAACACAGTGGGGATTAGGTCTCAATGTATGATTTTTGAGGACAAAAACATTCAGTCCATAGCAAAATTGTTACAGATGGGGGTGCTTAAAGAATAGAAATTAAATTTCTCACAGTTCTTGAGGCTACAGGTTTAAGATACTGGCAGGTTTGGTTTCTCCTGAGACCTCTCTCCTTGGCTTCTGACTGCATCCATCTCACTGTGTCCTCTCATGTTCTTTCCTCTGTTTACATGCAACCTGTGTCTCTGTCCTATTTTTTTTTTTTGAAAAAAATTTATTGAAATATAGCTGACTTACTACATTGTATTAATTTCTTTGTAGAGCAAACTGACTCAGTTATGCACAAATGTATACTTTTCCATAATGGTTTATCTCAGGGTATTGAATACAGCTCCCTGTGCTATACCATAGGACCTTGTTGTTTATCCATCTGCACATAAGTGTTTGCCTCTGCTAACCTCAAAGTCCCAGCCCATCCCTCCCTACTGCCTCCTTCCATCTATGCAACCACAGGTCTGTTCACTATGTCTGAGTCTGTTTCTCTTTTGTAAATAGGTTCATTTTTCCATAGTTTAGATTCCACATATAAGTGATGTAATTATGATACTTGACTTTCTCTTTCTGAGTTACTTCACTTTACTATGAGAATCTCCAGGTCCATCCATGTTTCTGCAAATAGCTTTCTTTCTTTCTTTTTTATTGGAGAAGGAAATCACAACCCACTCCAGTATTCTTGCCTGGAGAATCCCAGGGACGGCGGAGCCTGGTGGGCTTCTGTCTATGGGGTCACACAGAGTCGGACACGACTGAAGCGACTTAGCAGCAGTGTTACATCGTCTATATGCACCACATCTTCTTTATCTACTCATCTGTCGATGGACATTTAGGTTGTTCCCATGTTTTGCTATTGTGATTGGTGCTGCTGTGAACATCGGAGTGCCTGTCTCTTTTTGATTTATAGTTTAATCCAAATATAAGCCCAGCAGTGGGATTACTGGACTATAAGGTAATTCTATTTTTAGTTTTCTGAGGAAACTCTATTTTCAACAGTGCCTGCAGCAATTTATATTCCCACCAGCAGGGTAGGAGGGTTCCCTTTACTCCTCTCAGCCATCATTACTTTAATCATGGCCATTGAAGCTTATGTGAGGAGATACCTCATTGTGGTTTTGATTTGCATTTCTCTAATAATTCACAGTGGTGAACTTCTTTTCTTGTGCCTGTTGGCCATATGTATGTGTCCTTTGGAGAAATGTCTATTTAGTTCTTTTAACCATTTTTTGATTGGATTTTTTTGTTGTTGTTGAGTTGTGTGAGCTATTTTTATACTTTGGAAGTTAAACCCTTGTTGTCACATCATTTGCAAATATTTTCTCCCATCTGTAGGTTGTCTCTTCACTTTTATGGTTCGCTTTGCTGTGCAAATGCTTGTAAGTTTGATTAGGTCCCATTGTTTATTTATTTTTTTAATTAAAAAATATTATTTATTTATGGCTGTGAAGGTTTTTGTCGCTGTGAGGGCTCTTCTGTAGTTGCAGCGGGCAGGGGCTACTCTCTAGCTGTGATGCATGGACTTCTCATGGTGGTGGCTTTTCTTGTTGCAGAGCACGGGCTCTATGGTGTGTGGGCTTAGTAGTTGCAGTTCCTAGGCTCCAGAGCACAGGCTCAGTGGTGCATGGGCTGAGTTGCTTTGTGCATGTGGGAGCTTCCTGGACCAGGGAAGGATCCTGTGTCTCCTGCACTGGCAGGTGGATTCTTTGCCATTGAGTCACCAGGGAAGCCTGCATTTGTATAGCTTTGTTTGTATTTCTATTGCTTTAGGAGACTGACCTAAAAAAACATTGGTATAATTTATACCAGAAAATGTTTTGCCTATAATCTCTACTAGGAGTTTCATAGTGTCATGTCTTGTGATTAGAGACTTCAGCAGAGTCAGCAAGTGTGAGAGGGAGGCCTGTGAGGAGCTCTGGGCTCTGGACACTAGGAGCTGGGATTGCACATCTACTAAGCAGGGGCTGTTAGACTGGTGGAACCTGCCCGTGTATAAAGCATGCTTAGTGTTGGGGTGATGAAAAAGTTGTGGAGATGGAAGGTGGTGATGGCTGCACAATAATGTGAATGTACTTAATACCACTGGGCTATGTGCTTAAAATGGCAGGAACAGTAAATTTCATGTTAGGTATATTGTAACACACATACACACAAACCTGCATAGTAGCACTGCATCTTTGAGAACATGAGAGAACAGAGCAGATGACATATGGCATGGTCTCCAGCTCTGGTCTGACCCCACTTTCCAACCCTCTGCTGTTCATGACTTGATGAATTTTCCCTTAGAGAAGTGCCTTGTGTCTTGTCAAGAATTCAGTGACAGGAGCTTGTGCTGTGATAAGGATTCCCCACCTCCACCCGCCTGGCATCATGAGTATCTCAGCCTCCCTGTTCCCAGTACCCCACCCTGAACTCACAAATGTGTGTTACCACATCCTGTGAGCATCTGCACAAGTTCTCCATCAGGGTAGGAACAGATTCTGCCAGTCATTGCATCCATGTCACAAGGAAGGGAGAGTAAGGCATTTTGGTGCCAAGTACAGTGTGCTGATCACAAAAGTTCCCCTGAGTTCTTTTTCAAACACAGGAGATATTTATAAAATCCTCTTCAATATTTTGGGTGCACCACTTTGGATATATACTTGATATAAGCAAGCTTAAAACTGTTGTTTGTAATCAGAACCACACATTCTCTAGGGAAACTTAAAGCAGAGAGCATGAAAGCAATTTAGGAAGCCACTCAGCAGCAACTGGAGAGTGCTTTTTTTTAATTTTTAAATTTATTTATTTTAATTGGAGGCTAATTACTTTACAATATTATAGTCAATTTTGCCATACACTGGCATGAATCAGCCATGGGTGTACATGTGTTCTTCATCCTGAACCCCCTTCTACCTCCCTCCCCATCCTGTCCCTCAGGGTCATCCCATTGTACCAGCCCTGAGCACCCTGTCTCATGCATCGAACCTGGACTGGTGATCTATTTCACATATGATAATATACATGTTTCAGCACTATTCTCTCAAATCATCCCACCCTTGCTTTCTCCCACAGAGTCCAAAAGACTGTTTTTTACATCTGTGTCTCTTTTGCTGTCTCGCATATAGGGTCATCATTACCATCTTTCTAAATTCCATATATATGTGTTAATATATAGTATTGGTGTTTTTCTTTCTGACTTCCTTCACTCTGTATAATAGGCTCCAGTTTCATCCACCTCATTAGAACTGACTCAAATGCATTCTTTTTAATCACTGAGTAATACTCCATTGTGTATATGTACCACAGCTTTCTTATCCATTCATCTGCAGATGGACATCTAGGTTGCTTCCATGTCCTGGCTATTGTAAACAGTGCTGCAATGAACATTGGGGTACACGTGTCTCTTTCAATTCTGGTTTCCTTGGTGTGTATGCCCAGCAGTGGGATTGCTGGGTCATATTGCAGTTCTATTTCCAGTTGTTTAAGGAATCTCCACACTGTTCTCTATAGTGGTTGTGCTAGTTTGCATTCCCACCAACAGTGTAAGAGGGTTCCCTTTTCTCCACATCCTGGAGAGTGCTTTCAAGTTAGAGAATCGGATGGAACAATATGCTGTGAGATATGGTGGTCATGTGTAAGCTTAGCCATGGGGAGAGTTTTGTATTAAAAGTGAATGAACCACACTTCTACCTGCTGTTGTTTTCTTCAGCCATGAATTTAAGGTTCATGACTTTTACAACATTATGCTGTGAACATGGTGGATTCTATCACCTACAGAAGGTGAGGGGCCTTAGATGAACTGATGAGATCTCACCTGTGTCCAGCCATGGATCCCATCCTGGTTCAGCCCCACCCACATCACTAGACCCCTGCCTCCCTCGTCATCAGGTCTTGGGGTCTGTCCTGATAAGATTCCCATGCCGCTGTCTACACAGCTCACCCTCCTGCCTACACAGCTCACCCTCCTGTCTACACAGCTCACTCTCCTGCTCCAGCCCTTCACAGAAACCACCCTTCCACCAAAAACACACATTCAGGAAGCAGCTCCAGGTCCTCAGACAAACGGGATTCTTTGCCATCTGCCCCCCTCAGCCTTTCCAGCTTGTCCCCACACCCACTTGGTGTCCAGCTGTGCTGGCTCTGTGGGGGTCCTTTCACACCCCCATCTGTCTGTACATACTGGTCCCTCTGTCCAGAACAAGAAAGCAGCGTGCCAGGGCACAGAAGGACAGTGGAAGATGGGACCTGCCCATCCCCTCCTGCTCTTCCAGGGGTCGGCCATGCCCTCTGTCTTCCCACAGCCCTAAGTGGGTGCACTTGACCATTTATGAGTCCCCCTGCCACCCGTAAACTATGAATGCAGGAAGGTGTCTCTGTCCAGCATGTTTTGTCCCAGAAACCCTGTACCCACTGTGCCTTCTTCCAGGATGTTTCCCCACATAGTCTCAAGGCTCCCGTGTCTCCACATCTAAGATATCAGCTACCCTTGTTTTACCTTGAGAGCACAGGTCACAGCCGAGTAGCGCATTTTCTATGCTTGTTCAGTGTGTCATCTACATGGTGCAGAGTATTGTCCTCTATCTTGACATGTGGGTGGTTCCTCAGCACTTAGGACAATGCCTAGCTCCTCAGCAAACCTCTGCTGATTGAATGAATGGAGGTGGGGACTCTGTCTTATTTGTATTGCCTCCACCAAGGGATGTGTTCCCTCTTAATACAGCCCTTATATAAGATTATATGTGGATTTATAGGATTATAGAATTAGCATGGCCTTTATATAAGAATAGCTGTTATACAACTTGTTGCTGACTTGATCCTTTCTATGACATGACTTGAAAATCTTTAAAAACTTGGAAAATAGTGTATTTTTCTAGTATTTGGATAAAAACATTATTTACGAAAAATTCAAAGCCATCAACTGATCATTTCATTGTAATTATTTGTATTACTGCCTCTGTGATGGGATCTTAGGAAGAAAACATCTTAAAACTTTGGGTTGATTCATCTTGGACAGCCCATCAGATTTTATTAACATTCATCTTTAGGGACTGCTACTGCTGCTGCTAAGTCGCTTTAGTTGTGTCTGACTCTGTGCGACCCCATAGATGGCAGCCCACCAGGCTCCCCCGTCCCTGGGATTCTCCAGGCAAGAACACTGGAGGACTATTGGCAGGCAATTATGAATTAAGGAGAAAAAATTCTGTTTAAAAGCTTTATTACTGAGTTTGAAAAGGTGTTAATCAAGAAACTTAGGTATGAACACTGAGCTAACACATGTCAAAAGGTAAAAATGAATCCTTTTGGACTTAATGAAGCAATGGTGGATGTGTTTACATCCTAGGGTCTTGTTTCTGATCACAGACCCAGTGTCCAGAATGTCCCCTTAAGAGTTTTCTATCCTGAGTCCAAAGCACATGACCATTCATGGTTAGGGAGGAGTGAAGTGAGATGACATTTATTGAGTAGATTGGTGGTTTGATTTC
The DNA here is from genome assembly GCF_029407905.1 of Bubalus kerabau. Lineage (NCBI taxonomy): Eukaryota > Metazoa > Chordata > Mammalia > Artiodactyla > Bovidae > Bubalus > Bubalus kerabau. Next base: position 74,344,090 of record NC_073635.1, read on the forward strand.
TCAGAACATGTGGATGAGATGTCATTGACCTTGTTTTGAGATGAAAAAACTGAGTTTGAGTTGCTCATCTGACGTCAGGCTTGTGAGAGGGACTGAGCTGCAGTCTGCTGCCTCCAGACTGTCCATCTGATTCACTCACAGGCTGAGCTCTGACCCAGGTTCCTGAGATTTGCTCTGCGAGATGCTGGGGCACCCAGAGTGCCTGCCTGGAGCCCTGCCTGTGGTCACTGGGCCCCAGACTCACCCACTTGGTTCCCTGGAGGGGTTGTGGACCCTGTGTGATGAGGCTGGGGCTGAGTCCTTAGGGGTCTACATGTGAAATGGAGGAGTAGTTTTCTTACTGTGAAAAAAATTTAAGGTTGAATAGTGAGTGATGTCTTGACTAAGAGAACTGGTGGGTACTCTGAGCCATTGGGTGATTTCCACTGTGATTTGGGCCATTTGGATTCTGTTCTTTTACTTTGATGTTTGGGAAGTGTTCAGTCCTAATGAAAGAAGCCTTGCTTCTTGGATGGAACTGGGACTGTTGTAGAGACTGGTGGACACCATGCTGACATTCATTTTCTATCTAATATTCTTTGGGAACAAGTGTCTAGCAAATGTACTCTGGCAAAGAGTCCCAAGAATCTATTAATTTTTTGTTGTGAATATTTACATCATTAATTATAAATAATTGCCTAGAAAGCTGTCAAATAATGTACATATTTTTAAATGACATGGATCCCTCTTCTCCCATTCCTGGATAGTGATAAGATACTGTTTTAGTTTAGTCAAGTTTTGAAGTCTCAGTATTACTCAGTTGTTTTCCTTTATGAAACATGCCAATAATTGTAAAGCTGAGTTTTAGAGGAAAAAACTTAGCTGTTAGGGCCTCCTTCACTGGACTGGTTTTAATAATTCTTTGTAGCACTAGATTCAAATTTGCTGCTTATAAATTTAAGAAGCTATTTGGATTAGTTAATTTTTATTTAATTTTTATTATTGATTTGGCATTTAAACTAAGATCTTTGACTGCTGTTTTCAAAATATAAGTTTTCAGTTTGAGTCACTCCATTAATGTGCTTTTGCTTCCTGTGCCTTTTACATTTGTAGGTGTGTTCATCAGGCCTTGAAGAAGAAGATCACAATTTTAGTCACTCATCAGTTCCAATACCTAAAAGATGCAAGTCAGATTCTGATGTTGAAAGATGTAAGTAATTTCTAGAAGTCTGTGGAATTGCTAGCCCTCAGGTGTGTTGAAGAACAAACCTCCCCACAGGTTACTCTCCTAGGTTCATGGTAAATGCTCTCTTCTCGCTCAGTTTTTTGCCCCTTTATTCCCAGAGCTGGTGTTCATGCCTCAGAGGATGAACCTAAAGCCCTGTAGAAATGTCACTATTACACTCTAAGCCACATAAACCCTTAAAGCGTATAAAAGTGCAACCACAGGGTTATTGAATCATCACTGTCCGAATGAAATTTGTTAAAGATAATGATAGTTTTATTTAGAACTTTTTATTTTCCTCTTCCATGACTTAAGTCGAAGTGTATTACTTAGAGATTCTAAGATCTGTTTGAATCCAGGTGATTGTCATACATAGTTTGCCTCAAGAGCATATTCCAGGGGAGGAGCTAAGATGGTGGAGGAATAGGACGGGGAGACCACTTTCTCTCCCACAAATTCATCAAAAGAACATTTAAACGCTGAGTAAATTCCACAAACCAACTTTTGAATACTGGCAGAGGACATCAGGTGCCCAGAAAAGCAACCCATTGTCTTCGAAAGGAGGTAGGAAAAAATAAAAAAGAAAAGAGGGAGGGATGGAGCTCAGTCCAGGAAGGGAGTCTTAAAAAGAGAGAAGTTTCCAAACACCAGGAAACACTCTCACTGCCGAGTCTGTGCCGAGCCTTGGAAGCACAGAGGGCAACATAACAGGGAGGAAAAATAAACAAACAATTAAAACCCACAGATTATGAGCCCAATGGTAACTCCCCCAGGGGAGAAGCAGTGCAGATGCCTGCACCCACCACTAGCAAGCGGGGGCTGGGAAGGGAGGCATGGGCTGTGTCGCTTAGAGTAAGGATCTGGCCTGAATGCCCAGAGCGCTATCTGAGCGAACTAATTTGGGCTAGCAAACCAGACTGTGGGATAACTACCACGCGAAAAGCCTGCCCTAACCTAAGACACCACCAGGCCCGTGCACAGAACAAAGGACTGAACAGAGATAGCCGGCTGCAGACCATCCCCCTCTGGTGACAGGCAGCCAGAGCCAGAAGGGGGCAATTGCAGCCCCAGAGAGACATTATCTACAAAACTATAAGCAGGCTTCTTTGCTAACTAAGACTTCTTGGGGTTCTGGATGGTCAACCTCAGCCTGAAAAGGTCCGCCGGTTGTACACACAGAAAACCCAGCGGTGGGGAGGCAGTAAGTCACAGCAACCGCACTCACCAAACACCTCATCACCTGAGCTGCTCGGACCTGGGAAGGAGATAAAACGCAGGCCCAACTGAGTCTACACCTCTGAGGACTACCCGAGTGCCTGAACCTGAGTGGCTTAGACCTGGGAGGTGCAAGCAGCCCAGGGCCGGCCTCAGATGGTTCCCGGCGGAGCAACCTAGAGCCTGAGCAGTGTGGGCAGGGAGACTACACGTGCCGTGAGTTGGGGGCAGGCCCAGTGTTGCTGAGGCATTGTGAGCACATGCCAGTGTTATTTGTTTGCAATGTCCCTCCCTCCCCACAGCGCGACTGAACAAGTAAGTCTAAAAAAAAAAAAAAGTGTCCACCACTCCCCCTTTGTGTCAGGGTGGAAATCAGACACTGAAGAGACCAGCAAACAGAAGAAGCTATAACAGAGGGAACCGCCTAGGAAGTGACAGGCAATAGATTAAAACCCTGTCGTTAGTACCGACTACATAGGAAGGGGCCTATAGATCTTGAGTAATATAAGCCGGACCAAGGAACTAGCCAAAAATGAACTGACCCCACAATACCCACAACAACACCAGAGAAAGTCCTAGATATATTTTTACTATTTTTATGATCATTCTATATATTTTTTTTACAATCATTCTTTCTATCTTTTTTTTAAATTTTTAAAAAAATTTTAAGCCCTCTATTATGCCTTTAATTTTCACTTTTATAACCTACTATTACTTTGTAAAAAAAAAAAGACCCTTTTTTTAAAAAGCAAACTTCATATATATATTTTTTATAATTTTTGTGACCTTGTTTTTTTTTTCTCTTTTTCTCTTTCTTTCCTTTTTTTTTTTCTTCTTTTCTTTAACATTGTATTTTTGAAATTCCAAACTCTACTCTAGATTTTTAATTTTAGCTTTTTGGTATTTGTTTTCAATTTTGTACCTATATATTTTATATATATAATTTTTGTGACTTTTCTTTTTATCTCTTTCTTTCTCTTCTTCTTTTGTTTAACATTGTATTTCTGAAATTCCAAACTCTACTCTAGATTTTTAATCTATGCTTTTTGGTATTTGTTATCAACTTTGTACCTATATTTTCTTTATAATTTTTGTGACTTTGTTTTTGTTTGTTTGTTTTCTCTTTCTTTTTCTTCTTCTTTTCTTTAACATTGTATTTTTTTAATTATTATTATTTTTTAATTTTATTTTATTTTTAAACTTTACATAATTGTATTAGTTTTGCCAAATATCAAAATGAATCCACCACAGGTATACATGTGTTCCCCATCCTGAACCCTTCTCCTTCCTCCCTCCCCATTCCATCCCTCTGGGTCGTCCCAGTGCACCAGCCCCAAGCATCCAGTATCAGTATTTTTGAAATTCCAAACTCTACTCTAGATTTTTAACTTTTGCTTTTTGGTATTTGTTATCAATTTTGTACCTATATTTTCTTTATAATTTTTGTGACTTTTTTTTTCTCTCTTTCTTTTCCTTCTTCTTTTCTTTAACATTGTATTTTTAAAATTCCAAACTCTACTCTAGATTTTTAATTGTTGCTTTTAGGTATTTGTTACCAATTTTGTACCTTTAAGAACCCAATCTTCAGTACCCATTTTTTACTTGGGAGCGAGATTATTGGCTTGACTGATCTCTCCCCCTTTGGACTGTCCTTTTTCTCCACCAGGTCACCTGTGTCTCCTTCCTAATCCCTCTCTACTCTGTCCAACTCTGTGAATTTCTGTGTGTTCCAGACAGTGGAGAACACTTAGGGAACTGATTACTGGCTGGATCTGTCTCTCTCCTTTTCATTCCCCCCTTTTATCCTCCTGGCCACCTCTGTCTCCTTCCTCCCTCTTTTCTTCTCTGTATAACTCTGTGAACATCTCTGAGCAGTCCAGTTGTGGAGGAATGCACATAAGGAAGTGAATCCTGGCTAACCTGCTCTCTCCTCTACTGATTCCACCTCATCTCATTTGGGTCACCTCTAACTCCCTCCTCCCTCTTCTCTTCTCCATGTAATGCTGTGATCCTCTCTGGGTGACCCTCACGGTGGAGAAACTTTTCATCTTTAACCTAGATGTTTTATTAATGGTGCAGTATAGAAGGAGAAGTTTTCAGACTACTGTGAAAATAAGACCAATACCTGGAAGCAGGAGGCTTAAGTCCAAATCCTTACTCCAGGGAACATTAATTGACAAGAGCTCATCAAATGCCTCCATACCTACACTGAAACCAAGCACCACACAAGGGCAAGACATACCAAGCAAATTCTCCAGCAACACAGGAACACAGGCCTGAGCTCCAATGTACAGGCTGCCCAAAGTTACTACAAAACCATAGACATCTCCTAACTCATTAATGGACACTTCATTGCACTCCAGAGAGAAGAAATCCAGCTCCACCCACAAGAACACTGACACAAGCTTCCCTAATGAGGAAAACTTGACAAGCCACCTGTACAAACCTGTACACACAGGGAGGAAACTCCACAATAAAGAGAACTCCACAAACTGCCAGAATACAGAAAGGCCACCCCAAACTCAGCAATATAAACAAGATGAAGAGAAAGAAGAATACCCAGCAGGTAAAGGAACAGGATAAAGGCCCACCAAATCAAACAAAAGAGGAAGAGATAGGGAATCTGCCTGATAAAGAATTCTGAATAATGATAGTGAAATTGATCCAAAATCTTGAAACCAAAATGGAATCACAGGTAAATAGCCTACAAACAAGGATTGAGAAGATGCAAGAAAGGTTTAACAAGGACCTAGAAGAAATAAAAAAGAGCCAATATATATAATGAATAATGCATGAAATGAGATAAAAAACACTCTGGAGGCAACAAATAGTAGAATAACAAAGGCAGAACATAGGATTAGTGAATTAGAAGATAGAATGGTAGAAACAAATGAATCAGAGAGGATAAAAGAAAAACGAATTAAAAGAAATGAGGACAAAAAAAAAAAAAAAGAAATGAGGACAATCTCAGAGACCTCCAGGACAATGTTAAATGCTACAACATTCGAATCATAGGAGTCCCAGAAGAAGAAGACAAAAAGAAAGACCATGAGAAAATACTTGAGGAAATAATAGTTGGAAACTTCTCTAAAATGGGGAAAGAAATAATCACTCAAGTCCAAGAAACCCAGAGAGTCCCAAACAGGATAAACCCAAGGTGAAACACCCCAAGACACATATTAATCAAATTAACAAAGATCAAACACAAAGAACAAATATTAAAAGCAGCAAGGGAAAAATAACACACAAGGGAATTCCCATAAGGGTAACAGCTGATCTTTCAATAGAAACTCTTCAAGCCAGGAGGGAATGGCAAGACATACTTAAAGTGATGAAAGAAAATAACCTACAGCCCAGATTATTGTACCCAACAAGGATCTCATTCAAATATGAAGGAGAAATCAAAAGCTTTTCAGACAAGCAAAAGCTGAGAGAATTCAGCACCACCAAACCAGATCTCCAACAAATACTAAAGGATATTCTCTAGACAGGAAACACAAAAAGGGTGTATAAATTTGAACCCAAAACAATAAAGTAAATGGCAATGGGATCATACTTATCAATAACTACCTTAAACATAAATGGGTTGAATGCCCCAACCAAAAGACAAAGCCTAGCTCAATGGATACAAAAACAAGACCCCTACATATGTTGTCTACAAGAGACCCACCTCAAAACAGGGGACAAACACAGACTCAAAGTGAGGGGCTGGAAAAAGATTTTCCATGCAAATAGGGACCAAAAGAAAGCAGGAGTAGCAATATTCATATCAGATAAAATAGACTTTAAAACAAAAGCTGTGAAAAGAGACAAAGAAGGTCACTACATAATGATCAAAGGATCAATCCAAGAAGAAGATATAACAATTATAAATATATATGCACCCAACATAGGAGCACCGCTATATGTAAGACAAATGCTAACAAGTATGAAAGGAGAAATTCGCAATAATAGTGGGAGACTTTAATACCCACTCACACCTATGGATAGATCAACTAAACAGAAAATTAACAAGGAAACACAAACTTTAAACCATACAATAGACCAGTTAGACCTAATTGATATCTATAGGTCATTTCATCCCAAAACAATGAATTTCACCTTTTTCTCAAGCACACATGGAACCTTCTCCAGGATAGATCACATCCTGGGCCATAAATCTAGCCTTGGTAAATTAAAAAAAATAGAAATCATTCCAAGCATCTTTTCTGACCACAATGCAGTAAGGTTAGATCTCAATTACAGGAGAAAAACTATTAAAAATTCCAACATATGGAGGCTGAAAAACACGCTGCTGAATAACCAACAAATCACAGAAGAAATAAAAAAGAAATCAAAATTTGCATAAAAACGAATGAAAATGAAAACACAACAACCCAAAACCTGTGGGACACGGTAAAAGCAGTCCTAAGGGGAAAGTTCATAGCAATAGAGGCACACCTCAAGACACAAGAAAAAAGTCAAATAAATAACCTAACTCTATACCTAAAGCAACTAGAAAAGGAAGAAATGAAGAATCCCAGGGTTAGTAGAAGGAAAGAAATCTTAAAAATTAGGGCAGAAATAAATGCAAAAGAAACAAAAGAGACATAGCAAAAATCAACAAAGCCAAAAGCTGGTTCTTTGAAAGGATAAATAAAATTGACAAACCATTAGCCAGACTCATCAAGAAACAAAGGGAGAAAAATCAAATCAATAAAATTAGAAATGAAAATGGAGAGATCATAACAGACAACACAGAAATACAAAGGATCATAAGAGACTACTATCAGCAATTATATGCCAATAAAATGGTCAACGTGGAAGAAATGGACAAATTCTTAGAAAAGTACAACTTTCCAAAACTGGACCAGGAAGAAATAGAAAATCTTAACAGACCCATCACAAGCACAGAAATTGAAACTGTAATCAGAAATCTTCCATCAAACAAAAGCCCAGGTCCAGACGGCTTCACAACTGAATTCTACCAAAAATTTAGAGAAGAGCTAACACCTATCCTACTCAAACTCTTCCAGAAAATTGTTGAGGAAGGTAAACTTCCAAACTCATTCTATGAGGCCACCATCACCCTAATACCAAAACCTGACAAAGATCCCACAAAAAAAGAAAACTACAGGCCAATATCACTGATGAACATAGATGCAAAAATCCTTAACAAAATTCTAACAATCAGAATCCAACAACACATTAAAAAGATCATACACCATGACCAAGTGGGCTTTATCCCAGGGATGCAAGGATTCTTCAATATCTGCAAATCAATCAATGTAATACACCACATTAACAAATTGAAAAATAAAAACCATATGATTATCTCAATAGAAAGCCTTTGACAAAATTCAACATCCATTTATGATAAAAACTCTCCAGAAAGCAGGAATAGAAGGAACATACCTCAACATAATAAAAGCTATATATGACAAACCCACAGCAAACATTATCCTCAATGGTGAAAAATTGAAAGCATTTCCTCTAAAGTCAGGAACAAAACAAGGGTGCCCCCTTTCACCATTACTATTCAACATAGTTTTGGAAGTTTTGGCAGCAGCAATAAGAGCAGAAAAACAAATAAAAGGGATCCAAATCGGAAAAGAAGTAAAACTCTCACTGTTTGCATATGACATGATCCTCTACATAGAATACCCTAAAGACTCCACCAGAAAATTACTAGAACTAATCAATGACTATAGTAAAGTTGCAGGATATAAAATCAACACACAGAAATCCCTTGCATTCCTATACACTAATAATGAGAAAATAGAGAAATTAAGGAAACAATTCCATTCGCCATTGCAACGAAAAGAATAAAATACTTAGGAATATATCTACCTAAAGAAACTAAAGACCTATATATAGAAAACTATAAAACACTGGTGAAAGAAATCAAAGATGACACTAATAGATGGAGAAATATACCATGTTCATGGATTGGAAGAATCAATACAGTGAAAATGAGTGTACTACCCAAAGCAATTTATAGATTCAATGCAATCCCTATCAAGCTACCAACGGTATTCTTCACAGAGCTAGAACAAATACTTTTACAATTTGTATGGAAATACAAAAAACCTCGAATAGCCAAAGCAATTTGAGAAAGAAAAATGGAACTGGAGGAATCAACCTGCCTGACTTCAGGCTCTACTACAAAGCCACAGTCATCAAGACAGTATGGTACTGGCACAAAGACAGAAATACAGATCAATGGAACAAAATAGAAAGCCCAGAGATAATTCCACATACATATGGACACCTTATCTTTGACAAAGGAGGCAAGAATATACAATGGATTAAAGATGATCTCTTTAACAAGTGGTGCTGGGAAAACTGGTCAACCATTGTAAAAGAATGAAACTAGAACACTTTCTAACACCATACACAAAAATAAACTCAAAATGGGTTAAAGATCTAAACGTAAGACCAGAAACTATAAAACTCCTAGAGGAGAACATAGGCAAAACACTCTCTGACATACATCACAGCAGGATCCTCTATGACCCACCCCCCAGAATATTGGAAATAAAAGCAAAAATAAACAAATAGGACCTAATTAAACTTAAAAGCTTCTGCACAACAAAGGAAACTATAAGCAAGGTGAAAATACAGCCTTCAGAATGGGAGAAAATGATAGCAAATGAAGCAACAGACAAACAACTAATCTCCAAAATATACAAGCAACTCCTACAGCTCAATTCCAGAAAAATAAATGACCCTATCAAAAAATTTCCAAATAACTAAATAGATATTTCTCCAAAGAAGACATACAGATGGCTAACAAACACATGAAAAGATGCTCAACATCACTCATTATCAGAGAAATGCATATCAAAACCACAATGAGGTAGCACTTCACGCCAGTCAGAATGGCTGTGATCCAAAAGTCTACAAGCAATAAATGCTGGAGAGGGTGTGGAGAAAAGGGAACCCTCTTACACTGTTGATGGGAATGCAAACTAGTCCACCCACTATGGGGAACAGTGTGGAGAATCCTAAAAAAACTGGAAATAGAACTGCCTTATGATCCAGCAATCCCACTACTGGACATACACACTGAGGAAACCAGAGTTGAAAGAGACATGTGTACCCCAGTGTTCATCGCAGCACTGTTTATAATAGCCAGGACATGGAAGCAACCTAGATGTCCATCAGCAGATGAATGGATAAGAAAGCTGTGGTACATATACACAATGGAGTATTACTCAGCCATTAAAAAGAATACATTTGAATCAGTTCTAATGAGGTGGATGAAACTGGAGCCTATTATACCCAGTGAAGTATGCCAGAAAGAAAAGCACCAATACAGTATACTAACACATATATATATGGAATTTAGAAAGATGGTAACAATAACCCTGTATACGAGACAGCAAAAGAGACATTGATGTACATAGAACAGTGTTTTGGACTATGTGGGAGAGGGAGAGGGTGGGATGATTTTGGAGAATGGCATTGAAACATGTATAATATCATATATGAAACGAGTTGCCAGTCCAGGTTTGATGCATTATACTGGATGCTTGGGGCTGGTGCACTGGGACAATGCAGAGGGATGGTATGGTGAGGGAGGAGGGAGGTGGGTTCAGGACAGGGAACACATGTATACCTGTGGCGGATTCATATTGATGTATGGCAAAACCAATACAATATTGTAAAGGTAAAAAATAAAAATAATAATAAAAAAAAAGAGCATATTCCATTAGCACCAGAAGTGAGGTTGGATAGCTGAGCACCTGGGTTAGAGATGTCCTCTCTACTGGTGTCTCTCCAGTCTCTGGTCTCCCTGCACAAGTCTCTATGTGCCCAATACGTGTGGGAGCCTGTGCAGCAGGAGGAGAAGGCCCTGCCTTCACAGGGCTCCTGTTCTCATGGGGAGGATGTGACAAAGAAGGTGACATCCTGGCCTCCCTGAGGAGCTGGTGCCTCACGGGGTCTGAGTGACATGAACGTGGGGGCCACAGAGTCATCTGGGGGAGGGGGTCTGAGACAGGGTGTCTTGAGGAAGGAGCTGACCTGGCAGGTTGGAGGAACAGCAGGAAGACCAGCGGGTCTGAGGAAAGTGAGCAGGGGCATGAGAGGGAGCTGGTCTCCAGGCAGTGGGCAGCGAGCCCAGAAGTGGGATGGAAGTCTTGGATGGTCCAGAACAGAGGAGGGATGTGGTCTGATGTGGGAGTTAAGAGATTTCTCTGATGGTCACTGGAGGGGTGACCAAGCAGTTAGGAGTCCTAGTAAAGCTGAGAAGACAGAAGTGTGGGCTCAGGCTAGAGTATCCGTTTCTAGAGCTGCTGTAACCAAATACCTCAAGCTGGGTGACTTAAAACAAAAGAAGTTTATTGTTGCCCTGTTCTGGAAGCTTCAAGTCCCAAATCCAGGTGCTGGCAGGCCCAGCTCTCCCTGAAGGCTCCAGGGAGAATCCTTCCCTCCAGCCTCTGGTGTTCACCAGCCTTCCTTGGTGTTCCTTGGCTTCCAGTTGCAGTGCTGTGGTCTCTGCCTCTGATGTCACATGGCCATTGTCCCCTTGTCAGTCTGGGTCTCTTCTGTTCTCATAGCAACATCAGTCTTACTGGCTTTAGGGTCACCCTGCTCCACTGTGATCTCATCTTAACTCGGTTACATCTGCAAAGACTCTATACAAATAAGGTCATGTTCACAGGTATCATGTTTGAACACATCGTTTTGAGGAGGGCGCACCATCCCACCCACAACTCCCAACATGACTAGGGGTGGGATGGAGATTATTAGTGAGAAGCTTTCAGACTTGGTGGTCATTTGATGCTTCATTCCTTGGCTCATTTACCTCTGGGTCTCAGCACCTTTGTTGTTAACCTATGACTGCTCCACAAGCCCTTGGTCAGATCCCTGACTTTTGAAATGAATCTCTGCTCCAAGAAAGATTATTAAAATACAGAACCCCTGCCTCTCTGGAAGCAGTTCCATGTGTTAACTCCTCTCCACTCCTCTAGGAATGTGGGGAGGGACTAAGGTTTCTCAAGCTTGAGAGCAGTTGATTTTATGTGCAGAGGGGGCAATTCTAGTGTGTAAACCCGTGTTGACAGTGCAGTGTTATGAGCACAGGATCAGTGGCAGGGGAATAACCTATTTAGCCAGCCCCTAGATGTTTTGGGGTCCCCTTATTGCTTCCTTTGAGGACACTACACCCAATTTTAGTACTCACAAAACAGCTATTTGCCCCCTGTTGAGCACCCCTGCATGAGTTGGGGTTCATCTTTACTGTTTGTTTGGTCCCTCTGTTCACAGCAGATGGGGAATGGCTGTCCTTTCATCCCCCCAAGAATTGTCAATGCTTGACCATTGAGTGAAATTGCTGTCTTTATACCACCAGTCATTTCATTGTGCATATTACAAATTTGATGTGGTGAGTGGTGATTTCATTAAAGAGGTGTGTGAATTTTGCCTCCCGAGTGGAACAAGACCTGATATATCCTGCATAATTTTCTAGTTTTGCAGTATCAGATGGTACCCAAAGGCTTCCCTGCATTTCTCCCAGTAGACCCCCTCAGGGGAGAGGGTGAGAGGGGTCCCAGCGAGGGTCCTGGCCAGCTCCCTCCACTTGAGCTGCCTTAACCACAGCTGCTTTCATTTGATGTGTTTTCAATGCTGAGATTTTTTTCCCCTGATGTTTTATTTGCTACTGAGTGAATAAGCTGAATCTGGTTTTATGGGGTCAGAAAATAGCAAAACATCTGCACATTATTTTATGTGACTTTGTAAGGGAGGGAAACTGCAAGGATGTGTCACATGTGTTCAAAGAAAATTATTTGATTGGCTGTAGCTTAAGCAGTTACCTGATTTGGGGAAGCCTAGCTGGCTGCTTGTGGTTGGTCGTTCCTAAGTTTTTTCTCGGATCTGAGTACATTGATTCTGGCTTAGGTTTTGGTTTGTGGGCACAGACCTCCAAGGCTTCAGAGCCACCCCAGCCCCATGGCTTCCTTGTTTAATTACTTTAAAAAGTGGAATATTGAATTTTCAGTTGGGAACTTGCTGAGTGTGGGGGGGCAGTTGTAGAGACCAGGGAGAGGCCTCTCATGGGTTTTCTGTCCGGGGCTGGTTCCTATTATCCCAGCTGGGCACATGATAGTGCGACAGTGACAGTGGTCAGTGAAGATTTAATGAGTGACTTTTACCCATATGCAGATGTGCTTGTGCCCACCTCTGGGTTAAGTTTAAATTTCTTTCCTGGAATTGTCACATGAGGCTTCTCTCAATTCCTGTGTTGTCTAAAAAGACTGTGCTGATCCTGCCACCAACCTCTGTGCTTCTTCCTTCCCTAAGTGCCCATGGTAGTCATGTCAATGGCCTCTATTTTTAACACATGAGCACACCTTTCTTTCACATCTAGCACCTAACACAGGGATGAGGTTTGGCAGAGAACCCAATTATCAGTTCTGTATTGAGATGACTGAATTATATTTCTCAACAAGATTTCTAGAACCAGGGATTATTTTTTTCAAGAATGTTAATTTAAGACAAAATAGCTTTTCTTGATTAGTATTTGGGTTGGTTTAATATTATCAAATATAAATTAATTCCTCTCAACTTTTTATTTTAGGGGATAGTGATAGAAAGAGGAACTTACTCTGAGTTCCTGAAATCCGGGATAGATATTTTTTCTCTTTTTGAGAACGGGAATGAGCAGTCTGAACCATCTCCAGTTCCAGGAACTCCCACTGTGATCTCTGAGTCTTTGGTTCAGTCTCTCCAGTCTCCCAGACCCTCATTGAAAGATGCGGCTCCAGAAGACCAAGAAGTGAGTTTCTGATCCTGCAGTGTGCCTGGGTCTGTCTGCTCTTGGTGGTCTCACGGACTTTCAGTCTGTTCTGCTCATGACTTCTTCATTTGTCCCAAAGTAGACCCTGAGGTTCCCAAAGTCTTGTTCCATGGAACTGATAGAAGAGCATGAAGGAATCAAGCCTGCTCGGGGTTCCCCTTTGAGTGTAGGATGGAGAAACTTATGGAGATCAGCAGTGAGTGCACTGCTATAAATTTCTGAGTGAATGTGACTTACACTGATTGAGAACTCTTCAGTTTACCATAGTTACATCCTACTCATGTTGGTTGGCCCCAGTTTCCCTTATACATCCCAAGGCTTAATGTGAAGACCCCCTTAGACTGAGTCCTGCTGTTGCCACGTTAAATCAGCTACTTTTCCTGTATGTTGGAATGTTCTAGCACTCAGGTGACTGATGGTATTATTTTGCCTCAGTGTCAGATGGTTTGTGATAGGTCAGAGATAACATGTGCAAAGGACCTGACACATGGTAGACGCTTCAGTGTTAGTTCCCATCCTCCTTTCTTACCCTTCAAGACCGAGAACCACATCTTATTGACCTTGAATCCCAGTGGCCAGGAGAGAGCCGAGGACACACTAGGCTTCTGTGACCCTACAATGCATTCTAAGTCCTCCAGACAGAAATGCACTAGATCCCCCTTAAAAATATACACAGATATTCCTTGATATGCAAACCCAGGAGCCTGGAATTATTCTGATTCACTTTCTAAACTCAAGAATCACTCTCTGAAATTTAGGAACTAAATAGATTCAGATCATATGCTTGCAACATGCTATGTAACTCTAACTCTCTGTGAACTCAGTTTACTGTATTTGGCTAGTGTTTTGAGTCCCTAGTGTTTTGAGTATGTTTTATGTTTCTATCATTGAATGACACAAGTCATCTGGAGGGATACATTAGCTCCATATCATTTTGTGCGTTATTTTAGAGGAAGTTTGTGCATTTATACATTAATTGATTTTGTTGTGTGCGTGTTGAGAGTCATGTTCTATTTTAAGGAAAGCTCCCCAACAGTGAATAACCTCATGTGAATGACATTTGATTATTTCTCATAGATTCCTATGAGTGGGGTGGCTGGGTCCAAGGGTAAACACATATGTGGTTTGGCTAGATATTCCCACACCCTTCTCTATAGGAGATAGACCATCCTGCACTCCTATCAGTGTATGAGATGTGTCTGTTTCCCACAGCTTTGCAGAGGAGGACGTTGTTGAACTCTTGAAATTTGGGGTTCATTTTCATTTTATTTTTCTCAATATAAATGTATTTATTTTAATTGGAGGCTAATTACTTTACAATATTGTATTGGTTTTGCCATACATCAACATGAATCCGCTACAGGTATACACGTGTTCCCCATTCCGAAACCCTCTCTCTCCTCCCTCCCTATACCATCCTTCTGGGTTGTCCCAGTGCACTAGCCCCAAGCAACCAGTATCACGCATTGAACTTGGACTGGTGATTTGTTTCATATATGATATTATACATGTTTCATTGCCATTCTCCCAAATCATCCCACCCTCTCCCTCTCCCACAGAGTCCAAAAGACTGTTCTATACATCTGTGTCTCTTTTGCTGTCTCGCATACAGGGTTATTGTTACTATCTTTCTAAATTCCATATATATGCGTTAGTATACTGTATTGGTGTTTTTCTTTCTGGCTTACTTCACTCTGTATAATAGGCTCCAGTCTCATCCACCTCATTAGAACTGATTCAAAATGTATTCTTTTTAATGGCTGAGTAATACTCCATTGTGTATATGTACCACAGCTTTCTTATCCATTCATCTGCTGATGGACATCTAGGTTGCTTCCATGTCCTGGCTATTATAAACAGTGCTGCGATGAACATTGGGCTACACATGTCTCTTTCAGTTCTGGTTTCCTCAGTGTGTATGCCCAGCAGTGGGATTGCTGGGGCGTATGGCAGTTCTATTTCCAGTTTTTTTAGGAATCTCCACACTGTTCTCCATAGTGGCTGGACTAGTTTACATTCCCACCAACAGTGTAAGAAGGTTCCCTTTTCTCCACACCCTCTCCAGCATTTATTGCTTGTAGACTTTTGGATCACAGCCATTCTAACTGGCATGAAGTGATACCTTATTGTGGCTTTGATTTACATTTCTCTGATAATGAGTGCTGAGGTTCATTTTTAAAAATTCCATTTCTCACTGCTCTTTTTCCCTTTTAGACTGAGAATATACAGGTTGTACTACCTCTAGAGGACCATTTGGAAGGAAAAGTTGGTTTTAAGACCTTTAAGAATTACTTCACAGCTGGTGCTCACTGGCCTGTCATCATCTTCCTTATTCTAGTAAACATCGCAGCTCAGGTATGTAAGGGAGTTTATTTTGATTTGTGCACTCAGTTATTTATATTGTATTTTATAATTCTTTTAATATATTTGTATTAAGAGATTTATCTCAAAGACTTGGCTCATGCAGTTGTGGGCCTAGCTTGGTGAATGTGAAATCAGAAAGGCAGGCCTTCAGACTGAAACCTCAGACAGGAGCTGACCCTGATATCTTGAGACAGAATTTCTTCCTCCTCCAGGAAGCCTCAGATTTTGCTCTTAGGGCCTTTGTCTGACTGGATGAGGCAACCACAGTGTTGAGAGTGATCTCCTCTATTTAGGTTCTGATGATGGATGTGAGCCACATTCACAAAATACCTTCACAGCAACATCTAGATGAGTATTTAGTTGAATCACTTGAGACTGGCCCAGCCAAGCTGACACCCAGAACTGACCATCACTGTACCTGACAAGCTTTTTGCTTTCCAAAATCCCAACATTTGTTTTGTTATTACTGACTTTGGAGTCCACTTGGATTTGCATTGAAGTACATTATATTTGGGGAGCAAAGTCTTCTAGGGAAAAGGGGATTTCTTTTAAATATATTAACATGTAAGATGCCCTCCCCTGACCTGTGGTCATCTGGGGTATGGGGCTTGGCACAGACCTGAGCTGGTAGGAGCATCTCCATGTTCTGGAGCCTTTCTGTCCCCCGTCCTAGTGAGCGGGGTGTGAGGCTCAGTGATGTCAATATCTGAGTGACTGCTGTTTCCTCCTCCAGATTGCCTACATCCTGCAGGATTGGTGGCTTGCATTCTGGTGAGTGATTCCTGGCCTGACCCAAAGGGTTGGGAAGTCTACACGAAGCCTCACTTTCCTACAGAGTCAGGGGAGGAGATGGGGCTTGTTCAGCCTCCTCTTCTGACCCTCACATAGTTTCCCTGAAGAAAGATGAATGTTCCTGTGGGTAGTATGTGATCCCCTTGTGGTCTCTCCCCATGTCCCTCCCTTCAGCAGCTTCTTTACAGGCAATTTTTTTTTTTGAACTTTTAATATTGTATTGGGAAATGGCCAATTAACAATGTTGTGATCGTTTCTTCTGAATAGTGAAGGGACGCAGCCATACATATACATGTATCCATTCTCCCGCAAACTTCTCTCCTGTCTGCCACATAACATTCAGCAGAGTTCCATGTGTTATACAATAAGTCCTTGTTGGTTATCTGTTTTAAATCTTGCAGTTTGTGCATGACCGTCCAAACTCTCTAACTGTCCTTCCCCTCGGCAACCATAAGTTCATTTTCTAAGTCTGTCTTCACAGATAATTTTGAAAACTGAAAGTTGTGATTCATATTTTTAAAAGGGAGAGATACACACAGGGCCTTTCAAGCTGGGAAATACTTTCCAGCATAATATACATTTCTTGAGTTGAGGTAATTTTTTTGTGATATCTGTTTAAATTCTATGTGTATCTATAGTGTAATATTTTAAATTTTCTGTTCCATAGGGCGAATGTACAAAGTGACCTGTATTTTGGGGGATATTTGAAAGAAGATGAAGATGTAGTATTTGTTCTGAACTGGTACTTAGGAGTTTATTCAGGTAAAGTTGAGTCATCTGCTCTAGAATACCAGAGTTTAAGGTGCTTACAATGAGTCTGTATGAGCAACGAGGGCTTTCAGAGTAATTCAGTAATGTCTTAATAGATTAAATATCTGAATTGCATTTACTCTGTGAATTAATTAGAATAATTATTTTAAAAATCTACTAGGGGTTGCATAGAGTCGGACATGACTGAAATGACTTAGCAGCAGCAGCAGCAAAAGAAATATTTGAATGAAGACTCTTAACTTGTTCCATACTGGATTTTGGTACTTAAGCCAAGATTGCATATTGAGAAAATCAGCCACTGGAAATAGGTAGCTACTGTGTATTCTAGTAGGTGCTTTAGCTAAATCTTATATCATTATATGGATGGGCAAGGGGATTACAAATGAATTCCACCCTGTGGTTCAGGTTGTTCCAATTCTGTCTGAATAAACAGACTTTTATTGATCTTGGGTGAAATCCTCTGGCTGCATGGGCCATAAATAAAAGCATTACTCCCAGGTATGCAAAGCTCCCCTTTCCACACTGCTCATCTCTTGGGCTTCACTAATAATTTGAGAAGCTAAGCAGGAGAAGTCCAGTGTCTGGAATTAGGATTCCTTCTCTTTCTTACCCTTATATTACAGTGTTCCCTCCTCCCCAACTGTGTGATTAATTCAAAATTTGGCTTGCCAGACTAATATTCACTATTAACATGACTTTCTCTATTCACAAGAATATTTAGAATATATATAGTATAGCATTACATACTATTTAAAGGATGTCTTTAACAAAAATTTTAAATGCTTTCTTTATCCATTCATCTGTTGATGGACATTTAGGTTGCTTCCATGTCCTAGCTTTTGTAAATAGTGTTACTATGAACACTGGGGTGCATGTGTCTTTTTGAATTATGGTTTTCTCAGGGTATATGCCCAGTAGTGGGATTTCTGGGTTGTATGGTAGTTCTATTTTCAGTTTTTAAGGAACCTCCATACTCTTCTCCATAGTGACTGTAGCAATTTACATTCCTACTAACAGTGCAATAAGATTCCCTTTTTCCACACCTTCTCTAGCATTTATTGTTTGTATATTTTTTGATGAGAGCATTCTGACTGGTGTGAGGTAATACTTTATTAGAGTTTTGATCTGCATTTCTCAAATAACAGTATTGAGCATCTTTTCATGTCCCTCTTGACCATCTGTATGTCTTCTTTGGAGAAAGGTCTATATAGGTCTTCTGCCCATTTTTTGATTGGGTTTTTTTTTTCCTTTATATTAAGCTGCATGAGTTGTTTGTATATTGTGGAGATTAACACCTGGTCAGTTACTTATTTTGTAATTATTTTCTCCCATTCTCAGGGGTGTCTTTTCATCTCATTTATGGTACATATAGACACTGGATCAGGGGATGGGGGCTCCCCGGGTAGCTCAAATGATAAAGAATATGTCTGCAAAGCTGGAGACTTGAGTTTCATCCCTGGGTCAGGAGGAGCCCCTGGATAAGGGAGTGGCAACCCACTCCAGTATTCATGCTTGGAGAATTCCATGGACAGAGGAGCCTGGCAGGCTACAGTCCATGGGGTTGCAAAGAATTGGACAGGACTGAGCGACTAACACACGTGTACACTGGAATGTTACTTATCCACAGAAAGGAATGAAATTGGGTCATTTGTGAGATGTGGATGGACCTAGAGTCTGTCACACAAAGTAAAGTAAGTCAGAAAAAGAAAAACAGAAAAGAAAATACTTGTATTAATGCATACATACGGAATCTAGCCTCTTCACGGATCACTGCCTTATCATGGTGAAGGAGCTTGTGTAACTCAATAAAACTATGAGCTATGTCATGTAGGGCCACCTAAGACGGATGGATCATAGTGGAGAGTTCTGACAAAATATAATCGCCTGGAGGAGAGAATGGCAAGCCACTCCAGTGTACTAGCCATGAGAAACCCATGAACTGCATAAAAAGGCAAAAAGATATGACACCAAAAGACTAGCCCCCCAGGTCAGAAGGTGTCCAATAAGCTACTGGGGAAAAGCAGAAGACAACTACTAATTTTCTGGGTCATAGAGAAAGCAAGGGAATTCCAGAACAACATCTGCCTCTGTTTTGCTATCTAAGCTAAAGCCTTTGACTGTATTTATCATAACAAACTATGGAAAATTCTTAAAAAGATTGGAATGCCAGACCATCTTACCTGTCTCCTGAAAAACCTGTATGCAGATCAAGAAGCAACAGTTAGAACCCTGTATGGAACAGCTGATTGGTTCAGGATTGAGAAAGGAGTACAACAAGGTTGTTTATTGTCACCCTGTTTATTTAACTTATACACAAAGCACATCTTGTGAAATGCTGGGGTAGATGCTTACAAGCTAGAATCAAGATTGTTGGAAGATATCAACCTCAGATATGTGGGTGATAGCACTCTAATGGCAGAAAGCAAAAAGGAACTAAAGAGCCTCTTGATGAGGGTGAAGAAGGAGGGTAAAAAAGCCAACTTAAAACTGAATATTAAAAAAACCAAGATCATGCATCTAGTCCCATCACTTCATGCAAACAGAAGGGGAAAATGTGGGATCAGTGACAGATTTCCTCTTCTTGGGCTCTAAAATCACCGTGGATGGTGACTGCAGCCATGGAATTAGAAGACAATTGCTTCTTGGCAGGAAAGCTATGACAAACCTCTACAGTGTGTTAAAAAGCAGAAACATCACTTTGCCAACAAAGGTCTGTATACTCAAGGCTATGTTCTTTCCAGTAGTCATGCACGGATGTGAGAGCTGGACAATAAAGAAGGCTGAGCACTGAAGAATTGATGCTTTAGAACTGTGGTGCTAGAGAAGACTTGAGATTGAGAGTCCCTTGGACAGCAGGGAGATCAAACCAGTCAGTCTTAAAGGAAATCTACCCTAAATACTCACTGGAAGTACTGATGCTGAAGCTGAAGCTCCAATACGTTGGCCTCCTGATGTAAACATCTGACTCACTGGAAAAGACCCTGATGCTGGGAAAGGTTGAAGGCAGAAGGACAAGAAGGTGACAGAGGATGAGCTGGTTGGATGGCATCACCAATTCAAGAACTTGGGCAAACTCCGGGAAATGGTGAGGGACAGGGAAGCCTGGCGTGCTGCAGTCAACGGGGTTACAAAGTGTTGGACGCAACTTGGCGACTGAACAAACAACAACAGCAACATGGAATCTAGAAAAAGGGTACAGATGATCCTATTTGCAGGGGATGACTAGAGTTGTAGTTGTAAAGAATAGATGTGTGGACACAGAGCAGGAATGGGGAGGTGAGGGAAATAAATTTAAAGATTAGGATTGACATATACACACTACCATGTGTAAAACAGATAGCTAGTGGGAAGCTGCTATGTAGCACAAGGTGCTCAGCTCAGTGCTCTGAGCTGACCTAGAGGAGAGGGATGGGGGCAAGGGAGGTCCAAGAGGGAAGGGATATATGTATACATATAGCTGATTTACTTTATTGAACAGCAGAAACTAACACAGCATTGTAAAGTAACTATACCCCAATATATTTTTGTAAATAAGTAAAAATTTAAATATCCTCACAGGAAATGCTTGTGAAAGCTTTCTGCAAAGAGTAAGTTATGTAAAAATCCACTCATTGGAATTTGGTATTTATTTTATTAATCACTTCATAAGAAGTTTGAATCTACCAGCTGTTTACCTTCTGAATTGGTGGACAATGAGGCCTTAAAGAAGGAAGGGATTCTGTTACACATTCATATAGGATTGTGGGCTAAGGCAAATGCCTGTTGGTGGAATTCAGGAACTTAAGCAGCTTTCAGTATTTAAATAACACTGATATGGCAGCTAAATGGGAAAAAGTACTTGATGGAATATATATTGCTGAAGTTATCTCCATTCAATATAGCATTGTGAGTTGAAGAGGTGTTTGGAGGGCTATTTTTATTTTTATATGCATAGTAGTGCTCATTTATATCATTGATAATACATAAATTTAAATGATTAGGCTTATTTATAAATGCTTTGGGGTGCTATTAAATAGTGAGAGATTAGTTTATTTTATTTAGATTATCTCATGTCAAAATATAATTTGTAGTTTCTTGCAGTTCAGTTATTTAAGAGATTGTCCACTTGCAACCTAACATGGTCTTTTCATGCTCTTTATAGCTACTTGGGCATAGAAGTAGCTAATTTATTTTTAATATTTTAAATTTTTATTAATTTTTATTATACTTGCTTTCCAATGTTGTGTTAGTTCCTGTTGTACAGCCGAGTGAACCATTGAACATATATCCTCTTTTTGGATTTCCTTCCCAATTAGGTCACCACAGAGAATTAAGTAGAGTTCCCTGTGTTATATAGTAGATTTTTAAAAAGCTACTTTACATGGAAGTAAATTTCCTTGTAAATTACAAGGAAATGGTAGATCATTTCTCCTTTTCCCCGTTAATTCATGTGCTGGTAGCAAAACATTGGAGAAGGGAATGGCAACTCACTCCAGTATTCTTGCCTGGAAAATTCCATGCTTAGGAGAGCCTAGGGGCCACAGTCCATGGTGTTGCAAAGAGTATGACTTGACTGAGCAACTAACACTTTCATTTTTACCAAAGCATACCTTTCTTTCAGATTATGGGACATGTTGTAAATAATGAGATTTGAAATGTGAAGAAAGGAAGATCAGCTAGTTGTATAATTATCTGTTTTATAAGTTTTATTAGAACTTGTAACTGAATTAGGCAAGCCTAGAATGAAGCTGCAGTTTACACATTTTCCCCCATGTTGTGGGGAAAACAGTGATTTTTATATTTTTATTTTAAATGTATTTTTGAAAGCATTAAAATCTTACAGAATCTACTTTATATATATATATATATATATATTAAATTCTGTATATATGTAAATCTCTATACAAATTTTATTTATAGAATAAAATGCACAGTATCTTTTTAAACTGCCTGCCATGCTTTAGCATGCTTAAGGATCAGACAGAGATCTTGTGCTGAGTGATGTTTCTTTATTTCAGGGTTAACTGTGTCCACTGTCCTTTTTGGTATCACAAGGTCTCTGTTGATATTCTGCATCCTTGTTAATTCTTCACGAACTTTGCACAAGATAATGTTGGAGACCATTTTAAGAACTCGGGTATTGTTCTTCCATAGAAATCCAATAGGTAAGTCAGACACCAAATTTCTTAATGAATATGTCTTGTTAACACATTACATGCCTTTTTACATTTTCATATTTGAAAATGGAAGAGATGCCTGGAAGAAAATCACTGTGTATGTTTATTCATTTTCTATAAAAATCTTCACTAATAATTTTTCCTACCAGAGAAAATCTGAATATAGGAGCATATAAGCCTTTATTCCAATTTATGCATGTCTGTAAAAATATATGAATGTTTACTTTGCAGGATGATTTAGGAGTCCAATGAAACACTCAACAAATGATGAAAATGTGTTGAAATGTTTTTGACTAGTTGTTAAAACTTTGGCTGTGTTACATAATGTTAAGCTAACTAGGAAGGACCATCTTCCAGGAACGTCTCTACAGAAGACAGGCTGTGTGTTTCTTTCTTTCTTTGCCCATTCATTTCTGGGACCACAGAGCTCTGACATGCACTCATATTTCGAGTTTCACCTAAATGGTAATGTAAAATTAATTAAAATACAAGATCAGTGAAATGTAAGCATCCTCTTCAATAAAATTAACTTTCTAGTTTTACAATGGACTTTTGATTACATTAAAGATGTCTTGTGGTATCTAGCAGGAGGATCTTCATTATTAAGTAAGAAACACTCTTACTTAGGTTGGTTTCCCAATCTTACTTAGGAAGGTTTCCAGTGGTTCCTATACCCTGAGGCCTTCAACCTGTCTTGCTTCTGAAGGTGGCCTCCTGACCTGGGTTTCTATGAACAGCTAGTTCATCAGCACACATACCACTCTGTTCAGTTGGTTAGACTTGTGCTGAGGCCCTGGGTGGCTTTGTTTTTGCAGGTCATGATTGACAGGGCCTGATGAGGCAGGGATGTGACTGGAGAGAGGACAGCAGTAGCTTTGGCCTGGCTATCAACTAGCTGTGCAATCAAGGCCAAAGTAGGTAGATACTACTGGGCAGGCAAATCTCCAGGCAGGATGTTGTCACGGTTATAAGTATGGACTCTGGGAGCCAACTTCCTGGGTTCGGTCCTGGAGATAGTTACTAATAGTAATAGCCAGTTATAGTTATTTTAATACTTATGTTAGTTATTTAATTTCTCTGTGTCTCAATTTCCTTACCTATAAAATGAGGATACTATTCACATCCTTACCAATATCTTGATGTTGTGGGCATTAAGCAGGTTAATACATTCACAGCACTTAGCACAGGGTCAGTGCCTAATGAACCTAAGTGAGGATGTCTACATGGTGTCTGGGAACTTCCCCTCCTGTGAAATGGGATTAACTGCTGCCCTTTCTGTTTCACAAGACTGTTATGAGGATTAAATAAGAGTGTTTAGTGCAGCATCTTGTGCAGATTTATTCAACACATGTTCTTTAGTCCAGGCACTGTGAGGAGAACAGGATGGTAAACTGCAGAGGCCCACACAATCTCATCTTATTATGAAGCTGGAGTGAGGAAGTGATTGGAAGTTGTTGCTATTATGGCTGTGAAGTAGCTCTACTTTTCCTGCTAATGGGGAAACTACAGTTGTAAATTTGGGAGCATCAAGTGGGACTGTTACCAGTTATCAGTTATAATTTATGTTATCACAGCCTCTGAGTGCTTGTGACCACTGTTAACCAGGCTCTTGATGACCTGTAGGCATCTCCAGATGCTGATTTATTATTCAAGGATTTGGAACCAAGTTTAAATCTTTAAGGTCACTAATCCTAGAGCAACAGTCATACACAGTGTGTACCTTGTCTCCCCCTCCTGTGTCTATTATCAGAACTTCATCCCTTCAAGAAAATAGAAGCCCAAGTAAGTACAGCAAAGATAGGCCCTAAGGTTTAGGGGCATCTGTTTTTTACTCTTTTAGTAGTATATTAAATTGAATTCTTTCCTGTGTTTATTTTCAAATGTAGAATTTGTGATAGATTGCTTATGGTGTCTTTGTTTCTGGAATATGATGGCATGAAGAGAGAACCACATAGAGTGGTATTACTTGTTACCAAGTTCAAGCTCGCTCTGCTTGCCTCACAATGCTGATAAGTCTTAACAGATGATGTGTTAATGCAAAGAAAAATGACTTTATTTGGAAACTTGGCAGACTTAGAAGATGGCAGACTGATGTCTCAAAATAACCTTGGATGCTTGGTTCTTTTATAGAACAGAGAGGAGAGGAGGCGAGGAAGTAAAGTCAAAAGACCATTTATCTTGCACAATAAGAGGGTATTTGTTCTTTTTTTTTTTCTTTTCTGCAGCCATTCACAGGTGGTGAGAGTCAGATTGTCTCCCTGTGAGCTGAAAAAAGCCATTTTCATTTAACATTCAGACAGAGGGGCAGGGTTCCCTGACCAAAGCAATGACCAGCAGCAGTCAAAGAAACACATCCAGCATGGAGTCAAAATTGGCTCCTCCCTGCTACAGTTCCTTTGATTTGCACCTCCCCTGTCTGGGGCCAGTGTCCTGTTCTTTTTCATCCTGAGTCTCCTCAGGGTGCACCAGCCTTGCAGGGGTGGCTGCTGAGTCCTGATGGCTACAGCATCCTTTGTTTACTGATGTGACAGGTGACATTTTTAATTTATGCCAGATATTTACTGGAAATTTCCATATCCCCATATTGCAGCCTTAAGGATATACTATTATTGTGGATTCTGAGAAGGCAAATAAAATCAATGATAACTGATTCTTAGTCATTTAGTAATATTTCTGTTTTCCTGCCTACATCCCTGTGATCTTAGATGCTTATTTGTAAGTCTGTGCTTGTCACACCTGGTACACCTCTGAAAACAGAAACTTATTAAGCCAGTAGTAAACTCACAACTTAGAAATGGCCACAATCCAAAATTTCCCAAAATGTGAGGTGCTGTGCACCATCTGGAGGGAAAAAAAATTACAAAGAGGTTATAGTTATGTTTATTTAGAAAATATCACTTGGCAAAATTAATCTTGATAATTAAAGCAAAATTGTTGTGACAATTAGGATTAACTTAGGTATTTTGCAATTGTTTATTTACCGATTTAACACTTGGAGTGAGCCTTAGATGGGATGGCTCTAAAGGAAGGGAACATTCTCAAATCCACCAACTCTTCCTGATACTGCCACAAGATCCCCCAATTCTTTTAAAAATCAGGGCTCAGTTTCACTTCCCCACCCACTGCCATTTGGTGGCATTTTTGTTTCTCTTTAGGTATCATCCTATTTTGTCTTTCTTTTTGTCACTGACATTGGCTTATTTCATAAGAATTTGTAATACATTAACTTTGTTGTTGTTTTACCGCTAAATCGTGTCCTACTCTTTTATATTCCCATGGACTGTAGCCTGCCAGGCTCCTCTGTCCATGGGATTTCCCAGGCAAGAATACTGGAGTGGGTTGCCATTTCCTCTTCCAGGAATCTTCCTGACCCAAGGATTGAACCCCTGTCTCTTATGTCTCCTGCTTTTGCAGGCGAATCCTTTAGCACTGAGTCCCTAGGGAAGCCCAATTGATTAAATATTTAATACATATACTTTATTTTTTTAAAGATATGTTTATTTATTTTTAGTTGCATTGGGTCTTTGTTGTTGTGTGTGGGCTTTCTCTAGTTACAGCAAGCAAGGGTTACTGTTCATTGCAGTGACTTGGCTTCTCATTGTGGTGGCTTTTTCTGTTGCAGAGCTCAGGCTCTAGGCACATGGGCTTCAGTAGTTGTTGCGCACAGGCTTAGTTGCTCTGCAGCATTTGGAATCTTCCCGGACCAGGGATTGAACTCATGCCCCCTACAATGGGGACACTGTACCACCAGGGAAGACCTGAAATACATATTCTTCAAAAATATTGTTTTTATTTGTTCATGAATTGATTCTCTTAAAGTTCCTATCTGAGGAAATGAGTAATTTCTCATATCCTGTTCTTGCAGGAAGAATTTTGAATCGTTTCTCCAAAGACATTGGGCATATGGATGAGTTACTGCCCCTGATATTTCTTGATTTCATCCAGGTAACGTATCAGTCCTGTCAGAGTTCTCACAGGGAAGAGCAGAGCGCCTGTTTCTCAAGGACTTTTCACAGGGACTGAGGGTGGGCCTTTCAGCCTGGCAGTGTGTCCTGTTATCCTCAGTAAATTCTGTGTTTGTGTGAAAGAGGTGCAGTTCTGATTGGGAGGGTGAATTAACATGAGTAACCCCTGAGGCAGGAGTGTCTACACAGTCACGTCAAGGTTGGTCTGAAACAGTGACATGCTGGGTAAGTGGTTCTCCCTCTGACTTCCAGGTGTCTGGTGTGGATTCCCTTTACTGTGGGCACATTTCATAATATAGAAATAATACCACTCATGGAAAGACAGCCTAGATTGACAAAATTATGCATTGTATTGGGCTTCCTAGGTGTCTCAGTGGTAAAGAATTCAGCTGCCAATGCAAGAGATGTGGATTTGATACCTTGGTTGGGAGGATGCCCTGGAGAAGGAAATGGCAACCCACTTCAGTAGTCTTGCTGAGAAAATTCCATGGACAGAGGAGGCTGGCAGGCTATAGTCCATGGGGCTGCAGAGTTGGACACAACAGAGCACGAGCATGATGCATTGTATTCCCACAGGAGACAAGTATTTGCTGCACCATTGTATTTGGATAAAGCCAGGGGTGGTTACTTACAAAGAAAAGATTGGTTAAAAAATAGGGTGAAAATAATACTTTAACAAGAACAATGTTATTTAGTTGCTAAGTTGTGTCCAACTCTTTTGTGACCCAATGGACTGCAACTGGCCAGACTCCTCCATCCATGGGATTTCTCAGGCAAGAATACTGGAATGGGTTGCCATTTCCTTGTCCAGGGGATATTCCTGACCCAGAGATCAAACTCTTGTCTCCTGTGTCTCCTGCATTGCAGACAGATTCTTACCACTGAGCCACCTTGGAATTCCAAGAAGGACAATCAGTCCAGTTCAGTCGCTCAATTGTGTCCAATTCTTTGTGACCCCATGAACTGCAGCATGCCAGGCCTGCCTGTCCATCACCAACTTCCAGAGTTTACTCAAACTCATGTCCATTGAGTCGGTGATGCCATTCAACCATCTCATCCTCCTTTGTCCCCTTCTTCTCCTGCCCTCAATCTTTCCCAGGATCAGGGTCTTTTCAATTGAGTCAGCTCTCTGCATCAGATGGCCAAAGTATTGGAGTTTCAGCTTCAACATCAGTCCTTCCAATGAACAGCCAGGACTGATCTCCTTTAGGATGAACATGTTTGATATGCCTTGCAGTCCAAGGGACTCTCAAGAGTCTTCTCCAACACCACAGTTCAAAAGCATCAGTTCTTCTGTGCTCAGCTTTCTTTATAGTCCAGCTTTCACATCCATTCATGACTACTGGAAAAACCGTAGCCTTGACTAGATGGCCCTTTGTTGACAAAGTAATGTCTCTGCTCTTTTATATACTGTCTAGGTTGCTCATAACTTTCCTTCCAAGAAGTCTTTTAATATCATGGCTGCAATCACCATCTGCAGTGACTTTGGAGCCCAAAAATATAAAGTCAGCCACTGTTGCCCCATCTATTTGCCATGAAATGATGGGACCAGATGCCATGATCTTAGTTTTCTGAATGTTGAGTTTTAAGCCAACTTTTTTCACTCTCTTCTTTCACTTTCATCAAGAGGTCTTGGTTCTTCATTTTCTGCCATAAGTGTGGTGTCATCTGCATATCTGAGGTTATTGATATTTCTCCTGCAACCTTGATTTCAGTTTGTGCTTCATCCAACCTGGCATTTCTCATGATGTACTCTGCATGTAAGTTAAATAAGCAGGGTGACAATATACAGCCTTGATGTACTCCTTTCCCTATTTGAAACCAGTCAGTTGTTCCATGTCCAGTTCTAACTGTTGCTTCTTGACCTGCATACAGATTTCTCAGGAGGCAGGTCAAGTGGTCTGGTGTTCCCATCTCCTTAAGAATTTTGCACAGTTTGTTGTGATCCATACAGTCAAAAGCTTTGGCATAGTCAATAAAGCAGAAGTAGATGTTTTTCTGGAACTCTCTTGCTTTTTTGATGATCCAGATGTTGGCAATTTGATCTCTGGTTCCTCTGCCTTTTGTAAATCCAGCTTGAACATCTGGAAGTTCATGGTTCATGTACTTCATGTTGAAGTCTGGCTTGGAGAATTTAGAGCAACTGTGCGGTAGTTTGAACATTCTTTGGCATTGCCTTTCTTTGGGATTGAAATGAAAACTGACCTTTTCCAGTCCTGTGGCCACTGCTGAGTTTTGCAAATTTTTTGGCATATGAGTGCAACACTTTCACAGCATCATCTTTTAGGAGTTGAACTAGCTCAGCAGAAATTCCATCACCTCCACTAGCTTTGTTTGTAGTGATGCTTCCTAAGGTCCACTTTACTTTGCATTCCAGAATGTCTGGCTCTTGGTGAGTGATCACACCATCATGATTATCTGAATAGCAACTTTATTTGGAAACTTGGCAGTCTGAGAAGATGGCAGACTAATGTCTCAAAATAACCATCTTATTGGGGTCCAGATGCCAGGTTCTTTGATAGAACATAGAGGAGAAGAGGTGAAGAAATAAAGTTAAAAGGCCATTTATCTTGCAAATTAGGAGGAGATTCATTTATTTATTTATTTTTCTTTTCTGCAGCTGTTCACGGGTGGTGACAGTCAGATTGTCTCCCTGTGAGCTGGGAAAAGCCACTTTATTTTAACATTCAGGCAGAGGGGCAGGGTTCCCTGACAAAAGCTATGCATAGCAATGTGTGGCTCTAGGTGAGTGATCACACCATCATGGTTATCTGAGCCATGAAGATCTTTTTTTCTATAGTTCTTTTGTGTATTCTTGCCACCTGTTCTTAATATCTTCTGCTCCTGTTAGGTCCATACCATTTCTATCCTTTATTGTGCCCATCTTTGCATGAAATGTTCCCTTGGTATCTCTAATTTTCTTGAAGAGATCTCTAGATGAAAATCATTTCAGGAAATGTCCTTCATTTTGTAGGCATATTTTCTTTTCACAAGTTGATTGCTCAGCCTTAAGGTGTCTTTAAAAAAAGACAGTGAGAGAAAGACGTACAGGAATACCCGCTATCCAGCCTTTGTCTGTGAACTTGAGGTTTTAAGGAATGATGTTGAGTCATCTTAGATCTCATCCCCACATTCAGTATTGTTGTTCATATGGAGTGTTGTTTTTTGTTTTTGTTTTTTTTTTTTCTGTTATTTAATTCTGTCTCCATTTCAGTGATTAAGCATGTGGGGAATTTACTTTTTCTTTCCAAGTGTTAATTTTGGAAATGAAGTGCATGTATCAAAAGCTGCACATAGAAATGCTGCAGTGAACATTTGCCTGCAGATAGCTTAGCCTGTGGGCAAGGATTCCACTGTTACCAATGAGAACTAAGCTGAGACTCAGAGGCAGAGAACTTTTATTGCAAAGATGTTTATTTTTCTTTCTCTTCTGTAAACTTATTTTATAAATGTGCCCTGTTGGATTTAGCTACATAATTTATCCCCAGAAACAATGTTTTCCTAAAACAGTGTCATGTGTTGACAGTGACTGTGAATTACTTTGAAAGGATTTTGTGAAAGGTTCTGTTTCTTTGCTACAGCAAGCTAGGCCAAGGTTGGTTTTCCAGTGTGTGCTTAGAATATTCTGTCATAATCAAAATTCATAACATATTTTTAGATGACATATGTATGCTACCTTGGAGAAGGCGATGGCACCCCGCTACAGTACTCTTGCCTGGAAAATCCCATGGATGGAGGAGCCTGGTAGGCTGCAGTTCATGGGTCGCGAAGAGTCGGACACGACTGAGCGACTTCACTTTCACTTTTCACTTTCATGCATTGGAGAAGGAAATGGCAACCCACTCCAGTGTTCTTGCCTGGAGAATCCCAGGGACAGGGGAGCCTTGTGGGCTGCTGTCTATGGGGTCGCACAGAGTCAGACATGACTGAAGCAACTTAGCAGCAGCAGCAGCAGATGCTACCTGACTTCAGCAGGGAATATTCTCATTGAAGAGGAGAGAATATTCTAGTCAAGCTGTTTTCCAGTCCCTCTTCTACCACTTGTAGTTCAATTATCTTGAAGTTTGGTGGAGGCATCCTGTAGTTCATTAGAAGTAAGAGTCTCCCCTTTGAGAGACTGACCTGGGATGAGCATGGAGCCTGTATTTTCCTTACTGAGGAGGCAGTAGCTGAATCTGTGAAGATAACAATATTGCCCAGAGAAAGGGAAGCATTTTAGGACCTAAGATCAGAAGCTTATGGAACCCTTGATGTTCAGAGAGGAAGCAGAGAGAGAAGGGAAGTACAGAAGACACATGATGAACAGCAAGGACAAGAGAAGGAGATGTGGTACAGACCCGAGGAAGGACAGGTCTGTTCAGTGCAAATGAGGTGAGTCCATGGAAACCTGTTTGTTGATTTAAAATCAGGAGGCATCTGATGACCTGAGGAGCAGATTTCAGGTGGGAGGAGTTAAAGAGCAAAGGGCTGCAAATCCAGGAGGCATGGAGGGAGTAGAGATGAAGACAGGCTGGAAAGAGTTTGAATGAATCAGAAGAGAGGCCCATCTGGAATGTAGGAACTAAGGAGGTGTTGCTGGTTGTTTGAGATTTTAGTTTCTGGGAGGGGAGTATGAGCAATGGTTCATGGTTTTTCCCTCTCTTCCATCCTTCCCTTCAACAAACAAGCATTGAGGCCATGAGGTACAAGGGTGACTCACAGGGATGAGTAAAGCACGAAGCCCTCCCCTCATGGGTCTCCTCCAGTCCTCCAGGGAAGGAAGACATCCAGAGATTCACCCCTTGATAGCTTTGGAATCCTAATTGTGGGAGCTCTGTGGAGGAAGTCCTGGAAGGCAAACTGGATGTGGAGGCTAGAAGCAGTTACAGAGCCTGGTCCAGGAGGTGGCAGAGCTTCTAGGAGGTGACCTTTGATCCCAGATGAGAAAGAAGGCTGCTGCTGTGGATGGTCGGGCTGGAGGTGATGCTGGTTCCTGTGTAAGAACCAGTATTTCTATCATCAGCTGAGAAGGGGGAAGGGAAGGGGCTGGAAGAGGGTTGTTCAATTTTGTTTTAAAGGAGTTAGTTCATGCCGAGTGTTTTCAAACTCATTTATGATGGTTCTGCTTCTCCTTTGTGTATATGATAAACCTTAGATGATTCTTGATCATTTATGTTACTTCTAAAGAGTCTATTTCATATACTTTTCCTCATTTAATTCCTTTTCATTCCCATAAATGATAGCTCAGATAATTTATTTAATATTTTATAATAGTGATGCCAAGTGTGGCTAAAGAAAACCCTGGGTTCTGACTAGTGGGTCTACACTTCAGGACAGAACATCTACTCAGACAATGTCATTCAGAGACCACATCCCACCAGAGGGTGATCATGGGTTTGTGCACCATCCTGTACACTGACTCTTACAGATAACAGATATGTCACCTGTTCAGTCACATTATGGTTGTTAGGCAAATTGGAGCTGTTCACCATTTCAAAATGGATGAAGGGAAAGCAGCATAAAAAATCAATGTATGTAGTGTGATTCCACCTGATAGTCATTTATGATGGCAACAGCTTTAAAGTGCAGTGGTGTGGGGAGCCCTGCAGTCTCCCTTTCCAAGCTTGAATCTGAGCTCTCCCTCTTCCTGTCTTTCCCCAACAAAGCCAGTCTTCTCTCAGTAAAATTGACAAAATAATACTAACTCCATAAATGTTGTGGGAAGACAAAATGAAGTTGTTTTAATATTATTCTTTGCATAACATCTAAATGCATGTTGAGCACTAAGTAATGGGTAGTTGTTTTTAAAACACCATATGTGTTTTTAAGTGAGAAAAACTGTCTTGTGACCATTGGCATTATGTTGCATTACAGTTATTGTCAGACACAGTTTCCAGGCCCATAAATACCGTCTCATCAGTTTGTATTACAGAGATTCTAGTTTGTAATTCTTGAAAAATTTAATGGACACTTTCTTGTATAGACTCACAGAATAAAAATCAGTTGTTTTCAAAACTGACAATTGGGCACTGAATATTTCAGATTAATGTAAGTTTCATACAGTTTCCCAAAGTCCCACATAACATTGAGTAAAGAGTCTCAATTATGTATAGTTCTTTTCGTTGAAATCACCTCCTCCTAGAAGTCTTCCTACTAGTAAAACAAGTGAAATGAAAGTAAGATGTGGAAGTTAGAGTTAGGCATTTTAATTATTTTAATTATTCTTCAATTAAAAATAAATAAAAAATACTAGAAAAATTACTCATTAAATTTCAAAAAATTGGGACTGCTTTGAGCATGAGAAGATGCACACAGTGGCCCTCAACAAAGCGCTGTAATTTACTGAGGAAAACTGAATTGCAAAAACATTTCTTCTTCACACACCCCTCATTTAGGAAAAGAAAAAAACAACAGCAAGAACAACAACAAAAAATCAGCAGCTTGGCTGAGCGTAAATAACTGACTCTTCATGTTCTTTCCCACTTCATGGATCACAGCCATATTTTGGTGAAGGGGCTTGTGTAACTCATGAAGCTACAAGCCATGCCATGCAGGGCCACCTAAGCTGGACATGTCATCATGAAGAGTTCTGACAAAATGTGGTCCACTGGAGGAGGAAATACTAAACCACTCCAGTATTCTTGCCATGAGAACCCTATGAACAGTATGAAAATGCAAAAAGGTGTGACACCGGAACATGAGCCCTCCAGGTTAGAAAGTATCCAATATGCTACTGGGGAAGAGTTGAGGGGAATTACTAATAGTTCCAGAAAGAATGAAGTGACTGGGCCAAAACGGAAATGATGCTCAGTTGTGGATGAGTCTGTTGGTGAAAGTAAAGTCCAATGCTGTAAAGAACAACATAGCATGGGGACCTGGAATGTTAGGTCCATGAATCAAGGTAATTGGATGTGATCAAAAAGGAG
The DNA here is from genome assembly GCF_029407905.1 of Bubalus kerabau. NCBI lineage: Eukaryota > Metazoa > Chordata > Mammalia > Artiodactyla > Bovidae > Bubalus > Bubalus kerabau. The sequence goes on from NC_073635.1 coordinate 74,377,245, forward strand.
ATGGCAAGAGTGAACACTGACATCTTAGGAATTAGTGAACTAAAATGGAAGGGAATGGGTGAATTTAATTCAGATGACCATTGTATCTGTTTCTGTAGGCAAGAATCCCTTAGAAGGAATGGAATAACGCTCATAGTCAACAAGAGTCTGAAATGCAGTGCTTGGGTGCAAACTCAAAAATGACAGAATGATTTCAGTTCATTCCCAAGGCAAATGATTCAACATCGTCCTTTTCATCACAGGGAATTGGAATGCAAAAGTAGGAAATCAAGAGATACATGGAGTCACAGGCAAGTTTGGCCTTTAGAGTACAAAATGAAGCAGGGCAAAGGCTAACAGAGTTTTGTCAAGAGAATACACTGGTCATAGCAAGCACGCTCTCTGGCGACACAAGGGACAATTCTAACTATGGGCATCACCAAATGATCAATACTGAAATCAGATTATGTCTTTTTCAGCTAAAGATGGAAAACCTCTATACAGTCAGCAAAAACAATACCTGGAGCTGACTGTGACTCTGATCATGAGCTCCTCACTGCAAAATTCAGGCTTAAATTGAAGACAGTAGGGAAAACCACTAGGCCATTCAGGTTTGACCTAACTAAAATCCCTTATGGATATACAATGGAGGTGACAAATATATTCAAGGGATTAGATCTGGTAGACAAAGTACTAAGAAGAGGTGGTAAGAATACACAGAAGAACTATACAAAAAAATCTTCATGACCCAGATAACCATGATGGTGTGATCACTTACCTAGAGCTAGACATCCTGGAATGTGAAGTTAAGTGGGCCTTAGGAAGCATCACTACAAATAAAGCTACTGAAGGTAATGGAATTTGTTGAGCTATTTCAAATCCTAAAAGATGACACTGTGATAGTACTGCACTCAATATGCCAGCAAGTTTGGATAATTCAGCAGTGGCCACAGGACTGGAAAAGGTCAGTTTTCACTCCAGTCCCAAAGAAAGACAATTACAAAGAATGTTCAAACTGCCACACAGTTGCACTCATCTCACACACTAGCAAAGTAATGCTCAAAATTCTACAAGCCAGGCTTCAACAGTATGTGACCCCTGAAGTTCCAGATGTTCAAGCTGGATTTCGAGAAGGTAGAGGAACAAGAGCTCAAATTGTCAACATCTGTTGGATCATAGAAAAAGAAAGAGAATTCCAGAACAAAGTCTACTTCTGCTTTATTGATTATGCCAAAAACTTTGACTGTGTGGATCACAATAAACTGTGGAAAATTCTTCAAGAGATGGGAAAACCAGGCCAACTTACTTGCCTCCTGAGAAATCTATGCAAATCAAAAGGCAACAGAACTGGACATGGAACAGCAGACTGCAAATTGGGAAAGGAGTATGTCAAGGCTATATTGTAACCCTGCTTATTTAACTTATATGCAGAGTACATCATGTGAAATGCTGGGCTGGATGAAGCAGAGCTGGAATCAAGGTTGCTGGGAGAAATATCAATAATCTCAAATATGCAGATGACACCATCGTTATGGCAGAAAGTGAAGAAGAACTAAAGAGCCTCGTGATGAAAGTGAAAGAGGAGAGTGAAAAAGTTAGCTTAAAGCTCAACATTCAGAAAACGAAGATCATGGCATCTGGTCCCATCACTTCATGGCAAATAGATGGGGCAACAATCCATTGCTTCAGTGACAGACTTTATTTTATTGGGCTCCAAAATCACTGCAGATGGTGACTGCAGCCATGGAATTAAAAGACGCTTACTTCTTGGAAGGAAAGTTATGACCAATAACTTTCCTAGACAGCATATTAAAAAGCAGAGACATTACTCTGCCAATAGAGGTCCGTCTAGTCAAAGCTATGGTTTTTCCAGTAGTCATGTATGGATGTGAGAGTAGGACTATAAAGAAAGCTGACTGCTGAAGAATTGATGCTTTTGAATTGTGGTGTTGGAGAAGACTCTTAAGAGTCCCTAGGACTGCAAGGAGATCCAACCAGTCCATCATAAAGGAAATCAGTCCTGACTATTCTTTGGAAGGACTGATGTTGAAGCTGAAACTCCAATACTTTGGCCACCTGATGGGAAGAACTGACTCATTGCTAAAGATCCTGATGCTGGGAAAGATTGAAGGCAGGAGGAGAAGGGGATGACAGAAGATGAGGTGTTTGGATGGCATCACGGACTCGATGGCCATTAGTTTGAGCAAGCTCTGGGAGTTGGTGATGGACAGGGAGGCCTGGCATGCTGCAGTCCATGGGGTTGCAAAGAGTTGGACATGACTAAAAGATTGAACTGAACTTAACTGAATATTTACCAGACATTACAACCTGATAGGATTTATGATTCATTTTATAGTATTTCCCATGTAAATTAACCAACCAAATCAATGCAGTTAGTTTAATATTTCTTTTTGGGATATTTCAGGGGCCCTCTGGAGCAAGCCAAAGTTAGCTAGAGGACAAAGGAACTTCAACAGAATTCAATTTAGGAAGTTTTGTCAAAGAAATCAGTCAAAAGGGTTTAGAACATTTTGTCACATTTAGTCAAGGCTATGGGTCTATCACTTAGCTTGCTGATATGCCACAATGGGCATATATATGGAGGCTTGTGGTTGAGTGAAATTTGACTCCGCCATTTGGGGATAGTTGGCTCTAACCAATTTTCCTATGGCTGTGTCATTCCTAAGAAAATCAAATCCACTTATCTAACTGATGGTAATCGAGTTTTAGAAAATCTTGATCATGCATAACTCTTTTCAGTAATTTTTTTCATACCTTCTCCTACTTAAAACACATCTTAGTTTCCCTAAAGTATGTTCCACAGTCAGGTACATTTCTTGTTAACAAATTTGTAACAGAAAACAGTCTTTTTTACCTCTAGTAAATCTAAGTGGAACAGAAGTATTTATACTTATTGATGGTTCTAAAGACATGTCTTTGTTACCAGATATTAATTTAATACTGAATATTTCCCAGTTCATATGAAACTGGAATTCATTGTTTAATTTAGCATTATTTGATTTGTAAGTACTTACTTTTCTTTAAGCCAATTAAATAGAGATCATTTACAAATTAATCTCAAAAATATTATCCAGAGACAAAGACATACTAAGACATACACATATTCAAACAGACATAAGACAAGATCTAGCTTCATTTCTAAACTTAGTCATGAATTGGATATTACAATATAAAATTCACTAACTTATAAATTACAGTTGGAATAAATAAAATTTTTAAAAGCTTATTCCCTTTTTCCCTAAGTTTTAGGAGTTGAAGATGGTCTAGATAAGTGTTCCTGAGAGCCCTGGTGTTGACACAGGGAATGAAAATCAAGTTCTAACACAGTGGCCACAGGTCTAAACCGAATGGTGGCCACACAAAGCAAAATAGCCATCACAAATCACAACACAGAACACAGAGTTTAAAACACACACATAGACCTGTCAGTCCTAATCAGACCCTCCCTTAAATATAAGGTTACAGTCTCTCAGAAAACCTCCTATAGAGACACACAACTTCAGATCCAAGTACTAACAAAGTAAATGAAAATATCTCAGGTCTTTAGAGATTTCAAGGGGAGGAAAGGAAGCCAGGTTGAAAGAAGAGGGAGAAGGAGGCAGGAGAAGGGATGTGAAAAGTGTGGCCTTACAGACATCTCCTGCCACCTGCAGATACACAGGCATTACAGGACTTTACCCTTGGCCACCAGAGAAGGGAGGACTGGAACTCAGCCCCACCAGAAACCAGAACAGACCAAAACAGAACCAGAATTCGAGTTCTCTGCTAAGAGGAGGTTATCAGCCTTCAATCCTCAGCTCGGGCTGAGGCCCTTTGACCAGATTCCTGCATCCAGGACCAGGGGACTAGAAAAAAAGGGATAGGATAGGAAGGGTTAAGGAGAGGAAAGAGGGAAGGAAGGGGAGAAAAATCAGTAAATGTTCCTGTTCCTTACCTGGTCGGGGCATTATGGCCAGTTGTCTGTGTCAGGAGAAGACAAGGGATGAAAGAGTCCCAGTTGTGGCCACTGGGTCTGATCCGTTAGCAGGCAAGCTGATCCCTGAGTACCCCGAGTGGCCAGGATGTCAATCACAGTGAAGAAGAGACCCCACCATAGTCTCCATTTGTTTCAGGAAGGGGGACCCTTTCCAGGGCAGGAAAGTGGGCTTTTGTGTAACACTCGGAAATGAATTGTCCGAGGAGACACATGTGCTGACAAAGAACAGCACAAGAAATTTTATTGGGAAGGGGTACCCGGGCAGAGAGCAGTAGAGTAAGGGAACCCAGGAGAACTGCTCTCTCAAATGACTTTTTGCTTAGATACTATTTTCACCTTCTGCCAACTTCTATAAAGGACTTGAGATAGCTGGCAATAAAAGCTTCATAAATGTGCATACATATAATTGTAAACCCATACAATGTTTATATATATAAAATATTCAGTCTACAGTGAGGGTGGATATAGTATTACCTACAAGTAGATGTTAGAGATATCCTCTTTGAATTGCTTCAGAATTTAGGGACAGGAAATCTGAAGGACGTGACCTAACTTTGGAGCTCTGAGAGCGTTAATAATAGGTTTGCAATGAGTATCTGAGGAAAATGCATTAGCTCAGTTCCTGTGGAGCCCTTCATTTTTATTTTAACTCTGCTTCCCAGGTTATCTGCCAGACTGGGTTTAGTCTTAACAGGCCCTCCTGGGGAGAGCCAGATTATTGAAACTGATGAATGTTACCCATCAAATGATGTGAGTCTGCTAAAAAAGCTGTAATTTGGATTTTTTATTGGCATTTTAGCAGGTTTTTTTGACAACCAACTATGGCAAGCCAAGTGACTTAAGACCAGGCACAGAAGGAGCTGGTAGGACCCCCTGCCCCCCATGAGCGTGAAAGTTGTAGCCGTTGGAATGCATACTTAATGCAGTGGCTGTAAGCAGTTGTTCATCTGTAGATCTAATAGGAGAGAGGTCAGTCAGGCCTATCTTTCTCCACTTATGACTGGAATGTGTTCCTTCAGAATCCATCCTCTTCACTCTGGGTTTTACTTTGATACCATAGCAGGTGTGGGAGAAACAGGAAAAGCACATGGGTCTCCATCCAGATAATAGAGTTTGACTCCCAAGGGCTCCTGGACACAGAGTCACAGTTCTGGACGTTTCCTCCTCCTTCCAGGCTCCTCCTGCCTGCGGCTGTGGCTCTGGGATTCCCTGAGTACAAACCGCTCCTGTCTTTCTCCTTGACCTGCAGTCCTTCCTGGGAAAACTTAGGACAACCACTTATCATCCCATCTTTATATCATATCTGTAAATGGAAATGAAGGTTTTGCTTTTCTCATTCAGAAGATGGTTGTAAAGATACTCTGAGAAAACCGATCAGGAAGAGTTGTGAAATGATAACCCGAATCTCTGTGACACAGACATTACCCCCATAACCCATCCCACAGAGACACACCAGGGCCAGCTGCCCTGGGTGACAAGGTGGGGAGGCCCTGGGGTGGTGAGCATGGGATGCACGTGCTGGTGCTGAGAAGACCCAGAACAACCAGTGTTAACTCAGACAAGCATCTCAGCCTTCTCATCCCAGCTCCTTTTTGGTCAAAATTTCCATCAGTTGTAATTGCTGCCTGCAAATTATTCCTGCCACTCTGTTTGTTAAACCAGTCTGTAAAATTCAGCTATAAGTCTCTTCTTGCTGCTGCTGCTGCTGCTGCTAAGTAGCTTCAGTTGTGTCCAACTCTGTGCGACCCCAGAGATGGCAGCCCACCAGGCTCCCCTGTCCCTGGGATTCTCCAGGCAAGAACACTGGAGTGGGTTGCCATTTCCTTCTCCAATGCATGAAAGTGAAGAGTGAAAGTGAAGTTGCTCAGTCGTGTCGGACTCTTAGCAACTTCATGGACTGCAGCCTGCCAGGCTCCTCAGTCCATGGGATTTTCCAGGCAAGAGTCCTGGAGTGGGGTGCCATTGCCTTCTCCGAAGTCTCTTCTTAGAATTGTCTGAAAATGTTCCTGAATTCTTCCCTGTGTTTTCCCAGCACTCTCAGCCTTGTGCAGGTCACTATGGATTTGTCTCCAACTGAGATCACCAACTTCAGAGGCCTTGGACCAGACTAAATCTGCACATCCCTCCCCCCACCCCCGCCAACCCCACTGTATAGCAGGCAGACCCTAAGTGTTGATTCCATTCTTATTGCTTGATGCTGAAAAGTAAGGGTATACTTTTCCTGCTAAAGATGGATACTTTAAATCAATGTCAACCAATGATTTCACTTTCTATTCTACCTGCTGTCTTTTTAGACCAAGATCATTTCCCAAGATAAAATCACCTCACGGGATAATGTGATGATTAAGAGAATGTTCATGGAATTCTTAGCACTGTGCCTTACATACAGTAAATACTTGGTAAATGGGATCTGCTGTTGTCAAAATCATTAGCCTTGGGCATTTTAAATACTTAGTATAATGATAGAAAGATGACTGTATATTGGGGGCAAGCTTAAATATGTCATAAAGGCTCATGACATGGGCTTCCCAGCTTCATGACTTAGGCTTTGCAGTGTCCATCAAGTTGATTTCCTCTCCCTGAGCTTCACTCTCTCCTCCTGTAAAATGAGACAATACTGTTACTAGATAGAGCTATTGTGAGGATTAATGAGTTAATACATGTGAAGTTTTGAAGGTATAGCCCTGTACACAGTCAACACTCAGTAAATATTAGCTATGGATAGAAAATCTAGAAAGAGGAATCCCTACTTCCAGAGGTCAGCATTTAAGTTTTGTCTTGTCCTACTTTTTATGGACACTGAATTTGTAATTAACCACTTCTTTATCCCTCCATGCATAGCCGAGACATCTGGATTCCTCACCTGTGATACCTGCTCCCTCATCTTTCGAATAATACCTGCTGACTCCTGATAGTTTGGGATTCAACTCTCTGAACTTCAAATATTCTCATTTGTTAAAACTAGTAATGCCTGCCTCATAGGGCTACTGAGTGTATCACAAGAGCTGATACCTAAAAAGTTCTTATCATCGTGTTTGGCACATACACTAAATATCATGAGGACCACTTATAATTTTATTTCTTTGGAAGGGAAAGCATTCCCTGATGTTACAACAAGTCTTTTCAAGGAAAGGAGTTTGAGCCCAACAGAACAAACTGTTACAGTTTATATTTGAAAAGTATCCTTCATAAGAAGGCCTCTGTATCTGTTTTCACTATTTCAGACATTTCTGCTTGTGGTTGGCGTGGTGGGAGTGATGGTGGCTGCGATTCCTTGGATTGCTATACCTGTGGTCCCCCTTGGCATCATTTTCTTTGTGCTCCGGTGGTATTTCTTTAGGACATCACGAAATGTGAAACGCCTGGAATGTACAAGTGAGTACCAGGGCTCTCAGGTTGGGGTGGCTATATAGAATGGCTCCATTTATGCCGTAATTCACCAGGCCTCTGGAATTCTGCAGATTTTGTCTTCTGAAATTTCTCACCAAGTCAACATTAGGTTGAACGTATTGGCCACTGTGAGTCAGTGTGGTCCTTAAGGCAAATGGAACTGATGGCAGGTCAGCTGCAGTTTTGCATTTTAGAACAAGGAGGATGGATGTGAGCACAAGGACAGAGACTGTTTCTGTCTTGTTCATGACACACTTCCTAACACAGAGTATCCACTCTATAAATACTTTTCTTAAAAATATTTCATCATGTTGGAACTAATGTAGAAGGAAAATAGAGATTTTTTTTCTTCTCCTAAAGTTACCAGAAATGACAAGGAAAGGAAATAATTAGGAAAAGGAAAGGAGACCTCAGTAAATGTGTGTCAGAAGTGATAGATTTGAAAAATACATTTTTCACGTGTTCAAGTAAGTTGCAGTTGTTAAATGTATTGAAAAAATATATGTTAGTCACACAGTCATGTCCGACTTTTGCAACCCCATGGACTGCAGCCCACCAGGCTCCTCTGTCCATAGAATTTTCCAGGCTAAAATATTAGAGTAGGTAGCCATTCCCTTCTCTAGAGGATGTTCCTGACCCAGGGGTTGAACCCAGGTCTCCTCCATTGCAGGTGGCTTCATTACTGTCTGAGCCACCAGGGAAGCCCTGTTGAAAAGATAAGCCCTGTTATTTGCAGGCTTGCTCTTTATCATTACTAGTATTTGGGGTGACTCCACACTGTTTATGGTCCCACCTTCATCAAAGTCATTCATATAAACGATGCTGAAAATAATCCCTTAGGAGGACACAGGAGGGGGATCTGTTCAGTATGCATTTAGTTTATTACTCCATTCAAATTCCTAGTTGCAGAATAATGGGGAGCAGGGACTTCCCTGGTGGTCCAGTGGGTATGACTCTGTGCTTTCGTTCCTGGGGCACAGCTTCAATCCCTGGTCAGGGAACTAAGAACCTGCAAGGTGCAGCAAAAAAAAAAAAAAAAAAATAGAATAATGGAAACACATTTTATGATTAATCATTCTATTCTACAGGTAATCACAGATAATGAAATAATTTAATTTATGCCATTATTAATGCACACATTTCATCAATATTAAAAATATAATGAAAGTAGAATTGTTATTTTTTTTTTTTAATTACAAACACTTGACAGAGAGTTTGCCTGAGGAGGGGCCATTTCCCATCCATATGGAAGTGGAGAGAAGGGCACCTCCTGAGGGTTTTTTTAAAAAGAAGTACAGTATTTTCTCAATATTTGATCTGGAGAGTCTGAGTACTTTGGCACCTGTGGAATATTTGGGTTTGCTTGCACCCTAGTAGGCTGCAATAAGCTAGACAATAAATTCAATCCAGGTTCCCCGTCTTCCACACCCCAGATAACCACATGTGGTGGCCAGTTGATTAGAACTGTTTATATTCTCTCTCTAGGTGGTGGGTCTGTGCCATAAATAGTAACATTGCTGTTTTCTCTAGTATATTTTAGGACTTCCCAGGTGGCTCAGTGGTAAAAAAAAAAAAAAAAAATCTGCCTCCCAATGCAGGAGACACAGAATACATGGGTTCAGTCCCTGGGTTGGGAAGATTTCCTGGAGGAGCAAATGGCAACCCACTCCAGTATTCTTTCCTGGATAATCCCATGGACAGAGGAGCCTGACAGGTTACAGTCCATGATGTCGCAAAGAGTCGGACACTATTGAGTGACTGAGCAGGTGACAGTATATCTTAAGGTTACTGCTGGAGCCACCAGCCAAAAGGACATGTGACTGCTGTGGCCAGAAGGCATAATCAGCTTCAGCATTGTGCTCTGAAGGATTACTGACATCCTGAGATTTAGTTTCAGATCCTACTGCCTAACTGCCTCTGGAAGCTTAGGCTGACATTTTCATCTTAATGACATATTGGCAGCTGATTATAAGGGGGTTTTGGTGGGGGGCACATTTTTGCATAAGACAGCATAGCAATGGTCGGTCATGGACAAGTGCATAAAACCAGCATGACATTTGGTTGCCTTTCTCTAGTCCACTTTTTGCTTTTGACAGTGCCTGAATGAGGAAGCTGTATCCAAATTCTGTCTGGAAATGTGCTGGGATTAACTAGCAGTGTCTACCAGAGGCATTATTGGGGAGGCTTAGCGCGTGTGTCAGGTGTATTAGTACCATGGATCTTTAAGTCTGCTGTTTTAAGGAGTTCTCACACTAGATTCCCAGAATCTTGGTTCAACCTCAGGTGCTTAATAAGATGTGCAGTAACAGTAAAGGCTGTTGTAAGATTTGAGGGTTTTCTGAACATAATAACAAAGTCTGGAGAAAAATGCTCATTATCACACATGGGTATCCTTCACCCTGATTATTCTCTGTGTGAGACACTGCTGTTGTGATTAAAAGCACAACCTTGGGAATCAGAAAGTTGGGTCTCACACCCAGATCTATCACTTAGGTGGGTTGAAATAGTTAATCTTGGGCAGTGAATGCTCTTAATCTCTCAGTCTCTGGAGTTCTCATGAGGATTTCTTGAATCGATGCTTGTAAGGTACTTGCTGGCCATGACCAAAGGCACTGGACCCTTGAACATGAGGGAATCAAGAACTTACTCACAACTAGCATGTCTCACATGACTTGAATGATAATCTGGCAGCATGGCTATCAGCCCCGGGTCCCCTTGCCGGCAAAGATCTGTAGTCCTGGTGGGGTATGTCCCCAGGTGTCCTCAGGCTTGTGGGAAACACAGGCATCAATCATGTGAACTCTAGGGTTACATGTGTCTGTGACTGTGGGCTTATGCCATGGTTGTGACATAGTCTGCTTCAGGACTTGTGGACTCAGTGCTTGTGGGAAAAAGATGTTACTTTGGGCAACTCATCCTGGCATCCTGCTCAGCCCTAAATGGGATTTGAGAGAAACAGGATGACTTTTCATGGGTCCAGATTCTCCCAACCTGTAACTCTTGGGCATGAGGTGAGGTAGGTGATAGGGTGTTTGGTTCCCAGGTGTTCAAGGCTGAGATGACACCTGGTTTCTAAAGTCTACCCTGCCCTCCATCCCTGCTGGAGAGAATCAGCTGCACTTTGATCTCCTAACTAGGGAAGCAGGTGAGGGAGGCCAAGGTGCTGAGTTCACTCCAGGACTCTCCCTGGGGGAACAGCCACATCTGCTTCCTGCTCAGAAGCCTTGTCCGTAATGAATAGTGTTGATGTCACAACATTTGCTCAGGAAACAAGAGCCTGGTTCTAGTGAGTTTTCTGTGCTCTCTGGAGCTGGACTCTTGCCATCCTTCTGACAGGGTGATGGGCCCTGGAATTCATCTGCATCATGCCTGTGAGCACCCTGCTTCCAGAACAAGTTCTGGGGGGTGGGTTGGGACACCTGCTAGGCTGAAGAAAAGCCCTGAACAGAGTCCCTCACTTTTATTATTTGGAGCATGAGCTCCATCTTAGTTTATGTTGCTTTTATAAGCACAGAGTTATAGGAAGCTAAAAAGTTAGTCAATAGAGTGAAGAGAGAGCAGTGTGGATGCTGGAATGAGAACACAGGTACACAACTGGATAATCAAAGGCCCACCGAGTCATTTTCAGCTCTTTGCGTGAACAGAGTACAAAGTGGAAGTGTTAGATCGTGTCATGGTTCAGAGATCCAGTAGCGCAGTTGTAAAAACATCCATCAGGTTCCTGGAGCAGAAGTCAAGACCATTCAAAGGCTCCTCATCTGCCGGGTCCTGTGGTCACAAGGACGGTGCAGCACTGGGTGCTCCATGACCCGCACAGAGGCTCCTGGCGCAGGTGCAGGGAGAGGCCTAGGATGGGGGAGATGGCAGACTGTCCACTCCTCTTACTTGTCTCACCCTGTCCTGGGTCTGGGTCTGGTCCAGCATGGGGATGTACTGACTCTTATCCAGGCCTTAGGTTACTCATCTAAGGTGGAGACAACACACAGGTAGTTCATCAAAATTCAGGGTGGTGAGGACTTTAATGAGAATTAAATTTTAGAATGCTACTGATTCAAAAATTAGTGAACAGTAATTACTCACCCATGGAAAAGAATGAAATATTGCATTTGCAGCAACATGGATGGATCTAGAGAATATTATTCTTAGTAAAGTAGGTCAGAGAAAGACAAATATGATATCACTTATACATGGAATCTAAAAATAATACAAATGAATCAGTATGCAAAATGGAATTAGACTCAGAGACATAGAAAACAAACTTATGGTTTTCAAAGGGGGTAGGGAGGAACAAATTAGAAGTATGAGATTAATAGACACACTGCTATTAATATGTAAAATAAAAAACAAGGATTACTGTAAAGCACAGGAATTTTATTCAGTATAATAACCTATAAGGGGATATAATCAGGAAAAAATAATAACTGAATGACTATACTATATACCTAAAACTAACACATTGTTGTAAATCTTCAATATATTTTTTAAAAATGGTGAACAATTCCCACCTGGTGAGATGCCAGAAGAATTTGGAGGGAGGTGTGTATGAGAAGACCTTGATGAAAGAACCAGTAAAGAACTGCTTTATCTAAATCTAGCTGTAATTTGAATTTGATCAAAGGTGGTTTCAAAGAGAATCTTTCACTCCCAGGTCATTGAAGTGAAGCGTGGTGTGCGCAAGAGTTTGAGGGTCACATGGAAGGTTCCCTTTGGCAGGACGTGTAACCACAGAGCCTGGGAGGTGGTGGTTTCCTCGGGTCCAGCCTCCCTGACTTTCTCTGATATGTATCTGTCTCTGCTCCCCCAGCTCGGAGCCCGGTGTTTTCCCACTTAGCATCTTCTCTCTGGGGACTCTGGACCATTCGAGCATACAAAGCTGAACAGAAATTTCAGGAGCTGTTTGACTCACACCAGGATTTGCACTCAGGTCTGTAAGTTTCTGGAGATTTTTCCTAAGGATGGGGTGTGCTGCTTTTTGAGGGCTGATCTCCCTCTCAGGTGACCTGGCTGGCCAGTCCCTCTCTCTGTGCCTCCCCACGTCCCCCTCACACCTGCCTCCCCCACACCTTCCTTTCAGCATCCCCTCTGTGCTCCCCTCTTCCCCATCATCCCCTGCTTTTCTCCCCGACTGGCTTTCATTGTCCTTCCATCTCTGTGCCCTGTGGACTTCTGTCTCTTTAGAGCAAGAGTCAGCAAACTTTTTTTTTTTGCAAAGATCCAGATATAAAATATTGTAGGCTTTGAGTGCTATACTGTGTCTGTTGCAACTACTCATCTTTGCTGCTGTAGCACAAAGACAAGCAAAAATAATTTATCAGTAAATGGCTGTAGCTGTGTTCCAATAAAACTTTATTTTCAGAACCAGGTGGGTGGCTGTTCTTGACCTCTGGGCTGTGGTTTGCCATCTTTTTTCAGAGCAGATGTGGAGGGTAGTAGATGTGATTGAGGAAAGTAGTTTCCTGATTCACTACCCACTTGATTATGCTTTGTATCAATGAAGTTTTTTTCCTAGGTAGAAAGTTCAGAATTTCCTCTAAGTCTATAAAATCCTGACCAAACTTTCCAATCATTATTGTATTTTGAAGATAAAGTGGTAATTGAAAGCCATATGCAGATCCTTTTAGCTGATGGTCATATAGACACTGGTTCCTAAGAATAAATACTACAAGCCCCGTAGTGAGGGCAGAAGGTGTTGGAATCAGTGTGAGCTGTTCTATCTGCTGTCAGAGAGCTGGGAACAGTCAGCCCTGTGAGAGGATGATCTTCAGGTTGAGGCCCAGCACTGCAAGAAATGCACCGATGAGACGATTTTCCATCTTCCTTCTTGTGATCTTGTTTCTGTTGATAAGTGGGTTGACGTTTTCAGTGCATGCTTCCTGGACTGATTCCTGTGTGTCCCATACATTGTCTTGTGTTAGAACCTAGTTTTCTGGAATCTTTAGTTTCTTTGGGTGTGTAACTTTGCTGCTCTACCTTGTGTAAAATGCTCAACTGAGAAAAATGCTCTCCCTACTGAGAAGCAGCTAACATGGTTTTTCTGTTTATGTACTATGCATATTACATCACAAATCCAGAGGCTTGGTTCCTGCTTTTGACGACGTCCCGATGGCTCGCTGTGTATCTGGATGTCATATGTGCCATCTTTGTCACTGTTGTTGCCTTTGGGGCCCTGATTCTGGTAGAAAGTAAGTACAGATGTGCATATTTGTGGTATATTTATGGTTTATAGCTTTGGTTGTAGTTATTAAACTCTTGCCATCTTGTCTAATATATATTCTTTGGTTGTAATGAATTGTATTAAAGTGTTTGCAGCATGTGAGTCCATTTGTGTGCAGTGTGCTCCATGTGAAGTCATTTGTGTCTTTTTTTCCATTTATTTATTTACAGTAGGTCCCTGTTGAGACCCTTTAAAATTTTTTTGATTGGCGTATGGTTGATTTATGATGTTGTGTTAGCTTCAGGTATACTGCCAGGTGAATCTGTTATACATGTGTCCATTTTTTTAAAGATTCTTTTTTCTATATCCCATGAACATTGGGGGACATGTATCTCTCTCTTTTTTTTTAGTACTTTTCATTTTAATTAATACTTCAAATAATTAGAAAAGAATTTTTCTTTTTGGCTTTTGGAACCTTTAGGAGCAAAGACCAGGTATGAAGTGCCTGCTCTGGCAGACCTGTGGTGCCTTGGGCCCCTGCTTTGGCTCACATGGACCATTCTTTTAAGTTCTATTGGGGTATAGTTGATTTACACCCTCTAGGGGCCCCAAGTAATAGATGGAGGAGGCTGTGACACTCATAGGAGCCTGGAAAACCATTTGCAACTTAAAAGCTTTCAGATGGTTAGAAACAAATCCAGTTATACAGTTACAGATGCAGGGAGCAAACAGTAAAAAAAGAACAATTAGAATTATTATGATTAAGATAGTTTTCCACCATGGGGAGTTAGTTAACATTTCCCAGAGTGAGGTGACAGACTTCAGGAGTATCCAGAGCCTCAGTCATCTTTTTGGACCATAAAGAAAGCTGAGTGCTGAAGAATTGATGCTTTTGAACTGTGTTGTTGGAGAAGACTCTTGAGAGTCCCTTGGACTTCAAGGAGATCAAGCCAGTCAATCTTAAGGAAATCATTCCTGAATACTCATTGGAAGGACTGATGCTGAAGCTTAAGCTCCAATGCTTTGGCCACCTGATGAGAAGAACTGACTCATTTGAAAAGACCCTGATGCTGGGAAAGACTGAAGACCAGAGGAGAAGAGGGTGGCAGAGGATGATATGGTTAGACAGCATCACTGACTCAATGGACATTAGTTTGAAGTCAGCAAAAACAAGACTGGGAGCTGACTGTGGCTCAGATCATGAACTCCTTATTGCCAAATTCACACTTAAATTGAAGAAAGTAGGGAAAACCACTAGGCTATTCAGGTATGACCTAAATCAAACCTCTTAAGATCATACAGTAGAAGTGACAAATAGATTCAAGGATTTAGATATGATAGAGTGCCTGAAGAACTATGAACAGATGTTTGTAACACTGTAGAGGAGGTGTGAACAAAACCATCACCAAGTGAAAGAAAAGCAACAAGGTGAAATGGTTGTCTGAGGAGGCCTTACAATTAGCTGAGAAAAGAAGAGAAGTGAAAGGCAAAGCAGAAAAGGAAAGATACATCCATCTGAATGCAGAGTTCCAAAGAATAGCAAGGAGAGATAAGAAACCCTTCCTAAGTGATCAGTGAAAAGAAATAGAGGAGAACAATAGAATGGGAAAGACTAGCAATCTCTTCAAGAAAATTAGAGATACCAAGGGGATATATCATGCAAATATGGGCACAATAAAGGACAGAAATAGTACGGACCTAGCAGAAGATATTAAGAAGAGGTGGCAAGAATACATAGAACAACTATACAAAAAAGATCTTCATGACCCAGAAAATCACAAGGACCTGATTACTCACCTAGAGCCAGACATCCTGGAGTGTGAAGTCACGTGGGCCTTAGGAAGCATCACTACCAACAAAGCTAATGGAGGCAATGAATTCTAGCTCAGCTGTTTCAAATCCTAAACAATGATGCTGTGAAAGTGCTTCACTCAAATGCCAGCAAATTTGGAAAACTCAGCAGTGGCCACTGGTCTGGACTGGAAAAGGTCAGTTTTTATTCCAATCCCAAAGAATGTTCAAACTACCACACAATTGCACTCATCTCACACGCTAGCAAAGTAATACTCAAAATGCTCCAAGTTAGGCTTCAACAGAACATGAACCAAGAATTTCCAGATGTTCAAACTGGATTTAGAAAAGGCAGAGGAACCAGAGAACAAATTGCCAACATCCGTTGGATCATTGAAAAGGCAAGAGAGTTCCAGAAACACATCTACTTCTGCTTCATTGACTATGCTAAAGCCTTTGTCTGTGTGGATCACAAAAAACTGGAAAGTTCTTAAAGAGACAGGAATATCAGACCACCTTACCTGCCTCCTGTGAAAACTGTATGCAGGTCAGGAAGCAACAGTTAGAACTGGATATGGAACAACAGACTGGTTAACAACTGGGGAAGAAGCATGTCAAGGCTGTATATTGTCCCCCTACTTATTTAACTTATATGCAGAGTTCATCATGTGAAGTGTATGATTGAGGCACAAACTGGAATCAAGATTGCAGGAAGATATATCAATAACTTCAGATATGCAGATGACACCACCTTTATGGCAGAAAGTGAAGAAAAACTAAAGAGCCTTTTGATGAACATGAAGGCCTTTTGAGGAGAGTGAAAAAGCTGGCTTAAAACTCAACATTCAAAAAAAAAAAAAAAATCATCACATCTGGTCCCATCAGTTCAGTTCAGTTCAGTTCAATCGGTCAGTCATGTCTGACTCTTTGCGACCCCATAAACCACAGCACGCCAGGCCTCCTTGTCCATCACCAACTGCCGGAGACTACCCAAAACATGTCCATTGAGTCAGTGATGCCATCCAACCATCTCATCCTCTGTCGTCCCCTTCTCCTCCTGCCCTCGATCTTTTCCAGCATCAGGGTCTTTTCAAATGAGTCAGCTCTTTGCATCAGATGGCCAAAGTGTTGGAGTTTCAGCTTCAACATCAGTCCTTTCAATGAACACCCAGGACTGATCTCCTTTAGGATGGACTTCATGGCAAATAGATGGGGAAACATCAAAACAGTGACAGTCTTTATTTTCTTGGGCTCCAAAATCACTGCAGATTGTAACTTCATCCATTCAATTAAAAGACACTTGCTCCTTGGAAGAAAAGCTATGAAAACACTAGTTCAGTTCAGTTCAGCTGCTCAGTCATGTCCGACTCTTTGCGACCCCATGAACTGTAGCATGCCAGGCCTCCCTGTCCATCACCAACTCCCTGAGTTTACTCAAACTCATGTCCATTGAGTCAGTGATGCCATCCAGGCATCTCATCCTCTGTCATCCCCTTCTCCTCCTGCCCCCAATGCCTCCCAGCATCAGGGTCTTTTCCAATGAGTCAACTCTTCACATGAGGTGGCCAAAGTATTGGAGCTTTAGCATCTATCCTTCCAATGAGCACCCAGGACTGATCTCCTTTAGAATGGACTGGTTGGATCTCCTTGAAGTCCAAGGGACTCTCAAGAGTCTTCTCCAACACCACAGTTCAAAAGCATCAATTCTTCAGCGCTCAGCTTCCTTCACAGTCCAACTCTCACATCCATATGTGACCACTGGAAAGACCATAGCCTTGACTAGATGGACCTTTATTGGCAAAGTAATGCCTCTGCTTTTGAATATGCTATCTAGGTTGGTCATAACTTTCCTTCCAAGGAGTAAGTGTCTTTTAATTTCATGGCTGAAATCACCATCTGCAGTGATTTTGGAGCCCCAAAAAATAAAGTCTAACACTGTTTCCACTGTTTCCCCATCTATTTCCCATGAAGTGATGGGACCAGATGCCATGATCTTAATTTTCTGAATGTTGAGCTTTAAGCCAACTTTTTCACTCTCCTCTTTCACTTTCACCAAGAGGCTTTTTAGTTCCTCTTCATTTTCTGCCATAAGGGTGGTGTCATCTGTGTATCTGAAGTTACTGGTATTTCTCCTGGCAATCTTGATTCCAGCTTGTGTTTCTTCCAGCCCAGCGTTTCTCATGATGTACTCTGCATATAAGTTAAATAAGCAGGGTGACAATATACAGCCTTGACGTACTCCTTTTCCTATTTGGAACCAGTCTGTTGTTCCATGTCCAGTTCTAACTGTTGCTTCCTGACCTGAATATAATTTTCTCAAGAGGCAGGTCAGGTGGTCTGGTATTCCCATCTCTTTCAGAATTTTCAGCAGTTTATTGTGATCCACACAATCAAAGGCTTTGGCATAGTCAATAAAGCAGAAATAGATGTTTTTTTGGAACTCTCTTGCTTTTTCGATGACAGTCCTGGACAGCATATTAAAAAGCAGAGACATTACTTTGCCGAAAAAGGTCTGTATAAGGTGAACCATAAAGAATGATGAGTACCAAAGGACTGGTGCTTTTGAACTGTGGTGTTGGCGAGTCCCTTGGACTGCAAGGAGATCAAGCCACTCCATCCTAAAGGAAATCAGTCCTGAATATTTATTGGAAGAACTGATACTGAAGCTCCAATACTTTGGTCACCTGATGTGAAGGCCTGACTCATTAGAAAAGATCTTGATGCTGAGAAAGATTGAAGGCAGTAGGAGAAGGTTACTACAGAGGATGAGATGGTTGGATCGCATCACTGGCTCAAAGGACATGAGTTTGAGCAAGCTCCGGGGGTTGGTGATGGACAGGAAAGCCTGGCGTGCTGCAGTCCCTGGGGTTGCAAATAGTTGGACATGACTGAGCAACTGAACAACAACTTTATTAATTCTTTCTAAGTTCCTAATATTTTATAAAAATTTACTTATTTATTTGGCTGTACTTGATCTTAG
This sequence comes from Bubalus kerabau, assembly GCF_029407905.1. Classification (NCBI taxonomy): domain Eukaryota; kingdom Metazoa; phylum Chordata; class Mammalia; order Artiodactyla; family Bovidae; genus Bubalus; species Bubalus kerabau. The sequence continues at coordinate 74,395,536 of NC_073635.1, forward strand.
TTGGGGCATGTGGGATCTTCAGTCTTAGTTGTGACATACAGGGCTTTAGTTGCAGCATGTGAATTCTTAGTTGTGGCATGTAGAATCTAGTTCCCTGATCAGGGACTGAACCCAGGCCCCCTGCAATGGGAGCTCAGAGTCTTAGCTATTGGACCACCAGAGAAGTCCCTCATAATATATATTTTTTTTTAACTATATTACTGTCTCTCTGTTTTTTTACTGTCTTATTGTTTTTTTTTTTTTACTGTCTCACTCAACAGAAGTAATATTATGAGTAATACTATTATTACATGCAAATGATTTAAATATAATAAAGGAGTCTTCTCACTACTATATAAAATAGATAATTAAAAAGGACCTACTGTATAGCACAGGGAACTCTATTTAAATACTCGGTAATGACATAAATGGGTAAATTCTTTAAAAAGAATAGATTATATGTATGCTGTGCTGTTGTGCTTAGTCCTATCCGACTCTTTGCAACCCCATGGACTGTAGCCCACCAGGCTCCTCTGTCCATGGGGATTCTCCAGGCAAGAATACTGGAGTGGGTTGCCATGCCCTTCTCCAGGGGGTCTTCCCAACCCAAGGACTGAACCCAGGTCTCCCACATTGCAGGCAGATTCTTTACCGTCCGAGCCACCAGGGAAGCCCTAGAGTACTGTCGTGGATAGCCTATCCCTTCTCCAGGGGATCTTCCCGACCAAGGAATTGAACTGGAGTCTCCTGAATTGTAGGTGGATGCTTTACCAGTTGAGTTACCAGGAAAGCCTGGATTATATGTATATGTCTGGCTAATTAACTTTACTGTACACCTGAAACTAACACGGCTTTGTAAATCAACTATACTGCAATAAAAATCATAAAAATAAAGGAGTCTTGTTCATAAGGTGACAGAAGGAGCTGCAGGAGGGGTTGAGAAGGAGACTGACTTGATTCCTTTTCTTCCTAATTTAGCTTTGGATCTCGGGCAGGTTGGCCTGGCGCTGTCACTCACCGTCACACTCACAGGGATGTTCCAGTGGTGCGTCAAGCAAAGTGCCGAGGTGGAGAATATGGTGATGTTTATCTTTCCATTCTTAGCCTTTTCAAGTTTCTTTGCTGTTAAATGGCATAAAGCAATTCTTCTGTAAAATAGAAAACGATTATTTTTACATCATAGTTAACAAAGTTTTTTTTTGCATTCTCCTCCATCTGTTTAAAGTTAATGTAAAATAAAATATATACATCTTTTCTCAGTCTTATGTATGCATGTCAGAAAGTTTTATATTCATCACAAACTGTCCTCTAGTATAATAAATGTCTCTATAGGATGAAAGTTCTGAAATCTTAGAATATAAGCTAATTTCTTAGCAGCTTGCTTATCTTTGTTTCTTAATGGGTAAGTCCTCATTTTTGGTAAAAGAAAAAAAATCAGTGTTTTGAGGTTTATTTAATTAATATGTTCACTCATCAGCCCTCCCCCATTTTAGCATTTATTCTTGTGTGTGTTGAACACCTGAATTTGCTGGCAGCTCTTCTTTCTGGTAGGATAAGCTCCCTCTCAGAATGTGCTCTCAAAATTATGGAGGTATGGATGTTTAAGATGCCTTAATCAATATGTAAGTTATATACTTTACAAATATTTGCACCTTCTCCTAAAGTGAGAAAAACAATAGAAATGAAATCTTTCCATTTCTCTCTTCTAATAGAGTAGTAAGTGATTAATAATTAAATGGAGGTTTGATGACCATCCAGTTCTGTTATCTATAACATGTGGCCCTTCTGTAGCTATACATTACTGATTGGTATCCATAAATATTCTTTTCTGTGACAAAATTCTCTTGTTTGTTTCATTCAAGTATGAAAAGCAGATCAATAAAATCTTACCATTCATTTTTCTAATTCTTTCAGTTTTACTATCATGTTGAAGGAAATAGCTGTAAGTGAAAGTTTTATAAGATGATGAACAAGTTTGCAAATCATCAAAGACTATATCAAACTCCTACTTCTATACTTTGTGGTATTAAGACCTGAGATATTCTTAACCATGTAAAAGTAGATATAAATACATAAAAGCAGAATATTTCATTTATAGTCTCTGAACATCCATAAACAAGACCCTCTGATATTAACTGATGTGATGTCATATGTGTTTCAGATGATTTCAGTAGAAAGGGTTACTGAATATACAGACCTTAAGAAAGAAGAGCCCTGGGAACATATGCCACCCTACCTGCTCCGTGAAGGAAAGATTGTCTTTCATAATGTTAACTTCAGGCACAGCTCATATGGGCGTCTGATATTGAAGGACCTGAGAGCATGCATTGACTCAGGACAAAAGGTTTGTTTAAGCCATCTGCCTCTTTAAAATCTAGCTAAAGATTTAGCACTGTCTTTGTTCTTGGCTTCCTTGTTGTGTTATGGGGACTCTTCATTCCTCTGTGGATGCAGATTAGATCAGTGATATGGCAGGTGAATTTTTCTTGGAAACTGATCATGGAATGAGGATTCCAGCATTTCTTTCCCTGTATCATGAGCTCCCTCATGGTGACTGGTGGCCCTCGGCCCCAAAGCTAGAACTTAAGCTGACCCAGGATACAATATGTTTCATCTGATTTTTATATTTGAAGTCTAAGAACCAGCCTTGGCTCCCTGTCCCTAACTCTCCAATATTACCTTTCTTTCCATCCTGTCACCTTTGTATGTCTGAAATCTCCTCTTCCTACCATGATGTCCTCTGGTTGTAACCTCCTCCTCTGTCCCTTGGCTGTTTCTGTAGACTTTTCTTCCACTCACCCACACTTAGCTGCCATCCCCCTGCCCTCCCCTGAGAGATTGCTCCGTTCTTTAGCACCGATCTGATCCTTACTGGCCTGGGTGAGTTGCTTCTAGAAACAGTGCAGACCTATGTCCACTCCCACAGGGGCTGTGGGGTGACCCTGTAGTCACCAGAGAAGAGCCCAGAATCATGATAAGTCAGTAGTAAGGAACCAGAGCCCCCCATAGAGTCAGGGCCCAGAGACTCACTCAAAGTCTCTGCAAGCAAATTGAAGGGAACAGGGGAAGATGCACATGGAAGGCAGCAGAGAGGCTTGTGGCCTGGTCCTGCCAGTATCCATGTCTGCTGCTGCTGCTGCTGCTAAGTCACTTCAGTCGTGTCTGACTCTGTGCTACCCCATAGACAGCAGCCCACCAGGCTCCACCATCCCTGGGATTCTCCAGGCAAGAACACTGGAACGGGTTGCCATTTCCTTCTCCAATGTGTGAAAGTGAAAAGTGAAAGTGAAGCCACTCAGTCGTGTCTGACTCTTCTCGACCCCATGGATTGCAGCCTACCAGGCTCCTCCATCCATGGGATTTTCCATGAAAAAGTACTGGAGTGGGGTGCCACTGCCTTCTCCAATCCATGTCTGCTAGCAGTGTTCTTTTCACACTTAGCTTGAGGCCCTTGGCCTGGACCAGGGTAGAGTCTTGAAGAAGAGATGAAACCAGAACAGACAAGGTGGTAGGAAGCTCTCCTCCACCTACCTCTCCAGCCAGGATATCTCCTGACATGCACACTGCTGCATGTGGGTTGCATGTAGGTTCTCCCAAAGCACCACCTCCTCCCACTTCCAGTGTGCATGCTGCCGCTCTATCTCAGAGACCCTTCTCCTCATCATCTGGCTGGTAAAAGTCTCCTAATTTTCTGATTGACTAAAGTATCTGCCTCTGTGAGGCCCTCAATTTGTCCTCAGTGCCTTATATATATTAAGGTAACATTTACAGTACACTTGTGTTCATAGCAGCCAGAACTTAGAAGCAACTAAATCCTTACCAAAATATTATTCAGTGTTAAAAAGTAAGAAAATTCTGACCTATGAATAAACCTTGGTGACATCTTGCTAAATGACAAGCAGCCAGACATAAAAGGAACGAATACCCTCATTCCACTTATGTGAGGTTCCTGCTGCTGCTGCTAAGTCACTTCAGTCGTGTCCAACTCTGTGCTACCCCATAGACGGCAGCCCACTAAGCTCCTCTGTCCCTGGGATTCTCCAGACAAGAATACTGGAGTGGGTTGCCATTTCCTTCTCCAATGAATGAAAGTAAAAAGTGAAAGTGAAGTCGCTCAGTCGTGCCCAACTCTTAGCGACCCCATGGACTACAGCCTACCAGGCTCCTCCACCCATGGGATTTTCCAAGCAAGAGTACTGGAGTGGGGTGCCATTGCCTTCTCCATGTGAGGTTCCTAGAGTAGTCAAATTCAAGAAAACAGGAAGTAGGATGGTGGTCTACAGGGACTGGGGGATGGGGGATGGGGAGTTGTTTGTTTAATGGGTAAGAATTTCAGTTTTATGAGGCAGAAAAATTCTGGAGCTTGGTTGCACAACAATGTGAATGTACTGAACACCAAAGTGTCCACTTAAAAATGGTTAAGTAGTTAAATTTTATGTTATGTGAAGTTTATCATAATTAAAATAAAAGATAGCACCTATGGCATGCTTTGTAGTTTGGGGTCTGTATCTCACACTACCTTGAAACTTTTTAAAATCAGGGAGCACCTCAGTTTCATCTTTGTTCCCCAGAAAGTGGCTTTCTGCAGGGCACACAGAGGGTGCTGAGGGACTGCTGGCTGCGAAGGTGAGTGAGTAACATACAGGTGTGAGAAACCAGGAACCAGAGCATACACATGACAGCTGGGTGAACAACTGAAGCAAGAACTGCTCTTTAAAACTCTTTCTACCACAGACCTATCTAGTGAACTATAGCTTAATGTATGTAATTTAATGTATAGTAATTTAATGAATGAAACCCTTGAGACATGAAAATAAATATTAAACTTATTACCCAAATAATACCCAGGCAGCAGCTTCAGTTTGTCAAATGGCAAACGCTCCCTCCTAATTATTTCTGGTTCCTTTGTAAGTCAAGAAGATGAACTGCTGTGTCAGGAAAACATTCACCACATCTCTTGACATAGTCCTGTCCCTGAGAGGCCTATAGGTGATGTAAGATTACTCTCAATGTGTCTGTCAGATTTCTTGTTGTAAATATAATTCTGTTAACTTGCACTTGTCTTAAATTTTCCCATAAAAAGCCATAAAATATTAATTATCTAAGAAACTCGATAGTACAACTTAGGAGCATAACAGATTCTTATTTTTCCTTCTTAAAATCTGAAAATCATAGGATTATTGAAATTATACAATGTTTGCGGGCAAAACGAATTTGGAGACTGAATTAATAACTGCAGTAACTTGACTTTTTTTTGTTTGTTTTTTTAATTTAAATTTGTTTATTTTAATTGGAAGCTAATCACTTTACAATATTGTATTGGTTCTGCCACACATCAACATGAATCTGCCACGGGCATACACATGTTCCCCATCCTGAACCCCCCTCCCACCTCCATCCCCATACCATCCCTCCGGGTCATCCCAGTGCACAGCCCCAAGCATCCTGTATCGAACCTGGACTGGTGATTCGTTTCTTATATGCTATTATACATGTTTCAGTGCCATTCTCCCGAATCAACCCACCCTCTCCCTCTCCCACAGAGTCCAAAAGACTGTTCTATACATCTGTGTCTCTTTTGCTGTCTCGCATACAGGGTTGTCATTACCATCTTTCTAAATTCCATATACATGCATTAGTATACTGTATTGGTGTTTTTCCTTCTGGCTTACTTCACTCTGTATAATAGACTCCAGTTTCAACCACCTCATTAGAAATAATTCAAATATATTCTTTTTAATGGCTGAGTAATACTCCATTGTGTATATGTACCACAGCTTTCTTATCCATTCATCTGCTGATGGACATCTAGGTTGCTTCCATGTCCTGGCTATTATAAAAAGTGCTGCGATGAACACTGGGGTACACTTGTCTCTTTCAGTTCTGGTTTCCTCAGTCTGTATGCCCAGCAATATAGTGAAAATGAGTATACTACCCAAAGCAATTTATAGATTCAATGCAATCCCTGTCAAGCTACCAACGGTATTTTTCACAGAGCTAGAACAAATAATTTCACAATTTGTATGGAAATACAAAAAACCTCAAATAGCCAAAGCCATCTTGAGAAAGAAGAATGGAACTGGAGGAGTCAACCTGCCTGACTTCAGGCTCTACTACAAAGCCACAGTCATCAAGACAGTATGGTACTGGCACAAAGACAGAAATATAGATCAATGGAACAAAATAGAAAGCCCAGAGATAAATCCACGCACCTATGGACACCTTATCTTTGAAAAAGGAGGCAAGAATATACAATGGAGAAAAGACAATCTCTTTCACAAGTGGTGCTGGGAAAACTGGTCAACCACATGTAAAAGAATGAAACTAGAACACTTTCTAACACCATACACAAAAATAAACTCAAAATGGATTAAAGAGATAAACATAAGACCAGAAACTATAAAACTCTTAGAGGAGAACATAGGCAAAACACTCTCCGACATAAATCACAGCAGGATCTTCTATGACCCACCTCCCAGAATATTGGAAATAAAAGCAAACATAAACAAATGAGGCCTAATTAAAATTAAAAGCTTGTGCACAACAAAGGAAACTATAAGCAAGGTGAAAAGACAGGCTTCAGAATGGTAGAAAGTAATAGCAAATGAAGCAACTGACAAAGAACTAATCTCAAAAATATACAAGCAACTCCTGCAGCTCAATTCCAGAAAAAAGTAACTAGACTTTTGATCTGTGTCTTGATTCACCCAAAGTATCACCATTAGCTTCGTTTCTGTGTTTGAAGATGATACCCAGGCAGTAGATTCATGAAGTAATTTCATTCCACCTGTGTACATCCCAGGTTCCCTCTCTGCTCACATGTCCCAGGTCCTGTTACTCTAAGACACCCCTTTTGTTTTGGATTTGATTGAGAGAGGCTGCTGTTGGGTGGGGGAACAAGGGAGTGAGCCAGCCTAGCAGAAAAGAGGAAGTCACTCAGTCATGTCCAACTCTTTGTGACTCCATGGACTTTAGCCCACCAGGTTCCTGTGTCCATGGAATTTTCCAGGTAACAATACTGGAGTGGGTTGCCATTTTCTTCTCCAGGGGATCTTCTGGAGATCCCAGGCATGGAACACGGATCTCTTGCATTGCAGGCAGATTCCTTACCATCTGAGCCACAAGGGAAGCCCAGCCTAGCAGAAATTGGGCTTTATTCTCTTTTTGTCCTTGCCTCCTTTGCCTCAATTCATGGGAATTAGAGTAAAGAGGAAAATGTAGTGGATACAAATAGGATTTGAATTCATGGAATAAACAGCTAGTAAAAATAAGACCCCAAATGAGGTAAATAGCACCCTAAGCTTCCTGGTTACTCAGGAAGTGGCCACAAACTCAACGGTGGCCACAGGACTGGAAAAGGTCAGTTTTCATTCCAATCCCAAAGAAAGGCAATGCCAAAGAATGTTCAGACTACCACACGATTGCACTCATCTCGCATGCTAGCAAAGTAATGCTCGAAGTTCTCCAAGCCAGGCTTCAACAGTACATGAACCGAGAACTTCCAGATGTTCAAGCTGGATTTTAAAAGGGCAAAGGAACCAGAGATCAAGCTGCCAACAACCGTTGGATCATTGAAAAAGCAAGAGAGTTCCAGAAAAACATCTATTTCTGCTCTATTGACTATGCCAAAGCCTTTGACTGTGTGGATCACAACAAACTGCAAAATTCTTAAACAGATGGGAACACCAGACCACCTGACCTGCCTCTTGAGAAACCTACATGCAGGTCAAGAAGCAACAGTTAGAACTGGACATGAAACACAGACTGGTTCCAAATAGGGAAAGGAGTATGTCAAGGCTGTATATTGTCACCCTGCTTATTTAACTTATATTCAGAGTACATCATGCAGGGAATTCTGGATTGGATGAAGCACAAGCTGGAATTAAGACTGTCAGGAGAAATATCAATAACCTCAGATATGCAGATGACACCACCCTTATGGCAGAAAGTGAAGAAAAACAAGAGAGCTTCTTGATGAAAGTGCAAGAGGAGAGTGAAAAATTTGTCTTAAAACTCCACATTCAGAAAATCAAGATCATGGCATCTGGTCCCATCACTTCATAGAAAATAGATGGGGAAACAGTGAAAACAGTGAGAGACTATTTTTGCGGGGGGTGGGGGGGGGTGGGCTCCAAAATCACTGCAGATGGTTACTGCTGTCATGAAATTAAAATACTCTTACTCTTTGGAAGAAAAGCTATGACCAACCTAGATAGCATATTAAAAAGCAGAGACATTATTTTGCCAACAAAGGTCCTTCTAGCCAAAGCTATGGTTTTTCCAGGAGTCATGTATGGATGTGAGAGATGAACTATAAAGAAAGCTGAGCGCTGAAGAACTGGTGCTTTTGAACTGTGGTGTTAGAGAAGACTCTTGAGAGTCCCTAGGACTGCAAGGAGTCCCAACCAGTCAATCCTAAAGGAAAACAGTCCTGACTGTTCATTGGAAAGAGTGATACTGAAGCTGCAACTCCAATACTTTGGCCACCTGATGTGAAGAACTGACTCTTTTGAAAAGACCCTGATGCTGGGAAAGATTGAAGGCGGGAAAAGGGGATGACAGAAGATGAAATGGTTGGATGGCATCACTGACTTGATGGACATGAGTTTGTATAAGCTCCGGGAGTTGTTGATGGACATGGAAGCCTGGCGTGCTGCAGTCCATGGGGTCACAAAGAGTCAGATACAACTGAGTGACTGAACTGAACTGAATGGGGCTGCATGACATGATTTTAATTTTTTAATATTTAGTTTTAAGTCATCTCTTTCACTTTAGTGTTACTACCTGATAAAGCCTTAGATGATGGTTAGCATTCTTTTAGAAATAAATTATTTGAAAATTAAGGTATGAACATTTTTTATATACATAATGCTATTGTGTACTTAGTAGACTACAATATAGTAGAAACATAACTTTAAAAAATAATTTTATTTATTTTTTGTTTATACTGGTTCTTTGTTGATGCTCACTTTTTCTCTAGTTGCAGTGAGCAGGGGCTATTTTCCAGTTGCAGTGCATAGCCTTCTCATGGCAGTGGCTTCTCTTCTTTTGGCTCCCTGGCTTTAGGACATGTAGGCTTCTGTTGGGGGCCGGTGTGAGGCACTCCGCCCATGGCAAAGGTCATGAGGAAGGAGGCTCGACATACGCAAAGGTGGGATCGAGCCTCAGGAGTCCCCCTGGAAATCCTCGAGCATCTACCCCCATAACCAGAGCCTGCCTGCTTTACTACTTTATGCTCGCACCTACACCTCTGACTTTACGGGGGGCTGTCCCCCACCACCTCTTTTGGAGAAGGAGTTAACCTAGTGCCCCAGTTAATAAAAACTCCTGGGCGTGACAAGGGTTTTAACCTACAAACTCCTCAGAAGGTTCTCTGGCCTGCCTGACAGGCTTGTCCGGCCACATGTGATTGCTCACAGCCTCCCAACCGTGAGAGGCACAAGATGCTTTAAACCTTCTAAAAACAGGTTCCTTAGAAAAGTTAGAAAGCTATTAGTATAAGTATAATGGGCTGATTAGAAATTGTATTGGTGAAGGGTTTTTCATTTGTTGAGCCAATGTTTGTTGCTAAGTCTCCATATCCCCTGCCCTTAAACACATTAATGAATATATAGAAGAGATAAGTATTAACCTTTGATATTAATCACGTTAGACCTTAGGCTAAGTAAATTCTTTCCTTAACTAAAACCCACTACACCCTCACCCTATAGGAATGTAACTTTATTTGAGTGGCGTCTGTTTTAAGAATAATCACCCCTGGAGAAATAAGTGTCCTGGTTGACTGACCGCTGTCACAAGGAGAGGGTCATAAATTGTCAGCAGGCCCCCTGGCCAGAAGATGATGTAACACCCCTAAGACCTCTGTATACATTTGTATGAAGCACCTGAGTTTGATAAAAGTCAGGACTGCTGACCCCGTGTGACTTTTGCATAACATCTCAGTGTATAAAAGTAGACCATGGAAAATAAAGAATTGGGATCAGTTCCTCGAAAGACTGGTCTCCGCATGTCTCTCTCTCTCTCAAATTCTGGCTGAGTCTCTATCTGGAGCGCAGAACCCACCATGCTTACTAATTATGCCTGGGCTTCTAAGATCCGACCGGGGAGGCCTCAGTGTCTCCTCTCCTTCGGGAGAACAGAAGGACGCCTGCGGCCTACGTAAGTGGTGCAAACTTCTTCTTTTTTTTTTTTTTTTTTTAATTTTATTTTATTTTTAAACTTTACATAACTGTATTAGTTTTGCCAAATATCAAAATGAATCCGCCACAGGTATACATGTGTTCCCCATCTTGAACCCTCCTCCCTCCTCCCTCCCCATTCCATCCCTCTGGGTCGTCCCAGTGCACCAGCCCCAAGCATCCTTCTTGTCTTGAAGTTTTATTGGTCTCCGGTGTAAACCAAGCTACTCAGCCTCTTTTCTCCACTGAATTTTCCTACTGAGCTATCCTCATTCTATTACTCTTTATATCTCTAATTAATATCTAAATGAAGCTATTGTATCCTGATCCTCACCGACGCCGTCCCCACTTCGAATAGCCTGGATCAGCCGGGGCTGGACCCCGGCAGGCTTCAGTCACTGTGGTACATGGGCTTAGTTGCTCTGCATCATGTGGATTCTTCCAGCATCAGGGATCAAACCTGTGTCCCCTGCATTGATAGATGGATTCTTTACCACTGAGCCACCAAGGAAGCCCCTAAATATAACTTTTATTTGCAAAGAGAAACAAAAAAGTTCATGTAACTTCCTTTTTTGTGTGATATTTATGTTATTTAGGTGTGTGTGTGTGCTCAGTCACTTGATCATATCTGACTCTTTGTGACCTCGTGGACTATAGCTCACCAGGCTCCTCTGTCCATGGGATTTCCCAAGCAGGAAACTGGACAGGGTTGCCATTTCCTTCTCCAGGGAATCTTCCCAACCCAGGGATCAAATCTGTGTTTCTTGCATTGGCAGGCAGATTCTTTACTGTTGTGCCACCTGGAAAACCCTGATTATTGAGGTGGCCTGTAACCAAATCCAAAATATCTTTGAGGCCTGCCTGTACACAGAACATCGGTTCAGTTCAGTTCAGTTCAGTTGCTCAGTCATGTCCGGCACTGTGTCCCCATGGATTGCAGAACCCCAGGCTTCCCTGTCCATCACCAATTCCCAGAGCTTACGTGAACTCATGCCCATCGAGATGATGATGCCATCTAGCCACAACACAGAACATAGGAACCACATATATACACACTACAATCTACCTATGTGCAGAGAATAGCCAATCTATATTATATAAAATAGGGCTTAACATAAAGTACAAAATGTTTTATAGACATTGTGTTATCTTTGTAAGATAAAATTTGCTAAACCACTTTTCTTACATTTAATCTCTATAAAGATAAGTTCTTTTTTGAAATGTCATGATTGATTTTACAGGCTAAGTTTTGAAACTTTAGAGGTATTCAAATGATAAAATATAAAGTTCCCAGCATTCTGAGTATAGTACTCAGAAAGATTTAGTTTTTCTCTGTTTAAAGCCATGAGTTTTAAATTTTGGATGAATTAATTTACAAATGATGGAAAACATGCCTTTACAACCTCATCAATTCCAGATTCCTAAATAGAGATGAAATCATTTCTTGGGAAGCTTCCTTCAAGGAATCTGCAGTTGGGCTAGCTCATTGGTAGCAAAGGGCAAATTTCAGCATACATATTTGAATGCAGTTTTATTCTTCACCAGCATTCTACCTGTGCTATATTTATTTTTTACTGTTATTGTTGTCGGAGAAGGTGATGGCACCTCATTCCAGTACTCTTGCCTGGAAAATCCCATGGACGGAGGAGCCTGGTGGGCTGCAGTCCATGGGGTTGCTTGGAGTCGGACACGACTGAGCGACTTCACTTTCACATTTCACTTTCATGCATTGGAGAAGGAAATGGCAACCCACTCCAGTGTTCTTGCCTGGAGAATCCCAAGGACGGGGGAGCCTGGGGTCGCACAGAGTCGGACACGACTGAAGCAACTTAGCAGCAGCAGCAGTTATTGTTAAACCTGTTGTTGTTTAGTCGCTAAGTCATGTCTGACTCTTTTGTGACCCCATGGACTGTAGCCCGCCAAGGCTCCTCTTTCCATTGAAATCTCCAGGCAAGAGTACTGCAGTGGGTTGCCATTCCCTTCTCCAGGGGGTCTTTCAGATCCTGGGATTGAATTCGATTCTCCTGCACTGGCTGGTGTATTCCTTACCGCTGAGCTACCAGGAAAGCCCCAATCTTATTGTTGGTACACTTAATGTCTCTCTGCTTTGGTTTTAATGACTAGCATGACACTTGACATGTATCTTTCCAAAGTGCAATTCCAAGTATTAATTTGTTAATAAAATGCCTTTTGAAGTGCTCTGATGAAATGTTCCATATAAATAGCAAATGTTTGTGTTGGCATTGATCTCATTAAGTGCATTTTATCTACTAGCCACTGTCTTTTAAGACACTGAGATCTGCATTTTATAATTTTAAGATGTTTCCTTTCAAGATAGATCATAATTAAGATATTTAATATCAGAAAGTGATTTAGTTTTTCTACCCAGTTTTATCTTAAATAATACACCCCTGAGAAAGTGAGCACTTGTTTATGTATAATACTTCTTACTTGACTTATTGACATCTCTGTAAAATTAGCCACATAATTCTGAAGCTGAAATTACTTGGGCAGTAGGAATAAGGTTAATTTAAAAGCTGACTTCTTATGGACCATTTAGGAGATTGCTGGATTTTCACTCCAGCAGATTGTCATCTTTAACTTCTTGGAACCAGTGGGTGTCTTAACCAGGGAACAGCTGTCAATGTCTGAAATTTTTGATTGCCACAATTTGGAGCATGCTTCTGGTATCTAGTGGGTAGAGTTCATGGTTACTACCAACATCCTACAATATACGGTATAGCCCTCCATCCCTCAACAAGGAATTATCTGGCCCAGAATGTCAACAGTGCCATAACTAAGAAACTTATATACTACTGTTTATATAGAACTTTTCAATTTAATCTTCAACAATCAGGATTTCTCCCAGGTCTGTTGCATCCTGTTAATTCTTAATCTCTCCTGTATCTCTTTACAGCTTGGCATTGTGGGAAGAACAGGAGCTGGAAAAAGTTCCCTTATTGCTGCACTTTTTAGATTGTCAGAACCTGAAGGTGGCATTTGGATTGATGACATCTTGACAACCAATATTGGACTTAACCATTCACGGAAGAGTATGTCAGTTGCACCTCAGGTATGCACATTAGAACATTCTCACATGTTCTTTTAATAAGGCACCCAAGTTTACTTGTTTTTAATTTGATTATTTTTTTTTCAAGTTACATGAAATGATTAATCCTTTTCCCCCTCAATAAAGCATATTTTTAGCAGCAGGTATTTTCAACAGACACTTTCATCAGACACCAGGTTTTGGTTCTTTGTTCATTCATTAGTTTTGTTTGCATGTGATTTAAGGACTTACTGAGATAGATTTCTGGACTTAGAGTTCCTCAGGTTTCATGGTTTTATTCACTGATAACCACATAATTCTGAGAACAAAAGGACTAATGATTTGTTTAGCACTGGAGAGATTCCTATAGGGAAACACGAATTTTAAGTGTCTTACAGGAGGAATTTTGCTCTGGAAACAAGGACATCTTTTCAAAGGTGACTATCTCCCTGGAGGGTGCTTTGGGAAACTGTGGGGCTTTGAGAATTTCAGGGTATATAGATGCTTTGGAGAGACTTTTAAAATTTGGCTATTAGTAAGTAACTTTCACCAGGGCATCAGTACAGAAAAGTAAGGAAGAATATGGAACTCAGAATTCCATCTCTGTGCACCTCAGTTTTCTCTCTTACAAGGCAGCTAGCAGTACAAACCCCTGGAGCTGTTGTGAGGACAAAATAGGTAAGTGAGTGTGAAGTGCTTCACACAGACCCAAAACATAGATGCTGTGAGGATGGAGCATTGAATTGGCCATCTCTTCCTGAGTGCTGAGTCTGTTTTCTTTTTTTTCTGATTCTTAAAGTATGACTTTCAGAGATTGTTCTGGAGACTGGGTTATATGCACAGTAGAAGTGCCTGTCTTTCCTTGTGGTTCATCCACTCAACATAATTCCATGAGTATTTACTGAGCAATTACTGTCCTCCAGGTACATAGCCAAGGGCAACATAGGCCCTATGTGTCCTCAGCTGCCATCCTGCCCTTTGCTTTGACAGACTTACCAATTTTTTGTTTTGAGTTTTTTTTTTTTTTTTAATACTGTACAATTCTCCAGAGAAGCTCAGGAAAACACAGACATCATAGGAAATGAGAAACACAGACAGGAAAGGAGAAAAATGAACCAGGCAAATGTGATTCCTGGAATGTGGGTATAATGAGCTCTGGAATGCCTGTTTATTAGGGAGCATATATAATATGGTACCCAAAGGGAAGGAGAGTGTGGATTTGAGTCTTACAACTGAGTACAACTGTTGCTACCTACCCCTGTCCTCTAAAATACCTGGAATTAGTATAAGTAGTTTTAAAATCAAGATATTCTTTTCAGAATACAGTGAGATTACACCTCACACCCCTTAAGATGTCTACTATCAAAAAAGAAAGAAAAATAATAACAAGTGTTGGCAAGGTTGTAGAGAAATTAGATTCCTGCTCATTGCTGATAGGAATGTAAAATGGTTCAGCCACTGTGGGGGGGGCGGGGAATGGTGGTTGCTCAAAAGATTTAAAAATAGAATTGTCATATGATCTAGCAATTCTCCTTTAGGATTTCAGCCCAAAATAATTGAAATAAAGATCTTGAAGAGATACTTGAAGAAGTCTTGAAGAGATGCATATTCATAGCAGAATTATTCTTAATAGCCTAAGGGTTGAGGGTCCCAGGGGTCCATTGACAGATGGATGGATTAGCAAAATCTAGTACATGTACATACCATGAAGTACTATTCAGCCTTAAAAAAATGAAATTCTGACACATGCTAAAACACAGATGAACCTTGAGGACATTGTGCTAATGAAATAGGCCAGTCACAAATGACAAATGCTGTATGATTCTACCGATATGAAGTACCTAGAGTAGTCAATTCATGGAGATGGGAAGTAGAGTGATGGTTGCCATGAGCTGCCAGGAGCAAGGAATGGAGAGTTGTTGTTTAATGGGTACAGAGTTTCAGTTTTGCAAAATGAAAGGAATCTGTGACTGGATGGTTGTGATCCAGATTCACAACAATGTGAATGTATTTAATACCACTGAACTGTTTACTTAAAAATGGTTATGCTAGTAAATTTTCTGTGTGTTAATATTTGACCACAATTAAAATTTTTTTCAAAGATGTCCTTTTTAGGAAAAATGGAAAGAAATTTTTAGTATGTAAAATGCCTGTATTTAAAGATTCCCACTGGCTATTAGATTCATAACTTAGTTGTTACAGTAGAAAATGAATAAGTTTAGATTACCAAGTTTTATATTTTGGAATGTGCCAAATGAGATTAGTTTGCAGAAATAATGGGTCTGTCTGTAAAATCCTTTTGTATCATTGGATGAAAGTATTTAGAAATGTGCTCCACATTATTTTTAATGGAAAAGGTTGTGTGGCTATATACATAAAAGAACTCTATAAATAAAGAAGTAATGGTAGATGGTCTTGGCTCTGCAGGTAATGTTTGGAAACACATCTGAGAAAAGATTAAACATCCTTCATCACCAGGTTTTGGTTCTGTTCCATAAGTTTCCACCCTACTTTTGAGCATGTTCTATGGGCTTCCCTGGTGGCTCAGACAGTAAAGAATCTGCCTGCAATACAGGAGACCCGGATTCAATACCTGGGTCGGTAAGATACCCTGAAAAAGAAAATGGCTTCCCACTCCAGTATTCTTGCTTGGAGTATTCCATGGACAGAGGAGCCTGTGGGGCTACAGTCCAAATCAGACATGACTGATTTCACTTTCACTTATATACACACTCCAGAGAACATGCTTATAAAACAGTGCTAAACTTTCTATCCATGTTGTTGCTGCTGCCTGCCAAGTTGCTTCAGTCGTGTCCGACTCTGTGTGACCCCATGGACTGCAGACTACCAGGCTTCTCTGTCCATGGGATTCTCCAGACAAGAACACTGGAGTGGGTTGCCATTTCCTTCTCCAATGCATGAAAGTGGAAAGTGAAAGTGAAGTCACTCAGTAGTGTCTGACTCTTAGCGACCCCATGGACTGCAGCCCACCAGGCTCCTCCATCCATGGGATTTTTCGGGCAACAGTACTGGAGTGGGGTGCCATTGCCTTCTCCCATCCATGTTGTTAATGATCATCAAATATTTATTTTTCCATTTTATATTTATTTGTCTCCAAGGTGCAGTGTTGATTGATTAAAGAGAGAGAATTTGGAGAGAACTTTCAATGTGTAAAAGTTCCCAGGAAATCATTCAGGAGGCAGCCAGGTGTAGAATATTTAAGAGTGTAGACCAAGTGTCAGTGTGACCCACAGTTTTATTCCTGCTCTGCTTCATACAGCTGTAGGACTTTGATGAAGTCACTCGGCTTTCAAGTTTCAGCCTCCCCCTCCTTAAACCAGATCTGCAAATTACTGCTTCACAAATTTGTTGTGAAGATGTAACTGGTGAGGAAATGTTCGTGGCCTGTGCTTGGTTTTTGGGAAAGCTCAGTCAATAGTAACTATTGTTATTCCTATAGATTGGGGGACTGGCCTTTTGGGTATTAGTCTACATAAGTAAAAAGAGTAACATGTTCTGAAATGACTTTGCTCTTTAATTTCTGTTTATGTTGTTATGGTTCATTGTGATTTTCTTTATATTTATTGTTTATAATATAAACCAAATTATTTATATAAATTTAAAGAGTGTTAGTTGTTCAGTTGTGTCTGACTCTTAGTGACCCCAGGGAGTGTAGCCCACAAGGCTTCTCTGTCCCTGGAATTCTCCAGGCAAGAATTCTGAAGTGGGCAGCCATTTCCTTCTTCAGGGGATTTTCGAGACCCAGAGAATGAACCCTGGTCTCCCGCATTGCAGGCAGATTCTTTGCCATTTAAGTCAAAGAATAAAGCACAAACCAAATCAAACCAAAACAACAAAAAACTACAGTAGGAATTTTGTGAAAAAGCATAACAGAGTAATATATCTAATGTTTTCTACCAAGAGTAAGAAGAGAGAATATTGTTTGTTTGTTTGTTTCAGTATTTTGATTTGTGGCTCCTCTCCCAGCAGCTTCTTTCCTGACCACCACTGAATACACACTCATACTTTCCAGTCCATGATGAAGACCTCTGGCATTTTTATTTTTTCTCAGCTCTCCCCACATTCTTGACTATTTTTATCCTCTCCTAGAGGACAGAGCCTGAATCTCTCATTTCTGTTCCTCTAGTGCTTGTTTTAGGCTCTGACAAGTTACACAAGCGGAAAAGATGATGGCACCCCACTCCAGTACTCTTGCCTGGAAAATCCCATGGACAGAGGGGCCTGGTGGGCTGCAGTCCATGGAGTCTCTAGGAGTCGGACACGACTGAGTGACTTCACTTTCACTTTTCACTTTCATGCATTGGAAAAGGAAATAGCAACCCACTCCAGTGTTCTTGCCTGGAGAATCCCAGGGATGGGGGACGGGTGGGCTCCCGTCTATGGGGTCGCACAGAGTTGGACATGACTGAAGCGACTTAGCAGCTTAGCAGTAAGTTACACAAGTATTAATAATAATTCCTAACATTTGTGGAATCCTCACTTCATGGCAAATAGATGGGGAAACAGTGGAAACAGTGACAGACTTTATTTTGGGGGGCCCCAAAATCACTGCAGATGGTGACTGCTGACATGAAATTAAAAGACGCTTACTCCTTGGAAGAAAAATTATGACCAACCTAGACAGCATATTAAAAAACAGAGACGTTACTTTGCCAACAAAGGTCTGTCTAGTTGAGGCTATGGTTTTTCTAGAAGTCACGTGTGGATGTGAAAGTTCGACTGTGAAGAAAGCTGAACGCTGAAGAATTGATGCTTTTGAACTGTTGTGTTGGAGAAGACTCTTGAGAGTCCCTTGGACTGTAAAGATATCCAACCAGTCAATCCTAAAGGAAATCAGTTCTGAATATCCATTGGAAGGACTGATGCTGAAGCTGAGACTCCAATACTTTGGCCACCTGATGCGAAGAACAAACTCGTTGGAAAAGACCCTGATGCTGGGAAAGATTGAAGGCAGGAGGAGAAAGGGGACAACAGAGGATGAGTTGGTTGTATGGCATCACTGACTCAATGGACATGAGTGTGAGTAAACCCTGGGCGTTGGTGATGGACAGGGAGGCCTGGAATGCTGCAGTCCATGGGGTCGCAAAGAGTCAGACACAACTGAGCAACTGAACTGAACTGAACTAACACATTTTAACCTCTTTTCCTACCATTTCTTGTTTAATTCTCACACTTCTGTTGTTATCCTTACCTGTCAAATTTGAAAATAGAGGTTCTGGGAGCTTATGCCTTTTAATAAGTAAGGGGCCAAGCCTGGACACAAATTTTGTGTGTGTCTATTTATTTTTTTTAATTGAAGTACAGTTGCTCTGGTGGCTTGGTGGTAAAGAATCTCACTGAGAGTGCAGGAGACATAGGTTTGATCCCTGGGTTGGGAAGATCCCGTAGAGAAGGAAATGGCAACCCACTCTAGTATTCTTGCCTGGGAAATTCCATGGACAGAGGAACCTTGTGGGCTACAGTCCATGGGGTTGCAAAAGAGTAGGACACAGTTTAGTGACTGAAAAACAACAGCAACAAAGCCTGCTTATCTGAACAGATCTTGAAAAACAGATTTCAAAACCTCTGAATGATTCTCTAAACCTAGAACCCCTTATGATAGTGGCACAAATAAACTGTTTTCAGATGAAGAGGGATTCCATGAAAATTCAGTATTTATGATTACAGCCCAAGTGTTGGTACAGATCAGCAGTCATCATCTTTCTCATGTTTAAACAGATTCATTTTTTAACATTTTTTAGGCTTAAAAAAAAAAGCAAAAGCTAAGTGTTTTTTAAACAGCTTACTTTGCTCTTTTGGTATTTTGATTCCATGAGTTTTCTTCAATAGGTTGAAGGGTGAACCAGAGCTCGCTCTCTAGACTTCTCCATGATTACCAGCTTTTCTCCCCACCCCTACCCAGCCCCACACCTTGTTTTTTTTCTTGAGAACAAAACTGAGAAGGAGAATACTAGTAAGGAAATATAACTGGATTCTAGCCTAATGTAGTCAGCCCTTTGTTTCTTAACCTGAAGTCTTCATTAAATCCCTTGAAAGTGGCTCCCTGGAGCCCCTGAAACAGGACTTTTCATGACTTAAATTCTTCTTCCTTTGTTGGAAAACAATGTATTTTTCTTCGGAATATGGATGATGATCAGACATTCAGTCTGATAATTCAGACATTCAGTTCAGTTCAGTTCAGTTCAGTTGCTCAGTCCTGTCAGACTCCTTGGGACCCCATGAATTGCAGCACACCAGGCCTCCCTGTCAATCACCAACTCCCGGGTTTTACTCAAACTCATGTCCATGGAGTCAGTGATGCCATCCAGCCATCTCATCCTCTGTCGTCCCCTTCTCCTCCTGCCCCCAATCCCTACCAGCATCAGGGTCTTTTCCAGTGAGTCAACTCTTCACATGAGGTGGCCAAAGTATTGGAGTTTCCACTTCAGCATCAGTCCTTCCAATGAACACCCAGGACTGATCTCCTTCAGAATGGACTGGTTGGATCTCCTTGCAGTCCAAGGGACTCTCAAGAGTCTTCTCCAACACCACAGTTCAAAAACATCAATTCTTCAGTGCTCAGCCTTCTTCACAGTCCAAATTTCACATCCATACATGACCACCGGAAAAACCATAGCATTGATTAGATAGACCTTTGATGGCAAAGTAATGTCTCTGCTTTTTAATATGCTGTCTAGGATGGTCATAACTTTCCTTCCAAGGAGTAAGTGTCTTTTAATTTCATGGCTGCACTCACCATCTACAGTGGTTTTGGAGCCCAGAAAAATAAAGTCAACCACTGTTTCCACTGTTTCCACATCTATCTGCCATGAAGTGGTGGGACCGGATGCCATGATCTTAGTTTTCTCAATGTTGAGCTTTAAGCCAACTTTTTCACTCTCCACTTTCACTTTCATCAAGAGGCTTTTGAGTTCCTCTTCACTTTCTGCCATAAGGGTGGTGTCATCTGCATATCTGAGTTTATTGATGTTTCTCCCAGCAATCTTGATTCTAGCTTGTGCTTTTTCCAGCCCAGCATTTCTTATGATGTACTATGCATATAAGTTAAATAAGCAGGGTGACAATATACAGCCTTGACATACTCATTTTCCTATTTGGAACCAGTCTGATGTTCCATATCCAGTTCTAACTGTTGCTTCCTGACCTGCATATAGGTTTCTCAAGAGGCAGGTCAGGTGGTCTGGTATTCCCATCTCTTTCAGAATTTTCCACAGTTGATTGTGATCCACACAGTCAAAGGCTTTGGCATAATCAATAAAGCAGAAATAGATGCTTTTCTGGAACTCTCTTGCTTTTTCAGTGATCCAGCAGATGTTGGTAATTTGATCTCGGATTACTCTGCCTTTTCTAAAACCAGCTTGAACATCCAGAAGTTCATGGTGCATGTATTGCTGAAGCCTGGCTTGGAGAATTTTGAGCATTACTTTACTAGCGTGTGAGATGAGTGGAATTGTGCGGTAGTTTGAGCATTCTTTGGGATTGCCTTACTTTAGGATTGGAATGAAAATTTACCTTTTTCAGTCCTGTGGCCACTGCTGAGTTTTCCAAATTTGCTGGCATATTGAGTGCATCACTTTCACAGCATCATCTTTCAGGATTTGAAATAGCTCAACTGGAATTCCATCACCTCCACTAGCTTTGTTCATAGTGATGCTTCCTAAGGGCCTCCTGACTTCCCACTCCAGGATGTGTGGCTTTAAGTGAGTAATCACGTCATCGTGGATATCTGGGTCATGAAGATCTTTTTTGTATAGTTCTTCTGTGTATTCTTACACCTCTTCTTAATATCTTATGCTTCTGTTAGGTCTGTACTATATCTGTCCTTTATTGTGCCCATCTTTACATGAAATATTCCCTTGGTATCTCTAATTTTCTTGAAGAGATTGCTAGTCTTTCCCATTCTGTTGTTTTCCTCTATTTCTTTGCACTGATCACTAAGGAAGGCTTTCTTATCTCTCCTTGCTATTCTTTGGAACTCTGCATTCAGATGGGTGTATCTCTTCTTTTCTGCTTTGCCTTTCACTTCTCTTCTTTTCAAAGCTATTTGTAAGCCCTCCTCAGACAGCTGTTTTGCTTTTTTGCATTTCTTTTCCTTGGGGATGGTCTTGATTCCTGTCTCCTATACAATGTCATGAACCTCTGTTCATAGTTCACTGGGCATTCTGTCTATCAGATCTAGTCCCTTAAATCTATTTCTCACTTCCACTGTATAGTCATAAGGGATTTGATTTAGGTCATACCCGAATGGTCTCATGATTTTACCTACTTTCTTCAATTTAAGTCTGAATTTGGCAATGAGGAGTTCATGATCTTAGCCACAGTCAGCCCCCCATCTTGTTTTTGCTGATTGTATGGAGCTTCTCCATCTTTGGCTGCAAAGAATATAATCAATCTGATTTCGGTGTTGACCATCTGGTGATGTCCATGTGTAGAGTCTTCTCTTGTGTTGTTGAAAGAGGGTGTTTGCTATGACCAGAGCGTTCTCTTTGGCAAAATTCTATTAGTCTTTGCCTTGCTTCATTCTGTTCTCCAAGGCCAAATCTGCCTGTTACTCCAGGTGTTTCTTGACTTCCTACTTTTGCATTCCAGTCTCCTCTAATGGAAAGGACATATTTTTTTGGGTGTTAGTTCTAAAAGGTCTTGTAGGTCTTCATAGAACCATTCAACTTCAGCTTCTTCAGCATTACTGGTTGGGGCATAGGCTTGGATTACCATGATATTGAATGGTTTGCCTTGGAAATGAACAGAGATCATTCTGTCGTTTTTGAGATTGCATCCAAGTACTGCGTTTGAACTCTTTTGTTGACCGTGATGGCTACTCCATTTTTTCTAAGGGATTCCTGCCCACAGTAGTAGATATAATGGTCATCTGAGTTAAATTCACCCATTCCAGTACATTTTAGTTTGCTGATTCCTAGAATGTCAATGGTCACTCTTGCCATCTCCTGTTTGACACCTTCCAATTTGCCTTGATTTGTGGACCTAACATTCCAGGTTCCTATGCAATATTGCTCTTTACAACATTGGACCTTGCTTCTATCACCAGTCACATCCACAACTGCGTATTGTTTTTGCTTTGGCTCCATCCTTTCATTCTTTCTGGAGTTAGTTCTCCACTGATCTCTAGTAGTATATTGGGCACCTACTGACCTGTGGAGTTCCTCTTTCAGTATCCTATCATTTTGCCTTTTCATGCTGTTCATGTTTCATTCAGACATTACAGGATTTAAAAAAAAGATGGAAACCAAGATTAAAAGTGACTTCAGGTGATTTTCTTATTCTTAAATCAGGGAGATAAGCTTCCTCTTAAGAAAGATCCTCAGATTAGATATGATAATGTAGCTCTTAGGAATAAGCAGCAGTAGCTTCTGTGAGGATATACTATAGTGGAGGGCAGATTCCTGGTTTGGGACTGAAAGGATTATCTGCTTTGTTTATAACCACTTGTATGGTTTTGCCTTCATCTCAGGGTGTGTTAGGCCTCTGAAAGTTAATGAGTAGGATTTCTTTGTAAGATAATGAGGGTCTTGTCTTCCAGCAGCAGACATAAAAGGTCCACTAAGGTTGCAGCTTCCAGTCTTGCAGTTGTGCCAAGGGATTATCAGTTTACTACAGTAAATGCTGATTCAGAGTTGCCATTATTGGGTCACATGCCTAATATGAATTTATGTTGAGTAACAAAGGAAAAAATTACAACTGAATATGGCACTCTAGGATAAAATTTTAAAAGTATGAACTTTAAACCATGATGAAAGACAGTTTTGAAACTAATGCTCCATTTAAAATATTATATTAAATAAGAGTATTTTTCTCCTAACTCTGCAGTGCCAGCTAAGCTTTATTAAGTGAGGTTTAGTTGTATACCTTCAGAAAAAGTATACATGGGCCAATAAATTTGGTGTTTATTTACACATAGGTTGTACATCCTGCCATAAATCTCTACAGTAAAGTGTTCTGCCTGCTGCTGCTGCTAAGTTGCTTCAGTCGTGTCCAACTCTGTGCGACCCCATAGACAACAACCCTCCAGGCTCCCCCGTCCCTGGGATTCTCCAGGCAAGAACAATGGAGTGGGTTGCCATTTCCTTCTCCAATGCATGAAAGTGAAAAGTGAAAGTGAAGTTGCTCAGTAGTGTCCGACTCTTAGCAACCCCATGGACTGTAGCCTACCAGGCTCCTCCATCCATGGAATTTTCCAGGCAAGAGTACTGGTGTGGGGTGCCATTGCCTTCTCCGGAAGTTTTCTGCCTACAGATATTTAAAATGTTTATTTATTTATTTGGCGGCACTGGGTCTTTGTTGCTTTGAGCTGGCTTTCTGTAGTTTGCAGTGAGTGGGGGCTACTCTTCATTGTGGTGCACAGGCTTCTCATTGCAGTGGCTTCTCTCATTGCAGAATATAGGCTCTAGGCCAGTGGGCTTCAGTAGAAGTGTGCAGGCTCTGTAGTTGTGACTCGAGGGCTCCAGAGCATGGATTTGGTAGTTGTTGCATACCAGCTTAGTTGCTCCACAGTATGTGGAATCTTCCCAGACCAGGGATCGAACCTGTGTCCCCTACACTGGCAGGTGGATTCTTAGCTACTGTACCAAGAGGCAAATCCCTTACAAACATTTTTACAACCCTTATTTATCAGATTAGTTTACTAACTTCATGATTGGAGGTAGTCTTCCCTTATAGCTCAGTCTGTAAAGAATCTGCCTGCAGTGCAGGAGGCCTGGGTTCAATCCCTGGGTTGGGAAGATCCCCTGGACAAGGAAATGGCAACCCACTCTAGTATCCTTGCCTGGAAAATCTCATGAACAGAGGAGCCTGGTGGGCTGCAGTCCATGGGGTCACAAAGAGTCGGGCACAACTGAGCAACTAACACTTACTTACTTACTTTAAATAATAAGTATCTATCAGAAATAAGGGTCATTCATTTGACCTTTATCTGCCCTTGCAGTATGTGTTTGTCAGCACTTTTATTACCTTTTGAAGATAATATAATGGTTTCTTATTTGGCAAGTGATGAAAGTAGAGTGAGTAGAAATCAAAATGAACACCACACATGAAATACATGACCTATTATAACAGACATTGTTCACAAATTGCCTGCTGACTTTAAAGAAAAATGTAGGTTCAGTCAGTTAATGTTGTAATAAATCATTCTTTTCATTCAACTTTTAAATGAAATTTTGTTGCTCTTGTTGTTCAGTCACTAAGTCATGTATGATTCTTGGCGACCCCATGAACTGTCGCTTGCCAGGCTCCCCTGTCCTTTACTATCTCCTGGAGTTTGCTCAAATTCATGTCCATTGAGGTGATGATGCTTTCTACCTGTCTTTATTCTCTGCTTACCCCTTCTTCTTTTGCCTTCAATCTTTTCCAGAATCAGTCTTTTCCAATGAGTTGGTTTTTTGTATCAGATGACCAAAGTATTGAAGTTTTAGCATGTCATATATTTGACATATCATAACAGAAATATTCTTACTTACTAAAATATGTTTTTCCACTAATACTGCTAAATGAACGCTCATAATTTCCCAATATGTCCTTTTAGACTGACAGCATAGACTTAAGTGAGGACCCTTATTGCAATATGAAATGGTTAAACTTAGTTTTTTTCTTTTTATGACAATCAGCAGTGGATTGGTGATACTTAGCAGAAACTCCTTAAGGCCTACACAGTGTTTGAGGTCTCTGATTAAAGCTCAGCATGAAACAGCTGGTGTTGTTGGTCAGGGACTCAGAAGTGAGGGCTCCTCTTTTTGCAAAGAATGTCACATTAGTCCCCCAGAGTTTGGAGAGTTTCATCCCCTTCAAGGAGCTTCCTATAGGGAAGAAGGTGAGGAAGGTGACAACAGAGAGAGCCCTGATTATGAAATAAGTGACTGAACTTTTTTTCATACTCACATAGATTTATTACAGTAACATGTAAGCAAAAATTACTGCCATGTAAAGATTTCTAAATTTTGAACTCTCGTAACTAATGCCCACCCATTAAAACTTGAATTTAAGTCATTTAAAAACATCTACAGCTTATAAAGATGAATAATTACATGAAAACACTCCTCCACCATTCAAATTTTAGAACTATCAAACTATATAAAAAAGTTGAACATTGCTTATATAAATAAAGCATATAACCCTTCTTTTTAAATTGAAGTTTAATTGACTTACAATATTGTGTTAGTCTCAGATGTACAGCAAAATGATTCAGTTACACATATGCTTTTTTTCAGATTCTTTTTTTAAATTTATTTTTAATTGGAGGATAATTGCTTTACACTGTTGTGTTTGTTTCTGCTGTACAACACCATGTATCAGCCATGCTGTTATTTTTGTTGTTGTTCAGTTGCCAGGTCTTGTCCAACTCTTTGGGACCCTACAGACTGCAGGATGCTAGGCCTCTCTGTCCCTCACCATCTCCCAGAGTTTGCCCAAATTCAGGTCCATTGAATCGGTGATGCCATCCGACCATCTCATCCTCTGTCGCCCCCTTCTCCTCCTGCCCTCAATCCTGTATCAGCCATATATACACATGTATCCCCTCCTTCTTGAGCCTCCCTCCCCCATCCCACCATCCCGTCTCTCTAGGTCATCATAGAGCTTTGAGTCGAGTTCCCTGCACTAAACAGTTGCTTCCCACTATCTTATACATGGTGGTATACATATCAATACCACTCTCTCAATTTTTCCCACCCTCACCTTCCTCTTCTGTGTATCAACAAGTCTGTTCTCTATGTCTGTGTCTCTCTTCCTGTTCTGCAAATAGGTTCATCATATCATTTTTCTGGATTTCATGTATATGCATTAATTAATACATTAATTATTATAAATTACATGTATTAATTATGCAACATACGCATTAATTAATACATTTGTTTTTCTCTTTCTGACTTACTTCACTCGGTGTAACAGGCTCTAGATTCACTTAGAAATGAACTCGTTCAGTTCTAGTGAGGTGAGTTCACTAGAGCTCACTAGAACGCATTCCTTTTTGTAACTGAGTAATAATATTCCATTGTATATATGTATCACAACTTCTTTATCCATTCATCTGTCCACCTGAAACCTAGGTTGTTTCCATATCCTGGCTATTGTAAATAGTACTGCTGTGAACATTAGGGTGCATGAGTCTTTTTGAAGTAGGACTTTCTTAGGATATATGCCCAGTAGTGGCATTGTTGGGTCATATGGTAGTTTTATTCCTATATTTGTAAGGAATATCCATACTGTTCTCTTGGAGAAAAAGATAACAACCCACTCCAATATTCTTGCCTGGAGAATCCCATGGACAGAGGAACCTGGTGGGGCTACAGTCCATGGGGTCACAAGAGTCAGACACCACTTAGTCACTAAACCACCCCTACCACCATACTGTTCTCCATAGTGGCTGTATCAGTTTACATTCACAGGGCTTTCCCGGTGGCTTAGTGGTAAAGACTCTGCCTGCCAGTGTGGGAAATATGGGTTTGATCCCTGATTTGGGAAAATCCCACATGCCACAGAGCAGCTAAGCTTGTGCACTACAACTATTGAACTTGTGCTCTAGAGACTGTGCCCCGCAACTGCCGAGCACAGGAGTTGCAACTACTGAAGCCCATGCGCCTAGAACTTGTGCTTTGCAGCAAGAAAAGCCCCTGCAATGAGAAGCCTGCACATTCCAACTAGAGAATAGCCCCTGCTTTCTGCAGCTAAAGGTTTGGTGGACACTTCAAACCTTAGACCTCTTACAGGATGTAAATTTGCTCTATGAGAGAAACCTGAAGGAAAAACTATTCAGGTCACATAAGCTGTGATGGGCTAAGAAGAAACATTCTTGTCACTGTTATAAGCAAAGAGACCCCATCTCACGTCTCCCAGCTGGGCTCCAAGCTGGCTTATTAACCTGGCCTCTTTCCGTCCCTTTACAAATTTGAGAAAACTGTTAGATTGTGAAGGACAGGGAATCCTGGAGTGCTGCAGTCTGTGGGGTTGCAGAGTCAGTCATGACTGAGTGACTGAACAACAAATCTCCTCAAACACTAGTCCTTCAAGAGTCCCTCCTTCATTTTGGGGCCCAGAGGTGGAGGAGAGTCAAAGGAAAGGGAGAAATATTGGGGACCAGCCTCCCCTTGTTGGGCCACGTCATTTGTCTAAACCTCATGAAGACAGCTAAAGGGAGAGAAATAGCCTGTTTGTTGGAAACTTAGAGTTGATAATTGCAAAAATTAAGAATTTTTTTTTATCTGAAGTAAAATAATTATTAGTCCACTGACAAGGAACTTTTACCATTGCTTAGATACTTGGGTAGTCTTTGATCCTAAATTTCAGAGTTTTAAGGGAGACTTTAAATTTGGGTCTCAGTATTTTTCAGTTCAATACAATAATCATTTTGAAACGTCCTGTGACCAGTGATTTTCAGTGCTTTGGGGGAATGTTGGCCACTTAATTAACTTTGTGCAAATGAAACTCCCTTTATAATGTCTTTTGAAATTTAGATTTTGTTTAGGGATATGTCTTTTTTGGTGACATGCCCTGTGTCTTCTGCATCCATTTTTCTCTCATCAGACTTTAAGACAATAAGGAAAGAAGGTACAGGAGGCTCTCTGAGTGTCATTTTTCTTCATGGCTGGAGAAAAGAAATCCCTGTCTTCTGCATCTTTCTTCTCTGGCTTTTGTGAAAGGAGGAGGCAAGTCCGCCCCAAGGCCAGGCGGGATTTGAATGTGGGGATTCTGAGCAGTTCCGGGCACTGTGGAAGCGTCAGGTCTCCTCTTGTACCCACACGTGTGCCTCCCCTTGTCCTGTCTCCTTCACTGAAAGGAGCCAGTTGGGCTCCTCTCTGTTGCTCATATTCTGTGGCCTGGCTTACTAGAGCCTTCCAGTAGAAAAATGTAAATGGTCTACATGAGCTTTTGTACAAGATTCTCTCTTGAAACCCAGAAAGGCATATATTTCCAGATTAATTTACTTGTGGCTCCTCCTGATGCAGATGAATAGGAAGAACTATTTCAATGAAAATAATTTTATCCTGGCTCATGTCACAATGGGTTTCAGGTCATCCTGACATTGCAGTTAGTAATGAGGTTCTGTGAGGCAGGTCATCCTGACGCACAGGTGAGAGAACATGGGAATCACCTGGTGCAGAATCAGCGATCTCTCCAAGGACAGAGAAGCCGCAGGCCCCAGGAGCTGACGTTCTCTTTGCATGTGTAGGGATGTTCCATTCATGCATGTGGAGAGAGTCCCCCGTCCCAGAAGGTTGTTTGACTAGCATAGAAAATAGCCTACTTTATTCTTCAGTGCAAATGTGAAAAAATTTAACAATTTTGCTTCGAGGCACAAAATTCAGCTTGTGCTGAATCATTGTCTTGGTATTTCCCAGTATCATGCCAGGATTGACAGTTAATTTACATAAATATTGATGTAAAGTTTCTCATGTAATTATATCCTCAGTTTGTGTATGTCTTTAAGCAGACATTTATTACCAGAATGGCAATTTAAAAAATAAAATAAAATTTTCCTTTCTCTTCTTCAGTTTTTTTTTTCCTTAGGATGAAAATACTTCTTCAACACTTTCTTCTCTTAGTGTTTAATAATCCAGAGGATAATGTGTAGCACACTTCATACAATGGAAAATTACTTTAGAGATACTGTTTTGTAAACATACATTTGCAACTTTATTGTTAATAATTGCAGAGAATTTTGATATTTTATATTTTCATTTTTTTCTATAAACGTTGGTTTAAAATGAAAAGAGATTATAGTAATAACATTTACTATTCTGCGGTATTTAGGAACCTGTTTTATTCACTGGAACAGTGAGGAAAAATCTGGATCCCTTTAATGAGTATTTGGGAGAAGAACTGTGGAATGTCTTGGAAGAGGTAATTTATGTAATGTAATTAACTTGTTAGCATCAGTATCTGTGTGTGTACATTTGTAGCATTGCAGGTAATTAAGGGAAGCTTATCACTTGAGCTAACTTTGTTTACTTTCTAAGAGAACAGTGATGAAATGGGTGCACTTAAAATGTGTGTATTGATAATGAAAACCAACAATATAATGCCTCATGTTTTCATTTTAACTTTTTGTATAGAACCCCAAGCCACTAGATACATTATTTTGTCCTTAGCAGAGCACTAAACTAGACATTAAAACTGTGGGATCAAATTCTATTAGTGACCTGCTGCTGCTGCTAAGTTGCTTCAGTCGTGTCTGACTCTGTGCGACCCCATAGACGGCAGCCCACCAGGCTCCCCCGTCCCTGGCATTCTCCAGGCAAGAACACTGGAGTGGGTTGCCATTTCCTTCTCCAATGCATGAAAGTGAAAAGTGAAAGTGAAGTCGCTCAGTCGTGTCCAACTTTTCGTGACCCCATGGACTGCAGCCTACCAGGCTCCTCTGTCCATGGGATTTTCTAGGCAAGAGTACAGGAGTGGGGTGCCATCGCCTTCTCTGATTAGTGACCTAGTAAATTAATTATCCTAATTGCCCACCAATGTTCATTTTTTTCCTCTAGCCTTAGGGGATATCTAAGTGGAAACGATACTTTTTCATTATTAACTGAAAGATAAACAAGATCATACCAATAAAATACTATGGAGTTTCATAAGAAAGTGTTTATAAAGGTAAATTATATTAGTGGAATGTGATGACGATTACTTATTGACGATTATATCATTTTAATGCTGCAGCATGAATGCAAGTAACAGAATCCTGGAGTTTTGGCTTAGTTTTTATATGGATAGGCTAATTTCTAGAGTATTTTCTGTTATTTGTATCATGTTTCTCCTTGCTCTACTTCATTGAATTTTCTTACCCTTGCATGAAAAAATTTTGACTATTGAGTTGCTGTTGGCTTGTATATTTTAATACTAGCTATTTTGTGTATTAGCCCTAGTTTTGCAAATTGATTCTACTGATAACAGAAACTCTAGACTTCTAAATCATAGACAGACTTCTAATTTCTCATAGGACCTAGCTCAGTCTTTTGCTTTTAAAAAGTAGCACTTAATAAATAGGTACTAGATGTTTGTTTGATGTCTACATTTCAGAGAAGTATGGCTTATTTCTTTAAAAAATTTTGTGTTACACAAGTCCAGCATTGATAGTATCTCTGTTAGGACACAAGTAGGTCTTATCACATAGGAAACTAAGATACAGAAATATGGGCATCAGCAGCCTGTGTATCAGGAACCTGTGGTTCAGTTCTTGCTGTGGGACAGCTCACATGTCCATTTCCTGAGGCCTTTTATTAGGTAAACGGGCTCCCCCTTTACTTCCTTTATTGCTGGTCCTGCTCTAGTAAAAGCTTTTCCCCATCAGTTGACTGCATTTCCCTGTCTCCTACCAGCCTGCACCAACCTTTCTTTTTGAAAAGTAAGAAGGTTCCATGAAATATGGGAACCATCTGACATCTGTATTAACCTCCTGTGAGAGGCATTGGCACCTACTAGATACACTACACAGTGCGTTACTTTAAAAATGGTAATGATGATAGAAATAGGGTACCTTATAAGTTCAGTTTATTATTCTTCAGTTTTGCTATAATCTCATATTTCCCAAACTCAAAAATGATCTGAAGTAGTCTATATTGAGATGTATAGTTTTCAATAGTATTATTAGCTCCATTTTTCTTAAATTAAAAATTTTTATGTGCTTTCCACAGTTTACAATGTGATGTTGTGATATTCTGGAGCCAGTTAATTGTTATAAGAATATAATCCTTTTACACATAATAATAGTGTTATATGTAAGCTGTCTATATGGATTTACTTTCTAATTTATAGGAACAGATATGTCACAAGATTAGATTCACTTCTGCCTTTACACAGTGAACAAATATCTCTGAGAACTTCTTAGATAGGCATAGTTTCAGATTTTGGGTCTATCACAGTCATCAAGAGATACAATCTCTATCCTTTTCAAGGACATTCTCTTGTGTAATCTAACACAATTATCTCAAAAAAAAAATAATATTATACTATCATCTAATGTGTTCAGATTCTCCAGTTGTAACTTTTAATTATTATTGTCTACTGTCTCTGTTGTCCTTTTCTTCCATTCTAATACTTTATACCTTGATTTTATGATTACACTACAGAGGGCTTTGATATTCATATTGTTCTCATAACCATCCCTGATTCATAAATAAATAGAGAGTCTCAGAAAACAGTATTTTATGAAAAACATTTCCCCTTACAACTCTTATTCATCATGAAGCAGATATGGACAACCTGAAGGAGAAGGGGAAAAAACAGATTAGTTGTATGATGTCATCCAACTCAGGAGTAAATATGAGATTATTTCTTCAAACTCAGGATGTCAGTCTTAACAAAGACCAATCACTTGCACCACAGTCCAAATCTTACCCTTTAGAGTTTGTACACCTTTTATGCTGACACTAAATACCAATACCATATTTAATCCTAACTCAGAATTCTGCTTTCTAAGGACTGGACTCCATCAGGAGCACAGTTCAGGATCACATTCATGGAAGTGCTCCAGCATTTAGGATATCACAAAAATGCTACTCATTCACCCTCGGTGTGTTGTTGTCTGACATTGTAGTATGTCAAATAACTTTTTGGCCATCAATCTATTGGTTTCTTAATTTGAAGTGTATTTCTTCTTTGTTCTTTAACTTCAAGTACAGCCTGAGTTTGCTTCTTGCTCCATTGTATTTCTCCAGAATTCATTGAACTGACCCCTACCATCAAGTGTATTTTCAGATTATATTTGGTGGTTAAAGCTTTGTGTTTTTAATCTTATGAATAAAATTTTTTGAAGATAGATTAATATAAACATCACCTATATCCATATTGTGGGGGAGATAAGATGTAATATTGTATCTTGTTTCTTGTGAGTTTTCATTCACTGAAAGACATCTATGATATTGAAGAAAATGCACTTGACCGGTCCACCATTTATCGGATTAAACGTGGGAAAGGTTCCAGGATTACTAAAGTATTAGATGGAGTTTTCCATTGTTTAAATTTGTATTATTTTAAACATTACAAAATTTTAAAGGTTTTGTAAAATGAATAAAAATATATCTTTAGAGAAAAAAACTTTCTGTAGTTTTTTTAAGTTTCCTTTTAGTGTACCAACTCCTATGCAAAATGTACTTTGGTAAAGTTGATTCAACCATAAAGATCCTTTTAGATTTTCTGTTTAAGCCACATTGGGAGAAATAGCTTCAATTTTTGAGAGACTTTCTGAACTAAGTCCTAGGTGGGGGTTGTTGGTGGATGGCCTGTGGCAGGGATCGGGGACTTTGAAATCTTTCTGTCCTGACTTGACTCTACCCACCATCTTTCTCAGTGAACACTAATTGGAAACAGCTCTTCCCATCACCTGGCTGTACATACAAGATACACAAGAAGTTGGGAGGACTTCAAAGCTCTAATGTCTAAGAGGTTTGTCTATTTCAGCAGCAGTTTATTTAGGAAAATGTTCTTTCTGTATCCACAGGTACAACTTAAAGAAACCATCCAAGGTCTTCCTGGTAAAATGGATACTGAATTAGCAGAATCAGGATTGAACTTGAGTGTTGGACAGAGACAACTAGTGTGCCTTGCCAGGGCTATTCTCAGGAAAAATAAGATATTGATTCTTGACAAAGCCACATCCAATGTGGATCCAAGGTATGGAGCTGAGGTCCATGAAACCTGGAATCCAAATTGTAAATGTGGTAAATGGAAAACATTTAGTGATGCTGAGAAATGTTTCTATGCTCTCTTTGGCCCACAGATATCTCTTAATAATATTATTCCAAACAAAGGAAAACAAGGGAAGAAACCAAGAAAGTTATATGCTGTTAATGTTGTTATGCAATTTCAAGGGAAGACTGTTTTCCATCATTTTATAAAAAAATAGTAAATTTCTAAATAGAGTTTTTATACTTAGTTTTTTAGGAACAAGATTATATGTTAAAGTATTGATTTTTAATTTTTAACTCTTTAGTCTGCTTTTCCTGTCTTCACTGAAGTATATCAATTTCTCTGATTCCAGAACAGATGAGTTAATACAAAAAAAAATCCATGAGAAATTTTCTGAGTGCACTGTGCTAACCATCACACACAGGTTGAGCACTGTTATTGACTGTGAATGGATATCGGTAAGACCCTTACCATATCGGTTCTTTCCATTTATATTCAACTTTTTAACTGATCCTTCCTTGTAAAACTTGATAGAAACCTCCAGTAATTTAATTTTCTCCTCTCATTCTTGAAAATAACTCAAGTACTTAACTTTACTTTCAAAATGTGCTATTAGATAATATATCCAATAACCTTATATTTTCATATAATATTCTTATATTTGAATTGTCATTTTTTAAGATGTCCAGCCTTGAAAATATTCCAAACCCAAGTTATAGCTCCATATTTCAAGAGGGTAGATCACAGTCATTTTCACTGTGTCACAGTTCTTTCAGCATTGTTTGATTTCCTTAATGAAAAAATTAACCTCTTATTTAGATTGCCAGGATATTGTTGACTAAGGTAGCAGAATTTTTCAGCTCTTGCTGTCAGAAGGGAGTCCGTGAGAAGAAAGGGCCTCGTGAGAAAAACAGTATTTCAGCTGAAAGGACTTAATATAGGAAATTTCCTACATAAGAATTAGAGGCTAGAAAAAGGAAAGGAAGCACTAGGGTAATGGTTTTAGGAAGCAGCTATCATGTCCTAGAACAGATTTCCAGACCTAAGAACTCAGAAGAGAGGCCCTACAGCTGGTGCTCAAGCCTCCAAGGAGAGGTCACTGCCTAGTTGCTGGTTGTATGTGCTGAGGAAGCAGGATGGGGCTATTTCTCCATGTGCTAATAGAAGCTCTGAGCTGGAGTCAGGTCCCACTGCTGAGGTGACGCTGCAGGAACAGCCAAGTCAGATTGATTAGCTCTGTCCCACTGTCAGTCTCCCTCTAGTGCCCGCTTACTGGCAAAACCTAAAAAAAGGCCAGCTTGCCAAAGAGCCTCTGAAATGTGACTTGCAGAGACCCAACCTATGCATCACAGGTGAGAGTTTAGAAAGGAAGGCAAATCAAGGCTGAAAGACTGTAGATAAACAACCAACAAGTCTCTTACACAGTAGATCCAGGCACTGCACATGCAGTAGGCTCCAAGCTTTGGTCTTTGGACATCTGTCTAGTATTTCCCTCCAGATTTGATTGGCTCTTTCCTCCCAGTAATTTATTATTTCCTTCCTTATCTTCTTTTCCTTCCTCCCTCTATTCCTCATCTCTTTTCATCTTCTTTCTTTGTTGTTTCCCTGTTTCTTGATGAGTTTCAGTAAATGTTAGACTGTGGCTTTATAAAATAATATAGAAAACATGGTTTGTCACTCAGTCATGTCTAACTTTTTGCAACCCCATGGACTGGAGGCCTCTCTGTCCATGGGATTCTCCAAGGAAGAATCCTGGAGTGGGTAGCCATTCCCTTCTCCAGGGAATCTTCCCAACTCAGAGATTGAAACCGGGTCTCCTGCATTGCAGACAGATTCTTTACTGTCTGAGCTACAAGGGAAGTCAGTCCCAAATGAATGCAAAATATATTTAGGCATTTTGATGGTCCATACAAAATTGATAATAATCAATAATTAACAGTCAGTAACATCCAAACTTCCTTACATCTTATGATAAATTAACTGTCTTTTTTGACTTCTTGGAGAGTTTCTGGAATATCACACCCAGCCTCCCACTTCACATGCATTGTCAGATGTTTCATCAGTGGGGGCATTGAGTAGGTATCAGGCTGTCAGCATTGAAGCAGTGCCTGTAGCCTCACTCGCCAAGCTGGACATACATAGAAGTGAGCTCCAGAGCGTCCGACAATAGGAATGGGGCATTCCCAACCAAAGGGATACTCTAGGCTCCAATAGGGTAGCCAGTTGTCTGGACTAGAGCAGCTCAGCAGGAAGCTGACTCCACCTGCAAACTTTGATGAGGGACTGGGTTAAATCCCAAGGACTTCCCTGTAGCTCAAATGGTAAAGAACCTGCCTGCAATGCAGGAGACCAGCATTTGATCCCTGGGTTGGGAAGTTCCTCTGGAGAAGGGAATGGCAATCCACTCCAGTATTCTTAACTGGAGAATCCCATAGACAGAGAAGCCTGGTGAGCCCCAGTCTGTGGGGTTGCAAAGAGTCGAACATGACTGAGCGACTAACACACACACACAGGACAGTAGCTCAAATTGCAGAAATGTTTTTTAGCACCTGGTATTCTTAGACCCTCATTTTGTGTTCTTGAATGCTAATTGGAAAAGTAGCCTCTCATTTCTACTTTTTCCTTGTTGCTTTGTTGTTCTTGTCTCTTAACACTGTAAATTTTGAAGACTGTCTCCCAAAGCATCCTTCTTCTATAATAAATAAATGATGCTGTAAAATTTACCTGTTTCAAGCCCTTTGTCAGACCTTAGAGGTAGCAGCAGAAAGATAGCTTGATCTATCTCAGTTAGGGGTCTGTTCAAATAAATTCTTTGTTCCTAAATGTACCCTGAGGCTTTATTTTTGGTTTTTGGTATTCCAGCATTAATAGTAGCAGATTATTTTTATTATCTAATTCTTAGAAATAATGTCACTTTGAAATGTGTGATTGGTTAGGGAAACAGTGTGGAAAGACAGAATTTGGAAAGCCTCTCTGCTGGTCAGTCCTCAGTCTTATCTCTCAGGACCTGATTCACAGATGCAAACATCTGTATCCCCTGAACCAATCAGCTTTGTTTCTGTTTTCAGAGTGTTTTCAATGTATTTAATGCTTTACTTACTCATGTGTGTTACTTGCTCAAATCAGATCAGTCGCTCAGTCATGTCTGACTCTTTGCGACCCCATGAATCACAGCACGCCAGGCCTCCCTGTCCATCACCAACTCCTGGAGTTCACCCAGACTCACGTTCATCGAGTCAGTGATGTCACCCAGCCATCTCATCCTCTGTCGTCCCCTTCTCCTCCTGCCCCCAATCCCTCCCAGCATCAGAGTCTTTTCCAATGAGTCAACTCTTCTCATGAGGTGGCCAAAGTACTGGAGTTTCAACTTTAGCATCATTCCTTCCAAAGAAATCCCAGGGCTGATCTCCTTCAGAATGGACTGGTTGGATCTCCTTGCAGTCCAAGGGACTCTCAAGAGTCTTCTCCAACACCACAGTTCAAAAGCATCAATTCTTCAGCGCTCAGCCTTCTTCACAATCCAACTCTCACATTCATACATGACCACAGGAAAAACCATAGCCTTGACTAGATGAACCTTTGTTGGCAAAGTAATGTCTCTGCTTTTGAATATGATATATAGGTTGGTCATAACTTTCCTTCCAAGGAGTAAGTGTCTTTTAATTTCATGGCTGCAGTCACCATCTGTAGTGATTTTGGAGCCCAGAAAAATAAAGTCTGACACTGTTTCCACTGTTTCCCCATCTATTTCCCATGAAGTGGTGGGACTGGATGCCATGATCTTAGTTTTCTGAATGTTGAGCTTTAAGCCAACTTTTTCACTCTCCACTTTCACTTTCATCAAGAGGCTTTTGAGTACCTCTTCACTTTTTGCCATAAGGGTGGTGTCATGTGCATATCTGAGGTTATTGATATTTCTCCCGGCAATCTTCAATATACAGCCTTGATGAACTCCTTTTCCTATTTGGAACCAGTCTATTGTTCCATGTCCAGTTCTAACTGTTGCTTCCTGACCTGCATACAAATTTCTCAAGAGGCAGATCAGGTGGTCTGGTATTCCCATCTCTTTCAGAATTTTCCACAGTTTATTGTGATCCACACAGTCAAAGGCTTTGGCATAGTCAATAAAGCAGAAATAGATGTTTTTTCTGGAACTCTCTTGCTTTTTCTATTATCCAGTGGATGTTGGCAATTTGATCTCTGGTTCCTCTGCCTTTTCTAAAGCCAGCTTGAACATCTGGAAGTTCATGGTTCACATATTGCTGAAGCCTGGCTTGGAGAATTTTGAGCATTACTTTACAGTCGTATCCAACTCTTTGTGACCCTATGAACTGTCACTCAGTAGGCTCCTCTGTCCCTGGGATTTTCCAGGCAAGAATACTAGAATGGGTTGCCATTCCCTTCTCCACAGGATCTTCACAACCCAGAGACTTAACCCAGGTCTCCCACGGTGCAGGCAGATTCTTTACCATCTGAGCCACCAGGGAAGCCTATCTCCTGGTAAATTTCTGTAACCTCAAATTTTTCTCAATTGGTCAGTGTCTTTGAACAAATCTTTAATGTGGTTTAACAAAGCAATTTACCGCCTGGTCCTTCCTCACCTTTCTAGTTTATTTCCCCACTCTTTTCCCTCCTTCCTTCACAGCCAAAACCACAATGATAGTCTTCAGTTGTCCAAATGCAGTTTTCCCTCTCTCTTGCAGTTTTGCCTTCTCTTGGCTGAGACTAAGGTGCCTGCAGTGGAAGTGGTGAGATGGTTGGGTTTGGGGGAGATGAGGAAGTGGGGCCAAGCGATGGATTCAACGTGAGATCTGAGGGGGAAGAGAGGATTCGATGCTGGTGTCTGGGTGTGGAGACTGAGCATCTGGGTGAATGGGGAAGATGGAGGGAGAAGGGAAATGGAAGGGTTTTCTTTGAAGTCTGTCACCTTTGCAATGACTGGACTTGTTTTGCATGATGACCTTGTCCTTCACTGTGAAGGGACCCTTCCCACTCCTGTCTTGGGAGTCCTTCAGTTTAGGGCTCCCTGATTGAGGTCATCAGTAATGTCAGAGGGAGGTCCCACCAGGAGATGTAAACTCAGCCACTTGTTTACATCTTGGTTCGAGCTGGTTGTGGTTGTTGACTGCTCTTGTAGGAATAGCAGGATTAGACCTTAGGACTAAGAGACATGCATCCCCCAGCTTCAGAGTTGGGGATTGTCCTCTGTGCTCCATCCACCCCAGGTGTAAACCTTATATTTTGTTCTAGAGCTTCTGATTACCAGTTGGTTTTCAATTCAGCAAATCATCACAAATAACAAATAATGTTTTTTCAAACCTTTGATTTTTGAATCAGTTTCTTTATTGCTTGCTTTAGAAATACAGGCATACCTTGTTTTATGGAAGTTCCCAGATAGTGCTTTTTTTTTTTTACAAATTAATGGTTTGTCCAGCAAGTTGAGAAAGTCTACAGGTACCATTTTTCCAACAGCATTTGCTCACTCCATGTCTGTCATCTTTTGGTAATTCTCACAATATGTCAAAGGTTTTCACTGTCATTACATTTGTTATGGTGATCTGTGATCAGTGATCTTCAGTGTTACTTGCTGAAGTCTCCAATGATGGTTAGTATTTTTTAGCAATTAATTTTTATTATTATTATTTTTCTTAAATTATTTTTTTAATGAAGGATAATTGCTTTACAGAATGTTGTTGTTATCTGTCAAACATCAACAGAATCACCCATAGGTGCACCCATGAGCAATAAATTATTTTTTAAATTAAGGTCTGTACATTGCTTTCTTAGGCATAATGCTACTGCACACTTGCTAGGCTACAGTGTAGTCTGAACATTTATACACCCTTGGAAACCAGAAATTTTGTATAACTGACTATTGTGATATTCACTACATTCTGGTGTTATGGAACTAAACCCCCCAAATCTCTAAGGGATCCCTGTACCTCTTTCCTTTCCGGAAAGCAGGTGACTGTCTGTTCTGAAAGCTTTAATGTGGACATAAGACGAGTCAACCTGCTGCAAAACCTGACGCTCCAGAGGACAGGCAGCCAGCCTGAGGGAGGGGCTGGGGAGGTGACAGATGTTGATGAAGGGCATAACCCACAGGATTGTCACTGTGAACTCCTGTGGTTATAGGTGCTGAAGGTGTTGTTGTTTAGTTGCTAAGTTGTGTCTGACTTTTGTGCCACCCCATGGACTTATAGCCTGCCAGGCTTGTCTGACCATGAGGATTTTCCAGGCAAGAATACTGGAGTGGGTTACCATTTCTTGTAACAAATACATTTTGTTGCACTGGTGAATATATATGCACAAAGACAGATGGGTATGTTTTTTGTTGTTGTTAAGTTGCTCAGTCATGTCCAACTCCTGGCGACCCCATGTACTACAGCACGCCAGGCTTCCCTGTCCTTCACCATCTCCTAGAGTTTGCTCAAACTCATGTCCATTGAGTCAGTGGTGCCATCCAACCATCTCACCCAGTGTCATCCCCTATACCTCCTGCCTCCAATCTTTCCGAGCATCAGAGTCTTTTCTAATGACTCAGCTCTTCACATCAGGTGGCCAAAGTATTGGGGCTTCAGCTACAGCATCAGTCCTTCCAATGAATATTCAGGGTTGATTTCCTTTAGGATTGACTGTTTTGATCTCCTTACAGCCCAAGGGACTCTCAAGAATATTCTCCAACACTACAGTTTGAAAGAATCAGTTCTTCAGCACTCAGCCTTCTTTATGGTCCAATTCTCACATTCATTCATGACTACTGGAAAACAAAAGCTTTGACTAGATGGATCTTTGTTGACAAATTAATGTCTCTGCTTTTCAATACACTACCTAGGTTTGTCAAAGCTTTTCTTCCAAGGAGCAAGCGTCTTTTAATTTTAAGGCCACAGTCACCCTCTGCAGTGATTTTGGAGCCCAAGAAAATAAAGTCTCTCACTGTTTCCATGTTGCCATAAAGTGATGGGACTGGAAGCCATGATCTTAGTTTTTGAATGTTGAATTTTAAGCCACCTAATTCACTCTCCTCTTTTGCCTTCATCAGGAGGCTCTTTAGTTCCTCTTCACTTTCTGCCCTAAGAGTAATGTTATCTGAATATCTGAAGTCATTAATATTCTTCCTGGCAATCTTGATTCCAGCTTGTGCTTCATCCAGCCCAGCATTTCACATGATGTACTTGGCATAGAAGTTAAATAACCAAGGTGACAATATACAGCCATGCTATACTCCTTTTCCAGTTTTAAACCAGTCTGTTGTTTCATATCCAGTTCTAACTATTGCTTCTTTTCCTGCATACAGGTTTCTCAGGAGGCAGGTAAGGTGATCTGGTATTCCCATCTCTTTAAGAATTTTCCACAGTTTATTGTAATCCACACAGTCAAAAGCTTTAGTGCAGTCAATGAATAAGAAGTAGATATTTTTTCTGGAATTCTCTTGCTTTTTCTGTGATCTGACTGATGCTGGTAATTTGATCTCTGATTCCTCTGCCTTTTCTAAATCCAGCTTGTGCATCTGGAAGTTCTTGTTTCACATGCTATTGAAGCCTAACTTGAAGGGTTTTGAGCATTATTTTGCTAGCATGTGACATGAGTGCAATTGTGTGGTAGTTTGAACATTCTTTGGCATTGCCTTTCTTTGGAATTGGAATGAAAACTGACCTTTTCCAGTCCTGTGGCCACTGCTGAGTTTTCCAAATTTGCTGTTATATTGAGTGCAGCACTTTCACAGCATCATCGTTCAGTATTTGAAATAGCTCAGCTGGAATTCCAACACCTCCACTAGCTTTGTTCATAGTGATACTTTTTAAGGTCATTTGACTTTACACTCTAGGATGTCTGGCTCTAGGTGAGCAATCACACCATCATGTTATCTGGGTTGTGAAGATCTTTTTTTCTATAGTTCTTCTGTGTATTTTTGCCACCTCTCCTTAATATCTTCTGCTTCTGTTAGGTCCATACCATTTTTGTCCTTTATTGTGCCCATCTTTGCAGGAATTATTCCCTTGCTATCTCTAATTTTCTTGAAGAGATCCCTAGTCTTTTCCATTCTATTGTTTTCCACTATTTCTTTGCATTGTTCACTTAGGAAGGCTTTATCTCTCTTTGCTATTCTTTGAAACTCTGCATTTAGATGGGTATATATTTCCTTTTCTCCTTTGCCTTTGGCTTCTCTTCTTTTCTCAGCTATTTGAAATGGTTTTGTTTACTGTAAGTAAATTAAGCAAAAGACTTGTTGGGTATCAACTGGCTTAGTTAATAGGTTTGTTTATATGTTGACTCTTCAAAGGGATTTACCAGCTTTGGTTCATTAAGCACCATTAATGTTTCAGAATTCTGTTTTATAAAGATGTTCTCTTAATTTTATTAAACATAATGGAGTCATAATGACAACTAATTTAATCATTCTTTTTGCTCCAAAACAGTGGAGCAAAACAGATAAATTAGAAATTCTCTGTCTCCTAAGACTCACCACTGTCTCTGCATTAAAAGGTGGGTTCTTCCTATGGTTTTAAGGATTTGCTGGGTGCTTATGACCTGTTTTCTCTTCAGCCAATAGCCCAGTTGTCCCCTCCCATCTCTCACACTCCAGTCTTCATATCACCTGCATTCTCCTTAGAAGCACAAGCAAAGGGGCACATGAAAATCTGCACTTGCCCAAACAGTGCTGTTGTGTGTGTTCAACATTTTCACCATCTGCAGTTATTCTTTGGAAATGAATGATGCAGGACCAAAACCAGGACCAGGAATCTCAAATTCTACCTCTTCTATTTGTAAACGATCTTATGCATATTCTTTACCTCTTTTCCTCAACTCAAACCTCTTCTAAGTATACTTTTTCCCAGATAAATCAAAACCAGAAACTGTTGTAATATACCCACCTGAAAAGCACAAAACAGCTTACACCTACCTAGAGTTTCACTTAAATTCTGTTTTTACCTTCATGGAATTTTTCTTTCATAAGCCTGCATGGATATAGTTATAACATTTCAGAAGAGAAACCTCCTTCAAAAACATGCCAAGTGTTTTCCTTCAAGTTTTTAGAGAAAAGATAACTAATGTGAAAGTTGAGAGCACAGTAAGGGAAAAGAAATACTTTATGAAGGTGGTGCTTACATGCAAAAGCAGAAGATTTGGGAGAGCAGTTATGGAGGTGACTATGACCCAGACTTCATCATTCCATGGGCAAGAAAAATGACTTATTTCAAGACCTAAGAAAAAGTTTTGAGTTAATGCCTGCCACACGGTCCAGCCTCTGAGAAAATCACAAGAACCCATTTAATTAAGGACCCAACTTCCAAGGTTGGACAACTGTCCCTGTGTCACCTGGCACTCAAAAGCAGAGGTCTAAGACTCAGATCTTCCCCTCCCCAGTCTATTTGTCCCTAATGGGATCTCCCTTTATTGTTTGTCACCATATTGAAAACTGTCTCTGGCATCTCTTTCTTACTAGGCTTTTCTTCCAGCCTCTCCTGCCCCCACCTTTCCCTGCAGCCACTCCATTATCAG
The DNA here is from genome assembly GCF_029407905.1 of Bubalus kerabau. NCBI lineage: Eukaryota > Metazoa > Chordata > Mammalia > Artiodactyla > Bovidae > Bubalus > Bubalus kerabau. The sequence continues at coordinate 74,437,890 of NC_073635.1, forward strand.
TGATAGCATCCTGCCAATGAAAACTAATTGGATTATCTTGCAGTGGCTCCATTTAATCTTTATGTGTAGGACAGCTACCTGGAATATCTGGCTGCATGGTCCTCCTGTGCCTCTCAACTCCCCCTCCTTTCTATCTCTTTTCTTCTTTATCTTTTCCAGTATTTGACATAAATTAGTTTGAAGCCTCCATCCTCAGCCCTGGTTTGTCCCTCCCTCATTTCCCCTCTCACTCTCCCTCTTGTCCATAGCCATCAACCTGAAGCATGTGGTCCTCCAGGTCTACATCCCTCATCCTATCATCCCTGTATCCCCTGCCTTAGCTGTTCCCATTCCAGCTGGACTCATCCTCCCCTTGATCTCACCCTGTAGTCTTGACAGATCACACCATTGGCCACTCACCCAGTCACACCCTGAATTTAGTTTCATTTGTATTGAACTTTCAACTGGCATGTACTGTGTGCCTGATACTTATCATGTACAATGCCAGGGCCCTGGGATGCATCAGTGAACAAGGAAAACTGTATAACCCTGTCCTTAAGGAGCTGCCAGGCTCACTCCAGTCCACTTGGCCCATGATAGTCACTGTGTCTGGAATGACCACTGTCCACCCATCCACCTTTGTTTCTGCCTGTTCATGCCTGTCCTTTCTTCAAGGCCTAGTTCATTGCCCTCTCTCCTCCTTGAAGCTCATCCTTAGAACCTCTGGTCAGAAGTCATTTCTTCTGTTACTAAACCCTTCTTGTTGTGCTTTTTTTCCTGCATGATAAGTACTTGAGGTTTTCTTCTCTCTTCTCTCAGTGCAGGCTCCATAGGAGCAGGGTCTGTGGCTTATGTGTTTTCATCTTCCACAGAATCTAGGAAAATGCCATCAGGGCACTTAAATGTGCAATAAATGTTTGCTGAATCAATTCAGAAATTAATGAAAATTTATTTAAGTGTTCCTCAAATGTGTTTTGGCCATGTGTTACTCCTGTTTATAAACATGAAATATAGTTGATTGACAGTATTTTGTTAGTTTCAGATATATAGCAAAATTATTCACCTAAATATTTTTTTAGAATATTTTCCATTATAGGTAATTATAAGATATTGGATATATTTCCCTGTATTATACATTAAGTCTATTTTGATTATCTGTTTCATTTATGGTAGTTTGTATCTATTGGCCCTATAGTTCCAATTTCTATGCCCCCTCCTTTCCTCTTTGGTAACCGTGAGTTTATATTCTGTCTGTGAGTCTATTTTGTATGTAGATTCATTTGTATTATTGATTAGGTTCTACATATAAATGATATCATATTTGTCTTTCTCTGTCTGATTTACTTCACTTAGTATGATATTCTCTAGGTTCACCTGTGTTAGTGAAGATGGCAATATTTCATCATTTATTATGGTCTGAGAAATATTCCATAGTACATGTGTGTGTGTGTGTGTGTGCACGTGTGTGTGTGTGTGTGTGTGATTTTCTTAAACCAGCCATCTGTTGATTAGCAATTAGGTTGTTTCCATATTTTGGCTATTTTAAGTGCTACTGCTGTGAATGTTGGGGTGTATGTATCTTTTTGAATTAGCGTTTTTGTATTTTCTAGATACATGCCCAGTATTGAGATTGTTAGATCATATAGTAGCTCTATTTTCAGTTGTTTCAGAAATCTCCATACTGTTTTCCAGTTATATTCCCACCAATAGTGCACCAAGTTATTTTCCCACCAATAGTGTCAAAGGTGTATACTTTTCTTCTCACCCTCTATAGCATTTGTCATTTGTAGACCTGATAAAGATGGCCGTTCTGATCCATGTGAGGTGGTACCTCATTATGATTTTGATTAACATTTCTCTGATAATTAGTGATGTGGAACATCTTTTCATGTGCTCGTTGGTCTTCTGTATGTCTTCTTTGGAGAATGTCTATTTAAGTCTTCTGTCCACTTTTTGATTGGGTTATTGGTTTATTGATATTGAGTTATATGAGATGTTTGTATATTTTAGATAATAACCCCCTGTCAGTCACATCATTTGTAAATATTTTATCTCATTCCTTAGGTATTGTCTCTTCATTTGGTTAGTGTTCTTTGCTGTTAAAAGATTATAGGTTTGATTAGGTCCCATTTGTTTACTTTTGCTTTTTTTCTTTTGCTTTGGGAGACTAAGAAGCTATTGCCATGATTCATGTCAAAGGGTGTTTTGTGTTTTCCTCTAGTTTTATTGTATCCAGTTTTATATGAGGTCTTACACCATTTTGAGTTTATATTTGTATGTGGTTTATTTTCTATGGTTGTACATATACAAAAAAATTAGTGTGTTCTAATTTCATTTATTTCCATGTAGGTGTCCAGTTCAGTTCAGTTCAGTCACTCAGTCGTATCTGACTCTTTGCAACACCATGGACTGCAGCATGCCAGGCTTCCCTGTCCATCACCAACTCCTGGAGGTTACATAAACTCATGTCCATCAAGCCAGTGATGCCATCCAACCATCTCATCTACTGTTGTCCCCTTCTCCTCCTGCCTTATATCTTTCCCAACATCAGGGTCTTTTCCAAGGAATCAGTTCTTCACATCAGGTGGCTGAAGTATTGGAATTTCAGCTTCAGCATCAGTCCTTCCGATCAATATTCAGGACTGATTTCCTTTATGATGGACTGGTTGGCTCCTTGAAGTACAAAGGATGCTCAAGAGTTTTCTCCAACACCACAAGAATTGGTACTCAGTTTTCTTTATGGTCCAACTCTCATATCCATATATGACTCCTGGAAAAACCATAGCTTTGACTAGATAGACTTTGTCACCAAAGTAATACTTCTGCTTTTTAATATGCTGTCTAGGTTGGTCATAACTTTTATTCAAAGGAGCAAGTGTCTTTTAATTTCATGGCTGTAGTCACCATATTCAGTGATTTTGGAGTCCCCCAAAATAAACTCTGTCACTGTTTCCACTGTTTCCCCATCTATTTGTCATGAAGTGATAGGACTAGAGGCCATGATCTTAGTTTTCTGAACGTTGAGTTTTAAGACAACTTTTTCACTCTCATCAAGAGGCTCTTTAGTTCTTCTTTGATTTCTGCCATAAAGGTGGTGTCATCTGCATATCTGAGTTTATTGATATTTCTCCCAGAAATCTTGATTCCAGCTTGGGCTTCCTCCAGCTCAGTGTTTCTCATGGTGTACTCTGCATATAAGTTAAATAAGCAAAGTGATAATATACAGCCTTGACATATTCCTTTCCCAATTTGGAACCAGTTTGTTGTTCTATGACCGGTTCTAACTGTTGCTTCCTGACTTGCATACAGGTTTTTCAGGAGGTAGGTCAGGTGGTCTGGTATTCCCATCTCTTAAGATTTTTCCGCAATTTGTTGTGATCCACACAGTCAAACGTTTTGGTGTAGTCAATAAAGCACAAGTAGATGATTTTCTGGAACTCTATTGCTTTTTCAATGATCTAGAGGATGTTGGCAATTTGATCTCTGGTTCCTCTGCCTTTTCTAAATCCAGCTTGAACATCTGGAAGTTCATCATTCACGTACTGTTGAAGCTTGGCTTGGAGAGTTTTGAGCATTACTTTGCTAGCATGTGAGATGTGTGCAATTGTGTGGTAGTTTGAGCATTTTGGGGCATTGCCTTTCTTTGGGATTGGAATGAAAAATGACTTTTTCCAGTCCTGCTGAGTTTTCCAAATTTTCTGGTATATTGAGTGAAGCACTATCACAGCATCATCTTTTAGGATTTGAATTAGCTCAACTGAAATTCCATCACCTCCACTAGCTTTGTTCATAGTGATGCTTCCTAAGGCCCACTTTGACTTCACATTCCAGGATATCTGGCTCTAGGGGAGTCACACCATCATGGTTATCCGTGTCATGAAGATCTTTTTTGTATAGTTCTTCTGTGTATTCTTACCACTTCTTAAAATCTTCTGCTTCTGTTAGGTCCATAACATTTCTGTCCTTTATTGTGCCTATCTTTGCCTTAAATGTTCCCTTGGTATCTCTGATTTTCTTGGAGACATTTCTAGGCTTTCGCATTCTATTGTTTTCCTCTATTTATTTGCATTGATCACTGAGGAAGATTTTCTTATCTCTCCTCTATTCTTTGGGGCTTTGCATTCAGATGGGTATATCTTTCCTTTTCTTCTTTGCCCTTTGCTTCTCTTCCTTTCACAACTATTTGTAAGTCCTCCTCAGACAACCATTTTGCCTTTTTGCATTTCTTTTTCTTGGGGATGGGCTCGATCTCTGCCTCCCGTACAGTGTCAGGAACCTCTGTCCATAGTTCTTCAGGCACTCTGTCTATCATATCTAATCCCTCGAATCTCTTTGTCACTTCCAACATATAATCATAAGGAATTTGATTTGGGTCATACCTGAATGGTATAGTGGTTTTTCCTACTATCTTCAACTTAAGTCTGAATTTTGCAATAAGCAGTTCATGATCTGAGCCACAATCAGCTCCTGGTCTTGTTTTTGCTGACTGTATAGAGCTTAGAGCTTCTTCATGTTTGGCTGGAAGAATATAATTCATCTGATTTCTGTATTGACCATCTGGTGATGTCCATGTATAGTCTTCTCTTGTGTTGTAGGAAGAGGGTGTTTGCTATGACCAGTGTGTTCTCTTGGCAAAACTCTATTAGTCTTTGCCCTGCTTCATTTTGTACTCCAAGGCCAAATTTGCCTGTTTTTTCAGGTATTTCTTGAATTTCTATTTTTGCATTCCAGTCCCCTATAATGAAAAGGACATCTTTTTGGGGTGTTAGTTCTAGAAAGTCTTGTAGGTTTTCATAGAACTGTTCAACCTCAGCTTCTTCATCATTACTGGTTGGAGAATAGACTTGGATTACTTTGATATTGAATGGTTTGCCTTGAAAAAGAACAGAGATCATTTTGTCATTTTTGAGATTGCATCCAAGTACTGCATTTCAGACTCTTTTGATGACTATGGGGGATACTTCATTTCTTCTAAGAGATTCTTCCCCACAGTAGTAGATATAATGGTCATCTGAGTTAAATTAACCTATTCCAGTCCATTTTAGTTCACTGATTCCTAAAATGTCGATGTTCACTCTTGCCATCTCCTCTTTGAACATTTCTAATTTGCCTTGATTCATGGACCTAACATTCCACGTGTCCAGCTATCCCAGTACTATTTACTAAAGAGACTGTCTTCTCCACTGTATATTCCTGACAACACTTTCATAGATTCATTGAATATAGGTGTTTGGATACCCATGTTTTAAAACTTTACTTTTTATTCCTCAACTTCAGAATAAGTAGTTATGTTCTCTTATGATACACTTTAGTAAAATTATATATTCAGAGCATCTGAGTTGGACAAGTTACAGAAGATATAAATTATTATGTGGGTGTGAAAGATTCTGTTATTCTTGGGCTCTTTTGAGAGAGCTGCCTTTAGCAGTGATCCACAGGAGTAAACAAAAGATTAACAGGAAAATGGACTTTATGAGACTTAATAAATATTTCTAATTAATTACAAAGAATGGAATTAACTGTAATGCCTAGATGTGGAAAAGCAACCTGTGCTTGTTTAGAGTTTCAGCATATTCTCTTAAAGATGCATTTACTTTAAATGAAGAACAAAGTACAACTTAACATCAGAACTTTTTAAGAGTTATATCATTTGAGCAAATTGTTTCAGACACTCCCTCCCCCACCCCAAAAAAATAATTAACCAAAGTCACTAATAAGTAGAAAGGGAGAGTTACGAGCCCCTTCCTCTCTCTTTCAGTTTATAATTAGCAGGTCTATTATGCTTAGTCCAGAATTCTGGCCTGGAGAATTCCATGGACTATATAGTCCATGGGGTTGCAAAGAGTCAGACTCGACTGAATGACTTTCACTTCACTTCCTTGTGTTTAGTCAGTAAGCAGAGACCTATTATCCTTAGTCTCTTGATGTCCGACTCTTTGTGACTCCATGGACTGTAGCTGGCCAGGCTACCCTGTCCATGGGATTCTCCAGGCAAGAACACTGGAGTGGGTTGCCATGACATCCTCCAGGGGATCCTCCCAATGCAGGGATCGAACCCAGGTTTCCCACAACAGGTGGATTCTTTACCATCTGAGCCACCAGGGGAGCCCATGAACACTGGAGTGAGTAGCCTACCTTTCTCCAGGGGAACTTCCCCACCCAGGAATTGAACCGGTACATCCTTCTTTGCAGGTGGATTATTTAGCAGCTGAGCTACCCAGGTAGTCCAGCAGACATATTAATGAGCAATAAAAGGGGTGGAAGGAAGGCAGCTTAAGAAAGAAAGAAAAAGGAGCAGAGAAAAATAATTTGTGAAAACAGGTTCAGGTTCTAGGCAGTTCAGATTGGGCTGCCTCCATGTGCTGTGTGGTCCATGATCACTAGAATTACAAGCTCAATTTCTTAATTGCTTCTTTGATCTTATCCAAGGAGAACTAAAATGGACTGGAATGGGTGAATTTAACTCAGATAACCATTATATTTACTACTGTGGGCAGGAATCCCTTAGAAAAAATGGAGTAGCCATCATGGTCAACAAAAGAGTCCAAAATGCAGTACTTGGATGCAATCTCAAAAACAACAGAATGATGTCTGTTCATTTCCAAGGCAAACCATTCAATATCACAGTAATCCAAGCCTATGCTCCAACCAATAACGCTGAAGAAGCTAAAGTTGAATGGTTCTATGAAGACCTACAAGGCCTTTTAGAACTAACACCCAAAAAAGATGTCCTTTTCTTTATAGGGGACTGGAATGCAAAAGTAGGAAGTGAAGAAACACCTGGAATAACAGGCAAACTTGGCCTTGGAATACAGAATGAGGCAAGGCAAAGGCTAATAGAGTTTTGCCAAGAGAACACACTGGTCATAGCAAACACCCTCTTCTAACAACATAAGAGAAGACTCTACACATGGAAATCACCATATGGTCAACATCGAAATCAGATTGATTATATTCTTTGCAGCCAAAGATGGAGAAGCTCTATGCAGTCAGTAAAAACAAGACCATGAGCTGACTGTGGCACAGATCATGAACTCCTTATTGCCAAATTCAGACTTAAATTGAAGAAAGTAGGGAAAACCACGAAACCATGCAGTTCAGTCACAGAGTCATGTCTGACTTTTTGGGACCGCATGAATCACAGCACACCAGGCACCCCTGTCCATGACCATCTCCTGGAGTTCACTTAGACTCATGTCCATCAAGTCAGTGATGTCATCCAGCCATCTCGCCTCAGTCGTCCCCTTCTCCTCCTGCCCCCAATCCCTCCCAGCATCAGAGTCTTTTCCAATGAGTCTACTTTTCACATTAGGTGGCCAAAGTATTGGAGTTTCAGCTTTAGCATCATTCCTTCCAAAGAAATCCCAGGGCTGATTGCTTTCAGAATGGACTGGTTGGATCTCCTTGCAGTCCAAGGGACTCTCAAGAGTCTTCTCCAACACCACAGTTCAAAAGCATCAATTCTTCAGCGCTCAGCTTTCTTCACAGTCCAACTCTCACATCCATACATGACCACTGGAAAAACCATAGCCTTGACTAGATGGACATTGTTGGCAAATAATGTCTCTGCTTTTCAATATGCTATCTAGGCTTGTCATAACTTTTCTTCCAAGGAGTAAGCATCTTTTAAATTCATGGCGGCAGTCACCATCTGCAGTGATTTTTTGGAGCCCCCAAAAATAAAGTCTGACACTGTTTCCACTGTTTCCCCATTTATTTCCCATGAAGTGATGGGACCAGATGCCATGATCTTCATTTTCTGAATGTTGAGCTTTAAGCCAACTTTTTCACTCTCTTTCACCTTCATCAAGAGGCTTTTTAATTCCTCTTCAATTTCTGCCATAAGGGTGGTGTCATATGCATTCAGGTATGACCTAAATCAAATCCCTTATGATTATACAGTGGAAGTGAGAAATAGATTTAAGGGACTAGATCTTATAGATAGAGTGCCTGATAAACTATGGACGGAGGTTCATGACATTCTACAAGAGACAGGGATCAAGACCATCCCCATGGAAAAGAAATGCAAAAAAGCAAAATGGCTGTCTGGGGAGGCCTTACAAATAGCTGTGAAAAGAAGAGAAGTGAAAAGCAAAGGAGAAAAGGAAAGATATAAGCATCTGAATGCAGAGTTCCAAAGAATAGCAAGGAGAGATAAGAAAGCCTTCCTCAGTGATCAATGCAAAGAAATAGAGGAAAACAACAGAATGAGAAAGACTAGAGATCTCTTCAAGAAAATTAGAGATACCAAGGGAACATCTCATGCAAAGATGGGCTCGATAAAGGACAGAAATGGTATGGACCTAACAGAAGCAGAAGATATTAAGAAAAGTGGCAAGAATACACAGAAGAACTGTACAAAAGAGATCTTCATGACCAAGATAATCATGATGATGTGATCACTCACCTAGAGCCAGACATCCTGGAATGTGAAGTCAAGTGGGCCTTAGAAAGCATCACTATGAACAAAGCTAGTTGAGGTGATGGAATTCCAGTTAAGCTATTTCAAATCCTGAAAGATGATGCTGTAAAAGTGCTGCACTCAATATACCAGCAAATTTGGAAAACTCAGCAGTGGCCACAGGACTGGAAAAGGTCAGTTTTCATTCCAATTCCAAAGAAAGGCAATGCCAAAGAATGCTCAAACTACCTCACAATTGCACTCATCTCACACGCTGGTAAAGTAATGCTCAAAATTCTCCAAGCCAGGCTTCAGCAATACATGAACCGTGAATTTCCAGATGTTTAAGCTGGAGGAACTTGATCAAATTGCCAACATCTGCTGGATTATGGAAAAAGCAAGAGAGTTCCAGAAAAAAAAAAACTATTTATACTTTATTGACTATGCCAAAGCCTTTGACTGTGTGGATCACAATAAACTGTGGAAAATTCTGAAAGAGATAGGAATACCAGACCACCTGACCTGCCTCTTGAGAAACCTGTATGCAGGTCAGGAAGCAACAGTTAGAACTGGACATGGAACAACAGACTGGTTCCAAATAGGAAAAGGAGTACATCAACACTGTATATTGTCACCCTGCTTATTTAACTTATATGCAGAGTACATCATGAGAAACGCTGGGATGGAAGAAGCACAAGCTGGAATCAAGATTGCCAGGAGAAATATCAATAGCCTCAGACATTCATATGACACCACCCTTATGACAGAAAGTGAAGAGGAATTAAAAAGCCTCTTGATGAAAGTGAAAGAGGAGAGTGAAAAAGTTGGCTTAAAGCTCAACACTCAGAAAACTAAGATCATGGCATCTGGTCCCATCACTTCATGGGAAATAGATGAGGAAACAGTGGAAATAGTGTCAGACTTTTTGGGCTCCAAAAGCACTGGAGATGGTGATTGCAGCCATGAAATTAAAAGACGCTTACTCCTTGGAAGGAAAGTTATGACCAACCTAGATAGCATATTCAAAAGCAGAGATATTATTTGCCAACAATGTCCATCTAGTCAAGGCTATGGTTTTTCCAGTGGTCATGTATGGATGTGAGAGTTGGACTGTGAAGAAAGCTGAGCACCAAAGAATTGGTGCTTTTGAACTGTGGTTTTGGAGAAGACTCTTGAGAGTCCCTGGACTGCAAGGAGATCCAACCAGTCCATCCTAAAGGAGATCAGTCCTGGGTGTTCATTGGAAGGACTGATAAAGCTGAAACTCCAATACTTTGGCCACCTCATGTGAAGAGTTGACTCATTGGAAAAGACTCTGATGCTGGGAGGGATTGAGGGCAGGACGAGAAGGGGATGACAGAGGATAAGATGGCTGGATGGCATCACCAACTCAATGGACATGATTTTGGTTAAACTCTGAGAGCTGGTGATGGACAGGGAGGTCTGGCATGCTGCTATTCATGGGGTCATAAAAAGTTGGACATGACTGACTGACTGAATTTAACTGAAGCAGAAAATTGGATTTCTAGAGTTTGTTTTTATGCAGAGCAATTCTACTAAAGTGCTATGTAGCATCTCCTTTTGCCATCCTTTCACTCTCAGAATAATAAACTACAACCACAGCCAACTTCAAGAAACATCTTAATCTCTCATATAAAGCATTCAGCCCCTCTTAGCAGCTGACAGTATTCCAGAACCCTAAAGAAATTCCAGAAGCATCTTCTTTTTTTCCCCAAATTTTGCTCAGGTTCTGTCAAACCAACTTGACAAGTTGCTGTCAGGTCACTGTCATCTGGTTTGTCTGATATCAACCTTCTTTTTAGATAAATTGACTGATTTTCTTGAATCAATATATTTGGCAACTCTGTGTATCTGTATAAATATCCCTCAAAGCTCAGAGTCTGACAGCTAAAAGTGCTAACTAATGATAATAATCCCAAATGCCCTAGGAAGAATATAAGATGCTACATACTGCTGAGTGCCAGTAATCATAGTGTAAAACTTTCATTTTCTTCCTTTCCTATAACCTTATAATAATAAAAGATCAGGTTAGACCTTTGTCTGCCTAGTAAAACAGGGTAATCAAACCATTTAAACACCAGCCAGTTCTAACATCCAAATAAATCCTCCCTACTCTCCTGTCCTGCCTGTGTTTGAAATATTGTCCAGGTTATAATGTGTTACTGTGAAACATTTGGTGCTCATGGTAAAGAATCCACCTGCCAATGCAGGACCCAATCCCTGGGTCGAAAAGATCCCTTGGAGAAGGAAGTGGCAATCCACTCAATATTCTTGCCTGGAGAACCCTATGGACAGAGGAGCCTGGCGAGCTACAGTCCATAGAGTTGCAAAGAGTTGAACATGACTGAAATGACTTAACACAGAGACACACATACATAATATGTTACTGTACAACATTGGTGCTAATTGGTTTCTTTCTGATGATTAACAGGTTTTGGATTTAGGGAGATGGAAAGAATGTAGCCAGCCATATGATTTACTGCAAAATACAGTTAGCCTGTTTTACAAGATGGTGCAAAACCTGGGTAAGGCAGAGGCCTCTGCCCTCATTGAAAGGGCAAAACAGGTGAGTCTGCTGCATGACTTTGTAGTTAGTTTGTCTCCAGCTTCATTCTTCAAAATCTCCACCCAGGATCTCTGTGCCCTTTCCAATCATAAACCTCCAGAGACTAAGCTTCATGGCTGGGTCTTAACAAGATGTGGTGGGCAAGTCTGCTGAGAATCTGCAGTAGTGGTGGGGGTGGGGGGTAGTATGAGTGTGCTTTTCTATGCACACGCACACCTGCGCTTGAGACAGATTTCAGATAGGACTTACCACACTTGGACCCTAGATTCACATTCCATTAGCGCACAGAACACTCTCATTTTGCAGACCTTTGGCGTTTCATTCTGATTGGTCCTCAGCACGTTTGTGATTCAAGTGCTGTCAGGAGCATCCATGAAATTTGATAGTTTAAGGAAAAAAAATTTGGAATATTTTGAGTCTATGAAGATTTACCAGGGAAAGGTATAAGTTGCTTCTGTTTCTAAGCTGTAAAGAAAACTCCTACACAATACTGTCACTTAATCCCTAATTCTATATTGTTTAAAATTTTATTCAATTATCCCCTCCCCAACACTGCTGCCTTTACCTTCCAGAAGAAGGTAAATTGTCATCAGGATAAATCAGGAGTTCACAATACCTTAACACTGTACTCTGGATGGTGCTTGAAGATGAGGTGGGTGAGAGCACTAAGCGCTATATATGGTGTGAGGAAGGCACTCAGTGAGCGACATTCACTCACATGATGTCTTTCTCACAAAGGTGGGGTGGTAGTGTCTTGTACAGCTGTGACAACTGAGGTCTAGTTTGCGGGATTTAGCGATTGTCATGCGGCCACCTGTAATTCATTCTGGAACAAGGTGGGATTGACACTGATGGGAAGATAGAGGGAGAGAGGGAAGGTGTGGTGTTCTTGCCACTTGAGATGCGTTGTTCAGGGTGGGATGAGTTATCTAGCTGTATGTGGTGAAGCTTCCGTACTGAAAATTTATCTCTGGGTATGAAATTATGGATGCATTTTACCTTCTTCATACTTTTCTGCCTTTCCCAGATTTTCATTTGTAAGTACAATAAAGTTACTTGTGTAATATTTAAAATATCTGTTAAAGAAAACATGCCTCAGTATCTAGCAGTATTTCTGTATGAAAGACTTACCTTAAAATGTGGCTTAAATTCCCTCTGTCACTGTTTCTTCTCAATCCTCCTTAGAAATGAGAAAATGCAGATCAGTACCTTCCACTGTTCATAGGATAGGAGATAGTTTTTTGTAAGTACTGTATTGTATGCAAATGTTGAGAAACTGAACATGAAGCTCTGTATTTTTTGTGCCTAAAATTTACAGAGTGCTTTCATCTACTAGAGTGTCTCCCAGTCAGTTTCCCTCCTGAGACCTGATAATCATTTGTGATTCCCATATAACCTAGTCACAAATGAGTCAGGACTCTTACAAAACCTTTTGTTCTTTTGAACTTAGGCATTACACATCAAAGAGAGGTGTCCCCACCTATGTGTCAAAGTGTTCATTTAAAAACTATATTATCCTTATATATGATCAAAATGTTGAGTGATGAGAAATTGATCTCAGAAGTTTAGATAAGTCCAGATAAGGTAATAGGGTTCAACATCCTCACTTTAGAGGTGAGGAAACTAATTCCTCTTAGAAGGAATGTTGTCCTATGCATATAACTGGTGTTAAGCTAGTTTGCAGCAGATGCAGAATTAGGAATCTGTTCTTTAAGTATATGTTTTAGATAAAGTATCACATAAAGAAGCAGACATAGGTCATACAGAAGCAGGCATAGGTCACAGAATTAGAAATCTTGTGATTCCTGATCTAGTAATCCTGCACCTATTCTAACAATATTAATGGTAAGTTACATTTGTGTGGTTCTATATAATTTATTTTACATAGCTCTCATGCATATTATTTCGCTTAATCCTCATGACTGCCCTTTTTTATCCCATGTCATGGATGAAGAGATTGGGTCCAGGACTCACCCAAAATCACAGAGCTGGTCCAGGGAGCACAGAGGGGGAATTTCTGGGGAGGCTGAGTGTGGACCTAGGTACTGTGTTCTGTGCCGAGTCTGAGAACACTGCTCCTTTCACGTGGTAGCCAAGGTGGAGACGGTCACTCAAGTTCACAGGGTGACAGACCCTCACTCTTAGATTTCAGTCCTGCCACTGGCTCAGGTCACCTCTACAGAAAGAAATGCAGTTCTTGATTCTCATCCCATCTTGATATTATTTCTGCATACTCTGCATCCTCTTAGGAGGATAGACTGTCAGATTATCAGTTTTCTGAATTTGCAGGCATCAGTTATCAATGCCTTGTTCAGAGCTTTAACAGCAGGATGATTAGCCTAAGTCACAAGGTTTTCACTCTAATAGAACAGAATTCATTCATCTGAAGAGAAAACTCAACATCTGGGAGAAGGTGCTACCACATCACATTTTCTTGCACAAATAGTTCAGGTGAACTGATCACTGTCTGATTGACCCTGATCCATGAAATAGGAGAGAAAGTACCTTTTAGATTCATAAAGTTGAAGGGGGCATTAGTTTGCTAGGGCTGTCATACAAAGACCACAGAGCAGGTGACTCAAACATCAGAAACATATTTCCTTACATCCCTGGAGGCTGGAAGTCTGAGTCAAGATGTCAGTAGGGTTGGTTTCCTCTGAGGTCTCTCTCCTTGGCTTGGAGATCCGTCTTCTCTCTGTGTCTCACATGGTCTTCCCTCTGTTTGCCTGTGTCCTGATCTCTTCTTATAAAAACTCTAGTCTGTTAGATTAGGAGCCATCTGTATGACTTCACTGTCACTTTACTGACTCTTTAAACACACTGTCTCCAAATTCAGTCACATTCTAAGGTACGGTGGTGTTCAGGACTTCAACATGTAAATTGGAGGGGGCACAATTCAGCTCAAAGAATGAATGCCTGTCATCCATTCTGTTCTGTGATGAAGCAGATTTGGTTGAGGTTTTCTTAAGTTTCTTTGTTCCCAGTGTGCAACAGAGGTGTACTTTTTTTTAATTCATGAAATCACCTAATACAGCCCAGAAGTTATAAAATTCTCAGGATCCTAGCTCTAGGAGCCTGGACCAGTTTGAATCAATGGAGGGGGCAGTTAGCATCCATGTGGCCTTGTGTCCCTGAGCCTCAGGTCCTCACCTATGTGTAGAGCGGGGATTACAGCCTGGCCAGCTTCTTCACATGTTTTATTACAGGGATCAGATGAGAGACCACATGCTTAAGGGCTTTGAGAATATAGAGCATTTTACAGTATAAAAGTGGGATCATATTTTAAAAGGCTGTAGACAGAAGACTTGTCTTCCAATAATAAAAAAAATATACCCATAGTTCTAAGTAGCTTTAGAGACTCTAAATCAAGGGTCCCCAACTCCTGGGCCAAACTGGTATGGTCAGTGTGCTGTTAGGGACTGGGCTGCACAGCAGGAGGTGAGTGGTATGCAAAGGAGCAAAGCTTCATCTGCTGCTCTCCATCGCTCACATTATGCCTAAATCTCCTCTTTCTTGCCCTGTCTGTGGAAACATTGTCTTCCATGAAACTGGGTCCCTGGTGCCAAAAAGTTGGGGACCACTGCTCTAAATAATTAAAATGTATTTATAATCATATAGTTTAAAACACATGGTATATCTAATGCTATAAAATCTTAAAACTTTTAAAAATACTTTTTTAAAATTTATGAACAAAAAGTAAATCACTCTCCACTCCTGTCATCACACAGCTCTCCCCCAAGGTGGAGCCCAGCACCACTGTTGACTGTTCTGTTGAGATGTTCTGTGTATCAGGAAGAAAATTCCTGTTTCTAAGCACAAATGATAGCTATTCTTTCCTTTTTTCACTTAATATCTATCTCAGATTACATCAATGCACATAGTTATCTTATTTTTTTAATGGCTACTTAGTATTATGCTTTCTCCATTTCTTATTTCTATTTTTGATGATTATCAATCAGAGTATATAAAATATAGGGGTTACAACCTCATATTAACATCCAAATTTATTGTGTTCATTTTATGTGGGAAAATGAGAAACCCTTGAGCAGATGCTATTAATAGATTTCCCAGCCTCTTTGTCACTTTGTTTTTAATTTATCTCTAGGATTTGAGTCAGTAAAATGATTTTACTTATCAATTTACTTTAGTGATAAAGCATATTTGTTAGTGAGAATGATCAGAACTCAAGTGTATCTACAGGTTGTTTGTCATTAAGTCCAGCCCCAATGAAAGTTCTAATGGGGCTACTTCCTCCGTAGAATAAATACACCCCTGGTTTTTCCAATTGTGCCTCCAGTAGTGATATGATTTGCTTCACATGAAGAAGTGGACCTAGAAATGTGTTGCCTTAGGAGGACTTTAAAACGCTTAAACATGTGGTTTTTGTCTTTTTATCCTCTCAGGTGCACTTTGAAAGGAAATAACCAGATATCACTCACAGTGACCGTGTGGTTATGAATGTTATGAATGTCTAGTGGACAGCCCTCAGCCTTAACAATTTTTGAGTCAACATTGTGATTGTACCATGAGTTCATGTCTATTCCAAAGGCATTTTTCTAATAGATTTTTGTACTGCATAAGTTATATTTTACTTTTTTACACCAGCAACAAATATTCACATAAGATGTTAATCTGTAATTTTTTCTTCAACTTCATTCAGTGATTTCAAGCTCTTGCAAAAGGACTTATTATGTTTATTTATATGTTATACTCTTTTCTTTTATCTAAATCAAAGATGCAGGCCACCAAAAAAAGCTGTCTCCCAGGTTTTTTGTTTTGAGGGACTCTGAAGCCACATTTTCTAAGATTTGAGACAAAGTTGTCACAGATTTATTTTATTTATTTTTTTACTGTTCACAGAATTACATATTACTTTCCAGTTATATCAGAGATTCTTGAAGACTGTGAAGTTGCCATTTTGTATCACCACTTTCTTTACTAGAACTACAATCTGTTTTTCCACTCAGAGATCTCTGGTTAAAATACTACAGAGAAAACTAATAGGAAAAACATACAACACAAGTAGTTTAAGTAACATTATAGGTGAGAGAGGTGTTGCCCTCCAAAAAATACAGGACAATATTGTACGTTCATCTCCTGTGTCTCCTGCATTGAAGGCAGATTCTTTACAGTTGAGCCATTGGGGAAGCCCTCTAAAAGAAGAGAAAATATGCTTTCTCAAAGTAGGAATCCTTCCAGGGATTTGCTAATGAAGGATAGACATGTTCTAGACTGTCTTGTAGATAGAGGATTTTATATTTTTACAATTTAAAAAATTGTAGTAAAATATATATAACATAAAATTTGCCATGTAACCATTTTTAATCATACAGTTTAGTGACATTAATCACATTTACAAGGTTGTGAAACCATAATTCTCTGGGTAACTTTTGGTAATTATATTCTTCCTATTCAGTGTGTTATTTCTGCAGAGTCATTTTGGTAAGTTTCATTTTTCTAGAAGTGGATCTGTTTCCTGTGAGTTTTGAGCTTGATTGGAATAAATGTATTCACAAAATCTTATATATTTAATCTCTGCAGCATCTCTGTGTTCTTTTTGCCTTTTAATTTTCTTTGAGCCTTCACTATTTTATGAATAATCTTGAATAATTCTTCCTGTTTTCAAAGAATCAACTTTTGCTTGATTGATGCTCTGTTTTTCTTTTTAGTTCATCATATCATTCTTTCTTTTCTTCAACTTTTCCTTTACTTTGAGATTTTTTTCTCTAAATTCTTAAATTGGAAACAGA
Source organism: Bubalus kerabau (assembly GCF_029407905.1). Taxonomy (NCBI): domain Eukaryota; kingdom Metazoa; phylum Chordata; class Mammalia; order Artiodactyla; family Bovidae; genus Bubalus; species Bubalus kerabau. The sequence continues at coordinate 74,454,607 of NC_073635.1, forward strand.
TTAATAATGTAATTATTTTTCTAATAAGTATATAAAGCTGACATTTTTTATGAGATCCACTTTAGCTATAACCTACAAGTTTTGATACTTACAAAACTTTGGTAGAAAAATTTTGTTACTTACAATCAATATTCAATGTATTATGTATTTTCTAATTCCTAATTTAATTCATTAACCATGTCTTTCACCCATGAGTTATTCATAAGTATAGTGTTCTCTTAATTTCAAATGCCAATGGATTTTTTCTATTAGATTGAATATGTGGACCTGCTAACATTCAACCTATTTTAAAGCTATAAAATGGCACTTTCATGTGTTTCAACGTATTAGTTTTCTTTTGTTATTGATATATAACAATTTCATTTTGGTCAGGCAACATTAGATTGTGGGTTTTAAACCAAGGGTAACCATATTAACACAAAAAGTCCTTGTTTCCACCATTTTGTATTTTATTTGGGGGTTTTAAAATGTTATAAGGACATGTGTAACCAGTAATTTTCAAATAAAAATCCTCCCTGAGTACTGGAATGTTTTCTGATACATGTTGCAGCCTGGCTGTCTGGGATGCAGACTCGGATGGAGTTTAGTGCTGGGATGTATATCAGGGGTGCCCTTCGGATCAACACTGTGGAATCAGGAGGGAAGAAACAAGGTAGGGCAGAGGGAAGGATCAAGCTAGATCACTGGCCAGAAAACCTGAGCTGACCCCATGAGAGTTTGGAGTGAAGATGGCCCTCCAGGTTTGTCCTGACACGTCCACTGGCCAGGCTGTCATACCTCTACCTGGATGGGTCATGGCATCCAGGCTGCCCCCAGAGGGGCTGGTGGTTTAAGGTCACCCACTGGCAGCACTTCCAGCAGCTGGACAGCGAGTCCTTGAAGTCTGGACAACATGTCTCCATGTGCTCCCACGGCATGTGTAACAGCTCCAGAGGTAGGTGACGAAGATGTACTGTGAGGGAAACGCTTGATGACTGATGTGTAAGTCAAAATGATGACTCAGTGATTCTCATCACTACACTCTGTTCTAAAAAATGGAGGACAAGGTCCATGTAGGTGAGAAATCTCATTTTCTAGGGTCAGGCCAGTTGTTACCTCTTCTAGGAAGTCACCTTAAGATCAGTCATCATCCTAGGTAATTCGTATTTCTGTAGGACCCTGAGCACCTCTCATCTGTTAAACTGAACCATACGTGGTTAGTGTCCTATTGTCTGATATGGTGATTTTTAAGCAAAGGGCCCTGTTCTTTGCATTTTACACTGGTTATGTTAGTTATGTAGCCCTGACTATGAGTATTCATACATGGTCTGTTTTCTCACTAAACCAAGAGAGAAAAATATATGGAACTGTGCCCTATTCAGTTTTTAATTACATCTTCCAGCACAGTGTCTGTCACATAGGAGGTGCTCAGTTAAATGTTTTCTGAATGAATAAATGATGACTGAAAACAAGCCTTCCTTGTCAACTTTATAATTTTGAAATTCTAAGAGGTAGCTTAGGATAACAGACAGCCCTGGTTTTGGAGTCAGTCACACTCACCTGCAGTTCTTTCTCTGCAACTCAATAGCGGTGTGGGTGTCCAAAGAACGTACTGTCCAGAGTGGGACACTTGAGAGTCAAGTTAAAGTGATAACCTGCCAAGATGCCAGGGAAATAAACTAGCACCATCCTTGAAAAAATGGACTATAAACACCCTACAGCCATGTAGCCTTAGTTACTTGCCCAAGCAAGTATATTAATCTCTGAATCTCTGAATCTCAGCTTCTTCATTTGGAAGATGGATATTATTCCTGGGCTTGGAGTTCTTTGGTTGGGATGATGGATGGACCAAGAGCATCCAGAGACACAGGGTGAAATCACTGACCTTGGTGATTCCTAATCACCGGGAGAGGAGAACAAGATGAGTGTGGATGAAGGAGGTTTGTAGACTGTAGAAGGTGTATTTGAGGAGGTCCTCATCTGATGGCCTAAACCAAGCTATTCTTCCTTCACTTGTAGTTAAAATGACATAAGCCCACAGGGAGGAGCACAAGCTCTGGAGTCAGCCTTCCAGGCACAAATATTGACTCTAGGCATTGCTGACTGGGTTTGGATACAAATTCTGCTTCTGTTAATCATGAGCTCTTAAGGTTGGGAAGTCCACTGTGCTTCAGTGTCTTTGTCTGAAAGTTGACATGGGGATAGCATGGTTCACAGAGGGTTGCTGTGAAGATTAACTATGACAGAGACGCTCACTGTGTGGTCTGTGCACTAGTGCCAGTCCATGAACTGTTTGTAACCAGGTTGGAAGTAAGTACAGGAAATTCAAGAAAGCTGGAAACTCAGAGCCATCAGCAACTGCCATGACATCCACACTTAGGATGGGTGGGATCCTGAACAACACAGAGACCAAGTGTGAGTGTGGCACTTGCAGGGGGAGGTGCACACTAGCCGTGCACAGTGAATCAGTGATTAGGTGGCATTGGCTGAAAATGTAAAATTAAGTAAACCTGATTCTCAAACCCAGACGGGTGAGAAACTCTACTTTTGAACACTGCTAGATGTGTGATTAGCTGTCAGTACTACCCTCTCCAGCACTACCCTCTTTCTGAATTGTTACCATCATATTTATGTGTAAAATTAGACCATATGGACTTTCAAAAGGCCCTACTATACATTATCAATATTTTTAATAGCATTAAAAAATTAGAAAAAATTAAATTCCTATTCAAGTTTAGAGGGTTTTTTCCCAAGTCTAAAAACAATAGTGTGCATATATTTATACCAATTCTATTCTTGAATCAGTAGCATGTTCCTAATGAAGAAGGTACCTGGAAACACAGCACAGTTGTGTTTTAAACTCTTCATAGTTTTTTGTTTAAGCACAAGGTTTTATGTGTAAGCTGTTAATTTTCCTTTAGAAACAAAGAATATGGATTAACTGAACTTTTGCTTTTTAAACCTAATGTTCTAAGGAATTTTTTTTTTCCAAAAACCAAAACAAAGTGTGTTGAAAGCTTGGAGAAAGATATATTTGAATTTAGAACTGAAAAAATAACATTACCAGAAGGAATAACATGCCCCAGCCCCATGAAACCTCCATCTATAGTCCAGGCCCATCTGACTTGCTTTAGGAGTCAAATAGGGATTGTGTGATTTTTTTAAGAACCAACGTTAAGACTTAGACACATTAAGAATGTGTTATACAAAGTTTACATTGGATGGTTCTGACCACCAATTCACTTTTTAACTCAGCAACCATGCTCACTAGTATCCATCCCATTAGGCAGAGGCTTTGGGTATTACAAACCAGTGTTTTATCCAATAGTTAATCATATTTAAATTTTGAGGATTGTATGACAAACATTTTTAATTATATTTTGAAGAATACCTAGAGTCTCTGAGATGGAGTTTGTATCACATTAGAAGTGTTGTAAGTAATGATAAGAGGATTGAAGGGTTTTAAACCCTATATTTTACAACAATAAAATTTTTAAAAATCCATGAATTTATACCGATTCTGATAAGATATAAAATTGGAAGGGAAAGCTCTTTTTTGCAGTAGAATGCCAACTCACAAATGTAGAAATATTGACAGAATAGCACCATATAGCAGCCATCATTGTCATAAATAATTTAGACAGAATTCATCATTAGCTGAATATACGGTCAATATTTGGTGGGTTGGGGAAGGCGTGGAATTTTCATAGAGTCAAAATACCTTCCCAGATTCTTTACGAAAGAATTTTATTTTTAAACTGGAAAAATCTGGTAGACACCAGGCTAAGCAAATGACCAGAGTTAAAGTTACTAATAATGAACCTACTGACACCCTTGGCTTTTTTTTCTTGTTTCTTTAAAAATTTATTTCATTGAAGTACAGTTGATTTACAGTATTGTGGTAATTTTTGCTTTACAGCAAAGCAGCTCAGTTTACATATAATAGAGTCTTTTTCATTTTTTTCATTATAATTTATCACAGGATATTGAATATAGTTCCCTGTGCTATAATGTGGGACCTTATTGTTTATCTAATCTATGTATAAATAGTTTGCATCTGCTAATCCCAAACTCCTAATCTATCCCTCTCCTACACCTCCTCCCCTTTGGCAACCACAGATCTGTTCTCTACATCTAAGTCTGTTTCTGTTTCACAGATAAGTTCATTTTTGACCCTCATGGCTCTTGATGTGTGAGATAATGACAACAGTACATCATTTCTATGGTTTCTTGCCTCCACCCCTGCTGCCCCGCCCCCAGGTCCCATGAAGAAGAAAGCATTTGTTGTTGTTTTTGTTCAGTCACTCATGTCCAACTCTTTGCAACCCCATGGACTGCAGTAAGCCAGGCTCCTCTGTCCTTCACTATCTTCTGGAGTTTGCTCAGATTCATGTCCATTGAGATGGTGATGCTGTCTCATCCTCTGCCATCTCTTTTCTTTTTGCATTCATTCTTTCCCAGCATCAGAGTCTTTTCCAATGAGTTGGTTCTTTGCATCAGGTGGCCAAAGTATGGGATCTTCAGCTTCAACATCAGTCCTTCCAATGAATTGTTGTTCAGTCACTCAGTTGTGTCTGACTCTTTGTGTCCCCATGGACTGCAGCAAGCCAGGCTCCTCTGTCCTCTACTATCTCCTTAAATACATGTCCATTGGGTTTGTGATGCTATCTAACCATCTCATCCTATGCTAATCCCTTATCCTTTCTCCTTCAATCCTTCCCACCACTTGGGTCATTTCCAATAAATTGGTTCTTTGAATCAGGTGGCTAAAGTATTGGAGCTGAAGCTCCAGCATCAGTCCTTCCAATGAATATTGAGGATTGATTTCCTTTTGGATTGACTGGTTCAAACTCCTTGCAGTTCAAGGGACTCTGAGGAGTCTTCTGCAGCATCACAGTTTAAAAGCATCAATTCTTCAGTGAGGAGCCTTCTTTATGGTCCAGCTCTCAAATCCATACATGACTACTAGAAAAAACATAGCTTTGACTATACAGGCTTTTGTTAGAAAAGTGATGTCTCTGCTTTTTAATATGATGTCTAGGTTGGTCATAGTTTTCGTTTCCAGGAGCAAACATCTTTTTAATTTCATGGCTACAGTCACCATCTGCAGTGATTTTGGAGCCCAAGAAAATAAAATCTTTCACTAGTTCCAATTTTTCCTTTTCTATTTGCCATGAAGTGATGGGACCAGATGCCATGACCTTAGATTTTTTAATGTTGAGTTTCAAGCCAGCTCTTTAACTCTCATCAAGAGGCTCTTTAGTTCCTTTTCACTTTCTGCCATTAGAGTGGTATCATCTGCCTATTTGAGGTTGTCAATATTTCTTCCAGCAATTTTGATTCCAGCTTGTGATTCATCCAGCCTGGCAATCATATGATGTACTCTGCATATAAGTTAAATAAGCAGGGTGACATTATACAGCCTTGTTGTAATCCTTTTCAATTTTGACCTAGTCAGTTGTTCCACATCCACTTCTGAATGTTGCTCCTTAACCTGCATACAGGTTTCTCAGAAGTCAGGTAAGGTGGTCTGGTATTGCATCTATTGAAGAATTTTCCACAGTTTGTTGTGATCCACCACTTTCAGTTCAGTCACTCAATTGTGTCCTACTCTTTGTGACCCATGGACTGCAGCATACCAGGCTTCCCTGTCCATCACCAATTTCCAGAGCTTGCTCAAACTCATGTCCATTGAGTTGGTCATGCCATCCAACCTTCTCATCCTCTGTCCTTCCCTTCTCCTCCTGCCATCAATTTTTTCAAGCATTAGGTTCTTTTCCAGTGAGTCACTTCTTCCCATGGGGTGGCCAAAGTATTGGAGTTTCAACTTCAGCATCAGTCCTTCCAATGAATATTCAGGACTGATTTCCTTTAGGATGGACTGGTTTGATCACTGCAGTCTGAGGGACTCTCAAGAGTCTTCTCCAACACCACAGTTCAAAAGTATCAATTATTTGGCGCTCAGATCTCTTTATAGTCCAACTCTAACATCCATACACGACTACTGGAAAAACCAAAACCTTGACTAGATGGATCTTTGTTGACAAAGTAATGTCTCTGCTTTTTAATATGCTGTCTAGGTTAGACATTGTTTTTCTCCCAAGGAGCAAGCGTCTTTTAATTTCATGGCTGCAGTCACCATCTGCAGTGATTTTGAAGTCCCCCAAGTTAAAGTCTCTCATTGTTTGCATCATTTCACCATTTATTTGTCATGAAGTGATGGGACTGGATGCCATGATCTTAGTTTTTTGAATGTTGAGTTTTAAGTCAACTTTTTCATTCTCATCAAGAGGCTCTTTAGTTCCTTTTCACTTTCTGCCATAAGGGTGGTATCATCTGCATATCTGAGGTTATTGATATTTCTTTCAGGCAATCTTGATTCCAGCTTGTGCTTCATCCAGCCTGGCATTTCACATGATGTACTCTACATATAACTAAGCAGGGTGACAATATACAGCCTTCACATACTCCTTTCCCAATTTGGAATCAGTCTGTTGTTCCATGTCCAGCTCTAACTTGTTTCTTGACCTACATACAGATTTCTCAAGAGGCAGGTAAGGTGGGCTGGTGTTCCCATCTCTTTAAGAATTTTCCTCATTTTGTTGTGATCCACACAGTCAAAGGCTTTGGCATAGTCAATAAAGCAGAAGTAGGTATTTTTCTAGAACTCTCTTGTTTTTTCAATGATCCAACCACTATACTGTAGTCAATAAAAATCAATAAAATCAAAGGCTCTAGTGTATTCAATAAAGTAGAAGTAAATGTTTTTTTGACTAGAGACTATATGGACTTCCTGATCCATTATAGGAAAACTCCACCCACCCTGCCCTAGAGCTCCACTGTTCTAAGGGAGGCCTGTGGTCCAGCAGCATCAGCTTGACCTGGGAGGCTATTAGGAACACCGAATCTTGGTCTCTACCCCAGACCTGCTGCTGCTGCTAAGTCACTTCAGTCATGTCCGACTCTGTGCGACCCCAGAGACGGCAGCCCACCAGGCTCCCCCGTCCCTGGGATTCTCCAAGCAAGAAAACTGGAGTGGGTTGCCATTTCCTTCAATGCATGAAAGTGAAAAGTGAAAGTGAAAGTGAAGTCACTTCCATCCATGGAATTTTCTAGGCAAGAGTACTGGAGTGGGTTGCCATTGCCTTCTCCGACCCCAGACCTACAGACTCAGAATCTCCAGATCACAAGTGAGTCCTGATCACATTACAGTTTGAGAAGCACTGGTTTAGAGGCCCTGCTCAGATCATCCTGTGGTTGCACCCCCTCCCCCCACCAGGTGCAGGCAGCCAGAGAGGACAAGGTGGTCTGGCCATCTAGAGCCCCTCCCCTTCCAGGCCATGCTCTTAGCACCTGGACCTAGAATCCTTGCTGAACCCCCTACCAGAATCCACTGAGTTGTTTAACAAAACTTTAAATTCCCAGGCCCCATTCTGTGACTCTCTGGATCAGATCTTTGGGGCTGGAGCCTAGGACTCTACATTCTGACCACTCCGCTGGTGACTCTGATCTATAGCAGAGCTACAGGAGTACTTATAATGTGGGGGTGGGGGGTAGGGTGTGGAGAGGAGCTGCCCCGAGGGGCAGGAAGCGCAGGGAGAAAAGAAGAAGGCCCCAGGTCAGAGGAAGGTGCTGACCACGAGCTCACACCTTCCTGCTTATTTCATGATTCTCCTCACAACCTGGCCTGATCCCACCCCCAGAAGTTGTCTGCTGGGAGAAGCTATCAGAACGGGGCAAAAGTGTCCTCCTGCAGACCTTGGGGCTCTCTGGGGATGCCCTGCAGAAGGAAGGACCTGAGTCAGGGGCAATAGGAGCAAAGGGGCTGCGAGCACCTGGAGGGACCACACGAACCCACCTGAAGGGTCAGGCTGAAGCCGCTGAGCAGGTCTTTAAGCAGGGAGACCTCCTGGTCTTGCCAGGACACGAGAGGAACGGGGACAGATTGTGAGGTCCCACCAGGGCTCAGAGGCTGCATCAGTCAGTTAGGGGTCACATGACCTTGATCAAGGTCTTTAAGCTCTGTAGGCTTGTATTTTTGTCTCTCAGATGGGGATCCTAATACCCTCTGAGCTTGTGTTAAAATTAAACGTGATAGTTAAATAAAAAACACATCCTGCCACACAGAGAAGGATAAGAGGCAGTTGCTGCTTATTAAGAAGCTTGTCACCTTACATGTCAGCACTTCCTGATGCTTGGTGTCATAAGCACTTGTCACTGGCTGATAAGACCAATTTCCTCAAACCCCAGGCACAAGAAGTCTTCAGTCACAGACATGTGCCAGACCTGTGCTTGGCCAGTGACCTAGAGCTCCCTGAGCTTCCCTGTGCAGGATCAACTCCTGAGGTTACTGCCAAGCTGCTCATCACGTACAGTTCCCAGGATTTCCGTCCCAGCAAGCTACACCTAGGGAATCCTGCTCTTAGGGTTTTGCTTAACTACAGCTGGGCTTTCAGGAAACCTCCAGGGACAACTATGCCATACTGAAAACTACCACCAGGGGGAAGCAGAATCCAGGCATCCAGGTGAGCAAAGGGGAAAGGCCATGGAATGTGGGCCCTGTAGGCCACACAGGCAGCTAGAAGGGTGGGGGGCCCGAGCCTCATCCTCCCCATCTGCCCCACCCTCCACACACAGAAAACACACACTCCTGCTCCTGCAGAATCAACTGATCACGTTTACTGTTTCATTGTCCAGGTACAGTTCTTTAGTGCTTCCCTTGGTGGCTCAGACAGTAAAGAATCTGCCTGCAATGCAGGAGACCTGGGTTATTGATCCCTAGGTCAGCATTTTCAGACTTTCACTCTCTCTCCAGCCTGAGCTCCAATGTGTCTTAATCCCTTTCAGTTCCTTGAATCCACCAAGCTCTCCTTTCTTCTGGACCTTTGGGCCCATCTTTCCACTGCCTGGAACCTCCCCTCTGTCTTTTATTGACTGACCCTTACTCTCAGGTCACACGTGAAACATGAGTCTGCCAAGCAGGACTCCTTCTCCGTGAGATGAGACCCCCCACTTCCCTGTCCCCTTTCCTGACTCTCCTGTGTTGGCTCCTTTCTCATCTCTTTCCTCCTTTAGCCTGGAAGGGCGACAGCTGTGTCTCCTCCAGGGACCCCAGCACCTGTCTGGGAGCCTGGGCACAGGACAGCTCAGCTATTTCAGCTAGACTTTGAAAGCACCCAGGCTGTAGGTGAACAACTTTCCAGTCCCAAATGCTTCTCTTTTCCTCTTGAACTAGGGACTTAGTGGCTAATAAATTTCAGGTGTGGGGGGGAGGGCATCAGAGTAAGGACACATGTAAGATTTAAATAGAAGACAGTTGGAGAGAGAAGGGAAAAAAGAACTTTTCTAGTTCAGGAAGAGCATGGCTAACAGCCAGTTGCTGTGATTTGCACCAAGCTTGTCCTGTGTGTGAAGGGGGCTCCCAGGATGAATGTACCATGGAGACGCTCCCTGAGGGCTCACTCTGGCTGGTTCTCTGATATGTTGAGGCTCTGAGGTCAAGGCTGTGAATGGAAACTGAATTTGAGGGAAACATGTGCTGTGTCTCCTTGTATAAATAGTTGCTACTTCTCCACCCCCAAAGTAGGGACATCACACATTTTATAGTGTTCAGATCTATCATCCACTCCCAGGGTACGAAGGACATGGATATCACTTAGTCCTGTCTTTCAGCCTCTGAAAATTCTTCCCTCATCTTCCCCAGAAGAGCAGGGCTGAGGCTAAGAGAAGACCACCATCACCAGCCCCCTGACTGTGTGAGTGAGCCCATGATTAAGAGGTGGGGAGGAGGCTGAGATGAATCAGCACCCTCTAGACCCTGCTGGTCCTCCCCCTGCCCTGCCCCCAGCACCTCCACCCTTCTGTTCCCTCTGCCCTTGGACTTCCCCTCACATCCATTTCGGTCTTCCCAGAATTCTATCTTCCCAGCCCAGAGATCAAACCTGGGTCTCCAGTGTTGCAGGCAGATTCTTTACCATCTGAGTAACCAGGAAGGTGGCACCCTGCCTAAGAATCATGGAAGAGGAGAGTTAAAAAGCTGTGTTAAAACTCAACATTCAGAAAACTAAGATCATGGCATCCAGTCCCATTACTTCATAGCAAATAGAGTCGGGGCATCTGAAGGAGAAAACGCTCTGATGCTTTTGGTTCCTGGGTCGAGTGTGAGCCTGGGTCTCCTGGACAATGGATTTCCCTCAAGAATCCCACCTCTGAGAGGTTCCTGGCTGTCTGGTTCTTGATAGAACAGAAGGTCTACACACCTCACCTGGCTTCTATGAGGGAGGGAGCAACGAGTTTCCAAGGGTAAGCATCATGTTTCAAGGGAACAATGCAGACCACACTTGAATTTAAGAATCAAACAATTTTCTTGGCTAGTCTAGTGCTTCTCCCTTATCTAAGTCTCTAGGAGAATCCTACTGTTATTGGGCATAAGAGGGTTTTATTTCTTCCTGTTTTGTCACCTACACTTTTGAGTCAGATCTCAAAAATGGTCCTTCTGCCAGGAGTTACTTGCACCCATAGAATGAGAAGTTTGATTCAGAATGAGAGGAGAGCTTTATTCCCAATAAAGCGTGAGAGGTAGGAGTTTGGTCTAGAGCATATGCTCTCCCCCAAACCAGCAGGGCTGTTTTATATGATTCCTGTCAGCTGGGAGGGGGTGAGGGTCTCCCAGAAGGGCTCAGCTGTGCTGCTTGAGGCTCCAGATCACAGTGCCGGGTGCGATATATCTGCTCACAGCCCTCAGAGCTAAGGTGTGGCCATTTCGCATCAGGGCGTCTGGTATGAAAGGCTGGGTGCAAGGCCTCTGCAGGAGGCACTCTGTGAACAAGTGAAGCTCAGCTCAGCACAAAGAAAAAGAAAAAAGGTTAGATTATTTGATGAGCAGATTCTGTGCTTTCTACCCAGTAACTGTTGATGGGCTTTGTGGTGACATGACCCTCCTCTGTGCCTGTCCTTCTCCTCGTCCTGAAGGTGCAGGTCCAGCTCCTGCAGCTGCTTCCTGCTTAGTGTGGGGTCGTCAGGCCCTGGAGAGGAATGAGACCTCTTTCACCTCCTGTGGACGTGTCTGGTGCCCCTGGGCCTCAGCCCTAACTGCTCTGTCCCTGAGAGACAGCCGTCTGGAGTTTTCTAGATTCTGAGGATCATGGAGGGGCCCAGGAAAGGACAAACCCAGTGGGGCTCACGTGGCCCCATCACCCTGGCCCCGGATTGTTCCCCAGATCAGGCAGCCCGGTGTCTGCCGCCCAATGTCCACCTACACCTCCTTCAGTGAGGCTACGTGCATCCTCGTGATAACAGCTCCATATGCTGCCCAGTGCGCAGACCCCTCCCCAGGCAGTGAATGGGAGATCAGAGGCAACTCGGTCCCCAGGACCACCCCTGGCCAGGGAGGCAGTGGGCTTATGTCACACTAGAAGTCCAGGCGGGTCTCGTTGGGCCATCGCAAGGGTGGCTGTTACTTTTTTCATGGTAAGTGTTGTATGTGGTTCCTTCGGCCAAGGTCTCTAACTGCCCTGAGTGCAACAACTCCTGTAATTAGTCATTTGCTCTTTGGGGACACACTTTTATTGTTTTCTGGAAGAAAGCTTCAGGTCAGAGAGATCTTCACACAAGTAGTCAAGGGGGTCCACTTGCTCCAGGTTGTCTCCTCATAGGTGGGTGCTCAGGGCCCCTTCTCTCAAGTGTGATGTCCCCATGGAGTGACCTCCTGCAGCTTCTGGTTGATGGTAGTTGGCATCACCAGGTAGGGTCTGCTTCTCTCAGGAGTGATTGGTATTGCAGGCTGCTGGTTTTCGGGTTTTTAGATCCACCTGATCCTCTGGCTGGAATGAGTGGAGGGCAGGTGAGCAGGTGCAGCCTCACCTGGTTACCATAGTTTCTCCTACCTGGAGGGCACACTTAAGTTGTTTCATTTCAAAGGGTCTAAAATGTCTCCTCTTTTGGGCTTGGGGAGTGGGTCTGCCACACATGAGCTCAAACACACTTGACTTGATCCCCGGGAGCTAATTACATGCAGAGCAAGGAAATTGGGAATAAGTTAATCAATTTTTTTGAGTCTTCTGACATAGCTTGACTAAGTTCCTTTTAAGGTCTGGTTGGATCTCTCTACTTGAAATGAAATAACTTTATAACCTAACCCACTCCAGTATTCTTGCCTGGGAAATCCTATGGACAGGGGAGCCTGATGGACTACATGGGGGTCGAAAAAGAGTTGGACATGACTTAAAAACTAAACAACAATTATGGTCGTGAGATAGTTGTGGGGACTGGAGAGAACAGTCTAGGGTCTGACAAATGAAGTCACTAGACTTCCAGCTTCAGCAAGCAGTTTCTTCATCTTTGAAGTAGAACTAATAGGTGAGCATTTTCAGGGCTGGAAAGTATAGGGAAAGTCAAAGAGAACTGTAGATCAGGTGAGGACTAGTTATGTAGGCTGTCGATCTGTAACATGCCACTGTTATTTGTCTAGATTCTGAGCACATGATGAAGGAAATCACAAGGCAGTCTCTCTCTCTCTCCCTATGTTCCCCTTTCCCAATCTAAGAGGGCAGCAAACAGCTAACAGGCACAGTTCCCTACACAGTGCAACATGCCAAAGCCTGTCCCCATGGATAGCATTCATTTATCCTTCAAAGGCATCTGAGCTCCTTTAAACTTCTGTTGCCTTTCTTTAGGTCTTTGTAGGTCTTTATAATCTGGGCTGTTGCTACATGTTGATCTTTCAATTATTAATTTTTAAGTCAGCTTTTGATGACTCAGGGGAGGCCTGGGAGACTGAAGTTTTCCTACAAATAAGAAGCACACAGAGGACATGGACTGGGGAGTAGGGAGGTCTATCCCAGAAGGGTCCTGTTCAGTTATATACTGAAGCCCCAATTCTCGGCTTTGTCTGATTCTTTGCTCATATATACTGGGGAATAATTGGATGGATCTAGCCTCGTTATGCAGAGAAGGCGATGGCACCCCACTTCAGTACTCTTGCCTGGAAAATCCCATGGATGAAGGAACCTGGTAGGCTGCAGTCCATGGGGTCGCTAGGAGTCGGAGACAACTGAGCGACTTCACTTTCACTTTTCGCTCTCATGCATTGGAGAAGGAAATGGCAACCCACTCCGGTGTTCTTGCCTGGAGAATCCCAGGGACGGGGGAGCCTGGTGGGCTGCCGTCTATGGGGTTACATAGAGTTGGGCATGACTGAAGTGACTTAGAAGCAGCAGCCTCGTTATGAGGGGTAATTGCCAAGTTACTGGTTCTAGGGCCACTCTTTTGGCAAGTGTTTCCACTTTGTTGTTTTGCTTTATTATCTCGGTACTCTTTGATGACCCCTACATTGAATCACTCACTGCCACTTTTTCCAGAAGGTGAGCTCTGGCCACAGGTTTGTGTCGCCAAACCCAAGTTCCTGTACCCAAGGCACAGTGATGCTGTAATGTTCAAGTTCGGAGCAGAGAAAGCTTTATTGTGAGGATCAAGCAGGGAGTACAGGGGCCCTATGCTTGAAAGACCTGAATTCCCAGATGGATTTCAGGGGAAAATTTTTAAAGGCAGAGTAAGGAAGAGAGTCCAGGATCCTAACTGAGAATTATATTTTATTCAGCCAACTTGCTGAGGACTTAAACCCATAGTTCAGAGATAGCTCTAAGGGACTGCTCCCAAGAGATAAGGGAGGAACCAGGATATATAGGGGATTTTGCAATAAAAACCAGGTAGTCAGAGCATCAAAAAATGGTGCTTAGTCTCTCAGTCATGTCTGACTCTTTGTGACCCCATGGACTGTAGCCCCCCCAGGCTCCTCTGTCCATGGGATTCTCCAGACAAAAATACTGGCGTGGGTTGCCATGCCTTCCTCCAAGGGGTCTTCCCAACCCAGAGATCGAACCCAGGTCTCCCACACTGCAGGCAGTTTCTTACCATCTGAGCCACCAGGGTAAGCCCAAGAATGCACGGGTGGGTAACTTCTCCCTTTCCAGGGGAACTTCCTGACCCAGGAATTGAACCAGAGTCTCCTGCATTGTAGGCAGATTTGTATCTTGTATTGCAGGCAGGTTCTTTACCAGATGAGCTACCAGGGAAGCCCTGTTAGTTAAGGAAAACCAGACATTTGGTGCTAGTAGTAAAGAACATGCTTGCAGTGCAGGATATATGTAAGACTCGGGTTCGATCCCTGGGTTGGGATCCTGCCTGGAAAGAGGGCACGGCAACCCACTCTAGTATACTTGCCTGGAGAATCCCATGGACAGAGTAGCCTGGTGGGCTACACTCCATGGGGTTGAAAAGAGTCAGAGCTAAATCGACTTAGTACGCATACATAGCCATCTCAAGTTAATGAAATTTCTTTTTTTTTTTTTTTTTTTTTGGACCGTACTGAAAGTCTTGTGGGATCTTAGTTCCCACCCAGGGGTTGAAGCCGTACCTATGGCAGTGAAAGTGTAGGGGTGGGGGGGGGGGGGCGGGGGGTCCATTCCAGGAAAGTCCCACAGTGTCCTGCTTGGTTACAGTTGGGGACCTTCTTCGCTCCCTTGTTTGGTCCTGATGAGGACAGAGTGCCCAGAGGGCAGACTGTTAATGCCTTTGGCCAGCTTTCTCTGGGTCTTTCCGGAAGCCAGGGGGCGGTTCAGAGCAGCAGAGGCAGACAGACTCTTTGGCTCCCTCTCTGCATCTGGGTGGGTTCCTGGGCTCAGAGCGAGCTCTTCCGTAGAGTTTGCAGCCAGAGGCCGGCCCCGCTTGCTGAGCATTTCGCTTACCCGCCTCCATCAACTGCTTTGGCTCCTGGTCTCACATCTCCCCTGAAGATTCCGCCCGGCTTTCCCTTCCTCCCGTAGCCACGCCCCGGCTTGGCTTCCAGCAGCCGTGGCAGCGCTGGCGTTTAGCCGATGCCCAGAGACGACTCCCGAGAGGCGGTTTAGCTGACCACCTGGCGGGCAGCCGGCGCTCCTCTCCAGGAAGCAAGCGGTTCTCGAGCTCTCGCCGAGCGGACCGGTGAGGTGGCCGGGTCTCCAGCATCCCCGCCGGCGCCTCCAGGAGCAGCGAGTCCCGGTTCCGCGCCAGCCCCAGCTGGCAAGAGCCAGCCGGTGTCCCCGGAGTTCTCGCTGCAGGACGCGAACCTCGGCTCGCGCTCGTTTGTCTGGTGAGCGTCCCCCCCGCACCCCCCGGCCCGGGCTGTGACACCCCGCCGCCGGCGCCTTTGGTAGGACAGATGTCGGGGTGAGATCGGCTTCTTGAGGTCTGTGGAGTCTCGAATGGCCTAGACCCCCTCCCCAACCCACCCTTAGTCGGCTTCCCCCAAATCGGTCAGGAATTCTCAGTTCTCAACTAAAGCCGCACCTTTTTTCTCCCCTAAACAAGCAGCTTGTGACAGCTTCCTGTATCCAGTTAGTGCGCTGCGCCATTGCCATCTTTCAATAATGTCCCCACCTTACCCCAAATTCCTTAGGTGACAGCTGCGGTCCAACTCCACCACGTCCCCTTGTCCCTGTCCCTGTCCATGACCATGTCTCCCACCCTCCCTTTGTGGCTCTCACTGTATGTCCTGGAACCTAGTTATGGCAAATTTCACGTGATCACACACACAATTTTGTATTTAATGGATAACACTGTTGTTGAACATGTTTCGCTTTTGCCTGGGACACACAGCCAGGACTGTGTCCAGGTGATTCTGGTGGAAGGTTGAGGCTGACTTATGCTTTAAGCAACTCCTTCCACTTGCATTGCTATTTCAGTGTTAACTTTTAACAGTCCTGTATTGTATTAATATTTGACCAGCCCCTTTCTCTGTTGTGAATATTTCACTTCCATCTTCAGGGAATGGGGTCCCTGAAGCCAGTGGGGTCTTCTCTGTATTCCCAGACTTTACAGAAGTGGTGCATGGGCTTGATACAGGTGGGGCTTCCCCGGTGGTACTAGTAGCAAAGAACCCTCCTGCCAATGCAGGAGACGTGGGTTTGATCCCTGGATCAGGAAGATCCCCAGAGTAGGGAATGGCAACCCACTCCAGTATTCTTGGCTGGAGTATCCCATGGACAGAGGAGCCTGGCGGGCTACAATCCATGGAGTTGCAAAGGGTCGGACATGATTGAAACGACTTCACACACGCACTCTTAATGCAGGTGGTCCTGCCCAGGAGTCCTATGGTCCTGAAACTTACAGGTCCCTAAGCTGGGAAGAAGCTTACAGGTGGAAAAAGGCTTGGAAAGGTGAAACTTTTAACTAAAGTCATCCATCCAGTAGCTGAAACTACTAACTAGGTGGACTTTAATCCCACTTGGGTGATGATTAGATCTTTTGTTACTGGACCCTAACCCATTCATCTTTCCAAAATTCTATTTCCTTTTATCACAAGACAGCTTGCAGGATCTCCCAGGGATCTCTTCTTTGCTTTTTTGATCATGGTGATTCCAGTGTGTATAGTTATATTTGTTGGCCCTTAAGGGAAAAGAGGCAAGAAGAAATATGGGTGAGATTAATGTAAATAATAACAAAGTAGCCAGACATCTCCTTAAGGCAGGGCAAGGAACTCATTTCTGTTTTATTTGTGGATTTTCAATAATGCATGTGTATACAAATGGGAAGGAGAGGATTTCTCATTGATTTTGGTAGACACTCGTTTCCAGTTTTCCTGCTGGAGGCGAAGGAGCTGCTGCTGCTGCTACTACTACTACTAAAGTCGCTTCAGTCGTGTCCGACTCTGTGCGACCCCATAGACGGCAGCCCACCAGGCTCCCCCATCCCTGGGATTCTCCAGGCAAGAACACTGGAGTGGGCTGCCATTTCCTTCTCCAATGCATGAAAGTGAAAAGTGAAAGGGAAGTCGCTCAGTCGTGTCCGACTCTTAGCAACCCCATAGACTGCAGCCTACCAGGCTCCTCCATCCATGGGATTTTCCAGGCAAGAGTACTGGAGTGGGGTGCCTGCTAGTACCTCTCATCTCACACCTGAAGGCACTGAAGCAGAGAGGCTGAGTAAATTGCCCATATCACATAGCTAGTAAGTGGTGGAGTTAGATCTCAAACCAGTCCATCTGTCTCCCCAGCCTGTGTTATCCTGTATGGAAATGTTATACTGAGCTCCTTCTATTGGGACACTTGTTCTTAAGAGCAGGGAGAAGGCGATTCTAAACACACCTTTGGTCTTTGGCAGGAGTCTCTCAAGGGAAGTTCTTCAAGTTCTTGCTGTTGGAGATGATGCATGTGAAACATCTCTGTAATCAAGCTTTAGGGTGGTTGTTCTCAGAGTCTGGCTCTCAGACCTGCAGCATCCTCATCACCTGGGAGCTTGTTAGAAACACAGATCCCCCGTTCTCCTTCTAGACCAGTTCTGTAAAGTTAGAAACTCTGGGGATGGTGTTAAACAAGCTCCAGGAGATGCTGATGGACGGTGGAGGCTGGCTTCTGCTTTAAGCTGCTCCTCCCATTGGCATTGTTCCTTCAGTGTTAACTTTCAAAAGGGGTCCAGACTTTAGGAAGTTAGTTATTGCCATCTGTGTGTGAAGTCTGAGGTAGCTTAGTGATTTCCTTGTGTACCTCACTTGCTGAGCTGGGAAAGTGAAGGTGAGTCCAGCTAGGAAGTGCTGCCCAGAGACTCATAGAGAAAAACTGTTTTTTCACCTGTTCTTTGGGTATTTGCAGGGAGAGGGTGATTCTAAACACACCTTTGGTCTTGTTGGCAGGAGTTTTTCAAGGGAAGTTCTTCAAGTTCTTGCTGTTGGAGATGATGCATGTGAAACAGTTGGTGATGGACAGGGAGGCCTGCGTGCTGCAATTCATGGGGTTGCAAAGAGTCGGACATGACTGAGCAACTGAACTGAACTTGGGTATTTGCTTTCTTCCCAAATTTCATCTGCTTTCGAAACTTGTAAACGATGCCAGTAACTAGCTTACTGAGTTTTATACAAATGACCTTGAAACGGAAAGTGGGGTCTTGCTGCTCGCCTCTCAAAAGCCAATAAAGAAGCAAAGTTTGTGGAAAGGACAGTTTGCTTTATTTTGGATGCTGTCACAGGGGTATGGGGGAGGGCAGATGCCAGTCCAAAGTCTCACTCCCTACCCCTGCCCCCCGACAATCAGTGGGCAAGAACTTTTATAGACCAATGGCAGGGGCTCCATGGAAAAACAGCAGTCAGCTCTAATAGTCATCTTGAAATTGGTCACTGGTGGTCTGACTAGTATCATCTTGATTGTTTTAGGTACAGTTAATCTTTGGGTCCAGGGCTGATTTCTTCCCATTTCCTTGAGGCAGTTCTCAAAATTGTGGCAGCTTATATTATAGCTAGGGCTTCCCTGGTGGCTCAGAGGTTAAAGCATCTGTCTGCAATGTGGGAGACCTGGGTTCAATCCCTGGGTTGGGAAGATCCCCTGGAGAAAAAAATGGCAACCCACTACAGTATTCTTGCCTGGAGAATCCCATAGACGGAGGAGCCTGGTAGGCTGCAGTCCAAGGGGTCACAAAGAGTTGGACACGACTGAGTGACTTCACTTACTTACTTATATCATCGCTACAGTCTAGTCATAGTATAGTTAACTTCTTCCACCTGGTGGGGGTTTCAGTATCTACAAGACAGCTCACAGGATATGGTTCCGAATAGGAGGAACTGAAGGAGGAGCTAAGGGTCCTTGAATTTGCTTACTAACTAAACTACTGTTGTTTTGTCCTGTTTGACTGTTTTCCTTTGCTTCTGCATTTTCTCACTTCTCTGATTAAACTTATTCTTTGGCTAAAGTTTTCCTATAGACAAAAGGCCATTGGAGGACCTGGGGGGAAGGCACATAGGGTCCTACTCCATTTCAACCTCATTGAGGTTTCAGTGTTTTCACAGTTCAGTTTGGACTTAAGGTCTAAGAGGAATCATACATTATGGCTAGTGGTGAATATAAATTTTAGAAAAGAATAAATATTTTTCTATTCCTGTAAGAAATTTAAAACTATAGCAGAAGAAAGGAATAAGGATTTCTATTAGCCAAATATACCTGCCAATATTTGGTTGTTTCTTAGTCTTTCCCCTAGAAATCTTTATGCACAACTGCACACAACCACATTCTTTTCTATAAAACCAGACAGTTTTGAATCCTGAATCTTTCTAAATTTTCTGTGGTTTACATTTATGGGCATTAAATAGTCTTTGAAACATGGCACTGTAATTTGTCCACCCTTTCATTTTTCATTTTTGTTTAACACAGTTTATTTCTAATTATGATGTGATGTGTATCCATGGCCATGCTTCTGGTACACTGTTCCTTTATCTGTGTTCCCAGAACTAGGATAACTGGTGAAAGGCCATATTGTTTTCCATAGGGTTTGGAAAACCTTAATAACTGTTTGTGTGCTTATTTCACTGTCAACTCTGAGTTCCTGAATTACATTTTTTTCTCAGTCTAAAGTTGAAAATAATATCAACCAGTTTGAATTTATTTTACTTAGAGAGATGGAACTTTTTGTGTATACTAACCATCTATTTTTGGCATTGCCTTTGCAGTCCTGTGGCCACTGCTGAATTTTCCAAATTTGCTGGCATATTGAGTGCAGCACTTTCACAACATCGTCTTTTAGGATTTGAAAGAGTTCAACTGGAATTCCATCACCTCCACTAGCTTTGCTCTTAGTGATGCTTCCTAATGTCCATTTGACTTCACATTCAAGGATGTCTGGTTCTAGGTGAGTGATCACACCATCGCGATTATCTCAATCATTAAGATCTTATTTGTATAGTTCTTCTTTGTATCCTTGCCACCTTTTCTTAATATCTTCTGCTTCTGTTAGGTCCATACCATTTCTGTCCTTTATCGAGCCCATCTTTGCATGAAATGTTCCCTTGGTATCTCTACTTTTCTTGAAGAGATCTCTAGTTTTCCCATTCTTTGGTTTCCTCTATTTCTTCGCATTGATCGCTGAGGAAGGTTTCTTGTCTCTCCTTGATATTCTTGGGAACTCTGCATTCAACAAAGGTCCATCTAGTCAAAGCTATGGTTTTTCCAGTAGTCATGTATGGATGTGAGAATTGGACTGTAAAGAAAGCTGAGTGCCGAAGAAATGATGTTTCTGAACTGTGGTGTTGGAGAAGACTCTTGAGAGTCCCTTGGACTGCAAGGAGGTTCAACCAGTCCATCCTAAAGGAAATCAGTCCTGAATATTTATTGGAAGTTCAGTTCAGTTCAGTTCAGTCCCTCAGTCATGTCCAACTTTTGTGACCCCATGAATCGCAGCACGCCAGGCCTCCCTGTCCATCACCAACTCCCAGAGTTCACTCAGACTCACATCCATCGAGTCAGTGATGCCATCCAGCTATCTCATCCTCTGTTATCCCCTTCACCTCCTGCCCCCAATCCCTCCCAGCATCAGAGTCTTTTCCAATGAATCAACTCTTCACATGAGGTGGCCAAAGTACTGGAGTTTCAGCTTTAGCATCATTCCTTTTCCAAAGAAATCCCAGGGCTGATCTCCTTTAGAATGCACTGGTCGAATCTCCTTGCAGTCCAAGGGACTCTCAAGAGTCTTCTCCAACACCACAGTTCAAAAGCATCAATTCTTTTGGTGCTCAGATTTCTTCACAGTCCAACTCTCACACATCCATACATGACCATTGGAAAAACCGTAGCCTTGACTAGATGGACCTTTGTTAGCAAAGTAATGTCTCTTCTTTTCAATATATTATCAAGGTTGGACATAACTTTCCTTCCAAGGAGTAAGCGTCTTAATTTCATGGCTGAAGTCACCATCTGCAGTGATTTTGGAGCCCCCGAAAATAAAGTCTGACACTGTTTCCACTGTTTCCCCATCTATTTCCCATGAAGTGATGGCACTGGATGCCATGATCTTTGCTTTCTGAATGTTGAGCTTTAAGCCAACTTTTTCACTCTCCTCTTTCACTTTCATCAAGAGGCTTTTTAGTTCCTCTTCACTTTCTGCCATAAGGGTGGTGTCATCTGCATATCTGAGGTTATTGAGATTTCTCCCAGCACTCTTGATTCCAGCTTGTGTTTCTTCCAGTCCAGCGTTTCTCATGATGTACTCTGCATATAAGTTAAATAAGCAGGGTGACAATATACGGCCTTGACGTACTCCTTTTCCTATTTGGAACCAGTCTGTTGTTCCATGTCCAGTTCTAACTGTTGCTTCCTGACCTGCATACAGATTTCTCAAGAGGCAGATCAGGTGGTCTGGTATTTCCATCTCTTTAAGAATTTTCCACAGTTTATTGTGATCCACACAGTCAAAGGCTTTGGCATTGTCAATAAAGCAGAAATACATATTTTTCTGGAACTCTCTTGCTTTTTCTTTGATCCAGCAGATGTTGGCAATTTGATCTCTGATTCCTCTGCCTTTTCTAAAACCGGTTTGAACATCAGGAAGTTCACGGTTCACGTATTGCTGAAGCCTGGCTTGGAGAATTTTGAGCATTACTTTACTAGCATGTGAAATGAGTGCAATTGTGTGGTAGTTTGAAACTTCAATACTTTGGTCACCTGATGGGAAGAACTGACTCATTGGAAAAGACCCTGATGCTGGGAAGGACTGAAGGCAGGAAGAAGGGGAAGACTGAGGATCAGAGGGTTGGATGGAAATACCGACTCAATGGACATAAGTTTGAGTTAACTCCAGTAGTTGGTGATGGACACAGAGGCCTGGTGTGCTGCAGTCCACATGGGGTCACAAAGAGTCGGACCTGACTGAGCAACTGAACTGAACTTACTATCTATTTGTTGTTTTTTAATTGTCTTTTAATGGCATTTATAGTTTTAAAATAACTTGCAATAGTGTTTATAATACTTTGCCAGATTTTCATTTGTATTGTAATTTAGTTGAGGTTTTACATTATATATCATTAATTATATTGAGCCTCTTTTTCTCCTGTTGCTTTTGAAATATCTTTTTTAAGATCCCAGCATCATCTAAAATTCAGTAAGTGTTTTATTCTTTTACCCTTCTTTTTCTAACAACAAAGGCAGCTAGAATTTCATTTAGTATTCAGTATAAGATAGGCTCGGTTTTTTTTTTCCCCCAAACTGCCCCCTTTCCCATCAGGGTTTATAGAATAATTATACTCCTCAGTTCTGAACTAAAGTACCCCTCCTTTTTTTCCTAAGCAAGCAGCTTATGAACAGCTTCCTTTATCTAATTAGTGTCCTGCACCTTTGTAGTCTTCCAGTAACATCCCTACCTTTTCCCATATTCCTAAGTGACAGCTACATTGCAACTGCATGGAGCTCCTTCTGACCTGAGTCTATGACCAGGTCTCCCTCCCACTCTCTCTGTGACTTTCTCACTGTGTATCCTGATACCCAGTTGTGACAAACTTCATGTGTATAAAAAGGATGATTTTTTTATATAATGAACGAGGACACTATTCTTGAACATGTTTTGCTTCTGCCTTGGACACACAGCCTGGAGTAGGGTGTGTATTTGGCAAGCCCCTTTCCTTTCCTGGTGGCTCAGATGGTAAAGAAACTTCTTGCAGTGTAGAAGACCTGGGCTTGATCCCTGGGTCAGGAAGATCCCCAGAGAATGAAATGGAACCCACTTCAGTATTCTTGCCTGGAAAATTCATGGACAGAGGAGCCTGGCAGGCTATAGTTCATGGGCTCACAAAGAGTCAGACATGACTGAGCAACTAACAGTTTCTTATTGTGAATATTCTGCTTCCACTCTAGAGGACCACCTTGGGGATGGGGTCCTTGAAACCTCTGGAATCTTTTTTTTTTAATTTTATTTATTTTTTAATTGAAGATAATTGCATTACAGAATTTTGTTTTCTGTCAAACCTCAACATGAATCAGCCATAGTTAGACATATATCCCCTCTCTCTTGAACCTCCCTCCCAATCCCACCCCTCTAGATTTATACAGAGTCCCTGTTTGAGTTCCCTGAGACATACAGCAAATTCCCATTGGCTATCTATTTTACATATGGTAATGTAAGTTTCCATGTTACTCTCTCGATACATTTCAGCCTCTCCTCCCCTCTCTCCATGTCTGTAAGTCTGTTCTCTATGTCTGTTTCTCCATTGCTGCCCTGCAAATAAACTCTTCAGTGCTATCTTTCTAGATTCCATATGTAAACTTTCAATTCAGTTCAGTCGCTCAGTCATGTCCAACTCTTTGCGACCCCATGAATTGCAGCACGCCAGGCCTCCCTGTCCATCACCAACTCCCAGAGTTCACTCAGACTCACATCCATCGAGTCAGTGATGCCATCCAGCTATCTCATCCTCTGTTATCCCCTTCACCTCCTGCCCCCAATCCCTCCCAGCATCAGAGTCTTTTCCAATGAATCAACTCTTCACATGAGGTGGCCAAAGTACTGGAGTTTCAGCTTTAGCATCATTCCTTTTCCAAAGAAATCCCAGGGCTGATCTCCTTTAGAATGCACTGGTCGAATCTCCTTGCAGTCCAAGGGACTCTCAAGAGTCTTCTCCAACACCACAGTTCAAAAGCATCAATTCTTTTGGTGCTCAGATTTCTTCACAGTCCAACTCTCACACATCCATACATGACCATTGGAAAAACCGTAGCCTTGACTAGATGGACCTTTGTTAGCAAAGTAATGTCTCTTCTTTTCAATATATTATCAAGGTTGGACATAACTTTCCTTCCAAGGAGTAAGCGTCTTAATGTCATGGCTGAAGTCACCATCTGCAGTGATTTTGGAGCCCCCGAAAATAAAGTCTGACACTGTTTCCACTGTTTCCCCATCTATTTCCCATGAAGTGATGGCACTGGATGCCATGATCTTTGCTTTCTGAATGTTGAGCTTTAAGCCAACTTTTTCACTCTCCTCTTTCACTTTCATCAAGAGGCTTTTTAGTTCCTCTTCACTTTCTGCCATAAGGGTGGTGTCATCTGCATATCTGAGGTTATTGAGATTTCTCCCAGCACTCTTGATTCCAGCTTGTGTTTCTTCCAGTCCAGCGTTTCTCATGATGTACTCTGCATATAAGTTAAATAAGCAGGGTGACAATATACGGCCTTGACGTACTCCTTTTCCTATTTGGAACCAGTCTGTTGTTCCATGTCCAGTTCTAACTGTTGCTTCCTGACCTGCATACAGATTTCTCAAGAGGCAGATCAGGTGGTCTGGTATTTCCATCTCTTTAAGAATTTTCCACAGTTTATTGTGATCCACACAGTCAAAGGCTTTGGCATAGTCAATAAAGCAAAAATAGATGTTTTTCTGGAATTCGCTTGCTTTTTCAGTGATCCAAAGGATGTTGGCAATTTGATCTCTGATTCCTCTGTCTTTTCTAAAACCGGTTTGAACATCAGGAAGTTCACGGTTCACGTA
The DNA here is from genome assembly GCF_029407905.1 of Bubalus kerabau. Taxonomy (NCBI): domain Eukaryota; kingdom Metazoa; phylum Chordata; class Mammalia; order Artiodactyla; family Bovidae; genus Bubalus; species Bubalus kerabau. The sequence continues at coordinate 74,478,856 of NC_073635.1, forward strand.
TTGTTGAAGCCTGGCTTGGAGAATTTTGAGCATTACTTTACTAGCATGTGAGATGAGTGCAATTGTGTGATAGTTTGAGCATTGTTTGGCATTGCCTTTCTTTGGGACTGGAATGAAAACTGAACTTTTCCAGTCCTGTGGCCACTGCTGAATTTTCCAAATTTGCTGGCATATTGAGTGAGGCACTTTCACAGCATCATCTTTCAGGATTTGAAATAGCTTAACTGGAATTCCATCACCTCCCCTAGCTTTGTTCGTAGTGATGCTTTTTAAGGCCCACTTGACTTCATATTCCAGGATGTCTGGCTCTAGGTGAGTGATCACACCATCGTGATTATCTGGGTCATGAAGATCTTTTTTGCACAGTTCTTCTGTGTATTCTTGCCACCCCTTCTTAATATCTTCTGCTTCTGTTAGGTCCATACCATTTCTGTCCTTTATCGAGCCCATCTTTGCATGAAATGTTCCCTTGGTATCTCTGATTTTCTTGAAGAGATCTCTAGTCTTTCCCATTCTGTTGTTTTCCTCTATTTCTTTGCGTTGATCGCTGAGGAAGGCTTTCTTATCTCTTCTTGCTATTCTTGGTAACTCTGCATTCAGATGCTTATATCTTTCCTTTATTCCTTTGCTTTTCACTTCTCTTCTTTTCACAGCTGTTTGTAAGACCTCCCCAGACAGCCATTTTGCTTTTTTGCATTTCTTTTCCATGGGGATGGTCTTGATCCCTGTGTCCTGTACAATATCAGGAACCTCCGTCCATAGTATCATCAGGCACTCTATCAGATTTAGTCCCTTAAATCTATTTCTGACTTCCACTGTATAATCATAAGGGATTTTATATAGGTCATACCTGAATGGTCTAGAGGTTTTCCCTACTTTCTTCAATTTAAATCTGAATTTGTCAGTGAGGAGCTCATGATCTGAGCCACAGTCAGCTCCTGGTCTTGTTTTTGCTGACTGTATAGAGCTTTTCCATCTTTGGCTGCAAAGAATATAATCAATCTGATTTTGGTGTTGACCATCTGGTGATGTCCATGTGTAGAATCTTCTCTTGTGTTGTTGGAAGAGGGTGTTTGCTATGACCTGTGCATTCTCTTGGCAAAACTCTATTAGCCTTTGCCCTGCTTCATTGCATATTCCAAATTTGCCTGTTACTCCAGGTGTTTCTTGACTTCCTACTTTTGCATTCCAGTCCCCTATAATGAAAAGGACATCTTTTTTGGGTGTTAGTTCTTGTAGTTATGTCTTGTAGGTCTTCATAGAACCCTCAACTTCAGCTTCTTCAGTGTTACTGGTTGGGGCATAGACTTGGATTACTGTGATATTGAATGGTTTGCCTTGGAAATAAACAGAGATCATTCTGTCGTTTTTCAGATTGCATCCAAGTACTGCATTTCGAACTCTTTTGTTGACCATGATGGCTACTCCATTTCTTCTAAGGGATTCCTGCCGGCAGGAGTAGATATAATGGTCATCTGAGTTAAATTCACGCATTCCAGTCCATTTGAGTTCACTGATTCCTAGAATGTTGACATTCACTCTTGCCATCTCCTGTTTGACCACTTCCAATTTGCCTTGATTTATGGACCTAAAATTCCAGGTTCCTATGCAATATTGCTCTTTACAGCATCGGACCTTGCTTCTATCACCAGTCACATCCACAACTGGGTATTGTGTTTGCTTTGGCTCCATCCCTTCATTCTTTCTGGAGTTAGTTCTCCACTGATCTCTAGTAGCATATTGGGCACCTACTGACCTGTGGAGTTCCTCTTTCAGTATCCTATCATTCTGCCTTTTCATACTGTTCATGGGGTTCTCAAGGCAAGAATACTGAAGTGGTTTGCCATCCCCTTCTGCAGTGGACCACATTCTGTCAGACCTCTCCACCATGGCCCACCCATCTTGGGTGGCCCCACAGGGCATTGCTTAGTTTCATTGAGTTAGACAAGGCTGTGGTCCATGTGATCAGATTGACTAGTTTTCTGTGATTATGGTTTCAGTGTGTCTGCCCTCTGATGCCCTCTTGCAACACCTACCATCTTAATTGGGTTTCTCTTACCTTGGACGTGGGGTATCTCTTCACAGCTGCTCCAGCAAAGCACAGCCGCTGCTCCTTACCTTGGACGAGTGGTATCTCCTCACCACCGCCCCTCCTGACCTTGAACGTGGAGTAGCTCCTCTAGGTCCTCCTGTGTGCTTTATGTATGCTGTAGTATACAAAATTTATCTTTCTTTTTCTGACTTACTTCACTCTGTATAACTGGTTCTAGGTTCATCCACTTCTTAGAAGTGACTCATGTGTTCTTTTTTATGGCTGAGTAATATTCCATTGTGTATATGTATCACAACTTCTCTATCCATTCATCTATTGGACATCTATGTTTCTTCCATGTTGTAGCTATTGTACATAGTGCTACAATGAACACTGGGGGTACATGTGTCTTTTTCAATTTTGAAAACCTATGGAATATTATGAGGATCTTTAGCCTTCAGAGAAGAAGTGCATGGTCTTGATGCAGGGGGTCTTGCCTAGGAGTCCTTTGGTCCTGAAACCACTGAAGGGTCCCTGAGCTGGGAGGAAATGGAGATGAAAAATGGCTCAGAGAGGTAAAGCTCTTAACCAGAGTTTTCTACCTGATATCTGGGACTACTAACTAGGTGGGCCCAAATCTTTGGGTTTTATTACACTTGGGTGATTATTAGATCTTTTATTTCTGAACCCTAACCCATTCATCTTTCCCACAAATTCTGATATTTCCTTTTTTTTTTTTTTAATTTTTATGGAAAGGCTTATGGGTTTTCCAGGGAATGGAAGCTCCTATGCTGGTTTTGTTATTTTTCTAAGCCTCATGTCTTTTGATTTTTTTATTTATTCATTTTTGGTTCTTCTGGATCTTAATTGCCATGTGGCATGCAGGAGTCTCTAGTTGTAGCATGCAGGAGTCTCACTCTGGTGGCTTCTCTTGTTGTCAAGCACAGGCTCTAGGGTGATACCAGACTCTAGAGCACACGCTCAATAGTTCTGACACACAGGTTCAGTTGCTCTGAAGCATGTGGGATCTTCCCAGATCAGGGATGGAACCTCTGTCTCCTGCATTGGCAGGTAGATTCTTTACCACTGAGCCACCAGGGAAGCCCCTATGCTTTTCTTGATGGTGGTATATTCAATGTGTAGTAAAATCTCTTGGCCTTTTGGTGGTCCTTAAGGAAAGAGGGACCTAAAAAGAGGAGTATGAATGTAGTTACTGTAAACAATAATGAAGCCTGAAATATCTCCTTAACTTTAGGCAGGGCAAGGAACTCTTCAAGCACCTTCTGTTGTGGATTTTCAAAATGTGTGTGTGCGTGGAAATGGGAAGGGGAGGGTTTCTCATTAATTTTGGTGGACACCTACTTCCAGTTTTCCTGCTGGAGCTAAAGCAGCTATTACCTCATATTTTACATGGGAAGGCACTGAAACAGGTTGAATATGTTGCCTACCACCATACAGCTAGTGGTGAAACAGTGTCATCCCAAATTAGGAGTCTGACTCCTGAGCCTGTGTTGTCCTGTATGCAGTACTGAGCTGCTTCTCTTGGGATGCATGCATACATGCTAAGTTGATTCAGTCATGTCTGACTCTGTGGGACCCTCTGGACTGTAGCCCACCAGGTTCCTCTGTCCATGGAATTCTCCAGGCAAGAATACTGGAGTGTGTTGCCAAGCCCTCCTCCAGAGGATCTTTCTGATACTTGTTCTTAAATGCAAGGAGAAGGCAATTCCAGATACACCTTTGGTCTTGTTGGCAGGAGTCTCTCAAGGGAAGTTCTTAAAATATTCTTGCTGTTGAAGATGATGTACATGAAACATTCTATAATCAAGCTTTAGGGCGGCTGTTCTCAGAGTCTGGCTCTCAGACCTGCAGCATCCTTATTACCTGGGAACTTGTTAGAAATGCAAATCCTCCCCCCACCCTCGTGCTCTTTCTAGACCAATTCTGGAAAGTTAGAAACTTGGGGGGGGGGGGAATGGAGATAAACAAGCTCCAGGTGATTCTGATGGAAGATTGAGGCTGGCTTCTGCTTTAAGCCGCTCCTCCCATTGGCATTGCTACTTTAGTGCTAATTTTTAAAAAGGGGTTAGTTGTTGACCACGATTGCCATCCTGTATGTAAAGTCTAAGGTAGCTTCGTGATTTCCTTGTGTCCCCTACTTGCTGCCCCATGAAAGCTGAAATGAGTCCAGCCAGGAAGTGCCACCCAGAGACAAGACCCACCTTGTAGAAAAGAACTGAGTTTTCATCTTCTCATTGGGTATTTGCTTGGTTCCTTACTGTTTTTAAACTTGTAAATGATGCCTATAATAAGCTTACCAACTTTTATACAAATGACCTTGCTGGGGTTTTAGTATTTTCACAGTACAGGATGGACTTAGGGTCTAAGAGAGGTTGAACATTAAGGTTACTGGTAATTGCTATGAATTTTAGAAAAGTATATATATTTCTCTTTCTGTAAGAAATTTAAAACTATAGAAGAAGAAGAAGGGAATAAGGATTTATTTCTGTTATCCACACTGGCTGGTATTTTGGTTGTTTTGTCTTTCCCTAGAAATCTGTGCACACCTGCACATGCACACTTTTCTCTATGACTAAATAGCTTTGAATCCTGGTTCCTCCTTAGTTTCTAAGGTTAACATTTATTCATTGGAGAAGGAAATGGAAACCCACTCCAGAATTCTTGCCTGGGGAACCCCATGGATAGAGGAGCATGGTGTGCTACAGTCTATGGGGTCCCAAAGAGTCGGACACGGCTTAGTGACTGAACATTTATTCATAGCATTAAATAATATTCAACACGTGGTATTTCATTTTAAGTAGTGAGTCTTTGAGTCTTTCAGAGAAGGCAATGGCACCCCACTCCATTACTCTTACCTGGAAAATCCCATGGACAGGGGAGCCTGGTGGGCTACAGTCCACGGGGACACTAAGAGTTGGACACGACGGAGCGACTTCACTTTCCCTTTTCACTTTCATGCATTGCAGAAGGAAACGGCAACCCACTCCAGTGTTCTTGCCGAGAATCCCAGGGGCGGCGGAGCCTGGTGGGCTGCCGTCTACGGGGTCGCACCGAGTCGGACACGACTGAAGCGACTTAGCAGCAGCAGTATTAAATGCAAGTGAAAGACTCACTGCTGCTGCTGCTAAGTCGCTTCAGTCGTGTCCGACTCGGTGCGACCCCGTAGACGGCAGCCCACCAGGCTCCGCCGCCCCTGGGATTCTCGGCAAGAACACTGGAGTGGGTTGCCGTTTCCTTCTGCAATGCATGAAAGTGAAAAGGGAAAGTGAAGTCGCTCCGTCGTGTCCAACTCTTCGCGCCCTGTGGACTGCCGCCTACCAGGCTGCCTCCTCCATGGGATTTTCCGGGTAAGAGTACTGGAGTGGGGTGCCATTGCCTTCTCCATTTATTTAACACAGTTTGTAGTTAATATGATGTGATGTATACCCATGACCATGAGCATATATTTTGGTGCATCTTTCTTTTTTCTGTATTCCCAGAAGTAGAATAATTGCTGAAAAGCTGAATTGTTTTCCATCAGGTTTGGAATAATTTGTCCTCTTGATAGCTCTTATATGCTTATTTCATTGCTATCTTTGAGTACCTGGATTTTATTTTTTCTGGGTCTAAGGTTAAAAATAATATCAGAGTTTTCATTTGAATTTATTTCATTTCTAGTGATGAAAATTTTTGTCTATTGACCATTTGTCATTTTTTTATTTTACTTTATTTTTAACTTTACAATATTGTATTGGTTTTGCCAAATATCAGCATGTATCCGCCACAAGTATACACGTGTTCCCCATCCTGAACCCTCCTCCCTCTTCCCTCCCTGTACCATCCCCTCTGGGTCATCCCAGGTTTGATGCACAATACTAGTTGAGTGGTTTTGAGTTATATGTCATTAATTATATTTAGCTTTTCTTTTTGTACCTCCTGTTGCTTTTATAAAATGTCTTTTTAAAATCCAAGTGAAAGTGAAAGTTGCTCAGTCACGTCTGACACTTTGTGACCCCATGGCCTATACAGTCCATGGAATTCTCCAGCCCAGAATATTGGATTGGGTAGCCTTTCCCTTCTCCAGAGGATCTTCCCAACCCAGGGATTGAACCAATGTCTCCCATGTTGCAAGCAGATTCTTTACCAGCTGAGCCACCAAGGAGGTCCAAGAATACCGGACTGGGTAGCCTATCCCTTCTCCAGGGGATCTTCCCAACCCAGAAATCGAATCGGGATATCTTGCATTGCAGGCAGATTTGTTACCACCTGAGGTATGAGGGAAGCCCTTTAAAATTCAAGCATCATCTAAATTTCTGTAAGCATTTTAATTCTTGTTTCATGTATAACAATAAAGGCAGCTAGAATTTCTTTTAGTTTTTGATATAATTTCAGTTATCAGTTCAGTTTCTCAGTTGTGTCCGACTCTTTGCAACCCCATGGACTGCAGCATGCCAGGCCTCCCTGTCCGTCACCAACTCCTGAGTTTACTCAAACTCATGTCCACTGAGTCGTTAATGCTGTCCAACCATCTCATCTTCTGTCATCCCCTTCTCCTCCCGCCTTCAATCTTTCCCAGCATCACAGTCTTTTCCAGTGAGTCAGCTCTTTGCATCAGGTGGCCAAAGCATTGGAGTTTCAGCTTCAACATCAGTCCTTCCAATGAGTATTCAGGACTGATTTCCTTTAGGATGGACTGGTTGGATCTCCTGGTAATCCAAGGGACTCACAAGAGTCTTCTCCAATACCACAGTTCAAAAGCATCAATTCTTTGGTGCTCAGCTTTCTTTATAGTCCAACTCATATCCATACATGACTACTGGAAAAAACCATAGCTTTGACTAGACAGACCTTTATTGGCAAAGTAATGTCTCTGCTTTTTAATATGCTGTCTAGGTTGGTCATAACTTTTCTTCCAAGTAAGCATCTTTTAATTTCATGACTGCAGTCACCATCTGCAGTGATTTTGGAGCCCCTCAAAATAAAGTCTGTCACTGTTTCTATTCTTTCCCCATCTATTTGCCATGAAGTGATGGGACCAGATGCCATGATCTTAGTTTTCTAAATGTTGAATTTTAACCAACTTCTTCACTCTCCTCTTTCACTTTCATCAACAGGCTCTTTAGTTCTTCACTTTCTGCCATAAGGGTGGTGTCATCTGCATATCTGAGGTTATTGATATTTCTCCCAGCAATCTAGATTCCAGCTTGTTCTTCATCCAGCTCAGCATTTCTCATGATGTACTCTGCATATAAGTTAAATAAGCGGGATGACAATATACAGCCTTGATGCACTCCTTTCCTGATTTGGAACCAGTCTGTTGTTCCATGTCCAGCTAGAATTTCTTTTAGTTTTTGATATAATTTCAGTTATCAATTTGATATAATTTCAGTTATTTTGATATAATTTCAGTTATCTAACTGTTGCTTCTTGTCCTGCATACAGATTTCTCAGGAGACAGGTCAGGTGGTCTGGTATTCCCATCTAAGAATTTTTCACAATTTGTTGTGATCTACACAGTCAAAGGCTTTGGCATAGCCAATAAAGCAGAAATAGTTTTTTTGGGAACTCTCTTGCTTTTTCAATGATCCAACAGATGTTGGCAATTTGATCTCTGGTTCCTCTGCCTTTTCTAAAACCAGCTTAAACATCTGGAATTTCACTGTTCATGTGCTGTTGAAGCCTGCATTGGAGAATTTTGAGTGTTACTTTGCTAGCTTGTGAGATGAGTGCAATTGTGTGGTAGTTTGAACATTCTTTGGTATTGCCTTTCTTTGGGATAGGGATGAAAACTGACCTTTTCCAGTCCTGTGGCCACTGCTGAGTTTTCCAAATTTAGGATATCTCCAAATACCCCAAATGTGGGGACATCCGGTATCTCCTTATGGCCACTCCAGCCCCACACAGTGCCACTTTGTTATAAGATAGGCCCCATTTTTCCAAAGCAGCCCATTTTCCCATCATAGTTTATTGAATAATTCTCCCTCTTCCCCATTATTCAAAATCAGTGGCCTAGTTTATGAACCATGTCTAGCTGGGGACTAGACTGTCTAGTCTGCTGAGACTCTCCCTGGAGATGTCCCTGCTGCCCTGCACTGCAGCCTTGGGGGTGAGCTCTAAATTTCTTTCCCCCCTCATCCCAGAGGCTAGCAGTTTGGGGGTGAGTGCAGGACCTGTCCCCAGAGATGACGGTGGGGCAGGGTCGTGGACCAGATGCACTTGGCCCATCAGGGAGTGGTTACATCCTCAATCTCCTGACGCTGACCACGTCTCAGTCAGTGAACTGTCCCCTTGCAGAGGGAGTGTGGATGTGGAAACTGTCTCTGGTGTCAAGTCAGTCTCTCCAGAGACTTTTGTCAGAGAAGCTGAAGACATGAGGGGGTTGTGAACTGGCTGAGTGCTGAGATGGTTTAGGGAGGTGATTCTGCTGAAAACTCACTGAATCCACTTGAGAGGTATCAACTAGTGTGTGTTCAAATGTGTCAAGCAGATAATTTGCCTTTCTGATCCCAACACTTGTTAATACCCTTCCTTTGTATACCTTTTGTAGAACAAATAGATGGTCAGATGTTTCTCAAAATAGGTTTAGTCGGGATCATCAAGGAATTGCAACTCGATACCTGTAATCATGGTGAGCCATCTGCAGTTCTTCTAAGTGCTAGGGACAGAGAACTTTATTATGGAGGGGAAAAGGAAGTTGGGAGGGCTATAGTATACAGACTCCATAGCTTTCATTGGCTGAGTCCTTGCCAGAAAAGAAGAGGAGTCTTTCTTCTTCCTGTTGGGTGCTGCTATCAAAGTTAGCAACCTCATCCATCAAAGTTAGCAGAGGCTTTCTATTGGGGCTCATAAGGGGTAACTCAGGAACTCGGCTGTGGTGATGGCTGCTCTTTGTCTGGCGGGACCTCTTTAGAGCAACACAGATCCTCTCAGTTGGCCCCTCAGCAGCCTTCGGAGGTGTTACTCCCATTCACCAGAGGCCCATACCCAGAGGTTTTGTGGCTAGTCCAAGGTTGTAACAAATAAGAAAGTGGCAAAGTCTAGATTCTACACAGGAAGAGTTCCACCTGAGGTACGTTGAGTGGAATTTTTTTCTCATTTAATTAAAAAAATAGTAGTAAAATGCATACAATAGAAAATTTACCATCTGAACTATTTTTAACCATCTGGTTCAGTGTTTTTAAGTACATTCACATTATTGTGCAACCAATTTCCAGAACTCATCTCATCCTGTATTAGTGTGCTGTCAAAGATTAACTCCCAACTCCCCTTCCCCCCAGCCCCTGACAATCACAGGGCCACCTTGTTTCTCTCTGAACCTGACTGCTCTCAGTACCTTCATGTAAGTGGAATCATGCAGTGTTTTGTCATTTTTGATACACCGTGCTGTGCTTAGTCACTCAGTGATGCCTGACTCTCTGTGACCACATAGACTATAGCCCGCCAGGCTTCTCTGTCCCTGGGGATTCTCCAGGCAAGAATACTGGAGTGTATTGCCATACCTTCCTCCAGGGGAATCTTCCCCACCCAGGGATCAAACCCAGATATCCTGCATTGCAGGTGGATTGTTTACCATCTGAGCCACAAGGGAAGCCCATAAATACTGGAGTAGGTAGCCTATCCCTCCTCCAGGGAATTTTCCTGACCCAGGAATCGAACCAGGGTCTCTCCGCTTTGAACATGGATTCTTTACCAGCTGGGGACCAGGGAGGCCCTCATCCTGTATAAGTGTGTTATCAAACACTAACTCCCCACTCTCCTTCTCCCCTGTCCCCTTCCCCCCAGCCCCTGACAACCACAGGGCCACTTTGATTTTTTTTTTAATTGGAGGCTAATTATTTTACAATATTTTTGCCTTACATTTACATGAATCAGCCATGGTTGTACTTGTGTTCCCCATCCTGACCATCCCACCCCATCTTATCTCTCAGGGTCATCCCAGGGCACCAGCCCTGAGTACCCTGCCTCATGCATCGAACCTGGACTGGCGATCTGTTTCACATATGATAATATACATGGTTCAATGCTATTCTCTCAAATTATCCCACCCTCGCCTTTTCCCATGGAGTCCAACAGTCTGTTCTTTACATCTGTGTCTCTTTTGCTGTCTCACATATAGGATCATTGTTACCATCTTTCTAAATTCCATATATATGCATTAATATACTGTATTGGTGTTTTTCTTTCTGACTTACTTCACTCTGTATAATAGGCTCCACTTTCATCCACCTCATTAGAACTGATTCAAATGCATTCTTTTTAATAGCTGAGTAATATTCCATTGTGTATATGTACCACAGCTTTCTTATCCATTCGTCTGCTGATGGACATCTAGGTTGCTTCCATGTCCTGGCTATTGTAAACAGTGCTGCAATGAACATTGGGGTACATGTGTCTCTCTCAATTCTGGTTTCCTTGGTGTGTATGCCCAGGAGTGGGATTGCAGGGTCTTATGGCAGTTCTATTTCCAGCTTTTTAAGGAATCTCCACACTGTTCTCCATAGTGGCTGTACTAGTTTGCACTCCCCCCAACAGTGTAAGAGGGTTCCTTTTTCTCCACACCCTCGCCAGCATTTATTGTTTGTAGACTTTTTGATAGCAGCCATTCTGACCTGCGTGAGATGGTACCTCATTGTGGTTTTGATTTGCATTTCTCTGATGATGAGTGATGTTGAGCATCTTTTCATGTGTTTGTTAGCCATCTGTATGTCTTCTTTGGAGAAATGTCTGTTTAGTTCTTTGGCCCATTTTTTGATTGGGTCATTTATTTTTCTGGAATTGAGCTGCAGGAGCTGCTTGTATATTTTTGAGGTTAATTCTTTGTCAGTTATTTTGTTTGCTATTATTTTCTCCCATTCTGAAGGTTTTCTTTTCACCTTGCTTATAGTTTCCTTCATTGTGCAAAAGCTTTTAAGTTTAATTAGGTCCCATTTGTTTATTTTTGCTTTTATTTCCATTACTCTGGGAGGTGAGTCATAGAGGATCCTGCTGTGATTTATGTCAGTGTTTTGCCTATGTTTTCCTCTAGGAGTTTTATAGTTTCTGGTCTTACATTTAGATATTTAATCCATTTTGAGTTTATTTTTGTGTATGGTGTTAGAAAGTGTTCTAGTTTCATTCTTTTACAAGTGGTTGACCAGTTTTCCCAGCACCACTTGTTAAAGAGAGTGTCTTTTCTCCTTTGTATATTCTTCACAGGGCCACCTTGTCTCTCTCTGAATCTGACTGCTCTCGGTACCTTCGTGCAAGTGGAATCATGCAGTGTTTTGTCACGCACTGTTTTACATCCCCTACCGTCAGTGTGTAAGGGTTCCTGTTTGTCCACATCCTTATCAAACCTTCTTTTCTCTTTTTTCCCCCTATAGTATCCCTCCTATACATATGAGGTGATACCTCCTTGTGGTTTTGATTTGTATTTCCTTAATGATTAGTGATGATGGGAATCCTTTCCTGTGCTAGAAGAATTTTAAAAAGGGCCTTTCAGGGTAGGTCCCAGTGCTAATTCCCTGAGTGTTTTCTGTAGGGAATGACTGTAGGATAATGGGCTAACTTGTTTCAAACCTGTTTAATGGTGATGCTCACTGATAACTTTTGTTTTGGAAGGAGATTCAGACCTAGATATATTAATGGTCTTGGAAGTGCTGAACTGAAGTGGAAAAGGAGATGGGGGCAGACAGTTGAGGTACTGGGTCACCAGTACTACTGCTGGGACTAGAAACCAGTCTTTTGACTCCTGGACTGGGGTTCTTTAGGGGTACCTGTCTACTAGAGTTAGCAAAATCTGAAGGTCAGCCTCTCTTACTGCTTCTTTAATAATTCATAGGCATTTACTTATTCAACATATAATTCTTGAGCATCTCCTCTGTAACCATATTATGCTGGGAATCATGCAATAAATAAGAGGATGGTTATCACCACTTTCAAGGGTGGTGACTATCTGGCCTTGGAAATTTCCTTACCCTGCAAAATCAGTAAGATGGTGCTAATCTTTGGGCTGTCTCTGCATATTAATATCATTTAATAATGCATAGTGGATTTGAATAGGTTTGGGGGAGGATCCTCTGTACAGTTGCTTTTTTTCCTTTTATAGTTAATAATTTGCAGAGAGATGATTTGATATTATATAACTATTATACATGCTGTCACTTCAGTCATGTCTGACTCTTTGTGACCCTATGGACTGCAGCCCGCCAGGCTCCTCTGTCCATGGGATTCTCCAAGTGAGAACACTGGAGTGGGTTGCCGTGCCCTTCTCCATAAATATTGTGCTCCACATCAAAGTTTCACCCACTAGATTTTTCTTCAGTGGAAAATTTTCTGCCTCTATTGTTCCTTCTAAATTTCTTTGCATTTTATTAAGCAAGATATTTCCCTTCTCTCATGTTTATGGAACAGTAAACATAATGGATTCTTTTGTTATTTAATGGGTTACACTTTTTCATGGTTCTGTGATTTTAAAAAAAGTTTGGATACTTCCCTTTTATCCTTCTATCTTTCCTTCTTATGATACATCCTCAGCCACTGTGGAGAAGAAGACTTGTATCCCAAGACCACTTTTGTCCAAGTGACATGGAAGTTCTCTCAGTTTCTAGAATGTCTTGGGACTCCCCAGCCCTACAAAATTTTTTCCCTAGCCCACTACACCCACCTCCAAATCAGTAGCTGGTCCACCTCTATCTCCATTTAGGGCCCTTCTCCATAGTGACACCAAAATTAACTTCCTAAAACTCTAATCATGTACATTTTAGGCATAAAAATTGTTTTCCCCTGTCAGATCAATTCATACGTAGTGCTAGTTAGAACTGTTAATAATATACTTCTGAACCTGTATTCTAGCCTCATCACTACCATCTTCCATAAAGTGCACTCTGTTTTTCTGGGTTCAGAATGTCTTACTGTTTCTTACAGACTGCATTTCAGAGTGGTTCTGCTTTTATTCTTGATTTTCCATATGATCACCCTGCCACTCATCTAATCATATGCTGATTGGTTTAGGCCTTAGGCCACTGCTCCTCTCTGAGATAATCACTGTGGCCAGAGGATGAGTCCTCTGAGGGACCAGGGGCTCTCAACACCTACTGCCCGTCAGAACCACCTCTCCCTCCAGAGATCCCAGTCTTGTGGCTGTAGGTGTGTCTGGGCATCAGAGAGACTTCCCAGGTGATTTTAATGTGTAACCAGGTTTATGAAGCAGTGACTTTGGCCAATCTGAGACCCTACTAGTGGCTGCCACTCACTGGGGGTGGGGTGGGTGGAAGTTGGGAGGAAACTACGGCCTCCTACAGTACAATTACAGTTGTGTGGCTGTGCTCTGTTGATTGACCAAAAGCCTTTTGAGAGCTATCCTGCTTTTAGCAATATTTTAAACTTAAAATTACATTTTTTATGAATCCATCTCCTACATAACTTTGAAAAAGAGCATCACATATTTTCTCGACATCCCATTTGTTTTCATTTACAGGAAAAACTAGGTGAGCATGTGCTCCAGGGATTGCCTTCCAACACTTCTTTGTGGTCTTTGTCCACTGGATGGAAATCTCATGTCCATGCACTAGCTGCCAGCTTTCCTCTTCCTCCCATAGAGATGACAGGGGACTGAGGGGTCATGGTAGGTACAGGGACATTGATAGAAGTGGAGTGCTAGGCACTGTTGCTTCCTTGCAGCACCCAGAATCTTGGAATATTACCTGTAATTGTGTGTGTGTCCATGTGCACACACAAACACACATACAGGCATGGCTGTCCCAAGTGACTGTGGGTAACAGGGAAGACAGCTTGTGATCCCTCCTACAGAGCGCAGGTGAGGAGTGGTGGCCAGGTGAGCTCCCTAGGTGTCATCACAGGCACTTTTGTTGGCAGGATCTGATCCCTTTATTTATTTTTTTTGGAAGAAGAATTTTAGTATCTTGTTTTTAAAATACTGAAATATGGTTGATTTACAATATTGGGTTAGTTTCAGGTATACAGCAAAGTGATTCAATTACACACACATACACATTTTTTCAGATTATTTTCTATTATAGGCTGTTACAAGATCTTGAGTACAGTTCCCTGTGCTATTCAGTAGGTCCTTGCTGTTTATCTAATTGTTATATATAATAGTGTGTATCTGTTAATCCCAGACTCCTAATACAGCTCTCCCTCCTTTCCTCTTTGATAAGCATAAGTTTCTATTCTATGTCTGAGTCTGTTTCTGTTTTGTAAATAAGCTCACCTGTATCATATTTGAGATTCCACATACAAGTGACATCGTATGATATTTATCTTTCTGTTCCTGACTTCCTTCACTTAGTATGATCCCTAGCTCCATCCATCTGGCTGCAAGTAGCATTGTTTCATTCCTTTTTTAATATATTTATTTTTGGCTGTGCTGGGTCTTTGTTGCTGTGTGGGTTTTTCTCTAGCTGTGGTGAGAGGGGGCTCCTCTAGTTGCAGTTCTTGGGCTCATTGCGGTGATGTCGCTTGTGGAGCACATGCTCTAGGGCATGTGGCCTTTAGTAAGCAGTTGTAGCTTGTGGGCTCTAGAGAGCGGGCTCCATGGTTGAGATGCACCAGCTTAGTTGCTGCACATGTGGGATGTGGGATCTTTTCAGATCAGAGATCAAACCTGTATCTCCTGCACTGGAAGACATATTCTCCACCACTGAGCCACCAGGGAAGCCCTCATTCTTTTTAAAAAATATTTTATTTATTTTTGGATGTGCTGGGTCACAGTTGTGGTTTGCGGGCTTAGTAGTTGTAGCATTTAGGCTTAGTTGCTCCGTGGCATGTGGGATTTTAGTTCTCTGACCAGGAATTGAATCTGCATCCCCTGCATTGGTAGGTGGATTCTTAACTACTGGACCACCAGGGGAGTCCCATTTCTATTTTTGTTTTAAATGACTGAGTAATCCATTCTCTCTCTATATATATATGCACCACATCTTTATCCATTCATCTGTCGATGGATATTTAGGTTGTTTTCATGTCTTGTCTATTGTAAATAGTGTTTCTATGAACATTGGGGTGCATGTATCTTTTTGAATGAAAGTTTCTGTCTTTTCTGGATAACCCAGGAGTGGTTATAGCTGTATCACATGGTAACTCTATTTTTAGTTTTTTAAGAAACCTCCATACTGTTTTCCATACTGGCTGTACCAATCTGCATTTCCACCAACAGTGTAGCTCCACACCCTCTCCATCATTTGTTATTTGTGCTTTTATGATGATGGCCATTCTGACCAAACCTCATTGTGGTTTTGATTTTTACTTCTCTAATAGCAGTATAGAGCATCTTTTTGTGTGCATGTTGGTCAATGTATGGCTTATTTGGAGAAATGTCTATGTCTTCTACCCATTTTTTGATTGGGTTGTTTTTGTTTTTTTTGTTTTGTTTTTGATACTGAGTTATATGAACTGTTTGTATATTTTGGAAATTAACCCCTTGTTGGTCATTGCATCATTTGCAAATATTTTCTACCAGTATTTAGGTTGCATTTTCATTTTGTCTTCTGTGCTGAGCAAAAGCTTTTAAGTTTAATTAGGTTCCCATTTGTTTATTTTTGAATTTGTTTCCTTTACTCTAGGAGATAGATCCAAAAAATATTGCTGAGATTTATCCCAGTGTGTACTGCCTATGTTTTCCACTAGGAGTTTTATTAAGGTCTTACATTGAGATTTTAATCCATTTTTAGTTTATTTTTGCATATGGTATTAGATAATTTGTCATTTTATTCTTTCACATGTAGCTATCCAGTTTTCCCAGTACCACTTATTGAAGAGACTGCCTTTTTCCTATTGTATATTCTTGCCTATTCTTTGTCCTAGATTAACTGACCATGAGTAGTGCTTGGGTTTATTTCAGGACCTGATCCCTTTAAACTATATACAAGCTGGCCTTCCATATTCCACACACACTTCATTCTTTTTTTGTGACCAGGGAACTGAGAGTGCAGACATAAGACACAGCCCCAGGTCTGCTTGTAGCATGTGAGAGAAAAGAGGTCCTGCCTGTTCACTGTCCTCAGGACCTCTGCCTTGCTAAATGTGAGTCCACTTCTGGGAAGACCCTTCTGGAGTGGCTTGCAGCTGGTTATCAGAACAAGTATGAATGGTTTACCAAGAAAGAAACATATCTGCCTTAAATGCCTGCCTGTGCAGCCTCAAAGCAGACAAAAGTCTCATTAGCATAGGAGGTGTAAAGCCACCTGTTCAAATAATTCAGATCAATAGTGAGAAACAGCCTCGGGAAGAAGAGAATCCCAAACCAGTGCAAATACTGGAACACTGAATACTTCATCATAGTAAGGAAGTGTTTCCCTGTTTGTAATGCAAAATGCAAGGGTTAGTTTCAGCAGCCTATTTGATTCCATCAGATTTTGTAACCTTCTGCAAATAGAAATATGGGACAAAAATTCAGTTTCCTCTAGTCTGGTGAATGTTATGTTTGGAAATCCTGATTTGAGGTAATGGGTGAGCAGAATATGTTCTGTTCATGAGCATAGCGGATATGCTGTATCTCTGGTTGTTGTTACTGCCTGTTTACACACCAAGAGAACAAAACATGATTTCATCAGTATCAACTGTCAATATTTTTGAAACATTTTTATTTCATGAAGTAAAAATGGTGGGGGGGGCGGTGGTTGGGGGCAGGGAGGAGTACGAACCACTACAGAAAAAGGAGCCAAGAGAAACTTGACTTGGGAAGAGTGAGTGGGAGATCAAAGGGCTGTGGTGGCAGAGCTGGTATGGGAGGACCAGAGCCCGCAGTGTGGGAACAGAGCCCATGGATGCATCGGGACGTGGGGAAAGAAGGGACCAGACTGCCTTTAAACCAGGGAAAGAGGCCTCTGCCCTAAGCCTCACACTTTAGAGGACCCCAGTCTAGTCCTTTAGCCCTCCAGTACACATGGGGTGAAGCCTCTGAGAGCCAAGCAGACACACCTGTCCAGAGCCCTCTCCTCCAGGCGCTCACTTGGCTGAGTGTGGCCAAGCAGCATCAGTATTCTCTGGATGAAGGTGAAAAATGCAGGCTCCCAGGCCTGCCCTCTGACCATAGTGTGTTAATAAGAGTCTGCAGCCTCACAAGATCCCCCTGGGGATTACTGGCACCTTAAAGATCCAGAAGCACTGATGTAGACACTCAGGGTACCCAGGATCCTAGAATGACCTGCCCCAATGGTCCCAACTCACTTCAACAGCCTGTATGGGCCTGTTGCCTGAGTCCATCCTCCCTTGGGCAACAGCACCAGGCAACTCCTCAGGCATGAGTAGTCCTGGGCCTGGGAAGCCCCTCTTCCAGGGTAGAGTGGGGTGGACAGCATGTTTGAAAGAGCTTAATTTACTGGACCCTTGACAGCAGTAAGTATTGTCTGTTATAATCCTTATGATCTGGAGAACACAATATGCCCTTATTATTTTCACTTTATTTGCTATAAAACAGGGAAGGAAAAACAGTAGTGGTAGTAATTTAGTCGCTAAGTTGTGTCCAACTTTTGCGAGCCCATGGACTGTAGCCTGACGAGTTTCTCTGTCCATGGGAATCTCCAGGCAAGAATACTGGAGTGGGTTGCCATGTCCTTCCCCAGGAGATCTTCCTGACCCAGGAATCAAACCCGGGTCTCCTGCATTGCAGGCAGATTCTTTACTGACTGAGCTATGAGGGAACTATTGTGTGTTATAATCCTTGTGACTTGGAGAACACAATATCCCCTTATAATTTTCATTGTATTTTCTATAAAACAACAAGGAAGAAAAAAATGTAAATATTTAGTAAAGGAAATCTGCAAATTCAGTAGAACTTTAAAGTGACCAGAGATGTTAAGTGAAATCAGACATCCCTGTTTCTCAGCATTATCTCCAATTGTCAAGATGAACTTTCTGAAAATGGTTTCCTACTTGGAGGAAAGGAATTCTGGAATCATTAACCTTCTCCTGTGTGTCCTTGTGTGTTGGCTTCGTTACTACACATACAGGTAGTATCAAAGCAGCAGCCATACTTTCTTACAAAGCCCATCTGTGCAGAGTCAGAGCCATTAAACCAGTCTTTAAGAAAATTAAGGAAAAAGTGTTGGTCTATTTTCATATTAAGAAAAGGCCTACCAGAATAAACCTGACTGGCACAACTCCAGGTAGAAATATCTATATATTACAGGAAAAGATAAGTCTTTTGGAGAAAATGAACTTATACCAGAACGCATACTTTGGAGGAGTCTACAGCGCTTCTGATGAGCAGTGGTTTGTATTCCCACTGCCCCTGGAGGCCCCAGGCACCCACTCCTCACTGCAGCTCCGCTATTGGCAGAACCTCCACTCAAAACACAGGGGATCCCACAGGGGCCCCTCCCTCTAACAACAGTGGACTGAATGGCTCACAGGTGAGTCTGTATTTGGTATTATTTTTATATCCATCAAAAGAAATCACCTAAGGCTGTAGGCTGCCTCTGTGAAAAGTAATTTTGTTAGCAGAAAGCACCTTGACCTCCACATGCTCCCTAAAGAGGCTGTGCATATTTCTGTGTTTTCACCCCAAACTAGACCAGAGCCCTGCAGCTTGCAGGGAGCTTTGTAAATGATACAAAACTAAAACTTGTCTTCACCTTTGTCATTGATATTTTTAAAGAGTACAGGCCAGCTTTTTTGTACAATGTCTTCAAACGTGTTGTCTGTAAATTTAATTTAGGCTATGCTTTTTTTTCTTCTTCTTCTTTTGGAAGCAAGGGAAAGAATACCATAGAAATGATAGTCACTATCTCATACATCAAGAGGCAAGGGTGCCAGTCGATCCATTACTGGTCAAGTTAATTCTGGTCACTTGGTTAGGATTCTGCTTGCCAGGTTTTTCCCCTTTAAACATACAATTCCTCCCTTATGAACTAATTAATCTGGAAAGATACTTTTAGTCTATGCAAAATTCCATCTCCCCCACCTTCCAAATACTCACTTGATATCCATTTATCAGCCAATATTGAATTTTGTGAGTTACTCGTGACAATTATGACTATGCTTTTTGTCAATTTTTCTCCATTTGTTAGTTGGCATTCTACTGCAGGAAGGAGCTTGCCCTTCCTATTTTATATTTAATTAGAATCAGTATAAACTCATAGATTTAAAAAATTTGTGTTATATGAAGTTTTAAAATCCTCAGTCCTTTGCTGATTGTTCTTTATACCATTTCAAATGTGATATAATTTCTGTCTACATAATCTGCAAAATTTAATTTTAAAAATGTTTTTCATTTTTTTAAGTAAAATTAAGTATGATTAGCTTTTGGATCAAACACTGGTTTGGAGTACCCAAAGCTTCCATTTATTGGAATGGATAATTGTGAGTTGGCTAGTTTTATGAGCATGGTTACTGATTGAGAAGAATGAATTTCATCAAAACCATACAAGGTAAGCGTACTATAAAATATTATTAGTGTATCTAAACCTTGATCATGGTTCTTGAAAAAACATACAACCCCAATCTGACTCCCAGGGTAAATTAGATGGGTGTGGAATAGAGTATGGAGGTTTCACAGGGCTTGGTATATGGTATTCCTTCTATTAATATTTTTTTTAATTCAAATTCAAATAAGCATACATTTCTCTCAGATTTTAAAAGCATACACTGCTGTTATAATGTTTGAAAAAAATGAGGTAAATTTCCTTAGAACATTAGATTTAAAAATCAAAAGCTCATCAATCCCTAGTCCTTCAGTTTTTAAAGGAAAATCAGCAGCTTATACAGAAAACCTTGTGTTTTCTGAAGAGCTTCTAAAGTGACCTAATGTGTTTTCAGGTACCTTCTTCAATATAAAGACCATGCTGTTGATTCGAGAATAGAATAGATGTAAGCATATGCACAGTACTGTGGTTAGACTTAAGGGGAAAAAAATCTCTTGAGAAGGAATTTATTTTTTATGCTATTTCTAATGTATAGTGGAAAGCCTGTATGGTTTAAAGATTACTATTAATAAAAGGGATGTGTTGAGAGCTAATCACATATCCAATATTGTTCTAAGCAGTGCTTCCCAGTTGTCTGGGGTTAAGAATCAGTTTTATTAAAATGTTTAGCCCACGCAAACTAACCAATGATCCCACTGTGCTGCCCACGGCTGCTCACGGCTAATGAGCAGCTCCACCATGTGTACCCCCCCTGTAAGTGTGATACTCACACTGGTCTCTGGCCTGTTCAGGATCCCACCCATCCTGAGTGTGGATCTTTTTTAAATAGCGAATAGCTGTGATTGTCTAACTTTTTTGAAATTCCTATACTTATTTTTAACATAGTTACAAACAGCTTATGGACTGGTACTAGCCCACAGACTATATTGTGACTGTTGCTGTCATATTTAATCTTTGCAACAGCCCTCTGGGGGCTTAGATGGTAAAGAATCTGCCTGCAATGCAGGAGACCCAGGTTCAAACCCCCTGGAGAGGGGAATGGCTACTCACTCCAGTATTCTTGCCTGGAGAATATCATGGACAGAGGAGCCTGGCAGGTTACAGTCTGTGGCGTCACAGAGTCAAACACGACTGAGTGACTAACACTTTCCTTTTCTGAGAAACAGACCAACCTTCTACTTTTCAAAGAAATTGAGGCACACTGGTCAACCTTGAGAGTCCACGATTAACAGGTAGCAGAACTTGTATCCAAACCCAGTCAGTGGCCAGTGGAGCCAGTATCTGTCCCTGGAAGGCTGACTCCAGATCTTGTGTTCCTGCCTCTGTGCTTGTGTCATTTTTAACCACATGTGAAGACAGAACAGTTTGGGTTAGGCCAACAGATGAGGACCTCCTCAAATACATCTTCTACAGTCTACAAACCTCCTTCATCTATACACATCCTTCTGTCCTCTCCTGGTAATTAATCACCAAGGTCAATGATTCTATCCTTTCTTTTCTTAGATACTTTTTTGTCCATCATCCCAACCAAAGCAAATGTTCAAAGGCAGGAACTATATTCATTTTTCAGATGAAGAAGCTGAGATTCAGAATTTAAGATATTTACCTAAGCATGTACCTAAGGTTACATGGCTATAGGGTGAAAAAGTGAAAGTGTTACTCCGTCATATGCAACTCTTTGCAACTCCATGGACTGTAGCCCTTCAGGTTCCTCTGTCGATGGAATTCTCCAGGCAAGAATACGGGAGTGGGTTGCCATGCCCTTCTCTAAGGCATATTCCCAACCCAGGGATGGAACCCGGGTCTCCTGCAGTGCAGGCAGATTCTTTACCATTTACCAGAACCCATTTCATCAAGGATGGTGCCAGTTTATTGACCATCCAAGGTCAGGTCTATTTATTGCTTTCCTTTCACTCTCAACTGTCCCACTTCTGACAGTACATTCTTTGGGCACCCACACTGTTATTGAGTGGCAAAGAAGTGGCATTCAGGCCTGTGTGACTGGCTCTAAAACCAGGGCTTTCTGTTATCCCAGACTAGCTCTTAGAATGTCAAAATTATAAAGTTAAGAAGGAAGGTTTGCTCTTAGTCAACAGTCATACAGCAAACATTTATTGTGCACTCACTATGTGACAGTGACTGTGCTGGAAGATGTAATTAAAAAGTGAATAGGGTACAGTTCCAAGTCTCTAGAAGCCCATGGTTTTAAGACCTGCAGACTCCAGTCAGGGCAGGCTATGTAAATTACGGGACCAGGTGCAAAATGGAAAAAGGAGGGCCCCTTGTTTAAAAATTATCTCAAGATGGCAAAAACAGAACACTAACCAAGTGGTTCAGCTTAATAAATGAGAGGTGGCTAGAGTATAACAGAAATACGAGTTACCTAGGATGAGGATTGACCTTAAGGTGGCTACAACTGAGCTGACCCTGTGGATATCTCCCGTACATGGACCTTGGCTTTTTTAGACCAGAGAGCATTAAGGAGAATTACTTCCTCATTTTGACTTAACTGTAAGTTACCAAGAGTTTCCCCCACAGCACATCCTTATCACCTATCTCTGGAGCAGTGACACATGCTGTGGGGGGACATGGAGACGTGCTGTCCTCACTTCCCTTCAAGGACTTGCTGTTCAGCTGCTGGAAGTGCTGCCACTGGGCAGTCTTCAGTCACCAGTTTTTCTGAAGGCAGCCTCTATGCAATGTCCTGTCCAGGTAGAGATATAAAGCCCTGGCCAGTGGACAGGTCAGGATAACCTTGAAGGGCTGTCTTCACTCCAGAGCCCCCACAGGGTCAGGTAAGGTTGCCTGGCTAGTATTCCAGCTTGACTTTTTCTCTCTGTATCCTTATTCCATTTCTTCCCTCTTCATTCCACAAGTGTTGATGCCAGGGGCACCCCTAATACGCATCCCAACACTTATCAGCATCCACGTCTGCAACCCAGAGAACCAACCTGCACGAGGTATCAAAAAACATTCCAGTACTTGGGGAGGATTTTTATTTGAACATTACTGTTTATATATATAACATTTTTAAATTGCCAAATAAAATGGTGGAAACAAGGATTTGTAAATGTGGTTACCTTTGGTTTAAAACCCTCAATCTAAAGTTGTCTGACCAAAATGAAAGTTATATATTAATAATAAAAGAAAACTATTATGTTGAAATATATGAAAGTACCATTTTATAGGTTAAAAAAAGGCTGAATGTTAGCAGTTACATACAGAGTTCAATCGAACAAAAAATCCATTAGCATTTAAATTTAGAGAACTTTACACTTATTAATAACTCATGGATAGAATATATAATTAATCAAATTAGAAATCAGAAACTACATAATACTATGGTTACTGATCAGTGCCAAGTACCAAAACTTGTAGGCTGCAGCTAAAGTGGAACTTGGGGGTGGGGTGGGGAGGGAACGATCTATGTAATTATAAAAAGAAGTAAGTTAAAAATTAATGTTGGCAAGCTTCGTTTTTGAACCTAAACTGAACAAATAAACATATACAAATGAAAGTGAAAAAAAAAAAAATTAATGTTTCCAATTTAAGAAATTAGAGAAAAAAATCTCCAGTGTAGAGGGAAATAAAGAATAATATGAACTAGGAAACAAACAAACCCAGAGATTCAAGCAAGCCAAAAAAATTGATTCTTTGAAAATAGGAAAAAGTCATGTAAGACTATTAATAAAAAGAAAAGACTCAAATAAAATTAAAAAGCATTAAACCACAATTATAGATGCTGCAGAAATTAAACATATAAGATATTGCAAATAACCTTATGCTAATCAATCTTAACATTCACAGAAACACATTCACTCCTAGAGAAATAAAACTGAACCAGAATTGACTATGTAGAAATAACAAACTGAATAGTCCTAAAATAATTACCAGAAATTAAACAGACATTGATGGTTACACAGCATACTGAATATGATTAGTGCCACTGCAACTATCCTTAAAAACAGTTATGTGGCAAATTGTTATACATATTTCATGATAAAAAAAATGTAAAAAAAATCCTCAATCTAGAAGATAATTGATCATACATATTTTCTTATTTACCAAATCACCTAGAAGGGCTCCTATTTTCAAAACGTATATTGCTCTCCTTTCTCTTTTAAAATATATAATGTTGTCCTTCTGTATTTTTTCTTTTCCCTGGAGGAAGGATGCCCTGCTCTCATATAATGTCACCTAAACTAATCTACATTTTTTTGTTTTTCTCATTTTCTCTGTACTGTTTTAACCAGAGGTCTTTGGGTAGGATAATGGAGCCCAGTCCTGTTAAAAGAAGTGGTGAGATAAAAAGGCAACTTCACATAGTCTTCAAGTAAATAGAATCCTGTCTAATATAATTGGACAGCAGTGTATAATCTGGGGAGAAGCCAAAATCATCTGTGATGACTTCAATTTGTATCTTAGAGAATGAGCTTTGGATCTGGAGTCTCTCAAGGCACAAAACCTGGTAGATAGCTTTTGCTGGTGGCCTGCATCTCTGATTTGGATAAGAAAAAAATAGTATTATATACAAATAAAAATCCTTTTGCAAGAGCTTGGGATCCATTAAGATTTTGTATCTGTAAATATTTGTTGCTGGTATAAGGAAAATACAATACAGCTCATTCAGTGCAAAAACTATTGGATAAATGCCTTCAGAATAGATGTGACCTTATGGTAGAATTGCAATGCTGACTCCGAAATTAAGTCTGAGGACTGTCCATTGAAAGCCTTCATAATCACCTGGTCACTGTGAGTCTGTCTGGCTATTTTCTTTTGAAGTGCACCTGAGGAGAAAAAAGACAAAAACAACATGTTTAGAAGGTTTAAAGTCCTCCTCTCTAAGGCAGTGTATTTATAGGCTTCCCCAGTGGTCTAGTGGTAAGAATTCACTTGCCAAAGCAAAGGGACACAGGTTTGATCCATGGTCCAGGAAGATCCTGCATGCCGTGAAACAACTGGTCTCATGCACTACAACTACTGAGGGTGTGTGCCACAACTACTGAAGCCTGAGCATCCTGGAAGCTGTGCTCTGCAACAAGAGAAGCCACCTCAATGAGAACCCCGAGCACTCTGGAAGCTGTGCTCTGCAACAAGAGAAGCCACCGCAATGAGAACCCCGAGCACCCTGGAAGCTGTGCTCTGCAACAAGAGAAGCCACCGCAATGAGAACCCCGAGCACCCTGAAGAAGCCCATAGTCCACACCTGCCACAACTAGAAAATGCATGCACACAGCAACAAAGACACAATGCAGCCAAAAATAAGTAAACAAAATTTTAAAAGTTGACAGTCTGACAGCTTGTTCTCTTGAGAGGATTGAGCACATGCAGAAATAATGTCAAGAAGATACTCAACTGGGATGGGAATCAGGATAAGTATTTTGTCATGTCTTTCCATAGAGGTGACCTGAGCCAGTGGCAGGACTGAAATCCAACACTGATGTTCTGTCACCCTGTGAACGTGGGTGATGGTCCAGCCTTGGCTACCATGTGACAGAAGGAGCAGTGTTCTCAGACTTGACACAGAACACAGTATCTAGGGCAGCCCTCAGCCTCCCCCAGTAATTGCTCCTCTGTGATCCCTGGACCAGGTGACCTTGGGTGAGTCCTGGACCCAATCTCCTCATCTATGATATGGATAAAAATGGACCATCATGAGATTAAGCAAAATCATACATGTGAGAACAATGTACAATAAATTATAAAGAACTAGACAAATGTAACTTACCATTAATATTGTTAGAGTAGGTGCAGGATTACTAGACCAGGAATACAAGATTTCTAGTTCTATGACCTATGTTTACTTCTGCATGTATGTTACACTTGATTTAAAACATTCATTGAAATAAAAGATTTTTAATTCTGTATCTGTTGCAAACTTAGCTTAACACCAGTTATATATTAGTACATAGGGCCATCTGCCTTCTAAGGGGTCTTAGTTTCCTCACCTGTAAAATGAGGGTGTTGAATTGTATTATCTTATATGGACCTATCTAAAATTCTGTGATTAATTTCCCATTATTCAGATCAGATCAGATGCTCAGTCATGTCTGACTCTTTGCAACCCCATGAATCGCAGCACGCCAGGCCTTCCTGTCCATCACAAACTCCCAGAGTTCACTCAGACTCACGTCCATCGACTCAGTGATGCCATCCAGCCATCTCATCTTCTGTCGTCCCCTTCTCTTCCTGCCCCCCAATCCCTCCCAGCATCAGAGTCTTTTCCAATGAGTCAACTCTTCGCATGAGGTGGCCAAAGTACTGGAGTTTCAGCTTTAGCATCATTCCTTCCAAAGAAATCCCAGGGCTGGTCTCCTTCAGAATGGACTGATTGGATCTCCTTGCAGTCCAAGGGACTCTCAAGAGTCTTCTCCAACACCACAGTTCAAAAGCATCAATTCTTCGGCGCTCAGCCTTCTTCACAGTCCAACTCTCACATCCATACATGACCACAGGAAAAACCATAGCCTTGACCAGACGGACCTTTTTGGCAAAGTAATGTCTCTGCTTTTGAATATGCTATCTAGGTTGGACATAACTTTCCTTCCAAGGAGTAAGCGTCTTTTAATTTCATGGCTGCAGTCACCATCTGCAGTGATTTTGGAGCCCAGAAAAATAAAGTCTGACACTGTTTCCCCATCTATTTCCCATGAAGTGGTGGGACCGGATGCCATGATCTTTGTTTTCTGAATGTTGAGCTTTAAGCCAACTTTTTCACTCTCCACTTTCATTTTCATCAAGAGGCTTTTGAGTTCCTCTTCACTTTCTGCCATAAGGGTGGTATCATCTGCATATCTGAGGTTATTGATATTTCTCCCAGCAATCTTGATTCCAGCTTGTGTTTCTTCCAGTCCAGCGTTTCTCATGATGTACTCTGCATATAAGGTAAATAAGCAGGGTGACAATATACAGCCTTGACGAACTCCTCTTCCTATTTGGAACCAGTCTGTTGTTCCATTTCCAGCTCTAACTGTTGCTTCCTGACCTGCATACAGGTTTCTCAAGAGGCAGATCAGGTGTTCTGGTATTCCCATTTCTTTCAGAATTTTCCACAGTTTATTGTGATCCACACAGTCAAAGGCTTTGGCATAGTCAATAAAGCAGAAATAGATGTTTTTCTGGAACTTTCTTGCTTTTTCTATGATCCAGCAGATGTTGGCAATTTGATCTCTGGTTCCTCTGCCTTTTCTAAAACCAGATTGAACATCAGGAAGTTTACAGTTCACATATTGCTGAAACCAATGTCTTGATAATATACAGTAGTAACAGTTTTTAATAGAAGACTTTGACACATAGGTGAGGACACTTCTCTTTGATGTGAAATACCTAAGCTCAAAAGACCAAAAGGGTTTGGGAGATTCCTGGCTGTTCTGTGACTAGGTTATACAGGGAATCACAAATGACTATCAAATGTTCAGAAGTAAGGTTTGACTGGGAGACACACTAGAGTGGTTGAAAGCACTCTGATTTTCAGGCATAAAAATATATATAGGGCTCCAAGTGCAGCTACTCTATACCTGCATACAATATAAGTACTTTGAAAAGTTCAGAATACAGATTGTCATCCCTGAACTTAAAGTTGAATGACTCTGTCAACCATTCACCCAGTTCTGTGACTCTGTGCAATTTCCTACCCTTTGAACAGTGGAAGGTACAGCTTTTCATTTCTTCATTTCTGAGGAGGAAGAATGAGATGAAACAGGAACAGATGAAACTTAGGCTATATTTTAGATAAACTTTTCATAAAGAAGTACTTACATACTGGGACATGTTTTCTTTAAGTGATATTTTAAATATTACACAAGTAATTTTATTCTACATACAAGTGAAAATCTGGGAAATGCAGAAAAGTATAAAGAAGGAAATATGACCCATGATTTACTATCCAGAGATAAAGTTTCAATGGGAAGCTTCATTCCACCCTGAGCCATGCATCTCAAGGGGCAAGAACACCAGACCTTCCCTCCCTCCATCAACCCCATTCCCACCTTGTTCCAGAAAGAATTACAGGAAGCTACATGACATTGGCTAATTCCCTTAACCAAAACTCAGTTACCACATTTGTAGGACCTGACCATTGTTAGGAAGATGCCACATGACCTGAATGCTATCCATTGAGAGCCCTTCTCACACTCTGTACACTGCTTAGTACTTCACACACGTCATCTCTGAGAAAGTGCTTTGTAAACCTTCAAGCACCATTCTGACTATGGAGTTAGGTATTGTGAGTTCTTGATTTGTCCTGATGACTATTTCATCTTCTAGAAGGTAGAGGAAGCACGGGGGGTAACTGCACCTCAGTCTAAACAACAGAGAATTAGGGAGAAAGGGACAGTATCAGGTAGATATTTTCTCTACAGATTAGAAAACAGAAGAGACCTACACTTTTCCCTGGTAGATCTTAAACCTAAAATATTCAAAAATATTTTCCTTAAACTCTCAAATTTGCTGGATGTCCCTTGATAGCACTTGTATAACAAATGTGCTGAGCACCAATCAGAATGAAATTTAAAGGTTCTGCAAAATGAAAGTGATCTATGCTCCATGAGAATCAGAATCCAAAGTCCAAGCATGTGGGGAGTCCAATCTGCCATCTCTCACTTATTAACATGAGTGAGCACACATCGTGACCCCACCCCACCACTGCTGCATATTCTCAGATCTGCCTTCCACCTGCCACATGTTATTAAGACCCAGTCACGAAGCTTAGTTTCTGGAAGCTTCTAATTGAAAAGGGCACAAAGTGCTTGTTACCAGACCCCTAGTGTTAAGAGTGAACCCTGGAGACGAACTTTAATCACAACTCTCTGCAGCAGGCTCACCTCTTTTGCTCTTTGAGCGAGAGCAGCAGCCTCAGTCTCGCCCAGTTGTTGTGCCATCTTGTAAAATAGACTGTTTTTATTGTGCATCAAAATATGTGGCTTATCATATTCTTCCAGTTTCCCTGAATCCAAGACCTGTTAAAAAGCAGAAAAAAATATAACCCACAGTATACAGTGTTTTGCAATAAAGTATTATAACTCAGACAATATTTTGTAAAGGGACAGGAGGAGAAGAATAGAGAAAATTTATTTGGGTGGTAGACCTGGCTGGTGTTTTAATGGTTTGATTGCCTTGTTCTACTAGGCAGACAAAGGCCTAATGTGACCTTTTATTATAACATTATAGGAAAGAAAGAAAAATGAAAGTTTTCAGCAGTGTGAAATATTTTAAATTCTGACAAGGGGATTTGGGGTGGTTATCATTAGTCTTTTAGCTCAAACTCTGAGCTTTGAAGGTTATTTATACAGATACACAGAGTTGGGAAATTTCCTGGTTCAAGAAAATCAAACTCAATTTATCTAAAAACCAGGTTAATTTCAGACAAACCAGATGGCAGTGACCTGACAGCAAATTAATTGTCAAGTTGGTTTGATAGAATATTTGGGAAAAAAGTAAATGTCTCCAGAATTTCATTAGGGTTGTCAACTAAACAATTGCTTGCAGTATCACTAAACAGAGGACATTACAACCATCAAGGCACCACAACTCCGGGAGTTGGTGATGGACAGGGAGGCCTGGCATGCTGCAATTCATAGGGTCGCAAAGAGTCAGACACGACTGAGCGACTGAACTGAACTGAACTGAACTGAAGTGGGGCAGAATACCTTGTCTGAGAGGTTAAGATGCTTCTTTAGCTTAACTTTGTAGTTTATTACTCTCAGAGTGAAAGACTGGCAAAAGGAGCTGCTACATAGCAGCATTAGCAGAAGTGCTCTATACAGAAGAAATCTCTAGAAATCCAATTTTTTCTTTGAATAAGGCTAAAGAAGCAAGTAAGAAATTGAGCTTCAAATTCTAATGCTCACAGCCCATACATAACCCGGGTGGGTAGCCCAATCTGAACTGCAGAGGATTTGAATCTGTTTTCACAAATTGTCTTTCTTTGCTCCTTTTTTTTAAAATTTCTTCAGGGGCCTGTCGTTTGGCCCTTTTGTGCACACTGATATTCCCCTAGCTGAAAATTAAAAGGGAGAGGAAGAGGCTCTTAACTCTGCCTTTCTACTTATTAGTGACTTTGCGTAATGGTTTTACAGTAGAAAAGAGAGTCTGAAACCACTGGCTTAAATGACATAGCTATAAAAATACTTCTGATGTTAGATGGTACTTAGTTCTTCATTTAGGTCATATTTAGAGTAACTGTATCTTAAGAGAATACACTGAAACTCTAAACGGGAAGCAGGTTGTTTTTACCATATCTAGGTATCACAGTTAATTCCATCCCATGGCATCTAATTGGAAACATTGTCTCATTGTCCAGTTAATTTTTTGTTTACTCCTGTGAATCATTGCTAAGGATGGCTTTCTCAAAAGAGTTCAAGAATAATTGAGTTGTCACTGCTGCTAAGTCACTTTAGTCCTGTCCGACTCTGTGTGACCCCATAGACGGCAGCCCACCAGGCTCCCCCGTCCCTGGGGTTCTCCAGGCAAGAACACTGGAGTGGGTTGCCAGTCACATCCACATAGTAATTTAAAAGCTCTATAATATGCTGTGTCACTTTAGATGACCCCAATTGTGTAGTTTTACTTAAACATAACACAATAAAACATAACTACTCTTCTTGATGTTGAAGAAGAAAAAATGCAGTTTTAAAACACAGGTCTCTATCACCTGTGGTAAATTAATCTAAGAAAGGGTAGAAAAGGGCAGAGGTATGGCAGGGAGATTCAAGAGAGAGGGGACATATCTACACCTATGGCTAATTCATGTTGATATATGGCAGAAATGAAACCAATATTGTAAAGCAGTTATCCTTCTATTAAAATACATTAATTAAAGAATATGTGTGTGTGTATGTATGTATGTGTGTGTGTGTATATATATATATATATATAATGGAGAAGACAGTCTCTTCAGCAAGTGGTGCTGGGAAAGCTGGACAGCTACATGAGAATCAATAAAATTAGAATACTCCCACACATCACATACAAAAATAAACTCAAAACGGTTTAAAGACCTAATATAAGACATGACACCATAAAACTCCTAGAAGACAAATATGCAAGACATTCTCAGACATAAATTGTAGCAATGTTTTCTTAGATCAGTCTCTCAAAGCAAAATAAATAAAAGCAAAAATAAACAAATGGTACCTAATCAAACTTAGAAACTTTCGCACAGAAAAAGAAATCGTCAACAAAATGAAAAGACAACTTACATACTGGGAAAAAAATATTTGCAAATGATGCCATCGACAAGGGGTTAACGAAAAGGCAAGGGGTTAATATCTACAGACAGTTCACACAACTCAATTTTCCTTTGAGGGATGATTTTCTTATTTTATAATGCCACATCCTAATGTTTATAAACCAGCAGGGAAAGAACAAAGAAAGAGAGAAGATGAAAATGAGACAGAGGAGGAATAGAAGGATGAAGGAAGGAAATAAAGCTAAGGAAGGAAATTATTAGATTATTAAATTACTAAGGAAGAAAGAACCAATGAAACCTGGAAGATACTAGATGGACATCCAGAAACCAAAACTTGGAGCCTGCTATGTGTGTAGTCCAGATCTACCGTGTAAGAGAGCTGCTGGTTGTTTATCTACAGTATCTCAGCCCCCATCCACATTTCTTTTTCTACTCTCATCTGTGATGCAGTGGCTGGGTTTCTGCAAATCACGTTTCAGAGTACCCTTGGCCTGCTGGCCCATTGTTAGGTTCTGCCAGTAGCTGGCACTTGAGGGACACTGAAAGTGGGAGTCAGAGCCAGTGGTCTACCTGGTTTCTGCTCCTCGTGCAGCATCACCTCAGCAGTGAGATGTGACTCCAGCTCCCAACTCCTATTTGCACATGGAGAACCAGCACAATCCTGCTCCCTCACAAATACGACCAGAACCTGGGCAGGGACCTCTCCTTGGAGGTCTGAGCACTGACTCTTCAGAGCTTCTCCTCTGAGTTCTTAGGTCTGGAGATCTCTCCTAGGACATGATAGCTGCTTCCTAAAATTATTACCCCAGTGTTTCATTTTTCTAGCCCTCTGATTTCTATGTAGCAAATTTCCTGTATTAAGTCCTTTCTGTAGAAATACTTTGTTTTTTCTCATTAGGCCCTTTCTTCTCATGGACTCACCTCTGACAGCAACAGCTGTGAAATCCTGCAACCTTAGCCAACAACTTCCCAGCAGTCTAAATGAAACGCTAATTTTTTGATTAAGGGAATACAAAAATGCTGAAGCAGTTGTGACTCAGCCAAAATGATGGTGTTCTACCTCTCTGAAGTATGAAGCCATAACTTGGATTTGGCATATTTTCAGGGTTGGACATCTTTTAAAAAAATGACAATTTAATAAACTTTTTACTCATTATTGACCAGAGATGCAGTGATACATCTTTTGTTACCTGAATGTTACTGACCAGAGATGTTTCAATATTCACTTACATAACAAATCACCAGCCATGGTGTTAGTTTTTGCAAAAATCCCCTGGTCAATAATGTGTTAATATAAAAATAAGAAATCACTGGATATATTATTTAATAGCACATTCTGAAAGTATAGTTAAGTACTTGAGTTATTGTCAGGAATGAGAGGAGAAACTGAGAAAATTAAATTACTGGAGGTTCCTGTCACATTGTGCAAGGAAGGATAAGTTGAAGGACTGAGCATAAATGGAAACAAATAAGATTCTGCAGGTGAGGGGTCTTACCATTATCCTGTCACTGTCAACAACGCTGCTCAATCTGTTTGTGATGGTTAGCACAGTGCACTGAACAAATGTCCCATGGATTATTTTTCGTATTAACTCATCAGTTCTAGAATTAAAGAAGTGAATTTCATTTAGTACCGACTAGAAAAGTTGACTTAAGACTTTAAAATATCATATGATATTTTTATAATGTTTTTATTTTTAAAAAATTTATTATTTTAAATATAAATTTATTTATTTTAATTGGAGGCTAATTACTTTACAATATAATGTTTTTTAAATGGACACTTTAAGGCAAAATCTTGTTCCTAAAAACATAAGTATAAAAGCTCTTAGACTCCAGTTTCATCCACCTCATTAAGTGAAGTAAGCCAGAAAGAAAAACACCAATACAGTATACTAACACATATATATGGAATTTAGAAAGATGGTAACAATAACCCTGTGTACGAGACAGCAAAAGAGACACTGATGTATAGAACAATCTTATGGACTCTGTGGGAGAGGGAGAGGGTGGGAAGATTTTGGGAGAATGGCATTGAAACATGTAAAATATCATGTATGAAACGAGTTGCCAGTCCAGGTTCGATGCACGATACTGGATGCTTGGGGCTAGTGCACTGGGATGACCCAGAGGGATGGTATGGGGAGGGAGGAGGGAGGAGGGTTCAGGATGGGGAACACATGTATACCTGTGGCGGATTCATTTTGATGTTTGGCAGAACTAATACAATTGTGTAAAGTTTAAAAATAAAAAAAAAAAAGAAAAAGACATCCCTCCATAAAAAAATAAATAAATAAATAAAGTTTTTGAGATTATTAAAAAAAAAAAGAGCTCTTAGAAGTTTACTATTTTTCATAAAACAATGGGAAATAGTCTTCCCTTAAAATTGCTTGAAAGTATCAGGAGCTGGATTTAGGAATCTGGCTCTCTCAGGATGCCTCATAATAACATTAACACCATATAACATGTCTTGGTTTCTTCTTTTGTTTCCTGGAATTAATATTAACAAGAGATACATTTAAGGCAATGAGAGCTCTTAGAAATTTTTCTTAGCATCACTAAAAGATTTCCATTTGCCACATTTCAATCTTGGATACCAGGTTTTATAGATCTCAGCTCATTACCTTGGATCCACGTTTGATGTGGCTTCATCCATAATCAGTATCCTATTTTTCCTGAGAAGAGCCCTGGCAAGGCACAACAGCTGTCTCTGTCCAACACTCAAGTTT
This sequence comes from Bubalus kerabau, assembly GCF_029407905.1. Classification (NCBI taxonomy): domain Eukaryota; kingdom Metazoa; phylum Chordata; class Mammalia; order Artiodactyla; family Bovidae; genus Bubalus; species Bubalus kerabau. Next base: position 74,512,168 of record NC_073635.1, read on the forward strand.
AATCCTGATTCTGCTAATTCAGTATCCATTTTACCAGGAAGACCTTGGATGGTTTCTTTAAGTTGTACCTGTGGATACAGAAAGAACGTTTTCCTAAACAAACTGCTACTGAATAGATAAGCCTCCTGGGCTTCCCTTGTGACTCAGCTGGTAAAGAACCCATCTGCAATGCCGGAGACCTGGGTAATCCCTGGTTGGGAAAATCTCCTGCAGAAGGGAAAGGCTACCCACTCCAGTATTCTGACCTGGAGAATTCCATGGACTGTATTGTCCATGGAGTCGCAAAGAATCAGACACGACTGAGCACTTTCACTTTCACTTAGACATTAGAGCTTTGAAGTCCTCACGACTTCTTATGTACATGTACAGCCAGATAATGGAGAGAGCTATTACCAATTAGTGTTCACTGAGAAAGATGGTAGAGTCTAGTCAGGACAGAAAGATTTCAGTGTCCCTTACATTTTGTGGAACCTTCTTCTCAAAAAGAAAGGCTGGTGTGGGCTGGATCAAGCCCGTAAAATGCCATTAATAGATGGGGAAGTGCTTTTACTAGAGCAGGACAGCAGTACATGAAGTAAAAGGGGAGCCTGTTCACCTAAATACAAGGCCCGGGTAAATGGACAGGTGATCTGTTACCACTGCAAGAACTGAACCACGTGGTTCCTGATATACAGGCTATTGACACTCAGATTTCTGTATCTCGGTTTCCTGTGTGATGAGACATACTTGCATCCTAACAGAGACACTATCAATGTTGAACATTTAACTGCATGCTCCCAGTTTGGACATAACAGACCATATTCTTAATTGTATATATCCTAGTATCTAAGGTGTTTTGCCCTTCCAACAAAAGCAACACATCAATGATTCATTTCCAGAATATGATCTACTGTACTCTTTTAGCCTTTGAGTGATAAAGTGCTCACTCATATGAGTTCCTACTCATGTTATATCTGTAGAGCTGCCTTTGCTTTTTAGGTGCCCCAATTGGCACTAATTTCTGATAAGCCTTCTTCAGTTGACCATCAGCTGGCTATTATTCAGCATATGAAAAATGTATTTTTCGCATATTCTGAAAAATAACCAAGATGAATTGGGCTCCATTCTTAGGACTGTCTTCTTTTTGAATGTCCATATTTGCCAAGAGTGAAGGAGGACATAGGTTAAGGGAATTTAAAAACTTCTTTAAAAAGTATATTTTTCTTTTAATGGAAGTTCTTAAAGAAGAAAACATATTGGTGCCCTCCACTCACTTGCAGGTCAACTCTATGAGTTTGGGTTCGCAGGTTCCATTTAGAATCATTTAAAAACCAATGACTTGGGTTTTTAGTTCACTTGAAAATTGACCTCACTTCTTTAGTGACAACTCTTAGAGTGAGGAATCATCCCATCATTCTGTTTCTCCAGAAATTATTTATTTATGACATTTGTATGTTTTCCTTGAAAGATGTGGTAGTTTTTCTTTTTAAAAGTCATAAAGAAACAATTCCTAGAGAAATAAAGTGATGGAATGATTTCTTGCTCTAAGACATATCAACAAAGTAAAGGGTCAATTCCAGAAGCAATACATGGAAACTACTCGCTTCACTTTGTGAAATGAACTCGTGTTTATTGCTTTTCACAAAAAGCTCCAAATGTAGTTTAAATAAAGGTAGATCTTAGTGTCATCTACCACTTTCACCACCTCATCATTTTCAGAATTGTGAGGCTACTAAATTTTGGCTGGTACAAATGAATTAAGTTTGGGCCAAGTACTAAGGTAGCTTTTGACAGGATTTGTCTCCCAGTTAGCATTTCCTCTCTGTCCATGGAACAATGTGTTCTAAAATTCTGGAGTAACTTTAGTACCTGAGAATCTGTGAAGACAGATCTTGAGCTGGGGAACAAATAGAAAAATAATTTTCCAGTACTTCCAGTTTTTTGTTTTTTTTTTTAAGACACCATGCTATCACCATTAAATATACCCTGTGGTTTCAAGATCAGTGGATCATTCTATCTTTATCTTTGATTGTTAATATACTCCTCATTTCTTCTCTTCTAGAATTTCACTGTAGAAAGACTCACAAATTTAAATGAAATCAGGAGTCCACAACTTATCAAATAGAAGGTGAAGCAGTCAGCCTGATTTAGGAAAATAAAATCCCCATGTTGTTGGAAAGCAGGGTGGGTGTGTAAAGACTGGGTGCTGACATCCTTCAGAAATCAGAATTACTGGCAGGAAATCATCAGGCCTCCAAATCTGCTTGCTCACAGTCAAAGCTCATCTGTATATTTCAGAGCTATCCTTGGAAGAATGACACTAAATGACAAACCCATCAATTCAAAACAACATGGACAATTGGTCATTTGGATTTGTGTAAAAAAATTTTTTTTTTAAAGAAATAAGCCACACTTCTCTAAAATGAAGAAGTCAATCAAATATTTAATACCAAAAGACTGATTTGGGAGAATGGCATTAAAACATGTATAATATCATATAAGCAATGAATTGCCAGTCCAGGTTTGATGCAGGATACAGGATGCTTGGGGCTGGTGCACTGGGATGACCCAGAGGGATGGTATGGGGAGAGAGGTGGGAGGAGGGTTCAGGAGTGGGAACATGTGTACACCCGTGGCGGATTCATGTTGATGTATGGCAAAACCAATACAATATTGTAAAGTAATTAGCCTCCAATTAAAATAAAAAAAATAAAATATTGAAAAAATATTTAATACCTATTAAGGGTTACTTTTTAAAAGCAAAAGATTAATCTAGGTCCTATGAAAAATTGGAAAGTCTAACTGTATTTTAGAAGTCTAAATACAGTTTCTGCAATCAATTTGCAAAACTAGGGCCAATACACAAAATAATTTGTATCAAAGTATACAAACCAACAGCAAATTAACAAGTCAAAATCCTTTGCATGCAAGGGTGAGGAAATTCACAGAAGTGAGCCAAAAGGACATATAATACAAATAACAGAAAATTCTCTAGAAATGAACATATCCACTAAAAAACTCAGCAAATCTCCAGGGTCTCTTACCTACATTCATTCTGCAGCATTAAAAGAACCTGATTGTCAATAAGTAACTATCACATTCCAATTATATAATTTACCTCTATAGATACTTTCTTCTGAAACTTCATAGCATTTTATTAGTATGATCTCATTTATCTTTCAGTTAATAATGAAAAACTACTTAGTTGCCTCCACTTAATTGATATTCCTTAAGACCAGAGGAGTAAAGTGAACATTGCAAGGTAATTAAGGTAAATAATTCACTTAGTCACTTAGTAGAATTTGAACCCATAATTATAAATTCTAGTTTAGTGTTATATTTTAAGACAAGAAAATGTATCTAGTTGCTTTGGGTATTAGGGGAAAGCAAAAATGAAAGCATATGGCATTATCTTGTTGCTTTCCATCACTATTATATACATATTTTAATTTACTCATGTACCCATTTCATCAGTGTTCTCCTAGCAGGTAAACAAAGTCAGTTAAACCAATAAACTCTCCTTGATTACCTGAAAGTGAAAAGTGAAAGTGAAAGTTCCTCAGTCGAGTCCAACTCTTTGTGATCCCATGGACTATACAGTCCGTGGAATTCTCCAGGCCAGAATACTGGAGTGGGTAGCCTTTCCCTTCTCCAGAGGATCTTCCCAACTCTGCACTACTATAAGTGTACATAATCATATACTGATGCTAACAAGTTAATTTCGTTACAAAAATTACCTCTTCTAAGGCATTCCATAGATCCTCCTCCTTATGCTCTTTAAAGGGATCCAGATTTTCCTTCATTGTTCCAATGAATAAAACTGGTTCCTAAATATCCAAAAACAGGAAATGTTATTACTGTAACATCTTGCATCTTGTTTGTATGCTTACAGAACAGAATTAAAATGCCAAAAAATATCCCCCTCACAATTCACTATAATCATTAATAATAAGGCTGCAAATGCTTGTTTATAAAATAGCATCTCTAAATTAACCTCCCACTGTAGAAAGTATGCTCCAAAATATCTCTGGACCATTGGACACTAACAAAAGAAAATGTTGAAAAGTGTCACCTTAAGAAGAAGAGAAAGGAAGATTTGATTTTTCAAAAATGCCTTCCTGGTAATGTCTTGCTATTCAGTCGCTCAGTCATGTCTGACTCTTTGTGACCCCACAGACTGCTTCCTACCAATTATCTGCTTTCCCCCCAAATGAGAATATACTTATTGGAGGAACTTTACATCAAGAAAACTAGATAAACTCATTGTCAGTCCTGGTGTGATGCTGGGAAATACCAACAGCACAATTAGTTGCGGTTTGTGCCTCAAAGCAAACCCATTAAATTTCCACACATTGGCAATGAAGAATGAACTAGGATATTTTCTCCATCAGTAAAACAGCCTTCTGGGATAGGGACTTTCTCCACAGGTGTGAATGGAATATCTGCACCCATAACAAAGAGAATGCCAGCTCCTGGGGTCTGCGGTTCCTCTGTCCATGGTGAGATCTCCTCTGATTCTGCACCAGCTGGTCCCCATGTTCTCTCACCTGTGCATCAGGATGACCTGCCTCACAGAATCTCGTTATTAACTGCAAGGCCAGGAGGACCTGAAACCACTGTGGCCTGTATCATAATAACATTATTTTAAATAGCTCTTCCTATTCATCTGCTTTGGGAGGAACCACAAGGTAATTACTGTGGAAATATATGCCTTTCTGGGTTTCATGAGAAAATCTTGTACACAAGCCCATGTAGGCCATTTGCGTTTTCCTCTGGAAGGCTCTAGTAAGCCATGTCACAAGAATGTAGGCAGCAGAGAAGAGCTGAACAGGCTCATTTCAGTGAAGGGGGCAGGACAAGAGGAGGCACACGTGTGGGAACAAGAGGAACACACAGTGCCTGGAACTGCTCGGAATCACCAGCCTCAAAATCCTGCATGGCCTTGGGGCTAGACTTTCTTCCTCACTTCACAAAAGCCTGAGAAGAAAGATGAAGAAGACAGACATTTCTTTTCCCTAGTCATGAAGAATAATAATACTCAGTGAGCCTCCCTCTCTCTCCCTATTGTCTTAATTTCAAGTCTGGTGAGCGAGAAATAGATGCAGAATTATATCCCACCAAAAAGGATGTATCGCTGAGCAAAATCCAAAATTAAAAAGACATTATAGAGGGAGCTTCATTTGCCCAAAGTTGATTAAGTGGCTGATATACCTCCAACGCACTGAAAATCACTGGTCACACAACATTTCAAAATGATTATTGAATAGCACTGAAAAATATGAGGCACAAATTTAAGGTCTCCCTTAAAATTCTCTAATTTAGAATCAAAGACTGAACAACCATGTAAGCAACGGTAAGAGTTCCTCGTCAAGAGAATAATCATCATTCTACTTTAGATGTTTATAAAAAACTGCTTCTTGTAACTATTACCTTTAAGAGCATAACATGCAGGCGATTTTCCTTCCTTTTAGCTATTCCCATTAGGTTTACAAAATCATGTAGATGTGGCCAGGCAAGGGGCGGAAGGCTGGTCCCCAGTATTCCGTCCCCCTCCCCCAAGGGCAGGATTCTGCTTTGGGGTCCAAGATGAGAGATTCTTCAAGGACTGGTTTTTGAGGAGATGAAGGGTCCAAATGAGGCCAGGTTAAGGAATCAGCTTTGAATCCAGTTGGGAGACATGAGATGGGGCTGTGTTCATCAATGACAAGAACATTTCTTTCCTAGTCATGGCTTATAATGACCTGAACAGTTTTACCCTTCATGTTCTTCTCAGAGCAAATTTACGTCTACTAAGAGGTCTAAGCTTTGAAGTATCCATCTGGTTTTTCAAGGTACACTCTGTAGAGGCATTACCTGAGCTAATCTGTCAGTCTAAAAAGACATATTGGGCAATTATGTGTGTTTATTTAGCAGTATGAGATGGAATAACATAGTTTAGTAAAGCAAGAGTATTTCTCTTTGGTATGATATGCCAAATATATATTTTAAAATCAGTAAAATTTCAGTAAAAAGTTGAATGAAAAGAATGATTCTTTAGGCAGCCATCATACAGGAAAAAAGAAGGTAAAGGTATCTAAATTGAAAGAGAAGAAGTAAAACTGTCACAGTATACAGATGACATGATACTATATATAGAAAACCCTGAAGACCATTACAAAAATTACTAAAACTGATAAATGAATTCTACAAAGTAGCAGGACATAAGATTAACATACAGATACTTGTTACATTTCTTCACAGTAACAGTGAAATACCAGAAAGGGAATGTAAATTAAAAAAAAAATCCCTTTTAAAATAACATGAAAAAAAGTAATATACTTAGGAAGAAACCTGACCAAGGAGGTGACAGACTTACATGCTGAAGACTAGAAAATATTATAAAAGGAAACTGAAGATGATTCAAAGAAATGGAAATATAGCCAATATTCAAAGAATATGGAATGATTCAAAGAAATGGAAATATATCCAATATTAAATGCTCTTTAATTATAAGAATTAATATTGCTAAAATGACTATTATCCAAAGCAATCCACAGATTTAAGACAATTGTTAATCAAATTACCCATGACATTTTTCACAGAACTAGAACAAATACTACTAAAATATATATGGAACCATACAGACCCACAATTGCCAAAGCAATCCTGAGGAAAAAGAACAAAGCAGGAGGCACAACCTTCCAGACTTCAGGCGATACAGCTACAGTTATCAAAATGGCATGATATTGGCATGAAAACAGACAATGTATAAATGGAACAGAAGAGAAATCCCAGAAATAAACCCACACACTTACCACCAACAGTCAATTAATCTTCAACAAAAGAGGCAAGACTATACAATGGGGAAAAGACAGTCTCTTCAGCAAGTGGTGTTGGGAAAGTTGGACAGCCACACGTAAGCCAGTGTAGTTAGAACAAAAAACCCTTAGACCATTTGCAAAAATAAATTCAAAATGGCCTAAAGACTGAAATGAGATATAACACCATAAAACTTTTAGAAGAGAACACAGGCAAAATGTTCTCTGACATAAATCGTACCAATGTTTCCTTAGGCCAGTCTCCCAAGGCAATAGAAATAAAAGCAATAATAAATAAATAGGACTAATCGATGTGACAAGCTTTTGTACACCAAAGAAAACCATAAGACAAAAAGACAACCTGTAGAATGTAAGAAAATATTTGCAAATGATGAGACCAACTAGGCTTAATTTACAAAATATACAGACAGTTCATAAAACTCAACAACAAAAAACCAAACAACCCAATCATAACCGGGGCAGAAGACCTAAACAGACATTTTTCCAAAGAAGATATACAGATGACCAACAGACACATGAAAAGATGCTCAACCTTGCTAATTATTAGAGAAATCCAAAACAAATCTACAAAGAGGTGCCACTTCACGAGGGTCAGAATGGCCATCACTGAACAGTCTACAAATAATAAATGTGGAAGAGGGTATGGAGGAAAGGGAATCCTCCTACACTGTTGGTGAGAATGTATTAAGAAGTTGATGCAGCCATTATGAAAAACAGTATGGAAGTTTCAATCCCACTTCTGGTTATATATCTGGTGTGTGTGTTAGTCACTCAGTCATGTCTGACTCTTTGCGATCCCATGGACTGTAGCCCACCAGGCTCCTCCATCCATGGAACTCTCCAGGCAAGAAAACTGGAGTGGGTTGCCATGCCCTTCTCCAGAGACAAACTATTCCTCAAAAAGACATGGAAACAACCTAAATTCCACTGACAGATGAATGCATATAGAAGAGGTGGTGCATATATACAATGGAATACTACTCAGCCATAGAAAAGAAGGAAATGCCATTTGCAGCAACATGGATGGACCTAGAGATTGTCATACTAAGTAAAATAAATCAGAGAAAGGGAAATACCACATGATATCACTTATATGTGGAATATAAATATGACATATTTACATGTGCATATAATCCAGTCTCCAAAATACTCAGTGAAATGTGTACTTGTTTAAGAAACAGAACAAAAGAAAATAGAATCTGAGTCCAGGAAGAGAAGGTCAAATCAATGCTCCACCATCACAGCAACCACATACTAGGTCTACATGAAGCATCCTACATATGCTGACCTATTTATATAGTCCTCAAAGCGGCTCGAGGAGCTGGTACTGTTAGCTGGCTTGCAAGGGAGAGAAAACTGAGGAGCACAGAGATGGAATTCTGTGCCCTGTGTTCTTTCTCATGATAATGTACTGTATCCTTGGTTAATCATTTATTAAGGGTTAAGTTCTGAGTTTCTCTACAGCATCAACACCCTGTAATTCTCAAAGCTCCACAGTTTCAAAGAAAGCCCTCAAAGACAATCACCTCTGAAAAAAGATAGCTTTATTTTCTACAGCAAAATTCCATCTGTAAGACACTTACAATTCATGTTTCCCTACAGGAGCCTCTCAAATGTTAAACATTTATCATTTTGTTATTAGGCTTATGTGGTTATCAGTGGGTAAAACTGTGGCATCTGAGGAAGTGTGAGTGCAGAAATCTGCCTGGGTAAGTTACTAAATCATAGGCTCACAGAACAGATTAAAAAAAACAAAAAAACAAAAAAACAAACCCTGGTATCTGATGAAAATATCTGTTGAAAATACCTTTTATTTCTTTTTCTGCTCTGATTGCTGTGGATGCAGATTGATGTATGGCAAAACCAATACAATATTGTAAAATAAAAAAAATAATAATAATAAAAAAGATTCATCCATAAAAAAAAAAAAAGAAAATACCTGCTGCTATGATCTATTGGGGGAAAAGGGATCAACACTTTAATGCAATTTGAAAAAAAAAATTATCAACATAAAAGCAATTGAACTTAGGTGCTTTATAAAAAGAATACATGAGAATGTTCTGACATGCATACCTGAGGTACAACTGACATTTTCTTCCTTAAATCATGAAGTCCAATACTGGTTGTTGAATTTTTATCAATCGAAATTGTACCTTGGAAGTCTGAGAATCTGAAGAGGGCAGCAATGAGGGAACTTTTTCCAGCTCCTGTTTTTCCCACGATGCCAACCTGTAGAGAGATGCAGGAGGGATTAAGAATTAACAACATGCAGCCAACCTAGGAGAAACCCTGGATATTGATGATGAATTTTAAAAGTTCTATATAGAGTAGTCTATAAGTTTGTTAAGCATGGCCCTGTTGACATTATGGGCCAGGTGATTCATTGTTTGGGGACTCAGGGGACCTGTCCTGTGTATTATAGGTAGTTTAGCAGTAGCCATGGACTCTATCCACTTGACACCAGACACAACCTCCAAACTGTGACAACTAAAAATGGCAGATATTCACAAATGTCCCTGGTTGAGACCCCCTGGTCCTCAAGAGTTAAAAAAAAAAAAAAAAAAAAAGAATCAATCTACTGGCAGTGGAAAAGCCAGCAGTCTCCTAAGTGGTCCATAAGAAGTTCACCTTTAAATTAACTTTATTCCTACTCTCTAGGTTTTTTGACCTTGAGAACTACATGGATAATTTTAGAGATATCAACAAGTCAAGTCAGAAGTGTTATACACAAACAAGGACTTATTTTCTCAGGGATCTGTTATTTGAGAATTATTCCTTGACAGAGAAACTAAATCATTTCCTGATGGCAAATATATTAATTATATTCTATCTTGAAAGGAAACATCTTAAAATTATAAAATGCAGGTCTCAGTGTCTTAAAAGACATTTGTCTGTGATTAACAACATTTGCTCTTTATATGGGACCTTTCATTGGAACAGTTCAAAAGGCATTTTATAAACAACTTAATACAACTGTTTCTTGGAAAGATACATGCAAGTTTCAGTCTAGTTATTAAAACCCAAGTAGAGAGAAATTAAGTGCATTAAGAATAAGATTAAGGAATCAATATAATGCAGGTAAAACGCTGGTTAGGAATAAAATTATACTGTAAAAACTGGTTTGCAGATGTGTGCATATAAACATGTACTATATAGAAACTGGCCTTTTTTTTTTAACCAATGAGCTTGCCCAGCTCCCCTGTGGAAGTTTCCAAGAGATGATTTCATTTCTCTTTAGGAATTTGAAATTGATGAGGGGTGTTAGACATGCTTTCAATCATTTGTAAATTCATTCAGTAAAATTTTAAAACCCATGGCTTTATACAAAGAGAACTAAATCTTTCTGAACATTGTAATCAGAACACTGGGAGCTTTTCACATTTGCTCATTTAAATGTCTCAAATGTTTCAAATGTCTGTCTGCAAATTCAATCATAGCATTTCAAAAATGAATTTTTCTCTATAGAGATTAAATGTAAGAATAGTGAGTTTAGATATTTTTCTTATTTTGTAGCCATTTTGTGCTTTATGCTATACCCCAATTTATATAACACAGATACGCCATTTTCTGCTTATAGGCAGGGCCTAGTGTGTATATATATATGATTCATGTTCTGTGTACCCACAGACCTTGACCATACTGTGGATTTAGTTCCAGAAAACCATAATAATGTGAACATTGCAAAATACAGTAATTCATTATTAATTTTTTGTTCCTCTTTACATACAAAAGTTATGTTTATTCTATACTGTAGACTACTAATTGGATAATAGAATTATGTCTGAAAAATAATATACATTCCTTAATTTTCAAATACTTAAGTGCTAACCATCATCTGAGCCTTCATTGGGTTGTAACATTAAAGAACACTGACCACTGATCACCATGACAAATATGATAGTAAAGAAAATGTTTGAAATATTGCAAGAATCACCAAAATGTGACACAGAGACAGGGAGTGAACAAAGGTTGTAAGAAAAACGACGCAGATGGACTTGCTGGATTCAGGGTTGGCAGAAACATTCAATTTGTTAAAAATACACTATCTGTAAAGCACAATCAAACCAGGTATGTCTGTATTTCTGGGTGCCAAGCTTGGTGCCAAACCTTGAGGATTCTACTCCTCATGACTCAATCCCTCATTTTAATGCCTACAATCAGTACCTGAATGCCAGTCTGTATCACCTATTAAAAAACAAATTAAAGCAAACACTTTCCTTAATCATAATCAGTGCAAATGAATTTGAAAAGTAAATAAATTCTAACTATACTCTGATAAAAACCATTCTTAAGATGTTGATGTTTTTACTTTCTATACTTGTATGTGGCTGTGTTCATATATTTAAACAGAATGGGATTAACATGAACATACTGTTGTAATCTCTTTTCATTTAGTATTTCATAAAAGTATTTTAATGGCTACATAATATTACAGTGTGTATAATCATTTAACAAACCCCTGATTTCCAGGTAGTTAGATGGTCTCCAATATTTTACTATTATAAATAACTATTTAATATTCTTGAAGCTAAATCTTTGCAAACAACCTCCATAATTTCTTTCAGAGAAATTCTCAGATATGTAATTGACAAGAAACAGGTATGAACATTTTCAGAGGAAACTGTTACGGAGTGGCAACCTACTTTCTAGAAATAAGATATTTTTTTTTTAGCTATGCCTTGTGCCTTGGGGGATCTTAGTTCCCAATATGGAGATCAAACTCTGGGCTCCCAGCAGTGGAAGGGCCAGGTCTTAACCACTGGACTTCCAAGGAATTCCACATGCCATTTTCTACTTCCACTTGTTTCTCTGCACATTCACAAACCTGGGTGTTACAGCTTTGTTTTAATCAACATCAGTCTGATTCCAAAAAGTGGAGTCCCTTTCCCAGAACGTCTTACTGGAGACACAACAGCTACAGGCTTCCCGCCTCCCACATCTGCTGACTCTAGTCCACTTCTCAGGTTAAACTCCCAAAAGCCAGCTCCATCCCCATCACTCCACCCCAGGATGTCTCTTCTACGAAACTTCTCACTGACCTCTCCATTCTTCATCTCTACAAGTCGGCTTCCTTGGGGTCCTAGGTAGTTGTGAGGGTTGGACATGTAACTATTACACACGTGGTGGTTCACTGCACAGAGGAGTGAACTGCCAGGGGCCTAGTTCTTCATTCACTGGATCAGGGCATCACACCTTCGTTCATGCAGGTCCACTACCCAGAATGCCTTCCACATGCATTTCCACCTGATGAAATCCTAACCACACATCACTAAGTCTGTCTCACATGCTTTATTTCCCAGGAATTCTCTATCCTCTCCTGTCGACTTCTCCCAACCCTAACAAATGCTATATCATCTTTTCCCAAACTTCTATAAAAATTGTGATCACTTCTATCTTACAAAGCTAACTTAGTACTTTTCTTGTTTCATCAAGTGGACTAGATGTGTTGACAGCAGGATCTGTATTGGATTTGCCTTTGTGTTATTTATATCATCTGTCATGTCCTGTGCAAAAGAGGCTTTCATGGGAGGGTGAGATTTTTAACTCAGACTGGAGAAATTTATGGAAAATTGTCATATTCCTTACATACATAAATAGACAAAGGACAGGCATGGGAGATTAATCTTACAGCTATAAATACAGTTGCAAATGGCCAGTTCCTCAGTTTCAATTGGATAAACAAAATTTTATACAGTGTAAGTGGTTAAGGTCATTTTACATCCTATGAAAATGACAACTATCTTTGCTCAAGCACTGGCTTGTGTGCTGGTCTTCATGCCAGGTGTTATGTGTCTTATCTTGTTTAAGTTGTTCAACAACCCTAAAGGTTAGGTCCTATCACTTGCATTTTGCAACAGAAAAGATTGAGGCTTATAAGAGAAATTAGTCTGCCTGAAATAAGAGAGCCCATAAGTCACAGCATGGGACTCAAATCCATGTCTGTCAGGCTCTTTTCCATCTGCTGATGGCCTCCTTATCACCCGGATGGCTTGACCCCTTAGTATGTCCCTCTGTCTAAGTAGAACAGAGAAAGTGGAGAGAGGTGTAGCTGCAGTTCAAACAACTAGCTTCACATATAGGTCCTATGGCTAGACAACTTAGGCATGGCATCAATATTGGTGAGTATAAGGTGGTGGTGGGACAAGGGAGCTGACGTCACTGAGCAAAGAGGGTGCTTGAGGTCAGGTGAGCTGGCTGTCAGCAGGAAGAACTGGAACCCACAGCTGGGCTGGAAGAGAAACCTGCAGCTAAGTGGGGTACATGGTTCCCCAGGAAATAAGCCAAACAGACATCGTGCCCTGCTTGGAGCAGCAAGATTCATTTTTGATCTGATCCCATCAGGTGGTGAAAGGATCTCACACTGTCTTTGTCTCTGGGTTCAGGCAGGGATGAGCCTGTGGGAAATCCTTCCAGTCCCTGCAGGAGGCTGGTGTGGGGAAGGTGGGAGAAGGAAGAAAACTGCCTGTGATGAAGACAGACTCCACGGAAAGATGCAAGGAAATGCAGTGGAATCACAAGATACTAAATTATGATGCAAAGGCATGCTTTGTAGAATATAAAAGTGAATAAATCTGTAGGATAACCTTCTAGAGCCTCATGTTCAGTTACCAGAGAGGTTTGGATGATTCATGAGCTCAATTTCAAAATGTCAAAGGAAATATTTTGGAAACCACAGGTTATCAGTCATCAAAAACTGCCTATGGGAGAGAAAGGACTTTACTGGAAGGTCTTGTTCAAATGCAGTGCTGAGTCAAGAGGTCTGGGTGAACCTGAGACTCTGCATTTCTAAGAAGCTCCAGGAGATACAGGTGCTGCTGGCCCTGGCACCACAGTCTGAGTCACAGAGAATTAGGAAGCAGGCAGGGTAAGGGGGACAGTCTGGGAGTGAGGAGAGGGGTTTCTGAGAAAATATCATGTAAAAAAGGAGCAAAGTTAGGAAACATATTTTTGCACATTATAGCAAGGTCTAGTAATCATCTCTAAAAATGGATTATCCAAGCAATAGCTCTGAGCAAAAAAAAAAAAAAAAAAAAAAAACCAAATCAATCTACCTCCAGTGATGGAAAATGCTCTAAAACGGCCCAGGACTTCTCTATTGATCAAATCAATTACAAAATCATCTATGTGAGAAATGCAGCCCATGTTCAGAATCTACCCAGGAAGTTCTAGGGTGATATTTACCTCATTTGGGGGCTTTATTTTTACTTGCTATTTCTTCCACGAATTAGAAACCAGCATAGTACCTTCTACACTTTCTTATTGACTCTATCGTCCAGGAATCAGGACAGCAGGGGAAACAATGGAAAAAGAACAGATCCCCACTTCTGCTGGGCGGGCTCACTCCCATGTCCCTTCCAGCAGCCTCTCCCAATCAAATCTAACACTAAAGGGGTGACCGGAGTGATGGGGGTGGGACAGGTGAGCAGGAGAGGGAACATGGGATGTGCACAGGTGGAGTGCAATGGTTTCATGAACACACTGCTGCTGCTGCTAAGTCGCTTCAGTTGTGTCCGACTCTGTGCGACCCCAGAGATGGCAGCCTACCATGCGCCTCCGTCCCTAGGATTCTCCAGGCAAGAACACTGGAGTGGGTTGCCATTTCCTTCTCCAATGCATGGGAGTGAAATGTGAAAGTGAAGTCGCTCAGTCCTGTCCAACTTTTCGTGACCGCATGGACTGCAGCCCACCAGGCTCCTCTGTCCATGGGATTCTCCAAGCAAGAGTACTGGAGTGGGGTGCCATTGCCTTCTCCACTGCCTGGGTATAATCTCCAAACTCAGAAATGAAGCTACTGGTGATGGTCTGAGTAGACCAAGACACCATGAAAAGTCAAGCTATCACAGTTATTAGTTCAGTCTCCAAATCTAATTTTCCCTCAAGCATTTCAGAATCTCAGGTTAACTCTAAGACTTTGGGGGTTTAAAATGGAAGAATAAAAGTATGTTTGTCTCTAAGGTGTACTATAGAGTCATACAATAATAACTAATATTTTTGGCACCTGGGGAAATTTAAGATGAGTGTGAATGAACAGAATTACATTTGTAACAGGAAATCTGACAGACACATTGCTGAACATGAGCTCCAGTGAATGTTTTCCCAGCACAGGAGTCCTCACCTTCTCCCTGGCCTTCAGTGAAACTGGAAATAATAAGGAGAGAGCTTTTGCCGTATGATTTACTGAAACTGCTCCCTAGGTATCATTTAGGCATCAAGGTGAATATTTTTTTTCTATCACAAGTGTTGTTTAGTCACTAAGTCATGGCTGATTCTTTTGCAACTCCATGGACTGTAGCCTACCAGGCTCCTCTGTTTATGTGATTCTCCAGGCAAGAATACTGGAATGAGTTGCCATTTCCTTCTCCAGGGCATCTTCCCAACCCAGGGACTGAACCCATATCTCCTGCTTGGCAGGTGGATTCTTTACCACCTAAGCCCATGTCACAAGGATATCACTCATTAAATTATAGCTATACTCTACTAGATGCATCTATGGTGGAAAGAGTTTTAAAGAACAGTTCTTAAAGTATTTAAAACACAAGGTAATCAGTTTATGGAGTTGTCTTGTGTGTGTTTTGGTTATTGGTTGCTCACACCTGTGTTACTCACTCACTCTCCCAGCCAGCAGTCCCTCAGCACCCTCTCGGTGCCCTGCAGAATGCCACTTTCAGGAGATGCTCTCTGATCTTAAGAAGCCTCAGGGTTCTGTGTGACACAGATCCAAAATTACAAAGCATGCCACGGGTGCTTTTAACTGTTATAACATTTACCAATTCAACCATTTTTAAGTGGACAGTTTAATGTTAAGTACATTCACATTGTTGTACAACCAACCTCCAGATTATTTTTGCCTTGTAAAGCTATACCCATTAAAAAACATCTTCCCATTCTTCAGCAACCATCTTTCTACTTCCTGTCTTTATAAATTTTTTTTTAGTCTAAGAACCTCATATAAGTGGAATCATACAGTATTTATTCTTTTTGTGTCTGGATTATTTCACATATCATGATGTCCTCAGGATTCATCCATGGGTCAGAATTTTCTTCCTGTTTTAAAACTGAATAATATTGCATTTTAAGGATATAATACATTTTGTTTCTTCACTCACTTTCAACACGGGCACTTGGGTTGCTTCCTACTTTGGCAGCTATGAACACAAGTGTACCACACACACTGTCTTAAAGAATATATAAGATCCTGTGGAAGCATAGAGGGGCATTAGAGTTGATTGTGAAAATGATACATCCACCATCTAGAGATGGAGAAGTGTCCCTGGGGTCTAGGGCAACATTCACACTGGAAGCTGGGAGGACAAGGTGCTCTGGGAGAATGTACACAAGACAGAGGCTGAGATGGTTGGATGGCATAAAGGACTCAATGGACATGAGCTTGAGCAAACTCAGAGAGATAGTGGAGGACAGGGAAGCTTGGCCTGCTGCAGTCCCTGGGGTTGCAGAAAGTCAGACACAACTTGGCGACTGAACAACACAAGATCCAAGTGTATGGGGTGTGTGTATGGACTCGAGGCTGGAGAGGTAGATGGGGAAGAGATTCCTACTGCCTTGTCTGTTATGGTTTATTCTCTTCTTAAAGAATCAACCCTAGTCCCAGCTGAGGGTCCCAAGCTGAGTGTGAAAGGAACATCACCAGCAGACATGGACACTGGCAAGACCACAAACCCTTCTGCCATTTCCCAAGTGGATCTTCCCCTGCTCCTTTCATTTTGTTTTCATCCACTTTAAGCAGGTCTCTGGACCCTGCGTCCAGCTGGGGCTTCTGGTTCCTCACCCTTGACAGACTCACGATTCTGGACTCTTCTCTGATGGCCCCAAGTTGGCCAAACAGTCCCTATTTGGAGTGTACCTAGGGGTGAACTATGGTTCCAACATCATCTTACCCAGGCCAGTAAGGATCAGATCTGTGCTAAAGAAAAGAGCAGTCTGTGGGTGACAGCAGGGGGATGACAGCTCAGTGTGGGTGAGTGGAGGACAAGTCTCTGGGAAGGGCCAAGGGACAGAGGAGGAGGCTGCAACTGAAAGGTGTCATGGGAGGAAGAGAAGATTCCAGAGGCATAAAGAAGAAAAGATGGACAGGAAGGAGATATTGGAGAGTTATGGACAGGGCGAAAGGGTTGACTTCAGAGACTCCACATGAATAATCAGATGAAACATATAGTATCCTGGGTCAGGTTAAGTTCCAGCTCCAGGATCCAGGGTCCACCAACCACCATGAGGGAGCTCACAACACAAAGAAGTGCTGGGATCCTCACTACATGGTTAGTTTCTAAGAAAGTTTCACCCACGATGTCATCGATCTAATCTGCATCCAAGAGAAACAAAGAGTTCCCTGACACATTGACAAGGAAGTAAACAGCAGATGTGGTGCTAAATCTAGATTTTAAAGAGGTAAATGGCATAAACAAACCTTTTCTTTTGGTTCAGTGCTTACTGTCAGGTCCTTCAATACCAGAGGCCCGTCTGGGCTGTACTTGAAATTCACATTGTTAAAGGCAATCATTCCGTTGTCAGGCCAGTATGCTGGTGGACGAAAGTCAAGTTCCCAGGGTGCTTCTTTCTCAAGCTCTGTATATTCAATCACCCTGTCTGCTGACATCATCTGGAAGATACATGACATCACATGGGTTAGGAACAGAGGGTCTTGTTTATGCATGTTCAGAGACTGTAAATGAGACATTTTGCTTTTTCATCTTGATATCTGCTTTTTTATGGTTAAGAATATCCCAGGTCTTATCATCCCCAAAGCACAGACATAGGAATCTAAGGAGGACTTTGATGATATGCCATTTTCTTGTAACACTTTCACTTACACCTACTTCCTTCAACATGGTATTAAAACTAAAAACTTTAGAAATATGGTAAGATTTTATTGATCCACCTTTCACATCTGAATAGGCAAACCAGAGTTTTCTCAAAGAAAATAATAATTATGAATACTAATCAGTAATGTGCGGCTACAGAAGGGCCCTGTGTCATTGATGAGCAGAAATGGATAGTCATCAAGCCTCATTTTAATTATTAGTCACTTTCTACTCTATAAGAAGAGAAAAGTGGAAAGATTTCATTTTTATTGCTTTTCTCCCTTTAGAAGAAGATGTAAATATTCAAAAGAGGACAAATTTACATATTGATTAAGACCTACTAAACAACCACAATTCAACAAATTCGATAGCACATTTCGAGATGTAGCTTATCCTACAAGAAGGGACAACCACTAATTCAGGTGGTCAACAAGCATAAATGCTAAAATGGGAGATGGCTAGGAGATATGTTAATTAAACAACCAACCTCCAAATGTTAAATTTTACTTTTACCAAAAAAGAGAAATTACCCATTAAGGAACAAAAATAAACCCCTAAGAAATTAACTTATATCCTCTTCAGGATTTTAGAACTTCCTTCTTAACAGTGACATTTATTATCTTTGAAGACATCTTGTGATGAATATAAAACCTGCTGACATGATACACATAAGACTGAAGAAAATATATATGTATTTTATTTAACATTAATTTGAACAGATGGAGGAAGGATCTCAAAAACCCTTGTTACTACAATGTAAAAATAACAGCTTTACTACTTTATGCAAGAATTGCTTTTATGCCATTTAATGGCAAGGAGACTAGAAGAGGCTAAGAACATAATGATAAACATCACCATGTTCTCCACTTCGGTGCTTTGCCTGACACACCACTGGAACATCCTCATGAGTGTGAGGGTGAGAGACAGGACCAGGCCAATCTGCCCAGGAGTCCAAGCTAAACAAGGAAGAAGGGGAATAAAGTCAGTCCCATTCTTTTTAAAATTTTATTTTGTCAAAGTATAGTTGTTTTATCTTTGCTGTACAGCAAAGTGATTCAGTTATATACACATTTTTCATATTCTTCCATTGCAGTTTATCACAGGATATTGAATATAGTCCCTTGTGCTATACAATTAGACCTTGTTGTATATCCATATTATATGTAATAGTTGACATCTGCTAATCCCAAGCTCCCAATCCATCCCTCTCCCATAACAACCATAAGTCTGTCCTCTATGTCTGTGAGTCTGTTTCTGTTTCACAGGTAAGTTCTTTTGAGTCTTATTTTAGATTCCTCATATAAGTGATGGGCTTCCCTGGTGCCTCAGTGGTAAAGAATTCTCCTGCCAATGCAAGAGACTTGAGTTCTATTCCTGGGCTGGGAAGATCCCCTGGAGAAGGAAATGGCAACCCGCTCCAGTATTCTTGCCTGGGAAATCCCATGGACAGATGAGCCTGATGGGCTACAGTCCATGGATCAGAAAAGAGTTGAACGTGACTGAGTGACTAAATAACACCAACCACATATAAGTAATATCATGTGGTATTTCTATTTTACTTCACTTAGTATGACAACCTCTAGATCCATCCATGTTACTGCAAATTGCATTACTTCATTGTTGTTTACATCCATCGCATATATGTATCACATCTTCTTTATCCATTCATTTATTGATGGACATTTACATGGCTTCCATGTCTTGGTTATTGTGAATAGTGCTCCTATGATGCAGCAGGGTGCATACATCTTTTTGAATAATAGTTTTGTTCAGATATATACCCAGGAGTGGGACTGCTGGATCATATGGCAACTCTATTAGTTTTTTGAGGAATCTCCACACTGTTTTCCTTAGTGGCTGCACCAATTTAAATTCCCATAAACAGTGTAGGAAGGCTTCCTTTTCCCCACACCCTTTCCATCATTTGTTATCTGTAAGACTTCTTAACAATGGCCATTCTGACTGGTATGGCATGGGGTCTCATTATAGTTTTAATTTGCATTTCTCTAATAATTAGCATTGTTGAGCACATTTGCTTGTGCCTGTTGGCCACCAGTATGTTCTTTAGAAAAATGTCTATTTAGGTCTTGGAGAAGGAAATGGCAACCCACTCCAGTGTTCTTGCCTGGAGAATCCCAGGGATGGGGGAGCCTGGTGGCTGCCGTCTATGGGGTCACACAGAGTTGGACATGACTGAAGTGACTTAGCAGCAGCAGTAGCAGCACATTTTTCAACTGGGCTTTTGTTGCTGTTATTGAGTTGTATAAGGCATTTGCCTATTATGGAAGTTAAGCCCTTGTCAGTCACATCATTTGCATATATTTCCTCCCAGTCTGTAGGTTGTCTTTTCATTTTGTTTATGGTTTCCTTTTTGATGCAGAAGCTTGTAAGTTTGATGAGGTTCCATTTATTTTTTTTTCTATTGCCTTGGGAGACTGACTTAAGAAAACATTGGTATGACTTAGATCATGGAATGTTTCGCCTATGTTCTCTTCTAGGAGTTTTATAGTGTCATATCTTATGTTTAAGTCTTTAAGGCATTTTGAGTTTACTTTTGTGTATGGTGTAAGGGTGTGTTCTAACTTCATTGATTTACATGCAGCTGGCCAACTTTCCCAACACAGCTTGCAGAAGAGAGAAAGTCAGTCTTGTTCTTAACTCTAAGCCTTCTGTCACTATACCAGAAAAAGTCCTTTATAATATTTAAATCACCTGCCTATAGTGATTGGAGAAGGCAATGGCACCCCACTCCAGTACTCTTGCCTGGAGAATCCCATGGACAGAGGAGCCTGGTAGGCTGCAGTCCACGGGGTCGCACAGAGTCAGACACGACTGAAGAAACTTAGCAGCAGCAGCAGCAGCAGCATATAGTGATAGTATTACTTATACTTTTACTATCTATTGATTGAGACCATGATACAATGGAAACAAACAAACCAGAAACCCCACTATGAATCCAGAAAGACTATTAAATGAGTTTATTAATCCCAACAGGATTGAGGTACACTTGACAGCATTATACAAGTGAGAAATAATGTCATCATTCAAACTTTGGTCACTATGGTTTCAAGAACCATCATCTAATTTCACTTTCTACATCCAATGCAGCTATAGGCAGAAACCACAGAAAACAAGGCAATGGATTCAAAGAGTCAGTGCTTGAAAATATAAAATACTACTCTCATTGTTCTATTATTAAAGACTGTGATTAAGTGTTGTTGTTTAGTTGCTAACTAAACAACTCGTGTCCAACTCTTTGTGACCCCATGGACTGTAGTCTGCCAGGCTCCTCTGTTCATGGAATTTCCCAGGCAAGAATACCAGAATGGGTTCCCATTTCCTTCTCCAGGGGATCTTCCCAACCCAAAGATCAAACCTATGTCTCTTGCACTGACAGGCAGATTCTTTACCACGGAGCCACTTGGCAAGCCCCAAATTTTTATTTATTTTCGCTCTTCCAGGTCTAAGTTGCAGCATGTGGAATCAGTGTTGTTAATATGGAATAATTACAGATGGTGAATTTATGCCACATGTCAACACCTGTACATCTGGTATCCAGTGGTGAAGACACTGTTCTTGCATATAAAGAATCTTTGTCACCCCAGTGCACCAGGCACCTGCAACCAAGAGATCAGAGAAGCCTTAAAGCTAAAACCTAAAGCCCAAGGGTGGACAAAATGCTTAATTGTAAACTTGGCTCTCTCCTCCCAACTACATAAGTCTGCTTGCTATAGCTATGTAGAACTTAACTTATCCAAAGAAAAAGAATAAAGGCCTCATCAAGACTCAAATGACTCCTCTCTATGGGCCAAACTATGGAATCACATGTTGCAAATGCTTTACTACAATTCATTAGAACCAATGGTTTATGATATTAGATAAAGTGGCAAGAGTTCAATTTAATAACTGTTAATACACCTAGAAATTATAATCATACCACAAATACTTATTCACATCTGTACTTACATTCTTTCAGAATCAGGGCCCCAAAGGCAACAGCAATGACCAAGATGGCACAGACAACATCCAGACACATGGCAAAACACTGGGACATGGTCGAAAGCATTAACCAGCTCTCTGGATTTATGAACCATAATAAGCATAATAAATAAGTGGGAGGAAAAAAAACATGTTAGCTGCTTTGAATGAGTCAGTAAAGCTACATAAGATTTTTACACAACGTAGTAGATCAGCCAAGTGACACACCCACATAACTAGGTCTTGACATCAGACCATATATAGGACATGTACACAGGAATCAATCCAGGTGCTTTATGGGAAGCACCCACGGAAAACGTCAACCCACAGGTTAGAAACAGAAATGTGATCCTAATAAAGAAGATGGAGAAATGGTCTCATTGGTGCATTTCTTGCTGCGCTGGGTGTCAGAGTGAGGCTCATCCTCTCACAAAGTCAACCATTCCCAGCTCCCTGATAGAATGTGCAGCTCATACACTGCTTCCAGCACTGTCTGCACTTACTATACATGTTTACTCTGAGGAGCTGGTATCTAAATGGCCATGAGTTAACAGGATTTTCAATGTGGCTTTCAAAGTTCCGTTTTATCTTCAAAATAAAATAAAGATTGGAAAGATGAGTCTGAGTTTTACAGGCTTAGAGCATATTCTGAAATTTCTGCCCAGGAAAAAAAAAATTAACTGATACAAAGTGTAATATATATCAACTGGGTGGGAAATCAGGAAATTATTTTCCTCAATTACATCTGCTGCCCTGAATGTTCTGAAAAGAGAGTCAGCAAACTACAGCAGGGGTAGGGGGCAGGGGAGGGTGGGGAGGGTGGGGAGTGGCAAGAACAGCACACCACTTTCTTTTATAAATAAAGTTTTATTGGAGAACCATCATGGCCATTTGCTGATGTAGTATTTTTGCCTACTTTGGTGCTACAATAGCAAAGTCGAGCAGCTGCAACAGAGACAGTATGGCACACAAAGCCTACCATGTTTACTATTTGGCTCTCTGAAAAAACTGTTTGTTGACTCCTGTCCTAAAGGGACAAAGCCATAGGGCAAACTGACAGCTGGACAATACAAGCCAGTTAGGAGAGAAGTGGGGTGTGACAGGGGGAGAGGGGAACACAGAGGGGATGCTGAGAGGAGGGTGGGGGAGGCAGGTGTGCAGGGAGGGAACCTGAGGCTGACACAGACAGAGGCGCTGGCCGGCAAGACCACCTGAGAGGGGGGTCAGGACTCTGAAGGGAGCACATCCCATCCTTTGAAATCATTTCCAGAAACTTACAGACCTGAGTGCAAGTCTTGGCACGTCTCAAACAGTTTCTGAAACTTTTGTTGGGCTTTGTATGCCCGGATGGTCCGGAGTCCCTGGAGAGAAGATGCTAAGTGGGAAAATACTGGGCTTTGTTCTGTGGAAGCAGAGACAAACAACATACATAGTCAGGGAGGCTGGATGTGAGGAAACCCACTACCTCCCATGTTCTTTGGTTGCGTGTCCTGCCAAAGGGCACATCTGGCGCTTCCTGGAGGGCTGCCTGGGGGAGGAGGGATGATGCCCTTTCTGGAGTGGATCCTCCACGTGACCCTCAAGCTCCTGCTCACACCAACCTTCACTTTAACAACCTGGAAATGAAAAATTCTCTTTGAACCTATCTTTGACTAAATTAAAACTGTAGCTAGTTTTAGATAATGAACTTGGATTTTTCCACTTAGTAGATACAGACAACCATGGGAAACAGTATATTTCTCTTCTTGGCTTTGTTTCTAGAAGATGAAGTTTGCATTAATTTGCAGTCACTATCCATAGTCAAGGTTTCTGATACAAACATCTTTCCTTATGTTTTTATAATCATCCACATTCCTTTTTTTAAAATCTTATCTCCTTATGATTTTATGTTAATAATGATTAACTATATCTGTGCATTAACAATGAGATAAGCACTAGAGAATTTCATCCTATGTGGTTATCTGTAGAATAGAATGAGTGAGTGAAAGTCGCTCAGTCGTGTCTGACTCTTTGTGACCCGTGGACTATACAATTCATAGAATTCTCTAGGCCAGAATACTGGAATGAGTAGCCTTTCCTTTCTTGTGGGGATCTTCCTAACCCAGGGATCAAACCTAGGTGTGATTAACTATAAATCATGCTCCCCATTATTCTAAAACTAGGAATTTGAATGTAGTAATAGACTAAATGGGTACTGAATAGATCCCCTTCCTTTGTTCTCCCAAGGCAGTTATTTTCAGCATTCATTTATATGAAAAGCCTTGGGGAGGGTGGCCACAGTGTGGCATCACCCCAGGTACTGGTGATGATAAAGAGCAAATCTGAAAATAACAGGGCTTATCTTTTCAAAACACTTAACAACTGCAACTTATTTGCCATCTTTGGAGTATGTGAGAGAATGTATTTTCCAAATGTATCACCTCTGACATTGTGAATATATTTCCTGATGCCTCTTTTCCTTTTCCTAATCTTTTTCTTTCCTTTTTCCTCGTAAGTCTGGGGAAGAAAAATTCCCTATTTTCCTTCTACATTAATTGCAACATGATATAACATTTTATGTTTAGAAAAATGTTTACTGAGTGGCTGCTATGTCAGGGAGTATGCCGTGAGCTAGACAGAAGCAGTCCCTGTCCTCATGGGGCTTACATTCGCTCTCCTTGTGCTGAAATGCAAAAGCTGCAGGTGACCCGCCACCAGCTCTGCTTGCTTCAAGGGCCACACTGACTCACAAGGGCAATTACCTGTTGATCTAGGGAGAAATTCCAAAAGAGAGAGTCTGCAGGATGTCAGGGGTCTGGGTAATTACGGCATAAATGGAAGCCAGCCTGCACTGCCACCCCAGCCTGAGAGCCCTGGGACTCACTTGCACATTCCAGGCGCTTGACATCTCCTGATGTATTTAGGAAATAGAGCTGAAGCAGGAAGAAAATGATGCCAAGGAGAGCCAGGGGTATCGCAATCCAAGGAATCATAGCCACCATCACGATCACCACGCCAATCACAAGTAGAAATGTCTGAAATAGTGAAGAAAGACACGGAGGCCTCCTTATGAAGGATTCTTTTCAAAGATAAACTTTAATAGATTGTTCTATTAGGATTAAACTCTTTTCCTCGAAAGATGTGTTGGAATGTCAGGGAAAACTTTCCTATCCAAAGGAAAAAAAATTATAGATGCTCATTACAATATGTATTGCATGTGTCCAACACTATGATAAGAACTTTCTAGGCATTAGCTCTTTTGATACACTCAGTAACCCTATGAGGCAGGCATTACTTTTTATTTTGGCCATGCCATGAATCTGGTGGGATCTCAGATCCCTGACCAGGGATTGAACTTGGGCCACAGCAGTGAAAGAAATCAATCCTAGCAGTCCTCACCAGTAGACACCAGAGAACTCCCCTAGGCAGTACTATCTTTAACGGATGAGAATATTTGAGACTCAGAGGGTAGTTGTTGAATCCCAAACTATCAGGAGTCAGTAGGTGTTACTGATACTAAACAGATGAGCAAGAAGATATCAGAGATGAGGAATTCAGAAACCTTAGCTATTGACACAGGGATAAAAAAGTAGTTAATTATAAATTCTAAGCCCAGTAAAAGGGGGAAAAATGGAAATGTCTACCTTTGGAAACATGAATTCCACTTTCTTGGTTTTCCATCCTTAGTTAATATTTACTGAGTGCTGACTGTGTACAGGGCTGCACATTCGAAACTTCACATGTATGAAGTCGATAATCTTTACAATAGCCCTATCAAGTAATAGTGTTATCTCATTTTACAGATCGAGACACTGAGGCACAAGAAGAGGAAAAGCAACTTGATGGAGACTGGAGACTGCAAAGCCTAAGTCATGGAGCCTGAGAGGTCATGTCTTGAGCCATTATGACATATTTAGGCTTTTTCCCAACATACAGCTAAGTAACATTATGCTAAGTATTTAAAACGTCCATTTCAAAGGTGAGTGATTATTGCAACAGCAGATACCATTTACCAGGTGTTCGCATGTGCTAAGAGTTCCACAAACATTTCACTTAATCATCACCTCACCCCACAAGGTGATTTTATATTGGGAAGTGATCTTGGCCCAAAAAAGCAGCAGGCAGACTAGAAACCCAAGTCCTTGGCTGACTCTGATTTAAGTATCTTTATCAAGAAAAGTATAATATGATAGTGGAAAGCTTCAGGCAAGAATGCAGTCAACACTTAGCATCTGCCTGTTATGAAAGTGGAGTGAATAATAAAGATGTGCAGATTTACATGGCCTGGACCAAGGCCTCTGAAGGTTACAGACCTTCAGTTCAGTTCAGTCGCTCAGTCGTGTCCGACTCTTTGCGACCCCATGGACTGTAGCCCACCAGGCTCCTTTGTCCATGGGGATTCTCAAGGAAAGACTACCAGAGGGGTTTGCCATTCCCTCCTCCAGGGGATCTTCCCAACTCAGGGATCAAACCTAGGTCTGCTTTACTGCAGGTGGATTCTTTACCATCTGAGCCACCAGGGAAGCCCTGATCACACAATACCTTGCTTAATCTGTTGATTCTTTCCATGGATCACAGTGGAAATGAAGAATGATTAATTAAAGGATGACTTGATCTCTTCCCTAGCTTCCCCTTCACTAATTTTGTGAACAAGATGGCATCTGAAGAAAGAGCATGAGAAGTCGACAAATCTGCACACAGTGGGGGACGGTGATGACTCTGACCTCCATCTCCCTGATCAACTGTAATTACTTCCCTTTTTCCCTTTAAAAACTTTCATGGTTGAGCAGACTCTTCAGAGGTAGTTTTTGGGGGACGCTGAATCCACCATCTCCCAATTGCTGGCGTTTGGGTTAAAGGCAATTATTCTTCCTACTAATACTTATGAGTATTGATCTTGTAGGTGGTGAGCAGTGGGACCTGGTTCCATACCATCTGGATAAAAGATATTTTTGTAGGGTTGTTTGTTTGCTTAAATACCTTAAGTCACAGCACTCAACATGTGAAAAGCTACCTACAAAAATAAAATTTCTGAGATGACTTTGATCCCATGCTCAAATTATGGGCTTAGATGCACTTGTCTTTAAAGGCTTTGTGTCTTAAACAACTCCTCTCTACTTTCCTGGTAAAGGTATTATTTTCACCTTATTATTACATATCTTTCTCAGTAACCACACCTGGCTTTATCCAAAACAAAACAAAAAAGTTGCAGTAAATATGTGTCCTTTGTGGTAATACAATGCATAATTTAGCTCATCTAAACTATCTCTCTATAAGAGGTGCTTGTTTCCGTTATGAAATGCGCTCACAGTAAAGGGAATCCACACCAGCCATCTGTAAGGCAGAGGGAGGACCGCTTGCCCTGCATGTCGCTGCTTCAGACCAACCTTGACGTTACTGTGGAGCCACTTCTGCCCCAGGAGTTACTCATGTTAACTCAGCCTCCCAATCACAGCTGCCCCTTTCTCTCACAACCATGACCTTTTCTGAAGGTAACAAGCACATCACCAGGCTGAAAGCCCACCCTTAACCAGTGTGAAAAGGCCTTGAAAAACAGGCACTTTACTATTCCCTGTGAGAACTCTGACAGGACTGCTTTGTTACCTGGATTAAATCTTGAAATGTCAGGGGCAGTAAGTCATCCATAAGCCCGATGTCTTTGCAGAAACGATTTAAAATTCTTCCTGAAAGAACAGGATATGAGAAATTACTCATTTCCCCAGTCACGCCCTTTAAGAGAAAGAATTCATGAACAAATGAAAACAATATTTTTAAAGTACATATATATATTTAATATATTACAGAGTCATATGAAATATGCCAGTGTCAGTGGTAAACAAAGAGAAAATAGGATGATACCTAGAGAAATAAAAATACCAAATGACCGTCAGTGAGGAATTGAAATTGAGGCATTATTTTTTAAAAGAATTGGTGGGGGGAATCTTGTGGCAGTATCAAGAAAGGTTGGTGGATTTGAGAAAGTTTCCTCTTTTATATCAATCCAACCTGAGACACCTACCAAGTGCCAAATTGGTAAACAGCTACAAAATACTTAAATTAATCCCAATTATTACACTAATTTTGCTGATACTTTTTAAATAAACATAATTACAAACTCTCTGATATTTTTTTTTCCTTAAAAAAGTTTATAGCACCTTACATTTTGAAAAATTGTGGATTCCTGCCATTTCCAAGTTGTGAGCTAACTACACGGGTAATAAATCATTATTTTCAGAGGTACAGCAGGTGGGGCAGACTCATGCTTAAGCATCCAAGAAGACCAGAGGCATATAGGTAGGAAAACAGAAATATTTCTTAATGACTAAAAGGTAACTTATCATCATTGATTTTATTTCCCTTCTCAGAATCCATGAAAACAATATATCCTAAAGACTGTAGGTTTGGAAGATTGTCACTGAGCAGGATCTCTGATAAAAGCTATGGAGCATGTCCACTGGAAAATGCCCACATGCATTGTTTTATGATTTGGGGGGGATTCTTAAACCATGAACCATAAGAACTGGGGTGGCCATGAGAGACATGGGCCAGGTGAGAACTGTTTATTCTGGGGGAACAGAACATCATCTGTCAGTTGACTCCTCCTGTCACAGGAATGCACTCCTAAAAAGTACATGCACTTTGTCTCCAAGAAGGGTACTTTTCCTGGCCCAGTGCACCTCAAATGCCCTTCAGGGCAAAATGCAGTCTGTAGCTCCTATCTTTGAGAGAATTATAGCTGCCAAAAGTTGAAACCTCTGTCATGCAGCAGATCTCTGAAACATTAGATGGTATACGGAAACTACTATCACAAAAATCCTCTGAAGTTTTATAAGCTATTTTTGCTTTTCTTTTTCATTAAATATTTATAAGCGAGTTCTACAGGATGACAGAATCATTCATTTCAGAGCTTCAGGCCTTTCAGACATGATTGAGGCTGAATGTAAGACTCAGGACAAGTAGATGCTCCCTGCCTAACACATGCAGCTACCTGACAGCCAGGTGTTCATTGAGTAAGTGCTCTCTGTCTTCACTCAGGTCTCTCTACCCAAAACTACGCATTTCTTCACCTACCTCAATGCCATTATATATCCCAAATCGTAAGTTATGACATTTACATGGTTAGTTTACTAATGCTAATTGGACAGTATTTATAGGAGAGTTGTATTTATTCTGTTGCATTTGTTATGCCTTTAACAGCTTTAAAAATATAATCTACAGCTTATAAGAACTGACCAGGAATCTCATTTTTATCCCAGGTTGCTTTAACCATATTTTGCATAAAAGGAAGTTTTGAGGTATCAGACTGTCCATGTGTTAGAAATGCAGAAAGACTGCCTGGATTTAACCAGACTGAACAAAACACAGAATGTCTCTGAAAACATCCTGTAATAAAATTTGAAGCCTTGACAATCTAAAACTGTCTTAGGTCAACTTTAATTCTCACTTGTGAAATTTGTCATTTTTCATACTTTTTGAAAAAGCTGAATACATAGGCATTCTATGTTTTGACCAGTAATAACCTTTTTTAAAACTATAGTAAATTCCTGCTACTCTTAAAAAGTACATCCACTTCCCTGGAATAATTCCAATGTTCATTTTAAATAGAACTTATAACTTTATAAAATTTCCAGCTGTCTATTACACAATAGACCTGTAAGAAACTTTTGCCTTATCATTTTCAAGAAAAAAGTAAACCAGACGTTTGGTGCTTATATGCAAAATTAAGCTCTCCCTGTGAAACAAAATTAAAATGAACTCTTGAGTGAAGCAAAGCCCTGATGAAAACAGAAACAAGGACAAAACAAGCAAACAAAGAAAAAACATGCTGTGGATTTTTTGTGGTTTATTTGTCTTGTTTATTTGTATTAGTTATTTTTCTATTTTTCCTTGCATCTGGGAAATCACATGCATCATTTCCCATTCCCAGTTGTTTTATCAAATTTATCATATTAATTTGAATTTTATAGAAGAAAAAGACCAAAAAATCCATAACGTTGCATCAGGTCACTTAATCAAAAAATCAGTTAATGCCAGCTATTTGCTATGCATTTCTTTAAATGCTTTACATGTATTAATTCTCCTTGTTCTCACACACAAAAACGTTGAGAATATTATCTCTACTTAGTAGAGTACTAAGTAATAGTTGAGTACTATTATCTCTACTCTACAGAAAAAGTTGAGGTCAACAGAGGTTAAACTTGACAAGGGTCTGTCTTTTGGTGGCTGGGATGGGACTCACATTCAGAAGTTCAGTTCAGTCCGGTCGCTCAGTTATGTCTGAATCTTTGCAACCCCATGAATCACAGCACGCCAGGCCTACCTATCCATCACCAACTCCCGAAGTTTACCCAAATTCATGTCCATCGAGTTGGTGATGCTATCCAGTCATCTCATCCTCTGTCGTCCACTTCTCCTCCTGCCCCCAATCCTTCTCAGCATCAAGGTATTTTCCAATGAGTCAACTCTTCACATGAGGTGGCCAAAATACTGGAGTTTCAACTTCAACATCAGTCCTTCCAATGAAAACCCAGGACTGATCTCCTTTAGGATGGACTTGTTGGATTTCCTTGCAGTCCAAGGGAGTCTCAAGAGTCTTCTTCAACACCACAGTTCAAAAGCATCAATTCTTTGGTGCTCAGCTTTCTTCACAATCCAACTCTCACATCCATACATGATCACTGGAAAAACCATACCTTATGTTGGCAAAGTAATGTCTCTGCTTTTGAATATGCTATCTAGGTTGCTCATAAGTTTCCTTCCAAGGAGTAAGCGTCTTTTAATTTCATGGCTGCAATTACCATCTGCAGTGATTTTGGAGCCCCCCAAAATAAAGTCTGACAGTGTTTCCACTGTTTCCCCATCTATTTCCCATGAAGTGATGGGGCCAGATGCCATGATCTTTGTTTTCTGAATGTTGAGCTTTAAGTCAACTTTTTCACTCTCCTCTTTCACTTTCATAGAGACTCTCCAGTTCTTCTTCACTTTCTGCCATAAGGGTGGTGTCATCTGCATATCTGAAGTTATTGTTATTTCTCCTGGCAATCTTGATTCCAGCTTGAGCTTTTTCCAGCCCAGTGTTTCTCATGATGTACTCTGCATATAAGTTGAATAAGCAGGGTGACAATATACAGCCTTGACGCACTCCTTTTCCTATTTGGAACCAGTCTGTTGTTCCATGTCCAGTTCTAACTGTTGCTTCCTGACCTGCATATAGGTTTCTCAAGAGACAGGTCAGGTGGTCTGGTATTCCCATCTCTTTCAGAATTTTCCAGTTTATGGTGATCCACATAATCAAAGGCTTTGGCACAGTCAATAAAGCAGAACTAGATGATTTTCTGGAACTCTCTTGCTTTTTCGATGATCCAGCAGATGTTGACCATTTGATCTCTTGTTCCTCTGCCTTTTCTAAAACCAGTTTGAACATCTGGAAGTTTACAGTTCACGTACTGCTGAAGCCTGGCTTGGAGAATTTTGAGCATTACTTTACTAGTGTGTGAGATGAGTGCAATTGTGTGGTAGTTGAGCATTCTTTGGCATTGCCTTTCTTTGGGATTGGAATGAAAACTGACCTTTTCCAGTCCTGTGGCCACTGCTGAGTTTTCCAAATTTGCTGGCATATTGAGTGCAGCACTTTCACAGCACCATCTTTTAGGATTTGAAATAGCTCAACTGGAATTACATCACCTCCACTAGCTTTGTTTGTAGTGATGCTTTCTAAGGCCCACTTGACTTCACATTCCAGGATGTCTGGCTCTAGGTGAATGATCACACCATCATGATTATCTGGGTCGTGAAGATCTTTTTTGTATAGTTCTTCTGTGTATTCTTGCCACTTTTCTTAATATCTTCTGCTTCTGTTGGGTCCATCCCATTTCTGTCCTTTATCGAGCCCATCTTTGCATGAAATGTTCCCTTGGTATCTCTAATTATCTTGAAGAGATCTCTAGTCTTTCCCATTCTGTTGTTTTCTTCTATTTCTTTGCACTGATCACTGAGGAAGGCTTTCTTATCTCTCCTTTCTATTCTTTGGGACTCTGCATTCAAATGGGAATATCTTTCCTTTTCTCCTTTGCTTTTCACTTTTCTTCTTTTCACAGCTGTTTGTAAGGCCTCCTCAGACAGCCATTTTGCTTTTTTCCATTTCTTTTCTATGGGGATGGTCTTGATCCTTATCTCCTGTACAATGTCAGGAACCTCAGTCCATAGTTCATCGGGCAATCTATCAGATCTAGTCCCTTAAATCTATTTCTCACTTCCACTGTATAATCATAAGGGATTTGATTTAGGTCATACCTGAATGGTCTAGTGGTTTTCCCTACTTTCTTCAATTTAAGTCTGAATTTGGCAATAAGGAGTTCATGTTCTGTGCCACAGTCAGCTCCCGGTCTTGTTTTTGCTAACTGGATAGAGCTTCTCCATCTTTGGCTGCAAAGAATATAATCAATCTGATTTCAGTGTTGACCATCTGATGATATCCATGTGTAGAGTCCTCTCTTGTGTTGTTGGAAGAGGGTGTTTGCTATGACCAGTGAGTTCTTTTGGCAAAACTCGAATGTGGGGTAGCTCCTCTCGGCCATGCCCCTGACCTCAGACGTGGGGTAACTCCTCTTCACTGCGGCCCCTGACCTCCCACATTCAGAAGAGCTGACTCCAAAGTCTGTTTTCTTTACCAAGGGTCACATGGATCCCACATGACATAGTGGTTCAAAACCACTATTGAAAAATAAAGAAAAACCATTCAATTTAGTCTGGGTAAAGTCTAGAGTCATTTTAATTTGCTGGTTAATTTTCAAACTTTAAATTTCACAACTCTTTAATAGAATCTAATAATATGGATCTTATTCCAGTGTGACAGTCTAATTCAAAAGGAGCCTTTCTCTCTCTCTCTCTCTCTGAATCAGTGATACCACTGATACCACTCTGAGTCAGTGCTGCTTAAGATAACTGTGCTTCTGTCAAAAGGATCTTGACTGTGCCAGTGAAGTGACTGGCACAGCTATTACAAAGCTTTGTCCTAGCAGAACTGAGACATTGGAACATCTCTGCCTTCATCCCAACTCCATGTCTATTAATAGATTTTAAATGTATACTGATGACAATCAAAGTTTCCTCTCTTATCTGACATCAAATTGTAAAAAATGGACATAACAATTAAGGGAAGAGAAAAGATGAGGTATGTTTTAAAAAATACTCAATGTTTATCCACAATTTATAAGGTACTCATTTTAGCACCTAAGACTTCAAACCTTAATCTCATCTAGAAAGCAGTCATTGGATACAGTAAGAATCAAGATAAGACATACCTGAAAACCAGGCCAATTAAGCATGAAACTCTACAGTTGCTTTGTGAAGGGACATGGGAGTGGTTAGAAAATTTGGCACCAAAAGGAATTCAACCTCCTTCAGCTTTTAGAATTTCCCATTGTAGGAGTGAAATCTACTCACCTGGTCTAAAACATTGGTCAATTTGTTAATAAAACTAGCTAATCTTGTAAGATAAACTACTAATTGTCTAGGTTACACAGGTGCTGCCTTTTATACCTTTTGTTAATCTGGCTATTTGTGTCACAAGTGTTTACTTAATCTTAAATCAAGGAAAAAACAGTTTTCTAGTAACACTGATGACTCATCATTTTGTATTTATTTTCCTTCCATTCACAGGGCTATGTCAAGATTAACATTTAAAAATCAGCATTCCTCACCTTTACCTTTTAAGGGCCTGTAAGTTTATAAAATAAAACAATTAGGTATCAAATATTTGATCCTCCTAAGATTCATCTTCAATGCACATTAAATCCCAGGGAAATGTATTAAGTGTTCGGCAGTTTTGTCTCCTTTATTGACAGACAGCAGAAATTTGGCAATTTTATTTCTTTGACAGAAAACAGAACTTGGAAGCTTGACCGACAGACAACAAACTTTATGGTTCCATGAAACAGCTTCCAGTGAACTAATATATGTGATTTTCTCTTCATGACATCATATACCAGAAACAAAGTCCATCCTAAATTAT
Source organism: Bubalus kerabau (assembly GCF_029407905.1). Taxonomy (NCBI): domain Eukaryota; kingdom Metazoa; phylum Chordata; class Mammalia; order Artiodactyla; family Bovidae; genus Bubalus; species Bubalus kerabau. The sequence continues at coordinate 74,545,752 of NC_073635.1, forward strand.
GTATTACAAATTCTACTTTTGAAAATAAGATAGGAAAGAGTTCAATTTAATCTACCACTAAGTGAGTAGGTAATTGATTGACTCAAACCTTTTGGGCAAACTAGGCTTATCTTTGTGATACTTATTTAGGTTTGAATTTTCTTGAAGGAATGAAGTCCTGCTAATAGATATAGGAGGGGGAAGCAAGATAAACATTAGTGTGCTGGCTGCTCTAAGATCAGTGAACTTGAAGATTTAAACTTGGTCCCAAATTCTTGAATAATAAATGAACTAGTGTCTAGAGAAGCCTATAGGTCTTGAACATGAAGAACCTGGCTAACTGTGGTCATGAGACCTCATAGGCTGAAATAATAGAAATTCAGTTCCTTTTAATGCTCCCAACTTTACAAGTGTAGTTTTCACATTAACAGTCAAAGTGGAGCAACTTCACAGCCATAATAGCATGGGCTCCTCCAGTCACTTCCTTGTTCTAACTTCCTAATAAGATGTGATCTGTGTGGGCCACTGCATTTTACCATCCTGTGCTCCTCACAGTGCCTGGACCAAACAACATGCACTGAATAAATCTACACAAGACGCTGCCCTCAACATTCTTATTTAATCCTCACAACAGTCTTGTGAAACAGGAAGAGCAGCATCTCCATTTCACAGGAAATGAAGTTCCCAGACACCATGTCATCATTGTCACTAAGGCTCATTAGGCACCGACCACGTGCTAAGCACTGTGAATGTATTAACTAACTTGGCACAGTTATAAAAAATCTGACTGCCAATGCAGGAGATGCAAGAGACACGGGTTTGATTCCTGGGTCAAGAAGATGCCTTGGAGTCAGAAATGGCAACCCACTCCAGTATTCTTGCCTAGAAAATTCCGTGGACAGAGGAGCGTGGTGGGCTATAGTCCATGGGGTCACAAAGAGTTGCTCACGACTGAGTGACTGAGCACAACAATGCCCACAACATTAAGATCAGTCAGGTGTGAATAAAATCCTCATTTTACAGATAAGAAAACCAAGAAATAGAGAATTTAAGTAACAAACACATACGTATTAACATAATTATAAATAGCTATTACTATTAGTAACTAGCACCAGTACTGAACCCAGGCAGTTGGCTCCAGAGTCCATACTTTTAAATCAAGGCAGACAACATCCTACCTTGAGATCTGCCTGCCCAATAGTGTCCACCTGCTTTGGCCTACAGTCCTATGGCTAGTTGATGACTAGGCCAAGGCTACTTCTGTCTGACCTCCAGCCCACCTCCCTTAACAGGTCCTGTCAATTATTACTTGCATAAGCAAAGCCACCCTGGGCCTCACAAAAAATCTAACCAATTAGATAAAGTGGGCATGTACACTGATGAACTAATTCCTCAAAGAAACCCAGTATGGAGGTTACCTTCCAAAACAGGATAGGTGAAAGACACAGGGTGGAGACATCAACCACTGGGAAACCTCCAGGGACACTCATATTGAGAAACTTACTACTGAGCATCCACCTGCTACGTACCACAAAGCCTCTTCTTACATGTCAGCAAAAGTCCACTATAAAACTATAGAGTTAATTTCATTGAAGAGGATATTACATTTCATCAATCTTCTAATTAATTTATCATTGCCATTTTAGGTAAATCTCAAAGTGTCCGCACATGCCAGAAGCTCTGTGATTCCAGAAATGGATGGGAAATGAAAGAAAGAAACGCACAGCCTGTCTCATGAGAGAGATTCCTTGTAAGAAGGTCCCTCCTAAAGAATAACTTAGCTTGTGGGCTGTGCTTAGTTGCTCAGTCGTGTCTGACTCTTTGTGCCCCATGGACTGCAGCCCACTAGACTCCTCTGTCCATGGGGATTCTCTAGGCAAGAATACTGAAGTGTGTTGCCATGCCCTCCTCCAGGGGATCTTCCCAACTCAGGGATCAAACCCAGGTCTCCCACATTGCAGGTGGATTCTTTATCATCTGAGCCACCAGGGAAGCTTAACACCACATAACACAGCCAACATTTTTTAAATTTCTTTTTTAATTGGAGGAAAATTGCTTCACAATGTTGTATTGGTTTCTGCCATACTACAATGTGAGTTAGCCATAATTATACATATACCCCCTTCCTCTGGAGCCTCCCTCCCCCCTCCCCATTGCACCCCTCTAGGTTATCACAAAGTGTCAGGCTGGGCTCCTTGTGTTTTATATCAACTTCCCACCAGCCGTCTGTTTTACACATGATAGTGTTTGTATGTCCGTGCTACTCTCCTTCCCCTGCTGTGCCCGGAAGTCCATTCTCTACATCTGAGTCTCCACTCCTTTCCTGCAAATAGGTTCATCAGTACCATTTTTCTAGATTCCATGTATATGCATTAATATACAATATTTGTTTTAATCTTTCTTACTTCACTCTGTGTAACAGGCTATAGGTTCATTCACCTCACTACCACTAACTCAAGTAGTCAGCAATGTTGAAATACATTTCCATCAAATATATGGTGTTTTGTATGCCAGGCAACAAATGGGTTCCTAAATCATTCTGCAAAGTGAACATTTATTTTTCCACAAACACAAATTGGAATAAAAGCTTATATGCTTCTATATTCAGATTTTCTCTGGTAGGAGGAAAAACATCAGCTTTTTATAGAAAATGGATCAACACAGGACAGTGATTTTCTTTCAAGTATCTCCTCCATTTTCAAACATAAGCCATAATAAAGCACAAAATGGGTTTGTTAACAACCATTTTTACTGAGAAAACTTGGTGTCTGACTTACCTATTGAGTTTTTATCGAAGAACAATACCTGAGATCTCAAAATGGACTCTACCATTTTGTTGTGCAAAATTTGTGAAGAATTAACAAGGATGTAGCATAAAACCAGAGATCTTATGATGCCGAAAAGGATGGTAAATACATTTAAACCTGAAATAAAGAAACATCACTCAGCACAAGATCTCTGCTTTTTCTTCAATGATCCTAAAGCAGAGCAAACACTTTATAAGTGCATTATGTATTTTATGCTATAATTTATGTATAAATTCATATATAGAATAAATTTATACATATAATAGATTCTATAAGAGTTTAATACAATCACAAATACATTTATAAAGAATATAAAAATCACTGTTTCTCATTAAATATAAACCACATGGGGAAAACATCAGGTGTAAGCTACAACTTCAGGCTTTCCTAATTCAAGTACAAGTTCTAATAAAACTGAGAAGAAAGTAAATGATAAAATGCAGTCATCTTTTTTTCTCTGAATATCAAATCTTACTAATTACAACATGTCTCACAATTTAAAAGTGAGGTATGTTTTGGTACCAAACAAAAGTTGGCTTTAAGGCAATTAATAGTAGACTGAATAATGCAGAAAATGAATATGTGATGCGAAACATTGATCATGGGAAATCACCCAATCAGAACAGCAGACAGAAACACAAATGTAAAAAAAAAAAAAAAAAAAAAAGCAATATGAGACCTATTTGATAATATAAAGCATGCCAATCTAGGCATAATAGAAATTCCTGAAGGAGAAGAAAGGAAAAAAAGGATTAAAATGTATTTGAAGAAACTATGGCAGAAAACTTTCCAAATATAAAGAAGGAAACAGATATTTTAGTACAGAAGCAGAGGGTCCCAAGTGAGATAAGCCTGAACAGACCTAAACAAAGACATATACAATTAAAATGGCAGAAGTTAAAGAGAAGATTCAAAGACAGCAAGAGAAAAACAAAAGTTAATTACAAAGGAATCCCACCCCCACCCCCAGCCCACCCTGGGCCAAGGCTATTGTTGTTTCTACAGAAAAGTTGCAGGCAAGAAGGGAATGGCAAGATATATTCAAGGTCCTAAAAGGGAAAAAAATCTGCAACCTAGCATACTCTATCCAGCAAGATGAGCACTTAGAAGGAGAGATAAAAGTTCTCAGACAAGCAAACAGCAAAACAATACCAAACAGTCCTAAAGGATATACGAAAAGTGAAAATGAAAGTCGCTCAGTCTTGTCCTTTGTGACCCTGCGGACTACAGTCCATGGAATTCTCCATGCCAGAATACTGGAGTGGGTAGCCTTTCCCTTCTCCAGGGGATCTTCCCAACCTAGGGAATGAACCCAGGTCTCCCACATCGCAGGCAGATTCTTGACCAGCTGAGTCACAAGGGAAGTCCAAGAATACAGGAGTGAGTAGCCTATCCCTTCTCCAGTGAATCTTCCCAACTCAGGAATCAAACCTGGGTCTCCTGCATTGCAGGCAGATTCTTTACCAACTGAGTTATCAGGGAAGACCCCCCTCCCCCCCACCCACACACACCATATACTGTAAGGTCTTCTCTAAACAGAAAAGAAGCAAGATTCCATGGGAAAGAGAATATCACAGTTGGACAGTAAATCACTTAAATAAGCCAATACACAGATTAAACACTTTTTTCTGTGAAATCGATGATAACCACAATGAACAGCAAAAGGATAAACATTAAGATATATAAGAGGCACATCAAAATCACAAAATGGGATATGAGAGTAAGAAAATGCAGATATTTTTTCAGAATGTGTTTAAGCCTATATGTTGTTAAGCCATGTTGCTAAGTCATGTTTGACTCTTGTGAACCTATGGATTACAGCCCACCAGGCTCCTCTATCCATGGATCTTTCCAGGCAAGAATACTGGAGTAGGTTGCCATTTCCTTCTTCAGGGGATCTTTCCCAACCCTAGAAGCCTTGTCTCCTGCATTGGCAGGTGGATTCTTTACCACTGAGTCACCAGAGAAGCCCTAAGCTTATATGACTACCAGTTTAAAGCAAGCAGATATAGGAAGAAGTTAACATAATTGAAAAAGAGGGTAACCATAAATCAAAAACATACAATAGATTCACAAAGCCAAAAAAAAAGAGAGTGGAAGCATAGCACAAAAGAAAATCATCAAAACTACAAAAGAAAAAATAAAAGATAAGGAACAAAGAAGAAATAAAAATCAACGGGAAAACAAAGTTGAAGATGGTGATAAATATATACATATCAAAAATTACCTTAAATCTCAAAGAACTAAACACACAAAAGACACAAAGGAGCATACTGAATAAAAATAATAAGAGCATACAATATGCTGCTTATAAGAGACCTGCATCAGGGCAAAGGACACACATAGACTGAAAGTGAGGGGACAGAAATAGATATTTCATGAAATAACAAGAAAGCGGAGGCAACAATACTCATATCAGACAAAATAGACTTTAAAACAAAGATTATACTGAAAAATATAGAAGGACACTAGATAATGATGAAAAGATCAATATAGGAAGATAGTACACTTGTCAACATATATGCACCTAATATAGGAGCATCCACATACATGGAACAAATGCTGACAGACATAAAGGGAGAAATTGATGAGGATGCAATAATAGCAGGAGCCTTGGACACCCCACTCACATCAATCGACAAATCTTCTAGACAGAAAATCAAGCAACAGAGATCTTAAATGAAACCATAGAAAAATCAGACTTACTAGATATTTCTAGGGCATTATATCCTAATAAACCCTAACATACTCATTCTTTTCAAGTGCAGATGGACCATTCTCTAGGATGGACCCATACTATAGCACAAACAAGCCTCAATGAATTTAAGAGGACAGGAATTATTTCAAGCATCTTTTCTGACCACAATTTCATGAAACTAGAAATCAACCACAGAGAAATAAGGAAAGAAAGATTACATGGAAACTAAACAACATGCTGGATTTTCCAGGTGATGCAGTGATAAAGAATCCGCCTACTGATGCAAAGAGATGTGGGTTCAATGCTTGGGTCAGGAAAATATCCTGGAGTAGGAAATAGCAACCCACCCCAGTATTCTTGTCTGGAAAATCTCATGGACTGAGTAGCCTGGTGGGCTATAGTCCATGCGGTCATGAAGAGTCGACACAGCTGAGCAATTGAGTGCACACACACAAAAAAACATGCTACTAAGGAAAAAAAAAAATGGATCAACGATTAAATCAAGGAGGACATTTAAAAATACAAATGACGATGAAAACAGCCATACAAAATCTATAGAGTGCAGCAAAAGCAGTTCTTAAAGGGAAGTTCATAGTAAAGTAGGTATTCTTCAAGAAACAAGAAAAACCTCAAACAAACAACCTAACCTACCACCTAAAAGAATTAGAAAAAGAAGAACAAAACCTAAAATCAGCAAAAGGATGGACATAATAAATATCAGAGAGGAAATAAATATTTAAAAATAGAAAAAAATCAATAAAACCAAAAGCTGGTTCTCTGAAAGGGTAAACAAAATTGACAAGCCTCTGGTTAGTCTTACCAAGAATAAAAGGAGAGAACCCAAATAAACAAAATAATAAATGATAGAGGATAAGTAACAACTGATTCTACAGATACACACAAAAAACCATGAACTGTATTTACTAACAAACTGGACAACCTATGAGAAATGGACAAGTTTCTAGACACATGTTGCAGCTGCTACTGCTGCTAAGTTGCTTCAGTCATGTCCGACTCTGTGCAACCCCATAGATGGCAGCCCACCAGGCTCCTCTGTGCGTGGGATTCTCCAGGCAAGAATACTGGAGTGGGTTGCCATTTCCTTCTCCATTCTACAGCACACCAAAACTGAACCAAGAAGACATAGAAAATTAGAACAGACTGATCACTAGAAATGAAATAGAATCTGTAATTGAAAAAAAAAAAATCCCTACACAAAAAAGTCCAGGACCAGATGGCTTCACAGGTGAACTTTACCCAACAAAAAAGGAAGAGCTTATACCAATCCTCAAATTCTTCCAAAAGATTGAAGCAAAGGGAATATTCCCAAAGACATTCCATAAAGCCACCATCATCCTGATATCAAAAACCAGTAAAAGATACTACCAAAAATGAAAATCATAGGACAATATCCTTGATGAATATAGATGCAAAAATTCTCAACAAAATATTAGCAAACTGAATCCAACAACACATAAAAAAAAAAAAAAAAATCATGCACTACGATCAAGTTGGATTTATCCCAGGGTTACAAGTATGGTTTAACATACACAAATCAATTGACATGATCCATCATATCAATGAAAGAAAACACAAAAGCCACATGATCATCTTAATAAATACAGAAAAGTATTTGATTAAATTGAACATCCATTCATGATAAAAAAAAAAAAAACTCTTAAGAAATTAAGTACAGAGGAAATAAATCTCAACAAGATGAAGATTATTTATGACAAAGTGAAAGTATAACTCTTTCATTCATGTCCAACTCTGCAACTTCATGGACTGTATGCAGACCATTAGGCTCCTCTGTCCATGGATTTTTACAGGCAAGAATACTGGAGTGAGTAGCTATTCCCTTCTCCAGGGAATCTTCCCAACCCAGGGATCATGCATTGCAGTCAGATTCTTTACCATCTGAGCCACCAGGGAAACCCATTTATGACAAAGAACATGGCCAATATAATACTCAGTGGTGAAAAGCTGAAAGCCTTCCTGTTAAAATTTGGAGAAAGACAAGGATGCCCACTCTCACTACTTCTATGCAACACAGTACTGGAAGTCCTAGCTACAGCCATAAGACAAGAAAAAGAAATCAAATTTATCCACATTTGGAGGGAAGAGGTAAAACTGTCACTATATGCACATGATAATATATATACAAAACTGTAAAGACTCCACACAAGGGGGAGGAGCCAAGATGGCGGAGGAGTAGGACGGGGAGAACACTTTCTCCCCCACAAATTCATCAAAAGAGCATTTAAACATCGAGTAAATCCCACAAAACAACTTCCGAATGCCGGCAGAGGACATCAGGCACCCAGAAAAGCAACCCAACTCTTTGAAAGGAGAGAGAAGAAATACAGCTCCATCCACCAGAACATTGACACAAGCTTCCCTAACCAGGAAACCTTGACAAGCCACCTGTACAAACCCACACACAGTGAGGAAACGCCACAATAAAGAGAACTCCACAAACTGCCAGAATACAGAAAGGACACCCCAAACTCAGCAATTTAAACAAGATGAAGAGACAGAGGAATACCCAGCAGATAAAGGAACAGGATAAATGCCCACCAAACCAAACAAAAGAGGAAGAGATAGGGAATCTACCTGATAAAGAATTCCGAATAATGATAGTGAAATTGATCCAAAATCTTGAAATTAAAATGGAATCACAGATAAATAGTCTGGAGGCAAGGATTGAGAAGATGCAAGAAACGTTTAACAAGGACTTAGAAGAAATAAAAAAGAGTCAATATATAATGAATAATGCAATAAGTGAAATTAAAAACACTCTGGAGGCAACAAATAGTAGAATAAGAGAGGCAGAAGATAGGATTAGTGAATTAGAAGACAGAATGGTAGAAATAAATGAATCAGAGAGGATAAAAGAAAAACGAATTAAAAGAAATGAGGACAATCTCAGAGACCTCCAGGACAATATTAAACGCTACAACATTCAAATCATAGGGGTCCCAGAAGAAGAAGACAAAAAGAAAGACCATGAGAAAATACTTGAGGAGATAATAGTTGAAAACTTCCCTAAAATGGGGAAGGAAATAATCACCCAAGTCCAAGAAACCCAGAGAGTCCCAAACAGGATAAACCCAAGGCGAAACACCCCAAGACATATATTAATCAAATTAACAAAGATCAAACACAAAGAACAAATATTAAAAGCAGCAAGGGAAAAACAACAAATAACACACAAGGGAATACCCATAAGGAAAGCAGCTGATCTTTCAATAGAAACTCTTCAAGCCAGGAGGGAATGGCAAGACATACTTAAAATGATGAAAGAAAATAACCTACAGCCCAGATTATTGTACCCAGCAAGGATCTCATTCAAGTATGAAGGAGAAATCAAAAGCTTTTCAGACAAGCAAAAGCTGAGAGAATTCTGCACCACCAAACCAGCTCTCCAACAAATACTAAAGGATATTCTCTAGACAGGAAACACAAAAACGGTGTATAAATTCGAACCCAAAACAATAAAGTAAATGGCAACGGGATCATACTTATCAGTAATTACCTTAAACGTAAATGGGTTGAATGCCCCAACCAACAGACAAAGACTGGCTGAATGGATACAAAAACAAGACCCCTACATATGTTGTCTACAAGAGACCCACCTCAAAACAGGGGACACATACAGACTGAAAGTGAAGGGCTGGAAAAAGATTTTCCATGCAAATAGGGACCAAAAGAAAGCAGGAGAAGCAATACTCATATCAGATAAAATAGACTTTAAAACAAAGGCTGAGAAAAGAGACAAAGAAGGTCACTACATAATGATCAAAGGATCAATCCAAGAAGAAGATATAATGATTATAAATATATATGCACCCAAGATGGGAGCACCGCAGTATGTAAGACAAATGCTAACAAGTATGAAAGGAGAAATTAACAATAACACAATAATAGTGGGAGACTTTAATACCCCACTCACACCTATGGATAGATCAACTAAACAGAAAATTAACAAGGAAACACAAACTTTAAACGATACAATAGACCAGTTAGACCTAATTGATATCTATAGGACATTTCATCCCAAAACAATGAATTTCACCTTTTTCTCAAGCGCACACGGAACCTTCTCCAGGATAGATCACATCCTGGGCCATAAAGCTAGCCTTGGTAAATTCAAAAAAATAGAAATCATTCCAAGCATCTTTTCTGACCACAATGCAGTAAGATTAGATCTCAATTACAAGAGAAAAACTATTAAAAATTCCAACATATGGAGGCTGAACAACACGCTGCTGAATAACCAACAAATCACAGAAGAAATCAAAAAAGAAATAAAAATTTGCATAGAAATGAATGAAAATGAAAACACAACAACCCAAAACCTGTGGGACACAGTAAAAGCAGTCCTAAGGGGAAAGTTCATAGCAATACAGGCACACCTCAAGAATCAAGAAAAAAGTCAAATAAATAACCTAACTCTACACCTAAAGCAACTAGAAAAGGAAGAAATGAAGAACCCCAGGGTTAGTAGAAGGAAAGAAATCTTAAAACTTAGAGCAGAAATAAATGCAAAAGAAACAAAAGAGATCATAGCAAAAATCAACAAAACAAAAAGCTGGTTCTTTGAAAGGATAAATAAATTGACAAACCATTAGCCAGACTCATCAAGAAACAAAGGGAGAAAAATCAAATCAATAAAATTAGAAATGAAAATGGAGAGATCACAACAGACAACACAGAAATACAAAGGATCATAAGAGACTACTATCAGCAATTGTATGCCAATAAGTTGGACAACTTGGAAGAAATGGACAAATTCTTAGAAAACTACAACTTTCCAAAACTCGATCAGGAAGAAATAGAAAATCTTAACAGACCCATCATAAGCACGGAAATTGAAACTGTAATCAAAAATCTTCCAGCAAACAAAAGCCCAGGTCCAGACAGCTTCACAGCTGAATTCTACCAAAAATTTAGAGAAGAGCTAACACCTATCCTGCTCAAACTCTTCCAGAAAATTGCAGAGGAAGGTAAACTTCCAAACTCATTCTATGAGGCCACCATCACCCTAATACCAAAACCTGACAAAGATCCCACAAAAAAAGAAAACTACAGGCCAATATCACTGATGAACATAGATGCAAAAATCCTTAACAAAGTTCTAGTAATCAGAATCCAACAACACATTAAAAAGATCATACACCATGACCAAGTGGGCTTTATCCCAGGGATGCAAGGATTCTTCAATATCCGCAAATCAATCAATGTAATACACCACATTAACAAATTGAAAAATAAAAACCATATGATTATCTCAATAGATGCAGAGAAAGCCTTTGACAAAATTCAACATCCATTTATGATAAAAACTTTCCAGAAAGCAGGAATAGAAGGAACATACCTCAACATAATAAAAGCTATATATGACAAACCCACAGCAAACATTATCCTCAATGGTGAAAAATTGAAAGCATTTCCTCTAAAATCAGGAACAAGACAAGGGTGCCCACTTTCACCATTACTATTCAACATAGTTTTGGAAGTTTTGGCCACAGCAATCAGAGCAGAAAAAGAAATAAAAGGAATCCAAATTGGAAAAGAAGAAGTAAAGCTCTCACTGTTTGCAGATGACATGATCCTCTACATAGAAAACCCTAAAGACTCCACCAGAAAATTACTAGAACTAATCAATGACTATAGTAAAGTTGCAGGATATAAAATCAACACACAGAAATCACTTGCATTCCTATACACTAATAATGAGAAAACAGAAACAGAAGTTAAGGAAAGAATTCCATTCACCATTGCAAAGGAAAGAATAAAATACTTAGGAATATATCTACCTAAAGAAACTAAAGACCTATATATAGAAAACTATAAAACACTGGTGAAAGAAATCAAAGAGGACACTAACAGATGGAGAAATATACCATGTTCATGGATTGGAAGAATCAATATAGTGAAAATGAGTATACTACCCAAAGCAATCTATAGATTCAATGAAATCCCTATCAAGCTACCAACAGCATTCTTCACAGAGCTAGAACAAATAATTTCACAATTTGTATGGAAATACAAAAAAACTCAAATAGCCAAAGCGATCTTGAGAAAGAAGAATGGAGCTAGAGCAATCAACCTACCTGACTTCAGGCTCTACTACAAAGCCACAGTTATCAAGACAGTATGGTACTGGCACAAAGACAGAAATATAGATCAATGGAACAAAATAGAAAGCCCAGAGATAAATCCACGCACATATGGACACCTTATCTTTGACAAAGGAGGCAAGAATATACAATGGATTAAAGACAATCTCTTTAACAAGTGGTGCTGGGAAATCTGGTCAACCACTTGTAAAAGAATGAAACTAGAACACTTTCTAACACCATACACAAAAATAAACTCAAAATGGATTAAAGATCTAAACGTAAGACCAGAAACTATAAAACTCCTAGAGGAGAACATAGGCAAAACACTCTCTGACATACATCACAGCAGGATCCTCTATGACCCACCTCCCAGAATATTGGAAATAAAAGCAAAAATAAACAAATGGGACCTAATTAACCTTAAAAGCTTCTGCACATCAAAGGAAACTATTAGCAAGGTGAAAAGACAGCCTTCAGAATGGGAGAAGATAATAGCAAATGAAGCAACTGACAAACAACTACTCTCGAGAATATACAAGCAACTCCTACAGCTCAACTCCAGAAAAATTAATGACCCAATCAAAAAATGGGCCAAAGAACTAAATAGACATTTCTCCAAAGAAGACATACAGATGGCTAACAAACACATGAAAAGATGCTCCACATCACTCATTATCAGAGAAATGCAAATCAAAACCACTATGAGGTACCATTTCACACCAGTCAGAATGGCTGCGATCCAAAAGTCTACAAACAATAAATGCTGGAGAGGGTGTGGAGAAAAGGGAACCCTCTTACACTGTTGGTGGGAATGCAAACTAGTACAGCCACTATGGAGAACAGTGTGGAGATTCCTTAAAAAACTGGAAATAGAACTGCCTTATGATCCAGCAATCCCACTTCTGGGCATACACACTGAGGAAACCAGAAGGGAAAGAGACACGTGTACCCCAATGTTCATCGCAGCACTGTTTATAATAGCCAGGACATGGAAGCAACCTAGATGTCCATCAGCAGATGAATGGATAAGAAAGCGGTGGTATATATACACTATGGAGTATTACTCAGCCATTAAAAAGAATACATTTGAATCAGTTCTAATGAGGTGGATGAAACTGGAGCCTATTATACAGAGTGAAGTAAGCCAGAAAGAAAAACACCAATACAGTATACTAACACATATATATGGAATTTAGAAAGATGGTAACAATAACCCTGTGTACGAGACAGCAAAAGAGACACTGATGTATAGAACAGTCTTATGGACTCTGTGGGAGAGGGAGAGGGTGGGAAGATTTGGGAGAATGGCATTGAAACATGTAAAATATCATGTATGAAACGAGTTGCCAGTCCAGGTTTGATGCACGATACTGGATGCTTGGGGCTGGTGCACTGGGACGACCCAGAGGGATGGTATGGGGAGGGAGGAGGGAGGAGGGTTCAGGATGAGGAACACATGTATACCTGTGTAGGATTCATTTTGATATTTGGCAAAACTAATACAATTATGTAAAGTTTAAAAATAAAATAAAATTAAAAAGAAATAAATATTTAAATAAAAAAAAAAAGACTCCACACAAAATCTAATAGAACTGGTAAATGAATTCAGCAAGGCATAAGGATACAAGATTGACACACTAAACCAAGTTATTTTTTTATACTCATAATGAAACATTATAAAAGGAATGTAAAAACAAATCAAAATCACATCAAAAAAACTTAAAATACCCAGGAATAAACATAATCAAGGAGGTGAAAGATTTATAAAACATTAAAAGAGGAAACTAAACATGTTCCAAAGAAATGCAAAGATATCCTATGCTCTTGGATTGGAAGAATTAATACTGTTAAAATGGCCATACTACCCAAAGCAATCTACAGATTTAACAAGATCCCTATCAAATTACCCATAAATTTTTCATGAAACTAACAAATACAGCTAAAACTTTTATGGAACCACAAGAAATCTAGAACTGCCAAAGCAATCCTGAGGATAAAGAACAAAGCAGGAGTCATAGCCCTCCCAGACTTCAAATGATAGTACAAAGCTATAGTTATCAAAATGGTGTGGTTTTGGCACAAAAATAAACTATGAATAAATGGAACAGAGAGCCAAGAAATAAATGCATACACCTTCAACACCTGTTAAAGTTAATCGTCAACAGAAGAGGCAAGACTGGTCTATTATATACAATGTATATTATAAAAGACAGTATCTTCAGTAAGTAGTTTTGGGAAAGTTGGACAGCTGTATATAAATCACTGATGTTAGAACAAGTCTCACACCATACACAAAAATAAACTCCAAATGGCTTAAAGGCATAAATATGACATGACACTATAAGACTTCTAGAAGAGAACACAGGTAAAACTTCCTCTCACATAATTGTACCAATGATTTCTTAGGTCAGTCTCCCAAGGTGATAGAAATAAAACCAAAAATAAACAAATGGGACCTAATCAAACTTATGAGCTTCTGCACAGCAAAGGAAACCATAAACAAAATGGAAAGACAACCTACAGACTGAGAAAACCTTTGAAAATGATGTGATTGACAAAGGCTTAATTTTCAAAATCTAAAAACAGCTTATATAATTCAATGACAAGCAAATCTGCTCAAAAAATGGACAGATGACTTAAATAGACATTTTTCAAAGAAGACATACACAGATATTTGCCAACAGATCTATCCAAAGATACTTAACATTGCTAGTTATGAAATGAAAAGCAAAACTACAATAAGGTACCACTCAACATCAGTCATAATGACCATCATTGAAAAATACAAATAACAGATGTTGAAGAGGGTGTGGTGAAAAGGGAACATATGTACACTGTTGGTAGGAATGTAAACTGAGGCAATCACTGTGGCAAACAGTGGAGGGTCCTCAAAAAACTAAAAATAAAGTTGCCATTGGTTCAGTTCAGTTGCTCAGTCATGTCTGACTCTTTCAGACACCATGGACTGCAGAACGCCAGGCCTCCCTGTCCATCACCAACTTCCAGAGTTTACTCAAACTCATGTCCATTGAGCCAGTGATACCATTTAACCATCTCATCCTCTGTCATCCTTGTCTCCTCCTGCCTTCAATCTTTCCCAGCATCAGGGTTTTTTCAAATGAATCAGTTCTTTGCATCAGGTGCCAAAGTATTGGAGTTTCAGCTTCAACATCAGTCCTTCCAATGAACATCCAGGACTGATCTTTAGGATGGCCTGGTTGGATCTCCTTGCAGTCCAAGGGACTCTCAAGAGTCTTATCCAACACAATTCAAAAGCATCAATTCCTCAGTGCTCAGCTTTCTCTATAGTCCAACTCTAACATCCATACATAACCACTGGAAAAACCATAGTCTTGACTAGACGGAACTTTGTTGGCAAAGTAATGTCTCTGCTTTTTAATATGCTGTCTAGGTTGGTCATAACTTTTCTTCCAAGGAGCAAGCATATTTTAATTTCACGGCTAATGGCAACATCTTCAGTGATTCTGGAAATCAAAAAAATAAAGTCTGTCACTGTTTACACTGTTTCCCCATCTATTTGCCAAGAAGTGATGGGACCAGATGCCATGATCTTCATTTTCTGAATGTTGAGCTTTAAGCCAACTTTTTCACTCTCCACTTTCACTTTCATCAAGAGGCTCTTTAGTTCTTCTTTGCTTTCTGCCGTAAGGGTATTGTCATCTACATATCTGAGGTTATTGATATTTCTCCCAGCCATTTTGATTCTAGTTTGTGCTTCATCCAGCACAGCGTTTCTCATGATGTACTCTGCATATAACTTAAATAAGCAAGGTGACAACATACAGCCTTGATGTTCTCCTTTCCTGAATTGGAATCAGTCTGTTGTTCCATGTACAGTTCTAACTGTTGCTTCCTGACCTGCATACAGCTTTCTTAGGAGGCAGGTCAGGTGGTCTGGTATTCTCATCTCTTTAAGAATTTTCTACAGTTTGTTGTGATCCACAGAGTCAACAGCTTTGGTATAGTCAATAAAGCAGAAGTAGATGTTTTTATGGAACTCTCTTGTTTTTTCAATGATCCAATGTATGTTGGAAATCTGATCTCTGGTTCCTCTGCCTTTTCTAAGTCCAGCTTGGACATCTGGAAGTTCATGGTTCACATGCTATTGAAGCCTAGCTTGGAGAATTTTGAGCATTACTTTACTAGCATGTGAGATGAGTGCAATTGTGCAACAGTTAAAGCAATCTTTGACATTGCCTTTATTTGGGATTGGAATGAAAACTGACCTTTTCCAGTCCTGTGGCCACTGCTGAGTTTTCCAAATTTGCTGGCATATTGAGTGCAGCACTTTTAAAGCATCATCTTTTAGGATTTGAAATAGATCAACTGGAATTCTATCACCTTCACTAGCTTTGTTCATAGTGATGCTTCCTAAGGGCCACTTACCTTTGCACTCCAGGATGTCTGGTTGTAGGTGAGTGGTCACACCATAGTGATTATCTTGGTCATTAAGATCTTTTTTGTACAGTTCTTCTGTGTATTCTTGCCATCTCTTCTTAATATCTTCTACTTCTGTTAGGTCCATACCATTTCTGTCCTTTATTGTGCTCATCTTTGCATGAAATATTCCCTGGGTATCTGTAATTTTCCTGAAAAGACCTCTAGTCTTTCCCATTCTATTGTTTTCCTCTATTTCTTTGCATTGATCACTGAGGAAGGCTTTCTTATCTCTCCTTGCTATTCTTTGAAACTGTGCATTCTAATGTGTTTATCTCTCCTTTTCTCCTTTGCCTTTCACTTCTCTTTTTCTCAGAGCTATTTGTAAGGCCTCCTCAGACAACCAGTTTGCCTTTTTCATTTATTTTTCTTGGATAGTCTTGATCCCTGCCTCCTGTCTAATGTTACGAACCTCTGTCCATAGTTCTTCAGGCACTCCATCAGATCTAATCCCTTGAATTTATTTCTCACTTTCACTGTATAATCATAAGGGATTTGATTTAGGTCATACCTGAGTAGTCTAGTGGTTTTCCCCTGCTTTCTTCATTTTAAGTCTAAAGTTGGCAATAAGGAGTTTATGATCTGAGCCACAGTCAGCTCCTGGTCTTATTTTTGCTGACTGTATAGAGCTTCTCCATGAGGTCACTAAGAGTCAGACACGACTGAGTGACTTCCCTTTCACTTTTCACTTTCATGCGCTGGAGAAGGAAATGGCAACCCACTCCAGTGTTCTTGCCTGGAGAATCCCAGAGACGGGGGAGCCTGGTGGGCTGCAGTCTATGGGGTCACACAGAGAGGGACACAACTGAAGCGACTTAGCAGCAGGATAGAGCTTCTCCATCTTTGACTGCAAAGAATATAATCAATCTGATTTTGGTATTGACCATCTGGTGATGACCATGTGTAAAGTTGCCATATGATCCTGCAATCCCACTCCTGGGTATATATCCAAAGAAAACTGATTTGAAATGATACATGCACCCTGTGTTCACTGCATTACTATTTACAGTAGTGAAGACATAGAAACAATCTAAATGTCCATCAACAGATAAATGGATAAAGAAGATGTAGTATACACACACACATATATAATGGGATACTGAAAATATACACACACACACACACATGCACATATAATGGAATACTGATCAGCCATAAAAATAATGAAATAATGCAGCATGAAAATTGCAGCAACATGAATGGGCCTAGAGATTATCATACTAAGTGAAGTAAATCAGAAAGAGAAAGACAAACATCATATCACTTACATGTGGAATCTAAAATATGATACAAATAAACTTATCTACAAAACAGAAACAGACTCACAGACCTGTGGTTGCCAAGGGGAAGAAGGGTGGGGGAGGGGTGGACTGGGAGTCTGGGGTGAGCAGATGGAAACTATTATATTGAGAGTGGATAACAAGATCCTACTGCATAGCACAGGGAATGGTATTCCATAGTCTGCAACAAACAATAATGGCATATAATATGAAAAAGAATATATATGCACATATATATTCATATATACATATATAGCAATGGCATACAATATGAAAAGAATATATATGCACATATATATTCATATATGCATATATACATATATAGCATTCCATATATATGAAACTGAATCACTTTGCTGTACAGCAGAAATCAACACAACTATACTAAATCAACTATACATCAATAAAATAAATTTAAAAAGTCTTCATTCAATCTCTTTCTTCTAGTCAATTTTAAAAATAATCATTCCAATTAATTCACAGAGTAAACGCAACTGAGACTTAATCTGTTAAGACATTACTGAATTACTCCTGGAAGCCCTAGTTGCTTGCACAGGCTCACTAAAAGCATTTCCTGTATAATAGAGTAGAAGATTCAACTTTACCTGAATAAACTACTAAGTACCAGTTCAGATCGATCATCTTCGTTTCATTTCCTTGTCTACTAACATTGATGTAGTGTTCATTCGCCCTATGGAATAGGGAAGAGAAAAAAATGCAGTAGATGGAATTAGGTAAAGACAAAAAAAAATTAACCTCAATTTAGGAGACATGGTTTATGGTGGAAAACAATTCCCAGCTCATGGGGCCTGGTGTCCCTCTACCTTATAAAAATTCAACTTGAATCATGAGTTTCAGTTCTCAGACTGTCTACAAGGAAGCTGCTGAGGGTCAGACACGGGGACAGACCATGGGAGGGTCATATTCCACCAGCAAGAACTTTTTCTTCAGGGAAACTCCATGAGGGTTAGAAGAGGAGGCTGAACAAGCTCCACCGCCCTCCCTAGCTCTGTGGGAAGTGGAGCTTCCTGTAGACTTTCAGCACTTTGGGTCAGACCAGGAATCACTCACCAGTCTAAAAGCCACCAATCCTGCAGGACATAGGCAACCTAGGAGCAGGAAACAACAGTCACTCACACACTGATGTTACTGAACCCTCACACCCTGCTCACTAGGATGGGGGACAGAAAGGCTCCAGAACATGGAGACGGTCCTTCTGGCTCAGGTCTGTGCCAAGTCCCACACCCCAGATGACCACAGGACAGGGGAGGGCATGCTGCATTTTAATATCTCCAAAAGACATTGTTCTTTTCCTAGAAGCTCTCTGTCATGTACACACAACACCAGTAAAGCTCACTTATTTAGCTCCCCACAAAAAATGCTTTTCAATGCAAATCCAGATGAACTGCAAATACAGTAATAGTGTAAATGTTGGAGTTTTTCAAATGAAAGAAACTTAACAGGTACTGTGATGGTCGGTTTTCTATGTCAGCTTGGCCAGGGCAGTCTCCAGTGATTCAGTCACTGGTCTAGACATTGCCATGAAGGTATTTTGCGAATGTGGTTCACATTCATCATGAGAATGGAAGTAAAGGGGATCACCCTCAACACTGTGGTGGCCTCATCCAGTCAGTCAGACCTGAAGAGAAAAACCTGAGGCTTCCTGGAGGAGGAAGCAATTCTGCCTCAAGACAGCAGGGTCAGCTCCTGCCTGAGGTTCCAGCCTGCAGGCCTGCCTTCCTGATTTCACACTTACCAAGCTAGATCCCACAGCCTCATGGGCCAGTTCTTTAAATATCTTCATATACATACTAAGAATAATGATAAATAAAGTATAAGTGAAGTGAAGTGAAGTCGCTCAGTTGTGTCTGACTCTTTGCAACCCCATGGACTATAGCCTATCAGGCTTCTCCGTCCATGGGATTTTCCAGACAAGAGTGCTGGAGTGGATTGACATTTCCTTCTCCAGGGGATCTTCCTGACCCAGGAATCGAACCGGTGTCTCCAGCATTGCAGGCAGACACTTTACCGTCTGAGCCACCAGGGAAGCCCATATAAAGTACAAATATATGTAAATACCAAACTGAGGGCACAAACCAAAATAAATGTCCTTATTTACCTGAACTGCGATGTTTACTAGAATAAGCAAAATGATGATAGACCAGTGAGTACCAGCTGTGAAGTAATTCTTGTAAGTCTTACAACCAACTTGTCCCTTTGAATAGTCCTCCAGGGGTAGTTTAACCAGTATATCCTCAGTCTGTGAGGGGAAAAATGGCAGCAAGAGATAAAACATTAAGTAATTAATCCCCAAATATCAAAAGTTCAACAGTAACTTTCATTGCAAAAAGGTGGGGACACACACAAAACTCATATGCTGGCAGGACTGAAAGATAGTCTGTCTTCTAAAGAGAAGGGTGTGGAAATACATAGAAAAACCACATATGCATTTATGCTTGGACCCAGCCATCCTACTCCTAGGAATTCATTAGGGGAAAAAAAAAAAAAAGTCATCTGCATGAGGCTATTCACAGTTGGCTAGTTTTGCTTAAAGTCAATTATGACTCTCAACCCAAGCACACCATACCCAATTCAAGTATAAATGCAGAAGCTTGTTCAAAATAATACACAAAATGATATGGAACTAATATTTAGCTCATAATCTTTTATTTTGTCACTCAATGATGGAAACATAAAACATAACTGAGCCTCAAAATACTAGTCAAATACAGTAAACTGAGCTTGCACAGCAAGTTGGAGTAAGGTGAATCTGGGTAGCAGGGGACAGCATGTGATCAAAATCTATGTGGTTCCTGAATTTCAGAGAGTGATTCCTGAGTGTGGAATGTGAGGGACTAATCTGAACACTTATCAGAATCATCCAGGCTCCTGGGTTTGGATGTCGAGGAGGACCTGTGTATGTATAACCGGAGCAGATTGAAGGCCCACAAGGCCACCAAGAGCAGACGGATCTGGGCATGTTGCAGGATGAGAAACTCACATCGTGGTCCTCTGGGGCTGCATCTTTCATTGACTCTGTGGAGGACTCTTGAGGCTGGTCTGGAGACTTGGAAGATGGTTCAGGCTCCTCAGTCTTCTTCTTTGAAAGGGAGTCAGAATCTATTCTGGATTTCAGGAACTCAGTGTAAGGCCCCTTTTCCACCATTTCACCCTAAAATTAAAAAAAAAAAAACTGAAAGGCATGTATTTGCATTTGTTAATACTAACCTAATATAAATGCTAATCAAGAGAAGTAAACGGATCTTAAGTTATGATTTTTGTAAGAAAGTGATCATTAGGTATGAAATTCTGGAGGACAAATCTAGTTCAGTTCAGCTTGATGTAGAACTGAGCATTTTGTTCTCTGCCAAACCCTGTGTTAGGTGCTGGGGTACATGAAAGAAATATGTTCTCATGTGTTAAAGATGGAGATCATTAACATAAGAAATGGCAGGCAACTCCAGTATTCTTGGAAAATCCCATGGACAAAGGAGCTGTGTGGGCTAGAGTCTACAGGGTTGCAAAGAGTCAGACATGACTGAGCAACTAAACAACAACATGTTTGAGAAATCTGAGCCCCACATTCCTAGGGGAGTGGAGAATCTACACATGGAACTACTTCTAGGGAGGTAGAGGTTGTGCATTTTAATAATCTTTCCCAGAGTAGAACTTCACTTGATAAGTGAGGGATCTGGCCACGGGCCTGTGGAGCAGACAAGGGTTTAGGACACTGTTGCTGAGGCCCAGAGGCAAACAAGCCAAGACTGAAGCATCAACCAACCAGTAAGCCTGAAATATTCTCATTTATCTCCAGTCCACCACCAACCACACTAGGAGTTGTGGATTGAATCGTGGCCCCCCAAAAGTATGTTCAAGCCCTAAACATGACATCTGTGGGTATGACGTTATTTAGATACAGGCTCTTTGCAGATGTAATCAAGTTAAGATAAGGTCAGACTGGAACAGGGTGACCCTACATCCAGTAATACTCATGTCCTTATGAGAAAAGACCCAGACATACACGGGGACAATGGCCACGTGACATCAGAGGCAGAAACCACAGTGCTGCAGTTAGAAGCCAAGGAACGCCAAGGAACACCAAGGTAAGCAGATGAGCACCAGAGGCTGAAGGGAAGGATTCTCTCCCCTGGAGTCTTCAGTGGGAGAATGGCCCTGCCAGTACCTGGATTTGGGACCCATAGCCTCCAGAACAGCGAAATGACAAACTTCTGTTGTTTTAAGTCACCCAGTTTGTGGCACTTTGTTACAGCAGCTCTAGAAACTGACATCCTAGCTTAAGCCCATGCTGCTGTCTCCTCAGCGTTACTAAGACTTGTAACTGCTTCTGCTGTTACCCCTCCAGTGCATCATAGGACTCTCTTAACTCCCACATCAGACCACATCCCTCCTCTGCTCTGGACCATCCAAGGCTTCCATCCCACTTCCGGTCTCCTGCCCATTGCTCAGAGACCAGCTCCCTCCTGTCCCCCTGCTCATTCTCCTCAGACACACTGGTTTTCCTGCTGTTCCTCCAACCTGCCAGGTCAGCTTCTTCCTGAGGACCCCTTGCCTCAGACCCCCTCCCCCCAGGTGACTGTGTGGCCTCCACCTTCATGTCACTCAGACCCCATGAGGCAGCAGCTCCGCAGAGAGGCCAGGATGTCACCCTTTCTGTCACATCCATCCCCATAAGAACAGGAGCCCCATGAAGGCAGGGCCTTGACCTCCTGCTGCACAGGCTCCCACATGGATCGGGCACATAGAGACCTGCACAGGGAGACCAGCAACTGGAGACACCAGCAGAGTGGGCATCTCTGACCCAGGTGCTCGGCTACCCAGCCTCACTTCTGGTGCTAATGGAAGATGTTGTTTAGCAAACTGCATTTGACTATAACATGGTTACAAACGGGTCTTAGTATCTATAATTTCCAAATTAGTATACTTTGACTTAAATCCTGGAAGGGGAAAACAAAATCTTGTATATAATATAGCATTATTATCCTTAACAAATTTCATTAGAACAGTGATGACTCAGTAATTCTATGGTAGCAATTTTATACACTTTAGGGTTAATGTGGCTTAGAGCATAATAGTGACATTTCTATGGTCTTTGAATTCATCCTCAGGGCATGAGTACCACCAGCTCTGGGAAGAAGGGGGCAAAAAACTGAGGGAGAAGAGGGCATTTATCATGAATCCGAGGAGAGTGCTAGCAAGCTCCACAGATTTCTAGAAATTACTTACATTTTCCAATTGCAGAATCTTACTTGCAGCTTTTAGGTACTGCAACTGATGAGTCACTAAAATTGTGACCTTATCTTTCAAGGCTTGGCAAATACACCTACAAATATAAAAGGTATGGCATGCAAAAGCACATTAATGGGGATATACCAAAGTAAAAATTTATACTTTTAAAACATAGTGAGACAAAGACAACACAATAGTAAAAAATCTGTACTTTAAATACCAAATAAATGACAAAATTTAATACAAACATAAATCAATGAATTTGGCAAGGTCTTCAAATTCATCAGCAGCAAACTTGACTCCAGCTCCACTAAAAAATATTCTAAAAAGCAATCCAGTGAAAGAGGCGCCAAGAGCTAACTTCTTTTACCTAAAACTCAGCTAAGCATTTATATATTTCATAAGGAAAAGCAATTGAGCAACACTGAGATTCCAAAACTCAATTGAACTAAAACACTGTTATTTCTATGTGAGAATAGGAAAACAGGAATCCATGTCATATAAAAATGGTACAGGATGCTTGGGGCTGGTGCACTGGGATGACCCAGAGGGATGGTACAGGGAGGGAGGTAGGAGGGGGGTTCATAATGGGGAACATGTGTACACCTGTGGCAGATTCATGTTGACGTATGGAAAAACCAATACAATATTGTAAAGTAATTAGCCTCCAATTAAAAGAAATAAATTTATATTAAAAAAACTAAATTATTTAACTCCTTGAAAAAAATGTGTACATTTTTAGGCAGTTTTCTATGTGATTATTTATGATTTACAATGTACAGATTAACAACAAAAATGAATAGTTTCTTGATAACCTTTGCCAGAGTGCATATTTTAGACCCTTCCCCCCAAATAATATTAGACAGAAAATGAACGCTGGCATGGCCTCAACATTCCCTTCAACATTCCCAGTCCCATTCAGGAAGCAATTCTTCTTTCATTAGGACTGAACACCTTCCAAACACGGAAATGAAAGAATGGAACCCAAATGGCCCAAATGGGAGTGGAAATCAACCAACAAATCAAAAGACATACCAACTCTCTTAGCCAAGACCCCTGTGTGGTCAGACCACCCAAGATGGCTCTTCTCTTGTCCTTTCTACATCCCCTGCCTGACCAGTGCCTCCTTCAACTACACCTCCTCACGTGACTGACCTTCCTATATGCTTGTCCCAGAGCCCAGTGAATGGCTGTTCTAGCTTTAGATCAGAACCCTCCACTATGCTTGTCAAAGGGGCAGAAGGGGCATGACCCTCTGCTGGTTTCCATGGTAACCAACAAGCCAACTGGATGTCAATTCCCCTGAAACTGGTAATTACCTCCTGCCTGTTAAGAGCAACAGCTGCTGCCAAGTTCTGCCGAGGTGTAACCCAACAATCCCCTCAGTGTCCCTCACATTATTAAATGTTTCCTTTCACAGTAACCCCTCAATCTGCTTCTCATTTTAAATGCAGACCCCAAGGGACTCAACCCCAGTTTCATCCTACTGAGTCCACAACTCCTCCAGGAAATTATTGCCTGGGTCCAGGACACTGGTGACCATAGGCAGGGCTCCAGAGAGGTAATCTGGGAGCCCAAGCCCCTCGCAGAGCAAATCTCAGAAACAAGGGCCAGAGCTCGGCCTGTGAGCGAGTCAGATGGAGAGTCTGGAGGCAGCAGGCTGAAGCTCAGTCCTTCTTATGAGACTGACGACGTCAGACAAGCTACTAAACCTCAGTTTCTCCATCTCAAACAACGTCAATGACAACTCACCCACATGTTCTGAGAAATCAAACCATCAATCCACCCAGTAAAGGTCAGCCCCCTTCCCCACTCCTCCCTAACCACAGGCTGTCATGTGCTTTGGACTCAGTACAGAAAAGTCCTAAGTGGACACTCTGGATACTGGGTCTGTGATCAGAGCAAGACCCCAGGATGTAGACACAAACACCACCAATTCATTAAATCCAAAAGGATTCATTTTTACCTTTTGAGATGTAGGAAAACCACTAGACCATTCAGGTATGACCTAAATCAAATCCCTTATGATTATACAGTGGAAGTGAGATAGATTTAAGGGACTATATCTGATAAATAGAGTGCCTGATGAACTATGGATGGAGGTTCGTGACATTATACAGGAAACAGGGATCAAGACCATCCCCATGGAAAAGAAATGCAAAAAAGCAAAATGGCTGTCTGGGGAGGCCTTACAAATAGCTGTGAAAAGAAGAGACACGAAAAGGAAAGATATAAGCATCTGAATGAAGAGTTCTAAAGAAAAGCAAGAAGAGATAAGAAAGCCTTCCTCAGTGATCAGTGCAAAGAAATAAAGGAAAACAACAGAATGGGATGGGAAAGACTAGAGATCTCTTCAAGAAAATTACAGATATCAAGGGAACATTTCATGCAAAGATGGGCTCGATAAAGGACAGAAATGGTATGGACCTAACAGAAGCAGAAGATATTAAGAGGTGGCAAGAATACACAGAAGAACTGTACAAAAAAGATCTTCATGATGAAGATAATCACTATGGTGTGATCACTGACCTAGAGCCAGAAATCCTGGAATGTGAAGTCAAGTGGGCCTTAGAAAGCATCACTATGAACAAAGCTAGTGGAGGTGATGGAATTCCAGTTGAGCTATTTCAAATCCTGAAAGATGATGCTGTGAAAGTGCCGCACTCAATATGCAAGCAAATTTGGAAAACTCAGCAGTGGCCACAGGACTGGAAAAGGTCAGTTTTCATTCCAATCCCAAAGAAAGGAAATACCAAAGAATGCTCAAACCACCACACAATTGCACTCATCTCACACACTAGTAAAGTAATGCTCAAAATTCTCCAAGCCAGGCTTCAGTAATACGTGAACCGTGAACTTCCAGATGTTCAAGCCGGTTTTAGAAAAGGCAGAGGAACCAGAGATCAAAATGCCAACATCGGCTGGGTGATGGAAAAAGCAAGAGAGTTCCAGAAAAACATCTATTTCTGCTTTATTGACTATGCCAAAGCCTTTGACTGTATGGATCACAACAAACTGTGGAAAATTCTTCAAGAGACGGGAATACCAGACCACCTGACCTGCCTTTTGAGAAACCTATATGCAGGTCAGGAAGTAACAGTCAGAACTGGACATGGAACAACAGACTGGTTCCAAATAGGAAAAGGAGTACGTCAAGGCTGTATATTGTCACCCTGCTTATTTAACTTATATGCAGAGTACATCATGAGAAACGCTGGCCTGGAAGAAACACAAGCTGGAATCAAGATTGCTGGGAGAAATATCAATAACCTCAGATATGCAGATGACACCACCCTTATGGCAGAAAGTGAAGAGGAACTAAAAAGCCTCTTGATGAAAGTGAAAGAGGACAGTGAAAAAGTTGGCTTAAAGCTCAACATTCAGAAAACGAAGATCACGGCATCTGATCCCATCACTTCATGGGAAATAGATGGGGAAACAGTGTCAGACTTTATCTTTTGGGGCTCCAAAATCACTGCAGATGGTGATTGCAGCCATGAAATTAAAAGACACTTACTCCTTGGAAGGAAAGTTATGACCAACCTGCGGCTGCTGCTGCTGCTAAGTCACTTCAGTCGTGTCCGACTCTGTGCAACCCCATAGATGGCAGCCCAACAGGCTCCCCTGTCCCTGGGATTCTCTAGGCAAGAACACTGGAATGGGTTGCCATTTCCTTCTCCAATGCATGAAAGTGAAAAGTGAAAGTGAAGTCTCTGAGTAGTGTCCGACTCTTAGCGACCCCATGGACTGCAGCCTACCAGGCTCCTCCATCCATGGGATTTTCCAGGCAAGAGTACCCAACCTCGATAGCATATTGAAAAGCAGAGACATTACTTTGTCAACAAAGGTCCGTCTAGTCAAGGCTATGGTTTTTCCAGTAGTCATGTATGGATGTGAGAGGTGAACTGTGAAGAAAGTTGAGTGCTGAAGAATTGATGTTTTTGATGGTGTTGGAGAAGACTCTTGAGAGTCCCTTGGACTGCAAGGAGATCCAACCAATCGATTCTAAAGGAGATCAGTCCTGGGTGTTCTTTGGAAGGAATGATGCTAAAGCTGAAACTCCAGTACTTTGGCCACCTCATGCGAAGAATTGACTCATTGGAAAAGACTCTGATGCTGGAAGGGATTGGGGGCAGGAGGAGAAGGGGACAACAGAGAATGAGATGGATGGATGGCATCTCTGACTCAATGGACGTGAATTTGAGTGAATTCTGGGAGTTGGTGATGGACAGGGAGGCCTGGCGTGCTGCGATTCATGGGGTGGCAAAGAGTCGGACACGACTGAGCGACTGAACTGAACTAAACTGAGTTCAATGTTTGTAACTAAGTTTCTTGACTGAGCAAGCCCTCTTCAGTCTTAGTACTAAAGCCTTTAATATAACTGTTTTAATTTAGAATTACTTGCCAATTGTCCCTGAAAGTGGTTGTAAATCAAATCTGATGGGCTGCTATGTCCAAGATAGAGCAACCCAAAAGTTGTAAAATGTTTTCTTCCTAATATTCCATCACATATAATGTAATATAAATATAAATAATTCATTTTGATATTTGGCAAAACTAATACAATTATGTAAAGTTTAAAAATAAAATAAAATTAAAAAAAAATTCCAAAGTGACCAATTAAGGGCTTTGAATTTTTTCTAAATAATGCTTTTTATTAAGCATTATTTATTTAGCATTATTATTGAGGACTGTGGAAAGACAGAGGGCACAGGCACTCCCTGGAGGAGCAAGAGGCAAAGGCAGGACCCACATTTCACCTTCCTCCTGTGTCCTGGCACACTGCTCCCTGGCTCTGGGACAGAGGGACCAGTGTGCACAGACAGACAGGGGTATGAAAGGACCCCCCCAGAGCCAGCACAGCTGGACACCAAGTGAGTAAGGGGACGAGCTGGAAAGGCGGATGGGGGCAGACGGCAAAGAAGCCTGTTCTCTGTTTGAGGACCTGGAGCTGTTTCCTGAATGTAGGGTGGGGTGGGGCGCAATGGCCTGTAAAGCGCTGGAGCAGGAGGGTGAGCTGTGTAGACAGGAGGGTAAGCTGTGTAGACAGGAGGGTATGCTGTATAGATGGCAGTGTGGCTTCTGATCAGGACAGACCTGAAGAGCTGATGACCAGGAGGCAAGGGTCTGGTGATGTGGGGCTGAAACACCTCGGGATCCATAGCATGGTGAGACAGCATCAGTTCGCCTAAGGCCTTTCACCTTCTTTAGGTGACAGAACCCACTTAGTGTTCAAGCATAAAGCGGTAAAACTTTAACAACCTGGGATATAGCCTCATGACTGAAGGAAACTCTTAATGTCAAGTAGGAGTGTGATTCATTCACTTTTAATAAAAGCCTCCAGCTGCCACTTCTGCTTCTATTCAGCACTTACTAGCCTGTGTTGAAACTCTCTAAAGCTTGACTCTGCTGACCTTTCCCCAGGCATCTGTCTTAACAAGCTCCACATAGAGACAGGTACCTCAGAGGCAGGAATGAGACTTGGGTGTCCTAGTCTTCCTTATTCGGCTCAGTGTGGTCCTTCCCCTCTCCTGGCTCAGTGTCCTCCTTGTAAACTAAGAGGTCTTGTGCAGGGACATCTGTAAGGGCATCTAACTCAGTGCACACAGCAGGGTGTTAAGTGCAGCTGGAAGGCTCATTGGCTTTAATAGGGTGAACATCAAGGGAACTTACTCTGTGGGGAGATGTGGAGGCTGTTTCAGCAAAAGCAAGTTCATGAGGCTTTCAAGGAGGCCAATCTAGACTCCATCAAAGGCCTCAGTCAGTATATGTTAAGACATATTATACACAGAAAAGCATCGTGGTTTTTCTACTTCAGGGGTTCTATGGCCAAGCAAGAGCCACTGACACCAAATTCCAGAATCACAAATTGAAAGTCAGGATTTAAGAGATTCTAGATAACTAGATTCACGTTCAAGTTAACCCTATATTGTGGGTCTAAGTATTAATTCCACAAGCATCCATGAAGTGACATTAAATGATTGAAGCCATACTCTGATATTGAAGTATGGCTCTGTTAAGTTATTCCTGAATTCTAGGCTTTGCTAAGTATTTTCAGACCTACAGAATAATAAGCATAAGCTAACAGGGCCTTTCCACGGAAAACATTGTACCTTCTAATGTGCCTTAAATGATGAGGGAATGATGGAGGAAAAGAACTGGCAGCCAAGTATCACTCTATGATTTAAAAATCAGATAGCATCCTTCTTTTCCTGGGGTGTGGATCCATCCACAGCATCTGGATCCATCAACTGCAAGTCACAGGTTGGAATCTGCCATCTATCCCTGACTCCCTAAAGCATGGACTCCACTGTGCTCCACACACTAGAAGCACCTGCTGTATTTTACTATCCTGACCTCATAATGATGCAAGATTTCTCTACAATGGATCTTCTTTTGAGGGAATAAAAGGAGAGAAAGACAGCAGCACACAGCGAGCTGAGTCTCCTGGAGCACAAAGGCTTTCCTGAGCTCCTTTCCCTGATCCCTACAGGGCTCTTGGAAAGAAGAAACGATAGAAAACAGGAGCAAACTCACTGCTCGAACAAGTGCCTGCTGACTTCTACATCCACTGCGCTGAGCGGATCGTCCAGGAGGTAGATGTCTGCGTCCTGATACACGGCTCTAGAAAATGTAGAGAGACGTCAGGAGAGGATACTTCACACTCCCTGGGTCTCATCTCTGAATTATGATGGTGTCCAACAATGTCATGTTCATTCCAGGAGCCCAGGGAAAGGGCCAAGACCCTGCTTCACCCAGGCCCACCCGGTGAGCGGGGTCTGCGTGCTCACGTCCACTAGGAGCCACAGAGGAGGAGGGGCGGATGGCAACTAAAACCCCATTTACCTGGCGAGGCTGATCCGGGCTTTCTGCCCTTCACTCATTGGGGTTCCTCCATCTCCTATCACAGTTTGATCTCCTTCCTTCAAATTCTGCAAATTCTATAAGGAGACAGAAAAAGAAAAAAAGAAGAAGATTTAAAATGTGTTCTCCTCGCATCCTAACCTTTCAGCAGCTGTTCTCCCCACGTATTTGATCAATGATAATGGGCTTATTTCATAGTGAATAATGATAACCTTGAACATTAAAACAACAAACCTCTCAGGGTTTTTTTTTTTATCTTTTCTTCATTCTGTAGTTTTTCACAGCATTTATGCATTTGACCATTTTAACAGATATTTATTGAGGACTGACTACATGCTAGGCATTGTTCTGGGCACAGTGAATTCAGCCACGAGGAAACAAAGTCCCTACAGTTTCTTTCCATGTTGAGTGCAAGAACTAAGGACGAAAAGGAAAAGGAAGTCGAATGGAGAGTGAATGGAGAGTGAAGGAGTCCATACTGGGGTGTGAGGACTCTGCTCAGAGGGGTTGTTAGCAGATCTGGGGAGGGGGGCTCCAGCAGACCTGGAGAGGCTGCTCCTCACAGAGGGAGGGGCAGGTGCAGGGGCCACAGGGAGGTGCCCAAGGGGTTCAGGACAAGGAGGCAGGAAAGCAGAGCTGAGTAAGAATGAGGGGAGTGAGGGCAGAGCCAGAGCAGGAGGAGCCCTGGGGTCACTTCAGTAAAGGAGGAAGGGGAGGACTGACAAAGTCTTGGGTTTTTAAGGAGTCACTTCTGTGCTTTGCATAAAACAGGCAGTAAGTGGGGAAGGGAAAGCGTGAATATAAGTAAGGAGGCTACTGGAAAAATCTAGGTGAGAGATGACCATGGTCAGGACCAGAGTGGGAGCAGTGAGAATGGAGAGATGGGGTCACACTCCAGACACATTTGGAAGGTGTCCGTGTTCTGACCACGCAGACTAGGAAAGCAGTCCATGTTTATAATGGTCACATCGTGTATAGAAGAATAGCTGTGCAGCCAGGTCCTGCAGGGCCCCTTCCTACCAGACTCTGCCGCGTGGACACCCGAGGGTAGGGGAGGCCCCAGAACACTGCCCACATTACTGGTCCAATCAGCCCACGTGGCTACAACAAAGCACTGACCCCCAGGGAAAAAGCTGAATATCAGCCGCTGTCCCATCTCTTCTGCAGAGATGCTCAAATGTGGGGAGAAAGAAGGGCTAAGCTTCATCAGTAAGGCAAGGTCATGAAAGAAACACCCAACCCTGGCCTGGGTATCTGGAATCTGATCTGGGCATCAGGGGCTGGATATGATTAAAGTAAAGAGGAAATGCCTGAGATCTGTTTACTCCATACCCCATCTTATACCTTCATCTATCACCTGCTTTTAAAAAAATTCTTCCTTATACACTTCCTCAACTGAGAGGCAGCACAGCACCAAGGACAGGCATGGAGTCTAGAGTCATGCAGAAAGGGTTCTGAACTTGAGCTGAGATGAGCTGCTTGATCCCCCAAGCCTTAGTTTTACCAACTATAAAATGTGGATGTTAATGCTGAAGACACTGATAAAGAATCAATAACTCATATACCCTCTTACATGTGTGCACACACAGGGCTGAAAGACATAAAAATGATTTGCACATGGACTCTGAATAAATGGGAGCTACTATTCTCACTGTTCTACATTTGCTTCCCTCTTCTTTTCTTATACAGTCTCTACACCATTTAATAAAAATCTAGCTCATTCCTGCTAACTTGACATTATTTCTGCAAACACAATCTCCCATTAATAAGAACCCAAGGGAAAGAAACAGAAGCCCATTAAAGGAGCAATTCTGTTTTAACCACATTATTGCAAAATGCTACTCATGTGATACAATCTATGATGTTCAAGCTGTGGTTCAAGCAAAATTACTATTTTCTACTTCCTCAGGAAGAAGGTTTTGGAGTCTTAACTCCTCACCTCTGAAAGTCTGTCCTGGGCTTTTTCTCACAGTGTAGAAGAATACTCGGATGTCCAGACTGGACTCAACAGACTCGAGGGGAGCCCTTTAACACTACTGTTCACGGATTTTTATAACCCAGGACAGTAACATACTGTTTAATCAGTATTTACATTGTTTTTCCTTTTTGCCAAATTACATTCCTCTCTCAAGTAAGTTCAGTTTTCATTATTCATTCACTAATTTCACCTAAATCCCAAGGTAGAGTTAAATGTTTCATTTTGTCATTTGATGTGAAACTCAATGCCATTTCTGAAAACAATCTCTCCTCTGAAGAAAAGATGCAGTATTAAGAAGAAATGTTAAAGCATTCTATTTTCTTTAAATAAAAATGCAAGTCAAATCCAAGTGGAGAGGGAAACCTAGAGACTGAAAAGGCCTGAGGAGGCACAAGCCAAGGGTCAAGGGGGAGACCGCATGTGCAGGCTGCCTCCAGCAGCACTGAAGGAGATTCCTCAGTGAGATGACTAAGGACATGCAAACAGGCACTAGCAGGTCGATGACATTCAGGAATCTGGGTTATTTTTCAGGTGAAATAATGTGATTTTTTTTTTTTTCCCCAAAGGCTTTCCTATCTTTCTGGAGAAGGAAATGGCAATCCACTCCAGCACTCTTGCCTGGAAAATCCCGTGGACGGAGGAGCCTGATAGGCTACAGTCCATGGGGTCGCAAAGATTCGGACACGACTGAGCGACTTCACTTTCACTTCCTATCTTTCAGAGAAAACTAATAATACATTTGCAGATGAACTAATCTGAGGTCTAGGATCTTTTCCAGAATAATCTGGGGTGGGGGTGGGGCTGGCAGAGTTGGAGATGCAGCGAGACTGGCCACCAGCTGCTCCTGGCTGAAGCTGTGGGGGGGGCGGGGGGTACATGAGGGTTCATTACACCATGCTTTCTATTTTTTACAAAGTTTTGCAACTGTCCATTAAAAAAAGAAATTAAAAGTGGACGAGGGAATTCCCTGGTGGTCCAGTGGTTGGGACTCTGTGCTCTCACTGCCAAGGGACCGAGTTCAGTCTGTAGTCAGGGAACTAAGATTGTGGAAGGCGTGTGGCACAGCCCTCCATACCAAAAACAATGAATGAAATTTCACAAAATGAAACAACCACACCACCCCCCACCAAAGTTATTCTGTAAGTGTTGTTATCACATCAGGGTTAAAACAGCAACATATATGCCTGCATATTTACCCAGAAGACCAGCAAATATATTGAGCAACAATAAAAGACTTTTCAAATTAAAAAGAAATTTCAACTAACTTTAGAGTTTAAACCAACATTATCACTATTTGAAAATTGAGTATATGCAGCTCAAAAGTCATTATTCACCTTTTCCAAAGCACACGCCTTTATTACTTCTTTATATCTGTCTTCTTCATATTTCTTCCCAAATAAAATGTTACTCCTCACAGTTCCTGGAAACACCCAGGGCTGCTGAGAAACATACGCAATCCTCCCGTGGACGTTGACATTCCCCTGGATCAAGGAAAGCTCCCCCAGCAAAGCGCTTAACAGTGATGACTGAAACAGATGGTAACACACAAATGAACAGGCAGCACTCAGGATGGAACATGCCCCGCAGCACAGCTGACCCCACCCTGGTGCTTGATACACAATAGAACCCTTTCTTTCAGAACAGGATAAAGTACTGGTCTGGTGATTGTGATGAAAAAAAAAAAAAATAATAATAATACCATTGGTCAAGGTAAACTAAAGGTTGATAAGGAATATGAATAGTATAACAATCTATGCTGCCTGAGTTTCCCCCAAATGAAGTGCTCTACTCAGCAAAGACTAATTAAGAATCTTTAACATCTTTTTCTAGTAGACCAGCCCCACAGGATGTGTAGTTCATATATCTGATGTTTAATGCAGTTGTTCCTACATCTGGGATATCCTTTATTTGACAAATACTTGTTCTTAAAAAGCTATGTGTACGGAATTCCCTGGTGGTCCAGAGGCTGGGACTCTGAGGTCCCAGTGCAGGGGCTGGAGTTCAATCCCTGGTCAGGGAACTAGACCTCACATGCTGCAACTAAGATCTCATGCAGTCAAATAAACAAATATTTTATTTTTTTAAGCTATGTGTAAAGAATATATCCAAAGATGATGAATTAAACTATGAAGTGAGTTGTGTCTGCAGAGCAAAAGTCCATGATAAAGGAAATCATCACCCTTTCGTGTACATATCCCACATTTAGGTTTCTGTATGTTGTTGCACAAAACACATGAGACTAAGTCAACGTGCAAATTTCAAATTTTTTACAACACATAGACGTGGTGTGTCTGTGTCCACACATCAGAGCGCTCATTGCCCTGGGCTGAAATAACCTGCCTGTGTATCTGTCTCATCCCAGAACCTGGTTGCTCTGGAGCAGAGGCATCGAGCCCTGGCTCATGTCTGTACCTTTAGCTCCAGCACGTGGCTGCACATTCACTACATGTGCACTGATAGGATCAAGTCAAGTCACGTGAGGAAATGCTCAGAGCTTCCTGGAAGAACCTGCACCACCTCCAGACTTCTGGGAGGGGCCACTGTGACAAAAAGAAAATCCCCATTGTCTCCATCCATTCTGAACAGCTGTCACATCAATAATTTACTTCACTGAGATGTTCAGTGCTTGACAAGTGGTTCCCAACTGGGCAATGTGAAGCACCGAGAAGGAAAACACAGTGTGCATTTATTCAGATTTATTTGCCACAAAACCTTCTTGCAAAATGAATGCTCCAGAGAATACACCTAGAGAAACACTGTTCTAGACACACTGAATTCAAACTGAGTCACACTCAGCTCTGGGCTCCTCTCTGAGAATATAACTGGGGCTGTTATCAAGCTGCCAAAACCCATCAGAACATACCTTTCCTGCGCCCACAGGTCCGACCACAGCTAACAGTTCACCGGGTCTGACAGTAAAGGAAAGGCCTTGTAGGGTTGGGGTTCCTGATTTCTGCAAATGAAAGTTACAAAAATGTACCCATTTCAATAAAGTAATACAAATTACTTCAAATAGTGGGGAAAATACCATAAGAGTCATTGAAATGCTAACATAGCCCACATTTTTCTCATTTTAAGACACTATGTTCTATTTCCAGTTTTTTAAGGAATCTCCACACTGTCCTGGAGAAGGCAATGGCACCCCACTCCAGTACTCTTGCCTGGAAAATCCCATGGACAGAGGAACCTGGTAGGCTCCAGTCCATGGGGTCACTAAGAGTTGGGCACGACTGAGAGACTTCACTTTCACTTTTCACTTTCACACATTGGAGAAGGAAATGGCAGCCCACTCCAGTGTTCTTGCCTGGAGAATCCCAGGGACGGGGGAGCCTGGTGGGCTGCCGTCTATGGGGTCACACAGAGTCGGACACGACTGAAGCGACTTAGCAGCAGCAGCAGTAGCAGCCACACTGTTCTCCATAGTGGCTGTACTAGTTTGCATTCCCGCCAACAGTGTAAGAGGGTTCCCTTTTCTCCACACCCTCTCCAGCATTTATTGTTTGTAGACTTTTGGATCGCAGCCATTCTGACTGGCGTGAAATGGTACCTCATTGTGGTTTTGATTTGCATTTCTCTGATAATGAGTGATGTTGAGCATCTTTTCATGTGTTTGTTAGCCATCTGTGTGTCTTCTTTGGAGAAATGTCTATTTAGTTCTTTGGCCCATTTTTTGACTGAGTCATTTATTTTTCTGGAATTGAGCTGTAGGAGTTGCTTGTATATTTTTGAGATTAGTTGTTTGTCAGTTGCTTCATTTGCTATTATTTTCTCCCATTCTAAAGGCTGTCTTTTCACCTTGCTTATAGTTTCCTTTGTTGTGCAGAAGCTTTTAAGTTTAATTAGGTCCCATTTGTTTATTTTTGCTTTTATTTTCAATATTCTGGGAGGTGGGTCATACAGGATCCTGGTGTGATTTATGTCAGAGAGTGTTTTGCCTATGTTCTCCTCTAGGAGTTTTATAGTTTCTGGTCTTACGTTTAGATCTTTATTCCATGCCCCAGCAATCCCACTGCTGGGCATACATAGCAAGGAAACCAGAATTGAAAGAGACGTGTACCCCAATGTTCATCGCAGCACTGTTTATAGTAGCCAGGACATGGAAGCAACCTAGATGTCCATCAGCAGATGAATGGATAAGAAAGCTGTGGTACATATACACAATGGAGTATTACTCAGCCATTAAAAAGAATACATTTGAATCAGTTCTAATGAGGTGGATGAAACTGGAGCCTATTATACAGAGTGAAGTAAGCCAGAAAGAAAAACACCAATACAGTATACTAACGCATATATATGGAATTTAGAAAGATGGTAACAATAACCCTGTATGCTTCTGCTAAGTCACTTCAGTCATGTCCGACTCTGTGCGACCCCATAGACAGAAGCCCACCAGGCTCCCCCATCCCTGGGATTCTCCAGGCAAGAACACTGGAGTGGGTTGCCATTTCTTTCTCCAATGCATGAAAGTGAAAAGTGAAAGTGAAGTTGTTCAGTCATATCCAACTCTTAGCGACGCCATGGACTGCACCTTACCAGGCTTCTCTGTCCATGGGATTTTCCAGGCAAGAGTACTGGAGTGGGGTGCCATACGAGACAGCAAAAGAGACACTGATGTATAAACAGTCTTTTGGACTCTGTGGGAGAGGGAGATCATCTGTGGGATGATTTGGGAGAATGGCATTGAAACATTTATAATATCATATATGAAACGAGTCGCCAGTCCAGGTTCGATGCACGATACTGGATGCTTGGGTCTGGTGCACTGAGACGACCCAGAGGGATGATACAGGGAGGGAGGGAGGAGGGTTCAGGATAGGGAACACGTGTATACCTGTGGCAGATTCATGTTGATATATGGCAAAACCGATACAATATTGTAAAGTTAAAAAATAAAATAAAATAAAATTAAAAAAAAAAAAAAAAGACATTGTGTTTTACAGATCTTTTCATCCACTCCTATCTTTTTGGGAGTTGAAACAGCTTTAGTTGCCTTAGGAAGGCTTCTTTTACCAAATTTCTATATGGACTCAGGTGTAGACACCCACAGAATTTAAGGAGTTGAAATGACAAGGAACCTGCTTGAAATGCAAACTGAATGTTGTACATAAGCTTATTAAAATAATGTACTTACTAGAGTATTCAGTGTGGGAGGTTTTTACCACTTACACTTTTATAGCCACTCTCGTATCCTTGCCTGGAAATTCCATGGACAGAGGAGCCTGGCAGGCTACAGTCCATGGATTTACAGAGAGTCCGACACACGGAACGACTGAACACATGCACGCAGTGATCTTTGGTTTTAGCTATCTCATTAATTTCCACAAGGTGGCAGCAGAACACAGCGCGCCTGGTCCTATACTAATAAACACTGTAATTTGAAATCTCCATTAATCTCTCCAATTTCATTTGATAAAGAAAAAAATAAGTAACACTCAGCAAGAAGGGAACACTTTACATAATAAAATCACTCTTGGTAAATTAACTCTTGTAAATAATGGTCTAATTTCATGAGAGCTCTAATTTAACACCAATAACACCAAAAACAATGGGGAATAAGGAAAATTATGACATTTTGAGTCGGAGGAATAAAGCCTCAGTTTTATACATGTTACATGCATTACCTGTCCTGGCTAAACAGGGACAATCAAGTACCTATACCTATACTGTAAGGAAAACAAAAACATTTCATTAGGAAGAAGGACAAAGTACTCATCATGCCAATCACAGGGCATATTCCTGGGAGACTTAAGGGTATGTGTACTTCTTTACATATTCTAAGTGTTAAGAAAATTGTCAGTAACTGTTATGTTTAAAAATAAACATACATGGTTACATGTAATTAAGTAAAATGCCCCCAAAGACTAAAAGCATAGAGTCTGTATAAAAAAGTCTAGATAATCTTCAAAATGAAAGATTTCTCTGTAAACAGCTGAACTGATAATAAGGCAATCATTTACTAAAAAAAATAATTAACTTTCATCACCAAAAAAAAGTTTCAGGTTTTAGGAATGAAAAATCATTAAGAAGCTAGATTTTAATATACGAGAAGCATTTGTTTAAATTTCACGCCTTTCTTTGTGTTGACACTTAGGGTCCTACTTTACTACTTTTCACTCAGGTGTCACAACAAAACAATGAACCACATACAATCATCATCCCTGTCCCCTCCCCTCGTAGTTTGTCAGGACAGGACATTGAGTTCCCTCCCTGTTCAGGCTTCGGGCAGGCACTACTCTGCCATGACCAGAGGGGGCAGCACTCGACAGCTCTGAGGCACTGGGTCCCCTCCCATCATGGTTACCCAGGATCAGGGGACACTGACTCAACAAGGATCATCAGCTGAGCCCTGACTCTGTGCAGACACAGTTGGAAACCCCTGTTCCATGAGATCTGGAGGCTCACACAGGACCATTTATTTTAGAGCTTAAAGACAGACCAAGTCCCACCATTTCATGAATGAGACCTGGGTCCCTGAGACCTCCCCCCACCTGCCCACCTGGCTGTCTAGGGGAGCAGGTTACAGAGTCTCCTGCCTCCCAACCCAGCAGGGGCTTCATTCAGACTCAGCTTCTCTCCAAAACCCCAATGTCTGTGCCCCTCTCCCTCCCGAGGGCTCCCTATGATCTAACCTGTGACCTAACCTACCCTCCTGTGGTGTGGGTTCAGTTTTCCTGACTCACCCACACTGACACGGGAGGGTGTGCACAGAGGACCATGGAACCAGGTTGCAGGTGAGCATTTCAATTGTCAAAAAGGGGCTGCACTGGGGGTGCAATACTTGAGAGCAAATTCTTCTGTTTTCCCTGTTTGCCTGAACATTATACATAAACCAAGTGTTGGAACATTGCCAGTTCTCCATGTCAGCTTCCATACAGTGAAAGCTTTGAACGGAATCACTGGAGCTAATGATGACCACTTGCTGTCTCCTCCTGTTCCTGGCTGCCACCAAAGTAGCCAGAAGCTTCCAGAAGATTAGGATGGGGGAGCCCCCAATCTACCCCACAGCCAAGATCCAGATCACAGCCTTACTCCATGTGTAGTAAGATGGTCTGTGAAGATCAGTATACAGAAAATGTACATTGATTCCCCAAAGGCTGTTGTTTCTAACAACTGGTTGTGTATTTGTTAGTTAACCCACATCATACTGCAGCATTTTGTATGCCCAATCCTGTAAATTCTAACATTACCAAAGTATATAATTTAAGTTCAAGATATGCTAATACTTTAAAGCTCTGTTGAAAATGAGAGAGAGAACAACCTGTAAGATGTCTTAGCTGATTTTATAATCTCCAGTAGTTGCAAACCTTATTCCTGATTTTGAGAAGTTTTATAACATACTTTCAGCATATGAGTAAGTCACATTTTACACCATGTGTAAAACCTCAAAATTTTCTTATAAATCTATGTCACAGTTGTTTTATTAGCAGTCAAGATCCTGAGGTGGAGGACTTGTTACCTTATCCCAAAAAGCAGTTAAATCTTGCACATCCACAATTGTTTCACCATCTGATGGTGGCAGCTGATGGTCATGCAGTGGTATGTTTTCGAGTAACAGAAAGTCCTACAGAGAAAGGAAAAACAGACAGTTTAGTTTGCAGGATGAAAGCACAAACAAACATAACTGCCTTCCTGGAATTTATAACAAACTTCATATAGCCTACATATCATTATTCCAACTGTACTCAAAGTGTTGGTTCACATCAGAACACACTAAATAATATACAGAATAAAATATACAGTGCATCAGATATACAGCAACATAGTGAATACAGGATACATAGAGTATTTTATATATATATAGGTTTGTGCGTGTATATAATACACACACATAATATATGTGTGTGTGTGTGTGTGTGTGTGTGTGTGTGTGTATATATATATATATATATAATATGAAGAGTTTCAGGCCATGAGGAAAGTTGTAAGTTTCTCAGTAAGTGGACTAGTTTCTCCTCAAGGAGAAAGTCTGGCTCCAAACTCCAGCACATTTAGAACCTACAGCCAGAGGGAACTCTGAGATGATAAAAAAAATCTTAATGTTACCTGTAGGGACTTACATAGTCCCCTGATCAGGCCTCTAGCACTCCATACTCTGCAGGCTCAAACATTTTTGGTTCCTTAAATGCATGAATCCCCTTCTCATGCACTAAAAGCCTTTATCACATCACCTTCCCCAGGAAAATGAGAAGCATCAGCCTCCCACCTTCCCCAGCCCTACACACGGAATTCTCTAGGTAATTTCCTCAGCCTTCCCAGGAAACACGACCTCCAAAATTACACCAGTGATTCTTCCAAAGCACTTCATGGCACCTCAGACTTTTCCTTCCAAGGACTAATGACAGACAAATGTGCCTCTACCATGAGTTTCACTATTTGATTCTATTTTAACCCCTCACTCGGAGAAGGCAATGGCAACCCACTCCAGTACTCTTGCCTGGAAAATCCCATGGACGGAGGGGCCTGGTGGGCTGCAGTCCATGGGGTCGCTAGGAGTCGGACACGACTGAGAGACTTCACTTTCACTTTTCATTTTCATGCATTGGAGAAGGAAATGGAAACCCACTCCAGTGTTCTTGCCTGGAGAATCCCAGGGACGGGGGAGCCTGGTGGGCTGCCGTCTATGGGGTCACACAGAGTCGGACACGACTGAAGTGACTTAGCAGCAGCAGTAGCAGTAACCCCTCACTTGATAAATATATGTTCCAAGCAGGAAGGACTTCTCTGCATGTGCTTACCTGCCACTGAACATACTCATCAAGCCTGCTCCAGACTTCAGGTAGGTAGTATTCCATTATTTTGTGAAGTGATGAAATAGGTGGATAAATTTCAAATTTACTCCCCCGCACCCCACCAAAAGTCTAGCATAAATTAAGACAGGGTTTTCCTCTCAAATTATTTTAATCTCAACAACATCCTGTCGTATTTTATATTTGCTAAAATATCTGGTGACTTTTTGTGTTTCTTTCTACAACTAGGGCAATATTTCCCAGGTTTGGCTGATTTTCAGATGTATGGCACTTTGACTAAAGACACAGATACTTTGGGCCCTAGCAAAAACCTAGTGAATCAGAAACACCAAGGTGTGATTTTTTTAAAGGCATTCAGGGGATTCTGATGAGCTAGAGAAATAAAATTTTTTTAAGCATTGCAGAAATTATATGAGCTGAATAAGAGTCTAATATGTAAAAGAAAAAAATAGTTCAACAATTATTTCTACTCACCTTGGAACAATGTGTCATACTAACACCAACCTTCTCACCATGCTTATTCTCGGCCATTGGTCCTGCCTTTACTGAGAACAACTATTGCCTAAAAGATCTCTAAATTCCTAGACCATCACCCCGCCAGAAAATGTATGAACATGAAAAAATCTAGGTTTCTTGCTCAAATCAATGATGTTTAATCAGAACACAAAGCATCCAGACAAAGTCCCAGGAAAATTCAAAGTTCTCAGTAGGTTATAATTTTAATGTTACCACACACATTTACATGGAAAGGAATTTTAAGCCTCAGACACTGTTCAGGTACATTTTGGTGGAAAAGAAATAAAAACTCCTACTCAAATATTTTTGAGC
The DNA here is from genome assembly GCF_029407905.1 of Bubalus kerabau. Lineage (NCBI taxonomy): Eukaryota > Metazoa > Chordata > Mammalia > Artiodactyla > Bovidae > Bubalus > Bubalus kerabau. The sequence goes on from NC_073635.1 coordinate 74,586,763, forward strand.
ACAATACTCCAAAAAACTCTGCAGGTCCCCTTTCATGCATCCCCTTTAAGTGCGTCACATAATTGATTTGAGAATCAGAGTTACCACTGTCTCCACTACAACCATTCTTAATAGTTAGGCATCTGCAGGAGCCTAGACATGATGGAGCTGGAAAGTACTTCAGTTGCACATTTTCTGAGCATTGGCTATTTGTGAAGAGTACAAAGATGAACAAGGCACTGTAGCTGCCTTTTAGATAAGTCTGGAGTTCAGGGAAGGAAAGAAAGCCACAAACACGTGGCTTAGTCAGCTCAAAGTCACATCCAGGAGCTCAAAGAAAGAGATGTAGGGCCACAGATGATGAAAGCCACACTTAATGAGAGATTGCACACACCAGAATATACTAACAAGGCAATGCAAGAAACCAGGCTTTGGGCAGAATCCTAGTTCTGTCACTTACGAGAGATGAAAAGACGGGTAAACTATTTCATCTGTTATAGGACCTGTTTCCTTACCTGTAAAATGGGGACACTTATGCTTATCTCATTCAATTGCTGTCAGGATTCTATTTCTGTTGTCATTTTATTACAGTAAATTAAAGGTACATCATTGGTAACAACAGAAACAACACTGTATAGGAGATAATCCAAAATATATTCATCTTTCTTACCTGAAATTTTATGTCTATTGATCAGTAACTCCCTATTTCCCCTTTAGCTTTGATTTTAATTCTATGAATTTGATTATTTTTGATACCTCTTACAAGCAGAATTATACAGCATGTGTCCTTACATGACTAGCTTATGTCACTCATCATGTCTTCAGGTTTCACCCATGTTGTTGCTATTGCAGAGTTTCCTTTTTTCCTAACACTGAAAAATATTCTGCTTTGTGTACACACTCACTTTATACTCATTCACCCACCAGTGAACATTCAGGTAGTTTCCACATCTTGGCTATTATGAGTAGCATTGCAATGAACATGGGAGTACAGATATCTTTTGAAAAGATATCTCTTATTTCATTTTATTTGGGAAAATACCTAGAACTGGAATTGTGGGATCATATGGTAGTTCTTCAGAGAAGGCAATGGAACCCCACTCCAGTACTCTTAACTGGAAAATCCATGGACAGAGGAACCTGGTAGGCTGCAGTCCATGGGGTCGCAAAGAGACGACTGTGTGACTTCACTTTCACTTTTTACTTTCATGCATTGGAGAAGGAAATGGCAACCCACTCCAGTGTTCTTGCCTGGAGAATCCCAGGGACGGGGAAGCCTGGTGGGCTGCCGTCTATGGGGTCGCACAGAGTTGGACATGACTGAAGTGAATTAGCAGCAGCAGCATGGTAGTTCTTTGGGCTTCCCAGGTGGCTCTAGTGGTAAAGAACACGTCTGCCAATGAAGGAGACAAAAGAGAAGCAGGTTCCATAGGTCTTAATAATCTGGATAACTGCAATGGTGTGATCACTCACCTAGAGCCAAACATCCTATAGTGTGAAGTCAAGTTAGCCTTGGAAGCATTACTATGAACAAAGCTAGTGGAGGTGATGAGATTCCAACTGAGTCACTTCAAATCCTAAAAGATGATGCTGTTAAAGTGCTGCACTCAATATGCCATCAAATTTGGAAAACTCAGCAGTGGCCACAGGACTAGGAAAGGTCAGTTTTCATTATGATCCCAAAGAAGTGAAAGTTGCTCAGTCAAGTCTGACTCTTTGCAACTCCATGGACTCTACAGTCCATGGAATTCTCTAGAATACTAGAGTAGGTAGCCTTTCCCTTCTCTAAGGGATCTTTCCAACCAAGGGATCAAACCCAGGTCTCCTGCATTGCAGGCAGATTCTTTACCAGCTGAGCCACCAGGGAAGCCCAATCCCAAAGAAAGGCAAGGTCAAAGAATGTTCAAACTATTGCACAATGGTGCTCATTCCACATGCTAGCAAAGTAATGTTCAAAATCCTTCAAGCTTCAGCAGTATGTGAACTGAGAAATTCCAGATGTACAAACTGGATTTAGAAAAGGTAGAGGAACCAGAGGTAAACTGCCAATATCCGTTGGATCATAGAAAGAGCAAGAGAATTCCAGAAAAACATCGACTTCTGCTTCACTGACTATTCTAAAGCCTTTGACTGTGTGGAGCACAACAAACTGTGAAAAATTCTTAAAGAGATGGGACCAGACCACCTTACCTCCTGAGAAACCTATAAGCAGGTCAAGAAGCAACAGTTAAAACCAGACATGGAACAACGAACTGGTTCAAAATTTGGAAAGGAGTGAGTCAAGGCTGTATATTGTCACCTTGCTTATTTAAATTATATGCAGAGTACATTATGTGAAATGCTGGGCTGGATGAAGAATAAGCTGGAATCAAGATTGCCAGGAGAAATATCAATAACCTCAGATAAGCAGATGACATCACCTTAATAGCAGAAAGTGAAGAGAAACTAAAGAGCTTCTGGATGAAAGTGAAAGCGGAGAGTGAAAAAGTTGGCTTAAAACTCAACATTCATTGTCGGGGAGTGTTTAACGGAGGATTCCTACGTGCTGTTTCTCATAAATCCTCTGTTCTTATCAGCTTCTGCCAGAGGCCAGTAAAACTGCACGCAGCTCTCAGGACTGAGGTCGTTGTGTGAGACAGGCTTGGGTCTCCTTTAGTAAACATTCTCTTTACAATAAAACTGCTTAGTCTTGCCCCCCTTTTTCTTGAGATATGGATTGTCTCTTGACCTTGTGACCATTATTATCCCTTGTTCCCTTGGTAACGGTTACTGTACGTTTGGTTTTCTGATCTTTATCATTGTTGAAAGAAATTTCTTGTACTACAGCCTATACATGCTCACAGAAAAATCATTAAAGCACCTTTGCTCCATAAGAGTTTGGGTCTCCATGTCTTTCTTTCTTTCTTTTCTGTCTCTCTCTCCCCCTCCCTCTAGCTCTCTCTTTCACTTTCTTATCGTTGATTCCAGACTGCCAGGTCCCGGTCCATTAAAGGACCCCAACAATTCAGAAAACTAAGATCATGTCATTCAGTCCCATCACTTCATGGCAAATAGATGGGGAAACATGCAAACAGTGAAAGGCTTTACTTTTGGGGCTCCAAAATCACTGCAGATATGAAATTAAAGACGCTTGCTTCTTGGAAGAAAAGTTATGGCCAACCTTATTAAAAAGCAGAGGCATCACTTTGCTGACAAAGGTTCATATAGTCAAAGCTATGGTTTTTCCAGTAGTCAAGTACGGATGAGAGTTGGACCATGAAGAAGGCTGAGCACCGAAGAACTGATGCTTTTGAACTGTGGTGCTGGAAAAGACTCCTGATAGTCCCCTGGACAGCAAAGAGATCAAACCAGTCAATCCTAAAGGAAATCTACCCTTTGAATTAAATGAATATTCAATTTCATGAATATTCAATATTCATTCAATTTCATGAATATTCAATGTTCATTGGAAGGATTGAAGCTAAAGCTCCAATACTTTGGCCACCTGATGCAAAGAGCTGACTCACTGGAAAAGGCCCTGATGCTGGGAAAGATTGAGGGCAGGAGGAGAAGGGGGCAACAGAGGATGAAATGGTTGGATGGCATCATCGACTCAGTGAACATGAATTTGAGCCTACTCTGGGAGAATGGTAAACTCAGGCAACCAGAACTGAACCCGTATGATTGATCTGTTTTATGGGTAATAGTTTTTTTATAGTAGAGAAAACTAATGACAAAAAAATCGGCTTTGATGACAAGACCCAAAAATAAAATATAATCACACCCAGAGTGATCTAACTTCACTAAAGAGCTATTACCAGCCCATCCATCACTGTAAGAAAGTAAGAACAAAACAAATTAGATTTTTTGTAAAGCCCAGACACTCAAACTCATGCCCCGGCCAGGTCACAGTGCCAATTTATCCTCATTTTAGACCTACTCATACAGACATGAATAATTGAGCACCTACTGTGTGCCAAGTCTTGATGATGTAAATTATTTGCCCTTGGAAATTTACAGACTCTTAGGAAAAGGAGACAGTGGGTATGATAAGAATCACAAATTAGAAAGGAAGAGGGAAGCTTGAGATGGATTAAGCAGAAAGGGAAAAGGGAACAGGGATGAAAAGACAGATCCAAAAGGCAAGCTCAGCAATCAAAAAGAAGAGCATCTATGGAGGAAATAACACATTTTTCAACACAGAGAACTGAGTGAATCTGTGGCTATTCTTCTTGCCCAGGGAACAAGGACCTCTCAGCAATCTCCTCCCCTCCCGGCTCAGAAAGGAATACTGTTCACACCCGGAATGTGCAGTCACTACCTTGTCATTCCAGTCAGTGTAGGAGATGGAATCTGTTTGCTGCTTCTGCTTTTAGATATTTTAACCACCCTGCAGTCATCACTGCACATCAAGAGCCTGTGCCACTGCTACTGCCGCCCATAAACCAGCAGGGATCTTATGATATTTGTTATGCACTCTATATAAGAAGTCGGAGAAGGCAATGGCAACCCACTCCAATACTCTTGCCTAGAAAATCCCATGGACGGAGGAGCCTGGTAGGCTGCAGTCCGTGGGGTCGCTAAGAGTCGGACACGACTGAGCAACTTCACTTTCACTTTCCTGCATTGGAGAAGGAAATGGCAACCCACTCCAGTGTTCTTGCCTGGAGAATCCCAGGGATGGGGGAGCCTTTCGTGGGCTGCTGTCTATGGGGTGGCACAGAGTTGGACACGACTGAAGCGACTTAGCAGCAGCTTAGCAGCTATATAAGAAGAGAGGGGAGTATGTATGACATTTTGGAAAGACTGCCAGCTTTGGCAATGAGACTTAAATGTCACCAAACTGGCACACAGTGACACCAAATAAGACGTTGTTCATAAAGTTCACCTACAACTAAAAAAAATTGCTTTTCATCAAACCTTGATTCTGTTGATGCTGACAACGGCCTCTGACACCTTCTCGATGGCCATGGGGAAGTAGAGGGTGCCTGTAAACCTCACAGTCTCGAACAGCATCACCACCAGAAACACTTGGCTGACTGTGATCCGGTTGTTAAGGACCACGGCGATGATGAAGGTGATAAAAATCATGATTTTGCTGGCAGCAAAAAAAATTGCCAAATTCACTCCTCTAAGGTAGGAACTTTTCAGAATCTTGGAAATTTCATCCCTGGAAAAGAGTAGGAAATAGGTTTTAAAAGGAACACCAACATCAACCCATGAATTCAGTGCCCTGTGTGAGTGGCCCTTTTCTAGGCAGTGGACACAGATTAAGATAAACCATCCCTCACATCACAGAGACACTACACTGTGCACACCCGGGGGTCTGCCCTGACACCAGGACCACACACTGCATTGCCACTTCACTCTTCCAACTAAAAGGGTCCTTAATGTCACACTTTTAAACATTTTGAGTCAATCAGATTGGATTTGAATATTCAGTCAACAAGCATTTGAAATCACAAGTCGTGTGCCAGGTACCTTGAGAATGTCTAAGACAAAGCCTATCCCTGCAGGAGCTCATGAACTTGTTTGGGGGAGAGAATAAGCAACCCCCAAATTGTGAGACACCAAGATATTAGACAGGCAGCCAGTACAGCCCCCACGGGAGTACAGAGCAGAGGCGTGTACCCCAGAGCAGTGGAGTCAGGGCAAGTCACAGACACATGGAACCTGAGATGAGCTGCCGTCAGTCAGGGCTGGCGGAGGCCAGAGAAGAGGGAAGATGAGAGTGTATCCCCAGCAGAGGGAGGGGCACCCACAAAGTGCAAAGTGAGAGGTGACAGGGAGCACCCAGAGAATTCTAAGCACCCTGGGCTCGAGTATAAACACTCATCAGATATTTAACTGAAAGATGAAAGAAATTCTACAAATATAAAGCAGAGCAAAACCCCAGTATTTTCAAGGAATACTACTCAACAATAAAAGGAACCAGCTACTTATACATGAGACAACTTGGATGAGTCTCTAGGGAATTCTTCTTAGTGAATAAGGTCAATCAAAAATGGTAACATACTGTATGGTATTATTTAGATAACATTCTTTAAAAATGACAAAATTATAGAAATAGAGACCAGACTAGAGATTGACACGGGTTAAGGATGTGGTAGGGACAGAAGGGAAGTAGGTGTGCTATAGAAGGGCAACATGTTTAATCCTGGTCCTGATGAAAACATTTTGTATCTTCCCTGTATAGTTGTCAACATCCTGTTGCAATATTGCACTATAGTGTTTCCAGAAATTACCACTGAGGGAAACTGAGCAGTGGATACACAGGAGGTCCCTGTACTATAAGCAACTGCATATGAATCTATGATTATCTAAAAATAAAAACAATTACAATTAAAAAAAAACCCCGATATTTCCATGGCTGTTTGGAATGAAAAATACTGATTCGTAAAGTTGGGCCTGACACAGTTATACCCAGCCTTTATAATCTCCCCTTTCTACTACATTAACATAAATTACAGCTTTAGTTTAAATATCATTTCAAATACTAAAATTTTATAATTATTGCTTATTTGGGATTTGCACTATTAAGAAATATTATGAATTTTATTTCTGTATAAGAAGCATATATATGTGTGTGTGTGTGTGTGTATATATATATATATATATATATTTTTTTTTTTTTTTTCCTTTAAGAACATAGTAAATGAGAAAATCCCCTGGTGGTTAGGACTCTGCACTTTCATTACCTAGGGCCTGAGTTCAATCCCTGGAACTAAGATTCCACAAGCCATCTGGTGTAGCTATATATATATATATATATATATATATGGTAAATGGGAGAGCAGATTAAAATTATGTTCCCACTATTCTACTTAAACCCACTGCCACATATGGGAGTGGGGTATAGTTAAGTTTACATTAATGTGAAAACTTGGTAAGACTCCTGAATTCATTCAGTAAAAACAGGAAATAAAAAGTACAAAATGTGACTTGATATATATAAAAACTTACCTTCTCAATGTGGTAATAAGCTCTACAAATGACTTTTCCCAAGAATACATTTTTACTGTTCTGATGCCAGTTATGACTTCACTCATGGTCTTGATTCTGTTCTCTGTGAGAGCTGCGGTCTTACTCCTGAGGGGACAGACATGAGAGATGAGCCTTAGTGACAACAGCCCAGCTTTCCATAGCAGCAGCAGGGGGCACAAGCAGAGAACAGGGATCAAATGATTCCCTATAGCTCTTTTGAGCTGAAAACACAGACCAATGTACCAATGGAGAAATGAAAAAAAAAAAAAAAAAGATTTCAATTAGAAATTCAAACCTTCAGCCAAATTCAACATATAACTTGGAAAACTTGTAGTAATGTATAATAAAGTCCTGAAATGAAACAGATACAGACTGTCTGCTCAAGGAGGTCACAACTGGGCAGAGAAGGCAGAAAAGACCTTGACTCTAACAGGAAGACAGTGTCTGTGCTGTAATAAAATAGGATTAAAGTGCTAGGGGTAGATAAGATGGAACTGTTAATTCCACTGGGAAAGGAGAACAAGAAAAGCTTCAGGGACCCGGTAGCATTAGAACAGGCCTCAAAGGATAAGGAACATCTCTCCACAGCAAAGAAAGCAAAGGAAACTCCAAGCATAGAAAAATACACATACAGGCACCAACAAACAATCCTCAATATACTTCAAACAACATAACATCTCCATCACCTGGCTACCTAAACAATGACCCATCCCCAACTCTCTGTGACCTGCTTCAGGTGTAACTCATTACCATTTGGCTCTTCATCACCAGCCACTTATCTATTACATATACCACTGGGACTATGGGGCTTTATAAAGACATAATTAAGATTGATCTTGCCCTTGGGACACTGGTAATTAAAAACACTGAATTATAAACAAGAAAAAAATATACATACCTGAAAATGGCTCTAACACAAACATAACAAAAATACTGTAGCTAGAAAAGGGCCTGTATATTATATAAAAGTATTAGTACTTTTAATAATGTTTAAATAACTTTGACATCAGTGAATTCTGCTTAAAGACACTATTTATTTGGTTACAATGTTGGGAAAAGTAAGCAAATGTTGTCACTTTTCCCCTTAAAGGTCAGCCTTCAGCTTGAGGCTGGAGCTTCCACTGGCTAAGTCTGAAACATCCACAACACATGCAACAAAGAGACAAAAGAAGGCACTTCTTGTTTTTGAACAAAAGCATCAAGCAGACTGCAGATGCTACCAATTAAATACACATCACCAATTTTTGAAATCAGTGTTTCTCTTACCAGAATGATGAAAATAATTTCCCAAAGCAGCTTTGCAAAACCAGAAGAATGATGAGAATCGCCATCCCAGCAAGACATGATATTCCTATTTCCATATAGAGCAGGACGGTCACTGCAATAGCCTGTAGCGGCCCCACCCACAGGTAGTGCAAGAACATTGCTACCTTAAAAGAGAAGGATAAAGCCTTCTTAGGATGGTATGAAAACAAAACCAGTAAGGACCAATTATAGAAAAAAATATGCTTGGAAACAATGGACAGGAACCTAAACGGGAATGATCTCAGTGGGTTTTTAAACCTGCTGAAGCAGAAGCTCAAGCATCTACCCCAGATGATGCTATTCTGGGGCAGCACAGGGCTGGCTTCAGGGACATCCAGGGAGAACCACAGCAGCAGCAATGAAGGAAAATGTTGATTTTGTCTACACCACATATGAGCTCAGGGCTGCCCCAAACTCTCTGCCCCAAAATTCAGCCCCCATCTCTCTCTAGCATCTCAGGAAAGCCTATTTTATGGTACCTACCACATTCTCCAGTAACTACTTGTGTATTTACCTTCCTGACAGGCTGTGGCTTCTCCAGGAAAGAAATAGTATTCATCCCTGAAAGTGGGTAGGGGGATCTTACTTCATGTTTGATGAATGAATAATTGAAAGAGAAGTGTCTAGTGCAATACAGATCTGAGCAACAGCTACAACACCGTGGGTTACATGATCTACTCATAAGCTAAGTGGATAAAAAGAGTGTGGTGAGATAGCAGAGAAGAGGTTATGTCTGGCTGGGGACCACCCACTTGGCATTATTCCTCACAGGCTTCCTATACAGAAGGCACTGAACAGGGTGTGGGGGAAAGAACAATCCCTGCCCACAGGCCTTCATCATCCAGAGGAGGAGGAAGACAGTTCAGGTAGCAACACCAACACCATGTGCCAAGAAGGTCCATGCCAGGAGGACCCCTCAGTTCAGTTCAGTTCAGTCACTCAGTCATGTCCAACTCTTTGAGACCCCATGAATCGCAGCATGCCAGGCCTCCCTGTCCATCACCAACTCCTGCAGTTCACTCAGACTCACGTCCATCGAGTCAGTGATGCCATCATCCAGCCATCTCATCCTCGGTAGTCCCCTTATCCTCCAGCCCTCAATCCCTCCCAGCATCAGAGTCTTTTCCAATGAGTCAACTCTTCACATGAGGTGGCCAAAGTACTGGAGTTTCAGCTTTAGCATCATTCCTTCCAAAGAAATCCCAGGGCTGATCTCCTTCAGAATGGACCGGTTGGATCTCCTTGCAGCCCAACGGACTCTCAAGAGTCTTTTCAACACCACAGTTCAAAGGCATCAATTCTTCGGCGCTCAGCTTTCTTCACAGTCCAACTCTCACATCCATACATGGCCACTGGAAAAACCATAGCCTTGACTAGACGGACCTTTGTTGGCAAAGTAATGTCTCTGCTTTTCAATATGATATCTCGATTGGTCATAACTTTTCTTCCAAGTAGTAAGCGTCTTTTAATTTCATGGCTGTAGTCACCATCTGCAGTGATTTTGGAGCCCCAAAAGATAAAGTCTGACACTGTTCCCACAGTTTCCCCATCTATTTCCCATGAAGTGATGGGACCAGATGCCATGATCTTCGTTTTCTGAATGTTGACCTTTAAGCCAACTTTTTCACTCTCCTCTTTCACCTTCATCAAGAGGCTTTTTAGTTCCTCTTCACTTTCTGCCATAAGGGTGGTGTCATCTGTATATCTGAGGTGATTGATATTTCTCCCGGCAATCTTGATTCCAGCTGAGGACCCCTAGGGACATGAATTAAGCTGGGGAGGAAGACTGCTGCCTATTACTGAAGTATGCCATAGATTATCTCAGAAAATAAATTATCATCTAAGGACAACACAAATTATTACATCTCAGTTGCACACAGAGGAAATGAGAGTTGGATAAAATGAACCCTTGTTTTAGACACTCAACAAATCCTGGTCAACAGCAAACACAGGTATCCCGCATCAACCATAAGCTAAACCCAGTCAGAAGGACTGGAAGTGGAAGAAGATCCCTCAGGGGCAGCTTACCTGATCAAATCTTTTCACATCATTGGACAGCAGGTTGACTATCTGACCTGTGGTGGTCTTCCTCATGGCCAAGTTACTCAGGTGAAATGCCTGAAATGAGAAAAGATACTGAGCTGGATTACTGTGGTGATAACAAGTCACTTTTCTGTTCAATTACTCAGTCATGTCCAACTCTTTGCGACTCCATGTACTGCAGCACGCCAGGTCTCCCTGTCCTTCACCAACTCCTAGAGTTTACTCAAACTCATGTCCATTGAGTCGGTGAGGCCATCCAAACATCTCATTCTCTGTTGTCCCCTTTTCCTCCTGCCTTCAATCCTTCCCAGCATCAGGGGCTTTTCAAATGAATCAGTTCTTCACATCAGGTGGCCAGAGTATTGGAGGTTCAGCTTCAGCATCAGTCCTTCCAATGAATGTTCAAGACCAATTTCCTTTAGGATGGACTGGCTGCATCTCCTTGCTGCCCAAGGGACTCTCAAGAGTCTTATCCAACACCACAGTTCAAAAACATCAGTTCTTCAGTGCTCAGCTTTCTTTATAGTCCAACTCTCACATCCATACATGACTATTGGAAAATCCATAGCTTTGACTAGATGGACCTTTGTTGGCAAAGTAATGTCTCTGCTTTTTAATAAGCTGTCTAGGTTGGTCATAACTTTTCTTCCAAGCAGCAAGTGTCTTTTAATTTCATGGCCACAGTCACCATCGGCAGTGATTTTAGAGCCCCCCAAAATAAAGTCTTTCATGGTTTCCCCATCTATTTGCAATTAAGTGATGGGAGCAGATGACATGATCTTAGTTTTCTGAATGCTGAGTTTTATTTAAGCCAACTTTTTCATGCTCCTCTTTCAATTTCATCAACAGGCTCTTTAGTTCTTCTTTGCTTTCTGCCATAAGGGTGGTGTCACCTGCATGTCTCAGGTTATTGATATTTCTCGCAGCAGTCTTGATTCCAGCTTATGCTTCATCCAGTCCAGCATTTCTCATGATGTACTCTGCATATAAGGTAAATAAGCAGGGTGACAATATACAGCCTTAACGTACTCCTTTCCTGATTTGGAACCAGTCTGTTGTTCCATGTCCAGTTCTAACTGTTGCTTCTTGGCCTGCATACAGATTTCTCAGGAGGTGGGTCAGGTCGTCTGGTATTCCCATCTCTTTAAGAATTTTCCACAGTTGATTGTGATCCACACAGTCAAAGGCTTTGGCATAGTCAGTAAAGCAGAAATAGATGTTTTCCTGGAACTCTCTTTCTTTTCCAGTGATCCAAAGGATGTTGGCAATTTGATCTCTGGTTCCTCTGCCCTTTCTAAAACCAGCTTGAACATCTGGAAGTTCACAGTTCACATACTGTTGAAGCCTGGCTTGGAGAATTTCAAGCATTACTTTGCTAGCATGTGAGATGAGTGAAATTGTGTGGTCACTTTTAGTACATAACAAAACAGAGTGGGTTTTCATGGGGTTGTACATCAGGACAAGTAGGATGACTCCTGACAGCTGGGATCTAGGGACGTGATTCATTGTTAAATGTCTCTTCAATATGGCAGCAACTGCCCTCCCCAATAACACCAGAAAATGGAGAAACAAGAGGTAGAATCAAAATCCTCCACCCTGTTTCTCAAGGATCTCAGACCCACCTGAAGAATAAAAGGACTTTCCTAGTGGCTTAATGGTAAAAATCTGCCTGCAGTGCAGGAGCACCAGGTTTGATCCCTGAGTTGGGAAGATCCCCTGGAGAAGGGAATGGCTACCCACTCCACTGATTTAGGATTAAACTAAGTAATTCTGAGCCAATTATATGAGAATGATGAGGATGCCTTCAGGAAAGAAAATTGGGGATGTAGATTATAAATCTAGAATCAGTCATTAATTCTGTGGTTGATGTCATTTAAAGACCTTGGTGTTAGTTTCCACATTTTGAAATGAATGAGGATAATGCTCCATACATGTTCCTGTGAGGAAACTGTGTTCTTAATGCCAGTCGGGGTGAGAGGGGGGATTCCCAAGATGGTGGAGGAATAAGATGGGGAGACCACTTTTTCCCCTACAAATTCATCAAAAGATCATTTGAATTCACCACAAAACAACTTCTAAATGCTGGTGGAGGATATCAGGTACCCAGAAAGGCAGCCCAGTCTCTGTGAACGGAGTCTTGAGGCTACTGTAAGAGGAGAACCAAAACCCAGAGGCAGAAGACTCAACTCCCAAACTTTATAAAATCAGAGAACTCCTGACTCCAAGGAATATTAATAGACAAGAGCCCACCCAAAAGTCTCCATACCTACACTGAAACCAAGCTTCACCCAAGAACTAACAAGTTCCAGTGCAAGACACACCACACTAATTCTCCAGAAAAACAGGAACACAACACTGAACATTAAAAGACAGGCTGCCCAAAGCCATAATAAACCATAAGACACCCCAAAACTCACTACTGGATACTTCATTGCATTACAGAGAGAAGAGATCCAGCTCCACCTACCAGAACACAGACACAAGTTCCCACAATGAGGAAACCTTGACAAGCCACTGGTCCAACCCCACCCTCAGGGAGCAGATGCCACAATTAAGAGCAACCATGAACTTCCAGTCTGCAGGAAGGGCACCTCAAACAAAGCAATCTAAACAAGATTAAAAGGAAGAGAAATATTCAGCAGGGTAAGGAACATGATAAAAACCTACCAAATGAAACAAAAGAGGAGGAGATAGGGAGTCTACCTGAAAAAGAATTAAGAATAATGATAGTAAAGATGATCCAAAATCTTGAAAATAAAAATGGAGTTACAGACACAGACTAGAGATAAAGACTGAGAAGATGCAGCAAATGTTTAATAAGAACCTAGAAGAAATAAAGAAGAGTAAATCAATAATAAACAATGAAATAACTGAGATTAAAAACACTCTGGAGGGAACTAACAGTAGAATAACTGAGTAGAATGACAGTAGAATAACTAGAAGATAGAATGGTGTAATAAATGAAGCATAGAGGAAAAAAGAAAAAAATAATAAATAGAAATGAGGACAACCTCAGAGACCTCTGGGATGATGTTAAATGCCCCAACATTTGAATCACAGGAGTCCCAGAGAAGAAGATGAAAAGAAAGGGCATGAGAACATACTTGAGGAGATAATAGTTGAAAACTTTCCTAAAATGGGGAAGGAAATAGCCACCCAAGTCCAAGAAATCCAGAGAGTCCCAATAGGATATACCAAAGATGAAACAACCCAAGATACATATTAATCAAGCTAACAAAAATTAAACAAAAGGAGCAAATATTAAAATCAGTAAGGGAAAAGAAACAAATTACAGACAAGAAGATCTCCATAAGAGTAACAGCTGATCTTTCAATAGAAACTCTTCAGGCCAGAAGGGAAAGGCAGGACATACTTAAAGAGATGAAAGAGAAAAACCCACAACCAAGATTACTCTACCCAGCAAAGATCTTATTCAGTTATGAAGGAGAAATCAAAAGCTTTACAGATAAGCAAAAGCTGAGAGAATTCAGCACCACCAAATGAGCTCTTCAACAAATGCTAAAGGAGCTTTTCTAGACAGGAAACACAGAAAAGGTTTACAAAAGAACCCCCCAAAAAACAAAGTAAACGGTAATGGTATCCTACTTATCAATAATTACCTTAAATGTAAATGGGTTAAATGCTCCAACCAAAAGACAAAGACTGGCCAAATGGATACAAACACAAAATCCATATATATGCTGTCTACAAAAGACCTATCTCAAACCTAGGGACACATACAAAGTGAGGGGCTTGAAAAAGATGTTTCATGCAAATAGAGACCAAAAGAAAGCAGGAGTAGCAATAGTCATATCAGATAAAATAAATAAAGACTGTATTAAGAGACAAAGAACACTACATAATGATCAAGGGATCAATCCAAGAAGAAGATATAACAATTACTAATATATATGAATCCAACATAGGAGCACCTCAATATGTAAGGTAAATGCTAACAAGCATGAAAGCAAAAATTAACAGTAAAACAATTAATTGTGGGGGGGCTTTAAAACTCCATTCACACCTATGATACATGAACCAAACAGAAAATTAGCAAGGAAACACAAGTTTTTCAATGATACAATGGGCCAGTTAAACCTAATTGGTATCTACAGCGCATTTCACCCCAAAACAATGGATTTCACCTTTTTCTGAATGCACATGGAACATTCTCCAGGATAGATCACATCCTAGGCCACAAATCTATCTTTGATAAATGAAAAAAAAAATTGAAATCATTTCAAACATCTTTTCTGATCACTATGTGGTAAGATTAGATATCAACTCTAGGGGAAAAAAAGAAAACTATAAAAAATACATATGGAGGTTAAACAACATGCTTTTGAATAGCCAACAAATCATGGAGGAAATAAAAAAGGAAATCAAAATATGCATGCATCAGTTCAGTTCAGTTCAGTTGCTCAGTCATGTACGATGCTTTGTGACCCTAGGCATTGCAGCATGCCAGGCCTCCCTGTCCATCACCAACTCCCAGATTTCACTCAGACTCATGTCCATCGAGTTGATGATGGCATCCAGCCATCTCATCCTCTGTCATGCCCTTCTCCTCCTGCCCTCAATCCCTCCCAGCATCAGGGTCTTTTCCAATGAGTCAACTCTTCACATGAGGTGGCCAAAGTACTAGAGTTTCAGCTTTAGCATCAGTCCTTCCAATGAACACCCAGGACCAATCTCCTCCAGAATGGACTGGTTCAATCTCCTTGCAGTCCAAGGGACTCTCAAGAGTCTTCTCCAGCACCACAATTCAAAAGCATCAATTCTTTGGCACTCAGCTTTCTTCACAGTCCAACTCTCACATCCATACATGACCACTGGAAAAACTACAGCCTTGACTAGACGAACCTTTGTTGGCAAAGTAATATCTCTGCTTTTGAATATGCTCTCTAGGTTGGTCATAACTTTTCTTCCAAGGCGTAAGTGTTTTTGAATTTTATGGCTGCAGTCACCATCTGCAGTGATTTTGAAGCCCAAAAAATAGTCTGACACTGTCTCCACTGTTTCCCCATCTATTTCCCATGAAGTGATGGGATCAGATGCCATGATCTTCATTTTCAGAATGCTGAAGTTTAAGCCAACATTTTCACTCTCTTCTTTCCCTTTCATCAAGAGGCTTTTAAGTTCCTCTTCACTTTCTTCCATAAGGGTGGTGTCATCTGCATATCTGAGGTTATTGACATTTCTCCCAGCAATCTTGATTCCAGCTTGTGCTTCTTCCAGCTCAGCGTTTCTCATGATGTACTCTTCATAGAAGTTAAATAAGCAGGGTGACAATATACAGCCTTGACATACTCTTTTTCATATTTGGAACCAGTCTGTTGTTCCATGTCCAGTTCTAACTATTGTTTCCTGACCTGCATATAGGTTTCTCAAGAGGCAGGTCAGGTGGTCTGGTATTCCCATCTCTTTCAGAATTTTTCACAGTTTATTGTGATCCACACAGTCACAGGCTTTGGCATAGTCAATAAAGCAGAAATAGATGTTTTTCTGGAACTCTCTTGCTTTTTTGACAATCCAGCGGATGTTGGCAATTTGATCTCTGGTTCCTCTGCCTTTTCTAAAACCAGCTTGAACATATGGAAGTTCATGGTTCACGTATTGCTGAAGCCTGGCTTGGAGAATTTTGAGCATTACTTTACTAACGTGCGAGATGAGTGGAATTGTGTGGTAGTTTGAGCATTCTTTGGCATTACTTTTCTTCAAAATATGCATAGAAACAAATAAAAATTAAAACAGAACAACCCCAAACCTATGGGATTCAGTCAAATCAGTGCTAAGAGGAAGGTTCATAGCAATACAAGCCAACCTCAAAAAACAAGAGAAACTTAAACAACCTAACTTTACACCTAAAGCAACTAGACAAAGAAGAACAAACAAACAAACAAAAAAAAAACAAAGTTAATAGAAGGAAAGAAATTATAATAATCAGAGCAGAAATAAATGAAAAAGACATGAAGCAGACTATAGCAAAGATCAAGAAAACTAAAAGCTGGATCTTTGAGAAGATAAATAAAATAGACAAAATGTTAGCCAGACTCATCAAGGAAAAAGAGGAGAATCCAATCAATAAAATTAGAAATTAAAATGGAGAAATCACAATAGACAACACAGAAATACAAAAGATCATAAGAAACCACTATAAGCAACTATATGCCAATAAAATGGACAACTTGGAAGAAATGGACAAATACTTAGAAAAGTATAACCTTCCAAAACTGAGCCAGGAAGAAATAGAAAATCTTAATAGACCCATCACAAACATGGAAATCAAAAGTGTAATAAAAAAAATCTTTGAACAAACAAAAGCCCAGGACCAGATGGCTTCACAGATGAATTCTACTAAAAATTTAGAGAAGTGCCAACACCTAACCTACTCAAACTCTTCCAGAAAATTGCAGAGGAAAGCAAACTCCTGAGCTCATTTTATGAGGCCACCATCACACTGATACCAAAACCAGACAAAGATGCCACAAACATAGGCCAATACCACTGATGAACAGAGATGCAAAAAACCTCAAGAAAATTCTAGCAAACGGAATATAACAACATATTAAAAAGATCATACATCATGACCAAGTGGGCTTTATTCCAGGGATGCAAGTATTCTTCAATATTTGCAAATCAATCAGTGTGATACACCATATTAACAAATTGATAGTTAAAAACATATGATTATATCAATAGATACAGAAAAAGCTTTTGACAAAATTCAACACCCATTTATGATAAAAACTCTCCAGAAAGCAGGCACAGAAGGAACATACTTCAACATACTAAAAGCCATATTCAACAAATTCACAGCAAACATTATCCTCAATAGCAAAAAAATGAAAACAATTCCTCTAAAATCAGGAACAAGGCAAGGGTGCCCACTTTCACCACTACTATTCAACATAGTTCTGGAAGTCCTAGCCACAGCAGTCAGAGAAGAAAAAGAAATAAAAGAATCCTAATTGGAAGATAAAAAGTAAAACTCTCACTGTTTGCAGATGACATGATCCTCTACATAGAAAACCCTAAAGACATCACAAGAAAATTACTAGAACTAATCAATGAATATAGCAAAGTTGAAGGATATAAAATTAATACATAGAAATCCCTTTCATTCCTATACACTAACAATGAAAAAATAGAAAGAGAAATTAAGGAAACAATACAATTTACCATTGCAACGAAAAGAATAAAATACTTAGGGATAAATTTACCTAAAGAAACAAAAGATTTATATATAGAAAAATACAACACACTGATGAAAGTAATCAAAGATACCACAAATAGATGGAGAAATACACCATGTTCATGAATTGGAAGAATCAGTATATTGAAAATGAGTATATTACCCAAAGCAATCTATAGATTCAATGCAATCCCTATCAAGTTACCAATGTTATTTTTCACAGAACTATAACAAATAATTTCACAATTTGTATGGAAACACAAAAAAACTCAAATAGACAAAGCAATAATAAGAAAGAAGAATGGAACTGCAGGAATCCACCTTTCTGGCTTCAGACTATACTACAAAGCTACAGTCATCAAGAGAGTATGGTACTGGTGCATGCACACACACACACACACACACAAACAGAAATATAGAGCAATGAAACAAAATAGAAAGCCTAGAGATAAATCCACACACCCACAGACACCTTATCTTTGACAAAGGAGGCAAAGTATACAGTAGAGAAAAGACAATCTTTTTAACAAGTGGTTCTGGGAAAACTGGTCAACCATGTGTAAAAGAATGAAACTAGAACACTATCTAACACCATACACAAAAATAAACTCAAAATGAATTAAAGATCTAGATGTAAGGCCAGAAACTATAAAACTCTTAGAGGAAAATATATGCAGAACACTCTGACATAAATCACAGCAAGATCCTCTATGAACCACCTCCAAGATTAATGAAAATAAGCAAATGGGACCTAATTAAACTTAAAAGCTTTGGCACAATGAAGGAAACTATAAGCAAGGTGAAAAGGCAGCCATCAGAATGGGAGAAAATAACAGCAAATGAAATGACTGACAGAATTAATCTCCCAAATACACAAGCAGCTCATGCAGCTTAATATCAGAAAAATGAACAAATCAATCAAAAAGTGGGCCAAAGAACTAAACAGACATTTCTCCAAAGAAGACATACATATGTCTAATAAACACATGAAAAGAAAATATGCTCATCATCATTCATTATTATAGAAATACAAATCAAAACCACAGTGAAGTGTGGAGATTCCTTAAAAAACTGGAAATAGAACTGTCATCAGTTCAGTTCAGTTCAGTCGCTCAGTCGTGTCCGACTCTTTGTGACCCCATGAATCGCAGCACGCCAGGCCTCCCTGTCCATCACCAACTCCTGCAGTTCACCCAAACTCACGTCCATCGAGTCAGTGATGCCATCCAGCCATCTCATCCTCTGTCATCCCCTTCTCCTCCTGCCGCCAATCCCTCCCAGCATCAGAGTCTTTTCCAATGAGTCAACTCTTCGCATGAGGTGGCCGAAGTACTGGAGTTTCAGCTTCAGCATCATTCCCTCCAAAGAAATCCTAGGGCTGATCTCCTTCAGGATGGACTGGTTGGATCTCCTTGCAGTCCAAGGTACTCTCAAGAGTCTTCTCCAACACCACAGTTCAAAAGCATCAATTCTTCTTCAGTGCTCAGCCTTCTTCACAGTCCAACTCTCATATCCATACATGACCACTGGAAAAACCATAGCCTTGACTAGACATATGACCCAGCAATCCCACTGCTGGACATACACACCAAGGAAACCAGAATTGCAAGAGTGGCCAATGTTCATCGCAGGACTGTTCAGAATATGTAGGACATGGAAACAACCTAGATGTCCATCAGCAGACAAATGGATAAGAAGGCTGTGGTACACATACACAATGGAATATTACTCAGCTATAAAAAGGAATGCATTTGAGTCAGTTCTAATCAAGTGGATGAAACTTGAGCCTATTATACAGAGTGAGGTAAATTGGAAAGAGAAACACCAATACAGCATATTAACACATATATATGGAATTTAGAAAGATGGTAATGATGATCCTATATGCAAGACAGCAAAAGAGACACAGATGTAAAGAACAGACTTTTGGACTATGTGAGAGAAGGCAAGAGTAGGATGTTTTGAGAGAATAGCACTGAAACATGTGTATTACCATATGTAAAATAGATGACAAACATTGTATGATTCAACTTATATGAGGCATCCAGAATAGTCAAACTCAGAGAGAGAAGTAGAATGGTGATGGTTGTAAGGGGGAGTAGCCTGGGGAGTTAGTGTTTAATGGTTGCAGAAGTTCGTTTGGGAAGATGAAAAGTTCTGGAGATGAATAGTCATGATGTTTCCACAACCAGGTGAATGTACCTAATGTCACTTTAAATGAGTTAAATGGTAAATTTTATGTTGAATATATTTTATCATAGTTTTTAAAAATCAATGATCAAAAGTAATTTTATCGAAGCTGTGGAAATGTAAATAAATAACAAGTCATTTTACATATGATCCCTTCCACAAGATCAAAATTCAGCTGAAAAGAGCATGAAAATGCTGAATGGGCCATTTTAGGACCAGCAGATGTGCAGCCTTAGAGATCTTCTTGAGACGTGCCCAAGCCTGGAATTCACAGTGTAGATAAACTACAACTATGAGCTGAGCAGCCATTCCATTTTTAACATCTTAATCTGATTCCTCCCCAGGACCAGGGATCAGGAGATGGGGCCTGAGCATGAACCACAAACATTCAGAGGGGTCTTTCAGAGCCACTTGGCAGCACCAGCTTTGCCCTAAGGAATCAGCCTGCCCATAACCTGCAAAGAAGAAGTGTCTTATTTCTGTACCCCAGCAGGACTCTAGATGCAAGGCTATGCATGAAGAAATTTGTCTTTCCTATATTCTGGAACTACTTCAGGTTATGTCCATAGTTTTAATCCCAATAATTCTTGATTTGATACAGGGACAATCTTTTCAAGAATAATCAAGCTGGCAAATAAACACCTTGAGAGATGTTTACATTCATACATGCAAATGTGCCAAGTCAGATTGTATTTTCCAAAAGCAGCTTTCCAAAGTGTCAGTGGGAAGAGGAAGAAAAACAGGTGAACAATGGCTCACCTGTGCAGCAAAGAGCCAGCTTTGACTGAACCATTACCTCAAGCCTAACAAAGTTTTCACTGTGCTGTGTTGGTGAAATTTCCTCTTTATGGGCACTAAGCATGATCCAGAAAGATAAACATCTAGCTAATTTATGGGGAAATCTGGGTATTTGCCTCCTAGTAGTTGATGCAACAGAATAAAAAAGATGAAGATGAATGACAAACCAGACCTCTGACTAGAGTGTACAGTCACTGTTGCCCTTTCCACATTACCCAGGAAGAAACTGGCTTAGATGCTGTAGTTAAACACAGACAGTGAGATGCCAGGGCTCCGAGTTCACACAGCCCTGAGGTTAACAACACTTTGCTCAAGGGAAGATGAGGAGAAGTCATCCTGAATTTTTCCAGGACAAGTACTCCCAAGAAACATAAGCTCTAGGGAAGGAGCAACCAAGTAAAAGTGGTGATAATTTCAATTTAAATGTTTTGTTTTTAGCTTTCAATGAGGACTTTTTAAAATAAAAACTATATATGTTTATGGTGTACAACATGATGTTTTGATATAAATATACATTGGGAAATGATTACTGCAGTAAAACCAATTAACATATCCATTACCACATGTTTTTTTGTGTGTGTGGAACAAAACACTTAAAGATCTAATTTCAAGTATATGACACAGTTAAAAAAGGATTTATTTTAAAGCAAATAGCCCAAGGTAAAGAGGTATCCAGGATCAAGTTTATAAAGGGCCCTTTAATTACTGGCAGTGTATTTGTGTCAATTCCTTTGTAAAGACATCTGAAATCCTTACTCCTTTTATGTCAGTTAAGATCAGAGTAAACTGTGGAATAATGCTGTGGCATTTCTCAATATAAAGTCACTGAACACATCAATGTAGGTCTTATGAGAAGTGCTATAATGCAGGGAAGGTCCTGGTGGTTCAGTGGTTATGACTCAGTGCTTTTACTGCCTTGGGCCTGTGTTCAGTCCCTGATTGGTGAACAGATCCCACACTCCATTCAGTGCAGGAAAAAAAAAAAAGAAAAAAAACTCCTATAATCTTTATTACAGAAAAAAAGGAAATATTGTTTTAAGAAAGTAACTTGAATGAACAGCAACAAATGCTCTCCAAAATTACTAAAACCAGTGGAAAATTTCAAGCTTTGTCCTGAACATCCAACTATTTTTCCTAATACCATTAAAAGTAATCTTAACTGTAGAACACAGTGAATCTGTTTTTGGCATAGATTCCATTTATATATATATATATATATTTGAAAGTGAAAGTGTTAGTCACTTAGTCGTGTCCAGCTCTTTGTGACTCCATGGACTGTAGCCCACCAAACTCCTCCGTCCATGGGATTTTCCACGTAAGAATATTGGAGTGGCTTGCCATTTCCTTCTCCAGGGGATCTTCCTAACTCAGCGATTCAACCCAGGTCTGCTGCATTGTGGGCAGACTCTTTACCATTTGAGCCACCAGGGGATCCCATATATATTTTTAGTTAAAACAATTATATTGAATATAATTAAATGGGTAATTCAAAAATACAATCATAAACTTTCTCAAATACATTCTTGTTTCCTAGATTTAATTTTAGAGATCCAATCACTAAACCTCATTTTTAAACATAAATTTGATGTAAATGAAATTTACAACAATAACAAAATTTCCATAAATACCACTGAGATTTAGCCAGGGAAAACACTGAAAATCAACTAGATACTTTTCATTATTTTTTAATTAGATTTCATTATAAATTTAGTGGGTATTATGCAACAGCCTGTAGATTAAATTTATCAAAGGTGGCTTTGACTTGCTCTCAAAAACTTTCAGTTATATATTAGTAAAGTTTGCTTAAATGACAACAAACTTGACTTGATGCAAATAGCAAGCTTCTCTAGTAAAGCATCAATGATGCCAGTTACAAAACGCTTCTGACGCTTTAGCAGAGGTATGCAGTGCAGTACCAAGTGACACTTACCTTGTGGTAGATCATATGGGAGGTGGCCACTCTAAGCCTCATCCCCATGCGCTGAAGATGATTGAAGTTCAAGTGGTGCAGAATGGCCCACAGGAGCACACAGGCACTCAGCACTGCAGCACAGATGTAGGCATCATGCAAAGCATTAGAACTTTTGGGGTTTTCAAAGTAACTAATCATTTTCCCCAAAAGTAAGGGCAGAATTACTATGATGCATTCCTGAAAGAAAAAAGTCTCCATTAGAAATTCAAGTCATACCTATTTTTCTTAACACAAACTTAAATTTTATTTTTGCTTGTTAAAAAGCATTTTAACAAAATGCTACATCCATGGCTCATCTAAAAGAAAAGTGTACAGATTCACTATCTTCTATAAGACAAGTAGTTTTAACCTTAGGCAAGAATTTTATGTTGAAAGACAATAAAGCCTTAGCACACTGTGCTTAATACATTGTGAATACTCAATAAGTATCACAACTAGTGCCTTAGAATGCATTTGGCAAGATGCCAAGTGACTCTTTGCCTAAGATGAACAAAGAAAAAGGTGGCAGAGAAGGGTAAGAAATTTGTTTCTCTATGAACAAGCCCTGCTCACAGCTGGCCCTTGTTCCCATTCTCTCATCATCCCAGCCCAACAGAAAATAAAGATGGTTTATGTACAGGAAGTATGCTCTTGCCATCACCTTCTGCTTTAAGAGTATTTTTGAACTGAAACATTGGCACAAGATCTTCTTATGAAAGTTGCTCAGTCGTGTCCAACTCTTTGCGACCCCATGAACTATACAGTCCATGGAATCCTCCAGGCCAGAATACTGGAGTGGGTAGCCTTTCCCTTCTCTGGGGGATCTTCTCAACCTAGGGATCGAACCCAGGTCTCCCACATTGCAGGCGGATTCTTTACCAGATGAGCCACAAGGGAAGCCTAAGAATACTGGAGTGGGTAGCCTATCCCTTCTCCAGAGGATCTTCCCTAACCAGGAATCAAACCAGGGTCTCCTGCATTGCAGGTGGATTCTTTACCAACTGAGCTATATGGGAAGCCCAAGACATTGGCACAAACACATCCAATCGTTTCCACCCTAAACTGTACATGTTCAGAGATTAAGAGAATGGAGCCCAGCTTTCGTTGAGCATCACAAGGAAACCAGGCTGGGGAGGTTCCTAGGCTCTCAGCTCCAGGGAACACTGTGTTATTACGTCTCTACCCTCTAGAAGCTGGGATGTTCCTTGGAGTCAAAAATTAAACATGGCAGAAGCCAAACTAAAAAAAAAAAAAAAAAAATGCCATCCATGGTTCTCCATCTAACAAACACTGCAGGTGCTGCTTTGGAAGAAATATTACAAATCATCTCTTTCCCAAGGCAAAAATCAAATCTCAAACCAGTGAGTTGGGAGGCATTGAGGCTTAATTCCTGAGTAAGACTTAGGGAAAGCAATTTTCTTTCCCAAAACTAAAGAAACACTTGCCCATCCTGCCAAACAGTAATTCCATCCCACAACCTACCTCTTCCCTCTAGTCACCCCCTAAAGGTTCCCTTCTCCCCTATTAAGGAAAATCAAACACTCAACAAGAATCCAAGTCACCAAAAGTAAACACCTCCACCCTCAACATCATTTCTTCCACAGACTTCTCAAAAGACAAAATGCCAAAAGTTTGGAAATCTTTCAGGAACTTGACTTTCAAAAAAAATTTTCCTTTTAAGCAATATTTTTTAAATTTAATGCAGAAAGTCAAGGTGGCTCATGTACAGGAGACAAAGCTGGGCCATTTCTAACAGTCAGGAGAATAGGACATAACCCCCGCCACTCCTCACCTCTCAGGGGAGGGGACTGGGCAAACGGCTCTTTGAGATCACCCTACTTACACAACAGCATATGGAAGACTTATCTCTAAGAGGGAATCCCTGATGACCTGGGGATGTCTGTGGGTCCCCATGGAGATATTTTCAGGGGCCAGACATGCTGGGGACTTGCTGGATGTTCTGTTTTAATTATTGTTGGTTTTTCAAGAGCTCCACATCAACATCAGCCTGCCATTTGTTTTTCTGAGCATCATAAGTCATTCTTTCATAGGACAGAGATTTTCATACTTCAAAATCCTAACTCCAAAAGCCTCACCTTGGACTGACATTGCCTGCCTCTTCCTTCTGGTGCTGCCAGGAATACCGGCACTGTGGGTGGTTACAGCACATTGTTTGGGAATCATGGATGATCTACAAGGTGTTCTATGTACCAGAGGAATTAAAAGAGGGCTGGAAGTCATAAAGAAAATGTATTTGCATGTTAAAGCTTCCCAGCTGGCCCTAGTGATAAAGAAATCGCCTGCCAATGCAGGAGATGTAAGAGTTGCTGGTTCAGTTCCTGGGTTGGGAAGATCCCCTGGAGGAGGGCATGGCAACCCACTTTGCTATTCTTGCCTAGAGAATCCCATGGCCAGAGGAGCCTGGTGGGCTAAGGTTCATAGGGTCTCAAAGAGTCAGACATGACTAAAGTGACTTAGCAGGCAGCACATTTGCATTTTAGAGAATCCTGGGCTGAGTTTAGATCTTCTACCATCTCAAATATAATGACCAAAAAGCAGCATAGACAGAAGATCACAAAATGAGACATTGCTTCATAAAATCAGTTACTAACATTCATTCCATCCAACTTAGCAACTAGCTTTAATCATCCCAAATTCAAAACAGCACCTAAAAAGATCTTTAAAATGTAAAAAAAAAAAAAAAAAAAAAAGCTAAATCATTACTAGCTTTGTCATGAGAAATCATTTCTTTGTAACTTCTCCAAACAGTAGATTGTCAATAGCCAAGATTAGGCAAACAGGAGTATTTATGTTGTATTTCAGGCTTCTTTTGGTGGACAGGAAAAAAAAAAATTCAAGGTTCACTTCTCCTTGAGTTTTAATGGCCCTCAACTTCTAGAATATCACTGCATTAGAATGAAGAGTTCTGCCAGTTATAACCCTAATACCACAAAGTTAGAAGGAGTTTCATATGCCAGTCAGCATTCTTACCTGGGGAATCAAGGCCACTGCCTAGTTTTACACTGTAAACCACCTAGACATTGGCTTAAACAGCATGAACAAGCAAGCTCCTTCCTGAGAGAAAGTCCAGTCCTGGCACTTCACAGCTGATTTATCTGCTATCCACCCAGGGATGGTCTGGTCCCACCCAACTCTCACCCTAAGACCTAGGTCTGGGGTACACCCTCTGTGGGGGGAAATGTATTTGGAAAACAGGAGAACTGCTCCACACCCTAGTAACTGACCTGGGGTTCTCATTCTTGCTCAGCAAATGCACCCCCAGAATCACAGACATACTGGGTCTCAGCAAGCAACCAGGAGCACTTAGTAACAACATAGAGGACTCAACCTCTGTCCAGATCATCAGTCCCAACATAGTCACCATCCAAGACCCAACATCTTCTCACTGGTCCATGCCAGGGAGCCCATCTGGAGCAATGTCTTAAGAGTATGGATGGATTTAGAGTTAGCTCTCCAGGGCAGCCATAAACTCATCCATTGGGAATAGTAATGAGGGCAAGGTGGCTTCCTAAAGGGCTCCTGGTCCATCTGAACTCAACATGACACTGCTGCTAGTCTCAGAGTCCTCGTCACTTCCAGTATTGGGGGGATGTGGTCCAACCTGGACTCCACCCTCATTTATGATCCCTAATCTGACATCCCAGGGAGTTCTTGTATCCCATTTCTTATCCTTAGGCCAAGTTCAGGACACGTGTGTCTGAGATCATGAAGACAAAGCCTCAAGACGAGCCTTTCTGATCATGGACAAACTTCCAGTCATCCAGATGATCGGGCTCATAAGTCAGAGCACCTGAGAGGGAACCTCAGTCTGTCCTTGACTCTTCATATGACCGCAGACACACTATGTAACTATTTGAACAGAGTGTCCTCTCTTCTAAAATGGAAGTAACATAATATCTATGACTTAATTGAATTAGCCAAAGGATTTGGTGATATGACATGCAAAGTGTTTATAGCATTTTTGCTATGTAATGTTTTTGGAGTACTTACTATTGTACTACTACACTATTAACTACACTATTAATAGTACTGCTGCCCCTGCCACCTGGAGAAGGCACTGGCACCCCACTCCAGTACTCTTGCCTGGAAAATCCCGTGGATGGAGGAGCCTGGTAGGCTGCAGTCCGTGGGGTCGCTAAGAGTCGGGCATGACTGAGCGACTTCACTTTCACTTTTAACTTTCATGCATTGGAGAAGGAAATGGCAACCCACTCCAGTATTTTTGCCTGGAGAATCCCAGGGACAGAGGAGCCTAGTGGGCTGCCGTCTATGGGGTCGCACAGAGTCGGACACGACTGAAGCGACAGCAGCAGCAGCAGCAGTCCCTGCCACCACCACTACTACTGAGTATGATCCTCTGTTACTGCCACTAGTACTTCTAGTGCTACAGAGGATAAGCCCCACATTTACCAGGTCCTCGACTCCCCACTTCTCTGCCATGACCACCCAACAATCAGCCTCCTGAAACAGGGGCCGGGGCTCTGCCAATTGCACCTTATGCAGCCCCCAGGCCTGGCCTTCCT
This sequence comes from Bubalus kerabau, assembly GCF_029407905.1. Lineage (NCBI taxonomy): Eukaryota > Metazoa > Chordata > Mammalia > Artiodactyla > Bovidae > Bubalus > Bubalus kerabau. The sequence continues at coordinate 74,613,731 of NC_073635.1, forward strand.
GGATCCCCAGCAGGAAGCATGACTGGGGCTGGGAAACTGTGAAATCAACACATTACCCTGCCACAAGGCACTGCAATATCTGGGTGGTCAGAGCCCTCTTAAAGGTAGCACTCTCCCTCATATACCTGTCCCCATCCTCTAGCACAATGGCTAATCCACCCGTGTCATTAATGAGAATTCAACCTGCCAGGGCCATCCAGTTACCAGTAAATTGACAGATTTTCTGGTTTCTTCAGTTGTGTGGGGTAGACTTCACCTACCCAGCTGCCTGCATGCTCTTCAGAAGAAAACAACCTTAAGAGCCACACCTTCCACCTGAAAACCACCTGGGCTATCACCTCACCCCCCAATACAATGGAATGATGACAACTCACCACCTTCTCCACCTAAAACACCCCCCTCTCAGCAACTGTATCTTCCATCCCTCCTGCTCCCACATACTCACAGGCCACCCGTGTCCCTAAGGCAGTGCTAAGGGACTATAGAGAGCATAAGCCACCCAAGGGGGTTTGCAGTAGACATCCAGCAGGCTCAGCCAGAACAGGGGGCTGACGGCACTGTATCCCCAGTTGAACTGTCCTCTGGGGATCTTGACCCAGGATCTTCAGGGTCATGGAGGTCACTGACCTCATGGCTTTCTACTCTGGTTTTCCCTGCACACGCCTTTCTCCACCCTCTGCCAATCCCAGGTACCAAGACTCCCACTTCAACCAGAAAACCACCCCCACAGCCAGGACAGAAACCAGCATGCAGGGTGAATGAATTCATGGTGAAGCTGGAGCTCCTCCACACGGGGGTTTTGGCTCACAGTGCCAGCCATTGGGGAAGTGGAAAACCCAGGGAAGGATGTGCTCTTGGGAGTTCTGGGCAGCTCCAGCCCAGATGCAGGGTCCCAGGTTCTGTTCCCTTGGAAGGGGAGAGGGGATGATCTTATCTTGGGAAAGCATTTATCACATGTGACCTGGTCAAATTAATTATTATTTGCTACTGCTGCTGCTAAGTTGCTTCAGTCGTGTCCGACTCTGTGTGACCCCATAGATGGCTCCTCTGTCACTGGGATTCTCCAGGCAAGAACACTGGAGTGGGTTGCCATTTCCTTCTTCAATGCATGAAAGTGAAAAGTGAAAGTGAAGTTGCTCAGTTGTGTCCGACTCTTAGCGACCTCATGGACTGCAGCCTACCAGGCTCCTCCGTCCATGGGATTTTCCAGGCAAGAGTACTGGAGTGGGGTGCCATTGCCTTCTCCGTATTATTTGCTGAGTACCTATAATGAACTCCTTATTGCAAAATTCAGATTTAAATTGAAGAAGGATGGGAAAACCACTAGACGATTCAGGTACAACTTAAATCCCTTATGATTATACAGTGGAAGTAACAAATAGATTCAAGGGATTATATCTGATAGGCAAAGTGCCTGAAGAAATATGGACAGAGGTTTGTGACATTGTACAGCAGGCAGGGATCAAGACCATCCCCAAGAAAAAGAAATGCAAAAAGGAAAAATGGTTGTCTGAGGAGGCCTTACAAATAGCTGAGTAAAGAAGAGAAGCTAAACTCAAAGGAGAAAAGGAAAGATATACCCATCTGAATGCAGAGTTCCAAAGAACAGCAAGGAGAGATAAGAAAGCCTTCCTTGTAGATCAAGGCAATGAAAGAGAGGAAAACAATAGAATGGCAAAGACTAGAGATTTCTTCAAGAAATTTAGAGATACCAAGAAAATTTCATGCAAAGATGGACACAACAGAGGACAGAAACCATATGGACCTAAGAAGCAGAAGATATTAAGAAGAGGTGGAGAGAATACACAGAAGAACTATACAAAAAAGATCTTTATCAGCCAGATAATCATGATGGTGTGATCACTCACCTATAGCCAGACATCCTGGCGTGCAAAGTAAAGTGAGCCTTAGGAAGCATCACCATGAACAAAGCTAGTGGAGGTGATGGGATTCCATTTGAGCTATTTCAAGTCCTAAGTGATGATTCTGTGAAAGTGCTTCACTCAATGTGCCAACAAATTTTGAAAACTCAACAGGGGCCATGGGACTGGAAAAGGTCAGCTTTCATTTCAATCCCAAAAAAGGCAATGCCAAAGAATGTTCAAACTACTGCACAATTGCATTCATCTTGCACTCTAGCAAAGTAATGCTCAAAATTCTCCAAGTGTGGCTTCAACAGTATGTGAATGGAGAATTTCCAGAAGTTCAAGCTGGATTTAGAAAAGGCAGAGGAACCAGAGATCAAATTGCCAACATCCATCAGATCATAGAAAAAGCAATAGAATTCCAGAAAAACATCTACTTCTGCTTTATTGACTATGCCAAATCCTTTGACTGTGTGGATTACAGTAAACTGTGCAAAATGCTTAAAGAGATGAGAACACACCAGACCACCTTATCTGCCTCCTGAGAAATCAATATGTAGGTCAGGAAATAACAATTAGAACCAGACATGGAACAACAGACTGCTTCTAAATTGGGAAAGGAGTTATGTCAAGGCTGTATGTTGTCACCCTGCTTATTTAATTTATATGCAGAGTACATCATGCAAAATGCCTGGCTGGATGAAGCACAAGCTGGAATCAAGATTGCCGGGAGAAATAGCAATAACTTCAGATAGCCAGATGACACCACCCTTATGGCAGAAAGTGAAGAGGAACTGAAGAACCTCTTAATGAAAATGAAAGACGAGAGTGAAAAAGCTGGCTTAAAACTCAACATTCAAAAAATGAAGATCATTGCATCTGGTCCCATCATTTCATGTCAAATAGATGGGGAAACAATGGAAACAGTGAGAGACTTTATTTTCTGGGGCTCCAAAACCACTGCAGATGGTGACTGCAGCCATGAAATTAAAAGACACATGCTTCTTGGAATAAAAACTATGAACCACCTAAACAGCATATTAAAAAAGAGAGACATTGCTGACAAACATCTAACTAGTCAAAGCTATGGTTTTTCCAGTAGCCAAGTATGGATGTGAGAGTTGGACCATAAAGAAGGCTGAGCACTGAAGAATTGATGCTTTTGAACTGTGGTTTTGAAGAAGACTCTTGGGAGTCCCTTGGACTGCAAGGAGATCCAACAAGTCAATCCTAAAGGACTCAATCCTGAATAGTCACTGGAAGGACTAAAGCTGAAGCTCCAATACTTTGGCCACCTGATTCGAGGAACTGACTCATTGGAAAAGACCCTGATGCTGGGAAAGATTGAAGGTAGAAGGAGAAGGGGATGACAGAGGATGAGATGGTTGGATGGTATCACCTACTCAATGGACATGAGTTTGAGAAAGTTCCAGGAGTTGCTGATGGACAGGGAAGCCTGACATGTTGCAGTCTCAAAGAGTTAGACATGCCTGAGCAACTGCACTGAACTGAGCTCCTGTAAAATGTCTTATGTTACTGGGGCTCTGCCCCAAGTTTACTTCCTCCAAACCACATATTCCTTTAGGCTTTAGGATATTCTCTTGATCAAGGACTAATTTTAGCATTTATATCATTTTCTGAGCACCAACGATGTCCTAACATGGTCTAAAATGTCTTTGCTTTTCAGTCTTTCCTCCCATGACACTATGTGTTAATTGGTTAAAAGACAAATAGTACTCTCCAGAGGACCAATTCCCTAGGTAAACACCTGTTTATGCTGAGAATAAATACAACCACTGGGCTACAGGATGTTAAACCACTGGTCTCTCTCACCAGTCGCATCCATCTCAGTACTGGCCCATGTACAATGAAAGCAATGCACTGTTAATAAAAGCCTTTACCTCAAATAATATAAAAATTGAAGATAACAAACAGGATTTCCAGTAGCACTTTATGATTGCTTTCTTTAAAGAAGGCTTCTGTCCATTTTTCTCAGCTCTGTCAACTTCTTGCTTCCAGTACCTGTGATGAGCAAAAGCACAGTAAAGAACAGCACTGCCATAGGGAAAATGGGGGAGGGGCCAGGGTGGAAGATAAGCCTTCACTACAGGGCGCTCTGTGGCTGCCCCATAGATACTGGCTAACTGCTCACAGGGCTCTTGAAAGATGAGTGGTGTAGACTGAAGCACCAGAAAAATAGGCCTTGAGGCTTTGCTGGATTCACAGGTCATGAGCAGCTCAGAAGGGCAGACACTGTCCTCCAAGGACCCCACCTCTGGGGACAGAGCTTGGCCTCCAGGGCCTTGACTGCAGGCTCCCTTCACATCCACAGATGCACAGGGAACACGGGCTCCCCCAGCCTCCAAAGTGGGCTAAGCTTGGGGTCAGCCTGAGGGAGTGAGCATGCAGTGTCAGGGGAGGAGTCTCAGAAGAACCCGGAGGAAGGCAAAGCCCCTGCACATCTTTAGCCCCAAGTAGAAATTCTCACTCTTCCTCCCCTTCTCCCTGCTGTCTGTGCTCACCCTTGCAGCTCTTCTCCAAGGTGCTGGGAGCAATCTTTTGGAAGCACTGAGTGTATCTCATTTTCTTTCAATCTCCGTTTGTGACCAAATAGGAAAAAGGGATTTATCCACCTGTTATAAATTAAGAGAAAAGGAGAGTGGTATATATTCAAATTATACAACTCTAATTAGAATCCTACATTTATGGGCTTTGTAAAAAGAAATAGTCTACACTGTAAATATATAGAAATATGGAAGAAAAAAAATTGGATATTTACACACACAGATGACACCACCCTTATGGCAGAAAGTGAAGAGGAACTAAAAAGCCTCTTGATGAAAGTGAAAGAGGAGAGTGAAAAAGTTGGCTTAAAGCTCAATATTCAGAAAATGAAGATCATGGTATCTGGTCCCATCACTTCATGGGAAATAGATGGGGAAACAGTGGAAACAGTGTCAGACTTTATTTTTTTGAGCTCCAAAATCACTGCAGATGGTGACTGCAGCCATGAAATTAAGAGACACTTACTCCTTGGAAGGAAAGTTATGACCAGCCTAGAGAGCATACTGAAAAGCAGAGACATTACTTTGACAACAAAGGTCCATCTAATCAAGGCTATGGTTTTTCCTGTGGTCATGTATGGATGTGCGAGTTGGACTGTGAAGAAAGCTGAGCACTGAAGAATTGATGCTCTTTGAACTGTGGTGTTGGAGAAGACTCTTGAGAGTCCCTTGGACTGCAAGGAGATCCAACCAGTCCATTCTGAAGGAGTTCAGCCCTGGTATTTCTTTGGAAGGAATGATGTTAAAGCTGAAATCCCAGTACTTTGACCACCTCATGCGAAGAGTTGACTCATTGGAAAAGACTCTGATGCTGGGAGGGATTGGGGGCAGGAGGAAAAGGGGACGACAGAGGATGAGATGGTTGGATGGCATCACCGACTTGATGGACGTGAGTTTGAGTGAACTCCAGAAGTTGGTCATGGACAGGGAGGCCTGGTGTGCTGCAATTCATGGGGTCACAAAGAGTTGGACACAACTGAGCAACTGAACTAAACTGAACTGTCTAGCTCTATATCCTGAAGGACCCTGGAAGCAATGACACACTAGTAGCAAAGAACACTCCAGACCCAGATCTCATAGTTATTTTTTTTAACATACACAATTATTTTTTTCTTGTGGTGAGAACTTTTAAGGTCAACTCTCAGCAGCTTTCAAATATGCAATAAAGCACTATAACTGTGGTCACTCTATCAGACATTACATTCCCATGACTTACTTATTTTAGGAAAGTCTGTCCCTTTGGCCCCCTCCACCCAGATCCTGACTTATTAATATCTTTCTTCTCTAAAAGGAACCAAGGTTCCTTGAAGAAATGGCTGGTTCCAAGGTTGTGGCAGTGTGTTTTAGCACCTGATAATCACCTTTTTTAATTGCAATATAAATGCCTGACGTTAAGCTTTGGAGACATACACCTCAAAGCTATCCATCTCCAATGAACATGAGTCAGTTATACAACCAGATAAAAAGCCAGGCCGCCCCACCCATGCAGTTCCCTTTTTCAGAAAGTGCTGGTTGACTTGATAACAGACCATCTCACTGACTGCTTGCTTCTCCCTTCCCGCACTTTAATTCCCGCTCTTATTTTTTAAATTCACCAATAGAGTGAACCTGCTAAATCTTAGCGCACCCCACCTTCAATCCGCAAAAGGCAGAACACCAGGTCCAAGCTCTTTCACTCACTAGTTTTCACAGTCTCTTTCTCTCTCTCTTTCTACCTAGGACCTCGTTATGTAGCTCCAGGCATGCCTTGTACTCTTCAGGTCATATGAGTGATACACCTTGGCATTTGAAAATTCCCTGATGGTTGTTGCTGAGATGTGTCTCACAATCCTAAGAACCACAAGGGCCAGTCCAAACGCAACACTGGCTCTGGAAGGGGAATGCCTGTGGGGGCTGCTGTAACTAGTACATGCCAAGATGAGCAGAGCTCCAGGCATTCCCACCAACCGCATCACTATCTACAGGCTGAGACCAACAGGCAGAGAAAGTAGAAGATGGACCTGGGACAACTTATGCTAAAAAATAAGGAAGCACTCAAGGAATCATGAGGATGTGTAGGAGGACAGAGAAGCCAGCTTGAATGGCTCTTGCTAAACAAATCTGGGATTCTTTAGGCATCAAAATAAATGGCAATGAATCACAATCTATTAAATAACAAAAGGATCCATCAATCCATACTGCTACATATACATGAGCGAAGGGAAAGCTCTTGTATTCAAGAATGCAAATAAACAGAATGAACATGGAGTTAGAAAATTATCAATGGAAGCTAAACCTAATGGTTGAAAGTTTGATGTGCAGCATGGTATTCATATAACCTCAAATTATCTTTCTCCAAATTACTTATTAACTATAAAATGAAATGGGCTTCCCTGGTGGCTCAGCTGGTAAAGAATCCACTTGCAATGTGGGATACCTGGGTTCTATCCCTAGGTTGGGAAGATGCCCTGGAGGAGGGAACAGCTACCCACTCTGTTATTCTGGCCTGAAGAATTCCATGGACTGTATAGTCCATGGGATCACAAAGAGCTGGACATGACTGAGCAACTTTCACTTCACTTCATAAAATGAAAAACAGTAACTGTATAGAGGATTCCTCCAAACCCTATTAAATTGATTACATATTAGTTACATGTTAATAATATGTGGAAATAGCCCAAGGATTAACACTATTTTACTGGGTAAGGAAATTTCCAAAGCCAGACAATAATAACCCATGAGCAGAGATCATGTTTCTCTTATTTATTGCATTATTCCTAGTACAGTATGGGTACAGAGGAGATGTTTAAGAATTATTTTTTAAGTAAATGAATGTCTATGAACTATTAAAGAAGGAATAAGAGAGACTGAATTTCAGATTTTGCTAACCCTGGTAACTTGGCACTTCTAAAGAACTCCAGTCCAGGAGTCTGAAGACTGGACCCAAGCACTGAGGACCCAGGACCTCAATTGTCCTCTACTCCAATTTTCCACTCCAGGTGAGTATCGCCATGACCCTTAATATGTTGCTCTAAATTTCCTTCTAAAACAAAAGCATTTGTCTCTGTGCTTTAACCACCTAGATTTGAAACACCTGGGTCATTCATCCTACAGTTATTCCCTATAAGAAATACTCAGACAATTAGCAGCAGGACTTACTCTGAAAGACCCTCTTTAAAAGTCTGCTTGCAGATTTTTATAGTCAGTGTGGGCCACTGAAGACCAATTAGATGTCATTGGCATAGAAACTACAATTTGGGGAACTTAACAGTTAATTTGAATTTGTAATTTGATTCGTGCACCAGAGTTTTCTTTTGTTCAGACTGTTTATAGGCTTAATGAGCTAAATGTCATGCACATTTGTAATAAATATCCTTATTGGTCCCTTTTGGGAATGAGAGGCACTCCTTGGTCTTTATGAATGACAGGTTACTGTTTTGCCTTATTGCTTAACTTCATGTAGTAAAATAAAGCAGACAAAGCTTGAAGAACAACAACAACAACAAAAAAAGGTTTCCCTGCAGAGGAAAAGATGCTTAACATCACAAATCCTTGTGTGTGCTAAGTCGATTCATTCGTGTCCATCTCTGTGTGATGCTATAGACTGAAGCCTACCAGGCTCCTCTGTCCATGGGATTCTCCAGGCAAGAATACTGGAGTGGGTTTCCATGCTGTTCTCCAGGGGATCTTCCGGACCCCAGGGATCGAACCCATCTCTCTTATGTCTCCTGCATTGGCAGGCATGTTTTTTACTAGAGCAACCTGAATCCTTAGGGAAATGCAAATCAAAATCACAATCAGACACCACTTCACACATATTAGGAGGGGTGAAGAAGGAGGAGGAGGAGGGAGAGGTAGAAAGAGGAGATGAAGGAAGGGAGGAGGGGGGACAAGGCAGGGAAGAGGAAGGAGGAAAGGAGAAGAGGGAAGACGAGCAAGAGAAGGAGGTTTGGCAAAGATATGGAGAAATTGGAACCCTTGCACACTGATGATGGGGGTATAAAACACTGCAGTCACAAAAGACAAGCACTCTATGATTCCACTTTCATAAAGGTGCTGAGAGCAGTCAAATTCAGAAAGAAACAAAGTGACCCTGTGGTTGTCAGGGGCTGAGGGAAAGGGGAGTGGGGAATTAGTGTTTGATGACATACTGATGCAGGATGAAGAGAGTTCTGGAAACTGGTTGCACAATAATGTGAATGTACTTAACAACACTGAACCAAATGCTTAAAAATAATTCAGGTGGTAAATTTTATGTTAAGTGCACTTTATTACTATTTTTTAAAATTAAATGAGAAAAAATTTTACTCGATACACCTCAGGTGTGAAATCTCTGTGGCAAAACCTTTAGTCGTTGGCCTGACCTCAGGTAACTTAGCAGCTGCTGCTACTAAGTCTCTTCAGTTGTGTCTGACTCTGTGCGATCCCATAGACGGCAGCCCACCAGGCCCCTCCGTCCATGGGATTTTCCAGGCAAGAGTACTGGCGTGGGGTGCCATTGCCTCCTCCTCACAAAGTCTAAACCCCTTTTAAAAAGTTAATAGTGAAGTAACAGTGCCAATGGGAGGAATAACTTAAAGCAGAAACCAGCCTCCACCTTCCATCAGAATCACCTGGAGCTTGTTTAACCCCATCCCCAGAGTTTCTAACTTTACAAAACTGGTCTAGAAGGAGCACGGTGGGGAATTTCATTTCTAACAAGATCCCAGGTGACAAGGATGCTGCCGGTCTGAGAGCCAGACTCTGAGAACAGCTATCCTAAAGCTTGATTATAGAATGTTTCACATGCATCATCTCCAACAGCAAGAACTTTAAGAACTTTGAGAAACTCCTGCCAACAAGACCAAAAACGTGTTTGGAATTGCCTTCCCCTGCATTTAAGAACAAGTGTCCACAAAGGCAGCTCAGTACAGCAGTTACATACAGGATAACACAGGCTGGGGAGACAGATGGCCTGGTTTGAGATCCAACTCCAGCACTTACTAGCTGTGTGATGTGGGCAATTTACTCAGCCTCTCTGCTTCAGTGCCTTCAGGTGTGAGGTAAGAGGTACTAGCTCTTTCCCCTCTGGCAGTAAAACTGGAAATAGGTGGCTACCCAAATCAATGAGGAGTCTTCACTTTCCCATTTCCACACATACACATACACATTTTGCAAATCTACAAATAGAACACGCCCAGAGAGTTGCCTGCCCTGCAGAAGTTAAGGAGACATGTGTCTATTTTATTATTATTTACAGTAACCACCCCTACACTCCTACTTCTAGGCCTCTCTTGCCTTAAGGACTGCCAAATGGCCAAGAGATGTAGCTACACACTGAACACACTACCATGAAGATAAGCACAGTGACTCCCATCCCATGAGGATCCCCTATATCTTCCCCTTAAAAAAGGAAATGTCAGAATGTATGGAAAATATGAATGGGTTAGGGTCTAGAAACAAAAAAATCTAATTATCATCCAAGAGCAATTAAAACCCAAAGGTTCAGGCCCAGCTAGTTAGTAGTCCCAGTTACCAGAGGGAAAACTTTCTTACATCTCTCTGTGCTGTTTTTCATCTGTGTGTGTTTCCTCTCATCTCAGGGACCCCTGAGTGGTTTCAGGACCAAATGACTCCTAGGTAGAAGCACCTGCATCAAGACCTTTCACCTCTTCTCCAAAGGCTAAAGATCCGGATAAGACCCCACAGCCTTCAGTGACCTTATCCCCCAAGTGGTCCTCAAAGGTGAAAGCAGAAATATTCACAACAGGGAAAGGGGCTGTGATCAAATGCACACTCTATTCCAAGATGTATATCCCAGGCAAAAGCAAAACATGTTCAAGAACAGGGTCCCCATTCATTAAACAAAAAACAATAGTTTTTTTTACATACATGAAATTTGTTACAACTAGGTACCAGGACATGCAGTGTGAGCCACACAGGAAGAGAGAGAGGGATGAAAAGAAAGACATGGTCATAGATACAGGGATAGACAGAGCCCAGTGCAGCTGGAACCCAGGTGTCACCTAAGTTACATGAGAAATGGTGGGGACATCACTGGAAGATGGCAAAGACATCTAATGGCAGGGCACTAATTAGATAAAGGAAGCTGTTCATAAACTGCTTGCTTGTTTGCACCCTTGTGGGGAAAGGGTGCAAATTAGTTTAGAACTGGAAATCCTGAGCTGTACTAGGGAAGCCCGCTAAAAATGGAATGTAGGGATCCAGTTCGTTCTCCGTTTGGGTGGCGACTCCCCCGGGGCAATCTGGGTTTTTAACCTCCCTGCCTCCTGCTCCCCGGGCTCCAGGGCCCTGAAGGATGCTGGAGCAGCGAGAGGCCAGGCTGGGAAATCCTGCGCTCCGGATACCAGGTTTTTGCGTCCCGCTCCTACGCCCAGGACTTCCCCTGACTCCTCACTCCTCACTCCTCAAGCCCAGGCGCAGGCGGGGACCACGCGGCCAGAGTGGGGAGGCTCCACCAGCTGCCTGGGCGCCCGCGGAAAATGCTCCCTCGCCCCGACTTTCCCCTTGGTCACTGAAAGGTGCCTGCGGAGGGCGGGTCACAGCTCAGACGGGGCGCTCACCTGAGAAACAAGAGGGAGCAGAAGTTCGAGTGCAGCAGCGGGTTGGGATTCACCTCCGGGTACACCAAGTGCATCTTGCTAGCGGCCACAGGCGAGGGCGCGGGGACCGGCGAGGGCTCCGGCGTGGGCTCCGGGGCCGCCGTGGACTGGGGCTCCGGCGTGGACTCCGGCGTGGGCTCCGAGGCCGGCGTGGGCTCCGGGGCCGGCGTGGACTGTGGCGCGGGCGCCGCTTTGGCAGGGGAGTTGCTCGGACTGCTCATGGTGGCGCCGACGGGGGTGCTGGAGGCTCAACCACAGTGCCAGTCCGCTAGGCGGTATACCAGAACCACCTGCTTCTGGAAATGGAGCGTCAGCTCTTGCCTGGTCCCAGCCTTCTGGACCACCCTCTAGGCGCCTCTGCCACCACCGCCTGGAGCCCTGAGTCGGGAGCGGTGTGGACAGCGGGACGAAGGGGTGGCCAGACAGGAGCCACACGCAGGTACGCGGAGAGGATGCTGGCGCAGCTGATGGAGGCGGGTAGGACGGTGCTGCACTCGGAGTCCTGCAACCAGGGCGCCAGCGTTCAGGCACCTGGCTGCAAACTCTGCCAAAGTGAGAGCTATGAGCCCAGGCACCCACCCCCAAGGTGGAAAAAGGAGGTACCAACTCTATCAGCCGCATCTGCTCAGAAATGCCCGTCAGCTGTGGAGAGACCAGGAGAGAGCTGGCCGAAAGAGATAGCACCCCGCCTTCTGGGCACTCTGCCCTCATCAGGACCAAACAAGGGCGCTGGAAGTTCTCCAACTGTAATGGAGCAGGACCCTATGGGGCCTTCCTGGGATGGAGCACACCACCTCATGCCCTCTTCCTGCTTCCCTTTTGTAGAAAAGATTTAGTCTCCCAGATCTCCTCTGAATTACAAGAGGTGGCTCAATAATTGATGATTAGGGCTACCTTGGTGGCTCAGTGGTAAAGAATCTGCCTGCTAATGCAGAAAACACAGGTTGGATCCCTGGTCGGGGAAGATCTATATGCCTTGAAGTAACTAACCCTGTGGGCCACAACTTGAACCTATGCTCTAGAATCTGGGAGCAGCAACTATTGAACCCACCTGCCACAGCTATTGAAACTTACATGCCCTAGAGCCCATGCTCTACAACAAAAGAAGCCAGTGCAATGAGAAGTCTGCTCAACTGCAATCAAGAATAGCCCTCTGCTCATTGCAATTAGAGAAAAGCCTGTGCAGCAGTGAAGACCCAGCATAACCAAAAAGAAATAAAACTATTTTTTAAAAAAGACTGAAAGAATATGAACATGTAATTTAAAAACAAAATTAAACACTAGATAAGCCATGCAACAGTCACAGAATCCATAGTTCCTCCCTGAAGGACATATTAATAAATAACAATATCAAATGTACATTCCTGAGTTATTCTGCAGATACTAAAACCCCCACCAGATGGAATAAATTAACTGTATGATGGCCACAAGCAGGGAGCCCCCACACCAGCTAGAGCCTAAGGACTGATGATATAAAACCCTGTGACACCACCCTGTTACCTCACCATCAACCAAGCAGAAAATAATGCAACAGTTGATCACATACACTGGACTTTCTCCTTCACCTTCCCTTTTAAGATTATCCCCTGAAGTCCATCAGAGAGTTCTGGTCTTTATAGCATGAGCTGCCTGTACTCTTTGCTTAATCTTTTCAATAAGCCTTTCTCTGCTTCAACTCCAACATTTTGGTTTGTTTGGCCTCACTTTACCTCAAGCACAGGAACTTGGGTTGGACAACACAACTGGTGCCTAAGCATTTGACTTCCACCAACAGCAGGATTTAGCCCAGATTGTGTATGTAGAGCTGCAAGACCTAAGGAAAGGAAACGGAAGATTAGAAGAGCTTGAACGATTTTAGAAGATGACTGAATGCTGTTATTGGAGATAGGCTTTTGGCATCTCACATGTTGATCTGTGCATGGGGCCTCTGTAAGCTTTTAGCTGCCCTCTTAGATTGGGAAAGGGGATTATGGGGAGAAAAAGACTGCTTTATGATTTCTTTAATCATGTGCTCAGGGCCTAGCAGAATAACAGTGGCATATGTTATAGAACACAGGTATGTGCATTTCTGGGGAACTTCCATCATTTTTAACTCTAACAATGCCCCATTCAAGAAGGTATTATTATCCCTATTTGACAAAAATGAGAAAGAGGAGGCTCAAGGACAGCACTTCTCCAAAGTCATAGAATCAGTAAATGACTAATCCTCACTTGGACTCAAGTCCAAGTCTAGTGTGGTCTGTCTCACTGGTGGATGGTCACTGTGTGAGGAAGGTGCCTAGAGTGCACTGTTTTGAATGAATGAATGACAGTAGGGCTGAATGAACAAAATCGTGGACGCCCACTCAGAAGTCTAGTTATTTGTGTGGCCATCTTCCCAGCTCAGCAGTTTCCCTTCCCTTCCACCCTAAAAGAAGGAGATCAAAGTTTGTGGTGCTTATAATAGGATCACTTTATTATGCTCATGTACCTTGGCTAAAATAGTATGATTAATTAAGGCTTTTGGCTTCATTGGGAAGATCCCCTGGTGTAGGAAATGGCAACCCCCTCCAGTATTCTTGCCTGAAGAATCCCATGGAGAGAGGAGAATTTCTGGCTACAGTCCATGGGTCACAAAGAGTTGGATATGACTAAGCAACTTAGCAAGCACACAGGCAAGTTATAAACTGGTGTACAATAATATGGTTACAGTTGACAATACTGAACTGTGTACATTGGGCTTTCTAAAAGAGTAGATCTTGGATCTTTTCACCATAAAAAAAGAAAAAAATGGTTAATTTATGCATTGGGGGCCACAATGATTAATTTGATTGTGCTGAAAAGACCCTGATGCTAGGAAAGATTAAAGGCAAAAGGAGCAAATGGGGCAGTGGAGGATGAGATGGTTAGATAGCATCACTGACTCAATGGACATGAATTTTAGCAAACTCCAGTAGATAGTGCAGGATGGGGGAGCCTGGTGTGTTGGAGTCCATGGGGTCAAAAATTGTCGGACAGGATTTAGCAATTGAACAGGAACAATATGTGTATTAAGTCATCGGGGCTTCCCAGCTGGCACAGTGGTAAAGAATCTTTCTGTCAATGCAGGAGACTCAGGAAACATTGGCTCAATCTCTGGGGAAGATTCCCTGGAGGAGGAAATGGCAACTCAGTCCAGTATTTTTGCCTGGAGAATCCCATAGACAGAGGAGCCTGGTGGACTACAGTCCATAGCATCAAAAGAGTCAGACACGATTCAGCACACATGCACTGTCAAGTCATCAGGTTGTACATTTTAAACATAAACTATTATTGATTGTCAGTTATACCTCAATAAACCTGGAGGGGAAATGGCTTTTAAAGAAAGCATTAATGTATTAATATTTTTTTAATATGGCAAAATATTGACAATTTTCTATTGATGGGCATGATAGGAGTTTATTATACTATTTTCTTGATATTTCATGCATGTTTGAAATTTTCTGTCACAAAAAAGAAAATGATTAGAGCTGAAAAATATAATTTTTCAATTACCTACCTTTCTTGCATTAGCTCTTTCTCAGATAAGGCAGTCTACAATGTATGTAACCAGACCTACCTGATTTACAGTTCTCTTTTACATTACCTACCTTTTCCAGTACTGTAAACACTCAGCTACTAGTTCTCCTTCAAAGATGAAAGAATTGCTTGCTGAGGTTGGCAATTTAGTGACTTCCATGTCAGACTGCTGCAGACTGTTCTCTTCAGTCCCCACAACTATCTCAGGATGATAACTGTGTGTGTGTGCTAAGTTGCTTCAGTCGTGTTCAACTCTTTGCAAACCTATGGACCATAGCTTGCCAGGCTCCTCTGTCCATGTGATTCTCTAGGCAAGAAGACTTGAGTGGGTTGCCATTTCTTTCTCCAGGAGATCTTCCTGACCCAGGGATTGAATCTGCATCTTTTATATCTCCTGGATTGGCATGTAGCATTAGCACCACCCGGGAAGCTTAGTCATCTCCAAACTGCCAAATACACTCAGTCCCTTCAGTTTCTGCTGTCTTTATTTTTTGAAACTTCTTAGCATTCTTTTATGAACAATAATGAATATAATATTTGTAAAACATACTGAAAATCAGTGTTGATTTGTACAAAGAAGGTTGGATATGAAGCCAGGGGACCAGAGCTCTAGATGCTTCACTTCTTACCTAAACTTTCTGACTAACCACTCAGGTCTACATAGGAAATTCCTACCTGCACTATGTCCTATAAAGTTAATGGGAGCCTCACAATTTGTGAATGTACTTTGTAAAATCTAAAAAGACAACATACAAAAAGTTGTGTTTTTTTTTAATTCATTCAACAAATATTTAGTGAATGCTTTATAGGTGCATGACCACTAAGCCAGGCATAGAATGTACAAACATAGGGAAGATGTCATAAGGTCTCTATATGTACTTGTTTCTCGATCTTAAATGGTTCAGTACTATAACTAAAAAGACATTAACAAGTGTTGAAGAGGATATGGAGAAACTAGAACCTTCTACATTGCTGGCAGAAATGTAAAATGGTACAGCTACAAAGTTTCCATATAAACCAGCAATTCTACTCCTAGATATCTACCCAAGATAAATGAAACATATGTCCACATAATAATGTACATACAAATGTCATAACAGCACTATTCATAAAAGTAAAAAATGAGTTGCGGGTGGAGGGAATCAAGGGTACATCAACTGATAAAAGAAACATGGTATTATAGGCAGTGGGGTATTATCTGGCATTTTATAAAATAGATAGACATACTGATGCAAGCTACAGCATGGGTAAACATTGAAAATATGCTGAGTTAATGCAGCCAGACATTGACTCAAGTGAGGATAATGAGACAGCATCTAAGGAGAGATTTAATCTTGCTGAACTTGATGATTCATTCCCAGATAAACTCCAGGGACACATGATGAAAATTGTAACTGTGTAAACTATAAATTATTAATGGCTCATAGCACCTCCATCAAATAGTCAAAGCATAAAGTGTTAAATCTGCAGGAAGTATAAAATCAGTACTAAACTAGTTCAACTAAGATAGTGCTGGTCCTCAAGCATTTTTCTATCAAGACATATACGATAAAAGGCATTCACAATCTACATGCTCCAGTGAGTATTCACAGTTCTGAATATAATGACAATCTCTTTGTCACTCTACCTTCTAGTACCAAAGACTGTTCAAATTATTGCACAATTGCACTAATTTCACACAATAGCAAAGTAATGCTCAAAATTCTCCAAGCTAGGCTTCAACAGTATGTTAATCGAGAACTTCCAGATGCTCAAGCTGGACTTAGAAAAGGCAGAGGAACCAGAGATCAAATTGCCAACACCCTTTGGATCATAGAAAAAGCAAGGGAATTCCAGAAAAACAGCTACTTCTTATTCATTGACCTTTGACTGTATGGATCACAACAAACTGGAAAATTCTGAAAGAGATGGGAATACCAGCTCACCTTACCTGCTTCCTGAGAAACCTGTATGCAAGTCAAGAAGCAACAGTTAGAACTGGACATGGAACAGTGGACAGGTTCCAAATTGGGAAAGGATTACCTTAAGGCTGTATATTGTCACTCTGCTTATTTAACTTACATGCAGTGTACATCATGCGAAATTCTGGGCTGGATGAAGCATACCATGGAGTGAAAATAGTCAAGAGAAATATCAATAACTTCACATATGCAGATGACACCACCCTTATGGCAGAAAATGAAGAGGAACTGAGGAGCCTCTTGATGAAAGTGAAAGAGAAGAGTGAAAAAGCTGGCTTAAAAGTCAACATTCACAAAACAAAGATCAGGGCATCTGGTGCCATCACTTCATGGCAAACAGATGGGGATACAATGGAGACAGTGACAGAATTTATTTTCTTGGGCACTAAAATCACTGCAGATGGTGATTGCAGCCACAAATTTAAAAGATGCTTGCTCCTTGGAAGAAAAGTTATGATAAATCTATACAGCATATTAAAAAGCAGAGACATTATTTTGTCAACAAAGGTCCATTTAGTCAAATCTAAGATTTTTCCAGTAGTCGTGTATGGATGTGAAAGTTGGACCATAAAGAAAGCTAAGCGTCAAAGAATTGATGCTTTTGAACTGTGGTACTATGAAAGATTCTTGAGAGTCCCTTGGACTGCAAGGTGATCAAACCAGTCCATCCTAAAGGAAATCAGTCCTGAATATTCATTGGAAAGACTGACGCTGAAGCTGAAGCTTCAATACTTTGGACACCTGATGGGAAGAACTGATTCACTGGAAAAGACCCCGGTGCCAGAAAAGATTGCAGGCAGGAGGAAAAAGGGACAACAGAGAATGAGATTGTTGGATGGCATCACCAACTCAATGAACATGAGTTTGAGCAAGCTCCAGGAGATGATGAAGGACAGGGAAGCCTGGTCTGCTGCAGTCCATGGGATCACAAAGAGTTGGACACAGTTGACTGACTGAATAACTTCTAGTAACATATCCTCCTCTCGAACCTCATAAGTGGACACCCAAATTAAATCTAGCCAATCATAATATCCCATGTCTGTATCCAAAGGGTTTGGGACAGATATAATCTCGGATATAACTCTATGCCAGGCCAACTGGCATTCTTCCTTGAGAAGTTTTGTTGCTGTCCTTGGTTGTTCTTGTTTGGCTGCACCAGGAAGATGGCTTCCCAGGTGGCGCTAGTGGTGAAGAACCCTCCTGCCAATGCAGGAGATGTAAGAGACTTGACTTCCATCCCTGGGTCAGGAAGATCCCCTGGAGTAGGGCATGGCAATCTACTCCAGTATTCTTGCCTGGAGAATTCCATAGACAGAGGAGTCTGGTGGGCTATGGTCCATAGGGTTGCAAAAAGTCAGACACAACTGAAGTGTCTTTGTAGGCATGCATGCACAGAAAGGGAAAAACTTCACTTTCTTTTCTGATGAGGGAGTTGTAAGGGTATGACCCATAACTGCTGGTGGCCATGTCTCCCATTTACATGGATGGGCTGGAAAATACAAACAGATACTGAAAGGTCATACAATCAACAACTATTTATTAAACACCTACTGTGTGTAAAGACTGAATCAGGAGTTAAAGACACATAAGTGAATAGGATGAGTGGTGTAGAGTCTTAGTGGCATCAAGTCTCTGGGGCTCCTGAGACTTAAAGGATCCCTCCTTGGATGGTGTGACCTGCTGGAGCAGAAGCTGTCACTTTCCAACTCAAGTCCTCTGACTCTTCTCCAGGACTAAAGAGTTCACTGCTTATCTGCAACTCTCTGCTGAAGGGCCTTTTTCCAGCTGCCGGAGCACAGTGGGGTCATATGCAAGATGAGGAAAAACCCCTGGATTCCAACCTCAATCAGTGATGGATGGGGAGTGGGTAGATAAATGCTCCTGTGCCTTTGCCTGTCAGTTGGAACAATTCTCTCCCTGAGTGACCCAGCAGGAAGGAGTCCAGTTGCCTGAGCATTTACTCACTTGTAACAGGACTTTATTGGCTTCCTTCCCTTCTCTGTCTCACTTCTCCACTCCCTCCAAGTGTTTTTCTAGGATCACTTCCAAATTAAACTACTTTCACTCAGATCCTTGTCTCAGGGTCTGTTTCCGGGGAACCCAAACTAAGATACCTACCAGAACCATCCTTCTAATTATTTAAAAAATATATTCACTCCTTGCACCCATAACAATCCTAACTAGTACTATGAATGCTGGGTTGTCCAATACAGTAAGGAGGATTGTGAAGAAATCAGATGCATCTGGCCCAATCTGAGGTGTGTTGTATGTATAAAATACATTATGCACTTCAAAGAGAGAAGAAAACCTTTTTCGTCTTACTAGTGATTTTTTATACTGATTACATGTTGAAACAATATTACTTTTGACATTACTTTTGGATATAAAAATATCTTACTAATATTACTTTCACTTGTTCATTTTAGATTTTAACATGACTACTACAAATTCTAAAATTACAGATGTTGGGAATTTCCTGGCAGTACAGTAGTTAGGACTCCACACTCTTATTGCCAAGGGCCTGGATTCAAACCCTGGTCAGGGAACCAAGATCCCATAAGCCAAGCAGCATGGCCAAAAAATAGACAGATAGATAAATAAGTAAAATTAAATAAAATTAAATTACAGAGGTGGCACATTTTATTTCTCTGGACACAAGATAGGTGGTAACTTTAGATAAGATGCAAGTGGGAAAGAGAAGCTGGCCTCTGCCTCAAAGATGGTGGTTTTGGTCAGAAAGCCTGAGGTGCCACCTCTTCAAATGAGCTGGTCTGCAAAGTGAAAAAGTGAGTGTTAGTTGCTCATTTGTGTCCACCTCTTTGCAACCCCATGGACTGTAGCCCACCAGACTCCTTTATCCATGGAATCCTGGTCCAGAAGTGTACATTTAACTCCATGTCATGTGTCCACAAAAAGTTCAGAATCAAAGTTTGCAGTATAACTTGTTTGTATCCCAAGATTCATTCTCCCCAAATTGAGAACAAATTCTAGACCAAAAGTTTCTAGCCTTTTCACTAACTCGTGTGTATGTGGACATCATTTATCATTTTTCAACAGCCAGAAGATGTAAGTCTTTACTATTAATCAGAACAACCAGGCAGAATATTTCTAGCACACATCTGTGTGTCCTATAGGATCACAACCTCTTTGTTATCCTCAAACAACTTTTCTTATTTTCAAATTTAGAATTTTATCCAGCAATTGACTATCAAGCATTGCCATCCATCTCTGCCTATCAGTCAACGTGTTCAGTTTCCATAAAAAATTATCTCTGTGTTGTGATGGCTCTTCTTTGTAGATCCATTTGGGCGTTTTATTACATTTTCCTGAATTCTTTAAAACAAACAAATAGAAAACACAATATGCTAACTTTAACAATGATGCAGCTAATGTAAATATGGGGAGAACAGGAAGTGGAAGAAAGGAGGTGCCTCTTCATCTGGTGAATGCATATTGAAAGAAGGTTGGTTCATTATATGTTTAATTTTGAGAGAAGAGGAATAAATTTTTTAAAATTTATGAAATTCCTATGTGTGCTTAGTCATTCAGTCGTGTCCAATTGTGACCCCATGGACTGTAGCCTGCCAGGCTCCTCTGTCCATGGGGATTCTCCAGGCAAGAATAATGGACTGGGTTGCCATTCCCTCCTCCAGGGGATCTACCCAACCCAGGGATTGAACCCAGGTCTCCCTCATGGCAGGCAGATTATTTACTGTCTGCACTAGCAGGGAAACCCAAAATATCTATAGTGGCCCTACTCATAATTAACCAAACTTGGAAGTAACCAATATATCCTTCAGTAGATGAATAGATAAATGAACTGATTTATCCAGGCAATGGAGTATTCAGTTCAGTTCAGTTCAGTCACTCAGTCGTGTCCAACTCTTGGCAACCCCACGAATTGCAGCACACCAGGCCTCCCTGTTCATCACCAAGTCCCAGAGTTCACTCAGACTCACGTCCATTGAGTCCGTGATGCCATCCAGCCACCTCATCCTCTGTTGTCCGCTTCTCCTCCTGCCCCCAATCCCTCCCAGCATCAGAGTCTTTTCCAATGAGTCAACTCTTCGCATGAGGTGGCCAAAGTACTGGAGTTTCAGCTTTAGCATCATTCCTTCCAAAGAAATCCCAGGGCTGATCTCCTTCAGAATGGACTGGTTGGATCTCCTTGCAGTCCAAGGGACTCTCAAGAGTCTTCTCCAACACCACAGTTCAAAAGCATCAATTCTTTGGCACTCAGCCTTCTTCACAGTCCAACTCTCACATCCATACATGACCACTGGAAAAACCATAGCCTTGACTAGACGGACCTTTGTTGGCAAAGTAATGTCTCTGCTTTTGAATATGCTATCTAGGTTGGTCATAACATTCCTTCCAAGGAGTAAGCGTCTTTTAATTTCATGACTGCAGTCACCATCTGCAGTGATTTTGGACGCCCCCAAAATACTCAGCGCTAAAGAGAAATGAGCTACCAAGTCATGAAATGACATGGAGGAAACTTAATGCTTACTACTAAGTGAAAGAAGTCTGAAAAGGCTACATAATATATAATGTAACTATATGACAAAAAGACAAGACTATGAAGACTGTAAAAAGCTCAGTGGTTGCCAGAGCGTGGAGGTGAGGGTAAAGGATGAAAAGGTGGAACATGGAGCATAGAGGTTTTATAGAATAATGAAAATAGTCTATATGATACCATTGTTAGGTAATTAGAATAGGAAAAAGGAGTCCAATATAGTGGTGGCTAAAAGACAAAGGAAGGAAAAAGCCTTCACAAATAGAACAAAGGAAGGTTCAAGAACCTCAGGTGAAGCAAAAGCCTGACTTGCCCAATTTACATAGGGCAGGCTCCTGGAAGAGGGGGTGGGGAGGAGAAAGAAACATATAAAAAGAGGAGCCAAAATTGAGCCCCCTGCTTCTCTGATCTTCTCTCTCTTCTGTGTCTTTTGGGTCAGCCTGCCCTCACACTTCAAGGATGTATTTTCCTTTGCTTGCCAAATAAAACTGAACTGTAACACTGTTGGCCTCAAGGTTTTGCTGCAGTGAGACAGAACTGAGGAAATTACAAACTCTCCCGACATATATGGTGATATTTCTTGGATTTAACCTGGCTGAAACAACCTTGGCTCAGCCCAGAAGCCAAGCACAACAGAAGCCCAATTTGGGGAAAGCTCTCATGGTGGAAGATGAATGTGAAGAAAACCCAGTACAGTGAGAGTGACAAGAACCCAAGCATGCTGGAAACCAGGACAGCAAAAACAAATTCGGCAGAAAGCTCACATGGGTCAGTCTCAGATTCCAGGAAACCTGTTGGACTATAAAGTCCTCACCCCTATGGCAGGAAGGACATATGGCTAACAAAATCTTAATTTCGTCACAATCTCTCATTTCTTATTTCCTCAAATCCCCTGTGAACAGGCAAGTGGCAGTGAGTGCAATCAAGGGACTCTGGAGAGGCTACTCCCCATTGTGTCCCAAAGGCTCCACTATCCTCTGCACTCTAGTAGCTTTGCCCAAGTGGGTGGGGGTTCTTCTGTCCTTAATCTTATTTATGCCAAGGATCAGGCCAATGAAAACTGTGAGCACAGATCAGGTCTTTAGCAGATTTTCTGGCAGGTTATGAAAGGGATTCCTCAACACGTTTTCCCTACTGTTTTTTTCCTCCCATCCTTTAGCTCCTCTCTCTATCTATGCCACTGATTACAAAGTACTGGGCAGGTCATCATCTTTCCACTTCTGAAAGTTGTGCTTGAAACCATTTATTTAAGATTGGGACTCAAACCCATGTGGCAGGGACTCTGCTATGCTTATTCACTCAGTCATATCTGACTGGTAGTTTAGCCTGGCCAAAACCCATGGTGCCTGGTTTTAGGCTAATGAAGCTCAGGCTCTTGATGTCTCATTGCAAAAAAAATTCAGTGAGAGATAAGCAATGGATAAGAGGTGGATTTGTTGGGATTTCAAGAGAAGCACACTCCAAGAGTGTGGGCCATCACAGAGTGGAGAGCAGCGGCCATGGAATGTGGTGTGGTTTTCCCAAGCTGGGTTATTGCATAGGCTAAGGAGTGGGAGGATAATTCCAACAATTGGGGAATCACCCACTCCTCAGTCTTTTGACAGTGTCTTGGAACTGTCCCGGCACCTCTGGGTGTCATTTAGCTTGCAGATTAAGGATCAAGGTTTAGTTGAATTTGACTTGTCATCTTGGACCCATTTGATTTTAATTGGCTTACGTTATGTCCTTGGGCTCTGTCATTCTTTCAAAGTCCACTCCTTGGGCTATGCCCCCTTCCCTGTTTCATGCTCTTTTCCTGGCCCTGTCTGGGCCCACAATGTTGCTTCTACAATCTTCCGGAAGAACAACCAGGAAATAGCTGGCCCTTGGGAGGGAAATACTGTACAATAGCCAATCCCTCTAGATATTCAGGCCTTCATCTTCCATGTTTCCTATATGTGCAACATCAGCATTTCTCAGTGAACCCTCTAAGGTATGCGACGGTTGCACAATGCCTGCCAGAAGTCCATCTGTTGGTGGCATCCCTTCAAGGGCAATTGGGCTTCTAGGGATAGTGTTTGCCACTTTGGGAGTTAGCCCTGCAGGCCCTTTGGGCCTAAACCCTGACCACCCATCTCCTAAAGTTACAAACATACCCCCATATCAAATCTCCACTCCACTTTTATAGAACATCTGGTCTGTTGCCTCTTATCAATTTGTTCTTAAGCCACTTACTAACTCCTACAACCAAGACCCTGACTCCTGGTAGGCAACACACTCTTCAAGAAAAACATTCAGATCCTCAGTTCAGTTCAGTCACTCAGTCGTGTCCGACTCTTTGCGACCCCATGAATCAGAGCACACCAGGCCTCCCTGCCCATCAACATCTCCCAGAGTTCACTCAAACTCACTTCCATTGAGTCGGTGATGCCATCCAGCCATATCATCCTCTGTCATCCCCTTTTCCGCCTGCCCCCAATCCCTCCCAGCATCAGAGTCTTCCAATGAGTCAACTCTTCACATGAGGTGGCCAAAGTACTGGAGTTTCAGCTTTAGCATCATTCCTTCCAAAGAAATCCTAGGGCTGAACTCCTTTAGAATGGACTGGTTGGATCTCCTTGCAGTCCAAGGGACTCTCAACAGTCTTCTCCAATACCACAGTTCAAAAGCATCAATTCTTCTGTGCTCAGCTTTCTTTCTTTTTTTTTTTTTAATTTTTTTTAAATTTACAATATTGTATTGGTTTTGCCATATATCAAAATGAATCCACCAGAGGTATATATGTGTTCTCCAACTCTCGCATCCATACATGACCACTGGCAAAACCATAGCCTTGACTAAATGGATCCTTGTTGGCAAAGTAATGTCTCTGTTTTTTTAATATGCTATCTAGGTTGGTCATAACTTGCAAGGAGTAAGCGTCTTTTAATTCCATGGCTGCAGTCATCATCTGCAGTGATTTTGGAGCCCAAAAGATAAAGTCTGACACTGTTTCCACTGTTTCCCCAACTATTTGCCATGAAGTGATGGGACCAGATGCCATGATCTTCGTTTTCTGAATGTTGAGCTTTAAGCCAACTTTTTCACTCTCCTCTTTCACTTTCACCAAGAGGCTTTTTAGTTCCTCTTCACTTTCTGCCATAAGGGTGGTTTCATCTGTGTATCTGAGGTTATTATTATTTCTCCAGGCAATCTTGATTCCAGCTTGTGCTTCTTCCAGCCCAGCATTTCTCATGATGTACTCTGCATAGAAGTTAAATGAGCAGGGTGACAATATACCGGTTTGACGTACTCCTTTTGCTATTTGGAACCAGTCTGTTGTTCCATGTCCAATTCTAACTGTTGCTTTCTGACTTGCATACAGATTTCTCAAGAGGCAGATCATGTGTTCTGGTATTCCCATCTCGTTCAGAATTTTCCACAGTTTATTGTGATCCACACAGTCAAAGGCTTTGGCATAGTCAATAAAGCAAAAATAGATGTTTTTCTGGAACTCTTGCTTTTTCAATGATCCAGCGGATTTTGGCAATTTGATCTCTGGTTCCTCTGCCTTTTCTAAAACCAGCTTGAACATCTGGAAGTTCACAGTTCACATATTGCTGAAGCCTGGCTTGGAGAATTTTGAGCATTACTTTACTAGCGTGTGAGATGAGTGCAATTGTGCAGTAGTTTGAGCATTCTTTGGCATTGCCTTTCTTTGGGATTGGAATGAAAGCTGACCTTTTCCAGTCCAGTGGCCACTGCTGACTTCTCCAAATTTGCTGGCATATTGAATGCAGCACTTTCACAGCATCATCTTTCAGGATTTGAAATAGCTCAACTGAAATTCCATCACCTCCACTAGCTTTGTTCATAGTTGATGCTTTCTAAGGCCCACTTGACTTCACATTCCAGGATATCTGACTCTAGATGAATGATCACACCATTGTGATTATCTGTGTTGTGAAGATCTTTTCTGTACAGTTCTTCTGTGTATTCTTGCCATCTCTTCTTAATATCTTCTGCTTCTGTTAGGTCCCTACCATTTCTGTCCTTTATCGAGCCCATCTTTGCATGAAATGTTCCCTTGGTATCTCTAATTTTCTTGAAGAGATCTCTAGTCTTTCCCATTCTGTTGTTTTCCTCTATTTATTTGCATTGATCGCTGAGGAAGGCTTTCTTATCTCTTCTTGCTATTCTTTGGAACTCTGCATTCAAGTTGGTGTATCTTTCCTTTTATGCTTTGCTTTTCGCTTCTCTTCTTGTCACAGCTATTTGTAAGGCCTCCCCAGACAGCCATTTTGCTTTTTTGCATTTCTTTCCCATGGAGATGGTCTTGATCCCTGTCTCCTGTACAATGTCATGAACCTCACTCCATAGTTCATTAGATCTATCTATCTAATCAGATCTAGGCCTTTAAATCTATTTCTCACTTCCACTGTATAATCATAAGGGATTTGATTTAGGTCATACCTGAATGGTCTAGTGGTTTTCCCTTTCTTCAATTTAAGTCTCAATTTGGCAATAAGCTCCTCATGATCTGAGCCACAGTCAGCTCCCAGTCTTGTTTTTGCTGACTGTATAGAGCATCTCCATCTTTGGCTGCAAAGAATATAATGAATCTGATTTTGGTGTTGACCATCTGGTGATGTCCATGTGTAGAGTCTTCTCTTGTGTTGTTGGAAGAGGGTGTTTGCTATGACCAGTGCATTCTCTTGGCAAAACTCTATTAGCCTTTGCCCTGCTTCATTCCGTATTCCAAGGCCAAATTTGCCTGTTACTCCAGGTGTTTCTTGACTTCCTACTTTTGCATTCCAGTCCCCTATAATGAAAAGGACATCTTTTTTGGGTGTTAGTTCTAAAAGGTCTTGTAGGTCTTCATAGAACCATTCAACTTCAGCTTCTTCAGTGTTACTGGTTGGACATAGACTTGGATTACTGTGATAGTGAATGGTTTGCCTTGGAAATGAACAGAGATCATTCTGTCATTTTTGGGATTGCATCCAAGTACTGCATTCCAGACTCTTTTTTTGACCATGATGGCTACTCCATTTCTTCTGAGGGATTCCTGCCATAGTAGTAGATATAATGGTCATTTGAGTTAAATTCACCTATTCAAGTCCATTTTAGTTCGCTGATTCATAAAATGTCGAAGTTGACTCTTGCCATCTCCTGTTTGACCACTTCCAATTTGCCTTGATTCATGGACCTAACATTCCAGGATCCTATGCAATATTGCCCTTTATAGCATTGGACCTTGCTTCTATCACCAGTCACATCCACAAATGGGTATTGTTTTTGTTTTGGCTCCATCCCTTTATTCTTTCTGGAGTTATTTCTCCACTGATCTCCAGTAGCATATTGGTCACCGTCTGTCCTGGGGAGTTCCTCTTTCAGTATCTTTTCATTTTGCCTTTTCATACTGTTCATGGGGTTCTCAAGG
Source organism: Bubalus kerabau (assembly GCF_029407905.1). Lineage (NCBI taxonomy): Eukaryota > Metazoa > Chordata > Mammalia > Artiodactyla > Bovidae > Bubalus > Bubalus kerabau. The sequence goes on from NC_073635.1 coordinate 74,640,156, forward strand.
CAAGAATACTGAATTGGTTTGCCATTCCCTTCTCTAGTGGACCACATTCTGTCAGACCTCTCCACCATGACCCGCCTGTCTTGGGTGGCCCCACAGGGTATGGCTTAGTTTCATTGATTTAGACAAGGCTGTGGTCCTAGTGTGATTAGATTGACTAGTTTTCTTTGAGTATGGTTTCTCAAAGAAAGAGCTGGAGAGTCCTCAGAATGGCTACAATCTCTCTCTGGGGGATCCTTGTCCTGGCGAGGGGGAATTTGGAGTTGGCTAATACCCCTACTAATCCCTGTTATCAGCATATTGATGCTGCTTATGATTGCTCCATGTATTACTGATTGTCTAACCTGTTTTGCCTCTGCCCAGGTCAACAAGCTACAACATGCAGTGCCAGTTCAACAGGGATATATATATATATATCTATATCTACACCTGACCATGGAAAATATCACTCACCCTAAGATCAGTTTAGTCAGTCAGTTCAGTCACTCAGTCATATTCAACTCTTTCCAACACCACTGTAAGGACTCTGAGGCTTGAGACCAACAAGATGGGGAGGCCCAATGCCCCTCACCATCCCAGTTCAGCAGGAAGTAGCCAGAGAGTCCTTGATACCCCAATTCCCAAAGAATTGGGCCTCCCATCTCTTGAGTGGGGAATGTTAGGTAGTTAGAAAAGGAAAAAGGAGTCCAAAATAGTGGTGGCTAAAAGACAAAGAAAGGGAAAAGCCCACATAAATAGAACAAAGGAAGGTCCGAGAACCAGAGTGAGAACCTCAGGTGGAATCAAACAGCCTTCCTGGCTCACCCAATTTACACAGGACAAGCTCAGGGGGAGGAGAAAAAAACATATAAAACGAAGAGTCAAAATAGAGCCCTTCACTGCTCTACTCTCTCTTCTCTTCACGTCTTTTGGGTTGGCCTGCTTCATGCTTTGAGGATGTATTTTCCTTTGCTTGCCAAATAAAACTGAGCTGTAACACTAGTCCATCCATTGCTTCAAATTTTTGCTGCAGTGAGACAGAACCAAGGAAATTACAAACTCCCCCAACACCATAATGACAGAAATGTCATTGTACATTTGTCCAAAATTGTAGAACTAACACAAAATACCAAGAGTGAACCCTAATGTAAACTATGGACTTTGGGTGACATGACGGGTCAATGTAGATTCATCTGTTGCAGCCAGTGTATCATCTGGTGGGGACTTTGGTGGTTGGGAGGCTGTGGATTGTGAGGGAAGGGAACATATGAGAAATGTCTGAAATTGACCCATTCAATTAAATAAAAGAAAAAAAAAAAAAACAATGAAATACTGGTAAGATATTGGTGAAAATTATATATCCAAATGGTGAAATAACACAATAGAGAAAATGGAGAGTTCTTTCAAGTTATAGACCAAGATTCATAGTCCATTAATCCCTTAGAGAATTTCACAGGCTTTCATACCACCTCACACAGATACAGCTTTCTCCAATTCAATGAGGAAAATTAGAAGGCCAGACTTAGCCTTTCTATAAGTAATTTATAGAACACTACTAAAGTTATCATTATAATCTCCTTCGCATCCCTTACAAATCACCATTAGCAGGTCCATTTTTAATTGATAAAAATATTTTTTTGTGTTTATTAAATGTGACTTTCATTTAACTGAAAGAAATATAATTTAAGGTAAGAAATACATTTGAAAATTAACTTGCAATGCATATTATTAATATTTAATCTCTATTTTAGATACTTCTAGATCTATTATATATTCAGGGGTTAAAAAAGCTGAAGCACTCTTCCCGAGCATAAAGAATTTTAAAATTCTTTTTTGATTCTGCATAAGAGACTTACCTTCATTCCTTTTAAATAGAATATTTTCAACTGCACTCTCAAAGAAGCTGCAGGAATAAAAGTAGAAAATTGCATGTAAATGAAATGTATGTTTCCTACCCTTACAGAGCTTACAATTTTTACTATGTGTGCAATTACTAATGACAAATGTTTGGCATCATTACTGACAGGTAGTATTGTGCCATGTAGTACAATATGCTTAGGACTTAATGAAACATAGATGTAGGGATTTATGGATTTACTTACACACTTCGAATAGATATGATTTAACTTTTTAAATTTTCATGACAATTTTTAATATATTTTCCATCTCTTCACTTTTCTAAAAATATTTTATTTAAACTGCCTTGTAAAGTAAGTTTTAATAGGCTTTAAAATAAAGATATGAGGATTTCTGCTAGGAATAAAAATGATGACTTTGGGCATATAATTTTAGCAACTTAGATGCCTCTGGGTCACAGTTGTCTTCTGTGAGACTGAAATTATCCAAAGAATGATAGCTGAAGAAGTAGATATTATCGGAAGACACTTTGGTTTGCTAATGGCTTAATGAAGTGAAGTGTTAGTTTCTTAGTCATGTCTGACTCTTTTCAACCCCATGGACCCACCAGGCTCCTCTGTCCATGGGGTTCTCCAGGAAAGAATACTGGAGTGGGCTGCCATTTCCTTTTCCAAGGGATCTTCCTGACCCAGGGGTTGAACCCAGGTTTCCTTCATTGCAGGCGAATGCTTTACCTCTGAGCCACTGGAATATGAAAAGTGAAAGTGAAAGTTGATCAGTTGTGTCTGACTCTTTGTGACCCCATGGACTATATGCATTTCTTTTAGTCCCCCAGTCCAAGGAATTCTCCAGGTAAGAATACTGGAATGGCGAGCCTTTCCCTTCTCCAAGGGTTCTTCCTAACCCAGGGATTGAACCCAGGTCTCCTGAATTGCAGGCAGGTTCTTTACCATCTGAGCCACCAGGGAAGTCCATGAGCCACCAGGGTGTTCCTAAACTTTTAGTAAATTGCCCTCTTCTTTTAACATTAAATATATCAAGGATGCTAAAAATACCCCAATTTTAAATTTTATTATATATATAAATCCCAGATTATATAAGATCCTGATAGTTTTTCTACTCATTGAAGAATTTTTCTTAAATAAGATTTAAGAAAGAAAAAAGTGAAAGAGAACAAAAGACATAAAGAGATAGAAGCCAAAGACTGAGGCCTGAGGCCAACATTCACAGGTAGAGACTCATCCAAGGAGTCTGAGGTGAAAGAGAACGTGCTGTCACAGAGGTGAAGAGTTTGTTTCTAAAAGGTGAAGCTGGAGTCCATGCTTCTGAGTAAGATGAAGACAGAAGAGTGACAATGGGATTTGGCAAAGCAGAGGTTTTGGTGAGTTAATAAAAGCAGTATTTTAAAGAGAGACAGATTGTCATTTGCAGTCTCACTGCTCCAGGAACTAGAAAACATTTTAGAGGTTTCCTGGGGAATGGGGGGTTGTGCAGCATCTGGATCCCTAACTATGACCTAATAGGCTAGACCTTTAGAGGAAAAGTCGAAAGGATAAAACGATGGGCTTTTTGAACAGAATTCAAAACGCAAAGGGCCTTTCAAGAATTGGAAAAGCAATTACTTCAGGCCACTGCCCTGTGCCTCTCAGATTTAAGTAAACCTTGACCTTTGAAAAGGAAAGGAAAGGAAAATGAAGTTGATTGGTCATGTCTAACTCTTTGCAACCCCAAGGACTGTAGCTTACCAGGCTCCTCTGTTCATGGGATTGTCCAGGCAAGAGTACTGGAGTTGGTTGCCATTGCCTTCTCCAGGGGATCTTCCCGACCCAGGGATCAAACCTGAATCTCTCGCATTGCAGGCAGACGTTTTACCATCTGAGTCACCAGGGAAGTATGAATGTCAAGCTTGACCTTTACATTCATGAAATAAGGGGAATCGCCCCTGGGGTATTAGCTCAAAGACTGGGACTCCTCCCTGAAGAGACTGTTTATTTTTCAAAACAATTAGATTAAACTGAGCTGGAGGAAGCACAAGCTGGAATCAAGATTGCCCGGAGAAGTATCAGTAACCTCAGATATGCAGATGACACCAAAGTGATAAAGAACGAAAGAGTCTCTTGATGAAAGTGAAAGAGGAGAGTGAAAAAGTTGGCTTAAAGCTCAACATTCAGAAAACTAAGATCATGGCATCCGGTCCCATCACTTCATGGCAAATAGATGGGGAAACAGTAGAAACAGTTTTGGGAGTTTTTGAGCTCCCAAATTACTGCAGATGATGACTGCAGCCATGAAATTAAAAGAGGCTTACTCCTTGGAAGGAAATTTATGACCAACCTAGATAGCATATTGAAAAGCAGAGACATTACTTTACCAATAAAAGTCCATCTAGTCAAGGCCATGGTTTTTCCAGTGGTCATGTATGGATGTGAGAGTTGGACTGTGAAGAAAGCTGAGCACCGAAGAATTGATGCTTTTGAACTGTGGTGTTGGAGAAGACTCTTGAGAGTCCCTTGGATTGCAAGGAGATCCAGCCAGTCCATCCTAAAGGAAATCAGTCCTGTGTGTTCATTGGAAGGTCTGATGTTGAAGCTGAAACTCCAATACTTTGGCCACCTGATACAAAGAGCTGACCATTTAAAAAGACCCTGATGCTGGGTAAGATTGAGGGCAGAAGGAGAAGGGGAGACAGAGGATGAGATGGTTGGATGGCATCACCAACTCAACGGACCTGAGTTTGAGTGGGCTCTGGGAGTTGGTGTTCGACAGGGAGGCCTGGCGTGCTGCGGCTCATGGGGTCACAAAGAGTTGGACATGACTGAGTGACTAAACTGAACTGAAGGAATGTTCTCCTGGCCTTTGGGCAATAGCAGCTACTATATCTTCCTAAAGGAGGAGGCAGAAATGTTAATGTTTGGTCAGACAATCTCTATGTGGACCTCACACCAGGTTCAGGCTTTAGTAAGTACTAAGGGAACACGCAGGCGGCTGCGACGACCAGCGCGCTAAGTGCAGGTGACTGCGAAGACCGGCGCACTAAGCACGGCCAAGAGGAGCCACCCCACGTCCGAGGTCAGGGGCAGAAGCTGGGAGGACCCCATGCCCGAAGGGCAGCGGCCAAGAGGAGTTACCCCACGTCCGAGGTCAGAGGCAGCGGCGGAGAGTACCAGACTGTGACGGCACAGGAATGGCCGAGAGGAGCTACCCAGCGCCTGAGGTAAGGGGGGGCGGCCAAGAGGTGTTACCCCACGTCCAAGGCCAAGGGCGGCGGCTGGGAGGAGCTACCCCATGCCCCTACACCTGAGGCCAGGGGCGACTGCAGGGAGGAGCAACCCACGCCCAAGGCCAGGGGTGGAGGCCAGGAGGACCAACCCCACGTCCAAGGAGCCATGGCTGCGCAGGCGCAGGAGGGCCTAGAGGAGCTATCCCACGTTGAAGGTCAGGAAGGGCGGCGGTGAGGAGATACCCCTCGTGCAAGGTAAGGAGCAATGGCTGCGCTTTGCTGAAGAGATACCCCATGCCCAAGGTAGGAGAAACCCAAGTAAGATGGTAGATGTTGCAAGAGGGCATCAGAGGGCAGACACACTGAAACCATACTCACAGAAAACTAGTCAATTTAATCACACTAGGACCACAGCCTTGTCTAACTCAATGAAACTAAGCCATGGCCGTTGGGCAACCCAAGATGGGTGGGTCATGGTGGAGAGATCTGACACAATGTGGTCCACTGGAGAAGGGAATGGCAAATCACTTCAGTATTCTTGCCTTGAGAACCCCATGAACAGTATGAAAAGGCAAAGTGATAGGATAGAGAAAGAGAAACTCCCAAGGTCAGTAGGTGCCCAATATGCTACTGGAGATCAGTGGAGAAATAACTCCAAAAAGAATGAAGGGATGGAGCCAAAGCAAAAACAATACCCAGCTGTGGATGTGACTGGTGATAGAAGCAAGGTCCAATGCTGTAAAGAGCAATATTGCATAGGAACCTGGAATGTCAGGTCCATGAATCAAGGCAAATTGGAAGTGGTCAAACAAGAGATGGCAAAAGTGAATGTTGACATTCTAGGAATCAGTGAACTGAAATGGACTGGAATGGGTGAATTTAACTCAGATGACCATTATATCTACTACTGTGGGCAGGAATCCCTCAGAAGAAATGGAGTAGCCATCATGGTCAACAAAAGAGTCCGAAATGCAGTACTTCAGTGCAATCTCAAAAACGACAGAATGATCTCCATTCATTTCCAAGGCAAACCATTCAATATCACAGTAATCCAAGTCTATGCCCCAACCAGTAATGCTGAAGAAGCTGAAGTTGAATGGTTCTATGAAGACCTACAAGACCTTTTAGAACTAACACCCCAAAAAGATGTCCTTTTCATTATAGGGGACTGGAATGCAAAAGTAGGACGTCAAGAAACACCTGGAATAACAGGCAAATTTGGCCTTGGAATACAGAATGAAACAGGGCAAAGACTAATAGAGTTTTGCCAAGAAAATACACTGGTCATAACAAAACACCCTCTTCCAACAACACAAGAGAAGACTCTATACATGGACATCACCAGATGGTCAACACCGAAATCAGACTGATTATATTCTTTGCAGCCAAAGATGGAGAAGCTCTATACAGTCAGCAAAAACAAGACCAGGAGTTGACTGTGGCTCAGATCATGAACTCCTTATTGCCATATTCAGACTGAAATTGAAGAAAGTAGGGAAAACCACTACACTATTCAGGTATGACCTAAATCAAATCCCTTATGATTATACAGTGGAAGTGAGAAATAGATTTAAGGGCCTAGATCTGATAGATAGAGTGCCTGATGAGGTATGGAATGAGGTTCATGACATTGTACAGGAGACAGGAATCAAGACCATCTCCATGGAAAAGAAATGCAAAAAAGCAAAATGGCTGTCTGGGTAGGCCTTATAAATAGCTATGAAAAGAAGAGAAGCAAAAAGCAAAGTAGAAAAGGAAAGATATAAACATCTGAATACAGAGTTCCAAAGAATAGCAAGAAGAGATAAGAAAGCCTTCTTCAGAAATCAATGCAAAGAAATAGAGGAAAACAACAGAATGGGAAAGACTAGAGATCTCTTCAAGAAAATCAGAGATACCAAAGGAACATTTCATGCAAAGATGGGCTCGATCAAGCACAGAAGTGGTATGGACCTAACAGAAGCAGAAGATATTAAGAAGAGATGGCAAGAATACACAGAAGAACTGTACAAAAAAGATCTTCACGACCCAGATAATCACGATGGTGTGATCACTGACCTAGAGCCAGACATCCTGGAATGTGAAGTCATGTGGGCCTTAGAAAGCATCACTACGAACAAAGCTAGTGGAGGTGATGGAATTCCAGTTGAGCTATTCCAAATCCTGAAAGTGCTGCACTCAATATGCCAGCAAATCTGGAAAACTCAGCAGTGGCCACAGGACTGGAAAAGATCAGGTTTCATTCCAGTCCCAAAGAAAGGCAATGTCAAAGAGTGCTCAAACTACCACACAATTGCACTCATCTTACACACTAGTAAAGTAATGCTCAAAATTCTCCAAGCCAGGCTTCAGCAATACATGAACCGTGAACTTCCTGATGTTCAAGCTGGTTTTAGAAAAGGCAGAGGAACCAGAGATCAAATTGCCAACATCTGCTGGATCATGGAAAAAGCAAGAGAGTTCCAGAAAAACATCTATTTCTGCTTTATTGACTATGCCAAAGCCTTTGACTGTGTGGATCACAATCAACTGTGGAAAATTCTGAAAGACATGGGAATACCAGACCACCTGATCTGCCTCTTGAGAAATTTGTATGCAGGTCAGGAAGCAACAGTTAGAACTGGACATGGAACAACAGACTGTTTCCAAATACGAAAAAGAGTATGTCAAGGCTGTATATTGTCTCCCTGCTTATTTAACTTATATGCAGAGTATATCATGAGAAACGCTGGACTGAAAGAAACACAAGCTGGAATCAAGATTGCCGGGAGGAATATCAATAACCTCAAATATGCAGATGACACCACCCTTATGGCAGAAAGTGAAGAGGAACTAAAAAGCCTCTTGATGAAAGTGAAAGGGGAGAGTGAAAAAGTTGGCTTAAAGCTCAACATTCAGAAAACGAAGATCATGGCATCTGGTCCCATCACTTCATGGCAAATAGATGGGGAAACAGTGGAAACAGTGTCAGAGTTTATTTTTCTGGGCTCCAAAATCACTGCAGATGGTGACTGCAGCCATGAAATTAAAAGACGCTTACTCCTTGGAAGGAAAGTTATGACCAACCTAGAGAGCATATTCAAAAGCAGAGACATTAATTTGCTAACAAAGGTACATCTAGTCAAGGCTATGGTTTTACCCGTGGTCATGTATGGATGTGAGAGTTGGACTGTGAAGAAGGCTGAGTGCCAAAGAATTGATGCTTTTGAACTGTGGTGTTGGAGAAGACTCTTGAGAGTCCCTTGGACTGCAAGGAGATCCAACCAGTCCATTCTGAAGGAGATCAGTCCTGGGATTTCTTTGGAAGGAATGATGCCGAAGCTGAAACTCCAGTACTTTGGCCACCTCATGCGAAGAGTTGACTCATTGGAAAAGACTCTGATGCTGGGAGGGATTGGGGGTAGGAGGAGAAGGGGATGACAGAGGATGAGATGACTAGATGGCATCACTGACTCGATGGACGTGAGTCTGAGTGAACTCCGGGAGTTGGTTTTGGACAGGGAGGCCTGGCGTGCTGCAATTCATGGGGTCGCAAAGAGTCGGACATGACTGAGCGACTGATCTGATCTGTTCTGAAGGGAACAGAACGCCTATCCCCTAAAGGTCAATTCAAGTTCAAACTATTCAGTTCAGTTCAGTTGCTTAGTTATGTCCGACTCTTTGTGACCCCATGGACTGCAGCACTCCAGGCCTCCCTGTCCATCACTACCTCCTTGGGAGTTTGTGGGAGCTTACCCAAACTCATGTCCATTGAGTCAGTGATGCCATTCAACCGTCTCATACTCTGTTGTCCCTTTGTCCTCCTGCTTTCAATCTTTCTCAGCAGGGTCTTTTCAAATGAGTCAGTTCATCGCATCAGGTAGCTTCAGCATCAGTTCAAGCTATACTTTTAGATAACTCAGTGGCTATCATAAACCAAATCCTGCTACACAGCTACCCACAGAAACAGGGTCCCTGGAGCACAACTGTGTATCTAAACCACATATATGAACTGTTTCAGCAGCCCCGATGCCAAAAGCTCAGCCTCAATGCAGCAGCACCTGATTGAATCTTGTAAACAGAATTTGGGGTGAAGCAAAAAAAAAAAAAAAAAAAAAGCGTTATAGCTTTGCCAGGTAAAAGGGGACAGAGTGGACTCCTGTTCCAAAATACTGTGAGTCCCAACCCCAGGAGATTTGGATGAGGAGTTTTATAGCAACAGTTCAAGGGTGGGATTGCTGATAAGATTACAGTGTATGTTCTAATCTGTTGTTCAGTTGCTCAGTCCTATCCTACTCTTTGTGACCCCATGGACTACCGCATGCCTTCTCTGTTCTTTATCATCTCCTGGACCTTGCTCAAACTCATGTTCATTGAGTCGGTGATGCCATCCAACCATCTCATCCTCTGTCATCCCCTTCTCTTACCTTTAATCTTTCCCAGCATCAGGGGCTTTTCTAAAGAGTCACTCTTCACATCAGGTGGCCAAAATATTGGAGCTTCAGCATCAGTCTTTCCAATGATTATTCAGGACTGATTTCCTTTAGGACTGACTAGTTTGATCTCCTTGTAGTTGAAGGGACTCTCAAGAGTCTTCTCCAACACCACAGTTCAAAAGCATCAATTCTTCAGTGCTCAGCCTTCTTTATGTTCCAACTCTCACATCTATATATGACTACTGGAAAAACCATAGCTTTGACTAGATGGACCTTTGTTCGTCTCAGGTAATCTTCCTGATGAGCTTCACTGGTTCTTTAATGTAGCATCATGTGGTCAGGAAGTCTGGAGTGCTGCAGTCCCCGGGATCACAAAGAGTTGGACATGACTGAGCAACTGAACAAGAACAACACATGGTCTTTCTCTGGTATGAACAATGCTGACAGCTTAAAGAACTCAAATATATTATGCGTATTCCTTGAGACAAGACTAGGATGCTGTTCCAAGTCTCCAGTACTGTTTTCTGACTCTCTGTCCCTTGTCTTTGCATCCCTTCCTTTCCCAGATTAGCAACTGTTTGAATCTGCCCTTTATTACTCAGGGAAGGTCATGGAGACTAGAGGTCTGTTCCCTACAAGAAACAGGGGACAGAAAGCCTTCTGTGCCCAGGAGCACCACAAGGTTCTGCTTGGTTTCACCCTGACCTGGAAAGTTAGCCTCTCCTAAGCACTGAAGAGAAGTGGTTCACAGACTCAAACAGTTTTATAAGACAATGAAACAGGATGACAGAATATTTAGTAGCCAGACCCAAGTCACAGAGGCACAAAGCCTAACTCCAGGGACTTTCACCTCTAGGGCTGAATAGATGGCTGTCACTGGAGCCTTAGAGCTTGCAAGAGGAAAGATATTAAACGTTCACACAGATTTCCAGTATGCATAAACATCCTACTCATAGACAGGTTATTGGAAATAAAGGGATATACTTACTGCAGAGAATAAGCAGGTGAAATATGGATTAAATATATTGAGTCTCCTAGAAGTAGGGCAGCTTCCAGAAAAAGTGGCAATGATTCACTGTTCAGTTCAGTTCAGTTCAGTCGCTCAGTTGTGTCCTACTCTTTGCGACCCCATGAATCGCAGCACGCCAGGCCTCCCTGTCCATCACCAACTCCCGGAGTTCACTCAGACTCATGTCCATCGAGTCAGTGATGCCATCCAGTCATCTCATCCTCTGTCATCCCCTTCTCCTCCTGCCCCCAATCCCTCCCAGCATCAGAGTCTTTTCCAATGAGTCAACTCTTCGCATGAGGTGGCCAAAGTACTGGAGTTTCAGCTTCAGCATCATTCCTTCCAAAGAAATCCCAGGGCTGATCTCCTTCAGAATGGACTGGTTGGATCTCCTTGCAGTCCAAGGGACTCTCAAGAGTCTTCTCCAACACCACAGTTCAAAATCATCAATTCTTCAGCGCTCAGCTTTCTTCACAGTCCAACTCTCACATCCATACATGACCACTGGAAAAACCATAGCCTTAACTAGACAGACCTTTGTTGGCAAAGTAATGTCTCTGCTTTTCAATATGCTCTCTAGGTTGGTCATAATTTTTCTTCCAAGGAGTAAGCGTCTTTTAATTTCATGGCTGCAATCACCATCTGCAGTGATTTTGGAGCCCCCCAAAAAATAAAGTCTGACACCGTTTCCACTGTTGCCCCATCTATTTGCCATGAAGTGATGGGACCAGATGCCATGATCTTCGTTTTCTGAATGTTGAGCTTTAAGCCAACTTTTTCACTCTCCTCTTTCACTTTCATCAAGAGGCTTTTTAGTTCTTCTTCACTCTGCCATAAGAGTGGTGTCATCTGCCTATCTGAGGTTACTGATATTTCTCCCGGCAATCTTGATTCCAGCTTTTGCTTCTTCCAGCCCAGCATTTCTCATGATGTACTCTGCATATAAGTTAAATAAGCAGGGTGACAATATATAGCCTTGACATACTCCTTTTCCTATTTGGAACCAGCCTGTTGTTCCATGTCCAGTTCTAACTGAGTCACTGTTGGGGTCAGCTTTATCTGTATCAGGTGCTGTATAAGCCTATAAAATTCTCTAAAAGATCAGTGGGACATAGACTCTCATTCTATAACTTCGAAACACTCCATTTCCTCTATTATAACCTTTCACCATTTGGATATGTAATCTTTACCAATAACTTAAAAGTATTTCATAGTTCTTTTTTTCGTTTCTTTTGTTTTTTAGGGGCAAGTACAGAGATTCCCCATATCCCCTTGCCCTCATACTCCATAGCCTCCCGACTCTCAACATCCCTACCAAAGAGACACATTTGCTACATCTAATGAATCTACATTGACACATCATAGTCACCCAAAGTCCATCACTTGTATTAAGGTTCATTCTTGGTGTTGTGTATTCTATGGGTTTGGACTGTGAAATGGAATATCTCTGTCCATATGAATAAACAAGGATATAACAGGCATCAACCTCCAAATGTGAATGGGGGCTCTCAAAAGGGAACACAATGCCTGAGATCCAGCAGATGCTGCCACCCCCCACAGTGACTGCTGAAGAGATGGGTGTTTAAGGGGAGAAGAGAGATGTGAGAACAAAAAAAAAAAAAAAAAAAAAAGGGGGCACAGGATTTTGCTCCAGATAGCTGAGGTGCATATGAAAGGAATGAATTCAGTGAGCCCAGAGGCTTGCATCTTCCCACACATAGAAGAATGCTAAATTCCTAAGCTTGATATCTGGTTTTCCTTACTTAACAATAATCTTTGATGTTCAGACTGCCTGCCACCTTTGTTGCAAACTTGTACATAGCCTGACTTCTCCTCCTGCCTCCTTAGAGCAGTTTTCTCAGAGTTACTAAGATGCTGTCTCCTGTGCTTGGAGTCCTTAATATTCCCACCAAATAAAATAGTTCTACTTTCAGGTTCTGACTAATTTTTTAGTTGGCAGGGCAAATGTATAATGACATTTCAGTCATCATGGTATCATAGAATATCTTCATTGTCCTAAAAATTATCTCTGCTCCTCTTATTCATCCCTCACTCCCACCTCTATACAACTCCACCCTCTGGCAACCACAGATCTTTTCACTGTCTCTATGATTTTGCCTTTTTAAAGAATGTCATATAGTTAGCATGATATAGTATGTAGCTCTTTTTAGACTGACTTTCACTTAGTAGTAATGAATTAAGTTTTCTTCATGTGGTTTCATGGCTTGGTAGCACATTTCTTTTAGTGCTAAATAATATTACATTGTCTGAACAGGATAGTTTAAAGGCCCTTCCAGGGCCCAAGAATGGGCTCTTGTCTAACACTCTTGTCCAAGGAGACATACATGCTGACAAAGCAAGAGACTTTATTGGGAAAAGAGGCATCCAAGGGGAGAGGAAGAGAACCCAGGAGAACTTCTCTGCCACATGGCTCTCAGTCTTGGGGTGTATGGTGATGGAATTTGTTTCACAGTTGTCTCTGACCAATTGTTCTGGCTCAGAGTCCTTCCTGGTGACACAGCCAAGATGGATTCCAGCAAGGAGGATTCTGGGAGGTTGGCAAGACATATGAACTAGAGTCTTCCCTTTTCTTTTCACCTTTCCTAATTCTTTCAGTTGGTGGTGGCTTGTTAGTTCCATACTTCTTACCAAGCCCTCCTTCTTAAATAACTAATGCAAGTGGTTACTATGGTGCCTGGCCAGGGCAGACAGTTTGGGTCTGTGTTTTCCCTAAGACATTGACCTGCTGAAGGACACTTTGGTTGCTTCTACATTTCAGCATTTATGAATAAACTGCTATAGATATTTTATAGGTTAAAAAATTGTTTCTCTTCCTTCAAAATTAAAAATATAATCAAGAGCTTACTTCCAATTTGCATCCAAACCAGGCTGAAAAGTCACCTACTCTCTACTTTGTGCTCTCCTCATAATTGCCTTAGTTGCATTATTGCTGATATTAGCATATTAATTTTCCCATCTTCTATCTCATTATTTTAAAGGATGCAGGAAAATGTAAGAAAACACCCAAATGGATCTACAAAGAAGTGTCATTATGGTACAGAGATGGTTGTTCTATGGAAACAACAACTTGACTGGTAGAGATGGATGGCAATGCTTGAGAGTTGTTGGGTGAAATTCTAAATTTGAAATAAGAAAAGTGGTTTGAGAGTAGTGGACTTATGATTGTAGCCCTACAGGACACACAGATGAGTGCTAGAAATAGCTTGCCTGGCTGCTTTGGTTAACAAGACTTTTTTTTGGTGGGGCCGCACCATGAAGCATGCAAAATCTTAGTTCCTCAACCAGGGATTGAAGTGCCGAGTCTTAACCAGTAGACCACCAGGGAAGCCCCAAGATTAATGAGTAACGAGTTAATTGAATAGTTATAAACTGTACAACATACACACTAGGTGGTAAAAGGGTTGGGAGGTCTTGGTCCAGAATTTGGTCTCAGTTTAGAGAGAGCGAGATCTCAGACAGGTTGCAAGCAAGCTATACAAGATAGTTTGATTGTGAACTTTGCTAGATACATGACCTGGAATTAAGTGTGTCCATGCAGACCAGCTCATTTGAAGAGGTGGCACCTCAGGCTGTCTGGCCAAAACTACCAGCTTTGGGCCAAAGGCCAGCTGTCCTTTCCCACATGCATCTTATTTAAAGCTACCACTTTATCTCAGGTTCATAGAAAAACGAAGTGAACTACACGACTAATATTATTAATAAACTTTGTAGTAGCCATATTAAAAAGTAAAAAGGAACAAGTGAATTAATATTCAGAAGATATTTGAAAACCAATTTGTCCAAAATAATATCATTTCAACATGTAAAAAATGTAAAAGATCATTAATAAGACATAAAGATTTTATTATGTCTTTGAAATGCATTGTGTATTTTATACATACAGCACATCTCAGTGTGAACCAGATGCATTTCAAGTCCTCAGAGTTCTCTTGTGGATAGTGCTATGATGTTGGACAACCCAGGATTTATAGTACTCAGTTCAGTTCAGTTCAGTTCAGTCCATTCACTCAGTCGTGTCCGACTCTTTGCGACCCCATGAATCGCAGCACGCCAGGCCTCCCTGTCCATCACCAACTCCTGGAGTTCACCCAGACTCACGTCCATCGAGTCAGTGATGCCATCCAGCCATCTCATCCTCTGTCATCCCCTTCTCCTCCTGCCCCCAATCCCTCCCAGCATCATAGTACTAGTTAGGGTTTATATGGGTGCAATGGAGTGCATATATTTTTTAGTAATTAGTTTCTGATAGGTGTCATAGTTTGGGTTCCCCAGTAGCTGACCCTGACAAAGATTTGACTGGAAGTAGTTTATTTTGGAAGTGATCCCAGGAAAACACTTGGAGGGAGTGGAGAAGTGAGACAGAGAAGGGAAGGAAGCCAATAAAAGTGTGTTAACAAGCAAGTTACTGCTCAGGCAACTAGACTCCTTCATGCTGGGTCACCCTGGGAGACAGAATTATTCCAACTGAAAGGCAAGGGCACTAAGGCATTTCTCTACCAAGTCCCCATCCATCTCTGAAGTGAAGTGAAGTAAAGTTAAAGTTGCTCAGTCGTGTCTGACACTTTGTGACACCATGGACTATACAGTCCACAGAATTCTCTAAGCCTGAGTACTGGAATGGGTAGCCTTTCCCTTCTCCAGTGGATCTTCCCAACCCAGGAATCGAACCAGGGTCTCCTGCATTGCAGGAGGATTCTTTACCAACTGAGCTATCAGGGAAGCCCTCCATCCATCTCTGGCTGAGGTTGAATCCAGGGGTTTGACCTTCCTTGCATATGACCCCAATGTTCTTCCACAGCCAGGAAATGGTCCTTCAGCAGAGAGTTGCTGATAAGGAGTGAGCTGCCTTAATTCTGAAGGAGTGTCAGAAGACACAAGTTGGAAAATGACAGCTTCTACTCCAGCAGGTCACACCATCCAAGAAGGGATGTTATTAGCCTCAGGAACCCTGGAGACTTGATTTTAATAAGAATCTCCTTTACACCACTCATCCTACTCACTTAGGTATCCCTTACTCCTGGATCAGTCTTGCCCCACAGTGAAAAAAAGAAAGTGTAGTCACTCAGTTGTGTCCACCTCTTTGCGACCCCACGGACTGTAGCCCATCAGGCTCCTCTGTTCATGGAATTGTCCAGGCAAGAATACTGGAGTGGGTTGCCATTTCCTTCTTCAGGGGATCTTTCCAACCTAGGATTGCCACACAGTAGGTATTTAATAAATAGCTGTTGACTGGATGACTTTCCCTGAGTACCTGCTATATTCTTTCAGGCTTCTTCATGTAAATGGGGCATGTGGCTACCAGCAGTTACAGGCCATACCCTTATAACTTCCTTATCAAGAAAGTGAGGTTTTTCCAGAAATAAATTAAAACAACAACAACAACAAACCACCAAAAAATCAACATTGCAGGGAATCAAGTCAGTTGGCCTGGGCCATGAGGTTATCTCTGTGCCACGCCCTTTGGACACAGACTTGGCTAGATTTGAGTTTGGTGCCTACTCCTGAGGTTACAGAGGTGGATGTATTACTAAAAGGTGGGGTGACAAATAAATTGTCACCATATTCAGAACTGTAGGTACTCACTGGAGAATGTTTAAATTGTGAATGCCATCTGTCTAAATGCCTTGGTACTGCTCTTATACCTACTGCAGATTTTACACTTGATGCTTTGACTTTTTGATAAGATCCTGAAGATCATTTAATAATTTATAGTTTGCACAGTCACAATTTGTGTCATGTGTCCCTGAGGTTTTTTCATAATGAATCATCAAGTTCAACAAGATTGAATCTCCTTAGATGTTGTCTCATTATCCTCACCAGAGCCAATGGCTGGCTTCATTAACTCAGCATAATATTTTCGATGTTCATCCATGTTGCAGCATGCATCAGTATATCTACCATGCCAAATATGATTTCATTTTTTTCATGTAATACATTTCATTTATCTATTCATCAGCTGATGTACACTTGATGCCCCTTGTCCACAACACACTTTTTGGTTTTTATGAATATTGCTATCCGACACTTGTATCTAAGTTTTCTTGTCAACAGATGTTTTCATTTATCTTGCATTGATACCTAGGAAAACTGCTGGAATATATGGTAACTTTGCAGCTGTATCATTTTACATTACCACAAGCAATGAATGAGGATTCCAGTTTCTCTACATTCTCTTCAACACGTGTTATTGTCTTTTTAATTGTAGTACTGAACCATTTAAGATCAATAAACAAGTGTGGATAGAGGCCTTATGACATCTTCCCCATGTTTCTAAGTTCCAAGCTTGGCCTAGTGGTCTTGCACCTAGCAGGCATTTGCTAAGCATTTTTTAATGAATGAAAAAAAAAGAAACAAATACCAAACCTTTTGTTTGTATGTTGCCTCAGGTTTAGGTTTTACAAAGTGTGTTCACAATATCTGAGCCTCAGAATGATCCTTCAGGTCTTAGGAAGAGTGGGGATTTCCCATTTTAGACCTGAGAAGATTGGGTAAAAAGTGAAGAAGCATCAAGATCACTGGTCCCCTGGCTTCATATCCAGCCTTCTTTATACAATTCAATACTGATTTTCAATATTTATTTCCTCTAAGCACATATTGGTTAATGTTTGGAAAAGAACACTAAGAAGTTTCAAAAAAATCTTAGGCTAAAAAAAAAAAAGTAAGATAGCAGAAACTGAAGGGAATGAATGTATCTGGCAGTTTAGAGATGGCTAGTTATAGTTCTAAGATAGCAGTAGGGACTGGAGAGCATAGTATGGGCCGTCTGAAAAGGGAATTCTCTAGATTTCCAACTTTAGCAAGCAATGTCTTTATCTTTGAAGTAGCTCTAGTAGCATTAGCCAGATTCATCAAGAAACAAAGGGGGAAAAATCAAATCAATAAAATTAGAAATGAAAATGGAGAGATCACAACAGACAACACAGAAATACAAAGGATCATAAGAGACTACTATCAGCAATTGTATGCCAATAAGTTGGACAACTTGGAAGAAATGGACAAATTCTTAGAAAAGTACAACTTTCCAAAAGTGAACAAGGAAGAAACAGAAAATCTTAACAGATCCATCACGTGCACAGAAATTGAAACTGTAATCAGAAATCTTCCAGCAAACAAAAGCCCAGGTCCAGACAGCTTCACAGCTGAATTCTACCAAAACTTTAGAGAAGAGCTAACGCCTATCCTACTTAAACTCTTCCAGAAAATTGTAGAGGAAGGTAAACTTCCAAACTCATTCTATGAGGCCACCATCACCCTAATACCAAAACCTGATAAAGATGCTACAAAAAAAGAAAACTACAGGCCAATATCACTGATGAACATAGATGCAAAAATCCTTAACAAAATTCCAGCAATCAGAATCCAACAACACATTAAAAAGATCATACATCATGACCAAGTGGGCTTTATCCCAAATCAATCAATGTAATACACCACATTAAAAAACTGAAAAATAAAAGCCATAAGATTATCTCAATAGGTGCAGAGAAAGCCTTTGACAAAGTTCAACATCCATTTATGATAAAAACTCTCAAGAAAGCAGGAACAGAAGGAAAATACCTCAACATAATCAAAGCTATATATTACAAACCCACAGCAAACATTATCCTCAATGATGAAAAATTGAAAGCATTTCCCCTAAAATCAGGAATAAGACAAGGGTGCCTACTTTCACCATTACTATTCAACATAGTTTTAGAAGTTTTGGCCATAGCAATCAGAGCAGAAAAAGAAATAAAAAGAATCCAGATTGGAAAAGAAGAAGTAAAACTCTCACTGTTTGCAGATGACATGATCATCTACATAGAAAAATCCTAAAGACTCCACCAGAAAATTGCTAGAGTTAATCAATGAATATAGCAAAGTAGCAGGATATAAAATCAAAACACAGAAATCCCTTGCATTCCTATACACTAATAATGAGAAAACAGAAAGAGAAATTAAGGAAACAATTCCATTGCAACAAAAAGAATAAAATATTTAGGAATATATCTACCTAAAGAAACAAAAGACCTATATATGCTGCTGCTGCTGCTGCTAAGTTGCTTCAGTCATGTCTGACTCTCTGCGACTCCACAGACGGCAGCCCACCAGGCTCCCACATCCCTGGGATTCTCCAGGCAGGAACACTGGAGTGGGTTGCAATTTCCTTCTCCAATGAATGAAAGTGAAGTCGCTCAGTCGTGTCCGACTCTTAGCGACCCCATGGACTGCAGCCTACTAGACTCCTCCATCCATGGGATTTTCCAGGCAAGAGTACTGGAGTTGGGTGGCATTGCCTTCTCCTATATATATAAAACTATAAAACACTGATGAAAGAAATCAAAGAGGGCACTAATAGATGGAGAAATATACCGTGTTCATGGATCGGAAGAATCAATATAGTGAAAATGAGAATACTACCCAAAGCAATCTATAGATTCAATGCAATCCCTATCAAGCTACCAATGGTATTTTTCACAGAGCTAGAACAAATAATTTCACAATTTGTATGGAAATAGAAAAAACCTCGAATAGCCAAAGCAATCTTGAGAAAGAAGAATGGAACTGGAGGAATCAACCTGCCTGACTTCAGGCTCTACTACAAAGCCACAGTCATCAAGACAGTATGGTACTGGCACAAAGACAGAAGTATAGATCAATGGAACAAAATAGAAAGCTCAGAGATAAATCCACACACCTATGGACACCTTATCTTTGACAAAGGAGGCAAGAATATACAATGGAGAAAAGACAATCTCTTTAACAAGTGGTGCTTGGAAAACTGGTCAACCACTTGTAAAAGAATTAACCTAGAACACTTTCTAACACCATACACAAAAATAAACTCGAAATGGATTAAAGATCTAAACATAAGACCAGAAACTATAAAACTCCTAGAGGAGAACATAGGCAAAACACTCCCTGACATAAATCACAGCAGGATCCTCTATGATCCAACTCCCAGAATATTGAAAATAAAAACAAAAACAAATGTGACCTAATTAAAATTAAAAGCTTCTGCACAACAAAGGAAATTATAAGCAAGGTGAAAAGACAGCCTTCAAAATGGGAAAAAAAATAATAGCAAATGAAGCAACTGACAAAGAATTAATCTCAAAAATATACAAACAACTCCTGTGGCTCAATTCCAGAAAAATAAACTACTCAATCAAAAAATGGGCCAAAGAACTAAACAGATATTTCTCCAAAGAAGACATACTGATGGCTAACAAACACATGAAAAGATGCTCAACATCACTCATTATCTGAGAAATGCAAATCAAAACCACAATGAGGTACCATTTCACGCCAGTCAGAATGGCTGTGATCCAAAAGTCTACAAGCAATAAATGCTGGAGAGGGTGTGGAGAAAAGGGAACCCTCTTAGACTGTTGGTGGGAATGCAAACTAGTACAGCCACTATGGAGAATAGAGTGGAGATTCCTTTAAAAACTGGAAATAGAACTGCCATACGACACAGTAATCCCACTGCTGGGCATACACACTGATGTATGTGTGTATGCATATGTATGTATGTGAATACATACATTTTGTATTGAAGAATTGAAAGAGACACATGTACACCAATGTTCATTGCAGCAATGTTTATAATAGCCAGGACATGGAAACAACCTAGATGTCCATCAGCAGACTAGTGGATAAGAAAGCTGTGGTACATATACACAATGGAGTATTACTCAGCCATTAAAAAGAATATATTTGAATCAGTTCTAATGAGGTGAATGAAACTGGAGCCTATTATACAGAGTGAAGTAAGCCAGAAAGAAAAACACCAATACAGTATACTAATGCATATATATGGAATTTAGAAAGATGGTAATAATAACCCTGTATGCGAGACAGCAAAAGAGACACAGATGTATAGAACAGTCTTTTCAAGTCTATGGGAAAGGGTGAGGATGGGATGATTTGGGAGAATGGCATTGAAATATGTATAATATCATATGTGAAATGAATTGCATGATATAGGATGCTCAGGGCTGGTGCACTGGGATGACCCAGAGGGATGGTATGGAGAGGAAGGTGGGAGGGGGGTTCAGGATGGGGAACATGTGTACACCCGTGGTGGATTCATGTTGATGTATGGCAAAACCAATACAATATTGTAAAGTGATTAGCCTCCAATTAAAATAAATAAATTTATATTAAAAAGAATAAAATAAAGGGCCAAAACTGTATGGAAGATCAAAGTGAAAGTCATTCAGTCATGTCCAGGACTGAAGTCTGACAGGCTCCTCTGTCCATGGAATTCTCCAGGCAAGACTACTGGAGTGGGTAGCCATTTCCTTCTCCAGGGGAATCTTCCTGACCCAGGGATCAAACACGGGTCTCCTGCATCGCAGGGAGATTCTTTACCATCTGTGTGCTGTGTACTTAGTTGCTCAGTCATGTCTGACTTTTTGCGACCCTATAGTCTGTAGTCCACCAGGCTCCTCTGTCCATGGGGATTCTCCAGGCAAGAATACTGGAGTGTGTCTCCATGCCCTTCTCCAGGAGATCTTCCCAACCCAGGGATCAAACTTGGGTCTCCCACAATGCAGGTGGATTCTTTACTGTGTGAGTCACACCAGGGAAGCCACACCAGGGAAGCACCATCTGAGCTACCAGTAAAAGATCAAAAAGAACTGTTGATGAGGTGAGGGCTGGTTATGTAGGCTGTATATTGCATTATCTGAGAAAGAGCTAACACCAGAAAGGCAGGTAATTGAAAAATTACAATTTTCAGCTCTCCAGCACTTTTGCCTGGAAAATCCCATGGACGGAGGAGCCTGGTAGGCTGCAGTCCATGGGGTCACTAGAGTCAGACACGACTAAGCGACTTCACTTTCACTTTAAACTTTCCACTTTCATGCATTGGAGATGGTAATTGCAACCCACTCCAGTGTTCTTACCTGGAGAATCCCAGGGATGGGGAGCCTTGCTGGGCTGCCATCTATGGGGTCACACAAAGTCGGACACGACTGAAGCGAACTTAGCAGCAGCAGCAGCAGCATTGGCTTCCATTTTGCAATAGAAAGTTTCAAACATGCATGAAAAATAGAGAAAATTGGATAATAACCCCCTGCCATGCTCATCAATAGAAAATCATCAACATTTTGCCATTCTTACATGTTTGGCAAAACATGTTTATGTTTTTATTCAAGCATAAAAAAATGCTTGAATATACTAAGACTTTCTTTAAAATTGATTTCTCCTCCAGTGTTATTGAGGTATAATTGACAATCACAATTTTTAAAAAAAAATTTTTAATATAAACTTAAAGCTCAACATTCAGAAAACGAAGATCATGGCATCTGGTCCCATCACTTCATGGGAAATAGATGGGGAAACAGTGGAAACAGTGGCAGACTTTATTTTTCTGGGCTCCAAAATCACTGCAGATGGTGATTGCAGCCATGAAATTAAAAGACGCTTACTCCTTGGAAGGAAAGTTATGACCAATCTAGATAGCATATTCAAAAGCAGAGACATTACTTTGCCAACAAAGGTCCATCTAGTCAAGGCTATGGTTTTACCCGTGGTCATGTATGGATGTGAGAGTTGGACTGTGAAGAAAGCTGAGCGCCGAAGAATTGATGCTTTTGAACTGTGGTTTTGGAGGAGACTCTTGAGAGTCCCTTGGACTGCAAGGAGATCCAACCAGTCCATTCTGAAGGAGATCAGCCCTGGGATTTCTTTGGAAGGAATGATGCTGAAGCTGAAACTCCAGTACTTTGGCCACCTCATGCGAAGAGTTGACTCATTGGAAAAGACTCTGATGCTGGGAGGGATTGGGGGCAGGAGGAGAAGGGGATGACAGAGGATGAGATGGCTGGATGGCATCACGGACTCAATGGACGTGAGTCTGAGTGAACTCTGGGACTTGGTGATGGACAGGGAGGCCTGGCATGCTGCGACTCATGGGGTCGCAAAGAATTGGACATGACTGAGCAACTGAACTGAACTGAACTGAATATAAATTTATTTAATTGGAGGCTGGACAATCACAAATTGTATATATTTAAGATGTACAACCTGATGACTTCATATACATTATCAAATATTCACCATAACAAAGCCAATCAACATAGCCATCACTTTACATCTTAATCATTTTTTCTTTTTTATGTCAAAAATATCCAAGACCTACTCTCTTAGAAAGTTCTAAGTACACAGTACAATATTGTCATCTGTAGCCACATAGCTATATACCAGTTCTACAGAGATTATTCCTCTTACATAACTGAAGCTAAAAGCCATTATTAATAACACTATTCTTAGCCAAAGTACATGGGGAATTACCAAATAATACCAAGATGATCCTGTTAGAAGCACAGCCAATTTTTATCTTTCTTCACTGAGGATGGAAGGAAAGAGAAGCTGATGGGCTGGTAAGATGGTTACACAAATAACTGAAGACTTATAAGTTGGAGTCCAAGATTTTATTCATTCAGTCCTACAGTTATCCAAACAGTGTGTTGTAAGTACTTTTCATGCACATTGTCAATCTGCCAGTAAGACAACCATTGGGACTTGAGTCCCAGTCAGGATTCATCATTTACTGATTTGGACAAGTGCTATCTTGTAAGCCTTGGACAAGTGCTATCTGTAAGCCTCATCTTTCTCATCCATAAAAGAGAGATAATAATATCTTCTTGAATAGGACATTGTTAGAGTAAAAAATGAGGTAATGTTCTTGGAAATGCATATAACCTTGCTTTCTGTAACATATATCACTGTTACGCTGCTAGACCCTGAGTTCATGATGAAAGAAATCATATCAGGCTCTCTCTCCCCATATTCCCCTTTCCCTAAGAGGGGAGCAAAAAACTCTCAGAGGTCCCCACATAGTCCAACATGTAAGATGAAAAAGGCCTGTCCCCAGAGACAGCATTGAGTCATTTTCCAAAATCATTTGAGGTTTTCTAATCTTCTGTTACTTTTCTTTAGGTCTCTGTAGCTCTACAAACAGAATCTGTGCTAAACTATGTTGCTGCCTGAGGTCAAATGCTTGGCCACAGGTTGTGTTGTTGAATCCAAGTTCCTGTGCCCAAGACAGTGTGGTGCCAAAGACACTGAAACGTTAGAGTTCCAAGCAGAGAAAGGTTTATTGCAAAGGCCAAGCCAGGAGAAAAGGGAGCCATGTTCAAAGACCCAAACACCCCAGTAAATTTCAGGGGAGAGTTTTTTAAAGGCAAGGTGAGGGAGAGTCCAGGGTACTAAGTTGAGAATTCTGATTTATTTGGCAGACTCGCTGAGGATTTAAGCCCAGGAGACAGCCTCTCTATAGCTCTGAGGGGCTACTCTGAAGAGGGAAGATCCAGGACAAAAAGGATTTTTTGCAAAAACTGGTAGTCAGAATATCAAAAGAAAATCAGACAGGACTTCCCTGGTGGTACAGTGGATAGGAATCCACCTTCCAATGCAGGGGACATGGGTTCAATATCTGGTCTGGGAAGATTCCACATGCTGCACCACAACTAAGCCCATGAACCACAACTAATGAGTCCCTGTTTCACAGCTACTGAAGCCTGTGAGCTCTAGAGCTGATGCTCTGTAACAAGAGAAGCTGCCACAATGAGAAGCCCTCAAGCCGCAGCAGAGAGTAGCCCCGCCTCCACCCTCACCCACCCACCACTGCTCATTACAATTAGACAAAGCCCATGCAAAGCAAAGAAGACCCAGTGCAGGCAAATACAAAACAAAAACTTAACCAAAAAGAAGATATTCAAAAATAATAAAGAAAACCAAACATCTCAAGTTAATGAATTTAGTGCTTTTCTAAACATGGGAAGATGCAAGATTCTGGGCTTAATGAAATCATTCCTTTGATATACATCTTAACTATTAGGGATAGTATCAATATCCTGTTTTCCTCCATGCTGAAGCCCCTCAAGGTGCACATTTGGGGTTGGCTGCAGTGGCTGATACCTGGATGACCTCAACATCATTTGTTTACTGATATGGTCAGGTACCATTCTTCACCCACAGTACAGTAATCAGCTCATACACTATTCCCCGGTTGATGGTGAGATAACAGGATAGTGTCATGGGGCTTGACATCGTCAGTCCTTAGGCTTCAACTGGTCTGGGACCTGTTTGCTCATAGTCATCATGCAGTTACCCTCCTCCATCTGATAGTGGTTTTAGTATCTGCTTCCCAGGTGGTGCTAGTGGTAAAGAATTCACCTGCCAGTGTAGGAGATACAGGAGACCCAGGTTTGATCCCTGAATTGGGAAGATCTCCTGGAGGAGGAAATGGCAACCCACTCCAGTATTCTGGACTGGATAATCCCATAATCAGAAGAGCCTGGGGGGCTACAGTCCCTGGGGTAGGAAGAGCCAGATGGGACTAAATACACACACAACAACACAAGAATATGCGCCAGATACTGTTATTTGTGCCCTTCTGGGAGGAACTAAAGATTCTATGACTGATATATGGCTGATCTATTATTTAAATTTTGTCACTATACTTCATATTCTTTCAATCACCAGCCTTCTGTGACTCAGGGGAGGCCTGGGAGATTCAAGTTTTTCTACAAACAAGAGGCATGGGGAGTGGGGTGGTCTGTCTCGAGAAGTTCCTATAGGATTGCTGTGCTGTGCTTAGTCACTCAGTCCTGTCTGACTTTTTGCGACGTAATGGACTATAGCCAGACATGCTCCTCTGTCCATGGGGATTCTACAAGTAAAAATACTGGAGTGGGTTGCCAGGTCCTTCTCCAGGGGATCTTCCCAACCCAGGGATCAAACCCAGGTCGGGAGACCCGGGAACATTGCAGGCGGATTCTTCACCGTCTGAGTCACCAGGGAAGCCCCGAGAAGTTCCTATAGGTTTAGGCTTCTTTAAAATTGGTGAATCTACAACAACACCCTGTTTGGTCCAGATAAGGGCAGAATGCCCAGAAGGCAGGCTAGTATTGCTCTCTGCCAGCTTTCTCCAGATCTCCCCTGCAGCCCAGTGAGCATTACTGAGCAGCAAAGACTAACACCGCCCCCACCCTCAGCCCCGCACCCCCCACCCCCACTCTCCACCTTCTGGGTGACTGCCAGGGCTCAGTGCAGGGACTTACTACAGTTTGCAGCCGGGTACTCAGGGGCCGCGGGGTACCGCGTTTGCCCTTGTCTTTCTACCCGCCTCCTTAAACTTCCCCAGGACTTTGTAACTAACTTCGTACCTGCTTGTGGCTCCCAGCAGAGTCCGCCTGGTAGCCCCAAGTCCCGCCGTCGCCGTACCCGGGGCCGAGCTCCTTGCTCCAGGTGCAGCGGCGCGTAGAGGGCGCCCACCGGTGACTCGTAAGGCGGCTCTGAGGCGGGCTGCCTGCGCTTTCCTCTCCAAATCAGGGGGTTCTCTACTCACGCGGAGCGGACAGGCGCCATGGCAGGGGCTCCAGCATTCTCCCCGGGGCCGCCTGGAGCAGTGCGAACCCTGGCCGCGCCGCTCGGGCCGTCAATGCTGCGCGTGTCCGCGGAGGTGAAGGCCAAGCCGCTGCGGGCGCTGATGAGCGCCCGGCCCGCGCCTGCTGCCCCCAGAGCCTTTCACAGATGGTTGGCCTAGGGTGGGGTAGGAGCGCTTTCCATTGGCGCTGGACTTTTTGCATGGCTTAGTGCCGCCCCAGGCAGGCTGTGTGGTCCCAGCCGGCGCCCTGGAACACGGTGTAAGGGGGAACCGGGCCGAGAATGGAGAACTGGGGCCCTGGTGGCCGGGGGTACAGGGTCTTCTTGCCTTGTCGGTCGCCGCCCCTTCAGCCTCCAGCACGCAAGAGCGCAGCAGGAGGCAAGGAGACTGCTCAGGGGGACTCACCGCCCAGCGGGAGAACAGACTGGACCTCCCACACTCCACTTTTAGCTGACTTCCCCTTTGTAGGTGTTAAGTTCCTTCAGTCGTGTCCGACTCTATACCACCCTATGGACTGTAGCCCGCCAGGCTCCTCTGTTCATGAAATTCTCCGGGCCAAGAATGTTGGAGTGGGTTGCCATGCCCTCTTCTAGGGGATGTTACCAACTCAGGGATTGAACCGGCGTCCGTTATGTCTCCTGCACTGGCACCAGGGTCTTTACTACTAGCGCCCTCACAATCCCTTCTACCGGTCAGGAATTCTAACTTCTTAAGTTCTATCTAATTAGTACCCTGGACTACGGCCATCTTCTAAGAATGTCATCTTTTCCTATATTCCTTAAGGAACAGCTGGGTTCCAACTCCACCAGGCTCTCTCTGTCTCTGTCTCTATGAACATCTTTCCCTCCCTCTCTCCCTGTGTGTTTTTCACCTTAGGGAACCTAGTGGCAAATTTCATGTGGGTAAAAAACTATTGTTTATTATTTAGTGAATGGGGACACTATTCTTCAGCACATTTTGCTTCTCCTTGGGACACACACAGACAGGACTGCAGTATGGATTTGACCAGCCTTTTTCCCTGTTGCAGTTATTTCTACTTCCACCTTTTGAGGACCATTCCGGGTATGAGGATCCAGAAGCTATGGGTTCTTTTTAAGTTGGAGAGTAATTGCTTTGCAATGTCCTGTTGGTCTCTGCCCTACAATGCAAATATATATAGCCTCTGTCTTGAGCCTGTCTCCCATCCCACCCTTCTAGGTCACCACAGAGCACCTGGCTGGGCTCCCTGTGTTATACAGAAGATTCCCACTAGTTATCTATTTTACATATGGTAAATGTGTACCGCTCAGACAGTAAAGAATGTCTTCAACGCAGGAGAGCCAGGTTCAATCTCTAGGTAGGGAAGATCCCCGGGAGAAGGAAATGGCAACCCACTCTAGAATTCTTGCCTGGAGAATTCCATGGACAGAGGAGCCTGGAAGACTACAGTCGATGGGGTTGCAAAGAGTTGGACACGACTAAGCAACTAACACACACACACACACCTACACCCAGTGTGTATATATCAATGCTCCTTTCTCAACTTGCCCTACCCTCTCCTTCCCTGCTGTGTCCACAAGTCCATTCTCTACATCCGTATTTCCATTCCTGCCCTGCAAATAGGTTTATCAGTACTATTTTTCTAGATTCCATATTGCTTTAATATATGGTGTTTGCTTTTCTCTGACTTTCTTCACTCTGTAAAACAGGCTCTACATCCACCTCACTACAATGGACTCAAATTCATTCCTTTTTATGACTGAGTAGTATTCCATTCCATGTATGTACCATGTCTTCTTTATCCATTCATCTGTCAGTGGACATCTAGGTTACTTCCATGCCCTGGCCACTGTAAATAGTGCTGCAATGAACATTGGGACACATGTGTCTTTTTTAATTGTGGCTTTCTCAGGGTACATGCCCAGTAGCGGGGTTGCTGGATCATATGGTAGTTTTAGTCTTAGTTTGTTAAGGAATCACCATTCTGTTCTCCACAGTGGTAGTATCAATTTACATTCCCACCAAAAGTGCAGTTTTTGTTGTTGTTCAGTCACTCAGTCATGTCGAACACTTTGCAACTCCATGGACTGCAGCGTGCCAGGCTTCCCTGTCCTTCACTATCTCCTGGAGTTTGCTCAAACTGATGTCCACTCAGTCAGTGAAACCATCCAACTATCTCTTTCTCTTTCACTCCCTTCTTTTCCTACCCTCAATCTTTCTCACCATCAGGGTCTTTTCCAATGAGTCAGCTCTTTGCATTAGGTGGCCAAAGTATTAGAGCTTCAGCTTCAGCATCAGTCCTTCCAATAAATATTCAGGCTTGATTTCCTTTAGAGTTGACTGGTTTGATCTCCATGCAGTCTAAGGGACTCTCAAGAGTCTTCTCCAGCACCACAGTTTGAAAGCATCGATTCTTCACTGCTCAGCCTTCTTTATGGTCCAACTCTCACATCTATACATGACTACTGGAAAAACCATAGCTTTGACTAGATAGACCTTTGTCATCAAAGTGACGTCTCTGCTTTTAAATATGCTGACTAGGTTTGTCAGGTTTTCTTCCAAGAAGCAAGTATCTTTTAAT
This sequence comes from Bubalus kerabau, assembly GCF_029407905.1. Classification (NCBI taxonomy): domain Eukaryota; kingdom Metazoa; phylum Chordata; class Mammalia; order Artiodactyla; family Bovidae; genus Bubalus; species Bubalus kerabau. Next base: position 74,668,596 of record NC_073635.1, read on the forward strand.
TTCATGACTGCAGTCACCATCTGCAGTGATTTTAGAGCCCAAGAAAATAAAATCTGCCACTGTTTCTACTTTTTCCCCATCTGTTCGCCATGAAGTGATGGGACCAGATGCCATGATCTAATTTTTTTGAATGTTGAGTTCTAAGCCAGATTTTTCACTCTCCTCTTTCACCTTCATCAAGAGGCTCATTAGTTCTTGTTCCATTTCTGCAAAATTAGGGTGGATTCATCTTCATATCTGAGGTTACTGATACTTCTCCTTTCAATCTTGATTCCAGAGCTCATACTAATGAGTATTCCCTGGGACCATCAGTGTCCTTGCCCCCACAGTGAGTGTTTTTTCCCTCTGCTTTATCCTGTTTCTTCCTCTTGATTTCACAAGCCTTGATCCCAAGGCCATCCCTAATAACCATCCCAACACTAATCTCCATCTGGGTCTGTATTCCAGAGAACCAACCTGCAACATGTATCAAAACACATTCCAGTGTTTGGGGAAGATTTTTATTTGAAAATTAATGTTATATGCATAATTAAAACATTTCCAAATCCCCAAACAGAATACAAAATTGTAGAAACAATTAGTTAACAAAATTAAAAGTTATAATTTATAGGGCCCAGTTCAAAATAAAAAGAGAAGGTCCTTCTTTTAAAAATTATTTCAAGCTGGTGACAATAGGACATTAAACCACATATGATTTAGTGTAATAAAAGAGAGGCGGTTAGGGTATTACATAAATATGTTGTACCAAGGATAAAAATTGATCTTAAGGTGGCTTTCCAAAGAGGTGAAAACTGGATTGACACTATAGAATCTCCCTTACATAGACCTTCTCTGTTTTTTAGACTGCAGGATATTGAGGATAATCACTTAGTCATTTTGACTTAAACATTTAGTCACTGAGAGTTCTGTCATAGTACATCCTAATCAGCTACCTCTGGAGCAGTGACACATACTATGGTGGACATGGAGATGTGCTGTCCAGACCTCCCTTCAAGGACTTGTTGCTCCAGCTTCTGGAACTGATACTAGTGGACAACTGTAAGCCACTAGTCCTTCTAGGGGCAACCTAACTGCAATGACCTATCAAAGTGGAGGTGTAAAGGTCTGGCCACTGGATGTGTCAGGACAACTGTGAAGGGCCACCTTCATCTAGAGCCCTTGTGGGGTCAGCTAAGATCACATCTGGCCAGTGATCCAGCTTGAATTTTCCCTCTGCTTTATTCTGTCCCTTACTCTTGATTACGCAAGTCTTGATCCTAAGGCCATCCCTAATAATCATCCCAACACTAAACTCCATCTGAGTCTGTATTTCAGAGGACCAACCTGCAACGTGTATCAAAACACATTCCAGTGTTTGGGGAGGACTGTTATTTGAAAATTACTGTTATACACATAATTTCAACATTTCTAAATCCCCAAATAGAATACAAAATTGTAGAAATAGGCTTATGTGTGTGAATGTGGTTACCTATAATTTAAATTTCACAATCTTCTCTGACCAAAATTAAATATTAAAATTCTTATATTGAAACATATGAAACTATCATTTTTATAGGTTAAAAAAATAAAAGGTTGACTGTTAGTTTCATATGTTTCAATATAATAGAAAAAGCCATTAACATTTGAAGTCTAGAGAATATTACAGTTATGAATAACTCATGGTAAAAGACATAATTAATAAATAAAATTAGAGATTAGAAGATAAATAATACTATGGATTTTGATCAATACTACGTACCAGAAGTTGTAGGCTTCAGCTAAAGTGTGTCTTTAGGGAAAAAAGTAGGTTTCATATACTTAATCTTTAACTTATATAAGGAAAAAAATAAGTGTGTAATTTAAGGATTTAGGATGACTTTCCTGGTGGTCCAGGGGTGAAAACTCTATGTTTTCAATGCAGGGTGTGCAGGTTTGATTCCTGGTCTGGGAAATAAGATTCCACATGCAATGTGGTACAGTAAAAAAAAAAAAAAAAATAGAGAAAATATATCTCAAAATACATTAAAAAATTTAAGGAAAGAAATATGATGAACTAGAAAACAAAAATACAGAAGGATAAATCAAGCAAAAAGAAATGATCCTTTGAAAATTAATAGGAAAAAGTCATGAAAGGTTATTCAAGAAAAAAATGGAGATAGCTCTAAGAAAATTAAAAAGGAAAAAAAACCCTGACAATTATAGATGCTGTAGGGATTGAATATTGAAGATATTGTGAATGACTTTATACCAATCATGCTTAAAACTCATAGGAAAACCATCAGTTCCTAGAGAAATAAAATTTACCAAAAATGATTATTCAAATAACTGAATATTACTAAAACAATTACCAAAAATGAACTCAATGGTGATAGTTTCACAACATTCTGAGTGTGGTTAATGCACAGAAAGGTATTTTTATTTTTAAAAGTGGTTATAATGTTAAATTTTATGTTATATATATTTTACAATTAAAAAATGTGAAAAACAACTTCAGTCTAGAAGATAATTGCAAATCACATGTCTGTCTTTCATTATCAAATCCCCTAGAAGGGCTCCTATTTTGAGAAAGCATATTTTTCCCCTCTTATATAGTTAAATACTGTTCTTCTGTATTTTAACCATATATTGCTTTTTTTTTGGGGGGGGGGGCGCACCTCTCTCTCCTATGGTATCACTTAAAGTATATTTTTTAGTTTTCCAATTAGTTTTCTCTGTAGTATTTTAACAGAGATCTTTGGGTGGAATAATGGATCTTACTTATGTTAAAGGAAGTGATGAGACAGAATGGCAACTTCACAGTCTACAAGTAAATAGAATCCCTGATATAACTGGAAAGTAGTATGAAATTTGGAGGGCAGTAAAAATCTGTGATGACTTTATCTTTAAGCTTAGAAAATGAGTTTTGGCTCTGGAGTCTCTTGAGGCAAAAAACTTGGTAGATAGCTTTTATTGGTGGCCTGCACCTCTGATTTGCATAAGAAAAAAAAAACAATATAACATATAAATACAAATAATTTGTAAGAGCTTGAAATCATTGGGTAAAGATGGAGAACAAATCAAAATAAACTTTCAGTTCAGTTACTTAGTTGTGTCAGACTCTTTGCATCCCCATGGACTGCAGCATGCCATGGACTGCAAACTATCATATATGTATAACTATTTGTTGAGGCTGTAGAAAAATATAACATAGTTTATGCAGTGCAAAAACTATTGGAAAAACACCTTTTGGAATGGATGACATCATGGCAGAATCACAGTGCTGACTCAGCTGTCCATTAGAAGTATTCATAACAACGTGTGCCGGGAGCCAGCACAGGAGTCCCTACCCATAACAAGGTTATGTGGGAGAGTTCTGGTGGGCAAGGCGAGCCAGAACTCGAGGGGTACCCCTCTGGACCTGCCTGAGCATCTACCCCAAAACCAGAGTCTGCCTGTTTTACCGCTTTGTGCTCTCACCTACACCTCTGACTTTGCAGGGGGCTGTCCCCCACCACCATCTCCCTCTCTGAAAAAGAGTTAACTTACAGCTCCAGTTAATAAAGTTCCTGGGCATGACAAGAGTGTTTTAGTTCACAAACCCCTCAGATGGCTCTCTAACTTGCCTGACAGGTTTACCCGGACTCCTACAGCTATGCATATGATTGTTTAGAGTCTCTCAGCCAGTGAGAGGCACGGGAAGCTTAAGATATTCAAATAGTATAGAGCCTCTCAGAGAGTTAGAAATTGTCAGAATAGAACTAGTAGAAGATTTCATTGTTGAGCCAATGCTTGCTGCCAAGTTTCCACATCCCCTGTATTGTATCCTTGGAAGTGTATTAATTAATATAGTTGGTATGTAGGAAAAATAAGTAGTGGCCTTGGTGTTAACAACTTTAGACCCTTAAGGTAATAAATTCTTTCCTTTGTTGTAAACCCACTGCATCTCTACCCTGTAGGAATGCAACTTTATCTAACACCTTCGGAGGATGGCGCCAAACTTTAAAATAATTACTCTTAGAGAAAATAAGTCTTATGGTTGACAAACCTTTATCAGAGTCATAAAATGTTAACAGGCCTTCTGGCCAGAAGATGATGTAAATCACCTAAACCATTTGTATACAATAAATTTACAGAAAAGAGAGCTTGGTCTCAATAAGGATCAAAGACTGCTGACTTTGCATGATTTCACACCCCCTATAATCCTCTGTGTGCAATTTCACCAGAGTGATGAAAACAACATCCCGAAGCAGCTTTGCAAAAGCAGAAAAAAAATGAGAACTGACATCCCTGCAAGACACGATATGCCTGTTTCCATCCAGAGAAGGGCAGTCACTGCGATAGCCTGCAGTGGCCCCACCCACAAGTAATGGAAGAATATGGTCACCTAAAAAGAGAAAGACAAAGCCCTCTTAGGACTGTATAAAAACAACACCACTAAGGATGCAGTGGAGAAACAATCTCCTCCAAAGGAACAGACAGGAGTCTAAACAGAAGTGATCTCAGTGGGTTTTACACCTGCTGAAGCAGAAATCCAAGCGTCCATCTGATGATGCTATTCCAGGGTAGCATAGGACTGGTTCCAAGGAGAACCCAACCAGCTGCACTGAAGGACGATATTGATTTTGTCTATACCACAGTTGAGCTCAAGGTGTCCCCAAACTCTCTCTGTTCCTAAATTCAGCCCCTATCTCCTCTAGCACTCCCCAGGAAAGCCTAATTATGGTACCTACCATACTCTCCAGTAATTTGTCTATTTACTTCCCTGACAGGCTATGGCTTTTCCAGGGTAAAACCTAAATCTTATTCATCCCTGAAACTTAGTAGGGGCCTTAGTTTATGTTTGATGAATTAAAAATTGACAGAGAAGTGGTTCAGTGTGATACAGATCTGACCAACAGCTACAACTCCCTGGGTAATATGACCTATTCATAAGTGCAAACAAAATAGCATGGTGGGTCAGGGGAGAGTAGGTTGTGTCTGGCTGGGGACAATTCCCCTGGAGTTATTCCTCAAAGGCTTCCTATGCAGCAGGTACTGAACAGGGAGCAGAGGAAAGAACAATCCCTGCCCACCAGGCCTTCATAACCCAGAAGAGGAGGAAGACAGGAAGTATAAAATTAGCATATGGCACAGCAATTCCATTTCGGGGAAGGTACTCAAGAGAACTGAAAGCCCAGGCTTGAGCAGATATTTGTACACACATTTTCACAGCAGCAATGTTCACAATTGTCAGAAGGTAGAAGACAGTTAGCCACAAGGCACAGTGACACCACGTGCCAAGAAGGGCTACTCCAGGAAGACCCCTCAGACCCTAACCAAGCTGGGCAAGAACACTGCTGCCTGTTATTGGAGTATGTTGCAGACAATGTTAGAAAAACAAAACTCTCATCTTCCAGACAATGCACATTATTACTTCTAAATTATACAGAGAAGAAATAAACTTTGGATAAAAAGAACCATTGTCTTAAGTCCTCAACAGAATCCTGGCTGACACCAAACCCATCCCAGTAAGCTGAATCCAGTAAGAAGGACAGGACATGGAGGAGGATCCTTCTGGGGCAGCTCACCTGATCAAACCTGTTCACATCGTTGGACAGCAGGTTGACTATCTGGCCTGTGGTGGTCTTCCCCATGACAAACAATAGGATTCCTATGATGATACCAAGTCATTCTCAGAACATAACAAAACGAAGCACATTTTCATGGGGTCTTGATGGCAGGGCTCTAGGGACCCTCATTCATCTTTCATCTCCTCAGTGTGGAGGCAGCCCACCCACAAGGACTGCAAAGGGTGGAATAGTGGCTCAGAGGGTAGAGAATCCTCTTGCAATGCAGGAAGAACAGGAGATGTGGGTTCAATTCTTGTACCAGGAAGATCGTCTGGAAGAGGAAGTAGCAACCAACTCCAGTATTCTTGTCTGGAATGTACCATGGACAAAGAAGCCTGGCAGGTTACAGTCCAAAGGGTTGCAAAGAGTTGGACATGACTGAGCGACTAGGCATGCATGCAAAATCATGCACCTGTTTTTCAGTGAACTTGGACTTGCCTGAGGTATAAAGGGATATAGGTTTAGAGTTAGGAGCCAACTAAGGTAAATTTGAAGCTAATTAAATGACAGTGGAGAGGCTGCCTTAAGGAAAGAAATTAGGGGACTTGAACTATAAATCTGGAGTAAATCATTAATTCTGTGTGTGACAACATTAAACAGTTTGGTCTTAGTTTAATTCTGAAAGAAATTAAGTGTTCAAAACATTAATTCCATAAGGATCCTGTGTTCCTAATGCCAGTCTACTGACAAAAAACACAGTCTGTGTTGTACAAGCCCTTTATTTGGTAAAAAGTTCTTTAAAATATCCTAGAGATCTGAGGAACCTGAAGAGACCATCTTGAGTATTTCAGTAAATCACCAACTGGAGGCTTTGATCCAAAAAAAACAACAAAAAAAAAGTCATAGTTCTGAAAAACACCTCATTTAGTTCTCAAGTTAAACAGAAAAGTCAGTGATCAAGTGGGAATGCAAAATAATGTAGCCATGCTGAAAGTGTATGGGGGTCAAAAAGTTTATCATAAAATTAGCATATAGTACAGCAATTCCGTTTTAGGGATTGTATCCAAGAGAATTGAAAGCACAAGCTTAAGTAGATATTTTGTACACCCATTTCACAGCAGCAATGTTCATAATAGCCAAAAGGTAGAAACAACCCGATTGTCCATTGATAGAAGAATGAATACAGAGAATGTTGTATGGACCTATAATGGAATATTATTCAGCCTTAAAATGGAATTAAATTCTGACACCTACAACATGGATGAACCTTGAAGACATGTCTTATATGACAAAAGCCAGACACAAAATGACAAATACTGTGTGACTCCATTTATATGAAGCACCTAGAGTAGTCGAATTCATAAAGAGAAGAAGTAGAATGGTGCTGGCTCAGGGGAGGGTGTGGCAAATTTTAGGAAGTGGTATAGGTACCACTGGAGACATGCCCCAGTCTGAAACCCACAGTGTAGACCAATTACGACTATGAACTTAGCAGCCATCCCATTTCTAACACCCAGCCTGATTTCTCCTCAGAACCAGAGATCAGGATGTAGGCCTGAGAATGAACTACAGACATTCAGAGGGGCCTTTCAGAGCTGCTCTACAGCACCAGCTTTGCCCTAAGGAATCAGTCCACCTGTAACCTGCACAGAAGGAGTGTTTTATATCTGCATCTCAGAAGGATTCTAGATGCATGGCTGGGCCTGAGGAAATTTGTCTTTCCCACATTTCTTGAATTTCAGATTATATCTTTGGTTTAACCTCTACAATTTCTAACTTCACACAGGGACAACTCTTTTAGGCATAATCAAGCCAGCAAATGAATATCTTTGGGAGATATTTACATTCAAATAAGCAAATGTGCCAGTTCAGATCAGATTTTCTGAAGATGATGTTCCAAAGTGTTAGTGAGAAGAGGAAGAAAAACAGAAGCTCACCTGTGCAGCAAAGAGCAAGTGCTGACTGAAGCATCATCTCACACCTCACTTAAGATTTTCACAGTACAGTTCTGGTGAAATTTCCTACTTATTTATGGGAGATAAGCATGATCTAAGAATACAAACATCTAGTTCATGTGTGGGGAAATCTCAGTATTTGTCTCCTAAATGGCAGAAGATGCAACAAAATAAAAAGATAAGGATGAACAAGAATGAAGACCCCAGACTAGACAGTATGGGTGCCACTTCCATTTCCTTGTCACCCAGGAGGAAACTGGCTCACGTGCTTTAGTCAAGCATAGACAGTGACATGAAGGACTCCCAGGTTCACACAGCCCCAAGACTGACAAGACTTTTCTAAAGGAAAGGTGAGGTGAAGACATTTAGCATCTTGCCAAGAAAAATATCCCAAGGAAAAGAAGCTCTAGGTAAGTGGTAACTGGGTAGAAGAAGACACTGATGTATAGAACAGTCTTATGGACTCTGTGGGAGAGGGAGAGGGTGGGAAGATTTGGGAGAATGGCATTGAAACATGTAAAATATCATGTATGAAATGAGTTGCCAGTCCAGGTTCGATGCACGATACTGGATGCTTGGGGCTGGTGCACTGGGACGACCCAGAGGGATGGAATGGGAAGGGAGGAGGGAGGAGGGTTCAGGATGGGGAACACATGTATACCTGTGGCGGATTATGTAAAGTTTAAAAATAAAATAAAATTTAAAATCTTCAAAAAAAAAATAATAAAATAAAATAAATGAAAAAAACAAAAAAAGTTTCAATTTAAATTGTTTGGTTTTAGCTTTTGATGAGGACTTCATATTTCTTATGAAAATTATATATATTTAAGGTGCACAACATGATGTTTTGATATAAATATACATTGGGAAATGATTATTGTAGTAAAACTAATTAATATATCCCTCACACAGTTATTCTATTTTCTGTGTATGGTGAGAACACTCAAGATCTAGTCCTTCAGAAAAGGGATTCCTCCTATACTGTTAGTAGGAATGTAAATTGGTGTAGCCACTATGGAAAATAGTTTGGAAGTTCCTCAAGAAATTAAAAATAGAATTGCCATATGATCCCATAATCCCATTCCTGGGCATATATCCAGAAAAACTATAGTTCAAAAGGTATATGCATCCCTATGTTCATAGCAGCATTGTTCACAATAGCCAAAATGTGGAAGCAGTGTAAATGTCTATTGACAGAAGAATGGATAAAGAAGATGTAGTACATGTATACAATAAACTATTATTCATACATTAAAAAAAAAAATGAAATAGTGCCCTGTGCAGCAACATGGACAGCCCTAGAGATCATCATAGTAAGTGAAGTAAGTCAGAAAGAAATATCATATCCCTTACTTGTGGAATCTAAAATATTAATACAACAGACTTGTGGGTGCCAATGGGGAAAGAGGTAGAGGAGGGAAGTACTGGGAGTCTAGGATTAGCAGGTGTAAACTAGTATATATAGGATGGATAAACAACAAGATTTTACTGTATAGCACAGGGAATTATATTCAATATCCTGTGATAAACCATAATCGAAAGAATATGAAAAAGAATAGATACATGTATAACTGAGTCACCTTGCTGTACAGAAATTAAAAGCAATATTGTATTAATAAATCAACTGTACTTCAATAATAGTTTTAAAAATAATAAAAAGATCTATTTGGCAAAACTAATACAATTATGTAAAGTTAAAAAATAAAATAAAATTAAAAAAATAAAAAAAAATAAACTTAAAAAAAAAAAAAAGATCTACTCCCTCAGAAAATTTCAAGTAAACAATATAGTTATATAAGGATTTTTAACTAGACTTTGTTACAAATTTAGTAGATATTATGCAACATCCTATGGTTGAAAGTCACCAAAAGCAGCCCTGACCTGATCTCAATAGAAAGTTTTTCATTATCTATTGGTAAAGTTTGCTTAAATGACAACAAACTTGGCTCGATTCAAATAGCAACCTTCTCTTGTAAGGTGTAAATGATCTTAGTTACAAGATATTTAATTTACAGAGAAAGTGAAAGTGAACACAGTTCAGTCATGTCCAACTCTTTTCCACCACATCGACTATACAGTCCATGGAATTCTCCAGGCCAGAATACTGGAGTGGGTAGCTGTTCCCTTGTCCAGGGGATCTTCCCAAGCCAGGGATTGAACCCCGATCTCCCGCATTGCAGACAGATTCTTCACCAGCTGAGCCAACAGGGAAGCCCAATTTACAGAGAACTTTCTCCAGATATTTCTGATGCTTCAGGAGAGGTACACACTTCAGTACCGAGTGACACTCACCTTGCGGTAGATCATACGGCACACGGCTACTCTCAGCCTCATCCCCACACGCTGCATGTGGTAGAAGCACAAGTGGTGCAGAACGGCCCACACCAGCACGCAGGCGCTCAGCCCCGCCGCGTAGGCATAGGCTTCGTGCAAAGCGGCAGAATTGGTGGGATCCTTGTTTTGAACATAACTAATCATTTTCCTGAAGAATATGGGCTGAATTACTCTGGTGCCTTCCTAAAAGGAAAAAAAAAAAAAAAGGCCTTAATTAGAAATATAAGGCATGTCAATTTTTCTTAACGCAAGCTTTACTTTTATTATTAGCATGTTAAAAAGGCATTTTGACAAAATGCTACATTCATGGCTAATCTAAAAGAAAAACACACTATCACTTATAGGTAATCTACTATCACCTATAAGACAACCAGATGATAATTTTAACCTTATGTTCGAAGACAATAAAGCTTTAGTACATTGTGCTTAGAACACAGTGGATGTTCAATAAATACTAAGCACTTAGAATGCATTTGGCAAACTACTAAGTGACTCTGACTAAGATGAATAAGGAAAAAGGTGGCAGGAGAAGGTAAGATATTTGGTTCCATGTGAACAAGCCCTGCTGGCAACCTGCCCTGTCTGATATTTTCTCAACATCTCAGCCCATCAGAAAGTCAAGATGACTCATGTAGGGGAGGCAAACTCCTACCTTCTCCTTTATGCTATCTCCTTCATAAATGCTTTAAGCCTTTATGAACTGAGACCAGCACAAATATGGATTCAACCTTCCCCACCCTGAACTCTACTTGTCAGTAGATGAAGAGAACGGAGCCCGGCTTCTGCTGGAGTATCACAAAACAACCAGCCTTGAAAGGTTTGTAGACTCTCAGCCCCAGGGGACACTGTGTTCATATGTATATACCCACTAGAAACTGGAATGTTCCTTGGAGTCAAAAATAAAACAAGGCAAAAGCCAAGCTAAAAAATGTTGTCTTCCTCTGTTCACTTAACAAAGTTTTATTATCTCTTTTTGCTCTTCTCTGGAACTATGCAATCAGTTGGTATATCTTTCCCTTTCTCCTTTCGCTTTCTCTTTTCTCAGTTATTTGTAAAGCCTCCTTAGACAACATTTTTGCCTTCTTGCATTTCTTTTCCTTTGGTATGGTTCTGGTCACTGCCTCCTGTACAATATTATAAACATCTGTCCATAATTCTTCAGGCACTCTGTCTACCAGATCTAATTCCTTGAATCTATTTGATGTTTTCAAACTGTAGCACTGGAGAAGACTCTTGAGAGTCCCTTGGACAGCGAGGAGATCAAACCAGTCAATCCTAAAGGAAATCAACCCTGATTCACTGAAGGACTGACCCAAAACTGAAGCTCCAATACTTTGACCACCTGATACGAAGAACTGACTGATAGGAAAAGACCCTGATGCTAGGAAAGATTGAGGCCAGATGGAGAAGGGGCCAACAGAGGATGAGATGGTTGGATGGTATCACTGATTCAATGGATGAACAAGAGTTTGAGCAAACTCTGGGAGATAGGGAAGGACAGAGAGGCCTGGCATGCTGCAGTCTATGGGGACACAAAGAGTAGGACACAACTGAGCGACTGAACAACAACAATACCGCCTGTATACATTGGGAGATGCCCAGGAAAACTAACTCCCTGAGATGACCCAAGTAACTACCTTAAATACTATCTCCAGCTAAAGACAAAAGAAAGGTCAGGTGGTATGGGGTGGGGGTGGGGAGGGGGCACTTATAAGAGGTTAACAGAAAAAGCAGCTTAAATTAGGGTAGGGTTGGGTTTGTTAAGGAGATATAAGTCTTCTTAAAGACTTCTCCACTGACAAGATTCTCCTGTGATTTAAAGTTATCTTTCTCTTTCTGGTACTGACAGGAAGATAGCTTTACAAAAGATTTCCTTTATCAATGTAAATGTCCCTCAGAGAAGGGTTAACTTCTACTCTGTCTTCAAAACTTTTCCTGTGTTTATTTCTCATTAAAAAAATAATAATAATCAGCTCAAAATAATCTTTATGCTAAAGAGGCATATTCTGGTTATACATTCTGCTACCCTTCAATCTTATTCTATTTTTGTAGTTTTAAAATGTTCTCTAAAACCTACAAACTAAAAAAAAAAAATCCACCACAGAAAGGAATTGACAGAGGAGTACAGAGCTGTTGACAGAAAAATGCCTACTCTTGGCTCTGAGCCTTCAGTGGAGGCTCTAGCAGGGAGAAAGCCTCAGGACAGAACACAGAGAACACTGGTCCAGGAATCAGAATACTGTGCTTCAGAAATCAGGTCAGTCTCCTCCAAGTTACATAACCAACCCTAAGCCCTCCTGTGCCTCCAGGTTTTTGCCTAATAAAATACTTGCCTGATCTACCTTGGAGGGATACTGGTAAACTAAATAAGTTACAACACCTCAAAGTGCTCTGAAACCATGATTTAAAAAGTAAGTGTAAGTTATGCTTAATTTTATTACATAAAAGTCCTATGAAGAGACCTACCTTATCATAATGGCAGAGGCTGGTTTCACAAAGGGCTTGGAAAACTCATTGCTGCTCAGAGACCATCATGGCAGAACAATAACTCTTGAGAAAAGTGATGTGTAAAAGCCAAATTTTCTAGACAGTAATTAAAAGTTTCACTTCTAAGCAGCTTGCTAGAAATTTTAACCATTATGTATGGATTCTTTTAAAAATGAGTCACCTACTTTCCTGATTTCTTCAAGAAAGTGGATTGAGGGTAGTGAGAGTAATGAGTGAAACATGTGAGAGAAATTAAGAGAACAAACTTCCACTTATAAAATAAGTCATGGGGATGTAAAATACAGCATAGGAAATACAGTCAATAATATTTGAAAAGCTTTGTATGGTGACAGAGGGTAACTAGACTTATAGTGATGAACATTTTATAATGTTTAAAAACATTGAACCACTATATTGCACACCTGAAATTAATGCAATATTGTAAGTCAATTATACTTCAATTAAAAATCAATTTAAATGCTACAATAAAAATGTAGATACATATGCTTTAAAGAAAATGAGTTGAGAAAGCATCACCCTCATTTATGACTCAAGGTCATCACTCTAGATATTACTAAGGGCTAATGCTATGTACACGAGAACCAGCACAGTGCATGCAACAAGTGTGCTCTGCAGGTCCCCTTCTGCTCTGCTCAGTGCTCCCTCTTCCACTCCCTTGCTGTGTAGTCCTCAGTTGTTGCTCTTGGCCTACAGTATCTTTGCCACCATTGGCCACTCCTCACTCTTCTGGGTTGAGTGGAGGTGAAGGTTGGAAAATAAATGCAAAAACTCAGAACAACTCTCAGGGAATGAGTCCTCAGTTAAGGCACAAAGCCCACTCAGGACACAGAAGATTCTGTATACTTCCTGCCCATCAGTTGATCTCCAAAGTGAAGGTTCAGGTTAACATGTGCTTCCTACAACCTCCACCTTGACCAGAGACAACCAGAAAAAGTGGAGTTGGACAAAGGCCAAGTGACAGGACAAAGCCAGGCCATTTCTAAGGGTCCCAGAGAAAGGACATAAGCCCCGGTCACTCCTCCCCTCTCAGAGGAAGGGACTGGGTGAACCCACTCTGGTTCTCTGAGGTCACCCCACTCACATATCAGCAAGCAGAGACTTCACTTCTCAGAGAGAAGGCCCTGATGACCTGGGGAAGTGGTCTCTGTGACTCTGGCTCAGGCACAGGCTTCTGGTCCCTCCTCTGTACCCTGAAGGCTCTGAGACATATCTCTTAACCCACAGTCTCCATGGAGGTGCACACAGGGGCCAGTGTGCTGGGGACTCGCTGGCTGTTGTGTTCTAATTAGGAATGACCGCAAGCACTCCTTCTTCAACATCAGTCTGTACTTGTTCCTGAGTGTTAGTCATTCATAATTCACATAGGACAGAGATTTTCATAGAGTCCTAACCCTAAAAGCTTCACACTGGACTGAAGTCACCTGCCTCTTCCTGCTGGTGCTGCCAGGAGTGCTGGGGAGGCTCTGCCTGTGCTGTGCATGGTCACAGCTCATGGCTTGGGATCATGGATGATCCATGAGGTATTCTGTGCATCAGAGGAATTAAAATAAGGCTGGAGGTCACAGAGGAAACGTGTTTGTATTTTAGAGAATCCTGGGCTCAGTTTAGATCTTCCACTATCTAATATAGAAAGACCAGAAGGCAGCATAGACAGAAGATCACAAAAAGAAAAGTTGCTTCATAAAATCAATTATTTAACTAATGTTCATTCCATCTGAGCAACTAGTTTTATTCATTAAAATCTCAAAACAGCACCTGAAAAGTATCTTTAAAATGTAACAGATCCTTACTAGTTCCATCATGAGAAATCATTTATTAATTTCTCCAAACAGAGTGTCAAAGGGCAAACCTAAGACAAGGAGTATTTGTGTTGGATTTCAGGATTCTTTTGACTATCAGAAAAAAAAAAAAAAATCAGGAAAAAAAATCAATCTTTTCTAAACTAAGGGTAGTATATCTATGACTTAGCTGAATTAGCCAAAGGATTTAGTGATATTACACATAAAGTGCTCATAGCAGTTCCTGACATATAATATTTTTGAGTACTTAATGTTGTTATTTAGTTGCTAAGTCGTGTCTGACTCTTTTGAGACCTACATGGACTGTAGCCTGCCAGGCTCCTCTGTCCATGGGATTCTCCAGGCAAGAATACTGGAGTGGGTTGCCATTTCCTTCTCCAGGGGATCTTCCCAACCCAGGGATTGAAGCCAGGTCTCCTGCAGTGGCAGATGGATTCTCTACCGCTGAGCCACCTGGGAAGCCCACTGCTGTCATTACCGCCCACCCAGCAGTACTGCTGTGGCCACCACCACTACTACTGAGTATGAGCCCCTGTTACTGCTGCTAGTACTTCTAGTGCTACAGAGAATGAGCCCCACATCTGCCAGGTCCTCTACCCCCTACTTTTCTGCCATGACCACCCAGTTGTACCTTATGCAGCCCCCAGGCCTGGCCTTCCTGGATCCCCAGCAGGAAGCATTACTGGGGCTGGACAATTTTGAAATCAACACTCTACCTTGTCCTTCTCAAGGCACTGCAGTATCTCAGTGGTCAGTGCCCTCTCAAAGGTGGCACTCTGCCCACATCCCTATCCCCACCCTCTGGCACAATGACCAACCCACCTTTGTCATCAAGGACTCCATCTTCCAGGACCATCCAGTCAGCTGTGAGCTGACAGATTCTCTGGTTTCTCCAGATGTGTGAGGCAAACTTCAGCTACCCAGCTGCCCACTGCCCACAGTGCCCTTCAGTACAACACAGCCTTTAAACAAGAGCCTACCTGTAACACTGCCCACTAAACACTGCCCTCCTGTAAACCTCCTGACCCACCCACCTCACCCCCAACACAATGGACTGATGACAACTCACCACCTTCTCCACCTAAAACACCCGTCTCTCAGCAACAGCATCTTCCATCCCTCCTGCTGTCACACACTCACAGGCCACCCGTGTCCCTAAGGCAGCACTAAGGGACCATGGAGAGCACGAGCCACCCAGGGGGTTCTTCAGCAGACCCCCAGCAGGCTCAGCCAGAACAGGGGACTGACGGCACTATGTCCCCAGGTGGACTCTCCTCTGGGGGATCTTGACCCAGGTCCTTCAGGTTCACAGAGGTCACTGACCTCATGGTTTTCTGCCTTTGGTTTTCCCTGCACATTCCCTCCTCCACCCTCTGCCAATGCCAGGCTCCCAGCAAACCATCCCCTCAGAGAAGACAGAAACCAGCATGGCAGGTACACAAAATTCATGGTGAAGCTGGAGCTCCTCCACATGGTGGGGGTTGGCTTCCAATAGCCAGCTCACTGAGAAGGGGACAGCTCAGGGAAGGGTTTGTTCTTGGGAGCTTTGGACAGCTCCATTCCAGATGCAGGGCCCTAGCTTTTCTTTCCCTGGAAGGGGAGAGGCTCTACCAGTGTCTACTGAGATACTGCAGTGCCTTGTGAAGGGCAGGGTGGAGTGTTGATTTCAAAGTTGCCCAGCACCAGTAATGCTTCCTGCTAGGGATCCAGGAAGGCCAGCCCTGGGGGCTGCATAAGGTGCAACTGGTAGATACCTTCTTAAAGAAGCATTTGTCAGATGTGACCTGGTCAAGTTAACAATTATTTGCCAGCATCTGTAAAATGTCTTATGTTACTGGGGCTCTGGCCCAAATTGTCTTCTTAAAACCACAGGGAACATATTCCTTGAGGTTGTTGGATCTTCTGTTGGTCATGGATCACTCAGCATTTATATCACTTACTGAGCACCAAGAATGTCCTAAGATGATATAAAATGGCTTTTATTTCACAGCCATCTTCCTACAACACTGTGTTTTAAGCAGTTAAAAGATAGTCATCTGTAGAAAGTCCAGGGCATTTCTCATTCTAAATAGAATTGCTGAGCTATATCATGTTTCCTAGACATGTTTCATCCTCAAACCATTGGACTCTCTCCCCTCCTGTCTTGTCCATCTCAGTACTGATTCAAATACACGGAAAAGTAATGTACTGTATGTAAAAGATTTTACCTCAAGAAATATAAAAATTCCCCAAACTACATAGGATTTCCAGTAACACTTTATGATTGCTTTCATTAAAGATGGCTCCTGTGCATTTTTCTCAGCTTTCTTCACTTCCTGATCCCAGTACCTGCGATGAGAAACAAAGCACAATAAAGAACAGCGTGTCGACCAAAGGGAAAACAGGGGAGGGGCGGAGTGGGAGATGGGCCTTCAGTACAGGCTGCTCTGCGGCTGCCCTATAGATGGTGGCTTACTGCTCACAGGGCTCCTGAAAGGTGAGCAGTGCAGACCCTGAAACACCAGAAAAACGGAACTTGAGGGCAAGTCTTAGTCTCAGGAAAGAAGTTCCGGCCAAGCTTTGCTGGACTTACAGCACATGAGCAGCTCAGGAGGGCAGACAGCCTCCTCCAGGGACCCCACCTCTGGGGACAGAGCTTGGCCTCCAGGGCTAAGGCTGTGGGCTCCCTCCATGTCCACAGATGCACAGGGAACACGGGCTCCCTCAGTCTCCAAAGTGGGCTAAGCCCAGGGTTATCCTGAGGGTAGTGAGTGTGCAGTCATGACAGGGGGTTCAGAAGAACCCAGAGGAAGAAAAAGCCCCTCCAACATCTTTAGCCCCATGTGGAAATTCTCACTCTTTCTCCCCTTCTCCCTGCTGCCTGTGCTCACTCTTGCAGCTTTTCTCCAACGTGCTGGGAGGGATCTTCTGGAAGCAGCGAATACATGTCATCTTCTTCTAATTTCTGTTTGTAACCAATTTTAAACAAGGGGTTTAGCCACCTGTTAAAAATTAAGAAAAGAGGAAAGTGACACATATCAACATTACACATCTTATTCTATAACTGGAAGTTTGTCTTTTGGCCCCCTTCACCCCAAACTTGACATTTTTAATATCCTTTTTCCCTAAAAGGAGCCAAGGCTCCATGAAGAAATGGCTCTTTCTAAGTTTGGGGCAGTCTGTGTCAGCACCTGATAATTAGCTTTTTAAATTGTAACATAAATACCTGATATTAAACTTTGGAAATGTCCACTTAAAAGACATCTATCTCCAGTGAACACGTGCCAGCTACATAACTAGATAGAGAGACAGGCCACCCCACCCGTAAAGTTCCCGCTTTTAGAAAGCTCTGGTTGACCTGATAAAATAGACCATCTCTCTGACTACTTGCTTCTCCTTTCTCACAATTTAATTCTTGCTCTTATGTTTTAAATTTACCAAAATCCTAGACATCCCACCCTCAACCCCAAAAAGGCAGAACCCCAGGTCCAAACTCACTCACTTACTAGCTTTCCCCTTCTCTCTTGCCCTTTCTCCCCAGGACCTCATTGTGTTGCCATAGGTATGTCCGGTACCCTCCAGGACATGAGAGTGATACACCATGCCATTGCAAAGTTTTCTGATGGTTGTTGCTGAGACATGTCTCACAATCCTAAGAACCATAAGAGCCAGTCAAGCCACAACACTGGCTCCAAAAGGGGATGCCTGTGGGGGCTGCTGTAACTAGTAGGCCAAGATGAACAGAGCCCCAGGCATTCTCAGCCACAGCAGCAATGTTGAGAAGCTGAGACCTAAAGATAGAGTAAGTCCAAAGAAGGGCCTGTGACAAGTTGTGCCATAAAATAAGGAAGCACTCAAGGAATCGCAAGGATGAGTAGAAGGGACAGAAAAGCCACTTTGAATGGCTCTTTTCTAAACAAATATGGGATACTCTGACCATTAAAACAAATAAATTGCAATGAACCCTAACACAGTAAATAATGAAAGAATCCATGAATCTCTACTGTTACATAAACAGGAGAGAAAGGGAAGTTCTAGTAAACAAATGCAAACAAACATAAGAGGAGCAACAGAGTCAGAACATCATCAAGGGAAGTTAAAACTAGTGGATCAAAGTTTGATGTGGAGCATGATATTTATATAATCTCAAATTATGTCTCTGTAGTGAAGTGAAAGTGAAGTCGCTCAGTCGTGTCCGACTCCTGGCGACCCCATGGACTGCAGCCCACCAGGCTCCTCCATCCACGTGATTTTCCAGGCAAGAGTACTGGAGTGGGGTGCCATTAAATTACTTATTAATTATCAAAAGAAAAACAGTAACTATATAGAGGATCTGCTCCCACCAAAACCCTATTCAAATCCACTGCCTGACTGCTAAGTCACTTCAATTTTGTCTGACTCTGTGCAACCCTATGGACTGCAGCCCCACAGGCTCCTATGTCCATGGGATTCTCCAGGCAAGAATACTAGAGTGGGTTGCCATGACCTCCTCCAGGGGATCTTTCTGACCCAGGGATGAAACCTGTGTCTCTTATGCCTCCTGCATTTGCATGTGGGTTCTTTACCACTAGCGCCACCTGTGAAGTCCCTCAAATCCACTACACATTATTTAAATGACAATAGTTAATATGCAGAGATAGCTCAAAGATTGACACCATTTTTACTGATTTTTGCCACAGAAGGAATATTTTCAAAGCTAGACAATAATAACTCATGAAAACATGTTTCTCTCATCTATTGCATTATTCCTAATAAAATATGCTCAAGAATTTTTTAGTAGGGGATGCTCAAGATTTATTTAGTAAATAAATTAATGTCTCTGAGTTATTAAAGAAGCAATAAGAGACTGAACTTCAGATCTGGCAAACCCTGGTAGCCTGGCCCATCTAATGATACCTGGTCCATGGGCCAGGAGACTAGTTTCTAGCCTCAACAGTGGTACTGAGGACCCAGGGTCTCACCTGTCCTCCTCCCATCTCCTTTTCCATACCAGTTCAGCATCTCCATAACCCTCACCATCTGATAATCTCAGCTTACTTCCCAAACAAAAGTATAAATCTCTGAGCTTTACCAATAAGCAGATTTGAAACATGTTAGACCATTTTCCCAATGTTTATTCCCCACAGGGAACATCAGGAAATTAGCACTTCAACTTACCCAGATTATTGCATCCTGCCCTGAAAGGCTCTCTTTAAAAATCTGCTATCACAGGAAAAGGTGCTCAACATCACTAATCAACAGGGAAATGCAAATCAAAGTCATGATGAGACACACCCCCTCCCCACCCCACACACATATTAGGAGGGGTAAAGAAGAAGAAGAAGAAGAAAAAGAAGAAGAGGGAGGAGGCAGAAGAAGAAAACAAGATGCGAAGGACATAGAAAAAATGGAACCCTTGCACATTGGTGGTGGGAATGTAAAATGGTGCAGTCACAAAGGACAAACACTGTATGATCTCACTTTCATAAAGGTGCTGAGAGCAGTCAAATTCAGAGAGAAAGTGGCCCTGGGGTTGCCAGGGATGGAGAGGGGACTGGGGAGTTAGTGTTTGATGACACATTAGTGCAGGATGAAAAGGGTTCTGGAAAATGGTTGCACAACACATGAATGTAGTCAACAACACTGATTTGTATGCTTAAAAATGGTTAAGATGGTAAAGTTGATGCTCTGTGCTGTGCTGCTGCTGCTGCTACTGCTGCTAAGTCACTTCAGTCGTGTCCAACTCTGTGCGACCCCAGAGACACCAGCCCACCAGTCTCCCCCATCCCTGGGATTCTCCAGGCAAGAACACTGGAGTGGGTTGCCATTTCCTTCTCCAATGCATGAAAGTGAAGTCAAAGTGAAGTCACTCAGTCATGTCCGACTCTTAGCGATCCCATGGACTGCAGCCTGCCAGGCTCCTCCGTCCATGGGATTTTCCAGGCAAGAGTACTGGAGTGGGGTGCCATTCCTTTACCACAATTGAAAAAAAAAAAAATAGTTAATGAGGAAAGAAATCCAATTAATGTCTCAGATGGAAATCTTCCCATATTAGAGTCTAGACTTTGTCTAGACTCTCTGGGTGTATGACCTTGAACTAGCCACATAGCCTCTCAGTATTGGCCTCTGACAAATAGGGGGAACATGTGGAGATAACACCTTCCTGGGCTGAGAGCATCAGTGTTGCTCTAAACATAACAAATTTCCCCCAAAGAGCAGCCATCACCAAGACAACGCCCTTGAGTAATCTCATGTGGGCCCCAGTAGGAAGCCTCTGAGGGATAAAGTTACACTAGTTGTTCCAGCGGGAAGGAAAAAACACTCTTCTTCTTTCCTGGATGGACTCAGTGAAAAGTCATTATAAAGCTTTGTTTACTAAAGCAGCCCACGCAACTTCCTTTTCTCCTCTATAAAAGAATTCTCATTCCCTTGACATCTCAGTGGTAAAGAATCCGCCTATGAATGTAGGAGACTCAGGTTCGATCCCTGGGTTGGGAAGATCCCCTGGAGAAGGAAATGGCAACCCACTCCAGTATACTTACCTGGAGAATCCAGTATAATTACCATGGACAGAGGAGCCTGGTGGGCTACAGACCATGGGGTCACAAAGAGTCAGTCATTAATTAGTGACTAAACAACAACAATCCCTCGCTTAGCTTGCTATGGGTGCAGATACAGAACTGCACTTCTCTGCTGATCCTGAATAAATGGATCTTTGCTGGAGAAATATCTGACAGTCTATTTGTTTCAGGTCAACAAAGGGAGGAAGTCAACACAATTGGGGACCATAGGAAGACTTAGAAAGGCAAACTAACCACTTGACACATCTGAATGGACGCTAGTTGATATCCCTCAGGCTCATGAGATGCAGGACTATAAACACCAAAAAAATCAAGTATAAATTACAACAAATTAACTTAAATTTGTTACACTATTTCACTGTAAGGATTTAGTAGTAAATTTTATACACCTCTGGGGTGTTCTTCATCTTTCTTAAGGCGAGAAATATTGTATAAAATCACTAAAACTCATCAAGCTAAACACTTAAGGGCAACAGGCTGAGGTCTGAGAAAAAGCCCTGGAAAGCTCATCCAGCATCCGTCTACAGTATGCGGATTCTGACTGTTAATGAAAAACAAGATTAATGCAAATAGCATTCTGAAAGCAGTACAAAGAATCCTAGTTTGATATTAAACATTTCTAAGTGCGGTAGCGGCTGCGACCTGCGCACTAAGCATGGCCAAGAGGAGTTACCCCACGTCCGAGGTCAGGGGTGGCAGCTGAGAGGAGATACCCTGCGTCCGAGGTCAGGGGCGGCAGCTGAGAGGATATACCCCGCAAACAAGGTCGGGGCAGCGGCCGGGAGAATGAACCCAACGTCCAAGGAGCGGTGGCTGCGCGAGCACAGGAGGGCCTGGAGGAGCTATCGCATGCTGTAGGTCAGGAAGGGCGGCAGTGAGGAGGTACCCCTTGTCCAAGGTAAGGAGCAACGGCTATGCTTTGCTGGAGCGGCCATGAAGAGATACCCCATGACCAAGGTAAAAGAAACCCAAGTAAGATGGTAGGTGTTGCAAGAGGGCATCAGAGGGCAGTCACACTGAAACCATACTCACAGAAAACTAGTCAATCTAATCACACTAGGACCACAGCCTTGTCTAACTAAGTGAAACTATGCCATGCCCTGTGGGGCCACACAAGACAGATGGGTCATTGTGGAGAGGTCTGAAAGAAAGTGGTCTGCTGGAGAAGGGAATGGCAAACCACTTCAGTATTCTTGCCTTGAGAACCCCATGAACAGTATGAAAAGGCAAAATGATAGGATACTGAAAGAGGAACTCCCCAGGTTAGTAGGGGCCCAATATGCTACTGGAGATCAGTGGAGAAATAACTCCAGAAAGAATGAAGGGATGGAGCCAGAGCAAAAACAATACCCAGTTGTGGATGTGACTACTGATAGAAGCAAGGTCCGATGCTGTAAAGAGCAACCTGGAATGTCAGGTCCATGAATCAAGGCAAATTGAAAGTGGTCAAACAGGAGATGGCAAGAGTGAATGTAGACATTCTAGGAATCAGTGAACTAAAATGGACTGGAATGGGTGAATTTAACTCAGATGACCATTATATCTACTACTGCGGGCAGGATCCCTCAGAAGAAATGGAGTAGCCATCATGGTCAACAAAAGAGTCCGAAATGCAGTACTTGGATGCAATCTCAAAAACGACAGAATGATCTCTGTTCGTTTCCAAGGCAAACCATTCAATATCACAGTAATCCAAGTCTATGCCCCAACCAGGAATGCTGAAGAAGCTGAAGTTGAACGGTTCTATGAAGACCTACAAGACCGTTAAGAACTAACACCCCAAAAAGATGTCCTTTTCATTATAGGGGACTGGAATGCAAAAGTAGGAAGTCAAGAAACACCTGGAGTAACAGGCAAATTTGGCCTTGGAATACGGAATGAAGCAGGGCAAACGCTAACAGAGTTTTGCCAAGAGAATGCACTGGTCATAGCAAACACCCTCTTCCAACAACACAAGAGAAGACTCTACACATGGACATCACCAGATGGTCAACACCGAAATCAGATTGATTATATTATATTCTTTGCAGCCAAAGATGGAGAAGCTCTATACAGTCAACAAAAACAAGACCAGGAGCTGACTATAGCTCAGATCATGAACTCCTTATTACCAAATTCAGACTTAAATTGAAGAAAGTAGGGAAAAATCACTAGACCATTCAGGTATGACCTAAATCAAATCCCTTATGATTATACAGTGGAAGTGAGAAATAGATTTAAGGGCCGAGATATGATAGAGTACCTTATGAACTATGGAATGAGGTTTGTGACGCTGTATGGGAGACAGGGATCAAGACCATCCCCATGGAAAAGAAATGCAAAAAAGCAAAATGGCTGTCTGGGGAGGCCTTACAAATAGCTGTGAAAAGAAGAGAAGCGAAAAGCAAAGCAGAAAAGGAAAGACATAAGCATATGAATGCAGAGTTCCAAAGAACAGCAAGAAGAGATACGAAAGCCTTCCTCAGTGATCAATGCAAAGAAATAGAGAACAACAGAATGGGAAAGAACAGAGAACTCTTCAAGAAAATTAGAGATACCAAAGGAACATTTCATGCAAAGATGGGCTCGATAAAGGACAGAAATGGTATGGACCTAAGAGAAGCAGAAGATATTAAGAAGAGGTAGCAAGAATACACAGAAGAACTGTACAAAAAAGAGCTTCATGACCCAGATAATCATGATGGTGTGACCACTCACCTAGAGCCAGAAATCCTGGAATGTGAAGTCAAGTGGGCCTTAGAAAGCATCTCTACGAACAAAGCTAGTGGAGGTGATAGAATTCCAGCGGAGCTATTTCAAATCCTGAAAGTTGATGCTGTGAAAATGCTGCACTCAATATGCCAGCAAATTTGGAAAAGTCAGCAGTGGCCACAGGACTGGAAAAGGTCAGTTTTCATTTCAATCCCAAAGAAAGGCAATGCCAAAGAATGCTCAAACTACCACACAATTGTACTCATCTCACACGCTAGTAAAGTAATGCTCAAAATTCTCCAGGCCAGGCTTCAGCAATACGCGAACTGTGAACTTCCTGATGTTCAAGCTGGTTTTAGAAAAGGCAGAGGAACCAGAGATCAAATTGCCAACATCTGCTGGATCATGGAGAAAGCAAGAGAGTTCCAGAAAAACATCTATTTCTGCTTTATTGACTATTCCAAAGCTTTTGACTTTGTGGATCACAGTAAACTGTGGAAAATTCAGAAAGAGATGGGAATACCAGACCACCTGACCTGCCTCTTAAGAAGTCTGTATGCAGGCCAGGAAGCAACAGTTAAAACTGGACATGGAACAACAGACTGGTTCCAAATAGGAAAAGGAGTTCGTCAAGGCTGTATATTGTCACCCTGTTTATTTAACTTATATGCAGAGTACATCATGAGAAATGCTGGACTGGAAGAAACACAAGCTGGAATCAAGATTTCCGGGACACATATCAATAACCTCAGATATGCAGACAACACCACCCTTATGGCCAAAAATGAAGAGGAACTATAAAGCCTCTTGATGAAAGTAAAAGTGGAGAGTGAAAAAGTTGGCTTAAAGCTCAACATTCAGAAAACAAAGATCATGGCATCTGGTCCCATCACTTCATGGGAAATAGATGGGGAAACAGTGGAAACAGTGTCAGACTTTATTTTGGGGGGCTCCAAAATCACTGCAGATGGTGATTGCAGCCATGAAATTAAAAGACACTTACTCCTTGGAAGGAAAATTATGACCAACCTAGATAGCATATTCAAAAGCATAAACATTACTTTGCCAACAAAGGTTCATCTAGTCAAGGCTATGGTTTTTCCTGTGGTCATGTATGGATGTGAGAGTTGGACTGTGAAGAAGGCTGAGCACCAAAGAATTGATGCTTTGGAACTGTGGTGTTGGAGAAGACTCTTGAGAGTCCCTTGGACTGCAAGGAGATCCAGCCAGTCCATTCTAAAGCAGATCAGCCCTGGGATTTCTTTGGAGGGAATGATGCTGAAGCTGAAACTCGAGTACTTTGGCCACCTCATTTGAAGAGTTGAGTCATTGGAAATACTCTGATGCTGGGAGGTATTGGGGGCAGGAGGAGAAGGGGACGACAGAGGATGAGAGGGCTGGATGGCATCACTGACTCGATGGACGTGAGTCTGAGTGAACTCCGGGAGTTGGAGAGGGACAGGGAGGCCTGGCGTGCTGCGATTCATGGGGTCTCGAAGAGTCAGACATGACTGAGCGACTGAACTGAACTTACTGATGCACTTATGATCACTAGTTACTGAGGGCTTAACAGGACCAACTTCCCTAAACCATCTTAGTACTCAGCGAGTTCACTTCCCCATCATGTCATCAGCTTTTCTGACAAGGGTCTCCGGAGAGTTTGACTTGACACCAGTAGCAGTTTCCACATCTGCACTCCCTTTGCAAGGGGACAGTTCACTAACTGAGATGTGGCCAGAGTCAGGGGATTGAGGATGTAATGACTCCCTGATGGGTCAAGTGCATCTGGTCCAAGATGAGGTCCTGCTCCACCTCATCTCTGGGTCTTGCATTCACCCCCAGCCTGCTGGCTTCTGGAGGAGAGTGGGATAGAAATGCAGAGCTCACCCCAGAGGCTGCAGTGCAGGACTGCAGGAACATCACCAGGGACAGTCTCAGCTGACTGGACAGTCTAGTCCCCAGCTAGACATGGTTCATAAACTAGGCCACTGATTTCCAAAAATGGGTATGAGGGAGAACAATTCAATAAACTATGATGAGAAAATGGGTTGCTTTGGGAAAATGGAGCCTATCTTATATCAAATACTAAAAGAAGTTCTAGCTGCCTTTACTGTTAGAAAGTGAGTGAGTGAGTGAAGTCTCTCAGTCGTGTCCGACTCTTTGCGACCCCATGGACTGTAGCCCACCAGGCTCCTCCATCCATGGGATTCTCCAGGCAAGAATACTGGAGTGGGTTGCCATTTCCTTCTCCAGGGGATCTTCCCGACCCAGGGATCGAACTTAGGTCTCCTGAATTGCAGGCAGACACTTTAACCTCTGAGCCACCAGGGAAGCCTTTCTTTTCTTTTCTTAGAAAAGAAACAAGAAAAGAGCTGAAACCAAACACAGAGATTTAGATGATGCTAGGATTTTTAAAAGATATTATAGAAGCAACAGAAGAAACCAAAAAGAAAAAGCTCAATATAATTAATGACATATAACTTAAAACCACAAAGTGAAAGTGAAAATGAAAGTTGCTTAGTTGCGTCCGACTCTTGGTGACCCCATGGACTATACAGTCCATGGAATTCTCCAGGCCAGAATACTGGAATGGGTAGCCTTTCCCTTCTCCAGGGGATCTTCCTAACCCAGGGATCAAAACCAGGTCTCCCACATTGCAGGCGCATTCTTTACCAATTGAGCCACAAGGTAAAATCCACTAAACTAAAGGACAAATGAAAAGTTGAAAAAGTATTATATGCAGTATTGAAAGTTATTTTAAAAATAACTGCCTTATAGGAAAAACATGTATTAATAAACAATTCAAAGAAAGACAAATGGTCAATGGACATAAAAAAGCTCCATCTCCACAAAGCAAATAAATTCAAGTTAAAACTGCTTGAATTATTTTTAAATTTAGACCTAATAAAAATGTAATTTCGGTACTCAAAGATGGCAACGAAATAAGCACATAAGAGCTTTAAGAGGGCAAACTGGTCCAAACCTGATCAAAAACAGTTTGGCTTTTCACCAGTTTATCCTACTTCTGGGGATATAGAAAAAGGAAAGATGGACCTAAATATTAGGGTGAGGTAAATATATATTTACCTAGGGTGAGGTAAATATATATCCCTATGGATATGGCCATCATATCATAATTAGCAACAAACTGTGTTACAAGTGAAAGACAGCATAAATTGCATTAAATACCATGTTTTGAACATTATCTAATTCCATAAATAAACATTAAGCATAGAAAATTAAGGACTCAAAATTCAAATTTGTTTAGTTTTATATAAAAGCATGCACGCTCAGGTGTGCAGAAAGATTTCTAAGGGAAAGAAAAAACAACCAAAATATCACCAAGTATATAATAGAAAGAAATTCGTATTCGTTTCTTCTTCTATAGCTTTAAATTTTTTACAGAAATAGAAAAATAAATATTATTTCCTAAAATTCACAACAATACCAATAACCATAATGTATAATTTCTCTTAGACCCTACGTCCAACCTGTACTGTGAAAACACTGAAACCTCAGTGAAGTCATTTGTATAAAGTCATTTATATAAAGGCAGTAAATGGCATCATTTATAAGTTGAGAAAGCAGATGAAATGTGAGAAGAAAAGCAAACACCCAATGAGATGACAACTCAATTTTTCTTTAGAAGGTGGGCCTTGTAGCTGCGCAGCACTTCCTGGACAGACTCATTTCAATTTTCCCGGGGTAGCGGGGGAGGGGGGGTGGCAGTGGGGGGGGAGGTGGGAGGAGCAAAAGGAAGTCATGAGGGTACCTTAGACCTTACATACATGATGGCCATCATGGTCAACAATCAACTTCACAAAGTCTGGACCCCTTTTTAAAAGTTAACACTGAATTAACAATGTCAATGGGAGGAATGACTTAAAACAGAAGCCAGCCTCCACCTTCCATCAGAATCACCTGGAGTTTGTTTAAACCCCACCCCCAGAGTTTCTAACTTCACAGAATTTATCTAGAAGGCGTGTAGGGGGATTTGCATTTCTAACAAGCTCCCAGTTGATGAGGATACTGCAGGTCTGAGAGCCATACTGAGAACAGCCACCCTAATGCTTGATTACAGAGATGTTTTACTCATGCATCATACCCAACAGCAAGAATGTTAAGAACTTCCCTTGACAAACTCCTGCCTACAAGACCAAAAACGTGTTTGGAATCACCTTCTCCCTGCATTTAAGAACAAGTAGAAGCAGCTCACCAAAGTGTGATTCAAGCCCAAAGGTCAGGCCCACATAGTTAGTAGTCCCTGCCTTCTGCTCCCCGCTACTCCCAGGCCATACAAGGCTGGCGGGGCAGAGAGCCCCTTTCTTTATTGTGAATATTTCCGCTTCCCCTACACAGGTAGACCCTGCGCCCGACCAGATAACTCTCCCGGGTCCCCGTTCCGCAGCCTGACGGCAGACAGGAAACCCTTGGACCGAGTGGGGCGGCACCACCGGCCACAAGCAGCCATCGGAAAGGGCTCCTGCTCCCTGAGGCTCTACCAAGTCCCTGAAAGGGGTCAGCAGCGTCAGGGAGTAGCCCACAGGCGGCGGGATGTAGCAGCCCAGGCGGGTTCTCACCAGAATAGGCGCGAGCAGAAGTTCGCGTCCTGCAGCTAGTTGGGCTTCCGCATCTTGCCGCGGGGGGCGGGCGCGGGCCGGGGTCGCGCAGTTCTGGAGACGGAGCTTCTACTGGAGGCGCTGGCGGGGAGGCTGGAGGCTCAGACACAGCGGGGTCCTCTCTTTGGGAGACAGAACCACCGGCTCTGGGAGTGGGGCGCTTTTGGGATGCCGTGGCCTCACGCTCTGACCCTCAGCCGTCTGGAGTCGGAGCGGTGGGGGCAGCAGGACGAAGGGGCGGCCAGGAGGAGGCTGCCAGGGGCCACACGCAGGTGTGAGGCGAGGCCGCAGGCACAGCTGATGGAGGCGGGTAGGGGAACTGCCCACACAACGTACAGGACCCCCAGGCGTCCACAACCTAGCCCTGCCTGCAAACTCTACCAAAGGGCGTGCTCTGAGCGCACCCACCCAACCAGAGAATGGAGAAGGGAGGGATCGGCTCTATCAGCCCCGTCTGCTTCGAAACCCCCCTCAGCTGTGGTGAAGACCTGACGAAAGTTGGTAGGAGATAGCACCCCACCATCTGGGCAGGCTGCCCTCATCAGGACCAAAGGAGGGCTCTGTGGGAGGTTCTACAACTGGAATGGAGCAGGACCCTGTGGGGCCCTCCTGTGATAGACACTACCCCCACCCCATGCCCTCTCCCTGTCCCTTGTTTATAGAAAAGTTTTAGTCTCCTCGGCCTCCTCTAAGCCACAAAAGGCTGGCTCAGGAATTAGTGATTGGAAGACGTGAACATGTAGTAACCAAAAATTAAACAATAAATAGGCCATATGCTAAGTTGCTTCAGTCGTGTCTGACTCTGTGCAATCCCATAGACGGCAGCCCACCAGGCTCCCCCATCCCTGGGATTCTCCAGGCAAGAACACTGGAGTGGGTTGCCATTTCCTTCTCCAATGCATGAAAGTGTAAAGGGAAAGTGAAGTCGCTCAGTCATGGCCGACTCTTAGTGACCCCATGGACTGCAGCCTACCAGGCTCCTCCGTCCATGGGATTTTCCAGGCAAGAGTACTGGAGTGGGGTGCTGTCGCCTTCTCCAATAGGCCATATAGCAGTCACAAAATCTTTAGCTTCTCTCTGAAGCACATAGATGACAGTGTCTGATGGACATTTCTGAATTGCTCTGCAGATATTAAAACCCCCACCAGATGGAAGAAGGTCACTGCATCATGGCCTTAAGCAGGAAGCACCCAGACCAGCTGGAACCAAAAGACTGATGATGTTAAACCCTGTGATCCTACTCTGTTATCTCACCCTCAACCAACCAGAATGGTGTAGGAGTTGATTACATTCCCTGGACTTTCTCCCTCACCTTGCTTTTAAAACCTCTCCCCTGAAATCCATCAGGAAGTTTGGATTTTATAAGGATGAGCTGCCTGTACTCCTAGCATGACCCCTGCAATAAACCTTTCTCTGCTCCAAATGCCAACATTTCCATTTGTTTGGCCTGACTGTACCTTGGACACAGAAACGTAGGTAGAACACAACCACAGGTTGTAGGCAAGCATTTGACCTCACACAACTGCAGGGTTTAGCACAGATTATGTGTGTAGAGCTGCAAGAGCTAAAGAAAAGTAAAAGAGGAATAGAGGAACCTGAATGATTTTGGAAGATGAATGAATGCTGCTCCTGGAGACAGGCGGTTGGCATCTCACATTTTGTACTATGTAGGGACCTCTGTGGGCTTTTTGCTGCTCTCTTAGATTGGGAAAGGGGAACATGGATGAGGGAGAGGGGAGAGAGACTGCCTTATGATTTTTTTATCATGTGCTCCAGGGCCTAGTGGAATGACAGTGACATATGTTACAGAACACAGGTTATGGACGTTTCTGGAAAACTTACCTCACTACTTTTGTAACAATGCCCTATTCAAGAAGGTACTATAATTCCTATTTTTACAGATGAGAAAGATGTGGCTTAAGGACAGTTACTTGTCTAAGTTCTTCAAATTAGTAAATGACAAATCCTGATTTGAACTCAAGTCCAAGTCCAGTACTGGTAGATGGACAGTATGCATGAAAAGTGTCTAGAATACACTTTTGGAATCACTGTAGAACTGAACAAACAAAATCCTGGACTCCCATTCTTGTCTTTAGTCATTTGTGTGATCATCTTACCAGCTCAGCAGTTTCTCCTCCTACCGTAAACAAAGATTAAAGTTTGTGGTGCTTATAACAAGATCATTTTGTTATTCTTTGATAATTTCCCATGTATCTTGGCTATTAACAACAGAGTGTTGGTAATAATGGCTTTTGGCTTCAGTTATGCAAGATAAGTAAGTTCTGCAAAATTAGTATACAGCAGTGTGGCTACAGTTGGCAATATTCTGTGTATGTTTAATTTTTTAAGAGACTAGATCTTGAAGTTTCTCAACATAAAAAGGAAAAAAGGAAAATAGTTAAAGTGTGAAGTGATGGCTATGTTGATTGACTTGGCTGTGGTATTTCACAATGTATATATGTGTCTTAAGTCATTAGGTTGTACATCTTAAATATATACATTTTTGATTGTCAATAATACCTCAATAAAGCTGGATGGGAAATTATTTTAAGGAAAGCCTAATGTATTCAAACATTTTAAATAAGGCCAACTATAAGAATAACAGAATGCTGATAATTTCTACTGATGGACATGATGGAGATATACTACTTTCTTGATATCTCATGCATGTTTAAAATTTTTTTGTTGCAAACAATAAGACAATTAGAGTTGAAATTTGTAATTTTTCAGTTACATACTTTCTCCAAACTGCCAAATACACTCAGTCCCTTCAGCTTCTATCTTTTTTGCTTTTAACCAAGTTCTTTTGAAACTTCCTACTATTCTTTTCTGAACATTAACTAATAGGACATTTAGAAGAAATGTTGAGATCCATTGTCGAATTGTACAGAGAAGTGTGGATGTGGAGCCAGGGGACCAGAGCTCTAGATGCTTCATATATTACCTAAACTTTCTCAGGTCTACAATGGGAAACCCCTACTTTTCTAGTGGTAAAGAACCTGTCTGCCAATGCAGGAGACAAGAGACTTGGGTTTGATCCCTGCGTTGGAAAGATCCCCTGGAGTAGGCAAGGGCTACTCTAGTATTCTTGCCTGGAGAATCACATGGACAGAAGAGTCTGATGGGCTACAGTCCATGGTGCTGCAGCGAGTTGGACATGACTGAAGCAACAACACACATGCCTGCACTCACCAACCTTCCCTCCATCCCTTCCAGCCAGAGGACCAGGTTCATCTAAAAATTTGGAAAACCTACAGCCCGAAATATCAGTTAGACTTCTAAGAGGAATGGACCCCCCCTTGGTGATGCCAACTACCATCTTCCCAGAAGCTTCAGGGGTTCACTCCATGGGAACATCACACTTGAGTGAAGGGGCCCCTGAGCCCCAACCTCCAGAGAAACAACTGGGGCAATGGACCTCTTTGACTACTCCTGTGAACCTCTCTCTGACCTGAAGCTTCTCTTACAAAAACCAACAAAATTGTGTCCCCAAAGAGTAAATGATTAACTGCAGGAATTGTTGCACTCAGAGGGGAGCTAGTGACCTTGGCCTAGTGACACATAGAACACTGTCACCATAAAAAAAAAAAACAAAAAAACAAAAAAACAGCTACTCAGGTGAAAGTGGCCAAGAAGACCAGCCAGGATTTCTAGCTGTGACACAGGTCTGCTGCCTCCCTGGCCGGGATGGTCCTGGAGGACTGAGTTGCTCTGGATTACCTGTTTGCTGCCTGGGGAGGGGTCTGTGTACCCGGCAGCATGTGGACCTGTTTTCATGAGGATACACATAGCCTCATTGAAGGAGGCACAGATGGACCACTGGTAGAGTCACTCGGCTGCAGACACCAGACCACCTGGTCTGGGGAAAAATCTGGGGGCAGGGTGATGGGGCCAACCGAGCACCACCAGGATTGTCCTTTCCTGGGCCCCTCCATGACCCTCAGAATCTAGAAAACTCCAGATGATGGTCTCGCAGAGACAGAGCAGTTAGGGCCGAGGCCCAGGAGCACCAGACACATCCACAGGTGATGGGAGAAGTCCTGCTTCTCCCCAGGGTCTAATGACCCCACACTCAGCAGGAAGCAGCTGCAGGAGCTGGACCTGCACCCTCAGGCCCCTCAGGATGAGGAATAGGACAGGCACAAAGGGGCGGTGTGTCACCACAAAGACCAACAGTTTCCAGGGAGAAAGCACAGAATCTGGGTCATGAAGTAAAAGTCCAAACTTTTTTCTTTTCCTTTGTGCTGAGATGTTTCACCTGCTCACAGGGCATCTTGTGCAGAGGTCTCAAACCCAGACCTTCAGACCAGAGACCCTGGTGTGAAATGTCTTCACTGACACCTCAGCTCGGAGGGCCATGTCCAGAGACATGGCACCTGACACTGATCTGCAATTGCAGCTGCATAGCTGAGTTCACTCCCCAAGAACTCTGCCCACTCCCAGTTGACAGGAACCACATACAGCAGCCTCACTGGTTGTGGGGAGAACATGTCTTCTAGAGCTTGAACTCTCACCCCTCCATGCTTTGATTAAAGACTTTACTTCTGAACCCAAATATTTACCCATCTATCAGTACATGAGTGACACTTGGCTGAAGTCACCTATTAGGGTCTGCCTCAGGATTGTAGGTGATAGAACAGAAAGAAATCAAACCCTCTTCTGTCCAATAATGGTGTGTAATTCTCCTGAAGAACTGGAGAAAGGAGAAGCACTGGACTAGCAAAGAGAATTGTTTCTTAATATGAGTGTGGTCTGCATTGTTCTCTTGAAAAGTGATATTTACTCTTGGAAACTTGAGCCTCCCTTCCTGATAGAAGCCAGGAGAGGTTCCTGTTCTGTCAGGTCAAAGAATTAAAGAACCTGACACTCAGCAACCTCTCAGAAGTGGGATTCTTGAAGGAAATCCATTGTTCTGGAGACCCAGAATCACACTAGACCCAGGAGCCAACAGCATCAGAGTGTTTTCTCCTTCAGACACCCTACCCTACTGACCTGAGCCCCAGGAAACACCCCTGTCACTCCACTGAGTAATTTAGACTCAAGATTTGCTGACTGGCCAGGGGAGTGGAGCTTGATTCAGGAGATTAGACCTCCATGGCAATGAGATTTTCCTAAGGGTGGGTCTCCTAAAAGAGGTAGGTAGCAATTCATGTGAAGAGAGTAGAAGGAGTGATCTCAGTTAAAAACCAAGCACCAGAGGAATGGTGTTGGCCTCTGGGGAGCTCTCACAAGGGGACATTTTGGCAAAAGGCTCAATTCTTTAAGAGATTTCCCTTCTAGAATGTGGGAAAGGACAAGCTGCCAAATCTTGAACTATTGAATTATTCTTGAACTATTTCTCTTCTGCACTGAAATATGCTTTTGGTTTACTGTAGCTCTTGAGTTAACTAAATGAGACCATCCCTGCCCAGTGCAGGGCGGCAGTTCCATGGAGGCTGATGGACAGGATGGTGAGATGGGAAGGGGAACAGTCTCCCCACCTCCACTCACTGGCCTACTGGGGAGAGAGTGTCATCCTGCCAAGTAGACCATGACTCAGAAACTCAGGTCCTGAGAGCAGTTCTGTAAAGGGGACAGAGCAGGAGGTGAGGGGAGAATTCCCCACAGTATCAGCAGTCCTGGGATGGGGACAAAGCAGGAGGTGAGGGGAGAATTCCCCACAGTATCAGGGAGCTCTCCATGCAGTCAGGAACACCAGGGAGAATGAATATGCTGTCTGTCACTACATAAACCAACTGAGACATAAGTGGCCAAAAGCAGTGGTCACTTATTAGTTATTTGTGAGGGGTCTTCCCAGATGGTGTTAGTGGTAAAGAACATGCCTGTAAGTACAGGAGATGAAAGAGACCTGAGCTTGATCCTTGGGTCAGAAGATCCTCTGGAGGAGGGCATGGCAACCCACTGGAGTTGCCTGGAGTGGGTTGCCTGGAGAACTCCATGGATAGAGGAGCCTGGCTGGCAGGCTACAATCCATGGGCATCACAAAGAGTCGGACAGAAGTGAAGCTATTGAGCACAACACAGCACAAAGCATTCTACTGCCAAAAGAAAATCCCAAAAAACCAAACAGCTTTCCCTTCCTCTTATCTATTTTATATCTTATCAGAATCAGTATAAACTCCTGGATTAAAAAAAAAAACTTTATTGTTGCAAAATGTAAAGTTTAAAAACCCTCAATCCTCTTGTTGTTACATATAACACTTCTAATGTGATATCAAATCAAACTGATCACATGGACTACAGTTTCGTCTAAATCAATGAACCTCAAAAAAGCAAGAGAGTTCCAGAAAAACATCTACTTCTGCTTTATTGACTATGCCAAAGCCTTTGACTGTGTGGATCACAACAGACTGTGGAAAATTCTTAAAAAGATGGGAATACCAGACCACCTGACCTGCCTCCTGAGAAATCTGTATGCAGGTCAAGAAGCAATGGTTAGAACCAGACATGGAAGAACAAACTGGTTTCAAATTGGGAAAGGAGTACATCAAGGCTGTATATTGGCACCCTGCTTATTTAACTTATAAGCAGAGTACATCATGTGAAATGCCAGACTGGATGAAGCACAAGCTGGAATCAAGATTTCCAGGAGAAATATCAATAACCTCAGAAATGTAGATGACACCACACTTATGGCAGAAAATGAAGAGGAACTAAAGAGCCTCTTGATGAAAGTGAAATAGAAGTAAAAAAGTTGGCTTAAATCTCAACACTCAGAAAACTAAGATCATGTCACCTGGTCCCATCACTTCATGGCAAATAGATGGGGAAACATGGAAAGAGTGAGATACTTTATTTTTGAAGCTCCAAAATTACTGCAGATGGTGACTGCAGCCATGAAATTAAAAGACGTTTGTTCCTTGGAAGAAAAGCTATGACCAACCTAGACAGCATATTAAAAAGCAGAGACATTACTTTTCCAACAAAGGTCCATCTAGTCAAAGCTATGATTTTTCCAGTAGTCGTGTATGGATGTGAGAGTTGGACTATAAAGGAAGCTGAGAGCCAAAGAATTGATGCTTTTGAACTGTGGTGTTGGAGAAAACTCTTGAGAGTCCCTTGGACTACAAGGAGATCCAACCAGTCCATCCTAAAGGAAATCAGTCCTAAATATTCACTGGAAAGACTCATGCTGAAGCTGAAACTTCAATACTTTGGCCATCTGATGCGAACAACTGACTTATTTGAAAAGACCCCTATGCTGGGAAAGATTGAGGATGGGAGGAGCAGGGGACAACAGAGGATGCGATGGTTGGATGGCATCACTGACTTGATGGACATGAGTTTGAGTAAATTCAGGGAGTTGGTGATGGACAGGGAGGCCTGGCATGCTGCAGTCCATGCGGTCACAAACAGTAGGACACGACTGCGCAACTGAACTGAATGTGATATAAACTCCATCTCAGAGGCTCATTTTCTGTCTAGGCAGTCTGCAATATTTAATTTTAAAAATATTTTCAATGTAATTTCCTCCAAATTTAAACATGATTAGTTTTCAGAAAACAAGCAAACAAACAAAAAAACACTGGTTTGGAATACCCAAAGCTTTCACCTTTTGGAATGGATAAGTATGAGCATGGTTGCTGAGTGAAAGAGTGACTTTAGTCAGAACCATCCAATGTCAGGGCTTCTCTTGTGGCTCAGCTGGTAAAGAATCTGCCTGCAATGAGGGAGACGTGGGTTCGATCCCTGGGTTTGGAAGATCTCCTGGAGAAGGGAAAGGCTACACACACAATACCAATTTGACTCCTAAGGCAAATAATCTGGGCTGGGTGTGTAGATAGAGGTCTCATAAGGCTGGGGCATGTTCTTCCTTCCAGTAATGTTATTTTTTAGTTATAAATTCAAAAAAAATATGTTTGACCCACTTTTAAACACACATTGCCATTTTAGTTTTGGGGAAAAAATAGTTTTCTTAGGCCATTAGGTTTAGAAAAGCTCAGTTAATCCATATTCTCCATTTTTAAAGGAAAATTAATAATTTTTAATAACAGCTTTTGCACATAAAAATGGAAGTCACTCAGTCATGGTCACTCTTTACAACCCCTTGGAATGCTCCAGGCCAGAATACTGGAGCGGGTACTCTTTCCCTTCCAAACCAGCGATCAAATCCAGGTCTCCCACATTGCAGGCAGATTCCTTACCAGCTGAGCCACCTAAGCCCTTTACATATAAAACCTATGCCCCATCTGTACTACCCTCTCAACCACTACCCTCTTTGTTAATGGTTCAGTTCAGTTTGGTTCAGTTGCTCAGCTGCGTCCTATCTGTGACCCCATGTACTGCAGCACGCCAGGCCTCCCTGTCCATCACCAACTCCCAGAGTTTACTCAAACTCATGTCCATTGAGTTGGTGGTGCCATCCAACCATCTCATCCTCTGTTTTCCCCTGCTCCTCCCATCTTCAATCTTTTCCAACATCAGAATCTCTTCAGATGAGTCTGTTCTTCACATCAGGTCACCAAATATTGGAGTTTCAGCTCCAGCATCAGTCCTTCCAAAGAACACCCAGGACTGATCTCCTTTAGAATGGACTGGTTGGATCTCCTTGCAGTCCAAGAGACCCTCAAAAGTCTTCTCCAACACCACAGATCAAAAGCATCAATTCTTCTGTGCTCACATTTCTTTATAGTCCAACTCTCACATCCATACATGACTACTGGAAAAACCATAGCTTTGACTAGATGGACCTTTGTTGGCAAAGTAATGTCTCTGCTTTTTAACACACTGTCTAGTTTGGTCATAACTTTACTTCCAAGGAGTGTCTCTTAATTTCATGGCTGCAATCACCATCTGCAGTGATTTTGGAGCCCAGAAAAATAAAGTCTGACACTGTTTCCACTGTCTCCCCATCTATTTGCCATGAAGTGATGGGACCGGATGCCATATTCTTAGTTTTCTGAATGTTAATCTTTAAGCCAACTTTTTACTCTCCTCTTTCACTTTCATCAAGAGGCTTTTTAATTCTTCTTCACTTTCTGCCATAAGGATGGTGTCATCTATATATCTGAGGTTATTGATATATCTCCTGGCAATCTTGATTCCAGCTTGTGGTTCTTCCAGCCCAGCATTTCTCATGATGTACTCTGCATATAAGTTAAATAATCAGGGTGACAATATACAGCCTTGACATTCTCCTTTTCCTATTTGGAACCAGTCTGTTATTCCATGTCCACTTCTAACTGTTGCTTCCTGACCTGCATACAGGTTTCTCAAGAGGCAGGTCAGGTGGTCTGGTATTCCCATCTCTTTCAGAATTTTCCAGTTTATTGTGATCCACACAGTCAAAGGCTTTGGCATAGTCAATAAAGCAGAAATAGATGTTTTTCTAAAGTCTCTTGCTTTTTTGATGATCCAGCAGATGTTGGCAATTTGATCTCTGTTTCCTCTGCCTTTTCTAAATCCAGCTTGAACATCTGGAAGTTCACAGTTCACCTATTGTTGAAGCCTGGCTTGGAGAATTTGAGTATTACACTCTTAGTGTGTGAGTTAATGGTAACCATGATATTTATATTTAAAATGAGACCATACAAGCTTTCAGAAGGCCCTATTACACATTATCAATAGTTTTAATAGTGTAAAACAAGTTTTAACACAAGGATTGTGTTTACAAAACTCTGAAGAATTTTAAAGTGGCCTGTTGTGTTTTCTGGTATATTCTTCAACATTTGGAGCATGGTACTGATTCAAGAATAGAATTGTATAAATCAATGCACAGTATCGGCTTTAGACTTGAAAACAAAAGCTCCTCTATTTTTTTACTTTTTTATGACTGAAGTGGGAGGTGCACAGGGTTGAGCTGCACACTAAAAAATCAAGTTTTCCCCACAGTACATCCTCATCACCTACCTCTGGAGCTGTGATACTTGCTGTGGGGACATGGTGATGTGCTGTCCAGACCTCTCTTTGAGGACTTGTTGTCCAGTTGCTGGATGTGCTGTCAGTGGGCAGTCTTCAGCCACCAGGTCCTCTGGGGATAGCTTTTATGCAACGATGCATCCAGGGGGAAGCATAAAAGCCTGGCCAGTGGACTTGTCAGGAGAACCCTGAAGGACTATCTTCACTCCAGACCCCCATGGGGTCAGCTAAGGTCATCTGAACAGTGTTGCAGCTTGATTTTCCCTCTGCCCTACCCTGTTTCTTCTCTTCTGATTCTATAAATGTTCATCACAAGGGCACCCCTGATAAACATTCCAGAACTAAACTCCATCTGAGTCTGCATCCCAGAGAACTATTCTGCAATACATATCAAAAAAAAAAAAAAATTCAGTACTCGGGGAGGATTTTTATTTGAACTTTACTGATTATATACATACTTTTAACACTTTTAAATTCCAAAATAAAATACAAGTGGTGCAAACAGGAACTTTGTATGTAAACATGGTTACCTTTGGTTTAAAATCCTCAATTGAATGTTGTCTGACTAATTCAAGTGTAGAAATTGTTATGTTAATAATAAAATAAAATTATTATTTTGAACCATATGAAAATGTTATTATATAGGTGAAAAAAAGGATTGAATGTTAGTGGTTATACATGGTTCAGTCTAATAGAAAAAAATCCATTAGCACTTGAAATTTAGAGAATATTACCCTTATGAATAACTCATGCATAAAAGATATAAATAATGAATTCAATTAGATATTAGAAAATACTTAATGGTATGGTTATTGATCAGTGCTAGTATCCAAACTTGTAGGTTATAGTTAAGTGGGCTTTAGGGTAAAAAAAGAAAAAGTAGCTAATGTACTTACACTAGAAAAATGATTAAGTTAAAAGTTGATCTAAATTTCCAATTTAAGAATTTTAGGAAATAAATCTCAAAATAAATGAAAAGTTGAAGGAAAGACAGAATAATATGAAGTAGAAAAGAAAACAGGAAATATCAATTCAGCAAAAAATGTGATTCTTTAAAATAGGAAAAAGTTATGTAATATTACTCATTTTAAAAAAGGCTCAAAAGAAAATTAAAAAGAAAAAAAGAAAGAACACAATTATAGATGCTGCAGAGTTTAAACATATAGATATAGGGAGTAACTTTATGCAAGTTAAGTTCAAAACTCACAGGAAATAGATCTACCTCTAGAGAAATAAAACTTACCAAAAATGACTCTGTACAAATAACAAAATGAACAGTACTAACATAATTACCAAAAATAAAGTAAACATTGATGGCTGCACAATACTGTGAATGTGATTAACACCACTGAACTGTATGCTTAAAAGTGACTTTATGGCAAATTTTATGTTACATATTTTACCACAATAAAAAAAGTTAAAAAATAAAATAAAATTATCTGTCTAGAAGACAATAGATCATACATCTGTCCTTCATTCTCAAATCCCCTAGAAGGCCTTCTATTTTGAGAAAGGATATTTTCTCTTCCTTCTCTTTTAGAACACATAATATTGTCCTTCTATATTTTAATCATGTATCATTTTTTTTTTTTTTTTTGGAGCGGGGGACACCTTCCTCTCCCATAATTCACTTAAACTACAATATATTTTTGTTTTTCCTATTAGTTTTCTCTGTAGTGTTTTAAGTAGAGATCTTTGGGTAGAATAATGAGTTCTAGTTATATTAAAGGAAATGGTGACACAAAACAGCTACTTCACACTAGTCTTCAAGTAAGCTGAAGCCCTGACATGACTGGAAAGTAGTAGGTAATTTGGGGAACAATATAAAAAAAAAATCTGTGACAACTTTTTCTTGCACATTAGAAAATGAGCTTTGGCTCTGGAGTCTCTTAAGGCAGAAAACCTGGTAGACAGCTTTTACTGGTGGCCTGAACCTCTGATTTGGAGAAGAAAATAGTATAACATAAAAATAAAAATAATAAATCATTTTGTAAGAGCTTGGAATCAGTTGGTGAAGTTGGAGGGGAAAAGATAGATAAACTAACATCTTGTGTGTATAAATATTTCTTGGTATAAAAAAAAGTACAACATAGTTTATACAGTGTAAAACCTGTTGGAAAGATGCCTTTGGGATAGACTTGACCTCATGGTAGAATCACAGTGTTGACTCAAAAATTTTTAAGACTGAAGGCTGTCCACTGTAAGTGTTCATAATCACATGGTCACTGTGAGTGATATCTTTAGAGATGCACCTGAGGGAGAAAAAAAGAAAAAAGAAAAAAAAACAGCATGTTTAAAAGTTGCAAAGTCCTCCCTGAGGCAACACATTTCTACATCCACTTTTTCATGTTGGCACAAATCATATCACTAGTGGAGTCACCATTTTAAAAAGCAGAGATGTATTTATTTTATGGAGGAAGTAGCCCCATTAAAACCCTCAGTGGGGCTGGGCTTAATATTGAACAACCTGTAGATCCACTAGAGTTCTGACCATTCTGATTCACAGATATATTTTATCACTACATTAAATTGATAAACAAAATCATTTTACTGACTCAAAGCCTGGAGATAAAAAAAAGGGTGACAAAGAGGCTGGAAAATCTAGTGAATGCATGAGAATTTGTCATTTTCACACATTAAATGAGCGCAGTAGATTTGGATGCTAATATTCCCTTATGGCTCAGCTGGTAAAGAATCTGTCTGCAATGCGGGAGACCTTGGTTAAATCCCTGGGTTGGGAGGATGCCCTGGAGAAGGGAAAGGCTACCCACTCCTGTATTCTGGCCTGGAGAATTCCATGGACTGTATAGTCCATGGGGTCATAAAGAGTTGGACATGACTAACCAACTTTCACTTTGACTTCACTTTCACCAGGTTGTAATCCCTATATTTTATAAACTCTGATTGACAAGCACTGAAACACTGGCATATATATATGAAATATACTGGCATTTAGTTTGTAAGGCAAAGCAGTCATAAGGCATGTAGAAAAGCTCTAACTAGGACTCAACCAACCAACCTCTCTTAAATGTAAGATGATGCCACAATATAGGATAGTTCTTTGCCAGGTCCCTAAGTTCTTCAATTCTACCAATTTCCAGCTGAACTAGAAGAGATACAGGTTTTCTGATAAATGCATGATAAGAATAAAAAGGAAATGAAATGCTGGCAAGTTCCAGAATCATCAGTTTTCAGTAACTGTATTGTATGTCAGTTTCTTAACAGATTTGTTGTGGTTTAGTTGTTAAGTCATGCCCAACTCTTTTGCAATCCCATGGATCCTCAAGGCTCCTCTGTCCATGGAATTTTCCAGGCAAGGATACTGGAGTGGGTTGCCATTTCCTTCTTCAGGGGATCTTCCTGACTCAGGGACTGAACCTATGTCTCCTGCATTGGCAGGTGGATTCTTTACCACTGAGCCCCCAGGGAAACCATTCTTGACAGATACACATAACAAAATGAAATAATGTCAAGACTTGTGAACTCTTATTTCTAAATGTGTTTGGGTGAAAATGGATTTCGACTGTCATTTTTTTTTTTTTTTTTTTACCTGAACAAGAAAAGTTTTGTTTGAGTCCTTAAAGTAGAAAATGTACCACCTATTTGAGGCTGACTCATGTTATGAGCTGGGTCACTTGAATGTATGATTACAGATGCTTTATAAACCCTGGCTTTGAATACATCTGTGGGTGTTGTCAACAAAGTCATCATGGGAGAGAGATAATGGACTCCATAAATGAAACAGGAAACCACTGAGACATTCACCTTCATATCAACTGTGCTTTATTTATTTCTTGTTGCTTGCTACCCCCAAAACAGAACTGGATATGAAATATATATATTGCTGTGAAAGTGCTGCACTCAATATGTCAGCAAATTTGGAAAACTCAGCAGTGGCCACAGGACTGGAAAAGGTCAGTTTTCATTCCAATCCCAAAGAAAGGCAATGCCAAAGAATGATCAAACTACCACACAGTTGCACTCATCTAACATGCTAGTGAAGTAATGCTAAAAATTCTCCAAATCAGGCTTCAGCAATACGTGAACTCTGAACTTTCAGATGTTCAAACTGGTTTTAGAAAAGGTAGAGGAACCAGAGATCAAATTGCCAACATCCACTGGATCATCAAAAAAGCAAGAGAGTTCCAGAAAAAAACATCTATTTCTGCTTTATTGACTGTGTGGATCACAATAAACTGTGGAAAATTCTAAACGAGATGGGAATACCAGACCACCTGACTTGTCTCTTGAGAAACCTGTATGCAGGTCAGGAAGCAGCAGTTAGAATTGGACATGGAACAACAGACTGGTTTCAAATAGGAAAAGGAGTACGTCAAGGCTGTATATTGTCACCCTGCTTATTTAACTTCTATGCAGAGTACATCATGAGAAACGCTGGGCTGGAAGAAGCACAAGCTGGAATCAAGGTTGCTGGGAGAAATATCAATAACTTCAGATATGTAGATGACACCACCCTTATGACAGAAAGTGAAGAAGAACTAAAGAGCTTCTTGATGCAAGTGAAAGAGTAAAGTGAAAAAGCTGGCTTAAAGCTCAACATTCAGAAAACTAAGGTCAGGCATACAGTCCCATCACTGCATGACAAATAGCTGGGGAAACATTGGAAACAGTGCCTGAGTTTATTTTGGGGCGCTCAAAAATCACTGCAGATGGTGATTGCAGCCATTAAATTAAATGACGCTTACTCCTTGGAAGGAAAGTTATGACCAATCTAGACAGCATATTAAAAAGCAGAGACATTACTTTGTCAACAAAGGTCTATCTAGTCAAGGCTATGGTTTTTCCATTGGTCATGTATGGATGTGAGAGTTGGATATAAAGAAAGCTGAGCACCAAAGAGTTGATGCTTTTGAATGGTGGTGTTGGAGAAGACGCTTGAGAGTGCCTTTGACTGCAAGGAGATCAAACTCATCAATCCTAAAAGAAATCAGTCCTGGGTGTTCATTGGAAGGACTGATGCTGAAGCTGAAACTCCAATACTTTGGCCATCTGATGCAAAAAACTGACTAATTGGAAAAAACCCTGATGTTGGGAAAGATTGAAGGCAGGAGAATAAAGGGATGACAGAGGATGAGATGATTGGATGGCATCACTGACTCAATGGACAAGAGTTTGAGCAAGCTCCAGGACTTGGTGATGAACAGGGAAGCCTGGCATGCTGTAATCCATGGGGTTGCAAAGAGTTGGACACAACTGAGCGACTAAACTGAACTGATTCACAGTTGGACAGGGACAAGCTCTCTCTCCAAGGGCCAATCAAAGGTGTTTTAGTTTACAGTTAGGAGGGACAGGGTCCTCCAGACAAGCCATTAAGTATGATTATAATAATAAGAGCAATGGAAAGCAAGCCAAAGAAATATTTTCCAACATGGACTCAGAATTGGTTTCCTCTCTGCAACATTATGAGTTCTTGATTTATCATGATGACAATTTCATCTTCTAAAAGGTAGAGGAAGCAATACTGGAGTGGGTAGCTGTTCCCTTCTCCAGGGGATCTTCCAAACCCAGGGATCAGACCTAGGTCTTCTGCAATGCAGGTGGATTCTTTACCAGCTGAGCCACCAGGAAAGCCCAATAATACTGGTGGGTAGCCTATCCTTTC
Organism: Bubalus kerabau; assembly: GCF_029407905.1. Taxonomy (NCBI): domain Eukaryota; kingdom Metazoa; phylum Chordata; class Mammalia; order Artiodactyla; family Bovidae; genus Bubalus; species Bubalus kerabau. Next base: position 74,712,028 of record NC_073635.1, read on the forward strand.
TCCAGTGGTCTTCCTAACCCAGGAATCAAACTGGAGTCTCCTGCATTGCAGGTGGATTCTTTACCAGCTGGGCTACCAGGGAAGCCCATAAGGGAGGCAACTGGACCTAATTCTAAGTGACAAAGAATTAGTAAGAAAGTGACAGTATCAGGTAGGAGTTTTCTTTACAGATTAGAAACAGAAGTGATCTACATCTTTCCCTTGTACTTCTTCCTAGACCTGGAATATTACAAATGTTATTTCCTTCAAAATCTCAAATTCCCTGAATGTTCCCTGAAACATTTGCATCACCAACATTCTGAGCATCATTTAGGATGAAAGTAAAGGGTCTGCAAAGTGAGAATATACTGTGTTCCATGAGAATCATGGAACCCAGACTCCTATCATGTGGAAACTCTAATCTGAAATCTCTCTCAGGTATGTGTGCATGCATATCCTACACTCCACCAACAACACCGCTGCCAATTCTCAGCAGATCTGCCTTCCGCAATGTGTTGTTAAGACCCAATTATGAGGTTTTGTATCCAGAGGCTCATAATTGAAAATGACACAGAGTGCTTGTTACCACATCCCTGGTGCCACAGCATGAGGAGTGTGCTGTGGAGACGAACTTTAATTACAGCTCCCCACAGCAGGCTCACCTGTTTTGCCCTTTCAGTGAGAACAGCGGCCTCAGCTTCACCCAGTTGTTGCACCATCTTGTAAAGCAGGCTGTATCTATCTTGCAACATGCAATATGGCTCATCATAATCATCCAGTCTCCCTGAATCCCAAACCTGTCAATTAGCAGGAAGAAACCCGTTAGCACACCATGTTTTGCAGTAACATATTATAAATCAGACAATAGTTTGTAAAGGGACAGGAAGGGAAGAATAGAGAAAATCTATTTGGGTGGTAGGCCTGGCTGATATTTTAATGGTTTGATTACCTTGATAATGGTTTTATTAGGCAAATAAAGGCCCAAACCAACCTTTTATTATTTTAATGGTATAGATGGGAAATGAAACATTTCCTGCTGTATCAGTAAACAAAGGACATCACAGTCATCAGTGACTACAGCCACGATTATGAGCTGGTGAACCCTGAGGGAACTCAGAAAGGAAAGAATACTTGCCATCTATCAGCCATCAGACTGCACCCACTCCCCACAGTGAGCCCTGAGGAAACTCAGGATGAGAAAACACAGGATACTGGCCCAGATAGCTGAGGTGCATGTCAGTGGAATGATTTCAGTGAGCCCAGACTCTTTTAGCTCCCCCTAAACATAGAAGTGCTAAATTCATTTACTTGAGATATCTGATTTTCTTTAACAGTAATCTTTTGTTGTTATGACTACCTAGTCTTTTGTTGCAAAAATTCCTATACATCCTGACCCCCTACGCTTGCCTCTTTAGAACAGTTTCTCAGCATTGTCTTAGATGTTCCATCCCCGACTTGAAGTCCTCAGGAAGTCCACTGACTATAACATAACTCTCAACATCCAGACTGTGCATTTTTTTTCAACCCACAGGGCCCTGATTATGTCAGTTGCTAAGAAGGGCAGCATCCATTGTCTGAAAAGTTAAGATGCTTCCTGAAGTTGATTGTGGTTGTGGTTTATTATTCTGAGAGTGAAAGGTTGGCAAAAGGAGTTGATATATAAGAGCTACTTTAGCTGAACTGCTGCGAATAGAAGACATCTCTAGAAAACCAATTTTTTCTTTGAATAAGAATAAAGAAGCAAGTAAGAAATTGAGGTTCACATTCCAGTGATAAAAAAAATGTGGTACATATGCACAATGGAATATTATTCAACCATTAAAAAGTTAAATTATGTCATTTGCAGTGATATGGATGGTCCTAGATATTGTCATACTGAGTGAAGTAAGTCAAACAGAGTAACATATTATATCACTTATGTGTGAAACCTAAAAAAGGGTACAAAAATGCTTTAAAATTTTTAAAGGGTAGAAAGAATTTATCTATAAAACAGAAATAAAGTCACATATGTAGAAAAGAAACTTACAGTTACCAAGCGGTAATTAGGGGAGGGATAAATTGGTAGATAGGGATTGATATATAGACACTGCTGCTGTTGCTACTGCTGCTAAGTCGCTTCAGTCGTGTCCGACTCTGTGCGACCCCATAGATGGCAGCCCACCAGGCTCCACCATCCCTGGGATTCTCCAGGCAAGAACACTGGAGTGGTTGCCATTTCCTTCTCCAATGTATGAAAGTGAAAAGTGAAAGTGAAGTCGTTCAGTCGTATCTGACTCTTAGCGACCCCATGGACTGCAGCCTACCAGGCTCCTCTGTCCATGGGATTTTCCAGGCAAGAGTACTGGAGTGGGGTGCCATTGCCTTCTCTGCATATAGACACTACTATATATAAAACAGATAACTAATTAGGACCTAATGTAGCCCAGGGAACAGTCAATACTCTGTAATGGCCTATATGGAAAAAGACTCTAATAAAGACTGGATATATGTATATGTATAACTGATTCACTTTGCTATACACCTGATAGTAACACAACATTGTAATTCAACTATACTCAAATAATTTTTTTAAATCAAATATTTGAGAAAGAACTTTATTTATGGTGTTTTTGCTGAATTGAAAGCCAATCAGTAATCAGAAGCATTCGAAGAAAATACAAATTTTACACCTGGGGTGCATGGACTACACAGAACAATCCCATGACTCTGTAGTTGGGAGATGCACATCTCTTGGGTCTCCTGATGTTTAATCCTACCATTCCTACCAGAGGAGTTAGCAACCGCAACCATCTCAGACCAAGATGTAAACAAGTGACTAAATTTACATCTCCTGGCGGGACCTCCCTAGGACATCACTGATGACCTTGACAAGGGAGTCCTAAACTGAAGGTCTCCCAAAACAGGAGTGAGAAGGACTGCTCCTCAGTGAATGGCAAGGTCTACCATGGAAAACAAGGTCAATCATTATGAAGGTGACAGGCTCCAAAGTGAACCCTTGCATTTCCCTTTTCCCTCTATCTTCTCCATTCACCCAGATGTTCAGAACCCAATCCAGACACCAGCATCAACTCCCCTCTTTGCCCTCACATTCCATGTTCAACCCATTGCACAATCGCTTGGCTTCACTTCGTTATTTATTACAAATGCCTCTATCCCAACAAATGCCTCTATCCCAACCACTTCACCATTTCTACTTCCATCACCTTAGTCTCAGCCACAATAGTTCAGAGAGGGCACAACTATAAGAGAGTGAACACTGCATTTGGAGAACTGAAAGAAAATCAATGTGGTTTTAGCTATAAAGGAAAGAGGGAGAGCAGAGTGGAAAAAAGCTAGAAAGGTGGGAAGGGGCTGGGGTTGTAAACTGCTTTGTAAAACCATATTAAAGATTTGTTCAAAGACACTGACCAAGAGAAAAAAAAATTGAGGTTATTGAGATTTACCAGGAGATATCAGAGAAGGCAATGGCACCCACTCCAGTACTCTTGCCTGGAAAATCCCATGGATGGAGGAGCCTGGTAGGCTGCAGTCCATGGGGTCGCTAAGAGTCGGACACAACTGAGTGACTTCATTTTCACTTTTTACTTTCATGCTTTGGAGAAGGAAATGGCAACCACTCCAGTGTTCTTGCCTGGAGAATCCCAGGGATGGGGGAGCCTGGTGGGCTGCTGTCTATGGGGTCGCATAGAGTCGGTCATGACTGAAGCGACTTAGCAGCAGTAGCAGCATGGGTAAATAAAGGATTAACAAATGAACATATTTTGATAATAACAGCAAAGGCAATGCCAAATAACATATCTATAATGTAAGAGTCACTGTCCTGCAATCTTGGAATGTCACTCTGTCCCTCATGAAAATCTGTAGGTGGGACCTGCTTCCTACTGTGATGTTCTAATCTGGGTGACTGGACACACTGACTAAAGCCTAGAGCATCACTTTGGTTGCAAATGCCCTACTGCTGTTGTCTGCCTGCCCAGAACTCACTCTTGTTCATGTCCTGCTCAAGGAATGAGACTACAGGCACTGCCTCAATAGTAACAGTCTGGTATCTACTCAATGTCCCCACTGATATCCCATCTGACAATGTATGTGCAGTAGGCTGGGAGGTGGTATTACAGAAACTTCCCAAGTAGTCAAAAGAGACAGTCCCATTATCAGTGGGCATAAGGATTACTGGGGATTACTGATCACTTATTTCTGGATTATTACCTATTTTGTATGGACCAACAAAATCACTGGTTAACTCCATCTGTTGCTTTTTACACATTATGCAGGCCTTCTTTATCTGTTTATTTCATTACTAAGCAGCATACTAAGGAGGGCCGTGAGGAGCTACTCCAAGTTCAAGGTCAGGAGGGGCAGCAGTGAGGAGATACCCCTCGTCCAAGGTAAGGAGCAGCGGCTGTGCTTTGCTGGAGCAGCCGTAAAGAGATACTCCATGTCCAAGATAAGAGAAACCCAAGTAAGACAGTAGATGTTGCAAGAGGGCATCAGAGGGCAGACACACCGAAACCATAATCACAGAAAACTAGTCAATCTAATCACACTAGGACCACAGCCTTGTCTAACTCAATGAAACTAAGCCATGCCCTGTGGGGCCACCCAAGACGGGTGGGTCATTGTGGAGAGGTCTGACAGAATGTGGTCCACTGGAGAAGGGAATGGCAAGCCACTTCAGTATTCTTGCCTTGAGAACCCCATGAACAGTATGAAAAGGCAAAATGATAGGGTACTGAAAGAGGAACTCCGCAGGTCAGTAGGGGCCCAATATGCTACTGGAGATCAGTGGAGAAATAACTCCAGAAAGAATGAAGGGATGGAGCCAAAGCAAAAACAATACCCAGTTGTGGATGTGACTGGTGATAGAAGCAAGGTCCGATGTTGTAAAGAGCAATATTGCATAGGAACCTGGAATGTTAGGTCCATGAATCAAGGCAAATTGGAAGTGGTCAAACAGGAGATGGCAATAGTGAACACAGACATTCTAGGAATAAGTGAATTCAAATGGACTAGAATGGGTGAATTTAACTCAGATAACCATTATATCTACTACTGTGGGCAGGAACCCTCAGAGGAAATGGAGTAGCCATCATGGTCAACAAAAGAGTCCGAAATGCAGTACTTAGATGCAATCTCAAAAACGACAGAATGACCTCTGTTCGTTTCCAAGGCAAACCATTCAATATCACAGTAATCGAAATCTATGCCCCAACCAGGAATGCTGAAGAAGCTGAAGTTGAATGGTTCTATGAAGACCTACAAGACCTTTTATTTATTTATTTTTTCTTCTTTTTTTTTCTATTTTTTTAAAATTTTATTTTATTTTTAAACTTTACATAATTGTATTAGTTTTGCCAAATATCAAAATGAATCTGCCACAGGTATACATGTGTTCCCCATCCTGAACCCTCCTCCCTCCTCCCTCCCCATTCCATCCCTCTGGGTCGTCCCAGTGCACCAGCCCCAAGCATCCAGTATCGTGCATCGAACCTGGACTGGCAACTCGTTTCATACATGATATTTTACATGTTTCAATGCCATTCTCCCAAATCTTCCCACCCTCTCCCTCCCTCTCAGAGTCCATAAGACTGTTCTATACATCAGTGTCTCTTTTGCTGTCTCGTACACAGGGTTATTGTTACCATCTTTCTAAATTCCATATATATGCTTTAGTATACTGTATTGGTGTTTTTCTTTCTGGCTTACTTCACTCTGTATAATAGGCTCCAGTTTCATCCACCTCATTAGAACTGATTCAAATGTATTCTTTTTAATGGCTGAGTAATACTCCATTGTGTATACCCAAAAAAGATGTCCTTTTCATTATAGGGGACTGGAATGCAAAAGTAGGAAGTCAAGAAACACCTGGAGTAACAGGCAAATTTGGCCTTGGAATACGGAATGAAGCAGGGCAAAGGCTAATAGAATTTTGCCAAGAAAACACACGGGTCATAGCAAACACCCTCTTCCAAAAACACAAGAGAAGACTGTACACATGGACATCACCAGATGGTCAACACTGAAATCAGATTGATTGTATTCTTTGCAGCCAAAGATGGAGAAGCTCTATACAGTCAGCAAAAACAAGAACAGGAGCTGACTGTGGCTCAGATCGCGAACTCCTTATTACCAAATTCAGACTTAAATTGAAGAAAGTAGGGAAAACCACTAGACCATTCAGGTATGACCTAAATCAAATTCCTTATGATTATACAGTGGAAGTGAGAAATAGATTTAAGGGACAAGATCTGATAGAGTGCCTGATGAACTATGGATGGAGGTTCGTGACATAGTACAGGAGATAGGGATCAAGACCATCCCCATGGAAAAGAAATGCATAAAAGCTAAATGGCTGTCTGGGGAGGCCTTAAAAATAGCTGTGAAAAGAAGAGAAGTGAAAAGCAAAGGAGAAAAGGAAAGATCTAAGCATCTGAATGCAGAGTTCCAAAGAATAACAAGAAGAGATAAGAAAGCCTTCCAGAGATCAATGCAAAAAATAGAGGAAAACAACAGAATGGGAAAGACTAGAGAACTCTTAAAGAAAATTAGAGATACCAAGGGAACATTTCATGCAAAGATGGGCTCGATAAAGGACAGAAATGGTATGGACCTAACAGAAGCAGAAGATATTAAGAAGAGGTGGCAAGAATACACAGAAGAACTGTACAAAAAAGATCTTCAAGACCAAGATAATCACGATGGTGTGATCACTCACCTAGAGCCAGACATCCTGCAATGTGAAGTCGAGTGGGCCTTAGAAAGCATCACTATGAACAAAGCTAGTGGAGGTGATAGAATTCCAGAGGAGCTATTTCAAATCCTAAAAGATGATGCTGTGAAAGTGCTGCACTCAATATGTCAGCAAATCTGGAAAACTCAGCAGTGGCCATAGGACTGGAAAAGGTCAGTTTTCATTCCAATCCCAAAGAAGGGCAATGCCAAAGAGTGCTCAAACTATCACACAGTTGCACTCATCTCACACGCTAGTAAAGTAATGCTCAAAATTCTCCAAGCCAGGCTTCAGCCATACCTGAACTGTGAACTTCCAGATGTTCAAGCTGGCTTTAGAAAAGGCAGAGAAACCAGAGATCAAATTGCCAACATCCGCTGGATCATGGAAAAAGCAAGAGAGTTCCAGAAAAACGTCTATTTCTGCTTTATTGACTGCCAAAGCCTTTGACTGTGTTGATCACAATAAACTGTGGAAAATTCTGAAAAAGATGGGAATACCAGACCACCTGACCTGCCTCCTGAGAAACCTACATGAAGGTCAGGAAGCAACAGTTAGAACTGGACATGGAACAACAGACTGGTTCCAAATAGGAAAAGGACTACGTCAAGGCTGTATATTGTCACCCTGCTTATTTAACTTCTATGCAGAGTACATCATGAGAAACTCTTCATGAGAAGCACAAGCAGGAATCAAGATTGTAGGGAGAAATATCAATAACCTCATATATGCAGATGATACCACCCTTTTGGCAGAAAGTGAAGAGGAACTAAAAAGCGTCTTGATGAAAGTGAAAGTGGAGAGTGAAAAAGTTGGCTTAAAGCTCAACATTCAGAAAACGAAGATCATGGCATCTGGTCCCATCACTTGATGGCAAATAGATGGGGAAACAGTGTCGGACTTTATCTTTTGGGGCTCCAAAATCACTTCAGATGGTGACTGCAGCCATGAAATTAAAAGACGCTTACTCCTTGGAAGAAAATTTATGACCAACCTAGAGAGCATATTGAAAAGCAGAGACATTACTTTGCCAACAAAGGGCCATCTAGTCAAGGCTATGGTTTTTCAAGTGATCATGTATGGATGCTAGAGTTGGACTGTGAAGAAAGCTGAGTGCTGAAGAATTGATGCTTTTGAACTGTGGTGTTGGAGAAGACTCTTGAGAGTCCCTTGGACTGCAAGGAGATCCAACCAGTCCATTCTGAAAGAGATCAACGCTGGGTGTTCTCTGGAAGGACTGATGCTAAAACTGAAACTCCAGTACTTTGGCCACCTCATGTGAACAGTTGACTCATTTGAAAAGACTCTGATGCTGGGAGGGATTGGGGGCAGGAGGAGAAGGGGACGACAGAGGATATGATGGCTGGATGGCATCACCGACTTGATGGACGTGAGTTTGAGTGAACTCCAGGAGATGGTGATGGACTGGGAGGCCTGGCATGCTGCGATTCATGGGGTTGCAGAGTCAGACACGACTGAGTGACTGAATTGACTGAAGCAGCATCAGCAGATACTATGGTTAACATCCACATGAGTGAAATCAGATTAGTGCCACAGGCTAGGGTGTTAATCTTAAAATCCGTTGCATTCCTTTGAGATTATATGCAGACAAAGATTGTTTTCCTTTGACAGATGGTCTCATTATTTTAGAAGCCACACCTTAACATTTATTGAATCTCAGCAGGGAAAGAACAAAGAAAGAGATGAAAATGAGAATAAGGAAAAGAAATAGAGGGAGGAAGGAAGGAAATAAAGCTAAGGAAGGAAATATCAAATTATAAGGAAGAAAAAGCCAATCAAACCTGGAAGGAAGACACTATCTAGATGTGTTTGTCTGTGCTCAGTTGTGTCTGACTCTTTGTAACCCCATGGACTATGGCCCGCCAGGCTCCTCTGTCCATGGGATTCCCCAGGTAAGAATACTGAAGCGGGTTGCCATTTCCTTCTCCAGATGGTCTTCCCAATCTAGGGATCAAACCTGCCTTTCCTGTGACTCCTGTATTGGCAGGCAGATTATTTTACCAGTACCAGAGACCAAAACTTGGAGCCTGCCATGTGTGCAGTGCCCAGATCTATTGTGTCAGGGGCTTGCTAGTTGTTTATCTACAGTATTTCAGTCCCTGATCTACCTTTCTTTCTACACTCTCATCTGTGATCTTTAGAAAATAATAATTAAAAACAGTAAATTTTTAATATGAGAATATGAAATTACTGGATATATGAATTATACTGGATATATTATTTAATAGCACATTCTGAAAATATACTTAAGTACTTGAGTTATTGTCAGGAGTGAGAGGAGAAACTAAGAGAAAATTAAATTAATGAAGGTTCCTATCAAGTTTTACAAGGACAGATGAGTTGAAAAACTGAACATGACTGGAACCAGCTCAAATTCCAGAGGTGAGGGTCTTACCATTATCCATTCGCTGTCAATAATGGTGCTCAACCTGTGGGTGATGGTCAGCACAGTGCACTGGGAAAATTTCTCACGAATGTTTTTTTGTATTAACTCATCAGTTCTGGAATCAAGGAAGTTGATTTAGTTCAGTGTAGACTGGAAAAGTGGACTTGAGGTTTGAAAATACCCTATGATGTTTGTATAATGCTTTTTAAAATCAATACTTTAAGACAAATCCTTATTCCTAAAAATTAAGTAAAAAAAAGTCAACAGAAATTGATGTTTTCTTAAAGGAAAATAATCTTCCCTCAAAATTGCTTGAAACTATATCACCACTAAATGTTTTCCATTTACCATATTTAAAATTCAGATACCAGGTTTCAAGGACCTCAACTCCATACCTTGGATCCACATATGATGTGGCATTGTCAATAATCAGTATTTGATTTTTTCTGAGAATACCCCTGGCAAGGCACAGCAGTTGTCTCTGTCCAACACTCAAGTTTGATCCTGATTCTACTAATTCAGTATCCATCTTACCAGGAAGACTTTCAATGGTTTCTTTAAGTCGTACCTGTGGATATAGAAAGAAAAGCATTTTTCTAAACAAATTGCTACTTAAGTAGATGAGTCTTTTAGACATTAGAGCTTTGACATCCTCAGGACTTCATACATATCTTACACATACAGTCATGTGATGGTGGAGCTCCTTCCAAAGAGCATTCACTGAAAAAGACCATAGAGTCAGCTCAAGACAAATAGATCTCTGTATCTTCCATCCCTGCCACCTGCCACCTACCAGAAACCCCACCTAGGTACTAGTTAAGGAAGTCTCTCAAAAAAGGAAGCTATTTCTCCCAATGTGGTTTAAACGGAAATATTAAAGTGATCTTTATGGTTCAGTCAAGTTTCCTAAAGTACAGTTTTGCATATGAGTTGGTACTCTAATAGGAAACTTAAAAATATACATATTATAGAAAGTATGGTTCTCTAAAGATATAATCTTACCAGTACTTTACCATTTTATAAGGTCTAAAAGTTGGGGAAAAAATGTGAATTCAAACACTGGTAAACTGTACCTCATACATTAGTAATCCTAAAACCTATTCTTGCTATGGTTCTTTCCCGTTTAATCACATAAATACTAAGCCAGTGACATGCACTTTCTTCAACGTCAAAAATATCTTTCAGTGAATGAAAACCAGGACACAACATAACAACTATTTCCCCCAAGACTACAGGTATAGGTAGTATTTAAATTATGTTCTTAAAATTGTAAAAAAAAAAAAAAAAAAAAAATTAAATTAAATTTTAACTGCCAAAGATAAGCTGAAGTGACATTGATGACAGGGATCAGTTCAATGAATATTTTTGCAGAAATATTATAGAACAAGGACCAAACTCAGGTTATACTTAAACAACAAAGAGTAAATACACTTCAAATTAACAGACCAACAGATTGATGAGTGAGGGCCAATAAGGAGACACAGAATTACACCATCACTTAACAAAACATTGCCCAAGGGTAATTGGGCAATGTTACCATGGTATCCTAAATGCTGGAGAATGTCTATGAATGTGATCCTGAACTGTGCTCCTGATAGAGTTCAATCACAAGACAGGAGAAGCCAGCATTAGGATTAAACATGGTATTGGTATATAGTATTAGTATGAAAGGTACACAGAATATAAAGGTTAAGATCTGGATTGTGGTGCAAGTTTTTGTATTTAAGACTGACTTCCTAATTTTGAAGAAATAATCTCATACTTGCCCCTGACTTGGATAAACTCTCATCACTAATCTGTGTTTTTTTGTTGTTGTTGTTGTTTGCTTGTTTGTTTGTTTTTTTAACTTTCCTTCAAGTCCATATTCACTTCATGAGGAATAAAGGTTGTGAAGAGAAATATATTTTTCAGAAAATACTGTCCTCTGACTCTGTTTTCTTTTATGAATCAGGGATGGTTATGAGAATAATACAAATATGAAGGCCCTCTATAGTGTAATCATATAATCAAGTTATAATTAAGTACTGCTGCTGCTGCTGCTAAGTCGCTTCAGTTGTGTCTGACTCTGTGCGACCCAATAGACGGCAGCTCACCAGGCTCCGCCATCCCTGGGATTCTCCAGGCAAGAACACTGGAGTGGGTTGCCATTTCCTTCTCCGATGCATGAAAGTAAAAAGTGAAAGTGAAGTCGCTCAGTCGTGTCTGACTCCTAGCGACCCCATGGACTGCAGCCTACCAGGCTCCTCCATCCATGGGATTTTCCAGGCAAGAGTTACTTGAGTGGGTTGCCATTGCCTTCTCCATAATTAAGTACTAGGATGGGAAAAAAGGACAGTAGAGGCAATAGGCAATATTAACTAGGAATTACAATGCTCTATACAGTCAGCAAAAACAAAACTGGGAGGTGAGTGGGGCTCAGACCATGAACTTCTTATTGCAAAATTAAGACTTTAATTGAAGAACATAGGGAAACTCACTAGACCATCCAAGTGAAAGTGAAAGTGAAGTCGCTCAGTCGTGTCCGACTCTTGCAGCCCCATGGACTATAGCCTACCAGGCTCCTCTGTCCATGGGATTTTCCAAGCAAGAATACTGGAGTGGGTTGCCATTTCCTTCTCCAAGACCATTCAGGTATGACCTAAATAAAATCTCTTATGATTACACAGTTGAAGTGACAAATACATTCAAGGGATTAGAGCTGATAGAGTGCCTGAAGAACTATAGACAGAGGTTCGTGACATTGTACAGGAGGCAGTGAGCAAGACCATCCCCAAGAAAAGGAAATGCAAAAAGACAAAATGGTTGTCTGAGGAGGCCTTACAAATAGCTGAGAAAACAAGAGAAGGGAAAGGAGAAAATGAAAGATATACCCATTTGAATGCAGAGTTACAAAGAATAGCAAGGAGAGATAAGAAAGCCTTCCTCAGTGATCAATGCAAAAAATGGAGGAAAACAGTAGAATGGGAAAGACTAGAGATCTCTTAAAGAAAATCAGAGATACCAAGGGTACATTTCATGCCAAGATGGGCTCAGTAAAGGACAAAAATGGTATGGACCTAACAGAAGCAGAAAATATTAAGAAGAGGTTGCAAGAATACACAGAAGAACTATACAAAAAAGATCTTCATGACCCAGATAATCACGATGGTGTGATCACTCACCTTAGAGCCAGACATCCTGGAGTGTGAAGTCAAGTGGGCCTTAGGAAGCATCACTACAAACAAAGCTAGTGGAGAGATGGGATTCCAGCTGAGCTATTTCAAATCCTAAAAGAGGATGATATGAAAATGCTACACTCAATATGCCAGCAAATTTGGAAAACTCAGCAGTGGCCACAGGACTGGAAAAGGTCAGTTTTCATTCCAATCCCAAAGGAAGGCAATGCCAAAGAATGTTCAAACTACTGCACAATAGCACTTATCTCACATGCCTGCAAAGAAATGCTCAAAATTCTCCAAGAGAGGCTTCAACAATACATGAACCATGAACTCCCAGAGGTTCAAGCTGGATTGAGAACAGGCAGAGGAACCAGAGATCAAATTTTCAACATCCACTGGATCATTGAAAAAGCAAGAGAGTTCCAGAAAAACATCTACTTCTGCTTTATTGACTGTGCCAAAGCCTATGACCATGCGGATCACAACAAACCATCGAAAATTCTTAAAGAGATGGGGATACCAGACCACCTGTCCTGCCTTCTGAGAAATCCGTGTGCAGGTCAAGAAGCAACAAAACCAGACATGGAACTGCCGGGGTCCAGCCCCAGCAGGATCCAGGGGTACCCTCAGGATGACGGCTTAGGCGATAAGGATAACAAAGCAGAGAGCAGGGCTTATCTTCCTTGATAAACACAGAAAGCCAATAAAGCTCCTGTGTTCCAAGAAGTCATCCTGAAAGAAGAACAGAGAGAGAAAAGGAGGGAAAAGGAAAAAAAGAATGACACAGGGAGACCAAGCTTCGGTGAACGAGGCCCATAACTTTATTTTCAAAGGAATTTTTATACCTTGACTTGTACATAGAGGGAAATGAAAGATGCAAAGTCATACAGAGGTCAGCTCAAACATTACATCTGTTTTGTCTTTATCAAAACCAGGATTTTTTCTACATACCTTTCCCATAAACAATGTTGTGTACATTATCTTCTGGCCTTGGAGGCCTGTGGACATTTTATGACCCCTTTTTTTTTTTTTTTTTAATGATGACCCTTTTTTGATAAAGGCTGATCAGCCAGAAAACTTGTTTTCCCTTAAAGTGTTTCTTCTTTATTTTTCCCAGTCTCAGAAAGTACTAAACAGTTACACTTTCATGGAGCAAAAGTGCAGTGGGTCACAACAAAGAAAGAACCAATTAGCTCAAAGGTCTGATGTTAATTCCAAGGCTACTACTTGTTTTTCTTACATTCCAACTATGTTAACCAATGCACTCCCAGGTGTACAATGGATAAGGGATATGGGAACTTGGCAGCAAGCATTGGCTTAGCAATGAAATCCTACACCAGCACTACTCTAATAGTTTTTAACTCTTTGAAAGGCTCTATATTTTTAGAATGTTTTAGGCTTCCCGTGTATCTCATGGTTGGGAGGCTGTGAACAGTCACATGCGTAGCTGCAAGAGTCTAGATAAGCGTGTCAGGCAAGCTAGAAAGCCATCAGAGGCGTTTGAATTGAAATACTCCTACCATGCCTAAGAGACTTATTAACTAAAGCCCTAAGTTGATTTTTTCCAGAGAAAGGTGGTCAGGGATAGCCCCCTGTTAATGTCAGAAGAGTTGGTGAAAGGCACAAAATAGACAGACAGATTCTGGTTTTGGGGTAGATGCTCGAACAGATTCAGGGGTTCCCTCGAGGTCTGATCTGCCTTTGCCTGTCAGGTCTCTTCCACATGACCTTTGTCATGGGTGGGATCTCCTGTGGTGGCTCCTGGCATGGAACCACAGACTGGTTCCAAATTGGGACAGGAGTACGTCAAGGCTGTATATGGTCACCTTGCTTATTTAACTTTTATGCAGACTATATCATGCAGAATACCAGGCTGGATGAAGCACAAGCTGGAATTAAGATTGTCCGGAGAAATATCAATAACCTCAGATATGCAGATGACACCACCCTATGGCAGAAAGTAAAGAACTAAAGAGCCTTTTGATGAAACTGAAAGATGAGAGTGGAAAAGCTAGCTTAAAACTCAACATTCAAAAAACAAAGATCATAGCATCTTGTCCCATCACTTCATGGCAAATAGATGGGGAAACAATGGAAACAGTGACAGACCTTATTTTCTTGGCCTCCAAAATCACCGCAGATGGTGACTGCAGCCATGAAATTAAAAGACACTTGCTCCTTTGAAGAAAAGCTATGACAAACCTAGACATGATACTAAAAAGCAGAGATATTACTCTGCCGACAAAGGTCCATCTAGTCAGAGCTATGGTTTTTCCAGTAGTTATGTATGGATGTGAGAGATGGACAACAAAGACATCTGAGCACTGAAGAATTGATGCTTTTGAACTGTGGTGTTGGAGAAGACTCCAACCAGTCCATCCTAAAGGAAATCAGTCCTGAATATTCATTGGAAGGACTGATGCTAAAGCTGAAACTCCAATACTTTGGCCACTTGATGTGAAGAACCGACTCACTGGAAAAGACCCTGATGCTGGGAAAGAATGAAGGTGGGAGGAGAAGTGGACGACAGAGGATGGGATGGTTGGATTGCATTACTGAGGCAATGGATTTCAGTTTGAGTAGGCTCCAGGATTTGGTGATGGATGGGGAAGCCTGGCATGCTGCAGTTCATGGGGTTGCAAAGACTGAGCAACTGAACTGAACTGAACTGAACTGAACAGAGGAATTACATTTGGGCCAAGTTCTAAGATAGCGTTTGATAGGATTTGTATCCCAATTAACAGTTACTCTCTTTCCATGGAACAATGTGTCCTAAAATTCTAGAGTAACTTTAGTAATTGAGAATCTGTGCAGAGAGATTTCAAGCTGGAAAACAAACAGAAAAATAGTTTAACAATACTTTCATCTTTATATCACAATTTCACCATTAAATATGTCCTGTGGTTTCAAGACCAGTGGATCATCCTATTTTTCTTTATATTTGATTATTAACCATACTCCTCATTTCTCTTCCAGAATTTAACTGTAGAAAGACTCACAAACTTAAATGAAATCAGAGGTCCACTGCTTATCAAGTAGGGGAAAGTGAAGCAATTGTCCCAATGTAGGAAAATAAAATCCTCACAGTTGCTGAAAAGCAGAGTGGGTATATAAAGACTCAATTTTGATTTCCTTCAGATACCAGAAATACTGGCAAGAAACTGTCAGGCCTCCAAATCTACTTGCTCACAATCAAAGCTCATCTATATATTATAGATTTCAGAGTTATCTCTGGAAGAGTGACACTAAATAACAAACACGAATTCAAACAACAACATGGACATGGACAGTCACCTGGCTTTGTACTTAAAATATTTTGTTAAAGAAACAAACCACACTTCTCTGAAATGAAGAGATAAATCAGACATTTAATACACATTTGTTAAGTGCTTCAACAAACCATGGAAAATTCTTAAAGAGATGGTAGTACAGGACCACCTTACCTGTCTCCTGAGAAACCTATATGCAAGACAAGAAGCAACAGTTAGAACCTTACGTAGAACAACTGACTGGTTCAGTATTAGGAAAGGAGTACAACCAGGCTGTATATTGTCACTCTTCTTATTTACCTTATACACAGAGTACATTGTGCAAAATGTTGGGCTAGTTGAATCATAAGCTAGAATCAAGATTTCCGGCAAAAATATCAATAACCTTAATACCCAGATGATACCACTCTAATGGCAGAAAGTTAAGAGAAACTAATAAGCCTCTTGATGAGGGTGAAAGAGGAGAGTGAAAAAAGTTAGCTTAAATCTCAACATTCAGAAAACTAAGATCATGGCATCTGGTCCTATCACTTCATGGCAAGTAGAAAGGTAAAAAAATTGAAGCAGACACTATGGATGGTGACTGAAGCCATGAAATTCAAAGACACTTGCTTCTTGGAAGGAAGGCTATGACAAATCTAGATAGCACATTAAAAAAGAGAGAGACATCACTTTACCAACAAAGCTATGATTTTTCCAGTAGTCATGTATGGATGTGAGAGTTGGAACATAAAGATGGCTGAGTACCAAAGAATTGATGCTTTCTAATTGTTGTGCTGGAGAAGACTCTTGAAAGTCCCTTGGACAACAAGGAGATCAAACCAGTCAATTCTAGAGGAAATCAACCCTGAATATTCATTGGAAGAACTGTTGCTAAAGCTGAAGCTTCACTACACTACTCTGGCCACCTGATATGAAAAGACAACTCATTGGAAAAGCCCTGATTCTGGGAAAGACTGAAGGCAAAAGGAGAAGGGGATGACAGAGGATAAGAAGTAGATGGCATCACCAACTCAATGGACATAAATCTGAGCAAACTCTGGGAGACATGGAGGACAGTAGAGCCTAGCGTGCTGCAGTCTATGGGGTCGCAAAGAGTTGGACAAAAGTTAGTGACTAAATAACAACTTTTTAAAATCTGAAGACTGAGCTAGGTCCAATGAGAAATTAGAAGTCTGTCTATGGTTTAGAAGCCTATATATAATTTCTGCCATCAGTAGAATCAATTTGCAAAAGTAGGATGATTACACAAAATAATTTGTATCAAAATATACAAATCAACAGCAACTTAACAGTAAACATTGCTTGTGTATAAGGGTGAGGAAATTCAAAGAAGTGGGCCAAATGGAAACAGGAGAAAAAATAATAGAAAATCCTCTAGAAACAAACCTATCCATATAAAAACTGAGCAAAAGCTTGAGTCTCTTACCTGCATTCATGCTGCAGCTTTAAAAGGACATGATTTCTATAAATAACTATAATTTATCTTTACAAACACTTTCTGATGAAACTTCATAGCATTTTATTGGTATGAGGTCATTCAGTTTATAATGCAAAACTACTATTGTCTCCATTTACTAGATATTCCCTAAGATCCAAGGAATAAAATGAACATTGCAGGGTAATTAAGGTAACTAATTCACTAGCTCATGTAGTAGAACTCGAAACCATAATTATAACTTCTAGTTTAGTGCTCTATTAAGGAAAATATAATGTACCTAGCTACTTTGTGTTCTACTGTGGATGTGCTCACTCAGTCATGTTCGACTCTTTGAGACCCTATGGAATATGACCCACCAGACTCCCCTATCATGAGATTCCCCAGGTAAGAATACTGGAGTGGGTTGCCGTTTCCTAGTCCATGGGATCTTCCTGAGCCAAGGACTGAATCTGCATCTCCTGCATTGGCAGGTAGATTCTTTACCACTGGGCCACCTAGGAAGCCCCCTGTGTTCTAGGGAAAATGCTAAAAAGAAAGAATAAGGCATTTTCTTATTGGTTTTCATCACCATTAACATACATATTTTAATTTACACATATGCCCATGTCATCAATGTTTTCCTAAGAAGTAAACAAAGTCAGTTAAACAAATAAGCTCCCCTTAATTACATGCAATACTGTAAATGTACACACATATATACTGATGCTAACAAGTTAATTACATTTAATAAATTACCTCTTCTAAGGCATTCCACAACTCCTCATTTGTATGCTCATCAAAGGGATCCAGATTTTTCCTCATGGTCCCAGTGAATAAAACAGCTTCCTAAAAGCCCCAAAACAGTGAATGTTATCACATTAACATCTTTTCATTTTGTTTGAAGGCTACAGAATTAAAATACAAAAAAGAAAAATTCACTATAATCATTATTAAGGTTTCAAATGCTTTTTTACAAAACAGTGTCTTTAATCTCCCATTGTGCAAAGTGTGCTCCAAAATATCTTCTAGACGTTTGACCAAAAATGAAAGAAAGTGTCACATTGTCTTAAGAATAAATTTAAAAAAAAGAGAAAGATTTGACTTTTTAAAGAATGCCTTCCTGGTAATATTTGCTCAAACAAAAAATGAGGATATAATTATTTGAGGAATTTTACATCAAGAGAACTGGATAAATTGTCAATCCTAATGTAATACTGGAAAATATCAACACAATGATTAATTAAGGTTTATATCTCAAAGCAAGATTAAATTTTTTCACATTGGCACTGAAGAATGAACTGGGATATTTTCTGCATTGGTAAAACAGACTTCTGAGATGGGGACTCTCTCCACAGGTGTGAATGGAAATCCCCACACATGCAAAGAGAACGTCAGATCCTGGGGTCCGCGGTTCCTCTGTCCATGGAGAGATCTCCTCTGATTCTGCACCAGCTGGTCCCCACGTTCTCTCACCTGTGGGTCAGGATGACCTGCCTCACAGATCATTATTAACTGCAAGGTCAGGATAACCTGAAACCCACTGTGGTCTCTGTCACAATTAAAATTATTTTTAATTTAAATAGACCACCCCCAACCCCCACCATTCATCTGCTTTGGGAGGAGCCACATAATAAATTACTCTGGAAATATATATCTTTCTCAGTTTCAGGAGAGAATCTTGTACATAAGCTCATGTTGGCCATTTAAATTTCTTCTGGAAGGCAGGTCACAAAGGATCGAATCCAGGTCTCCTGCATTGCAGGCAAACTCTTTACAGTCTGATGTTGAGATCATTAGTAATACTTGTATAACTAAGTATTACTCCCTTTTGTTAGGGACCATAATAAGCACTAAAGCAAAAGAAATGGGAGATACAGTGTCTGTCCTCAAGGAGAGGAAGAAAATAGTGGAGGATGTGGAGAGGGCTAAGGAAAATGCCAGAGGTTTTTGTCAGGGACCTGGAAAATAAGAGTTGGGGTATAGGATGGTGGTCAGGAAAAACCTGGTGGGAGGGGAGCCAGAAATCAAAGGATAAACAAGGCGATATTCATTCTTCTAGTTCTTGGTAGAAAACATTAGATATCTGTATTATGTTTTTTCCCCCAAACTCCCACTGTGTTTTTATTTTTGCTTTACTCTTTACATTTATGTAAATAATTTTTATTTTATAAGCAATTAACATAGAAAATTCACCAAGAACCACAAAAACAGAAATTAAAGAACACAGTTGGTCCAGAATGCGTTACTCTTTTTACTTAAGTAGAAATAAAACCTAAAGTTTAGTGTCTAGATCCTTAAGAATAATAATAATTCTTATTGACTGAAGGTTCCAAGAAACAGCCATGAGCATATACATTTTTTCATCCAGTTACACCTTTACAACAAATCTGAGTCAGTAACTCCTAGACCTGGTAGAAGGTTGAGGACACTAAAGCATGGAAGCTGAGTGGCCTCATTGAGGCCCCACAGTCATATAAGGCAAAGCAGGAAAAAAAATGTGAGTCATGTTAACACTAGGTCTACACTCTTAAACCTTCTAGCCCTGGCTGCCTCTTGAATGATTTCCTGGAACTCTTTACACTCGGCTCAGTCTCTCCAGATTATCCCTATCAACCCACATTGTGACTTGGAGACAAATGCATAAAAAGTAGAATAATTAAGGTTCTGTGTTTACAACGCTCAGTGATCATTATCTATACAGATACAAACTTAGCACTGTTTTGTAATCACACTTTATAGAGTGTGTATACAGAGCATACTCAAAAGTAGGGTGGAAACCAGTGGAACAGAACCAAAACCTGGTGATGTCAATGGATGTTTAGTCTTTACTTACATGTGCTTCCAAACATTACTAGGAGAGCCAAGAATCATCTAATGTTATCTCTTTATTTATAGAGTTTTTTTGTCAATGTACACAAGCAATCTTTTATTATTGGTGGTGATGGTTTAGTCTTAAATCATGTACAACTCTTGGGACCCCATGGACTGTGGGCCTTTAATTATTCAGTTCAGTTCAGTCCTATCCAGCTCTTTGCGACCCCATGATTGCAGCAAGCCAGGCCTCCCTGTCCATCACCAATTCCCAGAGTTCACTCAAACTCTTGTCCATCGAATTGGTGATGCCATCCAGCCATCTCATACTCCGTCATCACCTTCTCCTCCTGCCCCCAATCCCTCCCAGCATCAGAGCCTTTTCCAATGAGTCATCTCTTCGCATGAGGTGGCCAAAGTATTAGAGTTTCAGCTTTAGCATCTGTCCTTCAAAAGAACACCCAGGACTGATCTCCTTTAGAATGGATTGGTTGGGTCTCCTTGCAGTCCAAGGGACTCTCAAGAGTCTTCTCCAATACCACAGTTCAAAAGCATCAATTCTTCAGCACTCAGCTTTCTTCACAGTCCAACTTTCACATCCATACATGACCACTGGAAAAAAAATAGCCTTGACTAGATGGACCTTTGATGGCAAAGTAATGTCTCTGCTTTTCAATATGCTACCTAGGTTGGTCAAAACTTTCCTTTCAAGGAGTAAGTGTCTTTTAATTACATGGCTGCAGTCACCATCTGCAGTGATTTTGGAGCCCCCAAAAATAAAGTCTGACACTGTTTCCACCATTTCCCCATCTATTTGCCATCAAGTGATGGGACCAGATGCCATGATCTTCGTTTTCTGAATGTTGAGCTTTAAGCCAACTTTTTCACTCTCCTCTTTCACTTCCATCAAGAGGCTTTTTAATTCCTCTTCACTTTCTGCCATAAGGGTAGTGTCATCTGCATATCTGAGGTTATTGATATTTCTCCCAGCAATCTTGATTCCAGCTTCTGCTTCTTCCAGCCCAGCGTTTCTCATGATGTACTCTGCATAGAAGTTAAATAAGTAGGGTGACAATATACAGCCTTGATGTACTCCGTTTCCTATTTGGAACCAGTCTGTTGTTCCATGTCCAGTTCTAACTGTTGCTTCCTGACCTTCATGTAGGTTTCTCAAGAGGCACGTCAGGTGGTCTGGTATTCCCACCTCTTTCAGAATTCTTCACAGTTTATTGTGATACGCACGGTCAAAGGCTTTGGCATAGTCAATAAAGCAGAAATAGATGTTTTTCTGGAACTCTCTTGCTTTTTCTATGATCCAGTGGATGTTGGCAATTTGATCTCTGGTTCCTCTGCCTTTTCTAAAACCAGCTTGAACATTAGGAAGTTTACGGTTCACGTATTGCTGAAGCCTGGCTTGGAGAATTTTGAGCATTACTTTACTTGCATGTGAGATGAGTGCAATTATGCGGTAGTTTGAGCATTCTTTGGCATTGTCTTTCTTTGGGATTGGAATGAAAACTGACCTTTTCCAGTCCTGTGGCCACTGCTGAGTTTTCCAGATTTGCTGGCATATTGAGTGCAGCACTTTCACAGCATCATCTTTTAGGATTTGAAATAGCTCAATTGGAATTCCATCACCTGCACTAGCTTTGTTTGTCATGATGCTTTCTAAGGCCCACTTGACTTCACATTCCAGGATATCTGGCTCTAGGTGAGTGATCACACCATCATGATTATCTGGGTCATGAAGATCTTTTTTGTACAGTTCTTCTGTGTATTCTTGCCACCACTTCTTAATATCTTCCATACCATTTCTGTCCTTTATTGAGCCCATCTTTTCATGAAATGTTCCTTTGGTATCTCTGATTTTCTTGAAGAGATCTCTAGTCTTTCCCATTCTGTTGTTTTTCTCTATTTCTTTGCATTGATCGCTGAGGAAGGCTTTCTTATCTCTTCTTGCTATTCTTTGGAACTCTGCATTCAGATGCTTAGATTTTTCCTTTTCTCCTTTGCTTTTCACTTCTCTTCTCTTCACAGCTACTTGTAAGCCTCCCCAGACAGCCATTTTGCTTTTTTGCATTTCTTTTCTATGGGGATGGCTTTGATCCCTGTCTCCTGTACAATGTCACGAACATTTGTCCATAGTTCATCAGGCACTCTATCAGATCTAGTCCCTTAAATGTATTTCTCACTTCCTCTGTATAATCATAAGGAATTTGATTTAGGTCATACCTGAATGGTCTAGTGGTTTTTCCCTACTTTCTTCAATTTAAGTCTGAATTTGGCAATAAAGAGCTCATGATCTGAGCCACAGTCAGATCCCAGTCTTGTTTTTGCTGACTGTATAGAGCCTCTCCATCTTTGGCTGCAAAGGCTATAATCAGTCTGATTTTGGTGTTGACCATCTGGTGATGTCCATGTATAGAGTCTTCTCTTGTGTTGTTGGAAGAGGGTGTTTGCTATGACCAGTGCGTTCTCTTGGTGAAACTCTATTAGCCTTTGCCCTGCTTCATTCCATAATTCAAAGCTAAATTTGTCTGTTACCCCAGGTGTTTCTTGACTTCCTACTTTTGCATTCCAGTCACCTATAATGAAAAGGACATCCTTTTTTGGGTGTTAGTTCTAAAAGGTCTTGTAGGTCTTCATAGAACCGTTCAACTTCAGCTTCTTCAGCATTCCTGGTTGGGGCATAGACTTGGATTACTGTGATATTGAATGGTTTGCCTTGGAAACGAACAGAGATCATTCTGTCGTTTTTGAGATTGCATCCAAGTACTGCATTTCGGACTCTTTTGTTGACCATGATGGCTACTCCATTTCTTATAAGGGATTCCTGCCCGCAGTAGTAGATATAATGGTCCTCTGAGTTAACAATCTTTAAGTATTAAGAAGCATTAAAAATAACACAAGGCAGATTTCTAGATCCTTTTATCCAAGGATCTGAAAGAACTTTACAGACACATCCATTTATTTCTGCTAACTAGTCTGATTGGGTTATTCCTGAGATGGGTATAATCAAAACCTAAAAACTGAGGTGCACAGTGATGGGATTCCCGTCCTGTGCTTTTCCTCACTATTCTGTACTGCCTCTCTGGTTAAAATCATTTAAGGGTTAAATTTTAAAAGTTTCCTCAAATAGTCTATTAAATTCTAAAAGTTTCCCTGAAGAGTCTATATACCTTGTAATTCTCAAAGCCTCACCGTTTCACAGAAAGCACCCCAGGGAGATAACCATCTTTATTTCCCACAATAAAATTTCATCTTTAAGACACTTAAAATTCATGTTTCTTTATAGGAACCTCTTCAACGCTAAACCAACTATTTATCATTTTGATCTCAGTATTACGTGGTTATCAGCAGATAAAACTGTGACACCTAGGAAGTCTGGGTCCAGAATCTATCTGGGTAAGTTATTAAATCACATGTATACAAAACAAAAGAACAAACAAACCCTGGTATCTATTGAAAACATCAGATGCTAAAAATATACTCTCTTGGAAGGGAAAGGATCAAACCTTTCATGCATTTTGAAAAAATCAAATTAAAAGCAAGTTAGCGAAGGTGCCTTATAAAAAGAACATGTGACAATGCTCTGACATGCATACCTGAGGTACAACTGACATTTTCTTCCTTAAATGGTGAAGTCCAATACTGGTTGTTGAGATATTATCAATCCAAATGCCGCCTTTGGGTTCTGACAATCTAAAAAGCGCAGCAATGAGGGAACTTTTTCCAGCTCCTGTTCTTCCCACAATGCCCGTCTGTAAAGAGATTCAGGAGGTTTAAGAATTAATATAAAACATAACTGGGAGAAACCTTGGTTGTTGAAGATGAACTTTAAAGTTTTACATAAAGAGTAGTCTATTAGTATTTCAACCATGGCACTGTAGATGTTGTGGCACAGAGTATTCATTGTTGAGGGGTTGGGAGCCTGTCCTATATATCATAGTTTTAGCAATAACCTCGGATTCTACCCACTAGATACCAGAAGCACCCGCAACACTGTGAGATCCAAAAATATCAGATATTGACAAAGTTCCTCTGTTGAAACCCCATGTCCCCAGAAAGAGTTAAAAAACCAGAATCTATTAATATCTACTGGCAATAAAAAGACAGCAGTCTCCTAAGAGATCCATAAGAAGTCTGTTTGTAAATTTACTGTCTGTGCATTCTGACCTTGAGAATAATGTTGTAATTTTACAGAGATGTCAACAAGTCAAGTCAGAAGTGTTATACATGAACAAGCAATTATTTTTTCAAGGATTTATTATTTAAGGGGAATTATTCTTTTTAGAGAAATTAAATCACTTCCTGATGCTAAATATCTTAATTATGTTCTATTTAGATAGGAAACATCTTAAAATTGTAAAATTCAGGTCTCAGCATTGCAAAAGACAGTAGCTAATATGCAAAATACACATGATGAGTCAACAACAACACAAACAACATTTGCTATTTATATGGGACCTTTCATCTAAGCTATTCAAAAGATAGTTTACTAACCAGTTAACAGTTATAATTGCACCTTGGGAAAGATACATGTCAAATGTCAGTCTAGTTATTAAAACCAAACTAGAGAGAAATTAAGTACATTAACAGTAAGATCAAAGAATCAGTATAATGCAAATAAAATGCTGGTCAGGAATGAAACTGTACTATAAAAACTAACTTTTAGCTGTGTGCATTTAAACACGTATGTAGAAACTAGCATTTTCCCCCCAACCAATGAGATTATCCAACTGCAAATTCTCTGATGGGCGCTTCCCCAATTTCATCTCTATTTAGGACTATGGAGCTGATGAGGGGTATGAGACATAATTTCAATCATTTATAAATTAATTCAGTCAATAATTTTTTTAAAAGTCACAGCTTTAAGCAGAGAAGAACTAAACCTTTCTGAGCACTGATTATATGCTATGAACTTTACATACTTTCTCATTTGAATATTTCCAAGTTTCCAAAGCTTAATCTGTAAAATCAATAATTGTAGTTCAGACAAGAGTTTATAGAGATTACATGTAAGAAAAGTAGCTTATTTGATATATCTTTGCAGCCACCTTCTACTTTATGATAAGTTCTAATTTATATAATACAGGTGGGCCATTTTCTGCATGTAGGCAGGCTCTAGTACATGTATACACAGCTCATGTGTTTGTGTACAGGCTGACCTGGGAAATATTGCAGGTTCAGTTCTAGATGACTGCAATTAACTAAGTATCACAATAAAGCAACTCACATGACATTTTTGGTTTCCCCATGCATATAAAAATCATGCTTATGCAATGTTATAACCTGTTATATGTGCAACTGCATTATGTCTTAAAAGAGCAGTGTACATATCTTAATTTTAAAATACTTTATTTCTAAAAAATGCTAACCATTACCTGAGCTTTCAAAAAAAATTGTAGTAGTAACACCAAAGATCACTGATCACAAGTCATAACAAATATAATAATTATGAAAAAGTTTGAAATATTGAATTACCAAAATGCAACAAAGAGACATAAAATGAGCAAATGCTGTAGGAAAAATGGTGCTGATGGATGTGCTTGACTCAGGGTTGCCACAAATGTTCAATTTGCAAAAAAAAAAAAAAAAGCACTATCTGTGAAGCACAGTAAAACCAGGTATGCCTGTATTTCTGGGTGTTCTCATGTGTATATCAAAACACATCAGAACACAGACAAGGACTGTGTCTGTAAAAATGTCTGTGAGCTCCAAACTCCAGTGAGGAGAGTAAGAAAGAAGCAACTCAAAGAATACCCAGCTTTAGCTGTTTCTACCATTCAGTCAGCTAAACTATAGTCTGGAAGTTTTTCCCAGGTCACCAAAGGCTTTTACTAATTGCTTATGGAAAGTATTACCAATATCAGTAGTTTTACATTACTAATACCAAAGACACTTGAAGATAGTCTTATTTTAGCTGCTTTGCAGCTGCCCCTTTGTTTTTTCCAAATAGGCCAAGGCTGGTTTCTGACAAATGCACCAACTTATCAAGACATTTGTAGCTGGGTCTCTTTTCATACATCAAACTCAATATCCAATGCCCCACACAAACAGCCCCTTCCTCTGACTCCCCTACTTTACTCTCATTACTTCATTCCTGGGCTCGAGGGCCTACCTTACTTCTGGATTTTCCTGAGTCCAGCATAGTGCCAAGTCCTGAAGTTTCTACTTCTGCAATGTGTCATGGCTCACTTTCTCATTTTAAGGCCCAAAGTCATCACCTTAGTGACAGACTATATCAAGTTTTAAAAAACAAAGCAAATCTTTTTCTTAATCATAATCAGTGCAAATGAATCTGAAAAGTGAATACATGCTAGTCATCACCATAGACTCTATTAAAATCATCCCTAAGATGTTGATGTATCTTTTTTCTGGCTTTGAATATGTGTGTGTTGCTCATTTAAACAAAATGTTATTAATATGAACATACTATTACAACCTGTTTTCAATAGGTATTTCATAAAAAATAATTATTTTAATGGCCATATAATATTATAGTATTTATGATCATTTATTTATCAAACCCCCTCTTGGTGGACATTTAGGCTGTCTCTAATATTTTGCTATTATAAATAACTGTGTGTTAAATATCCTTGAAGTGAAATCTTTAAAAGAAATCTTCATTATTCCCTTAAGATACATTCTTAGATGTGAAATTGCTGAGAAATAAGTATGGACTTTTTTAAAGCATATTCTTCAGTACTTCAAATTACCCTCCAGAAGTACTATGCCAATTTCTGTTCCCACTCATTTCCCAGCACATTACAAACCTGAGTCTTTTAGCTTTGTTTCAATCAGCACCAGTTTGTTTCAAAAAAAAGGGAAATCACTTTCCCAGGACATCCTGTTGGAGGCACAACAACTCCTGTCTCCCTGCCTCCCGCATCTGCCCACTCGGGTGCATATGCACTCACTTCTCGGATTAAACTTCTGAAGGCCAGCTCTGTGCCTGTTCACTCTACCCTGGGACATCTCTTCTACAAAACCATCCCTGCTAAGCTCTCCATCCTTCATCTTCACAAGTCAGATTCCTTGGGGTCATTCAGTAGTATTGAGGGCTGAACATGAAAATATCTTATACACCTGGGAGTTCATTTCCCCGAATGCTCTGAAGGTGTCTAGTTCTTCATTCACTGAATCAGAGCATCATGCCTTTGTTTAAGCTGATTCCATCTCCCAGAAGGACTTCCACATGCATTTCCACCTGCTGAAACCCTGTCACACATCACTAAGTCTGTCTAACATACATCACTAAGTCTGTCTCACATGGCTAATTCTTTGAAAATACTCTATTTGTCTTCTCATGTAGACTTCTCCCAACCCTATATCTTTTTCTAAACTTCTATAAAAATCATGACAGCCTTCTATCTTTCAAAGCTAATAGAGACATTTTCTTGCCTATCAAAATCAAACTGTGTGCATTGTCAACAGGATCTGTATTGGATTTTTTAAAATATTATTTGTATCATCTGTGGCGTCCTTTGTAAAAAAGGTTTTCACAGGGGGCTGAAATTTTTAACTGAGGGTGGAGAAATGTATGAAAGATCTATTATTATATTCTCTAGGTATATGAAAAGCTGAACAGAGAGACAGACACAGGAGATAAATCCCACAGCTATAAATATAATTGCAAATGTCCAACCCTTCATTTTCACAGAACATACAAAATTTTACACAGTGTAAGTGGTTAAGGTCATTTCACAACCTATGAAAATGACAACTATCTTTGTCTAAGCATTCATTTTGTGCTGGTCTCCATGCTGATTGATACATAGGTTTTTATCTTGTTTAAGGTGTACAACTACCCTAGAGGTAAGATCCTATCACCACCATTTTGCAAAAGAACAGATTGAGGCTTATAAGGTGAATTAGTCTGCCTGAAATAACACAGCCCATTAGTTGCAGCATGGGACTCAAATCCACATCGGCCAGACCTTTTTCCATCTGCTATGGTCTCCTTATCACCTAGATGGCCTGAAGCCTTATCATGTCCTTCTGTCTAACTAGATGAGAGAAAGTGGGTAGAGGTGTAGTTGCAGGCCTAATATAGGGATCCTACGGTCAGAGAGTTAAAGTATAACGTCAATACAGGTGCCTATAATGTGGTGCATGGGACAAGAGCTGACATCATTGAATAAAGATGGTACCTGAGGTCAGGTGGGCCAGCTGTCAGCAGGAAAAAACAGCACCCACAGTTGGGCTTGGAGAGAAACCTGCAGTTAAGTGGGGTACACGGTGCCTGGGGAACAGACCAAACAGACCTTGAGCCCTGCTTGGGGCAGCAGGACTAATTTCTGATACCATCAGGTGGTGAAAGAAGCACACATGCTCAGTCACAACAGGGGTTTAGATGATTCATGAGCTCCACTTCAAATTGTCAAAGGGCATTTCTTGGAAATCATAGGTGATCATTCATCAAAAACTGCCCATGGGAAAGAAAGGACTTTACTGGGAGGTCTTGTTCAAATGCGATGCTGAGTCAAGAGGTCTGGGTGAGCCTCTGCATTTCTAAGAAGCTCCAGGAGATGCGGGTGCTGGCTTGTACCACAGTCCAAGTCACAAGGAATTAGGAAACCCCCTAGGTAAGGTGGCAGTCTAGGAGTGAGGAGAGGGGTTGCTGAGAAAATAATATGTAAACAAGGATAAAAGGTAGGAAAATAATATTTTGGCACATTATAGTGAGGTCTAATAAGTGTCTGTAAAAATGAATTATCTAGGAAATAGCTCTAAGCAAAGAAACAAACAAAAATCAACCAAATTCAATCTACCTCCAGAGCTGGAAAATGCTTTAAAATGGCCCAGGACTCTCCAAAATGATCAAATCAACCACAGAATCTTCTAAATAAAAAATACACCCCAGAATCTAACCAGGAAACCTAGGGTACTATTTACCTTTTGAAATTGAAAGAAAGTGTTTGTCTCTTATCCATGTTCAACTTTTTGTGACCTCATGGACTGTAGCCCATCAGACTCCTCTGCCTGTGGAATTCTCCAGGCAAGAATACTGGACTGGGTTACCATTCCCTTCTCCAGGGTATTTGCCCAACCCAGGGATTGAACCTGGGTCTCCTGCATTGCAGGCAGATTCTTACAAATGAGCCACCAGGGAAGCCTCATTTACCTTATACTAGTTCTTTATTTTTATTCAGTATTTCTTCCATGAAGAAATCTGCATAGTGCTTACTACACTTTCATATTGACTCTAACTTCCAGGAATCAGAGCAACAGAGGAAAGAGAAT
Organism: Bubalus kerabau; assembly: GCF_029407905.1. NCBI lineage: Eukaryota > Metazoa > Chordata > Mammalia > Artiodactyla > Bovidae > Bubalus > Bubalus kerabau. Next base: position 74,741,048 of record NC_073635.1, read on the forward strand.
AAAGCCTGACTTCTGCTGGGCCGGCTCACTCCCACATCTCTCTTTTCCCCGACCCCCCACAGCTACCTCTCCCAATCAAATTCCACGAAGTGATGGGGACTGGGACAAGTAAGCAGGAGTATAAACTGGGGGTTCAGAGAAGGCAATGGCAACCCACTCTGGTACCCTTGCCTGGAAAGTCCCATGGACGGAGGAGCCTGGTAGGCTGCAGTCCATGGGGTCGCTAAGAATCAAACATGACTGAGCAACCTTTCACTTTTCACTTTCATACATTGGAGAAGGAAATGGCAACCCACTCCAGTGTTCTTGCCTGGAGAATCCCAGGGATGGGAGAGCCTGACGGGCTGCCATCTATGGGGTCACACAGAGTTGGACACGACTGAAGCGACTTAGCAGCAGCAGCAGCAAACTAGGGGTTAACAACTGTGGAGTGAAATGGCTTCAGTTCAGTTCAGTTGCTCAGTCATGTCCGACTCTTTACTACCCCATGAATTTCAGCACATCAGGCCTCCCTGTCCATCACTCCTGGAGTTCACTCAAACTCACGTCGATCGAGTCAGTGATGCCATCCAGCCTTCTTACCCTCTGTCATCCCCTTCTCCTCCTGCCCCCAATCCTTCCCAGCATCAGAGTCTTTTCCAATGAGTCAACTCTTTGCATGAGGTGGCCAAAGTACTGGAGTTTCAGCTTCAGCATCAGTCCTTCCAATGAACACCCAGGACTGATCTCCTTTAGGATGGACTAGTTGGATCTCCTTGCAGTCCAAGGGACTCTCAAAAGTCTTCTCCAACACCACAGTTCAAAAGCATCAATTCTTTGGCACTCAGCTTTCTCCACAGTCCAACTTTCACATCCATACATGACCACTGGAAAAAAAATAGACTTGACTAGACGGACCTTTGTTGGCAAAATAATGTCTCAGCTTTTGAATATGCTTTCTAAGTTGGTTATAACTTTCCTTCCAAGGAGTAAGCATCTTTTAATTTCATGGCTACAATCACCATCTGCAGTGATTTTAGAGCCCCCAAAAATAAAGTCTGACACTGTTTCCACTATTTCCCCATCTATTTCCCATGAAGTGATGGGACCGGATACCATGATCTTAGTTTTCTGAATGTTGAGCTTTAAGCCAACTTTTTCACTCTCCACTTTCACTTTCATCAAGAGGCTTTTTAATTCCTCTTCACTTTCTGCCATAAGGGTGGTGTCATCTGCATTTGAGGTTATTGAACTTTCTCCTGGCAACCTTGATTCCAGCTTGTGCTTCTTCCAGCCCAGCGTTTCTCATGATGTACTCTGCATAGAAGTTAAATAAGTAGGGTGACAATATACAGCCTTGATGAACTCCTTTTCCTATTTGGAACCAGTCTGTTGTTCCATGTCCAGTTCTAACTGTTGCTTCCTGACGCGCATACAGGTTTCTCAAGAGGCAGGTCAGGTGGTCTGGTATTCCCATCTCTTTTAGAATTTTCCAGTTTATTGTGATCCACACAGTAAAAGGCTTTGGCATAGTCAATAAAGCAGAAGTAGATGTTTTTCTGGAACTGTCTTGCTTTTACCATGATCCAGCGGATGTTGGCAATTTGATCTCTGGTTCCTCTGCCTTTTCTAAAACCAGCTTGAACATCAGGAAGTTCACGGTTCACGTATTGCTGAAGCCTGGCTTGGAGAATTTTGAGCATTACTTTACTAGCATGTGAGATGAGTGCAATTGTGCGGTAGTTTGAGCATTCTTTGGCATTGCCTTTCTTTGGGATTGGAATGAAAACTGACCTTTTCCAATCCTGTGGCCACTGCTAAATTTTCCAAATTTGCTGGCATATTGAGTGCAGCACTTTCACAGCATCATCTTTTAGGATTTGAAATAGCTCAACTGGAATTCCATCTTCTCCACTAGCTTTGTTTGTAGTGATGCTTTCTAAGGCCCACTTGACTTCACACTCCAGGATGTCTGGCTCTAGGTGAGTGATAACACCATCGTGATTATCTGGGTCATGAAGCTCTTTTTTGTACAGTTCTCCTGTGTATTCTTGCCACCTTTTCTTATTATCTTCTGCTTCCGTTATGTCCACCCCATTTCTGTCCTTTATTGACCCCATCTTTGCATGAAATGTTCCCTTGGTATCTCTAATTTTCTTGAAGTAACCCTATGATTTGGGAAATTTAAGATGGAAGAATACAAGTGTGCTATGTTCCTAAGTTGTACTACAGAGTTTCATATAATGATAATTCATATTTTTGGCTTTTGAGAAAATTTAAGATTAGTACAAATTAACAGAATTTTGTACAATGGAAAATCTGATAGACACATTGTCTACTGACAAGCAAACACTGACAAGCCTACAGTGCTATCAGGGACAGGATTTTATGAAGAGCTGAGATTAATGTCTTTCCATTAACCTCACCTAGAGTGCGGCCCTCCCTTCTTTTCTGACCTACAATGCAACTGGAAATAATTTGGAGCCAGCTTTTGTGACTAAGTGAAGCTGCTCCCTGGGGATCATTTGGATATTGAGTTGATTATTCTTTCACATCTCAAGAGTATCAGTCATTAAATAATGGTTATAGTCCACTAGATAGGTCCATGGTAGAGAGTTTTATAGTGGTTATTTAAATATTTAACATGCTAGGTAATCAGTTGTTTACAAGCTGTCTGTGTGTGTGTTTTGGTTACTGGTTGCTCACACCTGTTAAGTCCCCCAGCACCCTCTGTGTGCCATGAAGAATGCCACTTTCTGGGGAACAAAGATGACAACAAGATGCTCCCTGATCTTAAGAAGCCCCAGAATTCTGCGAGATTCAGACCCAACATTATAAATCATGCCATAGATGTTGCCTTTATTTAAGTGTGGTAAAATTTAAATAACATAAAATTTACCAGCTTAACCATTTTAAGTGGATGATTTAGTGTTTAGCACATTCACATTGTTGTGCAACCAACTTCCAGAATATTTTTTGCCTTTAAAAACTGAAATTTTATACCCATTAAACTACAACTCCCCATTGCTCCTCCCCCGTCCCTGGAGACGACCATCCTACTTCCTGTCTTCATGAATTTGATTACTGTAGGAATGTCATATAAGTAGAATCGTACAGTATTCATATATGGCTTGTTTAATATATCATGTCCTCAGGGTTCATCCATGGGTCAGAATTTTCTTCCTCTTTTAAGGCTGAATAATATTTCATTTTAAGGATATAATACATTTTGTTTATCCACTCACTTTCAACATGAACATTTTGGTTGCTTCCAATTTTGGCAGCTATGAACACAAATGTACCATACACACTATCTTAAAAGATTACATAGATCCTGTGGAAGCATAGAGGGGCTTAAAGAGGCAGATGAATTAAAGTCGACTGAGAAACTGAGGAGATATCCACCATCCAGATGACAGAAGGGAAGGGTCTCTGAGGTATAGTGTCAGCATGCACCCTGCAAGTGGGAGGATTCAGTGTTTTGGGGGGATCTATACATGACCTGAGTACAGGGGGTGTGTGTATGTTAGGACTCAAGGCTGGAGAGGTAGGTGGAACTTCCTATCACCTTGTCTATTCTGGTTCATTGTCTTTTTTAAGACTCTGCCCTGGTCCCAGGCAAGGGCCTCAACTGAGTGTGGAAGGAACATCACCAAAAGACATGGACATTGGCAGGATCCCTCTGCTGTCTCCCACATGGATCTTCCCCTGCTCCATTCAATTTGCTTTCAACAACTTTGAGTGAGTCTCTGGGCCCTGCCTCCAGCTGGGGACTCTGGTTCCTCACCTCTGAGTCACGATTCTAGACTCTTCTCTGATGGTCCCAAGCTAGCCATACCATCCCCTATTTGGAGTGGACCTAGGGTTGCACTGTGGTTCCAGAAGCAGCTTGCCCAGGCCAGTAAGGACCAGACCTGTGCTAAAGAAAGAAGCAGCTTGTGGGTGGGAGGTCGGGTATGACAGCTCAGTGTGGGTGAGTGGAGGACAAGTCTACAGAAAAGATGAAAGGACAGAGGAGGAGGCTACAACTGAAGGGTATCACAGAGGATGAGAAGGTTTCAGAAATACAAAGAATAAAGATAGGTAGGAAGGTGATATTGGAGGGTTAGGGACAGGGAGCTAGGACTGACTTCGAAGAGTCTGCAAGAGTAATCAGGTGTCATATATACAGTGGTCCCCAGTCTTTTTGGCACCAGAGACCTGTTTTGTGGAAGATGATTTTTCTATAGACTGGAGGTAGGAGGGGATGGTTTCGGGATGATTCAAGCACATTACATTTATTGTGCAGTTTATTTCTATTATTATTATCTCAATTCCACCTCAGATTATCAAGTATTAGAACCCAGAGGTTGCAGACCCCTGACATATAGTATCCCAGGTCAGGTTAAATTCCAGCTCAGGAGCCCAGAGTCCACTAACCACCATGAGCAGCTCACGACACGGGTAAAGAAATGCTGAGATCCCCAGTCCATGGTGAGTTTCCAGGAAAGAATCCCAACAATGTCACTGATCTAATCCCCATCCACAGAGAAATAGAGTCTCCCTGACACACCGACAAGGAAGCCAACAGCAGATGTTGCTAAATCTTTATCTGGATTTTAAAGCAGCAAATGGTGTAAACAAACCTTTTCTTTTGATTCAGTGCATTCTGTCAGGTCCTTCAATACCAGAGGCCCATCTAAGGTGTGCCTGAAGTTCACATTCTCAAAGGCAAGCTCTCCTTCATGGGGCTAGTCCAGTGGCGGACGATACTCGTATTCCCAGGGTGCTTCTTTCTCAAGCTCCATATATTCAACCACCCTTTCTGCTGACACCATCTGAAAGACATATGACATCACGTGGGTTAGGAATGGAAAGTCTGGTTTATGCATGTTCAGAGACTGTAAATGAGATGTTTTGCTTTTTTATCTTGATATCTGCATTTATGTGGTTAAGAATATCCCAGGTCTTATCATCTTCAAAGGACAGAAGTGGCAATCTAAGGAGGACTTTGATAATATGCCATTTTCTTGTAACACTCACTTATGGCTACTTCCTTCAACATGGTATTAAAACTAAAAGAATTAGAAAAATGAATGGTAAGATTTTATTGATCCACTTTTCATACCTGAATAAAAAAACAAGAGAATTTTGTCAAAGAAAAGAATATTTATGGACATCGGCCCATAATCTGTGGCTTCAGAAGGGCCATGTGTTATGGATGAGCAGAACTGAAAGATCATCAAACCTCATTTTAATAATTAGTCAAACTTTCTGCTCTATCAGAAGATAGAAGTGGAATGATTTTATTTTTACTGTTTTCCTCCCTTTAGATGAAGATGCAAATATTCAAGACAGGATATAATTTACATAATAAGGCCTCCTTAACAACCATAACTTGATACCTCTGATAGCACATGCTGAGAGGGAGTTTATCCTGCCCAAAAGAAGCGACACCATCAAATTCAGGCATTCAGTACATACAAGAATGAATGCTAACATGGGGTGGGGTGGCGAATACCAGTTAATTAAACAACCAACTTTAAAATTTTAAATTCTAATTTTACCAAAAATGAGGAATTACTCATTAAGGAACAAAAATAAACTAGTCCTTAAGAAATTAACTTATATCCTCCCCAGGATTTCAGGGCCTCTCTGGTACAGAGACATTATTTTTGAAGACATCTTGTGATGAATATAAACCTGTTGACATGGGACACATAAGACTGAGAAAAAGATGTCTATATTTTATTTTATATTCATTTTGAGGAGGAAGAATCGAAAAAACTATTACCCAAAATGTAAAAATAACAAGTCTAATATTTTACATAAGAACTGCTTTTATGCCATTTAATAACAAGGAGACTAGAAAAGGCTAAGAACATCAAGATAAACATCACCATTTTCTCAACTTCAGTACTTTGCCTGGTGCACCACTGGAATATCCACGTGAACGTGAGGGCAAGAGAAAGCACTAGGCCAAACTGCCCTGGATTCAAAGCTAAATGAGGAAGAGAAAGGGGAATAAAGTCAGTCCCAATCTTTTTAAAAATTTTATTTTATTGAAGTATAGTTAAGTTACAATGTTGCATTCATTTTTGCTGTATAGCAAAATAACTCAGTTATATGTACATTCATTTTCATATATTTTTCCTTTATGGTTTATCAGAAGATATTGAATATAGTTCCCTGTGCTATATAGTAGGGCCTTGTTACTTATCCTTCTACATATATAATAGATTGCATCTACTAATCCCAAGTTCCTAGTCCATCTCTCCCCAGCCTCACCTCACTCTTGGCAACCAGAAGTCTGTTTTCTATGTCTGTGAATCTGTTCTCTTTCACAGATAAGTTCAATTATGTCATATTTTAGATTCCATGTGTAAATATTATCGTATGTCTTTCTCTGTCTGACTTACTTTACTTAGTATGATAATCTCTAGGTCCATCCATGCTGCTGCAAATGCATTATTTCATTCTTGTTAATAGCTGAGAAATATTCCATTATATAGAAATACCACATCTTACTCTATCCATTCATCTACTCATGAATATTTAGATAGTTTCCATGGCATGGCTACTGTGAATAGTGCTGCTGTAAACATAGGGATGGATATATCTTTTTGAATTATAGTTTTCTTCTGCTATATGCCCGGGAGTGGAACTGCTCGGGTATATGACAACTCTATTTTTAGTGTTTTGAGGAACCTCCATACTGTCTTCCATAGTGACTGTACCAATTTACATTCCCACCAACAGAGTGGGAGGGTTCCATTTCCTCCACATTCTCTTCAGTTTTTACTATTTTTAATCTTTTCAGTGAAGGCCATTCTGACTGGTATGGAGTGGTGCCTCTTTGTAATTTTGCTTTGCATCTTTCTAATAGTTAGTAATGATAAACATCTTTCACATGCCTATTGGTTATCTGTATGTCTTCTTTGGAGAAATGTCTATTTAAGTCTTCTGTCCATTTTTTAATTAGCTTGATAGTTACTGAGTTATATGAGCTGTTTGCACATTTTGGAAATTAAGCACTGTAGGTCATATCATTTGCAAAAATGTTCTCCCAGTCTGCAGGCTGTCTTTTTGTTTTGTTTATGGTTTCCTTTGTTGTACAAAAGCTTGTAAGTTTGATTAGATCCTATTTGCTTATTCTTGCTTTTATTTCTATCACCTTTGGAGACAGATCTAAGAAAACATCGGTACAATTTATGTCAGAGACTGTTTTGCATATGTTCTCTTCCAGAAGTATTACGCTGTCATGTCTTATGTTTAACTCTTTAAGCCATTTTGGGTTTATTTTTGTGGAGGGTGTGAGAGTGTGTTCAAATTTCATTGATTTATATGTGCCTGTCCAACTTTCACAATACAACTTGCTGAAGAGACAACTCAGTCCCATTCTTAACTCCAAACCTGGCTCCTTCTGTCCTTTTACCAGAAAGACTCCTTTATGATATTTGAATCCCTTGCATATAATGGTAGTATGTTACTTACACTTTTACTATGTGTTGATTGAGACCATGATACAATGGGAAAAAAGCAAACAAACAAGAAACCTCATTATAAATTCATGTTGCTGTTGTTCAGTCTCTAAGTCGTGTCCAATTCTTTGTGACCCCATGGACTGCAGCATACCAGGCTTCTCTGTCCTTCACTATTTATGAATTCATAAAGACTATTAGTTCATTAATCCCAAGAGGACTGAGGCAAACTTGACAGCATTATACAGGTGAGAAATAATGGGATGATTCAAACTTTGGTCATATGGTTTTGAGAACTATTATCCAACACTTTCAACATACAACACAGCTATCAGTTCAGTTCAGTTCAGTTCAGTCGCTCAGTCATGTCCGACTCTTTGCGACCCCATGAAATGCAGCACACCAGGCCTCCCTGTCCATCACCAACTCCCGGAGTTCACTCAGACTCATGTCCATCAAGTCAGTGATGCCATCCAGCCATCTCATCCTCTGTCATCCCCCTCTCCTCCTGCCCCCAATCCCCCCAGCATCAGAGTCTTTTACAACACAGCTATAGGAATAAAAAAAAACAAAAAACAAAAAACACAAGGCCCTGGGTTCTAAGAGCCTCTGCTTTAAAATCTAAAATACTACTCTCATTTGTCCATTATTAAAAACTGTGATTCAGTGTTGTTACTATGGAGTAATTACAGATGGTGAATTCATGCCACTCACACCAACATCTGCTCATCTGGTACCCACATAGTCATGAGGATAGTGTTCTATCCTACAGAGCATCTTCTCACTCCAGTGTACCAGGCACCTACAACCAAGAGATCTGAGTAGACCTAAAGCTAAAACCTAAAGCTCTGAACTGGAGAAAAAGCTTAATTGTAAACTTGGTTCTCTCTTCCCCAACTACAGGACACTACCCAGAATGTTCAGAAGTCTGCTTGCTACAGATGCATAAACCTCCAATCATTCAAAGAAAGATAAAGGGATAAAAGGTCTCATCAAGACCCAAATAACTTCCCTTCTTGGCCACACTGTGGAATGAAATACTGCAAACATTTTAATACAACTCATTAGAAACAAAGGGTATATGATATCAAACAAAATGGCAAGAGTTCAGTTTAACAACTTAATGCAGGTATAAATTATAACCATACATATATATAACAAACAGTTATATTCACATCTGTACTTACTTTTTGCCAGCATCAGGGACCCAAAACAAATGACAATGAAAAAGACGGCACAGATGATATCCAGACGCACGGCGAACCATTGAAATGTGGTCAAAAGTAAGAACCAAGCCTCTGGATTTGTGAACCACAATAAACAAGTAGAAATATCATGTTAGCTGCTTCGAGCAAGGGAGAACACTTCTCTCAGTTAAGCTACAGTAGGACAGCAAAGTAACACATCCAAGGAGCGTGAAGATCCAGGAAGCTAGGTTCTGACACCAGACAATGTATAGGACACATAGGAATCACTCCAGAGGCCTCATGGAAAGCATGCATTGAAAATTTCAACCCACAGGTTATAAACAGAAATATTATAGTCATAAAGAAGATGGAAAAATGGTCTCATTGGTGTGTTTCCTGCAGTGTTGGGGCTCAATATGAAGATCATCCTCCCATATGGTCTACAGTTCCCAGCTCTCTGATAGCAGACAGCACAGTTCACCCTGTTTCCAGCACCTTCAGCACTTACTACAGGGCCCTGCTCAGTGTTTAATCTTAGGTGTGCTTAGTCACTCAGTCATGACCAACTCTTTGCGACCCCATGGACTGTAGCCTGCCAGGCTCCTCTGTCCATGGGATTCTCCAGGCAAGGATACTGGAGTGGTTGCCATTTCCTTCTCCAGGGAGCCAGTATCTAAATGACCATCAGCTAAAAGGATCTGCACGTGGCTTTCAAAATGATACTTTATCTTGAAAATGCAATAAAGAGTGTATAGATGAGGCAGGATTTTACAGACCTAGAGTATATTCTGAAATCACTATCTAGGGAAAATATTTCACTGACACACACAAAAATAATTTCTTTGTATCAACTGAGCAACAAATCAGGAAATTATTTTCCTCAATCATGCCTGCCACTCTGCATGCTCTAAAAATAAAGTTGGCAAACTAGAGTCTGGGGCCAGGAATAATCCACCATGTGGTTCTGAAAATAAAGTTTTGTTGAAACACAGCTAGGGCCATTTGCTGATGTAGTCCCTTTGTCTGTCTTTGTGCTACAACATGAAAGGTGAGTCGTTGCAATAGAGATAGCACAGCACACAAAGCCTACCATGTTTACTATCTGGCTCTCCGCAAAAATATGTTCATTGACTGCTGTCCTAAAGGGACAAAACCTAGGACGTGGTGACAATTGGACAATACAAGGCCATAACGGGGAGAAAAGTAGGGGTGTGACAGGGGAATAGAGGAGCACAGAGAGGATGCTGAGAGGAAGGGGTGGGGGAGGTAGGTGTGCAGAGGGGGACGTGAGGCAGCATAGAGAGAGATGCAGGCCAGCAAGACCACCTGAGAGGGAGGTCAGGCCTCAGAGGGCAGCACATCCCATCCTTAGAAATCATCTCCAGAAACTTACAGACCTGAGTGTAAATCCTGGTGTGCATCAAACACTTCCTGAAACCTCTGTTCAGCTTTGTACGCCCGGATGCTCCAGAGTCCTTGGAGAGAAGATGCTAAGTGGGAAAATACCGGGCTCCGAGCTGGGGAACACACAAAACAGAGAAAGTCAGGGAGGCTCTATGCAAGAAAACCCACTGCCTCCCAGGCTCTGTGGTCACACATCCTGCCAAACGGCACACCTGGGGCTTCCTGGCGGGCTGCCTTGGGGAGGAAAAATGGCATCATTTCTCAAGAGGTTTCTCTATGAGAACCCTCAAACTCTTGCTTAAAGCAAGCTTCACTTTAACAACCTGGAAATCAAAGATATGTTTTGAAACCATATTGGACCACATTCAAACTGGAGCTAAATTTAGATAATGAAATTCTTTGCTAACTCATTAAGTAAGGTTCTCCTCAAATAAGGCCTCCCTCCTTATTCTTCCCTGATATCCCTCTGGGTGGAAATTACTGTTCATAAATATTTGAGTCAGTGGAATTTTAAAATTTAATTCTCTGTGAGAGTACTCACCACCCTGAATTTTGCTGAGCTACCTGCGTGCTGTCTCCACTTCAGATGAGTAGCCTAAGGGCTGGGATAGAGTCAGTACATCCCCAGCCTCGGACCAGAGCCAGACCCAGTACAGGGTGAGATGAGTAAGGGGAATGGAAAGTCTGCAGCCTCCCCCGTCCTGGGCCTCCCCCTGCACCTGCGCCAGGAGCCTCTGTGTGGGTCACGGAGCACCTGGTGCTGCACCGCCCTTGTGCCCACAGGACCCAGCAGACGAGGAGCCTTTGAACAGCCTTGACTTCCATTCCAGGAACCAAATGCCTGCTGGACACCTATCCTGGTGTTTGGAGGTCACTGTGGCTGTGACACTCATAATCACCCTTTTAGAATCAGACAGTGGCCTTAGTGGCTATTCTCTTGAATGATTTCATGTGGGTTTGGGGTCTGGTGTCATATCACTGGTCATCCATTTCCTTCCATTTCTCTAAGAGCACACTGACCGTGAGTACCAGGGTCAGGCTCCTGCATGTCAGGGAACAGGTGGGCTGCAGGCTGCCGGGCAGGGAGGACCCCTTATGGTCTCATTCCCACCGTGGACAAGGCTGTGACCTGCTATTGTCAGGGTCAGATAGTGAGCCTGTGACTTCTGTCCGGGATGAGTGATAGATAACTTGTGCTTTATCAGCAGGAAATACTGACTTCCCTTTGTTACCTGTTTATCTCCTAGAGAAGACCTATTAGTAAAGCCTGGATGTTTAGGGGAAGTGAACATCACTTATCTTATAGGATACTACAGAGATTTTAAAAAATGATGGGAAAAAAGAATCAAGGGCAAATCTCCAAATTATTTTCAAGTCCTCGCTCCTTAGCCAGCATCTTAATGCCTGTGTGGGTGTTGGTTCAGCCACTACTGACAGGCACACAGGCACTGCAGGTGTATGTCGGGGCCGGGCTGGGGTACAGACAGGCAAAGACACAGAACCTCTTCTTCTGCTTAGTGTCACTGGTTCTACCAACAAGGAAGGAACAGGCTTCTTCCTGTGAGACACTGGGGCTCAGAGGGGGTGGGAAGCCCTGGGCTGGGGAAGGACAGCCTAGGCTGGGGGCCAGCTGACCATCCACTCAGCCCTGGGGCTACTTCCTGACTGGGACATCTGACCAGGAACCCTAACTGTTAGAGGCCCTCAGCTGTAATATTCCTTAAAAGATAAAACCTGATTTGAACCAGGACTTGATCTAACATTTCCTCTTGAATCTAACTCAGGCAAAGAGCCTAAAGTGATTTGCTGGTGCTTCTGACTGTCCAAGGGCATGTCTGTGGTACTACTTCAGCATCCACACTATTCTCCCTCTTTATTCTATTGAGTGACCCTCTATTTTTATTTATTTTAGCTTCCTTTAACTTTACATTAAAGACAGCAACACGAACACAGACTAAGCTCCTTGTCCAGATAAGAAGGACTGGGAGCTCTGTTCAGGCCTTTTCTGAACCCCCAGCAGGTGTCCAACCAGACCCCAGAAAATCAGTCCATCTGGACCCATGGTGCTCACAGGGATGATGCAGGTGAATTCCGGGCCTCAGTGTACTGATGCAGAGAACCCAGTTTCAGAGAGTACAGAACACTCACCAGAACCACACTTTCATTCCCAGAGCAAATGTTGTGACATCAACACTATTCATCACAGACAAAGCTTCTGAGGAGGAAGTAGACGTGCCTGTTCACACATGGAGAGTCCTGGAATGAATTCATCAGCGTGGCCTCCCTCACCTGCTTCCCTTATCAGGAGATCAAAGTGCAGCTGACTCTCTCCAGCAGGGATGGAGGATGGGGTTGACTTTAGAAACCAGGTGTCATCTCAGCCTTGAGCCCCAGGGAAGCCAAACACCCCATCACCTACCTCACCTCATACCCAAAAATTACAGTGAGCCAGAGGGAATGCTGACCTGTGAAAAACCATCCTGCTTATTTAAAATCCCACTAGGGCTAAGCAGGAAGCCAGGATGAGTAAACAGAGGCTCTGCAAAGAAAATTAACTAGTACAGGGAAGAGAGAATGTGAAGGCTCTGGTCTTGTCTTGCCCAATGTAACATCCTCTTTTCCTAGAAGCACTGAGCTCACTGTCCTGAAGCAGACTAGGTCACAGCCATGGCATCAGTCCACAGTCACAGACACGTGTAATCTTACTATTTACATGACTGACGGCTGTGTTTTCCACAACCTTGGGGATACTTGGGGACACACCCCACAAGGACTGCTGATCTTCCCTGGCAGGGGAACTGCATGCAAGGACCCAGGGCTGACTTTCTTGTTGCAGGTCATCATTCACGCTTCCTGAGACCTGCTAGTTGTTACTGTGTTCTTAATTCCCTCATGTTCAAACCTCTATGCCTTTGGAAATGGCCAGCAAGTACTTTATAAGCACTCACTCAAGAAATCCTCATAAGGACCCCGAGACTGAGGGACTAAGAGCACTCACTGTTCATTGGTGAGCTGGGTGTCAGACACAACTCTGTCTTATTCCCAAGGCCGTATTTTTAGTTACAGCTGCACTGTCTCAGAAGGAGAAGGGTTAAGGATGCCCATGTGTGCCTAAATGCATTTTTCTCCAGAGTTTGCTATTTATGTTCAGAAAACTTCAAAATCTTACTCAACTAATATCCAACAGTCTTAGCCATGACTGCACATCTTACTAAATACCTTCAGTTGAACAAAGTCCCTGGGAATCTGGCATGAGAACCCCTTAAAATAGCAGACTTGAGGAGTCATGGTCTGGATATATGTGACACACGTGCTAACCCTTCCCTAGTGATGACCACAGCAGACATTGCCAGTTGATCACAGAACCTTTTCAGACAGAATTTGGATATGGCTTCATCATTCAGGCACTGCCAAATGGATAGAGTTGGCTAGAGAAAGGCAGCCAAGCATCATTTAGTTTTATGTACCTCTCCATGACTTATCATTGCTGTGCTTGCTTTTGTAAAAATGTGCAAAAAAAAAAAAATTATAATCAGCTGTAGATGTATCATTAAGATGACAAAAATTAACCTGTTTTCAGAGGCAGCTAGGCACTTGAATCTGAAAAGAAACCTCAAGATGCCAGTAGTCCTTCAGAGCACAAGGATAAAGCAAGCTTATGCAACTGAAGAAAGCAATAGGGTGTCTTTCTTTTTGCTTGTGCCTTAGCAGTGACTTTTTTTTTACTATCAGTTACTATTTAGAGAAAACAGTGGCAGTATTTATGACACAGACCCATCACCTAAAGAGAAAATTTAAATAGCTCTAATCAACTGGCCACCATATTTGGTTATCTGGGGTGTGGAGGAAAGAGTACTTGGGTTGAGTTGAATTTATTGTCTAACTTTGTGGCAGCCTGTTAGGCTGCAACAAATGCCAATATTCACAGGGATAGGGCCAAAATTCTCAGACTCTCAAGATCAAACACTGAGAAAATCCTGTACTGCTTCTTGAAAAAGGCTCAGGAAGTACCCTTCCTTCCATTTCCATATGAAAGGAAGAGGCCCATTCTCCAGGCATAAATCTCAGTCACATGTTCCTTCTGGGACAATCCCTCTTTGAATGTACCAGAGACCTGCTTTGCAACAAGACTGTTGAATGACTCAGTTTCATGGGTGGCCTCAGATTATAAAACTGGATGGAGCTCATCATTTCCTCTTCTGCCTCCCCAGGTCCTACCAAGTCACATGAGCAGGACGTCACACACACCTGGACTCAACTGCTCCCCATCCATCTAAACACTTCATAAGACCAGATCTCATGGGAGGTCAGCTGGTTCTCTTGAACAGTTAAATTTTTATAGCTTTTATAAAAATGCTATACTTTATGCAAATACTTAGGATAAATGTCTCTCAATAGTTTATTATTAAAAAAAATGCAAACAGTACAACCCAAAACTCCTTTATCTTGAATTTAGATTTTTTCCCCATTTAGTAAATACAAAAAACCATGGGATCAATATGCTTGTCTTTTTGGCTTGTTTTCCACAAAGTTAAGTTAGTGTGAATTTGCAATAACTATCTATCTTTGGAATTTCTGATACAAACATCTTTCCTTGCTTTTTGGCTACTATCTTTTTATACATTTTTGAAAAGATATGTAACAATTCTACTTTCCTTATGATTTTTTGTTTTAATATTGATGAAATATGTTTATGAATTAATAGTGAGATAATCTCTGAATTATTTCATCCTCTATGATTACCTGCATAATGGAATAATTAATCATAAAATGTGTTCCCCATTATTCTAAAATGCACTGGGATGACCCAGAGGGATGGTATGGGGAGGGAGGTGGGAGGGGGGTTCAGGATGGGGAACATGTGTACACCCAAGGCAGATGCATGGCAAGCCATGCATCCGTGATGTATGGCAAAACCAATACAATATTGTAAAGTAAAAAAAAAAATAATAATAATAATAAATAAATAAATAAAAAAGAAAAAATAAAATAAAATGAATGGAAAAATAGACTATATGCATACTAAATAGATCTCTTTCCTGTGTCCTCCTAAGGGGATTATTTTCAGCATCTATTTAAATGAACAACTTTGGGAAAGGGAGACCAGAAACTGTGGCATCACCCCAAATACTGGCGATGATAAAGAGCAAATCTGAAAAATAACAGGGCTTATCTTTGCAAAGCATTTAACAACTGAAGTTTATTTGCCATCTTTGGAGTATATGAAAGAAAGTATTTTTCAGATATATCACCTCTAACATGGAAGTATAATTCCTGATGCCTCTTTTCCTTTGCATGAGCTTTTTCTTTCCTTGTCATTTCTAGTAACTTCAGGGAGAGAAAAATCTCATAGTTTCCTTCTACATTAGTTCTAATATGATGAAACATTTTATTTTTTTGAAAAGCGTTTATGGAGTTGCTGCTCTGTGTTAGGAAGCATGTCATGAACTAAACAAAAACAGTCTCAATCCTCGTGGTCCTCACATTCATACTTACTGTGCTAAAATGAAAAGCTTGCAGCTAACCTGCCTCCAGATCCATTTGCCTTAAGGGTCACATGACTCTCGGGAGCCATAATATTTAATTACCTAATGTTAACTTAGTGAAAAATTCTGGAAGACAGTCTGCAGAATTTCAGAGGTCTGGTTAATTATGGCATGAACAGAATTCAGCCTGCACTGCCATCCCAACCTGAGAGCCCTGGCACTCACTTGTACATTCCAGGCGTTTGATATCTCCATACGTCCATAAGAAATATATCCGAAGGAGGAAGAAAATGATGCTAAGGGGAATCACGGGTATTGCAATCCAAGGAATCACACCCACCATCACACCTGCGATACCAGTCATCAATATAAACATCTGAAATAGAGAAGATAGGTACAGAGGCCTCCTTATCAAGGATTCTTTTCAAAGATAAACTTCACTGTTTTGCTGAGATTCAACTCCTTTACTCAAAAGATTTGTTGGAAAGGCAGGAAATGCTTTACCATCCAAAGAAATACAATTATAGGTGGTCATTACAATATTTATTGCATGTGTCAAACACTCTGATAAGAACTTTCTGGGTATTAGCTCTTATGATACACTCAGTAAACTGATGAGGTGGGTATTACTATTTTTAACAGATGAGAATATTTGAGTAGGACTTGAATCCAAAACTATCCAAAGTAAGTAAGTGTTAGTAGAGGGATGAGTGAGGCATCACAGGTGAGGAATGGCAGAAGCGTCAGCCATGCATGTGGAGAGAAAGATGTAGTTAATTACACATTCAGTGTCCAGAAAACTAGGACAAAATTAAATGTTGAACGTTGGAAACAGAAATTCTTCTTTCTTTCTCAGTTTTCTAACCATAGTTAACATTTACTAAGTGCTGACTGTATACAAGCTGTACATTCAGTATTTCACATGTATTACTGTCTCACAACCAGCCCAATCTAGTAATAGTACTATTTCATTTTACAGATGGAAACACTGAAGCACAGGGATAGAAAAAGCAACTTGACGGAGACAACAAAGCATAACTCACAGAGTTGGGGAGCCCAATTTTATGACACATTTAAGCCTGCTCTCAACATATAATATCCAATCCACAGTGAGGGTGGCTATAGTATGACCGACAAGTAGAAGTAAAACTCTTAGAAAAAGTCCAATAAGTTGTTTTTTTTTTTGTTTGTTTGTTTGTTTTAGCTTAAAAACTCTGGCTCCGTTTTGCTCAAAATTTGCTTTTGAAACTTTATGACACATTTAAGCTTGCTCTCAACATACAACCAACTTTCTATCATTATGTTAAGTATTTAAAATGTTTATTTCAAAGGCTAATGATTATAACAACAACAGACAACATTTACCAGGTACTTACTATATGCAAGGCACTGTGCTAAGAGGTCTATGAACATTCATTTAATCATCACATCATCCCCCGAGGTAATTTTATCTTGGAAAATGATCTTGGCCTAAAAAGATAGCAGGTAGAATAGAACCAGGCTTTCCCAGTGGCTCAATGGTAAAGAATATGCCTGCACTGCAGGAGACACAGGAGACATGAGTTCAATCCCTGTGTTGGGTAGATTCCTGGAGAAGGGCATGTCAACCCACTCCAGTATTCTTGCCTAGAGAATCCCGGAGGAGCCTGGAGGGCTATAGTCCACAGAGTCACAAAGAGTCAGACATGACTGAAGTGACTTAGCTCACATTCACACAGAATAGAAAATCAAGGCATTGTTTGATGCTAATTTAAGTTTCATCTTTATCAGGAAAAGTATGATATTATGGTATAAAGCTTTAGGTGGTAGAAATGTAATAAAAATTAGTGTCTGTCTGCTATGGAAGTGGGGTGGGGTGGTGGAGATGTGCAGATTCACACAGCCTGGGCCAAGGCCTCTGAAGTTTACAATCTCAGATGGATACAAATCCATGATGATCTGTACAAGGCACGGAGTGCTGGAGAAACAGGAAGAATACATGAACACTTTTTAGAGGAGTCTAAGAGACTGATGACTGAATTTCACGGGCTGGTTTAACAAACAAAATGAGTGGCATGAATAATTTGCAGGTAATAATCACAGTTGATAAAAATTTTGAGCAAAAAGGAGCCAGAGTTTTTGAGCAAAAAAAAAAAAGGCTTTCTCTAAGAGTTTTATTTCTACCTGTCGGTCATACTATAGCCACCCTCACTGTGGATTGGATATTATATTATAAAAACACATATATACATACAATGTATGGGTTTACATTTGTATGTATCTATGTATATAAATTTCTGAATCTTTTGTTGTCAGCTGTCGCAAACTCTTTATTTAAGTTGGTAGAAGACACACATAGTAGACAGGAAAAAGCCAACATCTGAAGAGGGAAACAAAATATTCTGGTATGAAATAAACATCCCTTCCCCGAAGCCAACCTCATTTCCTCCTTCCATATTCCCAGGAATTCCAAGGAGCCTAATCTAAGCTACACACACAATTCCCACCCTATGACTGGATTTCAGGCCAATCTGATGACTCACCTCACCATGGCCAGTATTTCTGTACTTCTGTCACACTACGACAGAGACCATGACGTGTGCACACCAAGAAGAATGTTGACCTAGAAGCAAGTGACTCAAGTCCTGATGCCCCAAGATACAGGGGAATCATGTTGATATGTTTGTAACCTATTAGGTTATATGTTTGTAACCTATTACCAGTTGGGAAATTTCACCCAAAGTCAATGAAGCCACATGAACAAATACAAAAAATTCTTGGATGAAATCTTTCACTTGAGAGTACATGGTGATTTTTCACAGTTCAGGATAATTCTTTAGTTTGCAGAGAATGACAACAGTCTGGTTAGAATATCAGATCACTAAGGCAGAGGGCCCACCACCACCACCTATGGAAGGAAGTCTAATGAGCACCTCTCTTCTTCAAGAAAGATGCTGTCCTGTGAGCAGCTATTTCTGAGAAACCACACTGGTCTCTAAATGAACTGTTAATGAAGTATATATAAAAACAGTAAACAAAAGAAAAAGAAAATATTGTTTGTTTAAAAACCTGATCAATCAAAAAAATTGAAAAATAGGACATTAGTTTATTGTTAGAGGCCACAATAGCAAGTTTTCACATAAGACGAGAAATTCCACACTTATCTCGATCTCACAAAGAAATGATGGTTACCTCCACTCTCCCAAATACCAATAATGGACAACATTTTAAGAGGCTTGCCATGTACACCACCTCACAAGCATTTCACAGGCATTATTTAATCTCATTCTCACATCAATATAAATAGGAGAGATTATCCTATTTACAAAGCAGGAAACAGATGCTCAGAGAAGTTTATTGACTTGTCCAAAGAAGGTGCTTTTGACCCCAAACCTCTTCTTTTAATTCCTGCCTGATACTGTATCACATAGAGAAGCAAAATTTATATTTAAAAAGCTAACATCTAGAGAATTCCTGGGTGTCCAGTGGTTAGGACTCAGCACTTTTTCTGCCATGGACCTGGATTCAATCCCTGTTCAGAGAACTAGGACCCCATAAACCATGACATATGGCCCCCCCAAAATTAACATATAAATATACTCTCTTGTTATATATTTTTCCTTCTATCTGCATATTCTAATTTTATTGGGTTTCCTGGGATCAGATCTGGTCTCTCCCAAGTGGGGATCCAGTCTAAGATTCCCAGTTAATCAGGGAATAACAGCCTACTCAGCTCATAGAGCACTGATAGCTCTTAAAGTGAAAATGAAAGTTGCTCAGTTGAGTCCGACTCTTTGCAACTCCATGAACTACAGAGTCCGTGGAATTCTCGTGGGCAGAATACTGGAGTGGGTAATCATTCCCTTCTCCAGGGGATCTTCTCAATCCAGGGATCAAACCCAGGTCTCCTGCATTGCAGGTGGATTTTTTACCAGCTGAGCCACCAGGAAAGCCTGAAAGCTCTTAAAAGTGCTCACTAATAGAACATACTAACATATGTTAATTTAAGAATTATTCTTTAAATAAGAAAAAAGAAAATTTCATAAGAAAGATGAGTTCTAAGCCCCAAAAGCAAGATGACTTGGAAAAAAATAATATTTAATAAATACATAAACCCTAAGGACAGAAAATGAGGCTGAAGAGCTTAAATGTTTAACATCTGTATGGTGTTCAGCATCAAGAGGGTGGTAAAAACATTAAAATTTTGCCAGGAAGTCTTGACTGCAGAATTAACACTGTATTGTAGTACTGCAGATTTTAACATACTCCTTTCATAAGCACAGTTTGAAATATAAGAACCTATTTACCTCCTGTGCATTTAATTTACAAATTGCTTGCAGTCCTGTAGAAATTCCTAGGTATCTACTACATGTTAATTTAAACTTCATACTAAGGGATTCTGTTCTTGATAGTCTCTGTGAAGCTTGTGCCAAAGAACATGTTATCATTAAACAAGAGTAAAAATTTGCTTTTCTTATTTTATGCAAATAAATATTCCATCCATACTTTTGGTTCACTCCATCCAACCAGTCCATCCTAAAGGAGATCAGTCCTGGGTGTTCATTGGAGGGACTGATGCTGAAGTTGAAACTTCAATACTTTGGCCACCTGATGCGGAGAGCTGACTTATTTGAGAGACCCTGATACTGGGAAAGATTGAAGGCAGAAGGAGAAGGGGACGACAGAGGACGAGATAGTTGGATGGCATCACCAACACAATGGACATGGGTTTGGGTGGACTGTGGGAGTTGGTGATGGACAGGGAAGCATGGCGTGCTGCGGTTCATGGTGTCACAAAGAGTTGGACACGACTGAGTGACTGAACTGAACTGAACTGAATTCTTATGCGAATTATCTCTTGCTTGCTCTTATATTAGGCAAAATGTGAGTGCTCAGTCACTCAGTCCAGTCATGTCTGGCTTTTTGCAACCTCATGGACTGTAGCCTGCCAGGCTCCTCTGTCCATGGGGATTCTCCAGGCAAGAATACTGGAGTGGATTGCCATGTCCTCCTCCAGGTGATCTTCCCAATCCAGGGATCAAACCCAGATCTCCCACATTTCAAGTGGATTTTTTATAGTCTGAGCCACCAGCCCAGGCAAAATGTGAAATATATACTTAATCATAAAGCCATTAATCAGTAAGCAGTTGTTTTATTATATGTTTACAGCATTAAAAAATAAAATCAGGATAATTAAGATTGCTAACATCTCAAAAGAATTTCTGAACTTTTAATTCTGTATCAGACTCTTAAGAATTCTGTTTCAAGCTATGGTAAGTACAAATCATCCAGATAGCCTTAAACTATTACTGATTTTGCAAAATATATAATTTAAGTGTAATAAACAAAGTAAGATTCACTTATTGGCAAGAAAACAAGGCAAGATTTCCTTGTTATTTAGAGAGGAAAAAAATGATGACTAGTTTTTGATCTGTAAGCTGTTTACTGATGTGGGTGTAGGACAAATTCTTCTACCTATTTATTCTGGCAACATTAAATTAAAAATAATCTCTCAATGAAATGGCAATCACTGTGCTACTACCCAGAGAAGGCGATAGCACCCCACTCCAGTACTCTTGCCTGGAAAATCCCATGGACAGAGGAGCCTGGTAGGCTGCAGTCCATGGGGTCGCTAAGAGTCGAACACTACTGAGTGACTTCACTTTCACTTTTCACTTTCATGCATTGGAGAAGGAAATGGCAACCCACTCCAGTGTTATTGCCTGGAGAATCCCAGGGACAGGGGAACCTGGTGGGCTGGCGTCTCTGGGGTCGCACAGAGTCGGACACGACTGAAGCGACTTAGCAGCAGCAGCAGCAGCAGTGCTATTACCTAACACAAGACTCTTGTGGAGGCAGTAAAACCCTGATTAGACTACATGAAAAATTAAGAAAGAAAATGTACTTCATATTAAACAATACTCACTACCCTTCCATTACAGGAGAAATAGAAACAAAGGGAAAACATGGAAGGCTTTTAAAAGTAAGCTCCTAAGCTTAATACCTTGGTTGGTAAAGTAATGCCTCTGCTTTTTAATATGCTGTCTAGGTTGGTCATAGCTTTTCTTCCAAGGAGTAAGTGTCTTTTAATTTCATGGCTGCAGTTACCATCTGCAGGGATTTTGGAGGCCCCCAAAATAAAGTCTGACTCTGTTCCCACTGTTTCCCCATATATTTCCCAGGAAGTGATGGGACCAGATGCCATGATCTTAGTTTTCTGAATGTTGAGCCTTAAGCCAACTTTTTCACTCTCCTATTTCACTTTCATCAAGAAGCTTTTTAGTTCTTCTTCACTTTCTGCCATAAGGGTGGTGTCATCTGCATATCTGAGGTTATTGATACTTCTCCTGGCAATCTTAATTCCAGCTTGTGCTTCATCCAGCCTGGCATTTTGCGTGATGTACTCTGCATAATACTTAAATAAACAGGGTGACAATATACAACTTTGATGTATTCCTTAATGGTTTGGAACCAGTCTCTTGTTCCATGTCCATTTCTAACCGTTGCTTTTTGACCTGCACACAGATTTCTCAGGAGGCAGGTCAGGTGGTCTGGCATTCCCATCTCTTGAAGAATTTTCTACAGTTTGTTGTGATCCACACAGTCATAGGCTTTGGCATAGTCAATAAAGCAAAAGTAGATGTTTTTCTGGAACTCTCTTGCTTTTTTGATGATCCAGCAGATGTTGGCAATTTGATCTCTGGTTCCTCTGCCTTTTCTAAAACCAGCTTGAACATCTGGGAGTTCATAGTTCATGTATTGTTGAAGCCTTGCTTGGAGAATTTTGAGCAATACTTTGCTAGCATATGAGATGAGTGCAATTGTGTGGTAGTTTGAACATTGTTTGGCATTGCCTTCCTTTGGGATTGGAATGAAAACTGACCTTTCCATTCCTGTGGCCACTGCTGAGTTTCCCCAATTTGCTGGCATTTTTAGTGTAGAACTTTCACAGCATCATCTCTCAGGATTTGAAATGGCTCAACTGGAATTCCATCACCTCCACTAGCTTTGTTCATAGTGATGCTTTCTAAGGCCCACTTGACTTCACATTCCAGGATGTCTGGCTCTCGGTGAGTGATTACACCATGGTGGTTATCTGGGTCATGAAGATCTTTTTTGTATAGTTCTTCTGTGAATTCTTGCTGCCTCTTCTTAATATCTTCTACTTCTGCTAGGTCCATAACATTTCTGTCCTTTATTGTGCTCATCTTTACATGAAATTTTCCCTTGGTATCTCTAATTTTCTTGAAGAGATCTCTAGTATTTCCCATTCTATTGTTTTCCTCTATTTCTTTGCATTGTTCGCTAAGGAAGGCCTTCTTATCTCTCCTTGCTATTTTTTGGAACTCTGTATTCAACTTGGTATATGTCTCATTTTCTCCTTTGCCTTTATCTTCTCTTTTTTTCTCAGCTACTTGTAAGCCCTCCTCAGACAACCATTTTTCCATTTTGCATTTCATTTTCTTGGGGATGGTCTTGATCACTGCCTCTTGTACAATGTCATGAACCTCCATTCACAGTTCTTCGGGGACTCTGTCTATCAGATCTAATCCCTTGAATCTATTTGTCACTTCTACTGTATAATCATAAGGGATTTGATTTAGGTCATATCTGAATGGTCTACTGGTTCTCCCTACTTTCTCCGTCTAGTCAAAGCTTTGATTTTTCTAGTATTCATGTATGGTTGTGAGAGTTGGACAATAAGAAAGCTGAGTGCCGAAGAATTGATGCTTTTGAACTGTGGTGTTGGAGAAGACTCTTGAAAGTCCCTTGGTCTGCAAGGAGATCAAACCAATCAGTCCTAAATGAAATCAATCCTGAATATTCATTGGAAGGACTGATGCTGAAGCTGAAACTCCAATACTTTGGCCACCTGATGTGAAGAACCAGCTCATTGGAAAAGACCCTGATGCTGGGTAAGATTGAAAGTGGGGGAGAAGGGGACAACAGAGGATGAGATGGTTGAATGGTATCACTGACGCAATGGATATGCATTTGAGTAGGCTCCAGGAGTTTGTAATTGACACAGAAGCCTGGTGTGCTGCAGTCCATAGGGTCTCAAAGAGTCGGTCATGACTGCATGACTGAACTGAACTGAAACTTAATGCCAGCCTTGGGTTATTACTGATTCTGCATGTAAGCAGATATGGTACTGTGCATATCTCAGGAGGTTCAGAGATCAGCTCTGGATCCAAGATCCCTCCTTTATCACCTCTGTTTGCTCTGACCTCACCCAACTCAGTTAACTATGTTAAGTCAGAAGACTATAGAACACTGGGGCATCATATCTCATTGATGGGATTTATACAAACATAGGAACCCTAAGACTCAGTTCAGTTCAGTTCAGTTTGGTCACTCAGTCATGTCCGATTCTTTGCAACCCCATGAATTGCAGCACGCCAGGCCATCACCAACTCCCGGAGTTCACTCAAACTCATGTCCATTGAGTTGGTGATGCCACCCAGCCATCTCATTCTCTGTTGTCCCCTTCTCCTCCTGCCTCCAATCCCTCTCAGAATCAGAATCTTTTGCAATGAGTCAACTCTTCGCATGAGGTGGCCAAAGTATTGGAGTTTCAGCTTCAGCATCAGTCCTTCCAAATAACACCCAGGACTGATCTCCTTCAGAATGGACTCGTTGGATCTCCTTGCAGTCCAAGGGACTCTCAAGAATCTTCTCCAACACCACAGTTCAAAAGCATCAATTCTTTGGCGATCAGCATTCTTCACAGTCCAACTTTCACATCCATACATGACCACTGGAAAAACCATAGCCTTCACTAGATGGACCTTTGTTGGCAAAGTAATGTCTCTGCTTTTGAATATGCTATCTAGGTTGGTCATAATTTCCTTCCAAGGAGTAAGCATCTTTTAATTTCATGACTGCAGTCACCATCTGCAGTGATTTTGGATCCCAGAAAAATAAAGTCTGACACTGTTTCCACTGTTTCCCCATCTATTTCCCATGAAGTGATGGGACTAGATGCCATGATCTTAGTTTCCTGAATGTTGACTAAGTTTCTGTAAACCCACCCTTTCCTTGGGATACACCAATCACACTCTTCGTCCCTCATTTGGCTGCCTTGTATCTTTTCACAACCATATCAGCCTTGGGACCTGGGTATCCTTCAATTTGCTCCCATGAGAGTCACAGCTAACTCCACTGAAAAATGAATGGTGGTGCCTGGTTTATAATTTGTTAACCAACTCAACAGAAAGCATTAGGGAAACATGGTACACTTCTTCCTTTGTGTTCAGCATATCTCATTGATCAATAGTTTTCTTTCTACCTTTTGTCAGGGTTCAAGCTCATTACAAAATTCAAAACTGGAGTCTAACTATTTGCTACTTTTAAAAGGCACACCTTAAAAATAATAGCATTTAAATGTGGAGATAAAACATTGAAAAAGGTTCCCCATAAAAACACTAAGCAAAAGAAAGCTGTAGTACCTATCTACACCACTGTGAACATGAAGTAAGGTAGGATTCTTAGAGATAAAGGGAAATATTTAATGAGAATAGAGGGTCAATTTATCCAGAAGATCATTTTAAAAATCTACATTTATATAAAATTTTAATAACGTAGTGCCAAAATATAAAAATGAAAATCTGACAGAACTCAGGAGAAATAGGCTATTCAATACTTCAATACTCACAGTGCGATATTTAAACTGATAAAACAAGAAGATAAAATAAAGAGGGATATAGAACATATTAAAAATATGATTAGTAAAAGTGACTGAATTAAATACACAACACTGCAGTCAATAACTACATAAAACATTATCTTCAATTACAATGTGCTATACTAGGGCAAGAATCAATAAACTTCAAGGGATATAAATTGTACACAACATATTCTAACTTACATACATTTAACTAGAAATTGGTAACAAAAAGGTAACTAGAAAATCAATAAATGTTTGAAGCTAAACTTATATGCAGAGTACATCATGAGAAACGCTGGACTGGAAGAAACACAAGCTGGAAACAAGATTGCCGGGAGAAATATCAATAACCTCAGATATGCAGATGACACCACCCTTATGGCAGAAAGTGAAGAGGAATTAAAAAGGCTCTCGATGGAAGAGAAAGTGGAGAGTGAAAAAGTTGGCATGAAGCTCAACATTCAGAAAACGAAGATCATGGCATCCGGTCCCACCGCTTCATGGGAAATAGATGGGGAAACAGTGGAAACAGTGTCAGACTTTATTTTTCTGGGCTCCAAAATCACTGCAGATGGTGACTGCAGCCATGAAATTAAAAGACACTTACTCCTTGGAAGGAAAGTTATGACCAACCTAGATAGCATATTCAAAAGCAGAGACATTACTTTGCCAACAAAGGTTCGTCTAGTCAAGGCTATGGTTTTTCCTGTGGTCATGTATGGATGTGAGATTTGGACTGTGAAGAAGGCTGAGCACTGAAGAATTGATGCTTTTGAACTGTGGTGTTGGAGAAGACCCTTGTGAGTCCCTTGAACTGCAAGGGGATCCAACGAGTCCATTCTGAAGGAGATCAGCCCTGGGATTTCTTTGGAAGGAATGATGCTAAAGCTGAAACTCCAGTACTTTGGCCACCTCATGCGAAGAGTTGACTCATTGGAAAAGACTCTGATGCTGGGAGGGATTGGGGGCAGGAGGAGAAGGGGACGACAGAGGATGAGATGGCTGGATGGCATCACTGACTCGATGGACGTGAGTCTGGGTGAACTCCGGGAGTTGGTGATGGACAGGGAGGCCTGGCGTGCTGCGATTCATGGGGTCACAAAGAGTCGGACACGACTGAGCGACTGATCTGATCTGATCTGAACAAACTTGAAAATATTGCCTTATTCAAAATTACAATAAAATTAGAAAGCATTTGATATAAAAGAAAATGAAAATCCACTAACATTCAAATCTGAAGCTTCAAACTAAAGTTATGCTTGGCAGTAAACTTACAGTTTAAACACTTTTTAAAAGGCTACAGAGAATATATGGGAAATCTCTGTATTTTCCTCTTAATTTTGTTGAGTAGAAGTCAAGAGTTTTAAGATACATTTTCTAATTAAAAAAAAAAAAAATAACACCCAGCATATTAAACTAAAGTATGTATAAGAATGGAAATAGGAGAAAAGCAAACATGAATGAAACAGAAGACTAACTTTTAAGCAGAAAAATCAACAAAACAAGTTCTAAATCCACAGGGCCAGCTGTTACAAAGGACAGGTGAAACTCCTGGCTAGGAGTTGATGCTGTTCTCCACAGGCAGAATATCTTTTTCTCAAAGGAAGCTTTAGCTTTTAAGGCCTTTCAGCTGATTGAATTGTGCCTACCAGACTATCTAGGATAATTCTCCTTACTTAAAATCAACTGATTATAGACTTTAATCACATCTACAAAATACCTACAGAACAACACCTAGATTATCTTTTGATTGAGTAACTAGGGAATGCAGTCTGGCCAAGCTGACAAATAAAATTGACCTTTACAAAATATAAACCTTTCCTATGGCTTTTTAAGAGGCCTGCATAATTCTGATACCAAAAGCCAATAAAAACATTTTAACAAAAGCAAATTTCATACCAATATCCTTCAAGAACAACAGATACAAAAATTCTTGACAGAATATTAATGAATTACACACAATGATACATAAAAAAATAAAAAGATGCTATATCATGACCAAGTAGAATTTGTTCCAGGAATGTAAGATTAATCTTCAAATACCAATCACTTAATTCACATTAAAAGAGTAAAGGTGAATAATTATATGATTATCTGAAGATATGTAGAAAAAAAATATTTGTCCAAATTTAGCATCTATTCTTGATTTTTTTTTTAAAGTAAAATTCTTGGCAATTAAGGAATTAATAGAAACATGTTCAATCTGATAACAGATATCTGCTGCTGCTGCTGCTAAGTTGCTTCAGTCGTTTCTGACTCTGTGCAACCTCATAGACAGCAGCCTACCAGGCTCCGCCGTCCCTGGTATTCTCCAGGCAAGAACACTGGAGTGGGTTGCCATTTCCTTCTCCAATGCATGAAAGTGAAAAGCGAAAGTGAAGTCGCTCAGTCATGTCCGACTCTTAGCGACCTCATGGACTGCAGACTACCAGGCTCCTCTGTCCATGGGATTTTCCAGGCAAGAGTACTGGAGTGGGGTGCCATTGCCTTCTCTGAACAGATATCTACCTGAAAAAAAAATGACAGTTAACATTATTCATAATGGAAAAATGTTGAAAATTTTTTGTCCTAAGAATACAAGAATGTCTTAGCACTTCTATTTCACAGTGTACTGGAAGTTCTAGCCACAAAAAATAAATATTTGAAATGAAGAAGTAAGACTGTCATTATTTACAGTTTGCATGATTATTTATGAAAAAATCCTACAGAATTTAAAAAAACACCAGCACCAACTCCAGAAATGCAAAGTGAATTCACAAATAAATCAACTGTATTTCTATAAACTACCAACAAGCAGTTGAAATGGTATTAAAAACAATCCAATACTATAATGAAAAAACATCAAATATTCAGGAATAAGTTTAACCAAAGAAGTATAAAATGTCTACACTAAACATTAAAAAACATTTGTAAAATTAAAGAAGATCTAGGTAAGCAGAGAGAAAGACTATATCCATAATTGCAGATTCAACATTGTTAAGACTCAGAATCCTCAAATTGATCTAGAGCTAAAAGAAAATATTAATAAAAATTCCAGCATACTTTTATTAAAAATCAATTGAAAGGCTTCTAAAATTTACACAGAAAAGTAAAGAATCTAGAATGATTAAGATAATCTCAACAAAGAAGTACAAAGTTAGAGGACTTCAGCTACTGGATTTCATGTCTTACAAAAATGTACAATAACCAAGACTGCAATATTGCTACAAGGATAAACAGGTCAGTGGAACAAAGTAAAGTATACAGACACACACCTCCTTACATCGATTCAAAGGATTTTTAACCAAGTGCCAATTTTAACGAATGTGGCTAGAATAACTGGGAAAAAAAAAAAAAGGAAAAAACATCAACCACTAACTGTTCTTCCATTCACCAAAAATAATGCAAGATGCACCAATTTCTAAAAAGGGAGAACAATAGGAAAGTATCTTCACCCTCCTAAGGATACCCAAACATTTCTTAGGATAAAAAAACATAAACTTCAAAAGGAAAAAAAAAAATAATACACATTACACTCCATCAAAATTAAAACTGGATCTCCATTAAAAACATAAAAACATTATCCTCAATGGTGAAAAATTTAAAGCATTTCCCCTAAAGTCAGGAACAAGACAAGGGGGCCCACTTTCACCATTACTATTCAACATAGTTTTGGAAGTTTTGGCCACAGCAATCAGAGCAGAAAAAGAAATAAAAGGAATCCAAATTGGTAAAGAAGAAGTAAAACTCTCACTGTTTGCAGATGACATGATCCTCTACATAGAAAACCCTAAAGACTCCACTAGAAAATTACTAGAACTAATCAATGAATATAGTAAAGTTGCAGGATATAAAATCAACACACAGAAATCCCTTGCATTCCTATATACTAATAATGAGAAAATAGAAACAGAAATTAAGGAAACAATTCCATTCACCATTGCAACGAAAATAATAAAATACTTAGGCATATATCTCTCTAAAGAAAATAAAGACCTATATATAGAAAACTATAAAACACTGGTGAAAGAAATCAAAAAGGACACTAATAGATGGAGAAATATACCATGTTCATGGATTGGAAGAATCAATATAGTGAAAATGAGTATACTACCCAAAGCAATCTATAGATTCCATGCAATCCCTATCGAGCTACCAACAGCATTCTTCACAGAGCTAGAACAAATAATTTCACAATTTATATGGAAATACAAAAAACCTTTAATAGCCAAAGTAATCTTGAGAAAGAATGGAACTGGAGGAATCAACCTGCCTGACTTCAGGCTCTACTACAAAGCCACAGTCATCAAGACAGTATGGTACTGGCACAAAGACAGAAATAAAGATCAATGGAACAAAATAGAAAGCCCAGAGATAAATCCATGCACCTATGGACAGCTTATTTTGACAAAGGAGGCAAGAATATTCAATGGAATAAAGACAATCTCTTTAACAAGTGGTGCTGGGAAAACTGGTCAACCACTTGTAAAAGAATGAAACTAGAACACTTTCTAACACCATACACAAAAATAAACTCAAAATGGATTAAAGATCTAAACGTAAGACCAGAAACTATAAAACTCCTAGAGGACAACATAGGCAAAACACTCTCACATACATCACAGCAGGATCCTCTATGACCCACCTCCCAGAATATTGGAAATGAAAGCAAAAATAAACAAATGGGACCTAATTAAACTTAAAAGCTTCTGCACAACAAAGGAAACTATAAGCAAGGTGAAAAGACAGCCTTCAGAATGGGAGAAAATAATAGAAAATGAAGCAACTGACAAACAACTAATCTCAAAAATATACAAGCAACTCCTACACCTCAATTCCAGAAAAATAAATGACCCAATCAAAAAATGGGCTAAAGAACTAAATAAACATTTCTCCAAAGAAGACATACTATGGCTAACAAACACATGAAAAGATGCTCAACATCACTCATTATCAGAGAAATGCAAATCAAAACCACAATGAGGTACCATTTTACACCAGTCAGAATGGCTGTGATCCAAAAGTCTACAAGCAATAAATGCTGGAGAGGGTGTGGAGAAAAGGGAACCCTCTTACACTGTTGGTGGGAATGCAAACTAGTACAGCCACTATGGAGAACAGTGTGGAGATTCCTTAAAAAACTGGAAATAGAACTGCCTTATGACCCAGCAATCCCACTGCTGGGCATACACACTGAGGAAACCAGAGGGGAAAGAGACACATGTACCCCAGTGTTCATCGCAACACTGTTTATAATAGCCAGGACATGGAAGCAACCTAGATGTCCATCAGCAGATGAATGGATAAGAAAGCCCTGGTACATATACACAATGGAGTATTACTCAACCATTAAAAAGAATACATTTGAATCAGTTCTAATGAGGTGGATGAAACTGGAGCCTATTATACAGAATGAAGTAAGCCAGAAAGAAAAACACCAATACAGTATATTAACACATATATATGGAATTTAGAAAGATGGTAACAATAATCCTGTATATGAGACAGCAAAAGAGACACTGATGTATGGAACAGTCTTTTGGACTCTGTGGGAGAGGCAGAGGGTGGGATGATTTGGGAGAATGGCATTGAAACATGTATAATATCATATATGAAACGAGTCATCAGTCCAGGTTCGATAGACGATACTGGATGCTTGGGGCTGGTGCACTGGGATGACCCAGAGGGATGGTATGGGGAGGGAGAAGGGAGGAGGGTTCAGGATGGGGAACACGTGTATACCTGTGGTGGATTCATGTTGATATATGGCAAAACCAATACAATATTGTAAAGTTAAAAAATAAAAAACAACAAAAAAAGGCAAGACAGTCTGGAAGAAAATATCCACAAGGCACTAAAATATAAAAGCTGCTGCTGCTGCTAAGTCACTTCAGTCGTGTCTGACTCTGTGCGACCCCATAGACGGCAGCCCATCAGGCTCCTCCATCCCTGGGATTCTCCAGGCAAGAACACTGGAGTGGGTTGCCATTTCCTTCTTCATTGCATGAAAGTGAAAAGTGAAAGTGAAGTCGCTCAGTGGTGTCCGACTCTTCATGACCCCATAGACTGCAGCCTACCAGGCTCCTCCGCCCATGGGATTTTCCAGGCAAGAGTACTGGAGTGGTTTGCCATTGCCTTCTCCACTAAACATCCCCAATGGGAATTTGAGGGAGAGGGTAAAGGATGGGATCAACACATCACAGAGATCTCAGAATGACAAAGTCATTGCCCAGGGACAGAGGCTAGAATGCTTTCTATACACTTTCCCTGACATCTCTATACAATGAAATACAAGGGTCATGGGTACTAATACAAGTAAAGGCAGTTCCACTCTGTGCTTCTATAAAAGGAAGTGATTCAACCTATTAGGCTAAATCTTAGGCTTGCTTTGTTCTCAATATCCAGAGGCAGCAGCTTATTCTTTTGCACTCTCTTTTATGGAAAGACGTAACTGAGGACAACTCCTTCACATTTTCTTTTTCTTGGGCACTTTCAATTCATAAAACTGCAGCCAGTGCATTCTGTGTGTGCCGAGGAGGGAATGACATGGTCCCTGGTGGTCTCACCACAACCAGCATTGGTGGCTCAAGTAGCCCCAGATTAGCCCTTTGTGTCCATGAAAGGATGTGAAAAGCCAATCATGTGAGCTCAGCCAAGCTGCTGATGTTGTGTATGTGTGGATGAGGAGTGTGAGGGAGAGAAATGTTTTGTAATTCAACTTTCCTCAGTAAATTACAGCAGTTTGGTGAGGGCAGTTTTGTGCAAGTTCACATGCTCAGTGCAGTCCCCAACATTTATTTTAAGAAATTAAAATGCCTAAATCTGACTTCTATACCTTATCTTCATACTTGTTTTGCTAACAGAAAGACTTCTTGGAAGCAATGATTTTAATGAAAAGAATTGTAGACAAGATAATTGAGACACCTTACTCAATATTATCTGGAACTTTGGCAAATTGAATGAAAATTAAATTAATTTGAAATAGTTAATGTTCAATGGTCTATCTTGAAAACAATCTATTTTTATTGTGACCCTACATGAGAAAGTATACATTAAAATTTTCAAGGATGACAAACCTAGAATCTGTGATACAAACTCACAAGTTAGTATTTATGGGCCTGGAAACTGTCTGAGACAATATCAGGGCTTCCCTGGTAGCTCAGCTGGTAAAGAATCTGCCTGCAATGCAGGAGACCCTGGTTCGTTTCCTGGGTCAGGAAGATCCGCTGCACAAGGGATAGGCTACCCACTCCAGTATTCTTGGGCTTCCCTGGTGACTCAGATAGTAAAGAATCCACTCGGAATGTGGGAGAACTGGGTTCTATCCCTGGGTTGGGAAGATACCCTGGAGAAGAGAAAGGCTACCCACTTCAGTATTCTGACCTAGGGAATTCCATAGACAGAGGAACCCAGCAGGCTACAGTCCATGGAATGACAAAGAGTCACACACAACTGAGCAACTTTAAGAAACAAGAGAAAGAAACCCATTATTTAGTGTTCAACATGCACATAGATATTACATGAGGAATTTTTTTTAATTTTATTTTATTTTTAAACTTTACAAAATTGTATTAGTTATGCCAAATATCATAATGAATCCGCCACAGGTATACATGTGTTCCCCATCCTGAGCCCTCCTCCCTCCTCCCTCCCCATACCATCCCTCTGGGTCGTCCCAGTGCACTAGCCCCAAGCATCCAGTATCGTGCATCAAACCTGGACTGGCAACTCGTTTCATACATGATATTTTACATGTTTCAATGCCATTCTCCCAAATCTTCCCACCCTCTCCCTCTCCCACAGAGTCCATAAGACTGTTCTATTTCTCAACAAATCTTAGGAAGTTTGTATTATTTTCTCTGTTTTACAGAGAAGGAGAGTGTGGTTTTGTGGGACAGAGGCAGGATGAGAGAGAACTAGGACTCAAGCTTGGAAAGGGAGGCTGTGGGGCTCTGCAATGCACTTTAAACCTGTTGATATCATAAATGATTATCAGGTAGAATTACACTTCATAATTTTTTTTTATGCTACTTTCCTTCTTCTTTTGGAATTGCAAATGGCTCCACTTTGGCCAGTGACTATAATGTTACTGGACAGGCAACATTTCTGGTAGCTGCAAGAGTCAATGCACAGGATGGTGTACAAACTCATGATCACCCCTCTGTTGAGATGTGGTCTCTGAGTGACATAATCTGCTGGGGTGGACTGTCCTGCAGTGTGGACCACTACTCAGTATCCAGGGTTTTCATTAGCCACACTTGGCATCACTATTACAAAATATTAAATTATCTGAGATTTATTCAAGGGAACGAGAAGGAACTAGATGAGGAAAAGTATATAAAATAAACACTTTAAAATTAATAAAAATGAAAATGATCAAGTATCAAATACACCAAGGATGAGCAGAGTTACCAAAAAGTGAGTTTGAACACACTTGGCACTGTGTTCTTTAAAACAAAATTGAACAACCCCCTTCAAGACCCTTCCCTTCCCCACCCTCAGGTGATAACGGAGAGAAAAGATTGGATTCCATGTGGGAACTCAGCTTTAAGGAACCCCTCCTGCCCCACCATCCACAGTGGCCTTTTCTTTTCATCTGGGATCAAAGGTCACCTCCTAGAAGCTCCGCCCACCTCCTGAAGCAGGCTCCCTCATTGCCTTCAGCCTCCACATCCAGTCTGCCTTCCAGGCCTTCCACTTGCACAATTAGGATTCCAAAGGCAGCAAGGGGTGGATCTCTGAATGTCTTCCTCCCCTGGGTGAGGTGGAGGAGACCCCTGAGGGGAGGGTTTCATGCCTGGCTCACTGCTATACCTCAGGGCCTCAACTCTAACCCTTGTTTGATGAAGGGAAGGAAGGTGGTGGAATATCACCCACCACCTCACACACACCCCCAACTCACAAACTACAAATCCCAACAACCAGCTATACCTCCTTGACTCTACATTCCAGATGGACCTCTCTCTTTTGGTCAGACTCCTACCAGCAGTAGCCTGCCTTCACCTCAACTCCCTCCATGCCTCCTGCATTTGCAGCCCTTTGCAGTCTGGCTTCTTCACATCTGAAATCTGCTCCTTGGCTCACCAGACACCTCCTGATTCCAAATCAGCTGATAACTTTCCATGGACTCACCTCTTTTGCACTGAGCAGACTTGTCCATCCTCAGTTCCCTAACTTATCTCCTCCTCTTTTCCTTGCTGTTCATTGTGTGTCTCCTCTGCTTCCCTTCCCTCTCTGCTTCCTCTCTGAATACTGAGGCTTCCATAAGCTTCTGATCTTGGCCCCAAAAAATGTTTCACTCTCTAGGCAACCTTATCTATCTTCATCAATCCAGCTATGACCCGCACAGTAAACAATACTCAGGTGCCACGCTCATCCTAGGTCTCTCCCTCAAATACCAGACTCTTACTTTCAATGACCTACAAGACACCTCCACCTGGACGTCCCAAACTTCAAGATAAACTACAAGTGGAAGAGCTGGGACTGGAAATCAGTGAGATTAGAATTTTCTCTTCTCACACAACTAAGAATGTTTTACACTAAAATCAGGTAGCAGCATCTCTCCCTGTCCCTCTTTACAACATGCAAAGATATGTGACAAATTCTGACTGTGAAGCTAACCATGTGCTAAACACACAGTGGACCAAACAGCTTTGGAAACTCAACCTTGGCCCAGCTAGCGGTAGCAAAGAAACACAAAGATTTCACAAAATCTTAATGTAATTAACAATCATAGTCAAAACATGGCACTGCTATAGTGAAAGATTGTTTCTGGGGATAAATCATATAGTTAAACCCAGAAGGACATATTTATAAAATAAGTTTGCAGAAGAGAAAAAAAATTCAGACATTTTCGCAGCAAAAGTGCACTGCCTCTGAGTCTCAGCTCACTTCACACTGGTCAACCAAAGAAGCCTTTACCAATAAGCTGTGTTGTCTTAAGTCATATTCATTGCTGCATTTCTCTGTGCATGTTTTGATAAATGCACTTCATTTTCAAAATTAACACTTGGAAATGAAGAAAGTCTGCATAGACTGAATCATTGAAAATTAGACAAAATGAAATAATAGAAAAAACACCCCATATGAGCAATGACACTGAATGTGAGGATGAGAGATGACATGATCCAATGTCATTTCTTTAGCCCCTCAAGTTGACAGACAAAATAAAGGCTGGGTACAAGATATTCCTGTAGGTATTTGTCTTTTTTTTCTTAAAGACACCTTAAGAAAAGCAATCAACATGTGAAAAGAAATGCTGCCTACAAAAACATTTTCTGAGATGACTTTCATTCTGTAATTTCATTCTGTAATTTAAGACTTTGTCTCTTCAATAACTGCTCTCTATTGTCTTTGTTCAAGTGCAATTTTCACCTTATTTTTACTAATCTTTTCTTTGTAACCACACTTAGCTTTATTAAAAACAACAACAACAAAGCACTACAGTAAATATTTGTCCTTTGTGGTAATACAATGCCTAATTTAGTTCATCTAGGCTATCTTCCCATGAGAGATGACTGTTTTTGTGAGCATATGAAATGTGCTCACAGTAAAGGGAATCCGGTGAGACACCTGGAAGGCAGAGGGAGAACCACTTACCTAGCATGTCACTGCTTCAGACCAACCTTGATGTGACTGTAGAGCCACTCCTGGCCCAGGGGTTACTTGTGTTAACTCAGCCTCCCAATCACAGTCGCCCCTTTCTCTTACAAAGCATGACCTCTGCTGAAGGTAACAGGATACATTGCCAGGCTGAAAGGCCAACCCTCAGCCCCTGTGAAAAGGCCTTGAGAAACAGGTACTCTTCTATTCTCTGGGAGAACTCTTACAGGACTGGTACATTACCTGGATGAAATCAAGAAATGTCAAGGGCAGCGAGTCATCCATATGCCCGGTGTCTTTGGAGAAACGATTTAAAATTCTTCCTATATGAAAAGGATATGAGAAATTACTCATTTCCCCAGACAGATCCTGTAAGAGGAATAATCCATGATCAAATCAAAACAATATTTTTAAATTATATATATTTAATATATTATAGATTCATATGAAACACATGCCAGTCATATGAAAACGATGTCAGTGGTGAAGAAAGAGAAAATAGGATGATACCTAAAGAGAAGCAAAAATACCAAATGACCGTGGATGGGAAACTGAAATTGAGGCATTATTTTTAAAAAGAATTGGTGGGGGAAATCTCATGGCTGTATCGGGAAGGGTTGGTGGATTTGAGAAAATTTCCTTCTTTTACATCCATCCCACTTGAGACACTCACCAAGTGCCAAGTTGGTAAACTACCAGTTTCAAAATACTTAAGTTAATCCTGTTACTCTAATTTTGCTTTAGCTAAAAGCAAAATTGTCAAATTAATTTTGATAAGTGATACTTTTTAAATAAATTTAACTATAACTACTCTAAAATTTTTTCCCTCAAGATGGTTCACAGAACTTACATTTTGGGAAATCTGGGGAAATTGTGGATTCCTGCCATATCCAGGTTGTGAGTTTACTACCAGGGTGGAAGTGGAGTCACTCAGTCATGTCCAACTCTTTGCGACCCCATGGACTGTAGCCTACCAGACTCCCCCATCCATGGGATTTTCCAGGCAATAGTACTGGAGTGGGCTGCCATTGCCTTCTCCAGGGGATCTTCCTGACACAGAGATCGAACCTAGGTCTCCCTCATTGTAGACAGATGTTTTACCATCTGAACCATCAGGGGTGTAGTGGGTATGATAAACATAATCATGCTTAAGCAACCAAGAAGACCAGAGGAATGGAGGCAGAAAAGCTAAAATATCGATTAATGACTAAAAATCACTTATCATTGCTAACTTTATTTACTTTCTTAGCATCCATGAAAACAGTATATCCTATAGGCTGTGGGTTTGGAAGATAAGAATTTCTAATAAATATCTAGTGTGAACTAAAAATGCCACCTGTCATATCAGTAAGCAAAGGATGCCACAGCCATAAAAACCCTGCAGCCATCTTCCGATGGTGCACCCTGAGAAAACTCAGGATGAAAAACATAGGATATTGACCCCAAATAGCCAAGATGCATCTCAAAGGAATGATTTCAATGAGCCCAGACTCTTGCACTCTCCCATATACAGAAAAGTGCTAAATTACCTAACTGGAAGAATCTGGTTTTGTTTTTATTCACAGAAATTGTTTGATGCTCTTGGAACAGTATCTGAGAGTTATCTCAGAGCCTGTGTCCTGGGCATAAATCCTTAGTTTTGTCTACAGAATAAAGCATAATTCTCAATTTTTAGGTTGTACTTTTTTTTTCAGTTAACAGTAGTCTTTTTATGATTAAATGTGAGGAAACTGAAGCTACACACACACACACACACACACACACACACACACACATACATACACAGAGACTACTTTTATGTAGCAACTCTTGAGAAATATATTATCTAGGCTCCTAAACTTCTTTTATAATTGAGGCTTTGGGAAGACAGCCTACAGGTGAGATGTGGCACCTCTAGGTGCTCTTCCTGACCTCTGTCACAGGTGACTTCTTTCCAAGGCCCTTCAGACAAAGCCACAAAAAGACCGTGAATGACCAGAGGCTGGGGACTGAGTTTCCACTGGAATGATGTGTGACTCTGCTGTTCTCCACAGGGCACCTGGCTCACCAGAAGCACCAGGTGAGCTGGGGCCACAGGAGGCTGTCACCCCTGGCCAGGCCAGCATTAGAGACTGAGCTTGAACTTTCCTCTCTTAGACTTAGGAAATACAGACTCCAGAAACTTTTAGTGACACCTTTAGAGGTATCAAGTAACAACTTTCTGAGGCTCTATGAATGCCTGCTTTAGAGGGTGAATCTCAGGATTAAATTGGCTCACGCAGGTAAAAGAACCAAGTCATAATGCTAGGAGCATTAACAGGTATCCAAATCACCAAGACCTAGAGCCAGACATCCTGGAATGTGAAGTCCAGTGGGCCTTAGAAAGCATCATGACGAACAAAGCTAGTGGAGGTGATGGAATTCCAGTGAGCTATTTCAAATCCTGAAATATGATGCTGTGAAAGTGCTGCACTCAATATGCCAGCAAATCTGGAAAACTCAGCAGTGGCCACAGGACTGGAAAAGGTCAGTTTTCATTCCAATCCCAAAGAAAGGCAATGCCAAAGAATGCTCAAACTACCACACAATTGCACTCATCTCACATGCTAGTAAAGTAATGCTCAAATTTCTCCAAGCCAGGCTGCAGCAATACGTGAACCGTGAACTTCCTTATGTTCAAGCTGCTTTTAGAAAAGGCAGAGGAACCAGAGATCAAATTGCCAACATCTGCTGGATCATGGAAAAAGCGAGAGAGTTCCAGAAAAACAACTATTTCTGCTTTATTGACTATGCCAAAGCCTTTGTGTGGATCACAATCAACTTGGAAAATTCTGAAAGAGATGGGAATACCAGACCACCTGATCTGCCTCTTGAGAAATCTGTATGCAGGTCAGGAAGCAAAAGTTAGAACTGGACATGGAACAACAGACTGGTTCCAAATAGGAAAAGGAGTTCATCAAGGCTGTATATTGTCACCCTGCTTATTTAACTTCTATGCAGAGTACATCATGAGAAACGCTGGGCTGGAAGAAGCACAAGCTGGAAACAAGATTGCCGGGAGAAATATCAATAACCTCAGATATGCAGATGACACCACCCTTATGGCAGAAAGTGAAGGGGAACTAAAAAGCCTCTTGATAAAAGTGAAAGTGGAGAGTGAAAAAGTTGGCATGAAGCTCAACATTCAGAAAACGAAGCTCATGGCATCCAGTCCCATCACTTCATGGGAAATAGATGGGGAAACAGTGGAAACAGTGTCAGACTTTATTTTTCTGGTTTCCAAAATCACTACAGATGGTGATTGCAGCCATGAAATTAAAAGACACTTACTCCTTGGAAGGAAAGTTATGACCAACCTAGATAGCATATTCAAAAGCAGAGATATTACTTTGCCAACAAAGGTTCATCTAGTCAAGGCTATGGTTTTTCCTGTGGTCATGTATGGATGTGAGAGTTGGACTGTGAAGAAGGCTGAGTGCAGAAGAATTGATGGTTTTGAACTGTGGTGTTGGAGAAGACTCTTGAGAGTCCCTTGGACTGCAAGGAGATCCAACCAGTCCATTCTGAGGGAGATCAGCCCCAGGATTTCTTTGAAAGGAATGATGCTAAAGCTAAATCTCCAGTACTTTGGCCACCTCATGCGAAGAGTTGACTCATTGGAAAAGACTCTGATGCTGTGATGGATTGGGGGCAGGAGGAGAAGGGGATGACAGAGGATGAGATGGCTGGATGGTATCACTGACTCGATGGACGTGAGTCTGGGTGTACTCCGCGAGTTGGTGATGGACAGGGAGGCCTGGTGTGCTGCGATTCAAGGGGTCGCAAAGAGTCAGACATGACTGAGCGACTGATCTAATCTGATCTGAACACAGCCAGCATTTTAGCAACCAGTCAACACTGATTTATGTTTGCATCAACTGTAGTGTGTTTCATATGCCTCTGCAAAATGAACATTCATTTATCTTTCCACATATACATGAACTGGAATAAAAGTTTATATGCTTCTATATTGAGATTTTCCCTGGTAGAAGAAGACATCAGGAAAGCTTTATGTAGAAGATGGATCAACATGCACAGTGATTTTCTTCTAAGAATCTCCTCCAGTTTCAAACATCAAATGTAATCAGGTACTAAATGCATTAA
Source organism: Bubalus kerabau (assembly GCF_029407905.1). Classification (NCBI taxonomy): domain Eukaryota; kingdom Metazoa; phylum Chordata; class Mammalia; order Artiodactyla; family Bovidae; genus Bubalus; species Bubalus kerabau. The sequence continues at coordinate 74,780,913 of NC_073635.1, forward strand.
CAAGACATGTTTGCTAATAAGCTTGGTGGCTGACTTACCTATTGGATTTCTATCAAAGAACAATACTGGAGCTTTCAAAATGGACTCCAACATTTCATTGTGCAAAGTTTGTGAAGAATTAACAAGGACGTATATTAACAACAGAGATCTCATTATGCTGAAAAGGCCGGTAGCTACCATTAAACCTGAAATAAGAAACATCACTCAGAATATAAGATCTCTGCCTTTGCTTCAATGATGCTAAAACATGTCATGCACTTTATAAAGATATTATGTGTTGTATTCTATAAATATAATTTATATGCAAACTCATATATAGAATAGATGGTATATATACAATAGATCCTGTAAGAGTTTAATTTATAAGGAAGAATATAAAAATTGTTATGTTTTTTCATTAAATAGAAACCACATGGGGAAAAGATCAGGTATAAACTACAATTTCATTCTAGGCTTTCCTAATACAATTACAAGTTTTAATAAAAACTCAGAAGAAAGAAAATTATATCAATAAAAGTAGTTGATCTTCCATTGCTTCTATTTCAAATCTTACAAATTACATGTCCCACAATCTAAAATTGAGGAATGCTTTAGTATCAGCTTGAATTAACAGGGAATAGGAGAAATGATTTACCATTTCCTTGGATTTGTGTAAAGTAGCTATCTCCATGCCTAAATAGCTGTAAAGACTGTGAAAATATTGCATTAAGTTGCAAGCAGAAAATCTCACAAATAATTGCAAGAAAATACAAATTATATTTTAACATGACATAATTAACCTAAACAAGCAACTAATCTCTAAGTGTTTAATAGAAACATGAAGCATTTGGAAATGAACATAATCTTTTAAACATATTATATTTAGTGACATAAATGAGTGCCCCCTATGCATATAATTTTTTTTAATTTGTGGTTTTATGTATTTAACTAATTTTAATTGGAGGATAATTACAACATTGTGATGGCTTTTGCCATACATCAACATGAGTCAGCCACAGGTATACATACATCCCCCTCAGCATATAAAAATTAAAATAGCCCTTCTAGAACTTCCCTGGTAGTGCAGTGGATAAAAATTCACCTGCTAATGCAAGGGATATAGGTTTACTCCCTGCACTGGGAAGATTACACATGCCAGAGTAACAACTCTTGTGCCACAATTACTGAGCCCACATGCTCTTGGGCCTGTGAGTCACAACTCCTGGGCCTGTGTGCTGCAACTACTGAAGCCTATGAGCCTAGAGCCTGTGCTCTGCAATAAAAGAAGCCACTGCAATTGGAAGCCCAAAACTGAAACTAAGAGTAGCCCCTGCTCGTGCTACTAGAGAGAGCCTGCACAAAGCAATGAGGACTCAGTGGAGCCAAAATTAAAAGTATATAAGTTTTTTTTTTTTTTTTTTTTTTTAATAGCCCTTCTTAAATCTCTTGAATTCACAATGCTAGAGTGGACATGACTTCTGTAAGAAGTATTCCATCCAGTACTTTTTTTTTTCTCCTTCAGCTGACATATGACTTCAGCTCTGAAAGTTGCTCAAATTCCTGGATTCCATCTATGGGTATTTGTCTTATTCCACCATCCTATATGAATGCATAATAGAATCCCTTCCTAACTTTTCCAAGTCCCCATAGTCCACCAACTCAGAAGATAAACAACGAATGGATTTATGTTTCTTAGCAAGAGATCAATGTAATAAACACCAAATTTCAATGAGTGGGTTCTTATAAAGATATCACACTCTGTAGAAAGCTTGTATGAAGGTTTCCCACGGGAATATTAATATTTTAGATGAGACTGCCTTTAAAAAGTGTGTACTATATATATACTGCTGCTACTGCTGCTAAGTCATGTCATTCGTGTCCGACTCTGTGTGACCTCATAGACGGCAGCCCACCAGGTTCCCCTGTCCCTGGGATTCTCCAGGCAAGAAACACTGGAGTGGGTTGCCATTTCCTTCTCCAATGCATGAAAGTGGAAAGTGAAAGGGAAGTCGCTCAGTCGTGTCTCACTCCTAGTGACCCCATGGACTGCAGCCTACCAGGCTCCTCCATCCATGGGATTTTCCAGGCAAGAGTACTGGAGTGGGGTGCCATTGCCTTCTCCAACTATATATATATATATATATATATATATATATATATATATATATATATATACACTAAGCACTCTTTTGAAAGTAGAAAGCAGTGTTAATATAAGTCTGGAAAGCATCTAAGTTAATCACAGTTGCAGACACAATAAAATTGTGATCTCTAAGTAAGAAAGAGAAGGAGTCTTAATTCCCCGACACTGGATTTCCCCTACTTAGTTTCCCTCTTAAGCAATTTGTGAAGCTCAAGAGATGAGCAGTATGGTGAAGGGGAGCTTTGCATACCTGTGAAGAAATAATGCTCTTATCTGGGGGCCCATGCTGCCAGAGGATTTCACCCAAGTTCAATAAAAGCCAAGGTTTATTTAGACAGAATTGAAACAATCTAAACCACAAAGTGAGGATCCATTTCTAATTCCCTTTCGCATCCATATAGCCTAGTTGCTCAGTTGTGCCCAACTCTTGCAACCCCACAGACTGTAGCCTGCCATGCTCCTCTGTCCATGGGATTCTCCAGCAAGGATACTGGAGTGGGTTGCCATTTCCTGCTCCAGGGGATCTTTCCGACCCAGGAATCAAACTTGGGTCTCCTGCATTGCAGGCAGTCTCTTTACCAACTGAGCTATGAAGGGATAAGACTTAGCTAAAGCACCTACCAGAATACACAATAGCTACATATTTCCAGTGGCTGATTTTCTCAATATGCAATCCTGGTGTAACTTCCAAAATCCAGTACTGAACAAATTAAGAGACTTCATTCAACCTCTTTCTTCTAGTAGATCTAAAAATTAATTATTCTTTTTTTTTTAAATTTTTAAAAATACTTTATTGCTAAAAAACACTAACCATCATCTGAGCCTTCAGCAAGTTAGGTCTTATTGCTGGTGGAGGATCTTGCCCCAAGGTTGATGGCTACTGACTGATTGGGGTGGTAGTTTCTGAGAAGGGGATGGCTATGGAAATTTCTTAAAATAAGACAGCAATGAAATTTGCCACATCTATTGACTCTTCCTTCCATGGACAATTTCTCTGTAGTATGCAATGCTGTTTGATAGCATTTTACCCACAGTTGAACATCTTTCAAAATTGGAGTCAATTCTCTGAAACCAGGATTTGCCTTATCAATCAACTATTTCTATGTTTATTCTAGATTCTTTGCTGTCATTTCAACAGTCTTTACAGTGTCTTCACCAGGAGCAGATTCTATCTCGGGAAACCCCTTTCTTTGCAAGTTTGCAAATACTGCAAGTTTGGTTCCAGACTACTGCAATAAAGTGAATATGATAATAATTATTCTTATTAATTCATGGAGAAACTGCAACTCAGGCTTTTAACCCACTAAGATCTTACTGAATTACTCCTGGAAGCCCTAGTTGCTCACACAGGCTCATTGTAAGCACTTCAGATAGAGCAGATTACTCAACTTTACCTGAATAAGTTCCTAAGTACCAGTCAGGATCAGGCATCACAATCATGTTTCCTTGTCCAAAGACCATGGCATATAGGGTACTCTTTTCATTCGCCCTATGGAATGGGAAAGAAAAAAATAGTATGTTATAGATAGAATTTAGACAAACACACAAAAAATTGTCAATATGGGAGATGTGTTTCATGCTGAAAAATCATTCCCAGCTCATAATGTCCTGTGTCCATCTACCTTATAAAAATTCAATTTGAATCATGACTTCTGGTTCTCAAAATTGTCCGTGAGGAAGCTCCTGAGGGTCAGACACAGGGAGAGACCATGGGAGGGTCATATGCCACCAGCAGGAACTTTAGTTTTTCTTCAGGGAAACAACGTGAGGGTCGGAGGAGGAGACTGAACAAACCCCACCTCCCCATCCCAACTGGGAAAGTGAGGCTTCATGTAGATTTCACAGCACTTTGGGTCAGACCAGAAATCACTCACCAGTCTGCAAGCCACCAATCTTGCAGGACATAGGCAACCTGGAGCAGAAAACAAAAGTCACTCACACACTGATATTACTGAGCCCTCACACCCCCCTCACTAGATTGGGGGATGGAAAGACTCCAGAACACAGAGACAGTCCTTCTGGCTCAGGTCTGTGCCAAGCCCCACACCCCAGATGACCACAGGTCAGGGGAGGGCATGCTACATTTTAAAACCTTTAAAAGATACCCCCTTTTCCCTAGAAAACTTTGCTCTCCACATATAATGTATATAATGCAAATCCAAGTGGACTGCAAAATGCAACAGTACGAATGTTGGGATTCTTCCAAGGGAAAAAGCTTAACAGGTACAGCAATGATCAGTTTTCAGTGTCAGCTTGGTGAGGTCAGTCTCCAGTGATTCAACCAAACACCCATCTAGATGTTGTTGTGAAGTGTGTTGTGGATGTGGTTCACATCCATCATCAGAACTTCAGTAGAGGAGATCACCCTAAACACTGTGGTGGCCTCATCCAGTCAGATGAAGGCCTTAAGAGCAAAACTCAATCCTTCCTATTCCTGGAGGAGGAAGAAATTCTGCCTCAAGACAGCAGAGTCAGGTCCTGCCTAAGGTTCCAGGCTGCAGGCCTGCTTTTCTGATTTCAGGTGCACCTAAGCAAGATCACACAACCTCACGAGCCCAGTCTTGGAAACATATCTCTTAATATACATATTAAAAATAATAAAATAAACATGTTATGAATTAGCACATAAGTATCAAGCTGAAAGCACAAGCCAAAATAAATGTTGCTATTTACCTGAGCTGCAACATTTATTAGAATAAGGAAAACGATGATCAACCAGTGAGCACCAGCTCTGAAGCAATTTTTGTAGATCTTAAAACCAACCATTCCTATCGAACAGCTCTCCAGTGATGGTATAGCCTGTATATTCTCAGTCTGGGAGGGGAAAATGGCAATGAGAGACAAAATTTTAAATAATGAACCCCCAAGTTTCAAAAGTTAAACAATGCCATCCATTGAAAAGCTATAGGAAAATGGATTCATCTCATACAGTTGCAGGAGTGCAAGATGGCACACCTCCTACAGAGCAGCATGTGGGAATATCTAGTGAAACCATGTGTACATTGACCCTCGGATCCAGCCATCTTATTCCTAAGAATCTATTAGAAACAAAGAAACATCATTCACACAAAGTTATTCATTGTTGAAGGGCTTTGCTTAAAGTTGATCATGACTCTCAGCACATGCACAATATACTTGATTCAAGTATAAATGCAGAAGCTTGTTCCAAAATAATACACAAAATTATATGGAGCTAATGTATACTTCTAGATTATTTATGTCGCTCAAGAATGGATACATAAAATGTACCTGGGCCCCAAAATATTAACCTAATACAGTAAACTGAGTTCACATAGAGAATTGGAGCAATGTGAGTTTGGATCTCAGGGGACAAGCATATGATCAGAATTTATTTGGTTCCTGAAATTCAGAGAGTGATTCCTGAGTGTAGGGATGTGAGGAAGACTAATCTGAACACTTATCAGAATCATCCAGGCTCCTAGGTCTAGATAGTGAGGATTTGTATATAGAGGAATACCTGTGTATGTTTTTAAGGAAGATCTAGTGTGTTTCTGTCTGGAGGACTTAAGATGCATTATAGAGTCATAGGAGCCTAGGATGTCCTCTGCTCTGTCCTGACCACTGAAAATTGAAGGTGGGTAAGATGTGGTTCTTGGTCTTGAAGGATAAGAAAGGAAGATGGGAACTAACTCCAAAGTGTCTGCTGAGTGATGGGTCCTTTGCGCAGGCTACCTCTGGCCTATCACAAACCGTCTGATGATGAAGCAAAATACTACTATCAGTCACCTGCAGGGCCAGAACATTCCTACATATAGGAAAAGTGCTGATTCAGTGTGCTCACAGAAGGACTCACTATAAGGGGGTCTTCACATTAAACCTCTGGATGTATAAGGGAAGTTGGAGGCCACCAGAATAAGTAGGATATAACTACAGTAAATTGAAGGGTTTTCATATCATTATGAGCCACATAAGCTCAGGAAATCATAGCAGTACACCTGCTGCTGATCTTCATAAGATCCTCCATCCTACACTCAAGGGAGAACCCCAAGCAGGGAGCAATTTAATTCTACCTAGTCCATGGAATAAGGTCTTGGAAACTTAGGATCTACTTTGGGACAAACAAAGATGTCATGAGAGAAGAAGACTGAAGGTCCACGAGGCCACCAAGAAGAGACAGACTAGGGCATGTTGCAGGATGAGAAACTCACATCTTTGTCTTCTGGAGTTGCATCTTTCAATGAGGGGCTGGAAGACTGTAGTGACTGAACTGAAGACTCAGAGGAGGACCAATTCCTCAGAGTGGGAGTTCCTGGACCTGAAGATGGTTCAGCCTCCTCATCCTCATTTTTCAAAAGGATATCTTCAAAATCTATCCCAGGTTTTGGAAATTCAGCATAAATTCCCTTTTGCACCATTCTGCCCTAAAATAAAGAATTTGAGAGGAATACATTTGCATTTGAAAATATTAACGTGGTCTAAATACTAATCAAGAAAAGTTAACTGGGTTTAAATTACAATTTTCCTAAGAAAATGATCCTTAGGAATGGAATTCTGGTTGACAATTCTAGCTCGGTTCAACTCAACACAGAACTGAGCATTCTGTTTTCTGACAAAACCTGTGTTAGGTATTGAGGAATACGAAAGAAATGAGTGCTTGTGTGTTAAAATGTAGGCCATTAATATAGTTACCCTGGGCACGTACGGAAGTAAGAAGCATGGAGGTTGGTGTGAGGATCAGTAAAGTCTCTATAGACAACATGGGAATTGAGAGAAGCCTTGTGTGAGAAGCAGAATTTTAAAAAACAGTACTGGGAAGGATATTTCAGGAAAGAAACTTAAATCTAACCCAGAGGTGGACACAAGCACATCTCCATAGGTAAGGGTCATTCATCAAACATTCATTGACCACTGTCACTGTCATAACATCATGTGTCCACCTGGAATAGGATGTATAGGAACCATCTCTGGACAGAGAACCCATGAGCTGTGTCTTCATGGTCTTTACAACTATCCCACACACTCAGGAAGTTCCAAACTGAAAATTAAATATTTTACCTTATAAAATAGCTCATAAACAAGGAGGCCATGAGACTGGTGGCTCTAATGTCTTGGAAGCCCATGCCAGTAAACCAAAACCTAAACCACAATCATTGCACTCAGATCCAAAAAAATTAAGAACAACCAATCATAAGAAGTCAACCCAACTTCCCTAAATCAGGCAACTAGCAAAGCTACAGCCAATCTAATGTTCTTTGAACATGTGTGGCACATCATTGCAGTTTCCCTCTCTTACAAAGTTATAGAAAATAATGTGCAATGTTTTCACTATTTCTGACTCCATGAATTAAAACTCGGCTGATTCACTTAGAGGCAAACTAAATATTAGGCAAAATCCCAGGATGAAAAACTAACCAATGGAGGTCATGTCTGGCTGAGGCAGGTCAGGTGGAAAGAAGGTGGCCCAGCATCCTCACTGGTAGCCCTGTCAATCCACACTCTGAGGTGGTGCCCTGGGAGAAACCCAGTGAAGCCTCTGGGCAACAACTGATACTGCAGAGTTAGTTATTCATGATGCACTATGTCTTGTTCTACTTGGGAGGAAAAAGTCATCAGATCAGATCAGTCACTCAGTCATGTCCAACTCTTTGCGACCCCATGGATCACAGCACGCCAGGCCTCCCTGTCCATCACCAACTCCCAGAGTTCACTCAGACTCATGTCCATCGAGTCAGTGATGCCATCCCACCATCTCATCCTCTGTCATCCCCTTCTCCTCTTGCCCCCAATCCCTCCCAGCATCAGAGTCTTTTCCAATGAGTCAACTCTTCGCATGAGATGGCCAAAGTACTGGAGTTTCAGCTTTAGCATCATTCCTTCCAAAGAAATCCCAGGGCTGATCTCCTTCAGAATGGACTGGTTGGATCTCCTTGCAGTCCAAGGGACTCTCAAGAGTCTTCTCCAACACCACAGTTCAAAGGCATCAATTCTTCGGTGCTCAGCCTCCTTCACAGTCCAACTCTCACATCCATACATGACCACAGGAAAAACCATAGCCTTGACTAGACGAACCTTTATTGGCAAAGTAATATCTCTGCTTTTGAATACGCTATCTAGGTTGGTCATAACTTTCCTTCCAAGGAGTAAGTGTCTTTTAATTTCATGGCTGCAGTCACCATCTGCAGTGATTTTGGAGCCCAGAAAAATAAAGTCTGACACTGTTTCCACTGTTTCCCCATCTATTTCCCATGAAGTGATGGGACCGGATGCCATGATCTTCGTTTTATGAATGTTGAGCTTTATGCCAACTTTTTCACTCTCCACTTTCACTCTCTACTTTCACCTTCATCAAGAGGCTTTTTAGTTCCTCTTCACTTTCTGCCATTGGCAGTCTTGATTCCAGCTTGTGTTTCTTCCAGTCCAGTGTTTCTCATGATGTACTCTGCATAGAAGTTAAATAAGCAGGGTGACAACATACAGCCTTGATGAACTCCTTTTCCTATTTGGAACCAGTCTGTTGTTCCATGTCCAGTTCTAACTGTTGCTTCCTGACCTGCATACAGATTTCTCAAGAGTCAGGTCAGGTGGTCTGGTATTCCCATCTCTTTCACAGTTTTCCACAGTTTATTGTGATCCACACAGTCAAAGGCTTTGGCATAGTCAATAAGGCAGAAATAGATATTTTTCTGGAACTCTCTTGCTTTTTCCATGATCCAGTGGATGTTGGCAATTTGATCTCTGGTTCCTCTGCCTTTTCTAAAACCAGCTTGAACATCAGGAATTTCACGGTTCACGTATTGCTGAAGCCTGGCTTGGAGAATTTTAAGCATTACTTTACTATCATGTGAGATGAGTGCAATTGTGCAGTAGTTTGAGCATTCTTTGGCATTGCCTTTCTTTGGTATTGGAATGAAAACTGACCTTTTCCAGTCCTGTGGCCACTGCTGAGTTTTCTAAATTTGCTGGCATATTGAGTGCAGCACTTTCACAGCACCATCTTTTAGGATTTGGAATAGCTCAACTGGAATTCTATCACCTCCACTAGCTTTGTTTGTAGTGATGCTTTCTAAGGCCCACTTGACTTCACATTCCAGGATGTCTGGCTCTAGGTCAGTGATCACACCATCGTGATTATCTGGGTTGTGAAGATCTTTTTGTACAGTTCTTCTGTGTATTCTTGCCATCTCTTCTTAATATCTTCTGCTTCTGTTAGGTCCATACCATTTCTGTCCTTTATCGAGCCCATCTTTGCATGAAATGTTCCTTTGGTATCTCTGATTTTCTTGACGAGATCTCTAGCCTTTCCCATTCTGTTGTTTTCCTCTATTTCTTTGACTCATACACCTTTTTAAAATGAGATTAACACTTTCTTTTTTGTATCTGTAAGATGCAAGAGGAAATGACTAGTTAAAAAGATAGCAATTTCACTCAGCAGCCAAGGACTAACAATTCTGAAGGGGTTACAAGGTAGCCATCCACTCTCTGCTGTTAGAAAGGGACTAGACAAACAGGAAGGATAGACTCTGACTCATCCAGGGGTGCTCACCAGTGGACAAATCATTCCAATTGTACTAAATGTGGGGGTGGTGTCATCAATAGAAGCAATCAGAGAATACCAAAACATCTAGGGATGGGCTAAATAATGTTGGGGTTTTACAAACTACTATCACTCCCTCTGGAGAAGGCAATGGCACCCCACTCCAGTACTCTTGCCTGGAAAATCCCGTGGATGGAGGAGCCTGGTAGGCTGCAGTCCATGGCGTCGCGAAGAGTCGGACACGACTGAGCGACTTCACTTTGACTTTTCACTTTCATGCATTGGAGAAGGGAATGGCAACCCACTTTAGTATTCTTGCCTAGAGAATCCCAGGGATGGGGGAGCCTGGTGGGCTGCCGTCTATGGGGTCGCACAGAGTCGGACACGACTGAAGTGACTTAGCAGCAGCAGCAAGTATCACTCCCTCTGTACATGGAATTAACTGCTTTCAAGCTTGAGAAATCTGAAACCCCTATTGCTGGAGGAGTGGAAAGAGTCAACACATGGAACTGCTTCTAGAGAAGTAGAGGTGCTGTATTTTAATAATCTAACTTGGAGCAGAAATTCACCTCATAAGTGAGAAATCTGACTAAGGCCTATTGGAACAGACATGGGTTAACAAAGGAGGTGCTGAGGTACAGAGGCAAACAAGCCAAGGACTGAAGCATCAAACAACCACTAGGTCTGAAAACTTCTAATCTTCAGCCCACCCTCAATTACATCAGGTGCAGTGGATTGCATGGTGTCCCCCTAAAAAGATATGATCAAGCCCTAAATATGACACCGGTGAATGCCAGGGTCCAGCCCCAGCTGATCCAGGGAGTTCGAAGTGGGGAGGGCATCGGCGAGGATCAGGATACAATAGCTTCAATTAGATATTAATTAGAGATGTAAAGAGTAATAGAATGAGGATAGCTCAATAGGAAAATTCAGTGGAGAATAGAGGCTGAGTAGCTTGGTTTACGCGAGAGACCAATCAAACTTCAAGACAAGAAGCTTGCACCACTTACATAGGCCGCAGGCGTCCTTCCGTTCTCCCGAAGGAGAGGAGACACTGAGGCCTCCCCAGTCGGATCTTAGAAGCCCAGGCATAATTAGTAAGCTTGGTGGGTTCCGCGCTCCAGATGGAGACTCAGCCAGAGTGAGAGAGAGAGCGACATGGGGAGACCAGTCTTTCGAGGAACTGATCCCAATTCTTTATTTTCCATGGTCTACTTTTATACACTGAGATGTTATGCAAAAGTCACGTGGGGTCAGCAGTCCTGACTTTTATCAAAGTCAGGTGCTTCATACAAATGTATACAGAGGTCTTAGGGGTGTTACATCATCTTCTGGCCAGGGGGCCTGCTGACAATTTATGACTCTCTCCTTGTGACAGCGGTCAGTCAACCAGGACACTTATTTCTCCAGGGGTGATTATTCTTAAAACAGACGCCACCCAAATAAAGTTACATTCCTATAGGGTGAGGGTGTAGTGGGTTTTAGTTAAGGAAAGAATTTACTTAGCCTAAGGTCTATTGTGATTTATATCAAAGGTTAATACTTCTTTCTTCTATATATTCATTAATGTGTGTAAGGGCAGGGGATGTAGAGTCTTAGCAAGAAACATTGGCTCAACAAATGAAAAACCCTTCACCAATACAATTTCTAATCAGCCCATTATACTTATGCTAACAGTTTTCTAACTTTTCTAAGGAACCTGTTTTTAGAGGGTTTAAAGCATCCCATGCCTTTCATGGTTGGGAGGCTGTGAGCAATCACATGTGGCCAGACGAGCCTGTCAGGCAGGCTAGAGAACCTTCAGAGGAGTTTGTAGGTTGAAACACTCCTATCACGCCCAGGAATTATTATTAACTGGAGCTCTAAGTTAACTCCTTCTCCGAAAGAGGTGGTGGGGGACAGCCCCCATAAAGTCAGAGGTGTAGGTAAGAGCACAAGGTAGCAAAGTAGGCAGGCTCTGGTTATGGGAGTAGATGCTCGAGGATTTCCAGGGGGACTCCTGAGGCTCAATCCCGCCTTTGCGTATGTCAAGCCTCCTTCCTCATGACCTTTGCCATGGGCGGAGTGCCTCACGCCGGCCCCCAACAGGTGAACATGACATTATTTAACGGAAACAGTCTGTATAGATGTGATGAAGTTAAGATGAGGTAACACTGGAGCAGAGCAACCCTAAATCCAATGTGACTGACATTCTTATGAGAAGAGAAGAGACCCAGACTGACATGGGGACAATGGCCATGTGACAAGAGAGACAGAGACCACAGTGCTGCCGCTGGAAGCCAAGGAACACAAGGAAGGCCAGAGAATGCCAGAGGCTGGAATGAAGGATTGTCCCCTGGAGCCTTCAGGGGGAACACGGTCCTGCCACACCTGGATTTGGGACCCATTGCCTCTAGAACAGGGAGACGATAAACTTCTATTGTATTAAGTCACCCAGTTTGTGGTGCTTTGTTACAGTAGCTCTAGAAACTGACATCCTAGCCTGAGCCTGTATTTCTGCCTTCCCAACATTACTAAGATTTCAAATTTCTTCTGCTGTTGCTCCTCCAGCAAACATGGAAAGAATCTTTTAAATCCCACATCAGACCACCTCCCTCCTCTGCTGTGGACCATCCAATGGCTTTCATTCCACTTCCAGGCCTGCTGCCCACTGCTTGGAAACCAGCTCCCTCCCGTCCCCCTGCTCACTCTCCTCAGACACGCTGGTCTTCCTGCCATTCCTCCAAACTGCCAGGTCAGCTCCTTCCTTAGGACCCCCTGCCTCAGATCCGCTTCCCCAGGTGACTCCATGGCTCCCACCTTCATGTCACTCAGAGCCCATGAGGCACCAGATCCTTAGGGAGGCAGCCAGGATGTCACATCTTCTCCTTGAGAACAGGAGCCCCATAAAAGCAGGGCCTTGTTCTCTTGCTGCACAGGCTCCCACACGTTTCAGGCACATAGAGACCTAGGCAGGGAGACCAGCAACTGGCAACACCAGCAGAGTGGGCATCTCTGACCCGGGTGTTCGGCTCACAACCTCGCTTCTAGTGCTAATGGAAGATGCTCTTCAGGCAAACTGCACATGACATCACATGTGTACAAACAGGTATTAGTATTTCTAATTTCCAAATACTAATATACTTTGACTTAATTTGTGGAAAGTGAAAGTGAAGTCACTCAGTCGTGTCCGACTCTTTGCAACCCCTTGGACTGTAGCTTACCAGGCTCCTCTGTCCATGGGATTTTCCAGGCAGTAGTACTGGAGTGGATTGCCATTTCCTTCTCCAGGGGATGTTCCCAACCCAAGGATCAAACCTGGGTCTCCTGCATGGTAGACAGACACTTTACCTTCTGAGCCAAATTTGTGGAAGAGGAAATAAATGTTCTAAATAAAATAGCATCATTATCTTTAAAAAAAGTTTCACTAGAAGTGATAATTCAGTGATTCTACAGTAGCACTTTAATGTACTTTAGGCTTTATGTGGCTTAGAGTGACATTTCTACAGGTATTTTTATTCATCCTCAAAGATATGAATATCACCAGTTCTCAGAAGAAGGGGATATAACTGAGGGAGAAGAGGGTGTTTATCACATATCCAAGGAGAGTGATCTGCTTGGAGGATCTGGCCTTCAATACATCTGAGTGTGAGCAAGCTCCACAGACTTCTAGAAATTACTTACATCTTTCAGTATCAGAATCTGAGTTGCACCTTCTAGGTATTGCAAGTGATGCGTCACTAGAATTGTGATCTTCTCACTCAAGATTTGACAAATACACCTACAAATGTAAAAGGTACAGTATGAAAAAAACACATTAATCGGGGTGATCACAACTGAAAATTCGTAATTTGAAAACATGAGACAAAGACAAGACAGCCCTCAAAAATCTGTAAATACCAAATAAAACAAATTAAACACAATATTTAAGTTGATGCAAAACTAACTTCAGTTTTTGCATTGTTGAAATTTGTCATTTGATATCAGAATACATTCTAAATAAATATAGTTATGTTAAACATCATTTTAATGCTTATTTCTCACTTTATGTTTCTTTGATAATGACTTATTACTTGCTATTTATTTTATACTTCGTTAAACTATGGAAATGATGTTAGACAAAAAGCAAATCCAAGTGAGTTTCTTATTTGAGTTCAAAATGGGTTGCAAAGCAGTGGAGACAACTCACAATATCAACAACCCATTAGACCTAGGAACTGCTAAAGAATGTACAGCACAGTAGTGGTCAAGAAGTTTTGCAAAGGAGATGAGAGCCTTGAAGTTTAGGAGCATAGAGGCTGGCCACAGAAGTTGACAACCACCAATTGAGAGCAATCATCAAAGCTAACCCTCTTACAACTACACAAGAAGTTAGGGAAGAACTCAACATCGACCATACCACAGTTGTTTGGCATTTGAAGCAAACTGGGAAAGGTGAAAAAGCTCAAGAAGTGGGTACCTCATGAGCTGATCAAAAATATTGTTCTGAAGTGTCATCTTCTCTTATTCTATACAATAGTAATGAACCATTTCTCAGTCAAACTGGGATGTGCAACAAAATGTGCATTGTATACAACTGGTGATGACCAGCTCAGTGGTTGAACTAGGAGCTCCAAAGCACTTCCCAAAGCCAAACTTGAATCAGAAAAATTGTGATCACTGGTGGTCTGCTGCCTGTCTGATATACTACAATTTTCTGAATCCCAGTGAAACCATTACATCTGATAAATACACTCAGTAAATCGATGAGATGCACTGAAAACAATAATGTCTGCAGTACTGATCAACAGAAAGGGCCCAGTTCTTCTCCATGACAATGCTCAACTTCGCATCACATTACCAACACTTCAAAGTTGAACAAATTGGTCTATGAAGTTTTGCTTCATCTGCCATATGCAGATGACCCCTCACCAACTGACTACCACTTCTCCAAGCATCTTGACAACTTTTTGCAGGGAAAGTGCATCCACAACTGGTAGGAGGCAGACAATGCTTTCCAAGAGTTCATCAAATCCTAAAGCATAGATTTTTATGCTACAAGAATAAACAAACATATTTCTCGTTGGCAAAAATGTGTTGAGTGTTTTGTTGTTGCTGCTGTTCAGGTGTTCAGTTGTGACTGACTCTTTGTGCCCCTTTGGACTGAAGCACGCCAGGCTTCCCTGACCTTCACCATCTCCCGGAGCTTGCTCAAATGCATGCCCACTGAGTTGGTGATGCCATCCAACCATCTCGTCCTCTGTCATCCCGTTCTCCTCTTCCCTTCAATCTTTCCCAGCATCAGGATCTTTTCTAATGAGTCATCTCTTCATATCAGGTTGTCAAAGAATTGGGGCATCAGTCCTTCCAATGAATACTCAGGACTGATTTCCCTTAGGATTGACTGATTTGACTCTCAAGAGTCTTCTCCAACACCACAGTTCAAAAGCATCAATTCTTTGGCACTCAACTTTCTTTATGGTCTAAATTTCACATCCATACATGACTACCGGAAAAACCATAGCTTTGTCGATAACAAACCGTTATTGGCAAAGTGATATCACTGGTTTTTAATATGCTGTCTAGGTTCATCATAGCTTTTCTTCCAAGTAGAAAATGTTTTTTATTTGCATAGCTTCAGTCATCATCCACAGTGATTTTGGAGCCCAAGAAAATGAAGTCTGTCACTGTTTCCACTGTTTTGCTATCTATTTACCATGAAGTGATGGGACCAGATGTCATGATCTTAGGTTTTCTAATGTTGAGTTTTAAGCCATTTTTTTTTTCCTCTCTCCTCTTTCACCTTCATCAAGAGGCTCTTTAGTTCCTCTTCACTTTCTGCTATTAGGATGGTGTCATCTGCATATCTGAGGTTGTTGATATTTCTCCTGGAAATCTTGATTCTAGCTTTTGCTTCATCCAGCCTGGCATTTCACATGATGTACACTGCATATAAGTTAAATAAGCAGGGTGACAATATACAGCCTTGACGAACTCTTTTCCCAATTTTGAACCTGTCCACTATTCTGCGTCCTATTGTAACTGTTGCTTCCTTACCTGCATGCAGATTTCTCAGGAGGCAGATCAGGTGGTCTGGTATTTCCATCTCTTGAAGAATTTTCCACAGTTTATTGTGATCCACACTGTCAAAGGCTTTAGTGTATTCAATGAAGCAGAAGTAGATGCTTTTCTAGAATTCTTTTGCTATTTTTGTGATCCAACAGATGTTGGCAATTTGATCTCTGTTTCCTCTGCCTTTTCTAAATCCAGCTTGAATATCTGGAAGTTCTTGGTTCACATACTGTTGAAGTCTAGCTTGGAGAATTTTGAGCATTACTTTGGTACTGTGTGAAATGAGTACAATTGTGTAATAGTTTGAACATTCCTTGGCATTGTCCTTCTTTGAGATTGGAATGAAAACTGACCTTTTCCAGTTCTGTGGCCCCTGCTGAGTTTTCCAAATTTGCTGGCATATTGAGTGCAGTACTTTAACAGCATCATCTTTTAGGATTTGAAATAACTCAACTGTAATTCCATCACCTCCACTACCTTTGTTTGTGGTGATGCTTCCTAAGGTGCATTTGACTTCGAACTCCAGGATGCCTGGTTCTAGGTGAGTGATTGCACCACTATGGCTATCTGGGTCATTAAGATCTTTTTTGCAAAGTTCTTCTGTGTATTCTTGCCACCTCTTCTTAATATATTCTGCTTCTGTTAGGTCCATACCCTTTCTGTCCTTTATTGTGCCTGTCTTTGCTTGAAATGTTCCTTTGGTATCTCTAAGTTTTTTGAGGAGATCTCTAGTCTTTCCCATTCTATTGTTTTCCTCTATTTCTTTGCACTGATCGCTGAGGAATCTATTCTTTGGAACTCTGCATTCATATTGGTGTATCTTTCCTTTTCTCCTTTGCCTTTCACTTCGCTTCTTTTCTCTATTTGTAAGGCCACCTCAGACAATCATTTTGCCTTTTTGCATTACTTTTTTGGGGGGGATGGTTTTGATCACCGCCTCCTGTACAATGTTACAAGTCTTTGTCCATAGTTCTTCAGGCACTCTATCATATCTAATTCATTGAATCTATTTGCCAATTCCACTGTATAATCATAAGGAATTTGATTTAGGTCACACCTGAATGGTCTAATGGTTTTCCATACTTTCTTCATTTTAAATCTGAATTTGGCAATAAGGAGTTCATGATCTGATCCACAGTAAGATCTCAGCCTTGTTTTTGCTGACTGTATAGAGCTTCTCCATCTTTGGCTGCCAAGATGTTGATTGTAGTGGCCCCTAATTTTGATTAACAAAGATGTGTTTGAGCCGAGTTATAATGATTTCAAGTTCATGGTCTGAAACCAAAAGTACATTTGCACCAAACTAATACAAGTCAATGATTCTCACAAGGTCCTGAAATTCATCAGCAGCAAACTTGAATCTTGCTCTGCTAAAAACTTCTAAAAAGTATTCCAGTAAAATAGGCAACAATAGCTAAACTACTTTTTTCTTTAAAAAACTCAGCTTAACAATTATTTACATGTTTCATAATGGAAAACAATTAACACCAATATTCCAAATCTTGACTGAACTAAAACACTATCTTATTACTATGTAGGAATGAGAGAAAGATTCATGTCGTATAAAATGTGTACATTTTTCTTAGATAGTTTTCAAGGTGATTATTTATGATAGATGACATATATTAACAACAAAAAAACTGACAGGTTTTTGGTAACCTTTGCCAGAGTACATTTTCTAGAAACTTCTTCTCAAATAGTATCAGATAAAAAAAGAAATCTAACGTTGCCTCCATCAGTCTTTGTAACATCCCAGTCCCACACAGGAAAAAAATATTTTTTTCATTAGGACTGGACAACTTCCAAATATAAAAATGAAAGAATAGAATCCAAATCACAGTGGGAATCATCCAACAGCTCAGAAGACACACCAATTCTCTATAGCCAAAACATGTGTATGAACAGGCTACCCAAGATGGCTGTTCTCTTGCTTTCTTTACATCTCCTGCTTGACCTAGTGCCTGCTTCACCTACACCTACTCACATGACTGACCTTTCTACACACTTGCCCCAGAGCCTAGCTAATGATTATTCTAGCTTTAGATCAGAACCCTCTACTATTCTTATTAAAGGGGAGGGAAGAGCATGGCTCTCTGCTGGTTTCCATGGTAAGAGAAGAGCCAATCTAATGTCAATTCCCCTGAAACTAGTAATCTTCCCTCCCCAACTATGTCCCCACTAGGAGCACAGACTGCTGCTATGTCTTGCCCTGCTCCCCACCGCACACAGTGAGGTGCTGGTTAGGTCCTTGCTTCAGATATGGAAGCTCACCCTAGTCATTAAACCAGTTGTGTCTCTGGTGTTGACTCCTCACTCTTTCTTCAGTCTAGCTGGGCAAGCACAGGCCTAGCAGGCCAGCAGGATGCAGCCCAACAATCCCCGTCACTTTCCTCACTTTCACTTCAAAGTGAAAGTGTTAGTCACTCAGTCATGACTGACTCTCTATGACCTCATGGACTATAGCTTGCCAACTTCCTCTGTCCATGGGAGTCTCCAGGTAAGAATACTGGAGTAGGTTGCCATTTCCTACTTAGGGGATTTAACCCAGGTCTCCTGCACTGCAGGCAAATTCTGTACCATCTAAGCCACCAGTGAAGCCCAACCTTGTTAACCCCTCAATCTGCTCCTCCATTTTAAATGCAGACCCCTAGGAACTCAGCCCCAGTCTCATCTCACAGGGTTTACAACTCCTCCAGGGAAGCGAGTAGCTAGGTCTGGGGCCCCAGTGATCATAGATGGGGTTCCACGCAGGTACTTTGGGAGCCTAAGCTCCTCAAAGAGCAAATCTCAGGAACATGGACCAGAGCTCAGCCTGCTAAGTGAGTCATGTGGAGAGTCTGGAGGCAGCAGACTGCAGCTCAGTCCCTCTCACAAGCCTAATGATGTTGGACAAGTGACTAAACCTCAGTTTCTTCATCTCAGAACAAGGTCAGTGACAACTCACCCACACATTCTGAGAAATCAAACCACCAATCCGCTCAGTAAATGTCAGCTTCCTTCTCCACTCCTCCCTAACCACAAGCGGTCATATGCTTTGGACTCAGGAAGAAAAGTCCCAAAATGATACTTTGGGATTTTTTTCTTTGTATTTTAAAACAAACATTTTGTATTTTATATTAGAGTATAGTTGATTAACAATGTGTTAGCTTCAGGTGTACAGCAAAGTGATTCAGTTATACCTACACATGTATCTATTCTTTTTCAAATACTTTCTCCATTTATGTTATTGTAGAGTATTAAGCAGCGTTCCCTGCTTTAGAGAATACAGTAGGTCCTTGTTGAATATGTATTTTAAATATAATAGTGTGTACATGTCAATCCAAAACTCACAAGAGGACACTCTGGACACTGGATCTATGATCAGAAGCAAGAGACCAGGACGTTAACACATACACCTCATTATGTTCAAAAGAATTCATTTATTTCTTTTGACATGTCTGAGTTCAATATTTGTACCTAAGACTTCTGACTGAGTAAATCTCTCTTCAGACTTGGTACTAAAGCTTTTAAAAGTGAAATTTCTTCTCCTTAATATAAAAGTACCTGCCAACAGTCCCTGAAAGTGGATTTTAATCAAATCTAGTGGGTTGCTCTGTCCAAGATAGTGTGCATGCTTAGTCACTTCAGTCATGTCAGACTTTGCAACAGCATGGACTGTAGCCCACTAGACTCCTCTATCCATGAGATTCTCCAGGCAAGATTATTGGATGGATTGGCATGCCCTCCTCCAGGATCTTCCCGACCCCGACCAAGGGGTAGAACCTGAGTCTCCTGGCAGATTATTTAATGCTGAACACCAGGAAGCCCATGTCCAAGATAGACCAACTCAAAAGTTGTAAAATGGTTTCTTCCATTTTACATGGTAACATTTCATTGTGGTTGAAGTAATACAAATCATTACAATGAAGTTATCAGTTGATGGCCTTAAAATTTTCCCAAATAATGCTTTTTTATCCAAATCTCTAGGAAAATCCTCATGATGCCAGGAGGGTAGGGGTGAGGAATCCCTGTCATAGCACTAACACCTGTCACTGAACTCATGACAAGCCACTAGGCACTTCTCCAAGGGAAAATTCACCAAGTCATGATCAGGAGAGGGTGGAAAAGGGAGGTCAAGATCAGAGAGCTGGAGGCCCTGCCACATGGCAGTTGCCTTGCTCTCTTGTTTTCTGAAACAATCAATGTCACTTTGCACTTTTTTTATTGTGGTAAAATATAATGTGGAGTTTACCATTTTTAGGTATATGGTTCAACGGTCTTAAGTACATCCACATGGTTGTGTAGTTGTTACCATCATCCATCTGCAGAGCTCTTTCATCACCCCAACACTAAGCACAAGCTACACACAGACTTTGGTGGAAGCCAAACCCCCACAGTGGATGTGGAATCCCAGCTCTTTGTGTCCAGAGCTCAGAGTTCCTCACACATTTCCCTCTTACAACTGCTGACTCTGTTGAAGTCTCTTCACTTTGCTATTCTGGACCTGCTGTACGTCAATCATGTTGCCCCAGAATTAAACACATTAACATAATATATTAGCCATCAGTAAGGTAGTCATTAATACTTTAGAATTTGGTGACAGACTTTAAAGAAGTAATTAAATTACCCTTAATTAGGTTGGGCCTGATGCACTCTGACCTTAGAAAGAGGAAACTAAGACATAAGCACAGAGACTCGAGGATACAGATGAACAGAGGAAAGACCATATGAGGACACAGCAAGGAGGATTCCATCAGGAGCCAAGGACAGAGGTCTCAGAAGAAACTGAACCTGCCCACGACACCTTAAGCCTGAGCATCCAGCCTCAAGAACTGTGAGAAAATTAATTCCCATTGTTTAAACCCTCCCACACTCCATCCATGACAGCCTGCTACAGACTAGGCATTTGTGTCCTCAATACTCATTTGCTGAAACCTAATCCCCACTGTGAAGGTCCTGGAAATGGGACATTTGGGAGGTGACCAGGTCATGAGGGTGGAGCCTGCATGAATGGGATTAGTGTCATTATAAAAGGGACTACACAACTCCCTCACCCTTTCCCCACATGAGGACACAAGAATCGTGCCCTCACCAGACGCTGAATCTGTCAGCACCCTGAACTTGGACTTTCCCAGCCTCCAGAACGGAGATAAATAAACTGTTACTTCTAAGGCACTTAGGGTCTAGTATCCTGTAAGAGCAGCCTGGATGGACACAACCCCAGCAAACTAACACAGGACCTGAGAGTGAGAATTTCCAAACAGCTTCTCTCTGGCAAACAACTCACCCCCTAAGGCAAGGACGTGTCTGCTGTTCTCCTCACAGCCCTGCTTCCTCCTCCCTCCACTCCTGTGTTTCTACTCTTCCTTCAGCAAAAGAACTGGATCCTCTTCTCAGCCTCCACACACCTGCCCAGCCTGCAGGCCCCCAGGGCACTTCCCGCCGAGCCCAGGGCACAGGAATCTTTCCAATTTCAGTGAAAGCCTACACCTGCCACTTCTGCTTTCATTTAGCATTTCTTATCCTGCATCAAAATCCTCTAAACTTTGACTCTGTTGACCTTTTCCCAGGCATCCCTCTTAACAAGCTCCACGTAGAGACAGGTTCCTCAGAGGCAGGAATGAGAGCTGGGCATCCTAGTCTCCCTTATTCTACCCAGTGGGGGTCCTTCCCCTCTCCTGGCTGACTCTCCTCCTTGTAAACTAAGAGGTTTTGTGCAGGGCATCTGTAAGGGCATCGATCTCAATATACACAGCAGGACATTGATAAGTGCAGCTGGAAGGCTTATTGGCTTTAATGAGGTGAACAACAGCAAGTGAACTAACCATGGGGGAGATGTTGAGGATGTTTTAGGAAAAAAACAAGCTCACAAAGCTTTCAAAAAAGCCAGTCTAGACTCCATAAGAGGCCTTAGTCAGTGTGTGTTAAGGACACATTTTACATAGAAAAGCATCAGAGTTGTTTTACATTAATCACTGTGTGGCCAGCCAAGAGCCACTGACAACAAGTTCTAAATTCCAGAAACAGGAATGAGAGTTAAGACTCAAGCCAGATTATAGACACCTTTTTAAAATTCAAGTTGACCCCACATTGTGGATCTGAATATTAATTCTAGTAAGCATCCATGAAGCAATGTGAAATGATTGAAATAATATTCAGGTGTGGAATAAATCATTCTCAAATTCTATTAAGATTTTATTACTAGACTTAATAAAGGCTTTATTTCCAAACTGAGAATAGTAAGCATAAACCAACAAGGTCTTTCCATGGCAGCCCTATGTTAGTACCGAAAACTTCGCTTCTAATGTGCCTTTAACAAATAATGGAGGAAAAGAACCAGCAGTCAAGTACCAGGTTACCAAGTCCTACTCTCTGATTTAAAAAGTGTACATCATCTTTCTTCTTCCTGGGGTCTGGGTCCATCCACAGTGTCTGTTATCAACTGCAGGTCACTGGGGTAAATCTCCCATATATCCCTCACTCCCTAAAGCACAGACCCCACTGTCCTCCATACACTAGAAGCACCTTCTGTATGGTCCTGTCCTAACTTCATCATGATACAAGATTTCTCTACGATGGATCTTCTGTGGCGGGAAGGAAGGGGAGAGAGGAACACCAGGGCAGAGTAAGCTGAGTCTCCTGAAGCACCAAGTATTTCCTGAGCTCTCTTCCCTGATCTCTATGGGGTTCTTGGAAAGAAGAAATGAAAGAAAACAGGAGCTAACTCACTGTTCAAACAAGTGTCTGCTGACTTCTGCATCCACTGCACTGAGCGGATCGTCTAGGAGGTAGATGTCTGCGTCCTGATACACGGCTCTAGAAAACATAGAGAGACGTCAGGAGAGGACACTTCACACTCCCTGGGTCTCATCTCTGAATCATGATGTCATCCAACAACTCCAGGTTCATTCCAGGAGCCCAGGGAAAGGACTAAGACCCAGCTTCACACAGGCCCATCTGGTGAGCGGGATCTGTGTGCTCACGTTCACTAGGAGCCACAGAGAAGGAGGGGCAGGATGGCAACTTAAACCCCATTTACCTTGCAAGGTTGATCCGGGCTTTCTGCCCTCCACTCAGTGTGGTTCCTCTGTCTCCTATCTCAGTTAGATCTCTATCCTCAAAAGACTGTAAATCCTATATGGAGATAGAAAAGGGGTAAAAGTAAAAGATTTAAAATGTGTTCTACTACCATCTTAAACTTTTAGCATTAGTTCTTCATACAAGTATTTAATCAACATACATTCATGCTCAGTTGCTAAGTCATATCTGACTCTTTTCTGCCCCATGGACTGTAACCAGTCAGGCTCCTCTGTCCATAGGATTTTCTGGGCAAGAATACCAGAGTGGGTTGCCATTTCCTTCTCCAGGAGATCTTTCCAACCCAGGGGCTGAATCTGTGTCTCTTGCATCTCCAGCACTGGCAGGAGAATTCTTTATCACCAAGTCACCTGGGAAGTCACAGCAGTGGGTATATATCATAGTGACTAAACTGTAACCATGAATATTAAACAAAACCTCTGTGTTTTATTTGTTTTCATCCTGTCATTTTTCACAGCAGCTAAGCACTGGACCATTTTAACAAATATTTATTTAGGACTTACTGTATGACAGGCATTGCTGTGGGCACAGTGAATTCAGTTTTGAGGAAACAAAGCACCTAGGGTTTCTTTCCATGATGGAAGATGGACAGTATGGAAAATTAACCTGAGCACAAGTACTGAGGACAAGAAGAGAAAGGAAGCTGCTCAGGGGGGTGGAGAGTGAAGGAGGAAAGAGAGTCCACACTGTGGGTGGAGGGCTCTGTTGAGAGGGGTGTGAGCAGATCTGGAGGGGAGCTCAGGCAGACCTGGAGAGGCTGCTCCTCACAGAGGGAGGGGCGAGTGCAGGGGCCACAGGGAAGATGCCTAAGGTGTTCAGGACAAGCAAGGAGGCCAGGAGAGCAGGAATTGATTAAGAATGAGGGGGGTGTGGGCAGAGACAGAGCAGGAGGAGCCTGGGGTCACGTCAATAAAAGGTGGAGGTGGGTGACAGATCTGGTCTGAAGTTTTTAAGGAGTCACACCTGTGCTTTATGGAAAACAGTCAGGGGGGATGGGTGAGGGTGGATACAAGTGAGGAAGCTACTGGAAGAATCTAGGCGAGAGACGACCATGGTCAGGACCAGAGTGAGAGCAGCAGTAATGGAGAGAGGTGTCACACTCCAGACACATGTTAAAGGTGGAACTGATAAGAACTGTTGAAGGGACGGGTGTGGGTATAAGAGAAGAGGACTGCGGTGTCTGGTACATGAGGAAGGGGAAGGACAGGGTCTCCATTTACTGAGTTGGGGAAAATGATGGATGCAGGTTTAGGAGACTTCGCTTGTGGACAAGCTGAGATGACCTGTTGGTGATGTCATGGTGCAGCTGGACATGCAAGTGTGAAGGTCTGTGCTAGAGACACAGGTGTGAGAGCCAGCGGCCCATGGTGAAGGCATAGAACTTATTTTATCAAGAAATGAGTGTGTCTTAAACTGGACATTTTGCTGATCTCAGCCTCAGCATTCGACTTTCAGAGAAGGGATAACACCTGGCCCATGTCTTCACAGTGATACTTAAGGCAAGTGACAGAGTGACAAACAAGGTCTGCTCAAGAAGGAGAGTATAAAGAGCAGGCTGGATAGGAAAAACCAAAAGGAAAGAAACAGTGTACTCAAGGGACACCTAGCAGATCAGCTGGACTAAGTAAATGCTTGTCTATAGAAGCAGGAAAAACTCAAAGCTAAAAAGGAAATGAAGTTGTAACTTGAGGATCTGGGAAACAATCAAAAGTTACCTTTGAATATTATTTAAGGAGTAAATAAATAAATCAGTCTATTTTCCCCAGGGTACCGGGGGAAAAAAAAGAATAGATGACTAGAACATTCCCAAAATGACAAGATAAAAATCAGGCCTAAGTTATGCAGCATTATATTAGAAATCTTCAGTTCAGTTCAGTTCAGTTGCTCAGTTGTGTCTCTTTGCGACCTCATGAATTTTAGCACACCAGGCCTCCCTGTCTATCACCAACTCCCGGAGTTCACTCAGACTCATGTCCATCGAGTCAGTGATGCCATCCAGCCATCTCATCCTCTGTCGTCCCCTTCTCTTCCTGCCCTCAATCCCTCCCAGCATCAGAGTCTTTTCCAATGAGTCAACTCTTCGTATGAGGTAGCCAAAGTACTGGAGTTTCAGCTTTAGCATCATTCCTTCCAAAGAAATCCCAGGCCTGATCTCTGTAATTATCACTTGGCACATTCCATCATAGACAAACAGAGTTTGTTAGAAGTTTATCCACTAAACCCCTCAGGCATCAACCTAGGATGCACAGCAGTACCTCTCTGCAGATGAAGCCCTCACTTCTCTGCCTGTACTTTAACAAACCTGGGGAGAAAGCAAGTAGCAGACCAGTTCCTCCATGATAAACAAGTCCTTTGCTCTCCCTAAGTCTCATTTGGAAATGAACAGAGATCATTCTGTCGTTTTTGAGATTCCATCCAAGTACTGCATTTCGGAATCTTTTGTTGACCATGATGGCTACTCTATTTCTCTTGAGGGATTCCTGTCCACAATAGTAGATATAATGGTCATCTGAGTTAAATTCATCCATTCCAGTCCATTTGAGTTCGCTGATTCCTAGAATGTCGACATTCACTCTTGCCATCTCTTGTTTGACCACTTCCAATTTGCCTTGATTCATGGACCTGACACTCCAGGTTCCTATGCAATATTGCTTTTTACAGCATCAGACTTTGCTTCTATCACCAGTCACATCCTCAGCTGGGTATTATTTTTGCTTTGGCTCCATCCCTTCATTCTTTCTGGAGTTATTTGTCCACTCATCTCCAGTAGCATATTGTGCACCTACTGACCTGGGGAGTTTCTCTTTCAGTATCCTATCATTTTGCCTTTTCATACTATTCATGGGGTTCTCAAGGCAAGAATACTGAAGTGGTTTGCCATTCCCTTCTCCAGTGGACCACATTCTGTCAGATCTCTCCACCATGATCCGCCCATCTTGGGTTGCCCCACAGGCATGGCTTAGTTTCATTGAGTTAGACAAGGCTGTGGTTCTAGTGTGATTAGATTGACTAGTTTTCTGTGAATACAGTTTCAGTGTGTCTGCCCTCTGATGCCCTCTTGCAACACCTACTGTCTTACTTGGATTTCTCTTACCTTGGGCGTGGGGTATCTCTTCACAGCTGCTCCAGCAAACTGCAGTAATCCAAGTCTATGCCCCAACCAGTAATGCTGAAGAAGCTGAAGTTGAACGGTTCTATGAAGACCTACAAGACCTTTTAGAACTAACACCCCTAAAAGATGTCCTTTTCATTACAGGGGACACGAATGCAAAATTAGGAAGTCAAGAAACACCTGGAGTAACAGACAAATTTGGCCTTGGAATACGGAATGAAGCAGGGCAAAGACTAATAGAGTTTTGCCAAGAAAATACACTGGTCATAGCAATCACCCTCTCCCAACAACACAAGAGAAGACTCTATACATGGACATCACCAGATGATC
Source organism: Bubalus kerabau (assembly GCF_029407905.1). NCBI lineage: Eukaryota > Metazoa > Chordata > Mammalia > Artiodactyla > Bovidae > Bubalus > Bubalus kerabau. The sequence goes on from NC_073635.1 coordinate 74,807,079, forward strand.
AACACCGAAATCAGATTGATTATGTTCTTTGCAGCCAAAGATGGAGAAGCTCTATACAGTCAACAAAAACAAGACCAGGAGCTGACTGTGGCTCAGATCATGAACTACTTATTGCTAAAATCAGATTTAATATGAAGATAGTAAGGAAAACCACTAGACCATTCAGGCATGACCTAAATCAAATCCCTTATGATTATACAGTGGAAGTGAGAAATAGATTTAAGGGACTAGATCTGATAGATAGAGTGCCTGATGAGGTATGGAATGAGGTTCGTGACATTGTACAGGAGACAGGGATCAAGACCATCCCCATGGAAAAGAAATGCAAAAAAGCAAAATGGCTGTCTGGGGAGGCCTTACAAATAGCTGTGAAAAGAAGAGAAGTGAAAAGCAAAGGAGAAAAGGAAAGATATAAGCATCTGAATGCAGAGTTCCAAAGAATAGCAAGAAGAGATAAGAAAGCCTCCTGAGCAATCAATGCAAAGAAATAGAGGAAAACAACAGGATGGGAAAGACTAGAGATCTCTTCAAGAAAATTAGAGATACCAAGGGAACATTTCATGCAAAGATGGGAACAATAAAGGACAGAAATGGTATGGACTTAACAGAGCAGAAGATATTAAGAGGAGGTGGCAAGAATACACAGAAGAACTGTACAAAAAAGATCTTCACAACCCAGATAATCACAATGGTGTGGTCACTCACCTAGAGCCAGACATCCCGGAATGTGAAGTCAAGTGGGCCTTAGAAAGCATCACTACAAACAAAGCTAGTAGAGGTGATAGATTTTCAATGGAGCTATTTCAAATCCTGAAAGATGATGCTGTGAAAGTGCCGCACTCAATATGCCAGCAAATTTGGAAAACTCAGCAGTGGCCACAGGACTGGAAAAGGTCAGTTTTCATTCCAATCCCAAAGAAAGGCAATGCCAAAGAATGCTCAAACTACTGCACAATTGCACTCATCTCACATGCTAGTAAAGTAATGCTTAAAATTCTCCAAGCTAGGCTTCAGCAATACATGAACCATGAACTTCCTAATGTTTAAGCTGGTTTTAGAAAAGGCAGAGCAACCAGATCTGCTGGATCATAGAAAAAGCAAGAGCGTTCCAGAAAAACATCTAATTCTGCTTTATTGACTATGCCAAAGCCTTTGACTGTGTGGAGCACAATAAACTGTGGAAAATTCTGAAAGAGATGGGAATACCAGACCACCTGACCTGCCTCTTGAGAAATCTGTATACAGGTCAGGAAGCAACAGTTAGAACTGGACATGGAACAACAGACTGGTTCCAAATAGGAAAAGGAGTACGTCAAGGCTGTATATTGTCACCCTGCTTATTTAACTTATATGCAGTGTACATCATGAGAAATGCTGGACTGGAAGAAGCACAAGCTGGAATCAAGATTTCCGGGAGAAATATCAATAACCTCAGATATGCAGATGACACCACCCTTATGGCAGAAAGTGAAGAGGAACTAAAAAGCCTCTTGATGAAAGTGAAAGTGGAGAGTGAAAAAGTTGGCGTAAAGCTCACCATTCAGAAAACAAAGATCATGGCATCCCATGATCCCATTAGTCCCATCATTTCATGGGAAATAGATGAGGAAACAGTGGAAACAGTGTCAGACTTTATTTTTCTGGGCTCCAAAATCACTGCAGATGGTGACTGCAGCCATGAAATTAAAAGACGCTTACTCCTTGGAAGGAAAGTTATGACCAACCTAGATAGCTTATTCAAAAGCAGAGACATTACTTTGCCAACAAAGGTCCGTCTAGTCAAGGCTATGGTTTTTCCAGTGGTAATGTATGGATGTGAGAGTTGGACTGTGAAGAAAGCTGAGTGCCGAAGAATTTATGCTTTTGAACTATGGTGTTGGAGAAGACTCTTGAGAGTCCCTTGGACTGCAAGGAGATCCAACGAGTCCATTCTGAAGGAGATCAGCCCTGGGATTTCTTTGGGAGGAATGATGCTAAAGCTGAAACTCCAGTACTTTGGCCACCTCATGCGAAGAGTTGACTCATTGGAAAAGACTCTGACTGGCGTGAAATGGTACCTCATAGTGGTGAAACTGGAGCCTATTATACAGAGTGAAGTAAGCCAGAAAGAAAAACACCAACACAGTATGCTAATGCATATATATGGAATTTAGAAAGATGGTAACAATAACCCTGTATACGAGACAGCAAAAGAGACACTGATGTATAGAACAGTCTTATGGACTCTGGGGGAGAGGTAGAGGGTGGGAAGATTTGGGAGAATGGCATTGAAACATGTATAAAATCATGTATGAAACGAGTCGCCAGTCCAGGTTTGATGCATGATACTGGATGCTTGGGGCTGGTGCACTGGGACGACCCAGAGGGATGGTATGGGGAAGGAAGAGGGAGGAGGGTTCAGGATGGGGAACACATGTATACCTGTGGTGGATTCATTTCGATATTTGGCAAAACCAATACAATATTTTAAAGTTTAAAAAAAAAAAAGACTCTGATGCTGGGAGGGATTGAGGGCAGGAAGAGAAGGGGACGACAGAGGATGAGATGGCTGGATGGCATCACTGACTCGATGGACATGAGTCTGAGTGAACTCCGGGAGTTGGTCATGGACAGGGAGGCCTGGCATGCTGCGATTCATGGGGTCGCAAAGAGTCAGACACGACAGAGCGACTGAACTGAACTGAACTGAACTGAAGTCTCATTTTCCTGTTCTACAGAATGTGCAGCAAAAACCAGAATCACTAAATTCAAGAATGCTGTGAGAATCTAAAGAAGTGTGTGAACACCCTCCATAAATGGGAAAAGGACATGAATTAATCATAACTTGTTATTGGTGGCTGATTCCTATTTTCTCATCAAGCCAACAGTGGGACCCTGTTCACAGTGTTGAATCGCAACATGCATAACACATGACACAAGAAACATAACTCTCCCTGACATCCACAGACACACAGGCACATGCAGGTTTCTAGCTCACTCAAAGCTTAATGGGGTGCTTTCAATGAAAGGCAGCAATTACTCTGTTGTGATTATTTATAATTACTTTACCTTCTTTCTTTCCTTGGCTTAGAAATTAGTACCATCTCTTGCTCCTGGTTTTCATTAAAAAAACAAACAAACAAAAAAATGAGCTCTGTTCTCAGCCTCATGTGAGTGTGCACACACACACAAACACACAGAGAGTCACTTGGTGTCTCTTTCACTGTTGACAGTCCTTGCAAACTGTTCCACTTAGTTTTTATGCTTTGATTTTATGTTGTTCAAATGGTTTTCTTCTTAAAATAGCACCATGTTGTAACACAGCAATCTTAACCACATTCTTAAGAAACTAGCCCAAAGTCTGGTAGTAATACTTCAAGTGTGTTGTTGACTCTGAAAATTATTTATGAATATGTCACCAATGGGAAAAATATCTTGGAGTATTTGAAGTAAAATCAAGTCAAACTGATTTCTCATCTATGGTTTTCTGACTAAAGGGGAAAAGCCTGAGTTGAGCATATATTACAGCTCCTCCCACTGACAGGAGGGTTCTTATTCATGTTGGTTACCTCTAAGTTAAATTTAACCAATTTTCACTGAATGACAGACTCACAAACTAGGGGTAAACTAGGAAATGCTGATGCTGGCTTGCTGCCATCCATCTAGAAGTACATCCAGGGCTCTTCAGTAATGGAGGAAACTCAACACTAGAAACACTACAGAGCAAACTGCTGAAATGATTAATGCTGGCTACACATGAAGCTCTGGCAGAGGAGGGCTGGAGTCCAGAGTCAAACAACAAGAGGACCTGCCTTTCTTCACCGTTTTTCTTCCTTTTGGAATTTCCCCTCCTCTCACAGCCTGTCAATATCCTGCCCATCCTTCCAGGCTCAGTCCATCCTTCCAGGCTCAGTCCACACACACTCTCCCATGGAACCATCCTGGACTCATCTCTTCCTTCTGGGTTCCTAAGGCCCTGTTTACATCTCTCATTTCTCTTGAAGGACCCGTCTTACTATGCTCCATCATTTGTATACGTGCACACAGCTTCTCTCAGCTCCTGGGGGGTAAGATCTGTGCACCAAGCTCTGTGTTGGACCCTGACACTGATTATCTCTAATTCTCACAACGAGCTGCACAGTAAGTACTGGCCCCATTTCACAGATGAGGAAATTGAGACTAAGTGAGGTCACATCATTGGCCTGAGGACAGTCAGCTGTTAAACAGAAGAGCAGGAATCTGAACCAGCTCATGTCAGTTCATAGCCTTCTACTCTTTCATATAAGGCTGCCCAGGTGGTGACAGAAGAGTATATTTGAAATGAAGACAACACTAAAGTAACTCAAGTCTTGAAGGTCTCTATATCTAGACCCAAAAGGATCAATGAGTTTATTATCCTATGACTGTCAAAGCAATCTGAAAAGAAAATATCCAAGTAAGTGGAAAAATATTAAACTTGAATTTATCAAAATTTGATAGCTTTAAATATGCATTGACTAAAAGTTTTCAAAAGCCTTCAAATGGTTAAATATACAGGCAAATGTTTCATACTATATTGCTTATGTTATGGTAACAGGATATTGTTATTGTTGATTTATATAATGTACTGGAGACCTGGGTTTGATCTCTGGGTCAGGAAGATCCCCTAGAGAAGGGAATGGCAACCCACTCCAGTATTCTTGCCTGGAAAATTCCATGGACAGAGGAGCCTGGCAGTCTACAGTCCATGGGGTCACAAAGAGTTGGATACAATTGAGCAACTAACACACCTGTAGTGCACCTATAGAAATATCAACTCAAATAAAGGAAGTTAAATACTCAGATACCTTCTTTCTTACATATCACATTTTACAGATGTAATTTTACCCAAACCTGGCTGAGTTTATAATTAAGTATTAATTTATTTTCAAAATTATTCTAATACTTACAGAGTACTTGTTATGTCCATGGCAATCAGGTGTTTTAAAATTACAACCATATTTCATCCTCAAAACAACCTCATGAGGTTGATAGTATTATTGTCTCCATTTCACAGATAAAGAAAACAACTTTGTAAGGATTAATCAGCCAAAAACCACACACCTTGCAACAGAGAAACTGAGACTCAACCCCTGAGCCTTTTGACTCTTGGACCTTGGCAGTTGATGTCTTCAGCCTGAATTGATGATGCCAAGGTCATTACTTCATGTCTCCCTATTTTGTTACAGAAAAGTTTTCAGCTCAATGACCTTAAACAATTACTTCAATTAGATCTAGTTTAACACATCTAGTTGTTAACATATGTAATATAAAAAATATTGCTTTTTTCTGTTTTTTCCTCCAGGATTTGGGGTAGGTGGGGGCAGGGAGAACAGTAAGGAGAAATCTTTATTATAATTATATGGATGGATGCATGGATGGAGAGAAAAAGGTTAGAACAATAACAACAGCCACCATTTACTGAAACCCTGGCTTGTTTGCATTTCACAGGCATGGCCTACAGTAACTGCACCCCTACCCTATTTAATAAGAAAGGAAACTGAGACAAACACCTGGATTTACAACCCAGGACTGTTTTTCTCCAAAGGCCAAGCCTTTTCTACCACACATGACATCACCGTATCTACAGGTCAGACTAACTCCAGGATGGCACTATTTCCTGTGCCTGCCTTATGTCCATCCACTGATACCTGGAATCTAAAAGGAGATAAGCAGATGCTCTCATAACTTACTAAGTGGTTCTTAGGTGTCATAAAGACCTTGCTTGATCTCTTGCTAATTAGTCACAGATGACATTTCAGAGCTAGCTCCTAATCCTCTGACCCAATGTCCTCGTTTTACTGCAGAAATGTCAGAGGCACAGAAAGGTAACAGGAAGTGTCCAAAGAGATAGCAGGCAAGTGACAAAATTGGGGCCAGGACTTGGCTCTCTGCTACTTCTTTGCACTGGGACTCTTTCCTGCCAAGGAAGGAATGGGCATAAGGGGCCTCGACTCTATGTTCTGACCACGCAGAGAACAGGAGAGCAGTCCATGTTTATAAATGTCATATCACATACAGAAGAGTTGCTGTGCAGTCCAGTCCTCTAGGGCCCCTTCCCACCAGAGTCTATGTTGCACACATGCCCTAGGGTGGGTAAAGCCCCAGAACACTGTCCATGTTACTGGTCCAATCACCCCATGAGGCTTCAGCAGAGCATTGGCCCCGGGATCTGAACTGAGCTGTAAATGTAGAGATGAGGTGTCTCATCACTTCAAGCCTCAGTTTTACTAATTCCAAAATGAGGATGGGAACATCAAAGATAGTCATAAAGAATGAATAACTCAGAAACCTCTTTATGTGTGTGCATGTACACATGTGGGACACAGAAAAATGATTTGCACGTGGACTCCTGGTGTCTCAAATGGTAAAGAATCCGCCTGCAATGAAAAGACCCAGGTTTGATGCTCTGGAGAAGGGAATGGCAACCAATTCCAGTATTCTTGCCTGGAGAAACCTATGGGCAGAGGAGCCTGGTGGGCTACAGTCTGTGGGGTTGCAAAGAGTCAAACATGACTGAATGACAAAACTTTCACTTTCTGTTTTGTCCACATCATCATAAAATGCTGCCTGATACAATTTATGACGCTCAAGCCATTGTTCAAGGGGAATTACTATCTCCTCAGAAAGTGGTTTGGAGCCTTCAATACCACACCTTTGAAAGTCCGTCCCTGTCTTTTCCTCACAGTACAAAAGAATAGTGGGATATCCAGACTGCACTGAACAGACCCTGGGGGTGGGGGTAGGGGGAGCCCTTTAATACTATTTTTCACTGGTTTTTATAACCCAAGAGAGTAAAATAGTATTTAATGTTATTTTCCTTTTCTTCCCTTTCTTTTTGCCAAACTGTATTTTCCTATCAGTTAAGTTTAGTTCTTATAATTTATTCACTAATTTCACTTAAATTCCAATGCACAGTTAAGCCTTTCACCTTGCCACTTTCTGTGAAACTCAATACCATTTCTGAAAATAATCTCTCCCTTGGTGAAATGACACATTATTAAAAAGAAATTTCAAAGCATTCTGCTTTCCTTAAATAATAACTTACAAGTCAAAAATGAAGTGGTAAGAGAAACCCACAGACTCAAAGGGACCAAAGAGGCATCAGCCAAGTGCAGGGGGCAGACCTTATGTGGGTTCAAACAGTGGTGAAGGAGATTTCTCAGTGAGTTCATCAACAACATGTAAACATAGACTCGGCTTCCCAGGTAGCACTAATGGTAAAGAATCCACCTGACAATGCAGGAGACACAGAGACGTGAGTTCAATATCTGGGTCGGGAAAGTCCCCTGGAAGAGGGCATGGCAACCAACTCCAGTATCTTTGCCTGAAGAATCTCATGGACAGAGGAGCCTGGTGGGCTGCAGTCCATGGGGTCACAAAGAGTTGGACATGACTAAAGTGACTTAACACACACATATGTCACTCCTAGAGCACAATGTACGTGATGCTCTTGGAGTCATGCAGAGAAGGTGCCCAAGTGTGGAAGTATGGGATGAAATGTTTCCAAATAAACTAATCTGAGGTCTAGAATCTGCTCCAGAATAATCTGGGGTGGGGGTGGGGCTGGCAGGGGGCAGGGGTAGAGATGTAGCAAGACTGGCCACCAGCTGATTCTGGCTGAAGCTGGGAGTGGGTACCTGAAAGTTCATTACACTATGTTTTCTAATTTTGCAAATTTTTGTAACTTTCCATTTAAAAAGTTAAAGTTAAATTTAACAGAATGAAACAACCTTCCCCTCCAGAAAAGGTATTCTGTATCATTATTCCATAAGGATTAAAACAGCAGCATATAGATATATGCCTGCTTATTTACTCATAAGATCAGCTTATAATATTAAGCATCATTCAAAAATCTTTCCATTTGTTAAAAATAAAAGATTTTAAACAAACCTTGACATTTAAACCAACACTATCATTATTTGAAATTTGAGTATATGCAGCTCAAAAGTCATTACTTACCTCTTCTAAAGCACAAGCCCTAATTACTTCTTCATATCGCTCTTTTTCATATTTCTTCCCAAATAAAATGTTACTCCTCACAGTTCCTGAGAATACCCAGGGCTGCTGAGAAACATACGCGATCCTCCCGTGCACGCTGACCTTCCCCTGGCTCGGGGGCAGCTCCCCCAGCACAGCGCTTAACAGTGACGACTGCAACAGACGGGAACACACACAGGTGAACAGGGTGCAGTCAGGACAGAACACGCCCTGTAACACAGTCCCCACCCTGGTGCTTGATCAAGGATATTAGAATGAGATAAATGACAGCTCTGGCAGTTGGGACATGAAAAACTGAAAATAACACTAATGGTCAAAGAAAACAATGACTGATAGGGAATATTAATAGTATAAACAATTTACTCTGCCCAAGTATCCCCCAAATGAAGCTCTACTCAGCAAAAACTAATTAAGAATGTTAACATCCTTCTCTAGCAGAGCAGCAGAGCAAGATGTGTATTTCATGTATCTGATGCTTAATGCAGTTGCTTCTGCATCTGGCTATCCTTTACTTGAAAAACACTTGTTCTTAAAAAGTTATGTGTGAATACTGTATTCAAAGATGACTAATGGAAAGAACTCTAAAGTGAGTTTATCTGAAAAGCAAAAGTCCATTATAGAGGAAATGAGCACACTTTCATGTGTACAATCCCACACTGATTTTTAAAAAATAATTTTATTTATTTATTTTTAGTTCTTTATTTTTTATGATGTATTGTTTTCTGCCATACAATTTTAATTTTATTTATTTTTTGTTGTGCTGGGTCCTCTTTGCAGTATGCAGGCTTCTAATTGGGGTGGCTTCCCTTATTGAAGAGCACAGGCTCTAGTAGGCAGGCTTCAGCAGTTGCGGCCCATGGGCTCAGCAGATGCAGCTCCCAGCCTCTAGAGCACAGGCCCAACAGTTACGGTGCTCAGGATTAATTGCTTCACAGCATGTGGGATCTTCCCAGACTAGGGATCAAACCTGTGTCTGCTGTATTGGCAGGTGGATTCTTTTACCACTGAACCACCAGGGAGGCCCACATCCCACATTTAGGTTTCTGTATTTTGTTGTTTCAGACCAAGTGCATGTGCACCTTTCCTTTCAATCTTCAACATCACAAAACATGGCATGTGTGTATCCACACCATCAGAGTGCTCACCACACTGGGCTAAAATAATTTGCCTACATATCTGTCTCGCCCTAGAACCTAGTTGACTCTGAAAGGCAGAGATCTTGGGGTCTTGCTCACATCTGTGAGCTCCAGCACATGGCTACACCTTCGCTACACGTGCACGGATCGGATCAAGTCAAGTCATGTGAGGAAATGCTCAAAGCTTCCAGAAAGAGCCTTCACAACATCCAGACTTCCTGGAGGGGCTCCTGTGACAAAAAGAAGTCCCCACTGTCCCTGTCCATCCCAAACAGCTGTCACCTAGATAGTTTCCTGCACGGAGGCATCCAAATTCTTGACAATCAATTCCCAACTGAGCACTGTGAAACACAAAGAAGGAAAACACAGTGTGCATTTATCCTGATGTATTTAGCCATGAAACCTTCTTGTAAAACTAATGTTCCTAGAAGAAACACACCTAGAGAAACACTGTTTTAGGTACACCCAAATCAGACTGAGGCACACTCAGCTCTGGGCTCCACTGTGAGAATTTAACAGGGCCTGTAGCATTGCATCAAGTTGCCAAAAGCATCATAATTTACCTTTCCTGTTCCCACAGGTCCAATCACAGCTAGCAATTCACCAGGTCTGACAGTAAATGAAAGGCCTTGTAGGGTTGGGGTTCCTGATTCCTGAAAATTAAAGTTAATAAAAATGTACCCATTTCAATAAAATGACACAAATTGTTTTAGAAAGTAGAAAAGATAACAAAATTGATATGCAAACATAACCCACATTTTTCCCTTTCCTATTTTAAGATACTATGTCCTGGAGGCCTCTTTGCCCAATTTTATCTCTTTAGGGGCTTGAGGCAGCTTTAGGTGACTTTAGGAAGGTTCCTTCTTTTACTAGATTTCCATACAGGTAGAAGAATGTTCAAACTACTGTACAATTGGGTTCAGTTTACATCTTAGCAAAGTAATGTTCAAAGTCCTTCAAGCTAGGCTTCAACAGTACCTGAACTGAGAATTTCCAAATGTACAAGCTGGATTTAGAAAAGGCAGAGGAACCAAAGACCAAATTGCCAACATCTGTTGGATCATAGGAAAAGGAAGGCAATTTCATAACAACATCTACTTCTGCTTCACTGACTATGCTAACGGCTTTGACTGTGTGGATCACAACAAACTGTGAAATATTCTTAAGGAGATGGGAATACCACACCACTTTACCTGTCTCCTGAGAAACCTGTATGAAGTCAAGAAGCAACAGTTAGAAGCAGACATGGAACAATGGACTGACTCAAAATTGGGAAAGGAGTAAAAGAACCTCAGATATGCAGATGACACCACCCTTATGGCAGAAAGTGAAGAGGAACTAAAGAGCCTCTGGCAGAGGGTGGAAGAGGAGAGTCAAAAAAGCTGGCTTAAAACTCAACATTCAAAAAACAAAGATCATGGCATCTGGTCCCATCACTTCATGGCAAATAGAAGGGAAAAAAGTAGAAATAGTGACAGATTTTATTTTCTTGGGCTCCAAAATCACTGCAGATGGCGACTGCAGCCATGAAATTCAAAGATGCTTGCTCCTTGGAAGAAAAGCTATGACAAACCTAGAGAGCATATTAAAAAGCAGAGACATCACTTTGCCAACAATTGTACATATAGTCAAAGTTATCGTTTTTCCAGTAGTCATGTATGGATGTAAGAGTTGGACCATAAAAAAGGCTGAGCACTGAAAAATTGATGCTTTGGAACAGTAGTGCTGGAGAAGACTTTTGAGAGTCCCTCGGACTGCAAGGAGATCAAACCCTGAATATTGATTGGAAGGACTGATGCTGAAGCTGAAACTCCAATACTTTGGCCACCTGGTGCAAAGAACTGACTCATTTGAAAAGACCTTGATGCTGCGAAAGATTGAAGGCAGGAGGAGAAGGAAGCCACAGAGGATGAAATGGCTGGATGGTATCCCTGAGTCAACAAACATGAATTTGAGAAAATTCCAGAAGATAGTGAAGGACAGGGAAGCCTGGCATGCTGCAGTCCATGGGGTCACAAAGAGTCGTAAATGACTTAGTGACTGAACAACAGTGGCAGCAGCACAACAAGAAAACATGGGGAATGAAGAAATTAATTATGACATCATGGGTCAGAGTGATAAAGCCTCAATTTTATACATGTTACATGCATCTCTTGCCCTGACAAAACAGGGGCAACAACAAGAACAAAACAGAGCTATGCTGTTTGTTGCATGTACAATCCAATTCGAGGGAAAAGGACAAAAATCACATCATTTCAGTCACAAGTCAGATTACTGCACAATCTGTTGAGTTCCAAGGTAGAGAGACTTAAGGGTGCATGCAGCTTTATGTATACTGTTGAGAAAATTCACAATAAGCTAGTATGTAAAACAAGAGTGCTTATGCATGATTAGTAAAATGCCTAAAAGATTAAAAACACAAGGACTGGATAAAAAGGTCTGGAGAACCTTCTACATGAAAAGTTTCTCTGGAAATAACTAAACCTATTATGGAACAGTCACCTCTAAAGCAACAACAGTTACTTTGAATCGTCAGAAAACTAGCCCCATATTTTCTAAGAATTACAAAAACTAGATTTTTGTATCTAGTTTAAAATCTAGAAGAAGCTAGATTTTAATATGTGAGAAACATTTATTTAAGCATATCTACTTCTTTATTCTTATCTGACACCTAGGGTTCCTATTTTACTACTTTATATTCGGTTATGAAAACCAAACAATGATCCACACACAGATAATGACCCACACCACCTCCTATCACAGCCCCTACAGTCTGTCAGGGCCAGAGGAGTCCATGCCCTGGTTAGGCTTCAGGGTTGGGCACTGCTCTGCCATGACCAGAAGAGGGCAACACTTGACAGCCTAGGGGTTCTGGGGACCTGCCTCTCCCTTATTAGGGTTCAGGGGATAATGATTTAACAGGGCTCAGAGGATAATGATTCAGCAAGGATCATCAGCTGAGTCCCCACTCTGCGCCAAACACAGTTCAAAACACCTGCCTCATGAATCTGAAGGCTCCCATAAGGCTACTTATTTTAAAAGTCAAAGCTGGTACTCTGGGAAAACCCAGAGGGATGGGGTTGGGAGGGGGGTTTAAGATGGGGGGACACATGTACACCCATGGCTGATTCATGTCAATGTTTGACAAAAACCACCACAATATTGTAAAGTAATTAGCCTGTAATTAAAATAAATTAATTTAAAGAAATTTTTACAAGTATAAATAACAATATTCCATAAGATTTAATATTGTATTGTAAATTGTTTCTTTACCTTATAAAGACAGTGTTTAAAAGTAAGAATTTAAGAATCAGAATTAAATAAATTTGGATGGGTTTACATTCCAGCTCTACAAACAAACAAAAAAAGACTGAGACAAAGTCCCACCATTTCATGAATGAGACCTGAGTCCCTGAGACCTTCCCCCACCAGCCCACCTGGCTCTTTAGGGAAGCAGATTACAGAGTTCATGTCTGTCTCCTGCCTACCAACCCAGTAGGGGCTTCATTCAGACTCAACTTCTCTCCAAAACTCCCAATGTATTTTCTGCTCCCCCTCCCAAAGTCTCTCTCTCTCTCTCTGCCCCCCTCACCCTCACCCATGACCTAACTTGACAGCCCCTAATTACTAATGACCCCAGGAAGGGACACATTCCTTTCATAGGAAAGACCAGGATGACAGAATAGGCTGTTCAGTACTCTAATGCAAATTGCACAGAAGTATTAGAACATGCTATTAATTTCTTTGAACAAAGAACAAAACAGTTCATTTTAAAATGCTGCAGTTTCATTCAAGAGAAATTTGGTAATGTTAGCATTCACATCAGTTCAGTTCAGTCACTCAGTCATGTCCAACTCTGTGAACCCAAGAATCACAGCATGCAGGCCTCCCGCCCATCACCAACTCCAAGAGTTTAACCGAACTTATGTCCATCGAGTTGGTGATGCCATCCAGCCACCTCATCCTCTGTCGTCCCCTTCTCCTCCTCCCCCCATTCAAGAAAATTAGAAATACCAAGGGAACATTTCATGCAAAGATGGGCTCCATAAAGGACAGAAATGGTATGGACCTAACAGAAGCAGAAGATATTAAGAAGAGATGGCAAGAATACACAGAAGAACTGTACAAAAAAGATCTTCATAACCCAGATAATCACGATGGGGTGATCACTCACCTAGAGCCAGACATCCTGGAATGTGAAGTCAAGTGGGCCTTAGAAAGCATCACTATGAACAAAGCTAGTGGAGGTGATGGAATTCCAGTTGAGCTATTTCAAATCCTGAAAGATGATGCTGTGAGTGCTTCACTCAGTAGGCCAGCAAATCTGGAAAACTCAGCAGTGGCCACAGGACTGGAAAAGGTCAGTTTTTATTCCAATCCGAAAGAAAGGCAATGCCAAAGAATACTCAAACTACCACACAATTGCACTCATCTCACATGATAGTAAAGTAATGCTCAAAATTCTCCAAGCCAGGCTTCAGCAATACGTGCACTGTGAACTTCCAGATGTTCAGTCTGGTTTTAGAAAAAGCAGAGGAAACAGAGATCAAATTGCCAACATCCTCTGGATCATCAAAAAAGCAAGAGAGTTCCAGAAAAAACATCTATTTCTGCTTTATTGACTATGCCAAAGCCTTTGACTGTGTGGATCACAATAAACTGCAGAAAATTCTGAAAGAGATGGGAATACCAGACCACTTGACCTGCCTCTTGAGAAAGCTATATGCAGGTCAGGAAGCAACAGTTAAAACTGGAGAAGGAACAACAGACTAGTTCAAAATAGGAAAAGGAGTACATCAAGGCTGTATATTGTCACCCTGCTTATTTAACTTCTATGCAGAGTACATCATGAGAGACGCTGGGCTGGATGAAGCACAAGCTGGAATCAAGTTTGCCGGGAGAAATATCAACCTCAGATATGCAGATGACACCACCCTTACGGTAGAAAGTGAAGAGGAACTAAAAAGCCTCTTGATGAAAGTGAAAGAGGAGAGTGAAAATGTTGGCTTAAAGCTCAACATTGAGAAAACTAAGATCATGGCATCTGTTCCCATCCCTTCATGGGAAATAGATGGGGAAACAGTGGAAACAGTGTCAGACTTTATTTTTTTGTGCTCCAAAATCACTGCAGATGGTGACTGCAGCCATCAAATTAAAAGACGCTTACTCCTTGGAAGGGAAGTTATGACCAACCTAGATAGCATATTCAAAAGCAGAGACATTACTTTGCCAACAAAGGTCCGTCTAGTCAAGGCTGTGGGTTTTTCCAGTAGTCATGCATGGATGTGAGAGTTGGACTGTGAAGAAAGATAAGTGCTGAAGAATTGATGCTTTTGAACTGTGGTGTTGGAGGAGACTCTTGAGTGTCTCTTGGACTGCAAGAAGATCCGACCAGTCCATCCTAAAGGAGATCAGCCCTGGGATTTCTTTGGAAGGACTGATGTTGAAGCTGAAACTCCAATACTTTGGCCCCCCTCACGTGAAGCATTCACATAGTGACCCTTATAATGAAATTTTAATAGTGCCTTCCATCTATGCTTCAAGTGTATTATGATAAAAAATACCAAGCTGGAGTTAAATCTACTATATTAAGGTAGGAAAAGCTGTCAGGGTAGGTAAGGAACCCTGTGTGACTTTCCATGTACAAAAGATACCGGGATGTGATCTTATGTATTTGGGAACATACTACTGTTTTGATGGTGGGTATTGGAAAATCACCAGTTCTCCCTGTCAGCTTGCCACATAGTACAGTCCTTCAACTGAGAATCACTAGTGCTGACAATACCCACATGTTATCTCCTCCTGTCCCTGGAAGCCACCGAAGTAGCCAGAACTATCCAGAAGCTCAAGATGGGGAAGCCCCACCCTACCCCACAGCAAAGATCTGCATCATGGCCTCACTCAGTGTATAGTAAGAACATCATGGCAAAAAATGTACGCTGATTCCTCAAAGCCTCTGATCTATAATGAGTAGTTATGTATTTGTTAACCCATTCAACACTGCAGTATTTTGTCTGTCTAATCCTTCAAATTCTAATTTATGTATTTTATAACCATAAATAACTCCAAAATATATTGCCAAGTTTAAAAAGAGTTAAACCATTGATGCCCAAAATATTAGATTTTGGTTTTCAAGAAAAGATGTATTTATGCTCTTTATCTTTGTTTAAGTTGATCTTATGTTGTATAGCACAGGAATTACATTTAATATTCTGTAATAAAACATAATGAAAAATAAACTAAAAATTTTTAAAAAGAATTTATGTACCTTCAGTTCAACATGTGCTAATACTTTGAAAGCTGTTTTGAAAATGAGATAAAGAGCAACATGTCAAATGCTTCAGGCTGATTTTATACTTAATTGCCATTCAGTGCAAACCTTTTTCCTGATTCTGAGAATTTTCATAACATATTTTCAATAAATGGGCAAGTCACATAATATATTTAAAATCTCAAAATTCTCCAATAAATCTATGTCACAGTTGTCTTTGAGCAGTCACAGTTTTGGAATGAGTTTCTTACCTTTTCCCAAAAAGCTGTAAAGTCTTGCACATCCACTATCATTTCGCCATCTGATGGCAGCTGAGGGTAGCACTGTGATATCTCATCAAGTAACAGAAAGTTCTACAGAAAAAGGAAAAACATAGATTGTTTATACTGCAAAAACAAAGCATAAGCAAAATAATTGTTTCCTTGGAATTTGCAATAAAAAGTTTTATGTTGCCTATCATTTATATCTACTTATTATTTTACAACTGTATTTTATTAAGTCTTGTTTCACCTGAGAAATATTAAATAATATATGGTATGCAATGTACTATTATTACAATATATTATACATATAAGTATATAAAATAGTATAGCGATATATAATATGTTGTTCAGTCATCCAGTCATGTTCAACTCTTTGTGACCCCATGGGCTGCAGCATGCCAGGCTTCCCTGGCCCTCACCATCTTCTGAAGTTTGTCCAAGTTCATGTCCATCACATCGGTGATGCCATCCACCCATCTCATCCTCTGAGACACCCTTATCCTTCTGCCTTCAATCTTTCCCAGCCTTAGGGACTTTTCCAATGAGTAGGCTGTCTGCCTCAGGTGACCAAACTACTGGAGCTTCAGTATCAGTCCTTACAATAAGTATTCAGGGTTGATTTCCTTTAAGATTGACTGGTTTGATCTCCTTGCTGTCCAAGACTCTCAGGAGTCTTCTCTAGTACCACAGTATATATACATAAAGACTATACTCTCTGCTTTCCCCCTCATGTGTGTCAAATCCATATCACTGCTTGTCAACAGCTATCATTTAAGTCATCACTCTAAAGTTTCTATGCCTTAAAAAAATATTTCACAAGCATCTTTTCACAATCACTGTCTCTTCTCCTTAGTCAATGTCCTCTCTCCTCCACAGCAGGAATGTTTTCACCTCTCACTTATTATTTTCTACACCACTTAGCAGCTAATTGATGAAATTTAGCTGAATAAAACAAAGCCCAATGAACCACTACAAAGCTGACAGACACATAAAAGAAAACTCCTTCTTGCTTTGTAAATGTTAGACATAATTCAGTGAGAAAAAATAGAGTGGTAGAGAAATTGAACAAACAACTTAGACCACTCCCACTCCTCAAGGTCCCCAAAAACTGTAAGGGGAGAGACTGTAAGTCTCTGTGAGGCAGAGACTGCTGGCTGTCCTCAAAATCTGCTCTCTTTCTTCTGAAGTAACAAACCCCGGATTTTAGCCAACACATGGCAGCCTGGAAGGAGGCCCTCTGTTTCTAGACTCCTGAGCAGATAGGAGCAGCCATGTGACTAAATCCAGGTCAGTGGAGAGTGACAGCAACCAGGACCTTCCTCCACCCCACAGTCTGGGTCTTGGAGGCTGCCAGCAGGGTCAAAGTCACATCCAGGGGAGTAACATAATAAGAGAGGAAGAGTCTGGGTCCCAACACCACAGAGGTTCACATTAGCCATGGGACTTATATACTGAAGCCCTAACCCCTGTTACCTCTAAACATGACATTATTTGGAAATAGGGTTGCTGTGGATGTAATCAATTAAGGTGAGACCACAGTGGAGTAGGGTGAGCCCCGAATCCAATATGACTGGTGCCCTTGTGAGAGATGCAGAGACAGATATACACCCAAAAAACAGTTACCTGATGAGGGAAACAGAGGCTGGGGTGATGCAGTTACAAACCAAGGAACAGCAAGGTTTGCCTGTAACCATCAAAAGCTAACAGAAGCAAGAAAGGATGCTCCCTTATCAGATTCAGAGAGATCCTGACCCTGCTAACACCTTGATTTCAGACTTCTAGCCTCCAGGACTGTGAAACAATACATTCCTGTGGTTTTAAGCCACCTGGTTTGTGGTACTTTCGAACCGTAGCCCCAGGAAACTCATACAGAGCCTTACAAGGATTCTTGCATGAGAGAAAAACAAATTACCTGTGTAAGAATCTTTAACATGGATAGCTCTGGGACCCATAGGCAAACCAAATCCTAACCAACATGGGGCAACTGAAACAAGCATGTGAAGATGTTAGAGAAAGAAAACAACACACAAATAATAATCTTCCATGTTAAACATGGTAAACACCATTCAAGTCCTTGACACACCCCTCTATCATGCCCCAAAGTCATAAATGTGATTGCAAACTTCTACTTCAAAAGAAGAACTGGTAAAAACTGAAAAGGAAAACAGTTGTGCAGGGAAAAAAAAAAAAACAACAGGAGCCTTGTATTTCTCTTTAAGACCAGCTTGTGGCAGATGTGATTCATTCGTTCTGTCCTCCTCTCATCTAAGTTCACTGAAAACCTAACACCAGGCACAGCAACTCCTATCCACTCTGAGCCCGTGTCCAGCAGGAGGCAGGATGAATGGAGAGCGGTCTGAGGACTCCTCTGCAGACTCTCAACCACCACAGCCTGAGTTTTCTCCCCACATCACCTCTTCCATTGTCAGTCAGGTACCAGCTCTCGCCTGTTCTGACACAGCTTATCTCTGCTAATTCTCTTTTCCTCTTGAAACAACACAATTTCAGAATATTACTTGCTATTAGTTGTTGCAAATACTGATACATCTTTTTGTTTTTGAATGGTTCCTTCATCAGCCTTCCCCAATACCACCAAACCAACCCCAGAAGCACTCCCTCCTGACCTCTTTACAGCACCTCTGAGAGTGTCCACCACACTAAACAGCCTCTAGGAGCCATCAGCACCTAAGTGCACACTCTCCAAGTGGCCTCTGCCTGGACACCCAGAGTACTAATCCCACCCACCCTTCCAGGCCATCTCAAATGCTAATCTTCCAGGGAATCAGGTCAGGACATTCCAGATCGGCACCACCTTCCCTACCTTTGAATCCCCAGAGAAACAGAATGTCACAAAGAGGGGAGACACTCCATAATTCAAGCACTTTCATATTACAACTCCAACTAAGACTTACACAGAGTCTGCCCATTGTGGGAATGAAGTAAGAAAAGGAACAGATTGTAGGGCTAGTTCAAATCAGTCCAACCATTAACCTCAGGTATGCCAATGACACCACACTTATGGCAGAAAGCGAAAAACGAAAGAGCCTCTTGATGAAAGTGAAAGAGGAGAGTAAAAAGTTGGCTTTAAACAACATTCAGAAAACTAAGAACATGACATCTGGGTCCCATCACTTAATGGAAAATAGATGGGAAAACAGTGGAAACAGTGACAGACTTTATTTTGGGGGGCTCCAAAATCACTGCAGATGGTGACTTCAGCCATGAAATTAAAAGACACTTGCTCCTTTGAAGAAAAACTATGACCAACCTAGACAATATATTAAAAAGCAGAGATATTACTTTGCCAACAAAGGTCCATCTAGTCAAAGTTATGGTTTTTGTCAGTAGTTATGTATGGATGTAAGAGTTGGACTATAAAGAAAGCTGAGCACCTAAGATTTGATGCTTTTGAACTGTGGTATTGGAGAAGACTCTTGAGAGACCCTTGGACTGCAAGGAGATCCAACCAGTCCATCCTAAAAGAAATCAGTCCTGAATATTCATTGGAAGGACTGATGCTGAAGCTGAAAACTCCAATACTTTGACTACCTGATGCGAAGAACTGACTTATTTGAAAAGACCCTGATTCTGGGAAAGATTGAAGGCAGGAGGAGAAGGGGATAACAGAAGATGACATGGTTGGATGGCATCACCGACTCAATGGACATGAATTTGAGTAACCTGGGAGTTGGTGATGGACAGGGAGGCCTGGCGTGCTGCAGTCCATGGAGTCGCAAAGAGTCGGACACGACTGAACTGAACTAATTGATGACAAGGCTACAACCTTACATAGTCTGAGCTAATACAGCTGGAACAACATTGTGAGACAGGCTGGGACCTGGGATCCTTTAGTGGAACACTTGCACCTGCACAAACGTCTCCTCCAGCAACAGAATACAAAGGAACTCTAAGGGACTAAAACTAACTGCACAGATGCATAAGCCAACTGCCATTTCTGAGATGCTGAGAGGAAAGGCAGGGCACTGCATATGATCTTTACACACAGTGCCTACTAGGAGGTGGGCAGACCATCTAAGCCACGTCTGTGATCCACCCCCACTCTCACTCCATTCAAGGAATTAGTCTACTGTTCTCAGAGTGAACAAAGGCACCTGTTACTTGTTTTTCACTCCCTTGTGCTGCATCAGGAGCTTCAGTAAAGCCTTGCTTGAATTTCTCTTCTGGCCCCTTATCAATTTATATTGATTAAAAAGTTCAAGGTCCCCGGTCAGTAATGTATATTATACATGTATGTTAAATGTACAGTTATGCATATATGTTATAAATCTTGTCTAGACAGAATCAAATTCCAATTAAATGTACTATCAAGACATAACAAATTCAATATTCAGTTTGTGCATGTTAGAATAGAAATCCCCACTTTCAAAAAAAAAAAAAAAAGAAAGAAAAGAAAAATCATGCCCTGAGGAAGTAAACTCATCAAGCATTTGTCCACAAATCATAGGTCTGAGGGGGAAGACATCACAGTCTTCCAGGGGTTAAATGAGACTCCACTCAACACATGATCAGCTTGTAATGGTACCAGAAGTGCTGACTGCATTTTTCTCCAAGAGTCAGGCTGATGAAAAAGCTGAAATTAAATGGCCCTTAGAGCCATGAAGTGCAGACCCAGAACAAGTCACACAGGAAGGTATCAACATCAGAACTGCAGTCAAAAAGATTGACGTCTGAATGGCTGGTAATGGAAACCTAAGTAGCTTTGTGAACAATATAACCTCAGAGAAACATTTTACTGGATGCAAAAGTCACTGAAAACTTCTAGTGCTTTGAAGTTAACACGAGATCTTTTCTAATTCTCTTAGTTGTTCAATTCCAAGATCATTGTTCTTCTTCTTTGCTAAGAGAAAAATAAAGGGAATTCTTAGGCATATAAGATCATAATAAATCCTTATTTTCTGTACAGGGAAGAAAGGAAATTGAAAAGCATGGGTTAACAACAAGACACAACACTATGAAGCCACATGTAGATCTGCCCTGAGGATATAAACAATCATCCCTCCAAGGTAGGCAGAAGTGGAAAGTTTTCTTCCAAGGAATCCCAGACATGATCTGAGTGAAAATCCTGGGAGATGATCATCCTTGGAGATGACCATTGTGACAGAAACACAAGTCTACTGAGTCCCAGGCTGCAGGAGGCAGTAGGGCAGCAGGGCTCAACACTACACTGTGTTCTAAGCTCTACGTGCCCACCACACCTCCAAACTACCTATGGTTAAACCTTATTCAGTTCTGACCACATGGTCAGTAAACTCAGCTGCCCTTTTATTCTACTCATGTTGCCCTTTTCACCTTCTAACTGGGCATGAACATGTCTAAGTGAGAGACAAAGTTGAGGAAAAAAGTAAACATCCAATCTGTTGATTATATTCAATATCTACTACCAGTTTTAGTAAGAAAGGAGACTTAATCAGGCCAATGGGTGGTCAGTGAGGTGGGTCTTATAACAAATACCAGGTATTTGAAAAGCCTCTCAGAATTCAAAATCAAGTTCAGACTCTTCTCCTCCCCAAATCTGGTCTTCTTATATCATTCTGTATTTCAATGAATCCAGAGATTTTGCAGCCCCCAAAACCCAAAGCAGCCTGAGATCTACCTCTCCCCTTCCACCTCCATACCAAACTAAAGACTTGCCTTGCTGCTGCTGCTGCTAAGCGGCTCAGTCGTGTCCGACTCTGTGTGACCCCAGAGACGCCAGCCCACCAGGCTCCCCCATCCCTGGGATTCTCCAGGCAAGAACACTGGAGTGGGTTGCCATTTCCTTCTCCAATGCATTAAAGTGAAAAGTGAAAGTGAAGTCGCTCAGTCGTGTCTGACTCCTAGCGACCCCATGGACTGCAGCCTACCAGGCTCTTCCATCCATGGGATTTGCCAGGCAAGAGTACTAGAGTGGGTTGCCATTGCCTTCTCCAGACTTGCCTTGAGTAGCTCTCAAATCTGACCAAGTCTCTATTTCACCCTAAATCAAACCACATCTTCCTGTCCCTGGACCATGTATTGCATTAGGCTCCTGATGCATCTCCCCTGCCTCTGCTCTGGATCCCCACCTTACCACACTGCCCCATTCCCCAGGTTGCAGCCAGGCTGAGCTCTGAAATGATAAAAACCTTCATATTTCCTGTAGGGTCTTATACAGTCCCCTCATTGGGACCCCTCATCAGCACTTTCTACTCTGCAGCCTTAGACATTTTTGGTTTCCCAAAAGTATGGATCCCTCTCTTGTGCACTAAAAGCCTGTGTCACATCATCATCCCCAGGAAACCACAAAGCATCAGCGTCCCATCTCCCTCACCCCTACACACGGAATTCTCCAGGTAACTTCCTCAGCCTTCCCGGGAAGCACAAGCTCTAAGACTACACAAATAATTCTGCCAAAGCACCCCATGGCACCTTGGAGTTATCCTTCCAAGGACTAATGACACACAAATATGTCCACAGTGAGTTTCACTATTTGATTCTTTATTAAACCACCCCCACTTGATGAACATAAATTCCAAACAGGAAGAACCTTTCTGCATCTAGCCTGCCTTTAGTCTGCACCAGGCTTCAGGTAGGTACTTAGTTATTTTGTGGAATAAGTGATTGAATGAATGAATAAATTCCATATTTGCACCCCCAAAAAGTCTAGTATAAACCAAGACAGGTTTTCCTCTCAACTAATTTTAGTTTACATATGATCCTGAAATCCTTTATACTTGCTGAAGCACATTTTGGCTTTATGTGCTTTTTTCTGCAACCTGGGCAATGTTTCCAAAATGGTGCTTATTTTCAAGTACACAAGAGTGTACCTTTACTAAAGGTATCTTTACTAAAGATATAGATAGCATGGGCAGCAGCTAAGGCCTAGTGAATCAGAATCTCCAAGGTGTGATCATATAGGTTTAAAAAGCACTCCAGGTGATTCTGATGAACTAGAAAACTAGATTTTTAAAGGATTATAGAAACCATATAGAGAGTGGAAACCATATAGAAACTATATAGTGATCAAAAAGAAAAAAAAAAAAATCACCAGTTACTTCAACCTACCAGGAAGCCATCTGCCACACTAACACCAATCCTTCTCACCATTCTTATTCTCAGCCATTAGTCCCTCCTTTACTGAAAATAATTACTGCTGACAAATCTCTAAATTCCCAGATAAACTTCCTACAAGACATTCTGTGTATTTAAGGAAAAACTTAGGTTTGTTGCCCAAATCAAAGATGCTTCCTTCATCATGACACAAAGCAGCCTGACAAAGTCAACCCTAGAAAATTCAAAGTTCTTGGAAGTTCATTGTATTGCTGAACACACCTACAAAGAAAGGAATTTTAAGCCTCAGACACAATTCAGTAGCAGTTTGGTGTAAAAGAAATAAAAAAACCTACCTGAAAATTTAAGCAAAATTCCCTGAAAACTTTTTGCAGGGCCCCTTTCGTGTTACACTCTTTGGTGCATCACATAATCCATGAAGGAATCAGAGTTAGTGCTTTTCCCACTAAAATCATGCTTAATGGTTATGATGGGTGTGATGGTTGATTTTATGTCAACCTGGCTAAACTACAGTTTCCAGACACTTGCTTACACTCATCTAGTTATTACAGTGAAAGGGTTTTTAATGAGATCAACATTTAAATCAGTACTCTGAGTAAAGCAGATTATCCTCCATAATGTGGGTGGGTCTCATCCACTTAGTCAATGCCCTTCAGAGAAAAAAGACTGACCAACACCAAAAAGGAGGGAATTCTATCTCAAGATCTTCTTCAGTCTAGAGATGCACTTTAGCATAAAGATTCATGATATTGATTTTCTTTCATTTCATGATGGTCAGCAAGACAGTCAAAATAACTTTGTTAACCAAGTAATACAGACTGTTTCTAATTATCTATACGCCCCAAGAGCCCAGCCCAGGAGCCAGACCAGCAGAGTCTCATGAACACCAGGCTGTACAGGGTACACAGTTCCTCTCTTTAGACATCAGGTCCACCAAGTACAATCAGGCTAGTTTGAGATATACAGATGGACAGACATAACAAGGAGAAGACTTCCCTGAGTTGAGACACATACCAAAGCCCAATGTTGCAGGAATGCCTAACCCCAGTCTGCTCCCTCCTCTGCATTTCTAAAGCTTCTAGTGCAGGATGGGCTACCCTGGGCTTCTGTGGGGTCCCAGCCATTTCCTGTAACTGTTGTCTCAGTCAGTCCAGTATTTATTTGATGCCCGTGATGTGTCCAGCATGGACAGGCACTACAAGACACAGTCTGCTGTCACAGAGCTCAGAATACTCCCAGGGAGTCAACATCACCCCACCTGACAGGATGCTGGGAGGTGTGAGACTGGCCATGCACATATATGGAAGCCCTAGATCAGAGTGAACAGAAGTGCTGGGAGAGGGTCATGGGGCTGCTGCAGGCTCAGCAGCATTTGGTTAAATCAAGGACAGAAGAGAAGGCAACACAGAGGGGCTCAGCAGAGTGAGCCAATCTCCCAAAGTGGGGGTGAACGTGACAGGTCACATGTGACCTGTCTCATTCAGAGACAACCCCTCCCCTGACCCAACCAGAGCAAGGGTCGTATGCTGGGAAACACGAGCTTAAAATTTTGATTCTGCAAGAAACAGGGAATTAAAACTTAAGGAGAAATTGCACATACCTGAAAGTACTAAGAAGACAATAATGTAATAATGTAACAAAGAAACTTTGGACAGAATCCTAGTTCTGTCATTTGATATTAACACAAACTGTATGAGGATAGGTGAGCTATTTCACCTGATACAGGAACCTGTTTCCTTATCTGTAAAGTCGGGACACTAAAGCTTATCCCATTCAATTGTGGTCAGGATGAAATGAGTGAGTGAATGAAAGTCACTCAGTCGTGTCCGACTCTTTGCAACCCCATGAACTGTAGCCCACCAGACTCCTCTGTCCATGGGATTTTCCAGGCAAGAATACTGGAGTGGGTTGCCATTCCCTTCTCCAGGGCATCTTCCCAACCCATGGATCGAACCTGGGTCTCCTGCTTTGTAGGCAGATTCTTTACAGTCTGAGCCACCAGGGAACACAAGGATGAAATGAGATGATGTGTAAAGGCTTCAGGAGATCTCGGACCACACAGCGAGCCCTGGCAGCAGCAATTGAAGACAGAGGCTGTGTCATCAGCATTAACAAAACCATAGCAGAACAGCACATGTGTGAAGCTTCCATCTGAACAGGCTACCGTGTCACTGAGGACATCACTGTGGTCCAAGGATATTCCTAAGTATCTTATTTCAAGATGTGAAATCTTCATAAAAGAAATTCTATTGAATACACTGACCACCTCTTACCAGCATTGCTAGAAGCTCCCATCAGAAAGAATGATACACTCAGGGAACAAGAACTGACTGTGTATGACTGATCTATTTTATGGGTAATAGTTTTTTTTTAATATATAAATTTATTTTAATTGGAGGCTAATAACTTTACAATATTGTATTGGTTTTGCCATACATCAACATGAATCTGCCACAGGTGTACACATGTTCCCCATCCTGAACCCCCCTCCCACCTCCCTCCCCGTACCATACCTCTGGGTCATCCCAGTGCACCAGCCCCAAGCATCCTGTATCCTGCATCAAACCTAGACTGACGATTGTTTAATATATATTATACATGTTTCAATGCCATTCTCCCAAATCATCCCACCCTCGCCCTCTCCCACAGACTCCAAAAGACTGTTCAATACATCTCTGTCTCTTTTGCTATCTTGCATACAGGGTTATCATTAATATCTCTCTAAATTCTATATATATGTGTTAGTATACTGTAAACTACCACACAATTGCACTCATCTCACATGCTAGTAAAGTAATGCTCAAAATTCTCCAAGCCAGGCTTCAGCAATATGTGAACTGTGAAATTCCTGATGTTCAAGCTAGTTTTAGAAAAGGCAGAGGAACCAGAGATCAAATTGCCAACATCCGTTGGATCATGGAAAAAAGCAAGAGAGTTCCAGAAAAACATCTAATTCTGCTTTATTGACTATGCCAAAGCCTTTGACTGTGTGGAGCACAATAAACTGTGGAAAATTCTGAAAGAGATGGGAATACCAGACCACCTGACCTGCCTCTTGAGAAATTTGTATGCAGGTCAGGAAGCAACAGTTAGAACTGGACATGGAACAACAGACTGGTTCCAAATAGGAAAAGGAGTACGTCAAGGCTGTATATTGTCACCCTGCTTATTTAACTTATATGCAGAGTACATCATGAGAAATGCTGGACTGGAAGAAACACAAGCTGGAATCAAGATTGCCAGGAGAAAGATCAATAACCTCAGATATGCAGATGACATCACCCTTAGGGCAGAAAGTGAAGAGGAACTAAAAAGCCTCTTGATGAAAGTGAAAGTAGAGAGTGAAAAAGCTGGCTTAAAGCTCAACATTCAGAAAACGAAGATCATGGCATCCAGTCCCATCACTTCATGGGAAATAGATGGGGAAACAGAGGAAACAGTGTCAGACTTTATTTTTCTGGGCTCCAAAATCACTGCAGATGGTGACTGCAGCCATGAAATTAAAAGACGCTTACTCCTTGGAAGGAAAGTTATAACCAACCTAGATAGCATATTCAAAAGCAGAGACATTACTCTGCCAACAAAGGTTCGTCTAGTCAAGGCTATGGTTTTTCCTGTGGTCATGTATGGATGTGAGAGTTGGACTGTGAAGAAGGCTGAGCACCGAAGAATTGATGCTTTTGAACTGTGGTGTTGGAGAAGACTCTTGAGAGTCCCTTGGACTGCAAGGAGATCCATCCAGTCCATTCTAAAGGAGATCAGCCCTGGGATTTCTTTGGAAGGAATGATGCTAAAGCTGAAACTCCAGTACTTTGGCCACCTCATGCGAAGAGTTGACTCATTGGAAAAGACTCTGATGCTGGGAGGGATTGGGGGCAAGAGGAGAAGGGGATGACAGAGGATGAGATGGCTGGATGGCATCACTGACTCAATGGACGTGAGGCTGGGTGAACTCCGGGAGTTGGTGATGGACAGGGAGGCCTGGCGTGCTGTGATTTATGGGGTCGCAAAGAGTCGGACACGACTAAGTGACTGATCTGATCTGATCTGATTGGTGTTTTTCTTTCTGGCTTACTTCACTCTGTATAATAGGCTCCAGTTTCATCCACCTCATTAGAACTGATTCAAATAGCATAAAAAATGCATCATTAAAAAATTCAGCTTTTATGGTAAGACTCCAAAATAAAATACAATCACACCCTGAGATATCTAACTTTACTGGAGATATATTACTGTCCCATCCATCATTGTGGAAAAGTAGGAAAATAAAGTCCAGACACTCAAGCTTGTGCCCAGGCTGCCTCACAGAACCAATTTATCTTCATTTTAGACAGAAACACTTCAGTGCCTATTGTGTGCCAGGCCCTGTCTTGGTGATGTAAATTATTTGTCACTGACTATTTAGGGACAGTTAGTTAAAAAAAAGGATACCGTGGGTATGGTGGAAATCACAAGTTTGCGAGGAAGAGGGGAGTAGAGAAAGGCTTAGACAGTAGGTAAAAAAAAGGACAGGGACAAAAAGGCAGAGATCAGAAAACAACAAGAAAGCACCTGTGGAGGAAAGAACCCATTTTTAAACATAGAAAACTAAGTGAAGCTGAGGCTATTCTCCTGACCAAGGAGCAGGTAGGTTTCAGCAAGTTCCTCCCTTCCTGGCCCCAAGAGGAATCTAGTCACCCCAGGACTGAGCACAGTCACTGCCTAGTCGTTCCAGATAGCACAGGAGATGCACTTTGCTTCTCTTGTTATTAGGCATTTTAATCCTACTGCAGACATCACTCATACATCATCAGCCCTGTGTCACTGCTATTTACACCCCTAAATGAGCAGTGGGATTATAATGTTTGCAACAGACTACCTAAGAAGAGAGGGGAGTACATACGATATTTTGGAATGACTGCCAGCTTTGGCACTGAGAGAGTTAAATAGCATCAAACCAAAACACAGTGACACCACATAAAAGGAAGCAATTTACAAAAATTCACCTACAACTAAAGAAAGTTATTTGTCACCAAACCTTGATTCTTCGGATGCTGACAACGGCCTCTGACACCTTCTCAATGGCCATGGGGAAGTAGAGGATGCTCGTAAACCGCAGAGCCTCGAACAGCATCACCACCACAAATACTTGGCTGGCTGTGATCAGGTTGTCAAGGATATCATTGGCCATGAAGGTGACAAAAATCATGATTTTGCTTACAGCGAAAAATAATGCCAAATGCATGCCCCTAAAGAAGGAACTTCTCAGAATCTTGAAAATTTCCTTCCTGGAAAACAAAGTAGGACATAGTATTTAAAACAAGCATCAACATCAAAGACACGGATTCAAGTTCCCTGTGTGAGTGGACACAGATTAAGATAAACTATCCCTCATATCATGGAAACACTACACAGTGCCTACCCTATCAGGTCTGCCCTGATCCAAGGACCACACACTTCATCACCACTTCACTCTCCCACCTAAAAAGAGGCTTAGTGCCACTCTTTTAGACATTGTGAGTCAAGCAAACCGAGTTTGAACATTCATTCAAGCGTTCATAACTACAATCCTGTGCCAGGCTCCTCACTGACGACAGGAAGACACAGCCTGCCCCCTCCAGGAGCTTACGAACTATTGGGGGAAGAGAAAAAGACACTCCAAAATTGTAAGACACCAAGACATTAGACAGAGGAAATCAGCACAGCCCCCATGAGGTACAGAGCAAAGGCATGTAACCCAGAGCAGAGGAGACAGGGTAAGTCACATGGACGTGGATCTACCCTGAGAAAATAAGCTGGAGTCAGTCAGAGCTGACGGAGGCCAAAGAAAAAGGAAGATGAGAGTGTATCCCCAGCAGAGAGAGGGGCCCCAACAGAGGTGCAAAATGAGAGGTGACAGGGAGCTGCCAGAGATTCCCAGCACCCGGTGCTGGAATATAAACACTCCTCAGAAAGACCATGGGGTCGCTAAGAGTCGGACAAGACTGAGCAACTTCACTTTCACTTTTCACTTTCATGCATTGGAGAAGGAAATGGCAACCCACTCCAGTGTTCTTGCCTGGAGAATTCCAGGGACAGAGGAGCCTAGTGGGCTGCCATCTATGGGGTTGCACAGAGTTGGACACGACTGAAGTGACTTAGCAGCAGCAGCAGCAGACAGTTAAATGAAAGACAGGGAAAACATCTACAAACACAAAGCAAAGCCTCCCCACCACAGCCAAAATAGCACTTTTATGGCTCCGTTTGGAATGAAGAATACTGATCCTTAAAGTTTGGCCAGATATATGTATATCCAGTCTTTACAATCTCCCCATTTGTGCTCCGTCAACAAAAATTCTAGTTTTAGTTTAAATATCACCTTCTCGGATACTAACATTGTACAGTCATTGCTTATTTGGAATTTGTGGTATAAAGAAATTTTTGGAATTGCATTTCTATATAAGAGCATATATATATATATATATATATATATATATATATATATATATATATATTCAATTAAATTTAAATTAAAAAAAAAAAGAAAGAAGAAGAGCAGATTAGATGGTTGTCTCCACTATTCCACTTAACCCTCTTGCCATATGCGAGGGGTGGGTAGTATTTAAGTTCCCTTTCATATAAAACTTGGTAAGATTTCTAAATTCATTCTGTAAAAACAGTAAATAAACAAAAATATGGTGAGATATATACAAAAACTTACCTTCTCAAACGGGTAATAAGATCTATAAATGACTTTTCCCAAGCATACATTTTTATTGTTCTGATGCCAGTTATAATTTCACTTATGGTCTGGATCCTGTTGTCTGTGAGAGCTGCGGTCTTACTCCTGGGGGGACAGACGTGAGAGATGAAATTTAGTGATCACAACCCAACATCCCATAGCAGCATCAGGGAGCACAAGGAAGGACCAGGGATCAATGATTCCCTACAGCTCTTTTGTGATAACAACACAGGCAGGTCTTACTCAAAGTGCAAATGGAGACAAAGAAACTAGGAAGTCAACCTTTCAGCCTAATTCGGGGAGTAACTTGGAGAACTTGCAGAATCTGATAAGAAGACCTGAAATGAATCAGATACAAACCCTCTGCCCAAGGGCGTCCTCATGGTTGGGCAGGGAAGGCAAAAAGGAATCTACCAGGAAGATAGTGTCTGTGCTGTAATAAAAAAGGAGTAAAGTGCTGGGGAGCAGATAAGATGGGGCTATTAAATTCACTGGGAAAAGAGAGCAAGTAAAGCTTCAGAGACCTCATAGCACTGGAACAGGGCCCCAAAGGATAAGGAACATCAGTCCATAACAAAGAGAAGAAAGGAAATTCCTAATAGAGAAAAATACCACACATAAAGGCACATGCAGACATTTATATAAAATAACTCAACTAGCTTCATACAGCACATCATCTCCCTCATCAACATCACCTGACAACACGGACAATAACCCACTTCCAACCCTCTGGGACCAGCTTCAAGTCTAACTCATCACCATTAAGCCCTTCATCACTAGTGATTTTTCTATTACATATGCTGCTGGGACTGTGGGGCTTTATAAAGATAATATTTAATTAAGATCAGCCTTGCCGTTGGGGTGCTTATAACTTAATGAAAACACTGAATTAAAAACAAGACAAGAACACACATTTTTAAAAATGTTGTAACACAAGCATAACAAAAATATATGTAGCTAGAAAAAGGCCTATAAAATTACTACTACTGAATAGTGTTTAAAAAACTTGGACATAGGTAAATTCTGCTTAAGGACACTCTACATATCCAGGTATAGCACCTTAGAAGTTAGCTGTGAGGAAAGAGCAAATGCCATCACCTTTTCTGCTTTGACATCAGTTGTCAGTTTAAGGCTGGAGCATCCACTGGCTAAGCCAGAAGGGTCTAAACCACACACACATCACCTATTTTTTAAACCAGTGTTTCTTACCAGAGTGATGAAAACAACTTCCAAATGCAGCTTTGCAAAAGCAGAATAACAACAAGAATTGCCATCCCAGCAAGACATGACATTCCTATTTCCATCCAGAGCAGGGTGGTCACGATGATAGCCTGCAGTGGTCCCACCCACAGATAGTGCAAGAACACTGTTACCTTAAAAGAGAAAGACAAGTCTTCTTAGAATGATATAAAGGCAAAAATTATTATGTACACAGTGTAGAAACAATCTGCTCTGAAGGAACAGGCATGGACCTACACAGAAATGATCTCAGTGGGTTTTTAAACCTCCTAAAGCAGAAACCCAAGCATCCACCAGATGATGTGTTCTGGGGCATCAAAGGGTCAACCTAAGGGACGTCCAGGGAGAACCCGACCAGCAGCACTGAAGAAAGATGTTGATTTTTGTCTACACCACAGATGAGCTCAGGGCATCCCCAAAATCTCTATGTGCCAATGTTTAGCCCCCATCTCTCCCCAGCATCCCAGGAAAGCTTATTTTATGGCATGCACCATGCTCTTCAGTAACTACTTGTGTATTTACCTCCCTGACAGGCTGTGGCTTCTCCAAGGAAGAAACTAAATCTTTTTTCAGCCCTAAAAGTAAGTAGGAACCTTACTTCATGTTTCATGAATGAATAACTGAAAGAGAAGTGGTCTAGTACAAAAAAAGATCTGACCAATAGTAATAATGCCCTGGGTAATGCAATCTATTCGTAAGTGTATAAAAGACTGTGGTGGGGGGACAGCAAGGAGTAGGTGGTGTCTGTCTGGGGACCAGCCACTTGGCATAGTCCTTGAAGGCTCCTTATGCAGCAGGCACTGAAGAGGGCATATGGGAAAGAACAATCCCAGCCCACCAAGCCTTAGTCATCCAGAAGAAGAGGAAGACTGTTCAGCAACACTCACACCAGGTGTCAAGAAGTGCCACTTCAGGAGAATCCCCAGGGACACTAACCAATCTGGACAAGAACACTGCTGCTTACTTATTATTGTCATTATGCTGTAGGTAACCTCAGAAAAAACAAAATTCTCATCCACAAGACAATATACATTATTACATCTAAGTTGCACACAGAAGAAATGAGAGTTGGATTAAGAGAACTCTTGACTTATGTCCACAACAGAACGCTGGCTGACACCAAACCTGGACACCTGGCATCCCAATAAGCTGAATCCAGTAAGGATGGGAAATGGAAGAGGATCCCTCAGGGGAAGCTTACCTGATCAAACTTGTTCACATCATTGGACAGAAGATTGACTATCTGGCCTGTGGTGGTCTTCCCCATGGCTGAGCTACTCAGGCGAAGGGCCTGAAATAAGAAAAAGAAACAGCAAACTGGATTTCTACAGTGATACCAAGTCACTCTTAGAACATAACAAAATGAAGCATATTTCCCTGGGGTCTTATGTGGTGTCAGGATGAGCAGGATGGCCCCTGAGAGCAGGGCTCTAGGGGCACTTGTCCATTCTTCCTCTCCTCAATGTGGCAACAGCCCCGTCCACAAGGACAGCAAAGGGAGGAATAGGAGATAGAAGCAAAATACCCCATCCTGCTTCTCAATGAACGTGGACCTACTCGAAGTGTAAAGTGTGTAGCTTTAGACTTAGGAGCCAACTAAAGCAAGTTCAGTTCAGTTCAGTAAAATCGCTCAGTTGTGTCCAATTCTTTGTGACCCCATGAACTTCAGCAGACCAGGCTTCCCTGTCCATCACCAACTCCCGGAGTTTTGCTCAAACTCATATCCATCAAGTTGGTGATGCCAACCAGTCATCTCATCCTCTGTTATCCCCTTCTCCTCCTGCCTTCAATCTTTCCCAGAATAAGGGTCTTTTCCAATGAGTAGGTTCTTTGCATCAGATGGCCAAAGTATTGGAGTTTCGGCTTCAGCATCAGTCCTTCCAATGAATATTCAGAACTGATCTCCTTTAGGATGGACTGGTTGGATCTCCTTGCAGTCCAAGTGACTCTCAAGAGTTTTCTCCAACACCACAGTTCAAAAGAATCTATTCTTCAGTGCTCAGCTTTCTTTACAGTACAACTCTCACATCCATACATGACCACTGGAAAAACCATAGCTTTGACTTTACTCAACTAAAGTAAAGTTGAGCCCAATTAGAAGAGAGTGTTGAGGTCACTTGAAGGAAAGACATTAGGGGACTTGAACTATAAATATGGAATCAGCCATTAATTCCAAATATGACATCATTCCACATACTTTGGTCTTAGTTCCCTCATTCTGAAGTGAGAACAATGTTCAAAACACTACTCCTGTGAGGAATCTGTGTTCTTAATGTTGGTCTGCTGAATTTACAAATATACAGCCTAAGTTGTACAATCCCTTTATTTGGTTAAAAAAAATTTATGAAAAATGTCCTAAAGATCTGAGAAACTTGAACAGACCACCTTGAGCTGTTTCAACAGACTATCAACTGGAGCCATGGATCCAAACAAAATGTCATATTTCATAAAAACTTGTCATTTACTCCTCACATTAAACATAAAAGTCACTGATGAAGTGGAAATGTAAAATGATGCAGCCATGATGGAAGAGACTATGGCAGTTCCTCAAGATATTAAACATAAAATTAGTATATAGTACACCAATTCTACTTCTGGAAATACACTCAAAAAAGCTGAATGCATGGACTTAAATAGATATTTGTACACTCGTGTTCATAGCAGCATTACTCACAATAGTCACAAGGTAGAAACAACCCAAATGTCCATTACAGATGATTCAATACAGAGAATGTTGTATAGATCTATAATGGAATAGTATTCAGCCTTAAACAGGAGTTAAACACCTGCTCCAACATGGGTGAAACTTGAAGACATTGTTCTATATGACATAAGCCAAATGACAAACATTGCATGATTCCACTTACATGAAGTACCTAAAATAGTCAAATTCATAGAGAAAAGAAGTAGAATGGTGATGGCTGAGGGGAGGGTGGGGAGTTAGTGTTTAATGAGTGCAGAGGTTCACTTTCGGAAGAGGAAAAAGTTCACATAGCAGTGATGGCTACACAACAATGTGAATATACTTAATGTCACTAAACGGTGCACTTAAAGAGTTAAAATGGTGAATTTTATATTGCATGCATTTTACCACAATTTTTAAAAAATCAATGATCAAAAGCCAAAAGTAATTTTTCCAAAATTGTGGAAAGGTAAATAAGTGACAAGTCATTTTTATATGTGATACACCTCCATGAAATCATTCAAAATTACAAACCATGGCTCTGAGCTTAGTAGCCATCCCATTTCTAACACCCAACCTGATTTCTTCCCAGGACCAGAGATCAAGAGGTAGAGCCTGAACTTGAACTACAAGCATTCAGAGGGGCCTTTCAGAGCTGCTTGGCATCATCAGCTTTTGCCCTAAGGAATCAGCGCACCTGTAACCTGTAAAGGAGTATCTTATTTCTTCATCTCAGAAGCATTCTAGATGTAAGATTGTGCACAAAGAACCTGTTCTTTCCCATGTTTCTGAAATTTCAGGTTATGTCTATGGTTTAATCTCAACAATGCCTGACTTAGTAAAAGGACAATTTTCTTAGCCTAATCAAACCAGCAAATTAATGGTTTTGAGAGATGTTTATATTCATCTAGTTAAACATTCCAGATCAGATCAAGTTTCCCAAAGGCAATGTTCCAAATGTTTATCTTCCAATGTAAGAGAAAGGAAGACAGGTGGATAATGACTCATCTCTGCAGCAGAGAGAGAGCTTTAACTGAACCATCACCTCAAACCTAACTTAAGATTTTCACATTGCAGTTCCAGAGAAATTTCCTTTCTCTGTGTTTATGAGAGCTAAGCATTATCTGAAAGACAAACGTCTAGCTAAATTGTGTGAAAATCTGAGTATTCATTTCCTAAATGGTAAAAGGTACAATAAAATAACAAATCAGATCAGACCAGATCAGATCAGTTGCTCAGTCATGTCTGACTCATTGAGACCCCATGAATTGCAGCACGCCAGTCCTCCCTGTCCATCACCAACACCCAGAGTTCACTGAAACTCACGTCCATTGGGTCAGTGATGCCATCCAGCCATCTCATCCTCTGTTGTTCCCTTCTCCTCTTGCCCCCAATCCCTCCCAGCATCAGAGTCTTTTCCAATGAGTCAACTCTTCGCATGAGGTGGCCAAAGTACTGGAGTTTCAGCTTTAGCATCATTCCTTCCAAAGAAATCCCAGGGCTGATCTCCTTCCGAATGGACTGGTTGGATCTCCTTGCAGTCCAAGGGACTCTCAAGGGTCTTCTCCAACACCACAGTTCAAAAGCATCAATTCTTCGGTGCTCAGTCTTCTTCACATTCCAACTCTCACATCCATACATGACCACAGGAAAAACCATAGCCTTGACTAGACGAACCTTTGTTGGCAGACTAATGTCTCTGCTTTTGAATATGCTATCTAGGTTGGACATAACTTTCCTTCCAAGGAGTAAGTGTCTTTTAATTTCATGGCTGCAGTCACCATCTGCAGTGATTTTGGAGCCCAGAAAAATAAAGTCTGACACTGTTTCCACTGTTTCCTCATCTATTTGCCATGAAGTGGTGGGACCAGATGCTATGATCTTCGTTTTCTGAATGTTGAGCTTTAAGCCAACTTTTTCACTCTCCACTTTCACTTTCATCAAGAGGCTTTTGAGTTCCTCTTCATTTTCTGCCATAAGGGTGGTGTCATCTGCATATCTGAGGTTATTGATATTTCTCCTGGCAATCTTGATTCCAGCTTGTGTTTCTTCCAGTCCAGAGTTTCTCATGATGTACTCTGCATAGAAGTTAAATAAACAGGGTGACAATATACAGCCTTGATGTACTCCTTTTCCTATTTGGAACCAGTCTGTTGTTCCATGTCCAGTTCTAACTGTTGCTTCCTGACCTGCATACAGATTTCTCAAGAGGCAGATCAGATGGTCTGGTATTCCCATCTCTTTCAGAATTTTCCACAGTTTATTGTGCTCCACACAGTCAAAGGCTTTGGCATAGTCAATAAAGCAGAATTAGATGTTTTTCTGGAACTCTCTTGCTTTTTTCCATGATCCAGTGGATGTTGGCAATTTGATCTCTGGTTCCTCTGCCTTTTCTAAAACCAGCTTGAACATCTGGAAGTTCACAGTTCACATATTGCTGAAGCCTGGCTTGGAGAATTTTGAGCATTACTTTACTAGCGTGTGAGATGAGTGCAATTGTGTGGTAGTTTGAGCATTCTTTGGCATTGCCTTTCTTTGGGATTGGAATGAAAACTGACCTTTTCCAGTCCTGTGGCCACTGCTGAGTTAAGCTGATGAATGACAAGGAAGATCCCTGACTAGAGTGTAGGAGTACCTCTGCCATTTCCACATCACCCAAGAGGAAACTGGCTTAGATACTATAGCCAAATACAGATAGTGAGAAGCCAGGCCCCCAGGTCACACCCCACAAGACTACAAGTCTCTGCTCAAGGAAAATGAGGAGACATCTCTCACTTCGCTAAGAAAAGTACTTCCAAGAAACAGATCTAGATAAGTAGGCAAAAGAAGCAATGTTTTCCATTTTAATTGTTTGGTTTTATCATGCTCTTTTGCTATTTATGTGTAGATTATTTCCTACCTTTATTGTATGTTTGCCTTTACTGGTGAGCTTCTACATTTGTAATTTTCTTGTTTCAAGATGTGGCCTTTTCTTTCCCACCTAAAGAAGTTTGTTTAGTGTTTGTTGGAAAGCTGGTCTGGTGGTGCTGAATTCTCTTAGCTTTTGCTTATCTGTAAGACTATTGATTTATGTGTCAAATCTGAATGAGAGCATCATTGGGTAGAATATTCTTGGTTGTAGATTCTTCCCTTTCATCACTTTAAACATGTCATGCCACACCCATCTGGCTTACAATTTCTGCTGAGAAATCAGCTGATAATCTTATGTGAGTTTCCTTGTATATTACTTGTTGCTTTTCTCTGGCTGCATTTTTTCTTGTTCTTTGTTGCTATTTTTTCTTTTTCTTTAATTTTTGTCAATTTTATTATTATGTTTTAGTATATTCCTCCTTGACTTTATCCAGCCCAAGACTCTGTGCTTCTTGGACTTAGGTGATTGTTTCCTTGCCCATGTTAGGGAAATTTTCAGCTATGATCTCTTCAAATATTTTCTCAGGTTCTTTCTCTCTCTCTCTCTTCTCTTGCTGGGAGCCCAAGAATGCAAATGTTGGTGTATTTAATGTTGTTCCTAGGTCTCAGACTATCTTCCTTTCTTTTCATTCTTTTTCCTTCCTTCTATTCCATGGCAGTGATTTCCACCACTCTGTCTCCAACTCACTTTTTTTCTGCCTAACATTCTGCTATTTATTCCTTCTAGTGAATTTTTCAGATTTTGTATTGTTCATCTCTGTTTGTTTTTTAATTATTCTAGCTCTTTGTTAAACGTTTCTTATATTTTCTTTGTCTGTGCCCCCATTCTTTTTCCAACGTCATGGATCACCTTTACTAACATTACTCCGAATTCTTTTTCAAGTAAATTGCCTATCTCTAATTTTCTTAGCTGTTCTTCTTGGGTTTTACTTCTTCATTCATCTGGGACATATTCCTCTGCCATATCATTTGGTCTAATTTTCTGTGATTGTGGTTTTCATTCCACAGGCTGCAGAACTGTACTTGTTGTTTCTGTTGTCTTCCCCCGGTGAATGAAGCTGTCTAAGAACTTCGTTAGACTGGGACTGGTTCTTGTCCACTAGTGTGTGGAGCTGGGTCTTGTTCCTCTTGTGAGCTGGCCATGCCAGTGGGTGTGGTTATTGGGCAACTTTGTGCTCAGGAAGACTTTAAGCTGCCTGTTTGCTGATGGGTAGGGCTGTTAACACTATTGATTATTTAGCCTGTGGTGTTCCAGCACTGGAGCCCACAGGCTGTTGGGTGGGGCTAGGTCTTGGTAAGAAAATGGCGGCTTTAGGGGGTCTCACATCAGTGAGTACTCTCCAGAACTATCACTGCCAGTGTCTTTGTCCCAAACAAGCCACATCCCGCCTCCACAGGAGGCCCTTTAAAACCAGCAAGTAGGTCTGACGCAGGATCTTATGAGGTCACTCCTTTTTCCCAAGAGTCCTAGTGTTTACAAGGCCTTGTGTGCAGTCTTGTGGAATTCCTGCAATCAAACCCCACTGAGCTTCAAAGCCAGATTCTCTGGTATAATTATTTTCCAGTTTGTGGGTTGCCCACCCAGCAGGTATGGGATTTGATTTTATTGTGACTGTGCCCCTCTTACTGTTTTGTTGTGGCTTATTCTTTGTCTTTAGATGTAAGATATCTTTTTTGGTAGTCTCTTTGGGCAGAGGAACCTGGTAGGCTGCAGTCTATGGGGTCGCTAAGAGTCGGACACGACTGAGCGACTTCACGTTCACTTTTCACTTGCATGCATTGGAGAAGGAAATGGCAACCCACTCCAGTGTTCTTGCCTGGAGAATCCCAGGGGCAGCAGAGCCTGGTGCACTGCCGTCTATGGGGTCGCACAGAGTCGGACACGACTGAAGTGACTTAGCACCAGCAGCAGCAGCAGCAGCAGCAGCATTTTTTTGTCAATGATTGTTCAGCAGTTAGCTGTGATTTTGGTGTTTCTGTAATAAGAGGTACTAGTTATCCTATTTCGTCTGTGTGGTGGGAACACTTAAGATCTACTCTCTTATGAAATTTAAAATGTAATATACAGCTAAATGGGTTTTTTTTTTTTTAAGCAAACAGTATAAAGTAAAGAGATATTGAGAATCAAGTTTAAAAAGAGCCCTTTATACTTGACACTGATGTATCTGTAGCAACTCTTTGTAAATACATCTGAAATCCTTACTCCTCTTACACTAGTTGAGACCATAATAAAGTGTTTAGAATAATTTCATGGGATTTCTCAATGTAAGATAACTGAGCACATCAAATCAGGTCTTACCACATGCTAGGTCACAAGGAGAGCCTTGGTAAATTTAAAAAAACTGAAATAATATTAAGCATCTTTTCTGATCCCAATGCTATGAGATTAGAAATAAACTACAAGAAAAACTAGAAAATAAAAACATGTGGCAGCTAAACAATATGCCACTAAACAACAAATGAATAACTGAAGGAAATCAAAGGGGAAATTAAAAAAAAAAAGAGAGAGAGAGACAAATGAAAACAAAAGCACAATGGTCCAAAATGTATGGGATGCAACAAAAGCAGTTCTAAGAGGGAAGTTTATAGGAATACAATCTTACCTCAAGAAACAAGAAAAATCTCAAATAAGCAATCTAATCTTACACCTAAAACAACTAGAGAAAAAAAGAATAAACAAAACCTAAAGTTAGTAGAAGGAAAGAAATCATAAAGATCAGAGCACAAATAAATGAAATAGAGGCAAAGAAAATAATCACAAACATCAATGAAACCAAAAGCTGGTTCTTTGAAAAAACAGACAAAGTTGATAAACTTTTAGCTAGACTCATCAAAAAAGGAGGACTCAAATGAATAAAATTGGAAACGAAAAAGAAGAAGTTATAGCTGACACCACAGAAATACAAAGAATCGTAAGAGAACTAAAAACAACTGTATGCTAATAAAATGGACAACCTGGAAGAAAGGGACACTTTTTTTGAAAGGTACAGTCTCTCAAGACTGAACCAGGAATAGAAAAAGAAAATATTAAGAGACCACTCACAACACTAAATTTGTGATTTAAGCCCCCCCCCCTCCACCCCAAATATAAAAGTCTGGGACCTGATGGGTTCACAGGTAAATTCTAGCAATTCAGAGAAGAGTTAACACCTATTTTTTGGATTGCAGAGGAAGGAAAACCTTCAAACTCATTCTATAATGTATCACCCTGATACCAAAATGAAACAAAGATATCACAAAAAAAGAAAATTATAGGCCAATATCATTGATGAACATAGATGTAAAAATCCTCAACACTAGCAATACAAATCCAACAACACTTCAAAAAATACATTAAAAAAATCATACACCATGATCTTAAACCATGAGACCATACACTATGAGAAATCTGTATGCAGGTCAAGAAGCAACAGTTAGAACTGGACATGGAACAACAGACTGGTTCCAAATCAGGAAAGGAGGACGTCAAGGTTGTATATCGTCACCCTACTTATTCAACTTATATGCAGAGTACATCATGCAAAATGCTGGGCTGGATGAAGCACAAGCTGGAATCAAGATTTCTGGGAGAAATATCAATAATCTCAGATATGCAGATAATACCACCCTTATGACTGAAAGCAAAGAAGAACTAAAGAGCCTCTTGATGAAAGTGAAACAGAAGAGTGAAAATGTTGGCTTAAAACTAAACATTCAGAAAACTAAAATCATGGCATCTGGTCCCATCACTTCATGGCAAACAGATGGGGAAACAACAGAAACAGTGAGAGACTTTATTTATTTGGGCTCCAAAATCACTGCAGATGGTGTGCAGCCATGAAATTAAAAGATGTGTGCTCCTTGGAAGAAAAGCTATGACCAACGTAGACAGCATATTAAAAGCAGAAATATTACTTTGCCAACAAAGGTCCATCTGGTCAATGATGTTTCCAGTAGTCATGTATGGATGTGAGAGTTGGACTATAAAGAAAGCTATTGCTGAAGAATTGATGCTTTTGAACTGTGGTGTTGGAGAAGACTCTTGAGAGTCCCTTGGACTGCAAGGAAACCCAACAAGTCCATCCTAAAGGAAATCAGTCCTGAATATTCATTGGAAGGACTGATGCTAAAGCTGAAACTCCAATACTTTGGCCACTTGATGCGAAGAACCCACTCATTTGAAAAGACCCTGATGCTGTGAAAGATTGAAGGCAGGAGGAGAAGGGGATGACAAAGGGTGAGATGTTTGGATGGCATCACTGCTTCAATGGACATGAGTTTGAGTAACCTCTGGGAGTTGGTAAAGGACAGGGAAGCCTGGAATGCTTCAGTCTATGGGGTCAAAAGAGCTGGATACTACTAAGTGACTATACTGTCTAAACACCATGGTCAAGTAAGATTCAAACCAGTGATGCACGGATTTTTCAATATCCACAAATCAACATGATGCACCACATCAACGAATTGAAGACTCAAACAGCATATGATCATCTTTATAGATGTAGAAAAAGCTTTTGACAATTTCAGCATCCATTTATGATTAAAGAATAAAACTCGCCAGAAAGTGGGCATAGAGGAGAGATATCTCAACATAATAAAGGCTGTATATCACAAACTTACAGCTAACATCACACTCAACAGTGAAAAGCTGAAAGCATTTCCTCTAAAATCAGGAACAAGACAAGGATTTCCACTCTCATCACTATCATTCAACACAGTAATTGGAAGTCATAGTAATCGGAGAAGAAAAAGAAGTAAAAGGAATCCAGATAGGAAAAGAAGTTAAATGGTCGCTATTTGCAGATGACATGATACTATACATAGAAGATCCTAAGCATGCTATCAAAAACTACTAGAACTACCAATGAATTTGGTTAAGTTGAAGGTTACAAAATTAATACATAGAAATCTGTTGCATTTCTATACACTAACAATGAAAGATATGAAACAAATTCAAGAAACAATTCCATTTACCATCACATCAAAAAGAATAAAATACCTAGGAATAAACATACCAAAGGAGATAAAAAGACCTGTACTCTGAAAACTATAATTTGCTGATGAAAGAAATCAAATAAGATACAAACAGATAGAAAGACATATCATGGTTGTGCACTGGAAGAATCAAGGTTGTCAAAATGACTATACTACCCAAGGCAATCTACAGATGCAATGCAATCCCTTTGAAATTACTAATGGCATTTTTCATAGAACTAGAACAAAAAATATCAAAATTTGTATGGAGATACAAAAGACCTTGAATAGCCAAAGTAACCTTGAGAAAGAAAAATGGAACTGGAGGAAACAGGCTCCCTGACTTCAGACTATACTAAAAAGTTACAGTCTTCAAAACAGTATGGTGCTGGCATAAAAACAGAAATATTGATTGATGGAAAAGGATAGAAAACCCAGAAATAAGCCCATGCACCAGTGATTAATTAATCTATGATAAAGGAGGCAAGACTACAAAAGTTTGGAAAGACAGTCTCTTGAAAAAATGGTCCTGGGAAAACTGGACAGCTATATGAAAAGAAAAAAACAAGTTAAATCATTCTTTAACACCATACATAAAAATAACCTCAAAATAGACTGAAGACTTTCTTCTTAGAGGAAAGCATAAGCCGAATAGTCTCTGACATAAATTGCAGTAGTATCTTTTTCAATCTGTCTCCCAGAATAATGGAAATAAAAATAAACAATGGGACCAACTTAAACTCAACAGCTTTTGTAAATCAAAGGAAACAAACAAAGCAAAAAGACAATCCACAGATTGGGAGAAAATTTGCAAATGATGTGACCAATAAGAGATTAGTCTTCAAAATCTACAAACAGCTCATGATGCTCAACAGCATCAAAACAAACAACCCAATCAAAAAATGGGCAGAAGAAATAAGCAGACATTTCTCCAAATAAGACATACAGATAGACAAGAGGCACATGAAAAGATGTTCAATGCTGCCAATTATTGGAGAAATGCAAATCAAAACTGTAATGAGGTATCACCTTACACCAGGCAGAATAGCTATCATCAAAAAATCCACAAACAATACATGCTGGAGAGGGTGTAGAGAGAAGGGAACTCTTCTACATCATTGGTGGGAATGTTAATTGGTTCAGCCACTATGGAGAAAAGTATGGAGTTTCCATAAAAAAACTAAAAATATAGCTACCATATGACCCTTCAATACCATTCCTGAGCATATATCTAGAGAAAAACATGATCTGAAAGAATACATGAATCCCAATGTTCATTGCAGCACTGTTTACAATAGCCAAGACATGCAAGCAACCTAAATGCCCATTGAAAGAGGAATGGATAAAGATGTGGAACACATATATAATGGAATATTACTCAGTAATTAAAAATAATGAAATAATGCTATTTGCAGCAACATGGATGGACCTAGAGGGCATCATACTAAGTGAAGTCAGTCAAATAGAGAAGGAGAAATATGTTAAGACATCCCTTATATGTGGAATCTAAAAAAATGATACAAAGGAACGTACTTGCAAAACAGAAAGAGACTCACAGACTTAGAGAATGAACTTATGGTTGCCAGGGGGAAGGATGGAGGAAAGAGATAGCAGCAGAGTTTGGGATAGACATGTACACACTGCTATATTCAAAATGGATAACCAGCAAGGACCTACTGAATAGCACATGGAACTCTTCTTAATGTTATGTGGCAGTCTGGATGGGAGAGGAGTTTGGGGGAGAATGGATACATGTATACGCATGGCTGAGTCCCTTTCCTGTTCACCTCAAACTACCATAACATTGTTAATTAGCTATGCTGCTAAGTCACTTCAGTCGTGTCCGACTCTGTGCGACCCCATAGACGGCAGCCCACCAGGCTCCCCCATCCCTGGGATTCTCCAGGCAAGAGTACTGGAGTGGGGTGCCATTGCCTTCTCTGTTTAATTAGCTATACCCCAATACAAAATAAAAAGTTTTTTTTTTAAAGAGGTAAACTTCCAGTTACAAAATAAACAAGTCTGGCAGAGGAAGCGTGTAGCATGGAAAACAGTCAATAATATTTTAATAACTTTGTATGGTAACTAGACTGATCATGGGGATTATTTTGTAATGTATATAAATACAAATCACTATT
Source organism: Bubalus kerabau (assembly GCF_029407905.1). Taxonomy (NCBI): domain Eukaryota; kingdom Metazoa; phylum Chordata; class Mammalia; order Artiodactyla; family Bovidae; genus Bubalus; species Bubalus kerabau. Next base: position 74,850,420 of record NC_073635.1, read on the forward strand.
TTCTGCATCTGGAACTAACAGTGTTTCAGGTCAGTTAAAGTTCAATAAAACTTTTTAACATATGAATAAAAAACCAGGTAGTTATTAAAAGTGCTACACTGCATATTAAAGATAAAAGGAAATATTGTATTAAAAACAGTTTGATCATGGTATCTCCTTCACCAGGTGTATACCTATGGCTGATACATGTTGATGTTTGGCAGAAATCAACAATTCTGTAAAGAAACTATCCTCCCATTAAAACTTAAAAAATTTTTTTAAATAGCTTGAATGAATAGCAAAAAATTCTCTACAGAAGTAATAAAACAATGTAGAATTTCAAGTTTTCTATCAAACACCCTAAGATTTTCTTTAATACCATTAAAAATATTCATATCTATAGAATATAGTGAATGAGTTTGCATTTGTGTGGATTTCATTTACATATTTCTTTAGTTAACACAATTATATTGAATGTAATTAGATGGCTCTGTTAAAATTATTATCATTCTCTTTCTCAAATATACTTTTTGCTTCTTAGTCTAATTTTATAGATCCAATCACTGAAGTTCACCTGTAAATAAAACTTTGATATAAGTGAGGGTTTTAATAAACAACATTAAGAATTTTCCATAAATATCATTATGAGATTTAGGCATGAAAATATTGAAAGTCATTGTGATACTTAATTTTTAATTAGACTTCTTCATTACAATTTAGTGAATACTATGCAATCAGTTCAGTTCAGTTCAGTTGCTCAGTCGTGTCTGACTCTTTGAAACCTCATGAACCACAGTACACCAGGTCTCCCTGTCCATCACCAACTCCCTGAGTCCACCCAAACCCATGTCCATTGAGTCGGTGATGCCATCCAACCATCTCATCCTCTGCGGTCCCCTTCTCCTCCTGCCCTCGATCTTTCCCAGCATCAGGGTCTTTTCAATTGAGTTAGCTCTTCGCATCAGGTGGTCAAAGTATGAACACCTAGGACTGATCTCCTTTAGGATGGACTGGTTGGATCTCCTTGCAGTCCAAGGGACTCTCAAGAGTCTTCTCCAACACCACAGTTCAAAAGCATCAATTCTTCAGTGCTCAGCTTTCTTCACAGTCCAACTCTCACATCCATATATGACCACTAGAAAATCACAGCCTTGACTAGACAGACCTTTGTTGACATAGTAATGTCTCTGCTTTTTAATATGCTGTCTAGATTGGTCATAACCTTCTTTCCAAGGAGTAACCGTCTTTTAATTTCATGGCTGAAATCATCATCTACAGTGATTTTGGAGCCCCCAAAAATAAAGTCAGCCACTGTTTCCACTGTTTCCCCATCTATTTCCCAAAAAGTGATGCTTTTTACTTCTCTTCTTTTCACAGCTATTTGTAAGGCCTCCTCAGACAGCCACTATTATGTAATAGTGGATAAGTTATTAAAGACTGCCCCCACATGATCTCACGAGAAAACTTTTCATTATATTTTGGTGAACTTTGCTTAAACAGCAACAAAATTGGCTTGATGTAATTAACAAGGATCTCTAGTAATGTGTAAATGATGAGAGTTACAAAATTTTTAATTTACAGAGAGCTCTCCCAAAATGTTTCTGATACTTCAGGGAAGGTACATACTTTGGCACCTAGTGACACTTACCTTGCGGTAGATCATATGGCACACGGCTACTCTCAGCCTCATCCCCACGCGCTGCATGTGGTAGAAGTACAAGTGGTGTAGAACGGCCCACATGAGCACGCAGGCGCTCAGCACTGTGGCATAGGCGTAGGCCTCTTGCAAAGTAACAGAATCGGTGGAATCAGAGTTTTCAACATAACTGATTATTTTCCCCAAAAATATGGGCTGAACTACTCTGGTGCCTTCCTAAAAGGGGAAAAAAAAAAAGCCTTAATTAGAAATGCAAGCTCTACAGATTTTCTTAACACAAACTTTTATTATTCACATGTTAAAAAAACATTTTGGCAAAATGCTATATTCAGGGCTAAACTAAAAATATATATATATATGCAGATGCACTATTTTCTATAAGACATGAGACAATAGTTTTAACCTTAAGAATAATTTTACATTCAAAGACAATAAAGCCCTGGCACATTGTGCTTAGCACATTGTGGATGCTCAATAAGTATTATAAGCAGTGCTTTAGAACCCATTTTTCAAAATAGCAAAAGAGCCTTGGTCTAAGATGGATAAGTGAAAAGTGGCAGAAGAAGGTAAGAAATTTGCTTCCATGTGAACAAGCCCCTGTCTCCTGTACTTGCAACATTTTAGCCCAATAGAAAGTCAAGATGGCTCATGTACTGGAGGCATGTTCTTTCCATCACCTTCTGCTTTAAAAGCCTTTATGAACTGAGACATTGGCACAAGCTCAGATCCAGTCTTTACCACCCCAAACTCCACATTTTACTAAAGCAAGACAAGCAGAGACAAGCTGCTGCTGGAGTATCACAAAGAAACCAGGTTTGGGAGGTTCCCAGATTTTCTGCCAAAGGGGACATTGCATCAGTGTATCTCTACCCCTAGAATCTTGGATTATACTTAGAATCAAATATTAAACATGACAGAAGTTAAGCTAGAAAACAGTGTTATCCATGATTTGCCACCAGTCATAAACCTCAGGTGCTAGTTTGGAAGAAATGTTATCAATTATCTATTCCTCAAGGAAAATATTCAAATCCTAAACCAAGACTTAGCAGGTAACCAGGCTTACTTCCTGAGTAAGACTTAGGGAAAGCTATTTTATTTTCCATAATTAAGGCAAATAAACAGCAACACTTGCCTACCCTGCCAAATGGCCACTCTACCCCACAACCTACTTCCTCCCTCTAGTCATCCCTTGAAGGACCACTTCAAAAACCAAACAGTTAACACAAATTGAAGTCACCAAAAATTAACACCTCCACCATGAACACCATTTCCTCCACAGACTTCTCAAAAGAAAAACACCAAGAATTTAGAAATTTTTCAGGAACTCAACTTTGAAACAAGGTTTTCCTTTGAGGGAATCCCTCTTTACTAACACAGATCTGGAAAATGAACAGTGGGTTTGCTTTCATAGCTCTCTTCTGTCTCCTTGAAGATGAGGAACCCACATATAAGAGGAAGGGAAGGAAAATTCAAAACAATAAACAAAACACAACACTAACAAGCATTTTTTTCTCAACCAAATAGTGTGTGATCCAGTTATTTACAGAAAGTTGTCCCCATTCCTCAAATGTGTGTCACATTGAACCTCAACACCCCTGCCTTCCTCTACACACATGCACACACACACTTGCAGAATGCACTACCTGCCTCACCTTCCCTGAATTCATGGAAGTTTTCATCTATTGTAGAGAAGTAAGGGGATGCCATTTAGTTGAATTATGATTAAGATGATCAGATCAGAGTAATTTAATCAATTCTCAAGAACACAAAGACTCACTGTAACATTTCTAGCAAGCCCTATCATTTATTCCAAGAAGCATTAAGAGCTCATGGAAAAGTCCCGAATACAGTAAATTGTAAAATACACTCTAGAGTTTGAAAGTGAAAGTGAAGTCGCTCAGTTGTGTCCAACTCTTAATGACCCCATGGACTACAGCCCACCAGGCCCTCTGTCCATGGGATTTTCCAGGCAAGAGGAATGGAGTGGGGTGCCATTATAGAGTTTACTGAGATGGAAATCTCGAGGCTTACACAGAGAAGTAAGCACATCAAACTGTACACACAGGCAGTCCCAGTTCAGATGTAGTCAAGGGCATTTGAGTGCTACAGACTATAAAACTAGGGCTCTCCACCAGAAGCCAGGCACTAACACCTACCACCTCAAACTTTCCAGAAACCTATGAGTGTCTCTGAGAATCACTGTTACCTGTTACTCAGCTCTCCATTTAAGTCTAACTTTTTATAATTATAGAAAAAAGAAGTAAGAGTAATGTCATCCACCAAAGAGAATACTGATAGATGCAACAAATTTAGGGGAAAAAAATGCAAAATAAAGGCAGGTCACTACCATCTAAACACCTGGAGTTTTCTGCTCAGAGACAGTATTTAACAAGTCAGCAGGGCAAATAGCCTCATTAAGGTATAATGCCAGTTCATGGCCCAGATCTTCCACTCATCTGCCCATTTTTTTCCCATAATAATTATTATTCCTTATTTGCTATTTAAATTTTCAAAAAGATAACAAAGGTTTTTGAACAATAACCATTACAGTAATTTGAAATAATTTGAGGGTAGAGTCATTTGTTATCCTTAAGCACTGCTTTGCCTCCAGCAAGAAGTAGTTATGACAATTTAGAAAAGTGGTGAAGAGCATAAAGTACAAAGAATTTCTACTCAATCATAAGTTCCAACTACTGAAATTGAAAAATAGATTTTATACTCCATATAAAATATGAAAATAAGAAAAATTTCACAGTAATTTCTCTCAACAAAACAGAAAACTAAATAGTCAATAACACAAGGAAACAAAACCCCAAAGTATATAAAGAGAGAATAAGAATACAAGTACTAAATACGATTCTTTAAAGCTTCCAGAACACACAGGGAAAAAGTGATTGGGCCATCAAAGCTGGACTGAGAAAATCTATCCCCTCCACAGACAAGGAAAGGTTAGAGATAAAGAATCATTTAACAGGTCAGCTGGCAACAATATTTTATAACCTGTGAATGTCTCCATTTATGGAATTTGGTAGCAACTGGCTGAGGCAAACCGGGCAAAAGGTTTTCCAGCTGCCAGAAGATTCATTCCTCATAGGCTCAATGTTCTGTTCCAAGTATTAACTCCAAATGGAACAGTGGTGTGAATGCCAAGGGAAGGCACAATTTCTGATGACTTGGCTCCCCTTGGAGAGTCTCCCAGAATCCCAAGGGGCGGCTCACCCTGGGGATTCAGACAATGGGAGCAGCCATTCCCGGGAGCTACCCTTACCACGTGTTCACTGGTGTGGGCAGATACCACCAAGGAATTCTCTCATATATCTATTCCTGATCCTAAACTTCAAACTGGTAAGCAATGAAACAACTGAGAAAATACTCATTATCAAACATGAAACTAACCAAATTAGAACTTTCTGAATAAGTAGTGTGTGTGTGAGTGTGTGTGTGTGTGTGTGTGTGTGTGTGTGTATTAGTTGCTCAGTCATGTTTGATTCCTTGTGACCCCATGGACTATAGTCCTACAGGCTCCTCTGTCCAGGGAATTTTCCAGGCATGAATACTGGAGTAGGTAGCCATTCCCTTCAGAACATGGTCAAATATTGTCTCCATAAACCCTTCATCTTTTATATCAATCTATGACCCCGTGAATATTCTTTCTACAAACTAACAGAATATAGTTCTTATTCTTTCACAAAAATTCTTCATAACTGTTAAACCATATGAGATTTTTAAAAGAGTCCAAAATAATATCACATCATCCATCATTCAACATTCTACAAGAGTCTCAGAGTCTCTGAGGCTGACATTTCTTGATAGTCCTTGGTATTCAGCCTCCTGAAGGACTGTCATTAATCACCACCTCCTCGTCCTTAGGGGAACTTCTTAGACAGTTAGATGCTAGAACTGCTGGAGTGGGTACAGTTCCTCCTCCAGGCTTCCACATATACTTGACACATTTCTTACCCAACTTCCTCATCTCTCATTCATGAGAAAAGAAAGCAAACACAGGAAATAGAAACATGCTATCAGACAGAGGGAAAAAAAAAGCTTGAGGGAAACAAGAAGAAAAGGGTGAGCTTCCGGGAAATGAAAAGCCAATTAAGTTTTAGAACTGGGTGAAAAAGTGACAAAGGTAGAGTTGAGAAGGATCCAGAGCTAAGGAAGAAAAACAGTGAATTAAAAAAAAAGAAAGAAAGAAAGAAAGAAAAGCAGTGAGTCTGGGGAGATAATAAACATCAGGATCCTATATATGCATTCAGTCCTCTTTTACACAGTGGTCTTCATCCTGACTGCATGTTAGTATCATCTGGGAAAGTAAATAAATAAATAAATACTATAAATAAATACTATAAATATCCTATAAATACTATGGCTCAGGGTAACCAAAGGGTTTATAATGACAAAGCTTCTCTTTATGGAAATGTTTCAGCTAATAAATAAAGAAGGTAAGAATTAGAACTAGAGCATAACCATTTTGGAACACTTACTGAATTAATGGATCTTGAGTAATAATCATGAATCACTCCTAACATCACACATACAAAAAAGATATTATGTACCTCATAAAGGAGGTACACAACCCTATTACCCTGTCTCCTACAAAGAGGAAACCTGAATGACTCAGATCAAGTTCTAGATCTAACCCCCAAACCTAAGGTACCAGAGGAGCAAGTTACATGACTTGGGGGAGAGGCAATCCACCAAACTCAAACTGTGGGAGTCTCTACAGGACAAGCAACCTGGTTTCTTCCTTTAAAAAATAAATAAACTAAATAAATGGTTGAGAGGAAAGGGAGGGGGAGGGATAGAGGGAGATAGAAAAGCAACCTATACAACCTCTATGAACCAAATGTAGCTTTTTTGATGCTGTTTCAAACAAGGGGGGAAAAGACAACAGTTAGCACTGGCTAAATACTGATGATATTAAAGTTAATGTTTATGCATAATAATGGAATTGGAATTATCTAGGGGGAAGAGTGCACATCTTTTAAAGATACATACTAAAACATTTATAGATAAAAATGATATGATGTTTAGGAACTGCTTCCAAATAATCTTCAGAAGTGAGAGCAAGTAGGGGTTCAGATGAGGCAAGACAGCTCATGAGTTGACAATTATTGAAGCTGGCTTAGGGTGACATAGGTGCTTATTTCCCTGTATACTTCTGAGTTCTTAGCTGATACTCCCTGTAATAAATGACAGAAAAAAAAAAAAAAGAAAACCAAACAGAAATTTATTAACACATGTATTTCTGGTACATATCAGAAATGCCAGAAAAACTGAGTAACTCCCTGAGATGGCCCAAAGTGTTAGTCACTCAATCATGTCCAACTCGTTGTGACCTCATGGACTGTAGCCCACCAGGCTCCTTTGTCCATGAAATTCTCCAGGCAAGAATATTGGAGTGAGTTGCCATTTCCTACTCCAGGGCATCTTCCCAGCCCAGGGATCGAATCCAGGTCTTGATTGAACCTGGATATCCAGCATTGCAAGCAGATTCTTTGCCATTTTAGCCATGAGGGAAGCCCCTGAGCCACCAAGGAAGCCTGAGATGACCCAAACCACCACCTTAAATACCATTTCCAGTCACAAAGGAAATATGTTTGAGTTTTAGAAAATTCTGGACCAAGTATAGATCTTCCAATATCTAAAATACAGAGACTAGCAAGTAGTACAGATAGATCACAACACGGAAAGTTGCTCATACAATCAATTGTTTAACCAACTAGTACTGCTGATAGTAGAGAGAATGAGCCTCCTTATTTTCCAAGTCCATTACTCCCTACTTGTCTGCCATGACCACCTAACAACCAGTTACCTGAAAGAGGTCCCAGGGCTCTACCAGTTGCACCTTATGCAGCCCCAGGCCTGGCCTTCCTGAATCCCCAGCAGGAAATATTACTGGGGCTGGAAAACTGTGAAATCAACACTCCCAGCACCACAGTGGGAAGGGTTCCCTCTCAGGAAGAACCCCAGATCCCGAAGCCCCTCTCTTATGATATCATGAGGCCTCTCCCTCTATGTCTGCTTCTCCCATGAGCTGCCACAGCCAAGACTCAGGACTCAAATTAGGATGGGCTCCATCCAAGGCTTAGTGACCCCACTCAAGGGGCTAACAGCCCAGGACAGCAAGAAAAACCAGCAGCTGAGTTCAAACTTAGCCTCCTGGGCCATCTATTGAGATGCACCTGACTTCAGCTTCCTCAGCATCTGGTACCAAAGGGAAATTAGAGAATCAGGGACAGCAGAGAAAGACCTGCTCCAGGATATAATCCAACATTAAACCCTGAGGCTACTCATCCAACCAGGCACCTGGCATGAGCCACAGGCAGACACCAAGGCCCCAGGGTTTCCTGATAGAAATTCATGAGAGCTCTGCTGTGTGAGGTCAGGAAATCCTGTACAAACAGGCCACACCAGTTTGTCACCTGTGTATTTCAAATGACAATGTACTGTGAATATGTGGAAACATCATCACTGAGACAGCTCCAAAGAAGGGCTGGGACAGTCTAAGGAGCAACTGCCCCCTCTCCCATCCCCTGCCCTTCACAAGGCACTGCAGTATCTCTGTGGTCAGAGCCCTCTCTAAGGTGGCACTCTGCCCCAAATACCTGTCCCCACCCTATGGCACAATGGCCAACCCACATTTGTCATCAACGAGAACTCCATCTCTCAGGACCTGTGAGCTTACAAATTCTCTGGTTTCCCCACTTGTGTGGGGTGGACTTCACCTGCCCAGCTGCCCACTGTCCACAGTGCCCTTCAATACAGCACAGCCTTTAAACAAAAACCACACCGCCCACAAGTAAACCACCTGGCCCACCCACCTCACTCCCAGCACAACAGACTGATGACAGCTCACGCCTTCTCCACCTAAAGCATCCCTTTCACAGCAACTGCATCTTCCACCCCTCCTGCTCTCACACACTCACAGGCCGCCTGTGTTCCTAAGGCAGCGCTAAGGGACCACAGAGAGCATGAGCCACCCAGGGGGGTCTGCAGCAGACCTCCAGCAGGCTCAGCCAGAACAAGGGGGCTGACGGCACTGTGTCCCCAGGTGGACTGTCTCTCTGGGGGATCTTGACCGGATCTTCAGGGTCACGGAGGTCACTGACCTCACAGCTTTCTGTCTCTGGTTTGCCCTGCACATCCCTTCCTCTACCGTCTGCCAATGCCAGAATACCAGACTCCCCCTTCAACCAGGAATCTGCTCCCACAACCAGGGAAAGAAAGCAGCATGGAGGGTACACAGAATTCATGGTGAAGCTGGAGCTCCTCCCCACGGGGGTTTGCTCACAGTGCCAGCCCATGGGGAAGAGGGCAGCCTGGGGAAAGGTGTGCTCTTAGGAGTTCTGGGCAGCTACAGTCCAGATCCAGGGCCCTGGGTTCTGTTCCCCTGGCGGAGCAGAGGTGACAATATCTTCTTAGGAAAGCATTTATCAGTGACCTGGGCAAGTTAACAATTATTTGCCGAGCGTCTGTAAAATGCATCTTGTTCTGGGCCCAAGTCCAAGTGATCTTCTTCTAAATCACAGGGCACATATTGCCTGAGGTTGTAGGAATCTTTTGGTCAAAGATCAGTCAGTGTTTATAATGAGCACCATGAACTTGCTAACGTAATATAAAATGTCTTTTATTTCAAGACCATGCTTCCACAACACTGTTTTTAATCAGTTAAAAGAAAAATAGCAACCCCTGGAGTCCAGTTCTTGCCCATTCTAAAGATAAATACAACCTCTGAGCTCTATCATGTTTCCATGAGGGTTTATCCTCAGACCTTAGACCACTGGCCTCTCTCCCCACCGGTCTGTCCACCTCAGTACTGAGATACATACACCAAAAAGCAGTGCACAGTATGAAAATCTTTTACCTCAAGAAATGCAAACATTCCCCAAATTAAATAGGATTTCCAGTAACACTTTACAATCGCTTTCATTAAGGAAGGCTCCTGTGCATCCTTCTGGGCTCTCTTCACTTCCTGATCCCAGTGCCTGCGATGAGAAACAGAGCGCAGTGAAGAACAGCGTGTCCACCAAAGGGAAAAGGGCGCGGGGTGGAGTGGGAGAGGAGCCTGCACTACAGGGTGCTCTGCGGCTGAGCAATAGATGCTGGCTACCTGCTCACAGGGCTCCTGAAAGACGAGCGGTGCAGACTCTGAAGCACCAGAGAAACAGGCCTTGAGGGAAAAGTTCCAGATTCTGGAAACAAGTTCCTGCCAAGCTTTGCTGGACTCACAGGTCATGACTAGCTCAGGAGGGCAGACACCCTCCTCCAGGGGCCCCACCTCCAGGGACAGAGCTCGGCCTCCAGGGCCGTGGCTGCGGGCTCCCTCCACGTCCACAAATGCACAGGGAACATGCGCTTCCAAAGTGGGCTAAGCGTGGGGTCAGCCTGAGGGGACTGAGTGTGCAGTGTCAGGAGAGGAGTCTCAGAAGAACCCAGAGGAAGGCAAAGCCTGCCCCAAACCTTTAGCCCCATGTGGAAATTCTCACTTCCACCCCTTCTCCCAGCTGCCTGTGCTCACCCTTGCAGCTCTTCTCCGAGGTGCTGGGAGCGATCTTCTGGAAGCACCGAGTACATGTCATTTGGTTCTAGTTTCTGCTTATAACCCATTTTAAACAAGGGGTTTAGCCACCTGGTAAAAAATTTAAAAAAAGAAAAAAACGAAAGTGGCATATATCCAAATTACCCTCAGTTAGAATCCTACATTCACAGACTTTGTTCAAAAAAAAAAAAAGTCTACGTGTTCAATATAAAGATATGGGGGAAATTAGATACATGCTTTCAAACACATGCACGCATCTCTGAAGTGAAGTGAAGCCACTTAGTCATGTCCGACTCTTCGCAACTCTATGGTCTGTAACCTACCAGGCTCCTCCAGCCATGGGATTTTCCAGACATGAATACTGGAGTGGGTTGCCATTTCCTTTTCCAGGGGACCTTCCTGACCCAGGGATCGAACTCAGGTCTCCTGCTTGCAGGCAGACACTTTACTGTTTGAGCCACCAGGGAAGTATATATCTCTAGGTATAGGAAAGTCACACTGGCTTCTACATGATATATTTTAATTAAAGCAACCTGTTTGTGGCCTAATGAACATACATAGTACATCTGCTTTAATTATTATGTAAAAATACATTTAGAAATCAAAATAAAGTTACTGTGGTTCAGGCTTGCAGAATATTGCTGAATGGCCATTATGGGTAAGGGTGCAGATATAGTCCTATATTACTGAGGACTTAAATCTTCTGAACTGTAGCAGATTCAAGGATACCTCCAGTCATGTTCGAAGGAGTTGCAACCTTGAGGTCTAAATATCTCCTTAGATTAACTGTCAACACATAGGAATTTTTACAGGAAATCAGATGGAACAAAGGTCTCCTGCATTGCAGGCAGATTCTTTACTGTCTGAGCCACCAGGGATGCCCAAGAATACTGGAAGGGAAGCCTATCCCTTCTGTAGGGAATCATCCTGATCCAGGAATCAAACTGGGGTCTCCTGCTTTGCAAGTGGATTCTTTACCAGCTGAGCTACCAGGGAAGACCCTGGATACAACACCCTGAGTCTAACAGGCTCTGGACCCTGACTTTCTTACAGCCCTGTCAGACTCCCCTAAGCCAGACCACTATGTGAGCCTCTTTCTGACCCCGAACTCCTGAAGACATCCTAAAGATAAGCAACACCTTCCGACATAAAATGCACAGTTGATTCTTCTTATCCCTGGCAGATTCATTTATTTTTAAAAGTAACATTCAAAAGGGCTGGAATTTTATTGACTGTTGGATCCATCACCATCAGCCTCGGTCAGAGAATAAATATAGCCTACCAGACTTTCAGGGAACTGCACTAACAGCTGACAGCATCACCAAACTATGGTTTAATTCCTCCACGCCCAGGCTTCTGCCCCGGGACATCAAGGTTGCTCCATTGCCACCCTTCTGCAGCAAAGGCGTATGTGTTAGCCAAATCCCTGCTTTCTAGGGGCCCAACCAACCATTCAATATGAGCCCTCCAACCTATAGGCATGGCCCACTCTAGACGGTTATCATGCTTAAGGGCTCTGGGAATAGGATCATACCAAACATGGAGAGGTCTGGCTATGCAGCCAGTGTGCCCTGGATGGAAGGACACCAACCATTAGCCTAAGCATGACTCAAGAAAACCCAAAGACAATGTGTGTGTACCCCTGAGGGATATTTGTTCCTTAGGGCTCTTGTGGCAAGGGCCACCCACGTTGGGCCATTAACTGTTTCAAAGAAAATTCTACCAGGGGAAACTGGGCTATAGGTGGTTCACAACCCGATCCAGGTTACATTTAGATTTTAATTTCACTCACACCACCTCTGAACCAAAGGGGCCATTCATCTAGTCAGGAAGGGAACTAGACTGGTAATAGCAGGACTTGTCACTCTTATAGGATCCCTGGTAAGCCTAACATGAGGAACAATTTATAATGCCATAAGTATAAAAGAAGTTGCTCGGAGAGTGGCCTGGGTAATAGAAAATCCAGTTCCAAACTTAAAATGGTAAAATCTTCACTGGACCCTCAAGCCCAGAAGACATTTGACCACTGCAAAGCTCTTGATTACCTGCTGGCTAATCAAGGGGGAATTTATGCTCCATTAACCATTTCCTGTTGTTTCTATGTTAACATGAGTGGTCAGATAGAAGAGAGGGCATCCCAACTGCTAAAGAAAGCTGCTTGCAGACAGAGAAAGACAAATATCATATGGTATCATTTACACATGGAATCTTAAAAAATGGTACAAATGAACTTATCTACCAAGCAGAAATAGAGTTACAGATGTAGAAAATGAACTTATGGCTACTAGGGGGTAAGGGAGGAAGGGACAAATTGGCAGACTGGGATTGACATATATAAACTATTGTATATAAAATAGATAACTAGTAAGAACTTACTGTATATAGCAGAGGGAACTCTACTCAATACTCTGTAACTCTGGAATGGCCTATATGAGAAAAGAATCTTTTAAAAAGTGGATATAAGTATATGTATAACTACTTCACTTTCTGTGCACCTGAAACCAACACAACATTTTAAATCAACTATACTCCAAAAAACAATATTAAAAAAAAACAGAGAGAGGGCCACTTGGTTAAATATTCAGAACAAGAAGGGCCTGGCTGAACTAATTTATGACAGGATAAGAAAAGCTATTCCCAGCTTCCCTGAGCTTCTAAGGCCATTCTTAGAACCTCCTACAGTTACTCTCCTTCTCTTGCTCTTTGGTCCATGATTCCTCCATTGTCTCATTAGTTTTATCTCTTGGAGAACCGAGTCAAGCTTCTGATGGTCTTTACTCAGGGCTATGAGAAACTGGGACTTTAGCCTGTTGACAATCAGATTCATTTTGGTTGAATCAGGAAAAATTCTGCTCTTGCTTAGCAATGCCCTTGCTTAGCAGGAAGTGGTATCAGAAGACCAACCTTTGCCCCTCAGAGTCCCTCAGGAACGAGGAGCAGTAAAAAGGAAAGGCTGTTGCCCCTGAATTATATCCCTGCCCCTTTCTCAAATAAAAACCAACTGCTCTTATCTGAGTTTCACACTCAACCATAAAAAGAAAGAGAAAAATAAGAACTGATTAGAACTAGCCAGGACCCAAATGGCAGAAGACCTAATCTCCAATAGACATAGAGCCTCATTACACATTGACTGTAATATATTAGCCTGCTAAATGACACACCCACCAGGACCACTACAGTTGACAGTGGCTATGACAACAACCTGAAGAGTTCATACAAGGACTAAAAAGGAGTGTTGCCTCAATTTCAGGTCCAAACCACACCTGGTTTTTGGGTAAGCCATGAATATTCCTTCCTCTCTTAACTTAATTCCCTTCCTTCTACCTTAACCCTCCTATATTCAGTGTCTAAGCCAAATTGGGCTGAGAGGTTGATTTGCAAAATAAGTCTCCGTCTCTCCATTCTTTGGTCACTGAGCAAAGCTTGTGTTCTACCAGTCTCACCATCAGTTTACTTATTGGTTGTTGGAATCAGAGTGAAAAAAGAACCTCCCCATCATGATAAGGGGTCTCAGCCTGGGCTAGGACCCTGAAACAAGTCCAGGCAACCAATTCCATGACAAGCACAGCAGTTACATACACAAGAAATGTAGACTCCAGAAACAAACATCCTGGTTTGAAATCCCACTCTACCACTTACTAGCTGTGTGATGGTAGGCAACTTACTCAATCTCTCTGCTTCAGTGTCTTCAGGGAGAAGTAAGAGGTAATAGCTCCTTTCTCTCCAGCAGGAAAACTGGAAATGGGTGTCAACCAATATCAAAGAGAAGTCCTCACTTTTCATTTCCACACACGTATGTTTTGAAAGTCCACCAACAGAACGAGCTTGGAGAGTTCCTTGCCCTGCCTCAAGTTAAGGAGATGTTTGCGATTTGTTATTATTTACAGTAACCACACCTGTATTCCTTCTTCAAGATCCCTCTTTCCTTGTGCTGTGCTTAGTTAGTTGCTCTGTCATGTACGACTCTTTGTGATCCCATGAACTGTAGCCTGCCAGGCTCCTCTGTCCATGGGGACTCCAGGCAATGATACTGGAGTGGATTGCTATTTCCTCCTTCAGGGGATCTTCCGAACCCAAGGATTGAACTCAGGTCTCCTGCATTGCAGGTGGATTCTTTACCATCTGAGCTACCAAGGAAGCTCTCCTCTTTCCTTAGTGAAATGAAAGTAGCTCAGTTGTGTCTGACTCTGTGTGGCCCCATTGTAGTCCATGGAATTCTCCAGGCCAGAATACTGGAGTGGGTAGCCTTTACCTTCTTCTGGGGATCTTCCCAACTCAGGGATCGAACCCAGGTCTCCTCCATTGTTGGCAGGTTCTTTATCAGCTGAGCCATAAGGGAAGCCCAAGAACACTGGAGTGGGTAGCCTATCCATTTTCCAGCAGATCTTCCTGACCCAGGAATCAAACCGGGGTCTCCTGCATTACAGGTGGATTCTTTACCAACTGAGCTAGGAGGGAAGCCCTTAAGGGCCATCAAATGGCCAAGAGATGTAGCTACACACACTGAATAAACCACTGTCAAAACAACCATAGGAGCTCCCATGCCCCAGGGACCCCCTAGGCTGTCCCATAAAAGAAGGAAATATCAGAATTTATGGAAAAGATGAATAGGTTAGGGTCCAGAAACAAAAGACCTAATAGTCACCCAGGTGTGATTAAAGTCCAAAGGTTCAGGCCTGCCTAGTTAGTAGTCCCAGTTATCAGATGAAAACTTTGGTTAAGAACTTCAGCTCTCTGCAGCGTTTTTTCATTGGTGCTTCCTCCCGGCTCAGAGACCTGTCAGTGGTTTCAGGACCATAAGACTCCTGGGCAGGACCACCTGTGTCAAGATCATGCACTGCTTCTCTGAAGGCTAAAATCTAGATAAGACCCCACTCCCCGAGGGTTTGGTCTTCAAAGGTGGAAGGATATTTGCAATAGGGAAAGGGGCTGTGGCCAAATACACACTCTGCTCCTGTCCATGTGTTCCAGATGAAAGCAAAACATGTTCCAGAAATAGTGTCTCCATTCATTTCATAAAAACCAATAGTGTTTTGTACTCACATGAAATTGGTCACAACTAGGTACCAGGACATATAGTCAGTCACACAAGGAGAGAAGGAGGGAGAAAAAGAAAGACAGGGTCACAGAAGTGGGGATAGAGGGAGTCCAGGGTAGCTGGAAGTCAGATGTTCACCTAAGGAACATGGGAAAAGGTGGGGACATTTTTGGAAGATGGCAAAGGTGCAGGGCAATAATTAGATAAAGAAAGTTGTTCATAAGCTGCTTGCTTAGCCGGGAAAGGTGCAGCTTTAGTTCAGAACTGATTGTGAATTCCTGAGCGGTTCTGAGGAAGACAGATAAGGTGGGGAGTAGGAGGCCCAGTCCCTTCTCCCGCTGGGCCATGACTCCCCCTTGGCAGCCTCCCTACCTCCTGCTCCTCCAGCATCAGCTCTCAGGCTCCTGAGACTGGCTGCGTGGAGAGCAGCAAGGCAGGGAGACCCAGTACCCTTGCCACCAGGTCCCCGGGTACCTCTCCCAGTCCTGTTGCCCCCTACCCTGGGCACCTGGGTGTACTCCCTCTCCTTGTCCCTTAGTTCTCAAAGGAGCTGTCAGTGTCAGGCATGCCGAATGTCACAGCTCAGATGGGGCACTCACCAGACAAACAGGCGCGAGCAGAAGTTAGCGTTTTGCAGCGGGTTGGGCTTCACCTCCGGGGACACAGGCAACATCTTGCCGGCCAAGGTGGACACAGACTCAGTTCGCCCTGCTTAGGAGGCAGTGGGGCTCCTGATGCTCCTGGAGGTGCTGGCAGGGATGCTGGAGACTGGCCGCCTTGCAGGTCCACTGGGTGGGAGCCTGAGAACACCTTCTTCTGAGAGTGGAGCTCGGGTTGCTCCAGGTCCCACCTCCCAGTACTGAGCAGCCTCCAGGGACCACCTCTGAGGCACCCACTCTATGCAACTGCTCCCACAGACATAGAATGGAGGCAGCGCACCACGTGTGGGGCTGCAGGACCGAGAGACACCCGGGTAGATGCTTCCAGAAGCCCCACGCAGGTGGGAGGCAAAGCTACCAGCTCTTTGATAAAGGCAGTAGGCTGACTGTGGGGCACAACCAGCCCAGCTCCATGGAGCACACCTGGCTGCAAACTCTGCAGAAGTTCCTGCTCTGAGTCCAGGCCCTCAACCAGAAGGTGGAGACGGGAGGCTCAGGCCCCGCCCACCTCTCCTGCTCAGAGGCTCCCCATGGGCTGCAGAGGAAACCTGGAGAAAGCCGGCAGAAGGAGATAGCAACCCACCCTCTGGGCATGCTGCCCTCCTCAGGACCAAACAAGAGCGCTGTGGGAAGGTCTCCAACTGGAATGGAGCAGGACCTTGAGGGACCTTCCTGGGATAGACCCTATCCCCACCGCATGCCCTCTGCCTGTCTCTTGTTTGTAGAAAAGCTTCAGTCTCCCAGGCCTCCTCTGAGTTACAAAAGGCTGGCTCAAGAAACACTGATTGGAAAAATGTGAACATGTACTAACAAAAACTTTATCAATAGATTAGCCATACAGCAGTCTCAGAATCTTTAGTTCCTCCCTGAAGCCTACAGATAACAGGGTCTAGTGCACATTCCTCAGTTGTTTTGCAGATGCTTAAAAGCCCACCAGGTGAGAAAAGTTAACTGTATGATGACCATGATAAACTGGAACCTAAGGATTTATGATAATAACCCCTGCTACATTACCCTGCTCCTCAACATCAACCTATCAGAAAATAGCACATGAGCTAATCAGGTACCCTGGACTCTCTCCCTCAGCTTGCATTTAAAAATCTTCCCCCAAAATCCACTGGGTAATTCCAGCCTTCCAAACATGAGCATCCTGCACTTCTTGCTTGACCCTTGCAATAAACTTCTCTCTGCTCAGAGCGCCAACATTTCAGTTTGTTTCTTCTCACTGTACCTTGGGCACAAGACCTTGGATTGGTCAATACAATCAGCAGCCAAATATTTGACCTTGGCCAACAACAGGGTTTAGCACAGATTATGTTTGTAGAGCTGCAAGATTTAAAGAAATGCAAGAAAAGATTAGAAGATTTCAAATGATCTCGGTAGATGAATTCATGCTGTCACGGGAGATCTCTGCAATATGTGAGATGTCTTTTGACATCTCAGGTTACATTGTGGGGGGACTTCAGTGAACTTTTTCCTGCCCTCCTACAAGGGGCATTTGGGACAGAGAGATTGCCTTATGATTTCTTTCATGAGTTCAGGGCCTGCCTAGTAGAATAACAGTGGCATATGTTACAGAATATAGGTTATGTGCATTTCTAGGGAACTTACTTCACTTTTAACTCCCACAATGCCCTATTTGGTTCAATCACTCAGTCATGTCTGACTCTTTGTGACTCCATGGACTGCAGCATACCAGGCTTCCCTGTTCATCACCAACTCCTGGAGCTTACTCAAACTCATGTCTATTGAGTCGGTGATGCCATCCAACCATCTCAATCTCTGTCATCCCCTTCTCCTCCTGCCTTCAATCTTTCCCAGCATCTGGGTCTTTTCAAATGAGTCAGCTCTTCGCATCAGGTGACCTAAGTATTGGAGCTTCAGCTTCAGCATCAGTCCTTCCAATGAATATTCAGGACTGATCTCCTTTAGGATGGACTGATTGGATCTCCTTGCAGTTCAAGGGACTCTCAAGAGTCTTCTCCAATACCACAGTTTGAAAACATTATTCAGCACGTGGCTTTCTTTATAACCCAACACTTTCATTCATACTTGACTACTGGAAAAATCATAGTTTGACTAGATGAAACTTTGTCAGCAAAGTAATGTCTCTGCTTTTTAATATGCTATCTAGGTTGCTCATAATTTTTTTTTTCCCCCCAAGGAGCAAGCACCTTTAATTTCATGGCTGCCATCACCATCTGCAGTGATTTTGGAGCCCAAGAAAAGAAAGTCTTTCACTGGTTTCCATTGATTCCGCATCTATTTGCTATGAAGTGATAGAGCTGGATGCCATGATCTTAGTTTTTTGAATATTGAGTTTTAAGCCAACTAAGAAGTTATTATGTCTGTTTTCCAGATGAGAAAAATGATACTCAAGGACAGCACTTTTCCAAGGTTTTTGAATCAGTAAATAATGATCCAATCCAAAAAAATTTGGATTCAAGTCCAAGTCCAGCATGATCATCTCACTGGTGGATGACCAGTGCATGAAAAGTGTCTAGAATATGATCTCTGAATGAATCAGTGATTGTAGGACTGAATGAACAAACCCTTGGGCTTCCACTCATGAGCATTATTTGCGTGGCAGTCTTACCATCTCAGCAGCTTCTCTTCCCCTTCACATTAAATGAAGAAAGATCAAAGTTTGTGGTGCCTGTAACAAGATCATCTCATTATTCTTTGATAATTTCCCATGTACCTTGGCTAAAATAGTGTTATTAATAATGATTTTTAGCTTCAGTTATGCAAGATATATTCTGCAGAACTAGTGTACAACAATGTGGCTACAGTTGACAATACTGTACCATGAACTTTTTGTTTGTTGAGAGAGTAGATCTTGGGTGTTTTAAAAAATACAAAAAATTTTAAAAAGTAAAATGGTTAAGGTGTGAAGTGACAGATATTGATTGGCTTGGTGTGATGAGTATTTTGCAATATATATGTCAAGTCATCAAGTTGTACATTTAAATATATACATTTTTTGATTGTCAATTATACCTCAATAAAGCTGGAGGAGAAATCAATTTTAAAGAAACTCTTAATGTATTCAATTTTTTGTAACTCAAACATACAAGAATGTCAATACTAGTGTTGATGATTTTCTATTGATGGGCATGATGGTGGTTTCTTACACTATTTTCTTGATATTTCTTGGATGTTTGAAATTTCCTGTTGCAAAAAGGACGACACAGTTAAAAATTGTAATTTTCAAATAGCTACCTTTCTGGAGTTAACTCCTTCTCAGATAAGGCAATCTACAACCTAAATAATCACTCCTGACCTAATTTACAGTTCTTTTTGCAATTCTCTATATTTTCCATCCTTAAAAATGTTCAGCTACTAGTGCTACTTCAAAGATGAAGAAATGTCTTGCTAAAGTTGGAAGCCTAGTGCATTCACTTGTCAGACTGCCCCAGGCTGTTCTCACCAGTCCCCAAACTATCTCTGTACCATAATTAGCCATCTCCAAATTGCCAAATACACTCAGTTCTTTCAGTTTCTGCTATCTTTTTTAATTTTAACTAAGATCTTTTGAAACTTCTTAGCATTATTTTCTAAACATTAACTAATATGACATTGAGAAGAAATGTTGAGATCTAGTGTGGAATTGTATAGAGAAGCCTGGATCTGGAGCTGGGGGACCAGAGTTCTAGATGCTTCACTTATTACTTAACCTTTCTGATCTAACCCTTCTCAGGTCTAAAATTGGAAGTCCTCATTCATCCTACTTCATACAGAGTTACTGTGAGACTCAGAATTTGTGAAAGCATTTTGTAAAAACTAAAACCTAAAGAACAACATACAAATAAAAGTTTTGTTGTTGTTGTTGTTTTGATTTGTTTTGAACAGATGTTTAATGAATGCCTTCAGGGGCAGGACCACTAAGGTCAGGCACAGGCACAGAGCTTATAAACATGGAGGAGATGTCATAAGACCTCTATCTGCACTTGTTTACTGATCTGAAATGGTTCAATACTACAACTAAAGAAGCAATAACAAGTGATGGAGAGGATGCAGAGAAACCAGAATCCTCATAGACTGCTGGTGGGAATGTAATGTACACCTATAAAGCTGCCACATAACCCAGCAATTCTGCTCCTAGTTATCTATCCAGGATAAATGAAAACATATGTCCACATGAAAACT
Source organism: Bubalus kerabau (assembly GCF_029407905.1). Classification (NCBI taxonomy): domain Eukaryota; kingdom Metazoa; phylum Chordata; class Mammalia; order Artiodactyla; family Bovidae; genus Bubalus; species Bubalus kerabau. Next base: position 74,870,444 of record NC_073635.1, read on the forward strand.
TTATTACAAATGATATAACACCATTATTCATAAAAAGCAAATGTACACCACTTTATGAATGGATAAATAAAACCTGGTATTACACGCATAGCATATTATTTGTCAAGATAGATATACTGATGTATGCCACGTGGATGAACATTGATTTAATAAAGCCAGCTACTGACTCTAGTGAGGATGACAAAACAACATCTAAAAAGAAATTCAGTCTTGTTGGGCTTGATGATTTATTTCCAAACAAACCTCAGTGATACATGATGGAAATCTGTATCTGTGCAAGCTTTTAGGAACTAGGCCACAGAGAAAGAGGTGAGCGATGGGTGAGGAAGAGAAGCTTGATCTGTATTTAGAGCTACTTCTCATCACTTGCATAATTACCACCTGGGCTCCGCTTCCTGTCAGATCAGCAGCAGCATTAGATTATCACAGAAGCACAAACCCCACTGTAAACTGCACATGTGAGTTATCTAGGTTGAGTGCTCCTTATGAGAATCCAATGCCTGATGATCTGAGGTGGAGCTGAAGGGATGATGCTAGCACTGGGGAGCACCTGCAAACACAGATTATCACGAGCAGAGAGGTTGATGACACAGAGACTAAAATAAGTCAATAGCTTGCAGACTCATATCAAAACTCTATCAGTGAGTGGCAAGTGACAAGCTGCATCTGCCAGCAGGCTGTACAGTAACACATGAGTTGATGTACTTCAATTGTACAGCTGCATCTCGGGAAAGACTTTAAGTCAGAATCCGACACTAATTTTAATAAAGCCATGAAACTGTCTAAACTGTTTCACCAAATGGTGACCAAGTCCCTTGCTTCAAAAGACAAGGCTTTGGAGTTTTTCAAAAGGAAAAACGTGAAAATGAAGAACAGAAGCAATTAGTGAAGGCCTTCACATCATCAAATACGTCTGCACTGAGAGCATTATTCTTAGTGGCGAACTTTATTGCTAAAGCTAAGAAGTCCTTTATTCTTACTGAAGAGTCAATCCTGCCTGGTGCTGAGGACAATTGTGAACATTTTGGATAAACTGCAGTTCAAAAGGTGGAACATTTCCCTCTTTCAGCAGTACCATAGCTAGATGAATTGATAAATGGCAGAAGATATTGAAACACAATTGGTAGAGAAGATGAATGAGTCACCATGGTATGCAATCTAGCTTAACATGTCTACCAGTGTTAACAACAAGGCAACAATGCTTGTTTCCGTGAGCTATATTTTTCAGGAGGATGTGCATGAGGATATGTTATGTGCCCTTTTGTGCCACCCAATACCACAGCTGCAGAACTATTCAAGTCTTTGAAATTACATATCAGGAAAACTGAACTGGTCATTTTGTGTTGGTCTATGCACACAACGGTTGCCATGACTGGATGGCATTCCTGGTTTCACTACTCAAGACAAAGAGGTCACTTCTGAATGTGAGTCTATGGACAGCGTCATCCATACAGAAATGCTGGCTAGCCAAAAAAATATCATCTGAACTTAATGTTTTGCAGGATGTGATTCAATGACCAACCACATTAAAGGGCATACCCTTAGCTCATGTCTGTTCATGTAGTTCTGTGAGGAGATATATGCAAAGCACACACATCTTCTCTTACACACACAGAAGTGAGATGACTTTCTAAAGGTAGATCCCTGGCCAGAGTTTTTGAGTTATGAGAGCCACTCCAGAGATTTATTTTAGGAAAACGGTCACCACTGGCAGCACATTTCAGTGACACAAATGGGGTTGCAAACCCTGTGTGATATATTCAACCTGCTCAATGAACTCAATTTGTCACTTCAGGGGAGAGGACAATTGTGTTTAAGTCGGCAGATAAAGTGGCTGCATTCAATGCCAAACTGGATTTATGGGGGTGACAAGTGAACACTCGGATTTTGACATGTTTCGAACATTAGCAGAGATTTTTGAAAGATACTGGGTGGGCCAGGGTTTTCATTCTCCCAATTGGTGCATGATCACCTACCTTAGCTTTCAAAAGAGTTTGAGCACTCCTTCCCAACCACAGAAGACCACTGAACTGGGAAGGCATGAATCCATGACTCCTTTGTGAATAAGCCAGGTGAATCGACTTTGTCAGTGATAGAAGAGAATCAACTTCTTGAGACTGCAAATGATGATGACCTTAAAAGTATGTATGAGACAACTTCAAATCTCTATACATTAAAGTCAAGGCATAAGATCCTGAGATTGCCCCAAGGCACTGAAAAGCCTGCTTCCATTTCCAACAACCTATTTTTGTGAAGCAGGGTTTTCTGCTGTGACAGCAAGCAAAACGAGAATAGAGAGTAGATTGGATATAAACAACACATTTTGGTGTCACTCTCCCATCAGCCCTGGATGAGACCATCTAGTTGTAGAAAAACAAGCTCAGGGCTCCCACTGATTGTGCAGTATGGTGAGTTGTATAATCACTTAAACATATATTACAATGTAATAATAATAGAAATAAAGTGCACAATAAATGCCATATGCTTGAGTTATCATGAAACCATCCCACCCTCCCTGGCCCATGGAAAAAAATGTCTTCCATGAAATTGGTCCCTGGTGACAAAAAGCTTGGATACCACTGGTCTACAGGATCTCTGTCAAATAGTCAAAGCTTTGTTATATCTGCAGCAGGTATAAGAGAAGTACTGAAATGTTTCATTCAGCTGAGATGGTGCTGATCCTCAAGCATTTTCAATGAAGACATAAAGGACAAGTGGCATTCACAATTTAAACATAATCCTTTTGGTATCCACAGTTCTGAATACAGTGATAATCTCTCTATCACGCCTCCTTCTAGTAATATATCCACCTCTGTAACCTCAGGCCTGCTTACCCTACTAAAATTTAGCCAATCAAAATATGCCATGTCCATGTCCAAAGGGCTTGGCCCAGAGATAACCTCATGGCTAACCAGACCAACTGGATTTATTCCTTGAGAATGATGAGCAGGGGGTGATTTTTTTTTTTTCCCACTGAAACTGGAAAGGGAAACCCTCTCTTTCCTTTCTGATGAGGGAGTTTTAAGGGCATGACCCATAACTGCTGGTAACCATGTGCCCCCATTTACATTGAGAGTCTGAAAGAATAAAGCAGGTACTCAGGGAAAGTCATACAGTAACTATTTGTTAAACACTTACTATTCCAGGAGCTAGGGATACATAAGTGAACAGGATGAGTGGTATAAAGCAGAGTCTTTGTAACATCCTGAGGCTAACAGGATCCCTCCTTGGACAGTGTGACCTGCTGGAGCAGAAGCTGTCACTTTCCAGCTCCTGTCCTCTGACTCTTCTCCAGGACTAAGGAGCTCACTGCTTATCAGCCAATCTCCTACCAATGAAAGCACACAAGGGCCATATGCAAAGCAAGCCAAAAACCTTGCTTGTTTTTAAGGATTCAGTCCTTAACCAGTGATGGATGGGGAGTGGGTAGACAAATGCCCCAGTGCCCTTGCCTATCAGCTGGAAAAATTCTGTCTCCCAGGGTGACTCCATTGCAAAAGCAGTAACTTTCTTGCTAACACACTTCTTATTGGTTTCCTTCCCATTTTTGTCTCACTTCTCCACTCCTCACACGTGTTTTCCTAGCATCACTTCTAAAATAAACCAATTTCATGCAAATCTTTGCCTTAAGGTCTGCTACTGGGGAACCCAAACTATGACACCTATGCAGAACATACTTCCAATTACTGAAAAACACATTCACTCCCTTGAACCCATGAAAATCCTTATTAATATTGTAAAACCTGGGTTGTCAAATACAGTAGCACTTTTCACATGATGATTCTGAGGACTTTAAATGCATCTGGAACAAACTAAGGTGTGATTTAACTGTACAATACACCACAGGTTTCAAAGACAGCATAAAATTTTTTTGCCTCAATGATTCTTTACATTTATTACATGTTGATATAGTATTTTTCACACATTGCTATAAAAATGTCTAATATTACTTTCATTTGTCCCTTTTAACTTTTTCACATGGCCACTGCAAATTTAAAATTTACAGATGTGGTTCATTATATATTTCTATAGATAACACTGCTGTAGCCAGTGGACATGCTTTAACACCACAAATTTCTCTCCCATTCAAGAAAGCAAATCAATAAAGTTGTTATTATACAAATCTTGAATATGATTGAATTCATGAAAAGAAGTCATACTCACATTTCAGAACTTTGTTGTTAGTAATGAGTTACCTGTGTCACTTTCCACTGGCCCTCAGTCATATTTGCATTACTACACTATCATATAGAGCCCTGATGTAAAAAATTAGGCAAGACTGATCAATGTGGGCCAATAGAGTCTATTTGGTCTTCCTTTAAGATGTTATGGCTTCCCTTGTGGCTTAGACAGTAAAGTGTCTGCCTGCAATGCGGGAGACCTGAGTTGGATCCCTGGGTCAGGAAGTTCCCCTGGAGAAGAAAATGGCAACCCACTCCAGCATTCTTGCCTGGAAAATCCCATGGACGGAGGAGTCCGGTAGGCTATAGTCCATGGGGTCGCAAAGAGTCAGACACGACTGAGCGACTTCACTTCACTTCACTTAAGATGTTATAATAATACTGGAAACATGAGTTATTTTGTTTTGAGCCTTTTGGAAAACTAGTCCATTACTGAGACAAGTTGTCCAGCAACTGCTAAGAGTTGATAAAGTTGTCCTCAGAAAATAATATACCTAAAAAGATGAAATCCCTGCTTTCATTAGGCTCACAATCTGAAAAAAGAATAAGTAAAAAGAAAATTACAGCAAAATAATAAGGTAATAATATAAGGTTACAAATATATTCATTCTCCTCTATTAAATTAACAAAACTCTTTGAAAACCAGAATAGCCCATGCTAATAAAGGCAATGTGAATAGGCACTATAATATACTATTGGTAAACTATAAATTAGAATAGCTTTTACAGAACATAATTTGACAATATTTATTAAGAGCCTTAAAAACATTCATCTTCTTTGACTCAGTAGGAGCTTTACTTATAAAATGATGAAGGCAAAAAGTCATTTATAGAAAACTATTCATATACAAATATTTCTCAGAGCACTGGTTATTATTAAATTATAATAGAACTTAGAAACTTCTAAGTTCAGCAATAGCAATGTGGTTAAATAATTATGAACTATTTTTAAACAAGTGTTTTGGAACATCTACCATACATCTACCCTTCAAAGCACTGGGAATCAACTGTCTACAAGAAATGTAATATTTGTCTTCTCATGATGTTTACAATAAATTAATCCCAGAGATGGGGGAGCCTGGTGGGCTGCTGTCTATGGAGTCACACAGAGTCGGACACGACTGAAGCAACTTAGCAGCAGCAGCAGCAGCAGCAACAGTGGGAGATAGACAGTAAACAAGTAAATGAATGAACAAGATAGTATCAGTTTTGATGAAGACTACAAACAGGAAGTGACAGTGGCTGGAGATGACTGACAAATCCTGATTTAAACTGCATAGTCAATGAGCCTGCTCAGAGGAGAAACTTAAGCCAAAACATGAAAACCAGGGATTCAGTCTTGTGCAAACCTGGGAGCAAAATAACCCCAAAAAGGTAAAAAAATAGATAAATCCATGGTATTGGAAAAGATAACTTAGGTGAGTGTAGTGTAAAAAATGAAAAAGGCAAGGGAGACCTGCTCTTGCATCTGTCAGAGGAGGCAAACTGCCATCCTGAGACTGGGGAGGCCCACAGGTGAACAGAGGAAGTTGAGGCTTCTCAGGGTGAAACCACCATAGGAAACCTGCACTTGGGGAGGAAACAAGAGCCATAACCGACAAACTGCTGGAGGCTCAGTGTGAACAATCTGAGAGTAAAAACTCCAGGGGACCCAGTCAGTGGGGGAAACTCACAATCCTGTGAGATTTACCTCCAGGACTTCACCAGGATCCTACAGGAAATACCAGGGAAAATCCCCTCAGCCTTCCTGCTGGGAGGAGCCAATTTGAAATAGACCAAAGCACTCAGTCCTCTTAAAGGAAAACTAGTACTCGAGTCTAACCCTCCAGGGTATTAACTAAGCCCAACTTACCTAGGGGAAGGGAAATACCCAGCTCCAGCTGGCTTAAGGCATTCTATCCTACATAAGGGATGGGGTGGGAAAGAGAAAAATGAGAAACATTTGTGAGGTTCACGGTCCGGAGGAAGAGGCTACTGAGGGACTGAGACCTAATCGTGGGATCTGCCTGCACTCACACCTCTCCTTCTCATTACTAAAGCCCCGTTAAAGCAGTGCCTTTAATCCAGGATATCATGTCTGCATTTCAAGAAAAAGTTACAAAGGCATACCAAAAGGCCAAAAAAAAGAAAAAAAATTTTTTTGAAGAGATAAAGCATGCATCAGAACTAGACATAGCGGAAATGTTGGAATTATCAGACCAGGAATTTAAAAGCAACTATAGCTTCACTTGGACCAACCCCACGTCCAAGGAGCAGTGTCTGCACGGGTGCAGGAGGGCCTAAAGGAGCTATCCAATGTTGAAGGTCAGGAAGGGCGGCAGTGAAGAGATAGCCCTCGTCCAAGGTAAGGAGCAGCAGCTGCGCTTGCCGGGGTCCAGCCCCGGCTGATCCAGGGTATTTGAAGGAGAGACGGCGTAGTCGAGGGTCAGGAAACAACTACTTAATTAAATGTTAATTAAGGATACAATGAGTAATAGAATGAGGATAGCTCAGTAGGAAAATTCAGTGGAGAAAAGAGGCTGAATAGCTTGGTTTACGCGGGAGACCAATAAAACTTCAAGACAAGAAGTTTGCACCACTTACATAGGCTGCAGGCGTCCTTCCGTTCTCCCGAAGGAGAGGAGAGACTGAGGCCTCCCTGGTCGGATCTTAGAAGCCCAGGCATAATTAGCAATCATGGCGGGTTCTGCGCTCCAGATGGAGACTCAGCCAGAATTTGGGAGAGTGACATGGGGAGACCGAGTTTCGGTGAACAAGGCCTGCACTTTATTTTCCAAAGTAGTTTTTATACCTTAAGTTATGCATAGAGGATAATGGGGGAAGGGGTGGAGTCATGCAAGGACAGCAGTTCCTGGTTCTAATCGAAGCCAGGCTTTCAAACTTATCATATGCAAAAGTTCAGGTGAATTACATCATCTTCTGGCCAGGAGGCCTGTTAACATTTTAAGAAACTTATTTTTCTCTAAAGGTGATTATTCCAAAGTCAGGCACCAGCCTCCAAAAAAGCATTGGACAAAGCTGCATTTTACATTTCTATATACCCATTATATCAATCAATACACTGCCAAGGACACAGTAGGTAAGGAGTATGGAGACTTAGCAGCAAACATTGGCTCAATAAGTGACAAACCCTTCACCAATACAATTTCTAATCAATCTTTTAACTACTCAAAAGAATCTGTGTTTAGACAGTTTAGAACATCTCCTGCTTCTCACAGTTGGGAGGCTCTGAACAATCACTTGTGGCCGGAAAAACCTATTCAGGCAGGCTAGAGGATTTCCAAAGGAGTTTGTAGGTTGAAACACTGTCACACCCAGGAATTATTAACTGGAGCTGTAAGCTAACTTTTTTTTCAGAGAGAGGTAGTGGGGGACAGCCCCCATAAAGTCAGAGGTGTAGGTGAAAGCACAAAGCAGAAAGTAGGTAGACTCTGGTTTGGGGGGTAGATGCTCGAGAATTTCCAGGGGGATTCCTGAGGCTCGATCCCACCTTTGCGTATGCCAAGCCTCCTTCCTCATGACCTTTGTCATGGGCAGAGTTCCTCACGCTGGCTCCCGGCAGTGATAGAATTCCAGTTGAGCTATTCCAGATCCTGAAAGATGATGCTGTGGAAAGTGCTGCACTCAATATGCAATATGCCGGCTCCCGGCATGCGCTTTGCTGGAGCAGCTGTGAAGAGATACCCCACGCCCAAGGTAAGAGAAACCCAAGTAAAATGGTAGATATTGCAAGAGGGCATGAGAGGGCAGAAACACTGAAGCCATACTCACAGAAAACTAGTCAATCTAATCACACTAGGACCACAACCTTGTCTAAATCAATGAAACTAAGCAATGCCCATGGGGCAACCCAAGACAGGCGGGTCATGGCGGAGAGATCTGACAGAATGTGGTCCACTGGAGAAGGGAATGGCAAACCACTTCAGTATTCTTGCCTTGAGAACCCCATGAACAGTATGAAAAGGCAAAATGATAGGATACTGAAAGAGGAACTCCCCAAGTCAGTAGGTGGCCAATATGCTACTGGAGATCAGTGGAGAAATAACTCCAGAAAGAATGAAGGGATGGAGCCAAAGCAAAAACAATACCCAGCTGTGGATGTGACTGGTGATAGAAGCAAGGTCTGATGCTGTAAAGAGCAATATTGCATAAGAACCTGGAATGTCAGGTCCATGAATCAAGGCAAATTGAAAATGGTCAAACAAGAGATGGCAAGAGTGAATGTCAACATTCTAGGAATCAGTGAACTCAAATGGACTGGAATGGGTGAATTTAACTCAGATGACCATTATATCTACTACTGCGGGAAGGAATCCCTCAGAAGAAATGGAGTAGCCATCATGGTCAACAAAAGAGTCCAAAATGCAGTACTTGGATGCAATCTCAAAAACGACAGAATGATCTCTGTTCATTTCCAAGGCAAACCATTCAATATCACAGTAATCCAAGTCTATGCCCCAACCAGTAATGCTGAAGAAGCTGAAGTTGGAATGGTTCTATGAAGACCTACAAGACCTTTTAGAACTAACACCCAAAAAAGATGTTCTTTTCATTATAGGGGACTGGAATGCAAAAGTAGGAAATCAAGAAACACCTGGAGTAACAGGCAAATTTGGCCTTGGAATATGGAATGAAGCAGGGCAAAGACTAAAAGAGTTTTGCCAAAAAAATGCACTGGTCATAGCAAACACCGTCTTCCAACAACACAAGAGAAGATTCTACACATGGACATCACCAGATGGTCAACACCGAAATCAGATTAATTATATTCTATGCAGCCAAAGATGGAGAAGCTCTATACAGTCAACAAAAACAAGACCAGGAGCTGACTGTGGCTCAGATCATGAACTCCTTAATACCAAATTCAGACTTAAAATGAAGAAAGTAGGGAAAACCACTAGACCATTCAGGTATGACCTAAATCAAATCCCTTATGATTATACAGTGGAAGTGAGAAATCAATTTAAGGGCCTAGATCTGATAGATAGAGTGCCTGATGAGGTATGGAATGAGGTTTGTGACATTCTACAGGAGACAGGGATCAAGACCATTCCCATGGAAAAGAAATGCAAAAAAGCAAAATGGCTGTCTGGGGAGGCCTTACAAATAGCTGTGAAAAGAAGAGAAGTGAAAAGCAAAGGAGAAAAGGAAAGATATAAGCATCTGAATGCAGAGTTCCAAAGAATAGCAAGAAGAGATAAGAAAGCCTTCCTCAGCAATCAATGCAAAGAAATAGAGGAAAACAACAGAATGGGAAAGACTAGAGATCTCTTCAAGAAAATCAGAGATACCAAAGGAACATTTCATGCAAAGATGGGCTCCATAAAGGACAGAAAAGGTGTGGACCTAAAAGAAGCAGAAGATGTTAAGAAGAGGTGGCAAGAATACACAGAAGAACTGTTCAAAAAAGATCTTCATGACCCAGATAAACACGATGGTGTGATCACTCACCTAGACCCAGACATCCTGAAATGTGAAGTCAAGTGGGCCTTAGAAAGCATCACTACGAACAAAGCTAGTGGAGGTGATGGAATTCCAGTTGAGCTATTTCAAATCCTGAAAGATAATGCTGTGAGAGTGTAGCACTCAATATGCCAGCACATTTGGAAAACTCAGCAGTGGCCACAGGACTGGAAAAGGTCAGTTTTCATTCCAATCCCAAAGAAAGGCAATGCCCAAGAATGCTCAAACTACCACACAATTGCACTCATCTCACACGCTAGTAAAGTAATGCTCAGAATTTTCAAGCCAGGCTTCAGCAATACGTGAACCATGAACTTCCAGATTTTCAAGCTGGTTTTAGAAAAGCAAGAGGAACCAGAGATCAAATTGCCAACATCCACTGGATCATGGAAAAAGCAAGAGAGTTCCAGAAATATATCTAATTCTGCTTTATTGACTATGCCAAAGCCTTTGACTGTGTGGATCACAATAAACTGTAAAATTCTAAAAGAGATGGGAATATCAGACCACCTGACCTGGCTCTTGAGAAATCTGTATGCAGGTCAGGAAGCAACAGTTAGAACTGGACATGGAACAACAGACTGGTTCCAAATAGGAAAAGGAGTACGTCAAGGCTGTATATTGTCACCCTGCTTATTTAACTTATATGCAGAGTACATCATGAGAAACGCTGGACTGGAGGACACACAAGCTGGAATCAAGATTGCTGGGAGAAATATCAATTACCTCAGAAATGCAGATGACACCACCCTTATGGCAGACAGTGAAGAGGAACTGAAAAGCCTCTTGATGAAAGTGAAAGAGGAGAGTGAAAAAGTTGGCTTAAAGCTCAACATTCAGAAAACGAAGATCATGGCATCTGGTCCCATCATTTCATGGGAAATAGATGGGGAAACAGTGGAAACAGTGTCAGACTTTATTTTTCTGGGCTCCAAAATCACTGCAGATGGTGACTGCAGCCATGAGATTAAAAGACGCCTACTCCTTGGAAGGAAATTTATGACCAACCTAGATAGCATATTCAAAAGCAGAGACATTACTTTGCCAACAAAGGTCCGTGTAGTCAAGGCTATGGTTTTTCCTGTGGTCATGTGTGGATGTGCGAGTTGGATTGTGAAGAAGGCTGAGCACCAAAAATTGATTCTTTTTAACTGTTGTGTTGGAGAAGAGTCTTCAGAGTCCCTTGGACTGCAAGGAGATCCAAAGAGTCCATTCTGAAGGAGATCAGCCCTGGGATTTCTTTGGAAGGAATGATGCTGAAGCTGAAACTCCAGTACTTTGGCCACCTCATGCGAAGAGCTGACTCACTGTAAAAGACTCTGATGGTGGGAGGGATTGGGGGCAGGAGGAGAATGGACAACAGAGGATGAGATGACTGGATGGCATCACTCACTCGATGGACGGGAGTCTGAGTGAACTTGGGGAGTTGGTGAAGGACAGGGAGGCCTGGCATTCTGTGATTCATGGGGTCGCAAAGAGTCGGACACGACTGAGCGACTGAAGTGAACTGAACTGATGTCTTCTCTGGTGGCTAAGTGGTAAAAATTCTGCCTGCCAATGCAGATGTCCTGGGTTCAATCCCTGTGTCAGGATGATCCCCTGGAGAAGGGAATGGCAGCCTATTTCATTATTCTTGTCTAGAAAATCCAATGGACACAGGAGCCTGGTAGGCTATACAGTCAATGGGGTTTTCAAAAGAGTTGGACATGATTTAGCAACTAAATAACATCAACAGCATAATTAATATACCAAAAGCTCTAATGAATAACATATATAGCATGCAAAAACAGATGGGTGATACAAGCAGAAAGATTCTAGGAAAGAACCAAAAAGAAATGGTAAAGATTAAAAAACAAAAACAAAAACAAAAAAACATTGTAAACTAAATGAAGAAAAAGCCCTCTACAACCAGGCATATTATTTTCAAATTAAAGAAAAACACTTTGGCTATAGAGGAATAAAGATAATAATTATATCCAATTCTCCTCAGAAACCATACAAATAAGGAGAGAGTAGAATGAAAAAGTTTAAGTGCTGAGAGAAAAAAACAAACACCAACTTAGAATTCTGTCTTGTGAAATGATTGTTCAAAAGTTAAGAAAAAAATGAATACTTCTTCAGACACACAAAGACTGAGGGATTTTGATACCAATAAACCTGACTTGTAAAAAACGTTAATAAGAAGTTCTCTATCCATAAGGAAAATAAGTAAGAAACTCAGATCTACGTAAAGTAAGGAAGAGCATTGAAGGAGGTGTGAGGGGACAGTTGTGCCAGAGGAACAGAGAAAATGGCACTGAAAGCTCTGAACAGTGGCCAGAATGGAAGGACTGACAAAAGCTGTATCCTGAGACTGTCAGGATGAAAAGATCAGAGAAGTTGTGAGTATGCTGGGACAGAGGCTACTGTCTGTCTGCCTCCATTCCCATTCCTTCATTCCACTTTCATGGCAAAAATGTGTTGTTACCTCTCCTGTGAACTCAGGATCAGCCAGCTCCTTGACTTGTATATAGACTCATTTTTACTTGTATATAGACTTACCTGGTGGCTCAGAAGGTGAAGTGTCTACCTACAATGTGGGATACCTGGGTTCAATCCATGGGTCGGGAAGATTTCCTGGAGAAGGAAATGGCAACCCGCTCCAGTATTCTTGCCTGGAAAATCCCATGGGTGGAGGAGCCTGGTAGGCTACAGTCCGTGGGGTCACAAAGTCGGGCACAACTGAGCGACTTCACTCACTTACTTTTATATAGACTCATGTTTACTGCACCAATAGCTAATATCTTTTACTGACTCAACTGTTATGTTCTTTCTGGATTCCTAACATTTCACTGTATCTGAGCATTGGTAACTAAGGATATTATTCTGTCTTTCTTGGCAGTCAGTTTCACTGAATTCTGCCTGGTGATGGTATTTTATTAGTGACTACTGACTACCACTTGTAGGAAGCAAGATAAAGTGATAGTTTTTTGTTGTTGTTGTTGTTTTCTACTGCCCAATGGGTTTCTCTGGATTCTGTGTAGTGACAATATTTTACTACTGACAACCTACCAGACAGAGGATTCATAATAACGCATTACCTTTGGAAAAGAAGCTACTGGGAAAGAGCAACTGGCCTTTGGTCCAAAAATGGTAGTTTTGGTCAGAAAACCTGAGGTGCCACCTCTTCAAATGACCTGATCTGTAAGGATCAGGATCATTTAACTCCCTGTCATGTATCCTTGCAAATTTCAGAATTAAACTATGTAGTATAGCTTACTTATATCCGATGAGAGATGCTCTTCTCTCCAAATTGAGGTCAGATTCTGGATCAAAAGTTTCCATTCCTTTCACCAGCTGGGATGTATGTATGCATAACTTTTTTCAACAGCCAGGCAACTTAAGTCTTCACTCATTAATCAAAACAGCCAGGCACACTGTTTCTAGCACATATTCTTGTGTCTTATTGGACTCCGACTACTTTGTTATTCTTGAACAACTTTTCTTATTTCAAATTTAGATTTTCATCCAGCAACTGACTATCAAGCATTGCCATCTATCTCTGCCTATCAGTCAGTTGGTTCAGTTTCCATAGAACAAGCATCTCTGTATTGTAATGGCACTTGCTTATGCATCCATTGGGGGGGTTTATTTTCCTGTGTTATTTAAAATAAGTAAATGGAATGGAAATTAATGTGCTATTATTACCAGTAATGCAATTAACACAGAGATGGAGAGAACATGAAGCAGACCAAAGGAGATGTCTCTTCAGTCTGCTTTAGATGCATGTTGGAAGTAGGCTGGCTGATTTTATGTTTAATTTTGAAGGAAGAGAAAAAAAAGTTTTGAATCTATAAAATACCTATAGCAGTTTTATTCATAGCTGACAAAACCTGGAAGTAACCAAGATGCCCTTCAGTAGGAAAATGGATAAACTGACCCCCCCAAACCATGGAGTGTTATTCAGAATTAAAATAAAATGAGCTAACAAGACATGAAACAACATGGAAGAAACTTAAATGCTTATTCTTAGTGGAAGAAGTCAATCTGAAAAGGTTACATACTGTATGATTCTAACTATACGACAAAAAAGCAAACCTATAGAGACAGTATAATGATCAGTGGTAGCCAGAGGGTGGAGGTGGGAGTGAGGGATGAACTGGTGGAGCACAGAGGGTTTTTAGGACAATGAAAATACTCTGTATGATATCATACTAATGAAAGTATCATTATACATTTGTTCAAACCTATGGAATGCACAATACCAAGAGTGAACCCTAATGTAAGTCATGAACTTTGGGTGACAGGATGAATCAATGTAGATTCATCAAGTGAAGCAAATATGTCATTTGGTGGGGGATGTTGAGAGTGGGGAGGCTATGAAATATGGGGGCAGGAAATAGGGGAAATCTCTGTACCTGCCCCCTCCTAAAAGAAAGAAAAGCCTATTAAACACTGGCAAGATATTGATGAATATTATATTTTCAAAAGGTGTAGCATTATGATAGAGGAAATAGAGATATTTAAAAATTATAGATTGACATATGATTTAATAAAATGTCATATTGATCTCTTAAAGAATTTCACAGGTTTATAAATCACCTGATTACTTTCTTCAGCTCAACCAATAAAAATTAGAGTGGACTTAGCCTTTCTCTTTTAAGTTTTTAAAAATAATTTATGAAACACTACCAAGTTTATTATCACAATCTCCTTTCCAACCCCTGCCAATCACCAGGAGTAGGTCCATATTTCCTTCATTAAATTTTTCTTCCTGTTTATTAAGTGTGACTTAAACTAAGAGAAGTAGAATTTGAGGTAAGAATACATTTATAAAATTAATCTGCATGGTATATTATTTATATAATAATATAATTATTATAATATTAATCTCTGTTTTGTATACTCACCTATTATATGACATAAAGAAGTTAAAAAACTGTGCTAAGTTACTTCAGTTGTGTTCAACTCTTTGCAACCCCATGGACTGCAGCATGCCAGGCTTCCCTTTGCAACCCTGTGTACTGTAGTCTCCTCTGTCCATGGGATTCTCGAGGCAAGAATGCTGGAGTGGGTTGCCATTTCCTTCTCCAGGAGACCTTCATGACCTGGGGATCAAACCAGTGTCTCTTATGGCTCCTGCATTGGCAGGCGGGTTCTTTACCTCTAGCACCACTGGGGAAGCAAACTGAAGTGCTTTTTAACACAAGGAACTTTGGAATTGCTTTTTATTTACTGAGAAGTGACTTTCTTTCATTCCTGTTAGATATTCTACTTTCAACTACACTCTCAGGTAAGCAGATGATATAAAAACATTAAATTGCATCTAGATGAAATGAGTTTCCTACTCTCACAGAGCTTACAACTCATATGTGTGTGCAATTCCCATCCTTAGAATCACACCTTTGGGTGAAGCGTTATTATATCGTGGACATATTAAAACAAAAATATTGACTTTTTTGATGGACATTTTTCTAAAATGTGTTGCTGATGTCCTTCCATTCTTTAGAGTCTGCAGAACATGATGACAAATGTTATAAATTACTTGATATCTTTACCAGCATGTAATGTTGTGTCATTTGGTATAATACTTTTAAGAGCTAATGAAATATAGGTGGGATTTATGGATTTATTTATGTATACTTGCAAACAAAAACTTAACTTTTAAAAATGTCTTGTCTATGTTTTCTATATTTTTATTTATTCTCTTTTCTAATAATATTTTACTTCTTACTACTTTTAAACTGGCTTGTAAAATGATATTTAATAGGCTTTAAAGTAAGAATCTGAGGTTCTCTATTAGGAATCATAATGATGAATTTGAATATGTTATTTTGGTAACTTATATGCCTCTTGATCTCAATTGTCTTCTGTGAGATTAAAATAACCTGAAGAATGACAGCTGAAAAAGTGAATATTATCAGAAGATTCTTTGGTTTACTAATGGCTTTACAAGTCTTCCTAAATGATCAGTAAATTTCCTCTCTTCTTTTGACATGAAACATCAATTTTCATTTTTTTAAATAATATACATATATATATATATATATATATATATATCCCAAACAGTATATAGAATACTGACATTTTCCTAGTTGTTTAAAAAATTTTATTAAAGAAATAAGATGTATAGAAACAAACCAAAAAAAAAAAAAAAAGAGAGAGAGAGAGAGAGAGAAGCCTGAGAAAACTGAGCCCCAAGGCCCTCCAACATTCACAGGTAGAGACTCACCCAGGGAGACTGAAGTGGGAGAGAATGAGCAGTCACAGAAGCGAAGGGAGTGTTTCTAGAAGGAGAAGCTGGAGCCCATGCTTCTGAGAGGCTGAAACACTGAAGACAGAAAAGTAACAACTGGATTTGAAAGAGAGATTTTTGGTAAATTAATAAGAGCAGTATTTTAAAGAAAAGGAGAGAGAAACCCTATAAGAATGTTTTGAACAGATAATGGTGTGTGACAGTATGGAGACAGTGATTTTAAACACAACCCCTATGAGAAATTTTACTGAGGAGAAACAGGAAAAAAACAAAAAACAAAAAACCAAGAAATAACTGCAAGGGTGTAATCTTTGAGGCAGTTCCAGAAAAACATATATTTCTGCTTAATTGACAACAGTAAAGCCTTTGACTGTGTGGATCACAACAAACTGGAAAATTCTTTTCTTTTTTTTTTTTTAATTTTATTTTATTTTTAAACTTTACATAATTGTATTAGTTTTGCCAAATATCAAAATGAATCCGCCACAGGTATACATGTGTTCCCCATCCTGAACCCTCCTCCCTCCTCCCTCCCCATACCATCCTTCTGGGTCGTCCCGGTGCACTAGCCCCAAGCATCCAGTATCGTGCATCAAACCTGGACTGGCATCTCGTTTCATACATGATATTTTACATGTTTCAATGCCATTCTCCCAAATCTTCCCACCCTCTCCCTCTCTCACAGAGTCCATAAGACTGTTCTATACATCAGTGTCTCTTTTGCTGTCTCGTACACAGGGTTATTGTTACCATCTTTCTAAATTCCATATATATGCGTTAGTATACTGTACTGGTGTTTTTCCTTCTGGCTTACTTCATTCTGTATAATAGGCTCCAGTTTCATCCACCTCATTAGAACTGATTCAAATGTATTCTTTTTAATGGCTGAGTAATACTCCATTGTGTATATGTACCACCGTTTTCTTATCCATTCATCTGCTGATGGACATCTAGGTTGCTTCCATGTCCTGGCTATTATAAACAGTGCTGCGATGAACATTGGGGTACACGTGTCTCTTTCCCTTCTGGTTTCCTCAGTGTGTATGCCCAGCAGTGGGATTGCTGGATCATAAGGCAGTTCTATTTCCAGTTTTTTAAGGAATCTCCACACTGTTCTCCATAGTGGCTGTACTAGTTTGCATTCCCACCAACAGTGTAAGAGGGTTCCCTTTTCTCCACACCCTCTCCAGCATTTATTCTTTGTAGACTTTTGGATCACAGCCATTCTGACTGGTGTGAAATGGTACCTCATAGTGGTTTTGATTTGCATTTCTCTGATAATGAGTGATGTTGAACATCTTTTCATGTGTTTGTTAGCCATCTGCATGTCTTCTTTGGAGAAATGTCTATTTAGTTCTTTGGCCCATTTTTTGATTGGGTCATTTATTTTTCTGGAGTTGAGCTGTAGGGGTTGCTTGTATATTCTCGAGATTAGTTGTTTGTCAGTTGCTTCATTTGCTATTATCTTCTCCCATTCTGAAGGCTGTCTTTTCACCTTGCTAATAGTTGCCTTTGATGTGCAGAAGCTTTTAAGGTTAATTAGGTCCCATTTGTTTATTTTTGCTTTTATTTCCAATATTCTGGGAGGTGGGTCATAGAGGATCCTGATGTGATGTATGTGAGAGTGTTTTGCCTATGTTCTCCTCTAGGAGTTTTAGTTTCTGGTCTTACGTTTAGATCTTTAATCCATTTTGAGTTTATTTTTGTGTATGGTGTTAGAAAGTGTTCTAGTTTCATTCTTTTACAAGTGGTTGACCAGATTTCCCAGCACCACTTGTTAAAGAGATTGTCTTTAATCCATTGTATATTCTTGCCTCCTTTGTCAAAGATAAGGTGTCCATATGTGTGTGGATTTATCTCTGGGCTTTCTATTTTGTTCCATTGATCTATATTTCTGTCTTTGTGCCAGTACCATACTGTCTTGATAACTGTGGCTTTGTAGTAGAGCCTGAAGTCAGGTAGGTTGATTCCTCCAGTTCAATTCTTCTTTCTCAAGATCGCTTTGGCTATTCGAGGTTTTTTGTATTTCCATACAAATTGTGAAATTATTTGTTCTAGCTCTGTGAAGAATACTGTTGGTAGCTTGATAGGGATAGCATTGAATCTATAAATTGCTTTGGGTAGTATACTCATTTTCACTATATTGATTCTTCCAATCCATGAACATGGTATATTTCTCCATCTGTTAGTATCCTCTTTGATTTCTTTCACCAGTGTTTTATAGTTTTCTATATATAGGTCTTTAGTTTCTTTAGGTAGATATATTCCTAAGTATTTTATTCTTTCCCTTGCAATGGTGAATGGAATTGTTTCCTTAATTTCTCTTTCTGTTTTCTCATTATTAGTGTATAGGAATGCAAGGGATTTCTGTGTGTTGATTTTATATCCTGCAACTTTACTATAGTCATTGATTAGTTCTAGTAATTTTCTGGTGGAGTCTTTAGGGTTTTCTATGTAGAGGATCATGTCATCTGCAAATAGTGAGAGTTTTACTTCTTCTTTTCCAGTTTGGATTCCTTTTATTTCTTTTTCTGCTCTGATTGCTGTGGCCAAAACTTCCAAAACTATGTTGAATAGTAATGGTGAAAGTGGGCACCCTTGTCTTGCTCCTGACTTTAGAGGAAATGCTTTCAATTTTTCACCATTGAGGATAATGTTTGCTGTGGGTTTGTCATATATAGCTTTTATGTTTTGAGATATGTTCCTTCTATTCCTGCTTTCTGGAGAGTTTTTATCATAAATGGGTGTTGAGTTTTGTCAAAGGCTTTCTCTGCATCTATTGAGATAATCATATGGTTTTTATTTTTCAATTTGTTAATGTGGTGTATTACATTGATTGATTTGTGGATATTGAAGAATCCTTGCATCCCTGGGATAAAGCCCACTTGGTCATGGTGTATGATCTTTTTAATGTGTTGTTGGATTCTGATTGCTAGAATTTTGTTAAGGATTTTTGCATCTGTGTTCATCAGTGATATTGGCCTGTAGTTTTCTTTTTTTGTGGGACCTTTGTCAGGTTTTGGTATTAGGGTGATGGTGGCCTCATAGAATGAGTTTGGAAGTTTACCATCCTCTGCAATTTTCTGGAAGAGTTTGAGCAGGATAGGTGTTAGCTCTTCTCTAAATTTTTGGTAGAATTCAGCTGTGAAGCCGTCTGGACCTGGGCTTTTGTTTGCTGGAAGATTTTTGATTACAGTTTCAATTTCCATGCTTGGGATGGGTCTGTTAAGATTTTCTATTTCTTCCTGGTCGAGTTTTGGAAAGTTGTATTTTTCTAAGAATTTGTCCATTTCTTCCACGTTGTCCATTTTATTGGCATATAATTGTTGATAGTAGTCTCTTATGATCTGTAGTGATCTCTCCATTTTCGTTTCTAATTTTACTGATTTGATTTTTCTCCCTTTGTTTCTTGATGAGTCTGGCTAATGGTTTGTCAATTTTATTTATCCTTTCAAAGAACCAGCTTTTGGTTTTGTTGATTTTTGCTACAATCTCTTTTGTTTCTTTTGCATTTATTTCTGCTCTAATTTTTAAGATTTCTTTCCTTCTACTAACCCTGGGGTTATTCATTTCTTCCTTTTCTAGTTGCTTTAGGTGTAGAGTTAGGTTATTTATTTGACTTTTTTCTTGTTTCTTGAGGTGTGCCTGTATTGCTATGAACTTTCCCCTTAGGACTGCTTTTACCGTGTCCCACAGGTTTTGGGTTGTTGTGTTTTCATTTTCATTCGTTTCTATGCAAATTTTGATTTCTTTTTTGATTTCTTCTGTGATTTGTTGGTTATTCAGCAGCGTGTTGTTCAGCCTCCATATGTTGGAGTTTTTAATAGTTTTTTCTCCTGTAATTGAGATCTAATTTTACTGCATTGTGGTCAGAAAATATGCTTGGAATGATTTCTATTTTTTTGAATTTACCAAGGCTAGCTTTATGGCCCAGGATGTGATCTATCCTGGAGAAGGATCCATGTGCGCTTGAGAAAAAGGTGAAATTCATTGTTTTGGGATGAAATGTCCTATAGATATCAATTAGGTCTAACTGGTCTATTGTATCCTTTAAAGTTTGTGTTTCCTTGTTAATTTTCTGTTTAGTTGATCTATCCATAAGTGTGAGTGGGGTATTAAAGTCTCCCCCATTATTGTGTTATTGTTAATTTCTCCTTTCATACTTGTTAGCATTTGTCTTACATACTGCGGTGCTCCCGTGTTGGATGCATATATATTTATAATTGTTATATCTTCCTCTTGGAATGATCCTTTGATCATTATGTAGTGACCTTCTTTGTCTCTTTTCACAGCCTTTGTTTTAAAGTTTATTTTATCTGATATGAGTATTGCTACTCCTGCTTTCTTTTGGTCCCTATTCGCATGGAAAATCTTTTTCCAGCCCTTGACTTTCAGTCTGTATGTGTCCCCTGTTTTGAGGTGGGTCTCTTGTAGACAACATATGTAGGGGTCTTGTTTTTGTATCCATTCAGCCAGTCTTTGTCTTTTGGTTGGGGCATTCAACCCATTTACGTTTAAGGTAATTACTGATAAGTATGATCCCGTTGCCATTTACTTTATTGTTTTGGGTTCGAATTTATACACTGTTTTTGTATTTCCTGTCTAGAGAATATCCTCTAGTATTTGTTGGAGAGCTGGTTTGGTGGTGCAGAATTCTCTCAGCTTTTGCTTGTCTGAAAAGCTTTTGATTTCTCCTTCATACTTGAATGAGATCCTTGCTGGGTACAATAATCTGGGCTGTAGGTTATTTTCTTTCATCATTTTAAGTATGTCTTGCCATTCCCTCCTGGCTTGAAGAGTTTCTATTGAAAGATCAGCTGTTATCCTTATGGGAATTCCCTTGTGTGTTATTTGTTGTTTTTCCCTTGCTGCTTTTAATATTTGTTCTTTGTGTTTGATCTTTGTTAATTTGATTAATATGTGTCTTGGGGTGTTTCACCTTGGGTTTATCCTGTTTGGGACTCTCTGGGTTTCTTGGACTTGGGTGATTATTTCCTTTCCCATTTTAGGGAAGTTTTCAACTATTATCTCCTCAAGTATTTTCTCATGGTCTTTCTTTTTGTCTTCTTCTTCTGGAACCCCTATGATTCGAATGTTGTAGCATTTAATATTGTCCTGGAGGTCTCTGAGATTGTTATTTCTTTTAATTTGTTTTTATTTTATCCTTACTGATTCATTTATTTCTACCATTCTATCTTCTAATTCACTAATCCTATCTTCTGCCTCTGTTATTCTACTATTTGTTGCCTCCAGAGTGTTTTTAATTTCATTTATTGCATTATTCATTATATATTGACTCTCTTTTATTTCTTCTAGGTCCTTGTTAAACCTTTCTTGCATCTTCTCAATCCTTGCCTCCAGGCTATTTATCTGTGATTCCATTTTAATTTCAAGATTTTGGATCAATTTCACTATCATTATTTGGAATTCTCTATCAGGTAGATTCCCTATCTCTTCCTCTTTGGTTTGGTTTGGTGGGCATTTATCCTGTTCCTTTACCTTCTGGGTATTCCTCTGTCTCTTCATCTTGTTTAAATTGCTGAGTTTGGGGTGTCCTTTCTGTATTCTGGCAGTTTGTGGAGTTCTCTTTATTGTGGCGTTTCCTCACTGTGTGTGGGTTTGTACAGGTGGCTTGTCAAGGTTTCCTGGTTAGGGAAGCTTGTGTCGATGTTCTGGTGGATGGAGCTGTATTTCTTCTCTCTGGAGTGTAATGAAATGTCCAGTAATGAGTTATGAGATGTCTGTGGTTTTGGGGTGACTTTGGGCAGCCTGTATCTTGAAGCTCAGGGCTGTGTTCCTTTGTTGCTGGAGAATTTGCTTGGTATGTCTTGCCCTGGAACTTGTTGGCCCTTGTGTGGTGCTTGGTTTCAATGTCGGTATGGAGGCGTTTGATGAGCTCCTGTCAATTAATGTTCCTTGGAGTCAGGAGTTCCCTGGAGTCAGGGTTTGGAATTAAGCCTCTTGCTTCCAGTTATTGGTCTTATTTTTACAGTAGTTTCAAAACTTCTCCTTCTATGCAGCACCATTGATAAAACATCTACATTAAAGATGAAAAGTTTCTCTACTGTGTGGGTCACTCAGAGAGGTTCACAGCATTACATGGAGAAGAGAAGAGGGAGGAGGGAGTTAGAGGTGACCCAAATGAGATGAGGTGGAAACAATAGTGGAGAGAGCGGGCTAGCCAGTAGTCACTTCCTTATGTGCACTCCACAACTGGACCACTCAGAGATGTTCATGGAGTTATATAGAGAAGAGAAGAAGGAGGATGGACACAGAGGTGGCCAGAAGGATAAAAGGGGGGAATGAAAAGGAGGGAGACAGATCCAGACAGTAATCAGTTCCCTAAGTGTTCTCCACCATTTGGAACACACAGAAATTCACAGAGTTGGGTAGAGTAGAGAGGGGTTAGGGAGGAGACACCAGCGACCTGGTGGAGAAAAAGGAGAGTCCAAAGGGAGAGAGAGCAGTCAAGCCAGTAATCTCGCTCCCTAGTGAAAAATGGGTCTTGAAGATTGGGTTCTTAAAGGTACAAAATTGGTAACAAATACATAAAAGCAAAAATTAAAACTCTAGAGTAGAGTTTGGAATTTCAAAAATACGATGTTAAAGAAAGAAGAAGGAAAAGAAAGAGAGAAAAAATGAACAAAGAAAAACAAACAAGGTCGCAAAAGTTATAAAGAAACTACAGGTACAAAATTGATAACTAATACCAAAAAGCAAAAATTAAAAATCTAGAGTAGAGTTTGGAATTTCAAAAATATAATGTTAAAAAAAAGGAAGAAGAAAAATAAAGAGAGAAAACAAACAAACAAACAAAAACAAACAATGTCACAAAAATTATAAAGAAAATACAGGTACAAAATTGATATCAAATACCAAAAAGCATAAATTAAAAATATAGAGTAGAGTTTGGAATTTCAGATATACAATGTTATATAAAAGAAGAAGAGAAAGAAATAGAGAAAACAAAAGTCTCAGAAATTATAAAAAAAAACTATAGGTACAAAATTGATAACATATACCAAAAAGCTAAAATTAAAAATCTAGAATAGAGTTTGGAATTTCAAAAATACAATGTTAAAGAAAAGAAGAAGAAGAATAAAAAAAAAAAACAAGGTCAAAAAATTATAAAATATATATATATATATGAAGTTTGCTGAAGAAGAAAATAATAGGATTTTTTTTTTGCAAGGTAATAGGTTATAAAAGTGAAAATTAAAGGAACAATAGAGGACTTAATTTTTTTTTTTAATTAAAAAAGAAAGAAAGAAAGAACGATCGTAAAAATAGTAAAAATATATCTAGGACTTTTTCTGGTTTTGTTGTGAGTATTGTGGGTTCAGTTCATTTTTGGCTAGTTCCTTGGTCCAACTTTTATTTTTCAAGATCTATAGGCCCCTTCCTATGTAGTCCGTAGTAACCACAGGGTTTTAATCTATTGCCTGTAGCTTCCAAAGCGTTTCCCTCTGTTATAACTTCTTCTGTTTGCTGGTCTCTTCAGTGTCTGGTTTCCGCCCTGACACAAAGGGGATGGTGGAGGACACTTTTTTTTTTTTTTTTTTTTAGGCTCACTTGTTCAGTCGCGCTGTGGGGAGGGAGGGAGGGATGCTGCAAACAAATAACACTGGTGTGCGCTCGCAGTGCCTCAGCCACACTGGGTCTGCCCCCGCTCATGGCGCATGTAGCCTCCCTGCCCACACTGCTCGGGCTCTAGGTTGTTCCGCCGGGAACAATCCGAGGCCAGGCCTGGGCTGCATGTACCTCCCAGGTCCAAGCCGCTCAGGTTCAGGCACTCGGGTAGTCCTCAGAGGCGCAGACTCAGTTGGGCCTGCATTTTGTGCTCTTCCCAGGTCCGAGCAGCTCAGGTGATGAGGTGTTTGGCGAGCACCAATGCTGCAACTTATCACCTCCCAGCCACTCGGTTATCTGGGTGTAAAACCGGCGCACCTTCTCAGGCAGATGTTGACTGTCCAGACCCCCAAGAAGTTTTAGTTAGCAAAGAAGCCTTATAGATAATGTCTCTCTGGGGCTGTGATTGCCCCCTTCTGGCTCTGGCTGCCTGTCACCAGAGGGGGAAGGTCTGCAGCTGGCTATCTCTGTTCAGTCCTTTGTTCCATGCGTGGGCCTGGTGGTGTCTTAGGTTAGGGCTGGCTTTTTGCGTGATAGATATCCCACAGTCTGGTTTGCTAGCCCAAATTATTTCACTCAGATAGCGCTCAGGGTATTCGGTCCAGATTCTTACTCTAAGTGATGCAGCCCACGCTGCGCCTCCCTGTCCAGCCCCCACTTGCTAATGGCGTGTGCAGGCATCTGCGCTGCTTCTCCGCTGGGGGAGTTACTGTAGGGCTTGAAATCTGCGAGTTTTAATTGTTTATTTATTTTTTCTCCGTTATGTTGCCCTCTGTGCTTCCAAAGCTCGGCACAGATTCAGCAGTGAGAAGGTTTCCTGGTGTTTGGAAACTTCTCTCTTTTTAAGACTCCCTTTCCAGGATGGAACTTCATCCCTCCCTCTTTTGTCTCTTTTTTTTGTCTTTCATATTTTTTCCTACCTCCTTTCGAAGAGTTGGGTTGCTTTTCTGGGTGCCTGATGTCCTCTGCCAGCATTCAGAAGTTGTTTTGTGGAATTTACTCGACGTTTAAATGCTCTTTTGATGAATTTGTGGGGGAGAAAATGTTCTCCCCGTCCTACTCCTCCGCCATCTTGGCTCCTCCCTCTGGAAAATTCTTAAAGTGATGGAAGTACCAGCCCACCTTACCTGTCTCCTAAGAAACTTGTATGTGGGTCAAGAAGCAACAATTAGAACCAGACATGGAAGATGGACTAGTTCCAAATTGGTGAAGGAGTATGACAAGACCGTATAGTGTCACTCTGCTTAACTTATATGCAGACTGAATCATGCAAAATTCCCGACTGGATAAAGCAAAAACTGGAATCAAGATTGCCAGGAGAAATATCAATAACCTCAGATAACCAGATGATACCACTCTAGTGGCAGAAAGCAAAGAGGAAGTAAAGAGCCTCTTGATGAGGGTAAAAGATGAGGATGAAGAAGCTGGCTTGAAACTCAACATTCAAAAAGCTAAGATCATGGTATCTGGCCCCATGGCAGAAAGAAGGGGAGTCAGTGGAAGCAGTGACAGATTTTATTTTCTTGGGCTCCAAAATCACAGTGGACAGTGTCTGCAGCCATGAACTTAAAAGATGTTTGCTCTTTGGAAGGAAAGAAAGGTGTGACAAACCTTATAAAACCTAGAGGAAAGATGAAAAAATTCTGGAGATGGATTCACAACAATGTGAATATAATTAATGCCACAGAGCGGTACATTTAAGAAATGGTTAAAGTGGTTCGTCTTACATTATGTATATTTTACTGCGTAGGGGAGAGGAAAATTCCTTTTTCTTTTACCCTTCTAGTCTCTCTGGCTGGGGCCTTGGAAATTCAAATAATATAAGACAGATGAACAAGAGAAATATAGTATATTAACCTGTGCAGCATGCACACCTATGGAAAGATTTTCTATCATTTACAGATTGCTATCATACTTGGATAGTTTTGCAAAGTGCTTCATGTTCAACAAGATTCATAGGAAGGACTTCTGATAAATTCAGGTTTCTGATAAATTTTTATGGTTTTTGATTAAAATATTACTGGTTTTAGTTCATGTTTTCCAGACACAAGGAAACTCTTCCCCAGAAGCTAATTATTTGGAAAATAAGACCCTTGTAAGTAGAATTAAAACATGTCTTTTGTTTCTACTTGATCCGCCCAGAAACTGGAAACTCTTAGGTTCCCAGCAGATGTATCAGATAAATAAGGAAGACCACCTCCTAACAAGGGCAACTCTTCCACCTTCAGTTGATAATTATATTCTCTGAATAAAATTTCTCATCTGCAAAGTGGGTACTAAAAAGTAATATCAATTTCATGGAGTTATTGTTTTATGTGAAACTGCTTACCGCAGTTCCTAGCACAGAAGAGATGTTCAATAAGTGGAAACTATCATGGCAAGATATTTTACCAGAATATTAAATTGACTGTCCCTTGCTATCATGTAAATGTTTGTGTAAAAGGAATGAAAATGGAATTATTGAGGTTATAGCTTAAAGGGCACTGGTGCTGGTATAAAGAGCACAGTTGGTAAGAAAACAGCCAACCAAGATTTCCTCCACAGAAAAGAGATTAAAACTCAAATCAGAGGAGAGCAAAGGCCTGGGAATGAAAGGCAGAGAGCTGAAGAGCCCTGTCCCCAGTGATTGCCATCCCCAAAGTAAGGGGGGATACAGGATATGACAGAAACCACTTCATGCATAGCTTGTACCTTACCTCCTGTTAGAAGCCAGCAGAGTTAGCAGCTTTGTAGAGGGGACTCCCATGCCATCATCCTGTGTTACAAGTGAAGTAGAAAACGCTGACTTCCCACTTGGGGTCTGGAAAATTCAGAAAGCGGGAGGCAGCAGGCTTATGGAGTCTGGAGCCAGGATGAGAGAATGCCATGTAGGGAGAGGAAGTGTGTGCCGTCCATCTGGGGAGCAGGTAAGGACTCAGTTACTTACTTTAAAATCTCATAGCAGAGTTGATTTTAAAAACAAAGCAGCTCCTGCTCCTCCCGCCGCCGCCCTGAGTCACTGCCTGCGCAGCTCGGGCCGCTTGGCTACCGGCGCTCGCCATCGGAGAGCTGAGCTGGAAAACGAAATTTGCCATTTTTGAAAATATTTGGCATTTGTACAACATGGCAGACATCGACAACAAAGAACAGTCTGAACTTGATCAAGATTTGGATGATGTTGAAGAAGTAGAAGAAGAAGAAACTGGTGAAGAAACAAAAATCAAAGCGTGTCAGCTGACTGTTCAGATGATGCAAAATCCTCAGATTCTTGCAGCCCTTCAAGAAAGACTTGATGGTCTGGTAGAAACACCAACAGGATACATTGAAAGCTTGCCTAGGGTAGTTAAAAGACTAGTGAATGCTCTCAAAAACCTTCAAGTTAAATGTGTGCAGATAGAAGCCAAATTCTATGAGGAAGTTCATGATCTTGAAAGAAAGTATGCTGTTCTTTATCAGTCTCTGTTTGATAAGCGATTTGAGATCATTAATGCCATTTATGAACTTACAGAAGAAGAGTGTGAATGGAAACCAGATGAGGAAGATGAAATTTCAGAGGAGCTAAAAGAAAAGGCCGAGATTGAAGATGAGAAAAAGGATGAAGAAAAAGAAGATCCCAAGGGAATTCCTGCGTTTTGGTTGACCGTTTTTAAGAATGTTGACTTGCTCAGTGATATGGTTCAGGAACATGATGAACCTATTCTGAAGCACTTAAAAGATATTAAAGTGAAGTTCTCAGATGCTGGTCAGCCTATGAGTTTTGTTTTAGAATTTCACTTTGAACCCAATGAATATTTCACAAATGAAGTGTTGACAAAGACATACAGGATGAGGTCAGAACCAGATGATTCTGATCCCTTTTCTTTTGATGGACCAGAAATTATGGGTTGTACAGGGTGCCAGATAGATTGGAAAAAAGGGAAGAATGTCACTTTGAAAACGATTAAGAAGAAGCCGAAACACAAGGGTCGTGGGACAGTTCGTACTGTGACCAAAACAGTTTCTAATGACTCTTTCATTTTTTTGCCCCTCCTGAAGTTCCTGAGAGTGGAGATCTGGATGATGATTCTGAAGCTATCCTCGCTGCAGACTTTGAAATTGGTCACTTTTTATGTGAGCGTATAATCCCAAAATCAGTGTTATACTTTACTGAAGAAGCTATTGAAGATGATGACGATGATTATGATGAAGAAGGTGAAGAAGCGGATGAGGAAGGGGAAGAAGAAGGAGATGAGGAAAATGATCCAGACTATGACCCAAAGAAGGATCAAAACCCAGCAGAGTGCAAGCAGCAGTGAAGCAGGATGTATGAGGCCTGAGGATAACCTGCACTGATCTACCTTCTGCTTCCATGGAAAGGATGAATTTACATCATTTGACAAGCCTATTTCAAGTTTTTTGTTGTTTGTTTGTTTGCTCATTTTTGTTTGTGCATCCTAAAATAAAAATGTCATATAATTTTAGTTCTCAAAAGATAATGTCTTAATTTTGTACTAATTCAGATAGAAGAAGAGGCCTAGCTTAAATTATGTACCCAGTTTACCATATTACTGAAGAAAAGGGTGCCAAATTTGGAAGAGGTACTACTACATCTACTAATAAGAAAGTATTAAAAAAAAAAAAAGACAAAAAATTCTTAAATGATTTAATGGTTTTCATAGAAAAAGTGAAAGGTTAAATTTCATTTCCTTTGGTCATAACTAGACTGAAGGCCCCAAGCCTCTACAGTTAATTCCAATTCTTAGTGCTTAAAGTGTGTCATTTACTTACCTTTGCCTTTTGTTTTACTGTGTATTAAAATGGGTAGTACTGTTGACTTAACTACCTCACAGATGTGTTAAGGCATATTAAGTTAAAAATTTTATGAAATATTTCTCAGTTGCATTAAAAGCTCAAAACTTTGGACCTGTTGTACCATAAGTATGTGATATTCAGCATCTTAATTATACCAAGGCTTGATATGAATTGTTAACTGGTAAACCAAGTTTAAGAACCTTTATTCTGGATCCAGTCAGGCAACACTTGTAGATCTTTGTGTGGCTCCTGTTTCAACAGAAGTAGGTAATGAGCAGCTGTTTCAAGAGGTCCTAGGATTTTTTCCAGTTACTTTAATTTTTGACTATATTGTAGTTAATAGTATAGATGTCATGGGACTAAAGTGGAAATAAGACCATTGTTAGAGAGGGAAAATGCCATTAAATTAGGGACTGTAGAGCCACATTTAAAATACCTCAGGCTAAATACTGTTACTTTTGGGGATGAATATTAAAGGTTTGACAGAGTGGACTAATTGGGTTGTAATTATAGGAAAGCCTAGAACTCCTGGTTTTAATAAAATTACATTGGGCTCATTTTTAGAGGTGATAAAGCATCTGTTTTAAAAATTTAGTATTAAGGTCTTAGAATATAAACACATTTTGTTATTTGTATAGTACTATCCATTCCTCCTGAACTTTTAATTAACTACTGGAAATCCTTAACCAATTGCAGTAGTTTATTTAAAAATGCCATAAAACAAAACAAAACAAATGTAAAAAAATCTGATGGGAAAGCAGAAGCCAGATTTTGCTAAAGTTTAAGAGAAAATAAGACAACAAATAAGAACTCTTCTTAAATATAAATCAGCTACTTTTATAATCAGCTTAGGTCTATAATCCCTATCCTTCATCCTCCATGTTACAAGTGGTTCAGGAGAAGGAAATATCATATCCTGGGAGCCCCTGAGAGCAGCTGCCCAGTGAGGGTCCTTGGCTTCTGCAGGAATGAATCCAGGAAAAAACTGTACAAGTAGAGTGAAAATGGACTTAAATTCAGTGAGATACACACTCCACAGACAGAACGTGGATCTTCTCAGAAGGCAAGAGTGCCCCCAAAGTACGGGGTTGTGAGTTTTTATGGGCCGGGTAATTTCATAGGATAGTGAGTAGGAAGAATATTCTTGCTATTCTAGGGAAGAGATGGATTTTCCAGAACTAAACCACCACACACTTCTTGGCCTTTTATGGTCAGCCTTGGAAATATAATGGCACTTGTCGTGGCGTGAGGGGAGTGATTTTTAGTGTAATAATGAAGGTGTAATGAGTTAGAAGTCAGTGACCAGACCATGCTCAACACCATCTTGTTTGTAGCTGGTTTGAGCCAGTTTTTGTGGGGTCCTGTTTTTCTAAGTATCTGTGCCCCCCTCCTTCCTGTCTCATAAGCATAGACCCACTGTTTCCATAGGGATGAGGCCATCTTAGCCTGTCATCTGGGAACCCAGACCTGGTTCCCTGTCCACCTGGATGCTAAGTTCCGTCCCTTTCATATTTAAGCAATATCTAGTTGTCGTCCTCAAATGAAAAGCACCAGGGGCTTCCAGTCATTTCAGGAGCAACATCAAACCCCTGCCAATAGAGAGTTAACTTATGGGTAAAAACAAACAAACAAAAATGATTATATGAATGCCTTCCCTTTGGGCTTAGGGAAGAATCTGGTCTCTTTTTCTTCATCAGGATTATCTCCACAGGTAACAAAGAAAGCAGTCATTAAAGGTAAGGTTGTGCCTTTAACATTCCAGGAGACCAGGCAGTGATGAAGCAGTCACTAGCAAAGCCCATCAACAATTCCCTGGAGTAAAAGACTATTGAGCTTCCTAGGTGGCTCAGCAGTAAAGAATCTACCTGCCAACACCAGGAGACCTGGGTTGGATCCCTGGGTCAGGAAGATCCTCTGGAGGAGGAAATGACAACCCACTCCAGTATTCTTGCCTGGGGAATCCATGGACAGAGGACTGTGGTGGGCTATAGCCCATGGTGGGGAGGGGTCTCAAAAGAGTTGGACACAACTAAGCAACTAAACAACAAAAAAGTAGAATCTGGGCCATAAAGTCTAACCTTTTTTCCTTTCCTTTGTGCTGAGTTGAGTCTCATTTGTTCACAGTGCAGCTTATGCGGGGTCCTGGTACGCTGCCCTTCAGACCAGAGCCCCTGGTGTGAAATAGCTGCTCCAATGCCTCAGCTCCAAGGGCCGTGTGCAGAGCTGTTGCACAGGGCACTGTGTTTCAAGATGGTGGCCAGGGGTCTGTGAGCAGAGGCGATGCACCTGGCACTGCGATCTGGCACCACAGCTACACAGCTGAGCCTGCCCAGCGGGAACCCCACCCCCTCTCCACTCACATGAACCACAAGCAGCAGCTCCATGGAGGGCTTTTAGAGCAAGTCCTATTGGAACAAGCCACACCTGGCAAAGAACTCTGATTGGGGTCTGACTAGGGTTGGTAATAGAATAGGCAGAAATCAAACCCTCTTCTGCCCTGTAATGGTGTGTGATTCTCCTAGCGACCTAGATAAGGGAGATGCACTGGACTAGCTAAGACAATTATTTCTTCATACAAGTATAGTTTGCCTGGTTCCCTTCAAAAATATTTACTCTTGGAAACTTGAGCCTCCCCTCCTGATAGAAGCCAGGGGAGGCTTATAGACCTTCCTGTTCTAGCAGGTCAAAGACTTAAAGAACGAGAAACTCAGGAACCTCTCAGAGTGGGATTTTTGAAGGAAAACTATTTTCTGGGAGACCTGGGCTCACACTAGACTCAGGAGCCAACAGTATCAGACTGTTTTCTCCTTCAGACGCCCCCGACCTTCCTGACCTGACCCCCAGGAAATGCCCCGTGAGGCTAAATTGAGTGATTTAGACTCGAGATTTGGCGACTGGCCAGGGAGTGGAGCCTGATTCAGGTCATGAGATCTTCATGGGGATGAGGTTTTCCTGTGAGGATTAGTCTTCTGCAAGAGGCAGGTAGAGATTCATGTGAAGAGAGTGGAAGGGGGCCCTCAATTAAAAAAAAAAGGTGGGGGGAGGAATGGTGTTGCCTTGGGAATTTCCCATGGGGGAACTTTTTGCTAAATGACCAATTCTTTATGTGATTTGCCTTTTAGAATCTGAAAAAAGACAAGTTGTGAAAAACTTTAGCTATTTCCCTTAAGGACTTAGGCACCTGGGTGCACAGGGAACCAGGTCTGGGCTCCCAGGTGACAGGGAAAGGGAGACTTTCCCTTTCCTCCCTGATATGGATGCCCCTTCTACTTCTGCAGCTGCTGCTGTCTAGTCACTTCAGTCATGTCTGACTCTGTGAGATGCTATGGACGGCAGCCTGCTAGGCTCCTCTGTCTATGGGATTCTCCAGGCAAGAGTACTAGAGTTGGTTGCCATGCCCTCCTCCAGGGGATCTTCTCAACCCAGGGATTAAACTCAGGTCTCCTACATTTCAGGCAGATTCTTTACCACTGAGCCACCAAGGAAGCCCACTGATATAGATACCTACCCTTTTAAACATATTCTGGTTCTTGAGTTAAGTAAATGAGACCATCCCTGCCCAGTGCTGGACTGCAGTTCTGGGGAGGCTGATGGGACAGGATGGTGAAATGGGAAAGGGGAACAGTCTCCCCACCTCCACTCACTGACCTACTGTCAGTGTCATCCTGTTAAGTGGACTGTGACTCAGAAACTCAGGTCCTGAGAGCAGTCCTGTGAAGGGGACAGAGCAGGAGGTGAGGAGGGAATTCCCCACAGTAGCAGGGAGCTTTTCTTAGTGCACAGTCAGGAACACCAAGGAGAATGAATCTGCTGTTTGTCACTACATCAACCACCTGAGATGTAAATGGCCTAAAGCAGTGGTCACTTATTTATTTCTCAGTACAGTTGTGAGGCTGATGAGGCAGGGTTGTTGCTGACCTCCTGGTCTCACTCACAGGCCTGCCCACACCCAGGGGCCCTGCTGGCACTGGGTGTCCAGGCGGGCCTCGTTTCTACTGTGGGCTGAACCAGGATTGGTGGAGGACTTGGGGTGGCCTGGTTTCTCTCCTCACATGGCCTCTCATCTCAGGCTGCTGACAGCTCAGTGGTCAAGGAGGGAGTCTGTAATGGAGTCACCTCTGAGCTGAGGTCTCCTAAAGGATTAGAGGCAGCACTGATCAGAAAAAATGAGGAAGGGCTGGTAAGAGGGATGAAACAATTCATAAAAGGGACTAACATGTGCCAAGACCCTGTGAGGTAGGAGGGTGTATGATACTTTCTAGAAAAGCAGGAATAAAGTTAGTTTGGTTACTGCAAGGGATGTAAGAAAAGAGGGAGGATGAGTGTCAGGTCATGCAAGTTCAAGGAGCTGAGGACTTTTGTTGCTGTTTTTAATCTTCATAATAAGAGTAGGAAACCATTGAAAAGTTTTAAGCAATGGGGTGACATGATCTGATTTGCTCTTTATAGAAAGAGCATGGCTCTATATTTCAGGTTTTATAGGGGGAAGGGAAGCAGGCTTCCTCAACCTTAGCACTGTTGACATTTGGACCAGACAAGTCTTTGCTAGTGAGGAGACCTGTGCATTGCAGGGTGTGTTGCAGCATCCCTGACCTCTACCCACTGGAAGCAGTAGTCACTGCCCCACTTAATTATGAGAACCAAAAATGTTTACAGAGTTTTCCAGATGATCTCTGGGGACAACCTCTCAACCTCCTGGTTGAGAACAACTGGGCTGGAGTAAGAGCTGAGCTTCTCTGTTCACTAGGACTCTTTCCAGGAGAGAAATACTCATCACCTGGGCTCGAGTGGTGGAGGTGGAGCTGAGATGAGCAGATAGGATGGCAGAGACCAGGAGATGAACTCACCAATATTTGGGTAGACACACCCATAACAACTGTCCAGTCCTCAATTCCCTCTTTGCTTTCCTCCAACATTCCACCTGTTCTGAAAAAAAGAATCTGGTCTTGTGTTGGGGTACTCATAGTTGGGTGGCAAAAGAATAACAAGTGTAATATAAAGTTCATTTTCACTACCTTGTAGTTTGTTGATGCAACACTCATGTAGGGTCAAAGTCTGATCAAGAAATTGATTGCTCATGTTGGGTCAAAGTTTGATAAGGGAACTGATTTAAGATCAGCAAGGCAGGGCAAAAAAAAAAAAAAAAAATTCAAAAAACAGCAACAAAATAAGGGACTTCTTTGGTGCTCCAGTGATTAAGACTGTGCTCCCAATATAGGAGGGACAGGTTTAATCTTAGTTTTCCTGGTCAGGGAACTAAGATCCCACATATCACACCACATGACCTTAAAAAAAAAGACAAAAGGAAAGAAACAAGACAGGGATTCCCAGGATTATTTATTTATTTTATTTTTGGTTGTGCTGGGTCTTTGTTGCTTTTCTGCGGGCCTTCTCTAGTTGAGGAGAGCAGGGGCTACTCTTCATTGTGCTGTGTGGGCTTCTCATTGCAGTAGCTCCTCATTGTGGAGCATGGGCTCTAGGCATGCAGGCTTCAGTAGTTACAGCTTGTGAGCTCAGTAGTCAAGGCACATGGGCGTAGCTGCTCCTCAGTATGTGTAATCTTCCCAAACCAGGGATCAAACCTATGTTTCCTGAATTAGCAGGTAGATTCTTATCCACTGTGCCACGGGGGAATCCCTCCCAGGCTTATTTTTGAATGAGGGAAGTCTACAGTTTTAGACAGCAAACTCTGAAACATGAGGGCAATGGGGAGAGAGCTCTGGAATGAACTTGCCTGAGGCATTGGCAGCAAATGTTAGCTCAGCTTCCTGAAGAGGCCACCGTGTTCTTTTTAAATATAATTGTGCCCTCCTTCTCTGGGTTTTGTTATTCTTGTTCCATCACTAAGCCGTGTTTGATTCTTTTAGACCTCAAAAACTGTAGCATGCCAAGCTCCTCTGTCCTCTGCCATCTTCTGGAGTTTTCTCAAATTCATGTCCATTGAGTCAGTGATGGTATCTAACTATCTCATCTTCTATCACCCCTTCTCCTGCCCTCAATCTTTCCTAGCATCAGGGAAATGAGTCAGTTCTTTGCATCAGGTGGCCAAAGCATTGGGGCTTCAGTTTCATCATCAGTCCTTCCAATGAATATTCAAGGTTGATCTCCTTTAGGATTTACTGGTTTGATCTCCTTGCAATCCAAGAGACTCTCAAGAATCTTCTCCGACATCACAATTCAAAAGCATCAGTGCTTTGGTGCTCAGCCTTCTTTATGGTCCAACTCTCCCATCCATACATGACTACTGGAAAAACCATAGCTTTGCTTATATGGATCTCCGTTGGCAAAGTGATGTCTCTGCTTTTTATTACACTACCTAAGTTTGTCCATAGGGTCGCTAAGAGTCGGACATGACTGAGTGACTTCACTTTCACTTTTCACTTTCATGCATTGGAGAAGGAAATGGCAACCCACTCCAGTGTTCTTGCCTGGAGAATCCCAGGGATGGTGTAGCCTGGTGGCTGCTGTCTATGGGGTCACACAGATTCAGATGCGACTGAAGTAATTTGGCAGCAGCAGCAGCAAGTTTGTCATAGCTTTTCTTCCAAGGAACAAGCATCTTTTAATTTCATTAAAAGTGGCTGAAGTCACTGTCCACAGTAATTTTGGAGCCCAAGAAATAAAATATGTCATTGCTTCCACTTTTCCCTTTTCTATTTGCCATGAAGTGATGAGACCAGATGCCATGATCTTTGTTTTTTTGAATGTTGAGATTCAAGCCAGATTTTTCACTTTCCTCTTTCATCCTCTTCAAGAGGCTCTTTACTTCCTCTTCACTTTCTACCATTAGAGAGGTAACATCTGCATATCTGAGACTAGTTGATATTTCTGCTGGCAATCTTGATTTCAGCTTGTGATTCATGCAGCCTGGAATTTCTCATGATGTATTCTGCATTTAAGCAGGGTGACAATATACAGCCTTGACATACTCATTTTCCAATTTTGAACAACCATTTGCTCCATGTTCCATTCTAACTGTTGCTTCTTGACCTACATATAGGTTTCTCTTTACACAATGACTAATAATACTCTAACCTATGCCTACCTATTAAAGAAGTATGAATAAGAGTGAGTTCCCATTCCTCAAACACTTGGAACTAATCTCATAGAAGATATTGCCCTTAGTTCTCATCTGTTCATATCCTATCATAGGAAGTATGCGTTTTAACTTTTTATTATGGAAATTTTCAAACATGTCCAAAAATGAATAGCACAATGAACTTCATGAAATAAGCTTCCATGGTCATTAGCATGTTATCCATCTCATTTTGTTAAACTTTCATCTTTTGCTACAGTGCCACCAGTATTTAGCACAACTCCCAGATACATATAATTTCACCCACTGATACTGCAGTACACATATCTAAGAGATAAAGATTTGAGAAGGATAGACCCGGTAACATTATCCCTTTAATAATCACCTTAACATTAATATATGTGTATGTGCATATATATATTCACACTCAGTACTATATCTCAAGAGCATCTTAAGAAACTGACAGATGCTTGCTGAAAACTTAATATTATGATTTCACTACAGTTTTATTCAGAGCCATCAGCCTTTATAAGCATATGTATTTGGTATTATATTCCTCTATGTATTGAACCCAAGAGGTTGTTCTAATGAAGACCACTTCTTTTCTAAATCATTACACGACATTGGTTTAATACTGCACTTTGGAATTTTATTTGATGGCAGTTTCTTGGATAATTTATTTCTTCCTTTGTAGATAAGCTGGTAAAGAATCTGCCTGCAGTGTGGGAGACCTGGGTTCAACCCCTGGATTGGAAAGATCCCCTGGAGGAGGTAAAGGCTACCCACTCCAATATTCTGGCCTGGAGAATTCCAGACTGTATAGACCATGGGGTCCAAAAGGGTCAGAAATGACTGAGTGGCTTTCACTTTCACTTTGAAACACTGGATAAGCAGCTTGAGTCTTATCTTAGTAGCACTCCTTTTCTTCTGTCATTATTATGCAACAACCTAATAAGATAATTTTCCACCCAACACCTGGAATCAGAAATTTAAAGTGATTTTGAGGAAAGGTAGGAGCATACGTGGTAGGAGGGGCTGCCACATGGAGGTCACAGGCCAACAAAGATGGCCCTGGTTTTCCTTTCCCAAAGGTTTTTCCTTCCTGTTACAGTTGTAGGGGACCTGGTTCTGGTGAAAATGCTGTGATGTTTGCCTTTGCTGCATGTTATATGCCCCACTCCTTACTTTAAAAGCTGAGAGAAGAACCCAATCAACACCTCAGACCCTCCTGCATTTTCCATCCCAACCCTCACCCCCACCTTGCCCTTCTGAGTAAAGTCTATTAAAATTGTTGTAGCCATACATTCCAGGAAACAAACTCATTCAGAAGGACAATGCAGATAGTGGAGTGCAGTTTACTACACTGACCAGCCCAAGGCAGAGTCTCCTTTTAGCCAAGGACCCCAAACAGTTTTTGTGAAAACTTTATATACCCTAAGTGTACTTACTCAAACCCACCTCCCCAAATTCCTTGAAACTAGTCTGGACAAAGTAAAAGAGAGATACGATCAAAGTTAATCCATGATTCACGTGTCACAAGACTAGATAAACAGTGGATATTTATCAATAGGCCTGTGGTCATATCTCGATAAACATAATGGAATTTACCACTTTGTTCTGTTACACAGATAATTAGCATATTCTTTTAGGCAACGGAGAGTCCAAGTACAAATCCTGAGGCTCTTTTATCCAGGTGTCTGGTTTTCCATTGGTATGACATTTCTATATACACTGGGCACAAAGTTCAGAGTCCATTGGGAGGGTGACCGTGCATGTAGCCTAATGTTTGCAGCCTGGCCTCAGATGGAGTCCAGCTCTGTCTGTTTCCTCCTTCAAAATATCAAAGAATAACCTTTAATTAACAAAGAATTTAGCTTAAAGATTCAGCTTTGAGAACTCTCGGTTCAGTTGCGTTCAGTCGTTCAGTCGTGTCCAACTCTTTGCGACACCATGGACTGCAGCATGCCAGGCCTTCCTGACCATCACCAACTCCCCGAGTTTACTCAAACGCATGCCCATTGAGTCTGGGATGCCATCCAACCATCTCATCTTCTGTAATCCCCTTCTCCTCCCGCCTTCAATCTTTCCCAGCATCAGGGTCTTTTCAAATGAGTCAGCTCTTCGAATGAGGTGGCCAAAGTATTGGAGTTTCTGCTTCACCATCAGTCCTTCCAATGAATATTCAGGACTGATTTATTTTAGGATGGACAGGTTGGATCTCCTTGCAGTCCAAAGGACTCTCAAGAGTCTTCTCTAACACCACAGTTCAAGAGCATCAATTCTTCAGTGCTCAGCTTTCTTTATAGTCCAACTCTCACATCCATACCTGACTACTGGAAAAACCATAGACTTGACTAGATGGACCTTTGTTGGCAAAGTAATGTCTCTGCTTTTTAATATGCTGTCTAGGTTGGTCATAACTTTTCTTCAAAGGAGTAAGTATCTTTTAATTTCGTGGCTACGGTCACCATCTGCAGTAATTTTGGAGACCCCCCCAGAAATAAAGTCTGCCACTGTTTCCACTGTTTCTCCATCTATTTGCCATGAGGTGATGGGACTGGATGCCATGCTCTTAGTTTTATGAATGTTGAGCTTTAAACCAACTTTTTAACTCTCCTCTTTCACTTTCATCAAGAGGCTCTTTAGTTCTTCTTCACTTTCTGCCATAAGGATGGTGTCATCTGCATATCTGAGGTTATTGATATTTCTCCCAGCAATCTTGATTCCAGCTTGTGCTTCCTTCATCCTAGCATTTCTCATGATGTACTCTGCATATAAATTAAATAAGCAGGGTGACAATATACAGCCTTGATGTACTCTTTTCCTATTTTGATCCAGTCTGTTGTTTCATGTCCAGTTCTAACTGTTGCTTCCTGACCTGCATATAGGTATCTCAAGAGGCAGGTCAGGTGGTCTGGTATGTCCATTTCTTTCAGAATTTTCCAGTTTATTGTTATCCACACAGTCAAAGGCTTTGGCATAGTCAATAAAGCAGAAATAGTTGTTTTTATGGAACTCTCTTGCTTTTTCCATGATCCATCAGATGTTGGCAATTTGATCTCTGGTTCCTCTGCCTTTTCTAAACAAGCATGAACATGTGGAAGTTCATGGTTCACATATTGTTGAAGCCTGACTTGGAGAATTTTGAGCATTACTTTACTAGCGTGTGAGATGAGTGCAATTGTGTGGTAGTTTGAGCATTCTTTGGCATTGCCTTTCTTTGGAATTGGAATGAAAACTGACCTTTTCCATTCCTGTGGCCACTACTGAGTTTTCCAATTTGCTGGCATATTGAGTGCAGCACTTTCACAGCATCATCTTTCAGGATTTGAAATAGCTCAACTGGAATTCCATCAGCTCCACTAGCTTTGTTCATAATGATGCTTCCTAAGGCCCACTTGATTTCACATTCCAGGATGTCTGGCTCTAGTTGAGTGATCACACCATTGTAATTATTTGGGTCGTGAAGGTCTTTTTCATACAGTTCTCCTGTGTATTCTTGCCACCTCTTCTTAATATCTTCTGCTTCTGTTAGGTCCATACCATTTCTGTCCTTTATTGAGCCCATCTTTGCATGAAATGTTCCCTTGGTATCTCTAATTTTCTTGAAGAGATCTCTAGTCTTTCCCATTCTATTGTTTTCCTCTATTTCTTTGCACTGATCACTGAGGAAGGCTTTCTTATCTCTCCTTGCTATTCTTTGGAAGTCTGCATTCAAGTGGGTATATCTTTCCTTTTCTCCTTTGCTTTTTGCTTCTCTTCATTTCACAGCTATTTGTAAGGTCTCTTCAGAGAGCCGTTTTGCTTTTTTTCATTTCTTTTTCTTGGGGATGGTCTTGCTCTCTGTACAATGTCATGAACCTCTGCCCATAGTTCTTCAGGCACTCTGTCTATCAGATCTAGTCCCTTAAGTCTATTTCTCACTTCCACTGTATAATCGTTATTACAGCTACCCTAGGTCAGTAGGTGCCCAATATGCTATTGGAGATCAGTGGAGCAATAACTCCAGAAAGAATGAAGAGACAGAGCCAAAGCAAAAACAACACGCAATTGTGGATGTGATTGGTGATGGAAGCAAGGTCCAATCCTGTAAAGAGCAATATTGCATAGGAACCTGGAATGTTAAATCCATGAATCAAGGCAAATTGGAAGTGGTCAAACAGGAGATGGCAAGAGTGAACATCGAGATTTTAGGAATCAGCGAACTGAAATGTACTGGAATGGATTAATTTAACTCAGATGACCATTATATCTACCACTGTGGGCAAGAATCCCTTAGGAGAAAGAGAGTTGCTATCATAGTCAACAAAAGAGTCCAAAATGCAGTACTTGTATGCAATCTCAAAAATGACAGAATTATCTCTATTTGTTTCCAAGGCAAACCAATCAGCACCACGGTAATCCAAGTCTATGCACTGACCAGTTATGCTGGATTAGCTGAAGTTGAATGGTTCTATGAAGACCTACAAGACCTTCTAGAACTAATACCCAAAAAGATGTCTTTTTCATTATAGGGGACTGGAATGCAAAAATAGGAAGTCAAGAAACACCTGGATTAACAGGCAAATTTGGCCTTGGAGTACGGAATGAAGCAGGGCAAAGGCTCATAGAGTTTTGCTAAGTGAACACAATGGTCATAGCAAACACCCTCTTCCAACAATACAAGAGAAGACTCTACACATGGACATCACCAGATGGTCAACACTGAAATCAGATTGATTATATTCTTTGCAGCCAAAGATGGAGAAGCTCTATACAGTTAGCAAAAGCAAGACTGGGAGCTGACTGTGGCTCAGATCATGAACTCCTTATTGCTAAATTCCGATTTAAATTGAAGAAAGTAGGGAAAAACACTAGACCATTCAAGTATTCCCTAAATCAAATTCCTGAGAACTCTAGAGAACCATGAATGCATGTGAGGGGAAGTCCAAGGGCAGAGGGAACAAAAGGGTGGAGGTGATGGGAGCAGGGCAGGTGGAGGACTAGCTGTGGGGTTGGAGGAGTATTCATGAGTATTCATCTTACCTTCCCCCCACCTCTCATTCACGGGCTCATAGACACAGTCAGGGGGCTGGTGATAGAGATGTGACAAGCCTTCTCTTGACCTCGGGCCTGCTCTTCTGGGGAGGTGAGGGAAGAATTATCAGAGGTTGAAGGACAGAACTAAATGATATCCATGTCCTTCCTACCCTAGGAGGGGATGAGAGATCTAGACACTATAAAATGTGTGATGTACATATTAAAATGGCTTATTTGTGTTAGAGAGTAGAAACTATTTATACAGAGACACACAGCTTGTGTTTCCCTCAATTTCAGTTTCCATTTACAGCCTTGACCTCAGAGCCTTAACATATCAGTGAAGCAGCCAGAGTGAGCCCTTAGGGTACATCTCCTCAGCATATTCATCCTAAGAGGCCCCTTCACATACACAGGACAGACTTTGTGCAAATCACAGCAACTGGCTGTACTCTTCCTGAACTAGCAAGTTCTTTTCTTCCTTCTCTCTCCAACTGACTTCTATTTAAATCATACACATGTCCTCACTCTGAGACCCTCCCCTCACACACCTGAAGTTTATCAGCCACTAAGTCCTTAGTCCAAGGGGAAAAGAGAAGCAAGTGGTCACATCTGGGACTCAGAAAGTTGTTCACCTACAGCCTGGGTGCTTTCAAAGTCACCCACCATGTACTGAGCCCTCCTGTGCCCAGACTCCCAGACAGGTGCTGGGGTCCCTGGAGGAGACACAGCTGCTGCTCTTCCAGGCTGAAGGAGGAAGGAGATGAGAAAGGAGGTGATGCAGGAGAATCAGGAGAGGGGGACAGGGAAGAGGGTCTCATCTCAGGGAAGCAGAGGCGTCCTGCTGGGAAGAGCAATGTTTCACTTGTGACCTGAGAGGAGAGTAAGAGTCAGTCAATAAAAGACAGAGCGGAGGTTCCAGGCAATGGAAAGATGGGTCCAAAGGTCCAGAATAAAGGAGAGGTTGGTGGATTTGAGGAACTGAAAGGGAGAGAGAGAGAAAGTCTAGAGATGAAGCAGGAGAGGCAGCAGGACTCAGGCAGTGCAGATCTATCCCACGCCCTCTGGACATGCTCATAGTCACTCCCACTTCCTCCTGTGGACACAGCCTTCTGTCCTAAAGGAGTCCTTTCCCAGATTCTTACACGTCCAGTCAGGGTTTTTCACTGAGTAGTTAAAATCCAACCTTTGCTCACCACCTACTAAGGGCAGGCATGCTACTATGTCTGGGGAAAAAAGCAGTAATAACACACAGCCCCCCTTAAGCTCATAAAATTATATTCTGTTTTTTTTTTTAACACCAAATGTTAACCACAAAAAATACATCCAATAACCAAGAGACAAAAAAGACTAACAACAACAACAAAAATCCCACATCATCAATTCTTTTAGACTAAAAGAGAGGGGCACACATCACTAAAGGTAAAAACAAAACTCTAAGGCAATAGGGATCTAATACCCTTGACAAAAAGTTTTTGAATTGAGGTTATAATTGACATATAACATTAGTTTCAGGTGTACAACACAATGATTTTTTTTATATATTGCAAAATGACCACAATAAATCTGGTTGATATTCATGATTAGACACTTACAAATTTGTGTGTGTGATAAGAACTTTTAAGATCTACTCTCTAAGACAAATTCCCTGGCAGTCCAGTGCTTAGGACTCCACACATCCACTGCAGGGTGCATGGGTTCAATTCCTGGTCAGAGAAATAAGATCCCTAATGCCAAGCAGCCCTGTCTCGCACCCAACACACCACCACCCCCCACCCCCACAAAAAAACTATCCCCTTAGGAATTTTGAAATATACAATATGGTATTGTTAACTACACTTGGTATGCTGTACATCACATCCCCAGGATTTATTTTTCTCATTGTCAGGAAGTTAGTACGTTTTGACCTCCTTCCTCAATTTTGTTCTGGGAACCACCAATCTGTTCTCTGTATCTATGAATTCAGTGGTTTTGGGAAGGAGGGGATTGTTAGTTTCTGATAAAATGTTCCCATCTTCAGAATCTGGATGAGAAGCATGGCACCACAACCATACAGTGGAGCCTGACTGCACTGACCATGATGCTTAGAACCAGGGCTCCTTGGTCACTGATTGAGTTTCTCCTCAGGACACTCCTGAGACCTTCGTGTATGTTAACTACACCACAGAGGTTCTCACTACAGTTGCTCATATATTCATTCGACAGTTATTGGGGAGCTTTCTGCATGTGTGTGCAGGTCTGTGTCCACACCGTGGGCAGTGTGGTGAGGATGTGAAGGATGGGAAAGAGCTGGAAACCAGCCACCCTAACCATGTGCAGGAAAGGAAAGGCAGAAAAGGAACCTGAGAATAATCACAAAGTTTTCTACACAGATAGAGACGGTTCTTCTGAAGACCCTGAACCTGCACATGGAGGCCAGCACATCCCCCTCCCCTCCACTGGAGCTCCTCAGTACTTACCATGTGGGTGGCTGATGGCTGCCTGATAGCTGGCATTCTTCTCCCTCTTTGGGGCCCTCTGGGCTCAGAAATTCACATTTGGAAGCCCTAAATCACCAATGGCTATGACATCCTTGTTTATTGATATGGCAGGAGATATTCCATTTCACATTACTTACAAAGTCTTCTTGGAGGAGGTCTTTTGCAATGAAAGCAGCTGCCCTTTGGGAAGAAATGAGATCTTTTGCTTCCAACAGTGGTTCAGTCTTGACAGCAGGGTGGAATCACCTGCAGGGTTTGAAAAGGTGTTGATTCCTGCCTCCCCTCCACTAGGATTCTAACTGCAATGAGGCTTCAGCACTGGGATTTTACAGAGCTTCCCTGGTGATTGGGGCTTCCCTGGTGGCTAAGATGGTAAAGAATCTGCGTGCAATGCAGGAGACCCAAGTTTGATCCCTGAGTTGGAAGATTCCCCTGGACAATAGAATGGCTATGCACTCCAGTATTCTTCCCTGGAGAATTCCATGGACAGAGGAAGGATCCTGGAGAGCTACAGGCCATGGTGTCACAAAGAGTCAGATGCAGCTGAGTGACTAAACCTACCTGGTGACTGAATTTGCGGCCAAGTTTACAAACCACTGGCCTTTGCTATATTGAAGATATAAAGGCATGTACCTGGATACGCAGACAGAGTAAATAGATCAGGTGATTCTGCAGGAGCAGGAGTGTGCGTTTCTGTGGGTGGAGAGTGTAGATGAGGAGGGTGAGACAAGGATTCCCCATTTTGGCCCCTGTGTGGTCTTCCTGGCCCTTCATTCTATGGCTTTTCCACACCCCATACCTTGACACTGGGAATCTGCTGTCCCCTCGTGGTAATTTTCAGTATGGCACCATTGTCTCTAGAGGCTTCATACAAGCCCAGCTTTAGTTCATCACAAATCTGATAATGAGTCCCAAGGTGTGGCTTGCTGGGAAGGAAATCCTGGGAACTGTACAGGATGAACAGTTTGGAGTCTGTTCAGGAGTCGCTTCTGTGTAGGGAAGCTCAGGGAGCTCTAGGCCACTGGCCAAGCACAGGTCTTGCACACGGCAATGACTGGAGCCTTCCTGTGCCTGGGTTTTGAAGAAATTGGTCTTATCAGTCAGTGACTAGTTCCTATGATATCAAGCATCAGGAAGTGCAGAGGTGTTAGGTGACAAGTTTCATAATAAACAGCAGCCACCCGACCCCTTATTTTGCTTTGTGTGACAGGATGTGTTTTTACTTAATTACCATGTTTAGTTGTAACATAAGCCTAGAGGGTG
This sequence comes from Bubalus kerabau, assembly GCF_029407905.1. NCBI lineage: Eukaryota > Metazoa > Chordata > Mammalia > Artiodactyla > Bovidae > Bubalus > Bubalus kerabau. The sequence goes on from NC_073635.1 coordinate 74,914,516, forward strand.
TTAGGAGCTCCATCTTACAGAAAAGGAAACAAACCTACAGAGTTTAAGGAATCTTCTCAAAGTCATATATCTCATAAGTGACAGATGCAGCCTCTGAGCCCACGTTGGTAGAATCACACAGTCTGTCCCAGCTCCTCCAATGTCCTGGCAGGACAAGGAGGTCTCACCTGCCCAAAGATTTGCACAGAAACTTAAGCCTGATTCCCTGGTTGGGTCCATATGGCCCCTCCAGGTGCCTATAGCCCCTTTTATCCTTATTGTACCTTAACTTGGATACCTCCTTCTGCAGGGCAGACCCCAAGAGCCCCATGATTGGCAGGAGGACACCTTTGCCAGATTCTGACAGTATTCCCTGCAGCCAACTCCTAGGGGTGCGGTCAGGCCAGATTATGAGGAGAGCTAATGAGAGTCTATATTTCTGTTTTTCTGTCAGTACCATACTGCTTTGGTTACTGTAGCTTTGTAATATAGTCTGAAGTCAGGGAGCCTGATTCTTCCAGCTCCATTTTTCTTTCTCAATATTGCTTTGACTAGTCAAGGTGTTTTGTGTTTCCATCAAAATGTTTTTAATTTTGTTACTTTTCTGTTAAAAATGCCATTGGTAATTTGATAAGGATTGCATTGAATCTGTAGATTGAGTAATCTACACATGTAGGTAATAGAATTAAAAACATAAATAAGCAAATGGGACCCAATTAAACTTAAAAGTTTTTGGATAGCAAAGGAAACCATAAAGAAAATGAAAAACTGAAAGAATGGGAGAAAATATTTGCAAACAATGCAGCTAACAAGGAATTAATCTCCAAAATACATAAACAGCTCCTACAGGTCAATATCAAAAAAACAAACCCAATCAAAAAAAAAATGGTCAAAAGAGCTAAACAGACATTTTTCTAAAGAAGACATACAGATAGGCAAAAGGCACATGAAAAAATGTTCAAATGCAAATCAAAACTATAATGAAGTAGCACCTCACATTGGCCAGAATGATCATCATGAAAAAGTCTACAAATAATAAATGGTGGAGAAGATGTAGAGAAAACAGAACCCTCCTACTTTGTTGGTGGGAATGTAAATTGGTGCAACTACTATAGAAAACAGTATGGACATTCCTTAAAAAACTAAAAATATGGCTACTATATGATCCAACAATTTCACTCCTGGGCATATACCCAGAGAAAATCATAATATGAAAAGATACATGCACCCTAATGTTCATAGCAACAAAATTTACAATAGCCAAGACATGGAAGAACATAAATGTCCATTGATAGATGAATCGATAATGAAGATGTGGTTTAATAATACTCCATTTATACAATGGAGTATAATTCAGCCAATAAAAGAATGAAATAATGCCATTTGCAGCAACATGGATGGACCTAGAGATTATCACTAATTGAAATAAGCCAGAGAGAGAAAGAAAAATATATGATATTGTTTATATGCAGAATCTAAAAAAAAAATACACTAAGTCCCGTATATAGATTGAGCTCCATACTGAGAATGCATTTGTAAATAAGTCCAGCAAAGATAGCCTAGGTATCCAACTAAGACAATTGGCTACATAGTACTGTACTGTAATACATTTATAATACTTTTTCACACAAATAATACATAAAAAACAAACACAAAATTTTAAAAAGTGTTTAATTTTACACCACAATACCTCAAAAAATACAGAAGTATAGTACAAGAGGTGGCATACAGGGCTGGCATTGAGTGAACAGGCAAGAGGAGTTACTGACAGGAGGTGGGAAATGGTGGAGCTGAAGGATCATCAGCTATAGGAGACGGAACACGAGTTGCAATTTCACTCACTGACATTGATGACACAGATTCTGACTCCTTGCTTGATTCAATTTCATCTACCGTCTTACGATCCAGTGTTGTCTGGGCAGTGTCTCCTTTTTTCTTCTCATAGATGACACGGTAGCATTGGATTGCATTCTCAACGGCTGCTGCAACCTTTGTGTATTGTTCTACATTCGAGTCCTGTGCCTCGAAAACTAACAATGCCTCCTTAAATAGAGAAAATCCTCTTGCCATTTCCGGTGTTGTGAATCTCTTCGGTGTGACCACACGTTCGCATCTTTCAGAGCTTGCAACTTGAAGGTCAGTAGGTAGGGCGCTTACTGTACTCTCTTGATGAAACTAAAAAGAACAAAGAACAAAAGGAAATACATTCTACTTTCTATGCTTGACAGTCGTCCGCAAATCACCTGTTTCCTTTCCCCAAAAGCCTTATCCACATAATTTTTAAAAATAAAATGTTATTATTGGCAACTTTGAACCAAAATGGTCTTCATTTCATTATCGACTTGAAACTGAATACTAAAACCAAGCTTCCTGTGTATAAAATCCTTTATCTGACCTCTCTGTCTCTCACCTGTTACCCTGGTGTAGACCACACTCTGGCTGACAACACAAGTGAGAGAAGGCATCTTTTCACAGGGTGGGTTATGAAGGGAGTTGAGATGACTGAATACTTGCTAGCAGAGTCCTCGAAGATGGGCTGAGCCTGGGATAGAGAGGCTGAGGCTCACCTCTATCCCCTGGGATACTGCTGACCCTGGGAGAAGCTCTTTCTCTCCACACCAGCTGCCTCGCTGTGAAGTGATACAATGACCTATCTCATAAGAACTAAGTGATACTACAAACTTCAGGTTGAAAACATGCTGAGCTAAGTGTTGGTGTGATTATGATGCTGCTGAAAGACATGGCCACTCAGTCCAGGAAAGTAGCAGCATCACATGGCTTACATGAAGAAAACAAATTATATGGGAGTTCCTTTGTGACTTTTCTGATTTTATCCTTAAAGAAGCCCAGAGTCATAGTTGAGACATATTTAACCCAGTGAACATGGTAATCAGTGTGGCAGAAAGTTGGCTAAAAGATTATTAACTCTTTCTAACCTGTGACTTTGAGAAGTTACTTAGATTCTTCTGCCTCAGTTATTCCATCTGAGGGATAACAAGGCCAGCTCAGAAAGTTGTGAAGATTAAAAGACACAATGCCAAAAATGTTCAAATTCAGGACAGGCAGAGCAAAAAAACCCGAAAAATAAAAACAGTGAGTGTTGGATTTCTAGACCCATTCTTGTTCTTCTCTTCAGTTTGTTCATTATAGCTCCTCCAGTGTAGGCTGAAACAATCTATTGTTTAAACAGCAGCTAGTAGATAAAGCCATCATGACAGAATTAGATCTTACTAAAAGCAACAGAGCAATAAAAGCTCCCCTTCATAGATAAAAGGCCAGCCTGGATAGTTCAACATACGTAAAACTCTGGCTCAAGACTATGCATTCACACTTCCTGAACTGCATGGCCCAAGTTCAATCCCAGTAACCCTCAAACTTCTCATCTTTAAATCAGGTGTAACTCTGTGTACATACTGGTAGGCTTATTACCAAAATTAAAGAGTGCTGTAGAGTTTAGAGAGGATTTGTGCTCGCGACTTAATGGAATAATGAATTTTTCTCTCCTCTTATCCTTTCAGAAATCACCCTAAATAGAAAGGATATTGGGAGATTAAAAAAAAAAAAAATCCCAATCTTTGATGAAATCAGAAGTCATAGGAAATCCCAAATGACAAAAATATCTGGATGGGCTGCCTTATGCAATCAAATTAAACTGGCTGTGGCAAGACAGAGAGAGGATACTTAAGAGGAGCAGACCTCAGCAATCATGGGAGAACACAGGTCTCCAATTAAGGGGTGAATTCTAAGGTGTCAATGAGGAATCATATAGAATCACTATTTTTCCCTGAAGCATCTATACTGGTGGCATGCTAGGAGGAGATTCTGAAATGCAAGCAGCATTGATTGCTCATCTCTGAAGGCTAAGGAGGAGCACAGGGTAAATGAATATTTATTCTCAGTTTCTGACTCTTCTACACACACACACACACACACACACTCCCCATCACCACCCCAGGCCATGAAGAACTTCTGTGTTAAGCAGAGAGAATTCACTTTAGCCTGAAATGATACTTTAGCCACAACTACCCTATAAATACATGATCTAGAAAAAATTTAAAGGTGAGTAGTAGGAATAATAATAACACAGTAGTATAGAGTTTGTAAAATACACAAACAAAAAATGAGGAAAAGGAATAAGTTGAGGATATGATGGATGAAAAAATGCTCACTGACAGAGGAAAATTATGAAAAATATATGATGTAATTCATTCAAAGAAAATGTAGCAGAACAGTCAACCTGCATACAATAGACATCTGAAAGTACAGGAAAACATGACACAGCAACAGATGATGATGTAATATGAGTTGATAGAGGCCAAAATTGAAATGGAAGAGACAAATGAAGACATTAAAGAAATGATCATTCAAAAAGGCAACACAAAGAAAATTAGACACGGCTGAAAAAAACACTGTGAGACCTGGAGGATAGGCCTGAGAAAACAAGCCAAATAATTATTCATTAATATAAACTTTAAAAGTATTAAGGCTATAATAGCTCTATAAAATAGGCAAAGGACAGGTAACACACACACTATAAATATTTGTAAAGATGAGAATCCAATCAAATAAAACAAATTCAAAGATATAATTCATGTAAACTTCTGGAAATAAAACATTTGAATGTCAAGATCAAGAGTATCTGATTTCCTAGGAAAAATTAATGATTTTCAAAACAGAGAAAGAATCCTTTGAGCCTCCAGCAAAGAACACCAAGTTATTTCAAATTAGAGATGCAACAGATGAATACTTCATACAGTTGACCCTTGATCAATGTGGGTTTAGGGGCTCTGATCCTCTGAACAGTCAAAAATCTGTGTATAATTTTTTAGGCATCCTCTGTATCCATAGATTCAACCAACTTTGAATCACATAGAACTGCAGTATATATCTATTGAAAAAAAAAATCTGCCTATAAGTGGATGCATGCAGTCCAAAATTGCATTGTTCAAGGGTTAACTATATTTGGAATAAGTTGGGCAGTCTAACTACAATGGACCTTCCTTTAATACACTTGTTTACAGTGAGTACAGATTTACTCTCTATATTTATCTGTCCTGAAAGTAATTTCATAAAATATTCACTATAACAAGGAAAGATATACTGCTATTTTTCTCAATTCCTCTCTTCTTCCATTTCACTTCTTGAAACATGCTGGTTATGATGGCCAATGAATCTGGATTTCACAGCCCAATGAATCAGAACCTAAAGTTTGAAAAACACTAGAGGACAAATTTCAACTGACTAACAGAAGGAACAGGGCTTCCTTGGGGCTCATATGGTAAAGAATCTGCCTGGAATGTGGGAGACATGGGTTAGATCCCTGGGATGGGAAGATCCCTTGGAGGAGGGCATGGCAACACACTCTGGTATTCTTGCCTGGAGAATCCCCATGGAAAGAAGAGTCTGGAGGGCTACAGCCCATCAGGTCACAAAAGTCAGACATGATTGAGCAACTAAGCACAACAGAAGGAACAAATGTCATTTAAAACATACAGGTAAAATAATAGAGACTGAAGTATTTTTAAAGATTTAAAGTTAAACAGTGTCAGAAAATCCATTTAAACAAGTTAGATTTGTAGTAGAATGAAGAAAAATGGAAATATGTTGTCAGTATTTATAGTGTGGAGTCAATAATAAGGAAATAGAGTGTTCCTAGAAGAAATTAAAGTAGTATACATAAAAGAGCGGGCAAAATAAAAAAAAAAAAAAAAAAACAACAAAAAAAAACAAAACACAGACTGCAAATTAGAAGGTTTAAAGAAAATAACACTTCAGATTGAAAGCTTAACATAAGAGAACTAAGATAAAACATACCTATAAAGGTTAAGATTAAATCTCAGAGATAAACCAAACTACACACCGTTGCAGGACATACATGTACAATCTGATATTAAAAGATGGTAAAACATATACCAGGCAAATGAAAACAAAGTAAAAGCAGAAGACTCAATTTTAGTTTTGAATCAGTTTGGGTTCAGAGCCAGGAACATTAAATGAATCAAAAAGGGGTATTGATACCTTAAAGTAATAGAAAATAAAATTCATAATTCAAACACAGGCCATGGATCTCTATGCACTGAAAAATCACAGCATCAAAATTATCAAGCAAAAATGATAAGAACTACAAAGTGAAACTTAACATAATATGAGATTAATTCCCTTCTCTAAGTCCAAGTCACATCAAATGGACCAAAATAAAGAAGGATAGAAAAAACCTAAATACTGTAATTAATAAAATCACTCTAAATAAAAATTAAACATTATACCTTAAACAGACAACAGTTCATCTTTCTGAATGCATAAAGACTATTCACAAAATTATCTATATACAAGAGCACAGAAAAGTATTAATAAATTCTGTTTGGGTGGAAATAGTACAGAGAATTTTTCTTTTTATCACAAGGCAATGAAATGAATAAAATGAAGAACAAAGTAGAAAACAAATAGACATTAAAAAAATCTTCTCTCTCTAGAAAATTTCAAAAGCCTCCTTCTGAAATAATTATTGGGCCTAAGAGGAAATGGAAACCAAAACTTTAGAAATTTGTAAATAAAAATCTAAATATGATGAAAGCACACACACCAGAACCTATAGGATATAGCTAGAACATTAAGCGCAGGCAGCTGCGACCTGCGCACTTAAGCACGGGCAAGAGGAGTTACCCCACGTCTGAGGTCAGGGGCAGCGGCCAAGAGTGCCAGGCTGCGACAGCTTAGGAACAGCCGACAAGAGCTACCCAAGTCCAAGGTCAGGGGTGGCAGCTGAAAGGAGCTACCCTGCATCCAAGGTCAGGGACGTCAGGAGGAGCTACCCTGTGTCTGAGGTCAGGGGTGGCGGCCGGGAGGACCAAGCCCACGTCCAAGGAGTGGTGGCTGTGCGGGCTCAGGAGGGCCTAGAGGAGCTATCCCATGCTGAAGGTCAGGAAGGGCGGGGGTGAGGAGATACCCCTCCTCCAAGGTAAGGAGCAGCGGCTGCGCTTTGCTGGAGTAGCCGTGAAGAGATAACCCACGTCCAAGGTAAGAGAAACCCAAGTAAGATGGTAGGTGTTGCAAAAGGGCATCAGAGGGTAGACACACTTGAAACCATACTCACAGGAAGCTAGTCAATCTAATCACACTAGGACCACAGCCTTGTCTAACTCAGTGAAACTAAGCCATGCCCATGGGGCAACCAAAGACAGGCGGGTCATGGTGGAGAGATCTGACAGAATGTGGTCCACTGGAGAAGGGAATGGCAAACCACTTCAGTATTCTTGCCTTGAGAACCCCTTGAGCAGTATGAAAAGGCAAAATGATAGGATACTGAAAGAGGAACTCCCAGGTCAGTAGGTGCCCAATATGCTACTGGAGATCAGTGGAGAAATAACTCCAGAAAGAATGAAGGAATGGAGCCAAAGCAAAAACAATACCCAGCTGTGGATGTGACTGGTGATAGAAGCAAGGTCCGATGCTGTAAAGAGCAATATTGCATAGGAACCTGGAATGTCAGGTCCATGAATTAAGGCAAATTGGAAGTGGTCAAACAGGAGATGGCAAGAGTGAATGTCGACATTCTAAAAATCAGTGAACTCAAATGGACTGGAATGGGTGAATTTAACTCAGATGACCATTATATCTACTACTGCGGGCAGGAATTCCTCAGAAAAAATGGAGTAGCCATCATGGTCAACAAAAGAGTCCGTAATGCAGTACTTGGGTGCAATCTCAAAAATGACAGAATGATTTTTGTTCATTTCCAAGGCAAACCATTCAATATCACAGTAATCCAAGTCTATGCCACAACCAGTAATGATGAAGAAGCTGAAGTTGAATGGTTCTATGAAGACCTACAAGACCTTTTAGAACTAACACCTAAAAAAGATGTCCTTTTCATTATAGGGGACTGCAATGCAAAAGTAGGAAGTCAAAAACACCTGGAGTAACAAGCAAATTTGGCCTTGGAATGCGGAATGAAGCAGGGCAAAGACTAATAGAGTTTTGCCAAGAAAATGCACTGGTCATAACAAACACCATCTTCCAACAACACAAGAGAGGACTCTACACATGGACATCACCAGATGGTCAACACCAAAATCAGATTGATTATGTTCTTTGCAGCCAAAGATGGAGAAGGTCTATACAGTCAACAAAATAAGACCAGGAACTGACTGTGGCTCAGATCATGAACTCCTTATTACCAAAATCAGACTTAAATTGAAGAAAGTAGGGAAAATCATTAGACCATTCAGATATGACCTAAATCAAATCCCTTATGATTATACGGTGGAAGTGAGAAATAGACTTAAGGGCCTAGATCTGATAGATAGAATGCCTGATGAACGATGGAATGAGGTTCGTGACATTGTACAGGAGACAGGGATCAAGACCATCCCCATGGAAAAGAAATGCAAAAAAGCAAAATGGCTGTCTGGGGAGGCCTTACAAATAGCTGTGAAAAGAAGAGAAGTGAAAAGTAAAGGAGAAAAGGAAAGATATAAGCATCTGAATGCAGAGTTCCAAAGAATAGCAAGAAGCGATAAGAAAGCCTTCTTCAGTGATCAATGCAAAGAAATAGAGGAAAACAACAGAAAGGGCAAGACTAGAGATCTCTTCAAGAAAATTAGAGATACCAAGGGAACATATCATGCAAAGATGGGCTCGATAAAGGACAGAAATGGTATGGACCTAACAGAAGCAGAAGATATTAAGAAGAGGTGTCAAGAATAAACAGAAAAACTGTACAAAAAGGATCTTCAAGACCCAGATAATCACAGTGATGTGATCACTGACATAGAGTCAGACATCCTAGAATGTGAAGTAAAGTGGGTCTTAGAAAGCATCACTACGAACAAAGCTATTGGAGGTGATGGAATTCCAGTTGAGCTATTTCAATCCTGAAAGATGATGCCATGAAAGTGTTGCACTCAATATGCCAGCAAATTTGGAAAACCCAGCAGTGGCCACAGGACTGGAAAAGGTCAGTTTTCATTCCAATCCCAAAGAAAGGCGATGCCAAAGAATGCTTAAACTACCGCACAATTGCACTCATCTCACATGCTTGTAAAGTAATGCTCAAAATTCTCCAAGTCAGGCTTCAGCAATACGTGAACCGTGAACTTCCTGATGTTCAAGCTGGTTTTAGAAAAGGCAGAGGAACCAGAGATCAAATTGCCAACATCGGCTGGATCATGGAAAAAGCAAGAGAGTTCCAGAAAAACATCTATTTCTGCTTTATCGACTATATCAAAGCCTCTGACTGTGTGGATCACAATAAACTGTGGAAAATTCAGAAAGAGATGGGAATACCAGACCTCCTGACCTGCCTCTTGAGAAATCTATATGCAGGTCAGGAAGCAACAGGTAGAACTGGACATCGAACAACAGACTGGTTTCAAATAGGAAAAGGAGTACGTCAAAACTGTATTTTGTCACCCTGCTTATTTAACTTATATGCAGAGTACATCATGAGAAACGCTGGACTGGAACAAAGATAAGCTGGAATCAAGATTGCTGGGAGAAATATCAATAACCTCAGATATGCAGATGACACCACCCTTATGGCAAAAGTGAAGAGGAACTAAAAAACCTCTTGATGAAAGTGAAAGTGGAGAGTGAAAAAGTTGGCTTAAAGCTCAACATTCAGAAAACAAAGATCATGGCATCCAGTCCCATCACTTCATGGGAAATAGATGGGGAAACAGTGGAAACAGTGTCAGACTTTTTTTTTTTGGGCTCCAAAATCACTGCAGATAGTGACTGCAGCCATGAAATTAAAGGACGCTTACTCCTTGGAAGGAAAGTTATGACCAACCTAGATAGCATATTCAAAATCAGAGACATTACTTTGTCAACAAAGGTTTGTCTAGTCTGGGCTATGGTTTTTCCTGTGGTCATGTATGGATGTGAGAGTTGGACTGTGAAGGAGACTGAGCGCTGAAGAATTGATGCTTTTGAACTGTGTTGGAGAAGACTCTTGAGAGTTCCTTGGACTGCAAGGAGATCCAACCAGTCCATTCTGAAGGAGATCAGCCCTGGGATTTCTTTGGAAGGAATGATGCTAAAGCTGAAATTCCAGTACTTTGGCCACCTCATGCGAAGAGCTGACTCATTGGAAAAGACTCTGATACTGGGAGGGATTGGGGGCAGGAGGAGAAGGGGACGACAGAAGATGAGATGGCTGGATGCCATCACTGACTTGATGGATGTGAGTCTGAGTGTACTCCAGGAGTTGGGGATAGACAGGGAGGCCTGGCATGCTGCGATTCATGGGGTCGCAAAGTGTCAGACATGACTGAGCAACTGGACTGAACTGACTTAACTGAGAACATTATTCAGAGAAAAGTTTACAGCCTTGAAATGTTTATATTAATAAACAAGAAAGAATGAAAACAAATACATTCAAGAAGTAAGAAGCAACAACAAAATAAACCAAAGGAAGGAAGAAATTATCAGATAAAAAAACAGAAAGTGATAAATTATTAAAAAGAATATAAGTAGCATATGATTGTGAGAGTCCTTTGGGAGAAAAATATAAAACTAACAGTATTAGAAAGGAAAATAGGAGTAGGGAATGAAGAGTGAAAAATTTGGTTTAAAGCTCAACATTCACAAAACGAAGATCATGGCATCTGGTCCCATCACTTTATGGGAAATAGATGGGGAAAGCATAAATACTAAGTAGCCATTAAAAATGATATATGTATTTATATAATCTGAGATATAATATTAAATGAAAAAAGCAAGTGATAGGTGTTATTTGTGCTTAAAAACAGAAAGGCCACATATGCACATGTCCTTAATGATGCACAGAGCATGTCAACCCTGCCAACACCTTAACTTCAGACTTCCAGCCTCTAGAGCTGTGAGGAAATAAATTTCTGTTAAGTTACCTGTTCTGTGGTACTTTGTATGGTAGGCCTGGTAAACTAATAAAGTCTTCAGCTTTATGTATCTAAAAAGCACTTTCTCTGCTACTTCACAGATCATTTGAAACAGTCAATCAGATGGCAATTCAGCTCGCCTGCACCAACATTTTCCGGGAAGCAACTCCATGGCCAAGGGAACATGACTTAGGGAGTCTAGCTCAGCAGTAGAACAGTTGATTGCAGGAAAGTGTGACCTGGAAGCACTTCTCAGATGTTGAGTTTTCTCTTCAAATAAATGAATTCTGTTCTGTTACAGTGAAAAGCTTGTTGACTTAGGCTAAACATTCCAATGTGACAGCTCTGAAAGATGCACTGATATCTGATGCCCGTGCATTTACAACATTGACAACTGACAGCTTGTTCCATTAAGAGGACTGAGCACAAGCAGAAAGAGAGTCAAGAAGACTTTCAACTGGGATGAGAATCAGGATCAGTATTTCATTATGTCTCTCCAAAGAGGTGACCTGACCAGTGGCAGGACTGAAATCCAAGAGTGATCTTCTGCACCCTGTGAATCTGGGTGATTGGCTCCGCCTTGGCTACCATGTAACAGAAGGAGCAGTGTGTTCTCACACGACATAGAATGCAGTACTGAGGGCTACACTCAGCCTCCCCCAGCAATTCCCTCTCTGGGCCCCCTGGACCAGCTTTGAAACTCTGGGTGAGTCCTGGACCCAATCTTCTCACCCATGACATGAGATAAAAAAGGGCTATTGTGAGGATTAAGTAAAATTATATGTGAGCACTGTGTAAAATAAATTATAAAGAACAACACAAATATAACTTACCATTAATATTGTTAAAGTAGGTGCAAGACGATTAGACCAGGAATCAAGTTTTCTAATTCTATGACCTATGTCTGTTTTTGTACGTATGTTATACTCATTTGAAACATTTACTGGAAGAAAAGATTTCTAATTCTGTGTCTGCTGCAAATTAGGGTAACACTCATTGTATATATAGGGCCATCTTCTTTCTAAGAGGACTTAGTTTACTCATCTGTAAAATGAGGGTGGTGAACCCTATTATCTTGTGTTATTTGGACCTATCTAAAATGCTGTAATCTATTTCTCATCACTCAATGTCTGATAAGATGTAATGATAACACATTTATTAAATGAAGACTTTGATATGTAGGTTGGGGACACCTTCCTTTGATGTGAAATGCCTAAAGTCAAAAGAACAAAAGGATTTGGGAGATTCCTAGCTGTTTTATAACTATGTTATACAGGGAATCACAAGTGAATATCAAGTCTTAGGAGGGAAGTTCTGACAATGAGACACTCTAGTTGATTAAAAAAGAAAAAAAAAAACGCTCTGTGAATTTCTGGAATAAAAAAATTAGGGCTCTAAGTGTAGCTTCTCTACATTTTCATATGATATGAATATTTACAAAAAGTTCAAAACACAGACTTCGTCAGCCCTAAACCAATATTTAAACTCTAACTTCCCAACTCTTTAGCCAGCTCTGTTACCCTGGACAACTTCCTACCCTTAGAACAGTAGAAGGTACAGCTTTTCATTTCTTCAATTCTAAGGAGGAAGAATGAGACGACACAGAAACAGAGGGAACTTAGACTACATTTTAGATAAACCTTTCATAAAAATTACTGTTAGATACTGGGACATACTTTCTTCAAGTGATATTTTGAATACTACAGAAGTAATTTCAGTCTACTTACAAGTGAAAATCTGGGGAATGCAGAAAAGTATGAATAAGGAAAAATGTACCCATAATTTACTGCCCAGAGATAAAGTTTTGATGGATAGCCTCACCACAGAGTTGGAAGCCTCTTTCCACCTCAGTCAATCCACGCATCTCAAGGGGTGAGAATGCCAGACCTTCCCTCCCTCCATTCTTCCATCAACCCCATTACCACCTTATTCTAGAAAGAATTACAGGTGGCTGCATGACAATGGATAAGTCCCTTAGACCAGACCTCAGTTACCACATTTGTACGATGAGACACTACCACCTCACCTTTGTTAGGAAGATACCACATAACCTGAATGTTACCCATTGAGCACCTTCTTCACACCATGCATAGTGCTTAGTGCTTCACATACCTCATCTCTGTGAAAGTGCTTTGTAAACTTTCAAGCACAATTCAGACTACAGTGTAAAGGTACTGTTAATTCCTGGCATATCCTGAAGACAATTTCATCTTCCAGAAGGTAGAGGAAACTTAAGGGAGTAATTGGACCTAATTCTAAACAACAAAGAATTAGAGAGAAAGTGACAGTATCATGTAGAAGTTTTCCTTAAACATTAGAAAACAGAAGAGATCTACACTTTTCCCTGGTAGATCTTCCTAGACCCAAAATATTCCAAATGTTTTCCTTCAAACCCTCAAATGTCCTGAATGTTCCTTGATAGGACTTGCATCAAAAATGGTTGTCATCAATGAGCACCAATCAGAATGAAATGTAAAGGGTTTGCAAAATGAGAATATTCCATACTTTATGAGAATCTGAACCCAAAGTTCAAAGATGTGCCTTTGAAATCTCTCAGGCACATGAGCATGCACACATCCTGTACCCCACCCCCACGACTGCTGGAGATTCTCAGCAGATCCATCTTCCACCAGTTGTGTGTGTTTTAGGGTCCAGTCATAAAGCTTTGTCTCTGGAGGCTTATAAGAGCACAGAGTGCTTGTTAACAGACCACTGATGCAAGATCATGAGGAGTGAACCATGGAGAGGAACTTTAATTACAACTCCCTGCAGCAGGCTTCCCTGGTGGCTCTGTGGTAAAGAATCTGCCTACAATGTGGGAAACCCAGGTTTGACCCTTCAATGGAGTAGATGCCCTGGAGAAGAAAATGACAACCCACTCCAATATTCTTTGCCTGGAAAATCCCCTGGATAAAGGAGCCTGGTGGGCTACAGTCCATAGGGTCAAAAGCAAGTGGACATGACTGAGCGACTTTCACTTTCCCTGCAGCGAGCTCACCTGTTTTGCTCTTTCGGTGAGGGCAACAGCCTCCTCCTCGCCCAGCTGTTGCACCATCTTGTAAAACAGGCTGTCTCTATTTTGCAGCAAAACAAATGGTTCATCATGTTCTTCCAGTCTCCCTGAATCCAAAACCTGTTTATCAGCAGAAACAAACCCATTAATGCACAAGGTTTCTCAGTAACATATTAGAACTTCGACAGTATTTCTAAAAGGGCAGGACAGGGAGAATAGAGAGAATCTATTTGGGTGGTAGGATTGAATGGTATTTAAAAGGTTTGATTACCCTGTTTTAAGGGCTTCCCTGGTAGCTCAGCTGGTAAAGAATCCACCTGCAATACTGGAGACCCCAGTTTGATCTCTGGCTCAGTAAGACCCCCTGGAGAAGGGATAAGCTACCCACTCCAGTTTCTTGGGCTTCCCTGGTGGTTAAGAAGGTAAAGAATCCGCCTGCAATGTGGGAGACCTTAGCTCAATCCCCGGGTTGGAAAGATCCCCTGGAGAAGGGAAAGGATACTCACTCCAGTATTCTTGCCTTGAGAATTCCCTGAACAGAGGAGCCTGGAGGGCTATAGCCCATGGGGTGGCAAAGAGTCAGGCAGGACTGAGCGACTTTCACTTTCACCCTGTTTTAAGAGGGAGACAAAGGCCTAACCCAACCTTTTATTACTATGTTATAGGAAATGAGGAAAATGAAAGTTTTTGATTATGACTATGGGCACTTTATATTCTGCCAAGGACATTTAGGGTTGTTACCATTATTGCTTTCAGCTTAGACTCTGAGCTTTAAGGGCTACTTATATACAGAGTTGGGAAATTTCTTAATTCAAGAAAATCAATTAATTTAAAAAGTTGATATCATACAAACCAGATGGCAATGACCTGACAGCAAATTAACTGTCAAGCTGGTTTGACAGAATCTGAGCAACATTTGGGGAAAAAAGAAAATGCTTCCAGAATTGCTTTAGGGTCCTGGATTACATCAGCTGCTAAGACAGGCAAAACCTCTCATTGGAGAGGTTAAGATGCTTCTTGAAGTTGGCTTTTGTTGTAGTTTATTTTTTAAGAGTGAAAGACTGGCAAAGAGCTGCTACATAATCAACTTTAGCAGAATTGCTCTGCACAGAAGAAATCTCTAGGAATTCAATTTTCTCTTTGGATAAGACTAAAGAAGCAAATAAAAAGTTGAGCTTCAAATTCTAGTGATCACGACCCACACAGAACACAGGGGCAGCCCAATCTGAATTGCCAAGGATCTAAATCTGTTTTCACAAATTATCTTTATCTGCTTCTTTTTCTTTCTTTCTTGAGCTGCCTGACTTTCAACCCTTTTACTGCATAGTGATATGTTCACTAAGTGAAAATTAAAAGGGAGAGGAGGGTCCTCTTAACTTGGTCTTTCTACTTATTAGTGACTTTGGTTAATGATTTTGGAGGGGAAAAAAAGTCTAAAACAATGGGCCCAAATGGCACAGCTATAAAAATATTTCTGATGTTAAGTGGTACTTACTTCTTCACTAGGTCATGTTTAGAGTAAATGTTCAAGAGAATAGGCTGAAACTCTAAACTGAACACAGGTTGTTTTTCCACATCTAGGTGTTGCAGTTAATTTGATACCATGGTATTTAATTGAAAACATTTAATTCTCATAAAGTTATGAGACATAACATTTACGTCTCATAAAGGCCATTTTCCTCTTAACCTTTTGTTTACCACTATCAATCATTACTAAGGGTAGCTTTCTCAAATGAGTTCAAGAATAACTGAACCTGTCACATCCAAATAATAATTTAAATGGTCTGTAACTTGGCAAGCCAATTTTGATGCTCCAAATGTGTAATTTTACTTAAGTATAGCATGATAGAACATAACTACTCCTCTCCCAATGTTGAAGAAAAAGAAAAATGCAATTTTAAAACATAGGTTTCAACATACCAACAATTAATCTACAAGAGAATAGACAAGACTATATAATGGAGAGAAGACCATCTTTTCAATAAGTAGTACTGGGAAAGCTGGACAGCTACATGGAAATCAATGAAATGAGAACACTATTGCACACTATAAACAAAAAGAAGCTCAGAATGGTTTAAAGACCTAAATAAAAAACATGATAAGAGAACATAGGCAAAACATTCTCGGACGTAAATTCTATCAATATTTTCTTAAATTAGTCTCCCAGGGAAAAATAAATACAAGCAAATATAAACAACAAGATCTAATTAAACTTAAAAGATTTTTCACAGAAAAGGAAACCACCAACGGAATGAAAAGAAAATATATGGAATGAGATAAAATATTTACAACTGATACAGTCAACAAGGGGTTAATACCCAAAATACACAAAAAGGTCATACAATGCAATATCACAAAACAAACAGGAGGGGGCAGAAGTAGGAGAAAAAAGAAACAAACAACCCAATAAAAAATGGCCAGAAGAATGAAACAGATATTTCTCTAAAGAAGACATACAGATGGCCAATCAGTTCAGTTCAGTTCAGTCGCTCAGTCGTGTCCGACTCTTTGTGACCCCATGAATCACAGCACGCCAGGCCTCCCTGTCCATCACCAACTCTAGGAGTTCACTCAGACTCACGTCCATCGAGCCAGTGATGCCATCCAGCCATCTCATCCTCTGTCGTCCCCTTCTCCTCCTGCCCCCAATCCCTCCCAGCATCAGAGTCTTTTCCAATGAGTCAGCTCTTCGCATGAGGTGGCCAAAGTACAGCTTTAGCATCATTCCTTCCAAAGAAATCCCAGGGCTGATCTTCAGAATAGACTGATTGGATCTCCTTGCAGTCCAAGGGACTTTCAAGAGTCTTCTCCAACACCACAGTTCAAAAGCATCAATTCTTCGGCGCTCAGCTTTCTTCACAGTCCAACTCTCACATCCATACATGACCACAGGAAAAACCATCGCCTTGACTACACGGACCTTTGTTGGCAAAGTAATGTCTGTGCTTTTGAATATGCTATCTAGGTTGGCCATAACTTTGTTCCAAGGAGTAAGTGTCTTTTAATTTCATGGCTGCAGTCACCATCTGCAGTGATTTTGGAGCCCAAACAAATAAAGTCTGACACTGTTTCCACTCTTTCCCCATCTATTTCCTATGAAGTGATGGGACCGGATGCCATGATCTTCGTTTTCTGAATGTTGAGCTTTAAGCCAACTTTTTCACTCTCCACTTTCACTTTCATCAAGAGGCTTTTGAGTTCCTCTTCACTTTCTGCCATAAGGGTGGTGTCATCTGCATATCTGAGGTGATTGATATTTCTCACAGCAATCTTGATTCCAGCTTGTGTTTCTTCCAGTCCAGCATTTCTCATGATGTACTCTGCATATGAATTAAATAAGCATGGTGACAATATACAACCTTGACGTACTCCTTTTCCTATTTGGAACCAGTCTGTTGTTCCATGTCCAGTTCTAACTGTTGCTTCCTGACCTGCATACAAATTTCTCAAGACGCAGATCAGGTGGTCTGGTATTCCCATCTCTTTCAGAATTTTCCACAGTTTATTGTGATCCACACAGTTAAAGGCTTTGGCATAGTCGATAAAGCAGAAATAGATGTTTTTCTGGAACTCTCTTGCTTTTTCCATGATCCAGCCGATGTTGGCAATTTGATCTCTGGTTCCTCTGCCTTTTCTAAAACCAGCTTGAACATCAGGAAGTTCACGGTTGACGTATTGCTGAAGCCTGGCTTGGAGAACGTTGAACACTACTTTACTAGCGTGTGAAATGAGTGCAATTGTGCGGTAGTTTGAACATTCTTTGGCATTGCCTTTCTTTGGGATTGGAATGAAAACTGACCTTTTCCAGTCCTGTGGCCACTGCTGGGTTTTCCAAATTTGCTGGCATATTGAGTGCAGCACTTTCACAGCATCATCTTTCAGGATTTGAAATAGCTCAACTGGAATTCCATCACCTCCACTAGCTTTTGTAGTGATGCTTTCTAAGGCCCACTTGACTTCACATTCCAGGATGTCTGGCTCTAGGTCAGTGATCACACCATCGTGATTATCTGGGTCATGAAGATCCTTTTTGTACAGTTCTTCTGTGTATTCTTGCCACCTCTTCTTAATATCTTCTGCTTCTGTTAGGTCCATACCATTTCTGTCCTTTATTGAGCCCATCTTTGCATTAAATGTTCCCTTGGTATCTCTAATTTTCTTGAAGAGATCTCTAGTCTTGCCCTTTCTGTTGTTTTCCTCTATTTCTTTGCATTGATTGCTGAGGAAGGTTTTCTTATCTCTTCTTGCTATTCTTTGCAACTCTGCATTCACATGCTTATATCTTTCCTTTTCTCCTTTACTTTTTGCTTCTCTTCTTTTCACAGCTATTTGTAAGGCCTACCCAGACAGCCATTTTGTTTTTCTGCATTTCTTTTCCATGAGGATGGTCTTGATCCCTGTCTCCTGTACAATGTCACAAACCTCATTCCATCGTTCATCAGGCATTCTATCTATCAGATCTAGGCCCTTAAATCTATTTCTCACTTCCACTGTATAATCATAAGGGATTTGATTTAGGTCATATCTGAATGGTCTAATGATTTTCCCTACTTTCTTCAATTTAAGTCTGATTTTGGTAATAAGGAGTTCATGATCTGAGCCACAGTCAGTTCCTGGTCTTGTTTTTGTTGACTATATAGAGCTTCTCCATCTTTGGCTGCAAAGAACATAATCAATCTGATTTCGGTGTTGACCATCTGGTGATATCCATGTGTAGAGTCTTCTCTTGTGTTGGTGGAAGAGGGTATTTGCTATGACCAGTGCATTTTCTTGGCAAAACTCTATTAGTCTTTGCCCTGCTTCATTCCGCATTCCAAGGCCAAATTTGCCTGTTACTCCAGGTGTTTTTGACCTCCTACTTTTGTATTCCAGACCCCTATAATGAAAAGGACATCTTTTTTAGGTGTTAGTTCTAAAAGGTCTTGTAGGTCTTCATAGAAGCGTTCAACTTCAGCTTCTTCAGCATTACTGGTTGGGGCATAGACTTGTATTACTGTGATATTGAATGGTTTGCCTCGGAAATGAACAGAGATCATTCTGTTGTTTTTGAGATTGCATCCAAGTACTGCATTTTGGACTCTTTTGTTGACCCCGATGGCTACTCCATTTCTTCTGGTGGATTCCTGCCCACAGTAGTAGATATAATGGTCATCTGAGTTAAATTCACCCATTCCAGTCCATTTGAGTTCGCTGATTCCTAGAATGTCGACCCCATGTCCGTGGTCAGGGGTGGCGGCCGGGAGGAGCTACCCCATGCCTGAGGCCAGGGGCAGTGGCCGGGAGGACCAACCCCATGCCTGAAGCCAGGGGCGGCGGCCAGGAGGGCCAACCCCACATCCAAGGAGCTGTGGCTGCGTGGGCGCAGGAGGGCCTAGAGGTGCTATCCCACGTTGAAGGTCTGGAAGGGCGGTGGTGAGGAGATACCCCTCGTCTCATCCAAGGCAAGGAGCAGTGGCTGCGCTTTGATGGAGCAGCCATGAAGAGATACCCCATGTCCAAGGTAAGAGAAACCCAAGTAAGATGGTAAGTGTTGCATGAGGGCATCAGAGGGCAGACACACTGAAACCATATTCACAGAAAACTAGTCAATATAATCACACTAGTACCACAGCCTTGTCTAACTCAATGAAACTAAGCCATGCCCCTGGGGCAACCCAAGAAGGGCAGGTCATGGTGGAGAGATCTGACAGAATGTGGTCCACTGGAGAAGGGAATGGCAAACCACTTCAGTATTCTTGCCTTGAGAACCCCATGAACAGTATGAAACATTATGAACAGTATGTAAAAGGAACTCCCCAGATGGCCAATAGGCACTGAAAATACATTCAACATCACTAATAATTAGAGAGCCTGGCAGCTCCTTAAGGGCAGGGCTATGCAGTTTTCCTTATTTGCTCTTGCATCTCAGGGCCGTGGTGTTATACATGATAAGTAACAAACACACAGTACATGCCAGTTGAAAGTTCAATATAAATGAAACTAAATTCAGGGTGTGACTGGGTGAGTGCCTAATGGTGTCGTTTGTCAAGACTACAGGGTGAGATCAAGGGGAGGATGAGTCCAGCTGGCATGGGGAACAGCTAAGGAAGGGGATACAGGGATGATAGGATGAGGGATGTAGACCTGGAGGACCACATGCCTCAGATTGATGACTGTGGACAAGAGGGAGAGTGAGAGGGGAAATGAGGGAGGGACAAACCAGGGCTGAGGATAGAGGCTTCAAACTCATTTATGCCAAATACTGGAAAAGATAAAGAAGAAAAGAGAGAGAGAGGAGGAGGAATTGAGAGAAGCAGGAGTGAAGTGTGGCCAAGACTCACATCAAGGGCTACAAGAGCTGAGATGGGACACAAACTGAATAAAAGCCAAAAATACAATTTTACCAACTTAGCCTTTATATTTACCGGTTTGATCAAAGATTCTAGATATTTCAGAACACATAAACATAAAGTGGCTCCAAATTCTCTTTATGAACAGAAAAATAGCTATAGTTTTGAATTTTTATTTTAACATCCTTTATAAGAAAAGGCTCCTGTAACCCACTAGCCGCCCCCCCCAACGTGTTCACTCTTCCCATAACCCAAGTTAAACTATAAATTAAACCATATATTCAAGTTGGTATAGTAACCATCCCTCAATCCCAGGCCCACCCCAGGAATGCCAACCTCAAATTACTGTCACTTTCTGGTAGGGTAAGCAAAAATACGTCATATTGGCTGAGTCAGTTACATAAGCTCAATGAAGATGTGTTTATCAGATCTGTGTAGCAGCAGATATTCCAGGTAGCTGTCCTAGACATAAAAATTAAGTGGACCCACTGCAAGATAATTTAATTCATTTTCCTTGGCAGGATGCCATCAGTGATAATAGAATGGCTGCAGGAAGAGTCAGTGGTGGGTGGGGATGGGATGGAGGTAAAGTCTGATAAGAATGACATACTGGGAGCAGCTCTCAATATGGCAGACAGCAATGAAGAGAAATTTCACTTAGTGACAAGTAGAGTGGGGAGGGGAAGGTCTGAGTGTCAGACCTCTGTTTTGGCTGCCAGGTGACACTAGGATAGTTACCAACCTTGGAAAATGGATCCTTCCTTGGAATATACCTGTGATTTACTCAGTGATGAGACAATGTAGCAAGTATTAACTCAAAACCCTTTCTTAGGTTATGAAATAATAAATCATTCTTTTCCCTGGGGGGAGGCCGGGTCACAGCCACCTCCACAGATGCTCTCCCAAAGCTGCTGAGTTTGCATGTATGTGTCCCCTCATAAAGTATTTCCCATCCCCGATTGTGTTTTCTATGTCCACATTAGTTATCTTTTCCTCTGAAAGCTTGAATGAAATCTTGTGGCATGTTTTTTTTAGATAGTTTTTAAAAAGTTTATCTGCAATGTTGTGTTAGTTTCAGGTGTACAACAAAGTTAATTAGTTACACATATACAAATACCCATTCTTTCTTATTTTTATTTTTTATCCATACCTTTATAGAGTCTTTTCCTGTATAAGTTATTACATAATATTGTCTAGGCATGTTGTTGGAGCTTTTCTCTTCTGAATGCTCTAACTGTAGCCAGGTAAGCTTATAAAAGAAGGGTGAAAACTAGAATTTAAGTCAATTATTATAAGATTGCCTATAAACAGAAAAGGGGTAGCCTAAGTTACTTGGCTCTGGTTTTGGTCCTTCATCACTCATTTCTGGAGCATTCTCTAAGTGCAGACAGTGAAAATGCTGACCACAGGCAACACTGTTAGAACAATGGCAGATTGTCACATGCTTCTTTGTTCGCACTACTAGGCAGAATTCAGGTGATATGAAGACTTAAGTGTGCAAGGACTAGAGGGAAAAGCTGTGCTGAAGAGAAAACACCACAAACAACCAGCCAATCCTAAAAACTACAGGAAGAAGCCTTTAATGTAGAGACAGTGTGAGTATTAGGAAAAAGAGAATTTCCAATTTGTCTGTCTTGTTCCACTGTTTTGTGGCAATGAAGCAAGAAAGGAAGATTAAATTACCATTAATATTGTAGTACCAAAAACCAAACAGAAATCTCTAGGGTACATTTAGAAGAAAAGATTTAAAATTTGAACAGACCCCTAAATGAGCTGGGATCAAGTCACCTTTCTCTTGCTGCCTCTAATGCCTGACAAAGGGCTTGAAACAAGTAAACTTCACAGCATCTTTCATTTATTGTGGAACAAGGGTGCATTGGGGGACAGTCTGGGAAATGCAATGCTGAGAGGTGAGAATAACAAAGGGACAGGTAAAGAGTAGAAATAAAATGTTACTTTTCCAATTAGCACTCAAGAACACAAACTGAGGGACTAAGGATGCTGGATACTGAACAACATTTCTAGAATTTAAGAGTCACTGTCCTGTAATCTTGGAATGTCACTTGGTCCCTCACAAAACTCTGCAGGAGAGGCCTACTTCCGACTGAGATATTTTAGTCCAGGTGACCAGACACACTGCTTGGAGCCTAGAGCATCCCTTTGGTTGAGGATGCCCCACTCCTGTTATCTGCCTCCCCAGAGCTCGCTCCTGTGCATGTCCAGCTCAGGAGAGTGAGGCTACAGGCACTGCCTCAGTGCTGACAGCCTGGTATCTACTTAGTTCCCCACTGATGATCCCACCTGACAATGCATGGAAAGTAGGGTGGGAGGTGATAATCCAGGAACTCCCCAAGAAGTCAAAAAAGACAGCTCAATTATCACTGGACATAAGTACATTTGAATATTACTGACCATTTATTACAAATTATTAGTTTAGTTTGGACCATCAAAACCCCTGATTAACTCCATCTGTTCCTTATTATGAACTGTGTTGGCTGTATCTATTTACTTCATCACTAATTGGCATCACTGAAGACTGTGGTTTCTTATGACAGTGGTTAGCATTTGTAAGATGAATGAAGTCAGCTCATTGCGACAGGCTGGGGGTTAGCCTGAAAATAGTTTGCATTCTCTGGGCTTATTTGCAGTTAAAGGTTTTCCTTAGGGGCATGTCTTCCCTATCATTTTACAAATACACATCCTAAGATTTATTGAAACTTAGCAAGCAACAGAGGGAAAGGACAGAGAAAGAAAGAAAAGCAATAGAGAGGAGAAAAGAAGGAAGGAAATTCAGTCGTGTCTGACTCTTCATGACCCCATGGACTGTAGTTCGCCAGGCTCCTCTGTCCATGGAATTCTCCAGGCAAGAACACTGGAGTGGGTTGCCATTCCCGTCTCCAGGGGTTCTTCCCAATCCAGGGATCAAACCCGGGTCTCCTACATTGCAAGCAGATTCTTTACCATCTGAACCACCAGGGAAGCCCAAAGCCAAGGAAGGAAATATTAAATTACTAAGGAATAAGACCCATTCAAACCTGACAGGAAGAAACTAGACAGATATCCAGAGACCAAAGCTTGGAGCCTGCCCTGTGCGCAGTGCCCAGATCTATTGTGTGAGAGACTTGCTGGTTGTTTATCTACAGTCTCTCAACCTCTGATCTACTTTTCTTTTTACATTCTCAACTCTGATGCAGTGGCTGGTTCTCTGCAAATCACATTTTAGAGGCTCCTTGGTCAGATGGCTTTTGTTATGTTCTGCCAGTAGGGGGCACCAGAGGGACACTCAAGGTGCAAATCAGAACAAATGGAACTTGGTTTTTGCTACTCCTGCATCACCTCAGCAGTGAGACCTGACTCCAGCTCCCAGTTTCTATTAGCCCATGGAACTTCTACTAGCCTCACTGTGCTCCCTCATGAATATGATGAGAAACTGGACAGTGAACTCTCCTTAGAGGTCTGAGCACTGACTCTTGGGACCTCTATTCTGAGTTCTTAGGTCTGGAGATAGTAGCTATCTCCTAAAATTACTATTCTAGTGTTTCCTATCATTTTTCCATCCCTTCAGTTCCTATGAAACGAGTTTCCTGTATTAAATTCTTTCTGTTGAAATACTTTTTTTTTTTCTCATAGAATCCCCTCTAACAGCAACAGCTAAGAAATTCTGCAACTTTACACAAAACCTCCTGTCAGTCTTAATGAAAGGTTAATTTTTTGATTAAGGGAATCCAAAAATGCTAAAACTGTGACATAGCAAATATGACTGTGTCCTTTACCACTCTGAAATATGAAGATATGTCTTAAATTTGCAATATTTTCATGGTTGGCCATCTTAAAGAATAATGACAATTTAAATAAACCTTTTATATAAAATTATTTGATCTATTTCTTAATAGCAACTTCTGAAAGTATCATTAAGCACCTGAGCTATTATCAGGAATGAAGAAAAATTAAAGAAAATTGACTTATTGGAGGTTTCTATCATGTTTTACAAAGAAAAAATACATTGAAAAATTGAATGTAAATGGAAATGCCTGAAATTCCACACGTGAAGGTCTTACCATTATCTTGTTACTGTCAATAATAGTATTCAATCTGTGTGTGATGGTTAGCACAGTGCAGTGGGCAAATTTCTCACGAATTTTTTTTTGTATTAACTCTTCAGTTCTAGAATAAAAGAAGTTTATATAGTTCAGTAAGACAGGAAAAGCAGACTTAAGACCTAAAAATATCATATGATATTTTTATAATGTTTTTAATCAATACTTTAATATATAGTCTTCTTCCTGAAAAGCTAAGTGTAAAAAGTATATTTAAAAATTTACTATTTTTCATAAAATGATGGAAAATAGTCCTCCCTCAAAATTGCTAGAAACTCTCGGGAGCTGGATACAGGAATCTAGCTCTCTTAGGATGCCTCATAACAACATTAGCACTATATATGTAACATGTCTTGGTTTCTTCTTTTGTTTTCTGGAAATAATATTATCAACAGATATCCATGGGGCCAAGAGAGCACTTAGAAACATTTTTAAGCATCACTAAATGTTTTCCATTTACCACATTTACAAGTTAGATTCAAGGTTTCCAGGCCTCAGCTCCATACCTTGGATCCACGTTTGATGTGGTTTTGTCAATAATCAGTATGTGACTTTTCTTGAGAATAGCCCTGGCAAGGCACACCAGTTGTCTCTGTCCAACACTCAAGTTCAACCCGGATTCTGCTAATTCACTATCCATTTTACCAGGAAGATCTTCGATTGCTTTTTTAAGTTGTACCTATGGATACAGAAAGAATGACAATTTTCTAAACCAACTCTACTGTAGTAGACCATCCTCTTAGACGTTAGAGCTTTGATATCCTCAGGACTTCTTATGTATTGTACATGTACAGCCAGGTGATGGAGAGAGCTCTTTCCAATGAACGTTCACTGAGAAAGATGGTGGAGTCAACCCAGCACAGAAAGATCTCAGTGTCCCCTATCCCTGCCACAGACATCCCTGCCACAGGACATCTAGGGATTAGTTAAGGAAGTCTCAAAAAGTGAAGCTATTTCTCCCAATGTGATTTGAACAGAAAGGTTAAAAGGATCTTTCTGGTTAAGTTTCCCAAAGGACATTTTACATAGGAGTTGGTACACTAAAGGGTATACTAAACTTTCTTTAAAAAAATATTGCAGGACGTATGGTTCTCTAAATATACAATCTTGTCAGCACTTTACCATTTTGGAAGGTCCAAATGTTTAAAAAATATAAATTTAAAGAATGCAAACTGCGCCTCATACCTCAGCAAACCTTGAGCCTATTTTGGTGATGATTCTTTCCCAAGTTTAACACAATAACTACCACTCACATACATTTTATTCAATGTCATAAATGTTTGGCAGTGAATGTAAATTAAGGGGAAAAACGAGACAAAACAAAACATCTTATTTTCCCCTGACTATGGCTATGGGTGGTATTCATATTAATCTATCTTCATAAAATCATAATCATAAAATTAAAAAATCCTTTTAACCACCAAAATTAATCTGAAACTATATTGTGTGGTAGGGGTCAGTTTAATGAATATTTGTTTTGGAGAAATAAATAGAACAAGAATCAAACTCAGGCTAAACTTATAATTAAAGAACAAAAAGTAAATATACTTCAGGTTAAGAGATTAAGAGATTGATGAGTGAAGGCCAATTAGCAGGGATGCAGAACTACAATGTCAAATAATGAAACATCAAGGGTGAGTGTGCAATGTTTTCATGGTATCCTAAATGCTGGAGCAGCTCTATAAGTAGGATTCTGAATTGTGCTCCTGATGGAGTCCAATCCTGAGAAAGGGAAATCCTGAGTTAGGATTAAATATGGTATTGGTATTTAGCATTTGCATGAAAGGTACACAAACTCTAAAGTGAAAAATTTAGATTCTGGACCAAGCACTTGAACTGAAAATGAGAAAATGGAAGATTTCAGTTTAATTATTGCTCCCAGTTACAAGGAAGAGGGTTTATTGAGTATTCTATGAAACATGTTCATAGATACTCACCCAGGTGATGGGACTGATCAGAAGTGTGACAGTGGCAAGGCTTTTATCACTTTTCTTTCTTAGTTGACCTTGGCAATCCTTGTATATGGAAAGCAATCTTTTTTAAGAGTGACATCCTGACTCTGAAGAAACAATCTCATACTGGCCCCTGACTCAAATGATATCTCATCACAAATCTGGTTTTTGACTCCCTTCCAGGTTGTCCATATCAGCCTGACAATGAATAAAGGCTGTGAGAAAATGATTTTCAGAAGGCACTGTTTTCTGAGATTCTGTCTTCCTTTATGAATTAGGGATGGTTAGGAGAATGATATGAATATGAAGTCTCTCTTTAATGAAACAATAAAGGTATCCACCTCCTAAGATCATCAGAGTATAAAATAAATCAGTATGTGTAGAATTTTCAACAGTGCTTGAAATAAAGAGATCAATAGATATTGCTCATAATTAATATAGCTGTCAGCTAGTCTCTCTTCCAGCCTCCCTGGTGGCTCAGTGGTAAAGAATCCGCCTGGCAATGGAGAAGATGCAGGAAACAAGGGGTTCGACCCCTAGGTCGGGAAGATCCTCCAGAAAAGGAAATGGCAACCCACTCCAGGATTCTTGCCTGGAAAATCCAATGGACAAAGGAGCTCGGAGGACTATAATCCATGGCATCACAAAGAGTTAGTGATTAAACAACAACGATCTCTCCTCATGTCCTTCCTGCTTTATTTCTCTCCTTTGCATGTGTCAGTACTGAGACTTTATTACACATGCATTAGCTTGTTTTTCATCTTCTCCATGAGAATACAAGTTCCAAAAGGGTAGAGACTTTGCCTCTTTTGATGACTGTGAGAGCCCCAGAATCTTAAACACTGCCTATCTAAAAAGCTCTTCATAGATATTTGTTAATGGCATGAATGAAGTTACAAGTTCATCTCAACCTGTGACATATCTGTTCCTATAAATTAGGAAATAAACCCATGTATACAGATGATTCATATGTAATTCTATTTTTATGAAATGTCATTAATTGTAAAATAAATATGTTCCTTATAACAATTAACTGGTTTCAAGATATCATAACATCATACTTCTAAACTGTGGAAACCATTTTGAAAACTTATAATTTAAGGGAGACAGAGCAAGTAAAACTAATCAAAATAATACAGCCAAGTAACAGAATTATTTTTGATTGTGTACATTTGAATTTGTTCTGATCTTCAGATAATTTTTGAGCAAAACTGCAGCCAAGCTGAAACTAATAAACTGAACTTGTAAGACACCCCATTTCTATCATCATAAACATTTTCAGAGTAACCTACTGTGTGTATGGCATCTACCAACCGGGTGCCAATGCCTCTAACAAGAAGTTAACATAGATGTCAGATTGTTTCTATATTTTGCGGAACCTTCTTACTTCTCAAAAAGAAAGGCTGGTGTGGGCTGGAATGAGACAGTTAAATGCAATCAACAGATGGGGAAGAGCTTTTACTAGAGCAGGACCGGCAGTAAAGTAAGTAAAGGGACAGCCTGTTCACCTGAATACAAGGCCCCGGCAAATGGACATGTGACCTGTCCCACTGCAAGGACTGAACCACGTGGTTCCAGATGTACAGGCTGCTAAAGCCCAGGTTTCTGTATCTTGGTTTCCTGTGTGATGAGACACACTTGTGTCCTAACAGAGACACTATCAATGTCAAACATTTAACTGCATGCTTTCTTCCCAGTTTTGACATGACATACCACACTCTTAATAGCATATCCCAGAGTTTAAGCTGTTTTGGTTTTTAACAGAAGCAAACATTGATGGCTCATTTCCAGAGTTTTATCTACTGTGCTCTTTTAACCTTTGTGCTTCATCTTCAGTCACTATTCCTGTTATATTAGGAGAGCTGCATTTGCTTTTAAGGTGCCCCAGTCGTCCGTCTAGTCAAGGCTATGGTTTTTCCAGTGGTCATGTACGGATGTGAGAGTTGGACTGTGAAAAAAGCTGAGCGCCGAAGAATTGATGCTTTTGAACTGTGGTGTTAGAGAAGACTCTTGAGAGTCCCTTGGACTGCAAGGAGATCCAACCAGTCCATTCTGAAGGACATCAGCCCTGGGATTTCTTTAAAGGGAAAGGTGCTGAAGCTGAAACTCCAGTACTTTGGCCACCTCATGCGAAGAGCTGACTCATTGGAAAAGACTCTGATGCTGGGAGGGATTGGGGGCAGGAGGAAAAGGGGATGACAGAGGATGAGATGGCTGGATGGCATCATTGAGTTGATGGACGTGAGTCTGAGTGAACCCTGGGGGTTGGTGATGGACAGGGAGGGCTGGCATGCTGCGATTCATGCAGTCGCAAAGAGTCGGACACGACTGAGTGACTGAACTGAACTGAATCGGCACTAATTTCTGGTGAACCTTCTTCAGTTTATAGTTGTTGTTGTTTAGTCACTCATTCATGCCCAACTCTTGCAATCCTGTGAAATGTAGCCCACCAGGCTCTTCTCTCCATGGAATTTCCCAGGTAAGAATACTGGAATGGGTTGCCATTTCTTCCAGGGGATCTCCTGACCCAGGGATCAAATCCTCATCTCCTGAATTGCAGGTGGATTCTTTACCACTGAGCCACCTGGGAAGCCCAAATATTGTTGTTGTTTTTCAGTATATGAAAAATGTATTTTCAGAATATCCTGAAAAATAACCAAAGTGAGATGGGCAGCATCCATTGAGCTGTCTCCCTTTTGAATGTCCACCTCCTTCAAGGGAGAAGGAGACAGAATTAAGGGGACTTAAAAAAAATTAAAAAGCATCTTGTACTTTTAACTGAAGTTCTTAAAGAGGAAAATAGCAGTGCATTCTTACTCTTAGGCTAACTGTATGAGTCTGGTTCACATTTCCAATTTGATGTCATTTATAAACCAGTGATTGGGGGTTTTAGTCAACCTAAAAATTGACCTCTTTGCTCTAGTGATATTCCTTAGACTGAAAAATCATCCCATCATTGTGTTTCTCTAGGAAGTATTTCTTTATAACATTTTTATGTTTTTCAATGAAAGATTTGGTATATTTTCTAAAAACTAGGATACCAAATCTTAGATTAAAAAACAAAATCATAAAGAAAGAATTCCTAGAGAAAAAGAATGATAAGATGACTTCTCACTAAGAGATATCACTAAAGTAACAGGGTCAATTCCAGAAGCAACACATGGAAACCATACACTTCAATTTATGAAATATACTCATGTTTATTTCTATTTACAGAAACTTCCAAATATAGTTTAAATAAAGCTGGATCTTAGTATCATCTACCATTTCAACCACTTTATCATTTTTAGAATGCACAGGTCAATACATTTTATTCTAAGCTTGGCTCCTACAGATGATTTAAATAGAAGTTAGAGCCAAGTTCTAAAATAGTTTTCAACAGAATTTGTCTCCCAATTAATATTTCTTTACTGCCTATGTAACAATGTGTTCTAAAATTCTCGAGTAATTTTACTACCTGAAAATCTGTGAAGAGAAATCTCAAGATTGGAAACAAATAGGAAAATAAGTTACAAGTATGTCCAGCTTTTTTAAGCTGATAATGTCATGATAATGACATGTCTGATAATTTCCCCATTACATCTTCCCTGTGAGTTTGACAGCAGTGGATCATACTATCTTTATTTACATTTGATAGTTCACTGCTCTCCCCACCTCTTTCTTCTAGAATTTCACTGTAGAAAGACTCATAAATTTAAATGAAATCAGAGGTCCACTGCTTTTCAAGTAGACAATTGAATCAATTGAAACAATTGATCCAAATTGGGAAAATAAAACCCCCACAGTTGTTGGAAAGCAGGGTGGGTATGTAAAGACTCAGTGCCCACATGCTTTCAGAAATCAGAATTACTGGCAGGAAATTGTTAGTCCTTCAAATCTACTTGTTCAGAGTTACAGCTTATCTGTATACTACAGATTTCAGAGATCTCTCAGAAGGGTGACACTAAATGACAGAATGGAGAGTTGGTGAGCAATTGGTCACTAGGATTTTTGAAAAAAACAAAGCACAATTTTTTTTTTAAATAAATAAGCTGCACTTATCTGAATGAAGAGATCAAATACGAAGATCATGGCATCTGGTCCCATCACTTCATGGGAAATAGATGGGGAAACAGTGTCAGACTTTATTTTTCTGGGCTCCAAAATCACTATAGATGATGACTGCAGCCATGAAATTAAAAGATACTTACTCCTTGGAAGGAAAGTTATGACCAACCTAGATAGCATATTCAAAAGCAAAGACATTACTTTGCCAACAAAGGTTCGTCAAGTCAAGGCTAGGGTTTTTCCAGTGGTCATGTATGGATGTGAGAGTTGGACTGTGAAGAAGGCTGAGCGCCAAAGAATTGATGCTTTTGAACTGTGGTGTTGGAGAAGACTCTTGAGAGTCCCCTGGACTGCAAGGAGATCCAACCAGTCCATTCTGAAGGAGATCAGCCCTGGGATTTCTTTGGAAGGAATGATGCTAAAGCTGAAACTCCAGTACTTAGGCCACCTCATGCAAAGAGTTGACTCATTGGAAAAGACTCTGATGCTGGGAGGGATTGGGGGCAGGAGGAGAAGGGGATGACAGAGGATGAGATGGCTGGATGGCATCACTGACTCAATGGCCATGAGTCTCAGTGAACTCCGGGAGCTGGTGATGGACAGGGAGGCCTGGCGTGCTGCAATTCATGAGGTCGCAAAGAGTCGGACACGACTGAGCGAATGATCTGATCTGATCTGATCTGATTTATTAAGTGCTTAATTTTTAAAAGCAAGAGACTGAGCTAGGCCCTATGAGCAATTATAAGTTTGTGGTTTACAAGTCTGGATAGTTTCTGCCATTAATAGCTCAGGATCAATTTGCACAACTATGAAAAATACATAAAATAATATGTGTTAAAATATTTGGCAAAACTAATACAATATTGTAAAGTTTAAAAATAAAATAAAATTTAAAAAAAATAAAGAAAAAAAGAAAAAAAAATACAAACCAATAGCACCTTAAAAGTCAAAATCCATTTCATTCAAGAAAATTCAAATAAGTTATCCAAAGGAAAATACTACACAAATAATAGAACATCCTCCAAAAATGAACCTATTTCTATAAAAACTTGGCAAAAGCTCCAGAGTACTGTTACCTGCATTCACTGTGCAGCATAAAAATGACATTATTGCCAATATATAATTATTATCACATTCCAACTGTATAATTTACCTTTATAAATACTTTCTTGTGAAACTTCACAGCATTTTAGTCATATGATTTCATTTATCTTTTAGTTAATAATGGAAAACTATTATTGCCTCCACTTAGTAGATGTTCCCTAAGACCAGAGAAATACAATGAATATTATAGTCTTATTAGGGTAATTAATTCACTAGGTCACTAGTAGAATTTGAATCCATAATTTTAACATCTAGTTTAGTGCTCCGCTAAAGCCAAAAAAAAAAAAAAAATGTGTCTAGTTGCTCTGGGTTCTAGGGAAAAAGGTAAATGGAAAACTTGAGGCATTATATTGTTGGCTTTCATCATCATCAGTATACACATTTTAAGTGCACTCACGTCATCAATGTTCTCCTAGGAGGTAAACAAAGTCGGTTAAACTTATAGGGTATCCTTAATTACCTGCAATACTTTAAATATACACACAAAGATACTGATGCTAACAAGTTAAATTACCTCTTCTAAAGCATCCCACAGCTCCTCATCCTCATGCACATTGAAGGGATCCAAATTTTTCCTCATTGCTCCACTGAATAAAAAAGGTTCCTAAAGAGCCCAAATAGTAAATGTTATTACTGTGAACTTTATTCATTTTATTCCTGTGCTTATAAAACAGAATTAAAATCCAAGAAAATCAAATTTCACTGTAATCATTAATAATAAGGTTGCAAATACCTGTTCACAAAACAGTATTGGTAAATTAATTTTCCATTGTACAAAGTACATAGCAAAATATCTGGAGACCATTGAACACTAACCAAAGAAAGTGTTAAAGTGCATCCTCTTAAGAAAAAACTGAAGAAGAGAAAGGAAGATTTGATTTTCCTAAAGGCCTTCCTGGTAATATCTGCTTAGTAAAATAATGAAGCTATAATTTGACAAATTTTACATCAAGAGAGCTAGATAAATTGTCAATCCTGCTGTGATACTGGGAAATACCAACAGCACAGTTAGTTATTTCTGCCTTAAAGCAAAATTGTAAGAAAAAAATCTTACAATCTTCATGTGCAGTCTTCAGTGCCAATGTGCACTGAAGAATAAAGAGCAAGCTATTTTCTCCATTGGTAAACCAGTCTTCTAGGATCTGGAATTGCTCCACAGGTGTGAACAGAACATTCCCACACATCCAAGGGCAACGTCAGCTCCTGGGGCCTGCGGCTCCTCTCTCCATGGAGATATCACCTCTGATCCTGCACCAGATGGTCCCCACGATCTCTCACCTGTGCGTCAGGACAACCTGCCTCACAGAACCTCGTTACTAACTGCAAGGTCAGGATTATCTGAAACCCATGGGACCTGTGTCATAATAAAACTGCTTTGATTTAAATAGCTCTTCCTATTCATCTGCTTCCGGAGAAGGCAATGCACCCCACTCCAGTACTTTTGCTTGGAAAATCCCATGGACGGAGGAGCCTGTTGGGCTGCAATCCATGGGGTCGATAAGAGTCGGACATGACAGAGCGACTTCACTTTCACTTTTCACTTTCGTGCATTGGAGAAGGAAATGGCAACCCACTCCAGTGTTCTTGCCTGGAGAATCCCAGGGACGGGGGCGGGGAGCCTGGTGGGCTGCCATCTATGGGATCGCACAGAGTCAGACACGACTGAAGTGACTTAGCATAGCATTAGCATTCATATGCTTCAGTAGGAACCACAAGCAAATTACTCTGGAAATATATGCCTCTTCTGGGCTTTAAGAGAGAATTTTGAAACACATGTAGGCCATTTAAGTTTCTCCTGGAAGGCTCAAGTAAACCATGCCACAAGAATATTGGCAGGAGAAAAGAGTTCAATCAGCTCCTTTCAATGAATGTGTAGAAAAAGGGGAGGCACACATGTGGGAACAAGAGGGGATCTCACTCTTCACAAGTATCTGGAACTGCTGGAATAACCAGCTCAAATCCAAAAGTACAAGCTACATTTAAAAAAGGCAAAGGAACCAGAGATCCAATTGACGACATCGATTGGCTCATAGAAAAAGCAAGATAATTCCAGAAAAAACAACTATTTCTGCTTCATTGACTACACTAAAGCCTTTGACTGTGTGGATCACAACAAACCGTGGAAGATTCTTCAAGAGATAAGAATATGAGACCACCTTACCTGCCTTCTGAGAAACCTGTATGCAGGTAGAGAAGCAACAGTTAAAACCAGATATGGAACAACAGAATGGTTCAAAATTTGGAAAGCAGTACATCAAAGCTGCAGACTGGCATCCCTGCTTATTTAACTTAAATGCAGAAAACATTATGTGAAATGCTGGGCTGGATGAGTCACAAGGTAGAATCAAGATTGCTGGAAGAAGTATCAACAACCTCAGATATGCAGATGATACCACTTTAAGCTGGTTTTATAAAAGGCAGAAGAACCAGAGATCAAATTGCCAATCCACTGGATCATTGAAGAAGCAAGAGAGTTCCAGAAAAACATCTATTTCTGCTTTATTGACTATGCCAAAGCCTTTGACTGTGTGGATCACAATAAACTGGAAAATTCTGAGAGATGGGAATACCAGACCATCTGACCTGCCTCTTGAGAAACATGTATGCAGGTCAGGAAGCAACAATTAGAACTGGACATGGAACAACAGACTGGTTCTAAATAGGAAAAGGAGTACGTCAAGGCTGTATATTGTCACCCTGCTGATTTAACTTCTAAGCAGAGTACATCATGAGAAACGCTGGGCTGGAGGAAGCACAAGCTGGAATCAAGATTGCAGGGAGAAATATCAATAACCTAAGATATGCAGATGACACCACCCTTACAGCAGAAAGTGAAGAAAACTAAAGAGCCTCTTCATGAAAGTGAAAGAGGAGAGTGAAAAAGTTGGCGTAAAGCTCAACATTCAGAAAACTAAAATCATGGCATCCGGTCCCATAACCTCATGGCACATAGATGGGGAAACAGTGTCAGACTTTATTTTTCTGGGCTCCAAAATCACTGCAGATGGTGACAGCAGCCATGAAATCAAAAGATGCTTACTCCTTGGAAGGAAAGTTATGACCAACCTAGACAGCATATTAAAAAGCAGAGACATTTCTTTGTCAACAAAGGTCCGTCTAGTCAAGGCTATGGTTTTTCCAATGGTCATGTATGGATGTGAGAGTTGGACTATAAGGAAAGCTGAGCGATGAAGAATTGATGCTTTTAAACTGTGGTGTTGGAGAAGACTCTTGGGAGTCCCTTGTACTGCAAGGAGACCCAGCCAGTCCATCCTAAAGGAGATCAGTCCTGGGTGTTCATTGGAAGGACTGATGTTGAAGCTGAAACTCTCATACTTTGGCCACCTCATGCAAAGAACTGACTCATATGAAAAGACCCTGATGCTGCATAAGATTGAGGGCAGGAGGAGAAGGGGACAACAGAGGATGAGATGGTTGGATGGCATCACTGACTCAATGGACATGGGTTTGGGTGGACTCTGGGAGTTGGTGATGGACAGGGAGGGCTGGTGTGCTGCGGTTCATGGGGTCACAAAGAGTCGGACATGACTGAGTGACTGAACTGAACTGAACTGAATCACTTTAATGGCAGAAAGTGAAGAGGAACTAAAGAGCCTGTTGATGAATGTGAAAGAGGAGAGGGAAAAATCTGGCTTGAAACTCAATATTCAAAAAACGAAGATCGTGGCATCTGGTCCCATCACTTCATGGCAAGTAGAAGGGGAAAAAGTAGAAACAATGACAGACTTTATTTTCCTGGGCTCCAAAATCACTGTGGATGGTGACTGCAGCCACAAAATTGAAAATGCTTGCTCCTTGGAAGAATAGCTATAACAAACCTGGACAGTATTGAAAAGCAGAGATGTCACTTTGCCGACCAAAGTCCACATAGTCAAAGCTACGGTTTTTCCAGTTGTCAAGTATGGATGTAAGAGCTGGACCATAAAGAAGGCTGAGAGCTGAAAAATTGCTGCTTTTGAACTATGGTATTGGAAAAGACTCTTGAGAGTCTCTTGGACTGCAAGATCAAGCCAGTCAATCCAAAAGGAAATCAACCCTGAATATTCATTGGAAGGATGGATGCTGAAGCTGAAGCTCCAATACTTTGGCCACCTGATGTGAAGAGCTGACTCATTGCAAAAGACTCTGATGCTGGGAAGGATTGAGGGCAAGAGGATAAGGGGATGACAGAGGATGAGATGTTTGGATGGCATCACTGACTCAATGGACATGAGTGTGAGCAAACTCAGGGAGCTAGTGATGGACAGAGAAGCGTGGAGTGCTGCAGTTCATGGGATTGCAAACAGTCAGATATGACTTAGCTACTGAACAACAACAACAGAGGTAATATTGGAAATGTCAGTGCCCCGATCCCTAAGAATAAAGATAGTTAGTACCTACTGAATGTTACCAAGAACCAAGCATGGGTCACAAACATTTTTTAATGCAGTCACATCTTCACAACAAATCTGTGTGGCAGCAATTCCTAGACCTAGTTGAAGGACAAGGACTCTGAAGCTTGGAAGCCAAGTGACTTCATCAAGGCCTCACAGTCGTATGAGGCAGAGCATGAATAAAAATGTGGGTCATGTAGATATTCTGTCTACACTCAAATATTCTACCTTGGCTGCATCCTGAATGATTTCCTGGGTCCCTTTACACCCTGAAAGATCTCTCCAGACTCTCAACCAACATTGCACCTTGGAGACAAAAGCATACAATGGTTGGTGATCAATTCCATGTGGATACAAAGCTTAGCACTGTTTTATAAGCATTCTCTCTGGAGTGTGTACAAAAGCATGCTCAAAAGTAGTGTGGAAACCAACTGAAGAGAACAAAACCCTGATAATGTCATGATATGTTTAGTCTTTGCTCAGATAGGTTTGCAATACATTACTGGCAGAGCTAAGAATCATCTAATATTATTCCTTTATTTATAGAGTTCTTTTATGACTTTCCTGGTGGCTCAGACGGTAAAGTATCTGCCTATAATTTGGGAGACCCGAGTTCAATTCCTGGGTCAGGAAGATCTCCTGGAGAAGGAAAGGGAAACCCACTCCAGTATTCTTGTCAGGAAAATCCCATGAACAGAGGAACCTGGTAGGCTACAGTCCATGGGGTCGCAAAGAGCCAGGCATGACTGTGTGACTTCACTTTCACTTCACTTTTATGTACACAAGCATACAACTTGTTCTTATCAAGAAGCATTAAAAGCAATGCAGGGCATGTTTCTTGATCCTTTCATCCAAGGACATAAAAGAACTTTACAGACATTCCCATTATTTTTGCTGATTTCATCTGGCCCATTGCAGGGGTGGGGACAATGAGAACTTAAAACTTGGGAATCTTATATGATATTATACATGTTTCAATGCCCAGTTCAGGTTCGATGCAGGATACAGGATGCTTGGGGCTCGTGCTCTGGGATGATCCAGAGGGATGGTACAGGGAAGGAGGTGGGAGGGGGTTTAAGGTTGGGGAACACGTTTACACCTGTGGCGGATTCATGTTGATGTATGGCAAAACGAATACAATATTGTAAAGTAAAAAACAAAACAAAACAAAACTTGGGAATCTAAACTCATGCATTTTCTACTATAATCACAGTCTTGAATCTAACAACCAGAGGGAATCTCAAAATACAAGGATGATACATGCTGAAAATTAATTTGCATTTTTCCTTAAAGGGATATATTTTTCAAAAAATTTAATTGTGGTAAAATACACATAACATAAAATTTTCTACCTTAACCAATTTTAAGTGCACAGTTCAGTGGTATTTGGAGAAAGGCATAGCAACCCACTCCAGTATTCTGGCTTAGGAAATCCCATGGGGCAGAGGAGCCTGGTGGGCTACAGTTCCATAGGGTCACAAAGAGGTATTAAATACATCCACACTGTTGTATAGCGATCACCACCATTCAGCCATAGAATTCCTTTCATCTTGAAAAACTGACATTCTGTACCCATTAACAACAATTCCCTGCTCTTTAATCCTGGCAGCTCCTGGCAACCACAATTCTACTTCCTGTCCCCATGAATTATATAGTTACCTCATATCAGCAGAATAATATGGTATTTGTCATTTGTGACTGGGGCTTATTTAACTTAGCATAATGCCCTCAAACTTCATCTGTGTTGTGGTGTGTATCAGAATCTCCTTCCTTTATATGAGTGAATAACATTCCATTGTATGTTATGCACCACATTTTATTTATCCAGTCATCTGTCAGTGGACCCTTGGGTGGCTCTACCTTTCTGCTATTGTGAATAATGCTGCTATGAATATGCATGTACAGATATCTCTTCAAAACCCTGCTTCAATTCTTTTTGGTTTACACCCTACAGTAGAACTGCTGGATCATATGACAGTTCTATATAAGACATACAAATACAATGAAATACTACTCAGTCATAAAAAAGAATGAAATAATGCCATTTCAGCAACATTGATGGACTTAGAGACTATTGTAAGTGTAGTGGGAAAGGCAAAGACAAATACCATATGATGTCACTTATCTATGGAATCTAAAATATGACACAAATAAACTTATCTACAAGACAGAAACAGACTCAAATATAGGGAATATATGTGTTGTTGCCATGGGGATGGAAAGGTGGGGGAGGGAAGGATTGAGAGTTTGGGATTAGCAGATTGAAACTATTATATATAGAATGGAAAAACAATAAGGTCCTACTGCATAGCACAGGGAAGTATATTCAATATCCTGTAATAAACCATAATTAAAAAGAATGTGTATGTGTATATATATTACATATATATTATCTATAATAGATATCACATATAAATAATATATCTTACATATTATATTACAGCAGAATAATTTTACTGTAGACCAGAATCACTTTGTTGGACACTAAAACAAAACTGTAAACCAACTACACTTCAATATAATTTTTTTTTAAAACCTGATATTGGTTGAGAACATCTGTTGAAAATACCTGCTACCTGTTTACAATAGCCAGGACATGGAAGCAACCTAGATGTCCATCAGCAGGCGAATGGATAAGAAAGCTGTGGTACATATACACAATGAAATATTACTCAGCTATTAAAAAGAATGCATTTGAATCAGTTCTCATGAGGTGGTTGAAACTGGAGCCTATTATACAGAGTGAAGTAAGTCATAAAGAAAAATACCAATATAGTATATTAACGCATATATATGGAATTTAGAAAGATGGTAATGATGACCCTATATGAGAGACAGCAAAAGAAACAAAGATGTAAAGAACAGACTTTTGGACTCTGTGGGAGAAGGCAGGGGTGGGATGATTTGAGAGAATAGAATTGAAACATGTATATTATCATATGTGAAATAGATCACCAGTCCAGGTTCAATGCACGAGACAGGGTGCTCAGGGCTGGTGCACTGGGATGAACCTGAGGGATGGGATGGGGAGGGAAGTGGTAGGGGGGTTTAGAATGGGGAACACATGTACACCCATGGCTGATTCATGTGAATGTATGGCACCACAATATTGTAAAGTAATTAGCCTCCAATTAAAATATTAAAAAGAAAACACCTGCTACTAAAGAGTATGGTCTCTTGGGAAATAAAAGATCAATATTTCTATGTAATTTGAAAAAACCCAATCAAATCAAAAGTAATTAAACCTAGGTGCTGTATAAAAAGAACGTGTGAAAATATTCTGATGTGCATACCTGAGGTATAGTCGAGATGTTCATCCTTAAATCTTTAACACCCAACTGCGTTGTCAAGATATCATCAATGTGAATTTTACCTACAGGCTTTGAAAATCTAAAAAGGGCAGCAATGAGGGAACTTTTACCAGCTCCTGTCCTTCCAACAATGCCAACCTGTAAAGAGATACAGGAGGAATTGAGAATTAATAACACACCATAAAGAAAGCTAAGCACTGAAGAATTGATGCTTTTGAACTGTGGTGTTGGAGAAGACTCTTGAGAGTCCCTTGGACTGCAAGGAGATCAGTCCTGAGTGTTCATTGGAAGGACTGATGCTGAAGCTGAAACTCCAATACTTTGGCCACCTGATGTGAAGAGCTGACTCATTTGAAAAGACCCTGATGCTGGGAAAAATTGAGGGCAGGAGAAGAGGACGACAGAGGATGAGATGGTCGGATGACATCACTGACTCAATGGATATAAGTTTGAGTAAAGCCTGGGAGTTGGTGATGGACAGGGAGGCCTGGCGTGCTGCAGCCCATGGGGTTGCAAAGAGTTGGACACGACTGAGCAACTGA
Source organism: Bubalus kerabau (assembly GCF_029407905.1). Taxonomy (NCBI): domain Eukaryota; kingdom Metazoa; phylum Chordata; class Mammalia; order Artiodactyla; family Bovidae; genus Bubalus; species Bubalus kerabau. The sequence goes on from NC_073635.1 coordinate 74,954,143, forward strand.
ACTGAATGAACCTGGGAAAAACCCTGAGTGTTGAATTGTAAAAGTTCTATGTAGAGGGTAGTCTAAAAGTTTCTCAACCATGGAATTATTGTAAATTGGGGCCAGATAATCCATTATTGGGGGGGGTGATTTAGGGGCCTGTCCTGTATATTTTAGGATGATCAGCAGTATCTCTGGACTTTACACACTGGGTATCAGAAACATCCCCCACATTGTGGCAACCAGAACTGTCAGACATTGACAAATGTCCCTAGTTGAGATACAACGACTTCATTGTTAAAAATAACAGAATGAATCTACAGGCAGTGACAAGTCAGTAGTATCCTAGGTGGCCCATAAAAATTAAGTCTAAATTAGTTTTATTCCTAGGGTTTGGGTATTCTGACCTTGAGAATTATGTAGAAAATTTTACAGCGATGTGAACAAGTCAAGTCAGAATTGTTATATACAAACAACTATTCATTTTCTGAAGGGTCTATTATTTAAGAGGAATCATTCTTTGGTAGAGAAACTACATCAATTCCTGATATTAAATAAATATCTTAATGATTTTCTGTCTTGGAACGAAACATTTTAAAATTGTAAAATTCAGGTTTCAGTGTCATAAAAGGCAGTAGCCAGTAGATAAAACTAACATAATGAGACTTAACAACAACAGAAACATTTGCTATTTATAGGGATCTATCATCTCAGCACTTCAAAAAGGCATTTTACAAACCAATTTATATTTACAATTGCACCTAGGAAACACACATGTTAAGTATCAGTCTATTTATTAAAGCCAAAGCAGAGAGAAATTAAGTGCACTAACACTATGATAGAAAAATCAATATAATGCAGATAAAATGCAGGTAAGAAATGAAACTGTACTGTAAAAACTAGCTTTTACCTGTCTGCATTCAAACATGTATGCAGAAAGTGGCTTTTTTTCCTCTTTCTTATTTTTTAAATTATTAAATGATAACATATTTACAGGAGATTTGGAAAATACAGAACAAAGTTACATTTAGTTCCACTCTTTTATTTTTTTAACATTGAGCTTGCCCAACTGATGATTCCTGATGGAAACTTCCCAGGAGATGATTTCATCTCTGTTTAGGAATCTGGAATTGGTGAGGGGTGCGAGACATGCTTTCAATCATTTGTAAATTAATTCAGTAAATTTTTAAAACTCAAGGCTTTAAATAGAAGAACTAGACCTTTCTGAGGACAGATTATATACTTGGAACCTCACATATTTTTCATTTGAAAAACTCCAAAGTTTCAAAGCTTATTCTGTGAAATCAGTAATGGAATTTTTAAAAAGAACTTAACATTTATAGAGATTAAAATGAGAAAAGTGGCTTTGGCTAATTTATCTTTGTAGCCATTTCATACCTTATTGTAAATTCTAATTTCTGTAATTTAGATGGGCTACTCTCTGCATAAGGCAGGTTTAGAGCCAAATATGTGGTTCATATGTTCCGTGTACAGGCAGACCTTGAAGGTATTTCGGACTTGGTTCCAGACCACTGCAATAAAGTGAATACTGCAAAAATAAGGTGTCATACACTATTTTTGTTTCTCTGTTCATCTTAAAGTTATGTTTGATATATTGTAGTTTACTAACTGTATTTATCTAAAAAAAACAATACACATACCTCAATTTTCAAATACTTGATTGCTAAAAATTTCTAACTACCAGGAAATTCAGCAGATTATGAGAACATTAAAGTTCACTGATCACCATAAGAAATAATAATAATGAGAAAGTTTGAAATATTGTGAGAAATATCAAACTATCACAACGAGACACAAAGTGAGCAAATTCTGTAGGAAAAATGGTGCCAATGAACTTGCTTGAGGCAGAACTGGCACAAATGTCCAATTTGTAAAAAACACAATATCATATCAATGGAAAAAAAAAAAAACACGTATGCCTGTATTTCTGGGTGTTCTCATATGTAAACTAACATACCTTAGGACACAGGTGAGGAAAACTGTGTCTGTGAGAATGTGTGCATATTCCCATGCTACCAGTTCCACTGAAATTGACCCATCTGTGCAAACTGGAACTATTGTAGACTTTGGGTAAGAGGGCTGAGATATGCAGGAGCACCAAGAGCTGCTCATGACCACAGGACTGTGAGCTCCAAATTCCAGTGAAGAAAGAAAAAGGCAATTCAAAGAAAACCTGGCTCTGGCTATTCTACCAGTCAGTCATCAAAACTATAGTCTGAAAGTCTTTCATAGTCACCAATGGGTTTTAACAATTGCCTATGGAGAGGATCCCAGTGTAAGTACTTTTACATTCCTAACACCAAAGACACCTGAAGAAGATCTTACATTAGCTTTGTCCCAACTGACTATCTGTTTTTGCAAGAAGGCTGGGGTTTGTCTCTGACTGAGATAGGCTGGGACCTGGGACCCTTCCTGCAGTCTTTGCACCTGGACAAACATCTCAAATAACAAAATACAAAGAAAAAATAAGGGACTAAAAATTACTGTAGGCCTATGCAGTTGGGGCAAATTGCAGACAAAAGGGTACATACAAAAAGACCAAAAAAACCCAACTGCTACTTCTGAAGAACTGGGAGCAAAAACGGTACTGTGCATGCCCACAATACCACCAAAGCGGTGGGCAAGCCTCCTAAGCCAGCCTTCCCGCCCCTGGACCTACTTTAACCCTCTTCCCATATAAGGAACTAGCTCACCCCACTGCCAAGGAATGCCTAGGGAACCTATTACTTGTTTTTGCTCCCTCCTGCTGCAGTAGGGATCCCAGTAAAGCCTTGTCTGAATGTCTTGTCTGTCCTGTTATTAATTTCAGTAACATAAGGAGCTCTCCAACTTGTTAGACATTTGCACCTGGATATCTCTTCATACACAAACTCAACATGATCAACACACAATGCCCCACACAAAACAACTGCTCCCTCTGACTTCCCCACTTTACTGTCATTACTTCTTTTCCAGGCTCAACTGTCCACCTTACTTCCAGCTTTCTCTCAGTCCAGCATGCTGTCAAGCCCTGAAGATTGTACACTTGCAGTGTTCCATGGCTCAATCTCTAATTTTAAGGTCTACAGTCACCACCTGAGTGTCAGGCTGCATTATCTTTTAAAAAATAAAATAAAACAAACTTTTTTCTTAATCACTATCAGTACAAATGATTTTGAAAAGCAAATAACTACTAGTCATTACCACAGCATTCTGATAAAACCATTTTTTAAGGTGTTGATACATTTTCTTTGCAGATTTCAGTGTGTATTTCTTTTTCCCTTTCTTTTCATTTCTGTGTATGTGTTCTTAAAGATATAAATTCATATATTTAAACAAAAGCGGATTAATATGAACATGGTGTTGTAATCTGTTTTCATTTAGCATATCAAAAATATATTTATTTTAATGGCTATATCATTTCAGTTCAGTTGCTCAGTCATGTCTGACTCTTTGTGACTGTCACTGTTTGTCACTGTTTCCATTGTCTCCCCATCTATTTGCCATGAAGTAATGGAGCCAGATGCTATGATCTTCGTCTTTTGAATGTTTGGTTTTAAGCCAGCTTTTTCAGTCTCCTCTTTCCTTTTCATCAATAGGCTCTTTAGTTCCTCTTTGCTTTCTGCAATAAGAGTGGTGTCATATGCATATCTAAGATTGTTGATATTTCTCCCAGCAATCTTGATTCCAGCTTGTGATTCATTCAGCCTGAATTTTGCATGATGTACTCTGTGTATAAGTTAAATAAGCAGAATGACAATATACAGCCTTGCCGTACTTGTTACCAAGTTTGAACCAGTCTGCTGTTCCAAGTCTGGTTTTAACTGTTGCTTCTCTATCTGCATACACATTTCTCAGAAGGCAGGTAAGGTGGTCTGGTATTCCCATCATATTAAGAATACTCCACAGTTTGTTGTAATCCACACGATCAAAAGCTTTAGTGTAGTCAATTAAGCAGAAGTAGATGTTTTTCTGGAATTCCCTTGCTTTTTCTATGACCAAAGGATATTGGCAATTGGATATCTGGTTTCTTTGCCTTTTCTAAATCCAGTTTGTAAATCTAGAAGTGCTTGGTTCACATATACTGTTAAAACCTAGCTTGAAAGATCTAGAACATTACCTTGTTAGCATGTGAAATGAGTGCAATTGTGTGGTAGTTTGAACATTCTTTGGCATTGTCCTTCTTTGGAATTGGAATGAAAACTGACCTTTTCCAGTCCTTTGGCCACTGCTGAGTTTTCCAAATTTGCTGGCATATTGAGTGCAGCACTTTAACAGCATCATCTTTTAGGATCTGAAATAGCTCAACTGGAATTCCATCACTTCTACTAGCTTTGTTCATAGTGATGCTTCCTAAGGCCTACTTAACTTCACACTCTAGGATGTCTGGCCCTAGGTGAGTGACCACATCATCCTGGTTATCTGGGTCATTAAGACCTTTTTTGTATAGTACTTCTGTGTATTCTTGCCACCTTTTCATCTGCTTCTGTTAGGTCCATATTGTTTCTATACTTTATTGTGCCCATTTTTACATGAAATATTCCCTTGGTATCTTTAATTTTCTTGAAGAGATCTCTAGTCTTTCTTATGCTATTGTTTTCCTCTATTTTTTTTTTTTTTGAGTGTTCACTTAAGAAGGCTTTCTTATCTCTCCTTGCTATTCATTAGAACTCTGCATTCAGATGAGTATACCTTTCCTTTTCTCTCTTACCTTTCACTTCTCTTCTTTTCTCAGCTATTTATAAGGATTCTTCAGACAACCATTTTGTCTTTTTGCATTTATTTTCCTTGGGGATGGTTTTGATCATTGCCTCCTGTACAATGTTATAACCTCTGTCCATAGATCTTCAGGCACTCTGTCTTTCAGATTTAATCCCTTGAGACTATTTGTCATTTCAACTGTATAATTATTAAGGGATTTGATTTAGGTCATACCTGAATGGCCTAGAGGTTTTCCCTATGTTCTTCAATTTAAGTCTGGATTTTGCAAAGAGAAATTCATGATCTGAGCCACAGTCAGCTCCCAGTCTTGTTTTTGTTGACAGTATAGAGCTTATCCATCTTCAGTTTCAAAGAATGTGATCAATCTGATTTTGGAATTGACCATCTCGTGATGTCCATGTGCAAAGTCATCTCTTGTGTTATTGGAAGAGGATGTTTGCTATGACCAGTGTGTTCTCTTGGCAAAAATCTGTTAGCCTTTGCCCTGCTTCATTTTGTACTCCAAGGCCAAACTTGCCTGTTACTCCAGGTATCTCTTGACTTCATAGTTTTGCATTCCAGTCCCCAATGATGAAAAGGACATCTTTTTTGGGTGTTTGTTCTAGAAGGTCATGTAGGTCTTCATAGAACTGTTCAAGTTCAGCTTCTTTGGCATTAGTGGTTGGGGCATAGGCTTATATTCCTGTGATATTGAATGGTTTGCTTTGGAAACGAAAAGAGGTCTTTCTGTCATTTTTGAGACTGTACCCAAGTACTGCATTTTGGACTCTTTTGTTGACTATGATGACTACTCCATTTCTTCAAAGGTATTCTTGGCCACAGCAATAGATGTAATGGTCATCTGAATTAAATTCGCCCATTCCTGTCCATTTTAGTTCACTGATTTCTAAAATGTAATGTTCACTCTTGGCATCTCCTGTTTGACCACTTCCAATTTACCTTGATTCCAGGTTCCTATGCAATATTACTATTTACAGCATTGGACTTTACTTTTACCGCCAGACACATGCACAACTGAGGAAATGTAAAAAGGAGAAATGGTAGGAAACTAATATCTTTGTACATTATAGCAAAGTCTAGTAAGTGTCTGTAAAAATGTATTATCCAAGTAATAGCTCTGATCAAGAAAAAAAAAATAACAAACCACAATTAATCTACATCTAGAGATGAAAAATGCTTCAAAATGGCCCAGGACTCACTAAACTTATCAAATCAATCACAAAATCATTTAAGTATCATTTAAAGTCATTTAAAACTCAACCCTTGTTCAGTCTAGTCAGGAAGCCTAAAATACTATTTTCCTCATTTTGGATTATTTTTACTTGCTATTTCTTTTATGAATTATAATCTAGCATCAAACATATTACACTTTCCTGTTGACACTAACTTCCATGTATCAGGAAAGAAAAAATGAAATGAGGGAAAGAGAATAAAGTCCCACTTTTAGTGAGCAGACTCATTCCCACATACTCCCTTCCCTTCAACCCCTAGAAGAAGCCTCTCAGTCAAATCCAACACCAAAGAGGTGTCCTGGGGTGACAGGGCCTGGAACAGGTAAGCAGGAGAGGGAACCTGGGATGTACACAAATGGAGTTAAATCACTTCATGAACACACTGTCTGAGTATCATCTTCAAACAGAAATGAAGCTAACAGTGATACTTAGAACTGAGCAAGACACAGATTGAAAGTTAAGTTACTGAAGTTATTAATTCAGCCTCCACACCCAGTCTTCTCTCACACATTTTAGAATCACAGATAATCCTATGATTTGGGAATCTTAAAAGAATACAGATCTGTTATGTTCTTAAATTGTACTATAGAGTTTCTTAGATAATTCATATTTTTGGCTTGGGAGAAATTTAAGGTGAGTGTAAATTAACAGATTTATGTTTAAAACTGGAAATCAGATGGACACATTGTCTCCAAGTAAGCAAACATCATTTACAGAGCTTTCAAGGACAGGATTTCATTAAAAGTGCGGTATATGGGGAGGGAGGAGGGAGGAGGGTTCAGGATGGGGAACACATGTATACCTGTGGTGGATTCATTTTGATATTTGGCAAAACTAATACAATTATGTAAAGTTTAAAAATAAAATAAAATTTAAAAAAAGTGCAGTTAATGTTTTCCTGAAATATGAATCCTCACCTTCCTCCTGACCTACAATGAAACTGGAAATAAATAATTAGAAGTGAGATTTGCCATTTAACTAACTGAAGCTGTTCCCTGGGTATCATTTGAGCATTAAGTTGAATATTCTTTATGTTACAAGGGTATGACTCATTATATTATGGCTATAGTTCACTAGATGTGTCTGTGGTGGTAAGAATTTTAAAGTGGTTCTTAAGGAATTTAACATGTCTAGGCAGTCAGTTGTTTATAGAGTTATTGTGTGTGTGTCTTTTAGTTACTGGTTGCTCACCTGTGTGTCAATCACTTGCCCTCCTAGTCAGCAGTCCCTCAGGACTGTCTCTATGTCCTGCAGAATGCCACTTTCTAGGGAAGATGAAAAGAAGATGCTTCCTGATCTTAAGAAGCCTCAGGGTCCTGTGAGATACAGACCCCAAATCACAAAGCATGTCCCAGAAGCCGTCTTTTATTTGTGGTAAAATGCATGTAACCTAAAACTTACCAACTTAACAATTTTAAGTGGCCAGTTCAGAGTTAAGTACATTCACATTGTTGTGCAAACAAGTTCTAGAGCATTTTTTTTTTTTTTTGCCTCATAAAACTGAAACTCTATTCCCATTAAACAGTACTTCCTACCCCCATACCCTAGTCCCTGGCAACTACTATTCTTCCACCTGCCTTTTTAAACCTGACCTCTCTAGGGACCTCATATAACTGGAATCATACAATATTCATTCCTTTTGTTTCTGGCTTATTTCATTTAGCATGATCTCCTCAAGGTTTATCTATACATTGCAATTCTCTTTCTTTCTAAGTCTCAATAATAATATTTCACTCTAAAAGTATACCATATTTATCCATCCATTAGTTGATAGATACTGGGAAACTTCCAACTTTTGGCCACTGTGAATAATGTTGCTATGAACACAAAGTGAAAGTAAAGTTGCTCAGTCATGTCCGACTCTTAGGGACCCCATGGACTGTAGCCTACAATGCTCCTCCACCCATGGGATTTTCCAGGCAAGAGTACCGGAGTGGGTTGCCAGTTCCTTCTCAAGAGGATCTTCCCAACCCAGGGATCGAACCTGGGTCTCCCACATTGTAGGCAGAAGCTTTACCATCTGAGCCACCAGGGAAGATGTTATGAACACAGGTGTACCATAAATCCTATCTTAAAGAAAATATAAAATACTGAGGAAGAATTGAGGGTCTTGCAGAATCAGATGCAGTAGAATTAGCCCAGATAGTGAAGAGACACTCATCAGGCATATGGCAGAGGGAAAGTGTCTCTGAGGTAGAGGGGCAGTGTGTACACTGGGAGCTGGGAGGTTGAGATGCTTTGGGAGAATCTATACATGACCAGCAGATAAGGCAATGGCACCCTACTCCAGTACTCTTGCCTGGAAAATCCCATGGATGGAGGAGCATGGTGGGCTACAGTCCATGGGATCGCTAAGAGTTGGACATGACTGAGCGACTTCACTTTCACTTTTCACTTTCATGCATTGGAGAAGGAAATGGCAACCCACTCCAGTGTTCTTGCCTGGAGAATTCCATGGACAGAGGAGCCTGGTGGGCTGCTGTCTATGGGGTCGCACAGAGTCGGACATGACTGAAGTGACTTAGCAACAGCAGCATACATGACCAGAGAGTGGAGGGTGTGTGTACATTATGACAAGGGGCTGGACAGGTAAGTGGGGAAAGAGCTTCCTACCACCCTGTCTGTTCTGGCTTAGTCTCTTCTTCAAGAGCCCCACTTAGTCCTGGTCAAGGGCCCTATGCTGAGTGTGAAAGGAACATCATCAATAGTCATGGACATTAGCAGGTCCAGGTCACCAACCTCTCTGCCATCTCCCACGTGGATCTTCCCCTGCTCCTCCTTTCAGTTTGCTTTCATCCACTCTGAGTGAATCCTGGGCCCTGACTCCAGCTGGAGTGCTGGTTTCTCACTCCTGACTGAGTCATGATTCTGGGCTCTTTTCTGATGGGCCCAAGTTTGTCACGCAGTCCCTGTTTGGAGTGGACTTGAGGTTATGCTAGGGCTCTAGCAGCAGCCTGCCCAGGCCAGTAAGGATCAGATCTGTGCTTCAGAAAGATGCAGTGTGTGGGTGGGAGGGCAGGGGAACAGAAGTTAAATGTGAGTAAGTTGAGGACAACTCTGCGGAAAGGGCCAATGGACAGAGGAGGAGGCTTCAACTGTAGGGTACCATGGGAGAGACAGAAGATTTCAGAAATACAGACAAGAAAGCATAGAAAGGAAGGAGATATTGGAGATTTAGGGACAGAGAGCCAGGATTGACTTCCCAGACTTCACATGAATCATTAGGTGACAGATATAGTAGTGTCCTGGGTCAGGTTAAGTTGCAGCTCTGGAGCCCAGGGCCCACCAGTCATCATGAGGGAGTTCATGACACAGGGAAAGAAATGCTGAGATCTACATTTCATGGTTAGTTTCCAAGAAAGATTCACCTATGATGTCACCAATGTAATCTGCATCCACAAAGGAACAAAGAGTCCCCCTGACACACCAACAAGGAAGCCAACAGCAGATTTGGAGCTAACACTTTAGCTGGATTTTGAAGAAGCAGATCGCTCAAACAAACCTTTTCTCCAGATTCAATGACTGCTGTCAGGTCTTTCAACACCAGAGGCCTGTCTGAAGTAGGCCTGAAGGAAACACTATCAAACCTAATTTCTCCTTTACTGGGCCAGAGTAGTGGTGCTTGATGATGATGTATCCAGTATCGTTCCTCCTCAAGTTCTCTGTACTCAAACACCCTTTGGACCGAAACCATCTGAAAGACACATGATATTGCATGAGTTAGGAATGGGAGGTCTTTTTTATGGATATTCAGAGACTGTAAATGAGATGTTCTATATTTTCATATAGTTGGTTAGGAATATCTCAGGTCTTATCATCACCAAAGGACAGAAGCAAGAGTTGAATTAGGCCTCTGATGATTTGCAAACTTGTTCATCATCTTGTAACACTTTCACTTAGGGTTATGTCCTTCAACATTATATTAAAACTACAAGAATTACAGAATGGAATGCTAAAGATTTTATATCTATTTTTGCATATGAATAAAAAACTAGGGAGCTTTTTCAAAGAAAAGAAAACTTATGGACACCAATCAGTAATGTGTGGCTATAGAAAGGCCACATGTTATAGATAACAGAAGTGGATGGTCATCAAATCTCATTTTAATAGTTAATCACTTTCTACCCTATTAAAAGAAAAAAAATGAAAGGATTTCATTTTTATTATATTTCTCCTTTTAGGAGAACATGCAAATACTCAAAAGAGGAGATAATTTACCCATTGGCTAAGGTCTCCTGGTAGTAGTGGTAGTGTTAATTGCTCAGTCATGTCCGACTCCATGAACTATAGCCGGCCAGGCTCCTCTATCCATGGAATTCTCCAGGCAAGAATACTGGAGTGGATTGCCATTCCCTTCTCCAGGGGATATTCCTGACTGAGGGATTGAACCTAGGTCTCCTGCAATGCAGGAAGATTCTTTACAGTCTGAGCTATAGGGAAGATCAAACAACCATAATTCGACACCTCTGATGGCTCATTCTGAGAGACAGCTTATCTTGCAAAAAGGGACACCAGTAAATTCAGGCGTTCAACACATACAAGAATAAATACTAAAGTGTATGTGTTTGTGGTGGGGGTGGATACTGATTAACTAAACAAAAAAACATTCAAAATACTGAATTCTTCTTTTAACAAGAATGAAGAATTATCTATTAAGAAACATAAATAAATAAGCACCTAAGAAATTAGTTTGTATCCTCTCCAGGATTTCAGAACCTCCCGCCTACAAAGACATTTAATATATTTGAAGATATCTGTGATGAATATAAAACCTGCTGACATGGCACAGATAAGACTTAGAAAAAGATGTATATATTTTATTTTACATTAACTTTAAATAGATGGAGGATAATTAAAAAAAAACTATTAGCTATGATATAAAAATAACAGTTTTAACATCTTACATAAGAATTCTCTTTATGCCATTTAAGGGAAGAAGGCTTGAAAAAGCTAAGAACATAAGATAAACATCACCATATGCTCAGCTTCAACACTTTGCCTGATGCACCACTGGAGCATCCCCATGAGCGTGAGGGTGAGAGACAGGACCAGGCCAACCCGGCCAGCATCCAAACCTAAATGAGGAAGAAGAAAGGAAGTAAAGTCAGTCCTGTTCTTCACCTTGATCTAATCTCTGCTCCTTCTGTCACTTTACAAAGAAGACTCCTTTATAATTATATTTAAGACATTTACATGTAATGATAATATTGCTCATATTCTTACTATCTTGTTGATTGAGACCATGATACAGTGAAAAAGCCCATGATGAATTCAGAAAGACTATCAGATGAGTTTATTAATCCTAACAGGATTGACGTTCACGTGACAGTACTATATATGCAAAGAGCTGAATCATTTGAAAAGACCCTGATGCTTGGAAAGATTGAGAGCAGGAGGAGAAAGGGTTGGATGGCATCATCGATTTAATGGACATGGGTTTGGGTGGACTCTGGAAGTTGGTGATGGACAGGGAGGTCTGGCATGCTGCAGTTCATGGGGTCGCAAAGAGTCGGACACGACTGAGTGACTGAACTGAACTGAACTATATATGTTATATATGTTATTCAGACTTCCATCATTATGATTTCAAGAACCATTATGTATTTCCACTTTCTATATCCAAGACAGCTGCAGTTGAAATCACGAAAAACAAGAGAATGGGTTCTAAGAGCCAGTGCTTTTAAATCTAAAACACAACTCTTATTGTTCCTTATTAAAGATTTTGATTCAATCTGCTACTATTAAATAGAAATGGTGAATTCACAGCACAGATGCTGACACTTGTTCATCTGATATACACACAGCAGTGAGGAAACCGTTCTTTCCTACAGAGAATCTTTCTCACTTCAGTGAATCAGGCACCTGTAACCAAGAGATTCAACTAACCCTACGTCTAAAACCTAAAGCCCTAAACTGGGCCAAAACCTTAATAGTAGTAAACTTGGTTCTCTCCTCCCAACTACATGACACTACCAGGAATATTCACAGAAGATCAGCTTGCTATATTTGACCTCATTCCATTTAAAGAGAGAGAAAAAGATTAAAGATTTCACTGAGACACAAATGACTTCCTATGGACCATATTATGGAATCATCTGCTGCAAGCACTTCAACACAATCATTAGAATCAAAAAGTATACATTAGATAAGATGGCAAGAGTTTAATTTAATACCTGTAAATGAAGCTATAAATGGTAAGCATACCATGAATGGTTATTCACATCTGTACTTACTTTCTGCCAGAATCAAGGACACAAAGGCCACAACAGTGACAAAGATGGCACAGATAATATCCAGATACACAGCGAGCCATTGGGACGTTGTCAAAAGCAGGAACCAAGCCTCTGGATTTGTGAACAATAATAAACACAATATATAAGTAGAAAACCCATGTTAGTTGCTTCTAATAAGGGAGAGTATTTTGCTCAGTTGAGCCACAGAAAATTTTTGCACGAGGTAGGATAGCAAAATTATACACCCAGGGAATGTGAAGATTCCAAAAAGCTAGGTTTTCATACAGTATAATGTATGGGAAACATAGGAATCAGTTCAGAGGCTTTATGGGAAGCATGCACTGAAAATTTCAATCCACAGGTTATAAACAGAACTAAAACTCCAATAAAGAACATAGAAAAATGGTCTCATTGGTACATATCCTAAAGTGCTGGCTAGCCTTAACATGAGGCTCATCCTCTCCCAGGGCTGACTGTTTCTAGTCAAGAGCAAGAATCCAGCTCACATTCTGTGTCCGGTGCCTTCTGAACTTCTTACAGGGCTCTGCACAGTGTTTATTTTTAGGAATCAGTATCTAAATAACCATCAGTTAAAGGGATCTGCAGACAGCTTTCAAAATGCCATTTTATCATCAAAATACAATACAGATTGGAGACATGGGACAGGATTTGACAGATTTTGAGGAAATTCTGAAATTCCTACCTAGAAAAACACTTCACTGACACAAAGGATAATACACATCAAGAGGATGGCAAATTTGATAGTCAGAAAACTATTTTCCTCAGTCAACTCTGCCGCCTTACTTGATCTGAAATGAGAGTCAGCAAACTACACCCTGGGGTCCAAGAACCACTACCACTTGCTTTTGTAAAAAAAAAAAAAAATTCTATTGGCACAGCCATTTTCTGATGTATTATTTTTCCCCACTTTTGTGTTGCAACAGGAAAGTTGAGAAGTTGCAACGGAGACAGTATAGCACACAAAGCCTAAAATATTTACTATCAGGTACTTTGCAGGACAAAAAAAAAAAAAAAATTTGCTGTCTCCTATTCTAAAGAGACAGAAAGCCACAGGTCACAGTGATGCAAGGACAATGCAAGCCAGGCAGGGGAGAAAAGCATGTGGTGATGGGGAAGACAGGCACACAGAGGGGTGTTGAGAGGAAGGGGTGGGGGAGGCAGGTGTGCAGAGGGGATGAGGAGTGGCACAGAGAGAAGTTCTGGCCAGCCAGGCCACCTGAGAGGGAGGTCAGGCCTCAGAAAGTAGCCCATCCCATCCTTTGAAATCATCTCCCCAAACTTACAGACCTGAATGCAAGTCCTGGTGTGCATCAAACAGTTTCTGAAACTTTTGTTCAGCTTTATATGCCCGGATGGTCCAGAGTCCCTGGAGAGAAGATGCTAAGTGGGAAAATACTGGGCTCTGTGCTGGGGAAGCAGAGACAGACACACAACAGAGAAAGTCAGGGATGATGGGTGCGAGGAAACCCACTACCTCCCAGGCTCTGTGGTCACACATCAGTCTAAATGGTACACCCGGGGCTTCCTGGTGGGCTGCCTGGGGGAGGAAGGATGATACTCCTTCTGGAGAGGATTTTCCATGTGACCCTCAAGCTTCAGGTCATATTAAGCTTCACTCTAATGACCTGGAAATGAAAGATTCTCTCTGAACCCATTTTTGACCAAATTCATATCACAGATAAATTTATATAAAGAAACACTTTAGTAGCTCATTCATCAAGGTCTTTCCCAAACATGTCTCGCTCCACTCCCTCCAAATTCTTTCCTGACAGGGGGAAATTGTTTACTATGTGTGTGTGTATAGACACACACACACACACACACACATATGTGTGTGTGTGTATATGTGTGTGTGTGTGTGTGTGTGTATGTGACTTCACTTTCACTTTTCACTTTCATGCACTGGAGAGGGAAATGGCAACCCACTCTGGTGTTCTTGCCTGGAGAATCCCAGGGATGGGGGAGCCTGGTGGGCTGCCGTCTATGGGGTCGCACAGAGTTGGACATGACTGAAGTTACTTAGCAGCAGCATAGTTGCTTTACAATAATGTATATCAGGTATATGGCATAGTAATTCAATTATTTTTTCTGATTATGTTCCAGTTTAGGTTACTAAAGTAAGATACTGAGTAAAATTCCCTGTGCTGTGCACTATATCCTTGTTCCTTACTTATTTGATGCCTTGTAGTGTGTACTTCCCATTCATGGATCATTGCCTTGTCGTGGCAAAGGGGCGTGCATAACTTAATGAAGCTATGAGCCATGCAGGGCCACCCAAGATGGATGAGTCATAGTGGAGAGTTCTGACAAAACGTGGTCCACTGGAGGAGAGAATGCCAAACCGCCCCAGTATTCTGGCCGTGAGAATGCCATGAACTGTATAAAAAGGCAAAGAGATATGACACTGTAAGATGAGCCCCTCAGGTCAGAAAGTGTTCAATATGCTACTGGGAAAGAGTGGGACAATTACTAATAGCTCCAGAAAGAACGAAGCAGCTGGGACAAAGCAGAAACTACCTTCAGTTGTGGATGTGTCTGGTGATGAAAGTAAAGTTCGATGTTGTAAAGAACAATATTGCATAGGAACCTGGAATATTAGATCCATGAATCAAGGTAAATTGGACTTGGTTAAACAGGAGATGGTAAGAGTAAACATCAAAATCTTAGGACTCAGTGAACTAAAATGGACATGAATGGGTGAATTTAATTCAGACGACCATTATATCTACTTCTGTGTGCAAGAATCCAATAGAAGAAATAGAGTAGCCCCCATACTCAACAGAAGAGTCCAAAATGCAGTACTTGGGTGCAATCTCAAAAATAACAGAATGATCTCAGTTCCTTTCCAAGGCAAACCATTCAGCATCACAGTAATCCAAATCTATGCCCCAAACATCATTGCTGAAGAAGCTGAAGTTGATCAATTCTATGAAGACCTACGAGACATCCTAGAACAAACACCAAAAAAGATGCCCTATTCATCATAGGGGATTGGAATACAAAGGTAGGAAGTCAAGCGATATCTGGACTAACAGGCAAGTTTGGCCTTGGAATACAAAATGAAGCAGGGCAAAGGCTAACAGAATGCAACCAAGAGAATGCACTAATAGCAAATATCCTCTTCCACAACACAAGAGACGACTCTACACATGGACATCACCAGATGATCAATACCGAAATCAGATTGATTATATTCTTGTAGCCAAAGATGAAGAAATTCTATACAATCAACAAAAACAAGATCTGGAGCTGACTCTGGCTCAGATCATCAGCTCCTTGAGGCAAAATTCAGGCTTAAACTAAAGAAAGTGGGTAAACCACTAGGCAATTCATATACAACCTGAATAAAAATAACAAATAGATTCAAGGGAGTAGATCTAGTAAACAGAGTGCATGAAGAACTATAGACAGAGATTCATAATATTGTACAGGAGGCAGTGAACAAAACTACTCCAAAGAAAAAGAAATGCAAAAAGGCAGAGTGGTTGTCTGAAGAGGCTTTACAAATAGCTGAGGAAAAAAGAGAAGCTAAAAGCAAGGGGTAAAGGGAAAGTTTCACTCAACTGAGTGCAGAGTACTTCCAGAGAATAGCAAGAGAGACAAGAGGGTCTTCTTCAATGAACAATTAAAAGAAATAGAGGAAAACAGCAGAAAGGGAAAGACTAGTGATCTCTTCAAGAAAATTGGCACTATCAAAGGAAGACTGCATGCAAAGATGGGCACAATAAAGGATGGAAATGGTAAAGACATAATAGAAGCAGAAGAGGTAAAGAAGAGATGGCAAGAATATACAGAACTGTACAAAAAAGATCTTAATGACTTGAATAACCAAGATGGTGTGGTCATTCACCCAGAGTCAGACATTCTGGAGTGTGAAGTCAAGTAGGCCTTAGGAAGCACTGCTGCCAACAAACTACTGGAGGTGATGGAATTACAGCAGAGCTATTTAAAATCCTAAAGTATGATGCTATTAAAGTGCTGCACTCAATATGCCAGCAAATTTGGAAAACCCAGCAGTGGCCACAGGACTGGAAAATGTCAATCTTCATTCCAATTCCCAAGAAGGGCAGTACTAAATAATTCTCAAACTACTGACAATTGCACTCATCTCTCATGCTAGCAGGGTTATGCTCAAAATCCTTCAAGCTAGGCTTCAGCAGTACATGAACCAGGAAATTCCAGATGTACAACCTGAGTTTAGAAAAGACAGAGGAACCCGAGATCAAATTGCCAATATCCTTTGGGAATTCCAGAAAAACATCTACATCTGTTTCCTTGACTACACTAAACCCTTTGACTGTGTGGGTCATAACAAACTGTAGAAAACTCCTGAAGAGATGGGAAAACCAGAATATTTTACTTGTCTCTTGATAAACTTGTGTGTGGGTTAAGAAGCAACAGTTAGAAACTCATATGGAACAACTCATTGGTTCAAAATTGAGAAAGGAGAATGACAAAGTGGTTTATTGTCACCCTGTTTATTTATCTTATATGGAGAGTACATCATGCAAAATGCCAGACTGGATGACTTACAAGCTGGAAACAAGACTGTGGGGAGAAATATCAACAACCTTAAATATGCAGGTGATACCACTCTAGTGGCAGAAAGCAAAGAGGAACTAAAGAGCCTCTTGATGAAGATGAAAGAAGAGAGTGAAAAAACTGACTTAAAACTCTATATTAAAAAGATTAAGATCATGGCATCCAGTCACATTACTTCATGGCAAATAGGAGGGGGAAAACTGGAAGCAGATTTCCTCTTCTTGGGCTCTAAAATCACTGTGGATGGTGACTGGAGCCATGAAATTAGAAGACAGCTGCTTCTTGGAAGGAAAGCTATGAAGAATATAGATATTGTATTCAAAAGCAAAGATACCACTTTGCCTACAAAGGTCCATATAGTCAAGGTTATGGTTTTTCCAGGAGTCAGAGAAGACTCTTGAGAGTCCCTTGGACAGCAAGGAGATGAAACCACTCAATCTAAGGGAAATCAATCCTGAATAGTCATTGGAAGCACTGATGCTGAAGCTGAAGCTCCAATACTGTGCCCACCTGATGTGATGAGCCGACTCATTGGAAAAGACCCTGATGTTGGGAAGATTGAAGGCAGAAGGAGAAGAGGGTGACAGAGGATGAGACGGTTGGATGGTATCACTGATTAAATGGACATGAACTTGGGCAAACTCCAGAAGATGGAAAGGGACAAGAAGGACTGGTGTGCTGCAGTCCGTGGGGTCGCGAAGAGTTGGACATGACTTGGCAACTGAACAACAGGGTGCAAAAATATCCCAATATTCCACAGGGACTGTGCCAAAGTTCTCAGACTCTCTAGGTCAAACAGTGAAAAAAATCTTGAATTGCTTCTTGCAAAAAGCCTCAGGAGATGCCCTTCTCTCCACTGCCCTATGGATAGAAAGTGACCCTTGCCCCAGGCAAAGATCTCTCTCAAGTGTTCCTTCTGGAATAACCCCTCTTTGAATGTACCAGAGCCCTGCTTTGCAACAAGACTGGTGACTGACTCCATTTCATGGGTGGCTTCAAATCATAAAACGTCTGAAGTCTTCTCTACACAGAAGACTGGACAGAAATCATCACTTCCTCTTCTCCTTCCCCAGGTCCCACCATCCTACTGAATCACACAGGTAGAATGTTACACATACCTGGACTCTAGTACACTCATGGATTCAAACACCTCAGCAAACCAGACCTCACAGAAGTTTAGCTGGGTCTCTGATGTCTTAATTTTTTTCTATAGATTTTATGAAACAGATACCCATTACCCATTATGCAATTACTTGGGATAAATGCCTCAAGAATTTATTATTAAAAACAAAATACGCAAATGCCACGAAAACTCCTTTGTCGTGATGAACTTAGATTTTTTTTTTTTCCACATAGTAGATTCTAAGAACCATGGACTCAATATGCTTCTCTTCTTGGCTTGGTTTCTAGAAGGTTAAATTAGTATTCATTTGCAGTAACTATCTATGGTTGAGGTTTCTGATATCAATACAAATATCTTCCTTCCTTCCTTTTTGGCTATTTGTCTATTTAAAAGGCTTACACCTTTTAAAAATATATATGATTTTTTTCTTTTAATATTGATTAAGTATGTTTTCACATTAATGAGACAAGCTTTTAATTATTTCATCTTCTGTGATTATCTGTAGAATAGAATGATTAATCATAAAATGTGTTCCGCATCATTCTAAACTTTGGCAAAACTAATACAATTTTGTAAAGTATAAAATAAAATAAAATTTAAAAAAATAAACTAGAAAGTTGAATGGAGTAATAGACTAAATGCATGCTGTGCAGATTATCCTCCTGTGTCCTCCTAAGAGGTTTGTTTTCAGCATCTTTGTGAATAGCTTTGGGGAGGGGGGACCACAAACAGTGTGGCATTCCCCCAAATACGGGTGATGATAAAGAGCAAACCTGAAAATAATAGGGCTTATCTTTTCAATACATTCAACAACTGCAACTTACTTTCCATCTGTTATGTATGTGAAATAATGTATTTTTCAAATGTATCATTTCTGACATGAGTATATTTCCTGACACTTCCTTTTCCTAATCTTTTCCTTTCCTTGTCATTTAAACTTCAGGGGAAGAAAAATTCCTGTTTTCCTTTTGCATTTGTTCTAACAGGGCTTCTCTGGTGACTCAGATGGTAAAGAATCTACCTGCAATGCAGGAGACCTGGGTTTGATCCCTGGATTGGGATGATCCCCCAGAGAAAGGAGTGGCACCCCATTCCAGTATTCTTGCTTGGAGAATTCCATGGACAGAGGAGCCTCGTGGGCCACAGTTCTAATGGGATGAAATACTTTAGTTTTTAGAAAAATGTGTACTGAGTGGCTGCTCTGTTAGGAAGTATGCCATGGACAAGACAGTATCAGTCCCTGTTTTCATGTGCTCACATTCATCCTCCTTGAGCAAAAATATAAAGTGCAGCTGACCTGCTGCCAGCTCCATTTGCCTTAAGGGTCACACTGACTCACAGTGGCTATAACACTCCACACCAAATGTTAACTTAGTAAGAAATTCCAGGAGACAGAAACTGCAGGATTTCAAAGGTCTGATTAATTACAACAAAAATGGAAGCCATCCTGCCTTACCCTCCCAACCTTACAGTCCAGTACTCACTTGCACATTCCAGGCATTTCACATCGTGTGACGTTTCTGAGAAATATTGCCAGAGAACATAGAAAATGATGCCAAGGGGGATCAGGGGGATCAAAATCCAAGGAATCACCGCCACCATCACTCCCACCACACCAATCACAAGAAGAAATGCCTGAAATAGTGAAAATAGATACAGAAGCCTCCTTATCAAGGATACTTTTCAAAGATCAACTTTAAAGTTTTATTTTTTTTAGGATTCAACTCCTTTCTTTGAAAATCTTATTGAAATGGCAAGGAATACTCTTCCATCCAAAGAAATAAAGTCATAGTTGGTCCTCATGATATTTATTGCATGTGTCACACACTCTAATAAGAACTTTATAGGTATCAGCTCTTTTGACACACTCAGTAGCCCTTTGAAGAAAGCATTATTGTTTTTAACAGATGAGAGAATATTTGAGACTCAGAGAGAGTAAGACTTGAAACCTAAACTGTCAGGAGCCAGTAGGTGTTCCTGGAGAGCGAGATAGCTGATACCACAGGTGAGGAAGCCAGAAGCCTCAACTATATAATTGAAATGAAAAAAATGGTTCATTACAAATTCAGTGTCCAGGAAAGCAGTAAAAAATTCAAAAGTTGACCTTTGGAAGTAGGAATTCCTCTTTCTTGATTTTCTATGCATAGTTAATATTTACTGAATACTGATTGTATATAGAGCCAAACTTTCAATACTGCACATGTATTAACTCATTACTCTTCATAATAGTCCTATGGAGTAATAATATTATCTCATTTTACAGTTGGAGACACTGAGGCACCTTGATTGAGATTGCAAAGCATAAATCAGGAAGCTGGAGAGCCCAGGTTAGGAGCTTTTATGATATATTTAAGCTTGCCCCAACATATAGCCATCTTTCTATCATGCTAAGTATGTAAAATGTCTGTTTCAAAGGCCAATGTCTTTGAAACAACAGCAGATGCCATTTACCAACTGTCTACTATATGGAAGACACCATGCTAAGAGGTCTATGAACAATCACTTAATCATCATCTCATCCCATGCTGTGATTTTATCTTGGGAAGTGACTTTGGTCTAAAAAGACGGCAAAAAGAATGGAAACCAAACACTAGATGATGCTGATTTAAGTATCCATCTTTATCAGGAAAAGTATCACGGTACATAGTTTCTGGCAACAGGAATGCAACCAACACAGTGTCTGCCTGCTATGGAAGTGCAGTCAATTGTGGGGACATGGAGGTTCACACAGTCTGAGCCAAGGCCTCTTAAGTTTATGACCTCAGGTGGAGACAAATCCATAATGATCTGTACAAATCAGAGTGCTGAAGAAACACGAGGAAGAACATGTGAACACTTTTTTGAGAATTCCAACAAGAGACTGATGACTGAATTTCACAAGCTGGTTTTAACAAACAGAAAGAGTGGCATAAATTATTTGCAGGTAGTAATGAGAGTTGACAGAAATTTTGAGCATAAAGGAGCCTGGCTGGGAGGGTTAAGATGCTTGTCTGAGTTAACACTAATTATTCTGGGTCTTCTCAGCACCAGCACCTACATCCTGTGTTCACCAGCCCAGAGCCTCCCCACCTGGTCACCCAGGGCAGCTGGGCCTGGGGGGCATCTCTGAGGGATGGGTTACCAGGGTGATGTCTGTATCACAGAGACTCAGGTTATCATTTCATAGCTTTTCCTAATCAGTTTTCTTTGAGGATCCTCACAACCATCTTGTGAATGAGAAAAGCAAGGACTTCATTTCCTTTTAGAGATAAGAAACATGAGTCTGGGAGGGTAAGTGATTGTCCTAGATTTTCCTAGAAGTTACTGCAGGTCAGGAAGAAAGACAGGAGCAGTTTGTACTATGGGAATCCAGAGCCACAGCCATAGGCAGGAGGACCCTGGAGAGAAGAGGAAACTTCCAGAACTGTGACTCTGTGTCCAGGAGCCCTGCAGAACCAATTTGTATTATCTGGATGGAGACCCATGAGCTCTTCCTGTTTCTCCCCATCTTTGCCATGGTATCAATATAAAACTCAGAGTGAAGAGGATCGAATTTCAAAGGAACAAATTCCAATCCTAAGTGGCAAAAAGTAGGCCTGTCTGATCTCTCTCCTAGTAGACCTACTGATGAATGATTTCATATACCCACTGGATTAACTACTCCCTTCATGCTCATGGGAGGGGTCCTTCCAGTTCCTTCTGATCTTAAGTAAAGTCACTAGGCATGCCATTGCTGATTGTCAGTTAAAAAAAAAATTTGCTAAAACATCATTTATGAAACATCCAAATTATAAGTTTTTTTTTTTAGCAGATTTATATCATTTGATTGGACAATATTCACCAGTTTCAATAACCTGATTCTCCCAAGTTAAGGGCCTTTTATTAATATGACTAACCCAGCCTGGCAGATTACCTAGGAAGCAGAGGTAAGATTAAAATGAAGAGCTGTGGCAATACCTCTTCCTTGGGTGCCTGTTCCAGAGCCATTATTAATGCCCTCAGATGTGCCCAAGTTAGGTGAGGTCCTTCAGATTGCATGTCCCTAAATTTGGAAGCAATTCAAAGAGGCTGTCTTTAAGAATTTTATTTCTACTTGCTGGTCATACTATAGCCATGGGCTTCCCTGCTAGCTCAGTTGGTAAAGAATCTGCAATGCAGGAGACCCTGATTGAATTCCTGGGTTGGGAAGATCCACTGGAGAAGGAATAGGCTACCCACTCCAGTATTCTTGGGCTTCCCTTGTGGCTCAATTGATAAAGAATCCACTCACAATGTGGGAGACCTGGATTCTATCCCTGAGTTGGGAAGATCCCTTGAAGAAGGGAAAGGCTACCCACTCCAGTGTTCTGGCCTGGAGAACTGCATAGACTGTATACTCCATGGGGTGGCAAAGAGTTGAACACCACTGAGTAACCTTCACTTTCACTATAACCAGTCTCATAGTGGATCAGATATTATAAAAAATATATATATATACAATGTCTTGGTTTACATTTATGTGTATCTATGTATATATGTGAATTTTTTATTACCATCTGTCTCAAACTCTTTATAGAAGTTGGTAAAAGACAAAAATAGTATCTAAGCAAAAAGCCAACACTCTGAAGAAGGAAACAGAAGATTCTGGTAGACAACAAACATCCCTTCCTTGAAATTAATCTCATTTCCTCCTTCTATATTCCCAGGAATTCCAAGGAGTCTAATCTAAACTACACACATTAATTCCCCCCATCAGATTGGATTTCAGGTCTATCTGAAGGCCACCTCTTCAAAGCCAGTGCTTCTGCTCCTCTGTCACACCATGGCACAGAGACAATGGTGTGTCTGTAGCAAGAAATGTGCTGACCTAGAAGCAAGTAACCTAGTCCTTTGCCTCAAGACATAAGGGGAAATCATTATGTTGATAAACTTATTTCCCATTTGGAGCACACCATTTTGAGAATTCTACCCAATGCTTGTGAATCCGTGTGAACAATTACAGAAAATTCTTGGGTGAAGTCTATCACTTGAGAGTACATGGTGACTTTTTGCAATTCAGAATAATTCCTTAGTTTGCAGAGAATGACAACCTATACCTGTAGGAGAAATTCTACTAGTCTGGTATTGTGCTGAGACAGAGTTTGGGGCTAATCTTCATGAATATTAACAGAGAGGGTAAGATCCTACACATTCTCTCAAACTTAATAAAAACTGGGATATACCAATAATACAAAAGGATGCTGGTGGGAGTTAAATGAGATCACATATATAGAGTGCTTACCAGATCATGCATAAACAAATAAAAACTGTAAGTCCATTATTACCACCCTGCAGTATGCTCTGGTGCCAGCATCCAGGGGAGGAGAGATGGTGTGTTCAAAGATTTATGGGCCCAAAGAATGGTAAGAAACTCATGGATTTAGAGCCTAAGAGGCCACTCATTTCAACCACTGGAACAGCTTAATACTACCCAAGGACATATTAGCATGTATATGTGCTCAGTCATGCTTGACTCTCTTTGTGAACCCACGGACTGTAGCCCACCAGGTGCCTCTGTCCCTGGTATTTTCCCAGCAAGAATACGGGAGTGGGCTGCCATTTCCTCCTCCAGGGAATCTTCCGGATCCTGGGATTGAACCCAAATCTCCTCCATTGACAGGCAGATTCTTTACCACTGAGCCACCTGGAATCCCAGGACACATCAGAACAGGTACTATTTTTCCTTGATGTGGTATTGATGTCATATGTTCCAAAGTGACTGTGGTTTTTCTCTGGTCATAGTAAAATTCATACCTGAGGTCTATTTTGTTTGAAGATGCACTTTTAAAATAATATGACCAGTAAACCTCATGCCTATTACAATTTTTGTCCTTTCTACATTTTCTTCCCAACTCTAGGTCTTCCAAAGATTGATAACCTGAGCAATATGGCAGCAAGTAAACATTTTTTTAGATGTTTCTTTTCTTATTCCATATCTTCTTTCTGTTTATAAAGTTTTGCATTTTTTTGGTTAAGCCTTACTGTTGTGAAACTGCTGAGCATTTATGGGAGACATCTGGTGGACCTCTGAACCAACAAAATCAAACCAGATTATTCAATATATTCCAAAGAGAAGATCAATTTTTACATTTTCTATTTCATGCATCATGAACTGGTGTATTGATACCACTGGAAATACAAAAACTAGATTTTATACACTAGTGAATCCCAAGAAATTCAACTGTGCCCACTCCAGGTCCACCTTCCTGGTACAGTCTAGCAACCTGGTTTGACTGTCAGGATGTGTAAGGTAGAGACCCTGTTAACCACCACCTAAAGAAGGGAAGTCTGATGAGCACTTCTCATCCTCAGAAGGAATACTGTCCTGTGAGCAGCTGTTTCTGACAAACCACACTGGCATCTACATGAACTGTTAATGAAGTATGCACAAAAGCAGTAAAGACAATGAAAAGAAAATAATGCTTGGGGAAAATGTGCATGGTTTTGTTTAAAAATCTGCCCAATCAAAAAATTTGAAAAATAAGACATAATCTCATTGGTAGTGCCCATGATAAATTTTCTCATAAAATTGAACATTTTCAATTCTCTAGATCTAACTGACAACCAAAGAAATGGTAGTTATTACCCCACCCTTCCAAATGCCAATAATGGATGACATTTCATGAGGCTTGCCATGGGTATCAGCTCTCAGGTATTTCACAGGCATTATTTAATTTTGTTCTCACATCAAATCTGAGTAGGAAAGATCATCCCCTCCACTTATAAAGCAAGAAACTGATGCTTAGAGCCATTTAGTAATTTGTCCAAAGTCAGATAAGTCAGTCATTCTAACCTCAAGCCTGTTCTTCTAATTTCTGCCTGATACTGTTTCCCATATAGACAAAAAAATTGATATCTAAAAAATTAGTATCTAACTATACTCCCTTGTTATATATTTCCTTCCATCTGCATTTTCTAGTTCTCTTGGGTTTCCTGTGATTGTATCTGGTCTCTCCGGTAAGGGGACCAGTCTGAGATTTCCAGGTATGAGGGAATGACAGCCTACTCAGCTCACAGAAGGGAATGGTCATTAAAAGATCTTAAAAATGCTAACAGAACACCCTACTAAATTTTATTCAATACATAAATCCCCTGTACACAAAATGAGGCTGAGTATTTTAAATGTTCATTTGCATCATGGTAAAAGCAGTTAAATTTCACCAGGAATTCATATGGTATATTCTAGCACTGCCGTTTTTAGCATATTCCTTTCACAAGCACAGTTGGAAATACAAGACCCTGTTTACCTCCTTAGCATTTAACTTCCAAATTGCTTACAGTCCTGTAGGAATTCCTAGGTATCTACTCACATATTACTTTAAACTAAATTCCAAGGGTTTCTGGTCGTGAAAATCTCTGTGAAGATTTTGCCAAAAAACATGTTTTCTATAAACACAAATAAAAATGTATTCTACTTATTTTATGCAAATAAATATGCCATCTATACTTTTGGTTTACTCCATTCATTTGAATTCTCTCTTGCTTGCTCTCATATCCATATTAGGCACAAATGAAATATGTATTTAATCATAAAGCCACTTAGTCAGTAGATGGTACTTTTATAACATTAAAAAAAAAAAAAAAACTATCATGAGGATTGTCAACACCTCAAAAGAATTCAAAACTTTTAATTTTGCTGTCAGACTCTTAAGAATTCTGTTTCAAGTTGTGATAAGCACAAATCATCTTGATCACTTTAAACTATTATTGATCTTACAGAAGATATAACTTGCAATGAACAAATTGAGTTTCACTTCTTGGTAAGAAAACAATGCAAGATTTCCTTGCAATTTACAAAGGGAAAAAATGACTAAATTATTTTTTTTTTATCAATAAGCAGTTTATTCATGTAGGTGTAGAAGAGATTCTTCTATTTATTTATTCTGAAACATATAAGATTAAAAATATAAACTTTCAATGAAATGACTAGTACATAGACTATCACATGTGCTGCTGGCTAACACAAGATTCTTGTGGAGGTAGTAACACCCTGAGCAGACTACACAAAATTCTGAAAGGACTGAAAAAGAAAATGTAATTCCTATCAAACAATATTTATTACCCTTCAATTACAGGGTAAGTAAAAGCGAAAGGAAAAACTTGGAAGACTTTTAAATGTAAACTCCTAAGCTTAATACCAACCTAGGGTCAGTACTGAGTCTGCATATATGCTGATGTGGTACCCTGCACATCTCAGGAGGTTCAGAGACCAGCTGTGGTCCCCAGATCCCTCCTAAATCAGCTCTGCTTCCTCACCCAACTCGGTTAACAGTTAAATCGGAACATTACAGAACATTGGTAAGTCTTATCTATATGATGTGTGTGTGTGTGTGTGTGTGCACTCAGTCATGTGCAACTCTTTGCGACCCCATGAGCTGTAGCCCCCCAGGATCCTCTGTCCATGGGATTTTCCAGACAAGAATACTGGAGCAGGTTGCCATTTCTTTCTCAAGGGGATCTTCCCTACCAAGGGATAGAACCTGTGTCTCTTACATCTCCTGCATTGGCAGGCAGATTCTCTATGATGAGATCTATACAAACCCTAACACTAAGCTTCTCTAAACCTGCCTTTCCCTGGGATACACTAATCACACTCCTCATCCCTCATTCGGCTGCCTTGGATCTTTTCACAACAGCACCAGCTCTGGGACCTGGGTATCCTTCAATTCGCTTTAAGTGAGAGTCAGCTAACTCCACTGACAAATGGAATGCTGTGGTTTTGTTCAGTTTGTTACCAGCACAACAGAAAGCATTATTAGGGAAACGTGGAACACTTCTTTCTTCATGTTCAGTGTATCTTATTGATCAATAGCTTCCTTTCTATCTTTTGTCAAGGTTAAAGCTTATCACAAGATTCAAGACTGGAGTCCAACTACTTGCTACTTTTAAAAGGCACGTCTTAAAAATGACAGCACATAAAAGTGGAAATGAAATGCTGTAAAAGGTACCCCATAAAAACACTAACCAAAAGAAAGCTGGAGTATATACCTATGCCACTAAGAACATAAAGTTAGAAAGGATTCCTAGAAATAAAGGAGAATATTTCATAAGAATACAGGGTCAATTTATCCAGAAGGTATTTTTTCTTAAATTTAAATTTATATAATCCTAATAACATAGATTTGAAATATATAAAGGAAAATTTGATAGAACTCAGGTGAAACAGACAATTTAATACTCATAGTGGGAGATTCAAACTCACCTCAGTAACTGATAAAACAAGCAGATAAAAATCAATAGGAATGAAGAAGATTTTGAAAACATGATTAACAAAGTTAACCTAATTAAGAAATTCACAATACTGCAATCAATAACTATATAATACATTTTTTTCAATTACATACATGCTGTACTAAAGCAAGAATCAACAAATTTCAGGGGATAGAAATTACACAGAACATAATCTAACCTACGTGGATATAATTGGAAATCAGTAACCAAAAGGTAGCTAGAAAAATCAATAAATGTTTGGAAGCTCAATGACACACTTGAAAATATAAATAGCACCTAGTTTAAAATTACAATAAAATTAGAAAGTATTTTGTTTAAAAATATAAAAGTAAATGAAAATCTACTAATATTAAAATTTTGAGGTCTACGAAATAAGGCTGTGCTTAGTGGACATTTACAGCCAGATAAACCCTGGCAGGTGTCTGGAATCCATAGCAGATACCTGGAAGGCAGAGGGAGAAACACTTACTTAGTACATCGCTGCTTCAGACCAACCTTGATGTGACTGTGTAGCAGCCATTTCTACCCCAGGTATTACTCGTGATAATACAGCCTCCCAATCATAACCTCATCTTTCTTTTACAAACAGGGTCTTTTACTTAAAATAATAAGACATATCACCAAGCCAAAAGGCCCACCTCAGCCCCCATGAAAAGGCCTTGAGAAACAAGCACTTTGATTTTCCCTGTGAGAACTCTGATACGACTGTTAATATTACCTGGATGATCTCTTGAAATATCTGGGGCAGCAAGTCATCCATGTACCCAGTGTCATTGGAGAAACGATTTAAAATTCTTCCTGCAACAACAGGATATGAGAAATGACTCATTTCCCCAGACAAGCCCTTTATAAGAAGCAATTCATGAATGAAACAAGGCAATGTTTTAAAAGTATATGTATTTATTATTAATAGATTATCAATTCATATGAAATAAGCCAGTGTCAGTGATAAAGGAAGAGAAAACAGGATATTATCTAAAGAGAAGTACAAATACCACCAAATGGAAGCGGGTGGGGAGCTGAAATTGAGTCTTGATTTTTAAAAGAATGGCGGGAATCTTGTGGCAATATCAGGAAAGATTGGTGAATTTAAGAATGTTCCCTCCTTTTATTTTTATTTTTTTCCCTTTCTCATCTTCCATTTTTTTTTATTTTATTTTTTAACTTTACAATATTGTATTGGTTTTGCCATATATCAACATGAATCCACCACAGGCATACACGTGTTCCCCATCCTGAACCCTCCTCCCTCCTCCCTCCCCGTACCATCCCTCTGGGTCGTCCCAGTGCACCAGCCCCAAGCATTCAGTATCGTGCATCGAACCTGGACTGGCGACTCATTTTTTTAGATCCAACCCATTTAAGACCCTTTCCAAGTCCTAAGTCAGTAAACAAACACTTGCAAGATACTGAAGTTAATCCTAATTATTACACTAATCTTGCTTTAGTTATCAAAATTAATCTTGGTAACCGATATTTTTAAAATAAACATAACTATAACCTCTCTGTAATTTCTTTTTTTCCTTAAGATGGTTCATAGCACCTCACATTTTGGGAAATTTTGTATCCCTGCCATTTCCATGTTGTGACTTCACTATTTAAGTAATAAGCTTTCACAGGGCATCAGGTGTGACAACACAGACTCATGCTTAAGCATCCAAGAAGACCAGAGGGATGGAGGCAGGAAACCAGAAATATTGTCTGACAACAAAAGATCACTTCTTATCATTGATTTTATATCCCTTCTCAGAATTCATGCAATTCAACTAGGCCCTTAAACTCCTTTTATGATTGGGGCTTTAGGAAGCCAGCCTGCAGGTGAGGCCTGGGACCTCTACCTGCTTTTTCTGACCTCTATCAGAAATGATTTCCTCCCCTAGGACTTGTACATCAAGTCACAACTAGATGATGAATGAGCAGCAGTTAGGGGCTGCCTTTCTGCTGCTGGGATGTGAGACTCTGCTGTTGTCCACAAGGCATTTGGCTCACCGGAAGCACAGGGTGTGCCCATGGCAGGAGGTGGAGTCAATGGAGGCTTTCACCCTTGGCCAGACCAGCATTACAGGCTGGGCCTCAATTTTCCCATCTCAAACTTAGGAAATACACATGGAGAAACTGTCTTTTAGTGACACTTTTGGCAGGCATGTGACAATATTTCTGAGACTAAGAATGCCTGTTTTAGAGGATGATTTTCAGAATTAAATGGGCTCATGCAAGTGAAAGAACCCAGTCATAATGCCAGGTGAATTACCAGGTGCTCAGCCATGAAGATGAAAGAATGACCCCCAGGTTCTGCAGCATCATGTCACCCAGGAAAGTCCACCAGTAGCTGCAGGAAGGTCCACTTAGTAAAATGCAGATTCTGATTCAGGAGTTCTGGGGGAACTAGAGAGTTTCTATTCCCTCCAGGCTGCCAAGTGAGGCCCTTTCTGCTATTGCTCAGACCAGGCATTGAGGGGAAAGAGGATGGGTAATTATTTAATCAGTTCTGCTTCAAGAACATTAAAATCAAATTGGCAATTTTCCCACATATTCTTATGAACTTTGTCATTCTCCTAGTCATTTTTTTTTAAATTTTATTTTATTTTTAGACTTTACATAACTGTATTAGTTTTGCCAAATATCAAAATGAATCCGCCACAGGACATGTATACCTCCTAGCCATTTTTTAACATCTCAAAGTAGCAATGCCAAAATAAGGAAAATATAAGTCAAAAAATATTAAAGGTATAGCATAAGTGCTGGTGATTTACTTGATGGAAAACTGCAACTTTTTAACAGAGGCAAGATTTAGAAACACTGCAAATATGATTTTGCTTAGGTTTTGAAAGAAATACTGGAATCTTTTGTTAAGATGAAAAAGCTACTCAGGGATGAACAGTATGTGAAAACCAGTAGATATGGGAGTCAGAAGGTCTGAGAGACCCAAGGCAGACAAATAGTGTAAACTATAAGGAAAACAATAGCAATGAAGTGAAAATGAGTATCCTACCCAAAGCAATCTATAGATTCAATGCAATCCCTATCAAGCTACCAACAGTATTTTTCACAGAACTAGAACAAATTATTTCACAGTTTGTATGGAAATACAAAAAAAACTTGAATAGCCAAAGCAATATTGTGAACGAAGAATGGAACTGGAGGAATCAACCTGCTTGACTTCAGACTATACTGCAAAGCTACAGTCTTCAAGACAGTATGGTACTGGCACAAAGACAGAAATATAGATCAATGGAATAAAATAGAAACCCCAGAGATAAATCCATGCACCTATGGACACCTTATCTGTGACAAAGGAGGCAAGAATATACAATGGAGAAAAGACAATTTCTTTAACAAGTGGTGCTGGGAAAACTGGTCAGCCACCTGTAAAAGAATGAAACTAGAACATTTGCTAACACCATACACAAAAATAAACTCAAAATGGATTAAAGATCTAAATGTAAGACCAGAAACTATAAAACTCTTAGAGGAAAACATAGGCAAAACACTTTCTGACATAAATCACTGCAGGATCCTCTATGACCCACCTCCTAGAGTAATGTAAATAAAAGCAAAAATAAACAAATGGGACCTAATTAAGTTTAAAAGCTTTTGCACAATGAAGGAAACCATAAGCAAGGTGAGAAGACAGCCTTCAGAATGGGAGAAAATGATAGCAAAAAAAGCAACTGAAAAAGAATTAATCTCAAAAAATATACAAGCAGCTCATGCAGCTCAATTACAGAAAACTAAATGACTCAATCAAAAATGGGCCTAAAAACTAAACAAACATTTCTCCAAAGAAGACATACAGATGGCTAACAAACACATGAAATTATGCTCAACATCGCTCATTATCACAGAAATACAAATCAAAACCACAATGAGGTACCATCTCACACTGGTCAGAATGGCTGCTATCAAAAAGTTTACAAACAATAAATGCTGGACAGGATGTGGAGAAAAGGGAACCCTCTTATACTGTTGGTGGGAATGCAAACTAGTACAGCCAGTATGGAGAACAGTGTGGATATTCCCTAAAAAAACTGGAAATAGAACTGCCATATGACCAGCAATCCCACTGCTGGGCATACACACCGAGGAAACCAGAATTGAAAGAGACACGTGTACCCCAATGTTTATCTCAGCACTGTTTCCAGTAGCTAGGACATGGAAGCAACCTAGATGTCCATCAGCAGATGAATGGATAAGAAAGTTGTGGTACCTATACATAATGGAATATTACTCAGCTATTAAAAATAACACATTTGAATCAGTTATAATGAGGTGGATGAAACTGGAGCCTATTATACAGAGTGAAGTAAGTCAGACAGAAAAAACACCAATACAGTATCTTAAGGCATATATATGGAATTTAGAAAGATGGTAACAACAATCCTACATGCAAGGCAGCAAAAGAGACACAGATATAAAGAACAGACTTTCGGACTCTGTGGGAGAAGGCAAGGGTGGGATGATTTGAGAGAATAGCATTGAAACATGTATATTATCATATGTGAAATAGATCACCAGTCCAAAATTGATGCATGAAACAGGGCACTCAAAGCCAGTGCACTGGGACAACCCTGAGGGATGGGATGAAGAGGCAGGTGGGAAGGGGGTTCAGGATGGTGGACACATTTATACCCATGGCTGATTCATGTCAATGTATGGCAAAAACCACCACAATTTTGTGAAGTAATTATTCTCCAATTAAAATAAATTAATTAATTAAAAAAAATAACAATGAGAAAAAACCGTCTCCCCACACAATAACTACAAAAACTGAACCAAATGTCAATGATCATCAAAAAATCTACTTATTCACCAATGTATTGAATGTATCAGAAAGTTCAACAATTACTTGCTTGCACTAAGAAACATTAAGAAAATGTGTAGCATTTGCAAAATATTTCATTGGACTTTGGGATAGACTGTTGTAAACAGAGCTGTGATTTCATGTTCACAGTCTCATAATATCAGAGTTTTCTCAAAAGTCTCCCAATAAAATCCTTATGATGAATTTCCATCACACACATGCCATAACTCTTCATCCAAATGACATATGGCCCCTGCTGGAATATCTCCAAAGATAAAGAGGGAAGGGGAACTCATGTAAACACGGGTAACCCAGTCCATTTTCAGACTGTTCTGTTAGACCGGGCTTCCTCTCATTACACTGAATCTTGCTTTCCTAGAACACCCAACCTCTGCTGCTTATTCTGCCCTTATAAACACACAAAATGAATCCAGTTTCTCTTGATATGACAGTCTTTTAACTCTTTAAAGGAAGTGAAACATATCTTTGCCAGAAACTATTCCTTGGTCCCTCAATGATTCCTCAAAAGTCACAGTATCCTATCTTGGTCCCTGCCTTTTCCCCAGACTCAGATGGCCAGTCCCACCAATGTCTTGTTCCCAGGATTAAAATCCATATCCCAGGCATGGGTAAATCGGAATCACCACCTCCACTCTCCTGCACAGGACAGAGTGAAACATAAAGTCAGTTCAGTTCAGTTCAGTCGCTCAGTCGTGTCTGACTCTTTGCAACCCCATGAATCGCAGCACACCAGGCCTCCCTGTCCATCACCAGCTCCCGGAGTTTACTCAAACTCATGTCAATCGAGTCAATGATGCCATCCAGACATCTCATTCTCTGTTGTCCCCTTCTCCTCCTGCCCTTAATCCCTCCCAGCATCAGGGTCTTTTCCAATGAGTCAACTCTTCGCATGAGGTGGCCAAAGTATTGGAATTTCAGCTTCAGCATCAGTCCTTCCAATGAACACCCAGGACTGATGTCATTTAGGATGGATTGGTTGGATCTCCCTGCAGTCCAAGGGACTCTCAGGAGTCTTCTCCAACACCACAGTTCAAAAGCATCAATTCTTCAGTGCTCAGCTTTCTTTAGAGTCCAACTCTCACATCCATACATGACCACTGGAAAAACCATAGCCTTGACTAGATGGACCTTTGTTGGCAAAGTAATATGCTTTTAATATGCTTTTCAATATGCTATCTAGGTTGGTCATAACTTTCTTTTCAAGGAGTAAGCGTCTTTTAATTTCATGGCCGCAATCACCATCTGCAGTGATTTTGGAGCGCAAACAAATAAAGTTCGATACTGTTTCCACTGTTTCCCCATCTATTTCCCATGAAGTGATGGGACCACATGCCATGATCTTCATTTTCTGAATGCTGAGCTTTAAGCCAACTTTTTCACTCTCCATTTTCACTTTCATCAAGAGGCTTTTTAGTTCTTCTTCACTTTCATAAGGGTGGTGTCATCTGCATATCTGAGGTTATTGATATTTCTCCCGGCAATCTTGATTCCAGCTTGTGCTTCTTCCCACCATAAAGTCAACCATCAGCAAATTCTGAAAGCCAGATCACAATTTGGACACTCATATCATGAAAATCCACATCTCTTCCATCTGTACTACACAGGTAGATGTTGGGGGAAAAGAGAGCAGTATGTATAAACAACTCTAAGAGCATATCTTATCGGACCCAGAAATTTCATTTCTAGTATTGTCCCCAGGAGTCAATAAGTATATAATAAAGTTGAATGTTTTTGAGTCAGAATATTTTTGCATCATAAGTAGAAAACAACCTGAACAACAAGTCAGAAACAAGTCTATAATGTATTATGTACAATTTTAATTTTCCCTGTGTGTTCTTATCTTTCTATAACAGTTGTTACTTGCATAAAAAGTAAAGCAGGGAGAGGAGAGCAAAAGAAAGACTGAGAAAAGAGCAGGAGGAGGAAATATAGGGTGAAAGGGAGGAAGGAGGGGGAACAGTAGGAAGGAGAAGAGAGAAGAGAGGAAGAGAGAGGGGAAGAGAGAGGGACAGAAGCAAAGTACCCCCCTTGAAGTCCATGTTATCCAAGAACCAATAAGAGTCCAGCCACTGCTCTGGTTGACAGTTTTCTATCTCACCTACAAGACAAAACATCATTAAAGATGACACTGAACTCCTTGTCAACATACAAATTCACAAAGATCATATTTTAAGAACTGAGTCTACAATCTAAGTTGGAGTCAGTCACCTCTAGATTTCTGACACCTGACCCATACCTGGAACTCCTCAGGTTACTTATAATTAAACTGTAATTTAAAACTTGGAAGTTCCCATGTCTAGTCTGTGCCTTATTTATTTTTAAAGGCATATTTACATATGATAAAATATCAAAGCATATTTCTATTGAGGTATATTTTACATCTTATAAAATTTGCTCATTTCAAGTATACAGTTCAATGAATTTTAGTAACTTTACTGATTCAAAAATCCCCCAAAATCAGTGTTAAGACATTTCCATGTCCTAATAAGACCCCTCATGCCATAAGTTGTAAAAAGTGACTCCTTATTCCCTCTCCAAGCCTCAAGAAACCACTAACCTACTTTCTTTCTCTATAACATTGCCTTCAGGACATAATATACAAATATAATATATGAATGAAATTGTATATTATGTGGTCTCTGGGTCTGACTTTTTTCAATTTTTTCACTCACTGTGAAAAAAAGGGTCATGTATAAATAGTGTGTGTCTTTTTGAGGCCTAGTCTTTACCACAAAAAAGGTCTTAGTCACCAGCAAAGAAGACCCTATATCAGGTCATGCCACACTTGACCTTGCAGGCAAGTTAAGAGCAGATTTGTTTTGTGAACTCTTCAATGTTGTGAACTTCTGTATATGTGCCCATGGCTAGCTTCACTGATGGTTTAACAACCTCATTCTTTTGATAAGAATAGGCCATTAGTTTGACAGCCTGCACAGAGTCAGAAGAGCTGGATTGAGGCCAGACTCAGTCCAGTGAAGTGTGGATGGTTTGGGATAATAAAAGATTCACTGTCCTGGTAAGAAGTGGGATCTACATCCATGTAGGCTATTGAAAAAAGGGCAGAGTCCCCAAAGAGACAAAGAAAATATATCCATACCTTCTAAGTACCATGCAAGGTGATGGAGCCAAATTGGTCCCATGGAAAGGGTGTTCATAGGATTCTGGAGATGGTCAACAAACTGAAAAGGATCCAGGAATGCATAAAGGAGCCATTAAAGGAGGTGGGCCAGCCGGGACTTCCTGTATCTACACAAATTAATTCAGCCTAGAATAGACTAAGTACGGGAATGGGAGCTTTAGAAGTCTGGGAGCTCCACATCCTCTTTTTCTTCGCTTTGAGAATAGGTCATCAATATGGTGGCTACTCAAAGAATGTCAAGAAACAGAGCAACAGCAAGTAGGAAACCATCAGTGGAAAACCACCAAGTTCTGGTCCTTTTCTGGCCCTCGGCAGAAAAAAGCCTTTAGGTAACTCATCCAATCTCCACTGAGAGGGAAATCTTTATCTATAAAAAGAAGATGACAACATTCACAGGATAAAAGATCATGAGGATAGAAGAGATCATGCTTAAAAGCATCTTCTAAAACTGTAGAGCACACAGTAGGTGTTATTCATATTATTCTTATGGGATTTCAGAGCTCTAAGGGACATGAAATATCACCAGGGCTAGTCACTTCTAAATTTTGCCCTATGAAGCATTTGAGATTCAAGAGAGGTATGCTGGAGGATGAGGCAGATGATAAAGTGGAAGACAAGGCACCTTATCCTTCTCCCTTACTTCCCATCCCCTGGCCATAGGAACCCCTTACATCTATCTGGACATTACCACAGAAATGGTGCTTGAAAAAAGAATTCTGCAGCAAACAGAAATGTTCAAAACCTTTTGTAGAACAAGCTTCTGGTGATAGAGGATACCAAGTCCAACCTTGCTCAGGGTGATGCAATAACATTTCATCATGGAGTGGGTGCTACTGCCAAGCCATCCCAGGATTTCCACCCAGTAGAGAGAGGAGGCACAGACACCAGTTTTCAGGGCAACTTCCTGCAATATCCTTTGCTGCCTCATTGTTTTGTAAGAATGGTGCTATTAACATTTTTTTTCATTTTCTGGTTCTCTACCTAAACTTCACTCACTTTCATTACAAGGATTTTCAGTTTTTATACTCCTGACTTCTTCCTCAGGCATTTGGCTGTCCTGTTGTTGTTGTTTAGTCTCTAAGCTATGTCCAACTCTTTGAGACCCTTATGGACTTCACTATCTCTCGGAGTTTGTTCAAACTTAAGTCTATTGAGTCAGTGATGCCATCCAAACATCTCATCTTCTGTCATCCCCTTCTCCTCCTGTCTTCAATCATTCCCAGCATCAGAGCCTTTTCTAATGAGTC
Organism: Bubalus kerabau; assembly: GCF_029407905.1. Taxonomy (NCBI): domain Eukaryota; kingdom Metazoa; phylum Chordata; class Mammalia; order Artiodactyla; family Bovidae; genus Bubalus; species Bubalus kerabau. The sequence continues at coordinate 74,990,431 of NC_073635.1, forward strand.
AGCCCTTCACATCAGGTGGCCAAAGTATTGGAGTTTCAGCTTCAGTATCAATCCTTCCAAAGAATATTCACAGTTGATTTCCTTTAGGATGGACCGGTTTGATCTCCTTGCTGTCCAAAGTACTCTCAAGAGTCTTCTCCAGCACCATAGTTCAAAAGCATCAATTCTTTGGCACTCAGTTTTCTTTATGGTCCAACTCTCACATTTGTACATGACTACTGGAAAAACCATACCTTTGACTATATGGGCCTTTCTGAGGAATGTGATGTCTCTGCTTTTTAATACAATGTCTAGGTTTGTATAGCTTTTCTTCCAAGGAGCAAGCATCTTTTAATTTCATGACTGCAGTCACTGTCTGCAGTGATTTTGGAGCCCAAGAAAATAAAGTCTGTCACTCTTCCCATTGTTTCCCCATCTATTTGCCATGAAGTGATAGGACTTGATGCCACAATCTTAGTTTTTGAATGTTGAGTTTTAAGCCAGCTTTTCACTCTACCATTTCACCTTCATCAAGAAGCTCTTTAGTTCCTCTTCACTTTCTGCCATTAAAGTAGTATTATCTACATATATGAGGTTGTTGAAATTTTTCCCTGCAATGTTGTTCCAGCTTGTGATTCATCCAGGCTTGCACTCAAATAATGTACTCTGCATATAAGTTGAATAAGCAGGGTGACAGTGTACAGCCTTGACGTACTGCTTCCCCAATTTGGAACCAGTCACTTGTTCAATGTCTGGTTCTAACTGTCACTTCCTGTTCTGCAAACAAGTCTTTCAGGAGACAGGTAAAGTGGTCTGGTATTCTCATCTTTTTAAGAATTTTCCTTAGTTTGTTGTGAACCACACAGTCAAAGGCTTTAGCGTAGTCAATGAAGAAGAAGTAGATATTTTCCTGGAATCCCTTGCTCTTTCTATGGTCCAACTGATTTTGGTAATTTGATCTCTGGTTCCTCTGCCTTTTCTAAGTCCAGCTTGCATATCTGAAAGTTCTCAGTTCATGTGCCATTTAACCCTAGCTTGATTCTAATTATAATCTTGCTAGCATGTGAAATGAGTGAAATTGTATGGTAGTTTGAACATTATTTGGCATTGTTTTTCTTTGAGACTGAAAAGAAAACTGATCTTTTCTAGTCCTGTGGTCACTGCTGAGTTTTCCAAATTTTCTAGTGTATTGAGCACAGCACTTTAGGATTTGAAATAGCTAAGCTGAATCCCATCACCTCTGCTAGCTTTGTTCATAGTTAATGCTTCCTAGGGCCCAGTTGACTTCACACTCCAGAATATCTGGCTCTAGATGAGTGATCACACCATCATGGTTAAGACCTTTTATGTACAGTTCTTCTGCGTATTCTTAATCTCTTATGCTTCTGATAGGTCCTTGCCCTTTCTGTTCATAATTATGCCCATCTTTGCATGAAATGTTCCCTTTATAGACCATCTTAAGCTCAACCCATCTAAGCTGAACAGAAACCTTTGAGGTTGACACAACTACCCACAACCAACTTCTCAAACTCTCTTAGATCTCTGCCTAAACAATCAATAAGAAAACTTTTATTCACTTTGTCTTCTCTCGATCTCACATTATTACCAACAGGTCTCAACTTGTTATTTAAAATAATTTCATTTATATCATCCTGTCTTTATTAAATCACCTACATCATATTTAGGAATAGTGAGGAGAAAAGAGACAGAAGAGAGGTACCCACCTTATCTCCCTTCCATCACTCCTGATCCTGTATCCTTATTCTGATGGAGGGCCCTCCTCTCTCTTCTATTCACCCACTATGCAGGTCTTCAGTCCCCACCTTCTCTGTCCAGACCTCAGCCTTAGCCCTTTCTTCTCCCTAAGACTCTTCCTGACAAACGTAGCTCCCAGGAATCTGCTATTCACTTGAACTCCTTTACATTTAGTAGACAGGCTTGGAATAAAATGTGCTGCCCTCTCAGGAACCCTCTACAGCCCTGGCCACAGCTAAGTGACCAAAAGTGCTCAATGGTTCCTAACCCACTGACTAGCATCCAAGTCATTCTGATTTCCCCTCTAAAGAACTATGAGGCCAAGAGTGCATGCTTGTTGCATGCTAAGTTGCTTCAGTCATGTCTAACTCTTCACAACCCTATGGACTGTAGCCCACCAGGCTCCTCTGACCATGGTATTCTCCAGACAAGAATACTGGAGTGGTTGCCATGCCCTCCTCCAGGAGATCCTGACTCAGGGATTGAACCCATGCCTCTTGTATCTCCTGCAGTGACAAGTGGGTTCTTTACCACTAGCACCACCTGGGAAGCCCGTGAGGCCAAGAGAGAAGCAAGAAAGAGGAGTAGTCCCACCACACCCAGCAAAGATGAGAGGCAAAGGGGCTTGGGAATATGCATGAGCTCTGTGACAACGGCCCCAGCTCCCACGAGGACCCCGGCTCCCAGCCCATTATAGGAATTGTTATAACAACTGTCAGCCTTGTTCCAGCTCCACAAGATGCCCATTTCCCTTTTGATCAAGCCCTTCTCATCTGAACTAAACTGAGTAGATTTTTGTCCCTAGCAACCCAAAAGCCTTGACTAGAACAGTCACTACAGGTACAACAAGAGACTACTTACTAATATAAAATTAGTTGGAAAAATGCTAGATTTTGCAAAGTTAAATTTCAAATTACTATCACTATTACTAAACCTATGGGATTTTTAGAAATGACAGTGAAAATAGTTTTATTTTATTTCACAAATGATTTTTAATTCTGTAGCCACAATTTCCCCACATTTTTACATGACCACATTCTTTCTGCTATATTTTTTAAATTTTAGATACAGTTGGTTACAAGATAAAAGGGAAAGACACAATATTTCTGATGAATAATATGTCCTATTTAACTGTTTGGATATTAATAATTGAAACTTCCAGGGTCACATTTATTTGTAGGTCTTCAAATAGCCCTTAAGTCTAAATAGGAAAATATCTTTTATAAACTGTAACAAAATTCTCACCTCAAAATAAAACAGTATGAAATGTATACTATTACATCCTTATTCAACACTTTTACAATAGCCAGAAACCTATGGGATTTTTAGAAATGACGATGAAAACAGTTTTACATTCAGAAAACTTAAACTGAAACTTGGCCCCTGGCCCCTGTTCAGAGTCCATATAATTCTTAGTCACCCTTGTTAAAAACACACATTCTCAGACACCTAATACATATACCACTATATGGGGCTTCAGATGGTAAAGAATCCACCTGCAATGTGGGAGACCTGGGTTCGATTCCTGGGTTAGGAAGATCCACTGGAGTAGGGCATGGCAACCTACTGCAGTATTCTTTCCTGGAGAACCCACAGAGGAGCTTGGCGGGCTACAGTCCATGGGGTTGCAAAGAGTCGGACATGACTGAGCGACTAGCATGCATGTATATACCACAAAGCCTCCTACATGTTACTAAAAGTCCACTGTAAACTATAGAGTTTATTTCCTTGAAGAGGATTTCAATCCTCTTCAATGTTTACATTTCACCAACCTTCTACTTTAATTAAGTTTTCATTAACATTTTAGATAAACCTCAAAGTATGTATATGTGCTAGAGCTCCCTGATTCCAGAAATGGATGGAAAACAAAAGAATGAAACACACAGCCTGTCTCTTGCAGAGATTCTCTGTGAGAAGGTCCTTCCTGGGGGACAACCTAGCTCACCACCATGTAACACACAGCCAGTCAACACTGAGATGCCTTTGCATTGAATGTAAAATGTTTCATATGCAAGACAACAAAAGGATTCCTAAATCATTCTGCAAAGTAAACATTTATTTATTTTCCCAAGACACAAATTGCAATAAAAACTTATGTGTTTCTATATTGAGATTTTCTCTGGTAGGAGAAAAATATCAGTCAAACTTTTTGTTGAAAATGGATCAACATGTACAGTGATTTTCTTCAAGCATTTCCTCTGTTTTCAAATATCAAATGTAGTCAGGAACTAAATTTGTTAAGAAGACACACTACTGAGAAACTTGTTATATGACTTACCTATTGGATTTCTATCAAAGAACAACACCGGAACTCTCAAAATAGTAATCACCATATCTTCGTGGACAGTTTTTGAAGACTTAAGAAGGACATAGAACATCAACAGAGATCTTAAGATGCCAAAAAGGATGGTGCCTACAGTTAGAACTGAAATAAAGAAACATCACTCAGCACAAGCTCTCTGCCTTTCCTTCAATGAAGCTAAAGCATGACAGGCAGTTTATAGAGATATTACATATTTTATTCTATAAATATAATTTATATATAAATTCATATAGAGAATTAAGAATGAATTTATATATAATGGATCTATAAGAGTTTAATACATTCACAAGATACATCTACAAATGAAAATACAAATAACTATGGTTCTCTTGTTAAATAAAAACCATGTGAGAAAAAAATCAGATGAAAGCTACAATTTCAGGCTTTCCTAATTCAATTACAAGTTATAATAAAAACTCAGAAGAAAGAAAATTATGAAATCTTCCTTTCTCTGTATTTCAAATCTTAGTATTCACAACATGTTTTATAATCTAAAATTGAGGTTTGGTGCTCGCTTTGGAAGCATATATACCAAAATTGGAATACAGAGATTAGCATGGCCCCTGCGCAAAGATGACACACAAATTCATGAATTGTTCCATACTTTTAAACAAAAGAAAAGAATAGTCTTTTTCCAAGTAATCAGAACAGATTAACAACGCTAAAATAAATAAAGAGCTATACAGTTCCAGGCAATGCTTTCCAAAATGTGAAATAATTAAATTGATGTGCTCTGATATCACCATGAATTGCCAGGGAACAGAGTAAATTACTACCATTACCTTGCAAACATTAAATTTATATGGAAATTTGCTTCCCTATAAATAGCTATTTCCTTGCCCAAGTAGCTCTAAAAAGTACAAAAATACCACATTAATTTGCAAGCAAGCTATTAAATAATTGAATTGCAAGAAAATACAAGTTATATTTTAACATGAGACAATTCATCTAAATAAGCAACTAATCTCTCACTGTTTTACAGAAACATGAAGCATTTGGAAATGAACAGAATCATTAAACTTGCATTTTATTAATGACATAAATGGATACCTGCTATGCATATAAAAATTAAAATAGCCCTCCTAATACCTCTTGAACTCACAATGCTAAGTAGATTAGGGAAATATTTCTGTAATAATATTCCATCATGTGTTTTTTTTTTTTTTCCCCCTTCAGTTGACACATCACTGTTACTTCAGCTCTGAAAGCTGCTTGAACTCCTGATTCCATCAGCAGGCATTTGCCTTAACCCACCATTCTATATGAATGTAGAACAGCAGCTTTTCCTTCCTCCTTGAAGTCCCCACAGCCCACTAATTCAGAAGGTAAGCAACTAATGGATTTAGGTTTCTTAGCAAGTGATCAACATAATAAACACCAAATTTCAATGAGTGGGTTCTTAGGAAGATAGCACACTCTAACTTTACAGAAGGCTTGTATGAGGTTTTCCAATAAGAATATTTAATATTTTAGATTGCATCCTTTAAAAAGTATGTAATCCTACATATACTCTAAATGCTCCTGTGAAAGCACAGAGAGCTGTGTTAATATTATCCTAGCAAGTCAGATGCTAAATTAATCACACAGTTGAGGATACAATAACATTATGATCTCAAGGTAAGAAAGAGAAGGAATCTTAGTTCCCATACACTGGATTTCTCCCTTCTTAGCTTCCCTCTTAAGTAATTAGTGAAGTTCAGGAGATGAGCAGTGTGGCAAAGGGGAGTTTGCATACCTGCAAGGGAATAATGCTTTTTTCATTTGGGGGAGTTCTTGCTGCCAGAGGATTTCATCCAAGTTCAATAAAAGGCAGGGTTTATTCAGACAGAATTGGAACAATATGAACCATAGGATGGGGCTCTGTTTCTAACCATCCTGCCCATTCATATAACGATACAAGATTTAGTAAAGCAACCTACTAGAATAGACAGTAGCTGCTTATTTCCAGTGACTGATTTTCTTAATATGCAACCATGGTATAATTTCCAAAATCTAGTACACAGTAAATTAAGATTCTTCATTCAACAACTTTCTTTTACATTTTAAAAATAATTTTTCTGGTGGTCCAGTGGTTGGGACTCTGTGCTTCCAAAGCCAGGGGACACAGGTTCAATCCCTCGTGGGGGAATTAAGATCTCACATGTGTGGCATGGCCAAAAATCAAATAAATAAAAATAATTGTTGTAGTTAATTCACAGAGTAAATGCAACTCAGACTCTTAATCTGTTGAGGCATTACTTAATTACTCCTGGAAGCCCTAGCTGCTCATACAGGCTCCTTGTAAGCACCACAAACTCTCATATAATAGACCAGATGACTCAATTTTACCTGAATAAACTATAAAGTACCAGCCAGGATCAAATGTCACAATTACATTTCCTTTTCCAAATAGTGTGTCATGCAGGGCACTCTGTTCATTTGCCCTATAGAACAGAGAAAAAAAAAAAAAAAAAAAACTACATTATAGATAGAATTTAGATTAGTAAGAAAAATTACTCTCCATTTAGGAGACATGTTTATGCCAGAAAATGGTTCCCAGCACACAAGGCCCTGTGTCCATCAACCTTAAAAAAATTCCATTTGAATCACAACTTTCAGTTCTCAGAACTGTCTGTGAGGAAGCTTCTGAGGGTCAGACATGGGGAGAGACCATGGGAGGGTCACACTTCACCATCAGGATCTTTACTTTTTCCTCAGGGAAATTACGTGAGGGTCAGAAGAGGAGGCTAAACAAATCACCCCCCCACCCAGCCCCTGATTCTGTGGGAAAATGAGGCTCCATGTAGATTTCACAGCACTTTGGGTCAGACCAGGAATCACTCACCAGAATGCAAGCCACCAATCCTGCAGGATATAGGCAACCTGGAGCAGGAAACAACAGTCACTCACACACTGACATCACTGAGCCTCACACCCCGCTCACTAGGATGGGGGAAGGAAAGGCTCCAGAACATGGAGACAGTCCTTCCGCCTCAGGTCTGCACCAAGCCCTACAACCCCAGATGACCACAGGTCAGGGGAGGGCATCTTACATTTTAATATCTTTGCAAGAAATCCATTTTTTTTCATAGAATCTGTCACATACACAGAACACTAATAAGCCTCGCTAATTTTGCTCACCACAGACAGCGTGTTTCCGTGTAAATCCAAATGGTCTTCAAAATATAGCAGTAATAGTATTAATGTTGAATTTTTTTTCAAAGTAAAGAAGCCTGACAGATACTGTGATGATCAGGTTTTCTGTGTCAGCTTGGCTAGGCCAGTCTCCAGTGATTCAACTAAACTCTCATCTAGATGTTGTGAAGGTGTGTTGTGGGTGTGGTTCACATCCATCATCAGAAATGAAGTAGAGGAGATCACCCTCAATACTGTGGTGGCCTCGTCCAGTCAGATGAAGATCTTAAGAGCAAAACCTGAGGTTTTGTGGAAGATGAAGAAATCCTCCCTCAAGACAGAAGGGTGAGCTCCTGCCTGAGGTTCCAGGCTGCAGGCCTGCCTTTCTGATCTCACATTCACCCAGCTAGGTCCACAGTCTTATGAGGCAATTCTTTGAAATAAATCTCTTTATATATATATATACACACACACACACACACAATTATAAAGTACAGTATAAATAGTATGTAAATATCAAGCTGAGGGCACAAACCAAAATAAATGCCCTTATTTACCTGAGCTGTGATGTTTACTAGACTAAGGAAAATAATGACAGACCAGTGAGTTTCATCTGTGAAATAATCCTTGTAGGTCTCAAAACCAATTTTTCTCTTCAAAGGTCTCTCCTGTGATTGTGCAACCTGTATATTCTCAGTCTGGGAGAGAAAAATGGCAGTAAGAGACAAAATATTAAACAACAAACCCCCAAATTTCAAGAGTTCAACAACGCTCTGCACTGTAAAGTTATGGGAAGCAGACACATCTCATAGGCTGGTAGGAGTGTAAAATGGTCCCTCCTATGGAGAAGGGTGTGGGAGTACCCAGCCAAACCACATGAACATTTAACCTTGGATTCAGCCATCCTACTTCTAGGAATCTATTAGAAATAAGGAAAAATCATTTGCAAGAGGTTATTCATTGGTGGGTGGACTCACTTACAGTTGATCATGACTCTCAGCACCACTCACAAAATACCTAAGTTCAATTCAGTTCAGCCCCTCAGGCCTGTCTGACTCTTTGCAACCCCATGAATCACAGCACACCAGGCCTCCCTGTCCATCACCAGCTCCCGGAGTTCACTCAAACTCATGTCCATCGAGTCGGTGATGCCATCCAGCTATCTCATCCTCTGTTGTCCCTTTCGCCTCCTGCCCCCAATCCTTCCCAGCATTAGGGTCTTTTCCAATGAATCAACTCTTCACATGAGGTGGCCAAAGTATTGGAATTTCAGCTTTAGCATCAATCCTTCCAATGCACACCCAGGACTGATCTCCTTTAGAATGGACTGGTTGGATCTCCTTGCAGTCCAAGGGACTCTCAAGAGTCTTCTCCAACACCAGTTCAAAAGCTTCAATTCTTCGGTGCTCAGCTTTCTTCACAGTCCAACTCTCACATCCATACATGACCACTGGAAAAACCATAGCCTTGACTAGATGGACTTTTGTTGGCAAAGTAATGTCTCTGCTTTTCAATATGCTATCTAGGTTGGTCATAACTTTCCTTCCAAGGAGTAAGCGTCTTTTAATTTCATAGCTGCAATCACCATCTGCAGTGATTTTGGAGCCCCCCCAAAATAAAGTCTGACACTGTTTCCACTGTTTCCCCATCTATTTCCCATGAAGTGATGGGACCAGATGCCATGATCTTCATTTTCTGAATGTTGAACTTTAAGCCAACTTTTTCACTCTTCTCTTTCACTTTCATCAAGAGGCTTTTTAGTTCCTCTTCACTTTCTGCCATAAGGGTGGTGTCATCTGCATATCAGAGGTTATTGATATTTCTCCCAGCAATCTTGATTCCAGCTTGTGGTTCTTCCAGCCCAGCGTTCAAGCACAAATGCAGATGCTTGTTCAAAATACTAGTTAATCAACTGAGGGCTTGGCTCTCAGATTCTGTAACTGTAGGCTTTAAAATGGCACACAAGTTCACCTGAATTTCTTAATCTGTCTTTAAGGACAAGGAGGGGTTATTCACACCCACCAGACCCATAGCCATGAGGTAAATAGAGGATAGAAATAGAAGGAAGGATCTTATCACTGATCTGCCTTCTTTGACCAGATTCTCAGTGGATTTCCATGCAGGGCTTTTTTCTGGTAGAGGAATTATTTGTATCAACAGTTTTTGTGATCCCCTTTTGGTCTTAAATACCTTTGAGCATAATCCTGAAAGGAGAGATTTATAGAACCATTTTCTGTAACCATATGACTTGTATCATTTTCCCATTTGCCAATGCGTGCTCACTTTCTTTTTTTTTCTTTTTGGTCTTAACAGGAAAATGGATATCCACTGCCTTTTGGGGGGTTTAGTGTGGTTTATAAAAACCTCCATAATGGAACTCTTAAAGTGGGGCCCTTTTTGGGTTCCTAGTGGATGTTTGGAAAGGCAAAGCATGTTGAAGCACAGCTGGGTAACATGGTGCTGGAAAGCATGGGGATCTGACTGTTTCAAAGGAATCTGAAGTCTGGGTTTTATTTTTCAGAAATACGGTTTGTTGAATAACATCAGAAGATGTGATTTCTAGTACTGAAGCAGCAAGCCAGAGTTCTCAGTTCACTACTGTGCCATCTTTAAAACCGAGACAAAGCCAGGCTTGACTTTCAGAAGTCCCCATTTTGATAATAAATAGACACAGGGAATGCATGTGAACAATATTATACAAAAATCAAGCCTAGACTTCGATAAAAATCTTCATATTGGTTAGAAGCTGGTTGATTGAATTTATTCATTTGATGTTTCAAAATCTCCAGAAACAATTTTTTCAATGACTATGGATACTTCAGATTACTTTGGTGTTATCTGCTTTTTAAAAATAAAGTCTCTGGTTCACTCTGTGCACTATTTATCAATTAAAAAAAAATACTAGCCAAATACAGTAAACTGAGAGTTCATACAGCAAGTTGGAGTAAGGTAAATCTGAGTAGCAGGAGGACAGCAAATTATCTGAATCTATGTTGGTTCCTGTGTGTGGAATGAGAGTGGTAAACCTGAATATTTATCAGAATCATCCAGGCTCTTGGGTTTAGACAGTAAGGGTTTAGAATTCAAGGAACACCTGTGTATGTTTTTAGGAAAAAGCTAGTGCATCTCCTCATTTCTTCTGGAGGACTTAGAATGCATTATAGAGTCACATGGGCTAGGGATATCCTGGGCTCTATGGCCCACTGGAGAGTCAACACGGATAAGATGTGGTTCTCAGTCTTGACGGTTAAGAGAGGAAGGTAAGAACTAACTCCAACAAGTCTGCTGTGTGTAGGGTCCCTTGAATGTGCTACCTCTGGCCTATCACAGACCGTCCGGCAATAGAGAAGAATACTACCATCAGTTACCTGCAGGGCCAGAACATTCCAACATACAGGAAAAGCAGCTGATTTAACGTGGTCCCAGCAGGACTCAGTCTAAGAAGGTCTTCACATTAAGCCTCTGGATGCATAAGGGAAGCCGGTGGCCACTAGAGCAAGTAGGATGTAATTACAGTAAACTGAAGAGTTTTCATTGTCAGTGTGAGCCACATGCACTCTGAAATTCAGAGGAGTACACCCACTACTGATCTCTGTAAGATTCTCCACCTGACACCCAAAGTGGAACACCAAGCAAGCTTGCTCCCTTCATGCTCTTTTAATGCTACCAACTCCATGGAATTTGGAAATTTGGCGTCTACTTTGGGACAAACAAAGATGTGAGTGAAGCAGGCTGTATGTCCATAAGTCTACCAACAGAGAACAGACCAGGGCACAATGTAGGATGAGAAACTCACCTCTTCGTCCTCATGAGCAGCATCTTTCAACAAGGGTTTGGAAGCGTCTTGAGACTGAACTGAAGACTCAAAGGAGGTCTGATTCCTTAGAATGGGAGTTCCTGTACCTGGAGATGATTCAGCCTCTTCATTCTCCTTCTTTAATAGAATATCTTCAAAATCTACCCCAGATTTTGGAAACTTGGCATAAGTTCCCTTTTGCATAATTCTGCCCTAAAATGAAGAATTTCAGAGGAATGCACTTGAATGAGGTAATGTTAATTTAATCTACACACTAATCAACAAAAAAATCTTCAAAAAAGCAAGAGAGCTCCAGAAAAACATCTACTTCTGCTTTATTGACTATGCCAAAGCCTTTGACTGTGTGGATCACAATAAACTGTGGAAAATTCTGAAAGAGGTGGAAAATTCTGAAAGAGATGGAAATGCCAGACCACCTGACCTGCCTGTTGAGAAAGCTATATGCAGGTCAGGAAGCAACAGTTAGAACTGGAGAAGGAACAACAGACTGGTTCAAAATAGGAAAAGGAGTACATCAAAGCTGTATATTGTCACCGTGCTTATTTAACTTATATGCAGAGTACATCATGAGAAGCACTGGGCTGGAAGAAGCACAAGCTGGAATCAAGATTGCTGGGAGAAATATCAATCACCTCAGATATGCAGATGAAACCACCCTTATGGTAGAAAGTGAAGAGGAAATAAAAAGCCTCTTGATGAAAGTGAAAGTGGAGAGTGAAAAAGTTGGCTTAAAGCTCAACATTCAGAAAACGAAGATCATGGCATCTGGTCCCATCACTTCATGGGAAATAGATGAGGAAACAGTGGAAACAGTGTCAGACTTTATTTGTTTGCACTCCAAAATCACTGCAGATGGTGACTGCAGCCATGAAATTAAAAGACGCTTACTCCTTGGAAGGAAAGTTATGACCAACCTAGATGGCATATTGAAAAGCAGAGACATTACTTTGCCAACAAAGGTCCATCAAGTCAAGGCTATGGTTTTTCCAGTGGTCATGTATGGATGTGAGAGTTGGACTGTGAAGAAAGCTGAGTGCTGAAGAATTGATGCTTTTGGTGTTGGAGAAGACTCTTGAGAGTCCCTTGGACTGCAAGGAGATCCAACCAGTCCATTCTAATGGAGATCAGTCCTGCGTGTTCATTGGAAGGACTGATGTTGAAGCTGAAACTCCAATACTTTGGCCACCTCATGGGAAGAGTTGACTCATTGGAAAAGACTCTAATGCTGGGAGGGATGGGGGGGGGCAGGAAGAGAAGGGGACGACAGAGGATGAGATGGCTGGATGGCATCACCAACTCGATGGACATGAGTTTGAGTAAACTCCAGGAGTTGGTGATGGACAGGGAGGCCTGGCATGCTGCGATTCATGGGATTGCAAAGAGTCAGACATGACTGAGCAACTGAACTGAACTGAACTGAATACTACAGGATTTAGAAAATTATTCAAGACTGGGAGCTGACTGTGGCTCAGATCATGAACTCCTTATTGCAAAATTCAGACATAAATTGAAGAAAGTATGGAAAACCACTAGACCATTTAAGTACGACCTAAATCAAATCCCTTACAACTATACAGTGGAAGTGAGAAATAGATTAAAGGAATTGGATCTGATAGACAGAGTGCCTGAAGAACTATGGACAGAGGTTCATGACATTGTACAGGAGGCGGTTATCAGGACCATCACCAAGAAAAAGAAATGCAAGAAGGCAAAATGGTTGTTTGAAGAGGCATTACAAACAGCTATGAAAGGAAGAGAAGTGAAAGGCAAAGGAGAAAAGGAAAGGTATACCCATTTGAATGTAGTGTTCCAAAGAATAGCAAGGAGCGATAAGAAAGCCTTCCTCAGTGATCAATGCAAAGAAATAGAGGAAAACAATAGAATGGGAAAGACTAGAGATCTCTACCTAGGGAACATTTCATGCAAAGATGGGTACAATAAAGGACAGAAATGCATGAACAGAAGCAGAATATATTAAGAAAAGGTGGCAAGAATACACAGAACTATACAAAAAAGATCTTCAAGACCCAGATAATCACAATGGTGTGATCACTCATCTAGAGCCAGACATCCTGGAATGGGAAGTTAAGTGGGCCTTAGGAAGCATCACTATAAACAAAGCTAGTGGAGGTGATGGAATTCCAGTTGAGCTATTTCAAACCCAAAAAGATGATGCTGTGAAAGTGCTGCACTCAATATGCCAGCAAATTAGGAAAACTCAGCAGTGGCCACAAGACTGGAAAAGGTCAGTTTTCATTCCCATCTCAAAGAAAGGCAATGCCAAAGAATGCTCAAACTACCGCACAATTGCACTCATCTCATACACTAGCAAAGTAATGCTCAAAATTCTCCAAGCCAGGCTTCAACAGTACATGAACTGTGAACGTTCAGATGTTCAAGGTGGATTTAGAAAAGGCAGAGGAACAAGAGATCAAATTGCCAATATCCGTTGGATCACTGGAAAAGCAAGAGAGTTCCAGAAAAATATCTAGTTCTTCTTTATTTACTATGCCAAAGCCTTTGACTATGTGGATCACAACAAACTGTGGAAAATTCTTCAAGAGATGGGAATACCAGACCACCTGACCTGCCTCTTGAGAAATCTATAGGCAGGTCAAGAAGCAACAGTTAGAACTGGCCATGGAACAGCACACTGGTTGCAAATTAAGAAAGGAATACGTCAAGGTTGTATACTGTCATCCTGCTTATTTAACTTATATGTACATCATGAGAAATGCTGGAATGGATGAAGCACAAGCTGGATTCAAGTTTGCTGGGAGAAATATCAATCAGCTCAGATATGCAGATGGCACCACCCTTATGGCAGAAAGCAAAGAAGAACTAAAGAGCCTCTTGATGAAAGTGAAAGAAGAGAGTGAAAAGGTGACTTAAAGCTCAACATTCAGAAAACTAAGATCATGATATCTGGGCCCATCACTTCATGGCAAATAGATGGGGAAACAGTGACAGACTTTATTTTTGGGCTCCAAAATCATTGCAGATGGTGACTGCCACCATGAAATTTAGAGATGCTTGCTCCTTGGAAGAAAAGTTATGACCAACCTAGACAGCTTATTAAAAAACAGATACATTACTCTGCCAACAAAGGTCTGTCCAGTCAAAGCTATGGTTTTTCCAGTAGTCATGTAAGGATGTGAGAGTTGGACTATAAAGAAAGCTGAGTGCCAAAGAATTGATGCTTTTGAACTGTGGTGTTGGAGAAGACTCTTGAGAGTCCCTTGAAGAGCAAGGAGATCCTACCCATCCATACTAAAGGAAATAAGTCCTGAATATTCATTGGAAGGACTGATGTTGAAGCTGAAACTCCAATACTTTGGCCACCTGATCTGAAGAACTGACTCATTGGAAAAGACCCTGATTCTGGGAAAGATTGAAGGTGGGAAGAGAAGAGGACGACAAGGATGGCATCACCAACTCAATGGACATGAGTTTGAGTAAACTTTGGGAGTTGGCAATGGACAGGAGGCCTGAAGTGCTGAGGTCCATGGGGTAGCAAAGAGTCAGACAGGACTGAGTGACTGAACTGAAATGAGAAAATTATTTAGGATATATCGTGCCTTGTTCCACTTGGTAGGCAAAATTCATGATCCGTGTTTAATAAAATTACCACTTTCCATTTAGTATTCAGAAGATGCACAGGAAACATTAGTGGTACAAAGATAGCAATTTTACTCAGCAGACAAGCGCTAACAATTCTGAGGGGACGAGTGGGCAGCCATCCCCCCTCTGCTGTGAGAGAAGTACCAGACAGTGAGGATGGACTCCAGCTCATCCAGAGGTGCTCACCAATGGATAAGTGGTTGCTTTCTTAGTATTAAAACTGGGGGTAGTGCCCTCAAAAGAAGCAGTAAGTGAACCCCAAAACATCTAAAGATGGGCTAAACAGTCCCTTCTCCTGCCCATTAATGCTAAGCTCATAATACTGCCAACAGAGAGATTTTTACACACTAGAATGCTCCCTTTGCACATGAACACACTAAATCCACTGCACTCAAACTTGAGAAACCTGAGCTCCCCATTCCTAGAGGAGTGGATAAGAGTCAACACATGGAACTGCTTCTAGAGAGGTAGAGGTTCTGCATTCTAGCAGTTTTACTTAGAGGAGAAGAAGCTCACTTGATAAGTGGAGAATCTGCCCAAGGGCCTGTTGGACAGGGTTCACAAGGAGGTGCAGAGGACGGCAGGCAAACAAGCACTGAAGCATCAGACAACCAGTAAGTCTAAAAAGTTCTCACTGATCTCTGCATACCATTTCCAGCTGTGTTAGATGTTGTGAATTGAATGATGCCCCCCACCCAAAAAAAAGAAAGGTATGTTCAAGTCCCAAACATGACATCCGTGAACACGATCTTATTTGGATACAGCATCGTTGTGCTGCTAAGTCGCTTCAGTAGTGTCCAACTCTGTGCGACCCCATAGACGGCAGCCCAGCAGGCTCCTCTGTCCATGGAATTCTCCAGGAAAGAACACTGGAGTGGGTTGCCATTTCCTCCTCCAATGCATGAAAGTGAAAAGTCAAGTGAAGTCGCTCAGTCATGTCCGACTCCTAGTGACCCCATGGACTGCAGCCTACCAGGCTCCTCTGTCCATGGAATTTTCTAGGCAAGAGTACTGGAGTGGGGTGCCATTGCCTTCTCCTATAGCATCGTTGTAGATATGATCAAGTCAGGATGAGGTCATATTGTGCAGCGTGTGCTCAGTCTCTCAGTTGTGTCTGACTCTCTGCACCCCAAAGGATTGTAACCCACCAGGCTCCTTTGTCCATGGGATTCTCCAGACAAGAATAGTGGAGTGGGCTGCCATTTCCTTCTCCAGGGGATCTTTCCCACCCAGGGATTGAAACTGTATCCCTTGTGTTTCCTGTATTGGCAGGAGGATTCTTTACCACTAGCACCACCTGGGAAGCCCCTACTGTTGACCCTAAATCCAATAAGACTGATGTCCTTATGAGAAGAGACTCAGACAGAGGTGAAGACAAAGGCCATGTGATGTCAGAGGCAGAGACCACAGCACTGCAGCTGGAAACCAAGGAACACAAAGGGAGGCTGGTCAACACCGAGGTTAGAAGGAAGGATTGTCCTCTGGACCCTCCAGGGAGAGCACGGCCCTGCCAGCACCTGGATTTGGGACCTGTAGCCTCTAGAACAGGAATACAATAAACTTCTGTTATTTTCAGTCACTCAGTTTGTGGTGCTTTGTTACAGCAGCACTAAAAACTGATGCCCTAGCCTGAGTCCACACTTCTGTCTTCTCAGCTTTATTAAGCCTTGTAACTGCTTCTGTTGTTGTCTCTCCAGTGACCATCAGAGGAATCTCTTAACTCCCACATCAGACCACATCACTATTCTGCTTTGGACTGTCCAAGGCTTCTACTGCTCGGGGACCAGCTCCCTCCACATCTCCCTGCTCACTCTCCTCAGACATGCTGGTCTTCCTGCTGTTCCTCCAACCTGCCAGGTCAGCTCCTTCTTACAACCCCCTGCCTCAGACTCCTTCCCCCAGGTGACTGTGTGACTCCCACTTTCATGTCACTCAGGCCCTGTGTGGCACCAGCTCCTCAGGGAGGCAACCAGGATGTCACCCTCTTTGTCACATCCATTCCCATAAGAACAAGAGCCTCATGAAGGCAGGGCCTTGTCTGCCTGCTGCACAGACTCCCACACATATCGGGCACATAGAGACCTGGGCAGTGAGACCAGCAACTGGGGACACTCGCATAGTGGGCATCTCTGACCCGGGTGCTCAGCTACCGTACCTTACTTTTGATGTTAATGGAAGATGCTCTTTAGCAAACTGCATATAACATGCATGTGTATACAACTAGGTCTTAATATTCCTAATTTCCAAATAATATACTTTGACTTGAATCCTGGAAGGGGAAAACAAAAGTTTTAAATAAAACAGCATCACGATCCTTAACAATATCACTAGAACAGTGATGACTCAGTAACTCTGCAGTAGCATTTTTATGTACTTCAGGGTTTTTGTGGCTTAGAGTATAATAGTGACATTTCTACAGGTCTTCAGATTTATCCTCAAAGGCAGGAATATCATCAGCTCTGAGAAGAAGCAGACATAAAGTTGAGGAAGAAGGAGCAATTTCCCTTGAATCCAAGGAGAGTGACCTGCTGGGAGGTGTGGCCTTCAACACACCTGAGAGCTAGCAATTGCACAGACTTCTAGAAACTACTTACATCTTTCAGTATCAGAATCTGACTTGTATCCTTTAGGTACTGCAGCTCATGAGTCACCAAGATTGTGATCTTCTCATGCAAGGCTTGACAAATACACCTACAAATGTAAATGGTACAGTATGCAAAAGTACATTAATGGGGGTGCTCTAAATTGGAAACATGTATTTTGAAAACATAATGAGACAAAAGACAGCACAGCCATCAAATATCTGTAGTTAAAATACCAAATAAATCATTCAAATTAAATACAAATATAAATCAACAATTCCAACTAGGTCCTCAAATTTATCAGCAGCAAACGTGAACCTAGCTCTGTTAAAAAATTCTAAAAAGCAATCCACCAAGGGAGGCACCAACAGCTAAGGATTTTTTCCCCCTAAAAGTCAGCTTAACAATTATTTACGTGTTTCATAAAGAAAAACAACTGAACAATACTGAGATTACAGAACTTGACTGAACTAAAACATTATTTTATCACTATACATGAATGGGAGAAGAGGAATCTACATCATATAAAAAAGCATACATTTTCCTTAGGCAGTTTTGTAGGTGATTATTTATGATTTATAATGTATGTATTAACAACAAAAAAATTAATAGCTTCTTGGTAACCTTTACCAGAGTGCATTTTCTAGATATGTGAGTGTGTGTTACTCCCTCAGTCATGCTCAACTTTTTGCGACCGCATGGACTGTAGCCCACCAGGGTCTTCTGTCCATGGAATTCTCCAGGCAAGAATACTGCAGTGGGTTACCATTTCCTTCTCCAGCATTTTCTAGACATTTTTTCCCAAATAGTATTAGAAAGAAAATGAATGCCAGCGTGGCTTCCATCAGTCTCTACAACATTCCCAGTCCCATCCAGGAAGCAAGTCTTTTTTCATTAGGACTGGACACCTTCCAAACATGAAAATGAAGGAACAGAATCAAAATGGCCCAAATCAGAGTGGAAATCAACCAACAAACCAAAAGACACACCAATTCTCTTAGCCAAGACACCTGTGTGGTCAGGCCACCCTAGATGGCTGTTCTCTTTTTCTCTGTACATCCCCTGCTTGACCAGTGCCTGTTTTACCTACACCTCTTCATGTGACCAACCTTCCTATATGCTTGTCCCAGGGCCCAGCTAATGACTGTTCTAGCTTTAGATCAGAACCCTCCACTGTGTTTGTCAAAGGGATGGTGAGGAGTGTTTCCCTTTGCTGGTTTCCGTGGTAACTGATGGGCTTCCCCAGTGGCTCAATGGTAAAGAATCCAGCTGCAATGCAGGAGACACAGCAGATGCAGACTCAATTCCTGGGTTGGGAAGATCCCCTGGAGGAGGGCATGGCAATCCACTCCAGTATTCTTGCCTGGGAAATCTCATGGACAGAAGAACTAGGTGGGCTACCGTCCATAGGGTTGCAAAGAGCTTGAAATGACTGAAGCAACTGAGCACACATGCACGCATGGCAACCAATGATCCAATCAGACATTAATTTCCCCATAACAGGTAATCTCCCCCCGCTCCCTCTCACCCTAGCAACAAATTCTGCTACCACATCTTGCTCCAACATCTGCCGCACACAGTGGGGTATCACTCAAGGACCTTGCTTCAGTCATGGAAGCTCACTCCATCCATTAAACTATTCATGTCTCTGTCACTGACTCCAGGCTCTTTCTTAGGTCTCAGCTGGGTAAGCACAGCCCTGGGAGGCCTGCTGGGTACATTTCAACAACCCCCTCAGGATTCAACCTTAAGTGTGTTTCACAGTAACCCCTCAGACTCCTCCATTTTAAATGCAGACCCCTAGGGACTCAGCCCTAGTCTCATCACACAGGGTCCACAAACCCTCCAGGGTAGTGAATAGCTGGGTCCAGGACCCTGGTGACCACAGGCAGGGCTCCAGGCAGGTACTCTGGGTGCTCTGACCCCTTGGAGAGCAAATCTCTGGAACCTGGGTCAGAGCTCAGCCTGTGAGTGAGTCAGAAGGAGAGTCTGGAGTTAGCAGACTGCAGCTCAGTCCCTCTCATGAGCGTGATATCGGACAAGTGGCTAAATCTCAGTTTCTTCATCTCAAAACAATGTCATCTAATGGCAACTCACCCATACATCTGACAAATAAAACCACCTATCTACTCAGTAAATGCCAGCCCCCTTCTCCAGTCCTCCCTAACCACGAGTGGTTATGCACTTTAGACTCAGAACAGAAAAGTCCTAAGGGGACACACTGGATACTGGGTCTGTGATCAGAAACAAGACTCTGGAATGCAGACACCATTGCTTCATTAAGTCCAAAAGGATTCATTTTTACCTTTGGTGTTAGCTGAGTGTTCATACCTAAGTTTCTTGACCGACATCTTTTCAGACTTAGTACTAGAGCTTTTAAATGGAATTTCTTTTTCTTAATTCATAATTACCTGCCAATAATCCCTGAAGGTGGATGTTAATCAAGTCTGATGGGTTTATATTTCCAAGATGGCCAATAGAATTGTTAAATGTTTTCTTCCTAACATTCTGTCACAGATGAGGTAATACACATAATTACAATGACGTGATTAGTTGATGGTTTTGAATTTTTTCTAAACAATTCTTTTCAATCAAATCACTAGGAAAATACTCTATTTTCCAAGTTTTCAGAGTAAAGATTTCCAAGGCATGCCATAAAAATCATTGATTCAGCAACTAGTTGTATAACTGTTATTCCTATATAAAGGCTATGTTAATCCTATAATCTCATATATAATCCTATATAAGGGCTGTATTAAGAGGGGACATATCCCATGGTGGAGGGGGATACAAATAAAACAGAGTCCCCACTTCCATTCATTCAATCAGCAGAGATTTGTCAAGGAGCCAGGCACTGTCTTTTAAGTGCTGAGGATACACCCACAGCTCAAGAGAGCAAACAATACTCTGCACCATGTACAGGGGGACACACTGAGTGAGTGTAGAAAATACACTACTGGGCCATGACATGTCCTCTGAATGAAAAGCAAGGGTGGGGGGGCTGCTGTCTTAGATGGGGAGACACAGGAGCCCTAAGACTCTGGGGAAACTTCCTGCAAGAAGACACAGCAGGTGCGGGGGTCCTGGGACTGAACACGCTAGGCTGAGGCACCTTTCTGTATTCCCAGATTCTAGGGGTGGGGGCGGGGGGACTCATAAATGGTCAAATGCACCCACTGTGTGGATCACAATAAACTGTGGAAAATTCTGAAAGAGATGGGAATACCAGACCACGTGACCTGCTTGAGAAATTTGTATGCAAGTCAGGAAGCAACAGTTAGAACTGGACATGGAACAACAGACTGGTTCCAAATAGGAAAAGGAATACATCAAGACTATATGTTGTCACCCTGCTTATTTAACTTATATGCAGAGTACATCATGAGAAACGCTGGACTGGAAGAAGCACAAGCTGGAATCAGGATTGCCAGGAGAAATATCAATCACCTCAGATATGCAGATGACACCACCCTTATGGCAGAAAGTGAAGAGGAACTAAAAAGCCTCTTGATGAAAGTGAAAGTGGAGAGTGAAAAAGTTGGCTTAAAGCTCAACATTCAGAAAACGAAGATCATGGCATCTGGGCTCATCACTTGATGGCAAATAGATGGGGAAACAGTGGAAACAGTGTCAGACTTTAAAAGACACTTACTCCTCGGAAGGAAAGTTATGACAAACCTAGATAGCACATTCAAAAGCAGAGACATTACTTTGCCAACAAAGGTTCGTCTAGTCAAGGCTATGCTTTTTCCAGTAGTCATGTATGGATATGAGAGTTGGACTGTGAAGAAGGCTGAGAGCCGAAGAATTGATGCTTTTGAACCGTGGTGTTGGAGAAGACCCTTGAGAGTCCCTTGGACTGCACTTCATGGCAAATATATGGGGAAACAGTGGCTGACTTTATTTTTTGGGCTCCAAAATCACTGCAGATGGTGACTGCAGCCATGAAATTAAAAGATGCTTACTCCTTGGAACAAAAGTTATGACCACCCTAGACAGCATATTAAAAAAACAGAGACATTACTTTGTCAACAAAAGTCCATCTAGTCAAGGCTATGCTTTTTCCAGTAGTCATGTATGGATGTGAGAGTTGGACTATAAAGAAAGCTGAGTGCCGAAGAATTGATGCTTTTGATCTGTGGTGTTGGAGAAGACTCTTGAGAGTCCCTTGGGCTGCAAGAAGATTCAACCAGTTAATCCTAAAGGAAATCAGTCCTAGAAGGACTGATATTGAAGCTGAAACTCCAATATTTTGGCTACCTGATGTGAAGAGCTGACTCATTTGAAAACACCCTGATGTTGGGAACGATTGAAGGCAGGGGAAGGGGACAACAGAGGATAAGATGGTTAGATGGCATCACCGACTCAATGGACATGAGTTTGGGTAAACTCTGGGAGTTGGTGATGGACAGGGAGGCCTGGTGTGCTGCAGTTCATGGGGTCACAAAGAGTAGGACACAACTGAGCAACTGAAGTGAACTGAACTGATCCTCAAAATTCACAGGTTTCCCCCAAAGACCACCATGAAGGTTCTGGAGATGGGGCTCCTGGGAGGTGAGCAGGTCACAAGTGTACAGCCTGTATTAGTGGGAAGAGCGCCCTGATAAAAGGGGCCCACACGGCTCCCTCACCCTTCCTCACAGGAATCATGCTCTCACCAGACACTGAATCTGTCAGCACCCTGACCTTGGACTTTCCCAGCCTCCAGAACCGAGAAAGATAAATGTCTGTTATTGCTAAGCTTTTGAGCTCTGGTCTCCTTTGACCAGCAGCCTGGATTGTCACAACCCCAGCAAACCAACACAGGACCTGACAGAGAGAATTCCCAAACAGCTTCTCTCTGCTGAACATGCCCCTCTCCTCCAGGTGAAGACGTGCCTCTTGATCTCCTCACAGCCCTGCTTCCTCCTCCCTCCACATCTGTGCTTCTACTCTTCTTCCAGCAAAAGAACTGGGTCCTCTTCTCAGCCTCCACACACTTGCCCAGTCTACAGATTCCCAGGGCACTTCCCACCCAGCCCCAGGCACAGGGAGCTTTCCAACTTCAGTGAAAGCCTCTAGATGCCACTTTCACTTTACATTCAGCATTTCTTATCCTTTATTGAAACCCTCTAAACCCTGACTAGGCTGATCTTTTCCCAATCATCTGTCTTAACAAGCTCCACGTAGAGACAGGTTCCTTAGAGGCAGGATTGAGAGCTGGGCAACCCAGTCTCCCTTATTCTGCCCAGTGTGGGTCCTTCCCCTCTCCTGGGTCATGGTCCTTCTTATAAACTAAGAAGTTTTGTGCAGTAACATCTTTAAGGGCATTTAACTCAGTGCATACAGCAGGGCATTAATAAGTGCAGCTGGAAGGCTCATTGGGTTTTACAAGATGAACAATAGCAAGGGAACTAACTGTGGGGGAGATGTGGAGGCTGCTTCAGAAGAAGTGAGTTCATGCAGCTTTCAAAGACACCAGTCTAGACTCCACCAGAGGCTGTGGTCAGCGTGTGTTAAGACAGAGAAACATCAGATCTTTTCACTTTCAGAAATTCTGTGGCCATGAAAGAACCACAGACAACAAATTCCAGAAACAAAGTGAGAGTCAGGACTTCAGAAAGATTCTAGATACCAAGTTTCAAATTCAAGTCAGTCCTGCATTGTGGATCTATTAATTCTAGCAAGTATCCATGAAGCAGTGTTAAATAACTGCAGTCATACTCAGATGTGTAATAAATCACTCAAATTCTATACTTTATTAAGTATTCCCAAACCCACAGAATAATAAGCATAAATCAACAAGGCATTTCCACAGAAGCCCTATGTTAGTGCTGAAAACTTTGCTTCTAATTTCCTTAAACAAATGATGGAGGAAAAGCACTGGCAGTCAAGTACCAGGTTACCAAGGTCCAATCTCTGATTTAAAACCCGTACATAATCTTCCTTATCCCTGGGGTCTGGATTCATCAACTACAAGTCACAGGGTGAAATCTGCCATCTATTCCTCACTCTCTAAAGCACAGACCCCACTGTCCTCCACACATTGGAATCACCTTCTGTATCTTCTTGTCCTGACCTCAGCATGATGCAAAATTTTTCTATGAAGGATCTTTTATGGAGGGAAGGGAGGGGAAGAAGGGACACCAGGGCAGAACAAGCAGAGTCTCCTGAAGCACAATAGCTTTCCTGAACTCTTTTCCCTCATCTCTACAGGGTTCCTTGAAAGCAGAGATGATAGAAAACAGGAGCAAACTTACTGTTTGAACAAGTGCCTGCTGACTCCTGTATCCACTGCGCTAAGCGGATCGTCCAGAAGGTAGATGTCCGCATCCTGATACACAGCTCTAGAAAATGTAGAGAGACATCAGGAGGAGACACTACACACTCCCTGGGTCTCATCTCTGAATTGTGATGGCGTCCAACAACTCCAGGTTCATTCCAAGAGACCATGGAAAGGACTAAGACCCTACGTCACACAGGCCCATCCAGTGAGCAGGGTCTGTGTGCTCATGTCCACTAGGAGCCACGGAGAAGGAGGGACAGGAAGGCAACTGAAACCCCACTTACCTTGCGAGGCTGACCCGGGCTTTCTGGCCTCCACTCAGCGGAGTTCCTCCATCGCCTATCTCAGTTAGATCTCCATCTTTCAAAAGCTGTAAATCCTATACAGAGATAGAAAAGGGAAAAAAGAAACAGATTTAAAATATGTTCTCCTCCTGTGATCATTAACTTTTAGGATCAGTTCTTCATACAAGTATTTAATCAACAGTAATGGGACTTATTTGATAGTGACTTCATTGTAATTTTTTTTCTCTTGAAAATATACTTTATTTTTTAATATAAATGTATTTATTTTAATTGGAGGCTAATTACTTTACAATATTGCATTGGCTTTGCCATACATCAACATGAATCCACCACGGGTGTACACATACTCCCCATCCTGAACCCCCCTCGCACGTCCCTCCCCATACCATCCCTCTGGGTCATCCCAGTGCACCAGCCCCAAGTATCCTGTATCATGCATCGAACCTGGACTGGCAATTCGTTTCATATACGATATTATATATATATTTCAATGCCATTTTCCCAAATCATCCCACCGTCTCCCTCTCCCACAGAGTCCAAAAGACTGTTCTACACATCTGTGTCTCTTTTTCTGTCTCACATATAGGGTTATCATTACCATCTTTCTAAATTCCATATATGTGCATTAGTATAATGTATTGGTGTTTTTCTTTCTGGTTTACTTCACTCTGCATAATAGGCTCCAGTTTCATCCACCTCATTAGAACTGATTCTAATGTATTCTTTTTAATGATAAAGAATACACAGAAGAACTGTACAAAAAAGATCTTCACGACCCAGATAATCATGATGGTGTGATCACTCATCTAGAGCCAGACATCCTGGAATGTGAAGTCAAGTGGGCCTTAGAAAGCATCACTATGAACAAAGCTAGTGGAGGTGATGGAATTCCAGTTGAGCTATTTCAAATCCTGGAAGATGATACTGTGAAAGTGCGGCACTCAATATGCCAGCAAATATGGAAAACTCAGCAGTGGCCACAGGACTGGAAAAGGTCAGTTTTCATTCCAGTCCCAAAGAAAGGCAATGTCAAACAATGCTCAAACTACTGCACGATTGAACTCATCTCACACACTAGTAAAGTAATGCTCAAAATTCTCCAAGCCAGGCTTCAGCAATACGTTAACCATGAACTTCCAGATGTTCAAGCTGGTTTTAGAAAAGGCAGAGGAACCAGAGATCCAATTGCCAACATTCGCTGGATCATGTAAAAAGCAAGAGAGTTCCAGAAAAACACCTATTTCTGCTTTATTGACTATGCCAAAGCCTTTGACTGTGTGGATCACAATAAACTGGAAAAATTCTGAAATAGATGGGAATACCTGACCAACTGACCTGCCTCTTGAGAAATCTGTATGCAGGTGAGGAAGCAACAGAACTGGACATGGAACAACAGACTGGTTCCAAATATGAAAAGGAGTACATCAAGGCTTTATATTGTCACCCTGCTTATTTAAATTGTATGCAGAGTACATGATGAGAAACGCTGGACTGGAAGAAGCACAAGCTGGAATCAAGATTGCTGGGAGAAATATCAATAACCTCAGATATGCAGATGATACCACCCTTATGGCAGAAAGTGAAGAGGAACTAAAAAGCCTCTTGATGAAAGTGAAAGAGGACAGTGAAAAAGTTGGCTTAAAGCTCAACATTCAGAAAACGAAGATCATGGCATCCAGTCCCATCACTTCATGGGAAATAGATGGGGAAACAGTGGAAACAGTGTCAGACTTTATTTGTTTGGGCTCCAAAATCACTGCAGATGGTGACTGCAGCCATGAAATTAAAAGACACTTACTCCTTGGAAGAAAAGTTATGACCAACCTAGATAGCATATTCAAAAGCAGAGACATTACTTTGCCAACTAAGGTCCGTCTAATCAAGGCTATGGTTTTTCCAGTGGTCATGTATGGATGTGAGAGTTGGACTGTGAAGAAGGCTGAGTGCCAAAGAATTGATGCTTTTGAACTGTGGTGTTGGAGAAGACTCTTGAGAGTCCCTTGGACTGCAAGGAGATCCAACCAGTCCATTCTGAAGGAGATTAGCTCTGGGATTTCTTTGGAAGGAATGATGCTGAAGCTGAAACTCCAGTACTTTGGCTACCTCATGCAAAGAGTTGACTCATTAGAAAAGACTCTGATGCTGGGAGGGATTGGGGGCAGGAGGAGAAGGGGACAACAGAGGATGAGATGGTTGGATGACATCACTGACTCGATGCACGTATGTCTGAGTGAACTCCTGGAGTTGGTGATGGACAGGGAGTCCTGGCGTGCTGAGATTCATGGAGTCGCAAAGAGTCGGACATGACTGAATGACTGAACTGAACTGAATACTCCATTGTGTATATGTACCACAGCTTTCTTATTCATTCGTCTGCTGATGGACATCTATGTTGCTTCCATGTCCTGGCTATTATAAACAGTGCTGTGATGAACAATGGGGTACACGTGTCTCTTTCAATTCTGGTTTCCTCGATGTGTATGCCCAACAGTGGGATTGCTGGGTCATAAGGCAATTCTATTTCCAGTTTTTTAAGGAATCTCCACACTGTTCTCCATAGTGGCTGTACTAGTTTGCACTGTAATCTTGAACATTTAAAAAAAAAAAAAAACTCTCAAGATTTTTCATTTGTTTTCATTCTGTAACTTTTCACAGCATTTATGTATTTGACCATTGTGTGTGTGTGTCTGCTCCATCACGTCTGATTCTTTGCGATCCCACAGACTGTAGCCCACCAGGCTCCTCTGTCCATGGAATTTTCTAGGCAAGATATACCAGAGTGGGTTGCAATCTCCTACTCCAGAGGAGGTTAACCAAGAGATCAAATTCCAGTCTCTTGAGTCTCCTGCATTGCCAGGCGAATTCTTTACCAACACCACCACCTGGAATCTGACCAATGTAACAGATGTTTTGAGAATGGACTATATGCCAGGCTTTGTTCTGGGCTCAATGAATTCACGCATGAAGAAAACAAAGCCCCCAGAGCTTCTTTCCATGTTGGGAGATGGACAATATAGTCAAAGCCTTGGTTTTCCCAGTAGTCATGTATGGATGTGAGAGTTGGACTTTAAAGAAAGCTGAGTGCTGAAGAATTGATGCTTTTGAATTGTGGTGTTGGAGAAGATTCTTGAGAGTCCCTTAGACTGCAAGGAGATCCCACCAATCAATCCTAAAGGAAATCAGTCCTGAATATTCATTGGAAGAACTGATTCTGAGCTGAAAGTCCAATACTTTGGCCACCTAATGTGCAGAAGTAACTCATTGGAAAAGACCCTGATGATGGGAAAGATTGAAGGCAGCAGGAGAAGGGGACGACAGAAGGTGAGATGGTTGGGTGGCATCACTGACTCGATGGACATGAGTTTGAGCAAGCTCTGGGAGCTGGTGATGGACAGGGAAGCCTGGCATGCTGCAGCCCACAGGGTCAAAAAGAGTCAGACATGAATGAGCAACTGAACTAAACTGAACCACATGGTATTGTACTAGAAATCTTAAGACTGCACATAATTATCACTGGACAGATCCTGGCATAGACAAGCAGAGTTTGTGGGAAGTTTCTATTAAACCCCTCAGGCATCAACCTAGGATACACAGCAATACCTTTCTGCCAATGAAACCCTCATTTCTTTGTTTCTACTTCAGCAAATTTGGGGCAGTAGCAAGAGTTACACTCGAGTCTCCCTGATAAACAAGTCACTTGATCTCTCTAAGTCCCACTTTCCTCTCTTTCAAAATGTGCTTCAGAAACAAGAGTCACTAAACTCAAGGATGCTGTGATAACCTAAAGAAGTGTATGAACACACTCCATAAATGGAAACAGGACTGGGATTTATTGTAACTTGCTATTGCTGACTGTTGCATATCTTCTCATCAAACCAAGAGTAGGACCACATTCATAGTGAGGATCACAATATGCAAAGCACGTGACCACAAGGAGTTGAAAGACTGTCTCCACTGTAACCCTTCCTGACAGCTACAGGCACATACAAGTTTCCTGCTCACTCATAGCTTAACTGGGTGTGAAACATGAAAGGCAGAAATTACTGTTTCATGAACATTCATCATTATTTCACGTTTTTTCCCTTTGCTGAGTTTAGAAGTTAATACCATCTACTGCTTTTTTGTTTTCATGAGAAAAAATCAGCCATTTTGAGATAGATTCCCAGCCTTACACATGCACACACATTTTACTATTCCTCTGTTTCACTGTTGATGGTCCTTACAAACTGTTCTGCTTAGTTTTTATGCCTAGATTTTATATTCATTTTGCTTCTTTCTGAGAATAGCACCATTCTGTAGTGCAACAATATCAACCGAGTTCTAGAAAAGGCACCTAAATCCATTCTTTTATTTAGCACGTTCAATTCAGTTCAGTCACTCAGTCATGTCCAACTCTTTGTGATGCCAAGGACTGCAGCATGCCAGGCTTTCCTGTCCATCACCAGCTCCTGAAGCCTACTCAAATTAATGTCCATCACATCGGTGATGCCATGCAACCATCTCATCTTCTGTCATCCCCTTCTGCTCCCTCCATCAATCTTTCCCGGCATCAGGGTCTTTTCCAATGAGTCGGTCCTTTGCATCAGGTGGCCAAAGGATTGGAGCTTCACCATCAGTCCTTCCAATGAATATTCAGTGATCACTCACCTAGAGCCAGACATCCTGGAATCTGAAGTCAAGTGGGCCTTAGAAAGCATCACTATGAACAAAGCTAGCGGAAGTGATGGAATTCCAGTTGAGCTTTTTCAAATCCTGGAAGATGATGCTGTGAAAGTGCTGCACTCAATATGCCAGCACATTTGGAAAACTCAGCAGTGGCCACAGGACTGGAAAAGGTCAGTTTTCATTCCAATCCCAAAGAAAGGCAATGCCAAAGAATGCTCAAATGCCACACAATTGAACTCATCTCACACACTAGTAAAGTAATGCTCAAAATTCTCCAAGCCAGGCTTCAGCAATACGTGAACCGTGAACTTCCTGATAGTCAAACTGGTTTTAGAAAAGGCAGAGGAATTGCCAACATCCACTAGATCAACAAAAAAGCAAGAGAGTTCCAGAAAAACATCTATTTCTGCTTTATTGACTATGCCAAAGCCTTTGACTGTGTGGATCACAATCAACTGTGGAAAATTCTGAAAGAGATGGGAATACCAGACCACCTGACCTGCCTCTTGAGAAATTTGTATGCAAGTCAGGAAGCAACAATTAGAACTGGACATGGAACAACAGACTGGTTCCAAAAAGGGAAAGGAGGACGTCAAGGCTATGTATTGTCACCCTGCTTATTTAACTTATATGCAGAGTGCATCATGAGAAAGGCTGGGCTGGAAGAAGCACAATCCAGAATCAAAATTGCCAGGAGAAATATTAATAACCTCAGATAAGCATATGACACCACCCTTATGGCAGAAAGTGAAGAGGAGCTAAAAAAACCTCTTGATGAAAGTGAAAGGGGACAGTGAAAAAGTTGGCTTAAAGCTCAACATTCAGAAAATGAAGATCACGGCATCTGGTCCCATCACTTCATGGGAAATAGATGGGGAAACAGTGGAAACAGTGTCAGACTTTATTTGTTTGGGCTCCAAAATCACTGCAGATGGTGATTGCAGCCATGAAATTAAAAGACGCTTACTCCTTTGAAGGAAAGTTATGACCAACCTAGATGGCATATTGAAAAGCAGAGACATTACTTTGCCAACAGAGGTCCCTCCAGTCAAGGCTATGGTTTTTCCAGTGGTCATGTATGGATGTGAGAGTTGGACTGTGAAGAAAGCTGAGTACCGAAGAATTGATGTTTTTGAACTGTGGTGTTGGAGAAGACTCTTGAGAGTCCCTTGGACTGCAAGGAGATCCAACCAGTCCATTCTAAAGGAGATCAGTCCTGGGTGTTCTTTGGAAGGAATGATGCTAAAGCTGAAACGCCAATACTTTGGCCACCTCATGTGAAGAGTTGACTCACTGGAAAAGACTCTGATGCTGGGAGGCATTGGGAACAGGAGGAGAAGGGGACAACAGAGGATGAGATGGCTGGATGGCATCGCCGACTCGATGGACATGAGTTTGAGTGAACTCTGGGGGTTGGTGATGGACAGGGAGGCCTTGTGTGCTGTGGTTCGTGCGGTTGCAAAGATTTGTACATGACTGAGTGACTGAACTAAACTAGGATGGACTGATTGGATCTCCATGTAATCCAAGGGACTCTCAAGAGTCTTCTCCAACACCACAGTTCAAAAGCATCAATTCTTCACTCAGCTTTCTTTATAGTCCAGCTCTAACATCCATACATGACTACCGCAAAAACCATAGCTTTGACTATACAAACCTTTGTTAGTAAAGTAACGTCTCTGTGTTTTAATATGCTGTCTAGGTTGGTCATAACTTTTCCTCTAAGGAGCAAGCATCTTTTAATTTCATGGCTGTAGTCACCATCTGCTGTGTTCTGGAAGCCCAAAAAATTAAGTCTCTCACTGTTTCATTACCTCCAGCATAGTTTGGCCTTAGGTCAAGCAACAGGGAGAGAACACAGCCCCGCCTATCAACAGAAAATTGAATTAAAGATTTACTGAACATGGCCCCGCCCATCAGAACAAGACCCAGTTTCCCCTCAGTCAGTCTCTCCCATCAGGAAGCTTCTATAATCCTCTCATCCTTATCCATCAGAGGGCAGACAGAATGAAAACTACAATCACAGAAAACTAACCAAACTGATCACGTGGATCACAGACTTATCTAGCTCAATGAAACTATAAGCTATACCATGTAGGGCCACCCAAGATGGACAAGTCATGACAAAGAGTTCTGACAAAACGTGGTCCACTGGAAAAGGGAATGGCAAACCACTTCAGTATTCTTCCCTTGAGAATCCCTGAACAGTATGAAAAGGCAAAAAGGTATGACACTGAAAGATAAACTCCCCAGGTCGGTAAATGCCGAATATGCTACTGGAAAAGAGTGGAGAAATAACTCCAGCAAGAAAGAAGAGACAGAGCCAAAGCAAAATCAACACCCAGTTGTGGATGTGATGGGTGATGGAAGCAAAGTCTGATGCTGTAAAGAGCTCTGTAAAGAGCATAGGAACCTGGAATGTTAGGTGTATAAATCAGGGCAAATTGGAAGTGGTCAAACTGGAGATGGCAAGAGTGTACATCGACATTTTAGGAATCAGTGAACTATCATGGACTGGAATGGGTGAATTTAACTCAGATGACTATTATATCTACTACTGTGGGCAAGAATCCCTTAGAAGAATTGGAGTAGCCATCATAGTTAACAAAAGAGTCCAAAATGCAGTACTTGGATGCAATCTCAAAAATGAAAGAATGATCTCTGTTAGTTTCCAAGGCAAACCATTCAATATCACAGTAATTCAAGTCTATGCCCTGACCAGTAATGCTGAAGAAGCTTAAGTTGAACGGTTCTATGAAGACCTACAAAACCTTCTAGAACTAACACCCCAAAAAGATGTCCTCTTCATTATTTGGGACTGGAATGCAAAAGTAGGAAGTTAAGAGCTACCTCGATTAACAGGCAAATTTGGCCTTGGAGTACAAAATGAAGCAGGTCAAAGTCTAACAGAGTTTTGTGAAGAGAACACACTGGTCACAGCAAACACCCTCTTTCAACAACACAAGAGAAAACTCTACACGTGGACATCACCAGACAGTCATACCAAAATCAGATTGATTAGCACAGTTAGGGCATAAGAAACAGGCTGTCTCTCTCCCCAAGTCTGACAGGAGAACTTCAAGTATGCTGTTAACTCTGCAAATGGGAAAAATATTTCAGATGATTTGCAATAAAATCCAAGTCAGGCTAATTTCCCAGCCACCATTTTCTGATTCTGTTAAAGGGAAAAGCCTGACTTGAGTATATACTACAATTCCTCCCTCTGACAGGAAGGTGTTCTTATTCACATTATTTTCCTCTAAGAATGTCACCAATTCTCACTGAACAGCAGTCATACAAACTAAAGGCAAACTAGGAAATGGCAATGCAAGTTTGATAACATCCATCCATAAGCACAGCAAGGGGCCTTCAGTGATGGTGGAGACTTACAGTAGAAACTCTGTAGTGGTTATGTGGGCTTGATGTGAGACCCTGCAGAGGAGGGCTGGACTCCAGTCAAACAGCAGGAGCCCTTCCTTCCTTTTTTTTCCATGTGGAATTGCCCCTCCTCTCATGGCCTGTCAATATCCTGCCCATCTTCTGGGCTCAGCCCAAATGCAGTCTCCCATGAAACCATCCTGGACTCATCTCTTCCTGCTGGGTTCCTAAGGCTTTGTTTATATCTCTCATCTCTCATGAAGAACCATCTTATTCTGCTCTATCATTTGTACACATGCATATGACTTCTCTCAACTCCTGGGGGCTAAGATCTGTGCACCAAACTCTGAGCTGGACCCTGACACTAATTATCTCTATTCCTCACAACTACAACCCAGCTACACAGGAAGTACTGGCCCCATTTCACAGATATGGAAACTGAGACTAAGTGAGATCACATCACTGGTCTGAGGATGGTCAGCTGTTAAACAGAAGAGCTGGAATCTGAGCAAGCTCATGGCGGTTCAGAGTCTTTTGCTCTTTCACATCAGGTTGCCCAGCTGGTGACTGAAGAGCATATTTGAAATGAAGACAACACTAAAATAACTCAAGTCTTGAAGGTCTCTATATCTAGACATAGAAGGATCAATCAACTTGTTATCTTATGATTATCAAGGCAATCTGAAAAGAAAATGTTGAATGTGGCAGGAACATGGTAAATATGAGATTAAGTTACAAGTGTACAGGCACCCAAGAGGGGTTTTTAAAGTCAAATGATCTTGTAGAAAAATATTAAACTCGAATTTATCAATGTGATACCTTTAAATATGTACTGCTTAAAAGTTTTTAAAAGTCTTAAAGTGGTTAAAGATAACACACAGACAAATTTTATATACTATATTGCTTGTATTATGATAACAGGATATTTCTATTGTTGATTTATATAATGTACTATGTGGACCCTTCTTCCCTCATAGCTCAATCAGTAAAGAATCTGTCTGCAGTGCAAGAGACCTGGGTTCGTTCTCTAGGTTGGGAAGATTCCCTGGAGAAGGAAATGGCAACCCACTCCAGTATCCTTGCCTGGAAAATCCAAAGGTCAGAGGACCCTGGTGGGCTGCAGTCCATGAGGCTGCAAAGAGTCGGGCATGACTGAGCGACTAACATGTGCACAGCACCTGCAGAAATATCAACTCAAATTATGGAAGTTAAATACTCATACCTTCTGTCTTACATGTCACATTTTATAGCTGGGATTTTACCAAAACCTGGCATGCACTTACTATTAAGAGTTAATTTATTTTCAAAATTATTCTAACATTTATAGAGTGTTTGTTACTTCCCTAGCAACCAGGTACTTTAAAATCACAACTGCATTTCATCCTCGAAACAACCTCAGGAGATTGCTAATAGTATCATCTTCATTTTATAGATGAAGGAACAGGCTTATAAGATTCAGACAATAAGCCAAAACCACACACCTAATAACCAGAGAAACTGAGATCAATCCCTGAGCCTTCTGACTCCTGGACCTTGGAGTTGATGTCACCAGCCTGAATGTTGCCAAATATGATTACTTTAAAACTCACTATTTTATTATAGAAATGAACTTAAAAGTTTATTTCAGTTATATTTAGCATAATATATCTGGCTGTTATTAACATATGGAATATAAGAAATGTTGCTTTTTTTTCCCTCCAGGATATGGGCAGTGGGGAGGGGAGGGAGAATAGTAAGGATAAATCTTTAGTTTTTTCATGTCTGGATGTAGAGAAAGGATCTATAATAGGAACAATGACTACCACTCACTGAACACCTAGCATTTTTGCCTTTCACAGACATGTGTTGCAGCCTTTACAATAATCTCACCACTCCCCCATTTAATAAAAAAGGAAACTGAGACAAACACCTGGAGTTACTACCTAGGACTGTAGGATCATAACTCATTAAGTGGTTCCCAGGTGTTATAAAGACCTTGCTGAAACCTAGCTAATAAGAGTCACAGATGACATTTCAGAGCAGCAGTAAAACTGCCTGGAAACCTTCTGACCCAGTGTCCTCACTTTGGTGCAGAAACTGCAGAGGCTCAGGTAAAAGGATGAGTCCAAAGTGAAAGCAGGCAATTGACAAAGCGGGGCCAGGACTCCCCTCTGTGCTGCTTCTCCTCCCTGGGCCTCCCTTCCTACCAAGGAGTGAATGGGCACAGGGCACCTGACTCCATGTCCCAACCACACAGCAGAAGAGGAACAGTCCATGTTTATAGACATCATGTCACGTACAGAAGAATTGCTGTGCAGCCCAGTCCAGCAGAGCACCTTCCCACCAGAGTCTGTGCCGCACAGATGCCCAGGGTTGGTGAAGCCCCAGAATACTGCATGCATTACTGGTCCAGTCACCCCACATGGCTGCAGCAAAGCATCAGCCTCCGGGGAAAATGCAGAAAGGCAACCACTGTCCCACACCTGCTCTTCTCCAGAGACACCCAAGTGTGGGGAGAAAGAAGGGCTGAGTTTTACCAGAAAGGAAAAGTCGCAAAAGAGACAGCCATACCCTGGCCTGGGTCTCTGGGGTCTGATCATCAGAAGTTGGACGTGATTAAAGTAAGGAAGAAATGCCTGAGATCTGTTTACTCCACACACCACCTTCCACCTTTATCCATCACCTGCTTTTTAAAAAGTTCTTAAAAACTTCCTCAACTGACAGGCAGCACAGCACCATGGACAAGCATGGAGTCTAGAGTTGTGCAGAAATGGACTGAACTTTATCTACAAATGTTAAAGTGAGCTGTTTCATCCTCCAAGCCTCAGTTTTATCAATAATAAAATAAAGATGAGAACATCAAGGACACTCATAAAGAATTGATAATGAAGACACCTTTTCATGTGGGTGCATGCACCTATGTAAGAGACAGAAATTATTTTCACGTGGACTCTGCATAAACAGGAGCTATTGTCTCTGGTTTTACATTTGCTTCCCCTTATTTTCTTATGCAGTATAAACACCATTTAGTAAAAATCTAGCTCATCCCTGACAACTTGACATAATTTCTGAAAAAGCACAATCTCCCATCAACAATAACCCTGGAGAAAGAAATCAGACCATTAAACATGCAATTCTGTTTGTCTACATCATTATAAAATATTACTCACCTGATACAATCTATGATGTTCAATCCATTGTTCAAGCAAAATTACTATTTCCTCAGAAAGTGGTCTAGATGCTTTAACACCATGCCTTTGAGAGTCCATCCTAGCCTTTTACTCACAGTACAAAACAACAGTCAGATGTCCAGACTGCACTGAACAGACTCAGGGAAAGCCCTTTAATATAGATTTTTATAACCCAAGAAAGTAACATACTATTTATCAGTATTTACATTTTTTTTTGTTTTTTGCCAAGTTTTACTCTTCTATCAGGTAAATCCTTATCTCTCCTTGCTATTTTCTGGAACTCTGTGTTCAGTTGGGTATAGCCTCCTTAAGTGAACAATGCAAAAAAAAAAAAAAAAAAATAGAGGAAAACAATAGAATGGGAAAGTCAAAGGATCTCTTCAAGAAAAATTAAAGACATCAAGGCAACATTTCATACAAGGATGGGCACAATAAAGGACAGAAACAGTTAATGACCTAATAGAAGCAGAAGAGATTAAGAAGAGGTGGCAAGAATATGCAGAACTATACAAAAAAGGCCTTAATGACCTGGATAATCACGATGGTGTGATCAGCTAGAGTCAGACATCCTGGAGTGTGAAGTCAAGTGGGCCTTAGGAAGCTTTAATATGAACAAAGCTAGTAGAGGAGATGGAATTCCAGCTAAACTATTTAAAACCCTAAAAGATGATGCTATTAAAGTGCTGCAGTCAATATGTCAGCAAATTTGGAAAACTCAGCAGTGGCTACAAGACTGTAAAACATAACTTTTCATTTTAATCCCAAAGAAGGACAACGCCAAAGAATTTTCAAACTATCATACAACTGTGCTCATTTCACATGCAAGCAAGGTGATGCTCAAAATCTTTCAAGCTCGGCTTCAGGAATACATGAACCGAGAACTTCCACTTACAAGCTGGATTTAGAAAAGACAAAAGAACCAGAGATCAAATTGCCTACATTTGCTGGATCATAGAGAGAGCAAGGGAATTCCAGAAAAACATCTACTTCTTCATTGACTATGTTAAAAGCTTTTGACTGTGTGGATCACAACAAACTGTGGAAAATTCTTAAAGAGATGAGAATACCAGATGGGAATACTGCCTCCTGATAAATCTGTATGCAAGCCAAGAAGCAACAGTTAGAACAAGACATGGAACAATGGTCTGTTCAAAATTGGGAAAGGAGTATGTCAGGGCTGTATATTGTTGCCCTGCTTATTTAATTTATATGCAAAGTACATCATGCAAAATGCTGGGCTGGATGAAGCACAAGTTAGTATCAAGATTTTCAGCAGAAACCTCAGATATGCAGATGATACCATGCTAATGGCAGAAAGCAAAGAGAAACTAAAGAGCCTCTTGATGAGGGTGAAAGAGGAGAGTGAAAAAGCTGGCTTAAAACTCAACATTGCAAAAAATAAGATCATGGCATCCATTTCCATCACTTCATGGCAAATAGAAGGGGAAAAAGTGGAAACAGTGACAGACTGCATTTTCTTAGGCTCCAAAATCACTGCAGATGGTAATTGAAGCCATGAAATTAAAAGACGCTTGCTCCTTGGAAGAAAAGCTATGAAAAACATAGAATATTAAAAAGCAGAGACATCACTTTGTCAACAAAGGTCCATACAGTCAAAGCTATGGTTTTTCCAGTAGTCATGTATGGATATAGGAGTTGGACCATAAAGAAGGCTGAGCATGGAAGAATTGATCCTTTTGAACTCTGGTGCTGGAGAAGACTCTTGAGAGTCTCTTGGACTGCAAGGAGATCCAACCAGTCCATCCTAAAGGGAATTAACACTGAATATTCATTGGAAGGACTGATGCTAAAGCTCCAATATTTTGGCCATCTGATGCAAAGAGCCAACTCATTGGAAAAGACCCTGATGCTGGGAAACACTGAGGGCAAGAGGAGAAAGGGGCAACCAACAGAGGATGAGATGGTTGGATGGCATCACCTATTCAATGGACATGAATCTGAGCAAACTCTGAGATATAGGGAATTTGGAGGACAAGGAAGCCTGGAGTGCTGTAATCCATGGGATCGCAAAGGGTCAGACACAGCTTAGCAACTGAACAACAACATCAGGTAAATTCAGTTCTCATCATTTATTTGCTGATTTCATCTAAATCCCAATCTAGAGTTAAATATTCATGCTGCCATTTTCTATAAAATACCATGCCATTTCTGAAAACATCTCTCCCCCAGTGAAACAATGTAGTATTAAGAAGAAATTTTTAATTATTCCATTTTCTTTAAATAATAAACTACAAGTGAAAAGTGAAGTGGAGAGAGAAACCTACAAACTGAAAGTGACTAAGGAGGCATCAACCAAGTGCAATGGACCAACCTCATATGGAGTCTGATTTCAACAATGGTGAAGGGGATTTCTCAGTGAGATGATTCATAATATGTAAGCACAGACTACAAGTTTGATGATATTCAGGAATTTGGGTTATTTTTAGGTTCAATAATGTAGTGATTTTTATTTTTTTCCTCAAAGGTTTCCCTATCGTTTAGAGAAAACTAATGGAATGCTTACAGAGGAACTGATCTGAGGTCTAGGATCTGCTCCACAATACTCTGGGGTGGGGGTGGGTCTGGCAGAGGGCAGGTGGCAGGGAGACTGGCCACCAGATGCTCCTGGCTGAAGCTGGGTACATGAGGGTTCATTACACTGTGCTCTCTATTTTTACAAATTTTGTAATTGTCTATTAAAAAAAGAAGTTAAAAGGGACTGAAACTTCACAAAATGACACAATCACTCTCCAACCCCACAAAAAAGGCATTCTGTAAGTGTCGTTATCTCATTAGAATTACCACAGCAGCGTATGTGCCTACATGTCTACCTGGAACACCAGATTAAAATAGTAAGCCACAATCAAAAGATTTTTCAAATTAAACAGTAAAATTTTCCACAAACCTTATAGTTTAAACTAACAGTATCACTGTTTAAAATTCGAGTACGTGCAACTCAAAAGTCTTTACTCACCTCTTCCAAAGAACAAGCCCTTATTACTTCTTCATATCGTTCTTTTTCATATTTCTTCCCAAATAAAATGTTACTCCTCACAGTTCCTGAGAACACCCAGGGCTGCTGAGAAACATACGCGATCCTCCCGTGCACGTTGAGCTTCCCCTGGCTTGGGGGCAGCTCCCCCAGCACAGCGCTTAACAGTGACGACTGGAACAGATGGCAACACACACACGTGAACAGGGTGCACTCAGGACAGGACATGACCCACAGCACAGCAGACCCCACCCTGGTGCTAGATAAAAGATAGAACCCTTTTGTTCAGAACAGGATAAACTATAGCTCTGGCAGATGGAATAAAAAATAAAAATGAAAGAAAAAAAAACAGGAAAATAGCATTATTGGTCAATGTAAACTAATGCTTGATAAGGAATATTAATAGTATAAACAATCTACTCTGCCTGAGTTTCCCCCAAATGAAGTTCTACTAAGGAAAGACTGCAAGGAGATCCAACCAGTCCATTCTAAAGGAGATCAGCCCTGGGTGTTCTTTGGAAGGACTGATGCTGAAGCTGAAACTCCAGTACTTTGGCCACCTCATGCGAAGAGTTGACACATTGGAAAAGACTCTGATGCTGGGAGGGATTGGGGGCAGGAGGAAAAGGAGACGACAGAGGATGAGATGCTGGATGGCATCACTGACTCGATGGACGTGAGTTTGAGTGAACTCCAGGAGATGGTGATGGATAGGGAGGCCTGGCATGCTGCGATTCATGGGGTTGCAAAGAGTCGGACACGACTGAGCGACTGAATTGAACTGAACTGAAGAATGTTTAACATCCTTCACCAGCTGAGCAGCCCGGCAGGATTTGTAGTTCATGTATCTGATGTTTAGTGTTTTGGTTCCTGTATCTGGGCATCCTTTATTTGACAAACACTTGTTCTGAAAAAGCTATGGGTGAATAATATATCCAAAGATGATTATTTAAGAGAATTCTAAAGTGAGTCATGCATTCAGAGTAAAAGTCCACCACAAGGGAAATCATCACCCTCTCGTGTATACATCGTGCACTTAGATTTCTGCATTGTGTTCAGTTCAGTTCAGTTCAGTCGCTCAGTCATGTCCGACTCTTTGTGACCCCATGAACTGTAGCACTCCAGGCCTCCCTGTCCATCACCAACTCCTGGAGTTTACCTAAACTCATGTCCATTGAGTCGGTGATGCCATCCAACCATCTCATCCTCTGTCATCCCCTTCTCCTCCTGCCCTCAATCTTTCCCAGCATCAGAGTTTTTTCAAATGAGTCAGTTTTTCACATCAGGTGGCCAAAGATCAGCTTCAACATCAGTCCTCCCAATGAACACCCAGGACTGATCTCCTTTAGGATGGACTGGTTGGATCTTCTTGCAGTCTAGGGGACTTTCAAGAGTCTTCTCCAACACCACAGTTCAAAAGCATCAATTCTTCGGTGCTCAGCTTTCTTTATAGTCCAACTCTCACATCCATACATGACTACTGGAAAAACCATAGCCTTGACTAGATGGATCTTTATTGACAATGTCTCTGCTTTTTAATATACTGTCTAGGTTGGTCATAACTTTCCTTCCAAGGAGTAAGCCTCTTTTAATTTCATGGCTGCAATCACCATCTGCAGTGATTTTGGAGCCCAAAAAAATAAAGTCAGCCACTGTTTCCCCATCTATTTGATGGGACCAGATGCCATAATCTTAGTTTTCTGACTAAGTGCCCATGCACACATCCTTCAAATCTTGTTTTAATTAATTTATGTATTTATTTGTTTTGGGCTGTTCTAGCTCTTCATTGCTTCTTGGGCTTTTCTCTAGTTGTGGTAACTAGGGAATACTCTCTAGCTGTGGTGAGCAGGCTTCTCACTGCAGGGGCTTCTCTTGTTGTGGAGCATGGGCTCTAGAGCCCATGCTCATTAGTTAATGGCACACAGGCTAGGTTGCCCCACGGCATGTAGGATCTTCCCAGACTAGGGATTAAACTTGTGTCTCCTGCCTTGGTAGGTGAACTCTTTACCACCGAGCCACAGGGAAGTGCATCCTTTAAATCTCGTTTCCCATACAGATGTGGGGTATCTGTGCTCACGCTGAGAACCACCAGAGTTCTCACCACATGGCTGAAATAATCTGCCTGTGTATCTGTCTCACCTGAGAACCTGCTTGCCTCTAGACAGCAGAGACACTGGGATCTTGCTCATGTCTGTGTCTTCAGCTCCAGCCTGTGGCTGCACATTCACTACACGAACACTGACACGACCGAGTCGTCACATGAGGAAATGCTCAGAGCTTCCAGGAAAAGACTGCACCACCTCCAGACTTCCTGGAGGGACCACTGTGACAAAAAGTCCCCACTGCCTCATTCTGTCCGGAACAGCTGTCACATAAATAATCTCCTTCACTGAGGCGTCCATATTCCCCACAAGCTGTTCTCAACTGTGCCTTGTGAAGCACCAAGAAAGAAAACACAGTGTGT
This sequence comes from Bubalus kerabau, assembly GCF_029407905.1. Lineage (NCBI taxonomy): Eukaryota > Metazoa > Chordata > Mammalia > Artiodactyla > Bovidae > Bubalus > Bubalus kerabau. The sequence goes on from NC_073635.1 coordinate 75,030,861, forward strand.
GTTTCTCCACATTCATTTGACACGAAACCTTCCTGAAAAACTAATGTTCCATGGAACATACCTAGAGAAACACTGTTCTAGACACACCCAATTCAAACTGTGTCACACTTGTCTCTGGGCTCTACTCTGAGAATTTAACAGGGGCTGCGGCAAAGCATCAACCTTTTGTGATGACAAAAGGCATCACAACTTACCTTTCCTGCTCCCACAGGTCCGACCACAGCTAACAGTTCACCGGGTCTGACGGTAAAGGAAAGGCCTTGGAGGGTTGGGGTTTCTGATGCCTGCAAATTAAAGTTTATAAAAATGTATCCATTTCAATAAAATAACACGCATTACTTCAGGGAGTGAAGAAAAATAACATAACAGTCACTGATATGCTAATGTAGCCCACATTTTTCTCCTTCCTGTTTCAAGATACTCTGTCCTTGAGGCCTTTTCTTTCAATTGTATCTCTGTAGGGGTTGAAGCAGTTTTAGTTGTCTTTAGGAAGATGCCTTCTTTTACCAGATTCCCTTAAAGACAGAGCTCTGAACACCCAGAGAATTTTATAAGTAAAAATGACAAGGGAACTGATTGAAATACAAACTGAATGATGCACACTAGCTTGCTAAAATAATGTACTTAATAGAATATTCAGTATGGGGGATTTTTAATCATAAGTTTTAATCATGACCCTTAGTTTTAACTATCTCATTAATCTCCACAAGGTTGCAGCATAAGTATCTGGCATGCCTGGCCCTTTAATAAATAATTTGAAATCACTAATCTCTCCATTTTCATTTGATCAGGAATAAGCCTCAGTAATGCAAAGCAAGCAAAGGGGCACTTATATGATAAAGTCACTCCTGGTAAATTAAGGCTTATACATAATGGTCAAAGCTCTAATTTAATACCAATAACAAAAAATGGGGAATGAAGAAGTTAATTATGACATCATGGATTAAGTTTATATGTGTTACATGCATTACCTGTCCTGGCTAAACAGGGGCAATAAATTACTTCTACTATAAGAAAAATGAAAAGAAGAAAAATGAAGGTACATGTGACAGCACATGTGACGCAACGTGAAAGAGGAGAAACTACTCATCATGCCAATGACATGTCACATTCCTGACAGACTTAAGGGTATGTGTGTCTTTAGATATAAGACAATTAAGAAAATTCTTAACAACTGCTAATGCTTAAAAAAAAAAAAATAGTGGTTACACTAGATTAGTAAAAGGCCCAAACAACTAAAAGCACAGAATTTGGATTAAAAGTCTGGATAATCTTCAAAATGAAAAATTTCTCTGGAAAGAACTTAACTAATTATAGACATCTAAAAAAAATTACAGTTATTTTTCATCACCAAAAAACTAACCCAAAATTTTATTAATATAGGAATTATAAATCTATCCAGATTTTAAAATATGAGAAATATTTTTTAAGCTTCTCCACTCCTTCTTGTATGACATTTAGGGTTCCTATTTTACTACTTTTCACTCAGGTATGACAGCAAAACAATGAACCACATACCATCACCATCCCTGTCCCCTCCTCTCATAGTTTGTCAGGACAGGACAGAGTGGCCCTCCCTGTTCAGGCTTCAGGCAGGCACTGCTCTGCCATGACCAGAAATGAGCAGCACTCAACAGCTCAGAGGTACTGGGTCCCCTCCCCTCCTGGTTACCCAGGTTCAGGTGACACTGACTCAAAAAGGATCATCAGCTGAGCCCTCACTCTGTGAAGACACAGTTGGAAACCCCTGTCCCATGAGATCTGGAGGCTCACACAGAACCGTTTATATTAGAGCTTAAAGACTGAGACCAAGTCCCACCATTTCATGAATGGAACCTGGGTCCCTGAGACATGTCCCTACCTGCCAACCTGGCTGTCTAGGGGAGCAGGTTATAGAGCTCATGTCTACCTCCTGCCTCCCAACCCAGCAGGGGCTTTATTCAGACTCAACGTCTCTCCAAAACCCCCAATATATGTGCCCCTCCCCTTTCAAGAGCTCTCTCACCCATGACCTAACCTGACAACCCTAATTACTCATGACACAGTCCTCCATAAGCAATTCCAGAACAACGGTATATGGTGTTCTGGACTACCCAGATGGCTCAAGTGGTAAAGAATCTGCCTGCCAATGCAGGAGACTCAGGCAGGAAATGCAGGTCCAGAAGATCCCCTGGAGGAGGAAATGACAACCTACTCCATTCTTGCCTGGATAATCCCATGGACTGGGGAGTCTGGAAGGCTACAGTCTATGGAGTTGCAAAGAGTTGGACAAGACTTAGCAACTGAATATATGCACACACACTACAGTGCAAAATGCACAAAAGTCTGAGAACATGTTATTAAGTTCTTAAAGGAACAAAATCACTCATTCTGAAATGCTCAATAGTTTGATACAAAAGAAATTTAGTAATCGGTCATTCAAACCATGTGTTATATTTGGCAAAACTAATACAATTATGTAAAGTTTAAAAATAAAATTAAATTAAAAAAAAAAAAAAACACAAACCATGTGTTAGTGTTCACAGAGACTGCTGCTGCTGCTGCTAAGTCGTTTCAGTTGTGTCTGACTCTATGCGACCCCATGGATGGCAGCCCACCAGGCTCCCCAGTCCCCGGGATTCTCCAGGCAAGAACACTGGAGTGGGTTGCCATTTCCTTCTCCAATGCATGAAAGTGAAAAGTGAAACCGAAGTCGCTCAGTCATGTCCGACTCTTAGCGACCCCATGGACTGCAGCCTTCCAGGCTCCTCCTTCCATGGGATTTTCCAGGCAAGAGTACTGGAGTGGGGTGCCATTGCCTTCTCACAGAGACTAGTCTTTACAATGGAATTTTAGTGGTGCTTTCCAGAAATGCTTCAAGTGGATTTTGACAAGAAATTCCAAGCAGGAGTTAAATCTACAGTATTAAGGTAGGAGAAGCTGTCAGGGTAGGTCAGGTGCCTTGTGTGAGTTTCCATGTGCAAAAGGTGAAAGGATGTGGTTTTACGTATTTGGGAACCTCCTACTATTTTGGGCTTTCCTGGTAGCTCAGATGGTAAAGAATCTGCCTGCAGTGCAGGAGACCCCGGGTTCGATCTCTGGGTTGGGAAGATACCCTGGAGATGGGAATGGCAACTCACTCCAGCATTCTTTCCTGCAAAATTCCATGGACAGAGGATCCTGCTGGGCTATAGTTCATGGGGTAAGGAATCGAACAAGACTGAGTGACAAACACTTTCACTTTTCACTGTTTTGTTGGTGGGAACAATAAGTGCTGAGTCAGAAGTAGATGAACACAATGCAGGTGGCAGAACAGAGTCGCAGGCATGAAAAGAAAGGACAAGTCTATAGCACCTGGACATGTGCTCTATGGTCCCCACTCTGACAGCAGCCAGGCTCCTTGGCTCTGCTCCGGATGGAGGCGCCTCCTCTCTGAGTCCCTCCAACCCTGGGGGTGGGAGCAGCTTCCTGCCTTTGCTCATCCCTGGGTTGTCTCAAACACCACCATTTGTCCTTTCTGTCCCCTCTTTTTTTATCATCTATGTAACTAATTCTCTGTAGGAATTCCCTCTCCTGTTGTCTGGGTTCTGTTTTCCCAACTAATTCACACTGATACAGGAGGATGTGCATAGAGGGCCACAGAACCAGGGGTAGGGGGAGCATTCCAGTTTGTTGATAAAGGGCCTGTACCGGGTGTGCAATATTGACAACTTATTGAAAGTAGATCTTGTTGATTTTTATGTTTGCCTGAACATGGTAAATAAACAAAGTGTTGGAAAATTGCCAGTTTTCCCTGTTTCCACACACTGCAACCTTTTAACTAGGAATTACTGATACTCACCATGCCCACCTGCTGTCTCCTCCTGTCCTGGCTGCCACCAAAGTATCCAGAACCATTCAGAAGCTCAGGATGGGGTAGCCCCCACCCTGCTGCTAAGTCGCTTCAGTCGTGTCCGACTCTGTGTGACCCCATAGACGGCAGCCCACTAGGCTCCCCCATCCCTGGGATTCTCCAGGCAAGAATACTGGAGTGGGTTGCCATTTCCTTCTCCAATGCATGAAAGTGAAAAGTGAAAGTGAAGTCACTCAGTCTTGTCCATCTCTTCGCGACCCCATGGACTGCAGCCTACCAGGCTCCTCCATCCATGGGATTTTCCAGGCAAGAGTACTGGAGTAAAGTACTGGAGCAAAGGCAGGGGTGCCATTGCCTTCTCCCGGCCCCCACCCTACCCCACAGCAAAGATCCAAATCACAGCCTCACTCATCATGTAATAGAGATACTCTGTGAACATTAGTATACAAAAACAAATGCATACCTATTCCCCAAAGCATCTGGTTTGTAACAACTAGCTATGTATTTGTTAGTTAACCCATTCCACACTGCAGCATTTTGTCCAATCCTATAAATTCTAACATTACATGTACTTTAAGTTCAAACCGTGCTAACACTTTGAAAGCTTTTTTTGAAAATGAGGTAGAGAGCAACATATCAAATGTCTTAGGCTGATTTTATACTTCATCTCCATTAACTGAAAACTTTATTCCTGATTTTGAGAATTTTTATAACATGCTTCCAGCAAATGAGCAAGTCACATTTGACACCATGGGTAAAAATCTCAAAATCCCCCGTAATCTGTGTCACAGTTGTCTTTTAGCAGTCTTGATCTTGGAATGGAGGATTTGTTACCTTATTCCAAAAAGCAGTGAAATCTTGCAGGTTCACAATCGTTTTACCATCTGATGGCAGCTGAGGGAGGAGTTGTGGTATCTCATCAAGTAATAGAAAATTCTACAGAAAAAGGAAGATATATTGTTAAACTTCAGGAACAAGGTACAGGCAAAAATAATTGCTTTCCTGAAATTTTCAATGAAAACTTTACACAGGGACTTCCCTGGTGGTCTTAAGAATCTGCCTGCCAGGGCAGGGGACACAGGTTTTATTCTGATCCCTGAAGACACCACAAGCTGCAGAGCAACTAAGCCCACACACCAAAACTGCTGAAGGTCAGGAACCTAGAGTCAGCATTCCACAACAAAGAGTAGCCCCACCTAATCGGAACAATGAAGATGCAATGCAGCAAAAGAAAGAGAGAAGAGAGGGAACATTTTGGAACAACTGCCAGTTTTGGCACTGAGAGAATTAAATCTCATCTAACTGGAACCTGGTGACACCAAATAAAAGGAAGTAGTTTACAAAAATCCACCTACAACTTTAAAAAAAGTTGTGTCACCAAACCTTGATTCTTTGGATGCTGACAAAAGACTCTGCCACCTTCTCAACAGCCATGGGGAAGTAGAGGGTACTCGAGAACCGCAGAGCCTCGAACAGCGTCACCACCACAAACACTTGGCTGGCTGTGATCACATTGTCAAGCCGCACGTTGGTGAGGAAGGTGACAAAAATCATGATTTTGCTCACAGCGAAAAATGATGCCAAATTCATTCCCCGAAGGCAAGAACTTCTCAGAATCTTATATAGTTCCCTCCTGGAAAAGAGTGTAGGAAATAGGTTTTAGAAGAAGCATAGACAGTCAAGTCATGAATTCAAGTGCTCTGTGTAAGGGGTCCCTTTCTAGGGAGTGGACACAGATTAAGATAAACCATCCCTCACGTCCTGGAGACACTACACAGTGCACACCCGTGGATCTGCCCCAACACCAGGACCACACACTTAGTCACCACTTCACTCTCTCAACTAATTGGAGCCTGTGTTGTTGTCGTTTGTTGTTCAGTCACTCAGTCACGTCCAACTCGTTGCAACCCCGTGGACTCTATCTCCTGGATCTTGCTCAAACTCATGTCCATTGAGTCGGTGATGCCATCCAACTGTCTCATCCTCTGCCATCCCCTTCTCCTCCTGCCTTCCATTTTTCCCAGCATCATGGTCTTTTCTAATGAGTTGGCTCTTGGCACCAGTGGCCAAAGTATTGGAGCTTCAGCTTCAGCTTCAGCATCAGTCCTTCCAATGAATATTCAGGGTTGATTTCCTTTAGCATTGACTGGTTTGATTTCCTTGCAGTCCAAGGGACTCTCAAGAGTCTTCTCCAGCACCACAGTTCAAAAGAATCAATTTTTCAGCACTTAAGTTTTCTTTATGGTTCAAATCTCACATCCATATGTGACTACTAGAAAAACCATAGCTTTGACTATATGGACCTTTGTTGGTAAAGTAATGTCTCTGTGTTTTTTAATATGCTGTCTAGCTTTGTCATAGCTATTGGAATATTAATGTCACATTCTTAAGCACTTTTGCCTAGAACTTCCCTGGTGGTCCAGTGGCTAAGACTCCATGCTTTAAATGCAGGGGCAGGGGTTCAATCCCTGGAGAGGAAGGAAAATTCCACATGTCTCAAAGTGGGGCCAAAATAAAAAAGATTAAAATTTTTCTTTTAAATTAAAATACACACACACACACACACACACACATTTTGGGTCAATGAGACTAGGGTTTGAACATTCATTCAATAGGTATTCGTAAGCAAAAGTCATGCCAGGCTCCTCCCTGATGACAGAAAGACACAACCTGTCCCGTCCAGGAGCTCATGAACTTGTGAGAGAAGAGAATAAGCAACACCAGAATTGTGACCAAGATATTAGACAGAGGCAGTCAGCACAGCCCCAGTGGGAATACAGAGCAGTGTCATGTATGGAGCAGTGGAGCGAGAGCAAGTCACACATATAGACCCTGAGAAGATGAACTGGAGTCACTCGCCTGGTGGAGGCCAGAGAAGAAGGAAGATGAGAATGTATTCTCAGCAGAGGGAGGGGTCCCCACAAAGGTACAAAGTGAGAGGTGACAGGAAGCAGCCAGAATATTCTAACTAAGCACTCTGGGCTAGAGTATAAACACTCATCAGATATTTAAATTAAAGATGGAAAAATATTCTACAAACATAAAGCAAAACAAAAAGGAACAGTATTTTTATGGCTCTGTTTGGAAAGAATAGTATTGATTCATAAAGTTTGGCCTGATATAGGTACCTCCAACATCTATAATCTCCCCATTTGTACTACATTAATACAAATTATAGTTTTAGCATTAATGTCATCATCTCAAAGACCAACATCTTAGAATCACTGCTTTTGGAGATTTGGTGTATTAAGAAATATTTGGAATTTCAATTCCATATAAGTAAGAAATATATATATATATATATATATATATATATATATATTTTCCTTTAAGAAGATGGTAAATGGAAGAGCAGGTTAAATGACAAATTATTTCATTCTACTTAACCCTACTGCCACATGTGGGGATATGGAATGGATAGTATTAAAGTCCACCTTAATGTAAAAACTTTCTAAGGCATCTTAACCATTCAGTAGAATAGGAAACAAAGTATGAAAATATGCTGTGTACATACAAAAAACTTACTTTCTCATACTGAAAATAAGGTCTTCAAGTGAATCTTCCCAAGCACACATTTTTATTGTTCTGATGCCAGTTATAACTTCACTCATGGTCCTGATCCTGTCGTCTGTGAGAGCTGCAGTCTTACTCCTGAGGGGCAGACGTGAGATGAGCCTTAGTGATCACAGCACAACTTTCCATAGCAATAGTAGCAGCAGTTTTCATAGGCAGAGACCAGGGATCAAATGATTTCGTATGGCACTTCTGTGCTTACATCACAGGGAGGTCCTTCTCAAAGTACAAATGGAGAAAGACTTCAATTAGGAAGCCAACCCTTCAGTCCAATACAAGAAGTAATTTGGAGAATTTGCAGTACCAGCTAACAAAGGCCCGAAATGAGTCAGATATATACCACCTGATCAAGGAGTTCACGGCTGGGTAGTATAGGCAGAAAGGCACCTGAATCTAACAGGAAGACCTTGGCTATGCTGTAATAAAACAGGAGTAAAAGTCCTGGTGAGCAGAAAAGATGGGGCTGTTAGTTCCTCTGGGGAAGGAGAGCAAGAAAAGCTTCAGAGACCTGGTAGCAGTGGAACACAGCCTCAACTGATGAGGAACATCACTCCACAGCAAAGACATGAGAGGAAATTCCAAGTAGAGAAATATACCACACACAGAGGTATGCACACACACACATACAAGAACTCAAAGAGCTTCAAACAGCACAGTATCTTCATCACCTGACAACCTGGTCAGTAACCCACTTCCAACCCTCTAAGACCTCCTTCAAGTCTAACTCATCACCATGAGGCCCTTCATAATCAGCCAGTGTTCTATCACTTAAGCTGATGGGCAGGTTCTACTAATTATAAGGAGATAATTAATTAAGATTAGTCTTCTCCTTGGGGTATTTATACCTAGATGGAAACAGTGAATTAAAAGTAAGATATGAACATCCATACCTGAAAAGGCTCTAACACAAGCATAACAAAAATATGTGCAGTTAGAAAATGGCATATAAGACTATTACTATTTACATTGACATTGAAATTGCTCAGTCGTGTCTGACTCTTTGTGACCCCATGGACTGTAGCCTATCAGGCTCCTCTGTCCATAGGATTTTCCAGGCAAGAGTACTGGAGTGGGTTGCCATTGCCTTCTCAAGGAGATCTTCCTGACCAAGGGATCGAACCCAGGTCTCCTGCATTGTAGGCAGACGCTTTATCATCTGAGCCAATGGTCCAGTGGGTGAGATGCCGTGACCCCAATTCAGGGGGCCCAGGTTCAATCCCTGGTCAGGAAAACTAGATCCTACATGCATGCCTCAATGAAAATCCCACATGCCATAACTAAGACCCTGCTGCTGCTGCTGCTGCTAGGTCGCTTCAGTCATGTCCAACTCTGTGCGACCATATAGACGGCAGCCCACCAGGCTCCCCCGTCCCTGGAATTCTCCAGGCAAGAACACTGGAGTGGGTTGCCATTTCCTTCTCCAATGCATGAAAATGAAAAGTGAAAGTGAAGTCACTCAGTCCTGTCCATCTCTTAGCGAACCCATAGACTGCAGCCTACCAGGCTCCTCCATCCATAGGATTTTTCAGGCAAGAGCACTGGAGTGGGGTGCCATTGCTTTCTCAATTAAGATGTGGGGAAGCCCAAATAAATAAACAATAAATTAAGACTTTTTAAAAAAAAAAGATTATTCAATTCAGTTCGGTCGCTCAGTCGTGTCCAACTCTTTGTGACCCCATGAATCGCAGCACGCCAGGCCTCCCTGTCCATCACCAACTCCTGGAGTTCACTCAAACTCATTCATGTCCATTGAGTCAGTGATGCCACCCAGCCATCTCATCCTCTGTCATCCCCTTCTCCTCCTGCCCCCAATCCCTCCCAGCATCAGAGTCTTTTCCAATGTGTCAACTCTTCGCATGAGGTGGCCAAAGTACTGGAGTTTCAGACTTAGCATCATTCCTTCCAAAGAAATCCCAGGGCTGATCTCCTTTAGAATGGACTGGTTGGATCTCCTTGCAGTCCAAGGGACTCTCAAGAGTCTTCTCCAACACCACAGTTCAAAAGCATCAATTCTTTGGCACTCAGCCTTCTTCACAGTCCAACTCTCACATCCATACATGACCACAGGAAAAACCATAGCCTTGACTAGATGAACCTTTGTTGGCAAAGTAATAGCTCTGCTTTTGAATATGCTATCTAGGTTGGTCATAACTTTCCTTCCAAGGAGTAAGCATCTTTTAATTTTATGGCTGCAGTCACCATCTGCAGCGATTTTGGAGCCCCAAAAAATAAAGTCTGACACTGTTTCCACTGTTTCCCCATCTATTTCCCATTAAGTGATGAGCCCAGATGCCATGATCTTCGTTTTCTGAATGTTGAGCTTTAAGCCAACTTTTTCACTCTCTACTTTCACTTTCATCAAGAGGCTTTTTAGTTCCTCTTCACTTTCTGCCATAAGGGTGGTGTCATCTGCATATCTGAGGTTATTGATATTTCTCCCAGCAATCTTGATTCCAGCTTGTGTTTCTTCCAGTCCAGCATTTTTCATGATGTACTCTGCATTTAAGTTAAATAAGCAGGGTGACAATATACAGCCTTGACGTACTCCTTTTCCTTGTTGGAACCAGTCTATTGTTCCATGTCCAGTTCTAACTGTTGCTTCCTGACCTGCCTACAGATTTCTCAAGAGGCAGATCAGGTGGTCTGGTATTCCCATCTCTTTCAGAATTTTCCACAGTTTATTGTGATCCACACAGTCAAAGGCTTTGGTATAGTCAATAAAGCAGAAATAGATGTTTTTCTGGAACTCTCTTGCTTTTTCTGTGATCCAGGGGATGTTGGCAATTTGATCTCTGGTTCCTCTGCCTTTTCTAAAACCAGCTTGAACATCAGAAAGTTCAGGGTTCACGTATTGCTGAATCCTGGCTTGGAGAATTTTGAGCATTACTTTACTAGCATGTGAGATGAGTTCAATTGTGTGGTAGTTTGAACATTGTTTGGCATTGCCTTTCTTTGGGATTGGAATGAAAACTGACCTTTTCCAGTCCTGTGGCCATTGCTGAGTTTTCCATATTTTCTGGCATATTGAGTGCAGCACTTTCACAGCATCATCTTTCAGGATTTGAAATAGCTCAACTGGAATTCCATCACCTCCACTAGCTTTGTCCATAGTGATGCTTTCTAAGGCCCACTTGACTTCACATTCCAGGATGTCTGGCTATAGGTCAGTGATCACACCATCATGATTATCTGGGTCGTGAAGATCTTTTTTGTACAGTTCTTCTGTATTCCTGCCACCTCTTCTTAATATCTTCTGCTTCTGTTAGGTCCATACCATTTCTGTCCTTTATTGAGCCCATCTTTGCATGAAATGTTCCCTTGATATCTCTAATTTTCTTGAAGAGATCTCTAGTCTTTCCCATTCTGTTGTTTTCCTCTATTTCTTTGCATTGATTGCTGAGGAAGGCTTTCTTATCTCTACTTGCTATTTTTTGGAACACTGCATTCAGATGCTTATATCTTTCCTTTTCTCCTTTGCTTTTTACTTCTCTTCTTTTCACAGCTATTTGTAAGGCCTCCTCAGACAGCCATTTTGCTTTTTTGCATTTCTTTTCCATGGGGATGGTCTTGATCCCTGTCTCCTGTACAATGTCACGAACCTCATTCCATAGTTCATCAGGCACTCTAGCTATCAGATCTAGGCCCTTAAATCTATTTCTCACTTCCACTGTATAATCATAAGGGATTTGATTTAGGTCATACCTGAATGGTCTAGTGGGTTTCCCTACTTTCTTCAATTTAAGTCTGAATTTGGTAATAAGGAGTTCATGATCACCAGATGGTCAACACCAAAATCAGATTATATTCTTCGCAGCCAAAGATGGAGAAGCTCTATACAGTCAACAAAAGCAAGACCAGGAGCTGACTGTGGCTCAGATCAGGAACTCCTTATTACCAAAAGATTATTACTATTTAATAATGTTTTTAAAACTTGGACATAGGCAAATTCTGCTTAAGGACACTCTCTTCAGGTACAGTGACTGAAAAGCTAGCCACGAGAAAAGAGTAAATCCTGTCATTTGGACCTTTCACAACCAGCCTTCAGGTTAAGGCTGGAGCCTCCACAGGAGAAGCCTGAAAGGCCTACAACACATGCAAAGAAGAGACCAGAGAAGGCATTCATTTTGTTTTTGAACAAAACCATCAGACAGATGATGAATGTTACCAATTACATATCTACAGAATCTTAAACCTGTGTTTCTCTTACCGGAGAGATGAAAACAACATCCCGAAGCTGCTTTGCAAAAGCATAAGAATAATAAGAACCGCCATCCCAGCAAGACACGATATTCCTATTTCCATCCAGAGCAGAGTGGTCACTGCGATAGCCTGCAGTGGCCCCACCCACAGATAGTGCAAGAACATCGTTACCTTAAAAGAAAAAGACAAAGCTTTCTTAGGACTGTATACAATAAAACCAGTAAGGGCACAATTTAGAAACAATCTCCCATCAAAGAACAAACAAGAACCTGAACAGAAATGATCTCAGTGGGTTTCAAACCTGTTGAAGCAGAAATACAGATGTCCACCCCAGACGACATTGCTCTGGGGCAGCACAGAATCAGCCTCAGGGACATGCCAGGAGAATGAATCCAGCAGCATTGGAATGACAAATTTTATTTTGTCCACCCCACAGATGGGCTCAGGGTGTCCCCAAATTCCCTCTGCCTCAGCATTCACCCACCATCTCCCCTGGGGCTTTCTAGCACCCAAAGAAAGCCTATATTATGGTACCTACTACACTCAACAGTAATTAATTGTGTATTTACCTCCCTGGCAGGCTGCAGCTTCCGCAGGGCAGAAATTAAACCTTATCCATCCCTGACTCTGGGTAGGAGCCTTACTTCATGTTTGATGAATGGATAATTCAAATGGTCTAGTACAATACAGATCTGACCAACAGGCTCAACATCCTGGATAATGTAATCCATTCACAAATAAGTGTGAAAAAAAAGAACATGGGGGACAGCAAAAAGGAAGTTTTATCTGGCTAGGGACCACCCACTTGGCATTATTCCTTGAATGCTTCCTATATAAGTCTTTCTGCTCCCTGTTCAGTTCAACAGGCACTGAACAGGGCACAGGGGAAATAACAATCCTGCCTACCAGGCTTTCATCATCCAGAGGAAGAGGCAGTCAGCCCAGCAACACCCACACCATGTGCCAAGAAGGGCCATGCCCAGAGGACACTTATGGTCACTAATCAAGAACATTGCAGCCTGTCTATTATTGGAAAAACAAAACTCTCATCCACAGGAAAACATACATTATTACATCTAAGTTGTACACAGAAAAAATAAGCATTGAATTAAAAAGAACCCTCGTCTTAGGCTCTCAACAGAATCCTGGCTGACACCAAACTCTGGCACCTGGCATCCTAGTAAGCTGAACCCAGTTAGAAGGATGGGACATGGAAGAGTATCTCTTAGAGGCAGCTTACCTGATCAAACTTGTTTACATCATTGGAAAGCAGGTTGACTATCTGGCCTGTGGTGGTCTTACCCATGGCTGAGCTACTCAGGCGAAGGGCCTGAAATAAGAGAGGGAGACAGAGAATGGGATTGGTGATACCAAGTTACTCTTAGAACATAACAAAACAGAGCATGTTTTCATGGGGTCTTGCGTGGTGTCAGGCAGAACAGGATGATCCCAGAGAGCAGGGCTCCAGGGACCCTCCTTCATCCTTCATCTCCTTAATGTGGCAGCAGCCCCGCCCACAAGGACAGAAAAGGGAGGAGCAGGAGGTAGAAGCAAAATCTGCCCCCCTGTGAACCTGGACCTGCCTGAAGGATAAAGGGTGTAGATTTAGACTTAGAAACCAACTAAAGTAAATTTGAGCCAATTCAGATGAGAGCAGGTAGGTTGTCTAAAGAAAGGAAATTAGGAGACTTGGACTGTATATCTGGAATTGATCATTAATTCATGCATGACATCTTTTACACACTTTGGTCTCAGTTTCTTCATTCTGAAATGAATGAGTATAATGTTCAAAATGCTATTTCCGTGAGGAACCTGTGTTCTTAATGCCAGTCTACTGACTTTCCAAAATATAGCCTGTGTTGCACAATCCTTTTGTTTGGAAAAATGTTCTGAAAAAATGCCCTAGAGACCTGAGAGACCTGAACAGATACCATGAGCTATTTCAACAGATTACCAACTGTAAGCACAGATCCAAACAAAATGTCATGTTTCATAAAAACTTTTCACTTACTGATCCTGTTAAACAGAAAAATCGAAGATCAAGTGGGAATGTAAAATGATATAGCCACAATAGAAGAGAGTATGTAAGTTCCTCAAAATATTAAAATTAGCATGTTAGTACAGCAATTCTACTCCTGGGAATGTACTCAAAATAAATAGAAAGTATGGGCTTAAATAGATATTTGTACACTCATGTTCACAGCAGCAACATTCATAGTAGTCAAAAGATGGATACAACCCAAATGTCCACTGACAGATGAATGAATACATAAAATATTGCATATATCTATATCTATATATAATGGAATATTATTCGGCCTTTAAAAGAAATTAAATTACAATATCTGCTACAACATGGATGAACTTCAAAGACATTGTGCTATGTGATATAAGCCAGACACAAAATGAGAAACACTGTGTAATTCCACTTACACAAGGCACATAGAATAGTTAGATTCATAGAAAGTGAAAGTGAAGTCGCTCAGTCGTGTCTGACTCTTTGTGACCCCATGGACTGTAACCCACCAAGCTCCTCTGTCCATAGGATTTTCCAGGCAATAGTACTGGAGTGGATTGCCATTTCCTTCTCCAGAGGACCTTCCCAAGATTCATAGAGAGAAGTAGTAAAATATTGATGGCTAAGGGGTGCAAGGGCTGGGGAGTTAGTATTTAATGGGTATAGAGGTTCAGTTTGGGAAGATGACCAAGTTCTGGAGACAAATAATGGTGATGGTTGCACAATAACATGACTGCTTTATGTCACTAAATATTGTATTTAAAAAGAGTTAAAATGGTAAATTTTATGTTGTGTGTATTTTACCACAACTTTTAAAAAACCAATGATCAAAAGCCGAAAGTAATTTTACCAAAGTTGTGGAAGAGCTAAATAAATGACAATTCATTTTATATATGATACATCCCACAAGATCACTCAAAATTGCAAACTGTGACTATGAGCTTAGCAGCCATTCCACTTCTAACACTCGACCTGATTTCTCCCCAGGACCAGGGATGAGGAGACGAGGCCTGAGCATGAACCACAGATGTTCATAGTGGCCTTTCAGAGCTGCTTGACAGCACCAGCGTTTGCCCTAAGGAATCAGCTCACCTGTAACCTGCAAAGAAGTGTCATAGCCCCTCACCTCAGCAGGATACTTGAGACAAGGCTGTGCAAGAGCAAACTGCTCTTTCCCACATTTCTGAAATTTCAGATTACAGTCTATGGTTTAAACTCAACAATACTTAACTTTGTAAAGGGACAAGTCTTAGCTTAATTAAACTGGCAAATTAATGGCTTTGGGAGATGTTTATATTCATCTAAGCAAACATGCCATGTCAAATCAGGTTTCCCAAGGGCAATGTTCCAAGGGTTTGGTGGGAAGAGGAAAAAAAAACACACACACACAGGTAGACAATGGTTCATTTGTGCAGCAAAGAGTGATCTTTGTTTGACTGAACCATCACCTCAAGTCCAACTTAAGGTTTTCAAAGTATAGTTCTGGTGAAATTTCCTATGTGTTTATAGGACCTAAGAATGATCTGAAAGAAGATACACACTTATTTGTGCAAAAATCTGAGTATTCATCTCCAAAATGGTAGAAGGTGAAACATAATAACAAAGACGACAAAGAAGACTCTGACTAGAGTGTATGGGAATGATTGCCATTTCCACATCACTCAGGAGAAAACTGGGTCATGTGCTGTAGCCAAACACAGACAGTGAGATGACATGGCCTCAGATTCACATAGCCCTGAGATTAAGAAGACTTTGCTAGGGAAAGATGAGGAGAAGACTTCTCCCATTTTTCCTAGAAAAGTGTCCCAAGAAACAGAAGCTCTAGATAAGTGGCAAATTGGGAAAAGAAGCAATACTTTCCATTTAAAGTGTTTGGTTTTACCTTTCAATGAGGATTTCATTATTTTAATAATAAAAATTGTATATGTATAAGGTTACAACATGATGTGTTGATGTAAAGATTTGTTGGTAAATGACTACTGTAAAACCACTTAACATATCCATGACCTCACATATTTATCCTATTTTTTTTAATTTTTATTTTATTTTGGGGTATAGTTGAATGGTTTTATGAAGACCTACAAGACCTTCTAGAACTAACATCAAAAAAAAAAAAAAAAGATGTCCTTTTCATCATAGGGGAATGGAATATAAAAAAGGAAGTCAAGAGATAACTGTAGTAACAGGCAAGTTTGGCCTTGAGTACAAAATGAAGCAGGAGAAAGGCTAACAGAGTTTTGCCAAGAGAATGAAATGGTCATAGCAAACACCTTCTTCCAACAACACAAGAGACCACTATGCACAGGGATATCACCAGATGGTCAATGCCAAAATCAGATTAGTTATATTCTTTGCAGCTGAAGATGGAGAAGCTCTATACAGTCAGCAAAACAAAACTAGGAAGCTCTATACAGTCAGCAAAAAACAAGGCTGAGATTATGAACTCCTTATAGCAAAATTGGACTTAACTTGAAGAAAGTAGGGAAAACCACTAGACTATTTAAGTATGACCTACATCAAATCCCTCACAATTATACACTGGAAGTAACAGATTCAAGGGATTATATCTGATGGACAGGGTGCTTGAAGAACTATGGATTCAGGTTAATAACACTGTACAGGAGGTGGTGATCAAAACCATCCCCAAGAAAAAGAAATTTTAAAAAACCAAAATGGTTGTCTAAGGAGGCCTTAAAAATAGCTGAGAAAAGAAAAGAAGTAAAAGGCAAAGGAGAAAAGGAAAGATATATCCATCTGAATGTGGAGTTCCAAAGAATAGCAAGGAAAGATTAAGAAACACATTCTCAGAGATCAATGCAAAGAAAAGGAGGAAAGCAATAGAATGGGAAAGATTAGAAATCTTTTCAAGAAAATTGGAGATACCAGGGGAACATTTCAGGCAAATATGGGCACAATAAAGGACAGAAATGGTATGGACCTGACAGAAGCTGAAGATATTAAGAAGAGGTGGCAAGAATACACAGAACTATTAAAAAAAAAAAAAAAAAAAAGATCTTAATGACCCAGATAACTACAATGATGTGATCACTCACCTAGAGCCAGACATCCTGCAGTGCGAAAATCAAATGGGCCATAGGAAACATCACGATGAACAAAGCTAGTGGAGGTGATGGAATTCCAGCTGAGATAGTTCAAACCCTAAAAGATGATGCTGTTAAAGTGTTGCACTCAATATGCCAGTAAATTATTGGAAAACTCAGCAATGGCCACAGGATTGGAAAAAGTCAGTTTTCATTCCAATCCCAAAGAAAGGCAACACCAAAGGATGCTCAAACTACTGCACAATTGTTCTCATTTCACACAGTAGCAAACTAATGCTCAAAACTCTCCAAGCTAGTCTTCAGGAGTATGTGAACCAAGAACTTCCAGATGTCTAAGCATGATTTGGAAAAGACAGAGGAACCACAGATCAAAT
The DNA here is from genome assembly GCF_029407905.1 of Bubalus kerabau. Lineage (NCBI taxonomy): Eukaryota > Metazoa > Chordata > Mammalia > Artiodactyla > Bovidae > Bubalus > Bubalus kerabau. The sequence goes on from NC_073635.1 coordinate 75,047,919, forward strand.
TGCCAACTTCCATTGGATTGAAAAAAAAAAAAAGGGAATTCCAGAAAAGCTTCTGTTTCACTGACTACCTAAAGTCTTTGACTGTGTGGATCACAACAAACTGTGGAAAATTCTTAAAGAGATGGGAATACCAGACCACCTTACCTGCCTCCTGAGAAACCTGTATGCAGGTCAAGAAGCAACAGTTAGAACCGGATATGGAACAATGGACTGGGTCAAAATCGGGAAAGGAGTACGTCAAGGCTATACATTGTCACCTTGCTTATTTAACTTATATGTAGAGCACATCATGTGAAATTACAGGTTGCATGAAGAAGAAGCTGGAATAAAGATTGCTGGCAAAAATATCAATAACCTCAGATATGCAGATGACACCACCCTTATGGCAGAAAGCAAAGAGGAAGTAAAGAGCCTCTTGATGAAGGTGAAAGAGGAAAGTGAAAAAGCTGCCTTAAAATTCAACATTCAACAAACAAAGATCATGGCATCCGGTCCCATCACTTCATGTCAAATAGATGGGGAAACAATGGAAAGAGTGACAGACTTTATTTTCTTGGGCTCCAAAATCACTGCAGGTGGTGACTGCAGCCATGAAATTAAAAGATACCAGCTCCTTGGAAGAAAAGCTATGCCAAACCTAGACAGCATATTAGAAAGCAAAGACATTGCTTTGTCAACAAAGGTCTGTACATCAAAACTATGTTTTTTTTTTTTTTTTCAGTAGTCACATATGGATGTAAGAATTGGACCATAAAGAAAACTGAGCACCGAAGAATTGATGATTTTGAACTGTGGTGTTGGAGAAGACTCTTGAGAGTTCCTTGGATAGCAAGGAGATCCAACCAGTCAATCCTAAAGGAAATCAGTCCTGAATTTTCATTGGAAGGATTGATGCTGAAGCTGAAACTCCAATACCTTGACCACCTGATGCAAAGAACTGACTCATTGGAAAAGACCCTGATGCTGGGAAAGATTGAAGGCAGGAGGAGAAGGGGACTACAGAGGATGAGATGGTTGGCTGGCATCACTGACTTAATGGACATGAGTTTGAGCAAGCTGCGGGTATTGGTGATGGATGGGGAAGCCTGGTGTGCTGCAGTCCATGGGGAGTCAGACACAACTGAGTGACTGAACTGAACTGATGAAGGAAATTGAAGATAACACAACCAGATGAAAAGACAGACCATGTTCTTGGACTAAAAGAATCAATTTTGTCACAATGACTATACTACTCAGGGTAATCTACAAATTCAATGCAATGCCTATTAAATTATCAATGACATTTTTCACAGAAATAGAACAAAATTTTTTTATGTTTGTGTGGAAACTCAAAAGACCCCAAATAGTCAAAGTTTTCTTGCGAGAAAAAAACTGAGCTGGAGGAATCCAGCTCCTTGACCTCAGATTATACTATAAAGCTACAGTCATCAAAACAATATGGTACTGACACAAAAACAGAAATTTAGGCCAATATAACAGGATAGAAAACCAAGAAATAAACCCATGCACCTATGTTCAATTAATCTATGACAAAGGAGGCAGTACTATACAATGGAGAAAAGACAGTCTCTTCAATAAATGGTGCTGGGAAAACTATACAACTACACCTGAAAGAATGAAATTAGGACATCCTTTAACACCTCACACAAAAATAAACCCAAACTCTTAGTGGGAAACTTAGCCAGAATGCTCTTTGACATAAATCACACCAATACTGTTTGTGATCCATCTCCTAGAGTAATGGAAATAAAAATCAACAGGACCCAGTTAAACTCAAAGTATTACTCAGCCATTAAAAAGAATACATTTGAATCAGTTCTAATGAGGTGGATGAAACTGGAGCCTATTATACAGAGTGAAGTAAGCCAGAAAGAAAAACACCAATACAGTATACTAACACATATATATGGAATTTAGAAAGATGGTAACAATAACCCTGTGTACAAGACAGCAAAAGAGACACTGATGTATAGAACAGTCTTATGGACTCTGTTAGAGAGGGAGAGGTGGGAAAATTTGGGAGAATGGCATTGAAACATGTGTAATATCATGTATGAAACGAGTTGCCAGTCCAGGTTCGATGCACGATACTGGATGCTTGGGGCTGGTGCACTGGGACCACCCAGAGGGATGGAATGGGGAGGGAGGAGGGAGGAGGGTTCAGGATGGGGAACACATGTATACCTGTGGCGGATTCATTTTGATATTTGGCAAAACTAATACAGTTATGTAAAGTTTAAAAATAAAATAAAATTAAAAAAAATCCACCTCTGCTTCTGCTACAATTTTTTTGGAATAGTTTAGAAGAATAGGTGTTAACTCTTCTCTAACTGTTTGATAGAATTCACCTGTGAAGCCATCTAGCCCTGAATTTTTGTTTGTTGGGAATTTTAAAATCACAGTTACAATGTCAGTACTTGAAGCTAGCCTGTTTATATTTTCTATTTCTTCTTGGTTCAATCTTGGAAGGTTGCACCTTTCTAAGAATTTGTCCATTTCTTCTAGTTTATCTATCTTATTAGCATATAATTGTTTGTAGTAATCTTTTATGATCTTTTGTATATTTGTGATGTCTATTGTAACTCTTTTTTATCGAGTCCTAATTTTATGAACTTGAGTCCTCTTTTTTTTCTGATGAGTCCAGGTAAAGGTCTATCGATTTTGTCTATCTTTTCAAAGAACAAGCTTTAAGTTTCATTGATCTTTTCTATTGCTTTCTTCATCTCTATTTCATTTATTTCTGCTCTGATCTTTATGGTTCCTTTCCTTCTACTAACTCTGTGTTTTGTTTGTTCTTCTTTCTCTAGTTGTGTGAGGTATAAGATTGTTTATACATTGTTTGAGATTTTTCTTGTTTCCTGAGGTAAGATTGCATTGCGATAATTTCCCTCTTAAAAACTGCTTTTGCTGTGTCCCATAGGTTTTGAATCATCATGCTTTTGTTCATTTGTCTTGAGGTATTTTTATTTATGTATTTATTTATATATGTATGTATGTATGTATTTTGGCTGTGCTGGGTCTTCAACACTTTTGCACAGGCTTTCTCTAGTTGCGGCAAGCTGGAGATACTCTTCATTGCAGTGTGTGGGCTGCTCACTGTAAGAGCTTCTCTTGTGAAGCACAAGCTCTAGGCTTGCAAGCTTCAGTAGTTGCAGGATGTGGGTTAAGCAGTTGCAGCATACGAGTTCTAGGACACATGGGCTTCAGTAGTTGCTGTGCATAGGCTCAGTTGTTGTGGCTTGCAGGCCCCTAGAGCCTATAGGCTCAGTATTTGCAGCTCACAGGTTCTAGAGCATGGGTTTAATAGTTGTTGCCCATGTGCTTACCTGCTCTGTGAGTTGTGGACTCTTTCTGGCTGCTGCTGCTGCTGCTGCTAAGTAGCTTCAGTCGTGCCCAACTCTGTGCAACCCCATAGATGGCAGCCCACCGGTCTCCCCCGTCCCTGGGATTCTCCAGGCAAGAACACTGGAATGGGTTGACATTTCTTTCCTACTCCAATGCATGAAAGGGAAAAGGGAAAGTGAAGTCGCTCAGTCATGTACAACTCTTAGCGACCCCATGGACTGCAGACTAAGGATCAAACCTGAGTCCTCTGCATTGGCAGGTAGATTCTTATCCACTGCACCACCAGGGAAGTCCATCTAGATATTTTTTATTTCCACGTTGATTTCTTCAATGATCCCTTGGTTGTTTGATACCACATTGTTAGGCCTCCATGTGTTAGTGTTTTATATCTTTGTTTTCTTGTACTTGATTTCTAATCTCATAGTGTTGTGGTCAGAATAGATGTTTGATTTCAGTTATCTTAAGTTTACTAGAGATTTCTTTGTAGTCTAGTATGTAATCAATCCTGGAGAATATTCCATGTGCACTAAAGAAGAATGTGCATTCTGCTGCTTTTGGATAGAATGTTCTATAAATACCAATTAAGTCCATCTAATACAAATAGCTGTGAAAAGAAGAGAAGCGAAAAGCAAAGGAGAAAAGGAAAGATATAAGCATTTGAATGCAGAGTTCCAAAGACTAGCAAGAAGAGATAAGAAAGCCTTCCTCAGTGATCAATGCAAAGAAATAAAGGAAAACAAGAGAATAGGAAAGACTAGATATCTCTTCAAGAAAATTAGAGATACCAAGGGAACATTTCATGCAAAGATGGGCTCAATAAAGGACAGAAATGGTATGGAACCAACAGAAGCAGAAGATATTAAGAAGAGGTGGCAAGAATACACAGAAGAACTGTACAAAAAAGATCTTCACGACCCAGATAATGATGATGGTGTGATCACTCATCTAGAGCCAGACATCCTGGAATGTGAAATCAAGTGAGCCTTAGAAAGCATCACTATAAACAAAGCTAGTGGAGGTGATGGAATTCCAGTTGAGCTATTACAAATCCTGAAAGATGATCCTGTGAAAGTGCTGCACTCAATATGCCAAAAAATTTGGAAAACTCAGCAGTGGCCACAGGACTGGAAAAGGTCAGTTTTCAATCCAATCCCAGAGAAAGGCAATGCCAAAGAATGCTCAAACTACTGCACAATTGCACTCATCTCACATGCTAGTAAAGTAATGCTCAAAATTCTCCAAGCCAGGCTTCAGCAATACGTGAACCGTGAACTTCCTGATGTTCAAGCTAGTTTTAGAAAAGGCAGAAGAACCAGAGATCAAATTGCCAACATCTGCTGGATCATGGAAAAAGCAAGAGAGTTCCAGAAAACCATCTATTTCTGCTTTATTGACTATACCAAAGCCTTTGACTGTGTGGATCACAATAAACTGTGGAAAATTCTGAAAGAGATGGGAATGCCAGACTACCTGACCTGCCTCTTGAGAAATCTGTATGCAGGTCAGGAAGCAACAGTTAGAACTGGACATGGAACAACAGACTGGTACAAAATAGGAAAATAAGTGCGTCAAGGCTGTATATTGTCACCCTGTTTATTTAACTTATATGCAGAGTACATCATGAGAAACCCTGGGCTGGAAGAAGCACAAGCTGGAATCAAGATTGCCAGGAGAAATATCAATCACCTCAGATATGCAGATGACACCACCCTTATGGCAGAAAGTGAAGAGGAACTAAAAAGCCTCTTGATGAAAGTGAAAGTGGAGAGTGAAAAAGTTGGCTTAAAGCTCAAAATTCAGAAAACGAAGATCATGGCATCCAGTCCCATCACTTCATGAGAAATAGATGGGGAAACAGTGGAAACAGTGTCAGACTTTATTTTTCTGGGCTCCAAAATCACTGCAGATGGTGACTGCAGCCATGAAATTAAAAGACGCTTACTCCTTGGAAGGAAAGTTATGACCAACCTAGATAGCATATTTAAAAGCAGAGACATTACTTTGCCAACAAAGGTCCATCTAGTCAAGGCTACAGTTTTTCCTGTGGTCATGTATGGATGTAAGTGTTGGACTGTGAAGAAGGCTGAGAGCCAAAGAATTGATGCTTTTGAACTGTGGTGTTGGAGAAGACTCTTGAGAGTCCTTTGGACTGCAAGGAGATCCAACCAGTCCATTTTGAAGGAGATTAGCCCTGGGATTTCTTTAGAAGGACTGATGCTAAAGCTGAAACTCCAGTACTTTGGCCACCTCATATGAATAGTTGACTCATTGGAAAAGACTCTGGTGCTGGGAGGGATTGGATGCAGGAGGAGAAGGGGACGACAGAGGATGAGATGGCTGGATGGCATCACTGACTCGATGGACGTGAGTCTGAGTGAACTCCGGTAGTTGGTGATGGACAGGGAGGCCTGGCATGCTGCGATTCATGATGTCGCAGAGTCAGACACAACTAAACTGAACTGAATCTAATGTGTCATTTAAGGCCTGTATTACCTTATTGATTTTCTGTCAAATGTTCTGCCTATTGATAAAAATAGGCTATTAAAGTCACCCATTATTATTTCACTACTGTCTATGTCTCCTTTTATAACTATCGAGGTGTTCCTATGTTGGGTGTATGTATATTTACAGTTGTTATATTTTCTACTTGGATTAATCCCTTGATCACTGTGTAGTGTCCTTCTTTATCTCTTGTAATAGTCTTTACTTTAAAGTCTATTTTGTCTGATATGAGTATTGTTAGTCCAGCTTTCTTTTGATTTCCATTGGCATGAAATACCTTTTCCCAGAACTTCACTTTCACCCTGTATATGTTCCTAAATCTGAAGTGGGTTTCTTGTAGACAGCATATATACAGGTCTTTTTTTTTTTTTTTTTTTTTTTTTTTTTGTATCTATTTAGTCAGTCTACATCTTTTGGTTGAAGCATTTAGTCTCTTTAAGTTTAAGATAACTATCAATGTGTATAGCCCATGGCTCCATGGGAATTATATGGGGAAACAGTGGCAGAGTTTATTATTTGGGGCTCCAAAATCACTGCAGATGGTGACTGCAGCCATGAAATTAAAAGATGCTTACTCCTTGGAAGGAAAGTTATGACCATCCTAGATAGCATATTCAAAAGCAGAGACATTACTTTGCCAACAAAGGTCCGTCTAGTCAAGGCTACGGTTTTTCCAGTGGTCATGTATGGATGTGAGAGTTGGACTATGAAGAAGGCTGAGCACCGAAGAATTGATGTTTTTGAACTGTGGTGTTGGAGAAGACTCTTGAGAGTCCCTTGGACTGCAAGGAGATCCAACCAGTCCATTCTAAAGGAGATCGGTCCTGGGTGTTCTTTGGAAGGACTGATGCTAAAGCTGAAACTCCAATACTTTTGCCACCTCATGCGAAGAATTGAGTCATTGGAAAAGACTCTGATGCTGGGAGGGATTGGGGGCAGGAGGAGAAGGGGACGACAGAGGATGAGATGGCTGGATGGCATCACCAACTCAATGGACACGAGTTTGGGTGAACTCCGGGAGTTGGTGATGGACAGGGAGGCCTAGCATGCTGCAATTCATGGGGTTGCAAAGAGTCGGACACGACTGAGCGACTGAACTGAACTGAAGTGAACTGATGTCCTTATTGCCATTTTATTAATTGCTTTTGATTAGTTTCATAGATTTTTTTTTTTTTTCCTTCCCGGTAAGAGGGATGGGTTCCTGCTCACTGGTGAGTAGAGCTCTGTCGGGTCTCTCTGAAGGACAGGACCATGTCAAGTGATATATTTGGAGGCAACTTTATGCTCAGGAAGTCTTTAAGCTGCCTGTCTGTTGATGAGTGAGGTGGTGTTCCTGCCCTGTTGGTAATTTAGCCTGAGGCATCCAGCACTTGCAGGGAGCTACCTCTTGGTAAGAAAATGGTGACCTCCAAGAGGGCTCACGCCAATGAGTACTCACCAGAACTACTGGCTCCAGTGTCTTTGTCTTGGCAATAAGCCATGGCCACCTCTGCCTCTGTAGGAGACCCTTCAATACCAGCAGGCATTTCTGACCAAGACTTTTCAGAGTTTACTACTTTTCCCTAGGTCTTGATGTGCATGGGATCTTGTGTGTACCCTCCAAGAGTAGAGTTTCCATTTCCCCCAATCCTGTGGAATTCCTGTGATCAAACCCCACTGGTCTTCAAAGACAGATACTCTGGGGGCTCCTCCTCCCATTGCCAAACCCCCAGACCGGGGAGCCTAACATGAGGTGCAGAACTTTTACTCCTGTAGGAGATCTTCTGTGATTTAATTATTTTTCAGTTTGTAGGTTGCATACCACTGGATATGGAATTTTATTTTATTGTGATTGCACACCTCCTACTGTCTCTTTGTGGCCTCTTCTTTGTCTTTGGATGTAGAGTATATTTTTGGTGGGTTCCAACTTTTTTTTTTTTTTTTTTTTTGATGACTGTACAGCAGTTAGTTGTGATTTTGGTGTTTTCGTAAGAAGAGGTCATAGTTCCTATTTTGTCTGTGTGATTGAGAACACTATATATATACTCTCTAAGAAAATTTCAAGTATAAAAATTGGCCAAATGAGACTTTTCTTCTTAAAGCAAATAGTCTAATGCAAAGAGATACCCAGAATCAAGTTTATAAAGAGTTCTTCAGTGCTTGACACTGATATATGGGTAGTACATCATTTGTAAAGACACCTGAAATCCTGACTCATTTTACACTGAGTCATACCAGGGTAAAATTCATGGTATGAAGAACTCTTTCTTTACCTGATCACTTCTCTAATTATTTCCACTGGAGAAGGGAATGGAAAACCACTTCAGTATTTTTGCCTTGAGAACCCCATGAACAATATGTAAAGGCAAAAAGATAGGACACTGAAAGATGAACTCCCCAGGTTGGTAGGTGCCCAATATGCTACTGGAGATCAGTGGATAAATAACTCCAGAAAGAATGAAGAGATGAAGCCAAAGCAAAAACAACACCTAGTTGTGGATGTGACTGGTGACAAAAGAAAAGTCCGAAGCAGTAAAGAGCAATATTGCATAGGAACCTGGAATGTTAGGTCCATTAATCAAGGCAAATTGGAAGTTGTCAAACAGGAGATGGCAAGAGTGAACATTGACATTTTAGGAACTAAAATGGACCAGAATGGGTGAATTTAACTCAGATGACTATCTCTACTACTATGGGCAAGAATCCCTTAGAAGAAATTAAATAGCCACCATAGTCAACAGAAGAGTCCTAAATGCAGTACTTGAATGCAATCTCAAAAATGACAGAATGATCTCTGTTCATTTCCAAGGCAAATCATTCAATATCACAGTAATTCAAGTCTATGCTCCAACCAGTAATGCTGAAGAAGTTGAAGTTGAATGGTTCTATGAAGACCTACAAGACATTCTAGAACTAACACCCAATAAAGTAGGAACTTGAGAAATACCTGGAGCAACAGGCAAATTTGGCCTTGGAGTACAGAATAAAGCAGGGCCAAGGCTAATAGAGTTTTGTGAAGAGAACACACTGGTCATAGCAAATATTCTATTCCAATAACAAAACAGAAGACTCTATACATGGACATCACCAGATGGTCAATACTAAAATCAGATTGATAATATTCTTTGCAGCCAAAGATGGAGAAGCTCTGTACAGTCAGCAAAAACAAGACCAGGAGCTGACTGTGGTTCAGATCATGAACTCCTTATTGCCAACTTCAGACTCAAATTGAAGGAAGTAGGGAAAACCACCAGACCATTCAGGTATGACCTGAATCGAATCCCTTATGATTATACAGTAGAATTGACAAATAGTTTAAAGGGATTATATCTGATAGACAGAGTGCCTGAAAAACTATGAATGGAGGTTCATGACCTTGTCCAGGAGGCAGTGATCAAGACCACCCCCAAGAAAAAGAAATGCAAAAAGGCAAAATGGTTGTCTGAGGAGGCCTTAAAAATAGCTGTGAAAAGAAGAGAAGTGAAAGGAAAAGGAAAAAAGGAAAGATAAATCCATTTGAATGCAGAGTTCCAAAGAATAGCAAGGAGAGATAAGAAAGTCTTCCTCAGTGATCAGTGCAAGGAAAGAGAGCAAAACAATAGAATGGGAAAGATTAGAGATTTTTTTCAAGAAAATTAGAGATACCGAGGGAACATTTCATGCAAAGATGGACACAATAAAGGACAGAAACAGTATGGACCTAACAGAAGCAGAAGATATTAAGAAGAGGTGACAAGAATACACAGAAGAACTATACAAAAAAAGATCTTCAAGATAATCACACTAGTGTGTTCACTCACCTAGAGCCAGACATCCTGGAATGCAAAGTCAAGTAGGTCTTAGGATATATCACAACAAATAAAGCTAGTGCAGGTGATGGAATCCCAGATGAACTATTTCAAATTCTAAAAGATGATACAGTTAAAGTGCTGCACTCAATATGCCAGCAAATTTGGAACTCAGCAGTGACCACAGGACTGAAAAGGTCAGTTTTCATTCCAATCCCAAAGAAAGGCAATGCCAAAGAATGCTCAAACTATTGAAAAATTTCATTCACCTCACACGCTAGCAAAGTAATGCTCAAAATTCTCCAAGCCAGGCTTCAATAGTATGTGAACCATGAACTTCCAGATGTTCAAGGTGGATTTAGAAAAGGCAGAGGAACCAGAGATCAAATTGCCAAAATCCGCTGGATCATCAAAAATGCAAGAGAGTTTTCAAAAACCATCTACTTTGGCTTTATAGACTATGGCATAGCTTTTGACTGTGTGGATCACAACACACTGTGGAAAATTCTTAAAGAAATGGGAATACCAGACCACCTGACCTGCCTTCTGAGAAATCTGTATGAGGGTCAAGAAGCAACAGTTAGAACTGGACATGGAACAACAGACTGGTTCCAAATCAGGAAAGGAGTACCTCAAGGCTGTATATTGTCACCTTGCTCATTTAATTTATATGTGGAGTATATCATGAGAAATTCTGGACTGGATGAAGCACAAGCTGGAATCAAGATTGCTGGGAGAAATATTAATAACCCCTGACATGCAGATGACACCACACTTATGGCAGAAAGTGAAGAGGAACTAAAAAGCCTCTTGATGAAAGTGAAAGAGGAGAGTGAAAATGTTTAAAACTTAAACCTTTTAAAACTCAATATTCAGAAAACTAAGATCATGGCATCTGCTCCCATCACTTCATGCATGGCAAGTAGATGGGGAAACAATGGAAACAGTGAGAGACTTTATTTGGGGGAGGGCTCCAAAATTACTGCAGATGGTGACTGTAGCCACAAAATTAAAAGACACTTCCTCCTTGGAAAAAAGTTATGACCAACCTAGACAGCATATTAAAAACAGAGACATTACTTTGCCAACAAAGGTCTATTTCGTCAAAGCTATGGTTTTTCCAGTAGTCATGTATGAATGTGAGAGCTAGACTATAAAGAAAGCTGAACACCGAAGAGTTGATAATTTTGAACTGTGGTGTTGGAGAAGACCCTTAAGAGTCCCTTGGACTGCAAAGATATCCAACCAGTCCATCCTAAAGGACTGAATATTCATTGGAAGGACTGATGTTGAAGCTGAAACTCCAATAATTTGGCCACCTGATGCTAAGAGCTGACTCACTGGAAAAGACCCTGATGCTGGGAAAGACTGAAGGCGGGAAGAGAAGGGGACGACAGAGGATGAGTTGGCTGGATGATATCATCGACTCAATGGACATGAATTTGAGTAAACTCCGGGACGTGGTGATGGACAGGGAGGCCTGGTATGCTGCTGTCCGTGGGGTCACAAAATTCGGACACGACGGAGTGACTGAACTGAACTGAAGGCCAGGGGTAAATTAGTATTTAGAATAATTTCATGGCATTTATCAATACGAAAATCATGGTACACATCAAGTCAAGTCTCATTAAAAGTGATATAATGCATACTAAATAATAAAGGAAATAGTGTATTAAAAAATAACTTGAAAAGCAACAAATTCTCTCCAGAATTAATAAAACATTGTAAAGTTTTGAGTTTTATTTCAAATACCATATAATTTTCTTTAATACATTGAAATAACTATATCTATAGAATATAGTGAGTTAGCCTGTATTTGACATGAATTTCATTTATATATTTCTTTGCTGCTAAGTCACTTCAGTTGTGTCTGACTCTGTGCGACCCCATAGACAGCAGCCCACCAGGCTCCCCCGTCCCTGAGATTCTCCAGGCAAGAATACTATAGTGGGTTGACATTTCCTTCTCCAGTGCATGAAAGTGAAAAGTAAAGTGAAGTCGCTCAGTTGTGTCCGACTCTTAGCGACCCCATGGACTGCAGCCTACCAGGCTCCTTTGTCCATGGGATTTTCCAGGCAAGAGTACTGGAGTGGGTTGCTATTGCCTTCCAATTATGTTGAATATAACTAGATTGGTCTTTTTTTTTAGTAATACAGAATTCTATTACTTTCTATTGATCAATCATGATACAATGGTATTAAGTGAATAACAGTTACATAATCAAAATAGTAAAATTATTTATCAGTTTTCACAATCAGTGAAGTGAAGCAAAGTGAAAGTCACTCAGTTGTGTCCAATTCTTTGCAATCCCAGGGATTATAGCCTGCCAGGCTCCTCTGTCCTTGGGATTCTCCAGTCAAGAATACTGGAGTGGGTTGCCATGCTTTTCTCCAGGGGATCTTCCTAACCCAGAGATCGAACCCAGGTCTCCCTCATTGCAGGAGGTTTCTTTACTGTCTGAGCCACTAGGGAAGTCCTTCACAATCAATGCTGCTGCTGCTGCCGCTGCTAAGTCACTTCAGTCGTGTGACCCCATAGACGGCAGCCCACCAGCCTCCTCTGTCCCTGGGATTCTCCAGGCAAGAATACCGGAGTGGGTTGTCATTTCCTTCTCCAATGCATGCATGCATGCTAAATCGCTTCAGTCGTGTCCAACCCTGTGTGACCCTATGTAAGCAGCCCACCAGGCTCCTCCATGCATAGGATTCTCTAGGCAAGAATAATGGAGTGGGTTGCCACTTCCTTCTCCATCACAATCAATAGCCAAACAAAAAATAAAAGATAATTACAAGTCATAATGGAAACACGATTAACCTACCAATATAAAATAATTACCCACAATTTGGTGGGTTAAGTAGAGTGACATGGTAAGAAGAAGTGCATAAATGCACATGTTCTCATCTACTCAATCAGTCTATGTCTTTAGGTTGGTGCCCTTAATCATTTTACAGTTAATTGTCAATATGTATGAGCCTATTACCATTTTCTTAATTGTTTTGAGTTTATTTTTTTGGTAGGTTTTTTCCTTCCCTTGTTTCTTGCCTAAAGAAGTTCTTTTAGTATTTGTTGTAAAACTAGTTTGGTGGTGCTGATTCTCTTTAACTTCTGCTTGTCTGGAAAGCTTTTGTTTTCTCCATCAAATCTAAAAGAAAGTCTTGCTGGGTAGAGTACTCTTGGTGGTAGATTCTTCCCTTTCATCACTTTAAATATATCATGTCATTCCCTTTTGGCTTGTAGGGTTTCTGTTGAGAAATCAGCTGATATCCTTATGGGAGTTCCCTTGTACATTATTTGTTATTGTTTTTTTCTCTCTCATTGTTTTTTATATTTTATCTCTGTCTTTAATTTTTGTCATTTTGATTACTATGTGTCTCCATGTGTTCCTCCTTGGGTTTATACTGCCTGGGAGTCTCTGCATTTCCTGGACTTGGTTGGTCTATTTACTTTCCCATGTTTGGGAAGTTTTCAGATATTATTTCTTCAAATGTATTCTCATGTCCTTTCTCTTTCTCTCTTCTTCTGGTACCCCTATACTGAAAATGTTGGCATGTTTAATGTTGTCCCAGAGGTCTCTTTGGCTGTCTTCTTTTTTTCTATATTCTATTCTATTCTATGGCAGTGATTTCCACCATTCTGTCCTCCAGGTCACTTATTCATTCTTCTGCTTCAGTTATTCTACTATTGATTCCTTCTAGTGTATTGTTCATCTCTGTATGTTCTTTAGTTTTTCCAGGTCTTTGGTAAACATTTCTTGCATCTTCTCAATCTTTGCCTCCATTCTTTTTCTGAGATCCTGGATCATCTTCACTATGTAAATTCTTTTTCTGGAAGGCTGCCTATCTCCAGTTGATTTGGTTGTTTTTCTGGGGTTTTATATTGTCCCTTCATCTGGAACAAAACCCTCAGCTTTTTCATCCTGGTTAACTTTCTGTGATGTGGTTTTGGTTCTAGCCACTATGGATTTGTGGTTCTTCTTGCTTCTTCCATCTACCTTCTGATGGATGAGGCTAAAGCCTTGTATAAGCTTCCTGATGGGAGGGACAGTGGTGGGAAAAACTGGCTCTTTCTCTGGTGGGTAGGGTCATGCTCAGTAAAATTTTATTGCAATTATTTGCCAGTGGGTGGGGTTGTACTCCCTCCCTGTTAATTGTTTGGCCTGAGGAGACCCAACCCTGGGATCTACAGGCTCTATGGTAGGACTAATAGCAACCTCCAAGAGAACTTATGCCAAGGGACCCCTCCCAGGACTGCTGCTGCCAGTACCCCACCCCCATGGTGAGCCACTGCCAACCCATACCTCCACAGGAGACCTTCCAACACTAGCAGATTTGTTTGATTCAGTCTCCTTTGGGGTCACTGCTCCTTTCCTCAGGATGTTGACATGTACAAGATTTTGTGTGTGCCCTCCAGGAGTGGAGTCTGTTTCCTCCAGTCCTGTAGAAGTCCTATAATCAAATTCCATTAGCCTTCAAATTCAGATTCCTTAGAGATTCCCAATCCCTTTGCTAGATCCAAGGCTGGGAAGCCTGACATGAGGTTCAGATCCTTCACAACAGTGGGAAAACTTCTTTGGTATTATTGTTCTCCAGATTGTGGGTCGCCCACCCAGAAAGTCTGAGATTTTATTTTTACCATGTTTGCAGTCCCCTTACCATCTCATTGATGCTTCTTCTTTGTCTTTGGACGTGGTGGGGTATGTTTTTATGGTAGGTTCCAGTGTCTTCTTGTTGATGGTTGCTTAACAGCTAGCTATGATTTTGGTATTCTCACAGGAGGAGATAAGCACATGTCCTAGTCCACCATCTGGTACCACAAGTCTCAGATGGGTCTTTTGAAATTATAATCATTTCCTTTCTCAAAGACATTCTTTGTTTCTAGATTTAATTTTATAGATCTCATCATTGAAGTTCACTTTTTTTAATATAAGCTTGATATAAATGAAGTGTTTAATGAACAACAATAAAATTTCCATAAACACCACTAGGAGATTTAGGCATGAAAGCATTGAAAGTTAATTTGATACTTTTGATACTTTTAAATCAGATTTAATTACAAATTTAGTGGATGTTATGTAGCAGTGTATGGTGAAAAATTAACAAAGATGACCCTGACCTGACTTAAATAGAAAACTTTTTTATTTATTGGTAAAGTTTGTTTACAGCAACAAAATTGACTTGACGCAAATAGCAAGCTTCTCCAGTAAGGTATAAATGATTCCAGTTACAAAATGTATAATTTACAGATTTGTTGTTTTGTCATTCAGTAATTTCTGACTCTTTGTGACTCCATGGAGTCCACTAGGCTCCTCTGTCCATGGAGATTCTACAGGCAAAAATACCCAAGTGGGTTGCCATTTCCTCCTCCAGGGGATCTTTCCCACCCAGGGTTCTAACCTGCATCTCTTGCATTGAGGCAGATTCTCTACCATCTGAGCCACCAGGGAAGCCCCAAATGTTTCTGGTGCTTCAGGGAAGGTACACACTGTGGTACCGAGTGACACTTACCTTGCCGTAGATCATATGGCACATGGCTACTCTCAGCCTCATCCCCACACGCTGAATGTGAAAGAAGTACAAGTGGTGCAGAATGGCCCACAGGAGCACGCAGGCGCTCAGCCCTGCTGCGTAGCCATAGGCTTCATGCAAAGTGGAAGAATCAGCAAGATGGTAGTTTTCAACATAACTAATAATCTTCCCCAAAAGTATGGGTTGAACTACTCTGGTGCCTTCCTAAAAGAAAAAAAGCTTAATTAGAAATGTACACTGTACCACCTTTTCTAAACACAAGCTTCATTTTTATTATTATCATCATGTTAAAAAGGTATTTTGAAAAAATGCTACATTCATGGCTACTATAAAAGAAGATATGCAGATTGACTATCTTCTGTAAGACAAGAGACAGTAGTTTTAACCTTAAAGTAAAACTTACATTCAAAGCCAATAAAACCTTAATACATTGTGCTTAGTATACTGTGGATGCTTAACAAATATTATAATCTGTGCTTTAGAACACATGTGGCAAAATATAGAGAGTCTTGACCAAAGTGGTCTAAGATAAATAAGCAAAAGGTAGCAAAAAAAAAAAAAAAAAGGTAAGAAATTTGCATGCAAATTATCCCTGCTAGCAGCTCTCCCTGTGTTATGTACTCTTAAATCTCAGCCCAACAGAAAGCCCAAAACAGTATGGGAGACACATGCTTTGTCATCATCTTCTGTTTTAAGAGCCTTCATGGGGACTTCCCTAGTGGTCTAGTAATTAAGAATCTGCGTTCCAATGCAGAGGACACAGGTTGAATCCCTAGTTGCGGAACTGAGATCCCACATGCTCTGGTATAACTAAGCCGACACACCACAACGAGAAAGCCTGTATGCCACAGCTACTGAACCTGCATGCTCCGGAGCCCACATGGCACAACCAGAGAAGCCCTCATGCCACAGTGAAGAGCCTGCTCACTGTAACAAAGACCCAGAGCAGCTAAAACAATTTTAAAAAGCCTTTATGAACTGAGATACTGGCACAAACACATCCACCATTTTCCACTTGGAACTCCACATGTCAGTAGATCAAGAGAATGGAGCCCAGCATCTGTTGGAGCATCAAAGGAAATCAGGCCTGGGAGGTTCCTATTCTCTCCACTCCACAGTGCACTGCCTCAATATGTTTCTACCCACTAGAATCTAGGATGTTCTTTGAAATAGAAAATTAAATGTGGCAGAAGCCAGGCTAAAAATTTATGTCATCCATGGTTCTTCATCTGCCATACACTGCAGGTGCTGATTTGGAAGAAATATTACCAACTATCTATTCTTCAAGGAAATTACTAAAATCCTAAACTAGTGACTTGGAGGGGCATTGGAGCTTACCTGGTAAGACTTAGGAAAAATAATTTTCTTTCCCAAAACTAAACTTGCCCACCCTACCAAACAGCCATTCTAGCCTGCAACCTACTTCCTCCCTCTAGTCACCCCTTGAAGGTCCCCTTCTTCCCCATCAAGGAAAAGTAAACACTCAACACAAATCCAAGTTACCAAAAGTAAACACCTCAGTCCGCAATATCATTTCCTCCCCAGGCTTCTCAAAAGACAAAATGTCAAGTCTGGAAATCTTTCAGAAGCTCAACTTTGAAACAAGCTTTTCCTTTTAATCAATCACTCCTTATCAATATAGACAAGGTAAACAACCGACAGGTTTGCTTTTGATAGCTCTCTTCTGTCTGCCCAAAGTTGAAGAACCCACTTGCAAGAGGACAGGAAGGAGAATACAGAACACCAAACAGGAAACAAAACTAACATGCATTTTCTGCTCAACCAACTAGTGCCCGATCAGGGCATTTACAGAAAGCTGTTCCTGTCCTTCAGATAAGCATATCATCAAAACCCAACACTCCTATTGCTCTCACACATGCACACACACATTCACGGGTTGCACCTCACCTTCCATGAGGTCATAGTATCTTTCATCTACTATAGAGAAGGGACACTGTTTAGTTGAAGAATTATGAGTAGATTATCAGATCAGAGTAAGATCTTCAGTTCTCAAGAACACAAAGGTTCACTGTTACATTTCCATCAATCTCCACCATTTATCCCAAGGGGCATTAAGAGCTAATGGAAGAGCACCTATACAGTAGATCATAAAACAGACGATTTTGAGTTTCCTGAGATGGAAATGTGGAGGCCCACACAGAGAAGCAAGAACATCAAACTGTACACATGGGCACTCCCAGCCCAGGTATGGACAAGGGCAGCCACTCTGCAGCCACAGAGTGGAGGCTCTCCACCATAGGTCCAGCACTAACACCTGTCATCCCAAACTTTCCTGAAACTTATGATTGTTTCTGGGAATTACTGTTACCTATTACTCAACTCTCCTAACATTGGTGTAATTTTAAGAAAAAGAAGACATTATACGTAATGTCATCCACAAAAGATAACACTGATAGATGCAACAGGTTTAGCAAAAAAAAAAAAAAAAAAAAAAAAAAAAAAGAGAGAGAGAGAGACCAAAATAAAGGCCACTGCCATCTTATCATCTGGATTTTTCTGCTGAGAGCAAATGGCCTGATTAAGGTGTAATGCCAGTTCAAGGCCAAGATCTTCCACTCATGTGTCCACTATTTTTTTCCCTTGATGGTGGTTATTTTTATTTGGGACTGAAGTTTTGAAGAGATAATAAGTGTTTTTGAACACAAATTGGAACTTTTATTTGAAATACTTTGCTCATAGAATTATTTGTTATTCTTAGGCACTACTTTGCCTCCAACAGGGAGTAGTTATAATAATTCAGAAAAGTGGTAAAAAGCATAAGTATAAGGAATTTCCATTCTAGCATAAGTTGAAACTACTGAAATACAATTGATTTTATACTCCTTAAGAAAAATAAGTTAAAAACGAAAAATAAGTAAAGAGAAAATTTCCAGTTATTTCTCTCAACAAAATAGAAAACAAAATAGTCAATAACACAAAATTGTTAAAGCAAAACCCCAAGGTACACATAGAGAATAAAAATACACATACTAATGATTCTTTAAAGCTTCCAGAATACATAGTACAGAAGTGATTGCATTCATTAAAGGTAGACTGAGTATATACATCCTCATCACATAGAAGATAAGGTTAGATATGAAGATTCATTTAAAAGGCCAGCTGGCAGCAGCATTTATAAACCTGTAACTGTCTCCATTTCTGGCATTTGGTAGCAACTAGTTAAGGTATACTAGGCAAAAGGCTTTCCAGTTGCCAGAAGATTAACTCCTGCATATGTCCAATGCTCTGTTCAAGTATTGACTCCAAATGGAACACTGATGTGAGTCCGAAGGGAAGGCACAATTTCTGATTATTATGCCCTTCTTGGAAAGGCTCCCAAGAGGTGAGGGCCAGTTGAGGCTCACGCTGGGTACATAGATGGCAGCCATTCCTGTAAGCTATTCTCATACTGTATGTAAATTGGTACTGGTGCGTGCCACTGTGAAATTCTCTCATCTGTTCACTATTGATTCTAACCTTCAACTAGTAAGAAAGAGAACAATTTAAACAATATTCATTATCAATCATGAAATTAACCAAATTAAAACTTTCTGGAGAGTAGGAACAAGGTCAAAAATTGCTCCCATAAACCTTTTATTTTTCATATTAATCTAAGATCCCATGAATATTCTTTCCACAGCCAACTGAGTATATACTTCTTATTTTTTCACAAGAAATCTTCACAAATGTGAAATCATAAAGGATTTTTTAAAGAGCCCAATTTAACACCCATCATTAACATCTGAAAGTCTCTCTCCACAATTTCTTGGTGGAGTCTGTGGTATTCAGCCTTCCGGAAACACCTGATGTTGGACCCCTCCTCTAGCTTCTTAAGGGAACGTTTTACACAGTTAGATGCTAGAATTGCCGCAGTGGTTACAGTTCCTCTTCCAGGTTTCCACATGTACTTGATGTATTTCTTACCCAACTTTCTGATCTCTCATTCATGAGGAAAAAATAGAAAACAGAAGCATGTTCTAAGACAAAGAAAAAATGCTTGAGGAAACCATAAAGCAGAAACCAGTGAGCTTCTGGGAAAATGAGTGGGCAATTAATTTTTAGAATTAGGGGAAAAGGTGACAAAGGTAGAGTTGAGAAAGATCCTGAGCTAAGGAGAAAAAGGAGTGAATCTAGGGAGATAATAACCATCGGGACTCAAGATATAACTTCGCTCCTCTTTTGCATAGTGGTCTTCATCCTGACTGCACCTTAGCATCATCTGGGAAATTGAAAATACCTCCTACTCTTCCTAGGGCTTCATAAACACTATAGTTCAGGGAAGCCAAAGAGTTTATATCGACAAAGCTTCTCTTTATGGAAATATTTCAGCAAATAAATGAAGAAGGTAAGAATTTTGTTGTTGTTTTTCAGTCTAACCGTGTCTGGCTCTTTGTGACCCCATGGACTGCAGTATGCCAGGCTCCTCTACCCTTCACTATCTCCCGGGATTTGATCAAATTCATGTTCACTGAGTTGGTGATGCTATCTATTTCATTCTCTGCCACTCCTTTCTCCTTTTGTCTTCAATCTTTCCCAGCATCAGTTGTCTTTTTAAATGAGTCAGCTCTTCGCATCAGGTGGCCAAAGTACTGGAGTTTCAGCTTCAGCATCAGTCCTTCCAACGAATATTCAGGACTGATTTTCTTTAGGATTGACTGGTTTGATCACCTTGCAGTCCATGGGACTCTCAAGAGTCTTCAACACCACAGTTCAAAAGCATCAATTCTTTGGCACTCAGCCTTCTTTATGGTCCAACTCACATCTGTACATAACTGCTGGAAAAACCATAGGCTTTGACTATATGGGCCTTTGTCAGCAAGGTGATGTCTCTGTGTTTTAATATGCTTTCTAGGTTTCTCATAGCTTTCCTTCCAAGGAGAAGCATCCTAATTTCATGGCTGCAGTCCCATTCACAGTGATTTTGGAGCTCCCCAAAATAAAATCTATCACTGCTTCTACTTTTTCCCCTTCTTTTTTTTAAATTTTTTAAATATAAATTCATTTATTTTAATTGGAGGTTAATTACTTTACAATATTGTATTGGTTTTGCCAGGCAATGGCAACCCACTCCAGTACTCTTGCCTGGCAAATCCCATGGATGGAGGAGCCTGGTAGGCTGCAATCATAGGGTCGCTAAGAGTCAGACACGACTGAGCTACTTCATTTTCACTCTTCACTTTCATGCATTGTAGAAGGAAATGGCAACCCACTCCAGTGTTCTTGCCTGAAGAATACCAGGGACGGGGGAGCCTGGTGGGCTGCTATCTATGGGGTCGCACAGAGTCGGATACGACTGAAGGAACTTAGCAGCAGCATTGTATTGGTTTTGCCATACATCAACATGAATCTGCCACAGGTATACACGTGTTCTCCATCCTGAACCCCCCTCCCTCCTCCCTCCCCGTACCATCCCTCTGGGTCGTCTCAGTGCACCAGCCCCAAGCATCCAGGTTCGATGCATGATACTTTTTCCCCTTCTATTTTCCATGAAGTGATGGGACCAGATGCCATGATCTTAATCTTTTTAATGTTGAGTTTCAAGCCAGTGTTTTCACTCACCCCTTTCACCTTTATCAAGACGTTCTTTAGTTCCTCTTTGTTTTATATCATTAGAGTGGTATCACCTGCATATCTGAGATTATTGATATTTTTCCCAGCAATCTTAATTCTAGCTTGTGAGTCATCCAACCTGGCATGTCAGGTTTCTTAGAAGACAGGTAAGGCAGTCTGGTATTCCCATCTCTTTAAGAATTTTCCACAGTTTGTTGTAATCCACACAGTCAAATGTTTTAGCATAGTCAATGAAACAGAAGTGGATGTTTTGTTTTTTAATTCTCTTGTTTTTTTCTATGACCCAACGGTTATTGGCAACTTGATCTCTGGTTCCTCTGCCTTTCCTAAATCCAGCTTGTACATCTGGAAGTTCTCCGTTCATGTACTCCTGAAGCCTAGCTTGAAGGATTCTGAGTATTACTTTGCTAGCATGTGAAATTAGTGTAATTGTATGGTAGTTCAAACATTCTTTGGTATTGCCCATCTTTGGGATTGGAATGAAAACTGACATTTTCCAGTCCTGTGGTCACTACTGAGTTTTCCAAATTCACTGGCATATTGAATGCAGCATTTAACAGCATCATCTTTTAGGATTTTAAATAGCTCAGCTGGACTTCCATCACCTGCACTAGCTTTGTTTATAGTAATGCTTCCTAAGTCCCACTTGACTTCATACTCCAGGATGTCTGGCTCTAGGTAAGTGACCATACCTCATGGTTATATGGGTTATTAAGGCCTTTCTTATATAGTTTTTCTGTGTATTCTTTTCACCTTTTCTTAATATCTTCTGCTTCTGTTAGGTTCTTACCAACTCTGTCCTTTAATGTGCATATCCTTGCATGAAATGTTCCATTGATGTCTCTAATTTTCTTGAATAGATCTCTAGTCTTTACAATTCTAATGTTTTATTCTATTTCTTTGCATTCTTCATTGAAGAAGGCCTTTTAATCTCACCCTGCTCTTCTCTGGAACTCTGAATTTAATTGGGTATATCTTTTCCTTTCTCCCTTGCCTTCTGCTTCTCTTCTTTCCTCAGCTATTTGTAAAACCTAATCAGATAGGTTTTTCTTCTTGTATATCTTTGTCTTTGGGATGGTATTAGTCCCTGCCTCCTGTACAACGTTACAAACCTCCAACCATAGATCTTTGGGCACTCTGTCTATCGGATCTAATCCCTCAAATCCATTCATCACCTCCACTGTATTATCACAAGGGATTTGATTTAGGTCATACCTGAATGTCATAGTTTTCCCTACTTATTTTCAAGTTAAGCCTGAATTTTGCAATAAAAAGCTCCTGATCTGAGCCAGTCAGCTCCAGGTCTTACTTTTGCTGACTGTATAGTTTCTCCATCTTTGGCTGCAAAGAATATAATAAATCTGATTTCAGTATTAACCATCTGGTGATGTCCATGTGTACAGTTATTTCTTATGTTGCTGGATGTAGGTGTTTTCTATGACCAGTGTGTTCTCCTGGCAAAACTCTATTAGCCTTTGCCCTGCTTTATATTGTACTCCAAGGCCAAACTTGCCTGTTACTTCAGGTATCTCTTGACTTCCTACTTTTGCATTCCAATCCCCTATGACAAAAAAAAATACATCTTTTTTGGTGTTAGTTCTAGAAGGTCTTATAGGTCTTCACAGAAATGGTCAACCTCAGCTTCTTCAGCATCAGTGGTTCAGGCATAGAGTTGGATTACTGAGATATTAAATGGTTTGCCTTAGAAATGAACTGAGATTATTCTGTTGTTTTTGAGATTGCACTCAAATACTGCACTTTAGACTCTTTTGTTGACTGTAAGAGCTACTCCACTTCTTTTAAGGGATTCTTGCCCACAGTAGTAGGTATAATGGTCATCTGAATTAAATTCACCCATTCCCATCCATTTTAGTTCACTGATTCCTAAGATGTTGATGATCAATCTTGCCATCTCCTGCTTGACCACATCCAAATTACCTTGATTCATGGACCAACATTCCAGGTTCCTATGCAGTATTGTTCTTTATAGCATCGGACTTACTTTCACCATCAGACACATCCACAACTGAGCATGGAAAAGCACTTGAGAAAAGTGATGTGTAAAAGCCAAATATTCTAGACCGTAATCAAAGGTTTAACTTCTAAGCAGATTGATAAATATTTTAATCATTATGGATAGAATCTTTTATAAATGAATCACCTACTTCCCTGACTTCTAAAAGAAAATGAATTGAGTAGGGTGGAGTAACAAGTGAAATAGGTGAGAGAGCTTAAGGGAACAAACTTCCAGTTACAAAATAAATAAGTCACAGGAATATAATGTACAACGTGGGGAATATACTCAATAATATTGGAAAAACTTTGTATGTTGACAGATGATAACCAGACTTATGGTAATCATTTTGCAATGTATAAAAATATTGAATACTATATTGTACACCTGAAACTAACATAACATTGTAAGTCAATCATACTTCAATTTTTAAAATTTCTTTTAATGTTCCAATAAAAACGTACATATGCTTAAAAAAGAAAAAGTGGATTGGAAAGCATTCCCCTCAATTATAACTCAAGGTCATCACTGTGGATATTACTAAAATCTAATGGCTAATGCTACACTCTTAAGAACCAGCAGGGTGCACACAGTAGGTCTGCCCTGTAGGTCCCCATCTGCTTGGCTCAATGTTCCATCTTCCTCTCCCTTGCTGTGTGTGATCCTCCACTTGAGAAAAGTGATGTGTAAAAGCCAAATATTCTAGACAGCAATTAAAGGTTTCACTTCTAAGCAGATTGCTAAAAATTTAGCAATTGGTTGCTCTTAGCCCACAGTATCTTTGCCACCAGTAGCCACTCCTCAGCCTTCTGGGTTAAGCACAAGTGAGGGACACAGAAGGGTTGAAAAATAAATGCCAAGCCCAGGGAACAAGCCCTGAGTTGAGGCACAAAGCCCACTGTGGCAATCAGAGGACTCTGTTTACAACTTGCTCGTCATCTGAGCTCCAAAGTGAATATTTGCATAAACATATGCCTTCCTACAGCTTCCACCCAGACCAGAGACCACCAGTAAAAGTCGCCTAAGACGAAGGCCAAGTGACTGGACAAGGATAGGCCCATTTCCAAGATTCCTTGGAATAGGACATGACCCCCGATCAGTTCTCCTTGCTCAGGGGAAGGGACTGAGTGAACCCCCTCTGGCTCTCTGAGGTCACCCCACTTATACACCAGCAGGTGGAGACCTCATCTCTCAGAGAAAAGCACTGATGACCTGGGAAGATGGTCTCTGTGTCTCTGGTGCAGGCAGAGGATTCAGGCTCCTCTTCTCTACTCTGAGGGCCCTGGGCAGGTAGAGTTCTGTCCTCCCCACCCGTAGTCCCTGTGGAGGTGCACACAGGGGCCAGACATGCTAGGAACTCACTCGCTGTTCTGTTCTAATTAGGGGTGACCTGCAGGAGCTTCACATTCAAACTCAGCCTGGTATTTGTTTCTTCAAGCATTATGTTTACTCCTCAATTCTCAAAGGACAGAGGTTTTCACACTTTGAAATCCTAACCCCAAAAGCGTTGCCCTGGACTGGCATCACCTACCTCTTCCTGCTGGTGCTTCCAGCAATGTCTGTGCTGTGGGTGGTCACAGCACATGGCTTGGGAATCATGGATGATCCACAAGGTGTTCCGTGCACCAGAAGAATTAAAACAGGGCTGGAGGTCACAAAGGACCTCCCACTTTAGAGGAAATTTTAGAAAATCCTTGACTGAGTTTAGATCTTCCACTATCTAAAATACAAAACCAGCAAGCAGCATAGATGGAAGATTACAAAATGGAAAGTTGCTTCATACAATCAGTTATATAACTAACTAGTACCGCTACTAGTACTTCTAGTACTACTACTGGGGATGAGCCCCCACTTCAGCCAGGTCCTTGATTCCCCACTTCTCTGCTATGACCACAAAAAAAAAACAACCTTCTGAAAGAGGGGCCAGGCCTCTACCAGTTGCTGCCTTACACAGCCCCCAGGCCTGGCCTTCCTAGATCCCCAGTAGGAAGTACTCCTAGAGTTGAACAACTTTGAAATCAACACTCCCGGCACCACAGTGGGGTCTATTCTGAAGAACCCCAAGTTAGGAAGAACTCTCTCTGTCTGCTTCTCCTATGAGCTGCCACAGCCAAGACCCAGGACTCATATTAGGATGGGATCCATCTGAGGTTTAGTGATCCCACCCAAGGTGCTGACAGCTCAGGACAGCAAGAAAAACCAGCAGCTTAGTTCAAACCCAGCCACATGGGCTGCACTTTGAGACCCAGCTGCCTTCAGCTTCTTCAGCATCTGGTTTCAAAGAGAAACTAGAGAACCAGGGACAGCAGAGAAAGACCTGCTCCAGGATATGATTCAACATTAAACTCAGAGGCCACTCAACCAACCAGGTACCTGGCAAGCATAGGCACACACCAAGGCCCTAGGATTTCTGGATAAGCAGAATTCATGAAAGTTCTTCTGTGTGAGGTCAGGAAATCCTACACACACAGGCCACACCAGCTTGCCAGTTGTGTATTTCAAATGGAGATTTATTGTGACTATAGAGAAACACGGTCACTGGGACAGCTGCACACTGTAGGTCAAAGAAAGGCTAGGAGAGCCCAAAGGGCTCCTGTTCCTTCTCCCACTTCCTGCTCTTCACAAGGCACTGCAGCATCTCGGTGGTCAGCATCCTTTCTAAGGTGACACTCTGCCCCACATACCTGTTCTGCCCTCTGACAATGGTCAACACACCTTTGTCATGAACGAGAACTCCATCTCCCAGGACCACTCAGTCACCTGGGATCTGACAGATTCTGTCTCTCCAGTTGTGTGGGGTGGACTTCACCTACCCAGTTACCCACTGCCCACAGTGCCTTTCAGTACAACACAGCCTTTAAACAAGAGCCATGCCGCCCATCTGTAAACCACATGGACCATCACCTCACCCCAACTCGATGGACTGACGACAGCTCACACCTTCTCCACCTAAAACACCCCTTTCACAGCAACTGTATCTTCCATCCCTCCTGCCCTCACACACTCACAGGCCGCCCATGTCCCTAAGGCAGTACTAAGGGACCATGGAGAGCATGAGCCACCTAGGGGGTTCTGCAGCAGACCTCCAGCAGGCTCAGCCAGAATAGGGGGGCTGACAGCACTGTGTACCCTGGTGAACTGTCTCATGGGGGATCTTGACCCAGGATCTTAAGGGTCATGAAGGTCACTGACCTCATAACTTTCTGCCTTTAGTTTGGCCTGCACAGCCCCTCCTACACCCTCTGCCAATGCCAGGCTACCAAGACTCCCCCTTCAAGCAGTAAACCACCCCCACAGCCAGGACAGAAACCAGCATGGAGGGTGCATGGATTCTCCACAATTTGTGGTGAAGCTGGAGCTCCTCCCCAGGGCGGGCTCTGACCTGGGTGACCTGGCCCAAGGGGAGGGGGCAGTCCAGAAAAGGGTGTGCTCTTGGGAGCTCTGACAGCTCCTGCCCAGATTCAGGGACCTAGGTTCTATTCCACAGCAAGGGGAGAGGAGATGATCTCTTCTTAGGAAAGCATTTGTCAGATGTGCCCTGGGCAAGTTAACAATTATTTGCTGAGCACCTGTAAAATATCTTACGTGATTCTAGGTTCGGCTCTAGGTTTACTTCCTCGAAACCACAGGGCACTTACTCCTCTAGGTTTTAGGATCTTCTTTTGGTCAAGGATCACTCAGCATTTATACTGAGCACCAAGAACATCCTAACATGGTATAAAATATCTTTCCTTTCTGGTGCTATCCTTCCATTATACTATGTTTTAATAAGTTAAAAAAAAAAAGTATTCCCCAGAGGTCCAGTCCTTTATGCATCTTTCTAAAGATAAATACAGTCACTCATCCATATCATGATACCTAGATGAGATTTACCCTCAGACCTTAAGCCACTCTCTTCTCTCCCCACCTCAGTCCCATCCATCTCAGCAGTGACCTGCATATACTGAAAAGCAACGCACTGTATGTAAAAGCTTTTACCTCAAGAAATGTTAACATTCCCAAAGCTAAGTAGAATTTCCAGTAACACTTTATGATTGCTTTCATTAAAGAGGGCTCCTGTGCATCTTTCTGGGCTCTCTCAACTTCTTGATCCCAGTACCTGTGATGAGAAACAAAGCCCAGTAAAGAAAAGTGTCTCCACAACAGGTAAAACAGGGGAAAGAGGACAGAGTGAAAGATAAGCCTTTACTACAGACTGTTCTGTGGTTGCCCCATAGATGCTGGCTAACTGCTCACAGGGCTTCTGGAAGCTAAGCAGTGCTGACTGAAGCACCAGAAACACACATTTTGAGGGAAAAGTCCCAGATTCTGGAAACAAGTTCCTGCCAAGCTGTGCTGGATTCACAGGGTCACAAGTCACTCAGGAGGACAAACACCCTCCTCCAGGGACCCCCACTTCCGGGGACAGAGCTTGGCTTCCAAGGCCATGGCTGCAGGCTCCCTCCACATCCACGGATGCACAGGGAACACGGGCTCCCCCAGCTTCCAAAGTAGGCTAAACCCAGGGTCACCCTGAGGGGGATGAGCACGCAGTGTTAGGGGAGACATCTCAGAAGAACCCAGAGGAAGGTAAAGCCCCCGCACACCTTTAGCCCCACGTGGAAATTCTCACTCTCCCTCACCTCCTCCCTGCTGCCTGTGCTCACCCTTGCAGCTCTTCTCCAAGGCGCTGGGAGCGATCTTCCGGAAGCACCGAGTACATGTCATCTACTTTTAATCTCCGTTTGTGACCAATTTTAAACAAGGGGTTTAGCCACCTGTTAAACATTAAAAGGAGAGTGACATATATCCAAACTACACATCTCTGTCTAATTAGAATCCTACATTCAGGGGGTTTGTAAAAAAAAAAAAAAAAAAAAAAAAAGGCTACATTTTAAATATACAAAGATGTAGGGGGAAAACTATACATATGCTTGAAGTGAAGTGAAGTGAAGTAAAAGTCATTCAGTCGTGTTCAACTCTTCTCAATCCCATGGACTATACAGTCCATGGAATTCTCCAGGCCAGAATACTGGAGTGGGTAGCCTTTCCCTTCTCCAGGGGATCTTTACAAACACACATACACACATATATCGAGGTATAAGTAAGTCACTCTGGCTTACACACAATACAACTTAGAATACCCTCTTTGTGGTCTATTGTACATTGCACTTCTTCTTTAATTATTAGGAAAAATACATTTAGAAGTCAAAATAAAATTACCCTGGCTCAGGCACACAGAATAGAGCTGAATGGCCACTGTGGCTAAGGCTGTAGTATGTACTTATATTACCAAGGACTTAAATTTTCTGAACTGTATCAGACTCAAGGATTTTGTTGTTGCTGTTTAGTTGCTAAGTCATGTCCAACTCTGTGACCCCATGGACTGCAGCATGCCAATCTCCTCTGTCCATGGGTTTTCTCAGGCAAGAATATTGGAGTGCGTTGCCATTTCCTTCTTCTAGGGATCTTCTTGACCCAGAGATCAAACCTGGGTCTCCTGCATTGGCAAGTAGATTCTTAACCACTGAGCTATCAGGAAAACCCATCAGACTCAATATCTCCAGTCATATTCACATAAGTTGTACCTTTATGGTCTCAAGATCTCTTGAGTTCAGCTGATAACACAAAGGAAATTTTACAGGGAATCATTGTTGTAAATCATTAATTTACAATAAAAAACAAAACAAAACAAAAAAAACACCCTGAGTCAAACAGGCTCTGGACCCTGACCTCCTTACAGTCCCATCAGACTCCCATCAGGAAAGCTTCTTTCTGACCCTGACTTTCACAAGATATCCTAAAGATAAATAACATCTTTCCAACTAAAATGCATGGGCTGATTCTTCTTATAGTCCTCCCTGTTATCACTTCCTGGAAGATTAATGTGTTTTAAAATGTAACACAAAACTTTCTTAAGGGTTGGAATTTTACTGACTGTGGGGTTTGCCACCTTCAGCCTCAGTCAGGGGATAAATATAGCCCCCTACACTTTCAGGAAACTCCACTAATAGCTGACAACATCACCAAACTACAGTTTAATTTCTTCATGCCCAGGCCTCTGCCCAGGGACATCAAGGTCACCCCTATTGCCACCCCAACCCAGCAAAATGTATGTGTATGTGTTAATCAAATTCCTGTTTTCTGGGGGCCCAACCAAGCTTTCCAGTATGAGCCCTCCACTAACAGGCCTGGCCAACTAGACAGTGACCACACCCAAGCGCTCTGGGAACAGGATCATACCAAAGCAAACTTGGGGAGGGAGGGAGGTCTGGCTATGGAGACAGTAATCTGGATGGAAGGGTGCCACCATTAGCCTAAAGATGACTCAGGAAAACCCAAAGACAGTGTGCCCCCTTGGGGGATGTGTTTTTCTCAAGGTCTCTGTGGCAAGGACCACCCATGGTTGGGCCACAAATTGTCTCAAAAAAAAACTCTACCAGTGGACACTGGGCTATAGGAGGTATGCACCCTGATCCAGGTTACATTCAGATTTTAACTATGCTAACTGAACCTCCCATCCAAATGGAGCCATTATTTAGTCAGGAGGGAGCTAGACTGGTAATGGAAAGAGTTGTCACCCTTGTAGCAGCCTTGGTAAGCCCAGCACGAGGAACAATTTATAAAGCCAAAACTATTTAAAGAAAAAAAGTCACTTGAGCAGTGGCCTGGGTAACTAGAGAACCTGTTTCCAACTTTAGAAAGATGAACTCTTCACTGGGTCTCTGGCCCACATGACACTTGACCACTGCGTAGCCCCTGATTACTTGCTGGCTGATCAAGAAGGAATTCATGCCCTTGAAACTATTTCCTGTTGTTTCTATGTTAAGGTGAGTGGTCAACTAGAAGACAGTGTAACCCAACTGTTCGAGAAGGCTGCTTCCACGTAGAGAAAAGCAAATATCATATGATATCGCTTATATGTGGAATGTAAGTAAAGGCTGCAAATGAACTCTTTACAAAATAGAAGTAGAGTCACAGATGTAAAAAAAAAAAAAAATTGAAGGGGTGAGAGGAGGAACATTTTGGAACACTGGGATTGACATATACACACTACAGTGTATAAAATAGATAATAAGGACCTACTGTATAGCACAGAGTATTCTATACTCTGTAATGGCCTACATAGGAAAAAAATCTAAAAAAGAGTGGATAAATGTATAACTGATTCACTTTGTTGTACAGCAGAAACTAATACATTGTAAATCAACTATATTCCAATAAAAATTTAAAGAGAGAGAGAAAGCCATTTGGTTAAATACTCAAAACAAGAAGGGCCTGACTGAACAGATTTCAGACAGTATCAAAACAGTGATCCCAGTTTCCCTGGGCTTCTGCCATTCTTAGGACCCCTTACAGTTATTCTCCATCTCTTGCTCTTTGGTCTGTGTATCCTCAGTTGCCTCATTCATTTCATCTCTTGGAGAACTGAGGCAATTAAACGGCAGATAGTATTTACCCAAGGGTGTGAACAACTGGAACTTCAGCCAGGTGATAATCAGATTTATCTTAGCTGAATCAGGAAAACTTCTGTTCTTCTAAACCCAACACATGATAACATCCATGCACAGCAGAAAACAGTTTCAGAAGACTGACCTTCACCCTTTCAAAGTCCCTCAAGAATGAGGAGCAAGCAGTAAAAAGGGACGGAGGAATTTTTACCAGGTTCTTGTTCCAGAATTTTATCTCTGCCCCTCCCTCAATGGAAACCACCTGCTCTTATCTGAGTCTCAGGTTCAGATGTAAGAGGAAGAAGTTGTAGAGAAAAATCAGAATGGTTAGAACTGGTTAGGCCCAAAATGGTGAAAGACCTAACTTCCTGTAGACCCCAAGCTTCATTATGTGTTCACTGTAATATATTAGTATGCTAAATGACATACTCACTCGTGCCATGACACTTGATAATGGCCATGACAACAACCCACACAAGGACTAAAAAGGAGTGTTTCCTCAGTTTCAGGTCCAAATCACACCCCCGTTCTCAGATAAGTCAAGAATATTCCTCCATCTCTTTATATAGTTTCTTCACTTTTACCTTGATCCCAATTGGGTTGAGAAGTTAATTTGTGAACTAAGTTCTCTATCTCCATTCTTTGGCCATTGAATAAAGCTCGTGCTGTTCCAGTCTTATTGTTGATTTAGTTACTGGCTGTGGGAATCTGAGTGGAAAAGCAACCTCTTCAGCCAAGATAAGGGGTATTAGCCTGGGCTAGGAGCCCAGCATAAGTCCAGGAGACCAATTTGGTGACATTAGTTACATATACAAGGAACATAGTCTTCAGAGCCAGACTGCTTGACTTGGGATCCTGCTCCATTATTTACTGTCTGTTTAACAGTAAGCAACTTACTCAACCTCTCTGCTTCAGTGCCTTCAGGTATAAAATAAGAGGTAATAGTGCCTTTCCCTCCAGCAGGAAAAGTGGAAATGGGTGCCCACCCAAATCAATGAAAAGTCCTCAACTTCCCATTTCCAGGCACATACACTTTGAAAATTCACAAACAGAAGGTGTTTGGAGAGTTCCTTGCCCTGCCTGAAGTTAGGGAGAATTTTTCTTACTTTATTATTATTTACAGTAACTACACCAATATTTCTTTCTCTAAGCCCCTCTTTCCTTAAGGGCCACCACATGGCCAAGAGATGAAGCTACACACACTGTATAAACCACCATCAGAACAAGCATAGAATCTCCCAATTCCTGGAGATCCCCCAGCTTGTTTCATAAAAGAAAGAAATACCAGAATTTGGGGGAAAGATAAATGGGTTAGGGTCCAGAAACCAAAATTCTAGTAATCATCCAAGTGTAATTAAAGCCCAAAGGTTCAGGTCCACCTAGTTAGTGCTCCCAGCTAGTAGATGGAAAACTTCAGTTAAGAGCTTCACCTCTCTGAGCCACTTTTCATCTGTGTGTTTCCTCCCAGCTCAGGGACTCTTCTGTGGTTTCAGGACCAAAGAACTCCTGGACAAGACCATGCACTGTTTCTCAGAAGGCTAGAGATGCAGATGAGACCCCATTGACTTCAGAGATCCCATCCCCAAGGTGATTCTCAAAGGTGGAAGCAGAGATATTCACAGTAAGGAAAGAGGCTGGTAAAATACATACTTCAGTCCTGGCTGTGTATCCCAGGCAAAAGCAAAATGTGTTCAAGAATAATGTTCCCATTCATTAAATAAAAAAACATTTCATTTTTTACTGACGTGAAATTTGCCCCAACTAGGTACCAGGTCATACAGTGAGAGCTGCACAGGGAGAAAGGGAGACGGAAAGAAATACATGGTCATAGGAGCTGGAACACACTGCCACATAGGGCAATTGGGAAAGTAAGTGAAGTCACTCAGGAGTGTCCAACTTTTTGCAACCCCATGGACTGTAGTCTGGCAGGCTCCTCCATTCCTAAGCCTTCAGGAGAAGCAGGTAAGAGTGGAAGAGGGGAGGGCGGGGGTACGGTGTGCAGTGCATTTTCCCACTGGCTCTGGAGGGGCTGCGGGCAGCAAAGCAAGGAGACCCTGTACCTCCGCCACCAGGTCACCGGGTCCCCCTCCCCAGCCCTGCTCCCGCCTGGCCCCGCCCCTGACATGCCCCCCATGCCAGGGTGCAGAGGGGAATAGGACAGCTTTGGGAGGGTCCACCTCGTTTCTGAAAGGGGCGGCAGCGGAGGGCCCGGTGACTGCCGCCTATCACAGCCCTGGGGGGGCGCTCACCAGAAGAACACGCGCGAGCAGAGGTTTGCTTTCTGCAGCGGGTTGGGCTTCACCTTCGGGTACAGTAGGGGCATCGTGCTGGCCCGGGGCAGGCGTGGAGCAGCGCTGCGCTAGTCTGGCCGCGTTGAGTCTCCCGCTTCGCTGGGGCGCGACCGCTGGGATGCCGGAGACCAGGCCGCCTTCCGGGTCTGCTGGGCGGACCCTGAGAACCACAGGCTTCCTGGGGTGGAGCACCCACAGCCCGCCCGGTCTCCGCCTTCCCCGACTGCGCAACCTTCCGGTCGCCTCGGGTCACTGGCTCTGCGCTGCCGTTACAGCTCTGGCTGAAGTAGAGCCTTGTGTGGGGCTGCAGGACGAAGAGGCAGTCAAGCCAAAGCTTCCAGGAGCCGCGTGCAGGTGGGAGGCAAGGCCACCAGCTCTTTGATGGAGGAGGGTAGAGGACTGCCCAGAAGAAACGAACCAGCTCGGATGATCCCACCTGGCTGCAAACTCCGCTGAAATTTCTGTCTTGAGCCCAGGCACTCACCCAGAAGGAGAAGAGGGGAGGTTCAGACTCTGCCCTCCTCTGCTGCTCCAAAGCTCCCCATGGGCTGCAGGGAAGGCCTGGAGAAAGCTGGCAGAAGGCATGAACAGCCCACCTCTGTGAGCTTTTTGCTGCCCTCTTAGATTGGTAAAGGGGAATTTGGGGGGACAGAGACTGCCTCCTGATCGCTTTCATCCTGTGCTCAGGGCCTAGACAAATAACTGTGGCATAGGTCACAAAATACATATGCACATTTCTGGGGGCCTTACCTCACTTTCAACTCTAAGGATGCCCTGTCCAATAAGGTATTATCCCTACTGAACAGATAAGAAAGATGAGGCTCAAGGACAGCACTTGTCCAAGGTCTTGGACCCAAGCTGGGATTCAGCATGGTTGTCTCACTGGTGGATGGACAGTGTATGTGAAAAGTGCTTAGAATATGCTGTGTGAATGAATGAATGACTGCAGGACTGAATGAACAATAACTTGGGCTCCTACTCATAAATGTTTAGTTACCAGCTCAACAGTTTCTCTTCCCCATCTACCCTGAATGAAGAAAGATCAAAATTTATGTGCTTACAAAAAGATCACCATATTATTCTTTGATAATTTCCCATGTACCTTAGCTGAAATGGTGTTATTAATGATGTCTTTTAGCTTCAGTTATGCAAGATGAGTAAGTTCTGGAAAACTGGTGTATAGTAATGTGATAATATTGTATTGTGTACTTTTAATTTGCTAAGAGAGTAGATCTTGGTGTTCCCAACATAAACAAGAAAAAAAAGGAAAATAGGAAAAGTGTAAAGTGATGGATGTGGTGATTGCCTTGGTTGTGATGAATATTTCACAATATATATGTATATCAAGTCATCAGGTTGAACATCTAAATATACATAACATTTAATTGTCAATTATACCTTAATGCTGGAGGGGAAATCAATTTTAAGGAAACACTTAATATATTCAAACGTTTTTTATGAGTCAAACATATAAGAAGGTGTTGACAATTTTCTATTGATGAGCATGATGAGAGTTTATTATGCTATTTTCTTGATATTTCATGCATGTTTGAAATTTTCTGTTGCAAAAAAAGAAAATGGTTAGAGCTGAAAATTGTAATTTTTCAATTACCTACCTTTCTGGTGTTAGCTCTCTCTCAGATAATGCAATCCAAATGTGTTACTAGACCTCACCTGATTTACAGTTCTCTTTTACATGCCCTACATTTTCCACAGCTGTACACACTCAGCTGCGAGTTCTACTTCAAAAATGAAAGAATTGGTTGCTGATGTTGGAAGTCTTGTGACCTTCCTGTCAGGCTTCCCCAGACTGTTCTCTCCAGTCCCCACAACTAACTCAGGACCATAATCAGCCATCTGCTGCTGCTGCTGCTGCTGCTGCTAAGTCACTTCAGCCATGCCATCTCCAAACTGCCAGATGCACTCAGTCCCTTCAGCTTCTGCTGTATCCTTTTCTGGACATAAATTAATGTGGTATTTAGAAAAGATATTGAAAACCAGTGTTGAACTGTACAGAGAAGACTGGATCTGGAGCCAGAGGACCAGAGATTTAGATGCTTTTCTTATTACCTAAACTTTCTGACCTGTTTTCAGATCTACAAATGGGAAATCCCCATTCTTTCTATTTCCTGCAATATAATTTTAAGCCTCAGAATTTATGAATGCTCTTTGTAAAATCTAAAACCTAAGACAACATAAAAATAAAAATCTGTTTTTTCCTTTATTTCATTCATTGAACAGATATTTATTGAATGTGTTTCTAGGAGCTTGACCACTAGGCCAGGTACAGAGCTTACAAACATGGGGGAGATGTCATTAAGACCTTTGTTTATACTTACTGATCTAAAATGGTTTGTTACTATAGCTATACTAAAACATGTGACAGAGAATGTTGAGAAATTGGAATCTTCATATATTGCTGGTGGAAATGTAAAATAGTGAAATGACAGGCTGGATGAAGCACAAGCTGGAATCAAGATTGCTGGGAGAAATATCCATAACTTCAGAAATATCCATGACACCACCCTTAAGGCAGAAAGTGAAAAGGAACTGAAAACTTCTTGATGAAAATGAAAGGAGAGTGAAAAGCTGGCCTAAAATTCAACATTCAAAAAATGAATATCATGGCATCTGGTCCCATCACTTCATGGCAAATAGATGGGGAAACAATGAAAACAGTGAGAGACTTTATTTTCTTTGGCTCCAAAATCACTGCAGATGGTGACTGCAGCCATGAAATTAAATGACGCTTACTCCTTGAAAGGAAAGTTATGACCAACCTAGACAGCATATTAAAAAGAAGAGACATTACTTTGCTGACAAAGGTCCGTCTAGTAAAGTTATGGTTTTTCCAATAGTCATGTATGGATGTGAGAGTTGGCCTATAAAGAAAGCTGAGCAATGAAGAATTGATGCTTTTGAACTGTGGTGTTGGAGAAGACTTTTGAGAGTCCCTTGGACTGCAAGGAGATCCAACCAGTCCATCCTAAAGGAAATCAGTCCTGAATATTCATTGGAAGGACTGATGCTGAAGCTAAAACTCCAATAGTTTGACCACTTGATGTGAAGAACTGACTCATTTGAAAAGACTCTGATGCTGTGAAAGATTGAAGGCAGGAGGAGAAGGGGATGACAGAGGATGAGATGGTTGGATGGCATCACCAACTCAATGGACATGAGTTTAAGTAAACTCTGGGAGTTGGTGATGGACAGGGAAGCCTGGTGTGCTGCAGTCCATGGGGTTGCAAAGAGTCAGACATGGCTGAGTGACTGAATTGACGTGAACTTCTTTTTAAGTTCAGCTATAGCAAAATGATTAAATAAATCATTAATCCTTTTTAGACAGTGCTATTGAACACCTACCATACATTAAACACCCTTCAAAATGCTGAGAACCAATGGTAAACAAGGCATGTAAAATGTATCTTCTCACAGTGTTTACATTCAAGTAGTGGGAGATAGACAGTAAACGAGTAAATGAAAAAGATAATATCAGGTTTGATGAGGACTATGAAGAAAATAAATGGAAGGTGATAGTGGTTGGAGATGTCCAGCAAGCCCTGATATAAACTGAGAAATCAGGAAAGCTGCTCAGAGAAATCTGAACCAAAACCTGAAAACCAAGGACTCAGTCTTGTGAAAATCTGAAGGTTTAAAAAAAAGAAAAAAAGGAACAAGAAAAATCCATCATATTGGACAAGATAATGGGTAAGTGTAGATTTTTTTAAAAAAGAAAGAAAGAAAGAAACCTCCTCTTGCATCTGTAAGAGAAGGGACGGCACTAGACAAACTACCACGCCGGGGACTGGGAAGGCCCCCAGATGGATAGAGGAAATCGAGGTTTCCTGGAACAGAGACTCAGAGTGAAAAACACCAGAGGAACTTGTTCTTTGGGAGAAAAACCAGAACTATAACTAATGAATTGCTGGAGGCTCAGTGTGAACAATTTGAGAATTAAAAATCTCTGGAGGACTGAGTCATAGGAGGACTCACAATTTTGTGAGATTTACCTCCAGGAGCTTCCCCAGTATCCTATAGTAAATACCAAGGAAAAATCCCCTCAGCCTTCCTGCTGGGGGAGGGAAAGTAGCCTACCAGGGTCCAGCCCCAGTAAGATCCAGGGATTCCCTCAGGATGATGGTGTTGGTGAAAAGGATAGAAATAGAGAAAGAAATAAGGAAAGAATTCTGCAGTTAAGAAAATAGAGGAGCGAAAAGAGGCTGATATTCCTTGGTTTACGCAGAAAGCCAATAAAGCCCCAGCACAGGACTTGCTCTGCTCACATAGGCTGCAGGCACCCTTTCGATTTGCTGAAGGTGCCCCACCTTAGGCACCTTCTCAAGTGGGTCTTAGAAGCCCAGGCAGGAAAGTGAATGCAGAGAGCCCCTGTGCTTCAGGGGATCAGCCTGAAAAGGAAAAGGAAAGAGAAAGAACGACATGGGGAGACCAAGCTTTAAGCAAGGCCCATAGCTTTATTTTCAAAGGGAGCTTATATACCTTAAGTTGGGCATAGAGGATAATGCTGCTGCTAAGTCACTTCAGTCATGTCTGACTCTGTGCGACCTCATAGACAGAAGCCCACCAGGCTCCCCCATCCCTGGGATTCTCCAGGCAAGAACACTGCAGTGGGTTGCCGTTTCCTTCTCCAATGCATGAAAGTGAAAAGTGAAAGGGAAGTCGCTCAGTCGTATCCGACTCTTAGCGACCCCATGGACTACATCCTACCAATCTCCTCCATCCATGGGATTTTCCAGGCAAGAGTATTGGAGTGGGGTGCCAGTGCCTTCTCCATTAGAGGATAATAGGGGGTGTGAAATCATGCAAAGTCAGAAGTCTTTGATCCTTACGGAGACCAGGCTTTCTTTTCTGCAAACTTATGTATACAAATGGTTTAGGTGATTTACATCATCTTCTGGCCAGAAGGCCTGTTAACATTTTATGACTCTGATAAAGGTTTGTCAACCATAAGACTTATTTTCTCTAAGAGTAATTATTTTAAAGTTTGGTGCCATCTTCTGACGGTATTAGATAAAGTTGCATTCCTATAGGGCAGAGGTGCAGTGGGTTTACAACAAGGAAAGGATTTATTACCTTAAGGGTCTAAAGTTGTTAGCACCAAGGCCACTACTTATTTTTTCTATGTACCAACTATATTAATTAATATATATTCCAAGGATACAATACAGGGGATGTGGAAACTTGGCAGCAAGCATTGGCTCAACAATGAAATCTACTAGTTCTAACAACTTCTAACTCTCTGAGAGGCTCTATACTATTTGAATATCTTAAGCTTCCAGTGCCTCTCGAGGTTGGGAGACTGTAAACAATCGTATGCATAGCTGTAGGAGTCTGAGTAAACCTGTCAGGCAAGTTAGAGAGCAGTCTGAGCTGTTTGGATTTAAACACTCCTATTATGCCCAGGAGGCTCATTAACTAGAGCTTTAAGTTGATTTCCTTCAGAGAAAGGTGGTCGGGGATAGCCCCCTGTTAATGTCAGAGGAGTTGGTGAAAGTCATAAAATAGTAAAACAGACAGATTCTGGTTTTGGGGTAGATGCTCAGGCAGGTCCAGGGCGAGAGGCCCTCAAGTCCTGACTCGCCTTTGCATATCAGGCCTCTCCTCATGACCTTTGTCATGAGTGGGAATTCCCATGGCTCCCGGCAGTAGCCAATTTGGAATACTGTAGATGGGAAAACTCAGTCCTCTTAAGAAGGCCTGTCCTCTGGGAAAACTAGTTAACCAAAGTCTAACCTGCTGGGGTATTAACTGGGCCTAACTGACCTGGGGGAAGTGCTCAACTCCAGCTGTCTCTAGCCATTCTGTCCCACAAAAGGGAAGGAATTGGGGGAGAAAAAAATGAGAAACACTCGTGGAGTTCACAGTGCAGAGTCTCACCGAGGGACTGAGACCTAATCACGGGAACTACCCAATCTCACACCTCACCTCATTACTAAAGCCCTGTTATAGCAGTATCTTCAACCCAGGACATCAGTGTCTGAATCTCAAGAAAAAGTTACAAGACACACCAAAAGGAAAAAAAAAAAAAATTTTTTTTTTTGAAGGGACAGAGCATTTCATCAGAATCAGATATGACAGTGATTTTGGAATTATCAGACTAGGAATTTAAAAGCAACTGTTATTAAGATATCAAGGGCTCTAATGGATAAAGTAGACAGCATGCAAAAATAGCTGGGTGATGTAAGCAGAAAGATAGAGATTATAAGAAAACCAAAAAGAAATGGTAGAGACAAAAAAGCATCATATCAGTAATGAAGAATGCCTCTGATGGGCTTATTAATAGACTTGGACATAGCTGAGGGAGAAATTGCTAAGGTAGAGGATATATACTGATAGCTCAGTTGGTAAAGAATCCGCCTGTAGCGCAGGAGCCTCTGGTTGGATTCCTGGGATGGGAAGATCCCCTGGAGAAGGGATAGGCTACCCACTCCAGTATTCTTGGGCTTCCCTTGTGACTCAGCTGGTAAAGAATCTGCCTGCAATGCGGGAGACCTAGGTTCAGTCTCTGGGTTGTGAAGATTCCCTGGAGAAGGGAATAGCTACCCACTCCAGTATTCTGCCCTGGATAATTCCATGGACTGTATAATCCATGGAGTCACAAAGTGTTGGACACGACTGAGCGGCTTTCACTTTTTTCAAAGGATATATCAATAGAATCCACAAACACCAAAAAGCAAAGAAAACAGAGACTGAAGAAAACAGAGACTGTTAAAAGCAGAATATCCAAGGACTGAGGAACAAATGCAAAAGTGCAACATCTGCAAAATAAGAATTTCAAACAGAGAAGAAAGGAACAAAAATATGGAAAAATGACTGAGAATTTTATCCAATTAATGCCAAACATCAAACCAAGGCCCAGGGAGCTCAGAGAACACCAAACAGAATTAATGTCAAAAGTAAAAACAATAATATCCCCCCACAACAAGGTATATGACTTTCAAATTAAGTTAAAACACTTGGGCTATAGAGAAACAAAGATAAGAATACATTCAGCTCTCCTCAGAAGCCATGAAAACAAGGAGAGAATAGAGTGAAAACTTTTAAGTGCAGAGAGAAAAAAATTACCAACCTAGGACCCTGTAGCTTGTGAAATGACTGTTCAAAAGTGAAAGAGAAATACTTTTTCAGATAAACAAAAATTGAGGCACTTTGTTGCCAGTAGACCTGACTTGTAAAAAAAATGTTTAAGAAAACTTCTTTATGGAGAAGGAAAAGAAGTCAGAGACTCAGGTTGACATAAAGAACAGAACATTGAATAAAGAGTAAGCAGTGGGACAATTGTGCAAGAGGAACAGATAAAATAGTATTGAGGACTTTCCTGGCAGTAGAGTGGACAAGAATCTACCTGCCAATGCAGGGGACATGGGTTCAATCCCTGGTCCAGGAAGATCCTATATGCCAAAGGGCAACTAAGCCCAAGCACCACAGCTACTGAAGTCTATGTACCTAGAGCCTGTGCTCTACAACAAGAGAAGCCACCACAGAAAGCCTATGCACTGCAACAAAGAGTAGTCCCCACTCACCACAACTAGAGAAATGAAGACCTAGTAAACAACAACAAAAATGATATTGAAAGCTCTGAACAATGACCAAAATGGGAGAAGATCTTATAAAAGCTGTATCCTGAGAGTGTAATGATGAAAGCAACGGAGAAGTTGTGAGGTATTCTGGCAAAAAGCTATTAGGCTCTGTCTGCTATTCCCATTCCTTGATTTCTCTTCCACAGCAAAATGTGTTTTGTATCACCTGTCAACTCAGGATCGGGCAGTTGTATTGACTTGCATATTGACCTATCTTTACTGCACAGACAGCTAATACTTTTACTGACTCAACTGTAGGTTCTTTCTGGATTCTTAACATTTGACTATGACTGAGCTTTAGTAACTAAAGATGTTATTCTTTTTAACTTTGTAGTAGGTTTTGCTGGATTTTGCCTAGTGATGGTATTTTACTATTGACCAGAGTCTACCACACAGAGGAATCAAGATTAAAGTGTTAGTTTCTGTTTTGTTTCATTTTGTTTGCTTGTTTTTCTACTGCCTGCAGTGGGTTTCTCTGGATTCTGTGTGGTGACAATATTTTACTATTGACAACAATCTACCAGATGGATGATCCATGATAAGGTGATAGCTTTGGAAATGAAGCTACTGGGAAGGAGAAACTGGCCTTTGGTCCAAAGCTGGTAGCTTTGGTCAGAAAGCCTGAGGTGCCACCTCTTCAAATGAGCTAGTCTGCAAAGATACATTTAGCTCCATGTCATGTAGCCACACAAATTTTAGAATCAAATTATGTAGCACAGTTTGCTTTAATCCTGAGAGAGATGCCGCTCTGTCTAAACTGAGACCAAATTCTGGACTAAAAGCTTTGATACCTTTATCATTTTGCAATAGCCAAGAGACTTAAGTTTCTATTCATTAATCAAAATAGCCAGGGAGACTATTTCTAGCACACATCTAGATGTCCAATAGGATCACAACCTTTACTCTACTACCCTCAAACCACTTTTCCTATTTCAGATTTAGATTTTCACCCAGCAACTATCAAGCATTGCTATCCACTTCTGTCTAGCAGTCTTGTTCAGTTTCCATAAAACAATCGTCTCTGTATTGTAATGACACTTCTTTGTAGATCCATTTGAGTGTTTCATTACATTTTCCTGCATTGTTTACAACAAATAAATAGAAGATGAAAATAATTGATATGCTAATATTAACAACAATGCAATTAATGTAAATATAGAGAGAGCATGAAGTAGAAGAAAGAAGGTGCCTCTTCAATCTGGTTTGGATGCATATATGAAGTAAGCTGGTTCATTATATATTTAACTTTTAAGGAAGAGAAACCATTTAAAAAATATGAAATATCTGGGGCAGCTTTATTCATAACAGCCAAATTTTGGAATCAATCAAGATGTTCTTCAATAGGTGAACGGACAAACTGGTACAACACAGAAGAAACTTA
The DNA here is from genome assembly GCF_029407905.1 of Bubalus kerabau. Lineage (NCBI taxonomy): Eukaryota > Metazoa > Chordata > Mammalia > Artiodactyla > Bovidae > Bubalus > Bubalus kerabau. The sequence continues at coordinate 75,089,343 of NC_073635.1, forward strand.
AATGCTCATTACTAAGTGAAAGTAGTCAGTCTAAAAAGGCTACATATTATATGATTCTAACTATATGACAAAAAGCAAAACTATGGAGACAATAAAAGATCAGTGTTGCCAGTGGGTGGAGGTGGGATGAAAGATGAGCAGATAAAACACCGAGGATGTTTCAGTTCAGTTCAGTTCAATAGCTCAGTCATGTCTGACTTTTTGCAACCCCATAGACTGCAGCACACCAGGCTTCCCTGTCCATCACCAACTCCAGGAGCCTGCTCAAACTCATGTCCATTGAGTCAGTGATACCATCCAACCATCTCATCCTCTGTCATCCCCTTCTCCTTCCAGCTTCAATCTTTCCCAGCATCAGGATCTTTTCAAATGAGTCAGTTCTTCACATCAGGTGGCCAAAGTATTGGAGTTTCAGCTTCAGCATCAGTCCTTCCAATAAATATTCAGGATTGATTTCCTTTTCATTGCCCTAAACATCACTGGATGTTTAGGGCAATGAAAATACTCTGCAATATACTATAATTATGGAATTGCTATTATACATTTATCTAAACTTATAGAATGCACAACACAAAGAGTGAACCCTAACATAAACTATGGATTTGGCATGATTGATGGGTCTGTATAGATCAGGGGATCTTCCCAACCCAGGGATCGAACCCAGGTCTCCTGCATTGCAGGCAGATGCTTTACCATCTGAACCACCAGGGAAGCCCATAGATTCATCAGATGTAGCAAATCTTTCACTCTGGTGGGAGATGTTGATAATGGGGAGGCCATGGGGTATGGGGACAGGGGGTATATGGGAAATTTCTGTGCCTCTCCCACCTACCTCCTCCAGAAATAAAAATCTATGAAATGCATGTGAGACATTGATGAAGATTATGCATCCAAAAGATGAAATGTTGGAACTTCCCTGGTGGTCCAGTGGTTAAGAATGCATCTGCCAATTCAGGGGACATGGTTTCTATCCCTGCTCTGGGAAGATACCACAGGCAGAGGAGCCTGCACTCTAGAGCCCATGCTCTGAAACTACTAGCCAACAAGCCACAACTCCTGAAGACTGTGCACTCTAGAGCCTGTGCTCCACAACAAAAGACTGCAAAAGTCTCTGCAGTGAGAAGCCCATCCACCACAATGAAGAGTAGCCCCTGCTGACTGCAAGTAGAGAAATCCCATGCACAGCAACAAAGACTCAGAACAGCAAAAATTAAAATAACAAGCAAAAAATTTTAAGTGAAGTATTACAATAGAGGAAATGAGATTGTTAAAGTTATAGAGGTTCATATTAATAAAATGTCCTATTGACCTCTTATAGAATTTCATAGACTTACAAATCACCTGATAGTTTTCTTTAATTCAATCAATAAGAAAAACTTAGCTTTTCTTTTGTCAATTTTTAAAAATAACTTATAAAACACTACCAAAGTTAACATGATCTCCTTCCCATCCTGTGCATATCATCATCAAGTCCATTTTTCATCATTAAATTTTTTGCTGTTTATTAAATATAATTTCAGTTAAACTAATAGAAATAGATTTTGAGGTAAGAAATACATTTATAAAATTAATTTGCATTGCATATTATTAATACTTAATCTATGTTTTGGATACTCATACTATATAATATTCAGAGGTTAAAAAGCTTAAATATTCTTCCTAAACATAAAGAACTTTAGAATTCTTTTTTTGTTTTCTGAGAAGAAACTCCCCTTGATTCCCTTTATACAGTATACTTTCAATTGCACTCTCAGAGAAGCTGTGGGTATAAAAGTAGCAAACTGCATCTGAATGAAATGTGTGTTTCTTACCCTCACTAAGCTTACAATTTATACTGTGTGTGTAATTTCCATTCTTAGAGTCACACCTTTGAGTGAAGTCTTTCATTATATGTGGATAACATATACATAAGTCCATTATGTATCAATATTAAAATAAAAGTATTGACTTTTTTAATGGAGATTTTTCTAAAATGTTTTGCTGAATGTCCCTCCACTCTTAGAGTTTGTAAAACATGATGCCAAAGGTTATTAACTATTGGATACCATTACCAGCATGTAGTATTATACCATTTGGTACAATACTGTTAGAGGCTAATGAAACATAGGTATAGGGGTTTACAGATTTATTTATATATACTCACCAAAAATAACTTTTAAAAATTTAATGTCTATTTAATATTTTTGTATCTTCTCTTACTTTTTCTAATAATATTTTGCTTTTTACTATTTTTAGATTGTAAGGTTCAATTTAATAGGCTTTAAAGTAAGGACCTGAGGATCTCTGCTAGGAATAAAAATTATGAGTTTGTATATTTAATTTTGGCATCTTAGATGCCTCTTGGTCTCAGTTGTCTTCTGTGAGACTGAAATTACCCAAGGATGACAGCTGAAAAAGTGAATGTTATCATAAAGTGTTTTGGTTTACTAATGGCTTCATGCTGCTGCTGCTGCTGCTAAGTTGCTTCAGTCATATCCGACTCTGTGCAACCCCATAGATGGCAGCCCACCAGGCTCCCCCGTCCCTGGGATTCTCCAGGCAAAAACACTGGAGTGGGTTGCCATTTCCTTCTCCAATGCATGAAAGTGAAAAGTGAAAGTGAAGTCGCTCAGTCATGTCCGACCCTCAGCGACCCCATGGACTGCAGCCTACCAGGCTGCTCCGTCCATGGGATTGCTTCATACGTGTTCCTAAATGATTAGCAAATTTCCCATCTTCTTTTGACATGAAATAGTTTAAGAATGCTAAAAATATCCCCAATTTTAAGTATTAAATGTAAATAATTCCCAAATGAGCTATATAAAATATTCAGTTTCCTGTAGTTATTTAAGAATTTTCCTTAAAGAATAAGATACATAGAAGAGAGAGGAAGAGAGAAGTCAAAGACTGAGCCTTTTGAGACCCTCTGACATTCTCAGTGAACTCCGGGAGTTGGTGATGGACAGGAGGCCTGGCGTGCTGCGATTCATGGGGTCGCAAAGAGTCAGACATGACTGAGCGACTGATCTGACCTGATCTGATCTGACATTTGCAAGTAGAGATTCACCCAAGGAGACTGGGGTAGGAGAAAATGAGCAGCCACAGAAGTGCAGGAGAAGCTAGAGCCCATGCCTCTGAGAGGCTGGTAAGCTGAAGACAGAAGTATAATGATTGGATTTGGAAAAGATCAGGGTTTTGGTGATATAAGAAAAGCAGTATTTTAAAGAGAAAGAGATCAAAGCCCTATGAAAATGTGTTGAGCAGAGAAGTGTGTGAAGGCAGTGGTTGTACACAACTTCTGTGAGAAACTTTGCTATACGGAGGAATTTTCATAGAACTTCTTCTATGAAATAGAAGTAACTACAGGAGTGTAACCCCTTAGGAGGCATTCATCCACAGTGTGGACTGTTCAATAATAATCTCATCTTCTGTCGTCCCCTTCCCTTCCTGTCTTCAATCTTTCCCAGCATCAGGGTCTTTTCCAATGAGTCATTTCTCATCAGCTGGCCAAAGTATTGGAGTTTCAGCTTCAATATCAGTCCTTCCAATGAACACCCAGGACTGGTCTCCTTTAGGATGGACTGGTTGGATCTCCCTGCAGTCCAAGGGACTCCCAAGAGTCTTCTCCAACACCACAGTTCAAAAGCATCAATTCTTCAGCACTCAGCTTTCTTTATGGTCCAACTCTCACATCTGTACATGACTACTGGAAAAACCATAGTTTTGACTAGATGAGACTTTGTCAACAAAGTAATGTCTTTTTAATATGCTGTCTAGGTTGGTCACAGCTGTACTTCTAAGGAGCAAGCACCTTGTAATTTCATGCATGCAGTCACCATCTGTAGTGATTTTGGAGCCCCCCAAAATAAAGTGTCTCACTGTTTCCATTGTTTCTCCATCTCTTTGCCATGAAATGTTGGGGCCAGATACCATGATCTTCATTTTTTGAATGTTGAGTTTTAAGCCAACTTTTTCACTCTCCTCTTTCACCTTCATCAAGAGGCTCTTTAGTTCTTTACTTTCTGCCATAAGGGTAGTGTCATCTGAATATCTGAGGTTATTGATATTTCTCCCAGCAATCTTGATTCCAGCTAGTGCTTCATTTAGCCTGGCATTTCACATAATGTACTCTGCATGTAAATTAAAGAAGCAAGGTGACAATATACAGCCTTGTCGTATTTCTTTCCCAGTTTGGAACCAGTCTGTTGTTCCATGTCTGGTTCTAAATATTGCTTTTTGACCTGCATACAGATTTCTCGGGAGGTAGGTAGGGTGGTCTGGTATTCCCATCTTTTGAAGAATTTTCCAGAATTTTTTGTGATCTACACAGTCAAAGGCTTTGGCAAAATCAATAAAGCAGAAATAGATGTTTTTCTGGTATTCTCTTGCTTTTTCTATAATCCATCAGATGTTGGCAATTTGATCTCTTTTTCATCTGCCTTTTCTAAATCCAGCTTGAACATCAGAGAGTATAGCAGAGAGAGGGATTTTAAAAAATCACCCAGGGTAAGAAAGCATAATTTTAAAGTATATCTTAGCTTGCTGCTAAGTCACTTCAGTCATGTCCGACTCTGTGCGACCCCATAGACAGCAGCCCACCAGGCTTCCCCATCCCAGGGATTCTCCAGGCAAGAACACTGGAGTGGGTTGCCATTGCCTTCTCCAATGCATGAAAGTGAAAAGTGAAAGTGAAGTTGCTCAGTTGTGCCCGACTCTTAGCGACCCCATGGACTGTAGCCCACCAGGCTCCTCCATCCATGGGATTTTCCAGGCAAGAGTACTGGAGTGGGGTGCCATTGCCTTCTCCGTATCTTAGCTTAAAGGATTAAAAATGGCACAGATTACATAATAACATGATGTAGAATAATGTTTTTTTGTCAGAAATAGGTTCTTTGGTCACACTTTACATGGAAACAGCTCTTATTTATCTCTCAGCTGTATTTGCTGACTATCTACTAGACATCAGTCACTCGCTACTTTATTTACAGGTAAAATGCAGATTAATCTTTAGGTGATAAGGGAGAAATAAACCTGTTATTTTTATTTTCAGCTTATTAAAAAAATGAGCTAAGAGTTACAATTGATCTGCACTGGTTTGCCACACCTGGACCATGGGCTTCTTAAAACAGATGGAGAAGGATCGCTCCCTGGGACTTGAGTGTCCACTCAACACCCTTCCCACAGGAGGTCTTAGGAAATACAGGCTTGGTGAATGACAAGGATACCCACACATACCAGAAAAAGGAGGGCACTGTAACCTCTGTAAACATTTGCTGCTGCTGCTGCTAAGTCGCTTCAGTCGTGTCCGACTGTGTTACCCCAGACATGGCAGCCCACCAGGCTCCCCTGTCCCTGGGATTCTCCAGGCAAGAACACTGGAGTGGGTTGCCATTTCCTTCTCCAGTGCATGAAAGTGAAAAGTGAAAGTGAAGTCGCTCAGTGGTGTCCAACTCTTAGCGACCCCATGGACTACAGCCCCCCAGGCTCCTCCAATGGAAATTGGAGGAAAATCCATGGGATTTTCCAGGCAAGAGTACTGGAGTGGGGTGCTATTGCCTTCTCCGCTGTAAACATTTCGTGTGACTCAAAAAGTTTCTCTGTCTCTCTGGAACAAAGAGAGGACTATGCTTCCTCCACTACATGAGATACATGGGGCTAGTGGCCAATACTGGTCAGTGGAGGTGAGCATAGATGAAGGGACAAAGTTAGTCAATCTATTTAGATGCCAGCTCCAAACTCTGTACTGTCTATTATATTGCTAGGTTTTTTCTGGAGAAATCCTGTTTTGATAAGAGAGGGAAAGAGGAAAGACCACAGCACATTCTTCTCGTGGCATAAAAGACAGTTACTCAGCAGTCAACTGATGCACAGAGGAAAGTACACAAGCAAGAAATAAGATTTTGGTTTGTTTATCCCTCAAATAAATTTAAGTGAGCTAATAAGCGCATAATCAGTACAAGAGAAAAATAATTAACTTCAAACTTTTTTTCCCATATATGAAAACCATCTGAATATATATGAAGAAAATAAATGCCCTCAAAAGCATTATTTCTGGAATGAATAAAAAAAGTGTGGTATAAACATGCAGTGAAATATCATTCAGCATTAAAAAGGAAGGAAATTCTGACACATGATGCAGCATGGATGAACCTTGAAGACTTTTATGTTGTGACTTATAAATATATTTGGTCTTCATGCTGCTCCAGGCTCTGAGCTCTAATAGTGATAAGGTATCTCTTGGTATTTATAACAAGCCCCTTTCAGTCAAACCTGAGTTTTTGAGTGACTCTACTTATCAGTGAAACCAAACTTCTGATTAAAGAATGAAACTTTCCACCCCACCCTCCACGTCCAGGGAGGAGAGGGACTGGAAATAGTAAAACCAACAATGGCCAATGCTTTAATCAACCTTACCTAAGTATGCTTCTATGAAACCTCAGTAAAAAACCAGTAGGATGGGGATCACAGAGCTTCCTGGCTGGTGAATATGTGCAGGTGCTGGCAGGGTGACATGGAAGAGGGCCTGGAAGCCCATCCCTTCCCCCTACCTTGCTATCTGCATCTCTTCCATCTGGCTGTTCCTGAGTTGAATCCTTTTATAATAAACTAGTAATCTAATTAAGTAAACTATTTTCCTGAATTGTAAGCCAGTCTAGAAATTTGCCAAACCCAAGGAAGAGGGTTATGGGAACCCTGATTTATTATCAGTCTGTAAGAAGCACAGGTAACCACCTAGGCTCATGACTGGCACTGAAGTTGAGAGGAATGGGTAGTTTTGTGGGACTGAGTCCTTAACCTATGATGAGGTCTAACACTAACTCCAAGCAGATAGTGCAAGAATTGACTTAAATTGTAGAACACAGTTGTGTCTGGATAGTCAAGAACTGGTTAACAAGGGGGAAAAGCCCACACACTTCGTGTCCAGAAGTGCTGAGTCACCAAAAGACAATACTGTGATTCCAGTTATCTGAGGTACCTAGACTAGTCAAATTCATAGAGACACAAAGTAGAATGGTGTTTGTCCGGGGCAGGGGGAGGGTGGAGAGTTGTTTAACGGATGGAGTTTCAGGTAGGGAAGATGAAAAAGTTCTGGACACGGATGGTGGTGGTGGTTGCACTACAATATGAATGTAATTAATGTCACAGAAGAGGACATTTTAAAATGGTTAAAATCCTTAACTTTATGTTATGTATATATTAATATGTAAAGATATATTCATATTCATTGGAAGGACTGAAGCTGAAGCTTAAGTTCCCAACTTTGACCACCTGATAGGAAGAGTCGACTCATTGGAAAAGACCCTGATGCTGGGAAAGATAGAGGGCAGGAGGAGAAGGGCACGACAGAGGATGAGATGTTTGGATGGCATCACCAACTCGATGGACAATGAGTTTGAGCAAACTCCCAGGGATGGTGAAGGACAGGGAAACCTGGCGTGCTGCAGTCCATTGAGTCTCAAACTGTCAGACAACACTGAGACTGAACAACAACGTATTGGCGGACAAACTTAGACAAATAGAAATAGAAAAAGTACCATGTAAAACACGTAAGTAAAATAATAGAGGATTAAGTGTTTTTAAAGACTTGAAGGTAAACAGTAGAAAAAAAATCATTTAAACAACTAAAATTTGGTGGTAGAATGGAGACAAGGGAAACATATTGTCAATGTTTATAATGTCAATAATAAGAAAATAAAATATTTCTAGAAGAAAGTAAAGCAACACATATAAAATGAGCAAAACTAAATGGACAAGATCTTGAGTAAACTCTGGGAGATAGTGAAGGACAGGGAAGCCTGGTACACCGTAGTCCATGGGGTTGCAAAGTGTCGTATACGACTTGGTGACTAAACAACAGCAAGAAGCATGTAAGGAAGGAAAAATTCCTTTCTCTTTTACCCTTCTAGGTTCTCTGGTTGGGGCCTTGGAAATTCAATTGACACAAGACAGATGAACAAGAGAAAAACAGTTTATTAACCTTTGCGGAATGCACATGTATGCCAAAAGTCTTTCATCATTTACAGATAGTTGTTGCTGTACTCAGATGTGCTTGTAAAAGTGCTTCATCCTTAAGTAGGTCTGTAGGAAGGACTTTTGACAGGTATATATTTCTGATAAGTTTCAAATCATTATCTAAACTTTGTAAGTAATTATGAAGTCCTAATGGAAAACCTGATGCCTTCATAAAACTATTAACAATTGGACTCAGATCAGATCAGATCATATCAGCCACTCAGTCGTGTCCGACTCTTTGTGACCCCATGAATCGCAGCACGCCAGGCCTCCCTGTTTCTCACCAACTCCTGGAGTTCACTGAGACTCACGTCCATCAAATCAATGATGCTATCCAGCCATCTCATCCTCTGTCGTCCCCTTCTCCTCTTGCCCCCAATCCCTTCCAGCATCAGAGTCTTTTCCAATGAGTCAACTTTTCTCATGAGGTGGCCAAAGTACTGGAGTTTCAGCTTTAGCATCATTCCTTCCAAAGAAATCCCAGGGCTGATCTCCTTCAGAATGGACTGGTTGTATCTACTTGCAGTCCAAGGGACTCTCAAGATTCTTCTCCAACACCACAGTTCAAAAGCATCAATTCTTCGGCACTCAGCTTTCTTCACAGTCCAACTCTCACATCCATACATGACCACTGGAAAAACCATAGCCTTGACTAGACAAACGCTGAGTAAACTGGTGAATATGGTTATAATTTTTGTTTATTTTTGTCTAAAATACTGCTGATTTAAGTTTGTGTTTTCCAGACATAAGTAAACTCTTTCCCTCAAGCTAATTATGACTTACAACAATTTGGAAAATTACACCATTGTAAGTAGAATTAAAACATTTGTCTTTATGCCACTGGTGCTGGCGTAAAGAGCACAGGTTGCAAGAAAACTTAGCCAATCAATTTTGCCTCCAGAGAAGAGAGATTAAAACCCAAGTCAGCGGAGAGCAAAGGTCTGGGAATGAGAGGCAGAGAGTTGGTGATCCCTGTCACCAATGGTCACCATCCTCAACTTCCCAGACAAGGACAAAGTAGGGGAGACACAAGATACAATTAGAATCCTAAAAGTATGGCTGGTGCCTTACCTCCTGCTAGAAGCTAGATGAGATGGCAGCTTTGTAGTGGTGACATCCATTCCATCACCCTAAGTTATAAGTGAAGTAGAAAACTCTGATTTCCCACCTGGGGTTTGGAAAATTCGGAAAGGGGGCGGCAACAGGCTTACAAAGTCTGTGAGCCAGGATGAGAGAATGCCATAGAAGGAGATGAAGCTTGTGTCATCTAGCTGGGGAGCAGATGAGAACTGTCTTATATCCTTCCTTTAAAATCCCATAGCAGAATTGATTTTAAGAACAAAATATATGTTAAAAATATTTGTCCCAGAAAGCAGAAACCAGACTTTGCTGAAGTTTAGAAGACAACATGAGGGAGATACATAGGAACTTTTTCTAAATCTAGATTATCTGCTTTATAATCAGGTTAGATCTATAGTCCCTGTTCCTCATCCTCCATGTTACAAGTGGTGCAAGAGAAGGAGATATCACTTCCTGGGACACATGGGAATACTTGGGACCAGCTTCCAAGTGAGGGTCCTTGGCTTCATGCAGGAAAGAGCTGAAGAGCAAGCTGAAGTAAAGGGGAAATGGACTTATTCAGGGAGATACACATTCCATAATCAGAAGGTGGACCTTCTCAGAAGAGGACCCAGGGTAGAGGGTTGCAAGTTTTCATGGCCTGGGTAATTTCATGTGATAATGAGTGGGAGGAATATTCTTGTTATTCTGGGGAAGGGATGGGGATTTTCAAGAATTGATCCACTGCACACTTTTGAAATGAAGCAAGACCTTATGGTCCTTACACCCCATGTCCTCTGCCTGTCTTTTTTCTGTGGAAAACCTTTAGCCAAAGAATAATTAGAGAAGTGAGAACATACAGAAACAAAGGAAAACAGTCAAAGGAGACCAAGTAATAATAATAGAGTCATTAAGCATAGTCAAGGACATTTAGTTCCTCTTCAAGGGCTACAGATAATATTCTGAGCCATATCCTGTGAACTGTCCTATAGGTACTGAAACCCCCACCATGTACAAGAACTACATAATGACTAGACTGTAGCTATGACATCAGCTGCCACAATTCTGAGAAATGATCTCAAGAAATGGAGCTGAAAATTAACTGTACTTAATCAAGATGAAATTGGCCAGACCACTGATGACCAATTTCAAAATGACTGACAGAGTTGACTCTACTGTTGTGCACGTAGCCCTCTCCCTGACTATAAAAGCTCTTTCCCACTGATTGTCACGGGAGAGGGGAGTCGGCTTTTGGACAGGCGTCTATCCTACCATCCCCCACCCTGTTGCTGGCATCCAAAATAAACCAAGCTTTCCTTTCCACTAACCTGGCCTCTTTATTGGCTTTTGAGTGGCAAGCAGCCCCCCTACCCTGCACCCCCTGCTTTCGGTATCACTTTTTGGCCTCTTATGGTCAGCTTTGTAACTATCACAGCACCTATCACAGTGTGAGGGGACTGATTTTTAGTGTTATAATGAAGGTGTAATGAGTTAGAGGTCAGGGACTAGATCATGCTCAACACCACCTTAATTTTACCTGGTTCAAGGCAGTTTTTATTGGATCTAGCTTTTTTCAATATCTGTGCCCTATCCTTATTCTTTTAACAATTGTGCCCTCCTTCCCATCTCACAAGCATAGACACACTGTTTCCTTAGTGACCAACCCATCCTAGACTGTCACCTGGGAGTCCAGACCTGGTTTTCCATGCACTCTGATGTCTAGACCTTTCCCTTTCCCATTTAAACAATACCCAGTTGTCTTCTTTGAATGAAGGGCACCACGGACTTCCACTTATTTCAGGAGCAACATCAAACTCCAGCCAAGAGGGCAAAAAAACAACAAAACAAACAAAATTGATTATATCGATGCCTTCCCTTTTTTGGACCTTCAGGCACAGGGAAGAAATTGCTCTCTTTCTCTTCATCATCTCCACAGGTAACAAAAGAAACAGTCATTAAGGGTAAGATGGTACCCTTAATATTCCAGGAGGTCAGGCTATGATGAAATAGTCACCAACAAAGCCCACCAACAATTCTCTGGAAGGAAAAGTAGAATCTGGGTAATAAAATAAAATCTAATCTTTGTTCTTTTCCTTTGTGCTTAGTTGAGTTTCACTTGCTCACAGGATGCCTCATGTAGAGGCCTCCAACCTGGCACTTCAGAGAAGACTCCCTGGTGCGAAATGGCTGTGCCAACACCTTTGCTCCAAGGGCCATGTGCAGAGACAACGGGCCCAGCACTGTGATTCAAGGGGCAGTGAGGCGGCCGTGTGCACAGACACTGCTCCAGGCTCTGCAATCTGGAAGCATGGGCAGCACAACTGAGCCTGACCTGCAAGAATACCACCCCACTCCACCCCCCAGCTGACAGAAACCACATATACCAGCCCCATAGAAGGCTTTTAGGAGACAGCGTGTACTCTAGAGCACATCCTATTGGCATGAGCCACACCTGGCAGAGAGGCGTCCAGGGTGGCTCAGCAGTAAAGAACTCTCCTGCCAATGCAGGAAACTTGCTCTTGATCCCTGGGTCAAGAAGATCCCTGTAGGAGAAAATGGCAAATTACTCCAGTGTTCTTGTCTGGGAAATCCCATGAACAGAGGAGGCTGGCGGGATACAGTCCATGGAGTCGCAAAGAGTTGGATACAACTGAGTGACTAACACTTTTGGTCCAATAATGGTGTGTGATTCTCCTAGAGACCTAGATGAGGGAGAAGCACCAGACTAATTGATAAAATTATTTGTTTCATAAAAGTATGGCCTGCATTGTTCCCTGGAAAAGTGGTATTTACTCTTGGAAATTTGTGCCTCCCCTTCTGATGGAAGCTAGGGGACAGTTCTATGCTCACTCACTCAGTCATGTCCAACTCTTTGTGATCCCACAGACTGTAGCCCACCAAGCTCTTTTGTCCATGGAGGAAGACAAGATTCCTCTCTGATTCCTTCTCTGATTCTCCAGGCAAGAACACTGGAGTGGGTTGCCATGCCCTCCTTCAGGATATCTTCCCAACCCAGGATCAAACCCAGGTCTTCTGCACTGCAGGTGAATTCTTTACCATCTGAACCACCAGGGACCTTCTTGTTCTATCTGGGGAAAGAAAGACTGTCAAAATCTTAAGCCATTTCCCTTCTGCACTAAAATAAATATCCTTTTGACTTTACTCCAGCTCTTGAGTTAACTGAGAACAGCCCTGCCTAGGGCAGGGCTGTAGTTTCAGGAAGGCTGATGGACAGGATGGTGAGATGGAAAGGGGAACAGTCTCTTCACCTTCACTCACCAACCTACTGGGGAGAGAGCGTCATCCTCTCATGTAGATTGTGACTCAGAAACTCAGGTCCTGAGAGCAGTCCTGTGATGGGGACAGAGCACGAGGTGAAGGGAGACTTTCCCACAGTATCAGCAGTCCTGTGAAGGGTACAGAGCAGGAGGTGAGGGGGGAATTCCCCACAGTATCAGGGAGTTCTCCTTACTGCATAGTCAGGAATATACCAGGGAGAATGAATCTGCTGTTTGTCACTACATAAATCACCCAAGATATAAGTGGCCTAAAGCAGTGATCACTTTTTCATTACTCAGTACAGTTGTGAGGCTGATGAGGCAGAGTTGTTGTTGGCCTCCTGGGCTCACTCACAGGCTTGCCCACAGCAGGGAGCCCCACTGGCACTGGGTGTCCAGATGGGCCTCACTTCCACTGTGGGCTGAGCCAGGATGGCTGAAGGACCTAGGGTGGCCTGGTTTCTCTCTCCATGTGGCCTCTCACCTCAGACTGCTGACAGCTCGGTGGTCATGGAGAGAGTCTCTGATGGAGTCACCTCTGAGCTAAGGTCTCCTAGAGGAGTAGAAGGCAGCAGTGAGCAGACAAGTGGGGGAGAGTCTGGTAAGAGGGAGGGAATTGATTTGTAAGAGGGAATAACATGTGTTAGAAAACAAAACAAACAAAAAAAAGGAGTAAAGTTACTTTGGTTACTACAAGGAATATAAGAAAACAGGGAGGGTGGGTGTCAGGTCAGGAAGATTCAAGGAGCTAAAGATTTTTGTTTGTTTTGAATCTTCATAACTAAGATGATATCATCTGATTTGATGTTTAAAGAAAGAGCATGGTTATGTGTTTGAGGTATTGCAGTGAGGGTGAGAAGAAGACTTTCTTAACCTTGGCACTGGTGACATTTGGACTGGACAATTATTCTTTGTTGCTGAGGAGACCTGTATATTTCAGGATATGTAGCAGTGTCACTAACCTCTACTCACTGGATACCAGTAGTCATCTTCTCCCCTTAGTTGTGACAACCAAAAATGAGTCCAAACTTTGCCAGATGTCCTCTAGGGAAGCCAATTCCTTGTTGAGAACCAATTATTATGTTGAACCATATGAAATTGCTATTTTATAGGTTAAAGAAAGGTTGCTGCTGCTGCTAAGTCACTTCAGTCATGTCTGACTCTGTGCAACCCCATAGATGGCAGCCCATCAGGCTCCCCGTCCCTGGGATTCTCCAGGCAAGAACACTGGAATGGGTTAAATGTTGGCAATTCCACATGATTCAGTCTAATAGAAAAAATCCATTAGCATTTGTAATTTAGAGACTGTTACACTTATAAATAAATAATAGGCAAAAGATACAATTAATTAATTAAATTAGAAATTAGGAAATACATAATAGTATGTTCATTGATGAGTGTTAAGTACCAAAACATGTATGTTGCAACTAAAATGGGTCTTAAAAAAAGTAGGCTTTATATACTTATATTTGAAAAATAAGTTAAAAATTAATCTGTTTCCAATTTTAAAATTTAGAGGAAAAGTTTAATATGATGGATTAAAAAACAAAAAACCCATATGGATCAACCAAGCAAAAGAACGGATTCTTTGAAAATAGGAAAAAGTCATGGAAGATTATTCATTTAAAAAAAGAAGGCTCAAAGAAAATTAGAAAGCAAAAGAGAACACAATTATTGATGCTGCAGAGATTACTTATATAGATATTGTGAATAACTTTATACCAATCAAGCTTAAAATTTAAAGAAAACAGATCCACTGCTAGAGAAATAAAACTTACCAGAAATGACTCTGTATAAATAATACACTGAAGAGTATTAATGTAATTACCAAAAACTAGATAGACAGTGATGGTTGCACAACATAGTGAATGTGATTAATAACACTGAACTGTATGACTAAAAATGGTTATATGGCAAATATATATATATAACCACAATAAAAATGTAAAAAAATAAAATCTTCAATCTAGAAGACAACTGATCACATGTCTGTCCTTGATTATCAAATCCTCAAGAAGGGCTTCTATTCTGAGAAAGCATATTTTGTCTCACTCTTCTGTTACAGCATATAATTAAATATTGCCCTTCTGTATTTTAACCATATATCTTTTTATTTACTTATCTGTTTTGAAGGGGGGCACGTCTTTCTCCTACAATGTCACTTAAAATAAGTATATTGCTTATTTTTCCTATTAGCTTTCTTTAGTATTTAACCAGAGGTCATTGGGTGGAATAATGGATGGTATTTATGTTAAAGGAAGTGGTGGTACAAAACAGCAACTTCAAACACTCTTCAAGTAAATAGAATCCCTGATATAATTGGAAAGTAGTATGTAATTTCAGGAACAGTAAAAATACATTTTTGACAGCTTTATCTCATACATTAGAAAACAAATTTTGGCTCTACAGTCTCTTAAGACACAAAATCTGGAAAACATCTTTTATTAGTGGCCTGCTCTTCTGATTTGGATAAGCAAATAAATAGTGTAACATATAAGTAAAAATAATAAGTCCTTTTATAAGAGCTTGAAATCACTGGATGAAGTTGGAGAGAAAAACCTAACATCCTGTTGGTTAATATTTATTGCAGGTATAAAAATAGTACAATATAGTTTTCCAGTGTATAAACCACTGAAGAAATACCTTTTGAATAGACATGATTTCATGGTAGAACCATAGTGTTCACTCAAAAATTGTTAAGGCTGAGCATTGTCTATTGGAAGCATCCATAACCACATGGTCATTATGAGTAATAACTGGCCGTTTCCTTTTGAAGTACACCTGAGGGGGAAAAAAAGACAAAAACAACATGTTTAAGACTTTTAAAATCCTCCTCCTAGGCAATGTTCCCTTTTTCACATGAAGCAATCACATCATTATTGGAGGCACAATTTTAAAAAATTAGGAGTGTACTTATTCTATGGAGGAATTAAAACCCTCAGTGGGGCTGGACTTAATGCCAAACAACCTGTAGATTCACTACAGCTCTGATCATTCTGATTCACAGATATGCTTTATCACTACAGTAAATTGATAAGCAGAATCACTTTACTGATTTAAAACCTGCTGATAAGTTAATTAATAACAGTGTGACAAAGAGACTGGGAAATCTATCATCTGCACGAGGGTTTCTCATTTTCACAAATAAAATGAGCACAATAGATTTAGATGTTAATATCAGGTTGTAATCCCTTTATTTTATACACTTTGACAAACACTGAAATGCTGGCATATATGTATAAAATATCCTGGCATTTAGTTTATGTGACAAAGCAGTTCTAGGGCCTATAGAAATGTGATTTGTAGATAGTTGGTCACAAGATGAAAAAAGAATCAAAAGATTTAACAATGACTCAACCAAGCAACTTCTGTAAAATGGAAGGTGATACCTAATAACATGACAGCTCTTTGCCAGCTTGAATTCGTGAATTCTACCAATTTCTAGCTGAACTGGAAGAGATACAGGCCTTCTGATAAATGTATAATCAGAACACAAAGGAAATGAAATGTTGTCAAGTTTCTCTTTCCCATAATTGTCACTTTTTAGTAGCTGTATCATATCTCAGTTTCCTGGTGGATGCACAGACAAAATAAAATAATAATAGGACTTATGAGCTCCTATTTCTAAATGTGTTTGGAAGAAAAAGGACTTCAAACATAATTTTTCCCACCAAGGATGTATGTGAAAAGCTCTGAGTCTCTAAAACAGAAAATGTAACATCTATGTGAGGCTGTGAGGCCGACTCATGTCATGAGCTGGGTTGCTTAAGCTTAGGATTCTAGTTCTATTTTAAAAGCCTGGGTCTGAATACATTTGTGGATGCTGTCAACAAAGTTATTACAAGAGACAATGGATTTTAAACATTACATAGAAAAGTGCTGAGATACGTATCTCCATATTAAGTACACTTCCTTTCTTGTTGCCTGCAAATCTGCTACACTCAAAACAGCTCTGCATATGGAATACAATATATTAAAATGTAACTTAAGGAGAAAAATAAATGCTCCAAGAATGCTTGGACCCCACTGGGTGAAATCTGAGACTACTTTCATTGTAAGGAAAACATTTAAAAACAAGGCCTTTGGCAGGGAAGCTAATTGGATATCATCTCCCTCCTCCATTGTATTAAGCTAGCTGTATTTTATGTGACTATATAATTTATATACTCTCTTGGAAAAACTAAAAACAGCTAAAATAACAAAAGAAAATACATTTCACTTTCTTTTTTTTTTCTTTTATTATTTTATTTTATTTTTTAACTTTACAAAATTGTATTGGTTTTGCCATATATCAACATGAATCCACCACAGGTATACAAGTGTTCCCATCCTGAACCCTCCTCACTCCTCCCTCCCCGTACCATCCCTCTGGGTCATCCCAGTGTACCAGCCCCAAGCATCCAGTATCATGCATTGAACCTGGACTGGTGATTCGTTTCATATATGATATTATACATGTTTCAATACCATTCTCCCAAATCAGCAGATGAATGGATAAGAAAGCTGTGGTACATATACACAATGGAGTATTACTCAGCCATTAAAAAGAATACATTTGAATCAGTTCTAATGAGGTGGATGAAACTGGAGCCTATTATACATGTCACTGCTTGACATTATTCCCCAAATCACCTGGTTCCTTTCTCTATAACCCTGCTCAGTATATTTTTTTTTTTATAAAGAAAATGTTATTTTTAGCAACTTTTAATGAAAGCATCCTTTGTTTCATGGTCTGAAATACTTGAAAGTGAATGCTGCAAAGGATCTTTCTGTGTATGAAATCTTTGATTTAACCTTTCTTTCTCTCATCTGTTGCCATGGTATAGACCACACTCTGGCTGACAGGACTATTGACAGAAGGCATCTTTTTCACAGGGAAAGACATGAAGGGAGTTGAGATGACTAAATGCTTGTTAGCAAAGTCCTTGTGGATGGGCTAAGCCTGGGATAGAGAAGCCCAGTCTCATCTCTCTCTTCTGGGACCACTGCTGATCCTGGAAAAAGTTACTCAAGCTCTCCCTGCACTGGCTGCTTCATTTGTGAAATCAGACAATTACTTACCTCTTAGGAATTAATTGATGCTACAAACTGCAGGTTGAAAACAGGCTGAGCTAAGTCTTAGCTATGACTATGATGCTGCTCAGGGATGTGGTCCCTTAGACCATGGAGAGTAGCATAATCACCTGGCTTGAATGATGAAAACAAAACACCTGGGAGGCCTTTTTGTGGATCTTTTAATCCTATCTTTATAGAAGTCCAGAGCAGAAGTTGAGACATTTAATTCAGTGAACATGGTAACCCAGGAAGCAAAAAGGTAGTTAAAAGATAACTAACACTTTCTAATCTGTGACTTTGAGACCAATGAGTATTGGGTTCCTTGGCCCTCTTCTCCTTCTCTTGGGTTTGTTCATTATGATTCCGTCACTGTAGGTTGAAATCAAGTCTAGTATTTAAACTCCCACTTATAAATAAAGTCACCATCATGGAACTGTGTGTGTGTATGTGTGTGTGTGCACTCATGTTAGTTGCTCAGTCATGTCTGAATCTTTGTGACCTCATGGACTGTAGCCCACCAGGCTACTCTGTCCATGGGTTCTCCAGGAAAGAATACTAGAGTGGGTTGCTATTCCCTTCTCCAGAAGATCTTCCCAACCCAAGAATTAAACTCTGGTCTCTTGCACTGCAGGCAGATTCTTTACCATCTGAGCCACCTGATCTTACTAATAGCAACAGAGTAGTAAAATCTCCTTGCATGGACAGAGGCCAGCACTCGATGGTTCAATGTATGTAGAATTCTGGCTCAAGACTGTTCATTCATCCTCACTGAACTGCAAGGCCCTAGTTCAATCCCAATAACCCTCAAACTCCTCATCTTTAAAACAGGTTTAACTTTATGAAAAACCTAGACATCATATTAAAAGGCAGAGACATTACTTTCCCTACAAAAGTACATATAGTCAAAGCTATGGTTTTTCTAGTAGTCATGTATGAATGTGAGAGCTGGACAATAAAAAAAGTTTGAGTGCCAAAGAACTGACGCCTTCAAACTGTGGTGCTGGAGAAGACTCTTGAGAGTCCCTTGGATAGCAAGATCAAACCAGTCAACCATAAATGAATTCAGCCCTGAATATTCACTGGAAGGCTTGATGCTGAAGCTGAAGCTCCAATACTTTGGCCACCTGATGCGAAGAGTCAACTAATTAGAAAAGGCTCTGATGCTGGGAAAGATGGAAGGCAGCAGGAGAAGTGGGAGACAGAGGATGAGATGGTTGGCATCACCGACTTAATGGACATGAGTTTGAGCAAACATGGGAGATGGTGAGGGACAGGGAAGGCTGGTGTGCTGCAGTTCATGGGGTCACAAATAGATAGACACAACTGAGCAACTGAATAACAGCAACAAAACTTTGTGCACACAGTAGTAGATATATTATTAAAGTTAGAGTGCTGTAGAGTTAGAGAGGATTTCTGCTTTTAGTTTAATGAAATAATGAATTTTCTTTTCTCTTATCCTTTTAGAAATCATCCTAAACAGTAAGGATATTTGGAGATTAAAAAAATAAGCCTAATTCCTTTGAAATTAGGAGTAATTTGAAATCCCAAACAACAAAATATCTGGATAGGCTGCCGTAAGCAACTGGATCCAGAGGACTGTGATAAGACAGAGACATGTTTCTATGGAAACATCATGGAAGAGTAGTTTTCCAACTATCTGTCAAATTCTAAGGTGTGCCAGTGATGAATTAAATAGAATCACTATCTTTTCCTGAAGCATGTATGCTGGTGAGGTCCTAGGAGAAGAGAGATTCTGAAATGCAATCAGCATTGACTACCAATCTCTGCAGGCTACAGAGGAATACAGGCTAAATGAATATGTGTTCTCAATTTCCCTCTCACAAACTTATATGCATATATACACATATTCGCTCTTTCTCCGGACTGTGAGGAGATTCTGTGTTAACCAGAGAATTCCCTTTAGCCTACAATGATCCCTAGACACAACTATCCTGCAAAAATTTGGTCTAGAAAAAACTCAATTCAAATGTGAATAGTAATAACAGTAATAAAATAGTAAAGGATCTGTGAAATACACAAACAAAATATGACAAGGAATAAGATAAGCATGTGATGGAAGAAAAATGTTCCTAAGCAGATGAAAATTATGAAAAATATAACACAATACATTCAAACAAAATTTAGTAGAACAATGAACCTGTGGACAACAGACATCTGAGATCACAGGAAAACATGGCACAGCAACAGAAGATGATGAAACATGAATTGACAGAGGCCCAAAGTCAAATGGAAGAGAGAAATTAAAACATCCAAGAAATGAAAACATCCAAAAAGAGTCAGTAGAAGGAAGATTAGTTACTGTTTCAAAAACAATATTAGACATGGAGGATAGAAACAGGAATGAAGAGCAAATAATTATTAATAAAAATTTGAAAAGGATTAAGGGGATAATAGCTTTATAAAATAGACAAAGGACAGACAATATACACATTATAGATATTTGTTAAGAGGAGAATCCAATCAAATAAAACAAATTCGGAGATATAATTCAAATAAACACAAAGAAATAAAGACTTGAATATAGAGACCAAGAGTACATGATATTATAGGAGAAAACAATGACCCTCGAAATAGAGAAGGAATTGTTTGAGTATCCAGGGAAGAGGATCAGTTGTTTTAAATTAGAGATGCAGCAGATAAATATTTTATACAGTTGAACTTTGACCAACTTCTGTTAGGGTTGAACAGTCAAAAATCTATGTATAACTTTACAGTTAGCCCTCTATATCCACAATATTAACCAACTGTGGAACATGTAGTATTACAGCACATATTTATTGAAACAATCTACATGTAAGTGGGCCCGTGCCATTCAAATCTGTGCAGTTCAAGGGTTAACTACATTTACAATAAGTCAGAGATTCTAACCCCAAAATACCCTTCTTTAAGATGGTACAGAAACTTGTTTACAATCTTTTCTTTGTACTGACACCCATAATAATAAATACATTTAACTTTCATTGAGTCTCAGTACAAATCCACAATCTATATCTATATTTATCTACCTTGAAAGGAATTTCATGAAATATTTACTATAACTAGGAAAGGTACATTTCTTTTTTTTTTTTTTCTATTTCATTTCTTAAACCATACTTGTCATGAATAAATGAATTTCGTACACCACTAATGAATCACAACCCAACATTTGACCAACACTATGTTGGAGGATTCACTATATTGGATGGGCACAATAAAGAACAGAAACAGTATGGACTAACAGAAGGAGAAGACAATAAGAAGAGGTGGCAAGAATACACAGAAGAACTATACACAAAAGGTCTCAATGACCCAGATAACCACGATGGTGTGATCACTCACCTAGAACCAGACATACCGGGAAGTCAAGTGGGCCTTAGGAAGCATTACTATGAACAAAACTAGTGCAGGTGATGGAATTCCAGCTGACCTATTTCAAATCCCAAAAGATGATGCTGTGAAAGTGCTGCACTCAATATGTCAGTAAATTTGGAAAAGTCACCAGGGGCCACAGGACTGAAAAAGGTCAGCTTTCATTCCAATCCTAAAGAAAGGCAATGCCAAAAATGTTCAAACTACCGTACAATTGCACTCATTTCACATGTTAGCAAGGTTATGCTCAAAATTTCTCAAGCTAGGTTTCAATAGTACATGAACCAAAAACTTGCAGATGTACAAGCTGGATTTAGAAAAGGCAGAGGAACCAGAGATCAAATTGCCAACATCTACTGGATCATCAAAAAAGCAAGGGAATTTCACAAAAACATCTACTTCTGCTTCATTGACTATACTAAAGCCTTTGACTGTGTGGATCACAACAAACTGTGGAAAATTTTTAAAGAGATGGGAATACCAGACCACCTTACTGCCTCCTGAGAAATCTGTACACAGCTCAAGAAGCAACAGTTAGAACTGGATATGGAACAACAGACTGGTTCCAAATTGGGAAAGGAGTACATCAAGGATATATACTGTCACTCTTGTTATTTAACTTATAAGCAGAGTACATCATGTGAAATGCCAGGCTGGATGAAGCACAAACCGGAATCAAGATTGCCAGGAGAAATATCAATAACCTCAGATATGCAGATGACACCACCCTTATGGCAGAAAGCAAAGAGGAACTAAAGAGCCTCTTGATGAAGGTGAAAGAGGAGAGTGAACAAGCTGGCTTAAAACTCGACGTTGAAAAAACTAAGATCATGGCATCTGGTTCTATCACTTCACGGTAAATAGATGAGGGAAAATGGAAACAGTGACAGATTTTCTTTTCTTGGGCTCCAAAATCAGTGTGGATGGTGACTGCAGCCATGAAATTAAAAGACACTTGCTCCTTGGAAGAAAAGATATGACAAACCTAGACAGCATATTAAAAAGCAGAGACATCACTTAGTATAGCCATCAGTATAGTCACAGCCATGGTTTTTTTTTTAGCAGTCATGTATGAATGTGAAAGTTGGACCATAAAGAAGGCTGAGCACCACAGAACTGATGCTTTTGAACTGTGATGCTGGATAAGACTTTTGAGAGTCCCTTGGACAGCATGAAGATCCAACCAGTCAATCCTAAAGGAAATCAATCCTGAATGCTCATTGGAAATATTGATGCTAAAGCTCCAATACTTTGGCACCTGATGGGAAAAGCTGACTCATTAGAAAACACCCTGATGCTGGGAAAGATTGAGGACAGGAGGGGGAGGGGATGACAGAGGATGAGATGGCTTGATGGCAACACCAACTCAATGGACATTAATTTGAGCAAACTCCGGGATATGGTGTAGGACAGGGAAGCCTGGCGTGCTGCACTCCATGGGGTCGCAAAGAGTCAGACAACCACTGAGAGACTGAACAGCAACATATTGTAGAACTAACTTTGGCCAAATAGATATGAAAAAGTAACATTTAAAACATGAAGTAAAATAATAAGAGGATTAAATGTTTTTAAGATTTGAAGGTAAACAGTAGCAGAAAAGCCATTTAAACAACTAAAATTTGGTGGTAGAATGGAGACAAGGGAAATATATTGTCAATGTTTATAATATGGAGTCAATAATAAGAAAAAAAAGTATTCCTAGAAGAAAGGAAAATAAGGAGTAGGAAATGCAGAAAGCATAAATGTCACAATT
The DNA here is from genome assembly GCF_029407905.1 of Bubalus kerabau. Lineage (NCBI taxonomy): Eukaryota > Metazoa > Chordata > Mammalia > Artiodactyla > Bovidae > Bubalus > Bubalus kerabau. The sequence goes on from NC_073635.1 coordinate 75,111,849, forward strand.
ACAAAGAATGAGATAACTGTGTGCACTGATATAATGTGAGATATAATATTAAATTAAAACAGCAAGGAAAAACTGTCATTTGTACTTAAAAAGTAAGGCCACATGTGCACAAGTTCTTACTGGTGCATAGAATATGTCAACAGAACAATCAAAGATGGTGCTGGGGCTCCAACCCAGGGGAGGAGCTGTGTGATGAGAGGAGTGGCAGAGAGAGTTATTTTTGTTCATAAAATTTAGAAAACCCTTTTTAAAAAGTAAAGTTTTCGAGTTTCATTGCGTTGGATATACCATCTGTTTAAAAACAGATAACTAAAAATACATTTTAGAATTATGATTTTCCCAGGGTATATGCCTAGTAGCAGGATTGGTGGGTCATATGGTAGCTTTATTTCTGATTTTTTAAGGAAACATTCTCCACAGTGGCTGTATCAGTTTACATTCCCACCAACAGTGCAAGAGGGTTCCCTTCTTTCCACACCATCTCCAGTATTTGTTGTTTGTAGATTTTTTTATTATGGCCATTCTGACTGGTATGAGGTGACATCCCGTTGTAGTTTTTATTCACACTTCTCAAATAATAAAAGATGTTGAGCATTTCTTCATGTGTTTATTGGCCATCTGTATGTCTTCTTTGGAGAACTATGCATTTAGGTCTTCTGCCCATTTTTTGATTGGGTTGTTTGTTTTTCTGATATTAAGCTTCATGAGCTGATTAAGTATTTTGGAAATTAATCCTTTGTCAGTTGCTTCACTTCCAATTATTTTCTCCCATTCTGAGGGTTGTCTTCTCATCTTGTTTATACATTCCTCTGCTATGCAAACATTTTTTATGTTTAATTAGATCCCATTTGTTTTTGTTTTCATTTCTATTACTCTAGGAGATGTGTTAACTAGGATCTTGCTGTGATTTATGTCGAAGAGTGTTCTGTTTCTACACCCTGAGAAAGCCATAGTTCAAAAAGAAACATGTACCCCAATGTTCATTGCAGCACTATTTACAATAGCCAGGACATGGAACAACCTAGGTGTCCATTCACAGATGAATAGATAAAGAAGTTGTGGTATATATATATATAGAATGGAATATTGCTGAGCCATAAAAAGGAATGAATTTGAGTCAGTTCTAGTGAGGTGGATGAACCTAGAGGCTGCTATAAAGAGTGCTCTTTCAGAAAGAGAAAAACAAATATATATTAATGCATGCATATGGACTCTAGAAAAAATGGTATTGATGAACTTATTTGCAAGGCAGGAATAGAGATGCAGACATAGAGAACAGACACAGTGGGGGAAAGGAGAGAGTGGGACAAATTGAGACAGTAGCACTGAAAAATATATATTACCATATGTAATAGATAGCTAGTGGGAAGATGCTGTATAACATAGGGAGTTCAACCCGGTGTTCTGTTGCCGGTGCCTGCCGGCAAAGTTGATCAGGTCCTGAGAACGTGCACGGTGGGGCTGAGAAAGGAAACTAAAGCAAGAGAAATCTACAACAAAGATGGGGTCGAGAGGTTCAGACACGTCTCCGCGAAGGGACGCAGTCTGACACCAATTTTATTCAGCATCTCATATTTATACAGAAGAGCGTGAGAAAGACAAGACAGTTAACATTTTCTTTGTTTGACCTACACATCTTACAAACAGTCACAAGAAATCTTGAGAGCATGGGAATGGCACCCTGTTAGTATTTCTTACACCAGATAACATTTCTCTGTGCGTGAGAAGTTTGCACAGAACTCCAGGTGCCTGCAGTAAATAAGCGCCTAATCTCTAGGGTGGTGGGACAGAGAGCTATGTTTGCAAGCAAACCCTCAAGGACTGAGGCAGCTCCCAGATCTGTGTACTTTGGACAAAGGACCCCGTTCTCACAGGCAGCTCCCTGCATTCTGTGACAATCCAGAGGGGCAGGATGGGGTAGGGGATGGGAAGAATGTTCAAGAGGGAGAGGACATATGTACACTTAGGCTGAATCACATAGTTGTATGGCAGAAGCCAACACAAGGTTATAAAGCAATTATCCTCCAATTAAAAATAAATGTTAAAAACACATTTTAATTATTTAGAGTCTCTAAAGCTACTTAGAAGAACAATGGGTATTTTTTAATTATTATTATTGAAAGGTAAGGGTTATGTCTACATCCTCTTAAAAAAAATAATCCCACATTTACACTGTAAAATGCTCTATATTCTCAAAGCATTTAAGCATCTGTTCTCTCATTTAATCCCTGTAATGTGTGAAGAAGACACCAAAACTGTAATCTCTGCTCTATACACAGGTAAGGTCCTGAGGTTCAGAGACCTCGGGGGACACAAGGCCATGTGGCTGCTAAGTGCCTCTTCCACCTGTTTAGACTGATCCAGGCTCCTAAAACTAGGATACTAGGTTTTTATAACTTTTGGCTCATTTCTAGTGATTTAAAAGACAGGTAAAAGGATACCTCCAGTTCCAGTACTCTTGCCTGTAAAGTCCCTTGGACGGAGGAGCCTGGTAGGCTGCAGTCCATGGGGTCGCAGAGTCAGACATGACTGAGCTACTTCTCTTTCACTTTTCACTTGCATGCATTGGAGAAGGAAATGGCAACCCACTCCAGTGTTCTTGCCTGGAGAATCCCAAGGACGGGGAAGCCTGGTGGGCTGCTGTCTATGGGGTCGCATAGAGTCGGACATAACTGAAGTGACTTAGCAGCAGCAGTTCAGTTCAGTTCATCTGAATTAAATTCTCCCATCCCCATCCATTTGAGTTAACTAATTCCTAAAATGTCAATGTTCATTTTTGCCATCTCCTGTTTGATCACTTCCAATTTACCTTGATTCATGGACCTAACATTCCAGGATCCTATTCAATATTATTCTTTAAAGCATTGGACTTTACTTTCATCACCAGTTACATCCACAACTGGGTGTTGTTCTCGCTTTGGCTCAGCCTCTTCATTCTTTCTGGAGCTATTTTTCCACTCTTCTCCAGAGGCATATTGGGCACCTACGAACCAGGGGAGTTCATCTTTCAGTGTCCTATCTTTTTTGCTTTTTCATACTGTTCATGGGGTTCTCAAGGTAATAATACTGAAGTGGTTTGCCATTCTCTTCTCCAGTGGAACATGTTTTGTCAGAACTCTCCACCATGACCCATCTGTCAACTCACTCCCATGGAGGGTGGCCCTATATGGCATGGCTCAAAGTTTCATTGAGTTAGAAAAGGCTGTGATCCAAGTGATCAGTTTGTCTCAGTCAGTTCAGTTCAGTCACTCAGTCATGTCCAACTCTGCGATCCCATGAATTGCAGCACGCCAGGCCTCCCTGTCCAACACCAACTCCCAGAGTTCACTCAGACTCATGTCCATCAAGTCAGTGATGCCATCCAGTCATCTCATTCTCTGTCATCCCCATCTCCTCCTGCCCACAACCCCTCCCAGCATCACAGTCTTTTCCAATGAGTCAACTCTTCGCATGAGGTGGCCAAAGTATTGGAGATTCAGCTTCAGTATCAGTCCTTCCAAAGAACACCCAGGACTGATCCCGTTTAGAATGGACTGGTTGGATCTCCTTGCAGTCCAAGGGACTCTCAAAGAGTCTTCTCCAACACCACAGTTCAAAAGCATCAATTCTTCGATGCTCAGCTTTCTTCACAGTCCAACTCTCACATCCATACATGACCACTGGAAAAACTGTAACCTTGACTAGATGGACCATTGTTGGCAAGTAATGTCTCTGCTTTTGAATATGCTATCTAGGTTGGTCATAACGTTTCTTCCAAAGAGTAAGCGTCTTTTAATTTTATGGCTGCAATCACCATCTGTAGTCATTTTGGACCCCCCAAAAATAAAGTCTGACACTGTTTCCCCATCTATTTCCCATGAACCTATGGGACCAGATGCCATGATCTTCGTTTTCTGAATGTTGAGCTTTATGCCAACTTTTTCACTCTCCTCTTTCACTTTCATCAAGAGGTTTTTTAGTTCCTCTTCACTTTCTGCCATAAGGGTGGTTTCATCTGCATATCTGAGGTTATTGATATTTCTCCCGGCCATTTTGATTCCAGCTTGTGCTTCTTCCAGCCCAGTGTTTCTCAAGATGTACTCTGCATAAAGGTTAAATAAGCAGGGTGACAATATACAGCCTTGACATACTCCTTTTCCTATTTGGAACCAGTCTGTTGTTCCATGTCCAGTTCTAACTGTTGCTTCCTGACCTGCATACAGGTTTTTCAAGAGGCAGGTCAGGTGGTCTGGTATTCCCATCTCTTTCAGAATTTTCCATAGTTTATTGTGATCCACATGGTCAAAAGCTTTGGCATAGCCAATAAAGCAGAAATAGATGTTTTTATGGAACCCTCTTCCTTTTTCCATGATCCAGCAGATGTTGGCCATCTGGTCTCTGGTTCCTCTGCCTTTTCTAAAACCAGCTTGAACATCTGGAAGTTCACAGTTCAGGTATGGCTGAAGCCTGGCGTGGAGAATTTTGAGCATTACTTTACTAGCGTGTGAGATGAGTGCAATTGTGCAATAGTTTGAGTATTCTTTGGCATTGCCTTTCTTTAGGATTGGAATGAAAACTGACCTTTTCCAGTCCTGTGGCCACTGCTGAGTTTTCCAAATTTGCTGGCATATTGAGCAAAGCACTTTCACAGCATCATCTTTCAGGATTTGAAATAGCTCAACTGGAATTCCATGACCTCCACTAGCTTTGTTCATAGTGATGCTCTCTAAAACCCACTTGACTTCACATTCCAGGATGTCTGGCTCTAGGAGAGTGATCACACCATTGTGATCATCTGGGTCATGAAGATCTTTTTTGTACAGCTCTTCTGTGTATTCTTGCCACCTCTTCTTAATATCTTCTGCTTCTGTTAGGTCCATACCATTTCTGTCCTTTATTGAGCCCATCTTTGCATGACATGTCCCCTTAGTATCTCTAGTTTTCTTGAGGAGATCTCTAGTCTTTGCCATTCTGTTGTTTTCTTCTATTTCTTTGCATTGATAGCTGAGGAAAGCTTTCTTATCTCTCCTTGCTATTCTTTGGAACTCTACATTCAGATGCTTATATCTTTCCTTTTCTCCTTTGCTTTTCACTTCTCTTCTTTTCACAGCTATTTGTAAGGCCTCCCCAGACAGCCATTTTGCTTTTTTGCATTTCTTTCCCATGGGGATGGTCTTGATCCCTGTCTCCTATACAATGTCACATACCTCCATCCATAGATCATCAGGCATTCTCTCCATCAGATCTAGTCCCTTAAATCTATTTCCCACTTCCACTGTATAATCATTAGGGGTTTGATTTAAGTCATTCCTGAATGGTCTAGTGGTTTTCTGTACTTTCTTCAATTTAAGTCTGAATTTGGCAATAAGGTGTTCATGGTCTGAGCCACAGTCAGCTCCTGGTCTTGTTTTTGCTGACTGTATAGAGCTTCTCCATCTTTGGCTGCAAATAATATAATCAGTTTGTCTATTTTTCTGTAATTATAGTTTCCATTCTGTCTGCCCTCTGATAGATAAGGATAAGAGGCTGTTACACACTGGGAACAAAGAAACTTCAAAACACCTCAATTATATCCACTTCATTACAGAGGAAAATGAATGATAAGCATTTATCCTTTCTGTGTCACCTCCAATTTTTTATGATGAAGTCCTAAGCCACCAGTACCTCTTAATGTGATTGGATGTGACTTCAATATGTAGACAGAGTCTTTAAAGAGGCGATTCAGTTAAAATAAAGTCATATAGTTCTACCCTAATCTAGTTGATTGGTGTCCTTATAAGAAGAGGCAATTAGGACACAGACACACACAGAGCAATGACCCTGTGAAGACACAGGGAGAAGATGGCATCTACAAGACAAGGAGAAAGACCTCAGAGGAAACTAATCCTACTGACAACCTGACATCAGACCAGCCTCCAGAGAAGTGAGAAAATAAACTGCTGCAGTTTAAGTCACCTATTCTGTGGTACTTTGTATGGCAGCCAAACAAACTAATGCATCCTTCAGTTTTATGTTTTAAAAAGTACTTTGTCAACAATTTCATGGATTATCAAAAAGTGTCAATAAGAGAGTGACTCAGCTCCCCTGTACTAACATTTTCAGAGAGGCAACTAAATAGTGAAGGAAAATATGACTTGAAAGCACCTTTTTCTCAGATGTTAGATTTTCTTTTCAGATGAATTAATTTCATTCTGTTAGTGTGAAAATCTTGTTGACTTAATCTAATCATCCTCATTCCAGCTTGTGCTTCATGCAGCCCAGCATTTAGCATGATGTACCCTGCATATAAGTTAAATAAACAGGGTGAAAATATACAGCCTTGATGGACTCCTTTCCCAATTTGGAACCAGTCTTTTGTTTCATGTCCAGTTCTAACTGTTACTTCTTGACCTGCATACAAGAATTTCTCAGGAGGCAGGTAAGGTGGTCTGGTATTCCCATCTCTTAAAGAATTTTCCACAGTTTGTTGTGATCTACACACCAAAGGCTTTGGCATGATCATTAAAGCAGAAGTAGATGTTTTCTGGAATTCTCTTGTTTTTTCTATGATCTGATGGATGTTGGCAGTTTGATCTCTGGTTCCTCTGCCATTTCTAAATCCAGCTTGAATATCTGGAAGTTCACAGTTCACACACTGTTGAAGCCTGGCTTGGAGAATTTTGAGCATTATTTTGCTAGTGTGCGAGATGAAGCACAAGCTGGGATCAAGATTGCTGGGAGAAATATCAATAACCTCAGATATGCAGATTATACTACCCTTACAATAGAAACTGAAGAGGAACTAAAAGGCCTCTTGATGAAAAAGGAGAGTGAAAAAGCTGGCTTAAAACTCAACATTCAAAACACTAAGGTAATGCCTCCGGTCCCATCACTTTATGGCAAATAGATGGGGAAAAAATGGAAACAGTAGCAGACTTTATTTTCTTGGGCTCCAAAATCTCTGCATATGGTGACTGCATCCATGAAATTAAAAGACCCTTGCTCCTTGGAAGAAAAGCTATGACCAACCTAGAGAGAATATTAAAAAGCAGAGACATTACTTTGCCAACAAAGTCTGACCTGTCAAAGCTATGGTTTTTCCAGTAGTCATGTATAGATGTGAGACTTGGAATATAAAGAAAGCTGAGCGCTGAAGAATTGATGCTTTTGATCTGTCCTGTTGGAGAAGACTCTTGAGAGCTCCTTGGACTGCAAGGAGAGCCAACCAGTCCATCCTAAAGGAAATCAATCCTGAATATTCATTGGAAGGACTGATGCTGAAGGTGAAACTCCAATACTTTGATCACCTGATGTTAAGAACTGATACATTGAAAAAGACCTTGATGCTGGGAAAGATTCAAGCTAGGAGGAGAAGAGGACAACAGAGGATGAGATGGTTGAATGGCAATGCTGACTTGATGGATGTGAGTTTGAGCAAGTTCTGGGAGTCGGTGATGGACAGGGAAGCCTGGCATGCTGCAGTCCATGGGGTCGCAAAGTACTGGACACACCTGAGAGACTGAATTGAACTGAATCATCCTGATGATAAAGCTCTGAACTATACATTGATATCTGATGCTTATATGTTAAAAAGTTGACAATCTGATCAAGCATATGAAGAAATAATGTCAAGAAGATACACAGCTAGGATCAGAATCAGGATATATATCTCCATATGTCTTTCAGTGAAGGTGACCTGAGCCAGTGGCAGGACTGGAATCCAAGAGTGCCATTTTGACACCCTGTGAACTTGGCTACTACGTGACAAGAGCAGTGTTCTCAGACTCAACATAGAACACAGTACCTAGGGTAGAACTCAGTCTTCCCCAGCAATTCCTACTCTGTGCTCCCTGACCAGCTCTGAGAGCTTATGTGAGCCCTGGACCCAATCTCCTCATCTATGAAATGGCATAAAAAAGAACCACCACGAGGGCTAAGTGAAATCAGACATCCAAGAACTGTGTAAAATAAATTATAAAGAAATATACAAATATAATTTACTACTTAGACAGCATATTAAAAAACAGACATTACTTTGCCAACAAAGGTCCATCTAGTCAAAGCTATGGTGTTTCCAGTGGTCATGTATGGATGTGAGAGTTGGACTGTGAAGAAAGCTGAGCACCAAAGAATTGATGCTTTTGAACTGTGGTGTTGGAGAAGACTCTTGAGAGTCCCTTGGACTGCAAGGAGATCCAACCAGTCCATTCTAAAGGCAGATTCTTATTGATGTATGGCAAAACCAATACAATATTATAAAGTAATTAGTCTCCAATTAAAATAAATAAATTTATATTAAAAAAATAAAAAAACACCTGAAAAAAAATAAATAAAGGAGATCAGTCCTGGGTGTTCTTTGGAAGGACTGATGCTAAAGCTGAAACTCCAATACTTTGGCCACCTCATGTGAACAGTTGACTCATTGGAAAAGACTCTGATCCTGGGAGGGATTGGGGGCAGGAGGAGAAGTGGATGACAGAGGATGAGATGGCTGGATGGCATCACTGACTCGATGGACACAAGTTTGGGTGAACTCCGAGAGTTGGTGATGGACAGGGAGGCCCTGGCGTGCTGCAATTCATGGGGTCGCAAAGAGTCGGACATGACTGAGCGACTGAACTGAACTGAACTGAATACCATTGTTAAATTAGGTGCAAGATTATTAGACCAGGTATCAAAAGATTTCTATGACCTATCTGCTTTTCTATATATGTTACACTTAATTGAAATATTTACTGAAAGAAAAGATTTCTAATTCTGTGTCTGTTACAAGCTAGGCTAAATTAGTTATATACATAGGGTCACCTTCCTTCTAAAGAGCCTTCATTTTTTCATCTGTAAAATGAGGGTAGGTAAACCTATTATGTTATTTGTACCGATCTAAAATTGTGAGATCTATTTCTCAATGTCTTGGTAATATAAGACAATAACAGATTTTTAAAATGAAGAATTTGACACATAGGTGAGGACATACCCCTTTGATGTGAAATGCCTAAGGTTAAAAGACCAAAGTAGTCTGTGAGATTCCTGGATGCTTTGTGACAAGGTTATACAGGGAATCAAAATGACTGATGGGATCTTAGGAGGGAAGGTCTGACTAGGAGATACGCTAGTGGATGAAAGTGCTCTGTGAATTTTAGGCATACACAATATAGGGCCCCAAGTGCAGCTCCTCTATATTTGGACACAACATATGTATTTGTGAAAAGTTCACAATCTCCACTGTCCCTAATCTAGGTTTGAACTAGCCAACTCTATCAACTCTTCAGCCAGCTCTGTGACCCTGGATAATTTCCTACCCTATAACAGTGGAAGGTACTGCTCTTCATTTCTCACTTCTAAGGAGGAGGAATAAGGGTCAAGAATATCAGACCTTCCCTCCGTCCTTCCATCCATCCATCAATCTCACCCCCATCTTGTTCCAGAGAGAATTACAGGCAGCTGCATGACAATGGCTAAGTCCCTTAAGCCAGACCTCAATTACCACACTTCTATGATGAGGCAATACCACCTCACCATTGATAGAAAGATACCACGTTACTTGTGACCCGAATGTTACTTATCAAGCACCTTCTTCACACCGTGTACAGTTTATTGTTTCACACACCTCATCTCTGTGAAAATGCTTTGAATACCTTCAAGCACCATACAGACTACAGTGTTAAGGTTATTGTGAATTTCTGATTTGTCCTGTGAAAAACTGCATCTTCTAGAAGATAGAGGAAGCAGGGGGAAGGGGACAACAGGACCTAATTCTAAACAACAAAGAATTAGGGAGAAAGTGATAGTATCAGGTAGGAGTTTTCTTTACAGTTTAGAAAACAGACAAGACCTACACCTTTCCCTGGTATATCTTCCTAGACCCAAAGTATTCCAGGTTTTATTTTTCCCTTAAACTCTCAAATTTTTTGCATGTTCCTTGACAGCACTTGTATTAGAAATATGCTGAGCACCAATACTTTGGCCACCTGATGCGAAGAACTGACTCATTTATAAAGACCCTGATGCTGGGAAATATTGAAGGCGGGAGGAGAAGGGGATGACAGAGGATGAGATGGTTGGGTGGCATCACTGATTCAATGGACATGAGTGAGTAAGCTCTAGGAGTTGGTGATGGACAGGGAGGCCTGGTGTGCTGCAGTCCATGGGGTTGCAAAGAGCTGGACATGGCTGAGCAACTGAACTGACTGACTGACTGAATGAGAATGAAATGTAAATGGTCTGAAAAATGAGTGTTCTGTACTTTACGAAATCTGAACCCAGAGTTCAAAGGTGTGGAAAATCTAATCTGAAATCTCTCAAGCACATTAGCATGCACACATCCTGCAACCCACCCCCACCTCTGCTGTAAATTCTCAGCAGACCTGCCTGAGGACTGAGACTCAGTCATGAAGCTTAGTCTCCAGAGGCTTATAATGTGAAAGGGCACAGAATACTTGCTACCAGATCCCTGGTGGAGATTTGAAGTGAATGTTGGATTTTAAATTTAATTACAATTCTTTGCAGCAGCCTCACCTATTATTGCTGTTTCAGTGAGGGCAGCAGCCTCCACCTCACCCAGTTGTTGCACCATTTTGTAAAACAGGCTGTTTCTATTTTGCAGCAAATCATGTGGCTCTCCATATTCTTTCCGTCTGCCTGAATCCCATACCTGTTAATTAGCAGAAAGAAACCCATTAGCACACAATGTTTTATAAAGGGACAGAAGGTCTTAGTGTAAATCTATTTGGGTGGTAGGTCTGACTGGTGTTTTAATGGTTTGATAAACTTGATCAACAAGGCAGACAAGGGCTTAACCTGACCTTTTATTACCATAATGTTATAAAAAAGGAAGAAACTGGAAGTTTTAGACTATGATTATGGGTACTCAACCCTCTGTAGCATTTTATATTTTGCCCAGGGCATTTGAGGTTGTTATCATAAGCTAGTGCTTAGACTCTGAGCTTTGAAGCCTATTGATACAAATATACAGAGTTAGGACATTTCTTGATTTAAGAAAATCATTTATGATAAAAAACTCTCCAGAAAGCAGGAATAGAAGGAACATACCTCAACATAATAAAAGCTATATATGACAAACCCACAGCAAACATTATCCTCAATGGTGAAAAACTGAAAGCATTTCCCCTAAAGTCAGGAACAAGACAAGGGTGCCCATTTTCACCATTACTATTCAACATAGTTTTGGAAGTTTTGGCCACAGCAATCAGAGCAGAAAAAGAAATAAAAGGAATCCAAATTGGAAAAGAAGAAATAAAACTCTCACTATTTGCAGAAGACATGATCCTCTACATAGAAAACCCTAAAGACTCCACCAGAAAATTACTAGAACTAATCAATGACTATAGTAAAGTTGCAGGATATAAAATCAACACACAGAAATCCCTTGCATTCCTATACACTAATAATGAGAAAATAGAAAGAGAAATTAAGGAAACAATTCCATTCACCATTGCAACGGAAAGAATAAAATACTTAGGAATATATCTACCTAAAGAAACTAAAAACCTATATATAGAAAACTATAAAACACTGGTGAAAGAAATCAAAGAGGACACTAATAGATGGAGAGATATACCATGTCCATGGATTGGAAGAATCAATATAGTGAAAATGAGTATACTACCCAAAGCAATTTATAGATTCAATGCAAACCCTATCAAGCTACCAATGGTATTCTTCACAGAGCTAGAAAAAATAATCTCACAATTTGTATGGAAATACAAAAAACCTCGAATAGCCAAAGCAATCTTGAGAAAGAAGAATGGAACTGGAGGAATCAACCTGCCTGACTTCAGGCTGTACTACAAAGCCACACTCATCAAGAGAGTACTGGCACAAAGACAGAAATATAGATCAATGCAACAAAATAGAAAGCCCAGAGATAACTCTATGCATCTATGGACACCGTATCTTTGACAAAGGAGGCAAGAATATACAATGGATTAAAGACAATCTCTTTAACAAGTGGTACTGGGAAAACTGGTCAACCACTTGTAAAAGAATGAAACTAGAACACTTTCTAATATCATACACAAAAATAAACTCAAAATGGATTAAAGATCTAAATGTAAGACCAGAAACTATAAAACTTCTAGAGGAGAACATAGGCAAAACACTCTCCGACATACATCACAGCAGGATCCTCTATGGCCCACCTCCCAGGATATTGGAAATAAAAGCAAAAATAAACAAATACGACCTAATTAAACTTAAAAGCTTCTGCACAACAAAGGAAACTATAAGCAAGGTGAAAATACAGCCTTCAGAATGGGAGAAAATAATAGCAAATAAAGCAAATGACAAACAACTAATCTCAAAAATATACAAGCAACTCCTACAGCTCAATTTCAGAAAAATAAATGACCCAATCAAAAAATGGGCCAAATAACTAAATAGACATATCTCCAAAGAAGACATACAGATGGCTAACAAACACATGAAAAGATGCTCAACATCACTCATTATCAGAGAAATGCAAATCAAAAACACTATGAGGTACCATTTCATGCCAGTCATAATGGCTGCGATCCAAAAGTCTACAAGCAATAAATGCTGGAGAGAGTTCAGAGAAAAGGGTTGGTGGGAATGCAATCTAGTACAGCCACTATGGAGAACAGTGTGGAGATTCCTTAAAAAACTGGAAATAGAACTGGTTATGACCCAGCAATCCCACTGCTGGGCATATACACTGAGTAAACCAGAATTGAAAGAGACACGTGTACCCCAATATTCATCGCAGCACTGTTTATAATAGCCAGGACATGGAAGCAACCTAGATGTCCATCAGCAGATGAAAGGATAAGAAAGCAGTGGTACATATACACTATGGAGTATTACTCAGCCATTAAAAATAATACATTTGAAAAAAAAATACATTTGAATCAGTTCTAATGAGGTGGATTAAACTGGAGCCTATTATACAGAGTGAAGTAAGCCAGAAAGAAAAACATCAATACAGTATACTAACACATATATATGGAATTTAGAAAGATGGTAGCAATAACCCTGTATACGAGACAGTAAAAGAGACACTGATGTATAGAACAGCCTTTTGGACTCTGTGGGAGAGGGAGAGGGTGGGATGATTTGGGAGGATGGCATTGAAACATGTGTAATATCATATATGAAGCGAGTCGCCAGTCCAGGTTTTATGCTCAATACTGGATTCCTGGGGCTGGTGCACTGGCACGACCCAGAGGGATGGTACGGGGAATGATGGGGGAGGAGGGTTCAGGCTGGGGAGCATGTGTATACCTGTGGCAGATTCATGTTGATGTATGGCAGAACCAATGCAATATTGCAAAGTTAAAAAATAAAATAAAAAAAAGAAAAGCAAACTCAACTGATCTAAAAAGTAGGCTGACATTATACAAACCATATAGCAATGATCTGACAAATTAATTGCAAAGTTGGTGTGACAGAATCTAAGCAATATTTGGGCTTCCCTTGTGGTTCAGAGGTTAAAGTGTCTGCCTGCAATGCGGGAGACCTGGGTTTGATCCCTGGGTCAGGAAGATCCCCTGGAGAAGGAAATGGCAACCAACTCCAGTATTCCTGCCTGGAAAATCCCATGGACAGAGGAGCCTGGTGGGCTAGAGTCCAAGGGGTCGCAAAGAGTCGGACACGACTGAGTGACTTCACTTTAGGAAATTTAGAGGGAAAAAAGTAAATGCTTGCAGAATTTTCTTAGGGTCCTGGTTTATGTCAGCTGCTAAAGTGTTAATTACTCAGTCATGTCTGACTCTTTATGGCCCCATGAATGGACAGTAACCCACCAAGCTTTTCTGTCCATGGGATTCTCCAAGAAAGAATACTGGAGTGAGTTGCCATTTTCTTCTCCAGGGAAATCTTCCCAACCCAGGAATTGAACCTGGGTCTCCTGCACTGCAGGCAAATTCTTTACCATCTAAGCCACCAGGGAGACCTGACAAATTAATTGTAAAGTTTGTTTGATAGACTCTGAACAATATTTGGGAAAAAAAAGTAAATGCTTACAGAATTTCCTTCAGTTTAGTCTCTCAGTCATGTCCGACTCTTTGTAACCCCATGAATCAGATCACACACGCCATCCCTGTCCATCACCAACTCCCGGAGTTCACTCAAACTCATGTCCATCGAGTCAGTGATGCCATCCAGCCATCTCATCCTCTGTCGTTTCCTTCTCCTCCTGCCCCCAATCCCTCCCAGGATCAGAGTCTTTTCCAATGAGTCAACTCTTCACATGAAGTGGCCAAAGTATTGGAGTTTCAGCTTCAACATCAGTTCTTCCAATGAACACCCAGGACTGATCTCCTTTAGGATGGACTGGTTGGATCTCCTTGCAGTCCAAGGACTCTCAAGAGTCTTCTCCAAAACCACAGTTCAAAAGCATCAATTCTTTGGTGCTCAACTTTCTTCACAGTCCAAATCTCACATCCATACATGACCACTGGAAAAACCATAGCCTTGACTAGATGGACCTGTGTTGGCAAGTAATATCTCTGCTTTTCAATATACTATCTAGGTTGGTCATAACTTTCCTTCCAAGGAGTCTTTTAATTTCATGGCTTCAATCATCATCTGCAGTGATTTTGGAGTCCAAACAAATAAAGTCAGCCAATATTTCCACTGTTTCCCCATCTATTTCCCATGAACCTATGGGACCAGATGCCATGGTCTTCGTTTTCTGAATGTTGAGCTTTAAACCAACTTTTCCACTCTCCTCTTTCACTTTCAACAAGAGGTTTTTTAGTTCCTCTTCACTTTCTGCCATAAGGGTGGTGTCATCTGCACATCTGAGGTTATTGATATTTCTCCCGACCATCTTGATTCCAGCTTGTGCTTCTTCCAGCCCAGCACTTCTCATGATGTACCCTGCATATAAGTTAAATAAGCAGGGTGACAATATACAGCCTTGACGTACTCCTTTTCCTATTTGGAACCAGTCTGTTGTTTCATGTCCAGTTCTAACTGTTGTTACAGAATTTCCTTAGAGTCCTGGATTATGTTAACTGCTTAGAGGGGCAGAATCCCTTCCCTTATCTGAGACATGCTTCTTGAAGTTTAGCAGAATTGCTCTGCACATCAGAAATCTCTACCAATCCAATTTTTTTCTTTGGATAAGACTAAAGAAGGAAATAAGAAACTGAACTTCCAATTTTAGTGATCATGGCCCATACAGCACATGAGGCTGCCCAATATGAATTGCCTAGGAACTGAATCAGTTTTCACAAATTATCTTTGCTTCTTTTTCTTTCTTTCTTCAGCTGTCTGCCCTTCAGCACTTTTATTGATTTGCCCAATAACTGAAAATTAAAAAGGAAAGGAAGGCATTCTTAACTCTGTCTTTCTACTTATTAGTGGCTTTGCTTAATAGTTTTGGAAGGAAGAAAGAGTTGAAACAATTGACTCAAATGGCATAGCAATGTAAACAGTTCGGATGTTAATGGTACTTAGTTCTTCATTTAGGACATATTTAGAGTAAATGTATCTTAAGAAAATATGCTGAAACTCTAAGAAGGACATGGGTTTTTCCACATATAGGTACTGCAGTTAATTTCGTCCCACTGTGTTTAATCAGAAACATTTATTAAGTCTCATAATGGCCATTTTCCTGTTAATCTTTTGTTTATTGCTGCAAATCACTGCTAAGGACAGCTTTCTCAAGAATCGAAGAATAGATGAGTCTGTCACATACACGTTATAATTTAATGACCTATAATTTAGCATGCCAATTTAGATGTCCTGAGTGTACAATTTTACATAAGCATAGCATGATGGAACATAATTATTTCTCCTGACATTGGAGAAGAAAATATGCAATTTTAATACTCAGGTCTCCAACAATCAATGAAAGAGTAAGCAAGAATATATAATGAAGAAAAGATAGTCTCCTCAGCAAGAGGTACTGGGAAAACTGAAGAGCTACATGGAAATCAATTAAATAGAACACTCCCTCACACCATATACAAAACTAAATTCAAAATTTTTAAAGTCCTAAATATAAGATATGATACCATAAAACTCCTAGCAGAGAATATACACAAAACATTCTTGGATATAAACTATAGCAATATTTTCTTAGATCGCTCTCCCTAGGCAAAAGAGGAAAAACAAAAACAAAAAACAAATAGCACTTAAGCAACTTAAAAGTTTTTTCAAAGCAAAGGAAACCACTAACAAAATGAAAGACAACCTATGGGCAGTAGACTTAAATAAACATTTCTCCAAACATCGCTATTTACTATGGAAATGCTAATCAAAACCTTAATGAGGTATCACCTCACAATTTAAGAATGGCCATCATTAAAAAGTCTATAAATAATAAATGCTAGAAAGGATATGGAGAAAAGAGAAGTAAGTATTCCTACTGTTAGTAGGAATGTAAACTGCTGGAGCTACTATGGAAAAGGGTATGAAGGTTTCTTAAAAAACTGAAAATAGACTACCATACAATGCAGCAATGCCACTCCAGTACATTCATCCAGAAAAGATGAAAACCCTGATTTAAAAAGATACTTGTACTACAATGTTCATAACAGCATTATTTACAATAGTCAAGACATTAGCAACAGAGTTCTGTCTAGTCAACATTATGGTTTTTACAGTAGTCATGTACGGATGTGAGAATTGGACCATAAAGAAGGCTGAGCACCGAAGAATTGATGCTTTTGAACCGTGGTTTTGGCAAAGACTCTTGAGATCCCTTGGACTGCAAGATCAAACAGTCAATCCTAAAGGAAATCAGTCCTGAATATTCATTTGAAGGACTGATGCTGAAGCTGAAACTCCAATACTTTGGCCACTTGATGCTAAGAGCTGACTCATTTGAAAAGACCCTGATACTGGGAAAGATTGAAGGCGGGAGGAGAAGGGGACGACAGATGATGAGATTGTTGGATGGCATTACTGACTGAATGGACATGAGTTTGCATAAACTCTGGGACAGGAAGGCCTGGCACGCTGCAGTCCATGGGGTCAGAAAGTGTCAGACACGACTGAGTGGCTGAACTGAACTGATTGCCATTTGCACCAACATAGATAAACCTAGAGAATATCATACTAAGTGAAGTAAGTCAAAGACGAAGACAAATATAATTTATACATGGAATCAAAATATAATACAAAAGAATTTATATGCACAATAGAAACAAATTCACAGGTATAGAAAACAGACTGATGGTTACCAAAAGGGAAAGGGAGGGGGCATATAAACTAGGACCACAAGATCAGCAGATAAAAACTACTTTACATAAAACAGACAAGCAAAAAGGATTTACTGTATAACACAGGGAACTATATCTAATATCCTGTAATAACTTATAATGGAGAATATTCTGAAAAAGTATTTATATATATAACTGAACACTTTTGCTGCATACCTGAAACTAATATTGTATTTCAAATGTACTTCAATTTAAAACAAAGAAAAGAGTAAAACATGGCCAAAACATATTTGAGGAAAACTTAAGTAAATTTTCATTAACTTCTGAATTTATTTAGCAAATGTTTATTGTGTGTTTAACTGTATTGATGGTATTATGCTAGATGCTGTTCAATCCATCACACAGTGCACTTAGCTCCATTTCATTGTTTATCCCAAATCCAAACATTTCACCATTTCCACTGCTATCACCTTAGTCTAAGTCACAACAATCAAGAGAGAGTGCAAGTTTTGAGAGAGCCTGAACACTGTATTTGGAGAACAGAAAGACCATCAACATGGTTTTAGCTATAATGGAAAGAGGGAGAGCAGAGTGGGACAAAACTAGAAAGGTGGGATGGGGCTGGGCTGTGAACTGCTTTGTAAACCAAGTTAAGGATTTATTCAGAAGACGTGAGCTGTACATAGGCACAAAGGCCATATAAGCATTGAGTAGGAACGTGCCATCTACAGGATGAGGCAGGAATCACCAGGAACTAAAGCCACCAGCACCATGCAGATCTATGAGATGTAATTCTATTGCTTAAGCCACTGGGTCTGTGGTGTTTTGCTATGACAGCCTGAGCAGACTAATGTGGTCATCCAGCCAGTCACCAAGTCCTGTCAACTCTTTGCAATTCTTACGTTCTTTTTCATCATTTCCACTGTCAGCCTAAGATCAACTTGTGCCCAGATGAATGCAACTCTCCCTTATCTTCTCTTGCTTTGTACTTCTTCTCTTATTCCCATCCATTAATCCTTATCTTCCTACCCCTCCACCTATCATCTCAAACATCTGAAGTGTTTGAATCTGACGCCTGATATTTTCATCTCGTATCAATTCTTGGCTCCCTCTTTCTAGAACCTCCTGAACTCACCTCTCAGGAGCAAGTTCTCTGGACTCTCCAGGTGTTTGCATTATACTGCCCTTCATGCACATGTTTCATTAATATCAGTAGGATCTATTCCTAGCAGTGAATTTTGCTAGGGCAGCTGATGCAGTTTTTAAACGTACTCTCTAAATTTTGGTAGGAACCATCAGATTGCCTTCTATAGGACTTTTGCTGAATTAAACTCTATTCAGTGATACAAAGTGCCTATTTTCCCAAACTGTCACCAGCACAGAACCTTAACCAAGTCTTTGATCTTTGACAAACTGAAATGTAAAAACAGTAACCCACTTTTGTTTTCATATCAATCTTTCAAGTGAAAAAGGCTGAGTTATCCAGTTCAGACAAGCACTTGAAAAGCTGGCATGGCATGAAGACAGTCTCTTTCCACCTCTGCTGCCTCATCTTTGCAGGTCTTTCTTTAGCTTCACACTCCAAGACTTCTATCACAAACAGAATTTTCCATATGGAGGGAAAAAGGAACACACACGGCCTTAAGCCAAAATCATCTCAGCATACCAAACAAAGCTGTTTCATGGTCGGGTGTGGGGCGGGGGGAGAGAAACAAGTATCTTTCTCTCAGCATACATAAAAAAAAAAAAAAAAAGACACTGTCCAAGAAATAAAAATTTGACATTATAGAAATTTACCAGGAGATACTGGCAAGTAAAACACAAACAAATGGATATATTTTGATAATGACAAAAAGTTGAGTGGTTAAGGGGATACAGACATTCATATCTGTAGATCAAGTGCTGATGGGTAAGATTTAGGAGTGATCAGCTTACATGTCTGCCCAACTTTGTCCTTCCTCACTGTTTCACTAACTGATCATACATTCCAAGGTGAGAGTATTTCTAAGAATTAGATAATAAAAGGAAGCTGCTACTGTCAATACTATAATACCAAAAAACAAAAATAAATCACCAAAGCACACTTTGGAGCAAAGGATTTATTTGCACGGAGCCCTAACTGAGCTAGAGATCAAGCCATTTTTATGCTGTTGCCTCTAAAGCCTGACAAAAGGCTTGAAACAGGTAAATTTCACAGTATCATACATTTATTGTGGAAGAACAATGCTTTTAAAGACAGTCTGCAAAACACAATTCTGAGACATAAGAACAACAAAGTGACAGGTAAAAAGTAGAAATAAAAGGTTACTTTTCCAATTAGCACTGAAGTACATAAAATGAGGGACTACAATGCCTGATGCCAAACAACAGTTCTGGAACTTAAGAGTCTCTGTCCTGCAATCTTGGAATGTTACCCGGTCCCAAATGAAAATCTGCAGATAGGGTTTGCTTCCTATTGTGATGTCATCCAGGTGACTGGCTATACTGCTGGAAGCCTAGAGCATCCCTTCAGTTGGGGATTCCCACACTGCCTTTGTCTGCTCCACCCCCAGAGTTCACTCCTGTGCCGTCCAGCTCAAGTGAGTGAGGCTATAGGCACTGCTTCAGTGCTGACAGTCTGGTATCAGTGTCCCCCCTGACGACTCCATCTGACAATAAATGTGAAGGAGTGTGGGAGAAGATATTCTCAAAATGGCCCAAGAAGTCAAAGGAGACAGTTCCATTATTACTTGACATAAGGATGTTTTGGTATTATTGATCATTCATTACTGATGATTACCGGTTTAGTATGGACCATCAAAATCACTGGTTAACTCCATCAGTTGCCTTTTATGTGTTATGTAGGCCTTATCTATTTATTCCATCACTAATCAGCACCACTGGATATTGTGGGGTCTTCTGATGTAGATATCATCCAATAGATGAATGAAATCAGCTTACTTTATCAAGTTAGGGGTTAACCTTAAAGTACCTTGCATTTCTTTGGGATTATTTTCAGCCAAAGTTTTTCCCTTTGAGGAATAGTTTCTTTATCATTTTATAAAGCCACACCCTAACATTTATTGAAATTCAACAAGCAATAGAGGGAAAGAACAAAGAAAGAGAGAAGGTGAAAAAAGATAGAAAAGAAATAGAGGAAAGGAAAATATTAAATTAAATAGAGGAAAGGAAAATATTAAATTACTAAGGAAGAACTGCTACTGCTAAGTTGCTTCAGTCATTTCCGACTCTGTGCGACCCCATAGAGGGTAGCCCACCAGGCTCCGCCGTCCCTGGGATTCTCCAGGCAAGAACACTGGAGTGGGTTGCCATTGCCCTCTCCAACTAAGGAAGAAAGAGCTAACCAAACCTGGAAGGAAGTTATAATACTAGACAGATATTCAGAGACCAAAGTTTGGATCCTGCTAAGAGTGCAGAGTCCAGATCTGTGTGTAAGAGACATGCCAGTTGTTTATTTACAGTCTCTCAGCACCCACCCCAGTCTACCTTTCTTTCTACCCTCTCATCTGTGATGCAGAGGCTAGGTATCTGCAAATCACATTTCAGAGGCCCTCTGGCCACCTGGCCCTTTATGAGGTTCTGCCAGTATGGGACAACAGAGGAAGACTGAAGGTAGGAAGCAGAGTGAATGGTCTACTTGGTTTCTGTCACTCCTGCAGCATCACCCCAGCACCCAATTCCTATTAGCCCATGAAGAACTAACATTATCATGTTCCTTCACAAATATGATGAGCAAATGGTCAGTGACTCCTCCTTGAAGGACTAAGCACCAACTCTTTAGGGCCTCTGGATTCCTAGGTCTGAAGAACTGTCCTAGGGCACAGTTAGTGCTTCCTAAAATTATTACCCCAGTGTTTTCTTTCATTTTCAAGCCCTTCAATTCATATGTAACAAATTTTCTATATTAAATCCTTTTTGTTGAAAAACCTTTTCTCATTAGGTCCTTCCTTCTCATGGAATGCCCTCTGACAGCAACAGCTGAGACATTCTGCAAAATCCTTATCCAACAATCTTGTGGTAGTCTAAATGAAAGGCCTATTTTTTGATTAAGGAAATCCAAAAATTCTGAAACAACTGTGACACAGAAAAACCAATCATGTTCCACCACTCTGAAATATGAAGTTATAACTTGATTCAGAATATTTTCATGATTAGCCATCTTAAAGAGATGATGATTCAAATAAACTAAGATGATGGTAGCCTTACAGAATGAATTTTGGAGTGCTCCTTCCTCTCAGTTTTTTGAAATAGTTTCAGAAGGATAGATGTTAACTTTCTCTAAATGTTTGATACAATTTGTGAAGCTGTCTGGTCCTGGACTTTTGTTTGTTGGGAGTTTTTAAATTTCAATTTCCATACTTGTGATTTGTCTGTTTATATTTCCAATTTCTTCCTGATTCAGTTTTGGTGGATTTTACCTATCTAAGAATTTGTTCATTTTTCTAGGCTGTCCATCTTATTGGCATATAGTTGCTCATCAGATCAGATCAGATCTGATCAGTTGCTCAGTCGTGTCCAACTCTTTGCGACCCCATGAATCGCAGCACGCCAGGCCTCCCTGTCCATAACCAACTACTGGATTTCACTCAGACTCACGTCCATCGAGTCAGTGATGCCATCCAGCCATCTCATCCTGTCGTCCCCTTCTCCTCCTGCCCCCAATCCCTCCCAGCATCAGAGTCTTTTCCAATGAGTCAACTCTTCCCATGAGGTGGCCAAAGTACTGGAGTTTCAGCTTTAGCATCATTCCTTCCAAAGAAATCCCAGGGCTGATCTCCTTCAGAATGGACTGGTTGGATCTCCTTGCAGTCCAAGGAACTCTCAAGAGTCTTCACCAACACCACAGTTCAAAAGCATCAATTCTTTGGCGCTCAGCCTTCATCCCAGTCCAACTCTCACATCCACACATGACCACTGGAAAAACCATAGCCTTGACGAGACAATGTTGGCAAAGTAATGTCTCTGCTTTTGAATATGCTATCCAGGTTGGTCATAACTTTCCTTCCAAGGAGTAAGCATCTTTTAATTTCATGGCTGCAGTCACCATCTGCAATGATTTTGGAGCCCAGAAAAATAAAGTCTGACACTGTTTCCCCATCTATTTCCCATGAAGTGATGGGACCAGATGCCATGATCTTCGTTTTCTGAATGTTGAGCTTTAAACCAACTTTTTCACTCTCCACTTTTACTTTCATCAATAGGCTTCTTAGTTCCTCTTCACTTTCTGCCATAAGGGTGGTGTCATCTGCATATCTGAAGTTATTGATATTTCTTCCGGCAATCTTGATTCCAGCTTGTGTTTCTTTCAGTCCAGCATTTCTCATGATGTACTCTGCTCATAGTAATCTCTTATGATCCTTTGCATTTCTGTGGTATCTGTTGTAACTTCTCCATTTTCATTCCTAATTTTATTGATTTGGGCCCTCTTCCTTTTTTTCTTGATGAGTCTGGCTAACAGCTTATCAATCTTGTTTATTTTCTCAGAGAACCAGTTTTAGTTTCATTGATCTTTTCTACTGCTTCCTTCATCTCTATTTCATTTATTTCTGTTCTAATCTTTATGATTTATTTCCTTTAACTAACTTTGGGTTTTGTTTGTTCTCCTTTCTCTAGTTGCTTTAGGTATAGGTAAGGTTGTATATTTGAGATTTTTCTTGATTCCTGAGGTAAGATTATATTGCTATAAACTTCTCTCTTAGAACTGTTTTATCTGCATACCATAACTTTGTTTTTTAAACAGAACTGAGAGTTGAAACACCATCTTTGCCATGCAGTTGGATACCCAGAGTAATATTAGAAGGAATGTGTTAAATCATACATTTCAGGGACATTTTCTTAAAGAGATTAATGACAAAGCCTACTCTTACAAAGGAACAGAAAAAGACCTCAAACTCCTTCTGATGGTTGTGAATACAGGGGGCTACAAAACACTGTCCCCTAGAACTTGGAAATGAGAAAATAAGGCTGGATCTGAGAGTCAAACTGAGAGATCAAAGCACTGAAAGTGAAAGTAGCTCAGTCTTGTGTGACTTTTTGCAACCTCATTGACTAAACAGTCCATGGAATTCTCCAGGCCAGAGTACTGGAGTGGGTAGCCTGTCCCTTCTCCAAGGGATCTTCCAGACTCAGGAATTGAATCAGGGTTGCCTATATTGGAGGTGGATTCTTTACCAACTGAGCTATCAGGGTAGCCTGATTAAAGCAGAGTAGGGGAGAAATATGCACCATTGTCTCAAAGGGACAGAATGGCCCATAGACCTGCAGGGCTTGTGGAAGGCCAGATTAACTGTATTAACATTTCTAAAGGCAGGATATTTTTCTTACAAAGGGTCTGTCAGTTATGGAAGCACAGAAAAGTTAGAATCTGAAGATCCCTAAGGTAACATAGGCATCACTTCTCAGATTGTCCTTAGCTTCTCTTATAAATTTAGTAAGATGAGAAAATGTACTCACTATCCTTATGTTGAATAATCACTAAGCATTGCTGTATTGTACATTTTGCCTCTTCATACTGTTAATGGGGTTATTGTCACCCTGCTGATTTAACTTATATGCAGAGTATATCATGTGAAATGCCAGGCTGGATGAAACATAAGCTGGAATCAAGACTTCTGGGAGAAATATCAATAATCTCAGATATGCAGATGACACCACCCTTATGGCAAAAAGTGAAGAAGAACTAAAGAGGCTCTTGATCAAAGTGAAAAAGGAGAGTGAAAGACTGGCTTAAAACTCAACATTCAGAAAACTCAGATCAGGGCATCTGGTCCCATTACTTTATGGCAAATAGATGGAGGAAAAATGAAAACTGCAACAGAATTTATTTTCCTGGGGTCCAAAATCACTGTAGATGGTGACTTCAGCCATGAAATTAAAAGACACTTGTTCCTTGGAAGAAAAGCTATGACCAAATTAGACAGCATATTAAAAAGCAGAGACATTACTTTGCCGACAAAGATCCGTATAGTCAAAGTTTCTCCAGTAGTCATGAGTGGATGTGAGAGTTGGATCATAAAGAAAGCTGAGCACTTAAGAACTGATGCTTTTGAACTGTGGTGTTGGAGAAGACACTTGACAGTCTGCTGGACTGCAAGGAGATCAGTAAATCCTAAAGGAAATCAATCCTGAATATTCATTGGAAGGACTGATGTTGAAGCTGAAACTCCAATACTTTGGCCACCTGATGTGAAGAACTGACTCATTTGAAAAGACCCTGATGCTTGGAAAGATTGAAGGCAGGAGGAGAAGGGGATGACAGAGGATGAGATTGTTGGATGGCATCACTGACTTGATGGACATGACTTTGAGCAAGCTCCAGCAGTTGATGATGAACAGGAAACCTGGCCTGCTGCCCATGGGGTGGCAAAAAGTTAGACACAACTGAGTGACTGAACTGAACTGCTCATTACCACTTTTATTCAACATAGTTTTGGAAGTCCTAGCTGTGGCAATGGGAGAATAAAATGAAATAAAAGGAATCCAACTTGGAAAAGAAATAGTAAAACTGTCACTGTTTGTGGATGGCATGATACTATTCATATAAAATCCTAAAGATGCTACCAGAAAACTACTAGAGCTCATCAATGATTTTCATAAAGTTGTAGGATGCAAAATTAATACATAGAAATCTGTTGCATTTCTATACATTAACAATGAAAGACCAGAATGCTAAATTAAAGAATATATTCCATTTCCCACTGCATCAAAAATAATAAAATACCTAGGAATAAACATACTTAAGGAGGCAAAAGATCTGTATTCAGAAAACCATAAAATACTGCTGAAAGACATCAAAGATGACACAGATAGAAGATATATCATGTTATTGGATTGGAATAAATGATACTGTGAAAATGACTATACTACCCAAAGTAATCTATAGACTCAATGAAATTCCTATCAAATTAGCAAGGGCTTTTTTTTTTTTTTTTTTTTTACAGAATTAGAGCAAAAAATTTTACAATTTGCATGGAAACAAAAAGTCCCAGAATAGCCAAAGCAATGTTGGAAAAAAAAAAAAAAAAACAGAGCTGGAGGAATCATGCTCCGTGACTTCAAACTATACTACAAAACTAGAGTAGCCAAGCCAGTATGGTTCTGGCACAAAAACATAAATATACATCAATAGAAATGGATAAAAAGCCCAGAGGTAAACCCACACACCTATGGTCATCTAATCTATGGCAAAGGAGGCAAGAATATACAATGGAGAAAAGATACTCTCAATAACTGGTGCTGGGAAAACTGGACAGCCACACATCAAAGAATGAAATTGGAATACTCTCTATCACCATACACAAAAATAAACTCAAGATGGATTAAAGACTTAATGTAAGACTGGACACTGGAAAACTCTTAGAGGAAAACATAGGAAGAACACTCTTTGATATAAATCAAGGCAAGATTTTTTTGACTCACCTCTGAAGAGTAATGGAAAAAACAAAAATAAACAAATGGGATCTAACTAAACTTAAAAAATTTTGCACAACAACAACAAAAAACATAAATGAGATGAAAAGACAACATTTTGATTTATGGCAGAGACAATCACAATATTGTAAAGTGATAACCCTCCAATTAAAATTAATAAATGAATTTTTAAAAAAGAAAAGACACCCTCAGAATGGGAAAGAATATTTGCAAATGAAGCAACTGACAAAGGATTAATCTCTAAAATATAAAATAGAGTACATACAGCTAAAAAAATAAAATAAAAAAATGGGAGACCCAAATAGACATTTCTCCAAGGAAGACATACAGATGGCCAACAAACATGTGAAAAAGATGCTCAATATCACTAATTATTAGAGAATTGCAGATTGAAACTATCGTGAGGTATCATCTCAAACTGGTCAGAATAGCCATCATCAAAAAGTCTACAAACAATAAATAATGGCGAGGGTATGGCGAAAAGGGGACCCTCCTACACCGTTGGTGGGAATATACATTGATACAGCCATTATGGAGAAAAATGATTCCATAAAAAGCTAAAACCAGAGCTACCATATGATCCAGCAATCCCACTCTTGGGCAAATATCTGGAGATAATCATAGGTCAAAAGAATACATGCACCCCAATGTTCATTGCAGTACTATTTACAATAGCTAAGACATGGAAGCAACCTAAATGTCCATTGACAGATGAATGGATAAAGAAGATGTGGTTCGTACATACAATGGAGTATTATTCAGACATTAAAAAGAATGAAATAATGCCATCTGCAGCAACAGGGATGGGCCTGAATGTTATCAGACTAAGTGAAGTTCATTCAAAGGCAAATATCTTATGGTAGGGCTTATATGTGGCATCTCAAAAAAATGATACAAATGAACTTATTTACAAAACAAACAGACTCACAGACTTAAAAAGCAAACTTATGGTTAGCAAAATGGAAAGATGGGAAGCAGGGATAAATTGGGATTTCTATATAAAAATATAGATAAATTATATTTTGGTAGTATAGTAGTATATACACTACTATATAAATATATCTATATTTAAAATAGATAACCAACAAAGATCTACTTTATAGCACAGGGAACACTGTTCAATACTCTGTAATAACCTAAATGGGAAAAGAATTTGAAAAAGAATAGATACATATATATGTAAAACTGAATCACTTTGCTGTGCACCTGGAACTCAAACAAAACTGTCAATCAACTATACTCCAATATAAAATAAAAATTAAAATAAAAAACAAACTTTTAATACGAAAACATGAAATTATTGGATATATTATTTATTTTTTTCCAACTGCTATTTATTATTTTATG
Source organism: Bubalus kerabau (assembly GCF_029407905.1). Classification (NCBI taxonomy): domain Eukaryota; kingdom Metazoa; phylum Chordata; class Mammalia; order Artiodactyla; family Bovidae; genus Bubalus; species Bubalus kerabau. The sequence continues at coordinate 75,138,731 of NC_073635.1, forward strand.
GACATTTTAAAATATGAAAAATGTTAATATTAGTTATCTTATTTTCCATTTTAAGATCTGTTCATTCTTTGTGTTGATCCAAATTATTTTATTTTATTTTTATTATAAATTTATTTATTTTAATTGGAGCTAATTATTTTACAATATTGTGTTGGTTTTGCCATACATCAACATGAATCTGTCACTGGTATACACATGTTGGGTATATTATTTAATAACATATTCTGAAGGTGTAATTATGTACTTCAGTTATTGTCAGGGATCAGAAGAGAAACTAAGAGAAAATTAAATTATTGGAGGCTTCTATTAAGTTTTACAAGCAATGATGCTTCCCTGGTGGCTCAGAGGTAAAGAATCTGCCTGCAATGCAGGAGACCCAGGTTCAATCCCTGAGTCAGGAAGATCCCCTGGAGAAGGAAATAACAACCCACTCCAGGATTCTTGCCTGGGAAATCCTATGGACAGAGGAGCCTGGTGGGCTACACTCCATGGGGTTGCAGAGAGTCAAATATGACTGAGCTACTAACACTTTAGCTTTTTGATAAAATTTTATATGGAAAGATGAGTTGAAAAATTGAACATTAAGTGGAAACAACTGAAATTCTACAGGTGAGGGTCTTACCATTTTCCTGTTGCTGTCAATAGTGGTGCTCAGCCCGTGTGTAATAGTTACCATAGTACACTGGGCAAATTTCTCATGGATTTTTTTTTTTTTTGTATTAACTCATCAGTTCTGGAATCAAAGAAGTTGATTTAGTTCAGTAAAGATAGGAAAAGCAGACTTAATACTTAAAAATATCATATGATTTTTTATAATGTGTTTTAAAATGAATACCTTAAAATATAATTATATTCCTAAAAAACTAAGTATAAAAAGTCTACTTGAAAACAATGGAAAATAGTCTTCTCTCAAAATTTCTTGAAACTATCAGGAGCTGGATTTAGGAATCTAGCTCTCTTAGGATGCCTCATAACAACATAAGCACCATATGTTATCTGTTTTCTAGAATCAATGTTAACAAGAGACATCTTTTGGGCAAAGAAAGCACTTAGAAATATTTTTCAGCATCTTTAAATATTTTCTATTTACCACCTTAACATTTGGATTCCAGGTTCCATGGATCTCAGCTCCATACCTTGGATCCACATGTGCTGTTGCTTTGCCAAAAATCAATATCTGATTTTTTCTGAGAATAGCCCTGGCAAGGCACAACAGTTGTCTCTGCCCAACACTCAAGTTCAATCCTGATTCTGCTAATTCAGTATCCATTTTACCAGGAAGACCTTCGATGAATTTTTTAAGTTGTACCTGTGGATACAAAAAAAAACATTTTACTAACCAAACTGCTATTGAAGTAAACAAGCCTCTTAGATGTTAGAGCTTTGATGTCCTCACGACTTATTATATATCTTACATGTATGACAAGGTGATGGGGAGGGCCCCTTCCAATGAGTGTTCACTGAGAAAGATGATGAGTCAAGTCAGGACAGATTGATCTTCATATCTCCCATCCCTACCACATGAAAACACCTACCAGAAACTGCCCCTAAGGATTAGTTAAGGAGGTCTTCAAAAAATAAAGCTATTTATCCCAATGTAGTTTAGCAGAAAAGTTAAAAGTTTTAAGTCAAGTTTCAAAGTTCATTTTACATAGGAGTTGTTATAATGAAGGGAAAAAAAATGTTTTTAATTACAGGAAGGATGATTCTTTAAAGATATAATCTAAGCAGCACTTTACCATTTTGTGAGGTCCGAAAGTTTTAAAACACACACACACACACACAAATTCAAATAATAGAAAACTGCACCTCATACAGTAGTAATCCTGGAGCCTATTCTGGTGATGATTTTTCCCAAATTTAATCTCATAAATATTAGACCAGTCAAGTGCATTTTCTTCACTGTCATAAATGCCTTACAATGAGTGAAAACTCAGGACAAACAAGATACAACATCTTATTTCTCCTAAACTGTACATATAAGTGGCATTTATATTAATCTATCTTCACAAAATCATAATCATAAGTTTAATTTTTTTTCCTAACTGCCAAAGATAACCTGATACATTGGATTGTAGGGGACAGTTCAATGAATATTTGTTTTAGAGAAATATTACAGAACAAGAATCAAACTCAGGCTATATTTGAAGTTAAAGAACAAAGAGTAAATATACTTCAATAGATGGAGAAACAGTGGCTGACTTTCTGGGCTCCAAAATCACTGCAGATGGTGATTGCAGCCATGAAATTAAAAGATGCTTAGTCCTTGGAAGGAAAGTTATGACCAACCTAGACAGCATATTAAAAAGCAGAGATATTACTTTGTCAACAAAGGTCCGTCTAGTCAAGGCTATGGTTTTTCCAGTGGTCATGTATGGATGTGAGAGTTGGACTGTGAAGAAAGCTGAGCACCGAAGAATTGATGCTTTTGAACTGTGGTGTTGGAGAAGACTCTTGAGAGTCCCTTGGACTGCAAGGAGATCCAACCAGTCCATCCTAAAGGAGATCAGTCCTGGGTGTTCATTGGAAGGACTGATGTTGAAGCTGAAACTCCAATACTTTGGCCACCTGATGCAAAGAGCTGACTCATTTGAAAAAAACCCTGATGCTGGGAAAAATTGAGGGCAGGAGGAGAAGGGGATGACAGAGGATAAGATGGTTGGATGGCATCACGGACTCAATGGACATGGGTTTGGGTGGACTCCAGGAGTTGGTGATGGACACGTAGTCCTGGTGTGCTGCAGTTCATGGGGTTGCAAAGACGCGGTTCATGGGGTCACAGAGTTGGACACGACTGAGCGACTGAACTGAAGAGACCAACAGATTGATGAGTGTTGGTCAATGAGCAGGGACACATTACAATGTTAAATAACAAAACACTAAGGGTCAGTGGGCAAAGTTTTTGTAGTATCCTAAATGCTAGAGCACTTCTATAAATGTGATTCTGATCAGTGCTAATGATGGAGCTCCATCCTGAGAAAGGGGAATTTGGAGTTAGGATTAAATATGTTATTGGTACACAGTGCTGGTGTGAAAGGTACACAAAATCTAAAGGGTAAGGTTTGGATTATGGTGTAAGTGGTTGGCCTTAAAACTGACATTGTGACTTTGAAGAAATAATCTCACACTTGCCCCTGATTCAGATGACATCTCATCATTAATCTGGTTTTCTATTTTTCTTCATCTGTCTGTATCTGTCTCATGAGGAATAAGGATTGTGAGGAGAAATATTTTTCAGAAAATGCTGTTTTCTGGTACTCTGCCTTCATTTATGAATCAAGGATGAAGGCCCTCTGTAGGATAATCATATAATCAAATTATAATTAAGTATTGGTTTACAAAAAAGATGAGAGGTAGCAGACAACAGTAACTAGGAGTTACAACTGGAGAATCTGAAACATATGAGTGTAATATTACTATTACATTTCTTGATTAAGATAACTGTTACACTATGTAAGGGAATGTACTTGTTCTTACAAAGGTATTTATGTATTTAAAGGTGAATTGCAACCTTTAATAAACATTTCTATGATTTACAAACAGTTCATCAAAATATTTAGAAGAGAGGGAGCAAGTATGGAAAAATATAGACAGCTGGTAAATCTATGTGAAGGTGTACATGAGTTCATTATACTATTCCTTTCATGTTCCTGTGATTTGAAATTTTTAAAACAAAAAAAATTGAGCCTTGAAGCCAGACAGCCTGGGTGTAGGTCCTCCCTGATTCTGCCAATTGAGCAACATCCTAAATTTACTCTATGTTAGCTTCCTAAACTCTAAATAAACTATAATATCATCATAATAATAAAGGTATGAACCTCCTAACATCATCAGAGTATCAATAGATATTGTCAAGTATTAATAAAGCTGTCAGTTGGCATCTCTTCATGCTTTGCTTTTCCTCTTAAAGTGTATGTATCAGCTGCTGTTGCTGCTGCTAAGTCGCTTCAGTCGTGTCCGACTCTGTGCGACCCCATAGACGGCAGCCAACCAGGCTCCCCCGTCCCTGGGATTCTCCAGGCAAGAACACTGGAGTGGGTTGCCATTTCCTTCTCCAATGCATGAAAGTGAAAAGTGAAGGTGAAGCCGCTCAGTCGTGTCCAACTCTCAGCGACCCCATGGACTGCAACCCACCAGGCTCTGCCGTCCCTGGGATTCTCCAGGCAAGAACACTGGAGTGGGTTGCCATTTCCTTCTCCGTATGTATCAGCAATGAGACTTTATTACACAAGCATTGTCTTATTTTCCACCTTCTCCACCAGAATTTAAGCTCCCAAAGGGCAAAGACTTTGTCTCTTTTGATGATCCCAGAATATGCAACACTGCCCATAGATATTTGTTGACTGTATGAAAGCAGTTCAATTCATCCTGTGATATATCTGTTTCTATAAATTAGAGAATAAATCCTTATAGATAGATAATTTATATAAAACACTGCTTTCTTAAGTGTAAGTGTAAATGGAATATATTCTGTAACAATTAACTAGATCCAAGATATTATCATACCATACTTTAAACTATGGAAACCATTTTAAAAAGCTGTAATTTCAGGAAAATGGAACAAATAATACTATTCAAATCTATACATCCCAGTATAGAATATTTCAGATCATTTTTGAGCTTGGGAAAATAAAAGAATATAACCAAACTGAAAAATAATAAACTGAATTCAGTCTTCCACTTCTCCTCCTTCCTTTACTCTTTCCCAGAATCATTTTCCAATGAGTTAGCTCTTCATATTAGGTGGCTAAAGTATTGGAGCTTCATCGTTAGTCCCTCCAATGAATATTTGGGATTGATTTTCTTTAGGATTGGCTGGTTTGATCTCCTTGCAGTTCAAGGGATTCTCAAGAGTCTTCTCCAACAACATGGTTCAAAAGCATCAATTCTTCAGTGCTCAGCCTTCTTTCTTGACATGACAGACCATATTCTTAATTCCATATCCCAGTATCTAAGCTGGTTTTTTAACAGAAGCAACACATCGATGATTCATTTCTGGAGTTTTATCTACTTCACAGCATTTTATTGGTATGATCCCATTTATCTTTCAGTTAATAATCAAAAACTACTTAATAGTCATCACTTAGTAGATGTTTCTGAGAACAAGAGAAATAAAATAAACATTTCAGGGTAATTAGGGCAACACTGGAGCACCAGAAATGACAACCCACACCAATATTCTTGCCTTGAAAATCCCATGGACAGAGGAGGAGCTTGGTGAGCTATAGTCCAACAGGGCACAAAGAGTTGGACATGACTGTAGGGACTTAACACAGCACAATCCATTAGGTCACCTAATAGAATTTGAATACATCATTTTAACATCTAATTTAGTGCTCTATTAATGAAAAGATAATGTGTCTAGTTGCTTTAGGTTCTAGGAAAAAAGCTAAAATGGAAACTTGAGGCATTATCTTGTTAGTTTCCATCATCATCAATACACATGTCACCAAAGTTCTCCTAGGAAGTAACCAAAGTCAGTTAAACTGATAGGCTCCCTTAACTACCTGTGATGCTATAAATGCACATACACATATACTAATGCTGAGTTAATTAAATTTAATAAATTACCTCTTCTAAGGCATTCCACAGTTCCTCAATTGTATGATCATTAAAGGGATCCAGATTTTTCCTCATTAATCCAGTGAATAAAACAGGCCCTTAAATACCCCAAAAAAGAGAATGTTATTACCTTAACATTTTTTCATCTTCTTTGAATACTTACAGAATAGAGTTAAAATGCAAAAAAAAAAGGGGGGGGGGGAAATTCACTATAATCATTAATAATAAGGTTGCAAGTGCTTATTTACAAAACAGCATATTTAAATTAATTTTCGACTGTACAAAGTTATGCTCCAAAATATCTTCCAGACCACTGAACACTAACAAAAGAAAATATTCAAAGTGTCATCTTAGGAATAAACTGAAGAAGAAAAAGGAAGATTTGATTTTTAAAAATGCTTTGCTAGTAATATCTGATTAAACAAAAAGATGAAGGTATAACTGAGGAACTTTACATCAAGAGAGTTGGATAAATTGTCAATCCTGGTGTGATACTAGGAAACACCAAAAGCATGATTAGTTGAAGTTTGTTCCTCAAAGCAAAATTGGTTTTTCACATTAGTACTAAAGAACAAACTAAGATATTTTCTGCATTGGTAAAACAGTCTTCTGGGATGGGAAATCTCTCCATATGTGTGAATGGATCATCCCCACATGTGCAAAGAGAATGTCAGCTCCTGGGGCCTGCTGCTCATCTGTTCATGGAGAGGTCACCTCTGATTCTGTATCAGCTGGTCCCCACATTCTCTCACCTGTGTATCAGGATGACCTGCCTCACAGAACATCAACTGCAAAGTCAGGATGACTTGAAACCCACTGTGATGTGAGCCATAATAAAATTATTTTAATTTAAATAGCTCTTCCTATTCATCTGCTTCAGGAGGGACTACAAATAAATCACTCTGGATACATATGCTTTCTTCTGGGCTTCAAGAGAGAATCTTGTACATAAGCTCATGTAGGCCATTTAGTTTCTTTTCTTTTTTTTTTTTAAACTTTACAAAAGTTTCTTCTGGAAGGCTCTAGTAAGCCAGGCCACAAGAATATGAGCAGCCAAGAAGAGCCCAATAGGCTCCTTTCAGTGAGGAGGGCAGAACAAGGGGATGCACATGTATGGGAACTAGAGGAGATCTAGCTTTTCCACAAGGGCCCGGAACTGCTCCAGGGAATCACCAGCCTCAAATCCAGCTGGGCCTTGAGGCTGGACTTTCCTCCTCACTTCACAAAAGCCTGAGAAGAAAGATGAGTAACATGGACATTTCTTCTCTCCAGCCTTGAAGGTGAATGACACTCAAAAAGCCTCCCATACTATCTGTTCCTATTGTCTTAGTTTTGAGTCTGAAGAGAGAGAAATAGATGCAGAAGACACAGGACATGCCACCAAAGGAGATGTATCCCTAAGCAAAATCCAAAACTATTATACAGAGTGAAGTAAGCCAGAAAGAAAAACACCAATACAGTATACTAACACATATATATGGAATTTAGAAAGATGGTAACAATAACCCTGTATATGAGACAGCAAAAGAGACACTGATGTATAGACAGTCCTTTGGACTCTGTGGGAGAGGAGAGGGTGGGATGATTTGGGAGAACGGCATTGAAATATGTATAATATCATGTATGAAATGAGTCGCCAGTCCAGGTTCGATGCATAATAGTGGATGCTTGGGGCTGGTGCACTGGGACGACCCAGAGGGATGGTATGGGGAGGGAGGAGTGAGGATGGTTCAGGATGGGGAACACATGTATACCTGTGGCAGATTCATTTTGATATATGGCAAAACCAATACAATATTGTAAAGTTAAATAAAATAAAATTAAAAAAATAAAAATAAAATAAATAAATGTATATTTTAAAAAATATATATATAATAAAAAAACACATTATAAAGGGAGCTTCATTTGCACAAAGTTAAGTCACCAAAATGTCTCCAAAGCACTGAAAATCACTGGTCACAGAATGTTTCAAAATGATTATTGCATTGAACTGAAAAATCCTGAGACCTAAACTTAAGGTCTCCTTTAAAATTCTTAAATGTGAGATCAAAGACTAAACAACCATCTAAGCAATGGTAAGACTTCCTTGTCAGGGGAATAATCATCATTCTACTTTGGACTTTTATATAAACTATTTACTTTTTGTAATTATCAACTCTAAGACTCCAACATGCATGTAACTTCTCACCCACTATCTGTGTCAACAAATGATATGACCAGATGAGGTGAGGCTGGTCTCCAATATTCCTCCCTCTTCTCTGACTCTCCTCCACCTTCCTTCCAAGGCTCTAATCCATGGACAAGATTCTAGTTTAGTTCAGTCGCTCAGTTGTGTCCACCTCTTTGCAACCCAATGAACCTCAGCACGCCAGGCCTCTGTCCATCACCAACTCCTGGAGTTTACCCAAACTCATGTCCATTGAGGTGGTGATGCCATCCAACCATCTCATCCTCTGTTGTCCCCTTCTCCTCCTGCCCTCAATCTTTCCCAGCATCAGGCTCTTTTCAAATGAGTCAGCTCTTTGCATCAGGTGGCCAAAGTATTGGAGTTTCAGCTTCAACAAGAGTCCTTCCAATGAACACCCAGGACTGATCTCCTTTAGGATGGACTGCTTGGATCTCCTTGCAGCCCAAGGGACTCTCGAGTCTTCTTCAACACTACAGTTCAAAAGCATCAATTCTTTGGTGCTCAGCTTTCTTTATAATCCAACTCTCACATCCATACATGACCACAGGAAAAACCATAGTCTTGACTAGACGGACCTTTGTTGACAAAGTAATGTCTTTGCTTTTTAATACACTAGGTTGGTCATAACTTTCCTTCCAAGGAGTAAGCGTCTTTTAATTTCATGGCTGCAATCACTATTTGCAGTGACTTTCGAGCCCAAAAAGATAAAGTCAGCCACTCTTTCCCCATGTGTTTGGCATGAAGTGACAGGACCAGATGTAAGATTCTATACTGGGGCCCAAATGAGGGCCTCTTCACATACTGGTGTTTGAGGAAATAAAGGGCCTGAAAGAGGTCAGATTAATGAACTAGCTTTAAATCCAACTGGGAGAAGTGAGAGGGGGTCCCTTTGTTTATCACAACGACAGGAATATTTCTTTACCCATCACAGCTGATGTGACCTGAACAATTTTCCCCTCAGGTTCCTCTCATAGAGCAGATTCACATCTAACAAGAGATCTAAGGTTTGAAGTGTCCACCTGGTTTTCAAAGTACACTCTACAGAGGTGTTACCCTAGCTAATCTACAGAAAAGAAAGAAAACAACAACAACAACAAAAAACCTTTGTTTTTAAGAGACAGACATTTCTACCTGAGCAATGAAAGGGCTCACAGTTTTATCATGTTTGGGAAGGGCAGTTTTGGTGGCTCAGGAGAATAGTCACAGAAACTGTATTAAATGTTCAATCACCTATTTCACAATTAGAGCCTCTCTCTGTTGTCATCTCCCTCACCTCTTTAGGAAACTCCTTGAAGGGGATGAAGCTCTCCAAACCCTGGGGACTAAAGTGGGATTTTTTTGCAGAAAGAGGAATCTCTCACTTCTGAGCCCCTGACCAGTACCTGCAGCTGCTTCATGCTGAGCTTTAATCAGAGACCTCAGACACTCTGTAAGCCTTAAGGAGGTTCTGCTAATTACCACCAAACCACTGATAACTGTCATAAAAAGTACACAAGCTAAAGGAAGTTTTAATTAATTTTTAAAATTTATTTCCCCGTTTAAATTAATTGAATTAGCTGGCACAGCACAGTCAGGGAAACAAATACTCCTATTCAATGTAATATTTTAAATGGAGCATTAGTTTCAAAACTGTTTTTCAACAAGGTTTAAATTTTATACTTTTTAAACTTAATCTTTTGTGCCACATTCAATAGTAATATTTTATTTGTTATCAACATAACACAAGTTCACATTAGGCGTGTGACCCAAAAACAGCCACTCTATAAATAATTTTATTTCTTTATGACTATGCTGGGACTTTATTGCTATGAGGGCTTTTTTCCAGTTGTGGGGAGAGAGGGCTACTCTGCAGTTGCAGTGCTCAGGCTTCTCACTGAGGTGGCTTCCCCTGTTGTGGAGCACAGGCTGTAGAGCGTGAGGGCTTCAGTAGATGTGGCTCCTGGACTAAAGCAGCTGTGGCTCCTGGGCTCTAGAGCACAGGCTCAATAGCTGTGGCACACAGGCTAGGTTGATCTGAGGCATGTGGGCTCTTCCCAGACCAGGGATAGAACCTGTCTTTCCTGCATTGGCACAACCACTAAGCCACCAGGGAAGTCCCCAAATGGCCACTCTAATCAGAGCATTTAATGTACTAAATTGATAATACCTCAACACAACTGCAACACTGAATATGGCAGTCTTACTAGACCTTTTGTATACACTGATAGAAGACAAGCCTCTCATTATCTTACAAAGAAATCCTACTTTCTAACCCTCAGAAACTTAAAACAATGTGGTATGAAGGTAAAAAAAACTGCATAAGTGGTCACAAACAAAGCAGAAAAAGCACAATACTTTGCCCTGATCATTTCAGTCCCAAACTAGGAAACTACCCTCCAATGAAGCATACCCTCAAGTGTAGCTACTGCTGCTGCTTCCTAAGAGCCATGGTGTTGTTGCTCTTGCTGTTCAGTTGCTATGTCATGTCTGACTTTTTATAACCACATGGAATGCAGCATGCCAGGCTCCCCTGTCCTTCACTATCTCATTTCTAATATGAGGGCAACTCATGTTCTTGTTTGAAAAATAAGGGAATCACTTGAAGTCACCTTAAATCTTGGTTTCCTCCTTTCTTTTAAAATTATGTAGCCTCTGTGTGAACAGATTATCATCTATATTCAGAAAACCAGTGTTCATCAACAAAGGAAAAAGAATTTATGTCCCATGAAGTCCTCTTTCAGGGTCTCCAGGGAGCAGTTCCAAGGGATTTAATGAAGTTTCAGTGTCAGATATAAAGGCCCAGCAGGATTAGGCTAGAATCCAGTTGTATTTCTTTCCTAGTAACAGCACATCCACCTCTTCTCTCTTTCATTTTTGTTCTCAACAAGAATAAAAGGGAAAGAAAAGTAGGCAATTAGGGAGAAGTCTTAGAGAGACAGCTCTGGTTCACCTTCTTCAGTCTACTGAAGAAAACTTAGGAAACAGAAATACCAATGAACAGATGAGCTATTTATAAAATACTCAGCGTTTGGTTTTATTAAAAAATAAAAACAATTAAATACAAAAATGAATCTGATTAATCATGATAAAGATGATGGCTGCTGCTGTGTTCCAATACGTGCACTGCAAACATAAATACTGAATTTTCATGGAATCTCTCTTCAACCGAAAGCATTCTTTGTGACAAAAGCATAATGGACTCTAGGTGCAGAGAATCATCCAAAGAGGTTCTGAAATCCATTTCCAGATCCTTTCAGATAAGCAGCTACTCCTGAATATAATCCTCCTTGGCATTCTTTCTGGGGAACATATTTAACTAAATACTTCAGAATGTGAGCACAAATAATGCACACACTTCAGCTACCTGTTCTTTTTAAGGAAATTATTTAGGAAGTAGTTTCATGTCTGTTTATTCCTGAAATTGTGAATACAAACTCAGGAATACCTTCTTGAGAATACAGTATTTGTCTCTGGAACTTCCCTCCAGGACTCCAGAACTGATGGTCTCTGTCACCACTCCCCTGCCTCTGGTTCCTATGCAGGTCCTTGATGCTATTACATCTCCCCCACTTCTGATCTATTCATGGTGGGGTCAACAGAGATAGGGGTAAGCCTAGGAGAGACTGAGAAAGAGAGAATCTGGGAAGCTCACCACTACTCCCAGGTTTGCAGGGAGCCAGGGAGGATGATGTGGGTCTGGCTCACCTGAGTGCGGCAACTCAAAAAAAAAAAAAAAAAAAATAGTCTTGGGTTCCCCTCTGCAGAGTCTGCTCTTAGGTTCCTAGGTTCCCTATATCAGGATGTTGAGACACAAGCATCACTGCTTCCTATCGATTTCAGGATAAAAGGGATGTAAGCTCTTCGGTGGTGATTGTGGTTGAGTCACTAAGTCGTGTCTGACTCTTTGTAACCCCATGGACCATAGCCCGCCAGGCTTTCCAGTCCACAGGATTTTCCAGGCAAGAATACTGGAGTGAGTTGCCATTTCCTTCTCCAAGGAGAAGGTCAATCTCCTGACCCAGAGATTGAACCTGGGTCCCCTGCATTGCAGGCAGATTCTTTACTGCTGAGCCACCAGAGAAGTCCTAAGATCTTTGCACTTAGACAAATAACTTCAATTAACCAAACCAACAGACTTTCTCCACCTCCACAACCAGCTGGACATTGTAAAGAGAAAGGGCTCTTGGCTGGGGAGGAGAAAGATTTTGAGTATCTTTCTGACACTTATTAGCTCATGAAGCCTAGGTGAATAAACCCATTTCTAAACTGCTACTGTCCAAATGAGGGACACAGCACTAGAAGTAGTACCTTCCAGCTTTGTTCTATACTTATTCACTTTTGTTAAGATTTTATGAATCCTTTTGAGTGGGATGATAGGAAAAAATGGGAAAATATCTGATGGTAATCTCATTTACTTCAACAAATTTTTTTTTTAAAAGGACAGTTCTAAGTTCTGATTCTATTGCTTATTAGTTATTTGCTTCAGATTAAGCTACTAATCTCCCTGAGCCCTAATTCTCTTACTGGAAAACAGGTTCTGATGTGAGAACCTGAAACAAGAACGAAGCTCCTGAAGCAATGCTAACATGGACCAGGAGCCCAGCCCAACAGGAGGACAGTGAGAGGCAGTGTTTGTCAAACTGCAGGTGCAGCCTGTGGATCATAAGAGCAACTCAGGGCTTGTCTTTTAGACAAATATAGACTACAACATATATAGTAGAAAATACTGGAGCACAATGCAAGAGTAACATTGTTTTGTGAAATTTTTGTTCCTCGTGTGTGTGTGTGAAAGAGAGAGAGAGAGAGAAAGAAATGTTTGCACAAACATGAAATCATAATACGAAGCAGTTCTACTGCGGATCACAGTCAACAGCATGTTGAAGATACATTTTAAAATTATTTTTGTATATGGTGTTAGAGAATGCTCTAACTTCATTCTTTTACATGTTGTGTCCATATTCCCCAGCATCACTTATTAGAGAGACTATCTTTTCTCCATCGTATTATATAGTCTTACTTACTTTGTTGTAGGTTAATTGATGATAAGTGTGTAGGTTTACTTCTGAGATTTCTATTCTGTTTCACTAATCTATGTCTGATTTTTGTGTCATTACCATACTGTTTTCACTAATGTAGCTTTTATAGTATGGTCTGAAGTCACAGACTGTGATTCTTCCAGGTCTGTTCTTCTTTCTACAGACTGTTTCTAGTATTCAAAATTTTCTCTGTTTCCATACAAATTTTAATTTTTTTTTTGTTCTTGTTCTATGAAAAATGCTATTGCTAGTTTGATAGGAATTGCACTTAATTTTTATGTTGCCTTGGTTAGTATGGTAATTTTAACAATATTGATTCTTCCAGTCAAAGAATATGGTATATCTTTCCATCTGTTCATGTTGTCTTAAATTTCTTTAATCACTATCTTATAGTTTTCCTTTGTCTCCTTAGGTAGGTTTATGCCTAGTCGTTGTCTTCTTCTTTTTTTTTTTTTTTTTGGATGCAGTAATACATGGATATCTCCCTTAATTTCTCTTTCTGATATCATGTTAATTTATAGAAATGCAACAGATTTCTGTATATATAAAAGCTTATACAACTCAATATCAAAAAGCAAACAACCCAATCAAAAAACATGCAGAAGACCTAAGTGGACATTTCTCCAAAGAGGAAATACATGACTGAGAGGTACACAAAAAGATGCTCAGTATAAATACTTCTTAGAGAAATGAAAATCCAAACTACAATGAGGTATTCCCTCACATCAGTCAGAATGGCCATCATTAAAAACCATACAAAAATTAAGTAATGAAGAGTATGGCTAAAAGGGACCCTCATACACTGTTGGTAAATTGAGAAATGTAAATTGGTACAGCTATTATGGAAAACAATACAGAGCTTTCTTTTAAAAAACAACAAAGACTTACCATCAGTTCAGTTCAGTCGCTGAGTCATGTCCGACTCTTTGCGACCCCATGAACCACAGCATGCTAGGCCTCCCTGTCCATCTCCAACTCCTGGAGTCCACCCAAACCCATGTCTATTGAGGCGGTGATACCATCCAACCAACTCATCCTCTGTCGTCCCCTTCTCCTCCTGCCCTCAATCTTTCCCAGCATCTGGGTCTTTTCAAATGAGTCAGCTCTTTGCATCAGGTGGCCAAAGTATTGGAGTTTCAGTTCCAACATCAGTCCTTCCAATGAATACCCAGGACTGATCTCCTTTAGGATGGACTGCTTGGATCTCCTTACAGTCCAAGAGACTCTCAAGAGTCTTCTCCAAAACCACAGTTCAAAAGCATCAATTCTTCAGCGCTCAGCTTTCCTTATAGTCCAACTCTCACATCCATACATGACCACTGGAAAAACCATAGCCTTGACTAGATGGACCTTTGTTGGCAAAGTAATGTCTCTGCTTTTCAATCTGCTGTCTAGGTTGGTCATAACTTTCCTTCCAAGGAGTAAGCGTCTTTTAATTTCATGGCTGCAATCACCATCTGCAGTGATTTTGGAGCCCAGAAAAATAAAGTCAGCCACTGTTTCCCCATCTATTTGCCATGAAGTGATGGGACCGGATGCCATGATCTTAGTTTTCTGAATGTTGAGCTTTAAGCCAAATTTTTCACTTTCCTCTTTCACTTTCATCAAGAGGCTTTTTAGTTCCTCTTCACTTTCTGCCATAAGGGTGGTGTCATCTGCATATCTGAGGTTATTGAGATTTCTCCTGGCAACCTTGATTCCAGCTTGTGCTTCCTCCAGCCCGGCGTTTCTCATGATGTACTCTGCATATAAGTTAAATAAACAGGGTGACAATATACAGCCTTGACGTACTCCTTTTCCTATTTGGAACCAGTCTGTTGTTCCATGTCCAGTTCTATCTGTTGCTTCCTGACCTGCATACAGGTTTCTCAAGAGGCAGGTCAGGTGGTCTGGTGTTCCCATCTCTTTCAGAATTTTCCACAGTTTGTTGTGATCCACACTGTCAAAGGCTTTGGCATAGTCAGTAAAGCAGAAATAGATGTTTTTCTGGAACTCTCTTGCTTTTTCCATGATCCAGCGGATGTTGGCAATTTGGTCTCTGGTTCCTCTGCCTTTTCTCAAGCCAGCTTGAACATCTGGAAGTTCACGGTTCACATACTGCTGAAGCCTGGCTTGGAGGATTTTAAGCATTACTTTATTAGTGTGTGAGATGAGTACAATTGTGCGGTAGTTTGAGCATTCTTTGGCATTGCCTTTTTTTGGGATTGGAATGAACACAGACCTTTTACAGTCCTGTGGCCACTGCTGAGTATTCCAAATTTGCTGGCATATTGAGTGCAGCACTTTCACAACATCATCTTTTCAGATTTGAAATAGCTCAGCTGGAATTCCATCACTTTCACTGGCTTTGTTCATAGTGATGCTTCCTAAGGCCCACTTGACTTCACATTCCAGGATGTCTGGCTCTATACCATACGATCCAGCAACCCCACTCCTGGCCATGAGTCCAGAAAAGACAAAAACTCTAATTCAAAAAGATACATGCACCCCAATGCTCACAGCAGCACTACTTACATGTCCATTGACAGATGAATTTACAAAGAGATGTGATTTATATATATATATACATATATATATATGGACACTATATATATGCACTCTCTATATATATACACACTATATATACATATACATACAGTATACACACACAAAGTACACACATAGAATGTTACTCAGCCACAAATAAGAATAAAATAATGCAATTTGCAGTAACATGGATGGACCTAGAGATTATCATACTAAGTAGGTCAAACAGAAAAGACAACATAGTATAGTATCACTTATATATAGTATCTAAAAAATAATAGAAATGAATTTATTTATAAAACAGAAATATGCTCACCAACATAGAAAACAAACTAAAGGTTACCAAAGGGGAAAACAGGAGGAAGGGATATAGGAATTTGTGATTAACAGATACACACTACTGTATATAAAATAAAGGAACAAGGACCTGTTTTATAGCACAGGGAACTAGACTCAGTATTTCATAATAACCTCTAATGGAAAAGAATATACCTACTCACACACATATATATTCATATATATACATATATATGTATGTATGTGTATATATATATATATAATTCAATCATTTTGTTGAACACTTGAAACACTGTAAAACAACCATGCTTCAATTAAAAAAAATAAACAATGACATACAAAAAATTCAAATCCTGATTCTGCTGCTTGCTGATTACTTGGGCAATGAGTTAAGCTCAGAATTGTTATCATTGTTATTTAATTGCTAAGTCATGTTTGACTCTTTTGCAGCCCCATTGACTGTAGTTGTGAGACTCCACTGTCCATGGAATTCTCTAGGCAAGAACATTGGAGTGGGTTTCTTCCCGAATCTGGAGAAGGAAATGGCAACCCACTCCAGTATTCTTGATTGGAAAATTCCATGGACAGAGGAGCCTGGCAGGCTACATACAGTCCATATGGTGCAAATAATAGGACATGACTTAGTGACTCAATAACAACACATAAAATTTACCACCTTAATGACTTTTAAGTGTAAATTTCAGTGGTATTAAATGCATTCCCATTATTGTACAGCCATCACCACCATCCCGCCACAGACTCCTTTCATTTTGCACAAGTGAAACTCTGTAGCCCTCAAACAACTCCCCTCTCTCCCCTCCCCTCAACTCCTGGCAGCCACCATTCTACTTCCTGTCTGTATGGGTTGACTACTCCAGGTATTTCATATTAATAGAATTATACAGCAGTTATCATCTGTGACTGGGTTATTTGACTTAACAGTTTCCTCAAGGTTCATCTGTGTTGTAGCATGTGTCAGAAATGGCTTCCTTTCTAAGGCTGAATAATATTACATTGTATAGAAATGCACCATGTTTTGTTTATTCAGTCATCTGTCAATGGACCCTTAGATGCTTCCACGTTTTTGCTATTGTGAATAATGCTGTTATGAACACATATACAGATATCCCCTCAAGACCCTGCTTTCCATATTTGGGGTTTATACCCTAAAATATAATTGCTGGATCCTATGATAATTCTATTTTAAACTTTCAGGAGTTTCTACTGTGCATATTAATATAATCCAGCCTCTAAAACACTCAAGCAGAACAAAAGAAAACAGAATCAGATCCTAGGAAGAGATGATCAGTTCAAATCTCCACCATCACAAGGGCCACATATAGGGTCTACATGAAGCACTGCACACACATTGATCTATTTAGCCCTCACAGAAGCTCAAGGAGTTATACTTTTAGCTGCTTTGTAAGAGGGCAAAAACTGAGGTGATGAAATTCCAAGTCTCCTGTTCTTCCTCATTATTCTGTACTGCATCCCTGGTTACAATAATTTACTAATAGCTGAATTCTAAGTCTCCCCAAATCATCTCTACACCCTGTAATTCTCAAAACCACACAATTTCACAGAAAGCCCTACAGAGAGATAATCACACTTGAAAAGGTGACTTTATTTCCTACAATAAAATTCCATCATTAAGACACAAAATTCAGATTTCCCTACAGGAACACGTCCAATGCTGCACAAACCATTTATCATTTTGTCTCAGAATTATGTGGTTATCAATATAAAAAATAGTGGCATCTGAAGAACTCTGAGTCCAGAAATCTGAGTCAGTTATTAACAACATGCACACCAAACAAATGAACGAATAAACAAACAAAGTCTGGTATTTGATAAAATGTCTGTTGAAAATACCTGATGCTAAAAATATTCTGTATTGGAGGAAAAGGATCAACCCTTTCATGCAATTTTAAAAGTACAATCAAATTAAAAGCAGTTAACTTAGGTTCCTCATAAAAAGAACAAGTGTGAATACTCTGATGTGCATACCTGAGGTGCAACTGATATTTTCTTCCTTAAATCATGAAGTTCAATTTCAGTTGTCCTGATCCCATCAGTCTTAATTATACCTTCAGGTTCTGAAAATCTAAGAAGGGCAGCGACGAGGGAACTTTTTCCAGCCCCTGTTATTCCCACGATGCCAACCTGTGAAGAGATCCAGGAGGGATTAAGAACTAACAACATGCAACAAACCTGGGGAAAAATCTAATTGCTGAAGATGAATTTAAAAAGTTTTATTTAAAGAGTAATCTATGATTTGGGAGAATGGCATTGAAACATGTATAATATCATATATGAAATGGACCACCAGTCCAGGTTTGATGCATGATACAGGATGCTCGGGTCTGGTACACTGGGATGACCCAGAGGGATGGTATGGGGAAGGAGGTGGGAGGAGGGTTCAGGATAGTGAACACGTGTATACCTGTGGTGGATTCATGTTGATGTATGGCAAAACCAATACAATATTATAAAGTAGGTAGACAGCAATTAAAATAAATAAGTTTATATTAAAAAAATAAAATGGGCAAAAAAAAAAGAGTAGTCTATAAGTTTCTCAACATGGCACTGTTGACATTTTGGGCCAGATAACTCATTGTTGGGTGGATGAGGGACTATCCTGTACGCTGTAGGAGGGTTAGCAGTAGCCATGCATTCTACCCACTAGATATCAGAAGCACCTAACAAATGATGCAACCAAAAACTTCAGACAGTGACAACTGTCCCCTGGTTGGGACTGCCATGGTCACAAGACAAGTTAACACTAAAAGAATCAATACACTAGCAGTGAAAAGCCAGCTTCCAGATATTCAAGCTGGTTTTTTTTTTTTTAATTTTTATTTTAATTGGAGGCTAATTACTTTACAGTATTGTGGTGGTTTTTGCCATATATTGATATGAATCAGCCATGGGTATATATATGTTCTCCATCCTTACCCTCCCTCCCACCTTCCTCCCCATCCCATCCGTCCACATCATCCCAGTGCACCAGCCCTAAGCACCCTGTCTCATGCATCGAACCTGGACTGGCGATCTATTTCACATATGATAATATACATGTTTCAATACTATTCTCTCAAATCATCCCACCCTTGCCTTCTCCCATACAGTCCAACAGTCAATGTTTTACATCTGTGTCTCTTTTGTCAAGCTGTGTTTAGAAAAGGCAGAGGAAATAGAGATCAAACTGCCAACATCCCTTGGATCATCGAAAAATCAAGATAGTTCCAGAAAAATATCTACTTCTGCTTTATTGACCATGACAAAGGCTTTGACTGTATGGATCACAATAAACTGAGGCAAATTCTTCAAGAGATGGGGATACCAGACCACCCGACCTGCCTCCTGAGAAATCTGTATGCAGGTCAAGAAGCAACAGTTAGAACTGGACATGGAACAACAGACTGGTTTCAAATTGGGAAAGGAGTACGTCAAGACTGTATACTGTCATCCTACTTGTTTAACTTATATGCAGAGTACATCATGCAAAATGCTGGGCTAGATAAAGGACAAGCTGGAATAAAGATTTCCATGAGAAATATCAATAACCTCAGATATGCAGATGACACCACCCTTACGGCAGAAAGTGAAGAACTAAAGAGCCTCTTGATGAAAGTGAAAGAGGAGAATGAAAAAGTTGGCTTAAAACTCAGCATTCAGAAAACTAAGATTACAGCATCTGGTCCCATCACTTCATGGCAAATAGATAGGGAAATAATGGAAACAGTGGAAGACTTTATTTTCTTGGGCTCCAAAATCACTGCAGATGGTGACTGCAACCATGAAATTAAAAGATGCTTGCTCCTTGGAAGAAAAGCTATGACCAACCTAGACAGCATATTAAAAAGCAGAGACATTAATTGGCCAACAGAGTTCTGTCATGTCAAAGCTATGGTTTTTTCCAGTAGTCATTTATGGATGTGAGAGTTGGACTATAAAGCTGAGCACTGAAGAATTGATGCTTTTGAACTGTGGTGTTGGAGAAAACTCTTGAGAATTCCTTGGACTGCAAGGAGATCAATCCAGTCAATCCTATCTGGTTTGAAATATATCCTGAATATTCACTGGAAGGACTGATGCTGAAATGGAAACTCCAATACTTAGGCC
The DNA here is from genome assembly GCF_029407905.1 of Bubalus kerabau. Classification (NCBI taxonomy): domain Eukaryota; kingdom Metazoa; phylum Chordata; class Mammalia; order Artiodactyla; family Bovidae; genus Bubalus; species Bubalus kerabau. The sequence goes on from NC_073635.1 coordinate 75,158,444, forward strand.
ACCTGATGCAAAAACTGACTCATTGGAAAAGACCCTGATGCTGGGAAAGACTGAAGGCAGGATACGGGGATGACAGAGGATGAGATGGTTGGATGGCATCACTGACTCAATGGACAAATTCCGGGAGTCGGTGATGGACAGGGAAGCCTGGCATGCTGCAGTTCATGGGGTCACAAAGAGTCAGACATAACTGAGTGACTGAACTGAACTGAACTGAAAAGCCAGCAGTCTTCTAAGTGGTTCATAAGAAGTCAGCTTATAAATTAGCTTTATTCCTACCTATCTGGGTATTTTAAACCCTTAGAATTATGTGGGTAATTTTACAGACATGTCAAATCTAGTCATAAGTGTTATACATAAACAGGCACTCACTTTTTCAGGGATCTGTTATTTAAGAGGAATTATTCTTTGGTAGGGGCTTCCCTGGTAGCTCAGCTGGTAAAGGATCTGCCTGCAATGCAGGAGACACTGGTTCAATTCCTGGGTCGGGAAGATCCTCTGGAGAAGGGATAGGCTACCCACTCCAGTATTCTTTGCTTTCCCTGGTGACTCAGACATGCTAAAGCTGAAACTCCAGTACTTTGGCCATCTGATGTGAAGAGCTGACTCACTGGAAAAGACCCGGATGCTGGGAGGGATTGGGGTATGGAGGAGAAGGGGACAACAGAGGATGAGATGGCTGGATGGCATGACTGACTCAATGGACGTGAGTTTGAGTGAACTCTGGGAGTTGGTGATGAACAGGGAGGCCTGGCGTGCTGAGATTCATGGGGTTGCAAAGAGTCGGACACGACTGAACAACTGAACTGAACTGAAATGATGTATACCAGAAACTAATATAACATTGTAAGCCAATCATACTTCAATTTTAAAAAATTCTTTTAATTTTACATTAAAAACATACATATGCTTAAAAAGAAAAGAAGGTGGATATAAAACACTAATTTATAACTCAAGGTCATCACTGTGGATATTACTAACACCTAATGGCTAATCGCTAATGCTATGCTTTCAAGAACCAGCAGGGCGCACACAGCAGGTCTGCTCGTCAGGTCCCCTTCTGCTTGGCTCAAGTCCCCCTCCTCCTCTCCCTTGCTGTGTGGTCCTCAGTGGTTGCTCTCAGCCCACAGTATCTTTGCCACCAGCAGCCACTCCTCAGCCTCCTGGGTTGAGCAAAGTGAGGGACACATGGAAGAAAGGATTGGGAAATAAATGCAAAGACCACTCAGCTCTTGGGGAACCAGCCTTGAGTTGAGGCACAAAGCCCACTGTGGGATGCAGAGGATTTTGTTTACTTCTTGTCCATCAACTGAGCTCCAAAGTGAAGGTTTACACACACATGAGCTTCCCACAGCCTCCAACTGGACCAGAGACCATCAGCAAAAGTGGCTTCAAACAAAGGCCAAGTGACCAGACAAGGCTGGGCCACTTTTAAGAGTCCTGAGAAAAGGACACAACTCCCGGCAACACCTCCCCTCTCAGGGGAAGGGACTGGGTGAACCCACTCTGGCTCTGTGAGGTCACCCCACTTACACAGCAGCAATGGAGACCTCACCTCTCAGAGAGAAGTGCTAATGACCTGGGGAGGTGGTCTCAGTGACTCAGGCCCAGGTAGAGGCTTCAAGCTCCTCTCCATGCTGAGGGCCCCGGGCAGGTGGGGACCTGTCCTCTCCACCCACAGTACCTGTGGAGGTGCACACAGGGGCCAGGGGTGCTGGGAGCTCTCTGGCTGTTCTGTTCTAATTAGGGGTGACCATCAAGGGCTCCATAGCCTGCTACTTGTTTCTCTGAGAGGAAGAGATACTCCTCAGTTTTCAAAGGACAGCCCATGGAATTCTCCAGGCCAGAATACTGGAGTGAGTGGGTAGCCTTTCCTTGTCCAGGGGTTCTTCCCTACCCCGGGATTGAACCCAGGTCTCCCGCATTGCAGGCAGATTCCTTACCAGCTGAGCTACCAGGGAAGCCCTTCTCATAGGATAGAGGTTTTCATATCTCAAAATCCTAAAACCCTAAAAGCCTCACTCTGGACTGGCGTCACCCTGCTTTCTCCCATTGGTGCTGCCAGGAGTACCTGGGAGGCCCTGCTCGTGCTGTGGGTGGAAAGACCACACTGCTTGGGATTATGGATGATCCACAGGGCATTCTGTGTGCCTGAGGGATTAAAAGAGGGCCAGAGGTCAAAAAGGAAACATGTTTGTGTTTTAGAAAATCCTGGGCTGAGTTTAGATTTCCACCATCTAAAATATAAAGAATAACAAGCAGTATAGATTGATCACAACACAGGAAGTTGCTTCATAAAATCAATTATTAACTAACTAGCACTGCTGCTAGTGCTAGCAGTACTGCCACACAGATGAGCCCCTAAATTTACGTCCTCTACTCCCCACTTCTCTGCCATGACCACCCAGAGACCAACCCCCTAAAAGGGCCCAGGGCTTTACCAGTTGCACCTTATGCAGCCACAGGCCTGGCTTTCCTGGATCCCCAGCAGGAAGTATTACTGGGGCTGGACAACTCTGAAATCAACACTCCCATCACCACAGCGGGGAGGATTCCATCTCAGGAAGAACCCCAGATCCTGTGGCCTCTCCCTCTATGTCTGCTTTTCCCATGAGCTGACACAGCCAAGACCCAAAGCTCATATTAGGATGGGATCCATCCAAGGCTTAGCGACCCCACTCAAGGGGCTAACAGCCCAGGACAGCAAGAAAAACTAGCAGCTCAGTTCAAACCCAGCCAATGGGCTATGCTTTGAAACCACCTGACTTTAAGACTCTTTAGCATCTGCTACCAAAAAGAAACTAGAGAACCAGGGACAGCAGAGAAAGACCTGCTTCAGGATATGATCCAACATTAAATCCGGAGGTCACTCATCCAACCAGACACCTGGCATGAGCCACAGGCACACACTGAGGCCTCAGGTTTTCCTGATAAGCAGGATTCATGAGAGCTCTGCTGTGTGAGGTCAGGAGCTTGCCACCTGTGTCTTGCAAACAGACTTACTGTGACTATGTGGAAATTCCATGACTGGGACAGGTGCACACGGGACAAAGAAGGGCTGGGGCAGCCTGACGGGCTCCTGCTCCCTCTCCCACCCCTGTCCTTCACAAGGCACTGCAGTACCTAGGTGGTCAGTGCCTTCTCAAAGGCGGCACCCTGCCCCACATACCTGTCTCACCCTCTGGCACAATGGCCAATCGTCTTCTGACATCAGTGAGAACTCCATCCCCCAGGACCATCCAGTCATGTGGGAGATGACAGATTCTCTGTCTCTCCAGTTGTGTGGGGCGGACTTCACCTCCCCAGCTGCCCATTGCCCGCAGTGCTCTTCAGCACAGCACAGCCTTTAAACCAGAGCCACGCCGCCCATCTGTAAACCACCTGGCCCAACCACCTCACCACAACACAATGGACTGAGGACAGCTCACACTTTCTGCACCTAAAACACCCCTTTCACAGCAACTGCATCTTCTATCCCTCCTGCTCACACACTCACAGACCGCCTGTGTCCCTAAGGCAGTGCTAAGGGACCACGTAGAGCACGAGCCACCCAGGGGGGTCAGCAGCAGACCTCCAGCAGGCTCAGCCAGAACAGGGGGGCTGACGGCACTGTGTCCCCAGGTGGACTGTCCTCTGGGGGATCTTGACCCAGGATCTTCAGGGTCATGGAGGTCACTAACTTCACAGCTTTCTGCCTCTGATTTGCCCTGCACATTCCCTCCTACACCCTCTGCCAATGCCAGGCTATCAGGACTCTCCCTTCAACCAGGAATCTGTTCCCACAACCAGGGAAAGAAAACAGCATGGAGGGTGCACAGAATTCACGGTGAAGCTGGAGCTTGTCCCTACGGGGGCTTTGCTCACAGAGCCAGCCCACGGGGAAGGGGGAAGCCTGGGGAAAGGTGTGCTCTTAGGAGTTCTGGGCAGCTACAGTCCAGATGCAGGGCCCTGGGTTCTGTTCCCCTGGAAGAGGAGAGGCGATGGCATCTTCTTAGAAAAGCATTTATCAGATGTGACCTGGTCAAGGTAACAATTTTTACCTTGTTAAACTATAACAAAGCGCCATAAAAAGTACTTTATTCTGGGCTCGGGTCCAAATTACCTTCCTCTAAATCACAGGGCACATATTGCCTTAGGTTGCTGGAATCTTCTTTTGGTCAAAGATCAATCAGCGTTTATACTGAGCACCAGGAACTTTCTAACATACTATAAAATGTCTTTTCTTTCAAGGCCATCCTTCCACAACACTCTTTAATCAGTTAAAAGAAGAATAGTAACCCTTGGAGTCCAGTTCTTGCCATTCTAAAGATAAATACAACCTCTGAGCTCTATCATGTTTCCATGAGGGTTTATCCTCAGACCTTAGACCACTGGCCTCTCTCCCCACCGGCCCCGTCTACCTCAGTGCTGAGATACATACACCAAAAAGCAATGCACAGAATAAAAATCTTTTACCTCAAGAAATGTAAACATTCCCCAAATTAAATAGGATTTCCAGTAGCATTTTACAATTGCTTTCATTAATGAAGGCTCATGTGAGTCTTTCTGAGCTCTCTTCACTTCCTGATCCCAGTGCCTGCGATGAGAAACAGAGCGCAGTGAAGAACAGCGTGCCCACCTAAGGGGAAAGGGGACGGGGCGGAGTGGGAGACGAGCCTGCACTACAGGCTCTCTACGGCTGCGCAATAGATGCTGGCTACCTGCTCACAGGGCTCCTGAAAGACAAGTGGTGCAGACTCTGAAGCACCAGAGAAACAAGCCTTGAGGAAAAAGTTCCAGATTCTGGAAAGAAGTTCCTGCCAAGCTTTGCTGGACTCACAGCTCATGAGCAGCTCAGGACGGTCAACACCCTCCTCTAGGGACCCCACCTCCGAGAGAGAGCTCGGCCACCAGGGCTGGCTGAGGGCTCTCTCCACGTCCACAGATGCACAGGGAACACGGGCTCCCCCAGCCTCCAAAGTGGGCTAAGCCCGGGGTCAGCCTGAGGGGCTGAGTGTGCAGTGTCAGGGGAGGAGGCTCAGGAGAACCCAGAGGAAGGCAAAGCCTCCTCCAAACCTTTAGCCCGACATGGAAATTCTCACTCTTCCTCCCTTCTCTCTGATGTCTGTGCTCACCCTTGCAGCTCTTCTCCAAGGCGTTGGGAGCGATCGTCTGGAAGCACCGAATACATGTCATCTGGTTCTAATTTCCGTTTGTAACCGATTTTAAACAAGGGGTTTAGCCACCTGTTAAACATTAAAAGGAGAGTGACATATATCCAAATTACACATCTCTAATTAGAAACCTACATTCATGGACATTGTTAAAAAAGAAGTCTACATTTTAAATATATAAAGATACAGGGGGAATTTAGACATGTGCTTACACACATACATTCTAGGTATAGGAAAGTCATGCTGGCTTATACATGGTATAACTTAAAAGGATGCTGTTTGTGGCCTACTGAACATACACTGTACATCTGCTTTAATTATTAAGGAAAAAATATATCTAGAAATGAAAATAAAGTAACGGTGTTTCAGGAAAGCAGAATAGAGCTGAATAGCCATTGTGGGTAAGGCTGCAGATACGTTCCTGTATTACTGAGGACTTAAATCTTCTGAAATGTATCAGATTCAAGGATACCTACATGGCACTAGTGGTAAATAACCTGTCTGTTAACACAGGAGATGTAAGAGATGCTAGTTCGATCCCTAGGTTGGGAAGATCCCCTGGAGAAGGAAAGAGCAACCCACTCCAGTATTCATGCCTGGAAAATCCCATGGACAGGGGAGCCTGGTGGGCTACAGTCCATGGGGTTGCAAAGAGTCAGATACGACCAAAGTGTCTGAGCATTAGTCATATTCAAAGAAGTTTCAATCTGATGTCAAGATCTCCTTAGATCAGCTGTCAACAGAGAGGAATTTTTACAGGCAATTATCTTATGAACACAAAACCCTGAGTCTAACAGGCTCTGGACCCTGAACTCCTTACAGTCCTGTCAGACTCCCCTCAGCCAGAATGCTCAAGTGAGCCTCTTTCTGACCCCAATCTTCTGAAGACATACTCAAGATAAGTAACACTTTCCCAGCTAAAGTGCACAGTTGATTCTTCTTAAGGTCCTCCTTGGTATCACTCCCTGGCAGATTCATTTATTTTAAAAAGTAACATTCAAACATCCAAAAGGGCTCAAGTTTTACTGACTGTTGGATCTGTCACCATCAGCCTCAGTTGGGGATATACTCCAATTTTTTTTTTTTTTTTTTTTTTTTTTTAGAGAGGCCACTTGGCTAAATGCTCAGAACAAGAATGGCCTGACTGAACAAATTTGTGACAGTTTCAAAAGAAAGATCCCCAGATTCCCTGAGCTTCTAAAGCCATTCTTAGAGCCTTTTCCAGTTACTCTCCTTCTCTTGCTCTTTGGTCCATGATTCCTCAATTGTCTCATTAGTTTTATCTCTTGGAGAACTGAGATAATCAAGCTGCAGATGGTCTTTACCCATCCTTCCTCTCCAGATGAGGGTAAAGACCTCTGCAGATGATCTTTACCCTCCTTCCTCTCCAGCAAGAAAACTGGAAATGGATGCCAACCAAAATCAAAGTCTCCACCTTCCATTTCTATGCACGTACATTTTCAAAATCAACAAACAGAATGTGCTTTGAGAGTTTCTTGCCCTACCTGAAATTAAAGAGACATTTATCTATTTTGCTATTATTTATGGTAACCACACACATATTCCTTCTTTTAGGACCCTCTTTCCATAAGGGACATCAAATAGCCATGAGATGTAGCCACATACACTGACTATACCACCATCAAAACAAGCATAGGAGCTGCCATTGGCCTGGGGATCCCCTAGGATGTCCCAGAAAAGAAGTATCAGAATCTGTGGGAAAGATGAATGGGTTAGAGTCGAGAAACAAAAGATCTAGTAATCACCCAAGTGTGATTAAAGTCCAAAGGTTCAGGCCTGCCTTTCTGTAGTCCCAACTATTAAATGAAGACTTCATTTAAGAGCTTCAGCACTCTGCAGCATTTTTCATCTGTGTGTTTCCTCCCAGCTCAGGGATCCTTCAGTGGTTTCAGGACCATAGGACTCCTGGGCAGGACCATCTACATCAAGACCATGCACTGCTTCTCTCAGCTAGAGATCTGGATAAGACCCCACAGGTTTCAGGGACCCCATCCCCAGGATCTGGTCCTCAAAGGTGGAAGTGTAGATATTTGCAATAGGGAAAGGGACTGTGGTCAAATAGACACTCTGCTCCTGGCTGTGTGTCCCTGAAAAAAGCAAAAGGTGTTCCACAACGGTGTTTGCATTCATTTCATAAAAAAAACAATTGTGTTTTGTACACACATGAAATTGGCCTCAACTAGGTACCAGGACCGGAGAAGGCAATGGCACCCCACTCCAGTACTCTTGCCTGGAAAATCCCATGGATGGAGGAGCCTGGTGGGCTGCAGTCCATGGGGTCACTAAGAGTCGGACACGACTAAGCGACTTCACTTTCACTTTTCACTTTCATGCATTGGAGAAGGAAATGACAACCCACTCCATGTTCTTGCCTGGAGTATCCCAGGGACGGGGGAGCCTGGTGGGCTGCCATCTATGAGGTCTCACAGAGTCGGACATGACTGAAGTGACTTAGCAGTAGCAGGTACCAGGACAAATAGTCAACCACACAGGGAGGGAGGCAGGGAGAGAAAGAAAGACATGGCAATAGACAGGGTGAGAGAGGGAGCCCATGGCACTTGAAACTCAGATGTTTACCTAAGGAACATGGGGAAAGGTGGGGACATTATTGGAAGATGGCAAAGGTTCAGGGCACTGATTAGATAAATAAAGTTGTTCATAAGCTGCTTCCTTGGGGTGAAAGTTGCAGCTTCTTTCAGAACTGATAGTGAATTGCTGAGTGGTTCTGCGGCAGATGGATAAGGTGGACACCAGGTCCCTGGGTCCTCCTCCCACCCCTACTGCCACCAGTCCCGAGCACACCCTCTCCTTGTCCCTTGGTCCCCAACAGAAGCCAGCAGTGTCAGGCATGTGCTCGCAGGAATTGTCACAGCTTAGATGGGGCGCTCACCAGACAAACAGGCGCGAGCAGAAGTTCACCTTCTGCAGCGGGTTGGTCTTCACCTCCGGAGATATGGGCAGCATCTTGCCGGCCAAGGCAGACACAGACCGGGGTCGCCCTGCTCAGGAGGCTGTGGGGCTCCTGCTGCTCCTGGAGGTGCCGGCAGGGATGCTGGAGACTGGCCGCCCTGCAGGTCCACTGTGCCGGAGCCTGAGAACACCTTCTTTTGAGAATGGAGTGCCCTTTGTGCTCCAGGTCTCACCTTCCAGGACTGAGAAACCTCCAGAGTCCACCTTTGAGGCACCCGCTCTGTGCAGCTGCTGCCACAGGCCTAGGATGGATGCAGCGTGCCACGTGTGGGGCTGCAGGACCAAGAGATACCCAGGTAAACGCTGTTAGGAGCCCCACGCAGGTGGGAGGCAAAGCTACCAGATCTTTGATAAAGGCAGGCAGGCAGGCTGATTGCGGGGCACAACCAGCCCAGCTCCCTGGAGCGCACCTGGCTGCAAACTCTGCAGAAGTTCCTGCTCTGAGTCCAGGAACTCAGGGGAGGCCAGAGTCTCAGGCCCCTGCCCATCTCTGCTGCTCAGAGGCTGCCCATGTGCTACAGAGGAAACCCTGAGAAAGATGGCAGAAGGCGACAGCAGCCCACCCTCTGGACATGCTGCCTTCCTCAGGACCAAACAAGGGCACTGTGGGAAGGTCTCCAACTGGAATGGAGCAGGACACTGTGGGACCTTCCTGGGATAGACCCTACCCCCACCCCATGCCCTCTGCCTGGCTCTTGTTTGTAGAAAAGCTTCAGTCTCCTAGGCCTCCTCTGAGTCACAAAAGGCTGGCTAAAGGACGATTGGAAGAATGTGAATATGTAATATCAAAAAAATCTTCATCAATAGATTAGTCATAGAGCAGTCACAGAATCTTTACAACAGGGTCTGGTGCATATTCCTGAGTTGTTTTGCAGATGCTAAAATGTCCACCAGGCGGAAGAAGTTAACTGCATGATGACCAGGATAAATTGGAACCTAAGGATTTTTGATGATAACCCCTGTTACATTACCCTGCTTCTCAACATCAATCGGAATAGTGCATGAGCTAATCAAGTACCCTGGACTCTCTCCCTCAGCTTGCCTTTAAAAAGCCTTCCCTGAAATCCACTGGAGAGGTCCAGCCCTCTGAGCATGAACATCCTGTACTCCTTGCTTGACCCTTGCAATGAACTTTTCTCTGCTCAGAACTCCAACTTTTCAGTTTGTTTCCCCTCAATGTACATTGGGCACAAGACCTTGGTTTGGCCAATACAAACCAGACACCAAACATTTGACGATGGCCAACAATCACGATGGTGTGATCACTCACCTAGAGCCAGACATCCTGGAATGTGAAGTCAAGTGGGCCTTAGGAAGCATCACTACGAACAAAGCTAGTGGAGGTGATGGAATTCCAGTTAAGCTATTTCAAATCCTGAAAGACGATGCTGTGAAAGTGCTGCACTCAATATGCCAGCAAATTTGGAAAACTCAGCAATGGCCATGGGACTAGAAAAGGTCAGTTTTCATTCCAATCCCAAAGAAAGGCAATGCCAGAGAATGCTCAAACTACTACACAATTGCAGTCATCTCACACGCTAGTAAAGTAATGCTCAAAATTCTCCAAGCTAGACTTCAGCAATACGTGAACTGTGAACTTCCAGATGTTCAAGCTGGTTTTAGAAAAGGCAGAGGAAACAGAGATCAAATTGCCAACATCTGCTTGATCATCAAAAAAGCAAGAGAGTTCCAGAAAAAACATCTATTTCTGCTTTATTGACTATGCCAACGCCTTTGACTGTGTGGATCACAATAAACTGTGGAAAATTCTGAAAGAGATGGGAATACCAGACCACCTGACCTGCCTCTTGAGAAACCTGTATGCAGGTCAGGAAGCAACAGTTAGAACTGGACATGGAACAACAGACTGGTTCCAAATAGGGAAAGGAGTACGTCAAGGCTGTATATTGTCACCTTGCTTATTTAACTTATATGCAGAGTACATCATGAGAAACGCTGGACTGGAAGAAGTACAAGCTGGAATCAAGATTGCCGGGAGAAATATCAATAACCTCAGACATGCAGATGACACCACCCTTATGGCAGAAAGTGAAGAGGAACTAAAAAGTGAAAGAGGACAGTAAAAAAGTTGGCTTAAAGCTCAACATTCAGAAAACGAAGACCATGGCATCCGGTCCCATCACTTCATGGGAAATAGATGGGGAAACAGTGGAAACAGTGTCAGACTTTATATTTTGGGGCTCCAAAATCACTGCAGATGGTGACTGCAGCCATGAAATTAAAAGATGCTTACTCCTTGGAAAGAAAGTTATGACCAACCTAGATAGCATATTCAAAAGCAGAGACATTACTTTGCCAACAAAGGTCCATTTAGTCAAGGCTATGGTTTTTCCAGTGGTCATGTATGGATGCTAGAGTTGGACTGTGAAGAAAGCTGAGTGCCGAAGAATTGATGTTTTTGAACTGTGGTGTTGGAGAAGACTCTTGAGAGTCCCTTGGACTGCAAGGAGATCCAACCAGTCCATTCTGAAGGAGATCAGCCCTGGGATTTCTTTGGAAGGAATGATGCTAAAGCTGAAACTCCAATACTTTGGCCACCTCATGTGAAGAGTTGACTCACTGGAAAAGACTCTGATGCTGGGAGGGATTGGGGTCAGGAGGAAAAGGGGATGACAGAGTATGAGATGGCTGAATGGCATCACCGACTCGATGGACGTGAGTCTGAGTGAACTCTGGGAGTTGGTGATGGACAGGGAGGCCTGGCGTGCTGCAATTCATGGGGTCACAAAGAGTCAGACACAACTGAGTGAGTGAACTGAACTGAACTGAACAACAGGGTTTAGCACATATTATGCTTATAGAGTTGCAAGATTTAGAGAAATGTGACAGATTAGAAAACTCCAAATGATTTCAAAAGATGAATTTGCTGTCATTAGAGAACTCCACAACATGTGAGATGCCTTGCATCTCACAGGTTACACTGTGGGGGTACTCTTGTGAGCTTTTTGCTGCCCTCTTACAAGGGGAATTTGGGACAGAGAGATTGCCTTATGATTCCTTTCATCATGAGCTCAGCTCAATAAAGCTGGAGGAAAAATCTATTTTAAAGAAATCCTTAATGTATTCAAACATTTTTTATAACTCAAACATGTAACAGTGGCGTATGTTATAGAACACAGGTTATGTGCATTTGTGGGAAACTTGCTTCTCTTTAATTCAAACAATGCCCCATTCAAGGAGGTGTTATCTGTTTTACAGATAAAAAATGAGGCTCAAAGACAGCACTTCTCCAAGGTCTGAGAATCAGTAAATGATGAATCTTGATTTGGATTCAAGTCCAAGTCCCTCATGACTGTCCCACTGGTGGTTGGTCAGTGTGTGAAAAAAGCCAAGAATATGCTATCTGAATGAATCAATGACTGTAGGACTGAGAACAAAATCTTGGGCCCTCACTTATAAGTCATAAGTTATTTCTGTGGCTGCCTTACCAGCTCAGAGGCTTTTCTTCCCTTTCATCCTAAATGAAGAAAGATCAAAGTTTTTGGGGCTTATAACAAGATCACCTCATTATTCTTTGATAATTTCCCATGTACCTTGGCTAAAATGGTGTTATTAACAATGACTTTTAGCTTCAGTTATGCAAGATGAATATGTCTTTCAGAACTAGGGCATGACAATGTGGCTACAATTGATAATTCTGTACTGTGTCCTTTTCATTTGCTGAGAGAGTAGAGCTTAGGGGTTCTCAACATAAAAGAGAAAAAAAATCTAAATGATTATGATGTGAAGAGATAGATACATTAATTGGCTTAGTATGATGAGCATTTCAGTGTATATGTATGTAAAGTCATCAAGTTGTACATCTAAATATATACAATTTTTGATTGTCAATTAGATCTCAATAAAGCTGGAGGAGAAATCAATTTTAAAGAAATCCTTAATGTAGTCAAATATTTTTTATAACTCTTACACTTAACAATGGCAATGTGTTGATTATTTTCTATTAATGGGCATGATGATTTATTATACTATTTTCTTGATATTATTTTCTTAATTTGTATGCAGGTTTGAAATTTTCTATTGCAAAAAGGAAGACAGAGCTGAAAATCGTCAGTTTTCAATTACCTATCTTCCTGGTGTTAACTCTTTCTCAGATAATGCAATCTACAATCTAAATAATCGCTCCTCACCTAATTTCCAGTTGTCTTTGAAATTCTCTACATTTTCCATCCCTATAAATGTTCAGATACTAGTTCTTCAAAGATGAAGAAATTGCTTGCTGAAGTTGGGAGTCTGGTGACTTCCCTTTTCCCAATTCCCCAGACTGTTCTCTCCAGTTCCAACTATCTCAGGACCATAATTGTCATCTCTAAACTGTCAAATCACTCAGTCCCTTCAGCTTCTGCTGTATTTTTTAAAACTAAGTGTTTTTTGAAAATTTTTAGCATTCTTTTCTGAGCATAAACTAATACGATGTTTAGAAGAATTGTTGGAATCCAGTGTTAAATAGTTCAGATAAGAGTGGCACTAGAGCTAGGGGACCAGATCCTTCACTCATCCTCCTTCCTTCAGGGTTACTGTGAGCCTCAGGATTTGTGAGAGCATTTTCTAAAAACTAAAACCTAAAACAACATACAAATAAAATTTTGTTTTGAACAGATGTTCAGTGAATGCCTTTCAGGTTCAGGAGCACTAGGCCAGACAGAGCTTACAAACAGGGGAGATGACATAAGACTCTATCTGCACTTGTTTACTGATCTGAAATGGTTCAATACTATGACTAAAGGAGCAATAACAAGTGATGGAGAGGATGCAGAGAAACTGGAATCCTCATATACTGCTGGTGGGAAAGTAAAATGGTACAACCACAATGTTACCACATAACTCAGCAATTCTTCTTATAGCTATCTATCCAAGATAATTGAAAACATATGTCCACTTGAAAACTTAGTTACAAATGTTATAACATCATTATTCATAAAAGATAAAGGTGTGAGGGGTGGGAGGAAAAAGTGTACACCACCTTATGAATAGGTAAATGAAATCTGGAATTACATGCAATAGGATATGATTTGTCAAGATAGATACACTGATGTATGCCACAAAGCAGATGAACATTGAATATATTATACAAAGTTAATGAAGCCAGCCATTGACTCTAGTGAGGAGGACAAAACAATATCTAAGGAGAAATGCAATCTTGTTGGACTTGATGATTCATTTCCAAACAAACCTCAGGGATACATGGTGGAAATTTGTATCTGTGCAAACTATAAAATATTATATGGTCTACAGCAGGGGTCCTCAACCACTGGTCGGTGACCTGTTAGGAACCAGGCCACATAGTAAGATGTGAATGATGGGCAAGGGAGAGAAACTTGATCAGTATTTACAGCCATTCCACTCATCACTCGCATTACCACCTGAGCTCCATCTCCTGTCAGACCAGCAGCAGCATTAGATTCTCATAGAGGCACAAACCTTATTGTGAATTGCCCACATGAGGGATCTAGGTTTTATACTCCTTATGATAATCCAATGCCTAATGATATGAGGTGGAGCTGAAGTGATGATGCTAGCACTGGGGAGCACCTGCAAACACAGATTATCACAAGCAGAGAGGTTGACAACACAGAGACCAAAATAAGACAATTGCTTGCAGACTCATATCAAAACCCTTTCAGTGAGTGGCAAATGACAAGCTGCATCTGCTGGCAGGCTGTACAGTAGCATGAGTTGATGTCCTTCAACTGGACAGCCGGATCTCGTGATAGGCTTTAAGTCAGAATTCGACACTCATTTCAATGTGCACAAGGGCTGCCCATTATTTTCCATCAGCAGCTCTTCCTGCACTGCACACTTGTCTCCATCTCAGTCTGGTAAGCCCACAGCTAACTTTACCAAAATGAGTGAAAAACAAACACTGCTGGAGAGCTTCTTTGATAAGGGGGAGACACCCAGTGATGAGACAGCAAAAGACTCTAAGACCGCCAACAAAAAGGAAACTTAATTTAAGATAAAATAACGAGAGTTCTACTTCAATTATGGGTTTGTTGCAACACATATATGTGGCAACCAGTTATCCAACAAAGTAAAGTGGCTGCATTCCGTGCCAAACTGGATCTATGGGGGTGACAAGTGAACACTGAGATTTTTGACATGTTTCAAATATTACCAGAGATTTTGAAAGAGACTGAGCCAGGGACTTCTTTCTCCCAGCTGGTGTGTGATAACCTATCTCAGCTTTCTAAAGAGTTTGAGCATTACATCCCAACAGCAAAAGACTCTTGAACTGGGAAGGAATGGATCTGTGACCCATCTGTGAATAAGCCAGGTGAATCGACTTTGTTCATGCTAGAAAGAGGATCAGCTTCATGAGACTGCAAATGATGATGACCTATAAGTATTTTTGAGACAACTTCAAATTTCTATACATTCTAAAGTCAAGGCAGGATATCCTGCCACAGGATATTCTCTGTGGCAGAGATTGCCACAAAGCACTGAAAAGCCTGCTTCCATTTCAAACAAGCTATCTTTGTAAAGCAGGGTTTTCTGCAGTGATAGCAATCAAAGCAAGATGACAAAGTAGATTGGACATAAGAACACACTTCGGCTATCGCTCTCTCCCATCACCCTTGGATGAGCCCATCTAGTTGTAGAAAAACAAGCTCAGGGCTCCCTGATTCTGAAATATAGTGAGTTGTATAATTATTTAATTATATATTACAATGTAATAATAATAGAAATAAAGTGCAAAATAAATAGTGATTGAATCATCTCAAAATTATCCCACCTCCCTGCTCCGTGAAAAAAATTGTCTTCCATGAAACCAGTCCCTGGTTCCAAAAAGGTTGAAAATGACTGGTCTATAGGATCTCTGTCAAATCGTCAAAGCTTCAAATGTTAAACCTGCAGCAGGCATAAGAGCAGTACTAAAATGATTCAGCTGAGATAATGCTGGTCCTCAAGCATTTTCAACCAAGACATATAGGAAAATGAGATTCACAATTTAAACATAATCCTGTGGGTATGCATAGTTCTGAATATAGTGATAATTTCTCTCTCACTTCTCCTAGTGATATATCCACCTCTGTAAACTCAGGAGTGAGTACCCAGCTGAAATCTAGCCAATCACCATATGCCATGACCTTGTCCAAACGGCTTGCTTGAGAGAGAACCTCATGGCTAGCCAGACCAACTGGATTTCTTCCTTGAGAATGTTGAGCAGTGAGGGGTGGGGGAGGCAAGGGTGATTTTTGTTTTGCTTTTTGCTGGAGCTAGAAAGGGAAATCCTGTCTTTCCTTTCTGATGAGGGAGTTTTAAGGACGTGACCCATGATTGGTAAGCATGTGCCCCATTTACATTGAGAGCCTTAAAGAATAAAGCAGGCACTCAGGGAAAGTCATACAGTCAACAACTATTTATTAAACACCTACTATTCCAGGAGCTAGGGATATATAAGTGAATAGGATGAGTGGTATAAAGCAGAGTCTTTGTAACATCAAGTCTTTGTAACATACTGAGGCTAACAGGATCCCTCCTTGGACAGTGTGACCTGCTGGAGCAGAAGCTGTCACTTTCTAGCTTGTGTCCTCCGACTTTTCTCCAGGACTAAGGAGCTCACTGCTTACCTGCAACTCTCCACTTAGGGCCTCTTTCTAGCTACGGAACCACACTGGGGCCATATGAAAAGCAAGCCAAAAACCTTGGATTCAACCTTTAACCAGTGATGGATGGGTAGTGGGTAGATAAATGCCCCAATGCCCTTGCCTATGAGTTGGAATAACTGTGTCTACCAAGGTGACCACAAGGGAAGGAGCCCAGTTGCAAAAGCAGTAACTTTCTTGCTAACACACTTTTTATTGTTTTCCTTCCCACTTTGTCTCACTTCTCCACTCCCTACATGTGTTTTCCTAAGACCACTTCTAAAATAAACCACTTTCACTCAAATGTTTGCCTCAAAGTCTATGACTGGAAAACCCAATCTATGAAACCTCTGAGGAACATTATTCCAAGTATTGAAAGCTATATTCACTTCCTCTTTGAACCCATGAAAATCCTTTTTAATATTATAAATCTTGGGTTTATAATATTAATACAGTAGCAATATTCACATGATAATTTTGAGGTCTTGAAATGCATCTGGTCCAAACTGAAGTGTGCTTTAACTGTATAATACAACACGGATTTCAAAGACAGGATAAAACTCTTTATGCCTCAATGGTTTTTTACATTTATTACATGTTGATATAGTATTTTTGACACATTGGCTTAAAAATATCTTCAGTTCAGTTCAGTTCAGTCATTCAGTCGTGTCTGACTCTTTGCAACCCCATGAATCGCAGCACACCAGGCCTCCCTGTCCATCAGCAACTCTCGGAGTTCACTCAGACTCACGTCCAGCAAGTCGGTGATGCCATCCAGCCATCTCATCCTCTGTCGTCCCCTTCTCCTCCTGCCCCCAATCCCTCCCAGCATCAGAGTCTTTTCCAATGAGTCAACTCTTCACATGTGGTGGCCAAAGTACTGGAGTTTCAGCTTTAGCATCATTCCTTCCAAAGAAATCCCAGGGCTGATCTCCTTCAGAATGGACTGGTTGGATCTCCTTGCAGTCCAAGGGACTCTCAAGAGTCTTCTCCAACACCACAGTTCAAAAACATCAATTCTTCAGCGCTCAGCCTTCTTCACAGTCCAACTCTCACATCCATACATGACCACAGGAAAAACCATAGCCTTGACTAGATGAACCTTTGTTGGCAAAGTAATGTCTCTGCTTTTGAATATGCTATCTAGATTGGTCATAACTTTCTTTCCAAGGAATAAGCGTCTTTTAATTTCATGGCTGCAGTCACCATCTGCAGTGATTTTGGAGCCCCAAAATATAAAGTCTGACACTGTTTCCACTGTTTCCCCATCTATTTCCCATGAAGTGATGGGACCGGATGCCATGATCTTCGTTTTCTGAATGTTGAGCTTTAAGCCAACTTTTTCACTCTCCACTTTCACTTTCATCAAGAGGCTTTTTAGTTACCCTCTTCACTTTCTGCCATAAGGGTGGTGTCATCTGCATATCTGAGGTTACTGATATTTCTCCCGGCAATCTTGATTCCAGCTTGTGTTTCTTCCAGTCCAGTGTTTCTCATGGTGTACTCTGCATATAATCTATTGGTAAACTATAAATTAGAAAAGAATTTTCAGATCATAATCTGACAATATCTATTAAGAGCCTTAAAAACATTCATCTTTTTTGACTCAATAGGATTTTTACTTACAAGATGATGAAGGCAAAAAAGTCATTTATAGAGAAGTATTTATGCACAATTTATTTATATGCAAATGTTTCTCAGAACAGTGGTTATTATTAAATTGTAATAGGATTTAGAAATGTCCTAACTTCTAACTTTAGCAATAGCAACATGATTGAACAAATTATGAATTATTTTTAAACAAGTGCTTTTGAACATCTACCATACATCTACCTTTCAAAGCACTGGGAATCAATGGACTAAAAGATATGTAAGCTTTATCTTCTCGTGGTGTTCACATTGAAGTAGTGGGAGATAGATGGTTAAAAAGTAAATGGATGAACAAGATAACATCAGGTTTGATGAGGAATATGAAGAACAGGAAGTGATAGTGGCTGGAGATGGCTGGCAAGCCCTGCTTTAAATTGGGTGGTCAGGAAGGCTTCTTAGAGGAGAAACTTAGCCAAAACCAGGGAGTCAGTCTTCTGCAAACCTGGGAGTAAAAAAAAAAAAAGATAAAAAAATTCCATGGTATTGGATAAGATAACTTAGGTGAGTGTAGATTAAAAAAAAAGAGAGAGAGAGAGAGAGAGGAAAGGGAAACCTGTTCTTGCATCTGTCAGAGGGGGCAAACTGCCACCCCTGACAGTAGGGAGGTTCACAGGTGAACAGAAGAAATTGAGGCTTCTCAGGGTGAAATGACCATGGGAATCTGTGCTTGGGGAGGAAACCAGAGCCATAACTGACAAACTGCTGGAGACTCAGTGTCAACAATCTGAGAGTAAAAACTCCAGGGGACCCAGTCATGGAGGGACTCACAATATTGTGAGATTTACCTCCACGAGCTTCACCAGGATCCTACAGGAATACCAGGGAAAATCCTCTCAGCCTTCCTGCTGGGAGTGGGGTGATAGTAGCCAATTTGAAATAGACCAGAACACTCAGTCCTCTTAAGAAAGCCCTAGAGGAAAACTAGTACAAGAGTCTAACCCTCTGCCTGGGAGAAGGGAATACTCAGCTCCAGCTGGCTCAAGCCATTCTGTCTCACATAAGATGTGGGGTAGGGGAAATAAAAATGAGAAACATTTGTGAGGTTCACAGTCCAGAGGAAGAGGCTCACTGAGGGGCTGAGACCTAATCATGGGATCTGCCTGCACTCACACCTCACCTCCTCATTACTGAAGCCCTCTTATAGCAGTGCCTTTAATCCAGGACATCATGTCTGCATTTCAAGAAAAACTTACAAGACACACCAAAAGGCAAAAGAAAAAAATAAAAATATTTTTGAAGAAAAAAGCATCATCAGAACCAGACATGGCAGGGATGTTGGAAATATCAGATGAGGAATTCAAAAGCAACTATGCCTTCCCTGGTGGCTCAGTGGTAAAGAATCTACCTGCCAATGCAGAAGACCTGGATTTGATCCCTGGGGCAAGAAAATCCCCTGGAGAAGAAAATGGCAAGCCACTCCTGTATTCTTCCCTGGAAAATCCTACAGACAGAGGAGCCTGGTGGACTACAGTCCTTGGGGTCACAAAAGAGTCAACCACTACAGAGAAACTAAACAATAACAATAACATGAATAATATATGCCAAGGGCTCTAATGGATAAAGTATACAGCATATAAAAACAGATAGGCGATAGAAGCAGAAAGACAGAGATTCTAAGAAAGAACCAAGAGTAAATGCTAGAGATAAAAAGCAGTGTAACAGAAATGGTGGGGGGGGACCCTACAAATAGGCTTATTATTTTCAAATTAAATAGAAAAATATTTTGGCTATCGAGGAATAAAGATAAGAATTATATCCAATTCTCCTCAGAAACCAAGCAAACATGGAAGAAAGTAGAGTGAAAAAGTTTTAAGTGTTGAGAGAGAAAAACTCCAACTTAGAATTCTGTAATTTGTGAAATGATTGTTCAAAAGTGAAGGAAAAATGAATACTTTTTCAGACAAACAAAAATTGGGAAAGGAGTACAAAAAGGCTGTATACTGTCATATTGTTTATTTAACTTATATGCAGACTGCTGCTGCTGCTGCTGCTAAGTCACTTCAGTCGTGTCCGACTCTGTGCAACCCCATAGACGGCAGCCCACCAGGCCCCGCCATCCCTATATCATGCAAAATCCCAGACTGGATAAAGCACAAGCTGGAGTCAAGATTGCCAGGCGAAATATCAATAACCTCAGATACGCAGTTGAAGCCTGGTGTGCTACAGTCCACGGGGTCACAAAGAGTCAGACACGACTGAACTGAACTGATGCAGATGATATCATTCTAGTGGCACAAAGCAAAGAGGAACTAAAGAGTCTCTTTTTTTTTTAATTTTATTTTATTTTTAAACTTTACATAATTGTATTACTCTTGATGAGGGTGAAAGATGAGAGTGAAAAAGTTGGCTTGAAACTCAACATTCAAAGACCTAAGATCATGGTATCTGGTCCCATCAATTCATGGCAAATAGATGGGGAAAAAGTGGAAGCAGTGACAGATTTTATTTTCTTGGGCTCCAAAATCACTGCAGATGGTGACTGCAACCACAATATTAAAAGACGCTTGCTGTTTGGAAGGAAAGCTATGACAAACCTAATAAAATCTAAAGGGAAGATGTAGAAATTCTGGAGATGGAGTCACAACAATGTGAATATAATTACTGCCACAGAACAGTGCATTTAAGAAATGGTTAAAAAGGTTCGTTTTACATTATGTATACTTTACTGCGTAGGGGAGAGGAAAATTCCTCTTTCTTTTACACTTCTAGGCTCTCTGGATGGAGCCTTGGAAATTCAAATGACGTTAAGACAGATGAACAAGAGAAATACAGTTTATTAGCCTGTGCAGCACGCACACTTATGGAAAGATCTTCTATCATTTACAGATTGCTATTGTTGTACTTGGACAGTTTTGCAAAAGTGTTTCATGTTCAAGAAGATTCATAGAAAGGACTTTTTATAAATACAAGTTTCTGATAAATTTCAGACCATGCTAGTCAACTTTGTAAGAAATTTTATAGATCTAGCAGAAAGCCTAATGGCTTCATAAAACTCTTAACAAAAAGGATTAGTTGCTGAGTGAACTGGTGAATATGGCTATGATTTTTATAGTTTTTGTCTAAAATATTACCAGTTTAAGTTTGCATTTTCCAGATATAGTGAAACAGTTCCCTTCAAGATAATTATGACTTAATAGCAATTTGGAAAATTAGACCTTTGTAAGTAGAACTAAAACATGTCTTTTCTTTCTACCTGATCCCTCCAAAACTTGGAAACTCTTAGGTTCCCAGCAGATGTATCAGATAAATAAGGAAGGCCACCTCCTAACAGGGACAACTCTTCCACATCCGGATGATAACTGTATTCCTTGAACAAAGTTTCTCATCTGTAAAGTGGGTACTGAAAATCATTATTAATTTCATGGAGTTATTTTTGATGTGAAAGTGCTTACTGCAGTTCCTAGCACAGAAAAGATGTTCAATAAGTGGAAACAATTACAGAAAGATATTTTACCAGAATATTAAATTGACTGTCCCTTGCTCCGGTGTGAATATTTGTGTAAAAGGAATGAAAATGGAATTCTTGAGGTTATAGCTTAAAGGGTACTGGTGCTGGTACAAAGAGCACAATTGGCAAGAAAACAGCCAACCACGATTTCCTCCACAGAAGAGAGATCAAAACTCAAGTCAGAGGAGAGCAAAGGTCTGGGAATGAGAGGCAGAGAGCTGGAGATGCCTGTCCCCAGTGATCACCATCCCCAAAGTAGGGGGGGATACAGGATATGATAGAAACCCCTTCAAGTATGGCTCATGCCTTACCTCCTTCTAGAAGCCAGCAGAGTTATCAGCTTTGTAGAGGAGACTCCCATGCCATAAACCTGTGTTATTAATGAAGTAGAAAATCCTGATTTCCCACTTGGGGTCTGGAAAATTCAGAAAGCAGGAAGCAACAGGCTTATGGAGTCTAGAGCCAGGATGAGAGAATGCTATAGAGGGAGATGAAGTGTGTGTTGTCCAGCTGGGGAGCAGATGAGAACCAATTACATCCTTCCTTTAAAATCCCATGAAGCTAAGAGAAGTGAAAGTCACTCAGTTGTGTCCAACTCTTTGTGACCCCATGGACTGTCCATGGAATTCTCCAGGCCAGAATGTTGGAGTGGGTAGTCTTTCAGTTTTCTAGAGGATCTTCCCAACCCAGGGATTGAACCAAGGTCTCCTGCATTGCAGGCGGATTCTTTACCAGCTGAGCCAACAGGGAAGCCCAAGAATACTAGAGTGGGTAGCCTATCCCTTCTCCAGCGGATCTTTCCAACCTAAGAATTGAACCAGGGTCTCCTGAATTGCAGGCGGATTCTTTACCAACTGAGCTATCAGGGAAGCCCTAAAATCCCATAGCAAAGTAGATTTTAAAAACAAAACAAGTTAAAAAAACAAAATCTGCTGGGAAAGCAGAAACCAGACTTTGCTAGAGTTTAAGAGACACTAAGACAATAAATGAGAATTCCTCTTAAATATAAGTCAACTACTTTATAATCAGGTTAGATCTATAATCTCTATCCTTCATTCTCCAGGTTACTAGTGGTACAGGAAAAGGAAATATCGTGTCCTGAAAGCCCTGAGACTAGCTGTCCAGAGAGGGCCCTTGGCTTCTGCAGGAAATAATACAAGAGTGAGCTGAAGTAGAGTGAAAATGGACTGATTCAGGGAGATACAGAGTCCACAGACAGAATGTGGACTTTCTCAGAAGTCAAGAGTGCCCCAAAGTATGGGGTTATGAGTTTTTATGGGTTGGGGAATTTCATAGGATAGCGAGTGGGAAGAATATTTTTGCTATTCTGAGGAAGGCATGAGGAGGGTCAGGGGCTGGGTCACTGCATAGTTTTTGGCCTCTTATGGTCAGCCTTGGAACTATCACAATGCCTGTCATGGTGTGAGGGGAATGATTTTTAGTGTTCTAATGAAGGTGTAATGAGTTAGAGGTCAGTGACCAGATCATACTCAACACCATCTTGATTATAGAGGGTTCAAGCCAGTTTTTGTTGGATCCTGTTTTTCTTAATATCTATGCTCCTGTCCTCCTTCTGTTAACCATTGTACCCCCTCCTTCCTGTCTCACAAGCATAGACACAGTTCCCATAGAGATGAGGCCATCTTAGCCCCTTGCCCGGGAGCCCAGACCTGGTTCTCTTGCACCCTGATGCCTAGGCTCTCCCTTTCCTATTTAAACAATACCCAGGTGTCTTCCTCAAATGAAGGACTCCAAGGACTTCCACTAATTTCAGGAGCAACATCAAACCCCTGCCAAGAGGGAGTTATTTTGTGGATAAAACAAAACAAACAAAATTGATTATTTCTTTGTGCTTAGGGAAGAAACTGGTCTCTCTATCTTCATTGGATTATCACCACATGTAACAAAGGAAACAGTCATTAAAGGTAAGGTGGTGCCCTTAATATTCCAGGAGGCCAGGTCCTGATGATGCAGTCACTAGCAAGATCAGATCAGATCAGATCAGTCGATCAGTTGTGTCTGACTCTTTGCGACCCCATGAATCAAAGCACGCCAGGCCTCCCTGTCCATCACCAACTCCCGGAGTTCACTCAGACTCATGTCCATCGAGTCAGTGATGCCATCCAGCCATCTCATCCTCTGTCGTCCCCTTCTCCTCCTGCCCCCAATCCCTCCCAGCATCAGAGTCTTTTCCAATGAGTCAACTCTTTGCATGAGGTGGCCAAAGTACTGGAGTTTCAGCTTTAGCATCATTCCTTCCAAAGAAATCCCAGGGCTGATCTCCTTCAGAATGGACTGGTTGGATCTCCTTGCAGTCCAAGGGACTCTCAACAGTCTTCTCCAACACCACAGTTCAAAAGCATCAATTTTTCAGTGCTCAGCCTTCTTCACAGTCCAACTCTCATATCCATACATGACCACAGGAAAAACCATAGCCTTGACTAGATGAACCTTTGTTGGCAAAGTAATGTCTCTGATTTTGAATATGCTATCTAGGTTGGTCATAACTTTCCTTCCAAGGAGTACACGTCTTTTAATTTCATGGCTGCAGTCACCATCTGCAGTGATTTTGGAACCCAGAAAGCCACCAACAATTCCCTGGAGTAAAAGTAGAATCTAGGGCTTCCCAGGTGACTCAGTGGTAAAGCACCGGCCTACCAATGCCAGAGACACAGGAGATGCATGTTTGAAGCCTGGTTGGAAAGATTCTCAGGAGAAAAAAACAGCAACCCACTCCAGTATTCTTGCCCAAGAAATCAAATGGACAGAGGAGCACGGTGGGCTACAGTCTACAGGGTCACAAAAGAGTTGGATTCGACTGAGCAACTATACAACAGAAAGTAGAATCTGGATCATAAAATAAAAATCTAAACTTTTTTCTTTCCCTTTGTGCTGAGTTGACGTTCACTTGCTCACAAGTCACCTCCTGCAGAGGCCTCACATCCCAGGCCCTTCAGACAAGACTCCCCGGGGAGAAATGGCTCCACTCACACCTCAGCTCTGAGGGCCGAGGGCAGAGACGCTGCTCCCGGGGCTGTGATTCAAGATGGTGGCCAGAGGGCTGTGGGCAGAGACGATGCACCTGGCACTGGATCTGGGTGCGTAGCTACACAGCTGAGCCCGGACTCGCGAGAACCCGGCCCCTCTCCACTCACATGAACCACTAGCAGCAGCCCCTGGAGGGCTTTTATCAGGGAGCATGTGCTCCAGAGCGAGTTCTATTGGAACTAGCCACAGCTGGCAAAGGACGCTTGTTGGGGTCTGACATGGGAAGGTGGGTAACAGAACAGGAAGAAATCCAACCCCCTTCTGCTCAATAAGAGTGTGATTCTCCTAGAGACCTAGGTAAGGGAGAAGCAGCAGACTAGTTAACAAAATTAGACTTAATATCATTGTAGTTTGCATCATTCCCTTTAAAAGTTACGTTTACTCTTGGAAACCTGTGCCTCCCCTCCTGATAGAAGCCAGGTGAGGCTGATATACCTTCCTGTTCTATCAGGTCAAAGACTTAAAGAACCAGACTCTCAGGAGCCTCTCAGAGTGGGACTTTTTAGGGAAATCCGTTGTATGGGTGACCAGGCTCACACTAGACCCAGAAACAAAGAGCATCTTCTCCTTCAGATGCCCCCACCTTTCCTGACCTGAGCCCCAAGAAATGCCCTGTCATGCTAAACTGAGGTTACACTCAAGATTTGGTGACTGGCCAGGGAATGGAGCCTGACTCAAGTGATGAGACCTTCATGGGGATGGGGTTTTCCCATGAGGATGGGTCTCCTGCGGGGGCAGGTAGAGATTTATGTGAACAGAGTGGAAAGGGACCCTCAGTAAAAACCCAAGTTCAAGAGGGATGGTGTTGCCCTGGGGAATTCCCTCGAAAGAAAGAAAGAAAGTGTAGTCGCTCAGTTGTTTCCATCTCTCTGTGACCCCATAAACTGTAGCCCGCCAAGCTCCTCTGTCTGTGGAAATCTCTAGGCAGGAGTACTGGAGTGGATTGCCATTCCCTTTTCTAGGGGCTCTTCCCAACTTGGGAATTGAACCTGTCTTCCATATTGCAGGCAGATTCTTTACTATCTGAATCACAAGGGAAGCCTAGTCTCAATTCTCTAAGTGATTTCCCCTTTATAATATGGGAAAAGACAAATTACGAGAAACTTTGGCCCTTTCCCTGCTTACTGAAATAGATCCTGACCCTTTGAAACATATTCTGGTTCTTGAGTTAACTAAGTGAGACCATCCCTGCCCAGCGCAGTACTGCAGTTCCAGGGAGGCTGATGGGACAAGAAGGTGAGATGGAAAGGGTAACAGTCTCCCCACCTCCACTCACTGACCTAACGGGGAGAGAGCATCATCCTCTCAAGTGGACTATGACTCAAAACTCAGGTCCTGAGAGCAGTCCTGTGAAGGGGACAGAGCAGGAAGTGAGGGGGGAATTCCCCACAGTAGCAGGGAGCTCTCCTTACTGCACAGTCAGGAACACCAGGGAGAATGAATCTGCTGTCTGTCACTACATCAGCCACCTCAGACATCTGTGGCCTGAAAGCAGTGGTTACTTTTTCATTACTCAGAACAGTTGTGAGGCTAATGAGGCAGAGTTGTTGCTGGCCTTCTGGGCTCACTCACAGGCCTGCCCACAGCCAGGGACCCTGCTATCACTGGGTGTCCAGATGGGCCTCACTTCCACTCCGGCCTGAGCTGGGATGGCTGGAGGACCTGGGGTGGCCTGGTTTCTCTCCCCATGTGGCCTCTCACCTCAGACTGCTGACCACTCGGTAGTCAGGGAGGGAGTCTGTGATGGAGTCACCTTCAAGCTGAGGTCTCCTAAAGGATTAGAAGGCAGCAGAGAGCAGGGGAAAGGGGGAGAGGCTGGTGAGAGAATGGAAACTGACTTATAAGAGAGAAAAACAAGACCCTGTGAGGGAGGATGAAGTATGATGCTTTCTAGAAAAACAGGAATAATATTAGGTTGGTTACTGCAAGTAATATAAGAAAAGAGGGGAGGTGAATGTCAGGTCATGCAAGTTCAAGGAGCTAAGGAGTTTTTTTTTTGTTTGTTTGTTTGTTTTTAATCTTCCTACTAAGAGTGGAAAACCGTTTTAAGCAATGGGGTGACATGATCTGATGTTCTCTTTAAAGAAAGAGCACGATTATGCATTTCAGGTTTTACAAGGGGATGAGAACAGGCTTTCTCAACCTTAACAGGGTTGACATTTGGACCAGACAAGTTTTTCTTGGTGAGGGGACCTGTACATTGCATGGTGTGTTGCAGAGTCCCTGACCTCTATCCACTGGATGCAGTAGTCACCTCCTTCCTCAGTCGTGACAACCAAAAATGTGTCCAGACATTGTTGGTGAGGTATCCTCGGGGCAGCCAGTTCCTGGTTGAGAACCACTGGGCTGGAGTGAATGCAGGGGTTCCTCTGTCTTCCGGGAGAGAAATACTCCTCACCTGGCTTGAGTGGTAGAGGTGGAGCTGAGATGAGCAGATGGGATAGCAGAGACCGGGAGATGAACTCAGCAGTACTTGGGTGGACAGACCTGTCATGATGATCCAGTTGTCAATCCTCTCTCTGCTTCCCTCCTTCAACATTCCACCTGCTCTGAAGAAGGAATCTGGTCTTGTTTTGGGGATACTCATAGTTGGGTGGCAAAGGATAGTATGTGGAATGTAAAGTTCTCTTTCACCCTGTTGTAGTTTGTTGATTCAACACTCATATAGTGTCAAAGTCTGATAAAAGAATTGATTTCTCACGTGAGGTCAAAGTTTGATCAAGGAACTGATTGAAAATCAGCAAGGCAGGACAAAAAAACCCAAAGGTAAAAAAACAACAACAACAAAAGGGACTTCCTGGATGTCCAGTGGTTAAAACGACTATATGCTCCTGATACAGGAGGTGCAGGTTTAATCTTATTTTCCCTGGTCAGGGAATGAAGATCCCTCTGCCACACAGTGTGACATTAAAAAAAAAAAAAAAAAAAAAAAAAGGAAAGAAGGCAGGTCAGTCCCAGGATTGTTTGTTTCCTTGTTTTATTTTTGGCTGTGCTGGTCTTTTGGTCTTTGTTACTTTCACGCGGCTTTCTCTAGTTGAGCAGAGTCTGCATTGTGGTGTGTGAGCTTCTCATTGCAGTGACTTCCCTTGTTGTGGAACACAGGCTCTAGGTATGTGGGCTTCAGGAGTTGCAGCATGGGCACTCAGCAGTTGTGGCACACAGGCTTGGATGTTCCACAGCATGTGGAATCTTCCCAGACCAGGGATCGAACCTGTGTCCCCTGCATTGGCAGGTGGATTCTTATTCCCTGTGCCACCAGGGAACTCCTCCCAGGCTTATTTTTAAATGAGGGAAGTCTAGAGTTCTGGACAGCAAACTGAGATGTGAGGGCAATGGAGACAGGGCTCTGGAATGAACTTGCTGAGGTACTGGCAGCAAACCTTAGAACATCTGTCTGCAGAGGCAACCATGTTCTTTTTAAATATAATTGTGCCCTCGTCCCCTTGGTTTTTCATTTTCTTATTCAGTAACTTAGTCATGTCCAAGTCTTTGTGACCGTATGAACTAGAGCACACCAGACTCCTCTGTCCTCCACTGTCTCCTGGAGTTTGCTCAAATTCATGTCCATTTAGTCAGTGAAGCTATTTAACCATCTCATCCTCTACCACCCCCTTCTCCTTTTGCCTTCATTCTTTCCCAGCATCAGGGTCTTTTCCAATGAGATGGCTCTTTGCATTAGGTGGCCAAAGTATTGAAGTTTCAGCAACAATCCTTCCAGTGAATATTCAGGGTTGATTTCCTTTAGGATTGACTGGTTTCATATCCTTGCTATTCAAGGGACTCTCAAGAGTCTTCTCCAGACCACAATTCAAAAGCATCAGTTCTTTGGCCCTCAGCCTTCTTTATGCTCCAATTCTCACATAGATACATAACTATGGGAAAAAACACAGCTTTGACTATATGGACTTTTGTCAGCAATGTAATGTCTGCTTTTTAATACACTATCTAGCTTTGTAATACCTTTTCTACCAAAGAGCAAGTGTCATTTAATTTCATAACTGCAGTCACCATCTGCATTGATTTTGGAGCCCAAGAAAATAAAATCTGTTACTGCTTTCACTTTTTCCTTTATTTGCCATGAAGTGATGGAATCATATACCATAATCTTAGTTTTCTTTCATGTTGAGTTGCAGCCAGCTTTTTCACTCTCCTCTTTCACCCTCATCAAGAGGTTATTTTCTCTTCTCACACTCACTCATACTCACACTCAGAACAGTATCTCAAGAGCATCTTAAGAAACGGACAGTTGCCTGCTAAAATCTTAATGCTAGGATTTCACTACAGTTTTCTTCAGATCCATCAGCCTTTATAAGCATACACATTTAATTCAGCATTACAATCCTTTATGTATTGAACCCAAGAGGTTGTTCCAATGATCACTGCTTCCTTTTCCATTTTTTAAATTAAATTTATTTAAATTGGATGCCAAGTACAATATTGTATTGGTTTTGCCATACATTGACATGAATCCACCACGAGTGTACATGTGTTCCCCATCCTGAACGCCCGCCCACATCCCTCCCCATCCCATCCCTCTGGGTCATTCTGAATCATCACAAGCCATTGGTTTAATATTGCACTTTGGCTTCCTTGGTGGCTCAGTTGGTAAAACATCCACCTGCAATGCAGGAGACCTGGGCTCGATCCCTGGCTTGGGAAGATCCCCTGGAAGGGAAAGGCTACCCACTCCAGTATTCCGGCCTAGAGAATTCCATGGACTACGCCCATGGAGTTGCAAAGAGGCTGACACAACTGAGTGATTTTCACTTTCTTTCACACTTATTTGGAATTTTACATGAGGGCAGTTTCTGGAATGATTTATTTCTTCCCTTTGAAACATTGGATAATTAGCTTCAGTCTTATCTTGATACCACTCCTTTTCTTTTGTTATTATTATGCAATAAGCCAATGAGATAATTTTCCACCCAACAACTGGAGCCAGATAATAAACATGAGTTTGAGGGCTTCCCTGGTGGCTGAGATAGTAAAGAATCTGCCTGCAATGTGGGAGGCCTGGGCTTGATCCCTGGGATTGGGAAGATCCTTTGGAAAAGGGAATGACTACCCACTCTCATATTCTTTCCTGGAGAATCCATGGACAGAGAAGCCTGGCAGGCTACAGTCCACGGGGTCACAAAGACTAGGACATGAGTGAGCGACTAATACTTTTACTTTCACTTTGAAAAGAGGTAGGAACAGAGCAAAGACCTGGAGTGTTGGGAGGGGCTGCCAGTGACATGGAGGTCAGTTCAGTCCAGTTCAGTCGCTCAGTCGTGTCTGACTCTTTGCGACCCCATGAATAGCAGCACACCAGGCCTCCCTGTCCATCACCAACTCCCGGAGTTCACTCAAACTCATGTCCATCAAGTAGGTGATGCCATCCAGCCATCTCATCCTCTGTCATCCCCTTCTCCTCCTACCCCCAATCCCTCCCAACATCAGAGTCTTTTCCAATCAGTCAACTCTTTGCATGAGGTGGCCAAAGTATTGGAGTTTCAGCTTCAGCATCAGTCCTTCCAATTGTCATGTGAGTGTATGTTCCTCGGTTCTTTGTCTCGTCACAACAAAGATTTGGAGCAATGGACATTAAAGCCCTCGGCGCATCACAGCTCTTGGGTCTTGGACAAACAGTGCTACAGCTCTTAGGCAAATCAGTGTTACAGCTCCATTTTATTTAGAAGATAGCAGGAGAATCCAAGACTCAAAGAGAAGAGAGTGGAGGAGTGCGTGGGGAGGGAGAGAGAGAGAGAGAGAAAGAGAGAGAGCGCGTGCACGCACGCGGGAGAGAGACCGTGAGAAAACGCTTTGGCTCCTCCTTTTATATGTTTTTTTCCTCCACCTGGGCCTGCCCTATGCAAATTGGGCTTAGCCAGGAGTGCTGTTTGTTCTGCTTGAAGTCTTCACTCTGGTCCTCGGACCTTCCTTTGCCCTTCCTTGTCTTTTAGCCACCGCCATTTTGGACTCCTTTCCCCTATTCTACCTACCTAACATTCCCCCCTCAAGAGATGGGAGGCCCAATTCTTTGGGAATAGGGGCATTGAGGTCTTTCTGGCTATTTCCTGCTGAACTGGGACGGTGAGGGGTATTGGGCCTCCCCCTCTTACTAGTCTCAATCCTCAGAGTCCTTATAGCTGTGTCCAAGGGTGTGTGATATTTGGCATGGTCAGCTGTAGTTTTATATCTTTGTTGAAAAGGCACTGCATGTTGTAGCTGGTTGACCTGGGCAGAGACAAAACAGGTTAGACAATTGACAGTACATGGAATAATCATAAGCATCATCAATATAGCATAACAAGTACTAGTAGGGACATTGGTCAATTTTAAATTCACATCGCCAGGATAGCTCAAGTCCCTCCTTGTTCAGGGATCAGAAGATCTATCTCCTGTCTGTCTTGGAGTACAGTCTCTGTCAAGCTGTGTTGGCTCCTTAGAGTTATCCTGAGAAATCTTATCCCCAGAAACCAGATTTTGGGGGTGTTCATTAGAATGGCACTCATTGGTAGTTCTGAATAGGTATCTGAGATCTCCCAGGGGCTCACAGGTGTATCGAGTGTCCTCTTCTGTTTTCTTCCACGGCTTGACTCATGAGTAGTGAATCCAGGTGTCATGTCCTGGTACCTTGACTGCTGTTGGGGTAGAAAGTATTACAGGGTAGGGGCCCTTCCATGTGAGCTGGAGTTGAGCCTTTGGGGACCCATCTTTCCATACTTTCATTAGGACTTGAGTCCCTGGAGCATATAGTGGTGACTCTTTAGAATCTTTTGGGTCCTGGTTCATACCCCACAAGCGTATATCCTGTTGGAATTGCCCAATGGCAATGGTATAAGACTGGAGGGTCTAAACTTCTGGATCTAGGAAGAGGTCATTGACATAAACAAAAGGTCTTCCATATAGCATCTCATAAGCACCGAGACCAACCTGTTCCTTAGGGGCAATGCAGGTGTGGAGGAGAGCTATTGGTAAAGCCTCCTTCCATCCCAGGGAGGTCTCCTGGGTTATCTTTTTTATCGCTGATTTTAAGAATTGATTGGCTCTTTCTACTTTTCCTGAAGATTGAGGCCTCCAGGCACAATGGAGATAATAAGTAATGCCCAATGCTTTCAAGACCCCTTGGGTGACCTTAGAAGTAAATGATGTCCCATTGTCACTTTGTAATGAC
The DNA here is from genome assembly GCF_029407905.1 of Bubalus kerabau. Classification (NCBI taxonomy): domain Eukaryota; kingdom Metazoa; phylum Chordata; class Mammalia; order Artiodactyla; family Bovidae; genus Bubalus; species Bubalus kerabau. The sequence goes on from NC_073635.1 coordinate 75,189,500, forward strand.
CTGGGCAGACCAAATCTTGGAATGATTTCATGGAGCAGTTTTTTTACCACCTCCTCAGCCTTCTCAGTCTGGGTGGGAAAGCCTTCAATCCATCCTGTGAATGTATCCATCATAACTAATAGGGATTTATACCCTTGAAAAACTGGCATCTGGGTGAAGTCCATCTGCCAGTCCTCTCCTGGGTAGGCCCCACATCGTTAGATGGGCTGGGCCAGCTGGGGTCTTTGAGCTCCTTGGGGGTTGTTTAATTGGCAAGTGGGACAAGAGGAGACAACCTGTCTTATAGTTGTTTGGAGGCCTGTTCCTCTGAAGGACCTTTCTAGTAATCTTTGAAGGGCCTTTTCTCCTAAATGAGTAGTGGCATGTAAGGAGTTAACCAACTTCCATTGGAGGTTTCCAGGCAGAAAAAGGAGTCCTTCCTTTTGGAACCACCTCATATGATCTTGAAAGCCCTCGCTCTTAGCTTTAAGAGTCTCACCTTCAGTATATGAAGGAGTTTTTGGCAAATTAGTCTGTGGAACTAAGGTGGCAATCCCTATTAGGTCATGGTTCTGTAATGATGAAATATTACCTGCTTGATCAGCTGCTTGGTTCCCTCGTGCCACTTCTGTGTTCTCTTTTTGATGTCCTTTACAGTGGGAGACTGAAACCTCAGTGGGCAGATGGACTGCCTCCAAGAGTCGAACAATCTGATCACCATATTTGATTGGGGACCCTTGGGTGGTCAAGTGGCCCCTTTCTTTCCAAATAGTCGCATGTGCATGTAGCACCAGAAAGGCATACTTGGAGTCAGTGTAAATGGCTATTCTTTTTCCTTTTCCCAGCTCTAAAGCTCGAGTCAGGGCTATAAGCTCAGCTAATTGGGCTGAAGTACCTGGTGGCAGAGGCTTAGCCTCTATGGCCTCAAAATTGGAGACTACTGCATACCCGGCTCTTCTTTTTCCATCCAAGACAAAGCTGCTTCCATCAGTGTACCAGATTTCCTCAGGATTGGTCAGAGGATATTCTGACAATCCCTCTCGGGGTTTTGTCCAGTGGTCCAAGGTTTCTAGACAAGAGTGAAAGGGGAGAGAGCCCTTGGGGGTAGGTAGGAGGGTGGCTGGGTTAAGAACCTCACAAGGGGATATAGTGAGGCCTGGATTTTCCATCAGCATTACTTGATATCTGAGGATTCTTTGATAAGACATCCATAAACGGCCTCCCCCATTTAGGAGTTGTTTTACTTGGTGGCTGGTAAAAATAGTTAGTTTGCCCTCAAAGGAGAGTTTTAAAGCATCTTCTATCATGATTACAATAGCTGCAAGATTTTGAAGGCAGGGGGGCCAACCTCGGGTAGTTGGATCGAGCCTCTTGGATAAGTAAGCCACAGGCTGGGGCTCAGATCCCAACCTTTGAGTTAACACTCCCAAGGCTATTCCCTCTCTTTCATGGACATACAGTTGGAATGCTTTTTCTGGGTCTGGCAACCTCAAGGCAGGTGCCTGAGTTAAGGCCTGTTTTAGTGTAGCCTCTGCCTTCTTTTGAGGAGTTCCCCACATCAGTGGGATTGAATCATCTCGTCCCTTTAAGCTTTCATATAAAGGCTGGGCAATTAGACCATAATTGGGTATCCAGATTCTACAATAACCAGTTAGCCCCAGGAAAGCTCGCAATTGTTTTTGAGTCATGGGGGAGAGCAACTGGAGGATTCCTTGTACCCGATCAGAGGACAGCCTCCTGGACCCGTGTGTAATCTGAACTCCCGGGTAAGTAGCCTTTGTCTCGACCATCTGTGCCTTAGCATGGGAGACTTTATATCCCCTTTTTGCCAAGAAGTTTAGAACCTGAATTGCATGTTGTTGGGCACTTTTCTCATCTGGAGAGCAGATTAGTAGGTCATCTACGTATTGTAATATTTTTCCCATTAGGTCCCAGGTCCAGATCTAGGAGGTCCTGGCTAAGGGCCTGTCCAAACAGGTGGGGGCTATCTCTGAACCCCTGAGGTAATACTGTCCAAGTCATCTGTTGGTGTTTTTCTCCTGGGGCCTCCCACTCAAAGGCAAAAAGGTATTGGGATTCTTTAGCCAGTGGTATGCAAAAAAAAAAAATGCATCTTTGAGATCCAAGACTGTAAACCACTTGGCACCGGGTGGGATTTCTCCCAAGATTACATAGGGATTGGGTACTGTGGGATGGAGGGGGACTACAGCTTCATTTATGATCTGGAGAACCAGTCACCAGATTCCATCTTTTTTCTTTACTGAGAGGATTGGGGTGTTACATGGCGAACTGGTGGAGACCAATAGCCCACAAGCAAGGAATTTATTTATTAAAGGCTGTAGTCCCTCCTGAGCCTCTCTTTTGAGAGGATATTGTTTCAGGTTAGGAAACCAAGTGGGATCTCGGAGGACAATGATGACCGGTTCAGCTTGGTGGGCTCGTCCAGGAATCCCCTGGTCCCACACCTGGGGGTTAATTTTGTCATCCCATAGTTTTTGGTCCCTCTCTATTGAAGGTGTAATGGGTTCTTCAGTAGTAACCAGGAGCTGTAGATCTCTAGGGGCTGAAAAACTTCTCATCACAAGGGTGGTCTCCAGTTTAGTGAGTATATCTCTTCCCAATAAGGGGGTAGGACACTCAGGGACCACCAGAAACTGGTGGGAAAATATTTGTCCATCCCAGCAACAAAGAAGTGCTCAGGTGAATCTTTTAGTAGTTGCTTTTCCTGTAGCACCCAAAATGGTACAGGTTTGGGAGGAGAAGGCTCCGGAGTAGGAGATCAAGACAGAGTAGGTAGCCGCTGTGTCAACCAAGAAATTCTCCTACCTGCCACAACCAGTTGCACCCTTGGTTCCAGCCCCGTGATGGTTAAATGTGACAGGCGGGCTGGCTGGAGCCGGCCTCTTCAGTCCTCTTGAAACATTGTGAAGGTAGGCTTGACACTCGACCTTGGGGCTCTTGGGTCCCGAGGGCAGAGTGCCGCCCAGTGTCCCAGTTGATGGCATTTGTGGCAAGCCATTCTAGGAGACTTCTCAGAGCTTGGACACTCTTTGGCCTAATGCCCCACCTGTCTACAGATCAGGCATTTGTCTAGTGCCTTGTCATTCAAGGACTCAGGGTTTGCCATAGGGCTTCTCTGGAGGGCGGCCAGCATCTGGGCATGCCTTGTCTCTTTCTTTCTATCCTTCTCCTGGGCCTTGGCCTCCTTCTCCTGTTCTCTGTTATAAAAGGTATTGGTGGCTGTCTGGACCATCTCATCTAAAGAGGCAGCAGGGTCCTGCTGTTGTAGCTGCTGTAACTTAATTCTGATATCTGATGCACATTGGGACAGGAATTTGCCCTTTAAAATCACCCGTCCCTTGTAAAAGTCTAAGTCCAGGTTGGCAAACTTTTGGAGTGCCTCTTTTAGCCTCTCCAGAAAGGCAATGGGGTTCTCATTGGGCTCCTGAGTTATTGCTGAGACTGGGCACAGTCCCACAAGTAATAGGCTTATGTTTCCATTGGTGGACTTCCTTAGGGGTGAGTCTTTCTGAAGCTTATCCTACCCAGAACTGTTGCAACCTGAGAGCCAGGCATCCCTGGGTCAGGGTGCAGATCCCCAGGCAGGCTGAGGTGTGACAGCCTCCTAGAGATTGAATCCCCAGGCAGGTCGAGGCGTGACGACTTCCTGGGACCCCTGAGAGTAGAGAATCCCCGAGCAGGTTGAGGCGTGACAACCTCTTGAAGACCGATTCCTAGGCAAGTCAAGCCGTGATGACATCCTAGGACCCCCCGGACTGGAGTTTGGGCATCCCCAAGATCTCCAGTGTGACCAATGCTGGGTAGAATTAAGAGGTTTTTAACTCATTGCTAGTTTGCCCACCATGAACGGGAATAGATATGATGTAAGTTCATCCTACCCAGAACTGTTGCAACCTGAGAGCCAGGCGTCCCCAGGTCAGGGTGCAGATCCCCAGGCAGGCTGAGGCATGACAGCCTCCTAGAGATCGAATCCCCAAGCAGGTCGAGGCGTGATGGCCTCCCGAGGATTGGGTCCCTGGGCAGGTCGAGGTGTGACGACCTCCTGGGACCCCTGGGACTAGAGGATCCCCAAACAGGTTGAGGCGTGACAACCTTTCAAAGACCAATCCCTAGGCAGGTCAAGGCGTGATGACCTCCTGGGACCTCCCAGACTGGAGTTTGGGCATCCCCAAGATCTCCAGTGTGACCAGTATTGGGTAGGATTAGGGGGTTTGATATTATAGATATTCCCTCCCAAGGCCAACTATTTTCTGGTTTTATCTCCAGAAGATTGTAGAGGCAGCCTTGTGGGTCTGGATGGGCCTCAGGAAAAGAGCATGAAACAGGAGGGAAGGGGGCAGAGCACAACCTTTGAAAGAATGACATAGCACAAGGGTATAATGTAAACCAATTAAAATCAATTGGGTCCAAGATGACAAGTCAAATTCAAGTAAACCTTAATCCCCAATCTATAAGCCAACTGACACACCCAGAGGTGGCAGGACACCTCCAAGGCACAAGGTAAAAGAGGGAGGAGTGGGTGGTTCCCCAATGGCTGGGATGATCCTCTCACTCATTAGTATATGAATTCCATGTCCTCACAAAACCTAGCCAGGCCTAATTCCACGGCCACAGCCCTTTCCCTCAGCAATGGTTCACACCCTGAAGAGTGGCTTCTCTCTGGATCCTAACAAATCCACCTCTTATAGCTTTGTCTCTCAGTGAATTCTTGCAATGAGACATCAGAGCCTGAGTTTCATTAGTTTTGGCCAGGATTGAGTCCCGGGAGAGAGCTGAAGGACAGGAGGAAAAAGCAGTGGGAAAAACGTGCCAAGGAATCCCTTTCATAGCCCGCTGGAAAATTTGTTAAATATCTGACCGGTGCTCACAGTTTCATTGGTCTGATCCTTGGCACAGAGAAGAGAAAGGACAGAAGAACCCCCACCGGCTTGTGTAACAGCTACTGGGACTCAGCAGATAGTGCCTTTGGGACATGCTGAGGAGTAGCCTCTCAAGAGTCCCTCAATTGTGCCCCTGCTGCCCGCCTGTTTGTGGGAGGTTCAAGGAAACAAGAAACGAGAGATTGTAAAGGTCCTTCCAGCCATAGGTGCGAGGACCTCTTACCTTAACCACAGGTCTTCTAGAATCTGAGACTGGGCCATGTGAGCTTCCTGCTGAGTTCGTTTTTCGCTGTCCCAGTTTCCAGCACGATGGGCCTTCCCCTGCGCTGGGTTTCTTTGCCTTCTGCTTCTAGCGCGGGAGCTTCACTGAGTTGGGCTCCTGCTGCGCTTGGCCTCTTCCGCGCGGAGGTTGTTTCAGCCAGGTTAAATCCAAGTCATGGCACCATAGATGTCACGGGAGTGTATGTTCCTTGTTTCTTTGTCTCATCACAACAAAGATTTGGAGCAACGGACATTAAAGCCCTCGGCGCATCACAGCTCTTGGGTCTTGGACAAACAGTGCTACAGCTCTTAGGCAAATCAGTGTTACAGCTCCATTTTATTTAGAAGATAGCAGGAGAATCCAAGACTCAAAGAGAAGAGAGTGGAGGAGTGTGTGGGGAGGGAGAGAGAGAGTGAGAGACAGAGAGAGACAGTCCGTGAGAAAACGCTTTGGCTCCTCCTCTTATATGTTTTTTTCCTCCACCTGGGCCTGCCCTATGCAAATTGGGCTTAGCCAGGAGTGCTGTTTGTTCTGTCTGAAGTCTTCACTCTGGTCCTCGGACCTTCCTTTGCCCTTCCTTGTCTTTTAGCCACCGCCATTTTGGATTCCTTTTCCCTATTCTACCTACCTAACACAATGAACACCCAGGTCTGATCTCCTTTAGGATGGACTGGTTGGATCTCCTTGCAGTCCAAAGGACTCTCAAGAGTCTTCTCTAACACCACAGTTCAAAAGCATCAATTCTTCAGCACTCAGCTTTCTTCACAGTCCAACTCTCACATCCATACATGACCACTGGAAAAACCATAGCCTTGACTACATGGACCTTTGTTGGCAAGGTAATATCTCTGCTTTTCAATGTGCTATCTAGGTTGGTCATAACTTTCCCTCCAAGGAGTAAGCATCTTAATTTCAGGGCTACAATGACCATCTGCAGTGATTTTGGAGCCCCCAAAAATAAAGTCTGACACTGTTTTCACTGTTTCCCCATCTATTTCCCATGAAGTGATGGGACCGGATGCCATGATCTTAGTTTTCTGAATGTTGAGCATTAAGCCAACTTTTCACTCTCCTCTTTCACTTTCATCAAGAGGCTTTTTAGTTCCTCTTCACTTTCTGCCATAAGGGTGGTGTCATCTGCATATCTGAGATTATTGATATTTCTCCCAGAAATCTTGATTCCAGCTGGTGCTTCTTCCAGCCCAGCGTTTCTCATGATGTACTCTGCATAGAAGTTAAATAATCAGGGTGACAATATACAGACTTGACATACTCCTTTTCCTATTTGAATCCAGTCTGTTGTTCCATGTCCAGTTCTAACTGTTGCTTCCTGACCTGCACATAGGTTTCTCAAGAGGCAGGTCAGGTGGTCTGGTATTCTCATCTCTTTCAGAATTTTCCACAGTTTATTGTGATTCACACAGTCAAAGGCGTTGGCATAGTCAATAAAGCAGAAATAGATATTTTTCTGGGACTCTCTTGCTTTTTCAATGATCCAGTGGATGTTGGCAATTTGATCTCTGTTTCCTCTGCCTTTTCTAAAACCAGCTTGAACATCTGGAAGTTCACAGTTCACGCTCACGGAGGTCAGGGGCCAAAAAAGCTAATTTTCCTCCCTGTCACAGGTGTAGGGGATATGGTTCTGGTGAAATGCTGTGATGTGTGCCTTTGCTGTGTGTTAAGTGCCCCACACCCTAGTTTAAAAGTGAGATAAGAAACTAAGAAACACCTCAGACCCTCCTGCCTTTTCCATACCCCCGGTTCTCCCCTTGTCCTCCTGAGTGAAGTCACTCAACTATCAAGGGATAACATTTTACACAAAGGAAAAGATGGCTTAAGAAAGATTTCAGCTCTGAGATAGAACTCTGGGAAGCCTTGCATGAATATGAGAGGAAATCCAAGGGCAAGTACAAGGGCAGAGGGAATGGAAGGGTGGAGGTGCTGGGGGCAGGGCCAGGGGAGGACTGGCTGTGGGACCAGGGGACACTCATTCATCTCACCTCCTCCCCACCTCTCAATCATGGGCTCACTCAACAGTCAGGGTGCTGGGGATGGAGACACGACAAGCCTTCTACCCTCAGCCCTGCTCTTCTGGGGAAAGGGAGTGAAGAGTTCTCAATGGTTGAAGGATAGGACTCAGGGATAAGCAGTCCTTCCTTCCCTTGGAGTGGATGAGAGATTTGGACACTGTAAAATGTGTGACGTCCCTATTTAAGCAGCTTGTTTTGGGGTGCAGAGTAGCAGCCATTTATACAAAGAGACACAACACGTGTTTCCCTCAAGTTGAGTTTCCATTCACAGCCTTGACCACAGAGCCTCAGCATATCAGAGAACCAGCCAGAGGCAGCCCTCAGGGAATATCTCCATGGCACATTCATCCTAGGAGCCTCTTTCACACACACAGGACAAGCTTTGTGCGAATCACAGCAGCTGGCTCTTGGCCATGCTCTTCCTCAACTTCCCTGTTCTTTTCTCCCTTCTCTCTCCAACTGTCTTCTATTTAAATCATGCAGGTGTCCTAACCCTCGCCTTAAACACTTGAAATTTATTAGCCACCAAGTCCTAAGTCCAAGGGGAAAAGAAAAGCAAGTGGACACATTTGAGACTTGGAAATTGTTCACCTACCACCTGGGTGCTTTCAAAGTCAGCCACCACATACTGAGCCCACCTGTTCCCAGGCTCCCAGACAGGTGCTGGGGTCCCTGGAGGAGACACAGCTGCCGCTCTTCCAGCCTGAAGGAGGAAGGAGAGGACAAAGAAGCCAACACAGGAGGGGAGGGGGCTCATCTCAGGGAGAAAGTGTCCTGCTGGGTGGAGCCATGTCTCACTTGTGACCTGAGAGGAGAGTAAAAGTCTGTCAATAAAATATGTGTGCAGGGAGAAGGTTTCCTTGGCAGAAAAATATGGGTCCAAAGGTCCAGAGCAAAAGAGAGGTTAGTGGATGTGAGAAACTAAAACAGTTAAGACACATTGGAGCTCAGGCTAGAGTGAGAGAAAGTCTGGAGATGAAGCAGGAGAGCAGGCAGGACTCAGGTGGTGGAGGAGTCATCCCACTTCCTCCTGTGGACACAGTCTTCTGTCCTAAAGGAGTCCTTCCCCAACTTCTTACATGCCCCATTAGGGTTTTTCACGGAGTCATTAAAATCCAACCTTCCTCAGCACCTACCAGGGCAGGCCTGTACTAGATCTGGAGGAAAATAGTGATAACACTCAGTCCTCCTAGTAAGGGGGCCATGTAATTATGTTCTTTTTGAAACACCAACTATCAAACACAATGAATCTATCAAAGACATAGGAGAAAAAAATTAAAGACTAAAAAAAAAAAAAATTTAAGAACCCCACATAATCAACTCCTTTCAGTTCAGTCAATCAGTCATATCTGACTCTTTGCACCCCCATGGACTGCAACATGCCAGGTTTCCCTGTCCATCACCAACTCCTGGAATTTACTCAAACTCATGCCCATTGAGTCAGTGATGCCACCCAACCATCTCATCCTCTGCTGTCCCCTTCTCCTCCTACCTTTAATCTTCCCCAGCATCAGGGCCTTTTCTAATGAGTCAGTTCTTCCCATCAGGTGGCCAAAGTCTGGAGCTTCAGCATCCAATGAATATTTAGGACTGATTTCCTTTAGGGTGGACTGGTTGGATCTCCTTGCAGTCCAAGGGACTCTCAAGAGTTTTTTCCAACACTGCAGTTCAAAAGCATCAATTCTTCGGTGCTCAGCTTTCTTTATGGTCCAGCTCTCACATCTATACATGACTACTGGAAAAAACATAGCTTTGACTAGACAGACCTTTGTTGGCAAAGTAATGTCTATGCTTTAGGTAATGGTAATGCTTTAGGTAAGTAATGTCTCTGCTGTCTAGGTAGGTCATAACTTTCCTTCCAAGGAGCAAGTATCTTTTAATTTCATGGCTGCAGTTACCATCTGCAGTGATTTTGGAGCCCCCCCAAAATAAAGTCTGTCACTGTTTCCATTCTTTATCCATCTATTTGCCATTCAGTGATGGGACTGGATGCCATGATCTTTGTATTTTGAATGTTGAGTTTTAAGACAGCTTTTTCAATCTCCTCATTTAATTTCAAAAGTCTTTTAGTTCCTCTTCACTTTCTGCTAAAAGGGTGGTGTCATCTGCATATTGATATTTCTCCCGGCAATCTTGATTCCAGCTTGTGCTTCTTCCTGCCCAGCATTTAATATGATCTATTCTGCATTTAAGTTAAATAAGCATCGTGACAATATACAGCCTTGATGTACTTTTTCCCAATTTGGTGGCACCATGTCCTGTTCTAACTGTTGCTTCTTGACCTGCATACAAATTTCTCAGGAGGCTGGTCAAGTGGTCTGGTATTCCCATCACTTGAAGGATTTTTCCACAGTTTTTTGTGGTCCACACAGTCAAAGGCTTTGGCATAGTCAATAAAGCAGAAATAGATGTTTTCTGGAAATCTGTTGCTTTTTCTATGATCCAATGGATGTTAGCATTTTGATCTCTGGTTCCTCTGCCTTTTCTAAATCCAGTTTGAACATCTGGCAGTTCTCAGTTCTTGTACTGATGAATCCTCACCTGGAGAGTGTTGACCATTAATTTGCCAGCATGTGAGATGAGTGCAATTGAACAGTAGTTTGAATATTCTTTGGCATTGCCCTTCTTTGGGATTGGAATGAAAATTCACCTTTTCCAGTCCTGTGGCCACTGCTGAGTTTTTCAAATTTGCTGGCATATTGAGTACAGCACTTTCACAGCATCATCTTTTAGGATTTGAAATAGTTCAATTGGAATTCCATTACCTCTACTAGCTTTGTTCATAGGGATGCTTCCTAAGGTCCACCTGACTTCACATTTTGGGATGTCTGGCTCTAGGTGAGTGATCACACCATCATGGTTATCCAGGTCATTAAGATTTTTTTTTTGCATAGTTCGGTGTTTTCTTGCCGCTTTTTCTTAATATCTTCTGCTTCTGTTAAGTACATTCTGTTTGTGTCCTTTATTGTGTCCATCTTTGCATGAAATGTTCCCTTGGTATTTTAATTTTCTTGAAGAGATCTCTAGTCTTGCCCATTCTATTGTTTTCCTCTATTTTTTTGCATTGATCACTTAAGAAGGCTTTCTTATCTCTCCTTGCTGTTCTTTGAAATTCTGCATTCAGATGGGTATATCCTTCCTTTCTTCCTTTGCCTTTAGCTTCTCTTCTTTCCTCAGCTAAATGTAAGGCCTCCTCAGACAACCATTTTGTCTTTTTACATTTCTTCTTCTTGGGGATGGTTTTGATCACAGCCTTCTGTATGATGTTACAATCCTCCATCCATAGTTCTTCAGACACTCTATTTATTGGATCTAATCCTTTGAATCGATTTGTTACTTCTACTCATAAGGGATTTGATTAGGTCATATCTGAATGGTCTAGTGGTTTTCCCTACTTTTTTCAATTTAAGTCTGAATTTTGCAATAAGGAATTCATGATCTGAACCACGGTCAGCTCCCGGTCTTGTTTTTGCTGACTGTATAGACTTCTCCATCTTTGGCTGAAAAGAATATAATCAATATGATTTTGGGGTTGACCATCTGGTGATGTCCATGTATAGAGTCATCTCCTGTGTTTTGGGAATTGGGTGTTTGCTATGACCAGTGTGTTCTCTTGGCAAAACTGTGTTAGCCTTTGCTGTGCTTTGTTTTGTACTCCAAGACCAAGTTTGCCTGTTACTCCAGGTATCTCTTGACTTCCTACTTTTGCATTCCACTCCTCTATGATGAAAAGGGCATCTTCTTTTGGTATTAGTCCTAGAAGGTCTTGTAGGTTTTCATAGAACCATTCAACTTTAGCTTCTTTGGCATTAGTGGTTGGGGCATAGACTTGGATTAGTGTGATATTGAATGGTTTGCCTTGGAAACAAACAGAGATCATTCTGTTGTTTTTGAAATTGCGCCCAAGTCCTGCACTTCAGACTCTTTTGTTGACTATGAGGGCTACTCCATTTCTTCTAAGGGATTCTTGCCCACAGTAATAGAAGAAATGGTCATCTGAATTAAATTCAGTTATTCCAGTCTATTATAGCTCACTGATTCCTAAAACGTTGATGTTCACTCTTGCCATCTCCTGTTTGATCACTTCCAATTTACCTTGATTCATCGACCTAACATTCCAAGATCCTATGTAATATTGTTCTTTACAGCATCAGACTTTACTTCCACCATCAATCACATCCACAATGGGGCACTGTTTTCTCTTTGGCTCTGTCTCTTCCTTCTTTCTGGAGTTATTTCTCCATTCTTCATATTGAGCAACTACCAGCCTGGGGAGTTTGTCTTTCAGTGTCATATCTTTTTGCCTTTTCATACTGTTCATGGGGTTCTCAAGGCAAGAATACTGAAGTGGTTTACCATTCCCTTCTCCAGTAGACCACGTTTTGTCAGAAATATGAATGAAAGCAGCTGCCATTTGGGAAGAAAGATCTTTTACCTCCAACAGAGGTTCTCAGTTGGCAACAGGGTGGAATCACCTGTGGAGTTTTATTAATAAAAAGGGTTGACTCCTGCCTCCCCTCCCCCGAGATTCTGATTTAACTGAGATGACTACTCAGCACTGGGATTTTATAGAGTTCCTCTGGTGATTCGAATTTGCAGCCAAGTTTACAAACCACCAGCCTTTGTCATATTGAGGATGTAACTGACTATACAGGGATCAGGTGATTCTGCAGGAGCAGGAGTGTACATTTCTGTGTGTGGAGGGTGGGGTGAATGAGGGTGAAGCAAAGCTAGAGGCCCTACCCCTCTTGCCTGCTGTGAGGCCTTCCTGGTTCCTCATTCCATGACCTTTCCATGCACCTCACCTGGACTCGTGGATTCTGCTGCCCCTGGTGGTGATTTTCAATATGGTACAGTTGTCCCTGGAGAAGGAAATGGCAATCCACTCCAGTGTTCTTGCCTGGAGAATCCCAGGGATGGGGGAGCCTGGTGGGCTGCCCTCTATGGGGTCACACAGAGTCGGACACGACTGAAGTGACTGAAGTGACTTAGCACAGTTGTCCCTGGAGGTTTCATACAAGCTCCTCCTCAGTTCATCACAAATCTGTGAGCAGGATTCCCTCACATCCCAAAGATGTGGTTTGCTGGGAGGGAAATTCTGGGAACCGTACACAAGGAGCAGCTTGGCAGTAACTTCAGGAGTTGCTCCTGCACAGGAAAGCTCAGGGTGCTCTAGGTCACTGGCCAAGCACGGGTCTGGCACATGCCTGTGACTGGAGCCTTCCTGTGCCTGTGGTCTGAGGAAATTGGTCTTATCAGCCAGTGACAAGTGCCTGTGGTATCAAGCATCAGGAAGTGCAGAGGTGTAACTTGATAAGCTTCACAGTAAACGACAACAGTCCTGCTGTATATTCTGCCCGCCTGTTAGCAAAGATATGTTTTTACTTATTACCATGTTTACCTGTAACACAAGCCTAGATGGTGTTAGGATCCCCATCTCACAGACATGGAAACAAGCCTACAGAGCTTAAGGAAATTGCTCAAGGTCATACGACTCCTAACTAACAGATGCAGCCTCTGAGCCCAGGCAGGTGGGACCACACAGTCTGTCCCTGCTCCTCCCATGTCCTGGAAGGACCTGGAGTTCTCTCCTGTCCAAAGATCTGCCCAGCCCTTCAACCCAACTCCCTGGGTGGGTTCAGGTGATCCCTCCATGTGCCCACAGCCCCTTTGCTCCTATTGCCCCTGACTCCAGTCCTTCCTTCTGCAGGGCAGCCCCGAGAGCCCCACAGTCGGCAGGAGGACACCCTTGCCCCGTTCTGGCAGCTTCTCCCGGCAACCAACTCCCCGGGGTGGGGTCAGCCCAGGTTGTGAGGGCTCATGAGAGAAGGAAGAAGAGAGTGAGCTCGTGGTCAGCACCTTCCTGTGACCTGGGACCTCCCTCTCTCTCTCTCTCACTTCCGGCCACTTATGGCAGCTTCCCTCTATGTTCCTCTCCCGCCGCCCCCCACCCCCGCCCCGCCCCCCAATTGCAAGTACTTCTATAGCTCTGCTGTGTATCAGAGTCACCAGGGGAGAGGTCAGAATGCAGAGTCCTAGGCTCCATTCCCAAAGATCTGATCCAGGAGGTCACACAGTGGGACCTGGGAATTTGAATTTTTTTCAAGCATCCCAGTGGATTGGGGGATTGGGATGCAGGGGATCCTGTGAACACTCTGAAAAACATTTAATAGACCTGCCACTCACATCTGTGGGCCCTGGGTCAAGGGTACAAATGAAGGCCATAGTATATTTTTAAATATTTAGAAGTTATAAATCAATCAAACAAAACTGTCAAGTACACCTTCCTAGCTACTAATACCTGGCAGACTGGGGTTTTGGACACTGAGCTCCAAGCCAGAAGGTAGGACAGCAGAGGGCGGGGCTGACCCAGCCCCAGCCCTCCCCCTGCTCTTCCCACCTCTGGTTCTGACCCTCTCTGTGCCCTGAGGAATCTACTGCTCCAGCAAGAGCACTCCTATCCTTCAAGTTCAAGCTCAAGCCACACTCTTCCCACCCATGAACAGCTGTATGTTGACCACCTGTCGGGCTAGAACATGGGCCCCAGGAGGGAGGCTGGCACTGGGGATGGGAACAGGGATTCTGGGGTCCAGGTGCTCAGAGCACGGCTTGGAGGGGGCGGGGCTCCAGGTGGCCACACCCCCTTGGTCCTCTCTGGCTGCACCTGGGGAGGGTGCAACCACAGGATGACTGAGCAGGGCCTCGAAACCAGCGCTTCTCAAAGTGTATTGTGAGCAGGACTCACCTGGGTTCTGGAGATTCTGAGTCAGTAGGTCTGGGATAGAGACAAGATTCCGTGTCCTAACTGCCTCCTAAAATGGTCGATGCTGCTGGTCCACAGGCCACACTTAGGACAGCAGAGCTCTAGGGCAGGGTGGGCAGAATTTTTCTGTAAAGGACCAGGAAGTAAATTTCCAGAGTTTGTAGGTCTTATGGTTTCTGCTCAGAAAAACATCTACTTCTACTTCATCTACTACGCTAAAGCCTTTGACTCTGCAGATCACAACAAACCAAAAAACTTAAAGACCACCTTACCTGTCTCCTGAGAAACCTGTAATCAGGTTAAGAAGGGACAGTTACAACCGGGCATAGAACAACAACATGGGTCAAAATTGGGAAAGTAGTATGTCCTGTATATTGTCACCCTGCTTATTTAACTTATATGAAAAAGAATGTATGTATTATAACTGAGTCATTGCTATACAGCAGAAATGAAGAAAACATTGTAAATCAATGATACTTAAATAAATTTTTAAAGAAACAAGAAAAAAAAGTCAAGGCTGTCATTAGGTTTACTATTAATACTATTAACTCTGGTTACTTGCTTAGCCAGGTGTTTGCCAGATTTTTCCACTTTGAAAATCCAATTCTTCCCTAAAGAATTAATCTGAGAAGATACTTTGAGTCCATGAAAATGCTGTGTCTCCCCCAACCCATGAACATTCACCGTATATTCAGACAATGATGAATTTTGTCTGAATTATTTATGAAAAGGATGGCTGCTATATGGTACTTTTCTGTCAATCTGTCTACATTTGTGAGTTGACCTTCTACTGCAAAAAAAAAAAAAAGGGGGGGGGGGCTTTCCCTTCCTACTATTTTATGTCTTATAGGAATCAGTATAAACTCATGGATTAAAAAAAAATTTAGTGTTGTAAAATGTAGGGTTTAAAAGTCCTCAGTCTTCTGTTTATCATTATTTACTTATGGCATTTCTAATGTGATAAGAACTCCATCTCAGAGACTCATTTTTTGTCTAGATAATCTGAAAAATTTAACTTAAAAATGCTTTTCCTGTAATGTCCTCAAGAATTAAATATGATAAGCTTTGGGATCAAACACTGGTTTGGAATACCCAAAGCTTCCACCTATTGGGATGGATACTTGTGAGCATGTTTGCTGAGTGAAAGAGTGAATTTTAGTCAGGACTGTCCAATGTAAACTTCTTGTAGAACACTCCTAGTGTATCTAAGTCTTAACCTTGGTTCTTATTAAAAAATCACACAATCCCAGTTTGATTCCTAAGGCAAGTCAGATAGGCCTGGAGTACAGATGGAGGTCTCACAGGGCTGGGTCATGCAATGCATTCTAATAATGTTATTTTTTAGGTCTAAATTCAAATAAATATATATTTCTCACAGTTTTCAACACACATTGCTGTTTTAGTTTTTGGAAAAAAGAAACGCTTTTCTTAGAACATTAGGTTTAAAAAACAAAAGCTCAGTTAATCCACATTCTTTCTGTTTTTAAAGGAAAACAGCTTACACTTAAAACCTTGTGTTTAAGAAAATTCTGAAGGTTTTAAAGTGGCCTGTTGTGCTTCCAGGGACCTTCTTCAACATTAGGACCATGCTGCTGATTCAATAATAGAATTGATAAAATATATGTACAGTATTGTTTTTAGACTTGAAAAAAAAAAAAAAAAACCTTTAAACTTGAACAGGAATTTAATTATTTCTAACTTTTTAATGCTATTAAAAGCATTGATAATGTATAGTAGGGCCTTTTGAAAGCCTGTGTGCTCTAATTTTAAGATAAATATGATGGTAACAATTAATAAAGAGGATAGGGCTGGAGAGGATAGTACCGACTGACAGATAATCACATATCCAACATTGTTCAAAAGCAGTCTTTCTCACCTGTCTTGGATTAAATATGAGTTTTACTTAACGTTACATTTTCAGCCCATTGCAACCTAATCAATGATCCACTGTGCACGGCTAGTGTGCAGCTCAGCCACGGGCCCCTCCCCCACCGCACAAGTGCAACCCTCACACTGTCCCCGGGGAGTTCAGGATCCCACCCATCCTGAGCGTGGATGTCACAGCAATACAGAGGGTTGTGAGTTTCTAGATTTCTTGAGTTTCCTGTACTTTTTTCTAACCGGGTTACAAACAGGTCAGGGACTGGCACTAGTGCACAGACCACACTGTGAGCATCACTGTCATAATCAATCTTTGCAGCAGCCCTCTGAGAATATAGAAGGCTATCCCCACCTCACCTTTCAGACAAAGACCCTGAAGCACAGTGGGCTTCCCAACCTTAAGAGCCCACACTTACCAGGGAGCAGAACTTGAATCCAAACCCAGTCAGTGCCCAGAGGAGCCAGTATTTGTCCCTGGAAGGCTGACTCCAGAGCTTGTGATCCTCCCTGTGTGCTTGTGTCATTTTAACTACATGTGGAGGAAGAACAGTTTGGTTTAGGCCATCAGATGAGGACCTCCTCAAGTACACCTTCTTCAGTCTACAAACCTCCTTCATCCACACCCATCCTATTCTCCTTTCCTAGTGATAAGTTTCACCAAGGTCAGTGATTCCACCCTTTGTCTTTGGATGCTCTCAGGTCATCATCCCAACCAAAGTAATGGTTCAACAGCAGGAACTGTATTCATTTTCCAGACAAAGAAGCTGAGATTCAGAGGTTGAGATGCTTACCTGAGCATGTAACTAAGACTACGTGGCTGTAGGGTGTCCAGAGCCTATTTTGTCAAGGATGGTGCCATTCTAATGTCCTGGCACCTTGGCTGGTCACTGCTTTCCCACACCCACACTGCGAGTGAGTAGTAGAGAAAGGACAGATCAGTGTGACTGACTCCAAAGCCAGGGCTTTCTGTTATCCCAGGCTACCTGTTAATATCTCACAGTTATAAAGTTGAGAAGGAAGGTTTGCTTTCATCATTTGTTCATTCCACAAACATTTAGTGAGCACCCTCTATGTCCAGATACTCTGCTGGAAGACATAATTAAAAAGTGAACAGGACACAGTTTCAAGTGCCCTAAACTAAGTGAGAAAAAGACTATGTGTGAACACTCACAGTCAGGGCAGGCTACATGCACAACTGAAAGAACAGGCCCCTTGTTTAAAAATAAAGTCTCTCAAGATGGTGACACAGGACACTAACAAAGTATGGCTCAGTTTAACATGAGCAGTGCTCAGGGTAACACACACATCCGAGTTACCTAGGATGGCGACTGATCTTAATGTGACTTCCTAGAAGAGGCGACAACTGGGCTGACCCTGGACAATGAGGATATCTCCCCTACATGGACCTTCTCTATTTTTTAGACCAGATGGTATTCAGGTGAATCACTGAGTCATCATTTTGACTTAAACATCAGTCATCAAGAGTCTCCTCCACAGTACACCCTCATCACCTACCTCTGGAGCTGTGATACTGCCCAGGGGGAACATGGAGATGTGCTGTCCTGACCTCCCTTCAGGGACTCGTTGTCCAACAGCTGTAAGTACTTCCAGTGGGCAACCTTAAACCACCAGCCCTCTGAGGGCAGCCTGCGTGCAATGACCCATCTGGGTGGAGGTATAAATGCCTGGTCATTGGATGTGTCAGGACAACCCTGAGGGGCCATCATCACTCCAGACCCCCATGTGGTCAGCTCAGGTCATCTGGCCACTGATCCAGCTTGATCCTTCCCTCTGCCCTACCCTGTTTCTTCCCTCCTGATTCCACAGTGTTGACCCCAAGGGCACCCCTGATACAGATCCCAGCACTAAACTCCATCTGAGTGTGCATCCCAGAGAACCAGCCTGCAACACGTATCATAAAACATTCCAGTATTTGGGGAGGATTTTTATTGAAAATTATTGATTACACATGTACCAGTTAACATTTTAACATTAAATGTTAACATTTTAAAAACTCCCAATAAAATACAAAATGGTAGAAACAAGGACCTTTAGTGTGAATGTGGTTACCTTTGGTTTAAAATTCACAATCTAATGTTGTCTGACCAAAGGAAATTAAGTTATATATTAACAACAAAAGACAACTATATGTCGAACCATATGAAAGTGCCATTTTATAGCTTATAAAAAGACGGAATGTTAGCAGTTCTACATGGTTCAATCTAAAAGAAAAAATCCATTAGCATTTGAAATTTAGAGAACATTATACTTATGAATAACCCATGGGTAAAATATATAGTTAATGAATTAAATTAGGAATTAGAAAATACATAATACTATGGCTATTG
The DNA here is from genome assembly GCF_029407905.1 of Bubalus kerabau. NCBI lineage: Eukaryota > Metazoa > Chordata > Mammalia > Artiodactyla > Bovidae > Bubalus > Bubalus kerabau. The sequence continues at coordinate 75,207,664 of NC_073635.1, forward strand.
ACAGTGGTGAGTACCAAAACTTGCAGGTTGCAGCTCAAGTGGATCTTAGGGGAAAAGTCAGCTTTATATACTTATTTTAGAAAAATGATGACATTACTAATCTCTTTTCAGTTTAAGAATTTAGAGGAAAAACCTCAACGTTAAGGAAAAGTTGAAGGAAAGAAAGAATGGTATGATGAACTAGGGGCAAAAAGAGCATCAATCAAGCAAAAAGTTGATTCTTTGAAAACAGGAAAAAGTTATGCAAAAGTATTTATAAAAAAGAAGGCTAAAAGAAAATTAAAAAGTGAAAAGAACACAGATGCTGCAGAGGTTAAACATAAAAGATATTGTGAATAAATTTATGTCAATCAAGCTCAAAACTCACAGGAAGCAGATTCCTCCTAGAAAAATGAAACTTATCAAAATGACTGTGCAGAAAGAACACACTGAATAGGAAAAACATAATTACCAAAAGTTACCCAGACAATATGTCTGCACAACACTGTGAATGCGATTAATGCCACTGGATTATGTGACTGAAAATGGTTATATGGTAAATTTTATGTTATATATACTTTACCACAGTTTGTAATATAAAAAAAAATAAAATTCTCTAGAAGACAGTCTAGCACACATCTGTCCTTCATTAGCAAATCCCCTAGAAGGGCTCCTATTTTGAGACAGCATATTTTCTCTTCCTTCTCTTTTAGAACTCAGAATATTGTCCTTCGGTATTTAACCATATATCTATTTTTTTTTGTTGTTGTTACTTAAACTATAGTATATTATATGTTTTTCCTATCAGGTTTCTCAGTAGTATTTTAGTCAGAGGTCTTTTGGTGGAAAAATGGATCCTAGTCATGTTAAAGGAAGTGGTGACACAAAACAGCAACTTCACACAGTCTTCAAGTAAACAGAATCCCTGATATAATTGGAAAATAATATGTAATTCTGGGAACAGTAAAAAAAATCCGTGACAACTTTGTCTCAAATCTTAGAAAATGAGTTTAGCTCTGGAGTCCCTCAGGACACAAAACCTGGGAGACAGCTTTTATTGGTGGCCTGCATCTCTGATTTGGATAAGAAAGTGAGTAATATAACATTTAATTTTTTTTAATTTTATTTTATTTTTAAACTTTACATAATTGTATTAGTTTTGCCAAATATCAAAATAAATCCGCCACAGGTATACATGTGTTCCCCATTCTGAACCCTCCTCCCTCCTCCCTCCCCATACCATGCCTCTGGGTCGTCTCAGTGCACCAGCCCCAAGCATCCAGTATCGTGCATCGAACCTGGACTGGCAACTCGTTTCATACATGATATTTTACATGTTTCAATGCCATTCTCCCAAATCTTTGAGTAATATAACATTTAAATAAGCATAATAAATCCTTTTTCAAGAGCTTGAAATCATTGAGTGAAGTTTGGGAACTAACATCTTGTAATGTGTGAATATTTGTTGCTGGCATAAAAAAAGTAGAATATAGTTTATGCAGTGCAAAATATATTGGAAAAAAGCCTTTGGAATAGACATGAACTCATGGTAGAATCAAAGTGTTGATGCAAAAATTGTGAAGCCCGAGGGCTGTCCACTGGAAATATTCATAACCACAAGGTCATTGTCAGTAATATCTGTCTGTTTCCTTTTGAAGTACACCTGAGGGAGAAAAAGACAAAAACAACATGTTTAAAAGTTTTAAAGTCCTCCTCCTAAGGCAACACATTTCTAGGTTTCCTTCTTCATGTGAACAATCACATCACTATTAGAGGCATGGTTTTTAAAAAATCAGGGCTATATTTATTCTATGGAGGAAACAGCCCCATTAAAACCCTCAGTAGGGCTGCATGTAATGCCAAATAACCTGTAGATCTACTAGATTTCTGGTCATTCTGATTCACAGATATGCCTTATCGCTACAGTAAACTGATAAGCAAAATAATTTTATTCCTTGAAATAAATTAAAAACAGGGTAACAAAGAGGATAGGAAAACTAGCATCTGAACAGAATTCGTCATGTTCACACATAAAGGGAGCACAACAGGTTTGGATGTTAATGCTGCTGCTGCTAAGTCGCTTCAGTCGTGTCCGACTCTGTGCGACCCCAGAGACGCCAGCTCACCAGGTTCCCCCGTCCCTGAGATTCTCCAGGCAAGAACACTGGAGTGGGTTGCCACTTCCTTCTCCAATGCAGGAAAGTGAAAAGTGAAAGGGAAGTCGCTCAGTTGTGTCCAACTCTTCGTGACCCCATGGACTGCAGCCTACCTGGCTCCTCCGTCCATGGGCTTTTCCAGGAAAGAGTGCTGGAGTGGGCTGCCATTGCCTCCTCCGTTGGACTGGCATATACGTATGAAATATCCTGGTGTTTAATTTGTGTGGCAAAGCAGTTATAGGGCCTATAGAAATGTGACCTGTGGATAGTGGGTCCCAAGAATGAAAAGAAAATCAAATGCTTTAACAATGACTCAACCAAGAGACTTCTCTAAAATGTAAAATGATACCCAATAATAAGACAGATCTCTGCCAGACCTTTGAACTCTTGAATTCTACCAAATTCTAGCTGAACTGGGAGAGATACAGGTTTTCTCAATGTATAATCAGAACACAGAGGAAACGAAGTGCTGTCAAGTTCCACAATCATCAGTTTTTAGTAGCTGTGTTGTATCTCGGTTCCTTAACAGATGCACATAACAAGATAAAATAATGTCAGGGCTTGTGAAGTCTTATCTCTGAATGTGTTTGGGCAAAAAAAGGACTTCAAGTGTAACTCTTTATCCTCAAAGAAGAATGTGAAAAGTTTCATTTGAGTCTTTAAAACAGAAAATGTATCGTCTATCAGAGGATGACTCATGTCATAAACTGGGTTACTTAGACATATGATTCCAGATCTCCATTTTAAAACCTGACTTCAGGTCAGGTGGGTGCTGTAAACAAAGTTATCATGAGAGAGAATGAACTTCACACAGGAAACAGAAAAGCAGTAGGACACCCACCTTCATAGTAAGTGCACTTTCTTACTCTCTTGTTGCTAACATATCCTGCTGTGCACATGAAATGCTTTATATATTTAAATGTCACTTAAGGAGAAAAATAAACCCTCCAAGAATGCTTGGGCCCACTGGCTGAAATCTGAGGCTATTTCCATTGTAATGGAAGCACTTAAAAATAAAGCCTTTGGTGGGAGTGGGGGAGGGGTGGTGGTGGTGGTTAATTGCATACCATCACCCTCCTCCATTTTATTAAGCTAGACATATTTGGTGATTATATGCTTATGTACTTTTTTGGTGAAACTAAAAACAGTTAAAGGAACCAAAGAAAATTCATTTCATTTTCTACTCCTTAATACTCTTTCCAAAATCATCTGGTTCCTTTCTCCATAACCTTTCTCAATACAATTTTTTATAAATAAAATATTATTTCTAGCAACATTTAACTAAAAAGGACTTTGCTTCATGGTCTGAAATACCTGAACTGAATACTGCAAAGGATCTTTAGCAGTTGGAGACACCTGATTAGGGTCTCTAAAGTGACCTAGAAGAACTATGAGTATATCTGTTTTATTATTGGGATGCAAGGTTTCTACCTATAGCCTTTTATAAAATGATCCCACTTTTGTACCGTTAAATGCTCTGTATCCTCAAAGCACTTAAGCATCTGCTGTCTCATCTGATCCCTGTGATAAGTGTGAAGAAGCCAGCAGGGCTGTAACCCTGCTCTACACACAGGTGAGGACCTGAGGCTCAGAGACCTTGGGAGACACAAGGTCACGTGGATGCTAAGTGCCTGCTCCATCTATCCAACTGGACCAGGCTCCTAGAGCTAGGATATGAGAATGTTATAACTTCTGTGCTGTATTAGGTGATTTCATGAATAGAAAAAATGACACCTCTGTTACATACTGAAAACAAAGAAACTTCAGAAAATCTCAACCTGATCTGCTTTGTCACAGAACAGAATGGATGACAGGCATTTATTCTTGGAGCTGAACTGTGTCCCCTCTGAAAGGCTGTTGCTGAACACAAAAGATGCCATGATTTTTGGCCTCCAGAGGAGAAAAATTCAATTTGGGGCCAGTGATGAAGCCTGATCACTCAGAGCTTTTGTGTAATAAAGTTTTATTAAAGTATAAAAGAGATAGAGAAAGCTTCTGCTATAGACATCAGAAGGGGGCAGAAAAAGTGGCAACCCACTCCAGTACTTTTGCCTGGCAAATCCCATGGAAGGAGGAGCAGTCCATGGGGTCGCTAGGAGTCAGACATGACTGAGTGACTTCACTTTCACTTTTCCCTTTCATGCATTGGAGAAGGAAATGGCAACCCACTCCAGTGTTCTTGCCTGGAGAATCCCAGGGACGGGGGAGCCTGGTGGGCTGCCATCTCTGGGGTCGCATAGAGTCAGACACGACTGAAGTGACTTAGTAGTAGTAGTAGTTATATAGCTACTAGTAGTAGTAGTGTTAGTTACTCAGTTGTGTCTGACTCTGCAACCACATGAACTGTAGCCTGCCAGGCTCTTCTTTCCATGGGATTCTCCAGGCAAGAATCCTGGAGTGGATGATCATTCCCTTCTCCAGAGGATCTTTCTGACCCAGGGATCTAACCCAGGTCTCCTGCATTGCAGGCAGATTCTTTACCGTCTGAGCTACAGGTAAGATCAATATAGTTACTAGCAGTCTGCTAATTAGAGAAAGGAAATGTCTTAAAACTCAGAGAATGGCACCAGGCCCCACACAAACAACTTGCATTTTGAGACAACATTGGCACAAGATGAGTTGTCCCTGGCCATAAAATGATTGACATGAATCTTGAAGAAAGGCACGTTTCTAAGTAAATATAGTCTCATTGACATAGCTAAAGAGAACATTTGAATGAGTCAACATTCTGGTTTCTCAAGTCCATTCTGAGACTTAGGGGGAACTGACTTGAAGACAGAATCTAGGATAAATACATAGTTCATTAACATAGCTTAGGAAAAACATTTCCATAAGAAAAATGCATTGGTTAGCTCAAGGTTTGAGAAAAGTTCAGGTGGAACCAGGTATCCTATGGCAACACAGAATTTTAAAAGAAATCTCCTTTTAAATTTGTATCATTTTAGTTCAGTCGCTCAGTCCGATCCTACTCTTTGCGTCCCATGGACTGCAGCATGCCAGGCTTCCCTGTCCATCACCAACTCCTAGAGCTTACTCAAACTCATGCCCATTGAGTTGCGGATGCCATCCAATCATTTCATCCTCTGCCATCCCCTTCTCCAGCCTTCAATCATTCCCAGCATCAGGGCCTTTTCAAATGGGTCAGTTCTTCACATCAGGAGACCAAAATATTGGAGTTTCACCTTCAGCATCAGTCCTTCCAATGAATATTCAAGACTGATTTCCTTTAGGATGGACTGGTTGCATCTCCTTGCAGTCCAAGGGACTGGCAAGAGTCTTCTCCAACACCACAGTTCAAAAGCATCAATTCTTCTGTGATCAGCTTTCTTTATTGTCCATCTCTCACATCCATACACGACTACTGGAAAAACCATAGCTTTGACTAGATGGACCTTTGTTGTTAAAGCAATGTCTCTGCTTTTTAATATGCTGTCTAGGTTGGTCAAAGCTTTTCTTTCAAGGAGCAAAGAAAGTGAAAGTGAAGTCGCTCAGTCGCGTCTGACTCTTTGCGACCTGTAGACTCTAGCTCACCAGGCTCCTTCATCCATGGCAAGAATACTGGAGTGGGTTGCCATTTCCTTCTCCAGGGGATCTTCCCAACCCAGGGATCGAACCCAGGTCTCCCACATTCCAGGAAGATGCTTTAACCTCTGAGCCACCAGGGAAGCTCCAAGGAGCAAGTGTCTTTTAATTTCATGGCTGCAGTCACCATCTGCAGTGATTTTGGAGCCCAAAAAAACAAAGCTTGTCATTGGTTCTGTTTCCCCATCTATATGCCATGAAGTGATGAGAGCAGATGCCATGATCTTAGTTTTCTCAATGTTGAGCTTTAAGTCAACTTTTTGGCTCTCCTCTCTCTTCATCAAGAGGCTCTTTAATTCTTCTTCACTTTCTGCCATAAGGGTGGTGTCATCTGCGTATCTGAAGTTATTGATATGTCTCCTGGAAATCTTGATTCCAGCTTGTGCTTCCTCCAGCCCAGCATTTCTCATGATGTACTCTGCATATAAGTTAAATAAGCAGGGTCACAATATACAGCCTTGATGTACTTCTTTCCCAATTTGAAACCAGCCTGTTGTTCCATGTCCAGTTTTTACTGTTGTTTCCTGACCTGAATATAGATTTCTCAGGGAGCTGATCGGGTGGTCCGGTATTCCCATCACTTGAAGGATTTGGCACAGTTTGTTGTGATCCAGAGTCAAAGGCTTTGGCATAGTCTGTAAAACAGAAGTAGATGTTTTCATGGAACTCTCTTGCTTTTTTGATGATTCAGAGGCTGTTGGCAATTTGATCTCTGGTTCCTCTGCCTTTTCTAAATCCAGCTGCTTAAACATCTGGAAATGTATGGTTCACATCCTGTTGAAACCTGGCTTGGAGAATTTTAAGCATTACTTTGCTAGCACGTGAGATGAGTGCAATTGTGCAGTAGTTCAAACATTTTTTGCTATTGCCTTTCTTTGGGACTGGAATGAAAACTGACCTTTTCTAGGCCTGTGGCCACTTCTGAGTTTTCCAAATTTGCTGGTATATTGAGTATAGCACTTTCACAGGATCATCCTTTAGGATTTTAATTAGCTCAACTGGAATTTCATCACCTCCACTAGCTTAGTTCTTAATGATGCTTCCTAAGCCCCACTTGACTTTGCATTCCAGGATACCTGGCTCTAGATAAGTGATCACACCATCGTGATTATCTGGGTCATGAATATCTTTTTTGTATAGTACTCCTGTGTATTTTTGCCACCTCTTCTTAATATCTTCCGCTTCTGTTAGGTCCATACCATTTCTGTCCTTTATCGAGCCCATCTTTGCATGCAATATTCCCTTGGTATTTCTAATTTTCTCGAAGAGATCTCTAGTCTTTCCCATTCTATTGTTTTCCTCTATTTCTTTGCATTGATCACTGAGGAAGGCTTTCTTATCTCTCCTTGGTCTTCTTTGGAACTCTGCGTTCAAATGGGTATACCTTTCCTTTTCTCCTTTGCCTTTAGCTTCTCTTCTTTTCTCAGCTATTTGTAAGGCCTCCTCAGACAACCATTTTATCTTTTTGTATTTCTTTTTTGGCAGATATAAATTGTATAGAGAAGGGGGAAACATATAATACTAGTAGTTTGAGTCTTCCTGCAGCTTATGAGAGAGATAAAAAATGTCTGACACTTGCAACCTATTCCCCCCGTTTGGAGACCCCTGGTCTTCCTTCCTCCAATTTTACATGTTGAAGTCCTAAACCCTCCAGTACCACAGAATGTGACTGTATTTGGAGATAGTGTCTTTAAAGAGGCAATAAAGTTAAAATGAAATAATACAGATGGGTCCTAATCTAACAGATTGGAGTTCTCATATAAAGAGACCAGGACACAGGCTCAAACAAAGGGAAGAGCATGTGAGGACACAGAGGGAAGATGGTGTCTACAAGACAAGGAGAGAGACCTCAGAGGAAAAGAACCCTGCTGACACCTTGACCTCAGACTTCCAACCTCCAGGGCTGTGAGGATATAAGTTTCTGCTGTTTAAGTCACCTACTCTTTGGTCTTTGTTGGCAGCCCTAACAAACTACTGCCCTCTTTAGCTTTATGTATCTAAAAGGGACTTTCTCTACTATTTCAAGGATCATCCAAAAGGGTCAATCAGACAGTGTCAGCTCACCTGAGCTGCAAGTTCAAGAAAATGTGATGTGGAAGTACCTTCTCCCAGATATTGGGTTTTCTTTTCAGATGAATGAATTCTGTTCTATTAGAGTAAGAACCTTGTGACTTAGGCTAGAGCTCCCCATGTTACAGCTCTGAACAATGCACTGATATCTGATGCTTGCACATTCAAAAAACCGATAATCTGATAGTTTATCCTCCTAAGAGGATGCAGAGTATGTAGAAGTAATGTCAAGATGGGATGAGAATTAAGAAATGTATTTCTTTCTGTAGAGGGACCGGAGCCAGTGGCAGGACTGAAACCCACGAGTGAGGTTCTGCCTCCCTGTGAACTTCGGTGACTGGCCCAACCTTGGCTACCACATGACAGGAGAAGTGTTTTCAGGCTTGACACAGAACACAGTACCTAGGATGGCACTTCGACTCTGCCAGCAATTCCCCCTCTGTGCTCCCTGGACCAGCTCTGTCACCTTGGGTGAGCCCTGTACACACTCTCCTCATCCATGACATGGGATAAAAATGGACCATCAGGAGAGTAAGTGAAATCATACATGTGAGAACTGTATAAAACAAATTATAAAGAACTACACAAATGTAACTTACCATTAACATTGTTACAGTAGGTGCAGGATTACCAGACCTGGAATCACAAGATTTATAATTCTATGACCTATGTCTGCTTCAGTATGTATGTTACACTTGATTCAAAATATTTACTAAAAGACCAAATTTATAATTCTGTGTCTGCTGCAGACTAGCTTAACACCAGTTATATACATAGGGCCACCTTCCTTCTAAAGCACCTTAGTTTCCTCATCTGTACAAAGAGAGGGTTGAATCCTATTATCTTATTACCTGGACCAATCTAAAATCCTGTGTTCTATTTCTCATTATTCAATGTCATGATGATATAGTTTTAAAATGAATACTTTGACATACAGGTGGGAACACCTCTTTTTGATGTGAAATGCCTAAGGTCAAAAGAGCAAAGGGTTTGGGAGATTCCTGGCTCTCTAGGTCTCAGGATGGATAGTCTGACTGGGAGACACTCTAGTGGATAAAAGCACTCTGTGAATTTCAGCCATTTAAAAAAAAATACCCTTGTTCAGCTTCTCAAAATTTGCATACAATGTAAGTACTTATGAAAAGTTCAGAACACAGACTTCCTTGTCCCTAAACCTAAGCACAAACTCTAACTCTACCAACTCTTCAGCCAGCTCTAGGACCCAGGAAGTCTCCTACCTGATGAGCAGTGGAAGGTCCTGCTCTGCATTTCTTAATTTCTACAGAGGATTGAGAGGGGACAGTGATGAACTCAGGCCACATTTTAGATAAATCTTTCTTATACAAGTACCTAAGATACTGGGACATGTTTTCTTTAAGACATTGTAAATATTACACAAATACTCTTATTCTATTTACAAGTGAAAATCTGGGAAAGGCAGAAAAGTATGAAAAATGGAAAATATATCCATAAATTAACATCCAGAGATAAATTTTTGATAGGGAAACCACATCCCACCCTGAGCCACACATGTTAAGGTGTAAGAACACCAGACCTTCCTTCCCTCCCTCTATCTTCTCATCAACTCCAATCCCACTCCCACCTGGTTCCAGAAAGAATTACAGATGGCTGCTTGACAATGGCTAAGTCTCTTAAACCAGACCTTGGTTACCACTACACCTCTGCTAGGAAGATACCACGTGACCTGAATGTGACTCACTGAGCCCCTTCCTTACACCACACACAGTGCTTAGTGCTTCACCACCTCATCTCTGAGAAAGTGCTCTGTAACCTTCAGGCACCATTCAGACTACAGTGTGAAGCTACTGTGAATTCTTGATTTGTCCTGATGACATTTCATCTTCTAGAATATAGAGGAAGCATGGGGAGCACAAATGGACCTAATTCTAAACAACAAAGAATTAGGGAGAAAGTGATAATATCAGGTAAGAGTTTTCTTTACTGGTTAGGAAACAGAAGAGACCTACATCTTTCTCTAAAAGAGCTTCTTAGAATCAAAATATTCCGAGATTTTTCCCCTTAAACTCTCAAATTCCTGGATATTCCTTGACAGAACCTGATTCACAAATGTGCTGAGCACCAATCAGAATGAATGTAAAGGGTCTGAAAAATGAGAGTGTTCAGTGCTCCATGAGAATCTCAACTCAGAGTCTGAACATGTGGAAAGTCGAATCCAAAATCTGTCTCAGGCACAGGTGTGTGCACACAGAAGGGTTCACACATCCCGACCCCACCCCAACACTGCTGCAGATTCTCAGCAGACATGCCTTCCACCTGCTACATGTTGTTAAGACTCAGTCATGAAGCTCCCTCTCTGGAGGCTTCTAATTGAAAAGAGCACAGAGTGCTTGTTTCCAGACCCTTGGTGGAAATCCTGTGAATAGTGAACCCTGGAGGCGAATTTTAATTACAGCTTCCCACAGCAGGCTCACCTATTTGCCCTTTTGGTGAGGACAGCAGCCTCCGCCTTGCCCAGTTGTTGCACCATCTTGTAAAATAGGCTGTTTCTATCTCACAGAAAATTACATGGCTGACTATATTCTTTCTGTGTCCCTGAATCCAAAACCTGTTAACAGCAGAAAGAAACCCATTAGCACACAATATTCCCCAGTAACATAACTCAGACAATATTTCAAAAGGGGGGCAGGTCAGGGAGAATTTGGGTGGTAGGACTGATATTTAAATGGTTTGATTATTCTGTTTTATTAGGGAGACAAAGGCCCAGCCTGACCTTTCATCATTATATGGTTATAGCAAAGGAAGAAAATGAAAAGTTTAGAATATGATTACTGGAACTGAACAGTCTGTAGCATCTTATATTCTGCCCAGGGCATTTGGGGTTGCTATCATTAGTTAGTGCTTTTAGCTCTCAGACTCTGACCTTCGAGGGCTATTTATACAGATACACAAAGTTGGGAAATGTCTTGATTCAAGAAAATCAGACTGCGTTTATCTAAAAAGTAGGTTGACATCATACAAACCACATGGCAGTTTCCTGACAACAAATTAATTGTCAAGTTGATTTGACAATCTGAGCAATATTTTGGGGAAAAAAGTAAATGCTTCCAGAATTTCTTTAGGTCCTGGGTTATGTCAGCCCCTACTGGAAGAACTAATGCTGAAGCTGAAACTCCATTACTTTGGTTACCTAATGGGAAGAGCTGACTCACTGCAAGAAACCCTGATGCTGGGAAAGATTGAAGGCAGGAGGGGAAGGGGACGACAGAAGATGAGATGGTTGGATGGCATCACCAATTTAATGGACATGAGTTTGAGCAAATTCCAGTAAGTAGTAAAGGACAGGGAAGTCTGGAATGCTGCAGTCCATGGGGTTGCAAAGAGTCTGAAACTGAGAGACTGAGTGACTGAATAAGAGGGGCAGAATCCCTTGTCCAAGAGGTTAAGATGCTTCTTGACATTGGCTGTAGCTGTAGTTTATTATTATGAGAGTGGAAGGCTGGCAAAAAGAGCTGCTATATAAAGAGCTTTTGCAGAACTGCTCTGCACAGAAGGAATTTCTAGAAATACAGTTTTCTTTTTGGATAAGACTATAAAACCAAATAAGAAATTGAGCTCCAAATTGAAGTGATCACAGCCTGCACAGCACATGGGGTAGCCCAACCTGAACTGCCTAGGATCTGAATCTGTTTTCACAAATTACTTTTATTTGCTTCTTTCTCTTTCTTTCTTAAGCTACCTGCCTTTCACCCCTTTTATTGCTCATTAATAAACCTGCTAATCGGAAATTGAAAGGGAGAGGAAGGGGCTCTTAACTTTGCTTTTCTTTTTTTTTTTAATTTAATTTTATTTTTATTTATTTATTTTTTAATTTAATTTTATTTTTAAACTTTACATAATTGTATTAGTTTTGCCAAATATCAAAATGAATCTGCCACAGGTATACATGTGTTCCCCATCCTGAACCCTCCTCCCTCCTCCCTCCCCATACCATCCCTCTGGGTCGTCCCAGTGTACTAGCCCCATGAGTGACCTTGGTTAATGGTTATGGAGGAGGAAAAAGTACCTGAAATAATTGACCCAAATAATAGAACTACAAAAACAGTTCTGATGTTACTGGCTGCTGCTGCTAAGTCACTTCAGTCATGTCTGACTCTGCAACCCTATAGACCACAGTCCACCAAGCTCCGCCATCCCTGGGATTCTCCATGCAAGAACGTTGGAGTGGGTTGCCATTTCCTTCTCCAATGCATGAAAGTGAAAAGTGAAAGTGAAGTCACTCAGTCGTGTCCAACTCTTCGTGACCCCATGGACTGCAGCCTACCAGGCTCCTCCATCCATGGGATTTTCCAGGCAAGAGTACTGGAGTGGGGTGCCATTGCCTTCTCCAGTTCTGATGTTAAGTGGAATTTAGTTATTCATTTAGGTCATATTTAGAGTAAATGTATCTAAAGAGAATATGTGGTATGGGCTTACCTGGTGGCTCAGTGTAAAAGAATCTGCCTGCCAATGCAGGAGTCACAGGTTTGATCCCTAATCCAGGAAGACCCCACATGCTGTGGAGCAAATAAGTTCATGCACCACAACTACTGAGCCCACATGTCACAACTACTGAAGCCTGAGCGCCTAGAGCCTGTGCTCCCCAACAACAGAAGCCTCTGCAAGAAGTCTGCACATTTGCCACAACTAGAGAAAAGCCCACACAGCAACGAAGACCCAGCACAGCCAAAAGTAAATTAATAAAATTATTTTTTTTAAAAGAAGAGAATATGCTGGAACTCTAGACAAGACACAAGTTATTTTTTCCCCGCGTAGGTATTGCAGATAACTTCATCCTTTGTATTTAATTGGAAACATTTTTTAAGTCTCACAAAGGGCATGTTTCTATTAATCTTTTGTTTATACTGTGAATCATTGTTAAGAGCAGCTTTCTCAAAAGAGTCCAAGAATAATTAAATATCTCATCTACATAATTAATTTTCTATATGCCTATTGAGCATGCCAATTAAGATGCCCTGAATGTGCAATTTTACTTAAGCATAGCATAATAGAACATAACTGCTCCTTCTGAAGTTGAAGAAGAAAAACTGCAGTTTTAAAACACAGGTCTCAAAATATCTATGTTCAATTAATCTATGAAAGACTAGGTAAGAATATATATTGAAGAAAGGACAGTTTCTTTGCTAGGTAGTACTGGGAAAGCTGCATACCTGGAAATGAATGAAATTAGAAAACTCCCTCATACCACACATAAAAATAAACTCAAAATAGTTTAAAGACCTAAGATAAGACTGGGTATTATAAACAAAAAGGAAAACACCGGCAGAAAACTCTTTGACATAAATTGCAGCAATATTTTCTTAGATCAGTCTCCCAAAGCAAAGAAATAAAAGCAAAAATAAACTGGATCTAATTAAACTTAAAAGGCAAGACTTACATTAGGGGATACAAGAGCTAAGATGGGACATATGCTGAAAAATGGCCAGAAACAGAATTTTACCAACTTAGCCTTTACATTTACTGGCTTGATCAAAGATTTTAGATATTTCAGAATAAATAAACATAAAGCAAATCTAAATTGTCTTTGTGTACAGAAAAATAGGTATAGTTTTAGATTTTTAACATCCGTTATAAAAATAACGTTGTATAATTTCCCACTATGTCCCCACCCTTGCTGTAACACAAGTTAAAGTATAAACTAAATCACACATTCAAATTGGTGTGATAATAATCCCTGAACCCCAGGATCTATCCAGGAACCCCAACCTTGAATTACTTATCAAGCTCTAGTAGATTAAGTAAAAACACATTATGTTGGACAAGTGAGTTACATAAACTCAATGAAGATGTGTTTATCAAACCTGTTTATGTGCAGATATTCCTGATAGCTGTCTAGACACAAAAATTAAATGGACCCACTGCAAGATAACTTGATCCATTCATTGGCAAGATGCCATCAGTGAAAAAGAGGAATGCAAGGAGAGGAGGATGAGTGCACAGAGAGGTGGGGGGCAGGAGAGGATGGAGTTAGAGCCTGATAAGAAATGATGACAACAATAGAGATAGAGCCCCACTTATTGACAAGTAGAGCTACAAGGGGAAGGTCTGTGTCGTATCTGTTTCTAGTTGCCAGGTGATGACTCAGGGTCAGCTGTCCAAACTTGCATCGTGGGTCCCTCATTGGTGACATGGGTGCCCGTGATTTTCTCAGTGACAGGGCAACATGGCAAGTATTAACTCAAAATGCTTTCCTAAATCTTGAAATAATAAATTAGTCTCTCACCAGGGGGATGATGAAGGCTGGCTCATGGTCACCTCCACAGTCACTTTCCCCAATCTGCTGCCTTTGCTCATAAGCACTCCCCTTTTAAAGAATCTCTTCTCCCCAGCTGTGCTTTCTACCTCTATATTAGTTATTTTCCTTTGAAAACTGGAATGAAATATTTTTGAGTTTTTGAAGGAGTTTCCACTTCTGGAATATTATAATTGCAGCCATGTAGGCTTCTGAAAGAAATGTTCCATGAAGGTGAAAAATAGAACATAAGTAAAACTCTAGTTAGGTATGAGCTGGTCTGTGCTTCCCATGTGGGGATATTACAACAGTTTCTGTTTTGATTTCTCTGGGAAAAATTCTACTGAGATGAGGTTTGTGTTGAGGAAGAAACATAAAGAACATAACATCATAAGACTGACTATAAACAAAAGAGGTGGAATCTGAGTTTCCTGTCCCTGGTTTTGGTTTTTCATCATTCATTTCTAAAGAATTCTCTAGCTGCAGACAGTGAAAATGTTGACCACAGACAACAATACTGTTAATGCAAGTACAGATTGTCACATGCTTCTTTGTTCATGGGAGAATTCAGGTGATATGAAGACTGCAGTGTGCAGGAATTGGAGGCAACAGCTGTGCTATTGGCTGCAGAGAAAGCAGGTCACAAGCACCCAGCTAATCCTAAAGTCTGTAGGAAGAACCCTCTAATGTAGAGACAGTAGTGAGTCTTAGGAGAAAAAGGATTTCTAATTTTTCTGTCTTGCTCCACTATTTTGAAGCAAATAAGGATGATTAACTTAGTTGCTGTTATGACTTTTATACTTAATCATAACTTAGATGCTGCTATGACATCTTTAAGATACTTAAAATTAAGAGAATTTCTTTGTAAAATAAAATTCTGAAATGGTTTAACGAACCAAAACTGGGTAAATCCCTTCAGAGAGCCAACTCATACACAAAGCTATTAATTGGGTCACAGTTGTTTCCTAACAAGCCTTTTCTCTTGTTCACTTACACTAAGCAAAACCATATCTATCTAATCATTTCAAGATTTTTGAATAAAAGTGACAATTTGAAAAATATACAATCTCTAAAGTGAAAGTGTTAGTTGCTCAGTCATGTCTGACTCTTTGCGACCCCATGGACTGTAGCCTGCTAGGTTCCTCTGTCCATGGAATTCTCCAGGCAAGAATACTGGAGTGGGTAGCCCTTCCCTTCTTCAGGGGATCTTCTGATCCAGAGATCAAAGCTGGGTCTCCTGCATTGCAGACAGATTAACAGTCTGAGCCACCAGGGAAGCCCATATTATGTCAAGCTTTCAGATTAATTATACTCAATCTCTAAGATGAAATTTTAGGCAGCTATTAAAATCATGCTATAGAAAATTAATGACATGGGGGATTTTAAGAATATATTGGTGCTATAAAAATTCTGCTGATGAAATACTCTGTTTTGCATAAGACTAATTATTAAACTATTAATAGTTCTAATTTTATCCAAATAATATTATACCACTATACAACTGTTACTTTCTGGTGATACATATTTTGTAATCTTCCCTTTATGAGATTTTTAAAAAATTTCCTATTTTTAACTTGCACATATTTATTGCCTTTTTGTAACAAAAATATATTTTTATGAGTTAGGCTCTTCATTTTAAAAAACAGAATAAAAGAAAATATCCACCTATTTTTGTGCAGAAGTATTCATCAGTGCAACAATATGTAATTATTACACCTTAACACTTGCAGTGACAGGACTTTATGGTGACAGCGCTGTTGGTTATGCCCTTCATCAGCATCTGTCATTTCTCCAAGCCCCTCCCCGAGGCTGGCAGCCCGCCCTGTGAAGCACCAGACTTTGCAGCAGATTGACTTGTCTTTATGTCCTTAAAGCTTTCACAAAAGACAATCACTTGCTTTCCATAAAGGAACTGGTATAGGCATACCTCAGAGCTATTGCGAGTTCAGTTTCAGAACACCAGAATATAGTGAATGTTGCAGTTAAGTGAGTCACATGAATTTTCTGGTTTTCCAGGGCATATAGAAGTTACGTTTACACTATACTATACCCAAGCATGTGTGCAATAGCATTATGTCTGAAAAAAACAATGTACAGACCTTAACTTAAAAAATAAGGTATTGCTAAAAAATATTAACCATCATCAGAGACTTCAGTAAGTCATAGTAGTAATATCAAAGATCACTGATGTTACAGATCACCAAAGCAATTGCAATAATAGTGAAAATGTCTGATATATTGTGCAAATTACTAAAAGGTGACACAGAGACATGGCATAAGCAAATGCTGATGGAAAAATGGTGCCTATAGACTTGCTCAATGCAGGTTTATGACAAGATCCCAATTTGTAAAAAATGCAGTATCTGGGAAGCCCAATAAAACAAGGTATGTCTATAGTTCTAAAGCAAGAAATAAAAATAAGATTGCCACAAAAATTGAAGGTTTGAGAAAGAACATTATTTGTGATGTTTTTGCTACATTGAAAGCCAACTGGTAATTAGAAGCTCTAGAATAACACACAAGCTTTACACCTGAAGTGAATGGAGCACAGAGGACAATTCCCAATCCTGAAGCTGGGGGATGCCTGTCTCTTGGTGCCCTGAGGTCTAATCCTGTTATTCCTACCAGAGTAGTCAGCAACCACAACCAGCTCAGACTGATATGTAAACACAGGGGCAAGCTTACATCTCCTCATGGGACCTCCCCATGACATCACTGATGATCTCAACCAGGAAACCTTAAACTGAAGGTCTCCCAACACAGAAGTGCGAAGAGCAGCCCCACAGTGAAGGGTAAGATCCTTTTCTGGAAACAAGGTCATTCATCACAAAGATGACAGGCTCCAAACAGAACCCTTGCCTTTCCCTTCTCCCTCCATCTTCCCTACTCACCCAGATGCTCAGGCTCTGCACCCAGAAACCAGCATCAACTTCTCTCTCTGTCCTCAGATCCCATGTTCAATCCATCACGCAGTCCACTTGGCCCCACTTCCTTATCTACCCCAAGTCCCACCATCTCACCATTTATACTGCAGGCACCTTAGACTAAGCCAACAGTCTAGAGAGGGCACATTGTAAGATAGTGAACATTGAATTTGGAGAAGTGAAAGACCATCAGTGTGATTTTAGCTGTAAAGGAAGGAGGGAGAACAGAGTAAGACAAAACTAGAAAGTTGGGGAGGGACAGGCAGTGCACTGCTTCATGCTGCTAAGTCCAACTCTGTGCAACTCCATAGACGACAGCCCACCAGGCTCCCCCATCCCTGGGATTCTCCAGGCAAGAACACTGGAGTGGGTTGCCATTTGAAACTACTCTAAATATTTGTTCATAGACATTGACCAAGAGAGAAGAATTTGAGGTTATAGAAATTTACCAGGAGATATTGGTAAGTAAAAGACACTTGCTCCTTGGAAGAAAAGTTATGACAAACCCAAGCAGTGTATTAAAAAGTAGAGACATTGCTTTGCTGACAAAGGCCCATATAGTCAAAGCTATGATTTTTCCAGAAGTCATGTACAGATATGAGAGTTGGACCATAAAGAAGGCTGGGTGCCAGTCTACGAACTGATGCTTTTGAATTGTGGTACTGGAGAAGACTCTTAAGAGTTCCCTGGACTGCAGGTGATCAAACCAGTCAATCCCAACCTGAATGTTCACTGGAAGGACTGATGCTGCAGCTGAAGCCCCATTACTTTGGCCACCTGATACAAAGAGCCAACTCACTGGAAAAGACCCTGATGATGGGAAAGATTGGGAGAAGGAGGAGAAGGGGATGACAGAAGGTGAGATGGTTGGATGGGATCACCGACTCAATGGACATGAGTTTGAGTGAGCTCTGGGAGATAGTGAAAGACAGGGAAGCCTGGCATGCTGCAGTCCATGGGGTTGCAGAGTTGGACATGACTGAGTGACTGAACAAAAAACCAGTAAATAAGGCATTTAAAAAATGAATATACTTTGATAATATCAAGAAAGCTGACTGATTCAGAGGTTATAGATGTTCACATCTGCAGATCAGGTGCTGAATGATAACTTTTTAGGACTGACCAGGAGACATGTCCTCCAAATTCTGCCTTCTTGTTTCCCTAACCAACCACACATTTCAAGCTGACAGTATTATTAAGAATTTGATAATAAAAAGAATCTGCTACCATGAATGTCATTAAAGATATAATACCAAAAACCAAAAATAAATATTCAGGGTACATTTAGGAATAAAAAATTTAATTGAAGAGACCCTTAACTGAGCTGGAGATCAAGCCATCTTTCTGCTACTATGTCTAAAGCCTGACAAAAGGCTTGAAACAGATACATTTCACAGCATCATTTATTTGTTATAGAAAAATGGTGCATTGGGGGACAGTCTTTGAAATACAGTGTTGAGAGGTAAGACCAATAAAGTGACAGGTAGAAACTAGAAATAAAAGATTACTTTTCCAATTAGCATTCAAGAACACAAAATGAAGGACTAAGGATGCCTGACACAAAACATTTCTAGAAATTAAGAGTCACTGTTGCGCAATCTTGAATGCCACCCCATCTCTCATGAAAGACTGCAGGTAGATTCTGCTTCCTACTGTGATGTCTAGTCCAGGAAACCAGACACACTGCTTGGAGCCTAGAGCATCCTTTTGGTTGAGGATGCCCCACTCCTGTTGTCTGCCTCTCCAGAGCTCGCTCTTGTGCATGCCCAGCTTGGGGAGTGAGGCTACAGGCACTGCCTCAGTGCTGACAGCCTGGTATCTACTTAGTGCCCTACTGATGATCCCATCTGACAATGCATGTGAAGTAGGACAGGAGGTGATATTCTAGAAGCTGCCCAAGAGTCAAAAGAAATGGTACTATTATCGTTAGACATAAGGAACTATGGATATTACTGATCACTCATTAGTGATTATTACCTATTTTGTATGGACCATAAAAATACCTTAAAGCATCTTGCATTCCCTGAGATTATTTGCTGCCAAAGTTCTTCCTTTGAGGAATGCTTTTCTTATGTTATAAAGCCACATTCCATTTCTCATTTATTGAAAGTGAGCAAGAACAGAGGGAAAGGACAAGAAAAGAGATAAAATGAAAAAGAGAAAGAAAAGGAATAGATGGAGGAAGGAAATTACTAAGGAAGAAAGAGCCAACCAAACCTGAAAGGAAAATACTAGACAGGTATCCAGAGACCAAAGCCTGGAACTTGCCATGTGTGCAGAACAAAAATATTGTGTAAGAGACTCGCTGGTTGTTTATTTAGTCTCTCATCCCTGATTTGCCTTTCTTTCCAAACTCTCATTTTCCAGGCAAAAGTACTGGAGTGGGGGTGCTATTGCCTTTTCCGAACTCTCATCTGTGATGCAGAAGTTAGGTCTCTGCAAGTCACTGCAACAGTTCTGAGACTCTTTTGCCAGGTGGCCTTTGTTAGGTTCTACCAGTAGGGGGCACTAGAGGGCTCCTGAAGGTGGGAAACACAGCTAATGTGCTACCTGATTCTGCTACTAGCGGCACCTCGGCCCTGGGACCTGACTCCAGCTCCCAGCTATCAGCACATGGAGAAGCAGCCCCATCCTGCCCCCTCACAAATGTAACCAGCAACCGGGCAGTGACCTCTCCTCAGAGTCGGAGCATCAATCCTTCGGGGCCTCTCTTCGGAGTTTTCAGGTCTGGAGATCTGTTCGAGGATATGGTAACTGCTTTCTAAAATCATTACCCCAGTGTTTCATTTTTCTAGCCCTCTAATCCCTATGTAATACATTTCTTATATGAAATCCTTTCAGTTAAAAAGCACTGTTTTTCTCACTAGGCCTTTTCTTCTCATGGACTCCTGAGAAATTCTACAACTTTAGCCATCAACCTCCTGGCAGTCCAAATTCGAGCCTATTTTTTTGATAAGGGAATCCAAAAATGCTGAAATAACTATGAAACAGTGAAAATGACTATGCTGCTGCTAAGTCACTTCAGTCGTGTCCGACTCTGTGCGACCCCCCATAGACGGCAGCCCGCCAGGCTCCCCCGTCCCTAAGATTATTCAGGCAAGAATACTGGAGTGGGTTGCCATTTCCTTCTCCAATGCAGGAAAGGGAAAAGTGAAAGTGAAGTCGCTCAGTCGTGTCCAACTCTTAGCGACCCCGTGGACTGCAGCCTTCCAGGCTCCTCTGTCCATGGGCTTTTCCAGGCAAGAGTACTGGAGTGGGGTGCTGTTGCCTTCTCCATGTTCTACCCTAAAATAAATACACTAAAATATGGAGCTGTAACTTGGGTTTGGAATATTTTAACAGTTGGCCATCATAAAGAAATGGCAATTCAAATAAACTTTTAATATGAAAATATAAGATTATTGGATATATTTTAATAGTACATTCTAAAAGTATAGTTAAGTACTTGAGTAATTTTCAGGAATGAGAGAAGAAACTAAGAGAAAAATTAATGGAGGTTCCTATCAAATTTTACACGGAAGGATACATTTACAATTGAACATAAATGGAAACAGCTAAAATGGTGAGGGTCTTACCATTATCCATTCACAGTCAATAATGGTGCTCAACCTGTGTGCAATGGTCAGCACAGTGCACCCTGCAAATCTCTCACGAATTTTTTTGTGTATTAACTCATCAGTTCTAGAAACAAAGAAGTTGATTTAGTTCAGTAAAGACAGGAAAAGCAGACTTAAGACTTAAAAATATTCTATGATATTTTTACAATGTTTTCAAAAATCAATACGTTAACATAAAGCCTTGTTCCAAAAAGTCTACTTAGAAATTTACTATTTTTCATAAAATGATAGAAAATTAGTCTTCCCTCAAAATTGCTTGAAACTATCAGGAGCTGGATTTAGGAATTCAGCTCTCTTAGGATGCCTCATAACAACATTAACACCATATAACATGTCTTGATTGTTTCCTTTGTTTTCTGGAATTAATATTATCAACAGATATCCATGAGGCCAAGCGAGCATTTAGAAATACTTTGAAGATTCACTGTTTTCCATTTACCACATTTACAAGTCAGATTCAAGATTTCTGGGGCTCAGCTCCATACCTTGGATCCACATATGATGTGGCTTTGTCAAGAATCAATATCTGATTCTTCCTGAGAAGAGCCCTGGCAAGGCATACCAGTTGTTTCTGACCAACACTCAAGTTCAAACCAGATTCTGCTAATTCAGTATTCATTTTAACAGGAAGACCTTCGATGGATTCTTTAAGTTGTACCTGTGGATACAGAAAGAATGACATTTTTCTATGCAAACTGCTACTGTAGTAGACAAGCCTCTTAGACACTAGAGCTTTGACATCCTCAGGACTTCTTACGTATCTTACATGTACAGCCAGGTGATGGGGAGAGCTCCTTCCAGTGAATGTTCACTGAGAAAGATGGTGGAGTCAACTCAGGACAGAAAGATCTCAGTGTCCCCCATTCCCATCACAGGACATCCACCAGAAACCCCACCTAGGGGTTAGTTAAGGAAGTCTCTCAAAAAGTAAAGCTAACTCCCAATGTGATTTAAAAGAAAAGTTAAAAGGATCTTTATGGTTGAGTCAAGTTTCCCAAAGTACATTTTGCATAGGAGTTGGTACACTAGAGAAAAACTTTCAAAAATTTTACAGAAAATCTGGTTCTCTGAAAATTTAGTCTTATAGGCCCTTTACTATTTTCTAAAGTTTAATATATGCAAGTTTCAAACAATGGCAAACTTCCCGTTATACATTAGTAATCCTGGAGCCCATTCTGATGATGGTTCTTTCCCAAGTTTAATCCTATAAATAGTGGACCAATCAAGTGCATTTTCTTAAGTGTCATAAATCATTGTAGTGAATGAAAACACATGAAAAATAAAACACAACATCTTATTTCCCCCAGCATATGGATATAGGTAGCTGTTGTTCAGTCACTGAGTCATGTCCAACACTTTGCAACTGCATGGACAGCAGCACACCAGAGTTCCTTGCCCTTCACTATTTCTTGGAGTTTGCTCAAACTCATGTCCATTAAGTCAGCGATGCCATCCAACCATCTTGTCCTCTTTTGTACCCTTATTAACCTGTCTTCCATCTTTCCCAGCATTGGGGTCTTTTCCAATGAGTCATCTCTTCACATCAGTTGGCCAGAGTACTGGAGTTTCAGCTTCATCATCAGTCCTTCCAGGGAAAATTCAGGGTTGATTTCCTTTAGGACTGAATTTCTTTATCTGCTTGTGGTCCAAGGAACTCACAACAATCTTCTCCAGAACCACAGTTCAAAAGCATCAGTTCTTCAGTGCTCAGCCTTATTTATGGTCCAACTTTCACACTGGTACAGGACTACTGGGAAAACCATAGGTTTGACTACATGGACTTGTCGGCAAAGTGATATCTCTGCTTTTTAATATTCTGTATAGGTTTGTTAAAACTCCTTTTCCCAGGAGCAATCGTCTTTTAATTTCATGGCTGCAGTCACCATCTGCAGTGATTTTGGAAATAAAGTCTGTCATTGTTTCCACTATTTCCCCATATATTGTAATGAAGTGATGAGATAGGATGCCATGATCTTATTTTCTTGAATGTTGAGCTTTAAGCCAATTTTTTCACATTCTTCTTTCATTTTTATCAAGAAGCTCTTTAGTTCCTCTTCACTTTCTACCACTAGGGTGGTGTCAGGTGCATATCTGACGTCATTGATATTTCTGTCAGCAGTCTTGATGCCAGCTTCATCCAGCCTGGCATTTCGCATGATGTACTCTGCATATATGTCAAATAAGCAAGGTGACAATATATAGCCTTGATGTACTCCTTTCCCAATTTGGAACCAGTCCAAATTGTTGCTTTGGAACCAGTTTTTCCCTGTCCAGTTCTAACTATTGCTTCTTGACTTGCATACAGGTTTTCCAGGAGACAAGAAAGGTCATCTGGTACTCCTATCTCTTTTAAGAATTTTCCACAGTGTGCTGTGATCCACACAGTCAAAGGCTATAGTGTAGTCAATGAAGCAGATATTTTTCTGGAATAATCTTGCTTTTTCGATGATCCAATGGATGTTGGCAATTTGATCTACAGTTTCTCTGGTTTTTCTAAATCCAGTTTGGACATTTGGAATTTCTTTGTTCATATACAGTTGAAGCTTAGCATGAAGGATTTTGAGCATTAACTTGCTAGCATGGGAAATGAGTGCAATTGTGTGGTAATTTGAACATTTTTTGGCACTGCCCTTCTATGGGAATGGAATGCAGACTGACCTTACCAGTCCTGGGGCCACTGGTGAGTCTTCCAAATTTGCTGGCATATTGACTGCAGTACTTGAACAGCATCATCTTTTAGGATTTGAAATCAGTTCAGTTCAGTTCAGTTGCTCTGTCATGTCTGACTCTTTGCAACCCCATGGACCACAGCACAGAAGACCTCCCTGTCCATCACCAACTCCCAGAGTTTACTCAAACTCATGTTCATTGAGTTGGTGAGGCCATCCAACCATCTCATCCTTTGTTGATCCCTTCTCTTCCTTCCTTCTATCTTTCCCAGCATCAGGCTCTTTTCAAATGAGTCAGTTCTTTGCATCAGGTGGCCAAAGCACTGGAGTTTCAGCTTCAACATCAGTCCTTCCAATGAACACCCATGACTGATCTCCTTTAGAATGGACTGGTTGAATCTCCTTGTAGTCCAGAGGACTCCCAGGAGTCTTCTCCAACACCACAGTTCAAAAGCACCGATTCTTCAGTGCTTAGCTTTCTTCACAGTCCAACTCTCACATCCATACATGACCACTGGAAAAACCACAGTCTTGACTAGATAGACCTTTGTTGGCAAAGTAATATCTCTGCTTTTCAATATGCTATCTAGGTTGGTCATAACTTTCCTTCCAAGGAGTAAGCGTCTTTTAATTTCATGGCTGCAATCACCATCTGCAATGATTTTGGACCCCCAAAAATAAAGTCTGACGCTGTTTCCACTGTTTCCTCATCTATTTCCCATGAAGTGATGGGACCAGAGGCCATGGTCTTCGTTTTCTGAATGTTGAGCTTTAAGCCAACTTTTTCACTCTCCTCTTTCACTTTCATCAAGAGGCTTTTGAGTTCCTCTTCACTTTCTGCCATAAGGGTGGTGTCATCTGCATTTCTGAGGTTACTGATATTTCTCCTGACAATCTTGATTCCAGCTGGTGCTTCATCCAGCCCAGCGTTTCTCATGATGTACTCTGCATATAAGTTAAATAAGCAGGGTGACAATATACAGCCTTGACATACTCCTTTTCCAATTTGGAACCAGTCTCTGGTTCGATATCCAGTTCTAACTGTTGCTTCCTGACCTGCATACAGATTTCTCAAGAGGCAGGCCAGGTGGCCTGGTATTTCCATCTCTTTCAGAATTTTCCACAGTTTATTGTGATCCACACAGTCAAAGGCTCTGGCAGAGTCATAAAGTAGAAGTAGATGTTTTTTTGGAACTCTCTTGCTTTTTTGATGATCCAGCAGATGTTGGCCATTTGATCTCTGGTTCCTCTGCCTTTTCTAAAACCAGCTTGAACAACTGGAAGTTTATAGTTCACGTATTGTTGAAGACTTGCTTGGAGAATTATGAGCATTATTTTACTAGTGTAATTGTGCAGAGTTTGAGCATTCTTTGGCATGGCCTTTCTATGAGACTGAAATGAAAACTGACCTTTTCCAGTCCTGTGGCCACTGCTGAGTTTTCCAAATTTGCTGGCATATTCAGTGCAGCACTTTCACAGAATCATCTTTTATGGTTTGAAATAGCTCAACTGGAATTCCATCACCTCCACTAGCTTTGTTCATAGTGATGCTTCCTAAGGCCCTCTTGACTTCACATTCCAGGATGTCTGGATCTAGGTGAGTGATCACACCATGGTGATTATCTTGGTTGTGAAGATCTTTTTTGTACAATTCTTCTGTGTATTATTGCCACCTCTTCTTAACGTCTTTTGCTTCTGTTAGGTCCATACCATTTCTGTCCTTTAGAGCCCATCTTTGCATGAAATGTTCCCTTGGTATCTCTAATTTTCTGGAAGAGATCTCTAGTCTTTCCCATTCTGTTGTTTTCCTCTATTTCTTTGCATTGATCACCGAGGAAGGCTTTCTGATCTCTCCTTGATATTCTTTGGAATTCTGCATTCACATGGGTATATCTTTCCTTTCTCCTTTGCTTTTCACTTCTCTTCTTTTCACAGCTATATATAAGGCCTCCTCAGATAGCCATTTTGCTTTTTTGCATTTCTTTTTCTTGGGGATGATCCCGATCCCTGTCTCTTGTGCAATGTCATGAACCTCTGTCAATAGTTTATCAGGTACTCTATAAGATCTAGTACCTTAAATCTATTTCTCACATCTGCTGTATAATTGTAAGGGATTTGATTTAGGTCATACGTGAATGGTCTATTGTTTTTCCCTACTTTCCTCAATTTAAGTCTGAATTTGACAATAAGGAGTTAATGATCTGAGCCACAGTCAGCTGCCAGTCTTATTTTTTCTGACTGTTTAGAGCTTCTCCATCTTTGGCTGCAAAGTATATAATCAATCTGATTTCACTGTTGACCATCTGGTGATGTCCATGTGTAGAGTCTTCTCTGGGCAGCGGCGTGGTGATGACAGCATCAGGCTGTGATTCATTCCCGGGTGGGAGGCGGGGGTAAAAGAGAAGATTCTATACATGGACATCACTAGATGGCAAACACCAAAATCAGATTGATTATATTCTTTGCATCCAAAGATGGAGAAGCTCTATACAGTCAGCAAAAACAAGACAAGGAGCTGACTGTGGCTAACACCATGAACTCCTTATTGCCAAATTCAGACTTAAACTGAAGAAAATAGGGAAAACCACTAGACCATTCAGGTATGACCTAAATTAAATCCCTTATGATTATACAGTGGAAGTGAGAAATAGATTTAAGGGACTAGATCTGATAGATAGAGTGCCTGATGAACTATGGAATGAGGTTCTTGACATTGTACAGGAGACAGGGATCAAAACCATCCCCATGGAAAAGAAATGCAAAAAAGCAAAATGGCTGTCTGGGGAGGCCTTACAAATAGCTGTGAAAAGAAGAGAAGTGAAAAGCAAAGGATAAAAGGAAAGATATAAACATCTGAAAGCAGAGTTCCAAAGAATAGCAAGAAGAGATAAGAAAGCCTTCTTCAGCGATCAATGCGAAAAAATAGAGGAAAACAACAGAATGGGAAAGACTAGAGATCTATTCAAGAAAATTAGAGATACCAAAGGAACATTTCATGCAAAGATGGGCTCGATAAAGGACAGAAATGGTATGGACCTAACAGAAGCAGAAGATATTAAGAAGAGATGGCAAGAATACACAAAAGTACTGTACAAAAAACATCTTCATGACCCAGATAATCACGATGGTGTGATCACTGACCTAGAGCCAGACATCCTGGAATGTGAAATCAAGTGGGCCTTAGAGAGCATCATTACGAACAAAGCTAATGGAGGTGATAGAATTCCAGTTGAGCTATTTCAAATCCTGAAAGATGATGCTGTGAAAGT
Source organism: Bubalus kerabau (assembly GCF_029407905.1). NCBI lineage: Eukaryota > Metazoa > Chordata > Mammalia > Artiodactyla > Bovidae > Bubalus > Bubalus kerabau. Next base: position 75,234,201 of record NC_073635.1, read on the forward strand.
GCTGCACTCAATATGCCAGCAAATTTGGAAAACGCAGCAGTGACCACAGGACTGGAAAAGGTCAGTTTTCATTCCAATCCCAAAGAAAGGCAATGCCAAAGAATGCTCAAACTATCGCACAATTGCACTCATCTCACACGCTAGTAAAGTAATGCTCAAAATTCTCCAAGCCAGGCTTCAGTAATATGTGAACCGTGAACTTCCTGATGTTCAAGCTGGTTTTAGAAAAGGCAGAGGAAGTAGAGATCAAATTGCCAACATCCGCTGGATCATGGAAAAAGCAAGAGAGTTCCAGAAAAACATCTATTTCTGCTTTATTGACTATGCCAACGCCTTTGACTGTGTGGATCACAATAAACTGTGGAAAATTCTGAAAGAGATGGGAATACCAGACCACCTGACCTGCCTCTTGAGAAACCTAAATGCAGGTCAGGAAGCAACAGTTAGAACTGGACATGGAACAACAGACTGGTTCCAAATAGGAAAAGGAGTATGTCAAGGCTGTATATTGTCACCCTGCTTATTTAACTTATATGCAGAGTACATCATGAGAAATGCTGGACTGGAAGAAACACAAGCTGGAATCAAGATTGCCGAGAGAAATATCAGTAACCTCAGAAATGCAGATGACACCACCCTTATGGCAGAAAGTGAAGAGGAACTCAAAAGCCTCTTGATGAAAGTGAAAGTGGAGAGGGAAAAAGTTGGCTTAAAGCTCAACATTCAGAAAACGAAGATCATGGCATCCGGTCCCATCACTTCATGGGAAATAGATGGGGAAACAGTGGAAACAGTGTCAGACTTTATTGTTTGGGGCTCCAAAATCACTGCAGATGGTGATTGCAGCCATGAAATTAAAAGACGCTTACTCCTTGGAAGGAAAGTTATGACCAACCTAGATAGCATATTCAAAAACAGAGACATTACTTTGCCAACAAGGTCCGTCTAGTCAAGGCTATGGTTTTTCCTGTGGTCATGTATGGATGTGAGAGTTGGACTGTGAAGAAAGCTGATCACCGAAGAATTGATGCTTTTGAACTGCGGTGTTGGAGAAGACTCTTGAGAGTCCCTTGGACTGCAAGGAGATCCAACCAGTCCATTCTGAAGGAGATCAGCCCTGGGATTTCTTTGGAAGGAATAATGCTAAAGCTGAAACTCCAGTACTTTGGCCACCTCATTCGAAGAGTTGACTAATTGGAAAAGACTCTGATGCTGGGAGGGATTGGGGTCAGGAGGAAAAGGGGACGACAGAGGATGAGATGGCTGGATGGCATCACTGACTCAATGGATGTGAGTTTGGGTGAACTCCATGAGGTGTTGTTGGACAAGTAGGCCTGGTGGGCTGCGATTCATGGGGTCGCAAAGAGTCAGACACGACTGAGCGACTGATCTGATCTGAGAGTCTTCTCTTGTGTTGTTGGAAGAGGGTGTTTGCTATGATCAGTGTGTTCTTTTGGCAAAACTTTATTAGCTTTTTCCCTGCTGCATTCTGTACTTCAGGGCCAAATTTGCCTGTTACTCCAGGTGTTTCTTGACTTCCTAGTTTTGCATTCCAGTCCCCTGTAATGAAAAGGACATCTTTTTTGGGTGTTAATTCTAAAAGGTCTTTTAGGTCTTCATAGAACCATTCAGCTTCAGCTTTACTGATCAGGACATAGACTTGGATTATCATGATATTGAATGGTTTGCCTTGGAAACGAACAGAGATCATTCTGTCGTTTTTGAGATTATATCCTACTACTGCATTTCAGTCTCTTTTGTAGGCTATGATGGCTACTCCGTTTCATTGAAGGGATTCTTGCCCACAGTAGTAGATATAATGGTCATCTGAGTTAAATTCATCCATTCCAGTCCATTTTAGTTCGCCAGTTCCTTAAATGTCAATCTTCACTCTTGCCATCTCATGTTTGACCACTTCCAACTTGCCTTGATTCATGGATCTAACATTTCATCTTCCTATGCAATATTACTCTTTACTGCATCAGACCTTGCTTCTGTCACTAGTCACATCCACAGCTGGGTGTTGCTTTTACTTTGGCTCTGTCTCTTCATTCTTTCTGGAGTTATTTCTCCACTGATCTCCAGTAGATTATTGGGCATCTACCAACCTGGGGAGTTCCTCTTTCAGAGTCCTATCTTTTTGCCTTTTCATATTGTTCATGGGGTTCTCAAGGCAAGAATACTGAAGTGGTTTGACATTCCCTTCTCCAGTGAACCACATTTGTAGAACTCTCCACCATGACCCATCCATCTTGGGTGGTCCTAAAGGGCATGGCTCATAGTTTCACTGTTAGACAAGGGTGTGGTCTATGTGATTAGATAGGTTAGTTTTCTGTGATTGTGGTTTTCAGTCTGTCTGCACGGAGAAGGATAAGAGGCTTATGGAAGCTTCCTGATGGGAGAGACTGACAGGGGGAAACTGGGTCTTGTTCTGAAGGGCAGGGCCATGCTCAATAAATCTTTAATCCATTTTTCTGTTGATGAGTGGAGATGTGTTCACCCATTTGAAATAGATCAGTTGGAATTCCATCACCTCCACTAGCTTTCTTCATCATGATGCTTCCTAAGGCCCACTTGACTTCACAGTCCAGGACGTCTGTCTCTAAGTGAGTGATCACACTATTGTTGCTATTTGGGTCATTAAGACCTTTTATAAATATAGTTCTTCCATGTATCCTTGCCACCTCTTCTTAATATCTTCTGCTTCTGTTATATCCATACCATTTCTGTCTTTTATTGTGCCCATCCTTGCAGGAAATGTTCCCTTATTATTGCTAATTTTCTTGATGAGATCTCTAGTCTTTCCTTTTCTATTGCTTTCCTCTATTTCTTCGCATTGATCACTTAGGAAGGCTTTCTTATCTCTCTGTGCTAGTCTTTGGAACTCTGCATTGAGATGCATATATCTTTCCTTTACTCCTTTGCCTTTTGCTTCTCTTCTTTTCTCAGCTATTTGTAAGGCCTTCTCAGACAACCATTTTGCCTTGTTGCATTTCTTTTTCTTGTGGATGGTTTTGTTCATCACCTCCTATAGAGTGTTACAAACCTGTGTCCATAGAGCTTCAGGCACTCTGTCTATCAGAACTAATCCCTTGAATCTACTTGTCACTTCCACTGTATAATTTGTAAGGGATTTGTTTTAGGTCATATAGGAATTGCTTGTGGTTTTCCCTACTTTCCTCCATTTAAGCCTGAGTTTTGCACTAAGGACTTCATGATCTGAGCCATAGTCAGCTCCTGGTCTTGTTTTTGCTGACTGTTTAGAGCTTCTCCATCTTTGGCTGCAAAGAATATAATCAATCTCATTTCGGTACTGACTATCTGCTGATGTCCATGTGTAGCATTGTCTTTTGTGTTGTTGGAAGAGGGTGTTTGCTATGACCAGCATATTCTCTTGGAAAAACACTGTTAGCCTTTGCCCTGCTTCATTTTGTACTCCAAGGCCAAACTTGCCTGTTATTCCACGAATCTCTTGACTTCCTACTTTTGTATTTCAGTCCCCTATGATGAAGACATCTTTTGGGGTTTTAGTTCTTCATCGAACTGTTCAACTTCAGCCTTTTTGGCATTAGTGGTTGGAGCATAGACTTGGATTACTGTGAAACTGAATGGTTTCTTCTGGAAATGAGCCAAGATCATTCTGTCATTTTTGAGACTGCACCCAAATACTGCTTTTGGGCTCTTTTGTTGAGTTTTTTTTTTTTTTTTTTTGCAGCCAAACAAAAATAAATTGGAGAAGACTTGAAACCAGGCAGCCTGGGGGTACGTCTTGCCTGGCTGTGCCAACTGGGCAAATTCCTGAACCTACTCTATCTTAGCTTCCTAAACTCTAAGTAAGACTATAATATCATAATTATAAAGGTGTGCACCTCCTAATATTGTGAAGAATGTTAAATGAGTCAGTACATGCAGAATTTTCAACAGATTAATAGATATTGCCCATTGTTAATAATGCTATCAGCTTGCCCCTCTTCATGCTCTGCTTCACTTTTCTCCTTTGCATGTATCAGCACTGAGATTTTGTTACATGTGCATTGGCTTGCTTTTCAACTTCTTTAGGAGAATTTAAGCTCCAAAAGGACAGACATTTTGTCTCTTGATGACTACGACAGCCCCAGAATCTGCAGCATTGCCTGACAAGCTCTCAGTAGATATTTGTTCACTGGATGAAGGTGGGCTTCCCTGGTGGCTCAGTGGTAAAGGATCCTCCTGCCAAGCCGGAGACCTGGGTTTGATCCTTGGTGAGACCCCCTGGCTAAGGAAATTGCAACCACTCCAGTAGTCTTGACTGAGAAATCCCATGGACAGAGGAGCATGGCAGGCTGTAGTTCATGGGGTTGCAGAAGAGTCAGACGTGACAAACAGCAACAACATGAATGAAGGCATAAGTGACTCTAGTTGAGTAACATATCTGTTCCTATAAATTAGAAACTAAATTCATATGGATAAATAATTTGTATATAACACTGTTTTCTTATTAAGTGTGATTGTAAAAAGGATATATTCTTGTAAAATTAACTGGCTCCAAGATATATCACACTTTAAACAAAGGAAAGCACTGAAAAAGTTATAATTTAAGGAAAATAAAACAAATAATTACTATTCAAAACTATACATCTCAGTATAGAATACTCCAGATTATTTTTGAGCTTGGAAAAAGAATATAGCAAAACTTAAAAGTAATACACTGGACTTATAAGGCAGTCTGTCTCCATCACTGCTGTGTGCACTCTGTGTAGGGGGTGCTGATGCCCTCACAGGAGGGGAACACAGAGGTCAGGTTGTTTACAAATCTTGTGGAACTTTCTTACTTTTCAAAAAGAAAATATGATGTGGGCCTGAAGGAGACACTGAAATGCAATCAACATATGGGGAAGAGCTTTTACTAGAGCAGGGCCAGCAGTAAAGGAAGTTCACCTAATACAAGGCCCAGGGAAATGGACATGTGACCTGTCTCCACCACAAGGACTGAACCACGTGGTTCCTGATGCACAGGCTGCTGATGCCCAGGTTTCTGTATCTTGGTTTCCTGTGTGATGAGACACACTTGTGTCCTAACAGAGACACTATCAATGTCAGACATTTAACTGTATGATTTCTTCCCAGTTTTGACAGGACATTTTTGTTATTGTTTAGTTGCTAAGTCATAGACCTTATAGATTGTAGCCCGCCAGATTCCTCTGTACATGGGATTTCCCAGGCAAGAATATTGGGGTGGGTTACCATTTCCTCCTCCAGGGAATCTTCCCAACTCAGGGATCAACCACACTTCTCCTCCATTGCAGGCAGACTATCACTTAGCAACTGGGGAAGCCCCCATACTATACTCTTAATTCCTAATTCCAGTATCTAAGGTGTTTTGTTTTTGCTTTTTAAGAGGAGAAACACATCAATGATTCATTTCCAGAGTTTTATCTACTATGACCTTTTAACCTCTGAGCGATAAAGTGCTTCATCTTTAGGCACTACTCATGTTATATTTTTGGAGCTGCCTTTGCTTTTTAGCACCCCGATAGCACCAATTTATGATGAACTTTTATCAGTTTACAGTAAGTTGGCAAATTTTAATTACATGAAAAATGCATTTTCAGCATATTTAGAAAAATAACCAAAATGAGACAGGCAGCATCCATAGGACTGTCTTCCTTCTAAATGTCCATCTCTGCCAAGGAAGAAGGAGGAAACAAAACTAGAGGACCTTAAAAAAATTTCTAAGACATTTTTCCTTTTAATTGAAGTTCATAAAGAGGAAAACTTAGTGGTTCCCTCCTACTCATTGTCAGGTTAACTCTGTGAGTTTGGGTTCACATATCCAGTTAGGGATCATTTACAAATTAATAACTAGGGTTTCTGGTTCACTTAAAAACTGACTTCACTGATTTAGTGATACCTCTTGATGAGGGTTCTCAAGGCATTCCCTTCTCCTTCCTCAGATATGCAGATGACACCACCCTTATGGCAGAAAGTGAAGAGGAACTCAAAAGCCTCTTGATGAAAATGAAAGAGGAGAGTGAAAAAGTTGGCTTAAAGTTCAACATTCAGAAAATGAAGATCATGGCATCTGGTCCTATTACTTCATGGAAAATAGATGGGGAAACAGTGGAAACAGTGTTAGACTTTATTTTTTTTGGGCTCCAAAATCACTGCAGATGGTGATTGCAGCCATGAAATTAAAAGACGCTTACTCCTTGGGAGGAAAGTTATGACCAACCTAGATAGCATATTCAAAAGCAGAGACATTACTTTGCCAACAAAGGTCTGTCTAGTCATGGCTGTGGTTTTTCCAGTGGTCATGTATGGATGTGAGAGTTGGACTATGAAGAAGGCTGAGCGCCGAAGAATTGATGCTTTTGAACTGTGGTGTTGGAGAAGACTCTTGAGAGTCCCTTGGACTGCAAGGAGATCCAACCAGTCAATTCTAAATGAGATCAGTCCTGGGTGTTCTTTGGAAGGATTGATGCTAAAGCTGAAACTCCAGTACTTTGGCCGCCTCATGCGAAGAGTTGATTCATTGGAAAAGACTGTCATGCTGGGAGGGATTGGGGGCAGGAGGAGAAGGGGACGACAGAGGATGAGATGGCTGGATGGCATCACTGACTCGATGGATGTGAGTTTGAGTAAACTCTGGGAGTTGGTGATGGACAGGGAGGCCTGGCGTGTTGCAATTCATGGGGTCGCAAAGAGTCGGACATGACTGAGCAACTGAACTGAACTGAACTCAACTTGATGAGCGTCAAGGAGGAGAGTGAAAAAAACTGGCTTAAAACTCAACATTAAGAAAACTAACATCATGGCATCCAGTCCCATCATTTCATGACAAATAGAAGGGGAAAATATAGAAGCAGTGACAGATTTCTTCTTCTTGGACTCTAATACCAGTGCAGATGGTAACTGTAGCCTTGAAATTATAAGATGGTTGCTTCTTGGCAGGAAAGCTATGACAAAACTAGACAGTGTGTTAAAAAGCAAAGATATCACTTTGCTGACAAAGGTCCATATAATCAAACCTATGGTCTTTCCACTAGTCATGTACAGATGTGAGACCTGGACAATAAAAGAATGCTGAAGATCAATGCTTTTGAACTGTGGTACTGGAAAACACTATTGAGAGTCACTTGGAAAACAAGGAGATCAAACTAGTCAATCTTAAAGGAAATCAACCCTGAATATTCTCTGGAAAGACTGATGCTGAAGCTGAAGCTCCAATATTTTGGCCATCTGATGCAAACAGTTGACTCATTGGAAAAGACCCTGATGCTGGGAAATATTGAAGGCAGAAGGTGAAGAGGGAGACAGAGGATGAGATGGCTGGATGGCATCATCTATTCAATGGACATGAACTTGGGCAAACTCCTGGAGATGGTGAGGGACAGGGAAGCCTGGCGTGCTGTAGTCCATGGGGTCACAAAGAGTCAGAGGTGACTTAGCAACTGAACAACAATAACTTAGAGTGATAAATCATCCCTTTATCCAGATCCTCGAGGAATTATTTCTTTATCACATTTGTATGTTTTTCAATGAATGATTTGGTAAGTTTTCTTTTAAAATAGTCATAAGGAATCAATTCCTAGAGAAACATAATAGTGGGAGGATTTCTCTAAGTGATATCACCAAAGTTAACAGGGTTAATTCTAGAAGCAACATATGGAAACCACACACTTGACTTTGTGAAATAAACTCACATTTCCTTCTTTTTATAGAAAGTTCCAAATGTAGTTTAAATAGAAGTAGATCTTAGGATTATCTACTACTTCAGCATTTTTATAATTTAGATTGCCTCTCTGTCCATGGAACAATATATTCTAAAATTCTAGAGTAATGCTACCTGAGAATCTGTGAAAAAAGGTCTCAATCTGAGAAACAAATAGAAAAATAATTTACCAGTACTTCTAGTTATTTTTTTAAGATGTGTCCCAATTTCACCATTAAATTTGTCCTATGAATTCAAGAGTAGTGGATCATCCTATCATTCTTTGTGTTTAGTGGTTAAACGCTCTACACACCTCTTCTCTTGTAGAATTTTACTGTAAAAGACTCACAAACTTAAATGAAATCAGAGATACACTGTTTTTCAGGCAGGAGAAGGTGAAGCAATCAACTCAATTTAAGAAAACAAAATCCACATGCTGCTGAAAAGCAGAGTGGGTGTATAAAGACTCAGTCGTGACATCCTTCAGAAACCAGAATTACTGGCTGGAAACAGTCATACCTCCAAATCTCCCTGCTCATAGTCAAGCTTCATCTGTATATTACAGATTGCAGAGCTTCCCTAGAAGGGTGACACTAAATGACAAACACACCAATTCAAACCAAAGTGAACAATCAATCTCTCAGATTTGTGTAACAACAACAACAACAAAAAGATTAAAAAAATATGCCACACTTCTCTAAAATGAAAAGATCCATCAAACATTTAGTAGATATTTAGATAGAGTGTTTTCCCTGTGTTCTCCTCTAAGAGTCTTATAGTATCTGGTCTTACATTTAGGTTTTCAATCCACTTTGAGTTTATTTTTGTATATGGTATCAGGGAGTGTTCTAATTTTATTCTTTTACACATAGCTGTCCAGTTTTCCCAGCACCACTTACTGAAGAGACCGCCTTTTCTCCATTGTATATTCTTGCCTCCTTTGTCATAGATTAGTTGGCCATGGGTTTGTGAGTTCATCTCTGGGCTCTCTAGTCTGCTCCATTGATCTGTATTTACGTTTTTGTGCCAGTGCCATACCAACTTGATTACTAAGCTGTGTATTGAACTGGAGAAAAAGTTCATTTTTTTCATAAAATCTTATGTAACAAACTTTTTTGCCAACTCAATAATATATTCTGAAGTCATGGAACCTAATTTCTCCAGCTTTGTTTTTCTTTCTTAAGACTGCTTTGGCTACTTGGGATCTTTTGTGTTTCCATTAAAACTGTAAAAGTCTTGGCTCTAATTTTATGAAAAATGCCATTGGTAATTTGACAGGGATTGTATTGAATCTGTAAATTCTTTGGGTAGTATAGTCATTTTCACAATATTGTTTCTTCCAGTCCAAGAACATGGTATATCCCTCCATCTGGTTTGCATCATCTTTGATTTCTTTTGTCAGTATCTTGTAGTTTTATGAGTACAGGTCTTTTGTCTCCTTAGGTAGGTTTATCCCTAGGTATTTTATTCTTTTTGTTGCAATGGTAAATGGGATTTTTTCCCTCAACTTCTCTTTCTGATCTTTCATCATTAATGTATAGAAATGCTCATTCTTACTTTTTAAAAGCAAAAGACTATGTATGACAAAACTACAATATTGTAAAGTAATTAGCCTTCAATTAAAACAAATAAATTAAAAAAAAAGAAGTCTAGGGTTTCTGGCATCAGTAGAACTGATTTGTAAAAGGAGTGCAAATACACAAAATAGTCTGTATTAAAATACAAACTGACAGCAACTTAATAGTCAAATTTTCTTTTCATGGGTGAGGAAATTCAAAGAAGTGGGGCAAGGGAAAACATGATGCAAATAACAGAAAATTCTCTAGAAATGAACCTACCCATATAAAAGCTAAGCAGAGGTTCCAGGGTTCTGTTATCTGCATTCATGCTACAGCATTAAAATGACATAATTGTCAATAAATAATCATCATTAATTCCGACTATATAATTTACCTTCATAAACACTTTCCTATGAAACTTCTACATTTTATTAGTATAATCTTGTTTATATTTTTTAGTTAATAAGGAAAAACTACTATTGTCTCCACTTAGGAGCTGTTTCCTAAGACAAGAGGAATAAAATGAATACTGGAGTGTAATGGAGTAATTAATTCACTAGGTCACTAGTAGAATTTGATCCCACAGTTTTAACATCTAATTGAGTACTCTGCTCGGGACAAGATAATGTGTCTATTTGTTCAGGGTTCTAGGAAAATAGCTAAAATGAAAACATGTCACATTATATTGTTGATTTTCATCATCATCAATACACACATTTTTAAGCATGCCCATGTCATCAGTGTTTTCCTATTACCAAAGTCGGTGAAACTGACACACTCCCCTTAATTATCTGCAATGCTCTAAATGTAAACACACATATACAGATGCTAACAAGTTAATTACAGTTACTATTAATAAATTACCTCTTCTAACGCATTCCACAGTTCGTTATCCGTATGCTTATTAAAAGGATCCAGATTTTCCCTCATTGTTCCAGTGAATAAAACAGGTTCCTAAATATGCCAAAGCAGTGAGTGTTATTACCTTAACCTCTTTTTATGTTATTCTAATGTGTACAGATTGTCAAAATTAAAATACAAAAACATCTAAATTCATTAATTATTAATAATAAAGTTGCAAATGTATGTTTACAAAACAGTATCTCTAAAATAATTTTTCATTGTACAAAGTGTGCTACAAAGTATCTTCTGAACTACTGAACACTAACGGAAGACAGTGTTAAACAAGTTTTTTTACATCTTAAGGAAAACACTGAAGACAAAGGAAGATTTGATTTAAAAAAAAAAAAATGCCACCCTGGTAATAAATATCTGTTTAAACACTCACACAAACTGAGGAAATAGTTACATGAGAAACTTAACATCAAGATCTACATAAATTAACTGTCAATCCTGGTGTGACTGGAAAATACCAACAGCATGATTAGTAGAGGTTTGTGCCTCAAAGCAAACCATTAAATATTTACACATTAGCACCGAAGACTAAATTAAGCTATTTTCTCCATTGGTCAGACTGTCTTCTAGGATCTGGAATCTCTCCACATGTGTGAAATGAACATCCCCACATGTGCAAGGGGAACGTCAGCTCCTAGAGTCTGCAGCACCTCTGTCCATGGAGAGATCACCTCTGATTTTGGCATCAGCTGGTCCCACGTTCTCTAACCTGTGTGTCAGGATGGCCTGCCTCAAATTCGTTATTAACTGCAAGGCCAGAAGGACCTGAAATCCACTGTGACCTGTGTCATGATACTTTAATTTAAATAGTTCTTCTTATTCATCTGCTTCAGGAGGAGCCACAAGTAAATTACTCTGGAAATATATGCCTCCTCTTGGCCTCAAGAGAGAATCCTGTACATAAGGTCATGTAGGCCATTTACATTTTCTTCTGGAAGGCTCAGCAAGCCAGGTCATAAGAATATGGGCAGAAGAGAAGAGCACAATTGGCTCCTTTCAGTGAAGCGGGCAGGACAAGGGGAGACACACGTGTGGGAACAAGAGGAGACCTGACTCCTCCACAAGTGCCAGGAAATGCTCGGAATCCCCACATTCAAATCCTGCCTGGCCTTGGGGCTGGACTTTCCTCCTCACTTCACAAAGGCCTGAGAGGAAAGATGAAGAAGACAGACATTTCTTTTCCCTAATCATGAGGAAGAATGATACTCAGAAAGCCTTCCAAACCTTCCTTCAATATGGTCTCAGTTTTAAGTCTGGTGAGAAAGAAATGAATACAGAAAACTCAAGGTGTGCCACCAAAAAAAGAAATACCCCTGAGCAAAATCCACAATTAAAAGGACATTATAAAGGTAAATTTAGTTGCACAGAGTTGATTAAGTGGGCAATATGCTTCCAAAGCACTGAAAATCACTAGTCATACAATATTTCAGAACGAGTACTGAAAGAAACTAAAAAATCGTGAGACCAAATTTAAGGTTTCCCTTAAAACTCGAATTTAGGATCAAAGACTAAACAACCATCTAAGCAATGGTAAGCATTCCTTGTCAGGGGGATAACCATCATTCTTCTTCAGATTTTTATAAAAACTTGTTACTGTTTGTAATTATCAACCTTAAGATTCCCACATGCAGGTGATTTCTCATTCTTCAACTGTCTCCATGAGGTTTACACAAGCGATGTAGCCAGGCGGGGGTGGGGGGCTGGTCCCCAATATTCTTCTTCCTTTCTTTCTCCATCTTCCCTCCATTTTCCAGGTCCTTTCAAGTAAACAGGCTACTCCCTGCATATAATCTCAACTGGTGGTCTTTCTGGGGGACATATTTAACTACTTCAGATTCCGAGCACAAAGAACACACATACTGCAGCTACCTGTTGTGTTTAAGGAAATTATTTAAGAAGAACTTTCATTTTAGATTATTCCTAAAATTTTGAATAGAAGTTGAGGAGTACCTTCTTAAGAACATAGTATTCATTTTTGAATGTCCCCCCCCATGACTGATGGTCTATGTCCCCACTCCCCTGTCTCTGGTCCTACCCAGGTCCTTGTTGCCATCACATCTCCCCCAGTTCTGACCTGTTCATGGGGGGTCAGCAGTGATGGAGATGAGCCTGGGAGGAAGAGAGATCACCATGGAAGCTCCCTGCTGCTTCCAGGATCACAGGGACCAGGGATCCAGGGAAGACAGTGTGGACCTGGCTCAGCTAAGAGGGGCAACTCAAAGAAACAGCACTGGGCTCCCCCTCTGCAGAGTCTGCTCTCAGCTTCCTAAGTTCCCTACATTGGGGTGTTGAGACACAAGCATCACTGCTTCCTACTCATTTGAGGGGAAGACGAATGTAAGCTTTTGCACTTTGAAAAGTAAATTCAGGCAACCAAACTAACAGACTTTCTCCACCTCTGCAGCTAGCAAGATGCTATAAAGATGAAGGGCTCTTGGTTGGGGAGGGATAACATTTTGAGTATCTTCTCCTGACACATATCAGCCCATGACATACAAGTGCATAAACCCATTTCTAAACTGATATTGTCCAAATGAAGGACAGAGCAATAGGAGTAGTATCTTCTGGCTTTGCTCTATACTTACTTATTCTTTCTATGGTTTGGGGAGTCCTTTCAAGTGGGACGGTAGGAAAAATGGGGAAAATATCTGATGAGTACAACACAGTTGAAGAATTGATGCTTTTAAACTGTGGTTGTTGCTGAAGATTCTTGAGAGTTCTTTGGACTGCAAGGAGATCAAACCAGTCAATCCTAAAGGAAATCAACCCTGAATATTCACTGGAAGGACTGATACTGAAGCTGAAGCTTCAATACTTTGGCCATCTGATGTGAAGAGCTGACTCACTGGAAAAGACCCTGATTCTAGGAAAGACTGAAGACAGGAGGAGAAAGGGATGATTGGATGGCATCACTGACTCAATGGACATGAGTTTCAGCAAGCTCTGGGAATTGGTGATGGACAGGGAATCCTGGGGTGCTGCAGTCCATGGGGTCACAAAGAGTCAGACATGACTGAGAAGTGGACAAGTTGGAGACTGGAGAGAGTAGGTCTCTGTCATATGACTAGTACTTTGGATTTTACTGTGCTTAGATGGGAGTCTTTGGAGATAAAACTGAAACTTTTCACTATACAACTGAAACACTGTGAATCAACTATACTTCAATTTTAAAAAAGTAGACACACATAAAATTTGAATCCTGGCTCTGTCCCTTACTTGAAAAGTAGGATAAGCTCCCAGTGACTCAGATTTTAAATCTATCAGATAAGGATAACAACAAATTGTGAGAATTAAGCAGGAAATGGTGGGATAAGAAACTAAAATGTGTTAACGATTCCATAAACATTAGAATTATTATTAATACACATGTAACTTGTCAGGGACAGTAACAAGCACTAGAGGAACAGAAATGAGAGATATAGGCCCTGTTTTCAAAGAGAGAAAGAAAATAGTCAAGCGTGTGGGGAGGGCTGAGAAAAAGGCTGGAGGTCTTGGTGGGGGATTCGAAAGTAAGAGTGTGTATAAGGTGATGGTCATGGAAGAAGCTGGTGGGAGGAAAGACAGAAATCAAAATACAAAAAAATTTTAGTCTGATTTCTTGCTCTTGGTGGAAAATGTTAGATACATTTCTCTGTTGTGCTTTTTCCCAAAATTCCTATTGTGTTTTTTTGTTTGCTTGTTTTTATTTTCTGTTTCTTTGCTTTACTATTCATATTTATGTAACAATTTAGTTTTTAATATTAAACAATAAATATAAAGAAAATCACCAAAGACCATGAACACATAAACAGAAATTAAAGAGAAAAGTCATTTCAGGTGTTACTCTTTTTACTTAAGTAGAAATAATACCCAAAAGGCCAGTGCCCTGATTCTTAAGAATAATAACAGTTCCTGGTGACTGAGCATTCGTAAGAATGAGACATGGGCACAAACATTATCTCACTAAGTTACATTTTCATCACAAATCTGTGGGTCAATGATTTCCAGACCGGGTTTTAGGATGAGGATGTTGAAGCTTGGCAGCCAAGTGACATCAGCAAGGCCCCACAGTCGACGAAGCACAGCAGGAATAAACTGTGGGTCACACTGACACTGGGTCTACACTCTTAACCATTCTAGCCCTGTCTGCCTCCTGAATGGCTTCCTGGGACTCTTTACACATTGCAAGTTCTCTCCAGATTTTCTCTCTTTAATCAATCAACACTGCACCTTGGAGACAAAGGTATATAAAGTGGAATCTACATGGATACAAAGCTTAGCACTATTTTGCAAACATGCTCTCTGGAGTGTGTACCTAGAACATGCTCAAAGGAAGGATGGAAACCAACAGAATAGAACCAAAACATGCTGATGTCAAGGCATGCTTAGTCTTTGCTCAGATGTGCTTCCAAATATTATTGGCAGAGCCAAGAACCATCTAATGTTATTTATTTACAGAATTATTTTATGTACACAAGCATACAACTGTTTCCTTTTAAGAAGCATTAAAAATAATGCAGGGATGTTTCTAAAGCTTTGCATTCAAGGATGTGAAAGGACTTTATAGACATGCACTTTATTTCTACTAACTAATCTCACATGGCCATTTTAGAGATGAGTACCATAAAAACATAAAATTTGGGAATCTAAGCTCATTTATTTTCTACTGTAACCATAAGTCATAAATCTAATAGCCAGAGGAAATCTTTAAATATGGGGACTGAATGTGCTAAAAAGTTCTTCCCATTTTTCCTAAAAGGGATACCTTTGAAAAAAATTTTTTTCAATTGTGATAAAATATACTTAAAATTGGCTATATTAACCACTTTAAGTGCACAGTTCAGTGGTGTTAAATACATGCACATTGTTGTACAGCCATCACCACCATCCAGCCTCAGATCTCCTTTCATCTTGAAGAACTGAAACTCTGTACCCATTAAACAACAACTCCCCTCTCCTGGCCACTCCTGGCACCCACCAGTCTACATATTGTATCCATGAATGTGCTATTCTAGGTAACTCCTATTAGTAGAATCATACAGTATTTGTCCTTTGTAAATGATTTATTTCACTTAGCTTAATTTTTTCAAGGTCATCTGTGCTGTAGCACGTGTCAGAATTTTATTCTTTATTAAGGCTGAGTAATATTCTTCTGTATGTATACGCACCTCATTTTGTTTGTTGATTCATCTGTCAACGGACACTCAGGTGCCTCCACCTTTATGCTGTTGAGAATTAAGCTGCTATAACATGCAGGTTCCGGTATCTCTTCAAGACCTTTGTTCCAATTCTTTTGGGTTTATACTCTTAAGTAGAATTGCTAGGTCATATGATAATTCCATCATTAACTCTTCAGAGCAACCAGCAAGTCGACTTCCATAGTAGCTGCACTATTTCACATTCCTATCAGCAATGAACAAGGATTCTAATTTCTCTGCATCCTTGACAATACTTATCATTTTCTTTTTTTCTCTCTCTTTTCTTTGATAGCAGACATCTTAAAGGGTGTGAGGTGCCATTTCACTAGAGTCTGAAAAGAATATCTTAATTTTCAAATTACTTAGATTAATTCCAGGTATTTTTGAGGTCATGGGCAGGTAGCAACAGCCATACCCAAGTCCACATTCACCTTCCTTTGGGTGCCATGTTGTACATGCTTCCTGATAAACAGGCATTTCAGGACACATTGCACCCACATTCCAGGAAGCACATTTGCCTGGCTCGTTCTGTCTCACCTCCTCTCTGTTTCTCATCTCAAGGGGGCATTTTTCTGAGCTTGCCTTGATGGGCAGATGATTACTAAGTATATAAATAAAAACTCATTTTTTTTTAAAATCAGCAAGTCTGTCAAAGTAGAGGGCAGGATGATAGATGAGGACACAGGATCAAGGTTGCCCCTGGCTATATACCTGGAGGATAGTAATTTCACAGTAAATATCACAGAATTATGTTGAGTGAATGAACCGCAAGGAATGACAGGAGTGTCTACCTTGCATATATAATCCAGTCTCCAAACTCTCCTTGAAAGTTTTACTACTTTACAAAGAAGAAGAAAAGAGAACAGAATGAGAGCCCAGGAAGAGATGGCCAACTCAGCACTCCACCATCACAGCAGGCACATATGGGTCTATGAGAAACACTTTACACTCACTGACCTATTTTGTCTTCACAACAGATTGAGGGGGTGATACCATTATCTGCCTTGTAAGACAGAGAAAATCAAGGTACATAGAGACAGAATTCTGAGTCCCCTGCTCTTCCTTATTATTTTATACTGCCTTCCTAGTGAAAATTATTCATTAATAGCTTAATTGTCAAAGTCTCCCCAAAGCATCTATATATCCCATGATTCTCAAAGCCCCACAATTTCACAGAAAGTTCTCCAAGGAGATAATCACTTTAAAAGATGTCCTTATTTCCCACAGCAAAATTACATCTGTAAGACACTTATTAATAAAATTCACGTTTCCCTATAGGAACCTCTCCAGTGCTAGGCAAATCATTTACCCTTCTGTTCTCAGAATTATGTGATTATTAGTGGAAACACTGTGGAAACTGAGGAAGTCTGAGTCCAGAAATCTATCTCAGTAAGTTATTAAATCACATGCACACAAAACTAACAGATGAACAACAACAACAACAAAAAACAAAACCTGGTATCCGATGAAAGTGTCTGTTGAAAATACCTGCTACTAAATATATACTCTATTGGGAAAAAAAGGATAAACTTATTCACTTATCTTGAAAAGACCAATCAAATTAAAAGCACTTAAACTTTAGACGCCTTATGAAAAGAACATGTGAGAGTGCTCTGCTATGCATACCTGAAGTGCAACTGACATTTTCTTCCTTAAATCGTGCAGTCCAATACGCATTGTCAAGATTCCATCAATGGAAATGCCACCTTCAGGTTCTGACAATCTAAAAACAGCAGCAGTGAGGGAACTTTTTCCAGCTCCTGTTCTTCCCACGATGCCATACTGAAAAGAGACCCAGGGGGATGAAGAATTAACAGGATGCACAAAACCCAGGAGAACCCTGATTGTTGAAGATGAATTTTAAAAGTTCTATTATATGTAAAGAATAGTCTATAAGTTTCTCAAGCAAGGCCCTACTGACATTTTGAACCAATAATTAATTATTGAGGGTTGGGGCCTGTCCTGTATATTGTAGGATGATTAACAGTAGCCATGAATCCACTAGATATCAGATGCAACCCCCAAAATTGTGGCAACCAAAAATGACAAAAATTCACAAATGTCCCTGATTGAGACCACCATCATCCCAAGAATACACAGTATAAACTATAGTGACTTTCATACCTTCTATTCAAATTTCCCTGATTAAATGCTTAATATGCAGAAAATTGTTTTCTATAATTATCACATAGTATCCATTATGTGGTATGTTAAAGGAGGAGACACATATGTGTATGTGGTGTATATACGTATGTGAGTGTATGTTTGTAACTAACATTCATAAATAAAGGAAGAAGATAACAAAAAAATAAATAAATAAATAACCTGACTGCAGTGAAAAACCAGCAGTCTTCTAAGTGGTCCTTATGAAGTCAGCTTTTAAATTAGTTTTATTCCAACTCCCTGGGTAATTTGACCTTGAGAATTACATGGGCAATTTTACAGAGATATCAACAAGTCAAGTCAGAAGTATTATACACAAAGAAGTACTCACTTTCTCAGGGATATGTTACTTAATGAAGAGGAATTATTCTTTGGTAGAAAAATGAAATCATTTCCCAATATTAAATATCTTAATTATATTTTATCTTGAAAGGAAACATCTTCAAATATAAAATTCAGGTCTCAGTCTTGAAAGACAGAGGCCAGTAGAGAAAATGTACATAATGAGAACAACACAAACAATATTTGCTATTTACACGGGACCTTTCATCGGAGTAGTTCAAAAGGCACTTTATCAATACATTAATACTTAAAATTGAACCTTGGAAAAACACATGTCAAGTGTCAGTCTATTTACTAAAACCAAAGCAGAGAGAAATTAAATGCACTAACAGTAAGATTAAAGAATCGATACAATGTAGGTAAAATGCTGGTGGTTGGTGATTTAGTGGGTAAGTTTTGTCCAACTCTTGTGACCATGGACTATAGCCTGCCAGGCTCCTCTGTCCATGGGATTCTTCAGGCAAGAATACTGGAGTGGCTTACCATTTCCTTTTCCTAGGTAAAATGCCAGTGGGTAATAAACCACATTCAAATATATATGCAGAAACTGGCCTTTTTTACCAATGAATTTTTAAGTGAAAGAAAGCATTAGACAATCAGTCGTGTCCAACTCTTTGTGACCCCAAGGACTGTAGACTGCCAGGCTCCTCTGTCCATGGAATTCTCCAGGCAAGAATGCTAGCGTGGGTTGCCATTTCCTACTCCAGGGGATCTTCCTGACCCAGGGATAGAACCCGGCTCTCCTGCCTTGCAGGCAAATTCTCTACCGTCTGAGCCACCAGGGAACCCCAACTGCAAATTTTCTGAAGGAAGCTCTCCAAGAGATGATTTCATCTGTATTGAAAATCTGGAATTGATGAGAGTGTAACATATGCTTGGATCATTTGTAATTCAGTAAAGTTTTAAAACTCATGGCTTTAAAAAAAGAACAACTAAATCTTTCTGAGTAATATAATCAGAATGTTTAGAACTTTTCAGGTTTTCTGATTTGAAAACCTCTGAAGTTTACATCTTAGTCTGTCAAATCAATCATGGCATTTCAAAAAAGAATTTATCTTTATAGAGATTAAACATAAGAAAAGTGGATTCAGCTAGTTTTATTAACTTATAAAGATAATACAAAGACTATAAGACATTTTGTTATTGTTCAGTAGTGTCCAATTCTTTGCGACCCCATGGACTGCAGCATCCCAGGTTTCCCTGTCCTTCACTATCTCCTGGAGTTTGCTCAAACTCATTTCTATTGAATCAGTGATGCCACCCAACCATCTCATCCCCTGTCGTCTCCTTCTCCTCCTGCCTTCCATCTTTCCCAGCATCAAGGTATTTTCCAGTGAGTTGGCTCTTTGTGTCAGGTGGCCAAAGTATTGGAGCTTCAGCATCAGTTCTTCCAATGGATATTCAGGACTGATTTCCTTTAGGACTGACTGGTTTGAACTCCTTGCTGTTCAAGGGACTCTCAAGAGTCTTCTCCAGCACCCCAGTTCAAAAGTATCCATTCTTCAGTGCCCAGCCTTCTTTATGACCCAATACTTACATCCGTACATGACTACTGGAAAAACCATAGCTTTGACTATATGAACCTTTGTCGGCAAAGCAATGTCTCTGCTTTTTAACATGCTGTCTAGGTTTGTCATAGCTTTTCTTCCAAGGAAGAAGCATCTTCTAATTTCATGGCTGCAGTCACCATCCACAGTCACTGTCGGAGCCTAAGAAAATAAAGTCTATCACTGTTTCCTTTGTTTGCCCATCTATTTGACATGAAATTATAGAACCAGAAGCCATGATCTTAGTTTTCTGCATGTTGAGTATTAAGCCAGCTTTTTTTTTACTCTCCCCTTTCACCTTCATCAAGAGGCTCTTTAGTTCCTCTTTGCTCTCTGCCATTTGGGTTGTATTATCTGCTTATCTGAGGTTACTGGTATTTCTCCTAGCAGTCTTGATTCCAGTTTGTGGTTCATCCAGCCCAGCATTTCACATGCTGTACTCTGCATATAAGTTGAATAAGCAGGGTGATGATATACAGCCTTGAGGTACTCCTTTCCCAATTTTGAACCAGTCTATTGCTCCATGTCCAGTTCTAACTGATGCTTTTTGATCTGCATACAGGCTTCTTAGGACATTTTGTACCTTATGTTAAACCCTAATTCATATAATATAGATGGACCATTCTCTGCATACAGGCAAGTTGTAGTGTGTATATATGTGGCTCATGTATTCTGTGTATAGGCAGGCCTCAAAGATATTTTGGATTTGGTTCCAGACCACCATAACACATGAATATCAAAATAAAGCAAGTTATATCAATGTTTTGCTTCTCTGTGCAAATAAAAGTTACATTTATACTATATTGTAGTCTAATGATGTACAATAGCATTATATATAAAAAATGTACATACCTTAATTTCCAATACTTTATTGTTAAAAGAATGCTAACCATCTAAGCATTTATAGGGTAGTAACATTAAAAACCACTGATCACACATGAGGATAATAAATATAATAATAATGAAATGGTTTGAAATATTGCAAGAATTATCAAAATGTGACAGAGACATGGAGTGACCAAATGCTGTAGGAAAAATGGTGTCAATGTACTTGCCTGACACAGTGTTGCCATAAATGTCTTTTTTTTTTTTTAAGCATTATCTGTGAAGCACAGTAAAACAAGTGGGCCTATATTTCAGAGTGTTCTTATACATAAATCAATGCACATCAGGACACAGGTGAGAAATGATCTGTGAGAATGTGTGTATGTTCCCATGTTATCAGCTCCACCAAAACTGATCCATCTGTGCAAATGGAACATCTGTAAAGTTTGGGCAAATGGACTGAGATATGTAGGGGCACCAAGGACTGCTCATGACCACAGGACTGTGAGTTCCAAACTCCAGCGAAGAGAACTAAAAACCAGGGGACTTCCCTGGCAGGTCAGCGGTTAAAATTCTGTGCTTCCACTGCTGGAGGCATGGATTCAATCTCTGGCCAGGGAACTAAGATCCCACATGCTGCATGGCCTCAGATCCCCCCAAAAAGAAAAAGGCAACTCAAAGAAAACCTGACTCTGATTATGCCTAGAGTTCAGTCATCAAAGCTATAGTCTGAATGTCTTTGCTGGGTAACCAAAGGGTTTTACCAATTGCCCGTGGAGAATGTCACCAGTATCAGTAAGCTCACATTCTTCAATCTAAAGACAGTTGGGGGACTTCCCTGGTGGCTCAGTGGTAAATAAACTGTCTGCAAATGCAGGAGATGTGGGTTTAATTCCTAGTCCAGGAGAATCCCACATGCTGTGAAGCAACTAAGCCTGTGTGCCACAACTATTGAGCCTGCGCTCTAGAACCAGGGAACCATGACTATGAGCCTACATACTCAACTGTTGAAGCCCTCACACTCTATAGCCCATGCTCTTAACAAGAGAAGACACCACAGTGAGAAGCCCACATACGGCAACTAGAGAAAAGCCCGAGAAGCAACAGAGACCCAGCCCAGCCAAAAATAAAGAAACAGATACAATTATAAAGACACTTGGAGAAAATCTTCTGTTACTTGCTTGCAGTGGCCCCTTTCTGTTTTTCCAACCAGGTTGCTCTCTGATGATGACACTTGTTTCTGGATCTCTCTTCACGCATCAAACTCAGCATAATCAACACCCAATGCTCCACACAAAACCACCCCTTCATCCGTCTTCCCCACTTTACTCTCATTACATCTTTCCCAGGCTCACAGTGTTTAAAAACAAAATAAACTCTTTCCTTAATCATAATTGGTGCAAAGGAATTTGAAAAGTAAATAAATACTAGCTTGTTGTTGTTGTATTTTTCTCTATGTGTTCTTAAAGATACAAGTTCACATATTTAAAGAAAAGACAGTTAATGTGAACATACTGTTATATGTTTTCATTTTGCATTTCTAAAATATTTAATGGTTGCATAATATTATACTACATGTGATCATTTATTTAACAAATCCTCTATTGCTGGATATTTAGGCAGTGTCAAATAGTGTCAAATAGTTAGCCATTATAAGTAACTCTGTGTTAAATATCCCTGAAGCTAAATCTTTGAAAACAACCTTAATCATTTCCTTCACAAAAAATCTCAGATGTGGAATTGCTTAGAGTCAAGTATAAACCCCTTGGACAGCAAGTATGAATTCCTTGAACAGTAAGGAGATCAAACCAGTCAACCCTAAAGGAAATCAGTCCTGAATATTCATTGGAAGGACTGATTCTGAAGCTCCAATACGTTGGCCACCTGACACAGTCAACTCATTGGAAAAGATCCTGATGCTGGGAATGATTGAAAGCAGGAGAAGGGGATGACAGAGGATGAGATGGCTGGATGGCATCACTGATACAATAAGCATGAACTTGGGCAAGCTCCAGGAAATGATGAGGGACAGAGAGCCTGGTGAGTGTCAGTCCATGGGGTCATGAAGAGTCAGACACGACTAGGTGACTGAACAACAACAAAGTATGAACATTTTCAGAGGAAGCTGTTAAGCTGCTAACCTACCCACCAGAAGTATGATACCATTTTCTACTACCACCCATTCCCCTGCATGCTCACAAATCCAGGTGTTATAGCCTTGTTTTAATCGACATCAATTTGATCACAAAAAGTGGAATCACTTTCCCAGGATGTCTTGCTGGCGGCATAACAGCTTCTGGCTCCCTACCCCTGCACCTGCCCACTCTGGTCCATGTGCTCTCACTTCTCAGATTAAACTCCTGATTGCCAGCTCAGCACCCAACACTTCACCCCAGGACGTCTCTTCTACAAAACTGTTCTCTCTAACCTCTCCATCCTTCATGTACACGAGTCAGCTTCCTTGGCATTACTAGGTAGTGGTGAAGGTTGAATGCAAAAATGTGTGTTACACACTTGGTAGTTCACTTTCCTGAATGCTTTGCAGGTGTCTAGGCCTTCATTCACTGGATCAGGGCATCATGCTTTTGCTTATGCTGGTCTCACCTCCCGGAATGCCTTTCACACGCATTTCCACCTGCTGAAACCCTAACCACACACCATTAAGTCTGTCTCACATGTCTAATTCCTTGGAAGTGCTCTCCCTGTCCCCTCACGTGGGCTTGTTCCAACTCTAAGAGATGTCATGTCATTTTTTATAAACATCTATAAAAATTATGACCTCATTCTAGCTTACAAAGCTAATATAGTCATTTTCTTTTTTCTTCAACTAGACTGTATATGTTGACATCAGGATCTGTATTGGATTTGACTTTTTCTTATTTGTATTACCTGTGGTGTCCTGAGACAAAAAAACTTCCACTGGGAGCTGAGATTTTTAACTCAAGCCAGAGAAATTTATGGTAAATCTATTACCATATTATTTAAGATAAATCAGACAGAGACAGACACAGCAGATGGATCCTATAGCTGTAATACAACTTAAAAAGGCCAACACCTCAATCTCATGGGACAGACACCCCCTTCCACAGAGTAAGTGGTTATGGTCATTTTACACACTATGAAAATGATGACTGTTTTTGTCCAAGCATTTACTCTGGCAGCTTTACATGTCTTATCTTGTTTAAGTTGTACGTCAACCCTACAGGTTACATCACTTCACTTCCATTTTGCATAAGAAAATATTGAGGTTTAGATATATTAGACTGTCTGAATATCAGAGCCCATAAGTAGCAGGATGGGACTTAAATCTATGTCTGTTGGCCTCTTTTCCACCTGCTGATGCCCTCCATATACCCTGGATGGCCTGAAAACTTATCATGTCCCTCTGTGTAGCTAGAACAGAGAAAGTGGGGAGAGGTATAGCTGCAGTTAAAGGAAAAGGCCTACTATAGAGATCTTATGGTCAGAGAGTCAAACCGTGACGTGGACACAGGCATATATGTGGTGAGTGAGAGCAAAGAGGGTACCTGAGGGCAGGTAGACCAGCTGTAAGCAGAAGAACCAGCACCCACAGCCAGATTGAGAGAGAAATCTGCATAAGCGGGACACACGGTACCTGGGGAACAGGCCAAACAGACCTCATACCCTGCTTGGGGCAACAAGACTCATTTTGATCCCATCAGGTGGTGAAACAGCCACATATACACTGCTGCACTGGGCTGTCTCTGACTCCAGGTCCAGGCAGGGCTGAGCCCATGAGAAATCCCTCCAGTCACTGCAGGAGGCTGGTGTGGGAAAGGACAGACAGCAGGATGAAAACTGCCTGTAATGAAGATAGATTCCACTGGAAAGATGCAAAGAAATGCAGCAGAATCACACAGAATTAGATTATAATATAAAGATGCAATTTATAGAGCATAAAAGTAAGTAAATCTAGGGGCAAAGAACATTCTAGAGCCTCTTGCTCAGTCACAACAGAGATCTGGGAATTCTTGAGTTCAATTTCAAACTGTCAAAGGACATTTCTTGGGAATCACAGGTTATCACTCATCAAAAACTGCCCATGGGAGAGAAAGGAAGCAGTCATGTTCAGATACGAATCTGCGTCAAGAGGCCTGGGTGAGCCTGAGACTCTGCATTTTTAAGAAGCTCCAGGAGAGGCAGGTGCTGCTGCCTCTGGCACCACAGTCTGAGTCACAGGGAATTAGGAAGCTGGCAAGAGAAGGGGATAATCTGGGACTGACGGAAGTGGTTTTTAAGAAAATACTATGTAAAAAAGGAAAAAATGTAGAAAACTAATATTTTTGCACATTATGGCATGGTCTACTAAGCATCTGTAAAAATGTATCATCCAAATAATAGCTGTGAGAGAAAACAAAGCAAAATCAATCTACCTTGAGAGCTGGACAATACTTTATTGTTCAGGACTCTCTAAGATGATCAGATCAACCACAAAATCATCTAAATGAAAAATACAGCCTATGTTCAGACTCTAACCAGGAAGTCTAGGGTGCTATTTACCTCATGTTGATTTTTTTTTTTTTTTTTTTTTTATGTTTGGTTGTGCTGGGTCCTGATTGCTTTGCACGAGCTGTCTCTAGTTGCAATGAGTGGGGGCTACTCCCTGTTGCAGTGCATGGGCTTCTCACTGAGGTGGTTTCTGCTGTTGCTGAGCAAAGACTTCAGTAGTTGTGGCACATGGGCTCAGTAGTTGTAGTGCAGGGCTCAGTTGCTCTGTGGCATGTGGAATCTTCAGACCAGGGATTGAACCAGTGTCCCCTGCATTGGCAGGCAAATTCTTATGCACTGCACTACCAGGGGAGCCCTAGTTCTTTATTTTCACTTGCTATTTCTTCTGTGAATTAAAGTCCTGCATAGTACCTACTATATTCTCCTATTGACTGTAACTTCTAGGAATTGGGATAGAAGAAGAAATGAGGGAAAAAGAATAAAGCCCCACTTCTGCTGGGCTAGCTCACTCCCATGTCCCCTCTCCACCCACAATAGCCTCTCTCTCAATCAAATCCAACATGAAAGGGGTGTCCTGGAGTGATGGGGGCTGGGACAGGTGAGCAGGAGAGTGAATCTGGGATGTGCATAGGTGGAGTGAAATCCCTTCATGAACACACTGCCCGGGTATCATTTCCAAACACAGAAATGAAGCTAACTGTGATACTGAGAGTGGACCAAGGCACAGATCAAAAGTCAAGCTACTGAATTTATTAATTCAGTATCCAAATTCAATTTTCCCTCAAACATTTCAGAATCTCAATGATCCTATGATTTACAGGTTTTAAGAAGGAAGATAAGAATCTGTTATGTTCCTACGTTGTACTCGAGTTTCTTAGATAATTCATATTTTATGGCTTTGGGGAAAATTTAAAACAAGTGCAAGTAAACAGAATTACATTTACAACAGAAAATCTGACAGACACAGTGTCTGAGAGTAAGTAAACATCACATACAGTGCTCTCAGGGACAAGATTGTATCAAGAGCTGTGATTAACATTTTCCTGACACAGCAGTTCACCTTTTTCCTGTCCTACAATGGAACTGGAAATAATTAGGACCAGCTTTTGCCCTGTGACTAACTGAAGCTGCTCCCTGGGTAACATTCAGGCATTACGTTGAATACTCTTTTATGTTACAAGGGTTTCATTCATTAAATTATAGCTATTTTCCACTAGATGGGTCTGTGGGGTGGTAAGAGTTTTAAAGAGCAGTTCTTTCAGTTATTTTTGGAGTTGTCGTGTGTGTGTTGGTTTCTGCTTCTTCACACCTGTGTAACTCACTCACCCTCACAACCAGCAGTCCCTCAGCACACTCTCTGTGCCCTGAAGAATGCCACTTTCTGGGAATAAAAATGAAAACAAGATGCTCCCTGCTTTTAAAAAGCTTCAGGGTTCTGTGAGATACAAATCCCAAGTTACAAAGCATGTCACAGGTGCTATCTTTTATCTTAATTATGATAAAGTTCAACTAACCACTTTTAAGTGGACAGTTTGGTGTTCAGTACATTCACATTGCTGTGCAACCAGGATTGAGAATTCTTTTTCTGCCTCGTAAAACTGAAATTCTTACCCATTAAATAAACAACTCCCCATTTCCCCTCCCTGAGCCCCTGGAGACCATCATCCACCTTCCCGTTTTCTTGAATTTGACTACTCTTGGAAGCTCACATAAGTGGAATCACAGTATTCATTCCTTTTGTGTCTGGCTTATTTCATTTAGCAAGATGTCATCAAGGTTTAACCACAGGTCAGAAGTTTCTTCCTTTTTAAGGCCGAATAATACTTCATTGTAAGGATTTAGTTCCTTCCAAATTTTGGTTGCTATAAACATAGGTATACCATAAACACTATCTTAAAAGAATATATAAGACACTAAGGAAGAACTCGATGCACCAGAGTTGACTCAAAAATGCAGAGAGTTTCACCATCCAGATGACAGAAGGCCTGGGTCTCTGAGGCTGAGGGGCAACATGCACACTGGAAACAGGGAGGACGTGGTGCTTTGGGAGAAACTACACACAATCCCAGGACAGGGGATGTGTGTGTCAGACACACTGGCTGCAGAGGGCAGTGGGCAAGAGCTCCTAACACCTTGTCTGTTCCGGTTTAGTATCTTCTTCAAGATTCTGTCCTGATCCCAGCTGAGGGCCTCAAACTGAGTGTGGAAGGAACATCACCAGCAGACATGGATGCTGACAGGTCCAGGTCACAAGCCTCTCTGCCATCTCCCACACAGATCTTCTCTGCTCCCATCAATTTGCTTTTGACTTTGAGCCAATCTCTAGACCTTGCCTCCATCTGATACCATGATTCCTCACTGCTGACTGGGTCATTATTGAGGCTCTTCTCTGGTGGACACAAGCTCACTCCATGATCCCTGCTGGAGTGGGGTTTCCCACTTGAGGCTATGCTATGGTTCCAGCAGCAGCTCACCCAGGCCAGTAAGGATTAGATCTGTGCTAGAGAAAGAATCAGTCTGTTGGGGGAGGGCAGGGGGCTGGCAGCTCAGTGTGAGTGAGTGGAGGACAAGGCTACAGAAAGGGCTAAGGAACAGAGAAGGAGGCTGCAATCAGAGGGCACCATGGGAGGAGGAGGAGATCTCAGAAATACGAAAAAGAAAAGATGGAAAGGAATGAGATATTGGAGAGTTAGGGCCAGGAAGACAAGGCTGACTTTCCAGACTTTGTATGAATAATCAGGCATCACATATAGTGTCCTGAGTCAGGTTAAGATGGAGCCCTGGATCCCAGGGCCCATCAACCATCATGAGGGAGCTCATGACACAGGGAAAAAATTTCCTGGGATCCCCATCCCATGGTCAGTTTCCAAGAAGGATTCACCTACAATGTCACTGATCTAATCTGCATCCATTAGGACAGAGTCCCCCTGACACACTGACAAAGAAGCCAAGAGCAGATGTGGTGCTAAATCTTTAACTGGATTTTAAAAAGGCAAATGTCTTAAACTAACCTTTCATCCTGGGTAAAAGTATGCATAGATGTTCCTCAATACCAGAGGTCAGTCCGACTTATGCCTGAAGTTCAAACTGTTAAAGGAAATCACTCCTTCATTGGGCCAGGATCGCAGTGGACGATAGTCAAGTTCCCAGGGTGCTTCTTTCCCAAGGTCTGTGTATTCAATCACCCTTTCGACTGAAATCATCTGAAACACATATGACATCTCATGAGTTAGTATCAGAGGGTCTTGTTTATGGATGTTCAGAGACTGTAAATGAAACCTGCTTTTATATGGTTCAGAACATCCCAGGTCTCAGCATCCACAAAGGACAGAAGTAGGAGTCTGATGAGGCCTTGGATGATTTGCAAACTTGTTCATCATCTTCAAGACTTTTACATACGTTTACTTCCTTCAATTTTATATTAAAGTTGAAAAATTAAAGAAATGCATGGTAAAATTTTATTGATCCTCCCTTCACATCTGAATTTAAAAAAAAAAAAAGAATTTTTTCAAAGAAAAGAATACTTTTGGACACCAATTAGTAATGCATGGCCACAGAAGGGCCATGTGTTACAGACGAACAGAACTGGATGGTCATCAAACCTTATTTTAATAATCAGTCATTTTCTACTCTGTTATGAGCTTCCCTGATAGCTCAGTTGGTAAAGAATCAACCTACAATGCAGGAGACCCTGGTTTGATCCCTGAGTTGGGAAGATCCCCTGGAGAAGGGAAAGGCTACCTACTCCAGTATTCTGGGCTGGAGAATTCCATGGACTGTATAGTCCATGGAGTCACAAAGAGTCGGACACAACTGAGCGACTTTCATTACTTCTACACTGTTAGAAGAAAGGTATGGAAATTTTTCATTTTTATTGTTTTTCTCCCTTTAGGAAAAGGTACAAATATTCAAAAGTGTATAATTTACACATTGATTAAGGTCTTCTAAACAACCAGGATTCCACACCTTAGAGAGCACATTCTGAGAGGGAGCCTATCCTACCAGGAAGAAGGGCCACCAGGAAATTTGGTGTTCAACACACACAAGAATAAATAATAAAATGGGGGAGGGGTGGAGGAACATAAATCTCAAAATACTGGATTATTTTCTTTTACCAAAAATGAGGAATTACCCATTAAGAAATAAATACAAACAAGCTGCTAAGAAATTAGCTTATATTGTCTCCAGAATTTCAGAACTTCCTTCCTACAGAGACATTTATTGTATTTGAAGACAGTTTGTGATGAATACAAAACCTTCTGACATGGCATACACATGACTGAGAAAAATATGTATATATTTTATTTTACATTAACTTTAAGCACATGGAAAGTGAAAGTGAAAGTTGCTCAGTCATGCCTGACTCTTTGCAACCCCATGGACTGCAGCCTGCCAGGCTCCTCTGTCCATGGGGATTCTCCAGGCAAGAATACTGGAATAGCCATTTCCTTTTCCAGGGGATCTTTCCAACCCAGGGATTGAACCTGAGTTTCCTGTGGCTCCTGCATTGCAGAAGGATTCTTTACCATCTGAGCCACCAAGGAAGCCCTTAAGAAGATGGAGGAGAATGTAAAAAACTTTGTAAAATGATGTAAAAATAACAGTATAATTATTTTATATAAGAATTGCTTTTATGTCGTATAACAGCAAGGAGACTTGAAAAGGCTAAGAACAGAAAGATAAACATCACCACGTTCTCAACTTCTGCACTTTGCCTGATACACCACTGGAACATACTGCTAAGTGTAATGGTGAGCGACAGGACTAGGCCAACCTGCCCGAGTTCCAAAGCTAAATGAGGAAGAAGAGGAATAAAGTCAGTCTCCTTCTCAACCCCTCACACAGGTCCTTCTGTCATTCTACAAAGACTCCTTTATTTTTATGATTTTTATTGGAGTATACTTGATTTACAAAGTTGTGCTAGTTTCACATGTATAATATCATATAAGAAATGAATCGCCAGTCCAGGTTCAATGCAGGATACAGGAAGTTTGGGGCTGGTACACTGGGATGACCCAGAGGGATGGTACGGGGAGGGAGGTGGGAGGGGGATTCAGGATGGGGAGCACATGTACACCCATGGAAGATTCATGTTGATGTATGGCAAAACCAATACAATATTGTAAAGTAATTAGCCTCTAATTAAAATAAATAAATTTAATTTAAAAAATTGTGTTAGTTTCAGGTGTACAGTAAAGTGCATTAGCCAGATATATATGTAATCTGCTCTTTTAAAATTATTTTCCCACATACATCATTACAGAGTATTAAATAGAGTTCCCTGTGCTATACAGTAGGTCTTTTGTAGTTATCTATTTTATATACAGTAGTGAGAAGACTCCTTTATAATATTTAAATCATTCATATGTAATGATAGTATTACTCATAATATTACTTCTGTTGTATGAGGCAATAATAAGGTTTAAAAAAAAAATACTATGAGGAACTTTCCTGGTGGTCCAATAGCTAAGACTCTGAGCTCCCAATGCAGGGGGCCCAGGTCGGATCCCTGGTCAGAGAACTAGGTAGATTCCATATGCCACAACTAAGAGTTCACATGCTGCAACTAAAGTCCTGCCTATTACAACTAAGACTGAAGATCCTGCGTGCCCCAACTAAGACCCAGTACAGCCAAATAAATAAGTAAATTATTTTAATACTATGAATTTAGAAAGAACTAACAAAGTTGTTAGACCACAGAAGATGAGATGGTTGGATGGTATCACCAACTTAATGGACATGAGTTTGAGTAAATTCCGGGAATTGGCGATGGACAGGGAGCCCTGGCATGCTGCAATCCATGAGGTCACAAAGAGTCAGACACGACTGAGCAATTGCACTAAACTGAATTGAACTGAACAAAGTTGTTGTTCAGTCACTAAGTCATGTCCGACTCTGTGTTGCCATGGACTGCAACACACCAGGCTTCCCTGTCCTTCGTTATCTCCCAGAACTTGCTCAAACTCATGTTCATCGAGTTGGTGATGCCATCCAACCATCTCAACCTCTGCCACCCCCTTCTCCTCCTGCCTTCAATCTTTTCCAGTATCAGGGTCTTCTCTAGTGAGTCAGTGCTTCGCATCAGGTGGTCAAAGTACTGGAGCTTCAGCTTTAGCATCAGTCCTTCCAGTGAATATTCAGGGCTGATTTCCTTTAGGATTTACTGGTTTGATCTCCTAACAGTCCAAAGGACTCTCAAGAGTCTTCTCCAACACCACAGCTTTAAAGCATCAATTCTTCGGCCCTCAGTCTTTTTAATGGCCCAATTCTTACATCTGTTGACAACTCTTACATGACTACTGGAAAAAATATAGCTTTCACTGTATGGATCTTTGTTGGCAAAATGACATCTCTGCTTTGTAATATTCTTTCTAGATTTGTCATAGCTTTCCTTCCAAGAAGCAAACATCTTTTCATTCATGGCTGTAGTCACAGTTTGAAGTGATTTTTGGAACCCAAGAAAATAAAACCTGTCACTGCTTTCAATTTTTCCCCAGATGGGACCAGATATCATGATCTTAGTTTTTTGAATGTTGAGTTTTAAGCCAGCTTTTTCACTCTGCTCTGTCACTTCATCAAGAGGCTCTTCACTTTCTGTCATTAGAGTGGTATCATCTGCATACCTGAGGTTATTTATATTTCTCCCAGAAATCTTGATTCCAGCTTGTGCTCCATCCAGCCCAGCATTTTGCATGATGTACTCTGCATATAAGTTAAATAAACATAGTGACAATACACAGCCTTGTCATTCTCCTTCTCCAGTTTTGAACCAGTCCATTGTTCCTCGTCGAGTTCTAACTGTTTCTTCTTGACTTGCAGACAAGTTTCTCAGGAGACAGGTAAGATGGTCTGGTATTCCTATCTCTTTCAGAATTTTTCACAGTTTGTTGTGATCTATGCAGTCAAAGCCTTTCACATAGTCAATGAAGCCAATGTTTTTCTGGAATTCCCTTGCTTTCTCTATGATCCAGTGAATACTGGCAATTTGATCTCTGGTTCCTCTGCCTTTTGTAAACCCAGTTTGAACAGCTGGAAGTTCCTGGTTCATGTACTGCTGAGGTCTTGTTTGAAGGGATTTGAGTATAACCTTGCTAGCACACAAAATGAGTGCAATTATATGATAGTTTGAACATTCTCTGGCATTGCCTTTCTTTGGGATTAGAATGAAAACTGACCTTTTCCAATCCTGTGGCCACTGTTGAATTTTCCAAATCTGCTGGCATATTAAGTGCCACACTTCAACCGAATCATCTTTTAGGATTTTAAATTGCTCAGCTGGAATTCCATTACCTTCACTAGCTTTGTTCGTAGTAATGTTTTGAAGTTAAGGTCCACTTGACTTCACAGTCCAGGATGTCTGGCTTAGGTGAGTGACCACATCATCATGGTTATCCAGGTCATTAAGATCTTTTCTGTACAGTTCTTCTGTGTATTCATGCCATCTCTTCCTAATCTCTTCTGCTTCTCTTAGGTTCTTACCATTTTCATCCTTTATCATATTAATCCCACCTGGATTGAGATACACTTGACAGTATAATATAGGTGAGGATGTCATTGCTCAGATTTTTATCCTTATGCTTCAATTATCATTATGTAATTTCACTTTCAATGTCCAATGTAGCTGCAATTGAAATCACAAAAACAAGGCAATGGGTTTTGCAAAAAAAAGGCAATGCTTTTAAATCTAAAAAATTACTCTCATTTTTGCATTAAAGACTGTGATTCAAGGTTATTGCTATGGAATAGTGAGGGATGGTGAATTCATGCCTCACATTCCAACAACTGCTCGTCTGTGACCCACACAGCAGTGAGGATATTGTTTTTGCTACAGAGACTCTTTCTAACACCAGTACACCAGACCCCTACAACCAAGAGATCCAAGTAGCCTTAAAGCTAAAACCTATAACCTAAGCTGTCAGTTCAGTTCAGTTCAGTTGCTCAGTTATGTCCGATTCTTTGCAACCCCATGAATTGCAGCACGGTAGGCCTCCCTGTCCATCACCAACTCCCGGCGTTCACTCAAACTCATGTCCATCGAGTTGGTGATACTATCCAGCCATCTCATCCTCTGTTGTCCCCTTATCCTCCTGCCCCCAATCCCTTCCAGCATCAGAGTGTTTTCCAATGAGTCAACTCTTTGCATGAGGTGGCCAAAGTACTGGAGTTTCAGCTTCAGCATCATTCCTTCCAAAGAACACCCAGGACTGATCTCCTTTAGAATGGACTGGTTGGATCTCCTTGCAGTCCAAGGGACTCGCAAGAGTCTTCTCCAAAACCACAGTTCAAAAGCATCAATACTTCTGCACTCAGCTTTCTTCACAGTCCAACTTTATATTCCATACATGACCACTGGAAAAACCATAGCCTTGACTAGACGGACCTTTGTTGGCAAAGTAATGTCTTTGCTTTTCAATATGCTATCTAGGTTGCTCATAACTTTCCTTCCAAGTAGTAAGTGTCTTTTAATTTCATGGCTGCAATCACCATCTGCTGTGATTTGGGAGCCCCCAAAAATAAAGTCTGACACTGTTTCCACTGTTTCCCCATCTATTTCCCATGAAGTGATGGGATCAGATGCCATGATCTTCATTTTCTGAATGTTGAACTTTAAGCCAACTTTTCCACTCTCTTCTTTCACTTTCATCAAGAGGCTTTTGAGTTCCTCTTCACTTTCTGCCATAAGGGTGGTGTAATCTGCATATCTGAGATTATTGATATTTCTCCCAGCAATCTTGATTCCAGCTGGTGCTTCATCCAGCCCAGCGTTTCTCATGATGTACTCTGCATAGAAGTTAAATAAGCAGGGTGACAATATACAGCCTTGATGTATTCCTTTTCCTATTTGGAACTAGTCTGTTGTTCCATGTCCAGTTCTAACTGTTGCTTCCTGACCTGCATTTAGGTTTCTCAAGAGGCAGGTCAGGTGGTCTGGTATTCCCATCTGTTTCAGAATTTTCTACAGTTTCTTGTGATCCACACAGTCAAAGGCTTTGGCATAGTCAATAAAGCAGAAATAGATGTTTTTCCAGAACTCTCTTCCTTTTTCCATGATCCAGTGGATGTTGGCAATTTGATCTCTGGTTCCTCTGCCTTTTCTAAGCTGTGCAGAAAGCTTAACTTGGTTCTCTCTACCCAACTACAGGACACGACCTGGGATGTTCAGAAGGTCATCCTTCTACAGTTATATAGACCTCAACCCATTCAAAGAAAGATAAAAAGATAAAAGATCTCCATGATGACCTACTGTAAACAAACAAACAAATAAACTACTTAAGCAATCTACAGATTCAATGTAATCCCTATCAAATTACCAATGGCATTTTTCACAGAATTAGAACAAAAATGTTTCAATTTTTAATGGAAACACAAAACACCACGAATAGCAAATGTAATCTTGAGAAAATCAAAGAAGAAAAAATGAAGCTTGGAGGAATCACGCTCCCTGTCTTTAGACTATATTACAAAGCTACAGTAACTGAATGTGGCACCAAATGCTAAGTGGCACCAAAATCAAATATACAGATCAACAGAACAGGACAGAAAGTCTAGAGATAACTCCCAGGCACCTATGATCACTTATGACAAAGTAAGCAAGAATATACAACAGAGAAAAGACTGTTTCTTCAATAATTGGTGCTGGTAAAACTGGACAGCTACATGTAAAAGAATAAAATTAGAACTTTCCCTAACACCATACACAAAAATAATGGATTACAATCAAAATGGATTACAGACATAAATGTAAGACCAGACACTACAAAACACTTTTAGATGAAAACATAGGGAGAACTCTCTCTGACACAAATTAAAGCACCTCCTATAGTAATGAAAATAAAATAAAACATAAACAAATGGGACCCAATTAATCTTAAAAGCTTTTGCCCAGCAAAGAAACCCATAAAAAATACCAAAGACAACCTGCAGAATGAGGGTAAATATTTGCAAACAAAATGATTTACAAGGGATGACTCTCCAAAATACACAAACAGCTCATGCAGTTCAGTATCAAAAAATAAATAAATAAATAAACAAAAAAATCCAAAAAATGGGCAGAAGAATAAAAGAGACAGTCTCCAAAGAAGAAACACAGATGGCCAAAAAAAATGCATGAAAAGATGGTCAACATCTCTAATTATTAGAAAAATGTATATCAAAACTACAGTGAAAAAAATGAAAAAAATGCAAAAAACTACAGTGAGGGTTCACCTCACACAAGTCAGAATGACCATCATCAAAATAATAAATACTGGAGAGGATGTGGAGAAAAGGGAACCCTCCAACACTCTTGGTGGGAATGTAAACTGGTAAAGCCACTATGGAGAAAAATATGGAGTTTCCTTTAAAAACTAAAAAGAGAGCTACCATATGATCCAGCAATCCCACTCCTGGGCGTATATCCAGAGAAAACCATAATTCCAAAAGATACATCCACCCTTATGTTCACTGTAGCACTATTTACAATAGCCAGAACATAGAAGCAACCTAAATGTCCATCAACAGAGCAATGGATAAGGAAGATGTGCTATTAGACATCTAGTGGAATATTACTCAGCCATAAAAAAGAATGAAATAATACCATTTGCAGCAACACGGCTAGACCTAGAGATTTTCATACTGAGCGAAGTTAGTTAGACAGAGAAAAAGAGAATATGATATTGCTTATATATGGAATATAACAAAAGGCTACAAATGAACTTATCTACAAAACAGAAGTAGCATAATAGATGTAGAAAATAAACTTATGGTTAACAGGGGATAAGGGAGGGGAGGGGTAAATTGGAAGACTGGGACTGACACATACATACTAGTATATATAAAATATTAAAATAGATAACTAATAAGAAACTACTGTAAAGTACAGAGAACTCGGTAATGACCTACATGAGAAAGAACTTAAAAAAGAGTGTATATATGTATATGTACAGCAGATTGACTTTGCTGTACATCGGAAACTAAGACAACAGTGTAAATGAACTATACCCCCAATAAAACTTAAAATAAAAATGAAAGAATGGCCTGAGAAAGCCAAAGCAGGGGCCCAAGTCACCAAAGGTCTGCTGGAGCAGGCATGTTATACCTGGACTTTGCTCCTAAGGATTCTGAAAGTGAAAAATAGAAATTATTTTCTAAAAGACAGTTCACTTGAAGTATTAATCAAAATGCAAATTACTAAAAAATATACATTCACCCCAATGTTCATGGGGTATGGAAAAAAATCTTTAAAAAGTGGATATATGTATAACAGATTCACTTGGCTGTACACCTGAAGCTAACACATTGTAAATCAACCATATGCCAATCACTTTTTTTTAGTGGCCTCAAAAAGACCTACTGTAAATAAATAAGTAAATGAAAAAAAAAAAAAAAGATATAAGTTCTCATTAAGACATGAACAACTTCACATGGACCACACTTTGGAGTCACATACTGCAGACACTTTAATACAATTCATTAGAACCAACGAGTATATATTAGACATGATGACAAGAGTTTAGTAACTACAATCAAAGCTAAAAAGTATAAACATACCACAAGTATTCACATCTGTACTTACTTTCTACCAGAATCAGGGCCCCAAAGGCAACAACAGTGACAAAGATGGCACAGATGACATCCAGATACACAGCGAGCCATCGGGACGTCGTCAAAAGCAGGAACCAAGCCTCTGCATTTGTGAACAATAATAAGTGTAACATAAACAGAAAAAACATGTTAGCTGCTTCTCATGAGGGAGAGTATTTTCTCAGTTGAGCTACAGAAGATTTTACACAGGTAGGACAGCAAAGTTACACACCCAAGGAACCTGAAGATTCCGGAAAACTGGGTTCTAACACAAGACAATGTATGGGACACACAGGAATCAGTCCAGGAAGCATACACTGAAAACTTCAACCCACAGGTTATCAACAGAAATAAGATCACAAGAAGGAAGATGGAAAATTGCCTCATCAGTGTCTTTCCTGCAGTGCTGGGGCCTCAGCGTGAAGATCATCCTCTCACAGGGTCAACTGCTCCCAGCTCTTACACAGCAGAGAGCACAGCTCACACTGTTTCCAGCACCTTCTGCCCTCACTACAGGGCCCTGCGGTGTTTATTCTTAGGAGCCAGCGTCTATATGACCATCAGCTAACAGGATCTGCATGTGACTTTCAAAATGCCATTTTTATCTTCAAAATACAATAATTATTGGAAAGTTTGGCTTGGATTTTATAGACTTAGAGGAAATTCTGAATTTTCTACCTAGGGAAAATTTTTCACTGATAAAAACATAATAAGTGGGTGGAAGATCAGGAAATTATTTCCTCAATCACATCTGCCACCCTCCACGCTCTGAAAAGAGTCAGCAAACCACAGTCTGGAGGGTGAGAAGAGCCACCACCTGGTTCTGTAAATAAAGTTTTATTGGAACACAGAAACCACCACTTTCTGATGTATTATCTTTGCCTGTCTTTGTGCTACAACAGCAAAGGTCAGTAGTTGCAACAGACACAGTGTAGCACACAAGCCTGCAATATTTTCTATCTGGATCATCACAAAAAAGAAATTTGCTGACTCTTACCCTAGAGAGACAGAAGTCTACAGGGCACAGTGATGCAAAGACAATGCAAGCCAGTCAGGGGAGAAAAGCAGGGGATGACAGGGAAGGGAGCACTAAGGAGATGCTGAGAGGAAGGGGTTGGGGAGGCAGGTGTACAGAGGGGGATGAGGAGTGACACAGAGAGAGGTGCTGGCCTACTAGGCCACCTGAGAGGGACGTCAGCCTCAGAAGGGAGCACATTCCATCCTTTGAAATCATCTCCAGAAACTTACAGACCTGAGTGCAAATCCTGGTGTGCATCAAACAGTTTCTGAAACTTGTGTTCAGCTTTGTATGCCCGGATGGTCCAGAGTCCCTGGAGAGAAGATGATAAGTGGGAAAATACCAGGCTCTGTGCTGGGGAAGCAGAGACAGACACACGGCAGAGAAAGTCAGGGAGGCTAGATGCAATGAAACCACTGCCTCCCGGGCTCTGTGGTTACACATCCCGTCAACGGGAATCCTCCATGCGACCCTCAAAGTCCTGCTCACACCAAGCTTCACTTTAATGACCTGGGAATGAAAGATTCTCTTTGAAACTATCTTTGATCAAGTTCAAATCACAGCTAGAGTTAGATAAAGAAATTCTTGTTCTTTCATCAAGATCCTCTCACACACGCCTCCCTCCAAATGTTTCTGGCATCTCACCAGGTGGAAATTGTTAACAATTTTTTAAAAAATATATTGAAGTACAGTTGATTTACAATAATGTACTAGTTTAAGGTATATAGTATAGTCATTCAGTTATTTTTTTTGGATTATATTTCATTACAGGTTAATACAAGATACTGAATAAAATTTCCTGTGCTTTACAGTAATTCCTTGTTGTTGTCTATTTGACACATTAATGGAAGTATGTCAATTAATCCCATACTTCTAACTTGTTCTTCCCTCTCTAACAATCCCCTTTGGCAACTCTAAGTTTGTTTTCCATGTCTCTAAGTCTATTTCTATTTTGTGTACAGATTCATTTGTATTATTTTTAGATTCCATATATAAGTGATATCGTATTTATGTTTCTCTGACTTACTTTACTAATAATAATATTCCCTAAGTCCATCAATGTTTCTGCAAATGGTAATATTTCATTCTTTTTCATGAGTGAGTAATTACTGTTCACTAAGTTTTGAATCAGTAGCATTTTAAAATTTAATTCCTAATTAGAGTCCTCACCACACTGAATTTTGTTGAGTAACCTATGGGCCTTCTCCTCCTTAGTCTACTCCTTAGATGAGTAACCTAAGGGCTGGGATAGAGTCAGTACATTCCCCATCCTGCACCAGAGCCAGACACAGGACAGGGTGAGACGAATAAGGGGAGAGGACAGTCTGCAGCCTCCCCCATCCTGGGCCTCTCTTGGCACCTGCGCCAGGAGCCTCTGTGCGGGTCACGGAGCACCTGATACTGCCCTGCCCTTGTGCCCACAGGATCCGGCAGACGAGGAGCCTTTGAACAGTCTTGACTTCCATTCCAGGAACCTGATGGACATTTTATTAACTGCCTGCTAGATACCTGTCCTGGTGTTCTGAGGTCACTGCGGCATGTGACACTCACATCAATCTTTTAGAATCTGACAGTGGCCTTAGTGGCCATTCTCTTTTGAGTGACTTCATGTGGGTTTGGGCCTGGTGTGACATGACTGACCATTCATTTCCTGCCTTCTTCTCTAAGAGCACACTGACCACAAGCACCAAGGTCAGGCTCCTGCCCATCAGGGAACAGGTGGGCTGCAGGCTGCCAAGCATGGAGGACACTTCTGGTGGGGTTTTCATTCCTCCCATGAATGAGGCTGTAACTTGCTGTTGTCAGGGGCACATAGTGAGCCTGTGACCTCTGTCTGGGGTGAGTGATAACTTGTGCTGTATCAGCAGGAAATACTGACATCACTTTGTTACCTGTGTGTCTCCTAGAGAAGACCTGTTAGTACAATTAGGTTGTTTATGGGAAGTTAGTAATGCATTTTACAGGAGGCTTCAGAGATTTTATAAAATGATGGGGAAAGAATCAAGGGTGAAACACCAAACTGTTTTCAGGTCCTCACTCTTTAGTCCAGTGTCTGAATGCCTGTCTGATGATAGTTCAGTCAGTACCAACATGCATCTGGGCACTGCACATTTAGAGGGGTTGAGGTACAAATAGGTAAAGACACAGAACCTCCTCTTGTGTTTAGTGTTCCCAATTCTATAAGGAAGGAAGGAGCAGGCTTCCTTCTGTGAGACACTGGGGCTCAGAGAGAATGGGAAGCCCTCAGCTGGGGGAGGACAGCCTGGGCTAGGGGCCAGGTGACCATCCACTCAACCCTAGGATGAGATGGTTCGATGGCATCACCAACTCAATGGACATGAGTTTGAGCAAACTCTGGTAGATGGTGAAGGAAAGGGAAGCCTGGCATGCTGCATGTAGTCCCTGGGGTCAAAGAGTCAGACACGACTGAGGGACTGAACACAACCATCACCACCACCTAGATAGAGAACATAAACCTTCTAATCAACTGGCTACAGCATATGGTTATCTGAGGTGTGCAGGACGGGGTACCTGGATTAAATGTATTGTCTAACTTGTTTTATTGACTATGCCAAAGCCTTTGACTGTGTGGATCACAATAAACTGTGGAAAATTCTGAAAGAGATGGGAATACCAGACCACCTGACCTGCCTCTTGAGAAACCTAAATGCAGGTCAGGAAGCAACAGTTAGAACTGGAGAAGGAACAACAGACTGGTTCCAAATAGGAAAAGGAGTATGTCAAGGCTGTATATTGTCACCCTGCTTATTTAACTTCTATGTAGAGTACATCATGAGAAACTCTGGGTTGGAAGAAGCACAAGCTGGAATCAAGATTGCTGGGAGAAATATCAATAACCTCAGATATGCAGATGATACCACCCTTATGGCAGAAAGTGAAGAGGAACTAAAAAGCCTCTTGATGAAATTTAAAGAAGAGCATGAAAAAGTTGGCTTAAAGCTCAACATTCAGAAAATGAAGATCATGGCATCTGATCCCATCACTTCATGGGAAACAGATGGGGAAACAGCGGAAACAGTGTCAGACTTTATTTTTTTGGGCTCCAAAATCACTGAAGATGGTGATTGCAGCCATGAAATTAAAAGACGTTTACTCCTTGGGAGGAAAGCTATGACCAACCTAGATAGCATATTCAAAAGCAGAGACATTACTTGGCCAACAAAGGTCCGTCTAGTCTAGGCTATGGTTTTTCCAGTAGTTATGTATGGATGTGAGAGTTGGACTGTGAAGAAGGCTGAGCACCGAAGAATTGATGCTTTTGAACTGTGGTGTTGGAAAAGACTCTTAAGAGTCCCTTGGACTGCAAGGAGATCCAACCAGTCCATTCTGAAGGAGATCAGTCCTGGGTGTTCTTTGGAAGGACTGATGCTAAAGCTGAAACTCCAGTACTTTGACCACCTCATGCAAAGAGTTGACTCATTGGAGAAGACTCTGATGCTGGGAAGGATTGAGGGTAGAAGGAGAAGGGGATGACAGAGGATTAGATGGCTGGATGGCATCACCAACTCGATGGACGTGAGTTTGAGTGAACTCCAGGAGTTGGTGATGGACAGGGAGGCCTAGCGTGCTGCAATTTATGGGGTCCCAGAGTCAGACACGTCTGAGTGACTGAACTGAACTGAACTTGTTTCAGCCTACTCGGCGCAAAAAATCCAAATAATCTACAGTGATGATGCCAAAGTTCTAAGACTCTCCAGATCAAATACTGAGAAAATTCTGTACTGCTTCTTGACAAAAGCCTCAGGAGGAGCCCTTCTCTCCATTTCCATGTGAATGGGAAATAGCCTTTGCCTCATGCAAAAATTCTGTCAAATATTCTTTCTGGAACAACCCCTCTCTCAATGTGCCAGAGACCTGCTTTGCAACAAGACTACTGAATGACTCCATTTCATGAGTGGCCTCAAACCATAAAACGTCTGAAACCCTGTCTACACAGAAGACTGGATGGAGCTCATCACTTCCTCTTCTGCCTCCCCAGGTCCTATCATCCCACTGAGTCATATAGGTAGAACTGCACACACACCTGGACTCTACTGCTCCCCATCCATCCAAACACCTCGCCAAACTCGACCTCACAGGAGGTTAGCTGCTTCTCTTGATAAGTGAAATTGTCTTCTACAGATTTTATAAAGCTGATGATCACTATTCTTTTTGCAAATAAAGGTAAGTACCTCAAGTGTATATTATTAAAAACAAAACATACAAATGCCACAATAAAATAAGTCCTCTGACTGGATGAACTGAGATTTTTTTTCCCACTTAGTAGATACAGAGAAGCATGAGACTCAACATGCGTCTGTTCTTGGCTTAGTTTCTAGAAGGTTAAGTTGGTATTAATCTGCAATGATTATTCATGGTTGAGGTCTCTGATGCAAACATAATCTCTCCTTACTTTTTGGTTATTTTTATAACTTTTAAAAATATATAACAATCTATTTTTCTTATTTTTGTTTTACTATTGATGAAATGTGTGCATTAATAAGAGAAAATTTTAATTATTTCATTATCTGTGATTACCTGTAGAATAGAATAATTAATCATAAAATGTATGTCCCATTATTCTGTTTTTTTGTTGCACCTTGCAGGATCTGGTTTCCCAACCAGGGAAAGTGGTGGCCCCCACAGTGGAAGCACAGAGTCTTAACCACAGGACCACCAGGAATGCCTGTGTTCCCCATTATCCTAAAACTAGGAAGGTGAATGGAGCTATCAACTAAATATATACTGAACCGATCCCCCTCCTGTGTTCTCCTAGGGGATTATTTTCAGCATCATTTCTATGAATAGCTTTGAGAAAGGGGAACACAAACAGTGTGGTTCAATTCAGTTCAGTCGCTCAGTTGTGTCAGACTCTTTGTGACCCCATGAACCACAGCACGCCAGCCCTCCTTGTCCATCACCAACTCCCGGAGTCCACCCAAAGCCATGTCCATTGAGTCGGTGATGCCATCCAACCATCTCATCCTCTGTCGTCCCCTTCTCCTCCTGTCCTCAATCTTTCCCGGCATCAAGGTCTTTTCAAATGAGTCAGCTCTCCACATCAGGTGGCCAAAGTATTGGAGTTTCAAACGCTCCAAAATCAGTCCTACCAATGAACACCCAGGACTGATCTCCTTTAGGATGGACTGGTTGGATCTCCATGCAGTCCAAGGGACTCTCAAGAGTCTTCTCCAATACCATAGTTCAAAAGCATAAATTCTTCACCGCTCAACTTTCAAACAGTGTGGTTATCACCCCAAATACTGAAAATGACAAAGAGCAGACATGAAAATAAAAGGGCTTATCTTTTCAATTGGGCTTCCCTGGTGACTTAAATATCAGAGTCCACCATCAATGCAGCAGAGCTGGGTTCAACCCCTGGGTCAGGAAGATCCTCTGGAGAAGGGAATGGCTATCCACTCCAGTATTCTTGCCTGGGAAATTACATGGACAGAAGAGCCTGGTGGGCTACAAACCATGCAGTCTCAAAGAGTCAGACATGATTAAGTGACTAACACACATCTTTCCAATACTTTTAACAACTGCAACTTGCTAGAACATTTGAAAGAATATTTTTTTCAAATATATCACTTTTGACATATATTTCCTGAGGTTTTCTTTCCTTTCCCTAATCTTTTCCTTTCCTTGTCATTTCTGGTAACTTTCAGTTCAGTTCAGTTCAGTCACTCAGTTTTGTCCTACTCTGTGTGACTCCATGAACAGTAGCACGCCAGGCCTCCCTGCCCATCACCAATTCCCAGAGTTTACCCAAACTCATGTCCATTGAGTCAGTGATGCCATCCAACCATCTCATCCTCTATTGTCCCCTTCTCCTCCCGCCTTCAATCTTTCCGAGCATTAGGGTCTTTTCAAATGAGTCAGCTATTCGCATTAGGTGGCCAAAGTATTGGAGTTTCAGCTTCAACATCAGTCCTTCCAATGAACACTCAGGACTGATCTCCTTTAGGATGGCCTGGTTAGATCTCTTTGCAGTCCAAGGGACTCTCAAGAGTCTTCTCCAACACCACGATTCAAAAGCATCAATTCTTCGGCACTCAGCTTTCTTCTCAAGAACAATTCTCTATTTTCCTTCTACATTAGTTCCAACATGATGAAATACTTTCAAGAATAGTATTAGCAGAGTGTATACTCTGTGTTAGGACGTAGGTCATGAACAAGACAGAAATGGTCTCTGTCCTCATGGTGCTCACATCCATTCTCCTTGGGATAAAATGCAAAGGGCAGCTGACCCGCCACCAGCTCCATTTGCCTTAAGGGCCAAACCTAGTCTCAGGGGCCATAACTTTCAATCACCTAATGTTAACAGTGAGAAATTCCACAGAACAGTATGCAGTTTCAGGGGTCTGGTTAATTGTGGCATAAATAGAAGATAGACTGCACTGCCATCCCAACCTGAGAGCCCTGGTACTCACTTGTACATTCCAGGCATTTCACATCTCGTGATGTCTCTAAGAAATATCGTTGAAGAAAAAAGAAAATTATGCCAAGGGGAATCACAGGTATAGCAGTCTAAGGAATTGCAGCCACCATCATGCCCACCACACCAATCACAAGTAGAAATGTCTGAAATAGCAAAAATACAGAGGCCTTCGTGTCAAGGATACTTTTCAAAGATAAATTTTATTGACTTTTTAGGATTAAACTCCTTTCCTTGAAACTTGTTAAAACAGCAGGGAATGCTTTCCCTTCCAAAAAATAGAATTATAGGTGGTCCTCATGATGTTTATTGTATGCACCAAACACTCTGATAAGAACTTTCTAGGTATCAGCTCTTGTGATACACTCAGTAGCCCTTTGAGGCAGGAATTATTATTTTTAAAAGATGAGACTATTTGAGGCTCAGAGAGTAGGAGCTGCATCTCAAACTATCAGGAGTCAGCAGGTGTTACTAGAGAGAGGAATGAGCAGGCAATACAGATGACGAATCCAGATGCTTCAGCTATCCATGTAGGGATAAAGAAGTAGTTAATTACAAATTCAGTGTAACATATCTAGTAAAAGTATTATCTAATTTTACAAATGGAGACAGTGAGGTACAGGGAGAGGAAAAGCAACTTGATAGAAACTGCAAAGCCTAAGTCACAGAGCTGGGAACCCCATGTCATGAGCCATTATGACATATTTAAGCTTGCCCCCAACATACAGCCATCTTTCTATCATTATACTAAGTATTTAAAATGCCCATTCCAAAGGTTAACTATTATAACAACACCAGATTCCATTTACAATGTCTGTACTGTGTGTAAGGCCCTGTGCTGAGTTCCATGAACATTCTCTTTAATCATCACATTATCCCCTGAGATGATTTTCTCTTAGGAAGTGATCTAGGTCTAAAAAAGACAGCAGGTAGAATAGAAAATGAAATCATTGGTTGATGCTGATTTAAGCATCCATCTTTATCGGGAAAAGT
This sequence comes from Bubalus kerabau, assembly GCF_029407905.1. NCBI lineage: Eukaryota > Metazoa > Chordata > Mammalia > Artiodactyla > Bovidae > Bubalus > Bubalus kerabau. The sequence continues at coordinate 75,278,901 of NC_073635.1, forward strand.
ATGATGATACTCTGGAGGACAGTATCAGGCAATAAGAATGCAATCAACACTTCGTGTCTGCCTGCTATGAAAGTCGGGTGAGGTGGTAGGGACTAACAGATTCACCCAGTCTTGGCCAAGGCCTCTGAAGTTTATGATCTCAGGTGGATACATATCCATGGTGATCTGCACAGGGGGATGGGGAAACACAGGGAAGAATACCTGAATATTTTTAGACAATTCTAAGACTCATGACTGATTTTATAGGCTTGTTTAACAAATAGAAAGAATGGCATGAATGACTTGCAGGCAGTAATCACAGTTGATGGAAATTTTAACCAAAAAGGAGCTGGGATGAGAAGGTTGAGGCGCTTGTCTGAGTTAACACTGGCTATTCTTTACAGATAAGAAATAATGAAGTTAGGAGGGTAAGTGGTTGTCCTAAAGTTTCCCAGTAAGGTATTGCTTATCCTGGAGAAAGAGAGGAACAGCTTGTACTCAGAGAATCCCAGAGCCACAGATGCAGGCAGGAGGAACAAACAACCAGAACTGTGACTCTGTGGCCAGGAGCCCTTGGGAACCAAACTGCATGATCTGGATGGGGACCCATGTGCTTTTCCTGTTTCTCCCTGTCTCTGCTGTGGTATCAAAAGAAAACTCAGAGTGAAGAGTATGGAGTTCTGAAGGAATAAATGCTAATCATAAATGGAAAAAAATAGGGCTGTCTGACCTCCCTCCTATTCAGTTCAGTCGCTCAGTCGTGTCCGACTCTTTGCGACCCCATGAATCACAGCACACCAGGCCTCTCTGTCCATCACCAACTCCCAGAGTTCACTCAGACTCACGTCCATCGAGTCAGTGATGCCATCCAGCCATCTCATCCTCTGTCGTCCCCTTCTCCTCCTGCCCCCAATCCCTCCCAGCATCAGAGTCTTTTCCAATGAGTCAACTCTTTGCATGAGGTGGCCAAAGTACTGGAGTTTCAGCTTTAGCATCATTCCTTCCAAAGAAATCCCAGGGCTGATCTTCAGAATGGACTGGTTGGATCTCCTTGCAGTCCAAGGGACTCTTAAGAGTCTTCTCCAACACCACAGTTTAAAAGCATCAATTCTTCGGTGATCAGCTTTCTTCACAGTCCAACTCTCACATCCATACATGACCACTGGAAAAACCATAGCCTTGACTAGATGGACCTTTGTTGGCAAAGTAATGTCTCTACTTTTCAATATGCTATCTAGGTTGGTCATAATTTTCCTTCCAAGGAGTAAGTGTCTTTTAATTTCATGGCTGACCTACAGAAAACACTTTCTTACAGCCAATGGCTTGACTGTGCATCCTACCAGGCTACAACCTTCATGTTCATAGGGAGGGGTCCTTCCAGCTACTTCTATGTCTAGCCTTTAGATCACTTGGCTTGCCATTGTTGTTTGTCAAAAACAAAAGCAAAAAACTACACCTAAAATGTTAATTATTTAAAAAAAAATTACTGGTTTTTAGCAGACTTGCATCATTTGATGAACAACATTCATCTGTTTCAATAATCTGGCTCTCCCCAGGTGGCTTCCCTGGTGGATCAGTCATTAAAGAATCTGACTGCTATTCAGGAGACACAGGTTTGGTCCCTGGGCCAGAAAGTTCCCCTGGAGAAGGAAATGGCAACTTACTCCAGTATTCTTGCCTGGAACATCCCATGGACAGAGGAACCTGGCATGCTAGAGTCCATGGGGTCAAAAAGAGTCAGACAAGACTGAGTGACTAAACCACTCCAGGTGAGGGCCTTTTATGACTAACCCAGCCTTGCATGTAACTTGGGAAGCAGAGGTAAGATCAAAATGAAGGGCTCCATGGAAGCTGTGCCAATGCTTTTTCCTGAGGTATCCACTGAAGACCCATTACTAATGCTCTCAGAAACTCTGGAGTTAGGTTCAGATTTCATGGCCCTAAATTCTAAAGCAGTTCAAAGAGGATGCCTCTAACAGCTTTATTATACATACACACACACACACACACACAACATATTGGTTTCCCAAGTGGCTCAGATGGTACAGAATCTGCCTGTAATTCAGGAGACCCAGGTTTGATCCCTGGGTGTGGAAGATCCCCTGGAGAAGGGATGACAAGCCTCTCCAGTATTCCTTCCTGGAAAATTCCATGGACAGAGGAGCTTGGCAGGCTACAGTCCATGGGGTCCCAAAGAGTTGGACATGACTGAGCACTTTTACTTTTATATGTATATGCATTTGTGAATCTTTTGTTGCCAGCCATCTCAAACCATTTATAGAAGTTTGTAGAAGATGAAAATAGTATTTAAGCAAAAACTCAACATCTGAAGAAGTAAACAAAAGATCCTAGTGTACAATAAACACACAATAAATCCCCTCCTTGAAGCCAACCTCATTTCTTTCTCCTACATTCCCAGGAATTCCAAAAAGCCCAATACAAGCAACACACACAATTTCCCCTACCTGGTTGGATTCCTGGTCCATCCGATGAACCACAGCACCACGGCCAGTGCTTCTGTACCTCTGCCACACTATGGAACAGAGACAGTGATGGGTATATAGAAAGAAGCATATTGACCCAGAAGCAAGTGACCCAAGGCCTGATACTCCCCAGATAAGGAGGATCATATTTTTATATATTTCCCATTTGGACTATACCATTTGGGAAATTCTATCCAAAGTCTATGAATCCACATAAACAAAAAATTTCTTAGACGAAATCTTTCATTTGAGAGAAAATGGTGATTTTTCACAATTCAGAAAAATGCAGAGAAAATCCCTGGGTTGGGAAGATCCCCTAGAAAAGAGAATGGCACACCACTCCATTATTCTTGCCTGGAGAATTCCATGGACAGAGGAGGCTGGCAGTTTAGTCTATAAGATTGCAAAGAATCGGACACAACTGAGTGGCTAACAAGTGTACACACCCACGTACAAACCCTAAGACTAAGCTTTTCTAAACCTGGCCTTTGCTTGGGATATATTAATCACATTCTTCATCCCTCATTTGACTGCCTTGGGTCTTTTCACAACCATGTAAGCTCTGGGACCTGGGTATCCTTAAATTCATTTCCAACTTAAGAGTCATAGCTAACTCCATTGACGAGTGAATGGTGGGGTTTGGTTCACAGTTTGCTAACCAGCATGATAGTAAGCTTTAGGGAAACATGGTATATCTCTTCCTTCATGTTTAGTGTATCTCTTTGATCAATAGTTTCCTTTCCACTTTTGTCAGGGCTCAATGTTATTACAAACTTTAAGTCTGGAATCCTCTTATTTTATAATTTAACAAGGTACACGTTAAAAAGAAGAGCACTATAAAAGTATATCACAGGGAAATCTGCTTAACATTCTGTGATAACCTATATGAGAAAAGAATTTAAAAACAATGAATATATGTACATGTATTATTAAATCACTTTGCTGTATATCTGAAACAAACACAACATTGTAAATCAACCATATTCCAATAAAATTAAAATAATTTTTAAAAAAGAAAAAAGTCTTTAAAAAAGCTAAAATCAAGGGTTTTGAAATCCATCTTATAAATAAAAGAAAAAACAGCATATTAAAGTATGTAGAAGAATGAAAATAGGAAAAAAAAAAAGACTCTTGAGAGTCCCTGGTACAGCAAGGAGATCAAACCAGTCAATCCCAAAGGAAATCAATGGTGATTATTCACTGGTAAGATTGGATGCTGAAGCTCCAATACTTTGGCCACCTGATGTGACGCGCTGACTCATTTGAAAAGACCCTGATGCTGGGAAAGACTGAGGGCAGGAGGAGAAGGGAGCGACTGAGGATGAGATGGTTGGATAGCATCATCAACTCAATGGACATGAGTTTGAACAAACTCTGGGAGATAGTGAAGGACAGGCAAGCCTTGCGTGCTGCAGTCCATGAGGTCACAAAAAGTCAGGCACAACTGAGCAACTAAATGACAAAAGACCTGAATGAAAAAGAAAACTAACTTCTAAGCAGAAAAATCAACAAACACAAAGCGTGGGTCTTTGAAATCACCACAAAATGCAAAAGGAAAAAAAAAAAAAAAAGAGAGACAAAATTAACAATTCACACGAATTAAAAGAGGATAACACAAAAGATTGGGCTTCCCTGGGGGCTCAGATGGTAAAGAATCTGCTTGCAATAGGGGAGATCCACATTTGATCCCTGGGTTGGGAAGATCTCCTGGAAAAGAAAATAGCAACCTATACCAGTATTCTTGCCTGGAGAATCCCATGGACAGAGGAGCCTGACAGGTTACAGTCCATGGGGTTACCAAGAGTCAGACATGACTGAGGAACTAACACTTCAGCTTCCATTTTAATACAAAAGATACCATAAGCATTGCAAAGAGACTATAGTAAACACTGTGCAAAAAAACGTTTAAATTTTAATGTAAAGGACAAACGTCTTAAACAATGACATATAAAACTAACATAATGATATGGAAAATCATAATAACTGCATATTGATTTAAGAATTTGAATCCTTTTTTTAATTTTACTTTATTTTATTGTTTTGGCCATCCCATGCAGCTTGTGGGATCTTGGTTTTCCTACCAGCAATCGAACCCAGGCCCACAGCAGTGAAAGCACCAAGTCGTGACCACTGGACTACCACGGAATTCCCTGAATACATAATTTTTAAATTTCTCAAAGAAAAGACTGTAAGTACAGAGGGCTTCACAAAAACACTGTACAGAAAAGTTTTACCAAACTTTTCCCAGTACTTTTCCAGGGTCCAGCATTATCATGATATAAAATCCAGATAAAGACATTAAAAGAAAGAAAAATTGCAAACCAAACTGTCTTGGAATATTAAACGACATATCAATGAACTGAATCTAGCAATATAAAAAAGATAATATTCCACAATCTAACTTGACTGGGCAAGTCCAAAATACTCAGGGTTGCCTGTTACAAAGGACAGGCTGGAACCCTTGGGCAGGAGCTGATACTGTTCTCTACAAGCAGAATTTCTTTTTATTTCAGGGAGGCTTTGTCCCTGCCTAAAATCAACTAATTATGGACTTCAATCACATTTACAAAATACCTACAGAGCAACACACAGATCACCTTTTGACTGAATAACTGAGGAATGTAGTCTGGTCAAGTTGACATTAAACTGACCATTAAAAATGGAAATATTTCCCATGTATTTTCATGAGGATACATAATAATTGATGCTTTTGAACTGTGGTGTTGGAGAAGACTCTTGAGAGTCCCTTGGACTGCAAGGAGATCCAACCAGTCCATCCTAAAGGAAATCAGTCCTGAATATTCACTGGAAGGATTGATGTTGAAGCTGAAACTCCAATACTTTGGCCACCTCATGCGAAGCGCTGACTCATTAGAGAAGACCCTGATACTGGGAAAGATTGAAGGCAGGAGGAGAAGGGGATAACAGAGGAAGAGATGGTTGGATAGCATCACTGACTTGATTGACATGAGTTTGAATAAGCTCTGGGAGTTGGTGATGGACAGGGAAGCCTGGCGTGTTGCAGTCCATGGGGTCACAAAGAGTCAAATATGACTGAGTGACTGAACTGATTAACATACTTCTGATAACAAAAGCTGACAAAATATTTTAAGTAAAGCAAATTATAGACCAATATCCTTCATGAACGAAAGGTACAAAAATTCTGGACAAACTACATACAGCAATACAGAAAAAAAAGATGCTACATTATGACCAAGTAAACTCTTTTCCAGGAATGTTAAGTTTAACTTTCAAATACCAATCACCATAATTCACATTAAAACAGAAAAGATATATGTGTATAACCAGCTGAAGAGATGTAGAAGAAATATTTATTAAAATTCCATACCTCTTCTTCATTTTTTTAAAAAAGTAAAATTCTTGACAATTGAGAAATTAAAAGAAACATTTTCAATCTGATTACAGATACCTACCTAAAAAGTTGCAATTAATATTATTTGTAATGAAAAATTACTGAAAGATTTTGCCCTAAGAATACAAGATTATCTTATCTAACCAATTCTTTTTAACTAACTGGAAACTCTAGCCACAACAAGTCAAGAAAAGGAAAGAGAAGTCATAGATATTGGAAATGAAAAGACAAAATTGCCATTATTTACAGCTGACATGATTGCATATGGACAGAATCCTATAGAATTAAAAAAAAATACCACTATTGACTCCAGGCAATGCAAAGTTAATTCACAAATAAATCAACTATATTTCTATAGACTAGCAACAGCAAGTGAATAATGGTATCAGAAACAAGACTTCCCTAGTGGTCCAACTGGTTAAGAATCCACCTGCCAATGCAGGGAACATGGGATCAATCCCTGGTTTGGGAAGAATCCACATGTACAGAGCAGCTAAGCCAATGTGCCACAGTCACTGAGCCCAGGCTCTAGAACCAGATGGTTGCACCTACCAAGCCCATGTGCCACAATTACTGAAAACCATGTGCCATAGAGCCCATGCTCTGCAATAGGAAAAGCCACCAAAATGAGAAGTGCACCTACAGCAACTAGTCACCACCCGCCACCACAACTAGAGAAAGCCCATACATAGCAAAGAAGGCCCAGTGCATCCAAAATAAATGAATAAATAATTTAAAAAGACAATCCAACAATACTATGAAAAACAAATATGCATGAATAAATTTAACCAGAGAAGTGTAAGATGTCTATACTAAAAATTACAAAATATTTATAAAATTAAAGAACACCTAAATAAGCAGAGAGAGACAAATATTAGTAATGCAGATCCAACATTGTTAAGACTCAGACTTCTCAAAATATTCTATAGCTAAAAGGAAACATTAATAAAAATTTAAGACTTTTATTTAAAAACAAATTGAAAGATTTCTAAAATTGATACATAAAAGTAAAGAATCCAGAATGATCAAAGCAAACTTGACAAAGAAGCACAAAGTTAGACAATTTAAACTATGGGTTTCATCTCTTATTAAAATGTACAGTAACTAAGAATACAGTATTAGTATAAGGATCAAAATATTGGCATAAACTGCAACTACTCAGGAACAAAATATATTACACAGATGCAGATTTCCTTAATTCAATGTATAAAAGTCTTTAACAAATATGTCCAGAATAATTGGAAAACATAAAACTCAACCACTAATTACTCTTTAACATTTAAAAATTAGTGCAAGATGCATCAATATCCAAAAAGGTAGAACACAGAAAAGTATCTTCACACTTCTAAGGATGTGCAAAGATTTCTTAGGATACAAAAACATCAACTACAAAAGAAAATTAAAAAAGGTAAACATTAGACTTCATCAAAATTAAACCTTGACCTCCACTAAGGATATAAATGGCAAGCTACTGACAGGAAGAAAACATCGACAAAGGACTAGCATTAAATAAGTATATATTAAAAATAAATATCCCCGAGGGGGATTTGAGGAAGGGGTTGGGGAATTGATCAACACACCACAGAAATCTCAAAATGACAATCTCATTATTCAGTGGGAGAGGCTGGAATACTCTACACACTTTCCCTGACATTTCCACACAATGAAATGCAAGGGTCAGGGGTGCTGAGACAAGTAAAGGCTGTAAAAACAAGTGACCCATAATAACCTATTACACTGAGTCTCAGGCTATGTTCTCAATATCCAGATGCAGTGGCGTGTTCTTTTGAGCTCTCCTCTCTGGAAAGAAATGACTGAGGACACCTCCTTCACATTTTCTTTTTCTTGGGAAAATTTCACTTCATACAACTGCAGTCAGTGCATTCTTTTTGTGCTGAGGAGGGAGTGACATGGTTCCTGGTGTTCCCACCACATCCTCCATTGGTGACTCAAGGGCATTTGCCCTCTGTGACCATGAAAGGACGTGAAGACTAGTTCAGTTCTGACAAGCTGCTGATTTTTTTTTCCCCCGAATGACGGATGTGTGGGGAATAAGCGTTTTGCAACTTAGTTTTCCTCATTAAATTACAGTATTTTGCTGAGAGCAGCTGTGTGAAAGTTCACATGCTCAGAGCAGTCCCAAACATTTTTTTTAGAAAATTGCAATGCCTAAACCTAACTTCCACATCTCACCTTAATTTTCATTTATTTTAGCAGTAGGAAGACTCCCTGGAGGTGATGATTTCAATGACAAGAATTGTAGATAATTGAGACTTCTTATTCAGTGTTATTTGGGACTTTGGCAAATTGTATGAAAATTACATTACTCTGAAATATTTAATGCTCAATGGTCTATTTTGAAAACAACTGATTTTTACTTTGTGAGTCTATATAAGAAAGTATGCATCAAAATCTTCAAGGATTACAAACCTAGAATCTCTGTGATCCAAATTCATGACATGATATTTATGGGCCTGGAAACTGTTTCTGACAATAACTTTAATGCAACATAATGCCACTTTGCCAAAGGCAAAAGGAGAAGAGGGTGGCAGAGAATGAGCTAGCTGGATGGCATCACTGACTCAGTGGAAATGAACTTGGGCAAACTCCGGGAGATAGTGAGGAATAGGAAGGCCTGGTGTGCTGCAGTTCATAGAATCACAAAAAGTCGAAATGACTTAGTGACTGAACAACAACAAATGCCACTGTCATCAGACTATTTCTCTTACCTAAAACACACATGTGGTATTTTAAAAATAGTTACCCATTACTGAGTGCTCAACATGCATTTAGATATTATGCAAAAAATTAATTAAAATGAATTTCATTTTGTCTTCTCAACAAACCTTAGGAAGTGGGTATTACTTTCTCCATTTTACAGAAAGGAGAGTGTGGCTTTGTGGGGCAGAGATGGTAAGAGGGAGAGTTGGGACGGGGGCTTGGAAAGGGAGACTGCAGGGCTCTGCACTGACACACTTTAAAGCTGTTAACATCATGAATGATTATCAGGTGCAATCACACCACATAAATTGACATTTTTATGCTGCTTTCCTTCGTCCTTTGAAATGGTGAACAACTCCAGTTTGCCTAAACACTTATATAATGTGACTGAATAGGCTGGTAGCTGTGAGAGTCAGTGTACAGGATGGTGCACAAACTCATGATTGTTTCTCTGTTGGGATGTGGTCTCTGAGTGACATCACCTGAGGGGGTGGATTGTCCTGCAGTATAGACCTGTTCTTGCCTGGAGAATCCCAGGGACAGGGGAGCCTGGTGGGCTGCCGTCTATGGGGTTGCACAGAGTTGGACACGACTGAAGCGACGTAGTAGTAGTATGCATATAAAAATTAAAATAGTCCTCCAAACATCTCTTCAACTCACAATGCTATATAGAGTCCGGATAAATTTGGCAACATATATTCCATCAAGCACTTTTTTCCATTCAGCTACCACATCAGTGTTATTTAAATTCTGAAAGCTGATTAAATTCTTAAATTCTATCAACAAGCATTTGCCTTAGCCCACAATACTATATGAATGTGTAACAGAATCCCTTCCTTCTTCTTTAAGCCCTCAGTTCAGTTCAGCTCATTTCAGTCTCTCAGTCGTGTCTGACTCTTTGCGACCCCATGAATCACAGCTTGCCAGGCCTCCCTGTCCATCACCAACTCCCAGAGTTCACTCAAACTCATGTCCATTGAGTCAATGATGCCATCCAGCCATCTCATCCTCTGTGGTCCCCTTTTCCTCCTGCCCCCAATCCCTCCCAGCATCAGGGTCTTTTCCAATGAGTCAACTCTTCACATGAGGCGGCCAAACTATTGGAGTTTCAGCTTTAGCATCAGTCCTTCCAATGAACACCCAGGACTGATCGCCTTTAGAATGGACTGGTTGGATCTCCTTGTAGTCCAAGGGACTCTCAAGAGTCTTCTCCAAAACCACAGTCCAAAAGCATCAATTTTTTGGTGCTCAGCTTTCTTCACAGTCCAACTCTCACATCCATACATGACCACTGGAAAAACCATAGTCATGACTAGACAGACCTTTGCTGGCAAAGTAATGTCTCTGCTTTTGAATATGCTATCTAGGTTGGTCATAACTTTCCTTCCAAGGAGTAAGCATCTTTTAATTTCATGGCTGAAATCACCATCTGCAGTGATTTTGGAGTCCAAAAAAATAAAATCTGCCACTGTTTCCCCATCTATTTCCCATGAAGTGATGGGATCAGATGCCATGATCTTCGTTTTCTGAATGTTGAGCTTTAAGCTAACTTTTTCATGCTCTTCTTTAACTTTCATCAAGAGGCTTTTGAGTTCCTCTTCACTTTCTGCCATAAGGGTGGTGTCATCTGCATATCTGAGGTTATTGATATTTCTCCCAGCAATCTTGATTCCAGCTTGTGCTTCTTCCAGCCCAGCATTTCTCATGATGTACTCTGTGTATAAGTTGAATAAGCAGGATGACAATACACAGCCTTGACGCACTCCTTTTCCTATTTGGAACCAGTCTGTTGTTCCATGTCCAGTTCTAACTGTTGCTTCCTGACCTGCACATAGGTTTCTCAAGAGGCAGGTCAGGTGGTCTGGTATTTCCATCTCTTTCAGAATTTTCCACAGTTGATTGTGATCCACACAGTCAAAGGCTTTGGCATAATCAATAAAGCAGAAATAGATGTTTTTCTGGAACTCTCTTGCTTTTGGGGGGACTGGTAAATGGTCAAGTGCACCCACTGAGGGCTGGGGGAAGACAGATGGCACGGTCACCCCCTGGAGGAGTAGGTGGGAATGGCAGATCCCATCCTCCGCCTTCCTTCTGGGTCCTGGGGCACTGCTCCCTGGATCTGGGACAGAGGAACCAGTAGGGACAGACAGACAGGGTTGAGAAAGGACCCTCACAGAGCCAGCACAGCTGGATACCAAGTGGGTGTGGGGACGAGCTGGAAAGTCTGAAGGGGGCAGATGGCAAGGAAGCCAGCCTGTTTGTTTGAGGACCTGAAGCTGCTTTGTGAATGTGGTTGTGGCAGAGTGGGGGTGGGGGTGGGGGGAGGTGTCTGTGAAGGGCTGAAGCAGGAGGGTGAGCTGTGTAGATAGCAGCGTGGGAGTCTGATCAGGACAGACCCCAAGATCTGATGACACAGGAGGCAGGGGTCTGGTGATGTGGGGCTGAAGCAGGATGGGACCCATGGCTGGACACAGGTGAGACTACATCAGTTCACATAAGGCCCTCACCTTCTGTAGCTGATAGAATCCACTATGTTCACAGCATAAAGCTATAAAAGTAATGAACCTCAATGACCTTGAATATAAATTCATGACTGAAGGAAACTGTTAAAGGCAAGCAGAAGTGTGAGTCATTCATTTGTAATACAAAACCCTCCTTATGACTAAGCTTCCACACGACCACCATCTCTCACAGCATATTGTTCCATCCGATTCTCTGACTTGAGAACACTCTCCAGTTGCTGCTGAGTGGTTTCCTAAATTGCTTTCATGCTCTCTGCTTTAAGTTTCCCTAGAGAATGTGGTTCTGATTACAAACAACAGTCTTAAGCTTGCTTCTATCAAGTAAATATCCAAAGCGGTATACTCAAAATATTTGAGAGGATTTTATAAATATCTCCAGTATTTGAAAAAGAACTCAGGAGAACTTCTGCGATCAGTGCACTGTACTTGGCACCAAAATGCCTTGCTCTCCCTTCCCTGTGACATGGATCAATGACCAGCAGAATCTGTTCCTGCCCTGATGGAGAACTTGTGCAGATGCACACAAGACGGGGTAACACACATTAGTGAGCTCAGGGTGGGCTGCTGGGAACAGGGAGGCTGAGCTACTCATGACGCCAGGAGGGCAGGGGTGGGGAATCTCTGTCACAGCACGAGCTCCTGTCATTGAACTCATGACAAGACACAAGGCAGTTCTCTAAGGGAAAATTCATCAAGTCATGAATGGGAGAGGCTGGGAAAGGGGGGTCAGATCAGAGAGCTTGAGACAATGCCATGTGTCATCTACCCTGTTCCCTCTTGTTCTCAAGGATTCTGTGCTACTATTCAGGCTTATATGTGGACAATATACCTAACATGAAATTTACCATTTTTGCCATTTTAAGCATACAGCTCAGTGGCATTAAGTACATTCACATTAATGTACAACCATTAACACTATCCATCTCCACAACTCTTTTATCACCCCGACACTAAGCACGTTTTATACAAGGTCTGCTGCTGCTGCTGCTAAGTCACTTCAGTCGTGTCTGACTCTGTGTGACCCCATAGATGGCAGCCCACTAGGCTCCCCTGTCCCTGGGATTCTCCAGGCAAGAACACTGGAGTAGGTTGCCATTTCCTTCTCCAATGCATGAAAGTGAAAAGTGAAAGCGAAGTTGCTCAGTGGTATCCGACCCTCAGCGACCCCATGGACTCCAGCCCTCCAAGCTCCTCCGTCCATGGGACTTTCCAGGCAAGAGCACTGGAGTGGGGTGTCACTGCCCTCTCCTTATAAAAGGGCAGGTTCCACCAAAGTCTAACAATGCCCACTTAATGGACGTGGAATCCTAGTTCCTAGCCAGCTCCTGGTGTCCAGAGCCCAGCCTCCTCACAGGCCTCCCTCTTACATTTGCTGACTCTGCTGAAGTCTCTGCTTTGCTATTCTGGACTTGCTGTAAATCAATCATGTCCCCTCAGATTCACCTGTGGTCACCTGAGTCATCAGTACCTTAGAATTTGGTGTCATGGATTTTCAAGAGGTAATCATTATGCTTAATTATACTGGACCTAATCTAATCTGACTGGAGTGCTTAGATGAAGAGACTAAGACACAAGGACAGAGACACAAGCATGAAATCAATAAAGTTAGAACACACCCCCTCACCATGCACAAAAATAAACTCAAAATGGCTTAAACACTTAACCATAAGACATGACACCATAAAACTCCCAGTAGAGATTACAGGCAAAATATTCTCTGACATAAATTATACCTATGTTTTCTTTGGTCAGTCTTCTAAGGCAACAGACATATAAGCAAAAATATACAAAAGGGAGCTTTGCTGCTGGCTCAGTGGCAAAGAATCCACCTGCCAGTGCAGGAGACATAGTATCACTCCCTAGTCCAGGAAGCTCCCACATGCACAAAACACCTCAGCCCATGCACCACAACTGCTGAGCCTGTGCTCTGGAGCCCAGGAACCGCAACTACTCGCCCACAAACCATAGAGCCCGGGCTCTGCAATGAGAGAAGCCATCGCCATGAAAAGTCCACGCACCATAACTAGAGAGTAGCCCCTGCTCACTGCAACTAGAGAAAACCCCAACCGTGTGAGGACACAGTGAAGGGTTGTGCTCAGAAGCCAAGGAGAGAGGTCTCAGGAGAAACCAGACCACCCACACCTTGAACCTGTAGCCTCAAGCACTGTGAGAAATTTAATTTCAATTCTTTGAGCACCCCCATCTGTGCCAACTTGCTATAGACTGAATGTTTTTCTCCTCAAAAGTCATACACTGAGACTTAATCGCCACTGTGTTGGTATTAGGAGGTGGGGCCATCAGGAGGGACCAGATCATGAGGGTGGAGCCTTCATGCAAGGGATTAGTGCCCTGATAAAAGGGACCCACATGGCTCCCTCACCTCTGCCACCACATGAGGCCGCAGGAATTGGACCCTCACCAGACTGAATTTTCAGCACCCTGACGAGGACTTTTCCAGCCTCCAGAACCTTGAGAAATAAACTTCTGTTATTTCTAAGCCACCCAGCTCTGGTATCCTATGAGAGCAGCCTGGATGGACACAGTCCTAGAAACACAGGACCTGACAGAGAGAATTCCCAAACAGCTCCTCTCTGCTGCACACGCTGCCTCCTCCAGGCGAGGATGTGCCTGCTATTCTCCTCACAGCCTTACTTTCACCTCCCTCCACACCTGAGCTTCTTCTACTCTTTCTTCAGCAAAGGACTGGGTCCTCTTCTCAGCCTCCACATACCTGCCCAGCCTTCAGGCCCCCATGGCACTTCCTGTCCAGCTCCAGGCACAGGGACCTTTCCAACTTCAGTGAAAGCCTCCAGCTAACACTTCCACTTTACATTCCACACTTACTATCCTGTATTAAAAACCCTCTAAGCCCTGACTAGGCTGAGCTTTCCCAGGCATCTGTCTTAACAAGCTCCACATAGAGACAGATTCCTCAGAAGCAGGAATGAGAGCTGGGCATCCCAGTCTCCCTTATTCTGCCCATTGTGGGTCCTTCCCATCTCCTGGCTCACTGTCCTTCTTGTAAACTAAGAGATTCATGCAGTAACATCTGTAAGGGCATTGATCTCAGTGCACACAGCAGAGTGTTTATACATTCAGGGTGTTTATAAGTGCAGCTGGAAGGCTCATTGGCTTTAACAAAGTGAACAACAGCAAGCGACCTGACCATGGGGGAGATGTGAAGGCTGTTTTAGAAGAAAAACAAGTTTGCAAGGCTTTCAAAAAGACCAGTCTAGACTCCATAAGAGGCCTCAGTCAGTGTGTGTTAGGACACATTATACACAGAAAAGAATCAGAGTTGTTCTACTTTAGTCATTGTGTAGCCAACCAGGAGCCACTGACAAGTTCTACATTTTAGAAACAGGAATGAGAGTCAAGACTCAAGCCAGATTATAGGTGACACTACATTGTAGGTCTAAGTATCACTTCTAGTAAGCATCCATAAAATAACTTGAAATGATTGAAATCATACTCAGATGTGGAATACATGATTCTCAAATTCTAGACTTTATTAAGTCTAGACTTAATAAAGACTTTATTTCCAAAGTGATAGAATAACAAGCATAAACCAACAGGGTGGTTCCATGGAAGCCCTATGTCAGTACCCAAAATTTCGCCTCTAACATGCCTTAAGCAAATGATGGAGGAAAAAAACTGGCAGCCAAGTACCAGGTTATAGAGTCTCACTCTCTGATTTAAAAACCCTACATCATCTTTCTTATTCCTGGGGTCTGGATCCACCCAGAGTATCTGGTAATCAACTGCAAGTAGCAGGAGGGAAACTGCCATCTATTTGTCACTCCCTAAAGCATGGACCCCACTGACCCCTACACACTGGAAGCACCTGTTGTATTTTCCTGTCCTGACTTCATCAGGATGCAAGAATTCTCTATGATGGATCTTCTGTGGAGGGAAGGGAGGGGAGGGAGGGACACCAGGGCAAAGGGAGCTGAGTCTCCTGGAGCACAAAGACCTTCCTGAGCTTTCTTCCCTCATCTCTACAGGGCTCTTGGAAAGAAGAAACGATAGAAAACAGGAGTAAACTCACCGTTCAAACAAGTGCCTGCTGACCACTGCATCCACTGCGCTGAGCGGATCCTCCAGGAGGTAGATGTCTGCATCCTGATACACAGCTCCAGAAAACACAGAGAGATGTCAGGAGAGGACACTTCACACTCCCTGGGTCTCATCTCTGAATCATGATGGCGTCCAACAACTCCAGGTTCATTCCAGGAGCCCAGGGAAAGGACCAAGACCCTGCTTCACACAGGCCCACCCGGTGAGTGGGGTCTATGTGCTCACGTCCACTAGGAGCCACGGAGGAGGAGGGGCTGGATGGCAACTGAAACACCATTTACCTGACGAGGCTGACCTGGGCTTTCCGCCCTTCCCTCAGCAGGGTTCCTCCATCTCCTATCTCAGTTAGATCTCCTTCCTCCAAAAGCTGTAAATCCTATACATATAGAAAAGGGGGGAAAGAAAAAGATACAAATTGTGCTCTACTACCACCTTACACTTTTAGCATTAGTTCCTCATACAAGTATTTGATTAACGTGCATACATGCTCAGCTGCTAAGTCGTATTCAACTCTTTGTAACCCATTGGACTAGGGCTTGTCAGGCTCCTCTGTCCATGGGATTCTCCAGGCAACAACATTGGAGTGGTTTGCTGTTTCCTCCTCTAGGAGATCTTCCTGACCCAGGGATCGAATCAGTGTCTCCTGTGTCTCCTGCACTGGTAGGTGGGTTCTTTACCACTGAGCGACCTGGGAAGCTAGAGCAATGGGTATCAGTCAGAGTAACTAAACTGTGATCTTGAACATTAAAAAAAAAAAAAAACTCTCAGTGTTTTTTGTATTCATTATGTAGTTTTGCACAGCATCTATGTGTTTGACCATTTTAACAGATATTTACTGAGGACCTACTGTATGACAGGCATTGCTCTGGGCACACTGAACTCAGCTGTGAAGAAACAAAGCTCCTACAGTTTCT
Source organism: Bubalus kerabau (assembly GCF_029407905.1). Taxonomy (NCBI): domain Eukaryota; kingdom Metazoa; phylum Chordata; class Mammalia; order Artiodactyla; family Bovidae; genus Bubalus; species Bubalus kerabau. Next base: position 75,294,970 of record NC_073635.1, read on the forward strand.
TTCCATGATGTAAGACAGATGATATGGAAAATTAACCTGAGCACAAGGACTGAGGAGAGGAAGGAAAAGCAAGCTGGCTCAGGGGGGTGGAGAGTAAAGGAGGGAAGTGAGTCCACACCGGGGTGTGAGGGCTCTGCTCAGAGGAGGTGTGAGTAGATCTGGGGCAAGGAGGGGCTTAGGCAGACCTGGAGAGGCTGCTCAACACAGAGGGAAGGGTGAGTGCAGGGGCCACGGGGAGATGCCCAAGGGGTTCAGGACAAGGAGGCCAGGAGAACAGAGTGATAATGAGGGGAGTGAGAGTAGAGCCAGAGCAGGAGGAGCCTGGGGTCACCGCAGTAACAAGAGGAGGGGGACAGACCTGGTTTGAGATTTTAAGGAATCGCTCCTGTGCTTTACAGAAAAAGACAGTAAGTGGGGAAAGGTGAGGGTGGATACAAATGAGGAGGCTACTGGAATAATCGAGGTGAGAGATGATGGTGGTCAGGACCAGAGTGAGAGCAGTGGGAATGGAGAGATGGGATTACACCCCAGGCACATGTTGAAGGTGGAGTCCAAAAGACCTGCTGACAGGATGGGTGTGGCTGTAAGAGAAGAGGAGACTGTGGTGTTTGGGATGAGGAGGAGGAAGGACAGAGTCTCCATTTACTGAGTTGGGGAAGATGGTGGATACAGGTTTAGGAGACTTCGCTTGTGGACAAACTGAGATGACCTTTCGGTGATGTCACGGTGCATCTGGACAGGCAGATGTGAAGGTCTGTGCTAGAGACACAGGTGTGAGACCTGGTGGCCCAGGCTGGCAAAGGCACAGGACTGGTTTTTATCAAGGAATGAGTGTCTCTTCAAAAGAAATTTTCCTGATCTCTGCCTTAGCTTCCCACTTTCAGAGAAGGAATAACACTTAAATCTTCACAGTGATACTTAAAGTGAGTGACAGACAAGGTCTGTATAAGAAATGGGAGCAGAAAGAGCAAGCTGGGCAGGAAAACCGAAAGGAAAGAAACAGTGTGCTCAAAGGACACCCAGCAGATCAGCTGGACTAAGCAGATGCTTGTCTGTGAAAGCAGAACAAACTCAAAGCTAAGAAGGAAATAAAGTTGTAACTTGAGGATCTGGTGGCGGATTCATTTTGATATTTGGCAAAACTAATACAGTTATGTAAAGTTTAAAAATAAAAAATAAAAATAATAAAATAAAAAAATTAAAAAAAATTTAAAAAAAAGTTATATTTGAATATTATTTAAGAAGCAAATAGACAAATCAGCCTATTTTCCCCAGAGTACCATGGGGAAAAAAAAGAATAGATGATGAGAACATTCCCAAAATGATGAGATAATCAGGCTTAAGTAGTTGTTCAGTCACTCAGTTGTGTCTGACTATTTGTGATCCCATGGAATGCAGCACTCCAGGCTTCCTTGTCCTTTACCATCTCCTGGAGCTTGTTCAAACTCATGTCCACTGAGTTGGGTATGCCATCCAATCATCTCATCCTCTGTCATCCCCTTCTCCTCCTGCCTTCAATCTTTTTCAGCATCAGACTCTCTTCTAATGAGTCGATTCTTCCCATCAGGTGGTCAAAGTATTGGAGCTTCAGCATCAGTCCTTCCAATGAATATTCAGGACTGATTTCCTTTAGGAGTGACAGGTTAGATCTCCTTGCAGCCCAAGGAACTCTCAAGAGTCTTCTCCAACACCACAGTTCAAACTCATCTATTCTTCTGCACTCAGCTTTCTTTATGGTCCACTCTCACATCCATACATGACTACTAGAAAAACCACAGCTTTGACTATATGGACCTTTGTAGGCAAAGTAATGGCTCTGCCTTTTAATATGCTGTCTAGGTTTGTCATAGCTTTACTCCCAAGAAGCAAACATTTTTAATTTCATGACTGCAGTCACCATCTGCAGTGATTTTGGAGCCCAAGAAAATAAAGTCTGTCACTGTTTCCATTCTTTCCCCATCTATTGCCATGAAGTAATGGAACTGGATGCCATGATCTTAATTTTCTGAATGTTGAGTTTTAAGTCAACTTTTTCACTCTCTTCTTTCACCTTCATCAAGAGGCTTTTTAGTTCCCCTTTGCTTTCTGCCATAAGGATGGTGTCATCTGCATATCTTAGGTTATTGATATTTCTCCCAGCAATTTTCCAGCTTGTGCTTCATCCAGCCTGGCATTTCACATGGTATACTCTGCATGTAAGTTAAATAAACAGGGTGGCAATATACAGCCTTGTACTCCTTTCCCAATTTGGAATCAGTCCGTTGTTCCATGTCTAGTTCTAACTGTTGCATCTTGACCTCTATACAGGTTTCACAGGTGGCCTGTAAGGTGGTCTGGTATTCCCATCTCTTTTAGGGATTTTCCACCCTTTGTTGTGATCCACACAGTGAAAGGATTTATCATACCAATGAGGCAGAAGTAGATGCTTTTCTGGAATTCTCTTGCTTTTTCTATGATCCAACAGATGTTGGGAATTTGATCTCTGGTTCCTCTGCCTTAGACTTAAGTTACATGGTATTTAATTAGAATTAATTTAAATAGGTTGCCTATAATTATCAATTGGCACATTCTGTCATAGACAGGGTTTGGATTTTTTATCACTAAACCCCCCATGCCTCAACCTAGGATGCACAGCAGTACCTTTCTGCAGATGAAGCCCTTACTTCTTTGTCTCTACTGCAACAAATCTGGGGAGAAAGCAAGTAGCTCACTGGTGCCACCATGACAAACAAGTCCTTTGATCTCCCTAAGTCTCATTTTCCTCTTCTATAGAATGTGCTGCAGAAACCAGCATCACTGAACTCAAGGATGCTGTGATGCTGTGAGAATCTAAAGAAGTGTATGAATACCTCCACAAATGAAAAAAGGACATGAGTTGATTATAACTTGCTGTTGGTGACTGATCCCTATTTTCTCATCAAGCCAACAGTAGGACCCTGTTTATGGTGCGAATCATAACATTCAAAGCACATGACCACCACAGAAGAAAGAGACTCCATCTGAACCCTCCCTGACACCACAAAGACACAAACACACACAGTTCTCCACTCACTCAAATTTTAATGGAGGTGCATCTGATGAAAGGCAGCAAATGTTTTGTTGTGATAATGTATAATTACCTCACATTCTTTCTTTCTTGAGCTCAGAAATTAACACCATCTCTTGCTTTTGGTTTTCATTGAAAAAACGAGCTTTATGTTAAGTTCTCAGCCTCATGCCCACACACACAATTACTTGGCCTCTCTTTCACTGTTGACAGTCCTTGCAAACTGTTCCACTTAGTTTTTATGCTTTATGTTGTTCAAATTTGTTTTCTTCTTAACATAGCACCACATTGTAATACAGCAATATTAACCACATGCTAGAAAAAGCACTCACGGCCTCTCTTTCCAGGAAATAAGAAACTATCTCTGAGTCTGGTAGTAATACTTTGAATATGTTGTTGACTTCACAAATTATATATGAACAAGCCACCAAGGGGAAAAACATTTTGGAGGATTTGAAGTAAAGCCAAGTCAAGTTTATTTCTCAGCCAACATGTTCTGATTAAAGGGGAAAAGCCTGTGTTGGGCATATATTATAGTTCCTTTCACTGACAAGAAAGTGTTCTTATTCATATTTGTTACCTCTAAGTTAAGTAAGTAAGTGTTAGTCACTCATTTGTGTCTAATTCTGTGATCCCATGGACTACAGCCTACCAGGCTCCTCTGTCCATGGAATTCTCCAGGCAAGAATACTGGAGTGAGTTGCCATTTTCTTCTCCAAGGGATCTTTCCAACCCAGGGAGTGAACCCAGGTCTTCCTGCATTGCAGACAGATTCTTTACTGTCTGACCCACCAGGGAAGCCCCAAAATTTAACCAATTCTCACTGAATAGCAGACACACACACTAGAGGCAAACTAGGAAATGGTGATGCTGGTTTGATGTCATCCATCCAGAAGCACATCAAGGGCTCTTCAGCGATGGTGGAGACTTAGAGTAGAAGCACCACGGAGCAGACTGCTGAAATGGTTAATGTGGGCCAGATGTGAGGCCCTGGCAGAGGAGGGCTGGGTTCCAGAGTCAAACATCAGGAGCCCTGCCTTCCTTCACAGCTTTTCTTCCATGTAGAATTGCCCCTCCTCTCATGGCCTGTAAATATCCCACCCATCTTTCCAGGCTCAGCCCAAACACACTCTCCCATGGAACCATCCTGGACTCGTCTCTCTTCCTGCTGGGTTCTGTTTACATTTCTCATTTCTCATGAAGGACCCATCTTATTCTGCTCCATCATTTGTACATGTGCACATGGCTTCTCACAGCTCCTGGAAGGGTAAGATCTGTGCACCAACCTGTGTTCTTGAACCTGATGCTTATTATCGCTAATGCTCACACCAAGCTGCACAGTAAGTGTTGGCCCCGTTTCACAGATGAGGAAACTGAGACTGAGTGAGGACCACATCACTGGTCAGCTTTTAAACAGAAGAGCTGGAATCTGAACCAACTCATGTCAGTTCAGATCCTTCTGCTCTTTCACATCATGCTGTCCAAGTGGTGAATGAAAGTATGTTTGAAATGAAAACAACACTTAAGTAATTCAAGACTTGAAGGCCTCTACACCTGGATATGTAAGTGTCAATAAACTTACTATCCTATGGTTGTCAAGGCAGTCTGAAAAGAAAATGCCCAGGTAAGTGATCTATGTGGAAAAATATTAAACTAGAATTTATCAATTTTACACCTTTAAAGATATGTTCACTAAACATTTTCAAAAGCCTTAAAGATAACATGGAAACAAATGTTGCACACTATTTGGTTATATTATGGAAACAGAATATTGTTGATTCATACAATGAACTGTATGTAGAGCACCTACAGAAATACCAACTCAAACAATGGAAGTTAATACTCAGATACCTTCTTTCTTATATGTCACATTTTATGGATGTAATTTCACCAGAAACTGACTGAGCTTATGATTAAGAATTAATTTGTTTTCAAAAGCATTCTAATACTTACAGAATGCTTTTTATGTCCCTAGCAAGCAGGTACTTTAAAATCACGACCACATTTCATCTTCAAAACAACCTCATGAGGTTGATAGTCTTCATTTTACAGATGAAATAACAGGCTTGTAAGGATCAATTAGTCAAAACCTCACACCTGATCAACAGAGAAACTGGGACTCAATTCCTGAACCTTCTGACTCCTAGACCTTGGAGTTGATGTCATCAGCCTGAATTGATGTTGCCAGTGTGATTACTTCATGTCTTGCTATTTTGTTCCAGAAAAGTTTTCAGCTCAATGAACTTAAATGATTACTTCAATCTAATTTAGCATAATACATTTAGTTGTTTTTAAGATATGTTATATAAAAAATGTTGCTTTTAGAAAGACGGTAATAACAATCTTACATGCAAGAAAGCAAAAGAGACAGATGTAAAGAACAGACTTTTGGGCTCAGTGGGAAAAGGTGAAGGTCAGATGATTTGAGAGAATAGCATTGAAACATGTATATTAACATATGTAAAATAGATGGCCAGTGCAAGTTTGACGCATGAAGCAGGTCACTCAAAGTGAGGACTCTGGGACAACCTAGAGGGACAGGGTGGGTAGGGAGGTGGGAGGTGGGTTCAGGATGGGGGGACATATGTATACCCATGACCAATTCATGCTGATGTATAGAAAAATCATCACAATATTATAATTACCCTACAATTAAATAAAATTTTAATTAATAAATAAATACTGCTTTTTTATGGCTTTTCCTCCAGTATTTGGGGGAGGTGGGAGTAAGGAGAACAATAAGGAGAAATCTTTATTATATTTATATAGATGGATAGATGGATGGAGAGAAAAAGGTTAGAATAGCAACAATGGTCATCATTTACTGAAACACTGGTTTGTTTACATTTCACAGGCATTGTCTGTAGCCTTTATAGGAATTCCACCCCTCCTCCATTTAACAAGAAAGGAAACTGAGACAAACACGTGGAGTCACTACCCAGGACTGTTTCTCTCCAAAGGCCAAGCCTTTTCTACCAGACATGCCGTCTCTGTGTCTATGGCCAGACTAACTCCAGGACGCCACTATTTCCTGGGTCTGCCTTACGTCCATCCACTGATACCTGGAATCCAAAAGGAGATAAGCAGATGTTCTCATAACTTACTAAGTGCTTCCCAGGTGTTGTAAAGACCTTGCTAACCTCTTGTTAATCAGAGTCATAGGTGACATTTCAGAGCAGCAAGAAAACCTCCTTGAAACCCTCGGACCCAAAGTCCTCATTTTGCTGCAGAAATATCAGAGGTCCAGGCAGGTAACAGGACATGTCCAGAGTGACAGTGGGCAAGTGATGAGCCTGGGGCCAGAACTCTCCTCTCTGATACTTCTCCATGCTGGGCCTCCCTTCCTGCCAAGGAGGGGATGGGCATGAGGGACCCAAATCCATGTCCCAATTATGCAGCAGAACAGGAGAGAAGTCCATGTTTATAAAAGTCACATCATGTACAGAGAAACTGCTGTGCATCCCAGTCCTGCAGGGCCTGTTCCACCAAAGTCTGTGCTGCACACATGCCCCATGTGGGCGAAGCCCCAGAACACTGCCCACATTAGTGGTCCAGTCACCCCACGAGGCTGCGGCAAAGCATTGGCCCCAAGGATCTGAACTTGAGCTACAAATGTAGAGATGAGGTGTCTCATCTCTCCAGGCCTCAGTTTTACTAAATATAAAATGAAGATGGGAATATCGAAAACACTCATAAAGAATGAATAACTCATAAACCTTTTTACATGTGTGCATGCACATGTGTGAAAGGCAGAAAAATGATTTGCATGTGGACTCTGAATTAATGGAAGCTACTGTTCTCACTGTTCCACGTTTGCTTTCCCTTCTTATATGGTACCTAGACCATTTAATAAAAATCTAGCTCATCCCTGCTAACTTGACATCATTTCTGCAAATGTACAGTCACCCATAAACAAGAACCTGGAGTAAAGGAGCAAGCCCATTAAACAAGCAATTCTGTGTGTACATCATTGTAAAATGCTGCTAACCTGATGCAGGGCTTCCCAGGTGGCGCTGGTGGTAAAGAACCCACCCACCAATGCAGGAGACAGAGACTCAGGTTTGATTCCTGGATTGGGAGGATCCCTGGGGAAGGAAATGGCAACCCACTCCAGTATTCTTGCCTGGAGAATCCCATGGACAGAGGAGTCTGGTGGGTTATAGTTCATAGGGCGGCAGAGCTGGACACAACTGAAGTGACTTAGCATGAACACACACACCTGATGCAACCTATGATGTTCAAGCCGTGGTTCCAGGAGAATTACCATTTCCTCACAAAGGTAATGGTAATGGTAAAAGGTTTGGAGCCTTCAACACCAAAACTTTAAAAATCTGTCCCTGTTTTTTCCTCACAGAACAAAAGAGCAGTCAGATGTCCAGACTGCACTAAAAGATCCTTGGGGGAGACCTTTAATGCTATTATTCACTGATTTTTTACAACCTGAGAGCGTAACATAGTATTTAACATTATTTACCCTTTTTCCTTTCTTTTTACCAAATTGTATTCTTTTATTGCTTAAGTTTAGTTATAATTTATTCACTAATCTTATTTAATTCCCAATATACAGTTCAACCTTTCATCTTACCATTCTCTGTGAAACTCAATGCCATTTCTGAAAACAGTCTCCCTCAGTGAAATTATGCAGTATTAAAAAGAAGTTTTAGAGCATTCTATTTTCTTTAAATAATAAATTACAAGTCAAAGATGAAATGCAGAGAGAAACTCACAGACTGAAAGGGACCAAGGAGGCATCAGCCAAGTGCAGGGGGCAGACCTTGTGTGGGTTCCAACAGTGGTGATTTCTCAGTGAGATGATCAGCAGCATGTAAACACAGATTAGCAGGTGGGTGATATTCAGGAATTTGAGGTATTTTTCAGGTGAAATAAAGTAGTGATTTTTTTTCCCCAAAGCTTTCCTATCTTTTAGAGAAAAATAATGAAATGTTTACAGAGGGACTAATTTGAAGTCTAGGATCTGCTCCACAATATCTGGGGTGGGTATGGGGCTGGCAGGGGTAGGGATGCAGCAAGACTGGCCACCAGCTGATTCTGGCTAAAGCTGGGGCTGGTACATGAGGGTTCATTACACCGTGCTCTCTATTTTTGTAAATATTTGTAACTTTCCATTAAAAAAGTTGAAAGTGAACAAAAACCTCACAGAATGAAACAATCCCCCCTTCAGATAATGTATTCTCTGTTATTAACATATAAGAATTAAAACAATAGCATATGTACACCTGCTTATTTATCCAGAAGACTAACTTAAATATTAAGCAACATTCAAAAACCCATTTTTTAAAAAGAACTTTTAACAAATCTTGTAGTTTAAACCACTATCATTATTTGAAATTCAAGTATATGCAACTTAGAAGTCATTACTCACCCATTCCAAAGCACAAGCCTTTATTACTTCTTCATATCGTTCCTTTTCATATTTCATCCCAAATAAAATGTTACTCTTCACAGTTCCTGGAAACACCCAGGGCTGCTGAAAAACATATGTGATCCTCCCAAGCACGCTGACCTTCCCCTGGCTCAGGGGCAGCTCCCCCAGCAGATTTCTTAACAGTGACGACTGCAAGAGACGGCAACACGCACACGTGAACAGGCAGTACTAAAGAGGGAACAAACCCCGGAGTACAGCCGACCCCACCCTGGTGCTTGATACATGATAGAACCCTTTCCTTCAGAACAGGATAAAGTACAGCTCTCTCAATTGAGACAAAAAAAAAAAAAGAAAGAAAGAAACTAACACTAATGGTCAATGAAAATGACTGATAGGAATATATTAATAGTATAAACAATCTACTCTGCCTGAGTATCCCCCCAAGTGAAATTCTACTCAGCAAAGAACAATTGAGAATGCTTAACATCCTTCTCTAGCAGAGCCAGGCAGGATGTGTATTTTATGTATCTGATGTTTTTGCAATTATTCCTGCATCTGGTATCCTTGACTTGACAAATACTTGTTCTTAAAAAAGCTATGTGTGAAGAATATAGCCAAAGATGATTAACTGAAAGAACTCTGAAGTGAGTTGTGTCTGCAGAGCAAAAGCCCATCATAGAGGAAATCAACACCCTTTCATGTACACATCCCACATTTAAAAAAATAATTTAATTAATTTATTTATTTTTAGTTCTTTTATTTTTTTCATTTATTTTTTACAATGTTGTGTTGGTTTCTGCCATACCACAATTCTAATTTTTTATTTATTTTTGCTTCCACTGGGTCTTCATTGCAGTGCATGGATTTTCTTGTTGAAGAGCACAGTCTCTAGCAGGCAGGCTTCAGCAGTTATGGGCCAAGGGCTCAGTAGTTTCAGCTCCCAGGCTCTAGAGCAGAGGCCCAACAGCTGTGGTGCATGGGATTAGTTGCTCCACAACTGCAAAGTGAGAACTTCCCAGACCAGGGACCGAACCTGTGTCTCCTGCATTAAGCAGGGGATTATTTTACCACTGAGCCACCAGGGAAGCCTACACCCCACATTAGATTTCTGTATTTTTTTTGTTTTAGACCAAGTGCATGTGCACCTTTCCTTTCAATCTTCAACATCACACAGATGTGGCATGTGTGTATCCACACCATCAGAGTGCTCATGACACTGGGCTGAAATAATATGTCTGCATATCTGTCTCGCCCCAGAACCTGGTTGCCTCTGAAAGGTAGAGAGTCAGGGTCTTGCTCACGTCTGTACCTTTATCTCCAGCACGTGGTTGCACATTCGCTACACGTGCACTGATGGGATCACGTCAAATCACAGAAGGAAATGCTCAAAGCTTCCAGGAAGAGCCCTTATGACCTCCAGACTTCCTGGAAGGGCCACTAAGATGAAAAGAAGTCCTCATTGTCTCTGTCTATCCTGAACAGCTGTCACATAAATAATTTTCTTCAATGAGACATCCAAATTCCCCACAGGCAGTTCCTAACAGAGCAATGTGAAGCACCAAGAAGGAAAAGACAGTGGGGGTTTATCCTGATTTACTTGGCCATGAAACATTCTAGTAAAATGAATGTTTTATGGAACACACCTAGAGAGATGCTGTTCTAGATTCACTCAGTGCAAGCTGAGTCACACACAGATCTGGGCTCAATTCTCAGAATTTAACAGGGGCTGTGGTGTTGCATCACCATAACTTACCTTTCCTGCTCCCACAGGTCCAACCACAGCTAACAGTTCACCGGGTCTGACAGTAAAGGAAAGTTCTTGTAGGGTTGGGGTCTCTGATGCCTACAAATTAAAGTTTTCAATTTAATTTAACTTACCCATTTTAATAAAGTAATACAAGTTTTTTTAGAAAGTGGAAAATATAACAATAATCAACATAATTGATATGCAAAATATAACCCACATTTTCCTCTTTCCTATTTTAAGATACTGTGTCCTGGAGGACTCGTCATCAAATCTTATCTCTTTGGGGATTGGAGGCAGCTTTAGCTGACTTTAGGGAGGCTACTTCTTTTACTAGATTCCCATATGGACAGAAGAATGTTCCAATTATTGCACAACTGAGCTCATTTCACATGCTAGCAAAGTAATGCTCACAATTTTTCAAGCTAGGCTTCAGTAGTAAGTGAACTGAGAAATTCCAGAGGTACAACCTGGAATTAGAAAAGGCAGAGGAACCAGACAGCAAATTGCTGATACCTGTTAGATCACAGAAAAAGCAAGGTAATTCCAGAAAAACATCTACTTCTGCTTCACTGACTAAAGCCTTTGACAGTAGTGATCTCAACAAACTTTGGGAAGACCAAACCACATTACCTGTCACCTGAGAAACCTGTATGCAGGTCAAGAAACAACAGTTAGAACCAGCATGCAACAACAGATGGGTTAAAAAACAGGAAAGAAGTACGTCAATGCTGTATATGGCCATCCTGCTTGTTTAACTTTAGGCAGACTACATGATGCAAAATGCCAAGCTAAATGAATCACAAAATGGAATCTAGAATTCTGACAGAATATCAACAATCTCAAACATGCAGATGATGGCAAAGAGTTAAGAGGAACTAAAGAGCCTTTTGATGAAGGTGAAAGAGGAGAGTGAATAAGAGTGAATGTTGGCTTAAAACTCAACATTCGAAAATCTAAGATCGTGGCATCTGGTCTCATCACTTAATGCAAAATAGAAAGGGGGAAAATGGAAACAGTGGCAGATTTTATTCCAAAGTCACTACAGAGAGTGACTGCCGCCATGAAATTCAAAGATGCTTGCTCCTTGGAAGAATAGCTATTGCAAACCTAGACTGTGTATTAAAAAGCAGACATTACTTTGCTGATAAAGGTCTGTATAGTCAAAGCTAAGGTTTTTCCAGTAGTCATATATGGATGTGAGAGTTGGACCATAAAGAAGGCTGAGCACCAAAAAATTGATGCTTTTGAACTGTAGTGTTAGAGAAGACTCTTAAGAGTCCCTTGGACAGCAAGGAGATCAAACAAGTCAATCCTAAAGGAACTCAATCTTGCATATTTATTGGAAGGACTGATGCTGAAACTCTAATACTTTGGCCACCTGATACAAAGAGCTGACTTACTGGAAAAGACCCTGATGCTGGGAAAGACTGAAGGTAGGAAGAAAAGAGGACCACAGAGGACGAAATGGTTGGATGGCATAATCGACTCAATGGACATGACTTTGAGCAAACTCTGGGAGATGGTGAAGGACAGGGAAGTCTGGCGTGGTACAGTCTATGTATTGTCAACGATTTGGACATGACTGAGTGACTGAAAAACAACAACAGAAATACTGGGGTGGGTATCCATTCCCATGGACAGAGGATGCTGGTGGGCTACAGTCTATGGGGTCACAAAAACTCAGACACAACTGAAGTGACTGACACTTCACATTTCAGCTCAAAATATTAGATCTGGGTTTTCAAGAGAAGATATATTTGTGCTCTATACCTTTTTTAAAGGTGATCCTATTGTATAGCACAGGGAATTATATTTAATCAGTTCTGTTCAGTCACTCAGTCGTGTCCGACTCTTTGAGACCCCATGAATTGCAGCATGCCAGGCCTCCCTGTCCATCACCAATTCCCGGAGTTCACTCAAACTCATGTTCATCGAGTTGGTAATGCCATCCAGCCATCTCATTCCCTGTTGTGCCCTTTTCCTCCTGCCCCCAATCCCTCCCAGCATCAGAGTCTTTTCCAATGAGTCAACTCTTCACATCAGGTGTCCAAAGTATTGGAGTTTCAGTTTTAGCATCAGTCTTTCCAAAGAACACCCAGGACTGATCTCCTTTAGAATGGACTGGTTGGATCTCCTTGCAGTCCAAGGGACTCTCAAGAGTCTTCTCCAACACCACCGTTCAAAAGCATCAATTCTTCAGTGCTCAGCTTTCTTCACAGTCCAACTCTCACATCCATACATGACCACTGGAAAAACCATAGCCTTGACTAGACGGACCTTTGTTGGCAAAGTAATGTCTCTGCTTTTCAATATGCTATCTGGATTGGTTATAACTTTCCTTTCAAGGAGAAAGCGTCTTTTAATTTCATGGCTGCAGTCACCATCTACAGTGATTTTGGAGCCCTCCCAAAATAAGTCTGCCACTGTTTCCACTGTTTCCCCATCTATTTCCCATGAAGTGATGGAACCAGATGCCATGTCTTAGTTTTCTGAATGTTGAGCTTTAAGCCAACTTTTTCACTCTCCTCTTTCACTTTCATCAAGAGGCTTTTTAGTTCCTCTTCACTTTCTGCCATAATACTCTGCAATAAAACATAATGAAAAGCAAGCTAAAAAATAAAAGAAGAATTTATGTACTTTAAGTTCAACACGTGCTAATACACTGAAAGCTCTCTTTAAAATGAGAAAAACAGCAACATGTCAATTGCCTCAGGCTGATTTTACACTTAATCTCCATTCATTGCAAAACTTATTCCTGATTCTGACCATTTTTATAACATATTCTCAGTAAATGAGCAAGTCGCATTTTACAGTATGTGTAAAATCTCAAAATTCTCCAATAAATCTATGCCTCAGTGGTCTTTTAGCAGTTACAGTTTTGGAATGGAAGGTTTCTTACCTTTTCCCAAGAAGCTGTAAATGCCTGCACATCCACAATAGTTTTACCATTTGATGGCAGCAGAGGGTAGCACTGTGTTATCTCATCAAGTAACAGAAAGTTCTACAGAAAAAGGCAAGACATAGATTGTTTATATTGCAAGAACAAAGGACAAACAAAACAATTGCTTCTCTTGAGTTTGCAATAAAGTTTTATACCTATCATTTATACCTACCTATCATTTTACAACTGAATTTTATTAGGTCTTGGTTCACATGAGAAATATTAAATAGTATATAGTATGTAATATACTATTATTATAGTATATGTACATCTAAGTATATAATATAGTACAGCATATATATATATATATAATATAGCATATACATGCATATATACAGTATGTGTATGTGTGTGTGTGTGTGTGCATGTATAAAACAGATAAATAAAGAGTTCCTGGCCATGGGTCTCTCTTTGTTACCTTTGAACCAAGAGTATTAGTTCCTCTCTAAGAAGAGAATACGGCTTCAAACTCCAGTACATTTAGAACCTGGACATTTTCACTGTTTTACTTTTGGGTTACCAAAAATAAACAGGTGAGCTGGTGGGAAATTATTTCATAAATACTAACTAAATCCCACCACGTGCCAAGCACCACGTGGCACTGCTAGAACTCAGAGAGGAAGACCCTACTCAGGACATCAGGAAGCAGGTGGCACAGGACAGGCTGAGAACACAAGACCAATGACAGAGTCTCTGAATGCAAACCGTGTACACTCTGCTTTCCCCCTCGTGTGTCAATATCACATCACTGCTGCCAAGTCGCTTCAGTCGTGTCTGACCCTGTGTGACCCCATAGATGGCAGCCTGCCAGGCTCCACCATCCCTGGGATTCTCCAGGCAAGAACACCGGAGTGGGTTGATCACATCACTACTTGTCATAAATTACCACTTAAGTCATCATTCTAAAAAGAAAATGGTCTTAAGTTTCTATCTCTTAAAAAATATTTTACAAGCATCTTTTCACAATCACTGACCCTTCTTCTTAGTCAATGTCTTCTCTCTTCCACAGCAGGAATGGCTGCACCTCTCACTTAGCAGCTATTGATGCAAAGTAGCTGAATAAAACAAAGTTTTATAAACTGCTACAAAGCTGACAAACACATACAAGAAAACTCCCTCTTATCTTGCAAATGCTATACATAATTCAATGAGAAAAGCTATAGTGGTAGAGACATTACTTTGCCAACAAAGGTCCGTCTAGTCAAGGCTATGGTTTTCCCAGTGGTCATGTATGGATGTGAGAGTTGGACTATGAAGAAAGCTGAGCGCCAAAGAATTGATGCTTTTGAATTGTGGTGTTGGAGAAGACTCTTAAGAGTCCCTTGGACTGCAAGGAGATCCAACCAGTCCATTGTGAAGGAGATCAGTCCTAGGTGTTCTTTGGAAGGACTTATGCTAAAGCTGAAACTCCAATACTTTGACCACCTGATGCGAAGAGTTGACTCATTGGAAAAGACTCTGATGCTGGGAGGGACTGGGGGCAGGAGGAGAAGGGGACAACAGAGGATGCAATGGCTGGATGGCATCACCGACTCAATGGACAAGAGTTTGGGTGAACTCCGGGAGTTGTGATGGACAGGGAGATCTGACGTGCTGCGATTCATGGGGTCGCAAAGAGGCGGACACAACTGAGTGACTAAACTGAACTGAACCCCAGTTAGCTCAAATGTGACTTTATTTGGAAATTTGGTTGTTGTAAATATAATAAATTAAAGTGAGGTCACAGTGGAGTAGTGTGGGCCCTGAATCCAATTTGACTGGAGTCTTCATGAGAAATGCAGAGACAGATAGGCATGCAAAAAAACAGCTACCTGATGATGGAGACAGAGGCTGGGGTGATGGCTTTCAAGCCAAGGAACGCCAAGGTTTGCTTGCAACTACTCAGAGCTAGCATAGGCAAGAAAGGATGTTCCCTTATCGGAGTCAGAAGGATCCTGACCCTGTTAACACTTTGATTTCAGACTTCTATTTTTTTTAAATTTTATTTTATTTTTAAACTTTACATAACTGTATTAGTTTTGCCAAATATCAAAATGAATCCACCACAGGTATACATGTGTTCCCCATCCTGAACCCTCCTCCCTCCTCCCTCCCCATTCCATCCCTCTAGGTCGTCCCAGTGCACCAGCCCCAAGCATCCAGTATCGTGCATCGAACCTGGACTGGCAACTCGTTTCATACGTGATATTTTACATGTTTCAATGCCATTCCCTAGCTTCCAAGACTGTGAAACCAAACATCCCTGAGGTTTAAGCCACATGTTTTGTGGTACTTTGTATCAGCAGCTGCAGGAAACCCATTCAGAGCCTCACAAGGATTCTTGCATGAGAGAAAAACAAATGAACCCTGTAAGCAGCTTTAAGCTGGGTAACTCTGGAACCCACAGGCAAACTGAATCCTTAACAACACAGAGGGTGCAACTGAAACAAGCATGTGAGGATGTTTGAGAAAGAAGATGACACATAAATTGTAATTTACTACGTTAAACCTCTTGACACCCCATCTATCATGCCTCAGAGTCATAAATGTGATTGCAAACTTCTACTTAAAAAGAATAAAGAGTAAAAACTAAATGTGAAAACCGTTCTGCAGGAAAAGAAAGGCAGGATCCTTTCATTTCTGTCAAATATCAGCTGACAGAAGATGAAATTCATTCATTCCTTCCTCCTCTCATCCAAGCTCACTGAGAATCTAACACTGAGCACAGTGACTCCTAACCTCCATGAGCCCATGTCCATTAGGAGGCAGGATGGACAGAGAGTGGTCTGAGGATACAATCACGGGCTTTCAACCACCGCAGCCTGAGTTCTCTCTCCATACCACCTCTCCCATCGTCAGCCAGGTACCAGCTGTCACCTGTTCTGACACAATTCATCTCTCTCCCAATTCTCTTTTCTTCTGGAAACAACATAATTTCAGAATCTCACTCACTATTAGTTATTTCAATAATACAACGTTTCTTTTGCTTGTTTCTTCCCTAGCCCTCTCCAATACCACTGATCTGCTGCTGCTGCTGCTAAGTCGCTTCAGTCGTGTCCGACTCTGTGCGACCCCATAGACGGAAGCCCACCAGGCTCCCCCATCCCTGGGATTCTCCAGGCAAGAACACTGGAGTGGGTTGCCATTTCCTTCTCCAGTGCATGAAAGTGAAAAGTGAAAGTGAAGTCGCTCAGTCGTGTCCGACTCTTAGCGACCCCATGGACTACAGCCTACCAGGCTCCTCCATCCATGGGATTTTCCAGGCAAGAGTACTGGAGTGGGGTGCCATTGCCTTCTCCGACCACTGACCTACCCCAAGACAACTCCCTCCTGATCTCCTTACAGCATCTCTGAGTGTCCACAAGCTTAACACCCACCAGCACCTAAGTCCACACTTCCCAGGTGGCCTCTGCCTGGACACCCTGAGTAATGACCCCACCCACCCTTCCAGCCCATCTCAAATACTAACCCTACTGGGAACCAACTTAGCACATTCCCAGCTGGCACTTCCCTCCCTACCTCTGAATCCCCAGAGGAATACTAAGTCACACAGAGGGGAGACACTACATCATTCATGCACTTACACAGTTGCAACTCCAGCTAAGACCGAGCCTTGCACAGTCAGCCCATCGAGGGCATCAGCTAAAGGAAGGAACAGACTGCATGGCTGTTCAAACCATCCAACCACTGACTGCATGGCTACAGCCTCACATAATCTAAGCTGACACAGCAACAAACAAAAGGTGATGAGACAGGCCGGGACCCGGGACCCTCTACGGGAGTGCTTCCACCTGGACAAATGTCTCTTGAGCAACAAAATACAAAGAAACCATAACAGACTAAACACACCTGCATACATGGAAAGGCACTTACGAACAGTAAGATACAAAAACACCACAAGCCAACGGGCATTTCTGAGCTGCTGGGAGCAAAGCAGGGAACTGTGTATGATCCTGGCACATGGCAACTACAAGAAGGGGGGCAGACCACATAAGTCACCCCTGTGGCTCAAACCACCAAGCCTCCCCTACCCTCACCCCACTTAAGGAATCAGCCCACTCTTCTCAAAGAGTCAACAGGGCATCAGTTTCTTGTTTCCATACTTTGTGCTGCAGCACAAGCCTCAGTAAAGGCTTGCTTGAATTTCTCATCTGTCCTATTATGAACTTCTATTGATTAAAAAGACCAAGGGCCCTGGAGAGTAATATATGTATTATATACCTGGTCTAGACAGAATCAAATACAGTTTCAGCTTAAGCATGTAACCAAGACATCAATACTCAATGTGTATACATTCGAATAGAAATTCCTCACTTTTAAACAAAAAAATAAGAAAAGGAAAATTATGCCCTAGTGAAGAATTAAATTTATTAAGCACTTGTCCACAAATTATAGCTCTGAGGGGGACATATGTCACAGTCTTCCAACGGTTAAATTAGACCCCCATTCAATACATGATCAGCTCATAAAGGTGCCAGAAATGCTGCCTGGATTTTTCTGCAAGACTCAGTCTGATGAAAAAGCTGAAGTTAAATGGCCATTAGAGCCATGAAGTGCAGACCCAGAATAGCAAATGCAGGAAACTATCAACACCAGAACTGTAGCCAAAAAGACTGACTTGCTCATGACTGGTAATGGAAAACCTAAAGCTGTTTTCTGAACAATATAACCTCAGAGACACATTTTACTAGATGTTAAAATTATTGAAGACTTTTAGTGAGTGCTTTGAAGTTGAGATCTTTTGCAATCCTACTGGAGTCATCCAGTGCCAAGACCATGGGTCCCCCTTCCTCAGTTAGAGAAAAATAGACAGACTTCTTGGGCTTATGAGCATATAATAAATCATTCATTTTCAGAGAGCTGATTTAAACTTCATGTTAAACAGAAATACTTGAACACCTACTGTGTGCCAGACCCTTGTCTTCGTGATAAAAATTATTTACCCCTGACTATTTAGGGACAGTTTTTTTTTTTTTTTTTAAACTATTTATTTTAATTGGAAGCTAATTACTTTACAATATTGTAGTGGTTTTGCCATACAATGACATGAATCAGCCATGGGTGTACATGTGTTCCCCATCCTGAAGCCCCCTCCCACCTCCCTCCCCATCCCATCCCCCAGGATCATCCCAGTGCACCAGCCCTGAGCACCTAGTTTCATGCATCGAACCTGGACTAGCAATCTGTTTCATATATGGTAATATACATGTTTCAATGCTATTCTCTCAAATCATTCTACCCTCATCTTCTCCCACAGAGTCCAAAAGTCTATTCTTCACATCTGTGTCTCTTTTGCTGTCCTGAATATAGGGTTATCGTTACCATCTTTCTAAATTCCATACATATGTGTTAATATACTGTATTAGTGTTTTTCTTTCTGACATAACTCTGTATAATAGCCTCCAGTTTCATCCACCTCATTAGAACTGATTCAAATGCATTCTTTTTAATAGCTGAGTAGTATTCCATTGTGTATATGTACTACCGCTTTCTTATCCATTCATCTGCTGATGGACATCTAGGTTGCTTCCATATCCTGGCTATTGTAAACAGTGCTGCAATGACATTGGGTTACACGTGTCTCTTTCAATTCTCGTTTCCTCGGTGTGTATGCCCAACAGTGGGATTGCTGGGTTGTATGGCTGCAACTGGTGCACTTGGCCTGGGCGGCTGCGACTGGTGCACTTAGCGCAGCTGAAAGGAGCTACCCCACGTCCGAGGTCAGGGGCAGCAGCCGAGAATGCCAGGCTGTGATGGGGCAGGAACAGCCGAGAGGAGCTACCCCACCTCCAAGGAGCGGTGGCTGAGAGGGCGCAGGAGGGCCTAGAGGAACTATTCCACATTCAAAGTCAGAAGGGGTAGCGATGAGAAGATACCCCTCATCCAACGTAAGGAGCAGTGGCTGCGCTTTGCTGGAGCAGCCGTGAAGAGATACCCCACGTGCAAGGTAAAAGAAACCCAAGTAAGACAGTAGGTGTTGCAAGAGGGCATCAGAGGGCAGACACACTGAAACCATACTCACAGAAAACTAGTCAATCTAATCACACTAAGACCACAGGCTTGTCTAACTCAATGAAACTAAGCCATGCCCGTGGGGCCACCTAAGATGGGCAGGTCATGGTGGAGAGGTCTGACATAATGTAGTCCACTGGAGAAGGGAATGGCAAACCACTTCAGTATTCTTGCCTTGAGAACCCCATGAACAGTATGAAAAGGCAAAATGATAGGATACTGAAAGAGCAACTCCCAGGTCAGTAGGTACCCAATATGCTACTGGAGATCAGTGGAGAAATAACTCCAGAAAGAATGAAGGGATGGAGCCAAAGTAAAAACAACACCCAGTTGTGGATCTGACTGGTGATAGAAGCAAGATGCGATGTGGTAAAGAGCAGTATTGCATAGGAACCTGGAATGTCAGGTCCATGAATCAAAGCAAATTGGAAGTGGTCAAACAAGATATGGCAAGAGTGAATGTTGACATTCTAGGAATCAGTGAACTAAAATGGACTGGAATGGGTGAATTTAACTCAGATGACCATTATATCTACTACTGTGGGAAGGAATTCCTCAGAAGAAATGGAGTAGCCATCATGGTCAACAAAAGAGTCCAAAATGCAGTACTTGGATGCAATCTCAAAAGCGACAGTATGATCTCTGTTCGTTTCCAAGGCAAACCATTCAATATCACAGTAATCCAAGTCTATGCCTCAACCAGTAACGCTGAAGAAGCTGAAGTTGAACGGTTCTATGAAGACCTACAAGACCTTTTAGAACTAACACCCCCAAAAATGTCCTTTTCATTATAGGGGATTGGAATGCAAAAGTAGGAAGTCAAGAAACATCTGGAGTAACAGGCAAATTTGGCCTTGGAATACGGACTGAAGCAGGGCAAAGACTAATAGAGTTTGTCAAGAAAATGCACTGGCCATAGCAAACACCCTCTTCCAACAACACAAGAGAGGACTCTACACATGGACATCACCAGATGGTCAACACCGAAATCAGACTGATTATATTCTTTGCAGCCAAAGATGGAGAAGCTCTGTACAGTCAACAAAAACAAGACCAGGAGCTGACTGTAGCTCAGATCATGAACTCCTTATTACCAAATTCAGACTCAAATTGAAGAAAGTAGGGAAAACCACTAGACCATTCAGGTATGACATAAATCAAATCCCTTATGATTATACAGTGGAAGTGAGAAATAGATTTAAGGGCCTGGATCTGATAGATAGATTACCTGATGAACTATGGACGGAGGTTCGTGACATTGTACAGGAGACAGGGATTGAGATCATCCCCATGGAAAAGAAATGGAAAAAAAGCAAAATGGCTATCTGGAGAGGCCTTAAAAATAGCTGTGAAAAGAAGAGAAGTGAAAAGCAAAGGAGAAAAGGAAAGATATAAGCATCTGAATACAGAGTTCCAAAGAATACCAAGAAGAGATAAGAAAGCCTTCCTCAGCAATCAATGCAAAGAAATAGAGGAAAACAACAGAATGGGGGAGACTAGAGATCTCTTCAAGAAAATTAGAGATACACATTTCATGCAAAGATGGGCTTGATAAAGGACAGAAATAGTATGGACCTAACAGAAGCAGAAGATATTAAGAAGAGGTGGCAAGAATACACAGGAGAACTGTACAAAAAAGAGCTTCACGACCCAGATAATCACGATGGTGTGATCACTGACGTAGAGCCAGACATCCTGGAATGTGAAGTCAAGTGGGCCTTAGAAAGCATCACTACGAACAAAGCTAGTGGAGGTGATGGAATTCCAGTTGAGCTATTTCAAATCCTGGAAGATGATGCTGTGAAAGTGCTGCACTCAATATGCCAGCAAATTTGGAAAACTCAGCAGTAGCCACAGGACTGGAAAAGGTCAGTTTTCATTCCAATCCCAAAGAAAGGCAATGCCAAAGAATGTTCAATCTACCACACAATTGCACTCATCTCACGTGATACTAAAGTAATGCTCAAAATTCTCCAAGCCAGTCTTCTGCAATACATGAACTGTGAACTTTCAGTTGTTCAAGCTGGTTTTAGAAAAGGCAGAGGAACCAGAGATCAAATTGCCAACATCCGCTGGATCATGGAAAAAGCAAGAGAGTTCCAGAAAGACATCTATTTCTGCTTTATTGACTATGCAAAGCCTTTGACTATGTGGATCACAATAAACTGTGGAAAATTCCAAAAGAGATGGGAATACCAGAGCACCTGACCTGCCTCTTGAGAAACCTACATGCAGGTCAGGAAGCAACAGTTAGAACTGGACATGGAACAACCAACTGGTTCCAAATAGGAAAAGGAGTACGTCAAGGCTGGATATTGTCACCCTGCTTATTTAACTTCTATGCAGAGTACATCATGAGAAACAATGTGCTGGAGGAAGCACAATCTGGGATCAAGATTGCTGGGAGAAATATCAATAACCTCTGATGTGCAGATGACACCACCCTTATGGCAGAAAGTGAAGAGGCACTAAAAAGCCTCTTGATGAAGGTGAAAGACGAGAGTGAAAAAGTTGGCTTAAACTCAACATTCAGAAAACGAAGATCATGGCATGTGGTCCCATCACTTCATGGGATATAGATGGGAAAACAGTGGAAACAGTGTCAGACGTTATTTTTCTGGGCTCCAAAATCACTGCACATGGTGACTGCAGCCATGAAATTAAAAGACGCTTACTCCTTGGAAGAAAAGTTATGTCAACCTAGATAGAATATTCAAAAGCAGAGACATTACTTTGCCAACAAAGGTCTGTCTATTCAAGGCTATGGTTTTTCCAGTGGTCATGTATGGATGTGAGATTTGGACTGTGAAGAAAGCTGAGTTCTGAAGAACTGATGCTTTTGAATTGTGGTGTTGGAGAAGACTCTTGAGAGTCCCTTGGACTGCAAGGAGATCCAACCAGTCCATTCTGAAGGAGATCAACCCTGGGATTTCTTTGGAAGGAATGATGCTAAAGCTGAAACTCCAGTACTTTGGCCACCTCATGCGAAGAGTTGACTCATTGGAAAAGACTGACGTTGGGAGGGATTGGGGGCAGGAGGAGAAGGGAATGACAGAGGATGAGATGGCTAGATGGCAGCAGTGACTTGATGGACATGAGTCTGAGTGAAGTCCGGGAGTTGATGATGGACAGGGAGGCCTGGCATGCTGCGATTCATGGGGTCGCAAACAGTCGGACAAGACTGAGTGACTGAACTGAACTGAACTGAACTGAAGTGATGACAGTTCTATTTCCAGTTTTTTAAAAACTTTCCATTCTTCTCTCCATAGTGGCTGTACTAGTTTGCATTCCCACCAACAGTGTAAGAGGGTTCCCTTTTCTCCACACACTCTCCAGCATTTATTGTTTGTAGATTTTTTGATAGCCGCCATTCTGACCGGTGTGAGATGGTACCTCATTGTGGTTTTGATTTGCATTTCTCTGATAATGAGTGATGTTGAGCATCTTGTAATGTTTTTGTTAGCCATCTGTATATCTTCTTTGGAGAAATGTCTGTTTAGATCTTTGGTCCAATTTTTTATTGGGTTGTTTATTTTTCTGGAATTGAGCTACATGAGATGCTTGTATACTTTTGAGATTACTATTTTATTCAGTTTCTTCATTCTCTATTATTTTCTCCAATTCTGAAGGATATCTTTTCACCTTGCTTATAGTTTCCTTCATTGTACAAAAGCTTTTAAGTTTAATTAGGTCCCATTTGTTTATTTTTTTCTTGGCAAAACTCTATTAGCCTTTGGCTTTCTTCATTCCATATTCCAAGGCCAAATTTGCCTGTTAACCTAGGTGTTTCTTGACTTCCTACTTTTTCATTCCAGCCCCCTATACTGAAAAGGACATATTTTTTGGGTGTTAGTTCTAAAAGGTCTTGTAGGTCTTCATAGTACCATTCAACTTCAGCTTCTTCAGTGTTACTGGTTGGGGCGTAAGCTTGGATTACTGTGTTAGTGAATGGTTTGCCTTGGAAACAAACAGGATCATTCTGTCATTTTGAGATTGCATTCAAGTACTGCATTTCAGACTCTTGTTGACCATGATGGCTACTCTATTTCTCCTAAGGGATTCCTGCCAACAGTAGTAGATATAATGGTCATCTGAGTTAAATTCACCCATTCCAGTCCATTTTAGTTTGCTGATTCCTAGAATGTCTACATTCACTCTTGCCATCTCCTGTTTGACCACTTCCAATTTGCCTTGATTCATGGACCTGACATTCCAGGTTCCTATGCAATATTGCTCTTGACCACATCGGATCTTGCTTCTATCACCAGTCACATCCACAACTGGGTGTTCTTTTTGCTTTGGCTCCATTCTTTCATTATTTCTGGAGTTATTTCTCCACTGATCTCCAGTGGCATATTGAGCCACTGGAAAGTGAAAGTGACTCCTACACATGGACATCACCAGATGGTCAACACCGAAATCAGATTGATTATATTCTTTGCAGCCAAAGATGGAGAAGCTCTATACAGTCAGCAAAAACAAGACCAGGAGCTGACTGTGGCTCAGATCATGAACTCCTTATTGACAAATTCAGGCTTAAATTGAAGAAAGTAGGGAAAACCACTAGACCATTCATGTATGACCTAAATCAAATCCTTTATGATTATACAGTGGAAGTGAGAAATAGATTTAAGGGACTAGATCTGATAGATAGAGTGCCTGATGAACTATGGATGGAGGTTCGTGACATTGTATAGGAGACAGAGATCAAGACCATCCCCTTGGACACAAGACAAGGGTGCCCACTCTCACCACTACTCTTCAACACAGTTTTGGAAGTTTTGGCCACAGCAATCAGAGCAGAAAAAGAAATAAAAGGAATCCAAATTGGAAAAGAAGAAGTAAAACTCTCACTGTTTGCAGATGACATGATATTCTACATAGAAAACCCTAAAGACTCCACCAGAAAATTACTAGAGCTAATCAATGAATATAGTAAAGTTGCGGGATATAAAATTAACACATAGAAATCCCTTGCCTTCCTATACACTAATAATGAGAAAATAGAAAGAGAAATTAAGGAAACAATTCCATTCACTATTGCAACAAAAAGAATAAAATACTTAAGAATATATCTACCTAAAGAAACTAAAGACCTATATATAGAAAACTATAAAACACTGATGAAAGAAATCAAAGATTTCTCCATCCAAAATAGATGGAGAAATATACCATGTTCATGGATCAGAAAAATCAATATAGTGAAAATGAGTATACTACCCAAAGCAATCTATAGATTCAATGCAATCCCTATCAAGCTACCAATGGTATTTTTCACAGAGCTAGAACAAATAATTTCACAATTTGTATGGAAATAAAAAAAAAAAACTTGAATAGCCAAAGCAATCTTGAGAAAGAAGAATGGAACTGGAGGAATCAACCTGCCTGACTTCAGGCTCTACTACAAAGCCACAGTCATCAAGACAGTATGGTACTGGCACAAAGACAGAAGTATAGATCAATGGAACAAAATAGAAAGCTCAGAGATAAATCCACACACCTATGGACACCTTATCTTTGACAAAGGAGGCAAGAATATACAATGGAGAAAAGACAATCTCTTTAACAAGTGGTGCTGGGAAAACTGGTTAACCACTTGTAAAAGAATGAAACTAGAACACTTTCTAACACTGCCAGGAGCCACCATGGGAGATCCCACCCATGACAAAGGTCATGCAGAGAAGACCTGACAGGCAAAGGTGGATCAGGACTTGAGGGATTCCCTGGAGCTGCTCGAGCATCTACCCCAAAACCAAAATCTGTCTGTCTACTATTTACTATATTATGCCTTTCACCAACTCTTCTGACATTAACAGGGGGCTATCCCCGACCACCTTTCTCTGAAGAAAATCAACTTAAAGCTCTAGCTAATAAGTGTCCTGGGCTTGATAGGAGTATTTCAATTCTAACCCCTCTGTCACCATTTTAGCTTGCTTGGCAGGTTTATTCATACTCTTGCAACTAACGCACATGATTGTTCACAACACCCCAAGCATAACCTTTGAGCGATAAAAAAGCTTTATTAAAATAATACTGCATTGTTGAGCTAATGTTTGCTACCGAGTTTCCTTGTCCTTTACCCAGTGTGCACCAGGGAGTACATTAGCTAGTATAGTTGGTATGCAAGAAAAGCAAGCAGTAGCCTTGACATTAGCAACATAAGACCCTTGAGTTAACAAGTTCTTTCTTTATTGTAACCCACTACACCTTTGCTCCATAAGAATGTAGCTCTGTTTCCTGAGGGGGACTGCAGTTCAGAAAGATAAAGGGAAAGCAAGTTTTCTGGTTGACCAACCTTTATCAGGAAAGAGTCACAAAATATTAACAGGCCACAGGGCCAGAAGACAATGTACATAACATAAGACCCTTGTTTATAAAAAGCTATGCAGAAAATGTCCTGGTTTTGATAAAGATAAAACTGATGCAGTGTTGAGCTGACTCTGCATGACTTTGTATCTTTCACTTCTGGAAATGTGTAACTCAGGGTATAAAAGCTCCCTTTGAAAATAAAGCTGCAGACCCACTTCATCAGAGCTTGGTCTCCCCATGTCATTCTTTCTCTCTTTCTTTCTTTCTCTCTCTCAATTTTTTTAAGGCTGATCCCCTAGAGCACAGAGGCCCTCTAAGTTCACTTTTTTGCCCAGGCTTCTAAGACCCTCTCGAGAAGGCACTCTGCATCTTTGCCCCATCAAGAGGGCGCCTGAGGCCTCCGTGAACAGAACAAGTCATGTGTCAGGGGCTTTAGTGGCTTTCTGTGTAAACCAAGAAATATTAGCCTCTTTCTCTCTCCTTTCATTTCTCTCTTGCCGACGCCGTTCATCCTGAGGGTATCCCTAGATCCTGCTGGCACTGGACCCTGACATAACACCATACACAAAAATAAATTCAAAATGGATTAAAGATCTAAACATAAGACCAGAAACTATAAAACTCTTAGAGGAGAACATAGGCAAAACACTCTCCGACATACATCACAGAAGGATCCTCTATGATCCGCCTCCCAGAATATTGGAAATAAAAGCAAAAATAAACAAATGGGATCTAATTAAAATTAAAAGCTTCTGCACAACAAAGGAAACTATAAGCAAGGTGAAAAGACAGCCTTCAGAATGGGAGAAATTAATAGCAAATGAAGCAACAGACAAACAACTAATCTCAAAAATATACAATCAACTTCTACAGCTCAACTCCATAAAAATAAACGACCCAATCAAAAAATGGGCCAAAGAACTAAATAGACATT
The DNA here is from genome assembly GCF_029407905.1 of Bubalus kerabau. Lineage (NCBI taxonomy): Eukaryota > Metazoa > Chordata > Mammalia > Artiodactyla > Bovidae > Bubalus > Bubalus kerabau. The sequence goes on from NC_073635.1 coordinate 75,321,324, forward strand.
TCTCCAAAGAAGACATACAGATGGCTAACAAACACATGAAAAGATGCTCAACATCACTCATTATCAGAGAAATGCAAATCAAAACCACAATGAGATACCATTTCATGCAGTCAGAATGGCTGCGATCCAAAAGTCTACAAGTAATAAATGCTGGAGAGGATGTGGAGAAAAGGAAACCCTCTTACACTGTTGGTGAGAATGCAAACTAGTTTAGCCACTATGGAGAACAGTGTGGAGACTCCTTAAAAAACTGGAAATAGAACTGCCATACGACCCAGCAATCCCACTGCTGGGCATACACACCGAGGAAACCAGAATTGAAAGAGACACGTGTACCCCAATGTTCATCGCAACACTGTTTATAATAGCCAGGACATGGAAGCAACCTAGATGTCCATCAGCAGATGAATTGATAAGAAAGCAGTAGTACATATACACAGTGGAGTATTACACAGCCATTAAAAAGAATACATTTGAATCAGTTCTAATGAGGTGGATGAAACTGGAGCCTATTATACAGAGTGAAGTACGCCAGAAAGAAAAACACCAATACAGTATACTAACGCATATATATGGAATTTAGAAAGACGGTAATGACAACCCTGTATACGAGACAGCAAAAGAGACAAAGATGTATAGAACAGTCTTTTGGACTTTGTGGGAAAGGGAAGGGGGGAAGATTTGGGAGAATGGCATTAAAACAGGTATAATATCATATAAGAAACGAATCGCCAGTCCAGGTTCAATGCAGGATACAGGAATCTGGGGGCTGGTGCACTGGGATGACCCAGAGGGATGGTATGGGGCGGAAGGTGGGAGGGGGCTTCAGGATTGGGAACACGTGTACACCCATGGCATATGCATGTTGATGTATGGCAAAACCAATACAATATCATAAAGTTAAAAAATAATAATAATTAAAAAAAGGAAAAGAAAAATGGATTAATTAAATTGAAACAAACACATAAATAAAACCATCCCCATGGAAAATAAATGCAAAAAAGCAAAATGGCTGTCTGGGGAGGCCTTACAAATAGCTGTAAAAAGAAGAGAAGTGAAAAGCAAAGGAGAAAACCAAAGATATAAGCATCTGAATGCAGAGTACCAAAGAAGAGCAAGGAGAGATAAGAAAGCCTTCCTCAGTGATCAATGCAAAGAAATAGAGGAAAACAACAGAATGGGAAAGACTAGAGAACTCCTCAAGAAAATTAGAGATACCAAGGGAACATTTCATGCAAAGAAGGGACAATAAACAACAGAAATGGTAGGGACCTAAAAGAAGCAGAAGATATTAAGAAGAGGTGGCAAGAATACACAGAAGGACTGTGCAAAAAAGATCTTTATGACCCAGATAATCACGACTTTGTGATCCCTCACCTAGAGCCAGACATCCTGGATTGTGAAATCAAGTGGGCCTTAGAAAGCATCATTATGAGCAAAGCTAGTGGAGGTGATGGAATTCCAGTTCAGCTATTTCAAATCATGAAAGATGATGCTGTGAAAGTACTGCACTCAATATGCCAGCAAATTTTGAAAACTCAGCAGTGGCCACTGAACTGGAAAAGGTCAGTTTTCTTTCCAATCCCAGAGAAAGGCAAAGTCAAAGAATGCTCAAACTACCGCACAATTGCACTCATCTCACACGCTAGTAAGGTAATGCTCAAAATTCTCCAAGCCAGGCTTCAGCAATACGTGAACCGTGAAATTCCAGATGTTCAAGCTGGTTTTAGAAAAGGCAGAGGAACCACAGATCAAATTGCCAACATCTCTGGGAGTTGTTGATGGACAGGAAGGCCTGGCGTGCTGCGATTCATGGAGTTGCAAAGACTTGGACATGACTGAGCGGCTGAACTGAACTGAACGGTTTATTTTTGCTTTTATTTACATTACTTTGGGAGGTGGTTCATAGAGGATCCTGCTGTGATTTATGTCAGAGAGTGTTTTGCCTATGTTTTCCTCTAGGAGTTTATAGTTTCTGATCTTACATTTAGATCTTTAATCCATTTTGAGTTTACATTTGTGTATAAAAAAGGAGACAATAGGTATGGTGGGAATCACAAGTTTGAAGGGAAGAGGGGAGCTAAAGACAGGCTTAGACACTAAGTAAAATAAGGACAGGAACAAAAATGCAGAGATCAGAAATCAACGAGAAAACATCTGTAAAGAATTCATTAAAAAAAAAAAAAGAATTCATTTTTAAACACAGAGAACTAAGTGAATCTGAGGCCACTCTTCCTGCCCAGGGAACAGGGACTTCTCAGCAAGTTCCTCCCTCCAGGCCCAGAGAGGAATCCTAGTCACCCCAGGACTGTGCATAATCTCTGCCTAGTCATTTCAGTCAGCACAGCAGATGCATCTGTTCGCTTCTCCTGCTTTTAGACATTGTAATCATCCTGCAGCCATCACTGCACATCAAAAGCCTGTGCTGCTGCCATTGGTACTACTGGCCCTAAACAAGCATGGATCTTACAGTACTTTAATGCATTTTACCTAAGAAAAGAGGGGAATACATACATTTTGGAAAGACTGCCAGCTTGGCACTGAAAGAGTTAAATCTCACCTAACTGGCACACAGTGACACCACATAAAAGGCAGAGTTTTAGGTAAAATCCGCCTATAAGTTTAAAAAGTTATTTTTCACTAAACCTTGATTCTTTGGATGCTGACGATGGCCTCTGACACCTTCTTGACGGCCATGGGGAAGTAGAGGGTGCTCGAAAACCACAGTGCCTCGAACAGCATCACCACCACAAACACTTGGCTGGCTGTGACCAGGTTGTCAAGGAGCTCATTGCTGATAAAGATGACAAAAATCATGATTTTGCTTACAGTGAAAAATGATGCCAAATGCATCCCCCTAAGGTAGGAACTTCTCAGAATTTTGGAAATTTCCTTCCTGGAAAAGAAAGTAGGACAAAGATTTTATAAGAAGCATCAACATACAAGATATGAATTCAATGCCCTGTGTGAGTGGCCCCTTTCTAAGGAGTAGACACAGATTAAGATAAACCATTCCTCACATCATAGAGACATTAGCATAGTGAACACTCAGGGGTCTGCCCGACACCAGGACCACACACTGCATCACCACTTCACTCTTTCAAGTAAAAGGAGGCTAAATGTCACACTTGCAAACATTTTGGGTCAATCAGATGGGGTTTGAACATTCGTTCAACAAACATTCATAATCACAAGTCTGTGCCAGGCTCCTCACAGAAAGACACGTCCTTTCCCCTCCAGGCGCTCATGAACTTATGGTCAAAGAGAATTAGCAACCACAAAATTGGGCAACATTAGAGATGGTCATCACAGCCCCCAAGGGAGCTCAGCACAGAGGCATGTAACTTGGAGCAGTGGAGTCAGGGCAAGTCACACACACATGGAACCTGAGAAGATGAGCTGGAGTCAGTCAGGGCTGGTGGAGGCCAGAGAAGAAGGAAGATGGGAGTGTATTCCCAGCAGAGGGAGGGACCCCACAAAGATGCAAAGTGAGAGGTGACAACGTGGGGTCAGAGTAACGTTCATCAGGTATTTAAATAAAAGTTGGAAAAACAGTATACAAACATGAATATTTTCATATGTGAAACAGATTGCCAGTCCAGGTTCGATGCATGAGACAAGATGCTCAGGGCTGGTGCACTGGGATGACCCAGAGGGATGGGATGGGGAGAGAGGTGGGAGGGGGTTCAGGATGGGGAACACATGTACACCCATGGCTGATTCACATCAATGTATGGCAAAACCACTACAATATTGTAAAGTAATTAGCCTCCAATTAAAATAAATAAATTAAAAAAAAAAACATGAAGCAAAACAAAAGGGACAGTTCTTTCATAGCTCCATTTGAAAAGAATAACAGTGATTTATGAGCTTTGTTGGTGGTAAAGAATCCACTTGCAATGCAGGAGACATGGGTTCAATCCCTGGGTCAGTAAGATCCTCTGGAGGAGGAAATGGCAACCCACTCTGGTATTCCTGTATGGGAAATCCCATGGACAGAGAAGCCTGGCAAGCTACAGTCCATGGTGTCACAAAGAGTCGGATATGAGTGAGTGAATAAGCATGACAACAATGAAGAATAGTGATTCATATAGTTTGACTCAATATAGGTACATCCAATCTCTTTATGGTTTCCCTGATAGCTTAGTTGGTAAAGAATCTGTCTGCAATGTAGGTGACCATGTTTTGAATCCTGGGTCACGAAGATCCATTGGAGAAGGGATAGGCTACCCACTCCAGTATCCTTGGACTTCGCTTGTGGCTCAGTTGATAAAGAATCCACCTGCAATATGGGAGACCTGGGTTGGGAAGACACCCTGGAGAAGGGAAAGGCTACCCACTCCAGTAATCTCCCTGTTTATTCACCATCAACATAAATTACAATTTTAGTTTGAATGTCATTGTCCAAATACTATATTAAAAACATTGCTTATTGAGATTAGAGGTATTAAGGACTACTTAGAATTTCATTTCTATGTAAGTAAGAAACATATACATTTTTTTTTCCTTTGAGAAGATGGTAAATGGAAGAGCAGGTAAATGATGTCTCCACTGTTCTCCTTAACCCTACTGCAATATGTGGGGGATGCAATGAATAGTGTATTTAAGTTCACCTTAATGTGAAGGTGAACTTAAATACTTCTTTGGTAAGACATCTAAAGCATTCTGTAGAATTGGAAATAGAGCATGAAAATATGGAGTGATATATTTCACTTACCTTCTCAAACTGGTAATAAGGTCTATAAATGTAATGCTTTTCCCAAGCATTCATTTTTATTGTTCTGATGCCTGTTATGACTTCACTCATGGTCCTGATCCTGTCATCTGTGAAAGCTGTGGTCTTACTCCTAAGGGGACAGTTGTGAGAAATGAGCCTTAGTGATCACAGCCCAACTTTCTGTGGCAGCAGCAGTAGTAATGGGCATGGGGGCGTGGAGATCAGAGGTGGTGGCTAGGAAGCAAATGATTCTCTACTGTCCTTCTGCACTTAGAACACAGGCCAGTCCTACTCAAAGTACGAATGGATAAAAAGGCTTCAATTAGGAAGCCAACCCTTCAGCCCATTTCAAGAAGTAACTTGGAGAACATGCAGCACCAGCTAAGCAAAACTTGAAATGAGTCAGATATAAACCATCTGCTCAAGGATGTCACAGTCAGGTAGGGAAGGCAGAAAGACACCCAGAAAGACATAGTCTGTGCTACAATAAAACAGGACAGAAGTTCTGGGAAGCAGAAAAGATGGGACTGTTAAATACACCATGAAAGGAGAACAAGAAGAGCTTCAGAAACCTGGTAGCACTGGAACAGGGCCTCGAAGGATAAGGAGCATCTCTTCACAGCAAAGACAGAAAAGGAAATTCCAAATAGAGAAAAATACCAAGTGCAGATCTGCACACACACAGAACATACACAAGAGCTCAAGGAACTTCAAATAGTAAAACATCACCATCACCTGACAATCTCCCACCTCCAACACTTTGGAACCTGCTTCAGGTCTAACTCATCACCAGAAGGCTCTTCACCATCAGCCACTTTTCTATCGTGTATGCTGCTGTGAATGCGGGGCTTTGTAAAGACACAATGAAGATCAGCTTGCCCTTGGGGTGCTTATAACTTAAAGGCAACATGAACATAAAACTTGAAAAGGCTCCAACACAAGCATAACAAAAATATATGTGGTGAGAAATGGGCCTACAAGATCATTACTATTTACCAATATTTAAATAACTTGGACATGGGTAAATTCTGTTGAAGGACACTCTACTTATTAAGATATGGTGCCAACAGCAGCCAGTGAATGCTTTCACTGTTCCTGTTTCAGGATCAGCCTTCAGCTTAAGGCTGGAGCCTTCACTTGTTAAGCCTGAAGGGTCTACAATCCACACAAAGAAGAGACCAGAGAAGACATTTGTCTTGTTTTTGAACAAAAGCATCAAGCAGACTGTGGATGTTACCAATTACATATTATCAATTTTTTAAAACCAGTGTTTCTCTTACCAAAGTGAGGAAAACAACTTCCAATAGCAGCTTTGCAACACCAGAAGAGTAATGAGAACCGCCATCCCAACAAGACACGATATTCCTATTTCCATCCGGAGGAGGGTGGTCACTGCAATAGATTGCAGTGGCCCCATCCACAGATAGTGCAAGAACATCATTACCTTAAAATAGAAAGACTTCTTCTATTCTTAAGATGGTGTAAAAACCAATAAGGACACAGTGTAGAAACAATCTCCTCTGAAGGAATAGACAGGAATGTAAACAGAAACTATCTCAGTGGGATTCAAACCTGCTAAAACAGAAATCCAAGCATCAACCCCAGATGATGCCATTCAGGGGCAGCACAGGGTTGGTTTCAGGGACACCCAGGGAGAGTCAGAACAGCAGCACTGAAGGAAAATGTCAATTTTGTTCAAAACACAGATGAGCTAACCTCAGTTCAGATGCTCGGTTGTCTCTGATTCTTTGTGACCCCATGGACTGCAGCATACAAAGCTTCCCTATCCATCATCAACTCCTGGAGTTTGCTAAAACTTATGTCTATCAAGTCAGTGATGCCATCCAACCATGTAATCCTCTGTCATCCCCTTCTCTTTCTGCCTTCAATCTTTCCCAGCATCAGGGACTTTTCCAATGAGTTAGTTCTTTGCATTAGGTGGCCAAAGTAATGGAGTTTCAACTTCAGCATCAGTCCTTTCAATAAATATCCAGGACTGATTTCCTTTAGGATGAGATGGCTTGATCTCCTTGCAGTCCAAGGGACTCTCAAGAGTCTTCTCCAACACCACAGTTCAAGAGCATCAATTTTTTTGGTGCTCAGCTTTTTTTTTTTTTAATTTTATTTTATTTTTAAACTTTACATAATTGTATTAGTTTTGCCAAATATCAAAATGAATCAAGTCCAACTCTCACATCCATACATGACTACTGGAAAAACTATAGCTCTGACTAGACAGACCTTTGTTGACAAAGTACTGTCTCTCCTTTTAAATATGCTGTCTAGGTTGGTAATAGCTTTTCTTCCAAGTAGCAAGTGGTTTTTAATTTCATGGCTGAACTCACCATCTTCAGTGATTTTGGAGCCCACAAAAATAGTGTCTCTCACTGTTTCCACTGTTTTCCCATCTATTTCCCATGAAGTGATGGGACCAGATGCCATGATCTTTGTTTTTTAATGTCGAGTTTTTAACCAGCTTTTTCACTCTCCTCTTTCACTGTCATCAAGAGGCTCTTCAGTTCCTCTTCACTTTCTTCCATAAGGGTGGTGTCATCTGCATATCTGAGGTTATTGATATTTATCCTGGCAATCTTGATTCCAGCCTGTGCTTCATCCAGCCTGGCATTTCACATGGTGTATTCTGCATAGAATTTAAATAAGAAGGGTGACAATATACAACCTTGATATACTCCTTTCCTACTCTGGAACCAGTCTGTTGTTTCATGTGCAGTTCTAACTATTGCATCTTGACCTGCATACATATTTCTCAGGAGGCAGGTAAAGTGGTCTGGTATAACCATCTCTTGAAGAATTTTCCACAGTTTGTTATGATTTACAGTCAAAGGCTTCGGCGTAATCAATAAAGCAGAAGTAGATGCTTTTCTGGAATTCTCTTGCTTTTTTGATGATCCAACAGATGTTGGCAATTTGATTTCTGGTTCCTCTGTCTTTTCTAAAACCAGCTTGAACCTCTGGGAGTTCATGGTTCACATACTGCTGAAGCCTGGCTTGGAGAATTTTGAACATTACTTTACTAGCGTGTAAAATGAGTGCATCTTGTGGTCATTTGAACATTCTTTGGTATTTCCCTTCTTTGGGATTGGAATGAAAACTGACCTTTTCCAGTCCTGTGGCACTGCTGAGTTTTCCAAATTTGCTGGCATATTGAGTGCAGCACTTTCACAGCATCATATTTCGGGATTTGACATAGCTCAACTGGAATTCCATAACCTCCACTAGCTTTGTTCATAGTGATGCTTCCTAAGGCCCACTTGACTTCACATTCCAAGATGTCTGGGTCCAGATGAGTGATAACCACATCGTGGTTATCTGGGTTGTGAACATCTTTTTATGTATAGTTGTTCTGTGTATTCTTGCCACCTCTTCTTAATATCTTCTGCTTTTGTTAGGTCCATAAATTTTTGTCCTTTATTGTGCCCATCTTTGCATGAAATATTCCCTGGGTATCTCTAATTTTCTTGAAGAGATCTCTAGTCTTTCCCATTCTATTGTTTTCCTCTATTTCTTTGCATTGATCACTGGTGAAGGATTTCATATCTCTCCTTGCTATTCTTTGGAACTCTGCATTCAAATAGGTATATCTTTCCTTTTGTCCTTTGCCTTTAGCTTCTCTTCTTTTCATAGCTATTTGTAAGGCCTCCTTAGACAACCATTTTGTCTTTTTGCATTTCTTTTTCTGGGGATGGTCTTGATCATTGCCTTCTGTACAATGTCACGATCCTCCATCCATAGTTCTTCAGGTATTCTATTAGATCTAATCCCTGGAATTTATTTGTTACTTCCACTGTGTAATTGTAAGGGATTTTATTTACGTCATACCTGAATGGTCTAGTGGTTTTCCCTAATTCAATTTAAGTCTGAATTTTGCAATAAGGAGTTCATGATCTGAACCACAGTCAGCTCTCAGTCTTGTTTTTGCTGAATGTATAGAGCTTCTCCATCTCTGGCTGCAAATAATATAATCAACCTGATGTTGGTACTGACCATCTGGTGATGTCCATGTGTAGCGCCATCTCTTGTGTTGTTGGAAGAGGATGTTTGCTATGACCAGTGGGTTCTCTTGGAAAAACCCTGTTAGCCTTTGCCCTGCTTCATTTGTACTCCAAGGCCAAATTTGCCTGTTACTGCGGGTATCTCTTGACTTCCTACTTTTGCATTCCAGTACCCTATGATGAAAAGGACATATTTTTGGGGTGTTAGCTGTAGAAGGTCTTGTAGGTCTTCCGCAAATGTTCTGTGTTCCAGAACTGAGCCCCCATCTCCTCTGGGTCTCCTTGACATCCCAGGAAAACTTATATTATGTTACCTACTTCTCTCTCAAGTAACGGCTTCTGTATTTACCTACCTGATAGGCTGTGATTTCTATAGGGAAGAAACTAAGCTTTATTCATCCCTGAAACTGAGTAGGGACCTTACTTCATGTTTGATGAATGGATACTCGAAAAAGAAGTGCCTAGTGCAACACAGATCTGACCAATAGCTACAATGCCCTGGGTCATGTGATCTATGCATAACGTCAGTGGTAAAAAGACTGAGGGGGGACAGCAGAGAGGAGATTGGGTCTGGCTGGGTACCACCCACTTGGCATATCCCTTGAAGGCTTCCTATGTAGCAGGCACTGATCAGAGCACAGGGGAAAGAAAAATCCCTGCCCACAAGACCTTCATCATACGGAGGAGAAGATAATCCAGCAACACCTATACCACGTGCCAAGAAGGGCCACTCCAGCAGGATCCTTAGGGACACTAACTAATGTGCGTTGGTTAGTGGGCAACAACACCACTACCTATTTATTATTAGAAAAGCAAAACTCTCACTTATGGAACAATACATATAATTACATCGAATTTGCACTCAGAGAAATGAAAGTTGCATAAATAGAACCTTTGTCTTACATCCTCAACAGAACCCTGGCTGACACCAAACCCTGGCACCTGGCATCCCAATAAGCTGAGCCCAGTGAGAAGAACAGGAAGTGGAAGAGTATCCCTCAGGGGCAGCTCACCTGGTCAAACCTGTTCATATCGTTGGACAGCAGGTTGACAATCTAGCCTGCGGTGGTCTTCCCCATGGCTGAGCTACTTAGGCGAAGTGCCTGAAATGAGAGAGGGAGACAGAGAACTGGATTCCTAAGGTCATACCAAGTCATCTTAGAACATAACACAATGGAGCATGTGTTCTTGGGATCTTGAGTGGTATCACCACAAGCAGGGTGACCCCTGACAGCAGGGATCTAGGGACCCTTGATCAGCCTTTCACTCCTCACTGTGGCAGCAGCCCCACCCGCAAGGACAGCAAAGGGAGAAGCAGGAGGCAGAAGCAAAATCCGCCTCCCTCCCCAGTTTCAATGAACTTGAACCTGGCCAAAGGATAAAGGGTGTAGGTTTACACTTAAGAGACAAGTAAGTAATTTTGAGCCAAATTAAATGAGGGTGGAGAGGCTGCCTTAAGGAAACAAATTCAGAGACTTGGACTCTAAATCTGAACTCAATCATAAATTCTGTGGGTGACAATATTTAACCACATGGGCTTCGTTTTCTCATTCCAAAATGAGCAAGTATAACATTCAAAACACCGTTCCTGTGAGGTTCCCATTCTTTTTTTTTTTTTTTTAATATTTTAAATCACTTTATTGAGTTATAATTTGCAAACAATCAAAAGCTCCCATTTTAAGTACACAGTCCAATGAGTTTTGACAACTACCAACACTTCCATAACTACCTCGCAAATCAAGCTACAGAATATATCCATCATCCCCAAAACTCCCTCCTGCCATGTTACAGTCGATCCCCCCTCCACTCCTGGCAACCACTGATGGGCTTTTTGTTGCCATACATTAGTTTGCGTGTTGTAGATCTTCAGATAAATGGAATCTTATAGTATGTAGTCTTCTGGACCTGGATTCTTGTATTCAGTGTAACTTTTTTTTTTTTTTAAGATTTATCTATCACTGCTTTGTTCTTTTTATTGCTAAGGAGTATTTCATTAAATGAAGGTAGCACAATTTATTTATTTATTTATTTTTTTGTTCGTAGAAGCTTTATTCATAATAGATAAAGAAGTGGAAACAACCCAACAACGACTGAACAAATGGATGAACAAAATGGGGTATACCCGTATGATGGAATATTATTCAGCCATAAAAGGAATGAAGTAATGATTCATGATACAACATACATGAACCTTGAAAACACGATGGTAAGTGAAAGAAACCAGACGCAAAAGGCCAAATGTCGTATGATTCCATTTTTATGAAATTTCTAGAATAGGCAAATCCATAGAGAGAGAAAGATCAGTGATTGCCAATGGCTAGTGGGGAGGAGAGAACAAGGAGTAACTGTTAATGGATATGGAGTTTCCGTTTGGAGTGATGAAAATATTCTGAAATATGGCAATGGCTTCCTAATTTTATGAATAACTCACTGAATTGTGCATTTTAAGGGGTGAATTTTATGGCATGTGAATTATGTCTCAGTAAAAATAAGTTAATTTAAAAAGTCTTTTTTTTTTTTTTTTCAAGTATTTCTACTTTTTGGAATTTATTGAAATTTTTTGTCCTGATTTTTTTTTTTAATTTTTTTTAAATTTTATTTTATTTTTAAACTTCACATAACTGTATTAGTTTTGCCAAATATCAAAATGAATCTGCCACAGGTATACATGTGTTCCCCATCCTGAACCCTCCTCCCTCCTCCCTCCCCATTCCATCCCTCTGGGTCGTCCCAGTGCACCAGCCCCTAGCATCCAGTATCGTGCATCGAACCTGGACTGGCAACTTGTTTCATACATGATATTTTACATGTTTGAATGCCATTCTCCCAAATCTTCCCGCCCTCTCCCTCTCCCACAGAGTCCATAAGACTGTTCTATACATCAGTGTCTCTTTTGCTGTCTCGTACACAGGGTTATTGTTACCATCTTTCTAAATTCCATATATATGCGTTAGTATACTGTATTGGTGTTTTTCTTTCTGGCTTACTTCACTCTGTATAATAGGCTCCAGTTTCATCCACCTCATTAGAACTGATTCAAATGTATTCTTTTTAATGGCTGAATAATACTCCATTGTGTATATGTACCACTGCTTTCTTATCCATTCATCTGCTGATGGACATCTAGGTTGCTTCCATGTCCTGGCTATTATGAACAGTGCTGCGATGAACATTGGGGTACACGTGTCTCTTTCCCTTCTGGTTTCCTCAGTGTGTATGCCCAGCAGTGGGATTGCTGGATCATAAGGCAGGTCTATTTCCAGTTTTTAAAGGAATCTCCACACTGTTCTCCATAGTGGCTGTACTAGTTTGCATTCCCACCAACAGTGTAAGAGGGTTCCCTTTTCTCCACACCCTCTCCAGCATTTATTACTTGTAGACTTTGGATCGCAGCCATTCTGACTGGTGTGAAATGGTACCTCATAGTGGTTTTGATTTGCATTTCTCTGATAATGAGTGATGTTGAGCATCTTTTCATGTGTTTGTTAGCCATCTGTATGTCTTCTTTGGAGAAATGTCTATTTAGTTCTTTGGCCCATTTTTTGATTGGGTCATTTATTTTTCTGGAGTTGAGCTGTAGGAGTTGCTTGTATATTCTGGAGATTAGTTGTTTGTCAGTTGCTTCATTTGCTATTATCTTCTCCCATTCTGAAGGCTGTCTTTTCACCTTGCTAATAGTTTCCTTTGATGTGAAGAAGCTTTTAAGGTTAATTAGGTCCCATTTGTTTATTTTTGCTTTTATTTCCAATATTCTGGGAGGTGGGTCATAGAGGATCCTGCTGTGATGTATGTCAGAGAGTGTTTTGCCTATGTTCTCCTCTAGGAGTTTTATAGTTTCTGGTCTTATGTTTAGATCTTTAATCCATTTTGAGTTTATTTTTGTGTATGGTGTTAGAAAGTGTTCTAGTTTCATTCTTTTACAAGTGGTTGACCAGAGTTCCCAGCACCACTTGTTAAAGAGATTGTCTTTAATCCATTGTATATTCTTGCCTCCTTTGTCAAAGATAAGGTGTCCATATGTGCATGGATTTATCTCTGGGCTTTCTATTTTGTTCCATTGATCTATATTTCTGTCTTTGTGCCAGTACCATACTGTCTTGATAACTGTGGCTTTGTAGTAGCCTGAAGTCAGGTAGGTTGATTCCTCCAGTTCCATTCTTCTTTCTCAAGATCACTTTGGCTATTCGAGGTTTTTTGTTTTTCCATACAAATTGTGAAATTATTTGTTCTAGCTCTGTGAAGAATGCTGTTGGTAGCTTGATAGGGATTGCATTGAATCTATAGATTGCTTTGGGTAGTATACTCATTTTCACTATATTGATTCTTCCAATCTATGAACATGGTATATTTCTCCATCTGTTAGTGTCCTCTTTGATTTCTTTCACCAGTATTTTATAGTTTTCTATATATAGGTCTTTAGATTCTTTAGGTAGATATATTCCTAAGTATTTTATTCTTTCCGTTGCAATGGTGAATGGAATTGTTTCCTTAATTTCTCTTTCTGTTTTCTCATTATTAGTGTATAGGAATGCAAGGGATTTCTGTGTGTTGATTTTATATCCTGCAACTTTACTATAGTCATTGATTAATTCTAGTAATTTTCTGGTGGAGTCTTTAGGGTTTTCTATGTAGAGGATCATGTCATCTGCAAACAGTGAGAGCTTTACTTCTTCTTTTCCAATTTGGATTCCTTTTATTTCTTTTTCTGTTCTGATTGCTGTGGCCAAAACTTCCAAAACTATGTTGAATAGTAATGGTGAAAGTGGGCACCCTTGTCTTGTTCCTAACTTTAGAGGAAATGCTTTCAATTTTTCCCCATTGAGGATAATGTTTGCTGTGGGTTTGTCATATATAGCTTTTATTATGTTGAGGTATGTTCCTTCTATTCCTGCTTTCTGGAGAGTTTTTTTTTATCATAAATTGATGTTGAATTTTGTCAAAGGCTTTCTCTGCATCTATTGAGATAATCATATGGTTTTTATTTTTCAATTTGTTAATGTGGTGTATTACATTGATTGATTTGCGGATATTGAAGAATCCTTGCATCCCTGGGATAAAGCCCACTTGGTCATGGTGTATGATCTTTTTAATGTGTTGTTGGATTCTGATTGCTAGAATTTTGTTAAGGATTTTTGCATCTATGTTCATCAGTGATATTGGCCTGTAGTTTTCTTTTTTTGTGGGATCTTTGTCAGGTTTTGGTATTAGGGTGATGGTGGCCTCATAGAATGAGTTTGGAAGTTTACCATCCTCTGCAATTTTCTGGAAGAGTTTGAGCAGGATAGGTGTTAGCTCTTCTCTAAATTTTTGGTAGAATTCAGCTGTGAAGCCGTCTGGACCTGGGCTTTTGTTTGCCGGAAGATTTTTTATTACAGTTTCAATTTCCGTGCTTGTGATGGGTCTGTTAAGATTTTCTATTTCTTCCTGGTCGAGTTTTGGAAAGTTGTACTTTTCTAAGAATTTGTCCATTTCTTCCTCGTTGTCCATTTTATTGGCATATAATTGTTGATAGTAGTCTCTTATGATCCTTTGTATTTCTGTGTTGTCTGTTGTGATCTCTCCATTTTCTTTTTTTTTTTTTTTTTTTTTTATTTTTATTTTTTTTAATTTTATTTGATCTCTCCATTTTCATTTCTAATTTTATTGATTTGATTTTTCTCCCTTTGTTTCTTGATGAGTCTGGCTAATGGTTTGTCAATTTTATTTATCCTTTCAAAGAACCAGCTTTTGGTTTTGTTGATTTTTGCTATGGTCTCTTTTGTTTCTTTTGCATTTATTTCTGCTCTAATTTTTAAGATTTCTTTCCTTCTACTAACCCTGGGGTTCTTCATTTCTTCCTTTTCTAGTTGCTTTAGGTGTAGAGTTAGGTTATTTATTTGACTTTTTTCTTGTTTCTTGAGGTGTGCCTGTATTGCTATGAACTTTCCCCTTAGGACTGCTTTTACCGTGTCCCACAGGTTTTGGGTTGTTGTGTTTTCATTTTCATTCGTTTCTATGCAAATTTTGATTTCTTTTTTGATTTCTTCTGTGATTTGTTGGTTATTCAGCAGCGTGTTGTTCAGTCTCCATATGTTGGATTTTTTAATAGTTTTTCTCCTGTAATTGAGATCTAATCTTACTGCATTGTGGTCAGAAAAGATGCTTGGAATGATTTCTATTTTTTTGAATTTACCAAGGCTAGCTTTATGGCCCAGGATGTGATCTATCCTGGAGAAGGTTCCATGTGCGCTTGAGAAGAAGGTGAAAATCATTGTTTTGGGGGGAAATGTCCTATAGATATCAATTAGGTCTAACTGGTCTATTGTATCGTTTAAAGTTTGTGTTTCCTGGTTAATTTTCTGTTTAGTTGATCTATCCATAGGTGTGAGTGGGGTATTAAAGTATCCCACTATTATTGTGTTATTGTTAATTTCTTCTTTCATACTTGTTAGCATTTGTCTTACATACTGCAGTGCTCCCGTGTTGGGTGCATATATATTTATAATTGTTATATCTTCTTCTTGGATTGATCCTTTGATCATTATGTAGTGACCATCTTTGTCTCTTTTCACAGTATTTGTTTTAAAGTCTATTTTATCTGATATGAGTATTGCTACTTCTGCTTTCTTTTGGTCCCTATTTGCATGGAAAATCTTTTTCCAGCCCTTCACTTTCAGTCTGTATGTGTCCCCTGTTTTGAGGTGGGTTTCTTGTAGACAACATATGTAGGGGTCTTGTTTTTGTATCCATTCAGCCAGTCTTTGTCTTTTGGTTGGGGCATTCAACCCATTTACGTTTAAGGTAATTACTGATAAGTATGACCCCGTTGCCATTTACTTTATTGTTTTGGGTTCGAATTTATACATCATTTTTGTGTTTCCTGTCTAGAGAATATCCTTTAGTATTTGTTGGAGAGCTGGTTTGGTGGTGCAGAATTCTCTCAGCTTTTGCTTGTCTGAAAAGCTTTTGATTTCTCCTTCATACTTGAATGAGATCCTTGCTGGGTACAATAATCTGGGCTGTAGGTTATTTTCTTTCATCATTTTAAGTATGTCTTGCCATTCCCTCCTGGCTTGAAGAGTTTCTATTGAAAGATCAGCTGTTATCCTTATGGGTATTCCCTTGTGTGTTATTTGTTGTTTTTCCCTTGCTGCTTTTAATATTTGTTCTTTGTGTTTTATCTTTGTTAATTTGATTAATATGTGTCTTGGGGTGTTTCGCCTTGGGTTTATCCTGTTTGGGACTCTCTGGGTTTCTTGGACCTGGGTGATTATTTCCTTCCCCATTTTAGGGAAGTTTTCAACTATTATCTCCTCAAGTATTTTCTCATGGTCTTTCTTTTTGTCTTCTTCTTCTGGGATCCCTATGATTCGAATGTTGTAGCGTTGAATATTGTCCTGGAGGTCTCTGAGATTGTCCTCATTTCTTTTAATTCGTTTTTCTTTTGTCCTCTCTGATTCATTTATTTCTACCATTCTATCTTCTAATTCACTAATCCTATCTTCTGCCTCTGTTATTCTACTATTTGTTGCCTCCAGAGTGTTTTTAATTTCACTTATTGCATTATTCATTATATATTGACTCTTTTTTATTTCTTCTAAGTCTTTGTTAAACCTTTCTTGCATCTTCTCAATCCTTGCCTCCAGGCTATTTATCTGTGATTCCATTTTAATTTCAAGATTTTGGATCAATTTCACTATCATTATTCGGAATTCTTTATCAGGTAGATTCCCTATCTCTTCCTCTTTTGTTTGGTTTGGTGGGCATTTATCCTGTTCCTTTATCTGCTGGGTATTCCTCTGTCTCTTCATCTTGTTTAAATTGCTGAGTTTGGGGTGTCCTTTCTGTATTCTGGCAGTTTGTGGCGTTCTCTTTATTGTGGCATTTCCTCGCTGTGTGTGGGTTTGTACAGGTGGCTTGTCAAGGTTTCCTGGTTAGGGAAGCTTGTGTCGATGTTCTGGTGGATGGAGCTGTATTTCTTCTCTCTGGAGTGTAATGAAATGTCCAGTAATGAGTTATGAGATGTCTATGGTTTTGGGGTGACTTTGGGCAGCCTGTATCTTGAAGCTCAGGGCTGTGTTCCTTTGTTGCTGGAGAATTTGCTTGTTATGTCTTTCCCTGGAACTTGATGGCCCTTGTGTGGTGCTTGGTTTCAGTGTCGGTATGGAGGCATTTGATGAGCTCCTGTCAATGTTCCTTGGAGTCAGGAGTTCCCTGGAGTCAGGGTTTGGACTTAAGCCTCCTACTTCCAGTTATCGGTCTTATTTTTACAGTAGTTTCAAAACTTCTCCTTCTATACAGCACCACTGATAAAACATCTACGTTAGAGATGAAAAGTTTCTCTACTGTGAGGGTCACTCAGAGAGGTTCACAGCGTTACATGGAGAAGAGAAGAGGGAGGAGGGAGTTAGAGGTGACCCAAATGAGATGAGGTGGAATCAATAGTGGAGAGAGTGGGCTAGTCAGTAGTCACTTCCTTATGTGCACTCCACAACTGGGCCGCTCAGAGATGTTCACGGAGTTATACAGAGAAGAGAAGAAGGAGGCAGGAGACAGAGGTGGCCAGAAGGATAAAAGGGGGAAATGAAAAGGAGGGAGACAGATCCAGTCAGTAATCAGTTCCTTAAGTGTTCTCCACCGTCTGGAACACACAGAAATTCACAGAGTTGGGTAGAGTATAGAGGGGTTAGGGAGGAGATACAGGTGACCTGGTGGAGAAAATGGAGAGTCCAAAGGGAGAGAGAGCAGTCAAGCCAGTAATCTCGTACCCTAGTGAAAAATGGGTCCTGAAGATTGGGTTCTTAAAGGTACGAAATTGGTAACAAATACATAAAAGCAAAAATTAAAAATCTAGAGTAGAGTTTGGAGTTTCAAAAATGCGATGTTAATGAAAAGAAGAAGGAAAAGAAAGAGAGAAAAAACGAACAAAGAAAAACAAACAAGGTCGTGAAAATTATAAAGAAAGTACAGGTACAAAATTGATAACTAATACCAAAAAGCAAAAATTAAAAATCTAGAGTAGAGTTTGGAATTTCAAAAATACAACGTTAAAAAAAAAAAAAGAAGAAGAAGAAAAATAAAGAGAGAAAACAAACAAACCAACAAAAACAATGTCACAAAAATTATAAAGAAAATACAGGTACAAAATTGATATCAAATACCAAAAAGCATAAATTAAAAATCTTGAGTAGAGTTTGGAATTGCAGATATACGATTTTATATAAAAGAAGAAGAGAAAAAAACAGAGGGAAAAAAAAAGTCACAGAAATTATGAAAAAAACTATAGGTACAAAATTGATAACATATACCAAAAGGCTAAAATTAAAGATCTAGAGTAGAGTTTGGAATTTCAAAAATACAATGTTAAAGAAAAGAAGAAAAAGAAAAAAGAAAAAAAAAAAACACGGTCAAAAAATTATAAAATATATATATGAAGTTTGCTGAAGAAGAAAAAAAAAATAGGGTCTTTTTTTTTTTTGCAAAATAATAGTTATAAAACTGAAAATTAAAAGACAATAGAGGACTTAAAAATTTTCTTTTAATTAAAACAAAAAAAAGAAAGATTGATCATAAAAATAGTAAAAATATATCTAGGTCTTTCTCTGGTTTTGTTGTGAGTATTGTGGGTTCAGTTCATTTTTGGCAGTTCCTTAGTCCGACTTATATTTCTCAAGATCTATAGGCCCCTTCCTATGTAATCCGTAGTAACCACAGGGTTTTAATCTATGGCCTGTAGCTTCCAAGGTGTTTCCCTCTGTTACAGCTTCTTCTGTTTGCTGGTCTCTTCAGTGTCTGGTTCCTGCCCTGACACAAAGGGGATGGTTGAGGACACTATTTTTTTTTTTTTTTTTTTAATTTAGGCTCACTTGTTCAGCCGCGCTGTGGGGAGGGAGGGAGGGATGCTGCAAACAGATAACACTGGCATGCGCTCGCAGTGCCTCAGCCACACTGGGTCTGCCCCCGCTCACGGCGCGTGTAGCCTCCCTGCCCACACTGCTTGGGCTCTAGGTTGTTCCGCCGGGAACAGTCAGAGGCCGGCCCTGGGCTGAGCTCCCAGGTCCAAGCCGCTCAGGTTCAGGCACTCGGGTAGTCCTCAGAGGCGCAGACTCGGTTGGGCCTGCGTTTTGTGTTCTTCCCAGATCCGAGCAGCTCAGCTGATGAGGTGTTTGGCGGGCGCCAATTCTGCGACTTATCGCCTCCCCGCCACTCGGTTATCTGGGTGTAAAACCGGCGCACCTTCTCAGGCAGCTGTTGACCGTCCAGACCCCCAAGTTTTAGTTAGCAAAGAAGCCTGCTTACAGTTTTATAGATAGTGTCTCTCTGGGGCTGCGATTGCCCACTTCCGGCTCTGGCTGCCTGTCACCGGAGGGGGAAGGTCTGCAGCCGGCTATCTCTGTTCAGTCCTTTGTTCTGTGCGCGGGCCTGGCGGTGTCTTAGGTTAGGGCTGGCTTTTCGCGTGGTAGATATCCCACAGTCTGGTTTGCTAGCCCAAATTATTTCACTCAGATAGTGCTCAGGACATTCGGCCCGATTCTTACTCTAAGGGACACAGCCCGCGCCGCACTTCCCTGCCCAGCCCCCGCTTGCTAATGCCGTGTGCAGGCGTTTGCGCTGCTTCTCCGCTGGGGGAGTTACCGTAGGGCTCACAATCTGCGATTTTTAATTGTTTATTTTTTTTTCCCCTCCCTTTTATGTTGCCCTCTGTGCTTCCAAAGCTCGGCACAGATTCGGCAGTGAGAGGGTTTCCTGGTGTTTGGAAACTTCTCTCTTTTTAAGACTCCCTTCCCGGGACGGAACTCCGTCCCTCCCTCTTTTGTCTCTTTTTTTGTCTTTTATATTTTTTCCTACCTCCTTTTGAAGAGTTGGGCCGCTTTTCTGGGTGCCTGATGTCCTCTGCCGGCATTCAGAAGTTGTTTTGTGGAATTTACTTGATGTTTAAATGCTCTTTTGATGAATTTGTGGGGGAGAAAGTGTTCTCCCCGTCCTACTCCTCCGCCATCTTGGCTCCTCCCCCTGAGGTTCCCATTCTTAATGCCAGTCTGCTGACTTTACAAAAATCACAACCTGTGTTGTACAATCCCTTTATTTTGTAAGAAAAATGCCCTAGCAATCTGAGGAAACTGAAGAGACACAAGGAGCTGCTTCAACAGACCACCAGCTGGAGCCACTAATCCAAACAAAATGTCATACTTTATAAAAATGCTTTGATTACTCCTCAAGAAGAAAACCAATGATCAAGTGAGAATGTAAAATGATATAACCACAATGGAAGAGAATATGGAAGTTAATTAAACATTAAATTAGCATACAATATAGCAATTACACTACTAAGGATATACTCAAGAAAACTAAAAACACAAATTTGAACAGACAATTTGTGTACTCATATTCATGGCAGCAATGTTCACAATAGCTAAAAGATAGAATTGTCCATTGACAGATGAGCGAATACACAGAATGGTGTATAGACCTACAATGGAATATTATTCAGCCTTAAAAGGACTTAAATTCTGACATCTGGTACAACGTGGATGAATCTTGAAGACGTGCTACAGGACATAAGCCACATACAAAATGACAAACACTGAATCAATCCACTTACATGGGGTACTAAAGTAGTCAGGTTCACAGAGAGAAATGTAGAATGGTGCTGGATGAGGGAAGAGGGACTGGAAGTTAGTGGCTGCTATCCAAAAGTCTACAAGCAATAAATGCTGGAGAGGGTGTGGAGAAAATGGAACCCTCTTACACTGTTGGTAGAAATGCAAACTAGTTCAGCCACTATGGAGAACAGTGTGGAGATTCCTTAAAAAACTGGAAATAGAACTGCCTTATGACCCAGCAATCCCACTGCTGGGCATACACACTGAGGATACCAGAAGGGAAAGAGACACGTGTACCCCAATGTTCATCGCAGCACTGTTCATAATAGCCAGGACATGGAAGCAACCTAGATGTCCATCAGCAGATGAATGGATAAGAAAGCAGTGGTACATATACACAATGGAGTATTATTCAGCCATTAAAAAGGATACATTTGAATCAGTTCTAATGAGGTGCATGTAACTGGAGTCTATTATACAGAGTGAAGTAAGCCAGAAAGAAAAACACCAATACAGTATACTAACACATATATATGGAATTTAGAAAGATGGTAACAATAACCCTGTATACGAGACAGCAAAAGAGACACAGATGTATGGAACAGTCTTTTTGACTCTGTGGGAGAGGGAGAGGGTGGGATGATTTGGGAGAATGGCATTGAAACATGTATATTATCATATGTGGAACAGATTGCCAGTCCAGGTTCAATGCATGATACAGGATGCTTGGTGCTGGTGCACTGGGATGATCCAGAGGGATGGTATGGGGAGGGAGGGGGGTTCAGGATGGGGGACACATGTATACCCATGGCGGATTCATGTTGATGTATGGCAAAATCAATACAATATTGTAAAGTAATTAGCCTCCAATTAAAAAAAAATGGGTGCAGAGGTTTAGCTTGGGAAAAGAAAAAGTTCCAGAGATGAATAAGGGTGATGGCCACACAACAATGTGAATGTACCTAATGTTACTAAGTGCTGCACTGAAAAGGAGTGAAAATGGTAAACTTTATGCTGTGTATATACTACCACAATAAAAAAAAAAATCAATGATCAAAAGCCAAAAGTAACTTTACCAAAGCAGTGGAAATGTACTAATGAATAAATGGCAAGTCATTTTTATATATAATATCTCCCTATCATTCAAAATTCAGCTGAAAAAAAGCACAAAGATGCTGAATGGGCCATTTCAGAAGCCGAAGATGTGTAGCCTTAGAGATCTCCTGGAGACCTGCCCCAGCCTGGAATCCATGGTGTAGACAAACTACTGCTACGAGCTTTAACACCCAATCTTATTTCTCTCCAGGACCAGTGATCAGAAGGTGGGGCCTGAGCATGAACCCCAAATGGTCAGAGGGGCCAATCAGAACTGCTTGGCAGTACCAGCTTTCCCCTAAGGAACCAGCTCACCTGTAAGCTGCAAAGAAGTGTCTTGTTTCCAAAACAGCAGGACTCTAGAGGCAAGGCTGTGCATGAGGAAATTTGTCTTTCCCAGGTTTCTGGAATTTCAGGTTATGTATATGGTGTTATCCCCACAATTCCTGACTTCATACAGGGACAAACTCTTAGGTAAAATCAAGTCAGCAAACATGCACATAAGCCAACATGGCAGGTCAGATCACATTTCCCAAAGCCAAGATTCCAAAGTGTTAGTGGGAAGAGGAAGAAAATCAGGTGGACAATGGCTCACCTGTGCAGCAAAGAGTGAGCTTTGACTTACCCATCAGCTCACACCTAACTTAAGGTTTTTGCAATGCAGTTCTGGTAAAATTTTGTAATTATTATGAATTAAGTATGATCTGAAAAGATAAACATTTAGCCAATTTGTAAGGAAATCTTTGAGTATCCATCTCATAAATGGTTAAAGATGAAATAGAATAACAAAGATGATGATAAATGACAATGAAGACCCCTGACTGGAGTGTGCAGGCACAGCTGCAATTTCCACATCACCCAGAAGGAAACCCGCTCAGATACTGTTGCCAAACACAAACAGCGAGATGCCAGGTTCCCAGGTTCACACAATCCCGAGATGAACAAGAATCTGCTCAATGAAAGGTGAGATGACATCTCACTTTCTGCTGACAGAAATATTCTGAAGAAACAGAAGCTCTGGATAAGTAGCAGCTAGGTAACAGAAGCAATATATTCAATTTAAGCTGTTTGGTTTTATCTTTCAATGAGGACTTTATTTATTTATAAAAATTGTATATGTTTAAGGTTACAACACAGGTGGGCGCAGGAGGGCCTAGAGGAGCTATTCCATGTTCAAGGTCAGGAGGGGCAGCAGTGAGGAGATACCCCTCGTCTAAGATAAGGAGCAGCGGCTGTGCTTTGCTGGAGCAGCCATGAAGAGATACACCACGTGCAAGGTAAGAGAAACCCAAGTAAGACGGTAGGTGTTGCAAGAGGGCATCAGAGGGCAGACACACTGAAACCATACTCACAGAAAACTAGTCAATCTAATCACACTAGGACCACAGCCTTGTCTAACTCAATGAAACTAAGCCATGCTCTGTGGGGCCACCCAAGACAGGCAGGTCATGGTGGACAGGTCTGACAGAATGTGGTCCACTGGAGAAAGGAATGGCAAACCACTTCAGTATTCTTGCTTTGAGAACCCCATGAACAGTACGAAAAGGCAAAATGATAGGATACTGAAAGAGCAACTCCCCAGGTCAGTAGGTGCCCAATATGCTACTGGAGATCAGTGGAGAAATAACTCCAGAAAGAATGAAGGGATGGATCCAAAGTAAAAACAATACCCAGTTGTGGATGTGACTGGTGATAGAAGCAAAGTCCGATGCTGTAAAGAGCAATATTGAATAGGAACCTGGAATGTCAGGTCCATGAATCAAGGCAAATTGGAAGTGGTCAAACAAGAGATGGCAAGAGTGAATGTCAACATTTCTAGGAATCAGCAAACTCAAATGGACTGGAGTGGGTGAATTTAACTCAGATGACCATTATATCTACTACTGCGGGCAGGAATCCCTCAGAAGAAATGGAGTCGCCATCATGGTCAACAAAAGAGTCCAAAATGCAGTACTTGGATGCAATCTCAAAAACGACAGAATGATCTCTGTTCATTTCCAAGGCACACCATTCAATATCACAGTAATCCAAGTCTATGCCCCAATCAGTAACACTGAAGAAGCTGAAGTTGAGCGGGTCTATGAAGATCTACAAGACCTTTTAGAACTAACATCCAAAAAAAGATGTCCTTTTCATTATAGGGGACTGGAATGCAAAAGTAGGAAGTCAAGAAACACCTGGAGTAAAAGGCAAATTTGGCCTTGGAATACAGAATGAAGCAGGGCAAAGACTAACAGAGTTTTGCCAAGAAAATGCACTGCTGCTGCTGCTGCTAAGTCACTTCAGTCGTGTCCAACTGTGTGTGACCCCATAGATGGCAGCCCACCAGGCTACCCCGTCCCTGGGATTCTCCAGGCAAGAACACTGGAGTGGGTTGCCATTTCCTTCTCCAATGTATGAAAGCAAAAAGTGAAAGTAAAGTCATTGGTCATAGCAAATACACACTTCCAACAACACAAGGGAAGACTCTACACATGGCCATGTGTATGACCAGATGGTTAACACTGAAATCAGATTGATTATATTCTTTGCAGCCAAAGATGGAGAAGCTCTATGCTGCTGCTAAGTCACTTCAGTCGTGTCCGACTCTGTGCGACCCCATAGACAGCAGCCCACCAGGCTTCCTTGTCCCTGGGATTCTCCAGGCAAGAACACTGGAGTGGGGTGCCATTTACTTCTCCAATGCATGAAAGTGAAAAGTGAAAGTGAAATCGTTCAGTCGTGTCCGACTCTGTGCGACCCCATGGACTGCTGCCTACCAGGCTCCTCCATCTTTGGGATTTTCCAGGCAAGAGTACTGGAGTGGGGTGCCATTGCCTTCTCCAGGAGAAGCTCTGTACAGTCAACAAAAACAAGACCAGGAGCTAACTGTGGCTCAGATCATGAACTCTTTATTGCCAAATTCAGCCTTAAATTGAAGAAAGTAGGGAAAACCACTAGACCATTCAGGTATGACCTAAATCAAATCCCTTATGATTAAACAGTGGAAGTGAGAAATAGATTTAAGGGCCTAGATATGATAGAGTGCCTGATGAACTATGGATGGAGGTTCATGACACTGTACAAGAGACAGGGATCAAGACCATCCCCATGGAAAAGAAATGCAAAGAAGCAAAATGGCTGTCTGGGGAGGCCTTTAAAATAGCTGTGAAAAGAAGAGAAGTGAAAAGCAAAGGAGAAAAGGAAAGATATAAGCATCTGAATGCAGAGTTCCAAAGAATAGCAAGAAGAGATAAGAAAGCCTTCCTCAGCGATCAGTGCAAAGAAATAGAGGATAACAACAGAATGGGAAAGACTAGAGATCACCTCAAGAAAATTAGAGACACCAAGGGAACATTTCATGCAAAGATGGGCTCGATAAGAAATATTGTATTAAAATAGCCTAAATGAAGAGCCACAAATTCTCTCTAGAATTAACAAAACAGTTTAAAATTTCAAGTTTTATCTCAAATACTCTACTACTTTATTTAATACCATTAAAAACAATCATGTTTATAAAATATAGTGAGTGAGTCTATACTTGACGTGAATTCTTTTTATATTTTCCTTTAGTTAATTATGTTGAATATAAATAGATGGGTCTTTTAATATTATAATCATTCCCTTTCTCAAATATATTCTCTTCTTCTAGATTTAATTTTATAGATCTAATCACTGAAATTCACTTTTAAATACAAATTTTATGTAAATGAAAGTTTTACTGAACAACCACAAAAAATTTCCATAAATGCCACTATGGGATGTATGCATGAAGACATTGAAAATCATCTTGATACTTTTGATACTTATTTTTAAATATTAATTTAATATTTTTCACTATAAATTTAGTGGGTATTATGTAGCAGCCTATGGCTAAAATATATCAAGAGCAGCCCTTACTCAATCTCAAAATAAAACTTTTCATTATTTATTGCTAAAGTTTGCTTCAACAACAAACTTGACTTGCTGCAAATAGCAAACTTCTCTAGGAAGGTGTAAATGATCCCAGTTATGAAATCTTTAGTTTACAGAGAAATTTCCCAAAAGACTTCTGATGCTTCAGGGGAGTTACACACTTCAATACCGAGTGACACTCACCTTGCAGTAGATCATATGGCACATGGCTACTCTCAGCCTCATCCCCACACTCTGCATGTGGTAGAAGTACAAGTGGTGCAGAACGGCCCACACGAGCACACAGGCACTCAGCCCTGCTGCATAACCATATGCAGCAGAATCATCGGGATCATAGTTTTCAACATAACTAATCATTTTACCCAAAAATATGGGTTGAACTACTCTGGTGGCTTCCTAAAAGAAGAGAAAAAAGTCTTAATTAGAAATGTCAGTTTTTCTTTACACAAGATTTACTTTTAGCATTAGCATGCTAAAAATACATTTTGACAAAATGCTACATTCATGGCTAATTTAAAAGAAAAATATGCAGATCTCCTATCTCCTATAAGACAAGCAGGCAACAGTTTTAACCGTATGGCAAAATTTTACATTCAAAGATAGTAAAGCTGAGTACACTGTTTTTAGTACACTGTGGATCCTCAGTAAATATCATAAACAGTGCTTTAGAAGTCATTTGGCACAATACCAAGTGAGACTTAAGAAGAGTAAGGAAAATGTGGCAGAAGAATAAGAAATCTGTTTCCATATGGATAAGCCCTGTTGGAAGGCTGGCCCTGTCACCAGTACTCTCAATGTCTCAGCCCAATAGAAAGTCAACATGGTTCATCTATGGGAGACACGTTTTTATCACCTTCTTCATGAATATTTATGAGCTGAGACACTGGCAGAAACACATCCACTCTCTTCCATCTCAAACTCCATGTCTGTAGATGAAGAGAATGGAAACCAGCTTCAGTTGGAGTACCACAAAGAAACCAGGCTTGGTAGAAGTGCAGGCTCTCAGCTCCCAAGAGCACTGCCTCAATATGCCTCTGTCTTCTAGAAGTCAGAATGTTCCTTCGAGTAAAAAATTAAACATGGTGGAGACCAAGCTAAAACCTTGTGTTTTCCGTGGTTCTCCATCCACTATCAACTGCACTTCATAGTTTGGAAGAAATATTCCCAATCATCTCTTCCTCAAGGCCTAAACCAACTGACTCAGGGTGTGCTGAGGCTTACACCCTGAGTAAGACTTAGGGAAAGCAAGCTGCTCTCCCAAAGAAAAAGGCAAAGAAACAGCAACACTTACACACCCTGCCAAACAGCCACTCTACCTCACAACCTATTTCCTCTCTCTAGTCATTTCTTGAAAGTCCCCTGCTCCCCAGGTACCCTTTCTTCTCCACGATCAGGAAAACCAAACACTCAATGAATCCAAGTCACCAAAATAAACACCTTGACCCTCAACATCATTTCCTCCACATACTTCTCAAAAGACAAAATGCCAAAAGTTTGGAAATCTTTCAGGAACAGGTCTTTCCTTTTTGGCAATTCCCCCTTACTAACACAGATAGTTTTTTTTTTTTTTTTTTTTTTTTGACAGCTCTCTTCTGCCGGTATAAAGCTGAGGAACCCAAACACAAGAGGAAGGGAAGGAGAATCCATATCACCAAACACCAAAAAAACTAAGCATTTTCTGCTCCATCAGTGCCTGATCAGGATATTTATCAAAAGATATCCCCACCTCTCATATGGGTGTCTCATTAAACCTCAGCATTCTTGTTTTTTTCTACATACATGCACACATGCATATATACACACATGTTCACAGGCTGCACCAACTGCCTCTCCTCCGATGAAGTCATGGAAATTTTCATCTACTATAGAGGATAAAGGGAATATTATTTAGTTGAAGAAGTGAGATGATCAGACCTGAGTACAATGATCAGTTCTGATACATTTCCACTGTGTCCTGTCATCCATCCCAAGAGGCATAGAGAGCTCATGGAAGAGTCCCTCACACAGTGGACTGCCAAACACACTATTTATACTTTCCTGAGGTGGAAATGTGGAGGCCCACACAGAGAAGCAAGGACATCAAACTGTACACACGGGAAGTCCCAGCTCAGGTGCCGCCAAGGGTAGTCCAATGCTGGAGCCACAAACCACCATAAGCCCAGCAGTAATATCTGCCATCCAAAACTTCCCTGAAATTAATGATTCTCTTTGGGAATCACTGTTGCCTGTTACTCAGCTCTCCACATCAGCCTAACAGACTTGTAATTATAGGAGAAATAAGAGTAATGGCACTCACCAAAGAGAATATGGATAAATGCAACAAATACAACAAAAAAAGATTGTAAATAAAGGCAGGTCACTTCTGCTTAAACATATCTGGATTTTTTACTGAGAAATAGTTTTTAATAACCCAGTCAAGGGACTTCCCTGGTGGTCCAGTGGCTAAGACTATACACTCCAAATGCAGGGGACCTCAGTTCAGCACATGGCTGGGTAACTAGATCCCACATGCTGCAACTAAGGCCTGGCACAGCCAAATAAATATTAAAAAAAAAAAAGAGAGAGAGAGAGATAGAGTTTAGCAAACAGCCTCATTAAGGTATAATGCTAGTATAATGCCCGTACCTTCCACTCATCTTTCAAGTCTTTCTTTTTTTTCCTTCTTGATAATGATTTTTCCTTATTTGAGATAGAAAATTTCAAAAAGATAATAAAGGTTTTCAATCATGACGTGTTACCTTGATAAGATGTAATTTGGGGGGAAAGTCATTTGTTATTCTTAAGCACTATTCTGGGACTTAGTCCCATGGCTCAATGGTAAGGAATTCAACTGCAAAGCAGGAGACACAGGAGATGCAGGTTTGATCCCTGAATTGGGAAGACCCTCTGGAGGAGGAAATGCAACCCACAACCCACTCCTGGATTCTTGCCAGGATAATCCTATGGACAGAGGAGGCTGGCGGGCTACAGTCCTTATGGTCACAAAGAATCAGACACAACTGAGTGACTGAGCACACATACACAACTTTGCCTGCAGCAAGGGGCAGTCACTGCAATTCAGAAAAGTGGTGAAAAGTATACTGTATGTGGAATTTCCATTCTGGCATAAGTTGCAACTATTGAAAATAGAAAACTGACATTATACTCCATATGAAAAGTAACAGCAAGTAAAGGATAATTTTCTAGTAATTTCTCTCAAAAAAAAAAATAGAAAGAAAAATAGTGAATGGTACAAAATTGTGAAAACAAAACTCCAAAGTACATATAGAAAATAAGAATATACTATAAAATATGATTCTTTAATGCTTCCAGAACACATAGAACAGAAGTGACTGAGGCCATCAAAGGTAGACTGAATAAATCCATCCCCTCTACACAAAAGGAAAGGTTAGAGATGGAGAGTCATTTAACAGGACAGCTGGCAGCAGCATTTGTAATCTGTGAGTATTTCCCTTTCTGGCATTTGGTAAAACTGGCTGAGGCAAACCAGGCAAAAGAATTTCCAGCTACCAGAAGATTATTCTGCATATGCTCAATGTTCTGTTCCAAGTTTTAACTCCAAATGAAACAGTGGTGTGAATCCCAAGGAAAGGTCCAATTTCAGAAGACTCTGCTTGTCTTGGAGAGTCTCTCAGAGAGGCAAGGAGTGGCTGTGGCTCACCCTGGGGACACAGACACTGGTGGCAGTCATTCCCGGGAGCTGCCCCCACCACGTGTACAGTGGTGTGTGCAGACACCACCAAGGAATTCTCTCAACTGTACTTTCATGATTCTCACCTTCAACTAATAAGAAATAAAGCATCTGAGAAAATATTCATTATCAACCATGAAACTAACCAGATTAAAACTTTCTTGATAAGCAGGAACAAGGTAAAACACTGATCCTTTAAACCCTTCCTCTTTAACATCAATCTATGACCACATGTATATTCTTTCCACAAACTAACTGAGAATATAGTTCTTATTCTTTCACAAGAATTCTTCACAACTCTGAAATCATAAAGGATCTTTAAAAGAGCCTATTTTAATACTATAGCACCCATTATTCAGGATTCTTTGAGAATCTGAGTCTTTCAAGAAGACTTTTTCTTTTGACCACACAATGTGGCATGCAAAATTTTAGTTTCCTGACCAGGGACCAAAAGCCCTGGCATCTCTATTGGGGGCATGGAGTCTTAACCACCAGACTTCCAGAGAAGTGTGAGATAGACATTTATTGATAGAGTCCTTGGTATTCAGCCTCCTGAAAGCACCTGGCATTGCGTTTCACCTCTTGCTTCTTACGGTAACCTTTTGCATGGTTAGACTGGATGCTAGAACTTTTGCAGTGAGTAGAATTCCTCCTCCACATTAATGTACTTGAAATATTTCTTACCTAACTTCCCAGTATCTTATTTAAGACAAACACACACACACACACACACACACACACACACAAATAGAAACAAGCTATCAAAGAAAAATACTTGAGTGAAACATATAAGCAGAAAAGAGTGAGCTTGTAGGAAAAATGAATAGGCAGTTACTCTTTAGAACTGGGGGAAAGGTGACAAAATGTAGATTTGAGGAAAATCCAAAGATCAGGAGGAAAAGCAGTGAATCTGGGGAAAGCGTAGCCATCAGGATTCTAGATATATCAGCCTTCACTTGTCTTTTACACAGTGGTCTTCATCCTGACTGCACCTTAGCATCACCTGAGAGGGAATAAGTGCGCTCTGATACCCGAGGCCCAGAATCACTGCAGATGTGAATGCAGCTCCAACTGTAGTGATTTTGGCTCCAAAATTACCGCAGATGGTGACTGAAGCCATGAAAATAAGACATTTGCTCCTTGGAAGAAAAGCCATGACCAAATTAGACAGCACATTAAAACACAGAGACATTATTTTGCTGACAAAGGCACATCTAGTCAGAGCTGTGGTTTTTCCAGTAGTCAAGTATGGATGTGAGAGTTGGACTATAAAGAAAGCTCAGCACCAAAGAATTGATGTCCAACACTGTGGTGTTGGACAAAACTCTTGAAAGTCCATTGGACTGTAAGATCAAACCAGTTAATCCTAAAGGAAATCAGTCCTGAATATTAATTGGAAGGACTGATACTGAAGCTGAAATTCCAATACTTTGTCCAAATGATGCAAAGAACTGATTCATCTGAAAAGACCCTGATGCTGGGAAAGACTGAAGGCAGGAGGAGAAGGGGGCGACAAAGGATGAGATGGTTGGATGGCATCCCTGACTCAATGGACATGAGTTTGAGCAAGCTCCGGGAGTTGGTGATGGACAGGGAAGCCTGGCATGCTGCAGTCCATAGGGTCACAAGGAGTCGGACGCAACTGAGTGACTTAACTGGACTGGACGGCCAAGGCCCAGCCTCCAGAAACTTGCTTAGGTTCAACTGATTAGGGTAGAGAAGATCCTCTCCCAGTAAATTCTGGATGCAGAAACTAACCCCATATAAGCATCTGCTAACCCCCACTCTTGTACTGTCAAGGCATCTGAGTCTGGAATGTCTATAGACTTGGTATGAAGGAGTTACAAGGATCACAGAGTTTTCCCCAGAGTTGTGTGACACATTACATGCTTCTAGAAAAAATCCATATAATCCCAAATACAGAGATTACAGTGATGAAATTAAAAATTTTCATTCTGAACTGTAGGAAAAATAAAGTGTTCAGAAAAGACTATATTTTAAAAATATTAATAAAAATAGTATTCAAAATTAGCCTAGAAAATTACCTCTAAAAGGAGAAAAAGAATTAGAGTTGAGCTAACAAGCGTATCAACTTTGTTTGAAAATAGCTTTTTCTTGATTTTGGAATCATGAAAACATTATACAGAATTATAATTATAAAACAATTTTTTAGAAAGCAATTCCTAAAATTTCAGAGTAAAATTAAACAAAAGTACCTAAATATGTACCCCTCCTTTTGGTTGATAGAACCATACAAAAAAGAATAATCAAAAGTGGTTTTAAACAAAATAATTTGAAAACACATTCTCTGTGTGATACACCCACCTGAAGACAGTATGAACTGCAAAAAAAAAAAAACATAAAACTTAAATTGTTTTCATAAGTCACATTATAAGGCAAAACAAATTAATAATTATGTTGATATCATTTAAAATTGGGTTTAGACATGGGACAAGGAACAGATGATGGGAGAAAAAAGATACAGATGTAAGAGCAATAAGATTAAGTAAAAACACTAGTCATCTGCATCTGACTTGGATTGGAAACACCCATATATACATAAAAAATGTATTATAACTTTGTCTAGTGAAAAAAACAAGAAACAATAACCAAGAGCAATAAGCACCTCTAGTACCTAGACTATAGTCTATAAGTTCCATTTCACACTAGAAGAAGCCAGGACTTCTTGGAGAAATGGACAATTCCAGGGCTGGAGCAAATGTTGTACAAAATGAGCTAGAAATATCCTGTCACACCAGAAACCAACAAACAAAACAAAACAAAAATCTGACAAAGACTTCTAGAGTATGTGCAAAAGACTCAGGACTCAACCTGAATAGACTCCTGCTGCCCAAAGATGGCCAAATTAGGCACAAGTGTAACAAATGAAATGGACTGAAGCAGATCAGAAATGCTTAAATCCATGAGCTCAAACTGACATTCACAAAACCAAACCAAAGAAACAATAAAAACTCACTAGCCCCAGAGAAGAACCAACTCATCATTTTGAAAACAGGTTTTAAAAAGTGAAAAAATTAATTTCCCCTACTTACCCCATAAATACTATAGTTCAAGGTTAACACAACAGCTTAGAACATCCTCATTTTGCGACCTTTAATGAATTAATGGACCTTGAGCAAAGATCGTAAATAGCTCCTAACATCACATACACACACACACACACACACACAGTGTTATGTACCTCATAAGGGAGGTATACTACCCTACCTCCTACATAGATGAAAGGGGTGAAGAAAATCCAAATGAGTTACATCAAACTTCTAGACCTAAACATCAACCTAAGGTGCCAGAGGAACATGTTAATTGACATAAGGGAAGAAGCTATCAGCCATATCTAGTCTGTGGGAATCTGTAAAGGACAAACAACCTAGAAGCATAGGGTGGAGGGGAATAGAAAAGCAATCTCTATAACTAGGTCAATTAAATGTACCTTATTTAATATGGCTTTGAACAGCAAGAGGAGGAAAAGGACAACTGTTAGCACTGGCTAGCATTGATGAAAGTTAATATTTATGCACAATAATAATAATGTTTATGTTAATATGTTTAGTGGGGGGGTTTACATATTTAAAAGATATGCAGATATGCATACATATATGCAGAGTATATCATGTGAAATGCCAGGCTGGAAGAAGCACAAGCTGGAATCAAGACTGCTGGGAGAAATGTTAATAACCTCAGATATGCAGGTAACACCAACCTTACAGCAGAAAACGAAGAACTAAAGAGCTTCTTGATGAAACTGAAAGAGGACAGTGAAAGATTTGGCTTAAAACTCAACATTCAGAAAACTAAGATTATGGCATCCAGTTCCATCACTTCATGGCAAAAAGATGGGGAAACAATGGAAACAGTGACAGACTTTAGTTTTGGGGGGGCTCCTAAATCACTGCAGATGGTGACTGCAGCCATGAAATTAAAAGATGCTTGCTCCTTGGAAGAAAAGCTATGACCAACCTAGATGGCATATTAAAAAGCAAAGACATTACTTTGCCAAAAAAGGTCCATCTAGTCAAAGCTATGGTTTTTCCAGTAGTCATGTATGGAAAGTCCAACTTTCCAGAGTTGGACTATAAAGAAAGCTCAGCACTGTAGAATTGATGCTTTTGAACTGTGGCATTGGAGAAGACTCTTGACAGTCCCCTGGACTGCAAGGAGATCAAACCAGTCAATCCTAAAGGAAATCAGTCCTGAATATTCATTGGAAGGACTGACACTGAAGCTGAAGCTCCAATACTTTGGCCACCAGTGCAAAGACTAACACATTGGAAAAGACCTTGATGCTGGGAAAAAATGAAGGCAGGAGGAGAAGGGATGAAAGAGAATGAGATGATTGGATGGCATCACCGACTTGATGGACATCAGTGTGAGTAAGCTCTGGGAGTTGGTGATGGACAGGGAAGCCTGGCATGCTGCAGTGCATGGGGTCGAAATAACTATATTCAAATATAACTCCTTCTGAGTTCTTAGCTGATTATTATTGTTTAGTCATTGAGTCATGTCCAACTCTGTACAATCCAATGGACTGTAGCTCTCCAGGCTCCTCTGTCCAGGATTTCCCAGGCAAGAGTACTGAAGTGGGTTGTCATTTTCTCCTCCAGGGAATTTTCCGACCCAGGGATTGAACCTGCATCTCCAGCATTGGTAGATGAGTTCTTTACCACTGAGCCATGAGGGAAGCCTGGATAAATTACAAAATAAGAGAAGAGCAAACAAAAGTTTATTAACTTGTGTATTTCTGATACACATGGGAAATATCAAGAAGAACTGAGTAACTCCCTCAGATGGCCCAAGCCACCACCTTAAATACCATCTCCAGCTAAAGATAAAGTAAAGGTGAGGAAGCACCTATGAGAGGTTAACAGGAAAAGCAGCTAAAACTATAGTAGGGTTGGGTTTGTTAGGCAGATTTCATTCTTCTTGAAGACTGTCCTTCAACAGGATTCTGCTGTGATTTAAAGCCATCCTTCTCTTTCTGGCACAGAGAGGGAGTGAAAAGTGAAGTGAAAGTCGCTCAGTCATGTCCCATTCTTTGCGACTCCATAGATTATATAGTCCGTGGAATTCTCCAGGCCAGAATACTGGAGTGGGTAGCTTTTCCCTTCTCCAGGGGATCTTCCCAATAGAGAGGGAGACACCATTACCAACAGAGATTTCCTTTATCAGTGTAAATGTCTCTCACAGAAGAGTATCTTCTACTCTGTCCTCAGAGTTTCTCCTGTGTCTATTTCTCAAAAAAAAAAAAAAAAAAAGAATCAACTCACAACAATTTTCTGCGAGAGAGGCCTATTCTGCAGTGACACATTGTGTTACCCTTTCATTCTATTCTATTTTTGTATTTTTGAAATGTTCTTTAAAATCTATAGGAAAAAAAAATTCTATAGGAAGCAGTTGACAGTTCTATAGGAAGAGCTGTTGTTAGGAAAACACCTCAGCTTGACTCTGAGCCTCAGTGGAGGCCGTGGGAGGAGAGGAAGCCTCAGGACATGATGCAGAGAGCACTGGTCTAGCAATCAGAACTCTGTGCTTCAGAAACCAGGTCGGCCACCTGTGAGTCATAAGACTCTAAGCCCATCATGTGTCCTCCTGCATCTCCAGGTCCTTATCTATGGAAATACCTGCCTTACCTCCCTTGGAGGAATCCTGGGACAACTAAATGAGCCACAACAGCTCAAAGTGCTCTGAAATAATTTCAACATTTTTATTAACAGAAATCCAGGGCAAAGACTTACTCTATTCATAATGGCAGAGGCTGGTTTCACAAAGGGCTTAGAAAACTCATTGCTGCTTATAGGTGATCATAATAGAACAAGAACTCTTGAGAAAAATCATGTGTGAAAGCCAAATTTCTAGCCTGTAATTAAAGTTTCACTTCTAAGCAGATTGCTAAATTTTTTAACCATTAGGAATGTAGTCTTTTAAAAAAGAATCACCTACCACCCTGACTACTTAAAGAAAATGGATTGAGGGGAATGAAGTGAACAAGTGAAATAGGTGAGGAAACTTAAGAGGTACAAACACCAATTTATCAAATAAATAAAAGGGGATTGGGAGAAAAGATAAATAAACTCTTTAAAAATAAATCACAAGATTGTAATATATAACATAGAAAATATACTCAATAATACTGGAATAACTTTTTATGGTGACAGTTGGTAACTAAAATTACTATGTACTGTATCAAATATTAAATCACTAATGATGTATACCAGAAACTAATAAAACATTATAAGCCAATCAGACTTCAATTTAAAAAATTATTTTAATTTTGCAATAAAAACTTACACATATACTTAGAAAAAGAAAAGAAAATGGA
This sequence comes from Bubalus kerabau, assembly GCF_029407905.1. Lineage (NCBI taxonomy): Eukaryota > Metazoa > Chordata > Mammalia > Artiodactyla > Bovidae > Bubalus > Bubalus kerabau. The sequence continues at coordinate 75,356,653 of NC_073635.1, forward strand.
TTGAAAAGCATCACCCTCATTTATAACTCAAGGTCATCACGTTGGGTATTACTAACACCTAATGGCTAACATGATGCTCTCAGGAACCAGCAAGGCTCACACAGCAGGCCTGCTTTGCAGGTCCCTGTCCACTCCGCTCAGTGCCCCCTCCTCCTGTCCCTTGCTGTGTGGTCCTCAGTGGTTGCTCTCAGCCCACAGTATCTTTGCCATCAGCAGCCACTCCTCAGCCTCCTTGGTTGAACAGAAGTAAGGGACACATGGAAGAAAGGGTTGGGAAATAAAGGCAAAAGTCCACTGCAGCTCTCAGAGAACCAGCTGTGAGTCAAGGCACAAAGCCCATTGTGGGACTCAGAGGATTCTGTTTACTTCCTGCCCATCAGCTGAGCTCCAAAGTGAAGATTTACACAAACATGTGCTTCCCAACCTCCACCTGGACCAGAGACCATCAGTAAAAGTGGCCTCAGACAAAGACAAGTGACTAGACAAGACCAGGCTACTTCTTAAGGTTCTGGAAAAAGGACATAATTCCCAGCCACTCCTCTTCTCTCAGAGGAAAGGACTGGGTGAACCCCCTCAGGCTTTCTGATGTCACCCCACTTACACACCAGCAGGTAGAGACCTCACCTCTCAGAGAGAAGCCCTGATGACTGGGGAGGTGATCTCAGTGACTCAGGCCCAGGCAGAAACTTCAGGATCCTCCTCTCCATGCTGCGGGCCCTGGACAGGTGGGGACCTGTCCTCCCCACCTGTGGTCCCTGTGGAGGTGCACACAGGGGCCAGGGGTGCTGGGAACTTGCTGGCTGTTCTGTTCTAATTAGGGATGACTTCCAAGGGCTCCACAGCCTGGTACTTGTTTCTCTGAGCAGTAGAGATACTCCTCACTTCTCATAGGACAGAGGTTTTCAAATCTCAAAATCCTGAAACCTAAAAGCCTCACCCTGGACTGGCGTCACCCTGCTTTTTCCCACTGGTGCCGCCAGGAGTACCTGGGAGGCCCTGCTCATGCTATGGGTGGAAAGAGCACACTGCTTGGGACCATGGATGATCCACAGGGCATTCTGTGCAGCCAAGGAATTGAAAGAGGGCTGGAAGTCGCCAAGGAAACACGTTTGTGTTTTAGAGACTTCTGGCTTGAGTTTATATCTTCCACTGTCTAAAATACAAAGACCAACAAGCAGTATAGATAGATCACAACATGGGAAGTTGATTCATAAAATCAAATATTTAACTAACTAGTACTGCTAATTGATCTAGCAGTACTACCACACAGATGAGCCCCTACATTTACGGTCCTCTACTCCCCACTTTTCCACCATGACCACCCAACGGCCAGTCTCCTAAAAAAGGGGTCAGGACTTTACCAGTTGCACCTTGTGCAGCCCCCAAGACCTTTCTGGACCCTCAGGTGGCTCAGATGGTAAACGGTCTGCCTCTTAGGCAGGAAACCTGGGTTTGATCCCAGGGTCAGGAAGATCCCCTGGAGAAGGAAACAGCAACCCACTCCAGTATTCTTGCCTGGAGAATTCCATGGGCAGAGGAGCCTGGTGGGCTACAGTCCATGGGGTAGTAAGGAGTGGGACACGACTGAGTGACTAACACTTTCACTTTTGGCAGGATGTATTCCAGGGGCTGGACAACTTTGAAATCAACACTCCCAGCACCACAGTGGGAATGTTTCCCTCTCAGGAAGAACTCCAGATCCTGCAGCCTCTCCCTCTATGTCTGCTTCTCCCACGAGCTGCCACAGCCAAGAAACAAAGCTCATATTAGGATGGGATCCATCCGAGGCTTACTGACCCCACCCAAGGAGCCATCAGCTCAGAAGAGCAAGGAAAACCAGCAGCTCAGTTCAAACCCAGCCACATGGGCTCTGCTTTGAGACCCACCTGACTTTAAGCTTCTTTAGCACCCAGTACCAAAGAGAAACTAGAGAACCAGGGACAGCAGAGAAAGACCTGCTCCTGATATGATCCAACACTGAACCTGGAGGCCACTCATCCAACCAGGCACCTGGCATGAGCCACAGGCACACACCAAGGCCCCAGGGTTTCTGGACAAGCAGAATTCATGAGAGCTCTTCTGTGTGAGGTCAGGAAATCCTGCAGAAACAGGCCATACCAGCTTGCCACCTGTGTATTTCAAACAGAGACTTACTGTGACTATGTGGAAATACCATCACTGGGACAGCTGCATATGGGACAAAGAAGGGCTGGGGCAGGCTGAAGGGTTCCTGTCCCCTCTCCCACCCCTGTCCTTCACAAGGCACTGCAGTACCTAGGTGGTCAGTGCCCTCTGCCCCACACACCTGTCCCACCCTATGGCACAATGCCCAATCCTCTTCTATCATCAACGAGAACTCCATCTCCCAGGATCACCCAGTCACCTGTGAGCTGACAGATTCTCTGTCTCTCCAGTTGTGTGGGTGGACTTCACCTGCCCAGCTGCCCACTCACCACAGTGCCCTTAAGTACAGCACAGCCTTTAAACAAGAGCCACACCACCCACCTGTAAACCACCTGACCCATCACCTCACCCCAACACAAGGGACTGAGGACAGCTCACACCTTCTCCACCTAAAACACCCCTTTCTCAGCAACTGCATTTTCCATCCCTCCTGCCCTCACATGCTCACAGGCCGCCCGTGTCCCTAAGGCAGTGCTAAGGGACCATGGAGAGCACGAGCCACCCAGGGGGGTCTGCAGCAGACCTCCAGCAGGCTCAGCCAGAACAGGGGGGCTGATGGAACTGTGTCCCCAGATGGACTGTCTCACTGGGGGCTTGACCCAGGATCTTCAGGGTCATGGGGGTCACTGACCTCACAACTTTCTGCCTTTAGTTTTCCCTGCACATACCCTCCTCCAACTTCTGCCAATGCCAGGATACCAGGATCCCCCTTCAACCAGCAAACCACCCCCACAGCCAGGACGGAAACCAGCATGGAGGGTGCACAGAATTCATGGTGAAGTTGAAGCTCCTCCCACGTTGGGGTCTGGCCTGGATGACCTGGCCTATGGGGAGGGGGCACCCTAGGGAAGGGTGTGCCAGGGACACCCCAGGGAAGAGCTCTTGGGCGCTCTGGCAGCTCCAGCCCAGATGCAAGTCCCCAAGTTCTGTTCCACAGGAACGGGATGATCCTTTCTTAGAAAGCATATATCAGATGTGACCTGGAAAAGTCAACAATTACTTGCTGAGCACCTGTAAAATGTCTTACATTATTCTGGACTCGACTCCAAGTTTGAGTGAGTAACAGTTGCTCAGTCATGTCCAACTTTTTGCGACCCCCTGGACTGGAGCATGCCAGGCTCCTCTGTTCATGGAATTCTCCAGGAAAGAATACTGGAGTGGATCGCCATTTCCTTCTCCAGGGGATCTTCCTGACCCAGGGACTGAACATGGGTCTCCTGCATTGCAAGCAGATTTTTCTGAGCACCAGGGAAGCCTACTATTAAGAGACATTTCTAAGTATAAGGACAGGTCAATTTAAAAAGTATCAGCAGATATGTATTTGACTTTATCTTACAATCCATAGGCAATACATTAGAATATCCATACACCTTTTTCAAAGGAATACCCGAGACAGAAGTAGCAATAAAGTTATAAATGACAGTCATCAGATGAAATTATTTAGATGAAGCTTGTCTCTCTCAAAGAGATGGGGACTGGGCAAGTGGTCAGGAAGGAAATACAATGTGCTTTTAACTTTGTATGAAAAATAATGCTCAGTTCCATGTTGCTGAACATAGGTCTGTTGTTGCCACATAAATCCTCTACTTCAAATTACTGTCCGAATGCTTTATTAAAACTCTGCTTCTGGCCTTTGTTTTGGAATCTGTTACATTTGTTGCCATCTCCTGATCACTGTTCTCTGAACTTTACTTCCTCAAAACCGCAGGACACTATTCCCTGAGGTTGTAAGATCTTCTTTTGTCAAGGATCACTCAATATTTATATTGAGCACCAAAAACATCCTAACATGGCATAAAATATCTTTCCGGTGCTGCTCTCCTTCCATTACACCATATTTTAATCAGTTAAAAGAGAAATAGTAATCTCCATAGGTCAAGCCCTTTAAGAATCTGTCTATTCTAAAGATAAATACAACTGCTGATCTACATCATGATTCCTAGATGAGATTTACCCTTAGACTTTAAACCACTGTCCTCTCCCTGCCTCAGTCCATCTATCTCAGGACTGACCCACATATACTCAAAATCAATGCACTGTATGGAAAAAGTTTTACCTCAAGAAATGTTAACATTCCCCAAACTAAGTAGGATTTCCCATAACACTTTACAATTGCTTTCTTTTTTTTTTTTTAATTTTATTTATTTTTAGACTTTACATAACTGTATTAGTTTTGCCAAATATCAAAATGAATCCGCCACAGGTACACATGTGTTCCCCATCCCGAACCCCCCTCCCTCCTCCCTCCCCATTCCATCCCTCTGGGTCGTCCCAGTGCACCAGCCCCAAGCATCCAGTATCGTGCATCTTTCTTTAAAGAAGGCTCCCAAGCATCTCTCTAGGCTCTCAACACTTCTTGATCCCAGTACCTGCGAAGAAAGACAAAGAACAGTGAGGAACAGCCCTGCCACAGGAAAACAGGGGAGGGACAGAGTAGAGGACAAGCCTTCACTACAGGGCACTCCGTAGCTGCCCATAGATGCTGGCTAACTGCTCGCAGGGCTCCCAAAAGATGAGCAGTGCAGACACTGAAGCACCAGGAAAAGCATCAGACCAGGTCTTAAGAGAAAAGTCCCAGATTCTAGAAACAAGTTCCTGCTAAGCTTTGCTGAACTCACAGGTCATGAGCAGCTCAGAAGGGCAGACACTGTCCTCCAGGGACCCCACCTCTGGGGACAGAGCTAGGTCTCCAGGGCCATGGCTGTGGGCTCCCTCCATGTCCACACACACAGGGAACACAGGCTCCCCCAGCCTCCAAAGTGGGCTGAGCCTGGGGTCAGCGTGAAGGGGTGAGGGTTCAGTGTCAGGGAAGGAGGCTCAGAAGATCCTGGAGGAAGGAAAGGCCCCTCCCCACAAGCCTTTAGCCTCATGGAGAAATTCTCACTCTTCTAACCGTACTCCCTCCTGCCTGTGCTCACCCTTGCAGCTCTTCTCCAAGGTGCTGGGAGTGATCTTCCGGAAGCACTAGGTACATGTCATCTTTTTCTAATTTCCATTTATGACCAATTTTAAACAAGGGGTTTAGCCACCTGTTAAACATTAAAAGAAGAGTGACATATATTCAAATTACATATCTTTAACTAGAATCCTACATTCATGGACATTGTTTAAAAAAAGTCTACATTTTATCTATACAAAGATGTAGGGAGAAAATTAGATATATACTTACAAACACATATATTAGGGTATCGATAAGTTTTATTCTGGTTTACACAGAATAAAACTTAACTAAAATACCCTGTTTGTGGTCTATTGAACATACATTGTAAGTGAAGTGAAGTGAAGTTGCTCAGTCGTGTCTGACTCTTTGCCACCCGGTGGACTGTAGCCCACCAGGCTCCTCTGTCTATGGGATTCTCCAGGCAAGGATACTAGAGTGGGTTGCCATTTCCTTCTCCAGGGGATCTTCCTGACCCAGGGATCGAACTCGGGTCTCCCACATTGCAGGCAGACGCTCTACCCTCTGAGCCACCAAAGAACATGCATTGTACATCTACTTTAATTATTAAGAAAAATACATTCAGAAATCAAAATAATGTTACCTTGGTTCAGGAGCACACAATAGAGCTGAATGGCCATTGTGAATAAGGCTGTAGATAGTCCCTGTATTACCAAGCACTTACATTTTCTGACCTGTATCAGACTCAAGGATTTTGCTGTTGTTTTTAAGTGGCTAAGTCCTGCCTGACTGGTTTTGTGACCCCATGGACTGCGGCCCTCCAGGCTCCTCTATCCATGGGATTTCCCAGTCAAGGATACTGGAGTGGGTTGCCATTTCCTTCTCCAGGGGATCTTCTTGGCTCAGGGATCGAGCCCATGTCTCCTGCACTGGCAGATGGATTCTTTACCACTGAGCCACCAGGGAAGCCCACCAGACTCAAGAATGCCTCAGTCACATCCACATAAGATGCAACCTTGCGGTCTCATGACCTCCTTAGTTCAGCTAATAACACAAAGGGAATTTTACAGGGAATCACGTTACAATACACCGCCCTGAGTCCAACAGGCTCTGGACCCTGACCTCCTTACATCCCTGTCAGACTCCCCTCACATGAGCCTCTTTCTGACCCCGACCGTCTGAAGATATCCTAAAGATAAGTAACATCTTTCCAACTAAAATGAATACATTGATTTTTCTTATAGTCCTTCCTATAATTGAAGCAGAAATTGCTAGAGAGTGTAAGACTTTTTTCTAATTTCAATTTTTAATTCCTTTTTTAATTTCAATTTTTCTCTTCTCAAGTAAGCATCTCACTCTGTGCTCCAATTTCCAGGCATTCAGAGGAATCCCTTCCTGGTCTGGAAGGTCATAAAACATTCAGACCCAGGACAAGACAATTATTAACTACTGTCCAGTTTATCAAGAGAAACCTCCAAGAAGACCATTAGCACTTAAAACATACATTTGGTCCCTAAATAATGGTCTGAGGTTTTGAGAAAGGGTCGAGGGCTGGCGTTGCAATGTCTAGAGAAACTGAGAAACTGGGGGATCCAAGAAAGCCATAAAATCGACAGACTGGACATTGTGACGTTTACATTAATTGGTCAAAAATGACGTATATTAAAGTCATGAATCAACCCAAAATGTACAGATCAATACTAGAAAAGATATAAAACTGCTATAATCCTTGCCTTTGGGGGGCCCTTCACCCCCTCTCAGAGTCTATGCTGAGGACTCTGTATCTCTATCTTATAAAATAAACTTTGCCTCTGTGTTTGCGAGTTTCCCGGAATTCATTCTTAGGTTTCATGAACAGAACTCAGGTTTCACGTTTCATTATCACTTCCTGGCTGATTAGTTTCTTTTCAAATGTAACACAAGTCTTTCATAAGGGCTGAAATTTTACTGACTGTGGGATCTGCCACCTTCAGCCTCAATCAGGGAATAAATATAGCCCCCTATACTTTCAGGAAACTCCACTAACAGCTGAGAACATCACCAAACTACCGTGTAATCCCTTCATGCCCAGGCTTCTGCCCAGGGACAAGAAGATTATCCCCATTGCCACCCCACCCCAGCAAAGGCTTATGTGTTAGTCAAATCCCTATTTTCTTGGGACCCAATCAATATATCCGATGAGCCCTCCACCTCCAGACACTGACCATGCCCAAGGGCTCTGGGAACAGGATCATACCAAGCCTGGGGGGTTCTGGTCTGTGGAGGCAGTATCCTGGATGGAAGGGCGCCATCATTAATCTAAACATGACTCAAGAAAACCCAAACACAGTGCACCCCTGAGGGTCCTCGAGGCCCCTGGGGCAAGGACCACCCACATTAGGCCATCAACTGTCTCCAAGAAAACTCTACTAGTGGATACTGGCTATAGGAGGTGCACACCCTGATCAGGTCACATTCAGATTTTAATTACACTCACCCCACCTCCCATCTAAATGGAGCCATTCATCTAGTCAGGAGGGAGCTGGACTGGACTGGTAATAGAAGTAGTTGTCATTCTTGTAGTATCCTTGGTGAGCCTAGCACAAGGAACAATTTATAAAGCCAAAGCTACTAAAAAAAAAAACAAAAACAAAAACAAAAAAGGGCACCCGAAAAAAAAAAGGGGGGCACCCGAACATTGGCCTGGGCAACTAAAGAACCCAGCTCTAACTTTAGAAAGATGAAATTTTCACTGGGCCTCTGGTCTACATGACAATGACCGCTGCATAGCTCCTGATTACCTTCTGGCTGATCAAGGAGGAGTTTGTGCCCTTGCAACTATTTCCTGTTGTTTCTATGTTAACATGAGTGGTCAAGTAGAAGACAGTGTAACCTGACTGTTAAAGAAGGCTGCTTGCAGACAGAGAAGGATGAATATCATATGATATTGCTTATATACGGAATGTATATAAATGAATTCTTTAAAAAATAGACTTAGAGTCACAGATGTAGAAAAAAAAAAAAAAGCTATGGTTACCAGGGGGTGAGAGGAGGGACAAATTGGGACACTGGGATTGACATACACACACTGTAATATATAAAACAGATAACTAAGAAGGACCTACTGTATAGCACAGAGAACTCTATTCTATACTCTGTAATGGCCTACATAGGAAAATAATCTAAAAAAGAGTGTGTATATGCATATGCATAAGAGATTCACTTTGCTGTTGAGCAGAAACTAACACAACATTGTTAATCAACTATATGCCAATAAAAATTCAAAGAGAAAGTCGCTTGATCCAATACTCAGAAGGGCCCTGACTGAACAAATTTGGGACAGTATCAAAAAGGTAATCTCAGCTTCCTGGGCTTCTGCCATTCTTAGGACCCCTTACAATTATTCTCCTCCTGCTTTTTGGTTTGTGTATCCCCAACTGCCTCATTAGTTTTACCTGGTCTTTATCTGGGTGTGAGAATTGGGACTTCAGCCAGGTGACAATCATATTTAGTTTAGCTATCCACTCCAGTATTCTTGCTTGGAGAATCCCATGGAGAGAAGAGCCTGGCAGGCTACAGTCCATGGGGTCACAAAGAGCTGGACATGACTGAGTGACTAACTCACTCTCACTTCCTGTTTCTGTCTGAGTCTCAGGCTCAAAGGAGGAACTTACAGAGAAAAATAAAAACTGGTTAGAACTAGCTATTGGGGAAGGAAATGGCAACCCACTCCAGTATTCTTGCCTAGAGAATCCCGCAGACACAGGAGCCTGGAGGGCTGCTGTTCACAGGGTCGCACAGAGTCAGACACGACTGAAGTGACTTAGCCTGCATGCATGCATTGGAGAAGGACATGGTGACCCACTCCAGTGTTCTTGCCTGGAGAATCCCGCAGACAAAGGAGCCTGGTGGGCTGCCATCTATGGGGTTGCACAGAGTCAGATACGACTGAAGTGACTTAGCAGCAGCAGCAGCAGAACTAGCTAGGCCCAAAATTGGGGAAGGAAATGGCAACCCACTCCAGTACTCTTGCCTGGGGATTTCCATGGACAGAGGACCTGGTGGGCTACATTCTACGGGGTTGCAAAGAATTGGCCACTATTGTGCAACTAACTTTCACTTTCAGGCCCAAATGGGGAAAAACCTAACCTCCCCTAGACTCTGAGCCTCATTTATGCATTCTCTGTAATATATTAGTATGCTAAATGGCATACTCACCCATGCCATGACAGTTGACAATGGTCATGACAACAACACACACAAGGACTAAAAATGAGTGCTTCCTCAGTTTCAGGTCCAAACCACACCCTTGTTCTCAGATAAGTCATGAATACTCCTCTCTCTCTTGATTCAATTTCCTAGCTTTTACCTTGACCCAAATTGGGTTGAGAAGTTGATTTGTGAACTAAGCTCTCGCTTCTCCATTCTTTGGTCATTGAATAAAACTTGTGCTGTTCCAGTCTCACCATCAATTTAGTTATTGGCTTTGGGAATCTGAGTGGAAAAGCAACCTCTTCAGCCAAGAAAAGGGGTCTTAGCCTGGGCTCAGAGCCCAGCACAAGGAAGGAGACCAATTTGGTGACATCAGTTACATATACAAGGAACACCGTCTTCAGAGCCAGACTGCTTGACTTGGGGTCCTGCTCCATTACTTACTCGCTGTGTGGTGGTAAACAACTTACTCAACCTCTCTGCTTCAGTGCCTTCAAGTATAAAATAAGAGGTAATAGTACCTTTCCCTCCAGCAGGAAAACTGGAAATGGGTGCCTACCCAAATCAATGAAAAGTCCTCACCTTCCCATTTCCAGGCACATACACTTTGAAAATTCACAAACAGAAGGCGTTTGGAAAGTTCCTTGCCCTGCGTGAAGTTAAGGAGAATTTTTTTCTACTTTATTATTATTTACAGTAACCACACCCATATTCCTTCTTCTAGGCCCCTCTTTCCTTAAGAGCCACCAAATGGCCAAGAGATGAAGCTGCTGCTGCTAAGTTGCTGCTAAGTCGCTTCAGTGGTGTCGACTCTGTGTGACCCCATAGATGGCAGCCCACCAGGCTCCCCTGTCCTTGGGATTCTCTAGGCAAGAATACTGGAGTGGGTTGCCATTTCCTTCTCCAATGCATGAAAGTGAAGTCAAAGTGAAGTTGCTCAGTCGTGTCCGACTCTTAGCGACCCGATGGACTGCAGCCTACCAGGCTCCTCCCTCCAAGGCATTTTCCAGGCAAGAGTACTGGAGTGGGGTGCCATTGCCTTTTCCAAGAGATGAAGCTACACACACTAAATATTCCACCATCAAAACAAGCATAGGAGCCCCCAATCCCTGGAGATCCCCTGGGCTGTCCCATAAAAGAAGGAAATACTAGAAATTTGGGAAATATAAATGGGTTAGAGTCCAGAAATAAAACAACTAGTAATCATCCAAGTATGATTAAAGCCCAAAGGTTTAGGACCACATAGTTAGTGGCCCCAGCTACCACATGGAACACTTCAATTAAGAGCTGCAACTCTCTGAGCTGTTTTTCATCTGTGTGTTTCCTCTGGGCTCAGGGACCCTTCAGTGGTTTCAGGACCAAATGAATCCTGGGCAGGACCACCTGCATCAAGACCATGCACTGCTTCTCTGAAGTCTAGAGATTGGGAAAGACCTCACAGGCTTCAGGGACCCTATCCCCAGAGTGATCCCCAAAGGTGGAAGTGGAGATATCCACACTAAGGAAAGGGGCTGATCAAATAAATCCTCCAGTCCTGACTGTGTGTCCCAGGCAAAAGCAAAACGTGTTCAAGAATAGTGTTCCCAATCATTAAATAAAAAACCTTTCATGTTTTTACCCACGTGAAATTTGCCACAACTAGGAACCAGGTCATACAGTGAGAGCCATACAGGGAGAAAGGGAGAGGGAAAGAAATACATGGTCATAGACATGGGGGCAGTCTATGACCAGTGGAGCTAGAACACACAGTCACACAGGGCATGTGGGAAAAGGTGGGGACATTACTGAAAGATGGCAAAGAAGGTGGAGCACTGAAAAATGGATGCCTTCAAACTGCGGTGCTGGATAAGACTTCTGAGAGTCTCTTGGACTGCAAGGGATCAAACCAGTCAATCTTAAAGGAAATCAACCCTGAATATCCTTTGGAAGGACTGATGCTGAAGCTGAAATTCCAGTATTTTGGTCATCTGATGCAAACAGATGACTCACTGGAAAAGGGCCTGATGCTGGGAAAGATTAAGGGCAAGAGAAGAGGGTGTCAGAGGATGAGTTATAAGGATGACATCACGAATGCAATGGACATGAACTTGGGCAAACTCCAGAGATGCTGAGGGACAGAGACCAGTAGTGCTGCCATCCACGGGGTTGCAAAGAGTCGGACATGACTGAACGACTGAACAACAAAGGTCCAGGGCACTAATTAGATTAAGGAAGCTGTTCATAAGCTGCTTGCTTGGGGCTGGGGACAGGGATATGGGGTGGGGGTCTGAGGCTTCAGTTCAGAACTGAGAATTCCTGAGCAGATGAGGGGAAGCCAGTAAGAGTAGAGGCGGGGTGTTCAGTGCATTTTCCCACTGGGCTGTGATTCCCACTACCTCCCCACCCGCCCCGCCTTGGGCAGCCTTCCCGCTTCCTGCTCTCTGGCTCTGGAGGGGCTGCCGGCAGCAAGGCAAGGAGACCCTGTAGCTCTGCCACCAGGTCACCGGGTCCCCTGCCCACCCCTGCTCCCCACTTCTTTGCCCAGTCGTGCCCCGCCTTCCCAGGGTGCAGAGGAGAACAGGCCAGTGTTGGGAAGGTCCACACTCGTTTCTAAAAGGCTCGGGCAGCGGAGGGCGCCGTGACTACCGCGTATCGCGGCCGGCAGGGCGCTCACCAGAACAGGCGCGTGCAGAGGTTCGCTTTCTGCAGAGGATTGGACTTCACGCTCGGGTACAGCGGCAGCATCGTGCCGGCCGGGGCAGGTGTGGAGAGGCGCAGCGCTGCTCTGGCCGCGGTGAGGCTCTCGCTGCTCCTGGAGGCTACCGCGGGGATGCTGGAGATCAGTCCGCCTTCTGGATCTGCTGGGCGGGCCCTGAGAACCACAGGCTTCTGGGGTGGAGCACCCACAGCCCGCCTGGCCTCCGCCTCCCCCAACTGGGAAACCTCCCGGGTCGCCTCCGGGTCACCGGCTCTGCCCTGCTGTCACGGCTCTGGGATAAGTAGGGCCGTGTGTGGGGCTGCAGGACGAAGAGGCCGTTAGGCCAAAGCTTCCAGGAGCCTCATGCAAGTGGGAGGCAAGGCCACCGGCCCTTTGATGGAGGAGGGGCACCCCACTCCAGTGCTCTTGCCTGGAATCTCCCATGGATGGAGGAGCCTGGTAGGCTGTGGTCCGTGGGGTCGCTAAGAGTCGGACATGACTGAGCGACTTCACTTTCACTTTTCACTCTCATGTATTGGAGAAGGAAATGGCAACCCACTCCAGTGTTCTTGCCTGGAGAATCCAGGGACGGAGGAGCCTGGTGGGCTGCAGTCCATGGGGTCGCAGAGTCGGACACGACTGAAGTGACTTAGCGGCAGGCAGACCAGATAGCACAGCGCGAACAAACCAGCTCCAAGGATCCCACCTGGCTGCAAACTCCGCTGAAACTCCTGTTCTGAGCCCAGGCGCTCCCCCAGAAGGCAAAGAGGGGAGGCTCAGGCTCTGCCCTCCTCTGCTGCTCCGAAGCTCCCCATGGGCTGCAGGGAGGGCCTGGAGAAAGCTGGCAGAAGACATGAAGAGCCCGCATGAGATGACTTGTGGTATCTCACATGTTGCATTGTGAGGGAACCTCCGTGAGCTTTTTGCTGCCCTCTTAGATTGGTAAAGGGGACTCTGGTGGGAGAGAAACTGCCTCCTAATTTCTTTCATCATGTGTTCAGAACCTAGGTAAGTAACAGTGACATATGTCGCAAAATACATATGTAAATTTCTGGGACCTCACCTTACTTTGAACTCTAAAAATGCCCTGTTCAAGAAGGCATTTTCCCTATTGTACAGATAAGAAAGATGAGGCTCAAGGGCAGCACTTGACAAGGTCTTGGACCCAAGTTTGGGGTTCAACATGGTTGTCTCACTGATAGATGGACAGTGTGTGTGAAAGTGCCTAGAATATGCTGTGTGAATGAATGAATGACTGCAGGACTGAATGAATAAAATCTTGGGTTCCAACTCATAAGTGTTTAATTACAAGCTCAACAGTTTCTCTTCCCTTCTACTCTAAGTGAAAAAAGATCAATATTTATGTACCTACAACAAGATCACCATATTATTCTTTGATAATTTCCCATATACCTTGGCTAAAATTGGTGTTATTAATAGCGGCTTTTAGCTTCAGTTATGAAAGATGAAAAGATAAGTTCTAGAAAACTGGTGTACAGCAATGTGATAATATTGTTGTGTACTTTTAATTTGCTTAAAGAGTAGTAGTTCTCAACATAAAAAAGAAAAAAAAAAAAAAAAGGAAAATGGCAAAAGCCGAAGTGATGGACATGTTGATTGGCTTGGTTGTGATAGCTTATGGTGAATGGTGTTGAATTTGTGATCTCCAAAGTAGAAGATTTAGCTTCGGGACCAGGAACCAGGATTGATCACTCAAGAGTTTTTGTGTAGCAGAGTTTTATTAAACTATGAAAAGGGACAGAGAAATCTTCTGACATAGACCTCAGAAGGGGGCCGGAGGGCGGGGGATGGAGAGTGCCCCCACTAGGTAGTCTTATCAAGGCCTTATATATTTTATTAGACCCACTCCCACAACATACATTTGAAGATGACAGGATTAGTCAGAACATTCTCAAGAAGGAAACACACGTCCTGGAGTTAGCTACATTGTTATATTGACTACCATAAAGCAATGTAGGGAAAAAAAGCTTATCTTTTTCTCCTTGAGATCCCCAGACCCTTTTCTTCTTCTTGAGGGCTCCAGACCCCTTTTTCCTCCTCGAGGATCCTGGACTTATCAACCTACCTAGGAAGTGACTTTCAGTTGTGATGAATATTTCACAATGTATATGTAAATCAAGTCATCAGGTTGAACATCTAGGTATGTATAATATTTGTCAATTATACCTTAATGCCAGAGGAGAAATTGATTTTAAAGAAACTCTTAATATATTCAAACATTTTTAATGAGTCAAACATATAAGAATGCAAGGTGTTGATAATTTTGTATCGATGGGCATGATGAGAATTTATTATACTATTTTCTTGCTTTTCATGCATGTTTGAAATTTTTTGTTGCAAAAAATAAAAGTGATTAGAGCTGAAAATTGTAATTTTTCAATAGCCTACCTTTCTGGTATTAGCTCTCTCTCAGATAATGCAATCCACAATGTATGGTACCAGACTTCTCCTGATTTATAGTTCTCTTTTACATTCCCTACATTTTCCAGTGCTATAAACACTCAGCTACTAGTTCTACTTCAAAAATGAAGGAATTGGTTGCTAAAGTTGAAGGTCTGGTGACTTCCTTGTCAGACTGCCCAGACTGTTCTGTCCGGTCCCCACAACTATTTCAGGACCCTAAATAATTAGCCATCTCCAAACTGCCAAATACATTCAATCCCTTCAGCTTCTGCTGTCTTTTATTTATTTATTTATTTTTTAACTAAAATCTTTTGAAACTTCTTAGCATCCTCTTCTGGACATAAACTAACATGGTATTTATAAGAGACACTGAAAACCAGTGTTGACTTGTACAGAGAAGACTGAATCTGAAGCCAGGGGACTAGAGATTTAGATACTTTCCTTTTTACCTAACCTTTCTGACCTAACTGTTTTCAGGTTTACAAATGGTGAGGGTTTTTTTTGTTTTTTTTTTTTTTAATTTTATTTTTGCTGGGGCTAGAAAGAGAAAACCTCTTTCCTTTCTGATTAGGGACTTATAAGGATATGATCCATTACTGCTGGTAGCCATGCCTCCCATTCACATGAAGAGTCCATAAAGAGTAAAGCAGCAGCCCAAAGTGAAGTCATACACTCAACAACTATTTATTAAACACCTACTGTGTGCCATGAACTGTTCTAGGAGTTAGGGACATATAAGTGAACAGCATGGTGATATAAAGGAGAGTCTGCTGCTGCTAAATTGCTTCAGTCATGTCCAACTCTGTGTGACCCCATAGATGGAAGCCCACCAGGCTCCGCTGTCCCTGGGATTCTCCAGGCAAGAATACTGGAGTGGGTTGACATTTCCTTCTCCAATGCATGAAAGAGAAAAGTGAAAGTGAAGTCGCTCAGTCCTATCTGACTCTTAGCGACCCCATGGACTACAGCCTACCAGGCTCCTCCGTCCATGGATTTTCCTGGCAAGAGTACTGGAGAGGGGTGCCATTGCCTTCTCCGAAAGGAGAGTCTAGGTGGCATCAAATCTCTGGGGTTCCTGAGGCCATTAGGTTTCCTCCTTAGATTATGGGACCTGCTGGAGCAGGAGCTGTCACTTTCCAGCTCATGTCCTCTGACTCTTCTCCAGGACTAAGGAGTTCTCAACTCTATGCTGAAGGGCCTTTTTCCGGCTGTGGGAACACATTGGGACCATAGGCAAGCAAGTCCAAACCCCTGGATTCAACCCTCAACCAGTGATGGATGGGGAGCTGGGAGATAAATGCCCCAGTGCCCTTGTCTGTGAGTTGGAACAATTCTGTCTCTCAGCACTCTAAGTAGCAGGAAAGAGCCCAGTTGCCTAAGCAGTAACTTGTTAACACAGTTTTCATTGGCTTCTTTCCCTTCTCTGTCTCACTTCTTCACTCCCTACAAATGTTTTCCTGGGATCACTTATAAAATAAACTCCTCCCACTCAAATCCTTCTCATAGTCTGCTACCAGGGAATCTAAACTATGACACTTACCAGAAACATCCTTCTAATTACTGAAAAGTATATTCACTCCCTGGAAATGGCAACCCACTCCAGTATTCTTGCCTGAAGAATCCCCATTGACAGAGGAGCCTGGCGAGCTACAGTCCATGGTGTCACAAAAAGTCGGACACAGCTGAAGTGACTTAGTGTGCAAAACCCATAAAAGCCCTAGCTAATACTATAAACCTTGGATTACCCCATACAGTAGCACTATCTACATGATAATTTTGAGGACTTGAAATGCATCTGATCCAAATTTGAGATGTGCCATAACTGTAAGATAAGATACACAATAGATTTCAAAGAGAACAAAAAACATTTTTTTTCTCATTAATGATTTTTATATTGATTATACATTAATATAGTATTTTGGACACACTGGTGTAAAAATGTCTTACTGATATTATCTTTACTTGTTCCTTTTAAAATGGCTACTACAAATTTAACATTACAGATGTGGTTCACTTTTTATTTCTACGGACAGGACTGCTGTAAGCAATGAACAGGCTCTGGCACCACAAATTCCTCACAGTCAAGAAAGCAAATTAATAACATTCATGTTATTATACAAATAACCTTGAATGTGATCTAATTCATGGAAATAAATCATCCTCACATTTCAGAACTTTGTTACTAGTAATAAATTACTTGTGTCACTTCCCACTGGCTCTCAGACATACTTGCATTATGACACTTTCACAGAGAGTCCTGGTATAAAAACTTAAACCAAATTCCTTATTTGGGGTCAATATATTCTACTTGATCTTCCTTTAAGATGTTATAATAATAATGGAAACTTGAGTTATTTTGTTCTCAGTTCATTTGGAACACTAGTCCATTACTGAGATGAGTTGTCCAGAAACTGTTAAGAGTTGACAAAGATGTCCTCAGAAAAGAATATACATAAAAAATTGAAATTCCTACTTTCATTAGGCTCACAATCTAGAAAAAGAATAGGTAAAAAGGAAATTTCAGCAAAAGAGTAAAAAATAATAAAATAACACAAACATATTCATACTTACCCTGTTAAATTAAGGATGTTTCGTGCTGCTGCTGGTGCTGATTGTGTCACACAGTTTCACGCTTCAAATGTTTTTCAGCGAAATAAAGAGGCCTAATAGTCATCAAAAAAAAAAAAAAAAAACAACAACAACAACAACAAAAAACAGAAAAACCAGAATACCCCATCCTAATGAAGGCAAAGTCTGATAGGCACTGCAGTATATTATTGACAAAATATAAATTAGAATTGTTTTTCAGAAAATAATCTAACAATATTTACTTATCATTAAGAGCCTTAAAAATGTTCATTCTTTTTGACTCAATAAGATTTCCACCTTGAAGATGAAGAAGATAAAAAGTCAGCTATAGCCAGCTGCTGCTGCTAAGTCGCTTCAGTCGTGTCCGACTCTGTGCGACCCCATAGACGGCAGCCCACCAGGCTCCACCATCCCTGGGATTCTCCAGGCAAGAACACTGGAGTGGGTTGCCCTTTCCTTCTCCAAAGTGTGAAAGTGAAAAGTGAAAGAGAAGTCACTCAGTCATGTCAGACTCTTCGCGACTCCATAGACCACAGCCTCCCAGGTTCCTCTGTCCATGGGATTCTCCAGGCAAGAGGTACTGGAGTGGGGTGCTATTGCCTTCTCCAATAGCCAGCTATTTACATACATACTCAAACAGTAAATAATCTTCCTGCAGTGCAGGAGACCAGGATTCAGTGCCTGGATCAGGAAGGTCCCATGGAGAAGGCAATGGCAACCCATTCCAGGAAGTACTCTTGCCTGGAGAATTCCATGGGCAGAGGAACCTAGCAGGGTATAGTTCATAGGATCACAAAGAGTCGGGCATGACTGAGCAACTAACTCTCACTTTCATGTTTCTCAGAGCAGTGCTTATTATAATATTAGAATTTAGAAATATCCTAACTTCTAAGCTCAGCAATAGCAAAATGATTGAATAAATCATGAATCATTTTTAGAGAAGTGCTTTAGATTTCCCTGGCAGTAGAGTGGATAAGAATCCACTTGCCAATGCAGGGGACACAGGTTCAACCCCTGGTCCGGGAAAATCCCACATGCGCCCAAGGTGCAACTAAGCCCAAGCACCACAACTACTGAAGCCTGTGTGCTTAGAGCTCATGCTCCGCAACAAGAGAAGCCACTGCAATGAAAAGCCTGTTCAGTTCAGTTCAGTTGCTCAGTCATATCTGACTTTTTGCAACCTCATGGACTGCAACATGCCAGGCTTCTCTGTCCATTACCAACTCCCAGAGCTTGCTCAAACTCACAACCATTGACTCGGTGATGGGATCCAACCATCTCATCCTCTGTTCCCCTTCTCCTCCCACCTTCAATCTTTCCCAGCATCAGGGTCTTTTCCAATGAATCAGTTCTTCACATCAAGTGGCCAAAGTACTGGAGTTGCAGCTTCAGCATCAGTCCTTTCAGTGAATATTCAGGACTGATTGACTGGTTTGATCTCCTTGCAGTCCTGGGGATTCTGAAGAGTCTTCTCCAACACCACAGTTCAAAAGCATCAGTTCTTTGGGGCTCAGCTTTCTTTATGGTCCAATTCTCACATCCATACATGACTACTGGAAAAACCACAGCTTTGACTAGACAGATCTTTGTTGGCAAAGTAATGTCTCTGCTTTTTGACATGCTGTCTAGGTTGGTCACAGCTTTTCTACCAAGGAGCAAGCATCTCTTAATTTCATGGCTGCAGTCACCATCTGCAGTGATTTTGTAGCCTAAGAAAAGAAAGTCTGTCACTGTTTCCTTTGTTTCCCCATCTATTTGCCATAAAGTGATGGGATGGGATGCCATGATCTTTTTTTGAATATTGAACTTTAAGCCAGCTTTTTCACTCTCCCCTTTCACTTTCATCAAAATGCTCCTTAGTTCCTCTTCACTTTCTGCCATAAGGGTGGTATCATCTGCATATCTGAGGTTATTGATATTTCTCCCAGTAATCTTGATTCCAGCTTGTGCTTCAACCAGCCCAGCATTTCACATGATGTACTCTGCATATAAGTTAAATAAACAGTGTGACAATATACAGCCATGACAGACTCCTTTCCCAATTTGGAGCTAGTCCATTGTTCCATGTCTGGTTCCAATTCTTGCTTCTTGACCTGCATACAGATTTCTCAAGAGGCAGGTCAGTGGTCTGGTATTCCCATCTCTTAAAGAATTTTAAATAGTATCTTGCAATCCACAAAGTCAAAGGCTTTGGCATAGTCAAGAAAGCAGAAGTAGATATTTATCTGGTATTCTCTTGATTTTTCTTTGATCCAACAGATGTTAGCAATGTGGTCACTGGTTCCTCTGCCTTTTTAAAATCCAGCTTGAACCTCTGTAAGTTCTCAGTTCATGTAGTGTTGAAGCCTAGCTTGGAGAATTTTGAGAATTACTTTGCTGAGTGAGACCCCAGAGAAGCCTTCTGATGGCTGCAGCTCCAGCATGTATCTGATTCCAGCTTCTTGAGGGACCCTGAGCCAGGTCACCCAGCCAAGTTGCTCCCAGATTACTGACTGTAAGAAATTTTGCAAGATTTTGAGTATCCAGGAGTTTCTGCTGAGGCGTGAGTCAGCAGTGGCCTGCTGCTGAGTTAGGGGCACTGAATGCAACATTGTGTGCACAAGTCCTTTTGAAGGAGGTCTCCATTATCTTCATTACCCCACTATAGTTTGGTCTTAGGACAAACAACAGAGAGAGAACACGGCCCTGCCCATCAACATAAAATTGTATTAAAGATTTACTGAGCATTGCCCCACCCATCAGAACAAGACCCAGTTTCCCAGGAGGCTTCCATAAGCCTCTTATCCTTATCCATCAGAGGCCAGACAGAAGGAAAACCACAATCACAGAAAACTAACCAAACTGATCACATGGATCAGAGCTTTGTCTAACTCAATGAAACTATGAGCCATGCCATGTAGGGCCACCCAAGATGGATGGGTCATGGTGGAGAGTTCTCACAAAACATGGTCCACTGGAGAAGCAAAAGGCAAATCACTTCAGTATTCTTGCCTTGGGAACCCCATGAACAGTATGAATAGCTCATGTTCCACAACAAACAGTAGCCCCCACTCACCACAACTAGAGAAAACCCAGGCATCAACAGCAAAAATGGTACTGAAAGCTTTGAACAAAGACCAAAATGGGAGGAGATCTTTAAAAAGCTGGATGCTGAGAGTGTACTGATGAAAGCAACAAAGAAGTTGTGAGGTATTCTGGCAAAGAAGCTATTAGGCTCTGCCGGCCATTCCTATTCCTTCATTTCTCTTTCATGGCAAAATATGTTGTGTATCACCTGTCAGCTCAGAATCAGCCCACTGTGTATTGACTTATCTTTACTGCACTGACAGCTAATACCTTTTTCAGACTCAACTGTAGATTCTTTCTGGATTCTTACTTTGTAGTAGGTTTTTCTGGATTCTGCCTGGTGATGGTATTTTACTATTGACCAGAGTCTACCACACAGAGGAATTGAGATCAAAGTGATAGGTTTTTTTGGAGGGGAGGGTGGGGGAGGGGGTTGTTTGTTTTACTCCCTGCAGTGGGTTTCTCTGGATTCTGTGTGATGACAGTATTTTACTATTGACAACAATCTACCAGGTGAAAGATCCACGGTAAGGTGATAGCTTTAGAAAAGAAGTGACTGGGAAAGAGCAACTGGCCTTTGGTTCAAAGCTGGTAGTCTTGGTTCAAGAGACTGTGGTGCTACCTCTTCAAATGAGCTGATCTGTAAGGATACATTTAACTCCATGTCATGTAGCCACACAAAGTTCAGAATCAAATTATGTAGTATAGCTTGCTTGTATCCCATGAGAGACGCCACTCTGTCTAAATTGAGATCAAATTCTGGACTAAAAGTTTTGATACCTTTATGCCTATGTCATTGATCATTCTGCAACAGCGGAGAGATTTAAGTTTCTACTCATTAGTCAAAACAGCCAGGGAGGCTATTTCTAGCACATATCTAGACGTCCTATTGAATCATAACCTTTACTCTGCTAACCTCAAACCACTTTTCTTATTTCAAATTTATAATTTCACCCAGCAACTGAGTATCAAGTATTGCCATCCATCTCTATCAGTCAACTTGTTCAGTTTCCATAAAATAATCATCTCTGTATCATAATGGCCCTTCTTTGTAGATCCATTTAGGTGTTTTATTACATTTTCCTCCACTGTTTAAAAAAATAGAAGATGGAAAGTATCGATATGCTAATATTAGCAACAATACAATTAATGTAAATATGGAGAGAGCATGAAATGAAAGAAAGGAGGTGCCTCTTCAGTCTGGATTGGGTGCGTATTTGAAGGAAGCTGGTTCGTTATGTATTTAATTTTTAAGGAAGAGAAACCATTTTTTTGAACTTATGAAATATCTAGGGCAGCTTTATTCAAACTACCAAAATTTGGAAGCAATCATGATATCCTTCAACAAGTGAATGGACAAACTGGTTCATCCAGGCAATGGAGTACTACTCAGCACTAAAAACAAATGAGCTACCAACACATGAAACAACATGGAGGAAACATAAATGCTCATTACTAAGTGAAAGGAGTCAGTCTGAAAAGGCTACATGCTGTATGATTCTAACTATATGACAAAAAGACAAAACTATGGAGACAGTAAATGATCAGTGTTGTCAGAGGGTGGAGGTGGGATGAGATGAGAGATGAGTAGATGGAGCACAGGGGATTTTTAAGGCAATAAAACTACTCTGTATTATACCACAATGATGGAAATGGTATCATACATTTGTCTAAACCCATGGAATGCACGACTCCAAGAGTGAACCCTGATGTAAACTATGGATTTGGGGTGACTGATGTGTCTCTATAGATTCATCAGATGTAGCAAATCTTTTGCTCTATGTTGATAGTGGGGAGGCTATGGGGTTTGGGGGCAGGAGAGAGAAGGAAATCTCTGTGCCTTCCCCACCTCACCTCCCCTAGAAAGAAAAATCTGTGAAATGCTTGTGAGACACTGATGATTATACATTCAAACTTCCCTGGTCTTCCAGTGGTTAAGAATCCACCTGCCAACGCAGGAGACGTGGGTTCTATCCCTGCCCTTGGGAGATCCCACAGGCTGTGTAACCTGCACTCTAGAGCCTGCGGTCTGCAACTACTGAGCTCACAAACCATAACTCCTGAAGCATGTGAGCCCTAGGGCCTGTGCTCCACAAAAGGAGAAGCCACTGCGATGAGAAGCCCATGTACCACAATGAAGAGTAGCCCCTGCCCACCACAGGTGAGAAAGCCCATGCATAGCAACAAAGACCCAGCATGGCTAAAATTAAAATAAACAAATAAATAACAATATTTTAAAGTGAAGTGTTATAATAGAGGAAATGAGATTTTTAAAGTTATAGATTGAGATTCATATTAATAAAATGTCGCATTGATCCCTTATAGTATTTCTTAGACTTATAAATCATATGATAACTTTCTTCAATTTAATCAAGAAAATAAGAAACTTCTACCCTTTATTTTAAAATTTTAAAAATAACTTATGAAACACTGTGTTAGTCACTCAGTCATGTCCGAATCTTTGTGACCCCACAGACTGTAGCCCACCAGGCTTCTCTGTCCATGGAATTCTCCAGGCAGGAATACTGGAGTCAATTGCCATTCCCTTCTCCAGAGGAACTTCCCAACCCAGGGATTGAACCCTGGTCTCCTGCCTCACAGGCAGATTCTTTACCATTTGAGCTACAGGGAAGTCTTATAAAACACTACCAGAGTTATAATCTTCTTCCCACCCCTTGCAAATCAAGTCCATTTTGCTTCATTAAAATTTCTGTTTATTAAATATAACTTCAGTGAAATTAAGAGAAATAGAATTTGAGGTAAGAAATACAACTATAAAATTAATTTGTACTGCTTATTATTAATCTATATTCTTATACTCATAACATTCAGAGGTTAAAAAGCTGAAGTATTCTTTCTAAACATAAAGAACTTTAGAATTCTTTGTTTTCTGAGAAGAGACTTCTCTTGCTTTCTTTCATACAGTCTACTTTCAATTGTACTCTCAGGGAAGCTGTGGGTATAAAAGTAGCAAATTGTATCTGAATGAAATGTATTTCCTACCCTCACCAAGCATACAACTTATACTGTGTGTGCAATTCCCATTCTTAAGAGTCACACCTTTTCGTGAAGACTTTCATTATATGTGGACAACAGAAATGAAGTCCATCATGTGTCAATATTAAAACAAAAGTATTGACTTTTTATGGACATTTTCTCTAAAATGTATTGCTGATGTCCCTCCGCAGAATTTGCAGAACATAATGATAAACATTATTAACTATTTGATATCATTACCATATTATGCCATTTGGTGCAATACTCTTAGGGGCTAATGAAACATAGGTATAGGGGTTTTCAGATTTATTTATATACACTTACTAACAACAAATCAAGTTTTAAAAATTTCACATCTTTTTTTAATATTTTTTATTTCTTATCTTGTCTAATAATACTTTATTTTTTACTACTTTTAAACTAGCTTATGAAGTAAGATTTAATAGGCTTTAAAATAAGGACCTGAGGATTTCTGCTAGGAATAATTATGAGTTTGCAGATCTAATTTTGGCAACTTAGATGCCTCTTGGTGTCAGATGTCTTCTGTGAGACTGAAATTACCCAAGGATGACAGCTGGAAAAGTGAATGTTATCAGAAGGTGCTTTGGTTTACTAATGGCTTCATGAAAGTGAAGGTGAAAGTGAAAGTTGGTCAGTCATGTCGGACTCTGCAACCGTGGAATTCTCCAGGCCAGAATACTGGAGTGGGTGGCCTTTCCCTTCTCCAGGAAATCTTCCCAACCCAGGGATTGAACCCAGGTCTCCCTCACTGCAGGCAAATTCTTTACCAGCTGAGCCACCAGGGAAGCCCATGGCTTTATAAGTGTTCCTAAATGATTAGTAAATTTCCTCTCTTCTTTTGACATGAAATAGTTTAAGAATGCTAAAAATATTCCCCAATTTTATTTTTTAAATGTAAATACTTCTCAAATGGATTACATATAAAGTATTCACACTTATCTATCATTATTTAAGGATGTTCATTAAAGAATAAGATATACAGAAACAAAGAGAAAGAGGGAGAGAGAAGCCCAAGGCTGAGACCTGAGATCGTTCGGCATTCACAGGTAGAGACTCACCCAAGGAGACTGAGGAGGGAGAGACAGTGCAGTCACTGAAGCACAGGAGAAGCTGGAGCTCATGCCTCTGAGAGGCTGGGAAGTTGAAGACAGAGAGTACCAACTGGATTTGGCAAAGACAGACAGGGGTTTTGGTGACTTAGGAAAAGCACTATTTTAAAGAGAAACAGATTGAAGCCTTTTAAAGATGTGTTGAGCAGAGAACTGTGTCTGAAGGTGTGGAAAAGTGGTTGTACACAGCTCCTGTGAGAAATTTTGCTCTGGGGAGGAACAGAAAACAGAAAAGGAAGAAACTGCAGGACTATAACCTGCCGGAGAGACTGCCTAGGCGAATATTCAAATGTTGATTAGAGATATAAAGAGTAATAGCATGAGGATAGCTCAGTAGGAAAATTCAGTGGAGAAAAGAGGCTGAGTAGCTTGGTTTACGCGGAAAATCGATATAACCCATGACACCAGGTTAGCTCTGACCACGGAGGCCGCAGGCGCCCTCTCGAATAGCGGAAGGTGCCCCACCCTAGACACCTTCTCGAGTGGGTGTTAGAAGTCCAGGCAAATAAATGGTCGCAGAGGATATCTGCGCTCCAGATGGAGACTTCAGCCAGAATGTGAAAAGAATGACATGGGGAGACTAAGCGTTGGTGAACAAGGCCCATAGCTTTATTTTTAACAGGGGCTTATATACCCTAAGTTGCACATAGAGGATAATAGGGGATGCAAAGTCAGCAGTCTTTGACCCTTATCAAAAACCAGGGTTTCTTTCCTGCAAATTTATCATATACAAATGGTTTAGGTGATTTACATCATCTTCTGGCCAGAAGGCCTATTAACATTTTATGACTCTTGACAAGGACTTATCAACAAAGACTTATTTTCCCTAAGAGTAATTATTTTAAGGTTTGGTGCCATCTTCCAAAGATAAAATTGCATTCCTATAGGGCGGATGTATAATGGGTTTACAACAAAGGAAATAATTTATTACCTTAAGGGTCTAAAGTTACTAACACCAAGGACACTACTTATTTTTTCTACATACCAACTATATTAATTAATACACATTCAAGGATACAATTCAGGGGATGTGAAAACTTGGCAACAAGCATTGGTTCATCAATGAAATCTTTTACTAGTTTTATTCTGACAGTTTCCAACTCTCTGAGAGGCTCTAAGCTATTTGAATATCTTAAGCTTCCCCTGCCTCTCGAGGCTGGGAGACTGTAAAAAATCGTATGCATAGCTGTAGGAGTCCAGGTAAACTTGTCAGGTGAGTTAGAGAGCCATCTGAAGGGTTTGGATTTAATCACTACTAATTGCCCAGGAACTTTATTAATTGGAGCTGTAAGTTAACTCTTTGACAGAGAGTGCGAGATGGTGGTGGGGGACAGCCCCAAGTAAAGTCAGAGGTGAGAGCACAAAGCAATAAAGTAGGCAGACTCTGTTTTTTTGGGGGTAGATGCTCGAGAATATCCGGGGGGACTCCTGAGGCTCGATCCCACCTTTGCGTATGCCGAGCCTCCTTCCTCATGACCTTTGTCACGAGTGGAATGTCTCTCGCCAGCTCCTGGCAATAACCCTTGAGGAGGCACTCATCCACACTGTAAAGTGTTCAATAGCCAGTCTAAAATAGACTGTTTGAGTAACATGGGTGAGCCGATGTTGTCAGTGTCTGCCCTGGTGCCTTCCATGTCACCCTAGCCTGACTTCCTGCAACTCTGCCTGTGGGCTTTGTCTTCCACCTGAGTCAGCTCTGCTAAAGTACAAGGCAGCCAGGAGTGCTGGGGAATTTAACGTCTTCCTCTGCTCTCCCCCGGCAGCCTTCAGTCAACAGACAAACAGGAGCTGGTGTGTGAATACCCGGACTCCCTCACTCAGGGACGTTAACCCTGAGGCTTGTGCTCCACACTGTCTCCTACGGTTTCCCAGCAGGATTGTGTTCCAGTAACCCAGCCTGGAACATACCTGATAACACATCCTGTGTGGCCCTCTCCCCCTTTCTTGTCTCACTTCCCCGCTCCATTACCAGTGTTTCCTGGGACCCCCTCCCAATAACCTATTGCATTCAAATTCTTGTCCTAGACTTTAGCTTCAGCACACCCAAACTAAGACAACCGAAAATATTCATGTAATGACATGAACCTATTATACCAATTTTGCACAAGAATGCACAAAACAAGAAACATTAAAATAAATGTTTCAAAATGATAACAATGATCATTTCTTTATTGTGGGATTATGGGTGATTAAAAAAAAAATCTTGTTTTTCCTCAAGAAAAGAAAGTGGTTTCCTTTTGGTAAAGAAGT
The DNA here is from genome assembly GCF_029407905.1 of Bubalus kerabau. NCBI lineage: Eukaryota > Metazoa > Chordata > Mammalia > Artiodactyla > Bovidae > Bubalus > Bubalus kerabau. The sequence goes on from NC_073635.1 coordinate 75,383,060, forward strand.
ACTGTAATTACAATATACAGATTAATAGAGATTTTGTGATTTTCAGAAGGCGGTCTTAAAAGAACAAATAAAGGGAAAGAAAGAAAGGGAAGTCGCTCAGTCATGTACAACTCTTTGCGACCCCATGGACCGTAGCCCACCAGGCTCCTATGTCCAGGGGATTTTGAAAGCAAGTGTACTGGAGTGGGTTGCCATTTCCCTCTCCAGGGGATATTCCCAACCCAGGGATCAAACAAACCCAGGTCTCCTGCATTGCAGGCAGACGCATTACCATCTGAGCCACCAGGGAACCCTAAGACAACAAAAAGTATTGCTAAAGAAAATACGGCTGCTGCTAACTTTCCCAGCAGCACATAGTAAATGAAGTACCAATATTCATATGAAAAACACACCAATGGCTATTGTTATAATTACCATTTATCGAATGTGTAACAATACCCTTTTATCATCTCACAAATCCTTGCAATACTACTGTAAGGTATGTATTAGTCTCATCTTTTTACATAAAATATAGCTCAGATAACAGTGAATTCTCCAAAGTGGGGGAAGATTTGAACCCAGATATTGGTCCCAAAGCCCATGAACTTCCTGCCACTTTGGACTGCCTCTCTCTGTACCTTCAGGTATTATTTTAGAGTCACCGACAGAAAGCTAAAGAGGAATCACTGCATCAACATTTCTTATGTGCTTGATGCAATTTAGATCTAGGAGGATAGATGTGTATAAAGACACTGTGCTGGGGCAAATGGCTTCTTCAGAGAAAGCTGAAGTGTGGTCACCAGAGTCATATTGGATAAAACAATTAGAACGTTGTGCTGTCAAACCCTGGAGGCAAGAACAGTACATCACAATGGTGAAAAAAATCAAACTCTACCACAGAGAGATGGATTTTTTTAAACTACAAGGCTGAGACATACCACAATCCTAAAGTATATCTGAGCTTAATGGACTAAAAATGGCAGAGAGTACATAATAACATGCTGTAGAATAAATTTTTGGATGGAATTAGGTTCTTCGGTCTCACTTTACACAGAACAGCTCTTACTTATCTCTCAGCTGTATTTGCTGTCAAGAAAAATAGTCATATCTACTAGACACCAGTCACTAACTACTTTATTTACAAGGTAAAATGCAGATTAATCTTTAAGAGATAAAGGAGAAAGAAGCCTGTTATATTTACTTTTAGCTTATTAAAAATGAGCTAAGAGTTATAATCGCTGGATCTTCACTGGTTCACAATGCCTGGACACAGGCTTCTTAAAGTAGATGGAGAAGGACTGCTCCCTCAGACTCGAATGCCCACTCAATCCTGACCCCAGGAAGTCTTAGAAAGCACATGCCTGGTGAATGGTGAGGATACCCACATCCCACCAGAAAGAGGAGGGCACTGAAACCTCTAAAAACATTTACTGTGATTCAAAAAGTTTCTATGTGTCTCAGGACCAAAGGGAGAATATGCTTCCCACACTGCCTGAGATACACAGGGATAGTGGGCAATACTGATCAGTGGCTGCTACTGTTGCTAAGTCACCTCAGTTGTGTCCAACTCTGTGTAACCCCATAGACGGAAGCCCAGCAGATTCTCCCATCCCTGGAATTTTCCAGGCAAGAACACTAGAGTGGGTTGCCATTGCCTTCTCCACTGATCAGTGGAGGTGAGCATAAATGACAGGGACAAAGTCAGCCAGACTACTTAGATAACAGCCCCAAACTCCCTAGTGTCTATTCTTCTAGGTTGGTCCTGGAAGAATCCTGTTTTGATATACGAGAGGGAAAGAGGAAAGACCAAAGCATATTCTTCTCGGGGCATGAAGGCAGTTACCCAGCAATTGTTGCATGAAGAAAAGTACATAAGCAAGAAGTAAAACTCTGATTTCTTTATCTCTCAAATAAATAAATAAATTTCAGTGAACTAATAAGTGCACACCAGTATAAGAGGAAAATATGTAACTTTAGAATTTTTCCCATATATGAAAACCATCTGAATAAAGAAAATAAATGCACTCAAAAATGTTGTTTTTAAAAGTGTTTCTGAAAGAAGCCTTTCCATTCTCCAGGGGATCTTCCCAACCCAGGGATCAAACTCAGATCTCTTGGATTGCGGGTGGATTCTTTACCAACTGAGCTATCAGGGAAGCCCTCCTGAAACAAAGTGTGATCTAAACATACAATGAAATATGGTATAAGCCTACAATGAAATATCACTCAGCCTTAAAACTGCAGGAATTTCTGACACATGCTGCAGCATAGATGAACCTTGAAGAGTATGATGCTGTGACTTCTAATCAGAAATATATTTGGTCTTCAAGCTCTTCCTGGCTCAGAGCTCCTGAAACACTTCACAGAGCTAACAGTGATGAGGTGTCATTTGTCATAACAAGCCCCTTTCAGCCCCATCTGAGTTTTAGAATGACTACTTCTCAGTAAAACCAAATGCCTAATTAAAGGAAGGAACTTTCAGCCCCACCCTCCACATCCAGGGAGGAGAGAGACTGGAAACAGTTTAACCACCAATGGCCAATGCTTTAATCAACCTTGCTTAAGTTGATTCTATGCTTCTATGAAGCCTCAATAAAAGCTCAGTAGGATGGGGATCACAGACCTTCCCGGTTGATGAAAATGTGCAGGTGATGGGAATGCAACTCTCCTGGAGAGGGCCTGAAAGGCCCTGCTCCTCCCCCTACCTTGCTCTGCATCTCTTCCATTCTGTCTGTTCCAGAGTTGAATCCTTTTATAATACACTAGTAATATAGTTGAGTAAACTGTTTTTTTGAGCTGTAAGGCACTCTAGAAAATTACCAAACCATAAGAGGGGGTTAAGTAGGAAGTCAAGAAACACCTGGAGTAACAGGAAAATCTGGCTTTGGAATACAAAATGAAGCAGGGCAAAGACTAATAGAGTTCTGCCAAGAAAATGCACTGGTCATAACAAACACCCTCTTCCAACAACACAAGAGAAGACTCTACACAAGGACATCACCAGATGGTCAACACTGAAATCAGATTGATTATATTCTTTGCAGCCAAAGATGGAGAAGCTCTATACAGTCAGCAAAAACAAGACCAGGAGCTGACTGTGGCTAAGACCATGAACTCCTTATTGCCAAATTCAGGCTTAAATTGACGAAAGTAGGGAAAACCACTAGACCATTCAGGTATGACCTAAATCAAATCCCTTATGATTATACAGTGGAAGTGAGAAATAGATTTAAGGGCCTAGATCTGATAGATAGAGTGCCTGATGAACTATGGAATGAGGTTTGTGACATTGTACAGGAGACATGGATCAAAACCATCCCCATAAAAAAGAAATGCAAAAAAGCAAAATGGCTGTCTGGGGAGGCCTTACAAATAGCTGTGAAAAGAAGAGAAGTGAAAAGCAAAGGAGAAAAGAAAAGATATAAGCATCTGAATGCAGAGTTCCAAAGAATAGCAAGAAAATATAAGAAAGCCTTCTTCAGCAATTAATGCAAAGAAATGGAGGAAAACAACAGAATAGGAAAGACTAGAGATCTTTTCAAGAAAATTAGAGATACCAAGGGAACATTTCATGCAAAGATGAGCTCGATAAAGGACAGAAATGGTATGGACCTAACAGAAGTAGAAGATACTAAGAAGAAGTGGCAAGAATACACAGAAGAACTATACAAAAAAGATCTTCATGACCCAGATAATCACAATGGTGTGATCACTGACCTAGGGCCAGACATCCTAGAATGTGAAGTCAAGTGGGCCTTAGAAAGCATCAACTATGAACAAAGCTAGTGGAGGTGATGGAATTCCAGTTAAGCTATTTCAAATGCTGAAAGATGATGCTGTGAAAGTGCTGCACTCAATATGCCAGCAAATTTGGGAAACTCAGCAGTGGCCACAGGACTGGAAAAGGTCAGTTTTCATTCCAATCCCAAAGAAAGGCAATGCCAAAGAATGCTCAAACTACCGCACAATTGCACTCATCTCACACGCTAGTAAAGTAATGCTCAAAATTCTCCAAGAGAGGCTTCAGCAATATGTGAACCGTGAACTTCTTGATGTTCAAGCTGGTTTTAGAAAAGGCAAAGGAACCAGAGATCAAATTGCTAACATTCACTGGATCATGGAAAAAGCAAGAGAGTTCCAGAAAAACATCTATTTCTGCTTTATTGACTATGCCAAAGCCTTTGACTGTGTGGATCACAATAAACTGTGGAAAATTCTGAAAGAGATGGGAATACCAGACCATCTGATCTGCCTCTTGAGAAATTTGTATGCAGGTCAGGAAGCAACAGTTAGAACTGGACATGGAACAACAGACTGGCTCCAAATTGGAAAAGGAGTATGTCAAGGCTGTATATTGTTACCCTGCTTATTTAACTTATATGCAGTGCACATCATGAGAAACGCTGGGCTGGAAGAAACACAAGCTGGAATCAAGATTGCCAGGAGAAATATAAATAACCTCAGTTATGCAGATGATACCACCCTTATGGCAGAAAGTGAAGAGGAACCAAAAAGCCTCTTGATGAAAGTGAAAGAGGAGAGTGAAAAAGTTGGCCTAAAGCTCAACATTCAGAAAACGAAGATCATGGCATCTGGTCACATCAGTTCTTGGGAAATAGATGGGGAAACAGTGTCAGACTTTATTTGTCTGGGCTCCAAAATCACTGCAGATGGTGACTGCAGCCATGAAATTAAAAGATGTTTAGTCCTTGGAAGGAAAGTTATGACCAACCTAGACAGCATACTCAAAAGTAGAGACATTACTTTGCCAACAAAGTTCGTCTAGTCAAGGCTATGGTTTTTCCTGTGGTCATGTATGGATGTGAGAGTTGGACTGTGAAGAAGGCTGAGCACCAAAGAACTGATGCTTTTGAACTGTGGTGTTGGAGAAGACTCTTGAGAGTCCCTTGGACTGGAGATCCAACCAGTCCATTCTGAAGGAGATGGGACCTGGGATTTCTTTGGAGGGAATGATGCTAAAGCTGAAACTCCAGTACTTGGTCCACCTCATGCGAAGAGTTGACTCATTGGAAAAGACTCTGATGCTGGGAGGGATTGGAGGCAGGAGGAGAAGGGGACGACAGAGGATGAGATGGCTGGATGGCATCACTGACTCAATGGACATGAGTCTGGGTGAACTCAGGGAGTTGGTGATGGACAGGGAGGCCTGGAGTGCTGTGATTCATGGGGTTGCAAAGAGTTGTACATGACTGAGTGACTGAACTGAACTGACGAGGTGGTTATGGGAACCCTGATATGATCAGTCCATAAGAAGAACAATTAACCACCTGGACTCATGGCTGGCTCTGAAGTTGAGAAGGGGCAGTCTTGTGGGACCTAGTCCTTAACCTAAGATGAGGTCTGACACTTACTCCAGGTAGACTGTATCAGAATTGACTTAAATTGAAGGACACAGTAGGGTCTGGGGTTTTGGAGAATTAGTATGGGAAAAATACCCACTCACTTGGTATCCAGAAGTACTGAGTCACCAAAAGACAAATACTATGATTCCAGTTTTGTGAGGTGCCTAGACTAGTCAAATTCATAGAGACTCAAAGTAGAATGGTGTTTGCTGTGGGGAGGGAGTGAGGAGGAGTGTTTAATGAACACAGTACTTTAGGTGGAAGATGAAAAATTTATGGAGATGGATGGTTGTGATGGTTGCACAACAATGTGAGTATAATTAATGCCCACAATAGTATATTTAAAAATGGTTCATTCTATGTCATATATCTACTATCATGGACAGGAATCCCTTAGAACAAATGGAGTAGCCATCATAGTCAACAAGAGAGTCCGAAATGCAGTACTTGGATGCAATCTCAAAAAAGACAGAATGATCTCTGTTCATTTCCAAGGCAAACCATTCAATATCACGGTAATTTAAATCTATGCCCTGACCAGTAATGCTGAAGAAGCTGAAGTTGAACAGTTCTATGAAGACCTACAAGACCTTCTAGAACCAACACCCAAAAAAGATGTCCTTTTCATTATAGGGGACTGGAATGCAAAAATAGGAAGTCAAGAAACACCTGGAGTAACAGGCAAATTTGGACTTGGAGTACAGAATGAAGCAGGACAAAGGCTAATAGAGGTCTGCCAAGAGAATGCACTGGTCATAACAAACACCCTCTTCCAACAACACAAGAGAAGTCTCGACACATGGACATCACCAGATGGTCAACACTGAAATCAGATTGATTATGTTCTCTGCAGCCAAAATGGAGCTCTATACAGTCAGCAAAAACAAGACTGGGATCTGACTGTGGCTCAGATCATGAACTTCTTATTGCCAAATTCAGACTGAAATTGAAGAAAGTGGAGAAAACAACTAGACCATTCAGGTATGACCCAAATCAAATCCCTTATGATTATACAGTGGAAGTGAGAAATAGATTTAAGGGACTAGATCTGATAGACAGAGTGCCTGATGAACTATGGATGGAGGTTCATGACACTGTACAGGAGACAGGAATCAAGACCATCTCCAAGAAAAAGAAATGCAAAAAAGCAAAATGGCTGTCTGAGGAAGCCTTACAAATAGCTGTGAAAAGACAGGAAGCAAAAAGCAAAGGAGAAAAGGAAAGATATACCCATCTGAATGCAGAGTTCCAAGGAATAGCAAGAAGAGATAAGAAAGCCTTCCTCAGTGATCAATGCAAAGAAATGGAGGAAAACAACAGAATGGTAAAGACTAGAGACCTCTTCAAGAAAATTAGAGATACAAAGGGAACATTTTATGCAAAGATGGGTTCGATAAAGGACAGAAATGGTATGGACCTAACAGAAGCAGAAGATATTAAGAAGAAGTGGCAAGAATACACAGAAGAACTATACAAAACAGATCTTCATGACCCAGATAATCACGATGGTGTGATCACTCACCTAGAGCCAGACATCCTGGAATGTGAAGTCAAGTGGGCCTCAGAAGGCATCACTACGAACAAAGCTAGTGGAGGTGATGGAATTCCAGTTGAGCTATTTCAAATCCTGAAAGATGACACTGTGAAAGTGCTGCACTCAATATGCCATGAAATTTGGGAAACTCAGCAGTGGCCACAGGACTGGAAAAGGTCAGTTTTCATTCCAATCCCAAAGAAAGGCAATGCCAAAGAATGCTCAAACTACCACACAATTGCACTCATCTCACACACTAGTAAAGTAATGCTTAAAATTCTCCAAGCCAGGCTTCAGCAATACGTGAACTGTGAACTTCCAGACGTTCAAGCTGGTTTTAGAGAAGGCAGAGGAACCAGAGATCAAATTGCCAACATCCAATTCATCTTTGAGAAAGCAAGAGAGCTCCAGAAAAACATCTATTTCTGCTTTATTGATTATGCCAAAGCCTTTGACTGTGTGGATCACAATAAACTGTGGGAAATGGCTACCTGATGTTATATATATTTTACCATGTAAGGGAAGAGAACATTCCTTTCTGTTTTACTCTTCTAGGCTCTCTGGCTGGGGCCTTAGAAACTCAATTGATGTAAGACAGATGAACAAGAGAAAAAGTTTATTAACGGGCACAGCATGCATAGTATGGGAAAGGTCTTTTGTCATTTATAGATAGTTGTTTCTGTACTCAGATGTGTTTGTAAAAGTGTTTCATTTCTAAGAAGATTCATAGGAAGGACTTTTGCCTAGTAGAAATTTCTGATAAGTTTCAAACCACAAGCTAAACTTTATAAGGAATTATGGAGTCCAAATGGAAAACCCGATGTCTTCATAAAACCATTAACAAAAAGGAGTAGTTGCTGAGTGACCTGGTGAATATGGTCAGACTTTTGGTTGTTTTTTCTTCTGAAATACTACTGCTTTAAGTTTGTGTTTTCCAGGCATAAGGAAACCTTTTCCCTCAAGCTAATTATGACTTATAACAATTTGGAAAATTATACCTTTGTAAGTAGAATTAAAACATTTTTTCTTTTCTTTTTACATGATCACTCCAAACACTGAAAATTCTTAGGTTCTCAGATGCTGTATTAGATAAATAGGGAAGGCCACCTCCTAACAGAGGCAACTCTTCTACCTGTGGTTGAATGGCACATGTTCTTTGAACTCAGTTTCTCATCTGTAAAATGGGTACTAAAAGTAACATATGGAACTTCCCTGGTAGTCCAGTGGCTAAGTATTACCTTCGAAGGGGACCTGGGTTGGATTCCTGGTCAGAGAACTAAGAACTCACATGCCAGTTGCGCAACTAAACCTGCATGCCACAACTACTGACCCTGCCCACTCCATATAAGAGAGTCCATGCACCCCAAAGAAAGAGCTTGCAAGACACAACGTAGATCCTGAGTGCCAGAAATAAGACCCAGCAAAGCCAAAATACAAAAAGGAATATCTATTTCATGGAGTTATTGTTTATGTGAAAGTACTTGTTGCAATCTCTGGCATAGAGTAAATGTTCAATAAGTGGAAGCTATTATGGCAAGATATTTTATCAGAATATTAAGTTAATTGCCCTTGCTATGGTATGAATGTTTGTGATAAAGGAATGAAAACGAAAATCTTGAGATCATAGCTTAAAGGCCACTGGTGCTGACATAAAGGGCACAGTTTGCAATAAAACTTAGCCAACCAAGATTTCCTCCACAGAAGAGAGATTAAAACGCAGGTCAGAGGAGAGCAAAGGGCTGGGAACAAGAGGCAGAGAGTTGGTGATCCCTATCCCAAATGGTCACCATCCTCAACTTCCTGGGCAAGGACAAAGCAGGGGGAACACAGGATGTGATAGAACCCCTCCGAGTATAACTGGTGCCTTACCTCCTGCTAGAAGCCAGGTGAGTTACCAGCTTTGTAGAGGAGATCCCTTGCCATCAGCCTGTGTTATGAGGTAGAGAGAAAATTCATATTTTCCTGGCTCACCTGGGGTTTGGAAAATTCAGAAAGAGGGAGGCAGCAGGCTTAAGGAGTCTATGAGCCAGGATGAGAGAATGCCACAGAGGGAGATGTAGCTTGTGGCGTCAGCTGGGGAGAAGATGAGAACCAATTATGTCTTCCTTTAAAATCCCACAGTAGAGTTGATTTTAAAAACAAAATACATTTGCCCAGGAAAGCAGAAACTAGACTTTGCTAACGTTTTAGAAACAAAACTAGGAAGATAAATAAGAACTCTTCCTAAATCTAGATTATCTGCTTTATAATCAGTTTAGATCTATAGTCCCTATTCTTCATCCTCCATGTTACAAGTGGTGCAGGAGAAGGAAATATCTATTCCTGGGAGATGTGGAAGTACCTGGGACCAGCTTCCAAGTGAGGGTGCTTGGCTTCCTTCAGGAAAGAACTGAGGAGCAAGCTGAAGCAGAGTGAAACTGGACTTATTCAGGGAGACACACACTCCATAGTCAGAATGTGGACCTTCTCAGAAGGCAAGAGGACCCAGGGCACGGAGTTGTTAGTTGTCATGGGCTGGGTAATTTCATTCAACAACAAGTGGGAGAAATATTCTTGCTATTCCAGGGAAGGGACAGGGGTTTTCAAGAACTGAACCCCTGCACACTTTTGAAATGGAGCAGGACCTTATGGTCCTTGCCCCCCATGTCCTCTGCCTGTCCTTTGTCTGTTTGAAAACTTTAGCCAAAGAATAAGTTTAATCAGAGAAGTGAGAAACAGAAACAAAGTTAAACAGTCAAAGGAGACCAATTATAATATAGTTATTAAGCATAGTTAAGGACCTTTTAATTTCTTCTCAAGGGCTATAGATAATACTCTGAGCCATATCCTGTGAGCTGTCTTATAGGTACTGAAAACCCCACCAAGTAAAAGAACTCCATAATGACTGGACTGTAGCCATGATGTCAGCTGCACAATTCTGAGAACTGACCTTAAGAAATGGGAACAAACCAACACTGGAACTGAAGATTCAATTCAGTTCAGTTCAGTCACTCAGTTGTGTCCGACTCTTTTCAACCCCATGTATCACAGCACGCCAGGCCTCCCTGTCCATCACCAACTCCCAGAGTTCACTCAAACTCATGTCCATCGAGTCAGTGATGCCATCCAGCCATCTCATCCTCTGTCGTCCCCTTCTCCTCCTGCCCCCAATCCCTCCCAGCATCAGAGTCTTTCCCAATGAGTCAACTCTTCACACGAGGTGGCCAAAGTATCGGAGTTTCAGCTTTAGCATCAGTCTTTCCAAAGAACACCCAGGACTGATCTCCTTTAGAATAGACTGGTTGCATCTCCTTGTAGACAAATTCAGACTTAAATTGAACAAAGTGGAGAAAACCACTAGACCATTCAGTTATGACTTAAATCAAGTCCCTTATGATTATACAGTGGAAGTGAGAAATAGATTTAAGGGATTAGATCTGATAGAGTGCCTGATGAACTATGGATGGAGGTTCATGACATTGTACCCGAGACAGAGATCAAGACCATTCCCATGGAACTGAAGATTAATTCTACCTAAAACAATCAAGATGACACTGGTCAGACCACCAATGACTAATTTCAAGATGACTGTGAGCGCTGACTGTACTGTTTCTACACATAGCCCTCTCTGTCTATAAAAGCTCTTGTCCACTGATTGTCAAGGGAGGGGGAGTCAGCCTTTGGACAGGCACCTACCCTCCCCCAACATACACCCTGGAATCCAAAATAAAGCAAATGTTCCTTCCCACCAACCTGGCCTCTTTATTGGCTTTTGAGTGGTGAGCAGATGGAACCCCACCCCCCGCACTTTTTGGCCGTCTATGGTCAGCCTTGGAACTATCACAGCAGCTGTCATGGTGAGAGGGGAGTGAATTTTAGTGTTACAATGAAGGCGTAGTGAGTTAGAAGTCAGAGACCAGATCATACTCAAAACCATCTCTATTTTAGCTGGTTCAAGCCAGTTTTTGTGGGATCCTGTTTATCTCAATATCTGTGCCCCACTTCCTTCCTTCCTGCCTCACAAGCATAGTACACTGTTTCCATACTAACAAGGCTGTCTTAGCCTGTCATCTGGGAGTCCAGACCTGGTTCTCTGTACGTCCTGATGCCTAGGCCCTTCCTTTTCCCATTTAATCAATTCTCGGTTGTCTTCTTTGAATGAAGGGCACCAAGGACTCCAACCTATTTCAGAGCACCATCATGCCCCAGTCAAGAACAAGTTACCTCATGGGCAAAAAGCAACAAAATAAAATTGATTATATCAATACCTTCCTTTTTTGGATTATTAGGCATAGGGGAGAAATTGGTCTCTTTCTCTTCAAGATTATCTCCATAGGTAACATAGGAAACAGTTATTAAAGGTAAGGTGGGGCCCTTAATATTCTGTGAGACTCAGTTCAGTTCAGTTGCTCAGTCGAGTCCAACTCTTTGCAACCCCATGAATTGCAGCATGCCAGGCCTCCCTGTGCGTCACCACCTCCCGGAGTTCACTCAAACTCCGGAGACTGGGCTGTGATGAAACAGTCACCGACAAAGCCTGTCAGCAATTCCCTGGAAGTACAAGTAGAATTCCGTAATAAAGTATTACCTTTTGTCTCTCCCTTTGTGCTGAGTCAAGTTTCACTTGCTCACAGGGCGCCTCATACAGAAGCCTTGCACCCACCCTACCCTTCAGATGAGACTCCCTGGTGTGAAATGGCTGTGCTGACACCTCAGCTCTGAGGGCCGTGTGCAGAGTCTCTGTGCCCAGCACTGTGATTCAAGATGGCGGCCAGGGGGCCCGTGTGCAGAGATGCTGACCCAGCATTATGACCTGGAGCCACGAGCAGCACAGCTGAGCCTGTCCTGCGAGAACCCACCCATCCCCCAGCTGACAGAAATCACACACAGCAGTCCCAGCAGTGCCTTTAGGGGAAAGCATGTCCTCTAGAGCACATTCTATTGGGATAAGCCACACCTGGTAGAGGGGCTTCCCAGGTGGCTCAGCAATAAAGAACCTGCCTGCCAATGCAGGAGACTCACGTTGATCCCTGGATCAGGCAGATCCCCTGGAGCTGAAAATGGCAACCTGCTCCACTATTCTTGTCTGGGAAATCCCATTACAGAGGGGCCTAGAGGGCTGCAGTCCACGAGGCTGAAAAGAGTCAGACAAGACTGAGTGACTGAGCACACACCTGGCAGAAGGAACCACCTGGCCTTTGGGGTCTGACTGGGGAGGGTCAGTAACAAAATAGGAAGAAATGAAACCATCTTTGGTTTTCCTGGTGGCTCAGATGGTAACAAATCTGCCTGCAATGATGCAGACCGAGGTTTGATCCCTGGGTTGGGAATATTCTCTGGAGAAGGGAATGGCTACCCACTACAGTATTCTTCCCTGGAGAATTCCATGGAATTCTGGTGGGCTGTATAGTTCGTGGAGTCACGAAGAGTCAGACACAACTGAGCGACTTGCACGTGTTCACACTTTCTAACAATGAAAGTACTGCCATTTGGGAAGAAATGAGATCTTTTGCCCCCAACAGTGGTTCTCACTTGGCTGCAGGGTGGAATCACCTGCAGGTTTTTAAAATGTGTTGACTCCTGCCTCCCCTCCCCCGAGATTCTGATTTAACTGAGATGAGCTTCAGCACTGCGCTTTTACAGAGCTTCCCTGAAGCCAAGTTTACAAACCACTGGCCTTTGCCATCGGAGAAGGCAATGGCACTCCACTCCAGTACTCTTGCCTGGAAAATCTCATGGGCAGAGGAGCCTGGTGGGCTATAGTCCATGGGGTCGCTAAGAGTCAGACATGACTGAGTGACTTCCCTTTCACTTTTCACTTTCATGCATTGGAGAAGGAAATGGCAACCCACTCCAGTGTTCTTGCCTGGAGAATCCCAGGGACTGGGGAGCCTGGTGGGCTCCCGTCTATGGGATCGCACAGAGTCAGACACAACTGAAGCGACTTAGCAGCAGCAGCAGCAGGCCTTCGCCATACTGAGGATATAAAGAACTGTACCTGGATGATGAAGCAGAGTAAACAGAGTGATTCTGCAGCAGCAGGAGTGTGCATTTCTGTGTCTAGGGTGTAGATGACGTAGGTGAAGTGAAGGCCTGTGGCCCCTCTTGCCCCCTGTGAGGCCTTCCTGGCCCCCTCTTTCCATGGCCTTTCCACGCTGCTCATCTGGACACCTGGATTCTGCTGCCGCCTGGCGGTGATTTTCAGTATGGCACAGTTGTCCCTGGTGGTTACACGCAAGCGCCATCTTAAATTCAGCACAACCCTCTGAGCAAAACTCCCCCACCTCATCTACACCCTGTACAGAGAAAGGCACACTCCAGCTCCTACAGAATCACTCTATCTCTTTGCTTCCTCATCCAGGTACAGTTCTTTATATCCTCAGTATGTGCTTAGGTCAGCACAACCCTTGAGCTTGCTGGGAGGGAAATCCTGGCAACTGTACAGGATGAGCAGCTCGGCAGTAACTTCAGGAGCTGCTCCTGCACAGGGAAGCTCAGGGAGCTCCAGGCCACTGGCCAAGCACAGGTCTGGCACATGCCTGTGACTGGAGCCTTCCTGTGCCTGGAGTCTGAGGTGTGTGTGTGTGCTCAGTTATGAGGACTTTTTGGAACCCCATGGACAGAGGATGGGATTTCCCAGGCAGGAATACTGGAGTGGGTTGCCATTTCCTCCTCCAGGGGCTCTTCCCATACCTGCATCTCTTAGGTGTTTTGCATTGGCAGGCAGATGGTTTACCACTAGCGCCCCCTGGGGGTTTGAGGAAATTGGTCTTATCTTTCAGTGACAGGTGCTGCCAATGCAGGAGATGTGGGTTCAATCCCTGGGTCTAGAAGACCCCCTGGAGGAGGAAATGGCAACCCACTCCAGTATTCTTGCCTAGGGAATCCCATGGACAGAGGAGCCTGGCGGGCTACAGTCACAAGGTCCCAAAGAGTTGCACATGACTGAGCACAGCCAGTGACAAATGCCTATGATATCAAGCATCCAGAAGTGCAGAGATGTAAGGTAATGAGCATCTTAATAAACAGCAGCCGCTCCTTATTCTGCTCTGTGTGGCAGTGTGTGTTTTTACTTAACTATCACGTTTAATTTTAATGCAAGCTCGGAAGGTATTAGGATTCCCATCTTACAGACAAGGAAAAAACCCGCAGAGCTTAAGGACGTTGATAAATATCATTCTACTCCCGACTGACAGATGCAGCCCCTGTCCCAGCTCCTCCCATGTCCCAGCAGGACCAGGAGGTCTCCCTGCGCAAAGATCTGCTCAGCAGCTTCAGCCTGACTTCTGGGGTGGGTCTGTGAGGTCCCTCCAGGTCTCTCAGCCCTTTTGCTCCTACTGGTCTCTGACTCGGGTCTTTCATTCTGCAGGGCAGCCCCCTAGAGCCCCACAGTTAGCAGAAGGACAACTTTGCCCTCTTCTGGCAGCTTCTCCCTGCAGCCAGCTCCTGGGAGTGGGGTCAGGCCAGGTTGCGAGGAGAATCATGAAAGAAGCAGGAAGGTGTGAGCTTGTGGTCAGCACCTTCCTCTAACCTGGGACCTCCTTCTTTTCTGATGCTTCCCACCACTCGGGTCATACACTCACCATGCCCCCCACCCCCATTACAAGTACTTCTGTAGCTCTGCTGTGGATTAGAGTCACCAGGGGAGGGGTAAGAATGCAGATTCCTAGGCTCCAGCCCTGAAGATTCTGATCCAGTGGGTCACACAAGTGGGGCATGGGAATTTGAATTTTGATCAAACAGCCCAGTGAGATGCAGGAGGTTCTCTGAACACACTTTGAGAAGCATTTAACAGACCTGCCACTCACATCTGTAAGTCCCAGACCAAGAATGAAGCCCATCTGATAGGTTTAAATATTTAAAAGTTATAAATCAAGCTAACACATTGTCAAATACACTTTTGTAACCACCTGGTAGGCTGGGATTCCTGGACCCTGGAGTTTGGAGCCAGAAGGTAGGACAGCAGAGGGAGGGGCTGACCCAGCTCCCAGCCCTCCCCCAGCTCTTCCCATCTCTGGCTCTGACCCTCTTTGTGCCCTGAGGAATCTACTGCTCAAGCAAGAGCACCTCCAGCCTTCAAGTCCAAGCTCAGGCCACACTCTTCACACTTATAAACAGCTGTATCTTGACCACCTGTTGGGCTGCAGGAGGGACCCCAGGAGAGAGGCCTGCACTGGTGCTGGGAGCAGGGGTTCTGGGGTCCAGGTGCTCAGAGCACTGCCTGGAGTGGGAGGGGCTCCCCCTGGTCCTCTCTGGCTGCCTGCACCTGGGGAGGGTGCAACCACAGGATGACCTGAGCAGGACCTCTAAACCAGCGCTTCTCTAACTGTAGCATGAACAGAACTCACCTAGGATCTGGAGATTCTGAGGCAGTTGGTTTGGGATAGACAAAATTCCATGTTCTAACAGCCACCCAGGTGAGCAGATGCTGCTGGTCCACAGGCCTTGCTTAGAAGAGCAGAGCCCCCGGGCAAGGTGAGCAGAGTTTTCCTGTGCTGCTGCTGCTGCTAAGTCGCTTCAGTCGTGTCCGACTCTGTGCGACCCCATAGACGGCAGCCCACTAGGCTCCCCTGTCCCTGGGATTCTCCAGGCAAGAACACTGGAGTGGGTTGCCATTTCCTTCTCCAATGCATGAAAGTGAAAAGTGAAAGTAAGTTGCTCAGTTGTGCCCGACTCTTAGCGACCCCATGGACTGCAGCCTACCAGGCTCCTCCGTCCATGGGATTTTCCAGGCAAGAGTACTGGAGTGGGTTGCCTTTGACTTCTCCGGAGTTTTCCTGTAAAGGGCCAGAAAGTGTATTTTCAGGCTTTGTGGGCCTTATGGTCTCTGCTCAGAAAAACATCTAAAGCCTTTGTGTGAATCACAACAAACTGGAAAACTTAAGGAGATGGGAGTACCAGACACTTTACTTGTCTCCGGAGAAACCTGTATGCAGGTAAATAAGCAACAGTTAGAACTGGACAAGGAACAGCTCCCTGGGTCAAAATTGGGGAAGGAGTATGACAAGTCTGTATATTGTCACCCTGCTGATTTAATTTATATGAAAAATAATTTTGAGTCCATGAACATGCTATGTCTCCCTCAACCTCCAAACATTCACTGTATATTCAGCCAATTATGAAATTTGTCTGAATTATTTAGGACAATGATGGCTGCCATGTGGTACTTTTCTGTCAATTTGTCTACATTCATGAGTTGGCATTCTACTGCCAAAAAAAAAAAAAAAAAAAAAAAACTTTCCCTTCCTCCTATCTATTTTCTGTATTATTAGAATCAATATAAACACATGGATTTTTAAAAATGTTTATTGTTGTGAAAAGTAGGATTTAAAACCCTCAATCCTCTGTTTATCATTACTCATGACATTTCTAATGTGATATAAACTACATCTAAGAGACTCATTCTTTGTCTAAGTAGTCTGCAAAATGTAATCTTAAAAACGTTTTTCACATAATGTTTTCGAGAATTAAATATGATTAGATTTTGGATCAAACATAGGTTTGGAATACCCCAAGCTTCCCTCTATTGGGATGGATACTTGTGAGCATGGTTGCTGAGTGAAAGAGTGAATTTAGTCAGAATTTTGTGTAAAACATTCTTGCTGTTGCTGCTGCTGCTGCTAAGTCGCTTGGGTTGCCATTTCCTTCTCCAATGCACAGAAGTGAAAAGTGAAAGTGAAGCTGCTCAGTCGTGTCCGACTCTTAGCGACCCCAGGGACTGCAGCCCACCAGGCTCCTCCGTCCATGGGATTTTCCAGGCAAGAGTACTGGAGTGGAGTGCCATTGTCTTCTCCGAAAACATTCTTAGTGTGTCTTAACCTTGGTTCTTCTTAAAACACACACACACACACACACACACACACACACAATCCCAGTTTGACTCCTAAGTCAAGTCAGATAGAGGTTTCATACAGATGGAGGTCTGATAGTAATGTGCATGTTATTCCTTCCTGTACTGTTGTTTTTTTAGGTCTCAGTTCAGTCATTCAGTAGTGTCCTACTCTTTGCGACCTCATGAATTGCAGCATGCCAGGCCTCCCTGTCCATCACAAACTCCCGGACTTCACACAGACTCATGTCCATCGAGTCAGTGATGCATCCAGCTAACTCATCCTCTGTCATCCTCTTTTCCTCCTGCCCCCAAACCCTCCCAGCATCAGAGTCTTTTCAATTGAGTCAAATCTTTGCATGAGGTGGCCAAAGTACTGGAGTTTCAGCTTCAACATCATTCCCTCCAAAGAAATCCCAGGGCTGATCTCCTTCAAAATGGACTGGTTGGAACTCCTTGCAGTCCAAGGGACTCTCAAGAGTCTTCTCCAACACCACAGTCCAAAAGCATCAATTTTTCGGCACTCAGCCTTCTTCACAGTCCAACTCTCACATCCATACATGACCACTTGAAAAACTATAGCCTTGACTAGATGGACCTTTGTTGGCAAAGTAATATCTCTGCTTTTCAATATGCTATCTAGGTTGCTCATAACTTTCCTTCCAAGGACTAAACGTCTTTTAATTTCATGGCTGCAGTCACCATCTGCAGTGATTTGGAGCCCCCAAAAATAAAGTCTGACACTGTTTCCACTGTTTTCCCATCTATTTCCCATGAAGTGATAGGACCAAATGCCATGATCTTCGTTTTCTGAATGTTGAGCTTTAAGCCAGCTTTTTCCCTCTCCACTTTCACTTTCATCAAGAGGCTTTTTAGTTCCTCTTCACTTTCTGCCATAAGGGTGGTGTCATCTGCATATCTGAGGTTCTTGATATTTCTCCCGGCAATCTTGATTCCAGCTTGTGTTTCTTCCAGTCCAGTGTTTCTCATGGTATACTCTGCATATTAGTTAAATAAGAAGGGTGACAATATACAGCCTTAACATACTCCTTTTCCTATTTGGAACCAGTCTGTTGTTCCATGTCCAGTTCTAACTGTTGCTTCCTGACCTGCATACAAATTTCTCAAGAGGTAGGTCCGGTGATCTGGTATTCCCATCTCTTTCAGAATTTTCCACAGTTTATTGTGGTCCACATAGTCAAAGGCTTTGGCATACTCAATAGAGCAGAAATAGATGTTTTTCTGGAACTCGCTTGCTTTTTCGATGATCCAGCGGATGTTGGCAATTTGATCTCTGGTTCCTCTGCTTTTTCTAAAACCAGCTTGAACATCAGGAAGTTCACAGTTCACGTATTGCTGAAGCCTGGCTTGGAGAATTCTGAGCATTACTTTGCTAGTGTTTGAGATGAGTGCAACTGTGCAGTAGTTTGAGCATTCTTTGGCATTGTCTTTCTTTGGGATTGAAATGAAAACTGACCTTTTCCAGTCCTGTGGCCACTGCTGAGTTTTCCAAACTTGCTGGCATATTGAGTGCAGCACTTTCATGGCATCATCTTTCAGGATTTGGAATAGCTCTACTGGAATTCCATCACCTCCACTAGCTTTGTTCATAGTGATGTTTTCTAAGGCCCACTTGACTTCACATTCCAGGATGTCTGGCTCTAGATCAGTGATCACACCATCATGATTATCTGTGTTGTGAAGATCTTTTTTGTACAGTTCTTTTGTGTATTCTTGCCACCTCTTCTTAATATCTTCTGTGTCTGTTAGGTCCATACCATTTATGTCCTTTATCAATTCAAATAAATATAAATTTATCCCAGTTTTCAATGCACATTGCTGTATTAGTAAAAAAAAAAAAAATTCCTTAGAACATTGGGTTTAAAAAACAAAAGCTCAGTTAATCCCTATTCTTTCTGTTTTTTAAGGAAAATTAATAGCTCACACATAAATTCTTGTGTTTAGAAAAATACTCTGAAAGGTTTTAAAGTAGCCTGTTGAGTTTCCAGTTACCTTCCTCAACTTTAGGACCATGTTACTGATTCAGGAATAGCATCAGTATAAATACATGCACAGTATTGGCTTTAGACTTGGGAGGGGGGGACTCTAAACTTAAACAGAAATTTAATTATTTATAACATTTTAATGCTATTAAAAATATTGATAATGAATAGTAGGGCCTTTTGAAAGACCATATGGTCTCATTTTAAGAATAACATGATGGTAATTTTTGCTTTATTGACTATGCCAAAGCCTTTGACTCTGTGGATCACAATAAACTGTGGAACATTCTGAAAGAGATGGGAATGGCAGACCATCAGACCTGGCTCTTGAGAAAGCTGTATGCAGGTCAGGAAGCAACAGTTAGAACTGGATATGGAATAACAGACTGGTTCCAAATAGGAAAAAGGTATGTCAAGGCTGTATATCTTAACCCTGCTTATTTAACTTATATGCAGAATATATCATGAGAAATGCTGGGCTGGAAGAAGCACAAGCTGGAATCAAGATTGCTAGGAGAAATATCAATAACCTCTGATAATACAGATGACACCACCCTTATGACAGAAAGTGAAGAAGAACTAAAGAGCCTCTTGATGAAAGCAAAAGAGGAGAGTGAAAATGTTGGCTTAAAGCTCAACATTCAGAAAACTAAGATCATGACATCCAGTCCCATCACTTCATGGCAAATAGATGGGGAAACAGTAGAAACAGTGGCTGATTTTATTTTTGGGGGCTCCAAAATCACTGCAGATGGTGATTGCAGCCATGAAATTAAAAGACGCTTACTCCTTGGAAGGAAAGTTATGACCAACCTAGACAGCTTTTAAAAAGCGGAGACATTACTTTGGCAACAAAGGTCCTTCTAGTCAAGGCTATGGTTTTCCCAGTGGTCATGTATGGATGTGAGAGTTGGACTATAAAGAAAGCTGAGTGCCAAAGAATTGATGCTTTTGAACTGTGGTGTTGGAGAAGACTCTTGAGAGTCCCTTGGACTGCAAGGAGATCCAACCAGTCTATACTAAAGGAGATCAGTCCTGGGTGTTCATTGGAAGGACTGATGTTGAAGTTGAAACTCAAATACTTTGGCCACCTGGTGCAAAGAGCTGACTCATTTGAAAAGATTCTGATGCTGAGAAAGATTGAGGGCAGGAGGAGAAGGGGACAACAGAGGATGAGATGGCTGGTTGGCATCACTGACTCAATGGACACGAGTTTGGGTAGGCTCTGGGAATTGATGATGGACAGGGAGGCCTGGCGTGCTACATTTAATCGGGTCCCAAAGAGTTAGACATGACTAAGCAACTGAACAATTAATAAAGAGGGTAGTGCTGAAGATGGTAGTACTGATTGACAGCTAAACACATATCCAGCATTGTTCAAGGTAGTGTTTCTCACCTGTCTGGGATTAAATATGTTTTATTTAATTTTACATTTTCAGTCCATTATAACCCAGTCACTGACCCACTGTGCACGGCTAGTGTGCAGCTCAGCCCTGTGCCTCTCCCCCTGCAAGTACAACACTCACACTGGTCTCTGGGATATTCAGGATCCCACCCATCCTGAGTGTGGATATCACAGCAATAGCTGATGGCTCTGAGTTTCTAGCTTTCTTGAGTTTCCTGTATGCACTACTAACCTGGTTACAAACAGTTTACTTACTGGCACTAGTGCACAGATCACATTGGGAGTGTCTCTGTCATTATTAATCTTTGCAACAGCCCTCTGAGAATCATACTATCCCCACCTCAACATTCAGACAAAGACACTGAAGCACAGTGGGCTTCCCAACCTTAAAAAAAGCCCAGGATTAGCAGGCAGCTGAACTCATATCTAAACCCAGTTAGTGTCCAGAGCAGCCAGGATTTGTCCCTGGAAGGCTGACTCCAGAGCTTGCGCTCCTCCCCATGTGCTTGTGTCACTTTAAATACATGTGAAGGAGGAACAGTCTGGTTTAGCCCATCAGATGAGGACCTCCTCAAATACACCTTCTAAAGTCCACAAACCTCCTTCATCCATGCCCATCTTGCTCTTCATTCTTGTGATTAAGAATCACCAAGGTCAGTGATTTCACCCTGTGTCTTTGGATGCTCCTGGTCCATCCATCATGCCAACCAAAGCAATGGTTCAAGAGCAGGATCTATATTCATTTTCTAGACAAAGAAGCTGAGATTCAGAGGTTAAGATACTCTCCCAAGCATGAAACTAAGTCTACATGGCTGTAGGGTGTCCAGGGCCCATTTTATCAAGGATGGTGCCAGTTTATTTCCCTGGAATCTTGGCTGGTTATCGGTTTCCTGTCACTCTCAAGTGTCCCACTATGGACAGTACATTCTTTGGACAGCAAGTGTCTGCCTACATTGTGGTAGACTCGGGTTCAATGCCTGGGTCGGGAAGATCTGGAGAAGGAAATGGCAACCCACTCCAGTATTCTTGCTTGGAAAATCCCCTACAGTCCATGGGGTCGCAAAGAGTCAGACACGACTGAGCGACTTCACACACTGCTGGTGAGTAGCAGAAAGCAGAGAAAGACCTGACAGGTAGACCAGTGTAGCTGACTCCAAAACTAGGGTTTTCTGTTATCCCAGGCTACCTCTTAGAATTTCAAAATTATAAAGTTGTAAAGGAAGGTTTGTTCTTTATCATCCTTTATTCATTCAACAAACACTTACTGAGCAGCCCCCCACATGATGGGCACTGTGCTGGAAGATGTAATTAAAAACTGGATAGGGCATAATTCCAAGTCTTATTCTCACTTGATTTAATGAGAAAACAGACCATGTGTGAACACTCACAGTAGGGGCAGGCTACATCATAAAGAAGCAGTGCACAATGGAAAGAACAGACCCCTTGTTTACAAATGAAGTATCTCAGGATGGAGACAACAGGACACTAACCAAGTATGGCTCAGTTTAACAAACGAGAGGCGCTCAGGGTCCTACAGAAATACGAGTTACCTAGGATGATGACTTCCTAGAAGAGGTGACAACTGGGCTGACCCTGGAGAATGAGGATAGCTCCCCCACATGGACCTTCTCCTCTGTTTTTTTAGACCAGAGGGTATTGAGGAGAATCACTAAATCACCGTTTTGACTTACATATCAGTCATCAAGAGTTTCCCCCACAGTACATCCTCATCACCTACCTCTGCAGCTGTGATCATGCTGTGGGGGGAACATGGAGACGTGCGGTCCTGACCTCCCTTCAAGGACTCGGTGTCCAGCTGCTGGAAGTGCTGCCAGTGGGCAGGTTTAAACCAACAGCCCCTCCAGGAGCAGCCTATGTGCACTGCCCATCCAGGGGGAGGTATGGCAGCCTGGCCAGTGGACAAGTCAAGACAACCCTGGAGAGCCATCATCACTCCAGACCCCCGTGTGGTCAGCTAAGGTTATCTGGCTAGTGTTCCTCTGCCCCATCCCATTTTGTCCTTCCTGATTCCACAGTGTTGACCCCAAGGGTGCCCCTGATACATATCCCAGCACTAAACTCCATCCGAGTCTGCATCCTAGAGAACCAGCCTGCGACATATATCAGAAAACATTCCAGTATTCAGGGAGGATTTTTAATTTGAAAATTACTGGTTACATACATGTTTATAACATTATAAAACCCCCAAATAAAATACAAAATGGTAGAAACAAGGACTCTTTGTGTGAATGTGGTTACCTTTGGTTTAAAATCCACAATCTAATGTTGTCTGAACAAAGTGAAATTAAGTTATATATTAATAACAAAAGAAAATGATTGTTTAATATGAAAGTGCCATTTTATAGCCTATAAAAAGATTGCATGTTAGCAGTTCCACATGGTTCAGTCTAATAGAAAAAATCCATTCACATTTGAAATTTCGAAAACATTATACTTATGAATAACCCATAGATAAAAGATATAGTTAATGAATTAAATTAGTAATTAGAAAACACATAATACTTTGACTATTGATTGGTAGTATCAAAACTTGTAGGTTGCAGCTAAAGTGGATCTCAGAAAAAAATGTTAGTTTCATATACTTATATTAGAATAATAATGACATTATTAATGTTTCCAATTTAAGAATTCAGAGAAAAAAATCTCAAAGGAAAAATTGAAGGAAAGAAAAAAACATGTGAATTATTAGAGAAAACAAAAGAGAGCCTCAATAAAACAAAAAGTTGATTCTTTGAAAGTGGGAAAGATTATGCAAGATTATTAATAAAAAAGCAAAAGCTTAAAAAAATTAAAAAGCCAAAAGAACACAGAGATGCTGCAGAGATTAAGCATATAAGATACTATGAATACATTTATGCCAGTCAAGCTCAAAATTCACAGGAAACAGATCCACTTCTAGAAAAATGAAAAGTACCAGAATGATTCTGCAGAAATAACACACTTTACCAAAAGGTAAAATGATTGCACAACCTTGTAAACATAATTAGTGCCACTCAATTGTATGATTAAAAATGGTTATATGGCAAATTTTATGTTATATATGTTTTGCCACATTTTTTTAATATAAAAAAATTTAAATCCTATATCTAGAAGACAGTCTAGCACACGTTTGTCCTTCATGAGCAAATCCCAGGAAGGTTTCCTACTTTGAGAAAGCATATTTTCTCTATTTTTTCTTTTAGAGGGCTTCCCCAGTGGCTCAGTGGTAAAGAATCTGCCTGCAATGCAGGGGACACAGGAGATGAATATAAAATATTGTCCTATATTTTAACCACATTTTTTTTTTGGAGGGCAACACCTCTCTTTCCTATAATGTCACTTAAACTACATGTATTGTATGTTTTTCCTATTAGTTATCCCTAGTACTTTTTTAATTTAAGTTTATTTAATTAGAGGCTAATTACTTTACAATATTGTATTGGTTTTGCCATATATCAACATGAATCCGCCAAGGGTGTACACGTGATCCAAATCCCAAATTCCCCTCTCCCCTCCCTCCCCACACCGTAGTATTTTAACCAGAGATCTTTGAGTGGGAAAATGGATCATAATGTTAAAGGAAATAGTGACACAAAACAGCAACTTCACACTGTCTTCAAGTAAACAGAAGCCCTGACATAATTGAAAAGTAATATGTAATTCTGGAAATAGTAAAAAAAAAAAAAAAAAAAGTGTGGCAACTTTGTCTCAAATCTTAGAAAATGAGTTTGGCTCTGGAGTCTCTCAAGACACAAAACCTGGGAGACAGGTTTATTGGTGGCCTGCACTCTGATTTGGATAAGAAAGAAAATACTGTAATATATAAATAAAGATAATAAATCCTTTTGCAAAAGCTTGAAATCACTGAGTGAAGGTGGAGGAAAAAAATTATAGAAAAAAATAAACATCTTGTGGTATGTAAATATTGGTTGCTAATGCAAAAAAAGTACCATATAATTTATGCAGTGCAAAAATCTATTGAAAAAATGCCTTTGGAATAGACATGAACTCATGGTAGAATCACAGAGTTGACTCAAAAATTGTTAAGGTTGAGGGCTGTCCACTGGACATTCATTACATTGATAAAACCAAACGATCACTGTGAGTGATATCTGGCTATTTCCTTCAAAATGCAACTAGAGGTGGGAAAAGACAAAAACAAAATGTTTAAGAGTTATAAAGTCCTTCTCCTAAGGCAACACATTTCTAGGTCCACTTTTTCATTTGACTTTTTCATTTGACAAAACCTGGGAGACAGGTTTATTGGTGGCCTGCACTCTGATTTGGATAAGAAAGAAAATACTGTAATATATAAATAAAGATAATAAATCCTTTTGCAAAAGCTTGAAATCACTGAGTGAAGGTGGAGGAAAAAAATTATAGAAAAAAATAAACATCTTGTGATATGTAAATATTGGTTGCTAATGCAAAAAAGTACCATATAATTTATGCAGTGCAAAAATATGATATGAATGATGAATGATATGAAATTTCATTTCATATCACTACTGGAGACACAATTTTAAAAAATGGGTATGTTTATTCTATGGAGGAAGTAGCCCCATTAGACCCCTCAGTGGGGCTGAACTTAATGCCAAACAACCTGTAGATCCACTAGAGTTCTGATCATTCTGATTACGTTTTACTAATTCAAAGCCTGGAGATAAATACAGGGTGACAAAGAGGCTGGGAAATCTATTAATACTGTCTGCCCAAAGGTTTCTCATTTGTACACATAATATAAGCACAACAAACTTGGATGTTAATATCAGGTTGTAATCCCCATGTTTTAAAAACTGTGCTTAACAAGTATTGAAAATAAGGAGTAGGAAACGGAGAAAGTGTAACACTATGTAGCCATTAAACGGAATGAGACAACTATATGAATTGATATAATCTGAGATATAATATTAGCTGAAAAAAAGGAAAGAATAGCTATCATCTATTATTAAAACCAGGAAGACCACATGTTCACAAGTTATTCCTGATGCACAGAATTGTCAACAATACAGTCAACAGTGGTGCTGGAGCTCCACCTGGGGAGGAGCTGTGTGATGATAGGAGTGAAGGGTGATTTACTTTCTGTTCATAAATTCTTAAAAAGTATTTTTAAAAGATTTTAAATTTTGTAACAGTATATGTATCCTTTGTTTCAAAGCTTATTATTAAAAATACCTTATAATCATTTGCAGCAGCAGTCCCCAACCTTTTTGGCACTGAGGACCCAGTTATGAACTTGTCTTCCATGAGGAAGACAAGTTGTCAACAGACAACTTGTTTCAAAACTTATTATTAAAAATACCTTATAATCATTTGCAGCAGCAGTCCCCAACCTTTTTGGCACTGAGGACCCAGTTATGAACTTGTCTTCCATGAGGAAGACAAGTTGTCAACAGACAGGACAGGGGTGGGAGGGGAGGAAGTTCAGGTGTAATGTGAGTGATGGGGGGAGCAGCAGATGAAGCTTTGTTCACCAGCCCACCAGCAGATGAAGCTTTGTTCACCAGCCCACCACTCACCTCCTGTTGTGTGGCTCAGTTCCTAACAGCCCATGGAGTGGTACAAGTCTGTGGTCCACTGGTTGGGATCCATGATTTAGAGTCTCTGAAACTACTTAAATAACTATGGGGATATTTGTTTTATTGTTGGGAGGGAAGGCTTCTGACTACAGCCTTTAAAAAAAATCACCCTTTTAATTTTATTTTTTTTTTTAATTGAAGGATAATTGCTTTACAGAATAGTGTTGGTTTCTGCCAAACATCAACATGAATGAGCCTTAGGGATACATATGTTCCCTCCTTCTTGAACCTCCCTCCCACCTCCCTTATCATCCCACACCTCTAGATTGTTACAGAGCCCAGGTTTGAGTTCCCAGAATCATACAGCAAACTCCCACTGTCTATCTATTTTACAATCAGTAATGTAAGTTTCCATGTTACTCTCTCCATACATCCCACCCTCTCCTTCCTCCCCCCATCCCACCAGGTCCATAGGTCTGTTCTCTATGTCTATGTCTCCATTGCTGCCTTGCAAATAATTCCATTAGTACCATCTTTCTAGATTCCATATATACACATTGGTATATGATACTTTTCTCTTTCTGACTTACTTCACTCTGTATAATAGTCTCTAGGTTCATTAGAACTGACTCAAATGTGTTCATTTTTATGGCTGAGTGATATTCCACTGTGTATACATACCACCGCTCCTTTATCCATTCATCTGTCGATGGACATCTAGGTTGCTTCCATGTTCTAGCTATTGCAAATAGTGCTGCTACAACATTAGGGTACATATGTCTTTTTCAATTTTTGTTTCCTCAGAATATATGCCTAGTAGTGGGATTTCTAGGTCATATGGTTGTTTCATTCATAATTTTTAAGTGAATCCCCATACTGTCTTCCATAGTGGCTGCATCAACTTACATTCCCACCAATAGTAAAAGAGGGTTCCCTTTTCTCAATACCCTCTCCAGCATTTAGTGTTTATAGACTTTTTATGATGGCCATTCTGATGAGTGTGAAGTGACATCTCACTGTGGTTTGATTTGCATTTCTCTAAGAATGAGTGATGAAAGGCAATGCCAAAGAATGCTCAAACTACTGCACAGTTGCACTCATCTCACATGCTAGTAAAGTAATGCTCAAAATTCTCCAAGCCAGGCTTCAGCAATACGTGAACCATGACCTTCCAGATGTTCAAGCTGGTTTTAGAAAAAGCAGAGGAACCAGAGATCAAATTTCCAACATCCCTTGAATCGTCAAAAAAGCAAGAGAGTTTCAGAAAAATATCTATTTCTGCTTTATTAACTATGCCAAAGCCTTTGACTGTGTGGATCACAATAAACTGTGGAAAATTCTGAAAGAGAAGGGAATACCAGACCACCTGACCTGCCTCTTGAGAAACCTATATGTAGGTCAGAAAGCAACAGTTAGAACTGGATATGGATCAACAGACTGGTTCCAAATAGGAAAAGGAGTACATCAAGACTGTATACTGTCACCCTGCTTATTTAACTTATATGCAGAGTACATCATGAGAAATGCTGGGCTGGAAGAAGCACAAGCTGGGATCAAGATTGCCGGGAGAAATATCAATAACCTCAGATATGCAGATCAGACCACCCTTATGGCAGAAAGTGAAGAGGAACTAAAAAGCCTCTTGAGGAAAGTGAAAGAGGAGAGTGAAAAAGTTGACTTAAAGCTCAACATTCAGAAAACAAAGATCATGGCATCTGGTCCTATCACTTCATTGGAAATAGATGGGGAAACAGTGGAAGCAGTGTCAGACTTTATTTTTGGGGGCTCCAAAATCACTGCAGATGGTGATTGCAGCCATGAAATTAAAAGACGCTTACTCCTTGGAAGAAAAGTTATGACCAACCTAAATAGCATATTCAAAAGCAGAGATATTACTTTGCCAACAAAGGTCCATCTAGTCAAGGCTATGGTTTTTCCTGTGGTCATGTATGGATGTGAGAATTGGACTGTGAAGAAAGCTGAGCGCCAAAGAATTGATGCTTTTGAACTGTGGTGTTGGAGAAGACTCTTGAGAGTCCCTTGGACTACAAAGAGATCCAACCAGTCCATTCTAAAGGAGATCAGTCCTGGGTGTTCATTGGAAAGACTGATGCTAAAGCTGAAACTCCAATACTTTGGCCACCTCATGCGAAGAGTTGACTCATTGGAAAAGTCTCTGATGCTGGGAGGGATTGGGGACAGGAGGAAAAGGGGATGACAGAGGATGAGATGGCTGGATGGCATCACCAATTTGATGGGCGTGGGTTTGATTGAACTCCGGGAGATGGTGATGGACAGGGAGGCCTGGTGTGCTGCGATTCATGGGGTTTCAAAGAGTTGGACATGACTGAGCGACTGAACTGAACTGAACAATGAGTGATGTTGAGCATCTTTTCCTGTGTTTGTTAACCATCTGTATGTCTTATTTGGATAAATATATGCTTATGTCTTTTCCCCACTTTTTGATTGGGTTGTTTGTTTTTCTGGAACTGATGTGCATGGAAATGTGGTAGTGTTAGCATCTCAGTTGTGTCTGACTCTTTGCAACCCCATGGACTGTAGCCCACTAGGCTCCTCTGTCCAAGGGAGTCTCCAGGCAAGAATACTGAAGTGGGTTGCCATTTCCTACTACAGAAGATCTTCCTGACCCAGAGACTGAACCTGGGTCTTGCACATTGCAGGGTTCTCCCTCATTGCAGGCATATTCTTCACTGATTGAGTCACTAGGGAAACCTTGCATGGGAAGCTTGTATATTTTGGAAATTAATCCTTTGTCAGTTGTTTCATTTGCTATTATTTTTTCCCATTCTTCAGGTTGGAAAAATGATCCCACTTTTATACTGTAAAACACTCTATAGTCCCAAATCATTTAAGCATCTTCTCTCTCATCTGATCCCTGTAATGAGTGTGAAGAAACTGGCAGAGCTGTAATCCCTGCTCTACACACAGGTGAGGACCTGAGGCTCAAAGGCCTCAGGGGACACAAGGCCACATGGATGCTAAATGCCTCCTTCATCGATTTGAACTGGCCCAGGCACCTAGAACTAGGATATTAGGATATTGTAGCTTCTGGGCTGTATTAAATGATTTCATGAATAGACTAAATAACACCTTTGTTACACACCAGGAGCAAAGAAACTTCAAAAAACTTCAACCGGGTCTGCTTCATCACAGAACAGAATGAATGATAGGCATTTATTCTTTGTTTGAGTTGAATTGTGTCCCCTTAAACCTGCCAGTACCTCAGAATGTGACTGCATTTGGAGACAGGCTCTTTAAAGAGGCAAAACATTTCAAATGAAGTCAAACAGGTGGGTCCTGATCTAATAGACTGGAGTTCTTACAAGAAGAGAAGATCAGGACATAGGTACAAACAGAGGGAAGGCCCTGTGATGACACAGAGGGAAGATGGCATCTCCAAGCCAAGGAGAGAGACCTCAGAGGAAACCAATCCTACTGACACCTTGTCCTCAGACGTCCATCCTCCAGGGCTGTGAGAAAATAAATTTCTGTTGTTTAAGTCGTCTACTCTGTGGTACTTTGTATGACAGTCCTAGCAAACTAATGCCCCTTCAGCTTTGTGTTTCTGAAAGGTAATTTCTCTACTATTTCATGGATCATCTAAAGGGTCAATTAGACAGTGATTCAGCTCCCCTGAACTACATATTTTTTAAAAATGTGACTTGGAAGCACCTTTTATCAGCTGTTGAGTTTTCTTTTCAGATGAATGAATTCTGTTCTATCAGAGTGAAAATTTTGTTGACTTAGGCTAATGCTCCTGCTGTTATAGCTCTGAACAAATGCATGGGTATCTGATGTTTGCACATCCAAAAACCTGATAATCTGACAGCTTACCTAAGAGTATGCAGAGTACGCAGAAATAATGTCACGAAGATGTTCAACTGGGATGAGGATCAAGAAATGCATTTTTTTTCCTGTAGAGGTGACCTGACCCAGTGGCAGGACTGCAACTCAAGAGTGAGGTCCTGCCACTCTGTGAACTTGGATGATGGCCCCATCTTGGCTACCACGTGAAAGAAGCAGTGTTCTCAGAATTGACACAGAACACAGTACCTAGGGTGACCCTCAGCCTCCCACAGAAATTACCCCTCTGTGCTCCCTGGACCAGCTTTGTGACCTTAGGTGAGCCCTGGACCCACTGTCCCCATCCATGATATGGATAAAAATGGACCATCATGAGATTACGTGAAATCATACATGTGAGAACAATGTAAAATAAATTGAGAACTACACAAATGTAACTTACCCTGAATATTGTTAGAGTAGCTGCAGGATTACTAGACCAGGAAGCACAAGATTTCTAATTCTATGACCCATGTCTGTTTTTATATGTACGTTACACTTGATTTAAAACATTTACTGAAAGAAAATATTTCTAATTCTGTATCTGCTGCAAACTAACTTAACACCAATTATATACATAGGGCCACCTTCCTTCTAACGGGCCTGTTTCATCACCTGTAAAATGAGGTTGTTGAAACCTATTATCTTATGTTATCTGGGCCTATCAGAAGTTCTGTGATCTACTTCTCATTACTCAATGTCTTGATAATACATAATGATAACACAGTGTTTAAATGAAGACTTTGACATAGGTGGATACATCTCTTTCTGATGTGAAATGCCTAAGGTGGAAAGACCAAAAGATTTTGGCAGATCCCTGGTTGTTTTGTGATTTTGTCACACAGAAAATGACAAATGCTTCTCAAGTCTTCAATGACTGGCAGACACTCAAATTAATGAAAGTGCTCTGTGAATTTCAGGCATTAAAAAAATATATAGGGTGATATATGGCTCAGATGGTAAAGAATTTGTCCTCAGTGTGGGAGACTGGAGTTCGATCCCTGGGTTGGGAAGATTCCCCAGAGAAGGGAATGGCAACCCCCTCCAATGTTCTTGCTTGGAAAATTCCACGGACAGAGGAGACTGGCAAGCTACAGACAATGGTGTTGCAGAGTCAAACATGACTTGACGACTAACACACACACTTTACGCTGCTGCTGCTAAGTTGCTTCAGTCGTGTCCGACTCTGTGCGACCCCATAGACGGCAGCCCACCAAGCTCCACCATCCGTGAGATTCTCCAGGCAAGAATACTGGAGTGGGTTGCCATTTCCTTCTCCAATGCATGAAAGTGAAAAGTGAAAGTGAAATCGCTCAGTCGAGCCCGACTCTTAGCAAAGCCATGGATTGCAGCCTACCAGGCTCCTCCATCCATGGGATTTTCCAGGCAAGAGTTCTTGAGTGGGTTGCCATTGCCTTGTCCGCACACACTCTATACTTGCATACAATATAAGTACTTTGGAAATATTCAGAACACAGACTTCCTTGTCTCTAAACTTAAGTATGAACTCTAACTCTGCCATCTCTTCAGCCAGCTCTGCAACCCAGGAAGTCTCCTACACTATGAGCAGTGGATGGTACTGCTCTGCATTTCCTCATTTCTAAGAAGGGCTGAGACGAGACAGTGATGAACTAAGGCCACATTTTAGATAAATCTTTCATATACTAGTACTTAAGATACTGGGGCATGTTTTCTTTTTTTTTATTTTTTAATTTTATTTTATTTTTAAACTTTACATAATTGTATTAGTTTTGCCAAATATCAAAATGAATCCGCCACAGGTATACATGTGTTCCCCATCCTGAACCCTCCTCCCTCCTCCCTCCCCATACCATCCCTCTGGGTCGTCCCAGTGCACTAGCCCCAAGCATCCAGTATCATGCATTGAACCTGTTTTCTTTAAGACATTTAAAATATTACACTAGTAATCTTATTCTACTTACAAGAGAAAATCTGGGAAATGCACAAAAGTATGAAGAATAGAAAATATACCCATAATTTAATACTCAGAGATAAATTTTCTATGGGGAAGCCTCACCATAGGCAGCTGGAAGCTTCATCCCACCCTAAAGCACACATGTCAAAGGTTAAGAACACCTGGCCTTCCTTCCGTTCATCTTCCCATCAACCCTATTCCCACTCCCACCTTCCAGAAAAACTTACAGATGGCTGAATGACAATGGCTAAGTCTCCTAAACTAGACCTCAGTTACCATCTCACTTTTGTTTGGAAGATGTCACGTGACCTGAATGTTACCCATCGAGCCCCTTCCTCACACCATGCACAGAGCTTAGTGCTTCACACACCTCATCTCTGAGAAAGTGCTCTGTAAACCTTCAAGCACAATTTAGACTACAGTGTGATAGTATTGTGAGTTCTTGATTTTTCCTGATGACAATTTCATTTTCTAGAAGGTAGAGATATCCTGGGGGTGGTGAGTGGCAAATACACCTAAGTCCAAACAACAAAGAATTAGGGAGAAGCTGACAGTTTCATGTAGAAGTTTTCTTCACAGATTAGAAAACAGAAGAGACCTACACCTTTCCCTGGAAGATCTTCCTAGAATCAAAATATTTCAAAAATTATCCCCTGAACTCTCAAATTTCCTGGATACTCCTTGGCAGAACTTGCCTCACAAATATGCTGAGCACCAATCAGAATGAATGTAAAGGGTCTGAAAAATGAGAGTGTTCTGTGCTCTATAAGAATCTGAACCCAGAGTCCCGAAGTGTGGAAGTCCGATCTGAAATCTCTATCACAGGCACATGTGTGTACACACAGAAGGGTGCACATATGGTGGACCCACCCCCACCACTGCTGCAGATTCTCAGCAGACCTGCCCTTAACCCGCCATGTTTTGTTAAGACCTAGTCATGAAGCTTAGTCTCTGGAGGCTTTTTAGGCCACAGAGTGCTTGTTATCAGATCCCATATAGAGATCTTGTGAGAGAACCCAGAGCCAGATTTTAATAACAACTCCCTGTCCTGTTTTTCTCTTTCAGGGAGGACAGCTACTTCGTCCTTGCCCAGTTGTTGCATCATTTTGTAACATAGACTGTTTCTGTTCTGCAGCAAGTCATTTGGCTGACCAGTTTCTTTCAATCTCCCTGAATCCAAAACCTGTAAACAGCAAAAAGAAACCCATTAGTACATAATGTCTCCGAGTAACATATTATAACTCAGACAATATTTCAAAAAGTGGCAGGATAGAGAAACAGAGAGAATCTATTTGGGTGGTAGGGCTGGCTGATGTTTTAATAGTTCGATTAATTTGTTTTACTAGGCAGACAAAGGCCTAATCTGACCTTCTAATATTATAATGTTATAGGAAAGAAAGAAAATATCAGCTTTAGACTATGAATACTAGTACTCAGTCCATTCCATAGGAGATCAGTCCTGGGTGTTCTTTGGAAGGATTGATGCTAAAGCTGAAACTCCACTATTTTGGCCACCTCATGCGAAGAGTTGACTCATTGGAAAAGACTCTGATGCTGGAGGGATTGGGGGCAGGAGGAGAAGGGGACAACAGAGAATGAAATGGATGGATGGCATCACTGACTCTATGGACATGACTTTGAGTGAACTCCAGAAGTTGGTGATGGACAGGGAGGCCTGGCGTGCTGTGATTCATGGGGTCACAAAGAGTCGGACCATTCAGGTATGACCGAAATCAAATCCCTTATGATTATACAGTGGAAGTGAGAAATAGATTTAAAGGCCTAGATCTGATAGAGTGCCTGATGAACTATGGAATGAAGTTCATGACACTGTACAGGAGACAGGGATCAAGACCATTCCCATGGAAAAGAAATGCAAAAAAGCAAAATGGTTGTCTGGGGAGGCCTTACAAATAGCTGTGAAAAGAAGAGAAGCAAAAAGCAAAGGAGAAAAGGAAAGATATACCCATCTGAATGCAGAGTTCCAAAGAATAGCAAGAAGAGATAATAAAGCCTTCTTCAGTGATCAATGCAAAGAAATAGAGGAAAACAACAGAATGGGAAAGATTAGGGATCTCTTCAAGAAAATCAGAGATATCAAGGGAACATTTCATGCAAAGATGGGCTCGATAAAGGACAGAAATGGTATGGACCTAACAGAAGCAGAAGATATTAAGAAGAGGTGGCCAGAATACACAGAAGAACTGTACAAAAAAGATCTTCACAACCCAGATAATCACAATGGTGTCATCACTGACCTAGAGCCAGACATCCTGGAATGTGAAGTCAAGTGGGCCTTAGAAAGCATCACTACGAACAGAGCTAGTGGAGGTGATGGAATTCCAGTACAGCTATTCCAAATCCTGAAAGATGATGCCATGAAAGTGCTACACTCAATATGCCAGCAAATTTGGAAAACTCAGCAGTGGCCACAGGACTGGAAAAGGTCAGTTTTCATTCCAATCCCAAAGAAAGGCAATGCCAAAGAATGCTCAAACTACCGCACAATTGCACTCATCTCACACGCTAGTAAAGTAATGCTCAAAATTCTCCAAGCCAGGCTTCAGCAATATGTGAACCATGAACTTCCTGATGCTCAAGCTGGTTTTAGAAAAAGCAGAGGAACCAGAGATCAAATTGCCAACATCTGCTGGATCATGGAAATAGCAAGAGAGTTCCAGAAAAGCATCTATTTCTGCTTTATTGACTATGCCAAAGCCTTTGACTGTGTGGATCACAATAAACTGTGGAAAATTCTGAAAGAGATGGGAATATCAGACCACCTGATCTGCCTCTTGAGACATTTGTATGCAGGTCAGGAAGCAACAGTTAGAACTGGACATGGAAGAACAGACTGGTTCCAAGTAGGAAAAAGTGTTCGTCAAGGCTGTATATTATCACCCTTCTTATTTAACTTATATGCACAGTACATCATGAGAAAAGCTGGGCTGGAAGAAACACAAGCTGGAATCAAGTTTGCTGGGAGAAATATCAAGAACCGCACATATGCAGATGACACCACCCTTATGGCAGAAAGTGAAGAGGAACTAAAAAGCCTCTTGATGAAAGTGAAAGTGGAGAGGAAAAAAGTTGGCTTAAAGCTCAACATTCAGAAAATGAAGATCATGGCATCCAGTCCCATCACTTCATGGGAAATAGACGGGGAAACAGTGGAAACAGTGTCAAACTTTATTTTTCTGGGTTTCAAATCACTACAGATGGTGACTGCAGCCATGAAATTAAAAGACGTTTAGTCCTTGGAAGGAAAGTTATGACCAACCTAGATAGCATATTCAAAAGCAGAGACATTACTTTGCCAACAAAGGTTCGTCTAGTCAAGGCTATGGTTTTTCAAGTGGTCATGTATGGATGTGAGAGTTGGACTGTGAAGAAGGCTGAGCGCCAAAGAATTGACGCTTTTGAACTGTGGTGTCGGAGAAGACTCTTGAGAGTCCCTTGGACTGCAAGGAGATCCAACCAGTGCATTCTGAAGGAGATCAGCCCTGGGATTTCTTTGGAAGGAATGATGCTAAACCTGAAACTCCAGTATTTTGGCCACCTCACGTGAAGGGTTGACTCATTGGAAAAGACTCTGATGCTGGGAGGCATTGGGGGCAAGAGGAGAAGGGGATGACAGAGGATCAGACGGCTGCTTGGCATCACTGACTCGATGGACGTGAGTCTGAGTGAACTCCAGGGGTTGGTGATGGACAGGGAGGCCTGGCGTGCTGTGATTCATGGGGTCGCAAAGCGTTGGACACGACTGAGTGACTGATCTGATCTGATCTGATCTGAAAGAGTCGGACATGACTGAGCAACTGAACTGAACTAGTACTCTATAGCATCTTATTTTATGTTCAGGGCATTCGGGGTTGTTATCATTAGCACTTTTAGCACTCAGACTTTGAGCTTTGAGGCAATTTATATAGATACACATAGTTGGCAAATATCTTCATTCAAGAAAATTAAACTCCATTTACCTAAAAAGTAGGTTGGTGTCATACAAACCAAAGAGCAGTGCCCTGACAACAAATTAATGTTGGATTTGAGAATCTGAGCAGTATTTGGGGAAAAAAGCAAAGGCTTCCCAGGATTTCTTAAGGATCCTGGATTATGCCAGCTTCTAAGAGGAACAGAATCCTTGTCCAAGGGACTGAGATGCTTCTTGAAGCTGGATGTGGTTGTGGTTTATTCTTCTAAGAGTGAAAAGCTGGCAAAAGGAGCTGGTACATAAGTAGCTTTGGGAAAACTGCTCTGCACAGAAGGAATCTCTAGAAATCCACTTCTCTCTTTGGATAAGACTAAAGAAGCAAGTAAGAAATTGAGCTCCAAATTCCAGTGATCATGGCCTACAGAGCACATGTGGCCAGCCCAACCTGAACTGCCTAGGACCGGAATCTGTTTCTACAAGTTATCTTTCTTTCCTTGTTTCTCTCTCTCTTTTTTTTTTTTTTTTCAGCTGCTTTCCTTTCACCCCTTTTATTGCTAATTAATAAGTCTGCTAAATGCAAACTGAAAGGGAGAGGAAGGGGTCCTTCACTCTGCCTTTCTACTTATTAGTGACTTTGGTTAATGGTTCTGGATGGGGGAAAAGTGTCTGAAACAATTGGCCCAAGTGATACAATTATAAAAACAGTTCTGATGTTCAGTAGTATTTAATTCTTCATTTAGATCATATTAGAAATGAATGCATATTAAGAGAATATGCTGGATGGGCTTCCCTGGTGGCTCAGTGATAAAAGAATCTGCCTACTAATGCAGGAGTCTTGTGTTCCATCCCTGGTCCAGAAACCTAGCACATGTCACAGAGCAACTAAGCCCATGTGCCCGTAATTATAGCACGTGTAATCTACAGCCCAGGAGCCTCAGCTATTGAACCTACATACCTAGAGCCCATGCTTCACAACAAGAGAGCCCATGCAATGAGAAGTCTGCACATGGCAATGAAGAGTAGCCCCTACTCGCTGCAACTAGAGAAAAGTCTGTGTAGCAAAGAAGACCCAGCACAGCCTAAAATAAATAAATAAATAAATGCAACCTAGATGTCCACTGACAGATGAATGGATAAAGAAGTTGTAGTACATAAAATTACTCTGCCATAAAAAGGAATGCATTTGAGTCAGTTCTAATCAGGTGGATGAACCTAGAACCTATTATACAGAGTGAAATGAGTCAGAAAGAGAAAGATAAACACCATATTCTAACACATATATATATGGAATCTAGAAAAATGGTACTGAAGAATTTATTTACAGGGCAACAATGGAGAAACAGACATAGATAATAGACTTATGGACATGGGGAGAGGGGAACAGAGGGTGAAATGTATGGAAAGGGTAACATGGAAACATATTACCACATGTTAAATAAATAGCCAACGGGAATTTGCTGTATGACTCAGGAAACTCAACAGGGACTCTGTACCAACCTAGTGGAGTGGATGGGCAGGGAGTTGGGAGGGAGGTTCAAAAGGAGGGAATATATGTATACCTGTGGCTGATTCATGTTGAGGTTTGACAGAAAACAGCAAAAGTCTGTAAAGCAATTATCCTTCAATAAAAACTAATTTAAAGAAAAAGTTTTTTTTTTGTTTGTTTTTGTTGTTGTGTGTGTGTTTTTTTTTTTTTTTTTTTAAGAACAGAATATGCAGGAACTCTAAGCAACACACAGGTTGTTTTTCAACATATAGGTACTACAGTAAATCTAATCCTTTGCATTTAATTGGAAACATTTATTAGTCTCATAAATGCCATTTTCTTGTTAATCATTTGTTTACTACTGTGAATCACTGCTAAGGGCAGCTTTCTCAAAAGAATCCAAGAATAATCGAATCTGTTTCATCCACTTAATGGGCTTCCAAGGTAACTCAGTGGGTAAAGAATCTGCCTGCAATGAAGGAGACATAAGAGACACAGGCTCTATCCTTGGGTTGGGAGGAACCCCTGGAGAAGGACATGACAATCCATTCTAGTATTCTTGCCTGGAAAATCATATGGACAGTGGAGTCTGGTGGACTACAGTCCATGGGATCTTAAAGAGTCAGATATGACTGAGCAACTTTCACTTTCACATCTGCATAATAATTTAAATATTTGGTGAAAGTTGCTCAGTCATGTCTGACTCTTTATGACCCCATGGGACTATAGTCCACCAGCTCCTCTGTCCATGGAATTCTCCAGGTAAGAATACTGGAGTGGGTAGCCATCTCCTTCTCCAGGGGATCTTCCTGACCCAGGGATTAAACTCAGGTCTCCTGCATTGCAGGTGGAATCTTTACCATCTGAGCCATCAGGGAAGCCCTGTAACTTGGCATGTCAATTTAGATGTCTCAAATGTGCAATTCTACTTAAGCATAGCATAACAGAACGTAACATAACCACTACTTCAACATCACCACGTTGAAGAAGAAAAACTGCAGTTTTAAAACACTGGTGTCCACACATCTATGTCAATTAATCTATGAAACAGTACACAAGAACTGGAGAAAAGACAGTTTCTATGGTAAATAGTACTGGGAAAGCTGAACACCTGAAAATATATGAAATTAGACACTCCCTCACATCATGCACAAAAGTAAAATCAAAATGGCTTCAAGATCTAAAATAAGGCTGGGAACTACAAAACTAAATGAAAATACAGGCAAAAGACTCTTTGACATAAATCACAGCTATATATATATATGTATATATATTAGTCTCCCAAAGCAAAAGAAATAAAAGCAAAAACAAATGGAACCTAATCAAACTTAAAAGCCAAGGCTCACATAGGGGCTACAAGAGCTGAGATGGGACACAGACTGAAGAAAGGCCAGAAATAGAATTTTACCAACTTAGCCTTTACATTTACTGGTTTGGTCAAAGACTTTAGATACTTCAGAACAAATAAACATAAAGCAAATACAAATTCTCATTGTGTACAGGAAAATAGGTATAATTTTGGATTTTTAACATCCCTTATAAGAAAAAGCTCCTACAATCTCCCGTTAGGTCCCCAACTCTTCTCGTAACCCAAGATAAACTATTAACTAAACCATATATTCAAGTTGGTATGATAACAATCCCCAAACCCTAGGATCTTTCCAGGAACCCCAACCCTGAACAGCTTATCAAGCTCTAGTAGGTTAAGTAAAAATACATTATGTCGGATGAGTAAGTCAGTTACATAAGCTCAATGAAGATGTGTTTATGAAGCCTGTTTATGTGCAGATATTCCAGACATTATGTCCTAGACATATTCCATATTATGGAATTCCATAATATGGACATTCCATATTATGTCCTAGACATAAAAATGAAATGGACCCACTGCAAGATAATTTGATCCATTTTCACTGGCAGGATGTCATCAACGATAAAAAAGAATGCAGGGAGAGGTGGGTGAGTGCACCAAGAGGTGGTGGTGCCCAGGAGAGGATGGAGGAGAAGCCTGATAAGAAAGATGCTGGGAAATGATGAAAACAGAGAGAGATCCCATTGCACAACATGTAGAGAGGGGAGGGGAAGGTATGAGTTTCAGATCTGTCTCTGGTTGCCAGGTGATGTCCAACAGCTGTCCAACCCTGGTAAAATGGGTGCCTGTGATTTTCAGTGACTGGACAATGTGGCGAGTATTAACTCAAAATCCTGTCTTAGGTCTTGAAACAATAAATCATTCTTCTCACTGGGGAAGGATAAAGGCTGGATCAGGGAGACCTCTGCAGCTACTCTCCCAAAGCCGCTGCCTTTGCACACAAGTGCCACATCCCCATAAAGTATTTATTCTCCCCAGCTGTACTTTCTACCTCAGTGTTAGTAATATTTCCTCTGAAAACTTGAATGAAATCTCTCAGTGTGTTTTAGAAGGAGCTTTTCTCTTTTCAAATGTTCTAATTAGGAGAAGGCAATGGCACCCCACTCCAGTACTCTTGCCTGGAAAATCCCATGGTCGGAGGAGCCTGGTGGGCTGCAGTCCATGGGGTCGCAAAGAGTCAGACATGACTGAGCGATTTCACTTTCACTTTTCACTTTCATGCCTTGGAGAAGGAAATGGCAACCCACTCCAGTGTGCTTTCCTGGAGAATCCCAGGGACGGGGGAGCCTGGTGGGCTGCCGTCTATGGGGTCACACAGAGTCAGACACTACTGAAGTGACTTAGCAGTAGCAGGTTTATAAAAGAAAAGTTCCACGAAGGTGAAAAGTAGAATCTAAGTAAAACTCTAGTTAGGTATGAGCTGTCTTATGCTTTTCAGGTGGGGATGTTACAACCATTTCTGGTTTTCACTTCTGTGGGAAAAATTCTAAGAAGAAGTTTGAGATGATGAAGAAATAAAAAATATAAAACCGTAAGATGGCCTATAAACAGAAGAGGTGGGATATGAGTTTCTCAGCTCTGCTTTTGTTTCTTCATCATTCATTCCCAGAGAATTTTCTGAGGACAGTGAAAGTGTTGACCACAGACAACAACATTGTTAGAGGAACTGCAGATTATCACATGCTTCCTTTGTTCACACCAACAGGAGGATCCGGGTGATATGAAGGCGGCAGTGTGCAGGGACTGGAGGCAAGAGCTGGGCTGTTGGCTGCAGAGAAAGCAAGTCACAAGCACCCAGCTACTCTAAAAAACTACAGGAAGAACTCTGTACTGTAGAGACAGTGGTGAGTCTTAGGATAAAGAACATTTCTAATTTGTCTGTCTTGCTCCACTGTTTTGTGGCAACAGAGAAAGTAAGGAAGATTATATTAACTGTCATTATGACTCCATAATGTTTAATAAACTTAATATTGAAAGAACTTCTTTGTGAAATAAAATTCTAAGCCTGACATATGAATGGTGCTTAATGAACCAAAGCGGGGTAAATCCCTTTGGAGAGACAACACATAAACAAAGCTATTAATTAGGTTACAATTGTTTCCCAACAAGCCCTTTCTCTTATTTACTTACAGTGAACAAAACCATATCCATCTAATCATTTCA
Source organism: Bubalus kerabau (assembly GCF_029407905.1). NCBI lineage: Eukaryota > Metazoa > Chordata > Mammalia > Artiodactyla > Bovidae > Bubalus > Bubalus kerabau. The sequence goes on from NC_073635.1 coordinate 75,423,423, forward strand.
AGATTTTTGATAAAAGTGACAATTTGGAAAATATATAGATGTCTAAGTTTGAGATTAATTATCCTCTATCCCTATGATGAAATTTTAGGCAGCTTTAAGAACTGAGCTGTGGAAAATTAATAAATGACATGGGGAATTTTAAGAATACATAAAAATTTTGGTAATGAAATATTCTGTTTTGCAGAATAAAATAAATTATTAAACTGGCTCTAATGTTATCCAAATGATTTTATAGCACTAAATAACTGCTACTTTCTGGTAGTGGGCATTTTGTAATCTTCCCTTTATGAGATTTTCTTTTATTTTCATATTTTTACCTTGCACATTTATTGCCATTTTATAACAAAAATATATTTTTATGGATTAGATTCAATTAAAAATATAATTAAAAAAACACACTTCTTTGTGCAAAAGTATTCATGTGCAACAAAATGTAATTATTACACTTAATCACTTGCAATGTTAGGACTTTATGGTGACAACACCACTGGTTATGCTCTTCGTCAGCATTTGTCACTTCCCCAGCTACTCCTTGAGGCCAGTCACCTGCCCTCTGGAGCATTAGGCTTTGAAGCAGATTGATTCATCTTTATGTTCACCTTAAAGCTTTCAGAATAGACAGTCACCTGTTTTCCAGAAAGGAAAGAGGTACAGTCATCCCTCAGTGTGGGTGCAGTTCCAGAACACCAGAATGAAGTGAACACGGCAGTAAAGTGAGTCATATGAACGTTCTGATTTCCCAGAACATGCAGAATTTATGTTTACATGACACTGGCCTATCAAGTGTGCAATAGCACTAGGTCTGAGAAAACAATGTACAGACCTTAACCTAAAAACAATGCAATGGTTTAAAAAAAACAACACTAACCAACAGAGAAGACTTCAGCAAGTCATAACAGTAACATTGATGTTACAGATCACCAGAGCAACTATAACGATTGTGAAAAACTTTGACATGTAGTGAGAATTACCAAAACGTGAGACAGAGACATGGAATGATCAAATACTGTTTGAAAAATGGTTCCTATAGACTTGTTCAATGCAGAATTATGATAAGTTCTCAATTTATAAAAATGCAGTATCAGGGAAGTGCAATAAAACACGGTATGTCTATTTCTAAAGCAAGAAATATAAGTTTCAAATTGGGTAAGGAGTACGTCAAGGCTGTATATTGTCACTCTGCTTATTTAACGTATATGCAGAGTACGTCATGCGAAATGTCAGGCTGGATGAAGCTCAATCTGGAATCAAGATTGCCAGTAGAAATATCAATAACGTCAGATGCAGATGACACCACCCTCATGGAAGAAAGCAAAGAGGAACTAAAGAGCCTCTTGAAGGTGAAAGAGGAGAGTGAAAAAGACTGGCTTAAAACTTAACATTCAAAAGATGAAGATCATGACACCTGGTCCCATCACTTCATGACAAACAGATGGGGAAACAATGGAAACAGTGACAGACTTTTGTTTCTTGGTTTCCAAAATCACTGTCGACAGTGACTGCAGCCATGAATTAAAAAGATGCTTGCTCCTTGGAAGAAAAGCTATGACAAACCAAGACAGCATATTAAAAAGCTGAGACATTACTTTGCCGACAAAGGTCAGTCTAGTCAAAGCTATGTGGTTTTTCCAGTAGTCATGTATGGATGTGACAGTTGAACCATAAAGAAGGCTGAATGCCAAAGAATTGATGCTTTCAAACTGTGGTGCTGGAGAAGACTCTTGAGAATCCCTTGGGCTGAAAGAATATCAAACTAGTCAATCATAAAGGAAATCAACCCTGAATATCCACTGGAAGGACTGATGCTAAAGCTGAAGCTTCATTATTTTGGCCACCTGATGTGAAGAGATGACTCACTGGAAAAGATTCTGATGTTGGGAAAGATTGAAGGCAAGAGGATAAGGGAATGACAGGGGATGAGATGGTTGGATGGCATCAGGTACTCAACAGACATGAGTTTGAACAAACTGGGACATAGTTAAGGACAGAGAGGCCTGGTATGCTGAACTCTATGGGGTTGCATATAGTCAGACATGACTGACCAACTAAACAACAAAAATTTTCAGGAAAGAGAGGAGAAACTAAGAGAGAATTACATTACTGGAGGTTCCTATCAAGTTTTACAAGGAAGGATCCGTTGAAAAACTGAACATAAATGAAAACGACTAAAATGGTGAGGGTCTTACCGTTATCCTTTGACAGTTAATGACACTGCTCAAACTGTGTGTGATGGTTAGCACAGTGCAGTGAGCAAATTTCTCACGAATTTTTGTTTGTATTAACTCATCAGTCCTAGAATCAAAGAAATTAGTCATGATATTTTTGAAATGTTTTTAAAAATCAATACCTTAACATATAATCTTGTGCCTAAAAAACTAAGTATAAAAAGTTTATTTAGAAATTTACCATTTTTCATAAAATGATAGAAAACAGTCTTCCCTCAAAATAGATTGAAACTATGAGCTGGATTTAGGAATCTAGCTCTCTTAGTATGCCTTACAACAACATCAACCCCATATAACATGTCATGTTTTTTCCTTTGTTTTCTGGGATTAATATTATCAAGAAATATCCATAAGGCCAAGAGAACACTTAGAAACATTTCTAAGCATCACTAAATGTTTTCCATTTACCACATTTAGATGTCAGATTCAAGGTTTCCTGGGTCTCAGCTCCATACCTTGGATCCACGTTTGATGTGGCTTTGTCCATAATCAATATCTGATTTTTCTTGAGAATAGCCCTGGCAAGGCACACCAGTTGTCTCTGTCCAACACTCAAGTTCAATCCAGATTCTGCTAATTCAGTATTCATTTTACCAGGAAGATTTTTGATGGTGTCTTTAAGTTGTACCTGTGGATACAGAAAGAATGACATTTTCCTAAGCAAACTGTTACTGAAGTAGACAAGCCTCTTACTCATTAGAACTTTGACATCCTCAGGACTTCTTATGTCTGTTACATGTACATCCAGGTGATGGGGAAAGCTCTTTCCAAAGAGTGTTCACTGAGAAAGATAATGGAGTCAAGTCAGGACAGAAAGATCTCAATGTCCCCCATCCCTGCCTCAAGGCATCCTCCAGAAATCCCACATAGGAGTTAGTTAAAGAAGTTTCTCAGAAACTGAAGCTATTTCTCCCAATGTGGTTTAAGCAGAAAAGTAAAAACAATATTCATGGTTGACTCAAGTTTCCCAAAGTTCATTTTGCATAGGAGTTGGTACAATAAAGAAAAACTTCAAAAATTTGTACAGTAAAGTCTTTTTCTCTGAAGATATAATCTTACCAGCATTTTACCATTTGGTGAAGTTTAAAATACACAAATTCAAACAATGCCAAACAGCACCTATACATTAGTAATCCTGGCACCTGCTCTGGTGATGGTTCTTTCCCAAATTTAATTCTACAAATAGTGGACCAATCAAGTGCATTTTCTTCAGTGTCATAAATGTCTTGCAGTGAATGAAAACTTATGAAAAATAAGACGCAACATCTTATTTCCCCCAGAATATGGATATAGGTGATGTTTATATTAATCTATCTTCATAAAGGTGTATGTTGCAGCTGTGAGGAGCTACCCTACGTTCAAGGTAAGGAACAGATGCTGCACTTTGTTGGAGAAGCCGTGAAGAGATAACCACATCCAAGGTAAGAGAAATCTAAGTAAGAAAATAGGTACTGAGAGAAGGCATCAGAGCGCAGACAGATAGAAACCACAATCATAGACAACTAGGCAATCTGATGACATGGACCACAGCCTGTCTAACTCAATGAAACTAAGCTATGCTGTGTGGGGCCACCCAAGATGGACGGATCATGCTGGAGAGGTATGACAGAATGTGGTTCACTGGAGAAGGGAATGGCAAACCACTTCAGTATTCTTGCCTTGAGAACCCCATGAACAGCATGAAAAGGCAAAAAGATAGGACACTGAAAGATGAACTCCCCAGGTCGGTAGGTGCCCAATATGCTAAGGGAGATCACTGGAGAAATAACTAGAGAGAGAATGAAGGGATGCAGCCAAAGCAAAAAAAAAAAAAAAAAAAAAACACCCAGTTGTGGATGGGACTGGTAATAGAAGCAAGATTCGATGTTGTAAAGAGCAATATTGCATAGGAACCTGGAATGTCAGGTCCATGAATCAAGGCAAATTGGAAGTGGTCAAACAGGAGATGGCAAGAGTGAACATTGACATTCTAGTAATCAGCAAACTAAGATGGACGGGAATGGCTGAATTTAACTCAGATGACCATTGTATCTACTACTGTGGGCAGGAATCTCTTAGAAGAAATGGAGTAGCCATCATGGTCAACAAAAGAGTCCAAAATGCAGTACTTGGATGCAATCTCAAAAATGACAGAATGATCTCTGTTCATTTCCAAGGCAAACCATTCAATATCATGGTAATCCACATCTATGCCCCAACCAATAATGCTGAAGAAGCTGAAGTTGAACGGTTCTATGAAGACCTACAAGACCTTCTAGAACTAACACCCCCAAAAGATCTCCTTTTCATTATAGGGGACTGGAATGCAAAAGTAGGAAGTTAAGAAACACCTGGAGTAACAGGCAAATCTGGCCTTGGAGTACAAATGAAGCAGGGCAAAGGCTAATAGAGTTCTGCCAAGAGAATGCAGTGGAAATAGCAAACACCCTCTTCCAATAACACAAGAGAAGACTCTACACATGGACATCACCAGATGATCAACATGGAAATCGGATTGATTATATTCTTTGCAAAAGATGGAGAAGCTCTATACAGTCAGCAAAAACAAGACCGGGGGCTGACTGTGGCTCAGATCGTGAACTCCTTATTGACAAATTCAGACTTAAATTGAAGAAAGTAGAAAAAACCACTAGACCATTGAGGTATGACCTAAATCAAATCCCTTATGACTATACAGTGGAAGTGAGAAATAGATTTAAGGGACTAGATCTGACAGACAGAGTGTCTGAGGAACTATGGACTGAGGTTCATAACATTGTACAGGAGAAAGGAATCAAGACCATCCCCAAGCAAAAAAAATTCAAAAAAGCAAAATGGCTGTCTGGGGAGGCCTTACAAATAGTTGTGAAAAGAAGGGAAGCAAAAAGCAAAGGAGAAAAGGAAAGATATATTCATTTGAATGCAGAGTTCCAAAGAATAGCAAGGAGAGATATGAAAGCCTTCCTCAGTGATCAACGCAAAGACATAGAGGAAAACTATAGAATGGGAAAGACTAGAGATCTCTTAAAGAAAATTAGAGATACCAAGGCAACATTTCATGCAAAGATGGGCTCAATAAAGGACAGAAATGGTAGGGACCTAACAGAAGCAGAAGATGTTAAGAAGAAGTGGCAAGAATACACAGAAGAACTCTACAAAAAGATCTTCATGATCCAGATAATCACAATGGTATGATCACTCACCTAGAGCCAGACATCCTTGAATGTGAAGTCAAGTGGCCCTTAGGAAGAATCACTATAAACAAAGCTAGTGGAGGTGATGGAATCCCAATTGAGCTATTTCAAAACCTAAAAGATGATGCTGTGGAAGTGCTGCACTCAATATACCAGCAAATTTGGAAAACTCAGCAGTGGCCACAAGACTGGAAAAGGTCAGTTTTCATTCTAATCCCAAAGAAAGGCAATGCTAAAAAATGCTCAAACTACTGCACATTTGCACTCATTTCACATGCTAGTAAAGTAATGCTCTAAATTCTCAAAGCCAGGTTTCAGCATTACGTGAACAATGAATTCCAGATGTTCAAGCTGGTTTTAGAAAAGGCACAGGAACCAGAGATAAAATTGCCAACATCTGCTGGATCACAGAAAAAGCAAGAGAGTTCCAGAAAAACATCTATTTCTGCTTTATTGACTATGCCAAAGCCTTTGACTGTGTGGATCACAATAAACTGTGGACAATTCTGAAAGAGATGGAAATACCAGACCATGTGACCTGCCTCTTGAGAAACCTGTATGCAGGTCAGAAATCAACAGTTAGAACTGGATATGGAACAACAGACTGGTTCCAAATAGGAAAAGGAGTACTCAAGGCTGTATACTGTCACCCTGCTTACTTAACTTATATGCAGAGTACATCATGAGAAATGCTGGGCTGGAAGAAGCACAAGCTGGAATCAAGATTGCTGGGAGAAATATCAATAACCTCAGATATGCAGATGACACAACCTTTATGGCAGAAAGTGAAGAGGAACTAAAAAGCCTCTTGATGAAGGTGAAAGAGGAGAGTGAAAAAGTTGGCTTAAAGCTCAACATTCAGAAAACTAAGATCATGGCATCCGGTCCCATCAGTTCATGGCAAATAGATGGGGAAACAGTGGAAACAGTGTCAGATTTTATTTTTCTGGGCTCCAAAATCACTGCAGATGGTGACTGCAGCCATTAAATTAAAAGATACTTACTCCTTGGAAGGAAAGTTATGACCATCCTAGACAGCATATTAAAAAGCTGAAACATTACTTTGTCAACAAAAGTCCATCTAGTCAAGGCTATAGTTTTTCCAGTGGTCATGTATGGATGTGAGAGTTGGTCTATATAGAAATTTGATTGCTGAAGAATTGATGCTTTTGAACTGTGGTGTTGGAGAAGACTCTTGAGAGTTCCTTGGACTGCAAGGAGGTCCAACCAGTGCATGCTAAAGAAGATCAGTCCTGGGTGTTCACTAAAGGACTGATATTGAAGCTGAAACTCCAATACTTTGGCCACCTGTTGTGAAGAGCTGACTCATTTGAAAAGACCCTAATGCTGGAAAAGATTGAGGGTGGGAGGAAAGGCCAAGGATGGGGTGGTTGGACGGCATCATCAACTCAATGTACATGGGTTTGGGCGGACTCTAGGATTTGGTGATGGACAGGGAAGCCTGGCATGCTGCTGTTCATGCTGTTCATGAACATGCTTTTGCATGTTCGCAAAGCATCGGACACAACTGAATGAACTGAACTGAAACTTCAACAAATTGTACTCATAAGATTAGAAAAAAAAATGTTGAATTGCCAAAGATAATCTGAAAGTACATTTGGTGGTTGGGGTCAGTTCAATAAATATTTATTTTGGAAAAATATTATAGAGCAAGAACCAAACTCAGTCTATACCTGAAGAAAAAAGAAGAAATACACTTCAAATTAAGAGACCAACAGATTGATGAGTGATGGCTGATAAGTTATCTGACACATTACAATGTCAGATAACAACACACCAAGGGTGAGTGAGCAGTGTTTTAATTTTTCAGGTATACTAAATGCTGGAGCAAGTCTATAAATGTGAACCTGAATTGTGTTCCTGATGGAGTCCTATCCCATGAAAGGGAAATCCTGAGTTAGGATTAAATATGGAAATTTGGTATTGGTAGGTAATGTTAGCATGAAAAGTACACAGAATATAAAGGGTAAGATTCAGGCTGTGGTGCAAGTGGTTGAACTTGCTTAAAACTGACATCCTTACTCACACTTGCCTCTGACTTGGATTACATTTCATCGCTAATTTGATTTTACACTTTCATTCGAGTTTGTCCATATCTACTTCATGAGGCAAAAAGGAAATGCTTTTCAGAAAATTCTGTTTTCTGAGACTCTGTCTTCCTTTATAAATCAGGTATGGTTATAAGAATATATGAATATGAAGACTTTCTGTAGTATAATTATAAAATAAAATTATAATTAAGTATTAAAATGGGAAAAAAGGAAAATAGAAGCAGTAGAAAATAATAACTAGGAGTTACAACTAGAGAATCTGAAAACATACTAGGTAATAGTATAATATTACATTGAGCTTATTAATTGAGATAACTGTGTTAGGACATATAAGAGAATGTCCTTGTTCTTACAAGATGTACATTTATGTATTTAAAGGTGAAATCCAACTTTTAATAAACATTTCTACAACTTCTAGATGTTAAGATGGGTACCTCTTAACATTGATAAGAGTATAAAATGAATCAGTACGTGTAGAATTTATGACAGATCAATAGATACTGTCCATTATTAATAATGTTGCCAGCTGGTCCACTTCATGTTCTACTTCATTTTCCTCCTTTGCATGTATCAGCACTGAGACCTTGTTGCATATGCATTGGCTTATTTTCCATCTTCTCCAAGAGAATTTAAGCTCCAAAAGGGTAGAGACTTTGTCTTTAAATGACTGTGATAGCCCCAGAGTCTGCAATAATGCCTGTCTAACAAGCTCTCAGTAGACATTTCTTGGCTGTATGAATGAAGGCATAAGTGAATGCCATTGTGTGACATATCTGTTCCTATAAATTAGAAAATAAATCCACATAGATAAATAATTTTTATAAAACAATATTTTCTTATTAAGTGTAAGTATAAAAGGAATATATTCTCTTTTTAATCTCTTATTTTTATTTATTTACTTTAATTGGAGGTTAATTACTTTACAGTATTGTATTGGTTTTGCCATACATCAACATGAATCCACCACAGGAATACACGTGTTCCCCATCCTGAACCCCCTTCCCTTCTCCCTCCCCATACCATCCCTCTGGGTCGTCTCAGTGTACCAGCCCCAAGCATCCAGTATCATGCATACACACCAAGGAAACCAGAACTGAAAGAGACACGTGTACCCCAATGTTCATCACAGCACTGTTAATAATAGCCAGGACATGGAAGCAACCTAGATGTCCAGCAGATGAATGGATAAGAAAGCTGTGGTACATATACACACTGGAGTATTACTCAGTAATTAAAAAGGAATATATTCTTATAACAATTAACTGGCTCCAAGATATCACAGGGCTTCCCTCATAGCTCAGTCAGTAAAGAATCTTCCTGCAATGCAGGAGACCTGGGTTCCTTTCCTGAGTTGGGAAGATCCCCTGGAGAAGGAAATGGCAACCCATACCAGTATTCATGCCTGGAGGATCCCATGGACAGAGGAGCCTGGCAGGCTACAGTCCATGGGGTCGCAAGTCAGACAGGACTTAGCGACTAAACTATACTACTAACATATCACAACATCACACTTTAAAGAGTGGAAAGCACTGAAAAAGTTATGACTTAATATGACTATAATATGAATAATACTATTCAAAATTATACATCTCAGTACAGAATTCTTCAAATTGTTTTTGAGCTTGGGAAAATAATAGAATATAGCAAAATTGAAAAACAATACACTGAAATTGAAGGCACCCTATTTCTATCACCATAAACATTTTCACTGTAACCTACTACATGTACTGTATCTAGCAATCAGGCACCAACACCCCTCATAGGAGGTTAACACAGATGTCATATGGTTTATATATTTTGTGGAGCCTTCTTACTTTTCAAGAAGAAAGGCTGGTATGGGCTGAAAAGAGACGGGAAATGCAATCAACAGATGGGGAAGAGCTTTTACTATAGCAGGACTGGCAGTAAAGGAAGTAAAGGGTGTGTGGGGGGGTGGTGTTCACCTAATACAGGCCTGGAAATGGACATGTGACCTGTCTCCACTGCAAGGACTGAACCATATAGTTCCTGATGCACAGGCTGCTGATGCCCAGGTTTCTGTATCTTAGTTTCCTGTGTGATGAGACACACTTCTGTCCAAACAGAGACACTATCAATATTGAGCATTTGACTGCATGGTTTCTTCCCCATTTTTGACAGGACAGACCATATGCTTAACTTCATAGTCCAGAATCTAAGCTGTTTTATTTTTATTTTTTAACAGAAGCTACACATTGGTGACTCATGTTGAGAGTTTTATCTACTGTGATCTTTCAACCTTTGAGTGATAAAGTGCTTCAGCTTCAGGTACATTCATATTATATGTGTGGCATTGCCTTTGCTTCTTAGTGTCCCAATCAGCACTAATTAACTCATGAACTTTTGTCAATTTATAGTAAGGTGGCTAGTTTTCAGTATATGAAAAATGTATTTTCAGCGTATTTTAAAAATAACCAAGATGAGATGGGCAGCATCCATGGGACTGCCTCCCTTCTGAATGTCCATCTCTCCCAAGGAAGAAGGAGGAAAAAGAACTAGAGGACTTTAAAAGAGGGAAACAGAGAGGTTCTCTCCTACTGACTCTCAGGCCAGGTCTGTGAGTTTGGGTTCACATGTCCAGTTTGACACCGTTTACAAACTAATAACTAGGGTTTTGAGTTCACTTAAAAAGTGACCTCACTGATTCAGTTATACTTGTAAGAGTGGCGGGCTTTCTAGGTGGTACAGTGGTTATGAATCCTCCTGCCAATGCAGGAGATGCAAGAGACATGGGTTCAATTCCTAGTTTGGGAAAATCCCCTGGAGTAGGAAACCGCATGGAGAAGACAACGGCACCCCACTCCAGTACTCCTGCCTGGAAAATCCCATGGATGGAGGAGCCTGGTAGGCTGCAGTCCATGGGGTTGTGAAGAGTCGGACACAACTGAGCAACTTTACCTTCACTTTTCTCTTTTATGCATTGGAGAAGGAAATGGCAACCCACCCCAGTGTTCTTGCCTGGAGAATCCCAGGGATGGGGGAGCCTGGTGGGCTGCCTTCTATGGGGTTGCACAGAGTCGGACACGACTGAAGTTACTTAGCAGCAGCAGGAAACAGCAACCCACTCCAGTATTTCTTGCCTGGAAAACTCCATGAACAGACAAGTCTAGTGGGCTACAGTCCCACAGAAGGACACAAAAAGTCAGACACGACCGAGCATGCACACGCACACACTTAGAGTGATAAATCACCCCATTATTCTATTTCTTTAGGAATTTTTCTTTATCATATCTGTATGTTTTCAATGAAAGATTTTGTAGGTTTTCTTTAAAACAGTCCTAAAGAAGCAGTTCCTAGAGAAACACAATGATGGGATGATTTCTCTAAGTGATATCACCAACGTTAACAGGATCAATTACAGAAGCAACACATGGAAACCACATACTGCACTTCTGAAATAGACTCACGTATATTTCTTTTTATAGAAAGCTCCAAATGTAGTGTAAATAAAGGTAGATCTTAGTATTATCAACCCCTTCTACCATTTCATCATTTTTAGAATTTAGATTAATGTTGCCCCTCTGTCTGTGGCACAAGGCGTTCTAAAATTCTAGAGTAATTTTTCTACCTGAGAATCGGTGAAAAAATATATCAGCTGGGAAACAAATAGAAAAATAATTTACCAGTACCTCCAGTTTTTTTTTTTTTTAAGATGTCATAATTTCACCATTAAATCTGTCCTGTGAATTCAAGATCAGCAGATCACCCTATCTTTTATAACATTTGATGGTTAACTGCTCTCCCCTCTTCTCTTCTAGAGTTTCACTATAGACTCACAAACTTCCATGAAATCAGAGGTGCACTTCTTTTTGGGCAGGAGAAGGTAAAGCAATTGGCCCAATTTAGGAAAACAAATTTCCCACGTTGCTGGAAAGCCGGGTGGGTGTGTAAAGACTGTGTGTTGACATCTTTCAGAAACCAGAATTACTGGCTGGTATTGTAAGACCTCCAAATCTGCTTGTTCACAGTCAAGGCTCATCTACATATTACAGATTTCAGAGCTTCCCTGGAAAGGTAACACTAAATCACAAACACATCAATTCAAAACAACATGAAAAATCACTCAGATTTGCGTAACAAAAAAAAAAATGTAAAGAACTATGCCACACTTCTCTGAAATGAAGAGAGCAATCAAAAAGTTAATAGTTATTTATGTCAAAGAGTGTTTTTCCTGTTTCCTTTATGAGCTTTATGGTGTCTGGTCTTACATTTAGATCTTTAATCCATTTTATTTTTGTATATGGTATTAGGGAGTGTTCTAATTTCATTCTTTTACATGTAGCCGTCCAATTTTCTCAGCACCACTTATTGGAGATGTCTTTTCTACATTCTATATTCTTGCCTCCTTTGTCATAGACTAGGTGACCACAGGTGTGTGAGTTCATCTCTGGCCTTTCTATCCTGTTCCATTGATCTATATTTCTGTTTTTTTTGTGCCAGTACCATACCATCTTGATTACTGTAGCATTGTATTGAATTTGTCAAAAAGTTCATTTGGGTTTTCTGTGACATCTTACATAATAAACTTTTTGGCAAACTTAATAATGTAGTCTGAAATCAAGGAACCTAATCCCCAGCTTCATATTTTCTTTCTTAAGATTGCTTTGGCTATTCGGGATCTTTTGTGTTTCCATACAAATTGTAACATTTTTAGCCCTAATTCTTTGAAAAACACCATTGGTAATTTGACAGGGATTGTATGGAATCTGTAGATTCTTTGGGTAGTATAGTCATTTTCACAATATTGATTCTTCAAATCCAAGAACATGATATATCCTTCAATTTGTTTGTGTCATCTTTGGCTTCCTTTGTCAGTCAGAATCTTATGGTTTTCTGGATACTGGTCATTTGCCTCCTTAGGTAGGTTTATTCTTAGGTATTTTTTGTTGTTGTTGTTGCAGTGGTAATGAAATTGACTCCTAATTTCTCTTTCTGATCTTTCATTGTTAGCGTATAGGAATGCACGTGCTTGCTTTTTAAAAACAAAAAAAACAATTGGCATCGAAACATGTAAAATATCATGTAAGAAACGAGTTGCCCATCCAGGTTCAATGCATGATACTGTATGCTTGGGGCTAGTGCACCAGGATGACCCAGAGGGATGGTATGGGGAGGGAGGAGGGAGGAGGGTTCAGGATGGGGAACACATGTATACCTGTGGAAGATTCATTTTGATATTTGACAAAACTAATACAATTATGTAAAGTTTAAAAATAAAATTAAATTAAATTAAAAAAAAAACAAAAAAAAAAAAAACAAAAAAAAAAAAACAAAAACTAAGCTAGGTCCTATGAGAAATTAGAAGACAGTCTAAGGTTTAGAAGTCTAGAGTTCCTAGACTACTAGTACCCTCAGTAGAATTGATTTGTAAAATGAGGGCAAATACACAAAATAATTTTGCATTAAATATTCAAATCAACAGCAAGTTAATAGTCAAAAATATTTCATGCTAGGGTGAGGGAATTCAAAGAAGTGGGGCAAGAGGAAACATGACACAAATGACAGAAAATTCTCTAGAAATGAACCTCTCCACACAAAAGCTCAGCAAATTCTCCAGGGTTCTGTTACCTGCATTCATGCTGCAGCATTACAATTACATGATCACCAATAAATAATAATTCTCACATTCCACGGCTTCCCTGGTGGCTCACACAATAAGAATTTGCCTGCAATGTGGGAGACTCAAGTTTGATCCCTGGGTTGGGAAGATCCTCTAAACAATGGAATGGCAACCCACTCCAGTATTCTTGCCTGGAGAGTTCCATGGATAGAGGAGCCTGGCAGGCTACAGTCTGTGGATTGCAGAGTCAGACATGACTGCGTGAAGCTCTGTCTTCTGTCTTCTTCTCACATTCCAGCTATATAATATACTTTTATAAACACTTTACTATAAAACTTCCTAATTTTACTGGTTTGATCTCATTCACATCTTTCATTTAATAATGTTGTCTCCACTTAGTAAATGTTCCCTAAGACCAGAGGAATAAAATGAACACTGGAGGGTAATTGGGGTAATTACATCACTAGATCACAGTAGAATTTGATCCCACAGCTTTAACGTCTAACTTAGTGGTCTGCTAAGGACACGATAATATATCTAGTCACTCAGGGTTTTAAGGAAAAAGCTAAAATGGAAACATGACATTATATTGTTGGTTTTCATCATCAATTAACAACATTTTAAGTGTGCACATGTCATCAGTGTTCTTCTAGGAGGTAAACAAAGTCAGTTAAACTGTTAAGTTCCTCTTAATTGCCTGCAATGCTCTAAATGTATACACATGGATACTGATGCTAACAAGTTAATTATATTTCGTATTAATAAATTACCTCTTCTAATGCATTCCACAGTTCCTCATTTGTATGTTCATTTAAAGGATCCAGATTGTTCCTCATTTTTCCAGTGAATAAAACAGGTTCCTAAATACCCCAAAATAAGGAATGTTATTACCTTAACATCTTTTCATTATACCCCAATGTCTACAATACATAATTAAAATATAAAATATCAAAAGTTACTGTAATTATTAATAATAATGTTGAAAATATATGCTTATAAAACATTATCTATAAAATAATTTTCCATGTACAAAGTGTGCTACTAAATATCCTCCAGACTACTGAACATTAATGGAAGAATAAAGTGTTGAAGGTTTTTATCTTAAGAAAAAAACTGAAGAAGAGAAAGGAGGATTTGATTTTTTTTAAATGCCTTCCTGTGAATATCAGCTAAAGCACACACATGCAAACTGATGATAAAATTACTTGAGAGACTTTACATCAAGATCTATATAAATTAGTTGTCAATCCTAGTGTGACTGAGAAATATCAATAGCATGATTACTTGAGAGACTTGAAGCTTGTGCCTCAGGGCAAAACCATTAAATATTTACACACTGGCACTGAAGAACAAACTAGGATCTTTTCTCCACTGGTCAAACAGTCTTCTAGGATATGGAATCTCTCCATTTGTGTGAAAGGAACATCCCCACACGTGCAAAGAGATGTCAGCTCCTGGGGTCTGCAGCACCTCTGTCCATGGAGAGATCTCCTCGGATTCTGCATCAACCTGATCCCCACATTCTCTCCCCTGTGTGTCAGGATGACCTGCCTCACAAAACCTCGTTACCAACTGCAAGGTCAAGATGACTTGAAAACTATTATGATCTGGGTCATAATAAAATTATTAAAATAACTTTTTCCTGTTCTACTTTTGGAGGAGCCACAAGTAAATTAACCTAGAAATATATGTCCTTCCAAGTTTCAAGAGATAATCTTGTACAAAAGCTCATGTAGACAATTTACATTTCTTCTGGAAGGCTCTAGTAAGCCAGGTCACATAATATGAGCAGAGAAGAGTCCAATAGGCTCCTTTTAGTGAAGGGGGCAGAGGCACACATGTGGGAATAAGAGGAGACTTGACTCTTCCACAAGTGCTCAGAACCAGCCTCAAAATCCTGCCTGGCCTTGGAGCTAAAATTTCCTCCTCACTTTACAAAAGCCTGAGAAGAACGATGAAGAAAACAGACATTTCTTTTCCCTAGTCATGAAGAAGAATGAAACTCAGATAGCCTCCTGTACATTCTTTCAAATATTGTTTCTGTTTTAAGTCTGGTGAGAGACAGATGAATGCAGAAGATTCAGGGAGTGCCACCAAAAAATGTGTATCCCTAAACAAAATCCAAAATTAAAAAGACATTATAAAAGAAGCTTTATTTGCACAAAGTTGATTAAGTGGTCAATAGGCCTCCAAAGCACTGAAATCACTGGTCATAGATTTCAAAATGATTACTGAATTAAACTGAAAAATCCTGAGATCCAAATTTAAAGTCTCCTTTAAAACTCTTTTTTTTTTTTTTAATTCAATAACTTTATTTTTTTTAATTTTATTTTATTTTTAAACTTTACATAACTGTATTAGTTTTGCCAAATATCAAAATGAATCCGCCACAGGTATACATGTGTTCCCCATCCTGAACCCTCCTCCCTCCTCCCTCCCCATTCCATCCCTCTGGGTCGTCCCAGTGCACCAGGCCCAAGCATCCAGTATCGTGCATCGAACCTGGACTGGCATCTCGTTTCATACATGATATTTTACATGTTTCAATGCCATTCTCCCAAATCTTCCCACCCTCTCTCTTGAATTTAGGAACAAAGACTAAACAATTTGCAATGGTAAGAGTTCCTTGTTAGAGGAATAACCATCATTCTACTTTAGATTTTCATAAAGCTTTTTTACTCTGTAATTATCAACCCTATGATTCCAACATGCAGGCAATTTCTCAGCCTTCAGTTGTTTCCACGAGGTTAAAACAGATGACATGGCCAGGCAAGGGGAGGCTGCTCCCCAATATTCCTCTTTTCCCCATCTTCACTTCATTTTCCGGATCCTTTCAGATAAGCAGCTGCTCCTGAATATAATCTCAGTCACTGTTCTTTCTGAGAAACATACTTAACTACTTCAGATCCTCAGCACAAAGGATGAACATACATCAGCTCCCTGTTCTGTTCAAGGAAATTACTTAGGAAGAGGTTTCATTTTTGCTTATTCCTGAAATTTTGAATACAAATGGAGGAGTACCATCTTAGAAACAGAGTATTTGTCTTTGAAAGTTCCCCCCAGGACTGACGGTCTACACCCCGACTCCCCTGTCTCTGGTTCCTACCTAGATCCTTGGTGTTATCCCATCTCCCACAATTCTGATCTGTTCATGCAGGGTCAGCAGGACGGTGGTATGAGCCTGGGAGAGACAGAGAGAGGACCCCAGAAGCTCGCTGCTCCCTGTATACACACACACACACACACACACACACACACACACACACACACACATATAAAATTTTATATATAAAAGTGTATATAACTGAACCTCTTTGTTATACAATTGAAACAGTGTGAATCAACTATGCTTCAATTTAAAAAAAAATAATAAACAGACACACAGAAATTGAATCCTGACTCTCTTACTTGATAAGTGGGATAAACACCCCATGCCTCAGGTTTTAAATATGTTAGGTAAGGATAACAAAAGAATTGTGAGGATTAAGCAGGAAATGGTAAGACAAGTGGCTAAGACATATTAGTTATTCCATAAACGTTAGGAATTATCAATACTCGTGTTAACTTGCCAGGGATTTTAACAGACACTAGAGTGACAGACATGAGAAATATAAGCTCTATCCTCAAGGAAAGGAATGAGTGTGGGGCAGACTGAGAAGGCCAGAGGTCTTAGTATATAAGTAAGTAAGAAAGTACCAGTGTGTACAAGATGGGAGCCAGGAAAGAAGCTGGCTGGAGGGGAGCCAGAAATCAAAGTACAAAAAAAATGCTAGTCTGTTTTCTTGCTTTTGGTGGAAAATGTTAGATCCATTTCTCTGTTACACTTTTCCCCAAAACTTCTATTGTGTCTTTTGTTTTTATTTTTGTTTCTTTGCTTTACTATTTATATTTATAAAACAACTTAGTTTATATTGTAACTATAATTATAAAGAAAATCACCAAGGACTGTGAACAAATAAGCAGAAATTAAAGAGTAAAGTCACTCTAGAAGGTGTTACTCTTTTTACTTAAGCAGTAATAATACCCAAAAGCCTGTGCCCTGATCCTTAAGAATAAAAATAGTTCTTATTGGGGGCAGTCCTAAGATGGTGGAAGAATAGGACAGGGAGACCACTTTCTCCCCCAAATTCATAGAAATAACATTTGAACACTTAGCAAATTCCACAAAACAACTTCTGAATGCTGGCAGAGGAGATCATGCGCCTAGAAAGGCAGTTCATTGTCTTTGAAAGGAGGTAGGACAAAATATAAAAGATAAAAAGAGAGACAAAAGAGGTAGGGACGGAGATATGTCCTGGGAAGGGAGTCTTAAAAAAGAGAGAAGTTTTCAAACACAAGGAAACACTCTCACCAGCGGGTCTGTGATGAGCCTTGGAATCTCAAAGGGCAACATAACTGGGAGGAAAAATAAATAAATAATGAAAACCCACAGATTACGTGCCTAACGGCAACTCCCAGTGGAACAGCAGCCAAGACACATCCACCACTAGCAAGCGGGAGCTGGATAGGGAGGCGGGGGCTGCATTGCTTAGGGTAAGGACCAGGCCTGAATGCCCCGAGGGCAATCTGAGGAAACTAACTTGAGATAGCAACCCAGACTGTGGGATAGCTATTCCCTGAAAAGCCCTAGCCTAAGACACGGCCAGGCCCACTCACAGAACAAAGTACTGAGCAGAGCTAGCCGGCTGTGGACTGGCCCATCCCCCACCGTAGACAGGCAGGGGAGGGCAGCCAGAGCCAGAAGAGGGCAATCATGGCCCCAGAGAGGCATCCTCCACCAAACTGCAAGCAGGCTTCATTGCTAACCAAGACGTCTTGGGATTCTGGATGATCAACATCCACTGGGAGGGTCACAGCCAGAGATCTGTTCCCCAAAAGAGACACACAGCACACCTGAGAAGGCGTGCCCGTTGTACACCCAGAAAATTGAGTGGCTGGGACGGGGGAGGTGATAAGACACAGCCTTCAACTGGGGACAACTGTCCTCACCAAGCACCTGGTCACCTGAGGTGCTTGGACCTGGGAAGGGCACAAAACGCAGGCCCAACCAAGTCTGCGCCTTTGTGGAGTACCTGAGAACCTGAACCTCAGTGGCTTAGACCTGGGAAGTGCATGCAACCCAGGGCCCACCTCAGACAGTTCCCGGCAGAGCAACCTAGAGCCTGAGCAGTGTAGACTGAGAAAGCACACATGCTGTAAGTAGGGGCAAACCCAGTGCAGCTGAAACACGGCGAGCACTCCCCACACATGCCAGTGATATTTGTTTGCAGTGTTCCTCCCTCCCCACAGCACGACTGAACAAGTGAGCCTAAAAAAAGTGACCACCACCACTCCCCTTGTGTCAGGGCAGAAATTAGACACTGAAGAGATCAGCAAACAGAAGAAGTTAAAATAAACAGAGGGAACTGCCTTGGAAGTGACAGGTGCAATAGATTAAAACCCTGTAGTTAGCACTGACTACCTAGGAAGGGGCCTATAGACCTTGAGAAGTATAAGCCAAATCAAGGAACTATCTGAAAATGAACAGACCCCATACTGTCCACAACAGCTTCATAGAAAGTCCTAGATATATTTTTAATACTACCATTTTTTAAATTAAAAAATATTTTAAGTCCTCTATTACTCCTTTAATTTTCATAACCTACTATTACCTTGCAAGAAAAAAGGGACCCCGTTTTTAAAGCAAACTTCATATATATATATATATATATATATATATATATAATAATTTTTGTGACTTTTTTTTAATATTGTATTTTTGAGACTCTAACCTCTACTCTAGATTTTTAATCTTTGCTTTTTGGTATTTGCTATCAATTTTATACCTTTAAGAACCCAATCTATACTACTCATTTTTACTTGGGAGAGAGATCACTGGCTTGATTGTTCTCTCCCCCTTTTGACTCTCCTTTTTCTCCACGAGGTCTCCTCTATCTCCTGCCTCCCCCTTCTCTTCTCTACCCAAATCTGGGAATCTCTTTGTGTGTTCTGGGCTGTGGAGAACACTTAGGGAACTGATTACTGGCTGGATCTCTCTCTCCTTTTGATTCCCCCTTTTATCCTCCTGGCCACCTCTGTCTCCTTCCTCCCTCTTCTCTTCTCTGTGTAACTCTGTAAACATCTCTGAGGGATCCAGACTGTGGAGAGCACAAAGAGAAGTGATTACTGGATAGCTTGCTCTCTCACCTTTTGACTCCCCTCTTCTCCTCCTGGTCACCTCTATCTCCCTCCTCCCTCTTCTCTTCTCCATGTAACTCTGTGTACCTCTCTGGGTGTCCCTCACTATAGAGAAAATTTTCTTCATTAACCTATATGTTTTATCATCGGTGCTGTACAGATAGAGAAGTCTTGAGGCTACTGTAAGAATAAGACTGAAAACCAGACGCAGGAGGCTTAAGTCCAAATCCTGAGAACACCAGAGAACTCCTGCCTCTAGGGAACATCAATCGATAGGAGCTCATCAAAAGCTTCCATATCTACACTGAAACCAAGCTCCATCCAAGGGCCAACAAGTTCCAAAGCAAGACACATGATGCAAATTCTCCAGCAACACAGGAACATAGCCCTCAGCTTCAACATACAGGCTGTCCAAAGTCACACCAAACCCACTGACATCTCAAAACTCACCACTGGACACTTTGTTGCACTCCAGAGAGAAGAAATCCAGCTCCACCCACCAGAACACAGACACAAGCTTCCCTAACCAGGAAACCTTGACAAGCCACTCATTCAACCCCATCCAAAGCAAGGAGCCCCCACAATAAAGAGGAACCACAAATTGCCAGAATACAGAAAGGTCACCCCAAACACAGCAATATAAACAAGATGAAAAGGCAGAGAACTACTCAGCAGGTAAAGAAACAGGATAAATGCCCATCAAACCAAACAAAAGAGGAAGAGATAGGGAATCTACCTGATAAAGAATTCCAAATAATGATAGTGAAAATGATCCAAAATCCTGAAGACAAAATGGAGTTACAGATAAATAGCCTGGAGACAAGGATTGAGAAGATGCAAGAAATGTTTAACAAGGACCTAGAAGAAATAAAAGTCAATATATAATGAATAATGCAATAAATGAGATAAAAAACACTCTGGAGGGAACCAATTTTAGAATAACGGGGGCAGAAGATAGGATTAGTGAGGTAGAAGATAGACTGGTAGAAATAAATGAAACAGAGAGGAAAAAATAATTAAAAGAAATGAAGACAAATTCAGAGACTTCTGGGACAATGTTAAATGCCCCAACAGTCAAATCATAGGAGTCCCAGAAGAAGAAGACAAAAAGAAAGACCATGAGAACATACTTGGGGAGATAATAGTTGAAAACTTCCCTAAAATGGGGAAGGAAATAATCACCCAAGTCCAAGAAACCCAGAGAGTCCCAAACAGGATAAACCCAAGGTGAAACATCCCAAGACACATATTAATCAAATTAACAAAGATCAAACACAAAGAACAAATATTAAAAGCAACAAGGGAAAACAACAAATAACACACAGGGGATTCCCATAAGGATAATAGCTTACCTTTCAATAGAAACTCTTCAGGCTAGAAGGGAATGGCAAGACATACTTAAAGTGATGATAGGAAAAAACCCTACAACCCAGATTACTGCACCCAGTAAGCATCTCATTCAAATATGAAGGATAAATCAAAAGCTTTACAGATAGCAAAGGCTGAGAGAATTCAGCACCACCAAACCAGCTCTCCAACAAATGATAAAGGATCTTCTCTAGACAGGAAACACAGAAAGGGTGTATAAACTCGAACCCAAAACAACAAAGTAAATGGCAACAGGATCATACTTATCAATTACCTTAAATGTAATTGGGTTGAATGCCCCAACCAAAAGACAAGGACTGGCTGAATGGATACAAAAACAAGACCTCTACATATGTTGTCTACAAGAGACCCATCTCAAAACAAGGGACACATACAGACTGAAAGTGAAGGGCTGGAAAAAGATATTCCATGCAAATAGAGACCAAAAGAAAGCAGGAGTAGCAATACTCATATCAGATAAAATAGACTTTAAAACAAAGGCTGTGAAAAGAGACAAAGAAGGTCACTACATAATGATCAAAGGATCAATCCAAGAAGATATAACAATTATAAATATATATGCACCCAACATAGGAGCACCACAATATGTAAGACAAATGCTAACAAGTATGAAAGGGGAAATTAACAATAACATGATAATAGTGGGAGACTTTAATACCCCACTCACACCTATGGATAGATCAACTAAACAAAAAATTAATAAGGAAACACAAACTTTAAATGATACAATAGACCAGTTAGACCTAATTGATATCTATAGGACGTTTCATCCCAAAACAATGAATTTCACCTTTTTCTCAAGCACACATGGAACCTTATCCAGGATAGATCACATCCTGGGCCATAAATCTAGCTTTGGTAAACTCAAAAAAATTGAAATCATTCCAAGCATCTTTTCTGACCACAATGCAGTAAGATTAGATCTCAATTACAGGAGAAAAACTATTAAAAATTCCAACACATGGAGGCTGAACAATACGCTGCTGAATAACCAACAAATCACAGAAGAAATCAAAAGATGCATAGAAATTAATGAAAATGAAACAGGAGAACCCCAAACCTGTGGGACACTTTAAAAGCAGTGCTCAGGGGAAGGTTCATAGCAATACAGGCATACCTCAAGAAATAAGAAAAAAGTCAAATAAATAACCTAACTCTACACTGAAAGAAACTAGAAAAGGAAAAAATGAAGAACCCCAGGGTTAGTGGAAGGAAAGAAATCTTAAAAATTAGGGCAGAAAATAATGCAAAAGAAACTGAAGAGACCATAGCAAAAATTAACAAAGCCAAAAGCTGGTTCTTTGAGAAGATAAATAAAATTGACAAACCATTAGCCAGACTCATCAAGAAAGAAATGGAGAAGAATCAAATAAATAAAATTAGAAATGAAAATGGAGAGATCACAACAGACAACACACAAATGCAAAGGATCATAAGAGACTACTATCAGCAACTATATGCCAATAAAATGGACAACTTGGAAGAAATGGACAAATTCCTATAAAAGTACAACTTTCCAAAACTGAACCAGGAAGAAATAGAAAATCTTAATAGACCCATCACAGGCACAGAAATTGAAACTGTGATCAGAAATCTTCCAGCAAACAAAAGCCCAGGACCAGACAGCTTCACAGCTGAATTCTACCAAAAATTCATAGAAGAGCTAAAACTTATCCTACTCAAACTCTTCTAGAAAATTGCAGAGGAAGGTAAACTTCCAAACTCATTCTATGAGGCCACCATCACCCTAATACCAAAACCAGAAAAATATATCACAAAAAAAGAAAACTACAGGCCAATATCACTGATGAACATAGATGCAAAAATCCTTAACAAAATTCTAGTAAACAGAATCCAATAACATATTAAAAAGATCATACATCATGACCAAGAGGGCTTTATCCCAGGCATGCAAGGATTCTTCAATATCTGCAAAACAGTCAATGTAATACACCACATTAACAAATTGAAAGATAAAAACCATATGATTATCTCAATAGATGCAGAGAAAACCTTTTAAAAAATGCGACATCCATTTATGATAAAAGCCCTCCAGGGAGCAGGAATAGAAGGAACATGCCTCAACATAATAAAAGTTATATATGGCAAACCCACAGCAAACATTATCCCCGTAGGTGAAGAATTGAAAGCATTTCCCCTAAAGTCAGGAACAAGACAAGGGTGCCCACTCTCACCACTACTATTCAACATAGTCTTGGAAGTTTTGGCCACAGCAATCAGATCAGAAAAAGAAATAAAAGGAATCCAGATTGGAAAAGAAGAAGTAAAACTCTCACTGTTTGCAGATGACATGATCCTCTACATAGAAAACCCTAAAGACTCCACCAGAAAATTAATAGAGCTAATCAATGAATATAGTAAAGTTGCAGGATATAAAATCAACACACAGAAATCCCTTGCATTCCTACACACTAACAATGAGAAAACAGAAAGAGAAATTAAGGAAACAATTCCAATTCACCATTGAAACAACAATTCCATTCACCCTTGCAACAAAAAGTATAAAATACTTGGAGATATATCTACCTAAAAAAAAAATACTTATATATAGAAAACTATAAAGCACTGGTGAAAGAAATCAAAGAGGACACTAATAGATGGAGACATATACAATGCTCATGGACTGGAAGAATCAATATAGTGAAAATGAGTATACTACAGAAAGTAATCTATAGATTCAATGCAATCCCTATCAAGCTACCAACAGTATTTTTCACAGAACTAGAACAAATAATTTCACAATTTGTATGGAAATACATAAAACCTCGAATAGCCAAAGCAATCTTGAGAAAGAAGAATGGAACTGGAGGAATCAACCTGCCTGACTTCAGGCTCTACTACAAAGCCACAGTCATCAAGACAGTACGGTATTGACACAAAGACAGAAATATAGGTCAACAGAACAAAATAGAAAGCCCAGAGATAAATCCACACACATGTGGACACCTTATCTTAGACAAAGGAGGCAAGAATATACAATGGAGAAAAGAAAATCTCTTTAACAAGTGGTGCTGGGAAAACTGGTCAACCACTTGTAAAAGAATGCAACTAGAACACTTTCTAATGCCATACACAAAAATAAACTCAAAATGGAATAAAGATCTAAATGTAATACCAGAAACTATAAAACTCCTAGAGGAGAACATAGGCAAAATACTCTCCGACATAAATCACAGCAGGATCCTCTATGACCCACCTCCCAGAATATTGGAAATAAAAGCAAAAATAAACAAATGGGACCTAATTAACCTTAAAAGCTTCTGCACAACAAAGGAAACTCTAATCAAGGTGAAAAGACAGCCTTCAGAATGGGAGAAAATAATAGCAAATGAAGCAACTGACAAACAACTAATCTCAAAAATATACAAGCAACTCCTGTAGCTCAGCTCCAGAAAAATAAATGACCCAATCAAAAAATGGTCCAAAGAACTAAACAGACATTTCTCCAAAGAAGATATACAGATGGCTAACAAACACATGAAAAGATGCTCAACATCACTCATTATCAGGGAAATTCAAATCAAAACCACAATGAGGTACCATTTCATGCCAGTCAGAATGGCTGCTATCCAAAAGTCTACAAGCAATAAATGCTGGAGAGGGTGTGGAGAAAAGGGAACCCTCTTCCACTGTTGGTGGGAATGCAAACTAGTACAGCCACTATGGAGAACAGTGTGGAGATTCCTTTAAAAACTGGAAATAGAACTGCCATATGACCCAGAAATCCAACTACTGGGAATACACACCAAGGAAACCAGAATTGAAAGAGACACGTGTAGTCCAATGTTCATTGCAGCACTGTTTATAATAGCCAGAACATGGAAGCAACCTAGATATCCATCAGCAGATGAATGGATAAGAAAACAGTGGTACATATACACAATGGAGTATTACTCAGCCATTAAAAAGAATACATTTGAATCAGTTCTAATGAGGTGAATGAAACTGAAGCCTATTATACAGAGTGAAGTAAGCCAGAAAGAAAAACACCAATATAGTATACTAATGCATATATTTGGAACTTAGAAAGATGGTAACGATAACCCTGTATGTGAGCCAGCAAAAGAGACACAGATGTAAATAACAGTCTTTTGGACTCTGTGGGAGAGGGCGAGGATGGGATGATTTGGGAGAATGGCATTAAAACATGTATATTATCATATGTAAAACAAATCGCTAGTCCAGGTTTGATGCATGAGACAGGGTGCTTGGGGCTGGTGCACTTTGATGACCCAGAGGGATGGGATGGGGAGGGTGGTGGGAGGAGTTTCAGGATGGGGAGCACATGAACAATCGTGGCAGATTCATGTTAATGTTTGGCAAAACCACTGAATATTGTCAAGTAATTAGCCTCCAAGTAAAATAAATAATTAAAAAAATAAAAATAGTTTTTATTGACTGAGCTTTCCTAAGAACCAGACGTAGCACAAACATTTTCTCACACAGTTACATCTTCACAGCAAATCTTTGTGACAATGATTACCAGACCCAGTTTAAAGACAAGGACACTAAAGTTTGGAAGCCAAGTGAAGTCCTTAAGGCCCCACAGTTGTATGAGGCAGAGCAGGAATAAAACTACTGGTCATGTTGACACTTGGTCTACACACTTAAACATTCTACCCTTGTCTGCCTCCTGAATGGTTTCCTGGGACCCTTTACACATTGCAAGTTCTCTCCAGATTCTCTCTCTTTGATCAACCAACATTGCATCTTGGAGACAAAGGCATATAAAGTGGAATCTACATGGATACAAAGCTTAGTACTATTTTGTAAGTATGCTGTCTGGAATGTGTACAAAGAGCATACTCAAAGGAAGGGTGGAAACCAACAGGACAGAACCAAAAAATGTGATGCAAAGGTTTGCTTGGTCTTTGTTCAGATGTGCTTCCAAACATTATTGGCAGAGCCAAGAATAATCTAATGTTATTTATTTAGAGAGTTATTTTATGTACACAAGGATACAAATTTTTCTTATTGAGAAGCATTAAAAATAATGTAGGGCATATTTCTAAAGCCTTGCATCCAAGGACTTTACAGACATGCCCTTTATTTCTGTTAACTAATCTCACTTGGCCATTTCAGAGATGAGTACCATCAAAACAGAAAACTTGGGAATCTAAGCTCATTTATTTTCTACCATAACCACAAGGCATGAATCTAATAGCCAGAAGAAAATTTTAAATATGGGGACTGAATGCGCTAAAAATTTCTTCCCATTTTTCCTTGAATGGGACACCTTCAAATAAAAATTGTTTTAATTGTAGTATAATACACATAAAATTTACTAGCTTAACCACCTTTAAGTGTACAGTTCAGTTTAGTTGCTCAGTCATTTCCAACTCCCTGCGACCCCATGAACTGCAGCATGCCAGGCCTCCCTTACCATCAACAACTCCCGGAGTCCACCCAAACCCATGTCCATCGAGTCAGTGATGTCATCCAACCATCTCATCCTCTGTCGTCCCCTTCTCCTCCTGCCTTCAATCTTTCCCAGCATCAGGGTCTTTTCAAATGAGTGTATAGTTCAGCAGTATTAAATACCTTCACACTGTTTTACAACCATCACCACCTTCCAGCCACAGATCTCCTTTCATTTTGCAGAACTGAAACTCTGTACCCATTAAACAACTCTTGCCTCCCAGCAACTCCTAGCACCCACTAATCTAAATCCTGTATCCATGAATTTAGTACTCTAAGTACCTCCTATTAGTAGAATCATACAGTATTTGTCCTTTGTGACTGGTTTATTCCACTTAATTTAATTTCATCAAAGTTCATCTGTGTTGTAGCATGTATTGGAATTTTCTTCTTTTTAAGGCCAAATAATATTCCACTATATGTATATGCACCACACTTGATTGATTCATCTGTCAATGGACTCTTGGTTGCCTCCACCTTTTTGCTGTTGAGAATAATGGTGTTATAACATGCATGTAAAGGTATCTCTTCAAGACCTTTCTTCCAATTCTTTTGGGCTTATATTCTAAAGTAGAATTGCTAGGTCATATGATAATTCTATCTTTAAATTTTCTGAGCAAACACCAACTTGATTTTCATAGTGGCTGCACTATTTTACATTCCTATAAGCAATGAAAAAGGTTTCTAATTTCTCAACATCTTTGCCAACACTTGTCATTCTCTTTCTCTCTCTCTTCCCTTTGATAGTAGACATCTTAAGGGTTGTTAGGTGGCATTTCACTATAGTCTGAAAATACTATCTTGATTTTTAAAAGTACTTAGAGTAATTCCAGGTATTTTAGAGGCCACAGGTAGGTAGTAACAGCTGTACCTAAGCCCAAGTTCTCCTTCCCTTTGTGTGCCATGTTCTATATACTTCCTAATAAACAAGCATTTCAGGGCACATTACACCCACATTTCAGGAAGCAGAACTACCTGGCTCATTTTGTCTCATCTCCTCTCTGTTTTTCATCTCAAGACAGTATTTTTCTGAGCTTTCATTGATGGGCAAATGATTATTGAGTATATTAAAAAAAATCAAATTATTTTTTTAAAAATCAGTTAAGTCTGTCAAACCAGAGGGCAGGATGGAAGATGAAGACACAGGATCTAGGTTGCCTTTTGCTATATGCCTGGAGGATAGTAATGTCTCAGTAAATATTCCCAGAATTATGTTGAGTGAATGAACCACAAGGAATGACAGGAGTGTCTACTGTGCATATAGTCCAGTCTCCAAAACACTCCCTGAAAATTATACTTCTTTAAGATGCAGAAGAAAAGAAAACAGAATCAGAGTCCAGGAAAAGACTGGCCAATGGCCAACTCAATGGTCTACCATCACAGCAGTCACATCTGGGTCTACATGAAGCATTTCACACTTAGTGACCTATTATGTTTTTTGTGTTTTTTTTTAATTTTATTTTATTTTTAAACTTTACATAATTGTATTATATTTTCACAACAGCTCAAGGGGTTGGTACTGTCAGTTACCTTATAAGACAGAGAAAACTGAGGTACATAGAGACATAATTCTGAGTCCCCTGCTCTACCTCACTATTCTGTACTCCCTCCCTGGTGAAAATTATTCACTAATGGATGAATTGTCAAAGTCTCCCCAAAGTATCTATATACCCTGTAATTCTCAAAGCTCCAGTTTCACAGAAAGTTTCACAGCAAAATTCCATCTGTAAGACACTTAAAAGTCATGTTTCCCTATAGGAACCTCTCCAGCACTAAACAAACCATTTATCCTTTTTTTTTCTCAGAATTATGTGGTTATCAGTGGATAAAATTGTGGCAACTGAGGAAGACCGAGTCCAGAAATCTATCTCAGTAAGTTATTAAATCACATGAACACAAAACTAACAAATGAACAAAGAAAGAAAACATAGTATCCAATGAAAATGTCTGCTGAAAATACCTGATGCCAAAACCGTGCTCTATAGGGAAAAAAATGATCAATCCTTTCATGTAAGTTGAAAAGAAAATCAAATTAAAAGCAATTAAACTCAGATACTTTATAAAAAGAACATGTGAGAATGCTCTGATATG
The DNA here is from genome assembly GCF_029407905.1 of Bubalus kerabau. Lineage (NCBI taxonomy): Eukaryota > Metazoa > Chordata > Mammalia > Artiodactyla > Bovidae > Bubalus > Bubalus kerabau. Next base: position 75,451,567 of record NC_073635.1, read on the forward strand.
CATACCTGAGGTGCAACTGACATTTTCTTCCTTAAATCATGAAGTCCAATGTTGCTTGTCCTGATCCCATCAATCTTAATGTCACCTTCGGGTTCTGACAATCTAAAAAGGGCAGCGATGAGGGAACTTTTTCCAGCTCCTGTTCTTCCCACAATGCCACGCTATAAAGAGACCCAGGGCAATTAAGAATTAACAGGAGGCAACAAACCTAGGAAAACCCTGATTGTTGAAGATGAATTTTCAAAGATCTATTAAATATAAAGAGTAGCCTATAGCTTCTCAAGCATGGTCTTGGTGACATTTTGGGCCGGATTATTCATTGTCGGGGAGTCAGGAGATTGTCATGTGTATTGTAAGATGTTTAACAGTAGCCATGAACTCTACCCACGAGATACCAGTTGCAACTCCCAAATTGTGGCAACCAAAAATGGCAGATATTCACAAATGTCCCTGATTAAGGCTACAATCAAACCAAGCATATGTAATATAGAGTGATTTTTATGTCTTCTTAAAATGTCATGCAGTTTTATTCAGATTTCCCTGAAGGGATGCTTAATATGCTGAAAATTGTTTTCTGTGATTATCACATAGTATCCATTATGTGGTATGTTAAAAGGGGAGACATGTAAGTGTGTGTGGTGTGTGTATACATGTGTATATATGTGTGTAACTAACATTAGTAAATAAAGCAAGATGATTTAAAAAAAATCTGCTGGCAGTGAAAACCCAGCAGTCTCCTAAATTGTGCATAAGAAGTCAACTTTTAAATTAGCTTTGTTTCTGCTGCCTAGGTAATTTGACCTTGTGAATCACATGGGTAACTTTACAGAGATGTCAATAAGTCAGAAGTGTTATACACAAACAAGTACTCACTTTCTCAGGGATCTGTTATTTAAGAGGAATTATTCTTTGGTAGAAAAATGAAATCACTTCCTGATATCAAATATCTTAATTATATTCTATCTTGAAACATTTTAAAATATAAAAGGCAGAATCTTAAAAGACAGAAGCCAATAGAAAAAAATGCACATAATGAGACCAACAACAACACAAACAAAATTTGCTATTTACATGGGACCTTTTATTGAAGAGTACAAAAGGCATTTTATTAACAAATTAATATTTAAATTTGAACCTTGGGAAAATACATGTCAAGTGTCAGTCTATTAAAACCAAAGCAGAGAGAAATTAAGTGACTAATAATAAGATTAAAGAATTAATACAACACAAGTTAAATGCTGGTAAGAAATAAAACTGCATTCACATATGTATGTATGCAGAAACTGGCCTTTTTTACCAATGAGTTTGAAAGTGAAAAAATATATATATATTAATCATTCAGTCTACTCCGACTCTTTGAGACCCCTTGGAATGTAGCCTGAAAGGCTTCTCTGACAATGGAATTCTCAAGGCAAGAATAGTACAGTGGGTGGCCATTTCCTATTCCAGGGGATCTTCCCGACCCAGGGGTGGAGCCCAGGTCTCCTGCCTTCCAGGCAGATTCTTTACCATCTGAGCCACCAGGGATGCCCAACCACAAATTCCCTGAAGGAAGCTTCAGAAGAGATGATTTCATCTCTATTTAGAATCTGGAATTGATGAGGGTGTAAGACATGCTTTTGATCATTTGTAAATCAGTAAAATTTTAAAACTCATAGCTTTGAAGAGAACAATAAATATTTATATGCAATATAATCAGAATTCTTGGAACTTTTCATTTTTCTGATTTGATTACCTCCATTGGAAGAACTGATGTTGAAGCTGAAACTCTAATACTTTTGCCACCTGATGTGAAGAGCTGACTCATTTGAAAGGACCCTGTTGCTGGGAAAGACTGAAGGTGGAGGAGAAGGGGATGACAGAGGATGAAGTGGTTTGATGGCATCACTGACTCAATGGACATGAATTCGAGTAACCTCCGGGATTTGGTGATGGACAGGAAAGCCTGGCGTGCTGCACTCCATGGGGTCGCAAAGAGTGGGACATGACTGAGCAACTGAACTGAACTAAAAGTTTCACAACTTAGTCAAATCAGTCATGGCATTTCAAAAAAGAATTTATATTTATAGAGATTAAACGTAAGAAAAGTGGGTTTAGCTACTTTTATTATCTTACAAAGACAATACAATGTCTACAGGACATTTTGTTGTTGTTTAGTTGCTCAGTCATGTCCAGCTCTTTGTAACCCCATGGAATATAGCACACCAGGCTACCCTGTCCTTCACCATCTTCTGGAGCTTGCTCAAACTCTTGTCCATTGAGTCAGTGATGCCATCCAACCATCTCTTCCTCTGTTGACCGCTTCTCTTCCTGCCTTCAATCTTTCCCAGCATCAGGGTCTTTCCCAGTGAATTAGGTCTTCCCATGAGGTAACCAAAGTATTGGAGCTTCAGCTTCAGCAAAAGTTTTTTCAATGAATATTCAGAGTTGATTTCCTATTGGACTGACTGGTTTGATCTCCTTTCTGTCAAAGGAACTCTCAAGAGTCTTCCCCAGCACCACAGTTCTAAAGCATCAATTCTTTGGCACTCAGCCTTCTTTATGGTTCAACTCTCACATCCATACATGACTACTGGAAAAACCAGAGCTTTGATTCTGTGGACTTTTGTTGGCAAATTAATGGCTCTGCTTTTTAATATGCTGTCTAGGTTTGTCATAGTTTTTCTTCTAAAGAGCAAGCATCTTTTAGCTGCAGTCACTGACCGGTCTGTTGTTCCATGTTCAGTTCTAACTGTTGCTTCTTGATCTGCATACAGGTTTCTCAGGACATTTTGCACCTTATTTTAAACCCTAATTCATATAATACAGATGGACCATTCTCTGCACACAGGCAGGTTGTAATGTATACTTATGTGACTCATGCGTTCTATGTACAGGCAGTCCTCAAAGATATTTTGGATTTGGTTCCAGACAATCTCTATAATATGACTATCACAAAATAAAGCAAGTTATATGATTTTTTTGTTTCTCTGTTCAAATATTTATGTTTAGTCTATATTGTAGTCTACTAAGTGTACAATAACATTATATATTTAAAAAGATGTACAGACCTTAATTTTCAATACTTTATTGCTGAAAGAATGCTAGCCATTATCTGAGCCTTTCAACATTAAAAAAACACTGATCACAGATCCCCGAATAACAAACATAATGATAATGAAATGGTTTGAAATATTGTGAGAATTACCAAAATGTGACACAGGGACTTGAAGTTAGCAAATGCTGTAGGAAAAATGGTACCAATGTACTTGCTTGACATAGCATTACCATAAATGTACAATTGGTTAAAAAAAAAAAAAAAAAGCATTATCTGTGAAGCACAGTAAAAACAGGTATGCCTGTATTTCTGGGTGTTCTCATACATAAATCAACCCATATCAGGACACAAGTGAGTACTCTATCTGTGAGGATGTATGGATATCCCCATGTTATCAACTCTACTGAAACTGAGAGCATCTTTACAAATGGGAGCATTTGCAGACTTTGAGCAAATGGACTGAGATATATAGGGGCACCAAGGGCTGTTCATGATCTTAGGACTATAAACTTCAAACTCCAGCGAGGAGAATTTAAAAAAGAAAAATGGGGGACTTCCCTGGCAATCTAGTGGTTAAGATTCTGTGCTTCCACTACAGGGAGTGTGGGTTCAATCCCCGGTTGGAGAACTATGATCTCACATGCTTCAAGGCCAAAGGCATCTCAAAAGAAAAAGGTAACTCAAAGAAAACCTGGCTCTGGCTATTCCTACAGTTCAGTCATCAAAACTATAGTCTGAATGACTTTAAGGGTAACCAAATGGTTTTGCCAGTTGCCCAAGGAAAATGTCACCAGTATCAGTAAGCTTACATCCTTCAATTTAAAGACACTTGGGAGGCTTCCCTCGTGGATCAACGGTAAAGAATCTGCCTCTCAGTACAGGAGACACGGGTTCAATCCCTGGTCCAGGAGAATCCCACATGCCACAAAGCAACCAAGCTCATGTGCCACAACTACTGAGCCTGTGCTCTAGAACCTGGGAACCAAAACTACTGAGCCACATGCCACAACTACTGAAGCCCTCACACCCTATAGACTGTGCTCTATAACAAGAGAAGACACCACAATAAGCCCAGGCACCACAACTAGAGTAGTCCCTGTTCACCACAACTAGAGCAAAGGCTGAGCAGCACCAAAGTTCTAGCACAGCCAAAAATAAATAAATTAAAAACAAATTATAAAGACACTTTGAGAAAATCTTATTTTATTTGCTTTGAAATGGCCCCTTTCTGTTTTTCCAACCATGTTTGTCTCTGATGATGACACCAACTTGTTAGACACTTGCACCTGGATTTCTCTGCACACAACAAATCAACACCCAATGCCCCACACAAAACAACCCCTTCCTCCATCTTCCCCACTTTACTCTCACGACTTCTTTCCCAGGCTCAGGGGCTGAACTGTCCACCTTACTTCCCTGAGTCCAGCATGGTGCAAAGCCCTGAAGACTGTACTCTTGCAGTGTTTTATGACTCAGTTCCTCATTTTAAGATCCACAGTCAGCACCAGAGTGCTAGGCTGCATTACCTTTAAAAAAACAAGTTAAAACAACTTTGCTTTATGATTTATTTAAAAAACTATGTTTTATGATTATGATCCTTAATCATAATCAGTGCAACTGAATCTGAAAAATAAATAAATACTAGCTATACTCAGCACTCTGTAAAAAACATTCTCAAGATGATATTTTTACTTTCTAGACTTCTGTATGTGTTCTTAAAGACACAAGTTCACATATATAAACAAAATGGGATTAATATGAACATACAGTTATCTGTTTTCATTTAGTATTTCATAAGGATATTTATTTTAATGGCTACAAAATATTACAGTATATGTGATCAGTTAACAAGCCCCCTACTGCTGGATATTTAAGCAGTTTCCAATAATTTGCTATTACAAATAACTCTGTTAAATATCCTTGAAACTAAAACTTTTTTTTTTCAAACATTCTCAATCATTTCTCAAATATGGAACTGCTGAGAATCAAGTATGAACATTTTCAGAGGAAGCTGTTAGGCTGTTAACCTACTCTCCAAAAATATGATACCATTTTCTATTCCCACTCACTTTCCTGCACATTCACAAACCTGAGTGTTAGAGCTTTGTTTTAATCAACATCAGTTTGATTCCAAAAAGTGCAATCACTTTCCAGGGACATTTTGCTGGAGACACAACAGCTCCAGGCTCCCTACATCCCGCATCTGCCCATTCTGGTCCTCATGCTCTCACTTCTCAGATTAAACTCCCAAAGGCCGGCTCTGTGCCTGGGACATCCCAGGACATCTCTTCTACAAAACTGTTCCCACTGACCTCAGTCATGTTCCCACATGACCTTCTTCATGTCCGCAAGTCACCTTCCTTGGGGTCACGTGAGAGTTGTCAGGGTTGAACATGAAAATGTCTGCTGCACACCTGGTAGCTGACTTTCCTGAATGCTCTGCAGGTGCCTAGTTTTTCATTTATTGGATCAGGGCATCATGCTTTTGTTTATGTTGACTCCACTTCCTAAAGAACTTTCACATGCATTTCTGCTGAATGCATCTCTACCAGCTGAAACCCTAACCATACATCACTAAGTCTGTCTCACATGCCTAAATCCTTGCAAATGCTCTCCCTGTCCCCTCATGTGGGCTTGTCCCAAACCTAACTGATGCTATGTCATTTTTTTGTAAAAACCTCTATAAAAATTATGACCTCTTTCTAGCTTACAAAGCTAATATAGCCATTTTCTTATTTTTTCAGATGAACTCTACATGTTGACAGCAGAATCTGTATTGGATTTGACTGTCTTACTTGTCTTACCTGTGGTGTCCTGAGAAAAAGAAGCTTCCATTGGGAACTGAGATTTTTAACTCAGGCCAGAGAAATTTATGGACAATCTATTACCATATTTATTTAAGTATATGATAAACCAGACAGAGAAAGACACAACAGATGGATCCTACAGCTATAGACACAACTTCAAATGGCAAACACCTCTTTTCTCATAGGACGGACAACTTTTGTGGTATAAGTGATTATGCTCATTTTACACCTGATGAAAATGATGGCCATCTTTATCCAAGCAATTACTCTGATCCCCATGCTGGGTGCTTTACATGTCTTATCTTGTTTAAGCTGTACATCAACCCTACAAGCTATATCCTATTGCTTCTATTTTGCAAAAGAAAAGATTGAGGCTTAGTTAGAAGAATTAGTCTGCCTGAAATATCAGAGCCCATAAATCACAGGATGGGACTCAATCTGTATCCTCGGGCTCTTCTCCATCTGTTGATGGCTTCCTTATCACCTGGATGGCCTGACACCTTATCATGTCCCTCTGTGTAGCTAGAACAGAGAAAGTGGGGAGAAGTGTAGGTGTAGTTAAAGGCACAAGCCTAACATGGCCAGAGAGTTAAAGCATGATGTGGATACAGGCATGTTTGTGTTGAGTGGGAGCAAAGAGTGTGCCTGAGGTCAGGTGGGCTGGCTGTCAGCAGGAAGAACCAGCATCCACAGCTGGGCTGAGAGAAACCTGCAGTTGAGTGGGGCACATGGTACCTGGGGAAGAGGCCAAATAGACCTTGTGCCATGCTTGGGGCATCAAGATTCACATTTGATCTCATCAGGTGGTGAAAGAGCTGCACATGCATTGCTACACTTGGCTCTTTCTGATTCCAAGTCCAGGCAGGGCTGAGCCTGTGGGGAAATCCCTCCAGTCCCCACAGAAGGCTGGTATGAGGAAGTTGGGAGCAGGATGAAAACTGCCCGTGATGAAGACAGACTCCACTGAAAAGATGCAAATAAATGCAGTAAAATCAAACGGAATTAGATTATACTGTAAAGGCCTGATTTACAGAATATAAATGTAAGTTAATGGTAACTTATAAACTTATTATATAAATATATATTATATATAATAATATATATATAATATTAACTTATTATAAAGTTAATAGAAATATAGGTTAAGTGACACAGAGCTTTCTAGAGCCTCCTTCTCAGTCACAACAGGAGTTTGGGTGATTCATGAACTCAGTTTCAAACTGTCAAAGGATATTTAATGGAAAGCACAGACTATCAGTCATCAAAACCTGCCCATGGGAGAGAAAGGACTTTACTAGGAGGTCCTATTTAAACACAATGCCAAGAAAGTGAGCTGAATGGGCCTGAGACTCTGCATTTCTAAGAAGCTCCAGGAGATGCATTTGCTACTGACCCTGGCACTACAGTCTAAATCACAAGGAATTAGGAAGCTGGCAGGGGAAGGGGGACAAGCTGAGAATGAAGGGAGGGGTTTCTAGGAAAATATTATGTTAAAAAGGAGAAAAAGTAGGAAACTAGAATTTTTGCACATTATAGTAAGATCTAGTAAGCATCTGTAAAAATGTATTATCCAAGTAATAGCTGTGAGCAAAAACAAACAAAATCAATCTACCTCAAGAGCTGGAAAATGCTTTAATATGATGCAGGACTCTTTAAAATGATAAAATCAACCACAAAATCATTTAAATGTAAAATGCAGTCCATGTTCAGAATCTAAATATCTCATGATGATTTTTTTTTTAATTTTTTGGCTGTGCTGGGTCATGATTGCTTTATGCAGGCAGTCTCCATTTGTGATGAGTGGAAGCTACTCCTTGTTGCAGTGCACAGGCTTTTCATTGAGGTGTCTTCTTTTGTTGCTGAGCACAAGCTTTAGTAGCTGTGGCACATGGACTCAGCAGTTGTGGCACACAGGCTCAGCTGCTCTGCAGCATGTAGAATCTTTTTGGTTCAGACCAAGGATTGAACCAGTGTCCTCTGCATTGGTAGGCAAATTCCTATCCACTGCACCACCAGGGAAGTCCTGGTTCTTTATTTCCACTTGTTATTTCTTCCATGGATTAAAATCCTGCATAGTACCTACTATACTTTCCTATCGTCTGTAACTTCCAGGAATCGTGACAGCACATGAAATGGGGGAAAGAGAATAAAGCCCCACTTCTGCTGGGCTGGCTCACTCACATGTCCCCTCCCCCACCCACAATAGACTCTCTGAATTAAATCCAATACCAAAGGGTTTTCCTGGAGTGACAGAGCAATAACAGGTGCGCAGGAGAGGAAAACTGTGATGTACACAAGTAGACTGAAATGGATTCATGAACATGCTGCCCAGGTATCATCTCCCCGCACATAAATGAAGCTAATGGAGATACTGTGTCAAATTGCTGGAGTTATTAAAGCAGTCTCCAAATTTAATTTGCCCTGAAACATTCAGAATCTCAATAATCCTATGATTTGCAGGGTTTAAGAAGGGAGAATAAGAGTCAGTTTGTTATGTTCCCAAGTTGTATCAAAAAGTTTCTTGTATAATTAATATTTTATGACTTTGGGGAAAATTTAAGACTAGTGTAGGTTAACAGAATTACATTTACAATGGAAAAGCTGACAGACATATTGTCTAAGAGTAAAGAAACATCACCTTCAGAGCTCTCAGGAACAAAATTGTATCAAGAGCTGTGGTGAATATTTTCCTGACATGGCAGTTCACCTTCTTTCTGACCTACACTGGAACTGGAAATCACTAGGAGCCAGGTTTTGCCCTGTGACTAACTGAAGCTGCTCCCTGGGTAGCATTTGGGGATTAAGTTGAATATTTGTTTTTTCATTTTCAGGTTACAAGGGTATCATTCATTAAATTACAGCTATGTGAAAAGAAGGGAAGCAAAAAGCAAAGGAGAAAAGGAAAGATATACCCAGTTGAATGCATAGTTCCAAAGAATAGCAAGAAGAGATAAGAAAGCCTTCGTCAGCTATCAGTACAAAGAAATAGAGGAAAACAATAGAATGGGAAAGACTAGATATTTTTTCAAGAAAATTAGAGATACCAAAGGAACATTTCATGCAAATATAGGCTCAATAAAGGACAACAATGGTAGGGACCTAAAAGAAGCAGAAGATGTTAAGAAGAGGTAGCAAGAATACACAGAAGAACTGTACAAAAAAGAGCTTCACCACCCAGATCATGATGGTGTGATCACTCACCTAGAGCCAAACATCCTGGAATGTGAAGTTAAGTGGCCCTTAGAAAGCATCACTACGAACAAAGCTAGTGGAGGTGATGGAATTCCAGTTGAGCTATTTCAAATCCTGAAAGATGATGCTGTGAAAGTGCTGCACTCGATATGCCAGCAAGTTTGGAAAACTCAGCAGTGGCCACAGGACTGGAAAAGATCAGTTTTCATTCCAATCCCAAAGAAAGGCAATGCCAAAAGATGCTCACACTACTGCACAATTTCACTCATCTCTAACTCTAGTAAAGTGATGCTTAAAATTCTCCAAGCCAGGCTTCAGCAATACGTGAAATGTGAAATTCCAAATGTTCAAAGTGGTTTTAGAAAAGGCAGAGGAACCAGAGATAAAATTGCCAACATCTGCTGGATCACAGGAAAAGCAAGAGAGTTCCAGAAAAACATCTATTTCTGCTTTATTGACTATGCCAAAGCCTTTGACTGTGTGGATCACAATAAGCTGTGGACAATTCTGAAAGAGATGGGAATACCAGACCACCTGACCTGCCTCTTGAGACATTTGTATGCAGGTCAGGAAGCAACAGTTAGAACTGGACATGGAACAACAGACTGGTTCCAAGTAGGAAAAGGAGCACATCAAGCCTGTATATTGTCACCCTGCTTATTTAACTTTAACATCATGAGAAACACTGGGTTGGAAGAAGCACAAGCTGGAATCAAAATTGCCAGGAGAAATATCAATAACCTCAGATATGCAGATGACACCACCCTTATGGCAGAAAGTGAAGAGGAACTAAAAAGCCTCTTGATGAAAGTGAAAGTGGAGAGTGAAAAAGTTGGCTTAAAGCTCAACATTCAGAAAATGAAGATCATGGCATCCAGTCCCATCACTTCATGGGAAATAGATGGGGAAACATTGGCTGACTTTATTTTTCTAAAATCAAAATCACTCCAAAATCACTGCAGAAGGTGATTGCAGCCATGAAATTAAAAGACTTTACTCCTTGGAAGGAAAGTTATGACCAACCTAGACAGCATATTAAAAAGCAGAGACATTACTTTGTCAACAAAGGTCTGTCTAGTCAAGGCTATGGTTTTTCCAGTGGTCATGTATGGATGTGAGAGTTGGACTGTGAAGAAAGCTGAGTGCAGAAGAATTGATGCTTTTGAACTGTGGTGTTGGAGAAGACTCTTGAGAGTCCCTTGGACTGCAAGGAGGTCCAACCAGTACATGCTAAAGGAGATCAGTCCTGGGTGTTCATTGGAAGGACTGATGTTGAAGCTGAAACTCCAATACTTTGGCCATCTGATGCGAAGAGTTGACTCATTTGAAAAGACCCTGATGCTGGGAAAGATTGAGGGCAAGAGGAGAAGGGGAGGAGAGGATGAGATGGTTGGATGGCATCACTGACTCAATGGACATAGGTTTGGGTAGACTCTGGGAGCTGGTGATGGACAGGGAGGCTGGCATGCTGTGGTTCACGAGGTCCCAAAGAGTCAGACACGACTGAGTGACTGAACTGAACTGAACTGATAGTCTACTAGATGGGTCTGTGGTGGTGAGTTTTAAAGAGCAGTTCTTTCGGTTATTTACAGAGTTGTCTTCTTTGTGTGTGTGTGTTGGTTCCTGGTTGCTCACACCTGTATATTACTCACTCACCGTGTCATCCAGCAATCCCTCAGTACCCTCTCTGTGCCCTGCAAAATGCAACTTTCTGGGGAACAAAGATGAAAATAAGATGCTTCCTGATTTTAAAAAGCTTCAAGGTACTGTGAAATACAGACTCCAAATTACAAAGCATGCCACAGGTGCTATATTTTATTTTAATTATGATAAAATTCACATAACATAAAATTTAACTACTTAGCCATTCTAAGTGGACAGTTTGTTGTTCAGTACATTTACATTATTGTGCAACCAAGATCGAGAATTTATTTTTTTTTCCTCATAAAACTGATATTCTACACCCGTTAGAAAAACAACTCCCCATCTCCTTCCCCCAGTGTCTAGAGACCACCATCCTACTTCCTGTGTTCTTGAATTTGACTGTTCTAGGAAACTCACATAAGTGGAATCAGAGTTTTTATTTCTTTTGTGTCTGGTTTATTTCATTTAGCAAGATATCCTCAAGGTTTATCCAAAGGTCAGATTTTTCTTCCTTTTCAAGACTGAATAATATTTCATTGTAAGGATTTAGTTCCTTCCAACTTTTGCCTGCTATGAACATGGGTGTACTGTAAATGCTATGTTGAAAGAAAATATAAGACACTGAGGAAGAATTGAGAGTCTCAAAGATGCATTAGAATCACCTCAGGAAATGAGGAGACTTTCACCATCCAGATGATGGAGGGGACAGGTCTCTCAGGTTGAGGGACAGAGTTCACACTGGAAGCTGGGAAGACATAGTGCTTTGGGAGCACCTACACACAACCTGAGTGCAGGGGTGTGTGTAAATCAGGAGACATCCTGGCCACAGAGGGAGATGGGGCAAGGGCTTCCCACCACTTTGTCTGTTCTAGTTTAGTCTCTTCTTCAAGAGTCTGACCTGGTCCCAGTTGAGGGTCCCAATCTGAGCAGGAAAGGAACATCACCAGCAGACACGGACACCTGCAGGTCCAGGTTATTAGCCTCTCTGCCATTTCCAATGTGAATCTTCCCTGCTCCCTTCAATTTGCTTTTGACTCTGAGTAAGTCTCTGGGCCCTGTCTCCATCTGGGGCTCTGGTGCCTCACCCGTGACTGAGTCGTGTTTCTGGCTCCTCTCTAGTAGCTACGAGCTCACCCCACAGCCCTTACTGGAGTGGGCTTAGAGCTGCGCTTTGGTTCTAGTAGCAGCTCACCCAGGCCAGTAAAAGTCAGATCTGTGCTTCAGAAAGCAGCAGCCTGCAGAGTGGGGCAGGGCGATGGCAGTTCCGTGTCAGTGAATGGAAGACAAGTCTATGGGAAGGGCCAATGGAGAGAGGAGGTGGCGGCAACCAGAGGGCACCATGGGAGGAGGAGGGGATCTCAGAAATACAAAGAAGAAAAGATGGAAAGGAGGAAGGCGGGGGATATTGGACAGTTAGTGACGGGGAGCCATGGCTGACTTCCCAGACTTAGTATGAAACATCATGTGTCATGTATAGTGTCCTGGGTCAGGTTAAGATTGAGCACTGGAGCCCAGGACCCATTAACCACCATGAGGGAGCTCACTCCACAGGGAAAAAATTGCTGGTGTCCCCATTCCATGGTCAGTTTCGAAGAAAGTTTCACCTATAAAATTCATTAATCTAATCTGCATCCATTAGGTACAAAGAGTCCCCTTGACACACTGACAAGGAAGCCAACAGCAGATGTGGTGCTAAATCTTTAGCTGGATTTTGGTGGCTCAGATGGTAAAGCATCTGTCTACAATGTGAGAGACCTGGGTTCGATCCCTGGGTTGGGAAGATTCCCTGGAGAAGGAAATGGTAACCCACTCCAGTACTCTTGCCTTGAAAATCCCATGGACGGAGGAGCTTGGTGCAGGCTACTATCCATGTGGTCGCAAAGAGTCGGGCACGACTAAGAGACTTCACTTCACTTAACTTTAAAGAGGCAAATGGCTTAAACTAACCTTTTCTGTTGAGCCAATGAATATGTCCAGGTCCTTCAATACCAGAGGCCCATCCAAGCTGTACCTGAAGTTAAGATTACCAATGTAAATCCTTCCACCACAGGGCCAGGATGGTGGTGGACGATGCTCATATTCCCAGGGTGCTTCTTTCTCAAGGTCTGTATATTCAATCCCTCTTTCTACTGAAATCATCTGAAACACACATGACATCACATGAGTTAGTTTCAGAGGGTCTTATTTATGCATGTTTAGAGATTGTAAGTGAAACCTTCTGCTTTTATATCTTCACATTTGCTTTTATATGGTATAGAATATCAGGTCTTAGCACCTGCAAAGGACAGAAGCAATCCCACTCCAGGGCATACACACTGAGGAAACCAGAATTGAAAGAGACACGTGCACCCCAATGTTCATTGTAGCACTGTTTATAATAGCCAGGACATGGAAGAAACCTAGATGTCCATCAGCAGATGAATGGATAAGAAAGCTGTGGTACATATGCACAATGGAGTATTACTCAGCCATTAAAAAGAATACATTTGAATCAGTTCTAATGAGGTGGATGAAACTGAAGCCTATTATACAGAGTGAAGTAAGCCAGAAAGAAAAACACCAATACAGTATATTAACGCATATATATGGGATTTAGAAAGATGGTAACAATGACCCTGTATACGAGACAGCAAAAGAGACTCTGATGTGTAGAATGGTTTTTTGCACTCTGTGGGAGAGGGAGAGGGTGGGATGATTTGGGAGAATGGCATTGAAACATGTATAATATCATATATGAAACAAGTCGCCAGTCCAGGTTTGATGCACGATACTGGATGCTTGGGGCTGGTGCACTGGGATGACCCAGAGGGATGGTATGGGGAGGGAGGAGGGAGGGGGGTTCAGGATGGGGAACACATGTAAACCTGTGGCGGATTCATTTTGATATTTGGCAAATCTAATACAGTTATGTAAAGTTTAAAAATAAAATAAAATTAAAAAAAAAATAAAATAAAATAAAAAGGGGGAAAAAAAGGACAGAAGTAGGAGTCTTATGAGGTCTTGGGTGATTTGCAGATTTGTTCATCATCTCCAACACTTTTAGTTACAACTACTTCCTTCAACTTTATATTAAAGCTAAAAGAATTAGAGAAATGAATGTTTAAGATTTTATTGATCAACCTTTCACATCTGAATTATTTTTTAAAAAAGAATTTTTTCAAAGAAAAGAACACTTATGGACACCAATTAGTAATGTGTGGTTACAGAAGGGCCACGTGTTACAGATGAGCCATCAAACCTCATTTTAATAATTAGTCACGTACTACTCTGTTAGAAGACCAAAATGAAGACTTTGCTTTATTGTTTTTCTTCCTAGAAGGTGCAAATATCAAAAAAAAAAATGTATAATGCACATATTTACTAAGGCCTCTTAAACAACTCCAAGTCCACATCTTTGAGAGCACATTTTGAGAGAAAGCTTATCCTTCCAGAAAGAAGGGCTTCAAGCAATTTCAGGTGTTTAACACATACAAGAATAAATTATAAAATGGGGAGTGGACAAAGGCAGAGGAAACTATTAATTAAATAAACAAACCTCAAAGTACTGCATTCTTTTTTTTAACCAAAAATGAGGAATTATACATTAAGAAACAAAGATAAACAAGCTGCTAAGAAATCAGCTCATATTCTCTCCAGGATTTCATAACCTCCCTTCTGCAGAGATATCTATTATACTTGAGGACAGTTTGTGATGAATTTAAAACCAGCTAACAAGGAATATATAAAACTGAGAAAAAGATGTATATATTTTATTTAACATTAACTTTAATAAGATGGAGGAGAATTAAAAAAAAAAAAAAGAAACCCCTCTGTTAACGATGATGCAAAAAGGATACTTTTACTTTTTTACATTAGAATTGCTTTTATTACATTTAACAGCAAGGAAACTTGAAAAGACTAAGAATGGAAAGATAAACATCACCATATTCTCAGCTTCGGCACTTTGCCTGACACACCACTGAAACATCCCCGTAAGTGTGATGGTTAGAGACAGGACCAGGCCAACGTCCTCAGGATTTAAAGCTAAATGAGAAAGAAGAGGAACAGTTAGTCTCTTTCTCAAACTCATTACCCAGTTTCTTCTGTCATTTTATGAAGAAGACTCCTTTATTTTTATAATTTTTAATGGAGTATAGTTGATTTACAAAGTTGTGTTAATTTCAGGTATACAGTACAGTGATAGCTATCAGATCAGATCAGTCGCTCAGTCGTGTCCGACTCTTTGCGACCCCAAGAATCCCAGCACGCCAGGCCTCCCTGTCCCTCACCAACTCCAGGAGTTCACTGAGACTCATGACCATCGAGTCAGTGATGCCATCCAGCCATCTCATCCTTTGTTGTCCCCTTCTCCTCCTGCCCCCAATCCCTCCCAGCATCAGAGTCTTTTCCAATGAGTCAATTCTTCTCATGAGGTGGCCAAAGTACTAGAGTTTCAGCTTAAGCATCATTCCTTCCAAAGAAATTCCAGGGCTGATCTCCTTCAGAATGGACTGGTTGGATCTCCTTGCAGTCCAAGGGACTCTCAAAAGTGTTCTCCAACACCACAGTTCAAAAGCATCAATTCTTCGGTGCTCAGCCTTCTTCACAGTCCAACTCTCACATCCATACATGACCACTGGAAAAACCATAGCCTTGACTAGACCAACCTTTGTTGGCAAAGTAATGTCTCTGCTTTTCAATATGCTATCTAGGTTGGTCATAACTTTCCTTCCAAGGAGTAAGCGTCTTTTAATTTCATGGCTGCAGTCACCATCCGCAGTGATTTTGGAGCCCAAAAAAAATAAAGTCTGACACTGTTTCCACTGTTTCCCCATCTATTTCCCATGAAGTGGTGGGACTGGATTCCATGATCTTAGTTTTCTGAATGTTGAGCTTTAAGCCAACTTTTTCACTCTCCACTTTCACTTTCATCAAGAGGCTTTTTAGTTCCTCTTCACTTTCTGCCATAAGGGTGGTGTCATCTGCATATATGACGTTATTGATATTTCTCCCGGCAATCTTGATTCCAGCTTGTGTTTCTTCCAGCCCAGCGTTTCTCATGATGTACTCTGCATATAAGTTAAATAAACAGGGTGACAATATACAGCCTTGACGAACTCCTTTTCCTATTTGGAAACAGTCTGTTGTTCCATGTCCAGTTCTAACTGTTGCTTCCTGACATGAATACAAATTTCTCAAGAGGCAGATCAGGTGGTCTGATATTCCCATCTCTTTCAAAATTTTCCACAGTTTATTGTGATCCACACAGTCAAAGCCTTTGGCATAGTCAATAAAGCAGAAATAGATGTTTTTCTGGAACTCTCTTGCTTTTTCTATGATCCAGCAGATGTTGGCAATCTGATCTCTGGTTCCTCTGCCTTTTCTAAAACCAGTTTGACACAGGAAGTTCAAGGTTCATGTATTGCTGTAGCCTGGCTTGGAGAATTTTGAGCATTACTTTACTAGTGTGTGAGATGAGTGCAATTGTGCGGTAGTTTGAGCACTCTTTGGCATTGCCTTTCTTTGGGATTGGAATGAAATCTGATCTTTTCCAGTCCTGTGGCCATTGCTGAGTTTTCCAAATTTGCTGGCATATTGAGTGCAGCACTTTCACAGCATCATCTTTCAGGATTTGAAATAGATCAACTGGAATCCCATCACCTCCACTAGCTTTCTTTATAGTGATGCTTCCTAAGGCCCACTTGACTTCACATTCCAGGATGTCTGGCTCTAGGTCAGTGATCACCCCATCATGATTATCTGGGTTTTGAAGATCTTCCTTGTACAGTTCTTCTGTGTATTCTTGCCATCTTTTCTTAATATCTTCTGCTTCTGTTAGGTCCATACCATTTCTGCCCTTCTTTGCATGGAATGTCCATCTTTGCATGGAATATTCCCTTGGTATCTCTAATTTTCTTGAAGAGATCTCTAGTCTTTCCCATTCTGTTGTTTTCTTTTATTTCTTTGCATTGATAGCTATGGAAGGCTTTCTTATCTCTTCTTACTATTCTTTGGAACTCTGCATTCAGATGCTTATATCTTTCCTTTTCTCCTTTGCTTTTCACTTCTCTTCTTTTTACAGCTATTTGTAAGGCCTCCCCAGACAACCATTTTGCTTTTTTTCCATTTCTTTTCCATGGGGATGGTCTTGATCCCTACCTCCTATGCAATGTTATGAACCTCAGTCCATAGTTCATCAGGCACTCTATCTCTCAGATCTAGTTCCTTAAATCTATTTCTCACTTCCACTGTATAATCATAAGGGATTTGATTTAGGTCATACCTGAATGGTCTAGTGGTTTTCCCTACTTTCTTCAGTTTCAGTCTGAATTTGGCAATAAGGAGTTCATGGTCTGAGCCACAGTCAGCTCCTGGTCTTGTTTTTGCTGACTGTATAGAGCTTCTCCATCTTTTGCAAAGAATATAATCAATCTGATTTCGGTGTTGACCATCTGGTGATGTCCATGTATAGAGTCTTCTCTTGTGTTGTTGGAAGAGGGTGTTTGTTATGACCAGTGCATTTTATTGGCAAAACTCTATTAGTCTTTGCCCCACTTCATTCCATATTCCAAGGCCAAATTTGCCTGTTACTCCAGGTGTTTCTTGACTTCCTACTTTTGCATTCCAGTCCCCTATAATGAAAAGGACATCTTTTTGGGGTGTTAGTTCTAAAAGGTCTTGTAGGCCTTCATAGAACCGTTCGATTTCAGCTTCTTCAGCATTACTGGTTGGAGTATAGACTTGGATTACTGTGATATTGAATGCTTTGCCTTGGAAACGAACAGAGATCATTCTGTCATTTTTGAGATTGCATCCAAGCACTGCATTTTGAACACTTTTGCTGACCATGATGTCTACTCCGTTTTCTGAGGGATTCCTGCCTGCAGTATTAGATATAATGGTCATTTGAGTTAAATTCACCCATTTCAGTCCATTTTAGTTCGCTGATCCTTAGAATGTCGACATTCACTCTTGTCATCTCTTGTTTGACCACTTCCAATTTGCCTTGATTCATGGACCTGACATTCCTGGTTCCTATGAAATATTAGAACTAGGGGTTACTCTCCAATATATCCAAACAGCCCATGCTGTTCAATATCAAAACAAATAACCCAATCAAAAATTGGGCAGAAGATCAAAAATGACATTCTCCAAAGAATGCACACAAATTGCCAAAAAAGCACATGAAAAGATGCTCAACATTTCTAATTATTAGAGAAATGCAAATCAAATCTACAATGAGGTATCGCCTCACACCAGTCAAAATGACCATCATCAAAAAGCCTACAAACCATAAAGACTGGAGAGGATGTGGAGAAAAGGAACCCTCCTACACTGTTAGTGGGAACATTAACTGGTATAACCACTATGGAGGACAATAGGGAGGTTCCCTTAAAAAATAGAAAATAGAGCTACCATATGACCTAGAAATCCCATTTCTGGGCATATATACAGAGAAAAACCATAATTCCTACCAATGTTCATTGCAGCACTATTTAAAATAGCCAGAACATGAAAGTGAAAGTCACTCAGTCAAGTCCAACTCTTTGCGACCCCATGGACTATACGGTCCATGGAATTCTCTAAGCCAGAATACTAGAGTGGGTAGCCTTTCCCTTCTCCAGGGGATCTTCCCAACCCAGGGATCGAACTCAGGTCTCCTGCAGAGAAGCAACCTAAATGTCCACCAACAGAGGAATGGATAAAGACGAGGTAATACATATATACAACGGACTATTACTCAGACATAAAAAGGAAGAAATAATGCCATTTGCAGCAACATGGATGGACCATATTGAGTGAAATAAGTCAGATTCAGAGAAAGACAAATAGCATATGATACTGCCTATATGTAGAATCCAACAAAAGGCTACAAATAAACTTATCTACAAAACAGGAATAGAGTTACAGATGCAGAAAATACTAGGGGTAAGGGATGGGAAGGATAATTTGGAAGATTGATACATACACACTACTATATATATAAAATTGATAACTAATAAGGACCTACTATAAAGTACAGCTGCTGCTGCTAAGTCGCTTCAGTCGTGTCCAACTCTGTGTGACCCCATAGACGGCAGCCCACCAGGCTCCCCCGTCCCTGGGATTCTCCAGGCAAGAACACTGGAGTGGGTTGCCATTTCCTTCTCCAATGCATGAAAGTGAAAAGTGAAAGTGAAGTCGCTCAGTCATATCCGACTTTTAGCGACCCCATGGACTGCAGCCTACCAGGCTCCTCCATCCATGGGATTTTCCAGGCAAGAGTACTCAAGTTGAGTGCCATTGCCTTCTCCATAAAGGACAGGGAACTCTGTAATGACTTATACAGGAAAAGAATCTAAAAAAGATATATGTATAGCAGATTCACTTTTCTGTACACATGAAGTGCTCTACACTAAGACAACAGTGCAAATCAACTATACCCCTAAAAATTTTTAAAAGCAAAAATCAAAGAATGGACCAAGTAAGTCAAAGCAGGCACCGCAGGTCAGCTGGAGCAGACACGTTCATATTTGTTCTTTGTTCCTGAAGATTCCTAAAGCCAAAAAGAAAAATTCTTTCCAATAGGGAAATTTATTTGAAGTATTAATTAAAATGCCAATTACTAAAAAAATGCATGCAGCCCAATGTTCATGAGGTACAAAAAAAGAATCCAAAAAATGGGGATATATGTATAACAGATTTGGGCTTCCCAGGTGGCTGAGTGGTAATGAATCTGCCTGCTAATGCAGAAGACACAGGGTTGATCTCTGGGTCGTGCAGATACCTTGAAGAAGGAAATGGCAACCCACTCCAGCATTCTTGTACAGAAAATCCCGTGGACAGAGGAGCCTAGCAGGCTACAGTCCATGGGGTTTCAAAGAGCTGATATGGCTTAGAGACTGAGCACACAATAACAGATTCACTTGGCTGCACATCTGAAACTAATACAACATGGTAAATCAAATAAACGCCAATGATTTTTTTTAAGAAGGTCTCAACAAGGATCTACTGTAAATAAATAAATGGAAAAAAAGATAAAATTGCTCATCAAGATGCAAATGACTTCACATGGACCACACTGTGGAGTCATATGCTACCAACACTTTAATACAATTCATTAGAACCAAAGAATATATATTCAAGAAGATGGCTCAAAAAAAATTTAATTAATTAAAAAAATAAACTTGACCTCTCCATTGAAAAAATAAATAAATAAACAAGATGGCAAGAGTTTAAATTAATAACTGGAAATGAAGCTATAAACTGTAAGCATGCCATAAATATTCAGATTTTTACTTACCATCTGTCAGAATCAGGGCTCCAAAGGCAACAACCGTGACAAAGATGGCACAGATGACATCTAGATAAACTGCAAGCCATCGGGACGTCATCAAAAGCAGAAACCAAGCCTCTGGATTTATGAACCATAATAAGTATAATGAATAAATATAAAAATCATGTTAGCTTCTTCTAATGCAAGACAGCATTTTGCTTAGTTAAGCATTTACACAGGGTAGGACAGCAAAGTTACACATTCAAGGAAACTGAAGATTCCAGAAACCTAGGTTCTGACAAAGACAACATATAGCACATAAGAATCAGTCCAGTGGCTTTGTGAGAAGCATGCACTGAAAACTTCAACTTGCTGGTTATTAACAGAAGTATATATCACAAGGAAAAAGAGGGAAAAAAGTGTAATCTGCACATTTCCTGCAGTGCTGGACCTCAACGTGAAGATCATACTCGCACACGTTGACTGTTCCCAGCTCTCCCATAGCAGACAGAACAGCTCACACTGTTTTCAGCATCTTCTGCACATATTACATGGTCCTGTATGTGTCTACTTTTAGGAGCCAGTATCTAAAGGATCATCAGTTAACAAGATCAGCATGCAGCTTTTTAAATGCAGTTATTATCTTCAAAACAAATAAAGATTGGAGAGACAGGTCAAAATTTAACAGACTTCATGGAAATTCTGAGATTTCTTCCTAGAAAAAACTTCATTGATACAAAGTATTATCAAGTGGGTGGCAAATCAGGAAATTATTTTCCTCAGTCATGTCTGCCACCCTGCATACTCTGAAAGGAGAATCAATAAACTATAAAGCCTGTGGGTCAAGAACAGCCACCACCTGGTTCTGTAAAGTTTTATTGGAACACAGCCCTGGACATTTGCTGACATATTATCTTTGCCTGTCTTTGTACTACAACAGCAAAGGTGAGTAGCTGCAACAGAGACAGTGTAGTACAAAAAGCCTACAAAATTTTCTATCTGGATCTTTAAAAAAAAAAAAAAAGTCTGTTAATTCTTGCCCTAAAGAGAGAGAAAACCACAGGGCACAGTGATGGAAGGACAACACAAACAAGGCCGGGGAGAAAAGCAGGGGGTGATGGGGAAGAGGGGTGCACAGAGGGATGCCTAGAGGAAGGGGTGGGGGAGGCAGGTGTGCAGAGGGGGATGAGGGGCGGCACAGAGAGACGTGGGAGCAACCAGGCCACCAGAGAAGAAGGTCAGGCCTCAGAAGGCAGCAGATCTCATCCGCTGAAATCATCTCCAGAAACTGACAGACCTGAGTGCAAATCCTGGTGTGCGTCAAACAGTTTCTGAAACTTGTGTTCGGCTTTGTATGCCCGGATGGTCTCAAGTCCCCGGAGAGAAGATGCTAAGTGAGAAAACACCGGGCTCTGTGCTGGGGAAGCAGAGACAGACACACGACAGAGAAAGTCAGGGAGGCTGGACGCAAGGAAACCACTGCCTCCCGGGCTCTGTTCTCACATGTCCCACCAAAGGGCACACCCAGGGCTTCCTGGAGGGCTGCCTGGGGAAGGAAGCTGCCGCTTTTGGAAAGGATCCTCCATGTGACCCTCAAACTCCTATTCATGCCAACCTTCACCTTAACAACCTGGAAATTAAAGATTCTTTTTGAATCCTTCTTTGACTAAATTCAAATTGAAGCTAGATTTAGGTAAACTAACTCATTATTAACTAATTCTTCTCAAATATACCTCCCTCCAAATTCTTCTGGCATCTATCCAGGTGGAAATTGTTCACAATTTTTAAAAAAATATATTGAAGGACAGTTGATTTACAACAATGTGTTAGTTTCAGGTATATAGTACAGTGAGTCACTTATTTTCTTTCTGATTATATTCTATTACAGCTTTTTACAACATACTGAATAAAATCCCCTGTGCTTTACAGTCAATCCTTGTTACTTACCTATTTTAGATAGTAGTATTTATCTGTTAATCCCATATCCCTAATTAGTTCCTCCCTCCTAGTCCCCTTTGGTAACCATAAGTTTGTTTTCTATGTCTCTGAGTCTATTTGTGTTTTGTATATAGTCTTTTATTTTTTAGATTCCAAGTATAAGTGATGATGTATCATATTTGTTTTCCTCTGAATTACTTTACTAAGAATAATATTCTTTCCATCCATGTTGCTGCAATGGCAGTATTTCATTCTGTTTCATCACTGGGTAATTATTCACTAATTTATGAGTCAGTGGCATTCCAAAATTTAATTCATTACAGTCCTCACCACACTGAATTTTGATGAACTCTCTGTGCCATCTCCACCTCAGATAAGTGGCCTAAAGGCTGGGATAGAGTCAGTACATCCCCCACCCTGGACCAGAGCCAGACGTGGGACAGGGAGAGACGAGTAAGGGAGTGATCTGCCGTCACCCCGTCCTGGGCCTCTCCCTGCATCTGTGCCAGGAGCCTCTGTGAGGGTCATGGAGCACCCGGCACAGCACCGCCCTTGTGCCCTCAGGACCCGGCAGACGAGGAACCTTTGAATGGTCTTGACTTCTGCCCCAGGAACCTGATGGGTGTTTTTATAACTGCCATTCTGGATACCTGTCCTGGTGTTTGGAGGTCACTGTGGCATGTGACACTCACATCACCTTTTTAGAATCTGACAGTGGCCTTAGTGTCCATTCTCTTTTGAGTGGCTTCATGTGAGTTTTGGGTCTGGTGTCACATGACTGGTCATTCATTTCCTGCCATCTTCTCTAAGAGCACACTGACCATGAGCACCAGCGTCAAGCTCCTGCCCATCAGGGAACAGGTGGGCTGCAGGGCAGGGAGGACCCCTTATGGTTTTCATTCCCCACCGTGAACAAGGCTGTAACTTGCTGTTGTCAGGGGCAGATTATGAGACTGTGACCTCTGTCTGGGATGAATGATAACTTGTGTTGTATCAGAAGGAAATACTGATATCACCATGTTACCTGTGCATCACCTGAGAAAAGCTGTTAGTAAAACCTGGATGTTTAGAGGAAGTTAAGATCACTTATCTTTCAGGAGGCTATGGAGATTTTATAAAATGATAGGGAAAAAAGTCAAGGGGGAGAAGTCCAAATTATTTTCAGGGCCTGACTCCTTAGCCTAACATCTGAATGTCTTTCTGGATCACAGTGTAGTCAGCAGCAACATGCACATGGGCACTGTGGGGTAGGGGGGCACTGGGATACAAGGGGGCAAAGACACAGAACCTCCTCTTAAGCTTAGTGTCCTCGATTCTACCAGCAAGGAAGGAGCAGGCTTCCTCCTGTGAGACACTGGAACTCAGAGAGGGTGGGAAGCCCTGGCTGGGGGAGGACAGCTTGGGCTGGAGGCCAGTTGACCATCCACTGGACCCTGGGGCTCTCTCTACCTGGGGGTGTCTGACCAGGAGCCATAACTATTAGGGCCCCACCTGTGACACTGACTTAAAGGAAAAACCTTCTCTGAACCCCAACATGATCTAACACTTCCCCTTTGTACTTTGTTCAGGCAAAGAGCTGAAAGTGAGTCCGTGGTGCTTTTGATTATCCAGTCGTGTGCCTGTGTTCTCATTTCAGCATCCACATGGCTCTCTGTCTTCATTAAGTTGAATAACTTTTTATTTTAGCTTCCTATAACTTTGCCCTTATAAGAGCAATACAAACACAGACTGAGCTCAAGCTCCAAATAAGAGGCTGGGAGCCCTGTTCAGGCCTTTTCTGCACCCCGGCAGGTATCCCAGATAAGTGGGATACCACCCCCAGAACTCAGTCTGGACACCAGGTGCTCACAGGGATGACATAGGTGAATTCTGGGGCCATCATCCTATCAGGAGGATGCCAAGGCTCCAGCTCCAGAGAGCACATAAAACTCACTAGAACCAGGCTCCCATTTCCACAGCAAATGTTGTGATGTCAACACTATTTATCACAGACAAGGCTTCTGAGCAGGAAGCAGACGTGGCTGTTTCCCCAGGGAGAGTCCTGGAATGAAGTCTTCAGTGTGGCCTCCCTCACCTGCTTCCCTGTCAGGAGATCAAAGTGCAGCTGATTCTCCCTGAAGGGATGGAGGGCGGGGTCAACTTTAGAAACTAGGTGCCATCTCAGCCTTGAACACCAGGGAACCAAACATCCCAACACCTACCTCACCTCATGCCCAAGAGTTACAGTGGGCCAGACGGAATGCACACCTATGAAAAGCCATCCTGTTTCTTTTAAACCCCACTTAGGGCTGAGGGATGGAGAAGGCAATGATACCCCACTCCAGTACTCTTGCCTGGAAAATCCCATGGATGGAGGAGCCTGGTGGGCTGCAGTCCATGGGGTCGCTAAGAGTCAGACACGACTGAGCGACTTCACTTTCACTTTTCACTTTCATGCACTGGAGAAGGAAATGGCAACCCACTCCAGTGTTCTTGCCTGGAGAATCCCAGGAATGGGGGAGCCTGGTGGGCTGCTGTCTATGGGGTCGCACAGAGTCGGACACGACTGAAGCGACTTAGCAGCAGCAGCAGCAGCATACTTGCTGCTTGTGCTTGTGCATACTTGTGACTACAGGCATTTTTCTCCAGACTTCGTTATTTATGTTCAGAAAACTCCCAGATATAACTCAGCTAATATCCAACAGCCTTTGCCATTACTGTACATCTTATTAAGCACCAGAGATTGAACAAAGTTCCTGGGAATCTGGTATGAAAACCCCTTAAAACAGCAGACTTGAGGATCCATGGTCTCAATACACCTGACAAATATGCTAACTCACCGTTAGCAATGCCTGTGGCAGGTATTGCCAGTTGATCACAGCAGACTTTCAGACAGAATTTGCATATGACTTCATCATTCAGATACTGCTAAATGCAAAAAGTGGCCAAGACCACCAAAAAGAATGAAAAGCAACATGGATTGACCTAGAGAGTGGCATATGAATGAAGTCAGACAAAGAAGGAGAAATATCATATGAAATCCCTTATATGTGGAATCTAATAAGAAATGATACAAGTGAACTTACAAAACAGAAACAGTCTCACACACTTAGAGAATGAACATACGGTCGCTGGATGAAGGATGAGAAGAATAGATAGTTAGAGAGTTTCGGATGGACGTATACACAGTGCTCTATTTAAAATGGATAACCAGTGGTGCTGGGAAAACTGGTCAACCACTTGTAAAAGAATGAAACTAGAGCACACAAAAATAAACTCAAAAAGGATTAAAGATCTAAATGTAATACCAGAAACTATAAAACTCCTAGAGGAGAACATAGGCAAAACACTCTCTGACATACATCACAGCAGGATCCTCTATGACCCACCTCCCAGAATATTGGAAATAAAAGCAAAAATACAGTTATGTAAAGTTTAAAAATAAAATAAAATTAAAAAAAAAAGAAAAAAAAAACAAATGGGACCTAATTAAACTTAAAAGCTTCTGCACATCAAAGGAAACTATAAGCAAGGTGAAAAGACAGCCTTCAGAATGGGAGAAAATAATAGCAAATGAAGCTACTGACAAACAACTAATCTCTAAAATATACAAGCAACTCCTACAGCTCAACTCCAGAAAAATAAATGACCCAATCAAAAAATGGGCCAAAGAATTAAATAGACATTTCTTCAAAGAAGACATAGAGATGGCTAACAAACACATGAAAAGATGCTCAACATCACTCATTATCAGAGAAATGCAAATCAAAACCACTATGAGGTACCATTTCACACCAGTCAGAATGTCTGCGATCCAAAAGTCTACAAGCAATAAATGCTGGAGAAGGTGTGGAGAAAAGGGAACCCTCTTACACTGTTGGTGGGAATGCAAACTAGTACAGCCACTATGGAGAACAGTGTGGAGATTCCTTAAAAAACTGGAAATAGAACTGCCTTATGACCCAGCAATCCCACTGCTGGGCATACACACTGAGGAAACCAGAAGGGAAAGAGACACGTGTACCCCAATGTTCATCGCAGCACTGTTTATAATAGCCAGGACATGGAAGCAACCTAGATGTCCATCAGCAGATGAATGGATAAGAAAGCAGTGGTACATATACACAATGGAGTATTATTCAGCCATTAAAAAGGATACATTTGAATCAGTTCTAATGACGTAGATGAAACTGGAGCCTATTATACAGAGTGAAGTAAGCCAGAAAGAAAAACACCAATACAGTATATTAATGCATATATATGGAATTTAGAAAGACGGTAACAATAACCCTGTATACGAGATAGCAAAAGAGACACTGATGTATAGAACAGTCTTTTGGACTCTGTGGGAGAGGGAAAGGGTGGGATGATTTGGGAGAATGGCATTGAAATACGTATAATATCATATATGGAATGAGTCGCCAGTCCAGGTTCGATGCATGATACTGGATGCTTGGGGCTGGTGCACTGGGATGACCCATAGGGATGGTATGGGGAGAGAGGAGGGAGGAGGGTTCAGGATGGGGAACACATGTATACCTGTGGCGGATTCATTTCGATATTTGGCAAAACCAATACAATAGTGTAAAGTTTAAAAACAAAATAAAAGTGGTTAAGTTGGTATTAATTTGCAATAATTATTCATGATTGAGGTATCTGGTACAAATATCTTCCTTGCTTATCTTTTGGGTACAGTTCTTATAACTTTTTAAAAAAATATATAACAATTCTACTTTTATTTTTTGTTTTAATATTGATGGAATATCTACATTAATAATGAGATAAATTCAATTATTTCATCATCTGTGATTACCTGTAGAATAGAAGGATTAATCATAAAATGTGTCCCCCATTATTCTGTTTTTATTTTTTATTTTTTATTTTTTGGCTGTGCTGTGTGGGATCTTATTACCCAACCAGGGATTGAAGCTGTGACCCCTGCAGTAGAAGCACAGAGTCTTATCCACAGGACCACCAGGGAAGTCCCTGTCCCTCATTATTCTAAAATTGATTGGAGTAATAGATCAAATACCTACTGAACAGATTCTCCACCCTGTGTCCTCCTAGGGGAATATTTTTAACATTATTTATATTAGAAGTTTTGAGAAAGGAGGGATCACAAACAGTGTGGTATCACTCCAAATACTGGTGATGATAAAGAGCAAGCTGAAAATAACAGGATTTATCTTTTCAATACATTCAGATTGGCAGATGCAACTTACTTGGATATGTAAATGAATGCATTTTTTCAAATATGTCACTTCTGACATACATTTCCTTAATGTCTCCTTTTCCTTTCCTAATCTTTTACTATCTTTGTCATTTCTGGTAACTCCAGGAGAAGAATAACTCCTATTTTCCTTCTACATTAGTTCAACATGATGAAATATTTTATTTTTAAGGAAAGTATTTATAGAGTGGATACTCAGTGTTAGGCAGTATGTCATAAACAAGACAGGAATGGTTCCTGTCCTCATGGTGCTCACATTTGTCCTCTTTATGCTAAAAATGCAAAGCTGCAGTTGACCTGCTCCCAGCTCCATTTGCCTTAAGGACCACATCAACTCAACCGTGGCCATCACATTCAATTATATAATGTCAACTTAATGAGAAGTTCCAAAAGATAGACTCTCTGGAATTTCAGGGGTCTGGTTAATTACAGCATAAACGGAAGCCAGCCTGCATTGCCATCCCAACCTGAGAGCCCTGGTACTCACTTGTAGATTCCAGGCGTTTCACATCCAGTGAGGTCCTTAAGAAATACCACCGGAGAACAAAGAAAATGATTCCAAGGGGAATCACAAGTATAGCAATCCAAGGAATCGAAGCCACCATCACACCTACCACGCCAATCACAAGTAGAAACATCTGAAATAGTGAAAATAGATACAGAGGGCTCCTTATGAAGGACACTTTTCAAAGACAAACTTTAATGAGCTCTTTTGTTAGGATGCTGCAATTCATGGGGTCGCAAAGAGTTGGACACGACTGAGCAACTGAACTGAACTGAACTGAACTGAAACTCCTTTCCTTGAAAGACTTGTTAAAACAGGAAGGAATGCTTTCCCATGCTAAGAAATAAAACTATAGGTGGTCCTCATGATGTTTATTGTATGAGCCAAACACTATAATAAGGACTTTCTCAGTATTGTTGTTCAGTCACTAAGTTGAGCCTGAATCTTTGTGACCCCATGGACTGCAGCTCACCAGGCTTCCCTGTCCTTCACCACCTCTCAGAGTTTGCTCAAACTCATGTCCATTGAGTCAGTGATGACATTCAACCATCTCATCCTCTGTCATCCCCTTCTCTTCCTGCCCTCAATCTTTCCCAGCATCAGGGTCTTTTCCAATAAGTTGGCTTTTCACATCAGGTGGCCAAAGTATTAGAGCTTCAGTTTCAGCATCAGCCCTTCCAATGAATATTCAGGGTTGATTTCCTTTAGGATTGACTGATTTGATCTCCTTGCTGTCCAAGGGATTCTCAAGAGTCTTCTCCAAACCACAGTTCAAAAGCTTCAGTTCTTTGGCACTCAGCTTTCTTTATGGTCCAACAGTCATATCCATAAATGACTACTGGAAAAACTATAGCTTTGACTAGATGGACCTCTGTCAGCAAAGTTATGTCTCTGCTTTTTAATTCACTGTCTACGTTTGTCATTGCTTTTCTTCCAAGGAGCAAGCATTTTTTAATTTTATGGCTGCAGTCACCATCTGCAGTGATTTTGGAGCCCAAGAAAATAAAGTCTGTCACTTTTTCCATTGTTTTCCCATCTATTTGCCATGAAGTGATGGGACTAGATGCTATGATCTTTATTTTTTGACAGAGCTCCCACAATTAGGATTCCAAAGGCATCAAGGGGTGAGTTTCTGGATGTCTTCCTCCTCTGGGAGACTGAAGGGGACCCATGAGGGCAGGGCTTCGTGTCTGACTCACACCTGTACCTCAGAACCTCAAATTTATTCAGTTTGTTGAAGAGAATAAGGGAGAAAAGGAAATACCCTCCCCCCCCTCCACCTCACACACACGACTCACAAACTTAAAATCCAAACAACCAGCAACATATCCTCACACCGTACATTCCAGATGGATCTTTCTCTTGCTTCAAACTCCTTTCAAGAGTAGCCTGTCTTCACCTCAACTCCCTCTGCAACTCATGGATTTGCCGCCCTTTGCAGTCCGGCCTCCTCCCATCTGAAGCCTGTTACTCAGGTCACCAGAAGCCTTCTGATCTGAAATCAACCGACAATTTTCCACAGACTCACCTTCCATTAAACAGACTCGTCCTTCCTTGGCTCCCCAGCCTACTTCCTCCTTTCTCCCTTGCTATTCATTGTGTGTCTCCTCTCCTCCCTTTCTTTCTGCTTTCTCTCTGAGTATCGAGTCTTCTCATTCATTTTCACTAGGCAATCATGTCATCTTCACAGATTCAGCTACTACCTGCTCAGTGAAAACTACACAGGCTCCATGCTCATCCCAGGTCTCTCCCTCTGACACCAGACTTTTACTTCCAATGGCCTGCAGGATGCCTCCACCTTCAACTTCAAGATAATTGAACTACAGGGCAGAGCTGGGATTGGAAATTAGTGAGGCTAGAAATTTCTCTCTGTATTACTTAGACTGTATCCTACTGAAATCAGGTAGCATCTATCTCTGACCCTCTATATGTCATGCAAAACTATGTGATGATTCTGATTATGACCACTAACTAACCATGTACTAAGCACACAGAGGAAACCCAATCTTGGCCTAGCTTGTCATTAACAAAGACTTTCACAAAATCTTTTCAATGTAATTCACAATCACTGTTAAAATATAGCACTGTTTTTAGGGAAGAATTGTTTCTGGGGATAAATTATGTAGTTAAAATCATTAGAACACATTTATGAAATAAGTTTTTGGAAGAGGAATACAAAACAAAACAAAACAGACATCTCTGCAGTAAAAGCACTCTGCCTCCAAATCTCAGCTTAATTCACATTGGTAACAGTGGAAGCTGTGCCCAAAGGCCACACTGTTTGCAGTCAGATATTGACTCCTGCAATTCTGTGTTCAGCTCTTGATAATGCATTTCATTTCTAAAATTAACACTTGGAAAGAAAAAGAAAATGCCCCATGTATTTAATCATTAAAAAGTTCAGTTCAGTTCAGTTCAGTCACTCAGTTATGTCCAACTCTTTGCGACCCCATGAATTGCAGCATGCCAGGACTCCCTGTCCATCACCAATTCCTGCAGTTCACTCAAACTCATGTCCATCGAGTCAGTGATGCCATCCAGCCATCTCATCCTCTGTTGTCCCCTTCTCCTCCTGCCCCCAATCCCTCCCAGCATCACAGTCTTTTCCAATGAGTCAGCTCTTCACATGAGGTGGCCAAAGTACTGGAGTTTCAGCTTTCGCATCATTCCTTCCAAAGAACACCCAGGACTGATCTTTAGAATGGACTGGTTGGATCTCCTTGCAATCCAAGGGACTCTCAAAAGTCTTCTCCAACACCACAGTTCAAAAGCATTGATTCTTCAGTGCTCAGGTTTCTTCACAGTCCAACTCTCACATCCATACATGACTACTAGAAAAATCATAGCCTTGACTAGGCAGACCTTTGTTGGCAAAATAATGTCTCTGCTTTTTAATATGCTATCAAGGTTGGTCATAACTTTTCTTCCAAGGAGTAAGCGTCTTTTAATTTCATGCCTGCAATCACCATCTGCAGTGATTTGGGAGCCCCCCAAAATAAAGTCTGACACTGTTTTCACTGTTTCCCCATCTGTTTCCCATGAAGTGGTGGGACCAGATGCCACGATCTTCATTTTCTGAATGTTGAGCTTTAAGCCAACCTTTTCACTCTCCTATTTCACTTTCATCAAGAGGCTTTTTAGTTCCTCTTCACTTTCTGCCATAAGGGTGGTGTCATTTGCATATCTGAGGTTATTGATAGTTCTGTCTACTAAAAAGTAGACAGAATTAAAAAACAGAAAAAAATAGTCCACGTGAGCAACAATACCAAATGAAGAAATGAGAGCTGAGATGACCCAACATCATCTTTAGAACCTCAAGTTCATAGACAAAACAGAGGCTGGATAGAAGGTATTCCTGTAGGTCTCTCTCTCTCTCTCTCTCTCTCTTTTTTAAGACCCCCCTCAAGACAGAGCAATCAACTTGTGAAAAGAAAAACTGCCTACAAAAACAAAAGACATTTTCTGAGATGACCTTGATCCCAGAATTGAATTACTGGCTTAAAGGCTTTGTACCTTCAATAACTGCTCTCTACTGTACTTGGACTTCTCATGTGGCTCAGTGGTAAAGAATCCACCTGCCAATACAGGAGATACAGGTTTGATCCCTGGGTCAGTAAGATCTCCTGGGCAAGGAAATGGCAACCTGCTTGAGTATTCTTGCCTGAGAAATACCATGGATGGAGAAATCTGGAAGGCCACAGTCCATGGGGGTCACAAAATAGTTGGACACAATTTAGTAACTAAACAACAACAACATTGTCCTTGTTAAAGTATAAATTTCACCTTATTTTTATCACTCTTTTCTTTGTAACTAACCACACCTACTGCTGCTGCTGCTACTGCTAAATCACTTCAGTCGTGTCTGACTCTGTGCGACACATAGACGGCAGCCCACCAGGCTCCCCTGTCCCTGGGATTCTCCAGGAAAGCACATCTAGCATTATCCAAATAAAATAGTAAGCAAATATTTGTCCTCTGTGGTAATACAATGCATCTGGCTAGTGCTCAGTCATGTCCAACTCTTTGTGACCCCATGGACTGTAGCCCACCAGCTTCCTCTGTCCATGAAATTCTCCAGGCATGAATACTGGAGTGGGTTGCTATTTCCTCCTCCAGGGGATCTTCCTGTTCCAGGGATCGAACTCATGCCTCTTGCATCTCCTGCACTGGCAGGCAAATTTTTTTCCACTGAGCCACCTGGGAAGCCCAATATGAAGCATAATTTAGTTCATCTAGGTTATCTTTCCACAAGAGGTGATTATTTCTATGTTATGAAATGCACTCACAGTAAAGGGAATCCACATCAGACACCTGGAAGGCAGAGGGAGAACCACTTGCCCAGCATGTTGCTGCTTCAGACCAACTTTGATGTGACTGTGTAGCCACTCCTGCCCCAGATGTCACTCATGTTAACTCAGCCTCCCAATCACAGCCACACCTTTCTCTCACAACCATGACCTTTACTGAAGATAACAGGACATATCACCAGGCTGAAAAGCCCATCATCAGCCCCTCTGAAATGACCTTGAGAAACAGGCACTCTACTGTTCCCTGTGAGAACTCGACAGGATTGATACGTTACCTGGATGAAATCTTGAAATGTCTGGGGCAGCAAGTCATCCATATGCCCAATGTCTTTGGAGAAACGATTTAAAATTCTTCCTGCAAGAACAGGATATGAGAGGTTACTCATTTCCTAAGATAGGAAACAATTCACAAACAAATCAAAACAATAATTTAAAAGCATATGTATTTAGGGACTTCCCTGGTGGTACAGTGTCCTCAGTGCAGAGGATATAGGTTCAATCCCTGGTCCAGGAAGATCCCACATGCCACAGAGCAACTAAGCCTGTGCGGCAGAACTGCTGAATCCCTCTGCCTAGAGCCTGAGCTCCACAGCAAGAGAAGCCACTGCAATGAGAAGCGGGAGCACCACAATGAAGAGCAGCCCTTCTTGCTTTAAGTAGAGAAAGCCTGTGTGCAGCACCAAAGACCCAATCCAACTATAAATAAATAAATACATCTTAAAAAAAAGACATGTATTAAATATTTAATGTATTGGATTTCCCTAGTGGCTCAGGTGTGAAGAATCCACCTGCCAATGCAGGAGACAAAAGAGATGCAAGCTCAATTCCTGGGTCGTCAAGATCCTCTGGAGAAGGAAATGGCAATCGACTCCAGTATTCTTGCCTGGGAAATTCTATGAACAGAGGAGCCTGGTGGACTACACTCCATGGGACCACAAAGAGTCGGACATGATTTAATGATTAAACAGCAAATTTAATATATTACAAATTCAAATGAAATAAGCTGATGTGTGTAAAAAGAAAGAAAAAATAGGTTGATACCAAAGAGAAACCAAACTACCACCAAATGGCAGTGGGTGGGGAGTTGAAAATTAGTCCTGAATTTTAAAAGAACAGGGGAGTCTTGTGGCAGTATCAAGAAGGGTTGGTGAATTTCAGAATGTTCCCTCCCTTTAGATCCATCCCATCTAAGACTCATTCCAAGTACTAAGTTTAAATAAATAGTTGCAAAATACCTAAGTTAATCCTAATGTTACACTAATTTTGCTTTTGTTATCAAGATTAATTTTCCCAAATGATACTCTTTAAATAAACATAATTATAACCTCTCTGCAATTTTTTTTTTCCCTCCAGGTCATTCACAGCACCTCACATTTGGGGAAACTGTGAGTTCTGACATTCCCAAGTTGTGAGTTTACTACTGGGGTAATAAGTCTTTATTTTCAGAGGTATACCAGGTGTGACAAGCACAGATTTATGAATAAGCATCTAAGAAGATCAGAGGGATATAGAAAGGAAAACAAAAAATATTACTAAATGAGTAAGGATCACTTATCATTGCTTTTATTTCCCTTCTCAGAATCCACAACAATAGTATATCCTAAAGGGTGCAGGATTAGAATATGAGAACTAATTTCTATTAAATATCTACTGTGAACTTAAAACACCACCTGCCACATCAGTAAACAAAGGATTCTGCAGCCATGAGGACTTTGAAGCCACCCCTACAAGGGTGATGCACCCTGAGGAGACGCAGGATGAGAAAGAAGAGAGTACTGGCTCCAGATAGAGCAGGTGCATATTAAAGGAAGTGTAATAGAGAGAAGCCAATTTTGACTCAACGTTGGATCTGTTTCTTTGACCATTGCTATTCACTGCTTTTGTCAGGGAACCCTGCCCCTCTACCTCAGGTTAAACTAAAATGGCTTTTTTTTTTTTTTTTTTCAGCTCACAGGGAGACAATCTGACCCTCACCACCTTTGGATAGCTGTAGAAAATAAAAAAAATAACAA
Organism: Bubalus kerabau; assembly: GCF_029407905.1. NCBI lineage: Eukaryota > Metazoa > Chordata > Mammalia > Artiodactyla > Bovidae > Bubalus > Bubalus kerabau. Next base: position 75,485,453 of record NC_073635.1, read on the forward strand.
ATCCCCTCAAATTTTGCAAGGTCAATGGCTTTACTTCCTGGCCTCTTCTCCTTTATGTTCTATAAAAGAACCTGGCATCCAGACCCCTGTAAAATGATTATTTTGAGACATTAGTCTGCCACCTTCTCAGTCTACCAGGTTTCCAAATAAAGTTGCTATTTCTTGCTTTAACACGACATCTGTAAGACTTATTGGCATTGTGAAGGCAAGCAATATGAGCTTGAATTCAGTAAGAAGTAATACCACTATATGTGGTTTTCTCTTCATGTGATCACATACCAAAAACAAATTCCACCATAAATTATCTATTACAAATTCTACTTTTGAAAATAAACACAGGGGAGAGTTCAACTTAGTGTACCACTAAAAGAGTAAATAACTGATGCCCCCAAACCTTTGGGCGTACCTTTGCAGTACTTAATTGGGCTTCTATTTCTTGAAGGAATGAAGCTCGGATAATAGACACAGGATAGGGAGACAAGATATACACTGGTATGCTTGCTGCTCTAGGATTAGTGATCTTGAAGATTTAAATTTGGATCCAAATCCTTGAATAATAAATACATCAGCATCTGGAGAAGCCTACAGTTCATCATCAGCCTGTTGAACTGTGGTCATGAGCACTCAGAGGCTGTGATAACAGAAATTCAGTCCCATTTAATGCTCCCAAATTTATGACTGTAGCTTTCACATTAACAGGCTAAGTAGAGCAAATTCACAGCCATAATAGCACAGACTTCTCCAATCACTTCCTCGCTATGGCTTCATAACATGATGAGATCTGAGTGAGCCTCTGCATCTTACCATCCTGTGCTCCACACAGTGCCTGGACTAAACAACATGTGTTGAATAAATCTCCACAATATGCTGCCCTAAATAGTCTTATTCAATCCTCACAACAGCCTTGTCAAACAGGAAGGACAGCAGTTATTCCCATTTCACAGGATAGGAAGTTTCCAGACATCATGTCATTATCTTCACTAAGGTTCATTAGGTACTGCCTGTGTGCTAAATGCTGTGAACATATTAACCTGTTTAATGCCCACAAAATCAAGGTATTGGTAAGTGTGTGAATAGTATCCTCATTTTATAGGTAAGAAAATTGAGACACAGAGAAATTAAATAATTTGCACATAAATATTAACATAAATGTCACTGGCTATTACTATTGGTAACTAGCACCAGAACTAAACCCAGAAGTTGGCTCCAGAGTCCATACTTACAACCATGACAACATCCTGCCTGGAGATTTGCCTCCAGTAGTATCTACCTACTTTGACCTTGATCACACAGCTAGTTGATGACCAGGCAACTCCTGTCCTCTCTCCAGTCACATCCCTGCCTTGACAGGTCCTGTCAATCATCTGGAAAAATAAAGCCAGTGTGGGCCTCAGCACAAGTCTAACCAACTGAGAGTGGGCATGTACAGCGATGAACTAACTCTTCATAGAAACCCAGGTCACGAGACTACCTTCCAAAGCAAGACAGGTCAAAGGCCTCAGAGTGGAGAAAGAAACCACTGGGAAACCTTCAGGGACACTCTTACTTAGTATTGAAGATCCTCCTGCTATGTACCACAAGGTCTCTTAAACGTAACCAAAAGTCCATTATAAAACTAGAGGGTTGATTTTATTGAAGAAGATGTATACCACTCACTGATCTTGTATTTTAATTAATCTTCCATTACAATTCAGGTAAACCTCAAAATATGAGCACATGCCAGAGCTCTGTGGTCCCAGATATGGATGGACAATGAAAGAAACAAACACCCAGACTGTCTCCTCTAGAGATGTTCCTGGAAGAAGGTCTTTCCTAGTTAACTTGACACTATGTACCATGGCCAGCGTTTCAACACCTAGACAAAAACATTTCAACACATTTGCATTGTATATTGGGTATATATAACAAATGGACTCTTAAATCATCCTGCAAAGTAAACATTCATTTATCTTTACAGACATGAATAAATTGGAATAAAAGCTTATATACTCCTATAATCATATTTTTTCCTACCAATAAAAATTATAAATGAAGTTTTTGGTAGAAAATGAAAAAACACAGACAGTGATTTTCTTCCAAGCATATCTTCCATTTTCAAATATGAAAATGTAATCAGGCACTAAATCTGTTTATAAGACATATTCATTGAGAAACTTCATGTCTGACTTACCTATTGGATTTCTATTGAAGAACAACACCGGAGCTCTCAAAATGCTCTCCAACATTTTGTTGTGCAAAGTTTGTGAAGAATTAGCAAGGACATAGAATATCAACAGAGACCTTGTGATGCCAAAAAGGATGGTAGATACAGTTAACCCTGAAATAAAGAAACATCAATCAGCACAAGATCTCTGTCTTATCCTCAACAATGCTGAGGCATGATAGGCAGTTTATAAAGATACTGTACATTTTATTCTATAGATAAAATTTACATAGAAATTTATATGCATATATGCTAGTAAAGTAATGCTCAAAATTCCCCAAGCCAGGCTTCAGCAATACGTGAATCGTGAACTTCTAGGTGTTCAAGCTGGTTTTAGAAAAGGCAGAGGAGCCAGAGATCAAATTGCCAACATCTGCTGGATCATTGAAAAAGCAAGAGAGTTCCAGAAAAACATCTATTTCTGCTTTATTGACTATTCCAGAGCCTTTGACTGTATGGATCACAATAAACTGTGGAAAATTCTGAAAGAGATGGGAATACCAGACCACCTGACCTGCCTCTTGAGAAACCTATATGCAGGTCAGGAAGCAACAGTTAGAACTGGACATGGAACAACAGACTGGTTCCAGATAGCAAAAGGAGTACGGCAAGGCTGTATATTGTCACCGTACTTATTTAATTTCTATGCGAAGTACATAACGAGAAACACTGGGCTGGAAGAAGCACAAGTTGGAATCAAGATTGCTGGGAGAAATATCAATAACCTCAGATATGCAGATGACACCGCCCTTATGGCAGAAAGTGAAGAGGAACTAAAAAGCCTCTTGATGAAAGTGAAAGTGGAGAGGGAAAAAGTTGGCCTAAAGCTCAACATTCAGAAAACGAAGATCATGGCATCTGGTCCCATCACTTCATGGGAAATAGATGAGGAAACAGTGGAAACAGTGTCAGACTTTATTTTGGGGGGCTCCAAAATCACTGCAGATGGTGATTGCAGCCATGAAATTAAAAGACGCTTACTCCTTGGAAGAAAAGTTATTACCAACCTAGATAGTATATTGAAAAGCTGAGATAGTACTTTTACAACAAAGATCTGTCTAGTCAAGGCTATGGTTTTTCCTGTGGTCACGTATGGATGTGAGAGTTGGACTGTGAAGAAAGCTGAGCGCCAAAGAATTGATGCTTTTGAACTGTGGTGTTGGAGAAGACTCTTGAGAATCCCTTGGACTGCAAGGAGATCCAACCAGTCCATTCTAAAGGAAATCAGCCCTGGGTGTTCTTTGGAAGGAATGATGCGAAAGCTGAAACTCCAATACTTGTACCACCTCATGAGAAGAGTTGACTCATTGGAAAAGACTCTGATGCTGGGAGGTATTGGGGGCAGGAGGAAAAGGGGATGACAGAGGATGAGATGGCTGGATGGCATCACTGACTCGATGGACGTGAGTTTGAGTGAACTCCAGGAGTTGATACTGGACAGGGAGGCCTGGCATGCTGCAATTCATGGGGTCACAAAGAGTCGGACACTACTGAACGACTGAACTGAACTGAACTGAAATGTTTTATAGAACCCCAAAGCATTTGTAAATAAGTACAAAAATTTAATTTATGTTTTACCAATGACATAAATGAATACTACTATGCATATAAAAATTAAAACAGCCCTCTAAACATCTCTTTGGACTTCTCTGGTGTCTGTCTGGCTCAGACAGTTAAGTGTCTGCCTACAATGCGGGAGACCTAGCTTCGATCCCTGGGTCAGGAAGATCCCCTGGAGAAGGAAATGGCAACCCACTCTAGTACTCTTGCCTGGAAAATCCCATGGACAGAGGTGCCTGGTAGGTTACAGTCCATGGGATTGTAAGGAGTCTGAAGTGACTGAGCTACTTCACTTTTACTAAACATCTCTTCAACTCACAATGTTAAACAGAGTTGGGGTGACTTCTGTAATAAATATTCCACCAAGCACTTTTTTCCATTCAGCTCACCAGTGTTATTTAAATTCTGAAAGCTGTTTAAATTCCTGAATTCCATCAACAGGCATTTTGCCTTAGCCCACCATCCTCTAACAATGTGTAAAAGAATCCTTTCATTCTTCTATAAGCTCTCATTGTCCACCAATTCTGAAGCTAAACTGCTGTTAGATTCAAGTTTCTTTTCAAGTAATCAGTAAAATAAATGCCAAATTTCAATGAGTGGATATTTATATAACTCATTCTTTGTTAAAATTTGTACAAGCATTTGTACAAGCAAACTTTGTACAATCATTTTCTGTGAGGATATTTATTTATTTTTTTTTATTAGGGTATGCTGCTGCTGCTGCTAAGTCCCTCCAGTCGTGTCCGACTCTGTGCGACCCCATATATGGAAGCCCACCAGGCTCCGCCATCCCTGGGATTCTCCAGGCAAGAACACTGGAGTGGGTTGCCATTTCCTTCTCCAATGAGTGAAAGTGGAAAGTGAAAGTGAAGTCACTCAGTCGTGTCTGACTCTCATTGATCCCATGAACTGCAGCCTACCAGGCTCCTCCATCCATGGAATTTTCCAGGCAAGAGTACTGGAGTGCGGTGCCATTGCCTTCTCCTTATTAGGGTATAGTTGCTTTAAACTGTTGTGTTAGTTTCTGCTGTACAATGAACTTAACCAGCTATATGTATACATATATCCCCTCCCTCTTAGACCTCCCATCCCCCCATCCCTCCCCTCTAGGTCATCACAGAGCACTGAGCTAAGCTCCCTGTGCTATACCACAGCTTCCCACTAGCTATCTGTTTTACACATGGTAGTGTATGTATGTCAGTCCTAATCTCCCAATTCATCTTCCCTACCTCCCCACCCCTCACCATGTCCACATGTGTGTTCTCTATATCTATGACTCCATTCCTGCACTGTAAATAGGTTCACCTGTATCATTTTTCTAGATTCCATATATATATATATGCATTAATATAAGCATTTTGTTTGCTTTTCTCTTTCTGACTTACTTTACTCTGTATGATAGACTCTAGGTCCATCCACGTCTCTACAAATGACCCAATTTCGTTTCTTTCTATGGATGAGTAGTATTCCAGTGTACATAGGTACCATAAATGAAATGAAAAACAATCCTGAGAACAGGAGAAAATAACTGCAGACTATGCAACTGACAGGGATTAGTCTCCACAATATACAAACAGTTCATGCAGCTCAATATCAGGAAAAAAAAATCAAAAAATAGGCAGAAGACCTAAATAGACATTTCTTCAAAGAAGACATACAGATGGCCTAGAGGCACATGAAAAGATGGTCAACATCACTGTTAGAGAAATGTAGATCAAAACTACAATAAGGTATTACCTCACACCAGTCAGAATGGCCATCACCAAAAAAATACACAAACAATAAATGGTAAAGAGTGTGGAAAAAAGGGAACCCTCCTGCACTGTTGGTAGGAATGTAAATTGATGCAGTCACTATAGGGAACAGTATGAAGGTTCCTTAGAAAACTAAAAATACAACTACTATATGACCCAGATATCTCACAACTGGGAAAACCATAATTCAAAAAGACACATGTACCCCAATATACATAGCAGCAATATTTACAAAAGCCATGGCATGGAAGCAACCTAAATGTCCAACAACAAGTGAATGGATAAAGATATTTAAAATTTTAGGTGAAGATACACTTTAAGAAGTACATAATGCTATATCAAATCTAAACACTCTTGTGAACAGAGAGAGTCATGTTAATATTAGTATGGCAAGCCAAATGTTAAATTAATCACACAGTTGGGAGGAGATAACACTGTGATCTCAAGGTAAGAAAGAGAAAGAATCTAATCCCAGACACTGGATTTCCCCTGCTTAGCTTCTCTAGTACTTAGTGAAGCCCAAGAGATGAGCAGTATCATAAAGCAGAGCTTTGCATACCTGGGAGGGAATAATGCTTTTATATGGGCCCATGCTACTAAAGGATTTCATCCAAGATGAATAAAAGCCAAGGTTTATTCAGACAGAATTGGTACAACCTGACCCACAGGGTGGGGATTCATTTCCCCTTACCCATCCATAAAAAATTTAGCTAAAGCAACCTACTTAAGACAATAGCCATGTATTTCCAGAGGCTGATTTTTTGAATATGCAATCCTCATTTAACTACCAAAATATAGTACAGAGCAAATTAAGAGTTTTCATTGAGCCTCTTTTCTTCTAGTAGATCTTTAAAATAATTATTCTAATTAAATCACAGAGTAAATATGACTAACACAATCTGTTAAGACATTGCTGAATTACTCCGGAAGCCCTAGTTTATCACACAGACCCATAAACACCTTAGACTCTGCTATAATGGAGCAGATGACACAACTTTACCTGAATAAACTCCTAAGAACCAGCTCAGCTCAAACATTACATCTTCAGCTTCTCTTACATATGTCCCAAAATACAGGCCGCTTTGTACTTTCGCCCTATTGAACAGGGAAGAAAAAATATTACACTATAGATTATATATAGACTATACACAAATATTAAAAATATCTCCATTAAGAGAAATGTATTTTATGCTCTAAAGTGTTTCCCAGCTCATAAGACATTGTGTATATCTCCCTTTTAAAAATTTGAATCACGACTTTCAGTTTTCAAAACTGTCTGTAAAGATAGACTTAGAAAATGAACTTATGGTTGATGAGGGAAGGACAGTTAACAGAGTTTGGGATGGTCATGCACACACTGCTATACTTAAAACAAGTAACCAAAAAGGACTTATTGTATAAGCACATGAAACTCTGCTCAATGCTATGTGGCAGCCTGTATGTAAGTGGGGTTTGGGGGAGAATGGATACATGCATATGTATGTCTGAGTTCCTTTCTTTACCTAAAATTATCACAACACTGTTAATCAGCTATACTTCAATGCAATATTAAAAGTTAAAAAAAGAAAAAAAAATTCTCTGAAAAAGCTGTTAAAGGGAGGGACATGGGACAGACCATGGTGGGTCGCACACCACCCGCAGGAACTTTCATTTTTCTTCAGGGAAACTATGTGAGGGTCAGACTCCTGACTCTGTGGGAAAGTGAGGCTTTGTGTAGATTTCATAGCACTTTTGGTCAGATCAGGAATCACTCACCAGTCTGCAAGCCACCAGTCCTGCAGGACATAGGCAACCTAGATCAGGAAACAACAGTCACTCACACACTAACATCACTGAGCCTCACACCCCGCTCACTAGAATTGGGGATCGAAAGGCTCCAGAACATGGAGACGGTCCTTCTGGCTCAAGTCTGTGCCAAGCCCCACACCCCAGATGACCACAGGTCAGAAGAGGGCCTCTTCAAATTTAATATTTTTAAAAGAAATCTGCTTTTCCCTAGAAGACTTTGCTCCCCAAATATAATGTTCAGTTCAGTTGCTCAGTCATGTCTGACTCTTTGCGACCCCATGAATTGCAGCATGCCAGGCCTCCCTGTCCATCACCAACTCCTGGATTTCACTCAAACTCACGTCCATCGAGTCAGTGATGCCATCCAGCCATCTCATCCTCTGTTGTCCCCTTCTCCTCCTGCCCCCAATCCCTCCCAGCATCACAGTCTTTTCCAATGAGTCAACTCTTCGCATGAGGTGGCTAAAGTACTGGAGTTTCAACTTTCGCATCATTCCTTCCAAAGAACACCCAGGACTGATCGATCGCCTTTAGAATAGACTGGTTGGATCTCCTTGCAGTCCAAGGGACTCTCAAAAGTGTTCTCCAACACCACAGTTCAAAAGCATCAATTAATCAGCCCTCAGCTTTCTTCACAGTCCAACTCTCACATCCATACGTGACCACAGGAAAAACCATAGCCTTGACTAGACAGACCTTTGTTGGCAAAGTAATGCCTCTGCTTTTCAATATGCTATCTAGGTTGGTCATAACTTTCCTTCCAAGGAGTAAGCATCTTTTAATTTCATGGCTGCAGTCACCATCTGAAGTGATTTTGGAGCCCAAGAAAGTAAAGTCTGACACTGTTTCCACTGTTTCCCCATCTATTTCCCATGAAGTGATGGGACCAGATGCCATGAATGACCAAATGCCATTCGTTTTCTGAATGTTGAGCTTTAGGCCAACTTTTTCACTCTCCTCTTTCACTTTCATCAAGAGGCTTTTTAGTTCCTCTTCACTTTCTGCCACAAGGGTGGTGTCATTTGCATATCTGAGGTTATTGATATTTCTCCCAGCAATCTTGATTCCAGCTTGTGCTTCTTCCAGCCCAGCGTTTCTCATGATGTACTCTGCACAGAAGTTAAATAAGCAGGGTGACAATATACAGCCTTGCCATACTCCTTTTCCTATTTGGAACCAGTCTGTTGTTCCATGTCCAGTTTTAACTGTTGCTTCCTGATCTGCATACAGTTTCAATGCAAATACAAGTGGACTGCAAAGGCAGTAATAACAGTAAAAATGTTTTGATTTTTCAAAGCAAAAAGCTTGAGAAGTACAGTACTGGTGTTCTATGCGTCACTTGGCTGGGCTGGTCTCCAGTGATTCAACCAAACACTTTTCCAGATGTGGCCATGAAGGTATTTTGTGGATGTGGTTCACATCCATCATGAGAACTTCAGTGGAGCAGAACACTCTCAACACTGTGGTCACCTCATCCAGTCAGTCAAAGGCCATAAGACCAAAACCTGAGGCTTCCTGGAGGAGGAAGAAATTCTGCCTCAAGACAGCAGAGTCAGCTCCTGCCTGAAGTTCCAGCCTGTAGGCCTGCCTTTCTGATTTTACATTCACCCAGCTAGATCTCACAACCTCATGAGCCAATTCATTGGGATAAGTCTCTTAATACACAAAAATAATTATAAAGTACAATATAAATAGTATGTAAATATCAACCTGAGTACACAAATCAAGATAAATGCCCTTACGTACCTGAGCTGCAATGTTTACTAGAATAAGGAAGATGATGACAGACCAGTGAGCACCAGCTGTGAAGTAATTTGCATAGGTCTTAAAATCCACTTTTCCTTCCAGTTGGCCCTCTAGAGGTAGTGTAACCTGTATGTTCTCAGTCTGGAAGGGAAAAATGGCAGTGAGACATGAAATTTTAAATAATGAACCCCAAATTTCAAAAGTTCAACACCCTCCACTGCAAAGCTGTGGGGAAACAGACACATCTCATCTACACCAAGAAGGGTGTAGGAATATCTGGCCAAATCACATATGTGTTTACCCTTTGACCCAGCCATCCTATGCCTAGGATTCTATTAGAAGTAAAAGAACATTTGCACGAGGTTATTCACAGTTGGGTAGCTTTGCTTAAAATAAATCATGACTGTCGGCACACACACAACAAAAATCAATTAATATATAAATGCAGAAGCTAAAATAACACACAAAATGATATGGAGCTAATGTATCCCTCTAGATGACTTGTGTCACTCAATGAAAGAAACAGAAAACATACTTGGGGCTCTAAATACTAGCCAAATACAGTAAACTGAATCACAAAGAGGGCTGGAATAATATGAGTTTGGATAGCATGTTGCAAGCATATGATCTGAATCTATGTGATTCCAAAATTTTAGAGAGTGATTCTTGAGTTTATAAAGTGAATAGCTAATCTGAATACTTATCAGAATCATCCAGGCTCCTGGGTTTGGATATTCAGGGTTTCGATATCAAAGATTATCTGTGTATTTTAAGGGAGATCTAGTGCATTTCCGCACTTCTGTCTGGAGGACTTAGAATGCAGTATAGAGTCATAGGAGTGTAGAATGTCCCAACTCTATCCTGGCCACGGAGATTCAAGGTTGATAAGATGTGGTTCTCGGTCTTGAAGGGTAAGAAAGGAGGACGGGAACTACCAAAGTGTCTACCAGGTGTCAGGTCTTTTGTACACGTTACCTCTGACCTATCACAAACCATCTGACACCGAGGCAAAATAATACCACCAGTCACATGCAGTGCTTGAACATTCCAACGTATAGGAAAAGTAGCTGATTTAATGTGGCAAAAGCAGGACTCAGTCTAAGGGGGTCTTCACATTAATCCTCTGGATGCATAAGGGAAATTAGGAGCCACCAGAGTGAGTAGGATCTAATTATGGTAAACTGAAGAGTTCTCAATCAGTGTGAGCCACACACACCCAGAAATTCATAGCAGTGCACTCACTACTCATCTCCATAAGATTCTCCATCCTACACTCAAAGGGGAACCCCAAGCAGGCTTGCTCCATTCATGCTCTTCTATCAATTCAATGGAATAGACTTTGGGAACTTTAGGGTCTACTTTGGGACAAATGAAGATGTCATTAGAGAAGCAGACTGAAGGTCCTTGAGGCCACCAAGAGCAGACAGACCCAGGCACACTGATAGATAGAAACTCACATCTTGGTCCTCTTGAGCTGCACCTTTCAACAAAGGTCTGGGAGACTGTAGAGGCCGACCCAAAGACTCAGAGATCACAGTGGAAGTTCCTGGAACTGGAGATGGCTCAGATTGCTTATTCCCCTTGTCAAAAAGGGAAGAAATATCTACACTGGATTTTAGGAACTCAGAGTAAGTTCCCCTTTGCACCGTTTTGCCCTAAAATTAAAAAAAAAAAAATGAGAGGAATTAATTTATATTTGATAATAGTAAAACAACCTAAATATTAATCAAGAAAAGTTATATGGCTTTAAATTATGGTTTTTGTAAAAAAAAAAAAAAAAAAAAGATCCCTGAGTCTATCTTGTTGAAAAATCTAGTTCAGTCAACTCAAGTACAGAACTGAGCATTGTGTTTTCTGCCAAACCCTGTGTTGGGTGCTGGGGGATATGAAAGAAACATCTGCTTATATGTTTAAAATGCAGGCCATTGACATTAGTACCCTGGGCACTTGGGGAAGCAAGAAGCACAGAGGTTGGTGGCAGGATCAGCAGTCTCTACAGACAACATGGGAATTGAGAGAAGCCTCCCTGGTGGCTCAGACAGTAAAGAATCCGCCTGCAATACAGGAGACCTGGGTTCGATTCCTGGATCGGGAAGATCCCCTAGAGGAGGGCATGGCAACCCACTCCAGTGTTCTTGCCTGCAAAATCCCATGGACAGAGGAGCCTGGCAGGCTACAGTCCATGGGGTCACAAAGAGTCAGACATGACTGAGTGACTATGCACATACAGCAAATCATGTGAGAAGCAGAATTTTAAAAAACAGTCAATTGGGGAGGATATTCCAGGAAAGAAATTTAAACTTAACCCAGAGGTGGGGACCAGCACATCTGCATATGGGTAAGAGTCTCTCATTAAATTTTCAGTGACCACTGTCACTGTCATACTATCATGTTCCTGGCTGAGATAGCCGAAAACAGCCCTGGATAGAAAACCCATGAGCTCCAGCTCTATTGTCTTTACAAGTGCCCCACACACTCAGGAAGTTCAAACCTGAAAATTCAATATTCCACTGTTAAAGTAATTAAACAAGGAGCCCATGGGTCTGGGGTGGCTCTAAAGCCTTGGCAGCCTGTGCCCACAAACCAAAACCTAAGCCAGAATCAATGCACTCAGATCTGAGAAAAAACTTAAGAACAATCACAAGCAGCCAACAAGGCTTCTCTATATCAGACAACTGCTTAAGCTACAACCAATCTCATCATGTTCTTTGAACACATGTAACACATCACCTCACAGTTACCCTCCCTTACAAAGTCATATAAAATAATGTGCAGATGCTTTCATCATTTTCTGATCCCTAAACAAGACACAGCTGATTCACTCAGTGGCAACCAAAGCACTAGGAAAAAAATCCCAGGATGCAAAACTCATCAAATACGAGCAGCTCTGATTAACACTGGTCAGATAGAAGTTGACTCAGGACACTAGTTGGGACCATTCTCACCTTATCCCCTGAAGTAAGCCACTGGGAGAAACCCAATGAAGGATCTGAGTACCATCTGATACTGCAGAACTAGAATATCATGCAGGATATAGTGTGTCTTGTTCTACTTGGGAGGCAAAATTCACATACCTCTTTAAAGAAATCACCACTCACCACTTCACATCTGTAATATGCACAATGAAATGACTGGTGGCACAAAGGGAGCAATTTCGCTCAGCAGCCAAGCACTGACAATCCCAAGGAGACTAAGGGGGCAGACATCCGCTCTCTGCTATGAGACATGGCCCAGACAAACAGTAAGGATGCACCCCAACTCATCCAAGAGGTGCTCACCAGGGGACAAATAGTTGTTTTGTTCGTAGCAAAATTAGGGGTAGTGTCCTTAAAGGAAGCAATGCTGCTGCTGCTAAGTCACTTCAGTCGTGTCCGACTCTGGGCAACCCCATGGACTTCAGCCTACCAGGCTTCTCCGTCCATGGGATTCTCCAGGCAAGAACACTGGAGTGAGTTGCCATTTCCTTCTCCAATGCATGAAAGTGGAAAGTGAAAGTGAAGTCGCTCAGTCATGTCTGACTCTTAGCGACCCCATGGACTGCAGCCTACCAGGCTCCTCCATCCATGGGATTTTCCGTGCAACAGTACTGGAGTGGGTTGCCATTGCCTTCTACCAAGGAAGCAATAGGGGACCCTAAAATATCCAGGAATTGGTTCAATGGTTTATTCTCCTGCCCACTGATCTGTGCTCCTAACACTGTCAACACTGAGGTTTACACACCAGAATCACCCCCACTGAACATGAAATCAACTGCTCTCAAGCTTGAGAAACCTTAGCCCCTCCATCAATCCATTCCTAGAGGAGTGGAGAGGAGTCAACACATGGAACTGCTTCTAGAGAGACAGAGGTTCTGCATTTTAATAATCCTTCTTAGGTCAGAAATTCATTTCTTAAGTCAGGGATCTGATCGAGGGGCTGTGGAACAGTTCAGGGGTTAATGACAGAGGTTCTGAGGCCCAAAGGTAAACAGGCCAAGGAGTGAAGCATCAAACAACCACCAAGTCTGAAAGCTTCTCGCTAACTTTCAGCCCACCCCCCCAAAATGCTAGGAGTTGTGGTGTGAATGGTGCCCCCTCCTTGAAAAGATAAGTTCAAACATGACACCTGTGAACACGATCTTATTTGGGAGAAGGGTCTTTGCAGATGTAATCAAGTTAAGATGAGGTCACACTGGAGCAGGGTGACCCTAAATTCAATATGACTGATATCCTTATGGGAAGTTAAAAGACTCAGACAGACACGGGGACAATGACCATGTGACATCAGAGGCAGAGACCACAGTGCTGAAGCTGGAAGCCAAGGAACACAAGGAAGGCTGGTGAACACCAGAGGCTGGAAGGAAGGATCCTCCCGTGGAGCCTTCAGGAGAGTACGGCCCTGCCAGCACCTGGATTTGGGACTTGTAGCCTCCAGAACAGGGAGAGGATAAAAACGTTATTTTAAGTCACCCAGTTTGTGATTCTTTAGAATTCTTTACAGCAGCTCTAGAAACTGATACTCTAGCCTGAGCCCACACTTCCGTTTCCTCAACTTTACTAAGACTCCTAACTACTTCTGCTGTCACCCCTCCAGTGAACATCAGAGGAATCTCTCAAATATGATGCCATTCAAGGCTTCCATCCCACTTCTGGGCCCACTGCCCATTGCTCGGAGACCAGCTCCCTCCCGTCCCCCTGCTCACTCTCCTCAGACATGCTGGTCTTCCTGCTGTTCCTCCAACCTGCCAGGTCAGCTCCTTCCTGAGGACCCCCTGCCTCAGACCCACTCCCCCTGGTGACTGTGTGGCCCCCATGGGGTCATTCAGACCCCATGAGGCACCAGCTCCTCAGGGAGGCAGCCAGGATGTCACATTCATCCCCATTAAAATCAGGAGCCCCATGAAGTTAGAACCTTGTCCTCTTGCTGCACAGGCTCCCACATGTTAATGGAAGATGATCTTTAGGCAAGCTATGTATAACAACCACCTGGATGCAAACAGATTTTAGTACCTCTAATTTCTAAGTAATATACTCTGACTTAAGTCATGGAAGAGGAAAATAAAAAGTTCTAAATAAAATTGCATCATTGTCTTTAACAGATTTCATTAGAACAGTGATGATTCAATAACCCTGTGGTTGTACTTAAATACTTTAGGATTTATGTGGCTTAGAGTATAATAGCGATATATCTGGGCTTTCCAGTTGGTGCTAGTGGTAAAGAAACTGCCTGCCAATGAGACAGGGTTTGATCTCTGGGTCGGGAAGATCCCCTGGAGGAGGGCATAACAACCCCCTCCAGTATTCTTGCCAGGAGACTCCCATGGGCAGAGGAACCTGGCAGGCTACAGGTCTTGGATTCATCCTCCAAAGCAGGAACAGCAGCTCTGAGAAGAAGGGGGTAAAAAACTGAGGGAAAAGAGGGTGTTTACCATGAATTCAAGGAGAGTGACCTATGGGGAGGTCTGTCCTTCAAAACACCTGTGTGCTAGCAATTCCACAAACTTCTAAAAATTACTTACATCTTTCAATATCAGAATCTGACTTGTATCTTTTAGGTACTGCAACTGATGAGTCACTAAGATTGTGATCTTCTCCTTCAAGGCCTGACAAACACACCTACAAATGTAAAAGGTACAGAATGCAAAAGCACGTTATGGGGGTGCTCCAAAAAAACTTATATTTTGAAAACAGTAAGACAAAGATCACACAGCAGTCAAAGATCTGTAGTTTAAATACCAAATCAATAATAAAAATTACATACACATAAATCAATTATTCCAACTAGGTTCTTAAATTTATCAGCAGCAAATTTGAATCTAGTGCTACAAAAAATTCTAAAAACCAGTCCAGTGAAGGAGACACTAACAACTAAGTTCTTTTCTCTAAAACTCAGCTTAACAATTATTTACATGTTTTATAAAGAAAAACAACTAAGCAATACTGAGAAATCAAAATTTGACTGAACTAAAACACTATTTTATCATTATGAAGGAATGGTAAAAGAGGGATCTATGTCATATAAAAATGTGTACATTCTTAGACAGTTTTATAGGTGTTTATTTAAAATTAATGGTGTACTTATTTGCAACAAAAGCCTAATAGATTCTTGGTAACCTTTGCCAGAGTGCATTTGCTAGACACTTGTTCCCAAAGAATATTAGACAGAATATGAATGTCAGCATGGCATCCATCAGTCTCTATAACATTCCCCGTTCCATCCAGGAAGCAAGTCTTCTTTCATTAAGACCGAACACTTTCCAAACATGAAAATAAAAGAAGAGAATCCAAAAGGCCCAAAGCAGAGTGGAAATCGCCCAATGGCTCAGTCAAGACACCCCCTCAACTATTCAACCTTAAATATTTTTCACAGTAAAATATTGTTCCTACATTTTAAATACAGACCCTTAGAGACTCAGCCCCAGTCTCATCCCACTGGGTCCACAACCCCTCCAGGGAAGTGAGTGCCTGGTCCAGGGCCCCAGTGACCTCGGGCAGGGCTCCAGGCAGGTACTCTGGGATCCCGAGCCCCTCACAGAGCAAATCTCAGGAACCTGGTCCAGAGCTCAGCCTGTCAGTGAGTCAGAAAAAAAATCTGGGGGCAGCAGACTGCAGCTCAGTCCCTCTCACAAACCTGATGACGTTGGACAAGCGACTGAACCTCAGTTTTCTTCATCTCAAAACAAGGTCAGTGACAACCCATCCACACATCCTGAGAAATCAAACCACAAATCTGCTTGGTAAATGTCAGCCTCTTCCTCCAGTCCTCCCTAACCGTGAGTGGTGATGTGCTTTGGACTCAGGAAGAAAAGTCCTAAGGGACACACTGGACACTGGGTCTGTGATCAGAAGCAATACCCCAGGATGTAGGCACACACACAATTGCTTCATTAAGTCCAAAGGATTCATTTTCACCTTTTGACATGTGTTAGCTCAGCGTTCATACCTAAGTTTATTGACTAACACCTTTTCAGACTTAGTACTAAAGTTTTTAAATGGAATTTTTTCATCTCAATTCATATTTACTTGTCTAAAGGTCCTGAAGGCGAATGTTAATCAAATCTCATGGGCTCTTATGTCCAAGATGGACCAACACAAAAGCTGTAAAATATTTTCTTCCTATAGTTCATCACAGATGAGGTAATACAAACAATGAGGGGAGTCTGATCAGGACAGACCTGCAGACCTGAAGAGGCAGGGGTCTGGTGATGTGGGGCTGAACCATGACAGGATCCATAACTGGACACAGGGGAGACTGCATCAGTTTATCCAAGGCCTCTCATCTTCTGTAGATAACAGAACCCACTTAGTGTTCACAGCAGCAAGTTGTAAAACTCATGAACCTCAGTGACCTTCCTTCATGACTGAAGGAAACTGTTAATGGTAGTAGAAGTGTGATTCATTCACTTCTAATTCAAATCATCCCCATTGTTAAGCTTCCACACAACCACCATCTTTCACAGCATATGTCCCATCAAATTCTCTAACTTGAGAACATTCTCTAGCTGCTGCTGAGTGGCTTCCGTAATAGCTTTCATGCTCTCTGCTTCAAGCACCCTAGAGAGTGTGGTTCTGATTAGCAAACAACAATCTTAAGCTTGCTTCTTTCAAGTACATATCCAAAGTGGTACACCCAAAATATGAGATGATTTTACAAATAATCTCCTGTGTTTGAAAAAGAACTCAGGAGAACTTCTGTGATCAGCACAGTGTACTTGGCACCAAAATGCCTTACTCTCCCTTGTGACACGGATGCAATGACCAGCAGAATCTGTTCCTGCCCTGATGGAGAACTTGTGCAGATGCTCACAAGATGGGGAGACAGACATTTGTAAGTCCAGGGTGAGATGCTTGGAACCAAGAGGCTGAGACACTCAAGATGCCAGAAAGGTGGGGGTGAGGAATCACCGTCACAGCACGAGCTCCTGTCACTGAACTCATGACAAGACACAAGGCACTTCTCTAAGGGAAAACTCATCAAGTCATGAACAGGAGAGGTTAGGAAAGGGGGGAGTCAGATCAGAGAGCTGGAGGCCCTGCAATGTGTCATCTGCCCTGTTCTCTCATGTTCTCAAAGATTCAGTGCTACTATTCAGGTTTTATATGTGTGTTACAATATACCTAACGTGAAATTTACCATTTTAACCATGTAGCCATATAGTGGCATTAAGTACATTCACAATTTTGCACATCCATCACCACCATCCATCTCTGCAACTCTTTCATCACCTCAACACTGAGCATGTTTTATACACAGGCAGGTTCCACCAAAGTCTAACAACCCCCACTCAGTGGATGTGGAATTCCAGCCCCTAGTGTCCAAACCTCAGAGTTCCTTGCACATCTGCTGACCCTATGAAGCCTCTTTTCTTTACTTTCTGGGCTTACTGTAAATTAATCATGTCCTCAAGTTCACATGTTGTCACCTTAGTCATCATTACCTTAGAATTTGGTGTCATGGACTTTAAATAAGTAATGATTACCTTTAGTTATACTGGAACTAATCTAATGTGACTGGTGTGCTTAGATGAAGGGGAGACTAAGACATGGGAACAGAAACACAGACATGTAAATCAATGAAGTTAGAACAAACCACCTCACCATGCACAAAATAAACTCAAAATGGCTTAAAGACTTAATTATAAGACATGACATCATAAAACTTCCTGTAGAGATTATAGGCAAAACATTCTCTGACATAAATTATACCAGTGTTTTCTTAGCTCAATCTCTGAAGGCAATAGAAATATAAACAAAAATATACAAATGGATGCTTCCCTGGTGGCTCACTGGCAAAGAATCCACCTGCCAGTGCAGGAGACATGGAATCCTTTCCTGGTCCAGGAAGATTCCCACATGCACAAAGCAATTAAATCAATGTGTCACAACTAATGAGCCTGTGCCCTGGAGTCCAGGAGCTGAAACTACTAAGCCCACATATCCTAGAGCCCACGTTCTACAACAAGAGAAGCCACCACATTGAGAAGTCCACACACCACAATATAGAGCAGCCCCTGCTCGCTGAAACTAGAGAAAAGCCCTCAAAACAATGAAAACCCAGCACAGTCAATAATAAATAATTTTCAATTAAAAAAAAGCAAATAAGCAGATGGAACTTAATCAAACTTACAAGCTTTTTCACAGCAAAGGAAACCATAAACACGATGAAGAGACAATCTACAGAATGGGAGAAAATATTGCAAATGATGTGACCGACAAGGGCTTAATTTCCAAAATATACAAACAGCTCATACAACTCAACAATAACAACAAAATCCAACTAAAAAAAATGGGCAGAAGAACTAAATAGACATTTCTCCAAAGGACATGTAAAGATGGCTAATAGGCACATGAAAAGAAGCTCCTTTCTGTGAATTATTAGACAAATGAAAATGAAAACCAAAACAAGCTATCACCTCACACCAGTCAAAAAGACCATTAAAATAACAGTGGCTGAGAGGGAGTGGGCTGCTTCAAGGGATTAGATCTGATAGACAGAGTGCATTAAGAACTACAGACAGAGGTCCCCGAACTTGTACAGGAGACAGTGACCAAGACCAACCGCAAGAAAAATAAATGAAAAAGGCCAATGGTTGTCTGAGGAGGTCTTACAAGTAGCTGAGAAAAGAAGAGAAGCTAAAGGCAAAAGAGAAAAGGAAAAATATACCCATTGAAATGCAGAGTTACAAATAATAACAAGGAGAGATAAGAAAGCTTTCCTCAGTGATCAATGCAAAGAAATAGAGGGAAAAAATAGAATGGGAAAGACTAGAGATTTCTTCAAGAAAATTAGAGATACCAAGGGAACATTTCATGCAAATATGGGCTCAATAAAGGAAAGAAATGGTATGGACCTAACAGAAGCAGAAAATATTAAGAAGAGGTGGCAAGAATACACAGAAGAACTATACAAAAAAGATCTTCATGACCCAGATAACCATGATGGTGCGATCACTCACCTAGAGCCAGACATCGTGGAATGTGAAGTCAAATGGGCCTTAGGTGCCATCACTGTGAACAAAACTAGTGGACGTGATAGAATTCCAGTTAAGCTATTTCAAATCCTAAAAGATGATGCTGTAAAAGTGTTGCATTCAATATGCCAGCAAATTTGGAAAACTCAGCAGTGGCCACAGGACTGGAAAAGATAAGTATTATTCCAATCCCAAAAAAGGGCAATGCCAAAGAATGTTCAAACTACCACACAACTGCATTCATCTCACACACTAGCAAAATAATGCTCAAAATTCTCCAAGCCAGGCTTTGACGATAGGTGAACCGTGAACTTCCAGATGTTCAAGCTGGATTTAGAAAAGGCAGAGGAACCAGAGATCAAATTACCCACATCTGTTGGATCATTGAAAAAGCAAGAGAGTTGCAGAAAAATATCTACTTCTGCTTTATTGACTATGCCAAAGCCTTTGACTGTGTGGATCACAACAAACTGCAGAAAAATTTTTTTAAAGATGGGGATCTCAGACCACCTGACCTGCCTCTTGAGAAACCTGTGTACAGGTCAAGAAGCAACAGTTAGAACTGTACATGGAACAACAGACTGGTTCCAAATAGGGAAAGGAGTATGTCAAGGCTGTATGCTGTCACTCTGCTTACTTAACTTATATGCAGAGTACATCATGCAAAATGCCAGGCTGGATGAAGCACAAGATGGAATCAAAATTGCTGGGAGAAATATCAATAACCGAAGACATACAGATAACACCACCCTTATGACAGAAAACCAAGAAGAACTAAAGACCCTCTTGATAAAAGTGAAAGAGAAGAGTGAAAAAAGTGGGCTTAAAACTCAACATTCAGAAAACTAAGATCATGGCATCTGGTCCCATCACTTCATGGCAAATAGATGGGTAAAAAGTGGAAACAGTGACAGATTTTATTTTGTGGTGTCCAAAATCACTGCAGATGGTGACTGCAGCCAGGAAAGTAAAAGATGCTTGCTCCTTGGAAGAAAAGCGATGACAAATGTGGACAGCATATTTAAAAAGCAGAGACGTTACTCTGCCAAGAAAGGTCTGTCTAGTCAAAATTATGATTTTTCCAGTAGTCATGTATGGATGTGAGAGTTGGACTGTAAAGAAAGCTGAGTGCCAAACAATTGATGCTTTTGAACTATGGTGTAGAGAAGATGCTCGAGAGTCCCTTGGACTGCAAGGAGATCCAACCAGTCCATCCTAAAGGGAATCAGTCCTGAATATTCATTGGAAGGACTGATACTGAAGATGAAACTCCAATACTTTGGCCACCTGCTGCAAAGAACTGATTCATTTTAAAAGACTCTGATTCTCAGAAAGATTGAAGGCAAGAGGAGAAAAGGATGATAGAAGATGAGATGGTTGCATGGCATCACCGACTCTATGGACATGAGTTTGAGTAAGCTCCAGGAATTGATGATGAACAGGGAAGCCTGACATGCTGCAGTCCATGGAGCCACAAAGAGTCAGACATGACTGAGCGACTGAACTGAACTGAGAGGCTATGGAGTAAAGGGGACTCTTCTACAGTGCTGGTTGGAATATAAATCACTGCAGCCACTATGGATAACTGTATAGAGTTTCCTCAGAAAACTAAAAGTAGAATTACTTTATAAGCCAATAATCTCACTCCTGGGCATATATCTGGATGAAACTATAAGTCAAAAATATGCATGTACTCCTATGTTTATGGCAACACTATTCACAATAGGCAAAACATGGAAACAACCGAAACGTCCATTGAGAAATGACTGGATAAAGAAGATGTGGTACATATAGATAATGCAGTACTACTCAGCCATGAAAAAAAAAAAAGAAAAGAAAAGAAAAGAAATAATCCATTTGCAGAAACAGATGAACCCGGAGATTGTCATACTAAGTGAAGTAAGTCAGAAAGAGAAAGCCAGATATCATATTAGTCACTTATATGTGGAATCTAAACTATGGCAGAAACGAACCTATTTACAAAACAGAAACAGACTCACAGATACAGTGAACAGACTTGTGGTTGCATGGATGGAGGGAAGTGGTGGGGAGGGATGGACTGGAAATTTGGGGTTAGCAGAAGCAAACTATTATGTGTAGAATGGATAAACAACAAGGTCCTATGGTATAGCACAGGGAGCTGTATTCAATACCCTGAGATAAACCATTATGGAAAAGAATGTATATATGTGTAGAGCTGTGTCACTTTGCTGTACAAAGAAATTAACACAATGTAGTAAATCAACTATATTTCAATAAAAACTTAAAAAAGCAAAAAAGAACAGAGACACAGATTGCATGTAAACAGAGAGAAGACCATGTGAGGACAAGGTGAGGTGGATGCAGTCAGAAGCCAAGGAGAGAGGTCTCAGGAGAAACCTGCCCACACCTTGAACCTGTAGCCTCAAGAACTTTAATTTGAGAAAATTGATTTCTATTCTTTAAGCACCCCATCTATGACAGCATGCTATAGAATAAATGTTCTTGTCCTCAAAAGTCATGCATTGAGACCTACGCCCCACTGTGTTAGTATTAGGAGGTGGGCCCATGGGGAAGGACAAGGGCATGAGGGTGAAGCCTGCATGAAAGGGATTAGTGCCTTCATGAAAGGACCCACGTGGCTCCCTCACCCCTGCCACCATGCGAGGACACAGGAAATGGGCCCTCAACAAACACTGACTCTTTCAGCACCCTGACTTGGATTTTCCCAGCCTCCAGAACCAGGAGAGATAAATTTCCATCATTTCTAAGCTGCCCAGGCTCTGGTCTCTGTGAGAACAGCCTGGATGGACATAGACCTGGCAAACTAACACAGGACCTGACAGCGAGAATTCCCAACAGCTTCTCTCTGCCAAACACCCCGCCTCCTCCAGGTGAGGATATGCCTGCTGTTCTCCTCACAGCCGTGCTTCCTCCTCCCTCCACACCCGAGCTTCTACTCTTCCTACAGCAAAGGACTGGGTCCTCTTCTCAGCCTCCACACACCTGCCCACCTTGCAAGCCCCAGGGCACTGCCCCCCAAGCCCTGGGCACAGGGAGCTTTCCAACTTCACTGAAAGCCTCCAGCTGCTACTTCCACTTCTATTTAGCACTTACTATCCTGTATCAAACCTCTAAACCCTGACTAGGCTGAGGTTTCCTCAGGCATCTATCTTAACAAGTTCTACGTAGAGACAGGTCCCTTAGAGGTAGGAATGAGAGCTGGGTGTCCTAGTCTCCCTTAATTTGCCCAGGGCGGGTCCGTCCCCTCTCCTGGCTCAGTGTCCTTGTAAACTAAGAGGTTTTTGTGAAGTAATGTCTGTAAGGGCATCAATCTCAGTGCACACAGCAGGGTGTTAATAAGTGCACCTGGAAGACTCATTGGCTTTAACAAGGTGAACAACAGCAAGGGAACTAACCATGGGAAAGATGTGGAGGCTGTTTTAGGGAAAAAAAAATAAATTTGTATGGCTTTGAAAAAGGCCAGTCTAGACTCCATAGAGGCCTCAGTCAGTGTGTGTTAGGACACCTTTTACACGGAAAAGCATCAGAGTTGTTCTACTTTAGTCACTGTGGGGCCAACCAAGAGTCACTGAGAAGTTCTAAATTCCAGAAACAGGAATGAGAGTCAAGACTTAAGCCAGGGGAAGCAGTGGTGGCCTGGGAGGTTCCCAGTAAAGATGCTAAAAAAAAGAATGTGGGGGAAGAAAATAATTTAACATTTTTACTGAGTTCATAGGTACCTTCATTGGAAGACTGGATTCAGTTTTGGATCTCATACTTAAGAAAATGTAGAGATTGGACAACATGGTGGAGGAGTAGGTGGACGTGGAGTACATCTCTCTCCACGGATACATCAGGAACACACCTTCAGACACAGAAGTGCATGCAGAACACCAGCTGAGAGTGGACAGGAGTACCTGACCAACAGAAAAGAATATATAGAACCACGCAAAACTTGGTAGAATGAAGGACTAGGTGGAAAAACAGGAGTGTTAGTAGGACTGGACCTGCCCTTGGCAGGTGGGGGAACTGAAGCAGGGTTCTGATCCCCCCATCAGGGCAATTGTCTGAGTCAGAGGAGAAATCAGTGAAATAGCTGATCTGTGGCAGCCTAAATGGAATGAGAATCAGACAGTCCCTGCCGCAGCCATATATACCCCGGACAGGAACGCTGGTCTCCTGGAAGAGGTAGCATCTGGGAGCTGGAGTTTAGGGATTATGGAGCAAGCCCAGGGTGAGGGCTGCTGTTGACTGCAGAGAGATGGATCAGGGCAGATGTGAGGGAGAAGACTGTGATGGGAAATGCCTGTGGAGAAAAGCTAAGCAGCCATGGAAGCAAGGGGATACTGCTGAGTCACACGTAGCGGGTGGAGCCATCACCATAGCCTCTCTCTCCACACTCCAGCATTGGCAGCTGAACAGTAGAGAGGCTGGCCCATCAATCACCTCATGCACTGAACTACAGAGTAGGGCCCCAGGCAGGGGAGCGCCTCTATGTGCTTGATCCTCCAAACAACAGAGAAGGAACCCAGGCAAGGAAACCCTCTAAGTGTCTAAATGGGGGGAGCTATGGAGAAAGACTGGCCAAAGAGGCCTTCCGGTCGCCAGCTACAAGAGACTTGAAAAAAGACTGATAGGGCCATAACTCCTGAGGCAGAAGCAGTCCATGTCCCTGCACATTTGGCGCTGCCAGGGTCCCTGCAAGCCAAGCAGCTGCACCACCTTCATGCTGAACTCTCACTGGGGGCAGAGCTGCCACAGGCAAAAAAATGTCTTGTGTCAATGCACAAGGGTTGCTTGCATTATTCCCAACACTTTGTGACCCTGTAGACTATGGCCTGCCAGGATTCTCTGTCAGGGGGGTTTTCCAGGAAGGAATACTGGAATGTACTGGACAATACTGGTGGCCATACCCTTCTAGAGCACTGTATTTCCTGCTGCCTAGCCATCAACTCCCCTGAATATCTGGTGTTGCCAGAACCCCTGCGACCCAAGCAGCTGTACCACCTCCACATGTGGCCCTCACAGGGGCAAACCCAAGTCCTCCAGGGCAGCCTCAGGAATAAACTCCAGTGGACAACCCACATGCAGAGGTAGAAATAAAACTACAGTTGAAACCCAGGGGCAGTTTGGCTAAGGAAGAAGACTCAGAACTTTCCCACCAGCTGTACAAGCTGCAGATTAAATCCACACGGTCAACTAGGCAGACTGCATCTATGGAATATATAAAAGGACATTGAGAGCTCCCACAAAAGAAAATACACTAGTTCTGATAGCTGTAGACATTGGAGGCAAGAAGTAAGACCAGATTAGAATCTGAGCAGCCCCCCACAGCAGGTCCAGAGATCAGCACAATGTTGGAGAGCATCCTAGGGAGGTGAGGTGGACTGTGACTCTCAGGGAGAGAAAGGACTCTGATAGCAGTGACTCAAGAAAAACATTTATTATTTTTATGGTTTGACTTGTTCTGTCAATTCTTTTGGATTTTTTTTTCCTTTTTTTGCACCCCCCTCTGTTGTAGTTGTTGATTTTATTGGCACTATGAAATCTAATTAAGCTTTTGAACTTTTTTTTTCCCCCCCAATGAATCACCTCTGCCTCTGTGTTGGGCTTTTGCAGTTCTGTGGAGTTTTCTTTTCTTTTTTTAAATTTTCTCTTTTTAAAATTTTTAAAATCTGTTGTTATTATTTTCTAGATTTATTCCTTTGTTTGCTTTTCCTACTGTTCTTTTCCACTTGCAGTTAATCTTTAATGCATATAAATGCATAAAAATCTTCTTTATCTACCTCTATTTAACTTTGTGTATCTATTTTTTCTTTCTTTTCTTTCCTCTTAACATATTTGTTAGTTCTATTTTCACTGCTATATTCCCCAATTGGCACCTTGCTTTATTTTTGTTTTCCAGTTTGTGCTTTAGTTAGTTTTGTTCTTAACTGGTAGATACAATTCTTGGTTTCCTTTGTTCACCAGGGCAATGTATTGTACTTTATTTTTGTTGAACTTTTTTTTTATTTTTCCATGGGTGTGTATATATATGTTTATTATGTTCAGTCGTAATTTTTATTGTTGTTATAAACCTCAGCCTCTACACTGGGCTTTTGCAGTTCTGTGGAGTTTTCCTTTTTCTTCCCCACCCCCGCCCCCCGCCTTTTTTCTTTCTTCTAGGAAGAAGAAATGTATTATATTTTTCTATATTATTCCTTTGTTTACCTTTCCTACTGTACTTTTTCCCTTGTAGTTAATCTTTAATTTATATAAATCTTCTTCACCTACCTCTATTTAACTTTGCATATCTATAATTTCCTTCCTTTCCTCTCAACGTATGTATTAGTTCTATTTCCATCGCTTTATTCCCTACTTGGCACCTTGCTTTCATTTTGTTTTCCTGTTTGTGCTTTAGTTAGTTTTGTTCTTAACTAGTAAATATAATTTTTTATTTCTTTTGTTTGCTGGATCAATCTATTGTACTTTATTTTTGTTGGACTGTTTAGACTTTGCTTATAGATGTATGTGTATATGTGTATATTCCATTATATTAATTATTATTTGCCTGGTTTTGTAATTGCCATTTGTCTGAGGTTCATCTTTGGCTTCTTGTTTTGGGCTATTTGTTTTAATCTCACTTAATGCCACAACAAACCATTTGTGGAATCTTCATTCCTGACCAGGGATCAAGCCCTGAGCCTTTAGAGTGGGAGCTCTAACTCCAAGACCCTAGATGACCAGAGAACTAACCCTAGGAAGTATCAAATAGTGAGAACTCACACAAAGGAAAACACTTGAATACAAAACCCAGCATCAACAACCACCAGTAGCATCCTGTGCAGGACGCCTCACCTAAACAACAAACAAATTCAAAATACAAACTCAATCAACCAGCAAACAGGATTACCACCTCACACAGCCTTACCAATCAGAGGAAAATCAAACAAACAAACAAAAAAAACTCAGAACAAATCTCACCCTAAAGGAAGCTTACACAAACACTGGAACAACCTTCAGAGGGCAGAAACCAAAAGGATGAAAGAATTCAACCTTGAAGCCTGGGAAAATGAGATCTCAGACAAAGTTAAAAAAATAATAATATTGAAAAGGCAGAGAAATACTACACAAATGAAGGAACAAAATAGAAAAACAGAAGTCAAAACAAATGAAGAGGATATAGGAAAACTGTCTGAAAAAGAGTTTAGAATAATGATAGTAAAGATGATCAAAACCCTTGAAAACAATGGAGAAAATGCAAGAATCAGTTAACAAATGCCTAGAAGAATTAAAAAATAAACATACAGAGATAAACAACAAAATTACTGAAATTGAAAATACTCTGGAAGGAATCAACAGCAGAATATCTGAAGCAGAAGAACGAATCCATGAGCTGAAAGATAAAATGGTATAAATAACTTCTGAAGAGCAGAATAAAATAAAAAGAAAAAAGAACTGAGGATAGTCTCAGAGACCTCTGGGATAATACCAAACACACCAACATCCAAATTACAGGGGTCCAAGAAGAAGATGAGAAAAAGAAAGGTATGAGAAAATTTTTGAAGAGATTATAGTTGAAAATTTCCCCAACATGTAAGAGGAAATAGATGATCAAGTCCAAGAGGCACAAAGGGTTTCCCATACAGGATAAACCCAAGGAGAAACATGCCAAGACACATACTAATCAAGGTAGAAAAGACTAAACATAAAGAAAGAATATTAAAAGTAGCAAGGGAGAAACAACAAGTAACATACAAGGGAAACCCCATACACTTAAAGAGCTGATCTTTCAACAGAAACGCTGCAGGCCAGAAGGGAATGGCAGGATATATTTAAAGTACTGAAAGGGAAAAATCTACAACCAATATTACTGTGTCTGGCAAGAATCTCATTCAAAACTGATAGAGAAATAAAAAGCTTTTCAGACAAACAAAAGTTAAGAGAATTCAGTACCACCAAACCAGGTTTACAACAAATGTTAAATGGACTTATACAATCAAGAAATACAAGAGGAAAAAAAAGATCTACAAAATCAACCACAAACAATACAGAAAATGGCAATAGGAACATATATATCAACAATTACTTTAAATGTCGGAGAAGGCAAAGGCAGCCCACTCCAGTATTCTTGCCTAGAGAATCCTGTGGACAGAGGAGCCTGGTGGGCTGCTGTCCATGGGGTCGCACAGAGTTGGACACGACTGAAGCGACTCAGCATGCCTCCATGCATTGGAGAAGAAAATGGCAACCCACTCCAGTATGTTTGCCTAGAGAATCCCAGTGACAGAGGAGTCTGGTGGGCTACCGTCTATGGGGTCGCACAGAGTTGGACAGGACTGAAGTGACTTAGCAGCAGCAGCAGCACTTTAAATGTAAATGGATTTAATGTTCCAACCAAAAGACACAGACTGGCTGAATGGATAAAAAACAAGACCCATATACATGCTGTCTACAAGAACTCACTTCAGACCTCAAGACACATATACACTGAAAGTGAGAGGATGGAAAAATATATTTCATGCAAATGGAAAGCTAAAGAAAGCTGGAGTAGCAATCCTTATATCAGACAAAATAGACCTTAAAATAAAGAATAATACAAGAGTTAAGGAAGGACAATTCCTTCCTTAATGATCAAGGGATCAATCCAAGAGGAAGATAATAACAATTGTAAATATCTATGCACTCAACATAGAAGCACCTCAATACATAAGACAAACACTAACAGACAAAAAAGGAGAAATTGACAGTAACACAACAATAGTAGGATACTTTAACACCCCACTCACACCAATGGACAGATCATCAACACATAAAATTAAGAAGGAAACACAAGTCTTAAATGATACATTAGATGATCTCACTGGTATCTTCAGGACACTCCATCCAAATAGAGAAGAACGTACCTTGTTCTCAAGGGCACATGGAACATTCTCCAGGATAGACCACATCTTGGGCCACAAATCAAACCTCAGTAAATTTAAGAAAATTGAAAGTGTATCAAGCATCTTCTCTGACCACAATGCCATGAGACTAGATATCAATTAAAAGAAAAAAAAAAAAAACTGTGAGAAACATAAACACATGGAGATTAAACAACACATTTCTAATTAACCAACAGGGTACTAAAGAAATCAAAAGGGAAATCAAAAAAATTCTGGAAACAAATGACAATGAAAACATGACAACTTAAAACCTGTGGGATGCAGCAAAAGCAGTTCTAAGAGGGAAGTTTATAGCAATATAATCCTGTTTCAAGAAACAAGAAAAACATCGAATAGACAATCTAAGTTTACACCTAAAACAACTGGAAACAGAAGAAGAACAACAGAAAAAAAAAAAAAAAAACACCAAAATAAGTAGAAGGAAAGAAATAAAGATCTGAGCAGAAATGAAAGAAAAAGAAATGAAAGAAATAATAGTAAAGATTAATAAAACTAAAAGCTGGTTCTTGAGAAGATAAACAGAATTGACAAACCTTTAGCCAGACTCATCAAGAAAAAAGAGAGAAGAATCAAATCAACAAAATTTGAAATGAAAATGAGAGGTTATAACAGACGATGCACAAATACAAATGATTATAAGAGACGATTATGAACAACTATATGCCAATAAAATGGATAACCTGGAAGAAATGGACAGATTCTTAGAAAAGTTCAATCTTCCAAAACTGAACCAGGAAGAAATAGAAATAAGCAACCTAATTACAAGTGCTGAAAGTGAAGCTGTAATAAAAAATCTCCCCAAAAAAGAAAATCCCAGGACCAGGTGGCTTCACAGAATTCTATGAAACATTTAGAGAAGAGCTAATGCCTATACTTCTAAAACATTTTCAAAAAATTGCAGAGGAAAGAACACTTCCAAACTCATTCTATGAGGCTGCCATCACCCTGATACCAAAACAAGACAAAGACAACACAAAACAAGAAAATCACAAGCCAATATCATTGGTGAACATAGATGCAAAAATCCTCAACAAAATTTTAGCAAACAGAATTCAGCAACACATCAAAAAGCTCATACACCATGATCAAATTGGGTTCATTCCAGGGATGCAATGATTCGTCAATATATGCAAATCAATCAATGTGATACACCATATTAACAAACTGAAAGATAAAAACTATATGATGCAGAAAAAGCCTTTGACAAAATTCAGCACCCATTTATGATTAAAACTCTTCAAGAAATGGGCATAGAGGGAACTTACCTCAACATAGTAAAGGCCGTATAGGATACGCCTACAGCAAACATTATTCTCAATGGTGAAAAACTGAAAGCATTCCCTCTAAGATCAGGAACAAGACAAGGGTGGCCACTTTCACCACTATTATTCAACATAGTTATGGAAGTCCTAGGTATAGCAAACAGAGAAGAAAAAGAAATAAAAGGAATCCAGATCAGAAAAGAAGTAGTCAAGCTCTCACTATTTACAGATGACATAATACTGTAATTGAAAACCCTAAAGATAGTATCAGAAAATTACTAGAGCTAACCAGTGAATTCAGCAAGTTTCAGGATACAAAGGCAATACACAGAAATCTCTTGCATTTCAATATAGTAACAATGAAAAATCAGAAAGAGAAATTAAGGAATCAATTCCATTCACCATTGCAACAAAAAGAATTAAATATCTAAGAAAACTTACCTAGGAGACAAAAGAACT
This sequence comes from Bubalus kerabau, assembly GCF_029407905.1. Classification (NCBI taxonomy): domain Eukaryota; kingdom Metazoa; phylum Chordata; class Mammalia; order Artiodactyla; family Bovidae; genus Bubalus; species Bubalus kerabau. Next base: position 75,515,080 of record NC_073635.1, read on the forward strand.
GGACACAGAAAATTATAACACTAATGAAAGAAATCAAAGATGACATAAACATATGGAGAGAGATTTCATGTTTCTGGGTAGGAAGAATCAATACTGTGAAAATGACTATAATACCAAATGGAATCTACAGATTCAATGTGATCCCTAGCAAATTACCAATGACATTTTTCACAGAACTAGAACAAAACATTTCATATGGAAACACAAAAGACCCTGAATAGCCAAAGCAGTCTTGAGAAAGAAGAATGGAGCTGGGGGAATCCACCTTCCTGACTTCAGCTTATACTACAAAGCTACAGTCATCAAGACAGTATGGTACTGGAACAAGAACAGAAATATAGACCAATGAAACAAGATAGAAAGCCCAGAAATAAACCCATGCACCTAAGGGTACCTTATTTTTGACAAAGAAGGCAATAATATACAATGGGGCAGAGACAGCCTCTTCAATAAATGGCTGGGAAAATTGGACAGCTAAATGTAAAAGAAAGAACACTTCCTAACACCATACACAAAGATAAACTCAAAATGGATTAAAGACCTAAATGTAAGACCAGAAAGTTTAAAACTCTTAGAGGAAAACATAAGCAGAACACTCAATGACATAAGTAAAAGCAAGATCCCCTATGATCCACCTCCTAGAGTAATGGAAATAAAAACAAAAGTAAACAAGTGGGACCTGATTAAACTAAAAGCTTTTGCACAGCAAAGGAAACTATAAGCAATGTGAAAAGACAACCCTCAGAATAAGATAAAATAATAGCAAATGAAACAACTGACAAAGGATTATTTCCAAAATATACAAAAAGCTCATACAACTCAATACCAGAAAAACAAACAACCCAATAAATAAGTGGGGAAAAGATCTAAACAGACAGTTCTCCAAAGACACAGATGGCTAACAAACACATGAAAAGATGCTCAACATTGCTCATTATTAGAGAAATACAAATCAAAACCACATTGAGATATCACCTAATACCAGTCAGAATGGCCATCATCAAAAAGTGTGCAAACAATAAATGCTGGAGAGAATGTGGAGAAAAGGGAATGCTCTTATAGTGTTGGTAGGAATGTAAATTGATACAGCCACTATGGAAGATGGTATGGAGAGTCCTTTAAAAAAACTAGGAATAAAACTACCATATGACCGAGCAATCCCACTCTTAGGCATACACCCTGAGGAAACCAAAATGTAAAAAGACACACGTATCTCATTGTTCATTGCAGCACTATTTACAGTAGCTAGAACATGGAAGCAACCTATATGTCCATTGACAGATGAATAGACAAAGAATTCATGGTGCATATACACAGTGGAATATTACTCAGCCATAAAAAGGAACACATTTGAGTCAGTTCTAATGAGGTAGATGAACCTAGAACCCATTATACAGAGTGAAGTAAGTCAGAAAGGGAAAGATAAATGTTGTATTCTAGCTCATATATACAGGATCTAGAAAAAATGGTACTGAAGAATTTATTTACAGGGCAGCAAGGGAGAAACAGACATAGAGAATAGACTTATGGACATGGGGAGAGGAGAGGAGAGGGTGAGATCTATGGAAACTTACATTACCATATGTAAAATAGCCAACGGGAATTTGCTGTATGGCTCAAAAAACTCAAACAGGGGCTCTGTATCAACCGAGAGGGGTGTGATGGGGAGGGAGATGGGAGGGAGGTTGTAAAGGGAGGGGATGTATGTATACCTATGACTGATTCATGTTGAGGTTTGACAGAAACAACAAAATTCTGTAAAGCAATTATCCTTCAATAAAAAAAATAAATTAATTTTAAAAAGAATTAAGCCAGATTATAGTTGACCCTACATTGTAGGATTAAGTACTGATTCTAGTAAGCATCCATGAAATAAGTGAAATGATTGAAATGATACTCAGATGTGGAATAAATGTTCTCAAATTCTAGACTTTATTAATTCTAGGTTTAATAATGAATTTATTTTCAAAGTGATAGAATAACAAGTATAAACTAACAAGGTCTTTCAACAGAAGCCCTGTGTCAGACCTGAAAACTTTGTTTCTAATGTGTATTAAACAAATGATGAAGGAAAAGGACTGGCAGCCAAGCAGCAGGATATGGAGGCTCACTCTCTGATTTAAAAACATGTTTTTTAAAACATCATGTTTTTTATTCCTAAAGTCTGGATCCATCCACAGTGTCTGGATCCATCAACTGCAAGTAGCAGGGGGACCTTTGCCATATATCCCTCACTCCCTAAAGCACAGACTCCACTGGCCTCCACACACTATAAGTACCTTCTGTATTTTCCTATCTGGACTTCAACATGATGCAAAATTTCTCTATGATGGATCTTCTGTGGAGGGAAGGGAGGGGAGGGAGGAACACCAGGGCAAAGTGAGCTGAGTCTCCTGAAGCACAAAGGCTTCCCTGAGCTCTCTTCCCTGATCTCTACAGGGTTCTTAGAAAACAGAAATGATAGAAAACAGGAGCAAACTCACTGTTGGAACAAGTGCCTGCTGACTCCTGCATCCACTGTGCTGAGCGGATCATCCAGGAGGTAGATGTCTGCATTCTGATACACGGCTCTAGAAAATGTAGAGAGACGTCAGAAGACACTTCACATGCCCATCTCTAAAAGCATAAGATGTAGTAGAATATATTTTAAATATTTTTCCTATTCCCCTTTCCAATCTCCATATAGGATTTACAGCTTTTGAAGGAAGGAGATCTAAATGGGTCCCATCTCTGAATTATGATGGTGTCCAGCAACTTCATGTTCCTTATACAAGCCCAGGGAAAGGGCCAAGACCCTATTTCACATAGTCCCACCCAGGAATGGGGTCTGCGTGCTCATGTCCAATAGGAGCCAAGGAGGAGGAGGGGCAGGATGGCAACTGAAACCCCATTTACCTGGCGAGGCTGACCCGGGCTTTCTGTCCTTCACTCAGCAGGATTCCTCTGTCTCCTATCTCAGTTAGATCTCCTTCCCTCAAAAGCTGTAAATCCTATATGGAGATAGGAAAGAGGAATAAGAAAAAGATTTAAAATATATTCTACTACCATCTTATTCTTTTAGTATTAATTCTTCATACAAGTAATTGATCAACGTGAATGCATGTCAGCTGCTAAGTCGTGTTTGACTCTTCCTGGCCCCATGGACTATGGCCCGTCAGGCTCCTCTGTCCATGGGATTCTCCAGGCAAGAATACTGGAGTGGGATCGGATCCATGTTTACTGCACCGGCAGGTGGATTCTTTACCACTGAGCTACCAGGGAGGCTACAACAGTGGGTATATGCCAGAGTAACTGTAACCTTGAACACACACACACACACACACACACACCCCTCAGTGTTTTCGATTTGTTTTCATTCTTTAGCTTTTCATACCATCTATGCATTTGGCTGTTTGAACAGATATTTATTGGGGATCAATGAATTCAGTTGTGAAGAAACAAAGCTCCTAGAGTTTCTCTCCATGGTGGGAGAGGGATGATATGGAAAACAACCTGAGTGCCAGTACTGAGGATGAGAATGAAAGGAAGCTGCTCAGGGGGATGGAGAGCGAAGGAGGGAAGTGAGTCCACACTGTTGGGGGAGGGCTCTGCTCAGAGCCATGTGAGCAGATCTGGGGGAGGGGGAGGTGCTCAGGCAGACCTGGAGAGGCTGCTCCTCACAGAGGGAGGGGCGAGTGCAGGGCCACGGGGGAGATGCCCAAGGGGTTCAGAACAAAGAGGCAAGAGAAGGAAGTAAGAATGAGAGGGATGTGGGCCAAGATAGAGCAGGAGTAGCCTGTGTCACTCCAGTGAGAGGGGGAAGGGGAAGACTGATGTGGTCTGAGGTTTTTAAGGAATCACTCCTGTGCTTTGCAGACAACAGTAAGTGGGGAAGGGTTAGGGTGGGTACAAATGAGAAGGCTAATGGAAAAATCTAGGTGACAGATGACCATGGTCAGGATCACAGTGGAACAGCAGGAATGGAGAGACGGGGTCACACTCCAGACACATTTGGAAGGTGGAGTCTGTAAGACCTGCAGGCAGGATGGGTGTGGCTATAAGAGAAGAGGAGACTGTGGTGTTTGGGGTGAGGAAGGGGAAGGACAGGGTCTCCATTTACTGAGTTGGGGGAGATGCTGGATACAGGATTAGGAGACTTTGCTTGCAGGCAAGCTGAGATGACCTCTCGGTGATGTCATGGTGCAGCTGGACATGCAGGTGTGAAGGTCTGTGCTAGAGACACAGGTGTGAGAGCTGGTAGCCCAGGCTGGTGAAGGCATAGGACTTGTCTTATCAGGGAATGAATGTGTCTTCAACTGGACAGTTTGCTAATGTCGGCCTCAGCTTCCCACTTTCAGAGAAGGGATAACACCTGACCCGAGTCCTCACAATGATACTTAAGGCAAGTGACAGAGTGACAGACAAGGTCTGTACAAGAAATGGGAGCAGAAAGAACAGGCAGGGCAGGAAAACCAAAAGGAAAGAAACGGTGTGCTTGAGGGACACACAGCAGATCAGTTGGACTAAGTAGATGCTTGTTCATGGATGAGGAAAAACTCAAAGATAAGAAGGAAATGAAGTTGTAACTTGAGGATCTGGGAATCAATCAAAAGTAGTTATATATGAATATTATTTAAGAAGTAAATGGACAAATCAGCCTATTTTCCCCAGAGCATCATGGGGGAAAAAAGAATAAATCACAAGAACATTCCCAAAATAACAAGATAAAAATCAGGCTTAAGTTACACAGTATTATATTAGAAGTCTTGCACTGCCTATAGTTATCACTTGGCACATTTTGACATAGACGAACGGTTTGTTTGAAGTTTTTATCACTAAACCCCTCAGGCATCAACCTAGGAAGAACAGCAGTACATTTCTGCAGATGAAGCCTTCAGTTCTTCAGTTCCTTTCTGCAGATGAAGCCCTCACAATTTATCGTTATTTCACCTTCTTTCTTTCTTGAGCTCAGGGATTAATACTATCTCTTGCTTTTAGTTTTCATTTTTAAAAAAGAATGAGCTGTGTTCTCAGCCTCACACACACACACAGAATTTCTTGGCCTCGCTTTCACTTTTGACAGTCCTTGTAAACTGTTCCACCTAGTTTTTAAGCTTTGATTTTCTCTTGTTCAAATGGTTTTCTTCTTAAAATAGCACCATAGCAATCTTAACCACATTCTAGAAAAGGCACTTATGGCCTCTCTTTCCAGGACATAAGAAACTATCCCTGAGTCTGGTAGTAATACTTCGAGTGTGTTGTTGACCCTGCAAATTATTTATGAACAAGCCACCATGAGGAAAAACATTTTTGAGGATTTGAAGTAAAACAAATCAAGCTGATTCATCAGTCACCATTTTCTGATTAAAGAGGAAAAGCTTGAGTTGAGAACATATTACAGTTCCTTCCACTGACAGGAAGGTGTTCTTATTCATGTTTGTTATTCTAAGTTCATTTCAGTTCAGTCCCTCAGTCATGTTCTACTGTTTACAACGCCATGGACTGCAGTACATCAGGCCTCCCTGTCCATCACTAACTCCTGGAGTTTACTCAAACTCATGTCAATTGAGTCAGTGATGCCATCCAACCATCTCATCCTCTGTCATTCCCTTCTAAGTTATTTTTATTATTATTTTATCCTAAGTTAAATATAACCAATTCTCACTGAACAGCAGACACAAACACTAGAGGCAAACTAGAAAATGGCAATCCTGGCTTGATGCCATCTGTCCAGAAGCACATCAAGGGCCCTTCAGCAATGGTGGAGACTTACAGTAGTAGCACCACAGAGCAGACTGATGAAGTGGTTGATGTGGGCATGACATGAGGCCCTGGGACAGGAGGGCTGGACTCGAGTCAAGCAGTGGGAAGGACACACCTTCCTTCATAGCTTTTCTTCCATTTGGAATTTCCCCTTCTCTCACAGCCTGTCAATATCCTGCCCATCTTCTAGGCTCAGCCCACACATACTCTCCATGAAACCATCCTGGAGTCACTCTCTTCCTGCTGGGTTCCTAAGGCCCAGTTTACATCTCTCATTTCTCTTGAAGGACCATCTTATTCTGCTCCATCATTTGTACACATGCACACAGCTTCTCTCAGCTCCTGAGAGTAAGATCTGTGCACCAAGCTCTGTGCTGGACCCTGACGATGATTATCTCTAATCCCCACAACAAGCTGCATAGGAAGTACTGGTCCCATTTCACAGATGAGGTAATTGAGACTAAGTGAGGTCACATCACTGGTCTGAGGACGGTAAGCTGTTAAACAGAAGAGCAGGAATCCTAACCAGCTCATGTCAGTTCATAGCCTTCTGCTCTTTCACATCATGCTGCCCAGGTGGTGACTGAAGAGTATATTTGAAATTAAGGCAACACTAAACTAACTCAAGCCTCAAAGTCCTCTATACCTAGACACAGAAGGATCAACACACTTACCATCCTAAGATTGTCAAGGCAATCTGAAAAGAAAATGTCCAAGTAAGTGATCTATGTGGGAAAATATTAAACTAGAATTTATCAGTTTGATATCTTTAAATACATGTTTACTAAATATTTTCAACAGCCTCCCAGTGGTTAAAGATAACATGTAGACAAATGTTACATACTACATTGCTTATATTATGGTAACAGAATATTGTTATTGCTGATTTATATAATGTACTGTGTGTAGAGCACCTATAAAAATATCAAATCAAACAATAGAAGTTAAATACTCAGATACTTTCTTTCTTACATGTCACATTTTATGTTTGCAATTTTACCAAAAACTGGCTTAGCTTATAATTAAGAATTTATTTTAAAAATCATTCTAATACTTATAGAGTGCTTGTTATTTTCCTAGAAGTCAGGTGCTTTAAAATCACAACCACATTTCATCCTCAAAACAACCTCATGAGGTTGATATTTTTATTATCTCCATTTTACAGATGAAGAAACAGGCTTGTAAGGATCAATTAGCCAAACCACACACCTGATTCCCCCTTATGGCAGAAAGTGAAGAGGAACTAAAAAGCCTCTTGATGAAAGTGAAAGAGGAGAGTGAAAAAGTTGGCTTAAAGCTCAAGGTTCAGAAACCGAAGATCATGGCATCCGGTCCCATCACTTCATGGCAAATAGATGGGGAAACAGTGGAAACAGTGTCAGACTTTATTTTTTGGGCTCCAAAATCACTGCAGATGGTGACTGCAGCAATGAAATAAAAAGACGCTTACTCCTTGGAAGGAAAGTTATGACCAACCTAGATAGCATATCAAAAAGCAGACACATTACTTTGCCAACAAAGGTCCGTCTAGTCAAGGCTATGGTTTTTCCTGTGGTCATGTATGGATGTGAGAGTTGGACTGTGAAGAAAGCTAAGCACTGAAGAATTTATGCTTTTCAACAATGGTGTTGGAGAAGACTCTTGAGAGTCCCTTGGACTGCAAGGAGATTCTAGCAGTCCATCCTAAAGGAGATCAGTCCTGGGTGTTCATTAGAAGGACTGATGTTGAAGCTGAAACTCCAATAATTTGGCCACCTCATGTGAAGAGTTGACTCATTGGAAAAGACTCTGATGCTGGGAGGGATTGGGGGCAGGAGGAGATGGGGATGACAGAGGATGAGATGGTTGGATGACATCACTGACTCAATGGACATGAGTTTGAGTAAACTCCGGGAGTTGGTGATGGACAGAGAGGCCTGGCGTGCTGCAATTCATGGGGTCGCAAAGAGTCGGACACCACTGAGCGACTGAACTGAACTAAACACACCTGATCAACAGAGAGACTGGGACTCAATTCCTGAACCTTCTGACTCCTAGACCTTGGAGTTGATGTCATCAGCCTGAATCAACGTTGCCAATGTGATTACTTCATGTCTCCCTATTTTGTTACAGAAACATTTTCAGCTCAATGAACTTAAAGGATTACTTTAATTAGACCTGGTATAATACATCTAGTTGTTATTAACAGATGTAATATAAAAAATGTTTGTTTTTTGTTTTATCCTCCAGGATTTGGAGAAGGTGGGAATAGAAGAAGAGTAAGGAGAAATTTTTACTATATTTGTATGGATGAATGGGTGGATGGACGGATCAAGTCAGGGCCAGGGATCTGCTCTCTGTTACTTTTCTACCCTGACCCTCCCTTCCTGCCTAGGAGGAAATGTGTGCGTGGGGCCCTGACTCCATGTCCCAACTACACAGAGAACAGGAGAGCAGTCCATGTTTATAAATGTCACATTTACAGAGTCATTTCCTAGGCAGGTTGATAAGAAGTTTAGGCATACCCAAGGAGAGAGGGGTCTGGAATTCTCAAGGAGAAAGAAAGGACAAACTTTTTTTCCACTACAGTCCTTAGGATTATATAACAATAATGTATCCTGCTTGAGGACAGTCTCTGGAAAAAACCTTCTGGCTAATCCTGTTATCTTAAGGTGTAAATTATGGGAGTAGGTCTAGTAAGGTCTTTACAACCTCCAGACATTCTTTTGATTCACTGCAATAACTAACTAGAGAGTATATAACTCCATGGCTAACACTAGCAAGGGGGTACTCTTTCTGCCCCCTTCTGATGCCTATGTCAGAAGCTTTCTCTATCTCCTTTATACTTTAATAAAACTTTATTACACAAAGTTCTGAGCAATCAAGCCTCGTCTCTGGCCCCGGACGGAAATCTTCTCCTCCAGAGGCCAAGAATCCCAGCGTCTTTTCTTGTGTCAGCAACAACCTTTCAACATCATGTACAGAAGAATTGCTGCACAGTCCAGTCCAGCAGGGCCCCTTCCCACCAAAGTCTGTGCTGCACAGACGCCTCAGGCTGGGTGAAGCCCCAGACACTGATGAGGTATCTCATCTCTTCAGAACTCAGTTTTACTGACTATAAAATGAAGAAGGGAATATCAAAACACTCTTAAAGAATGAATAACTCAAAAACCTTTGTATGTGTGTGCATGCACGTTTGTGAAAGAGAAAATTGATTTTCACATGAACTATAAATAAATGGGAGCTACTCAACAGTGAGCTACTCACTGTACTCAACAGTGAGAACATTTTTTCTCACTGTTCTACATTTTCTGTCCCTTCTTTATTTATATGGTATCTATACCATTTAATAAATATTCAGCTCATTCCTGCTAATTTGACTAAATTTCTGAAAATGTATGATCACCCATGAACAAGAACTTAGAATAAAGAAATAAGCCCATTAAACAAGCAATTCTGTTTGTCCATATCATTATAAAATGTTGCTTACCTGATTCAGGGTTCCCCAGGCGGTTCTAGTGGTAAAGAACCCACCTGCCAATGCAGGAGATATAAGAGACCCAGGTTCATCCCTGGGTTGGGATGATCCCCTGGAGGAGAGCAAGGCAACCCACTCCAGTATTCTTGCCTGCAAAATCCCATGGACAGAGGAGCTTGGTGGGCTATAGTCCATAGGGCTGCAGAGTTGGACACGACTGAAGTGACTTAGCACACACACAAGCACCTGATAAAACCTATAATGTTCAAGCCATTGTTTGAAGAGAATTACAATTTTCACAGAAAGCAGGTTTGAAGCCTTTAACACCACACCTTTGAAAATCTGTCCCTGTCTTTACTTCACAGTACAAAAGAACAGTCAGATGTCCAGACTGCACTGAACAGACCCCAGGGGGAGACCTTTAACGCTATTATTCACTGACATTTACAACCTGAGAAAGTAACATAGTATTTAACATTATTTAAACTTTTCCTTTCTTTTTGCCAAATTGCAATCTCCTATTAGTTTAGTTCTCATCATTTATTCATTAGTCTTATTTAAATCCCAACCTACAGTTTAAACCTTTCATCTCACCATTTTCTGTGCAGCTCAATGCCATTGCTGAAAATAATCTCTCCTTCAGTGAAATGACACAGTATTAAAAAGAAATTTTAAACCATTCCACTTTCCTTAAATAATAAATTACGAGTAAAAGATGAAGTGGAGAGAGAAACTCACAGACTGAAGGCATCGGTCAGGTGCAGGAGGCAGACTTTATGTGGATTCCAACAATGGTGAAGGAGATTTTTCAGTGAGATGATCAACAACATGCAAACACAGACTAGCAGGTGGATAATACTCAGGAACTTCAGGTATTTTTCAGGTGAAATAAAGTAGTTATTTTTTTTTCCCAAAGCTTTCCTGTCTTTTAGAGAAAACTAATGAAATGTTTACAGATAAACTAATTTGAGGTCTAGGATCTGCTTCACAATACTCTGGGATGAGGGTGGGGCTGGCAGGGGTAGGGATGCAGCAAGACTGGCCACCTGCTATTCTGGCTGAAGTTGGAAGTGGGTATATGAAGGTTCATTATACCATGCTTCCTCTTTTTGTAAATTTTTGTAACTTTCCATTTAAAGAAGTTGAAAGTGAATGAAATGTCACAGAAACAACTCCCCACCCCACCAGACCCTCTACCCCTGCTCCAGAAAAGATATTCTGTGAATGTCATTATCCCATAAGGATTAAAATGGCAACATATGTAAATATGCCTGCATATTTACCCAAAAGACCAGCTTAAATATTAAGCAACATTAAAAAATCCATTTTTAAAAAAGAACTTTTAACAAACCTATAGTTTAAACTACTATCATCATTTGAAATGCAAGTATATGCAACTCAGAAGCCATTGCTCACCTCTTCCAAAGCACAAGCCTTTATTACTTCTTCATATCGTTCTTTTTCATATTTCTTCCCAAATAAAATGTTACTCCTCACAGTTCCTGAGAACACCCAGGGCTGCTGAGAAACATACGCGATCCTCCCGTGCACGCTGACCTTCCCCTGAATCAGGGGCAGCTCCCCCAGCACAGCGCTTAACAATGATGACTGAAACAGAGGACAACACACACGCGTGAACAGGCAGCACTCAGGATGGAACACACCACTGAGCACAGCTGACCACACCCTGGTGCTTGACACAGGATAGAACCCTTTCCTTCAGAACAGGATAAAGTATAGCCCTCACAGTTGAGATAAAAAAAATAAAATAAAAATGAAGATAACACTAATGAAATTTAGGTTTTGAAATGAAAACAACAGCTGATAAAGAATATATTAATAGCATAAACTATCTACTCTGCCTAAGTATCCCCCAAATGAAATTCTACTCGTCAAAAAATAATTAAGAATGTTAACATCCTTCTCTAGCAGAGCAGCCTAGCAGGATATATATTTCTTGCATCTGATGTTTAGTGCAGTTGCTCCTGCATCTGGGTATCCTTTACTTGACAAACAAGTATTTTATTCTTAAAAAACTTTGTTTGAAGAATATATCCAGAGATGATTAATTGAAAGAACTCTGAAGTGAGTTGTGTCTGCAGAGCACAAGTCCATTATAGAGGAAATCAGCACCCTTTCGTGTACATATCCCACATTTTTAAAAATAATTTTATTTATTTATTTATTTTTAGTTATTTTATCTTTTTCATTTATTTTTTACAATGTGGTGTTGGTTTCTGCCATACCGCAATTCTAATTTTATTTACTTTTGCTTGCACCGGGATGTCATTGGAGTGCACTCATCATTGCAGTGCAAGGGGGTTTTCTTGTTGAGGAGCACAGGCTCTAGTGGGCAGGCCTGTGCAGTTGTGGCCCATGGGCTCAGTAGTTGCAGTTCCCAGGCTCTAGAGCAGAGGCCCAACAGCTGTGGTGCACGGGCTTAGTTGTTCCACAGCTGGGAAGTGGGAACTTCCCAGACCAGGGATCAAACCTGTGTCTCCTGCGTTGGCAGGCAGAATCTCTTATCACTGAGCCACCAGGGGACCCCACATCCCACGTTAGATTTCTGTATTTTGTTGTTTCAGATGAAGTGTCTTTGCATATTTCCTTCCAATCTTCAACATCACTCAGATGTGTGTGTGTATCCACACCATCAGAGCTCTCACCACACTGGGCTGAAATAATATGTCTGTGTATCTGTCTTGCCCCAGAACCTGGTTGCCTCTGAAAGGCAGAGAGTCAGGGACTTGCTCACATCTGTACCTGTATCTCCAGCATGCGGCTGCACATTCACTACATGTGTACTGAGAGGATCATGTCAAGTCACAGGAGGAAATGCTCAAAGCTTCCGGTAAGTGTCTTTATGACCTCCAGATTTCCTGGAAGGGCCACTAAGATAAAAAGAAGTCCCCATTGTCTCTATCCATCCTGAACAGCTGTCACATAAATAATCTCCTTCACTGAGATGTTCAAATTCCCCACAAGAAGCTCCCAACTGTGCCATGTGAAGCACCAAAAAGGAAAACACAGTGCTCATTTATCCAGATTTTATTTGAACAAAAAACTTCCTTATAAAATGAATGTTCCATGTAACACACCTAGAGAAATACTTTTCTAGATATACTCAATTCAAAATGTGTCACACATAGCTCTTGGCTCAACTCTGAGAATATAACAGGAGTTGCAGCATTGCATCAAGCTGACAAAAGACATCATTAACTTACCTTTCCTGCTCCCACAGGTCCGACCACAGCTAACAGTTCACCAGGTCTGACAGTAAAGGAAAGACCTTGTAGGGTTGGGGTCACTGATGCCTACAAATTAAAGTTTATAAAAATGTACCTATTTCAATAAAGTAACACAAATTGTTTTACAAAGTGGAAAAGAAAACAATAGTGAACATAATTGATATGCAAAATAAAACCCACATTTTTCTCTTTCCTATTCTAAGATACTGTGTCTTAGAGACCTCTGATCAAATCTTATTTCTTTAGGGATTTGAGGAAGCTTTAACTGACTTTATGAAGGTTCTTTTTTTTTTTTTTTTAACTAGACTCCCATTTGGATACATAAATGTTCCAAGCACTGCACAATTGCACTACTTTCACACGCTAGCAAAGTAATGCTCAAAATCCTTCAAGCTAGGCTTCAGCAGTATGTGAACTGAAAACTTCCAGATGTACAAGCTAGATTTAGAAAAGGCAGAGGAACCAGAGATCAAATTGCCAACATCTGTTGGATCATAGAAAAAAAAAAAAAAGATAATTACATAACAACATCTACTTCTGCTTCATTGACTACACTAAAGCCTTTGACTGTGTGGATCACAACAAGCTGTAGAAAACTCTCAAGGAGATGGGAATACCAGACCACATTACCTGTCACCTGAGAAACCTGTATGCCGGACAAGCAGCAACAGTTAGAAACCAATGTGGAATAACAGACTGGTTCAAAATCGGGAAAGATGAACGTCAAGGCTATATTGTCACCCTACTAACTTAAGTTATATGCAGATTAAGTGATGCAAAATTCCAGGCTAGATGAATCGCAACTGGAATCTAGAATTCTAACAGAACTATCAACAATCTCAGATATGCTGATGATACCACTCTAATAGCAGAAAGTGAAGAGGAACTAAAGAGTTTATTGATAATGATTAAAGAGGAGAGTGAAATAGTTGGCATAAAACTCAACATTCGAAAAACTAAGATCATGTTATCTGGTCCCATCACTTAATGGCAAATAGAAATGGCAAAAGTGGAAACACTGGCAGATTTTTTTTTTCCCTTGAGCTCCAAAATCACTTCAGAAGTGACTGCAGCCATAAAATTCAAAGATGCTTGCTCCTTGGAAGAATACCTATGAAAAGTCTATTAAAAAGCAGAGACATTGCTTTGCCAATAAAAGTCCACATAATCAAAGCCATTGATTTTCCAGTAGTCGTGTATGGATGTGAGAGTTGGACCATAAAGAAGGCTGAGTGCCAGAGTACTGATGTTTTCATATTGTGGTGCTGGAAAAGACTCTTGAGAGACCCTCAACTGCAAGGAGATCAAACCAGTTAATCCTAAAGGAAATCAACCCTGAATATACATTGGAAGGACTGAAGCTCCAACACTTTGGCCACCTGATACGAAGAGTGGACTCATTGGAAAAGACCTGATACTGGCAAAGATAGAGGGCAGGAGGAGAATGGGACAACAGAGGATGAGATGGTTAGATGGCATCACTGACTTGATGGACATGAGTTTGAACAAGCTCTGGGAGATGGTGAAGGACATGGAAGCCTGGCATGCTGCAGTCCATGGGGTCACAAAGAGTTGTTCATGACCTAGGGACTGAACAACAACAACAAAACATGGGGAATGAGGACATTAATTATGGCATCATGGGTCAGAGTGATAAAGCCTCAATTTTACATGTGTTACATGCATGTCTTATCCTGACTAAACAGGGACAACAACAACAAAACACGGAGCTGTGCTGTTTGCTGTGTGTACAATCCAACTCGAGGGAGAAGGACAAACTCTCGGCATGTCAGGTGTAAGTTGGATTACTGCACAATCTGTTAAGTTCTAAGGTAAACAGAGTTAAGTGTGTTTGTGTCTTTACATGTACTAAGTGTAAAGAAAATTCTCAATAACTGTAAGTGTTCAGAAAAAAAACCTATGTGTGATTAGTAAAATGTCTAAAAGATTAAAAGTACAAGTCCATGATAAAATGATACAGAATCCACTGGCACTGTGAGCGACCCAGGTTTGATCCCTGGGTTAGGAAGATCCCCTGGAGAAGGGAATGGCAATCCACTGCAGTATTCTTGCCTGGGGAATCCCATGGACAGAGGAGCCTGGCAGGCAATCCATGGGATCACAAAGCATCAGACACGACTGAAATGACTGACACTTGATGCTTCTGGATAAAAAGGTCTGGAAAATATTCTAAATGAAAAGCTTCTCTGGAAATAACTAAACAGATTATGGAACAGTTACTTACCTAACAACAGTTACTTTGAATCATCAAAAACTTAACCCCATATTTTATAGGAATTATAATATTTCCCAAGGGGAAGCTAGATTTTAATACATGAGAAATATGTTTTAAGCTTCTCTTCTTATCTGACACCTAGGGTTCTTATTTTATTACTTTCCACTCGGTTATGAGAACAAAACAATGATACACACAGATAATAACCCACGCCAGCTCCTGTCACAGCCCTAGTCTGTCGGCGAGTTCACACCTGTTCAGGCTTCAGAGTTGGACACTGCTCCATCATGGCCAGAAGGGGGCAGCACTTGACAGCCCAGGGTTTCTGGGGATCTGCCTCTCTGTTATTCGGGTGCAGGGGATAATGATTTAACAGAGATCAACAGCTGAGCCCCCACTCTAGGCCAGACACAGTTCGAAACCCCTACCCCATCATTTGGAGGCTCCCACATATATTTTAAAGCTTCAAGATTGAGACAAAGTCCCACCATCTCATGAATGAAACCTGGGTCCTTGAGACCTTCCCCCCACCTGCCCACCTACCCACCTGGCTTCCTAGGGGAGCAGGTTACAGAGCTCATGTCTATCTTCTACCTCCCAACCCAACAGGAGCTTCAATCAGACTCAGCTTCTCTCCAAAACTCCCAATGTCTCTGCTCCTCCCCCTCCCAAGAGCTGGCTCGCTTGTTCTTGCGCGCTCGCGCTCTCTCTCTCTCTCACTCACTCATGACCTAAACTGACAGCCCCTAATCACTAATGACCCTGGCAAGGGGCACAGTCCTTCCATAGGCAAGGCCAGGACAACAGAACGGGGTGTTCTGTACTACAATGCAATTTGCACAGAAGTCTGAGAACATGTTACAAAGATTTTGGAAGAAAAAAACAGCTGTTTTTTATAATCTTTCATAGTTTACTACAAAAGAAATTTGGTAACAGATCATTCAAAGTATGGAGTCTGCCATTATAATGAAACTTTAATGGTGATTTTCATATAGGTTTCAAGGTTATTATGAAAAATACCAAGCAGGAGGTAAATCTACTGTATTAAAGTAGGAGATGCTATCACAGTCGGTCAGGCACCCTGTGTAAATTTCCATGTGCAAAAGGCATGGGGATGTGATTTTGTATATTTGGAAACATACTACTGATGTTTTGTTGGTGGGTTATACCAGACCACCTGACCTGCCTCTTGAGAAACCTATATTCAGGTCAGGAAACAACAGTTAGAACTGGACATGGAACAACAGACTGGTTCCAAAAACGAAAAGGAGTACATCAAGGCTGTATATTGTCACTCTGCTTATTTAACTTATATGCAGAGTACATCATGAGAAGCACTGGGCTGGAAGAAGCACAAGCTGGAATCAAGATTGCCAGAAGAAATATCAATAACCTCAGATATGCAGATGACACCACCCTTATGGCAGAAAGTGAAGAGGAACTAAAAAGCCTCTTGATAAAAGTGAAAGTGGAGAGTGAAAAAGTTGGCTTAAAGCTCAACATTCAGAAATCTAAGATCATGGCATCTGGTCCCATCACTTCATGGGAAATAGATGGGGAAACAGTGTCAGACTTTATTTTGGGGGGCTCCAAGATCACTGCAGATGGTGATTGCAGCCATGAAATTAAATGATGCTTACTCCTTGGAAGGAAAGTTATGGCCAACCTAGACAGCATATTAAAAAGCAGAGACATTGAACCTGGACTGGTGATTCATTTCTTATATGATATTATACATGTTTTAATGCAATTTTCCCAAATTATGCCCCCCTCCCTCTCCCATGGAGTCCAAAAGACTGTTCTATACATCTGTGTCTCTTTTGCTGTCTGTCAATGCAGGATATAGGAAGCTTGGGGCTGGTGCACTGGGATGACCCAGAGGGATGGTATGGGGAGGGAGGTGGGAGGGGGGTTCAGGATGCGGAACATGTGTACACCAGTAGCGAATGCATGTTGATGTATGGCAAAACCAATACAATATTGTAAAGTAAAAAAGATAAAAATTAAAAATTAAAAAAAATAAAATAAAAAGCAGAGACATTACTTTGTCAACAAAGGTCCGTCTAGTCAAGGCTATGGTTTTTCCAGTGGTCATGTATGGATGTGAGAGTTGGACTGTGAAGAAAGCTGAGCACCAAAGAATTGATGCTTTTAAATGGTGGTGTTGGAGAAGACTCTTGAGAGTCCCTTGGACTGCAAGGAAATCCAACCAGTCCATCCTAAAGGAGATCAGTCCTGGGTGTTCATTGGAAGGACTGATGCTGAAGCTGAAACTCCAATACTTTGGCTACCTCATGTGAAGATTTGACTCACTGGAAAAGACCCTGATTCTGGGAGGGATTGGGGGCAGGAGGAAAAGGGGATGACAGAGGATGAGATGGCTGGATGGCATCACTGACTCGATGGACATGAGTTTGAGTAAACTACAGGAGTTGGTGATGGACAGGGAAGCCTGACGTGCTGTGATACATGGGGTCGCAAAGAGTCGGACACGAGTGAGCAATTGAACTGATGTGTGCTTAGTCACTTAGTAGTGTCCACCTCTTTGTGGCTACATGCAGCATAGCCAGACAGTATCCTCTGTTTCCCAGGGATTTCCCAGGTAACAATACTGGAGTAGGTTGCCATTTATTTCTCCAGAGGATCTTCCTGACCCAGGGATGGAACCTGGGTCTCCTGCATTGCAAGTGGATTCTTTACCTTCTGACCATCAGAGAAGCCTGATGGTGGGGATGGCAGGTGGTGAATCAGAAGCAGATGAACATGACGCAGATGGCACAACAGAGTCACAGGCACGGAAGACAGGATGAGTCTACAGAGTCTGGCACTTGCCCTGTGGTCCCCACTCTGACAGCCCCAGGGCCAGGAGGCTGCTCTGGATATCAACCTTCTGATGGAGGCAGCTCCTCCCCGAGTCCCTCCAGCCCTGAGGTTGGGAACAGCTTCTTACTATCACTAATCCCTGCATTGCCTCACTTACCACCATTTTACCCTTTTGGCTCTTTCATCTCCTATGTAACTAATTCACTGCATGGAACTCCCTCCCCCATGACGTGGGTTCTGTTTTCCTGACTAATCCACACTGATCCATGAGGATGTGCACAGAGGAAAAGGGAACCAGGGGCGACGTTTCTGTCATTGGTTAAAGGGGTGCAAGGAATGAGATATTTTGAGACTTCTTGAGAGCAGTCTCTGCTGTTTTTCCTATTTGTCTGAACTTCATAAATAAAGCAAGTATTGGGAAATTGCCAATTCTCCCTGTCAGCTCACCACATAGTGCAACACTTCAGCTGGGAATCTCTGGTGCTCATGATCCCCACCTGCTGTCTCCTCTTGCCTCCAGCTGCCACCAAAGTAGCCAGAACCATCCAGAAGCTCAGGATGGGGGAGCCCCCACCCTACCCCACAGCCAAGTTCCAATCATGGCCTAATTCAATGTAAAGTAAGAACATCAGGGCAAAAAATGTACACTGATTCCTCAAAGCCTCTGGTCTGTAGCAACTGGTTATGTATTTGTTAATTAACCCATTCAATACTACAGCATTCTGTCTGTCTACTTCATAACCATAAGTAACCCCAAAGGATATTGCCATGTTTAAAAACAGTTAAACCACTGATTCCCAAAATATTAGATCTGGGTTTTCAAGAAAAGATGTATATATGCTCTGTATCTTTTGTTTAAGGTGATCCTATTATATGGAGCAGGGATTTACATTTAATATTATGTAATAAAATATAATGGAAAATAAACTAAAATTTTAAAAAAGAATGTTATGTACTTTCAATTCAACATGTGCTAATGCTCTGAAAGCTCTCTTGAAAATGAGATAGAGAGCAACATGTCAAATGCCTTATGCTAACTTTATACTTAATCTCCATTCATTGCAAATCTTATTCTGATTCTAAGAATTTTTATAACATATTTTCAGTAAATGAGCAATTCACACTTAACAGTATGTGTAAAATACCAAAATTCTCCAATAAATCTATGTCACAGTTGTCTTTTAGCAGTCACGATCCTGCAATGGAGTGTCTCTTACCTTTTCCCAAAATCCTGTTAAATCTTGCACGTCCACTATCATTTCACCATCTGATGGCAGCTGAGGGTAGCACTGTGAAATCTCATCAAGTGATAGAAAGTTCTATAGAAAAAGGAAAGGCATAGACTGTTTACACTGCAAGAACAAAGCACAAACAAAACAACTGCTTCTCTGGAACTTGCCAAAAAAAAAAAAAAAGTTTTATACCTATTATTTACACCTACCTATCATTTTACAACTGTATTTTATTAAGTCTTGGTTCACATGAGAAACACTATATAATATATAGTACATATTATTATAGAATATGGTATGCATACACATATAATATAGTATAGCATATATATAATATAGTATCAGTTCAGTTCAGTTCAGTTGCTCAGTCGTGTCCGACTCTTTGCAACCCCATGATTCACAGCACGCCAGGCCTCCCTGTCCATCACCAACTCCCGCAGTACACTCAGACTCACGTCCATCGAGTCAGTGATGCCATCCAGCCATCTCATCCTCTGTCGTCCCCTTCTCCTCCTGCCCCCAATCCCTCCCAGCATCACAGTCTTTTACAATGAGTCAACTCTTCACATGAGGTGGCCAAAGTACTGGAGTTTCAGCTTTTGCATCATTCCTTCCAAAGAAATCCCAGGGCTGATCTCCTTCAGAATGGACTGGTTGGATCTCCTTGCAGTCCAAGGGACTCTCAAGAGTCTTCTCCAACACCACAGTTCAAAAGCATCAATTCTCCAGTGCTCAGCCTTCTTCACAGTCCAACTCTCACATCCATACATGACCACAGGAAAAACCATCGTCTTGACTAGACGGACCTTTGTTGGCAAATAATGTCTCTGCTTTTGAATATGCTATCTAGGTTGGTCATAACTTTCCTTCCAAGGAGTAAGCGTCTTTTAATTTCATGGCTGCAGTCACCATCTGCAGTGAATTTTGGAGCCCCAAAAAATAAAGTCTGATACTGTTTCCACTGTTTCCCCATCTATTTCTCATGAAGTGATGGGATTGGATGCCATGATCTTCATTTTCTGAATGTTGAGATTTAAGCCAACTTTTTCACTCTCCACTTTCACTTTCATCAAGAGGCTTTTGAGTTCCTCTTCACTTTCTGCCATAAGGGTGGTGTCATCTGCATATCTGAGGTTATTGATATTTCTCCCGGCAATCTTGATTCCAGCTTGTGTTTCTTCCAGCCCAGCGTTTCTCATGATGTAGTCTGCATATAAGTTAAATAAGCAGGGTAACAATATACAGCCTTGATGTACTCCTTTTCCTATTTGAAACCAGTCTGTTGTTCCATGTCCAGTTCTAACTGTTGCTTCCTGACCTACATATAGTATGTATGTGTGTGTCTGTGTGTGTGTATAAAACAGATAAATAAAGAGTTCCTGGCCATGAGGCTATCTTTGTTACCTTCTCAACAAGTGTACTGGTTCCTCTCTAAGCAGAAAATATGCCTTCAAACTCCAATACATTTAGAACCTGGACAATTCAACTGTTATACTTTTGTGTTACCAACAATAAACAGGTGAGCTGGTAGGAAATTATTTCATTAATAGTAACTGAATCCCACCATGTGCCAAGCAACATGGGACACAGAGAGGAAAACAGAGAGGAAGGGCCTTCCCAGGCCATCAGGAATCAGGTGGCACAGGACAGACTGGGAACACAAGATCAATGACAGAAACTCTGAGTGCAAACCCTGTACACAATGCTTTCCCCTTTGTGTGTGTCAAATCCATATCACTGCTTGATGATAACTATCACTTAAGTCATCATTCTAAAAAGAAAATGCTCTTAAGTTTCTACATCTTAGAAAGCATTTGACAAGCATCTTTTCACAATCACTGCCTCTTCTCCATAGTCAATGCCCTCTCTCCTCCACAGCAGGAATGGCCACACCTCCCATTTCTTGTCATCTTCTACACCACTTAGCAGCTAAATGATGCAAAGTAGCTGAATAAAACAGTCTTATAAGCTGCTACAAAGCTGAAAAACACATACAAGAAAACTCCCTCTTGTCTTGCAAATGCTAGACATAATTCAAAGGGGAAAGCTAGAGTTGTAGAGAAAGTGAACAAACAATTTATACCACTCCCACTCCCCCAAGGTCCCCAAAACTGTGAGCATGAGGCATAGACTGCTGGCTGACCTTGAAACCTGCTCTCTTTCTTCTGAGGTAACAAACCCTGGATTTTAGCTGCATGTAGCAGCCTGGAAGGAGGCCCTCCCTCTGTCTCCAGTCTCTCGAGCAGACAGGAGCAGCTGTGACTAAATCCTGGGCAGGGGGAGTGACAGCAACCAGGACCATCTTCCTTCCCAGACTGGGCCTTGGGGGCTGCCAGCGGGGTCAAGGTCACATGCATTGGGGTAAAAAGAAAGAAAGAACAGAAAGAGAAATTAAGAAAACAATCCCATTCACCATTGTGACAAAAAGAATAAAATACTTAGGAATAAATGTACCTAAAGTAACAAAAGACCTATATATAGAAAACTATAAAACACTAATGAAAGAAATCAAAGGTGACACAAATAGAGAAATGTACCATGTTCATGGATCAGAAGAATCAATATAGTGAAAATGAGTATACTACCCAAAGCAATCCTAGATTCAATGCAATTCCTATCAATGGTATCAAAAGTTATCAATGGTATTTTCCACAGAACTAGAACAAATAATTTCACAATTAGTATGGAAATACAAAATAACCTTGAAGAACCAAAGCAATCTTGAGAAAGAAGAATAGAACTGGAGGAATCAACCTGCCTGACTTCAGACTACACTACAAAGCTACAGTCATCAAGACAGTATGGTACTGGCACAAAGACAGAAATGTAGATCAATGGAACAAAATAGAAAGCCCAGAGATAAATCCACACAGCTATGAACACCTTATCTTTGACAAAGGAGGCAAGAATATACAATGGAAAAAGACAATCTTTTTAACAAGTGGTGCTGGGAAAACTGGTCAACCACCTGTAAAAGAATGAGACTAGAAAACTTTCTAACATTATACAAAAAAATAAATTCAAAATGGATTAAAGATCTAAATGTAAGACCAGAAACTATAAAACCCCTAGAGGAAAACATAGGCAAACACTCTCCGACATACATCACAGCCGGATCCTCTATGACCCACCTCCCAGAGTAATGGAAATAAAAGGAAAAATAAACAAATGGGACTTAATTAAACTTAAAAGCTTTTGCACAATGAAGGAAATTATAAGCAAGGTAAAAAGATAGCCTTCAGAATGGGAAAAAATAATTGCAAATGAAGCAACTGACAAAGAATTAATCTCAAAAACATACAAGCAGCTCATGCACCTCAATTCCAGAAAAATAAATGACCCAATCAAAAAATGGGACAAAGAACTAAATAGACATTTCTCCAAAGAAGACATACAGATGGCTAACAGACACATGAAAAGATGTCAACATCACTCATTATCAGAGAAATGCAAATCAAAACCACAATGAGGTACCATCTCACACCAGTTAGAATGGCTGCTATCAAAAAGTCTACAAACAATAAATGCTGGAGAAGGTGCAGAGAAAACGGAACCCTTTTACACTATTGATAGGAATGCAAACTAGTACGGCCACTATGGAGAACAGTGTGGAGATTCCTTAAAAAACTGGAAATAGAACTGCCATATGACCCAGCAGTCCCACTGTTGGGCGTACACACTGAGGAAATCAGAATTGAAACAGACACATGTACCTCAATGTTCATCACAGCACTGTTTTCAATAAAGAGGACATGGAAGCAACCTAGATGTCCATTGGCAGACAAATGGATAAGAAAGTTGTGGTACATATATATGATGGAATATTCAGTTCAGTTCAGTTCATTCACTCAGTCGTGTCCGACTCTTTGCGACCCCATGAATTGCAGCACACCAGGCCTCCCTGTCCATCACCAACTCCCGGAGTTCACACAGACTCACATCCATCGAGTCAGTGATGCCATCCAGCCATCTCATCCTCTGTTGTCCCCTTCTCCTCCTACCCCAATCCCTCCCAGCATCAGAGTCTTTTCCAATTAGTCAACTCTTCGCATGAGGTGGCCAAAGTACTGGAGTTTCAGCTTTAGCATCATTCCTTCCAAAGAAATCCCAGGGCTGATCTCCTTCAGAATGGACTGGTTGGATCTCCTTGCAGCCCAAGGGATCTCAAGTGTCTTCTACAACACCACAGTTCAAAAACATCAATTCTTCGGCATTCAGCCTTTTTCACAGTCCAACTCTCACATTCATACATGACCACAGGAAAAACCATAGCCTTGACTAAATGAACCTTTGTTGGCAAAGTAATGTCTCTGCTTTTCAATGTGATATCTAGGTTGGTCATAACTTTCCTTCCAAGGACTAAGGGTCTTTTCATTTCATGGCTGCAGTCACCATCTGAAGTGATTTTGGAGCCCAAAAAAATAAAGTCTGACACTGTTTCCCCATCTATTTCCCATGAAGTGATGGGACCGGATGCCATGATCTTCGTTTTCTGAATGTTGAGCTTTAAACGAACTTCTTCACTCTTCACTTTCACTTTCAACAAGAGTTTTTTTAGGTCCTCTTCACTTTCTACCATAAGGGTGGTGTCATCTGCATATCTGAGGTTATTGATATTTCTCCCAGCAATCTTGATTCCAGCTTGTGCTTCTTCCAGCCCAGCGTTTCTCATAATGTACTCTGCATATAAGTTAAATATGCAGGGTGACAACATACAGCCTTGTTGTACTCCTTTTCCTTTCTGGAACCAGTCTGTTGTTCCATGTCCAGTTCTAACTGTTGCTTCCTGACCTGCATACAGATTTCTCACGAGGCAGGTCAAGTGGTCTGGTATTCTCATCTCTTTCAGAATTTTCCACAGTTTACTGTGATCCATACAATCAAAGGCTTTGGCATAGTCAAAAAAGCAGAAATAGATGTTTTTCTGGAACTCTCTTGCTTTTTCCATGGTCCAGAGGATGTTGGCAATTTGATCTCTGGTTCCTCTGCCTTTTCTAAAACCAGCTTGATCATCAGGAAGTTCACGCTTCACGTATTGCTGAAGCCTGGCTTGGAGAATTTTGAGCATTACTTTACTAGTGTGTGAGATGAGTGCAATTGTGTGGTAGTTTGAGAATTCTTTGGCATTGCCTTTCTTTGGGATTGGAATGAAAACTGACCTTTTCCAGTCCTGTGGCCACTGCTGAGTTTTCCAAATTTGCTGACATATTGAGTGCAGCACTTTCACAGCATCATCTTTCAGGACTTGAAATAATTCAACTGGAATTCCATCACCTCTACTAGCTTTGTTCATCGTGATGCTTTCTAAGGCCCACTTGACTTCACATTCCAGGATGTCTGGCTCTAGGTCAGTGATCACATCATCGTGATTATTTGGGTCATGAAGATCTTTTTTGTATAGTTCTTCTGTGTATTCTTGCCACCTCTTCTTAATATCTTCTGCTTCTGTTAGGTCCATACCACTTCTGTCCTTTATTGAGCCCATCTTTGCATGAAATGTTCCCTTGGTATCTCTAATTTTCTTGAAGAGATCTCTAGTCTTTCCCATTCTGTTGTTTTCCTCTATTTCTTTGCATACTCAGCTATTAAAAATGCATTTAAATCAATTCTAATGAGGTGGATGAAATGTAGCCTATAATACAGAGTGCTAAGATGCTCATATTTGTGAACATTTCTCCCCTACACGAGAACATCTCTGAGTCCCTCAACTCCCTATGCTTTGCCTCCAAGGTGCAGTCACTACCAGCCTCATCTCCATCAGGCTTCCTGCTGATAAGGCTTCTCCACCCTGACCCTGCTCTCCTTCAGGCCAGTGTGCAGGTTCATTCAGAAAGGATGTACATTTGACAGGCATTTAACTATTGACTTTTGAGGGGTTTTAATTAAGTTTTTAAAACTAGATAATTGAAAGGTCAAAACTATGTAGTAAGCTGAATACAAGTGAGATTGAGCCACCGCCCCATCCACCTCATTCTCCCCACCTGTCCTAGTAGTCATTTTCATCATTTATCCTTTTACTTCTCCTATCAATGTTTCTTTTTGTAAATACAAGCAATATGCATGGGATTTCCCTCTTTCTTACATAAGACATCTCTTTCCCTCTCTCTCATATATTATACGTTGTTCTACTTTTTTTTTTCTTTTGATTAACAAGAAAGCCTTAAGGAGTGGGTGGTGGCCAGGAGAGTGGGGCGGGGGAGAAAAAAAAAACAGTCCCAGGATGATTCCCCACCAGCACACAGAGATCACCCCATTATTTTTAAATTTGCTTAGGAGTCCACTGTATGGATGCACCAAAGTTTATCCACTAGTTCCCTCTACTGGACACTTGAATTCTTTCCATCTTTTTACTGTTACAAACAAGGCTATGTTGACTAACCTTCTATATATCATTTTATATTTGCTTGTTTACATCTAACTATCCAGAGAGAGGTTCTTTGAAATGGGATTCCTGGATCAAAGACATACAGGTTTTTCAGGCTATTCCAAATGGACAGCGTGAATGCAGGCTCCAGTTCCAACAAGGGTCAGCTGTGCCATGCTATGAATTCTCTAAGACACTTAAGCTCCCTCTACAAGAGTTAAATCAGGAAGTTTCTTGATAGACTGCCTTGGAGGGTAATGTATTCCTCTGGTAACTCATTTTCCTGAGGATAGAGCCTTGCAAACCTTTCTGGCTTTATTCACGGTATCAGATCACAGGTTCTCTTTTGCGCCCTTGTGGCCGTGGAAATAATTAGCCACCTTAGCACCCTGCTATGGTCTTCTGCTTTAATCAGGATTTCCCTTGCTGTCTTACAAGTTCAGTTAAAATTCTACGGACATCATTAATACACAACAACATGAACTCTTTGATATCCTCTAATACCTAGTTGAGAGGGTATGGTGGCTTTCCTGGTGGCTCAGAGAGTAAAGAATCTTCCTGCAATGCAGGAGACCTGGGTTCAATTCCTTGGTTGGGAAGATCCCCCAAAGAAGGAAATGGCAACCCACTCCAGTATTCTTGCCTGGAAAATCCCATGGACAAAGGAGACTGGTGGTCTACAGTCCATGGGTTCACAAAGAGTCAGACACAACTGAGCAACTAACACACACACACATACAGAGTGAAGTAAGTCAGAAAGAGAAACACCAGTACAGTATATTGACACATATATATGGAATTTAGAAAGATGGTAACAATGACCCTAAATGTGAGATCACAAAAGAGACACAGATATAAAGAACAGACTTTTAAACTCTGTGGGAGAAGGCAAGGGTGGGATGATTTGAGAGAATAGCATTGAAACATGTATATTGCCATATGTGAAACAGATGACCAGTCCAAGTTCAATGCATGAAACAGGGCATTCAAAGCCGGTACACTGGGACAACCCAGAGGGATGGGATGAGGAGGGAGATGGGAGGGGGGTTTGGAATGGGGGACATGTGTATACCTGTGGCTGATTGATGTTGATGTATGGCAAAAACCACCACAATATTGTAAAGTTATTAGCTTCCAATTAAAGTATATTAATTAATTTTTTAAAAAAGAAAGAGTCTGGGTCCCTAACACCACAGACGATCACACTAACCATGGAACTTATTATGAAATGAATTGGATCCCCACAAAAAATTATACACTATGGTCCTAGCCCCAGTTACCTCAAAATACGACTTTGGATACTTAGTTGTTGTAAATATAATCAATTAAAGTGAGATCACAGAGGAGTAGGCCCTGAATCCAATATGATTGGTGCCCTTATGAGACATGCAGATACAGATATGCACCCAAAAAACAGTTACCCAATGAGGGAGACAGAGGCTGGAGTGATGGCAGTTACAAGTGACGGAATGCCAAGGATTGCCTAAAACCACTCAAAGCCTACAGAGGCAAGAAAGGATGCTCCCTTATTAGATTCAGAGGGATCCTGACCCTGCTGACACCTTGAATTCAGACTTCTATCCTCCAGGGTTGTGAAATAATGCATTCCTGTGGTTTTAAGCCACCTGGTTTGTGGTACTTTATAACAGCAGTGCCAGGAAACTCATTCAGAGCCTCACAGGATTCTTGCATGAGAGAAAAACAAATGACCTGTATAAGCAGCTTTAACATGGGTACCTCTGGGACCCACAGGCAAACCGAATCCTTACCAATAAGTGGGGAAACTGAAACAAGCATGTGAGGATGTTTGAGGAAGAAAATGACACATAAACAGTAATCTACTACCTTAAACATCTTGACACCCCATCTATCATGCCTCAGAGTCATAAATGTGATTGAAAACTTCTACTTCAAAAGAAGAATGGGTAAAAACTGAATGTGAAAACCATTGTGAAGAAAAAGAAAGACAAGATCTTTGCATTACTCTCAAACACCTGCTGGTGGAAGATGTGATTCATTCATTCCTTCCTCCTCTCATCCAGGCTCACTGAGAACCTAACATGAGGCACAGAGACTCCTATCCTCCCTGAGCCCATGTCCACCAGGAGGCAGGATGGACAGACAGTGGTCTGAGGACACGTTTGCAGACTTTCAACCACCGCAGCCTGAGTTCTATCTCCAAGCCACCTCTCCCATCATCAGCCAGGTACCAGCTCTCACCTGTTCTGACACAATTCACATCTTTCCTAATTCTCTTTTCCTTTTGAAACAATATAATTTCAGAGTCTCATTCACTATGAGTTATTTCAATAATGCAACTTTTCTTTTTCTGGTTCCTTCCCCAGTCCTCCCCAACACCACTGACCCCACCCCAAGACAACTCCCTCCTGATCTCCTTACAGCCCCTCTGAGAGTGTCCACAAGCTTAACACTCCCCCCCCACCACCCACCGCAGTGACCTACCTGCACCTAAGTTCACATTCCCCAGGCAGCCTCTACCTGGACACCCTGAATACTGACCCCACCCACCTTTCTGGGCCCATCTCAAATACTAACCTTACTGAAACAAGTTCAGGATATCCCTAGCTGGCACTGCCCTCCCTACCTCTTATTCCCTAGAGTAATACTAAGTCACACAGAGGGGAGACACTACATCATTTGTGTGCTTTTACAGTCCCAACTACAGCTAAGACTGAGCCTCTCATTCTCAGCCCATTGTGGGTATCAGCTAAAGGAAGAAACATACTGCATGCCTGTTCAAACCATCCAACCACTGACTGCATGGCTACAGTCTTACATAGTCTACACTAATACAGCAACAAGCAACAGGTGATGGGACAGGCTGGAACCTGGGACCCTCTACGGGAGTGCTTGCACCTGGACAAACGTCTCCTTGAGCAACAAAATACAAAGAAATCGTAAGGGACTAAACATAACTGCATGCATGCAAAGGCACAAACAGTAAGATATGAAAACACCACAAGCCAACTGCCATTTCTGAGCTTTTGGGAGCAAAGAAGGGAACTGCATATGATCTTGGCACATGGCACCAACAAGACAGTGGGCAGACGACATAAGTCACCCCTGAGGCTCAAACCACCAAACCTCCCCCACCCTCACCCCACTTAAGGAACTAGCCCACCCTATTGAGTCAACCGGGCGGGGGCACCAGTTTCTTGCTTTTATACTTTGTGCTGCAGCACAAGCCTCAGTAAAGCCTTGCTTGAATTTCTCGCCTGGCCTATTATCAACTTCTATTGATTAAAAAGACCAAGGGCCCTGGAGAGTAATGTATATGTTATATATCTGGTCGAGACAGAATCAAATACAGTTTCAGCTTAAGCATGTAACCAAGACCTCAATACTCAGTCTGTGTATACTAGAATAGAAATTCCTCACTTTCAAACACAAAAGAAAGAAAAGGAAAATTATGCCCTAAGTGAAGAATTAAATTTATTGAGCACTTGTCCACAAATAATACCTCTGAGGTGGACAGATGTCACAGTCTTCCAAGGGTTAGATAAGACCCCATTCAATAGATGATCAGCTCATAAAGGCACCAAAAATGCTGGCTGGATTTTTCTCCAGGACACAGTCTGATGAAAAAGCTGAAATTAAATGGCCATTAGCCAGCAAGTGCAGACCCAGAACAGGTTACGCAGGAAAGTATAAACGTCAGAACTGCAGCCACAAAGACTGACTTCCCAGTGTCTGGTAATGTAAATCCTAAAGCTGCTTTGTGAACAATATCACCTCAGAGAAACATTTGACTGGATATGAAGGTTGCTGAAGGCTTTTAGTGCTTTGAAGTTGAGATCTTTTGCAATGCTATTGGAGTCATTCAGTGCCAAGACCATGGGTCCCCCTTCCTCACTTAGAGAAAAAGAGAGAGACTTTTTGGGCCTAGAGGTTATAATAAATCATTCGTTTTCACAAAGCCCATTTAGTCTTCATTTTAAACAGAAACACTTGAGAACCTCCTGTGTGGCAAGCCCTTGCTTCATGATAAAAATTATTTACCCCTGACTATTTAGGGACAGTTAGTTTAAAAAAGGAGATAATAGGTTTGGTGGGAATCACATGTTTGAAAGGAAAAGGAAAGCTAGAGACAGGCTTACACACTAAGTAAAATAAGAACAAACATACAGAGATCAGAAATCAATGAGAAAACATCTGTGGGGGAAAGAATCCATTTTTAAACACAGAGAACTAAGTGAATCTGAGGCCACTCTTCCTGCCCAGGGAACAGGACTTCTCAGCAAGTTGCTCCCCTTCCGGCACAGAAAGGAATCCTAGTCACCCAAGGACTGTGCACAGCCCCTGCCTAGTCATTCCAGTCAGCACAGCAGATGCATCTGTTCACTTCTGCTTTTAGACATTTCAATCATTCTGCAGCCATCACTACAGATGAAGAGCATGTGTTGCTGCTATTGATACTACTGGCCCTAAGCAAGCATGGACCTTATGATGCTTTTAATGCACTTTACCTAAAAAATACAGACATTTTGGAAAGACTGCCAGCTTGGCACTGAAAGAGTTAAATCTAACCTAACTGGCTCACAGTGACACCACATAAAAGGAGGCATTTTAGGCAAAATCTGCCTATAACTTAAAAGTTATTTTTCACTAAACCTTGATTCTTTGGATGCTGATGATGGCCTCTGACACCTTCTCGATGGCCAAGGGGAAGTAGAGGGTGCTTGAAAACCGCAGAGCTTCGAACAGCATCACCACCATGAACACTTGGCTGCCTGTGATCAGGTTGTCAAGGAGCTCATTGCTGATGAAGGTGACCAAAATTATGCTTTTGCTCACAGCGAAAAATGATGCCAAATTCATGCCCCTAAGCTAGGAACTTTTCAGAATCTTGGAAATTTCCTTCCTGGAAAAGAAAGTAGAACTTAAGTTTTATAAGAACTATCAACATATAAGACATGGATTCAGTGCCCCATGGGAGTGGCCCCTTTCTAGGCAGTAGACACAGATTGAGATTAACCATCCCTCACATCATGGAGACATTACACAGTGCACACCTGGGGTTCTGCCTGGCACCAGGACCACACACTTCATCACCACTTCACTCTTCCAAGTAAAAGGAGGCTTAATGTCACACTTTCAAACATTCTGGGTCCATCAGATGGGGTTTGAACATTCATTCAACAAACATTCATAATAACAAGTCCTGTGCTGGGCTCCTCACAGAAAGACACAGCCTGTCCCCTCCAGGGGCTCATGAACTTGAGAGGGAAGAGAATAAGACATCCCAAAATTGTGAGACACAAAGGCAATAGATAGAGTCAGTCAGCACAGCCCCTGCAGGAGCCCAGAGCAGAGGCGTGTACCCCATAGCAGTGGAGTCAGGGCAAGTCACACACACGTGGACCCTGAGAATATGAGCTGGAGTCAGTCAGGAGGCCAGAGTAGGAGGAAGATGGGAGTATATTCCCAGCAGATGGAGGGACCCCACAAAGGTGCAAAGATGAGGTGACAAGGTAGGGTCAGAGAAATGCTCATCAGACATTTAAATGAAAGATGGAGAAGCATCCTACAAACATGAAGCAAAACAAAAGAAACAGTATTTTCATAGCTCCGTTTGAAATTAATAATAGTGATTCATGAGGTTTCCTGGTAGTAAAGAATGTACCTGCAGTGCAGGAGACATGGTTTAAATCTCTGGGTTAGGAACATCCCTTGGAGGAGGAAAGGGCAACCCACTCCAGTATTCTTGCCTGAGAAATCCCATTGACAGAGGAGCTTGGCAGGCCACAGTGCACGGGGTCACAAAGAGTGGGACATGACTGAGCGACTAAACATGATGATGATGAAGAATAGTGATTCATACAGTTTGGCTCAACACAGGTACACCCAATCTCTATAATCTCCCCATTTGTGCTCCATCAACATAAGTTACAATTTTAGTTTGAATGTCATAGTCTCAAATACTATCTTAAAAGCATTGCTTATTGGAATTTGAGGTATTAAGAAGTATTCAGAATTTCATTTCTATATAAGTAAGAAGCATATATATCTTTTACCTTGTAAAAATCGCTCAATCATGTCCAACTCTTTGCAACCCCATGGACTATACAGTCCATGGATTCTCCAGGTCAGAATACTGGAGAGGGTATCTGTTCCCTTCTCCATGGGATATTCCCAACCCAGGGGTTGAACCCAGGTCTCCCACATTGAAGGTGGATTCTTCACCAGCTGAGCCACCAGGGAAACCCTTTTTTCCTTTGAGAAGATGGTAAATGGAAAAGCCGGTTAAATGACATCTCCACTATTCTACTTAACCCTCCTGCAACATGTAGGGGATGCAGTGAATAGCAAGTATTTAAATACACATTAATGTGAAAGTGAACTTAAATACTTATTTGGTAAGACATCTAAAGCTTTCAGTAGAATGGGAAATAAAGCATGAAAATATGGAGTGATTATATATATATATATATATATATATATATATACACACATATACACTTACCTTCTAAATCTGGTAATAAGGTCTATAAATGACTTTTCCCAAGCATTCATTTTTATTGTTCTGATGCCAGTTATGGCTTCACTCAAGGTCCTGATCCTGTCGTCTGTGAGAATAGCGGTCTTACTCCTAAGGAGACAGACGTGAGAGATGAGCCTTAGTGACCACAGCCCAACTTTCCTCAGCAACAGCAGCAGTAGTGGGCACGGGGGTGTGGCTAGGAATAAAATTATTCTCTACAGCCCTTTTGTACTTAGAAAACAGGCAGGTCCTACTCAAAGTACAAACCGAGAAAATGGTTTCAATTAGAAAGTTAACCATTCAGCCCATTTCAAGAAGTAACTTGGAGAACTTGCAGCATCGGCCAAGGAAGACCTAAAATGAGTCAGATACAAACTGTTTGCTCAATGAGGTCATGGACAGGTAGAGAAGGCAGAAAGGCACCCGAATCTACCAGGAAGACAGTGGCTTTGCTATAATAAAATAGAAGTGAAGTTCTGAGGAGCAGAAAGGATGGGGCTGTTAATTCCAACAGGAAAGGAGAACAAGAAGAGCTTCAGAGACCTGGTAGCACTGGAACAGGGCTGCAAAGGATAAGGAGCATCTCTCCACAGCAAAGACAAGAAAGGGAATTCCAAATAGAGAAAGACGCCAAGCACAGAACCACACCCATATAACACACACAAGAGCTCAGTGAGCTTCAAATAGCACAATATCTCCATCACTTGACAATCACCCACCTCCAACCCTCTGGGACCTGCTTCAGGTCTAACTCATCACCAGAAGGCTCTTCACCACCAGCCACTTCTCTGTCACATGTGCTGCTGTAAATGTGGGGCTTTAAAAAGGCACTTGAAAATCAGCCTGGCCCTTGGGGTGCTTATAACTTAATGGAAACATGAACAGAATACCTGAAAAGGCTCCAACACAAGTATAACAAAAAATACATGCAGTGAGAAATGGGCCTATAAGATTATGACATTTTAACAATATTTAAATAACTTGGACATGGGTAAATTCTGCTGAAGGACACTCTATTTATTCAGATATGGTGCCAAGAGGAGCCAGTGAATGTCTTCCCTGTTCCTGTTTCAAGATCAGCCTTCAGCATAAGGCTGGAGCCTCCAATGGCTAAGCCTGAAGGGTCTACAACCCACACAAAGAAGAGACCAGAGAAGCATTTGTCTTGTTTTTCAACAAAAGCATCAAGCAGACTGTGGATGTTACCAATTACATATTATCAATTTTTAAAAGAAGTGTTTCTCTTACCGGAGTGATGAAAACAACTTCCCGAAGCAGCTTTGCAAAAGCAGAAGAATAATGAGAACTGCCATCCCAGCAAGACACGATATTCCTATTTCCATCCAGAGCAGGGCGGTCACTGCTATAGCCTGCAGTGGCCCCACCCACAGATAGTGCAAGAACATTGTTACCTTAAGAGAAAGAAAAGCCTTCTTGGGATGGTATAAAAACAAAACCACAAGGACACAGTGTAGAGACACTTTGCTCTGAAGGAATAACCAGGAATTTAAATAGAAATTATCTTAGTGGGCTTTAAACCTGTTGAAGCAGAAATCCAAGCGTCCACCCCAGGTGACGCTGTTCCAGGGCAGCATAGGATCAGACTCAGGGATGGTCAGGGAGGACTCTACCAGCAGCACTGAAGGAAGATGTTGATTTTGTCCACACCACAGATGAGCTCAGGACTTCCTCAAATGCTTCTTGTTGCAGAATTTAGTGCCCATTTCCCTGGGGCTCCCCAACACTCCAGAAAACTTATATTATGGTACCCACTACTCTCTCCAGCAAATACTTATGTATTTATCTCCCTGATAGGCTATGGCTTCTATAGGGCAGAAACTAAGCTTTATTCATCCCTGAAACTGAGCATGGGCCTTACTTCATGTTTGATGAATGAATACTTGAAGAGAAGTGTCTAGTGCAACACAGATCTGACCAACAGTTACAATGCTCTGGGTCATGTGATCTATGCCTAAGGTCAGTGGAAAAAAAAGAATGTGGGGAGAGACAACAGAGGGTAGGTTGTGTCTGGTTGGGGACCATCCACTTGGCATATTCCTCGTAGGCTCCTGATGCAGCAGGCACTGAACAGGGTTCAGGGGAAAGAACACTCCCTCTCACCAGGCCTTCATCATCCAGAGGACAAGGAAGACAGTCCAGACACACCAACACCATGTGCCAAGAAGTGCCACTCTAGGATGACCCCTAGGAACAGTAACCAAGCCAAGCAAGAATACTGTTGCCTATTAATTATCAGAAAAACAAAATTGTCATTTACTGAACAATATATATAAGTGCATCTAAACTGCACACAGAAAAATGAAAGTTGGATAAATAGAACTTTTGTCTTACATCCGTGATGGAATCCTGGCCAAAACCAAACCCGGGCATCTGGCATCCCAATAATCTGAACCCAGTGGGAAGGATGGGAAATGGAAGAGGATCCCTCAGGGCCAGCTTACCTGGTCAAACCTGTTCACATCGTTGGACAGCAGGTTGACAATCTGGCCTGTGGTGGTCTTCCCCATGGCCGAGCTACTCAGGCAAAGTGCCTGAAATAAGAAAGGGAGACAGAGAACTGAATGCCTAAGTCATCTTAGAACATAACACAACAGAGCATGTGTTCTGGGTCTTGAGTGGTGTCAGCACCAGCAGGATGACCCCTGACAGCAGGGCTCTAGGGACCCTCGTTCAGCCTCTAACTCCTCAGGGTGGTGGCAGCCCCACCCACAAGGAAGGCAAAGGGAGGAGCAGCAGGAGGTAGAAGCAAAATCACCCCCACCCCCCATTTCAATGAACTTGGACCTGTCTGAAGGGTAAAGGGTGTAGGTTTACACTTAAGAGACAACTAAGTAACTTTGAGCCAAATTAGATGAGAGTGGAGAGGCTGCCTTAGGTAAGAAATTTGGAGACTTGGACTATAAATCTAGACTCAATTATTAATTCTGTGGGTGACAATATTTAAACACTTTGGGTTTAGTATGTTCATTCTGAAATGAGCAAGTATAATGTCCAAAACACTGTTCCTTTGAGGAAGCTGTTTCTTAATGTCAGTCTGCTGACTCTATAAAAAACATAACCCATGCTGCACAATCCCTTTATTTAGTAAGAAAAATGCCCTAGAGATTTGAGGAAACTAAGGAGACACCAGGAGCTGCTACAATAGACCATGAACTGGAGCCACTGATCCAAACAAAATGTCATAGTTTATAAAAACACTTTGTTTACTCCTGAAGTTAAAGAAGAAAATCAGTGATCAAGTGAGAATGTAAAATGATATAACCACAATGGAAGAGAATATGGGCATTTTTCAAAAATTAAACTTAAAATTAGCATACAATACAGCAATTATACTAGTAAGGATATACTCAAAAAAACTAAAAATACAAACTTGAACAGATAATTTGTACACTCATATTCATGGCAGCGATGTTCACAATAGCTAAAAGGTGGACACAACTGTCCATTGACAGATAAGCAAATATACAGAATATTGCATAGACCTGTAACAGAATATTATTCATCCTTAAAAAGGATTTAAATTTTGACACCTGCCACAAATGGATCAACCTTGAAGACATCGTGACACAGAGCATAAGCCTCACACAAAATAACAAACACTGTAGGATTCCACTTACACGAGGCACTAAAATAGTCAAATTCACAGAGAGAAGTAGAATGGTGATGGGTGAGGGGACAGGGGTTGGGGAGTTAATGCTTAATGGGCACAGAGGTTCAGTTTGGGAAAAAGAAAAAGTTCTGGAGATGAATAATGGTGATGGCCACCCACCAATGTGAATGTACCTAATGTCACGAAATGTGCACCTAAAAGGAATGAAAATGGTAAATTTTATGCCATGTATATTTTACTAGAATGAAAAAAAGATCAATGATGAAAAGCCAAAAGTAACTTTACCGAATCTGTGGCAACGTATTAATAAGTAAATGATAGCTCATTTTTATATATGATACTTCCCTCACAATCATACAAAATTCAGCTGCAAAGAGCACAAAATGCTGGATGGGCCATTTTAGGAGTGGTAGACGTGCAGCCTTAGAGATCTTCTGGAGACATGCTCAAACCTGGAATCCATGGAGAGGACAAAATACAGCTACGAGCTTAGCAGCCACTCCATTTCTAACACTTGACCTGATTTCTTTCTAGGACCAGGGATCAGGAGGTGGGGCCTAAGATGAACTACAAATGTTCAGAGGGACCTTTCAGAGCTGCTCTGTAGCACCAGCTTTTGGGCCCTTAGGAATCAACCCACGTGTAACCTGAAAAGAAGTGTCTTGTTTCTGAAACAACAGGACTCTCAATGCAAGGCTGTGCACAAGGAAATTTGTCTTTCCCAGGTTTTTGGAATTTCAGGTTATGTCTGCCGTATAATCTCCACAACTTCAGACTTCATATAGGAACCATCCTTCAAGTATAATTAAGCCAGCAAATGAACATCTTGGAAGATGCTTACGTTCATATAAGCCAATGTACCAGGTAAGATCACATTTCAAAAGAAAAGATTTCAAAGTGTTAGAGGGTAAAGGAAGAAAAGCAGGTGGACAATGGCTCACCTGTGCTGCAAAGAGTGAGCTTTGATTAAACCATCACCTCACATCTAACTTAAGGTTTTCGCAATGCAGTTCTGGTAAAATTTCATAATTTTTATGAGTGTTATGGAGAAGGAAATGCAACCCACTCCAGTATTCTTGCCTGGAGAATTCCATGAACAGAGGATCCTGGCAGGCTAGAGTCCATGGGGTTGCAAAGAGGTGGATACAAGTGACTGATTATCACTCACATGAGATCAGCATGATCTGAAAAGAAAGGCATTTAGCCAATTTGTGGGGACATATGAGTATCCATCTGCTAAATGGTTAAAGATGCAACAGAATAACAAAGACTATGATAAATGACAATGAAAACCCCTGACTGGAGTGTGCGGGCACCACTGCAATTTCCACATCACCCAGAAGGAAAGCAGCCCAGATGTTGTTATCAAGCAAGAAAGGGAGATGCCAGGTCCCCAGGTTCACACAGTCCCGAGATGTACAAGACTCTGCTCACGGAAAGATGAGATGACATCTCATTTTCTGCTGATAGAAGGATTCTGAAGAAATAGAAGCTCTAGATAAGTAACAACTAAGTAAAAGAAGTTATATTTTCAATTTAAGCTGTTCAGTTTAATTTTTCAATGGGGAGTTTATTTATTAATAAAATGTGTATATATATAAGATTACCACATGATACTTTGATATAAATACACATTGGGAAATGATTACTATAGTAATACCACTTCAAGTATCCACTACCTAATATAGTTATCCTATTTTATATATGTGGTGAGAACACTTAAGATCTACTCTTTTGGAAAATTTCAAGGCTACAATACAGTCAAATAAGGATTTATTTTTAAAGCAAACCATCAAAGGCAAAGAGATATTCCAGATCAAGTTTATACAGAGCCCTTCAGCTCTTGACACTGATGTATCTGTGGCAATACCTTTGTAACGATACCTGAAATCCTTATTCTTTTATACTAGTTTAGACCAGGGTAAACTATGGAATAATTTCATGGCATTCCTCAATGCAAAATCACTGAACACATTAAATCAGTCTTATTAAAAGTGCTATGATGCATACTAAAGATAAAAGGAAATATTGTATTAAAATAGTTTAAATGAAGAGTAATAAATTATCTCCAGAATGAATAAAACAGTGTAAAATTTTAAGTTTTCTCTCAAATACCCTACTATTTTATTTAATATACCATTAACAACAATTACATCTATAGAATATAGTGAGTGAGTCTATATTTGGCATGAATTCTCTTTATATTTTTCTCTAACATAATTATATTGAATATAATGAAATGGGTCTTTTAAAATTATAATCATTCCTTTTCTCAAATACATTCTCTGCTTCTAGATATAGTTCTATAGATCCAATCTCTGACGTTCACTTTTAAATAAACATTTGATGTAAATTAAGATGTTAATAAACAACAACAAAAAATTTCCATAAACAGCTCTATGGTATTTCAGCATGAAGACAATGAAAATCACTGATATGTTGATTTATTTTAAATAATTTGATATATTTATTTGATATGTTTGATATATTTATTATCATTTGGTATATTTATCAAAATACATGTATACATGTGGCAGATTCATTTTGATATTTGGCAAAACTAATACAGTTATGTAAAGTTTAAAAATAAAATAAAATTAAAAAAAATACTTATTTTTAAATATTAAATTAATATTTAAAAATATAATTTAATATTCATTCAATACTACAAATTTAGTGGGTATTTTGCAACAGCCTATGGCTTAAAGTTATCAAGGGCAGCCCTCCCTTGATCTCAGAAGAAAACTTTTCATTATTTATTGATCAAGTTTGCTTCAACAACAACAACAAACTTGGCTTGATGCAAATAGCAAGCTTCTCTGGGAAGGTGTAAATGATCACAGTTAGGAAAGTTTTAGTTTATAAAGAACTTTCTCCAAATGTTTCCGATGCCTCAGGGGAGGTACACACCGTGAAACCGAGCGACACTCACCTTGCGGTAGATCATATGGCACACGGCTACTCTCAGCCTCATCCCCAAGCGCTGCATGTGGTAGAAGTACAAGTGGTGCAGAACGGCCCACACGAGCACGCAGGCGCTCAGCCCTGCCGCGTAGCCGTAGGCTTTGTGCAAAGCGGCAGAATCAGTGGGATCGTAGTTTTCAACATAACTAATCATTTTCCCCAAAAATATGGGTTGAACTACTCTGGTACCTTCCTAAAAGAAAAGAAAAAAGTCTTAATTAGAAATGTCAGTTTTTCTTAATACAAGGCTTACTTTTAGCATTAGCATGTTAAAAATACATTTTGACAAAATGCTACATTCATGACTAATTTAAAAGAAAAATATGCAGATCCACTATCTCCTATAAGACAAGTGACAAACAGTTTAACCTTAAGGCAAAATTTTACATTTAAAGATATGAAAGCCTTAGTGCATCATGCTTAGTGCACATGGATGCTCAGTAAATGTCACAACCAGGCTCAATACCAACTGAGCCTTAAGATTAATATGGAAAAAGGTGGCAGAAGAGTAAGAAATCTGCTTCCATATGAACAAGCCTGCTGGCAGCCTGCCCCTGTCCCCTGTACTCTCAATGTCCCAGCCCAAGAGAAAGTCAACCTGGTTCACATATGGGAGACATGCTATTATCACCTTCTTCACCAATCTTTACAAACTGAAACACTGGCACAAACACATCCACTCTTTTCCACCCCAAACTCCACATGTGTATAGATCAAGGGAATGGAAACCAGCTTCGGTTGGAGTACCACAAAGAAACCAGGCTTGGCAGCTCTGCAGGCTCTCAGCTCCCGAGAGCAATGCCTCAATATGCCTCTGCCCCCTAGAAGCTGGAATGTTCCTTGGAGTAAAGAATTAAACATGGTGGAGGCCAAGCTAAAAAAGTATGTCTTCTGTAGTTCTCCATACACCATCCACTACAGTTGGTGGGTTGGAAGAAATGTTCCCAATCCTCTCTTCTCCAAGGCTAAACCAATTGGCTCAGGGTGCACTGAGGCTTCCACCCTGAGTAAGATTTAGAGAAAGCAAGTTTCTTCCCCAAACAAAAAGGCAAAGAAACAGCAACACTGACCCACCCTGCCAAACAGCCACTTCACCCCACAACCTGCTTTCTCTCTCTAGTCACTTCCTGAAGGTCCCCTTCTCCACAGGTCCCCTTCCTTCTCCACCATTAAGGAAAACCAAACACTCAAAGAATCCAAGTCACCAAAAGTAAACACCTTGGCCCTCAACATCATTTCCTTCACAGACTTCTCAAAAGACAACATGCCAAAATTTTGGAAATCTTTCAGGAACAGGGCTTTTCCTTTTTGATAATTCTACCTTACTAACACAGACAGGGTAAGCAACTGACAAGTTTACTTTGATAGCTCTCTTTTATCTGTCTGTAACTGAGGATCCCACAAGAGGGAGGGAAGGAGAATTCATAACACCAAACACCAAAATAATTAAGCATTTTCTGCTCAGCCAGCTAGTGCCTGATCAGGATATTTACCAAAAGATGGCTCAGTTCCTCATATGGGTGTCTCACTAAACCTCAGTATTCCTGTCTTGATCTATACACATGCATGCACACACACACATTCACAGCCTGTACCCACTGCTTCTCCTTCCATGAAGTCATGGAGATTTTCATCTGCTATAGAGGATAAAGGCAACACTAGCTGAAGTATAAGTAAGATGATCAGACCTAACTAAAATGATCAGTTCTCATACATTTCCACCGTTCTCATACATTTCCACCATTCTCATACATTTCCCATCCATCCCAAAAGGCAGAGAGAGCTCATGAAAGAGTCCCTCACACAGTGGACTGTCAACCACACTGTTTATAGTTTCCTGAGATGTAAATGTGGAGGCCCACACAGAGAAGCAAGAACAACAAACTGTACACACAGGCAGTCCCAGCCCAGGCATGGGCAAGGGCAGTCTAGTACTGCAGCCACAAACCACCAGAAGCCCAGCAGTAATATCTGCCATCCCAGACTTTCCCGAAACTTGTGATTATCTTTGGGAATCAGTTTCCTGTTACTCAGCACTCTATTTGAGCTTAACATCCTTGTAATTACAGGAGAAATAAGAGTAATGACACTCACCAAACTAAATATGAATAAATGAAACAAATCCAGCAAAAAAGAGTGTAAATAAAGGCAGGTCACTACTGCCTAAACATATATGGACTTTTTCATGATAAACAGTATTTGATAATCCAGTTGAGGGACTTCCCTGGTGGCCCAGTGGCTGACTCCATACCTCCACACTCCCAACGTAGGGGATCTGGGTCCACTCCCTGGTCAGGGAACTAGATCCCACATGCTGCAACCAAGACTTAGCACAGCTAAATAAATAAATATTAAAACAAACAAACAAAAAAAAAAGTTGAACTAACAGCCTCAATAAGGTATAATGCCAGTTAATGGCCCATATCTTCCATTCATCTGTCAATTCTTTCTTTTTTTTTCTTTTTCTTGATAATGATTATTGTTTATTTGGGACAGAAATTTTCAAAAAGATAAAGGTTTTCAAACATGAACTGTTATTTTGATCTGCTGTAATTTGAGGGGAGAGTCATTTGCTATTCTTAAGCACTATTTTGGGACTTCCTCTGATGGCCCAATGGAAAGGAATTCATCTCAATGCATTAGACACAGGAGACTCAGGTTTGATTCCAGAGTTGGAGAGATCCTCTAGAGTAGAAAATGACAACCCACTCCAGAAGTTTGTTAGGATAATCCTCTGGACAGAGGAAGCTAGTGGGATACAGTCCATGGGGTCGCAAACAATCAGACACAACTGAGTGACTGAGCACACATGCACAACTCTGCCTCCAGCAAGGAGCAGCCACGGCAATTCAGAGAAGTGACGAAAAGTATAACATACAAGGAATTTCCATTCTGGCATAAGTTGCAAGTATTGAAAATAGAAAACTGATATTATAGCCTATATGAAAAATAACAGCAAGTAAAGAAGAATTTCCAGTGATTTCTCTCAAAAAAATAGAAAACAAAATAGTAAATAGCGCAAAACTGTGAAAACAAATTCCCAAAGTACATATAGAGAATAAGAATACACATATTAAATATGATTCTTCAAAGCTTCCAGACACACAGGACAGGAGTTACTGAGACCATCAATGGTAGACTGAGTAAACCCATCCCCTCCACACACAAGGAAAGGTTAGAGATAAAGAGTCATTTAACAGGAGAGCCGGCAGCAGCATTTGAAATCTGTGAGTGTTTCCATTTCTAGCATTTGGTAAAACTGGCTGAGGCAAACCAGGTGAAATATTTTCCAGCTGCCAGAAGATTAGCTCCTGCATATGCTCAATGTTCTGTTCCAAGTTTTAACTCCAAATGAAACAGTGGTGTGAATCCCAAGGAAAGGTCCAATTTCAGAACACTCTGCTTGTCTTGGAGAGTCTCTCAGAGAAGCAAGGAGTGGCTGTGGCTCACCCTGGGGACACAGACACTGGTAGCAGCATTTCCAGGAGCTGCCCCCACCACATGTACACTGGTGTGGGCAGACACCACCAGGGAAATCTCTCATCTCTACACTTCCGATTCTCACCTTCAACTAATAAGAAATAAAGCAACTGAGAAAATATTCATTATCAACCACAAATCTAATGAAACTAAAACTTTATTGATCAGCAAGAATGAGGTCAAACGTTGCCCCCTTAAACCCTTCCTCTTTAACATCAATCTATGACCACCCTATGATTACTCTCTCCACAAACTGAGTATAGTTCTTCCTCTTTCACAAGACTTCTTCACAACTCTGAAATCATAAAGGATCTTTAAAAGAGCCTAATTTAATACTACAATGTTCATTAATCAAGGTTCTTAGAGAGTCTGAGTCTCTGAGGCAGAATTTAGTTTTTTTGGGGGGCCATGCCATGTGGCATGCAGAATCTTAGTTCCCTGACCAGGGATCAAATACTGAGGCATCTGAATTGGTGGCATGGAGTGTTAACCACTGGACTGCCAAGGAAGCTCGAGTTAGACATTTCTTGATAAGAGTCCTTGGTATTCAGCCTTCTGAAAGCACCTGACATTGGGTTCTACCTCTTGCTTCTTAGGGTAACTTCTTGCATGGCTAGGTTAGATGCTAGAACTTCCACAGTGGGTAGAAGTCCTCCTCCATGTTAACGTTTCTTGCCCAACTTCCCCATATCTCATTCATGGAAAACACACACACACACACAAATAGAAACAAGCTATCAAAGAAAAATGCTTCAGTAAAACATTCAAGCAGAAAAGAATGAACTTGTAGGAAAAATGAATAGGCAGTTAATCTTTAAAACTGGGGGAAAGGTGACAAAATGTAGAATTGAGAAAAATTTAGAGATAAGGTAGAAAAACACTGAATCTGGGGGAATCATAGCCATCAGGATTCTAGATCTCCTAGCCTTCACTAGTCTTTTACACAGTGGTCTTCATCCTGACTGCACCTTAGCATACCTGAGAGAGGATAAGTGCCCTCTGATGCCTGAGGCCCAGTCTCCAGAAACTGGTTTAGATTCAACTCATTAGGGTGGAGCCTGAAGATTCCTCACCCTGTAGATGCTGGATGCAGAAACTAACCCCAGGTAAGCATCTGCTAACATCCACGCTTGCACTGTCATGTCATCTGAGCCTGGAATGGCTACAGACCTGCTCTGAAGGAGTTACGAGGGTCACAAAGAGTTTTAACCAGAGTCCCATGGCACATTTCATGCTTCTAGAAAAATCCTTCTAAATTCAAGTCCAGAGATTATAGTGATGAAATTAAAATTTTTCATTTTGTACAGTAGGAAAAACAAAATGTTCAGAAAAGACAGTTTTAAAATATGAATAAAACATGAATTAAAATTAGCCTGAAAAGTTATCTCTAAAAGGAGAAGGAGAATTGGAATAGATCTAACAAGGATATCAGCCTTCTTTAAAAATAGCCTTTTCTTGATTTTGGAATCATGAAAACATTATATAGAATTATAAAGCAGCTAATTTTTTAAAAAGCAATTCCTAAAACTTCAGAGTAAAATTAAACAAAAGTACCTAAATATATACCCAATAGTTCTTTTTTATATGGCTCTGCCAACCAACAGGATGGGTATATATTTCGGCACTTTTGTGGAGAGGGTGAGCTGTATGGAAAGAGTAACATGGAAACTTACATTACCATATGTAAAATAGATAGCCAATGGGGAATTTGCTGTCTGGCTCAGGAAACTCAAGCAGGGGCTCTGTATCAACCTAGAGGGGTGGGATGGGGAGGCAGATGGGAGGGAGATTCAAAAGGGAGGGCATGTATGTATACCTATGGCTGATTCATGTTGAGGTTTGACATAAAACAGCAAAATTCTGTAAAGCAATTATTCTTCAGTTAAAAAATAAATATTTTTTAAATAAGTAATTTCAAAGAAAATAATTTGAAAACACATTCTCTGTGTGATACACCCACCTGAAGACAGTATGAACT
Source organism: Bubalus kerabau (assembly GCF_029407905.1). Classification (NCBI taxonomy): domain Eukaryota; kingdom Metazoa; phylum Chordata; class Mammalia; order Artiodactyla; family Bovidae; genus Bubalus; species Bubalus kerabau. The sequence goes on from NC_073635.1 coordinate 75,558,737, forward strand.
GCAAAAAAATAAAATAAAAATCTTAAATTGCTTTCAGATTGCTTCACATTATAAGGTAAAACAAATGAATAATTATGCTGATATCATTGAGAGTTGGGCTTAGACATGGGACTAAGAATAGATGGTGGGAGGAAAGAAATACAGATGTAAGACCAATAAGATGAAGTAAAAATTTCTTACATCTGACTTGGACTGGAAACACCCATATAAACTTATTTCTTTACCTTAAAAAATGTATTCTAACTTTGTTTAATGAAAAAGTCAAGAAACAAAAACCAAGAGCAATAAGCAGTTCTAGCATTCAGACTTTAGTCTTTAAATATCATTTCACACTAAAAGAAGCCAAGACTGCTTAGAGAAATGGATGATTCCAGGGCTGGCTGGAGCAAATGTTGTACAAAATGAGCCAGAAACATCCTCTCACATCAGGAATCAAAATACAAAACAAAAAATCTAGCAAAGACTTCTAGAGTATGTGCAAAAGACTTAGGACCCAAGCTGAATAGACTCCCACTGCCCAAAGATGGCCAAATGTTGGCACAAGCATAATGAATGAAATGGGCTGAAGCAGATCAGAAATGCTTAAATCCATGAGCTCAAACTGACATCCACAAAACCAAACAAACAACAATAAAAACCCACTAGCCCCAGAAGAGAACCAACTCATCGTTTTGAAAATGGGTTTTAAAAAGTGAAAAACATTATTTTCCCCTACTTTTTCTATAAATATTATAGTTCAGGGTTAACCAAAGAGCTTAGAGCATATCCATTTTGTAACCCTTAATGAATTAATGGACCTTGAGCAAGGATCACGAATAGCTCCTAACATCACACACACACACACACACACACAAGATGTTATGTACCTCATAAAGGAGGTATACAACCCTACTCCCTACATAGATGAAAGGGGTGAAGAAAATCCAAATGAGTTACATCAAAACTCTAGATCTAAACACCAACTAAGGTTCCAGAGGAACATTTCAACTGACACAGAGGGAGAAGTGATCAGCCAAATCCAGGCTGTGGGAATCTCTACAGGAGAAACAACCTAGAGGTGTGGGGTGGGGGAATAACGGAAAAGCAATTGTATAACTTGTTTCAGCCAAGTGTACCCTATTTAATACTGCTTCCAACAGCAAGAGGAGAAAAAGACAACTGTGAGCACTGGCTAGATATTGATGACATTAAAGTTAATATTTATGCATAAGAACAATAATGTTTATGCTAAAAATGTTTAGTGGGGGGAAGATTCCACATCTTTCAAAGATATATACTAAAATATTGATGGATAAAAATGATATGATGTCTTGGAACTGATTTAAAATAATCTTGGGAAGTGAGAGTGTGTTTCAGATGAATCAAGACTGCTCATTATGGCAATTATTGAAGCTGGCTTAAAGTGACATGGGGTTCCCTGGCGGCTCAGCAGGTAAAGAATCTGCCTGCAGTGTGGAAGACCTGGGTTCGATCCCTGGATTGGAAAGATCCCCTGGAGAAGAGAAAGGCTACCCACTCCAATATTCTGGCCTGGAGAATTCCACGGACTGTATAGTCAATGTGATTGCAAAGAGTCAGACACGACTGAGCGACATTCACTATGGTGACATAGAGGCCTATTTCCCTTTACCCTTCTGAATTCCTAGCTGAGGATCCCTGTAATAAATGATAGAATAACAAGAGAAAATCAAACAGAAGTTTATTAACATGTATATTTCTGACACGCATGCAAAATATCAAGAAGAGCTGAGTGACTCCCTGAGATGGCCCAAGCCACCACCTTAAATGCCATCTCCAGCTAAAGACAAAGGAAAAGATGAGAGATTAACAGGAAAAGCAGCTTAAACTACATTAGGGTTGGGTGTGTTATGCAGATTTCATGCTTCTTGAAGACGGTCCTTCAACAGGATCCGGCTGTGATTTAGAGCCATCCTTCTTTTTCTGGTTCAGAGAGGCAGACACCTTTACAAAGGGAGGTTTCCTTTATCAGTGTAAATGTCCCTCACAAAAGAGTAACTTCTACTCTGTCTTCAGGGTTTCTCCTGTGTCTATTTCTCAAAAACTGAATCAACTCACAACAATCTTCCTGCCAGAGAGCCCTATTCTGGAGTGACACATTGTGTTACCCTTTCATTCTATTCTATTTTTGAAAATTTCTTAAAAAACTATGGGGGGTGGGGGTGGGAAGCACTTTAGAAAGCAGTTGACAGAGGGGCACAGAGCGGTCGTTAGAAAAGCAGCTCCTCTTGGCTCTGAGCCTCAGTAGAGGCTGTGGGAGGAGAGGACAGAACACAGAGAACACCAGTCTAGCAGTCAGAACACTACGCCTCAGAGACCAGGTTGGCCACCCACGAGTCACATGACCCCAAGCCCATTGTGTGGTCTCCTGGGCCTCGGGGTCTTTATCTGTGAAAATACCTACCTTGGCTCCCTCAGAGGAATCCTGGGACACCTAAATGAGCTACAACAGCTCAGAGTGCTCTGAAACCACTATAAAAACAAGGATTTTTCATCACTTTTATTATTAGAAGTCCTGGTAAGAGAATTACTCTATTCTTAAAGGCAGAGGCTGGTTTTACAAAGGGCTTGGAAAACTCATTATTGCTCACAGGCGATCACAATGGAACAAGAGCTCTTGAGAAAAGTCATGTGTAAAGCCGAATTTTCTAGACTGTAATTAAACTTTTACTTCTAAGCAGATTGCTAAAATTTTTAACCATTATGAATGCAATCTTTTAAAAGGAGTCTTCTATTTACCTGATTACATAAATAAAATGAATTGAAGGGGGTGGAGGAAACAAGTAAAATAGGTGAGGAAACTTAAGAGGTACAACTCCAAATTATAAAATAAGTAAAAGGGGATCGGGGACAAAAAATAAATATATAAAATTTTTAAAAATAAAAAAATCACAGGATTATAATATTCAACATAGGAAATATATTCAATAATACTAGAATAACTATGCATGATGACAGTTGGTAACTAAACTTATCATGTACTGTATAAAATATTACATCACTAATGATGTATATCAGAAACTAATATAACATTGTAAGCTGATCATACTTCAATTTTAAAAATTCTTTTAATTTTACATTAAAAATGTACATATGCTTAGAAAAAGAATATAAGATTGGATATAAAACCCTAATTTATAACTCAAGGTCATCCCTGTGGCCATTACAAACACCTAATAGCTAATACTATTCTCTCAAGAACCAGCAGGGTGCACACAGCAGGTCTGCTTGGCAGGTCCCCTTCTGCTTGGTTCAAGGCCCCCTCCTCCTCTCCCTTGACGTGTGGTCCTCAGTGGTTGCTCTCAGCCCACAGTATCTTTGCCAACAGAAGCCACTCCTCAGCCTCCTGGGTTGAGCAAAGTGAGGGACACATGGAAGAAAAGGTTGGGGAAATAAATGCAAAGACCACTCAGCTCTTGGGGAACCAGCCATGAGTTGAAGCACAAAGCCCACTGTGGGATGCAGAGGATTCTGTTTACTTCCTGTCCATCAGCTGAGCTCCAAAGTGAGGATTTACACACACATGGGCTTCCCACAGCCTCCACCTGGACCATCAGCAAAAGTGGCTTCAGATAAAGGCCAAGTGATCGGACAAGGCTGGGCCACTTCTAAGGGTCCTGGGAAGAGGACATAAATCCTGGCCACACCTCCCCTCTCAGGGGAAAGGACTGGGTGAACCCACTCTGTCTCTCTGAGGTCACCCCACTTACACACCAGCAGTGGAGACCTCACCTCTCAGAGAGAAGTGCTGATGACCTGGGGAGGTGGTCTCTGTGTCTCAGGCCCAGGCAGAGGCTTCAGGCTTCTCCTGTCCACCCTGAGCACCCTGGGTAGGTGGGGACCTGTCCTCCCCACCCACAGTACCCGTGGAGGTGCACACAGGGGCCAGGGGTGCTGGGAGCTCTCAGGCTGTTCTGTTCTAATTAGGGGTGACCTCCAAGGGCTCCACAGCCTGGTACTTGTTTCTCTGAGAGGAAGAGATACTCCTCAGTTCTCACAGGACAGTCCATGGAATTCTCCAGGCCAGAATACTGAAGTGGGTAGCCTCTCCCTTGTCCAGGGGATCTTCCCAACCCCAGGATCAAACCCAGGTCTCCCTCATTGCAGGCAGATTCCTTATCAGCTGAGCTATCAGGGAAGCCCTTCTCATAGGACAGAGGTTTTCATATCTCAAAATCCTAAAACCCTAAAAGCCTCACCCTGGACTGGCATCACCCTGCTTTATCCCACTGGTGTTGCCGGGAGTGCCTGGGAGGCCCTACTCATGCTGTGGGTGGAAAGACCACACTGCTTGGGATCATGGATGATCCACAGGGCATTCTGTGCACCCGAGGGATTAAAAGAGGACTGGAGATCAAAAAGGAAACATGTTTGTGTTTTAGAAAATCCTGGGCTGAGTTTAGATCTTCCACCATCTAAAATATAAAGAACAACAAGCAGTATAGATTGATCACAACACGGGAAGTTGCTTCATAAAATCAATTATTAACTAACTGGCACTGCTGCTAGTGCTAGCAGTACTGCCACACAGATGAGCCCCTAAATTTACGTCCTCTACTCCCCACTTCTCTGCCATGACCACCCAGAGACCAACCTCCTGAAAGGGCCCAGGGCTCTACCAGTTGCACCTTATGCAGCCCCAGGCCTGGCCTTCCTGGATCCCCAGCAGGAAGTATTACTGCAGCTGGACAACTTTGAAATCAACACTCCCAGCACCACAGTGGGGAGGTTTCCATCTCAGGAAGAACCCCAGATCCTGCGGCCTCTCCCTCTATGTCTGATTCTCCCATGAGCTGCCACAGCCAAGACCCAGGACTCATATTAGAATGGGATCCATCCAAGGCTTAGCAACCCCACTCAAGGGGCTAACAGCCCAGGACAGCAAGACAAACCAGCAGCTCAGTTCAAACCCAGCCACATGGGCTATCCTTTGAGACTCACTTGTCTCTAAGACTCTTTAGCATTTGGTACCAAAGAGAAACTAGAGAACCAGGGACAGGAGAGAAAGACCTGCTCCTGATATGATCCAACACTGAACCCTGAGGCCACTCATCCAACCAGGCACCTGGCATGAGCCAGAGACAGACACCGAGGCCCCAGGGTTTCCTGGTAAACAGAATTCATGAGAGCTGTCTGAGGTCAGGAAATCCTGCACAAATAGGACACACCAGCTTGCCACCTGTGTATTTCAAACAAAGACTTATTGTAACTATGTGTAAATACCATTACTGGGACAGCTGCACACGGGACAAAGAAGGGCTGGGACAACCTGATGGGCTCCTTCTTCCTCTCCCACCCCGAGTCCTTCACAAGGCACTGCAGTATCTAAGTGGTCAGTGTCCTCTCAAAGGCGGCACCCTGCCCCACATACCTGTCCCACCCTCTGGCACAATGGCCAATCCTCTTCTGACATCAGTGACAACTCCATCCCCCAGGACTATCCAGTCACCTGGGAGCTGACAGATTCTCTGTCTCTCCAGTTGTGTAGGGTGGACTTCACCTGCACAGCTGCCCACTGCCCGCAGTGCCCTTCAGTTCAGCACAGCCTTTAAACAAGAGCCACGCCACCCACCTGTAAACCACCTGACCCATTACCTCACCCCCAACACAATGGACAGCTCGCACCTTCTCCACATAAAACACCCCTTTCACAGCAACTGCATCTTCCATCCCACCTGCCCTTACACACTCACAGGCCGCCCATGTCCCTAAGGCAGTGCTAAGTGACCACGGAGAGCACGAGCCACCCAGCGGGGTCTGAGGCAGACCCCCAGCAGGCTCAGCCATAACAGGGGGCTGCCAGCACTGTGTCCCCAGGTGGACTGTCCTCTGGGGGATCTTGACCCAGGATCTTCAGGGTCACAGGGGTCACTGATCTCACAGCTTTCTGCCTCTGGTTTGCCCCAAACATTCCCTCCTACACCCTCTGCCAATGCCAGGCTATCAGGACTCCCCCTTCAACCAGGAATCTACTCCCACAATCAGGGAAAGAAAGCAGTGTGGAGGGTACACAGAATTCACGGTGAAGCTGGAGCTCCTCCCCACGGGGACTTTGCTCACAGTGCCAGCCCACAGGGAAGGGGGCAGCCTGGGGCAAAGTGTGCTCTTAGGAGTTCTGGGTGGCTACAGGCCAGATGCAGGGCCCTGGGTTCTGTTCCTCTGGAAGAGGAGAGGCAATGGTATCTTCTTAGAAAAGCATTTATCAGATGTGACCTGATCAATGTAACAATTTTTACCTTGTTAAACTATAAATGAGTGCCATAAAATGTATGTTATTCTGGGCTCGTGTCCAAATTACTTTCCTTTAAATCACAGGGCATATATTGCCTGAGGCTGTTGGAATCTTCTTTTGGTCAAAGATCATTCAGTGTTTATAATGAACACCAGGAACTTTCTACCATACTATAAAATGTCTTTTATTTCAAGGCCATCCTTCCACAACACTCTTTAACCAGTTAAAAGAAGAATAGTAACCCCTGGAGTCCAGTTCTCGCCATTCTAAAGATAAATACAACCTCTGAACTCTATCATGTTTCCATGAGGGTTTATCCTCAGACCTTAGACCACTGGCCTCTCTCCCCACCGGCCCCGTCCACCTCAGTACAGAAACACATACACCAAAAAGCAGCACACAGTATGAAAATCTTTTACCTCCAGAAATGTAAACATTCCGCAAATTAAATAGGATTTCCAGTAACACTTTATGATTGCTTTCACTAAAGAGGGTTCCTGTGCATCCTTCTGGGCTCTCTTAACTTCTTGATCCCAGTACCTGTGATACAAAACAAAGCACAGTAAAGAACAGCACGTCCACCATAGGGAAAATGGGAGAGGGACAGAGTAGAAGATAAGCCTTCACTACAGGGCACTCTGTGGCTGCGCAATAGATGCTGGCTACCTGCTCACAGGGCTCCTGAAAGATGAGCGGTGCAGACTCTGAAGCACCAGAGAAACAGGCCTTGAGGGAAAAGTTCCAGATTCTGGAAACAAGTTCCTGCCAAGATTTGCTGGACTCACAGGTCATGAGCAGCTCAGGAGGGCAGACTCCCTCCTCCAGGGACCCCACCTCCGGGGACAGAGTTCAGCCTCCAGGGCCGTGGCTGTGGGCTCCCTCCACACCCACAGATGCACAGGGAACACAGGCCTCCAAAGTGGGCTAAGCCCGGGGTCAACCTGAATGGCTGAGTGTGCAGTGTCAGGAGAGGAGTCTCAGAAGAACCCAGAGGAAGGCAAAGCCTCCCTCAAACCTTTAGCCCCACGTGGAAATTCTCACTCTTTCTCCCCTTCTCCCTGATGTCTGTGCTCACCCTTGCAGCTCTTCTCCAAGGTGCTGGGAGCGATCTTCTGGAAGCACCGAGTACATGTCATCTGGTTCTAATTTCCGTTTGTGACCAATTTTAAACAAGGGGTTTAGCCACCTGTTAAACATTAAAAGGAAAGTGACATATATCCAAATTATACATCTCTAGTTAGAAACCTACATTCATGGATATTGCTTAAAAAAAAAGTCTACATTTTAATTATATAAAGATATGGGGAAAATTAGATATATGCTTACAAACACACATACATTCTAGGTATAGGAAAGTCATGCTGGCTTATATATTACATAATTAAAGCAGCCTCTTTGTGGCCTACTGAACATACATTGTACATCTGCTTTAATTATTAAGAAAAAAATATGTTTAGAAATCAAAATAAAGTAACAGTGGCTCAGGCATGCAGAATAGAGCTGAATGGCCATTGTGGGTAAGGCTGCAGATATCTTCCTGTATTACTGAGGACTTAAATCTTCTGAAATGTATCAGATTGAAGGATACCTACATGCACTAGTGGTAAAGAATCCGTCTGCCAAAGCAGGAGATGTAAGAGATGCTGATTCGATCCCCAGGTTGGGAAGATTCCCTGGAGAAGGAAATGGCAACCCACTTCAGTGTTCAAACCTGGAAAATCCCACGTACAGGGGAGCCTGGTGGGCTACAGTCCATGGGGTCACAGTCGGACATGACTGAAGTGTCTTAGCACCAGTCATATTCAAAGCAGTTGCAAACTTGAGGTCTCAAGATCTCCTCAGATCAGTTGTCAACACAGAGAAGTTTTTACAGGGAGTTATCTTATGGACACAACACCCTGAGTCTAACAGGCTCTGGACCCTGAACTACTTACAGTCCTGTCAGACTCCCCTCAGCCAGAACACTCATGTGAGCCTCTTTCTGAACCCAACCTTCTGAAGACAACCTCAAGATAAATAATAGCTTCCCAACTAAAATGCAGTTGATTCTTCTTATGGTCCTCCTCGGTATCACTCTCTGGAAAATTCATTTATTTTTAAAAGTAACTTTCAAACATCTAAAAGGGCTGGAATTTTATTGATTGTTGGATCTGTCACCATCAGCCTCAGTCAGGGAACAAATATAGCCCACCAGACTTTCAGGGAACTTCAGCTGACAATATCACCAAACTACAGTTTAATTCCACCATGCCCAGGCTTCTGCCCAGGGACATCAGGGCTGCCCCATTGCCACCACACCCCTGCAATCAGGGTTGCCCCATTGCCACCACACCCCTGCAAAGGCCTATGTGTTAGTCAAATCCCTGTTTTCTGGGGGTCCAACCAACCGTTCACTATGAGTCCTCCACCAACAGGCATGGCTGACTCTAGATAGTTACCATGCTTAAGGGCTCTGGGGACAGGATCATAACAAACATGGAGGGGCCTGGCCATGTGTAAGTACCCTGGATGGAAGGGCGCCACCATGAGCCTAAACAAGACTCAATAAAATACAAAGACCGTGTGTGTGCCCCTGAGATATATTTGTTCCTTGAGGACCCTGTAGCAAGGGCCACCCATGTTGGGCCATCAACTGTCTCCAAGAAAACTACCAGGGGACAGTGGGCTATATATGGTTCACACCCAGATCAAGGTTACATTCAGATTTTAATTACACTCGCACAACCTGTGAATCAAAGGGGGCCATTCATCTAGTCAGGAGGGGAGCTGGACTGGTAATAGCAGGTGTCACTCTTGTAGGCTCCCTGGTGAGCCTAGCATGAGAAAGAATTTATAATAACCTAAGTATAAAAAAAAAGAAGTTTAAAAAAGTCAGAGACTGGCCTAGGTAAGTAGAGAACCCAGTTCTAACCTTAGAATGACAAAATCTTCACTAGACCCATGGCCCACATGACACTTGACCACTGCAAAGCTCTTGACTACCTGCTGGCTGATCAAGGGGCAATTTGTGCCCCAGCAACCATTTCCTATTGTTTTTATGTTAACACTAGTGGTCAGATAAAAGAGAGCACATCCCAATTGCCAGAGAAAACCACTTGCAGACAAAGACAAATATCATATGATATCACTTATACATGGAATCTTAAAAAGCAGTACAAATGAACTTATCTACCAAAGAGAAATAGAGTTACAGATGTAGAAAATGAACTTATGGTTACCAGGGGGGTAGGTAGGAAGGGACAAATTGGGAGACTGGGATTGACATACATAAACTACTATATACGTATCCAACCTCTTTGCAACCCCATGAACTGCAGCCCCCCAGGCTCCTCTGCCTATGGGGATTCTCCAGGCAAACCAATACAATATTGTAAAAAGAAGACAACACAATTAAAAAAAAAAAAAGAATACCTGAGTGGGTTGCCATGCCCTCCTCCAGTGGATCTTCCCAACCCAGGGATCTAACCCAGGTCTCCTGCACTGCAGGTGGATTCTTTACGGTCTGAGCCACCAGGGAAGTATATATAAAATAGATAACTAATAAGAACCTACTGTATAGCAGAGGGAACTCTACTCAATACTATGTAATAGCCTTTATCTTTTTTAAAGAAAAGAACCTTTTAAAAACAGTGGATATATGTCTATTGATTTACTTTGCTGTACTCCTGAAACTAACACAACATTGTAAATCAACTATACTCCAATAAAATTTTTTCTTTAATAGAGAGAAGGTCACTTGGCCAAATACTCAAAACAAGAAGGGCCTGGCTGAACAAATTTGTGACAGGAACAAAAGAAGGTTCCCCAGCTTCCTTGGGCTTCTAAGGTCATTCTTAGAACCCCTTACAGTTACTTTCCTTCTCTTGCCCTTTGGTCCATGATTCCTCAATTGTGTCATTAGTTTTATCTCTTAGAGAACTGAGACAATCAAGTGGCAGATGATCTTTACCTAAGGCTATGAGCAATTGGGACTCTAGCCTGATAACAATCAGATTCATTTTGGTGTAATCAGGAGAAATCTGCTCCTCTAACCCAAAGCGAAAACAACACCCAGTTGTGGATGTGACTGGTGTTGGAAATAAAGTTCAATGCTGTAAAAACAATATTGCGTAGGAACATGGAATGTTAGGTCTATGAATCAAGGTAAATTGAAAGTGGTCAAACAGGCAATGCCAAGAGTAAACATCGATATTTTAGGAATCAATGAACTAAAATGGGGTGAAGTGGGCGAATTTAACTCAGATGACCATTATATCTACCACTGTGGACAAGAGTCCCTTAGAAGAAATGGAATAGCCATCATAGTCAACAAAAGAGTCCAAAATGCAGTACTTGGGTGCAATCTCAAAAACGACAAAATGCTTTCTGTTCATTTCCAAGGCAAACTATTCGATATCATGGTAATCCAAGTCTATGTCCCAACCTGTAATGCCAAAGAAGCTCAAGTTGAATGGTTCTATGAAGACCTAAAAGACCTTCTAGAACCTTAGTTCTAGATAGGATATCACCCCAAAAAAGATATCCTTTTCATCATGGGGACTGACATGCAAAACCAGGAAGTCAAGAGATACATGGAATAACAGGTAAATTTGACCTTGGTGTACAAAATGAAACAGGGCAAAGACTAATAGAGTTTTGCCAAGAGAACGTACTGGTCATAGCAAACACCCTTTTCCAACAAAACAAGAAAAGACTACACATGAACATCATCAGATGGTCAATACCAAAATCAGATTGATTATAGTCTTTGTAGCTGAAGATAGAGACAGTCTATACAGTCAGCAAAAACAAGACTGGGAGCTGACTGTGGTTCAGATCACGAACTCCTTAGTGAAAAATTCAGTCTTAAATTGCAGAAAGTAGGGAAAGCCACTAGACCATTCAGATATGACCTAAATCAAATCCCTTATGATTATAGAGTGGAAGTGACAACAGATTCAAGGGATTATATCTGATAGACAGAGTGCCTAAAGGACTATGGACAGAGATTAGTGACATTGTACAGGAGGCAGTGATCAAGACCATCCCCAAGAAAAAGAAATGCAAAATGGCAAAATGGTTGTCTGAGGAGGCCTTGCAAATAGCTGAGAAAAGAAGACAAGAGAAAGGCAAAGGAGAAAAGCAAAGATATACCCATCTGAATGCAGATTTCCAAAGAATAGCAAGGAGAGATACAAAAGCCTTCCTAGTGATCAAGGCAAAGAAATAGGAGAATATTAGAATGGGAAATACTAGAGATATCTTTGATAAAATTAGTGAAACTAAGGGAAAATTTCATGCTAAGATGGACACAATAAATGACAGAAATGGCATGAACATAACAGAAGCAGAAGATATTAAGAAGAGGTGGCAAGAATACACAGAAGAACCATACAAAAAAAGATCTTCATGACCCAGATAACAATGGTGGTGTGATCACTGGACAATAGCCAGACATCCTGGAATGCAAAGGCAAGTAAGCCCTTGGGAAGCATCACTATGAACAAAGGTAGTGGAGTTGATGGAATTCTAGCTGAGGTATTTCAAATCCTAAAAGATGATGCTTTTATTTTGCTACATTCAATATGCAAGCAACTTTGGAAAACTCAGCAGTGGCCACAGGACTGGAAAAGTTCAGTTTTCATCAATCCCAAAGAAAGGCAATGCCAAAGAATCTTCAAAGTACTGCATTCATGTCACACGCTAGCAAAGTAATGCTCAAAATTATCCAATAGTACGTGAACCATAAACTTCCAGATGTTAAAGCTGGATTTAGAAAAGGCAGAGGAACCAGAATCAAATTGCCAACATCTGCTGGATCACAGAAAAAGCCAGAGAATTACAGAAAAGCATCTACTTCTGATTTATTGACAATTGCTAAGCCTTTGACTGTGTGGATCACAACAAACTGTGGAAAATTCCTCAAGAGACAGGAATACTAAACAAATTGACCTGCCTCCTGAGAAATCTGTATGCAGGTCAAGTAGCAACAGTTAAAACTGGACATGGAAAAAGAGACTGGTTCCAAATTGGGAGAATACAGCAAGGTTGTAGAGTTCCAGAAAAACATCTATTTCTGCTTTATTGACTATACCAAAGACTTTGACTGTGTGGATGACAATAAATTGTGGAAAATTCTTCAAGAGATGGGAATACCAGACCACCTGACCTGCCTCTTGAGAAACCTGTATGCAGTTCAGGAACCAACAGTTAGAACTGGACATGGAACAACAGACTGGTCCCAAATAGGAAAAGGAGTACATCAAGGCTGTATGTTGTCATCCTGCTTATTTAACTTATATGCAGACTGCATCATGAGAAAGGCTGGGCTGGATGAAGCACAAGCTGGAATCAAGTTTGCCGGAAGAAATTTCAATAACCTGAGATATGCAGATGACATCACCCTTGTGGCAGAAAGTGAAGAAGAACTAAAGAGCCTCTTGATTAAAGTGAAGGAGGAGAGTGAAAAAGTTGGCTTAAAGTTCAACATTCAGAAAACTAATATCATGGCATCCAGTCCCAACATTTCATGACAAATAGATGGGGAAACAGTGGAAACAGTGGCTGACTATATATATATATATTTTTTTGGCTCCAAAATCACTTCAGATGGTAATTGCTGCCATGAAGTTATGACCCATCTAGACAGCATATTAAAAAAGCAGAGACATTACTTTGTCAACAAAGGACCATCTAGTCAAGGCTATGATTTTTTCCAATAGTTATGTATGGATGTGAGAGTTGGATTATAAAGAAAGCTGAGTGCAGAAGAATTGATGATTTTGAACTCTGGTGTTGGAGAAGACTCTTGAGAGTCCCTTGGACTGTAAGAAGATCCAACAGGTCCATCCTAAAGGAAATCAGTCCTGGGTGTTCATTGGAAGGACTGATGTGTTAAAGCTGAAACTCCAATATTTTGGTCACCTGATATAAAGAGCTGACTCATCTGAAAAGATCCTGATGTTGGGAAAGATTGAAGGCAGGAGAAGGGGATGACAGAGGATGAGATGGTTAGATGGCATCACCAACTCAATGGACATGAGTTTGGGTAAACTCCGGGAGTTGGTGATGGACAGGGAGGCCTGGTGTGCTGCAGTTCATGGGGTCGCAAAGAGTTGGATACGACTGAGCAACTGAACTGACTGACTGAACTAATGGTAGAAAGCAAAGAAGAGCTAAAGAGCCTCTCAATGAAGGTGAAAGAGGAGAGTGAAAAAAGCTGGCATAAAACTTAACATTCAAAAGATGAAGATCATGCATCTGGTCCCATCACTTCATGGCAAATAAATGCGGAAACATGGAAACAGTGACAGACTTTATTTTGGAGGCTCTAAAATGACTGCAGATGGTGACTGCAGCCATGAATTAAAAGACGCTTGCTCCTTGGAAGAAAAGTTATGGCCATCCTAGACAGCATATTAAAAATCAGAGACATTACTCTGCTGACAAAGGTCTGTCTAGTCAAAGCTATGGCTTTTCCAGTAGTCATGAATGGATGTGAGGTTTGGACTATAAAGAAAACTGAGCACCGAAGAATTGATGCTTTTGAACTGTGCTTTGAAGAAGACTCTTGAGAGTCCCTTGGACTGCAAGGAGATCCTACCAGTCAATCCTAAAGAAAATCTTTCTTGAATATTCATTGGAAGGACTGATGCTGAGATTGAAACTCCAATTCTTTGGCCACCTGATGCGAAGAACTGACTCATTGGATAAGACCCTGGGGAAGATTGAAGGCAGGGGGAGAAGGAGACAACAGAGGATGAGATGGTTAGACGACATCACCAACTCGATGGACATGAGTTTGAGCAAGCTCCAGGAGTTCACGATGGACTAGGAAACCTGGCGTGCTGCAGTCCATGGGATCACAAAGAGTCAGACAATTTGAGTGACTGAACTGAAGTGAACCCAACATGTAACAATGCCTATGCTTAGCAGGTAGCAGGATCAGAAGATGAACCTTTGCCCCTTCAGTGTCCTTCAGTAATAAGGAACAGTAAAAAGGAAAGGCTGATGCCCCAGAAATATATTCCTGCCCCTCCCTCGAATAGAAACCAACTGCTCTTATCTGAGTTTTAGGCTCAATCATAAAAGGAAAGAAAAAAAATGAGAACTGATTAGAACTAGGTAGGACCCAAATGGCAGAAGACTTAACATCTAGTAGACACAGAGCCTCATTATGCACCCACTGTAATATATAAGCATGATAAATGACACACCCACCAGGACCACTACAGTTGACAATGGCTATGACAACAAAGCAAAGAGCTCATACAAGGACTGAAAGGAGTGTTGCCTTAATTTCAGGTCCAAATCATACCGCATTATTGGGTAAGCCATGAATATTCCTCCCTCTCTTAACCTGATTCCCTTCCTTTTACTTCAACCCTCCTGTATACCCAGTTGGGCTGAGAGGTTGACTTGCAAACTAAGTCTGCGCTTTTCCATTCTTTGGTCACTGAGCAAAGCTTGTGCTCTACCAGTGTCACCATCAGTTTACTAATTGGTTGGGGGAATCTGAGTGGAAAAAGAACCTCCCCATCATCATAAGGGGTCTCAATCTGGGCCAGGACCCTGGAACAAGTCCAGGCAGCCAATTCCATGGCAAGCACAGCAGTTACATACACAAGAAACACAGATCCCAGAACCAGACTTCCTGGTTTGAAAGCCCACTCCACCACTTACTAGCTGTTTGATGGTAGGCAACTACTCAACCTCTATGCTTCAGAGTTTTCAAGCATGAAATAAGAGGTAATAGCTCCTTCCTCCCCAGCAGGAAAACTGGAAATGGGTGCCAATGAAAATGGAAGTCTTCACCTTCCATTTCTATACACATACATTTTCAAAGTCAATAAATAAAATGTGCTTTGAGAGTTTCTTGCCCTACTTGACGTTAAGGAGACATTTGTCTACTTTGCTATTATTTATGGTAACCACACACATATTCCTTCTTCTAGGCCCCTCTTTCCTAAAGGGCAACCAAATAGCCAAGGGATGTAGCTACATGCACTGAATACATCACCATGAAAACAAGCATAGGAGCTGCCATCCCCCTGGGGATCCCCTAGGCTGTCCAATAAAAGAAGTATCAGAATTTGTGGAAAAGATAAATGGGTTAGGGTCCAGAAACAAAAGACCTAATAATCACCCAAGTGTGATTAAAATCCAAAGGTTCAGGCCTGCATATCTGTAGTCCCAGCTATTAGATGAAGACTTCAATTAAGAGCTTCAGCTCTTTGCAGTACTTTTCATCTCTGTGTTTCCTCCCAGCTCACGGACCTGTCAGTAGTTTCAGAACCAAAGGACTCCTGGGCAGGACCACCCGCATCAAGACCATGCACTGCTTCTCTGAAGGACAGAGATCTGGATAAGACCCCACAGGTTTCAGGGACCCCATCCCCAGGGTTTGGTTCTCAAAGATAGAAGTGGAGATATTCACAATAGGGCCAGGGCTGTGGTCAAATACACACTCTACTCCTGGCCATGTGTCCCAGGCAAAAGCAACACATGTTCCAGAATAACGTCCCCATTCATTTCATAAAAAAAAAATAGTGTTTTGTACACACATGAAATTGGCCAAAACTAGGTACCAGGACATACAGGACCACACAGGGAGTGAAGGAGGGACAGAAAGAAAGACATGGTCATAGACAGGGGGAAAGAGGGAGCCCAGGGCAGTTGGAACTCAGATGTTCACCTAAGGAACATGGGAAGAGGTGGGCACATTATTGGAAGATGGCAAAGATGCAGGGCACTAAATAGATAAAGAAAATTGTTCACAAGCTGCTTGCTTGGTCAGGGGCCAGGGTGGGGCGGGGGAGGGGAGGGAGTTGCAGCTTATTTCAGAACTGACAGCGAATTCCTGAGTGGTTCTGAGGCCACTGGATAAGGTGGAGAGTGGGGAGCCCAGTCCCTTCTCCTGCTGGGCAGTGACTCTCCCTGAGCAACCTCCTTGCATTCTGCTCCTGCTGCATCAGCTCTCAGGCTCCAGGGCTGGCTGGGCAGAGAGCAGCAAGGCAGGGAGACTCAGTTCCCCTGACACCAGGTCCCTTGGTACCCCTCCCAACCCCACCCCTCCCAACCTCGCAACCCCACCGGCCCCAGGCTCCCAGGCACGCTCCCTCGCTTTGTCCCTTTGTCCCCAACAGAAGCCGACAGTGTTGCACCCGCGGTGGAATGTCAAACCTCAGGGCGCTCACCAGACAAACAGGCGCGAGCAGAAGTTCGCCTTCTGCAGCGGGCTGGTCTTCACCTCTGCAGACACGGGCAGCATCTTGTTGGCCAAGGCGGACACAGACCAGGGTTTCCCTGCTCAGGCGGCAGTGGGGCTCCTGCTGCTCCTGGAGGCGCTGGTGGGGATGCTGGAGACTGGCCGCCTCACACAGGTCCACTGGGCCGGAGCCTGAGAACACCTGTTTCTGAGAGTGGAGCGCCCTTTATGCACCAGGTCTGCCTCCCAAGACTGAGCGGCCTCCAGGGTCCACCTCTGAAGCACCCACTCTGTGCAGGTGCTGCCACAGGCATAGGATGGATGCAGCGTGCCACGTGTGGGGCTGCAGGCCCAAGAGACACCCAGGTAGATGCTTCCAGAAGCCTCACGCAGGTGGGAGGCAAAGTTATCTATCAGCTCTTTGATAAAGGCAGCAGGCTGACTGTGGGGCACAACCAGCCCAGCTCCCAGGAGTGCACCTGGCCACAAACTCTGCGGAAGTTCCTGCTTTGAGCCCAGGCACTCACCCAGAAGGTGGAGACGGGAGGCTCGGGCCCCGCCCATCTCTGCTGCTCAGAGGCTCCCCATGGGCTGCAGAGGAAACCTGGAGAAAGCTAGCAGAAGCAGATAGCAGCCTCCTCTCTGGGCCCTCTGCCCTCATCAAGACCAAATAAGGGCACTGTGGGAAGTTCTCCAACTGTAATGAAGCAGAGCCCAGTGGGGCCTTCCTGGGATAGATCCTACCCCCATCCCATGCCCTCTGCCTGTCTCCTGTTTGTAGAAAATCTTTAGTCTCCCAGGCCTCATCTGAATCACAAAAGGCTGGCTCAAGAATTAATGGCTGGAAAAATGTGAACACGTAATAAAAAAACAAAACAAAACAAAACAAACAAACAAAAAAAAAAACCCTTTATCAATAGACTAGCCATACAGCAGTCACAAAATCTTTAGTTTTTCCCAGAAGGCTACAGATAATTTGTTTGGTGCACATTCCCGAGTTGTTTTGCAGATGCTATAAAGTCCACCAGGTGGAAGAAGTTAACTGCATGATGACCATGATAAACTGGAACCTAAGGATTTATGATGATAACCCCTGTTGCATTACCGTGCTCCTCAACATCAAGCAGAGAAAAGTGCATGAGCTAAATCAAGTACTCTCCACTCTCTCCCCTAGTCTGCCTTTAAAAAACCTCCCCTGAAATCCACTGGGGAGTTCCAGCCTTCTGAGCACGAGCATGCTTATTCCTTGCTTGGCCCTTGCAATAAACCTTTCTCTGCTCAGAATGCCAACATTTCAGTTCATATCACCTCAGTGTACATTGGGCACAAGGGCTTGGTTTGGCCAATACAAACCAGGCACCAAACATTTGACAATGGCCAACAATAGGGTTTAGCACATATTATGTTTGTAGAGCTATAAGACTTAAACAAATGTAACAGAAGATTAGAAGACTTCAAATGATTTCGAAACATGAATTCATGCTGTCATTGGAGATCGCCACAACATGTGAGGGGTCCTACATCTCACAGGTTACATTGTGGGGGGACCTCTGTGAGCTTTTTGTTGCCCTCTTTGAAGAGGAATTTGGGACAGAGAGATTGCCTTGTGATTTCTTTCATCGTGAGCTCAGGGCCTGCCTAGTGGAGTAATAGTGGCAATATGTTACAGAATACAGGTTATGTTCATTTGTGGGAAACTTAATTCACTTTTAACTCCCACAATGCCCTATTCAAGAAGGTATTATCTCTATTTTATAGATGAGAAAGATGAGGCTCAAGGACAGCATTCTCCAAGATCTTTGAATCAGTAAATGATGAATTTTGATTTGGATTCAAGTCCAAGTCCAGCATGACTGTCTCACTGTTGGATGGTCAGTGTGTGAAAAGTGTCTGGACTATGCTATCTGAATGAATCAATGCTGTAGGACTGAGAATAAAATCTTGGGCTCCCACTCATAAGTGATAAGTTATTTGTGTGGCCATCTTACCAGCTCAGCAGTTTCTCTTCCCTTTCATTCTAAATGAAGAAAGATCAAAGTTTGTGGTGCTTATAATAAGATCATCTCATTATTCTTTGATAATTTCCCATGTACCTTGGCTAAAATGCTGTTATTAATAATGACTTTTAGCTTCAGTTATGCAAGATAAATATGTCCTGCAGAACTAGTGTACAGCAATTTGGTTACAGTTGACAGTACAGTACTGTGCCCTTTTCATTTGCTGAGAGAGTAGAGTTTGGGAGTTCTCAACATACAAGAGAGAAAAAATTAAATGATTAAGATGTGAAGTGATAGATATATTGATTGGCTTGGTATGATGAGCATTTCACAATGTATATGTATGTCAACTCATCAAGTTGTACATCTAAATATATACAATTTTTGATCATCAATTAGACCTCAATAAAGCTGAAGGAGAAATTAATTTTAAAGAAACCCTTAATGTATTCAAATAGTTTTTATAACTCAAACATATAAGAATGGCAAACTGTTGATAATTTTCTATTGATGGGCATGCTGATGGTTTATTATACTATTTTCTTGATATTTCATGCATGTTTGAAGTTTTCTATTGAAGAAAAGGAAGACAAAGCTGAAAATTGTCAACTTCCAATTACCTATCTTTCTGGTGTTAACTCTTTCTCAGATAATGCAATCAAACAACCTAAATAATCACTCCTCACTTGATTTCCAGTTCTCTTTGAAATTCTCTACATTTTTCCATCTCTATAAATGTTCAGCTACTAGTTCTACTTCAAAGATCAATAAATTGCTTGCTGAAGTTGGAAGTCTAGTGACTTCTCTTGTCACACTTCCCCAGACTGTTCTCTCTGGTCCCCACAAGTGTCTCAAGACCATAATTAGCGTCTCTAAACTGTCAAATACACTCAGTCCCTACAGCTTCTGCTGTATTTTTTTAATTAATATTTGTTTAAACTTCTTAGCATTCTTTTCTGAACATACACTACTGTGATATTTAAAAGAAATGTTCAAATCCAATGTTACACTGTTCAGAGGACTGGCTCTGGAGCCAAGGGACCAGAGCTCTAGAGGCCTCACTCATCCTGCTTCCAACAGGGTTACTGTCAGCCTCAGAATTTGTGAGAGTATTTTGTAAAAACTAAAACAAATACAAATAAAATTCTGTTTGTTTTGAAATGACTATACTACTAAGTGCAATCAACAGATTCAATGCAATCCCTGTCAAATTACCAATGGCACTTTTCACAGAACTAGAACAAAAAAATTCACAATTCATATGGAGACATAAAAGACCCTGAATATCCAAAACAGTCTTCAGAAAGAAGAATGGACATGGAGGAATCAACCTTCCTGACTTCAGACTAAACTACAAAGCTACAGTAATCAAGACAGTATGGTACTGGCACAAAAATGGGTGAATTTAACTCAGATGACCATTATACCTACTACTGGAGGCAGGAATCCCTTAGAAGAAATGGAGTAGCCATCATGGTCAACAAAAGAGTCTGAAATGCAGTACTTGGATGCAATCTCAAAAACGACAGAATGATCTCTGTTCGTTTCCAAGGCAAACCATTCAATATCACAGTAATCCAAGTCTATGCCCCAACCAGTAACACTGAAGAAGCTGAAGTTAAACAGTTCTATGAAGCCCTACAAGACTTTTTAGAATGAACACCCAAAAAAGATGTCCTTTTCATTATAGGGGACTGGAATGCAAAAGTAGGAAGTCAAGAAACACCTGGAGTAACAGGCAAATTTGGCCTTGGAATATGGAATGAAGCAGGCCAAAGACTAATAGAGTTTTGCCAAGAAAATGCACTGGTCATAACAAACACCCTCTTCCAACAACATAAGAGAAGACTCGATACATGGACATCCCCAGATGGTCAACACTGAAATCAGATTGACTATATTCTTTGCAGCCAAAGATGGAGAACCTCTACACAGTAAGCAAAAACAAGACCAGGAGCTGGCTGTGGCTCAGACCATGAACTCCTTATTGCCAAATTCAGACTTAAATTGAAGAAAGGAGGGAAAACCACTAGACCATTCAGGTATGACCTAAATCAAATCCCTTATGATTATACAGTGGAAGTGAGAAATAGAATCAAGGGCCTAGATCTGATAGAGAGAGTGCCTGATGAACTATGGAATGAGGTTCATGACATTGTACAGGAAACAGGGATCAAGACCATTCCCATAGAAAAGAAATGCAAAAAAGCAAAATGGCTGTCTGAGGAGGCCTTACAAATAGCTGTGAAAAGAAGAGAAGGGAAAAGCAAAGGAGAAAAGGAAAGATATAAACATCTGAATGCAGAGTTCCAAAGAATAGCAAGAAGAGATAAGAAAGCCTTCTTCAGCGATCAATGCAAAGAAATAGAGGAAAACAACAGAATGGGAAAGACTAGGGATCTCTTCTAGAAAATCAGAAATACCAAAGGAACATTTCATGCAAAGATGGGCTCCATAAAGGACAGAAATAGTATGGACCTAACAGAAGCAGAAGATATTAAGAAGATATGGCAAGAATACACAGAAGAACTGTACAAAGAAGATCTTCATGACCCAGATAATCACGATGGTGTGATCACTCACCTAGAGCCAGAATCCTGGAATGTGAAGTCAAGTGGGCCTTAGAAAGCATCACTATGAACAAAACTAGTGGAGGTGATGGAATTCCAGTTGAGCTATTCCAAATCCTGAAAGATGATGCTGTGAAAGTGTGGCACTCAATATGCCAGCAAATTTGGAAAACTCAGCAGTGGCCACAGGACTGGTTAAAGTCAGTTTTAATTCCAATCCCAAAGAAAGGCAATGCCAAAGAGTGCTCAAACTACCGCACAATTGCACTCATCTCACACACTAGTAAAGTAAAGCTCAAAATTCTCCAATCCAGACTTCAGCAACATGTGAACCCTGAACTTCCTGATGTTCAAGCTGGTTTTAGAAAAGGCAGAGGAACCAGAGATCAAATTGCCAACATCTGCTGGATCATGGAAAAAGCAAGAGAGTTCCAGAAAAACATCTATTTCTGCTTTATTGACTATGCCTTTGACTGTGTGGATCACAATAAACTGTGGAAAATTCTGAATGAGATGGGAATACCAGACCACCTGATCTGCTTCTTGCAAAATTTGTATGCAGGTCAGGAAGCAACAGCTAGAACTGGACATGGAACAACAGACTGGTTCCAAATAGGAAAAGGAGTTCGTCAAGGCTGTATATTGTCACCCTGTTTATTTAACTTATATGCAGAGTACATCATGAGAAACGCTGGACTGGGAGAAACACAAGGTGGAATCAGGATTGCTGGGAGATACATCAATAACCTCAGATATACAGATGACACCACCCTTATGGCAGAAAGTGAAGAGGAACTCAAAACCTCTTGATGAAAGTGAAAGTGTAGAGTGAAAAAGTTGGCTTAAAGCTCAACATTCAGAAAATGAAGATCATGCATTCGGTCCCATCACTTTATGATAAATAGATGGGAAAACAGTGGAAACAGGGTCAGACTTTATTTTTCTGGGCTCCAATATCACTACAGATGGTGACTGCAGCCATGAAATTAAAAGACGCTTACTCCTTGGAAGGAAAGTTATGACCAACCTAGATAGCATATTCAAAAGCAGAGATATTGCTTTGCCACAAAGGTTTGTCTAGTCAAGGCTATGGTTTTTCCTGTGGATGTACGGATGTGAGAGTTGGACTGTGAAGAAGGCTGAGCACCGAAGAATTGATGCTTTTGAACTGCGGTGTTGGAGAAGACTCTCGAGAGTCCCTTGGACTGCAAGGAGATCCAACCAGTCCATTCTGAAAGAGATCAGCCCTGGGATTTCTTTGGAAGGAATGCTGCTAAAGCTGAAACTCCAGTACTTTGGCCACCTCATGCGAAGAGTTGACTCATTGGAAAAGACTCTGATGCTAGGAGGGATTGGGGGCAAGAGGAGAAGGGGACGACACAGGATGAGATGGCTGGATGGCATCACTGACTCGATGGACATGAGTCTCAGTGAACTCCGGGTGTTGGTGTTGGACAGGGAGGCCTGGCGTGCTGCAATTCATGGGGTCGCAAAGAGTCGGACACGACTGAGCAACTGATCTGTTCTGATCTTATCTGGAACAAGATAGAGATGAACCCACCCACCTATGGGTACCTAATTTTTGACAAAGGAAGCAAGAATATACAATGGGGCAAAGACAGCCGCTTCAATAAGTGGTGCTGGAAAAACTGAACAGCTACATGCAAAAGAATGAAATTAGAACACTACCTTAAACCATACACAAAGATAAACTCAAAGTGGATTAAATACCTAAATGTAAGACCAGAAATTATTAAACTCTTAGAGGAGAACATAGGCAAAGCATTTGATGACATAAATCAAAGCAAGATCTCCTACCCACCTCCGAGAATAATGGAAATAATAACAAAAGTAAACAAGTGCAGCCTAATTAAATTTAAAAGCTTTTGCACAGCAAAGGAAACTACAAAGTGAAAAAGACAACCCTCAGAATGGGAGAAAATAATAGCAAAGGAAACAATTGATAAAGAATTCATTTCTAAAATATACAAGCAGCTCATACAACTCAATATCAGAAAAGCAAACAACCTAATCAAAAAGTGGGAAAGGGACCTGAAGAGACATTTCTCTAAAGAAGACATACAGATGGGTTACAGGCACACGAAGATGCTCAACATCACTCATTATTGGACAAATGCAAATCAAAAATACAAGAAGTTACCGCCTCACACCAGTCAGACTGGCCATCATGAAAAAGTCTACAAACAATGGATGCTGGAGAGGGTATGGAGAGAGGGGAACATTCTTGTAATATAAACTGATACAGTCACTATGGAAGACAGTACGGAGACTCCTTAAAAAGCTAGGCATAAAACCACCATATGACCCAGCAATCCCACTCCTAGGCATATACCCAGAGGAAATAAAAACTGAAAAATACACACGTACCCAAATGTTCAATGCAGCACTGTTTACAATAGTGAGAACATGGAGTCAACCTGGATGTACATCGACATATAAATGGATAGAGAAGCTGTGGTACATATATATACAATGGACTACTGCTGCTGCTGCTAAGTCGCTTCAGTCGTGTCCAATTCTGTGCAACCCCAGAGACGACAGCCCACCAGGCTTCCCCGTCCCAGGGATTCTCCAAGCAAGAACACTGGAGTGGGTTGCCATTTCCTTCTCCAATACTCAGCCATGAAAAGGAACAGATTTGAATCTGTTCTAATGAGGTGGACGAAACTCTAGCCTATTATGCAGAGTGAAGTAAGTCAGAAAGAGGAATATAAATATTGTATACTGACACATATATATGGAATCTGAAGAGATGGCACTGATGAATTTATTTTCAGTGCAGCAATGGCTAAACACACATAGAGAACAGACCTATGGATAGAATGGGAGGAGAAGAGGGAGAAGGGGAGATGTATGGAGAAAGTAACGTAGAAATTCACAATACCATATGTAAAATAGATAGCCAATGAGAATTTGCTGTATGACTCAGGGACCTCAAACATGGACTCTGCGAAAGGCTGAAGGGTGAGGTGGGGAGGAAGATGGGAGGGAGATCCAGGAGGGAGGGGACATGGGTATGCCTATGGCTGATTCTTGTTGATGTATGACAGAAAACTACAAAATTCTATAAAGCAATTACCTTTCAATTAAAAAACAACAAAAAACTTTTTGTTTTGTACAGGTGTTCAGTGAATGACTTTCAGGCGCAGGACCACTAGGCCAGACACAGAGCTTACAAACATGGGGGAGATGTCATAAGACCTCTATCTGCACTTGTTTACTGAGCTGAAATTGTTCAATACTACAACTAAAAGAACAATAACAAGTGATGGAAAAGATGTACAGAAACTGGAATTCTCATATATTGCTGGTGGGAATGTAAAATGGTACAACCACAAAGTTACCACATAACCCAGAAATTCTGCTCATAGTTATTTATCCAGGATAAATGAAAACATATGTCCACATGAAAACTTAGTTACTAATGGTATAACACAATTGTTCATGAAAAGGTAATAATTAGGGGTGTTAGGGGTGGGAGGAAGCAAATGTACACCACCTAATGAATGGATAAATAAAATCTGGTATTACATGCAATAGGATATTATTTGTAAAGATAGATACATGTATGTATGCTACAACATGGATGAACATTGAATATATTATGCTGAGTTAATGAAGCTGACCATTGACAAAACAACATCTAAGGAGAAATTCAATCTTGTTGGACTTGATGATTCATTTCCAAATAAACCTCATGGATCATGGGGGAAATCTGTATCTGTGCAAACTATAAATTATTATATGGTCTACAGCAGGAGTCCCCAACCCCTGATCTATGGCCTATTAGGATCCAGGCCACAGAGCAAGAGGTGAGCAATGGGTGAGGAAGAGAAGCTTGATGGGTATTTAGAGCCACTTCTCATCACTCACATTGCCATCTGATCTCCACCTCCTGTCAGATTAGCAGCAGCATTAGATTCTCAGAGAAGCATGAACCCTACTGTGAACTGCTCATGTGAGGGATCTAGGTTGAGCACTCCTTATGAGAATCTAATACCTTATGATCTGAGGTGGAGCTGAAGTGATGACGCTAGCACTGGGGAGCACCTACAAGTACCATTATCATTAGCAGAGAGGTTGACGGCAGAGGGTCTGTAATAAGCCAATTGCTTGCAGACTCATATCAAGACCCTTTCAATGAGTGGCAAGTGACAAGCTGCATCTGTTGGCAGGCTGTACAGTAGCACATGAGTTGGTACTTCAATTGCACAGCTGCATCTCATGACAGGTTTTAAGGCAGAATCCTACACCAATTTTAGTGCCCATTACTTCCATCAGTGCCTCTTTCCTGCACTGCATACTGTCACAGTTTTGGTAAGCCCACAAGCTAACTTTAGCCAAAATGAGTAAAAAACAAACAGAGTCGGAGCTTCTTTGATAAGGGGGAGAGACCCAATGATGAGACAGCAAAACAGTCTAAGACTGCGAACAAAAGAAAAGTTCAGTTAAGATAAAATATCAAGAGTTCTACTTCAATTACAGGTTAAGTGCAACACATATATTTGCAACCAGTTATGCAATGAAGCCATGAAACCATCATAACTGTTGTCATATGGAAAATAAGCACCCTACATTGAAAGACAAGCCTTTGGAGTTTTTCAAAAGGAAATATGTGAACACGAAGAACAGAAGCAATTACTGGTGGCCACAACCTCATCAAATGTGTCTGCACTGAGAGCATCATTCTTAGTGGTGAACATCATTGCTAAAGTTAAAAAGTCCTTCACTCTTACTGAAGAGTTAGTCCTGCCTGGTGCTGAGGACAGCTTTCATGAACTTTTAGGAGAGGCTCAGTTCAAAAGGTGGCACCTTTCCCACTTTTGGCTAGATGAATTCATCTAGACCATAGCTAGATTGAGGCACAATTGTAGGAAAGATTAATGAGTCACCGTGGTACGCAATCCAACTGAACAAGTCTACTGATGTTGACAAAAAGGCAACAATGCTTGTTTCCATGAGCTATATTTTCAGGAGGATGTGCATAAGGATATGTTGTGTGCACTTTTGTTGCCAATCAATACCACAGCTACAGAACTATTTAAGTCTTAGAAATTACATATCAGGAAAACTGAATTGGTCATTTTGTGTTGTTCTGTGCACACAGTGGTTGCCATGACTGGATGGCTTTCTTGTTTCACTACTTGGGTCAAAGAAATCACTTTTAAATGTGAGTCGATATACACTGTTATCCATAGAGAAATGCTGGCTAGCTGAAAAGTGTCATCTGAACTTAACAGTGTTTGCAGGATGTGACTAAATGTTCAACTACATTACAGTGCATGCCCTTAGCTCACATCTGTTCTTGCAGTTCTGTGAGGAGATGGATGCAGAGCACACACATTTCTTATGCACAAAAAAGTGAGAAGACTTTCTAAAGGTAGATCACTGGCCAGAGTTTTTGAGGTACAAGAGATGCTCCAGAGATTTCTGGCAGCACCTTTCAGTGACACAGAAGGGATTGCAAACCTTGCTTACCTGTGTGACATACTCAACCTGCTCAATGAACTCAATCTATCTATCACTTTGGGGGAGAAGGACAACTGTGTTTAAGTCAGCAGATAAAGTGGATGCATTGAATGCCAAACTGGAATTATGGAGGTAACAAGTGAACACTGGGGTTTTGACATGTTTCAAATATTAATGGAGATTTTGAAAGAGACTAAGCCAGGGCCTTCTTCATCCTGGCTGGTGTGTGATCACCTATTTCAGCTTTCGAAAGAGTTTGAGCATTACTTCCCAACCACAAAACACTCTTGAAATGGGAAGGAATAGATCTGTGATCCATTTGCAAATAAGCCAGGTGAATCGACTTTATCTGTTGTAAGAGAGGATCACCTTCTTGAGATTGTAAATGATGATGATCTAAAAAGTATGTTTGAAACAATTTCAAATATCTATTTGTTCTAGATTAAAGACAGAATATCCTGAGATTGCCACAAAGCACTGAAAAGTCTGCTTCCATATTCAACAAGCTATCTTTGGGAAGCAGGCTTTTCTGCAGTGACAGCAACCAAAATGTGATTGCAGAGTAGATTGGACATAAACAGCACACTTCAGGTGTCAGTCCCTCCCATCACCCCAAAATGAGACTATCTAGTTGCAGAAAAACAAGCTCAGGGCTCCCACTGATTCTGCAGTATGGTGAGTTGTGTAATTATTTCATTTTATAGTCACAACATAATAATAAAAGGAATAAGTACACAATAAATGTAATGAGCTTGAATCATCTCAAAACCATCCCACCCTCCCTGGTCCATGGAAAAACTGTCTTTCATGAAACTGGTCCCTAGTGCCAAAAAGGTTGGAGACCACTGGTCTATAGGATCTCTGACATATGGTCAAAGCTGTGTTAAATCTGCAGCAGGTTTAACAACAGAACTCGAATGGCTCGGGTGGGATAAGGCTGGTCCTCAAGCATTTTTCTATCAAGATAGACCTGCCTTATGATCCAGCAATCCCACTGCTGGGCATACACACTGAGGAAACCAGAAGGGAAAGAGACACGAGTACCCCAATGTTCATCGCAGCACTGTTTATAATAGCCAGGACATGGAAGCAACCTAGATGTCCATCAGCAGATGAATGGATAAGAAATCTGTGGTACATATACACAATGGAGTATTATTCAGCCATTAAAAAGAATACATTTGAATCAGTTCTAATGAGGTGGATGAAACTGGAGCCTATTATACAGAGTGAAGTAAGCCAGAAAGAAAAACACCAATACAGTATACTAACGCATATATATGGAATTTAGAAAGATGGTAACAATAACCCTGAGTACGAGACAGCAAAAGAGACACTGATGTATAGAACAGTCTTATGGACTCTGTGGGAGAGGGAGAGGGTGGGAAGATTTGGGAGAATGGCATTGAAACATGTAAAATACCATGTATGAAATGAGTTGCCAGTCCAGGTTCGATGCACGATACTGGATGCTTGGGGCTGGTGCACTGGGACGACCCAGAGAGATGGAATGGGGAGGGAGGAGGGAGGAGGGTTCAGGATGGGGAACACATGTATACCTGTGGCGGATTCATTTTGATATTTGGCAAAACTAATACAGTTATGTAAAGTTTAAAAATAAAATAAAATTAAAAAAAAAAAAGACATACATGACAAATGGGATTCACAATTTAAACATAATCCTGTGGGTATCCATAGTTCTGAATATGGTGACAATCTCTGTATCACTCCTCCTTCTAGTAATATATCTACCTCTGTAAACTCAGGGCTGGGCATCCAACTGAAATCTAGCCAATCATAATATGTCATGTCAATAGGCAAAGGGATTAGCCCACAGATAACCTCATGGCTAACCAGACCAACTGGATTTCTTCCTTGAGAATGTTGAGCGAGGGGTAATTTCTGTTTTCTTTTTTGCTGGAGCTAGAAAGAGAAAACCTCTCTTTCCTTTCTGAAGAGGGAGTTTTAAGGACATGACACATGATTGGTAACCATGTGCCCCATTTATTTACATGGAGAGCCTGAAAGAGTAAAGCAGGTACTCAGGGAAAGCCATACAGTCAACAACTATTTATTGAACACCTACTATTCCAGGAACTAGGGATACATAAGTGAACAGGACAATTGGTACAAAGCAGAGTCTCAGTGACATCAAGTCCCTAGGGCTCCTGAGGCTAACAGGATCCCTCCTTGGATGGTGTGACCTGCTGGAGCAGAAGCTGTTACTTTCTAGCTCGTGTCCTCTGACTCTTCTCCAGGACTAAAGAGCTCACTGCTTCTCAGCAACTCTCCACTTAGGGCCTCTTTCTAGCTATGGAACCACACTGGGGCCATATGCAAAGCAAGTAAAAAACCTTGGATTCAGCCCTTAACCAGTGATGGATGGGGAGTGGGTAGATAAATGCCCCAGTGCCCTTGCCTGTCAGCTGGAATAATTCTGTCTCCCAGGGTGACTCTAAGGGAAGGAACCCAGTTACAAAAGCAGTAACTTTCTTGATAACACCCATTTTATGGGTTTCCTTCCCTTTATTGTCTCACTTATCCACTCCATACATGTTTTTTCCTAGGATCACTTCTAAAATAAACCACTTTTATGCAAATGTTTGCCTCACGGTCTGCTACTGGGGGAACCCAAACTATGACACCTATGACGAACATCCTTCCAATTATGAAAACTACATTCACTCCCTTGAACCCAAGAAAATCCTTACTAATATTATAAACCCTGGGTTGTCAAATACAGTAACACTATTCACATAATGATTTTGAGGACTTTAAATGCATCTGGTCCAAATTGAGGTGTGCTCTAACTGTACAATCGGAGAAGGCAATGGCACCCCGCTCCAGTACTCTTGCCTGGAAAATCCCATGGGCGGACGAGCCTGGTAGGCTGCAGTCCATGGGGTCGCTAAGAGTCGGACACGACTGAGCGACTTCCCTTTCACTTTTCACTTTCATGCTTTGGAGAAGGAAATGGCAACCCACTCCAGTGTTCTTGCCTGGAGAATCCCAGGGACAGGGGAGCCTGATGGGCTGCCATCTATGGGGTCACACAGAGTCAGACACGACTGAAGTGACTTAGCAGTTAACTGTACAATACACTACAGATTTCAAAGATAGCATAAAACTATTTTTCGTCTCAATGATTTTTTTCCTGTTTATTACATGCTGATATATTTTTGACACATATCACAGTTCAAAAGCATCAGTTCTTCAGTGCTCACCTTTCTTTATAGTCCAACTCTCACATCCATACATGACTACTGGAAAAACCATAGCCTTTAGTAGATGGACATTTGTTGGCAAACTAATGTCTCTGATTTTTAATGTACTGTCTAAGTTGGTCATAACTTTCCTTCCAAGGAGTAAGTGTCTTTTAATTTCAAGGCTGTAGTCACCATCTGAAGTGATTTTGGAACCCCCCAAAATAAAGTCAGCCACTGTTTCCAGTTTCCCCATCTATTTGCCATGAAGTGATGGGACTGGATGCCATGATCTTCGTTTTCTGAATGTTGAGCTTTAAGCCAACTTTTTCACTCTCCTCTTTCACTTTCATCAAGAGGCTCTTTAGTTCTTCTTCACTTTCTGTCATATGGTCATCTGCATATCTGAAGTTACTGTTATTTCTCCTGGCAATCTTGATTCCAGCTTGTGCTTTATCCAGCCCACCCCATGCTAATTAAAAGTGTGATAGGCACTGTAATCTACAACTGGCAAACTATAAATTAGAATAGTCTTTTCAGATAATAATTTGACAATATTTATTAAAAGCCTTAAATTGTTCACCTTCTTTTACCCAATAAGATTTTTACCTACAAAATGATGAAGGCAAAAAAGTCACTTACAGAAAACTGTTTATGTACAACTTTATATACAAATGTTTCTCAGAGCAATGATTATTATTAAATTATAATAGAATTTAGAAACACCCTAACTTCCAAGTTTAGCAACAGCAACATGATTAAACAAATTATGAATTATTTTTAAACAAGTGCTTTTGAACACCTATCACACATCACATACCCTTCAAATAACTAAGAATCATTGGTTTACAAAACATGTAAGGTTTATCTTCTCACATTGTTTACATTGAATTAGTAGGAGATAGACAGTAAACAAGTTAATGAATGAACAAGATAATATCTGAAGTGCTGACTCATTGGAAAAGACCCTGATGCTGGGAAAGATTGAGGGCAGGGGGAGAAGGGGACAACAGAGGATGAGATGGTTGAATGGCATCACCGACTCAATGGACATGAGTTTGGGTAAACTCCGGAAGTTGGTGATGGACAGGGAGGCCTGGTGTGCTGCGATTCATGGGGTCACAAAGAGTCGGACACGACTGAGTGACTAAACTGAACTGATGAAGAACAAGAAGTGAGAGTAGCTGGAGATGGCTGACAAGCCCTGATTTTAATTGGGTAGTCAAGAAAGCTACTCAGATGAGAAACAGCCAAAACATGAAAACCAAGGAGTCAGTCTTCTATAAACCTGGGAGCAAAAAAAAAAAAAAAAAAAGTAAAAAAATGAAAAACTGTCCTTGGTATTGGATAAGATAACTTAAGTGAGTGTAGATTTAAAAAAGGAAAGGGAGACTTCCTTTTGCATCTGTCAGAGGAGGCAAACTGCCACCCCCAAGACTGGGGAGGCCCACAGGTGAACAGAGGAAATTGAGGCTTCTCAGGGTGAAACCACCATGGGAGCCTGCGCTTGGAGAGGAAACCAGAGCCATAACCGAAAAACTGCTGGAGGCTCAGTGTGAACAATCTGAGAGTAAAAAAACCCCATGGGGACCTAGTAATGAAGGGACTCATAATACTGTGAACCTTACCTCCAGGAGTTTCACTGGGATCCTACAGGAAATACCAGGGAAAGTCTCTTCAGCCTTCCTGCTGGGAGTAGGGGGATGGGGAGGAGTCAATTTGAAATAATCAGAACACTCAGTCTTCTGAAGAAGGCCTTTCCCAGGGGAAAACTAGTACTAGAGTCTAATCCTCTAGAGTATTAACTGAGCCAACTGACCCAGGGAAGGGAATACCCAGCTCCAGCTGGCTTGAGCTATTCTGTCCCATATAAGAGAAGGGGTGGGGGAGGGAAAAATGAGAAACACTTGTGAGGTTTACAGTCCAGAGGAAGAGGGTCACTGAGGGGTTGAGACCTAATCATGGGATCTGCCTGCCCTCACATGTCACCTCCTCATTACTAAAACCCACTTATAGCAGTGCCTTTAATCCAGGACATCATGTCTACATTTCAAGAAAAAGTTACAAGGCACAGCAAAGGCAAAAGAAACAAAAAAAATTTTGAAGAGACAAAGCATCATCGGAACCAGACATAGCAGGGATGTTGGAAACATCAGACCAGAAGTAAGCCAGAAAGAAAAACACCAATACAGCATACTAACGTATATATATGGAATTTAGAAAGATGGTAACAATAACCCTAAAAGCGAGACAGCAAAAGAGACACAGATGTATAGAACAGTCTTTTGGACTCAGTGGGAGAAGGCGAGGGTGGGATAATTTGAGAGAATAGCACTGAAACATGTATATTATCATATGTGAAACAGATCGCCAGTCCAGGTTCAATGCATGAGATAGGATGCTCAGGGCTGGTGCACTGGGATGACCCAGAGGGATGGGATGGGGAGGGAGTTAGGAGGGGGGTTCAGGATGGGGAACACATGTATACCCATGGCTGATTCATGTCAATGTATGTCAAAACAACTACAATATTGTAAAGTAATTAGCCTCCAATTAAAATTAAAAAATAAAAGCAACTCTGGCTTCCCCAGTGACTCAGTGGTAAAGACTCTGCCTGCCAATGCAGGAGACCTGGGTTCAATCCCTGGGTCAGGAAGATCCCCTGGAGAAGAAATTGGCAATCCACTCTAGTATTCTTCCCTGGGAAATCCTATAGACAGAGAAGCCTGGTGGGCTACAGTCCATGGGGTCACAAATGAGTTGAATACGACTGAGTGACTAAACAACAATGACAATAACATGATTAATATACCAAGGGCTCTAAAGGATAAGGTATACAGCATGCAAAAATAGATGGGCAATAGAATCAGAAAGATGTAGATTCGAAGAAGGAACACAGAAGAAATGCTAGAAATAAAAAGCAGTGTAACAGAAAAGAAGAAAAAACCCTATAACTATGCTTATTATTTTCAAATTAAAGAAAAACACTTTGTCTATAAAGGAATAAAAATAAGTATTGTATCCAATTCTACTCAGAAACCATCCAAAACAAGGAGAGAGGAGAGTGAAAAAGTTTTAAATGTTGAGAGAAAACAAAAAACACCAATTTAGAATTCTATAGTTCGCGAAATGATTTTCAAAAGTAAAGGAAAAACGAATACTTCTTCAGACAAACAAAAATTGGGAAAGGAGTATGACAAGGCTGTATAATGTCACTCTGCTTATTTAACTTATATGCAGAGCATCATGCAAGGTGCCAGATTAGATAAAGCACAAACTGGAATCAAGATTGCCAGGAGAAATATCAGTAACTTCAGATATGCAGTTGAAGCCTAGTGGCTGCAGTCCATGGAGTCACAGAGAGTCACACACGACTGAGCAACTGAACTGAACTGATGATGATACCACTCTGGAGGCACTAAGCAAAGAGTAACTAAAGAGTCTCTTGATGAGGGTGAAAGACAAGAGTGAAAAAGCTGGCTTAATGCTCAACAATCAAAAAGCTAAGATCGTGGTATCTGGTCCCATCATTTCATGGCAAATAGATGGGGAAAAAGTAGAAGCAGTGAGATTTTAATTTCTTGGGCTCCAAAATCACTGCAGACAGTGACTGCAGCCATGAAATTAAAAGATGCTTGCAATCTGGAAGGAAAGCTATGACAAACCTAATAAAATCTAAAGGGAAGATGTAGATGTTCTAGAGATGGATTCACAACAATGTGAATATAACTAATGCCATAGAGCAGTACATTTTAAAAAATGGTGGAAATGGTTCATTTTACATTATGTATATTTTATGGTGTAGGGGAGAGGAAAGTTTCTTTTACTCTTCTAGGCTCTCTGGCCGGGGCCTTGGAGATTCAAACGATGTAAGACAGATGAACAAGAGAAATACAGTTTATTAACTTGTATAGCACGCACACTTATGGAAAGATCTTCTATCATTTACAGGTTGTTATTTTTGTACTCAGATAGTATTACAAAGTGCTTCATCTTCAAGAAGATTCATAGGAAGGACTTTTGACAAATACAGGTTTCTGATAAATTTCAGACCTTGCTGCTAAACTTTGTAAGGAATTATATAATTCTAACAGAAAGCCTGATGGGCTCATAAAACTGTTAACAAAAAGGACTAGTTGCTGAGTGAACTTGTGAATATGGTTATAATTTTTTTTATGATTTTTGTCTAAAATATTACTGGTTTTAGCTAGCATTTTCCAGATACAAGGAAACCCTTCCTTTCAAGATAATGATGACTTAAAGGGACCCTCTTACACTGTTGGTGGGAATGCAAACTAGTACAGCCACTATGGAGAACAGTGTGGAGATTCCTTAAAAAACTGGACATAGAACTGCCTTATGACCCATAAATCCCACTTCTGGGCATACACACCGAGGAAACCAGGATTGAAAGAGACATGTGTACCCCAATGTTCACCGCAGCACAGTTTATAATAGCCAGGACATAGAAGCAACCTAGATGTCCATCAACAGATGAATGGATAAGAAAGCTGTGGAACATATACACAATGGAGTATTACTCAGCCATTAAAAAGAATACATTTGAATCAGTTCTAATGAGGTGGATGAAATGGGAGCCTATTATACAGAGTGAAGTAAGCCAGAAAGAAAAACACCAATACAGTATACTAACGCATATAAATGGAATTTAGAAAGATGGTAATGATAACCCTGTATGTGAGACAGCAAAAGAGACACAGATGTATATAACAGTCTTTTGGACTCTGTGGGAGAGGGAGAGGGTGGGATGATTTGGGAGAAAGGCATTGAAACATGTATAATATCATATATGAAATGAATCGCCAGTCCAAGTTCAATGCATGGTAATGGTTGCTTGGGGCTGGTGCACTGAGACAACCCAGAGGGTTGGTATGGGGAGGGAGGAGGGAAGCGGGTTAAGGATGGGGAACACGTGTATACCTGTGGTGGATTCATGTTGATGTATGGCAAAACCAATACAATATTGTAAAGTAATTAACCTCCAATTAAAATAAATTTATTTTAAAAATAACAACAACAACAAAAACAATTTGGAAAATTAGACCTTTGTAAGTATAATTAAAACATGTCTTTTCTTTCTACCTGATTCCTCCAAAAATGAAACTCTTAGGTTCCCAGCAGATTTATCAGATAAATAAGGGAGGCCATCTCCTAACAGGGGCACTCTTCCAAACTCCAGTTGATAATTCTATTCTCTGAATGAAATTTCTCATCTGTAAATTGGGAACTGAAAAGTAATATCAATTTCATGGAGTTATTGTTGATGTGAAAGTGCTTACTGCAGTTCATAGCACAGAAGAGAAAATCAATAAGTAGAAAGAATGACAGCAAACTATTTTACCAGAGTATTAAATTGACTGTCCCTTGCTGTGGTGTGAATGTTTGTGTAAAAGGAATGAACATGGAATTCTTGAGGTTATAGCTAAGGAGCACTGGTGCTGGTATAAAGAGCACAGTTGGCAAGAAAACAGCCAACCAAGATTTCCTCCACAGAAGAGAGATCAAAACCCAAGTCAGAGGTGAACAAAGGTCTGGGAATGAGAGGCAGAGAGCTGGAGAGGCCTGTTCCTGGTGATGACCATCCCCAAAGTTGAAGGGACACAGGATATGATAGAAACCCCTTCAAGTATGGTTCATGCCTTACCTCCTGCTAGAAGCCAGCAGCGTTATCAGCTTTGTAGAGGAGACTCCCATGCCATAAACCTGTGTTATGAGTGAAGTAAAAAACCCCAATTTCCCACTTGGGGTCTAAAACATTCAGAAAGAGGGAGACAGCAGGCTTATGGAGTCTACAGCCAGGGTGAGAGAATGCCATAGAGGAGGATGAAATATGTGTCTTCCAACTAGGGAGCGGATGAGAACCAGCTACATCCTTCCTTCAAATTGAGAAGTTCCATACACTCGGCAAAAACAGGACCAGGAACAGACTGTGGCTCAGATCATGAACTCCTTATTGCCCAATTCAGACATAAATTGAAGAAAGTGGGGAAAACCACTAGATCATTCAGGTATGACCTAGATCAAATCCCTTATGATTATACAGTGGAAGTGAGAAATAGATTTAAGGGACTAGATCTGATAGACAGGATGCCTGACCTAAGAACAGATGTTCATGACATTGTACAGGAGACAGGGATCAAGACTATCACCTAGAAAAACACTCCAATACTGTAGAGTAACTAGCCTCCAAATATAGTTTTTTAAAAAAGGCAAAATGGCTGTCTTGGGACGCCTTACAAATAGCTGTGAAATGAAGAGATGTGAAAAGCAAAGGAGAAAAGGAAAGATATACCCATTTGAATGCCGAGTTCCAAGGAATAGCAAGGAGAGATAAGAAAGCCTCCCTCAGCCATCAATGCAAGGAAATAGAGGAAAACAATAGAATGGGAAAGACTAGGGATCTCTTCAAGAAAATCAGAGATACCAAGGGAATATTTCATGCAAAGATAAGTATAATAAAGGACAGAAATGGTATGGACCTAACAGAAGCAGAAGATATTAAGAAGAGGTGGCAAGAATACATAGAAGAACTGTACAAAAAAGATCTTCACAACCCAGATAATCACAATGGTGTGATCACTGACCTAGAGCCAGACATCCTGGAATGTGAAATCAAGAGAGCCTTAGGAAACATCACTACGAACAAAGCTAGTGGAGGTGATGGAATTCCAGTTGAGCTATTTCAAATCCTAAAAGATGATGCTGTGAAAGTGCTGCACTCAACATGCCAGCAAATTTGGAAAACTCAGCAGTGGCCAGAGGACTGGAAAAGGTCAGTTTTCATTCCAATCTCAAAGAAAGGCAATGATAAAGAATGTTCAAACTACCACACAAATGCATTCATCTCACACACGAGTAAAGTAATGCTCAAAATTCTCCAAGCCAGGCTTCAGCAATACGTGAACCCTGAACTTCCTGATGTTCAAGCTGGTTTTAGAAAAGGCAGAGGAACCAGAGACCAAATTGCCAACATCTGCTGGATCATGGAAAAAGCAAAAGAGTTCCAGAAAAGCATCTATTTCTGCTTTATTGACTATGCCAAAGCCTTTGACTGTGTGGATCACAATAAACTGTGGAAAATTCTGAAAGAGATGGGAATACTAGACCACCTGACCTGCCTCTTGAGAAACCTGTATGCAGGTCAGGAAGCAACAGCTAGAACTGGACATGGACAAACAGACTGGTTCCAAATAGGAAAAGGAGTATGTCAAGGCTGTATATTGTCACCCTGTTTATTTAACTTCTATGCAGAGTACATCATGAGAAACGTTGGGCTGGAAGAAGCACAAGCTGGAATCAAGATTGCGGGGAGAAATATGAATAACCTCAGATATGCATATGACACCACCCTTATGGCAGAAAGTGAAGAGGAACTACAAAGTCTCTTGATGAAAGTGAAAGAGGAGAGTGAAAAAGTTGGCTTAAAGCTCAACATTCAGAAAACGAAGATCATGGCATCTGGTCCCATCACTTCATGGGAAATAGATGGGGAAACAGTGGAAACAGTGTCAGACTTTTTGCCATAGCGCAGGCAGTTGCGACGGGTGCGGCATAGCATGGCCGAGAGGAGCCACCCCACGTCCGAGGTCAGGGGCAGAAGCCAGGAGGACCCCATGCCCGAAGGGCGGCAGCCAAGAGGAGTTACCCCACGTCCGAGGTCAGGGGCAGCAGCCAAGAGCACAAGACTGTGACGGTGCAAGAACGGCCAAGAGGAGCTACCCCGCATCCGAGGTCAGGGAGGGCGGCTGAGAGGAGATACCCAGAGTCAGAGGTCAGGGGTGGCGACGAGAGGAGTTACCCCGTGTCCAAGGTCAGCGGCAGTGGCTGGGAGGAGCTACCCCATGCCCCTAAGCCAGAGGCCAGGGGCAGCGGCCAGGAGGAGCAACCCACGCCCGAGGCCAGGGGCAGCGACGAGAGGAGTTACCCTGCGTCCAAGGTCAGGGGCCACGGTCGGGAGGAGATACCCCATGCCTCAAGCCCAAGGCCAGGGGCCACGGGCAGGAGGAGCTACCACACGCCCCTAAGCCCAAGGCCAAGGGCAGTGGCGGGGAGGAGCAACCGCTCGACTGAGGCCAGGGGCGGAGGCGGGAAGGACCAACCCCACATCCAAGGAGCAGTGGCTGCGTGGGCGCAGAAAGGCCTAGAGGAGCTATCCCACATTGAAGGTCAGGAAGGGCAGCAGTGAGGAGATACTCCTCATCCAAGGTAAGGAGCAATGGCTGCACTTTGCTGGAGCAGCCATAAAGAGATACCCCACGCCCAAGGTAAGAGAAACCCAAGTAAGACGGTAGGTGTTGCAAGAGGGCATCAGAAGGCAAACACACTGAAACCATACTCACAGAAAACTAGTCAATCTAATCACACTAGGACCACAGCCTTGTCTACCTCAATGAAACTAAGCCATGCCCATGGGACAACCCAAGACGGGTGGGTCATGGTGGAGAGATATGGCAGAATGTGGTCCACTGGAGAAGGGAATGGCAAACCACTTCAGTATTCTTGCCTTGAGAACCCCAGGAAGGTATAAAAAGGCAAAATGATAGGATACTGAAAGAGAAACTCCCCAGGTCAGTAGGTGCCCAATATGCTACTGGAGATCAGTGGAGAAATAACTCCAGAAGAATGAAGGGATGGAGACAAAGTAAAAACAATACCCAGCTGGGGATGTGACTGGTGATAGAAGCAAGGTCCAATGCTGTGAAGAGCAATAATGCATAGGAACCTGGAATGTCAGGTCTATGAATCAAGGCAAATGGAAGTGGTCAAACAAGAGATGGCAAGAGTGAATGTCGACATTCTAGGAATCAGCGAACTCAAATGGACTGGAATGGGTGAATTTAACTCAGATGACCATTATATCTACTACTGCGGGCAGGAATCCCTCAGAAGAAATGGAGTGGCCATCATGGTCAACAAAAGAGTCTGAAATGCAGTACTTGGATGCAATCTCAAAAACGACAGAATGCTATCTGTTCGTTTCCAAGGCAAACCATTCAATATCACAGTAATCCAAGTCTATGTCCCAACCAGTAATGCTGAAGAAGCTGAAGTTGAACGGTTCTATGAAGACCTACAAAACCTTTTAGAACTAACACCCAAAAAAGATGTCCTTTTCATTATAGGGGACTGGAATGCAAAAGTAGGAAGTCAAGAAACACCTGGAGTAACAGGCAAATTTGGCCTTGGAATACAGAATGAAGCAGGGCAAAGACTAATAGAGTTTTGCCAAGAAAATGCACTGGTCATAACAAACGCCCTCTTCCAACAACATAAGAGAAGACTCTATAGATGGACATCCCCAGATGGTCAACACCGAAATCAGATTGATTATATTCTTTGCAGCCAAAGATGGAGAAGCTCTATACAGTCAACAAAAACAAGACCGGGAGCTGACTGTGGCTCAGACCATGAACTCCTTATTGCCAAATTCAGACTTAAATTGAAGAAAGTAGGGAAAACCACCAGACCATTCAGGTATGACCTAAATCAAATCCCTTATGATTATACAGTGGAAGTGAGAAATAGAATCAAGGGCCTAGATCTGATAGAGAGAGTGCCTGATGAACTATGGAATGAGGTTCATGACATTGTACAGGAAACAGGGATCAAGACCATTCCCATAGAAAAGAAATGCAAAAAAGCAAAATGGCTGTCTGAGGAGGCCTTACAAATAGCTGTGAAAAGAAGAGAAGGGAAAAGTAAAGGAGAAAAGGAAAGATATAAACATCTGAATGCAGAGTTCCAAAGAATAGCAAGAAGAGATAAGAAAGCCTTCTTCAGCGATCAATGCAAAGAAATAGAGGAAAACAACAGAATGGGAAAGACTAGGGATCTCTTCAAGAAAATCAGAGATACCAAAGGAACATTTCATGCAAACATGGGCTCGATAAAGGACAGAAATGGTATGGACCTAACAGAAGCAGAAGATATTAAGAAGAGGTGGCAAGAATACACAGAAGAACTGTACAAAAAAGATCTTCACAACCCAGATAATCACGATGGTGTGGTCACTGGCCTAGAGTCAGACATCCTGGAATGTGAAGTCAAGTGGGCCTTAGAAAGCATCACTATGGACAAAGCTAGTGGAGGTGATGGAATTCCAGTTGAGCTATTCCAAATCCTGCAAGATGATGTTGTGAAAGTGCTGCACTCAATATGCCAGCAAATTTGGAAAATTCAGCAGTGGCCACAGGACTGGTTAAAGTCAGTTTTCATTCCAATCCCAAAGAAAGGCAATGCCAAAGAATCCTCTAACTACCACAAAATTGTACTCATCTCACATGCTATTAAAGTAAAGCTCAAAATTCTCCAAGCCAGGCTTCAGCAATATGTGAACCGTGAACTTCCTGATGTTCAAGTTGGTTTTAGAAAAGGCAGAGGAACCAGAGATCAAATTGCCAACATCTGCTGGATCATGGAAAAAGCAAGAGACTTCCAGAAAAAAACATCTATTTCTGCTTTATTGACTATGCCAAAGCCTTTGACTGTGTGGATCACAATAAAGTGTGGAAAATTCTGAAAGAGATGGGAATACTAGACCACCTGACCTGCCTCTTGAGAAACCTGTATGCAGGTCAGGAAGCAACAGCTAGAACTGGACATGGACAACCAGACTGGTTCCAAATAGGAAAAGGAGTATGTCAAGGCTGTATATTGTCACCCTGCTTATTTAACTTCCATGCAGGGTACATCATGAGAAACGCTGGGCTGGAAGGAGCAAAAGCTGGAATCAAGATTGCCAGGAGAAACATCAATAACCTCAGATATGCATATGACACCACCCTTATGGCAGAAAGTGAAGAGGAACTACAAAGCCTCTTGATGAAAGTGAAAGAGGAGAGTGAAAAAGTTGGCTTAAAGCTCAACATTCAGAAAACGAAGATCATGGCATCTGGTCCCATCACTTCATGGGAAATAGATGGGGAAACAGTGGAAACAGTATCAGACTTTATTTTGTGGGGGGGGGCTCCAAAATCACTGCAGATGGTGACTGCAGCCATGAAATTAAAAGACACTTACTCCTTGCAAGAAAAGTTATGACCAACCTAGATAGCATATTCAAAAGCAGAGACATAACTTTGCCAACAAGGTCCATCTAGTTAAGGCTATGGTTTTTCCAGGGGTCATGTATGGATGCGAGCGGTGGACTGTGAAGAAGGCTGAGTGCCGAAGAATTGATGCTTTTGAACTGTGGTGTTGGAGAAGACTCTTGAGAGTCCCTTGGACTGCAAGGAGATCCAACAAGTACATTCTGAAGGAGATCAGCCCTGGGATCTTTGGAAGGAATGATGCTAAAGCTGAACCTCCAGTACTTTGGCCACCTCATGCGAAGATGACTCATTGGAAAAGACTGTGATGCTGGGAGGGATTGGGGGCAGAAGTATAAGGGGACAACAGAGGATTAGATGGCTGATGGCATCACTGACTCGATGGACGTGAGTCTGAGTAAACTCCGGGAGTTGATTATGGATAGGGAGCCCTGGCGTGCTGCGATTCATAGGGTCGCAAAAAGTCGGACATGACTGAGTCACTGACCTGAACTTAATTGAACTGATGGATATATATACTCATACTCATTACTATATCTCAAGAACATCTTAAGAAACTGACAGTTGCCTGCCAAAATCGTAATGCTAGTATTTCACTACAGTTTTCTTCAGATCCATCAGCCTTTATAAGCATATGCATTTAATTCAGCATTACAATTCTTTATTTACTGAACCCAAGAGGTTGTACCAATTATGACTGCTTCCTTTTCTAAATTATCACAAGCCATTGGTTTAATACTGCACTTGGGCTTCCCCGGTGGCTCAGTTGGTAAAGTATCCACCTGCAATGCGGGAGACCTGGGTTCAATCCTGGGTTGGGAAGATCCCCTGGAGAAGGGAAAGGCTACCCACTCCAGTCCTCTGGTCTAGAGAATTCAATGGACTATATCCATGGAGTCTCAAAGAGCGGGACATGACTGAGCCACTTTCACTTTCTTTCATTTTTTCTTTGGAATTTTACATGAGGGCAGTTTCTGGAATGATTTATTTCTTCCCTTTGAAACAATGGATAAAGAGCATAAGTCTTATCTTGATACCACTGCTTTTCTTTTGTCATTATTATGCAATAAGCTAATGAGATAATTTTCCACCCAACAAATGGAGTCAGATAATAAATTCGAGTTTGAGGGTTTCCCTGTGTTTCAGATGGTTAAGAATCTGCCTGCAATGTGGGAGACCTGGGTTTCATCCCTGGGATTGGGAAGATCCCTTGGAAAAGGTAATGACTACTCACTCCAGTATTCTTTCCTGGAGAATCCATGGACAGAGAAGCCTGGCAGGCTACAGTCCATGGGGTCACAAAGAATAGGATATGACTGAGTGACTAATACTTTTATTTTCACTTTGAGGAGAGATAAGAACAGACCAAAGACCTGCAGTACATTGGGAGGGGCTGCTGGTGACATGGAGGTCAGGGGCCAACAAAGGTACATTTTCCTCCCTGTCACAGTTGTAGGGGATCTGGTTCTGGTGAAAATGCTGTGATGTTTGCCTTTGCTGTGTGTTAAGTGGCCCACACCCTCGTTTAAAAGTGAGATAAGAAAAAAAAAAAGTAAGATAAGAAACTAATCAACACCTGAGACCCTCCTGCCTTTTCCATACTGCTGGTTCTCCCCTTGTCCTCCTGAGTAAAGTCACTCAACTATCAAGGAATAAGCTTTTAAACAACAAAGAAGATGGTTTAAGAAAGATTTCAGCTCTGAGATAGAACTCTGGGAAACCTTGCTTGAATATGAGAGGAAATCCAAGGGCAAGTCCAAGGGCAGAGGGAATGGAACAGTGGAGGTGCTGAGGGCAGGGCAGGGGGAGCACTGGCTGTGGGACCAGAGGACACTCATTCATCTCACCTCCTCCCCACCTCTCAGTCACGGGCTGACTCAACAGTCAGGGGGCTGGGGATGGAGACACGACAAGCCTTCTCCTACCCTCAGCCCTGCTCTTCTGGGGAAAGGGAGTGAAGAATTCTCAGAGGTTGAAGGGTAGGACTCAGGGATAACCAGTCCTTCCTTCCCTGGGAGTGGATGAGAAATTTGGACACTGTAAAATGTGTGCCATCCCTATTTAAGCAGCTTGTTTGGGGGTGCTAGAGTAGCAACCATTTATACAAAGAGACACAACACTTGTTTCCCTCGAGTTGAGTTTCCATTCACAGCCTTGACCTCAGAGCCTCAGCCTATCAGAGAACCAGCCAGAGTGAGCCCTCAGGGAACACCTCCATGGCACGTTCATCCTGGGAGCCTCTTTCACGTACACAGGACAGGCTTTGTGGAATCACAGCAACTGGCTGTTGGCCATGCTCTTCCTGAACTTCCCGGTTCTTTTCTCCCTTCTCTCACCAACTGTCTTCTATTTAAATAATGCATGTGTCCTTACCCTCCCCCAAACACCTGAAGTTTATTAGCCACTAAGTCCTAAGTCCAAGGGGAAAAGAGAAAGCAAGTGGACACATTTGAGACTTGGAAAGTTGTTCACCTACCGCCTGGGTGCTTTCAAAGTCAGCCACTGAACACTGAGCCCTCCTGTGCCCAGGCTCCCAGACAGGTGCTGGGGTCCCTGGAGGAGACACAGCTGCCACTCTTCCAAGCTGAAGGAGAGGAGAAAGGAGCCAACACAGGGGAGTCAGGAGAAGGGGGGGAAGAGGAGGGTTCATTTCAGGAAGAAAGAGTCCTGCTGGGAAGAGCCATGTCTCACTTGTGACCTGAGAGGAGAGTAAGAGTCAGTCAATAAAAGATGCGGGGCTGGAGGTGGGGGTGGGGGGTTCCTTGGCAGAAAAGGATGAACCCAAAGGTCCAGAGCAAAGGAGAGGTTACTGGATTTGAGAAACTAAAACAGTTAAGACACGTTGGAGCTCAGGCTAGAGTGAGAGAAAGTCTGGAGATGAAGCAGGAGAAGAGGCAGGACTCAGCTGGTGGAGGCCTGTCCCTCTGGACAGACTAGAGTCACTCCCACTTCCTCCTGTGTACACATGGACTGGGTGGACCTCCTTGCAGTCCAAGGGGCTCTCAAGAGTCTTCTCTAACACCACAGTTCAAAAGCATCAATCCTTCAGTGCTCAGCTTTCTTTATAGTTCAACTCTCACATCCACACGTGACTACTGGAAAAACCATAGCTTTGACTAGACGGACCTTTGTTCTGTCCTAAAGGAGTCCTTCCCCAACTCCTTACATGTCCCATTAGGGTTTTTCACTGAGTAATTAAAATCCAACCTTCCTCAGCACCTACTAGGGCAGGCCTGGGACTAGACCTGGAGGAAAAAGTAATAACACTCAGTCCTCCTAATAAGGGGGTCATGTAATTATGTTTTTTGAAACACCAAATATTAACCACAATGAATATACCTAAGACATAGATAAAATTAAAGACTACAATAAATAAATAAAACCCCTCACATAATCAACTCCTTTCAGTTTAGTCACTCAGTCATGTCCGACTCTTTGCGACCCCATGAACTGCAGCACACCAGGCCTCCAAGTCCATCCCCAACTCCCAGAGCTTACTCAAACTCATATCCATAGGGTCGGTGATGCCATCCAGCCATCTCATCCTCTGTTGACCCCTTCTCCTGAGTTTAATCTTTCCCAGCATCAGGGTCTTTTCAATGAGTTGGTGCTTCACATCAGGTGGCCAAAGTATTGGAGTTTCATCTTCCACATCAGTCCTTCCAATGAATATTCTGGACTGATTTCCTTTAGGATGGACTGGGTGGACCTCCTTGCAGTCCAAGGGACTCTCAAGAGTCTTCTCTAACACCACAGTTCAAAAGCATCAATCCTTCAGCGCTCAGCTTTCTTTATAGTTCAACTCTCACATCCACACATGACTACTGGAAAAACCATAGCTTTGACTAGACGGACCTTTGTTGGTAAAGTAATGTCTCTGATTTTTAATATACTATCTAGGCAGGGCATAACTTTTCTTCCAAGGAACAAGTGTCTTTTAATTTCATGGCTGCAGTCACCATCTGCAGTGATTTTGGAGCCCCCCAAAATAAAGTCTGCCACTGTTTCCATTGTTTTCCCATCTATTTGCCATAAAATGATGGGACCAGAAGACACAATCTTAATTTTTTTGAATGCTGATTTTCAAGCCAGTTTTTTCACTCTCCTTTCACTTTCATCAAAAGGCTCTTTGGTTCTTCACTTTCTGCAATAAGCGTGGTAC
Organism: Bubalus kerabau; assembly: GCF_029407905.1. NCBI lineage: Eukaryota > Metazoa > Chordata > Mammalia > Artiodactyla > Bovidae > Bubalus > Bubalus kerabau. Next base: position 75,603,664 of record NC_073635.1, read on the forward strand.
CACCCGCATATCTGAGGTTACTAATATTTCTCCTGACAATCTTAATTCTAGTTTGTGCTTCTTCCAGCCTGGGATTTAGCATGAAGTACTCCACATATAAAATAGCAGGGTGACAATATACAACCTTGATGTACTCCTTTCCCAATTTGGTACAAATCTGTGGTTCCATGTCCAGTTCTAACTGTTGCTTCTGATACAGGTTTCTCAAGAGGCAGGTCAGGTGGTCTGGTATTCCCATCTCTTGAAGAATTCTGTGCAGTTTGTTGTGATTCACACAGCCAAATGCTTTGGCATAGTCAATAAACCCAAAGTAGATGTTTTTTTTTCTGGATCTCTCCTCCTTTTTCTATGATCCAATGGATGTTAGCAATTTGATATCTCATTCCTCTGCCTTTTTTAAAGCCAGCTTGATCATCTGGAAGTTCTCAGTTTATGTACTGATGAAACCTCTCTTGGAGAATTTTGAGCATTACTTTACTAGTGTGTGAGATGAGTGCAAATTGTGTGGTAGTTTGAGTATTCTTTGGCGTTGCCTTTCTTAGGGATTGGAATGAAAACTGACCTTATGAAACGAGTTGCCAGTCCAGGTTCGATGCACGATACTGGATGCTTGGGGCTAGCGCACTGGGATGACCCAGAGGGATGGTATGGGGAGGGAGGAGGGAGGAGGGTTCAGATGGGGAACACATGTATACCTGTGGTGGATTCATTTTGATATTTGGCAAAACTAATACAATTATGTAAAGTTTAAAAATAAAATAAAATTAAAAACAAAAACAAAAACAAAAACAAAACTGACCTTTTCCAGTCCTGTGGCCACTGCTGAGCTTTCCAAATTTGCTGGCATTTGAATGCAGCACTTTCACAGCATCATCCTTAGGATTTGAAATAGAGCAACTAGAATTCTATCACCTTCACTAGTTTTGTTCATAGTGATGCTTCCTAAGGTCCACTTGACATCACATTCCAGGTTGTGTGACTCTAACTGAGTGATCACACCACTGTGGTTATCTAGGTCATTAAGATCTTTTTTGCATAGTTCTGTGTATTCTTGCCCCCTTTTCTTAATATCTTTTGCTTCTGTTAAGTCCATAACTCTTCTGTCCTTTATTGTGTCCCTCTTTGCTTGAAATATTCCCTTGGTATCTCTAGTGTTCTTGAAGAGATCTCTAGTCTTTCCCATTGTATTGTTTTCCTCTATTTCTTTGCATTGATCACTGAGGAAGGCTTTCTTTTTTCTCCTTGCTCTTCTTTGGAACTCTGCATTCAGATGGGTATATCTTTCCTTTTCTCCTTTGCCTTTAGCTCCTCTTCTTTCACAATTATTTGTAAGGCCTCCTCAGACAGCCATTTTGTCTGTTTGCATTTCTTCTTCTTGGGGGTGACTTTGATCATGGCCTTCTGTACAATGTTACGAACTTCCATCCATAGCTCTTCAGGCACTCTATTTATCAGATCTAATCACGTGAATCTGTTTGTTACTTCTACTGTATTTGAATTAGGTCATTGGGATTTGATTTAGGTCATACCTGAATGGTATAGTGGTTTTCCCTACTTTTATGAATTTAAGTCTGAATTTTGCAATAAGGAGTCCATAATCTGAACCACAGTCAGCTCCTGGTCTTGTTTTTACTCACTGTAAAGAGCTTCTTATCTTTGGCTGAAAAGAATATAATCAATCTGATTTCAGTATTGACCATCTGGTGATGTCCATGTGTAGAGTTGTCTCTTGTATTGCTTTGGAAAGGGTGTTTGCTATAATCAGTGTGTTCTCTGGGCAAAACTCTGTTATCCTTTGCCCTGCTTCTTTTTGTACTCCAAGGCCAAATTTGCCTGTTACTCCAGGTATCTCTTGACTTCCTACTTTTGCATTCCAATCCCTTATGATGAAAAGGACATCTTTTTTTGGTGTTAGATCTAGAAGGTCTTCTAGGTCTTCATAGAACCATTTAACTTCAGCTTTAGTGGTTGGGGCATAGACTTGGATTACTGTGATATTGAATGGTTTTCCTTGGAAATGAATGAGATCATCCTGTTGTTTTTGAGATTGTGCCCAAGTACCTGCATTTCAGACTCTTTTGTTGACTATGAGGGCTACTACATTTCTTCTAAGGGATTTTTGACCACAGTAGTAGAAGTAAGGGTTATCTGAATTAAATTCACCCATTCCGGTCTATTTTAGTTCACTGGTATCCCAAAGTGTTGATGTTCACTCTTGCCATCTCCTGTTTGATCACTTCCCATTTACTTTGATTCACGGACCTAACATTCCAGGTTCCTATGCAATATTGTTCTTTAAAACATCAGAGTTTACTTCCATCACCAGTCACATGCACAACTGGGCATTGTTTTCTCTTTGGCTCAGTCTCTTCATTCTTTCTGGAGTTATTTCTCAACTCTTCTCCAGTAGCATATTGGGCACCTACAAACCTGGGGAATTCATCTTTCTGTGTCCTATCTTTCTGCCTTTTCATACTGCTCATGGGGTTCTCTAGGCAAGAATACTGAAGTGGTTTGCCATTCCTTTCTCCAATGGACACCGTTTTGTCAGAAATGTGAATGAAAGCATTTGCCATTTGGGAAGAAATGAGATCTTTTGCCTCCAGCAGTGGTTCTCAGTTGGCTGCAGGGTGGAATCACCTGTGGGGCTTTATTAATAAAGTGTTGACTCCTGCCTCCCCTCCCCGAGATTCTAATTTAGCTGAGATGAGGCCTCAGCACTGGAATTTTATAGAGTTCTCCTGGTGATTCGAATTTGCAGCCAAGTTTACAAACCACCAGCCTTTGCCATAATGAGGATATAAAGGCCTGTACCTGGAGGAGATAACTGAATATACAGGGATCAGGTGATTCTGCAGGAGCAGGAGTGTGTGTTTCTGTGTGTGGAAGGTGGGGTGAGTGAGGGTGAGGCAATGCTAGAGGTCCCACCGCTCCTGCCTGCTGTGAGGCCTTCCTGGCCCTTCATTCCCTGGCCTTTCCACTCTCCTCACCTGGACTCGTGGATTCTGCTGCCCCCTGGTGGTGATTTTCAGTATGGTACCGTTGCCCCTGGAGGTTTCATACAAGCCCAGCCTTGGTTCATCTCAAACCTATGAGCAGGATTCCCAAGATGTGGTTTGCCGGGAAGGAAATCCTGGGAACCATACACAAGGAGCAGCTTGGCAGTAACTTCAGGAGTTGCTCCTGCACAGGGAAGCTCAGGGAGCTCTAGGTCACTGGCCAAGCACAGGTCTGGCACATGCCTATGACTGGAGCCTTCCTGTGCCTGTGGTCTAAGGAAATTGGTCTTATCAGCCAGTGACAAGTGCCTATGATATCAAGCATCAGGAAGTGCAGAGGTGTAAAGTAACAAGCTTCACAGTAAACAGCAACCACCCTGCTGTATATTCACCCTCCTATATAGCAAAGGTGTGTGTTTTTACTTAATGACCATGTTTACCTGTAACACAAGCCTAGAGGATGTTAGGATCCCCATCTCACAGACAAGGAAACAAGCTTAAGGAAATTGCTCAAGGTCATATGACTCGTAACTGATAGATGCAGCCTCTGAGTCCAGGCAGGTGGGACCACACAGTCTGTCCCCGCTCCTCCCGTGTCCTGGCAGGACCCAGAGTTCTCTCCTGTCCAAAGATCTGCCCAGCCCTTCAGCCCGACTCCCCGGGTGGGTCCGGGTGATCCCTCCAGGCTCCCACAGCCCCTTTGCTCCTATTTCCCCTGATTTGGATCACTCCTTCTGCAGGGCAACCCCACCCACCCACCCAAAAGCCCCACGGCCGGCAGGAGGACACCCTTGCTCTGTTCTAGCAGCTTCTCCCTGCAGCCAACTCCTGTGGTTGGAGTCAGGCCAGGTTGTGAGGAGAATCATGAGAGAAGCAGGAAGGTGTGAGCTGGTGGTCAGCGCCTTTCTCTGACCTGGGACCTCCATAACTTGTGGCAGCTCCCCTCTACATCTCCCTCCCCCATTACAAGTGCTCCTGTAGCTCTGCTGTGGCTCAGTCACCAGGGGAGGGATTAGAATGCAGGTTACTGGGCTCCCCAGTAACCTCCCCAGTAACCTGATCCAGGGGGTTACACAAGTGGGGCTTGGGAATTTGAATTTTTAACCAACAACCCAGTCGGTTTTGATCCAGGGGGTCCTCTGAACACATGCTAAGAAATATTTAACAGACCTGTCACTCACATCTGTGAGCCCTGGGTCAAGAGTGCAGATGAAGTCCATACTATATGTTTAAATATTTAAAAGTTATAAATCAATCAAACAAAACTGTCAAGTACACCTACATAACTATTAAAACCTGGCAGACTGGGATTTTGGACACTGAGCTCCAAGCCAGAAGGCAGGACAGCAGAGGGAGAAGCCGACCCCAGCCCCCAGCCCTCCCCCTGCTCTTCCCACCTCTGGCTCTGACCCTCTTTGGGCCCTGAGGAATCTGCTGCTCAAGCAAGAGCGCCCCCAGCCTTCAAGTTCAAGCTTAGGCCACCCTCTTCCCACCCATAAACAGCTGTATCTTGACCACCTGTTGGGCTGGGACATGTGCACTGGGAAGGAGGCTTGCAGTGGCGCTGGGAGCAGGGATGCTAGGGTCCAGGTGCTCAGAGCACGGCCTGGAAGGGTGGGGCTCCAGGTGGCCACACCCCCTTGTCCTCTCTGACTGCCTGCACCTGGTGGCAGGGGTGGGGTGGGGGGGGTGGAGTGCAACCACAGGATGACCAGAGCAGGGCCTCTAAACCAGTGCTTCTCTAACTGTACTGTGACCAGGACTCACCTGAGATCTGGAGATTCTGAGTCAGTGGGTCTGGGGTAGAGACAAGATTCCGTGTTCTAACGGCCCCCCAGGCCAGCCGATGCTGCTGGTCCACAGGCCACATTTAGAACAGCAGGGCTCTGGGGCAGGGTGGGCAGAGTTTTCCTGTAAAGGACCAGGAAGTACATTCCCAGGCTTTGAGGGCCTTATGGTTTCTGCTCAGAAAAGCATCTACTTCTACTTCATTGATTACGCTAAAGCCTTTGACTCTGCAGATCACAACAAACTGGAAAACTTAGAGAGACAGGAATCCCAGACCACCTTACCTGTCTCCTGAGAAACCTGTACGTGGGTGGAGAAGCAACAGCTAGAACTGAACATGGAACAACCGCCTGGGTCAAAATTGGGAATGGAGTATGACCTGCATATTGTCACCCTGCTTATTTAACTTATATGGAAAAAAAAAATGTATGTATATGTACAACTGAATCACTGCTGTACAACAGAAATTAACACAACATTGTAAATCAATGATACTTAATTTTTAAAGAAACAAGAAAAAAAGCCAAGGGTATCAGTAGGTTCACTATTAATAATATTTACTCTGGTTACTTGCTTAGCCAGGTGTTTGCCAGATATTTCTACTTTGAAAATATAATTCTTTCCTAAAGAATTAATCTGAGAAGATACTTGGAGTCCATGAAAATGCTGTCTCCTCCAACCCCCGACATTTCACTGTACATTCCGACAATGATGAATTTTGTCTGAATTATTTATGACAAGAATGGTTGCTACTTTTCTGTCAATCTGTCTACATTTGTTAATTGACCTTCTACTGCAAAAAAGGGCTTTCCCTTCCTAATATCTATTTTATGTCTTATAGAAGTCAGTATAAACTCATGGATTTTTAAAAATTTAGTGTTCTAAAATGTAGGGTTTAAAAGCTATCAGTCCTCTGTTTATCATTATTTACTTATGGCATTTCTAATGTCATAAAAACTCCACCTCAGAGACTCATTTTTTGTCTGGGTAGTCTGCAAAATTTAATTTTAAAAACGTTTTTCATGTAATGTCCTCCAGAATTAAATATGATAAGCTTTTGGATCAGTGTTTTGGAATACCCAAGGCTCCCACCTATTGGGATGGATACGTGTGAGCATGGTTGCTGAGTAAAAGAGTGAATTTAGTCAGAAGCATCCAATGTGAACTTCTTGTAGGACATTCCTATTGTGTCTAAGTCTTAACCTTGGTTCTTCTTAAAAAAAAAAAAAAATCACACAATCCCAGTTTGACTCCTAAGGCAAGTCAGATGCGAAGAAGGCCATGGCACCCCACTCCAGTACTCCTGCCTGGAAAATCCTATGGATGAAGGAGCTTGGTGGGCGGCAGTCCATGGGGTTTCTAAGAGTCAGACACAACTGAGCGACTTCACTTTCACTTTTCCCTTTCATGCATTGGAGAAGGAAATGGCAACCCACTCCAGTGTTCTTGCCTGGAGAATCCCAGGGATGGGGGACCCTGGTGGGCTGCCATCTCTGGGGTCGCACAGAGTCGGACACGACTGAAGCGACTTAGCAGCAGCAGCAAGTCAGATGGACCTGGAGTACAGATGTAGGTCTCACAGGGCTGGGGCATGCTATTCCTACTAGTAGTGTTATTTTTTAGGTCTAAATTCAAATAAATATATATTTCTGCCTGTTTTCAACACACATTGCTGTTTTAGTTTTTTGGGGAAAAAAGAAACACTTTTATTAGAACATGAGGTTTAAAAAACAAAAACAGTTAATTCATATTCTTTCTGCTTTTAAAGGAAAATTATTAGTTTACACTTAAAATCTTGTATTATAAAAATCTCTGAAGGTTTAAAAGTGGTCTGTTCTGCTTCCGGGGACCTTCTTCAACCTTAGCACCGTGCTGTTGATTCAAGAATAGAATTGGTAAAAATACATGCACAGTATTTAGATTTGAAACAAACCCTTTATATTTAAACAGAAGTTTACTTATTTCTCACTTTTTAATGCTATTAAAAATCTGATCACGTGGACCACAGTCTTGTCTAACTCAATGAAATGAAGCCATGCCTTGTGGGGCCACCCAAAAGATGGGTAATGGTGGAGAGGTCTGACAGAATGTGGTCCACTGGAGAAGGGAATGGCAAACAACTTCAGTATTCTTGCCTTGAGAACTCCAGAACAGTATGAAAAGGGAAAAAGATAGGACACTGAAAGATGAACTCCCCAGGTCGGTAGGTGACCAATGTGCTACTGGAAATTAGTGGAGAAATAACTCCAGAAAGAATGAAGGTATGGAGTTAAAGCCAAAGGGGGGAAAAAAAACACCCAGTTGTGGATGGGACTGGTGATAGAAGCAAGGTCTGATGCTGTAAAAAGTAATATTGCATATGAACCTGGAATGTTAGGTCCATGAATCAAGGCAAATTGGAAGTGGTCAAACAGGAGATGGCAAGAGTGAATATCAATATTTGAGGAATCAGCGAACTAAGATGGACTGCAGTGGGTGGATTTAACTCAGATGACCATTATATCTACTACTGTGGGCAGGAACCCCTTAAAAGAAATGGAGTAGCCCCCATAGTCAACAAAACAGTCTGAAATGCAGTATGTGGATGCAATCGCAAAAACAATAGAATGATCTCTGTTCATTTCCAAGGCAAACCATTCAATATCACAGTAATCCAGGTCTATGCCCCAACTAGTAACACTGAAGAAGCTGAAGTTGATCGGTTTTATGAAGACCTACAAGACCTTTTAGAACTAACACCCAAAAAAGATGTCCTCTTCATTACAGGGGACTGGAATGCAAAAGTAGGAAGTCAAGAAACACCTGGAGTAACAGGCAGATTTGGCCTTGGAGTATAGAATGAAGCAGGGCAAAGGCTAATAGAGTTTTGCCAAGAGAATGCACTGGTCATAGCAAACACCCTCTTCCAACAACACAAGAGAAGACTCTACACATGGGCATCACCAGATGGTCAACACAGAAAACAGACTGATTATATTCTTTGCAGCCAAAGATGGAGAAGCTCTATACAGTCAGCAAAATCAAGACTGGGAGCTGACTGTGGTTCAGATCATGAACTCCTTATTGCCAAATTCAGACTTAAATTGAAGAAAGTGGGGGAAACCACTAGATCATTCAGGTATGACCTAAATCAAATCCCTTATGACTATAGAGTGGAAGTGAGAAATAGATTTAAGGGACTAGATCTGATAGACAGAGTGCCTGATAAACTATGGATGGAGGCTCATGACATTGTACAGGAGACAGGAATCAAGATCATCCCCAAGAAAAAGAAATGCAAAAAAGCAAAATGGCTGCCTGAGGAGGCCTTACAAATAGCTGTGAAAAGAAGTGAAGTTAAAAGCAAAGGAGAAAAGGAAAGTTATACCCATTTGAATTCAGAATTCCAAAGAAAAGCAAGGAGAGATAAGATCAACGCAAAGAAATAGAGGAAAACAATAGACTGGGAAAAACTGGAGACCTCTTCAATAAAATTAGAGATACCAAGAGTATCTTTCATGCAAAGATGGGCTCAATAAAGGACAGAAATGGTATGGACCTAACAAAAACAGAAGATATTAAAAAGAGGTGGCAAGAATACACAGAAGAACTGTACAAAAAAGATCTTTACGACCCAGATAATCATGATGGTGTGATCACTCACACTCACCTAGAGCCAGACATCCTGGAATGTGAAGTCAAGTGGGCCTTAGGAAACATCATTACGAGCAAATCTAGTGTAGATGATGGAAATCCACCTGAGCTATTTCAAATCCTAAAGATGACGCTGTAAAAGTGCTGCATTCAACATGTCAGCAAATTTGGAAAACTCAGCAGTGGCCACAGGACTGGAAAAGGTCAGTTTTCATTCCAATCCCAAAGAAAGGCAATGCCAAAGAATGTTCAAACTACCACACAATTGCACTCATCTCACACACTAGTAAAGTAATGCTCAAAATTCTCCAAGCCAGGCTTCAGCAATATGTGAACCGTGAACTTCCTGAAGTTCAAGCTGGTTTTAGAAAAGGCAGAGGAACCAGAGATCAAATTGCCAACATCCGCTGGATCATGGAAAAAGCAAAAGAGTTCCAGAAAAACATCTATTTCTGCTTTATTGACTATGCCAAAGCCTTTGACTGTGTGGATCACAAAAAACTGTGGAAAATTCTGTAAGAGACGGGAATACCAGACCACCTGACCTGCCTCTTGAGAAACCCGTATGCAGGTCAGGAAGCAACAGTTAGAATTGGACATGGAACAACAGACTGGTTCCAAAAAGGAAAAGGAGTACGTCAAGGCTGTATATTGTCACCCTGCTTATTTAACTTATATACAGAGTACATCATGAGAAATGCTGGGCTGGAGGAAGCACAAGCTGGAATCAAGATTGCCGGGAGTAATATCAATAACCTCAGATATGCAGATGACACCACCCTTATGGCAGAAAGTGAAGAAAAGCTAAAGAGCCTCTTGATGAAAGTGAAAGAGGAGGGTGAAAAAGTTGGCTTAAAGCTCAACATTTAGCAAACTAAGATCATTGAATCCGGTCCCATCACTTCATGGCAAATAGATGTGCAAATAGTGGAAACAGTGGCTGACTTTATTTTGGGGGCTCCAAAGTTACTGTAGATGGTGATTGCAGCCATGAAATTAAAAGATGCTTACTCCTTGGAAGAAAAGTTATGACCAACCTAGACAGCATATTAAAAAGCAGAGACATTACTTTGTCAACAACGGTGCATCTAGTCAAAGATATGGTTTTTCCAGTAGTCATGTATGGATGAATGATGTGTATGTATGGATGATGTGCATGTATGGATGATGAAAGTGAAATTGCTCAGTCGTGTCCGACTCTTTGCGAATCCATGGACTGTAGACCACCAGGCTCCTCGTCCATGGGTTTCTCTAGGCAAGAATACTGGAGTGGGTTGCCATTTCCTTCTCCAGGAGATCTTCCTGACCCAGGGATCGAACTCTGGTCTCCCGCATTGCAGGCAGATGCTTTAACCTCTGAGCCACCAGGGAAGACCTATGGATGTGATAGTTGGACTGTAAAGAAAGCTGAGCACCAAAGAATTGATGCTTTTAAACTGTGGTGTTGGAGAAGACTCTTAAGAGTCCCTTGGACTGCCACAAGATCCAACCAGTCCATCCTAAAGGAGATCAGTCCCAGGTGTTCATTGGAAGGACTGATGTTGATGCTGAAACTCCAATACTTTGGCCACCTGATGCGAAGAGATGACTCATTTGAAAAGACCCTGATTCTGGGAAAGATTGAGGGCAGGAGGATAAGGGGACGACAGAGGATGAGATGGTTGGATGGCATCACCCACTCAATGGACATGGGTTTGAGTAAACTCTGGGAGTTGGTGTGGACTGGGAGGCCTGGCATGCTGCAGATCATGGGGTCAGAAAGAATTGGACACGACTGAGTGACTGAACTGAACTGAACTGAAAATATTGATAATGTATAGTAGGGCCTTTTGAAAGCCTGTGTGCTCTAATTTTAAGTTAAATATGATGGTAACAATTAATAGAGGATAGTGCTAGAGAGGATAGTACTGATTGACAGCTAATCACATATACAGCATTGTTCAAAAGCGTTGAACATATCCCGCATTGTTTCTTACCTGTCTGAGATTAAATATCAGTTTTATCTAATTTTATATTTTTGGCCCATTGCAACCTAATCAATGATCCACTGTGCATGGCTAGTGTGCAGTTCAGCCACGTGCCCCTCCCCTACCCCCATAGTGCAACACTCACACTGGTCCCCGGGGTGTTCAGGATCCCACCCGTCCTGAGGGTGGATGTCACAACAATACAGAGGGTTTTGAGTTTCTAGCTTTCTTGAAATTCCTGTATTTACTTCTAACCAGGCCACAAACAGGTCATGGACTGGTAGTAGTGCACAGTCCTCACTGTGAGTATCACTGTCATAGTTAATCTTTGCAGCAGCCTTCTGAGAATCAAGAAGGCTATCCCCACCTCACCTTTCCAACAAAGACCCTGAAGCACAGTGGGCTTCCCAACCTTAACAGCCCACACTCACCAGGTAGCAGAACTTGAATCCAAACCCAGTCAGTGCCCAGAGGAGCCAGTATTTGTCCCTGACTCCAGTTTGTGCTCCTCCCCTTGTGTTTGTGTCATTTTTTTCTTTTTTTTTAAATTCTATTTTATTTTTTAACTTTACAATATTGTATTGGTTTTGCCATATATCAACATGAATCCGCCACAGGTATACATGTGTTTCCAACAGTTTGGTTTAGGCCATCAGATGAGGACCTCCTCAGGTACACCTTCTACATTCCACAAACCTCCTTCATCAACACCCATCCTGTTCTCTCCTGGTGATAAGAATCTCCAAGGTCAATGATTCCATCCTGTGTCTTTGGATGCTCTTGGTCCATCCATCATCCCAACAGAAGCAATGGTTCAAGAGCAGGAACTATTCATTTTCCAGACAAAGAAGCTGAGATTCAGAGGTTGAGGTGCTTACCCGAGCATGTAACTAAGACTGCGTGGCTGTAGGCTGTCCAGAGCCTATTTTGTCAAGGATGGTGCCATTCTAATGTCCTGGCACCTTGGCTGGTTACTGCTTTCCCACACCCACACTGCTAGTGAGTAGTAAAGGACAGATCAGTGTGACTGACTCCAAAACCAGGGCTTTCTGTTATCCCAGGCTACCTCTTAATATCTCAAAGTTATAAAGTTGAGAAGGAAAGCTTGCTATCAGTCATCATTTGGTTCATTCCACAAAGATTTACTGAGCACCCTCTGTGCACAGACACTCTGCTGGAAGCCATAATCAGTGAACAGGGCACAGTTCACAGTTCACTAAGTGAGAAAAAGACCACGTGTGAACACTCACACTCAGGGCAGGCTACATGCACAACAGAAACAGGCCTCTTGTTGAAAAATAAGGTCTCTCAAGATGGTGACACAGGACACTAACCTAGTATGGTTCGTTTAACACGAGCAGTGCTCAGCGTAACACACAAATCCAAGTTACCTAGGATGGTGACTGATGTTAATGTGACTTCCTAGAAGAGGTGATAACTGGGCTGACCCTGGAGAATGAGGTTATCTCCCCTACATGGACCTTCTCCTCTATTTTTTAGACCAGAGGGTATTCAGGAGACTCCCTGAGTCATCATTTTGACTTAAACATCAGTCATCAAGGGTCTCCCCCACAGTACACCCTCATCACCTACCTCTGGAGCTATGATACGTGCCCAGGGGGGACATGGAGATGTGCTGTCCTGACTTCCCTTCAGGGACTCATTGTCCAGCAGCTGGAAGTGCTGCCAGTGGGCAACCTTAAACCACCAGCCCCTCTGGGGGCAGCCTACGTGCAAAGATCCATCCGGGTGGAGGTATAAAGGCCTGGTCATTGGATGTGTCAGGACAACCCTGAGGGGCCATCTTCATTCCAGACCCCCATGGGGTCAGCTCAGGTCATCTGGCCAGTGATCCAGCTTGATCCTTCCCTCTGCCTTACCCTGTTTATTCTCTCCTGATTCCACAGTGTTGACCCCAAGGGCACCCCTGATACACATCCCAGCACTAAACTCCATCCAAGTCTGCATCCCAGAGAACCAGCCTGCAACACGTATCAGAAAATATTCCAGTATTGGGGAGGATTTTTATTGAAAATTACTGGTTACACATGTATTTATAACAGTTTAAATCCCCCCCAATAAAACACAAAATGGTAGAAACAAGAACCTTTTGTGTGAATGTGGTTACCTATGGTTTAAAATTCACAATCTAATGTCTGACCAAATGAAATTAAGTTATATGTTAATAACAAAAGAAAACTATATGTTGAAACATATGAAACTGCCACTTTATCACTTATAAAAAAGACTGAATGTTAGCAGTTCCACATGGCTAAATCTAATAAAAAACATCCATTCAAATCTGAAATTTATTGTTACCATCTTTCTAAATTCCATATATATGCATTAGTATACTGTATTGGTGTTTTTCTTTCTGGCTTACTTCACCCTGTATAAGAGGCTCCAGTTTCGGAGGAGGCTTCAGGATGGGGAACACATGTATACCTGTGGCAGATTCATTTTGATATATGGCAAAACCAATACAATATTGTAAAGTTAAATAAAATAAAATTTTAAAAAAATTGAAATTTAGAGAACATTATACTCATGAATAAATCATGGGTAAAAGATACAGTTAATGAATTAAATTAGGAATTAGAAAATACATAATACTATGGCTATTGATGGTGTTGAGTACCAAAACTTGCAGGTTGCAGCTAAGTGGATCTTAGGGAAAAAGTCAGCTTTATATATTTATATTAGAAAAATAATGATGCTAATAATCTCTTTTCAATTTAAGAATTTAGAGGAAAAACCTCAAAGTTAAGGAAAAGTTGAAGGAAAGAATGATAGGATGAATGGGGGAAAAAAGAGAGCATCAATCAAGCAGAAAGTTAATTCTTTGAAAACAGGAAAAAGTTATGCAAGATTATTTATAAAAAAGAAGGCTAAAAGAAAACTAGAAAGCCAAAAGAACACAGTTAGAGGTGCTACAGATATTAAACATATAAGATATTGTAAATAAATTTATGCCAATCAAGAAAAACTCACAGAAAATAACTTATCAAAAAGACTCTGTGAAATAACACACTGAAGAGGAAAAAACATAATTACCAAAAGTTACCCAGACAATGTGGCTACACAACACTGTGAATGTGATTAATGCCACTGGATTATGTGACTAAAAATGGTTATATGGTAAATTTTATGTTATATATACATTATAATCATTTGTAATGTAAAAAAAAAAAAACTAAAATCCTCTATCTAGAAGACAGTATAGCACATGTCTGTCCTTCATGAGCAAATCCCTTAGAAGGGCTCCTATTTTGAGAAAGCATATTTTCTCTTCCTTCTCTTTTAGAACATATAATATTGTCCTTCAGTATTTAACCGTATATCTATTTTTGTTGTTGTTGTTACTTAAACTAGGCTTAAACCAGGGCTTCCCTGGTGGCTCAGAGGGTAAAGCGTCTGCCTGCGATGCAGGAGACCTGGGTTCAATCCCTGGACCAGGAATATTCCCTGGAGGAGGGCATGGCAACCCACTCCAATATTCCCTGGAGGAGGGCATGGCAACCCACTCCAGTATTCTTGCCTGGAGAATCCCATGGACAGATGAGCTTGGTGGGCTACAATCCACGGGGTAGCAAAGAGTCAGACAGGAGACTTCACTTTCACTTTCACTTTCTTTCACTTAACTATAGTATATTGTACGTTTTCCTATCAGTTTTCTCTATAGTATTTTATTATTATTTTTTTATTAATTTATTTTATTTTATTTATTTATTTTTTTAACTGGGAAAATATTTTTAATTTTATTTTATTTTTAAACTTTACAATATTGTATTAGTTTTGCCAAATATCGAAATAAATCTGCCACAGGTATACCTGTGTTCCCCATCCTGAACCCTCCTCCCTCCTCCCTCCCCATACCCTCCCTCTGGGTAGTCCCAGAGCACCAGCCCCAAGCATCCAGTATCGTGCATCGAACCTGGACTGGCGACTCGTTTCATACATAATATTATACATGTTTCAATGCCATTCTCCCATCTTTTAACCAGAGGGCTTTTGGTGGAAAAATGGATCCTAGTCACGTTAAAGGAAGTGGTGACACAAAACAGCAACTTCACGTGGTCTTCAAGTAAACAGAATCCCTGATATAACTGGAAAGTAATATGTAATTCTGGAAACAGGTAAGAAAAAAACCACCTATGACAACTTTGTCTCAAATCTTAGAAAATGAGTTTGGCTCTGGAGTCTCTCAAGACACAAAACCTGGGAGATGGCTATTATTGGTGGCCTGCACCTCTGATTTGGATAAGAAAGAAAGTAATATAACATTTAAGTAAATATAATAAATCGTTTTTCAAGAGCTTGAAATCATTGAGTGAAGTTGGAGAACTCACATTTTGTAATGTGTAAATATTTGTTGCTGGTTAAAACAAGTAGAATATAGTTTATGCAGTGCAAAACCTATTGGAAAAAAGCCTTTGGAATAGACATGAACTCATGGTAGAATCACAGTGTTGACTCAAAAATTGTGAAGGCTGAGGGCTGTCCACTGGAAACATTCATAACCACATGGTCACTGTGAGTAATACTTTGCTATCTCCTTTTGAAGTACACCTGAGGGAGAAAAAGACAAAAACAACATGTTTAAAAGTTTTAAAGTCCTCCTCCTAAGGCAACACATTTCTAGGTTTCCTTCTTCATGTGAAGCAATCATATTACTATTGGAGACACAGTTTTAGAAAACCAGGGCTGTATTTATTCTATGGAGGAAGCAGCCCCATTAAAACCCCCAGTGGGTCTGGACATAATGCCAGATAACCTGTAGATCTCCTAGACTGCTGATCATTCTGATTCACAGATATGCTTTATCACTACAATAAATTGATAAGCAAAATCATTTTATTCCCTGAAATAAATTAAAAACAGGGTAACAAAAAGGATAGGAAATCTAGCGTCTGAACAGGGTTTGTCATTTTCACACATAAAAGGAGCACAACAGATTTGGATGTTAGTATCAGGCTGTTATCTTTATATTTTATAAACTCTGATTGACAGGTACTGAAACACTGGCATACATGTATGAAATATCCTGGTGTTTAATTTGTGCAGCAAAGCAGTTACAGGGCCTAAAGAAATGTGATCTGTGGATAGTGGGTCCCAAGAATGAAAAGAGAATCAAAAATGCTAACAATGACTCAACCAAGAGACTTCTCTCAAATGTAAGATGATACCCAATAATAGGACAGATCTCTGCCAGACCTTTGAGCTCTTGAATTCTACCAAATTCTAGCTGAACTGGAAGAGATACAGGTCTTCTCAGTGTATACTCAGAACACAAAGGAAAGGAAGTCCTGTTAAGTTCCACAATCATCAGTTTTTAGTAGCTGTATTGTATCTCGGTTCTTTACAGATGCACATAACAAAATAAAATAATGTCAGGGCTTGTGAAGTCTTATCTCTAAACATGTTTGGGCAAAAAAACTACTTCAAGTATAACTCTTTATCCTCAAAGAAGAATGTGAAAGTTTCATTTGAGTCTTTGAAACAGAAAATGTATTGTCTATCAGAGGCTGACTGGTTTCACAAACTGGGTTGCTTCAGTTCAGTTCAGTTCAGTAGCTCAGTCATGTCCAACTCATATGATCCCAGATCTCCTTTATAAAACCTGACCGCAAGTGCATTGTGGGTGCTGTAAACAAAGTTATCATGAGAGAGAATGGACTTCACACACGAAACAAAAAAGCACTAGGACACCTACCTTCATAGTAAGTGCACTTTCTTACTCTCTTGTTGCTAACATAACCTGCTCTGCATATGAAATGCTATATATTTAAATGTCACTTAAGGAGAAAAATAAACCCTCCAAGAATGCTTGGGCCCACTGGCTCAAATCTGAGGCTATTTCCATTGTAATGGAATTTAAAAATAAAGCCTTTGGTGGGAGTCGGGTGGGGGTGGGGGGCAGTTGGTTAATTGCATATCATCACCCTCCTCCATTTTATTAAGCTAGACACATTTTGTGATTATAGATTTATGTACTCTTTTGGTGAAACGAAAAACAGTTAAAGGAACAAAGGAAAATTAATTTCATTTTCTACTGCTTAATATTCTTTGCAAAATCATCTGGTTCCTTTCTCCATAACCCTCTCAATATAATTTTTTTTATAAAGAAATATTATTTTTAGCAACTTTTAACTGAAAAGGACTTTGCTTCATGGTCTGAAATACCTGAACTGAATACTGCAAAGGATCTTCAGCAGTTGGGGACCCCTGATTTAGTGACTCTAAAGCAACCTAGAAGAACTATGGGTTTATTTGTTTTATTATTGGGAGGCAAGGTTTCTACCCATAGCCCTTTACAAAATGATCCCACTTTTATACCGTAAAACGCTCTATATTCTTCAAGCATTTAAGCATGTGCTCTCTCATCTGATCCCTGTGATAAGTGTGAAGAAGCCAGCAGGGCTGTAATCTTGCTCTACACACAGGTGAGAACCTGAGGCTCAGAGACCTGGGGGACACAAGGCTACATGGATGCTAAGTGCTTCTTCCATCTATTCAAATGGGTCCAGGCTCCTGGAGCTAGGATATGAGAATTTTATAACTTCTGGGCTGTATTAGGTGATGTCATGCATAGACAAAATGACACCTCTGTTACACCCTGGGAACAAAGACACTTCAAAAAACTTCAGCCAGATCTGCTTCATCATAGAACAGAATGGATGACAGGTATTTATTCTTGGAGCTGAACTGTGTCCCTTCTGAAAGGCTGTTGAGGAATCACGAAAAGACACTGCGATTCTAGGCATCCAGAGGAGACAAATTCAATCTGGGGCTAGTGATGAGGCTTAATCATTCAGAGCTTTTGTGTAAGAAAATTTTATTAAAGTATAAAAGAGATAGAGAAAGCTTTTTGCCCCCTGCTAGTCTTTAGGCGGATGGTATACGGCTACTAGTAGTAGCAGTGTTAGTCGGTCAGTTGTGTCCGACTCTTTGCGACCACATGGACTGTGGCTTGCCAGGCTCCTCTGTCCATGGGATTCTCCAGGCAAGAATACTGGAGTGGATTGCTATTCCCTTTTCCAGATGATCTTTCCAACCCAGGGATCTAACCCAGGTCTTCTGCATTGCAGGCAGATTCTTTACCGTCTGAGCTACAGGGAAGATCCATACAGCTACTAGCAGTCTGCTAATTAGAGAAAGGAAATGTCTCAGAACTCAGAGACTGGCACCAGGCCCATCACAAACAACGTGCATTTTGAGATAACATTGGCACAAGGTGAGTTGTTCCTGGCCATAAAATGATTGACATGAATCTTCAAGAAAGGCAGGTTTGTAAGCAAATACAGTCTCATTGACATAGCTTATGAGAACATTTGCATGAGTAAAACATACTGGTTTGTCATGTCAATTCTGAGTCTTAGGGGGAACCCACTTGAAAACAGAGTCTAGGGTAAATACATAGTTCATTTACATAGTTTAAAACAAACATTTCCATAAGAAAAATGCTTTGCTTAGCTCAAGGTTTGAGAAAGTTAAGTTCAGGTGGAACCAGGTATCCTTATGGCAACACAGAATTTTAAAAGAAACCTCTTTTTAAATCTGTATTATCTCAGTTCAGTCGCTCAGTCCTATCCTACTCTTTATGTCCCCATGGACTGCAGTATGCCAGGGTTCCCTGTCCATCACCAACTCCCAGAGCTTACTCAAACTCATGCCCATTGAGTCACTGATGCCATCCAACCATCTTATCCTCTGCCATCCCCTTCTCCTCCTGCTTTCAATAATTCCCAGCATCAGGGCCTTTTCAAATAGGTCAGTTCTTCGCCTCAGGAGGCCAAAATATTGGAGTTTCACCTTCAGCATCAGTCCTTCCAATGAATATTCAGGACTGATTTCCTTTAGGATTGACTGATTTGATCTCCTTGCTGTCCAAGGGACTCTTGAGAATCTTCTTCAACACCACAGTTCAAAAGCATAAATTCTTCAGTGCTCAGCTTTATTTACTGTCCATCTCTCACATCCATAAATGATTACTGGAAAAACCATAGCTTTGGCTAGATGGACCTTTGTTGTCAAAGCAATGTTTTTGCTTTTTAATATGCTGTCTAGGTTGGGCATAACTTTTCTTCCAAGGAGCAAGTATCTTCTAATTTCATGGCTGCAGTCACCATCTACAGTGATTTTGGAGCCCCCAAAAATAAAGCCTATCATTGTTTCCACTGTTTCCCCATCTATTTGCCATGAAGTGATGGGACCAAATGCCATGATCTTAATTTTCTGAATGTTGAGCTTTAAGCCAACTTTTTACCTCTCCTCTTTCACTTTCATCAAGAGGCTCTTTAGTTCTTCACTTTCTGCCATAAGGGTAGTGTCATCTGCATATCTGAAGTTATTGATGTTTCTCCCAGCAATCTTGATCCCAGCTTGTGCTTCATCCAGCCCAGAGTTTCTCATGACATACTCTGCATATAAGTTAAATAAGTAGGGTGGCAATATACAACTTTGATGTACTCCTTTCCCGATTTGGAACCAGCCTGTTGTTTCATGTCCAGTTTTTACTGCTGCTTCCTGACCTGCATATAGATTTCTCAGGAGGCAGATAAGGTGGTCTGGTATTCCCATCACTTGAAGGATTTTCCACAGTTTGTTGTCATCCACAGAGTCAAAGGCTTTGGCATAGTCAATAAAGCAGAAGTAGATGTTTTCCTGGAACTCTCTTGCTTTTTTGATGATCCAGCGGATGTTGGCAATTTTACCTCTGGTTCCTATGCCTTTTCTAAATCCATCTGCTTAAACATCTGGGAGTTCACAGTTCACATACTGTTGAAGCCCGGCTTGGAGAATTTTGAGCATTACTTTGCTAGCCTGTGAGATGAGTGCTATTGTGCGGTAGTTAGAGGATTCTTTGGCATTGCCTTTCTTTGAGATTGGAATGAAAACTGACTTTAACCAGTCCTGTGGCCACTGCTGAGTTTTCCAAATTTGCTGGCATATTGAGTGCAGCACTTTCAGAGCATCATCTTTTAGGATTTGAATTCACTCAACTGGAATTCTATCACCTCCACTAGCTTTGTTTGTAGTGATGCTTCCTAAGGTCCACTTGACTTTACATTCCAGGATATCTGGCTCTAGGTGAGTGATCACACCATCGTGATTATCTTGGTGTTGAATATCTTTTTTGTATAGTTCTTCTGTGTATTCTTGCCACCTCTTCTTAATATCTCTGCTTCTGTTAGGTCCATACCATTTCTGTCCTTTATTGAGCCCATATTTGCATGAAATGTTCCCTTGGTATCTCTAATTTTCTTAAAGAGATCTCTAGTCTTTCCTATTCTATTATTTTCCTCTGTTTTCCTCTATTTCTTTGTGCTGATCACTGAGGAAGGCTTTCTTATCTCTCCTTGCTATTCTTTGGAACTCTGCATTCAAATGGGTGTATCCTTCATTTTTTCCTTTGCCTTTAGCAACTCTTCTTTTCTCAGCTATTTGTAAGGCCTCCTCAGACAACCATTTTACCTTTTTGCATTTCTTTTTCTGCGGATATAAATTTGTACAGAGAAGGGGGAAAAATGTATTGCTAGTAGTTTGTTTCCTCCTGCAGCTTAAGAGAGAAATAAAAAATGTCTGACACTTGCAACCTACTCCCTCCATTTGGAGACCCCTGGTCTTCCTGCCTGTTACACTCTCACCTCCAATTTTACATGTTGAAGTCCTAAACCCCCCAGTAGCACAGAATTTGACTGTATTGGAGACAGCATCTTTAAAGAGGCAATAAAGTTAAAATGAAATCATGCAAGTGGGTCCTAATCTAACAGACTGGAGTTTTCATAAGAAGAGACCAGGACACAGGCTCACACAGAGGGAAGAACATGTGAGACACAGAGGGAAGATGGTGTCTATAAGACAAGGAACGAGACCCCAGAGGAAATCAACCCTGCTGACACCTTGACTTCAGACTTCTTACCTCCAGGGCTGTGAGGATACAAGTTTCTGCTGTTTAAGTCGCCTACTCTTTGGTCTTTGTATGGCAGCCCTAGCAAACTACTGCCCCCTTTAGCTTTATGTATCTAAAAGGGACTTTCTCTACTATTTCATGGATCATCCAAAAGGGTCAATCAGACAGTGATAAGCTCACCTGAGCTACGAGTTCAACAAACTGTCATGTGGAAGCACCTTCTCCCAGATATTGGGTTTTCTTTTCAGATGAATGAATTCTGTTCTATTAGAATGACAAGATTTCTAAGTCTATGACCTATGTCTGCTTCAGTGTGTATGTTACACTTGATTTAAAATATTTACTGAAAGAACAAATTTATAATTCTGTGTCTGCTGCACTAGCTTAACACCAGTTATATACATAGGGCCATGTTCCTTCTAAAGTACCTTAGTTTCCTCACCTGTACAAAGAGAGGGTTGAATCTTATTATCTTATTATCTGAACCAATCTAATCTAATAATGTGTTCTATTTCTTATTACTCAATGTCATGATAATATAGTTTTAAAATGAAGACTTTGACATACAGGTGGGAACACCTCTTTTTGATGTGAAATGCCTAAGGTCAAAAGAGCAAAAGAGTTTGGGGGATTCCTGGCTCTCTAGGCCTCAGGAGCGATGGTCTGACTGGGAGACACTCTAGTGGATAAAAGCACTCTGTGAATTTCAGGCATAAAAAAAAAAAAAAAAAAAAAAAACAGAGTTCCTTGTTTAGCTTCTCAACATTTGCACACAATGTAAGTACTTATGAAAAGTTAAGAATACAGACTTCCTTTCCCCTAAACCTAAGCATGAACTCTAGCTCTGCCAACTCTTCAGCCAGCTCTGGGACCCAGGAAGTCTACCCGATGAGCAGCGGAAGGTCCTGCTCTGCATTTTCTCATTTCTACAGAGGATTGAGAGGAGACAGTGATGAACTCAGGCCACATTTTAGATAAATATTTTATATACAAGTACTTAAGATACTGGGGCATGTTTTCTTTAAGATATTTTAAATATTACACAAATAACAAATAATCTTATTCTGTTTATAAATGAAAATCTGGGAAAGGCAGAAAAGTATGAAGAAGGGGACATACAAAGATAATTTAACACCCAGAGATAAATTTTCGATGGGGAAGCCACATCCCACCCTGAGCCATGCATGTTAAGGGGCAAGAACACCAGACCTTCCTTCCCTCCCTCTGTCTTCCCATCAACCCCAATCTCACTCCCGCCTTGTCCCAGAAAGAATTACAGATGGCTGCATGACAATGGCTAAGCCTCTTAAACCAGACCTTGGTTACCAGTACACCTCTGTTAGGAAGATACAACGTGACCTGAATGTTACTCGCTGGGCCCCTTCCTCACACCATGTACAGTGCTTAGTGCCTCACACATCTCATCTCTGAGAAAGTGCTCTGTAAACCTCAGGCACCATTCAGACTACAGTGTGAAGGTGTTGTGAGTTCTTGATTTGTCCTGATGACAATTTCATCTTCTAGAATACAGAGGAAGCATGGGGGGCAAATGGACCTAATTCTAAACAACAAAGAATTAGGGAGAAAGTGATAATTTCAGGTAAGAGTTTTCTTTACAGATTACAAAACAGAAGAGACCTATACCTTTCTCTGGAAGATCTTCCTAGAATCAAAATATTTCAAGATTTTTCCCCTTAAACTCTGAAATTTCCTGGATATTCCTCAACAGAACTTGTATCATAAATGTGCTGAACACCAGTCAGAATGAATGTAAAGGGTCTTCAAAATCAGGGTGTTCAGTGCTCCATGAGAATCTCAACTCAAAGTCCAAACATGTGAAAAGTTGAATCCAAAACCTCTGTCTCAGGCACAGGTGTGTGCACACAGAAGTGTTCACACGTTCCGACCCCACCCCCAGCACTGCTGCAGATTCTCAGCAGACCTGCCTTCCACCTGCCACATGTGTTAAGACCCAGTCATGAAGCTTCCTCTCTGGAGGCTTCTAATTGAAAAGAGCACAGAGTGCTTGTTCCCAGACCCTTGGTGGGGATCTTGTGAAGAGTGCACCCTGGAGGTGAATTTTAATTACAGCTTCCTGCAGCAGGCTCACCTCTTTTGCCCTTCTGGTGAGGACAGCAGCCTCCGCCTCGCCCAGTTGTTGCACCATCTTGTAAAATAGGCTGTTTCTATCTCGCAGCAAATTATATGGCCAATTATATTCTTTCCGTGTCCCTGAATCCAAAACCTGTTAACAGCAGAAAGAAACCCATTAGCACACAGTATCACCCAGTAAAATAACTCAGACAATATTTCAAAAGGGGGCAGGTCAGAGAGAATTTGGGTGGTAGGACTGATATTTAAATGGTTTGATTACTCTGTTTTACTAGGGAGACAAAGGCCCAGCCCGACCTTTCATTATTATATGGTTATAGGAAAGGAAGAAAATGAAAATTTTAGAATATGATTACTGGAACTGGACAGTCTGTAGCATTTTATATTCTGCCCAGGGCATTTGGTGTTATCATTAGTTAGTGCTTTTAGCTCTCAGACTCTGAGCTTTGAGGGCTATTTATACAGATATACAGAGTTGGGAAATATCTTGATTCAAGCAAATCAGACTGCATTTATCTAAAAAGTAGGTTGACATCATACAAACCACATGGCAATGTCCTGACAACGAATTAATAATCAAGTTGATTTGACAATCTGAGCAATATTTTGGGGGGAAAAAAGTAAATGCTTCCGGAATTTCTTTAGGGTCCTGGATAACGTCAGCCCCTATTGGACAGACTAAATGTGAGGCTGAAACTCCATTACTTTGGCCACCTAATGGGAAGAGCTGACTCACTGCAAAAGACCATAACCCTAACCCTAACCCTAACCCTAACCCTAACCCTAATGATGCTGGGAAAGACTGAGGCAGGAGGAGAAGGGGACAACAGAGGATGAGATGGTTGGATGGCATCACCAATTCAATGGACATGAGTTTGAGCAAATTCCAGTAAGTAGTGAAGGACAGGGAAGTCTGGAGTGCTGCAGTCCATGGGGTTGCAAAGAGTTGGAAATTGACAGACTGGGTGACTGAACAACAAGAGGGGCAGAATCCCTTGTCCAAGAGGTTAAGATGCATCTTGACGTTGGCTGTGGTTGTATCTTATTATTATGAGAGTGGAAGGCTGGCAAAAAGAGCTGCTGCATAAGAAGCTTTTGCAGAACTGCTCTGCACAGAAGGCATTTCTAGAAATCCAGTTTTCTTTTTGGGTAAGACTATAAAGCCAAATAAGAAATTGAGCTACAAACTGAAGTGATCACAGCCTGCACAGCACATAGAGCAGCCCAACCTGAACTGCCTAGAATCTGAATCTGTTTTCACAAATTACTTTTATTTGCTTCTTTCTCTCTTTTTCTTAAGCTGCCTGCCTTTCACCGCTTTTATTGCTCATTAATAAACCTGCTAATTGGAAATTGAAAGGGAAAGGAAGGGGCTCTTAACTCTGCTTTTCTACTTATGAGTGGCCTTGGTTAATGGTTATGGAGGAGGAAAAAGTACCTGAAATAATTGATCCAAATAATATAACTACAAAAACAGTTCTGATGTTACTGCTGCTGCTGCTAAGTCACTTCAGTCCTGTCCAACTCTGTGCGACCCCATAAACGGCAGCCCACCAGGCTCCGCTGTTCCTGGGATTCTCCAGGCAAGAACACTGGAGTGGGTTGCCATTTCCTTCTCCAATCCATGAAATTGAAAAGTGAAAATGAAGTCACTCAGGCGTGTCCAACTCTTCACGACCCCATGGACTGCAGCCTACCTGGCTCCTCATCCAGGATCTTCCAGGCAAGAGTACTGGAGTGGGGTGCCATTGACTTTTCCAGTTCTGATGTTAAGTGGAATTTAATTATTCATTTAGGTCATATTTAAAGTAAATGTATCTAAAGAGAATATGTGGTATGGGCTTACCTGGTGGCTCAGTGTAAAAGAATCTGCCTGCCAATGCAGGAGTCATAGGTTTGATCCCTAGTCTGAGAAGACCCCACATGCTGTGGAGCAAAAAAGTTCATGCACAACAACTACTGAGCCCACATGTCACAACTACTGAAGCCTGAGCGCCTAGAGCCTGTGCTCCACAACAACAGAAGCCTCTGCAAGGAGAAGTCTGCACATTTGCAGCAACTAGAGAAAAGCCCACACAGCAATGAAGACCCAGCACAGCCAAAAATAAATTAATAAAATTATTTTTTTTAAAAGAAGAGAATATGCTGGAACTCTAAACAAGACACAAGTTATTTTTTCCACATGTAGGTACTGCAGCTAACTTCATCCTTTTTATTTAGTTGGAAACATTTTTTAAGTCTCACAAAGGGCATATTCCTATTAATCTTTTGTTTATTCTGTGAATCATTGTTAAGAGCGCTACCTCAAAAGAGTCCAAGAATAATTGAATGTCTCAACTACATAATTAATTTTGTATATGCCAATTGGGCATGCCAATTTAGATGCCATGAATGTGCAATTTTACTTAAGCATAGCATAATAGAACATAACTGCTCCTCCTGATGTTGAAGAAGAAAAACTGCAGTTTTAAAACACATGTCTCTAATTAATCTATGAAAGATTAGGTAAGACTATATATTGAAGAAAAGACAGTCTCTTTGCTAGATAGTTCTGGGAAAGCTGCATACCTGGGGATGAATGAAATGAGAATACTCCCTCATACCACACATAAAAATAAACTCAAAATAGTTTAAAGACCTAAGATAAGACTGGGTACTATAAAACAAAAGGAAAACACAGGCAGAAAACTCTTTGACATAAATCGCAGCAATATTTTCTTAGATCAGTCTTCCAAAGCAAAAGAAATAAAAGCAAAAATAAGCTGGATCTAATTAAAATTAAAAGGCAAGACTCATGTTAGGGGATACAAGAGCTAAGATGGGACATAGACTGAAAAATGGCCAGAAACAGAATTTTATCAACTTAGCCTTTACATTTACTGTCTTAATCAAAGATTCTAGATATTTCAGAACAAATAAACATAATGCAAATCTAAATTCTCTTTATGTACAGGAAAATAGGTATAATTTGAATTTTTAACATCCTTTATAAGAATAACATTGTATAATTTCCCACTATATCCCCACCCTTGCTGTAACACAAGTTAAACTATAAATAAATCACACATTCAAAGTTGTATGATAATAATCCCTGAACCCCAGGACCTCTCTAGGAACCCCACCTTGAAGTACTTATCAAGCTCTAGTAGGTTAAGTAAACACACATTATGTTGGACAAGTAAGTGAGTTATATAAGCTCAATGAAGACATTTTTATGAAACCTGTTTATGTGCAGATATTCCTGGTAGCTGTCTAGACATAAAAATTAAATGGACCCACTGCAAGATAACTTGATCCATTTCATTAGCAAGATGCCATCAGTGAAAAAGAGGAATGCAAGGAGAGGTGGGCGAGTGTACGGAGAGGTGGGGGGCAGGAGAGGATGGAGTTAAAGCCCCATAAGAAATGATGACAACAATAGAGATAGATCCCCACTTATCGACAAGTAGAGCTGCAAGGGGAAGGTCTGTGTCATATCTGTTTCTGGTCGCCAGGTGATGACACAGGGACAGCTGTCCAAACTTGCATCGTGGGTCCCTCACTGGTGACATGGGTGCCCGCGATTTTCTCAGTGACAGGGCAACGTGGCAAGTATTAATTCAAAATCCTTTCCTAGATCTTTAAATAATAAATTAGTCCCTCACCAGGGGAATGATGAAGGCTGGGTCATGGTCACCTCCACAGTCACTTTCCCAAATCTGCTGCTTTTGCACAGAAGCACTCCCCTCTTAAGAATATCTCTTCTACCCAACAGCTTTATACCTCCATATTAGCTATTTTCCTTTGAAAACTTGAGTGAAATCTTTTGGAGTGTTTGAAGGAGTTTTCTCTTCTGAAATATTCTAATTGCTGCCATGTAGGCTTCTGAAAGAAATGTTCCATGAAGGTGAAAAACAGAATTTAAGTAAAACTCTAGTTAGGCATGAGCTGTTTTGTGCTTTCCAGGTGGGAATGTTACAACAGTTTCTGGTTTTGATTTCTCTGGGGAAAATTCTACTGAGAAGAGGTTTGTGCTGAAGAAGAAACAAAAAACAAAATCATAAGACTGACTATAAACAAAAGACGTGGAATCTGCATTTCCTGTCCCCAGTTTTGGTTTTTCATCATTCATTTCCAAAGAATTCTCTAACTGCAGACAGTGAAAATGTTGACCACAAACAACAATACTGTTAATGCAAGTGCAGACTGTGACATGCTTCTTTGTTCATGGTTCTAGGGAGAATTCAGGTGACATGAAGACTGCAGTGGGCAGGAATTGGAGGCAACAGCTGTGCTATTGGCTGCAGACAAAGAAGGTCACAAGCACCCAGCTAATCCTAAACTCTGTAAGAAGAACCCTCTAGTGTAGAGACAGTAGTGAGTCTAATGAGAAAAAGGATTTCTAATTTGTCTGTCTTGATCCACTATTTCGGAGCAAATGAGGAAGATTAACTTAGTTGCTGTTATGAGTTTTATGTTTAGTCATAACTTAGATGCTGTTATGATATCTTTAAGATACTTAAAGTTAAGATAATTTATTTGTAAAATAAAAGTCTGAAACATTAATGGTTTGGTTTAATGAACCAAAACAGGGTAAATCATTTCAGAGAGCCAACACATACACAAAGCTATTAACTGGATTACAATTGTTTCCCAACAAGCCTTTTCTCTTGTTCACTTACTCTAAGCAAAACCATATCCATCTAATTATTTCAATATTTTTGAATAAAAGTGATGATTTGAAAAATATATCATCTCTAAATTGAAAGTGTTAGTTGCTCAGTCATGTCCAACTCTTCGGGACTCCATGGACTGTAGCCTGCTAGGTTCCTCTGTCCATGAAATTCTCCAGGCAAGAATACTGGAGTGGGTAGCCCTTCCCACCTGCAAGGGATCTTCCTGACCCAGGGATCAAACTTGGGTCTCCTGCATTGCAGGCAGATTCTTAACAGTCTGAGCTATCAGGGAAGCCCATATTATGTCAAAGTTTCAGATTAATTATACTTGATCTCTAAGATGAAATTTTAGGCAGCTATTAAATTGTGATATAGAAAATTAATTATTTTAATTGGAGGCTAATTACAATATTGTAAATAAATAAATTTATATTAAAAAAGAAAATTAATTAATGACATGGGGATTTTAAGAATATATTGTTGCTATAAAAATTCTGCTGATGAAATACTCTGTTTTGCATAAGACTAATTATTAAACTAGTAATAGTTCTAATTTTATCCAAATAATATTATAGCACTATACAACTGTTACTTTCTGGTGGTGTATATTTTGTAATCTTCCCTTTATGAGATTTAAAAAAAATTTCCTATTTCTACCTTGCACATTTATTGCTTTTTTTTTTGTAACAACAATATATTTTTATGAGTTAGGCTCATCATTTTAAAAAACAGAATAAAAGAAAATATCCACCTACTTTTGTGCAGAAGTGTTCATCGGTGCAACAATATGTAATTATTACACCTTAACACCTGCAGTGACAGGACTCTATGGTGACAGCGCTGTTGGTTATGCCCCTCCTTCGTCAGCATCTGTCACTTCCCCAGCCCCTCCCCCAAGCTGGCAGCCCGCCCTGTGAAGCATCAGGCTTTGCAGCAGATTGACTTGTCTTTATGTCCTTAAAGCTTTCAGAACAGACAATCACCTGCTTTCCAGAAAGAAACTGGTATAGGCATCCCTCAGGGCTATTGTGGGTTCTGTTTCAGAACACCAGAATATAGTGAATATTTTAGTAAAGTGAGTCACGTGCATTTTCTGGTTTTCTAGGGCATATAGAAATTATGTTTACACTATACTATACCCAAGCATGTGTGCAATAGCATTAGGTCTGAAAAAAAAAATGTACAGACCTTACCTTAAAAATGAGGCATTGCTAAAAAATATTAACCATCATCAGAGACTTCAGTAAGTCATAGTAGTAATATCAAAGATCATTGATGTTACAGATCACCAAAGCAACTGCACTGATAGTGAAAATGTCTGATATATTGTGAGAATTACCAAAAGGTGACACAGAAACATGGAATAAGCAGATGCTGATGGAAAAATGGTGCCTATAGACTTCCTCAATGCAGGTTTATGACAAGCTCTCAGTTTGTAAAAAATGCAGTATCTGGGAAGCACAATAAAACAAGGTATGTCTATAGTTCTAAAGCAAGCAATAAAAATAAGATTGCCTCAAAAATTGAAGGCTTGAGAGAGAACATTACTTGTGATGTTTTTGCTACATTGAAAACCAACTGGTAATTAGAAGCTCTGCTGCTGCTGCTGCTGCTAAGTCGCTTCAGTCGTGTCCGACTCTGTGCGACCCCATAGATGGCAGCCCACCAGGGTCCCCCGTCCCTGGGATTCTCCAGGCAAGAACACTGGAGTGGGTTGCCATGTCCTTCTCCAGTTCATGAAAGTGAAAAGTGAAAGTGAAGTAGCTCAGTTGTGTCCAACTCTTAGTGACCCGATGGACTGCAGCCCACCAGGCTCTTCCATCCATGGGATTTTTCAGGCAAGAGTACTGGAGTGGGGTGCCATTGCCTTCTCCGAATTAGAAGCCCTAGAATAACATATAAGCTTTACAGCTGGGGTGAATGGAGCACAGAGGACAATCCCCAACCCTGAAGCTGGGGGATGCCTGTCTCTTGGTGCCCTGAGGTCTAATCCTGTTATTCCTACCAGAGGAGTCAGCAACCACAACCAGCTCAGACTAAGATGTGAACACAGGGCCAAGCTTGCATCTCCTGGTGGGACCTCCCCATGACATCACTGATGACCTCAACCAGGGAACCTTAAACTGAAGGTCTCCCAACACAGGAGTGGGAAGAGCAGCTCCACAGTGAAGGGTAAGATCCTTTCCTGGAAACAAGGTCATTCATCACAAAGATGACAGGCTCCAAAGAGAACCCTTGCCTTTCCCTTCTCCCTCCATCTTCCCCATTCACCCAGATGCTCAGCCTCTGCACCCAGAAACCAACGTCAATCTCTCTCTCTGCTCTCAGATCCCATGTTCAATCCATTACACAGTCCACTTGGCTCCACTTCCTTATCTAGCCCAGGTCCCACCATCTCACTATTTCCACGGCAGGCACCTTAGACTAAGCCAACAGTCTAGAGAGGGTGCATTCTAAGAGAGTGAAGATTGAATCTGGAGAACTGAAAGACCATCATTGTGGTTTTGTCTGTAAAGGAAGGAGGGAGAGCAGAGCGAGACAAAACGAAAGTTGGGGAGGGACGGGCAGTGCACTGCTTCATGAAACTACTTTAAAGGTTTGTTCATAGACATTGACCAAGAGAGAAAAATTTGAGGTTACAGAAATTTATAACATCCTTATCAGGAGATATTGGTGAGTAAAAGACACTTGCTCCTTGGAAGAAAAGTTATGACAAACCTAGACAGTGTATTAAAAAGTAGAGACATTGTTTTGCTGACAAAGGCGCATATAGTCAAAGCTATGGTTTTTCCAGAAGTCATGTATGGATATGAGAGTTGGACCATAAAGAAGCCTGGGTGCCAGTCTAAGAATTGATGCTTTTGAACTGTGGTGCTGGAGAAGACTCTTGAGAGTTTCCTGGACTGCAGGAGATCAAACCAGTCAATCCCAAAGGAAATCAATCCTGAATATTCACTGGAAGGACTGATGCTGCAACTGAAGCCCCAATACTTTGGCCACCTGATACAAAGAGCCAACTCACTGGAAAAGACCCTGATGATGGGAAAGATTGGGAGAAGGAGAAGGGGACGACAGAAGGATGAGATGGTTGGATGGGATCACCGACTCAATGAACATGAGTTTGAGTGAGCTCTGGGAGATAGCAAAAGACAGGGAAGCCTGGCATGCTGCAGTCCATAGGGTTGCAAAGAGTTGGACATGACTGAGTGACTGAACAACAAACCAGTAAGTAAAGCATTTAAAAAATGAATGTACTTTGATAATATCAAGAAAGCTGACTGGTTGAGAGGGTATAGATGTTCACATCTGCAGATCAGGTGCTGAGTGACAACACTTTAGGACTGACCAGGCAACATGTCCTCCAAATTCTGCCTACTTCAGTTTCCCTAACCAACCACACATTTCAAGCTGACAGTACGTCTAAGAATTAGATAATACAATAATCTGTTACCATGAATGTCATTAATGCTGTAATACCAAAAACCAAAAATAAATATTCAGGGTACATTTAGGAACAAAGAATTTAATTGAACAGACCCTTAACTGAGCTGGAGATGGAGCCATCTTTCTGCTGCTATGTCTAAAGCCTGACAAAGGGCTTGAAACATGTACATTTCACAGCATCATTTATTTGTTATGGAAAAATGGTGCATTGCGGGACAGTTTTGAAATACAGTGTTGAGAGGTAAGAACAACAAAGTGACAGGTAAAAACTTGTATACCTGTGGTGGATTCATGTTGATGTGTGGCAAAACCAATACAATATTGTAAAGTAATTAACCTCCAATTAAAATAAATAAATTTATATTTAAAAATAAATAAATAAAAATAAATTAAAAAAAAAGTGTACTTTTCCAATTAGCATTCAAGAACACAAAATGAAGGACTAAGGATGACTGACACAAAACATTTCTAGAAGAGTCACTGTTGGGCAATCTTGAATGCCACCCCATTTCTCATGAAAGTCCGCAGGTAGAGCCTGCTTCCTACCATGATGTCTGGTCCAGGTGACCAGACACACTGCTTGGAGCCTAGAGTATCCTTTTGGTTGGGGATGACCCACTCCTGTTGTCTGCCTCCCCAGAGGGAGGCACGTCCAGCTTGGGGAGTGAGGCTACGGGCACTGCCTTAGTGCTGACAGCCTGGTATCTTCTCAATGCCCCACTGATGATCCCATCTGACAATGCATGTGAAGTAAGGACAGGAGGTGATATTCCAGAAGCTGCCCAAGAAGTCAAAAGAGATGGTACTATTATCCTTAGACATAAGGAACTCTGGGTATTATTGACCACTCATTAGTGATTATTACTTGTTTTGTATGGACCATCAAAATACCTTTAAGTATTTTGCATTCCCTGAGATTATTTGCTGCCAAAATTTTTCCTTTGAGGAATGCTTTTCTTATGTTATAAAGCCACATCCCATTCCTCATTTATTGAAACTGAGCAAGCAACAGAGGGAAAGGACAAGGAAAGAGATAAAATGAACAAGAGAGAGAAAAGGAATAGATGGAGGAAAGAAATAAAGCTAAGGAAGGAAATATTAAATTACTAAAGAAGAAAGAGCCAACCAAACCTGGAAGCAATATACTAGACAGATATCCAGAGACCAAAGCCTGGAACTTGCCATGTGTACAGAACAGAGCTATTGTTAAGAGACTCTCTGGTTGTTTAGTCAGTCTCTCATCCCTGATTTGCCTTTCTTTCCAAACTCTCATCTGTGATGCAGAAGCTGGGTCTCTGCAAGTCACTGCAAGACTCTTTTGCCAGGTGGCCTTTGTTAGGTCCTGCCAGAAGTGGGCACTAGAGGGAGACTGAAGGTGGGAAACACAGCTAATATGCTACCTGATTCCGCTACTAGCGGCACCTCAGCTCTGGGACCTGACTCCAGCTCCCGGCTATTAGCACCTGGAGAACCAGCCCCATCCTGCCCCCTCACAAATGTGACCAGCAACCAGGCAGTGACCTCTCCTCAGAGGTCCGAGCATCAATTCTTCGGGGCCTCTCTTCCTAGTTCTCAGGTCTGGAGATCTGTCCGAGGATATGGTAGCTGTTTTCTAAAATCATTACCCCAGTGTTTCACTTTTCTAGCCCTCTAATCCCTATGTAACACATTTCTTATATTAAATCCTTTCAGTTAAAAAATACTGTTTTTCTCATTAGGCCGTTTCTTCTCATGGACTGCTGAGAAATTCTACAACTTTAGCCATCAACTTCCTGGCAGTGTAAATTCGAGCTTTTTTTTTTTTTTTTTTTTTTTAATAAGGGACTCCAGAAATGCTGAAACAACTATGACACAGTGAAAATGACTGAGTTCCACCCCACTAAAATATGGAGCTGTAACTTGGGTTTGGAATGTTTTAACAGTTGGCCATCATAAAGAAATGACAACTCAAATAAACTTTCAATATGAAAGTATAAGATTATTGGATATATTATATTCTAAAAGTATAGTTAAGTACTTGAGTAATTTTCAGGAATGAGAGAAGAAATTAAGAGAAGCATTAATGGAGGTTCCTATCAAATTTTACGAGGAAGGATACATTGAAAATTGAACATAAATGGAAACAGCTAAAATGGTGAGGGTCTTACCATTATCCATTCACAGTCAATAACGGTGCTCAACCTGTGTGCAATGGTCAGCACAGTGCACTGGGCAAATCTCTCACGAATTCTTTTTTGTATGAACTCATCAGTTCTAGAAACAAAGAAGTTGATTTAATTCAGTAAAGACAGGAAAACCAGACTTAAGACTTAAAAATATCCTATGATATTTTTGCAATGTTTTTAAAAATCAATACTTTAACATATAGTCTTGTTCCTAAAAAACTAAGTATAAAAAGTCTACTTAGAAATTTACTATTTTTCATAAAATGATGGAAAATTAGTCTTCCCTCCAAATTGCTTGAAGCTATCAGGAGCTGGATTTAGGAATTCAGCTCTCTTATAATGCCTCAAAACAACATTGACACCATATAACATGTCTTGGTTTTATCCTTTGTTTTCTGAAATTAATATTATCAAACAGATATCCATGAGGCCAAGCGAGCACTTAGAAACATTTCGAAGATTCATTAAATGTTTTCCATTTACCACATTTACAAGTCAGATTCAAGATTTCCTGGGGCTCAGCTCCATACCTTGGATCCACATATGATGTGGCTTTGTCAAGAATCAATATCTGATTCTTCCTGAGAAGAGCCCTGGCAAGGCATACCAGTTGTTTCTGACCAACACTCAAGTTCAAGCCAGATTCTGCTAATTCAGTATTCATTTTAGCAGGAAGACCTTCGATGGATTCTTTAAGTTGCACCTGTGGATACAGAAAGAATGACATTTTTCTAAGCAAACTGCTACTGAAGTAGCCAACCCTCTTAGACATTATGACATCCTCAGGACTTCTTATGTATCTTACATGTACAGCCAGGTGATGTGGAGAGCTCCTTCCAATGAGTGTTCACTAAGAAAGATGGTGGAGTCAAGTCAGAACAGAAAGATCTCAGTGTCCCCCATTCCCATTACAGGATATCTGCCAGAAACCCCACCTAGGGGTTAGTTAAGGAAGTCTCTCAAAAAGTGAAGCTATTTCTCCCAATGTAATTTAAACATAAAAGTTAAAAGGATCTTTATGGTTGAGTCAAGTTTCCCAAAGTATATTTTGCATAGGAATTGGTGCACTAGAGAAACACTTCCAAAAATTTTACAGAAAATCTGGTTCTCTGAAGATATAAGCTTATTGGCCCTTTACTATTTTCTAAAGTTTAATATATGCAAGTTCAAGCAATGACAAACTGCCCCTTATACATTAGTAATCCTGGAGCCCATTCTGATGATGGTTCTTTCCCAAGTTTAATCCTATAAATAGTGGACCAATCAAATGCATTTTCTTCAGTGTCATAAATGCATTGTAGTGAATGAAAACACAGGAAAAATAAAATACAACATTTTATTTCCTGAAGCATATGGATACAGGTTATTGCCATCCAGTTGCTGAGTCATGCCCAACACTTTGCAACCCCATGGACAGCAGCACACCAGTGTTCTCAGTTCTTCACTATTGCTTGGAGTTTGCTCAGACTCAGGTCCATTAAATTGGTTATGCCATCCAACACCTGCCTTCCATCTTTCCTAGGATCAGGGTGTTTTCCAATGAGTCATCTCTTCATATCAGGTGGCCAAAGTATTGGAGCTTCAGCTTCATCATTGTCCTTCCAAGGAAAATTCAGGGTTGATTTCCTTTAGGATTGACTGGTTTGATCTCCTTGCTGTCTAAGGGACTCTCAACAATCTTCTCCAGAACCACAGTTCAAAAGCATCAGTTCTTCAGTGCTCAGCCTTCTTTATGATCTAATTCTCACATTGGTACTGGGAAAACCATAGGCTTGACTACATGGACTTTGTCAGCAAAGTGATGTCTCTGCTTTTTAATATTCTGTCAAGGTTTATTACAGCTCCTCTTCCCAGGAGCAAGCATCTTTTAATTTCATGGCTGCAGTCACCATCTGCAGTGATTTTGGAAATAAAGTCTGTCATTGTTTCCACTGTTTCCCCATCTACTGCAATGAAGTGATGAGACAGGATGGCATGATCTTAGTTTCTTGAATGTTGAGTTTTAAGCCAGTTTTTTCACACCTCTCTTTCACTTTTATCAAGAGGCTCTTTAGTTCCTCTTCACTTTCTATGATTAGGGTGGTGTCAGATGCATATCTGATGTTACTAATATTTCTCCCAGCAATCTTGATGCCAGCTTGTGCTTCATCCAGCCCAGCTTTTCGCATGATGTACTCTGCATATAAGTCAAATAAGCAAGGTGACAATATATAGTCTTGATGTACTCCTTTCCCAATTTGGAAGCAGTCCAAATTGTTTGGAACCAGTTGTTTGGAACCAGTTGTTCCATGTCTGGTTCCAACTGTTGCTCCTTGACCTGCATACAGGTTTCACAGGAGGCAGGTAAGGTGGCCTGGTATTCCTATCTCTTTAAGAATTTTCCTCAGTTTGCTGTGACCCACACAGTCAAAGGCTGTAGTGTAGTCAATGAAGCATATGTTTTTCTGGAATTCTGTTGCTTTTTCGATGATCCAGTGGATGTTCACAATTTGATCTCCGGTTCCTCTAGCTTTTCTAAATACAATTTATATACTTGGAAGTTCTTGGTTCACGTACTGTTGAAGCCTAGAGTGAAGGACTTTGAGCATTACCTTGCTAGCATGTGAAATGAATGCAATTGTGTGGTAATTTGAACATTCTTTGGCACTGCCTTTCTTTGGGATGGGAATGAAAACTGACCTTTTCCAGTCCTGTGGCCACTGCTGAGTTTTCCAAATTTGCTAGCATATTGAGTGCAGCACTTTCACAGCATCATCTTTTAGGATTTGAAATATATCAGCTAGAATTATGTCACCTCCACTAGGTTTCTTCATCATGATGCTTTCTAAGGCCCACTTGACTTCATGTTCCAGGATGTCTGTCTCTAAGTGAGTGATCACACCATTGTAGCTATTTGGGTTATTAAGATTTTTTTTTTTAATAGTTCTTCCATGTATTCTTGCCACTGCTTCTTAATATCTTCTGCTTCTGTTAGGTCCATACTATTTCTGCCCTTTATTGTGCCCATCCTTGAAGGAATG
Organism: Bubalus kerabau; assembly: GCF_029407905.1. NCBI lineage: Eukaryota > Metazoa > Chordata > Mammalia > Artiodactyla > Bovidae > Bubalus > Bubalus kerabau. Next base: position 75,639,360 of record NC_073635.1, read on the forward strand.
CTCTCTTGGTATTTCTAGTTTTCTTGAAGAGATCTCTGGTCTTTCCTTTTCTATTGTTTTCCTCTATATTTTTGCATTGATCACTTAGGAAGGCTTTCTTATCTCTCTGTGCTATTCTTTGGAACTCTGCATTGAGATGGGTATATCTCCTTTACTCCTTTGCCTTTAGCTTCTCTTCTTTCTTCAGCTACTTGTAAGGCCTTCTCAGACAACCATTTTGACTTGTTCCATTTCTTTTCCTTGAGGATGGTTTTGTTACCACCTCCTGTAGAGTGTTACAAACCTCTGTCCATAGATCTTCAGGCACTTCTGTCTGTCGAACTAATCCCTTGAATCTGATTGTCACTTCTACTGTATAATTTGTAAGGGATTTGTTTTAGGTCATATCGGAATAGCGTGTGGTTTTCCCTACTTTCTTCAATTTAAGCCTGAGTTTTGCAATAAGGAGTTCATGATCTGAGCAACTGTCAGCTCCTGGTCTTGTTTTTGCTGACTGTATAGAGCTTTTCCATCTTTGGTTGCAAGGAATATAATCAATCCGATTTCAGTATTGACCATCTGGTGTTGTCTATGTGTAGAGTTGTCTCCTGTGTTGTTGGAAGAGAGTGTTTGCTATGACCAGCACGTTCTCTTAGAAAAACTCTGTTAGCCTTTGCCATGCTTCATTTTGTCTTTCAAGGCCAAACTTGCCTGTTACTCCAGGTATCTCTTGACTTCCTACTTTCACATTTCAGTCCCCTATGATTAAGAAGACATCTTTTTTTATTTTAGTTCTAGAAAGTCTTCGAGCTCTTCATTGAGCTGTTCAACTTCAGGTTTTTTGGCATTAGTGGTTGGGGCATAGACTTGGATTACTGTGATACTGAATGGTTTCTCTTGAAATGAACTGAGATTATTCTGTCATTTCTGAGATTGCACCAAAGTACCACATTTTAGACTCTTTTGTTGACTTTTTTTTTTTTTTTCAGCTAAACAAAAATAAATTGGAGACTTTAAGCCAGGCAGCCTGGAGATAAGTCTTACCTGGCTGTGCCAACTGGGTAAGTTCCTGAACCTACTCTATCTTATCTTCCTAAACTCTAAGTAAGACTATAATATCATAATTATGAAGGTGTGTACCTCCTAACAGTGTTAAGAATATTAAATGAGTCAGTACATGCAGAATTTGTAACAGATCAATATATATTGCCCATTATTAATAATGCTATTGGCTAGCCCCTCCTCAAGTTCTGCTTCGGTTTTCTCCTTTGCATGTATCAGCACTGAGATTTTGTTACATATGCATTGGCTTGCTTTTCAGCTTCTCCAGGAGAATTTCAGCTCCAGAAGGACAGACATTTTGTCTCCTTATGACTATGACAGCCCCAGAATCCGAAACATTGCCTAACAAGCTCTCAGTAGATATTTGTTGGCTGGATGAAGGTAGGCTTCCCTGGTGGCTCAGTGGTAAAGAATCTGCCTGCCAAGTAGGAGACTTAGGTTTGATCCTGGGTGAGATCCCCTGGCTAAGGAAATTGCAACCCACTCCAGTATTCTTGACTGAGAAATCCCGTGGACAGAGGAGCATGGCGGGATACAGTTCATGGGGTTGCAAAGAGTCAGAAACGACAAACAGCAACAAAATGAATGAAGACATAAGTGACTCTAATTGTGTGACATACCTGTTTCTGTAAATTAGAAACTAAATTCAAATGGATAAATAATTTATATCTATCACTGCTTTCTTATTAAGTGTAATTGTAAAAAGGATATATTCTTATAACAATTAACTGACTCCAAGATATCATATTACACTTTAAACAAAGGAAAACACTGAAAAAGTTACAATTTAAGGAAAATAGAACACATAATACCTATTTAAAACTATACATTTCAGTATAGAATACTTCAGATTGTTTTTGAGCTTGGGAAAATAATATAGCAAAACTGAAAAATAATAAACTGGATTCTTATAAGGCACCCTGTCTCCATCATCACTATGTGCACTCTGTGTGCACTCTGTGACACCCCTCACAGGAGGGGAACACAGATGTTAAGTGGTTTCCAAATTTTATGGAACTTACTTACTTTTCAAAAAGAAAATCTGGTGTGGATCAGAAGGAGGCACTGAAATGCAATCAACAGATGGGGAAGAGCTTTCACTAGAGCAGGGCCAGCAGTAAAGAGAGTTCACCTAATACAAGGCCCAGGGAAATGGACATGTGACCTGTCTCCACCACAAGGACTGAACCACGTGATTCCTGATGCACAGGCTGCTGATGCCCAGGTTTCTGTATTTTGGTTTCCTGTGTGATGAGACACGCTTGTTTCCTAACAGAGACACTATCAATGTCAGACATTTAAATGTATGATTTCTTCCCAGTTTTGACATGACATTGTTGTCATTATTTAGTTGCTAAGTCATGGACCTTATGGACTGTAGCCTGCCAGGTTCCTCTGTCCATGGGATTTCCCAGGCAAGAATACTGGAGTGGATTACCATTTCCTCCTCCAGGGAATATTCACAACTCAGGGATAGATCCCACTTCTCCTTTGAAGGCACACTCTTTATCACTGAGCAACTGGGGAAAACCCCATACTATATTTTTAATTCCAAATCTCAGTATGTAAGATGTTTTGTTTTATTTTTTAACAGAAGCAACATATCAATGATTCATTTCCAGAGTTTTATATACTGTGATCTTTTAACTTCTGAGTGATAAAATGCTTCATCCTTGGGCACTACTCATGTTATATTTTTGGAGCTGCCTTTCCTTTTTAGCATCCTTATCAGCACTAACTTCTGATGAACTTTCATCAGTTTACAGTAAGTTAGCAAGTGTTCAGTACATGAAAAAAGTATTTTCAGCATATTTTGAAAAATAACCAAGATGAGACAGGCAGCATCCGTAGGACTGTCTTCCTTGTGAATGTCCATCTCTGCCAAGGAAGAAGGAGGAAACAGAACTAGAGGACTTAAAAAAATTTTTTTTAAGCCATCTTTTCCTTTTAACTGAAGTTCATAAAGAGGAAAACATAGTGGTTCCCTCCTACTCATTCTCAGGTTAACTCTGTAAGTTTGGATTCACATCCAGTTAGGCATCATTTACAAATTAATAACTAGGGTTTTTGGTTTACTTAAAAACTGACTTCATTGATTTAATGATACCACTTGATGAAGGTGAAGGAGGAGAATGAAAAAGCCAGATTAAAATCAACATTCAGAAAACTAAGATCGTGGCATCTAGTCCCACCATTTCATGGCAAATAGAAGGGGGAAATTTAGAAGCAGTGATAGATTTCCTCTTCTTGGACTCTTAAGTCAGTGCAGATGGTGACTATAGCCTTGAAATTAGAAGATGATTGCTTCTGGGCAGGAAAGCTATGACAAAACTAGACAGTGTGTTAAAAAAGCAAAGATATCATTTTGCTGACAAAGGTCCATATAATCAAACCTATGGTCTTTCCAGTAGTCATGTACAGATGCAAGAGCTGGACAATAACAGTGTGCTGAAGAATCGATGCTTTTGAACTGTGGTACTGGAGAACACTATTGAGAGTCCCTTGGAAAACAAGGAGATCAAATTCATCAATCTTAGAGGAAATCAGTCCTGAATATTCTTTGGAAGGACTGATGCTGAAGCTGAAGCTTCAATACTTTGGCCACCTGATGCAAACAGTTGACTCATTGGAAAAGACCCTGATGCTGTGAAAGATTAAAGGCAGAAGGAGAAGAGGGAGACAGAGGATGAGATGGTTGGATGGCATCATCAATTCAATGGACATGAACTTGGGCAAAATCCAGGAGATGGTGAGGAACAGGGAAGCCTGGCACGCTGTACTCCATGCGGTCACAGTTGGACCTGACTTAGCAACTGAACAACAATAACTTAGAGTGATAAATCACCCCTTTATTCAGATTCTCTTGGAATTACTTCTTTATCACATTTGTATGTTTTTCAATGAAAGATTTGGTAAGTTTACTTTAAAACAGTCATATGCAATCAATTCCTAGAGAAACATAATGATGGGATGATTTCTTTAAGTGGTATCATCAAAGTTAACAGAGTTAATTCCAGAAGCAATACATGGAAAACACATACTTCACTTCATGAAATAAGCTCATGTTTCTTTATTTTTTTTTTTTTTGATTTTATTTTATTTTTTTTTTTAATTTTATTTTATTTTTAAACTTTACATAACTGTATTAGATTTGCCAAATATCAAAATGAATCCGCCACAGGTTTACATGTGTTCCCCATCCTGAACCCTCCTCCCTCCTCCCTCCCCATTCCATCCCTCTGGGTCGTCCCAAATGTAGTTTAAATAGAAATAGATCTTACTATTATCTACTACTCCAGCATTTTTATAATTTAGATTAACATTGCCTCTCTGTTCATAAAACAATATGTTCTAAAATTCTAGAGTAATGCTACGTGAGAATTTGTGAAAAAAAATCTCAATCTGGGAAACAAATAAAAAAAATAATTTACCAGTACTTCCAGTTACTTTTTTAAGATGTGTCCCAATTTCACCATTAAATTTGCCCTGTGAATTCAAGAGTAGTGGATCATCCTGTTGTTCTTTACATTTAATGGTTAACACCTCTACACACCTCTTCTCTTGTAGAATTTTACTGTAAAAGACTCACAAACTTAAATGAAATCAGAGGTGCACTGCTTTTCAGGAGGAGAAGGTGAAGCAATTGACCCAATTTAAGAAAACAAAATCCACATGCTGCTGAAAAGCAGGGTGGGTGCGTATAGACTCAGTGGTGACATCCTTCAGAAACCAGAATTACTGGCTGGAAATGGTCATATCTCTAAATCTGCCTGCTCATAGTCAAGGCTCATCTGTATATTACAGATTTCAGAGCTTCCCTGAAAGGGTAACAGTAAATGACAACCACACCAATTCAAACCAATGTGAACAATCAATCTCTCAGATTTTTGTAACAAAAACAAACAAACAAACAAAAAGATTAAAGCAATATGCCAATGTCTCTGAAATGAAAAGATCAATCAAATATTTAGTAGTTATTTATGTAGAGTGTGTTTTTCCCTGTGTTTTTCTCAAAGAGTTTCATAGTATCTGGTCTTACATTTAGGTTTTTAACCCATTTTAAGTTTATTTTTGTATACGGTATTAGGGAGTGTTCTAATTTTATTCTTTTACACCTAGCTGTCCAGTTTTCCCAGCACCACTTACTGAAGAGACCACCTTTTCTCCATTGTATATTCCTGCCTACTTTGTCATAGATTAGTTGACCACAGGTGTGTGAGTTCATCTCTGAGCTTTCTATCCTGTTCCATTGATCTATATTTCTGTTTTTGTGCCAGTGCCATACCAATCTGATTACTCTAGCTTTGTATTGAACTGGCCAAAAAGTTAATTTAAATTTTTCCATAAAATCTTATGTAACAAACTTTTCGGCCAACTCAATAATATATTCTGAAGTCAGGGAATCTAATTTCTTCAGCTTTGTTTTTATTTCTTAAGACTGCTTTGGCTACTTTGAGTCTTTTGTGTTTCCATTAAAACTAAAATTTTTGGCTCTAATTCTATGAAAAATGCCATTGGTAATTTGACAGGGATTGTATCGAATCTGTAGATTATTTGGGTAGTATAGTCATTTTCACAATATTGTTTCTTCCAATCCAAGAACATGGTATATCCCTCCATCTGTTCTGTGTTGTTTTTTATTTCTGAGCAGATGTTCCAGGGTTCTGTTACCTGAATTAATGCTACACCATTAAAATGATATAATTGCCAATAAATAATCATTATCAATTCCAACTATATAATTTACCTTTCTAAACACTTTCCTATGATACCTCTACATATTATTGGTATGATTTTGTTTACATGTTTTAGTTAATAAGGAAAAACAACTATTGTCTCTACTTAGTAGATGTTCCCTAAGACCAGAGGAATACAATTAATATTGGAGTGTAATGCAGTAATTTTAATTCACTAAGTCACTGCTGCTGCTGCCGCTGCCAAGTCACTTCAGTCATGTCCAGCTCTGTGTGACCCCATGGACAGCAGCCCACCAGGCTCCCCCGTCCCTGGGATTCCTCAGGCAAGAATAATGGAGTGGGTTGCCATTTCCTTCTCCAATGCATGAAAGTGAAAAATGAAAGTGAAGTCGCTCAGTCGCGTCCGACTCTTAGCGACCCCATGGACTGCAGCCTACCAGATTCGTCCATCCATGGGATTTTCTAGGCAAGAGTACTGGAGTGGGGTGCCATTGCTTTCTCCGCACTAAGTCACTAGTAGAATTTAATCCCAGTTTTAACATCTAATTGAGTACTCTGCTAAGGAAAAGATTTAATTTGTTCAGGATTTCAGGGAAAAAGCTAAAATGAAAACATGTTGCATTATATTGTTGATTTTCATCATCATCAATACACACATTTTAAGTGCATACATGTCATCAGTGTTTTCCTAGGAGGTAAATGAAGCCAGTGAAACTAATACACTCCCCTTAATTATCTGCAATGCTCTAAGTGAAAACACACAGATACAGATGCTAACAAGTTAATTACAGTTACTATTAATAAATTACCTCTTCTAAGGCATTCCACAGTTCTTCATCCATATGCTCGTTAAAGGGATCCAGATTTTTCCTCATTGTTCCAGTGAATAAAACAGGTTCCTAAATAGTCCAAAATAGTGAACGTTATTACTGTAACCTCTTTTTTCATTTTATTCCAATGTGTACAGAATATCAAAATTAAAATACAAAACATCTAAATTAATTAATTATTAATAATAAAGTTGCAAGTGTATGTTTACAAAACAGTATCTCTAAAATAATTTTCTATTGTACAAAGTGTTCTACAAAATATCTTCTGGACTATTGAACACTAACAGAAGAAAGTGTTGACGTTTTTTCATCTTAAGAAAAAAAATGAAAACAAAGAAAGATTTGATTTTTTTTTAAAAATTCCATCTCAGTAATAAATATCTGCTTAAATACACACACAAACTGAGGAAATAATTACATGAGAAACTTAACATCAAGATCTACATAAATTAACTGTCAATCCTGGTGTGACAGGGACATACCAAGAGCATGATTAGTAGAAGTTTGTGCCTCAAAGTAAACTACTAATATTTACACATTGGCACTGAAGAATAAACTAAGGTATTTTCTCCATTGGTCAGACTGTCTTCTAGGACCTGGAATCTCTCCATATGTGTGAAATGAATATCCCCACACATTCAAGGGGAACATCAGCTCCTGGAGCCTGAAGCTTCTCTGTCCATGGAGAGATCACCTCTAATTCTGCACCAGGTGATCCCCACGTTCTCTTACATGTGCGTCAGTATCACCTGCCTCACAAGACCTCATTATTAACGGCAAGTCCAGGAGGACCTGAAACCCACTGTGACGTGAGCCATAATGAAATTATTTAACTAGCTTTTCCTGTTTTACTTCTGGAGAAGCCACAAGAAAATTACTGGAAATATATGCCTCCTTCTGAGTTTCAAGAAAAAATCTTCTACATAAGCTAATGTAGGCCATTTACATTTTCTTCTAGAAGATTCTAGTAAGCCATGTCACAAGAATATGAGCAGCAGTCAAGAGGCCAATTGGCTCCTTTCAGTGAAGAGTGCAAAACAAGGGGATGCACACGTGTGGGAACAAGAGGAGACCTGACTCTTCCACAAATGCCCGGAACTGCTCAGAATCACCATGTTTAAATCCTGCGCAGAAAAAAAAATAAAAATAAAAAAAATAAATCCTGCGCAGACTTGGGGCTGGACTTTCCTCATCATTTCACAAAAGCCTGAGAAGAAAGATGAAGACAGACATTTCTTTTCCCTAATCATGAGGAAGAATGATAGTCAGGAAGCCTTCTGAACCTTCCTTCAATATTGTCTCAGTTTTAAGTCTGGTCAGAGAGAAATGAATGCAGAAAACTCAGGGTCTGCCACCAAAAAAGATGTATCCCTGAACAAAACCCACAATTAAAAAGACATTATAAAGGGAGATTTATTCACACAAAGTTGATTAAGTGGCCCATATGCCTCCAAAGCACTGAAAGTCACTAGTCATAGGATATTTCAGAATGAGTACTGAACTGAACTGAAAAATCCCAAGACCAATTTAAGGTCTCCCTTAAAACTCTTGAATTTAGAATCAAAGACTAAACAACCATCTAAACAATGGTAAGTGTTTCTTGTCAGGGGGATAATCATCATTTTACTTCAGATTTTTATAAAAACGTGTTACTCTTTGTAATTATAAACACTAAGATTCCCACATGCAGGCAATTTCTCATCCTTCAGCTGTCTCCATGAGTTTTACATAAAAGATGTGGCCAGGCGAGGAGGGGAGGCTGGTCCCCAATATTCCTCCTCCTCTCTTCTCCATCTTCCCTCCATTTTCCAGATCCATTCAAGTAAGCAGGCTACTTCCTGAATATAATCTCAATTGGTGTTCTTTCTGGGGGACATGTTTAACTACTTCAGTTCCTGAGCACAAAGAACACACATACTTCAGCTTCCTGTTGTGTTTAAGGAAATTATGTAAGAAGAAATCTCATTTTTGCTTATTTCTGAAATTTTGAACAGAAATTGAGGAGTACCTTCTTAAGAAGTATTCATCTTTGAAAGCTCCCCCCAGGACTGACAGTCTATATCTCCACTCCCCTGTCTCTGGTTCCTACCCAGGTCCTTGCTGTTATCACATCTCCCTCAGTTCTGAGAGAGAGAGAGAGACAGACAGACAGACCATCCTGTCTGCTTCCAGGATCACAGGGAGCAGGGATTCAGGGAAGATGATGTGGGCCTGGCTCACCTAAGTGGGGCAACTCAAAGAGACAGCACTGGGCTTCCCCTCTGCAGAGTCTGCTCTCAGCTTCCTAGGTTCCCTAAATCAAGGTATTGAGACACAAGTATCATTGCTTCCTACATGTTTGGCAGGGAAAGAGAGACATAAGTTTTTCGTACCTAGACAAGTAACTTCAAATAATCACAGTAACAGACTTTCTCCACCTCTGAGCCAGCAAGACACTGTAAAGAGAAAGGGCTCTTGGCTGGGGAGGGATAAGATTTTGAGTATTTTCTCCTCTCACTTATTAGACCATGACATATAAGTGAATAACACATTTCTTAACCGATACTGTCCAAATGAGGGACAGGGCAGTAGGAGTAGTATCTTATGGCTTTGCTCCATGATTATTCACTCTTGTTATAGTTTGGGCAATTCTTTTGAGTGGGATCATAGAAAAAATGGGGAAAATATCTCATGAGTACAACATTGCCAAAGAATTGATGCTTTCAAATTGTGGTGCTTGAGAAGACTCTTGAGAGTCCCTTGGACAGCAAGGAGATCAAACCAGTCAATGCTAAAGAAAATCAACCCTGAATATTCCCTGGAAGGACTGATGCTGAAGCTGAAGCTCCAACACTTTGGCCACCTGATGGGAAGAGCTGACTCATTGGAAAAGACCCTGGAAAATACTAGGAAATATTGAGGACAGGAGGAGAACAGGGGTGATAGAGGATGGGATGGTTGGATGGCATTATTGACTTAATGGACATGAGTTTGAGCAGACTTCAGGAAATAGTGAAAGACAAAGAAGCTTGGCGTGCTGCAGTTCATGGGGTCACAAAGAGTCAGACATGACTTAGCAACTGAACAACAACATTTATTGAAAAAATGTGTTTGGAATCAGACAGTTCTAAGTTCTGATTCTATTGTTCACTAGTTATTAGGCCCAGTGTAAGTTATTAATCTTTCTAAGACTCAGTTCGCTTATTGGAAACTGGGGTTAGCCTTGTGGGGTTGCTCTGAGAATCTGGAACAACAGTGAAGTTCCTTATATGATGCTAACATGGACTAGGAGCCCAGCCCAATAGGGGACAATGAAAAGCAGTCTCTGTTAAACTGCAGGTGTAGTCAATGGATCATGAAATCAATTTAGTGCCTTGTGACCATCATTTTGTCTTTTATATGAACTAGAATAGAACCGGTAGCATGAAAGATATCAGAGCACAGAGCAAGAATAATATTGTTTTGTGAAATTTTTGTGCCTGTGTGTGTGTGTGTGTGTGTGGTGTGCATGCACACATGAAATAATGATGTGAAGCAGTTTCATGGAACACAGTCAACAGCCAGTTGAAGTCACAAGCAAAGCAATTCACTGCTCAGGCTCTGGAGTTGAGAATCTTTTTAATTTGAATCCTGTTAATATATTTTAGAAATTAATATTTGTATCATTTGTAAATATTTTCTTCAATTCCATAGGTTGTCTTTTCAGGGTTTTTTTTTTAGTAATTTCCTTTGTGGTACAAAGCTTTTATGTTTAATTAGGTCCCATTTGTTTATTTTTGTTTCCATTATTTTAGGGGACAGATCCAAGAAAATATTGCTGTGATTTATGTCAACAATTATTCTGCTTAATTTTTCTTCTAGGATCTTGTCTGACAAAATATCTTATCTTACAGGTCTTTGGGTCATTAATTCATCTTGACTTTATTTTTGTATATGGCATTAGAGAACATTCAAATTTCATTCTTTTACATGTAGCTGTGCAGATTTCCAATCCCAAAGAAAGGCAATGACAAAGAATGCTCAAACTACTGCACAATTGCACTCATCTCACATGCTAGCAAAGTAATGCTCAAAATTCTTAAAGCCAGGCTTCAACAGTACATGAAGCATGAAGTTACAGATGTTCAAACTGGACTTAGAAAAGGCAGAGGAACAAGAAATAAAATTGCCAACATCCGCTGGATCATTGAAAAAGCAAGAGAGTGCCAGAAAAACATCTATTTATGCTATATTGACTATGCCAAGGCCTTTGACTGTGTGGATCACCACAAACTGTGGAGAATTCTGAAAGATATGGGAATAGCACACCACCTGACCTGCCTCTTGAGGAATCTGTATGCAGGTCATAAAGCAACAGTTAGAACTTGACGTGGAACAATGGACTGGTTCCAAATTGGGAAAGGAGTATGTCAAGGCTATATATTGTCACCCTGCTTATTTAACTTATATGCAGACTACATCATGAGAAATGCTGGGTTGGATGAAGCACAAGAAGGAATCAAGATTGCCGGGAGAAATATCAGTCACCTCAGATATGCAGATGACACCATGCTTATGGCAGAAAGTGAAGAAGAACTGAAGAGCCTCTTGATGAAAGTGAAAGAGGAGAGTGAAAGAGTTGGCTTAAAGCACAACATTCAGAAAACTAAGATCATGGCATCCAGTGCCATCAGTTCATGGCAAATAGATGGGGAAACAGTGGAAACAGTGGCAGACTTGATATTTTTTGGCTCCAAAATCACTGCAGATGGTGATTGCAGCCATGAAATTAAAAGACGTTTACTCCTTGGAAGAAAAGTTATGACCAACCTAGATAGCATATTAAAAAGCAGAGCCATTACTTTGCCAGCAAAGGTCCATCTAGTCAAGGCTATGGTTTTTCCAGGAGTCATGTATGGATATAAGAGTTGGAATATAAAGAAAGCTGAGCGCCAAAGAATTGATGCTTTTGAACTGTGGTGTTGGAGAAGACTCTTGAGAGTCCCTTGGACTGCAAGGAGATCCAACCAGTCCATCCTAAAGGAAATCAGTTCTGAATATTCATTGGAAGGACTGATGCTGAAGCTCCAATAATTTGACCACCTGATGTGAAGAACTGACTCAGCTGAAAAGACCCTGATGCTGGGAAAAATTGAAGGCGGGAAGAGAAGGGGACGACAGAGGATGAGATGGTTGGATGGCATCACCAACTCAATGGACATGAGTTTGAGTAAACTACAAGAATTGGTTATGGACAGGGAAGACTGGTGTGCTACAGTCCATGGGGTTGCAAAGAGTAGGACATGACTGAGCGACTGAACTGAACTCAACTGTGCAGATTTCTCCATACTATTTATTGAACAGACTGTCTTTTCTTCATTACATATTCTTACCTCTTTTGTCTTAAGTTAATTGACCATAAGTGTGTGGGTTTATTTCTGGGTTTTCTATCCTGTCCCATTAATCTATGTGTCTGGTTTCTGTGACAGCAACATAGTTTACCATTACTGTAACTTTGCAATATAACCTAAAGTCAGGGACTGTGATTCCTCCAGATTCATTCTTCTCTCTCAAGATTGTTTTGACTGTTTGGGGTATTTTCTGTTTCCATGCAAATTAAAAAAAATAATAATTTTGTTCTAGTTTTGTGAAAAATGCCACCAGTAATCTGATAGAGATTGCATTGAATCTGTAAATTGTCTTGGATAGTATGGTTATTTTTAACAATATTGATTCTTTCAATCCAAGAACACAGAATATATTTTCTTTTGTTTGTATCATCTTCAATTACTCTCATCAGTGTTTTACAGGTTTTGGGCTAAACATCTTTTGCCTCCTTAGGTAGATTTATTTCTAGATTTTTTTTTTCCTTTGATGTGATGTCAATGGGATTGTTTCCATTATTTCTCTTTCTGGTACTTTGTTTCTAGTCTATATAATTGCAGCCTATTTCTGTATATATAACAGCTTATACACCTCAATATCAAAAGAACAAACAACCTTATCAAAAAATTGGAAGAAGACCTAAATAGACATTTCTCCAAAGAAGACATACAGATGGTCAATAGGCCCATGAAAAGATACTCAACATCACTAATTGCTAGAGAAATACAGATTAGAACTACAATGATGTATCATCTCACACTGGTTAGAATGATCATCATTAAATAGTCTACAAATAATTATTAGTCTACTATTTAATAATTAAATAATTAAATAGTCTACAAATACAGATTAAAACTACAATGAGGTATCACCTCACACTGGTTAGAATGATCATCATTAAATAGTCTACAAATAATAAATGCTGGAGAGGGTGTGAAGGAAAGGGGACCCTCCTACCACTGTTGGTGGTAATGTAAATCGGTACAGCTGTTATGGAAAAGAGTATGGAGGTTCCTTAAAAGCTGAAAAAGAGTTACTGTGTGATCCAGAAATTCCACTCCTCAGCAAGTATCTGGAAAACATAAAAACCTTAATTCAAAAAGATACATGCACCCCAGTATTCGCAACAGTACTACTTATAATAGCCAAGATATGTTCATGGACAGATGAGTGGATAAAGATATGATGTATACACACACACACACACACACACACACACACAGGATTATTATTCAGCCATAAAAAGAATGAAATAATGCCATCTGTAGCAACATGGATGAACCTAGAGATTATGAGACTAGGTAAAATAAGTCAGGCAGAGAAAGACAAATATCATATGCTGCTGCTGCTGCTGCTAAGTTGCTTCAGTCATTTCCAACTCTGTGTGAGATCATTTATATGTGGAATCTTAAAAAATGGCAGAAATGAACTTATTTACAACACAGAAACAGATTAAAAAGCATAAAAAAAAACAACTAATGGTTAACAAAGAGGAGAGTGGTGAAGGATAAATTAAAAATCTGTGCTTAATAAATATACACTGCTGCTGCTGCTGCTGCTAAGTCACTTCAGTCTTGTCCAACTCTGTGCGACCCCATAGATGGCAGCCCACCAGGCTCCCCCGTCCCTGGGATTCTCCAGGCAAGAACACTGAAGTGGGTCGCCATTTCCTTCTCCAATGCATGAAAGTGAAAAGTGAAAGTGAAGTCATTCAGTCGTGAAAAAGCAAAAGTGAAGTCGCTCAACTTTTAGCTATCCCATGAACTGCAGCCTACCAGACTTCTCCGTCCATGGGATTTTCCAGGCAAGAGTACTAGAGTGGGGTGCCATTGCCTTCTCCTAAATACACACTATTATTTTGCTATACAATTGAAACACTGCGAAAAAAACAATCAGCCACACACGAAATTTGGCTCCTGGCTCTGCCCCTTACTTGATTAGTGGGACAAGCTCCCAGTGCCTCAGTTTTTAAATCTGTCAGGTAAGGATAACAACAGAAATGTGAGGATTAAGCAGGAAATGGTCAAATAAGGGGCTAAAATGTGTTAATGATTTCACAAATGTTAGGAATTATTATCAGTACTTGTGTAACTTGTCAGGGGCTGTAACAAGCATGAGAGAAGAAAGAAGAGATACAGGCCCTGTCCTCAAGGAGAGGAAGAAAAAAGCCAAGAGTGTGGGGAAGGCTGAGAAAAAAGGCCAGAGATCTTGGTGGCAGACTGGTAAGTAAGTGTACAAGGTCATCGTCAGGAAAGAAGCTGCTGGGTGGGGAACATGAAATCAAAGTACAAAAAAGTGTTATTCTCTCTTCTTGTTTTTGGTGGAAACGTTAGATACATGTCTCTGTTACACTTTTCCCCAAATTCCTATTGTGTTTTTTTTTTTTTTGTTTGTTTATTTGCTCTACTATTTATATTTATATGAACAATTTAGTTTATATTGTAAACAATATATATAAAGAAAATCACCAAGGACCAAGAACACATAAGCAGAAATTAAAGAATAAAGTCATTCCAGAAGGTGTCACTCTTTTTATTAAGCAGAAATAAGATCCAAAGGCCAGTAACCCAATCATTAAGAATAACAGTTCCTGATGACTGAGAATTCCCAAGAACCATGTCTGGTTCTTGGGAATTGTTCATAAGGCACAAACCTTATCTCACCCAGTTGTGTGTGGTAAGTCTCTTCAGTCATGTAAGACTCTTTACGACCCCATGGATTGTGGCTCACCACACCCCTCTGTCCATGGGATTCTCCAGGGAAGAATACTGGAGTGAGTTGCCATGCCCTCCTCCAGTGGATCTTCCTGACCCAGGGATTGAACCTGCATCTCTTATGTCTCCTGCATTGGCAGGCAGGTCTTTTACCACTAGCACCACTTGGGAAGCCCAGTTATATCTTCACAACAAATTTGTGTGGCAATGATTCCCAGACCTGGTTTAAGGATGAAGACACTGAAGTCTGGAAGCTGAGCGATGACATCAAGGCCCCACAGTCCTTTGAGGCAGAGTACAAATACAATTGTTGGGTCATGTTGACACTCGGTCTACACAAACATTCTATGCCTTGCTGTCTCTGGAATGCTTTCCTGGGAAGGTCTGCACATTACAAGTTCTCTACAGATACTCCCTCTTTTATCAACCAATATTGTACCTTGGAGACAAAGGTATAGAGAGAGGAATCTACATGTATACAAAGCTTGGCACTATTTTGTAAAGATGCTCTCTGGAGTGTGTACATTGAACATGCTCAAAGGAAGGGTGGAAATCAACAGAACAGAACAGAACCAAACCATGTTGATGCAAAGGTATGTTTACTCTTTGCTCAGATGTGCTTCCAAACATTATTGGCAGAGCCAAGGATCTTCTAACATTATTTCTTTATTTATAGAGTTATTTTATGTACACAGGCATACAACTTTTTCTTATTAAGAAGCTTTAAAAATAATGCAGGGCATGTTTCTAAAGCCTAGCATCCAAGGTTATAAAAGGATTTTACAGACATGCCCTTTATTTCTGTTAACTAATCTCAATTCAGAGATGAGTATGATCAAAATGTAAAACCTGGGAATCTAAGCTCATTTATTTTCTACTGTAACCACAAGTCATAATTAAATAACCAGAGGGAATCTTGAAATATGGAGACTGGACATGCTAAAAAGTTCTTCCCATTTTTCCTGAAAGGGATATCTTTGAAAAAAAATTTTTAATTGTAGTAAAATACACATGAAATTTACTAGCTTAACCATTTGTAAGTACACAGTTCAGTGGTATTAAATACATTCACATTATTGTACATCTCTACCTTCTAGCCACAGAACTTCTTTCATCTTGCAGAACTGAAACTCTACCCACTAAACAACTCCCCACTCCCAGCAGCTCCTGGCACCCACCATTCTACTTCCTGTCTCCATGTGTTTACTACTCTAGGTAGCTCATATTAGTAGAATCATACAGTATTTGTCCTTTGTGATTGGCTTGTTTTACTTAGCTTAATTTCCACAAGGTTCATCTGTGCCGTAGCACAAGTCAGAACTTCCTTCCTTTCTAAGGCTGAATAATACTGCACTGTATACATATATGCACCACATTGTGTTTATTGATTCACCTGTCAATGGACCTTTGGGTGCCTCCACCTTTTTGCTACTGAGAATAATGCTGCGATGAACATGCAAGTACAGGCATCACTTCAAGATCTTTCTTTCACTTCTTTTGGGTTTATACTCTAAAGTAGAATTCCTAGATCATATAATAATTCTATCTTTAACTTTTTTGAAAAATGACTACTTGTTTTCCACAGTGGCTGTACTATCTTACATTCCTACCAGCAATGAACAAGGATTCTAATTTCTCTACATCCTTGCCAATACTGCCAATCTATTTTCTTTCTTTCTCTCTTTCATTTTTCTATTTGATAGTAGATGTCTTAAAGGGTGTGAGGTGGCATTTCACTGTAGTCTGTAAAGCTGTATCTTGGTTTCAAAAGTACTTAGACATACACATTACCATATGTAAAATTAGATAGCCAGTGGAAATTTGCTGTATGAGCAGGGAGCTCAAATCCAGTGCTCTGTGATAACCTAGAAGGGTGGAATGAGGTGGGAAGTGGGAGGTGGGAAGGAGGTTCTAGAGGGAGGGGACATATGTATACCTATGGCTGATCCATGTCGATATATGGCAGAAACCAAAAGAGTATTGTAAAGTAATTATCTAACAAATTAATTAGAAAAACAAGAGTACTTAGAGTAATTCCAGGTATTTTAGAGGCCATGGGTATAGCAACAGCTGTACTCAGTTGTAAGATCCAAGCCCACGTTCTCCTTCCCTTTGGGTGCCATGTTGAGATGCTTCCTAATACACAGGCATTTCAGGGCACATTAAACCCACATTCCAGAAAGCACAAATACCTGGATCATTTTGTCTCATCTCCTCTCTGTTTTTCATCTCATGAGTGTATTTATCTGAGTTTCCTTTGATGGGCAGATGATTATCAAGTATATAAAATAAATTCAAATTCCTTTTTTAAAAAGCAGTAAGTCTGTCAAAGGAGAGGGCAGGATGGAAGATGAGGATACAGGATCTAGGTTGCCTTTGGCTATATACCTGAAGGATAGTAATGTCTCAGTAAATATTCACCAAATGATGTTGAGTGAATGAACCACAAGGAATGACATGAGTGTCTACTGTGCATATGAATCGAGTCTCCAAAACACTCTCTGAAAGTTATACTTCTTTAAGAAGCAGAAGAAAAGAAAATAGAATCAGAGTCCAGGAAAAGACTGGATAATGGCCAATTCAATGCTCCACTATCACGGTAGTCATATCTGGGTCTACATGAAGCACTGCACACTTAGTGACCTATTTTGTCCTCACAACAGCTCAAGGGGTCGGTACTGTTTGTTACCTTGTAAGACAGAGAAAACTGAGGTACATAGAGACAGATTTCTCAGTCACCTGCTCTACCTCACTATTCTGTACTGCCTCCCTGGTGAAAATTATTTACTAATGGATGAATTGTCAAAGTCTCCCCAAAGCATCTATATACCCTGTAATTCTCAAAGCTCAACAGTTTCACAGAAAGTCCTCCAAGAAGATAATCACCTTTGAAAAGATGTCCTCATTTCCCACAGCAAAATTCCATCTGTAAGACACTTAAAAGTCATGTTTCCCTATAGGAACCTCTCCAGTGCTAAACAAACCATTTATCCTTTTGTTCTCAGAATTATGTGGTTATCAGTGAATAAAATTGTGGAAACTGAGGAAGACTGAGTCCAGAAATCTATCTCAGTAACTTATTAAATCACATGCACACAAAACTAACAAATGAACAAAGAAACAAAACATGTGTCCGATGAAAATGTCTGTTGAAAATACCTGATGTTAAAACTGTGCTCTATTGGGGAAAAAAGGATCAACCCTTTGATGTAATTTGGAAAAAAAAAAAGAAAAGCAAATTGAGAGAGTCATTTCCTAGGCAGGTTGATAGGGAGTCTAGGGGTCCCCAAGGAGAGAGGGGTCTGGAATTCTCAAGGAGGAAGAAAGGACAAACTTTTTTTTCTTTCTCCACATTCCTTAGGATTATATAACAATAATGTATCCTGCCTAAGGACAGCCTTTGGATTCAACCTTCTGTTTTCTTAAAATGTTAATTATGGGAGTAGGTCTGATGAGGTCTTTACAACCTCCAGATATTCTTTGGATTATATAACTTCATTGTTAACACTGGCAAGCGGGTACTCTTTCTGCCCCCCTCTGATGCCTATGTCAGAAGCTTTCTCTATCTCCTTTATACTTTAATAAAACTTTATTACACAAAAGCTCTGAGCAATCAAGCCTCGTCTCTGGCCCCAGATTGAATTCTTCTCCTCCGGGGGCCAAGAATCCCGGTGTATTCAGATGATTCAACAACAACCTTTCATCTTGGGGGCTCGTCCGGGATCCTTCAGGACAAGGTAAGGATGCTTGGAGCTTTAGTTCTTTGTTCTCTTAGTGAACACGTTTTCTGCTGTGCTTTACTAACTCTACCGTGTGCTTGTGTGAGTGGATGGCATGTCCTGCGTGAAGCAAGTAAGGAGCCCTGCTCTGTGGTTCCACGGTGATCTCATAGGGCTTATGGCAGAAACCTGTTGGGAGGGGTTATACCGACCTGCCAATTCCAAGAGGCACCCAAATATCTCCTTCAGGAACCGACCAGAAATGGGCAAAGCGTGTGGACCGAATTCTCCTTTCTCGGTCAAACTTTTCGGTCTCTTTGACCATTTCATAACTCCTTGGGAATTAGAAGTACTAACCTAATCTATCGGATCATAGACTTTCAAGGGACTTGTGATCTATACTGTTATTGTGTACTGTGGCTTAGGTCCCAAACTTGGATCGGTAGCCAAACAATGCCTAGCCTCGCTAGGAATCAAAAGTTCAGAAACTAGATGGAGCTCTAGCTTCCAGAACATCTCTGAGGTTAAAGGTTACTCAGATTGGGACTGCAATGGGTTTTTTTCTTTGGTAACGCCGGCTCTTAGTGGATCAAAAGAGGCTATTATACTGGTGTGGTGATGCTTGGAAAGAACATCTCAGTTTTATGTTCGTGTCGGTCTTATTGTAGTCAGGAAATACTCAGGGTTGTGCACAGGCACTCAGGTGACGAATGTTTCCCACTGCAGTCTTGGCTTGGGAGGCATTCTGGAAGGTTACTCTGATTCACCCCGGGTGACATCAGAGGCAAGCAAGGTTAAGGGTGAAGAGCTGGACGTCAAGTAGGGATGCTATCAAGTCTACCCCTGGTACATCCCCACCCCATCTCGGTGGTAGAACCGGGAGGGACGAGTACGGTGCCTGTGTCGGCAAGGGACAGACTAAGTCCAACCAGGAAGGAAAAGCTTTTGGTGTAATGTCTGTCTACACCCCCATCTAGAGCAGGGAGGGACGCCTCTGGTAGAAAAAATGGCGCTGGTCGCTTTTTTTCTCTCTTACAGATGGGAGCTAACAATTCCAGCCTCACTCCTTTGAACTGTATCCTGAAAAACTGGGATAGATTTGATCCCCAGGGCTTAAAGAAGACACACCTGGTCTTCTTATGTGATACTGCATGGCCACGGTATCCATTGGAGGATGGCGAACGGTGGCCAGTTGGAGGGTCTCTTAAGTATAATACTGTTCTACAATTAGACTGGTTCTGTAAGGAACAAGGGAAATAGGTAGAAGTAGCATATGTGTTGCCCTTTTTCTCTCTTTGAAATATGCCAGACTTATGTCCTAAGGGTATAGATTTGGGCGTGAAACCTTCAGCTCCCTCCTGTCCTCTTACTTTGCCCCCGTACCGGGGACTCCAAACTGGGATTCAAACTGCCCACATGGAGGTCCAAACAACTCCTGTCTCAGTACGACCTCAGACTCCTCTGGTTTCAGTAGAAACTCAGACCATCGAAGTAAGAGATGAGATGGAGGACAGGAGACAAAGAGAAACAGGTTTCTCCAATCTATCCCTCAGATCATATGCGCAGAGCAGCCAGAGAGACTGAGGAACAGCCACACAAGCTGTTGCCTCTTTATGAAACACCCACCGGGAGAAATAATCAGTCTGTGAGAGTTAATAAGCCTTTTTCTTATCAAGAAATACAAAGAATCAAGGAGGATCTGGGAGACTATTTAGAGGACCCAGAAAAATATATTAGAGCTTTTAAAGGTGTTACTCTGCTTTATGACCTCACTTGGAAGGATGTGATGTATATCTTGAGATGAACGCTGACTCCCGAGTCAAAGACTCGAGTTTTGGGAAAAGCGGTTGCTTATGGAGATGAATGGCTTAGTAATGAATCAGTAGGGAAGAGGGAGAATGAGATAGCGGCCCTCCCCACTGGGAATCAGGTGGTCCCAACAATAGAACCAGACTGGGACTACAACACAGCTAAAGGAAGATGGGATCAGAGTCATTTTGTTAGATGTATTCTTGAAGGACTTAGGCAGGCGCGTTCTAAGCCTTTAAACTATGGCAAATTGGCAGACATAGAACAGGAGGAAAAACAAGCTCCTGGTAAATTCCTAGATAGACTGAGAGAAAGCCTTCACAGATTCACTGAGATTGATCCCGAAAGTGAAGAGGGAAAAGTGATCTTAAAGGATAGATTTTTCACTCAGTCGGCTCCAGATATCTGCCGTAAGCTATTAAAACAGGAGTATGGACCAAATCAGTCTTTAGATACTCTGATACAACTGGCTCAGTCTATTATGGTAGAAAATATGAGGAAAAGAAAGAAAGGCAAAAAAAGACAAAAGAAAAGGCGGAAGCCTTCACCATGGCTATGAAAAACGTTCTTAAACAGCCTGAGAAAAATGCCCAGAGGGACCCAGGTGAAAAGGGATGGGCTTGCTATTACTGTGGAAAGGAGGGGCACCTCAAGCAGAATTGCCCTCAGGCATCTAAGCCGCCCCCGGCTCCATGTCCGGTCTGCAAAGGACCACACTGGAAGAGAGACTGCCCCCAGAGGCATAGGTCTCCGCGGTCGGACTCTCAAGACAATCAGGACTGAAGGTGCCCGGGGGTCCCCACACAGGCTCCCACCCTAATTACACCTGAGGAACCCCGGGTATTAATAATTGTGGGGGGCCAATCCATCGATTTCCTTTTAGATACTGGGGCAACTTATTCTGTGCTTACTGAAGCCCCTGGCCCACTTTCTTCCTGATCCGCTTCTGTAATGGGACTGTCTGGACGAGCCAAAAGGTATTATTTCAGTTATTCTTTATCTTGCAACTGGGATTCTGTGCTGTTTTCACACGAGTTTCTGATCATGCCAGAATCTCCCTCACCCCTTTTGGGAAGGGATATACTGAGCAAGGTCTATGCCTCTGTTTTCATGAATATGGAGCCCTCCCTTTCTCTCCCTTTAGTTGAACAAAATGTAAATCCTAGAGTATGGGCTGAAGGAAAATCTGTGGGTCGAGCACAAAATGCTATTCCTGTAGTTGTTAAGCTCAAAGACCCGCACGTATTTCCACATAAGAAGCAGTATCCACTGAAACCTGAAGTTAAGGAAGGGTTAAAACCCATCATCAAAAATTTAAAGGAGCAGGGACTATTAATTCCCTGTAACAGTCCTTGCAACACTCCTATTTTGGGTATAAAGAAATTGAATGGTAAATGGAGACTAGTTCAAGATTTACGAATAATAAATGAAGCTGTAGTTCCTTTACACCCCATGGTGCCTAATCCTTATACTCTATTGTCTGAAATTCCTGAACGGGCCAAATATTTCTCAGTAATTGATTTAAAGGATGTCTTCTATTCAGTGCCCTTGGCAGAAGAAAGTCAATTTCTATTTGTCTTTGAAGACCCTACGCAGCCAGCTTCTCAGTTAACCTGGACAGTTTTGCCCCAGGGATTTCGTGACCGTCCTCACTTTTTCGGACAAAGTTTGTCACGGGATCTACAAAACTTTAATAGCTCTGAAGCAGTGGTGTTACAATATGTAGATGATATTTTGCTCTGTGCTGAGACAGAGGAAGCTTGTTCGCTAGCCTCAGAAGATTTCTTAAACTTTCTGGCAGACTGTGGTTACAAGGCATCAAGAGAAAAGACTCAGCTTTGTCAACAATCGGTTAGATATCTAGGCCTAATCATATCAGAAGGGACTAGGGCCATAGGCCCTGAGAGAATTAAACCTATACTAAATCACCCCCTACCTATGACTTTAAGATAATTGAGAGGATTTTGGGGAATCACAGGTTACTGTCGCATTTGGATTCTGGGTTACGGGGAACTTGCCTGACCTTTATATAAACTTATAGCTGAAACTCAGCAGGCCCAAACCGACAAACTGGTTTGGTCTCCAGAAACTCAAAAGGCTTTTAAGGTTCTTCAGACTGCTCTCCTGCAAGCTCCAGCTCTGAGCTTGCCCACAGGGTCAGAATTTAATTTGTTTGTCACTGAAAGAAAAGGTGTGGCGTTGGGAGTTTTGACACAACCCCGAGGGCCTCACCAGCAACCTATTGCTTATCTAAGCAGAGAATTAGATGTAGTTTCACGTGGGTGGCCCCACTGCCTAAGAGTAATTGGGGCAATGGTTTTATTAGCACCTGAAACTTTAAAAATAATTAATGGACGAAACCTTACTGTACTGACTTCTCATGATGTGAGTGGAATCTTAAATTCTAAGGTTAATATTTGGATGACAGACAGTAGGCTTCTTAAGTATCAGTCATTGTTGTTAGAAGGACCAGTAACTAAGCTTAAAGTTTGTGGGAATTTAAATCCTGCCACTTTCCTTCCTGAGAAGGAAAATGAAACACCTGATCACGATTGTTCTCAATTCCTAACTTTAAAGAATGCAGCTCAGGAGGATCTAAAGGATACCCCATTAGACAATCGTGACATGGAAATATTTACAGATGGCAGTTATTTTGTTAGGGATAGAAAGCATAAAGCTGGTAACGCCCTGGTGACTGCTGAACAGATTTTGGAAGCAAAATCTCTCCCCCAGGGAACCAGTGCTCTGTTGGCAGAGCTTGTGGCCCTGATCTGAGCTCTAGAATTAAGCAAAGGGCAGCGGATGGGCCTGATAATCTATCTGAGTCTACTGCTGACTCCAAAAATCCTGAGTCTGCAGTTTGATCCTCAAGACAATGTCTTCCTGTTCTGGGCTCACTCCTATGCTGCATTCCACAATCTATCTAAATGCTGGATCTGCAGAGTGCTCCCCTCTTCATCAGTGGAAGGCTTCCCATGGTGGACATCCCCATTTCAAGGAAAAGACTTTCTCCAAGTCTGTGAATACAATCTTCGACAGCAATCACATGCGATGCCTCTTCTTCATCTGATGACATCTACCAACCCTAAAATGGACTGTACAACACTTTGTACTTTAACTATGGACATAATGTGACTTTTAATTTTGATTCTGATTGTTTTGTTTTTACTGTTTGCTTCCTGCATCTGTAATTGTATAACTGGAATTGTTTCTAGCCACATGAAAGCTTTTAAGTTACAAATGGTTGCTCAAACTCCTGCTACTGCTGTAGCTTCCTCCAACTACTATTTGGGGCCCCTGGATCAGATATTCTCAATATGAGGATTAGGAGAATATGTTGCCTCACCAATTTAGGGACAACACCCCTTGTCAGCTCGGAAGTAGTTATGGAACGAGAACGACGCCCCTTTTTCCTAGGCAACATAATTCTCCTAAAAGAAAAGGGGGGAATGAGAGAGTCATTTCCTAGGCAGGTTGCTAGGGAGTCTAGGGGTCCCCAAGGAGAGAGGGGTCTGGAATTCTCAAGGAGGAAGAAAGGACAAACTTTTTTTCTTTCTCCACATTCCTTAGGATTATATAACAATAATGTATCCTGCCTAAGGACAGTCTTTGGATTCAACCTTCTGTTTTCTTAAAATGTTAATTATGGGAGTAGGTCTGATGAGGTCTTTACAACCTCCAGATATTCTTTGGATTATATAACTTCATTGTTAACACTGGCAAGCGGGTACTCTTTCTGCCCCCCTCTGATGCCTATGTCAGAAGCTTTCTCTATCTCCTTTATACTTTAATAAAACTTTATTACACAAAAGCTCTGAGCGATCAAGCCTCGTCTCTGGCCCCGGATTGAATTCTTCTCCTCCGGGGGCCAAGAATCCCAGTGTATTCGCGTGATTCAACAACAACCTTTCAAAATTAAAAGCAATTAAACTTAGATATGCTATAAAAAGAACAATGTGACAATGGTCTGATGTGCATACCTGAGGTGCAACTGACATTTTCTTCCTTAAATCATGAAGTCCAATGTTGTTTGTCCAGATCCCATCAATCCGAATGCTACCTTCGGGTTCTGACAATCTAAGAAGAGCAGCGATGAGGGAACTTTTTCCGGCTCCTGTTCTTCCCACAATGCCACACTGTAAAGAGACCAAGGGGGATTAAAAATTAACAGGATACAACAAACCTAGGAGAAACCCTGATTGTTGAAGATGAATTTTCAAAGTTCTATTACATATAAAGAGTATTCTGTAGTTTCTCAAGCATGGTCTTGGTGACATTTTGGGTCAGATAATTCATTGTTGGGGGGTCAGGAGACTGTCTTGTATATTGTAAGATGTTTAAAAGTACCCATGAACTCTACCCACTAGGTACCAGATTCAATCCCCAAATTGTGGCGATCAAAAATGACAGATATTCACAAATGTCCCTGGTTGAGACCACCATCACCCCAAGCATATGGAATATAAACTAGAGCGATTTTTATGCCTTCTTAAGATTGTAGCTCAGCTGGTAAAGAATCTGCCCACAATGCCAGAAACCTGGGTTCGATCCCTGGGTTGGAAGATCCTCTGGAGAAGGGAAACTCTACCCACTCGAGTATTCTGGCCTGGAGAATTCCATGGTCTGTAGAGTCCATGGGGTCGCAAAGAGTCAGACACAACTGACTTTCACTTCACTTCACTTCAAGATTTCATGCAGTTTTATTCAGATTTCCCCAAAGGGATGCTTAATATTCTGAAAATTGTTTTCTGTGATTATCACATAGTATCCATTATGTGCCATGTTAAAGGGGAGGACAGGTATGTGTGTGTGGTGTATGTGTATAAATGTGCATGGATGTGTGTAACTAACATTCATAAATAAAGCAAGATGACTTAAAAAATCATCTGCTGGCCATGAAAAACCAGCAGTCTCCTAAGTGGTGCATAAGAAGTCAGCTTTTAAATTAGCTTTATTCCTGCTGCTTAGGTAATTGGACCTTGGGAATCACATGGGTACTTTTACAGAGATGTCAACAAGTCAGAAGTGATACACAAACAAGTACTCACTTTCTCAGGGATCTGTTATTTAAGAGGAATTATTCTTTGGTAGAAAAATGAAATCATTTCCTAATATTAAATATCTTAATTATATTCGATGTTGAAACATCTTAAAATATAAAATGCAAAACCTTAAAAGACAGAGGCCAGTAGACAAAATGCACATAATGAGGCCAACAATAACATAAACAAAATTTGCTGTTTACAGGGGACCTTTAATTGGAGCAGTACAAAAGGCATCTTATTAACAAATTAATACTTACAATTAAACCTTGAAATAATACATGTTAAGTGTCAGTCTATTAATACCAAAGCAGGGAGAAATTAAATGACTAGCAATAAGATTAAAGAATCTATACAATGCAGGTTAAATGCTGCTGCTGCTGCTGCTGCTGCTTAATCACTTCAGTCGTGTCTGACTCTGTGCGACCCCATAGACAGCAGCCCACCAGGCTCCCCCGTCCCTGGGATTCTCCAGGCAAGAACACTGGAGTGGGTTGCCATTTCCTTCTCCAATGCATGAAAGTGAAAAGTGAAAGTGAAGTCGCTCAGTCGTATCCGACTCTTAGCGACCCCATGGAATGCAGCCTACCAGGCTCCTCCATCCATGGGATTTTCCAGGCAAGGGTACTGGAGTGCGGTGCCATTGCCTTCTTGCTGGTAGGGAATAAAACTGCATTTAAATATGTATGCAGAAACTGACTTTTTTACCAATGAGTTTGAAAGTGAAAGAAAGTATTAGTCACTCAGTCTTGTCTGACTTTTTGTGACCCCATGGAATGTAGCCCACCAGGCTCCTCTGTCCATGGAATTCTCAAGAGAAGAACAGTAGAGTGGGTTGCCATTTCCTACTCCAGGAGATCTTCCTGACCCAGGGACGGAGCATGGGTCTCTTGCCTTGCAGGCAGATTCTTTACCCTCTGAGCCACCAGGGATGCCTAACTGCAAATTCCCTGAAGGAAGCTTTCCTAGAGATGATTTTATCTCTATTTAGAATCTGGAATTGATGAGGGTGTAAGACATGCTTTCGATCATTTGTAAATCAGTAAAATTTAAAAAATCATAGCTTTAAAGAGAACTAAATCTTTCTATGCAATATAATCAGAATTCTTAGAAACTTTCATTTTTCTGATTTGAATACCTCTAAAGTCTCACAACTAATCAATCATGGCATTTCAAAAAAGAATTTATATTTATAGAGATTAAACATAACAAAAGTGGGCTTAGCTAATTTTATTATCTTACAAAGATAATACGTCTATAAGATATTTTTTTGTTGTTGTTTAGTGTGTCAGTCATGTCCAACTCTTTGCAACCCCATGGACAGCACATCAGGCTTCCCTGTCCATCACCACCTCCTGGAGTTTGCTCAAACTCATGTCCGAGTCAGTGATGCCATCCAACCGTCTCTATTGAACCTGTCTCCTCCTGCCTTCAATCTTTCGCAGCATCAGGGTCTTTCCCAATGAATCAGCTCTTTCCATCAGGTAGCCAAAGTATTGGAGCCTCAGCTTCAGCATCGGTCCTTCCAATGAATATTCAGAGTTGATTTCCTATAGGATTGACTGGTTTGATCTCCTTACAGTCCAAGGGACTCTCAAGAGTCTTCTTCAGCACCACAGTTCAAAAGCATCAATTCTTTGGCACTCAGCCTTCTTTATGCTTCAACCCTTACATCCATATATGACTACTGGAAAAACCATAGCTTTGATTATATGGACTTTTGTTGGCAAAGTAATGTCTCTACTTTTTAATATTCTGTCTAGGTTTGTCAATGTTTTCTTCCAAAGAGCAAACTTCTTTTAATTTCATGGCTGCCATCACTGACCACAGTGATTCTGGAGGAAAATAAAGTCTGTCATTTTCCATTGTTTCCTCATCTATCTGCCACAAAGTGATTGGACAGGACATTATGATCTTCACTTACTGAATGTTGAATTTTAAGCCAGCTTTTTCACTCTCCTCTTTCACTTTCTTCAGGCTTTTTAGTTACTTTTTGCTTTCTGCCATTGCCATTAGGGCGGTGTCATCTGCATATGTGAGGTTATTGCCATTTCTCCCGACAGTCTTAATTCCATCCAGCTTGAGCTTCATCCAGCCCAGCATTTCACATGATGTACTTTGCGTATAAGTTGAATAAGCAGGGTGACAAAATACAGCCTTCACATACTCCTTTCCCAATTTTCAACCAGTCCGTTGTTCCATGTCCAGTTCTAACTGTTGCTTCTTGACCTGCATATAGGTTTCTCCAGACATTTTGCACCTTATTTTAAACCCTAACCTATATTATACAGATGGGCCATTCTGTGCACACAGGCAAGTCGTAGTTTATATATATGTGACTCAGGTGTTTTGTGTACAGGCAGGCCTCAAAGATATTTTGGATTTGGTCCAGACAACCTCAGTAATGTGACTATCACAAAATAAAGCAAGTTACATGAATTTTTTTTTTCTCTGTTCAGAAAGATTTATGTTTACTTTATATTGTAGTCTACTAAGTGTACAATAGCATTATATATTAAAAAGATATACACAACTTAATTTCCAATAGTTTATTGCTAAAAGAATGCTAACCATTATTTGAGCCTTAAAACACACTGATCACAGATCCCAGAATAACACATATCATTAATAATGAAATGGTTTGAAATATTGCAAGAATTATCAGAATGTGACACAGAGACATGCAGTTAACAAATACTGTAGGAAAACAGTGCCAATGTATTGCTTGACACAGTGTTGCCATAAATATACAATTTGTGGGGAAAAAATGCATTCTCTGTGAAGTACAATAAAAACAGGTATGCCTACATATCTCGGTATTCTCATATATAAATCAACCCATAACAGGACACAAGTGAGTGATCTATCTGTGAGGATGCATGGATGTTCCCATGTCATCAGCTCTACTGAAA
This sequence comes from Bubalus kerabau, assembly GCF_029407905.1. Taxonomy (NCBI): domain Eukaryota; kingdom Metazoa; phylum Chordata; class Mammalia; order Artiodactyla; family Bovidae; genus Bubalus; species Bubalus kerabau. The sequence goes on from NC_073635.1 coordinate 75,667,467, forward strand.
TTGATCCATCTTTGCAAACAGGAACATTTGTGGAGTTTGAGTAAATGGTCTGAGATATATAGGGGCACTTATAGGGCTGTTCTGGAGAAAGCAATGGCACCCCACTCCAGTACTCTTGCCTGGAAAATCCCATGGATGGAGGAGCCTGGTAGGCTGCAGTCCATGGGACCGCTAAGAGTCGGACAGGACTGAGCAACTTCACTTTCACTTTTCACTTTCATGCATTGGAGAAGGAAATGGCAACCCATTCCAGTATTCTTGCCTGGAGAATCCCAGGGATGGGGGAGCATGGTGGGCTGCCATCTATGGGGTCGCACAGAGTCGGACACGACTGAAGTTACTTAGCAGCAGCATAGGGCTGTTCATGACCACAGGACTGTGAACTCCAAATTCCAGTGAGGAGAACTAACTAAATAAATAAATAAATGGAGGGCTTCCCTGGCAGTCCAGTGGTTATGATTCTGTGCTTCCACTACAGGGAATGTGGGTTCAATCTCTGGTCGAACGACTAAGATCCCACATGTTGCATGGCCACAGGCACCCCAAAAGAAAAAGGCAACTCAAAGAAAACCTGGTTCTGGCTATTTCTACAGTTCAGTCATCAAAACTATAGTCTGAATGACTTTTCTGGGTAAACAAAGGGTTTTACCAATTGCCCATGGAGAGTATCACCAGTATCACTAACCTTACATCCTTCAATCTAAAGATACTTGGAGGGCTTCCCTGGAGGCTCAGTGGTAAAGAATCCAGCTGCCAGTACAGGAGTCATGGGTGCAATCCCTGGTCTGGGAGAATCCCACATCCCACAAAGCAACTAAGCTCATGCACCACAACTATTGAGCCTGTGCTCTAGAACCTGGGAACTAAAACTACTAAGCCCACATGCCACACCTACTAAAACCCTCACACCCTATAGACCATGCTCTGTAACAAGAGAAGACACCACGATGAGAAGCCAATGCACCATAAGTAGAGCACTCTCCACTCAGCACAACTAGAAGTCTCCACTCACTGCCCGAGCAAACGTCTTTTAATTTCATGGCTGCCGTCACTGACCACAGTGATTCTGGAGCCCAGGAAAATAAAGTCCGTCACTTTCCATTGTTTCCCCATTTATCTGCCTCAAAGTGACTGGACCAGATACTATGATCTTCATTTATTGAATGTTGAATTTTAAGCCAGCTTTTTCACTCTCCTCTTTCACTTTCATCAAGAAGCTCATTAGTTCCTCTTTGCTTTCTGCCCGAGCAGCAACAGACCCAGCACAGCCAAAAATAAATAAATAAATTATAAAGACTCTTGGAGAAAATCTTATTTTATTTGCTTTACAATGGCTCCTTTCTGTTTTTCCGACCAGGTTGGTCTCTGATGATGACACCAACTTGTTAGACACTTGCACCTGGATCTCTCTTCACACAGCAAACTCAACATAATCAACATCCAATGCCCCACACAAAACAACCCCTTCCTTCGTCTTTCCCACTCTACTCTCATGATTTCTTTCCCAGGCTCAGGGGCTGAACTGTCTACCTTACTTCCCTGAGTAAAGCATGGTGCCAAGCCCTGAAGACTCTACTCTTGCAGTGTTTCATGACTCAGTTCTTCATTTTAAGGTCCACAGTCAGCACCAGAGGGCCAGGTTGCATCACCTTTTAAAAAACAAACTCTTTCCTTAAAAATAAACAGTGTAAATGAATTTGAAAAGTAAATACTAGCTATCCTCAACACTCTGAAAAAAACATTTTCAAGATGATATTTTAACTTTCTAGTCTACTGTATGTGTTCTTGAAGGCACAAGTTCACATATATAAACAAAATGGGATTAATACGAACATACTGTTACATGTTTTCATTTAGTATTTCATAAAAACATTTATTTTAATAGCTACAAAATATTACAATATATGTGATCATTTAACAAACCCTCTACTGCTGGATATTTAGGCAATCTCCAATAATTTACTATTATAGATAACTCTGTTAAATATCCTTGAAGCTAAATCTTGTTTTTGCAAACAACCTTAATCATTTCCTTCAGATAAACTCTCAGATGTGGAACTTCTGAGAATCAAATATGAACATTTTCAGAGGAAGCTGTTAAGCTATTAACCTACCCTCCAGAAATACGATACCATTTTCTACTCCCTGCACATTAACAAACCTGAGTGTTCAGAGCTTTGTTTTAATTGACATATGTTTGATCCCAAAAACTGGAATCACTTTCCCAAGACATTTTGCTGGAGGCACAACAGCTCCGGGCTCCCTGCCTCCCGCATCTGCCCACTTTGGTCCTCATGCTCTCACTTCTCAGATTAAACTCCCAATGGTCGGCTCTGTGCCCATCACTCCACCCCAGGATGTCTCTTCTACACAACCGTCCCCACTGACCCACATGTCCACAAGTCAGCTTCCTTGGGGTCACTCAGAACCTTTCAGGTTTGAGCATGAAAGTGTCTGCTGCACACCTGGTAGCTGATTTTCCGGAATGCTCTGCAGGTGCCTAGTTCTTCACTCACTGGATCAGGGCATCATGCTTTTGCTTATGTTGACCCCAACTCCTAAAGAACTTTCACATGCATTTCTACTGAATGCATTTTCACCTGCTGGAACCCTAACCACATATCACTAAGTCTCTCTCACATGCCTGAATCCTTGGAAATGCTCTCCCTGTCCCCTCATGTGGGCTTGTCCCAATCCTAACAGATGTTATGTCATTAAAAAAAAAGATATCATTTTTGTAAAAACCTCTATAAAAATTATGACCTCTTTCTAGCTTACAAAGCTAATATAGTCATTTTCTTGTTTCTTCAGATGAACCGTACATGTTGACAGCAGAATCTGTATTAGATTTGACTGTCTTTATTTGTATTACCTGTGGTGTCCTGAGAAAAAGAAGCTTCCATGGGGAACTTAGATTTTTAACTCAGGCCAGACAAATTTATGGAAAATCTATTACCATATTATTTAGTTATATGATAAACCATACAGAGAAAGACACAACAGATGGACCCTACAGCTATACATACAACTTCAAATGGCCAACACCTCTTTTCTCATGGGACAGACAACTTTTGCAATATAAGTGGTTATGGTCATTTTACACCTAATGAAAATGATGGCCATCTTTATCCAAGCAATTACTCTGATCCCCATGCTGGGTGCTTTACATGTCTTATCTTGTTAAGTCGTACAACAACCCTACAGGCTACATCCTATCACTTCCATTTTGCAAAAGAAAAGATTGAGGCTTAGTTAGATGAATTAGTCTGCCTGAAATATCAGAGTCCATAAGTCACAGGATGAGAATCAAATACACATCCTCCAGATCTTTTCTCCATCTGCTGATGGCCTCCTTATCACCTGGATGGCCTGGCACCTTATCATGTCCCTCTGTGTAGCTAGAACAGAGAAAGTGGGAAGGAGTGTAGCTGCAATTAAATGTACAGGCCTAACATAGAGATCCTATGACCAAAGAGTTAAAGCATGAAGTGAATACAGGCATGTACGTGGTGAGCCGGCTGTCAGCAAGAAGAACCGGCACCCACAGCTGGGCTGACAGAGAAACCTGCAGCTGAGTGGGGCACATGGTGCCTGGGGAACAGACCAGACAGACCTCGTGCCCTGCTTGGGGCAGCAAGACTCATTTTTTATCCCATCAGGTGGTGAAAGAACTGCATACACTGCTACACTTGGCTCTTTCTGACTCCAGGTCCAGGCAGGGCTGAGCCTGTGGGAAATCCCTCCAGTCCCCGCAGTAGGTTGGTGGGGAGGTTGGGAGCAGGATGAAAACTGCCTGTGATGATGACAGACTCCACTGAAAAGATGCAAATAAATGCAGTAGAATCACACAGAATTTGATTATATTGTAAAGGCCCGACTTATAGAATATAAAAGTAAGTGAATTTTTGTAGAGCCTCCTGCTCAGTCACAATAGGGGTTTGGGTGATTCATGAGCTCAGTCTCAAACTGTCTAAGGATATTTCTTGGAAATCACAAGCTATCAGTCATCAAAAACTGTCTTTGGGAGAAAAAGTAATTTACTAGAAGGTCCTGTTTAAATGCAATGCTGAGAAAGTGAGCTGAATGGGCCTGAGACTCTGCATTTCTAAGCTCCAGGAGATGCAGGTGCTACTGACCCTGGCACCAGTCTAAATCACAAGGAATTAGGAAGCTGGCAGGGGAAGGGGGATAAGCTGAGAATGAAGGGAGGGGTTTCTAGGAAAATATTGTTAAAAAGGAGAAAAAGTAAGAAACTAATATTTTTGTACATTATACCAAGGTCTAGTAAGCATCTGTAAAAATGTATTATCCAAGTAATAGCTGTGAGCAAAAACAAACAAAATTAATCTACCTCAAGAGCTGAAAAATGCTTTAGTATGGCCCAGGACTCTCTAAAATCATCAAATCAACCACAAAATCATCTAAATAAAAATGTAGCCCATGTTCAGAAAGCCAGGAAGCCTAAGGTGCTATTTACCTCATTTTTTTGTTTGTTTGTTTTTTTAATTTTTGGCTGAGCTGGGTCATGATTGCTGTGTTCAGTTCAGTTCAGTTCAGTCGCTCAGTCGTGTCCGACTCTTTGCAACCCCATGAATCGCAGCATGCCAGGCCTCCCTGTCCATCACCAATTCCCAGAGTTCACTCAGATTCATGTCCATCGAATCAGTGATGCCATCCAGCCATCTCATCCTCTGTCGTCCCCTTCTCCTCCTGCCCCCAATCCCTCCCAGAGTCTTTTCCAAGGAGTCAACTCTTCGCATGAGGTGGCCAAAGTACTGGAGTTTCAGCTTTAGCATCAGTCCTTCCAAAGAAATCCCAGGGCTGATCTCCTTCAGAATGGACTGATTGGATCTCCGTGCAGTCCAAGGGACTCTCAAGAGTCTTCTCCAACACCACAGTTCAAAAGCATCAATTCTTCGGTGCTCAGCCTTCTTCACAGTCCAACTCTCACATCCATACATGACCATAGGAAAAACCATAGCCTTGACTAGACGGACCTTTGTTGGCAAAGTAATGTCTCTGCTTTTGACTATGCTCTCTAGGTTGGACATAACTTTCCTTCCAAAGAGTAAGCGTCTTTTAATTTCATGGCTGCAGTCACCATCTGCAGTGATTTTGGAGCCCAGAAAAATGAAGTCTGACACTGTTTCCACTGTTTCCCCATCTATTTCCCATGAAGTGATGGGACCGGATGCCATGATCTTCGTTTTCTGAATGTTGAGCTTTAAGCCAACTTTTTCACCCTCCTCTTTCACTTTCATCAAGAGGCTTTTTAGTTCCTCTTCACTTTCTGCCATAAGGGTGGTGTCATCTGCATATCTGAGATTATTGATATTTCTCCTGCCAATCTTGATTCCAGCTTGTGCTTCCTCCAGCCCAGCATTTCTCATGATGTACTCTGCATATAAGTTAAATAAGCAGCGTGATAATATACAGCCTTGACGAACTCCTTTTCCTATTTGGAACCAGTCTGTTGTTCCATGTCCATTTCTAACTGTTGCTTCCTGACCTGCATACAGGTTTCTCAAGAGGCAGGTCAGGTGGTCTGGTATTCCCATCTCTTTCAGAATTTTCCACAGTTTTTTGTGATCCAGGCTGTCTCTAGTTGTGATGAGTGTGGGCTGCGCCTTGTTGCAGTGCATGGGCTTCTCACTGAGGTGGCTCCTTTTGTTACTGAGCACAGGCTTGAGTAGTTGTGGCATGCAGGCTCAGTAGTTGTGCCACATGGACTTACTTGCTCTTCGGCATGTGGAATCTTCTCAGACTAGGGATTGAACCAGTGTCCCCTGCACTGGCAGGTGAATTCTTCTCCACTGCAAAACGAGGGAAGTCTTGCTTCTTTATTTTCACTTGCTATTTCTTCTATGGATTAAAATCCTGCATAGTACCTACTACACTTTCCTATTGGCCGTAACTTCCAGGAATCCTGACAGCAGAAGGAATGAGGGAAACAGAATAAAGCTTCCCTTCTGCTAGGCTGGTTCACTCACATGTCCCCTCCCCACCCACAGCAGCCTCTCTCAATCAAATCCAACACCAAATGTGTCTCCTGGAGTGATGGGGGTGGGGACCGTAAGCAGAAGAGTAATAGGTAGGATGTACACACGTGGAGTGAAATGGCTTCATAAACATGCTGCCCAGGTATCATCTCCCCACACAGAAATAAAGCTAATGATGATACTGTGTCAAGTTGCGACAGTCATTAATTCAGTCTCCAAATTTAATTTGCCTGAAACATTTTAGAATATCAATAGTCCTATGATTTGCAGGTATTAAGAAGGAAGAATAAAGAATCTGTTATGCTCCTAAGTTGTGCTACAGAGTTTCTTAGATAATTCATATTTTATGCCTTTGGGGAAAATTTAAGACAAGTGCAAGTTAACAGTACATTTACAATGGAAAATCTGACAGACACATTGTCTGACAGTAAACCAACATTGCCTTGAGTGCTCTAGGGGACAGGATTATATCAAGAGCTGTGGTTAATGTTTTCCTGACATACCAGTTCACCTTATTCCTGACCTACACTGGAACTGGAAATAATTAGGATCAGCTTTTACCCTGACTAACTGAAGCTACTCTCTGGGTAGCATCTGGGGATTAAGTTGAATATTTATTTTCTTCATTTTTATGTTACAAGGGTATCATTCACTAAATTACAACTACAGTCCACTAGATGGGTCTGTGGTGCTGAGAGTTTTAAAGAGCAGTTCTTTCTGTTATTCAGAGTTGTCTTGTGTATGTGTGTGTGTGTGTTGGTTACTGGCTGCTCACACCTGTCTGCTACTCACCCTCGAAACCAGCAGTCCCTAAGCACCCTCTATGTGCCCTGCAGAATGCCACTTTCTGGGGAACAAAGATGAAAACAAGATGCTCTCTGATTTTAAAAAGCTCAGGGTACTTACTCTGAAATACAGACTCCAAATTATAAAGCATGCTATAGGTGCTAGCTTTTATTTTCATTATAGTAAAATTCACATAACATAAAATTTAACTATATAACCATTTTTTAGTGGACAGTTTGGTGTTTAGTATATTCACATTGTTGTGCAGCCAAACTCAAGAAATTTTTTGCCTGCTAAAACTGAAATTCTATACCCATTAAACAAACAACTTCCCATTTTCCATCCACCAGTCCCTGGAGACCACCATCCTCCTTCCTGTCTCTTTGAATTTGACTACTCTAGGAATCTCACATAAGTGGAATCAGAGTATTCATCCCCTTTGTGTCTGTCTGGCTTATATTATTTGGCAAGATATCATGAAGGTTTATCCATAGGTCAGAATTTTTTTCCTTTTTAAAACTGAATAATATTTCATTGTAAGGATTTACTTCCTTCCAACTTTTGGCTACTGTGAAAACAATGTAACATAATTTCTATCCTAAAAGAAAAGATAAGACACTAACGAAGAATTGAGGGTCTCAAAGATGTGTTAGATCAACTCAGAAAATAAGGAGACGTTCACCAGCCAGATGATGGAGGGAACGGGTCTCTGAGGTGGAGGCGCAGCATGCACGCTGAAAACCAGGAGGGCATGGTGCTTTGGGAGAACTACACATGACCTGATTGCAGGGATGTGCGTAAGTCAGGAGACATATTGGCTTCAGAGGGAGATGGGGAAGAGCTTCCTACCACCTTGTCTGTTCTGGTTTAGTCTCTTCAAGACACTGTCCTGGGCCCAGCTGAGAGCCTCAAGCTTAACGTGAAAGGAACATCAACAGCAGACACGGACAATGGCAGGTCTAGGTCACAGCCTCTCTGCCATCTCCCATGTGGATCTTCCCTGCTCCCTTCAAGGTGCTTTTGACTTTGAGCAAGTCTCCAGGCCTGCCTCCATCTGAGGCTCTGGTTCCTCACCCCTGACTGGATCATGATTCAGGCTCTTCTCTTCCCGACAGCCTCTACTGGACTACGCTTAGGGCTGTGGTCTGGTTCCGGCAACAACTCACCCAGGCCAGTAAGGATCAGTTATGTGCTAAAGAAAGAAGCAGTCTGTGGGTGGGAGGGCAGGGGCACGGCAGCTCAGTGTGGGTGAGTAGAGGACAAGTCCACGGCAAAAACCCAGGGACAGAGGAGCAGGCTACAACCAGAGGGCACCATGGGAGGAAAAGAAACACAAAGAAGAAAAGATGGGGGACATTGCTGATGGCCCACTGGCTAAGAACCTGTGTCCCAAAGCAGGGGGCCTGGGTTCCACTCCTGATCAGGGAACTATTAACAGATCCTACATGCTGCAACTAAGAGTGTGCATGCCACAGTGAAGATCAAAGATCCTGTGTTCCACAACTAAGACCAGCACAGCCAAATAAATACATAAAAATATAATAAAAAATAAAAGATGGAAAGGAATGAAATATTGGAGAGTTAGGAAAAAGGAGCCAGGGCAGACTACACAGTCTTTTTTATGAATAATTAGGTGTCACATATAGTATCCTGGGTCAGGTTAAGATCAAGCCCTGGAGCCCAGGACCCATCAACCACCAGGAAGGAGCTGGTGACACAGGGAAAAAAATGCTGGTATCCCCATTCCATGGTCAGTTTCCCAGAAAGATTCAGGGACAATGTCACTGATCTAATCTGCATCCATTAGGAACAAAGAATCCCCTGTACACAGACAAGGAAGCCAAGACCAGAAATGGTGCTAAAACTTTAGCCGGATTTTAAAGAGGCAAATGGCTTAAACTAACCTTTTCTCTTAGGCCAACGGACATTCCCACATTCTTCAATACCAGAGGCCCATCCAAGCTGTACCTGAAGTTCACATTAGAAAAGTAAATCTCTCCACTCTGGGGCCAGGATGGAGGTGGACGATATTCATATTCCCAGGGTGCTTCTTTCTCAAGGTCTGTATATTCAATCCCCCTTTCTACTGAAATCATCTGAAACACACATGACATCACATGAGTTAGTGTCAGAGGGTCTTATTTATGGAAGATCAGAGACTTTAAGTAAAACCTTCTGCTTTCCTATGGTTTAGAACATCCCGGGCTCAGAATCCATAAAGGACAGAAGTAGGAGTCTGATGAGGCCTTGGATGATTTGCAAACTTGTTCATCATCCTCAACACTTTTACTTATGCCTATTCCCTTCAACTTTATATTGAAACTAAAAGCATTACAGAAATGAATGGTAAAATTTTATTTTACATCTGAAGAAAAAACAAGAGAATTTTTTCAAATAAAAGAATACTTATGGACACCAATCAGTATGTGTGGCTACAGAAGGGTCACATGTTACAGATGAGCAGAATTGGACAGTCATCAAGACTCATTTTAATAATTAGTCACTGTCTACTCTGTTAGAAGGCTGACATGGAAAGACTTTGCTTTTCTCCCTTTAGGAAAAATTCAAAATGTATAATTTACATACTAAGGCTTCCTAAACAACCATAACCCCACACCTATGAGAGCACACTCTGAGAGGGAACCTATCCTACCAGGAAGAAGGGCTGCCAGCAAATTCAGGTGTTCAACACATACAAGAATAAATGCTAAAATGCAGGGAGGGGTGCAGGAACATATTAATTAAATAAACCTCAAAATACTGGATTCTTTTGTTTTACCAAAAATGAGGAATTACCCATTAAGAAACAAAGGTAAACAAGCTGCTAAGTTAATAAACAATTAGCCTATATTATCTCCAGAATTTCAGGACCTTTCTCCTTTGAGACATTCACTATATTTGAAGTCAGTCTGTGATGAATATAAAACTTTCTGACATGGTATACATAAGTCTGAGAAAGATGTATATATTTAATTTTACATTAACATTAAGCAGATGGAAGAGAATACAAAAAAAAAAAAACTTTGTTAACTATGATGCAAAAATAATAGTTTTACTATTTTACATAAGAATTGCTTTTATGCCATTTAACGGCAAGGTGACTTGAAAAGGCTAAGAACAGAAAGATAAACATCACCATGTTCTCAACTTCGGCACTTTGCCTGATGCACCACGGGAACATCGCCCTGAGTGTGAGCGTTAGAGACAGGACCAGGCCAACCTGCCCGAGATCCAAAGCTAAATGAGGAAGAAGAGAAATAAGGTCAGTCTACTTCTCAACCCCTCACACAGCTCCTTCTGTCTCTTTACAATGAAGACTCTTTTATTTTTATGATTTTTATTGCAGAGTGACTGAACTGAACTGAATAGTTGATTTACAAAATTGTATTAGTTTCAGGTGTACAGTAAAGTGATACAGCCATATATATACACATATAATCTATTCTTTTTAAAGTTATTTTCCATATATATCATTACAGAGTATTAATTAGAGTTCCCTGTGTTATACTGTAGGTCCTTTTCCGTTATCTATTGTATATAATAGTGAGAGGACTCCTTTATAATATTTGATTCATTTACATGTAATGATAGTATTACTTATAATATTACTTCTGTTGATTGAGACCATAAAACAGTTAAAAAATAAATAAGAAAAACCCACATGAGGGACTTCCTACGTGATCCAATAGCTGAGATTCCACACTACCAATGCAGGGGGCCTGGGTTTGATCCCTGGTCAGGAAACTAGACTGCACTTTCCACAACTAAGACTTCACACACTGCAACTGAAGTCCTGCCTGTCTCACCTGAGACTGAAGATCCCCCGTGCCCCAACTAAGACCCAGGACAGCCAAACGAATAAATAATGTTTTTATTTATTTTTTAAAATTTTATTTTATTTTTAAACTTTACATAATTGTATTAGTTTTGCCAAATATCAAATTAGAAAGAATTAACAAAGTTGTTGTTGCTCATTAAGTCATGTCTGACTCTTTGCGACACTATGGATTACAGCACACCAAGCTTCCCTGTCCTTCATTATCTTCCAGAGTTTGTTCAAACTCATGTCCTTCGAGTTGGTGATGCTATATAACCATCTCATCCTCTGCTGCCCTCTTCTCCTTTTACCTTAAATCTTTCCCAGCATCAGGGTCTTTTCCAATGAGTCAGCATTTTGCATCAGGTGGACAAAATATCAGAGCTTCAGCTTCAGCGTCAGTCCTTCCAATGAATATTCAGGGTTGATTTCCTTTAGGATTGACTGCTTTGATCTCCTTACAGTCCAAAGGACTCTGAAGAGTCTCCTCTAGCGTCACAATTCAAAAGCATAAATTCTTCAGCCCTCAGCCTTCTTAAGGGCTTCCCTTGTGGCTCAGCTGGTAAAGAATCTGCCTGCGGGAGACCAGGGTTTGATCCCTGTATTGGGAAGATCTCCTGGAGAAGAGAATGACTGCCTACTCCAATATTGTGGTCTGGAGAATTCCATGGACTGTATAGTTCATGGGGTTGCCAAAAGTCAGACATGACTGAGCCACTTTCACTTCACAGCCTTAATGGCCCAAATCTTACAGTCTTACATGACCACTGGAAAAATCATAGCTTTGACTATATGGACTTCTGTTGGCAACCTGATGTATCTGCTTTTTTATATGCTGTCTAGGTTTGTCATAGCTTTCCTTCCAAGAAGCAAACATCTTTTGATTTCATAGCTGCAGTCACTGTTCAAAGTGATTTTGGAAACCAAGAAAATAAAATCTGTCACTGCTTCCACTTTTTCCCATATATATGCCATGAAGTGATGGAACAGGAGGCCATGATCATTGTATTTTGAATGTTGAATTTCAAGCCAGCTTTTTCACTCTCCTCTTTCATCCTCATCAAGAGATTCTTTAGTTCCTCTTCACTTTCTGCCATTGAAGTGATATCATCTGCATATCTGAGGTTGTTGATATTTCTCCTGGCAATCTTGATTCTAGCTTGTAAGTCATCCAGCCTGGCATTTTGCATGATGTACTCTGCATATACATTAAATAAACAGTGACAATATACAGCCTTTTTGTACTCCTTTCCCTATATTGAACCAGTCTACTGTTCCATGTTCAGTTCTAACTGCTTCTTCTTGACCTGCATACAGGTTTCTCAGGAGACAGGTAGGATGGTCTGGTATTCCTGTCCCTTGCAGAATTTTCCACAGATTTTTGTGATCCATGCAGTCAACGCCTTTCACATAGTCAATGAAGCAGATGCCCTTCTGGAATTCCCTTGCTTTCTCTATGATCGTGTGAATGTTGGCAATTTGATCTCCATTTCCTCTGCCTTTTCTAAACCTAGCTTGTACATCTGGAAGTTCCCAGTTCACATACTGTTGAAGGATTTTGAACACAACCTTACTAGCATGCAAAATGAGTGCAATTGTATGGTAGTTTGAACATTCCTTGGCATGGCCCTTCCATGGCATTGTAATGAAAACTGACCTTTTCCAGTCCTATGGCCACTGCTGAGTTTTCCAAATTTGCTGGCATATTGAGTGCAGCACTTCAACAGCATCTCCTTTTAGGATTTTAAATAGCTCAACTGGAATTCCATTACCTTCACTAGCTTTGTTCATAGTAATGCTTTGAAGTTAAGATCCACTTGACTTCACACTCCAGGATGTCTGACTCTAGGTGAATGACCACACCATCATGGTCATCCAGGTCATTAAGTTCGTTTTTGTACAGTTCTTCTGTGTATTCTTGTCACCTCTTCCTAATCTCTTCTGCTTATCAATCCTGTCCTATATCATATTAATCCCACCTGGATTAAGATACACTTGACAGTATTACACAGGTGAAGATCATGTCATTATTCATATTTTTGTCCCTATGGCTTCAATTATCATTATGTAATTTCACTTTCTATATCCAATGCAGCTGCAGTTGAAACCACAAAAACAAGGCAATGGGTTCTCAAAGGTAGTGTTTTTAAATCTAAAATATGACTCTCACAGCTCCATTATTAATGACTATGATTCAGTGTTATTACTATGGACTAGTTAAGGACACTGAATTCATGCCACATTCCAACAGCTGCTCATCTGGTACCCACACAGTAGTGAGGATACTGCTTTTGCAACAGAGAATCTTTCTCACCCCAGTACACCAGAACCCTACAACCAAGAGATTCAAATAGACTTAAAGCTAAAACCTAAAACCTAAGCTGTACAAAAAGCTTAATAGTAAACTTGATTCTCTCCTCCTAACTACAGGACACTACCTGGAATGTCCAGAAGATCAGTTTGCTACAGTTATATAGACCTTCAAACCATTCAAGAAAAATAAAAAGATTAAAGATCTCAATAAAGACCTACTGCAAATAAATAAACTACTCAAAGCAATCTATAGGTTTAGCGAAATTCCTATTAAATTACCAATGGCATTTTTCACAGAATTAGAACAAAATATTTTACATTTTGTATGGAAACACAAAATACCATGAATAGCCAATGCAGTTTTGAAACAAACAAAGAAGAAAAATGAAGCTGGGAGGAATCAGGCTCCCTGTCTTTAAACTATACTACACAGCTACAGTAATTGAAACAGTATGCTACGGCACCAAAACCAGAAATATAGATCAATGGAACCAGATAGAAAGTCCAGAGATAAACCTATTCACCTATGGTCACCTATGGCAAAGGAAGCAAGAATATACAATGGAGAAAAGAGTCTCTTCAATAAGTGTTGCTAGGAAAACTGGACAGCTACTTGTAAAAGAATAAAATCAGAACACTCCCTAACCCCATACTCAAAAATAAATTCAAAATAGATTGCACACATAAATATAAGAACAGACACTACAAAACTCTTATATGAAAACATAGAACTCTCTCTGACATAACTACAATAAGCTGTTTATTGACCCACCACAAGGGCAATGAAAATAAAATAAAACATAAACATCTGGGACCTAATAAAGCTTAAAAGCTTTTGCATGGCAAAGAAAACCATAAAAATACCAAAAAAGACAACCTGCAGAATGAGGGGAAATATTTGCAAACGAAGTGACTGACAAGGGATTAAATTCCAAAAGAATACAGTTCGTGCAGTTCAATATCAAAAATAAATAAATAAATAAACAACCCAATCAAAAAAATGGGCAGAAGATTAAGACAGACAGTCTCCAAAGAAGACATACAGATGGCCAAAAAGCACATGGATGATCAAAACTCTAATTATTATAGAAATGCATATCAAAACTACAGTGAGGTTTCACCTCACACCAGTCAGTATGGCCATCATCAAAAAGTCTACAAACAATAAATACTGGATAGGATGTGGAGAAAAGGGCACCCTCCAACACTGTTGGTGGGAAGGTAAACTGGTACAGACACCATGGAGAACAATGTGGAGGTTCCTTTAGAAACCTAAAAATAGAGCTACCATATGATCCAGCAATCCCAGTCCTGGGTATATATCCAGAGAAAACCATAATTCCAAAAGATTCACACACCCTAATGTTCACTGCAGCACTTTTTACAGTAGCCAGGACATGGAAGAAACCTCAATGTCCATCAACAAGCAATGGATATGGAAGAAGCGATACCATACATACAATGGAATATTACCCAGCTATAAAAAGGGCAAAAAAATGCCATTTACAGCAACATGGCTGGACCTAGAGATTTTAGTACTGAGTGAAGTAAGTCAGACAGAGAAAGATAGAGTATGATGTCACTTATATATGGAATCTAAAAAACGGCTTCAAATGAACTTATCTACAAAACAGAATTAGAGTTACAGGTGTAGAAAATAAACTTATGGTTACCATGAGAAAGGGAGGGGTGGGATAAATTAGAAGACTGGGATTGACACATGCATACTACTATATGTAAAAGATTAAAATAGATGACTAATAATAAACTACTGTAAAGTACAGGGAACTCTTTAATGACATATATGGGAAAAGAATATAAAAAAGAGTGGCTATATTTTATGTACAGCAGATTCACTTTGCTTTACATCTGAAACCAAGACAACAATGTAAATCAACCATACCCCAATAAAACTTAAAAATGAAAGAATGGACCAAACGAGCCAAAGCAGGAGCCCAAGGCACCACAGGTCTGCTGGAGCAGGCATGTTCATACCTGGTCTTTGCTCCTAAAGATTCCGAAAGCCAAAGACAGATATTCTTTTCTAAAGGACAATGTATGTGAAGTATCTATTAAAATGCAAATTACTAAAAAAATGATACATGTACCCCAATGTTCATGGCGTACAGAAAAAGAATCTTTAAAACAGTGGAGATATAAAAAAAAAAAAAAAGTGGAGATATGTGTAATAGATTCACTTGGCTATACACCTGAAGCTAACACATTGTAAATCAACCATATGCCAATCAATTTTTTTTTTAAAAGAGATCTCAACAAGGACCTACTGCAAATAAATAAATAAATAGGAAAAAAGTTAAAAGTTCTCATCAAGATACAAATGACTTCACATGGACCAAACTGAGGAGTCATATGCAGCAAACACTTTAATACAATCCATTAGAACCAAAGAGTATATATTAGACATGATGACAAGAATTTTAAAACTACAAACAAAGCTGTAAACTGTAAACAAACCACAAATGTCCACATCTGTACTTACTTTCTACCAGAATCAGGGCCCCAAAGGCAACAACAATGACAAAGATGGCAGAGATGACATCCAGATACACAGCGAGCCATCGGGACGTCGTCAAAAGCAGGAACCAAGCCTCTGGATTTGTGAATCGTTAAGCATAATACATAAACAGAAAAACCATGTTAACTGCTTCTCATAAGGGAGAGCATTTTCTCAGGTGCGCTACAGAAGATTTTACACAAGGTAGAAAAGCAAAGTTACACACCCAAGAATCCTGGAAATTCCAGAAAACTAGGCTCCAACACAAAACAACACATGGGTCACAGAGGATCAGTCCAGGAAGCAAGGATTGAGAACTTGAACCCACAGGTTATCAACAGAAATACGATCATAAGAGAGGAGGCAGTAAATCGTCTCATTGGTGTGTTCTCTGCAGTGCTGGGTCTCAGCATGAAGATCATCCTCTCACAGGGCCGACTGCTCCCAGCTCTCTGACAGCTGAGAGCACAGCTCACACAGTTTCCAGCACCTTCTGCCCTCACTACAGGGCACTGTGGTGTTTATTCTTAAGGGCCAGGGTCTACATGACCATCAGCTAACAGGATCTGCATGTGACTTTCAAAATGCCATTTTATATTCAAAATAAAGTAACGATTGGAAGTTTGACCAGGATTTCATAGACTTAGAGGAAATTCTGAATTTTCTATGTAGGAAAAACAACTTTACCGATACAAAGTATGATCAAGTGGGTTGCAAATCAGGAAATTATTTTTGTCAATCATGTCTGCTACCCTCCACACTCTGAGAAGAGTTGGCAAACCACTCTGGGGGCCAAGAACAGGGACCACCTGGTTCTGAATAGAAGGTTTTATTGGAACACAGCCATTGGCCGATGTATTGCGCTGGTCTGGATGGCACTCCGCAGTATTATATTTGCCTGTCTTTCTGCTACAACAGCAAAGGTGAGTGTTGCAACAAAGACAGCACACAAAGCCTACAATATTTCCTATCTGGATCTTTGCAAAAAAGAAAAGTTTGCTGACTCCTAACCTAAAGAGACAGAAATCCACATGGCACCGTGATGGAAGGACCATGCAAGCCAGTCAGAGGAGAAAAGCAGGGCTGTGAGGGGGGAAGGGGGAGCACAGAGGAGATGCTGAGAGGAAGGGGTGGGGGAGGCAGGTGGGCAGCATGGAGAGAGATGCTGGCCAGCAAGACTACCTGAGAGGGAGGTTAGGCCTCAGAAGACAGCACACCCCATCTTGAAATTATTTCCAGAAATTTACAGACCTGAGTGCAAATCCTGGTATGCATCAAACAGCTCCTGAAACTTCTCTTCAGCTTTGTATGCCCGGATAGTCCAGAGTCCCCGGAGAGAAGATGCTAAGTGGGAAAACACCGGGCTCCGAGCTGGGAAAGCAGAGACAGACACACGACAGAGAAAGTCAGGGAGGCTGGATGCGAGGAAACCAACTGCCTCCCGGCCTCTGTGGTCACATGTCCTGCTAAAGGGAATCCTCCATGTGACCCTAAACTCCTGCTCACACCAAGCTTCACTTTAATGACCTGGGAATGAGAGATTCTCTTTGAAACGATCTTTGAAAGATCAAATTCAAAGACCAAATTCAAATCACAGCTAGATTTAGATAAAGAAATTCTTGTTCTTTCACCAAGATCCTCTCAAACATGACTCCCTCCAAATTCTTCTGGCATCTCACAAGGTGGAAATTGCTCACAATTTTTAAAAAAATATACTGAAGAATATTTGATTTACAATAATGTGTTAGTTTCAAGTATATAGTATAGTCATTCAGTTATTAGTTATTTTTTCCTGATTATGTTCCATTACAGGTTATTATAAGATACTGAATAAAATTCCCTGTGCTTTACAGTAAATCTTTGTTGCTTATTTATTTGACATATCAATAGTAGTGTGTCTGTTAACCCCATACTTCTAATTTGTTCTTCCTTCCCTCCCAATCCCCTCTGGTAACCGTAAATTTGTTTGTTTTCTATGTCTCTATTTATATTTTGTATACAGATTCATTTGTATTACTTTTAGATTCTATTTATAAGTGATATCATATTTGTCTTTCTCTGACTTACTTTCAGTTCAGTTCAGTTCAGTTGCTCAGTGGTGTCCGACTCTCTGCGACCCCATGAATCACAGCACGCCAGGCCTCCCTGTCCAACACCAACACTCAGAATTCACTCAGACTCATGTCCATCGAGTTGGTGATGCCATCCAGCCATCTCATCCTCTGTCGTCCCCTTCTCCTCCTGCCCCCAATCCCTCCCAGCATCAGGGTCTTTTCCAATGAGTCAACTCTTCACATGAGGTGGCCAAAGTATTGGTGTTTCAGCTTTAGCATCAGTCCTTCCAATGAACACCCAGGACTGACTTTACTAAGAATAATATTCTCTAAATCCATCAATGTTGCTGCAAATGGCAACATTTAATTCTTTTCCATGGGTGAGTAATCATTGTTCACTAATTTTTGAATCAGTAGTATTCTAAAATTTAATTCTCATTAGCATCCACACCACCCTGAATTTTGATGAGCTATCTGTGTGCTGTTTCCACCCTAGATTAGTAACCTAAGGGCTGGGATTGAGTCAGTATATCCCTCACAGTGGACCAGAGCCAGACATAGGAGAGGGGTGAGATGAGAAAGGAGAGCGGACAGTCTGCTGTCTCCCCCATCCTGGGCCTGTCCCTGCACCTGCACCAGGAGTCTGTGCGGGTCACAGAGCATCTGGTTCTGCACCGCCCTTGTGCCCACAGGACTCATACAACCAAGGATTCTTTGAACAGTCTTGACTTCCACTCTGGAAGCCTGATGGATGTTTTCATAACTGCTCTGCTGGATCTCTGAACCCTGACATCATCTAACACTTCCCCTTTGTACACTGTTTAGGCAAAGAGCTGAAAGTGATTCATGGAGCTTTTGATCATCCAGTTGTGTGCCTATGTTCTCATTCCAGCATCTACACTGCTCTCTCTTCACTCTACTGACTAACTTCTTAGCTTCCTATAAATTTGCACTTATAAGAGCAACATAAATTCAGATTGAGCTCATGCTCCAAATAATAAAGGCGAGGGACTCTGTTCAGGCCTTTTCTTCAGCCCAGCACGTGTCCCAAGCACCCCCAGAACTCATCAGTCTGGACACCAGGTGCTCACAGGGATGACAAGGTGAATTCTGGGGCCCATCACCCTGTCAGGAGGATGCCAAGAGTCCAGCTCCAGAAAGCACAGAAAACTCACTAAAACCAGGCTCTCACTTTCTGAGCAAATGAGGTGACATCAACACTATTCATCATAGACAAGGCTTCTGAGCAGAGCGCAGATGTGGCTGTTTACCCAGGGAGAGTCCTGGAGTGAACTCTCCAGCGTGGCCTCCCTCACCTGCTTCTCTGTCAGGAGATCAAAGCTGCAAGTGATTCTCTCTAGTGGGGATGAGGGTGGGGTCGACTTTAGAAACTAGGTGTCATCTAAGCCTTGAACACCAGGGAACCAAAACCCCATCACCGACCTCACTTCATGCCCAAGAGTTACAGTCTGGGGGAATCTGGACCCATGAAAACCCATCCTGTTTCTTTCAAATTCCAGTTAGGGCTTAGTGGGATGACAGGTGGAGAAGGTAATGGCAACCCACTTCAGTACTCTTGCCTGGAAAATCCCATGGATGGCGGAGCCTGGTAGGCTGCAGTCCATGGGGTCGCTAGGAGTTGGACACGACTAAGAAACTTCATTTTCACTTTTCACTTTCATGCATTGGAGAAGGAAATGGCAACCCACTCCAGTATTCTTGCCTGGAGAATCCCAGGGATGAGGGAGCATGGTGGGCTGCCGTCTATGCAGTCGCACAGAGTTGGACACGACTGAAGTGACTTAGCAGTAGCAGCAGCAGGATGCCAGGATGAGTGAACTGGAGGGTCTTCAAAGAAATTAGCTAGTACAGGGGGAGAGGGGATGTCAAGGCTCTGGTGTTGCCCAAAGTATCACTTTTCCCACAAGCACTGAGCTCGCTATCCTGAAACAACTATGTCACAGTCATGGTGTCAGTCCTCAGTCACAGACACGTGTAACCCTACAGTTCACATGACTGACACCTGTGTTTCTCTAAACCCCGAGGACACTTGGGGACACACCCCACCAGGACTGCAGATCTTCCCGGGCAGGAGGACCTTGGGCTGACAGCACTGCTGCAGGTTGTATTTCAAGCCATGTGAGACCTCTAGTTGTGAGTAAGTTCTCAATTCCCTCATGTTCAAGGTTCCAGTGCCTTTGGTCATGGCCAGCAAGTACTTTACAAGCATTGATTCAAGAAATCCTCATGAGAACCCCAGAGACTGTGGGAGTAAGAGCAATCAGTGGCCAAGATTAACTATATTAACCCACCTAAGTGATAGATCTGGGTGTGAGAGCCAACTTTCTGATTCCCAAGGTTGTGCTTTTAATCACAACAGCAGTGTCTCAGAGGGAGAATAATCAGAGTTAAGGATGCCTGTGTGCGACAATGTGTAATTTTTCTCCAAACTGTTACTTATGTTCAGAAAATCTTATTTATGTTCAGAAATCAAATCTTACTCAGCTAACATCCAACAGCCTTCACCATTACTGCACATCTTATTAAGCACCCGAGGTTGAACAAAGTTCCTGGTAATCTAGTATAAGAACTCTTTAAAACAGCAGACTCGATGATGAACTATGGTCCTAATACATCTGACACACGTGCTAACCCTCCCCTGGCAATGCTCGTAGCAGACATTGCTAGTTGATCCCAGCACTTTTTCAGACAGAATTTGGATAGGGCTTCATCATTCAGGCACTGCCAAATCAAAAAGCTGGTTAAAGAAAGGCAATCACATGGTACCCTGGTTTTATGTACTTATCCATGATTGACCACTGTTATGCTCACTCTTGCAAAAATGTACCCCTTAAAACCCTATTCTAATTAGCTGCCAGTATGTCATTAAGATGAAAATGTCAACCTAAGATTCCAGAAGAACTGATGCTTTTGAACTGTGGTGTTGGAGAGGACTCTTGACAGTCCCTTGGTGTGCAAGGAGATGCAATCAGTCCATCCTAAAGGAAATCAGTCCTGAATATTCATTGGAAGGACTGATGTTGAAGCTGAAACTCCAATACTTTGGCCACCTGATGCAAAGAGATGACTCATTTGAAAGACCCTGATGCTGGGAGGGATTGGGGGCAGGAGGAGAAGGGGACGACAGAGCATGAGATGGTTGGATGGCATCACTGACTCAATTTACATGAGTGTGAGTAAACTCCGGGAGTTGGTGATGGATAGGGAAGCCTGGCGTGCTGCAGTCCATGGGGTTGCAAAGAGTCAGATATGACTGTGTGACTGAACTGAACTGAACTGAACTGAAGCTTCTGAGGCAGTTAGGCAGTAGGATATGAAACGAAACCTCAGCACATTAGCAGTCCTTCAGAGCACAAGGATGAAGCAGGCTTATGCCTTCTGGTCACAGCAGTCAGGTGTCCTTCATTTGGCTGGTGGCTCCAGCAGGGACCTTAAGATATACTGTTACTCCTTCAGTTGCTCAATTGTGTCTGACTCTTTCTGACCCCATGGACTGTAGCAGGCTCCTCTGTCCATGGGATTATCCAGGCAAGAATACTGGACTCTTTGCCATTTCCTCTTCCAGGAAATCTTCCCAACCTAGGGACTGAACCCATTTCTCCTGTGCCACCTGCACTGGCAGGCAGATTCCTTTATCACTGAGCCACTTGGGAAGCCCTAAAACATATGATCAGTTACTATTTAGAAAAAATAGTGGTGTCATCATTTAAGGCACAGACCCACCACCTAGAGAGAACATAGACAGTTCTAATCAGCTGGCCACCACATGTGGTTATCAGGGGTGTGGAGGAGGGGATATCTGGATTGAATTTAGGGTCTAACTTTTAGCAGCCTACTAGGATGCAGGAAAATCCAAATATTCCACAGAGATGATGCCAAAGTTCTTAGACTCTTGAGCTTAAATACTGAGAAAATCCTGTACTGCTTTTTAAAAAAGCCTTAGGAGGAGCCCTTCTCTCCACTTTCATATGGATGGGAAATGGCCCTTCCTCAGGCAAAAATCTCTGTCAAGTGTTCCTTCTGGAAGAACCCCTCATTGATTATACCAGATAGATGGTTTTCAGCAAGACTCTTGAATGACCCCATTTCATGGGCAGCCTCAAACCATAAGATGTCTAAAGCCTTGTCTACACAGAAGATTGGATGGAGCTCATCTCTTCCTCTTCTGCATTCCCAGGTTATACCATCAACCAAGTCACATCAGCAGAACGCCACACATACCTGGACTCTACTGCTCCCCATCCATCCAAACACCTCACAAAACTGGACCTTACAAAAGTTTAGCGGGTTCTCTTGATGACTGAAAAATTTTTTTTCTATAGCTTTTATGAAATGGATGATCACTATCCTTTTTGCAATTAATTAGAATAAGTATCTCATAGAAGGCAATGGCAACCCATGCCTGTACTCTTGCCTGGACAATTCCATGGATGGAGGAGCCTGGTAGGCTGCGGTCCATGGGGTCATGAAGAGTCAGACACGACTGAGCGACTTCACTTTCACTTTTCACTTTCATGCATTGGAGAAGGAAATGGCAACCCACTCCAGTGTTCTTGCCTGGAGAATCCCAGGGGCAGGGGAGCCTGGTGGGCTGCTGTCTATGGGGTCACACAGAGTCGGACACAACTGAGGTGACTTAGCAGCAGCAGCAGAATAAATATCTTTTTAAAAAGTCAAAGTGTTAGTCACTCAGTCATGTCCAACTCTTTGTGACCCCATGGACTGTAGCCCACAAGGATCCTATGTCCATGGAATTCTCCAGGCAAGAATACTGGAGTGGGTTGCCGTTTCCTTCTCCAGGGTAACTTCCTGACCCTGAGATTGAACCAGGGTCTCCTGTATTACAGGAAGATTATTTATCATCTGAGTAACCAAGGAAGCATCTTAAGTGTTATTTTAAAAACAAAACATGCAAAGGCAACAGTGAAAAAAACTCCTTTGACTGGATGAACTGAGATTTTTTCCACTTGGTATATACAAAGAAACTTGGGGCTCAATATTCTTCTCTTCTTGGCTTGGTTTCTAGAAGGTTAAGTTGGTGTTCATTTGCAAGAATTATTTATGGTTGTGAGAGGGAAATGGCAACCCACTCGAGTATTCTTGCCTGGAGAATCCCATGGACAGAGGAGTCTAGCAGGCTGCAGTCTGTGGGGTTGCAAGAGTCAGAGACAACTTAGCAACTAAACTGCTACTACTGAAATTCACATTGGAGAAGGAAATGGCAACCCACTCCAGTGTTCTTGCCTGGAGAATTCCATGGATGGATGATCCTGGCGGGCTGCAGTCCATGGGGTCACAGAGAGTTGGACAGGACTGAGTGACTAACACACACACACATTTATGGTTGAGGTCTCTAATACAAACATATTCCCTTACTTTTTGGCTATAGTTTTTATAACTTTTAAAAATATATAATAATTCTACTTTCCTTATTAGTTTTAATATTGATGAAATATATGCATTAATAATGAGATAAATTCAATTATTTCATCCTCTGTAATCACCTGCACAATAGAATGAAGCTGAAACTACAGTACTTTGGCCACCTGATGTGAAGAGCTGACTCACTGGAAAAGACCCTGATGCTGGGAAAGATTGAAGGCAGAAGAAGAGGACAACAGAGGATGAGATGGTTGGATGGCATCACGGACTCAATGGACATGGGTTTGGGTGGACTCTGGGAGTTGGTGATGGACAGGGAGGCCTGGCCTGCTGTGCTTCATGGGGTCGCAAAGAGTTGGACACGACTGAGTGACTGAACTGAACTGAGAATGATTAGTCATAAAATGTGATTCCCATTATTCTATTATTTTTGTTTGTTTGTTTTGGCTGCAACTTTCAGGTTCTTAGTTCCCTGATCAGGGATTGAAGCTGTGCCCCCCACAGCAGAAGCACAGTCTTAACCACAGGACCACCAGGGAAATCCCTGTTCCCCATTATTCTAAATCTAGGAAGCTGAATGGGGTAATAAACTAAATGCATACTAAACAGATCCCACCCTTGTGTCCTTGGATTCTTTTCAGCATCATTTATATGAATAGCTTTAAGACATGGGGGGGGTACACAAACAGTTTGGTATCACCCCAAATACTAGTAATGATAAAGAGCAAACCTGCAAATAACAGGATTATCTTTTCAGTAGGGCTTCCCTGGTGGATAAGACAGTAAAGAAACCACCTGCAGTGGAGGACAACTGGCTTCAATCCCTGGGTTAGGAAGATCCTCTGGAGAAGGGAATGGCTACCCACTCCAGTATTCTTGCCTGGAGAATTCCATGGACAGAGGAGCCTGGTCGACTACAGTCCATGGGGTCGCAAAGAGTCAGACACAACTGAGTGACTAACATGTCTTTTCAATACATTTAACAACTGCAATGTACTTGAACATGTGAAAAAAAAGTATTTTTCAAATACATCACTTCTGATATAAATGTCCTAAAGTCTTCTTTCCTTTTCTAATCTCATCCTTTCCTTGTCATTTCTGGTAACTTCAGGAGGAGAAAAATTGTCTATTTTCCTTTTACATTAGTTGCTACATGAAAAAATATTTTTAAGAAAAGTATTTACAGTGTGGATACTCTGTGTTAGGAAATATGTCATGAACAAGACAGAAATAGGCCCTGTACCATAATGTTCACATCCATCCCCCTTGTGCTAAAATGCAAAGCCACAGCTGACCTGCCACCAGCTCTATTTGCCTTAAGAACCACACTGACTCACAGTGGCCATAACATTCAATTACCTAATGTTAACTTGTGAGAAATTCCAGAAGACAGAGTCTGTAGAATTTCAGGGGTCTTGTTAATTATGGCATAAATAGAAGCCAGCCTGCACTATCATCCCAACCTGAGAGCCCCGGTACTCACTTGTACATTCCAGGCGTTTCACTTCTCGTGATGTCCTTAAGAAATACCACTCGAGAACAAAGAAAATGATGCCAAGCGGAATCACTGGTATAGCAGTCCAAGGAATTGCAGCCACCATCACGCTCACAACACCAATCATAAGAAGAAATGTCTGATATAGCAAAAATAGATACAGAGGCCTCCTTATGAAGGGTACTTTCAAGGATAAACTGTAATGGGTTTGTTCTGTTGGGATTAAACTCTTTTCCTCAAAAAGACTTGTTGGGACAGCAGGGAATACTTTTCCTTCCAAAGAAATAAAATTATAGGTGGTCCTCATGATATTTAGGCTTCCCTGGTAGCTCAGATGGCAAAGTGTCTGCCTGCAATGCGGGAGACCTGGATTCAATCCCCAGGTTGGGAAGATCCCCTGGAGAAGGAAATAGCAACCCACTCCAGTACTCTTACCTGGAAAATTCCATGGATGGAGGAGCCTGGTAGGCTACAGTCCATGGGATCGCAATGAGTCGGACACAACTGTGCAACTTTACTCACTGGCATGATATTTAGTGCTTGACTCAAACACGATGATAAGAACTTTCTAGGTATCAGCTCTTGTGATACACTCAGTAGCCCTATGAGGCAGGCATTACTAGTTTTAAGAGATGAATATTTGAGGTTCAGAGAGTAGGAGCTCAATCCCAACTGTCAGGAGTCAGCAGGTGGTACTAGAGAGATGAGCGAGCAGGTATCACAGGTGAGGAATGCAAAAGCCTAAGCAATGCATAGAGGGATAAAGCAGAGGGATGGTATGGGGAGGGAGGAGGGAGGAGGGTTCAGGATGGGGAACACATGTATACCTGTGGCGGATTCATTTCGATATTTGGCAAAACTAATACAATATTGTAAAGTTTAAAAATAAAATAAAATTTAAAAAAAAAGAAGTGGTTAATTACAAAATCAGTGTCCATAAAAGTAGAACAAAATGTAAATGCTGACCTTCAGATGTAGCAATTCCTCTTTCTAGAATTTACTATCCATAGTTAACATATACTAAATGTTGACTATGTTCAAACTTTCACATGTATTAACTGATTAATCCTCATAATAGCTCTATCTAGTAACAGTATTGTCTCATTTTACAGATGGAGAGAGTGAGGCACAGGGAGAGGAAATCAACTTGATGGAGACTGCAAAGCCTCAGTCATGAAGCTGGGAAGCCCATGTCATGAGCCTTTATGACATATTTAAGCTTGCCCCCAATATACAGCCATCTTTCTATCATTATAGTAAGTACTTAAAATGCCTATTCCAACAGCTAATGATTATAACAACAGCAGATCCCATTTACCATGTGTCTACTGTCTGTAAGACACTGTGCTGAGTTCCATGAATGTTCTCTTAACCATCACATTATCCCATGAGATGATTCTATTTTGGGAAATGATCTCAATCAAAAAAAGACAGAAGGTAGACTAGAAAACAAAATCATTGGTTGATGCTGATTTAAGCATCCATCTTTATCAGGAAAATTATGATACCCTTACTTTTTAAGAATGCAATCAATAGTTATCTGCTTGCTATGACAGTGGGGTGGGGTGGTGGGGATGTGCAGATTCAGTCTGGGCCAAGGCTTCCAAAATTTGTGATCTCAGGTGGATACAAATCCATAGTGACCTGCACAAGGCAGAGAGTGCTGGGAAAACAAAGGGAAGAATTCAGGAACATTTTTAGACAATTCTAAGAAGAAACTTATGTCTGAATTTTACAGGCTAGTTTAACAATAGAAAGAGTGGCAAGAATAACTTGTGGGCAATAACTAGAACTGATGGAAATTTTGACCAAAAAGGAGCTGAGATGAGAAGTTAAGATGCCTGTCTGAGTTAACACTGGTTGTTCTGGGTCCTCTCAGAACCAGAACCTACATCCCATGCTCACCACCCCAGGGCCTCCCCACCTTGTCACCCAGGGCAGCTGGCCCAGGTGCGTCTTTGAGGGATGGGTTAGGAGGGTAATGTCTGTATCAGAGACTCGGGTTATCATTTCACTGCTCTTCCTGACCAGTTTTTTCAGAGGATCTTCACAACCATCTTGTGAATGAGAAAAGTAAGAATTTCATTTTCATTTACAGATACGACATAAAGATGGGAGGGCAAGTGGCTGCCCTACGTTTTCCCAGGAATGACTGCAAGTCAAGGAGAAAGACAGGAGCGGTTTGTACTCAGGGAATCCCAGAGCCACAGCCGCAGGCAGGAGGAGCCTGGAAGGAGCAGGAAACGTCCAGAGCTGTGACTCTGTGTCCAGGAGCCCTTGGGAGCCAAACTCTATTATCTGGATGGAGACCCATGTGCTTTTCATGTTTCTCCCACATCTGCTGTTGTATCAAAATAAAACCTAGAGTGAAGAGGATGGGATTATGAAGGAATACATTACAGTCATAAGTGGAGAAATATAGGCCTAACTGACCACTCTATTAGACCTACAAATGAACAACTGTTTACAGCCACTGCATTAAGTATGCATTCCATCTGCTACAACTTTCATGCTCATGGGGAGGGGTCCTGCCAACTCCTTCTATGTCTGGTCTTAAGTCACCTGGCTTGCAATTGTTGGTTGTCAAAAAAATCTACTAAAATGTCAATAAAAAATCCAAATTACAGCTTTTTTAGCAGACTCACACCATTTGATGTGTAATATTCATCAGTTCCAATAATCTGGCTCTTCACAGGTGAGGGCCTTTTAAGACTAACCCAGCCTGTCATATAACCTGGGAAGCAGAGGAAAATCAAAATGAAGGGCTCCACAGAAGCTGAGCCAATGCATTTGCCTTAGGTATGCATTGAAGACTCATTACTAATGCTCTCAGAAGCTCCGAGGTTAGCTTACATCCTTCAGAGTCCATACCCCCGAATTCTGAAGCAATTAAAAGAGGATGTCTCTAACATCTACTTATAGGTAATACTATGCTGCTGCTGCTGCCAAGTTGTGTCAGTCATGTCCGACTCTGTGCGACTCCATGGACTGCAGCCTACCAGGCTCCTCCATCCCTGGGATTTTCCAGGCAAGAGTACTGGAGTGGGTTGCCATTGCCTTCCACATTATGGACTGAATATTATTTATATATACATATTTGGGTACGGGTTTACAGGTATATGTATACATATATGAATCTTTTATTGCCAGCTATTGCAAACCCTCTGTAGAAGTTGCCAGAAGAGGAAAATAGTATCTAAGCAAAAAGTCACTTGAAGAAGGAAACAAATGATTCTGGTGCAATAAACATCTCTTCCTTGAAGCCAACCTCATTTCTTTCTCCTACATGCCCAAGAATTCCAAAAAGCCCAATTCAAGCTACACACATAATTTCCTGGTTGGACTTCAGGCCCATCTGATGGACCACATCAACATAGCCAGTGCTTCTGAACCTCTGTCTCACAGTCACAGAGACAATGATGGGTATATAAAAAAAAGTATATTGACCCAGAAGCAAGTGACTCAAGTCCTGATGCATCCCAAGTAAGGAGAATCATTATTTTTAAATATTTCCCATTTGGAACATACATACCATTTGGGAAATTCTAACCAAAGTCTATGAATCCACATGAAAATATATATTAAAAATTTTTTTAGATGAAATCTTTCACTTGAGAGAAAATTATGATTTTTCACAATTCATAAAAATTATTTAGTTTGTAGAGAATGACAGCCTATATCTGGAGGGGAAATTCCACTAGCCCAGTATTGTGCTGAGACAGGATTTAGGGCTAAACTTCCTGAATATTATTAACAGGGAGGGTAAGAATCTATACCCACTCTCAATCTTAGTAAAAACTGGGATATACCAAAAACATAAAAGAATGGTGGTAAGAATTAAATGATGTACATTACACTTTATGTCATGTACATAAAGTGTTAACCAGTTCAAACATAACAAACTGAAACCCCAACTCCATCATCACCACCCTCCAGTGTGCTCTGCATGCCAGCAGCCAGGGGAGGAGGGATGAGATATTCATAGATTTATGAGCTCCCCAAATATTAAGAATCTCATGAAGTTGAGCCCTAAGAGACCACTCATTCTAACCACTAGAACAGCTTACTATTATCTACAGACATATCAGAGCAGGTGCTACTTTTCCTAGATGAGGTGATGATGTCACATGTACCAAAGTGACTGTGGCTTTCCTTTGGTCACAGTGAAAATCATTTCGGACGTCTATTTTGTTTGAAGATGCACTTTTAAAATAATATGACCGATAAACTTCATGCCTATTACAATTTTTGTCCTCTCTGTATTATCCTCCCCACTGTAGGCCTTCCAAGGATTGATAAACTTAGGGACATGGCAGTAAGTAACATTTTTTGAGATGGTTCTTTCCTTTTTTAATTTTTTTAAAGAGACATTTCTTTTCTTATTCCATATGTCTTTATCTTTCAAGTTATCCTTTGTCTTAGTGAAGACTTACCGTTTTGACACTACTAAGTATTTATGGGAGACTAAGGGGAAAAGTGATGGACCTCTGAATCAACAAAACCAAACCAGATTATTCAATATAATCCAAAGAGAACAATTTGACAGTTTCTATTTCTTACACCATGAACCGGTATATTGATACCAGTGGAAGGACAAAATCTAGATTTTGTAAACTCGTGAATCTCAGAAAATTCAACTGGGTCCTCAGGTTGGCATTCTTGTTGGAAGCAAGCAGCCTTGTTATAACGGATGTCAGGATGACTAAGGCAGAGGACATGTCACCACTACAGAAGGAAGTCTCATGAGCACCTTTCATCCTGCAAAAGGATACTGTGCTGTGAGCAGCTGTTTATGACAAGCCACCCTGGCATCTAAATGAATTGTAAATGAAATATACAAAAAAGCAGCAAAGAAAAGAAAATAATGCTTGTGAAAATGTTAAAGGTCTTGTTTAAAAACCTATCCAAACAAAAAAATTGAAAAATAAGACATTGCTTTATTGCTAGAGGCCATGACAAGTTTTCTCATAACCCAGAAGTTCCACAGTTCTCTAAAACTAGCCAAAAAGCAAAGAAGTGATGGTCACCCCATGCTCTCAAATATCAATTACAAAAGACATTTTATAAGACTTGCCATGAGTCCCAATCTCAAGTATTTCACAGGCTTTATGTAATCTCTTTCTTACATCAACACGATGAAGGATTTTGCTCTCCATTTAAAAGCAGGAAACTGATGCTCAGAGAGGCTTATCGATTTGCCCAAATTCAAACAATTCAGTCATTATGACCCCAAGTCTTTTCTTTTAATTTCTGCCTGATACTATAAAACATATAGAGATGAAATTCACATTTAAAAAATTAATATCTAAATTATATTCCTCTTTTATATATTTGCCCTTCTGTCTGCATTTTCTAGCTGTTGGGTTTCTTGTGGTCATATGTGGCCTCTCCCATGAGGGGACCAGTTCTAGATTCCCAGCTAATTAGGGAATAACAGCCTGCTCAGTTCAGAGAGCAGAATGATCATTCCATTCAATTAAGTCGCTCAGTCATGTCTAACTCTTTGTGACCCCATGAATTGCAGCACGCCAGGCCTCCCTGTCCATCATGAACTCCCGGAGTTCACTCAAACTCACGTCCATCGAGTCCGTGATGCCATCCAAACATCTCATCCTCTGTCATCCCCTTCTCCTGCCCCCAATCTCTCCCAGAATCAGAGTCTTTTCCAATGAGTCAACTCTTCGCATGAGGTGGCCAAAGTATTGGAATTTCAGCTTTAGCATCAGTCCTTCCAAAGAACACCCAGGACTGACCTCCTTTAAAATGGACTGGTTGGATCTCCTTGCAGTCCAAGGGACTCTCAAGAGTCTTCTCCAACACCACAGTTCAAAAGCATCAATTCTTCGGCGCTCAGCCTTCTTCACAGTCCAACTCTCACATCGATACATGACCACTGGAAAAACCATAGCCTTGACTAGATGGACCTTAGTTGGCAAAGTAATGTCTCTGCTTTTGAATATGCTATCTAGGTTGGTCATAACTTTTCTTCCAAGAAGTAAGCATCTTTTAATTTCATGGCTGCAGTCACCATCTGCAGTGATTTTGGAACCCCAAAGAATAAAGTGTGACACTGTTTCCACTGTTTCCCATCTATTTCCCATGAAGTGATGGGACCAGATGCCATGATCTTTGATTTCTAAATGTTGAGTTTTAAGCCAACTTTTTCACTCTCCTCTTTCACCTTCATCAAGAGGCTTTTTAGTTCCTCTTCACTTTCTGCCATAAGGGTGGTGTCCTCTACATATCTGAGGTTATTGATATTTCTCCCAGCAATCTTGATTCCAGCTTGTACTTCTTCCAGCCCAGCCTTTCTCATGATGTACTCTGCATAGAAGTTAAATAATCAGGGTGACAATATACAGCCTTGACGTACTCCTTTTCCTATTTGGAACCAGTCTGTTGTTCCATGTCCAGTTCTAATGATCATTAAAAGATCCTAAAAGTGCTTGCTAGGCTCCCTGGTGACTCAGTGGTAAAGAATCTGCCTGCCAATGCAGGAGATGCAGGTTTGATCACTGGATCGGGAAGATCCTACGGAGAAGGAAACAGCAACCCATTCCAGTATTCTTGCCTGGGAAACCCCTGGACAGAGGAGCCTGGAGGGCTACAGTCCATGGGGTTACAAATTGTTGAACACAACTTAGCGACTAAGCAGCAACAGCTACAGAGCATTCTGTTCATAGGTTTTCAGGCACTCTGTCTACCAGATCTAATCCCTTGAATCTGTTCGTCACCTCCATTGTATAACCGTAAAGGATTTGATTTAGGTCAAACATGAATGGCCTATTGGTTTTCCCAACTTTCTTCAGTTTAAGCCTGAATTTTGCAATAAGGAGCTGATGATCAGAGCCACAGTTAGTTTCAGGTCTTGTTCTTGCTAACCATATAGAGCTTCTCCATCTTTGGCTGAAAAGGACATAATCAATCTGATTTCAGTATTGATCATTCCATGATGTCCACGTGTAGAACGGTCCCCTGCTTAGCCAGAAGAGGGTGTTTGCTACAACCAGTGTATTCTCTTGACAAAACTCATTTAGCCTTTTCCCTGCTTCATTTTGCACACTAAAGGCCAAACTTGCCTATTACTCCAGGTATCTCTTGATTTCGTACTTTTACACTCCAATTCCCTATAATGAATAGGATATCTTTTTTGGTATTAGTTTTAGAAGGTGTTGTAGGTCTTCATAGAACCATTCAACTTCAGCTTCTCTGGCATCAGTAATTGGGGCATAGACTTGTATTACTGTGAAGTGGAATGGTTTGCTTTGAAAGTGAACCAAGTTCGTTCTGTTGTTTTTGAGTTTGCACCCAAGTACCGCATTTCAGACTCTTTTGTTGACTATGAGAGCTACTCCATTCCTTCTAAGGGATTCTTGCCTACAGAAATAGGTACAATGGGCATCTGAATTAAATTCACCTATTCCCTTGAATTTTAGTTCACTGATTCCTAAGATGCTTATGTTCATTCTTGCCATCCTCCTGATTGACCACATCAAATTTACCTTGATTCTTGGACCTAAAATTCCAGGTTCCTATGCAATATTGTTCTTTTTAGCACTGGACTTTGCTTCCACCAGCAGACACTTCCACAACTGAGCATCATTTCTTCTTCAGCCCAAGTGCTTCATTCTTTCTGCAATTGCCCTCCACTCTTCCCCAGTAGCACACTGGAGACCTTCTAACCTGGAGGACTCATCTTCTGGTATCATATCTTTTTGCCTTTTCATACTATTCATGGGGTTCTCATGGCAAGAATACTGGAGTGGTTTGTCATTTCCTCCACCAGTGGACCACGTTTTGTCAGAACTCTCCACTATGACCTGTGCATATTAGTTGGCCCTGCATGACATGGCACACAGCTTCATTGAGTTACACAAGCCCTTCACCACAGTGAGGCTGTGATCCATGAAAGGGAAAAGGGAATGAAGTTATTTAAGCTCAGCCAAGTTGTTGATTTTTCTGTTGTTGTTGTTGTTTTCTCTTCCTGAATGAGGGGTGTGTGAGGAAGAGAGGTTTTGGAATTCAATTTTCCTCAACAAATTACAGCATTTTGCTGAGGGCAGCTGTGTTCAAATTCTCATACTCAAAGCAGTCCCAATTTTTTTTTTTAATTTAATAAGCTATTTTTTTGGTATTTTTAAATTTATTTATTTTTAATTGAAGGATAATTAAAATGCCTAACTCTAACTTCCACATCTTACTTTCATTTTCACTTTTTTAACTAGTAGGAAGATTTCTAGGAGGTGATAATTTCAGTGACAAGAACTGTACATAATTGAGACTCCTTAGTCAATGTTATTTGGAACCTTGGGAAATTGCATGAAAATTACATTAATTTGAAATATTTAGTGCACAATGGTCAATTTTGAAAACCACTGTTTTTATTCTGTGAGTCTACAAAAGAATGTGTCCATTAAAATCTTCAAGAATTACAAACCTAGAATCTCTGTAATACAAACACATGAAAAGGTATTTATGGGTCTGGAAACTGTGTCTGACAATAACTTTAATGCAACATAATGCCAGTGTCATCAGACAATTTTCCTCACTTAAAAACACATATGGTGTTTTAAAAGTAAGCACCCATCACTTAGTGCTCAACATGCATTTAGATGTTATGCAAAGAATAACATTAAAACAATTTTATTTCATCTTCCCCACATTTATGGAGTTGGCATTACTTTCTCTATTTTACTGAGAGGAGACTGGCTTTGTGGGGCAGAGACAGGAAGAGGGAGAGCTGGGATTCAAGCTTGGAAAGGGAGACTGCAGGGCTCCCCACTGTACTTGAAAGCTTTTGCCATCATAAATGATTACCAGGTGGAATCATAAGACATAAATTGATTTTTATGCTGCTTTTCCTTCATCCTTTTTGAAATGGTAAACAGCTCCAATTTGCCCAACCACTCATATAACGTGGCTGAACAGGCAACATATCTGGTATCTGTAAGAGTCAGTGTACAGGATGGTGTATACACGCATGATCGCCCTCTGTTGCGATATGGTCTCTGAGTGACATCGTCTGAGTAGATGTTCTGTCCTGAAGTGTGTAGACCCACTACTCAGAACCCAGGTTTTCATTAGCCACACTTGGCATCACTATTACAAAATATTAAATAAATTATCTGAGATATCATTTAAGGGAAAGAGAAGGAATTAAATGAGGAAAAGTATATGAAATGGACTCTTTAGAAGTAATAAAAATAAAAATGATCAAGAATCTTCCAAGGTTTATCAAATACACCAAGGACAAGCAGAATCATCAAAAATGAGTTTGGAAACTCTTGGCATGAACTATATCCTTTAAAACAAAACTGAACAACTCCTTTCCAGCCCCTTCCCTTCCCCCTCTCAGCTGGTGATAGAAACACTGGTTCCCACACAGGAACCAGCAGCACCTCCAGCCCCAGCATCCACAGCAGCAGCCTTTCCTACTCATCTGGGATCAAAGGTCACCTCCTAGAAGCTTTGCCACCTCCTGGGCCAGGCTCCCTAACTGCCTCCAGCCTCCACACCCAATTTGCCTTCCAGGACTTCCTCCACAGGGCTCCCACAATTAGGATTCCCAAGGAGCAAGGGGTAAGTTTCTGGATGTCTTCCTTCTCTGGGGGAGCTGGAGGAGACCCATGAGGGGAGGGCTTCATGCCTGAGTCACCTCTGTACCTCAGGGCCTCAACTCTAACCCCTGTTTGTTTAAGGGAAGGAGGGAGAGAGGGAAATACCACCCACCACCTCACACACCCCGCCAACTCATAAACTATACACCCCGACAACCAGCAACATCCCCTCAGACCCTACATTCCAGATGGGCCTCTCTCCTGCTTCAGTCAAACTCCTTCCAGGACTACCCTGTCTTCACCTCAACTCCCTTCACACCTCCTGGATTCTCAGCCCTTTGCACTCTGGCCTCCTCACATCTGAAACCTGTTTCTCGGGTCACCGACATCTCCTGATTCCAAATCAACCAACAACTTTCCATGGACTCACCTTCTCATTTGCATTGAGCAGACCTGTCCTTCCTTGATTCGACAACCTACCTCCTTCTTTCTCGCTCCCTGTTCACCGTGAGTCTCCTCTCCTCCCTCTTCTCTCTCTACTTACTCTCTGATATCGAGTCTTCTTATCTTGGCCCCTAAAAATGCTTCCCTTTCTCTGGGCTATCTTGTCATCCTCACAGATTCAGCTACTACAGCTCAGTGAAGGGTACACAGGCTCCATGCTCGTCCTAGATCTCCCACTCAAACACCAGATTCTTACTTCCAATGACCTGCAAGACATCTTCAACTTCAAGATAATTGAACTACAAGTGGCAGAGCTGGGATTGCAAATCAGTAAGACTAGACTTTTCTCTCCTTTTTAATGAGAATGTTTCCTACCTATCTATCCCTGTCTCTATCTGTTATGCAAAAATATGTGACAATTCTGATATGACCAGTAACTAACCACGAGCTAAGTACATGGCCAAAATCCAACCTTGGCCTGCCTTGCCATAGCAAAGAAACAGAACCTTTTGCAAAATCTTTTCAAAGTAATTCATAATCACTGTTAAAATGTGACACTGCTTTTAGGAAAAAAATGTTTCTGGGAATAAATTACATAGTTAAACCCAGCATGGCACATTTATATAATAAGTTTGCAAAATAGAAAACAATCAGACATCTTTGCAGTACAAGTCCTCTGCCTCTGCCTCTCAGCTTTGTTCACATTGGTAACAGTGGAAGCCTTGCCCACAGGCTATGCTGTCTGCACTGAGAAGTTCACTGCTGCATTTCTATGTGCAGTCTTTCATAATCCATTTAATTTCCAAAATTAACACTTGGGAAGAAAAGGAAAACTCCCCGCAAACTTAATCACTGAAAAGTAAACAGAATTAAATAACAGAAAAAAACAGCCCATGTGAGCAACGATACTAAATGAGATAAGAGCGGAGATGACACAACATCATTCTTTAGAACCTCAAGTTCACAGACAAAACAGAGGCTAGATAGAAGGTATTCCATAGGTCTCTCTCTCTCTCCCCCCTTTCTTTAAGAGCTCTCAAGGCAGAGCAATCAACCCTTGAAAAGAAAAAAGCCTATAAAAACAAAGGACATTTTCTGAGATGACTTTGATCCCGGAATCAAATTACTGGCTTAAAGACTTTGTACCCTCAATAACTGCTCTCTGTCGTCCTTGTTGGACCTCCCAGGTGGCTCAGTGGTAAAGAATTCACCTGCCAATAAAGGAAACACAGGTTTGATCCCTGGGTCAGGAAGATCCCATAGGCAATGGCAACCCACTGGGGTACCCTTGCCTTAGAAATCCCATGGACAGGGGAGCCTGCAGGGCTGTAGTCCATGGGGTCACAAAAGAGTTGGACACAACTTAGTGACTAAACAGCAACATTGTCCTTGTTAAAGTATTATTTTCAACTAATTTTTACCAATCTTTTCTTTGTAAGTAACCACATATAGCTTTATCCAAACAAAACCATGCAGTAAACATGTGCCCTCTGTGGTAATACAATGCATCGTGCTGGTGCTCAGTCATGTCCGAGTCCCTGAAACACCATAGACTGCAGCCTGACAGGCTCCTCTGTCCATGAGATTTTCCAGGCAAGAATACTGGAGTGGGTTGCCATTTCCTTCTCCAGGGGGATCTTCTTCACCCAAGGACTGAACTCTTGTCTCTTGTGTTTCCTGTATCTGCAGGAAACTTCTTTACCACTGAGCCCCCTGGGAAGGCTGATACAATGCATAATTTAGTTTATCAAGGCTATCTTTCTGTGACAGATGATTGTCTCTCTGTTATGAAATGTGCTCACAGTAAAGGGAATCCACACCAGACACCTGGAAGGCAGAGGGAGAACCACTTACCCAGCATGTCGCTGCTTCAGACCAACCTTGAGGTGACTGTGTAGCCACTCCTGCCCAGGTGTTACTCATGTTAACTCAGCCTCCCCATCACAGCCACACCTCTTGCTTACAAACACAGCCTCTGACTCAAGATAACAGGACACATCACCAGTTTGAAAGGCCCACCCTTAGCCCCTGTGAAAAGGCCTTGAGAAACAGGCACCTGCTTTTCCCTGTGAGAGCTCTGACAGGACTGCTACGTTACCTGGATGAAATCAAGAAATGTCAAGGGCAGTAAGTCATCCATTTGACCTATATCTTTCGAAAAACGATTTAAAATTCTTCCTGTAAGAACAAGATATAAAAAATTACTCATTTCTTCAGGCAGGAGCTTTAAGAGAAACAATTCATGAAATAATCAAAACAATATTTTTTAAAACATATGTATTTAGGGGCTTCCCTTGGTGGTACAGAGGATAAGAATCTGCCTGCCAATGCAGGGAGATTCCTAGGTTTAATCCCCTGGTTGGGAAGATCATCTGGAGACTAAAATGACTACCCACTCCAGTATTCTTGCCTGCAAAATCCCATGGACAGAGGAGCCTAGCGAGCTACAGTCCATGGGGACACAAAAGGGTCAGATATGACTTAGCGACTAAACAACACCAGCAAATTTAACATATTACAAATTCACATAAAATGAAATAAGGCGATGTAAGTGGTAAAAAGAAAGAGAAACTAGGATGACACCTAAAGAGAAACAAAAATATCACCAAATGTCAGTGGTGGGGAGTTGAAATTGAGCCCTGATTTTCAAAAGAATGGGGAAATCTTGTGGCAGTACTGGAAAGGGTTGGTGGATTTTAGAATGTTCCCTCATTTTAGATCTCTTATCTAAGACTCACTCCAAGTGCTAAGTCAGTAATAAACACCTGCAAAATATTTAAGTCAATCCTGATTGTTATACTAATTTTGCTTTAGTTATCAAAATTAATTTTGGCATGATACTTTTTAAATAAACATAACTTCTCTGTAATTTTTTTTCCCTCCAGATGGTTCACATCCCCTCACATTTTGGGAAATTGTGGATTCCAGCCATTTCCAAGTGTGAGTTTAATACTGGGGTAGTAAGCCATTATTTTCAGAGGTGTACCAGGTGTGACAAACACAGATTTGTGAATAAGCATCTAAGAAGACCAGAGGGATGTAGGCAGGACAACAGAAATATTACTAAATGACTAAGGATCACTTTTTTTTTTTATTTTATTTTATTTTTAAACTTTACATAATTGTATTAGTTTTGCCAAATATCAAAATGAATCCGCCACAGGTATACATGTGTGCCCCACCCTGAACCCTCCTCCCTCCTCCCTCCTCCCTCCCCATACCATCCCTCTGGGTCGTCCCAGTGCACTAGCCCCAAGCATCCAGTAAGGATCACTTTTAATCGTTGATTTTATTTCCCTTCTCAGAATCCACAACAACAGTATATCCTAAAGGCAGTAAAATTAGACTATGATAACTAATTTCTAGTAAATATTTGGTGTGAAATAAAATGCTACCTGTCACATCAGTAAACAAAGGATGCTGCAGCCATCAGGACTCTGCAGACACCCCTGCAAGGCTGGTGCACCCTGAGAAGACTCAGGATGAGAAAGCTCAGGACACTGGCCCCAGATAACGGAGATGCAGATCAGAGGAACTGTAACAGGAGGAGCCGGTTTTGACTGCATGTTGGATCTCTTTGACTTAACTTTTGCTACTCGTTGCTTTTATTGGGAAATCCTACTTCTCTGCCTAAATGTTAAACTAAAGTGGCTTTTTTCTGCTCACAGAGAGACAGTCTGACCTTGGCCACTTGTGAATGGCTGCAGAAAAGAAGAAATGAACACATCCCTCTCCAGTTTTGCAAGATAAATGGCCTTTTGACTTGACTTCATTGCCTGCTCTCCTCTTTGTTCTATAAAAGAAGCTGGCATCCAGACCCCAATAAGATTGTTATTTTGAGACATTAGTTTGCCATCTTCTCAGCCTGCCAGCTTTCCAAATAGAGTTATTATTCCTTGCCTCTGCACCTTGTCTGTAAAACTTAATGGGCTGTCATGAGCCAAGCAGAACAAGCTTGAACTCAGTAACAAGTAACACTACTATATGTGGTTTTCTCTTCATGACAAAACACACCAGAAACAAAGTCCACCATAAATAATCTATTGCAAATTCCACTTCTGAAAATAATCACAGGAAAGGGTTCAATTTAATATACCCACCACTAAAAGAGTAATTAATTTATGGCCCCTAAACCTTTTGCACAAACTAGGTCGATCTTTGCAGTACTCATTTGGGCTTCTATTTTCTTGAAGGAATGAAGTCATGTTAATAGACACAGGAGGGGAGACAAGATATGCCCTAGTGTGCTAGCTGCTCTAGGATTAGTAACCTTGAAGATTTAAACTTCATCCCAAATCCTTGAATAATAAATAAGTCAGCATCTGGAGATACCCACAGGTCTTGAATACCGAAGAGTCTGGTTAACTGTGGTCATGAGCACTCAAAGGCTTTGAGAACAGAAATCCAGTCCCACTTGATACTCCCAACTTCATGACTGTAGTTTTCAAATTAACTGACAAAAGTGGAGCAACTTCACAACCATAAAAGCACAGACTCCTCCAATCATTTCCTCATTACAGCTTCATAATAAGATGAGATCTGTGTGGCCCTGCGCAGTTTATTATCCTATGCTCTGCTTCTGCCTGGATCAAACAACATGTGCTGAGTAAATCTACACATGATGCTGACCTCAACAGTCTTATTTAATTATCATAAGAGTCTTGTGGAACAGGAAAGAGCAGCAGTTACTTCCATTTCACAGGAGACAAAGTTCACAGACACCATGTCATCATCCTCACTAAGGTTCCTTAGGCACTGCCCATGTGCTAAGTGTTGCGAATGTATTAACCTTTTTAATGCCCACAGTACTGAGATATTCAAAAGTGTGTGAATCAGTCAGTTCAATTCAGTCTCTCAGTTGTAGCTGGCTTTTTGCAACTCTATGGACTGCAGCACGCCAGCCTCCCTGTCCATCACCAACTCCCAGAGCTTGCTCAAACTCATGTCGATTGAGTCGGTGATAATATCCAACCATCTCATCCTCTGTCGTCCCCCTCTCCTCCCGCCTTCAATCTTTACCAACATCAGGGTCTTTTCAAATGAGTCAGCTCTTCACATCAGGTGGCCAAAGTATTGGGGCTTCAGCATCAGTCCTTCCAATGAATATTCAGGACTGATTTCCTTTAGGATGGACTGGTTGGATCTCCTTGCAGACCAAGGGACACTCAAGAGTCTTTTCCAACACCACAGTTCAAAAGCATCAAGTCTTCAGCACTAGCTTTCCTATGATCCAACTCTCACATCCATTCATGACTACTAGAAAAACCATAGCTTTGACCAGATGGACTTTTGTCAGCAAAGTAATGTCTATGCTTTTTAATATGCTGTCTAGATTGGTCATAGCTTTTCTTCAAAGGAGCAAGCGTCTTTTAATTTCATGGCCACAGTCACCATCTGCAGTGATTTTGGAGCCCAAGAAAACAAAGTCTCTCACTGTTTCCACTGTTTCCCCACTTATGTGCCATGAAGTGATGGGACCAGATGTCACAATCTTAGTTTTCTGAATGTTGAGTTTTAACCCAGCTGTTTCACTGTCCTCTTTCACTTTCATCAAGAGGCTCCTCAGTTCCTCTTTGCTTTCCGCCATAAGGGTGGTGTCATCTGTATATCTAAGGTTATTGATATTTCTCCTGGCAATCTTGATTCTGGCTTGAGCTTCATCCAGCCCAGGATTTCACATGATGTACTCTGCATATAAGTTAAATAAGCAGGGTGACAATATACAGCCTTGACGTACTCCTTTCTGAACTTGGAACCTGTCCATTGTTTCATGTCCAGGTCTAAATGTTGCTTCTTGATCTGCATACAGATTTCTTAGGAGGCAGGTCAGGTGGCCTGGTAATCCCATCTCTTTCAGAATTTTCCAGAGTTTATTGTGATCCACACAGTCGAAGGCCTTGGCATAGTCAATAAAGCAGAAGTAGATATTTTTCTGGAACTCTCTTGCCTTTTTGATGATCCAACAGATGTTGGCAGCTTGATCTCTGGTTCCTCTGCCTTTTCTAAAACTAGCTTGAATATCTGGAAGTTCTCAATTCAGGTACTGTTGAAGCATCACTTGGAGAATTTTGAGCATTATTTGCTAGCATGAGAGATGAGTGCAATTGTGCAATAGTTTGAACATTCTTTAGCATTGCCTTTCTTTGGGATTGGAATGAAAACTGACTTTTTCCAGTCCTGTGGCCACTTGCATAGTTTTCCAAATTTGCTGGCACACTGAGTGCAGCACTTTAACAGGAGCATCTTTTAGAATTTGAAGTAATTCAGCTAACTCCATCAACTGCACTAGCTTTTTTGTAGTGATGCTTCCTAACACCCATCTGACTTCAGACTCCAGGAAGTCTGGCTCTAGGTGAGTGATCACACCATCATGGTTATCTGGGTCATGAAGGTCTTTTTGTATAGTTCTTCTATGTATTCTTGCCACCTTTTCTTAATATCTTCTGCTTCTGTTAGGTCCATACCATTTCTGTCCTTTATTGTGCCCATCTTTGCTTGAAATGTTCCCTTGGTATTTCTAATTTTCTTGAAGCAACCTCTAGTCTTTGCTAGTGTGTTAACAGTATCCTCATATTTTACAGGTTAGAAAATTGAGACACAGAGAAATGAAATAACTAGCACATACATAAAGATTAAAGTAACTATAACTGGCTACTACTATTAGTAACTAGCAACAGGACTGAACCGAGACAGCTGGTTCTAGAATCCATAATTATAACCATGGCACCATCCTGCCTGGAGATTTGCCTGCCCAGTAGTATCTACCTGCTTTATCCTTGGTCACACAGCTAGTTGATGACCAGGCTGAGCTTATTCCTATCCTCCCTCCAGCCCTCATTCCTGCCTGTCCCAGAAACAATCCCTGATTGACAGGTCCTGTCAATCATCACTTGCAAAAAAACAAAGCCACCTTGGGCCTCAGCACAAGTCTAACCACCTGAACAGCGTGGGCATGTCCACTGATGAACTAACCCTTCAGAGGAACCCAGGTCAGGAGGGTACTCTCTGAAGAAAGACAGGTCAAAGGCCTCATGGTAGAGGAAGCAACCACTAGGAAACCTTCAGGGACACTCTTCCTTAACACTGAAGATCCACCTGCCACATACCACAAGACCGCTTAAATATAACCAAAAGTCCATTGCAAAACTAGAGAGCAGATTTTATTGAGGAGGATGTATACATTTAACTGATCTTGTGTTTTAACTAATTTTCCATTACCATTTAGGTAAACCTCAAGGTATTAACGCATGTCAGAGCTCTGTGGTCCCAGAAACGAATGGGCAATGAAACAAAGACACACACAGCCTGTCTCCTTTACAGATGTTCCTGGAAGAAGGTCCTTCTTAACACCATGTAAGCTTAACACCATGTAACACAGCCAACATTCCAACAACCTGTCAAAAACATTTCAACATGTTTTCATTATCTGTTGGATGTTTCATATGCCACACAACAAATGGACTCTTAAACCATCCTGCAAAATAAACATTCATTTATCTTTACTGCTGCTGCTACTGCTAAGTCACTTCAGTCGTGTCTGACTCTGTGCGACCCCATAGATGGCAGCCCATCAGGCTCCCCTGTCCCTGGGATTCTCCAGGCAAGAACACTGGAGTGGGTTGCCATTTCCTTCTCCAAATTAGCAGTTTAGGACTCATCTAACATTTCTATTATACTTCTTCAACAGAACCCAAGATGAACCACTAGTAAAACAGATTATAAGATTATTTGGATATTGGATGAATTGATCTGCTGAACTCTAGAATTCACAGAAGGAATTAAAACTTCTAATTTGTTTTTTAACAAATAAAATTCTGCACTGTGCTAATCTCATTTTGCATATAATTTAGCAAATGGCTATTAAGGCTTTATTGTAAGGGATTACAAAAAAAAAGTCCTATTGTGCACCATGTAAGATACAGAAAATAATGATTCACAAATAACTAACGAACAACTAAGGGAATCATGGTTTTTCCTTTCATTATAGACTTCTCAAAATCAAAATGTTTTCAAATTAAAGTTATATTAAGAGTTTATGGAAAATCACATCCCTAGCTTAAGAACTTAAAGGTCTTTCTATTTTAAAAAGGAATGGATGATTATAACTATAGCTTTTTAAAATGTTGCTTTGGAGAAAAGTCTTGATTCTTTGTTTCATTCTTTCTAGTAGCTTTTACTTTGCCTGCTTACTATAAAATAAAGCACTGTTAGTCTGAGGACAATTTCTGATTCAGTTACAGATACACATAAATTGCAAGAAAAGCTCATACACTCCTATATTCAGATTTCCTCTGGTAGGAAAAAATAGCTATGAAATTTTTATATAAAACTAATCAACATGCACAGTGATTTTTGTCCTAGCATCTCTTCCATTTTCAACTATCAAACATAATTAGGCATTAAAAGTGTTAAGACATAGAAAAACTTGGTGTCTGACTTACCTATCGGATTTCTATTGAAGAACAATACCGGAGCTCTCAAAATGGACTCCAACATTTTGTTGTGCAAAGTTTGTGAAGAATTAACAAGGACATAGAATATCAACAGAGATCTTGTGATGCCAAAAAGGATGGTAGATACAATTAACCCTGAAATAAAGAAACATCACTCAGCACAAGATCTCTGCCTTATACTCAATGATGCTAAAGCATGGTAGGCAGTTTATAAAGATACCGTGTATTGCATTCTATAAGTAAAATTTATACAGAAATTTACATATATAGAATATAGAATCAATAAATTTATATATATACATGATTGTGTAAGAGCTCAATGCTTTCACAAAATATAAAGAACAATATAAAAAACACCATTTTCTTCTCATGAAATAGAAACAACACAGAGGAGGGTGGAAATTGTGTAAACTGCAGGCGCATTCTAGGTTTTCCTAATTCAATTAAAAGTTCTAATAAAAACTCAGGAGAAAAAAGATAATTAATTCAAGTTGAGTTATTTCAAATCCTAAAAGATGATGCTGTGAAAGTGCTGCACTCAATATGCCAGAAAATTTGGAAATCTCGGCGGTGGCCACAGGACTGGAGAAGGTCAGTTTTCATTCCAATCCCTAAGAAAGGCAATGACAAAGAATGCTCAAACTACCACACACTCTCATCTCACATGCTTGTAAAGTTATGCTCAAAATTCTCCAAGCCAGGCTTCAGCAATACATGAACCATAAACTTCCAGATGTTCAAACTGGTTTTGGAAAAGGCAGAGAAACCAGAGATCAAATTGCCAAGCCCGCGGAATCATTGAAAAAGCAAGAGAGTTCCAGAAAAACATATATTTCTGCTTTATTGACTATGCCAAGGCCTTTGACTTTATGGATCACAATAAACTCTGGAAAATTCTGAAAGAGATAGGAATAAAAGACCACCTGACCTGCCTCCTGAGAAATCTGTATGCAGCTCAGGAAGCAACAGTTAAAACTGGGCATGGAACAACAGACTGGTTCCAAATAGGAAAAGGAGTACGTCAAGGCTATATATTGTCACCTTGCTTATTTAACATATATGCAGAGTACATCATGAGAAATGCTGGGCTGGATGAAGCATAAGCTGGAATCAAGATTGCCAGGAGAAATAGCAATAACCTCAGATATGCAGATGACACCATCCTTATGGCAGAAAGTGAAGAACTAGAGCCTCTCTGATGAAAGTGAAAGAGGAGAGTGAAAAAGTTGGCTTAAAGCTCAACATTCAGAAAATGAAAATCATGGCATCCGGTCCTATCACTTCATGGCAAATAGATGGGGAAACAGTGGAAATAGTGGCAGACTTTATTTATTGGGGGCCTCA
Source organism: Bubalus kerabau (assembly GCF_029407905.1). Classification (NCBI taxonomy): domain Eukaryota; kingdom Metazoa; phylum Chordata; class Mammalia; order Artiodactyla; family Bovidae; genus Bubalus; species Bubalus kerabau. The sequence continues at coordinate 75,711,647 of NC_073635.1, forward strand.
AAAATCACTGCAGATGGTGACTGCAGCCACAAAATAAAAAGACACATACTCCTTGAAAGAAAAGTAATGACAAATCCAGACAGCATATTGAAAGAGACATTACTCGGCCAACAAAGGTCCGTCTAATTAAGGCTATGGTTTTCCCAGTGGTCATGTATGGATGTGAGAGTTGGACCATAGGAAAGCTAGCACCAAAGACTCAATGCTTTTGAACTCTGATGTTGGAGAAGACTCTTGAGAGTCCCTTGGACTGCAAGGAGATCCAACCAGTCCGTCCTGAAGGATATCAGTCCTGAATATTCATTTGAAGGACTGATGCTGAAGCTGAAGCTCCAATGCTTTGGCCACCTGATGTGAAGAGCTGACTCATTTGAAAAGACCCTGATATTGGGAAAGATTGAAGGTGGAAGGAGAAGCGTATAAGAGAGGATGAGGATTCATTTTGATGTTTGGCAAAACTAATACAATTATGTAAAATTTTAAAATAAAATAAAATTAAAAAAAAAAAAAGAGAGGATGAGATGGTTAGATGCCATCACCGACTCAATGGACATGAGTTTGAGTAAACTCCAGGAGTTGGTGATGCTGAAGGGCCTGATGTTGGAAGGCCTGACATGCTACAGTCCATTGGGTCCCACAGAATTGGACACAACTGAGAGACTGAACTAAACTGATAAAAAGTAGTTGATCTTCCTTTCCCCTCATTTCAAATATCACTACTTACAGTATGTCCCATGATCTAAAACTCTGGTATGCTTTGGAGCCAACACACAAATTAACAGGGAACAAGAGAAAAGACTTAGCATTTCCTTGTAAACATCTAATTACAAGTAAGTGTCTATGTACTTTCATGTAAAGTTGCTACTTGAGAACCTACTGTATAGCACAGAGAAGTCTATTCAGTGCTCTGTGGTGACCGAAGTGGGAAAGAAATCAAAAAATGGGAGGATATAACTGGTTCACTTTCCTGAACAGCAGAAAGTAACACAACATGGTTATGCTACAACTATACTGTAATAAAAATTAGTAAAACTTTTAAAAATAAATAATGAAGTAGTTACTTCTATGCCCAAGTAGCTTTAAAGAGTATGAAAAGATCATGTTAAGTTGTAAGTGGACCATCCCTTAAACAACTGAATTGGAAGGAACTACAAATTAGATTTTGACATGAGGTAATTAAGTTAACTAATCTCTCACTAAGAGATTTATAGAAACATAAAGCATTTGTAAATAAATATCATCATTTAAAGGTATGTCTTTTCTTTTTTTTATTTTATTTTTAAACTTTACAAAATTGTATTAATTTTGCCAAATATCAAAATGAATCTGCCACGGGTATACATGTGTGCCCCATCCTGAACCCTCCTCCCTCCTCCCTCCCCATACCATCCCTCTGGGTAGTCCCAGTGCACTAGCCCCAAGCATCCAGTATCGTGCATCGAAGCTGGACTGGCAACTCATTTCATACATGATATTTTACATGTTTCAATGCCATTCTCCCAAATCTTCCCACCCTTTCCCTCTCCCACAGAGTCCATAAGACTGTTCTATACATCAGTATCTCTTTTGCTGTCTCATACACAGGGTTATTGTTACCATCTTTCTAAATTCCATATATATGCGTTAGTATACTGTACTGGTGTTTTTCTTTCTGGCTTACTTCACTCTGTATAATACGCTCCAGTTTCATCCACCTCATTAGAACTGATTCAAATGTATTCTTTTTAATGGCTGAGTAATACTCCATTGTGTATATGTTCCATAGCTTTCTTATCCATTCATCTGCTGATGGACATCTAGGCTGCTTCCATGTCCTGGCTATTATAAACAGTGCTGCAATGAACATTGGGGTACATGAGTCTCTTTCCCTTCTGGTTTCCTCAGTGTGTATGCCCAGCAGTGGGATTGCTGGATCATAAGGCAGTTCTATTTCCAGTTTTTTAAGGAATCTCCACACTGTTCTGCATAGTGGCTGTACTAGTTTGCATTCCCACCAACAGTGTAAGAGGGTTCCCTTTTCTCCACACCCTCTCCAGCATTTATTGCTTGTAGACTTTTGGATCGCAGCCATTCTGACTGGTGTGAAATGGTACCTCATAGTGGTTTTGATTTACATTTCTCTGATAATGAGTAATAGAAAGCCCAGAGATAAATCCATGCACATATGGACACCTTATCTTTGACAAAGGAGGCAAGAATATACAATGGATTAAAGACAGTCTTTTTAACAAGTGGTGCTGGGAAATCTGGTCAACCACTTGTAAAAGAATAAAACTAGAACACTTTCTAACACCATACACAAAAATAAACTCAAAATGGATTAAAGATCTCAACGTAAGACCAGAAACTATAAAACTCCTAGAGGAGAACATAGGCAAAACACTCTCTGACATACATCACAGCAGGATCCTCTATGACCCACCTCCCAGAATATTGGAAATAAAAGCAAAAATAAACAAATGGGACCTAATTAAACTTAACAGCTTCTGCACATCAAAGGAAACTATTAGCAAGGTGAAAAGGCAGCCTTCAGAATGGGAGAAAATAATAGCAAATGAAGCAACTGACAAACAACTAATCTCTAAAATATACAAGCAACTCCTACAGCTCAACTCCAGAAAAATAAATGACCCAATCAAAAAATGGGCCAAAGAACTAAATAGACATTTCTCCAAAGAAGACATACAGATGGCTAACAAACACATGAAAAGATGCTCAACATTTAAATGTATGTCTTTTCAATGACATAAGCGATCACTACTATGCATCATACAGCTATGAATCAAAACAGCCCTCCAAACATCTCTTCTGCTCACAATGGTAGAGTGGGTAAATAGAGTAAATATAATAAATACTGGTGCACTCGGACGACCCAGAGGGATGGAATGGGGAGGGAGGAGGGAGAGGGGTTCGGGATGGGGAACACATGTATACCTGTGGCGGATTCATTTTGATATTTGGCAAAACTAATACAGTTATGTAAAGTTTAAAAATAAAATAAAAAAAAAATAAAAATAAAAAAATAATGATTAAAAAAAAAAAATAAATAGTCCATCAAGTACTTTTTTTCCATTCAGATGACACATCAGTATTATTTAAATTCTGAAAGCTGTTCAAATTCCTGAATTCCATCAACAGGCATTTGCTGCCTACCATCCTATATGAATATGTAACAGAATCCCTTCCTCCTTTTTAAGTCCACATAATCCACCAATTCAGAAGGTAAACAGCTAATGGGTTTAAGTTTCTTAGCAAGTGATCAATAAAATAAATACCAAATTTCAATGAGTGGATTTTCATATAAATCACTTTTTGTAGAAAGATTGTACAAACATTTCCTGTGGGAATATTTAAATTAAAAAAAATTAATTGGGGTATAACTGTCTTACAATGTTGTGTTAGTTTCTGCTGTACAAGGAAGTGAATCAGCTACATGTATACAAATATCCCCTCTGTCTTGTACCTCCTTCCCCACCACCATTTCCACCCCTCTAGGTCACCACAGATCACCAAGCTGAGCTCCTTGAGCTATACAAAAACAACTTCCCACTAGCTATTTGTTTTACATGTGGTAGTATAGATATATCAATCCTAATTTTCTAACTTACCCCCTTAACGAGTGTCAACCATCTATTCTTTACCTCTACATTTTTATATCTAAAAATTATTAAATTTTATATATATAAAGAGAATTTACACAAATATTTAAAAAATACTTTTATTCAAGAAACGTATTTTATGCTGAAAAGTGTTTCCCAGCTCACAAGGCCCTGTGTTTGTCTCCCTCTTAAAGATTTGAATCATGACTTTCAGTTCTCAAAATCATCTGTGAAGAAGCTGCTAAAGTGCCAGACATGGGGAAATACCGTGGGAGGGTCACATTCACCATCGTTTACTTTTTCTTCAGAGAAACTACATGAGGGTCATAAGAAGAGGTTGAACAAGCACCACCTCCCCCTGCCTGTGGGAAAGTGAGGCTTTGTGTAGATTTCATAGCACTTTGGGTCAGACCAGAAATAACTCACTGGTATCTATTCCTACTGTTGCAAATAGCATCTATATTGTACCATTTTTCTAGATTCCACATATATGTGTTAATTATGCATTTTTGTTTTTCTCTTTCTGACTTACTTCACTCTGTATGACAGACTCTAGGTCCATCCATGTCTACAAATGACTCAATTTTGTTTCTTTTTATGGTTGAGTAATATTCCAGTGTGGGCTTCCCTGGTGGCTCAGTGATAAGAACCTGCCTGCCAATGGAGGATGCAGGTTCAATCGCTGGGTCAGGTAGACCCCCTGGAGAAGGAAATGGCAACTCACTCTAGTATTTTTGCCTAGGAAACCACATGGAAGAGGAACCTGATAGGCTACAGTCCATGGGGTTGATGAAAATGAGTCAGACATGATTTAGCAACTGAACAACAAAAATATGCCAGTGTATATATGTTCCATAAATGAGATGCAAAGACTACCTTGATAATGAGAAAAAATATCTGCAAACTAAGCAATTTTCATGGAGAAGGCAATGGCATCCCACTGCAGTAGCCTTGCCTGGAAAATCCCGTGGACGGAGGAGCCTGGTAGGCTGCAGTCCATGGGGTCGCTAAGAGTCGGATACAACTGAGTGACTTCACTTTCAATTTTCACTTTCATGCATTGGAGAAGGACATGGCAACCCATTCCAGTGTTCTTGCCTGGAGAATCCCAGGGATGGTGGAGCCTGATGGGCTGCCATCTATGGGGTCGCACAGAGTCGGACACGACTGAAGTGACTTAGCAGTAGCAGTAAGCAATTTTCAAGGGATTAATTTCCAAAATATACAAACAGCTCATGTAACTCAAAAAAAAAAAATCAAAAAAATGGGCAGAAGACTTAAATAGACACTTTCCAAAGAAGACAGACAGATGGCCAAAAGGCACATGAAAAAATGTTCAACATCACTCAATTTTTCAGTTCAATTCAGTTCAGTCACTTAGTCGTGTCTGACTCTTTGTGACCCCATGGACTGCAGGCCACCAGGCTTCCCTGTCCATCACCAAATCTTGGAGCTTGCTCAAACTCAAGTCTCTCAAGTGGCTGATTTCATCCAACCATCTAATCCTCTGTTGTCCCCTTCTCCTCCTGCCATCAGTCTTTCCCAGCATCAGGGTCTTTTCCAAGAAGTCAGTTCTTCACATCAGATGGCCAAAATATGGGAGCTTCAGCTTCAGCATGAGTCCTTCCAATGAATATTTAGGACTGATTTCCTTTAGGATGGACCTGTTGGATCTCCTTGCAGTCCAAGGGACTCTCAAGAGTCTTCTCTAACAGCACAGTTCAAAAGCATCAAGTCTTCAGCATTCAGCTATCTTGATAGTCCAACTCTCACATCCATATGTAGATCAAAACTACAATAAGGTAGGACTTTACACCAGTCAGAATGGCCATCATCAAAAAATCTACAAGCAATAAATGCCAGAGAGAGTGTGGAGAAAAGGAAACCTTTTTACACTGTTGGTGGGAATGTACATTGATACAGCCATACTGTTCACCATGGAGAACAGTATGAAGATTCTTTAAAAAATGAGGAATAAAACTACCATATGACCCAGCAATCCCACAACTGGGCAATATCCTGAGGAAACCATAATCCAAATGACACATGGCCCTCAAGGTTCACAGCAACAGTATTTACAAAAGCTAGGACATGGAAGCAATCTAGATGTCCATCAACAGATGAATGGAAGAAGACATTTAAAATTTTAGTGAAGATGAATGCTATATAAATTCTAAACACTCCTGTGAATAGAGAGGGTCATTTTTATTAGTCTGGCAAGCCAAATGTTAAATCAATCACACAGTTGGGGATGAGACAACACTGTGATCTCAAGGTAAGAAAGAGAAGGAATTCTAATCCCACACATGGGATTACTTCCTGCTTAGCTTCTCAAGCAATTAGTGAAGCCCAAGAGAGGAGCAGTATGGAAGTCTGCATACCTTCAAGGCAATAACACTTTTATTTCAGGACCCTTGCTGCCAGAGAATTTCATGTAAGATCAATAAAAGCCAGGATTTATTCAGACAGAATTAGAACACTCTGAACCACAGGATGGGGATCCCTTTCTAATCTCCTTGCCCATTCATACGATGATACAAGATTTAGCTAAAGTGACTTATTAGAATAGACAATAGCCACATATTTCCAGTGGCTGACTTTCATAATGTGCAATCCTGGTTTAACTTCCAAAACCCAGTGCACAGTAAATTAAGAGTCTTCGCTCAACCTCTTTCTTCTAGATTTCTAGATTTTAAAAATAATTATTCTAGTTAATTCACAGCGTAAATGCAACTCAGACTCTTAGTCACATAAGATATTACTGAATTACTCCTGGAGGCCCTAGTTGCTCACACAGCCTCATTGTAAACACCTCAGACTCTCATATAATGGACTAGAAGATTCAACTTTACCTGAATAAACTGTAAAGTACCAGTTCAGATCGAGGATAAAAAATGTGTCTTCTTTTCCATATACCCTAAAATACAGGTCTCTTTGTATATTCCCCCTATGGAACAGGGAAGAAAAAAATATTACATTATAGATATAAATATTTACACAAAAATTAAAGAAAAAAACATACTTTGATTCCAGAGAAATGTTTTGTGTTGAAAAGCGTTTCCCAGGTCATGAGGCTCTGTGTTTGTCTCCCTTTTAAAGATTTGAATCACGACTTTCAGTTCTCAAAATTGTCTGTGAAGAAGCTTTTAAGGGTCAGACATGGGGAAACACCGTGGGAGGGTCATGTTCCACCATCAAGTTTACTTTTTCTTCAGGAAATTACGTGAGGGTCAGAAGAGGAGGCTGAGCAAGCGCCACCTCCCCCCTGCCTGTGTGAAAGTGAGGCTTCATAAACATTTCACAGCACTTTGGGTCAGACCCGGAATCACTCACCAGTCTGCAAGCCACCAATCCTGCAGGACATAGACAACCTGGAGCAGGAAACAATAGTCACTCAGACACCAACATTACTGAGCCCTCACACCTCGCTCACTAGGCTGGGGATGGAAAGGCTCTAGAACACTGAGGCGGTCCTTCCAGCTCAGGCCTGCATCAAATCCAACATCCCAGATGACCACAGGTCAGGGAAGGGCATGCTGCATTTTAATATCTCTAAAACATATCCCCTTTTCCCATTCAACCTGTCATGTACACACAACAGTAAGCCTCACTTATTTTGGTCCCCACAAAAAACATAGTTCACAGCAAATCCAAGTGGACTACAAAATGCAATAATAACAATATAGATGCTGAGGTTTTTCAAAGGAAAAAGCTTGACAGGTACTGTGATGGTCAGTCTTCTGTGTCAGCATGGCCAGGCAAGTCTCCAGTGATTCACCAAACACTTGTCTAGATGTTGCCTTGAAGCTATTTTGTGGATGTGGTTCACATCCATCATGAGAACTTCAGTAGAGGAGATCACCCTCAACACTGTTGTGGCCTCGTCCAGTCAGTCAAAGGCCCTTAGAGCAATGTCACATTCACCCAGCTAGATCTCACAACTTCAGGGGCCAGTTCTTTGAGACAAATCTCTTAATATGCATATTTTAAAATATTTATAAAATACAGTATGCTGCTGCTGTTGCTGCTGCTGAGTCACTTCAGTCATGTCTGACTCTGTGCGACCCCATAGACAGCAGCCCACCAGGATACCCCGTCCCTGGGATTCTCCAGGCAAGAACACCAGAGTGGGTTTCCATTTCCTTCTCCAATGCATTAAAGTGAAAAGTGAAAGTGAATTCGATCAGTCGTGTCCGACCCTCAGCGACCCCATGGACTGCAGCCTTCCAGGGTCCTCCATCCATGGGATTTTCCAGGCAAGAGTACTGGAGTGGGGTGCCATTGCCTTCTCCAAAATACAGTATAAATAGTACATAAACATCAAGATGAGTGCACAAACCAGAATACACACCCTCACGTACCTGAGCTGCGATGTTTACTAGAATAAGGAAGGTGATGACAAGCCAGCCAGCACCGGCTGTGAAGTAATTCTCATAGGTCTTAAAACCAACTCTTCCTTCCAAATGGTTCTCTAGAGGTAGTGTAACCTGTATATTCTCAGTCTGAGAGGGAAAAATGGCAGTTAGAGATGAAATTTTAAATAAAGAACCCCCAAATTTCAAAAGTTCAACACTGCCCTCCACTGCAAAGCTGTGGAGAAAATGACACATCTCATGCACTGGCAGGAGAGCAGGATGGCCCATCTCCTCTGGAGAAGCATGTGAGAATATCTAGTGAAACCATGTGTGCATTTACCTTTGGACCCAGCCATTCTACTCCTAGGAATCTATTACAAATAAGGAAACATCATTTGCACGAGGTCATTCACGTTTGGGTAGCTTTGCTTAAAGTAGATCAAGACTCTGAGCATAAGCACAGCCTACATGATTCAAGTATAAATGCAGAAGCTTCTTCCAAAATAACACACAGAATGATATGGAGCTAGTGTATCCCTCCAGATGACTGTGTCACTCAATGACAGGAACATACAACATACTAAGGGCTCAAAATACTAGCCAAATACAGTAAACTGAGTTCACAGAGTGAGTTGGACTAATATGAGTTTGGATAGCAAGGGACAAGCATATGATCCAAATCTATTTGGTTCCTAAATTTCAGAGAGTGATTCCTGAGTGTGGAATGTGAGGGATTAATTTGAACAGAAGTCAGAAACATCCAGGCTTCTGGGTCTGGATAGTGAAGCTTTGGACATCGAGGAATACCTGTGGATGTTTTTAAGGGAGATCTAGTCCATTTTTGTACTTCTGTCTGGAGGACTCAGAATGGATTATACAGTCTCATGGACCAAGGATGTCCAGGGCTCTATGCTGGCCACTGGGATTCAAGGTGGACAAAATGTAGGTCTCAGCGTTGAAGGGTAAGAAAGGAAGATGGGAACTATTTACAAAGTGTTTGCTGTGAGTCAGGTCCTTTACACACACTGCTGCTGCTGCTGCTAAGTCGCTTCAGTCGTGTCCAACTCTTGTGCGACCCCATAGACGGCAGCCCACCAGGCATCCTGGCCTAATCACAAACCATCTGACACCGAGGCAAAATAATACAGCCAGTCAGCTGCAGTGCCAGAATACTCCAACATATAGGAAAAGTAGCTGATTTAATGAGGTCACAGCAGGACTCAGTCTAAGAGGGTCTTCACATTAAGCCTCGGGATGCATAAGGGAAGCCGGGGGCCACCAGCATGACTAGGATGTAACTAAGGTAAACTGAAGAGTTCTCAGTCAGTGTGAGCCACATTCACCCAGAAATTCACAGCAGTGCACCCACTCCTGATCTCCATAAGATTCTCTATCCTACACCCTAAGGGCTTGCTCCCTTCATGCTCTTCTAACTCTACCAATTCCATGGAACAAGACTTTGGGAACCTTATGGTTTACTTTGGGACAAATGAAGACATGAGCAGAGCAGACTGAAGGTCCCTGAGACCACCAAGAGCAGACAGACCCGGCACACTACAGGGTGAGAAACTCACATCTTGGTCCTCTGGAGCCGCATCTTTCAGTGAGGGTCTGGGAGACTGGACAGACTGAACCAAAGACTCAGAGACCAGAGTGGGAGTTCCTGGAACTGGAGATGGTTCAGACTGCTCATTCCCCTTCTCAAAAAGGGAAAAAATATCTACCTCAGATTTCAGGAACTCAGTGTAAGTCCCTCTTTTCACCATTTTGCCCTAAAATAAAAAAGTTTGAGAGAAATTAATTTACAGTCAGTAATATTAAACCAACCTAATATTAATCAGGAAAAGTTATCTGGTCTTAAATTATAATTTTGGGGAAAAAATAATGATCCCTGGGTCTAGAATTCTTGTTGAAAAATCTAGTACAGTCAACTAAACAGAATTGAGCATTCTGTTCCCTGCCAAACCCTGTGTTAGGTGCGGATGATGTGAAACAAATGTGGGCTCATGTGTTAAAAATGGAGGACATGGGCATGACTGCTGTGGGCACTCAGGGAAGCAAGAAGTACAGAAGTTGGTGGGAGGATCAGCACAGTCTTTTAGACAACGTGCAAACTGACAGAAGCCTCATATGAGAAGTAGGATTGTAAAAAAGCAATTAGGAAGAATATTCTGGGAAAGAAAGCTAAACTTAACAGAGAGGTGGGCACAAGCACACCTGCATATAGGTAAGAGTCACTCATCAAATATTTGCTGCCAACTGTCATAGTATCATGTGTCCCAGGTGGGACAAGACATATAGGGAACCAGCCCTGGAGAGAGAGATGCATCTCCCTGGTCTCTACAATTGCCCCCATAAACTCAGGAAGTTCCCAATGGAATTCAATATTCCACCTGCAAAAGTAATTAAGCAAGGAGGCCATGAGGCCAGAGTGGCTCTAAAGCCTTGGCAGTCTGTGCCCACAAATCAACACCTAAGCCAGAATCAGTGCACTCAGAGCTGAGAAAAAACTTAGGAACTACCAGCCACAAGCAGCCAACCAGGATTCCCCAATCAGGCAGCTGCTTAAGCCTCAGCCAATCTAATCATTTTTCCAATGACTGAGTGACTGAACTGAACTGAACTGAATCTAATCATGCTCTTTGAACACGTGTGACAGACACATCCTTGTACAGTTTCCCTTCCTTACAAAGTCATATAAAATAATGTGCAGATGTTTCACTATTTTCTCACCCCATGAAACTAGATGTGGCTGATTCACTCCGTGACAAATAAAACATTAGGAAAAAAAAAAAAAAAACTCAGGATGGAAAACTAACCAAATGAGAGCAGCTCTGGTTACAGCAGGTCGGGTGGAGGGAGATGACCCCTCTCACTGTAGCCCCTGAGGTGAGCAACTGGGAGGAAACCAATGAAGCCTTTGGGTACCATGTGATACTGCAGAGCTAGAAAATTATGCAGGATATACTGTGTCTTGTTCCACTTGGGAGGCACAATTCACACACCTCTTTAATGAAATCATCACTTACCACGTCATATCTGTAATATGTACAATGAGATGACAGTACAAAGACAGCAGTTTCACTCAGCAGCCAAGTGCTGACAATTCCGAGGGGACAAGGGGGCAGCCATCCCCCTTCTGCTGTGAGAGAGGGACCAGACAGTGAGGATGGTCCCCAATTCATCTAGGGGTGCTCACCAGTGGACAAATGATTACTTTGTTAGTACTAAAACTGGAGGCAGCATCCTCAAAGGAAGCAATAAGAGGACCCTAAAACATCTAGGGACTGGCAAGATAGGTTATTCTCCTGCCACTGATCCTGTGCTCATAACCCTGTCAACACTGGGGTTTACACACTAGAGTCGCCCCCTCTGCACGTGAAACCAACTGCTCTCAAGCTTGAGAAACCTTAGCCCTTCCCCTACCCCATTCCTAGAGGAGTGGAGAGGAGTCCACACAGAGAACTGTTTCTAGAGAGGCAGGGGTTAATAATAATATAGAGAGGCAAGAGTTTTAATAATCTTTCTTAGAGCAGACATTCATTTCTTAAGTCAGGGATTTGATCCAGGACCTTGGAACAGTCAGGGGTTAACGATAGAGGTCCTGAGGCCCAGAGGCAAATAAGCAAAGGATTGAAGCAAGCAATCACTAAGTCTGAACACTTCGCACTAATCTCCACTCCACCCTCAACCATGCTAGGAGTTGTGAGTTGAATGGTGCTCCCCTCCTCAAAAAGATAGGTTCATCGAACCTGGACTGGCAACTCGTTTCATACATGATATTTTACATGTTTCAATGCCATTCTCCCAAATCTTCGCCAGTCCAGGTTCGATGCAGGATACTGGATGCTTGGGGCTGGTGCACTGGGACGACCCAGAGGGATGGAATGGGGAGGGAGGAGGGAGGAGGGTTCAGGATGGGGAACACATGTATACCTGTGGCGGATTCATTTTGATATTTGGCAAAACTAATACAGTTATGTAAAGTTTAAAAATAAAATAAAATTTAAAAAAAAAAAAGATAGGTTCAAACATGACACCCATAAACACCTTATTTGGAAACAAGGTCTTTGCAGATGTACTCAAGATGAGATCACGCTGGACCAGGGTGACCCTACATCCCATAAGACCAAAGAAACCCAGACAGACGCAGGGACTACAGCCACATGACATCAGAGGCAGAGAGCACAGTGCTGCAGCTGGAAGCCAAGGAACACAAGGAAGGCCTGTGAACACCAGAGGCTGGAAAGAAGGATTCTCCCCTGGAGCCTCCAGGGAGAGCATGGTCCTGCCAGCACCTGGATTTGGGACCCGTAGCCTCCAGAACAGGGAGACGATAAACTCCTGTTTTTTTAAGTCACCCAGTTTTCAGTGCTTTGTTACAGCAGCTCTAGAAACTGATACCCTAGCCTGAGCCCACACTTCTGTCTCCTCAGCTTTACTAAGACTTGTAACTGCTTCTGCTGTCCCCCCTCCAGAGACCATCAGAGGACTCTCTTAACTCTCACATCAGAACACATCCCTCCTCTGCTCTGGACCATCCAAGGCTTCCATCCCACTTCCGGTCCCTGCCCACAGCTTGGAGACCAACTCCCTCCCATCCCCCTGCTCACTCTCCTCAGACACGCTGGTCTTCCTGCTGTTCCTCCAATCTGCCAGGTCAGCTCCTTCCTGAGGACCCCCTGCCTTAGACCCCCTCCCCCAGGTGACTGTGTGGTGCCCACCTTCATGTCACTCAGACCCCATGAGGCACCAGCTCCTCAGGGAGGCAGCCAGGATGTCAGCCCACCTCTCTCTGTCACATCCTCCCCATAAGAACAGGAGACCCGTGAAGGCAGGGCCTTGTCCTCCTGCTGCACAGGCTCCCACACATATCGGGCACATAGAGACCTGGGCAGGGAGACCAGCAACTGGAGACACCAGCAGAGAGGGCATCTGTGACCCGGGTGCTCAGTTACCCAACCTCACTTCTGGTGTTAATGGAAGATGCTCTTTAGGCAAACTATGTATAACAATCACCTGGATACAATCAGATCTTAGTATCCCTAATTTCTAAATAATACACTTTGACTTAAGTCTAATTTCTAAAAAGTACACTTTGACTAAATAAAATAGCATCATTATCCTTTTAAAATTTCATTAGAACAGTGACGATGTAATAACCCTGTGGTTGTACTTTCATACACTTTAGGGTTATGTGACTTAGAGTATCACAGTGATATTTCTACAGGTCTTTGGATTCATCCTCCAAGGCGTGAACATCAGCTCTGAGAAGAAGGGGGTGAAAAACTGAGGGAGAAGAGGGCGCTTACCATGAATCCAAGCATAGTGGCCTGCTGGGAGGTCTGGCTTTCAACACACCTGAGTGCCAGCAATTCCACAGACTTCTATAAACTACTTACATCTTTCAGTATCAGAATCTGACTTGCATCTTTTAGGTACTGCAGCTGATGAGTCACTAAGATTGTGATCTTCTCCTTCAAGGCCTGACGAATACACCTACAAATGTCAGAGGTACAGTATGAAAAAGCACATTAACGGGAGTGCTTCAAACTGAAAAATTATATGTGGAAAACAATGAGACAAAGATCACACAGCAGTCAAAGATCTGTAGTTTAAATACCAAATCAATAATAAAAATTAAATAAACATAAATCAATTCATCCGACTAGGCTCTTAAATTTATCAGCAAGAAATTTGAATCTAGCACTGCTAAAATATTCTAAAAAGCAGCCCAGTGAAGAAGGCGCCAACAGCTAAGCTTTTTTTCCCTAAAACTCAGGTTAACAATTATTTGCACGCTTCATAAAGGGAAATAACTGAGTAATACTGAGATTTCAAAACTGACTGAACTAAAATACTATTTTATCACTATTCAGGAATGGGAGGACCAGTATCTATGTCATATAAAAATGTGTACATTCTTAAACGGCTTTCTAGATTATTATTTATAATGAATGATGCACATATTAGCAACAAAAAATTAATAGATTCTTGGTAACCTTTGCCAGAGAACATTTGCTAGACACTTGTTCCCAAAGAATATTAGACAGAAAATGAAGGCCAATTTGGCCTCTATCAGTCTCTACAATATTCCCAGTTCCAACCAGGAAGAAAGTCTTCTTTCATTAGGACCAAACACATTCCAAATGTAAGAATAAAAAACAGAATCCAAACGGCCCAAATCACAGTGGAAATCACCCAGTGGCTCAGAACACCCACCAGCTCAGAACACCCACCAGTTCTCTACAGACAAGACCCCTGCTCAGTATTCAACCTTAAATTTTATTCACAGTTTAAAAAAAAAAAAAACAAAAAACAAAAAAACTGTTCCTCCATTTTAAATGCAGACCCCTAGGGACTCAGCCCCAGGCTCAGCCACAGGGTCCACAACCCCTCCAGGGAAGCAAGTAGCTGGGTCTGGGGCCCCAGTGACCCCAGGCAGGATTCCAGGCAGGTTCTCTGGGAGCCCGTGGCCCTTGCAGAGCATATCTCAGGAACCTGGGCCAGAGCTCAGCCTGTGAGTGATTTAGATGGAGAGTCTGGAGGCAGCAGACTGCAGCTCAGTCCTTCTCACAAGCCTGATGACATTCTAAACCTGTTTCTTCATCTCAAACAGCGTCAATGACAACTTCATCCACACGTTCTGAGAAGTCAACCACCAATAGGCTCAGTAAGCATCAGTCCCCTTCTCTGCTCCTCCCTAACCACAAGTAGCCCTGTGCTTTGGACTCAGGACAGAAAAGTCCTAAGGGGACACTCTGGACACTGCGTCTGTGATCAGAAGCAAGACTCCAGGATATAGACACATACACCATCACCTCATTAAGTCCAAAAGGAGTACCTATTGACCTGTGTTAGCTCAGTGTTCATAGCTACATTTCTTGACTGTCACCTTTTCAGACTTAGTACTAAAGCATTTAAATGGCATTCTTCTCCTTAATTCATAAATACCTGCCAATAGTCCCTGAAGGTGGGTGTTAACCAAATGTGATGTGCTGTTATGTCCAACATGGACCAACCCAAAAGTTTTAAAATATTTTCTTCCTCACTTTCCATCACAGATGAGGTAATATAAATAAATACAATGAAGTGATCAGTTGATGGCTTTGAATTTTTCCTAAATAACGCTTTTGTTCAATCACTAGAAAAATAAACTATTTTCCAAGTTTTTAAAGGAAAGATTTCCAGGTCATGTCATACAAATAATTGAATCAGCAATCATTAGTTGTTTACCTGTTACTCCTATATAAAGGATGTGTTAATCCTATAATCCTACATATAATCCTATATAAGAGCTGTGTTGAGAGGGGACACATCCCATGGTGAAGGGGATACAAATAAGACAGACAGAATCCCCATCTCCATTCATTCAATCAGCAGAGGTTTGTTGAGGAGCCAGGCATTGTCCTAAGTGCAGAGGACACACCCACACGTCAAGATGGAAATCAGTACTCTGCACTGTGTACAGGGGGACCTGCTGCGTGAGTGTAGAAAATGCACTATTGCACTGTGACTTGTGCTCTGAAGGGAAAGCAAGGGGTCTTAGATGGGGAGACACAGGAGCCCTGAGACTATCTGGGGAAATATCCTGGAAGAAGACACAGCAGGTGCAGGGGTTCTGGGACAGAACAAGCTGGGCTGAGGCGCCTTCCTGCATTCACAGCTTAGGAGGGGTAATTCAGTAGAGTTGCTCAGTTGTGTCCGACTCTTTGGACCCCATGGACTGCAGCAACCGGCCTCCCTTTCCTCACCAACTCTGGGAGCTTGCTCAAACTCATGTCCATCGAGTCAGTGATGCCATCCAACCATCTCATCCTCTGTTGTCCCCTTCTCCTCCCGCCTTCAATCTTTCCCTCATTGGAAAATACCCTGATGCTGGGAAAGATTGAAGGAGAGGTGGGGAGACTCATAAATTGTCAAGTGCACCCATTGAGGGCTGGGGGAAGACAGAGGGCACGGGCGCCCCCTAGAGGAGCAGGAGGGAATGGCAGGGCCCATCCTCCACCTTCCCTCTGTGTCCTGGGGCACAGCTCCCTGGCTCTGGGACAGAGGGACCAGTATGTACAGGCAGACGGGAGTGAGAAAGGACCCCCACAGAGCCAGCACAGCTGGACACCGAGTGGGTGTGGGGACGAGCTGGAAAGGCTGATGCGGGCAGAGGAAGCCTGTTCTGTCTGAGGACCTGGAGCGGCCTCCCAAACATGAAGGGGTGGGGGTGGGGGGAGTCCATGAAGGGCTGAAGCAGGTGGGTGAGCTGTGTAGACAGGAGGGTGAGCTGTGTAGACAGCAGCGTGGGAGTCTGATCAGGACACACCTGAAGAGCTGATGACGCAGGAGGTGGGGGTCTGGGACGTGGGGCTGAACCAGGACGGGATCCACAGCATGATGAGACTGCATCAGCTCATCCAAGGCCTCTCACCTTCTATAGGTGACAGAACCCACTTAGCGCTCACAGAATAAAGTTGTAAAACTCACAAATCAATGACCTTGGATATAGATTCATGACTGTAGGAAACTGTTAATGGCAAGCAGCAGTGTGATTCATCCACTTTTAATACAAAGCCCTCCCCATGACTAAGCCTCCACATGACCAACATCTCTCACAGAATATTGTTCCATCCAATTCTTTAACTTGAGAACACCCTCCGATTGCTGCTGAGTGATTTCCTAATTTACTTTCATGCGCTGTGCTTTAAGTCACTCTAGAGTTTGTGGTTCTGATCAGCAAAAACAATCTTAAGCTTGCTTCTCTCAAGTATCCAAAGTGGTACACCCAAAATATTGGAGAGGATTTTATAAATGTCTCCTGTGTTTTAAAAAGAACTCAGGAGAACTTCTGTGATCAGCACACTATCAGATCAGATCAGATCAGATCAGTCACTCAGTCGTGTCCGACTCTTTGTGACCCCATGAATCGCAGCATGCCAGGCCTCCCTGTCCATCACCAACTCCCAGAGTTCACTCAGACTCACGTCCATCGAGTCAGTGATGCCATCCAGCCATCTCATCCTCTGTCATCCACTTCTCCTCTTGCCCACAATCCCTACCAGCAGCAGAGTCTTTTCCAATGAGTCAGCTCTTTGCATGAGGTGGCCAAAGTACTGGAGTTTCAGCTTCAGCATCATTCCTTCCAAAGAACACCCAGGGCTGATCCCCTTCAGAATGGACTGGTTGGATCTCCTTGCAGGCCAAGGGACTCTCAAGAGTCTTCTCCAACACCACAGTTCAAAAGCATCAATTCTTCGGCGCTCAGCCTTCTTCACAGTCCAACTCTCACATCCATACATGACCACCGGAAAAACCATAGCCTTGACTAGACGAACCTTTGTTGGCAAAGCAATGTCTCTGCTTTTGAATATGCTATCTAGGTTGGTCATAGCTTTCCTTCCAAGGAGTAAGCGTCTTTTAATTTCATGGCTGCAATCACCATCAGTGATTTTGGAGCCCCCCAAAATAAAGTCTGACACTTTCCACTGTTTCCCCATCTATTTCCCATGAAGCGATGGGACCAGATGCCATGATCTTCGTTTTCTGAATGTTGAGCTTTAAGCCAACTTTGTTACTCTCCACATTCACTTTCATCAAGAGGCTTTTTAGTTCCTCTTCACTTTCTGCCATAAGGGTGGTGTCCTCTGCATATCTGAGGTTATTGATATTTCTCCCGGCAATCTTGATTCCAGCTTGTGTTTCTTCCAGTCCAGCGTTTCTCATGATGTACTCTGCATATAAGTTAAATAAACAGGGTGACAATATACAGCCTTGACGTACTCCTTTTCCTATTTGGAACCAGTCTGTTGTTCCATGTCCTGTTCTAACTGTTGCTTCCTGACCTGCATACAGATTTCTCAAGAGGCAGATCAGGTGGTCTGGTATTCCCATCTCTTTCAGAATTGTCCACAGTTTATTGTGATCCACACAGTCAAAGGCTTTGGAATAGTCAATAAAGCAGAAATAGATGTTTTTCTGGAACTCTCTTGCTTTTTCGATGATCCAGTGGAAGTTGGCAATTTGATCTCTGGTTCCTCTGCCTTTTCTAAAACTAGCTTGAACTCTGGAAGTTCACTGTTCACGTATTGCTGAAGCCTGGCTTGGAGAATTTTGAGCATTACTTTACTAGCGTGTGAAATGAGTGCAATTGTGTGGTAGTTTGAGCATTCTTTGGCATTGTCTTTCTTCGGGATTGGAATGAAAACTGACCTTTTCCAGTCCTGTGGCCACTGCTGAGTTTTCCAAATTTGCTGGCATATTGAGTGCAGCACTTTCACAGCATCATCTTTCAGGATTTGGAATAGCTCAACTGGAATTCCATCACCTCCACTAGCTTTGTTCATAGTGATGCTCTCTAAGGTCCACTTGACTTCACATACCAGGATGTCTGGCTCTAGGTCAGTGATCACACCATCGTGATTATCTGGGTCGTGAGGATCTTTTTTGTACAGTTTTTCTGTGTATTCTTGCCATCTCTTCTTAATATCTTCTGCTTCTATTAGGTCCATACCATTTCTGTCCTTTATCAAGCCCATCTTTGCATGAAATGTTCCTTTGGTATCTCTGATTTTCTTGAAGAGATCCCTAGTCTTTCCCATTCTGTTGTTTTCCTCTATTTCTTTGCATTGATCGCTGAAGAAGGCTTTCTTATCTCTTCTTGCTCTTCTTTGGAACTCTGCATTCAGATGTTTATATCTTTCCTTTGCTCCTTTGCTTTTCGCTTCTCTTCTTTTCACAGCTATTTGTAAGCCTTCCCCAGACAGCCATTTTGCTTTTTTGCATTTCTTTCCCATGGGGATGGTCTTGATCCCTGTTTCCTGTACAATGTCACGAACCTCATTCCATAGTTCATCAGGCATCCTGTCTATCAGGTCTAGTCCCTTAAATATATTTCTCACTTCCACTGTATAATCATAAGGGATTTGTTTTAGGTCATACCTGAATGGTCTAGTGGTTTTTCCTACTTTCTTCAATTTAAGTCTGAATTTGGCAATACTTGGTACTAAAATGCCTCCTCTCCCCTCCCTGTGACATGGATGCAATGACTAGCAGATCCTGTTCCTGCCCTGATGGGGAACTTGTGCAGATGCTCACAAGATGGGTGACAGATATTTGTGAATTCAGGGTGGGGCGCTGGGAACAAGAAGGCTGCTATACTCAGGATGCCAGGAGGGTGGGGTGGGGAATCCCTGTCACAGCACTAGCTCCTGTCACTGAACTCGTGACAAGACACAGGCACTTCTCTAAGGGAAAACTCATCAAGTCATGATCAGGAGAAGGTGGGAAAGGGGAGTCAGATCAGGGAGCTGGGGGCCATGCCATGTGTCAGCTGCCCTGCTCACTCATGTTCTGAAAGATTCAGTGATACTATGCAGTTTTCTTTTAATTGTGGTAAAATACACCTAATGTGAAATTTACCATTTCTGTCATCTTAAGCATAGAGCTCAGTGGTATTAAGTATATTCACATTGTTGTGCAGCCATCAACACCATCCATCTCCACAAATCTTTCATCACCCCAACACTAAGGACGTCCTACATTCGGGCAGATCCCACCAAAGACTAATGACCACTGCTTAGTGGACGTGGAATTCCAGCTCCTAATATCCAGAGCTCAGACTTCCTCACATGTCTCCCTTTCAAACACTGGACTCTGCTGAAGTCTCTACTTTGCTATTCTGGACTTTCTGTAAATCAATCGTGTCCCCTCAGATTCACCTGCTGACACCTTAGTTAATAGTACCTTAGAATTTGGTGACAAGGACCTTAAAGAAGTAATGATCACCCTTAGTTATACTGGACCTAATCTAATGTGACTGGTGTGCTTAGATGAAGAGAAGATTAAGATGTAAGGACAGAAACACAGGCATGTAAATCAATGAAGTTAGAACACACCCTCCCACCATGCACAAAATAAACTAAAAATGACTTAAAATCTTAATCATAAGACATGACACCATAAAACTCCTAGTAGAGATTATAAGCAAAACATTCTCTGACATAAATTATACCAATATTTTCTTAGGTCAGTCTCCTAAGGCAATAGAAATATAAACAAAAACATACAAATGGGGGCTTCCCTGGTGGCTTAGTGGTAAAGAATTCACCTGCCAGTGCAGGAGACATAGGATCCCTCCCTGGTCCAGGAAGCTCCCACATGCACAAAGCACCTCAGCCCATGCCCACAACTACTGAGCCTGTGCTCTGGAGGGGAACCGCAACTACTAACCCCACACACCATAGAGCCCGGGCTCTGCAATGAGAGAAGCCACCACAATGAGAAGTCCACGTGCCACAGCTAGAGAGTAACCCCTGCTCACTGCAACTAGAGAAAACCCCAACTGTGTGAGGACACAGCGAGGGGTTATGGTCAGAAGCCAAGGAGAGAGGTCTCAGGAGAAACCAAACCACCCACACCTTGAACCTGTAGCCTCAAGAACTGTGAGAAATTTAATTTCTATTCTTTGAGCATCCCCATCTGTGACAACTTGCTATAGACTGAATGTTTTACTCCTCAAAAGTCATCTATTGAGACCTAATCCCAACTGTGTTGGTATCAGGAGGTGGGGCCATCAGGAGGGACCAGGTCCTGAGGGTAGAGCCTCCATGAAAGGGATTAGTGTCCTGATAAAAGGAACCACAAGGCTCCCTCACCTCTGCCACCACATGAGGCCGCAGGAATCAGACCCTCACCAGACTGAATCTTTCAGCCCCCTGACTTGGACTTTCCCAGCGTCCAAAACCATGAGATAAAAACTTGTTATTTCTAAAGGCACTCAGCTCTGGTGTCCTGTGAGAGCAGCCTGGACAGACACAGTGCTAGAAACTAACACAGGACCTGAGAGCAAGAATTCCCAAACAGCTTCTCTCTGCTGAACACCCCGCCTCCTCCAGGCGAGGACGTGCCTGCTATTCTCCTCACAGCCTTACTTTCTCCTCCCTCCACACCTGAGCTTCTACTCTTGCTTCAGCAAAGGACTGGGTCCTCGTCTCAGCCTCCATACACCTGCCCAGCCTGCAGGCCCGCAGGGTACTTCCTGCCCAGCCCTGGGCACAGGGAGCTTTCCATCTTCAGTGAAAGCCTCCAGCTGACACTTTCACTTTACATTCAGCACCTACTATCCTGTATTAAAATACTCTAAACCCTGACTTTACTGAGCTTTCCCCAGGCATCTGTTTTAACAAGCTCCATGTAGAGACAGGTTCCTCAGAGGCAGGAATGAGAGCTGGGCATCCTAGTCTCCCTTATTCTGCCCAGTGTGGGTCCTTCCCCTCTCCTGGCTCACTGTCCTCCTTGTAAACTAAGAGGTTTTGTGCAGTAAGGCATTGATCTCAGTGCACACAGCTGGGTGTTTAGAAGTGCAGCTGGAAGGCTCAAAGTGAACAACAGCAAGCGACCTGACCATGGGGGAGATGTGAAGGCTGTTTTAGGAAAAAAACAAGTTTGCAAGGCTTTCAAAAAGGCCAGTCTAGACTCCATAAGAGGCCTCAGTCAGTGTGTGTTAGGACACATTATACACAGAAAAGAATCAGAGTTGTCCCACTTTAGTCATTGTGTAGCCAACCAGGAGCCACTGACAAGTTCTACATTTTAGAAACAGGAATGAGAGTCAAGACTCAAGCCATATTATAGGTGACACTACATTGTAGTGTCTAAGTATTAATTCTAGTAAGCATCCCGGAAATAACATGAAATGATTGAAATCATACTCAGATGTGGAATTCTCAAATTCTAGACTTTATTAAGTCTATACTTAATAAAGACTTTATTTCCAAAGTGATAGAATAACAAGCATAAACCAACAGGGTCTTTCCATGGAAGCCCTATGCCAGTACTGAAAACTTCACTTCTAACACGCCTTAAGCAAATGATAGAGGAAAAAAACTGGCAGCCAAGTACCAGGTTATAAGAGTCTCACTCTCTGATTTAAAAACCCTACATCATCTTATTCCTGATGTCTGGATCCACCCAGAGTGTCTGGTAATCAACTGCAAGTAGCAGGAAGGAAACTGCCATCTGTCACTCCTTAAAGCACAGACCCCACTGGCCCCCACACACTGGAAGCACCTGCTGTATTTTCCTGTCCTGACCTCATCATGATGCAAGATTTCTCTAAGGTGGATCTTCTGTGGAGGGAAAGGAGGGGAGGGAGGGACACCAGGGCAGAGGGAGCTGAGTCTCCTGGAGCACAAAGACCTGCCTGAGCTCTCTTCCTTCATCTCTACAGGGCTCTTGGAAAGAAGAAACGATAGAAAACAGGAGCAAACTCACTGTTCGAATAAGTGTCTGCTGACTATTGCATCCACTGCGCTGAGCGGATCGTCCAGGAGGTAGATGTCTGCATCCTGATACATGGCTCTAGAAAACATAGAGAGACATCAGGAGAGGATACTTCATATTCCCTGGGTCTCATCGCTGAATCATAATGGTGTCTAACAACTCCAGGTTCCTTCTATAAGCCCAGGGAAAGGACCAAGACCCTGCTTCACACAGCCCCACTCGGTGAGCGGGGTCTGCGTGCTCATGTCCACTAGGAGCCGCGGAAGACGAGGGGCGGATAGCAACTGAAACCCCATTTACCTGGCGAGGCTGACCCGGGCTTTCTGTCCCTCACTCAGTGGGGTTCCTCTTTCTCCTATCTCAGTTAGATCTCCTTCCTCCAAAAGCTGTAAATCCTATACAGATAGAAAAGGGGGGAAAGAAAAAGATATAAATTGTCCTCTACTACCATCTGACACTTTTAGCATTAGTTCCTCATACAAGAATTTGATTAACGTTCATACATGCTCAGCTGCTAAGTCGTATTCAACTCTTTGTAACCCCATGGACTAGGGCTTGTAGGGCTCTTCTGTCCATGGTATTCTCCAGGCAACAACACTGGAGTGGTTTGCTGTTTCCTCCTCCAGGAGATCTTCCTGACCCAGGGATCGAATCAGTATCTCCTGTGTCTCCTGCACTTGCAGGTAGATTCTTTCCCACCAAGCTACCTGGGAAGCTAGAGCAGTGGGTATAAGTCAGAGTAACTAAACTGTGACCTTGAATATTAAAAAAAAAAAAAACTATCAGTGTATTTTATTTGTTTTCATTCTGTAGTTTTGCACAGCATCTATGCGTTTGACCATTTTAACAGATAATTACTGAGGACTTACTGTATGACAGGCATTGCTCTGGGCACAGTGAACTCAGTTGTGAAGAAACAAAGCTCCTAGAGTTTCTTTCCATGATGGAAGACAGATGATATGGAAAATTAACCTGAGCACAAGTACTGAGGAGAGGAAGGAAAAGGAAGCCGGCTCAGGGGGATGGAGAGTGAAGGAGGGAAGTGAGTTCACACTGGGGTGTGAGGGCTCTGCTCAGAGAGGGTGTGAGCATATCTGGAGGAGGGGGCTCAGGCAGACCCGGAGAGGCTGCTCCTCACAGAGGGAGGGGCGGGTGCAGGGGCCACAGGGAGATGCCCAAGGGGTTCAGGACAAGGAGGCAGGAGAGTGGAGTGAGAATGAGAGGGTGAGGGTGGAGACAGAGCAGGAGGAGCCTGGGGGCACTCCAGTAAGAGGAGGAGGGGGACAGACCTGGTTTGAGGTTTTAAGAAATCACTCCTGTGCTTTACAGAAAACAGACAGTAAGTGGGGAAGGATGAGGGTGGATACAAGTGAGGAGGCTACCAGAATAATCAAGGTGAGAGATGACAGTGGTCAGGACCAGAGTGGGAATGGAGAGATGGGGTCACACTCCAGGCACATGTTGAAGGTGGAGTCCGAAAGGCCTGCTGACAGGATGGGTGTGGCTGTAAGAGCAGAGGAGATTGTGGTGTTTGGGATGAGGAAGGGGAAGGACAGGGTCTCCATTTACTGAGTTGGGGAAGGTGGTGGATGTAGGTTTAGGGAACTTCGCTCATGGACAACCTGACATGACCTCCCAGTGGTGTCACGGTGCAGTTGTACATGCAGGTGTGAAGGTCTGTGCTAGAGACACAGGTGTGAGAGCTGGTGGCCCAGGAGATGAAGGCACAGGACTTGTTTTTATAAAGGAATGAGTGTCTCTTAAAAAGACATTTTGCTGATCTCTGCCTCAGCTTCCCACTTTCAAAGAAGGGATAACACCTGACCCTAGTCTTCACAGTAATACTTAAAGTGAGTGACATATAAGGTCTGTACAATAAATGGGAGCAGAAAGAGCAAGCTGGGCAGGACAATCAAAAGGAAAGAAAAGGTGTGCTCAAAGGACACCCAGCATATCAGCTGGATTAAGTAGATGATTGTCTGTGAAAGCAGGAAAAACTCAAAACTAAGAAGGAAATAAAGTTGTAGCTTGAGGATCTGGGAATGAATCACAAGTTACATTTGAATATCATTTACAAAGTTAATAGACAAATCAGCCTATTTTCCCCAGAGTACCATGGGGAAAAAAAAAAGAATAGATGACGAGAACATTCCCAAACTGACAAGATAGAAATCAGGCTTAAGTAGTTGTTCACTCGTTTAATTGTGTCTGACTCTTTGTGATGCTTTTGAACTGTGGTGTTGGAGAAGACTCTTGAGAGTCTCTTGGACTGCAAGGAGATCCAACCAGTCCATTCTGAAGGAGATCAGCCCTGGGTGTTCTTTGGAAGGAATGATGCTAAAGCTGAAACTCCAGTACTTTGGCCACCTGATGCGAAGAGTTGACTCATTGGAAAACACTCTGATGCTGGGAGGGATTGGGGGCAGGAGGAGAAGGGGAGGACAGAGGATGAGATGGCTGGATGGCATCACTGACTCTATGGACATGAGTCTGAGTGAACTCCGGGAGTTGGTGATGGACAGGGAGGCCTGGCATGCTGCGATTCATGGGGTCTCAAAGAGTCGGACATGACTGAGCGACTGAACTGAACTGACTCTTTGTGATCCCAAGGAATGGAGCACTCCAGGCTTCCTTGTCCTTTACCATCTCCTGGAGTTTGTTCAAACTCATGCCCACTGAATCATGGATACCATCCAGCCATCTTGTCCTTTGTCATCCCCTTCTCCTCCTGTATTCAATCTTTTTCAGCATCAGGGTCAGCTTTTCAGCATCAGCATCATCATTAGGTAATGAGTTGGTTCTTCCCATCAGGTGGTCAAAGCACTGGAGCTTCAGTATCAGTCCTTTCAATCAATATACAGGGTTGATTTCCTTTATGATTGACTGGTTTGATCTCCTTGCAGTCCAAGGGACTCTCAAGTGTCTTCTCCAACACCACAGTTCAAAAGCATCTGTTCTTCTGCACTCAGCTTTCTTTATGGTCCAACTCTCACATCCATACATGACTACTAGAAAAACCATACCTTTGACTATATGGACCTTTGTTAGTAAAGTAATGGCTCTGCCTTTTAATATGCTGTCTAGGTTTGTCATAGTTTTTCTTCCAAGGAGCAAATGTCTTTAATTTCATACTGCAGTCACCATCTGCAGTGATGTTGGAGCCCAAGAAAATAAAGTCTGTCACTGTTTCCATTGTTTCCTCATCTATTGCCATGAAGTGGTGGAACCAGATGCCATGATGTTAATTTTTTGAATGTTGAGTTTTAAACCAACTTTATCATTCTCCTCTTTCACCTTCACCAAGAGGCTCTTTAGTACCCCTTCACTTTCTGTTATAAGGGTGATATCATCTGCATATCTGAGGTTATTGATATTTCTCCCAGCAATCTTTATTCCAGCTTGTGTTTCATCCAGTCTGGCATTTCACATGGTGTACTGTGCATGTAAGTTAAATAAGCAGGGTGACAATATACAGCTTTGATGTATTCCTTTCCTAATTTGGAATCAGTCTGTTGTTCCATGTCCAGTTCTAGCTGTTGCTTCTTGACCTCCATGCAGGTTTCGTAGGTGGCCGGTAAGGTGGTCTGGTATTCCCATTTCTTTTAGGAATTTTCCACCCTTTGTTGTGATCCACACAGTGAAAGGCTTTATCATATCAATGAGGCAGAAGTAGATGCTTTTCTGGAATTCTCTTGCTTTTTATATGATCCAACAGATGTTGGGAATTTGAGCTCTGGTTCCTCTGCCTTAGACTTAAGTTACATGGTATTATATTAGAAGTCTTAGGTTGCTATAATTGCCAATTGGCACATTCTGTCATAGACAGAGTTTGGAGTTTTTATCACTAAACTGCTGAGGCATCAACCTAGGATGCACAGCAGTACCTTTCTGTAGGTGAAGCCCTCACTTCTCTGTCTCTACTGCAGCAAATTTGGAGAGAAAGCAAGTAGCACACTGATGCCACCATGATGAACAAGTCCTTTGACCTCCCTAAGTCTCATTATCCTCTTCTATAGAATGTGCTGCAGAAACCAGAGCCCCTGAATTCAAGGATGCTGTGAAAATCTCAGGAAGTGTGTGAACACCTCCACAAATGAAAAAACGACATGAGTTGATTATAACTTTCTCTTGGTGACTGATCCCTATTTTCTCACCAAGCCAACAGTAGGACCCTGTTTACAGTGTGAATCATAACACACAAAGCACATGACCACCATGGAAGAAAGAGACTGCATCGTAACCCTCCCTGACAACCACAAAAACACAGACACATACTCACTCAAATCTTAACAGAGGGGCATCTGATGAAAGGCAACAAATGTTCTGATGTGATAATTTATAATTACCTCACATTCTTTCTTTCTTGAGCTCAGAAATTAATACCGTCTCTTGCTTTGTGTTTTCATTGAAAAAAAAAAATGAACTTTGTGTTAAGTTCTCAGCCTCAAGCACACACACAGAATTACTTGGCCTCTCTTTCACTGTTCACAGTCCTTACAAACTGTTCTGCTTAGTTTTTCTGCTTTGATTTCATGTCGTTCAAATGGTTTTCTTATTTAAAAAGCACCACATTGTAATACAGCAATCTTAACCACATTCCAGAGAAGGCAACGGCACCCCACTGCAGTACTCTTGCCTGGAAAATCCCATGGATGGAGGAGCCTGGTGGGCTACAGTCCATGGGGAGCCCCGAAGAGTCAGACACGACTGAGTGACTTCACTTTCACTTTTCCCTTTCATGCATTGGAGAAGGAAATGGCAACCCACTCCAGTGTTCTTGCCTGAAGAATCCCAGGGACGGCGAAGCCTGGTGTGCTGCCATCTGTGGGGTCGCACAGAGTTGGACATGACTGACACGACTTAGCAGCAGCAGCAACCACATTCTAGAAAAAAGCACTCACAGCCTCTCTTTCCAGGACATAAAAAACTATCTCTGAGTCTGGTAGTAACACTTTGAGTGTGTTGTTGACTCTGCAAATTATATATGAACAAGCCACCAAGGGGAAAAACATTTTGGAGGATTTGAAGTAAAAGCAAGTACAGTTGATTTCTCAGCTGCCACGTTCTAATTAGATCAAAGGGGAAAGCCTTAGTTGGGCATATATTATAGTTCCTTCCACTGACAGCAAAGTGTTCTTATTCATATTTGTTACCTCTAATTTAAGTAAGTAAGTAAGTGCTAGTCAGTCGAGTCCAATTATGTGATCCCATGGACTATAGCCTACCAGGCTCCTCTGTCTATGGAATTCTCCAGGCAAGAATACTGGAGTGGGTTCCCATTTTCTTCTTCAGGGGATCTTTCCAAGCCAGGGAGTGAACCTAGGTCTTCCTGTATTGCAGACAGATTCTTTACTGTCTGAGCCACCAGGGAAGCCCCAAAATTTAACCAATTCTTATTGAACAGCACACACACACACTAGAGGCAAACTAGGAAATGGTGATGCTGGTTTGATGCCATCCATCCAGAAGCACATCAAAGGCCCTTCAGTGATGGTGGAGACTTACAGTAGAAGCACCATGGAGCAGACTGCTGAAATGGTTAACGTGGGCTGGACATGAGGCCCTTGCAGAAGAGGGCTGGACATAAGAGTCAAGCAGCAGGAGCCCTCCTTCCTTCACAGCTTTTCTTCCTTGTGGAATTGCCCCTCCTCTCATGGCCTGTCATATCCTGCCCATCTTTCCAGGCTCATCCCAAGCACACTCTCCCATGGAACCATCCTGGACTCGTCTCTCTTCCTGCTGGGTTCTGTTTACATCTCTCATTTCTCATGAAGGACCCGTCTTATTCTGCTCCATCATTTGTACACATGCACATGGCTTCTCACAGCTCTTGGGGGGTAAGATCTGTGCACCAAGCTCTGTTCTGGAACCTGATGCTGATTATCTCTAATCCTCACAGCAAGCTTCACAGTAAGTGTTGGCCCCATTTCACAGATGAAGAAACTGAGAAACTCTGACCACATCACTGGTCTGAGGGCGGTCAGCTTTTAAACAGAAGAGCTGGAATTTGAATGAGTTCATGTCAGTTCAGAGTCTTCTGCTCTTTCACATCATGCTGCCCAGGTGGTGACTGAAGATATTTTTGAAATGAAGACAACACTTAAGTAATTCAAGACTTGAAGGCCTCTACACTTAGACATGTAAGTGTCAATAAACTTACTATCCTATGGCCAAGTAAGTGATCTATGTGGAAAAATATTAAACTAGAATTTATCAATTTGATACCTTTAAATATGTGTTCACTAAACATTTTCAAAAGCCTTAAAGATAACATGGAGACAAATGTTGCACACAATATTGCTTATATCATGGTAACAGAATATTATTGTTGATGTATATAATACACTGTGTGTAGAGCACTCCAGTACTCTTGCATGGAAAATCCCATGGACGGAGAAGCCTGGTAGGCTGCAGTCCATGGGGTCACAGAGAGTCAGACATGACTGAGCGACTTCACTTTCACTTTTCACTTTCATGCATTGGAGAAGGAAATGGCAACCCACTCCAGTGTTCTTGCCTGGAGAATCCCAGGGACGGGGGAGCCTGGTGGGCTGCCATCCATGGGGTCACACAGAGTCGGACATGACTGAAGTGACTTAGCAGCAGCAGCAGCAGCAGAGCACCTACAGAACTACCAACTCAAACAATGCAAGTTAATACTCAAATACCTTCTTTCTTACATGTCACATTTTATGGATGTAATTTTACCAGAAACTGACTGAGCTTATAATTAAAAGCTAATTTATTTTCAAAACCATTCTAATACTTACAGAGTGCTTGTTATGTCCTTAGCAAGCAGGTGCTTTAAAATCACAACCACATTTCATCCCCAAAACAACCTCATGAGGTTGATAGTCTTATTATCTCCATTTTACAGATGAAGTAACAGTCTTGTAAGGATCAAACAGTCAAACCCACACACCTGATCAACAGAGAAACTGGGACTCAATTCCTGAACCTTCTGACTCCTAGATCGTGGAGTTGATGTCATCAACCTGAATTGATACTGCCAGTGTGACTACTTCATGTCTCCCTATTTTGTTACAGAAAGTTTTCAGCTCAATGAACTTAAATGATTACTTCAATAAGATCTAGTATAATACATCTAGTTGTTTTTAACATATGTTATACAAAAAATGTTGCTTTTAGAAAGACGGTAATGACGATCTTACATGCAAGGCAGCAAAGGTGACTGATGTAAAGAACAGACTTTTGGACTCAGTGGAAGAAGGTGAAAGTGGGATGATTTGAGAGAATAGCTTGAAACATACACATTAACATATGTAAAATAGATGACCAGTGCAAGTTTGATGCATGAAGTAGGGCACCCAAAGTCAGTACTCTGGGACAACCCAGAGGGATAGGGTGGGTAGAGAGGTGGGAGGTGGGTTCAGGATGGGGGAGATATGTATACCCGTGGCAAATTCATGTTGATGTATGGTAAAAATCATCACAATATTGTAATAATCCTCCAATTAAAATAAATAACAGTTTAATAAATAAATAGATGTTGCTTTTTTATGGCTTTTCCTCCAGGATTTGGGGAGATGAGAGTAAGGAGAAATCTTTATTATATTTGTATGCATGGATAGATGGATGGAGAGAAAAAGGTTAGAAATAGCAACAATGGCCAGCACTTACTGAAACCCTGGTTTGTTTACATTTCACAGGCATTTTCTGTAATTTTTACAGTTATCCCCCTCCCCCATTTAATAAGAAAGGAAATTGAGACAAACACCTGGAGTCATTACCCAGACTGTTTCTCTCCAAAGGCCAAGCCTTTTCTACTGTACTGTCTATGCCGTCTCTGTGTCTACGGACGCCAGTATTTCCTGTGCCTGCCTTATGTCCATCCACTGAGACCTGGAATCCAAAAGGAGATAAGCAGATGCTCTCATAACTTACTAATTCCCAGGTGTCATAAAGACCTTGCTAACCTCTTGTTAATCAGAGTCATAGATGACATTTCAGAGCAGCAACTAAACCCTCTGACCCAATGTCCTCATTTTACTGCAGAAATGTCAGAGGTCCAGGCAGGTAACAGGACATGTCCAGAGTGACAGCAGGCAAGTGATGAACCCGGGGCCAGAACTCTCCTCTCCACTACTTCTCCATGCTGGGCCTCCCTTCCTTCCAAGGAGGGAATGGGCACAAGGGACCCCAACTCCATGTCCCAACTATGCAGCAGAACGTGAGAGCAGTCCATGTTTATAGAAGTCAAATCATGTACAGAAGAACTGCTGTGCATCCAAGTCCTGCAGGGCCTGTTCCACCAAAGTCTGTGCTGCATACATGCCCCATTGGGTGAAGCCACAGAACACTGCCTACATTAGTGGTCCAGTCACCCCATGAGCCTGCAGCAAAGCATTGGTCCCGAGGATCTGAACTTGAGCTACAAATGTAGAGATGAGGTGTCTCATCTGTCCCAGTCTCAGTTTTACTAACTGTAAGTTGAAGATGGGAATATTGAAGATACTCATAAAGAATGAATAACTCATAAACCTTTTTAGGTGTGTGCATGCACATGTGTGAAAGGCAGAAAAATGATTTGCACGTAGACTCTGAATTAATGGGAGCTACTGTTCTCACTGTTCTGCATTTGCTTTCCCTTCTTATATGGTATCTGCTTCTAAGTCCCTTCAGTCGTGTCTGACTCTATGCGACCCCATAGACGGTAGCCCATCAGTCTCCCCCATCCCTGGGATTATCCAGGCAAGAACACTGGATTGCCATTTCCTTCTCCAATGCATGAAATTGAAAAGTGAAAGTGAAGTCGCTCAGTCGTGCCCAACCCGTAGCAACCCCATGGATTGCAGCCCACCAGGCTCTTCCGTGCATGGGATTTTCCAGGCAAGAGTACTGGAGTGGGGTGCCATTGCCTTCTCCATATATAGTATCTAGACCATTTAATAAAAATCTAGCTCATTCCTGCTAACCTGACATCATTTCTGCAAATGTACAGTCACCCATGAACAAGAACCTGAAGAAGCGAGCCCATTAAACAAGCAATTCTGTGTGTCCACATCATTGTGAAATGCTGCTCACCTGATGCAGGGCTTCCCAGGTGGCGCTGGTGGTAAAGAACCCACCCACCAATGCAGGAGATAGAGACTCGGGTTTGATCCCTGGGTTGGGATGATCCCCTGGGGAGGGAAATGGCAACCCACTCCACTATTCTTGCCTGAAGAATCCCATGGACAGAGGAGTCTGGCAAGCTACAGTTCATAGGGCCACAGCGCTGGACACAACAGAAGTGATTTAGCATGAACACACACACCTGATGCAACCTATGATGTTCAAGCCCTTGTTCCAGGAGAATCATGATTTCCTCACAAAGCAGGTCTGGAGCTTTCAATACCACACCTTTAAAAATCTGTCCCTGTCTTTTCCTCACAGTACAAAAGAGCAGTCAGATGTCCAGACTGCACTGAAGAGACCCAAGGGGGAGACCTTTAATGATATTATTCACTGGTTTTTTACAACCCAAGAGAGTAACATAGTATTTAACATTATTTACTCTTTTTCCTTGCTTTTTGTCAATTGTATTCTCCTATCACTTAAGTTTAGGTCTCATCGTTTACTCACTAATCTTATTTAATGCCCAAAATACAGTGAAACCTTTCATCTTACCATTCTCTGTGAAACTCAATGCCATTTCTGAAAACAATCTCCCTCAATGAAATGACGCAGTATTAAAAAGAAATTTTAAACCATTCCGGTTTTCTTAAATAATACATTACAAGTCAAAAATGAAGTGGTGAGAGAACCTCACAGACTAAATGGGACCAAGGAGGCATCAGCCAAGTGCAGGGGGCAGACCTTGTGTGGGTTCCAACAGTGGTGAAGATTGACCACTGAGATGATCAGCAGCATGTAAACACAGACTAGCAGGTGGGTGATATTCAGGAATTCAAGGTATTTTTCAGATGAAATAAAGTAGTGATTTTTCCCCAAAGCTTTCCTATCTTTTAGAGAAAAATAATGAAATGTTTACAGATGAACTGATCTGAGGTCTAGGATCAGCTCCACAATACTCTGGGGTTGGGGTGGGGCTGGCAGGGGTAGAGATGCAGCAAGACTGGTCACCAGCTGATTCTGGCTGAAGCTGGGGGTGGTACATGAGGATTCATTATACCATGCTCTCTTTTTGTAAATATTTATAACTTTCCATTAAAAAATGTTGAAAGTGAATGAAAACTTCACAGAATGAAACAATCCCCCCTCCAGATAATGTATTCTGTGTTACTAACCTATAAGAATTAAAATGACAGCATATGTAAATACATATGCTTATTTATGTAAGCCTGCTGATTCATCCAGAGAAGGCAATGGCACCCCACTCCAGTACTGTTGCCTGGAAAATCTCATGGATGGAGGAGCCTGGTAGGCTGAAGTCCATGGGGTCGCTAAGAGTCAGACACGACTGAGCGACTTCACTTTCACTTTCCACTTTCATGCATTGGAGAAGGAAATGGCAACCCACTCCAGTGTTCTTGCCTGGAGAATCCCATGGATGGAGAAGCCTGGTAGGCTGCAGTCCATGGGGTTTCACAGAGTCGGACACGACTGAAGCGACTTAGCAGCAGCAGCAGCAGCAGCTGATTTATCCAGAAGACCAACTTAAATGTTAAGCAACATTCAAAAATCTATTTTTTAAAAAGAACTTTTAACAAACCTTGTAGTGTAAACCACTATCATAGAGGACTCTCTTACACTGTTGGTGGGAATGCAAACTAGTACAGCCATTATGGAGAACAGTGTGGAAATTCCTTAAAAAACTCAAAATAGAACTGCCTTAAGACCCAGGAATCCCACTGCTAGGCATACACACCAAGAAAACCAGAATTGAAAGAGACCCATGTACCCCAATGTTCATTGCAGCACTGTTTATAATAGCCAGGACATGGAAGCAACCTAGATGTCCATCAGCAGATGAATGGATAAGAAAGCTGTGGTACATATACACAATGGAGTATTACTCAGCCATTAAAAATAATACATTTGAATCAGTTCTAATAAGGTGGATGAAACTGGAGCCTATTATACAGAGTGAAGTAAGCCAGAAAGAAAAACACCAATACAGTATACTAACGCATATATATGGAATTTAGAAAGATGGTAATGATACCCTGTATGCGAGACAACAAAAGAGACACTGATGTATATAACAGTCTTTTGGACTCTGTGGGAAAGGGAGAGGGTGGGATGATTTGGGAGAAAGGCATTGAAACATGTAGAATATCATATATGAAACAAATCACCAATCCAGGTTCGATGCATGATACTGGTTGCTTGGGGCTGGTGCACTGAGATGACCCAGAGGGATGGTATGGGGAGGGAGGCGGAAGGGGGTTTCGGGATGGGGAACATGTGAATACCCATGGCGGATTCATGTTGATGTATGGCAAAACCAATACAATATTGTAAAGTAATTAACCTCCAATTAAAATAAATAAATTTATATTAAAAAAATGAAATTCAAGTATATGCAACTCAGAAGTCATTACTCACCGCTTCCAAAGCACAAGCCCTTATTACTTCTTCATATCTGTCTTCTTTATATTTCTTCCCAAATAAAATGTTACTCTTTATAGTCCCTGGAAACACCCAGGGCTGCTGAGAAACATATGCGATCCTCCCGTGCACGCTGACCTGTCCCTGGCTCGGGGGCAGCTCCCCCAGCAGAGCGTTTAGCAGTGACGACTGAAACAGATGGCAACACACACACGTGAACAGGGCGCACTCAGGATGGAAGACGCCCCGCAGCACAGCTGACCCCACCCTGGCTCTTGATACGTTATAGAACCCTTTCCTTCAACAGGATAAAGTACAGCCCTCCCAGTTGAGACCAAAACAACAACAACAAAAAAAGTGAAAATAACACTAACGGTCAATGAAAATGACTGATAAGGAACATATTAATAGTATAAACAATCTACTCTGCCCGAGTATCCCCCCAGGTGAAATTCTACTCAGCAAAGAATAATTGAGAATGTTTAACATCCTTCTCTCAGAGAAGGCAATGGCAACCCACTCCAGTACTCTTGCCTGAAAAACCCCATGGACAGAGGAGCCTGGTAGGCTGCAGTCCATGGGGTCACTAAGAGTTGGACATGACTGAGCGACTTCACTTTCACTTTTCACTTTCATGCATTGGAGAAGGAAATGGCAACCCACTCCAGTTTTCTTGCCTGGAGAATCCCAGGGAAGGGGGAGACTGGTGGGCTGCCGTCTATGAGGTCGCACAGATTTGGACACGACTGAAGCAACTTAGCAGCAGTAGCAGCAGCAGCAACATCCTTCTCTAACAGAGCCCAGCAGGATGTGTATTTGATATATATGATGTTCAGTGCAATTGTTCCTGCATCTGGTATCCTTTACTTGACAAACACTTGTTGTTAAAAAGCTATGTGTGAAGAATATAGCCAACTGAAAGAACTCTCAAGTAAGTTGTGTCTGCAGAGCAAAAGTCCATGACAGAGGAAATCAGTACCCTTTCATGTACACATCCCACATTTTTAAAAATAATTTTATTTATTTTTAGTTCTTTTATCTTTTTCATTTATTTTTTTACAATGTTGTTTCGGTTTCTGCCATACCACAATTCTTAATTTTATTTATTTTTGCTTGCACTGGGTTGTCATTGCAGTGCATGGGGGTTTTCTTGTTGAGACTCTAGCAGGCAGGCTTCAGCAGTTGTGGCCCATGGGCTCAGTTGTTGCACCTCCAGGCCCCAGAGCAGAGGCCCAACAGTTGTGGTGCATGGGATTAGTTGCTCCACAACTGGGAGGTGGGAACTTCCCAGACCAGGGACCGAACCTGTGTCTCCTGTATTAGCAGGGGATTATTTTACCACTGAGCCACCAGGGAAGCCCACACCCCACATTAGGTTTCTGTATTTTGTTGTTTCAGACCAAGGGTATGTGCACCTTTCCTTTCAATCTTCAACATCACACAGATGTGGCGTGTGTGTATCCACACCATCAGAGTGCTCATGACACTGGGCTGAAATAATATGACTACATATCTGTCTCACCCCACAACCTGATTGCCTCTGAAAGGCAGAAAGTCAGGGTCTTGCTCACTTCTGTACCTTTATCTCCAGCACATGGCTGCACACTCACTACACATGCACTGATGGGATCATGTCAAGTCATAGGAGGAAATACTCAAAGCTTCCAGGAAGAGCCTTTATGATCTCCAGAAATCCTGGAAGGGCCACTAAGATGAAAAGAAGTCCCCATTGTCTATGTCTATCCTGAACAGTATCAGTTCAGTTGCTCAGTCATGTCTGACTCTTTGTAAGCCCATGAACCGCAGCACATCAGGCCTGCCTGTCCATCACCAACTCCCAGAGTTTACCCAAACTGATGTCCATTGAGTCGGTGATACCATCCAACCGTCTCATCCTCTGTCATCCACTTCTCCTCCTGCCTTCAATCTTTCCCAGCATCAGGGTCTTTTCCAATGAGTCAGCTCTTCCCATCAGGTGGCCAAAGTATTGGAGTTTCAGCTTCAACATCAGTCCTTCCAATGAACACCCAGGACTGATCTCCTTTAGGATGGACTGGTTGGACCTCCTTGCAGCCCAAGGGACTCTCAAGAGTCTTCTCCAACACCACAGTTCAAAAGCATCAATTCTTCGGTGCTCAGCTTTCTTTATAGTCCAAATCTCACATCTATACATGACCACTGGAAAAACCATAGCCTTGACTAGATGGACTTTTGTTGACAAAGTAATGTCTCTGCTTTTTAATCTGCTGTCTAGGTTGGTCATAATTTTCTTACCAAGGAGTAAGCATCTTTTAATTTCATGGCTGCAATCACCATCTGCAGTGATTTTGGAGCCCAAAAAAATAAAGTCAGCCACAGTTTCCCCATCTATTTCCCATGAAGTGATAGGACAGGATGCCATGATCTTAGTTTTCTGAATGTTGAGTTTTAAGCCAAATTTTCACTTTCCTCTTTCACTTTCATCAAGAGGCTCTTTAGTTCTTCTTCACTTTCTGCCATAAGGGTGGTGTCATCTGCATATCTGAGGTTATTGATATTTCTGCCAGCAATCTTGATTCCAGCTTGTGCTTCTTCCAGCCCAAAGTTTCTCATGAGGTACTCTGCATAGAAGTTAAATAAGCATGGTGACAATATACAGCCTTGAAGTACTCCTTTTCTGATTTGGAACCAGTCTGGTGTTCCATGTCCAGTTCTAACTGTTGCTTCCTGACCTGCATATAGGTTTCTCAGGAGGCATGTCAGGTGGTCTGGTATTCCCATCTCTTTCAGAATTTTCCACAGTTTATTGTGATCCACACAGTCAAAGGCTTTGGCATAGTCAATAAATCAGAAGTAGATATTTTTCTGGAACTCTCTTGCTTTTTTGATGATCCAGCAGATGTTGGCAATTTGATCTCTGTTTCCTCTGCCTTTTCTAAAACCAGCTTGAACATCTGGAAGTTCACGGTTCACGTATTGCTTAAGCCTGGCTTGGAGAATTTTGAGCATTACTTTACTAGCGTGTGAGATGAGTGCAATTGTGTGGTAGTTTGAGCATTCTTTGGCATTGCCTTTCTTTGGGATTGGAATGAAAACTGAACTTTTCCAGTCCTCTGGCCACTGCTGAGTTTTCCAAATTTGCTGGACTATTGAGTGCAGCACTTTCACAGCATCATCTTTTAGGATTTGAAAGAGCTCAACTGGAATTCCAAAACCATCACTAGCTTTGTTCGTAATAATGCTTCCTAAGGCCCACTTGACTTCACATTCCAGGATGTCTGGCTCTAGGTCAGTGATCACACCATTGTGATTATCTGGATTGTGAAGATCTTTTTTGTACAGTTCTTCTGTGTATTCTTGCCATCTCTTCTTAATATCTTCTGCTTCTGTTAGATCCCTACCATTTCTATCCTTTATTATGCCCATCTTTGAATGAAATGTTCCCTTGGTATCTCTAATTTTCTTGAAGAGATCTCTATTCTTTCCCATTCTATTGTTTTCCTCTATTTGTTTGCAATGATTGCTGAGGAAGGCTTTCTTATCTCTCCTTGCTATTCTTTGGAACTCTGCATTCAAATGGGTATATCGTTCCTTTTCTCCTTTGCTGTTTGCTTCTCTTCCTTTCACAGCTATTTGTAAGGCCTCCTCAGACAGCCGTTTTGCCGTTTTGCATTTCTTTATCTTGACTATGGTCTTGATCCCTGTCTCCTGTACAAAGTCACGAACCTCCATCCATAGTTCATCAGACACTCTGTCTCTCAGATCTAGTCCCTTAAATCTATTTCTCATTTCCACTTCCATAAGAGATTTGATTTAGGTCATAACTGAACGGTCTACTGGTTTCCCCTACTTTCTTCAATTTAAGTCTGATTTAATTTAATTTATTCCAGAACAGCTGTCACATAAATACTTTCCTTCACTAAGACATCCAAATTCCGCACAGGCAGTTCCTAACTGGGAAACGGGAAGCACCAAGAACGAAAAGATAGTGTGTGTTTATCCTGATTTATTTCGCCATGAAACATTATTGTAAAATGAGTGTTCCATGAACACACATAGAGAGACACTCTTCTAGATACACTCAATTCAAACTGAGTCACACACAGATCTGGGCTCAATTCTGAGAATTTAACAGGAGCTGTGGTGTTGCATCAAGCTGACAAAAGACATCATTAACTTACCTTTCCCGCTCCCACAGGTCCAACCACAACTAACAGTTCACCAGGTCTGACAGTAAAGGAAAGTCCTTGTAGGGTTGGGGTCTCTGATGCCTACAAAGTAAAGTTTTGAATTTAATTTACCCATTTTAATAACGTAACACAGTTTTTTAGAAAGTGGAAAATATAACAATAATCAACATAATTGATATGCAAAATATAACCCACATTTTTCTCTTTCCTATTTTAAGATATTGTGTCCTGGAGACCTCTTCATCAGATTTTATCTCTTTGGGGATTTGAGGTAGCTTTAGCTCACTTTAGGAAGTTTCCTTCTTTTTTCCAACTACCACACAATTGCACTCATTTCATGTGCTAGCAAAGTGTTGCTCAAAATTCTTCAAGCTAGGCTTCAGCAGTATGTAAACTGAGAACTTTCTGATGTATAAGCTGGAATTAGAAAAGGCAGAGGAACCAGAGATCAAATTGCCGATATCTATTAGATCACAGAAAAGCAAGGTAATTCCAGAAAAACATCTACTTGTGCTTCACTGACTAAAGCCTTTGACTGTGTGGATCACAACAAACTGTGGAAAATTCTGAAAGAGATGGGAATACCAGACCACCTTACTTGCCTCCTGAGAAACCTGAATGCAGGTCAAGAAGCAACAGTTAGAACTGGACATGCAACAACTGACTGGTTCAAAATCAGGAAAGGAGTACGTCAAAGCTGTATATGGTCACCCTACTTGTTTAACTTTTATACAGATTACATGATGCAAAATGACTAGATGATCACAAAATGGAATCTAGAATTCTGATAGAATATCAATAATCTCAAACATGCAGATTATGCCACTTAATGGCAGAGAATGAAGAAGAACTAAAGAGCCTCTTGATGAAGGTGAAAGAGGAGAGTGAAAAAGAGTGAATGTTGGCTTAAAACTCAACATTCGAACAACTAAGATCATGGCATCTGGTCCCATCACTTCATGGCAAATAGAAAGTAGAAACAGTGACATATTTTATTTTCTTGTGCTCCAAAATCACCTCAGACAGTGACTGCAGCCATGAAATTCAAAGATGCTTGCTCCTTGGCACAAGAGCTGTGACAAACCTAGACTGTGTATTAAAAAGCAAAGACATTACTTTGCTGATAATGGCCCATCTAGTCAAAGCTATGGTTTTTCCCGTAGTCATGTCTGGATGTGACAGTTTTCACCATAAAGAAGGCTGAGCACTGAAGAATTGATGCTTTTGAACTGTGGTGTTAGAGAAGACTCTTGAGAGTCCCTTGAGCAGCAAGGACATCAAACAAGTCAATCCTAAAGGAAATCAATCTTGCATATTCATTGGAAGGACTGATGCTGAAGCTGAAACTCTAATACTTCGGCCACCTGATGCGAAGAATAGACTCATTAGAAAAGACCCTGATGCTGGGAAAGACTGAAGGCAGAAGAAGGGGACAACAGAAGATGAGATGGTTGGATGGCATCACTGACTCGATGGACATGAGTTTGAGCAAGCTCCTGGAGTTGGTGATGCACAAGGGAGTCTTGCATGCTGCAGTTTATGGAGTCGCACAGATTTGGACATGACTGAGCGACTGAACAATAACAACAACAGAAATGCTGGAGTGGGTATCCATCCCCATGGACAGAGGGGCCTGGTGGGCTACAGTCCATGCGATCACAAAGACTCAGAGACAAGTGAAGCAACTGACACTTCACACTTCAGCTCAAAATATTAGATCTGGGTTTTCAAGAAAAGCTTGAAAATATTTGTGCTCTATATCTTTTGTTTAAGGTCATCCTATTGTATAGCACAGGGAATTATATTTAATACTCTGTAATAAAACATGATGAAAAATAAACTAAAAACTAAAAGAAGAATTTATATACTTTAAGTTCAACATGTGCTAATACACTGAAAGCTCTCTTGAAAATGAGAAAAAGAGTAACATGTCAAATGCCTCAGGCTGATTTTACACTTAATCTCCATTCATTGCAAACCTCATCCCTGATTCTGAGAATTTTTGTAATATATTCTAAGTAAATGAGCAAGTCACATTTTACAGTATATGTAAAATCTCAAAATTCTCCAATAAATCTATGTCACAGTTATCTTTAAGCAGTCATAATTTTGGAAAGAAAGTTTCTTACCTTTTCCCAAGAAGCTGTAAAAGCTTGCACATCCACGGTTGTTTTACCATCTGATGGCAGCAGAGGGTAGCACTGTGTTATCTCATCAAGTAACAAAAAGTTCTACAGAAAAAAAGCAAAACATAGATTATTTATACTGTAAGAACAAATTACAAACAAAACAACTGCTTCTATGGAATTGGCAATAAAAAGTTTTATACCTATCATTTATACCTACCTATCATTTTACAGCTGTATTTTATTAGGTCTTGGTTCACATGAGAAACATTAAATATATCATTATTATATGTACAACTAAGTATATAATAGAGTATAGCATATATATATATGTGTGTATATATATATATATAACATAGCATATAAACACATATATAGAGTATGTATGTGTGTGTGTCTGTGTGTCTGTGTGTGTATATAAAATAAATAAATAAAAATTCCTAGCCATGAGGCTATCTTTGTTACTTTCTCAACAAGTGTACTGGTTCCTCTCTAAGAAGACAATAAATATGGCTTCAAACTCCAATACATTTAGAACCTGGACATTTTTATTGTTTTACTTTTGTGTTACCAACAATAAACAGGTGAGCTGGTAGGAAATTATTTCATAAATACTAACTGAATCCCACCATGTGCCAAGTGCCATGCAACACTGCTAGAACACAGAGAGGAAGGCCCTCCCCAGGCCGTCAGGAAGCAGGTGGCACAGGACAGGCTGGGAACCCAAGACCAACGACAGAGACTCTGAATGCAAACCCTGTACACTCTGCTTTCCCCCTTGTGGGTGTCAATACCACATCACTGCTTGTCATTAACTATTACTAAGTCATCATTCTAAAAAGAAAACTGTGTAAGTTTCTATGTATTAAAAGATATTTCACAAACATCTTTTCACAATCACTGCCTCTTCTTAGTCCATGCCCTCATTCCTCCACAGCAGGAATGGCTGCATCTCTCACTTCTTGGTATCTTCTACACCACTTTGCAACTAACTGATGCACAGTAGTTGAATAAAACAAAATCTTACAAATTGCTACAAAGCTGACAAACACATACAAGAAAATTCCCTCTTGCCTTGCAAATGCTAGATATAATTCAATGAGAAAAGCTAGAGCAATAGAGAAACTGAACAAACAACTTAGACCACTCCCACTCCCCAAGGTCCCCAAAACTGTGAACAAGAGGCAGAGACTGCTGGCTGTCCTTGAAATCTGCTCTTGTTCTTCTGAGGTAACAAACCTAGATTTTACCTGCATGTGGCAGCCTGGAGGGATGCCCTCCCTCTGTCTTGAGGCTCCCGAGCAGACAGGAGCAGTCACGTGACTAAATCCAGGTCTGTGGAGAGTGACAGCGACCAGGACCTTCCTCTGCCTCAGCCTGGGCCTTGGGGGCTGCCAGCGGGGTCAAGGTCACATGCAGTGGAGTAACATGAGAAGAGAGAAAGAGTCTGGGTCCTGACACCACGGAGGTTCACACTAGCCATGGGACTTGTTATGGGGAGAGTTGTATCACCACATAAAAGGTACATCCTAACTCCAGTTAGCTCAAAATGTGACTTTATTTGGGAATTTGGTTGTTGGAAATGTAATCAATTAAAGCAAGATCACAGTAGAGTAGGGTGGGCCCTGAATCCAATATGACTGGAGTCCTTATGAGAAATGCAGAGACAGACAGACACACAAAAAACAGCTACCTGATGATGGAGACAGAGGCTGGGGTGATGGCTTTCAAGTCAAGGAACACCAAGGTTTGCCTGCAACCATTCAGAGCTAGCAGAGGCAAGAAAGGATGCTCCCTTATCGGATTCAGAGGGATCCTGACTCTGCTGATAGCTTGATTTCAGACTTCTAGCCTCTAGGACTGGGAAACAAAACATTCCTGTGGTTTTAAGCCACATGTTTTGTGGTACTTTGTATCCGCAGCCCCAGGAAACCCATACAGAGCCTCACAGGTTTCTTGCATGAGAGAAAAGCAAATGACCCCTGTAAGCAGCTTTAGCAAGGGTACCTCTGGGACCCACAGGTAAACCAAATCCTAACCCATATGGGGAAAAACTTAAACAAGCATGTGAGGATGTTTGAGAAAGAAAATGACACATAAATAGTAATCTACTACCTTAAACATCTTGACACCCTATCTATTGTGCCTCAGAGTCATAAATGTGATTGCAAACTTCTACTTAAAAAGAAGAACTGGTCAAAACTGAATGTGAAAACCCTTGTGCAGGAAAAGAAAGACAGGATCCTTGCATTTCTGTCAAATATCATCTGGTGGAAGATGCTTTCATTCATTCCTTCCTCCACTCATCCTAGCTCACTGAGAACCTAACACTGAGCACAGTGACTCCTACCCGCCCGGAGCCCATGTCCACCAGGAGGCAGGATGGACGGAGAGTGGTATGAGGACACATTTGCAGGCTTTCAACCACCACAGCCTGAGTTCTTTCTCCCCACCACCATCGCCTGTTCTGACACAATTCATCTCTCTCCCAACTCTATTTTCCTCTTGAAACAACATAATTTCAGAATCTCACTCACTATTAGTTATTTCAATAATGCAACTTTTCTTTTGCTGGTTCTTTCCCCAGTCCTCCCCGACATCACTGACCCCACCCCAAGACACTCCCTCCCGATCTCCTTACAGCCCCTCAGAAAGTGTCCACAAGCTTAACACCCCACCCCACCCCCTCTCCACCCACCGCCCCAGTGGCTCACCTGCACCTAAGTCCATGCTCCCCAGGCGGCCTATGCCTGGACGCCCTGAGTACTGACCCCACCCACCCTTCTAGTCCATCTCAAATATTAACCCTTCTGAAACCAGCTCAGCACATCCCCAGCTGGCACTGCCCTCCCTACCTCTGAATCCCCTGAAGAATACTAGGTCACACAGAGGGGAGACACTACATCATTCGTGTGCTTTTACAGTCCCAACTCCAGCTAAGACCTAGCCTTGCACAGTCAGCCCATCAAGGGCTCAGCTAAGGAAGGAACAGACTGCATGGCTCTTCAAACCATCCAACCACTGACTTCATGGCTACAGCCTTACACAGTCTAAGCTGACACAGCAACAAGCAAAAGGTGATGAGACAGGCTGGGACCTGGGACCCTCTACTGGAGTGCTTGCATCTGGACAAACGTCTCCTTGAGCAACAAAATACAAAGAAATCCTAAGGGACTAAACATACCTGCACATATGCAAAGGCAATCATGAACAATAAGGTACAAAAACATCACAAGCTAACTGGCATTTCTGAGCTGCTGGGAGCGAAGCAGGGAACTGTGCACGATCTTGGTACATGACACCTACCAGACAGGGGGCAAACCACATAAGTCACCCCTGTGGCTCAAACCACCAATCCTCCCCTACCCTCACCCCACTTAAGGAACCAGCCCTCTCTTCTCAAAGCATCAACGGGGCATCAGTTTCTTGTTTTCATACTTTGTGCTGCAGCACAAGCCTCAGTGAAGCCTTGCTTGAATTTCTCTTCAGGCCTATTATCAACTTCTATTGATTAAAAAGACTGAGGGCCCTGGAGAGTAACGTATATGTTATATATCTGGTCTAGACAGAATCAAATTCCAGTTTCAGCTTAAGCATGTAACCAAGACATCAATATTCAATCTGTATACATTAGAATAGAAACACCCCAATTTCAAACAAAAATAAAGAAAAGGAAAAATATGCCTTATATGAAGAATTAAATTTATTGAGCACCTGTCCACAAACAATACCTCTGACGTGAACAGATGTCACAGTCTTCCAAGGGTTAAATGAGACCCCATTCAACATATGATCAGCTTGTAAAGGCGCCAGAAGTGCTGGCTGGATTTTTCTCCAAGACTCAGTCTGATGAAAAAGCTGAAGTTAAATGGCCAGTAGAGCCATGAATTGCAGACCCAGAACAGGTTATGCAGGAAAGTTGATACTACCAAAAAGACTAATTTGCTTGTAGCTGGTAATGGAAAACAACCTCAGAGACAGATTGTTACTAGATGTTAAAGTTATTGAAGACTTTAAATGAGTGCTTTGCAATCCTATTGGAATCATCCAAGGCCAGGACCATGGGTCCCCCTTCCTTACTTAGTGAAAAATAGAGTTCTTTGGCTTATGAGGTCATAATAAATCATTCATTTTTACAGAGCTGATTTAATCTTAATTTTAAACAGAAATACTTGAGCACCTACTGTGCGCCAGGCCATTGTGTGACTACTTAGGGACATTTAGTTTATTTACCCCTGAATACTTAGGGACATTTAGTTTAAAAGAGGAGACAATAAGTATGGTCGGAGTTACAAGTTTGAAAGGAAGAGGGCAGCTAGAGACAGGCTTAGACACTAAGTAATATAATGACAGGAATAAAAATGTAGAG
This sequence comes from Bubalus kerabau, assembly GCF_029407905.1. Taxonomy (NCBI): domain Eukaryota; kingdom Metazoa; phylum Chordata; class Mammalia; order Artiodactyla; family Bovidae; genus Bubalus; species Bubalus kerabau. The sequence goes on from NC_073635.1 coordinate 75,756,050, forward strand.
TCAGAAATCAACAAGAAAATATCTTTTGGAGGAAAGACTCCATTTTTAAACACAGAGAACTAAGTGAATCTGAGGCCACTCTTCCTGCCCAGGGAACAGGGACTTCTCAGCAAGTTCCTCCTCTCCCGGCCCAGAAAGGAATCGTAGTCACCCCAGGACTGTGCACAGTCACTGCCTAGTCATTCCAGTCAGCACAGCAGATGCATCTGTTTGCTTCTCCTGCCTTTAGACATTTTAATCATCCTGCAGCCATCACTGCATGCAGCCTGTGCTGCTGCTATTTATACTACCGGTCCTAAACAAGCATGGATCTTACAGTACTTTTAACACACTTTACCTAAGAAAAGAGGGAAATACATACATTTTGCAAAGACTGCCAACTTGGCACTGAAAGAGTTAAGTCTCACCTAACTGGCACACAGTGACACCACATAAAAGAGGCATTTTAGGTAAAATCCACCTATAAGTTTAAAAAATTATTTTTCACTAAACCTTGATTCTTTGGATGCTGACGACGGCTTCTGACACCTTCTCGATGGCCATGGGGAAGTAGAGGGTGCTCGAGAACCGCAGAGCCTCGAACAGCGTCACCACCACAAACACCTGGCTGGCTGAGATCAGGTTGTCAAGGAGCTCATTGGCGATGAAGGTGACAAAAATCATGATTTTGCTCACAGTGAAAAATGATGCCAAATTCATGCCTCTAAGGTAGGAACTTTTCAGAATCTTGGAAATTTCCTTACTGTAAAAAGAAAGTAGGACAAAGGTTTTATAAGAAGCATCAGAATACAAGACATGAATTCAGTACCCTGTGTAAGTGGCCCCTTTCTAGAGAATGGACACAGATTAAGATAAACCATCCTTCACATCATGGAGACATTAGCATAGTGCACACTCAGGGGTCTGGCCGACACCAGGACCACACACTTCATCCCCACTTCACTCTTTCAAGTAAGAGGCTTTCTGTCACAATTTCAAACAATTTTGGGTCAATCTGACGGAGTCTCAACATTCATTCAACAAACTTTCATAATCACAAGCCTGTGCCAGGCTCCTCACAGAAAGACACAGCTTGTCCCCTCCAGGCGCTCATGAACTTATGGGCGAAGAGACCTAGCAACCACAAAATTAGGAGACAGTAGACAGAGATGGTCATCACAGCCCCCAAGGGAGCCCAGAGCTGGAATATGTAACTCGGAGCAGTGGAGTAAAGGCAAGTCACACACACATGGACCATGAAGATGAGCTGGAGTCAGGCTTGGAGGCCAGAGTAGAAGGAAGATGGGCTCTGCAAAGGTGCAAAGTGAGAGGTGACAAGGTGGGGTCAGAGAAATGCTCATCAGATATTTAAATGAACGATGGAAAAATAGTCTAAAAACATGAAGCAGAACAAAAGGGACAGTATTTTCATAGCTCCATTAGAATTGAATAATAGTGATTCATGAGCTTTCATGGTGGTAAAGAATCCACTTCCAATGTAGGAGACACGGGTTCAATCCCTGGGTCTGTAAGATCCTCTGGAGGAGGAAATGGCAACCCACTCCAGTATTCTTGCCTAGGAAGTCCCATGGCCAGAGAAGCCTGAAGCTACAGTCCATGGGGTCACAAGGAGTCAGATCCGACTGAGCGACTAAGCACAGCAACAATGAACAATAGTGATTCATACAGTTCAGCTCAATACAAGTATACCAAGTCTCTATAATCTTCCTGGTTATCAGCCATCACCATAAATTACAATTTTAGTTTGAATGTCATTGTCTCAAATACTATGTTAAAAGCATTGCTTATTGGGATTTGAGGTATTAAGAACTACTTAGAATTTAATTTCTATATAAGTAAGAAGCATATATATATTTTTTTCCTTTGAAAAGATGGCAAATGAAAGAGCAGGGTAAATGATATCTCCACTATTCTTAACCCTCCTGCAACATGTAGGGGATGCAGTGAATAGTTAGTATTTAAGTTCACCTTAATGTGAATCTGAACTTAAATACTTCTTTGGTAAGACATCTAAAGTATCCAATGGAATAGGAAATAAAGCATGAAAATATGGAGTGATATCTATATATATAAACTTACCTTCTCAGTCTGGTAATAAGGTCTATAAATGACTTTTCCCAAGCATTCATTTTTATTGTTCCGATGCCAGTTATGACTTCACTCATGGTCCTGATCCTCTTGTCTGTGAGAGCAGCAGTCTTACTCCTGAGGGGACAGACGTGAGATGAGCCTTAGTGACCACAGCTCAACTTTCCTCAGTAGCAGCAGCAGGAGTGGGCATGGGGGCGGGGCTAGGAATAAAATTATTCTCTACAGCCCTTTTGCACTTAGAACACAAGCAGGTCCTACTCAAAGTACAAATGGAGAAAAAGGCTTCAACTAGGAAGTCAACCATTCAGTCCATTTCAAGAAGTAACTTGGAGAATGTGCAGCATCGGCTAAGAAAAATCTGAAATGTGTCAGATACAAACCATCTGCTCAAAGAGGTCACAGTCAGGTAGGGAGACAGAAAGACACCCAGGAAGACAGAGTCTGTGCTGTAATAAAATAGGAGAGAAGCTCTGGGGAGCAGAAAAGATGGGGCTGTTAATTCCACCAGGAAAGGAGAACAAGAAGAGCTTCAGAGACCTGGTAGCACTGGAACAGGGCCTCAAAGGATAGAGAGCATCTATCTCTCCAGCAAAGACAGGAAAGGAAATTCCAAATAAAGAAAGACACCAAGCACAGAACTGCACACACACACAACAAACACAACTCAGTGATCTTCAAACAGCACAATATCTCCATCACCTGACAACCACCCACCTCCAACCCTCTGGGACCTGCTTCAGTCTAACTCAGCACTAGAAGGCTCTTCACCACCAGCCACTTTTCCATCACATGTGCTGCTGTGACTGTGGGGCTTCATGAAGACACAATGGAGATCAGCCTGGCCCTGGGGGTGCTTATAACTTAATGGAAACATGAATAAATACCTGAAAGGCCCCAACACAAGCATAACAAAAATATATGCAGTGAGAAATGGGGCTACAAGATTATTATTATTTACCAATACTTAAATAAGTCAGACATGGGTAAATTCTGATGAAGAACACTCTACTTTTTAGACACAGTGCCAAGAGGACCCAGTGACTGCCTTCCCTGTTCCTGTTTCAGGATCAGCCTTCATTTTAAGGCTGGAGCCTCCACTGGCTAAGCCTGTAGGGTCTACAACTCACACAAAGAAGAGACTAGAGAAGGCATTTGTCTTGTTTTTGAACAAAAACATCAAGCAGACTATAGATGTTACCAATTACGTATTATCAATTTTTAAAAGAAGTGTTTCTCTTACCGGAGTGATGAAAACAACTTCCCAAAGCAGCTTTGCAAAAGCAGAAGAATAATGAGAACCGCCATCCCGGCAAGACATGATATTCCTATTTCCATCCAGAGCAGGCCAGTCACTGCGACAGCCTGCAGTGGCCCCACCCACAGATAGTGCAAGAACAGTGTTACCTTAAAAGAGAAAAACAAAGCCTTCTTCAATTCGGTTCAGTTCAGTTGCTCAGTCCCGTCCGACTCTTTGTGACACCATGAACCGCACCACACCAGGCCTCCCTGTAAATTACTAACTCTCGGAGTTTACCCAAACTCATGTCCATTAAGTCGGTGAGCCATCCAACCATCTTATCCTCTGTCCTCCCCTTCTCTTCCTGCCTTCAATCTTTCCCAGCATCAGGGTCTTTTCAAATGAGTAAGCTCTTCACATCAGGTTGCCAAAGTATTGGTGTTTCAGCTTCAACATCAGTCCTTCCAATGAACACCCAAGACTGATCTCCTTTAGGATGGACTGGTTGGACCTCCTTGCAGTGCAAGGGACTCTCAAGAGTCTTCTCCAACACCACAGTTCAAAAGCATCAATTCTTTGGCACTCAGCTTTCTTTATAGTCCAATTCTCACATCCATACATGACCACTGGAAAAACCATAGCCTTGACTAGACAGACCTTTGTTGACAAAGTAATGTCTCTGCTTTTTAATCTGCTTTCTAGGTTGGACATAACTTTCCTTCCAAGGAGTGTCTTTTAATTTTATGGCTCCAATCACCATCTGCAGTGATTTTGGATCCCAGAAAAATAAAATCAGCCACTGTATTTGCCATGAAGTGATGGGACTGGATACCATGATCTTAGTTTTCTGAATGTTGAGCTTTAAGCCAACATTTTCACTCTCCTCTTTCACTTTCATCAAGAGGCTCTTTAGTTCTTCTTCACTTTCTGCCATAAGGGTGGTGTCATCTACATATCTGAGGTTATTAATATTTCTCCTGGCAATCTTGATTCCAGCTTGTGCTTCTTCCAGCCCAGCATTTCTCATGATGTAATCTGCATATAAGTTAAATAAGTAGGGTGACAATATACAGCCTTGACGTACTCCTTTTCCTATTTGGAACCAGTCTGTTGTTCCATGTCCAGTTCTAACTGTTGCTTCCTGACCTGCATACAGGTTTCTCAATAAGCATGTCATGTGGTCTGGTATTCACATCTCTTTCAGAATTTTCTACAGTTTCTTGTGATCTACACAGTCAAAGGCTTAGGCATAGTCAATAGAGTAAAAATAGATGTTTTTCTGGAACTCTCTTGCTTTTTCGATGATCCAGCAGATGTTGGCAATTTGATCTCTGGTCCTATGCCTTTTCTAAAACCAGCTTGAACATCTGGAATTTCACAGTTCATGTATTGCTGAGGCCTGGCTTGGAGAATTTTGAGCATTACTTTACTAGCATGTGACATGAGTGCAATTGTGCAGTAGTTTGAGCATTCTTTAGCATAGCCTCTCTTTGGGATGGTATAAAAGCCATTAAGGACAGAGTATAGAGACAATATTCTCTGAAGGAACAAGCAGAAACCTAAATAGAAATGACCTCACTGGGTTTTAAACCTGCTAAAGCAGAAATCCAAGTGTCCACCTCAGATGACACTGTTTCAGGCAGCACAGGGCTGACTTCAGGGATGTCCCAGGAAAATCAGACCAGCAGCAATGAAGGAAGATGTGGATTTTGACCACAACACAGATGAGCTCAGGGCTTCTCCAAATGCTCTCCATCCCAGAGTTTAGCCCCCATCTCCCCTGGGCTCCCCAGCATCCCAGGAAAGCCTGTATTATGGTACCTACTGCTCTCTGCAGTAATTACTTGTGTATTTACCTCCCTGATAGACTGTGGCTTCTATAGGGCAGAAACTAAGCTTTATTCATCCCTGAAAGTGAGTAGAGGCCTTACTTCATGTTTTATGAATGAATACTGGAAAAAGAAGTGTCTACTATAACACAGATCTGACCAACAGCTATGATGTTCCGGGTCATGTGATCTATGCTTAAGGTCATTGGAAAAAGAGTGTGTGGGGACAGCAGAGAGGAGGTTGTGTCTGGGGACCACCCACTTGAAGGCTCCCTATGCAGCAGGCACTGAACAGGGTGCAGGGGAAAGAACAATCCCTGACCATCAGGCCTTCATCACCTAGAGGAGGAGGAAGACAGTTCAGCAACACCTACACCATGTGCCAAGAAGGGCCCCTCCAGAAGGACCCCTTAGGACACTAACCAAGCTGGGCAAGAACAGTGCTGCCATTTATTATCAGAAAAACAAAACTCTCACTTATGAAACAATATATATAATTACATCGAATTTGTACACAGAGAAGTGAAAGTTGGATAAATAGAACCTTTGTCTTACATCCTCAACAGAACCCTGGCTGACACCAAACCCTGGCACCTGGCATCCCAATAAGCTGAACCCAGTGAGAAAAACAGGAAACGGAAGAGGATCCCTCAGGGGCAGCTCACCTGGTCAAACCTGTTCACATCGTTGGACAGCAGGTTGACTATCTGGCCTGTGGTGGTCTTCCCCATGGCTGAGCTACTCAGGCGAAGGGCCTGAAATGAGAGAGGGAGACAGAGATCCGGATTCCTAAGGTGACACCAAGTCATCTTAGAACATAACACAATGGAGCATGTGTTCCAGGGGTCTTGAGTGGTGTCAGCAGGAGCAGGATGACCCCTGACAGCAGGGCTCTAGGGACCCTTCTTCAGCCTCTAACTCCTCAGTGTGGCGGCAGCCCCAACCACAAGGACAGCAAAGGGAGGAGCAGAAGGTAAAAGAAAAATCCACCCCCTGTTTCAGTGAACTTGCACCTGTCTGAAGGTTAAAGGGTATAGGTTTAGACTTAGGAGCCAACTAAGTAATTTTTAGCCAAATTGGATGAGACTGGAGAGGTTGCCTTAGGAAAGAAATTCAGAGACTAGGATTCAATCATTCATTCTGTGGGTAACAATATTTAAACACTTTGGGCTTAGTTTCTTCATTCTGAAATGAGCAAGTATGATGTTCAAAACACTGTTCCTGTGAGGAAACTGTGGTCTTGATGCCAGTCTGCTGATTTTACAAAATACACAACCTGTGTTGCTCATTCCCTTTATTTAGTAAGATAAATGCCCTAGAGATCTGAGGAAGCTGAAAAGATACCAGGAGCTGCTTCAACAGACCACCAACTAGAGCCACTGATCCAAACAAAATGTTATACTTCATAAGAAACTTTTTCTTTACTCCTCAAGTGAAGAAGAAAACAATGATCAAGTGAGAAGGTAAAATGATATAACCACAATGGAAGAGAATACGGAAGTTCCTCAAAAATTAAACATGACATTAGCATACAATACAGCAATTACACTACTAAGGGTACACTCAAGAAAACTAAAAACACAGCCTTGAACAGACAATTTGTACGCTCATATTCACAGCAGCAATGTTCACAATAGCTAAAAGGTGGAAACAACTGTCCATTGACAGATGAGCAAACACACAGAATGTTGCATAGGCCTACAGTGGAAGATTATTGAGCCTTAAAAAGGAATTAAATTCTAACACGTGCCACAATATGGATGAACCTTGAAGACATCATGCTACAGAACATAAGCCTCACATAAAATGACAAACGCTGTATGATTCCACTTACATGAAGTACTGAAGTACTCAAATTCAGAGATAAGAAGTAGAATGGTGCTGGGTGTGGGGAGAGGGGTTGGGGAGTTAGTGTTTAATGGATGCAGAGGTTCAGTTTGGGAAAAAGAAAAAGTTCCAGAGATGATAATGGTGATGGCTGCACAACAATGTGAGTGTGCCTAATGTCACTAGATGCTGTACTTAAAGGGAGTGAAAACGGTCAACTTTACACTGGGAGTATTTTACCACCACCACCACCACAACAAAAACAATGATCAAAAGCCAAAGGTAATTTTACCAAAGCTGTGGAAATGGCAAGTCATTTTTATATACGATACCTCCTTCACAATCATTCAAAATTCAGCTGCAAAGAGCACAAAATGCTGAATGGGCCATTTTAGGAGTGGAATATGTGCAGCCTTAGAGACCGCCTGGAGACCTGCCCCAGCCTGGAATCCATGGTCAGAACAAACTATGGCTACAGGCTTAGCAGCCACTCCATTTCTAATACCCAATCTGATTCCTCCCCAGGACCAGGGATCAGGAGGTGGGGCCTGAGCATGAACCATGGAAGTTCAGAGGGGCCTTTCAGAGCTGCTCGGCAACACCAGCTGTGCCCTACAGAATCAGCCCACCTGTAACCTGAAAAGAAGTGTCTTGTTTCTGCACCCCAGCAGGACTCTAGATGCAAGGCTGTGCGTGAGGAAATTTGTCTTTTCCAGGTTTCTGGAATTTCAAGTTATGTCTATGTTATAATCCCCATAAGTCCTGACTTCATATAGGGCCAACATTTAGGTAAAATCAAGGCAGTAAATGAACTTCTTGGGAGATATTTACCTTCACATAAGCCAATGTGCCAGGTCAGATCACATTTCCCAAAGGCAAGATTCCAGTGTGGTGGGAAGAGGAAGAAACACAGGTAGACAATGGCTCACCTGTGCAGCAGAGTGAGCTTTGAGTAAACCATCACCTTACCCCTAACTTAAGCTTTCACAACACGGTTCAGGTAAAATTTCGCAACTATTATGAGAGTTAAGTATGATCTGGAAAGACAAACATTTAGCCAATTTGTGGGGAAATCTGAGTATCCATCTCCTAAATGGTTAAAGACGCAACAGAATAACAAAGATGATGATAAATGACAGTAAAGACCTCTGACTGCAGTTTGCGGGCACAGTTGCAATTTCCACATCACCCAGAAGGAAAGCAGCTCAGATGCTGTTGTCAGACAAGACAGTGAGATGCCAGGTCCCCAGTTTCACACAATCCTGAAAAGTACAACACTCTGCTCAAGGAAAAATGAGAAGACATCTCACTTCCTGCTGAAAAAAGTATTCTGAAGAAGCAGAAGCTCTAGATAAGCAGCAGCCAGGTAAAGAAGCAATATTTTCAATTTAAGCTGCTTGGTTTTGTCTTTCAATGAGGAGTTTATTTATTAATAAAAACTGCATATGTTTAAGGTTACAACATGATACTTGGGTATAAATACACACTGGGAAATGGTTACTGTAGTAAAACCACTTAAAGTATCCACTACCTAATATAGTTATCCTATTTAACATGTGTGGTGAGAACATTTAAGATCTACTCTCTTTGAAAATTTCAAGGATACAATACAGTCAAATAAAGATTTTTTTTAAAACAGTCTAAGGCAAAGACATATCCAGGATCAAGTTTATACAGAGCCCTTCAGCTCTTGACACTGATATATCTGTGGCAATACCTTTGTAAAGATACCTGAAAGCTTCACTCTTTTTATACTAGTTTAGACAAGGGTAAACTATGGACTAATTTCATGGCATTCCTCAATACAAAATCACTAAACACATTAAATCAGTTCTTATTAAAACTGCTACAATGCATACTAAAAATAAAAGGAAATATTGTATTAAAATAATTTAAATGAAGAGCAACAAATTATCTCTAGAATTCATAAAACAATGTAAAATTTCAAGTTTCATCTCAAGTATCCTATTTTCTTTCATACAATTAACAAAAATTATCTATAAAATATAAGGAGTGAGTCTATATGTAGCATGAATTCTCTTTATATTTTTCCCTAGCAAACATAATTATATTGAATATAATTAGATGGGTCTTTTAAAATTAGAATCAGTCCCTTTATCAAATACATTCTCTGCTCTTAGATATAGTTTGATAGATCCAATCTCTGAAGCTCACTTTTAAATACAAATTTGATGTACCTGAAAGTATTAATGAATGACAACAAAAAATTTCCATAAACAGCACTATGGGATTTGGGCATGAAGACATTGAAAATCAACTTGATACTTTTCATACTTATTCTTGAATATTAATTTAATATTTTACAGTACAAATTTAGTGGTTATTATGTGACAGCCTATGGCTAAAAATTGCCAAGGACAGTCCACACGATCTCAAAAGAAAACTTTTCATTATTTATTGGTAAAGTTTGCTTCAGCAACAACAAACTTGGCTTGATGCAAAAGCAAACTTCTCTAGGAAGGTGTAAACAATCCCAGTTACAAAATTTGTAATTTACAGAGAACTTTCCCCAAATGTTCCTGATCCCTCAAGAGAGGAACACACCGTGGTACCTAGTGACACTCACCTTGCGGTAGGTCATATGGCACACGGCTACTCTCAGCCTCATCCCCACGCGCTGCATGCGGTAGAAGCACAAGTGGTGCAGAACGGCCCACATGAGCACGCAGGCGCTCAGCGCTGCCGCGTAGCCGTAGGCTTCGTGCAAAGCGGCAGAATCATTGGGATCATAGTTTTCAACATAACTAATCATTTTCCCCAAAAATATGGGTTGAACTACCCTGGTGCCTTCCTAAAAGAAAAGAAAAAAGTCTTAATTAGAAATGTCAGTTTTTCTTTACACAAGATTTACTTTTATCATTAGCATGTTTAAAATACATTTTGACAAAACGCTACATTCGTGACTAATTTAAAAGAAAAATATGCAGATTTATTATCTCCTATAAGACAAGCAGGCAACAGTTTAACCTTAAGGCAAAATTTTTCCATTCAAACATAGTAAAGCCTTAGTACATTGTGCTTAGCACAGCGTGGATACTCAACAAATATCACAAACAGGCTCAATACCAACTGAGCCTTAAGATGAATAAAGAAAAAGGTGGCAGAAGCAGAGGAAGAAATCTGCTTCCACAGGAACAAGCCTGCTGGCAGCCTGCCCCTGTCCCCCATACTCTCAATGTCCCAGCCCAATAGAAAGTCAATGTGGTTCACATATGGGAGACACGCTTTCATCACCTTCTTCATGAATCCTTATGAACTGAGACACTGGCACAAACACATCCACTGTTTTCTACCCCAAACTCCACACATAGATCCACGGAATGGAAACCAGCTTTGGCTGGAGTACCACAAAGAAACCAGGTTTGGCAGCTCTGCAGGCTCTTAGCTCCAGAGAGCACTGCCTCAATGTCTCTACCCTCTAGAAGTTGGAATGTTCCTTGGAGTAAAAAATTAAACATGGTGGAGGAATAAAATAAGGGAAAGGGGATCAGGGGCAAAAAAAAAAAATCTATAAAATTTTTAAAAATAAATAAATCACAGGATTATAATATACAATATAGAAAATTTATTCAATAATATTGGAATAACTTTGCATGGTGACAGTTGGTAACTAAACTTATCATGTACTGTATAAAATATTAAATCACTAATGATGTATACCAGAAACTAATATAACATTGTAAGCCAATCATACTTCAATTTAAAAAATTCTTTTAACTTTATATTAAAAACTTACATATGCTTAGAAAAAGAAAAGAAGGTGGATATAAAACCCTAATTTAAAACTCAAGGTCATCACTGTGGGTATTACCAACACCTAATGGCTAATGCGATGCTCTCAGGAACCAGCAGGGCACACACAGCAGGTCTGCTCAGCAGGTCCCTGTCCACTCTGCTCAAGGCCCCCTCCTCCTCTCCTGCTGTGTGGTCCTCAGTGGTTGCTCTCAAGCCGCAGTATCTCTGCCACCAGCAGCCACTCCTCAGACTCCTGGATTGAGCAAAGTGAAGGACACATGGAAGAAAGGGTTGGGGAATAAATGCAAAGACCGCTCAGCTCTCGGGGAACCAGCCGTGAGTAGAGGCACAAAGTCCACTTTGGGACGCAGAGGATTCTGTTTACTTCCTGCCCATCAGCTGAGCTCCAAAGGGAAGATTTACACAAACATGTGCTTCCCCACAGCCTCCACCTGGACCAGAGACCATCAGCAAAAGTGGACTCAGACAAAGAACAAGTGTCCGGACAAGGCCGGGCCACATCTAAGGATCCTGGGAAGAGGACATAACTCCCAGCCACTCCTCCCCTCTGAGGATAGAGGACTGGGTGAACCCACTCCAGCTCTCTGAGGTCACCCCACTTATACACCAGCAGGTAAAGACCTCACCTCTCAGAGAGAAGCCCTTATGACCTAGGGAGGTGGTCTCTGTGTCTCTGGCCCAGGCAGAAACTTCAGGTTCCTCCTCTCCACCCTGAGAGCCCTGGGCCTGCGGAAACCTGTCCTCCCCACCTGCAGTCCCTATGGAGGTGCACACAGGGGCCAGAGTGCTGGGAACTCTCTGCCTGTTTTGTTCTAATCAGCATTGACCTGCGAGGGCCCCCCAGCCTGGTACCTGTTTCTCCAAGTGGTAGAGATACTCCTCAGTTCTCATAGGACAGAGGTTTTCATATTTCAGAATCCTAAGAGCCTCACCCTGGACTGGCATCACCGTGCTTTTTCCCACTGGTGCTGCCAGGAGTACCTGGGAGGCCCTGCTTGTGCTGTGGGTGGAAGAGCACACTGCTTAGGATCATGGATGATCCATGGGGTGTTCTGTGCAGCCAAGGAATTGAAAGAGGGCTGGAGGTCACCAAGGAAACACGTTTGTGTTTTAGAAAATCCTGGGCTGAGTTTAGATCTTTCATTATCAAAAATATAAAGACCAATAAGCAGTACAGATAGATCACAACATGGAAATTTGCTTCATAAAATCAATTTAAGTAACTAGTACTGCTACTGCTACTAGTACTAGTAGTACTACCACACAGGTGAGCCCCTACATTCAAGGTCCTCTACTCCCACATCTCCGCCATGACCACCCAGTGACCAACCTCCTGAAAGGGCCCAGGGCTCTACCAGTTGCACCTTATGCAGCCCCAGGCCTGGCCTTCCTGGATCCCCAGCAGGAAGTATTACTGGGTCTGGAAAACTTTGAAATCAACACTCCCAGCACCACAGTGGGGCAAATTCCCTCTCAGGAAGAACCTCAGATTCTGCAGCCTCTCCCTCTATGTCTGCTTCTCCCATGAACTGCCACAGCCAAGACCCAGGACTCATATTAGGACGGGATCCATTTGAGGCTTACAATCGCACCTAAGGAACCAACAGCCCAGGACAGCAAGAAAACCCGCATGGGCTATGCTTTGAGACCCACTTGCCTTCAAGCCTCTTTATCATCTGGTATCAAAGAGAAACTAGAGAACCAGTGACAGCAGAGAAAGATCTGCTCCAGGATATGATCCAACATTAAACCCGGAGGCCACTCATCCAACCAGGCACCTGGCATTAGTCACAAGTACACACCAAGGCCCCAGGGTTTCCAGACAAGCAGAATTCATGAGAACTCACCCAGGACAGAAACCTGCATAGAGGGTGCATGAGTTCTCCACAATTCACAGTGAAGCTGGAGCTCCTCCCCACAGGGGCTCTGGCCTGGCTGACCTGGCCCATGGGGAGGGGGCAGCCCAGGGAAGGGAGTGATCTTGGGAGCTCTGGCAGCTCCAGCCCAGACACAGGACCCCGGGTTCTGTTCCACAGGAAGGGGATGATCCTTTCCTAGGAAAGCATTTATCATATGTGACCTGGGAAAGTCAACAATTACTTGCTGAGCAACTGTCAAATGTCTTATGTTATTCTGGGCTCCAGTCCAAATTTGAGTGAGTAATAGTCGTTCAGTTGTGTTTGACTCTTTGGGACCCCATGGACTGGACACTGCCAGGCTCCTCTGTTCATAGAATTCTTCAGGAAAGAATACTGGAGTGGGTTGCCATTTTCTTCTCCAGGGTATCTTCCTGATGCAGGGATCAAACAAGGGTCTCCTGCACTGCAGGCTTATTCTTCTGAGCACCAGGAAGTTCAGTTCAGTTCAGTCACTCAGTCATGTCAGACTCTTTGTGACCCCATGGACTGCACCATTCTGGGCCTCCCTTTCCATCACCAACTCCCGGAGTTTACTCAAACTAATGTCCATTGAATCCGTAATGTCATCCAGCCATCTCATCTGCTGTCATCCCCATCTCCTCCCACCTTCAATCTTTCCCAGCATCAGGGTCTTTTCCAATGACTCAGTTCTTCAAATCAGGTGCACAAAGGATTGGAGTTTCAGCTTTAGCATCAGTTCCAATGAATATTCAAGACTGATTTCCTTTAGGGTGGACTGGTTGCATCTCCTTGCAGTCCAAAGGACTCTCAAGAGTCTTCTCCAACACCACAGTTCAAAAGTATCAATTCTTTGGTGCTCAGCTTTCTTGATAGTCCAACTGTCTCATCCATACATGACTACTGGAAAAACCATAGCTTTGACTAGACGGACCTTTGTTGCCAAAGTAATGTCTCTGCTTTTTTATATGCTGTCTAGGTTGGTCATAACTGTTTTTCCAAGGAGCAAGCATCTTTTAATTTCATGACTGCAGTCACCATCTGCAGTGATTTTGGCTCATGTACTATTGAAGCATGGCTTGGAGAATTTTGAGCATTATTTTACTAGCATGTGAGATGAGTGCAATTGTGTGGCAGTTTGAGCATTCTTTGGTTTTGCTTCTCTTTGGGATTGGAATGAAAACTGACCTTTTCCAGTCCTGTGGCCACTGCTGAGTTTTCCAAATTTGCTTGCATATTGAGTGCAGCACTTTCAAAGCATCATCTTTCAGGTTTTGAAATAGCTCAACTGGAATTCCACCACCTCCACTAGCTTTGTTCATAGTGATGCTTCCTAAGGCCCACTTGACTTCACCTTCCAGGATGTCTGGCTCTAGGTGAGTGATCACACCACTGTGATTATCTGGGTCATGAAGATCTGTTTTGTATAGTTCTTCTATGTATCCTTGCAACCTCTTCTTAATATCTTCTGCTTCTGTTAGGTCCATACCATTTCTGTCCTTTATTGTGCCCATCTTTGTAGGAAATGTTCCGCTGGTATCTCTGATTTTCTTGACGAGATCTCTAGTCTTTCCCATTCTATTGCTTTCATCTCTTTCTTTGCATTGATCACTGAGGAACGCTTTCTTATCTTTCCTTGCTATTCTTCGGAACTCTGCATTCAAATGGGTATATCTTTCCTTTTCTCCTTTGCCTTTAGCTTCTCTTCTCTTCTCTTCACAACTATTTGTAAGCCTCCTCAGACAACCATTTTGCCTTCTTACATTTCTTTTTCTTGAGGATGGTCTTGGTCCCTGCCTCTTGTACAGTGTCACAAACCCCCATCCATAGTTCCTCAGGCACTCTGTCTATCAGTTCTAGTCCCTTGAATCTATTTCTCATGTCTACTGTATAATCATAAGGGATCTGATTTAAGTCATACCTGAATGGTTTAGTGGTTTTCCCTACTTTCTTCAATTTAAGACTGAATTTGGCAATAAGGACTTCATGATTTGAGCCACAGTCAGCTCCTGGTCTTCTTTTGCTGACGGTATACAGCTTCTCCATCTTTAGTAGCAGAGAATATAATCAATTTGATTTCATATGGACCATCTGGTGGTATCCATGTGTAGAGTCTTCTCTTGTGTTGTTGGAAGAGGGTGTCTGCTATGACCAGTGTGTTCTCTTGGCAAAACTCTATTAGCCTTTGCCCTGCTTCATTCTGTATTCCAAGGCCAAATTTTCCTGTTACCCCAGGTACTCTTGACTTCCTATTTTTGCATTCCAGTCCCCTATAATGAAAAGGACATCTTTTTTGAGTGTTAGTTCTAGAAGGTCTTGTAGGTCTTCATAGAACCATTTAACTTCAGCTTCTTTGGCATTACTGGTCGGGGCATAGGCTTGGATTACTGTGATATTCAATGGTTTGCCTGGGAAACAAACAGAGATCATTCTGTCATTTTTGAGATTGCACCCAAGTACTGCATTTCGGGATCTTTTGTTGACTGTGATGGCTACTCCATTTCTTCTAACGGATTCCTGCCCACAGTAGTAGATATAATGGTCATCTGAGTTAAGTTCACCCATTCCAGTCCATTTGAGTTTGCTGATTCCTAAAATGTCGATGTTCACTCTTGCCATCTCCTGTTTGACCACTTCCAATTTTCCTTGATTCATGGACCTAACATTCCAAGTTCCTATGCAATATTGTTCTTTATAGCATCGTACTTTACTTCCATCATGAGTCACATCCACAACTGGGTGCTGTTTTTGCTTTGGCTCCGTCTCTTCATTCTTTCTGGAGTTATTTCTCCACCAATCTCCAGTAGCATATTGGGCACCTACTGACCTGAGGAGTTCATCTTTCAGTGTCCTATCTTTTTCCCTTTTCATACTTTTAATGGGGTTCTCAATGCAAGAATACTGAAGTGGTTTGCCATTCCCTTCTCCAGTGGACCACGTTTTGCCAGAACTCTCCTCCAGGGAAGCCTACTATTAAGAGACATTTCTAAGTATAAAGACAGGTCAACTTAAAAGTATCCTCAGTACATGTTTCACTTTATCTTACAATCTACAGACAATACATTAGAATATGTAATGAATCCATACACCTTGTCCAAAGGAATACCCAAGACAGAAGTAGCAATAAAATTATAAATGACAGTCATCAATCAGGTGAAATAATTTAGATGAAGCTTGTCTCTCTCAAAGAGATGGACTGGGCAAGTGGTCAAGAAGGAAATACAATGTGCTTTTAATTTTGTATGATAAATAATGTTCAGTTCCATGTTGTTGAACATAGGTCTGCTGTTGCCACATAAATCCTATACTTCAAATTACTGTCCAAATGCTTTACTAAAACTCTGCTTCTGGCCTTTGTTTTGGAATCTGTTACGTTTGTTGCCATCTCCTGATGGCTGTTCTCTGAAGTTTACTTCCTCCAAACCACAGGACACATATTCCCTGAGGTTGTAAGATCCTCTTTTGGTCAAGGATCACTCAATATTTATATTGAGCACCAAAAACATCCTAACATGGCATAAAATATCTTTCCAGTGCTGCTATCCTTCCATTACACCATGTTTTAATCAGTTAAGAGAAAAATAGTAATCTCCAGAGGTCAAGCCCTTTACGAATCTGTCTATTCTAAAGATAAATACAACTGCTGATCTACATCATGATTCCTAGATGAGATTTACCCTCAGACCTTAAATCCCTGCCCTCTCCCCGCCTCAGTCCATCCATCTCAGGACTGACCCACATATACTCAAAATCAATGCACTGTATGGAAAAGCTTTTACCTCAAGACATGTTAACATTCCCAAAACTAAGTAGGATTTCCCATAACACTTTATGATCGCTTTCATTAAAGAAGGCTCCCGTGCATCTTTCTGGGCTCTCAACACTTCCTGATCCCAGTACCTGCGAAGAGAGGCAAAGCACAGTGAGGAACAGCCCTGCCGCAGGAAAACAGGGGAGGGACAGAGCAGAGACAAGCCTTCACTACAGGGCTCTCTGTGGCTCCCCATAGATGCTGGCTAACTGCTCGCAGGGCTCCCGAAAGATGAGCAGTGCAGACACTGAAGCACCAGGAAAAGCACCAGACCAGGTCTTCAGAGAAACGTCCCAGATTCTACAAACAAGTTCCTGCTAAGCTTTGCTGAATTCACAGGTCATGAGCAGCCCGGAAGGACAGACACTGTCCTCCAGGGACCCCACCTCTGGGGACAGAGCTAGGTCTCCAGGGCCATGGCTGTGGGCTCCCTCCACATCCACTCACACAGGGAACACAGGCTCCCCCAACCTCCAAAGTGGGCTGAGCCCAGGGTCAGCATGAAGGGCTGAGGCTTCAGTGTCAGGGAAAGAGGCTCAGAAGACCCTAGAGGAAGGCAAAGGCCCCTCCCCACAAGCCTTTAGCCCCATGGAGAAATTCTCACTCTTCTAACCGTACTCCCTGATGCCTGTGCTCACCCTTGCAGCTCTTCTCCAAGGTGCTGGGAGCGATCTTCTGGAAGCACCGGGTACATGTCATCTTTTTCCAGTTTCCGTTTGTGACCAATTTTAAACAAGGGGTTTAGCCACCTGTTAAACATTAAAAGGAGAGTGACATATATTCAAATTGCATTTCTTTAATTAGAATCCTACGTTCATGGACATTGTTTAAAAAAAAAGTCTATATTTTAACTATACAAAGATATAGGGAGAAAATTAGACATATGCTTCAGATCAGATCACATCAGATCAGTCGCTCAGTCGTGTCCGACTCTTTGCGACCCCATGAATCGCAGCACGCCAGGCCTCCCTGTCCATCACCAACTCCCAGAGTTCACTCAGACTCACGTCCATCGAGTCAGTGATGCCATCAAGCCATCTTATCCTCTGTCGTCCCCTTCTCCTCTTGCTCCCAATCCCTCCCAGCATCAGAGTCTTTTCCAATGAGTCAACTCTTCGCATGAGGTGGCCAAAGTACTGGAGTTTCAGCTTTAGCATCATTCCTTCCAAAGAAATCCCAGGGATGATCTCCTTCAGAATGGACTGGTTGCATCTCCTTGCAGTCCAAGGGACTCTCAAGAGTCTTCTCCAACACCACAGTTCAAAAGCATCAATTCTTTGGCACTCAGCCTTCTTCAAAGTCGAACTCTCACATCCATACATGACCACAGGAAAACACATATATCAGGGTGTCGATAAGTCACTCTGGCTTACACAGAATATAACTGAACTAAAATACCCTGTTTGTGGTCTACTGAACATACATTGTACATCTACTTTAATTATTAAGAAAAATACATTTAGAAATCAAAATAATGTTACCTTGGTTCAGGAGCACAGAATAGAGCTGAATGGCCTTTGTGGATAAGGCTATAGATAGGTTCCTGTACTACAAAGCACTTAAATTTTCTGAACTGTCAGACTCAAGGATTTTGCTGTTGTTTTTTGGTGGCTAAGTCGTGTCTGACTGGTTTTGTGACCCCATGGACTGCAGCCCTCCAAGCTCCTCTGTCCATGGGATTTCCCAGTCAAGGATACTGGAATGGGTTGCCATTTCATTCTCCAGGGGATCTTCTTGGCTCAGGGATCGAACCTGTGTCTCCTGCACTGGCAGATGGATTCTTTACCACTGAGCCACCAGGGAAGACCACCAGACTCAAGAATGCCTCAGTCACATTCACATAAGATGCAACCTTGTGGTCTCAAGACCTCCTTAGTTCAGCTAATAACACAAAGGAAAATTTACAGGGAATCACGTTACAATACACCGCCCTGAGTCCAACAGGCTCTGGACCCTGACCTCCTTACAGCCCTGTCAGAGTCCCCTCACATGAGCCTCTTTCTGACCCCGACCATCTGAAGATGTCCTAAAGATAAGCAACATCTTTCCAAATAAAATGAATACATTGATTTTTCTTATAGTCCTCCCTATAATTGAGGCAGAAATTGCTAGACAGTGTAAGATTTTTTAAATTTCAATTTTTAATTCCTTTTTTAATGTCAAATTTTCTCTTCTCAAGTAAGCATCTCACTCTTTGCTCCAATTTCCAGGCATTCAGAGGAATCCCTTCCTGGTCTGGAAGGTCATAAAACATTCAGACCCAGGACAAGACAATTATTAACTGCTGTCCAGTTTATCAAGAGAAACCTCCAAGAAGCCCATTAACACTTAAAACATACATTTGGTCCCTAAATAATGGTCTGGGATCTTGAGAAAGGGTCAAGGGATGGCGTTGCAATGTCTAGAGAAACTGAGAAACTGGGGTTCCAAGAAAGCCATAAAATCAACAAACTGGACATTGTGATATTTACATTAAGTCATGAATCAACCAAAAATGTACAGATCAATCTAGAAAAGATATAAAACTGCTATTATCCTCACCTTTTGGGGTCCTTTCACCCCCTCTTAGAGTCTATGCTGAGGACTTTGTATCTCTATGTTCTAAAATAAAACTTTGCCTCTGTGTTTGCGAGTTCCCCGGAATTCATTCTTAGGCTCTGTGAACAGAACTCAGGTTTCACGTTTCATTATCACTTCCTGGCCGATTAATTTCTTTTCAAATGTAACACAAGACTTTCATAAGGGCTGAAATTTTACTGACTGTGGGGTCTGCCACCTTCAGCCTCAGTTGCGGAATAAATACTGATGTGCTGCAATTCATGGGGTTGCAAAGAGTCGGACACGACTGAGCGACTGAACTGAACTGATACTTTCAGGAACTCCACTAACAGTGGAGAACATCACCAAACTACAGTTCAACCCCTTCATGCCCAGGCTTCTGCTCAGGGACATCAATTACCCTCATTGCCACCCCATCCCAGCAAAGGGGTATGTGTTAGTCAAATCCCTATTTGCTTTGGACCCAACCAATATTTCCAATGAGCCCTCCACCTCCAGACATGACTAACTCTAGATACAGGCCATGCACAAGGGCTCTGGGAACAGGATCATACCAGACCTGAGGGGGTCTGGTCTGTGGAGGCAATATGCTGGATGGAAGGGCGCCAGCATCAGTCTAAACATGACTCAAGAAAACCCAAACACAGTTGAGCCCCTGAGGGTCCTCGAGGCCCCTGGGGGCAAGAACCACCCACATTGGGTCATTAACTGTCTCCAAGAAAACTCTACTAGTGGCTACTGGGCTATAAGAGGTACACACCCCAATCTAGGTCACATTCAGATTTTAATTACACTCACCCCACCTCCCATCTAAATGGAGCCATTCATCTAGTCAGGAGGGAGCTGGACTAGACTGGTAATGGAAGGAGTTGTCGCCCCTGTAGCATCCTTGGTGAGCCTAGCACGAGAAGCAATTTATAAAGCCAAAGCTACTAAAAACAAAAACAAAAGCAAAAAGGGCACTGGAACATTGGCCTGGGCAACTAAAGAACCCAGCTGTAACTTTAGAAATATGAAATCTTCACTGGGCCGCTGGTCCATATGACACTCAACCACTGCATAGTTCCTGATTACCTGCTGGCTGATCAAGGAGGAATTCATGCCCTTGCAGCTATTTCTTGTTGTTTCTATGTTAATGTGAGTGGTCAAATAGAAGACAGTGTAACCTGACTGGTAGAGAAGACTGCTAGCAGACAGAGAAGGATGAATATCATATGATATTGCTTATATGTGGAATGTACATAAAGGCTATAAATGAACTCTTTAAAAAATAGACTGAGAGTCCCAGAAGTAGGGGGGGGAAAAAAGCTATGGTTAACCAGGGGGTGAGAGGAGGGACAAATTGGGGCACTGGGATTGACATACACACACTGTAATATATAAAACAGATAACTAAGAAGGACCTACTGCATAGCACAGAGAACTCTATTCTATACTTTGTAATGGCCTACATAGGAAAAGAATCTAAAAAAGAGTGTGTATATGTACATGTATAACAGATTCACTTTGCTGTAGAGCATAAACTAACACAACATTGTAAATCAACTGTACTCCAATAAAAATTCAAAGAGAAAGTCACTTGATCAAATACTCAGAATAAGAAGGGCCCTGACTGAACAAATCTGGGACAGTATCAAAAGGGTAATCTCAGCTTCCTGGGCTTCTGCCATTCTTAGGACCCCTTACAATTATTCTCCTCCTGCTTTTTGGTCTGTGTATCCCCAACTGCCTCATTAGTTTTATCTGGTCTTTATCTGGGTGTGAGAATTGGGACTTCAGCCAGGTGACAATCATATTTATTTTAGCTATCCATTCCAGTATTCTTGCCTGGAGAATCCCATGGAGAGAAGAGCCTGGCAGGCTACAGTCCGTGGGGTCACGAAGAGTTGGATATGACTGAGTGACTAACTCTTTCACTTTCACTTCCTGCTTCTGTCTTAGCCTCAGGCTCAAAAGAGGAAGTTATAGAGAAAAATAAAAACTGGTTAGAACTAACTAACCTCAAAATTGGAGGAGGAAATGGCAACCCACTGCAGTACTCTTGCCTGGGGATTTCCACGGACAGAGAACCTAGAGGGCTACATTCCACGGCATTGCAAAGAGTTGGCCACAACTGTGCAACTACCTTCCACTTTCAGGCCCCAAATGGTAAAAACCCTAACCTCCCCTAGGCCTTGAGCCTCATTTATGCATTGGCTGTAATATATTAGTATGCTAAATGGCATACTCACCCGTGCCATGACAGTTGACAATAGTCATGACAACAAACCACACAAGGACTAAAAATGAGTGTTTCCTCAGTTTCAGGTCCAAACCACATCCTTGTTCTCAGATAAGTCATGAATATTACTCCCTCTCTTGATTCAATTTGCTTGCTTTTACCTTGACCCAAATTGGGTTGAGAGCTTGATTTGTGAACTAAGCTCTCGCTTCTCCATTCTTTGGTCATTGAATAAAACTTGTGCTGTTCCAGTCTCACCATCAATTTAGTTATTGGCTGTGGGAATCTGAGTGGAAAAGCAACCTCTTCAGCCAAGAAAAGGGGTCTTAGCCTGGGCTAGGAGCCCAGCACAAGGTGGGAGACCAATTTGGTGACATCAGTTACATATACAAGGAACACCGTCTTCAGAGCCAGACTGCTTGACTTGGGATCCTGCTCCATTACTTACTGGCTGTGTGGCGGTAAGCAACTTACTCAACCTCTCTGCTTCAGTGCCTTCAAGTATAAAATAAGCAGTAATAGTGCCTTTCCCTCCAGCAGGAAAACTGGAAATGGGTGCCTACCGAAATCAATGAAAAGTCCTCACCTTCCCATTTCCAGGCACACACACTTTGAAACTTCACAAACAGAAGGTGTTTGGAAAGTTCCTTGCCCTGCGTGAAGTTAAGGAGAATTTTTTTCTACTTTATTATTATTTACAGTAACCATACCCATATTCCTTCTTCTAGGCCCCTCTTTCCTTTAGGGCCACCAAATGGCCAAAAGATGAAGCTACACACACTAAATACACCACCATCAAAACAAGCATAGGAGCTCCCAATCCCTGGAGATCCCCCAGGGTGTCCCATAAAGGAAGGAAATACTAGAAATTTGGGAAATATAAATGGGTTAGGGTCCAGAAATAAAACAACTAGTAATCATCCAAATATGATTAAAGCCCAAAGGTTTAGGACCACATAGTCAGTGGCCCCAGTTACCACATGCAACACTTTAGTTAAGAGCTTCAACTCTCTGAGCTGTTTTTTTCATCTGTGTGTTTCCTCTGGGCTCAAGGACCCTTCAGTGGTTTCAGAACCAAATGATTCCTGGGCAGGACCACCTGCATCAAGACCATGCACTGCTTCTCCGAAGTCTAGAGATTGGAAAAGACCTCACAGGCTTCAGGGACCCTATCCCCAGAGTGATCCCCAAAGGTGGAAGTGGAGATATCCACACTAAGGAAAGGGGCTGATCAAATAAATCCTCCAGTCCTGACTGTGTGTCCCAGGCAAAAGCAAAACGTGTTCAAGATTAGTGTTCCTAATCATTAAATAAAAACCTTTCATTTTTTTACCCACGTGAAATTTGCCACAACTAGGAACCAGGTTATACAGTGAGAGCCACACAGGGAGAAAGGGAGAGGGAAAGAAATACATGGTCATAGACATGGGGGCAGAGGGAACCCAGTGGAGCTGGAACACACGGTCACACAGGGCATGTGGGAAAAGGTGGGGACATTACTGAAAGAAGAAAGAAGGTGGAGCACTGAAGAACTGATGCCTTTGAACTGTGGTGCTGGAGAAGACTTCTGAGAGTCCCTTGGACTACAAGGAGATCAAACCAGTCAATCTTAAAGGAAATCAACCCTGAATATTCTTTGGAAGGACTGATGCTGAAACTGAAACTGCAGTATTTTGGTCATCTGATGCAAACAGATGACTCACTGGAAAAGGGCCTGATGCTGGGAAAGATTAAGGGCAAGAGAAGAGAATGTCAGAGGATATGGATGACATCATGGATGCAATGGACATGAACTTGGGCAAACTCTGGAGACGGTGAGGGACAGAGACCAGCAGCGCTGCCATCCACGGGGTTGCAAAGAGTCGGACAAGACTGAACGACTGAACAACAACGGTCCAGGGCACTAATTAGATAAAGGAAGCTGTTCATAAGCTGCTTGCTTGGGGCTGAGGACAGGGGTAGGGGGTGGGGGTGTGACGCTTCAATTCAGAAGTGGGAATTCCTGAGCAGTTCAGGAGAAGCCAGTAAGAGTAGACGCAGGGTGTTCAGGGCATTTTCCCACTGGGCTGTGATTCCCCCTGGGCAGCCTTCCCTCTTCCTGCTCTCTGGCTCTGGAGGGGCTGCCGGCAGCAAGGCAAAGAGACCCTGTACCTCCGCCACCAAGTCACGGGGTTCCCTCCCCACCCCTGCTCCCCACTTCCTTGCCCAGTCGTGCTCCGCCTTCCCAGGGTGCAGAGGGGAACAAGCCAGGGTTGGGAGGCTCCACACTCCTTTCCGAAAGGCGCGGGCAGCGGAGGGTGCCATGACTGCCGCGTATCACAGCCGGGGGGCGCTCACCAGAAGAACAGGCGCGAGCAGAGGTTCGCTTTCTGCAGCGGGTTGGACTTCATCTTCGGGTTCAGCGGCAGCATCGTGCCGGCTGCTGCGGGCGTGGAGAGGCGCAGCGCTGCTCTGACCTCGGTGAGGCTCCCGCTGCTCCTGGAGGTGACCACGTGGATGCTGAAGATCAGTCTGCCTTCGGGGTCTGCTGGGCGGGCCCGGAGAACCACAGGCTTCTGGGGGTGGAGCACCCACATCCCGCCCGGTCTCCGCCTCCCGCAACTACACAACCTCCGGTGGGGGTCGCCTGCAGGTCACCGGCTCTGCCCTGCTGCCACGGCTCTGGGAGAAGTAGGGCCGTGTGTGGGGACGCAGGACCAAGAGGCAGTCAGGCCAAAGCTTCCAGGAGCTTCATGCAAGTGGGAGGCAAGGCCACCCGGCTCTTCGATGGAGAAAGGTAGGCGGACCAGACAGCACGAACAAACCAGCTCCAAGAATTCCACCTGGCTGCAAACTCCACTGAAACTCCTGTACTGAGCCCAGGCACTCCCCCAGAAGGCAAAGAGGGGAGGCTCAGGCTCTGCCCTCCTCTGCTGCTCCGAAGCTCCCCATGGGCTGCAGGGAAGGCCTGGAGAAAGCTGGCAGAAGGCATGAACAGCCCACATGAGATGTCTTGTGGCATCTCACACGTTACATTGTGAGAGAACCTCTGTGAGCTTTTCGCTGCCCTCTTAGATTGAGAAAGGGGACTCTGTGGGGAGAGAAACTGCCTCCTAATTTCTTTCATCATGTGTTCAGAACCTAGATAAGTTACAGTGACATATGTCACAAAATACATATGCACATTTCTGGGGACCTTACCTCACTTTCAACTCTAACAATTCCCTGTTCAAGAAAGTATTATCCCTATTGTACAGATAAGAAAGATGAGGCTCAAGGACAGCACTTGTCCAAGGTCTTGGACCCAAGTTTGGGGTTCAACATGGTTGTCTCACTGGTAGATGGACAGTGTGTATGAAAAGTGCCTAGAATACGCTGTGTGAATGAATGAATGACTGCAGGACTGAATGAACACAATCTTGGGCTCCAACTCTTAAGTGTTTAATTACCAGCTCAACAGTTTCTCTTCCCTTCTACTCTAAATGAAAAAAGATCAAAATTTATATACCTACAACAAGATCACCGTATTATTCTTTGATAATTTCGCATATACCTTGGCTAAAATTGGTGTTATTAATGACAACTTTTAGCTTCAGTTATGAAAGATGAAAAGGTAAGTTCTAGAAAACTAGTATACAGCAATGTGATAATATTGCTGTGTACTTTTAATTTGCTTAAAGAGTAGTAGTTCTCAACATAAAAAAATAAAAAAAGGAAAATGGCAAAAGTACAAGTGATGGACATGTTGATTGGCTTGGTTGTGATAGCTTACGGTGAATGGTATTGAATTTGTGATCTCCAAAGTAGAAGATTTAGCTTTGGGACCAGGAACCAGGCTTGATCACTCAAGAGTTTTTGTGTAGCAGAGTTTTATTAAACTATGAAAAGGGACAGAGAAATCTTCTGACATAGACCTCAGAATGGGGACAGGGGCAGGGGATGGAGAGTGCCCCCCACTAAGTAGTCTTACCAAGGCCTTATATACTTTCACCAGACCCACTCCCACAATATACATTTGAAGATGACAGGATTAGTCAGAAGGTTCTCAAGAAGGAGAAACACGTCCTGGAGCAAGCTACATTGTTATATTGACTACGATAAAGCAATGTAGGAAAAAAGTTTGTCTTTTTCTCCTTGAGAGCCCCAGACCCCTTTCCTCTTCTTGAGGGCTCTGGACCCCTTTCTCCTCCTCGGGGACCCTGGACTTATCAATCTACCTAGGAATTGACTCTCAGTTGTGATGAATATTTCACAATGTATATGTAAATCAAGTCATCAGGTTGAACATCTACATTTATATAATATTTGTCAATTATACCTTAATGCCAGAGGAGAAATTGATTTTAAAGAAACTCTTAATATATTCAAACATTTTTTATGAGTCAAACATATAAGAATGCAAGGTGTTGATAATTTTGTATTGATGGGCATGATGACAATTTATAATACTATTTTCTTGCTTTTCATGCATGTTTGAAATTTTCTGTTGCAAAAAAGAAAAGTGATTAGAGCTGAAAATTGTAATTTTTCAATAACCTACCTTTCTGGTGTTAGCTCTCTCTCGGATAATGCAATCCACAATGTATGGTACCAGACTTTTCCTGATTTACAGTTCTCTTTTACATTCCCTACCTTTTCCAGTGCTGTAAACACTCAGCTACTAGTTCTACTTTAAAAAATGAAGGAATTGGTTGCTAAAGTTGGAGGTCTAGTGACTTCCTTGTCAGTCGGCCCCAGACTGTTCTGTCTGGTCCCCACAACTATCTCAGGACCATAATTAGCCATCTCCAAATTGCCAAATACATTCAATCCCTTCAGCTTCTGCTGTCTTTTTTTTTTTTTAAACTAAGATCTTTTGAAACTTCTTAGCATCCAATTCTGGACATAAACTAACATGGTATTTATGAGACATTGAAAACCAGTGTTGACTTGTACAGGGAAGACTGAATCTGGAGCCAGGGGACTAGAGATTTAGATACTTTCCTTTTTACCTAACCTTTCTGACCTAACTGTTTTCAGGTTTACAAGTGGTGGGGCTGTTTTTTAGGTTGTTTTTTTTTTTTTTTTTTTGCTGGCACTAGAAAGAGAAAACCTCTCTTTCCTTTCTGATTAGGGACTTATAAGGATATGATCCATAACTGCTGGTAGCCATGCCTCCCATTCACATGAAGAGGACAGAAAGAATAAAGCAGGAACCCAAAGGGAAGTCATACACTCAACAACTATTTATTAAACACCTACTGTGTGCCATGAACTCTTCTAGGAGTTAGGGACATATAAGGGAACAGCATGGTGATATAAAAGAGAGTCTGAAGTGAAGTGAAGTTGCTCAGTCGTGTCTGACTCTTTGCGACTCCATGGACTGTAGCCCACCAGGCTCCTCCGTCCATGGGATTCTCCAGGCAAGAATACTGGAGTGGGTTGCCATTCATCAAATCTCTGGGGTTCCTGAGGCTACTAGGTTTCCTCCTTAGATTATGGGACCTGCTGGAGCAGGAGCTGTCACTTTCCAGCTCATGTCCTCTGACTCTGCTCCAGGACTAAGGAGTTTGCTGCTTATCGGCAACTCTCTGCTGAAGGGCCTTTTTCCAGCTGTGGGAGCACTTTGGGACCATAGTCAAGGCAAGTCCAAACCCCTGGATTCAACC
The DNA here is from genome assembly GCF_029407905.1 of Bubalus kerabau. Taxonomy (NCBI): domain Eukaryota; kingdom Metazoa; phylum Chordata; class Mammalia; order Artiodactyla; family Bovidae; genus Bubalus; species Bubalus kerabau. Next base: position 75,782,906 of record NC_073635.1, read on the forward strand.
CTCAACTGGTGATGGATGGGGAGCTGGGAGATAAGTGTCCCAGTGCCCTTGTCTGTGAGTTGGAACAATTCTGTCTCCCAGCACGCTAAGCAGCCGAGTTGTCTAAGCAGTAACTTGTTAACACAGTTTTCATTGGCTTCCTTCCCTTCTCTGTCTCACTTCTTCACTCCCTACAAATGTTTTCCTAGGATCACTTATAAAATAAACTCCTCCCACTCAAATCCTTCTCATAGTCTGCTACCGGGGAACCTAAACTATGACACTTACCAGAAACATCCTTCTAATTACTGAAAAATATATTTACTCCCTGGAAATGACAACCCACTCCAGTATTCTTGCCTGAAGAATCTGCATTGACAGAGGAGCTTTGCGAGCTACAGTCCATGGTGTCACAAAAAGTCAGACACAGCTGAAGTGACTTAGTATGCATGAACCCATAAAAGTGCTAGCTAATACTATAAACCTTGGATTACCCCATACAGTAGCACTATCTACATGATAATTTTGAGGACTTGAAATGCATCCGGTCCAAATTTGAGATGTGCCATAACTGTAAGATAAGATACACAATAGATTTCAAAGACAGAAAAAAACATTATTTGTATCATTAATGATTTTTATAGTTTATATGTTAATATAGTATTTTGGACACACTGGTGTAAAAATGTCTTACTGATATTATCTTCACTTGTTCCTTTTAAAATGGTTACTACAAATTTAACATTACAGATGTGGTTCACTTTATATTTCTATGGACAGGACTGATGTAACCAATGGACAGGCTCTGCACCACAAATCTCTCACAGTCAAGAAAGCAAATTAATAATATTCATATTATTATACAAATAACCTTGAATGTGATCTAATTCATGAAAAGAAATCATCCTCACATTTCAGAACTTTGTTACTAGTAATGAATTACTTGTGTCACTTCCCACTGGCTCTCAGACATACTTGCATTATGACACTTTCACAAAAAGTCCTGGTATAAAAACTTAAACCAAATTCCTTATTTTGGATCAATATATTCTATTTGATCTTCCTTTAAGATGTTATAATAATAATGGAATCTTGAGTAATTTTGTTTTCAGTTCATTTGGAACACTAGTCCATTACTGAGATGAGGTGTCCAGAAACTGTTAAGAGTTGAGAAGATGTCCTCAGAAAAGAATATACCTAAAAAATTGAAATTCCTACTTCCATTAGGCTCACAACCTAGAAAAAGAATAGGTAAAGAGGAAATTTCAGCAGAGTAAAAAATAAAATAACACAAACACATTCATTCTTACCCTGATAAATTAAGGATGTTTTGTGATGGTGCTGGCATGGATTGTGTCACACAGTTTCATGCTTTGAATGTTTTTCAGCCAAATAAAGAGCCCAAATAGCCATCAAAAAAAAAAAAAAAAAAAGAAAACAGAAAAAAAAGAATACTCCGTCCTAATGAAGGCAAAGTCTGATAGGCACTGTAGTATATTGTTGGCAAAATATAAATTAGAGTAGTTTTTTCAGAAAATAATCTAACAATATTTATTATTCAGATCAGATAAGATCAGTCGCTCAGTCATGTCCGACTCTTTGCGACCCCACGAATTGCAGCACGCCAGGCCTCCCTGTCCATCACCAGCTCCCGGAATTCACTGAGACTCAAGTCCATCAAGTCAGTGATGCCATCCAGCCATCTCATCCTCTGTCATCCCCTTCTCCTCTTGCCCCAATCCCTCCCAGCATCAGAGCCTTTTCCAATGAGTCAACTCTTCGCATGAGGTGGCCAAAGTACTGGGGTTTCAGCTTTAGCATCATTCCTTCCAAAGAAATCCCAGGGCTCATCTCCTTCAGAATGGACTGGTTGGATCTCCTTGCAGTCCAAGGGACTCTCAAGAGTCTTCTCCAACACCACAGTTCAAAAGCATCAATTCTTCGGCGCTCAGCCTTCTTCACAGTCCAACTCTCACATCCATACATGACTACTGGAAAAACCATAGCCTTGACTAAACAAACCTTTGTTGGTAAAGCAATGTCTCTGCTTTTGAATATGCTATCTAGGTTGGTCATGACTTTCCTTCCAAGGAGTAAGCGTCTTTTAATTTCATGGCTGCGGTCACCATCTGCAGTGATTTTGGATCCCAGAAAAATAAAGTCTGACACTGTTTCCACTGTTTCCCCATCTATTTCCCATGAAGTGATGGGACCGGATGCCATGATCTTTGTTTTCTGAATGTTGAGCTTTAAGCCAACTTTTTCACTCTCCACTTTCACTTTCATCAAGAGGCTTTTGAGTTCCTCTTCACTTTCTGCCATAAGGGTGGTGTCATTTGCATATCTGAGGTTATTGATATTTTTCCCAGCAATCTTGATTCCAGCTTGTGTTTCTTCCAGTCAAGCGTTTCTCATGATGTACTCTGCATAGAAGTTAAATAAATAATAAATTTATTATTAGGAGCCTTAAAAATGTTCATTTTTTTTGACTCAATAAGATTTTCACTATGAAGATGAAGAAGGTAAAAAGTCAGCTATAAACAGCTATTTATGTACAAATACTCAAACAGTAAATAATCTGCCTGCAATGCAGGAGACCCGGATTCAATCCCTGGATAGCGAAGGCCCCGTGGAGAAGGAAATGGCAACCCATTGCAGGAAGTACTCTTGCCTGGAGAATTCCATGGACAGAGGAACCTAGCAGAGTATAGTTCATGGGATCACAGAGTCGGACATGACTGAGCGACTAACTCTCACTTTCATGTTTCTCAGAGAAGTGCTTGTTATAATATTAGAATTTAGAAACATCCTAAGTTCAGCAATAGCAAAATGATTGAATAAATCATGAATCACTTTTACAGAAATGCTTTAGATTTCCCTGGTGGTAGAGTGGATAAGAATCCACATGCCAATGCAGGGGATACAGGTTCAACCCCTGATCCAGGAAGATTCCACATGCCTCCAAGGGGCAACTAAGCCCAAGCACCACAACTACTGAAGCCTGTGTGCTTAGAGCCCATGCTCCACAACAAGAGAAGACACTGCAATGAAAAGCCTGTTCAGTTCAGTTCAGTCGCTCAGTCATATCCAACTTTGTGCGACCTCATGGACTGCAACATGCCAGGCTTCCCTGTTCATCACCAATTCCCAGAGGTTGCTCAAACTCATGCCCATTGACTCGGTGATGCCATCCAACCATCTCATCCTCTGTTCCCCTTCTCATCCCGCCTTCAATCTTTCCCTGCATCAGGGTCTTTTCCAATGAGTCAGTTCTTCACATCAGATGGCCAAAGTATTGGAGCTTCAGCTTCAGCATCAGTCCTTCCAGTGAATATTCAGGACTGATTTTCTGTAGGATTGACTGGTTTGATCTCCTTGCAGTCCTGGGGACTCTGAAGAGTTCTCCAACACCACAATTTGAAAGCATCAATTCTTTGGCACTAAGCTTTCTTCACAGTCCAACTCTCACATCCATACATGACTACTGGAAAAACCACAGCTTTGACTAGACAGACCTTTGTCAGCAAAGTAATGTCTCTGCTTTTTAATATGCTGTCTAGGTTGGTCAGAGCTCTTCTGCCAAGGAGCAAGCATCTCTTAATTTCATGGCTGCCGTCACCATCTGCAGTGATTTTGTAGCCCAAGAAAATAAAGTCTGTCAGTGTTTCCATTGTTTCCCCATCTATTTGCCATGAAGTGATGGGGCCAGATGCCATGACCTTCATTTTTTGAATGTTGAACTTTAAGCCAGTTTTTTCACTCTCCTCTTTCACTTTCATCAACAGGCCCTTTAGTTCTTCTTCACTTTCTGCCATAAAGGTGGTGTCATCTACATATCTGAGCTTATTGATATTTCTCCCAGCAATCTTGATTCTAGCTTGTGCTTCATCCAGCCCAGCATTTCACAATATGTATTCTACATATAAGTTAAATAAGCAGGGTGACAATATACAGCCTTGACATACTCCTTTCCCAGTTTGGAACTAGTCCGTTGTTCCATGTCTGGTTCTAACTGTTGCTTCTTGACCTGCATACAGATTTCTCAAGAGGCAGGTAAGGTGGTCTGCTATTCCCATCTCTTGAAGAATTTTAAACAGTATCTTGTGATCCACATAAAGACTTTGGCATAGTCAAGAAAGCAGAAGTAGATGTTTTTCTCGTATTCTCTTGATTTTTCTTTGATCCAATGGATGTTGGCAATTTGATCACTGGTTCCTCTGCCTTTTTAAAATCCAGCTTGAACCTCTATAATTTCTTAGTTCATGTACTGTTGAAGCCTATCTTAGAGAATTTTGAGTATTACTTTGCTGAGTGAGGCCCCAGAGAAGCCTTCTGATGGCTGCAGCCTCCTGAGGGACCCTGAGCCAGATTACCCAGCCAAGCTGCTTCCAGATTACTAACTCTCAGAAATTCTGCAAGATTTGGAGTATCCACGAGTCTCCAGCAGAGGCGTGAGTCAGTAGTGGCCTGCTGCTGGGTTCAGATCAGATCAGTCGCTCAGTCATGTTCAACTCTTTGCGACCCCATGAATCGCAGCACGCCAGGCCTCCCTGTCCATCACCAACTCCTGGAGTTCACTCAGACTCACGTCCATCGAGTCAGTGATGCCATCCAGCCATCTCATCCTCTGTCATCCCCTTCTCCTCCTGCCCCCAATCCCTCCCAGCATCAGAGCCTTTTCCAATGAGTCAACTCTTCGCATGAGGTGGCCAAAGTACTGGGGTTTCAGCTTTAGCATCATTCCCTCCAAAGAAATCCCAGGGCTCATCTCCTTCAGAATGGACTGGTTGGATCTCCTTGCAGTCCAAGGGACTCTCAAGAGTCTTCTCCAACACCACGGTTCAAAAGGATCAATTCTTCGGCACTGAGCCTTCTTCACAGTCCAACTCTCACATCCATACATGACTACTGGAAAAACCATAGCCTTGACTAGATGAACCTTTGTTGGTAAAGTAATGTCTCTGCTTTTGAATATGCTATCTAGGTTGGTCATGACTTTCCTTCCAAGGAGTAAGCGTCTTTTAATTTCATGGCTGGAGTCACCATCTGCAGTGATTTTGGAGCCCAGACAAATAAAGTCTGACACTGTTTCCACTGTTTCCCCATCTATTTCCCATGAAGTGGTGGGACTGGATGCCATGATCTTCGTTTTCTGAATGTTGAGCTTTAAGCCAACTTTTCACTCTCCACTTTCACTTTCATCAAGAGGCTTTTGAGCTGCTGGGTTAGGGGCACTGAATGCAATATTGTGAGCAGGAATCCTTTTGAAGGAGGTCTCCCTTATCTTCATTACCCCCACCATAGTTTGGCCTTAGGCCAAACAACAGAGGGAGAACACAGCCTCACCCATCAACAGAAAATTGTATTGAAGATTTACTGAGTATGGCCCCACCCATCAGAACAAGACCCAGTTTCCCTCACAGTCAATCTCTCTCATCAGGAAGCTTCCATAAGCCTCTTATCTTTATCTATCAGAGGCCAGACAGAAGGAAAACCACAATCAGAAAACTAACCAATCTGATCATATGGATCACAGCCTTGTCTAACTCAATGAAACTATGAGCCATGCCTTGTAGGGCCACCCAAGATGGATGAGTCATGGTGGAGAGTTCTGACAAAACATGGTCCACTGGAGAAGGGAAAGGTAAACCACGTCAGTATTCTTGCCTTGGGAACCCCATGAACAGTATGAAAAGTACAACAAACAGTAGCCCCCACTCACCACAACTAGAGCAAACCCACGCAGCAACAAAGACCTAGTACAGCAACAACAAAAATGGTATTGAATGCTTTGAACAATGACCAAAATGGTAGAAGATCTTAAGAAAGCTGGATCATGAGAGTGTACTGATAAAAGCAACAAAGAAGTTGTGAGGTATTCTGGCAAAGAAGCTATTAGGCTCTGCCTGCCATTCCCATTCCTTCATTTCTCTTTCATGGAAAAATGTGTTTGTGTATCACCTGTCAACTCAGAATCAGCCCACTGTATATTGACTTGTATGTTGACCTATCTTTACTGCACTGACAGCTAATACCTTTTACTGACTCAACTGTAGGTTCTTTCTGGATTCCTAACATTTGACTATGACTGAGCTTTGGTAACTAGAATTATTATTCTTTTTTACTTTGTATTAGGTTTTTCTGGATTCTGCCTGGTGATGGTATTTTACTATTGACCAGAGTCTACCACACAGAGGAATTGAGATTAAAATGATAGTTTGTTTGTTTGTTTGTTTGTTTTGGCTTTGTTTTACTGCCTGAAGTGGGTTTCTCTGGATTCTGTGTAGTGACAATATTTTACTATTGACAACAATCTACCAGATGGAGGATCCATGATAAGGCGATAGCTTTAGAAAAGAAGCAACTGGGAGAGAGCAATTGGCCTTTGGTTCAACGCTGGTAGTTTTGGTCAGAGAGCCTGAGGTACCTCCTCTTCAAATGAGCTGATCTGTAAGGATACATTTAACTCCATGTCATGTAGCCACACAAAGTTCAGAATCAAATTATGTAGTAGAACTTGCTTGTATCCCATGAGAGACATCACTCTGTCTAAATTGAGACCAAATTCTGGACTAAAAGTTTTGATACCTTTATGTGTATGTAATTTATCATTCTGCAACAGCCAAGAGACTTAAGTTTGTATTCATTAATCAAAACAGCCAGGGAGGCTATTTCTAGCACACAGCTAGATGTCCCATTGGGCCATAACCTTTACTCTGCTAACCTCAAACCACTTTTCTTATTTCAAATTTAGAATTTCACCCAGCAGCTGACTATCAAGCATTGCCCTACATCTCTATCAGTCAACTTGTTCAGTTTCCATAAAACAATAATCTCTATATCGTAATGGCCCTTCTTTGTAGATCCATTTAGGTGTTTTATTACATTTTCCTCCACTGTTTAAAAAAAATAGAAGATGGAAAGAATCTATATGCTAATATTGACAACAATGCAATTAACGTAAATATGGAGAGAGCATGAAATGAAAGAAAGGAGGTGCCTCTTCAGTCTGGTTTGGATGCATATTTGAAGTAAGCTGGTTCATGATGTATTTAATTTTTAAGGAAGAGAAACCATGTTTTTGAACCTCTGAAATATCTAGGGCAGCTTTATTCAAACTACCAAAATTTGGAAGCAATCACGATATCCTTCAACAGGTGAATGGACAAACTGGTTCATCCTGGCAATGGAGTACTACTCAGCACTAAAAACAAATGAGCTACCAACAAATGAAACAACATGGAGGAAACGTAAATGCTCATTACTAAGTGAAAGTAGTCAGTCTGAAAAGGCTACATGCTGTATGATTCTAACTATATGACAACAAGGCAAACTATGGAGACAGTAAAAGATCAGTGTTGCCAGAGGGTGGAGGTGGGATGAGAGATGCGTAGATGGAGCACAGGGGATTTTTAGGGCAATGAAAATACTCTGTAATATACCACAATGATGGAAATGCTATCATACATTTGTCTAAACCCATGGAATGCACGACAGCAAGAGTGAACCCTGATGTAAACTATGGATTTGGGGTGACTGCTGTGTCTCTATAGAGTCATCAGATGTAGCAAATCTTTCACTCTATGTTGATAGTGGGGAGGCTATGGGGTGTGGGGGCAGGTGAGAGAAGGAAATCTCTGTACCTTCCCCACCTCACCTCCCCCAGAAAGAAAAATTTACTAAATGCTTGTGAGACACTGATGATCAAACATTCAAACTTCCCTGGTCATCCAGTGGTTAAGAATCCGCCTGCCAATGCAGGAGACGTGGGTTCTATCCCTGCCCTCGGAAGATCCCACAGGCTGTGTAACCCGCACTCTAGAGCCTGCACTCTGCAACTACTGAGCTCACCAACCATAACTCCTGAAGCATGTGCGCCCTAGGGCCTGTGCTCCACAACAGGAGAAGTCACTGCAGTGAGAAGCCCATGCACCACAATGAAGAGCAGCCCCTGCCCACCGCAGGTAGAGAAAGCCCATGCATAGCTACAAAGACCCAGCACGGCAAAAATTAAAATAAGCAAATAAATAACAATTTTTAAAAATGAAGTGTTATAATAGAGGAAATGAGATTTTCTAACTTATAGATTGAGATTCATTTTAATAAAATGTCCCATTGATCCCTTATAGTATTTCTTAGACTTATACAACAGATAATAATGTTCTTCAATTGAATCAAGAAAGTAAGAACAATTTACCTTTTCTGTTGTCAATTTTTTAAAATAACTTATAAAACACTACCAGAGTTATACTCTCCTTCCCACCCCTTGAAAATCAAGTCCATTTTGCTTCATTAAATTTTCTGTTTCTTAAATATAACTTCAGTGAAATTAAGAGAAATGGAGTTTGAGGTAAGAAATACTTCTACAAAATTAATTTGTATTGCATATTATTAATATTTAATCTATATTTTAGATACCCTTATAAAATTCAGAGGTTAAAAGCTGAAATATTCTTTCTAAACATAAAGAACTTTAGAATTCTTTCTTTGTTTTCTGAGAAGAGACTTCCCTTGCTTCCTTTCATCCAGTCTACTTTCAATTGCACTCTCAGGGAAGCTATGGGTACAAAAGTACCAAATTGCATCTGAATGAAATGTATTTCCTACCCTCACCAAGCATACAACTTATAATTGTGTGTATAATTCCCATTCTTAAGAGTCACACCTTTGCGTGAAGGCTTTCATTATATGTGGACAACAGAAATGAAGTCCATCATGTGTCAATATTAAAACAAAACTATTGACTTTTTATGGACATTTTTTCTAACACGTATTGCTGATGTCCCTCCCTCGCAGTTTGCAGAACATAATGACAAACATTATTAACTATTTGATATCATTACCAGGAGTAGAAGTATGCCATTTGGTGCAATACACTTAGGGTCTAATGAACATAGGTATAGGGGTTTACAGATTCATTTATATACACTTACTAACAACAAATTAACTTTTAAAAATTTCATATCTAATATTTCTATATTTTTATTTCTTATATTTTCTAATAATACTTTACTTTTTACTACTTTTAAACTAGCTTGTAAAGTAAGATTTAATCGGCTTTAAAATACGGACCTAAAGATCTCTGCTAGGAATAATTATGAGTTTGCAGATCTAATTTTGGCAACTTAGATCCCTCTTGGTGTCAGATGTCTTCTGTGAGACTGAAATTACCCAAGGATAACAGCTGGAAAAGTGAATGTTATCAGAAGGTGCTTTGGTTTACCAGTGGCTTTATGAAAGTGAAGGTGAAAGTGAAAGTTGCTCAGTCGTGTTGGACTCTTTGCAACCCCAGGGACTATACAGTCCATGGAATTCACCAGACCAGAATAATAGAGTGGGCAGCCTTTCCCTTCTCCAGGAAAACTTCCCAACCCAAGGACGGAACTTAGGTCTCCAGCATTGCAGGCAGATTCTTTATTAGCTGAGCCACCAGGGAAGCCCATGGCTTTGGAAGTGTTCCTAAATGATTAGTAAATTTCCTCTCTTCTTTTGACATGAAATAGTTTAAGAATGCTAAAAATATTCCCCTATTTTATTTTTTAAATGTAAATAATTCCCAAATGGATTCCATATTAAGTATTCACACTTTTCTATAGTTATTTAAGGATTTTCATTAAAAAAAAAAAAAAAGATATACAGAAACACATTAAAGAGAAAGAGGGAGAGAGAAGCCCAAGGCTGAGACCTGAGACCGTCCAGCATTCACAGGTAGAGACTCACCCAGGGAGACTGAGGAGGGAGAGAAAGTGCAGTCACCGGAGTGCAGAAGAAGCTGGAGCCCATGCCTCTGAGAGGCTGGTAAGTTGAAGACAGAAGAGTACCAGTTGGATTTGGCAAAGACAGGGGTTTTGGTGATTTAGGTAAAGCATTATTTTAAAGAGAAAGAGATTGAAATCTTTTAAAGATGTGTTGAGCAGAGAACCATGTCTGAAGGTGTGGAAAAGTGATTATACACAACTCCTGTGAGAAAGTTTGCTGTGAGGAGGAAGAGAAAATGGAAAAAGTAACTGCTGGACTATAACCCTTGAGGAGGCACTCGTCCACACTGTGAACTGTTCAATAACCAGTCTAAAATAGACTGTTTAAGTAACATGGGTGAGCCGATGTTGTCAGTATCTGCCCTGGTGCCTTCCATGTCACCCTAGCCTGACTTCCTGCAACTCTGCCTGAGGGCTTTGTCTGCCACCTGAGTCAGCTCTGCTAAAGCACAAGGCAGCCAGGAGGGCTGGGGAATTTAACGTCTTCCTCTGCTCTCCCCTGGCAGCCTTCAGTCACCAGACAGACAGAAGCTGGCATGTAAATACCCCTACTCCCTCACGCAGGGAAGCTAACCCTGAGGCTTGTGCTCCACACTGTCTCCTACAGTTTCCCAGCAGGACTGTGTTCCAGTAACCCAGCCTGGAACATACCTGATAACACATCCTGTGCGGCCCTCTCTCCCTTTCTTGTCTCACTTACCCACTCCATTACCAGTGTTTCCTGGGACCCCCTCCCAAATAACCTATTGCATTCAAATTCTCATCCTAGACTTTAGCTTCAGCACACCCAAACTAAGACAACCGAAAACATTCATGTAATAACATGAAACCATTATACCAATTTTGCACAAGAATGCACGAAACAAGAAACATTAAAAGAAAATATTTCAAAATGATAACAATGATCATTTCTTTATTGTGGAAATATGGGTGATTAAAAAAAAACAAATCTCGTTTTTCCTCAAGAAAATAAAGTGGTTTTCTTTTGGTAAAGAAGTACTGTAATTACAACATACAGATTAATAGAGATTTTGTGAATTTCAGAAGGTGATCTTAAAAGAACAAAGAAACGGAAAGAAAGAAAGGGAAGCCACTCAGTCATGTCCAACTCTTTGTGACCCCATGGACTGTAGCCCACCAGGCTCCTCTGTCCATGGGATTTCCCAGGCAAGAAAACTGGAGTGGGTTGCCATTTCCTTCTCCAGGGGATCTTACTGACCCAGGGATCAAACCTGGGTTTCCCCAATTGCAGGCAGACGCTTTTCCATCTGAGCCACCAGGGAAGCCCTAAAAGAACAAAAAGTATTACCAAAGAAAATATGGCCGCTGCTAACTTTCTCAGCAGCACATAGCAAATGAAGTACCAATATTCATATGAAAAACACACCAATGGCTTTTGTTATAGTTACCATTTATCGATTATTGTAACAATACCCTTTTATCATCTCACAAATCCTTGCAATACTACTGTAAGGTACATATTATTCTTATCTTTTTACATAAAATATAGTTCAGACAACAGTGCATTCTCCAAAATGGGGGAAGATTTGAATCCAGATATTGGTCCCAAAGCCCATGAACTTCCTGCCACTTTGGGCTGCCTCTCTCTGTACCTTCAGGTATTATTTTAGAGTCACCAACATAAAGTCAAAGAGTAATCACTGCATCAACATTTCTAATGTGCTTGATGCAATTTAGAACTAGGAGGATAGATGTGTATGAAGACACTTTGCTGGGGCAAATGGCTTCTTCAGAGCAAGCTGAAGTGTGGTCACCAGAGTCATGTTGGATAGAACAATTAGAATGCTGTGCTGTCAAACCCTGGAGGCAAGAACAGTACATCACCATGGTGGAAAAATCAAACTGTACCACAGAGAGATGGATTTTTTAAACTACGAGGCCAAGAAAGCACAATCCTAAAGTATATCTGAGCTTAAAGGACCAAAAATGGCACAGAGTACATAATAACATACTGTAGAATAAATTTTTGGTCACAGTTAGGTTCTTTAGTCATACTTTACACAAGAACAGCTCTTACTTATCTCTCAACTGTATTTGCTTGGCTATCTACTAGATGCCAGTCACTCACTACTTTACAAGGTAAAATGCAGATTAATCTTTATGAGATAATGGAGAAATGAGCCTGTTATTTCTATTTTTAGCTTATTAAAAATGAGCTAAGAGTTATAATTTCTGGATCTGCACTGGTTCACAATGTCTGGACCATAGGCTTCTTAAAGCAGGAGAAGATCCGCTCCCTCAGACTCGAGTGCCCACTCAATGCCCTGCCCACAGGAAGTCTTAGAAAGCACATACCTGGTGAATGACAAGGATACCCACACCCCACCAGAAAGAGGAGGGCACTGCAACCTCTAAAAACATTTACTGTGACTCAAAAAGTTTCTCTGTCTCTCAGGACCAAAGGGAGAACTATGCTTCCCCCACTGCCTGAGATACACAGGGATAATGGCCAAAACTGATCAGTGGAGATGAGCATAAATGACAGGGACAAAGACAGCCAGACTACTTAGATGACAGCCCCAAACTCCCTAGTGTCTGTTCTACTCCTAGGTTGCTCCTGGAGGAATCCTGTTTTGATAAGAGAGGGAAAGAGGAAAGACCAAAGCACATTCTTCTAGGGGCATGAAGGCAGTTACCCCGTAACTGATGCACAGAGAAAAGTACATAAGCAAGAAGTAAAATTCTGGTTTCTTTATCTCTCAAATAAATAAGTAAATTTAAGTGAACTAATAAGTGCGCATCAGTATAAGAGGAAAATAAGTAACTTCAGAATTTTTCCCATATATGAAAACCATCTGAATAAAAACATAGAAATATTTTTAAAAATATAAATAATAAAATATAAGTAATAAAATATAAATAAAATATATAAATAAAAAATAATAAATGCACTCAATGCTGACTGTACTGTTTCTGTCTATAGTTTACAATGCTGACTGTAGCCCTCTCTGTCTATAAAAAGCTCTTGTCCACTGATTGTCAAGGGAGGGGGAGTCAGCCTTTGGACAGGAGTCTACCCTCCCCCCAACACACAGACCAGCATCCAAAATAAAGCAAATGTTCCTTTCCATCAACCTGGCCTCTTTATTGGCTTTTGAGTGGTGAGCAGATGGAACCCCACCCCCTTCACTTTTTGACCGTCTATGATCAGCCTTGGAACTATTACAGCACCTGTCATGGTGAGAGGGGAGTGAATTTTAGTGTTACAATGAAGGCGGAGTGAGTTAGAAGTCAGAGACCAGACCATACTCAAAACCATCTTGATTTTAGCTGGTTCAAGCCAGTTTTTGTGGGATCATGTTTATCTCAATATCTGTACCCACCTACTTCCTTCCTGTCTCACAAGCATAGACACTGTTTCCATGGTGACGAGGCCATCTTAGCCTGTCACCTGAGAGCCCAGACCTGGTTCTCTGTGGACCCTGATGCCTAGGTCCTTTCCTTTCCTATTTAAATAATACCCAGTTTTCTTCCTTAAATGAAGGGTGCCAGGGGCACCCATTATTTCAGGAGCAACATCAAGCCCCAGACAATAGGGAGCTACCTTATGGGTTAAAAAACAACAACAACAACAAAATAAAACTGATTATATCAATACCTTCCCTTTTGGACCTTCAGGAATAGAAGAGAAATTGGTCTCTTTTTCTTCATCAGGATTATCTCCACAGGTAACAAAGGAAACAGTCATTAAAGGTAAGTTGGGGCCCTTAATATTCCATGAGGCTTGGGCTGTGATGAAACAGTCACCAACAAAGCCCATCAACAATTCCCTGGGAGTAAAAGTAAAACCTTGGTAATAAAATAAAGTCTAACCTTTTGTTACTCCGTTTGTGCTGAGTCAAGTTTCACTTGCTCAAAGGGTGCTTCATGAAGAGGCCTCACACCCGGTCCATCAGACAAGACTCCCTGATGTGAAACAGCTGCGTTGACATCTCAGCTTGGAGGGCTGAGTGCAGGATCATTGCCCCTAGCACTGCGATTCAAGATGGCATTGAGGCTGAGCCACAGGGAGCACAGATGAGCCGGTCCTATGAGAACACCCCCGATCCCCAGTTGACAGGAATCACATTCAGCAGCCCTCTGAAGGGTTTTCAGAGGAAACAGTGTCCTCTAGAGCACATTCTACTGGTACGCGCCACACCCAGCAGAGGGACTTCCCAGGTGGCTCAGCAGTAAATATCCCGCCTGCCAATGCAGGACACTCGTGTTGATCCCTGGGTCAGTAAGACCCCCTGGAGCAGGACATGGCAACCCACTCCAACATTCCTGCCTGGGAAATCCCATTTCCAGAGGATCCTGGCAGGCTGCAGTCCATGGGGCCACAAAGAGTCAGACATGACTGAGTGACTGAGCATGCGCGCACATACACACGCACACCCCTGGCAGAAGGACCCCCACCTCCTGTCGAGGATAGGGGATCTCACTTGGGAGAATCGGTAACAAAATAAAAAATCAAACCATTTCTGTTTCTCATGGTGACTCAGATGGTAAAGAATCTGCCTGCAGTGCAGGAGACCCGAGTTTGATCCCTGGGTTGGGAAGATTCCCTGGAGATGGAAATGGCTACCCACTCCAGTATTCTTGCCTGGAGAATTCCATGGAATTCTCATGGGCTATAGTTCATGAAGTTGCAGAGTCAGACACAACTAAGCGACTTAGGCTTTTTCATACTTTCTAGCAAGGAAAGCAGCTGCCATTTAGGAAGAAATGAGATCTTCAGCTTCCAATAGTGGTTCTCACTTGGCTGCAGGGTGGAATCACCTGTGAGGTTTTAAAAAGTGTTGATTTCTGCATCCCCTCCCCTGAGATTCTGATTTAACTGAGATGAGGCTTCAGCACTGGGATTTACAGAGCTCCCCTGGTGATTCAAATTTGTAGCCAAGTTTACAAACCACTGGCCTTTGCCATACTGAGGATATAAAGAACTCTACCTGTATGAGGGAGCAGAGTAAACAGACAGAGTGATTCTGCAGGAGCAGGAGTATATGTTTCTGTGTACAGAGTGTAGTTGGGGTGGGGGCCTGTGACCCCTTTTGCCCACTCTGAGGCCTTCCTGGCCTCTCATTGCACAGGCTTTCCACGTTTCTCACCTGGATGCCTGGATTCTTCTGTGCCCTGGTGTGATTTTCAGTATGATATAGTTGTCTCAGGAGATTTCATACAAGCCCCACCTTAGTTCATCACACACATAAAAGCAGGATTCCCCAGGTGTGGCTTGCTGGGAGGGAAATCCTGGGAACTATACAGGATGAGCAGCTCAGTAGGAACTTCAGGAGTTGCTCCTGCACAGGGAAGTTCAGGGAGCTACAGGCCAATGGCCAACCATGGGTGTGGCACACAGCTGTGACTGGAACCTTCCTGTGCCTGGGATCTGAGGTGTGTGTTTGTACTCAGTTGTGATGACTCTTTGGGACCCCATGGACAGAGGATGGGATTTCCCATGCAGGAATACTGGAGTGGGTTGCCATTTCCTCCTCCAGGGGATCTTCCCAACCCAGGGATCGAACCTGTTACTCTTGGATCTCCTGCACTGGCAGGTGGATTCCTTACCACTAGTGCCCCCTGGGGGCTTGAGGGAACTGATCCTAAAGTCAGTGACAGGTAATTCCCAGGTTCAGTGATAAAGAATGTGCCTGCCAATGCAGGAGACACAGGAGATGCAAGTTCGATCCCTGGGTCAGGAAGAAGCCCTGGGGGAGGAAATGACAACCTTCTCCAGTATTCTGTTCTTGCCTGGAAAATCTCATGAACAGAAGAGCCTGGTGGGCTACAGTCACAGGGTCACAAAGAGTTGGACATGAATGAACACAGGCAGTGACAAGTGCCTATGATATCAAGCATCAAGAAGTGCAGAGGTGTAATGTAATAAGCATCCCAATAAATAGCAGCTGCCCCTTATTCTGCTCTGTGTGACAAGGATGTGCTTTTGCTTAACTATCATATCACATTTCATTTTTTTTTGGTATATGAAAATTTATTACTATCATTCTTTCATCATCAAAATTTATGATCTTGGTCTTTCCTTCTTGCCTTTGTACAAGGCAAAAAAAGAGACACTGGATACTTTGACAGCCTTAAAGTGGACTCCAGGAATGTCACCAACAGCATGACCTTTGAAACAAAATCCAGCAACCAGAACTTCATCATTTTCCTCAATAAAATTCAAGCAATCATCTCTGGGTACAAAAGGCTGTGATTTTTTACCACTCTTGGTGAACTGAACCCTGACACATTTGCTGATGGCAGAATTTGGATGTTGGCTTCAACCCCTATTTTTTCGAGCACAATTCTCTTGGCATGAGAAGTGCATCTAAAAGGGTTGGCCTTCAGGGCTGTGCCCAAATGGGCTTTATTGTACTGTTACCATGCCATTTCAGGGCTTGTCGGTGGCTACAGAGCTTCCTGGCTAAGACCATGACGCTTGCTCATCCTACCAGCACCATGAGCCTGAAAGAAAGACCATCATGTTTAATTTTAACACAAGCTCGGAGGGTATTAGGATGTTAGGACCCCCACCATTTTACAGAGCTTAAGGACCTTGCTAGAGGTCATAAGACTCCTAACTGACAGATGCGGCCTCTGAGCCCCGGTGGAACTGCACAGTCTGTCCGCGCTCCACCTGTGTCCCGTGGGACCAGGAGGTGTCCCTGCCCAAAGACCTGCTCAGCCTGACACCCTGGGTGGGTCCATGTGGTCCCTCCAGGGGCCTGCAGCCCCTTTGCTCCTATTGCCCCTGACTCAGGTCCTTCCTTTTGCAGGGCAGCCCCCAAGAGCCCCATGGTCAGCAGGAGGACACCCTTGCCCCATTTTAGCAGCTTCTCCCTGCAGCCAACTCCCGGGGGTGTGGTCAGGCCAGGTTGTGAGGAGAAACATGAGAGAGGCAGGAAGGTGTGAGCTTGTGGTCAGCACCTTCCTCTGACCTGGGACCGCCCTCTCTTCTCCTGACACTTCCTGCCACTCCGGGCAGCTCCTCTCAACGCCCCACCCCCCTCCATTACAAGTGCTCCTGTAGCTCTGCTGTGGATCAGAGTCACCAGGGGAGGAGTCAGAATGCAGAATCATAGGCTCCAGCCCCAAAGGTCTGATCCAACATCCCAGTCCCAGTGGATTGGGATGCAGGGGGTCCTCTGAGCACATTCTGAGAAGCATTTAACAGACCTGCCACTCACATATGTGGGCCTTGGGTCAAGAATATAAATGAAGCCCATCCTATATGTTTAAAATATTTAAAAGTTATAAATCAAGCTAACACACTGTCAAGTACACCGTCATAACCACCTGGCAGGCTGGGATTCCTGGACCCTGGAGTTTGGAGCTAGAAGGCAGGACAGCAGAGGGCTGGGCTGACCCAGCCCCCAGCCCTCCCCCTGCTCTTCCCACCTGTGGTTCTGACCCTCTTTGTGCCCTGAGGAATCTGCTGCTCAAGCAAGAGCATTACAGCCTTCAAGTCCAAGCTCAAGCCATCCTATTCCGCCCCATAAACAGCTGTATCTAGACTACCTGTCAGGTTGGGACACGGGTCCCAGGAGGGAGGCCTGCACTGGCGCTGGGAGCAGGGGTTGTAGGGTCTAGGTGCTCAGAGCATGGCCTGGAGAGGGCGGGGCTCCAGGTGGCCACACGCCCTGGTCTGCTCTGGCTGCCTGCACCTGGGGGAAGGTGCAACCGCAGGATGAACTGAGCAGGGCCTCTAAACCAGTGCTTCTCAAACTGTACTGTGAGCAGGATCCACCTGGGATCTGGAGATTTTGTCAGTAGGTCTGGGGTAGAGACCACAATCACGTGTTCCTAACAGCCTCCCAAGCCAGCTGACACTGCTGGTACTCAGGCCTCACTTAAAACAGCAGAGCTCTGGGGCAGGGAGGGCAGAGATTTCCTGTAAAGGACCAGGAAGTACATTTCCAGGCTTTGGGGGCCTTATGGTCTATGCTCAGAAAAACATCTACTTCTGCTCCATTGACTACGCTAAAGCCTTTGACTGTGTGGATCACAACAAACTGTGGAAAATTCTTCAAGAGATGGGAATACCAGACCACCTTACCTACCTCCTAAGTAACCTGTATGCAGGTCAAGAAGCAACAGTTAGAACCGTACATGGATTGACTGCCTGGGTCAAAATTGGGAAAGGAGTATGACAAGGCTGTATATTTATATTTATTTAACTTACATGAAAAATAATGTGCATATTTGTACAACTGAATCACTGTGGTATAGCAGAAATTAACACAACATTGTAAGTCAACTATACTTAAATAAATTTTTCTAAAAACAAGGAAAAAAAAAACAAGGGTGTTATTAAGTTCTTTATTAGTAATGTGTACTCTGGTTACTTGCATGGCCTGTGTTTGCTGGATTTTCCCACTTTAGGCAAACAATTCTTCCTTAAAGAATTAAGCTGAGAAGATACTTTGAGTCCATGAAATGTCGTGTTCCTCTCAACACCCACGCCCTGACATTCACCATGTAGTCAGCCATTGATTAATTTTGGCTGAATTATTTATGACAATGATTGCTGTCACATGGTACTTTTCTGTCAATCTGTCTACATTTGTGAGCTGGCTTTCTACTACAAAATAAGAGCTTTCCCTTCCTCATAGCTATTCTATATCTTATCAGAATCAGTATAAACTCAAGGATTAAAAAAAAAATCATTGTTGTAAAATGTGGGGTGTAAAACCCTCAATCCTCTGTTCACCATTACTTACCACATTTCTAATGTGATATAAACTCCATACCAGAGACTCATTTTTTGCTAGGTAGTCTGCAAAATTTAATCTTAAAAATGTTTTTCATGTAATGTTCTCCAGAATTAAATATGATTAGCTTTTGGATCAAACATGGTTTGGAATACCCAAAGATTCCACCTATTTGGATGGATACTTATGAGCATGTTTACTGAATGGAAAAGAGAATTTAGTCAGAAACATGCAATGTATACTTTGTGCAGAACATTCTTAGTGTGTTTAACTCTTAACCTTGGTTCTTCTTTAATTTTATTTATTTTAATTGGAAGAAAATTATTTTACAATATTGTGGTGGTTTTTGCCATACATCAACATGAATCACCCTTGGGTGTACATGTGTCCCACCATCCTGAACCCCCCATCCCATCCCTCTGGGTTGTCCCAGAGCACTGGCTTTGAGTGCCCTGCTTCATGATCGAGCTTGCACTGGCCATCTATTTTACAAATGGTAATATACAAACACCTTTCAATGCTATCCTCTCATACCGCACCACCCTCACCTTCTCCCACATAGTCCGATAGTCTGTTCTTTACACCTGTGTCTCTTTTGCTGCCTTGAATATAGGATCATCATTACTGACTTTCTAAATTCCAAAAATATGCATTAATACACTGTATTGGTGTTTTTCTTTCTGGCTTACTTCACTCGTATAATAGGCTCCAGTTCCATCCACCTCATTAGAACTGACTCAAATGTGTTCTTTTTATAGCTGAGTAATATTCCATTGTGCATATGTACCACGACTTCCTTATCCATTTGTCTGCCAATGGACATCTAGGTTTCTTTCATGTTTTAGCTATTGTAAACAGTGCTGGAATGAACACTGGGGTACATGCATCTCTTTCAATTCTTGTTTCCTCAGTGTGTATGCCAAGCAGTGGGGTTGCTGGGTCATATGGCAGTTCTAGTTCCAGTTTTGTAAGGAATCTCCACACTGTTCTCCATAGTGGCTGTACTAGTTTGCATTCCCACCAACAGTGTAAGAGGGTTCCCATTTCTCCACACCCTCTCCAGTATTTATTGATTGTAGGTCTTTTGATGGCTGCCATTCTGATTGGCCGGAGAAGGCAATGGAACCCGACTCCAGTACTCTTGCCTAGAAAATCCCACTGACGGAGGAGCTTGGTAAGCTGCAGTTCATGGGGTCGCTAAGAGTTGGACATGACTGAGCTACTTCACTTTCACTTTTCAGTTTCATGCATTGGAGAAGGAAATGGCAACTCTTTCCAGTGTTCTTGCCTGGAGAATCCCAGGGACAGGGGAGCCTGGGGGGCTGCCTTCTATGGGGTCGCACAGAGTTGGACACGAATGAAGCGACTTAGGAGCAGCATTCTGATTGGCATGAAATGATACCTCATTGTGGCTTTGATTTGCGTTTCTCTGATAATGAGTGATGTTGAACCTCTTTTTATGTGTTTGTTAGCCCTCTCTATGTCTTCTTTGGAGATATGTTTGTTTAATTCTTTGGCCCACTTTTTGATTGCACTGTTGTTTTCTGGTATTGAGCTGCATGAGCTGCTTCTATATTTTGGAGATTAATTCTTTGGCAGTTGTTTTGTTTGCTATTACTTTCTCCCATTCTGAAGGCCGCCTTTTCACCTTGTGTATAGTTTCTTTTGTTGTGCAAAAGCTTTTAAGTTTAATTAGATCACAATATGCCAGAAAATTTGGAAAACTCAGCAGTGGCTACAGTACTGGAAAAGGTCAGTTTTCATTCCAATCTCACAGAAAGGCAATGTCAAAGAATGCTCAAACTACCGCACAATTGCACTCCTCTCACATGCTAGTAAAGTAATGCTCAAAATTCTCCAAGCCAGGCTTCAGCAATACGTGAACTGTGAAATTCCAGATGATTAAGCTGGTTTTAGAAAAGGCAGAGGAACCAGAGATCAAATTGCCAACATCCTCTGGATCATGGAAAAAGCAAGAGAGTTCCAGAAAAACATCTATTTATGCTTTATTGACTATGCCAAATCTTTTGACTGTGTGGATCACAATAAACTGTGGAAAATTCTGAAAGAGATGGGAATATCAGACCACCTGACCTGCCTCTTGAGAAACCTACATGCAGGTCAGGAAGCAACAGTTAGAACTGGACATGGAACAACAGACTGGTTTCATATAGGAGAAGGAGTATGTCAGGGCTGTATATTGTCACCCTGCTTATTTAACTATATGCAGAGTACATCATGAGAAATGCTGGGCTGGAAGAAACACAAGCTGGAATCAAGATTGCTGGGAGAAATATCAATAACCTCAGATATGCAGATGACACCACCCTTATGGCAGAAAGTGAAGAGGAACTCAAAAGCCTCTCGATGAAAGTGAAAGTGGAGAGTGAAAAAGTTGGCTTAAAGCTCAACATTCAGAAAACAAAGATCATGGCATCTGGTCCCATCACTTCATGGGAAATAGATGGGGAAACAGTGTCAGACTTTATTTTCTGGGCTCGAAAATCACTGCAGATGGTGAATGCAGCCATGAAATTAAAAGACGCTTACTCCTTGGAAGGAAAGTTATGACCAACTTAGATAGCATATTGAAAAGCAGAGACATTACTTTGCCAATAAAGGTCCGTCTGGTCAAGGCTATGGTTTTTCCAGTAGTCATGTATGGATCTGAGAGTTGGACTGTGAAGAAGGCTGAGCGCCAAAGAATTGATGCTTTTGAACTGTGGTGTTGAAGACTCTTGCGAGTCCCTTGGACTCTAAGGAGATCAAACCAGTTCATTCTAAAGGAGATCAGTCCTGGGTGTTCACTGGAAGGATTGATGTTGAAGCTGAAGCTCCAATACTTTGACCACCTGATGGGAAGAACTGACTCATTAGAGAAGATCCTGTTCCTGGGAAAGATTGAAGGCAGGAGGAGAAGGGGACTACAGAGGATGAGATGGTTGGATGTCATCACTGACTCGATGGACATGAGTTTGAGCAGCCTCTGGGAGTGGTGATGGACAGGGAAGCTTGGCGTGCCAGGGAAGCCTGGCCAAGACTTTGGCCACCTCTTATCCAACAAAGAGTTGGACATGACTGAGTAACTAAATTGAACTGAAACTAGAACAGGAATTTAACT
This sequence comes from Bubalus kerabau, assembly GCF_029407905.1. Lineage (NCBI taxonomy): Eukaryota > Metazoa > Chordata > Mammalia > Artiodactyla > Bovidae > Bubalus > Bubalus kerabau. The sequence continues at coordinate 75,804,478 of NC_073635.1, forward strand.
CTTTCTAAATTATCAGTTCAGTTCAGTTCAGTTGCTCAGTCGTGTCCGACTCTTTGCGACCCCATGAATCACAGCACACCAGGCCTCCCTGTCCATCACCAACTAACTCCCAGAGTTCACTCAGACTCACGTCCATTGAGTCAGTGATGCCATCCAGCTATCTCATCCTCTGTCGTCCCTTTCTCCTCCTGCCCCCAATCCCTCCCAGCATCAGAGTCTTTTCCAATGAGTCAACTCTTCACATGAGGTGGCCAAAGTACTGGAGTTTCAGCTTCAGAATCATTCCCTCCAAAGAAATGCCAGGGCTGATCTCCTTCAGAATGGACTGGTTGGATCTCCTTGCAGTCCAAGGGACTCTCAAGAGCCTTCTCCAACACCACACTTCAAAAGAATCAATTCTTCAGTGTTCAAATTTATTCACAGCACAACTCTTACATCCATACATGACCACTGGAAAAACCATGGCCTTGACTAGACAGACCTTAGTTGGCAAAGTAATGTCTCTGCTTTTGAATATGCTATCTAGGTTGGCCACAACTTTCTTTCCAAGGTGTAAGCGTCTTTTTATTTCATGGCTGCAGTCACCATCTGCAGTGATTTTGGAGCCCAGAAAAATAAAGTCTGACACTGCTTCCACTGTTTCCACATCTATTTCCCATGAAGTGATGGGACCAGATGCCATGATCTTTGTTTTCTGAATGTTGAGCTTTAAGCCAACTTTTTCACTCTCCACTTTCACTTTCATCGAGAGGCTTTTGAGTTCCTCTTCACTTTCTGCCATAAGGGTGGTGTCATCTGCATATCTGAGGTTATTGATATTTCTCCCGGTAATCTTTATTCCAGCTTGTGTTTCTTCCAGTCCAGCGTTTCTCATGATGTACTCTGCATATAAGTTAAATAAGCAGGGTGATAATATACAGCCCTGATGCACTCCCTTTCCTATATGGAACCAGTCTGTTGTTCCATGTCCAGTTCTAACTGTTGCTTCCTGACCTGTGTACAGGTTTCTCAAGAGGCAGGTCAGGTGGTCTGGTATTCCCATCTCTTTCAGAATTTTCCACATGTTATTGTGACCCACACAGTCAAAGGCTTTGGCATAGTCAATAAAGCATAAATAGATGTTTTTCTGGAACTCTCTTGCTTTTTCCATGATCCAGAGGATGTTGGCAATTTGATCTCTGGTTCCTCTGCCTTTTCTAAAACCAGCTTGAACATCAGGATGTTTACAGTTCACATATTGCTGAAGCCTGGCTTGGAGAATTTTGAGTATTACTTTACTAGCGTGTGAGATGAGTGCAATTGTGCAGAAGTTTGAGCATTCTTTGGCATTGCCTTTCTTTGGGATTGGAATGAAAACTGACCTTTTCCAGTCCTGTGGCCACTGCTGAGTTTTCCAAATTTGCTGGCATATTGAGTGCAGCACTTTCATAGCATCATCTTCCAGGATTTGAAATAGCTCAACTGGAATTCCATCACCTCCACTACCTTTGTTCATGGTGATGCTTTCTAAGGCCCACTTGACTTTATATTCCAGGATGTCTGGCTCTAGGTTAGTGATCACACCATCGTGATTATCTGGGTCGTGAATATCTTTCTTGTATAGTCCCTCTGTGTATTCTTGCCGCCTCTTCTTAATATCTTCTTCTTCTGTTAGGTCCGTACCATTTCTGTCCTTTATTGAGCCCATTTTTGCATGAAATGTCCCCCTGGTATCTTTAATTTTCTTGAAGAGAACGCTAGTCTTTCCCATGCTGTTGTTTTCTTCTATTTCTTTGCATTGTTTGCTGAGGAAGGCTTTCTTATCTCTTCTTGCTATTCTTTGGAACTCTGCATTCAGATGCTTATATTTTTCCTTTTCTCCTTTGCTTTTCACTTCTCTTCTTTTCACACCTATTTGTAAGGCCTCCCCAGACAGCCATTTTGCTTTTTTGCTTTTCTTTTCCATGGGGATGATCTTGATCACTGTCTCCTGTACAATGTCACGAGCCTCAATCCACAGTTCATCAGGCACTCTATCAGATCTAGGCCCTTAAATCTATTTCTCACTTCCACTGTATAATCATAAGGGATTTGATTTAGGTCATACCTGAAAGGTGTAATGGTTTTCCCTACTTTCTTCAATTTCAGCCTTAATTTCGCAATAAGGAGTTCATGATCTGAGCCACAGTCAGCTCCTGGTCTTGTTTTGGTTGACTCTATAGAGCTTCTCCATCTTTGGCTGCAAAGAATAAAATCAATCTGATTTCGGTGTTGACCATCGGGTGATCTCCATGTGTAGAGTCTTCTAAAATTAGTCTTCTAAATTTTAAATGCTATTAAAAACATTGATAATGTGATAGTATATCCTTTTGAAAGCCAGTATGGCCTCATTTTAAACATAATTATGACGGTGAATAAGAAGGAAGTACTGGAGAGGGTAGTACTGATTAACAACTAATCACATATCCAACATTGTTCGAAAGCAGTGTTTCTCAACTGTCTGGAATTACATATCAGTTTTATTTAATTTTACATTTTCAGCCCATTGCAACTTAGTCACTGATCCACTGTGCAAGGCTAGTATGCACCTCCCCCGTCAAGTGCAACACTCACATTGGTCTCTGGGCTGTTCAGGAACACATCCATCTTAAGTGTGGAATATCATGGCAATAGCTGATGGCTCTGAGTTTCTAGCTTTCTTGAGTTTCCTGTACTTACTTCTAATGGTTATAAACAGTTCATGAACTGGAACTAGTGCGCAGACCACACAGTGAGTGTCACTGTCAGAGTTAATCTTTACAACAACCCTCTGTGAATCATACTATCCCCACCTCAACTTTCAGACAAAGACACTGAAGCACAGTGGACTTCCCAACCTTAAGAGCCCATGGTAAACAAGAGCAGAATTTGTATCCAAACCCATTCAGCAATGTCCAGAAACAGTATTTGTCCCTAAAGGGTGACCCCAGAGCTTGTGCTCCTCCCTGGAGGCTTATGTCATTTTAACTACATGTGGAGGAAGAACAGTCTGATTTAGGCCATCAGATGAGGCCCTCCTCAAATTCACCTTCTATAGTCTACAAACCTCACTCATTCACACTCATCTTGTTCTCCTCTCCTGGTGGTTAGGAATCACCAAGGTCAGTGATTCCACTCTGTGTCTCTGGATGCTCTTGGTCCATCCATCATCCCAACCAAAGAACTCCAAGAGCAGGAATCATATCCATCTTCCAGATGAAGAAGCTGAAATTCAGAGGTTAAGATACTTGCCTAAGTATGTAACTAAGGCTACATGGCTGAAGGGTGTCCATAGTCCATTTTGTCAAGGATGGTGCCAGTTTATTTCCCTAGCACTCAGGCTGGTTACTGCTTTCCTTTCATTCTCAAGTATCCCATTCTGTGCAGTACATTCTTCAGACACCCACACTGCTAGTGAGAGCAGAGAAAGACCTAACAGGCAGATCAGTGTGACTGACTCTAAAACCAGGGCTTTCTGTTATCCCAGGCTACTTCTTAGAATTCCAAAATTACAAAGTTGATAAGGAAGGTTTGTTCTCAGGCATCATTTATTCATTCAGCAAACATTTACTGAGTGCCCCCGATGTGACAGACACTGTGCTGAAAGATGTAATTAAAAAGTGAATAGAACACAGTTTCAAGTCTTTTTCTCATTTGGTTTAGTGAGAAAACAGACCATATGGATAAAGAAAGCTGGGCGCAGAAGAATTGATGCTTTTGAACTGTGGTGTTGGAGAAGACTCTTGAGAGTCCCTTGGACTGCAAGGAGATCCAACCAGTCCATTCTGAAGGAGATCAGCCCTGGGATTTCTTTGGAAGGAATGATGCTAAGGCTGAAACTCCAGTACTTTGGCCACCTCATGCGAAGAGTTGACTCATTGGAAAAGACTCTGATGCTGGAAGGGATTGGGGGCAGGAGGAGAAGGGGACGACAGAGGATGAGATGGCTGGATGGCATCACCGACTCGATGGACATGAGTCTGAGTGAACTCTGGGAGTTGGTGATGGACAGGGAGGCCTGGCATGCTGTGGTTCATGGGGTCGCAAAGAATCGGACACGACTGAGCAAATGAACTGAACTGAGACCCTATGAATACTCATAGTCAGGGCAGGCTACATAGTTTACATAACCTGTGTAAAATGTAAAGAACAGGCCCCTTATTTTAAAATCACCACACTGGATGACAATAGGACACTAACCAAGTACGGTTCAGTTTAAACGAGAGGTGCTCAGGGTCCTACAGAAAGACGAGTTACCTAGGATGATGACTGATCCTAAAGTGACTTCCTAGAAGAGGTGACGACTGGGCTGACCCTAGAAAATGAGATTTCTCCCCTTCATGGACCTTCTCCTCTATTTTTTAAAGCAGAGGGTATTGAGGAGAATCACTAACTCATCATTTTGACTTACACATCAGTCATCAAGATTTTCCCCCACAGTACATCTTCATCACCTACCTTAGAGCTGTGACACAGGATGTGGGGGGACATGGAGATGTGCAGTTCAGACCTCCCTTCAAGGACTCATTGCCCAGCTGCTGGGGGTGCTGCCAGTGGGCAACCTTAAACCACCAGGCTGCATGCAATGATCCTTCCAGGTTATAAAGACCAGCCATTGGATGTGTCAGGACAACCCTGAAGGGCCATCTTCATTCCAGATGCCCCATGGGATCAGCTAAGGTCATCCAGCCAGGGATCAAGCTGGATCTTTCCTTCTGCCCTATCCCGTTTCTTCCCTCCTGATTCCACAGTATTGATTCCAAGGGCAGTCATAATAAACACCCCAGCACTAAACTCCATCTGAGTCTGCATTCCAGAGAACCAGCCTGCAACATGTATCAGAAAACATTCCAGTACTCAGGGAGGAATTTTATTTGAAAATTACTGGTTACACATGTACTTAAAACATTTTAAAACCCCCAAATAAAATACAAAATGGTGGAAACAAGGAGTTTTTGTATGAATATCATTACCTTTGGTTTAAAATCCACAACCTAATGTCTGACCAAAATGAAATTGCTATATATTAATAAAAGAAAAATATTACATTTAAATACATGAAAGTGCCATTTTATATAAAAGGCTGAATGTTAGCAGTTCCACATGTTCAATCTAATAGAAAAAAGCCACTAGCATTTGAAATTTAGAGAACATTATACTTATGAATAACTCATGGGTAAAAGATATAGTTAATGAATTAAATTAGGAATTAGAAAATACATAATACTTTGGAGAGTGGTTGGTGGTAAGTACCAAAACTTGTAGGTTGTATCTAAAGTGGATCACAGAAAAATTGTCAAATTTATATACTTATGTTAGAAAAATAATGATATTATTAATCTGTTTCCAATTTAAGAATTTAGAGAAAAAAAATCTCAAAATAAAGGAAAAGTTGAAAGAAAGAATGATATGATGAACTAGAAAGAAAAACAGAGTATCAAGCAATAATTTGATTCTTTGAAAATAAGAAAAAGTTATACAAGATTATTCATAAAAAATGAGAAGCCTCAAAGAAAACTAAAAGGCTAAAAGAACACAGAGATGATGCAGAGATTAAATATGTAAGATATTGTGAATACATTTATGCCAATCAAGCTCAAGACTCACAGGAAAAAGATCTACTTCTAGAAAAGTTAAAGTTACCAAAATGACTCTGCAGAAATAAAACACTGAAGAGGAAGCACATAATTACCGAAAGTTACCCAGACAATGATGGCTGCACAACACTGTGAGTGTGATTAATGCCAAATTGTGTGATTAAAAATGGTTATATGGCAAATTTTATGTTATATATATTTTACCACAATTTTTTTAATGTAAAAAAATAAAATCCTCCATCTAGAAGACAGTCTAGAACATGTCTGTCTTTCATTAGCAAATCCCCTAGAGGGGTTCCTACTTTGATAAGGCATATTTTCTATTTTCTCTCCTTCTCTTTTAGAGGGCTTCCCCAATGGCTCAGTGGTAAAGAATCTGCTGGCAATGCAGGGGGACACAGATGAATGTACAATATTGCCCTTCTGTATTTTAACCATATATTTTTTGGAGGGTGACATCTCTGTCTTCTATAATGTCACTTAAACTACATGTACTGTATGTTTTTCCTATTTTCTCTGTAGTAGTTTAACTAGAGGTCTTTGAGTGGAAAATGGATAGTAGTTCTGTTAAAGGAAGTGGTGACACAAAACGGCAACTCACACAGTCTTCAAGAATCTGTAATATAATTAGAAAGTAATATGAAATTCTGGGAACAGTAAAAAAAAAAAATTGTAAGAACTTTTTCTCAAATCTTAGAAAATGAGTTTGGCTCCAGAGTCTCTCAGGACACAAAACCTGGGAGACAGCTTTTATCAGTGGCCTGCACCTCTGATTTGGATAAAAAAGAAAATAGTATAACACATAAATAAACACAATAAATCCTTTTGCAAGAGCTTGAAGTCACTGAGTGAAGTTGGAGAAAAATTATAGATTAATATCTTGTAATATGTCAATATCTGTTGCTGGTGTAAAAATAGAACAACATAATTTACGCAGTGCAGAAACCAATTGGAACAATGGAATAGACGTGAACTCATGGTAGAATCACAGAGTTGACTCAAAAGTTGTGAAGGCTGAAGGTTGTCCATTGGCCATTCATAATATTCATAACCACACGGTCACTACGACAGATATCTGGTTATTTTCTTTCAGAGTGCACCTGAGGGGGGTAAAGACAAAAACCACACGTTTATGAGTTTTAAAGTCCTTCTCCTAAGGCAACACATTCTCAGGTCCACGGCTTCATGTGAAGCAAATCACATCACCACTAGAGGCACAATAGGAAAAACCAGGGGTGTGTTTATTCTATGGAGGAAGAAGCCCCATTAAAACCTTCATTGGGGCTGGACATAATGCCAAACTATCTGTACATACACTTGAGTTCTGATCATTCTGATTCACAAATATGTTTTTAAGACTATGTAAAGTTTAAAAATAAAATAAAATTAAAATAAAATAAAAAAAAAAAAAAGACTAGAGTAAATTGATAAGTAAAATCATCTTACTAACTCAAAACCTGGAGAGAAATTAAAAACAAGGTAACAAAGAGGCTGGGAAATCTATTAATAGTGCCTGACCAAGGGTTTCTCATTTTCACATATAAAATGAGCACAACAAATTTGGATGTTAATATCAGGGTGTAATCCCTATATTTTATAAACTCTGATTAACAAACATAGAAAATAAGGAGTAGGAAATGGAGAAAGCATAATAATATGTTCTTGCCCGGAGAACTCCATGGACAAAGGAGCCTGGTGGGCTACAGTCCATGGGGTCACAAAGAGTCGGACACGACTGAGTGACTAACGCACACACACACGTAGTCATTAAAAATAATGAGATAACCACATGCTTGGATATAATCTGAGATACAACATTAAGTGAAAAAAAGAGAAAGAATCACTATCATTTGTGCTTAGAAACAGAAATTTTCTTCCTGATACACAGAACATCTCAACAGAACAGTCAACAGTGGTGCTGGGGCTCCACCTTGGGAGGGAGCTGTGTGATGACAGGATTGGAGAGTGATCTACTTTTTGTTCATAAATTTTAAAAAAGTATTTTAAAAAGTTCTTAAATTTTGTAGCATTAGATAAGCCACGTGTTTTAAAATATATTATTACAAATACATTTTAATTTTCTACAGCAGAGGCCCCCAACCTTTTTGGCACCAGGGACCCAGTTTCTAGAAGACACTTTTTCCACAGACAGGGCGAGAAAGAGGAGGGTCAGGTGTAAAGTGAGCGATGGGCAGCAGCAGCTGAAGTTTGCTCCTTTGTACACCACTCACCTCCTGCCATGTGGCCCAGTCCCTAACAGCCCACGGACCATACGAGTCTGGCCCGGGAGTTGGGGACCCCTGATTTAGAGTCTCTAAGCTATTTAGAACTATGGGTGTATTCTTTATTACTAGAAAGCAAGTCTTCCGTCTACAGCCTTTTAAAAAAATGATCCCATTGTAAAACACTCTATATTCTCAAAGCCCTTAAGTATCTGCTCTCTCATCTGATCCCTGTGATAAGTGTGAAGAAGCCGGCAGGGCTGTAATCCCTGATCTATACACAGGTGAGGACCTGAGGCTCAGAGGCCCTGGGGGACACAAGGCCACGTGGATGCTAAGTGCCTCCTCCATCTATTCAAATGGGTCCGGGCTCCCAGAGCTCGGATATGAGGATTTTATAACTTCTGGGCTGTATTAAGTGATTTCATGAATAGACAAAATGACACCTCTGTTACACACTGGGAACAAAGAAACTTCAGAAAACCTCAACCAGCTCTGCTTCATCACAGAACAGAATGGATAACAGGCATTCATTCTTTGAGCTGAACTGTGTCCCCGCTAACTTTACATGTTGAAGTCCTAAACACCACAGTCCCTCAGAATGTGACTGTTTGGAGACAGTGTCTTTAAAGAGGCAATAAAGCTAAAATGAAGTCATACAGGTGGGTCCTAATATAACAGACTGGAGTTAGATTAAGAAGAGGAGACCAGGACACAGGCTCACACAGAGGGAAGAGCATGTGGGACACCGAGGGAAGATGGCGTCTCCAAGCCAAGGAGAGAGACCTCAGAGGAAACCAACCCTACTGACACCTTGACCTCAGACTTCTAGCCTCCAGGGCTGTGAGGAAATAAGTTTCCATTGTTTAAGTCACCTGCTCTGTGGTCTTTGTATGGCAGCCCTATCCCCTATCAAACTAATGCCCCCTCCAGCTTTATGTATCTAAAAGGTACTTTCTCTGCTATTTCATCGATCAGGGTCAATCAGATAGTGATCAACTCGCCTGAACAGTTTGTTCAAGAAAATGTGATATGGAAGCACCTTCTCCCAGATGTTGAGTTTTCTTTTCAGATGAATGAATTCTGTTCTATCCGTGAAACCTTGTGACTGAGGCTCATGCTCCCAGTGTTATAGCTCTGAACAATACATTGATACCTAATGCTTGCATATTCAAAAAACTGATAATCTGACAGTTTATCCTCCTAAGAGGATGCAGAGTATGCAGAAATAATGTCAAGATGGGATGAGAATCAAGAACTGCATTTGTTTCTGTAGAGGTGACCTGAGCCAGTGGCAGGACTGAAATCTAAGAGTGAGGTTCTGTCACCCTGTGAACTTGAGTGATTGCCTCCACCTTGGCTACCATGTGAAAGGAGCAGTGTTCTCAGACGTGGCACAGAACACAGAAACCAGGACTGCACTTAGCCTCCCCAGAAATTCCCCCTCTGTCTCCCTGGACCAGCTCTGTGACCTTGGGTGAGCCCTGGACCAATCTCTTCATCCATGACATGGGATAAAAAAGGGCAGTCATGAGGATTAAGTGAAATCATACATGCAAGAACTGTGTAAAATAAATGATAAAGAACTATACAAATATAACTTACCATTAATATTGTTAGAGTAGGTTCAGGATTAATAGACCAGGAATCACAAGATTTCTAATTCTATGACCTATGTCTGTTTCTGTACATATCATATGTGACACTTGGTTTAAAATATATACTTAAAGAACAGATTTCTAACTCTGTGTCCGATGCAAACTAGCTTAACACCAGTTATATACATGGGACCACATTCCTTCAAAGAGGACTTAGTTTCCTCACCTGTAAAATGAGGATGTTGAATGCTATTATCTTATCTGAAAATATCTAAAATTCTGAGATCAGTTTCTCATTGCTCAATGTCTAGCTCATACATAAGGATAATATAGTTTTTCAATGAACACTTTGACACATAAGTGGGGACACCTCTCTTTGATGTGTAATGCCTAAGTTCTAAAAACAAAAGGGTTTTAAGAGTCCTGATTGTTTTGGGACTAGGTTATATGGGGAATCACAAATGATTATCCGGTCTCAGGATGGAAACTCTGACTGGGAGACACTCTAGTAGATGAAAGCACTCTGTGAATTTTTGGCACAAAAAATACAGAGCTCCATGTTCATCTTAAAATTTGCATACAGTAAGTACCGACAAAAAGCTATCTCCTACCCGATGAACAGTGGAAGGTACTGCTGTGCATTTCCTCATTTCTAAGGAGGATTGAGATGAAACAGTGACAGAGGGAATTTAGGCCACATTTTAGATACATTTTTCATACAGAAATACTGTTAGATTCTGGGACATGTGTTTTTTTTTTAAACAGGTATTTTAAATATTACACAAGTAATTTTACTCTACTTACAAGTGAAAATCTGGGAAATGCAGAAATGAAGAAGGTAAAATGCATCTATAATTTAATAACCAGAGAAACAGTTTTAATGGGGAAGCCTCATCACATAAGCTGGAAACCTCACCCCACCTTGAACCACGCATCTCAAGTGGTAAGAACACCACACCTTTCCTCCCTCCCTCTATTTTCCCATCAGTGTCAGTCCCACCTTATTCCAGAATGAATTACAGGCGGCTTCATGACAATTGCTAAATCCCTCAAACTAGACCTCAGTTGTCACATCTGTACAAGACACTACCACCTCACCTTTGTTAGAAAGACACCATGTGAGTGAACGTCACTCATCCAGTACCTTCTTCACACCATGTATAGTGCTTATTGCTTTTAACACACCTCATGTTCAAGCGGAGAAGGCAATGGCACCCCACTCCAGTACTCTTGCCTGGAAAATCCCATGGACAGAGGACCCTGGTGGGCTGCAGTCCATGGGGTCTCTAAGAGTCGGACATGACTGAGCGACTTCACTTTCACTTTTCACTTTCATGCATTGGAGAAGCAAATGGCAACCCACTCCAGTATTCTTGCCTGGAGAATCCCAGGGACGGGGGAGCCTGGTGGGCTGCCGTCTATAGGGTCGCACAGAGTCGGACACGACTGAAGCGACTTAGCTGCAGCAGCAGCAGCATGTTCAAGCACCATCCAGAGTACAGTGTTAAGGTATTGTGAATTCCTGATTTATCCTAATGACAATCTACCTTCTTCTGGAAGTTAGAGGGAGCATGGGTGGGGAGGGGGTAACTGGATAAAATTTTAAACAACAAAGAATTAGGAATTAAGTGACAGTATCATGTAGGAGTTTTCTTTACAGTTTAGAAACAGAAGCAACTTATACCTTTCCCTGGTTAATCTTCCTAGACTCAAAGTATTCCAAAATGTTTTCCTTACACTCTCAAATTTCATGGATATTCCTTGACAGCACTCACATCACAAAAGTGCTAAGCACCAGTCAGAATGATACGTAAAGGGTCTGCAAAATGAGAGTGTTCCATGCTCTAAGGGAATCTGAACCTAGGGTCCAAGTGTGTGGTGAGTCCTATCTCAAATCTGTCTGTTAGGCACAGGTGCATGTGCACAGAAGTGCACACTCATCCTACACCCCATCCCCACCACTGTTGCAGATTCTCAGCAGACCTGCCTTCAACCTGCCACATGCTGTTAAGACCCAGCCATGAAGCTTAGTCTCTGGAGGTTTATGACTGAAAAGGGCACAGAGACCCCTGGTGGAGATTCCGGAGAGTGAATCTGGAAACAAACTTCAATTACAACACCCTGCAGCAGGCTTACCTGTTTTGCCCTTTCAATGAGAACAGTGGCCTCCACCTCACCCAGTTGTTGCACCATCTTGTAAAGCAGGCTGTCTCTATTTTGCAGCAAATCATATGACTCATTATATTCTAACAGTTCCCCTGAATCCAAAACCTGTTAATCAGCAGAAAGAAACCAATTAGCACCAATGTTTCACAGTAACATATTGGGTGTGTGTGTGTTAAGTCGTTTTAGTTGTGTCCAGCTCTTTGTGACCCAATGGACTACAGCCCGCTAGGCTCCTCTGTCCATGGAATTCTCCAGGCAAGAATACTGGAGTGGGTTGTCATTTCCTTCTCCAAGGGATCTTTCTAACCTAGGGATTGAACCCATGTTTCTTATGAACCTCCTGAATTGGCAGGTGGGTTCTTTACTATGAGCACCAAATGTTTCACAGTAACATAACTCGGATAATTATTTCAGAAACGGGCAGGACAGGGAGAATAGAGAGAATCTATCTGGGTGGTAGGCCTGCTGGTGTTTAAATGATTTGATTACCCTGTTTTACTAGACAGACAAAGGCCTAATGTGATCTTTTATTATTATAAGGTTATGGGAAAGGAAGAAAATGGAAGTTTTACACTAGGATTACTGGCACTTAACAGGCTGAAGCATCTAATACTCTGCCCAGGGCATTTGGGGTTGTTATCATTAGTCAGTGCTTTTAGCTCTCAGACTCTGAGCTCTGAGGGATATTTATAGAGATACACAGAGTTGGAAAATATCTTGATTCAAGAAAACCAAAGTCAATTTATCTAAAATGTAGGTTGATGTCATGCAAACCAGATGACAGTGACCTGACAGCAAATTGTCAATTTGGTTTGACAGAATCTGATCAATATTTGGGGAAAAAAGGGTGCTTCTAGAATTTCTTCAGGGTTCTGGATTACTGTCAGCTTCTAAGAGGGGCAGAATCCTTTATATGAGAGGTTAAAATACTTCTTAAAGTTGGCTGTGGTTGTATTTTATTACCCTGAGAGTGAAAGGCTGGCAAAAGGAGGTGCTACATAGCAGCATTAGTAGAACTGCTCTGCACACACACACAAAAATCTGTATAAATCCAATTTTCTCCTTGGATAAGATCAAAGAAGCAATTAAGAAATTGAGCTTGTAATTCTAGAGATCATGGCCCACATAGCACATGGAGGCACCCCAATCTAAATTGCCTAGGACCTGAATCTGTTTTTACAAATTATCTTTCTGTTTCTTTTTCTTTCTTTCTTAAGGTGCCTTCCTTTCACTCCTTTTATTATCATTAAAAGGTCTGCTGGGCTTTCCAGGTAGCTCAGCTGATAAGTAATTCACCTGCAATGCAGGAGACCCCTGTTCAATTCCTGGGTTGGGAAGTTCCCCTGGAGAAGGGATAGGGTATGCACTCCAGTGTTCTTGGGCTTCCCTGGTGGCTCAGACCGTATAGAATCCACCTGCAGTGTGGGAGACCTGGGTTTGATCTCTGGGTTGGGAAGAGCCCTTGGACAAGGGGATGGCAACCCACTCTAAGGTTCTTGCCTGGAGAATCCCCATGGACAAAGGAGCCTGGCCGGCTGCAGTCCATGGGGTCACAAAGAGTTGGACCCTTGAGCGACTAAGCACAGTAGGTCTGTGCTTACTGACTAAGCACGATGAAGTGAAGTGGAAGTGAAAGTTGCTCAGGCATGTCTGAATCTTTGCAACCTCATGGACTATACAGTCCAAGGAATTCTCCAGTCAGAATACTGGACTAAGCACAATATGTCTGCTAATTGGAAATTGAAAGAGAGAGGAAGGGGCTCTTAACTCCCTCTTTCTACTTTTTAGTGACTTTGGTTAATGATTTATTTTTTTGGTGGGGGAGGAGGGAGTGTCTAAAACAATATGCTCATATGATATAACTATAAAAACAGTTCTGATGTTAAATAGTATTTCATTCTTCATTTAGAGTAAATGTATCTTAAGAGAAAATGCTGAAACTCTATAAACAAGACATAGGTTGTTTTTCCATATAAATACAGTTAATTTCATTCTTTGTATTTAATTAAAAATAGTTATTAAGTCTCATAAAGTCTCATCTCTGGTTAATCTTTTGTTTACTTCTGTGGATCACTCCTAAGAGCAGCTCTCTCAAAAGAGCCCAGGAATAACAGAATCTGTATCACTCACATAATAATTTATATCTTCTGTAACTTGGCCAACTTAGATGTTCTGATTGTATAATTTTACTTAAGTATGACAGGATAGAACATAACTACTTATTCTGATGCCAAGGAAGAAAAAGCACAATTTTAAAACACAGGTATGCAAACACCTATGATCAATTAATCTATGAAAGAGTAATCAAGCATATAAAATGGATAAGATAGTCTCCTTGGTAAATAGTACTAGGAAAGCTGGACACCTACATGGAAATAAATGAAATTAGAACACACTAATCTTTTTGTATATGTACAACCATACAAAATAAACCATATACAAAAATAAACTCAGAATGGTTTAAAGACCTAATATAAGGCTGGATCCTATAGAACTAGAGGAAAACACTGGCAAAACACTCTTTGACATAAATCACAACAATATTTTCCTAGATCAGTCACCCAAAGCAAAAGAAAAGAAGCAAAAGTAAACAAATGGGACCTAATCAAACACAAAAGCTTTTGAACAGCAGAGAAGACCACCAACAAAATGAAAAGAAAACATTGAATAAATGGGATAAAATATTTACAGATGATGCAACCAACAGGGGGTTAATATCTAAAATATACAAACACCTCATATAACTCAATATCTAAAAACCAATAACCCAATCAAAAAATGGACAGAAGATCTAAATAGACATTTCTTCAAAGAAGACATACAGATGACCAACAGGAAAAGATGCTCCACATCACCAATTATCAGAGAAATGTTAATCAGTCAAAATGAGGTACCACCTCACATGGGTCAGAATGGCCATCATTAGAGTCTACAAATAACAAATGTTGGAGAGCGTGTGGAGAAAAAGTATAACTTGGTGCAGCCACAATGGAAAACAGTATGGAGATTTCTGAAAAAAACGAAAATAGAGCTACCATACAATCTAACAATCTTACCACTGGGCATGTATCAAGAAAAGACAAAAAGATACATACACCCTAATTCAAAGAGATACATACACCCCAACATTCATAACAGCATCACTTACAATAGCCAAAATATGGAAACAACCTAAGTTTCCATCAACAGATGACTGGTTTAAGAAAATGTGATACACACACACCAATGCGCGCGCGAGCACACGTTTGCACAGTGGAATATCCCTCATATCACAATAAATGATGAAACACTGCCATTTGTACCAACACGGGTGAAACTAGAGAATATCATACTAAGTGAAGTAAATCAGGCAGAGAAAGACAAATATGATACCATTTATTTGTGGAACATAAAAAATAATACAAATGAATCTACATATAAAACAGAAGCAGACTCACAGACACAGAAAATAAACTTATGGTTACTAAAGAGGAAAGGAGGGGGCATAAAAATTAGGACTATGAGATCAACAGATACAAACTACTATAAATGAAACAGATAAGCAAAATGGGCTTAATGTATAACACAGGGAAGTATATCCAATATACTGTAATTACCTATAATGGAAAATATTCTGAAAAAATATATACATATTTAGGTGAATCACTTTGCTATACATCTGAAACTAACAAAATACTGTCAATCAACTATATTTCATGTTTACAAACAGGAGTAATACATAGCCAAAACACACTTGAGAAACACTTAAGTAAATTTTCATTAATTTCTGAATTAATTCAGCAAACACATATTGCACATTTATGTGCACTGATGGCATTTTGCTGGATGCTGTGGAAAATGAAAACACACAAAAGCCAGAGACCCTGCCCCTAGGGAGCCTGTACTGAGAGGAGAGAGAGAAGAAAACCTCAAGTGTGTATCATGCAGGTAAAAAAGCACAACAAGGAGGGTTCAGTAACAGAAGAGATGACTCCTGGTCAGAGGTTCTGAGGATGAGCTTCAGGGAGGAGAGAGGGCAATGAACTAGGCCTTGAAGAAAGGACAGGCATGAAAATGCAGAAACAAAGGTGGATGGGTGGACAGTGGTCATTCCAGACACATGGACTATCATGGGCCAAGTGGACAGGAAATGAACCTGGCATCTCCTTGAGGGCAGGGTGATGCAGTTTTCCTTGTTCACTGCTGCATCTCAGGGCCCTGGCATTATACAAGATAAGTAACAGGCACACAGTAGATGAGAGTTTAAAATTAAATACAAATGAAACTAAATTCAGGGTGTGACTGGGTGATAACCCAATGGTGTGATCTGTCAAAACTACAGGGTGAGATCAAGGCGAAGATAAGTCCAGCTGGCATGGGAACAGCTAAGGCAGGGGATACAGGGATGACAGGATGAGGGATGGGGAACTGGAGGACCACATGCTTCAGGTGGAAGGCTGAGGACAAGAGGGAGAGTGAGAGGGGAAATGAGGGAGGGACAAACCAGGGCTGAGGATGGAGGCTTCAAACTCATTTATGTTAAATACTGGAAAAGATAAAGAAGAAGAGATAGTCAGAGAGGAGGGGGAGTTGAGAGGAGCAGGAGGGCAGTGCAGCCACAGATATTCCAAGGAGCTGTCCTACACATAAAAACTAAATGGACCCACTGCAAGATAATACAATTTATTTTCATTGGCAGGATGCCATCAGTGACAATGGAGTGGCTTCAGGGAGAGGTGGGGGCAGGAGAGGTTGGAAGAAAAGCCTAGTAAGAAAGAGATGCCAATCAAACAGGACACTAACAGATGGAGAAATATACCATGTTCGTGGATTGGAAGAATCAATATAGTGAAAATGAGTATACTACCCAAAGCAATCTATAGATTCAATGCAATCCCTATCAAGCTACCAACAGCATTCTTCACAGAGCTAGAACAAATAATTTCACAATTTGTATGGAAAAACAAAAAACCTCGAATAGCAAAAGTGATCTTGAGAAAGAAGAATGGAACTGGAGGAATCAACCTACCTGACTTCAGGCTCTACTACAAAGCCACAGTTATCAAGACAGTATGGTACTGGCACAAAGACAGAAATATAGATCAATGGAACAAAATAGAAAGCCCAGAGATAAATCCACACACATATGGACACCTTATCTTTGACAAAGGAGGCAAGAATATACAATGGATTAAAGACAATCTCTTTAACAAGTGGTGCTGGGAAATCTGGTCAACCACTTGTAAAAGAATGAAACTAGAACACTTTCTAACACCATACACAAAAATAAACTCAAAATGGATTAAAGATCTAAACGTAAGACCAGAAACCATAAAACTCCTAGAGGAGAACATAGGCAAAACACTCTCTGACATACATCACAGCAGGATCCTCTATGACCCACCTCCCAGAATATTGGAAATAAAAGCAAAAATAAACAAATGGGACCTAATTAACCTTAAAAGCTTCTGCACATCAAAGGAAACTATTAGCAAGGTGAAAAGACAGCCTTCAGAATGGGAGAAGATAATAGCAAATGAAGCAACTGACAAACAACTAATCTCGAGAATATACAAGCAACTCCTACAGCTCAACTCCAGAAAAATAAATGACCCAATCAAAAAATGGGCCAAAGAACTAAACAGACATTTCTCCAAAGAAGACATACAGATGGCTATCAAACACATGAAAAGATGCTCAACATCACTTATTATCAGAGAAATGCAAATCAAAACCACTATGAGGTACCATTTCACACCAGTCAGAATGGCTGCGATCCAAAAGTCTACAAGTAATAAATGCTGGAGAGGGTGTGGAGAAAAGGGAACCCTCTTACACTGTTGGTGGGAATGCAAACTAGTACAGCCACTATGGAGAACAGTGTGGAGATTCCTTAAAAAACTGGAAATAGACCTGCCTTATGATCCAGCAATCCCACTGCTGGGCATACACACTGAGGAAACCAGAAGGGAAAGAGACGCATGTACCCCAATGTTCATCGCGGCACTGTTTATAATAGCCAGGACATGGAAGCAACCTAGATGTCCATCAGCAGATGAATGGATAAGAAAGTGGTGGTACATATACACAATGGAGTATTACTCAGCCATTAAAAAGAATACATTTGAATCAGTTCTAATGAGGTGGATGAAACTGGAGCCTATTATACAGAGTGAAGTAAGCCAGAAAGAAAAACACCAATACAGTATACTAACGCATATATATGGAATTTAGAAAGATGGTAACAATAACCCTGTGTACGAGACAGCAAAAGAGACACTGATGTATAGAACAGTCTTATGGACTCTGTGGGAGAGGGAGAGGGTAGGAAGATTTGGGAGAATGGCATTGAAACATGTAAAATATCATGTATGAAATGAGTTGCCAGTCCAGGTTCGAGGCACGATACTGGATGCTTGGGGCTGGTGCACTGGGACGACCCAGAGGGAGGGAATGGGGAGGGAGGAGGGAGGAGGGTTCAGAATGGGGAACACGTGTATACCTGTGGTGGATTCATTTTGATATTTGGCAAAACTAATACAGTTATGTAAAGTCTAAAAATAAAATAAAATTTAAAAAAATAAATAAAAAAATAAATAAAATAGGGGAAAAAAAAAAAAGAAAGAAAGAGATGCCAGAAATGGTTTTTAAAATGGTGATAAACAATAAAGGGAGATCCCATTAGGGACAAATAGAGCGGGGAGGTGAAGATCTGAGTATTGGACTTCTGCTTTTGGCTGCCAGGTGACACAGGAACAATTGTCCAATTTGGGTCCAACTTGGAATTTGGGTCCCTAATTAAATGGGTTCTTGTGATTTTCTCAGAGACTAGACACTGTGGCAGGTATTAACTCAAATTTTTTTCTTAGGTCTTGAAATAAGAAGTCATTCTTCTTGCCCATGGAATGATGAAAGCTGCAGCATGGTCACCTCCATAACTGCTCTCCCAAATCTGCTGCTTTTGTATGTAAGCACCCCCTTAATAAAGTATTTCTTTTCCCTTATTGTGCTCTCTACTTTCACATTAGTTATCTTTTCTCTAAAAACTTTAATGAAAATACTTGGCATGTTTTTGAAGGAGGTTTCTCTTCTAAAATGTTGTAACTATATCCATGTAGGCTTATGAAAGAAAAAAATCCATAAAGGCAAAAAACAGAATTTAAGTAAAACACTAGTTAGGTATAAGCTGTTTTTGTGCTTTTCAGGTAGATATATTACAAGATTTTCTGGTTTTAATGTATCTGGGAAAAAATATACTTAAAAGAGACTTGAGTTGAGGAAAAGAGGTAAAGAATATGCACAATATTGTTTACAAATAGAAGAGGTAGAATTTGAGATTCCTGGTCCTGGGTTTTGTCCTGCGTCATTCATTTTCAAAGAAAAACTGCAGACAGTGAAAATGTTGACCACAGACAACAACCCTGTAAGGGCAAGTGCAGATTTTCATATGCCCCTTTCCTCGTGCTTCTAGGGAGAATACAGGTCATATGAAGGCTGGAGTGTGAGAGATGGGAGGGGACAACTGTGCTATTGGCTGAAGAGAAAACAGGTCATAAGCACCCAGCAAATCCTAAAAAGCACAAGAAGAACTCACCTTTTAATGCAGAGACAGTGGTGAGTCTTAGGAGAAAGAGGATTTCTAATTTATCTGTCTTACTCCACTGTTATGGAGCAAATAAGGATGATTAAATTAGTTGTCATTATGACTTCATTATGTTTCAGTTCAGTTCAGTTCAGTCACTCAGTCATGTCCGACTCTTTGCGACCCCATGAATTGCAGCACTCCAGGCCTTCCTGTCCATCACCAACTCCTGGAGTACACTCAAACTCACATCCGTTGAGTCGGTGGTGCCATCCAGCCCTCTCATCCTCTGTTGTCCCCTTCTCCTCCTGCCGATAATCCCTCCCAGCATCAGAGTCTTTTCTTTTTTTTTTTTATTTTTTAAATTTTATTTTATTTTTAAACTTTACATAATTGTATGAGTCAACTCTTTGCATGAGGTGGCCAAAGTACTGGAGTTTCAGCTTTAGCATAATTCCTTCCAAAGAACACCCAGGAGCAATCTCCTTTAGAATGGACTGGTTGAATCTCCTTGCAGTCCAAGGGACTCTCAAGAGTCTTCTCCAACACCACAGTTCAAAAGCATCAATTCTTCGGCACTTAGCCTTCTTCACAGTCCAACTCTCACATCCATACATGACCACAGGAAAAACCATAGCCTTGACTAGATGGACCTTTGTTGGCAAAGTAATGTCTCTGCTTTTGAATATGCTATCTAGGTTGGTCATCACTTTTCTTCCAAGGACTAAGTGTCTTAATTTCATGGCTGCACTCACCATCTGCAGTGATTTTGGAGCCCAGAAAAATAAAGTCTGACACTGTTTCCACTGTTTCCCCATCTATTTCCCATGAAATGATGGGACCAGATGCAATGATCCTCGTTGTCTGAATGTTGAGTTTTAATCCAACTTTTTCACTCTCCACTTTCATTTTCATTCAGAGGCTTTTTAGTTCCTCTTCACTTTCTGCCATAAGGGTGGCGTCATCTGCATATCTGAGGTTATTGATATTTCTCCCGGCAATCTTGACTCCAGCTTGTGTTTCTTCCAGCCCAGTGTTTCTCATGATATACTCTGCATATAAGTTAAATAAGCAGGGTGACAATATATAGCTTTGATGTATTCCTTTTCCTATTTTGAACCAGTCCGTTGTTTCATGTCCAGTTCTAACTGTTGCTTCCTGACCTGCATATAGGTTTCTCAAGAGGCAGGTCAGTATGTTTAATAAAATTGAAAAATGAGAGAACATCTTTGTAAAATAGAATTCTGAAACACTAACGGCGCTTAATGAACCAAAGCTGGGTAAATCCCTTTGAAGAGTCAACACATAAATAAAGCTATTAACTAAGCCAGTTGGTTCCCAAAAAGTCTTTTGCTTAATTTATTTACAGTAAACAAAACCATTTCAAATAGCTGAGAAAAAAAGAGAAGAAAAGGCAAAAGAGCAAAAGAAAGTTATACCCATCTGAATGCAGAGTTTGAAAGAATAGCAAGGAGAGATAAGAAGACTTCCTCAGCGATCAATGCAAAGAAATAGAGAAAAACAACAGAATGGGAAAGACTAGAGATCTCTTCAAGAAAATTAGAGATACCAAGGGAACATTTAAGGATAAAAATGTATGGAACTAACAGAAGCAGAAGATATTAAGAAGAGGTGGCAAGAATACACAGAAGAACTGTACAAAAAAAGATCTTCTTGACCCAGATAACCACAATGGTGTGATCATTCACCTAGAGCCAGACATCCTGGAGTGTGAAGTCAAGTTGACCTTAAGAAGTATCACTACAAACAAAGCTAGTGAAGTGATGGAATTCCAGCTGAGCTATTTCAAATCTTGAAAGATGATGCTGTGAAAGTGCTGCACTCAATATGCCAGCAAATTTGGAAAACTCAGCAGTGGCCACAGGACTGGAAAAGGTCAGTTTTCATTCCAATCCCAAAGAAAGGCAATGCCAGAGAATGCTCAAACTACCACACAATGTACTCATTTCACATGCTAGCACAGTAATGCTCAAAATCCTTCAAGTGAGGCTTCAATAGCATGTAAACTAAGAACTTCCAGATGTACAAGCTAGATTTAGAAAAGGCAGAGGAACCAGATATCAAATTGCCAACATCCATTGGATTATAGAAAAAGCAATAGAATTCTAGAAAAACATCTACTTCTGCTTCATTGACTTCCCTAAAGCCTTTGACCATGTGGATCACAACTAACTGTGGAAAATTCTTCAAGAGATGGGAATACCAGATCACCTTATGTGCCTCCTGAGAAACCTGTATGCAGGATAAGAAGCAATAGTCACAACTGGATATGGAACAACAGACTGGTTCAAAATTGGAAAAGGCATACATTATGGCTATATACTGTCACCTTGCTTATTTAACTTCTATGCCAAGGACAACATGTGAAAAACCAGGCTGGATGAAGCCAAGCTGGAATCAAGATTGCTAGGAGAAATATCAACTTCAGATATTCAGGTAACACCACTCTTATGGCAGAAAGCAAAGAGGACCTAAAGAGCTTCTTGATGAAGGCGAAAGAGGAGAGTGAAACAGCTGGCTTAAAACTCAACATTCAAAAACTAAGATCATGGCATCTTGTCCCATCACTTCATGGCAAATAGATGGGGAAACATGGAAACAGTGAGAGATTTTATTTTCTTGGGCTTCATAATCACTGCAGAGGGTGACTGCAGCCTTAAAATTAAAAGACCCTTGCTCCTTGGAAGAAAACCTATGACAAAACTAGACAGTGTATTAAAAAACAGAGACAGTAATTTGCTGACAAAGATCCATATAGTCAAAGGTATGGTTTTCCAGTGGTCATGAATGGATGTGAGAGTTGGACTATAAAGAAGACTGAGAGTGTTGAAGAACTGTAGTTTTGGAGAAGACTCTTGAAAGTCCCTTGGGCTGCAAGGAGATCAAACCAGTCAACCCTAAAGGAAATCAACCCTGAATATTCACTGGAAGGACTGATGCTGAAGCTGAAGCGCCAATACTTTGGCCACCTGATGTGAAGAGCTGACTCATTAGAAAAGACTCTGATGCTGGGAAAGATTGGAGGCTGGAGGAGAAGGGGACAACAGAGGATTAGATGGTTGGATGACATCACTGACTCAATGGACATGAGTTTGAGCAAATTCTAGATGATGAAGGACAAGGAAGCCTGGTGTGCTGCAGTACATAGGGTCGCCAGGAGTTGGACATGACTGAGCAACTGAACAAGAACAAAATAAAACCATGCCCATCTGTCTTTGTGCAGATATATTCACCAGTGCCACAAAATGTACTTGTTACAAGAAATGGTAACCCATTCCTGTATTCTTGCCTGGAGAATCCCCATGGCCAGAGGAACCTGGTGGGCTACAATCTATGAGGTGGCACAAAAGTCAGATACAACTTAGCAACTAAACAACAACACCTTCAACACCTATAACCACACGACTTCACGGTGACAACCCTGTCGGTTATGCCCTTCCTCAGTATCAGCCCCTCCCTCAGGCTGGCTGCCTGCCCTGTGGAGCATCAGGTTTTGCAGCAGGTTGACTCATCTCATGTCCACATTAAAGCTTTCAGAACAGACAGTCACCTGCTTTCCTGAAAGGAAAGAGGTACAGGGATTCCCTTGGAGATATTGGGGGTTCAGTTCCAGAACACTAGAGTATAGTGAATATCACAATAAAGTCAGTTATACAAAAGTTCTGGCTTCCCAGGCTGTATAAAAGTTATGTTTAGACTACACTGTAGCCTAGCGAGTGTGCAGTAGCATTATGCCTGAGAAAACAACGCACAGACCTTAATTTAAAAAATAATTTATTGCTCATGGGCATACCCATGGGTGATTCTTGTTGATGTCTGACAGAAAACAACAAAATTCTACAAAGCAATTATCCTTCAATTAAAAAAATAAATTAAGGTAAATAATAATAATAATGTATTGCTAAAAAATACTAACCATCATTGGAGACTTTGGCAAATAACACCAAAAATCACTGATCGCAGATCACCATAACAAATGTAATGATAGTGAAAAAGTTTGACATATTGTGAGAATTACCAAAAGGTGACACAGACACGGAGTGAGAAAATGCTGTAGTCCCCTAAGGTCTAATCCTGCTGTTCCTACAAGAGGAGTCAGCAACCACAACCGTTTTGGGCCAAGATGTAAATAAGTGGCTGAGTTTACATATCCTGGCGGGACCTCCCTGTGACATCACTGATGACCTCAATCAGGGACCCTTAAACTGAAGGTCTCCCAACATAGGAGTGGGAAGGGCAGCTCCACAGTGAAGGACATCACAGAAAACAAGTCCAGTCATTGCAAAGGTGACAGGCTCCAAAGAGAACCCTCACGTTTCTCTTCTCTCTCCATCTTCCCTATTCACCCAGATGCTCAGTCTCCACACCCAGACATCAGCATCAACTCCTCTCTCTCCCCTCAGGTCCTGCATTCAATTTATCACTTGGCTTCTCTTCCTTATCTCCCCCAAATCCAACCATCTCACCATTCCCACTGCAGATACCTTAGTCTCAGCCACCAACAGTCAAGAGAGGGCACAACTGCGAGAGAGATGGAACACTGTATTTGGAGAATTTAAGACCATCAATGTGGTTTTAGCTGTAAAGGAAGGAGGGGGTGCAGAGTGGGACAAAACTAGAAAGGTGGGGAGGAGCCGGGCTGTAAACTTGGCGGTAAACTAAAACATGTTAAAGATTTGTACGCTGATCAATTGAGAAAAATTTGAGGTTACAGAAATTTACCAGGAGATCGGCTTCCCTGGTGGCTCAGATGGTAAAGAATCTTCCTGAAATGTGGGAGAACCAAGTTCAGTCTCTGGGTTGGGAAGATCCCATGGAGTAGGAAATGGCAACCCACTCAGTATTCTTGCCTGGAAAATCCCATGGACAGAGGAGCCTGGTGAGGTACAGTTCACGGGGT
The DNA here is from genome assembly GCF_029407905.1 of Bubalus kerabau. Lineage (NCBI taxonomy): Eukaryota > Metazoa > Chordata > Mammalia > Artiodactyla > Bovidae > Bubalus > Bubalus kerabau. Next base: position 75,828,540 of record NC_073635.1, read on the forward strand.
TGCAAAGAGTGGGACGTGACTGAGCAAGTAACACACACTAGTAAGTAAAGCACTAAATAAATTGAACATACTTTGATAACAGCAACAAAACTGATTGGTTCAAGGGATACAGATGTTTACATCTGTGAATCAGGTGCTGAGGGATAAGACTGAGAACTGACTAGCAGACATGCTTTCCAAATTCTGTCCTTCCTCACTGTTTCCCTAACCAATCACACATCCCAAGTTGACAGTATTTCTAAGAATTAGATAATAAAAGCGATCTGCTACTATTAATGCTGGAATACCAAAAACCAAAAATAAAGCTGCAGGATACATTTAGGAACAAAGAATTTATTTGAGCAGACCCCTAAGTGAGCTAGAGATCAAGCCATCTTTCTGCTGCTGCCTATAAAACCTGACAAAGGGCTGGAAACAGTTAAATTTTATAGCATCATTTATTTATTATGGAAGAAAGATGTTTGGGGGACAGCCTTCAAAATATACAGTGCTAAGAGGTAAGAACAACAAAGCAACAGGAAAAAGTAGAAATGAAAGGCTACTTTGCCAATTAGCATTCAAGAACACAAAATGAGGGTCTAAGAATGCTGCTGCTGCTGCTAAGTTGCATCAGTCGTGTCCGACTCTGTGCGACCCCATAGACGGCAGCCCACCAGGCTCCCTCATCCCTGGGATTCTCCAGGCAAGAACACTGGAGTGGGTTGCCATTTCCTTCTCCAATGCATGAAAGTGAAAAGTGAAAGTGAAAGTGAAGTCGTGTCTAAGAATACCAGGTGCTAAAAAAACATTTCTGGAATTTGAGTTACTGTCCTGTAGTCTTGGAATTTAACCCAGTCCCTCTTGAAAGTTTGCAGGTGGAGTCAGCTTCCTACTGAGCTGCTCTAGTCCAGACAACTGGCTACACTGCTGGAGCCTAGAGCATCCCTTTGGTTGGGAATGCCCCACTCCTGTTGTTGGACTGCTTGGAGCTCACTCCTGTGCATGTCCAGCTCAGTGAGTAAGGCTACAGGCACTGCTTCAATGCTGACAGCCTGATTGAACGCAATGTCCCCACTGATGATCCATCTGACAATGCATGTGAAGTAAGGGGAGGGGTTGACATTCCAGAAACTGTCTAAGAAGTCAAAAGAGACAGTTCCATTATCATAAGACGTAAGGAAGTTTGGGTGTTACTGTTTATTATTGATTATTACCTATTTTTTGTGGACCATCAAAATACCTAAATATATCTTGCATTCTTTTGGACTGACTTCCCTTGCGGCTCAGACAGTAAATGCAGAAGACCTGGGTTCAATCCTTGAGTCGGGAAGATTCCTTGCAGAAGGGAATGGCTACCCACTCCAGTATTCTTGCTTGGAGAATCCCATGGACAGAGGAGCCTGGCAGGCTACAGTCCATGGGGTCACAAAGAGTTGGACATGACTGAGTGACAAACACATTCTTTTGGGATTATATGCAGCCAAAGGTTTTCCTTTGAGCCATGGTTTCTATATCATTTTGTAAAGCCACATTCTAACATTTACTGAAAGTCAGCAAGCAGCAGAGGGAAACAACAAAGAGATTATGAAAAGAGATAAGGAATAGAGGGAGGAAGGAAAAGAAGATAAGGAAGGAAATATTAACTTACTGAGAGGAAAGAGCCAATCAAATCTGGAGGGAAGATACTAGACAGATGTCCAGAGACCAAAGCTTGGAGCCTACTGCATGTGCAGTGCCTCGATCTACTGTGCAAGAGGCTTGTTGGTTGTTTATCTACAGCCTCTCAGCCTTGATTTGCCTTCCTTTCTAAACTCTCACCTGTGATGCACACATTGGACCTCTGCAAGTCACATTTCAGAGGCTCTTTGGTAAGCTGGCCTCTTTTAGGTTCTGCCAGTAAATGGACTCTAGAGGGAGACTGAAAGTGGGACAGAGCTAATGTTCTATCTGACTTGCTGTTCCTGCAGCGTCACCTCAGCAGTGGGACCTGACTCCGAGCTTCTATTAGCACATGGAGAAATAGCCCCATCCTGCTTCCTCAGCACATATGACCAGCAACTGGGCCTCTCCTTGGAGGTTTGAGCACCAACCATAGGGCCTCTCTTCTGAGTTCTTAGGTCTGAATATCTGTCCTAGGACATGGTAGCTGCTTCCTAAAATCATGACCCCAGCGTTTCCTTTCATTTTTCTAGCCTCCAATTCTTATGTAGCAAATTTCCTATATTAAATCCTTTCAGCTGAAATACTATTTTTCTCACGAGGCCCTTTCTTCTCATGGACTCCCTTCTGACAGCAAGAGCTGAAAAATTCTGCAACCTTAGCCAACAACCTCCTGGCAATCTAAATGAAAGGTTAATTTTTTGATTAAGGGAATTGAAAAATACCGAAACAACTGTGACACAGTAAAGGTGAATATGTTCTAGCCTCTTGAAACATTAAGCTGTAATTTGGGTTTGGAATATTTTCATGGCTGGACGTCTTAAAAAATAACAATTCAAATATAAGAATATAATATAAAATATAAGGTTATTGAATATATTATTTAATAGCACATTTTGAAGTTCATTACTCAAGTTATTTTCAGGTATGAGAAGATAAACCAAGAGAAAATTAAATTACTGGAGGTTTCTATCAAGTTTTACAAGGAAGGATTAGTGCAAAATTGAATATAAGTGAAAAAAACTGAAATGGTGAGGGACTTACCAGTATCCGTTCACAGCCAATAATGGTGCTCAACCTGTGTGTGATGGTTAGCACAGTGCACTGGGCAAATTTCTCATGAATTTTTTTTTGTATTAACTCATCAGTTCGGGAATCAGAGAAGTTGATATACTTCAGTGAAGACAGGAAAGGCAGACTAAAGAGTTAAAAATTAAACATCAATACTTTAACATATAATTTTGTTCCTAAAAAGCTAAGTATAAAAAGTCTATTTAAAAATTTACCATTTTCCATAAAGTGATGGAAAATAGCCTTCCCTTGAAACTGTTTGAAACTATGTGGATTGAAACTAGCTGGATTCCTAAATCCAGCTCTCTTAGGATGCCTCATAACAATATTAACAGCATGTAACTGTCTTGGTTTCTTCCTTTGTTTTCCTTTGTTTGTGATTAATATTATTAAAAGACATCTGCAGGCCAAAGAGAGCACAGAAACATTTTTCAGCATCACTAAATGTTTTCCATTTACCACATTTACAATTTGGATTCCAGGTTTCATGGATCTGAGCTCCATACCTTGGATCCACATTGGATGTGGCTTTGTCAAGAATCAATATCTGATTTTTCCTGAGAATAGCCCTGGCAAGGCACACTAGTTGTCTCTGTCCAACACTCAAGTTCAATCCTGATTCTGCTAATTCAGTATACATTACACAAGGCAGAGCTTTGATGACTTCTTTAAGTTGTACCTGTGGATACAGAAAGAAAAACATTTCGAAAACAAACTGCTGCAGAAATAGAAAAGCCTCTTAGACATTAGAGCTTCAAAGTCCTCATGACTTCTTATGTATCTTACATGTACAGTCACGTGATGGAAAAAGCTGTTTCCAATTCATGTTCACTGAGAAAGATGGTGGGTAGAGTCAAGTCAGGACAGAAAGATCTCAACGTCCCCCCATATCTACCACATGCCGTCCACCAACAACCCCCACCTAGGAATTAGTTCAGAAAGTCTCTCAAAAATTGAAGCTATTTCTCCCAATATGGTTTAAACAGAAAATTGAAAAGGATCTTTATGGTTGAATCAACTTTACCATGATATGTTTTGCTTAGGAGTTGAAAAAAAAATTACAGCAAGTTTAGTTCTCTAAAGATATATTATTAACACTTTACAATTTTTTAACATTTAAAATACTACAAATTTAAACAATGGAAAACTCTGTCTTATCCATTAGTAATCCTGGAACATTTCCCAAGCTTAGTCTATAAATAGTGGACCAGTCAAGTGCATTTTCTTCAATATCATAGATGTCTTCCAGTGAATGAAAACTCACAAAAAACAAGATGAATATTACATCTTATCTCCCTCACAATATGGATATAGGCCATGTTTATACTAATCTATCTTCACAAAATTATACTCATAAGATTAAAAAAAACAAATCTTTAACTACCAAATATAATCTGAAAGTACACTTCGTGGTAGGGGTCAGTTCAATGAATATTCATTTTGGAGAAATATTATGGAGCAAGAAGCAAACTTAGGCTGTACTTAAAGTGAAAGAACGAAGAAATACACTTCAAATAAAGAAACCAACAGATTGATGGCCAGTAAGCTATGTGACACCCTACAGCTTCAGATAACAAAACACCAAGGGTGAATGACTAGCATTTTCATGATATCCTAAATGCTAGAGCACTTCCAAAAATGTGATCCTGAATTGTGCTCCTGATGGAGTCCAATCCCTAGAAAGCAGGATTCTGAGTTAGGATTAAATATGGTATTGGTATTTAGTGATAGCATAAAAGGTGTACAAACTGTAAAGGGTAAGATTTGGATTGTGGTGCAAGTGATTGGTCTTTGTTAAGACTGACATTCTAACTTTGAGGAAATAATCTCACACTTACTCCTGAATTGGATGACATCACATAACTAATCTTGTTTTTTCCTTTTCCTTCAGGTTGTCCATATCTGCTTCATGATGAATAAGAGTTGTAAAGGGAAGTGTTTTTCATAAAATACTGTTTTCTGAGACACTGTATTTATTTATGAATCAGGGATGATTATGATAATAATATGAATATCAGGCCCTCTGTAGTGTAATCATAAAATCAAGGTATGAAGTATTACAATGGAAGAAAAGGGCAACAGATGCAGTAGACAATAATAATTTGAAGTTACAACTGGAGAATCTGAACACATTAGACAACAGTGTAATATGACTATTTTATTACTTAATCAAGATAATTGTGTTAGATTATGCAAGAGAATGTCCTTGAAAAAGACAGAGATTGTGTCTCTTAATGACTGTGATAGACCCAGAATCTGCAACGATGCCTGTCTAAGAAGCTGTCAGAGATATTTGTTGGCAGTGTGAAGGCAGAAGTGAATCTCGTCATATGACATATCTGTCCCTATAAATTAGAAAGTAAATCCATATAGACAGGTTATATATAACACTATTATTACATGTTAAAGGATTATATTCTTATAATAATTAACTGGCTCCAGAATATCACATCACACTGTAAACTGTGGAAAGTATATAAAAAGTTATAATTTAAGGAAAATAGAGCAAATAATACTAATCAAAATTATACATCTCAATATGAAACAGTTCAGATCATTTTTGAGGTTGGGAAAATAATGGAATATAGCAAAATTGAAAAACAATTAACTGAACTTATAAGGCACCCTATTTCTATCATCATAAACATTTTTAAAGTAACCTGCTGTGTAGTGTATCTAGTAGGTGCCAACACCTCTCACAGGAGGTTAACATAGATGTCAGGTGCTTCCCACATTTCGTGGAACCTTCTTACTTCTCAAAAAGAAAGGCTGGTGAGGGCTGGAAGAAGACAGGAAATTGTAATCAACAGATGGGGAAGAGCTTTTACTAGAGCAGGGCCAGCAGTAAAGGAAGTAAAGGACAGCCTGTTCACCTAATACAAGGCCCCGGGAAATGGACATGTGAGCTGTCCCACAGCAAGGACTGAACCACGTGGTTCCTGATGCATAGGCTGCTGACACCCAGGTTTCTGTATCTTGGTTTTCTGTGTGATGAGACACACTTGTGCCCTAACAGAGATACTATCAATGCTGAATTTGTGTAACACAAAATTTTTTAAAGAAATAAGCCATACTTCTCTGAAATGCAGAGATCAACCAAACATTTAGCACCTATTTATCAAGTACTGACTTCCCGGTGGCTCAGACAGTAAAGTGTCTGTCTACAATGCGGGAGACCGGGTTCAATCCCTGGGTCGGGAAGATCCCCGGAGAAGGAAATGGCAACCCACTCCAGTTCTATTGCCTGGAAAATCCCAAGGACAGAGAAACCTGGTAGGCTATAGTGCATGGGGTCGCAAAGAGTTGGACACGACTGAGTGACTCTACTTTCACTTTCACTTTATCAAGTGCTACTTTTTAAAAATCAAAAGACTGACCTAGATCCCATGGGAGACTAGAAGTCTGTCTATGGCTTAGAAATCTAAAGTTTCTGCCATCAGTAGAATCAATTTGTAAAACTAGGACTAATACACAAAATAATTAGTATTGAAATATACAAACCAACAGCAACTTAATAGTCAAATTTTTTTTCATGCAAGGGTAGGGAAATCCAGTGAAGTAGGGCAAGGGGAAACATGACACAAATAACAGGAGCGCCTCTAGAAATTAACGTACCCATACAAATTCTGAATCAGAACAGCAGGGTTCTGTTACCTGCATTCATGCTGCAGCATTAAAATGATATAATCATCAATAAGTAATCATGACATTCAAACTAAATACTTTACTTTTATAAACATTTTCTTATGAAACTTCATAGCATTTTATTGGAAGGATCTTGTTTATCTTTCAATTAATGAAAAACTAATGTCTCCACTTAGATATCCCCTAAGGTCATAAGAATAAAATGAACATTGGAGGGTAATTAATCAACTAGGTCACTCATAGAATTTGACCCCACGCTTTTAATGTCTGGTTTAATGCTCTGCTAAGGACAAAATATTGTATCTAGTTGCTTTGGGTTCTATAGAAAAAGCTAAAATGAAAACATGGGGAATTATTTTGTTGGTTTTCATTGTCAATACACACATTTTAAGTGTACCCATCTCATCACTGTTTTCCTAGAAAGTAAAGAGTTAAAATGATAAGCTTCCCTTAATTACGTGCAATGCTATGAATGTACACACACAAATACTGATGCTAACAAGTTAATCACATTATATAAGTTACCTCTTCTAAGACATTCCACAGTTCCTCCTCCAAATACTCATTAAAGGGATCCAGATTTTTCCTTATTGTTCCAGTGAATAAAACAGGTTCCTAAATACCGCAAAATAGTGAATGTTATTACCTTAATCTCTTTTCATTTTAAACCAATGCTTATAGAAAAGAATGAAAATACAAAATATCAAAGTTCACTGCTATTAAAGTTTCAAATGTATATTTAACAGTATCTCTAAAATAATTTTCCATTGTACAAAGTGTGCTACAAAAAATCCTCTGGACTATTAAACACTAAAAAACGAAAGTGTTTAAGAAGTATTTTCATCTTAAGAGAAAAAAAAAAAACTGAAGAAAAGAAAGGAAAATTTGATTTTTTAAAAAAATTTGCCATTCTGGTAATAAATATCTGTTTAAACACACACAAACTTACATTATAATCACATGAGAAAGTTTATATCAAGATCTATACAAATTAACTGTCAATCCTGGTGTGATTGGAAAACATCAACTGCATGATTAGTTGAGGCTTGTGCTTCAAAGCAAAACTGTTCAATATTTATACATTGGCAATGAAGAATAAACTAGGCTATTTTCTCCATTTGTCAGACTGTCTTCTAGGATCTGGAATCTCTCCCCAGGTATGAATGGAACATCCCCGCATGTTCAAAGAGAATGTCAGCTCCTGGGGCCTGAGGCACCTCTGTCCATGGAGAGATCACCTCTGATTCTGCATCAGCTGGTCCCCATGTTCTCTCACCTGTGCATCAGGATGACCTGCCTCACAGAACCTCGTTACTCACTTCAAGGCCAGAAGGACCTGAAACCCACTGTGATGTGAGCCATAATAAAATTGTTTAAATAGCTTTTGCTATTCATCATCAGGAGGAGCCACAAATAAATTATACTGGAAACACACCTCCTGAGTTTCAAGAGAGAATCTTGTACATAAGCTCATGTAGACAATTTACATTTTCTTCTGGAAGGCTCTAGTAAGCCAGGTCATAAGAATATGGGCAGCAGAGAAGAGCCCAACAGGTTCCTTTCTGTGAAGGGGGCAGAGCAAGGGGAGGCACTGTGTGGGAACCAGAGGAGACCTGACTCTTCCACAAGTGCCCGGAACTTCTCGGAATTACCAGCCTCAAATCATGCCTGGCCTTGGGGCTGGACTTTCCTCCTAACTTCATAAAAGCCTGAGAAGAAAGATGAAGAAGACAAATATTTCTTTTCCTTAGTCATTATAAAGAATGACACTCAGAGAGCCTCCCATACATTCTTTCCCTATTGTCTCAGTTTTATGTCTAGTGATCAAGACATGAATACAGAAGGCACAGGACAGCGTGCCACCAAAAGAGATATATCCCTAAGGAAAGTCCAAAATTAAAAATATACTATGTAGGGAGCTTCATTTGCACAAAGTTGATTAAGTGACTGATAAGCCTACAAAGCAGTGAAAATCACTGGACATACAACATTTCAAGATGATTATTGAATTGAACTGAAAAATCCAGAGACTCAAATTTAAAGTTTCCCTTAAAACTCTTGAATTTAGGAACAAAGATTAACAATCATCTAAGCAATAGTAAGAGTTCCTTGTCAGGAGAATAACCATCATTGTACCCCAGATTTTTATAAAAACTTTTTGTAATTTTCAACCCTAAGATTCCCCTGTGCAGGTGATTTCTCATCCTTTAGCTGTATCTATGAAGTTTGCACAAACAACCAGCAAGATGAGGGGAGGCTGGTCCCCAATATTCCTCACCCTTCTCTTCTCCAATCTTCCCTCCATTATCCAGATCCTTTTAAGTAAGTAGGTACTCCCTGAATGTAATCTCAACTGGCGTTCTTCCTGGGGAATATACTTAACTACTTCAGATCTTGAGCACAAAGGATGCATACACCTCAACTACCTGTTGTGTTTAAGGAAATTATTTAGGAGAAGCTTTCATTTTTGCTTTTTCCTGAAACTTTGAATACAAATTGAGGAGTACTTCTTAAGAACACAGAATTCATCTTTTAAAGTTTCCCCAAGGACGGATGGTCTATGTCCCCACTCCCCTGTCTCTGGTTCCTACTCAGGTCCTTGCTGCCATCACATCTCCCCCAATTCTGACCTGTTCATGGCAGGACCAACAGTGATGGGGATAAGCCTGGGAGAGAGAGATGATCCCAGAAGCTTGCTGCTGTTCCCAGGATCACAGGTAACAGGGATTCAGGGAACATGATGTGGGCCTGGCTCACCTGAGTGGGGCAACTCAAAGAAACAGCACTGGGCTCCCCCTTCTGCAGAGTCTGCTCTCAGCTTCCTAGGCTGCCTAAATCAGGGTGTTGACACACAAGCATCACTGCTTGCTACTCATTTGAAGGGAAGAGAGATGTACGTTTTCTGCACTTAGACAAGTTAACTTCAAGTAACCAAACCAACAGACTTTTCTCCATCTCTAAGCCAACAAGACACTGTAAAGACAGAGGGCTCTTGGCTGGGGAGGGGTAAGATTTTGAGTATCTTCTCCTGACACTTATTATCTCAAAACACATAAATGAAAAAACCCATTTCAAAACTGATATTCTCCAAATGAGACTCAAAACAGGAGGAGTCGTATCTTCTGACTTTACTAAACTTTTGTTATGTTTTGGGGAAAATATCTCATGAGAACATCATTCAGTTTAACTAACATTTATTGAAAACAAAAAATTAATTTGGAGTCAGACAGTTCTAAGTTCTGATTCAACTTCTCATTAGTTATTAGACTCAGGGTAAATTATTTATCTTTCCAAGACAGTTCCATTACTGGAAACTAGGGTTAGCCTTGCAAGGCTGCCGTGACAATTTGAAACACAATGAAGTTCCTGATGTGATGCTAACATGGATCAGGAGCCCAGCTCAACAGGGGGACAGGCAGGGACAGTGACTGTCAAACTTCAGATGTAGTCAGTGGATTATGAAATTAGTTTTGTGCATTGTGATCATCATTTTGTCTTTTATATGAAGTAGAATAGAACTGACATCACAGAAAATATCAGAGCACAGAGCAATAGTAATGTTGTTTTGTGACATTTTTGTTTCTCTATGTATGTGTGTGTGTGTGTGTGTGTGTGTGTGTGCATGCACATGAAATCATGATATGAAGCAGTTCTATCAAGGACCACAGTCAATAGCCACCTGAAGTCTTACACAAGCAGAGTAATTTGCTTCTCAGCCTCTGGAGTTGAAAACCTCTTTAAATTTACTTTGAACCCTATTAGTATATTTTGGAAATTAATACATTGTTGATAATGTCATTTGCAAATATTTTATTCTTTTCCATAGGTTGTCTTTTTTTTTTTTTAATGGCTTCCTTCATGTAAATACTTTTAAGTTTAACCAGGTCACATTTGTTTATTTTTGCTTTTGCTCCCATTACTTTAGGGGTCAGATCCAAAAAAATAGTGCTGTGATTTATGTCAAAGAGTATTCTGCCTATGTTTTCCTCTAAGATCTTATCTCACTAAATATCTTGTCTTACAGGTCTTTGCTCATTTATTCATTTTTATTTTATTTTTTATATGGTATTAGAGAATGTTGTAATTATTTCTTTTACATGCAGTTGTGCATATTTCCCCACACTATTTATTGAAGAGACTGTCTTTTCTTTATTACATATTGTTACCTCTTTTGTCTTAGATTAATTGACATTAAGTGCATGAGTTTATTTCTGGGTTTTCTATCCTCTTCCATTAATCTATGTGTTTAGTTTCTGTGATAGTAACATACTTTTTCATTACTGTGTCTCTGTAGTGTAGTCTGAAATCAGGGACTGTGATTCCTCCAGCTCTGTTATTCTGTCTCAAGATTGTTTTGGCTATTTGCGGTCTTTTCTGTTTCCATACAAATTAAAAAAAATTTTTTTTGTTCTAGTTTTGTGAAAAATGCCACTAGCAATTTGATAGAGATTGCACTGACTCTGTAAATTGTCTTGGGTAGTATGGTTATTTTTAACAATATTGAATCTTTCAATCCAAGAATACAGTTTATCTTTTCATCTGTTTGTATCGTCTTCAATTACTTTCATCAGTGTCTTACAGGTTTTGTATACAGGCCTTTTACATCCTTAGGTAGGTTTAGTCTGAGTTCTTTTTTTTTTTTTTTTTCCTTTGATTTGATGTCAATGGGATTGTTTCCTTAATTTCTCTTTCTGATACTTTGTTTCTAGTCTATATAAATACAGTCAATATCTGTATAAACGGAGAGGGCAGTGGCAACCCACTCCAGTACTCTTGCCTGGAAAATCCAGCTGGTGGGCTGCAGTCCATGGGGTCGATGGGAGTTGGACACAACTGAGTGACTTCACTTTCACTTTTCACTTTCATGCATTGGAGAAGGAAATGGCAACCCACTCCAGTGTTCTTGCCTGGAGAATCCCAGGGACAGTGGAGCCTGGTGGGCTGCTGTCTATGGGGTCGCACAGAGTCAGATACGACTGAAGTGACTTAGCAGCAGCAGCATCTGTATAAACAACGGCTTATACAGCTCAATATCAAAGAAATAAACCTAATCAAAAATGTGAAGAAGACTTAAATAGACATTTCTCCAAAGACATAAAGATGGTCAACAGACCCATGAAAAGATACTCTGCTGCTGCTGCTAAGTCGCTTCAGTCGTGTCTGACTCTGTGTGACCCCATAGACAGCAGCCCACCAGGCTCCCCCGTCCCTGGGATTCTCCAGGCAAGAACACTAGAGTGGGTTGCCATTTCTTTCTCCAATGCATGAAAGTGAAAAGTGAAAGTGAAGTCATTCAGTCATATCCGACTTTTAGTGACCCCATGGACTGAAGCCTACCAGGCTCCTTCTCCAGTGGGATTTTCCAGGCAAGAGTACTGGAGTGGGGTGCCATTGCCTTCTCCGTGTAAAGATACTCAGTATCACTAATTATTCAGTTCAGTCACTCAGTCATGTTCTACTCGTTGCGACCCCATGAACTGCTGCATGCCAAGGCTTCCCTATCCATCACCAACTCCCAGAGCTTGCTCAAACTCATGTCCATCGAGTTGGTGCTGCCATCCAACCATCTCATCCTCTGACATCTCCTTCTCCTCCTGCCTTCAATTTTTCCTAACATCAGGGTCTTTTCTAAGGAGTCAGTTCTTTGCATCAGGAGGCCAAAGTATTGGAACTTCAGCTTCAGCATCAGTCCTTCCAATGAATATTCAGGATTGATTTCCTTTAGGATTGACAGGTTTGATCTCCTTGCAGTCCAAGGGACTCTTAAGAGTATTCTTGAACACCACAGTTCAAAAGCATCAATTCTATGCTGAGTTTTCTTTATAGTCACTAATTATTAGGGAAATGCAGATCAAAACTACAATGAAGTATCACCTCACACTGGTTAGAATGACCATCATTTAATGTCTACAAATAATTAATGCTGGTGAGGGTGTGGAGGAAAGGGGACTCTCCCACACTGTTGGTGGGAATGTAAATCGGTACAGCTGTTATGGAAAACAATATGGAGGTTCCTTAAGAAATTGAAAAAGAGTTACTGGGTGATCCAGCAATTCCCCTCCTCAGCAAGTAACTGGAAAACATAAAAACCATAATTCAAAAAGATACATGCACCCCAGTTTTCACAACTGCTCTATTTACTATAGCCAAGATATGTCCATGGACAGATGAATGGATAAAGATATGATGTATACACATACACACACACACATACACACACACACAGAGGAATATTATTCAGCCATAAAAAATGAATATTGCCATTTGCAGCAACATAGATGAACCTAGACATTATGAGACTAAGTGAAATAAGTCAGGCAGAGAAAGAAAAATATCATATGAGATCACTTACATGTGGAATCTTAAAAAAATGACAGAAATGAATTTATTTACAACACAGAAACAGATTAACAAATATAGAAAGCAAACTAATTGTTTCCAAAGAGGAGAGTGGAGGAGAAGGATAAGTTAAAAATCTGTGTTTAAGAAATACACACTACTATTTTGCTATACAATTGAAACACTGTGAAAAAATAATCAGACACACACAAAATCTGACTCCTGGCTCTGCCCCTTACTTGGTAAGTGGGACAAGCTCCCAGGGCCTCAGATTTTAAATCTGTTGCTGTTACTAAGTCACTTCAGTCGTGTCCGACTCTGTGAGACCCCATAGATGGCAGTCCACCAGGCTCCCCCGTCCCTGGGATTCTCCAGGCAAGAACACTGGAGTGGGTTGCCATTTCCTTCTCCAATGCATGAAAGTGAAAAGTGAAAATAAAGTCACTCAGTCCTGTCTGTTAGGTAAGGATAACTACAGAATTGTGAGGATTAAGCAGGAAATGGCAGGATAAGGGGTTAAAACATGGTAATGATTCCACAAATGTTAGGAATTCTTATAAGTACTTGTCAGTAACTTGTCAGGGACTGTAATAAGCACAGAGGAGCAGAAATGAGAGATACATTTCTGTATCCTCAAGGAGATCCTCAAGGAGAGAAAGAAAATAGCCAAGAGTGTGGGGAGGGCTAAGAAAAAGGGCCAGAGGTCTTGGTGGAAGACTGTTAAGTAACAATGTGTACAAGGTGGTGGTCAGGAAAGAAGCTGCTGGGAGGGGAAAATGAAATCAAGGTACAAGAAAGTGTTATTCTGTCTTCTTGCTTTTCGTGGAAACGTTAGATACGTTTCTCTGTTACTCTTTCCCACAAATTCTTATTGTGTTTTTTTGATTTTTGTTTCTTTGCTCTACTGTTTATATGTATATAAACAATTTAGTTTATATTTTAAACAATAAATATAAAGAAAATCACCAAGCACCACGAACACATAAGAAAAATTAAAGAGCAAAGTCATTCCGGAAAGTATTACTCTTTTTAGTTAAGCAGAAATAATATCCAAAGGCCAGTACCGCAATCATTAAGAATAATAACAGATGCTGGTGACTAAGCATTCCCAAGAAGCAGACATGGGCACAAACCTCATCTCACCCAGTTGTGTGTGCTAAGTCGCTTCAGTCGTGCCAGACTCTTTGCTACCCCATGGATTCATAGCCCACCAGGCTCCTCTGTCCAAGGGATTTTCCAGTCAAGAATACTGGAGCAAGTTGCTGTGCCCTACTCCAGCAGATCTTCCTGACCCAGGGATTGAACCTGCATCTCTTATGTCTCCTGCATTGGCAGGCAGGTCCTGTACCACTAGCACCACTTGGGAAGCCCAGATACATCTTCACAACAAATCTGTGTGGCAATGATTCCCAGGCCTGGTTTAAAGATGAGGACACTGAGGTCTGGAAGCTGAGTAATGTCATCAAGGCCCCGCAGTCCTTTGAGGCAGAGAAGGAATAAAACTGTGGGCCACATTGACACTCGGTCTACACAAACATTCTATCCCTGGCTGCCTCTGAAATGATTTCCTGGGAACTTTGCACATTGCTGTTGTCTACAGATATTCCCTCTTTTATCAACCAATATTGTACCTTAGAGACAAAGGCATATAGAGAGGAATCTACATGTATACAATGTTTGGCACTATTTTGTAAGGATGCTCTCTGAAATGTGTATGTTGAACATGCTCAAAGGAAGGGTGGAAATCAACAGAACAGAACAGAACCAAACTATGTTGATGGTATGTAAGACTACCATCTTACATATGATGGTATGAAAGACTAAAGGTATGTTTAGTCTTTGCTCAGATGTGCTTCCAAACATTATTGGCAGAGCCAAGGATCTTCTAACATTATTTCTTTATCTATAGAGTTATTTTATGTACACCAGCATACAATTCTAATTAAGAAGCTTTAAAAATAAGGCAGGGTATGTTTCGAAAGCTTTGCATCAAAGGAAATGAAAGGAGTCTACAGACATGCCCTTTATTTGTACTAACTAATCTCACTTGGACATTTCAGAGATGAGTACCATCAAAATATAAAACTTGGGAATCTAAACTCCTTAATTTTCTACTGTAACCACAAGTCATGAATTAAATAGCCAGAGAAAATCTTTAAATATGGAGACTGAACGTGCTACAAAGTTCTTCCCATTTTTCCTGAAAGGGATACCTTTAAATTTTTTTTTTAATTGTGGTAAAATACATATGAAATTTACTAGCTTGACCAGCTGTAAGTGCACAATTCAGAGGTATTAAGTACATTTACAATGTTGCACAGTGATCACCACCATCCAGCCACAGAACTCCTTTGGTCTTTCAAAACTGAAACTCTTTAGACATTAAACAACAACTCCCCACTCCCAGCAGCTCATGGAACCCACCATTCTAATTCCTGTCCCCATGAATTTAGTACTCTAGGTACCTCATATTAGTAGAATCATACAATATTTGTCCTCTGTGACTGGCTTATTTCATTTAATTACCTCTAGGTTCATCTGTGTTGTAGCACAAGTCAGAATTTCCTCCCTTTCTAAGGCTGAATAATACTGCACTGTATACATATATGCACCACATTGTGTTTATTGATTCATCTGTCAATGGACCTTTAGGTGCCTCCACCTTTTTGCTACTGAGAATAATGCTGCGATGAACATGCAAGTACAGGTATCACTTCAAGATTTTTCTTTCAATTCTTTTGGATCTATACTCTAAAGTAGAATTGCTAGATCATATAATAATTCTATCTTTAACTTTTTTGAGAATTGACCAACTTGTTTTCCACAGTGGCTTCACTATCTTACATTTCTACCAGCAATGAACAAGGATTCTAATTTCTCTACATCCTTGCCAATTCTGCCAACCCATTTTCTTTCTTTCTCTCTTTCATTTTTCTTTTTTGACAGTAGATGTCTTAAGGGGTATGAGGCAGCATTTCACTGTAGTCTGAAAAGCTGTATCTTGGTTTCAAAAGTACTTAGACATATGTATTACCACATGTAAAATTAGATAGCCAGTGGAAATTTGCTGTATGATACAGAGAACTCAAATTTGGTGCTCTGTGATAACCTAGAGGGGTGGGACAAGGTAGGAAGGAGGTTCAAGAGGGAAGGGACATATATATACCTATGGCTGATCCATGTTGATACATGGCAGAAGCCAAAATGATATTATAAAGCAATTATCCTTCAATTAAAAATAAATTAATTAGAAAAAACAAGAGTACTTAGAGTAATTCCAGGTATTTTAGAAGCCACCTGTAGATAGCAGCATCTGTACTCAGTCATAAGGCCCAAGCCCACGTTCTCCTTCCCTTTGGGTGCCATGCTGAAATGCTTGCTAATAAACAGGCATTTCAGGGCACATTACACCCACATTCCAGGAAGTACATTTGCCTGGCTCTTTGTGTCTCATCTCTTCTCTGTTTCCCATCTCAAGAGGGTGTTTTTATGAGCTTTGTTTGATAGGCAGATGATTATGGAGTATAAAAATAAAACCTCAAAAAAAAAAAAAAAAAAGCAAATCTGTCAAAACAGAGGGCAGGATGAAAGATCAGGACGCCTGGCCTCTATTGCCCTTGGCTATATACCTGGACACAATCAAGGACAGAAATGGTAAAGGCCTAACTGAACCAGAAGAGGTGAAAAGAATACACAGAAGAACTGTACAGAAAGGACCTTAATAACACAGATAACCACCATGCTGTCATCACTCTCCCAGAGCCAGACATTCTGGAGTGTGAAGTCAAGTGGGCCTTAGAAGGCATCACTACCAACAAAGTTGGGCTTCCCAGGTGGCGACAGTGGTCAAGTATCCACCTTCAAATGCAGGAGACATAAGAGATGTGGGTTTGATCCCTGGGTTGGGAAGATCTTCTGGAGGAGGGCATGGCAACCCTCTCCAGAATTCTTGCCTGGAGAATCCCATGGACCATAGCCTGGGGGACTATGGGCCATAGGATCTGCAGAGTCAGCCATGAATGAAGCAACTTGGCATGCACAAAGCTAGTGGAGGCAAGGGAATTCCAGTACAGCTATTAAAATCCTAAAAGATCATGCTATCAAAGTGCTGCACTCAGTATGTGAGCAAATTTGGAAAACTCAGCACTGGCCACAGGACTGGAAAAGGTCAATTCTCATCCCAATACCCAAGAAAGGTACTAAAGAATATTCAAACTACTAGACAATTGCACTCATCTTCCATGCTAATAAGGTTAGGCTCAAAATTCTGCATGCTGGGCTGAAGCATTACATGAACCAAGAACTTCCAGATGTCCAAGCTGGGTTTAGAAAAGGCAGAAGAACAAGAGATCAAATTGCCAATATTCACTGCATCTTAGCGAAAGCAAAGGAAATCCAGAAAACATCTACCTCTGTTCCATTGACTATACAAAAACTTTGACTGTGTAGATCATAACAAATTGTGGAAAACTCTTAAAGAGATGGGAATACCAGGTCATCTTACTTGTCTCTTAAGAAACCTGTATGTGGGGCGAGAAGCAACAGTTAGAACACTGCATGGAACAACTGACTGGTTCAGGATTGAAAAAGGAGTACAAAAAGGCTGTTTATTGTCACCCTTTTTATTAAACTTATTTGCTGAGAACATCATGAGAAATGCTGGGCTGGATGAGTTACAAGCTGGAATCAAGACTGGCAGGAGAAACATCAACAACTTCAGATATGTGGATGATACCACTCTAATGGCAGAAAGAGAAGAGGAACTAAAGAACCTCTTGATGAGGGTGAAGGAGAAGAGTGAAATGGCCAGCTTAAAACTAAATATTAATAAAACTAAGATCATGACTTCCAGCCCCATCACTTCATGGCCTATAGAAAGGGAAAAGCTGGAAGCAGTGACAGATTTCCTCTTCTTAGGCTCTAAAGTCACTGTGGATGGTGACTGCAGCCATGAAACTAGAAGACGACTGCTTCTTGGCAAAAAAGCTATGACAAATCTGGACAGTGTATTAAAAAGCAAAAACATCACTTTGCTGACAAAGGTCTGTATAGTCAAAGTTATGGTCTTTCCAGTGGTCATGAATGGTTGTCAGAGCTGTACCATAAATAAAGAAGAGCACCAAAGAACTGATGCCTTCAAACTGTGGTGCTGGAGAGGACTCTTGAGAGTCCTTTGGACAGCAAGGAGTTCAAACCAGTCAATCTTAGAGGAAATCACCCCTTAATACTCATTGGAAGGACTGATGCTGAAGCTGAACTCCAATAATTTGGTCACCTGATGCAAATAGCTGACTCATTGAAAAAGACCCTGATGGGAAAGACTGAATGCAGAAGAAGAGGGCAATAGAGGTTGAGATGGCTGGATGGCATCACCATATGAAGTAGACATGAACTTGGGCAAACTCTGGGGAGATGGTGAGGTCCATGGGGTCGCGAAGTGTCAGACACGACTGGGCAACTGAACAACAACAGTATACCTGGAGGGATGGTAATTGCTCAGTAAATATTCACGAAAGTATGGAGTGCCTGATGAACTATGGAAGGAGGTTCGTGACATTGTACAGGAGACAGGGATAAAGACCATCCCCATGGAAAAGAAATGCAAAAAAGCAAAATGGCTGTCTGAGGAGGCCTTACATACAGCTGTGAAAAGAAGACAAGCGAAAAGCAAAGGAGAAAAGGAAAGATATTCCCATTTGAATGCAGAGTTCCAAAGAATAGCAAGGAGAGATAAGAAAGCCTTCCTCAGCGATCAATGCAAAGAAATAGAGGAAAACAACAGAATGGGAAAGACTAGAGATCTCTTCAAGAAAATTAGAGATACCAAGGGAACATTTCATGCAAAGATGGGTTCCATAAAGGACAGAACTGGTATGGACTTAACAGAAGCAGAAGATATTAAGAAGAGGTGGCAAGAACACAGAGAAGAACTGTACAAAAAAGATCTTCACAACCCAGATAATCACAATGGTGTGATCACTCACCTAGAGCCAGACATCCTGGAATGTGAAGTCAAGTGGGCCTTAGAAAGCATCACTACGAACAAAGCTAGTGGAGGTGATGGAATTCCAGTTGAGGTCTTTCAAAACCTGAAAGATGATGCTGTGAAAGTGCTGCACTCAATATGCCAGCAAATTTGGAAAACTCAGTAGTAGCCACAAGACTGGAAAAGGTCAGTTTTCATTCCAATCCCAAAGAAAGGCAATGCCAAAGAATAATCAAACTACTGCACAACTGCACTCATCTCACATGCTAGTAAAGTAATGCTCAAATTTCTCCAAGCCAGGCTTCAGCAATATGTGAACTGTGAATTTCCAGATGTTCAAGCTGGTTTTAGAAAACGCAGAGGAACCAGAGATCAAATTGCCAACATCTTCTGGATCATGGAAAAAGCAAGAGAGTTCCAGAAAAACATCTATTTCTGCTTTATTGACTATGCCAAAGCCTTTGACTGTGTGGATCACAATTAACTGTGGAAAATTCTGAAAGAGATGGGAAAACTAGACCACCTGACCTATCTCTTGAGAAACCTGTATGCAGGTCAGGAAGCAACAGTTGGAACTGGACATGGAACAACAGACTGGTTCCAAATAGGAAAAGGAATATATCAAGGCTGTATATTGTCACCCTGCTTATTTAACTTCTATGCAGTATACATCATGAGAAATGCTGGGCTGAATGAAGCACAAGCTAGAATCAAGATTTCTAGGAGAAATATCAATAACCTCAGATATGCAGATGACACCACCCTTATGGCAGAAAGTGAAGAGGAACTAAAAAGCCTCTTGATGAAAGTGAAAGTGAAGAGTGAAAAAGTTGGCTTAAAGCTCAACATTCAGAAAACGAAGATCATGGCATCCAGTCCCATCACTTCATGGCAAATAGATGGGGAAACAGTGGAAACTGTCAGACTTTACTTTTTGAGGCTCCAAAATCACCACAGATGGTGATTGCAGCCGTGAAATTAAAAGACACTTACTCCTTGGAAGGAAAGTTATAACCAACCTAGATAGCATGTTCAAAAGCAGAGACATTACTTTGCCAACAAAGGTCCATCTAGTCAAAGCTAAGGTTTTTCCTGTGGTCATGTATGGATGTGAGAGTTGGACTGTGAAGAAAGCTGAGCACTGAAGAATTGATGCTTTTGAACTGTGGTGTTGGAGAAGACTCTTGAGAGTCCCTTGGACTGCAAGGGGATCCAATGGGTCCATTCTGAAGGACATAAGTCCTGGGTGTTCACTGGAAGGAATGATGCTGAAGCTGAAACTCCAATATTCTGGCCACCTCATGTGAAGAGTTGATTCATTGGAAAAGACCCTGATGCTGGCAGGGATTGGAGGCAGGAGGAGAAGGGCATGACAGAGGATGAGATGGCTGGAAGGCATCACCGACTCAATGGACATGAGTTTGAGTGAACTCCGGGATTTGGTGATGGACATGGGGGCCTGGCATGCTGCAATTATGGGGTTGCAAAGAGTCGGACACGACTGAGCAACTAAACTGAAGTGAACTGAGGGGTAAAAATGATTAACCCTTTTGTTTAATTTGAAAAATATAAAAATAAAAAATAGGTAAACCTAGGTGGCTTATGAAAAGAACATGAGAGTGCATACCTGAGGTGCAACTGACATTTTCTTCCTTAAATCGTGAAGTCCAATATTGCTTGTGTAGAGCCCATCAATCCAAACACCACCTTCAGGTTCTGACAATCTAAAAAGGGCAGCGATGAGAGAACTTTTTCCAGCCCCTGTTCTTCCTACAATGCCAAGCTGTAAAGAGATCCAGGAGAGAGTAAGAATCAACAAAATGCAACAAACCTGGGAGAAATGCTGGTTATTAATGACGAATTTTAAAAGTTCTATATAAAGACTAGTTTTTAAGTTCCTCAGTCATGGCGCTGTTGACATTATGGGCCAGATAATTCATTCTTGGAGGAAGAGGGCTTGTCCTGTGTATTGTAGGATGTTTACCAGTAGCCTTGAACTCAATCCACTAGATACCAGTAGCACCCCGTAAATAAACTGTGGCAACCAAAAATTTCAGACACTGACAACTGTCCCCTGGTTGAGAACCTCCTAGTCCCAAGAAGAGTTAAAAATGACAATCTGCTGGCAGTGAAAAGCCAGTGATCTCCTAAGTGGTCCATAAGAAGTCAGCCTATAAATTAGCTTTATTCCTACAGCCTGAGTAAGTTGACCTGGAGAATTATGTGACTAATTTTATGGAGATATCAACAAGTAAAGTCAGAAGTATTATACATAAAAAAGTATTCACTTTTTCAAGGGCCTAATTATTTAAGAGGAATTATTCTTTGGTAGAAAAACTAAAAAACTTCCTAATATTAAATATCTCAATTATATTATATCTTGAAAGAAAATATCTTAAAATTATAAAATGCAGATCTCAGTGCCTTATAAGACAGAGGACAGTAGACAAAATGCACATAATGAGTCAACATCAACACAACATTTGCTACTTATATGGGACCTTTCACTGGAGCAGTTCAAAAGGTATTTTATAAATAAATTAATACTTGCAATTGCACCTTGGAAAGATACATGTCAAGTGTAAGTCTAGTCATTAAAACCAAAGCAGAGAAAATTCAGTGCACTAATGATAAGATTGGGGCTTTTCTGGTGGCTCAGTTGTAAATAACTCACCTGTCAATGCAGCTGACTCAGGGTTGATCTCTGAATTGGGAAGATCCCCCAGAAAAGGAAATAGCAACCCACACCAGTATTCTTGCCTGGAGAATTCCATGGACAGAGGAGCCTGGCAGGCTACAATCCATGGGGTCACAATGGAGTTGGACATGACTGAGCAATTAATAAATATCAGTTCAGCAGACATGGGTTCAATCTCTAATCCGGGAAGATACCACATGCTACAGAGCAACTAAGCCAGTGCACCACAACTACTGAAGCCCACACGCCCTAGACCCCGGGAGCCACAACAAGAGAAGCCACCGCAGTGAGAAGCCTGGACGCTGCAACTTTAGAGAGCTGCTCACTGCAACTAGTGACCCCTCATGCATTCAAACTAGAGAAAAAACTAGAGCAGCAATGAAGACCTAGCCGAGCTAAAGTAAAAATTTATGTTTATATTATATTTTAGTTTACTTAGTGCACAACAGTATTATGCATGAAAAACAATATCCATACCTTAATTTTCAAATCAGATCAGATCAGTCACTCAGTCGTGTCCGACTATTTGCAACACCATGAAATTCAGCATGCCAGGCCTCCCTGTCCAACACCAACTCCTGGAGTTCACTCAGACTCATGTCCATCAAGTCAGTGATGCCATCCAGCCATCTCATCCTCTGTCGTCCCATTCTCCTCCTGCCCCCAATCCCTCCCAGCATCAGAGTCTTTTCCAATGAGTCAACTCTTCACATCAGGTGTCCAAAGTACTGGAGTTTCAGCTTTAGCATCATTCCTTCCAAAGAAACCCCAGGGCTGATCGCCTTCAGAATGGACTGGTTGGATCTCCTTGCAGTCCAAGGGACTCTCAAGAGTCTTCTCCAACACCACAGTCCAAAAGCATCAATTCTTCGGTGCTCAGCCTTCTTCACAGTCCAACTCTCACATCCATACATGACCACAGGAAAAACCATAGCCTTGACTAGACGGACCTTTGTTGGCAAAGCAATGTCTCTGCTTTTGAATATGCTATCTAGGTTGGTCATAACTTTGCTTCCAAGGAGTAAGTGTATTTCAATTTCATGGCTGCACTCACCATCTGCAGTGATTTTGGAGCCCCAAAAAATAAAGTCTGATACTGTTTCCACTGTTTCCACATCTATTTCCCATGAAGTGATGGGACCAGATGCCATGATCTTTGTTTTCTGAATGTTGAGCTTTAAGCCAACTTTTTCACTCTCCACTTTCACCTTCATCAAGAGGCTTTTTAGCTCCTCTTCACTTTCTGCCATAAGGGTGTTGTCATCTGCATATCTGAGGTTACTGATATTTCTCCCGGAAATCTTGATTCCAGCTTGTGTTTCTTCCAGTACAGCATTTCTCATGATGCACTCTGCATGTAAGTTAAATAAGCAGGGTGACAATATACAGCCTTGACGTACTCCTTTTCCTATTTGGAACCAGTCTGTTGTTCCATGTCCAGTTCTAACTGTTGCTTCCTGACCTGCATACAAATTTCTCAAGAGGCAGATCAGGTGGTCTGGTATTCCCATCTCTTTCAGAATTTTCCACAGTTAATTGTGATTCACACAGTCAAAGGCTTTGGCATAGTCAATAAAGCAGAAATAGATGTTTTTCTGGAACTCTCTTGCTTTTTCCATGATCCAGAGGATGTTGGCAATTTGATCTCTGGTTCCTCTGCCTTTTCTAAAACCAGCTTGAACATCAGGAAGTTCACAGTTCACATATTGCTGAAGCCTGGCTTGGAGAAATTTGAGCATTACTTTACTAGCGTGTGAGATGAGTGCAATTGTGCAGTAGTTTGATTATTCTTTGGCATTGCCTTTCTTTGGGATTGGAATGAAAACTGACCTTTTCCAGTCCTGTGGCCACTACTGAGTTTTCCAAATTTGCTGGCATATTGAGTGCAGCACTTTCACAGCATCATCTTTCAGGATTTGGAATAGCTCAACTGGAATTCCATCACCTCCACTAGCTTTGTTCGTAGTGATGCTTTCTAAGGCCCACTTGACTTCACATTCCAGGATGTCTGGCTCTTGGTCAGTGATCACACCATCATGATTATCTGGGTCGTGAAGATCTTTTTGTACAGTTCTTCTGTGTATTCTTGCCATCTCTTCTTAATATCTTCTGCTTCTGTTAAGTCCATACCATTTCTGTCCTTTATTGGGCCCATCTTTGCATGAAATGTTCCTTTGGTATCTTTGATTTTCTCGAAGAGATCTCTAGTCTTTCCCATTCTGTTGTTTTCCTCTATTTCTTTGCATTGATCGCTGAAGAAGGCTTTCTTATCTCTTCTTGCTATTCTTTGGAACTCTGCATTCAGATGTTTATATCTTTCCTTTTCTCCTTTGCTTTTTGCTTTTCTCCTTTTCACAGCTATTTGTAAGGCCTCCTCAGACAGCCATTTTGCTTTTTTGCATTTCTTTTCCATGGGGATGGCCTTGATCCCTGTCTCCTGTACAATGTCACGAACCTCATTCCATAGTTCATCAGGCACTCTATCTATCAGATCTAGGCCCTTATATCTATTTCTCACTTCCACTGTATAATCATAAGGGATTTGATTTAGGTCATACCTGAATGGTCTAGTGGTTTTCCCTATTTTCTTCAATTTAAGTCTAAATTTGGCAATAAGGAGTTCATGGTCTGAGCCACAGTCAGCTCCTGGTCTTGTTTTTGCTGAGTGTATAGAGGTTCTCCATCTTTGGCTGCAAAAAATATAATCAATCTGATTTCGGTGTTGACCATCTGCTGATGTCCATGTATAGAGTCTTCTCTTGTGTTGTTGGAAGAGGGTGTTTGTTATGACCAGTGCATTTTCTTGACAAAACTCTATTAGTCTTTGCCCTGCTTCATTCCGTATTCCAAGGCTAAATTTGCCTGTTACTCCAGGTGTTTATTGACTTCCTAATTTTGCATTCCAGTCCCCTATAATGAAAAGGACATCTTTTTTGGGTGTTAGTTCTAAAAGGCCTTGTAGGTCTTCATAGAACTGTTCAACTTCAGCTTCTTCAGCATTACTGGTTAGGGAATAGACTTGGATTACTGTCATATTGAATGGTTTGCCTCGGAAACGAACAGAGATCATTCTGTCGTTTTTGAGATTGCATCCAAGTACTGCATTTCAGACTCTTTTGCTAACCATGATGGCTACTCCATTTCTTCTGAGGGATTCCTGCCCGCAGTAGTAGATATAATGGTCATCTGAGTTAAATTCACCCATTCCAGTCCATTTCAGTTCGCTGATTCCTAGAATGTTGACATTCACTCTTGCCATCTCTTGTTTGACCACTTCCAATTTGCCTTGATTCATGGACCTGACATTCCAGGTTCCTATGCAATATTGCTCTTTACAGCATCGGACCTTGCTTCTATCACCAGTCACATCCACAGCTGGGTATTTGACTTCTAAAAGAATGCTAACCATCATCTAAGCCTTTATTGGGTAGTAACATTAAAAAACACTGATCATAGATCAGAAAAACAAATATAATAATAATAAAATGGCTTGAAATATTGTGAGAATTACCAAAAGGTGACAGAGACATGAAGTTAGCAAATACTCTAGGGAAAATAGTACCAATGTAGTTGTTCAACACTGAGTTGTCGTAAAGGTTTAGTTTGTTAAAAAAAAAAAAAAGAAAAAGAAAAGAAGAAGCATTATCTGTGAAGCACAATAAAAATGCATGTCTGTCTTTCTGGGTGTTCTTATACATAAATCAACACACGTTAAGACACAGGTGACAACTGTATCCATGAGAATGTGTGCATCTTCCCATGTTATCAGCTCTACTGACACTGATCCATCTTTGCAAATGGGAACATTTGTAGACTTTGGATAAATGGGCTGAGATATGTAGGGGCATTGAGGGCCACTCATGACCACAGGACTGTGAGCTCCAAATTCCAGTGAGGAGAATAATAAGAAACAAGGGACTTCACGGGCAGTCCAGTGGTTAAGATTCTGAGCTTCCACTGCAGGGGACATGGGTCCAATCCCTGGTAGGGAACTAAGATCCCACATGCTATGTGGCTACACATCCCCTCCTAAAAAGGCAACTCAAAGAAAAAAAAATACACCTGCCTCTGGCTATTTCTACAGTTAAATCATTAAACCTATTAATATAGTCTGAATGTCTTATCTGGGTCACCAGTGGGTTTTACCAATTCCACAAGGAAAGTGTCACCAGGATCAGTAAGTTTACATTCCTAACACCAAAGACACTTAGAAAAAATCTTATTTTAGCTGCTTCGCAACAGCTCCTTTCTGTTTTTCCTACCACTTGGATCAGAGTGGTAAGTGTAAGACAGGAAGTCAGGAGCTGTTGTGTCTTCAGCAAGATGTCATGGGAAAATGATACCGCTTTTTGAAATTAAACTGATGTCCAATAAAATGAAGCTATAAATCCCAGGTTTGTGAATGTGCAGGGAACCATGCCAGGGTTCATCTCTGATGACCACACCAACTTGTTAGACACTTCCTCCTGGATCTCTCTTCACACATCAAACTCAACATGATCAACATCTGATGCCCCACATTAAACAGCCATGTCCTCTGACTTCCTCACTCTACTTCTTTCCCATGCTCATAGGTACAACTGTCCACCTTACTTCCAGCTTTTCCTGAGTCCAGCATGCTGTCAAGCCCTGAAGACTCTACTCTTGAAGTGTTTCATGGCTCAATCCCTCACTTTAAGGTCCACATTCACCACCTGAGTGTCAGGATGCATTATCTTTTAAAAAGCAAAATAAAACAAATCCTTTTTTAATCATAATCAGTGCAAATGAGTTGAAAAGTAAATAAAGACTAGATATACCCTAGAAGTCTGATAAAACCAATCTTAAGATGTTGATGTTTTGATTTTCCAGACTTGTGTTATGTGGTCTTAAAGATATAAATTTACATATTTAAACAAAATATGATTAGTATGAGCATAATGTATCTTCATTTAGAATTTCAAATATTTATTTTATTTTACTCTGCCAGCAAAGGTTCGTCTAGTCAAGGCTATGGTTTTTCCAGTACTCATGTATGGATGTGAGAGTTGGACTATAAAAGAACCTGAGCACCGAAGAACTGATGCTTTTGAACTGTGGTGTTGGAGAAGACTCTTGAGAGTCCCTTGGACTGTAAGGAGATCCAACCAGTTCATCCTAAAGGAAATCAGTCCTGAATATTCACTGGAAGGACTGATCTTGAAGCTGAAACTCCAATACTTTGGCCACCTGATGTGAAGAGCTGACTCATTGAAAAAGTCCCTGATGCTGGGAAAGATTGAAGGTTGGAGGAGAAAGGGACAGCAGAGGATGAGATGGTTGGATGGCATCAACGACTCAATGGACATGAGTTTGAGTAGGCTCCGGGAGTTGGTGATGGACAGGGAGGCCTGACATGCTGCAGTCCATGGGGTCACAAAGAGTCGGACATGACTGAGCAACTGAACTGAACTGTTATAATGTATCTTCATTTAGAATTTCATAAAAATATTTATTTTAAATGGCTACATAATATTACAGTATATATGATCATTTATTTAACAAACTCCTACTGGTAGATATTTAGACCATCTCCAATATTTTGCTATCATAAATAACTCTGTGTCAAATATCCTTGAAGCTCAATCTTTGCAAACAACCTTAATTATTTCCTTCAGATAAATTCTCAGATGTGGAATTGCTGAGAATTAGGCATGTACATTTTAAGAGAAAGCTGTTAAGTATTGCCAACCTAGTCCTCCATAAAAATGATACCATTTTCAACCTCCACCTGTTTCCCTGCACATTCATAAACCTGGGTGTTATGGCTTTGTTTTAATTGACATCAGTTTGATTCTGAAAAGTGGAGTCAATTTCCCAGGACATCTTACTGGAAACACAATAGCTCCTGACTCCCTGTCCCCCGCACCTGCCCACTCAGGTCCATGTGCTTTCACTTCTCAGATTAAACCCCCAAAATTTGGCTCTATGTCACTCCATCCCAGGACATCTCTTCTACAAAACTGTCCCCACTGACCTCTCCATCCTTCATGTCCGTGAGTCAGCTTTCTTGGGGTCACTAGGTAGTTGTGAGGGTTGGATATGAAAATGTGTTACACACCTGGTAGTTCTTTTCCCTGAATGCCCTGCAGGTGCCTAGTTCTTCACTCACTGGATCAGGGCACCGTGCCTTTGGCTCATGTTGGTCTCACCTCCCAGAATGCCTTTCACATGCATTTCCACCTGCTGAAACCCTGACCACACATCACTAAGCCTGTCTCACATGACTGATACTTCAGAAATGCTCTTCCTATACTCTATGTGTGCTTATCCCAATACTAACAGATGTTGTATTATCTTTTCCTAAACTTCTATAAAAATGCTGACCACCTTCTAGCTTGCAAAACTAATATACCTATTTTCTTGTTTCTTCAACTGGCCTGTATATGTTGAAAGTAGGATCTGTATTGGACTTGACTTTTTCTTATTTTTATTCCCTGAGGAGCCCTGAGACAAAGAAGCTTCTGCAGAAAACTGAGATTTTTAATCAGGCCAGAGAATTTATGGAAAATCTATCACCATATTATTTAGACGTATGATAAGTTAGACAAAGAGAAACATGGCAGATGGATCCTAAAGCCATAAATGCAACTTCAAATGCCCAACACCTTATTCTCGTGGGACAGACAACAACTTCCGCCATGTCAGTGGTTATAGTCATTTTATACAGTATAAAAACTACAACCAGCATTGGTCAAGCATTTACTCTGACCCATGTGCTGGGTGCTTTACATGTCTTATCTTGTTTAAGTCATACAACAACCCTATGGGTTAGATCCTATTAATTCCATTTTTCCAAAAGAAGACTGAGGCTTAATTAGTCTGCCTAAAATTTCAGAGTCCATTAAGTCATAGGATGAGATTCAAACCCACGTCTGTCGGCCTCTTTTCCATTCTGCTGATGAACTCCTTAAACCTGGATGGTCTGGTATCTTATCATGTGTCTGGGTAGCTAGAACAGAGAAAATGGGGAGAAGTGTAGCTGCAGTTAAAGGAACAGGCCTACCATAGAGATCCTGTGGCCAGAGAGTTGAAGTATGATGTGGACATGAGTACATATAACACGGTGAATGGGACAAGAGGGATGACATTACTGAGCAGAGAGAATACTTGGGGTCAGGTGGGCTGGCTGTCAGCAGGAAGAACCAGCACCCCAGGTGGGCTGGAAGAGAAACCTGCGGCTAAGTGGGGCAATGGTTCTTGGGATATGAGACAAAGAGACCTCCTGCCCTGCTTGGGGAGCAAGATTCATTTTTTTATCCCATCAGGTGGTGAAAGAGCCACACATACACTGCTGCACTGGGCTGTCTCTGACTCCAGGTCCAGGCAGGGCTGAGCCTGTGGAAAATCCCTCCAGTCCCTTCAGGAGGCTTGTGTGGGGAAGGCAGGAGTAGCATTAAAACTGCCCGTGATGAAGATAGATTCCACTGAGAGGACAAAAGAAATGCAGTGAAATCACACAGAGTTGAATTATAAAGCATAAGTGCAATTTGTGGAATATGAAAGTAAGTAAATCTATAGGGGAAGTGGCACAGAACTTTCTAGAGCCTCATGCTCAGTCATAACAGGGACTTGGGTAACTCTTGAGCTCAATTTCAAACTGTCAAAGATGTTTAATAGAAATCACAGGTTATCACTCATCAGAAATGCCTATGGGAGAGAAAGGAATTTACCAGAAGGTCTTGTTCAAATGTGATGCCGAGTCAAAAGGGCTGGATGGGCTTGAGACTCTGCATTTCTAGAAAGCCCCAGGAGATGTAGGAGCTGCTGGCCCTGACACCACAGTCTGAGTCACAAGGAATTAGAAAGCCAGCAAGGGAAGTGGGACAATCTGGAGTTAGGACAGGGGTTGCTGAGGAGATACTATGTAAAAAAGGAGAAAATGTAGGAAACTAATATTTTTGCATATTACAGCAAGTAATGTGTAAGCATCTCTAAAAGTGTATTATAGAAGTAAGATCTTGAGGGGAAAAAAAATAACAAATCAAAACCAATCTATCTCAACAACTGGAAAAATGCTTTAAAATGGCCCAGAAACTAAAATCATTAAATCAACCACAAAACCATTTAAATGAAAATGGCAACCAGTGTTCAGAATCTAACTGGGAAGATTACGGTGCTCTTTACCTCATTTGGGGTCTTTATTTTTACTTGCTATTTCTTCCATGAATTAGAACTCTATGTAGTACCTACTACACTCTCCTATTGACTCTAACTTTCAGGAATCAGGAGAGCAAAGGAAACAATGGAAAGAGAATAAAGCCCCATTTTTGCTGGGCGGGCTCACTCCCACATCCCCCGCAGCAGCCTCTTTCAATCAAACCCAGCACCAAAGGGGGACCCAGAGTGATGGGGTGGGACAAGTTAGCAGGGAAGGAAACCTGGGATGTTCATGGATGGAGTAGAATCACTTCCTGAACACACCACACACGGTATCATCTCCAAACACAGAAATGAAGCTAACGATGATAAGGCAGAAGGGGACGACAGAGAATGAGATGGCTTGATGCCATCACCAACTTGAAGGACATAAGTTTGAGCAAGCTCTAGGAGTTGGTAATGGACAGGGAGCCCTGGTGTACTGCAGTCCATGGGGTCGCAAAGAGTCGGACACGACTGAGCTACTGAACTGATCTGTGATACAGGGAGTGGACCAACTAAGAGATCAAAAGTCAAATTACAACAGTCATTAATTGTTTCCAAATTCAATTTGCCCTCAAACACTTTAGAATCTCAATAATCCTATAATTTGCAATTTTTAAGAAAGAAGAATAGAATTGATTATGTTCGTAAGTTGTACTGCAGGCTTTCTTAAATAATTCCTGTTTTATGGCTTTGGGGAAAATTAAGACAAGGGTTCATGTCAGGTCAGGTGAGTCGCTCAGTCGTGTCCGACTCTTTGGGACCCCATGAATTGCAGCACACCAGGCCTCCCTGTCCATCACCAACTCCCGGAGTTCACTCAGACTCACGTCCATCGAGTCAGTGATGCCATCCAGCCATCTCATCCTCTGTCATCCCATTCTCCTCCTGCCCCCAATCCCTCCCAGCATCAGAGTCTTTTCCAATGAGTCAACTCTTCACATCAGGTGGCCAAAGTACTGGACTTTCAGCTTTAGCATCATTCTTTCCAAAGAAATCCCAGGGCTGATCTTCAGAATGGACTGGTTGGATCTCCTTGCAGTCCAAGGGACTCTCAAAAGTCTTCTCCAACACCACAGTTCAAAAGCATCAATTCTTTGGCCCTCAGCTTTCTTCACAGTCCAACTCTCACATCCATACATGACCACTGGAAAAATCATAGCTTTGATGAGACAGACCTTTGTTGGCAAAGTAATGTCTCTGCTTTTCAATATGCTATCTAGGTTGGTCATAAATTTCCTTCCAAGGAATAAGCGTCTTTTAATTTCATGGCTGCAGTCAGCATCTGCAGTGATTTTGGATGCAGATGACACCACCCTTATGGCAGAAAGTGAAGAGGAACTAAAAAGCCTCTTGATGAAGGTGAAAGAGGAGAGTGAAAAAGTTGGCTTAAAACTCAACTTTCAGAAAACGAAGATCATGCCATCTGGTCCCATCACTTCATGGGAAATAGGTGGGGAAACAGTGGAAACAGTTACAAGGGTATCATTCATTAAATTACAGCTATAGTCCACTGGGGGTTGTGGTGGAGTTAAAAAGCAGTTCTTTCAGTTGTTCATGCAGTTGTCTTGTGTGTATGTTCTGGTTACTGGCTGCCCACACCTGTGTGTTACTCACCCTTGCAGACAGCAGTTCCTCAGCACCCTCTCTATGCCCTGCAGAATGCCACTTTCTAGGGAACAAACATGAAAATAAGATGCCCCTTGATTTTAAAAAGCCTCAAGGTACTGTGAGATACAGACCTCAAATTATAAAACACGCACAGATGCTATCTTACATTTTAATTACAATAAAGTTCACATAACATAAAATTTAACTACTTAACCATTTTTAAGTGGACAGTTTAATGTTCAGTACGTTCACGTGGTGTGCAACCAAGCTCAATATTTTTTTTTTGCATCATAAAACTGAAATTCTATAACCATTAAACAAACAACTCCCAATTGCCATTCCCCAAGTCCCTGGAGACCACCATCCTACTCCCTGTTTTCCTGAATTTGACCACTCTGTGTCAAATTCATAGAATTTCACCACCTTACATAAGCAGAATCAGAGTATTTGTTCCTTTCGTGTCTGACATTTAGCAAGATGTTGTCAAGGTTTAGCCATTGGTCAGAAATTTCCTCCTTTTAAACATTGGATATTTCATTGTAAGGATTAGTTCCTTCCAACTTTGGGCTGCTTTGAACATAGTTGTACTGTGAATGCTACCTTAAAAGAATATATAAGACACTGAGGAAGAATTGAGAGTCTCGCCTCACCACTTTATTAGGTTCATAGATTTCATGAATCAAAAATTCAGAAAGAGCACAGGCTGGGGATGACTCATTAGCTGAGCTGGAATCATCTGAAGGCTCATGCATCCCCATGCCTGGGCTGGGAGGACCTGGGCTGGGAGGACCTGGGGACAAGGACACCTGGCTTCTCCCTGTGCCCTGTCTTCCTCACAGCATGGAAGCTAAGAAAATGAGACTTTCACCATCCAGATGACAAAGGGGGGAGTCTCTGAGGCAGAGGGCAGACTGCACACTGGAAGCTGGGAGGATGTGGTGCTTTGGGAGAATCAACACGCAACCCGAGTAGCAGTGTGTGTAAGTCAGGAGACATTCTGGCTGCAGAGGGAGATGAGGAAGAGCTTCCTACCAACTTGTCTGCTCTAGTTTATTCTCTTCTTCAGGAGTATGCCCTGGTCCAGGCCAAGGACCTCAAGTTGAGTATAAAGGAGCATCACAGCAGACATGGACACTGGCCGGTTCAGGTCACAAGTCTTCTGCCATCTCCCATGTGGATCTTCCTTGTTCTGTTCAATTTGCTTTTGACTTTGAGCAAATCTGCCTCCATCACAGGCCCTGGTCACTCACCCTTGACTGACTCATGATTCTGGGCTCCACTCTAGTAACAGTGAGCTCACCCCATGGCCCCTGAAGGAGTGGACTTGGGGCTGTGCTCTGGTTCCCGCAGCAGCTCTCCCAGCCCAGTAAGGATCAGATCTGTGCTAAAGAAAGATGCAGTCTGTAGGGGGAGGGCAGAGGGATGGCAGCTCAGCGTGGAAGTGTAGGAGGACAAGTCTACAGAAAAGACCAAGAGAGAGAGGAGCAGGTTGAAAACAGAGGGCACCATGGGAGGAAGAGAAGATTTCAGAAATACAAAGAAGAAAAGATAGAAAGGAGATAGTGGAGAATTAGGGACAGGGAGCTAGGACTGACTTCCCAGACTTTGTATGAATAGTCAGGTGTCACATATAGCATCCTGGGTCAGGTTAAATTTGAGCCCAAGAGCCCAGGGTCCACCAACCACCATGAGGGAGCTCACAGTATAGGGGATAAAAAAATGCCTGTATCCCCATTCCATAGTCAGTTTCCAAAAAAGATTCACCTACATATCACTGATTAAATCTGCATCCATGAGGTACAAAGAGCCCCCTCTCCCTGACACACTGGCAAGGAAACCGAGAACAGATGTGATGCTAAATCTTTAGGTGGATTTTAAAGAGGCAAATGGCTTAAACTAACCTTTTCTCTTGGGTCAGTGGGTGCTTCCAGGTCCTTCAATACCAGAGGCCCATCCAAGCTGTACCTGAAGTTGATATCATAAAAGCCAATCTCTCCCCTATGGGGCCAGGATGGTGGTGCACGATACTCATATTCCCAGGGTGCTTCTTTCTCAAGGTCTGTGTATTCAATCCCCCTTTCTACTGAAATCATCTGAAACACATATGATACCACATGAGTTAGTATCAGAGAGTCTTTTCTATGGATGTTTAGAGACTGAGTTTTGTGACATTGTACAGGAGACAGGGATCAAGACCATGCCCATGGAAAAGAAATGCAAAAAAGCAGAATGGCTGTCTGGGGAGGCCTTACAAATAGCTGTGAAAAGAAGAGAAGCAAAAAGCAAAGGAGAAAAGGAAAGATATAAGCATCTGAATGCAGAATTCCAAAGAATAGCAAGAAGAGATAAGAAAGCCTTCCTCAGCAATCATGCAAAGAAGTAGAGGAAAACAATAGAATGGGAAAGACTAGAGATCTCTTCAAGAAAATTAGAGATACCAAGGGAATATTTCATACAAAGATGGGCTCAATAAAGGACAGAAATGGTATGGACTTAACAGAAGCAGAAGATATTAAGAAGAGATGGCAAGAATACACAGAAGAACTGTACAAAAATGATCTTCACGACCCAGATAATCATGATGGTATGATCACTGACCTAGAGCAATACATCCTGGAATGTGAAGTCAAGTGGGCCTTAGAAAGCATCACTATGGACAAAGCTAGTGGAGGTGATGGAATTCCAGTTGAGCTATTCCAAATTCTGAAAGATGATGCTGTGAAAGTGCTGCACTCAATATGCCAGCAAATTTGGAAAACTCAGTAGTGGCCACAGGACTGGAAAAGGTCAATTTTCATTCCAATCCCAAAGAAAGGCAATGCCAAAGAATGCTCAAACTACTTCACAATTGCACTCATCTCACATGCTAGTAAAGTAATGCTCAAAATTCTCCAAGCCAGGCTTCAGCAATACGTGAACCGTGAACTTCTTGATGTTCAAGCTGGTTTTAGAAAAGGCAGAGGAACCAGAGATCAAATTGCCAACATCCTCTGGATCATGGAGAAAAGCAAGAGAGTTCCAGAAAAACATCTATTTCTGCTTTATTGACTATGCCAAAGCCTTTGACTGTGTGGATCACAATAAACTGTGGACAATTCTGAAAGAGATGGGAACACCAGACCACCTGACCTGCCTCTTGAGAAACCTGTATGCAGGTCAGGAAGCAAAAGTTAGAACTGGACATGGAACAACAGACTGGTTCCAAATAGGAAAAGGAGTACGTCAAGGCTGTATATTGTCACCCTGCTTATTTAACTTACATGCAGAGTACAACATGAGAAATGCTGGGCTGGAAGAAACACAAGCTGGAATCAAGATTTCCGGGAGAAATATCAATAACCTCAGATATGCAGATGACACCACCCTTATGGCAGAAAGTGAAGAGGAACTAAAAAGCCTCTTGATGAAAGTGAAAGTGGAGAGTGAAAATGTTGGCTTAAAGCTCAACATTCAGAAAATGAAGATCATGGCATCCGGTCCCATCACTTCATGGGAAATAGATGGGGAAGCAGTGGAAACAGTGTCAGACTTTATTTTTTTGGGCTCCAAAATCACTGCAGATGGTGACTGCAGCCATGAAATTGAAATACACTTACTCCTTGGAAGGAAAATTATGACCAACCTAGATAGCATATTCAAAAGCAGAGACTTTGCCAACAAAGGTCCATCTAATCAAGGCTATGGTTTTTCCTGTGGTCATGTATGGAGGGGTGAGTTGGACTGTGAATAAAGCTGAGTGCCAAAGAATTGATGCTTTTGAACTGTGGTGTTGGAGGAGACTCTTGAGAGTCCCTTGGACTGCAAGGAGATACAACCAGTCCATTCTGAAGGAGATCAGCCCTGGGATTTCTTTGGAAGGAATGATGCTAAAGCTGAAAGTCCAGTACTTTGGCCACCTCATGCGAAGAGTTGACTCATTGGAAAAGACTCTGATGCTGGGAGGGATTGGGGGTAGGAGGAGAAGGGGATGACAGAGGATGAGATGGCTGGATGGCATCACTAACTCGATGGACATGAGTCTGAGTGAACTCTGGGAGTTGGTGATGGACAGGGGGGCCTGGCGTGCTGCGATTCATGGGGTCTCGAAGAGTCGGACACGACTGAGTGACTGAACTGAACTGAAGAGACTGTAAATGAGACATTTTTCTTTTTTTATCTTTATATCTGATTTTATATTGTTCAGAATATACCACGTCTCTTAGCATCCACACAGGACAGAAACAGGAGTTTGATAAGGCCTTGGATGATTTCAAATTTGTTCATCATCTTCAACACTTTTGCTTACAGCCACTTCCTTCAAATTTATATTAACACTAAAAGAATTAGAGAAATGAATGGTAAGATTTTATTGATCCACTTTTCACACCTGAATGAAAAACAAGAGCATTTTGTCAAATAAAAGAATATTTATGGACACCAATCAGTAATGTGTGGCTACAGAAGGGCCATGCATTATAGATAACAGAAGTGGATGGTCATCAAACCTCCATTTAATTATTAGTCATTTTCTATTCTATTAGAAGAGAGAAGTGAAAAGATTTCATTTTTATTGCTTTTCTCCCTTTAGGAGAAGTTGCAAATATTCAATATTCAAAAGTGTATAATTTATATATTGACTAAGGCCTCCTGAACAACCATGACTCCACATCTTTGAGAGCACTTTTTGAGAGGGAGCTTATCCTACCAGAAAGAAGGGCCACCAGAAAATTCAGGTGTTCAACACACAGAGAATAAGTGATAAAATGGTTGAGGGGCAGGAGAGAGGAGCATATTAATTAAAGAAACCTCAAAAAACTGAATTATTTTAAAAAATATGAGGAATCACCCATTAAGAAACAAAGATAAACAAGCTGCTAAGAAATTAGCTTCTCTCCAGCATTTCAGAACCTCCCACCTACAGACATTTATTGTATTTGAGGACAGTTTGATGTGAATATAAAATGTTCTGCCATGGCACACGTAAGCCTGAGAAAAACATACATACTTTATTTTACATTAACTTTAAGCAGATGGAGAAGAATGTTAAAAAAAAAAAACTTTGTTAACTAAGATGTAAAAATAATAGTTTTACTATTTTACATAAGAATTGCTTTTATGCCACTTAACAGCAAGGAGACCTGGAAAGGCTAAGAACAGAAAGATAAACATTACCATGTTCTCAACTTCGGCACTTTGCCTGACGCACCACTGGAACATCCCCGTGAGTGTGAGCATGAGAGATAGGACCAGGCCAACCTTCCCGAGATTCAAAGCTAAATGAGGAAGAAGAGGAATAAAGTCAGTCTCCTTCTCAACCCCTCATGCAGTTCCTTCTGTCACTTTACAAAGAAGACTCCTTTATTTTTATGAGTTTTAAAGGAGTATAGTTGATTTACAGAGTTGTGTTAGTTTCAGGTGTACAGTAATGTGAATTAGCTATATATATATATATATATATATATATATATATATACATACCACTCTTTTAAAGTTATTTTTACCATACGTGTCATTACAGAGTATCAACTAGAGTTCCCTATGCAATACAGAAGGTGATTTTTAGTATCTATTTTATATATAGTACTGAGAAGATTTCTTTATAACATTTAAATCATTTGCATGTAATGATAGTATTACTCATAATATTACTTCTGAAGACTGAGATAATAATACAGTTAAAAATAAACCCACTATGAGGGACTTCCCTGGTGGTCCAATACCTAAGAATCCAAGCTTCCCATCAGGGGGCTTAGGTTAGATCACTGGTCAGGGAACTAGATTCCACATTCCACAACTGAGAGCTCATATGCTGCAACTGCCTGTCACAACTGAGACTGAAGATCCCACATGTCCCAACTAAGAGCCAGTGGAGCCAAATGAAAAAGTAAATTTTAAAAATAGTATGAATTTAGAAAGCATTAACAATGTTGTTGTTCAGTCACTAAGTTGTGTCTGACTCTTTGTGATGCCACAGACCACAGCACACCAGGCTTCCTTGTCCTTCACTATCTCCCAGAGCTTGCTCAAACTCATGTCCTTCAAGTCAGTGATGCCATCCAACCATCTCATCCTCTGTCATCCCCTTATTCTCCTGCCTTCAATCTTTTCCAGCATCGGGGTTTCTAATGAGTTGGCTCTTCGTGCCAGGTGGCCAAAGTATTGAAGCTTCAGCTTAAGCATCAGTCCTTCCAATGAATATTTATGACTGATTTCCTTTAGGACTGACTGGTTTGATCTCCTTGCAGTGCAAAGGACTGCAATTAAAAAGCATCAATTCTTCTTTCTATTATTGGGATATTTTATTACTATAGACTCTCAGTCTCTTCACTTTCTGCCATTAGAATGGTATCATCTGTATATTTAGGGTTATTGATATTTCTCCTGGCAATTGTGATTCCAGCTTGTGAGTCATCCAGCCTGGCATTACACATAATGTATTCTGCACATAAGTTAAATAAGTAGGGTAACAATATACAATCTTGTCGTACTTCTTTCCAATTTTGAACCAGTCCATTGTTCCATGTCTGGTACTAACTGTTGCTCTTCACCTGAATACAGGTTTCTCAGGAGACAGGTAAAGTGGTCTGGTATTCCTATCTCTTTCAGAATTTTCAACAGTTTGTGCTGATCCACACAATCAAAGGCTTTTGTGTAGTCAATGAAGCAGATGTTTTCCTGGAATTCTCTTGCTTTCTGATGATCCATCAAATGTTGGCAATTTGTTCTCTGGTTCCTCTGCCTTTTATCAACCTAGCCTATACATCTCAAAGTTTCCAGTTCATGTTCTGTTGAAGCCTTACTTGAAGGATTTTGAGCATAACCTTACTAGCATGTGAAATGAGTACAACTGTATGGTAGCCTGAACATTCTTTGGCATTACCCATCCTTGGGACTGGAATGAAAACTGACCTTTTCCAGTCCTGTGGCCACTGCTGAGTTTTCCAAATTTGCTAATATATTAAGTGCAGCACTTCAGCAGCATCACCTTTTAGGATATGAAATAGCTCAGCTGGAATTCCATCACCTCCACTAGCTTTGTTCATAGTAATGCTTCCACAGGCCCACTTGACTTCACACTCTAGGAAGTCTGGCTCTAGGTGAGTGACCACACCATCATGGTCATCTGGATCATTAAGATCTTTTCTGTACAGTTCTTCAGTGTATTATTGCCAGGTCTTCCTAATCTCTTCTGCTTCTCGTAGGTCCTTACGATTTCTGTCTCTTATACTAGTAATTCCAACCAGATTGAGATATACTTTACAGTATTATATAGGTGAGGGTCATGTCATTATTCAAGGTCATTCCTGGTGGCTCAGTTGGTAAAGAATCTGCCTGCAGTGCAGGAGACCCAGGTCAATCCCTGGGTCAGTAAGATCCCCTGAAGGAAATGTCAACCCAATCCAGCATTCTTGCCTGGAGAATTCCATGGACAGATAAGCCAGGCAACAGTCCATGGGGTTGCGAACAGTCAGACACAACTGAGTGACTTTCACTTTCACATGTCATTATTCAGATTTTTGTTCTTATGGCTTCAATTTTCATTGTATAATTTCACTTTCTGCATCCAACGTAGTTGTAGTTTCAACCACAAAAACAAGGCAATGGGTTCTAAGAGCCAGTGCTTTTAAATCTAAAGTATTACTCTCATTGTTCCATTATCAAAGACTGTGATTCAGGGTTATTACTATGGAATAGTTAGGGATGGTAAATTCGTGCCATGCACTCCAACAGCTCTCATCTGGTATCCACACAACAGTGAGGACACTGTTCTTTGCTACAGAGACTCTTTCTCTGCCCAGTACACCAGAAACCTACAACCAAGAGATCCAAGTAGCTCTAAAGTTAAACCTAAACCCTAAGCTGTACAAAAAGCTTAATAGTAAATTTGGTTCTCTCCATTCACGTACAGGACACCACCTGGAATGTTCAGAAGGTCATCTTACTACAGTTGCATGGACCTCAACAAATTTAAAGAAAGATAAAAAGATAAAAGTTCTCAACAAAGACCTATAGTAAATAAATGAACAAACAAACCACCCAGAGTAATCTACAGATTCAGTGCAATACCTATCAAATTACCAATGTCATTTTTCACAGAATTAGAAAAAAAAAAAACAAACCTTTACATTTTGTATGGAAACACAAAATACCATGAAAAGCCAAAGCAATCTTGAGAAAAACAAAGTAGAAACTTGAAGCTGGGTAGAATGAGGCTCCTTGTCTTCAGACTATACTGCAAAGCTACAGTAACTGATACAATATGCTACTGGCACCAAAATCAGAAATATAGATCAATGGAACAAGATGGAAAGTCCAGAGATAAACCCATGCACCTAAGGTCACCTATGACAAAGGAAGCAAGAATATACAGTGGAGAAAAGACAGTCTCTTCAATAAGCGGTGCTGGGAAAATTGGACAGCTATGTGTAAAAGAATAAAATTAAAACACTCCCTAACATTATACACAAAAATAAACTCAAAATGGATTATAGACATCTATGTAACACCAGAAAATATATAACTCTTAGATGAAAACACAGGGAGAATTCTCTCTGACATAAATTGCAGCAAGATCTTTTTTGATCAACCTCCTAGAGTAATGAAAATAAAAGATAAACTAATGGGACCTAATTAAGCTTAAAAGATTTTGTACAGCAAAGAACACCATAAACAATACTGAGAAGACAACCTGCAGAATAGGGAAAAATGTTTGCAAACAAAGTGACTGACAGGGATTACTCTCTGAAATACACAAACAGTTCACACAGTTCAATATAAAAAGAAAAATCCCAATCAAAAAATGGACAGACGATTAAAACAGATACTCTCCAACGAAGACATACAGATGGCCAAAAAGCACATGAAAAGATGGTCAACATCTCTCACCTCACACTAGTCAGTATGACCATCATCAAACAGTCTATAAACAATAAATGCTGGAGAGGATGTGAAGAAAAGGGAACTCTCCTACACTGTTGCTGGGAATGTAAACTGGTACAGTCACTATGGAGAATGATATGGAAGTTCCTTTAAAAACTAAAACCAGAGCTACCACATGATCCAGCAAGCCAATTCCTGGGCATCTATCCAGAGAAAACCATAATTCCAAAAGGTACGTGCACCCTAATGCTCACTGCAGCTCTATTCACAATAGCCAGGACATGGAAGCGACCTGAATGCCCATCAACAGAGCAATAAGGAAGATGTGTGGTATCATATATACAATGGATTATTATCTTAGATGCCATAACAAAGGGCAAAATAATGCCATTTGCAGCAACATGGATAGACCTAGAGACTTTCATAATAAGTGAAGTATGTCAGACAGAAAAACATAGAATATGATATTGCTTTTACATGAATTCTAACAAAAGGCAACAAATGAACTTATCTACAAAACAGAAATAGAGTCACAGATGTAGAAAATAAACTTATGATTACAAGGTGTAAGAGAAGGGAGGGATAAATTGAAAGACTGGGATTGACACATACATACTACTATATATAAAATATTAAAATAGATAACTAATAAGAAACAAATGTAAAGTACAGGGAACTCTGTAATGACCTCTATAGGAAAAGAATCAAAAAAGGAGTGTATACATGTATACGTATTTCAGATAAATTTTGCTATACACCATAAACTAAGACAACTGTGTAAACCAATAAAACTTAAAAGAATGGTCCAAGCCAGCCAAAGCAGGGGCCCAAGACACCACAGGTCTGCTGGAGGCACTTTCATATCTGGTCTTTGCTCTTAAAGATTCTGAAAGTCCAAAATAGAAATTCTTTTCTAAAGGACAATTTATTTGAAACATTAATTAGCATGCAAATTACTAAAAAAAAGATACATGCACCCCAATGTCCATGGGGTATGGAAAAAGAATCTTTAAAAAAGTGGATATACATATAACAGATTCACTTGGCTGTACACCTGAAGCTAACACAACATCATAAATCAACCATATGCCAATCAAAAAATTTTTAAAGAGCTCTCAACAAGGACCTACTATAAATAAATAAGTAAATGGAGAAAAAGATGAAAGTTCTCATCAGGACACAAATGAGTTCACAAGGACCACACGGTGGAGTCACATGCTGCAAACACTTTAATTTCATAGAACCAAGCAGTATATATTTGACAAGATGGCAAGAGAGTAATAACTACAAAGCTATAAACTGTAAACATACTACAAATATTCACATATTTACTTACTTTCTACCAGAATCAGGGCCCCAAAGGCAACAACAGTGACAAAGATGGCACAGATGACATCCAGATACACAGCGAGCCATCGGGACGTCGTCAAAAGCAGGAACCAAGCCTCTGCATTTGTGAACCGTAATAAGCATAATACATAAACAGAAAAACCATGTTAGCTGCTTCTAATGAGGCAGAGCGTTTCCTCAGTTGAGGTACAGAAGATTTTATACAAGGTAGGACAGCAACAGGGAAGGCAATGGCACCCCACTCCAGTATTCTTGCCTGGAAAATCCCATGGATGGAGGAGCCTGGTAGGCTGCAGTCCATGGGGTCGCTAAGAGTCGGACACGACTGAGCGACTTCACATTCACTTTTCACTTTCATGCATTGGAGAAGGAGATGGCAACCCACTCCAGTGTTCTTGCCTGGAGAATCCCAGGGATGGGGGAGACTGGTGGGCCGCCGTCTATGGGGTCGCACAGAGTTGGACACGACTGAAGCGACTTAGCAGCAGCAGCAGCAGGACAGCAAAGTCACACACTCAAGGAACCTGAAGATTCCAGAAAACTAGGTTCTAACCCAAGACAAGGTATGGGACACACAGGAATCAGTCCAGGTAGCAAGCATTGAAAATGTCAACCCGTAGGTTATCAACAGAAATACGATCACAAGAAAGAAGATGGAAAATCATCTCATTGGTGCATTTTCTGCAGTGCCGGGCCTCAGTGTGAAGATCATCCTCTCACATGTCGACTGTTCCCAGCTCTCAGACACAGACAGCAGAGCTCACACTGTTTCCAGCACTTTCTGCACCCACCACAGAGCCCTGCAGTGTTTATTATTAGGAGCCAGTATCTACATGACCATCAGC
Source organism: Bubalus kerabau (assembly GCF_029407905.1). Taxonomy (NCBI): domain Eukaryota; kingdom Metazoa; phylum Chordata; class Mammalia; order Artiodactyla; family Bovidae; genus Bubalus; species Bubalus kerabau. The sequence goes on from NC_073635.1 coordinate 75,870,742, forward strand.
TAACAGGGTCTGCATGTGGCTTTCAAAATGCTATTTTATCTTCAAAATACAGTAACGATTGAAAAGTTTGACCAGGATTTTATAGACTTAGAGGAAATTCTGAATTTTCTACCTAGGAAAAACAACTTCACCAATACAAAGTATAATCAAGTGGGTGGCAAATCAGGAAATTAGTTTCATCAATCACATCTGCTACCCTCCATCCTCTGAAACAAGTTGGCAAACTACAGCCTGGGGGACAAGAATAGCAACCACCTGGTTCTAAAAAGAAAATTTTATTGGAAAACAGCCATTTGCTGATGTATTATCTTTGCCTGTCTTTGTGCTACAACAGCCAAGGTGAGTAGTTGCAACAGGCACAGTACAGCACACAAAGCCTACAATATTTTCTATCTGGATCTTCGCGAAAAACAAAATTTTACTGAGTCCTGCCCTAAACAGAAAGAAGTCCACAGGGCACAGTGATGGAAGGACAATGCAAGCCAGTCAGGGGAGAAAAGCAGGGGGTCATGGGGAAGAGGGGAGCACAGAGGGGATGCTGAGAGGAAGGGGTGGGTAAGGTGGGTGTGCAGAGGGGGACATGCAGGTGACACAGAGAGAGGTGCTGGCCTACTAGGCCACTTGAGATGGAGGTCAGGCCTCAGAAGGCAGCACATCCCATCTGAAATTATTTCCAGAAACTTACAGACCTGAGTGCAAATCCTGGTATGTGTCGAACAGCTCTTGAAACCTCTGTTCAGATTTGTATGCCCGGATGGTCCAGAGTCCCCGCAGAGAAGATGCTAAGTGGGAAAACACCGGGCTCCGAGCTGGGGAAGCAGAGACAGACACACAACAGAGACAGTCAGGGAAGCTGGATGCGAGGAAACCCACTGACTGCTGGGCTATGTGGTGACACCTCCCACCAATAGGAATCCTCCATGTGCCCTCACTCCTGCTCACATCAGGTTTCACTTTAATGACCTGGGAATGAAAGATTCTCTTTGAAACTATGTTTGACCAAATTCATTCACAGCTAGATTTAGATAAAGAAATTATTTACTGGTTCTTTCATCAAGGTCCTTTCAAACATGCCTCCCTCCAAATTCTCCTGGCATCTCTCCAGGTGGAAACTGTTCACAAATTTTAAAAAATTTATTGAAGTATAGTTGATTTACAATAATGTATTAGTTTCAGGTATATAGTATGTTCATTCAGTTATGTTTTTCTGATTATATTCCATTACAGGTTATTACGAGATGCTGAATAAAATTTCCTGTGCTTTACAGTAAATTCTTGTTGCATACCTATTTCAAATAGTAGTGTGTCTATTAATCCCATATTTCGACTTTGTTCCTCCATCCCTCCAGTCCCCTTTGGTAAGTTTGTTTTCTATGTCTCTGAGTCTATTTCTATTTTGTGTACAGATTTATTTGTATTATTTTTAGATTCCATGTATAAGTGATACCATATTTGTCTTTCTCTGACTTTTTAAAAAAAAATATTATTCTCTAAATCCATCCATGTTGCTTCAAATGGCTATATTTTTTTCTTTTTCATTGTTAACTATTTTTGAATCAGTAGCATTCTAAAATTTAATTCCTCATTAGAGTCCTCACCACCCTGAATTTTGATGAGTTACCTGTGTGCCATCTCCACCTTAGATGAGTAGTCTAAGGGCTGGGATAGAGTCAGTACATCCCCCACCCTGGACCAGAGCCAGACACAGGACAAGGAGAGACGAGTAAGGGAGCAGACAGTCTGCCCCCTCCCCCATCCTGGGCCTCCCCCTGCACCTGCGCCAGGAGCCTCTATGCTGCACTGCCCTTGTGCCCACAGGACCCAGCAGACGAGGAGCCTTTGAATGGTCTTGACTTCTGCTCCGGGAGCCTGATGAATGCTTTCATAACTGCCCTGCTGGATCTCTGAACCACAACATGATCTAACACTTTCCCTTTGTCCTTTGTTCATGCAAAGAGCTGAAAGTGACTTGGTGGTGCCTTTGTTCATCCAGTTGAGTACCTGTGTTCTCATTCCCGAATCCACACTGCTCTCTCTCTCTCTTCACTCTATTGACTAACTTTTTAGCTTCCTATAACGTTTTCTTATAGGAGCAACATAAACTCAGATGGAGCTCATGCTCCAAATAATAAAGGCAAGGGACTGTGTTCAGGCCTTTTCTTCAGCCCAGTAGGTGTCCCAACCCACCCCCAGAACTCAGACAGGAAGCAGGATGCTCACAGGGATGATGAAGGGGTATTACTAGGCCCATCACCCTGTCAGGACAATGCCAAGAGTCCAGCTCCAGAGAGCACAGAAAACTCACCAGAATCAGGCTCTCATTTCCTAAGCAAATGAGGTTACATCAACACTATCCATCACAGACAGGGCTTCTGAGCAGGAAGCAGACGTGGTTGTTCCCCCAGGGAGAGTCCTGGAATGAACTCTCCAGAGTGGCCTCCTTCACCTGCTTCCCTGTCAGGAGATCAAAGTGCAGCTGATTCTCTCTAGCAGGGATGGAGGGCAGGGAGGGCTTTAGAGACCAGGTTTCATCTCAGCCTTGAACACCAGGGAACCAAACACCCCATCACCTACCTCACCTTATGCCCAAGAGTGACAGGCTGGGGGAATCTGGGCCTGTAAAATCTATCCTGCTTCTCTCAAACCCCATTTAGGGCTGAGCAGGATGCCAGGATGAGTGAACTGGAGGGTCTGCAAAGAAAATTAGCTAGTATAGGGGGAGATGGGATGTCAAGGCTCTGGTGGTGTGTTGCCCAAAGTAACACTTTTCCCACAAGCACTGAGCTCGCTGTCCTGAAGCAGACTATGTCCCAGTCATGGTGTCAGCTCAGAGTCACAGACACGTGTAACCCTACAGTTCACATGACTCATGTCTGTGTTTCCCACAACCCTGAGGACACTTGGGGACACACACCCCCAGGACGACAGATCTTCCCAGGCAGGATGATCCCAGGCTGACAGCCCTGCTGCAGATGATCATTCAAGCTATGTGAGACCTGCTAGTTGTGAGTAAGTTCTTTTTTTTTTTTTTTAATTAATTTTATTTTATTTTTTAAACTTTACATAATTGTATTAGTTTTGCCAAACATCAAAATGAATAAGTTCTTGATTGCCTCATGTTCAAGGTTCCAGTGCCTTTGGTCATGACCAGCAAGTACCTTACAAGCATCAGTTCAAGAAATCCTCATGAGAACTCCAGAGACTGAGGGATTAAGAGCACTCACTGCCCAAGATTAACTATTTTAACCCACCAAAGTGACAGACTTGGGTGTGAGACATAACTTTCTTAATCCCAAGGTTGTGCTTTTAATCACAATAGCAGTGTCTCAGTTCAGTTCAGTTTAGTCACTCAGTCATGTCTGACTCTTTGCGATCCCATGAACCCCAGCATGCCAGGCCTCCCTGTCCATCACCAACTCCTGTAGTTCACTCAAACTCATGCCCATTGAGTCGGTGATGCCATCCAGCCATCTCATCCTCTGTCGTCCCCTTCTCCTCCTGCCCCCAATCCCTCCCAGCATTAGAGTCAACTCTTTGCATGAGGTGGCCAAAGTACTGGAGTTTCAGCTTTAGCATCATTCCTTCCAAAGAACCCCCAGGACTGATCTCCTTTAGAATGGACTGGTTGGATCTCCTTACAGTCCAAGGGACTCTCAAGAGTCTTCTTCTCCAACACCAGAGTTCAAAAGCATAAATTCTTCAGCACTCAGCTTTCTTCACGGTTCAACTCTAACATCCATACACGACTATTGGAAAAACCATAGCCTTGACTAGACGGACCTTTGTTGGCAAAGTAATGTCTCTGCTTTTGAATATGCTAGCAGTGTCTCAGAGGGAGAATAATCAGGGTTAAGGATGCTTGTATGTGACGATGTGAATTTTTCTCCAGGCTTTGTTATATATGTTCAGAAAACCCTCAGGTACCATCCAACAGCTTTCAGCACTACTGCACATCTTATTAAGCATCTGAGTTTGAACAGAGTTCCTGGGAATCTAGTATGAGAACTCCTCAAAACAGCAGACTTGATGATCCATGGTCCTAACACACCTGACACACATCTTAACCCTCCCCTAACAATGCTTGTAGCAGACCTTGCTAGTTGATCCTAGCACCTTTCAGACAGAGTTTGGATATGGCTTCATCATTCAGGCACTGCCAAAGGCAAAAAGCTGGTTAGAGAAAGACAACCAAATACCACCCTGGTTTTATGTACTTGTCCATTGCTATGCTCACTTTTGTAAAAATGTGCCCCTGAAAACCCTATTATAATTAGCTGGCAAATGTCATTAAGACGAAAATGTCACCTAAGCTTCCAGAGGCAGTTAGGCAGTAGGATCTGAAACTAAACCTCAGGACGTCAGCAGTCTTTCACAGCGCAAGCAGGATTATGCCTTCTGGTCATAGCAGTCAGGTGTCCTTCTTTTTGCTGGTGGCTCCAGTAGTGACCTGAAGATATACTCTCACTCACTCAGTTGCTCAGTTGTGTCTGACTCTTTCTGACTCCATGAACTGTAGCCCACCAGGCTCTTCTGTCCATGGGATTATCCAGGCAAGAATACTGGACTGGGTTGCTATTTTCTCTTCCAGGAAATCTTCCCAACCGAGGAACTGAACTCATTTCTCCTGCATCTCCTGCATTGGCAGGCAGATTCTTTTATCACTAGCCACCTGGGAAGCCCTAAAACATACTTTCAGTTACTACTTAGAGAAAACAGTGGTGTCACCATTTCAGGCACAGACCCACCACCTAGAGAGAGCATACACAGTTCTAATCAGCTGGCCACCACATTTGGTTACCTGGGGTGTGTAGGAGGCGGTATCTCGATTGAATTTAGTGTCTAACTTATTGCAGAGTACTAGGATGCAGGAAAATCCACATATCCCACAGAGATGATGCCAAAGTTCTCAGACTCTCCAGCTCAAATACTGAGAAAATCCTGCACTGCTTTTTAAAAAAGCCTCAGGAGCAGCCCTTCTCTCCATTTCTGTATGCATGCCTTCCCCAGGCAAAAATGTCTGTCAAGTGTTCCTTCTGGAACAACCCCTCATTGAACATACTAGAGAGCTGCTTTTCAGTAAGACTCTTGAATGACCCCATTTCATGGGCAGCCTCAAACCATAAAATATCTGAGGCCTTGTCTTCACAGAAGACCGGATGGAGCTCATCATTCCTCTTCTGCCTCCCCAGGTCCTTCCATCAATCAAGTCACATCGGCAGAACGTCACACACACCTGGACTCTACTGCTCCCCATCCATCCAAACACCTCACAAAACTGGACTTTACAAAAGTTAGCTGGTTCTCTTGATGACTGAAATTTTTCTTTACATCTTTTATGAAATGGATGATCACTATCCTTTTTGCAACTAATTAGAAAATATCTCTTTAAAAGGTGAAATTTTTAGTCGCTCAGTCATGTCCAACTCTTTGTGACCCCATGAACTGTAGTCCACCAGGATCCTCTCTCCATGGAATTCCCCATGCAAGAATACTGGAGTGGGTTGCCATTTCCTTCTCCAGGGTACTTCCCAACCCAGGGTTCGAACCAGGGTCTCCTGCATTTCAGGAAGATTCTGAAGTCAACAGGGAAGCATCTTATGTGTTTATTATAAAAACAAAACATGCAACTGCCACAGTGAAAAAAAAACTCATTTGACTGGATAACTGAGATTTTTTTTTCCACTTGGTAGATACAAAGAACCATGAGGCTCAATATTCTCTTCTTGGCTTGGTTTCTAGAAGGTTAAGTTGGTATTAATTTGTAACAATTATTTATGGTTGAAGTCTCTGATATGAACATATTCCCACCTTACTTTTTGGCTATAGTTTTTTTAACTGTTAAAAATATATACTTCTACTTTTCTTATTAGTTTTAATATTGATGAAATATGTGCATTAATAATAAGATAAATTATTTCATCATCTGTGATTACCTGCACAGTAGAATGATTAGTCATAAAATGTGATCCCCATTATTATTATTTTTTTTTGGATGCATCTTGCAGGTTCTTAGTTCCCTGACCAGGGATTGAAGCAGCAGAAGCAGAGTCTTAACCATAGGACCACAGGAAAGTCCCTGTTCCCATTACTCTAAAACTAGGAAGCTGAATGGAGTAATAAACTAAATGAATACTGAACAGATCCCCCTCTTGTATCCTCCTAAGAGATTATTTTAAGCATTGTTTATATGAATAGCTTTAAGAAGTGGGGGACTACAAACAGTGTGGTGTCACCCCAAATACTAGTAATGATAAACAGCAAACCTGAAAATAACAGGGCTTATCTTTCAATAGGGCTTCCCTGGTGGATCAGACAGTAAAGAATCCATCTGCAATGCAGGAGACCTGGATTCAGTCCCTGGGTCTGGGAAGATCCTCTGGAGAAGGGAATGGCTACCCACTCCACTATTTTTGCCTGGAGAATTCCATGGACAGAGGAGGCTGGTGGGCTACAGTCCATGGAGTTGCAAAAAGTTAGACACAACTGAGTGACTAACATATGTCTTTTCAATACATTTAACGACTTCAACATACTTGAACATGTGAAAAAAAGTATTTTTCAAATATATCACTTCTGACATATATTTCATGAGGTCTCCTTTACTTTTCTAATCTTTTCCTTTCCTTGTCATTTCTGGTAACTTCAGGAGGAGAAAAATTGTCTATTTTCCTTCTATATTAGTTCCAACATAAAATATTTTTAAGAAAAGTATTTACAGAGTGGATACTCTGTGTTAGGAAATATGTCATGAACAAGACAGAAATGGTCCCTGTCTTCATGGTGCTCACATTCATTCTCCTTGTGCTAAAATGCAAAGATGCAGCTGACCTGCCACCAGTTTATTTGCCTTAAGAACCACACCGACTCATAGTGGCCATAACATTCAATTATCTAACATTGACTTGTGAGAAATTCCAGAAGACAGAGTCTGCAGAATTTCAGGGGTCTGGTTAATTATTGCATAAATGGAAGCCAGCCTGCATTGGATCCCAACCTGAGAGCCCCGGTACTCACTTGTACATTCCAGGCGTTTCACATCGCGTGATGTCCTTAAGAAATACCACCGGAGGACAAAGAAAATGATGCCAAGTGGAATCACAGGTATAGCAATCCAAGGAATCGCAGCCACCATCACGACCACCATACCAACCACAAGAAGAAAAGTCTGAAATAGCAAAAATAGATGCAGAGGCCTCCTTATGAAGGATACTTTTCAAAGATAAACTGTAATGATTTGTTCTATTAGGATTAAACTCCTTCCCTCAAAAAATTTGTTGGGACAGCAGGGAATCTTTCTCTTCCAAATAAATAAAATTATAGGTGGTCCTCATGATATTTAGTGTATATGCTGAGCAGAATGATAAGAATTTTCTAGGTATCCGCACTTGTGATACACTCAGTAGCCCTTTGAGGCAGGCATTACTACTTTTAACGGATGAGAATATTTAAGGCTCAGAGAGTAGGAGCTGAATCCCAAACTATCAGGAGTCAGCAGGTGTTACTAGAGAGATGAGCGAGCAGGCATCACAGGTGAGGAATCCAGATGCCTAAGCTATACATGGAGGAATAAAGACGTGGTTAAATACAAATTCTGTGTCCAGAAAAGTAGGACAAAATTTAAATGTTGACCTTTGGAAGTAGGAATTTCTCTTTCAAGATTTTCTATCCATAGTTAATACTTACGGAGTGTTGACTGTATACAGAGCTATACCTTCAAACATTCACATGTATTAACTCATTAATCCTCACAATAGCTCTATCTAGTAACAGTATTGTCTCATTTTACAGATGGAGAGAGTGAGGCACAGGGAGAGGAAAAACAACTTGATGAACACTGCAAAGCCTAAGTCACAAAACTGGAAAGTCCATGTCATGAGTCTTTATGACATATATAAGCTTGCCCCCAATATACAGCCATCTTTCTATCATTATAGTAAGTATTTAAAATGCCTATTCCAAAGGTTAATGATTGTAACAACGACAGATTCCATTTACCAAGTATTTACTGTATGTAAGACAATGGGCTAAGAGTTCCATGAGCATTTTCTTAATCATCACATTATCCCATGAGATTATTCTATTTTGGTCAAAAAAAAAAAGAAAAAAGAGAGCAGGTAGAACAGAAAACAAAATCATTGGCTGTTGCTGCTTTAAGCCTCCATCTTTATCAGGAAAAGTATGATACCCTTATTTTTTAAGAATGCAATCAACATTTAGTGCCGGCCTATTATGACAGTGAAAGAGGAGAGTGAAAAAGTTGGCTTAAAGATCAACATTCAGAAAACGAATATCATGGCATCTGGTCCCATCACTTCATGGGAAATAGATGGGGAAACAGTGGAAACAGTGTCAGACTTTATTTTTTGGGGCTCCAAAATCATTGCAGATGGTGAGTGCAGCCATGAAATTAAAAGACGCTTACTCCTTGGAAGGAAAGTTATGACCAACCTAGATAGTATATTGAAAAGCAGAGACATTACTTTGCCAACAAAGGTCCATCTAGTCAAGGTTATGGTTTTTCCAGGGGTCATGTATGGATGTTGGATTGTGAGGAAGGCTGAGCACTGAAGAACTTATGCTTTTGAACTGTGGTGTTGGAGAAGACTCTTGAGAGTCCCTTGGACTGCAAGGAGATCCAAGCAATCCATTCTGAAGATCAGCCCTGGGATTTCTTTGGAAGAAATGATGCTAAAGCTGAAACTCCAGTACTTTGGCCACCTCATGTGAAGAGTTGACTCATTTGAAAAGACCCTGATGCTGGGAAAGATTGAGGGCAGGAGGAGAAGGGGACAACAGAGAATGAGATGGTTGGATAGCATCACTGACTCAATGGACATGAGTTTGGGTAACCTCTGGGAGTTGGTGATGGACAGGGAGGCCTGGCGTGCTGCAGTTCATGGCATCTCAAAGAGTCGGACACAACTGAGCTACTGAACTGAACTGAACTGAGCAGACTCACATCATTTGATGGACAACATTCATCAGTTTCAATAATTTGGCTCTCCCCAGGTGAGGGCCTGTTAAAGCTAACCCAGCCTGGAAGACAACCTGGGAAGCAGAGGTAAAATCAAAATGAAGGGCTCCACAGCTGAGCCAATGCTTTTCCCTTAGATATGCATTCGGTTCAGTTCAGTTCGGTCTTTCAGTCGTGTCTTACTCTTTGAGACCCCATGGACCGCAGTACCCCAGGCCTCCATGTTCATCACCAACTCCCGGGATTTACTCAAACTCATGTCCATCATGTTGGTGATGCCATCCAACCATCTCATCCCCTGTTGTCCCCTTCTCCTCTCACCTTCAATCTTTCCCAGTATCAGGGTCTTTTCAAATGAGTCAGTTCTTTGTCTCATGTGGCCAAAGTATTGGAGCTTCAGCTTCAGCATCAGTCCTTCCAATGAACACTCAGGACTGATCTCTTTAGGATGGACTGGCCAACTATCACATCCATACACGACTACTGGAAAAACTATCGCTTTGACTAGACAGACCTTTGTCTGCAAAGTAATGTCTCTGCTTTTTAACATGCTGTCTCAGTTCAGTTCAGTTCAGTCACTCAGTTGTGTCTGACTCTCTGCAACCCCATGAATTGCATCATGCCAGCCCTCCCTGTCCATCACCAAATCCTGGAGTTCACTCAGACTCACGTTCATTGAGTCAGTGATGCCATCCAGCCATCTGATCCTCTGTTGTCCCCTTCTCCTCCTGCCCCCAATCCTTCCCAGCATCAGAGTCTTTTCCAATGAATCAGCTCTTCGCATGAGGTGGCCAAAGAACTGGAGTTTCAGCTTCAGCATCATTCCCTCCAAAGAAATCCCAGGGCTGATCTCCTTCAGAATGGATTGGTTGGATCTCCTTGCAGTCCAAGGGACTCTCAAGAGTCTTCTCCAACACCACAGTTCAAAACCATCAATTTTTCGGCGCTCAGCTTTCTTCACAGTCCATCTCTCACATCCATACATGACCACAGGAAAAACCATAGCCTTGACTAGACGGACCTTTGTTGGCCAAGTAATGTCTCTGCTTTTCAATTATGCTATCTATGTTGGTCATAACTTTTCTTCCAAGGAGTAAGTGTCTTTTAATTTCATGGCTGCACTCACCATCTGCAGTGATTTTGGAGCCCCGCAAAATAAGTCTGACACTGTTTCCACTATTTCCCCATCTATTTCACATGAAGTGATGGGACCAGATGCCATGATATTCATTTTCTGAATGTTGAGCTTTAAGACAACTTTTTCACTCTCCACTTTCACTTTCATCGAGAGGCTTTGTAGTTCCTCTTCACTTTCTGCCATAAGGGTGGTGTCATCTGCACATCTGAGGTTATTGATATTTCTCCCAGCAATCTTGATTCCAGCTTGTGCTTCTTCCAGCCCAGCGTTTCTCATGATGCACTCTGCATATAAGTTAAACAAGCAGGGTGACAATATACAGCTTTGATGTACTCCTTTTCCTATTTGGAACCAGTCTGTTGTTCCATATCCAGTTCTAACTGTTGCTTCCTGACCTGCATATATGTTTCTCAAGAGGCGGATCAGGTGGTCTGGTATTCCCATCTCTTTCAGAATTTTCCACAGTTTATTGTGATCCACACAGTCAAAGGCTTTGGCATAGTCAATGGAGCAGAAATAGATGTTTTTCTGGAACTTCTCTTGCTTTTTCGATGATCCAGCAGATGTTGGCAATTTGATCTCTGGTTCCTCTGCCTTTTCTAAAACCAGCTTGAACATCTGGAAGTTCACGGTTCATGTATTTCTGAAGCCTGGCTTGGAGAATTTTGAGCATTACTTTACCAGCGTGTGAGATGAGTGCAATTTTGCGGGAGTTTGAGCATTCTCTTCATTGCCTTTCTTTGGGATTGGAATGAAAACTGACCTTTTCCAGTCCTGTGGCCACTGCTGAGTTTTCCAATTTTGTTGGCATATTGAGTGCAGCACTTTCACAGCATCATCTTTCAGGATTTGAAATAGCTCTACTGGAATTCCATCACCTCCACTAGCTTTGTTCATGGTGATGCTTTCTAAGGCCCACTTGACTTCACATTCCAGGATGTCTGGCTCTAGGTGAATGATTAGTTTGGCCATAACTTTTCTTCCAAGGAGGAAGTGTCATTGAATTTCATGGCTGCAGTCACCATCTGCAGTGATTTTGGAGCCCAAAAATTAAAGTTTGACACTGTTTCTCTATCTATTTGCCATAAAGTGATGGGACCTGATGCCATCTTAGCTTTCTGAATGTTGAGTTTTAAGCCAAATATTTCACTCTCCTCTTTCACTTTCATCAAGAGGCTCTTTAGTTCTCCTTTGCTTTCTGCCATAAGGGTGATGTCATCTGCATATCTAAGGTTACTACAGGCAATCTTGATTCCAACTTGTGCTTCATCCAGTTCAGCATTTTTCATGATGTATTGCACATATACGTTAAATAAGAGGGAGACAATATACAGTCTTGACATACTTCTTTCCCCATTTGGAACCAGTCTGTTGTTCCATGTCCGGTTCTAACTGTTGCTTCTTTCTTGCATACCGATTTCTCAGGAGGCAGGTCAGGTGGTATGGTAATCCCATCTCTTTAAGAAGAAGACCCATTATTAACACTCTCAGAGCTCCAAAGTTAGGTTACATACCTCAGATTTCATGCCACTAAATTCTGAAATAATTTAAAGCTGTTGTCTCTGACATCTACTTGTAGATGTAATACTATAGCCACCCTCATTGTGGATTGAATATCATATATATATATGATCATGGCATCTGGTCCCATAACTTCATGTGAAATAGATGGGAAACAGTGGAAACAGTGTCAGACTTTCTTTTTTGGGGGCTCCAAAATCACTGCAGATGGTGACTGCCGCCATGAAATTAAAAGATGCTTACTCCTTGGAAGAAAAGTTATGACCAACCTAGATAGCATATTGAAAAGCAGAGACATTACTTTGCTAACAAAGGTCTGTCTAGTCAAGGCTATGGTTTTTCCAGTGTTCATGTATGGATGTGAGAGTTGGACTGTGAAGAAAGCTGAGTGCCAAAAAATTGATGGTTTTGAACTGTGGTATTGGAGAAGACTCTTGAGAGTCCCTTGGACTGCAAGGAGATCCAACCAGTCCATTCTAAAGGAGATCAGTCCTGGGTTTTCATTGGAAGGACTGATGCTAAAGCTGAAACTCCAGTATTTTAGCCACCTCATGCAAAGAGCTGACTCATTGGAAAAGACTCTGATGCTGGGAGGGATTGGGGGCAGGAGGAGAAGGGGATGACAGAGGATGAAATGGCTGGATGGCATGACTGACTCCATGGTCATGAGTCTGAGTGAACTCCGGGAGTTGGTGATGGACAGGGAGGCCTGGCATGCTGTGATTCATGGGGTCGCAAAGAGTCGGACACGACTGAGTGACTGAGCTGAACTGATGACAAGTTTTCTCATAACACAGAGATCCACAATTCTCTAGATCTAGCCAACAAGCAAAGAAGTAATGGTTATGCCATGCTTCCAAATACCAATAATGGATGACAGTTCATAAGACTTGTCATGAGTCCAAATCTCAAGTATTTCACAGGCTTTATATAATCTCATTCTCACATCAATATGAGGAGGTATTATCCTCTCCATTTGCAAAGCAGGAAACTGATACTCAGAGAGGCTTATTGATTTGCCCAAATTCAAACAATTTAGTCATTATGACCCCAAATCTTTTCTTTTAAATTTTGCCTGATACTGTATCACATACAGATACTGTATCACACATAGATACTGTATCATACATCATATATTTCCCCTTCTGTCTGCATTTTCTAACCCTGTTGGGTTTCTTGTGGTTCTATCTGGTCTTTCCCATGAGGGGGCCAGTTCTAGATTCCCAGCTATTTACGGAATAACAGCCTGTTCAGTTCAGAGAGCAAAATGATCATTAAAAGATCTTAAAAGTGCTCACTGGGCTTCCCTGGTAGCTCAGTAGTAAAGAATATGCCTGCCAATGCAGGAGATGTGGGTTTGATCACTGGATCAGGAAGATCCTCTGGAGAAGGAAATGGTAACCCACTCCAGTATTCTTGCCTGGGAAATCCCATGGACAGAGGAGCCTGGAGCACTGCAGTCCATGGGGTCAAAAAGAGTTGAACGCAACTAAGCGACTAAATGGCAACAGTAAGGGTTCATTCTGTTCATAGTTTTTCAGGTACTCTGTCTACCAGATCTAATTCCTTGAATTTATTCATCACCTCCATTGTATAACCATAAGAGATTTGATTTAGGTCAAACCTGAATGGCCTAGTGGTTTTCCCTACTCTCTTCATTTAAGCCTACATTTTACAATAAGGAATTGATGATCAGAGCTATAGTCAGCTTCAGGTCTTGTTTTTGCTGACTGTATAGAGCTTCTCCATTTTCAGCTGAAAAGGACATAATCAATCTGATTTTGGTGTTGATCATTTGGTGATGTCCTTGTGTAGAACTTTCCCTTGTGTTGCTGGAAGAGGGTGTTTTCTATGACCGATGTGTTCTCTTGACAAAACTCTGTTAGCCTATGCCCTGCTTCATTTTGTACTCCGAAAGCCAGACTTGCCTGTTACTCCAGGTATCTCTTGATTTCCTACTTTTGCATTACAATTCCTTATGATGAAAAGGACATCTTTTTTTTGGTATTAGATCTAGAAGGTATTGTAGGTCTTCATAGAACCAGTCAACTTCAGCTTCTTTGGCATTAGTAGTTGAGGCATAGACTTGTATTACTGTGATGTTGAATGGTTTGCGTTGCAAGAGAACTGAGATCATTCTGTCGTATTTGAGTTTGTACCCAAGGACTGCATTTCGGACTCTTTTGTTAACTAGGACAGCTTCTCCATTTCTTCTAAGGGATTCTTGCCCACAGAAATAGATACAATGGTCATCTGAATTAAATTCACCCATTCCTGTCCTTTTTTTTTTTTTATAATTTTATTTTATTTTTAAACTTTACATAACTGTATTAGTTTTGCCAAATATCAAAATGAATCCGCCACAGGTATACATGTGTTCCCCATCCTGAACCCTCCTCCCTCCGCATTCCATCCCTCTGGGTCGTCCCAGTGCACCAGCCCCAAGCATCCAGTATTGTGCATCAAACCTGGACTGGCAACTCGTTTCATACATGATAGTTTACATGTTTCAATGCCATTCTCCCAAATCTTCCCACCCTCTCCCTCTCCCACAGAGTCCATAAGACTGTTCTATACATCAGTGTCTCTTTTGCTGTCTCGTACACAGGATTATTGTTACCATCTTTCTAAATTCCATATATATGTGTTAGTATACTGTATTGGTGTTTTTCTTTCTGGCTTACTTCACTCTATATAATAGGCTCCAGTTTCATCCACCTCATTAGAACTGATTCAAATGTATTCTTTTTAATGGCTGAGTAATACTCCATTGTGTATATGTACCACCACTTTCTTATCCATTCATCTGCTGATGGACATCTAGGTTACTTCCATGTCCTGGCCATTATAAACAGTGCTGCGATGAACATTGGGGTACATGCGTCTCTTTCCCTTCTGGTTTCCTCAGTGTGTATGCCCAGCAGTGGGATTGCTGGATCATAAGGCAGGTCTATTTCCAGTTTTTTAAGGAATCTCCACACTGTTCTCCATAGTGGCTGTACTAGTTTGCATTCCCACCAACAGTGTAAGAGGGTTCCCTTTTCTCCACACCCTCTCCAGCATTTATTACTTGTAGACTTTTGGATCACAGCCATTCTGACTGGTGTGAAATGGTACCTCATAGTGGTTTTGATTTGCATTTCTCTGATAATGAGTGATGTTGAGCATCTTTTCATGTGTTTGTTAGCCATCTGTATGTCTTCTTTGGAGAAATGTCTATTTAGTTCTTTGGCCCATTTTTTGATTGGGTCATTTATTTTTCTGGAGTTGAACTGTAGGAGTTGCTTGTATATTCTCGAGATTAGTTGTTTGTCAGTTGCTTCATTTGCTATTATCTTCTCCCATTCTGAAGGCTGTCTTTTCACCTTGCTAATAGTTTCCTTTGATGTGCAGAAGCTTTTAAGGTTAATTAGGTCCCATTTGTTTATTTTTGCTTTTATTTCCAATATTCTGGGAGGTGGGTCATAGAGGATCCTGCTGTGATGTATGTCAGAGAGTGTTTTGCCTATGTTCTCCTCTAGGAGTTTTATAGTTTCTGGTCTTACGTTTAGATCTTTAATCTATTTTGAGTTTATTTTTGTGTATGGTGTTAGAAAGTGCTCTAATTTCATTCTTTTACAAGTGGTTGACCAGATTTCCCAGCACCACTTGTTAAAGAGATTGTCTTTAATCCATTGTATATTCTTGCCTCCTTTGTCAAAGATAAGGTGTCCATATGTGCGTGGATTTATCTCTGGGCTTTCTATTTTGTTCCATTGATCTATATTTCTGTCTTTGTGCCAGTACCATACTGTCTTGATAACTGTGGCTTTGTAGTAGAGCCTGAAGTCAGGTAAGTTGATTCCTCCAGTTCCATTCTTCTTTCTCAAGATCGCTTTGGCTAGTCAAGGTTTTTTGTATTTCCATACAAATTGTGAAATTATTTGCTCTAGCTCTGTGAAGAATACTGTTGGTAGCTTGATAGGGATTGCATCTATAAATTGCTTTGGGTAGTATACTCATTTTCACTATATTGATTCTTCCAATCCATGAACATGGTATATTTCTCCATCTGTTAGTGTCCTCTTTGATTTCTTTCACCAGTGTTTTATAGTTTTCTATATACAGGTCTTTAGTTTCTTTAGGTAGATATATTCCTAAGTATTTTATTCTTTCCGTTGCAATGGTGAATGGAATTGTTTCCTTAATTTCTCTTTCTGTTTTCTCATTATTAGTGTATAGGAATGCAAGGGATTTCTGTGTGTTGATTTTATATCCTGCAACTTTACTATAGTCATTGATTAGTTCTAGTAATTTTCTGGTGGAGTCTTTAGGGTTTTCTATGTAGAGGATCATGTCATCCGCAAATAGTGAGAGTTTTACTTCTTCTTTTCCAATTTGGATTCCTTTTTTAGTTCACTGATTCTTAAGATGCCAATATTCATTCTTGTCATCCCCTGCTTGACCACATTCAATTTACATTGATTCATGGACCTAACATTCCAGGTCCCTATGCAGTATCATTCTTTATAGCATTGGACTTTACTTTTACCAACAGACACATCCACAACGGAGTGTCATTTCCACTTCAGCCCAGCTGCTTCATTCTTTCTGGAGCTGTTAGCAGTTGCCCTCTGCTCTTCCCCAGTAGCATATTGGATACCTCCCAACTTGGAGGGCTCATCTTCCAGTGTCATATATTTTTGCCTTTTCATACTGTTCACGGGGCTTTCATAGCAAAAATATTGGAGTGGGTTATCATTTCCTCCTCAAGTGGACCATGTTTTGTCAGAACTCTCCACTATGACCTATCTGTCTTGGGGGGCCCTGAATGGTATGACTCATAGTTTCATTGAGTTACACAACCCTTCACCAGGACAAGGCTGTGATCCATGAGGAGGAAAGGAAATGAGGATTCAGTCATTTAAGCTCGGCCAAGCTGTTGATTGTTGTTGTTGTTTTCTCTTCCTGAATGAGGGATGTGTGAGGAACAAAGGTTTTGCAATTTGGTTTTCCTCAAAAAAATTAAAGCATTTTGCTGAGGGCAGCTGTATGCAACTTCTGATGCTCAGAGAAGTCCCTCTTTTTTTAATTTAATAAGTGATTTTTTTGATATTTTAAAATTTATTTATTTTTAATTGAAGGATAATTAAAATGCCTAAATTTAACTTCCACATCTTACCTTCATTTTCATTTGTCTTATTTGTAGGAAGACTTCTTGGAGGTGATGATTTCAATGACAAAAGCAGTGCATAATTGAGACTATTTACTCAATGTTATTTGGGACTTTGGAAAACTATGAAAATTACGTTAATTTGAAATATTTAGTGTCCAATAGTCAGTTTTGAAAACAACTGGTGTTTATTCTATGAGTCTACATAAGAAAGTGCCCCTTAAAATCTTCAAGAATTACAAACCTAGAATCTCTGTAATACAAACTCATGAGATGATATTTATGGGCCTGGAAACTGTGTCTGACAATAAATTTAATACAACATAATGCCGGTGTCATCAGACAACTTTTCTCACTTAAAAATACATATGATGTTTTAAAAATAACTACCCATTACTTAGTGCTCAACATGCATTCAGATGTTATGAAAAGAATAATATTAAAGCAACTTCATTTTGCCTTCCCAGAACATTTATGGAGTTGGTATTATTTTCTCTATTTTACTGAGAGGAGACTGGCTTTGTGTGGCAGAGACAGGAAGAGGGAGAGCTGGGATTCAAGCTTGGAAAGAGAGACTTTAGGGCTTCCCATGCCACTGTACTTTAAAGTTGTTGACATCATAAATGATTATCAGGTGGAATCACACTACATAAATTGATTTTTTTATGCTGCTTTTCCTTCATCCTTTTTGAAATGGTGAACAGCTCCAATTTGCCCACAACTATAATGTGACCAAACAGGCAACTTCTCTGGTAGAGTCAGTGTACAGGATGGTGCACAAACTCATGATTGCCCTCTGTTGGGATGTGGTCTCTGAGTGACATCGTCTGAGTAGATGGACTGTCCTGCAGTGTGGACCACTACTCAGAACCCAGGGTTTCCCTTCCCACACTTGGCATCACTATTACAAAATATTAAATAAATTATCTAATATATAGTTTAAGAGAATGAGAAGGAATTAAATGAGGAAAAGTACACGGAATAAACACTTTAGAAGTAATAAAAATGATCAAGAATCTTCCAAGGTTTATAAAATACACCAAAGACAAGCAGAATCATCAAAAGTGAGTTGAAAACAATTGGCACAAACTATTTCTTTTAAAACAAAACTGAACAACCCCCTTCCAGCCCCTTCCCTTCCCTCCTCTCAGTTGGTGATGGGGAAGAAAGACTGGTTCCCACATAGGAACTCTGCTTCCAGCAGCATCTCCAGCCCCACTATCCACAGCAGCCTTTTCTTTTCATCCAGGATTAAAGGTCACCTCCTAGAAGCTCCGCCCACCTCCTGGACCTGGCTCCATAACTGCCTGCAGCCCCCACATCCACTTTGCCTTCCAGAACTTCCTCCACAGAGCTCCCACAATTAGGATTCCAAAGGCAGCGAGGGGTGAATCTCTGGATGTCTCCCTCCCAAAGGGAGGCTGCAGGAGACCACCCATGACGGGAGGGGTCTGGCTCACCCCTGTTCTTCAGGACCTCAACTCTAAGCACTGTTTGTTGAAGGGAAGGAGGGAGAGAGGGAAATACCACCCACCACCTCACACACACACACAACTCACAAACTACACCCCAACAACCAGCAATACCTCCTCAGACCGTACATTCCAGATGGGCCTGTCTCCGACTTCATTCAAACTCCTTCCAGGAGTAGCCAGTCTTCACCTCAACTCCCTCCACACCTCCTGGATTTTCAACCCTTTGCACTCTGTCCTCCTCACATCTGAAACCTGCTTCTCAGGTCACCAACACCTCCTGATTCCAAATCAACCAACAAGTTTTCACAGACTCACCGTCTCGTTTGCACTGAGCAGATCTGTCCTTCCTTGATTCCCCAACCTACTTCCTTCTTTCTCTCTTGCTGTTCACTGTGTCTCCTCTCCTCCCCTTCTCTCTCTGCTTTTTCTCTGATATCGAGTCTTCTTATATTGGCCCCTAAAAATGCTTCCCTCTCTCTGGGCAATCTTGTCATTTTCACAGATTCAGCTACTACCTGTTCAGTGAAGGGTACACAGGCTCCATGCTCATCCCAGGTCTCTCCCTCAAACACCAAACTCTTACTTCCAATGACCTACAGGACACCTCCACCTTCAACTTCAAGATAATTGAACTACAAGTGGCAGAGCTGGGATTGGAAATCAGCAAGACTGGAATTTTCCCTCCTCTTTAATGAGAATGTTTCCTACTGAAATCAGGTAGTATCTGTCCCTGTCCCTCTATATATCATGCAAAAATATGTGACAATCTGACTATGACCACTAACTAACCATGTGCTAGTAAGCACATGGCAGAAACCCAAGTTAGCCCACCTTACCATAGCAAAGAAACAACCATTCACAAAATATTTTCAAAGTAATTCACAATCACTGTTAAAATGTGACACTGTTTTCAAGCAAAAATAGTTTCTGGGGATAAATTGCATAGTTAAACCCAGAAGGGCACATTTATAAAATAAGTTTGCAGAAGAGAAAACAAAAAAAAATCAGACATCTTTGCAGTAAAAGTCCTCTGCCTCTGAGCCTCAGAGTAATTCACACTGATAACAGTTGAAGCCATGCCCACAGGCTACACTGTCTGCAGTCAGATCTCTGCTGCATTTCTGTGTGCAGCTTTTGACAATGTGTTTCATTTCCAAAATTAACACCTGAGAAGAAAAAGAAAATTCTCCACAGACTAAATAACTGAAAAGTAGACAGAATTAAATAACAGAAAAATACACCCCACATGAGCAATGATACTGAATGAGGAGATGAGAGTGGAGATGACCTTACATCATTCTTTAGAATCTCAAGTTCACAGACAAAAGAGAGACTCGATAGAAGGTATTCCTGTAGGTCTTTCTCTCTCTCCCTCTCTTGTTTTAAGACACCTTAAGACAGAGCAATCAACCTGTGAAAAGAATAACTGCCTACAAAACAAAAGACATTTTCTGAAATGACTTTGATCCTGGAATCAAATTACTGGCTTAAAGGCTTTGTATCTTTAATAACTGCTCTCTATTGCCCTTGTTGGACTTCCCAGGTGGCTCAGTGGTAAAGAATCTGCCTGCCAATGCAGGAGACATGGGTTTGATCCCTGGGTCAGGAAGATCCCCTGGACAAGGTAATTGCAACCCACTCAAGTATTCTTGCCTTAGAAATCCCATGGACAGAGGAACCTCGCGGGCTATAGTCCACGGAGTCACAAAAGAGTCAGACACAATTTAGCAACTAAACAACAACCTTTTCCTCGTTAAAGTATTATTTTCACCTTATTTTTACCAATCTTTTATTTGTAAGTAACCACAATTGGCTTTATCCAAATAAAATAGTGCAGTAAATATTTGTCCTCTGTGGTAATACGATCCATTGTGCATGTCCGATTCTTTGCAACCCCATGGACTATAGCCCGCCAGGCTCCTCTGCCCAAGGAATTTTCCAGGCAAGAATACTGGAGTGGATTGCCATTTCCTTCTCCAGAGGATCTTCTTGACCCAAGGATTGAACTCTTGTCTCTTGTGTCTCCCGCATTGGCAAGTGAATTCTTTAATACTGAGCCACCTGGGAAGCCCAATACAATGCATAATTTAGTTCATCTAGGCTATCTTTCCATGAGAGGTGATTTTTTTCTCTATTATGAAATGTGTTCACAATAAGGGAATCCACACCAGACATCTGGAAGGCAGAGGGAGAACCAATTACCCAGCCTGTCACTGCTTCAGACCAACCTTGATGTGACTGGGTAGCCACTCCTGCCCCAGATGTCACTCATGTTAGCTCAGCCTCCCAATGACAGCTGCACCCTTCTCTCACAAATATAACCTTTACTGAGGATAACAGGGCATATCACCAGGCTGAAAGCCTACCCTCAGCCCCTGTGAGAAAGCCTTGAGAAACAGGCACTCTGCTCTTCCCTGTGAGAACTCTGACAGGACTGGTACATTACCTGGATGAAATCTTGAAATATCAGGGGCAGCGAGTCATCCATATGCCCAATGTCTTTCGAGAAGCGATTTAAAATCCTTCCTGCAAGAACAGGATACAAGAAAATACCCATTTCCTTATAAAGGAACCTTAAGAGAAACAATACGTGCACAAATCGAAACAATATTTTTAAAGCACATGTATTTAGGGACTTCCCTGATGATACAGTGGATAAGAATCTGCTTGTCAATGCAGGGGACATTACAAATTCCACTTTTGAAAATAAAAGATAGGAAAGAGTTCAATTTAATATACCACTAAAAGAGTAAGCAATTTACAGCCCCCAAGCCTTTTGGGCAAAGCAGCCTATCTTTGCAATACTTATTTGGGCTTCTATTTTCTTGAAGGAATGAAGTCGTGCTAAGAGCTAAAGGAGGGGGACACAAGATAAATATTAGTGTGCTGACTGCTCTAAAATTAGTGGCCTTCAGGACTTAAACTTGATCCCAAGTCCTTCAATATAAGTAAGTCAGCATCTGGAGAAGCCTACAGGTCTTGACTATAAAGAGCCTGGTTAACTGTGGTCATGAACACTCAGAGGCTGTGAGAACAGAAATTCAGTCCCACTTAATGCTCCCAACTTTGTGACTATAGTTTTCACACTAACAGGCAAAGTGAAGCAACTTCACACCCATAATAGCATGGACTCCTCCAATCCCTTCCTCACTCTGGCTTCATAATAACATGAGAGTTGTGTGGGCCTCTGCAGTTTACTATCCTGTGCTCTGCTCACTGCCTGGACTAAACAACGTGTGCTGAATAAATCTGAACAGATTTATGAGCTGCTGCCCTCGACATTCTTATTTAATCCTCACAACAGTCTTGTGGAACAGAAAGGGCAGTGGTTATTCCCATTTCACAGGAGAGAAGCTCCCAGACACCATGCCATCATTCTCACAGAGGTTCATTAGGCACGGACCCTGTGCTAAGTGCTGTGAATTATTAACCTGCTTAATGCCCACAATACCAAGATATTGGTGTGTGAACAGCTCCTCATTTTACAGGTAAGAAGATCAAGACACAGAGAAATTAAATAACTAGCATAGAAGTATTCACATAACTATAACTATTACTATTAGTAACTAGCAACAGGACTGAACCCAGCCAGTTGGTTCCAGAGTCCACACTTAAGACCATGACAGCATCCTGCCTGGAGATTTGCCTGGCCAGGAGAATATACCTGCTTTGGCCTCAGTCACATGCCTAGTTGATGACCAGGCTGAGCCTACACTTGTCCTCCTTCCAGTCACATCCCTGCCTCAGCAGGCCCTGTCAGTCATCACCTGGGAGAAAACAAAGCCACCCTGGGCCTCAGCACAAGTACAACCAACTGAACAGAGTGGGCATGTTCACTAAAGAACTGACTCTTCACAGAAACCCAGGTCAGGAGGCTGTCTCCTGAAGCAATACAGGTCAAAGGCCTCAAAGTAGAGGAAGCAACCACTGGAAAACCATCAGGGACACTCTTACTTAATACTGAAGATCCACCTGCTATGTACCACAAGACCTCTTAAATATAACCAAAAGTCCATTATAAAACTAGAGAGTTGATTTTATTGAAGATGATTTATACTTTTAACTGATCTTGTGTTTTAATCAATTTTCCATTACCATTTAGGTAAACCTCAAAATATGAGCACATGTCAGACCTCTGTGATCCCAGAAATGGATGAGCAATGAAAAAGAGAAACACATAGCCTGTCTCCTATAGAGATGTTCCTGGAAGAAGGTCCTTCCTAGTTAGCTTAACATTATTAACACAGGAACATTTCAACAACTAGTCAAAAATATTTCAACACATTTGCATCATATGTTGGGTGCTTCATATGTCTTACAAATGGATTCATAAATCATCCTGCAAAGTAAACATTCATTTATCTTTAGAGACACACATAAATTGGAATAAAAGGTTACATACTCCTATTCAGATTTTCTCTGGTAGGAAAGAATATCAGTGAAGCTTTTCATAGAAAATGAATGGTGATTTTCTTCTAAGCATCTCTTCCATTTTCAAATATCAAATGTAATCAGGAATTAAATGTGTTAACAAGACATATTCACTGAGAAACCTGGTGTCTGACTTACCTATTGGATTTCTATAGAAGAACAATACTGGAGCTCTCAAAATGGACCACAAAATTTTGTTATGCAAAGTTTGTGAAGAGTTAACAAGGACGTAGACTATCAACAGAGACCTTGTGATGCCAAAAAGGATGGTAGAAAAAGTTAAACCTGAAATAAAGAAACATCACTCAGTACAAGATCTCTGCCTTATCCTCAATGATGTTAAAGCATGACAGACAGTTTATAAAGATATTGTGTATTTTACTCTATAAATAAGATTTATATAAAAATTTATACATGTAGACTATAGAATAAATTTATATATATATAAATGTATATTTATGTAAATATACATATGAAATGGGTTGTATAAGAACTTGATGCTGTCACAAAATACATTTATAAAGAAGAATATGAAAATCACTATTTTTCTCTCACTAAATAGAAACAACAGAGGGGGGAAATATCTTATATAAATTACAGTTTCATTCTAGGCTTTCCTAATTCACTTACAAGTTCTAATAACAACTCACAAGAAAGATAATTACAGGCTCCCTTGGTAGTTCAGTGTTGGAGAGTCCGTCTGCCAATGCAGGAGACATGGGTTCGATCCCTGACCCAAGTGGATCTCACATGTCTCAAAGCAGCTTAGCCTGTGCTCCATAACTATTGAGCTTGTGCTCTAGAGCCCAGGAACTACAACTACTAAAGCCCACTGGCTGCATCTACTGAAGTACACACACCCTAGAGCCTATGCTCTGAAACAAGAGAAGCCATGCAATGAGAAACCTGCACATCGCAATTAGAGAGTAGACTCTGCCCTTGGCAACTAGAGAAAGTCCACATAGTGATGAAGACCCACCATAGCCAAAAATAAATAAAACTTAAAAAAAAAAAAAAAAACTTTAGTTACTTAAACACTTTTTAAAAACAAAAAGAAAGATGATTATGAAAAACAATTGATCTTCTTCCCTTTGCCACATTTCAAATCCCCCTAGTTACATATTCCACAAAGCATACCTCAGTTTTAGATATCAGTGTGAGAAGGAAGAGGAACAGGAGAAATGACTTACCATTTCCTTGTAAACAGTAAATTTACATGAAAATTTACTTCTATGTAAAGTAGCTACTTGAAAATCTACTTTTATAGCACAGAAAATTCTACTCAGTGGTGATCTAAATGAGAAGGAAATAAAAAAAAAAATGGGGATATATGTGTACTGTACATATGACTGATGGCACTTTGTTGTACAGCAAAATCTCACATGACACTGTAAAGCAACTATACTCCAGTGAAAATAAAAATAAAATAAATAAAAAATAACATAGCAATTTCTAGGTCCAAGTAGTTTTAAAGAGTACAGAAGGACCATATTAAGTTGCAAACAGACAACTTAATTGTTTGCAACTAACAATTAATTAGTTTGCAAACTATTGCTATTCAAGAAATAGCAAGAAACTATTATATTTTGACAAGAGATAATTATAACCTAAATAATAATTTATAGATAATCTAAACAAGCAACTAACCTCTCACTAAGTGTTTTAAGGAAACACAAAGCATTTGTAAATAAATATTATCATTTAAAATTTTTTATCAATGATAAATGAGCATCACTATGCATATAAAACCATATCCAAAGTCAGAAGGAGCAGCCCCACATCCAAGGTCAGGGAAAACCTAGTAAGATGGTAGGCACTGAAGCGGCTGTGAGGAGATACCCCATGTCTAAGGGCAAAGGAGCAGCCCCAGCAAGACAGTAGAAGTGGCGAATTCATGTTTAGAATCAAACCCAATTCCTGCCAGAGATGCTCAGAGGGCTCAAATGAACCTTGTGCGCACCAGGACCCAGAGTCCCCACAGAGACTGAGACAGAACTGTGTTTGAGAGTTTCCTGTGGAGGTATGGGGTCGGCAGTGGTCTGCCACAGGGACAGGGGCTCTGGGTGTGGGTATGGCATAAGTCCTCTTGGAGGAGGTTGCCATTAACCCCACCATAGAGCTGTCATAACTTACACAGGACTGGGAAATAGACACTTGGTGGGCACAACAGAACCTTGTGCACCAGGACCAAGGAGGAAGGAACAATGACCCCAGAGGAGACTTGCCTATGGGTGTCCAGGAGTCTCCAGTGAAGGTGTGGGTTGGTGGTGGAATGCAGCAGGGTTAGGGGCACGGTCTTTAGCATTACATCCATGGGATCTTTTGAGGGAAGTCACCATTATATTCATTCAGTTCAGTTCAGCTCAGTTCATTGGCTCAGTCGTGTCTGACTCTATGCGACCTCATGAATCACAGCACACGAGGCCTCCCTGTCCATCATCAACTCCCGCAGTTCACTCAAACTCATGCCCATCAAGTCGCTAATGCCATCCAGATATCTTATCCTCTGTCGTCCCCTTCTCCTCCTGCCCCCAATCCCTCCCAGCATCAGGGTCTTTTCCAATGAGTCAACTCTTTGCATGAGGTGGCCAAAGTATTGGAGGTTCAGCTTTACCATCAGTCATTCCAATGAACAGCCAGGACCGATCTCCTTTTGGATGGACTGGTTGGACCTCCTTGCAGTCTAGGAACTCTCAAGAGTCTTCTCCAGCACCACAGTTCAAAAGCATCAATTCTTCAGTGCTCAGCTTTCTTCACAGTCTAATTCTCACATCTATACATGACTACTGGAAAACCATAGCCTTGACTAGACGGACCTTTGTTGGCAAAGTAATGTCTCTGCTTTTCAATATGCTATCTAGATTGGTCATAACTTTCCTTCCAAGGAGTATGCATCTTTTAATTTCATGGCTGCAGTCACCATCTGCAGTGATTTTGGAGCCCCCAAAAATAAAGTCTGACACTGTTTCCACTGTTTCCCCATCTATTTGCCATGAAGTGATGGGACCGGATACCATGCTCTTCGTTTTCTGAATGTTGAGCTTTAAGTCAACTTTTTCACTCTCCTTCTTCACTTTCATCAAGAGGCTTTTTTAGTTCCTCTTCACTTTCTGCCATAAGAGTGGTGTCCTCTGCATATCTGAGTTTATTGATATTTCTCCAAGCAATCTTTATTCCAGCTTGTGCTTCTTCCAGCCCAGCATTTCGCATGATGTACACTGCTTATAAGTTAAATAAGCAGGGTAACGATATACAGCCTTGATGTACTCCTTTTCCTATTTGGAACCAGTCTGCTGTTCCATGTCTAGTTCAAGCTGTTGCTTCCTGACCTACATATAGGTTTCTCAAGAGGCAGGTCAGGTGGTTTGGTATACCCATCTCTTTCAGAATTTTCCACAGTTTATTGTGATCCACACAGTCAAAGGCTTTGGCATAGTCAATAAAGCAGAAGGAGATGTTTTTCTGGAATTCTCTTGCTTTTCTGATGATCCAGCGGATGTTGGCAATTTGATCTCTGGTTCCTCTGCCTTTTCTAAAACAAGCTTGAACATCTGGAAGTTCACCGTTCATGTATTGCTGAAGCCTGGCTTGGAGAATTTTGAGCATTACTTTACTAGCATGTGAGATGAGTGCAATTGTGCGGTAGTTGGAGCATTCTTTGGCATTGCCTTTGTTTGGGATTGGAATGAAAACTGATCTTTTCCAGTCCTCTGGCCACTGCTGAGTTTTCCAAATTTGCTGGCATATTGAGTGCAGCACTTTCACAGCATCATCTTTCAGGATTTGAAATAGCTCACCTTGAATTCCATCACCTCCACTACCTTTGTTCATGGTGATGCTTTCTATGGCCCACTTGACTTCACATTCCAGGATGTCTGCCTCTAGGTGAGTGATCACACCATCGTGACTATCTGGGTAATGAAGCTCTTTTTTGTACAGTTCTCATGTGTATTCTTCTTAATATCTTCTGCTTCTGCTAGGTCCATACCATTTCTGTCGTTTATCAAGCCAATCTTTGCATGAAATATTCCCTTGGTATCTCTAATTTTCTTGAAGACATCTCCAGTCTTTACCATTCTGTTATTTTCCCCCATCTCTTTGCACCGATCACTGAGGAAGGCTTTCTTATCTCTTCTTGCTATTCTTTGGAACTCTGCATTCAGATGCTTATATCTTTCCTTTTCTCCTTTGCTTTTCACTTCTCTTCTTTTCACAGCTATTTGTAAGGCCTCCCCAGACAGCCATTTTGCTTTTTTGCATTTCTTTTCCATGGGGATGGTCTTGATCCCTGTTTCCTGTACCATGTCACGCACTTCCGACCAGAGCTCATCAGGCACTCTGTCTATTAGATCTAGTCCCTTAAATCTATTTCTCACTTCCACTGTATAATCATAAGGGATTTGATTTAGGTCGTACCTGAATGGTCTAGTGGTTTTCCCTACTTTCTTCAATTTAAGTCTGAATTTGACAATAAGTAGTTCACGATCTGAGCCACAGTCAGCTCCAGGTCTTGTTTTTGCTGACTGTATACAGCTTCTCCATCTTTGGCTGCAAAGAATATAATCAATCTGATATAGGTGTGACCATCTGGTGATGTCCATGTGTAGAGTCTTCTCTTGTGTTGTTGGAAGAGGGTGTTTGCTATGACCAGTGCGTTCTCTTAGCAAAACTCTATTAGCCTTTGCCCTGCTTCATTCCGTACTCCAAGGCCAAATTTGCCTGTTACTCCAGGTGTTTCTTGACTTCCTACTTTTGTATTCCAATCCCGTATAATGAAAAGGACATCTTTTGGGGGTGATAGTACTAAAAAGTTAGGACTTCCCTGGTGGCTCAGATGGTAAAACATCTGTCTACAATGCAGGAGACCCAGGTTCAATCTCTGGGTCAGAAAGATCCCCCCGAGAAGGAAATGGCAATCCACTCTAGTACTATTGCCTGGAAAATCCCATGGACAGAGGAGCCTGGTAGGCTGCAGTCCATGGGGTCGAAAAGAGTCAGACTGAGCAACTTCACTTTCATTTTCACTTTCTAAAGGGTCTTGTAGGTCTTCATACCTCCACCATAGTTTATCTTTATTACCTCCACCATAGTTTGGCCCAAGATAAGTAGCAGGGAGGGAACACAGCTCCACCCATCAACAGAAAATTGGATTAAAGATTTACTGAGCATAGCCCTGCCCATCAGAACAGGACCCAGTATCTCCCTTAGTCAGTCTCTCCCATCAGGAAGCTTCCATAAGCTTCTTATCATTCTCCATCAGAGGGCAGACAGACTGAAAGCCACAATCACAAAAAACTAACCAATCTAATTACATGGACCACAGCCTTGTCTAACTCAATGAAACTATGAGCCATGCCGTGTAGGAGTACCTAAGACTGATGGGTCATGGTGGAGAGTTCTGACAAAATGTGGTCCACTGGAGAAGGGAATGACAAACCACTTCAGTATTCCAGCCTTGAGAACCCCATGAACAGTATGAAAAGGCAAAAAGATAGGACACTGAAAGAGGAACTCCCCAGGTTGGTAGGTACCCAATATGCTACTAGAGAACAGTGGAGAAATAACTCCAGAAAGAATGAAGAGACAGAGCCAAAGCAAAAACAACAGCCAGTTGTGAATGTGACTGGTGATAGAAGCAAGGTCCGATGTTGTAAAGAGCAACATTGCAAAGGAACCTGGACTGTTAGGTCCATGAATCCAGGCAAATTGGAAGTGATCAAACAGGAGATGGCAAGGGTGAATGCCATAAAATTCCTAAAATTCCACATTTTAGGAATCAGCAAACTAAAATGGACTGGAATGGGTGAATGTAACTCAGAAGAACTTTATATCTACTACTGTGCACAGGAATCCATTAGAAGAAATGGAGTAGCCATCATATTCAATGAAAGAGTCTGAAATGCAGTACTTGGATGCAATCTCAAAAAACACAGAATGATCTCTGTTCATTTCCAAGGAAAACCATTCAGTATCACGGTAATCCAAGTCTATGTCCTGACCAGTAATGCTGAAGAGGTCAAAGTTGAACAGTTCTATGAAGACCTACAGGACCTTCTAGAATTAACACCCAAAAAAGATGTCCTTTTCATTATATGGAACTGGAATGCAAAAGTAGGAAGTCAAGAAACACCCAGAGTAACAGGCAAATCTGGCCTTGGAGTACAGAATGAAGCAGGGCAAAGGCTCTTGGCATTCTGCCAAGAGAATACACTGGTCATAGCAAATACCTTCTTCCAACAACACAAGAGAAGACTCTACACATGGACATCACCAGATGGTCAACATCTAACTCAAATTGATTATATTCTTTGCGGCCAAAGATGGAGACGTTCTATACAGTCAGCAAAAACAAGACCGGGAGCTGACTGTGGCTCCGATCATGAATTCATTATTGCCAAATTCAGACTTAAATTGAAGAAAGGGAAAGCCACTACCATTCAGGTATGACCTAAATCAAATCCCTTATGATTATACAGTGGAAGTGAGAAATAGATTTAAGGGACTAGATCTGATAGAATGCCAGATGAACTATGGATGGAGGTTTGTGACATTGTACAGTAGACAAGGAGCAAGACATCCCCAAGAAAAAGATATGCAAAAGAACAAAATGGCTGTCTGAGGAGGCCTTACAAATAGCTGTGAAAAGAAGAAAAGTGAAAAGCAAAGGAGAAAAGGAAAGATATACCCATTTAAATGCAGAGTTCCAAAGAATAGCAAGGAGAGATAAGAAAGCCTTCCTCAGTGATCAGTGCAAAGAAATAGAGAAAAACAATAGAATGGGAAAGACTAGAGATCTCTTCAAGAAAATTAGAGATACCAAGGGAACATTTCATGCAAACATGGGCTCGATAAAGGACAGAAATGGTATGGACTTAACAGAAGCAGAAGATATTAAGAAGAGGTGGCAAGAATACACAGAAGAACTGTACAAAAAAGATCTTCATGACCCAGATAATCATGATGGTGTGATCACTCACCTAGAGGCAGACATCCTGGAATGTGAAGGCAAGTGGACCTTAGTAAGCATCACTACAAACAAAGCTAGTGGAGGTGATGGAAATCCAGTTAAGCTATTTCAAATCCTAAAAGATGATACTGTGAAAGTGCTGCACTCAATATGTCAGCAAATTTGGAAAACTCAGCAGGGGCCACAGGACTGGAAAAGGTCAGTTTTCATTCCAATCCCAAAGAAAGGAAATGAATGCTCAAACTACTGCACATTTGCTCCCATCTCACACGCTAGCAAAGAAATGTTCAAAATTCTCCAAGCCAGGCTTCAGCAATACATGAACCGTGAACTTCTTGATGTCCAAGCTGGTTTTAGAAAAGGCAGAGGAACCAGAGATCAAATTGCCAACATCTGCTGGATCATGGAAAAAAAGCAAGAGAGTTCCAGAAAAACATCAATTTCTGCTTTATTGACTATGTCAAAGCTTTTGTCTGTGTGGATCACAATAAACTGTGGAAAATTCTGAACAAGATGGGAATATCAAACCACCTGACCTGCCTCTTGACATATCTCTATGCAGGTCATAAGCAACAGTTAGAACTGGATGTGGAACAACAGACTGGTTCCAAATAGGAAAAGGAGTATGTCAAGGCTGTATTTTGTCATCATGCTTATTTAACTTATATGCAAAGTACATAATGATAAACACTGGGCTGGATGAAGTACTAACTGGAATAAAGATTGCTTGGAGAAATATCAATAACCTCAGATATGCAGATGACATTACCCTTATTGTAGAAATGAAGAACTAACGAGTTTCTTGATGAAAGTGCAAGAGTAGAGGGAAAAAGTTGGCTTACAGCTCAACATTCAGAAAACTAAGATCATGGCATGTGGTCCCATCACTTCATGGCAAACAGATGTCGAAACAGTGGAAACAGTGACAGACTTTATTTTTTGGGACTCCAAAATCACTGCAGATGGTGATTGCAGCCATGAAATTAAAAGACACTTACTCCTTGGAAGAAAAGTTATGACCAACCTAGACAGCATATTAAAAAGCAGAGATATTACTTTGCCAACAAAGGTCTGTCTAGTCAAGGCTATGGTTTTTCCAGTAGTCATGTATGGATGTGAGAGTTGGACTATAAAGAAAGCTGAGTGCCAAAGAATTGATGCTTTTGAACTATGATGTTGGAGAAGACTCTTGAGAGTCCCTTGGACTGCAAGGAGATCCAACCAGTCCATCCTAAAGAAAATAAGTCTGGAATGTTCATTGAAAGGACTGATGTTGAAGCTGAAACTCCAATACTTTGGCTACCTGATGCGAAGAGCTGACTCATTTGAAAAGACCCTGATGCTGGGTAAGATTAAGGGCAGGAGGAGAACGGGACAACAGAGGATGAAATGGTGGGATGGCATCACTGACTCAATGGGCATGAGTTTGATTAAACTCTGGGAGTTGGTGATGGACAGGGAAGCCTGGTGTGCTGCAGTACATGGGGTCGCAACGAGTCGGACATGACTGAGCAACTGATCTGGTCTGAACTAAACTGATCCATATAAAAATGAAAATAGCCCTCCGAACATCTCTTCAACTCACAATGGTAAATAAAGGAGTGATGCCCCTTGTAATAAATATTCCTTCATGTAGTGTTTTTCCATTCAGCTGACACATCAGTGTTAAACTCTGAAACCTGCTCAGATTCCTGAATTCCATCAACAAGCATTTGCCTTAGCCCACTACCCTATATGAATATAAAACAGAATCATTTCCTTCTTCCTTAAAGCCCCCATAGTCCACCAATTAAGAAGGTAAACAGCTAATGTATTTAGATTTCTTAGCAAGTGATTCATAAAATAAATACCAAATTTCAAAGAGTGGATTTTTATATAACACATGCTTTGTAGACAGTTTATACAAGTGTTTCCTATGGGAATATTGTTATTTATTTATTTTTACTGGAATATACTTGCTTTACAATGTTGTGTTAGTTTCTGTACAAGGAAGTAAATCAGCAATATGTACATATATCCCCTCCTCCTATACCTCCCCTTCTCAACCAATCCCACCCCTCAATGTCCTCAGAGAGCACTGTAGTGAGTTCCCTGTACTATCCAGCAAGTTCCCACTAGCTATCTAGTGTATGGTAGTGTATATATGTCAATCCTAACCTGTCCATTCATCTCCTACACCTCCCCCACATGTTTCCATATATACGTTCTCTACATCACTATCTATATTCCTGCAAATAGGCTCATCTGTACTATTTTGCTAGAGTTCACATATATGTGTTAATATGTGCTTTTTTTTTTTTGCTTTTCTTTCTGACTTACTTCACTCTGTATAACAGACTCTAGGTCCACCCATGTCTCTACAAATCAGCTAATTTCATTCTTTTTTGTACCTGAGTAATATCCCATTATATATAGGTACCATAAATGAGACAAAAAGACAATCCTCAGAATGGGAGAAAATAACTGTAAACTAAGCAACTGACAAGGGATTAACCTTCAAAATATACAAACAGTTTATGTAGCTCAATATAAAAAAAAAATAAACAATCCAATCAAAAAATGAGTGGAAGACATAAATAGACATTTCTCCAAAGAAAACATACAGATGGTCAACATGAAAAAAAAATAGTCTATATCACTAATTATTAGAGAAATGCAGATCAAAACTACAATGAGGTATCACCTCACATCAATCAGAATGGCCATCAGCAAAAAATCTTACAATAAATGCTGGAGAGGCTGCAGAGAGAAGGGAACCCTCTTGCACTATGGTGGGAATGTAAATTGATATAACTACTATGGAGAACAGTACGGAGGTTCCTTACAAACTAAAAATAGAACTACCATATGACCTTGGTAGTCCAGGAGTCTCACTTCTAGACATATACCCAGAGAAAAACATAGTCCAAAAGGATACATACCAGGATATATGCACCCCAATGTTCATTGCAGCACTGTTTACAACAGCTAACATGTGAAAGCAACCTAAATAACCATTGGCAGGAATGGACAAAGAAGAGGTGGTACACACATACAATGGACTATTACATGGCCATTAAAAAAAAATGAAATAATGCCATTTGCCACAACATGGGTGCGCCTAGAGATTGTCAGGCTGAATGAAGTAAGTCAGAGAAGGAGAAATATTGTAAAACATCCCTTATAGGTGGAACCTAAAAAGAAATTATACAAATGAATGTATTTATGTAACAGAAACGTACTGACAGACTTAGAGAATGAAATTATGGTTGTCAGGGGGAAGAAGAAAGGGGAAGAGATAGTTAGGGAGTTTGGGATCAACATGCACACTCTTCTATATTTAAAGTGGGTAACCAATAAGAACCTACTGTATAACACAGGGAACTCTGCTCAGTTATGTGATAGCCTGGATGAGGGGTGGGGAAGGGATTTGGAGGAGAATGAATATATGTATGGCTGAGTGCCTTTGCTGTCCACCTGAAACTATCACAATGTTGTTAATCATCTATGTGTGCATGCTAAGTCACTTCAGTCATGTCCAACTCTTTGCAACCCTATGGACCATAGCTCATCAGGCTCTTCAGTCCATGGTGCTGGGAGCCAGCACAGGAGTTCCCACCCTTGACAAGGTCATGCGGGACAGCCCTGACGGCCAAGGCTAGTCAGGACTCGAGGGGCCCCCTGGATCTGCTTGAGCATCTACCCCAAAACCAGAATCTATCTGTTTTACTATTTTATGACTTTCATCAACTCCTCTGATATTAACAGGGGGCTATCCTCAACCACCTGTCTCTGAAGGAAATCAACTTAGGGCCCTAGTTAATAAGCCTCCTGGGCATAATAGGAGTGTTTCAATCCAAACCCCTCAGATGGCTCTCTTAACTTGCCTGACAGGTTTATCCGGACTCCTATAGCTACACATATGATTGTTTACAGCCTCCCAACTGTGAGAGGCACAGGCAGCTTAAGATATTCAAATAGTATAGAGCCTCTTGGGGAGTTAGAAATTATTAGAATAGAACTAGTAAAAGATTTCATTGTTGAGCTAATGCTTGCTGCCAAGTTTCCATATCCCTTACCCACTGTGTCCCTGGGAGTATAATTAATTAATTAATAATTAATTAATATAGTTGGTATATAGAAAAAATAAGTAGTGGCCTTGGTGTTAACAACTTTAGACCCTTGAGGTAGTAAATTCTTTCCTTGCTACAGCCCACTGCACCTTTGCCTTATAGGAATGCAACTTTATCTAGTGCTTTCAGAGAGTGGCGCCAAACTTTAGAAAATTACTTTTAGAGAAAATAAGTTTTCTGGTTAACTAACCTTTATCAGAACAAAGAGTCATAAAATGTTAATAGGCATCCTGGCCAGAAGATGATGTAAATCACCTAAAGCATTTGTATATGATAAGTTTGCAGAAAAGAAAGCCTGGTCTCGATAAGGGTCAAGGAATGCTGACTTTGCATGACTCTGCATTCACTATTATCCTCTATGTACAACTTAGGGTATAAAAACTCCTTTTGAAAATAAAGCTATGGGCCTTGCTCATCAGGCTTGGTCTCCCTGTGTCATTCTTGTTTCCTTTTCTCTCCTTTTCTTCTCTGTTCTTCTTTCAGGATGACTAATTGGAGCATGGGGGCTCTCTGAGACCACTTAACTGCCCGGGCTTCTAAGACCCACTCGAGAAGGTACCTAAGGTGGGGCACCTTCAGCTATTCGAGAGGGCGCCTGTGGCCTCTGTGGTCAGAGAAAGTTCAGTGTTACGAACTTTATTGGTTTTCTGCATAAACCAGTTAGATCAAGCCTCTTTCTCTCCCCTTTTATCTATCCTCTTTCACCAACGCCGTTCTCCTGAGGGAATCGCTGGATCCAACTGGGGCTGGACCCTGGTACCATGGGATATCACAGGCAAGAATACTGGAGTTGGATGCCATTCCCTTCTCCAGGGATCGAACCCAGGTTTCCTGCATTGTGGGCAGTTTCTTTACTATCTGAGCAACCAGTGAAACCCAATCATTTATAATCCAATATAAAATTATTTTATTATTTCTATTTATAATTTTAAAATTAATTAATTGATATTATTATTATTTATTATTATGCCCCAATGTTCATAGTAGTAAATATTTATAATAGCCAGGACATGGCAGCAATCTAAATGTCCATCAACAAATGAATGGATAAAAAGATATTTAAAATTTTAGATGATGACATCCTTTAAACAATGTATAATATTATATATATTCTAAGCTCTTGTGAATACAGTGAGTCATGTTAATATTAGTCACATGTTAAATTAATCACACAGCTGGAGATAAGATAACACTGTGAACTCAAGGTAAGAAAGAGAAGGAATCTATCCCCAGATGCTGGATTCCCCCCGCTTAGCCTCTCAAGTAATTAGTGATGCCCAAGAGATGAGCAGTGTGGTGAAGGGGATTTTGCATACCTTCAAGATCAATAAAAACCAGAGCTTATTCAGACAGAATTGGAACAATCTGAACCACAGAGTAGGGATCTGTTTCTAATCCCATTGCCCAAGGATATAACAATATAAGATTTAGCTAAAGCAACCTATTAGAATAGACAATACCATGTATTTACAGTGGCTGATTTTCTGAATGTGCAATCCTGGTTTAACTACCAAAATCCAGTGCACAATAAATCAAGAATCTCCATTCAACTTCTTTCTTCTAGATTTTAAAGATAATTGTTCTAGTTAATTCACAGAGCAAATGCAAATCAAACTCTTAAATCTGTTGAGACATTACTGAATTATGCCTGGAAGCCCTAGATGCTCACACAGGCTCCTTGTAAGCACCTCACACTCTCATATAATAGACTGGAGAATTCAACTTTACCTGAATAGGCTCCTAAATACCAGTTCAGATCAAGCATAACAATTGTCTCTCCTTTTCCAAATACCTCAAAATACAGGGCACTTTGTAAATTTGCCCTATAGAACAGGGAAGAAAAAAATATTATGCTTCAGACAGAATGTATTCAAATATATATATATATATAAACTCAATTTGAGAAATGTATTTTATGCTAGAAAAATGGCTCCCAGTTCACAGGGCTCTGTGTCCATCTACCTTATAAAGATTCAATTTGAATCACAACCTTCAGTTTTCAAAATCATCTATGAGGAAGCTGCTGAGGGTCAGACCTGGGGAGAGACTCTCCCCAGGACAGCGTCACTCTCCACCAGCAGGAACTTTACTTTTTCTTCAGGGAAACTATGTGAGGGTCAGAAGAGGAGGCTGAACAAGCCCCTCCCTTCTCCCCGTGACTGTGGGAAGGTGAGATTTCATGCAGATTTCACAGCACTTTGGGTCAGATCAGGAATCACTCACCAGTATGCAAGCCACCAGTCCTGCAGGGCGTAGGCAACCTGGAGCAGGAAACAACAGTCACTCACACATTGACATCACAGAGCCTCACACCCCGCTCAATAGGATGGGGGATGGAAAGGCTCCAGAAAACAGAGATGGTCCTTTCCGCCCAGGTCTGTGCCAAGCCCCACACCTCAGATGGCTACAGGTCAGAGGAGAGCATCTTACATTTTAAACTCTTTAAAAGATATTATTTTTTCCCTGGAAGTTCTCTATCATGTACATAATACCGATAACCTTCAATTATTTTGCTCCCCACAGATAACGTATTTCAAAGCAAACACAAGTGAACCGCAAAATGCAGTAATCATAGTGCAAATGCGGGGGTTTTTTCCAAGAAAAAAACATTTGACAGGTACTGTGATGGTCAGCTGTCTGTGTCAGCTTGGGCAGGCCAGTGTCCAATGATTCAATACTCGTCTAGATGTTGCCATGAAGGTATTTTGTGGATGTGGCTCACATCCATCATCAGGACTACAGTAGAGGAGATCACACTCAACACTGTGGTGGCCTCATCCAGTCAGTCAAAGGCCCTAAGAGCAAAACCTGAGGCCTCTTGGAGGAAGAAGAAATTCTGCCTCAAGACAGAGGGGTCGGCTCCTGCCAGACGTTCCAGCCTTCAGGCCTGCCTTTCTGATTTCACATTCATCCAGCTAGATCCCACAACTGCATGAGCCAGTTCTTTGAGATAAATATCTTCATATACATATTAAAATAATGATAACATAAATACAGTATAAATATGTAAATACCAAGCTGAGGGCACACACCAAAATAAATGTCCTTATTTACCTGAGCTGCAATGTTCACTAGAATAAGCAAAATGATGATAAACCATTGAGCACCGACTGTGAAGTAATCGTTGTAGGTTTTAATACCAACTTTTCCTTCCAAACGGTCCTCTAGAGGAAGTGTGACCTCTATATTCTCAGTCTGGGAGGGAAAAATGGCAGTGAGAGACAAAATTTTAAATAAGGAATCCCCGAATGTGAAAAGTTCAACAAAGCCCTCTACGGCAAAACTGTGGGGAGACAGACACGTCTCATACACTAGTAGAAGTGCAAGATGGTCCATCTCCTATGGAGAGGAGTGTGAGAATATCTGGCCAAACCATGTGTGCATTTATCTTTGGACCCAGCCATCCCACTCCTAAGAATCTGTTAGAAATAAGAAAGTATCATTTGTACAAGGTTATTCACTGTTGGGTGGCTTTGCTTAAAGTCAGTCATGACTCTCAGCAGAAGCTTGTTCCAAAATAATACACAAAATGATATGAAACTTGTGTATCCTTCTAGATAATTTGTGTCATTCAATCATAAAAACATGAAACATACAACATACTTGTGGTTCAAAATACTAGCTAAATACAGTAAACTGAGGTCACAGAGTGAATTTGAGTAAAATGGGTTTGGATAGTAAGAGACAAGCATATAATCTGAATCTATTTGATTCCTAAATTTCAGAGAGTGATTCCTGAGTTTAGAAACTGAGGAATTAATCCAAATGCTTATCAGAATCATCCAGAGTTTGGATGCTGAGGATATCTATGTATGTTTTTAAGGGAGATAAGGGCAAGGAGATCCAACGGGTCCATTCTGAAGGAGATCAGCCCTGGGATTTCTTTGGAAGGAATGATGCTAAAGCTGAAACTCCAGTACTTTGGCCACCTCATGCGAAGATTTGACTCATTGGAAAAGACTCTGATGCTGGGAGAGATTGGGGGCAAGAGGAGAAGGGGACAACAGAGGATGAGATGGCTGGATGGCATCACTGACTCGATGGACGTGAGTCTGAGTGAACTCCGGGAGTTGGTGACGGACAGGGAGGCCTGGCGTGCTGCGATTCATGGGGTCGCAAAGAGTCGGACACGACTGAGCAACTGTTCTGATCTGATCTGAAGGACTTAGAATGCATTATACAGTCACAGGAGCACAGGATGTCCTCAGCTCTCTCCTAACCACTAGGATTCAAGGTGGATTAGATGTCGTTCTCAGTCTTAAAGGATAAGAAAGGAAGATGGGAACTAACTTCAAAGTCTCCCGTTTGTCAGGTTCTTTGCACATGCTACTTCTGATCCATCATAAATCATCTGACAATGAGGCAAAATACTACCATTGGTCACCTGCAGTGCCAGGACATTCCAAAATATAGGAAAAGTAGCTGATTTAATGTGGCAACATCAGGACTCAGTCTAAGGGGATCTTCACATTAAGCCTCTGGATGCATAAGGGAAGCTGGGGGCTTCCACAGTGAGTAGGATGTAACTATGGTAAATGAAAGAGTTCATATATCATTGTGAGTCACATACACCCAGGAAGTCATAGCAGTGCACCCACTACTGATCTCCATAAAATCCTCTATCCAACACCCAAAGGAGAACCACAAGCAGGCTTGCTCCCTTCATGCTCTTCTAACTCTACCAGTTCCATGGAACAGGGCCTTGGACTCTTAGGATCTACTTTAGGACAAATGAAGATGTCACCAGTGGAACAGACTGAAGCTCCAGGAGTCTACCAAGAGCAGACATACAGCAGCATATTGCGGGATGAGAAACTCACATCTTGGAGCTCTGAAGCAGCACTTCTCATCAAGGGTCTGGACTGATTCTTCAGGGTAGAAGATTCCAGATCTGGAGATGGTTCTTCCTCATTCCTCTTTAAAAGGAAATCAAAATCTACCCCCGATTTCAGGAGCCCAATGTAAGTTCCATATTGTACTGTTTTGCCCTAAAATAAAGAATTTGAGAGGAATATATTTGCATTAGATAACAGTAATATAATCTGAACACCAATCAACTAAATTTAACTGGTAATAAATTATGATTTTCCTAAGAAATGATCCTTGAGTCTGACATTGTGGTTGACAAATCTAATGCAGTTCAATTCTGCACAGAACAGAACATTTTATTCTCTGCTAAACCCTGTGTCAGGTTCTGAGGGATATGAAAGAAATGTGTGATGATGTGTTAAGAATGGAGACCACTGACCTAACTACCGTGGGCACTTAGGGAAGCAAGAAGTACAGAGGTTGTGGGAGGATCAGCACAGTCTTTTTAGACAACATGGGAACTGAGAAACACCTCATGTGAGAAGCAGAATTTTTAAAAAAATTAATTGGGGAGGATATTCCAGGAGAGAAAAATACTGACACAACTACATAGGTAACAGTCATTCATCAAAACTTCACTGACCACTGTCATTTTCATAGTTTCATGCACTCAGCTGGGACAGGACATGTAGGAACCAGCCCTGGACAGAGAACCCAGGAGCTGCATCTTCACAGTATTTTATAGCTTCCCCACAAATGCAGGAAGTTCCCAGCTGAAAATTCAATATTCCACCTTTTGAAGCAACTAAACAAGGACGCCATGAGATTGGGGTGGTGCTAATGCCTTGGCAGCCAGCAAACCAAAATCTAAGCCACAATCAGTGCACCCAGATCCAAGAAAAAACCTTAGGAACAACCAACCACAAACAGCCAATGAGGCTTCCCCAAATCAGGCCTCTGTTTTAAGTTACAGCCAATCTAATCATTTTCTTTGAACACATGTGACATATCCTTGCACAGTTTCCCTCCCTTACAAAGTCATATAAAATAATATGCAGATATTTTCACAATTTTCTCACCCCATGTAACAAGACTCAGCTGATTTAGTTAGTGGCAAACAAAATATTATTAAAAAAAAATCCTAAAATGAAAAACTCATAAAATGAGAGCAACTCTGGTTAAGACAAGTCAGGTGGAAGAAGATGACCCAGGACCCTCACTGGACCCCTTCTCACCCTATCCCCTGAGGTGTAGCCTTGGAAAAACTCAGTGAAGACTTTAGTACCATCTGACACTGCAGAACTGGAAAATTATTCAGGATACATTGTGTTATTTCACTTGGGAGGCAAAATTCATGCACCTTTTAAATGAAATTACCACTTTCCACTTCACATCTGTAAGACGCACAAGGAAACGACTGGTGGTACAAAGGTTGCAGCTGTACTCTGCAAGCAAGTACTGACAATTTCGAGAGGACAGCCATCCTCTCCCTTCTGTGAATGGGACCAGATGAATAGTAAGGAATCTTTTAAATCCCACATCAGACCACATCACTCCTCTGCTCTGGACAGCTCAAGACTTCCATTCCACTTCCACGCACTGCCCAGTGCTCAGAGACCAGCTCCCTCCACATCCCCCTGTTCACTCTCCCCAGACACACTGCTCTTCCTGTTGTTTCTCCAACCTGCCAGGTCAGCTCCTTCCTTAGGACCCCCTGCTTCAGACCCGCCTACCCCAGGTGATTGCATGGCCCCCACCTTCATGTCACTCAGGCCACATGAGGCACCAGCTCTTTAAGCAGGCAGCCAGGATATCAGCTCCATCCCTATCTCTTTGTCACATTTGTCCCCATAAGAACAGGAGCCCCATAAAGCAGAGCTTTATCGTCCTGCTGCACAGGCTCCCACACATATCAGGCATGGAAAGAGACAGTGAAATCAGCAACTGGGGACACCAGCAGAGTGGGCGTCTCTGACCCGGGTGCTCAGATACCCAACCTCACTTCTGGTGTTAAGGGAAGATGCTCTTTAGCAAACTGCGTATGACAATCACGTGGATATAAACAAGTCTTAGTATCTCTAATTTCCAAATAATATACTTTGATTTAAATCCTGGAAGGGGAAAACAAAAAGTTCTATATAAAATAGCATCATTATCCTTAACAAATTTCACAAGAACAGTGATGACTCAGTAACCCTGTGGTAGCACTTTTATACACTTTAGGGTTTATGTGGCTCAGAGTATAGTAGTGACATTTCTATAGGTTTTTGGATTCATTGTCAAAGGCTTGAACACAAACTTTGAGAAGAAGAAGCTGTAAAACTGAGGGAGAAGAAGGTGTTTACCATGAACCCAAGGGGAGCGACCTGCTGAGAGGCCTGGCTTTCAGCACACCTGAGTGCTAGCAAGTTCCACAGGCTTCTAGAAATTACTTACAGCTTTCAATATCAGAATCCAACTTGCAGCTTTTAGGTACTGCCACTGATGCGTCACTAAGATTGTGATCT
Source organism: Bubalus kerabau (assembly GCF_029407905.1). Classification (NCBI taxonomy): domain Eukaryota; kingdom Metazoa; phylum Chordata; class Mammalia; order Artiodactyla; family Bovidae; genus Bubalus; species Bubalus kerabau. Next base: position 75,911,828 of record NC_073635.1, read on the forward strand.
TCTCCCTCAAGGCTTGACAAATATACCTACAAACGTAAAACGTACAGTATACAAAAGCACATTAATGGGGCTGCTCCAAATTGGAAACATATTTTGTAAACATGAGACAAAGACAACACAGCAAAGATCTGTAGTTTAAATACCAAATCAATAATACAAATTGAATAAACATAAATCAATAAATCTGACTAGGTCCTCACAGTCATCAGCAGCAAACTTTAAAGAATAGTTATGCTAAAAAATTCTATAAAGCAATCCCGTGAAGAAGGCACTAACAGCTAAGGCTTTTTTGCCTAAAACTCAGCTTAACCCATTTACATGTTTCATAAAGAAAAACAACTAATACTGAAATTCCAAAACTTGACTGAACTAAAACACTTTTATCTCTATGCAGAATCCCAGGGATGGGGGAGCCTGGTGGGCTGCCGTCTATGGGGTCACACAGAGTAGGACACGACTGAAGCGACTTAGCAGCAGCAGCAGCAGCAGGAATGGAAATGAGGAATCTATGTCATATAAAAATGTGTACATTTATCTTAGGCAGTTTTCTAGGTGATTATTCATGATTAATGATGTACATATTGCAACAAAAAAAATAGATTCTTGGTAACTTTTGCCAGAGTGCATTTTTCAGATACTTCTTCCAAAATAGTACTAGACAGAAAATTAATGCCAGTGTGGCGTCCATCAGTCTCTACAATATCCCCAGTCCCATCCAGGAAGAAAGTCTTTTTTCATTCGGACTGAACACCTTCCAAACATGAAAATGACAGAACGGAATCCAAATCACAGCAGGAATCATCCAACAGCAGCGTTAGTTTCTTTTCTACAATAAAAAAACTGCTGCTACATTCTAAATGCAGACCCCCAGGAAGTGGTGACAGTCCCATCTAGGAAGTAATTTTTTTTTTTTTTTATTTGCACTGAAAACTTTCTGAATGTGAAAATGAAAGATGAGAGTCCAAATAGTCCCAATCAGAGGGAAAAATCACCCAAGGCTCAAAGGACACACAATTTTCTTAGCCAAGACCCCCTCAGAATTCAAACCTCAGTGTGTGTGTGTGTGTGTTCTTCTCATAGTACCCCTCAGACTGCTCCTACATTTTAAAGGCGGATCCTTAGGGACTCAGCCCCATTTTCACCCCAGAGGGTCTACAGCCCCTCCAAGGAAGAGAGTGGGTGGGACCAGGACCCCAGTGACCACGGGCTGGGCTCCAGGCAGGTATTCTGGGAGCCCGAGCCCCTCGTAGCGCAAATCTCAGGGACCTGGGCCAGAGCTCAGCTTGTGAGTTAGTCAGATGAAGAGTCTGGAGGCAGCGGACTGCAGCTCAGTCCCTCTCATGAGCCTGATAAGTGACTAAACTTCAGACGCTTTTTAGGGGACTTCCCAGGTGATACTTCCAGTGGTTGGGAATCCATGTGAAAATGCAGGGGACACAGGTTAGATCCCTGGCAGCCTGGTAGGGGGACTAAGATCCCACATGCCTCAGAGTGCCTGAGCCTGTGCATCACAGCTAGAGAGGCTGTGTGTCGCCAACGGAAGATCCCACATGAAGCAAGAAGATCCTGTGTGCTGCAACTAGGACCCAATGCAGTCAAATAAATACATAAAAATTAATTAATTAAATATAATACTATTTCTCCAAACCACTCTACTTTCCAAGTTTTTAGAGTAAAGATTTCCAAGTCATGCCATAAAAATGACTGATTCAACAGTCAGTTGTTTAATTGTTATTAATATGTAAGGGCTGGGTTAATCTTAAAATAACCATATGAAAGTGAAGTCCCTCAGTCATGTCCGACTCTTTGTGATCCCATGGACTCTAGCCTACCAGGATCCTCTGTCCATGGGATTTTCCAGGCAAGAGTACTGGAGTGGGTTGCCATTTCCTTCTCCAGGGGATCTTCCTGACCCAGGGATTGAACCTGGGTCTCCCACATTGTAGGCAGACACTTTACTGTCTGAGCCAGCAGGGAAGTCTAGAAGTATGGAAGTACACTAGTTTGGAAGTACACCAGGAATTATAATACCACGTATAATTCTATAATGGGCTCTGTTAAGAGTAGACACATCCAATGGTACAGGGATGTGTACCAAATAAAACAAAAAAGACAGAGTCCCCACCTTCATTCATCCAGTCAGCAGAGGTTTGTGAGCCAGGCACTGTCCTACATGCCAAGGATACACCCACTGGTCAAGACAGGAGATAAAATTATATACCATATAAACATGAACATAAGAATGAGTATAGAAAATGCCCTTTCAGGCCATGACATGTGCTGTGAAGAAAAAGAAAGGGGGGCTGCTGTCTTAAATAGGGAGACACGGGAGCCCTGAGACTCTCTGGGGAAACATCCCTGGAAGAAGACACAGCAGGTGCAAGGGTCCTGGGACAGAACAAGCCAGGCTGAGGCACCTCCCTGCATTCACAGCTTATGGGGGCTTGGGAGGGTATTCATAAATGGTCAAGTGCAGCCCTCTGTGGGCTGTGGGAAGACAGGGGGCACAGGTACCCACTGGAGGAGCAGGGGGAATGGCAGGACCCGTTTTTCACCTTTTTTCTGTGCCCTGACACACTGTTCCCTAGCTTAGGGGCAGAGGGACCAGAATATACAGACAGACAGGGGTGATAAAAAAGTGAAAATGAAAGTGTCAGTTGCTGAGTCATGTGTGACTCTGTGACCATGGACTGTAGCCTGCCAGGCTCCTTTGTCCATGGGGTTCTTCAGGCAAGAATACTGGAGTGGGTAGCCATTCCCTTCTCCAGGGAGGGATGAGAAAGGGCCACCACAAAGCCAGCACAGCTGGAAAGGCTGATGGGAACAGACGGCAAAGAAGCCTGTTCTCTGTTTGAGGACCTGGAGCTGTATCCTGAACATGGTTGGCAGGGGGGTTTCTGAAGGGCTGGAGCAGGAGGGTGAGCTGTGTAGACAGCAATGTGGGAGTCTGATCAGAACAGACCCGAAGACCTGATAACACAGGATGCAGGGGTTTGGTGATATGGGGCTGACACATGTTAAAATCCAAGTTAGACACAGGTAACACTGCATCAGTTCCTGTAAGGCCGCTAACCTTCTGTATGTGATAGAACCCACATAATGTCTGCAATATATAGATGTAAATTCACAGAACCTTAATAAACTTGGATGTATATTCACAACTGAAGGAAACTGTTAACAGCAAGTAGAGTGCGATTCATTCACTTGTAATGTAAAAGAATCCCCATTACTAATACAAAATGCTCCCTGGTGTGCTACAGTCCATGGGGTCACAAAGAGTAGGACACAACTGAGTGACTGAACAATAACCCCAGTACTAAGCTTTGACATGCCCACCATCACTCATAGCATATTATTCCATCCAACTTTCTAACTAGAGAACATTCTCCCCTTGCTGCTGAGTGACTTCATAAACTGCCTTCATGCTCTCTGCTTCAAGTTTCCCTAGAGAATGTGGCTGTGATTAGCAAGCAACAGTCTAAACAAGCTTGCTTCCATCAAGTGTACATTTCAAGTCATTAAACCCAAAATGTTTAAGAAAACTTTACAAATACTTCCTGTGTTTGAATAAGAACTTGGGAGAACTACTGTGATCAGCACACCGTTCTCAGCAATCAGAATGCCTCCCTCTCCCCTCCCCGTGACACAGATGCGATGGCCAGCAGAAACTGTTCAGGAAATGATGGACAACTTGTGCAGCCTCACATAAGATGGGGTGGCAGACATTTGAAGGTTCAGGTCAGGGTCCTGGGAAGAGGGAGCCTAAGCTACTCATGATGCCAGGAGGGTGGGGGTGGGGAATCCCTGTCACAGCACTAGCCCCAGTCACTCAACTCATGACAAGTCACAAGGCACTTCTCTAAGGGAAAATTCATCCAGGATCAAAACAGCATGGGAAAGGAGGGGCAGATTAGAGAACTGGAGGCCATGCCATGTGTCAGCTCCTCTGCTACCTTGGATTCTGAAAGATTCGATTCTACTATGCAGTCTTTTTTTTTAAATTGTGGTAAAATATGTCGTTGATGTTTTTCAGCCCCTAAGTTATGTCTTACTCTTTGCAACCCCATGGATTGTAGCCCACCCGACTCCTCTGTTCATGGGATTCTCCAAGCAAGAATACTTGAGTGGGTTGCCATTTCCTTCACCAGGGGATCTTCCCAACCCAGGGATCCAATCTGCATCTCCTGCTTGGCAGGTGGATTGTTTACCACTGAGTCACCAGGGAAGCCCCGTAGTAAAATATACCTAACATGAAATTTACCATTTCTGCCATTTTAAGCATACAGTTGAGTGGCATTAAGTACATTCACATTGTGCAGCCATCACCAAAATTTATCTCCACAACTCATGCCAGCACTAAGCATGTTTTTCATACGGGCAGGTTCCATCAAAGTTTAACAACCTCTGCTTAGTAGATGTGGAATCCCAGCTCCTCGTGTCCAGAGGTCAGAGCTCCTCATACATCGGCTGACTCTGCTGAAGTTTCTATTCTGTTACTCTGGACCTGCTGTAAATCAGTCATGTCCTTAAAATTCAGTTGCTGACATCTTAGCCATTAGTACCTTAGAATTTCATGACAGGGACTTTAAAGGAGTAACTGTTACCCTTAATCACTCTGGGCCTAATTTAATCTGACTGGTGAGCTTAGATGAATAAGAGACTAAGACACAAAGGCAGAGACACAGGCTTGTAAATCAGTGAAGTTAGAACATACCCTCTCACCACCCACCAATATAAACTTAAAATGACTTAACTTAAACTTAAAACATGACACCATAAAACTTCTAGAAGAGAACACAGGTAAAATATTCTCTGACATAAATAATATCTATGTTTTCTTAGGTCAGTCTCCCAAGACAATAGAAATAAAAACAAAATAAACAAATAGGACCTAATCAAATGTACAAGCTTTTGCACAGCAAAGAAAACCATCAGAAAACAAAAAGACAACATACAGAATGGGAGAAAATATTTCCAAATGATGCAACTGACAAGGGGGTAATCTGAAAAATATACAAATACTTTATACAATTCAATAACAAACACAAACAACCCAGTTGAAAAATTAGCAGAACTAAACAGACATTTCTCCTAAGGATATATATATATATATAGATAGATAGATAGATAGATAGACAGATAGATAGATAGATATAGATATAGATATAGATGGCCAATAGGCACATGAAAAGGTGTTTAACATTGTGAATTATTAGAGAAATGCAAATCAAAACTACAGTGAAGTATGACTTCACACCAGTCAGAATGGCCATCATTAAAATAACAATGGCTAGAAAGGATATAAAGAAAATAGAACCTTCCTACACTGTACAGGAGCTGACGATGGACAGGGAGGCCTGGCGTGCTGCAGTCCATGGGTCTCCAAGTCAGACACAACTGAGCGACTGAAATGAACTGAAACTGTTAGTGGGAATGTAAGTTGGTAGAGGCAATATGGAAAACAGTTTGGAGGTTCCTGGAAAAATTAAAAATAGAATTATCCTATAATCTAGCAATCTCACTCCTAGGCATATATCCAGATAAAACCACAAACAGACACATGCACCTCTATGCTCGTAGAAGCACTATTCACAACACCGAAGACATGGGAACAACCTAAATGTCAACTGACAGGTGAATGGATAAAAAAAAAAGCAAAAAAAAAATGCCATTTTCAGAAACATGAGTGGACCTGGAGATTATCATACTAAGTGAAGTAAGTCAGAAAGGGAAAGACAAATATCAATATGATATCACTTATATGTGGAATATAAAATATTGCAAAAATGACACTATCTGCAAAACAGAAACAGATTTACAGACTTAGAGAACAGACTCTGATGTAGAATAAATCATTCTTAAATTCTAGACTTTACTAAGTATTTTCAAACATACAGAATAATAAGCATAAAACAAGGGTCTTTCCAATCAGTACTGAAAACTTTGCTTCTCACATGTCTTAAAAAAATGATGGAGGATTAACAGATTAACAGATAAAGAAGCTATGGTACATATATACAATGGTATACTACTCAGCCATAAAAAGGAATGCATTCGAGTCAGTTCTAATTAGATGGACGAACCTAGAGCCTATTATACAGAGTGAAGTAAGTCAGAAAGAGAAATATAAATATCGTATACTAACACATATATATGGAATCTAAAAGCATGGTACTGATGAATTTAAGTTCAGGGCAGCAATGGAGAAACACACATACAGAAATGACCTAACGACACAGGGCTGAGGGAAGGAGGGAGAGGGTGAGATGTATGCAAAAGTAGCATGGAAACTTATATTACCAAATGTAAATGGATAGCCAATGGGAATTTGTTTTATGACTCAAGGAACTGAAACAGGGGTTCTGTGACAAAGAATGGATGGGGTGGGAGATGGGAGGGAGGTTTGGGCAGGAGGAAACATGGATGTAACTATGGCTGATTCTTGTTGATATATAACAGAAAACCACAAAATACTGTAAAGCAATTATCCTTCAATTTAAATATAGAAAGAAAGAAAAGAAAAAAAAATGATGAAGGAAAAGAACTACCAGCCAAGTACCAGGTTACCAAGACCTGATCTCTGACTTAAAAACCATATATCTTTCTTATTCCTCAGGTCTGGATCCATCAACTGCAATTTGCAGGGGGAAATCTGCCATCTATCCCTCGCTCCGTAAAGCACGGACCCCACTGGTCTCCACACAATGGAAGCACCTGCTGTATTGTCCTTTCTTGACCTCATGAAGATACAAGATCTCTCTATAATGGATCTTCTGTGGAAGGAAGAGACGGGGAGAGGGACACCAGGGCAGAATGAGCTGAATCTCCTGAAGCACAAAGGCTTTCCTGAGCTCTCTTCTCTGATCTCTACAGGGTTCCTGGAAAGCAGAGATGATAGAAACACAGGAGCAAACTCACTGTTCGAACAAGTGTCTGCTGACTCCTGCATCCACTGCACTGAATGGATCATCCAGGAGGTAGATGTCTGCATCCTGATACATGGCTCTAGAAAATGTAGAGAGATGTCAGGAGAATATACTTCACATTGCCTGGGGCTCATCTCTGAATCATGATGATGTCCAATAACTCCATGTTCATTCCAAGAGTCCATAGAAAGAACCAAGACCCTGCTTCACCAAGGCCCACCTGGTGAGCGGGGTCTGCGTGCTCACGTCCACTAGCAGCCGCGGAGGAGGAGGGGCAGGATGGCAACTGAAACCCCATTTACCTGGCGAGGCTGACCCGGGCTTTCTGTCCTTCACTCAGCGGGGTTCCTCTGTCTCCTATCAAAGTTTGATCTCCATCCTCCAGAAGCCATAAATCCTATGTGGAGAAAGAAAAGGGAAAGAGAATAAGATTTAAAATGTATTCTCCTCCTCTCATAGCTCAGTTGGTAAAGAATCCACCCGCAATCAGGAGACCCCAGTTCAATTCCTGGGTCAGTAAGATCTGCTGGAGAAGGGATAGGCTACCCACTCCAGTATTCTTGGGCTTCCCTTGTGGCTCAGCTGGTAAAGAATACACTTCCGAGGGGAGGAGCCAAGATGGCGGAGGAGTAGGACGGGGAGAACACTTTCTCCCCCACAAATTCATCAAAAGAGCATTTAAACGTCGAGTAAATTCCACAAAACAACTTCTGAATGCCAGCAGAGGACATCAGGCACCCAGAAAAGCAACCCAACTCTTCGAAAGGAGGTAGGAAAAAAATATAAAAGACAAAAAAAGAGACAAAAGAGGGAGGGACGGAGTTCCATCCCGGGAAGGGAGTCTTAAAAAGAGAGAAGTTTCCAAACACCAGGAAACCTTCTCACTGCTGAATCTGTGCCGAGCTTTGGAAGCACAGAGGGCAACATAAAAGGGAGGGAAAAAAATAAATAAACAATTAAAAATCGCAGATTGTGAGCCCTACGGTAACTCCCCCAGCGGAGAAGCAGTGCAGACACCTGCACACGACATTAGCAAGCGGGGGCTGGGCAGGGAAGCACGGCGCGGGCTGTGTCCCTTAGAGTAAGAATCGGCCCGAATGTCCTGAGCGCTATTTGAGCGAAATAATTTGGGCTAGCAAACCAGACTGTGGGATATCTACCATGCGAAAAGCCAGCCCTAACCTAAGACACCGCCAGGCCCGCACACAGAACAAAGGACTGAACTGAGATAGCCGGTTGCAGACCTTCCCCCTCCGGTGACAGGCAGCCAGAGCCGGAAGGGGGCAATCGCAGCCCAGGAGAGACACTATCTATAAAACTGTAAGCAGGCTTCTTTGCTAACTAAAACTTCTTGGGGGTCTGGACGGTCAACATCTGCCTGAGAAGGTGCGCCGGTTTTACACCCAGATAACTGAGTGGTGGGGAGGCGATAAGTCGCAGCATTGGCGCCCGCCAAACACATCACCTGAGCTGCTCGGATCTGGGAAGAGCACAAAACGCAGGCCCAACTGAGTCTGCACCTCTGAGGACTACCCGAGTGCCTGAACCTGAGCGGCTTGGACCTGGGAGCTCAGCCCAGGGCCGGCCTCTGTTCCCGGCGGAACAACCTAGAGCCCGAGCAGTGTGGGCAGGGAGGCTACACGCACCATGAGCGGGGGCAGACCCAGTGTGGCTGAGGCACTGCGAGCGCACGCCAGTGTTATCTGTTTGCAGCATCCCTCCCTCCCTCCCCACAGCGCGGCTGAAAAAGTGAGCCTAAATAAAATTAAAAAAATAGTGTCCTCCACCGTCCCCTTTGTGTCAGGGCAGGAACCAGACACTGAAGAGACCAGCAAACAGAAGAAGCTATAACAGAGGGAAACACCTTGGAAGCTACAGGCCATAGATTAAAACCCCGTGGTTACTACAGACTACATAGGATCTTGAGAAATATAAGTCAGAGCAAGGAACTAGCCAAAAATGAACTGAACCCACAATACTCACAACAAAACCAGAGAAAGACCTAGATATATTTTTACTATTTTTACGATCAATCTTTCTTTTTTTTCTTTTTTTTTTAATTAAAAAAAAAATTAAGTCCTCTGTTGTCCTTTAATTTTCACTTTTATAACTATTACTTTGCAACAACAACAAAAAAAGACCCTATTTTTTTTTCTTCTTCAGCAAACTTCATATATATATTTTATAATTTTTTGACCGTGTTTTTTTTTTTTTTTTTTCTTTTTCTTCTTTTCTTTAACATTGTATTTTTGAAATTCCAAACTCGACTCTAGATTTTTAATTTTAGCCTTTTGGTATATGTTATCAATTTTGTACCTATAGTTTTTTCATAATTTCTGTGACTTTTTTTTCCCTCTGTTTCTTTCTCTTCTTCTTTTGTATAACATCGTATATCTGCAATTCCAAACTCTACTCAAGATTTTTAATTTATGCTTTTTGGTATTTGATATCAATTTTTTACCTGTATTTTCCTTATAATTTTTGTGACATTGTTTTTGTTGGTTTTTTGGTTTTCTCTCTTTATTTTTCCTCTTCTTTTTTTTAACATTGTATTTTTGAAATTCCAAACTCTACTCTAGATTTTTAACTTTTGCTTTTTGGTATTAGTTATCAATTTTGTACCTGTAGTTTCTTTATAATTTTCGCGACCTTGTTTGTTTTTCTTTGTTTGTTTTTTCTCTCTTTCTTTTCCTTCTTTTCTTTAACATCGTATTTTTGAAATTCCAAACTCTACTCTAGATTTTTAATTTTAGCCTTTTGGTATATGTTATCAGTTTTGTACATATAGTTTTTTTTTATAATTTCTGTGACTTTTTTTTTGTTTTTCTTTTTTTTTCCCTCTGTTTCTTTCTCTTCTTCTTTTATATAACATCGTATATCTGCAATTCCAAACTCTACTCAAGATTTTTAATTTATGCTTTTTGGTATTTGATATCAATTTTGTACCTGTATTTTCTTTATAATTTTTGCAACATTGTTTTTGTTGGTTTGTTTGTTTTCTCTCTTTATTTTTCTTCTTCTTTTCCAAACTCTACTCTAGATTTTTAATTTTTGCTTTTTGGTATTAGTTATCAATTTTGTACCTGTAGTTTCTTTATAATTTTCACAACCTTGTTTGTTTTTCTTTGTTTGTTTTTTCTCTTTCTTTTCCTTCTTCTTTTCATTAACATTGCATTTTTGAAATTCCAAACTCTACTCTAGATTTTTAATTTTTGCTTTTATGTATTTGTTACCAATTTTGTACCTTTAAGAACCCAATCTTCAGGACCCATTTTTCACTAGAGAACGAGATTACTGGCTTGACTGCTCTCTCTCTCTTTGGACTCTCCATTTTCTCCACCAGGTCGCCTGTATCTCCTCCCTAACCCCTCTCTACTCTACCCAACTCTATGAATTTCTGTGTGTTCCAGACGGTGGAGAACACTTAGGGAACTGATTACTGGCTGGATCTGTCTCCCTCCTTTTCATTTCCCCCTTTTATCCTTCTGGCCACCTCTGTCTCCTGCCTCCTTCTTCTCTTCTCTGTATAACTCCGTGAACATCTCTGAGCGGTCCAGTTGTGGAGTGCACATAAGGAAGTGACTACTGGCTAGCCCACCCTCTCCACTATTGATTCCACCTCATCTCATTTGGGTCAACTCTAACTCCCTCCTCCCACTTCTCTTCTCCATGTAACGCTGTGAACCTCTCTGAGTGACCCTCACAGTAGAGAAACTTTTCATCTTTAACGTAGATGTTTTATCAATGGTGCTGTATAGAAGGAGAAGTTTTGAAACTACTGTAAAAATAAGACCGATAACTGGAAGTAGGAGGCTTAAGTCCAAACCCTGACTCCAGGGAACTCCTGACTCCAAGGAACATTAATTGACAGGAGCTCATCAAACACCTCCATACCGACACTGAAACCAAGCACCACACAAGGGCCAACAAGTTCCAGGGCAAGACATACCAAGCAAATTCTCCAGCAACAAAGGAACACAGCCCTGAACTTCAAGATACAGGCTGCCCAAAGTCACCCCCAAACCATAAACATCTCATAACTCATTACTGGACATTTCATTACACTCCAGAGAGAAGAAATACAGCTCCATCCACCAGAACATCGACACAACCTTCCCTAACCAGGAAACCTTGACAAGCCACCTGTACAAACCCACACACAGTGATGAAACGCCACAATAAAGAGAACTCCACAAACTGCCAGAATACAGAAAGGACACCCCAAACTCAGCAATTTAAACAAGATGAAGAGACAGAGGAATAGCCAGCAGATAAAGGAACAGGATAAATGCCCACCAAACCAAACAAAAGAGGAAGAGATAGGGAATCTACCTGATAAAGAATTCCGAATAATGATAGTGAAATTGATCCAAAATCTTGAAATTAAAATGGAATCACAGATAAATAGCCTGGAGGCAAGGATTGAGAAGATGCAAGAAAGGTTTAACAAGGACTTAGAAGAAATAAAAAAGAGTCAATATATAATGAATAATGCAATAAGTGAAATTAAAAACACTCTGGAGGCAACAAATAGTAGAATAACAGAGGCAGAAGATAGGATTAGTGAATTAGAAGATAGAATGGTAGAAATAAATGAATCAGAGAGGATAAAAGAAAAACGAATTAAAAGAAATTAGGACAATCTCAGAGACCTCCAGGACAATATTAAACGCTACAACATTCGAATCATAGGGGTCCCAGAAGAAGAAGACAAAAAGAAAGACCATGAGAAAATACTGGAGGAGATCATAGTTGAAAACTTCCCTAAAATGGGGAAGGAAATAATCACCCAAGTTCAAGAAACCCAGAGAGTCCCAAACAGGATAAACCCAAGGCGAAACACCCCAAGACACATACTAATCAAATTAACAAAGATCAAACACAAAGAACAAATATTAAAAGCAGCAAGGGAAAAACAACAAATAACACACAAGGGAATACCCATAAGGATAACAGCTGATCTTTCAATAGAAACTCTTCAAGCCAGGAGGGAATGGCAAGACATACTTAAAATGATGAAAGAAAATAACCTACAGCCCAGATTATTGTACCCAGCAAGGATCTCATTCAAGTATGAAGGAGAAATCAAAAGCTTTTCAGACAAGCAAAAGCTGAGAGAATTCTGCACCACCAAACCAGCTCTCCAACAAATACTAAAGGATATTCTCTAGACAGGAAACACAAAAACGGTGTATAAATTTGAACCCAAAACAATAAAGTAAATGGCAACGGGATCATACTTATCAGTAATTACCTTAAACGTAAATGGGTTGAATGCCCCAACCAAAAGACAAAGACTGGCTGAATGGATACAAAAACAAGACCCCTACATATGTTGTCTACAAGAGACCCACCTCAAAACAGGGGACACATACAGACTGAAAGTGAAGGGCTGGAAAAAGATTTTCCATGCAAATAGGGACCAAAAGAAAGCAGGAGTAGCAATACTTATATCAGATAAAATAGACTTTAAAACAAAGGCTGTGAGAAGAGACAAAGATGGTCACTACATAATGATCAAAGGATCAATCCAAGAGGAAGATATAACAATTATAAATATATATGCACCCAACACGGGAGCACCGCAGTATGTAAGACAAATGCTAACAAGTATGAAAGAAGAAATTAACAATAACACAATAATAGTGGGAGACTTTAACACCCCACTCATACCTATGGATAGATCAACTAAACAGAAAATTAACAAGGAAACACAAACTTTAAACGATACAATAGACCAGTTAGACCTAATTGATATCTATAGGACATTTCATCCCAAAACAATGAATTTCACCTTTTTCTCAAGCGCACATGGAACCTTCTCCAGGATAGATCACATCCTGGGCCATAAAGCTAGCCTTGGTAAATTCAAAAAAAATAGAAATCATTCCAAGCATCTTTTCTGACCACAATGCAGTAAGATTAGATCTCAATTACAAGAGAAAAACTATTAAAAATTCCAACATATGGAGGCTAAACAACACGCTGCTGAATAACCAACAAATCACAGAAGAAATCAAAAAAGAAATCAAAATGTGCATAGAAACGAATGAAAATGAAAACACAACAACCCAAAACCTGTGGGACATGGTAAAAGCAGTCCTAAGGGCAAAGTTCATAGCAATACAGGCACACCTCAAGAAACAAGAAAAAAGTCAAATAAATAACCTAACTCTACACCTAAAGCAACTAGAAAAGGAAGAAATGAAGAACCCCAGGGTTAGTAGAAGGAAAGAAATCTTAAAACTTAGAGCAGAAATAAATGCAAAAGAAACAAAAGAGATCATAGCAAAAATCAACAAAACCAAAAGCTGGTTCTTTGAAAGGATAAATAAAATTGACAAACCATTAGTCAGACTCATCAAGAAACAAAGGGAGAAAAATCAAATCAATAAAATTAGAAATGAAAATGGAGAGATCACAACAGACAACACAGAAATACAAAGGATCATAAGAGAGTACTATCAACAATTATATGCCAATAAAATGGACAACGTGGAAGAAATGGACAAATTCTTAGAAAAGTACAACTTTCCAAAACTGGACCAGGAAGAAATAGAAAATCTTAACAGACCCATCAAAAGCACGGAAATTGAAACTGTAATCAAAAATCTTCCAGCAAACAAAAGCCCAGGTCCAGACGGCTTCACAGCTGAATTATACCAAAAATTTAGAGAAGAGCTAACACCTATCCTGCTCAAACTCTTCCAGAAAATTGCAGAGCAAGGTAAACTTCCAAACTCATTCTATGAGGCCACCATCACCCTAATACCAAAACCTGACAAAGACCCCACAAGAAAAGAAAACTACAGGCCAATATCACTGATGAACATAGATGCAAAAATCCTTAACAAAATTCTAGCAATCAGAATCCAACAACACATTAAAAAGATCATACACCATGACCAAGTGGGCTTTATCCCAGGGATGCAAGGATTCTTCAATATCTGCAAATTAATCAATGTAATACACCACATTAACAAATTGAAAAATAAAAACCATATGATTATCTCAATAGATGCAGAGAAAGCCTTTGACAAAATTCAACATCCATTTATGATCAAAACTCTCCAGAAAGCAGGAATAGAAGGAACATACCTCAACATAATCAAAGCTATATATGACAAACCCACAGCAAACATTATCCTCAATGGTGAAAAATTGAAAGCATTTCCTCTAAAGTCAGGAACAAGACAAGGGTGCCCACTTTCACCATTACTATTCAACATAGTTTTGGAAGTTTTGGCCATAGCAATCAGAGCAGAAAAAGAAATAAAAGGAATCCAAATTGGAAAAGAAGAAGTAAAGCTCTCACTGTTTGCAGATGACATGATCCTCTACATAGAAAACCCTAAAGACTCCACCAGAAAATTACTAGAACTAATCAATGACTATAGTAAAGTTGCAGGATATAAAATCAACACCCAGAAATCCCTTGCATTCCTATACACTAATAATGAGAAAACAGAAAGAGAAATTAAGGAAACAATTCCATTCACCATTGCAACGGAAAGAATAAAATACTTAGGAATATATCTACCTAAAGAAACTAAAGACCTATACATAGAAAACTATAAAACACTGGTGAAAGAAATCAAAGAGGACACTAACAGGTGGAGAAATATACCATGTTCATGGATTGGAAGAATCAATATAGTGAAAATGAGTATACTACCCAAAGCAATCTATAGATTCAATGCAATCCCTATCAAGCTACCAACAGTATTCTTCACAGAGCTAGAACAAATAATTTCCCAATTTGTATGGAAATACAAAAAACCTCAAGTAGCCAAAGCGATCTTGAGAAAGAAGAACGGAACTGGAGGAATCAACCTACCTGACTTCAGGCTCTACTACAAAGCCACAGTTATCAAGACAGTATGGTACTGGCACAAAGACAGAAATATAGATCAATGGAACAAAATAGAAAGCCCAGAGATAAATCCACGCACATATGGACACCTTATCTTTGACAAAGGAGGCAAGAATATACAATGGATTAAAGACAATCTCTTTAACAAGTGGTGCTGGGAAAACTGGTCAACCACTTGTCAAAGAATGAAACTAGAACACTTTTTAACACCATACACAAAAATAAACTCAAAATGGATTAAAGATCTAAATGTAAGACCAGAAACTATAAAACTCCTAGAGGAGAACATAGGCAAAACACTCTCTGACATACATCACAGCAGGATCCTCTATGACCCACCTCCCAGAATATTGGAAATAAAAGCAAAAATAAACAAATGGGGCCTAATTAACCTTAAAAGCTTCTGCACATCAAAGCAAACTATTAGCAAGGTGAAAAGACAGCCTTCAGAATGGGAGAAGATAATAGCAAATGAAGCAACTGACAAACAACTAATCTCGAGAATATACAAGCAACTCCTACAGTTCAACTCCAGAAAAATAAATGACCCAATCAAAAAATGGGCCAAATAACTAAATAGACATTTCTCCAAAGAAGACATACAGATGGCTAACAAACACATGAAAAGATGCTCAACATCACTCATTATCAGAGAATTGCAAATCAAAACCACTATGAGGTACCATTTCACACCAGTCAGAATGGCTGCGATCCAAAAGTCTACAAGTAATAAATGCTGGAGAGGGTGTGGAGAAAAGGGAACCCTCTTACACTGTTGGTGGGAATGCAAACTAGTACAGCCACTATGGAGAACAGTGTGGAGATTCCTTAAAAAACTGGAAATAGAACTGCCTTATGATCCAGCAATCCCACTGCTGGGCATACACACTGAGGAAACCAGAAGGGAAAGAGACACGTGTACCCCAGTGTTCATCGCGGCACTGTTTATAATAGACAGGACATGGAAGCAACCTAGATGTCCATCAGCAGATGAATGGATAAGAAAGCTGTGTTACATATACACAATGGAGTATTACTCAGCCATTAAAAAGAATACATTTGAATCAGTTCTAATGAGGTGGATGAAACTGGAGCCTATTATACAGAGTGAAGTAAGCCAGAAAGAAAAACACCAATACAGTATACTAACGCATATATATGGAATTTAGAAAGATGGTAACAATAACCCTGTGTACGAGACAGCAAAAGAGACACTGATGTATAGAACAGTCTTATGGACTCTGAGAGAGAGGGAGAGGGTGGGAAGATTTGGGAGAATGGCATTGAAACATGTAAAATATCATGTATGAAACGAGTTGCCAGTCCAGGTTTGATTCACGATACTGGATGCTTGGGGCTTGTGCACTGGGATGACCCAGAGGGATGGAATGCAGAGGGAGGAGGGAGGAGGGTTCAGGATGGGGAACACATGTATACCTGTGGCGGATTCATTTTGATATTTGGCAAAACTAATACAATTATGTAAAGTTTAAAAAATAAAATAAAATTAAAAAAAAAAAATACACCTCCAATGCAGGAGACCTGGGTTCAATCCCTGGGTTGGGAAGATCCCCTGGAGAAGGGAAAGGCTACCCACTCCAGTATTCTGGCCTGGACAATCCCATGGACTGTATAGTCCACGGGGTCACAAAGAGTCAGACAGGAATAAGTGATTTTCACTTTCCTCTCATCCTAATTTTTTTTTTTTTTTTTTTTTTTTTTTTTTTTAGCCAAACCATGTAACTTGTGGGATCTTAGTTCTCTGACTAGGCATTGAACCCACAATCTCAGCCATGAAAACACGGAGCCCTAAACACTGAACCACCAGGGAATTCCCATCCTCCTAATCCTTTAGCATCAGTTCTTCATACAAGTATTTGATGAAGAGCAATGGGAATGTTTCATAGTGACTAAACTATAACCTTGAACAACACCACCAAAAAAGCTCTTTGGTTTCTCTTTTTCATTCTGTAGTTTTTTGCAGCATTTATGCATTTGACTATTATCACACTTATTTATTGAAGATCGACATATACACCAAACATTATTCAGGGCACGATGAATTCAGCCACAAAGAAACAAAGTCCCAGAGTTTCTTTCCATGGTGGAAGATGGATGATATAAGAAATTAACCTGAGTGCAAGTACTGAGGACTAGAAGGAAAAGGAAGCCGGCTCAGGGGGATGGAGAGTGAAGTAGGGAAGAGAGTCTACACTGGGGTGTGAGGGCTCTGCTCAGAGGGGGTGTGAGCAGATCTGGGGAGGAGGAGGGACTCAGGCAGACCTGGAGAGGCTGCTCCCCACAGAGGGATGGGTGAGTGCAGGGGCCACGGGGGGATGCCCAAGGTGTTCAGGACAAGCAAGTAGGCCAGGAGAGCAGAGCTGAGTAAGAATGAGGGGAACTAGGGCAGAGACAGAGCAGGAGGAGCCTGGGGGCACTCCCAGTAACAGGGGAAGGGGGAGAAGGGAGGACTGACCTGGTCTGAGGTTTTTTAAAGAATCACTTCTATGCTTTGTGGAAAACAGGCAGTAAAGGGGAATGGGTGAGGGTGGATACAAGTGAGGAGGCTACTGGAATAATCTACGGGATAGATAATGCTCCCACCAGAGTGGGAAGCTTTGATTTGAGAATCAGGGAATCTATCATAAGATTTATCTGAATACTATTTAAGAAATAAATAGACAAATCTGTTTATTTTCCCCAGAGTACCTGGGGAAATAAAAAATGATGACAAGAACATCCCCAAAACCACAAGATAACAATCAAGTTTAAGTTACACAGTTATTATATTAGAAATTTTAGACTGCCTGTACTTATCACTGGACAGATCCTGGCATAGACAAGCAGCACTCATTTCTCTGTCTTTACTTTAGCAAATTTGGGGAGGAAGCAAATGGCACTCCGGGGTCTCCATGATACAAAAAATCCTTTGATCTCCTAAGTCTCACTTTCCTCTTCTACAGAATGTACTTCAGAAACAAGAGTCACTAAACTCAAGGATGCTGTGAGAATCTAAAGTGTAGGAAAACCCTCTATAAATGGAAAAAGGACAGGAATTGATAACTTGTTTTTGGTGACTGACCACACTCCTAGTAAACAGAGAAACTGAGACTCAATCTCTGAGCCTGCTGACTCCTGGACTTGGAGTTGTCTCATCAGCCTCAATTGATATTCCCAATGTGATTACTTCATATCTCCCTATTTTATTACAGAAAAGTTTTCAGCTCAATAAGCTTAAAAGTTTACTTCAATTAGATCTAGTTTAAAACATCTAGTTATTAACATATGTAATACAAAAAATTTTGTTTTTAATTATTTTTTTCCTCCAAGATTAGGCAGATGTGAGCACAGAGAGAACTGTAAGGAGAAATCTTTATAATATTTATATGCATTTAAGTATGGATGAATAAAGAGAAAAAGGCTGTGTTAGTAACAGTTGCTACCATTAACTGAAACCCTGACTTGTTTGCATTTCACAGGCGTGGCCTGTAGCCTTTAGGGTAGTCCCACCCCTCTACCATGTAATAAGAGGAGAAACTGAGACAAACACTTGGAGTTACTATCCAGGACCATTTTTCTCTAACGGTCAAACCTTTTCTACTACACGTGCAGTCTCTGTATCTTCAGGCCAAGATAACCCTGCTGCTGCTGCTGCTGCTGCTGCGGCTTAGTCGCTTTTGTGTCTGACTCTGTGTGATCACATGGACTGTAACCCGCCAGGCTCCTCTGTCCATGGAATTCTCCAGGCAAGAGTACTAGAGGAGGTCGCCATGCCTTCCTTCAGGGGATCTTCCCTACCCAGGGATCCTGCATTGCAAGCAGATTACCACTGAGCCACCAAGGAAGCCCCAAATAACTCTAGACACCTCTACTCTCTGTGACCATCTCATGTCTATCCACCGACACATGGATTCCAAAAGGAGATAAGCAGAGGCTCTCATAACTCATTAAATGGTTCCCAAGTGCTGCTAAGACCTTGCCAACCCCTTGCTAATTGCTAAACAGTCATAGAGACATTTAAGAGCAGCAACAAAACCTCTTGGAAAACCGCTGAATCAGTGTCCTCATTTTGCTGTGGAAACCTCAGGCAGGTAACAGGACGTGTTAACAGTAAGAGCAGGAGTGACACAGCCGGGTCCGGGACTCCCCTCTCACTACTCCTCTGCCCTAGACCACCTTCCATTCAAGGAGAGAATGGGCACCAGGAGCCCCAACTCTCTGTCCTGATCATGCGAACAGGAGAGCAGTCCATTTTGTAAATATTTGTCTCATCACATACAGAAGAATCACTGTGCAGCCCAATCTTGCAGGGCCCCTTCTCACAGAATCTGCTGCATGGATGGTCCAGGGTGAGGGAAGCCTCAGAACACTGTCCACGGTACTGGTCCAGTCATGCCACGTGGCTGCAGCGGAGCATCGTCCCCAGGGAGAACAATGGTCCCTGAGGAAAACGCTGAATGGTAGCCACTGCCCCACAGCTTCTCTTCTCCAGAGATGCTCAAATGTGGGAGAGAAAGACAGGGCTGAGCTTCACCAAAAAGGCAAGGTCATGAGAGAAACACTCACACCTGGCCTGGGTCTTTGGGGTCTGATGTGGGCAGCAGGAGCTGGACATGATTAAGGTAAAGAGGAAACGCCTGAAATCTGTTTATTCCACATCCCATCTTCCACCTTCACCCATCACCTGCTTTTTGAAAAGTTCTTTCTTTTAAACTTCCTCAATCCAGCATAGCACCAAGGACAAGCATGGAGTCTAGATCTGTGCAGAAACAGATCTGAACTTGAACTCCAAATGTTAAGGACAGCTGTTTCATCCCCCAAGCTTCAGCTTTACCAACAAAAAATGAGGAATTTAACATCAAGGACACTCATAAAGAATAACTTACATACCTTCTTATATGTGTATACATACACGTGTGAGAAAGAGAAAATGATTTGCATGTAGACTCTGAATGGGAGCTGCTGTTCTCACTGTTTACCTTTGCTTCCCCATTTTCTTACACAGTATTTGTAGTATAGCATTAGTCACTCAGCTGTGTCCAACTCTTCTGACCCCTATGGACTATAGCATGCCAGGCTTCTCTGTCCATGGAATTCTCCAGGCAAAAATACTGGAGTGGGTTCCATTCCCTTCTCCAGGGACCTTTTGGACCCAGGGATTGAAAGTGGGTCTCCCACATTGCAGGCAGATCTTTTACCATCTGAGCCACCAGGAAAGTCCATATATTTGCTCTTAAATTGTTTTTAAATTTTTGGTTGCACCTTATGGCATGTTCTTCATGACCCAGATAATCACGATGGTGTGATCACTCATCTAGAGCCAGACATCCTGGAATGTGAAGTCAAGTGGGCCTTAGAAAGCATCACTACCAACAAAGCTAGTGGAGGTGATGGAATTCCAGTTGAGCTATTTCAAATCCTGAAAGATGATGCTGTGAAAGTGCTGCACTCAATATGCCAGCAAATTTGGAAAACTCAGCAGTGGCCAGAGGACTGGAAAAGATCAGTTTTCATTCCAATCCCAAAGAAGGGCAATGCCAAAGAATGCTCAGACTACTTCACAATTGCACTCATCTCACATGCTAGTAAAGTAATGCTCAAAATTCTCCAAGCCAGGCTTCAGCAATATGTGAACCATGAAATTCCTGATGTTCAAGCTTGTTTTAGAAAAGGCAGAGGAACCAGAGATCAAATTACCAACATCCTCTGGATCATGAAAAAAGCAAGAGACTTCCAGAAAAACATCTATTTCTGCTTTATTGACTATGCCAAAGCCTTTGACTGTGTGGATCACAATAAACTGTGAAAAATTCTGAAAGAGATGGGAATACCAGACCATCTGACCTGCCTCTTGAGAAATCTGTATGCAGGTCAGGAAGCAACAGTTAGAACTGGACATGGAACAACAGACTGGTTCCAAATAGGAAACGGAGTACATCAAGGCTGTATATTGTCACCCTGCTTATTTAACTTATATGCAGAGTACATCATGAGAAACGCTGGACTGGAAGAAACACAAGCTGGAATCAAGAGTGCCAGGAGAAATATCAATAACCTCAGATATGCAGATGACACCACACTTATGGCAGAAAGTGAAGAGGAACTCAAAAGCCTCTTGATGAAAGTGAAGGAGGAGAGTGAAAAAGTTGGCTTAAAGCTCAACATTCAGAAAACGAAGATCATGGCATCCGGTCCCATCACTTCATGGGAAATAGATGGGGAAACAGTGGAAACAGTGTCAGACTTTATCTTTTTGGGCTCCAAAATCATTGCAGATGGTGACTGCAGCCATGAAATTAAAAGACGCTTACTCCTTGGAAGGGAAGTTATGACCAACCTAGATAGCATATTCAAAAGCAGAGACATTACTTTGCCAACAAAGGTCCGTCTCGTCAAGGCTATGGTTTTTCCTGTGGTCATGTATGGATGTGAGAGTTGGACTGTGAAGAAGGCTGAGCGCCAAAGAATTGATGCTTTTGAACTGTGGTGTTGGAGAAGACTCTTCTTGAGACTCATTTGGACCGCAAGGAGATCCAACCAGTCCATTCTGAAGGAGATCAGCCCTGGGATTTCTTTGAAAGGAATGATGCTAAAGCTGAAACTCCAGTACTTTGGCTACCTCATGCAAAGAGCTGACTCATTGGAAAAGACTCTGATGCTGGGAGGGATTGGGGGCAGGAGGAGATGGGGACAACAGAGGATGAGATGGCTGGATGGCATCACTGACTTGATGGACATGAGTCTGAGTGAACTCCGGGAGTTGGTGATGGACAGGGAGGCCTGGAGTGCTGCGATTCATGGGGTCGCAAAGAATAGGACACAACTGAGCAACTGAACTGAACTGAACTGTGGCATGTAGAATCTTAGCTTTTGACCAAAGATCGAACCTATGCACCTTGTATTGGGATCATGGAGTTTTAACCACTGGATTACCACATTATAAACACTATTTAATAAAAATCCAGCTCATTCCTGCTACCTTGATGCTGTAACCAGGAAGGGTTAATTTTGAACTCATACTGGATCTGCCTCTGTGACTTTAATCCTTATCTTGCTGCTTTTGTTACTGCAGGCATGCATAACGGCCTGCCTCAAGAAGACAGCCTGACCCTGCCCACCTGTGAAGGGTTATAAGGAAGTGAAACTAACTTATCTCCCACATGAGGCTTGCTGCTTTATAAGATATTCACAAGAATTAAATGATCTTTTTACTTTGTTTCCTCATGTCCAACCATCTCTGATTCTCAGAAGAACGTGACATCCTGCCCCTGATGAGATGGCTATTTTGAGGTGCTAACCTGACATCTCAGCTATTTGTAAGGCCTCCTCAGAGAATCATTTTGCCTTTTTGCATTTCTTTTTCTTGGGATGGTCTTGTTCACTGCCTCCTGTACAATGTCATGAACCTTTGTCCATAGTTCTTCAGGCACTCTATCAGATCTAATCCCTTGAATCTATTTGTCACTTCCACTCTATAATCATAAGGGATTTGATTTATGTCATACCTGAATGGTCTAGTGGTTTTCCCTACTTTCTTCAATTTAAGTCTTAATTTGGCAATAAAGCGTTCATGATCTGAGCCACAGTCAGCTCCCAGTCTTGTTTTTGCTGACTGTATAGAGCTTCTCCATCTTTGGCTGCAAAGAATATAATCAATCTGATTTTGGTGTTGACCATCTGGTGATGTCCATGTGTAGAGTCTTCTCTTGTGTTGTTGGAAGAGGGTGTTTGCTATGACCAGTGCGTTTTCTTGGCAAAACTCTATTAGCCTTTGCCCTGCTTCATTCCGTATTCCAAGGCAAAATTTGCTTGTTATTCCAGGTGTCTCTTGACTTCCTACTTTTGCATTCCAGTCCCCTATAATGAAAAGAATGTCTTTTTGGATGTTAGTTCTAGAAGATCTTGTAGGTCTTCACAGAACCATTTAACTTCAGCTTCTTCAGCATTACTGGTCAGGACATAGACTTGGATTACCATGATATTGAATTGTTTGCCTTGGAAACGAACAGAAATCATTCTGTTGTTTTTGAGATTGCATCCAAGTACTGCATTTTGGACTCTTTTGTTGACTATGATGGCTACTCCATTTCTTCTAAGGGATTCTTGCCCACAATAGTAGATATAATGGTCATCTGAGTTAAATTCCCCTTTCCACTCCATTTTAGTTCACTGATTCCTACAACATCAGTGTTCACCCTTATCATCTCCTGTTTGACCCCTTCCAATTTGTCTTGATTCATGGACCTAATATTCCAGGTTCCTATGCAATATGGTTCTTTACAGCATTGGACTTTACTTCCATCACCAGTCACATTCACAATTGGGTGTTGTTTTTGCCTTGGCTCTGTCTCTTCATTCTTTCTGGAGTTATTTCTCCACTGATCTCCAGTAGCATACTGGGTACCTACTGACCTGGGGAGTTCATCTTTCAGTGTCTTATCTTTCTGCCTTCTCATACTGTTCATGAGGTTCTCAAGGCAAGAATACTGAAGTGGCTTGCCATTGCCATCTCCAGTGGACCATGTTTTGTCAAAGAGTCAGACACAACTGAGTGACTGAACTGATACTGATACTAAACCTGCCACCTTCTCTGTCAGTGGCTTCCTGAATAAAGTCCCTTCTTTGTCTCAACACCTCATCTCAGACTTATTGGCCTACGGTGCAGTGAGCAGAGTAAGCTTGGGCTCAGTTCAGTTCAGTCACTCAGTCGTGCCCAACTCTTTGAGACCCCATGGACTACAGCATGCCAGGCTTCGCTGTCCATCACTAACTCCCAGAGCTTGCTCAAACTCATGTCCATCAAGTCATTGATGCCATCCAACCATCTCATCTTCAATTATTTCCTTCTCCTCTTGCCTTCAATCTCTCCTAGTATCAGGATCTTTTCCAATGAGTCAGTTCTTTGCATCAGATGGCCACGGTATTGGAGCTTCAGCTTCAGCATCAGTCCTTCCAATGAATACTCAGGACTGCTTTCCTTTAGAACTGGTTGGATCTCCTTGCAGTTCAAGGGACTCTCAAGAGTCTTCTCCAACACCATAGTTCAAAAGCATCAATTCCTTGGCACTCTGCCTTCTTCATTGTCCAACTGTCACATCCATGCATGACTACTGGAAAAACCATAGCCTTTATTAGACAGACCTTTGTCAGCAAAGTAATGTCTCTGCTTTTTAATACACTGTCTAGGTTGGTCAGAGCTTTTCTTTCAAGGAGTAAGCATTTTTAATTTCATGGCTTCAGTCACCATCTTCAGTGATTTTTGAGCCCAAGAAAATAAAGTCTGTCACTGTTTCCCCATCTATTTGCCATTAAGTGTTGGGATTGGATGCCATGATCTTAGATTTTTGAATGTTGGGTTTTAAGCCAGCCTTTTCACTCTCCTCTTTCACCTTCATCAGGAGGCTCTTCAGTTCCTCTTCACTTTTTGCCGTAAGGGTGGTATCATCCGCATATCTGAGGTTATTGATATTTCTCCCAGTAATCTTGATTCCAGCTTGTGCTTCATGATATTGTTACTGAGTCCACTGTATGAAAAGAGTGGATTCAGTAATAATATCATTTCCACAAAAGAAGATCTCACATTAACAACAACCCAGGGGAAAGAAAGAAGAGCATTAAACAAGCAATTCTGTTTTGTTCACATAATCACAAAATGCTGCTCATCTGATACAATCTATGATGTTCAAGTCATTGTTCAGGCACAATTACTATTGCTTTACAAAGTGAGTTTGGAGCCTTCAACACCATACCTTTGAAAGACTGTCCCAATCTTTTTCTACAGTACAAAAGAACACACTGCACTGAACAGGCCCTGAGGAGGAGAAGCCCTTTAATGCTATCATTTCAATTTTTATAACCTAAGAGAGTAACACAGTATTTATCAGTATTTACATTTTTCTTTCTTTTTTGCCAGATTATATTGTCTTATCAGGTAATTTCATTTTCACCATTCATTCACTGATTTCATCTAAATTTCAGAGTTTCACCTTGCCATTTTCTGTGAAACACAGTCTTTTCTGAAAACAATCTCTCCCCCAGTGAAACAATGCAGTATTAAGAAGAAATGTTAAAGCATTCTCTTTTCTTTAAATAAAAATACCAGTCATAACCAAGTGTAGAGAAAAATCTAGAGACTGAAAGGGACTGAGGAGGTACCAACCAAGTGCAGGGGGCAGACCTCAAGTGGAATCTGATTCAAACCAATGGTAAAGGAGACTTCTCAGTGAAATGATTAGCAACATGTAAACTAGAAGGTTGATAATATTGAAGAATTGGGGTTATATTTCAGATGAAATAATATGTTTTTCCAAAGGCTCTCCTATCTCTTAGAGAAAAACTAGTAAAATATTAGTGTGTTAGTCACTCAGTGGTGTCTGACTCTTTGCAACCCAATGGACTGTAGCCCACCAGGCAGGAATATTGGAGTGGGTAATCATTCCCTTCTCCAGGAGATCTTCCGAGCCCAGGAATTGAACCCACATCTCCTGAACTGCGGGCAGGGTCTTTATCCTCTGAGCCACCAGGGAAGCTTTGAAAGTATAAGTGAAAGTCACTCTGTCGTGCCCCATTCTTTGCAACCCCATGAACTACAGAGTCCATGGAATTCTCCAGGCTAGAATACTGCAGTGGGTAGCCGTTCCCTTCTCCAGGAGATCTTCCCAATCCAGGGATCAAACCCAGGTCTCCCACATTGCAGGCAGACTCTTTACCAGCTGAGCCGAATGCTTTCCAGATGAACAAATCTGAGGTCTAGGATCTGCTCCAGAATAACCTGGGGTAGGTTGGGGCTGGCAGAGGGCAGGGGTGGAGATGCAGCAAGACTGCATCAACCAGCTGGTCCTGGTTGAAGCTGGAGAGTGGGCACATGAGGGTTCATTATACTGTACACTCTAATTTTAGAAATTTTTGTAATTCTCCACTACGAAAATAAGTTAAAAGTAAATGAAACTTCACAAAGTGAAACAACCCCCTCCTCAACAAAGCATTCTGTGAGCGTCCTTATGGCATCAGGATTGAAGGACTAGCACATTTGCCTGCATACACACTAAGAAGACCGGTGTAAATATTAAACAACACTGAAAGATCTTTCAAACTTTTTTTAAAAAAAGAACTTTCAACAAACTTTACTGATAGTTTAAACCAAGTCTGTCATTTGAAATTCTAGTACATGCTACTCAAAAGTCCTTACTCACCTCTCCCAAAGCACAAGCCTTTATTACTTCTTCATATCGGTCTTTTTCATATTTCTTCCCAAATAAAATGTTACTCCTCACAGTTCCTGAGAACACCCAGGGCTGCTGAGAAACATACGCGATCCTCCCATGCACGCTGACCTGCCCCTGGCTCGGGGGCAGCTCCCCCAGCACAGCACGTAACAGTGAAGACTGAAACAGATGGCAACACACACGAGTGAACAGGGAGCACTCAGAATGAAACACATCCCATAGCACAGCTGACCCCAGGATGGTGCTTGCTACACAATAGAACACTTGCATTTAGAACAGGATAAAGTACAACCCTGGAAGTTTGGACAAAAACAAATGAAAATAACAGAATTGGTCAATGCAAATGAATGGTTGATAAGGAATATTAATAAAATACTATAACAATCTCCTCTGCCCAAGAGGAGCACCCAAATGAAGCACTACACTCAGCAAAAACTAAGAACATTTAACATCCTTCACTAGCAGAGCAGCCCAGCAGGACGTGTATTTCATGTATCTGATGTTTAGTGCAGTTGTTCCTGCATCCAGGTATCCTTCACTTGACAAACACTTATCCTTAAAGAGCTATGTGTGAAGAATATATCCAAAGATGATTACTTAAAAGAATTCTGAAATGAGTTGTGTCTAAAGAGCAAAAGTCCATATAGAGGAAATCATCACCCTCTCATGTGCACATCCACATTTAGGTTTCTGTATTTCGTTGTTTCACAACACAGGACACTAAGTGCAAGTGCATGTCTTTCAAATCTCTTGTGACACACAGAAGTGACGTATCTGTGTCTACACCATCAGAGCACTCACCACACTTGGCTGAGATAAACTGCCTGTGTATCTGTCTCACCCTGGAACCTGGTTGCCTCTGGACGGTGGAGACGTCGGGATCTGGCTCACATCTGTGTCTTTAGCTCCAGCACGTGGCTGAACATTCACTACACGTGCACTGAAAGCATCACATCAAGTCCTATGAGGAAATGCTCAGAGCTTCCTGGAAGAGCCTTCACCATCTCCAGACTTTCTAAGGGGGCCACTGTGATGAAAAGAAGTCCCCACTGTCTCCATCCAACCTGAACAGCTGTCACATCAATAATTTCATTCACTGAGAAGTCCAAATTCCTGACAATGGTCCCCAACTGTGCAATGTGAAACACCAAGAAAGAAAACACAGTGTGTGCTTATCTAGATTTATTTGGCCATGAAATCTTCTTGCAAAACTAATATTCCACGGAACACAGATTGAGAAACGCTGTTCTAGGTACACCCAACCAATTCAAACTGTGTCACACATAGCTCTGGGCTCAACTCTGAGAATTTAACAAGGGCAATGGTGTTGCATCAAGCTGACAAAAGGCATCACAACTTACCTTTCCTGCACCCACAGGTCCAACCACAGCTAACAGTTCACCGGGTCTGGCAGTAAAGAAAAGGTCTTGTAGGGTTGGGGTTCCTGATTTCTGCAAATTAAAGTTTATAAAAATGTGCCCATTTCAATAAAGTAACATACGTTACTTCAGAAGGTAGAGAAAATTATATAATAGTCATTGATATGCTAATGTAATCCACATTTTTGTCCTTCCTATTTTAAGATAGTAAGTCCTGGAGGCCTTTTCATCCAATCATACATATCTCTTTGGGGGTTAACAAGGCTCATTCTTTTACCAGATTTCCATAAGGACATAGCTCTAGACACCCACAGAATTTTAGTAGTAGAAATGACAAGGCACCTGCCTGAAACACAAACTGAATAATGCACATAAGCTTATTAATATAATGCACTTAATAGAATATACAGCTTGGGAGGCTTTTAATCATTTATAAGTTTTCATTATGACCCTTGGTTTTAACTGTCTCATTAATCTTCACAGTTCAATTCAGTTCAGTCACTCAGTCATGTCCAACTCTTTGCGACCCCATGGACTGCAGCATGCCAGGCTTCCCTGTCCATCACCAACTCCCAGAGCTCACTCAAACTCATGTCCATGGAGTCGGTGATGCCATCCAACCATTTCATCCTTTGTCATCCCCTTCTCTTTCTGCCTTCAATTGTTCCCAGCATCAGCGACTTTTCCAATGAGTCAATTCTTCACATCAGGTGGCCAAAATGTTGGAGCTTCAGCATCAGTCCTTCCAATGAATGTTCAGGACTGATTTCCTTTAAGATTGACAGGTTTGATCTCTTTGTTGTCCAAGGAACTCTCAAGAGTCTTCTCCAGCACCCAGTTCAAAAGCATCAATCAACCCCCACAAGTTGGCAGCATAAGCTCCTGGCATGCCTGGCCTGTAATTAAATAATCTGAAATCTCCACTAATCTCCCCACTTTCATTTGATAAAGAACGAACCTCAGTAGTGCTCAGCAAGCAAAGGGGTACACTTTATACAATAGTCACTCCTGGCAAATTAAGTGCTATTAATAACGGTCCAAGCTCTAATTTTTAACAAGAGCTCTAATTTAATACCACCAACAACAACAAAAAAGGGGGAATAAGTTAATTATGACATGATGAATCAAAGCTATAAAGCCTCAATTTTATATGTATTTACATACATTATCTGTCTTGGCTGAACGGAGGATAATAAAGTACTTCTACTGAAGAAAAACAGGCAGCTTATTTACTGTCTGAGCCACCAGGGAAGCCCAAAGGAACAAAATAACAACAAAAACCATAGAGATACATGCGCTAGTACCCCCACCCAATGCAATAGAGGACAAAGTATTCATTGTGCCAATAACAAGTCACATTCTTGAGAGATTTACAGGTTCATTGTGTCTTTACATATCATAAGTGTTAAGAAAATTGTCAATAGCTGCCAATGCTTAAAAAAAAAGAAAAATGAATGCTGACACTTGACTCTAAAGTGCCGCAAAGACTAAAAACACAATTCTGAATTTAAGTCTGGATATTCCTCAAAATGAAAAAGTTCTCCGGAAAGAAATGAACTAATTATAAAGCATTCACATGCTAAAAAATGACAATTATTTTGCATGGTCAAAAACACTAGCCCCAAATTTTAAAGAAACTATAAATGTACCAATAAGAAGTTAGATGTTAAAACATAAGAAATATTTTTTAACCTTCTCTACTTCTTTATTCTTTTATGCCACTTAGGGTTCCTATTTTATTACTTATCACTCAGTTATGACTAAAAAACAATGAGTCACATACCAACATCAGCTCCCTGTCAACACCCCTTACTGTTTCCCAGGGTCAGACACTGAGTTCCCTCCCTGTTCAGGCTTCAGGATCCGGCACTACTCTGCCGAGACCAGTAGAGGGCAGCACTCAGCACCGCAGACGTGCTGGGTCCAGTCAACTCCTGGTTATCCAGACTCAGGGGATGCTGACTCAACAAGGATCATCAGCTGAGCCCCCACTTTGTACCAGACATAGTTGAAAACCCCTGCCCCATGAAGAAATGGGGGCTCCCACAGGACCATTTATTTTACAACTTCAAGATGGAGACCAAGTCCCATCATTTCATGAATGAGACATGGGTCCCTGAGACCTGCCCCCACCTGCCCACCTGGCTGTCTAGTGGAGCAGGTTACAGAGTTCATGTCTATCTCCTGCCTCCCAACCCAGCAGGGGCTTCATTCAGATTCAGCTTCTCTTTAAAACCCCAATGTCTGTGTCCCCCGTCCAAGGGATCTCTCACCCATGATCTAACCTGACAGCCATAATTACTAATGACCCCAGCAAGGGGCACAGTCCTTCATAGGCAAGGCCAGGACAACATAATAGGCTGTTCTGTTTTACAATGCAAGTTGCACAAAAATCTGAGAACATGTTATTAAGTTCTTGAAAGAAAAACAAAATAGCTCATTTTAAAATGCTGCATAATTTGGTACAAAAGAAATTTGGTAATGGGTCATTAAAAAATATGTGTTAGCAATCACATGGAGTGGTATTTATAATGGAATTTTAGTGCTTTCCATAAATGCATCAAGAGTACTGTGACGAGAAATATGAAGCAGGAGGTAAATCTACCGGAATAAGGTATGAGAAACTCTCAGGATAGGTCAGGCACCTTCTGTGCATTGCCATGTTCAACTGATACAGGGATGTGGTTTTATATATTCAGGAACATATTATCCTACTGTGCTATTGATGGAGATGGCAGGCACTTAATCAGAAGTTGGTGAACACCATGCAGGTGGCAAAACAGAGTCACAGGCATGAAAGACAGGAGGAGTCTACAGAGTCTAGACACTTGCCCTATGGTCCCCACTCTGACAGCAGCCAGGCTTCTGAGCTCTGCTCTGGAGAGTGGACCCTCTGGTAGAGATATCTTCCTGAGTCCTCCCGGCTCTCCGGTGGGAACAGTTTCCTGCCTTTGCTAATTTCTGGGTTGTCTCACCCACCACCATTTTGCTGTTTCTGCTTTTCCCCACTCTTATCATCTATGTAACTAATTCCCTGAATGGAACTCCCTCTCCCATGGTGGGGTTCTTTTTTCCTGACTAATCCACACTGATATGGGAGGATGTGCACAGAGGACCAGGGAAACATGGAGGCAAGAACATTTCAATCATTGATAAAGGAGGCAACATTGCATGTGCAATTTTGAAAGTGGACCCTTGTTTTTTTCTGTTTGTCAGAAGGTCATAAATAAACTAAGTGTTGGAAAGTCACCAGTTCTCCCTGTAAATTTCCATATACTGCAGCCCTTCAACTAGGAATCACTGGTGCTCACTACGCCCACCTGCTGTTTCCTTCCTGCCCCTGGCTGCTACCAAAGTAGCCAGAACCATCCAGAAGCTTATGATGGGGGAGCCACCACTCTACCCCACAGCAAAGATCCAAATCATGGCCTCACTGCATGTACAATAAAGTGATCTGATAATCAAGGCAAAAAATGTACACTGATTCCCCAAAGCCTCTTTAACAAATCTCTGTGTATTCATTAAACCATTCCACACTGCACCATTTTGTCCATCCAAACCTGTACATTCTAACATTATAAACACATGTACTTTAAATTCAAAATGTGCTAATACTTTGAAAACTCTCTTGAAAATGAAATAAAGAGCAACATGTCAAATGTCTTAGGCTGATTTTACACTTAATCTCCATTAGCTGCAAACCTTATTCCTGATTTTGAGAATTTTTATAACATACTCTCAATATATGAGCAAATCGCATTTTACACCATGTGGAAAACCTCATCATTCTCCCATAAACTTATATCTTCAGTTGTCAATTAGTAGTCATGATCTTGGGGTGGAGGACTTGTTACCTTATCCCAAGAAGCAGTGAAATCATTCATGTCCACTATCGTTTCACCATCTGATGGCAGCTGAGGGTTGAGCTGTGGTATCTCATCAAGTAATAGGAAGTTCTACAGAAAAAAGAGAAACACATATTGTTAAAATGCAAGAACAAAGCACAAACAAAAATAATTGCTTTCTTGGAATTTATAATAAAAGATTTTATACAGCCTACATATCATTTTGTCAGCTGTACTTAAACTAGTTTTGTTTCATATCAGAACATACTAAATAATATATGTTATATAGAGTAATATATATCATATGGTATACATAATCATATAATGTAGTATATATAGTATGCATAGTGTTTTATATACATATGTATGTGTATATATAAACATTTATATATAAAGCACATATAAGAATATTTTATATACAAACACTATTGTTTAACTGCTCAGTCAAGTATGACTCTTTTGAGACCTGCATGGGATTTTCTGGGCAAGAATACTGGAATGGGTTGACATTTCCTTCTCCAGGGGATCTTCCCAGCCTAGGGATCAAACCTGCATCTCCTGCATTGGCAGGAGGATTCTTTACTACTGTGCCACCTGGGAAGTCATATAAACATAAGGTTATTGACCACTAGTACCACCTGGGAAGCCCCATATATATATACATACAGATATATATATATATATATATATATATATATATATATATATATATATAAAATAAACAGTTCCTGGCCATGAGCAAAGTAGTGACTTTCTCAACAAGTATACTGGTTCCCCCTTTAAGAGAAAATATGACTTCAAACTTCAACACATTTAGAACCTGGACATTTTTATTGTTTACCTTTTGAGTTACTAACAACAAACAGGAGAATTGGTAGGAAACGATTCCACAAATACTTACTGAATTCTACCAGGTGCCAAGCACCATTGACACTGCTAGGAACACAGCGAGGAAGGCCATGCCCAGGCCTTCAGGCATCAAGGGGCACAGGACAGGCTGGGACAGCAAGACCAATGGCAGAGATGCCAAACGAAAACCCTGGTGATGCCTGTTTTGCATCATGACTTTTCCCTGGACACTTAAACACACTCTGCCTTTCTCCTAATGTGTTTTAAGTCAGTATCACTGTTTTCCATTAATTATCACTTAAGTCATTATTCTGAAAATGAAGTGCTCTTAAATTTCTCTTAAAAGTATTTTACAAGCATCTCTCCACAATCAGTGTCTCTTCTTCTTAGACACTGCCCTCTCTCCTACAACAGGAATGACTGTAGCTCCCACTTCTTGCCATGTTCACATTGCTTAGCAGTTATTCAGTGGAAAGAAAGAAAGAAAGTGAAGTTGCTTAGTCGTGTCTGACCCTTTGCGACCCCATGGACTGTAGCCTACCAGGCTCCTCTGTCCATGGGATTTTCCAGGCAGTAGTCCTGGAGTGGATTGCCATTTCCTTCTCCAGGGGATCTTCCTAACCCAGGGATCAAACCCGGGTTTCCCTCATTGTAGACAGACGCTTTACTGTCTGAGCCACCAGGGAAGTCATATTCAGTGGAATGCAGCTGATTAAAACCAACTCCTGAGAAACACTACAAAGCTAGCATAATCTTATGCAGGAAAACTCCCTCCTGTCCTGCAAATGCTAGACATAATCCAACAAGAAAAGCTACTATGGCAGAGAAATTGAGTAAACAACTGAGACAACCCCAGTGCCATCGCCTCTTCCAAGAACCATGAAAATGTGGCAGAGATTGCTGGCTGTCCTCAAAATCTGCTCTCATTCTTCCCAAACCCCAGATTTTAGCTGCAAGTAGCAGCCTGGAAGGAGGCCCTCGCTCTCTAGGCTCCCAAGCAGATAGGAGCAGCCATGTGACTAAATCCAGGTCAGTGGAGAGTGACAATGTCCAGAACCTTCCTCTGCCCCATGGCCTGGGTTTTGGAGGCTGCCAGCTTGGTCAAGGCCATACACAATGGAGTAACAAGAAAGAGTCTGGGACTTCCCTAGAGATGCAGTAGATAAGAATCTGCCTGTCAATGCAGGGGACACGAACTTGATCCCTGGTCCAAGAGATTCTACATGCCACAGAGCAACTAAGCCCATGTGCCACAACTACTGAGTCTGAGCTCTAGAGCCCAAGTGCCACAACTACCGAAGCCTGGGCACCTGGAGCCCATGCTCCACAAGAGAAGTCACTGCAATGAGAAGCTTGCTTGCCACAGCTAGAGAAAATCTGTGCAGCAGTGAAGACCCAGCACAGATAAAATTAAATTTTTGTTTAAAAAAGAAAGAGTCTGAGTCCCTAACACCATGGAGGATGATTCCCACAAAAAAAAGTCTGATGAAATCCTAAACTGTTACCTCAAAATATGACTTAAAAACAGGGTTGCTGCAGATGTAATCAGTTAAGGTGAGATCACACTGGAGTAGGGTAGGCCCCAAATCCAATATTAGTGTCCTTATAAGAAGAGAAAACCAGGGACATATACACACTGGCAGAAAATGCCCATGTGATGATGGAGACAGAAGCTGGAGTGATGGCAGTTACAAGCCAAGGAAGATCAAGGTTTTCCTGCAACAACCTAAGCTAACAGAGGCAAGGAAGGATTCCCTCTTGCAGGATTCAGAGGGATGGTGACCCTGCTGACTCCTTGACTTCAGACTTCTAGGCTCCAGGACTGAGAAACAATCAATTTCTGGGGTTTTAAGCATCTGTTTGTGGTACTTGGTTACAGCAGCCCCATACAGAGCCTTATAAGGACACTTGCATGAGAGAAAAATAAACTATCTGTGTAAGCAGCTTTAACATGGGTAATTCTAGGACTCACAGGCAAACTGAGTCCAAACCAACATAGGGAGAAACTGAAATAAGTATCTGAGGATGTGGAAGAAAGAAAACAACACATAATCAGTAACCTATTACCCTAAAAATCATAAACACACTTCAAGTCCTTGACACCCAGAATATCATGCTCCCAAATCATAAATGTTTTTGCTATCTTCTACTGCAAAAGAACAACTGGTTAAAAACTGAACATGAAAATCTGCTTCTGTGCAGGAAAAGAAAGACATCGTGATCCCTGCATCTCTCTCAAAAACCAGCTGGTGGGAGACACCATCCACTTGTTCCCTCCTCCTCTCAGGCAGGCTCACTGAGAGCCTAATGCTGGGAATGGCTCCTCCTCCCCACTCCGAGCCCGAGTCCATCAGGAGACAGGGTGGATGGATGGAGGTCTGAGGACTCCTCTGCAGACTCTCAACCACCACAGCCCGAGTTCTCTCTCCACACCACCTCTTCCGCAGTCAGCCAGGTACCAGCTCTCACCTGTTCTGACATAGCTCATCCCTCTCCCAATGCTTTTCTCTCAAAACAACATAATTTCAGAATTCTACCCACTATTAAGCACTGAAAATATTAATACAACTTTTCTTTTGCTGGTTCCTTCCCCAGCCCTCCCCAACACCACAAAACCAATCCCAACACCACTTCTTCCTGATCTCTTTACAGCACCTCTGAGTGTCCACCATGCTTAACACACCCAGAGACCCATCAGTACCTAAGTCCACAGTCCCCAGGTGGCCTTTGCCTGGATACCCTGAGTACTAACCCCACCCATCCTTCCAAGTCCATCTCAAATGCTAACTCTCCATGGAACCATTCAGGACAAGCCAGGCTCACACTGTCCTCCCTACCTCTGAATCCACAGAGAGGCAGTAAGTCACACAGAGGGGAGACACTTCATCATTCATGCACCTACAGTCACAACTCCGACTGAGACCAAGCTTTGCACAGAGTCAACCATCATGGGTAAGGCAAGGAACAGACTGTAGGGCTGATTCAAATCAGTACAAACACTGACTACATTACTACTATAGCCTTACACAGTCTGAGCTAACACAGCAACAAGCAAAAGGTTACACATGTATGTTATACATTTTGTCTAGACATAAATTTCAATTTTAGCTTAAATGTGTTACCAAGATAAAAAAACAATGTTAAGTATGTGCACAGTAGAACAGAAATTTTCCACTTTCAAAAAAAGAAGATGAAAGTAAGGAACAAGCACTAAGTAAGGAATTAAATCTATTGAGTGCTTGTTCACAAATAATAGGTTTGAGTAGGGAAAGAGTCATAGTCTTCCAGGGGTTAAATGACACTCCATTCAGTACATGACCAACTCATGAAGGTGCAGAAGTGCTGGCTGGATTCTTCTTCAGGACTCAGGCTAATGAAAAAGCTGAAATTAAATTTCTCTTAGACCCAGAACAGGTTCTGCAGGAAAGTATCAACATCAGAACTGTAGCCAAAAAGATTGAGTTCCCAGTGGCTGGAAATGTAAAACCTGCTTTATGAACAATATAACCTCAGAGACTCATTTTATGGCATGTAAAATGACTGGACTTTCAGTGCTTCAGAGACAAGATATTTACAATCCTAGTTCAGTCATTCAATGCCAAGACCTTCAGACCCCTTTTCTTATTAAGAAAAAAATAGAGGGACTTCTTGGACCATAAAATCATAATAAATCCTCATATTCTCTATATTAAAAAAGGAAATTGAAAAACATGTATAAACAAGAAGACACAAAACTATGAAGACCACGTGTAAGTCTGATTGTGGGTATGGACCACCACACCCCGTCCAAGGTGGGCAGGGGTGGTGGGTTTCCTTTCTAGGACTCCCAGATATGACCTGAGAAGAAATCCTAGGAGATGACCATCCAGTCTGCTGAGTCCCAGGCTGCAGGGGAGAGTAGGGCTGCAGAGCTCAACCCCACACTGTATTCTAAACTCCTCATGTCCACCACACCTCCAGCCCATCTGTGATCAAAACTCACCCAGCTCTAACCACCTATCAGTACACTCAGCTGCCCTTTTCTTCCACTCTTGCTGCCCTTTAACCCATCTAAGTGAGAGGCAAGTTGAGGAAGAAAATGGACATCCAATCATTGTCTATTACCTGTTAGATAAAAGCATAGGAACTATATAACAGGATAGGAACTATATAACAGGATAAGAACTAAAGAGCTTCCTGATGAAAGTGAAAGAGGAGAGTGAAAAGTTGGCTTAAAACTCAACATTCAGAAAAGTAAGATCATGGCATCTGGTCCCATCACTTCATGGCAAATATTTGGGGAAACAATGGAAACAGTGACAGACTTTATTTTCTTGGGCTCCAAAAATCACTGCAGATGGTGACTGCAGCCATGAAATTAAAAGACACTTGCTCCTTGGAAGAAAAGCTATGACAAACCTAGACAACATATTAAAAAGCAGAGAAATTACTTTGCCAACAAAGGTCCTTCTAGTCAAAGCTATGGTTTTTCCAGTAGTCATGTATGGATATGCTAAATCACTTCAGTCGTGTCCGACTCTGTGCAACCCCATAGACGGCAGCCCAACAGGTTCCCCCGTCCCCGGGATTCTCCAGGCAAGAACACTGGAGTGGGTTGCCATTTCCTTCTCCAATGCATGAAAGTGAAAAGTGAAAGTGAAGTCCCTCAGTCGTGTCCGACCCTCAGCAACCCCATGGACTGCAGCCCTCCAGGCTCCTCCATTCATGGGATTTTCCAGGCAAGAGTACTGACAGTTGGGCTATAAAGAAAGCTGAGTGCCAAAGAATTGATGAATTTTGAACTTTGGTATTGGAGAAGACTCTTGAGAGTCCCTTGGACTGTAAGGAGATCCAACCAGTCAATCCTAAAGGAAATCAGTCATTGGAAGGACTGATGTTGAAGTTGAAACTCCAATACTTTGGGCACCTGATGTGAAGAACTGACTTATTTGAAAAGACCCTGATGCTGGGAAATATTGAAGGCAGGAGGAGAAGGGGACGACAGAGGATGAGGTGGTTGGATGGTATCACCAACTCACTGAACATGAGTTTGAGCAAGCTTCAGGAGTTGGTGATAGACAGGGAAGCCTGGTGTGCTGCCTTACATGGAGTTGCAAAGAATCAAACACAGCTAAGCAACTGAACTGAACTGAACAGGATAGGAAGCTGAATCAGGCCAAGGACAGTCAATGAAGTGGGTCTTACAGCAAACATTTAGGTATTTCTAAGCATCTCAGAATTCAAAACCAAGTTCATGCTTTCCTCCCCAAGTTTGGTTCTCCTCTGGTATTCATTATTTGAGTGAATTCAGGTGATTTTATAGCCCCAAAAGGTGAAGCAGACTGAGTTCCACCTTTCCCACCCTCAATACCCAACTCAAGACATGCCCCGACTATCTCTCAAATCTGGCCAAGTCTCTCTATTGCACCCTAAACCTAAACACATCATCTCGTCCCTGGACCACATATGGCATTAACCTCCTGACACCTCATCTCCCCACCTCTTCTCAGGGTCCTCACCCCACCTCCCTGTCCTATTCCCAGGTTGCGGCCAGGCTGAGCTCTAAGATGATAAAAACTTTGATGTCACCTGTAGAGCCCTGTACAGTACCCTGCTCAGGCCTCCAGCTCTCTACTCTGCAGCCTCAGACATTCTTGGTTCCTCAAATCCATAGATCCCCATCTTGTGCACTAGAAACCTGTGTCACATCACATCCCCAGGAAAGTGAGAAGCATCAGCCTCCCACCTCCCCCAGCCCACACACAGAATTCTTCAGGTAACTTCTTCAGCCTTACCGGGAGGCACCACCTCCAAAACTACACCAGTGACTTTGCCAAAGCACCTCATGGCACCTCAGAATTTTCCTTCCAAGGACTAATGACATACAAACGCATGTCCACAGTGACTTTCACTATTTGATTCTTTATTAATCCACTACTTGATGAGACATAAATTCCAAGAAGGAAGGAATTCTCTCCTGCCATTGTACACACACATCTAGCTTGTGCCAAGCTTCAGGTAGACACTCAGTTACTTTGTGGAGTAAGTGATTGGATGAATAAATTCAAATTTGAACCCAAAAGTCTAGCAGAAAACAAGAAAGGTTTTTCTTCTCAACTGATTTTAGTCTTAACAAGATCCTATCAATCCTATTGTTTTTTACATTTGTTAAAGTACATTTTGGTTTTGTTTGCTTTTTTCTACAATTAAGGCAATATTTCCAAAATGTGGCCTATTTTCAGGTACATAGGGGCATTTACTAAAGATATTGATATTTTGGTCTCTAGACAAAATCACTTTTCAGTTCAGTTCAGTTCAGTCATGTCTAACTCTTTGTGACCCCATGAACCGCAGCACGCCAGGCCTCCCTGTCCA
Organism: Bubalus kerabau; assembly: GCF_029407905.1. Taxonomy (NCBI): domain Eukaryota; kingdom Metazoa; phylum Chordata; class Mammalia; order Artiodactyla; family Bovidae; genus Bubalus; species Bubalus kerabau. The sequence goes on from NC_073635.1 coordinate 75,950,279, forward strand.
TCACCAACTCCTGGAATTTACAGAAACTCATGTCCATTGAGTCAGTGATGCCATCTAACCATCTCATTCTCTGTTGATCCATTCTCCTCCTGTCTTCAATCTTTCCCAATATCAGGGTCTTTTCAATTGAGTTGGCTCTTCACATCAGGTGGCCAAACTATTTGAGTTTCAGCTTTAACATCAGTCCTTCCAATAAACACCCAGGACTTATCTCCTTTAGGAGGGACTGGTTGGATCTCCTTGCAGTCCAAGGGACTCTCAAGAGTCTTCTCCAACACCACAGTTCAAAAGCATCAATTCTTTGGTGTTCAGCTTTCTTTATAGTCCAACTCTCACATCCATACATAACCACTGGAAAAACCATAGCCTTGACTAGATGGACCTTTATTGAAAAGTAATGTCTCTGCTTTTGAATATGCTGTCTAGTTTGGTCATAACTTTCCTTCCAAGGAGGAAGAGTCTTTCAATTTCATGGCTGTAATCACCATCTTCAGTGATTTTGGAGCCCCCAAAAACAAAGTCAGCCACTGTTTCCCCTGTTTCCCCATCTATTTCCCATGAAGTGATGGGACCAGATGCCATGATCTTAGTGTTCTGATGTTGAGCTTTAAGTCAACTTTTTCACTCTCCTCTTTCACTTTCATCAAGAGGCTCTTTAGTTCTTCTTCATTTTCTGCCATAAGGGTAGTGCCATCTGCATATCTGAGGTTGTTTATATTTCTCCCAGCAATCTTGATTCCACCTTGTGTTTCCTCCAGCCCAGCATTTCTCATGATGTTCTCTCCATATAAGTTAAATAAACAGGTGAAAATATTCAGTCTTGATGTACTCCTTTTCCTATTTGGAACTAGTCTGTTGTTCCATGTCCAGTTCTAACTATTACTTCCTGACTTGCATTCAGGTTTCTCAAGAGGCAAGTCAGCTGGTCTGGTATTCCCATATCTTTCAGAATTTTCCACAATATATTGTGATCCACACAGTCAAAGGCTTTGACATAGTCAGCAAACCATAAATAGATGTTTTTCTGGAACTCTCTTGCTTTTTCCATGATCCAGCAGATCTTGGCAGTTTGATTTCTGGTTCCTCTGCCTTTTCTAAAACCAGCTTGAACATGTGGAAGTTCATGGTTCACGTATTGCTGAAGCCTGGCTTGGAGAATTTTGAGCATTACTTTACTAGCATGTGAGATGAGTTCAATTGTGCAGTAGTTTGAGCATTCTTTGGCATTGCCTTTCTTTGGGACTGGAATGAAAACTGACCTTCTCTAGTCCTGTGGTCACTGCTGAGTTTTCCAAATTTGCTCACATACTGAGTGTAGCACTTTCACAGTATCATCTTTAAGTATTTGAAATAGTTCAACTGGAATTCCATCACCTCCACTAGCTTTGTTCGTAGTGATACTTCCTAAGGCCCACTTGGCTTCACATTCCAGGATGTCTGGGTCTAGGAGAGTGATCAAACCATCATGATTATCTATCTGGGTTGTGAAGATCTTTTTTGTACAGTTCTTCCATGTATTCTTCCACCTCTTCTTAATATCTTCTGCTTCTGTTAGGTCCATACCATTTCTGTCCTTCATTTAGCCCATCTTTGCATGAAATATTTCCTTGGTATATCTAATTTTCTTGAAGATATCTCTCATCTTTCCTATTTATTGTTTTCCTCTATTTCTTTGCATTGATCACTGAGGAAGTCTTTCTTATCTCTCCTTGCTATTCTTTGAAACTCTGCATTCAAATGGGTATATCTTTCCTTTTCTCTTTTGATTTTTGCTTCTCTTCTTTTCACAGCTGTTTGTAAGGTCTCTTCAGAGAGCCATTTTGCTTTTTTGTAAGTCTTTATCTTGGGGATGGTCTTGATCCTTGTCTCCTGTACAATGTCATGAATCTCTGTCCATAGTTCTGACAGAATGTGGTCCACTGGAGAAAGAAATGGCAAACCACTTCAGTATTCTTGCCTTGAGAACCCCATGAACAGTATGAAAAGGCAAAACGATAGGACAGAGAAAGATGAACTCCCCAGGTCAGTAGGTGCCCAGTATGCTACTGGAGATCAGTGGATAAATAACTCCAGAAAGAATGAAGGGAAGGAGCCAAAGCAAAAACAACACCCAGTTGTGTATGTTAGTGGTGATAGAAGCAAGATCTGATGCTGTAAAGAGCAATATTGCATAAGAACCTGAAATGTTAGGTCCATGAATCAAGGCAAATTGGAAGTGGTCAAACAGGAGATGGCAGGAGTGAACGTCAACATTCTAGGAATCAACAAACTAAGATGGACTGGAATGGGTAAATTTAACTCAGGTGACCATCATATCTACTACTGCGGGCAGGAATCCCTTAGAAGAAATGGAGTAGCCATCATAGTCAACAAAAGAGTCCAAAATGCAGTACTTGGATGTAATCTCAAAAACAACAGAATGATCTCTGTTCATTTCCAAGGCAAACCATTCAATATCACGGTAATCCAAGTCTATGGCCTGACCAGTAATGCTGAAGAAGTTGAAATTGAATGGTTCTATGAAGACCTACTAGACCTTCTAGAACTCATACCCAAAAAAAGACATCCTTTTCATTACAGGGGACTGGAATGCAAAATTAGGAAGTCAAGAAATACTTGGAGTAACAGGCAAATTTGGGCTTGGAGTACAGAATGAAGCATGGCAAAGGCTAATAGTTTTCCCAAGAGAATGCACTGGTCATAGCAAACACCCTCTTCAAACAACACAAGAGAAGACTCTACACATGGACATCACCAGGTGGTCAACACCAAAATCAGATTGACTATATTGTTTGCAGCCAAAGATAGAGAAGCTCTATACAGTCAGCAAGCACAAGACCAGGAGCTGACTGTGGCTCAGATCATGAACTCCTTATTGCCAAATACAGGCTTAAATTGAAGAAAGTGGGGAAAACCACTAGACCATTCAAATCACTTTTGATTCTGCCCAAATCAAAAGTGCTGCCTTCATCAGAACACAAAGCAGCTTGACAAAGAAAATTTGTCAGCCCCAGAAAAGTCAAAGTTTTCCCCATGTCATAATTTTAATATTACTGCACATATCTACATGGGAAGAAATTTCAAGCCTCAGACATATTTTAACTGAATTTTGGTGGGGAAAAAATAAAAAATCCTAGTGAATCAGAAACTCCAAAGTATGATCATGTAGGTTTAAAGACCCTGATACTGGGTAAGGTCAATGCAGGAGGAGAAGGGGATGACAGAGGATGAGATAGTTGGATGGCATCACCAACTCAATGGACATGAGTTTGAGTAGGCTTTGGGAGTTGGTAATGGACAGGGAGGCCTGGCGTGCTGTGATCCATGGGGTTGCAAAGAGTCCGACATGACTGAGCAACTGAATTGAACTGAACTGAACTAGGTAATTCTGATGAACTAGACAACTAACTATTTTAAAGGGTTGTAGAAACTATATGGGCTGAAAAAGCATCTAATATCTAAATGAAAGTCTTACACCAATTACTTCAACCCACCAGGAAGCAAGGGCTTCCTTGGTGGCTCAGAGGGTAAAGTGTCTGCCTCCAATGCAGGAGACCTGGGTTCGATCCCTGGGTTGAGAAGATCCCCTGGAGAAAGAAATGACAACCCACTCCAGTACTCTTGCCTGGAAAATCCCATGAATGGAGAAGCCTGGTAGGCTACAGTCCATGGGGTCACAAAGAGTCAGACATGACTGAGTGACTTCACTTCACTTCACCAGGAAGCAGTTTCACACTGTAACACCTACTCTTCTCACCACTCTTATCCTCAGCCATTGGTCCCATCTTTACTGAAAATAGCTACTGCTGACAGATCTCTAAATTCCTAGACCAACTTCCTGCCAGACATCTTGTATACACAAGGGAAATTTTAGGTTTTCTGCTCAGATCACAAGTGCTTCCTTCATCAGAACACGAAGCAGCCTGACAAAGAAAATTTGTCAGCCCCAGAATATTCAATGTTCTCCCCAGGTCATAATTTTAATATTACTGCACACATCTACATGGGAAGAAATTTCAAGCCTCAGACCATTCAATTGCATTTTGGTGGGAAAGGAATAAAAAACCCTACCCAAATATTTGAGCACAATTCCCTAAAACCTTCTGCAGGACCCCTTTCATGTAACAGTTCTTGGTGTATCACATAATCTACCAAAGAATCAAAGTTATTACTTTTTCTACTATAACCATATTAATGGTTAGGCATTTGCAAGAGCCCAGACATGATGAAGCTGGAAGTTAAATATTTTCTGAGCATCTGCTATTTGAGAGGACTACAAAGATGAACGAGGCACTGTATCTACCCTTTAGGTAAGTCTGGAGCTCAGGGAGGGAAAGAAATCCATTTACACCGGGCTTAGTGAGGACAAAGTCACATCTAAGAGCTCAAAGGAGGAGACAGGGATTCAAGAGGGAGTGATGGTTACTTTTATGTTAATTTAGGTAAACCACAGTCCCCAGATACTTCTTCAAACACGTATTACAGTGAAAGTATTTTTCAGATGAGATGGACACTTATATAAGTAGACTCTCAGTAAAGCATAGAGCAGATTATCCTCAATAATGTAGGTGGGCCTCATCCAATTAGTTAAAGGCCTTAAGAAAAATTAAACTAATATCAACAATAATAAAACCACACCCGCACAACACACACATGAAGCTTTCATCTTGGACAAATTACTGTGTCACTCATTACATCACTACAGTCCAAGGATATTCCTGAATGTCTTATTTCAAGCCATGAAAGCTATGAAAAAGAAATTTTGTAAAATGCATGGACCATCCCTTATCAGTGTTGCTAGAAGTCCCATAAGAAAGAATGATAAACTCAGGGAATCAGAAATGACCCAGTATGGCTGATCTATTTTATGGGTAATAGTTTTTTTATGGTATAGAAACCTCATCACACACACACAAAGCTCGTTTGAGTCAGCACAGGAGATGCAGTCTGCTTCCTTCCTTCTCTTGCTTTGGGTCACTTTAACTGCCCTGCAGGCATCACTGCGCATAGAGCCTGTGCCACTGCTATTGATATAACTGCCCCTAAATGAGCAGGGATCCTACGCTCTTTGTAATGCATTCTACCTAAAATGAGACAGGAGTATGTAAGACAGTTTGGAATGACTGGCAGATTTGACACTGAGAGTGGTAAATCTCACCTAACTGGAACACAGTGACACCACAAAAAAGGAGGCAATTTAAAAAGAATCCACCTGCAATGGAAAAAAGTTATCTGTCACCAAACCTTGATTCTTCGGATGCTGACAATGGCCTCCGACACCTTCTCGACAGCCATGGGGAAGTAGAGGGTGCTCGAAAACCGCAGAGCCTCGAACAGCGTCACCACCACATACACTTGGCTGGCTGTGATCCGGTTGTCAAGGAGATCATTGGTGATGAAGGTGACAAAAATCATGATTTTGCTGACAGTGAAAAATGATGCCAAATTCATTCCTCTAAGGTAGGAACTTTTCAGAATCTTGGAAATTTCCTTCCTAGAAAAGATAGTAGGAAGTAGCATTTTTAAGAACCATTGACATCCAACACATGAATTCAAGTGCCCTGTGTGAGTGGCTTCTTTTTAGGGAGTGGACACAGATTAAGGTAAACCATCAATCATGTCATGGAGACACTCAGAGTGCACACCTGGGATTCTGCTCCAAACAAGGACTACACACTTCATCACCACTTCACTTTTCCAACTAAATGAAGTCTTAATGTCTTGTCACACTTTAAAAAAATTGGGCTCAATATGACAGGATTTGAACATACATTCAACAAGCATTCACAACCACATATCCTGTGTTGGGCTCCTCATTGATGACAGAAAAAAATGCCCACCCCCACCAGGACCTCATGAACTCGGAGAAGAAAAGAATAATAAACCTCAGGACTTCCCTGATGGTCCCATGGATAAGAATTGGCCTCCCAGTGCAGCAGACAGGGGCTCAATCTCTGGTCTGGAAGATTCCACATGCTGCAGAGCAACTAAGCCTATGTGTCACAACTACTGAGCCCAAGCTGTAGAGCCTGTGCATTACTGCAACTACTGAAGCCTGTGCACCTGGAGCCTGTGCTCCGCAACAAGAGAAACCACTAGTTAGAAGCCCAAGAACATCAATGAAAAAGCAGCCCCCGCCCACCACAACGAAAGAAATCCTGTTTGCAACAATGAAGACCCAGCACAACCAAAAATAAATGAATAAAGAAATAAAAAAGATGTAGTATGATGCGTGTGTACATTTTTAAAAAAGAATAAACACAAAATTTGTGAGACACCAAGACATTAGACAGAGGCAGCCAGCACATCCCCACAGGAGCACAGAGCTGAGTCATGTAACTCAGAGCAGTAGAGACAGGACAAATCACACACATGTGGACCCTGAGAAGATGAGCAGGAGTCAGTTAGGATTGGCAGAGACCAGAGAAGAAGGAAGATGAGAGATTATTTCCAGCAGAGAGCGGGGTCCCCACAAAGATGCAAAGTGAGAGGTGACAGGGTACTCCCAGAAAATTCTAAGTACCCTGTGCTAGAGTATAAACACTTATCAAATATTTAAATGAAACATTTTTTTTTAAGTCTACAAATATAAAGCAAAGACAAAGAAATAGTATTTTCATAGCTCTGTTTGGAATGAGTAATATTGATCCATAATGTTTGGCCTGATACAGGTACACTCAATCTATAACCCCCCCCCATTTAAGCTAAATTAACATATATTATAGCTTTAGTTTAAATATCATCTCAAACACTAATATCTTAGAATCATTGCTTATTTGGAATTTCCAGTATTTAGAAGTATTTGGAATTTCATTTCTGTATAAGTAAGAATCATATGTATTTCAAGAAGATGGTAAATGGAAGAGCAGCTTAACATAACATCTCTACTATTCCGCTTAACCCTCCTGCCACATATAGAGGGATGGTGGGGTAGTATTTAAATTTACCTTAATATGAAAACTTGGTAAGATTTCTAAACCATTTAGTAAAAATAGGAAATAAAACAGTACAAACATTCACTGTGATATATTAAAAAAAAAAAAAAAAAAAAACAACTTACTGTCTCAGTCTGGAAATAACGTCTATAAATGACTTTTCCCAAGCATTCATTTTTATTGTTTTGATACCACTTATAACTTCACTCATGGCACTGATCCTGTCGTCTGTGAGAGCTGCAGTCTTACTCCTGAGGGGACAGATGTGAGAGATGAGCCTTAGTGATCACAGCATAACTTTCTGTAGCAGCAACAGTGGGCACAGGGAGGGATCAGTGATCAAATTATTTTCTATAAATCTTTTGAGCTGACAACACAGGCAAGTCCTACTCAAAGTACAAATTCAGAAAATCTTCAATTAGGAAGTCAACCATTCAGTCCCATTCAAGAAGCAACTTGGAGAACTTGCCATATCAGCTAAGGAAGACCTGAAATGAGTCAGATACAAACCATCTTCCCAAGGAGGTTGTGCTTGGGCAGAGAAGGCAGAAAGGGATGTACCAGGAAGACAGAGTCTATGAGGTAAAAAAAATAGGAGTAAAATTCTGGGGAGCTGAAAAGATGGGATTGTTAATTCCACTGGGAAAAGAGAGCAAGAAAATCTTTAGAGACCTGGTAGCATTGGAACAGAGCCTTGAAAGATAAGGAACATTTCTCCACAACAAAGACAGGATAGGAAATTCCAAATAGACAAAAATATCACATGTAAAGTCACACATAGAAGGAAAAAACTCAAGGAAAAAAACCTTCAAACAGCACAATACCTCCATCATCTGACAACCTGGACAATGACCCACCTCCAACCCTCTGAGACCTGCTTCAGGTTTATCTCATCACCATCAGGCCCTTCATCACTAGCCACTATTCTATCACATATTCTGCTGGGACTGTGCGGCTGTATAAACACATAATTAAGGTCAACCTTGCCCTTGGGGTGCCTATAACTTAATGAAAGCATTGAAATACAACACGACATAAATACACTACCTGAAAGTGGCTCTAAAACAAGCTTAACAAAAATAAATGCAGCTAGAAATGGGCCTGTAAAATTATTACTCTTTTTAATCATGTTTAAATAACTTGGATATTGGTAAATTCTCCTTAAGGACTCTCTACTTAATCAGGTACAGTGTCAGGAGGAGCCAGTGAATGCCATCACCTTTTTTGTTTAAAGATCAGCCTTCAGCTTAAGGCTGGAGCCTCCACTGGCTAAGCCTGAAGGGTCTACAACCCATGCAAAGAAGAGACTAGAGAAGGCATTGGTTTTGTTTTTGAACAGAAGCATCAACTTCATTGGCAGACTGCGGATGTTACCAAGCACATATCACCTATTTTTTAAACCAGTGTTTCTCTTACCGGAGTGATGAAAACAACTTCCCGAAGCAGCTTTGCAAAAGCAGAAGAATAATGAGAACCGCCATCCCAGCAAGACACGGCATTCCTATTTCCATCCAGAGCAGGGCAGTCACTGCGACAGCCTGCAGTGGCCCCACCCACAGATAATGCAAAAACATCGTTACCTTGAAAGAAAAAGACAAAGCCTTCTTGGGACTGTATACAATCAAAATCAGTAAAGACACAGAGTAGAAACAATCTGCTCTGAAAGAAGAGACAGGAACCTAACCAGGGATATCTCAGTGGGTTTTAAACCTGCTAAAGCAGAAACCTGTGTCCACCCCAGATGATGCTGTTCCGGGCAGCACAGGGCCAGCTTCAGGGACATCCAGGGAGAACCCGACCTGAAGGAAGATGTTGATTTTGTCTACACCACAGATGAGCTCAGGGCATCCCCAACCTCTCACTGCACTCTATATTCTGCCCCCATCTCACTCTAGCACCCAAGAAAACCTTATATTATGGTAAGTACCACACTCTCCAGTAATTATTTGTATACTTACGTCCCTAATGGGCTGTGGTTTCTCCACAGCAAAAACTAAATCATATTCAAATGAGTAGCGGCCTTATTTCATGCTTGATGAATGAATAACTGAAAGAGAAGTGTCTGACCAACAGCTACAAGGCCCTGGACACCGTGATCTATTCATAAAGTCAGTGGAAAAAAAGAGTGTGAGGGGACAGAAGAGAGTAGGCTGTGTCTGGCTGAGGGCCACCCACTTGGCATTATTCCTCTCAGGCTCCCTATGAAGCAGGCACTGAACAGGGCACAGGGGAAAGAACAACCCCTGCCCACCAGGCCTTCATCAGCCAGAAGAGGAGGGAGACAGTTCAGGCAGCAACACTGACTCCACGTGCCAAGAAGGGCCATGCCAGGAGGACCCCTAGGGACACTCACTGAGCCGGGCAACACTGCTGCCTGTCTATTACTAGAAAAACAAAACCCTCATCTACAACCCACATTATTACATCTAAGTTGCACACAGAGGAAATGAGAGTTGAATAAAGAGAACACTTGTCTTAAGTCCTCAACAGAACCCTGGCTGACACCAAATGCTGGCACCTGGCATCCCAATGAGCCTAACCCAATGAGAAAGACAGGGCATGGAAGAGGATCTCTCAGGGGCAGCTCACCTGATCAAACCTGTTCACATCGTTGGACAGCAGGTTGACTATCTGGCCTGTGGTGGTCTTTCCCATGGCCGAGCTACTTAGGCGAAGTGCCTGAAATGAGAGAGGGAGACAGAAAACTGGATTCCTAAGATGATACCAAGTCATCTTAGAACATAACGTAACAGAGCATGTGTTCCTGGAGTCTTGAGTGGTGTCAGCAGGAGCAGGATGACCACTGAAAGCGGGGCTGTAGGGACCCTTCTTCAGCCTTTAACTTGGTGTGGTGGCAGCCCCGCCAGCAAGGATGGCAAAGGGAGGAGAGGGAGGTAGAAGCAAATCCCCCACCCAGTTTCTCAGTGAACTTGGGCCTGCCTGAAGTGTAAAGGGTGTAGATTTAGACTTAGGGGCCAACTAAAGTAATTTTGAGACAAATTAGATGTGAGTAGAGAGACTGCATTAAGGAAATAAAATAAGAGACTTGGACTATAAATCTGGAATCGATCATTAATTCTGTGGGTGATGTCATTTTAACACTTTTTGTTTAGCTTCTTCATTCTAAAGAGTATGGAATCTACATTCTGAAGAGTGTGAAAGGGAATCTTCATTCCCTTTCATTCTGAAATGAGTATAATGCTCAAAACACTATTCCTGTGAGGAACCTCTGTTTTTAATGCCAGTCTTCTGAATTTAAAAAACACAGCCTGTGTTTCACAGTCCCTTTATTTGGAAAAAAAAAAAAAAAAAAAAAACCCTCTGAAAAATGCCCTAGAAAGCTGAGGAACCTGAACAGATACCATGAGTTGCTTCAACAAACCATCAAGTGGAGGCTCTGATGCAAACAAAATGTCATGGTTCATAAAAACTTCTTGTTTAGTCCTTGAATTAAATAGAAAACTCAGCAATCAAGTGTGAATGTAAAACAGTATAGCTGTGATGGAAGAGAGTATAGCAGTTCCTCAAAAAAGTAAACATAAAATCAGCATCTAGCACAGCAAGACCACTTTTGTGGATGTACTCAAAAGAACTGAACACACACACTTGATCTTTTTGCACTCTTGTGTGCAAATGTTCACAATAGCCAAAGGTGGAAATAACCCCAAAATCCACTGACAGATGAATGGATACAAACAATGTTATATAGACCTATAATGGAATATTGCCTTTTGATTGCCTTTGCTCAGTCGTGTCCGACTCTTTGCAACCTCATGGACTGTCACCTACCAGGCTCCTGTGTCCATGGGATTTTCCAGGCAATAGTACTGGAGTGGGTTGCTATTTCCTTCTCCAATAATGGAATATTATTCAGCCTTAAAAAGAAATTAAATTCTGGCACTGGCTTCAACATAGATGAACCTTGAAGACATTGTGCTACATGACATAAGCTAGACACAAAATGACAAACATTGTGTGATTATACTTATATACAGCACCTAAAGTAGTCAAATTCAGAGAGAGAAGAAGTAGCATGGTGATGGATGAGGGGAGGGAAGTTCTGAACAATGTGAAAGTACTTGATGTGAATAAACAGTGTACTTAAAAAGAGTTAACATAGTAAATGTTATACTGTATATATTTTGCCACAATTTAAAAAATCAATGATAAATAGTAATTTTACCAAAGCTGTGGAAATGTGAATAAACAAGTCATTTTACATAGGATACCTCCTGAAAGATCATTCCAAGTTCAGCTGAAAAGAACACTAAAATGCTGAATGGGGCATTTTAGGAAGCTGCAGATGTGCAGCCTTAGAGAGCTCCTGGAGATGTGCCCCAGCCATAAACCAATGGTGCAGACAAATTACAACTATGAGCTTAGTAGCCATCCCATTTCTAACACCCAATGTGACTTCTTCCCAGGACCAGGGATTAGAAGTTGAATAAGAGCCACAAATGTTCAGAGCTGCTCTGTAGCACCAGATTTGCCCCCTAGGAATCAGCCCACCTGTAACCTTCAAAAAAGAAGTGTCTTATTCTGCACCTCAGCAGGATTCTGGATGCAAGGCTGGTCTAGTGCTAAGTCACTTCAGTCATGTCCGACTCTTTGCAACCCTGTGGACTGTAGCCCGCCAGGCTCCTCTGTTGGTGGGACTCTCCAGGCAAGAATACTGGAGTGAGCTGCCATTTCCTTCTCCAGGGGATCTTCCTGACCCAGGAATTGAACCCAGGTCTCCTTCATTGCAGGCAAATTCTTTAACATCTGATGCCCTAGATGCAAGGCTAGGCACAAGGAAATTTGTCTTTCCCACATTTCTTGAATTTCAGATTAAGTCTATGGTTTAACCTCTAAAATTCCTGACTTCATACAGGGACAGTTCTTTCAGGCATAATCAAGCCAGCAAATGAACACCTTTGGGAGCAATTTACCTTCACACAGCATACATGCCAGGTCAGATCAGATTTCCCAAAGGTGATGTTCCAAAGTGTTAGTTGGAAAGAAATAAAACAGGTGGACTATGGCTCGCCTATACAGCGAAGAGTAAGTTTTGACTGAATCATCACCTCACACCTAACTTTTTTTTTTTTCTGTTTAAACTCATTTTATTCAGTTTTTCCTTAAATGCACATGACAAAACTAAATAGGGAATAGCTGTTATTTAATACATAAGTATTTAATGTGATACTCAATTCTCCAGGTTAAAAGATCAATAACCACAGCAAGAAAAACAAGCCAGTGTTTCTCAATTTATTTTATCAAATACTAAATCATCTACATTAGTTGGCATGCTAATAATTTTCACTCAGTTTGGAAACTTTGCATCAGTGGTTCACCAAAGCAGCAGCAGAGACCTGTTAAAGTTTAAATTCTTGGGCCCCATGCCAAGATGCTGGGGTTTCCCAGGTGGTGCCAGTGGCAAAGAATCCGCCTGCCAAAGCAAGAGACCTGAGTTCGATCCCTGGGTTGGGAAGATCTCCTGGAGTGGGAAATGGCAACCTGCTCCAGCATTCTTGCCTGGAAAATCCCATGGACCGAGCAGCCTCAGGCTACTCGGTCCATGGGGTTGCAAAGAGTCAGAAACGACTGAAGTGACTAAACACATCCTAAGACGTACTTAAATCAGAAACCCATCAAACTATGTTTTCATAAGGTGCCTAGTACTTCTGCTGAGTCCCCACTTGCTCCACATGGAGATCAAGTTTAGACTAGTATGCACTAGCAGGATTTGCTAAAATAGTTGTATCTTTAGTGAAAACATATGGTTGCAAGCACTGTACAATTGTTCTGATGCCAATCTTTAGAAGTCAGACATAAAATGCATTGCTTAACTAATTATCAAATTAAAAAAAAGAAAGTCTTCTCTAGCTTTCTTCTTCCCTACAGCAAATTGGATAGTTAGCTTCAGCTCTCCTTCCTCATTCCACAATGATTATCCAATATCATTTGGCCTGGTTCTACCTGGATATAGTTTGTTGATTGGCGGTATTTGGACTGTTAGTGGAAACATCATACTATAAGAATATTGTACAAATTTATGTAATAAGGTATTTTTTCTCTGGATATCTCCAGCCCGCAACTGTATCCACCTTGCTCATATCCTGCTTTGTCGTTGTTTAGTCACTGTCGCACCTACATCTTTTGTGTCCCTATGGGCTATTGCCTATGAGGCTTCTCTGTCCATGGGATTTTGCAGGCAAGAACACTGGAATGTGTTGCCTTTTCCTTCCCCAGGGGACCTTCCCGATCCAGGAATCCAACCTGAGTCTCTTGCTTTGGAAGGCGGACCCTCCACCACCGACCCACCAGGGAAGTCTACTCACTTCCTGTATGCTTCTAATTTTCTAGGCTCTCCAATTATGAAATTATGTTAAGCTCTATTTTTTTCTCTACAATTGTATGTTTTGGAAGCAACCTCACACCTAACTTAAGGCTTTCACAGTATAGTTCTGGTGAATTTAATGCATATTCATGGGAGCTAAGCGTGATCTAGGAAGACAAGCATCATTTGTGGGGAAATCTAAGTATTTGTCTGCTAAATGGTAGACTGCGAAAGAGAATAGGGCTTCCCTGGTGGCTCAGTGGTTAAAAATCTACCTCTTCTAGAGGAGGAATTGGCAATGCACTCTTATATTCTTGCCTGGGAAAGTCCATGGACAGAGGAGCCTGGCGGGCTACAGTTCATGGGGTCACAGAGCACAACTTAGCGACTGAGCAAGCACGCACGTACACAAGATGACGATGGAGGACAAGGAAGACCCCTGACTAGAGTGGACAGGCACCGCTGCCATTTCCGCATCACCCAAGAGGAAACCTGCTCATGTGCAATAGCCAAACACAGAGCATGAGATGTCAGGCCCTGGATTCACACAGCCCTGACATTAATAAGACTCTGCTCAAGGAAAGATGAGAAGACACCTTACATTTTGCAAAGAAAAGCATTCCTAAGAAACAGAATCTCTAGATAAGTAGCAAGTAGGTAAAAGAAGCAATAATTTTGATTTAAATTGTTTGGTTTAGTTTTCAATAAGGATTTTTTAAATAAAAATTATATATATTTAAGGTGCACAACATGATGTTTTGTTAAAAATACAAAAATGATTTCTGTTTTAAAACCAATTAACATATTCATCATCTCATGTAGTTATCATTTTGTGTATGTGAGATGAGCTCACTAAGACCCACTCTCTCAGCAACTTTCAAGTATACAATACAGTTAAGTAAGGATTTGAAAAAAAGCAAACAACCCAGAGCAACAAGATACACAGGATCAAGTTTATATGGAGTCTTCAGCTCCTGACATAGTGTATCTGTGGCAATTTCTTTGTAAAGACACCCGAAATCCTTACTCTTTTTATATTAGCTAAGACCAGAATAAACTATGAAATAATTCTATGGCATTTCTCAATAGGAAATCACTGAACACGTCAAATCAGGTCTTATTAAAACTGCTATAATGCATGCTAAAGACAAAAAGGAAATATTTAATTATGAAAATAATTTGAATGAACTGCCACAAATTCTCTCCAAATTGCCAAGGACAATGGAAAATTTCAGGTTTTATCCTAATATCCAACTATTTTCTTTAATACCATTAAAACAATCATAATTATAGAATATAGTGAGTGAGTCTGTATATGCATAGATTTTATTTATATTTTTCTTTAGTTAACATAATTTTACTGAATATGAGTAAATGAGCCATATAAAAATATAATCATTCCCTTTCTCAAACACATTCTGGTCTCCTATATTTAATTTTATAAATTAAATCTCCTAGATTTAATCCAATTACTGAAGTTCACTTTCAAATACAACTTTGATATAAATGAAGGTTTTAATGAACAACAACAACAACAAAATTTCCATCAATACTACTTTGGCATGAACACACTGAAAATCAATGTGATATTTTTGGTACATATTTTTTAATTAGATTTTGTTACAAATTTAGTAGATATTGTGTAACAGCCTGTGACTAAAAGTCATCAAAGGCAGTCTTGATCTGATCTCAATAGAAAATTTTTTATTATATATTTGTAAAGTTTGCTTAAAGGACAACAAACTTGGCTTGATGAAAATAAGCTTCTCTGTTTCTGTTCAGTCACTCAGTCATGTCCAACTCTCTGAGGCCCTATGGACTGTAGCCTGCCCGGCTCCAGGGAATTCTCCCGGCAAGAATTTTGGAGTGGGTTGTCATTTCCTTCTCCAAGGGATCTTCAAGACCCAGGGATTGAACCTGTGTCTCCTGCATTGGCAGGCAGATTCTTTAACACTGAACCATCATCTGGAAGCCCTAGCAAAGTATAAATGATTCCAGTTACAAAATTTTTAATTTACAGAGAACTTTCCCAAAATATTTCTGATGCTTCAGGGGAGGTACACACCATGGTACCGAGTGACACTCACCTTGCGGTAGATCATGTGGCACACGGCTACCCTCAGCCTCATCCCCACACGCTGAATGTGGTATGAGTACAAGTGGTGCAGAACAGCCCACACGAGCACGCAGGCGCTCAGCCCTGCTGTGTAGCCGTAGGCTTCGTGCAAAGCGGCAGAATCATTGGGATCGTAGGTTTCAACATAACTAACCATTTTCCCCAAAAATATGGGTTGAACTACTCTGGTGCCTTCCTGAAAGAAAAGAAAAAAAGCCTTAATTAGAAATGTTAGTTTCTCTTTACACAGATTTACTTTTAGCATTAGCATGCTAAAAATACATTTTGACAAAATGATACATTCATGGCTAATTTAAAAGAAAAATATGCAGATTCACTATCTCCTATAAGACAAGTGGACAACAGTTTTAAGCTTAAGACAAAATTTTACATTCAAAAATAGTAAAGCCTTAGTATCATGCTTAGTGTAATGTGAATGCTCAGTAAATACCACAACCAGGCTCAATACCAACTGAGCCTTAAGATGAATAAGGAAAAAGGTGGCAGAAGAAGAATCTGCTTCCATATGAAGAAGCCTGTGGCAGCCTGCCCCTGTCCCCTGTATTCTTAATGTCCCAGCCCAATAGAAAGTCAACCTGGTTCACATATGGGAGACACGCTTTTATTACCTTCTTTGTGAATCTTTATGAACTGAGACTCTGGCACAAACACATCCACTCTTTTCCATCCCAAACTCCACATGTCTGTAGGTCAAGGGAATGGGAATCAGCTTCAGCTGGAATACCACAGAGAAACCAGGCTTGGCAGCTCTGCAGGCTCTCAGGTCCCGAGAGCCCTGCCTCAATATGTCTCTACCCCCTAGAAGTTGGAATGTTCCTTGGAGTGAAAAATTAAATATGGTGGAGGTCAAGCTAAAAAAAATCATGTCTTCCGTGGTTCTCCGTCCACCATTCACTGCAGTTGGTGGTTTGGAAGAAATGTTCCCAATCCTCTCTTCCCCAAGGTTAAACCAATTCACTCAGGGTGCACTGAGGCTTCCACTCTGAGTAAGACTTAGGGAAAGCAAGCTTCTTTCCCAAAGAAAAAGGCAAAGAAACAGCAACACCTACCCACCCTGCCAAACAGCCACTTTGCCCCACAACTTACTCCCTCCCTCTAGTCACTCCTTTCTCCCCAGGTCCCCTTCTTTCTCCACCATCAAAGAAAACCAAACACTCAATGAATCCAAGTCACCAAAAGTAAATACCTTGACCCTCAACATCATTTCCTCCACAGACTTCTCAAAAGACAAAATGCCAAAAGTTTGGAAGTCTTTCAGGAACAGGGCTTTTCCTTTTCTGGCAATCCCGCCTTATTAGCATGGACAGGGGAAGCTTGGCTTACCTGACAGATTTGCTTTGATAGCCCTCTTCTGTCTGTCTGAAGCTGAGGAACGCACACACAAGAGGAGGGAAGGAGAATCCGTAACACCAAACACCAAAAAACTAAGCATTTCCTGCTCAGCCAACTAGTGCCTAATTAGGATATTTATCAAAAGATGTCCCCATCCCTCATATGGGGGTCTCATTAAACCTTAGCATTCCTGTCTTGTTCTACACAAATGGACACACACACATTCACAGGCTGCACCAACTGCCTCTCCCTCCATGAAGTCATGGAAATTTTCATCTACTATAGAGGATAAAGGAAACACTATTTAGTTGAAGAGGTATAAGTAAGATGATCAGTCTGGAGTAAAATGGCCAGTTCTGATACCTTTCCACCATGTTCTGTCACCCATTCCAAGAGGCACAGAGAGCTCATGGAAGAGTCCCTCATAAAATGGATTGTCAAACACACTGTTTATAGAGTTTCCTGAGATGGAAATGTGGATGCTCACACAGAGAAGCAAGAACATCAAACTGTGCACACAGGCAGTCCCAGCCCAGGTATGGCCAAGGGCAGTCCAGTGCTGCAGCCACAAACCACCAGAATCCCAGCAGTAATATCTGCCATCCCAAACTTTCCTAAAACTTATGATTCTCTTTGGGAATCACTGTTGCCTGTTACTCAGGTCTCCATTTCAGCTAACATCCTTGTGATTACAGGAGAAATAAAAGTAATGTCACTCACCAAACAGAGTATGGATAAATGCAACAAATCCAGCAATAAAGAGTGTAAATAAAGGCAGGTCTCTACTGCCTAAGCATATCTGGAGTTTTTCACTGAGAAACAAAATTTAATAACCCAGTTGAGGGACTTCCCTGGTGGTCCTTTAGATAAGACTCCACACTCCCAACATAGGGGACCTTGGTTCGACCCCTGGTCGGGGAACTAGATCCCACATGCAGCAAATAAGACCTGGTACAGCCAAAAAATAAAAAATAAAAAACAGTTGGAGAAATAGCCTCATTAAGGTATAATGCCAGTTTATGGCTCATATCTTCCACTCATCTGTCAATTCTTTTTATTCTTCATAATGATTATTATTTAATTGGAATAGAAAATTTGTTATCTTTCAAAAAGATAACAAAGGATTTCAAACATGAAGTGTTACTGATGCAGTTTGGGAGGAGAGTCATTTATTATTCTTAAGCACTATTTTGGGACTTCCTCCAATGGCTCAGTGGTAAGGAATCCATCTCAACACAGGAGTCACAGGAAATGCAGGTTTGATCCCTGAGTTGAGAAAATCATCTGGAGGAGGAAATGGCAACCCACTCCAGGATTCTTGCCAGGATAATCCCATGGACAGAGAAGCCTGGTGGGCTACAGTCCCTGGGGTTACAAAGAGTCGGACACAACTGAGTGACTGAGCACACATGCACAACTTTGCCTCCAGCAAGGAGCAGTCACGGCAATTCAGAGATGTGATGAAAAGTATAATGTACAAGGAATTTCCATCGTGGCATAAGTTGCAACTATGGAAAACAGAAAATTGATATTATGCTCCATATGAAAAATAGCAGCAAGTAAAAATCAATTTTCCAGTACTGTCTCTCAAACAGAAAAAACAGAAACCAAAACAGTGAATAGCACAAAATTGTGAAAACAAAACCCCAAGTACATATAGAGAGAAAGAATACACATATTAAATATGATTCTTCAAAGCTTCTAGAACAACACAGGACAGAAGTTATTGAAGTCATCAAAGGTAGACTGAGTAGATCTGTCCCCTCCACACACAAAGAAAGGTTAGATGAACAGTCATTTAATAGGACAGCTGGCAGCAGCACTTGTAATCTGTGAATGTTTCCATTTCTGACATTTGGTAAAACTGACTGAGGCAAACCAGGCAAAAGATTTTCCAGCTACCAGAAGATTAACTCCTGCATATGCTCAATGTTCTGTTCTGAGTATTAACTCCAAGTGAAACAGTGGTGTGAATCCCAAGGATAGACCAAATTTCAGAAGACTCTGCTTGTCTTGGAGAGTCTCTCAGAGAGGCAAGGAGTGGCTGTGGCTCACCCTGGGGACACAGACACTGGTGGCAGCCATTCCTGGGAGCTGCCCCCACCACGTGTACGCTGGTGTGGGCAGACACCACCAAGGAAATCTCTCATCTGTACACTCCTGATTCTCACCATCAACTAAAAAGAAATAAAACAACTGAGAAAATATTCATTATCAACCATGAAGCTAACCATACTGAAATTTTCTTGATCAGTAGGAACGAGGTCAAACACTGTCCCTTAAACCCTTCCTCTTTGACATAAATCTATGATCACATGTATATTCTTTCCACAAACCAATTGAGAATATAGTTCTTATTCTTTCACAAGAATTCTTCACAACTCTGAAATCATAAAGGATCTTTAAAAGAGCAGAATTTATTTATTTTTTTTAAATTTTATTTTATTTTTTAAACTTTACATAATTGTATTAGTTTTGCCAAATATCAAAATGAATCCGCCACAGGTATACATGTGTTCCCCATCCTGAACCCTCCTCCCTCCTCCCTCCCCACACCATCCCTCTGGGTCGTCGCAGTGCACCAGCCCCAAGCATCCAGTATCGTGCATCAAACCTGGACTGGCAACTCGTTTCATACATGATATTTTACATGTTTCAATGCCATTCTCCCAAATCTTCCCACCCTCTCCCTCTCTCTCAGAGTCCATAAGACTGTTCTATACATCAATATCTCTTTTGCTGTCTCGTACACAGGGTTATTGTTACCATCTTCCTAAATTCCATATATATGCATTAGTATACTGTATTGGTGTTTTTCTTTCTGGCTTACTTTACTCTGTATAATAGGCTCCAGTTTCATCCACCTCATTAGAACTGATTCAAATGTATTCTTTTTAATGGCTGAGTAATACTCCATTGTGTATATGTGCCATAGCTTTCTTATCCATTCATCTGCTGATGGACATCTAGGTTGCTTCCATGTCCTGGCTATTATAAACAGTGCTGCGATGAACATTGGGGTACACGTGTCTCTTTCCCTTCTGGTTTCCTCAGTGTGTATGCCCAGCAGTGGGATTGCTGGATCATAAGGGAGTTCTATTTCCAGTTTTTTAAGGAATCTCCACACTGTTCTCCATAGTGGCTGTACTAGTTTGCATTCCCACCAACAGTGCAAGAGGGTTCCCTTTTCACCACACCCTCTCCAGCATTTTTTACTTGTAGACTTTTGGATCGCAGCCATTCTGACTGGTGTGAAATGGTACCTCATAGGAAACTATTAGGAAGGTGAAAAGACAGCCTTCAGAATGGGAGAAGATAATAGCAAATGAAGCAACTGACAAACAACTAATCTCGAGAATATACAAGCAACTCCTACAGCTCAACTCCAGAAAAATAAATGACCCAATCAAAAAATGGGCCAAAGAACTAAATAGACATTTCTCCAAAGAAGACATACAGATGGCTAACAAACACATGAAAAGATGCTCAACATCACTCACTATCAGAGAAATGCAAATCAAAAGAGCAGAATTTAATACCACAACATCCATTATTCAGGATTCTCTGGGAGTCTGAGTCTCTGAGGCAGACTTTTTATTTTGGCCATACCATGTGGCATGCAGAATCTTAGTTCCCCAACCAGGGATCAAAAACCCTCACATCTGCACTGGGGGCATAGAGTCTTAACCACCAAGCTTCGACTGCCAGGGAAGCTTGTGGTAGCCATTTCTTGACAGAGACCTTGGTATTCAGCCTCCTGAAAGCACCTGATATTGGGTCTCACCTTTTGCTTCTTAGGATAACTTCTTGCAGGGTTAGGTTAGAAACTAGAACTTCTGCAGTGGATAGAATCCCTTCTCCAAGTTAATGTACTTGAAACATTTCTCACCCAGTTTCCCCATATCTCATTCATGGAAATAAAGACACAAAAATAGAAACAAGCTAACAAAGAATGGCAACCCACTCTGGTGTTCTTGCCTGGAGAATCCCAGGGACAGCGGAGCCTGGTGGGCTACCGTCTATGGGGTCACACAGAGTCGGGCACGACTGAAGTGACTTAGCAGCAGCAACAAAGAAAAACACTTGAGTGAAACATATAAGCAGAAAAGAGTGAGCTTGTAGGAAAAAATTGAACAGGCAGTTAATCTTTAGAACTGGGGGAGTTTTAAAGTGGAGTTGAGAAAAATCCAGAGATAAGGAGGAAAAGCAGTAAATCTGGGAAATCATACCCACCAGCATTCTAGATATCCTAGCCTTCACTCATCTTTAACACGGTGGTCTTCATCCTGACTGCACCTTAGCATCACCTGGGTGGGGATAAGGGCACTCTGATGCCCGAGGCCCAGCCGCCAGAAATTGGTTCAGGTTCAACTGCTTAGGGATGAAGCCTGACGATTCCTCTCCCTGGAAGATTCTGGAAGCTGAAACTAACCCCATGTAAGCATCTGCTAAACTTCATTCTTGCACTGTCTTGGCAGCTGAGCCTGGAATGGCTACAGACCTGCTCTGAAGGAATTACAACGATCACAGAGTTTTAATCAGAGTTCCATGGCACATTTCATGCTTCCAGAAAAATCCTTATAAACCCAAGTCCAGAGATTACGGTATTGAAATTTTCATTCTGCACAGTAGGAAAAATAAAATTTCAAATAAAACTATATTTAAAAACATTAATAAAAAGATGAGTCAAAATTAGCCTGAAAAGTTATCCCTAAAAGGAGAAGGAGAATTAGAATAGAGCTAACGAGGATATCAGCCTTCTTTAAAAGTAGCCTTGTCTTGATTTTGGAATCATGAAAACATTATACAGAATTATAATCATAAAATAACTAATATTTTAAAAAGCAATTCCTAAAATTTCAAAGTAAATTTAAATAAAAGTACCTAAATATCTACCCATCCTGTTGGTTCACAGAGCCATACAAAAAAGAACTATCAAAAGTGATTTTAAACAAAACATTTTGAAAACACATTCTCTGCATCATACACCCACATGAAGACAATATGAACTGCAAAAAGATAAATTTTATAGTGTTTACAGAAGTCACATTATAAGAAAAAACAAATGAATAATTATGTTGACATCAATGAGAATTGGGCTTAGACTTGGGACAAAGAGAATAGATGATGGGAGAAAAGAGATACAGATGTAAGCACAATAAGATGAAGTAAAAACACTAGTGTCCTGCATCTGACTTGGATTGGAAACACCCATGTAAACATATTTGTTTACCTTAAAAAATGTATTCTAACTTTGTCTGATGGAAAATAGCCAAGAAACAATGCTGCTGCTGCTAAGTCGCTTCAGTCGTGTCCAACTCTGTGTGACCCCACAGATGGCAGCCCACCAGGCTCCGCCATCCCTGGGATTCTCCAGGCAAGAATACTGGAGTGGGTTGCCATTTCCCTTTCCAATGCATGAAAGTGAAAAGTGAAAGTGAAGTCGCTCAGTCTTGTCTGACTCTTCGCGACCCCATGGACTGCAGCCCACCAGGCTCCTCCGTCCATGGGATTTTCCAGGCAAGAGTACTAGGAGTGGGGTGCCATTGCCTTCTCTGCCAAGAAACAATAACCAAGAGCAATAAGCTCTTCTAGTACCCAGACTATAGTCTTTAAATACCATTTCACAGTAAAAGAAAACAGGGCTGCTTGGAGAAATGGATGATTCCAGGGCTGAGCAAATGTGGTACAAAATGAACTAGAAATATTCTGTCATATCAGAAAGCAAAAAACAAAACAAAAGACATGAAAAAAAATAAAGAAAAACTAGCCAAGACTTCTAGAGTATGTGCAAAAGACTTAGGACCCAACCTGAATATACTCCTACTGCCCAAATATGGCCAAAGGTTGACACAAGCATAACAAATGAAATGGACTGAAGCGGATCAGAAATGCTTAAATCCATGAGCGCAAACCAACAGTCACAAAACCAAACCAAACAAACAACAATAAAAACTTACTAGCCCCTCTCCTCACTAGAGGAGAACCAATTGATCATTTTGAAAACAGGTTTTAAAAACTGAAATTATTTTCCCCTACTCTCCCTATAAATACTATAGGTGAGTGTTAACCAAAGTGCTTAAAACATCTCCATTTTGCAACCCTTAATAAATTAATGGACCTTGAGCAAGGATCATGATTAGCTCCAACCTCACACACACATACACACGCACACACACAAAAGATGTTATGTACCTTATAATGGATATATACAACCCTACCTCCTACATAGATGAAAGGGGTGAAGAAAATCCAAATGAGCTACATCCAACTTCTAGACCTAAACACCAACCTAAGGTGCCAGAGGAACATGTGAATTGACACAGAGGGAGAAGCAATCAGCCAAATCCAGGCTGTGGGAATCTCTACAGGACAAACAACCTAGAGGCTCGGGGTGGAGGGGAACAGAAAGGCAATCTGAATAACCTGTGTCAGCCAAGTGTAACTTATTTAATACTGCCTCAAACAGAAGAGGGGAAAAAGACACCTGTGAGCACTGGCTAGATATTAAATGTTAATGATATTAAAGTTAATACTTATGCTAAATATGTTTAGTGGGGGAGATTCCATATCTTTTAAAGATACACACTAAAATATTTATGGATAAAAATGATACGATGTCTTGGAACTGCTTTAAAATAATCTTGGGAAGTAAGAGTGAGTTTCAGAAGAATCGAGACTGCTCATTATGGCAATTATTGAAGCTGGCTTAGGGTGACATAGGGGCTTATTTCCCTTTACCCTTCTGCGTTCTTAGCTTAGGATCTCTGTAATAAATGACAGAATAGCAAGAGAAAATCAAACAGAAGTTTATTCATATGTATATTTCTGATACACATGTGAAATATCAAGAAGAACTGAGTAACTCTCTGAGATGGCCCAAGCCATCACCTTAAATACCGTCCCCAGCTAAAGACTAAAGATAAGGTGATAGGGCACCTATGAGAGGTTAATAGGAAAAGCAGCTTAAACTACAGTAGGGTTGGGTTTGTTATGCAGATTTCATCCTTCTTGAAGACTGTCCTTCAACAGGATTCTTCTGTGATTAAGAGCCATCCTTTTTTTTTCTGGTACAGAGAGGGAGACACCTTTACAAATGGAGACTTCCTTTATCAGTGTAAATGTCATTAGAAGAATAACTTCTACTCTGTCTTCAGAGTTTCTCCTGTGTCTATTTCTGAAAAACACAATCAACTCACAACAATCTTTCTGCCAGAGAGCCCTATTCTGGAGTGACACATTATGCTACCCTTTCAGTCTATTCTATTTTTGTATTTTTGAAATGTTCTTAAAAATCTACAGGAAATTAAAACAAAACAAAACAAAACACTATAGAAAGCAGTTGACAGAGGAGCACAGAGCTGTTGCTAGAAAAGCAGCTCCTCCTGGCTCTGAGCCTCAGTGAAGGCTGTGGGAGGAGAGGACAGAACACAGAGAACATGGGTCTAGCAGTCAGAACACCGCGCCTCAGAGACCAGGTCGGCCACCTGAGAGTCACATGACCCCGAGCCAATCGTGTGCCCTCCTGGGCCTCCGGGTCTTTATCTGTGAAAATAGCGGCCTTGCCTCCCTTGGAGGAATCCTGGGACAGCTAAACGAGCTACAACAGCTCAGAGAGCTCTGAAACCACCATAAAAACAAGGGTTTTTCATCACTTTTATTATTAGAAGTCCTGGTAAGAGATTTACTCTATTCTTAATGGCAGAGCCTGGTTTCACAAAGGGCTTGGAGAACTCCTTGTTGCTCACAGGTGGTCACAGTGGAATAAGAACTCTTGAGAAAAGCCATGTGTAAAGCCAAATTTTCTAGACTGCAATTTGTTTCACTTCTAAGCAGATAGCTAAAATTTTTAACCATTATGAATGCAATCTTTTAAAAATAGTCTCCTACCTCCCTAACTACAGAATGAAAATGGATTGAAGAGGGTGGAGGAAACAAGTGAAACAGGTGAGGGAACTTAAGAGGTACAAACTCCAAATTATAAAATAAGTAAAAG